>NW_022681473.1:105926671-110926671 GCF_009764315.1 Trachypithecus francoisi
TTCTCCTTCTCTAACTTGGAAAGAAAATTGTCAACTTCAGAAACTTCAGAATCATCCAAAACTCAAGTCCTTTTTTACACCTTTGGGAATATTGTCTTTACTTAAAGAAAAAAAGAAAAAAATGCAACCAAAGACATATTGAGCTGAGGCATACTGAGCATATAGAAATATTCCAGACCCAATCCCTAAACACAGGCCAGTCCTGATACAATATATATATTAAAGAAGTAGTTGGGCACGGTGGCTCATGCCTGTAATCCCAGCACTTTGGGAGGCTGAGGCAGGTGGATCACAAGATCAGGAGATGGAGACCATCCTGGCTAACACGGTGAAACCCTGTCTCTACTACTACTAATAAAAAAAATTAGCTGAGCGTGGTGGTGGGAGCCTGTAGTCCCATCTACTTGGGAGGCTGATGCAGGAGAATGGCATGAACCCGGGAGGTGGAGGTTGCAGTGAGTCGAGATGGGGCCACTGCACTCCAGCCTGGGTGACAGAGCAGGACTTCGTCTCAAAAAAAAAAAAAAAAAAGTAAATATTTATTGGTCATTTAATTAACATTTTCCTCCAACATGTGGATGGTCACAGCTTATAAAAGAAAGCAGAATATGAAACCTTCAAACATTCTCTCTGGCTCTCCTCTCTCCCTTCTCCCCCATTGTCCAAGAATATGAGACCTGGAATGCCAGCCTAGCAGATCTCCCTACCCTGGTCATTTCCTGAAATTTTCCAAGGGGATTACTTTTTGGTCTAACGAATTTGTACAAGATAAAAATTAAAAAGATAGATAGTAGTTTTCATAGAACCTTGATGTTTTCCCCTATTTTATGGCATATAACTTATTACCCCACTTAACTAAAGAGCAGGAATTAGTTCATTAACTTGCCCAAGGTTGAAGCGCAAAGGAAGCATTAGAACTCAGGTTTTTCTGACATCCCAATCCAAGCTACGCCTGGCTATACCATAGGCATCTAGGTGACTTAGGAGATTGCAGCTGTCCAACATGCAGCTGTGGAAGCTGGGTTGAAATGGGTCTGGGGTCTATTATGGTCCCCCATGCCCCACTGGGAATCTTCATCTTCACCTTCATCCAGAGACTAATCCAGCTGATCTCTCTTATTCCCCAAACATAAAGTCCAAACGTATCTTTGCTCTTGTCTATATAATTTCAGGGTTTGGGGTGGGTGGAGGAAGCAGCTGAAGGAGGGGAAAAAGGGAGCAGGGAGGCACTCTGTGTGGCAAGGAGGGGCAGCACCAACTTTCATCCCTTTTCCTGGGCACAAAGCGAGTTTGTCATGATCTCAAAATCAGGGCTGAATGGCTTTGGTTTAAACTGATTAGGAGCTCTGGGAGTTTTAAGAAGCATTCTGACTGTCCCATTTTGGAGCAGGATTTTTGGTGGTATCTTTCTGGGGGGTTGGTGCCGAAAGTTTTGAAAGGATAAATGTACTAAAAATTTAACCACCGGGAAAGCAATCGCTCAGTGACATTTAATAACACTAATGCAGCAGAATTACAGAATTATCACGGTAATACAGATCTCAATGCCAGTTTCCTTTCAGTGATTAGGGAATTCCTGACCAATTAACAATGAAACATTCTGTTGCAGCTTGGGATAAATTTCAGGGCAGTAGCTGCAAAACCAGAAATCTTTTCTTAGTACCTCACAGGTGAATTTCACCTCTTGTTCCTTGATTTCCTAGGATAACTCTGAGGAGGGGACACTGGATCCAGTCCTGTATTTTGGTTGCTACCAGGAGAATGGGCAGCTACCTCCCCTTCACTAGCCAGCCCTCTCAGCTACTGGATGGCCACATTTAGTTCTGGCCCATATACCTTCTTATTCACTGGGATACTTGTGACTGGAGGAGGATTTCCAAATGGCTTCTCCTAATCAAAATTTTCAGTGGCTCCTTATTACCCATTCTCATAGCACTGTGGAATAGACACTTTGGAATATTCTAATGTTGGACACTTTTCTTTGGAGTATGAATGCCTTTCTCCAAGTGAAATCACGTATGAAACTCAGAATTGTAAATGGGTGAAAAGGTGATGTTTGGGATGAGGTTAGAGCCCTCTCTGCTTAGCAGCACCATAGCCCCTCTCTACACCATGTGAACATATTCACTGGGTTCTTCCTCAGCCTTCTCTTCCTCAACACAAGACATCTGCCACCACTCTGTGCTTTCTTCATTATCATGGACTCCACTCCAGGATTCAACTCAGTAAGGGCTGCAGGACCCTGGTTCTGGTTAGACCAGAGGATGTCCAGCTGGGTCAGAAAATGGGCATGCAACGCACAGAGATGTATAAACACCCCATCAATAGCGATGCACGCTTACTCACTCAGAGACAGACACTGAAGCCCAGTTTAGCATCCGGGACTCATCCAGCTGCCCTGACTCCAGGAGTGCACCAGGTAAGCGGTGCATTCCCAGAGGGAGGTGGAAGACCACAATGGAAGGTCTAGGGCCAGGCTCTGTATTTGAATCTGGGCTCTGCCAAAAAGTGTCATCTGGAGCAAATTCCTTCACTTCTCTGTGCCTCCCCTTCCTTTTGTGCAAACACTGGGGATAATAACCATAGAGCCCACATGGTAGAGATACAGTGAGAAGGGAATGAGTCTTCATACATGTCATGTAAACAGATGTAGAAAAGCGTCTGAAATGCAGGAAGCCTTCTGTAAGTGTTGGCTCTCTCTACTCCTGACCACCCTCATGTCTTCCTTGCCAGGTCTCCATGCCCAGCTCTGCCTGTGTTGCCGGCGGGAGTTCCTGGGGGCAAGCTGGGGCAGGGCTTCCTGCAGCACACAGGGAGGATCTTCATTGCCTTGCTCCCTGCAACCCCTCCTTTCTCTGGCTGGCCAAGCGGTAACATCTTGCAGGCACGTGACTGCCTCTCACGGCTGAGCTGCGATGCATAAAGGGATTTACGGTTGTAGAGCCGAATCTCACTCTGGATCACGTCGGGGAGCAAATCCCCACTCTCGCCACAGCTGTGCACTAGCAGGCCCAGCCCACAGAGGGGAAATGCCAGCTTCCTTCTCCCTCGGGCTCCAGGTCCCAGGGGCCATTTGAGTCCATCCCTCCCCTACACCACAGGATCCCCTTTGCTCCCTGCTCCACTTCCTCCCCACCAGAGGAGGGAGGAGGAGGTGGTCTGAGCCACAACATCAGGCGGTGACAATTAGGTCCATTCAGAGTGGAGTCATTTGCATGCAAGTCCTCACTAGGCAGAGAACACTCAACCTGTCATTATCTCTTGGCATTGCTGGTAGTCGTGCCACGTGGCTGTGGAGATGGCAGCTTCCTTTCTCTGGGTGTTTCCAGGCAGAGAGAAGGTGATTTATGAAGGGCCGAGAACGTTTTCTCCTGCCCTGGCTGGCCACTGGAGGAGGCCAGGAGGCCAGAGCTGGATGAGGAGGAGGAGGGGTAAGGAGGAAGTATAGGGATCCCACAGACTCAGGTGTGCTTGGGCACCAGGAAGGGTCTTGGGAGGGCCCTGCAGGAGGACGGGAGGGAGGGCAGGAATCATCCGAGGGTAGTTCCCACCTCCTCAGCTGGATTTATCGAATGAAATTATCCCTTGAAAAGTATTAAAAGCCACCATTTTGCTGTGCACCCACAGAGAAGCCTCTATGGCAGCTGCTCCCTCAAAGGCACTCCAGCTGTTCCCAGCCCCCACCCGCACCAACTACTGCTCCTCTGTCCCCACCCCCACCTCTAGCTCCAAATAAACCACAGTAAGCTACAAACGCTACCATGCCTTGTTGGGCTGGTTCAGCATTTCTGTCCTCAGAAACAGAGAGACAAAGAGAAAGACCCAGAGGCAACTCCTCAACCCTGGATCATGAACCCTTTGTGGGCCTATCACAAAACCAGGGTTCGAAAACCACCAGAGTGTGTTGAGGAGAGGACAAAAACTCTTCAGCAGGGAGACCAACCTTCACCTTCTGAGGCTGAGAGGGCCCAGTTGAGATGGACAAGATCAGGACCAGCCTATAGTTAGTGAGATTAGGTGGTGTTAATTGTGGAAGCTCCAGAAACACTACGCCACCCAACACACCGTTCTGTATTTGCCAGGATCTGAAATTCCACTATCCGTGTTTTATTCCCTTCACTTAAACCACAGATTCTGGTTTAAATGCAAATACCCCTGAGAGAGGCAATGCTATAGAATGTGGTCAGTTATTTACCCCTTAATAAGAATATGTTTCTGCAGCCTTTTCTGAGAATAAGCGCTGATTATAAAGGAAGGGAATGAGAGAGACATGAGAATGTCATGCCCTTGAACACATGGGACCTGGCTTCTCCAGCAGGAGGGAAAATACAGGACGAGGAATCTGCATTCGGGAGCCTGGCCTTCCTCATGTTTTCCCCAGGGCTGGTTTTGATTCATCGGTTTCTGGGATGGAGCCATCTGGAGACCCCAGGGGTTTAGGCCAACCCAGCTGAGGGTCATCTATCCTGGGTTTAGGTCTATGTGACAGCAAGGCCCTGTGTCCAATCCCCAAATGGGGGCTGGAAGAATTACCTTTTACTCTCACTACATTCCCCGCGGCTGTAATGAGGCCATGAACCTACAAAGCCCAAGCTCATTTCTCTTGGCAAGTCATGTCTCCTGACTCTGTCTCTGTTCCCACCTCATAATCAGCAGCCTCAGCTGAGCATGGCCCAGAGGTGCTTCTTCTCGCGACCTCTAAAAACAGGAAGTGTAATTCATCAAGTAGGTTCGAGCACCTACTTTGTGTTCCCAGGTATGGGAGATGTCTGACTTGGTGCCAGCCAAGAATGCTCCCTCTGCTCCACAGCAGGCCCTGGGCACACATGGCCTGGAGTGGCTGGTTGTCTTGGCATGAGTGTGTGTCTCTGCCCTCCAGCTGCCTGTGACTCCTGGCAGGTGGGGTGTCCCTCTATTTATTTATTTTATTTATTTATTTTGAGACTGGGTCTCACTGTGTCACCCACGCTGCAGTGCAGAGGTGCAATCTCGACTCACTGCCACCTCCGCCTCCCGGGTTCAAGCGATCCTCCCACCTCAGCCTCCACAGTAGCCGGGACCACAGGCATGCACCACCATGCTCAGCTAATTTTTGTATTTTTGGTAGAGATGGGGTTTCACCATGTTGCCCAGGCTGGTCTTGACCTCCTAAGCTCAAGTGATCTGCCTGCCTCAGTCTCCCGAAATGCTGGGATTACAGGTGTGAGCCACCATACTAGATCCAAGGGTCCCTCTCTTTCAACTCTGCAACACTCAGCACAAGGTGAGGTATACAGCAGGTGCCCAATATGTACTGTTGATTGATTGCCAGCCCCTCCCGTTGAATCACTCACAGTCTAGTTGGGATGATGGGAATTCACACACAAGTAACAATCAGAGGCCAGGTGGGGTGGCTCATGCCTATAAGCCCAGCACTTTGGGAGGCCAAGGCAGGCGGACCGTTTGAGCTCAGGAGTTCAAGACGAGCCTCGGCAACTTGGTGAAACCCTGAATCTACAAAAACAAACAAACAAACAAACAAACAAAAAACCAAAAAAACACAACCAGGTGTGGTGGCATGAACCTGTAGTCCCAGCCACTTGGGAGGCTGAGGTGGGAGGATGATTTGAGCCCAGAAGGCAGAGGTTGCAGTGAGCCATGATTGCATCACTGCACTCCAGCTTGAGGACAAAGTGAGACCCTGTCTCAACAAAACAAACAACACAAAAATCCCCAAACCAGAGACCAGTGCAAGGTCCCATATGCGGAACTGACACACAGTCTCCCAACCTGGCTATGGTGGGAAATTAGAATCTGCCAGTTCCTGGCCTCAAAATTCTCAGTGTGCTGCAATCCTCGTCCTAAAGCTGGTGGTGCCCTTGGTCCCAATTTCGCCCATCTGTGGCCTTGCTATCCTGAATCAAATGGCGGTGGGCATGACTTCCAAGGTAAGGAAATCCCACATGTAAATCACATGGCGGTGAAGAGCTCTGGGTCAGGCTTACGTGGATCTTTGCTCCGTCACTTGCTGTGTGACTGTGGGCAAGTTAACCTCTCTAGGCCTCGGCTTCTTCATCTGTAAAACGGTGATAGTGAACTACCTATGCTAAAGTTTGCTGTGAAGATCAAATGAGATAGTGGATATAGGACACTTAGCACAGTGCCTGACACACAGCAAACACTCAATGAATAAATATTTTCATATTATTATTTCCTAAAGCATAAGGCTAATATCATAAAGGTAATATAGCAGAATTCATTCTGAAGGAAGATGTTTAAATTCCAAAAGGGGAGACCAACTCCCCTCTTCCAGTAAGGCCAAGAGTGGGATCATTCTGGGTAACAAAGACTACTCTAAGACTTACTAAGAGATGCCAAAATTTTGGATAAAAGCAGAAAAAAAAGGGAAATTTCCTGAATGATCTTGAAGATCAAGATATTTGTACGAGGGTCAAATACTATCACAACCACCAGCAGCTTGAATTCATTGCGCAGCTACCATGTGCCAGGAAATAGGCCAGCTATCTTATCTGTAACCGCTAAAATGACACCTGAAGGAAGGCATTATTGGCTCCATTTAATTGATGAGGGAGCTCAGCTGGACAGATGACTTGGCCAGGGCCCTGTGGCTGGGCACTGGCAGATCGGATATTCAAACCCCAGCCTGTCTGACTCAAAGTGGTGTTTCTCCCAAGCAGACTGCCTCTTGCACCCAGATATTCTGGAGCCTGAGCTCCTTACAGATAATGCAGGCATCTCATCCATCTTCATGAGCCCTAGCACACTTGCACGGCATCTGACCCACAGCAGGTGTTCTGTATATGCTCACTGAATTGAACATTTGGTGGCATCCATCTATTTGATGGACCGGGGGTAGAGAGGTGCCATTTGTGAGAAGTGGCCCAACACGGCTGCCACACCCAGACCTTTGTCACCGAGAAAGGGTTAGCATGTTTCTGAGATGATCGCTATGAATTTGACCTCTTACTGCTTTTGGCTGCTGCACAGAGATCTCCCTCCCTCCCAGCACCTGCGCCTCCCTCCCTCTCCACCGAGGCCTGTGCTAAATTGCAACAAACAACAGAGGCCCCACCTTGGTGGGCCCTGCTCATAAATAATGAACTGGCACCAGGCTCCATTCTTTTGAAGGAATTCTCTCTCGGCCGGCGGAGCTGTGTGGCAAGGCGGCCAGCTTATCATTGCAGTTGTTTATTTATTCATGCTCAGATGGGGCAGGCCAAGCCCGTCTGTTCACAGACATCTTTCCCCTCATTGAATGCTGCTCTCTGCCTGCCTTTCCTACTAGTTCTAGCTTCTCTGTGAGGGCTCCAGTGGCAGATGAGATGGGAAGCCAAGTGGCTTGATTGTCCCAGGAGCCGGGGATGAGGGAGCCAGAGACTGGAAATGGAAAAAGATCTCTTCCCATGACAGTCTGTCTGCCTGTGGCTCCTTGGCAACGGGACCTGTCTGGGATCCAGGGCTCCCTGCCATGGGGATGTGAGGCAGGTGCCCTGGGGATGGCCACTGCCTGGCCTGTGGCACACAGGCTGTCTGTTGGCTGTGGGTTTGGGGAGGAACCTGACCAGGGGGCTTTTCTTGATAGAGCCCATGACAGCCAAAGAAGAGTACCGTTCTTTTTTCTACTCTGCCTCTCCCTACTCCCTTGTCTGGTTCTGTCTCCCAGGCTGGAGTACAGTGGCACAATCATAGCTCACTGCAGCCTCAAGCTCCTGGGCTCAAGCAATCCTCCCTCCTCAGCCTCTGGAGTAGCTGAGACTACAGGTGCATGCCACCATGCCTGGCTGCTGCCGGGTTTTAGATCAGGACCACCCTTCTCCTTGATTCTCCCCACTACCCCCACCCCACGGCAGGGCTGGTCCGACAAACATTTCCCAGAGTCACTGATGAGACTGGAAAGATGGGGTTGACCATGCCCACACCTCCTGAGCTCAGCTCCAGCCTCCCCATCCTAAAATCAATCCTCTATCCCCAAGCTCTGGGAGCTGCCCTTGCCGTAAGCACAGAGCCCTCTCCCCATGCACAGAGTCACACACAAACCCAGCACTGCCCAGAATGCAAAGACAGGCAGAATGGAAAGCACTTAAGCAGAGGCCTTCGGCCAACTTTCATTTACTCCGCCACCTGGCTTCTTTTAGTCCTGGGCACGTGGAGTCTGTCGTTGTTGGACTAGATTTCTCCATTTAGGTCAGGAGAGCCTGTGATGGGAGAAAGAGGTGTCTGGGGGTGGGGGGTTGGATGAACCAGTGACAGGGAGGTTCGGGGCAAAGGGAAGAGGCAAGAACGTGAGGAAAGGGATTCTGACGAGTTTGCGCTGTCTGGGTGAACACCTCCTGCCCCAGGGGAGTTGTAGAGAACTTGCTGGAGCCAGATGACCTGGCCTTGAAACCTGGCTTAGGATCTTTCCAGCCGTGCCATTTTGGGGGTGGGGGTGTGGGTGGGCAGAGTCACTTCATCTCCCTGAGCCTCAATTTCCTTATCTGTCAGTGGAGGCCAATCCTAACCCCCTAGATGGGTTGGAGATGGGGTGTACGTCACCTAGTCCAGGGCCTGGAAGTGCTGAGAACACAGCAACAGTGTCCTTATTGTCCTTTCCACTCTCTAGTCTCAGGTTTCCATTCTGTATAATAATAGGGGGCATGGGGCAGGGAGCTGAGTTCCACTTTTGGGTATGTGGGAAATTATTCTTGCAGTGGTCCCAGGAGACCCCACAGAGTCGTGGTGACTCCTCTGCTGAGTTCTCAGGTAAACTACGGGTTGGGGGCTCCCAGTCTTACAGGGTTCTTTCCTTCCCTCCTGAGATTTCTCTGTAAGTAATTTTTTAACCCCCTTAGGACCAGACAGAAAATCAGGGATTAGGAATACATTCTCTTCCTTGGAGAAGTTCTCACGGCCTCAGTGTAAACTCCCCTGCTGTGAGAGGGCACAGCCCTGCAAACTGTCTGCTCTCCTTGTGAATAGCCCTGAGGGTTAAAACACCTTGATTGATGAGTTAAACCCCACTTCTTTCACTTTCACCCACTGATTGTAGTTATACCCTTAAATAAAGGCGCTCTGTTTTTCACCCAATGCCACTTCAAGTATTTGAGGTAGTTATAAAACTCTCCAGAATATTCTCTCTTCTCTTAGATATATCCATTTTTCAAAAAGGCATTCTTCATTTGACATGGGTTCCATCCATCCTTCCACCCCTGCACCCAGACTCTGCTCTGGCTCCATGGATGATCAGTAAGTCAGAGGCCCCCCCTTCTCTCTTGGACAGGAGATTTTAAGGATCTCGATTACCTCTATTGCACTGCAAATCTTGCAAAAGTTAGCCCATCCCTGCATCTTGAGGAGGCAAATTTGGATTCTGATTCTGATGTCCGTTTTCTTCAAAATCGCTAATCAGGAATTTCAGCCCTTCTTCATTCAGGAAGGGCTCTGTGTGGATGGTGCCTGTTCAGTAGACCACAGAAGGAGGGTGACATTTGGGTAGGAAACTAGACAAAAGGGAGAGTGTTGACTGGTTGAGTCAGCCAATACTTAGCCAGGCGGAGTGCTAAGCGGTGAGAATGAGGAACTGACAAAATCACAACCCCGCCCTCAGGAGACTCACGATCTACTGGGACCAGACAGTGTTCTGGGCACTAGTGAAATGCCCAGCAGACAAGGTCTCCTTTGTAAAGAGGCACAGCAGCTGGGGGAGGGCAGCAGGGCAGGGGACTGACTCTCTTCCTGGACCTGCATGTGGCTGTCCTCGACCCCAGCAGTGGTAAGTCCCCGTGGCCTTGTCTCCTGACACCAACACGGCCTCTTCGTGCTCTGTGGCTGAGTCTATCTACCTTGGAGATTGGGCCAGACATGCCTGACAGGAAGCGGGAGGAGAGATGCAAATGGGGTAGCAGCTCACTGACCTAGAGCGGAGGTCACGCTTCCCAGTCTCAGAGAAAAGGACTACATGTAGGTCTAGTGTTCTGGCCTGGGTTTCTGCCACTGACACCCCCAACAGATGCTACCCACCAGAGAGCCACCATCCACAGCAGAGACTACCATGCACTGTTGTAAAAGCCGGAGCTCAGCAGGGGACAGAATTCAACTCAGATGGTTCAAAAGCAGAGCTTTGGTGAAGGGACTGGCTACAGAGGTGCAGGCAGGGATGTGGAGGCACCGAGAGACCAGTAGCCAGTCGCAGGCGGATCCATAGCTCCCCAGTGAAGGCTGAGGCAGGGGCCTAAGCAGCAGGTGGAAGGGCCTGGCTCACAGGGAGCAACCCCCACACCTTATCTGTGCTGAGACTTTGAGTCACACCAGACCTTAGTACAGATGGTGAGGGAGGACCCCACAGCAGGAGGGCAGCATAGGAACCAGAGGGGCCTGTTCTCAGTGCCATAGGGATGGATGAGTTTCCCTGCACTCAGTAGCCATTTTGGTTAGGGAGAATCAAAGGTCCTTGTCAATAGGGAAAAAGAATCTTAATAAAGAACGTGAACCTCACAAGAACATGTATGCATGAAATCCCACTAGAGGGTTTAAACTGGAAGACGGTTTAAACTGTCTTTCTTTACATGATGAGCTTGAGACCTCCTCTCTCTACTTGCACCAGAGGGAATGAGGGCTAAAAGACGTTTCATCTACATTGTAGTGGGTAAATTCTGACCCATGACATGTGTCTTGAGACCCACGGTGTAAGGACACTGGGTCAAGCACTGTGGAGACAGCAGGATGATAGCACTTAGTGGGGAAATCTAGGGGGGATACAGAGACGAACAAATATAAAGTGTAACAGCAATACAATTGCAGAATAGAACAATTGCACAATGGAGGGATGGTGCCAGTACTTAATGATCTGATATGGTGAACACAGCCTTGCAAATAGATGTAACTTTTATTGAATAATTTTTCCTGATAAAAATGAAGCATACTTAATAAAAAATGGAAACATATTGAAAATTATAAAAGAAAGAATTGAAACCCACAATCCAACCCTCTCTATTAACATTTTGGTGTTTTTTTCTTAATACCATTTTCTCTTTTTATATGTGTATATATAAACACACACACATTTAATATGGTTGAGACTATCTTGTACATGGTTATATTTCCTGCTAACTTCACTTAACATTATATGAGAACATTTTAACATCTTTGAGCATTCTTCATAAACTAGCACGTAGGATGCCCACAAGATATTCCATTGTGTGGATGTACTGAAATGTATTTAAATAATTCCCCATTGTTGGGTATTTTGACTATGTCTGATTTTTTTCAGTAACATAAGTCTTCATCTGTATTTCTGATTATTTTCTTAGGATACATTTATAGAAATAAAAAAATAACTTTATTTCAGGTCTACAGGAAATAATATTCTTAAGACTGTTTGTTGACACACATCACCATAAATAGGTACTACTCTTTACTATCACCAGCAGTGTACTGAAGTGTCCTTCTCACCTTTGCTGACATTGAGCATTATGCATTTTAAAATATCTGCCAAATTGGCCAGGCGTGGTGGCTTACGCTTGTAATCCCAGCACTTGGGAGACTGAGGCGGGTGGATCACTTGAGGTCAGGAGTTCGACACCAGCCTGGCCAACACGATGAAACCCCATCTCCACAAAAAAAAAAAAAAAAAAAAAAAAAAAATTGGCCGGCGTGGTGGTGGGCACCTGTAATCCCAGTTACTCAAGAGGCTAAGGCAGGACAATCACTTGAACCCGGGAGGCAGATGTTGCAGTGAGCCAAGATCGTGCCGCTGCACTCCAGCCTGGGCAACAGAGCCAGACCCTATCTCAAAAAAAAAAAAAAAAAAGTGCCAAATTGAAAGAGCAAAAATAGCAGCTGCTTTAATTTGCATTTTTGATTACCAGAGACGTTGATTTTCTTTTCTTTCTCTCTCTCTCTTTTTTTTTTTTTTTTTTTTTGAGACAGGGTCTGCTTTGTCACCCAGGCTGGAGTGCAGAGGTGCGATCACAGCTCACTGCAGACTTGACCTCCTGGGCTCATGCAATTCTCCCCTCTCAGCCTTCAAAGTAGTTGGGACCAGAGGCATGCACCACCAGACCTGGCTAATTAAAAAAAAAAAAAAAATTGTAGAGACCAGGTTTCCCTGTGTTGCCCAGGCTAGTCTCGAGCTCCTGGGTTCAAGCAATCCTCTTGCCTCGACCTCCCAAAATGCAGGGATTACAGGTATGAGCCACCGTGCCCAACCATGCTGATATTTTTTTCTCCATATTCTTATCAACTCTTTTTATTTGTTCTGCGAATTCTCTGTTATGTTCCTTGCCCATTTTTGTTTTGGGGTGTTAGTATTTTCTTAATGATCTAGAAGAGCATTGTATTTTAAGGATTTTTATTTTTATCCACTGCCATATTTGTTTGAAATGATTTTTTTCTTGGTTTGTATTTTGCCTTTTAGCTTTAAATGCAGTGTTTGTTTGATAGCATAAAGTGGTGAACGGAGTGTGGAACAGTCTGGAAGACCGGCTTTGCACTCTGGCCTTCTCCCACGGCCATGACGGTCGAAACTGAGAGGGTCTGCAGAACTGGCTTTGCCCCTGTGCTCCTCAGAACCTACATGGATATTTCACAAGGACTGATGAGGCTATCCCAGTGATCACTCTTTAACTGACAACCTTTCCATTCCCACCTCCCCTCAAACAAACCCAAAAAAGCAAACTGCCCCCTCGAGGAGGCATCAGTACTCTCTGCATCTGGACTTTCAAGCTGTTCCCAACCAAAGGGAGAGAAATTGTGACTGCTTCCCGTAGATTGTTTATGCACATTCTTAATGCCAACAAGACACTCTTGACTGCTCTGCTCTTTTCCTGTTGAGTCAATGGGAAATTCCAGAGACCAGTTCCTTCTGCCTGCTTTTGCTGCTACAACTATATTTTCTGGTCACATATTCTTCCAAAACTACCCCCACTGCCCCATTGCAAGTCCACATTACACTCACACTTCCAGTCCTATGAACAGGTGGAAGGGTGGTGCTGACTCTTACCTGGTCTTCTGACAAACGAGTTGCTAAGTCAAACAGAGACCTTGACAAGGATATCTCTTTACAAATGGAATCTAGTTAGTCTCCAGGAGCAACCTCCCCTTGCCACCAAACGTAGCGAGGGCTCATGGAGCTGTGAGAACAGACGGTGGGAAGGAAGAGGTAATGGAGGTGTGGGATCTTCAGCTTGGACCTCCCATGGCCAGACACCCTGCACTTTTATCCCCTCTTTTCTGCTTGCCTTTTTCTACTTAAAATATCTTGGAGGTTATTTGTCATTTGTTCACGTAAAGCCACCCTATCCTTTATCATGGTTGCCCTGTAATTCAATTACACACAGTCATATTCATTTATTTAACTACTCCTGAGCATTTAAGTTGCTTCTAGGTTTCAGCTGTTACAAGTAACACTGCCAAAACCCCCAAACCAAACCAAAACAACCCCCCCACCAAAAGTGTATGTAGGCTTCTTCACACATGTATGAAGAGGTCCCTTCCATCCCTGTAGGGTCAATTCCTAGAAGTAGCATTGCTGAATCAAAGGGTATGTGCATTCCCAGCGTTTCTATATCCTGCCAATTTTCCCTCTGCTAAGGATGGACCTGTTTACACCCCCACCAGCAGCTCGGGAGGGTGCTTCTTCCCACACTGCGGCCAGCACAATTAGAAAATACAGAATTCCCTGCACGGCCAACAAAGCTCTGTGTGTTCGGCCCAGCCTACCTCCTGTCAGCCTCCTCGGAGCTCATTCTCCCCACCCTCCTCACTTGCTGGCCTCGGGCTTTGCATGGGCCATTCCCTTACTCAGGATGTTCTTCTCCCCCTTCTCTCCCGCTTATCCTGCAGATCCCAGCCCATGCGCAGCTACTTTGGGGAAGGGAAGCCGTGTCTGAACTCCCAGGCTACTCTCAGCCCCTTGACCAAGGTCTTGGAGTATGGTGAGTATGATTCTTGCCACAGGAGCATCTTTACAGTGGCTTGTGGGGTCATCTGATAAATATCTGTCTCTCCACTGGACTCTTAAGCTCCATGATGCTCATGAGTTCTGCATGAGACATGAGAACCGTGTCTGTTTCTGATCACTATGGTCTTCCCAAGAGCAAGTCGCAGTATCTGGCCTACAGAAGGCACTCAACATTTTTATTGAATGACTGAACAAAAGTAAAACCAGCTCACCCTTTTCCTCCTCCAAACTTCTGGCCCTGTGCTCATTATCTGGGTGAATGCTATCAGTGCCCTTCTAGTACCTTAGCAGGAAACCCAACTCTTCTCTTAAACTCCTTTCTCTTCTCTGCACATCCAGTGGTTGTCAAATCACTTTACACTACGGGAGAAATTCCTCTAGGCCTTTTAAGTCATTCCCTTACCTTCAGTGCCCTTTGCCTCCTTACCTTGCCTGATGATGTCCTAGTCTTCCTTTAAGATACATTGTATCTTTTCTAAGAAACTATCCAGCTCTCCAAGTCAAATTTAACCTTATTCACTGTCCCATAGGCTGTATCTCCAGAGAGTCCTTTCCTTGGCTGAATATCAGAGTTATCTATGGATTTTTCTGTCCTGCCATCCCCGCAACATACATACATACACACAGACACACACACACACGGACACGCGCACGCGCGTGCGCGCGCACACACACACACACGGGATGTGATGTGTTGGAGAGCAGGAAGCCGACATTGTTCATCTCTGTATGCCCCTCAGCCCTGAGAACAGTGCTCTGTATACAGTAAGTGTTCAATAAACTCTGAATAAAATCAAACCAAATGATGCTCAAGTTAAAAAGGTCCACTTGGCTTCTTAGACTTTTAGAGATGCTTTCCAGAAAGAGCTCCACGGGGCAGGCAAAGCTGAGAGAGCCTCTTTCCTCCCCACCGCCTCCCTGTAGCCTGCCAACCTTCAGACTGCATTATTCCCATCCCAGAACCCAGGCAATGTCATCAGACAAGTCAGATATTTCCCATCAGTCTGGAAGGTTTCCATTTTCATTTTCCACATCAGCATCATGCTATCAATCTATTCCCCAGCCTGTTTCCTTCTCCTGCCTCCCCCTACCCCCACCCCTAACACATCACTAGTCCCTGCTGTGGATCAATTCCTATGTTGCAGATACAAAGGTAGTTTTGCTTGACAAATGAAGCTGCCCTTCCAGGAGGCAATAAAGAGATCAATACTGGTTATACGGAAGTGCTCAGGAGCAAGTGGGCCGGTGATATCCCTGCATCCCACTGCCAGCGCCACGCTGAGCAGCCCTCCCCAGCCAGTGAGCCCTGCCCCTTTCCTTCCACACCCTTGCATCTGCAGAAGCCTGGTGTGCCCAGGGCCAAACCAGCCTATCTCTCCTTGTGGGATGGTCATCGTCAAGGGGTGAGCATCCTTTAGGTGCAGAGCACCCTGCCCTGGACCCTGTGGCTTGGTGGCCCAGATGGTGGCCGAGGAGCCTATGAAGAGATGGTGCTGATGGAAGACACCTGGGTGGGTTGAGGGAGTCAGAGAGCAGGCCAGGGTTTGAGTTCCAGTTCTGCCACTCACTGGTTTTGTGACCTTGGGCAAGTCACTTTCCATCCCTGACTGGGCCACTGATGCTGCACCTGAAAGCCACGGGGGTTAGACTGGATAACCTAGGGTCCATGGACGGACTTCTGAGGGTCCGTGTGCCTCTGAAATTGTCTTCCAATTTTGTGTGTATGTATATTTTTTCCTGGGCAGAGGGTCCATGCTCCCCTCACCCCACCTCCTTAATATCAGATTCTTAAACGGATCCTTGACTCCCGTCCCCCACCACGGTCAACTCAGACCTACGTTCTGTGACTCCAAACAGGAGACAAGTGTTCTTGCAGGACTGCTGAGGTTGCTGGGGACACACACCAGGCACCCCAGAAAAAGACACAAGGGTGCTTTTGGAGAAATAGTAAAGACACAGTAGGAAGCGGGTTGGATAAATCTGGGAAGACTCCCTGGAAGAGGTGAATTCTGACAAGAATGGTAAGGCAGAAGCTTAAAGGGGAAAGGTGAAGGGGGGCCTTGAGGAATAATAGGGTGCATTCTCCTCTTCCCCATGCTCAAAAAACAGTACAGAGACTGTTTTTTGTGAGAGGAGACCCCTAATTAGCTGAAGCTGCTCACAGTCCTCTACCGAGAACAAGAAATCAAAAAGTCAACACCAGCTCATTAAATACTCGGGGCTGGCTAGCTATTAAAAGAATTTCCATTTCAGAACAGGATGCCTACCAGGGAATGCCAGACCTAAATATAAGCCAGCCCCCTCCCTGCCAGGAGACTTTACCACGTTAGGCAGGCGGCAGGCAGGACTTTGAGGAGATGTGTCATTACTTTTAACATCCAAATATAACTGGCCCCAGGGGGTTGGAGACTGAGGCTGCTCTTCCCAGCTACCTCCTGCCAGAGCCAGGGGAGGGTATGCAGGGTTGGGGGTGTGGGAGCTGACCCCTGCAGAGCTCAGAGGTCTAGGCTGCAAGCAGCCTCCCAGCCACCCCTCCCCTTGCCTAAATTGGGGGTCTGGAAGGAGGGCCACTGAAACCTAGCGGCTGTATCCTGATCTGGCTGCTGGGGTGGGGCAGGGGTGTGGGGAAGTTTAGGGGCTCTCTGAGTGAAGGAGGGGCTACTTTTAAATATTTATAGTTACTTTTCCTTTCCTGGAAAGGTGGGAGGAAAGAGGCTACAGGGAAGAAAAGCCACTAAGCTTTTCTTAGTGGAGAAAAGATATAGACGCACCTCCCTTCTCTCTCTCCCTGCGTTTCTTTCCTTCAGAGCAGGCTCTCAGTTTACAGTTCTGCATTCACGCCTGTCTTCCCCATCAACTAAGCTCCTTGAGAACACGGGCTTTGCGTCTGCTCACATCTCTGTCCCCAGTGTCCACCAGCCCAGTGTCCTCAGGAGTGAATCAGTAGATGAAATGACAATCGTGCAACAGCCCTATGTCGGTAGAGTGCTATACACCACTGGTTCTTAACTTGGCTGCCCAGTGGAACCCTCTGACTGCCTGGATTCTGATTTCACTGTACTGGGGTGCGGTGTGGCCATTTGGATTTTTAAAAGCTCCCAGGTGGTGATTCTAACATAAAGCCACATTATCTAATCAAAAAGCTTTCAGTTGTCTCTGTTGATTCTCTTTTCTCTTCCTCCACCTGCTCCTGTTCTTCTTTCTTGAATCCCCTATTGTTGATTGATTCTTTAAAACAACCTTATGAAGAAGATATGGCAAGGGTCATTATCCGCCGTGGTCCCCTGTGGGACTTAAGAAACCAAGGCTCAAAGTGGTTAAATGGCTTGCCAAGGTCATGCGGCCAATCAGCAGTTGATTTGGTCCAGTCCTCACAGTGCCCAACCCAATCTGACTTCCTTGCTTCAGTGGGAAGCCTGGAGCAGGGTCTTGACATTTAGGGAAGTTGACCTGCAACAATGTAGCTCATTTATTGAATGGAGGGAGGAGAATTCATGGTCACTATGCAAGATCCAGCATCTGCCCCCTCACAGTGTGGCCAGCACTGCCCCTGCAGCAGTCCGACCTGAGGCTGAGTTAGGCTGGAGACAAGCCCAGGGCAGGGCAGGGACCTCTGATGCCAATAGGTAATCAGAGGGCACAGTTTGGCACCAGATAATTTTGCACAGAATAAAAGCTGGTAAAGAATCTTAACAGCGGAATAGTCCGTCTCAGGCTGACTCTGAACCACATGTCCTTCTAAAAACAATAGACTTGGAATTGAAGAGTTGTTGACCCTGGGAGGGCCACTTGAGTCCCTGGTGGCTCAGTTTTCCCATCTGGAGAATGAAGATAATAGTACCCTACTCACTGGCTGCTGTGATGGTGAAATGAGAAAATGAAGGTGACGATAATGTTGAAAATAAAAGAAAACACTCCTTGTGTGCCCTCCTACCTGGGGAAGAGCGGTTGGCCTGAGCTGTCCTCTTTCGCACTCCTGAGCCTCTATCACATCCTGAGGTCCTGGATGCTGGGTCTGCCAGAGGAACCAGCTTTTGGCTGCAAATCCAACTTGTGACCCTCACTGCATGAACTTCTGACCAGAGCCAGTTTATTTTCTTCAAGTTGGGGAAGATTTCATGGAAGCAGACGTGACTATAGGGAGCAAGTACAGGGAGGGAGTCCTAATGACCTTAGCCTGTCGGTCTATAGGGGCAGTTTTAGGGAGAGGTACGGGCAGGTCTCTCACCCCTCAGGTGTTGGTGGTCACCAGTTGTTCTTGATTCCCAGTGAAACAACATGGCCGGTTGTATCAGATTGTAGAAGGAAGTGCATCTGGAGAGTGGAATTAATTAAGCTCAAGCAGATGCTTTGGGTGGGCCCCCCCCCCAAAAAAAAATCACCCCTATCCTGGGAAGGAAATTCTCACAAATGCACTTTCCCACATGTGACTGGGCCAGGTTAGCAAGCAGTTGTTGGCTAGGGTTCCCATCAGTGACCGTTGGGGCTTTGGAGAGTGTTCACTGGGTGACTGTCACTTCTATGACCAGGGATGGGAGTAGTGCAGGGAGCCCCAGCAGAACAGGGACATGAGTCTTCTTGCTAGAAATCTTGTGCTTGCTTGGACAGAGCTGGGATCGGCAGCCAGCTCACCATCACCATTGTTCTTCTAAAGTAGGCAGCTCTGAGATTGTCCCACTGCCAAGCTTTGTGGCTGCAGCCACTCAGGGTATCAAACACAGTAATCCTATTATTGACAGAGTCACAAAGAAGGAAAAGATCTTGGGGTCATCATCAGTCCAACTGGCCATTTGATGCCTGAGTCTTCTTTGTAGGCAGGATTCCAGTGTCTACTAGTGATGCCTCCAATGATGGGGTTCTCGCTACCTCCCAAGGTTTCCACTCAAATGCACTTCTTATTGTCTTATGGGATTGGGCTGTGGACCACTTATGGGAGAGTCAGAGCTGGAGAAAATGATCCCACTGCTGGAGCTGGACACAGGAGATTAGGAGGTGGCCATAGTTTGTGGTTCAAGAATTATGGTAATCTCTGGTCTAAGCCCTGACAAACAGTCCTCAAGCTCTCAGTGGGAAAACTGTACTGCTACTGATGTATACAGGTTGTTCCTTTCCATTGTTGTATAGTATTTCATCACATGAATATAGCATAGTGTGTTCTGCTGCTGCTGGTGGACACTTGAGTTTGTTCCAGTTTTGAATGAATGAATCTCCCATGAATGAATCTCACGAACATAAGGTTGAGCAAAAGAAGCCAGACTCCCAAAAAAGTATACTTTGCATAATTAGATTTTATGCTTTTTTTGGTTGGGGAGGAGGGAGTTAGTGACTGGAAGGGGAACACAAGGGGACTCCTGGGGTGCTGGTGATATTCTATTTCTTGAGCTAAGTGACAATTATACTGATATGTTTACTTTATGAAAAGTCAATAAGCTGTATGTGATCTATGTCCTTTGACATCTACATTAAAACATTTATTAAAGTAAACATTAAAAATGTTTTCTTAGGAAATTATGGCCCAACCATGATTGACTTTAAAATAGTAATACTGTCATGACTTGTGTTCTGGAACGTTCTAATTTCTTACAGACTTGTAACAGATAAGAGGAAACTTCAGGGGAAATACTGACATTTTCATCGAGTTATAGTCAAGAGTCTTGCAATCATAAAGATATCATTCACCAAAATTTGTTGACTATCACTACACATCAGACACTGTTCCCAGTGTTTTCTGTGTATCAGTTCATTGAATCCTCACAGCAGTAGGAGGTCAGTATTCTGATTTGCAGAGAAGAAATGGAGGCTCAGAGAGGTTAGGTAGATGCTAAACAGTCACACAGCTGGTAAGGGGTTGGGAAGCTGGTGTTTCAGACTGTCCTAAGGAACTGGGGACACCTTCTGAGCTCCTAGGATGACTCAACTAGAGGCACTTCTGGGCCCATTCTGAGGGAAGCTGGGACGGGCTGGGAAGCCCTCCAGGCTCGGCCACTGGCCCAGGAGTTTCTGGCTAACTGAGAGAAAACCCAGCCTCCCTCAGTGTGCATGTTGTGGTATTTTTAAAAAGAGGTAAATAAGTCTCCTCATTTGCATGATATTTCACGCTGACTCGGCCTCTCAAAGTGTTATTCCATCTACACACGGCACTGTGGGATGCCTGCGATATTTTATAAAGTTAATAACTTTCTCTTAATTGGATGAGTTTATAGAATAGTCTGCGCAATTAACAATAATTACGCCAAAGACACTTTGATTCCAAGGATGCGCCACAAACATTGGCGCATTAAGCCATTTAGGAAAAAAACAACAACCCACAACGCACTGCCACAAGACAACACACGGGTACATGCACACACACACACTCGCTGCAGAACTCCTTGAAGCACCGTGACCCAGAACGAGTCTTTGTTTCCAGGCCACAGGATGGTGGAGCTAGAAAAGAAATGCCTCATGTCACACTTCACTACACTCTGTGCCTCCCCTCCCCACCCACCACCAGGTAGGAGGAGGGGTCGGCAGGGCCAGGTCCTGCCACAACTTGTTGAAGGACACACTGTCTGTGTGTGCCCAGGTAACCATGCAGGACAACACCACCTGAGCACTTGGCAAAGACTCATAATAAACTAGATCTATAATGTCTCTCTCTCTCTCTCTCTCAACTATGCTACCTTTGATCTCAATAATACCTATTTCAGGATTTCTCATTCAAAAAGGACAATTGCCTAGGGACATGAAATTCAGAGTTACTTGAATGAAATTTTTAAGCTATTCAATACAGCTCCTTTCATAAAGTTATAGACATGCAGGGTTGGAAAGGGCCTAACCTCATTCAGTGGTTGAATGGCTTCTCCAACATTCTGCCAGATGGTTGTTGAGTCTTTGCTGGAACACCTCCATTGATGGGGAGCTCGCTACCATCTAAAGGCATCCATTCCATTTTAAGATAGCTTTAATTATAAGAAAAGTCTTCCATATAATAGAGCTTAAATTTAACTCCCTGGAACTTCCACCTGCTGGTTCTACCCTTTGGAGAATAAGTGAATTCCTTCTTTCACATAACAGCTCTTCAGTTTTCAACACCTGCTTATGACTCAGAGTATCCCCAGCCACACTGAGTCTTCTCTTCCGCAGCTGACAATGCCCACTTCCTATAACCTTTTCTACCATTCCAAGCCAGCTTCAGAAACCCATCCATCTGAATAGTGCTGCAAAAAAATTCTAGCCCTACAACAAAATGTCCCTAAAGTGTCCATGTGACTTTCATCATCTCTTTATAGTGCCTTTACGTTTGGTATTTTAAAAAATCAGTCTTTGCAGGAAAATAGATGCTTCTATTTGAGCTGGGGAAACAAGGAGCAGGGAGGGAGGGAGGCATTTCAGTGGGCCAAGGAGAGCACAGGGTTGAGGAATGGGATCTCTTGCTATGGAGGCTGTGTTAAGCGGCCTAAGACCACCACTTGCAGGCTTGTTACTCAGTACCCCCAGGACAGCCTTAAGTGCCACTACCGCTCACTGGGGGTGTCCTCAGGAGACAGGGACCTTCCAGACAGGACTGCTGAATACCGCAGAAGGCGAGTTCCTTTGTCTGCACAATCCTAGGATCAAGCCTTCCCCAACGCACGCAGCCCCAGCCCAGCTCAGTGAGCCGATTCCTGACCTGGCTTCTTTGCCTTTCTCTCTGTTCCCTCCCCAGCTCCACTTTTGCCTTTATGGTTCTAGCTCGGGGCGCCTGTGCCCAGCCCATCTGTTCAGTCCCATATGCTTCCCGCAAGGACTGCCAAGTCGGCCCAGTGCTCAGTGACTCTACTCCAGCCCCTGGTGGCTGGTCTCAGGCTTTCTCTATCCAACCTGGTCGCTAGGAAACAGCCTTGCTGCTGCATCAAGGCCAGGCCTCGATGCCGTCATGGTGCAGCAGAGGCGTGGCTATTGGCCTGGGGCACCCGATGGGCACCCAAGACCAACCTTCTTCAGGGACTGCCCCTGGGTCAGGAGGGCCTGGCCTCAGGAGGTTTGCCCTCAGGGCCCACATCCCTGGAAAGGTGCTGGTGAACAAGACCCTCCCAGGCTGGAGAGTCTACACTTGGTAACCCTATAGACCACAGAGTGGAGAAATAGTTCAGAAAAATTAAGATGTGGAAGAAAATGGAAAATATGTTTAATCTCTTTTTGTACTCTTTGCAAATCTGTAGTTCCCTTTTCAGCTAAAGAACTTAAAAGTGAACTATGGATAACATATTTTGATTCCAAAATGTTCGTGTTGGTACACTTAAAGGGGTATAAATGAAGATTTGAAAAAAAAAAAAAGGTTACATTTTGGGAAAGTGAGGTTTTTCTTGTTTCATCTTATCTTTTTTTAGTTGGTGGAGTAGTAGATTATAGATATATCTTTCTATGCCTTCACACATTTATAGCAGGTCACAGGGCACCTTGTTTATGGCCCCTTTCCACAGCAAATTCTTATGGCAGTTCACTAAGAGGCACGATGCAGGGAAATCATGTGGATTTGGGAGCAAAATACCTAAATTCAAATTCTGGCTCTTCTATGTATTAGCTTTCAGACCCTGGGAAGCTTTATTGAGCTTAAGTGGGAATAATAATTTCAATCCCATAAATTGGTGAGAAAAAATAGTAAATTTGATGAAACATCTTTAGCACGATGCTTGGTACACTGGAGACAATAAACATGGCTGAGTAAAAACAGCCTAGTAGATTACAGCCCAGTGACTTTGAGGTCCCACATGTGAACGATTCCTAAACAGTGCCACCTTTTCCAGAATGGCAGATAAAGCCCTGGCTAAACCTCTTAAAGTAGATGAGGAAGCAGCTCCAGCCGGCCACGATCCAGCTTCCCCATACAAAACAGAACCAGGTCTGAATTTCATCAGCCACCAACAGTGGAGAGCTAACAAATTGTTCTCTTTAGCCCACCAGTACCTGTAAATACTGCCAGTTCTCTCTCTCTCCCCCTCCTCCCCTCTCCTTTCTTTCTTTCTCCTCCACCCCTCCCCTAAGATTAGATTGGATTCCAGTTTTATAAAGCCATTCTGACACCTACAGCCAACCAACTGCTCCACTTAATAGGAAGGACACTGTGACTGAAATTAACTCCAGAGGGGAGATTTCCAAGCCATTGCTCAGACAGGCTTGTCTGTTTGCCACCCGTTTGGACTGGGGCCCCCTACTTTGCCGCACCTTCTCCCGTGGCCGTCCTTTCCTCCCGCAGGTCACAGAGAAAACATCCTTGCTCCTATAAACCCATTTTAGGCCTGAACAGGCAGCACGGGATGCCCACCCCACAGGGACAAGTGGAGATCAAACACACAGGATGAAGAGTCTGTGTGAAATGCTAGAAAGAGTGGACTTGGAGTCAGACAGATGAATTCCAATTCCATTTCATCACTTATTAGCTGTGTGACCTTGGGCAAGTTACTAAACCTCTCTGGGGCTCAGTTTCCACAGGTGCAAAATGAGTACAATAATAACTACTGTGTAGAAAAATTGTGAGAATTAAGGAAGGTAATGCACGTAAAAGTGCTTCATGTAGTACCAGGCATACGTGGTAGGTACTTAATACACGATAGTCCAGTTAAAGTCCAAACTTTAGCTTTGAGCAGAGATACAAAAATCTCCCAGGTTTCAAGAATGTCTTCATTTCAGCTAAATGGTTTACTGTCTATGGACATGGCATCTGGGATGATTAAGCTGAATATGGGAAATAGCTGTGCTTCATTCAAAGTCCAGCTCCAAATCTGCCTCCATTTAGAAGTCTTTGCTGAAAGCAGGCTTCTACCACTTACTAGCTGTGCATTCTCAGGCATGTTATTTAAAATCTTTTAACAAGTTTTATTGCTCTTTTTATTCGTTGTCCTTTAGCACTTATGAACACATTTGAGACCCTACAGAAAACTCAATTCTAAGTAAACATGAGTGGACGCTTAATTTATACACTGCTAGAAATAAATTTATTTGCTGATGTCTGAAACCCTAGAGTTAAGTCATTTTCAGGTGGCTCAGTGGTGACACCCATCTGTGAAGTCTGGTGCACCAGATCAGCTCTATTAGACGTGGAACATTTTAACCAAAGGGGAAGGCAGGAAGGATGAGTGGTGCTTTAAGAGGGAAGCCAGGGGATTCTGAGTCTCAGGAAAAGGAAAAGCAGGTCCATTTTCTTTAAAAAATGTTAATGTATTTGCATCTTATTATTCAACTGTACTCTAACATTCCAAGAATATGGGTATGTATCTTTTTTGGGGAAAAGAACTTAGCTATGGAATTAGAAGCTGGGTTCTGTCATGAATTGACTGTGCTGTTTTATGCAAATTGTACAACATCACAAAACCTCATGACCTTATCTATAAGCAGGAGACAATATTTACCTCACAGGACTATTTTAAAGGTGAAAGGAGATAATGTGTGGAAGAATCTGCCACGTATTAGCTAGGTGTTGTAGGTAAGGTATGTAGCCTCCTTGGGCCTCAGTTTTCTGATTGAAAAGTGGGATTGTCAAGAGGCTACCATGAGGAGCAATGAAAAGATGTGTTTCATAAAAAGTTTTCTATAAATTGAAATATGATTTCAATATTTACTTATTACTATAGCAAGCACACTACAAGGCCTGAAACTTAGATGACCCTCAGTCCATGTTTGCTGGATGAACAAATGGTGGAATGAGAGACTATTTGTCTAGTCCAGGCTCAGATGTTTCCCAAAATGAGGACCCCTTTAAAAGGAGAAGAGGACTGATGATATTAATACCAGATTACTTTTTTCCAGCAGATCCATATTTAGCTTTGTCCATCCCAAAGGGCCAGTGGCCTGGAAGCTCTGCAGACACAAATGAGGCGGCTCTGTACCATACCCTGATTCACCATGGAGACACACACCCGCTGTGGTGTAAGATGAAGAAGCTGAGAAACTGCCATCTGTAAGATGTAAATTTTTATTTGTCTTCCAGGAGCAGGGGCAGTTTGTACCAAGTTGCCTTCCCTTGCTTGCCCCTGTGATTGATGGCATGGAGTTAGGCTGGAGCTGGCTGACAATGGTGGTGAGCCTGTAAAGCTAACAGCCCATGTGTGGATCCTGCACATGGGCCTCTGAAAACACCGACCTCACCAATGAGCCTGACTGTTCTCCACAGGCTCACATGGACCGTCCTTCACACACGCATTCTGGGGCTCCCACTCCACTGCAGAGTCCTGGAGGAAGGGGGCCGTTGTTTCTACTTTATGTCTGATTTCTCCTGGCATATTCAGTTCTGAAGGACCAGAGCCCTGATCCACTGGGGATGACGGGAGCCAAAGACCCAGACTCTTTAGCAAAACTGTGAAGCAGGTCAAGTTCAAGTTCATCTCAACTACCTACATTTTGGTGCTTCTCGTTCTCCCCCACCCTCAAGGTACCCGGCTTGTGGACATTTCCCATGCTGCACTTCTAAAGGATCCTATGGGTAACAGATTCAGTAAGTAATACAGATTATATATAAATAATTATGTTTACTGAGTCCATAGTATGTATTAAATGCTACAAAGTGCACACATATAAATGGTCTTCTACTGGGCAGGCTAGGGTAGCCATTATGAGTGCTGACCTTACGCTAGGCAGGTCTCAGCCCAAATCCTGCTTCTACCATTTACTAACTGTACGGTCTCAGGCAGGTTATTTAATACCTCAAAGTCCTATGCCTACCTCTCCTCTCTCCTATGAGACATGAGAACCCTGGCTTCTCATCAACTGGCATCAATTAAAATCTCCTGCCATGTTTAAGGGCATCTGTGTCTAACATGCTAAACAACTCATCTTTTTTTTTTTTTTTTGAGACAGAGTCTCGTTCTGTCACCCAGGCTGGAGTGCAGGGGTGTGACCTCAGTTCACTGCAACCTCTGCCTCTTAGGTTCAAGTGATTCTCCTGTCTCAGCCTCCTGAGTAGCTGGGATTACAGGGGTGTGCCATGACACCCGGCTAATTTTTGTATTTTTAATAGAGACGGGGTTTTGCCATGTTGGCCAGGCGGGTCTCAAACGCCTGACCTCAAGTGATCCATCCTCCTCGGCCTCCCAAATTGCTGGGATTACAGGTGTGAGCCACCGCTCCTGGTCTAACATGCTAAACTTGCTGCGGAAGGCCCCTTAGCATGGGATTTAGGGTTAGATAGTCTTAGCTCTGTCACTCACCAGTTGTGGAACCTTGGGAAAGGGAAATATACTGAGAGCCAGTTTCCTCGCCTCTAAAGCTCTAAAGTGGGGATAATATTAATACCTACACCTCATTACATGGTTGTAAAGATTAAATTAATCAATGCCTCTAAAAGACTTAGTCTGGCCCCTGCTATATGGCAAATGTTCAATAAATTTTAGTTATTATTGTTAACTTAATCTCCCAACAGATGAGGTAGCCCAAGATCACACACCTGGGACTTGAACCCAGGTCTCCTGACACTGAGACCAGTGAGGTACCTCCATCACAGAATGCTGACTCATCTGGATAACATGTGTTAAGACACTATTGGAGGATAATGGCTTGCTGTTCCCCTGCATAAAAACATAGTTGCAATTTCACAGGAGCTGTCAAGGCTCTACTGCAAAGAGAATAATGGTGGGCACCCAGGTACTATAAAGGACAGGTGGGAGGGAGAGCTCTCTGTGCGGGAGGAGCAGGGGAAAAATAGAACAGGTTACCTTCACTAAATGATTAACTTTCTTTTTACCATTTGTTGGTTTCAAATTAAAATAAGTCTAGCCAACTTGCAAAGCCACCCACCAGCTTCAACTTGATTGAAACCAGCTGAATCGGAATGACAGCATCACAGGCGTTCACAGAGATCGGGGGGCGGGGTGGGGGGGGAAGGACGGGGAGCAGAGCCAGGAGGGGCCGCCTCAGTGAGGCCTGCAACAGGAGGTGTTTATTCTGTAGGCCCCTAAGAATGACCGGAGCCATTCCTGACCTTGTGGCTCTTGATAGAGTAGTGAATGGAAAGGCACTGTTAATCTGCAAATAGAAGGGGACTTGGGAGTTCAAAACCTATCTGTAAATAAGCTTTGAGGGGGTGAGGGTTGGAAAGTCAGTGCATTACAAGTTCAAAGCATCAGGTGCACTTGGATTTGGCCCTTTTGGGTTTTGTGTTTTGGCGTTTTTTTTTTATGGCTTGAGTATGGGTGAGATAGTCCTTTATCACGATAGGCACTCACATGCGCACTGGTGGCCCCAGATGAGAGCCTGGAAGTCATCACCTGGCCCTTTAATTTGTTCACTCCTAAGCCTGGCCCCAGGAGCACTCTTCTCCCTCCTAGATGTTATTCTCCTTCAAAAGCTCCTTCCTCACCTCCACGGAGAGACCTGGTAAGCCCCGGGGGTCAAATGCAACCCTCAGCTAGAATCTGCTTCAGGAGCCAGCCTGTCGGGAAGAGAGAAGCCATCTAGCAAAGATTTCTCTGGCAGGGGCACAGGATTAATTTGTGGCTTGGCAGAGAGACAGAACAAGAGTTGGGGAGGCAGGGGTGGCTTTTGGGTCTAGACTGGTGATGTCTGAACTCGTGTGCACATTGGAATCACCCAAGGAGCTTCAAAACCCACCCATGCCTGGTCTCCCCCAACATACTGTAATTTAATTGGTCTGGAGTGTGACCAGGGCTTTGGATGGTTTAAAAGACCCACAGGTGATTCTAATGTGTGGTCAGGCCTGGGAATCACTGGTCTGGGACTCCTACAGAGAAGGAGTTCTGCTTCACCCCTAGTCACTACCTCTCCCACCCTAGACACATGTATTCTCTGTGGGGGCCTCACGGATTGCTGCGTTGAGGAGTCCAGTTGAGCACAACCACTGAGTAAAGGGATTTCAGGTCCGGGGAAAGTAACCTTCTGGCTTTCAAAACACCTCTCCCACAAGAACAGAAAACCAAACACCGCACGTTCTCACTCATAGGTGGGAACTGAACAATGACATCACTTGGACTCGGGAAGGGGAACATCACACACCGGGGCCTATCATGGGGAGCGGGGAGGGGGGAGGGATTGCATTGGGAGTTATACCTGATATAAATGACGAATTGATGGGTGCTGACGAGTTGATGGGTGCAGCACACCAACATGGCACAAGTATACATATGTAACAAACCTGCACGTTATGCACATGTATCCTAGAACTTAAAGTATAATAATAAAAAAAAACCAAAAAAACAAAAAAACAAAAAACACCTCTCCCACCTACCGCCTAACACCTGCAGCTCCTTCACTGGGACAAAGCTCTTTATTCCACAATGAGAGATAAGGCTTAAAACAGCAATGCCCTTGGGAGGAGAAGGAGAGTGACTCACATTCATGCTAAGCTATAAATGACTGATGAGCAGGGAAGAGAACACTGAGCCATGTTGACAGCCTGACACAGGGGAGAAGTGAGAACATATTCAAGCTAGAGGGACCCCCTCATTTTAGAAAGGAGAAAACCAGGTCCCAACAGCGTGACCCAACCTGGTCAAGGCCATCTGTTCAGCAGGTCAGCCCTATCATCCGGGGCAGAGGGGGTGCTCTTCATACTTGACACAGCTTGGGGCAGGGCTGGCCTTGACTGTCAAAAATGAAGATGCCTCCTGCAGGCGTCCATGGCGGATCTCTGTATCAGACTTTGCACTGCCCCAAAATGCTGTTGGAAAATGTGTCAGGCATTTTCTTACTAACAATGCCCGTGGGTGCTACTGGCATCTAGTGGGCAGGGTCCAGGGACACGCAATAGCCTGTAATGTGTGGGGCAATCCTGCCCAAGGAAGAACAGTGCAGCTCCAAATGCCATCAATGTCCCCTTTGAGAAACACTGTTAATCCTGGGCCTGCG
This sequence comes from Trachypithecus francoisi, assembly GCF_009764315.1. Classification (NCBI taxonomy): domain Eukaryota; kingdom Metazoa; phylum Chordata; class Mammalia; order Primates; family Cercopithecidae; genus Trachypithecus; species Trachypithecus francoisi. The sequence continues at coordinate 105,955,428 of NW_022681473.1, forward strand.
GCAGTCTGTGAGGCCCATCTTCCCCTAAAACCCGTGACAGAAGCGCTGGTCCCATGCCTGTGGGCGTGGCCTGGACAACGGTGGAGCAGGCGATTGTCTCCAGGTAGGCTCTACGGACACTTTGAGGCTAGTGCCTGGGCAGCTGGGTTTCCCACAGGCCTCTGTGACATTGCCCCAATATCTGGAGCTGAGCTCTGGGTACAGGGACGCTGAAGACCCCCATACCAGAGCTCCAGGCCAGAGATTAAAGATGCCGGGTAGGTGGTGTTTAGCACAGCCCACTCTTGCTGAGACCCCCCTCTTCTGGCATGAGACCTGGTCAAAGAATCAGCCCAAGTTACCACCTGCCGCTGCTCAGCCTTGGTCCCCTGGGGATGCTACACAAAGTAAAGGGCTTGTCTCGAGAGCTACTCCTGAAGCAGAAAGGACCCCGTGCCATGTTGCCAGGGCCCTGAGTGGCAAATGTGGGCATTTCATGCAGCTGCCTGATTACTTTCAGGGGTGCTACACTCCTCTTAATCCAAAGATTTATACTTCCTTGATTTGATAGTGGGGCAAGGTTAGATGAGTGGGCCATTATCAGGTAGTTAAAGAGTCCAGGCTATTTGCCTCACTGGGGCAGTCACGTCTCCTCTCTGGGCCTGCGTTTCCTCATCCATAAGGGGTGCTGGTCATGCTGCCTGCCTTCTCACAGAACGGGCACAGCATGTCAAAGCATGTGGCGAATTCTCAATCTGTACCCAAACAAGCGCTCTCTATGCAGGGGGCGCTTATTTTCTCATCATCATTGCAGGCACCCACTGTCCCTATGTCTCCAGAGCCCCACACCTTGGTCCACCCCGCAACCCTGGACTACTGGCCCCGGGGACCACCCTGACATTGTGCCCACCTGGGACAAGACTCAGAGGGCCCGGCCGGTGCAGAGTGGCAGGTGCAGAGCAGGGCAAATCTCATCCTATGCTCCACGGTGCCTGCCACTTGCCGACCACCAGTACCCCGATCCTCCGGGAAGGAAGAGAGAGGGCAGAAATCTGCAAAAGAAATCAGCCAGGCCTGAGTTCTCCAGGCAGTGGAGAACTCACAGTGGTGCCTGCGAGATTTTACATTCAGGAAGCTTAGCTGACATTTATGGCGGGAAGTTTTATTTCTGTGGTAAATAACCTCGAATGGGGTAGGTCATTAGACTAATTACAGCAGATAATTAATTTTCTAACTTTTTAAAGCTGGCCACATATTACAAGAGAAACAAAATTTATTCTTTTTCTCCTCTTGTGAATGTGACAGTGCTTATCCCGTCGTCCTGCCCATCAGAACAGAGATGGCGGGAGTTTTTCCCTTCTGCCCCAGGTCTGCTAAGACACTGTTAGAGGTTACAAGTAACTCCACCCCTTCTTCTCCCTCCTAGACGTTATTCTCCTTCAAAAGCTCCTTCCTCACCACCATCTGAGGTGGGTTTTTATTCGCCCTGCCCTGTTTCCCATGGGTCTTGGGCACAGGCGCTGGTGCCGATTTCCAGGGCTTTGACTGAAGGCCTCTATGTGGTCCCCAGCCTGAGTACAATGCCGGGAGAGGTGCCCAGTCGCACTGCTCACAGCCCCACATCACCACACTTGTGCCCGCCTCTGAGCTGCTGCACCCCACCATTCCCTACTGCCCAGTGCCTGGGCAGGGCCCCTGCTCTCTATGTGAAGCCCGTCCGCTGCCCGTGGCTTGGCTCAGCTCACAGCTCCATAACTGAGCTCATCCTCACAGGGTCCAGGAGGGAGCTTCGGGGACTCCTGTGCCAGGCACTTTGTATATATGATCTCACAGAAGTTTCCAAGGCAGTTCCAACACCTTCATTTTGGAGTTGGGGAGACTGAGGCTGAATGCGGCTGAACTGGGATGGGAGTCTAGTTCAAAGCAGGGCCCCTCAGGCCCTGCTGCCCACAAGCGTCTATTTTTTTTTTTTTTTTGAAACGGGGTCTCACTCTGTCGCCCAGGCTGGAGTACAGTGGTGCAATCTCGGCTCACTGCAAGCTCCGCCTTCTGGGTTTACGCCATTCTCCTGCCTCAGCCTCCCGAGTAGCTGGGACTACAGGCACCCACCACCACACCCGGCTAATTTTTTGTATTTTTAGTAGAGACAGGGTTTCACAGTGTTAGCCAGGATGGTCTCAATCTCCTGACCTGGTGATCTGCCTGCCTCGGCCTTCCAAAGTTTATCAGCCATTAGGCTCCTCACGTCCCCCTCAGACTTCATGAGTGTTGCGTTTTCCAAATCCCTGGAGCTCTAATCAAGATGACCCTTCTTCCCCACGGGGACCATGGGTCCCTATGCACCCTCCATTTCCCTGTATTTCCCACAGAGCCCATCATGGTCCTGAGCACTTCTCAGTAACACCTGTATATTTTAAAGGGTTTACGTTGCATAAAGCCCTTTCATCACACATTGCATTTGAACCTTCAGTATTTCTGTAAGGGGCACATCAGCATGTCATTATTCCAGCTTCAAAGATGAGAGGCTGAGGTGCTCAAGGTGATACTGCTGGGTGGATGTGAAGAGGGAACTAGAGTCGGATCTGTTACCCATCCAGGGGTTTCCCGGCCAGAACACCAGCTTATGGAACTGAGGCAAGGATGGAGTGAATCCTCCCACTTGCTCCCAGCAACACAACCAAGGCAGCCTCTGTTCAGGCAGCATTTCCCAGGGTGGGGAGCGGCCGATCCTCATGACCTGTGGGCTGAGGAGGGAGTAGCAGGAACCTGAGGCCCCAGGCCGCTCCACCTTCCCTGCCCGGCCTCCTTGTACAGGGAGAAGCACCAGTTTCAGTCATGTGCAAAATGTAAAATCCTTTACCAAACCCCAAATCTAGAATCTCAAAAGTGACTTCCAGCCCAGTCAATTCCGATTTTCTGGCTCCTCGTGCAGAATTTCTGTTCATCCTCCGAGACCCATCTCCACGCCGTGAAGCATCTCCTTCTTGGACTTGCACTATCTGGTCCCATAGCCCTTGTTTATTCTTAAATGGGAGTCACTCTGACTTGCCTTGTGGTGAAGGGTATACCTGGGGCACAGTCCTCTGGGATGGACATTTCCATGGGAAGGGGCAGTTATACGTGGACTCACGTCCTCCCACACTCTCATCCAGAACCATCCACCCAGAAGCAGGAGCTGTTTCTTTCAGAAACCAGCCGGCCCAATCAGCCCATTTTATAGGTGAAGGCAGTGAAGCCCAGAGAGATAAAGCATCTTGTCTGAGGTCACAGAGCCAGACCTAGACTCTAGGCTGCCTGGCTCCTAGTTCAGGGCTCATCCCACCCCAGCCGGCTTCTGGCTAGACAGAATCTACCCATCCTGGCCCAGACTCTCTGGTGGGAAGTCAGGGATGCAGTGGTCAGGATGGGCATCAGAGCCAGCAGGTCCTGAGCACGGCTCACCCAAATGGAACATGAACTTCCTAAACTCGGGTGGAAGTTAGAAATGTCAGATCGATCAGTGCTAATGAGCTTAAAACACCCAGGGATTAAAAAAAAAAAAAAACATGAAGAAGCTCTACTTCAAGCATAAATCTGCTCAACAGAAAAGAGACCTGGCTACGCTCTCTATGATATGTCACTGTCTGGAGGCCGAGGCGGGGAGGCACATGTAGGGTGTGAGATTTGGCTTTGGCAAGGTGGCATCCCTGGTGCTGAGACCTGAGTGTCTCCCATTACCTCCTGGGGACAGGAATGCTCCAAGTTGCTGCTCCCCAAGCTGGGAGGCCGCAGAAGCTGATGGCTGCCCACACTGAGTGCTGCAGGGCTCAGAGTACTGGGGGATGGGTGCACATGGGGAGCCCTGGGGACAAAGGACAGCGCTCTCCCACCTCAGGAAGCAGCAGACAAGGGGGCCTGGGCAGACTGGGCAGGGGTGATGAGAAATGACCATTAAGACAGCCGGACAGAGAGAGCAACAGAAACGCAAGTGGTAGACCCACACAACAGGAGAGATGGACAGAAACAGGGAGACTCAGAGACAGTCAGGGAGACTCAGAGACAGTCAGGGAGACTCAGAGAAGGCTTGGAAAAGGTGGGAGGGAGGAAGGGAGAGAGAAAGACACTGAAAAAAGAGAGCAGGGAGAAGGCACAGTGGCTCACTCCTGTAATCCCAGAGCTTTAAGAGGCCAAGGTGGAAGGAGTGTGTAAGGCCAGGGGTTTGAGACCAGACTGGGCAATAGACGAAGATCCCATCACTAAAAAAAATAAAAATAAAATTAGCCAGGTATGGTGGCATATGCCTGTAGCCCCAGCTATTCAGGAGACTGAGGCAGGAGTTCAGGATTGAGACTGCTTGAGCCCTGGAGTTCAGAGTTACTGTGAACTAGGATTGTGCCACTACACTCTAGCCTGGGCGACCCTGTCTCCAAAAAAGAGAGAGAGGGGGAGAAGATCGTCTTTTGAAGCCCCACAGGAACCTGAGAGACAGCATAGTGAGGCAAGGGAGCAGCAGACTGCAGACAGACCCGCAGGGTTCCCATGGAGAAAGCACGAGATGTCACCCCTCCTGCCCTCCTGTCCCCTGTAGGGCACAGGAATGACATCTCCCATTCCAGTGCCCTCTCTTCTTCCTTACAGTTCCCTCACCTGCTGGAGGAGGAGTGGGGAGGGGGGAAGAGGCAGCAAGACAGACACAAGTGGGCCCGACTGCACTGCCTGAACAGGCGTTGAATGCACGTCACATGCCTACTTGCTGCTAGTGGACCCAACAAACACAACACACATCTGCTTAGCTCAGCAGCCTTGTAGACACACAGATCTCCACTCCCAAACCTGGCAGTGAGCGCTGCCTTTCCAGGGAAAGGCATGGGAGAGAGGCAGCAGAGGGAGACAGCCCACCTTGCTGACGGAGGACCTGGCGGGCCTGTCTCTCTATTGCCCCTGCCTTGTACCAAGCACGTACTCCACCAGGTCTTGCTGGAGCTCTATGGCCCCACGGCCTTGAGGATCACTGCGGCCCTGTGAAGTCAGAACAGGTGTAGTCCCGCCTTACAGATATGGAAACTGAGGCATAAAGTGACAAAAAAAAAAAAAAAAAAGGCATTGGGTGGTGGAAGGCAGGGCCAGTGTCTGAAAACAGGAAGTCAAAAGCTAGAGTGACTCCAGATCCAGGAGTGGGAATGAGCCTTTCCTGAAAAGCATTCCCATTGGACCATTTTAGGTGGTGGCAAGAGCCCAGCGGGAGGAGGAGTGCCTGGGTTCAAAGCTCGGCTCCGACACTCTTCCTAAATGTGTGACCTCAGCAGGTTGCAGGAACTCTCTGTGCCTTCGTTTCCTCATCTGTAAAACTGGGATCACAGCATTTAGGTCAAAGGGTTGTGAAGACGAAATGAGTTGGACACATAAGTGCTCAGAATGTTGCCTGGCACATAGTGGGCACTCAATACACGTAAACATGAAATTCTAGTATTTTATAGGAGGGAGAATGGCAGCGACAAAGGTTGGGGGAGGGCTGGGTGAAAGGGAAGAAAGTGGCCCTCAGGAAATAGGAAGGGGCCTCTGGAGAAATAGCTCCTCTGGACTCACAGCCCTATAGCCTGAGGACACAAGAGTCTGGGGGAGCCCCAAATCTGAGCTCCCTGGGGGCCTCCTGTGGCTGCTTACTGCTGGTGGTACTGTCCCTGCTCAGCAGATACCATGAGAGTTTTTCTAGCACTCCAGATAGGCTCTCCCACAGACACAGGGCCTGCTGGACCCGGGCAGAGGGAGAAAGGGAGGCCCACCAGGGTTCTGGGCTACATCCACTATTCCCCAGGAAGCCCGAGAGGAGAGCTGTGGGCTGCAGGCCCCAGCCAATGTTCACCTGGCACACCCCAAACAGTCTTCTTAGTGTCCCTAAGATCCTAGAACTTTCTGGGGCCTGGCTCTCAGGGGAGATCAGAAGAATCAGTTCAGCTCCACCTAAAGGCCAGTGTCTTCAGGGACAGTTACATTTTGAAAGAAGCCCAAAGGGAGAGAATAACAGAATGCATTAGAAAATCAGACATAGGGAACAGGCAGATGTTTCCGTGAGTGTGTGCATGTGCACACACGTGTGATTGTGCCTGTGTGCATGTGTATCCATGTCCCATTACTCCTTCAATCAATCATCCACTTATCTAACCATCCAGCCACTCCTACTTTCGAGGCTTCTTCCTGGGCCAGGCCCTGAGCTATGCTCTGGAGTGACAGAGGCCAGTGACCTGGTGCCTGTCTTTGAGGAGAAGGCCCCTAAGCTAAGGACAGAAGGTCTACAGACAGGAGGTCCCTGGCTGAATCACAGGCCCCTACCAGGCCAGAGAAGGAGGAGGTCTTAGAGGAGCAGCAAAGCCTCTCTCTTGCAAATAAGAATGTTGCAGCCCAGGTTTGGAAGGACACGTACAGCCCATCTGGCCCAGCCCTCTCCCCAGTGGCCATACAACCTAATGGTTAGGAACTCTGCCTGATGCCAGCAGTCCTATCCCTGCTCAGCAGACACGACTGGAAGCTTTTCTCAGTCACTGGCCCCAGGTCATCACAGACTATTAGAGTTAGGAGAGACAGCAGCAGTAAACCGGTAGCCTTTGCCTCATAAGGAGATGTCTTCTAAAGCCTCCTTATCCGAGGATAGCCACATGCTGTCTTGGATGCTCCTGCGGCCAGGAAGCTCACAACTTCTTGAGAGAGGCCAGTTCATTTTCAGGCCACTCTTGCTGCTGGTTTTGGTGAGCAAGAATCTGCTCCCTCTGACCCTCACCTTGACATTAGCTCAGCTTTCCCCTAGGCCTGGAGGCACCTGAAGACAGGAACTACGAGGCTTTCTTGAAGTCTTCTTGTTTAAACTTTGCTCATAGGATGAGTTTCCTGCCCCTCCCACCAGCCTGGCCCCCCTCATCCTAGAGTGCAGCAAGCCATAAAAAGGATTGGTCCTGGGAGCCAAGATGCCATCAGCCAATCTGGTCAAAAACACAAGTGCTTGTAAGTAGGATCTGTAGTGGACTTGCTTTGAGTTTTATGGCATGGCCCTGATATATGGTCAGGTCTGAAATGGAGTTTTGTTGAGGGGAGTGAATGCAAGAATTTTCCCTATTCAAAAAGTTCAGGTTCATGTGGGTCAGTTTCCCTGGTAGGGTTTTGATTTCTCTGTATCTAATAGTAATACCAATTAATTCATAATAATAGTAACTACCATTTATTATGCGCCAGGCATCATGAAGAGGACCCTATATGTATCATTTAATTCTCTCAGTAAAACTAAGAGGAGGACATTATTTAAGAAAAGGAAACTGAGGCTTCCAGGAATTACCTTAAGCCTAAGTTTACACAAATAGTGAGTAGTAAGTTCAAAGCTGGAGTTCCCAACCATTAGGTCATACAGTCGCTTGGGAGAGGATAGGCCAGGCGGGCTCTAAGTGTCCTTCCAACCCTGGGACATGGTCACCTACCCTTCAGCCTTCTGGTCAGGAAAGATAGCACAAAGTCAGGTCTCTTTCTCTGTCATCTGGAATTTGGGGGTGACAACTCCACCGAGAAGGGTGGTTGTCTGGGGACAGCGTGTGTCTCTCTGTGGCCTGTGGGAACCTGGGCGACTTTTGCCTGAGAAGTCAGGCCTTCCTGCCTGGCCACACCTTGGCCAGCCTGGGTCTGAACACGCTTCAGTGAAAGAGATTCCTCCTCCCAACTGCGAGAGCCGGAGGGGTAGGGAGGGGACAGACACGGCTAAATCCAGCCTTCGCTCCCTGTCGACACAGAAAGAGGGCTCTGAGTGCTCTGAAAACTGGGTTAAAAATGGCTTGGCTGTACCTATCTTATCTGCTTTACAATGAAAGCCTTCAGCGCGTGGCAGGTTTTCACGCAGAATTTTCCTTGCTAATCCCCTTTGTTAGCTCTGATACTGACATTGCAATACCAACCTCGTCTGGGCGATTTGAGAGGGATTACAGACCCTCAATCCTTCAGCATGTGGGAGAAGAATGTTTTCTCAAATCAAATTTTTCACAAACCTGTTTTCAAAAATAATCAAAGTGCAAATCCCTCTTTGGGATTGAAGGGCGGGGGGAAGACACTTGCCTGTTCGAAATGCAGCACGGCAGGCAGAATGTCATCCTCTTGGAGGCTGAGGTAGAGGTGCAGCCCTACCTGGTTGATTAACAGCCCTTCGTGTCATCCAGACTTCTATGTCTGCTAAGTGGGGTCTGCGAGGGGAGGGCAGGGCATATGCGGTCACTGAATGGGACCCCATTCTCTGAATGGTACCATGTGCATGCCTGAGGCGCCAGATTCAAGTTCAATTTCAACAACTGTGTATTAATAACCTATCACATGCCCTGCACCGTGCTGGAGATTGTGGGGGACACAATGATGAATCCAGTTTTACTCTTGCCTTGAGGAAATCACAGTCTAGCAGGCAAGCGGCAAGTATCCGGAGGCTCTCGACCCAGAAAGAGGGGGACCGGACTGTCACGGAGCATCGAGGACAGGGAGAGAGAGATGATTCAGCTCCCTCACGTGGCTTCCTGGAGGTGTAAGACAGTGTGGATGGGAGCTGTGCTTCTTGTGGGCTGGAACCTTGGATACCTCAAAGGTTATCCTGCTCTGAGCAGAAAGAGGGCCAGCAGGCATCAGGAAGACTTGAGTTCTGGGCTGGCTGTCACTGTCACCAGCTGTGTGACCTCTAGTCACAATGATATACCCTTTCCAGCCTCCGTTTCATATGTTGGCATCAAACTATGACTGCGTCTCCATTTCTGTCTGACTTGGCAAGACAGCCCTGCCGAAGGCCCTTCCAGCTCCTAGATGAAGCTTTCGGGGGCCAGGCAAAGGTAACACGTGCTGTAAGATGTTGCGGGCCTGGGGATTTAATTCCAGTTGCTCAGGGCCCTGGACTAAGCCTAAGTCTGTGCTGCCTGGAATTTGCGTTAGTGATTTTGCCTTAATACTCTGGTGACAGTAGCTGATCCACAGGCTCCCAAAGCCACATCCACTTGCAAATCCTCTTCCCTCCTGCCAACTCCTCCCATCCCCTCCAGCAGTGCCAACACGACTGTCCATCTAGGCCCCCAGTTAAAAGGTGGCCTCCCACGCCTCAAGGCTGCTGTCATGGTGGGGGTCGCAGGTTGGAGCCTGGACATCCTGAGCCTCATCTCATTTCAGGACTTCAGCCTTTCTTTTCCTGGTCCCAGAAGGAGCTGAAGTCTGGTGCCTTTCAAGAGCCAAGGTCTCTGGCAATAAATGGGTCTTGACATCAGATCTTGTCTCTGGTGCGGTGCTGTGGCGAGGCACAGGGTGCGAGTGTGGCCACACCATAAGCACTCTTCTCCCTCAGCTGGCACCACCACAATGGCTGCCCACCAAGCCCACGACAGGCCGCACCACAGTCAGCACATCGCCCTTTTGGGGGTTGATTAAACATGGATGCGCAGCCCCTGAGGTGGCTGGAAGCACAGGCTGCTCTCAAATGCATAACCCCAATATTTTCTTCTTAAGCAATTCTCCTGCTCTTTGATGTTCTGCAGCGGCACACAATCACATTCGGTTTGATGCACAGAAGGGGGAGGAGGAGCGGATGGGGAGGGAGGGAGACAGAAAGCCCCAGCTCTACTCGCCCATTCTTTCCAGGCAAATTCAGTTTTACCATTTCATCCCTGGCTGGTCAGGAATTTAGTGAGCTGTGGGTTGTCTTTGCACAGCGCCAGAGTCCCGGATATCCAAGGGATGTGGTGCCAGTGGTTGAGTTTTATGGCTTTAAATGCAGAACGTCCTAGTGTGTGTGTGTGTGTGTGTTTAATTCTGTGACTCACTGACGAATTCTCCATTTCCCAGGGTGCACCAGGGGCTCAGGAGAAGGAGGGGACGAGGCTCAGAATAATTTTCATTGAGGAAGGGAGAGAAGAAAAAGGAAATGAAGAAGAGAAAGAAAAAGGGGAGATCAGAGGGATCAAAACAGAAGAGATGGGAAGGAAAAGAGAAAGGGCAAAGGAGATCGATCAACGTTGAAGAGGGAGAAGGCAAAAAGAAGGGCAGAGTTTATGAGAAAGGAGAAGAAATGAGGGAAAAGAGGACATTACCCTTGATGGCATGCAAAGGAGGAGGTGGTGAGGTAGTGAAGTCATAACACTGGGTGGGAGACGCTGCTTAAGTCAAAATCAGGTTATAATCGTGGACATCTACAGCGGGGGTTCAGGGAGAGTCTTTGAGGTCCAGGTCATTTAAAGGACTTGTCCAGGGGTGAGTCCCATTCCCACACCCCTCAGTCCTTCATTTCTTTCACCCCTACCCTATTCCTACAAACCGCATGCAACTGAGCTGTGTTCAGAGGCAGAGGTTTTAGTAATTTCCCTTCTGCATGTGCCTGGATCACAACTGCTCCCCCAGCCATCCTGCTCTGCTCCTTGAAGCCAGGGACCTTGCCCTGGCCGGCAAGAGGGGGTTAGAAATAAGAAAGGTTCATAAGATCAATGATGGGAGTTCTTATCTGAATGAGGAAAAACTGAGGCTTTCATCTGCATGATGGCTACATTGCATCGAATTACATCCATATTTCTCCTGGCCAGAACATTTGGGGAATAGGTGAGTATTTCAAGCATTCCTTTTTAAGAGTGAAGCAGCAAGTTTCATTATCATATTTTAATTAAAAGGAAAAAATCCTATTAAACAATTCCCAATGTATTGGGATTAGCAAAACCCAGCACCTGGGGCCCAGTAACTCAGCATGTATGAACACATGAACAAGACGTATATTCTTCAGAAATTATCCCTACACCTGCCCCTCTACTCCAGCTAAGTAAATGGCTTCCTGTGGGCTGTATCCTAGGCAGGCCAGAATGGGAGGTCCATGCCCCACAGGCACCACCTGCCTCACTCCATGAAGGAGATGGGGCAGGGGAGGGAGGGAGCAGGGATCCACACTTCCCCCTGCCTCATTGAAACCCCCAACCCCTTAACTCAAAGCACGGCTGGCAAGAAACCTGGCTTTAGAATCCGGTCCTGGGCTTAAAACTCAGTTTCACCAATTACTAACTGTGCAACCCTAAGCAATTTTTCTGATCTTCCATTTCCTACTTTGTAAATTATGAATTTTACATCTACTTTGTAGGGTTGTTGCAAGGTTTAGAACTTATATATGAAAAGAGTCTGGTGCAGTGCCTCAGCAGTAGTCAGTATATACATGGGAGCTATTATTATTATTAATATTATTATTTAGTAGACAAGATAGAGGAACTACTTCCAGAAGCTCCAGATAAAATACACCCTGTTCATGAACACCTTACTCCATGCTGGTTTGTCCATTAGCTGTGTCACAGCTGGTGGGGTCATGCTTTCTCTTGCTCCTGGCCTTTGCACATGCTGTTCTCTGAGCAGTAGCCCCCTTCCAGCCCTACATTCCTCCCCACTTTGCCTGCTCATCCATCAGTCCTTGGGCCCTTGCCTCCGAGAAGCCTTCCCCGACACCCAAGACTGGAGTTGAAGGCTGTTCCCTATGCTCACTGCAATTCTAGCATCTCTCTCAGAGCATCCTAATTACCTGTGTAAGGGTCTAGAATCCTCAGTGAGGCTATGAGTTTCTTAAGAGCAGAGATCAGGCCCTGTCCATGGTGGTATCCTCAGTGTTACAGCACACAGTAGGTGCTCGATAATTTTTTTTTTTTTCCGAGACGGAGTCTTGCTCTGTCGCCCAGGCTGGAGTGCAGTGGTGCAATCTCGGCTCACTGCAACCTCTGCCTCCTGGGTTCAGGCGATTCTCCTGCCTCAGCCTCCTGAGTAGCTGGGATTACAGGCACCTGCCACCATGCCCAGCTAATATTTTGTATTTTAGTAGAGACAGGGTTTCACCATGTTGGTCAGGCTGATCTCAAACTCCTGACCTGCCCACCTCGGCCTCCCAAAGTTCTGGGATTACAGGAGTGAGCCACTGCACCCAGCCCTCAATAAATAGTTTAAAAAGAAATGAATGAGTCAGAGATACAATGAAATAGAACCAGATCAAAATCAGTAGGGAAAAGTGGCAAAGGAAACGAGAAGTCCACATACAAACAATTTAGAGGTCTTACTAGGACTATGTGTCAAGATATGGCTTCCCCCAAGAGCCAATGCACTGTGGTTGCATTAATGGAGAAATAATCTCCATTCAAAGGGTAATGGCCCTGCTCCCCTTGCATCGGTAAACACCACTGGGTGCTGGATTCTGTTTCAAGTCCCTCCTTCAAACACCTACCTACAAAGCACAGCCCATTTTGTAGAGGTCCCCAGAATGGTGAGGGGGCCCCACTCCTCACATATGCAGGGGCATAGTGAGGGACAGAGGACAATAGCTCTGTGAAGGTGGTTTAGGCTTTTCCCTGTGGCTTTCTTCAAGCTGTGCTGTCCTGGGGCAGGGGTAGGGCCTGGATGTGTTCTGGGTGGCTCCAGGGGGAGACCTCAAATCAGTCAGTAAACATTATGAAGAGGCAGATTTGGGTTCCACAGAGTGTGACCACCCATCCCAGTTTCTCAGGACTGTCTCTGTTTCAGCACTGAAAGTCCCATACCCTGGGAAACCCCTTAGTCTTAGCAAACTAGGACAGCTGGTCATCCTAGTTCCACACAAGATAGCAAGCGTGTGCGTGTGTGTGTGTTTGCAACTGCTCTGTTGAGATAAAATTCACATAACATACAATTCACCCACACAAAATGTACAATTCAATGGTTTTTAGTATATTCACAAAGTTGTGCAGCCATCACCACAGTCAATTTTAAAACAGTTTTCATCATCCCCAAAAGAAATCCCACACCCTTTAGCTATCACTCCAACAGTCTACCCCATTCCCCCAGCACTAATCTATTTTCTGTCTCAGTGGATTTACCAATTCTGGATACTTTATATAAAGAGACTCATACAATATGTAGCCTTTTGGACTGGCTTCTTTCACTTAGTAATATTTTCAAGGCACATCCACGCCACAACATGAATCTGTGCTTCATTCCTTTTCACAGACAAATAATATTCCACTGTCTAGATAAACCATATTATCTATTTGTTTTGTCCATTAATGGACATTTGTATTGTTTCTGCTTTTTGGCTATAAAGAATAATGCTGCTGTGAACATCCTGCATAAGTTTTTTTGTGTGTGTATGTTTTCCTTTTTCTTGAGTAGACACCTAGACGTGAAATTGCTAGTAATTCTGTGTTTAACCTTTTGAGGAACTGCTCTATGCTGTTTTCTAAAGTGGCTGCCCCATTTTATATTCCCACCAGCAATGAATGAGAGTTGAGAGTTATCTGTCTTTTTAATTATAGCTGTCCTAGTGGGTGTGACAGGCGTGTTTTATCAGCCAGGGTCTGGAGGAAATGAAAAGAGATGCTTGCCGTAATGGTGAGACTCTTGTCATCCTAAGTGTGCAAATAAAGCTGGATATACTTGGAGAAAGGCTGCCTAGGGGCCCCTGGATGGGAGACTGGATGGGTGGGAGGCTGCATGGGTAGGAGGCTGGATGGGTGGGAGGCTGGATGGACGGGGGACTGGCTGGGAGGCTGGATGGATGGGAGGCTGGTTGGGAGGCTGGATGGGTGGGAAGCTGGATGGACGGGGGACTGGCTGGGAGGCTGGATGGATGGGAGGCTGGTTGGGAGGCTGGAAGGGTGGGAGGCTGGATGGGTGGGAGGCTGGATGGATGGGAGGCTGGATGGGTGGGAGGCTGGATGGCTGGGAGGCTGGATGGATGTGAGGCTGGTTGGGAGGCTGGATGGGTGGGAAGGTGGATGGGTGGGAGGCTGGATGGATGGGGGACTGGCTGGGAGGCTGGATGGGTGGGAGGCTGGATGGATGGGAGGCTGGTTGGGGGGCTGGATGGGTGGGAAGCTGGATGGGTGGGAGGCTGGATAGGTAGGAGGCTGGCTGGATGGGAGGCTGGATGGATGGGGGACTGGCTGGGAGGCTGGATGGGTGGGAGGCTGGATGGATGGGGGACTGGCTGGGAGGCTGGATGGGTGGGAAGCTGGATGAAAAGAGATCTAAAAGTCTTTGGCTTTGCTTTCCTAATTTTGGGGCTGGGTGGATTGAGGGAAGCCTTGAGGGTGGGGGGACATCCTGAAGGGGTCCCCCACCCTTGAAGTGAAGAGGAATCGAGGGGAGGAGGGAAGGAGGATGCAGATGGTAGGCTTGTCTCCGTTGCCATTCTGCCATAGGCTTGTGTGGGCAGCAGAGTGGACTCGGGGGCTTTGGTTGGGCCCACGCTGCTGCCCAGTGTGAGAGAACTCATAGTGGCTGCAGAGGCCCCAGGAACTCTGGTGGCCTCCCTGCCCTGCCCATCTCATGCCTCCCGCTCCCTTCCTGTAGGGCTCACCGCCCATCTGCTCTTCCTCCCCATGACGCCGATACCTGGCTTTTATGTTTCTGTGTTGCCATCCATCCCCATAGGAGGGAGTTTTCAGCTCCCCAGGAATGTTCTCTCATGGAGGAGAAGGGAGCAGACTTGTGTGGGTGCTGTGACTTGGGTGGGTGGGCTCGTGGAATGGTCGTCTGCAGCTTGGGGGCTGCATCTGAAGCTTCCTCAGATGCAGGAGCCCTGTCTTGTTCTGCAGTGACAGTTCCCAAATACACAGCAAAGTCCCAGCTCAGGTCTCAGTGCTTGGGCTGTGGAAGCATCACTCTCCTTTCTCCTTCCTCCTTTCTTCCTAGTCCCACTTGCCACTCCCACCTGGCAAACCCGCCCCACAGCCCTCTCATGGACCAAGGGTTCTGTGCTGGCCGAGGCAGCCCATTTCATCGCTGAGCCGCTGCTCTGTGGTCATCCTCATGGTGTGCTGGGAGGACCTGACACCCTGACCTATGTGACCCGCTTTCATCCTCAGGAAAATCTAGGGAAGGTAGGAGTGGGGAGATTGTTGCTCTTACTTTAGAGATGGGGTACAGTTTATTCAGATGACTTGTGCTACATCATACAGGGGCAAGTGTCATAGTCAGGACTGAAAGCCAGCCTCCGGGTTCTGGTCCAGTCATCCACTGTCCAGTTGCTCAGGCCAAAAACTTGAGCATCATCCCTGACTCCTCTCTCTCACAGCCCCATGTAAACTGTCAGAAAATCCCATTGATACTTTCTTCAAAACATGTCTTTAACCACATTCCTTCTTGTCCCCACCACCATGGCCCAAATCACCATTTTCTTTCATGTGGTGCTTGCAAACGCCTCTTCCCCGTGTCGATCCCAGCCCCTCACTGGCCTCCACACACGGGTCACTCTCCAGGCTTTTCCTTTGTAGGGTCTGGTTGTGTTTGAGGTTCTTTCTCCATCCTCAGTTTCCCCTGCCACAGTGTGGGGCACAGACTTACAACTCACTGAGATGTGTCATGTCACAGAACTGAGATGAGATTTGTTTTCTGCTGTGTGTGTGTAGGTGTGCGTGTGTGCACATATATGTCCATGAGCACATATGTCTGTGTTCTACCTAAATAATACAAAGGCCAGGCACATAGCCATAACTCTTGAAAAAAGCTTATTCTGCCTGTACTATTTTATTGTGATAGAGGGGAATACACATATTGCATTTTGCAGCAAATCAGGTTAAGAACCACTCCATCTCGCAGGACAAGTTTGCCTGTTTCCAATAGGGGTAGGCCACATCTCAATTCTCCAGCCCTCTGGCCAAGTATGCTAGGTCTGATCAGATGCCAGGACTGGAGACTAGTTGACCCCAGGGTCCTGGAGAGGGATCACTCATGATGCAGATGGCTGGGTGCTACCTTCTCCCCACCCTTAACGATGGAGCCTCATCACTCACAAGGCTGCAGGCGCTGCTGGGGAGGGGGCAACCCCAGTCTTAGCTCTTTATCTTTCAAGTCTGATTTCAGCATCCTCTGCGATCACATTAGTGCGAGGATGTCTCTTATGGTTAGTTGCCTGCATCCAAGATGAGGATATAATGACTTCCCTAGTGTCTCACACCCAGCCCCACCGAACAGACGCACACGCTGCCTGCACACAGAGCTGCCATGTGACTGTAGCAGCCCTCCCATGTGACCTGGCCAATGGGTACTGACCGTGGAGGCTTTTTAATTATCTGGGAAGGGGATGGAGGGACTCGGGCAGTATGGCCTGCGGAGCGATAGATCAGAACCTTCTTAACCTCCAATACAAGGGGGCCCTGACTCAGAAGAGGGAGACAGACTCAGGCTGGGGAGCACTCACAGCTGCACCCCCACCAACTCCAACTCCTGCCCTGTGATGCAGAGGACCTGAGGCCTGTGACTGGCTCTATGCCCTATTCTAGGTCCCATCTCAGGGCCTGCCTCCCTCATGGAATGAAGGGAGGAAACACGTGTCTATGGTGCACCTACTGCATATCATACCCAGCCAGGCCCTTTGCGGTGCTGAGAAGAGGTACTCTTGTGTCCGTCTTACCCACGAGGGAAACTGAGACTCACGGACCTCATGGTACACACCTGGTAAGTCGTTGGGCTGGGATCCCAAGCTATGTCTTCTGCCACCAAGTCAGCAGTCTCCTGCTACCCCACCCTGCCTCTCCCCACTCCACAGCCCCTGGTGACAGCTTCCTTCTCTGAACATCGACGGCAGTCATCTCTGCCTCCCCACCTGCCCTTACCATTACCCTTGAATTGTTTCTAGTTTGTAATCCCTAATCCCAACCACACTGGACCATAAAGCCTAAAGAGTAGATGGCATGACTTAGGCTCCTATGGTATCTGAGTCTCTAGCTCACTTTTGGACACCATAGTGCCAACCCCTGCCAGGAGTGCTTTCATACCCACAGTGCCCCTCCGAGGCTCTGAACCACTCTTCTTCCTATCTCACACCTGCCGTCCTCTTTTTTTTTTCTTGCTTGAGCTCTGGTCCTATGTGCAAAAATTTGCCCTTCTAGATGGGTCTGTGTATAAGTCTGACACCCACAGGTCACCTTGGCACAGTCTGGAGGGCAAATAAGGGGAACCGTCAGGCCCCACTGCCAACATGCTCAGTAGGACACTAGACCAGCAAAGCCACCAGGTGCCTGGCGAGGGGCTGGAAGGAGCAATGGTGAGACACAGTGGGGTTGTAGTCCTGTGGATGGGCAGGAGTGCCTGAGGGAGCCCCTCCATCCCTGCCCACAGCTGCAGTGGCCCAGACCACAACCCGTTCTCAGACAGAAGGTGGTAGGTGGCAGAGCTGGAACGTTCAGCCCAAGCCCGTTTGAGGTGGGGGACATGGAGAGGCCCCCTCAGGTCATAAAACTACTGTCAGGGAAGAGGCTGGAAGGTCACCTGCCTGCCTTCCCCAGTTCCTATCCCAAGAGCCCACCTTCTCTCTGGGGCAGACTCCTTGCAGGAAGGGGCCCATGATGAAGTCCTGGGCTCAGGGCCGCCCGGTCGGCCTGCCCCTTGACTCGGGCGCTTCCTGTCTCCCCAGAGAAACCCATTTCACAACCACCCCCACCAAGTCTCAAAAGGCTCCAGAAACAAGATCCAAAGCCTCCTCCGAGGAAACAAATGGGTCTTTTAGAATCCCAAAGTGCAAGAGGTCGCCGACTCCAGCCCTCATTTTAAAGGTAGGAGTGCAAAGGGGATTTCTGGGCATGGCACCTGGTTTTCCGAGCTGTGCTCACTTTTCCTGAGAGCCAAGGTGGGCAACGTGTCCGACCTACCTCCAGGCCCCAAAAGATGCTAGTGTGCCCATGCACATCCACACATGTGAGCTGGCACCCAAAACGCACCCTCCACACTGCTCTCCTGCCCTAAATTGAGCCCATTTAGAAAGTTTTCTTTCCTCCCTCCTACAGACGACATCCATCACTTTCCCCAGCAGAGGCGAGGCGGCCACAACGCCTTCCCAGAGTTTATTAAATATGTTCAAGAGCCTATTTGTAGCTGTCAGGGAGAAGCCAAGGGGGAACCACGGAGTCCGCTCACCAGTGCAGCCTCCCTCTCAACCTCCAGGGCGGGGGACCACCTCTGGAAATGTTCCTCTGTACCAGGCGGAGCTGAAGGGGCACCCCCAGTCCCTGTGCAGCAGACTCCACTCTCAAATAGCTACCAGGGACTATGGTTGGTGTGGTCAAGGGATCTCAGCAGGGCTGGCTGGCCAAGGCCCGAACCTGCCGGGGCAGGCCCTGCACCTCACCCACGCTGACCCCACTTCAAACAGCTCAGGGAAGAGAAAGCACACTCACGCTCTGTTCCGGACCCCACAGGCTGCCTCAGAGTCACAAACAGGGCCTGGGAACCCCCAGTGTGGGGCCCATGCTCCCCGAGGTGGGACAACTAGGCTCACTAGTAAAGCCTCGGCTTCGCACGCAGGGACACGGCTTGAGAGAGCCCCCACAGTGGTGGTTCAGGTCTGAGCATGGAAGGAAAAGGTTTTTCATGAGGCCTGCAGGGCTTCCCTGGCCCAGGCAAGGATGTTTGTAGATGGTCGCAGCCCCAAAGGATCTCAGGAGCCCTGGAAACTACCTCCCAGTTTGATGGATAAGAACGAGTTCCAGAGAGAGAAAGGGGACTTCTTGGGGTCTCCATCCCAGCGTCTCCTCAGCATCCCTTTATCTTAGGATCCAGGACGACTGAGGTTGATTTTCTCTCCTCCCTGGAATTTAAAGGGGTGAGGAGAGAAATTCCAGGGAAGGTTGGGACTGGAACCATGGGAGCCCAGCTTCCTGATTTTGTGGGACATTTTTTCTTTATTATGAAATATTTCAGATGTACAGACCAGCATAAAGAATTATATACCCACCATCTGTGTACCCAATACCCAGTATTAACAAATCCTAATAACTTGAGTGATTTCTATTTTCAAATGTGGTATTAGCTGTGATATGGTTAGCTGAATTTTTACAGTTCTTTTCAAATGTAAAATAATTTTATTCTTTTCAATAAAGGCATTTCATTAAATGTATAACCAGGATTTAATTTTTAGACCTTGAAAGACTTCATTTAAATACATTCAAAGTCAGAAAAAAAGTCCTCTGTCAGACCCACAGGTCCTAAATTTTTTTATTGCAAAAATATAGTCTGCAGCCATGGCCTGGCCAGATGGGAAGGGAGGGAGGTGATTTTCTGTCAAGCTTTGAGAGGGAACCCTCATCCAGAATGTTTGATGAGGACAGAAGTGCCTGATGGGAAGGGAGGCGTGGGTGGGAAGTCTGATCTTAGAAGGGGTCTCTGCTAGAATCCCCCCAACTCCTACTCAGAGTCCCTCGCTTCCTTCGCCTTACCAACTTCACCTCCAAGGACATTTCTGTCTTCTGATACTGTCAGCTGTTTCTTACCTCTTAGCTTTTACTTAGCACCTACTATGTGCACCTGCCACGGTGTTAACAGATTAATGAGTGTGTGGGAGTCACTCAGACCAGCTCAGACAGCCAACTGTGCACTTCTTCCCAATCCCATGGTGAGTGACATCATGTTGGTCGCTTGCAATTGGCCATGGTAGGTACTTACACCATGGAAATCAGTCTGCAAACACTACCAATCAATCAGGGCTTTCCCCACCACCCTGAGAGCTGGCTGTTAAACCTTTGCCAGCAGGCCACTGGTATTAATGTCCCAAGAATAGCTGAGTTCAAAAGAGGTCTCCTAGAGAAAACAAAACAAAACAAAACAAAATAAAAAACATGGAGGAACCAAAGGAATGAATCACAAATGATCAAATTTCAGATCCCAGGCTGACTGTGACATGCGTTTGATCTCAGCAAGTAGCCACTACTTAGCATTTTTTTGTGGCTGCACAGGTCCCTAGAAGAGATCTTGTCCAGTCCTCTCATGTTTGAAAGCAAAATGATGTCCAGAAAGATGATACAGATTGCTAAGGACACAGGTAGGCTTATAACTCCCATCTCCCTTTCCTGCACGTACTCCTGAGCCTGCTCACCACAGCTGAAGGTGGAGAGGCAAGAGGCAAGAGTCCAAGTAACCCCTCAGCAAAGACAGAGATAGGAAAGAAGGTGCACGGAGCCCTTCTGATCCCCTTGCCCTTACACTGCTCCCCCAGGAAAAGCTGGGCATCTAGCAGTGCTTAGCAAACCCTTGAATTGAGTCAGGCTAATGAACCAGGTGGGCAGTGTTGGGGTGGTCTGTGCAGGAGTCCACTCCCAGCAAGCATGAGTGATGGCAAGGGCTGGGCCACAGGGACAGCCAGCTGCTCAGGTCCTCACTTAGCCAGCCCTTCTCAGGAGTGTGTTTCTCAGAAGCAGAGGGCAGCTAAGGCTCCGAGACCTAGGTGTGAGCCACAGGTCAAGGGGCATAAAGAACAAGCAAACTGGTGCCACTCCAGGCTGAAGCCTGATAATGAGGAAGAAACTTACACGAAAGCAAAGGGAGAGAGGACTCGGGGAGTAGGGGTGAAAGGAGGCAGGAGACAAATGAAGAAAGGGAAGGGGGATGAGAAGGGAGATTTACTCTGATTAGCAGAAAGCAAAAGGGACGCAGGATAGCTAAAGGGAACAACACAAAGAGAAGATACAGTGGAGGGAGACAAACGAGAAAGACCAAGAGGGAGTTCAGAAGAGAGAAGGACGGGGAGCAAGGAGACTTGTCCCCAGGGAACCTTTCTTGCCTTGGCCTTTTCTCAGACCTCCTCCCCTTTGTACCCGCCTGCCAACCCCCAGCAGCACAGGTGACCCTGTGCCCTTGTGGCCATGTCACATCCTGCCGGCACGATGGGGCTTCTGGCCCATCAGTAAAGGAGCAAACTCAGAGCAGTGTCCCACGATAGGCACCCAGCTCAGAAGCAGCCCTGGTGGGTGGTCGCGCCAGCCAGCCCTGCATGGGGGCTCTGCCCACCCACACCCACAAGTGACCAGCACCACCCCGTACCACATCCCCTTGATCTCCCTTTCTCTGCCAGCACCATCTGTGCCCGTCTTTACGCACTCATTCCCCCATCTCAGAGGGGGGCCTCAGTGACCTGGAAAGCAGGCCTGGTTTTTCTGCCCAGCTGTGTGTCCGTGGGGTGAATTACTTCCACTCTGGAAACCCAGGGGAAAGGGTGAGGGTGGTGTCCAGAGTGCTCCTGGGTCTCCCTAGCAGAGGTGGGCTCAAGGTTGAGTTGCAACCATTTCCTGAGTGCCAAAGCCCTTTATGAAGGAGACTGAAAGCAACGCAGGACCCGCTTCCATGCAGTTCACCTCTGTCTCCCCTGGATCACACAGCAGTCAAGTTCAATTCCTTGTGTGTCAGAGGAAATAAAACGTGAGCAAAGAAAAGGAGAAAGGATTCTGGAACGTGGAAGCAGTGGGCCCTATAAGGGAAAAGGCACAGGCTTTGGGGTCAGACAGACCTGTGTGTATGGCTGTCTCAGCCCCCTCATCATGGGTCACCAAGTGACTCAGGTGATTCACTTCCTCTGCAAGATGGGAACAGCGGTAACACCTCACCCCTTGGTTGTGCAGAGTTAGAAAGAACACATAGCCAGACACCTGGTGCAGACTCTGCCTCCTGGTAGCTGCTCCATAAATGTTTATTCTCCTGTCCAGCACCTAACCCCCGGCTTTAGCAATCCAGGTGGCCTAGACTCCAAGGCGGTGCCTTCTCTAGAGACAGGAGGTAAAATCTCTGCAAAGCCAAATGCTTAGCACTTCCTGGGAAGGCAAGTGCCTGCCACAGAGAATCAGACCAACGGTGAGGAATGTGACATTCCCACCAGCTCAGGCCTAACCTGTCTGTAGAACAGCAAATAACAACGAAATCTTGAGCATCTACTCTGGCCAGGATTGCTCTGAGTGCTTTACTTATCTTTCTCTCTCTCCCCCACCCCCCCCCTCTCTCTATACACACACACACACACACACACATTATATATATATATGTTTTTAGACAGAATTTCGCTCTTGTCATCCAGGCTTGAGTGCAATGACATCATCTCGGCTCACTGCAACCTCTGCCTCCCAGGATTAAAGCAAGTCTCCTGCCTCAGGCTCGCCAGTAGCTGGGATTACAGGCGTGCACCACCACATCTGGCTAATTTTTGCATTTTTAGTAGAGATGAGGTTTCACCACGTTGGCCAGACTGGTCTTGAACTCCTGGCCTCAGGTGATCTGCCACCTTGGCCTCCCAAAGTGCTGGCATGAGCCACGGCGCCCCGCCAACGTATCACTATTTTGCAGGCCCAAAGAGAAAGTCTTTCCCTTAAAATCGGTCTCTCCAGCCCTGGTAAGTTCCCCTGTCTCCACCAGCCATATGCCTGTTCTTGCAGGTGCCAAAGTTGAAAATGTTAACATCTTTGACTCACCCACCTCCCTGGCGGCTTCCCGTGGTCACCAGGGCTTGGCTCTCCACCTCTCCTCTCCTTCTGGGCCCCACCACACACACTGGAAACACGTGGACTTGCTCCTGGCTGGCTCTTCCTCCCTGATCTCCCTGCTCTGGGCTCGTCCCTACCGAACTCCCGTGAACTAACGGCCCACTTCATTTTAAGAGTGATTGTCTTAAAACAGCACTGGTTAAGAAACTTTCCCCAATGGCTACTGAATAATGCAGGAATTCCTTTGTCCCAAATCTGCTCTCACCCTGCCTTTCTGGCCGTAGGTTCCCTCTCTCTGAACAGGCCCAGGCAGCTCTCACAGGGAGACTTTTGCTCCTTCCGTGCCACTGCCCCAGCCTGCCCAGTGCTTCCTCCCCCTGCTCACGGAACTGTGGCCTCCCCAGGAGCTGCCTTTTGATGTGCTGCCTCGACCCTTCCTCATCGGAACCCCTTGCTTGGCTCAATCTGTCCTTCCTTTGGCTGGCAGGGCATTCTGGGGCACTGAGCAGCGGTTGGCGCCGGGCTGGGCCACTAACTGGGTTTCGGTTTCCTCTTTTTAGGAACCAGGGAATGGACCAGAGCTGTGGTTGCCAGATACGGCTCCTCATTGCATTATCTGGGAACCTCCAAGAAACACAGGTTCCCAGGCCCCGCCTGGCGCCTTCTCAGTCTGGTCTCCAGAGTGCAGCCCGGGAATTTGTGTCTGCCCACTCCCCACATGATTCTGAAGTGCTGCCAGGTTTGGCAGGACCTCAGCTAGAGATGCTCCACGTATGGATTGCCTCGTGTCAATGGCTTTGCAGACCCTCAGGCTGAAGAGGATAGGGCCTGGGTTTCTTCTGCATGTTCCCAGGATCCAGTTATGGGATTCAGAAGATACTCCACAGATGTTAGTCGAAGAAATGAATGAATGAATGCCCCGAAGAGATGCAGCTGTGGCTCTCTGAGAAACTGTCCTCTCCAGCTCTTTTTCAGGACAATTAGGTAGAAAGTCAGAAGAGATCACACGCAGCCTCCTGCAAAGAGGCTGTCAGAGCCTCTGCCAGTCTGAATACATACTTGGTGGAAGGTCACAGTACTGAGCTGGTGATCCGAGGCTGTCCTTGGAGTCCATCTGAGTCATTCTGTTTAAAGTGTGTGTGTGTTTGTGTGTGTGTGTGCGCGTGTGTGTGTGTGTCTGTGTGTGTGTATGTTTGTGTGTGTTTTTTGTTTTTGTGTGTGTCTGTTTGTGTGCAAGTGTGTGTGCGTGTGTGTGTGTTTGTGTGCGTGTGTGTGTTTGTATGTTTGTGAGTGTGTGTGCGCAAGTGTGTTTGTGTGTGTGTTTGTGTGTGTGTGTTTGTGTGTGTGTGTGCGTGTGTGTGTTTGTGTGCGTGTGTGTGTTTGTGTGTATATGTTTGTGAGTGTGTGTGTTTGTGCGCAAGTGTGTGTGTGTGTGTTTGTGAGTGTGTTTGTGTGTGTGCGTGTGTGAGTGTGTGTGTGGGGGGGGGGTGGGGATTGGGGTTCCCAGTGGGTGGCTTCCTAGGATGATTCAGATGATTGTGGTGGCTGAGGGCTGCTCAGGACTCAGCAGCTAATTGCCCAGCTTTCCACTGTGGTGAGATCTGGGGCTGAGCCCAAAGGGAACCCTGCGGTGCCTGGGCCTGAGTGGGTTCAGAATCACCCAAACAGGCCCGAGGCCCCTGCCAGTTGATCAACCTGGGAGAGTACTGGTAGTAAGAGGTCCCAGGGCAACCTCCAGGGAGAGGACAGGGATGTCTCCTGTGTGCCCTATTGTGTCTTCCATGCCTTTCTAGCCTGGAAAGCAAGCCTGGGTGGGACTTGGAGGTTGTGCCTGTGATGATGGGGAACATGGACACAGCTTGATTTGTGGGCACAGACTAAGGCCCACATTTTGCTCTTACCGCCCAAAACAGCTGCTGCCTCTGTCCATGGCTGCTGGACCAGCGTCTGCAGCTCTGGCCTCAGCCCGGGGTGGGACAAGACACAGAAACAGATGATAAGGCCATGGAAGTGCCACTCTGGCAGGGGCTGCAGTGGCAGCACTTTGTCCGGTGGCCCCAGCCCAAGCACTCCAACAGGCTGGGCTCTACAGTGCACTGATGGGCTCTGCTCAGCTCCTGAGCCCTGGCCACATCTCCAGCAAATGTAAGAATGATTGCACCCCTACAAATTTGTTGTTCTTCAGAGTTTCAAAGTACTTTCTTGACATTATCTGGTTTTACAGTCACTGCATCCCTTCAAGACAGATGTCATCCCCGATGTCTCCCCAAGCCTCTGCAGAAATAGGCTCAGGGAGACACTGGGGATGACAATGCCTACTCTGCAAGTGGTCATCTAGCAGCTATTCTCACTGATTATGGGCATTGGTCCAGCCTCCTAGGGCAGCCCAGGCTCACCTCTGGCTTCTGAGCCAGTGTTTCCTCTAAGCCAGCAAGGCCTGGTGCTCTTGGCTGTGCCTCCTCCTTGCATCGTCTTCCTTCTCAGGGTTCTGAGACCACAGAGCTGACAGCAAACCATTGGGCCACACTGGACTCATCAAGATCCAGCTGTCCTGGATGCCTCCTAGCAGGGGAAGCCCCAACTTCAAAACTGCTTCTCAGACTTCCCAATATCTTACCTTTTCTGGAGACAAGGCATTGGCAGAACTAGTCTCCAGCGTGTTGCCTACTCTAGTCCCCAGCTCTTCCTCTCCATGATGAGAGGTCACCTGGGCTATGCATGTGATGCTGCCATGTATGTTATCTCCATGGGAAAGAACCGGGAAATGGAGCAGGTGACACTGCCCACTCTTCCAAGGCTACAGGGTGGCATAGCCCTTTTCCCACCACTGCCATGCCCTTGAATTGGGTATGTCACTTACCCTTCCCAGTCACCTCCCCATCTGTGACTGCAGAGATGGGTGCAAGACCTGCTTCACCTCCAATACGCCACCATTTAAAAGGTCACATACTCACACCTGAGGCAGCCACAGCTCTAGTCTTACCCAGGCTGGGAAGAAGAGGTAGGGGAGAGATGGTGATCCATGGAAATCTGAACCCTGGAGATGCTTAGCTTCAAAATGCCACAAGACTCTTGCCTGGGTCCCCGAAGCATCTGGATGAGCAGAAGGAATACTGGGACCGGTCATAAAGTGCCCAGTCACAATGATAACTGTGCGTGCATTGGTAAGAGCTGTGGGCAGCAAGGTGTCCCCCCATTGCCACCCCCTCAGCCCCTAAAAGGCATTCCCTGGCTTGGCATGGTCTTTCACAGGCACAGAAAGCTTGGGGCCAGCTTCTCCCTCCATGGGACTTCTTCTTTTTCCATTTTCTCAGTAGGAGATGGTTTTGCCTTCTCTCTCCAATGTTAGCTTTGCCTTCTCTCTCCAATGCTATTCCCAGGTTTTCTTAGGGTCTAAGATCCAGTCTTACTTGACTTTGGCATCCAAATGGTGACAGAAGAAGATGTGAATGGAATTGGTGCCACAGGCCTCCTCCCCAACTTAAGACAACCAGCACATTCCCCGGCTTCGCCGAGCAGTTTTGAGTTACCCAAAACAACAAGGAGAGTCTTCAGCCAGGCTTGTCCCAGGACAGCGTGTGTGTGTGTGGGGGAAACGGCCAGCTCACAAACAAGGTTTATAATCCTGGTCACCGTGAGCCACAGTCCCCTTTCTCATGATTTTCCCCAGCCATGAAGTGGATCCAGTATTCTGGCTCCAACACTTCAGATGATCTCCTGTGGAGGCCAGCACTGGTCTTTAGTCAAGCTTGATACCACGATGAGTATCCTGGAAGGGAATCCTGGGGTATCCCAGAAGGCTGGGGACAGTGGTCCCAGAGGGATTCTCCCTTCCCCCAACTCATTCATCACTTGGCCTACATTAAGCCCTGTCTGTCTTTATCCTCCCCTGCTTGTAGGCCCCTGGGCTAGCCCATGAGCTAGGTGAGGATTTAAGAGGGGACCAATATGGGACAGCACGTTGAGAATGTGGACCCCTCATCCCCTGCTGGTGGGAGTGTAAAACGGTGCAGCTGCTTTGGAAAACAGTCTGGCAGCTCCTCAAAAGGTTCAACGTGGAATCACCATATAACCCAGCCATTCCACTCCTAGGCATATATCCAGGAGAAATGAAAACATACATCCAAGCAAAAACGTGCACAAGAATGTTTACAGCAGCATTATTCATAATAGGCAAAATGTAGAAACAACCAAAATGTCCATCAACTGGTGAATGCGGTACAGCCGGAATATTATTTGGCCACAAGAAGGAATAAAGTACTGATAAAGCCAGGTGCGGTTGCTCGAGCCTATAGTCCTGGCTATTCAGGAGGCTGAGGTGGGAGGATCACTTGAGTCCAAGAGTTTGAGGCTGCAGTGAGCTATGATTATGCCACTACACTCCAGCCTGGGTGAGAGAATGAGAACTTTGTTTCTTAAAAAAAAGTCCTGATATAGATAAGCCTTCAAAACATTATGCTAAGTGAAAGAAGTCAGACATGGAAGACCACATTTCCATTCTATTGTATTCTTCTTTCTATTCAGATATGAAATATC
Organism: Trachypithecus francoisi; assembly: GCF_009764315.1. Classification (NCBI taxonomy): domain Eukaryota; kingdom Metazoa; phylum Chordata; class Mammalia; order Primates; family Cercopithecidae; genus Trachypithecus; species Trachypithecus francoisi. Next base: position 105,982,145 of record NW_022681473.1, read on the forward strand.
CAAAATGGGCAAATCTATAGAGACAGATTGGTGGTCGCTTAGGGACAGAGGTGGGGTGGGGAAACAGGGGGATGTTGGCCAGAGGGTGGGGGGTTTATTTCTGAGGTGAGAAAGGTTTTCTGATATTGACTGTAGTGATGGTTGCATGTATCTGTGAGTACACTAAAGATCACTGAACTGTGCCTTTTAAATGGGTGAATTGTATGGTATATGAATTCTATCTCAATTAAACTGTTAGAAAAAATGAAGAGAGAGAACATCTGACTATTCCTGGAATTGGGAGCTATGCACTCACATTCTGGGTACACTATTGGTCTGCTCTATGACCCTGGAAAAGTCACTTACTTCTCTGAGCCCCTGTTGACCCATCCATGAGATGGGGCACAAATAATTCCTGGCTCTGAGGAATGCTGCAAGAAACCAGGAGCCAGAAGGTACGCGAGCACATGGAATCGGAACAGAGGCATTATTTAAATGGGCAAGATTTACTGCCGAGATGTCACTGCTCTGGGCTGCGGCTTCCTTGAGTTATGGGCTCAGCGTCCTGCAGAATGTTAAATTGGAAGGGACTTAAGAGATCAATCCAGAACACAGCTAGGACGGCCTTGTTCTCACCCAGGCACATGCACACCCGCCCCTGTCCTCCCTATCGAGAACCATTTATCTGCGGCGTGGAGGGCACTGAGCCGGTGGAGGAAATGGCGGGTAGGAGAGGCAATGCTTTATTCTGGGTACCCTGGTGGGGCCACCTGCAATGGCCTTTCTCTTCATTTCTACCCCAGGATGTAAAATATAGAATCAGACACAACAGTCTCCTGAAACAGAAAACCCTCTGCCCACGCTTGTCTCCCAGCCCTGATGCCAGGTGTCCAGATGTTGTGGCAGCTGCCAGCACATCCCCTCTCTCCAAACCCTAAGTGCACAGCCCAAAGCTGAGCCATGGCGTGAGCCTTGCAGCCACCTCTGGGCATGGCGCCAGCTCACACTAAGGTCTGCAGCCCCAGCTGCCATCTCCATGCCCTGATATTGGGGGCTGTCTGCAGGGGGAACCACACCAGCAGGCAGAGGGGTCTGGGTGTGCCCCAGTTCAGGACAGGGGAGGGCTCAATGTGCAGGCAGAAGAGGGCTGGCTATTTTGGGGCTTTGAATTCTAAGGTAGCAGGCTATAATAATGACAATGGTCATCATAATAAAAGCAACAATAATAAATAACTTCTACCTTCCTTTGCACCAGACATAGACTTTACAGGTACTTACAACAGCCTTATAGGGTTCATAGTATCATCTTCATTGATAGATGAGGAAACAGAGACTCAGAGAGGTTAAGTGTCTTGCCCAAGATCACACAGCTAGTAAATAGTAGAGACAGGATTTAAAATGAGGCCTGTCTGGTGTAGTCAGTGAAAAAGTGCAATCCGTATTTCAGTCCCTTCAGGCTTTCCATCAGGTGCTCCCCAGTGCCAGAAATCCCAGGGACACCCGGCCATCCTGAAAACCATTGCTTTGTGGACGGGCAATCTAGGGCAACTGCCCTAGTGTCCATGGAAGCTGGGGCCAGCCCCAAACCACATTTATGTCAGGTACCATGAGGATTTTGTTTAATCTCAGGATGGAGATGCTGGGGAGAAGAGACATATTTGAGGACTCGGACTAGAAGGCAAACCTGGTTGCTGGAGAAGCCTGGCCACACCTGCCAAAACTGGTTTGCCTTTTACCCACTCTACAGAAAGCCACAGAAAGCACCGCTAGTGCTGAGCTGGGAATGTGCAGCGTGAGGGACAAGGGGAAGTGAAGGCTCATATTCTTCAGAACTGGTGTTTAAAGCAGCAAGATGTTGTAAAGAGAGCACTGGCACTTTGGGAGGCCGAGGCGGGCAGATCACGAGATCAGGAATTCAAGACTAGCCTGGCCAACATGGTGAAATCCTCTCTACTAAAAATGCAAAAATTGGCTGGGCTTGGTGGCATACGCCACAATCTTCAGCCACTCGGGAAGCTGAGGCAGGAGAATTACTTTAACCCGGAAGGTAGAGTTTGCAATGAGCCAAGATCGCGCCACTGCACTCCAGCCTGGGTGACAGAGCAAGACTCCATCTTGAGGTGGGGGTGGCAGGGCAGGGGAGGGCACCGGATCTGGAGTCAGGCAAGCCAGCTCCAAATCCTGGCTCCACCAGGTATCCCTGCTGTCACCTTTGACTAGGAACGGAGCTCCTCTGAGCCTCAGTTTCATCAGCTGTAAAATAGAGATAATAATACCTACCCATGGGAAGTTTCTCAGGATAAGGGTGATGATGGAAAGGCTTATAGAACATTTACTGTGCACTAAGGATGACTGTTCTAAACATTTACCTAAGTCGTCTGTCTATCTATCTATCTATCTATCTATCTATCTATCCATCCATCCATCCATCCAAATTTAGTCTTCTCAACTGACTAGTAAGATAGATATTACTACAATTTTCTTTTATAGATGAAAAATGTTGAGGCTTAGTAGGGTTAAGAAATTGGCACCAGGACACAAAACTGAGTTAGTAGGGGTGCTGGGATTTGAAGATAGACTCCAGACCTTTGGTCTTAATCAACACACTGTGCAACCCCTGAAGAACACACATGAAGGGTTTAGCAACAGTGTCCAGTCCATGCCCAGGCCAGGGCCCGCAGGAGGTAGAGACACATACTTGGTAGCTGTGGCCCTCAAGTGTCCAGGTACCCCTGAGGAACTGGAAGCTTACTAAGAGGTGGCAGTGCTATGCCATCTGGGTCGGCCATTGACTACTTAAATGGAAAACTAGAAATGGACATTTTGCTCTAAGAAAAATAAAAATAAAGACCTAATATGTTGAGTTATATAAGGGGTCTTCACACTGGTTACTGGAGGTTGGTAAAACCCATCAGCTCTAAGGTAGTCTATGTGGGCTGCAGGATGCTCCACAGGTGACAGAGATGCCACACTCCCAGGCTGACAGCAGCCAGTCCTGGAAGGCGACACCTCTGCCCTGTCCGTCAACATCCACATCCCATCAGGTGCCTTCCTTCCAGATTCTCAAAGGCCCTTGAAATTTCCAAAGGGGCCCTGTCTCCCTCGGACTTGAGGCCAAAACCATAACCCAATGGGCTCCTGAGAAAGAAACAAAGAAAAATGAACCAGTCAGAGAGAGCCTTGAGCCCACAAGACATAGACTCTCGGAACAGAAGAGCATCAGAGTAAGAACAGGGAAACAGAAGCAAATCCGCAGCCTCCAGGGGCACCTTCCCTGGCCAGTAAAGGAATGTAGCTTGCTTCAAAATTCAGAATCGGGAAAAAGCGTGTCTCTCCTGCCACAAGTCCTTTTGTCAGACACCCATGTAACAATCATATTTCCATTTTTGCTTTTGCTGCCAAAAAGCTCAAGAGTTGAATTTAATGCTCCATGTCAGTGACCATCTAATCCTAGGCCCCTGGCCAAACCATCTCCTCCGCACCCCCATGCTTTCATCTATACGGAGATCTGCTTTTCTGACTTTATTTATAACTATCAACAGCCCAAATTCTTCCTTTTGGAAGCTGGTAGGACACACATTAGAGACGGACGCTGGATTATAGAGGGACATTTTATTACAGCATTAAGAGAGATTTGGATTAGTGACCTTTGAAGGCCCCCCTTTAGCCCTGAGATTCTGAACTGTGATCAGTGAATAGTCCACTATGCTCTTCTTCCACAACGAAGAGAAGCCTCTCCATGGCCTGCTGGAAAAGGGTGTTCTGCTCCTGGAATGTCAAGGAGGGATTGACTCTGGTGCGTGCGCTGGCCCAGCACAGTGAGCACAGATTACTTGCTGCTTCTTGCCAGCATCACCTTACGGTGCTGGAGCTGGGCTTGGTCACTGGAAGCCAGCTGGCACCAAGGCAAAATGAGATGACTACTTGAGAACAATGGCCTTTCCACCGTGCAACTGCCCGCTAATTGACAACAAAGGCTTCGTGGTGATTGGAGTCACAAGGCTGTCTTTACGAGCACTGGATGGAATGCCAGCCTCTTTTAGGACCCATTTTTAAGCATAAACAGGAGCCACTGTGGAGTCCCTTCTGCAGCCCTAGAGTCTCTGGAGCTCATGCTACACATTCATCAGAGGTGCAGTAGCGGACGATCTGAGCTTGAATGGTTTGCCAGTGCTAGGCCCAAGTTGCGGGTTGCCCCTTCTAACTCATGGTCTGATATTGAGGAGACTTTTCTGATCCACCTCTTTGGGATGATGGAGTTCAACTCCTTCATAATTTATAGATTGGGAAACTGAAGCCCCAGAAAGCTGTGGCTTGCCCAAAGTCACAGTCCAGTTACCAGCAGAGCAAGAACTAAAACCAGTGTCTTCAGAGAGAGACCTGAGATTGACTGAGGTCTGACATGTCAGGGCATTATGTTTAAGAAGAAGGCGTAGTTTATGCCATAGGATGTGGATCCATGGCTCAGGGGAGGCTGGACTCCATTCAAAGGCCCAAGTCAACAGCTGACCTGGACCAACAAAGGGTTAACATCTCAGAAGAGTGTAATATAAGCATTAGCAAGAGGCAATTAACAGCTCAGAATTAGGATAAGCATATTTTTGAGTGGCAAAGATCCTCCTTAGGTAAAAACTTAGCCGTGAACTAACCCTATAAACAAAAGTGTCAATGAAACAAACCACACCTTTCCCCAGCATCCCAGCATCCAGATACTCCTCACTTATGTTGCTTGAGCAAATGTTGGTTAACTGGGTGCCCCTAGGTCATGCGGTGAAGATCGCACCTTAGCTTCTAGTCAGCCTGCCTGTGCCTACCCTGAGTCTGGGTGTAGTTCTGACTTCCAGATGCACAAGCCTATTATTATTGGACTTGAAACAGAGAGGCCTCCCTCTCCTCTGGCCCACGATTCCTTCCTGGCTCCTAGGTAGTCTGCCTTCCAGCTCTGGGTAAGCACTGCTGCTATTTCAGAGTTCCTGGGAGCAAGAATGGGATTTAAGGTAAGCCAAGTTCAGCACAGTTCTGTAGTAAGAAGGGGCTGGTTTTTGGAAGAGTGTGTTTCTTTTGTGCTGAGTTTACTTTCCCTTTGCGCCCAGTAGTAAGTGGAACCGAAGAAGCTCCTTGGCTGTGAAAATCACGCTGAGAGCTTAGATATTATTATAGGGGTTTTTAGTTGATGGAATATTTTCACATATAGCTAATATAAATCTGACCACAGACGATGAAGCCACTGGCAATGTTCTTGTTTAACAACTGGAAACTGGGGCCAAAAGAGGTTAAGTGCCCTGATCAAGGGCGTATAGTTAACAGTAAAGCCAGGACAGCAATTGTATTCTCTGCCTCTTTAGTGAAGTGAGACTATCTTTCAAAACAGCTTGGCTGATCTAGACCTTGCCAAGACATTTTTATGTTTAAGCAGGGGTCATATTGAGGTCCAAAGGGCAAGAGTTTGTGCAATGAGTTAGCACCCCTCGGGGAGGTGGAGGAAGCCACTGGGCTTGGCTCTGTGGGACGATTCAGGACTGACTGCTCTGGGCCAGTGTCAGCATCTAAGCTCCCTGACTTGCCCGGCACATGTCTTCTGCCTCACACATTTTTTTTTTTTCTTTTGAGATGGAGTCTCGCTCTGTCGTCCAGGCTGGAGTACGGTGGCACAAACTCGGCTCACTGCAATCTCTGTGTCCCCGGTTCATGCGATTCTCCTACCTCAGCCTCCCAAGTAGCTGGGACCACAGGCATGCGCTACTAGGCCTAGCTAACTTTTTTTTTTTGTATTTTTAGTAGAGATGGGGTTTTACCATGTTGGCCAGGCTGGTCTTGAACTCCTGATCTCAAGTGATTGGCCCACCTCAGCCTCCCAAAGTGCTGGGATTACAGCCATGAGCCACTACACCCAGCCTCTGCCTCACACTTTTATCCTAAGCTTACCCAGAGCCACTTCCCTCTTTTCATATCATCCTTTCTGTTTCTTCCTCTCTATCCTGTTTCTTCTCCCCAACACAGGCTGTAGGAAGCAGCCCCAATACATAAGCAGGATCTCCTCCTTCCCAGTCCCCTCGTAGGGCCTGAGTGCCATAGAACAAGCTCAGAATGCAGAGCTCCAGGTGGGGAGAAGAAAACTACCAAAGCCTGCCCCTTCCTAGTTCCTCCCTTTTGGGAAGGTGCTGGTATTGTGTCTAATGTTGAAAGCACCATTGAGGAGCCAGACCTAAACTGAGGGCTTGGTTCTGCCGTAGTCCATATGCCTTTGGACAAATGCTTTTCCCCATCTGGGCCCCAGGTTCCTCATCTGAAAAATGACAGGTTGGATTCTGTAATCTCTGAGTTCCTTCCCTGCTCTCCAGTTCTCCATGAGGACTCATTTGGTAGGCAGTAAGGGCAAAGTCTTCGTATAGATCTCATCCTCCAAAATGACTTTGCCATAAGAGGGGAGGATGTAGCCGAGGCTAATAGATTCATGGAAACTCTGGAGAGTCCAAAAAGGATTTTAATTAAAATGTAAATGTTGTAAACAACCTAAGTCCCTCCATCCTGGGAGCTGGGGCCCAGCTGCCGAGAGGGGTCAGGGCACCATTCACCATTATTAGCATTAACAGGTGCCCTATATATGTTACCAATGCAAAATTCTACTAGGGGAGCTCATTCGCATGGAACATCCATGCAGGAATGGGTGTCCTCTAGCTTAGCTCAGGCATAGGGTGAGCTGCATCTACAGGTAATTTTGTGTCCTGAATTTGAGAAAGACCCTCTGCCCCTCAATATTTTCCCATGACACTATATACACCGCTGATGCCTAAAATCCCATCATTAAGAGTTCCTTTGAGTTGGGGATTGTGCTTCTATTGGTAGACAAATAGTGCAGAAGAGGTAAGTTGGTTTCATTATTGCTCACTTCCTAGCTATGCGATCTTGAGCACCAGTCCTTTGCTTTCTTAGAAATGGTGACAAAAATGCCTAGGCCACTGTTCCCAGGATGACGGGTTCTGCAACGGCCTGGTCCAAGGACTCTTTTCTTGGAAAACCCAGAATCCTAGGGTTGGGCTCAGCCTTCTCCAGGTTGATGATCCAGGGACTCAAATTTGGAGGATGATTCCCCCAAACAGCAGGAAGAAACTCAAGGCCTGGTAACCAGACAGAGGCACCTCAGAGGACTACAGACCTCAGCCAAGAAACAACAGAGCAGCCTAGGAGGTAGCCATGACAATGCAAGGCCTTCCCTGGGGCTTCTGCCGCAAGGGAGGAGGAAAATGGGAATATAACAGGTGCACTGAATAGTGAATACACAGTGTGCCGTCACTGGCTGGGTTTTGCATTCACTTTACTCACTGTAACTTTTGGTGATTGTCTAATTATGGCTCATTACAAACATCAAGTTACATTTGCAAGGTCGTAACTAGAGGGGAAGGATATAATTATTATAATGAAGCCTCCCCAGCCCCAGATTCTCTCCCCTCCAATCAGTCCCAAATGCCACTGCTTAAATCATTTTCCTCGCCTGCCACCTGGTCCTCCTAGGTCTCCTCTCCTGCATCCCTCCCTAAGGCCAGTGTAACAAAGCATGACTCAGGGCACGGTCCCCTTGGTGGCTTGTCCCCATCAAAGGGTACCTCTCTCTCATTTTCTTTCCTTGCTAATGAGCAGCTTTTTCCTGGTGCTGCCTGGATGTAGGGGAAGAGCTGAGGATGGAGTCATAGGGACTGGGCCTATGAAAAAGAATGGCTAGATGGAAGGCAGAGTTGGCACCTTCTAGCATAGTCTAGGGTTGGGGCCTGCCTGTTTGCTATTGCCCAGCAAACAGTTCCTTGAAGGCCAGACACCAGTACCCAAACTCTAGGTCAGCGAGACTTCAGCACTAAGGACCATGGAGGGCTTGGAGTGGCATGGATGCAGCTTGTTTCTTGCCTTTCTCAGAAGCGCTTCTGCCACCAAATGTTGTCCTGGAGGAGCCAGCCTCTCTCCTCTAAAGGCAGCTTCCCAGGGCAAAGGCTGGTCTGTATCCAGAAAAAGGGAAGGAAGAGTTTGTCACAGTCCTTCACTGCTGTTGGTCACACCCCAGGGTCAAGTGCCATGTTTTTTTTAAAAAAGGATGGTCACTAACCCAAGTATTCAGAGAAGAGAAGGCTGAAGCAGGTGAGGAGGAAGCTGAGAAGTCTAGGCAAACTCTCCCTTTCATGGAACTGGTAGTTTTCAGTCTGGAAAAGAGATTTCAAGGGAGCATGACAGACGGCTTCGAAACGTGAAGGGCTCTCATGTATGAGAGGGAGCACACTTGGCCCAAGTGCCTGGAGGCAGAATCAGGACCTGCAATCCAGCCAACTGCAGACTTGGCTGTCTCATAGAGTCGTGAGTTCATGGATGACCACTCGTCAAGGATGCCAGAGAAAAGGCTCTCTCACTAGGTGGCAGATGCTCTCTGAGGTCCCTTCCATCCTAAGGCTGTGTCTTTGGCTCTAGGCAACAGCCTAGCACAACACCCTGCACATAGTAGGTGCTTAATCGATGTTTCTAGATTGTGAAATGGACAGTATTCAACTACACAGGGAAATGGTTTTCAGGTAGGTGTAGAGACTTTCTCCAGCAAATCCTTTCAAACCAAACATAGGGAATGCAGCTCTTAAATAGGGGTTAACAAAATTCTTGCAAATTAGAGTCACCCAGTGTGCTTACTTAAAATGCAGATTCTTGGGCCCCACTCAAAATTTGAATTCAGTAGGCCTGGAATGGGGACAAGAAATCTGCAATTTTTAACAAGCTCCCCAGATGATTCCTAAGCATGTGATTGCCAGGCAGCATTTAAAGAAATGTAGACTCAGAAAAAATCATGGGTTCTTCTGGTTCCCGGATATAAGCCCCACCGGAATGGTCACTGCCTTTGCCTTACCACATCCACTTGCCCCTGGAGATGGGGAAGGCCTCCATTGGATGCTGGCTGAACCCCAGGCGACACTGAGGCCCAGAGCAGCAGGAAGAAGGCGAAGGCATCTTTCAGCATAAGACCCATTCTCAGACCCATGGCATTTCATGCTACTGAAAAGCCAGCCTTTGAGATCCTTGCTATATCACAGAATCAGCCCTGAGAGCCTGCCCACCTCCCGCAATGCTTCTGATCTCACGGCTTACCTTGCTGTCATGGATCCACCTGGCCCTCCTACCTGGGTTCAGTCTTTGCTCCCACCTTTCCCCAAAACTGGGCTCTGCTTCTGCCTCCTCTACCTTTGGTTTTCCAGCCTGGCTCCCAGAACCCTGAGGCCATCCCCCACCAGTGGCACCAGTTCTGTAAGCAGAAACCAGCTTGCATCCCTCTGGGAGCTCTTCCACGTGCTGGACTGATAAAGTGGAAGGGCTAGAATCCATGGCAGGAAGTACCATGGAGATACAGGAGGATATCCATGGTACTTCCTGCCCCTCTCCCACCAGCACTGGAAGGAGTGAACCCAGCGTCTTCCAGGAGGCTCTTTCTCACTGTGCCCACATCGCCGCCAAGTGCCCGGCCAGGCCAGAAACTTCCCCTCCCCCTGCCCTTTCCCTACAGGGATTGATTTGTTTAGTTTCCACAGTTTAATCTTCTCCTTCCCTCGGAGTAGAGCTGTTTCCCTCTGCTCCCTGGTGGGAGGCATTCTGTATCGGACTGAATACAGGGGGGCTGGGGGAGGAAGGCAAAAGAAAAAAAAGAAAGAAGGAAGGAAAACATACCTCCTGGCAAAACCCAGAGCACCACTTACACAACATCTTTCCCCGCTACATTATTTATAGCGGGACTGAAACATTTATTCCTCCCCTGCTCTTCCAAAGAGCACCGGTGTTTCCGCTGAGCTGTAACAAGTACAGCAAGGCCGGCTGCGAGGCTGTATTGCTCAGCGCCATCACCAAACATTTCATACACAACAGTGCACCCCAGAAAATGCTGTGGCTCCCAGCAGCTGGGAGGAGGGGCCGGGCCTGGGAAGAGAGAGGGCATGGTTCCAGGATGCTGGGAGAGGAAGCCAGGGGAGGGGATCAGGATTCGGGGTCCAGAGAGGAATGGTGGCAGTGTTCCAGGCAAACAGCTCAGGGGCCCACATTCAGCCAAACTTGCAGAGAACCGGAGGCCTAGACTAGTGAGGGGCCGTGGTAGGCGAGTAGCCAAATCTACAACAATGACACTCTAAGGAGCAGTGGCTGCTGACAGGCTTTCTGAGCAGGTATTTTTATTTAGTCAACAATTTTTATAAATAAGTACATTTATGAATTGCAGTGGGGTAGAGAGAGTAGGGACTTTGAATCCACTCAGATCTACCTCCCAGGTCCCCTCTGACGCCTCCCTGCCATGTGATAGAGATCAGGTCACATCATCTCAAGGAGGCTCAGTTCCCGTTTCTGCAAAAATAGGGATGACACCTCCTACCTTACATTGCTGTTCTGAGGTGTTACGTTTGTATATGAAAAGTATCTAGCACTGTATGTGAATTTCACCTCAGTTTAAAAAAGGGCAGGGGGCACTTAGGACAATGTCTACCCTGTAATGGGTACTCCACAAAGGGAGCTCCACACATTTTGGGTTGATGAGTGTTATGAGTATTCATGGATTTTTGCGGAACTGTTTCCTGATGGCCTGGTTTATGACAATACTAATGACAATACATGGTGCACTAAGGGAGGCCTAGCATTCTCAGAGCCTCTAGCTGTCTTTAAAAGAATGCACCCACAGACCCATGATGGCGGAGTTCTGCACCCCTATTCCTCCTGGCTTTGCCTTAGCTGAACAAGCAGCTACCTTGTCCCTTTCACAGCTAGGACCCATCTGAAGGTGTCTGCTGGGCACCTTCAGAACCACGTCCATCAACAGACACTGTGATCTGCTTGCTGTTCCGGGCACCCCCAGGCCCAGCACCCTTTCTGCCTTTCCTTCTTTTTTCTCTCACTCTGCCATGCCTGTTGGTAGCCAGGCCAAGCCCTGCCCATCTCAGTGGAAGTCCTATTTCCTGCCGAAGTCTGCGCTGACAACTCCTGCCCTCATGACCCTCCCTGAGCCCTTGGGCTGCTCCCCGGCTGGCCTCTGACCTATGGCTTTTCACAGTTGTGATGCCTCGTTCATGTGGGCTCAGTCTCCCCGACCGCACAATCAGCCCCTTGAAGCCCCGGGCCAGTTCATTTTCTTCTCTGGTGTCCCCAAGCGGACTGGGAGTCGGCTCTTACTAGCTGGGCAGTTATAGAAAAGTCAAAAGACATTTCTAAGATTTGGTTTCCCTTCTGTAAAATGAGGCTACTTCAATGGAACAACAGCAATGACAGCCACAAACACAGCTAACCCTTCCTGCGGGCACAGAGTGAGCAGGCTGTGGTCTAAGAGCCAAGTGTGTACTCAGGAACGCTCAGGTAGGCAGGAGTGGCTCCAGGTTTTTGGGTGAAGCATAAATGATTTTGGCAGTCTACTTATAAAACAGGGCCTCGGATTGGGTCTGTGCAAATAAGGGGCTCTGAAGCTTAAGCTGCAATGGCTGCCTGGAAAATCTATGTCTGTAGCCAGGTATTGTCATTGTCCCTATTTTATAGATGAGGAGACTGGGCCCAGAGATAGTAACTCGCCCACCATCACACAGCCAACCTGTGTGGAACTGGGGTTCACACCAGGCAGCGTGGTACCTGAGCTCATAATCCCAACTGCCTCAGTCCCTGCCCAGGACAGAGGGCTACTAAGGTGTGAGGCAATGCCACACAGCCCTAAGACATGCCGACATATAGGTTGGTCAAGAGTCAGAAAAGGAAAGAAACAGGAATCTATAGTCAGCCCACCCTCCTCATTTCCCAGATGAGGAATCCATTGCTCTGGGAAGTCAGAGACTCTTGCAAAAGTACACACACCACCAAACAGTCCAGGACACTCTATTGCCTGCGTGAAGATTGACGAAGGACTTTTGGGCGGTTGGTCAATGGCTGGTTCTCCTCCATCACTGTGGTCAGAGCTCACGGCTGCTGCTGAGACCCCTGTAATGCTCCGAGGGGCTGCTTGTTGGCCTCCCTGGGCCCCAGGAAGCAGAATAGTATGGTGAGAGGGGCATGGACCTCAGAAGGCCCTGAGGTCACATCCAGCCTCTGGTGCTTCCTACCTGTAGGCCCTCGAGCCAGCCTGTTTAGCATCAATTTCCACATCTGTAAATTGGGAGTGTTAATACCTGCTGTAAGCATGCTGGGGATCAAACAAGATGACACATGTAAAGAACCCGCCCAGTGGCTAGCATTTTCCATAGTGGATTTTAGAAGGTGTGTAATCAATGTTAGTGCCCCTACCTCCATCCAACAGTCAGACGCCTACATTATAACAGAGTACCCACTAGAACTTCAGCCCTTTGTTTTTGTCTTATCCCTGGTTTGACTTTCTGCCTGTTCCCTGACCTGGCCCCTCAGCTACTGCCAGATGCCCGAGGACAAAGCTGCTGCCGGGCCTCTCTCTCTGGGTCCTATTCCAACTTCCCACTCCTATCCCTCCCTCACTGGGCCTGTGTCCCACCCCCAGTTCTGCAGAACTGCCTCAGCCTCAGGTGGTGGGGAGTATGAGACCTGAGCCACAGGCAAAAGACCCCTCTGAAGGGCCGGCCCCGGCAGGAGTGCATTGTCTAAAGGAAGGTCGCAAATTCAGGCTTGGTCTTAGATGTGGCTAGCTTGGAGGGCTATAAGCCTCGATCTCTTCTTCTGTAAAGTGGTGATTTCAATGCCTCTGCCTCTCTCAGGGTGGCTGGAAGGATGAAATGCAGTGATGGATCTGGAATGCCTAGCAGATGCGTAGTGAGTTCTCCATAATGCAGGTAATTACTGTCCAAATCCATGTATTCACCATCATGCATTTTTGGGGATGGGGCTGTCAGGTGAGCAGTCAGCAGGTGTTAGTGGCCTGGTCTGGGTGGTTGGTTCATCCAGGAGTCTGGACAGCAGCTGGGTGTCCAAGGAGCAACACCCAGCTTTCCCGAGATGGCTGGCAGGGGCAGGTGGGACAAGGAGCCTGCTCTCCTGACAAAGTCAATGTTGGTGGCCGGGCATGATGGCTCATGTCTGTAATTCCAGCACTTCGGGATGCCGAGGTGGGTGGATCACTTGAGGTCAGGAGTTCAAGACCCGCCTGGCCAACATGGCAAAACCCTATCTCTACTAAAAATAGAAAAATTAGCTGGGCATATTTGTGCACGCCTGTAATCCTAGCTACTCGGGAGGTTGAGGCACGAGAATTGCTTGAACCCGGGAGGCAGAGGTTGTAGTGAGCCGAGATGGCGCCACTGCACTCCAGCCTGGGTGACAGAGACTCTGTCTCATAAAAAAAAGTAAGTCAATGTTGGTAATGGTTCTGCCCGGTGTCTGCCTAGCCCCTCACTCTCTAAGGGACTGGCTTTCCGGGGTGGCCGGGGGTGGGGGTGGTGCTCATCTCCTTGGGCACTGAAGAGCCAGCCCAGACACTGAGACTGTTTCCAGGTAGTTAACTCCTCTTTGCTTCTTCCCAACTCTTCCTTCCTCTTTGCATCCAGGACTCAGTTTCCCACCAGCCCCTCAACCTGACTTTCTCCTCTGCTTTAAGTGCCTCAAAAACCACCTCCTGACCTGACACAGAATCCAACCTTCAGAGTTGATTGTTGATTATAATACCCAGGAAACGGTGGTCGGAGGCTTGACAGCATCCTTACTCCCAAGAGAAAATGCTGCTTCCCATTCAGTAGCCAGTACTTCTTCCGATCCCACAAGCCACCCGGTATCCGAACACAGTGAAGGCAGATTTGTGTTTGTAATTCTTGCAGTGTAGAAGAAGGGAGGGTATGGAATCTAGTGCCAGATGATCTACTACTGCTCATTAGGTGCCCGATGTCGGAGCAAGCAAGTTGACCTGACTCTGAGAACAATATAACAGCTAAACACAATTCACATTATTATGCACTGCGGGTTTTATACACACGGTCTCCTTTGTTCCTACAACAACCCTGGGAGGTGGATACTATTATTCCCATTTTCTTTCGTTTTTCATTGATTCACTCTTTTAAAAATATTTTGAAATGTCTACTATATGCCAGGTAAGGCAGCAGGAATATAGTGAGGAATAAGACAGATGTGGTCTCTGTCCTCATAGGAGCTTACGATCCAGATGAGGAAACTGAGACTCGAGAGGTTGGCTAAGGCCACAGAATATCTGCCCTAGATAGTGATGTCATGCCTCCTATCTCTCTGCAGGGTGCTTTGCAGTCTACAGATCCCATGGGATCTTCATTCCAGAGCAGCCCCCAGCCAGCTGCTGAGTGTCTGGGGAGTCTGGTGCAAGCTCTCAGCAAAAACTGGCTTCGGCATGAGGATATGTAAAGGCACCTTGTAATCTGCAAAGCACAGTGTGCCCATTGGTTGTTTTTGTGCCTCATTATGCTATAGCCCAGCGGGTACCTGGGAGGCTGGCCAGGTCCCTCTCTAATTGCGGGATGCTGGCAAGTGAGCCCAGGCAGGCACCTGTGCCAGTCCCTGAATGGCACTGGGTTCCAGGCAGAGAGAGCTTGCCTTCCCCGACCCTCCTACCAGTGCTCGGGCTTTAGCTCCCATCTGACTGCAAAGCAACTGGGTCTCACACCAGCCACTTCTGCTGCTCAATGCCATCTCCTTCCGGCTGTTCCTGCTGCTTCAAAGCGTGGGGAGTAGAGAGAAGAGGAGTGAGGTGTGAACAATAGCCAACTTGCCTAAAACCCTGATGCTGGAGTTAATAAAAAGAAACGAACCCATTCAGGCTAGCACCCAAATTACAGTCTCATTTTCACTGTAGTGATAGAAGGCGGGTACTTTGGCAGGGAGCTTGGAGTCGGTCTGGGGGGCGGCAGTGGTGGGGGAAACAGGTCTTCTGCTGCAGACTGGTGAGCCTGGCAATTGGATTTGTTTTCTCCCTCCCTTTCCAGCCACCTCTCCTCTCCAGATCGCATTCCTATGAATATATTTGTTTGTTTATTCCTATTGATTTCCAAATGCCTAGGTGCCCCCAGGGCCTCTTGCTGCAGGTGTACCAAATGCAAATCCGACAATTACAGTCAATCCAGCAGCAAAAATTCCCCATAAAAGGAGAAAGCCAAAGGGCTTCCTGCTGGGGAGTGCAGCCCTCAAAGACAAGTCCTCCATTGAAGGGCAGCTTCAATGGGCCTGGCAGCGCTGGCACAGGCAGGCACCAGGGTGGGCAGATGGTCTGGGGGACGGGCCCTCGGGCTGGCTCTGAGAAAGCTCTGCCTCACGTTGCTGGTGGTGGCACCTTGCCTTGGGAGACCTTCAAGGTTCCCATCTGCCTGAGCTGGGTGAGTGGTGAGAGACGGCAGCACGACTTTCTCCAGCCCAAGCCTCCCATGCCAGATCCTTCATCCATTCAACAACCAGCTAGTGGACCTTCTTAGAGCCAAGCTCTGCACTGGGCCCGGGGCATACACAAGTGAACAAGACAGACACGGCCCTAGTGCTGATGGGGCTGACAATGTAGTCAGGAAGACCAGATTAAAAACAATAAAGATGGGAGTGTTCGGGTAGAAACCAGGAAGAAAGTGAGATGGACAAGGGGTGCTTTAGGTAGGTCAGGAAAGAGACATTTCCTGAGAAACATGACATTTACACTGACCTGAAGGATGAGATGGAGCCAAGTGTGAAGCATGGGGGAAGGGCTTTCCAGCTGAAGGAACATGTGCAAAGGCCCTGGAGCAGGGGCGGATGGAACCAGTTTCTCACCCTGGTTTGTCTGAGAAACTGAGATTCGAGTGGCTATAACTCAATGAGCAAGGGGGCCTGTGGCATGAGATGGGCTCAAAGAGTGGCAAGGAACACACCACAGGGGCCTCAGAGGCCCATGAAAATGTCAAGCAAGAGCTGACGACCTGGCCAAGTCTGTGATTCTAGACCCTTTTTAAAGGAAGGAAACTTTCTGGCTCCTAAGTTTTTGGCGACATTTGTGTGCCTTTAAGTAAGGAAAGGAAAGAGGTTAAGCACTGTGATGCTTGGCTCTTCCTCCTAATTTTAAGTACACTGTATATACCTCAACTTCTCTTTATCATTCAGAACCAAACCCACTCATTCATTGATTCACTCCAGTAAATACCAAATACCTACTATGTGCAAGGCAGACAGGCAAGCAGGCAGGAGGTGAGCAGCCAGTTAGGCTGGACCAGGGTGGACTGGGTATATCATAATGGGGAGACCAGACTTGATTCCAGAGAATGGGAATCCTTCGAAGGTTTTGAAACAAGGGAATGACAGACTCAGATTCAAACTGCACAAGGAGGTTCCAGCTGCTGCATGAGGGCTGATGGGAAGGGTCAACTGAGGCTATCGTCAGAGGCCACTGTGATTGTCCACTAAGCGGCATAACTCCTCCTGGAGGCATCTGGCCACTCCCCAGGACAGAATGAAAGGGCTGTGCCTCTGTGCTTGGGTAACGTTTCTTCCTTACTTCTATTGTAGTCTGGTTTCTAGAACACCCTTGACTGGAGAATCCATTAAGACTTTGGGCAAAGGCATGGGGAAGGCGGGAGCGAACTTGTCCCCGAGGGTTATTTTGCTGATGTTGACAGTGAAATGAATTTGTCTTCCTGGGCACGTAATAACTTGACAGAAGGGAAGGCGCCCAGAGGGCCTGGGTGACAGAGGAAGTCGGACTGGAATTCCTTTCTCCACGCACCTATCCACATGGATAACTGAGAGCTGGCTGCACGTTGAAAGAGGTGCACATTCAGAAACCAGGAGGCCAATTCCCTCTGGCCTGTGCCTGGCATAAGGAATGCACTTGACGTTAACACTTCAAAGCACCAGCCCAGTCCACAGCTCCTGGAGAGGGACACAGCCTGGGCAACCTGCGCCTGCAGCAGTGTTTGATATGCAAATGTCCTGCCTCTTTAAGCTAGACTGCGAAATGGACAGTTAGAATCAGAGTTAAGGAATCTGAGCTCTTAGAGATCATGGAGCCCCAAACCCTCGCTTCATAGAGCAGGTTGCAGAGGCCACACTCAGGTGAGATGACTTATCCTGGTACCCTCAGTTAAAAGGCCTCAGTCTCTTCCATGGACTTCAGTGGCCACGTGGAGTCCATGTTTACATCTCCGGGCTTACCTGCTAAACCCAGTACACACATAAAATGTCTCCCAACAGCAGTCTAGGATCTGAGAAATAAATACTTAGATAAAAAGCCATTTGCCAAGACCCAAATGCCTTTTAACAGAGGCTGTTTGCCCGGCAGTATAAGCCAATTACCAAAGGATTGTGTTCCAAATGCAGTCTAACTGTCTCAGAGTCACATCAGGGGGAATCAATAAGTAGTTAATCAATGGACTGATTGATCATTTACTGCTAGTAATTAAATTTTGAGAAGGTACAAATTCTATTACACCTACAGTCAGTCAAAAGCAATGCTCAGATCCTGGAACATAGAAGCAAATAAAAATGGAAACCGCATGGCCACAGTATTAGAAAGGCAGAGTGGGTGGGGGAGAAGGAGACTTTATCTCATGTCATTGCAGGTGGGGGTAAAAGAAACCTTGGGCCTCATCCAGGCTGACCCCCTCAATTCGGAGACGAGGAAACCAGAGCTCAGAAGGTTGGATTCTTCCAAGGGAGCCAGCAGGTTACTGTGGAAGCAAGGATTACACTCAGGCCTCCTGCCTCCCAGCCCAGTACCCTTGAACAGAGGGGCAGGCAGTCCCTGTTGTATAATTTGGGGTTGGTATTTGACATCACCAGTGCTTTGCTAGTGGCTTTTTCTTTAGGGGCACTCACTAGACCTTTAGCTGGCCACTTCCCCCTGCTCCCCAATCACACGGCTTTCCCATTAGCAAAGATTCACAAAGATGCTGCTGGCTTTATAGATCAGTGCCCTTCTTCTGGCAAAGTCAAAAAAAGTGCTCCAAGGATAAGGATTTGCCATCACTCAGGAATTCAACATGAGTACCTGTACATGAAACAGTTCCCAGAGACGCAATCACAGCAACTTCACAAGAAGCCCGTGGGCATCCAGGGCGAGCCCATGAGTGGGCAACACACATGCTGTACGTGTCCTGCTGTTTGTCCAACGTGTCCCATTTTCTCATTCAATACATGTCATTGTCATTCTGGGTTCTGTTTGACTCCTCTCCTCTAGTGCTTAAACTGAGTATCACCATGAGCCCAGCATACTTGTTGAGCTGATTCAAAGACTCGGGGTATCGTGCAACACACTTAACAACAATTCATGCAGGATGAGTGCCTTTTATGCCAAGTAAGGAGACAAATGCCAATTGATTTACCTATGTCTGGAAGTAGGAAGTGGAGGAAGAAAAACCTTTGGGTGTGCTGTATTAATACATTTCTGCACTTGTTCCCAAAGTCAAGTGGAAACTCCTCCAGGAAGCCTCCCCAGACCACCTGCCTGGATCTGGGCTCTAAGACATCTGTGCTCCCCTGGGCTTACTCATCTCCTCGGGCAATCGGTTTTCATCACCTGTTTTTGTGGCTCTCTGTGGACAAGCTGTAAACCCAGAGTACCTTCCTCCAGCCAGTCAGCATGACACCCTTGGCCCTTGCTGCCAGTCTAACTGTGATCAAGAAAGGCAAATACGTTTTTATTACTTGCTTAAGCCAAGTGGAATTAGGTAGGTAAATCTTCTGGGAGGAAAATCAATGCATTCCAAAGCCAAATATCAGTGATTTCTGAATTATCCTCTGCTTTTCTAAGATCTGTGCTGGTGTTTCTGTTTACGTTAAGCACCTTCCTGAGCCAGCTCCTGTGTGGACTTCTCCAACCAGAAGACAGTCAACTCCCCAAGCAGGCAATCCTGTCTGCTGCTCGTTTCTTCCCATCATGCTCGAGAAAGTGCTTTTCACGGGGGCCTATCCCAAGTGCAAATGGTCTGCTTTCCTCGAGAGTCTGGCCCCATCCCCATTTTCCCATCCTCTGCCCCCCACCAAACTCCCCATGCCCAGGGAGGCAAATCAGAAAGATTAAGGATTACTTGACATGTCCTGCGCAGCCACAGGTAATGCCCAAGCCTCCTGCTCCCTGTCTAATTGGACGTGCTGCCTAGAAGTCTGATTTAATCAGTCTGTGATCACCACTGGGTTGGGGAGGTGGGGGTGGCTCAGGAAGAGGATGAGGCTCCCAGGCCTGGGCTTACGCTGTTGGTTGGCCCCAGCTGTGCGTGTGCACAATCAGCCTTTATTAACTATTACACTTCATTCCGGACAGCTGCCTGGGGAGAACATTGATTCATTCCCCAACCTTTTAGGCTGCCCTGGAACTCAGCGTTTCCATTTATTTACCTCCTTATTTCTGTGCACACGTGCAGGTTGGAGCTGGCCCGGGAAGATGGTGCTAAGAAATGGATTCAATTAGAATCGCATGTCCCACATCCTTTCCTCAGACATCCACCTTTCCTCGAGGCTCATTCATGTGGTGGGTTTCCCTCCATTCCCTCACCTTGCATGCCTTCAGTAGATTCTCCACTGGAGGAAGCAAGTGCGGCACTTACATCCAAAGCGATTTACGTTGCCAGTACTAGTTTAGGTCCTCTCGGCTGTATTTAACACATACTCATACGAATGCTGGTTCTGTCCCATTTCCTCATGACCTGAGCCCTAGGGTGTGCCTGGCAGGTGCTGTAGATAGCACCTGGGACATAGCTGGTTCTCCTTTCTAGCTTTCCAGCCAGGCCTGTCTCCAGACTGGGGGATCCTAGGTGGACACTAGGGTGGAGTCACTACTGAAGGCAGGAAGTTTTGGGTTCTTTGAAGGGGGGAAGCCAAAGCAGTACCCACGTTCTACAACAAGGTAAGGGAGTTCTAGGTAGAGGCATTTCTGATGGGCCAGAAGGAACCGTCATGATCCTCTCAGTGGATGGGGTCATCCGAAATGGCATGGGTACCACGTCCTCACGATTTGGGCCATGCATACCAGGTGCCAAGACCTCTCACTAGATATTAATGGGATATTTGTCAAGGTAGTAAGTATCCCCGCATGGTACCCCACCCAGATATCCCGCTGCAGATTCAGGATCCCAGTCTTCCATGAGGCACCTGGCCAAGCAGCCCTTTCTTCTGTATGGACTCGAAGAGAGGCGATTCCATCGTGGGAGGGCCGAGTAGTCCAAGCAGAAGAATATCCTCACAAAGCCCTCAGAGAGATGGCCCTTTAAATCTCTGCTTGTGTGTTCAGATTCTCTCTGCTGCTACCAGCTGGGTGACTTTGGGCAAATGAGATGACCTCTCTGAGTCTGTATTTCTGCATTTGTAGAATGGGGCAAATCTGCCCTGGATGCTTGTCCTATAGGGATCCTAAGAACCACATGGGATGATCTGGGTGGGGTACAGATTTGTGAAAGGTAAAGTGTCTTATCAGGCAGAGAGTGGCATGCTTAAGAGAGCAGATGCCAGAGCCACCTGCCTGGGCTCAAATCCTGGCTGTGCTGCCGCCTAGCTGTGTGACCTCGGGCAAGTTATCGCCCATTCTGTTTCCCATTTGTAAAAAGAAGATAGTAACAGCAACTCCTTCACAAGCATGCCATGAGGATGTATGAGTTAACACATGTGAAGGACTTAGAACAGTGTGTGTAGCGTTTGTAACTCTACTCAGGGATAGTCTGTTTCATTAATGTGTTGTTTTAAAAACACACACACAGACAATAACATGACTCGGAACATTTTCAAACATACCACAAAATATCAGGGTTATGCTTCCCAGCCTGCCAGCCAGGATCTCGCTCTGTTGCTCAGGCTGGAATGCTGTGGTGTGTGATCATGGCTCACTGCAGCCTCAAACTCTGGGCTCAAGCGATCTTCCCGTCTCAGCTTCCTGAGTAGCTGGGACTACAGGCGTGTGCTCCTACACCTGGCTAATTGTTTTTTTTTGTTTGTTTTGTTTTGTTTTTTTGAGACAGGGTCTCACCCTGTTTCCCAAACTTCTGGTCTCAAGCAATACTCCCATCTCAGTCTGGGGGGCTTCCTTTCCTTCAGACATGGGTCCCAGTTGACAATTGGGCATGTGAGAAGAAACCTGAAATCACTGTAAGGACAGGCCTAGCTGCGTGGTTGGTTTTCTAAGTGCAGGTCCCCCTTATCCCCCCCAGCAGAGGCCAAAACTGAAGCATCTCGGGCACCGTTTCTCGTTGGCATCAAGGCCGGCTATTGACACCTGCTCTCATCTCTCATCCACCAGCAGCTCTGAAAGTAACCCGCAGACTCTCAACTGGCCACTTCAGCCTCGGTCTTATCAATAATTCCTCCTGGTGAAATGCAAACTGCATGGAACAGCTCCCACTCCTGATTAGGATTCTCTCTCCACACTGAGTGGTCCCCATTCCAGGGCTAGCTTTTTATGAGTTGGGGGCTGGGGATGTGAAGGGGAGCTGGGAAGTAGAGGAGGAAATAGTGCTTTCGAGCTGCAGTTCTGCTAATGGGTTCCAAACCCACCAGATTCTCTCATAAAAAGTTGATCATGATTGAAACAGTAAAATAGAGCAGAGAGCCAATGAAAGGGCTGGCAATATTATCACAAATTGGCAGAAAAAAAATCATTGCTAGTTTTGATTACAAAAAAAGCAATCATAAGAGAGGAAGGAAGAAGAAAGCCACATCATCAGATAGCAGAGTTTTTACAATTCAAAGGCAGGGAATGAGGCAGAGATATTAGACATGGTTCTGACACATTCCAGACCTCTCCTTTATCTTTACAAAAGGGGTAAGGAAAGCGTTTGGACCAGGGCTAGGAAGATTCTTCTGCCATTCAACATCTTAACTGTACTTCAATGCAAGTGGCTCTGGACACCTGTGGGGCACGAGAGTGAGGTCTGGGAGCTATCTGGTTTCTCCTCCAGTCGCCTTTCCCTTGTTAACATAGCAGGCCCCAAACCTGCCTCTCCAGCCCTCCTTTCCCCAAAGGGTCCAGGGGGTTCCATTGCCACAACTGCACAGATGGGGTGCTCCTGGGACCAGTCCTTCCTAAGCCCTCGGAAGCTGTCACACCTCCAGCCCAATCAGCCTCCATCACAGGTGGCCAGGGAGGGCCTAGAGCTGTCTGGACGGACCAGCAGCTGCTCAGCAGATGTCTCTCCCAGCAAGCAGTGTGGGTGGAAGCTTCACTTCACAGGGCCAGGTGGCAGGGCCGCACTCCGCTACCCGAGGGGTCGGCACTGGGAGCTGTGGGCTCCCAGTGGGCCCAGGGTTACGCCTCTGGGAAACAGGCTTGTGGGTGGGCTGGGAGTGCCGCCCAGGCTGCTGTCAGTATCCCCACCAGATGCTCATTGCGGAGGGGTGTGGCTGAGCCACGAGAAGGCTAACTGAAGGAGAGTCCCACAGGGACAGGAGAGGCCGGGTGGAGAGCACTGGGAGGGGAGGCAGGAGGCCCGGAGACCCCTGACCAGTGAGGGACCTGGCTCAATCATTTCATCTTGCTGGGTGGCAGTTTCTTCACATCTCCCACAAAGGTTTGAATAAGTCCAAATCTTAAGCTTGAATCTCCGTCCCCTTTCGTCTCTGATATCCTCAATTTGTGATGATGGCATGTAAAACAGGGCATTTCTCATGGTCTCAGAATTTCTTCAGGAGCCTAAAGCTGAGAATCATAGGCGACAAGGATGTCTAGATTCTAAGAAGAGGTGCTAGACTTCTGAGAAGGGCTTGCCAAGGGGTGGGGTGGGGGGCTGGTCCCAAGCCCCTAAGCCCATCACAGCTCCAGTCTGGGTAAAAGAAATAGAATGGGCATCGAATGAAGTGGTGGGATGAGGTTCTTTTTTAACAGACTGGGGCATTCTGTGGGTTCCCTGTGTGTGTCTGAAAAATGGGTCCTATCTGTGGTCCTGTGAGCCCAGGAAAGCCAGGGAGGGAGCAGGGGGCAGGGAAAGGGGAGGGTGCTGAGGAAGTCCTGGGGCAGGAGAATGAGGCTTGGGTTCTGCGGCTGCAGGGCAGGGGCTGGTGAGGACCCTGGTTAGTGGGAAGAGGGAGCAGAGAACGTTCTGGAGGGCTGCAGGACCATGGGGGGCTTCTGCCTACCAAGGGGCAGGTAGACACCGTGCAGAGCAGAAGGGACAATAACCAAGGCTAACTTTTACTGAGCACTTTCTGCGCACCGGCTCTGTTTGAAGGACACATGATATGCTAACAAAATGTGTTTATTAACCCCATTTTACAGCTAAGGTAACTGAGGCACAGACAGTTGAAGGGACTTGCCCAAGACTGCCGAGCTACTGAGCATTAGAGGAGGGACGACTCCAGGCAGCCTTGCTCCAGAGTCCTGATCTTCACCCTGTGCTGCACCGCACCTCTGACAGAGCTGTCTCAGACTCCACTCCCAGGACTGCCTGCCGATGAAAGAGGCTGTGCGGTGTGTCCTAGAACGGAGCTAAGGCGGACTCCGGAGACCAACCAGAAAGGTCATTGCCTGCATGGGGAACAGTGCAGTGTTAAAGGCCCAGAGAGCTGCCTCCAAATAACTCACAGTATCTTCTGTGAGAAAGAGGGTGGCTGACACACTTGCTCTACCAGCTGCAGCTGCTAAGTACAATGACCCTTTTACCCTCTTCCTCTCATCCCTCCTCCCAGCCTACAGCCAGCTGGGGAATGGTGAAGCCGGAGAGCTCCCCCGCCCCTGTTTTTCTCCTTGCAGGGTTACCTAGCCTAAGTGAGCCCCAGGCTACAGGGTGGGGTGGGTGCGGGGGAGGAGAAGCCTCGATAGATGAGAGTTTGCAGTTTTGATTTACATTCGTGAACAAATATTTACTGAGCATCTACTATATGCAGAAACTCTTTCAGGCCCTGAGGATATGGCAAAGAATAAAATGGACAAAATCTTTGCCCTCTTGGAGTTTACAATGGAGTGGTAAACTAAACAAACAAGAAAATACCTTGTAGGTCAAATGGTGTTAAGTAGTTAAGTACCACGGAGGGGGTGTTGAGCAGGGAAAGTTGGAGGGCAGCTGTATTTGAGAGAGAGTCAGGGAAAGCATTTCTGAAAAGGTGACATTCCTGAGAGTCCTGAAGGTAGTGAGTGAGTGTGTCACATGGGTACCTAGTGAAAGAACACCCCAGGAAGCAGAACGGGGGACAGCAAGTTCCGAGGCCAGGGGCCAGCACAGGTTGGCATATTTCAGGACAAATGGCATGCATCAGAAGGCAGATGGGGAGAAGTGGCAGGAGATGAGGACAAAGAGGAGTAGGGCGTAGGGCCAGGCTGAGCAGGGCCTTGTAGGCGAGGACTTTGGCTTCTACTCAGAATGGGGTGACCGCCAAGAGAGGGTTTTGAATAGGATTGTAATGAGTTTTCAATACTAGTGACTGAGAGAGCAGAAATGCTACTGGATTGTCTGCAAATGAGTGCCAGAGGCAGGTTCAAGCGGAGAACATCTGCAGCCAAAGGGATGGGACACATATGGGGGAGGGGCTCCTCCCAGGCTCAGTGGCCCCACTGCCTTCTGCTGAATGGAAGGCCACTTCAGGTCTGCTTGGGCCAGAGCAGAGGCCAGGGCTCACTGCCACTCCAGAGGCTGACTTTGGGTCTGGCCACTCTGGGGCGATGCGTGTTAGGCATGGAGCAGAGGGAGAGCTGCAGGTGGAATTAGGTCCCCCGGGCCATCAGGCTTGTGGCTAACCATAGAGCCTCTCTGCCCCAGAGGCCCAGGAAGAGACCTAGCAAACACCAGAATTTATGAACCGGGCAGCAGGTGCAGTGTTTGGAGCTGCGGGAGTGCAGTCAGCAGCCCTTCCTCCCCAGAGAGGGTCAGGGGAACTTCCAGGAGGAGAGGCAGTCAGAAGGCCTGGCAGACTGGGTTGCATTCAAAGGAGACTCCACCAATGGCTATTTTGACACCTGGCTGTGATTTCTGGGTGATGGGTGATTTTTTCCAGCCCTTGGTGAGCAGTAATTTCTCTGACGACCTTGGCCATACCCTGTACCCCAGCATAGCCTGCTCATATTCCTAAAGCTGCCAGCTGCTCCACCCTTTCTAGGATAGTGTCTGGCTCTCCTCCTGGGGGCCCTGGGCCACTGCTCTACCTCACCTTCACCTTCCCTGCCGTCTGGGCTCAAAGCCTATTCTAATGTAATCCACAAAAAGCCTGCCTGAGTTCTCCTGGATTCCTGGGGAGGCCAGAACAACAGCAGCAGCCTACAAACCCAGCAGCCAATTTTTTCAGCTCATTCTTCAAAGGGGGGAAACTAAGCTTAGTAAACTTTTCCTGTTAGAATGTACATCCTGTGCCCACCAGGAAGAGCAGTCCCTCCACAATGATGATAAAGAATTCAGATGTCAGATATGAGACCCTCCTCTCCATGACACAGACATCCAGGGAGCAGCAAGACTCTTGAGTCATGTCCTACGATGCCCTGGACTTTGCTAGGTCTTTGCCTGGCCTGAGTCCTAGCTGTTTGGATTCCCATTTCCTTCCATTCTCAGCACCTTTCGTCATCTCTCTGGGCTTCCCTCGGTTGCTATCCATCAATGAAGGTAATGCCTTCTCTAAGCTGAAGAGAGGGCCCGACCATGAGATCTCTAGAGTTCCAGCCTAGCTCTGCCATCCAGGTTTCTTTCTCTTGCTGTCCTCCTGAGCTAAAATGTAATGTAAAAAATGCAAAGATTTTCTTTTCCATTATGCAAATGGGACCCCCAAACCAGGAAAACCCAAGTGACTTGTCCCAGTCCACACTGGGAGTAGGAAGCAGAACCCATGACTTCCAGCCCCCAAGCCTGGTGGTCCTGCTGTGGCCCCTGACCCTCCTGTGGGTGCAGAGCCCCCGTAACCCTGAGCAACATGGCACAGGGAGTCCCACTCCCCTGCACAAGGTCCCCTCAGATCCTAGCTAGGCCATGGAGCACAAAGTGTAGGGGTCTTCACGGAGCACAAAGTGTAGGGGTCTTCCCAGAGCAGGGCATTCCAGCTGTGAGAGCGTCTCAGGGATCTGAAAAGCACTCCAAAGGAAGGCATGGAGGCACAGGTCCAGGGCTGGGAGGGACTTCTGCGGGGGAGAACTGACGCAGACTGGAGTCCACGATAAGGCAGCCAGCAGAGCAGCCTTCCCATCATCCCTGTGGCCTGTGCTGGCCAGGCTGCCATGGTGGTTGTCTGCTCCCATTCCACAGTGGGGTCACCAGGTCACCAGGGCTTGTAAGGACAGCATCCCCAGGGCCAGGCTTCCCAAATCCTTCCGCTTTGCCAAGGAAAGATCAAACAGGGTACCTTGGGAGGCTCTGACGGGTCAAGCAGGCTCGCACGCCCACCAGGCAGGGTCCTTTGTGGTCCCCTCCCCTACAAAGGGGCTGGACCTGCAGCAGTGAGGGCAGCAGTGATGGCTGCGGTGACAACCCAGGGGAAGAAGATCTGGCCAGCTCTTGAAGCACAGAGCCTGACGAGGTGAAGCCCGAGGGTGGCAAGTTACTCAAAGGGCATGGGGAAGGGGAACTGTCCCAGAGCTGACCACTGAAGAGGGTCCCCACATTCCCTCATTCTCCCTCATTCAGACCCTGGATTCTCATCTTGCATTTTCCAGTCTAAATATCCACCAGCTGTCTGGGTCCCAGGGACACAAAACATGCATCTGCAAACCCACCCTTCTCTCTCCCACCCACGCCCTCCAAGCTCTGCTGACTCCCAGCAAACCCCTTTGTGAACACAGGGGCCTGGCAGGGTCCAACAAGGCTTTTGGGCTTGCCACTCACCTAGTGTGGCCCCTGGGCCAGCAGCATCAGCATCATCTGAACCCTCTTTAGAAATGCAGAATCTCCAGCCCCCTCCTGGGCCCACAGACTCAAAAAATCTGCATTTTAACAAGCACCCTGGGTGATTCTTATGTGCATTCATGAACATCCCTATGGGCTTTGGGGACATAGGCTGCCCCGTCCCTGAAGGTTCCCTGGCTTGACCACAGGGCAGTGAAGTCCTATGCAACTGGGAAAGGCTTCCCTTTTGCAGGCTATTCCAAGGCAGGCCCCTCTGGACAAGCTGCAGGATTTCAAGTTGGAAAAACAGTCTCTTGACACTCCAGGGTTTTATTGAATTTCCATTTTTAATTTTCAGAGTCGAGATGGCTGCTTGGAGACTGCGTTCTCCTTCATGGCTACCCTGCCCCTCTTTCCCAGTTCCAGCATCCTCCCCTCTCTCCATTTGAAAAGGAAACAGAAAACCCACATGAGAATGGCGTTAGTGGATACTGTTTCTTTAATTAATTTAATAAATTAATCCTTGGACTTTTTTATTCACTGTCTCCTCGGGAGTCCCTCCTAAGGCACAGGGCAGAATTGCAAACACCCACATCAAATCCTCCAGCCCCCGGGAGTCTCTTCCGTTAATACCACCACAAATTGATAGAGTTATTTAAGCTCCTAAGTGGCTGCCCTGTCCCAGTCTGTCTCTGCACATCTCTGCTTGGGCACCACAGTGAACTTTCAAAAACACACATTTGATCTTGTCACTCCTGCTTCATTCTTTAGTGTACTCTTATCACCTACAGAGTGGTTCTCAATGACAGTGAGACCCTACCCTCTTTAGGAAGCTGGGGGTGTTTATGGTTGTCACAAAGATGCCTGGGTGCCAGGGGTCCTCCTCAGCAACCTGCTGTGTACAGGATGGCCCAGGAGGACAAGGAATTGTCCTCCTCGAATGGCAGCAGCGTTCTGTTCAGAAACATGCAAGATGCAGCTTATCTTCCTTGGAGAGGTGAATGAGGCCATCCCGTCTGCCCTTCGCTGCCTGTCCAGACCTGTCCAGAGACCTCTTCATCACTGCTGCCTTCCCTCCTTCCCACCTGCTCCAGCCATGAACTTGAACCCGAAGACGCCCTCCCATGAGCCACTCATTCCCCGCTGCCTGACCGTGCCTCTGTGCTTCTTCCCCTACCTCACCTCGAAGAGTTCCTGCCCATCCTTCTTCCAGATGCCACCTCTCCATGGCCCATCCAGGAGAGAGGCACATGAGGCTTTTCTGTATGTCTCTGAATTTCAGTTGAAGCCAAATTCTTGAGGACAATAGGTGAAAAGAACTCTACATTCTACTGAGATGTGCTGGCTCCTGCTCTACCTGGACATCCTGCACCTTGACCTGACAACCCCTCCAGCCCATGCATAAAGGCTGGAAAAGGATTCTTCCAAGGGAGGGAGAGCTGGTAGGTGAAAGTACCCCTCGCTCCCAGCCAAGCCAGGAGAGAATATGTTCCATGTCCCCAAGTCTGGAGGTGACAGAGACAAGTACATGACTTTCTCAGGAAAAACTGTGAGGGCCAGAGGCTGGCTGGAGGGAGGAAGGAAGCAAGAGAACTGTCCTGAGCCTGCTATCTCTCGGCTTCCATTCTACTGATGAGGAAACTGAGGCCCGAAGAGACTAGGTGACTTATCCAAGATCCCATTGTTATTAAACAGCTGAAAGAGAAATCAGACCCAGATCTGTCCCACTTCACACCATGCCAATGTCCCTCTGCTCCTCCGCAGAGGGCTTACCCCTTTCCTGGCCAGTTTCACTCATTCATCCATTCATTCGTTCACCCTTAATCATTCCTTCATTCCATCAACCAGGAAGTTTTTATTGAACAACCACTGTTATTTATTTGTTTGACTAATTTGTATCTTACCCTGCTCCAATAGGAATTAGAGGCAGCTTATAAAGACACCTGCAGTGTCATAAAATGTGATGGGATGAGGGATGAGGTCTGAAATGAGGGAGTGCCAACAACTGAGCGATGAGGAAAATGGCACAGAGGGCAGAGCACGGTTGGTCCCAGGACGTCCCGGCCTGCATCCTTTCTTTAGGTCAGTGGTAAACTGGACTGCACGCCTCTAAGTTGAAAAGGCTAAGAGCACAAAACCTACTGGGTATAAAGTGATCTGCTAGTCTCTTTGGAACATGGAGAGGAGAGTCGAGTTCAGTCATCTGCGAGTTTCTCAACATCACTTCAAAGTTTGCAAAGCTCATTGACATGCAGCTCTGTATTCCAGTCTCCTTGTAACCCTGTAGGATATGGAAACTCAGAGAGGTGAGTGACCAACCCAAGATCACACAACTGATGGATAAAAGAGGCCTTCTGCTTCCAGGCTCTTTCCTGTAGAGCAGAGGGGTCAAGCTTGTAGCCTCTGGGGCCAACTGGCTGGGCTCATATAATGGATTCACTACTTACTTGGAGGATGTGTGACTTTGGGCAAGTGACTCAACCTCTCTAAGCCTCGGTTTCCTCACATACAATGTGGGAGAAAGACAGTACACATTTTTGTAAGTGAGCACTGTCCTTAAAACTCCTGGTTCATAGGCAGTATGGAATAAATTTTAGCTGCCATAATTTTATCACATAGCTGGCTGTCTCCTGTCCATCACTCCCACCTAGGGTCCCAATACCTGTTTTCAAGGACACAGAAGGGTGGTACACATACACACATATGTGCACAAATGCTGCAGATACGTGTGTGCTGTTGGCATCCTCAAGCCAGGAGGTAGTGATCAATACCTTGCCTTCTTTTCTCCCTGGAGATGGAATAAACTCTTAGGAGGATTCTACCTCCCATTATGGCCATTCCAAGCATTAGTGCCTTTCTCCTGACCCATGGATGTACTGACTCACTTCCCAAAGGATGGAGCCTTCCCAAGTCCCTGTGCCCATGTGCCAATCACAGGGACCCCAGCAGGGTTTGTGCATGGGGAGAGCAAAAGAGGGACAGATCACACGTGATGTTTTGTACGGATCTTTCCCTTCTCCTTCTTTCTCCCCACCTTACCTCCCACCAGTGGCCTCCCCCACTGCCAGCCAGTGCCTTGCTCAGAACCTACCTCTCCCTCCTACACAGAAAGGTATGAAACCCATCAGTGCTTGTTTTTAGCTGGGAACAAACTGTTCACACATTTCATTAACAAAAAAAAAAAAAAAGGAAGAAGAGGGTGTGTGGGGTGAAGATGCTAGGATATCAAAACCATTTAACTCAATTATATACAGAGATGCAGAGTTAGCAAGGAGCAGAGAGAGAGAGGGAGAGGAGAGAGAGAGAAGGGGATGATGGAGTTGCATTAAAAAAAGAAAAGACAGATATGGATGGAGGTGGCCCCTCCTGTCTTTGTGCTAGTTCTTCTGTTCTGATAAGATGTGTCTGCCTAATGTAAAATGTATTGCTGAATGTTAAACACTTTTAACTAAAGAATGTAAAACTGAAAGCTGTTTGTGTGTGTTTGAGAACAAATAGAACATGAGGTGTTGAGTGGAGTCTGACCGCTTTCTTCATATATCGCTGGGGCTTTGCCCAGGGCTCAGATCTTTAGCCAAAGGGAGAGACTGGAGTTTGCCTGATTAATTGCTCCACAGGGGGAGGAAGGCTCCGAAGTCCCTTCTTGAAGAAGCCAAATTGGGCCCCAGTGGAGACGCCAGGGCTGGTCCAGCCGGCGCTCTGAGCCTGTCATGGGAAAACTTGGCAATAGAGGAGGTTCCCTGTTGAGGTCCCTGTCCCAGGAGGCCTGAGGTCCAAGGGCAGAGTTGGGCCAGGCCTGCAGAGTAACCAAGGCCTTCTGTGGCATCAAAGCACCTAGGGATGTCCCTGGGGTTTCCTGCAGGCCTCTCAACATTCACTGGCATTGGGTCACACAGTGGGCAATAGAATTGTGAGGGAAGCTGTAGGAGTCAGGATCTCAGAGCTGGAAAGAATCTTAAAGATCATTTCATCAGGCTCTTTCCTAAGATGAAGCTCAGACAGGCTGTGTGATTTGTCCAAGGTCACACAGAAAATTAACAGTTAGAGCTGGAATCCCGGCCTCCTGATTCCCAGAAAGCGGCTATCTTCATGTCTCCTCCCTTCCCCTCAATTCCTTACCTCCTCCTCTCCCTACCTCCCCTGGTCAGGTTAGCAGAAAACAGGGTCAAGGTGGAGGCCCAGCCAGGGTCATGGGCAGGACATGCACAGTTGGGACCAGGTAGAGTGATGCAGCACATAGGCCCTCAGGGCAGACCTGGGGTTCCAGCACCCTTAGGTAAGAGGGTCTGTGGCGGGATTCAGAGGGGATGGGGTTCCAGCACAGGTGTCTATAAATACTCCGGAAGAACTCAAAGTTTTGCTTTCTACCCCTGGAGCTGTTGTGGGCTCTGAGCTCCCCAGGAGGAGACGGAAAGCATGCATAACTTTGGGTGACTTCCAGTGGTAGCTCAACTTCTCTGAGCCTTTCCTTATCTGCATACTTACCCTGCCTGGCCCCAGGGGTGTGGCTAGGTAAGTTGCAGGTCGAAAAATGTCTGGAAAGTTGTACAGTCCTGTCATTCGTGAAGGGAGAGGACAACTGCTAGCAGTGGTCTGATGACTGTCTAGGGGGCCATGAGAACAGACACTTAGCACCTGCTGCATTTGAGGCTCATTTTTGGAAAGCAGGACCTGGAAAGAGCTTGGGCCCCTGAAGATTGCTATGATCTACAGCCTTGAGGATGGGAGGGAGGGTTCTGCTGCTGCATCTGTGCCACTGACCCAAAACCAGTAAATGTTGGGACAGGGCTGCAGGGAAGAGAAGCTGAAATCCAGAACTGAGGTACCAGGTTCCCTCCCCACCACAGGAGCCCCAGCTCCTGGCCAAAGACCTCCATGGGCTGACAGGGTTGAGCCTGACCTTGAACTATGTGGAAAGATGGGACTGGGGAGGAGTAATAGGTCTGGGTGGATCACCCTTACCTTAGAGTTTAGTAACTCCAGGGTGTCCCAGTGCTGACCCGCTCTTGGCATGTGGGCAGAGGTGCAGTCAAGTGCTCATACCACCCTCTGTTGAGTCTCAGGTGGGAGTAGTTCCCAGAGCACAGCACAACACATGATTGGGTCTGACTCTTCCTTTTGCACGAGTGTTAACTGGGCCTCAGAAAGAAGACGACACTGGGCCTGATCCCACCAGTGGCAGAGCCAAGAGCGGGAGCCTTCGCACTGAGGGTTCACAGCTGCCATTGCTCCATCAGCCTCCCCAGCCCAGGTCCCTGCCCTATACTGCAGAGTCCTGGGCACGTGTCCCCTGGCACCCGGCACCTCCTCTCCTTGCAAAGTTCTCTTGGCCTGGTTGTGGCCAATTTGGTCATACTCAGGTGTAAATGACTATGGCACCTTCAAGTGTCCTTTCCAGGGGGCACTTGGATATAAAGGGAATCCAGAATTTTAAGCAAGAGGCAGGCACATGCCTGGGGGTGGGAGAAAGAAGCAGAGGGGTCCTCAGGACCCTCAGGGCCTCAGAGATCTGACCACAGAGGCAAGGACCACCCAGGCTACAAGGTGAAGCTCATCTACCATACCCTCCACAGGCCTGATGATGACGACGATGACCATGATGGTAACTCACATTTATTTAGCTCGATCTTTACACTTTGGATCCAAGAACTGGTGACTCAGGCACTGAGTGGGAAAGTGGATTATGACACATTGAATGTGTCTTTCCTCTTTAGGATTCTGAGTCTGTGACTGTGAGAGTTTGCTGGCTGTGGGTAGGCTCTTATTAACCCCATCTCTGCAGAGCTGCAGACACAGGGGTACCCCAGATATCCACATGCAGAATATGGATGGGGGCAGGCAGAAGCAGAAGGTCAAGAACTCTGGGAGGATTTACAGCAGGAGAGACAAGAGGAAAAGGAGGAGAGGCCAGAGGGTGAGGAGGCAAGTCAAAGAGATCACAGGTAAAGAATTTCAACGAGAAGGGAGAAGTCAAGAGCTATTTGGATTTGGGAGCCACTCTGCATTTATTTTTTATTTTAAAATATTTTTAGAGTTAAGATCTTGCTCTGTCACCCAGGCTGGAGTGCAGTGGTACAGTCACGGCTGACTGCAGTTTCGAACTCTTGGGCTCAAGTAATCCTCCCGCCTCAGCCTCCCAACTAAAAGTTAGTACTACAGGTGTGCTCCACAATGCCTGGCTACTTTTTTTAATTTTAATTTTTATTTATTTATTTATTTTTTAGAGATGAGGTATCACTATTTTGCCCAGGCTGGTCTCAAACTCCTGGGCTCAAGCAATTCTGCCTCAGCCTATGAAAGTTCTGGGATTACAGGTGCGAGGTACCATGCCCAGACTAATCTGCATTTAAATCCCCTAATTCTTTGCAATATTTTGTTTCAATAATTATTTTCTGAGCATCTACTATGTACCCAACAGTGTTTGGCACATTGAACACTCCTCTAAACCCCTGGAAGGTTAATATTAGCATTCTGTTTGAAACGTGAGGAAATCAGAGCTTAGAAGTGTAGTCTCTCTAGGCTTTAAGAGAAGACATCAAGATTCTGAACAATTAACAAAACTGAAAAGGGCAGCTTAAATGATGGCACATGTCTGCATTCCCATGCAAAGGTCCCAGGGAGCTTAGGGGAAAGAGGGCTGGATGATCTGGACCTTGGATCTGACCCCATTTGTCCTCATGGCCAGATGGGCCATGTGGTCCAAGTAACAAGGATGTCTATGGGGAGTCCTGCGAGGAACCCAGGCAGCTTCTCCTGCAGACCCAGGACAATCATGGCCAAGACATTCCCCATGGTCCGTGACAGCTGTCGGAGGAAGGAGGGAGGAAGAAGCACTCATTCAGATGATGGGCGGGGAGAGCATGCCAGTACTGGCAGAAGGGCAGGGGAGAATGGAATTCTTAATAGCAGCAGCAATACAGGGAAAAAAATGGTGTCTGGGAAGATAATGACTTAGAAAATTTGGAGCGTAAAACTGCTACAGAGGTTCCAACCCTGAGGGGCAGAGCAGACAGGGATGGCGCTGGCTGTGCCATGAACCATCAAGGATGGCACCTGGGCAGGCCCAGCAGCTCACCAATCCCCTCCCATCTCCAAGCAGTAGGGAGAGGGAGGGCTCTGTTCTCAGGGATGGGCCCAGGTCAGGCCTGCTAATTCCTGACAAGGTCTTAATCCCAGCAGGATAAGAGTTGGGAAGAATGGGAGAGAGAAGCAGCCCCATTCTCACCTCCTCAGCCCAACATCATCAAGGCAGGGAGAAGAGCCACCCATCCCTGCCCCTCTCCACACAGACTTGTAGCTCCTATCTTTAAGGGTGGCAGGAAGAACACAGGACCAGGAGGCAGGGAATGGGATTCTGGGCTGGGCTCCACCAAGGACATGCTCTGTGACCTTGGGTAGGTCCCCCGGCCTCTCTGTACCTTGTACCCGATGGGAACGATGCATGCCCACCTTACCTGCCTTAAAGGGCCATGAAGAGAGGCTGTGGGAAGATACTTTGAAGAGGCTGAAGGCCCTAAGTGAATGTACAATCTAATCACTAGCATCTTCAAAATACTTCCACCAAGTGCTGAATGCTATCCCGAGTTACACAATAGTCTTTTTTCCCTTTTTAACCAAGGTCATCCTAACCAGGCCAGGGATTGTTTCTGTCCCGCTGGCAACTTCCATACTCTCCATGGAAAGTGAGTAACTCTTTCAGCTCTCATCTACCAGCTATCATTGAAGACACTAACCCTATGCAAAGGGTAGGTTCTGGAGCAACAGAGACCCCTTCCCTGCCTCAAAGCTCCAGGGAAGCAGCATAGCCACCATCCTCCTCCCATCATCTTCCCAGGGGCTTCTGTTTCCAGCAGGTAACCTCACAACCACTACAGGACAGGGGCATCATCACCGCAGTTTTACTGATGAGGAAACCGAGACTCACAGAGGCTAAGAAAGTTGCAGACAGAGACAGCGTGGTTCTAGACAGAAACGTTTAAGGGATTGATACAAAGAAGCTGCAATAAGCAGAGCTGTTTGCATGTGCTTTTATGTTTGCTTTACCTTCTTTGTGTTTTCTAAGCTATTTGAAGTGTGTTGTGCAGGACAGCATCACCCGAGAGCTGGTCAGGTCAGAAATGCAGACTCTCAGACCCTGCCCTAAGAAATCAGAGTCTGTCTGATAACACAGTCCTTCGGGGATTGTAGGCACGCTGAAATGTGAAAGGATAGTAATACATGGCAAGAAAGACTGGGTTAGCTATAAAGACAAACTTCCTGCCAGCAGGGAATGAAGCATATTTCTGGAAACTCCTTCCCTATGGAAGGGAGGGATGAGGTCAGGGCAGAGATCCTCAGCTTCTGGGGTGCTTAGATGAGACATAGAGCGGGGGTGAAGGAGATGATTGCTCAAGGCTCCCTTCTGCCCTGGGACCCATGTCATGGGCTACTCAGGAGCCTCCCAAGGAGGAACCCAAGGGGGTCCCACACCCTCCTGGAGCTTCCCTGACTGCTGGAGACCTGGATTCAAATGCAGCTGCCTCTGTCGAGCTGAGACCAGCAGGCTTAATTCACATTCTCTTGGAGGATAGGTATTTGCATCAGAAATTACCCTGGAACTTAATTCTGCATAATGTTGCTCAGACAAACGACACCCCTGAAACTCTTTGCCAAGGCCAATAATAACATAACTGCGGAGAGAAATAATGAATAGGAGCAGGGGGAAAGGGAAAGTCAAGGAGGTGGGGACGGGGAAAGGGAAAAGAGACAGGCTTCTAGCCGGAGGTGTTCTTGTCTTCTCATCAAGCTGCCAGCATGCTGCCAGCACCTAGTAGGCACTCCAGAAATAGTTTTCAAAAGCCAGAGACTATACTTAAAAAAAAAAAAAAAAAAAAACCACAATGAAGTAAATCTGAAGACAGAGCTACTTCACTTCATTAACTAACAAAACTGTTAAGCAATTCATTAATCCAACCATTTATTTGTTCAACAGATTCTATTGAGTGCCTATTAAGAGCCAGCACTGTACTGGGCACTGTGATCCCTGCCATCATGGTCAACTCCAGTCCTGGGATCTGAGCCCAGTATGTCCAAACCCAGCATGGGGAAGTCCTCACGAAGTTCCTGCCCCAGGAAGCTTAAAGCCCCAAAACAGCACCCAGGCGGGCTTGGTAAGTGACTACAGACCCCCCAAAGGATAGAGGCATCCATGGGTTTCCAGGCTGCCCTCACGGGCCTTTCAACATCAATCGCATTGCATACATCAGTGGCCAGTGTGATTTCCTTGAGGCCTGTACACCTCTGAGATTTCTGAGCTGGAAGGAGGATTAGGGATCGCCGAGCTGTCTCCATTTATTTTACAGACAAGACATGAGGTTCAGAGAGGTAGTGAGACATGTCCAAGGCTACCAGCCAGTCCATGACAAAGCCGGAGGAAGGGCCCAGCCACCCCTGGACCATGCTTACCCCTCCCTGGAAGGCAGGGGACCTGGGATCTAGTGCCTGGGGCAGGCAGGTCACACTTATTCTTGTTTTATCATCTGGAAACAGAAAAAGGGAACCTTTCAGTAGTTCTCACTCTGTGCTTCATGAAGGTACCTGGGAGGGAAGAGGCTGTGGGAAAGGAGAAGCGTCTGGGCTCACCCTGCTTCCATCAGAGCAGCTGCCTTGTTCACTGGGCTCCCACGAGACTGTTGGTTTGAAGCAAGGGTTCCACAGCTAAAACCTCAAACCAAAACCACTAGCCAAAAAGCCTTCCTAGGGATCCTGTGACACGTGCGTTTCGCCCTTTGAGATTACGAAGGACAGGATCTCTGTCCCCCAGATGTGTATACATTTTATGAGGGAGGAAACACACACATGTGAATAGACTTGAAAATCCCCAGGAAACGGCATTTAGGGTGATAATGAATGGGCTGTCTCAGGAGTAAGTCTAAAGTGACCAGTGCCAAGGATGACGTGTTAGGTGAGAAAGCAGATGGGCAGTTTCTCTGCACACGGGGGTCCTAGGGAGATGGACCTCCCTGAAAACACAAGGGGCAGGGAGAGGTGAGTCTGAGTAACAAGGACCCTAGAGCTTCCCACTTTCTGCCTTTGGGGACCCGCCCAGGCTGTAAATGCCACCCCGCCCTCTGCCAACAGGCTCCCCACTCCCACCGACTCAACCCAATTATGCATGTTTACATTATGGTTGCGTATAATTCTGCCATTTACATGCAGTTGCAGGCTTCTCTGTGTGCTCATAAAATATTAACATTGGAGGGCTGCTTGTTGCAGAAATGTTTATAATTTCTCTTCCCCATTATGGGCTTATTAATGATAATAATGCCGTTTCCCTGCTTAGGAGCCAGGGCTACCGAAAGGCAATCACTCAACATAGCTGAAATATGACAGTGGGAAGTCGGATTCGTTCCCCGCTCGGCGTTTAATCTTAATAACATTTTATCTTGGACGACAAGTGTGTGTAATGTTGTTTAAAAGCCATGACTACATCGACACTACATGTTCAAAAAAAGGAACAGGAAAGGGGCTGGGAGAGGCTTTTTCTCCTCTATTCTGCTCCACCTTCTCTCCCCGGGGCGGGGGGGGGGTGTTGCTCACAACTTTCATTTCCACAAGCTCTGGCTTTCAGAGATGGAGTAGAATCCCACCCAAGGGTGGGTGAGGCTGCAGGGGGCCTTACTGCAGGAGGGCACCATCCTCCACCCAGCCTTAGGTCAACATTTCCACTCTGAAATGACTTTTTTTTTTTTTTTTAAGCTGTGAGCATGAAAAGTACTTAGGAGTACATCAGCCTTTGAAAACACAAACTACCTCAAATGGGCTCTATTAAAAATAAATATGTCAATTTCACTGGAGAGCTGGGCCTAGAGGGGTGGGAAGTCTTCACACCTTGGTGCAGAGGTGATGCAAGGTATCCTTTTCCTAAGGCAAGGTTCCTAATGATGCAGTCCTTGGGCACGGTTCTCTCCTTGCCTCCCCGCTGCGTCTCCTCTCCTTGCCTCCCCCTGCGTCTCCTCTCCTTGCCTCCCACTGCTTGGCCTCCTCCTCCTCTGCTTTTCCAGGCTTCTTTGCACTTTGCTACATCAGCCCCTTTGTCTCCTTCTTGCTTACTGTGACTGAGAGCAGGGAAGACCCCCACCTTTTGCCTGTCACTTTCTCCACCTCCACAGTCTCAATTGGAGCCGTTCTGAGTGGGTTTTGTCTGAGATACCAAAAGGTGAAGGCCTTTTCTGTTGTACTTTCCTCTCTCTCCCATCCCTCCCCCAAACACACTCAGGATAGGGCTCTGTCCATTGTAGGTACTCCATAACCAGATGTTGGTTGGGATTTTTAACCACAACTATCACTTAGCTTGAATTGTGGGCTGAGAAAGGGGAAGTCTGGTTTCAAAAATGTATGCAAGCACACAGAGTCATAGCAGCTATGGTTCTATAATTAGGCAATATCACAATCATAATAAAAATCAGAAGCTGATCACTAGCAGCGACCTTCAGGAGCACCTCCATCAATCTTTTCCCCTCTGCTTCCCTGACCGAGGGGCATCCAGGCCCTGCTCGCACACCTTTAGCGGTGGGAAGCTCATGACCTGCACAGAGGTATTTATTGCTGGATGGGGAGACTCCGTTGAAATGACTCCCTTGCATGGAATGAAACTGAAATTGGCTGTCCTACAGCTCCCAAGTTCTGTCCTTTGGAGCCCGTGAAACTGGTCTACTTCCCCCATGCACATGAAGACTACCCTTTCATTTTCCTGCGTTTCTCATTAGACAGCATTTCCAGACCCCTCGCCATCTTGAGTGCCCACTTCCAACATGTTCAGTTTCTCAAAGTCCCTCCAAAAGTGTGATGCTTAGAACTGGAGCCTGGGCTCTGATGTGGTCTGAACAGCATGGAGTACAGGAAGCATTCTGTCCTCTGCTTTGGAATCCAACTTTAATTCAGCTCAAGAAAGATCTTCAGCATCTTGCTGTGGCATTTTAGCAGCCAGCCAAGACGACCTAAGATCCTCTTGTTATCAACTCTAAACTTTAATATCTGAACCTACATCAAGTCAAGTGTTCCCCAGCCTATACTTACAGAATCGATTTTTTGGAAACCTCAGTGCAAGACTTTCCATTTGTTTCTGTTAAGATCCATCTTACTTTCACCCCATCATTCCAGTCTGAAAGGTGTTTTGGATCTTGATTCTGGAGTCCCACATATCGGCTCTCCCTTCTGCATTCTGTGTCATTCATTTGTTTGAAAAACATGCCTTCTGGGCTTTACTCCAAAGCTTTATAAATGACTGAATGGGCAGGGTCAAGGATCAAGCCCTGCACCCCACCATTTGACATCTCCCTCCAGGTACACATCAGCTTGTTAAACTACATTCTTTGAACATGATTGTTCAGCCATTGACAAACCAACAGACGCTGGGGAAAGCCTGTGTCAGCACGGGCTCCAGAGCTGGGAGAAATAAGTTCATGATGCTACTAATAAGCTGCATTTTTAAAAAAGGAAAACAAGCTGTTGGGGTCTCAGTTTCTTACCTCTTCTAGCTGAAGAGACTTAGGGGCTGTCCAATCTAAGCCTCTCATATTACAGGTGAAGAAACTGAGACCCCAAAGGCTCATTTGAATGGATCACTGACTATTTTCCAAGTATACTTATCAGCCTAGCCCACAAGGACACAGTCAGAGACTTTGTCAAAAGCCTCATTTAAACCAAGATGTCCTGTGGCCATCATGTTCTCTTCTTGTCCAGTCTAGTGTCTTTATGCAAACAGGAGATGCCATTTTTGAGATGACTTATTTTGAATGTACAAGCAGGTTCTTTGCTCAGTGAAGTGTGGTTTTGTGTAGCAGATAAGGGTTTCCCTCCCTCCGTCATTTTTAGATTCTATCTATCTATCTATCTATCTATCTATCTATCTATATTTTTAAGTAAGATATGTGTCCACAGGCTGGGCATGGTGGCTCACACATATAATCCCAGCACTTTGGGAGGGTGAGGTGGATGGATAACTTGAGGTCAGGAGTTCGAGACCAGCCTGGACAACATGGCGGAACTCCGTCTCTACTAAAAATACAAAATTAGCCGGGCTTGGTGGCAGATGCCTGTAATCCCAGCTACTCGGGAGGCTGAGGCAGGAGGAGAATCAGTTGAACTGGGGAGGTGGAGGTTGCAGTGAGCTGAGATAGCACCACTCCACTCCAGTCTGGGCAACAGAGTGAGACTCAATCTTAAAAAAAAAGAAAAAGAAAAAAAAAGATATGTGTCCGTATATACTCTTTTGATACCTGTTCTGTTCATGTCTCAAAATAGAGGGAAACTAGGGTTTATAGAGTGCTTACAATGTGCTACACTCCCAAACTATTTCCTTTCAAATGAATGCTGGGCTCTGGACAGCCACAGCTGAGAAAAGCTAGGTCTCTGCCCCATCTAGCCAAAGAGGTGTACACTTAAACATTAAGCCGTAATATGGTGTTCTAAGTGGCATGTTGGTGGCTTGAACTAACTCAGATGAGAACCCAGGGGAGGGAGCCATTCTGGTTGAGGAAAGCATCATAGAACAGATAGATCTTGAACTGTCTGTTCTGTGGTGCAGATTTGAATGTATGATTTCCTTCCAGGGACTTGTGAATAGTTAGCATGAATAAAGCCTAGGGTGCAGGTGGGTGGCAGATGAAGTATGTAATCAAAGATGAGGCTGGAAGTGCACTGGAGCCAGGCTGTACTGGCTTTGGATGCCTGCTAAGGACTTGACCTTCAGCCTTTAGGTGACTGGAAGACGGGATATACACAGCATGATAGATAGGACTTTAGAAAGATGCTTGGCAGCTGTCTGGTGGATGGATTAGAGGGAAGACAATAGAAGCAACACAATAAGTGCTCAAGGCAAATATTACAAGGTCCTAAACAAAAGCAATGACAGTAGGAAAAAAGGGAGAGAAAGAGAGTCCACAGCTACTGAGAAGGTAGACTCAAGAGGACTTGGTTATCTGTGAGACTTAGGGATGCAAGAAAGGCAAAGACATCACAGATGATGTTTTCCATGATCTCTGTCTTAAATAACAGGGTAGATCTTTTCCTTTCTTTTCTTTCCTTTCTTTTCTTTCTTTCTCTCTTTCTTTCTTTCTCTCTCTCTCTCCTCTCTCTTTCCTTCTTTCCTTTCTTTCTTTCTCTCTCTCTCTTTCCTTCCTTTCTTTCCTTTCTTTCCCTTCCTTCCTTCCTCCCTCCCTCTCTCTCTCTCTCTCTCTCCTTCTTTCCTTCCTTCCTTCCTTCCTAACCAACCTGCAAAAATACATTTGAAATGACAACCATGGCCTTCAGCTCCTTTCAAGACATGCTGAGCATGGTAGGAAATGCAGACATGTATGTTGGGTCATCAGTGTTCCGGGGGTGCTTAGAATCAGAGCAGGTAAACTTGTCCAGAGAGCACATGTACAACAACACAAGACAGCTCAGGCCAGAGCCAGTGAGAAGCCAATATGCAGCAGATAGACGCAGGGAAGAGCTCACTAAGACAACCTGAGGAAGGGTTAGAGGAGCGCCGGCGGAGTGGTATCATGGAAGCCCAAAAAGTGAATTCCAAATGCTACAGCTTTGAGGGTGTAAAGAGAAATCCAGAGGATGAGCACCCCAAGAAGTGGCATTGAGGGAGTCAGTGGGGACAATGGAGAGACTTATTTCTGGTTGGAAGACTGGGTGGTTGCCATGAGGCTCGGTTTAAATCCTGGTGCCACCACTTACAGCCATGTGATGCTGTGTGAGTTATTAATTCAAGCAGCCTCAGTTTCTTCAACTATAAAATGGAGATAATAGCAAGGCCTACCTTGTAGGTTGTCGCTAGGATTAAATATGACAAGTAAAGCATTTAGAACGTGTCATAGAAGCTCAATAAATGTCAGCAAAGACAAATTTGGAGGTTTAGTGAAAAGGGCCATTGGAGAAGTGGAGGGATCACTGGAGAAGAGCTTGAAAAACAAGATATCATAAAAAGAATTATTAGAAGATATACACATAGTAAAAGCTGAAGGAAAAGGAGAAGCAGGTGAGGAAGGAAAGGTTAGCAAGTAATCCTTAACGATGAAGGAAAATCCAGGATGACACGGGGAGACGGGAGCAAGAAACTTAGCACGGGGTATAGCTGCTTCGAGTTTTCAAACAGGAGGCTACTTCGGAGAGACAGATGGGGAAGTTGAGCTGGTTCCCACCTGGGGTCTTGATCTCTTCAATGGTGGGG
Organism: Trachypithecus francoisi; assembly: GCF_009764315.1. Lineage (NCBI taxonomy): Eukaryota > Metazoa > Chordata > Mammalia > Primates > Cercopithecidae > Trachypithecus > Trachypithecus francoisi. The sequence goes on from NW_022681473.1 coordinate 106,023,962, forward strand.
ACGGCATCTCACCCCTGAGTGAGATGTGAGCTGGTTTGGGGTATTGAGAAAGGAAGAGACTTGGAATGGCTGTTAAGGAAAATGAAGTGGGGACTGAAGAAAAGCACTTGTAAGGAGAACTAGGGGTACCTCTCAGGGCAGAAATCATAAATGTATAATGTGCTCTTTGAAGATTATTTACTAAAGAAAAACAGGGGTTAGTGTTTTGCCTGTTTCAGTTTGAACACTGGTTAATGTGAAACCGTCTTCCTGGGGAGGCTGCACTTTTCTTCCTTGCAGGCCCCCCAGCGTGGGTGTAGAGCCCGGGGACGCTCATCTTGCTGCCTGGCCTGGGAGCAGCAGCTGGTCAGGACCCGTCTCCCCTTGTCTGTGCTTCACCAGTGCTTAGCAGGGTGTCTGGTATAGCAGAGAGGTTCCCAAGTATCTATTTAATTGCTCTCCCTTCCGTTATCTGGCTTCACAGGGGGGCTGGAAATGCTAATCTCCCATAGTTACAACCATGAGCTTAGTGCTCACTATTCAGCTCACTTCCAACATGTTCAATCCCTGCCCAACACCTTGGAAAAGGACATCTCCCATGCTCGCCCATTAATAGTACAACCTCCCTTGTCATCTGAGGCAGCTGCTGGCATTTAAGCAGCCTGAAAAACCCACCTCCTTCACAGAATCTTCAGGGACTAATATGGGAGCTAACATTTAACAAGGGCCCTCCATTTGCTAGGAACTTCCTTAGGCACATCACAGATTGCTTTTAACTTCGTAGCGGCTCTGGTAGTGTTAGTATTGTCTTCTTGTTTTATCAATAAGGGAACCATGGCTCAGAGACGTTAAATCACTTGTCCAACATCACACAGCATTGAGTCAGCAGCACTAGGATCAAACTTAAATTTAGCTGACTCTTGTGCTCAGTCTCCTGCACAAGGCCACCTGCCTCACAGAGCGCCTTCTTTTGTAAGCGTTCCCTTTGGCAGTTTTCTGGTTTCTAACCTCTGTGTTTAGGATGTTGGTCCTGCCCTGTTGCATACACTGATGGGAAGATCCAACATAAAGATTCGCAGGCAAACATGGAACAGATCTATTTGTCTCTTTCTTCTCTTATGGTAGTCCTTGACTTTTTCTCCACATTTTTTTTATTATGGCAAAATATGCATAACATAAAATGTACCATCCTGTTTTTAAGTGTTACATTCAGCAGTGTTAAGTACATTTATATTATTGTGCAATCACCATCGTTATCCATTTCTAGAACTTTTCATCTTGCAGATGAAACTCTGTACCCATTAAACACTAACCCCCATTCACTCCCTGCCCCAGACCTTGGCAACCACCCTTCTACTTTCCGTCTCTAGGAATTTGAGTACTCTAGGTACCTCGTATAAATGGAATCATACAGTATTTGTACTTTTGTGACTGGCTTGTTTCACTTAGCATAATGGGATGCTCTAAGGAGCATTGATCAATATGGAGAAGTAAGGAGTCAACTCCCTGGCTGGAGTGGCAACTGTGATGGAGACAGATCTGTGCCAGATTCTCTCCCTTACACGCTGGACCAGTGCCAGGAGTAGAAGCTCCAACGTGAACTGGGGGCTTCCCCTCCGCCCAGCCAGAAGCAGAGCAGGACCTTCTATAATATTTTAACAATGCTGCTAGCCACAGGACCACTGTCAGAGACGGAGTCAGTCAGGGTTCACTGCCAACCCTTAAACAAAGCATTTCAAGTCTTTCCTCCTAAGACAGCACAGACTTTGCTTTACTTTCTCCTATTTTTAAATTTGGCAAAACTGGGCTGGGTGCGGTGGCTCACGCCTGTAATCCCAGCGCTTTGGGAGGCTGAGGTGGACGGATCACCTGAGGTCAGGAGTTTGAGACCAGCCTGGCCAACATGGTGAAGCCCTGTCTCCACTAAGAATACAAAAATTAGCTGGGCGTGGTGGTATGTGCCTGTAATCCCAGCTACCCAGGAGGCTGAGGCAGGAGAATTGCTGGAACCTGGGAGGCAGAGGCTGCAGTGAGCTGAGATTATGCCACTGCACTCCAGCCTGGGCAACAGAGTAAGACTCTGTCTCAAAAATAAATAAATAAATAAATAAATAAGGCAAAACTGAAGGAGAGGCAACTGGGGGGCAGGGAGGCTCGTGCTTTGCTGAACAATGATACCACCCTGGGCGGGATCATCCCCCAGAGAATAAACAGCCACCAGAGACAAACAGCCTTTGAGAACCTGCTTACGGTCAATTAAAAATCCCAATTAACACTTCTGAAAAATAGTTCAATATTTGCCACTGAGCTCAGGATGAGACGCATCTGGAGGTACACAGGCAGTCAGTCCTCTTTGGAGGAGGAAGAGTTGGCTGCCGGCTGGGGAAGAGCCATGGGGACTGTGCAGAGATCCCCTTCAGAAAGCCAGCAGGGGATGCGAGAGGCCTGTGTTTCCATCCCATTCTCACTTCCATGTGGTTATTCCTACATCTTCAAACAAAAATGCCATGTTAGGAGCCCACTCCTCCTGCTGGGCATAGGGTTCCTAGTCCACTCCTTGTCTGTCACCTACAGACCCTTTGTGGTGCTGCTTTAGTGCCTGGTTCTAAGTACTCATCCTACTACCCTCAGGCCTGGTAACCTGGACGTCCTGGGGATGTCACCCCTGTACTCAGCCTCATAATCCCCAGACCTCATGCCCATGGCAGATGTACGCAGGGCACACAGTGCCAGTGCCAGATGCAGGGTAAACAGACAGCACGTGGCAGCTGTGGTTACTACAGTGCTCCACACTCCACATCCCTCCAGTTACACAGTCCTGTGGATCCAACCCCCTGACCTAGTACCAAAGCTGGCTTCTCCACCCCTCCTCCCAATATCTCAGTCAGGCCCTGGCCACTTCCTGTGTGGCTGCCACTTTCCGGCCTGGCTCCCTAGTCCACCCTTCTTCCTCCTGCCAGAATGATCTCTCTCAAATGCAAATAGGATCATGTTGGTCTCCCTGCTGAACAATTCAATGGCCCACATTGCTTTTAGGAGAAGTTCAATCACTCTGATGAGGTGCGGAAAATCCTTTGTGACCCTGACTGACCTCTGTCCTCTTTCTTATCCTTGTCACTCCCACACCTCCATCCACTGCCCCTGGGGGCCCTAGAACATGATGCCTTCCTACGGCCTGATCCTTCTGCTGGGATAGCCCTTCCCTTCTTCTTTAGCTAGCACATACCTACTCTTTTTCCAGAACCTAGCTTAAGCTTCACCTCCTCCAGGAAGCCTTCCCTGACTGCTTCTCTTTCAGTTTGATCTAGACCCTCCTTGATAAGTCCAGTGCGTTTGCTGCTTACCCTCCTCACAGCAATTCCCATTCCACATGGTCACTGTTGAATTATTGCTCCTTGAAAATGAGGACTATGTCTTATATCACATTGCCCGGCACATAGTAGGTATTCAGTACATGTTTGTTGCATGAATGAATGAAAACATATTTAATACAACTTTTAAATAATGGTATAACAATCAAGTTTTTGTGACTCAAACAGTATTTACCACTGAGTTTCATCATAATACTAGGTGTTTTAGCTTCATTTCCAACTGTTGAGACAACAACAGTAGTTCTAATTCTTTAACTTTATGTCTTCTCCCAAAGCTTCTGTGAGGTATAAATGAACCCCAAAATGATCTAGAAGAAGCTGATAGTTAAAGGATTCTTGTGGCTGAAACCTATTGTAAAACAGAAGACTTTCTGGGATGCAAATAACCACCTCCTAATTTATCTACTTGGTAAGTTTGAATTTGGAGGTTTCTTAAATTAGCAGAGCAAACTTGCAGTTTCTCTGAAAATGTGACTGCAGTTGTGGTTCATGCCATAAAGATGCAGATAAAAGGGCTTAGGATCTGGTGCAACAGCCAGTGGTGACCATGAGCAGTAGGGGAGTGGAAGCTGGAGCCTGCCGAGAATTTCAGGGCTGACCGGCAACTCCATTATGCAAACCAGTGATTTTGAAGGAATATTGCTCGGAGCTCCAGTCTCCAACTCTCAATTACCCCAAGGCTATTTCATCTTGAGATTATCTGGGCTGCCTTCACCACCCACCTAACACTCCAAGGGGGAGCTGGGAAGATAGTTCTTATTCTTCCTCCCTTTGGAATTCTTTTGTCTGCTTTACAGAGAGCTGTCTGGTCTATACCAGGGCCCCTGCTGGACACCATCTCCCCTTCCCAGACAGCTGGCTTCTGACCTAGGAGACTTTGTTTACTCACCACATGTGGCAAATATTGACACTGAAACCAACTGTGCTTCTGCCATTGCTAGTTTCCTGGTCCCAGGAAACCTTGGTTCCCAAGTGACAAATGGATTTTAGGCCCATTAGTCCATCCTATTATCAAAACTCAAAATACAAAACTCTGCCCACTCCTGACCACACCCAGCACCTGGCAATCAAGGTCTTCCCTTCACTTAGTCCTGCTCCACTCACAATCTTACATCCTTTAAAAGGCAGTCAAGTGAATGTGGAAGCAAGACGGTTACCCCACAAGACTGTGGGTGCCCCAAGGGCAGGGACTTTGACCGAAATGTCTATCTCCAGAGCCTGGACCAGCACCTGATACCTAGAGGTAGCCCAAGAAACATTGAGAAGAGAGAAAAATAATGACGGTGATGATGACCAGCATCATAACAACCATTACCAACACTTCCCGTCACAGAGCACAGGCTAGGTGCCAGGCTCTGTGCCAACTCTTCTCTTGTATTAATCTCCACAAGTGACATTATCCCCATTTTACAGATGAGGACATTGAGAGTTTAGAGGTTAAGCAACTTGTCTAGGATCACCCATGAGACTCTAAAGTTCACGCTTCTAATCCCAATGAAGAAAGGAGAAAACGAGAGGAAGAAGGAGAAAGTATGAGAAAAAGAAGGAAGGAAGAAGGAAGGGAGGAGCGAGGGAGGGAAGGAGGAAGGGTGGGAAGGAAGGAGGGAAGGACAGAATGACCTGAAGCCAACCAGGCAAGATAACAATAATAATAATAATAATAATCCCCCTGCCACCACCCAAAAAAAGATAAAAACTTAATTATCATTCCTCAGACTTATTCCTTGAAAAGCTCAGTGTCCTCACATCTGTTCCTTTTTCTTCCTTCTACCCAACAAGGTGAGTCAAAGTATCTGCTGCTCTCTCTGTGCTTCTCACCCTCCCCTGGCTCCACCCCACATTTACCCCTTCCCATATGTTGCACGCACGCGCACACACACACACTTAAATAAAAAAAAGTTTTTTAGACAGATGGCAAAATTGAAGTCTGGAAAATCTTGTAGTTGAAACTCAGACGTGCAGTTTCCCAACCCGGACCATCATGGGCCAGGCCTGGCTGACTGGCAGGGAGGAGCAGGAGCTGCCGGGAGGAGGGGCTGTATGGCCTCGCACTTAGCATTCCTCCTGGTGACTCGGGGACTCAGTTGGGAGCCCCGGTGATGAGAACATATGTTCTCTTGTTTTGCTCCAGCCAAAGGGAAAAAGTAGGTGTCATGCACACTCACAGCCAGGAACAACGCAAGTAGTAATAACTGTTTTAATTGTAGGCGAGTCTCGGTATATTTCCCCATGGTACCTCAAAAGCCATTGGTTTTGGTACCTCATAGCAGGGATGGTACTATCCACCAGGGGCCCAGCCAGGCTGGTGGTGACTAACAGAGAACTCTTCATTCAGGGGAACACTGGAAAAGCGTTTCCATTTCCCTTGTGCACATTAGGTGGGTGGCGAAGGCAGTGAGCTAAGTGGAGCGTTGTCAAGGTACGAGTGTGCGCCCCGGATGTGTGTGCGGTGCAAAGACTCTGTGTACCCACACCAAGGGGGGGACGTCTGCGGGCTGGGGAGGGGCGGGGAATGCAGATAAGCCCCTACAATGCAGAATCTAAAAATAGTGTGTGCATTTGCCTTTGACTTGCATTATATGATTTTCCCCCCAGCAGACTCACCTTGCTAATTTTATTTTGCTTCGGCTGTTATTAAAATGAGTTTGCAATCCCAGAGAACCCTCTGATGGTTACAGAGGCCGGGTAGTGCTGGGTGGCAAGTAAAGCCAGCCTGGGAGTCTAAATTTGTCTTGGACAAGCCTAGCTGAAAGCCGATGTACTCTAAGTATGAATATTGGCTTTCTTTTAAGTTAATATTACAGTTTTTGCTTTTGTGAAGCAAGATACTTTCTATTCCCCAGCAACATAGAGAAGAAAGATTTTGTTTCTTGCTAAAAATCCTTCTTCTCACCTCCATCATCTCCCATGATTACCACATTCTGTACAGTAGATAGATAATCTCTGTGATAAACAAGGCGATTTCTTCGAGGTTCAAAACCACTATGGGAGTGGCCTGGAATTATCTCTGGCTATGAGTAGGAAACTTGAGGCTCAGAAAGAGCGACCAATAAGGGTCTCTGTCACCTCACCCATGTGTCCTGTCTAACCTCTTGCCTCTAATCAGAACTCTGAATAATCTCAAATAGGTGAAGGTTTTCTCCTTACTGCCACCCACCTCCCAGAGCCTCGTAATGTTTGATCTCTGTAGCACTAAAGTTTGGGATTCTGAAGTCCCAAGTGTTCCACAGTGGGGAAGGCCGGAAGAGCACTAGGCTGGGAAGTATGACCTTGGGCTGGTTCTTAATCTCTGAGCTTCAATTTTCCCATTTATAAAATGGGGATCAAATATGTACCCTGCAAGATGAAGTGCCTTGCCCAGTGCCCTGGGTAGCTTATTAGCAGGACTTGTCATGAACTTTCGGTAGTGAACATGGGTAGGCAGAATATAAGCCTATCCCTCTATCCGAGACAGCTGAAAAGGTGAGAGTGGCTTGGACTAATGAGCTTTGTTTTGAAGGACCACAGGGAATAAAGGGGCCTCAATTCACCACTGAGCAGCTCATCTCCTCATACCAATCCGGATTTCTGCCCAGCACCAAAATCACCTCTCGCAGGAGCCCTCTCCTCTCCAGTAGGTGCCTCTTTTCCGTCCCAATTTACATGAGCTGTGTCTGCTAGCGCAAGGTCTGTCCTAGTTAGTTTTTGTTTTTATTTTCCCCAGGTTTTTATTTGTTTGTTGGTTTGTTCGATTGTTTCCAATCGGCCTCTCCTGTTCTGTGCCAAGAGAAACAGAAGCCTACAGGCGTACAGAGATTGTAGTTCAGATCACTCCTAACTTTCCCATGACTCGGTGCCGGTCTATTCCCAGGGAGAAAAGCAATCAGAATTCAGTGTTTAGTTTAGATAATCCTGCAGGATTAAGGGCTGAGAAGGAAGAGGTGTAAATGGGAAGGCCCTCTGTACAGTGAATCCCTTTATCACAGGCGTTCTGGGCCGGATTGACTTTTCCTGGTGCACTGCAAGCCCTTCACAGAGGGAGACACAGCTGTGCAAATGCCGTGTGTCGCAGCCAATGCCCTCACCTGCACACAGGTGTGCAGCATGGGGGAGGAAGGAGGCCTAGCATCTAGCCCTTCTTCTGTCATTGATATCTGGTGCAAGTCCTTTAGATCATTGCTCCTGGACTTGCCCAATTATCAAAACCACCTTGGGCCTTTCTTTCAAAGTGCAGACTCTTAGAAGTCTTCCACAGAACTACTGACCTGAAGGGTTAAATCGCACATAATCTTAAGGAGTTCACAAAGCACAGGTTAGCTTTAGACCTTTGTCTACTCCTCTGCAAAATGAAGGGAGGCAACCACACACCTTCCAAAGCAGCAGCATGTGGCCAGCGTTCTAGCTCTGAAGATGCGTGCTTCTGTGCCCGGACACACAAGCACCCAGGAGCAGCAGAATCTGGTGCCCTTCGTACTCTGGGATATGGTCTTACTTGGCTTTGTCCGAGCTTCTGATGGCAAATGAGTGGGTTATAAGTACCTACAAAGCCTGTCCTTTGTGGGTGCCAGTGCCTCAAGTTCCTGACACGAATGCCCTCAGCCCAGAAGGTGGGTGGTGGTGGCCAGTGGACACCTGTAGGGGAGCACACTATTTAGGAACGGTCACTCCCTGCCTGGAGAATCAGCTTAAACTTCAAATGATTAAATAAGTACCACCTTCTGGAAGCCAGAAATATGGTGGCAACAAAAGGAATCAGTTTCCTGGCTCCCAAAGATAAGGAAAAAAGGACAGAGTGAATGGTCGCGAAGGTCCTTTCAGGTATCTCACCTCTCGTCTCTGCTCCTCCATCCTCCTCCCACAGGGGCTGCCTTGGCAGTTTGAACATCTCCCAGGTCAGCCCATTTAGCCCACCAGGCACTCCAAAATGCTGGTGGAGGCAGACCCCTCCTTAACCCAAGAAAGCTTTTCTTTTTACTCTTTTTTTTATTTTTTGAGATGGAGTCTCACTGTGTCTCCAGGCTGGAGTGCAGTGGAGCGATGTCGGCTCACTGCAACCTCTGCCTTCCGGGTTCAAGCAATTCCCCTGCCTCAGCCCACCGAGCAGCTGGGACTACAGGCGCATGCCACCATGCCCAGCTAACTTTTGTATTTTTGGTAGAGACGGGGTTTCACCAGGTTGACCAGGATGGTCTCAATCTCCTCACCTCGTAATCCACCTGCCTCAGTCTCCCAAAGTGCTGGGATTACAGGCGCGAGCCACCATGCCTGGCCCCAAGGAAACTTTTCAACAGTCCAGCTGCCTGATGGCAGGTAGACCAGATGCCTTCTGAAGCAATCTCATAAGGTCCTTGTTCTCATCTTGGAGAAGTGATTGTCCTCTCTATCCCTCGGAGGTTGAAGCAGACACTGGATGCCCATTCTAGACTTACCAAGATATGAAGACTGCAATAGGGCAATGGCAAAGTGAAGCTAGCTTCAACTAGCTTGAACCAGCTGCTCAGGACAACATCATGTCTTCAACACCTCCTGCCTCCTTCTCTAGGCCCTGTACATCCTGTACCCACCCCCCACAGGACAGTGTGACCCTCTGTCTTCTCACCTTAATTCTGTGGAGTCAAGGAGACTCGGGTTGAAAGGGACTTTAAATCCGTCTAGATGAACCCTGCCATCTGAAGTCATGGCTCTGTCACAGCATCTTATCCCCATTAGGAGAGTAGACCTCTCTGCTGGACCACCTGTAATGACTGGAAACTCATTCCCTCCAAAGATACCAAATCTGTCTTTGTATAGACCTGCTGTCAAGTGTTCCCCGTTGCAGAATCTCAAACAATCTTAGGCACCTAAGGTCTTCCTGGTCTTCCCAGACCAATTAAATTGTTTGACTTTGGGTAATTTTCTTAACCTAAGCCTCAATTTTCTCTTCTGTACAGTGGAAATAACAACAATAATACCCATCTCAAACCATCCATCTGTTGTGAGGATCACAGGAAACATGAAATACACAGTACCTTGTCACACAGCAAGCCCTCAAGAAATGTTAGTGGCTAATACTTTGTGTTTTGAGGAACAGATAACTTCCTTCACACCTAAGGTGTTTCTGATGTTCACTTTCGGGACACACACTGTCCTGAGAGAGGGTGTTCCCAAGAGCTCTGGAGACACGGGCGGGGCTTCTATGTAAAAGTTGGTACATTACACACAAGTGAGGCAATACCATTGCATGGGCCTGTGGCCAAATGTTCTCTCCTTCTCACTCCAGAGAGTCAGACACATGGCAGAGTACAAAGTTGGGGGTGGGATGTCAGATGTGGGCTCCCAATACATGCTGCCCAGTAAATCATCCCAAGTTCATTTAAGGTTGGGTCCTGCCCCAGAGTCAGAGCCCATCGGAGCTGGAGAACCTGCCTTCAAGTGCACTCACTGGCTCTTTAACTTGGGCAAGAAGTTTAAACCCTGAGCTTCAGTTTCCTCATCTGTGAAATGGGGATATCGATAATATTCACTTCATGGACTTTTCATTCTGGGATAAACCTAAATAAGGTGACTGACTCCTGCCAAACTTGGTATCAAACTGAAGGACCTCAGATACTGCCTAGTTTCAATGTGTGACCCTGTTGGCCATTAGCTATCATGAAACAAGAGTGCATGGGCTGCCATGACAAAATACCACAGGCTTGGTGGCTTAAGCAACAGGAATCCATTTTCTCACAGTTCTGGAGACTGCAAGTCTAAGGTCAAGGTGCCAACAGGGTCAGAGACTGGGGAGGGCTCTCCCCTTGGGTTGCAGACAGCTGCCTTCTTGCTGTGTCCTCACATGGCAGATGGAGAGTGAGTGAGCTCTATGGTATCTCTTCCCGTAAGAACACTAATCCTATCAGATTAGGGACCCACGCTTATGACCTCATTTAACCTTAAGTACTTCCTTAGAAGCCCCAAATATAGTTACATGGGGCTTTTGGGCTTTAACATATGAATTGCAGGGGCCAGGGGGAGTGCACAAACATTCAGCCCATTACAGTAGCCAAAAAGGATTTTTAAGTGGCTATTTCCCCCACTGCATGGGGAGGGGTGCGGGTAGAGGGTTATAGAACCATAATCCCACCCCACCTCCCACCTCCAGCCTCTTCTTTCTGGTTTTACTGGCTTTGGGGTAAGGCGTCATCAGGGGAAGACAATAAAGCAACATCTTCAGGGCACTGGGAAGTCTCTTGACCCATACCCTAAGGAGCAGCTGCGAGAAAGAATGGACCCCAGGGAGCTGGTCCCAGCCCGGGGCCTTGAGGCAACCAATGACCCCTGAAGATGAGACTGGCCATGGGACAGGTCCAGACAGAAGGAGCAGGGGCCTGGCTCAGAGCCCCTGCCTCCAGCCAGGACCTCCTTAGAGACACACACACACAAAGAATGAATCCCTGGACTTGCCTTGGTCTCAGTGCAGTCCTGCTGTTGGGGCAAGGATGGCTGTCCCCTCTGCAAGGGACAGTCTTGGAAGACCTTGTCCTGCTGACAGGTGACTGTTCTGATGGTCTAGGATTTTTATTTTACTTTGCTTCCTCTAACACCACTCTGTTTATGGGGTGGATATTTCATCTCCCAGATTCATCTTGAGATCATCATTAAAGATTCCTTCTCTGCTCACTGAGATGTCCCGGCTAATCATAAAAGTCTATGTAGTAATTTCAGATTAATTAAAGCTGTAAATTGGGGAAGTTAGTGACTGTAACTCATATTTCTCACTTTTCTGCACCATCTCAAAATCATATTATTTTTACAATACTCTATTCCTCAGAGTCATTTTAGGCCCCAAAACCCTCCTTCTGCCAGCAGGCAGCCTTCCTTGGGCTGGGCTGTCCTCCAGGCATGGCGTCCTGGTTATGGACAGTGGGAAGGAGCTGACGTGTGTTCTGGAGAAGGAGTGTCTCTCTGCAGCTTTAGCAACCCACACCTGTATACCGCTTGATCCTTAGGGACTAGCACTGGGGAAGCAGAGTAGTTTTCTGGTTTCAAGCCCAGCTCTGCATCTTACAACCTGTGTTTCTGTGTGACTTAACCTCCCTGTGACTCAGTTTCCCCATCTGTAAAATTAGGATAATTACAGTGCCTACCTGTGAGGTCATTAGTGTTAAACGAAATGAGCTATGTAAAGCACTTAGACAAGTGTTTGCAAATGAGCAAAGCTTGATGAATGGTAGCTGTTAGGCAATGCCGGCTGAGCCCAGCACCTGCATGGGCCCTGTGGACAATATCATAAATATAGCAATGTCTCTGCCCTCTACAAGTTGACAACATAATTGGGGAGATGGAACATACTTGCAAAGAAAGAGAACATCAAGCCCTAAGCCACATAGTACCGGTTGTCAGTACAATTGGAGTTGGATCACTTCAAGGTCACAGACTATATCCAGTGAGGGCTGTTCTACTTCCATGCCCATCCCAGCTCCCAAGATGGGCAGATTCTTGGAGAAGCAGTGCCAGTAACTCAGGCTTTGCTGCTCCTGTCTTCTCTAGAGAAAACCAAGAAAATAAAGCCTACTCCTGAATGACCCCAGAGGAGCCTCCCAGGACAGCATTCTTGAACAGGCTTTTCCCTTTATGCATCAGGGTCATGGTTATGATTTCTGCCTCATGGGACAGGCTGAGCTCAGCCCCGGGCAAAGCAAATGAGGTTGGTGGAGGTTGTTGTGGCCCAACTTTTTCCACCTTTCATTCTTTTGAGGAGTTAAGATGTGAGCACCACCACTCTCAAAAATGTGCTGACTGTGAGAACTCCCTGCTGCTCCCATTTTACAGAAGAGAAAACTGAGGGGCAGAATAGCTTGCAGAAGACCCCGAAGGGAGCCAGTTGTGTGGCTTGATAAACTAACTCAGGGGCGCATAGAGCAACTTGGCTTAGGTAAAGGGTCAGGGCAGTTTCCTCCCTCATGTTCCCTGTCTTCTGACACCAGCTGCTCCTAGAACCAGGCTTAGGAGTCCGCACCAGGGACAGGTCTGGCAGTTGGTGCCAGGGACATGTCTCCAATTCCCAACACAGATAACTCCAGGGAAAACACTCATGGCGTGCTGAGGCTTCTTTCCTCAAATATCTGTAATTCCAGGCTCAAGAAAGAAGATTCAATTCTGCCAGTCCTTTTTTTTTTCCTACAATTTTGTCCTGATCACCTTAATCACCGCATCTCTGGATTGTTTAATTCCACATTAAAGCCACTTCTCCTTACAACTGGCCTATCATCAGCTAGGATTCAGATTCATTTCAAATAAGAGGGTTTTCCCCCCATTCCCGCCTTCTTTTATTCCCAAACTGAATTTGCATTACAAAAAAATTAAACAAAAGCAGCTTTTTGAATCTCCACTCATTACTCCCATTACATTTGTTAACATCATTATCCTCAGCTGAAGATGGCAACTATTATCAAATGTTGCAGTGCGTTTGTGGACCTCTTGCTATATTCGTTTAGAAAATTGCTTTAATGCATATGCTTTTAGAGGTTTAAAATCTACCATGGCATTATGAGCTATATAATGCTGTACATTTTTTAATCTAATAGTGCATTTATTTTATTTTTTAAAACATGTTGCACTGAAATAAAAAATGCATGCCTGTAGTAAGGAGGAATACAGAACTAGGCTCCTGACTGGCAGGCCCTCTCCACTCCCTTCTTCCCCTGGAGAAGAAATCACTCTTCCTGAAACCCAAACCTTGAGGTCCTAAACGGGTCTAATGGGTGTGGACGGTGGGGGTGGGGGTGGCGGCGGGTTCTCTTTGACACAGCGATGGGGAAGGAATCTCTACCATTTGGGGCTGTAAGGAAAAGCAAGCTTCTGCTATTCATTAATACAGAAAAGCACAGTTTCAGGGGCAATTACCAAATTTCTATATTCATAGAAATCCAGTTTCCCTGGAGAGAAAGGCTAGGGCTGGAAAATTTATGAAGTGCTGGTTTCTTATGGAAATAAGAATTTTTGGTAATTACACAGGAGCTGCTCTTTATCTGCTTCTGCATTTTAACGATGGGGAATGGTATTTTGTTAGTTTCTTTTTTTATTATTATTAAAGCACGCGCATGCCGACAGCATCCTCGCTGGTGTCCCGGGGATCCATTCATCCTAATAGCTGAGAATGAGTGGCTGCAACCCTGCTTAATCACACTCAATCACTCTGCTCACCAAACCAGAGACAGCGGAGATGGAAAAGTGACGACCATCCTCACCAGCTCCATGCTCTGGGCCTGCAGCTTTGCGCCTTCCGTTCCTCCTTGGGTACCTTATGACCTCTCCTCTCTCTCTCTCCCCACCCCATGACCACCTCCCTTTCTGGGGCTGAGCGAGTGTGTTCATTCCTCAGGAAGCCATTATTAGGGAAAGAGATTAAGGTATGAAAGATTCTGCTGTTTTCTCCTTCCCAACTCCCCTTATGCAGCAACCCCTAACCCCCCAACACCCAGGACCTATAAAAACATGAATAATTGTCACTAGAGTCAGAGTCACATAACAAGGCTCCCTTCCTCAGTTTCCCCGTGGCTCTTTCTCCTCCATTCCCAATGTCTTTTTTTTTTTTTTTTTTGAGACAGAGTCTTACTCTGTCTCCCAGGCTGGAGTGCAATGGCACGATTTCGGCTCACTGCAACCTCTGCCTCCTGGGTTCAAGTGATTCTCCTGCCTTCAATCAATTCTCCTGCCTCAGCCTCCTGAGTAGCCTCCCGAGTAGCCTTATTTTTAGTAGAGACGAGGTTTCATCATGTTGGCCAGGCTGGTCTTGAACGCTTGACCTCAGGTAATCCACCCGCCTCAACCTTCCAAAGTGCTGGGATTACAGGCCAATGCCCTCTTGAAAGCTTCCCATCCCTTCCCTAATCAGTCACCATGGAACCCACGTTGGCCTTTTCCCTACCATCTACCCCTTTCCAAAGCCTTACTCTATGGAATGACCACCATTTCCCAGGGAGGCCTGCAAAATGACACTCACTGTCCCCCTCCCAGAGCCATTCGAGCTGATTTATAATGGCTATAAAAGAGGTCAGAGCTTGATTGAGCTTAATAGATTCATTAATTACACCAAACAAAACAAACATAATGAACATAAAAATTTATGACCTCCGTCACCAGTTCAGATGTGTCCCCTTGTTGGGCTTTGACAGATTCTGCGGAGCCCATCCATCTTGACACTTTGTGGGATCAGCAGCCTGTGGCTGTGTGGAGGTGGTGGTGGGTGGTGGGCGGTGGTGGTGGAATTACCCCAGCACCCCAGACACTCCTGCTGAGGGAAGCCCCTGGAACCTCCTGCCAGCCACTTATCTTTGCACCTGTCTTCCCAGCAGTCCACAGAGCAGCACGGCACTGGTTAGCACCATAGTTAGAGCTCTGTGGTTAAAGCAGAAACCCTGGGGCCTGACTACCTGGTCCAAATACTGACTTTGTGTGTGGCACAGGGCAAATTAGTCCATCTTCCTGAGTCCCCATTTCTGCATCTGTGCAATGGGGATAATAATTAGTTAATCCTAATCCTAGGGTTGTTGTCAAGATTAACTGAGTTAATGCATCTAAGTGGCTTAGACTAGTACCTGGCGCATGGTAAGTGTGCTGTGCTACCTGCGTTTATTTTGACCTTATTGTTATCACGGTTTGGATGAAAACAAGAGACCATCTATAGCTTCAGTATTTCTTGGGGAACTTTTCTTTCTCCCTTTTCTGAAAGACTGGGAAATCTGCCCTAAAGGAACCCGTCACCAAATATTTATTAGAGTCCTCTAAGTGCCTAACTCTTGATCAGGGGCTGAAGGAGCGGCTCAGCATCTGCAGGTAGTGCCTGCTCAGAAATGATTTAAAGCAGCAAACAAGAGCTAGAAGGAATTGAAGGGCCCCAGAGGTCATCAGATTCAACACATCCCATCTTGCCATTAACCACACGAAGAAGAGAAAAACAGGAAAGTTTCCGCTGGCCAGTGCGGTGGCTCACGCCCATAATCCCAGGACTTTGGGAGGCCAAGGCAGGTGATGCACCTGAGGTCAGGAGTTCGGGACCAGCCTGGCCAACATGGTGAAACCCCCATCTCTACTAAAAATGCAAAAATTAGCTGGGCATGGTGGTGGACGCCTGTAATCCCAGGTACTTGGGAGGCTAGGCTGAGGCAGGGGAATTGCTTGAACCTGGGAGGTGGAGGTCACAGTGAACCGAGATCACGCTGTTGCACTCCAGTATTGGTGACAAGAGTGAAACTTTATCTTGAAAAAAAAAAAAAAAAGAAAAAAAAAGAAAGGTTCCACACCTGCCCAAAGCCATGTAGACACATGATGATGCAGCTGGGAGGAGGCCCCAGGCCCCAGGCATCCAAGTGTCCTTCTGTTTCACCATTCTGTGCCTACCTTGGTGCCTACTCTGCCATCCACATGGGCCATCACAGACCCAAAGAAACCCCCAGGAGGAGGAAGAAGTACAGTGCAGGCAAATACAAATTGAAGATGGAAACCATGACATGTAGATGGCTAAGTTTATACAATTTTGTCAGTTAAAAATAAGTCATTTTAAAAAAAGAAAATGGAAACTATAACCCACTGGCTTGGCTTCCATCACTTTTCTTCAGGGCTTTGTGGTTTCAGAAGCAGCAGCACTGCCTTCTCCCGGCCTCAGCATGCACTGCTGCCTCCTTCCCTCCTTGTCCCCTTGGCCAACACTATGCCTATCTCAAGACTCAGCCCAGGTTTCACCTCTTCTTCAGCTCTCCTTGCCTGTCCTGAGATCTTTCAGGAAAAACGGAGCCTCCTGGCTTCTCCTCAACTCCCTTTGCACCCCAGCCGCAGCCCAGTCTCTGTATAGAAGTCAATGCACTTCAATGGGACTCTTTTTTCTTTGGTTTGACCATTCTCTTTTCCAACAGAAAGTATATCGAATGCCTACTATGTGCCAGGAACTGTGCTCGGCACTGGAGATGTAGTGGTGAACTAGACAGCGATAGCTCTTGCCTGCATGGAATTTACAGTCTGGTGATGCTGATTTTGTCTTGTGAGTGTTTGAATCCTCTGTGCCCAGTATAGGGCCTCACAGAAACAGCCCCTCCATGAAGTGGGATGAGTACGGGACTGGGACGCCTGGAGGAGAGGCAGAGGCTGTCCCAGGGTGGGTTGGCTGGGGAAGGCAGGTAAGTGGATTATTAGGCCCTCTTCACACAGCAGGGGCAGGAGTCACAGCTCTGGCTGGAGCTCACTCACAGTGCAGAGCTATCCAGTCGGGGTGGTTTAACCATCTATAACCTTCCTCTATTCATTATTCCATCCTCAGGTATCAATTCCTACTTGGTCACTTGGCCCACAAGACCCTGAAAATAGATTTAAACTATTGCTTTATTTCCCATCCAGCTCAGGGTGTTGATTTATGCTGCCCAAACAATCAAGCCTTTATCTCAGTCACCCAGCAGCATTAGCAGCGATTTATCATGTTTTACTTCTCCCTGTACTACCCCAGGCTGACACCTGTTGGTTGTGTCCTCTTCTCCGGAAAATGCAGTAGCAGGTAGGCACGAGCTGCAATGGTAGCAAAGGCCAGGGTCGCTTCCGACAGCCTGGAGCGAGGAGCCAAGAAGGTACTTAACCTGGGGGCTCTTTTAATTTATGATAGAGTGAAACGATCTGTCCCTGGATGGCCGGGGTTCTGGTCCCAGCCGTGTTGTTAACCAGCTGAACAAGCTTAAGCAAGTCACGTCCCCTCTCTGGGTCTTGATTTCCTCATATTTGACTCTTTCTGACCACTGATTCCCAGGAGGTCTGCAGGAGAGCGTAAAGGCAGCTTGAAGCGGGTTACCGAACAAGAGCTTTGGGTTTTGCTCTTTAAAAGCTTAACCTGACCAACTTTACCCCTAGCTGTACTGTCCCTGAGACACACTATAGCCATGAGCACTTCAAAATCAGCCCACCCCATCAGAACAGGTGGGCATGCCTAGCCAGAGAGGAGAGGGCAGTCCAGGGGAGCTCAAAGAAGTCAAAAATGCCAATCAAGTCTGAGACCTCATGATTCAGCCAGGGCAAGAATCCAGATCCGGCCCCCTTCCTGTTTGTTACAACCCGAGACCTAAGAATGGCTTTTATATGGTTAAATGGTTGGGGGGAAAAAGAAAACACCAAAAGGAGATTATTTCGTGACACATGAAAATTACATGAAATTCAAATTTCAATGCCCATAAATAGAGTGTTTTTGGAACACAGCCATGCCCGCTCGCCCATGTATTGTCCACAGCTGCTTGTGCGCTGCCATGGCAAAGCTGAGGTAGTTGCCACAGAGACCTTGTGGCTTGCATGGCCTGAAATATTTACTCTCTGGTCTCTTACAGAAAGTCTGGCAACACTTAGGCTAAATGGTTGGTGATGCCAGAAATTCCCATCCCAGACGCACCCCAGCACCAGGCTGTGTCATCTGCTTTCTGTTTCCTTTGGGAGGGTGCAGGCCTTTCTAGAGACTTGTAGGGGGAAGAAAGATCTGAGATTTTTATCAGCTATAGAAACCACCCTGGGACAAAGCCGAAGAGGCAGAATCCAGTGCTACGCCGAAGATGGTTGATCAGCCTGGCTCCGGTGACATGCTAGGGCCCGAGAGCAGCCAAGGACACTGCCTGGGGCTCCTGTGCCCACCCTACAGGTCCCCACCCTGCACCTGCACTGCCCTGTCCCACTCAAGTATTCCATCCTACCCACCCTCAAAGGCCACCTCCTTCATGGAGCCTCACCTGTCCCGGCCCCTGCCTCAAAGGGTGCCCACTCCCCTTGAAACTCCCTCAACTCTTCATCAGAACTCCTCCTCCTCCTGTATCACTCATCATTTCCTCCACCAGGGACAACAAATTGGTTTCATCTCAAGCAGGTTCCAATTGATTGGCAGTGGCTTCCTGTGTGGATAAGGATTGTGAGGCTGTTTGGGAGCTCAGCAGTAAAAGACCCTCATGATCAACCAGCAGTGGCTGTACTGGGCGTGGGACAGGGTAAAGGCCCATCCTGGGCATCCTGCCTTCCTGGCTCCATGCCGTGTTCTAGGCTGGTGAACAGTAATGATGCCCTGGTGAGCTGCAAGCTTCTGGTAGGTAGTGGCCACATTCACACCATACTCACACCTCCACAGTGCCAAGCCCAGTGCCTGGCACAGCGCTGTCCTCGAGGCACGTCTGGGGGTTGCTATAATAGATGATGCCCTGAAACCAGCCCCTTTGAAATGCCCCCTAGCAACTGGCACTATAACACATTTGACCCAGCGAGGCAATGCTGGGATGGGCACAAACTGCCTTTTACCAATCCAGTCCCAGGAGGAAGAGAGAGGTGAGAAGAGTGTGGGTTCCAGCTTCAGGGAGGAATCCTTGGCATTTACATAGCAAACAACACCCAGGTGAGGCGGTGTGTCAACAAGGCCCAGCTCAACAGCTCCCAAGTCTCAGCATATTTTAAATGTTCGCCACATGCCAGACATTAATATTTTAACGGCTGCACGTCCGTGGCAGGCGGAGCAGCATCCGGAACACAGCGTAAAAATTGAGTGATAATAGCCTGCCTGTATGCGAGGTCAGTGGGGCATTGCCGTGCCGGCTCCAGCCTCTCTGGAAGCCACTCACACACCCCGCCCCCCTGCCCCTCATTCCCCAGGCTGACACAGCCTGAGGATGGCAGGGCTGTCTGCCAAAGTGCTGGGAACCGGCAGGGCTCTCCTGGCCTCAGTGACTCCAGGCAGCTCCCAGGACCCCTCATCAGCCCCCAAGTTGGGGTTGAAGGGGGTTCTGGGTGATGTGTGCTGGGGACGAACTCAGTTCCAGCATAGTTGCAGTATCTTTGGCCAGTAATTCAGGAAGCTTTGGATATTTGAAATCCAGCAAGAGTTTTCTGAGGGTGAGGGGGTGTGCAGCAGTGGGGAATGAAAGTTTCCTCCTTGGCAGAATTAATCAATGGAATTGGGAGATTCCTGATATCCCTTAAGACAGAAAATATGTGATTCAGGAAGGTGTATGACCAAATATCGCTCCCAGTTTTTCTTTCTAAAAATACACACATACAAGATGAATGCTCACAAAACTCCCCCCATCACAGGAGACCTTTAAAAAAATTCTCTCTGGCTAGTAGGTCTTAGAAGGTACTCGTTACTGCGTGCTTGGCCTCCAAACACCTCAGTGAAGCAGTGTGGAAATTATAATGATGATTACTTGTTAATAACAACCAGTGTTTAATGAGCACATAACCATGTTCAGTTGGGGTCGGCAAACTTTTTCTGCAAAGGACCAGGCAGCAAATGTTTTTGGCTTTGTGGGCCATCCTCAACTCTGCTACTGTGGCTAGAAAGCAGCACAGACAAAACTTAAAGGGAAGAGAGGAGCTGTGTTCAAATCCAAGTTTGCAAAAAGAGGCCGTGGGCCTGATTTGGCCCACGGGCTACAGTTCGCCAGTTCTGTTCTAGGTGGTGTGCTAAGCGTTTTAGTGCATAATCTCCTTCAATGCTCGTAATAACCTAGGGGAGGGTGCTGCTATATATTCATTTTTAGAAATAAAGAAACTGACCAGGCACAGTGGCTCGTGCCTATAATACCAGCACTTTGGGAGGCTGAGGCAGGCAGATCACTGGAGGTCAGGAGTTCGAGATCAGCCTGGCCAACATGGTGAAACCCCATCTCTGCTACAAATCCAAAAAATAAAATAAAAAAATAGATAAAATATAAGCCAGAGGTGATGGTGCAAGCCTACTCAGGAGGCTGAGGCAGGAGAATCACTTGAACCTGGGCAGCGAAGGTTGCAGTGAGCCGAGATCACGCCACTATACTCCAGCCTGGACAACAGAGCAAGACTCTGTCAAGGAAAGGAAAGGAAGGAAAGAAAGTAAGCTCAGGGTCAGGGTTAGGTACCTTGACCAAGATCACAAAGTTAATATGCAGTCCAATTGCAATTCAAACACTTAACTGTAATTCTCTAGTTTAGAGTTTGTAGACGACATTTATGGAGTCAGGTACTGTTACTAGGGATCAGGTACTGTTGTCTTCACAATTCAATTATTATACCCATTATATAGATGACAAAACTAAGTCCTGAGAGGTGAACTGACTGGCCCAAGGGTACACAGCTCAACAGTGGCAGAACAGAAGTCTGAACCTAAGTAGTCTCTAATTCCACAATCTTGTGTCTTAACCGCTTAATGCGCAGGACTTTCTTTGGAGGTAGGTCACTGGGCAGAGGTTCTAAGCGGGCAGAGCTCTGCCAGATCATTCCTTCATCACTGGAAAAACATGAGATCCAATCCCACTCTGACTGTGCCCACCTGTTCCCACAATAGGTCACAGGAAAAAGAGCTGGCTGTGCTCTGTGGCCCCCTGACCCTGAACATACATGGGGGTTCAAAGGCAAAAGGACTTGAAATCTGGATATGAAAGCCCCAGGCAGCTGCCCTGATCAAGTCTCAATCAATTAGTCCCTTCCGGCCCAGGCACTGGAGCTCTCCGTGGACCCTGGAGGGACAGAGCCCCCACCCTGTGCTGAGTCAGCACTGGCGTGCCCAGAATAGGAGCACTCAGCCCAGCACCCACCGCTGGCACAGGCCGCTCATAATGACACCCAGGCATCCAGGTATGGAGCAGATAGCAATTTTCCTTTTTACTTATTGGTGCAAGGCAAGTCAGAGAGCCTGACAGGGCCCCAAACAAGCTGTCAGGAACTTCTAATTAAGGCTGAACGGCATAAAGAGTGCACACGCCCTCCCAGCCTCAGAATTAGCAGGACAAAGTACAGAGATGGAGTCAGACAGGCTGAAAGAGAAAAGCCTGAAGCAGGGCTAGGAGGGGAGGGAGCCAAGGGCTGAATCATGAGAGGCGAGCCCCAGCCTCCTGGCCTTTGGAGCTGGCTGTCTACCAGGGCTTGTCCTCTCTCCCAGGGCTCCAAGAGAACACTCGAATGAAGGGGGTAAAAACTGAACCACATCCCTTGCACTTGCAAACTCCATGCTTCCTCCTCCTTCTCACTTTCCAAAGAATTTGCTGAGTCTCAGAGAGGTACTGGGACAGTGTCTAAGTCTTGGACTTGAATCAGCCAGACCTGGATTCAAACCCTGGCTCTCTTGCCATTGGAATTCCAGTTTCCTCATCTGTAAAATGGTGACAGCAATAGTGGTGCTTGGCTTGAGCAGGGTTTGTGAGGACTAAATGAGAGAATTCCTGCAAAGTGCTTAGCACAGTACCCGACACATAATAAGTGCTTAATAAATGGCAGCTTTTATGGTTATCATTACCATTACCAGTTAACCATCATTAACCTGAGATCACACTGAGTCCTGCATGAGGGACAGGCCCAGACTTTGTCCTCTAAGAAGTGTCCTGAGGAAACATTTCTTAAGCAATCTCATTACATTTTCATCCTCAACATTTGTGCGAGGCAGATGTGGCAATCCCAACTGTACAGATGAGGAAACCGAGATGCAGAGAGCTGAACTGACTTGCTCAGAACCTCATACTTAACAAGTGGCAGATTCCAGATTCAGATGCTGAAGTTAATCATCATAATCACAATAACAGCTACCATGTTCTGCACACTTGGAATGCACCAAGCACTATGCTAAACAAGTCATGTGCTATTTCCTCCGGTTACTGGCCCAGTTTTAAACAGCCCGGAGAGCTACAAAGAACTTCTTCTCAACTGAACCAAAATGTGCTGCAATGTCTGCCCACGTGTCCTGAGTCTTCCTTTCGGAGATCCATAGTTTAAGTCCAACCCTTTTCATATGTCACTCTCCAGGTACCAAGGGTAATAGTCACCCCCTCCCCCAACCTGGAATTACTCTGGTTATTCCAACCATCCCTCAACAGCTGACATATTAGTTAGTTATTATAGTCAGGGGTTCCTGACCTCACTCTCCTGGCCCTGTTCTTTGGCCTGGGCCTGCTCAATTTTGTCCATATATTTTCTGACTTGAGTATCTAAACCTGTGTTCCTAAATTATTTAAAACTCATCATGTTCCTCTTATATGTGTATATAAATGTATGTAATATATAAATATATAAACATATATTTATATATAAAATATGTTTATATAAAATGTATAATATATATCGTATATAAATATACATCATATATAAAATATATAAATATATAATATATGATATATAATATATATCATTTATTTTTTAAACTCACACCAATCGTGATGTTTAAAATGTAAGTCATTTGTTCTTATGACTTCCAAGAAGTAATTTCCAAAGAAAATTTTGTGGCTTAGTGTTGTTTTTGCGGTATTCTCAGGGTGACCATTAATTCTCCTGGCAAGTGGGGAATAGCACAATGGGTTACTTTCAACATCAGCTTCTTCTCTGCTTTGTAATTCCTGACATCCTTCCTCCTAGATTCTGCTAACCAGCCCCAGCTCCTGGGAAGGATCATGGCTCTACAGGAAAAACTTGAGGGTAGAAGCCAGAAGGCTTATGTCCAGGGCTCCGACTGAAATGTATTTCTCTAAGTCAGGCACAGAAAGATAAATACCACATGCTCTCACTCATATGGGGGAGCTAAAAAAAAAAAAAAGTTGAGCTCACAGAAGTAGAGAGTGAAACTGTGGTTATTAGAGGCTGGGAAAGATAAGGGGGAGGGGAGCCAGGGAGAGGTTGGTCAACAGATCTAAAGTTACGGTTAGATAGGAGGAAAGAGTTCTAGTGTGCTAAAGCTCTGTAAGGTGAATATACTTAACAGCAATTTATTGTATGTTTTACAGAAGCTAGAAGAGAGGATTCTGAATGTTTCCAACCCAAAGAAATGATAAATGTTTGAGGTGATGGATATGCTAATTACCCTGATGTGATCATTACACATGGTTACAGGTATCACAATATCACTCTGTATCCCATAAACATATACAAATGTATGGCAACTAAAATGAAAAAAGAAACAATAAATAAATAGATAGAAGCATGGAGCCTGGAGTTCAGGCTGTGGACTGGCTGGCCTTGCCACCCTGTGGATTCAGGCCAAGGTGAGGACGACCAAACTCCTCCGAGTGTTTCAGATATGTTGCTGACAAATCTCATCCCCCCCATCCTGTCTCAGTGCCTTCTGATTCCAGAAACAGCAGTTCCCATGTATTCCTATTCAATTTCATCTCATGTTCTGCCCATAACTCTAGTCTATTGAAATAGCTTTGTATCATGTTTCTTTCATAGCAAGGGGTTAAGAGTATAGGCCCTGGAGCCAGATGGCCTGAGGTTGAATCTTAGTTCTGCAACTGGTTACTTCAGTTTCCTCATCTGTAAAATGAGAATAACAATATGAACTACCCCATTGGGATGCTACAGAAATTAAATGCCAACACATGTGACATGTTTAAGAAAAGTGCCAAGCATGTTGTAAGTGCTGTAGTATGTTAGCTATTAGCTGTTTTTTTTTTTTTTAATTATTACTACTATACTGGTATTTATTACCCCTTGTAGCTTTAGGTCATTCACAAAGTTTATTAGTATATCCTCTATATCTGCACCAAAGTCACTGATAACACATTTTGGAAAAAATAAGGGATCCCCATATCTCGAGATATGTTCCTCCGGTTTTGATCTCAGTCCATTAGGCATTCATTCCCTTGGCCTGTTCCAAATACTCCTTACTGGATACCATCCAGGTTACAAATATCCAGCTTGTGTACAAGGATTGCCACGAGAGATTACAACAAATGCCGTGCTAAAGTCCTCCTCCTATATCCAGAATGTTATTTTAACCTTCCAGTATTTTACAAAAAAAGAGAGGTTTGCTCATCTGACATGACTAGTTTACAGTGAACCCATCCTGATTTCTGGTGATTGTCCCTTACTTCCCTTTGTGTTCAAAATGACCCATTCTGCGGCTGTTTTAGAAGCCTGCCCAGGCTTGGCGTTGAGTTCATCTGTGGATTGACTGCAGCAGTCCCCTGTTTTTCCCCCTTGAAAAGTAAAACGACATTTGCCTTTCTCCTCACTTAGAGCCCTCTCTCCAGTTCTGTGCAGTTCTCCAGAGAGACCGCTGGTGATTTAGCAACCTCATCTGCAGCGTCTCCTCCCAGCACCCTGGGAGGGAGGGAATGATGGGCCAGAAGACACATCTGTGTGGCTCAACCCCGTCATCTCCTCCCACCTCTGTACCACCTCGGGCTCAGAGCATCTGCCCAGGTTTTTATTACCTTTCCTAGACTAACTACCCTGCTCGCAGACAGAGAGGAAGGGAGCAAAAGAGAGCTTGGCTACGGCTGGTCCTTTATCTCCAATTACCATTACACCAGCTGCCCTTAGAAGCAACCCTGCACTTTCTTCTTCTTGCTACAAAAACAACTTTAAAAGCTTTGTTTAAAGGCCATCACAACATTTTCCCCCTTCTGTCTCACCTCATCTGGAGTTTAGCCTTTCTGACCCTAGCCTTATAGACAGCAATAAGCTGACCCCAAAGGCCTTCCAGTGTGTTGAGAATGTCAGTCACTCAGGGGCAGGATGCACTTTGCTGAGGCCATAAAAGAAGTCACTGGGTCCCCTGGTCTGGCTGGTTCCTCGTCCATAGGCAGCACTGCCAGGCACCACATGAGACAAGGGATGGAATTCTGGACTGGAGTAGGAAAGAAGAATGAGGAAGACCTGCTAGGAAGAGGGGCCTGGGCTCTGGAAGGTGAGGGTGGGAGGCAGGAGGCACCCTGCCTGGAGCTAGCACACCGGTCTCCTGTGGTCTGTCCACTGGGATGTACAGAAGCTCCTAGATCCCCAGCCCTCTTGCTACTCTTTATTCATTAAAATGCTCAGATGCCGACTAACTTTATTTGCTCAGTATTTATTTCACCAGCCTTGAAGCGGGAACAACAGGCAGCTTGATTGAAAGGTTGTCTGGTTTCATTGTGGCTCCTGTAAGTAATTCTACAGCCTCAGTGGAAATCGTATTTTATAACTTGCCAGAGCAGATAACCCTTAGTGAATTGGAATAGATATTCCTGCATCACCTAAGCTGTCTTCTCCCGAATGCCAGGCCTCTGAGAATCATTGCCCTTCCCCACACCCCCCTGACACTCTCTGCACTTGAGCCCTGCTCAGGGAAACAAGGAGCCTGGAATATGTCAACCATCATCCACCACTCCACAAGAGGCATGGGGGAAAGGCCTAGGAGTGTAGCAGGAGGACCCCAGGTTAGACCTGAACTCATTCCAAGGGGCAAGACCCTGGGATGAAATGGGAGGGCAGAGGGAATGCATAAATTCTCTGGACATCCCCAAAAGGTAGACTGGCAGAGGTGGGCCCAGTACTAACTGGAAAAAGGAAAGGGCTAAGATGCTCTCTGGAAAGCACTAAAAATAGGAGGGATTTGCTTCCCCAAGCACTTCTTTGCCTCCCCACCAATCCTGAATGCCTCTGAGAAACTCAATCAGCAGAGCCCCTTCCCCAGACATAGCTGGGCCAGTCTCCGTGGATAGGAGGCAGATTGGTTCTGGGCCCTCCACACCACTGTCTTCCGTCTGTCCGCTGCCCTTGGAGGGCAGAGGCTTGCCAGGCAGTACAGGCCTCTGTGCCTTGGGGCTCCCAGCAAGCTCAGAGTGCACCCCCCATGTTCCCCTGCTGCCCATCCCTTATCCAGAGTGACCCCGTCCACAGGAGGTTTCAGAAGGCTGGTGCGGGGCAGAGGGAGCTCCAACTTCTGCCCTCTGACCCTCCTGCCTAGACTCTGATTGAGGCTCTGATCACAGCTCTGCAATCCCCCTCTCCTTACTATTATGACTACATCAAGTTGGGTGATTTATTTCCCACTTATCTTTCCCGTTTCCGCTCCCTGTCCGATCCGCACTGTTGAGCACACCAGAGTGAAAACATATCATCCGTTCCCATCAGCTGCTGCTCAGCCCAAAAGCACACCCCTCCTGCTGTCTTACTGGCAGAGAGGTCTGCAGGAGGAGGGAGGCCCTCCCAGGGTCTAGACACAGGGCTAGCCCCTGACCTCATCTTCCAGGGATTAGGGGGAATTGTCCGGAAGCTTTGGGAGCCCCTGCAGAGGAAACAGGCCACAGTTATGCTACACAAAACAAAACAAAACAAAAAAGGTAGGGAGGCAGCAGACAGCGGGTCCCAGCAGAGGCAGCCACATTCCCCACCTGTTTCAGTTGAGCCCCTGCAGCCTCTTCAGCTGGGCCCCACCCACAGGTCCCATGCACTCCCCGCCATATTGAGTGACAGAAGAAGTTCACCAGTGCCTGAGATCCTCAGCCCAGGTCGGGCAGCCAGACTGGCCATCCTCCCTGATGGATCATTCCTAGAGGGCACTGCGGCCAGAGGACACCACCCACGAGAAACAGGACAAAGTGGGAATCAAGAGTACTAGTTCTGGGCCTGAAACGCTTGGACAGATTGCTCGGTTTCTTTGAGCCTCAGTTTCCTCATCTAGAAAAAGGGTAATAATCCCTACTGTTATAAAGATTAAATGAGGTTGTGTGTGTATGTCTGTGTGTGTGTGTGTGGTGTGTGTGTGTGTGTGTGTGTGAGACTGGCTGCTTTAGGAAGTGGCATTTAAACCATTAAGCCAGATATTCTGTGTGGGGGAAGGCAGAGGAGGGACATCACCTTGGGGCAATTTGTTGTTGTTAGTATAGGAAAAATCCCTTAGGTAACATTTATATTTATTTCATAGTATACTTTAATGTTTATTTATATAAATATAAGGTCAATGGGTAACTCCTGACCCAAGCAAAGGGCCCTTCAGGACGCTGTCTCTGCGTTTGGAAAGGTTGCCCTACCCCAGGTGTACGTGACCATGAGGGAGGTGGAGCCATGCATTTAAGAAACTCAAGAGGCTTCTGGAAGGAAGAAGACCAAGCAAGACCTCCACTCTTTCTTCGCGAGATCTGACGTTAAAGTCATGTGTTGAATAAGCCAGGGTGGCACTGCAGCAGATTTGAGGGTGGGAAAGGACCCCATGATCCCCAAAGAGGGGCTCAGAGTGAGAGCTGGTGACCTGCTAAGCCCCTAGCATGGAGATGTGCTTTGGTAGTGATCGTGGGAGAATGAACTTGGATTGTGATGTGGAGGTCTCTAGGAACTGCAGGGGAGCATAAGCAGCTCTATAGAGACAGGAGACTTTATGGTAGCAGCCAAAGCAACAGCATGACATATTGTACCCCAGGAGGCCCGTCTGGGGACATAGCACGCCACAAATGTTGGCTCCAATGAATAATGGTGACAGCTGACACTCTTGAGTGTGTACTGTGTGCCAGATAGTACATTGTACTATCACACCTTGTACATTCATTGACTGATTTAATTCTAGCAAAATTTTATTAAGTAGGTACTGTTCTTACCCCACATTTATAAATGAAGGATGGAGGTAGAGAGAGGTTAAATAATATACTCAAGGTCACCAGCTGATAAGTAGAAAAGCTGGGATTTGAACCTTGGTTTGAGGTTGATGATAAAAGTTCTGCATCTCTTCCAATGGGTCTAACCAACAAGACCATGTTAATTAGTCCTGTGAAACACTGTGGGATTAAGAGGATCCACAGATTATAGACAAGCCTCAGGAAAACAGTAGGTACTGCCCAGGGGCTGACAGTGACCCCAGAATCTTCTCTCTCTCCTTCCCCCTTCAGCACCCACACTTTCCATCTTCTAAGCAAAACTTTCTCTCCAGAAAGGATGGATTCACTCACTCACCCTAAGTTGGGTGTGACTGCTGAGTGTAGCATATTACCTCTCTTGATGTATTGCTTTTTAACTTGGGACAAATTCTTAGGTCAAAGGAATGAAATTCCAATTGTAAAACATCAGAGCCCAGCAATGCAAGGGACTGCATCCAGGTGAATGTCGGCGGGGATCAGGAGTCCCCACATGAATGTCTTTGAGGAGCCGACATTCTAGCAGGGGAGACAAACAGTTAAATAACCAACCACAGGAGAATACAGCTAGTGCTACAAGAAGTTACAGGCCAAGAATGGGAGCACAGGTGAGGTGAAGGGGCTGTCAGTGCTCCTGGGTGGATAGAGGGGAGTAACTAGGGAGCTGTTGGGTAGAGCTTTCTACCCGTGATATGATATCTGAGCCAAGCCTAAAAGACAAGGGGCTCAGAAGTGATCATTCTCATTGTCATCAGCTCACAGTTCTTGGGCTAATATGGGAAAGATGGAGCCAAGGGAAGTAAAAAAGATTCTTACAGATGAATTTATAGAATGTTTTAGGAGGAGGGAGCAGTGATTTGCTGCCCCTAAGGAATACTGACATCAGAATGATTGCTTCATACCAGCAAACTGAATCCAGAGCATATAAAAAAAGATTATATACTGTGATCAAGTGATTTATCCCAGGAATGCAAAGCTGGTTTAACATCAGAAAATCCATTAATAAATCCACCACATCCATAGAATAAACGACATGATCATTCAATAGATACACAAAAAAGCATTAGACAAAATTCAACACTCCTTCATGATAAAAACACTCAACATAACTAGGAATAGAAGGAAACTTCCTTAACCCCATAAAGGGACTCTGTGATAAACCTCTGGCTAACATCATATGTAATGATGAAAGAGTGGATACATCCTCCTTAATATCAGGAACAAAACGAGGATGTCCATTCTCACCACACCACTTCTGTCAACATTGTACTGGAGGTTCTGACTGGGGCAATTAGGCAAGACAAAGAAATAAAAGGTATCTAGACTGAAAAGGAAGAAGTAAAACTATCTTCTCTCTATTTGTAGAAGATATAATCCTGTATATAAAAAACCCTTAGGAATTCATTAATAATTATTATAACAAGTGAGTTCAGCAAGGTTGCAGAATACAATATTGATACACAAAAATCTATTGAATTTCTATATACTAGTAATAAACAATCCAAAAATGAAATTAAGAAATAATTCTATTTACAATAGCATCCAAAAAGGATAAAATACTTAGGAATAATTTTAAGAAAAATGTGTCCAAAGTATGCTCTGAAAACTATAAAACATTATTGAAAGTAATTAAAGAAGACATAAATAAATGGAGAGATACCCCGTGTTCATAGACAAAAAGACTTAATACTGTAAGATGGCAGTACTCCCCAAATTGGTCTACACAGTCCCTGACAGAATTCCAGTTGGTTTCCATAAGCTGATCTTTAAAAGAATGTATAAATAATTGCAGTGGGCTCGGAATAGCCAAAACAATCTTGAAAAAGAAGAAAAAACTGGAGGATTTACATTTCCCAATTTCAAAACTCACTTCAAAGCTACAGTAATCAAGACAGTGTGGCACTGGTATAAGAACAGACATTCAGATAAATGGAATAGAAATGAGAGTCCATAAACCCTCACAAATAGGGTCAACTGATTTTTGACAATGGTGCCAAGACCACTCAGGAGAGGGGAAAGGACAATGTTTTCAACAAGTGGTGCTATAGCAACTGGATATCCACATGCAAAAGAAAGGAGCTGGACCCACTACTTCATACCATGTACAAAAATTAACTCAATATGTATCAAAGACTTAATGTAAAAGCTAAAAATATAAAACTCTTAGAAGAAAACATAGGGATAAATCTTCATGCCTTCAGATTAGGCAATGGTTTCTTTAGATATGACACCAAAGCACAAGCAACAAAAGAAAAAAATGGATACATTGGATTCCATCATAATAAAATGTTTTGCACTTCAAGAAAGTGCAGGAGACACCATCAAGAAAGTGAAAAGACAACCCCCAAAATAGAAGAAAATATTTGGAAAGCATATGTCTGATAAAGGACTTGTGTGTAGAATATATAAAGAATTCTTACAACTCAATAATAAAAGGACAACCCAATTTTAAAATGAAAATTATATCTTTATATCTAAGAAAATCTATGAATGGCCAATAAATACCTGAAAAGATGCTCAACAACACTAGCCCTCAGGAAAATACAATTAAAGCCATGAGATACCACTTCACACCCCTTGGGTGGCTATTGTGATACACAGGATAATGACCTTCCAAAGATGCCCAGCATCCTAATCCCCTAGAATAGGTGAATATGTTACCTTATCATGGCAAAAGGAATGTTGCAGGCAAGATTAAATCAAGGAATCTGAGATGGGGAGATTATCCAAGTGGGCCCAATGTAATCGCAATGGTCCTTTGAAAGAGGGAGGCAGGTCAGGTGCGGTGGCTCACGCCTGTAATCCCAGCACTTTGGGAGGCCGGGGCGGGTGGATCATGAGGTCAAGAGATCGAGAACATCCTGGCCAACATGGTGAAACTCTGTCTCTACTAAAAATACAAAAATTAGCTGGGCGTGGTAGTGTGCGCCTATAGTCCCTGATACTTGGGAGGCCAAGGCAGGAGAATCGTTTGAACCCAGGAGGTGGAGGTTGCAGTGAACCGAGATCATGCCACTGTACTCCAGCTTGGTGACAGAGAGAGACTCCATCTCAAAAAAAAAAAAAAAAAAAAAGAGGGAGGCAGCGGAATCAAAGTCAACAAGGAGCTGTGACAAGAAAGCAGAGGTCAGAGTGATGCAATTGCTGGCTTTTTTTTTTTTTTTTTTGAGACGGAGTCTTGCTCTGTCGCCCAGGCTGGAGTGCAGTGGCCGGATCTCAGCTCACTGCAAGCTCCACCTCCCGGGTTCACGCCATTCTCCCGCCTCAGCCTCCTGAGTAGCTGGGACTACAGGCGCCCGCCACCTCGCCTGGCTAGTTTTTTGTATTTTTAGTAGAGACGGGGTTTCGCCGTGTTAGCCAGGATGGTCTCGGTCTCCTGACCTCGTGATCCGCCCGTCTCGGCCTCCCAAAGTGCTGGGATTACAGGCTTGAGCCACCGCGCCCGGCCAATTGCTGGATTTCAAGTTGGAGGTGGCCGGGAGTCAAGGAAAATGGGTAGCTTCTCCAAGCTGGAAAAGGCCAAGAAACAGAACCTCCTGTACAGCCTCCAGAAAGAATGCAGCCCTGATGACATGTTGATTTCAGTCCCGTGAGACCCATTCCAGACTTCTGACCTCCGGAACTGTGCGGCAATCAACGCATACTGTTTAAGTCACTACATTTGTGGTAATTTGTTAGAGTAGCAAGAGGCAACCAATACAGCAGCAATCAGAAGGACACATAGTAACAGGATTTGGAGAGGATGTGACAAAACTGGAACCCGCATACCCTGCTGGTGGGAATGTCAAGTGTGCAGCCACTTTGAAAACAGTCTGCTGATTCCTTAAGAGGTTAAACAGCATTCCCACACGACCCAGCAATTCCCCTCGCAGGTATCTACCAAGCGAAATTAAAACACCCGGACCAACATTTGTAAACAAATGTTCACAGCAGCATTTTTCATCATAGCCCACAAGTGGAAACAAACCTCATATCCATCAATGGGCAAATTGATAAATCAAATGTGGATTCATCCTACAACACAGATGAACCTCAGAAACATTCTGCTAAGTGAAAAAAGCCAGACACAAAAGGCCACATATTGTATGATTCAATTTATGTGAATTCCAGAATAGGTAAAACTATACAGACACAGATCAGTGTTTCCCTAGGTCAGGGAAAGGGACGGGGAAATGACTGTTAATGGTTGTGGGTTTCTTTTTAGGGTGATGAGGATTTTGTAAAATTGATTGTGGTGATGGTTATACAACTCTGTGAATGTGTTAAAAACAATTCAATCATACACATTAAATGGGTGAATTGTATGGTATGTGAATTATATCTCAATAAAACTGTTACTAAAAAAAAAATTGCCTGCCCTATTGTGCCCAGAGAAGGCAGTCAATCACAGATTAATTAGGGGCCCCTCAGCTCTGTCTTAGCAAACCAAGTGCAATAGAAAGAACTGCAGGTCTCTGGTTCACCTGAGAAGTTATGATTCCACAACAGGGTAGATACTGCTTTCCCACACCCCAGGGTCCTCCACATGGGTGTTGGAAAGCCATCCACAAAGGCTCCTGCCCACCTCTCTGGCCTTGCATCTACCTGTTCAAGCCTCACAGTGCATAAGCTCCAATTCTGAACCACTGAAGTCATCCTCACATGCAGCTGCCACCTCCCAGCCGTAGATCGCCTGCTGCTTTTCCCTGTAAACTCCCTTGGCCCAACTCCCACACATCTTTAAAGACCCCTGTGGCTTCCCTAGGTGGCCCCGTGGATTTCCCCAGAAGCTGGGCAATCTGCCCTCCTCCACACTTCTGCAGGGTCCCGTAGCCCATAGATCCTTGCAGGTAGCTCTGCCCTGTCATTTGATACCACAATACATGCAGCTGTTACATGTCTCTTTCACCATAGCCTTTAAGTTCCTTCAGAGCAGAAAACACCTCTTACTGTCTTTGCAGTTTCAGTATCTAGCATTGTCTGGCACATAGCAGGTGCTCAATACATGTGGATGAAACAGCCCAACAGCCTCTTTTTTCCATGCTGAACCTGGGCAGACACAGCTGGGACCCACAGTAGAGAGAAAGAAAAAGCAGCAGGTGTCTCAGTATGGGTGTCTCAGTATGACCTATGCAAGATCAGGCTGGACAGAGGGCCGGTGGGGAGGGGATGGCATCTTCCTTTTCCTTCTCCTCCCTCTCCATAGCTACCTTCCAGGCTCAAGGGCCTTGCTGTCCTCCAGGAGTCACATAGCCTGGGGTTAAAGGCGCTGCCCCTCCAAGGGACTTTTGCATGTAAACAGCAGACTCCTGAAGACTGCAGAGCTTTGGGAAGAACAGGTGAATGCTGATGAGCCTCCATGGTGCACAGGTGTTGTGCTGGAAACTTTTGCATATATTCCATTCTTGATTCCTCATGATAAACAAGTATTATTATTTCGAGCTTATTTTCCAAAGTAAGAAACTGGCACAAAGAGACCAAGAAACGGGCCTAGGATTGCACCAATAGTGATGTGGCAGGAGAGACACCCAGACCTACGTCTTCCTGGTTCTAAGGACCCTGCTCACCTATTTCACACGCCAAGTCCTCTTTCTTGTTCTGTTACTAACAAGCTTTGTAACTTGAGGGTAAGATTACTTCTTGGGGCCTGGCTGCCTCTATTACAAAAAGACGAGTTCCAAGGACCTATCTGGCTCTCACACTGTATCTGGATGAAGGGTGGAATGGTAGACACGGTGAGAGGTCCGACCAGGGAACCTCTTAGGACTTAGAACACACACACGGCAGGCCAGCTCTGGGCCCACCTCAAACCCAGCCCCCGGACAGAAGGGCCAGGCTGCTGTCACTTCTGAAAGGTCTGCAGAGGGATAGCTGGGGCTGCTCTTACCTCTCTCCTTCCGGAAAGAGCACAGTGACGACTGCCCAGCTTCCTTGGGAGCCAAGCATGAAGTCTGGGAAAAGCCAGGAGTTATTATTATTCTCATTATTATTGTTATTATTGCATGTAAATTGTGCATGACTAACTCGGGAGGAGGGCCACACTTTCTTTTTCCAGATCCTACGAACGTCGGTATGATAATAATAAAAAAAAATTACATGCTTGAAAATATGCACCCAGCACTGCCCTATGTTTTCTTCTAATTGTTCCCAGAGCCTCCACGAGCCACATTTAAATAAAATGAAGCAATTATTTAGTCTGCAATTAAAGATTGCAGTGATTTATTTTTAAATAGGAATATCATCAGGGGTGAACTGGCAAGAGAGGAGGACAGAGAGGGCCTGGAGCTCGGGGCAGAGGCAGAGAGGAGCCTCAGGAGGACATGGAGGGGGAAGGGGCCAGAAGGGGTTGGTGGCCCTGCACAGCCCGGAAGACCAGAGCAGCCATCCCTGATCTGCTCGGTTTTGTGAACCTCCTGTTGCTCTCCCCATTTAGGCCCTGTGCAGTGCTTAGCACGCAGTAGCCTCCCTACGAATCCAGAATGGATGCTAAGCACAGTCTGGTCGTGCACTGCCTCCTGTAGAATCCCTGGTGCAGAGTGGGGCTCAGTGAGTGGGGGGAATGATGTGCCTCTCTCTGCATGGATTTTTGGCCCTGTGAACAGCTGCTTTGTCCCTACGCACTTGGAAGTGGTAGACTCGAGGTAGTGGCAGGCTGGTCTGCTGATTACTAAAGGATTACAGATGCAACCTGCCTGTGACTATTGCACAAAGCCACAGTCACACCCTCCTGCAAGAGAGTGCAGTCTGGCCTGTGGTCCCTCAACACGGCAAGGAAGGAAGCATTAGCTGGAGTGGAGAAGCATTTGAGGGTATTGGAAGAGAGTCCTTCTAGGCCTGAGGTCTCAGGGACCAACTGCGTGCATATATGTGCACATCTTGCCTTTTGGGGGACCGTCTGGTGCGGTCATCTTCTTCTGGGCTTTGAATCTCAGGGACCAATGACATGCATGTAAGCATGCATCTTGTCTTTTGGGGGACTGTCTGGAGAAGTCACTTCTTTGGTCACTCCTCTTCTCTCGCTTCTCCAAGTCACTGCCCAGTGACCTCACTGCTGGGACACTCCCAAAGGCATGGCCTTTCACCCTGATTTACCTGGCCCTAGGGAGATCTTTCTCTAGGAAGCAAGAGCACTTAAGGGGTGGGGGAACCCAGTGATGGAAAAGGTGGGGAGAGATGGGCCCAATAGCGCCATCTTCAGTCTCTGGAAAACCTTGTTGGGAGACTAGAAAATCCCTCGTGGCCCCTCAGGTTCGCACGTTCTCAACTTCCCTGACACTGGCTTCCCCATTCCTAGAAAGCACCAACTCTCAGTAGACTTGGGCCACCTCGGGCTCTTCTCCAGCTCTGCTGGGTCAGTGCCTGCTCTTATTCTAAACCTTGAATTGTCATCTCCTCTGAAAACCCTTCTCAGAGCCCCATCCCTGCATCCCCATTCTCTCCCTGATCTCTGATCTCTTCCGTAGCTTTTGTGATTGCTTGGTGATGGCTTGGCATCTGTTTCCTGTTCTCTTTTGTAAGCTCCAGAGGGGGCAGGGACTATGCGTGTTTTGTTCCCCACTATATCTGCAGGGCCTGGTGCATAGCTGGTGCTTCATAAGTATTTGCAGAGTACATGATGAGTGGGAGGAAAGATGAGACAGGTGAGAAAGGTGCTTTAGGAGGACGGAGGCCGGGGCTGGGATTTGGAGGATAAGGACAGACATGTATCACAGCAAAAGACTGGGCCCAGGGAAAGCCAGGGGCAGAGCTGTTACTGTTTGCCTCTGGCTGTTGGTCGGGCCTGTGGGTGGCTGAAGTCCTCTTTCCTGCAAGAAAGCTTGGGACTTGGGGAGGGGGCCGTTTAATAGGGATTCAGGTCAGGCTGCGGAGAGGCCCTCACAGCCCTTGCTTACTCCACACAGCCAGCCTCCCCTCAGGGCACCAGACCACCTCTTTGTCCTTGCAGGGTGGAGAGGGCAGATGGACTGTCTTACCCTGCAGCATCTCCCTTCCCAAAAGCTCACAGCTGGCCCCGAGTCCCCACTGGAAGGTCACATGGGCTTTCATTAGGTGGAGGAAGGAAAGAAGACAGGAAGAATTTGAAACTCAGGGACGCCAAGGAGTGTGTCTGCGGCCACAGAGAATCCAGGCAGCAGAGCCATGGGGCTGGTTCACAAGGACTTTCACGCTGATGATCTCATTCCAAACCTCACAGGGCACGTATTCCTATCCTCATCTTACAGATGAGGAAACTAAAGTGTGGAGACCATGCAGCATTGGCTCAAGGTCACACAGGTTAAAAAGAACAGGTGCAAGACACCTGCCCCTGAAGAGAGTAGAGACTGGGCGGGGCAGGGGTGGGCGGGGCTATCTACAAGAGGAGGACAATAACGCCTTTCAAAAGCACATGAAAAAATAAAGCAAGAAGAAGGCTGGCCCTCCATAGAAAGAGAAGGAACCCAAAATATCTTTTTCTTTCCCAGAATGGCAGCCTGTGTGAGCCTGCGAGGCCCTCACATCTGTCTGCTCATACAAAATGAAAGAGGTTTTGAAAAACAAGAGAGGCCATAATAAAGCACAGACTGTGCTGGGCCCGGAGCTGCGCCCAGCGGGTCCTGTCACTGTCATGACCAGGAGACAGCGGCCTAGCTGTTCCTGCATCCTGGCTTCCCCCAAGCCCCAGGGCTCCTGGAAAGGGGCAGACCAACAGATAAGTTTGCATCAGGGCTGAGGGAGGAGCCAGGACACCCAGCACCCAGCTATGGGGCAACCATGCAGAGCCACAGTTCCTAGTGCACACCCCGATAGTGATCTCAACACTGCTTCTCAGAACCCAACCCCTAATCAATAGGGCTCCCCAGAGAGCTCCCAGAAATCACAGACTGGCAGTGTCTCTTATTGGGGCTGTATCGGTTATCTACTGCTGCCACTGCAAAACAAATCACCCCAAGACTCAGCAGCTTAAAGCAATGTTATAACCCGACAGTTTCTGAGGGTCTGGAATCCCGAAGTGGCTGAGTTAGGTGACAAGTTCTTTCTCATCCTTCGACCCCCAGTTTCTGCTCTGTGAAATGGGGGTAATGAGACCTAGATTGCAGAGCCATTGCAAGGCGTAAACGAGACCACCTTGTCAAGCACCGGCACACAGCAAGAGCTCAACAAGCCACTATACACAGTGTGGGTATCAGGCTCCAGGTAAGAGAACTGCTGTTTCTTTAAGGTCCACCATTTAAGGAGGCAATGCTGTCCAGCTGAAAGAACATGGTCCTGTGAATCGGGAAGCTTGAACTCCATTCCTGGCTGTGGGTGAGCTGCTTTAAACCTTCCTGGGTTTCAGCTCCCCTAGTTAAAAGTTAGAAAAGATAATTTTCAGTTCTTTCATCCTTTCCAGTTATTCTATGATGAAAAAGGAAGAACAACTGTAAAAGCCTTTTCAGGATTTAAAGTCTGAGTGTTGTGAACAAGGGTCAGGTTCCGTGTCTGGTCCATCTGATGTTCCCAGTGGACTTCAGGCAGGCAGTCACTCGATCAGCAAGCACACAGTGCATGGGAGAATGCCAGGTGCCGCCTGCTCCCAGGGAGCATACCTCAGAGCTCAGAGGCCAGTGCACCCAAAGGGGATCATGGCATAATGCTGTCCAAGACCGGAACAGCAGGACAGCGGGACAGGGCCTGGGGGCCTACAGAGCACCAACATGCTGCCCCAGGTGGCCACGTTCCTGAATATGGAACACACTGTACCACTGATGCATATGTTTAAGGTGTGTTTATGATCGCCAAAACGATGGTATGTCTTCCATCCATAGTCTAGCTAAGAATCAATGACATCCTATAATCCAGCAACCGTAAAGGGTTCACTTGCTGGGCCTTGGGAAGGCTTCACTGAGGAGACACATTCAAGGAGGGGTTTATGAAGAGTGGCAGGCTTCCATGTCAAGAAGGGTGGTCTCGGCAATGGGAGCAACCAGAGGAAGCCAGAGAAGCACGAGATGGCATGGCAGGCTCTGGGAACTGGGAGCAGTCCAGTGTGGCTGTGACAGCGAGTGTAGATATTTATTACACACGCAGTGAGGAGTCATGAAAGGTTTAAAGCCAGGCAGTGATATGATCAGATCCTTATTTTAGATAGAGGGGAAATAAATTGGAGGCACCAAAATCAGTTAGGAAGCAATTGCAGGTTGCATGAGTGAAAGATGATGACTGCCTGAAACTGGCAGAATGTAGGTTACTCAATAGATGCTTACTGCCGAATGATTGTGTATGTGTGTATACATCTATATACAGATACATATTCTGCATTGTTCTAGAATAGGACAGTTTCAAATGGCACCTATTTGTTTCTTCTCCACCCACATACTCTGAACTCTTTTCTCACCTTCTGCCAGCACTCCAGCAATTCCAACCTTCTCAGTACTTTTCTTGCTAGAATCCACCCAGTTTTCCACACAAAATGAAATCTATTTTGCATTCTAGGTCATTCCCTCCCTATGAAGAATTTTGTGGGTCTAGCAGTAATTAGCTCTCTGTTTCTCAAGTCCTCCCCTAGATGCTGACATCAGCCAGACCCCTCTGGCTGACTTCAGCATTACTCATCCAACGTCAGTGTCAACCATGCTTCCTCCTCACCAGCTATCATGTGTCTGTGCACACAGGTAATGCACATTTGTTCCCGTGCAGACTGCTTGTGTGTCCATATGAAATGTACCACAAGTGTAATCATAAAAACATGGATGACTGGACTCACGCCCATTCCACTGGGTCTCCAGGCTCAAAGCTTTGGCTTGCCCAGGCATTTCTTCCTTGGTCTGAAAGGATTTCCATGGTGCCGAGGGAAGAGGTTTAGCATGAGCCTCTCCAAGAGTAACTTTCATGACCGTCTGCTGGCAGCCCCACCACTGTGTAGTCTGGAGCTATAATGCAGGTTTGCACTGGTATAACTGTATCTCTATTTTGGAAGTGCTGACTTTGACAGTCTACTGGATGCAGCTCCAAGTCTCTCTGCAGCCGTCCCTTTCCCTGCATCTGGGTACTTTTCATGGTAAGAGATGAAGAGATGTATTGTCACATTCTAAAAGGAGAAGACTAGAACAGTCCACCTGAAGACAGAGGGAAAACACTTCTACCCCAGAGAAGAAATTACCAGCTTCAAACAACACTATATA
Source organism: Trachypithecus francoisi (assembly GCF_009764315.1). Classification (NCBI taxonomy): domain Eukaryota; kingdom Metazoa; phylum Chordata; class Mammalia; order Primates; family Cercopithecidae; genus Trachypithecus; species Trachypithecus francoisi. Next base: position 106,062,722 of record NW_022681473.1, read on the forward strand.
GTTTGCAGGGCTTGAACAACACTTGTAGGGCTTAAACACATATTGTATAATCTGATCCTCCAAACAATACCTCAAGGTAATAAAAGCAAAGGCTTCCATTACCAGTTGATAAAGAAAGAAAACTAAGCCTCAGAGAGGTGAGGTGATACGCCTACATTAATATCACTAATAAGAGGCAGGGAAGGGACCTGATCCTGGTCTCTTGTCTCCCACTGCACAGGCTACCATGAAAGATTTCCTAGGATGGTGGTTCTTGAAGGAGAGCCTGGCCCAGTAGCGCCACCTGAGAGATTGTTAGAAATGCAAATTCTTGGACTCCATCTCAAACCTACTCAATCGGAACCTCTGGGGTTGGGGCCCTGCCATTTGTGCTTCCCTAAGCCCCCCAGCCGATACTGTTGTGCACACAAGTTCGAGAACACTGACCTAGGATGTGGGAATGGATAATGAGATAAAACAGATAAAAGGACTTTAATCCCACAAAGCCTACCTATCAACAGAGAATGCCTGGGAGCAGGTGGTGGCTGCTTACTTCAACTGTAGACAGTGTGAGCCACACAGTGCCCTTAAACCGAAGTGAAGCTATTTACCCACTAGAACCCCACAGTGGATACTGGACTCAATGCATGGCTATTCAGGGTGTGCCCTGTACAACTCAAAGGCAACAGTGCCCCTGAAGATGGGCTACATGGCCATTAGTGGTGGCTGAGAAAGTCCTGGGCGAACCAACACCTAAGGTCCCACATGGTAGCTGCAATGGGCAAAACTGAGATTGATCAGAAACAGGAGGAGGAGGTGGGAGCCGGCATTGTCATTTATCTACTGCCATTTGGTTCTAATTCTAGAGTCCCTGGTCTCACCACAGACCCAGCTGCAGCCCCTTTGACATAAAACATCTCCACCTCTGCTCAGATCCATCTGCTCAGACAGCTGGGCACATGACCAACATTTTTGAGAGTTCAGGGACTGTGATGTGTGCAAGTCCAGAAGAGGAGCCAATGGGTAGAGATTCCCAAAAGGAATGTTTCCCAACAACTGGATGTAGACAAGAGAACAGGCACCTTCGAGAGAGAAGGATTCCTTGGTTATAGGGAAGAGCCAGGCAGGGACTGGACAACTACCCACAGGAAGGGAGGACCAGGCCCCTTACCTATTATTTTATTATTACCTATTATATTATTTTACCTAACCATGGAAATGGCTCTGTGGGGAAAAAGTACTCTATTAACCCCATTTTACTGATGAGAAAACAGGCTTAGAGAGGATACAGCACTTGCCACAGGTTGTGCAGCTGGTAATTTTGTCTCTGAGAACAGGCCATGGAGAATCCAGCCTTGACATACCCAGAGACCTATGTCAGGAAATTGTGATAAACATGGGGTCGCTGGGTTACTTGGGATGTTGTGGCCTCAGATGGCCTCTCCCTGTCTCCCATGTGTCCCTTCTGGGAGTATAGCTATGGAGATGCTCACTCCACTCTCATCCATCCATCCATCCATCCATCCATTCAGCAGGTATGGAGAATCTGCTTTGAGCAAACCTCTGTGCTAGAAGAGAGAATACGGAGAAAATAAGACATGCTTTCTTGCCCTCGAGGCACTTCTAGTCCATAGGGGAGACAGAGAAGTCAATAAGCAGTGATAGCGTGGTCTTGCATAGCACAGACGAGGAGCACAAGCCAGGGAGAAAGTGGTGAGAGAGAGGAGTGGAGGCCAAGGGAGGAGAAGGAGCAGGGTGCCCTGCAGGAAACCAGGTTCCTGGATTGGGGCCAGTCCACGGAGGGTCACAGTGTCCACGTGGCTGCACACACATGAGCAAGAGTGGTCACAGATCCCAGCTGTGACCAACATAAACTCCAAGCTTCTTGACATCCCTCAGTTCTGGACCCCACTGTCCCGCCCACGCCTGTGTGCACAGGCCCTCTGTCCCCACAAGCTCTGCAGGGAACCATCTGCCCACCAATTCCCTGACATACAGGATGCTGAGCGGCGTCTGACACCTTGGGGCCACCTCAGCTCCCACTGTCTGGCGTAACCACCCTCTTGGCTCTGAGCCCAGTTCCCCTGGGCAGCAGGTCCTCCCCAAGCCCAGATCCTTCTGAACACTCTCACTCAGTCTCTCAGGCTGCTGCCGTCCCTGCTTCAAACCCTCTCTCTCATTTAATTTAGAGCTTGCTGGGAGCTAGACAAACACCTTGTGTTTATCCCTAACAATTAATCCTTAGCGATTAACAGACAGAATTCAACACCCACAAATACACCCACAGCCTGCCTGCGACCTGCAGGCATCACATCCCCAACTGTCAGGGGGAGAAGGGAGAAGGTGGTGCTCTTCACCCCACACCGAGGAAAACTTGTCTATAAACTCTGCCTCCTCTGTCTCCAGGAACATGTTCACTCATCGGCCTCAGCTGAAAAGTGACTTCCTTGATCTGGATAACACGTCTAAATACTACTGCTCTGCTCCGGATTATTGCAGAGCTGGATGGGGTGAAGCGGGAACAGCACTGTGCCCAGTGCCTGGCACTGAGTAATAAACTATAATCGATATTGATTGTTTGCCATGTGCTAGGTACTGCTCAAAGCATTTCACATGGGTTATCTCATTTAAATCTCACAACAACCCTGCGAGGTAAGTACTGTTATTATCCTTATTTTTGAGATGATGCTCAGAGAGGTTCAGTAACTTGCTTAAGGCCACACATCAAGCAGCTGAGCCAGGATGCAAACCTGTGCAGTCTGGCCTGTGTACAGCTCTTGACCACCTCAGTGTATTCCCTAAAGCGGGGCCTCTAAAACCTTAGTGCCTCCGTGACACATCTTGTTAAATGCAGATTCCAGTCCTGCAGGGCAGGGTGGAGCCTGAGACCCTGCATTGCTAACAAGCCCCAGTTGATGCCAGGTGAGGCCTTATGGATACGCATCAGCCTCTCTCCCTTTCACTTCTCACCGTGAGTGAGACCTTAACAAGAAGCCTGGATTCCTGGAGCTTCCCCGTCGGAAGGGACTTTAGCAGTCCCGAGCTTCCTCCTTTGCGCCCTGCCAGGTCTGTGGCTCGGGAGTATTCCCTCTACTCTCCAACTAGCTCCAGCCACTGGCCACCCCGGTAACCAGAGCCCCGGGGGGCAAAGTCCACACCGACCTTGCCCTTGGCCTGGGTCTGTGCAGCCTATTCTGGCCTGAGCCAGAGGACAGGAAGGGGACTCTCCATCCAGCATGCCTGGCTTTGATTTTAGACCTGGAGACCCACAGGAGATCATAGGGGGCACAGAAGGTTCCCAAAACTACAGGCAAAGGGGAAGGAAGTCACAAAAAGCAGCATGTCAGCTCTGAGATGTACAGGCACCTCTGAGATGTACAGGGGCCCCAAACTTCCCCCTGCATGCCAGGGTCTGTCTTACCCCAGAGGGGAGGGCGGGCCAACTCAGAGGACGTGCTGCCCAGAGGGTAGGTGGCCAGGACAAGGGGTTACCTGACAGCCACAGTGATTACCAAGACAACCAGCACAATCTCCTGAGCGAACCACACAGATGCAACATTGAGTGGGAGAAGCCAGGCATAAGAGAACGCTTCCATTTTGTGTAAAGTTCAAAGCCAGGCAACACTAATCCATGGTGACAGGCCTCAGGAGGGTGGTCATCTGGGTGGGGGGGATAACAGCTGGGAGGGGCGTGTAGGAGGCTCACGGAAGGCTGGTGAGGTTACCTGGGGCGGGGGTGGCTATGTGGGCATGTACATTTCATAAACATTCACTTAAGGTCAGTGTGGCTTCCTGTATGTGTGTTAAACTTCCTTAAAAAGTCAATTAAGAAAAAACAACACCTGACTGCAAAACAAAAACAAAACCAGGGCAGGCTACTGAGGGAGCTGATGCTGTTCCACCCCAAGGGAGCTTTTCTCCCCTTGAGGTCAAGGCAGGGTGGGGTGGAGGACAGGGATGGGCAGCACATGACCCTCTGGCCCTCTGCCCTTCCCATGCAGGTGGTCAGCACTGGGTTCTTCCTGGCCCTCCTACCCTCATTAACCTACAGCATACGCTGTTCACTGGGGCTGGGGGCTATGGGATGTCAGCACCCAGAGAGACTCAGGTCACTCCATGTGAGACAGGAGTCCTGGCATGACCATCCTCCTCCGGAATGGCTCTCTCCCTTCACAGGCCAGTCCTTGAACAACTTGTCTGCCTGCCTCGTTATGCTACATCAGCTCAGCGTGGAGCATCTGAGCTACTCTGCCTGGGTTCAAATCCCAGCTGCCTCACTTCCTGGTTTGTGACTGTAGGCAAGTCCCTTGACATCCCTGTGCCTCAATATCTTCGTCTGTAACATAGAGATAATAATAGCATCTTCCTCATAGGATTAGTTTGAGGATTAAGCAAATTAATTAACATAGGTAAGGTGCTTAGAACAGTACCTGGGACAGGCCAGGCGCGGTGGCTCACGCCTGTAATTCCAGCACTTTGGGAGGCCGAGGCAGGCAGATCATGAGGTCAGGAGATCGAGATCATCCTGACTAACACAGTGAAACCCCGTCTCTACTAAAAAAAATACCAAAACCTAGCTGGGCGAGGTGGCGGGCACCTGTAGTCCCAGCTACTCGGGAGGCTGAGGCAGGAGAATGGCGTGAACCCAGGAGGCAGAGCTTGCAGTGAGCCCAGATCATGCCACTGCACTCCAGCCTGGGCAACAGAGCGAGACTGTATCTCAAACAAACAAACAAAAACAGTGCCTGGCACATAGTAAGTGCTATGTAAGTGAATTTTTATTATTATAATCCAGCATTTTGCAAACGTGTTAGGAACCTTGGATATGGGCATTTGGAAGCAGATCAGGTTAGGAGATTGGGACCTGAGACCTGATGGTAGAGCTGTCCCCAGCTGGTGGTGTGGTTGAGGGGCAGTGCCTTGGCACACTGCTCTGTGGCTTCCTCTCTGCCTCTTGCCCTATCACAGGGACCCAGGAGGCCAAGAGAAGTCCAGTGGTACCTAGGGAAGTGCTTGGAACCCTCAGGAGAGGGGCCAGTCTCCTCAGATCCAAGCCACCCTCCGCGCTACCATTAGGGGCGTCTTTCTGGTGTACACACCTGCCAACATGGCCTCCTCCTCAGACCCCTAGCAGCTGCCGACACTCCCAGCTTCAAGTGTGCTATTGGCAACCTGGGACAACCTTTCCTACCATGCCCTGACCCAGAGACCTCTCCAAACACACAGGGCTCTGTTACTTCTCCAGGCCTTTGCAACACACTGTTCCCATGGCTTAGAATGGCTCTCCAATCCCACTCTTCACCTGAGAAACTCCTGCTCAGGCTTCAGGATTCTGCTGAAATCTCAGATCTTCCATGAACCTCCCTGGGAAGCCTGGGCTCCCTTAGAGCTTCGGACACACCTCCAACACAGCACAAAATAACACTAGGTTAGAACATGTGGGTCAGTGAGATTTGTCCTGCCTCTGGACAGCGGCTCCCCAAGAGCCTCCATAAGTGGTAGATGAATGAATAATGAATGAATCCAGTCTACCAAGAGCTTGCCATCTCACTGCCACCCCTGAGCTGAGCAGCCTGAGTCCTTGCCACCCTCTGGCCTTCACTGCCCCCTCCCTCCCTTGCCCTTCCTGAGGTCTTCACCACTCCAGCCTTTATTGCCTCTACTGATGCTTCCTCCTGCGGCCTCTGCCTGCTGACCTTGACCTTTCCCCTAACTGGTGTTCTCTCCATAACAAGTCAATCACAGCAGATTTTTTTTCTTTTCTTTTTAGCAACCCCAAACCTTAAGTCTTGGGAGTAGGTTTCTTCAAATTCAAGGTACTATTTTGATGCAATCCCGGGCTGGGGTTGCTGAAGGTCTCCACGCGCAGCTACCTTGTTACATCCACGACCTGGGTGACCAGTGACCAGTCGGTCAATGAGCTCTCACTGTCCTTTCCCCATCCCTCCGCCTCACTGTCCTTTCCCCATCCTTCTGCAATCACGCACCACCAGCACAATACTGAATGCAAGGTAGGGAGTTACACATGACTCCGTGAAAATGCCTCCTATTTATAAATAAATGCAGGAATGCATAAAGACAGCAAGTCCTCCCGAGTCACACAAAGGAGACAGGGTCTGGCCCACCATGGCAGCCAGAAGAGCGAGCTGACTTCAGGAGGAAGGGGCTACTTGAGTCAGGGATCTTGCAGCTTCTCAGCCTGGGAGAGACCACCTGTGTCCTCTGATCTCCGGTCTCTCAGGTAACAGGAGAAGGATGACACCCAACCCCACAATCGTGCTGCATGTGGATGGGGCAGAGTTTTATAAACTGCGGGAGAGTTTTATAAACTGCGGGAGCCTAGCCCTGAAGGTCCAGGGGAACCTAAGTGCTGGGGTCAGACTGAAATGCAAGGTGCTCAGAGGCAGACTAAGCTAGGATGACTACCAGGAAGGGAGTCCTCTAATCTTTAGTAAGGAGAAGAGTCTTGGAGACCATCTGGGTTCTCCCCAACACAATAGGTTTCCCTTCCGCAAGCCCCATAAAATGCCAAGAAGGGCACAGGCTTTCTTGGGAACACAGACCTGCTCTGCTATTTACAAGCTGTGTGGCTTTGAGCTAACTACTTAACCTCTCTGAGCTTATTGCCTCCTACACAATATGGAGGCAATGATACCAAAATTGTAGACTATTGTGAGAAAGTGAAGACAGAGCAAGAACACCTGGCGCTTAGTAGGCACTCAATAAATGGTAACTATTCTCTCTCCCTGCCCTGGACACACCCCATAATGGTGAACTCACTACCTCATTAGGGAACCCAAGCCGCTGCTGACCATTAGAAAGTCACAGTGACCCTGAGCCAGCTGCACTTCCTGTCATTTTCACCCTCTGGTCCTTGTCCTGCCTCCTGGAACCTCATACAATAAGCCTGCTCCTTCTCCCTTCCGATGGCACTTTAGACATCGGGAGAAGGCAGGAGTCATGTCTCCCCACGACTTCCTACCTTCAGCCACACAGTCCAGTTCCCTCAGCTTTTGTGTCAGGCTTGGCTCTCCTGGGTCATGTACTGTGAATGCACCATCATGAGGGCCCATCACGCATGGACCACAAGTTCCAGCTGGTGTGGAACGCAGGGTCCCAGCCCTCTTTTGCCTGTAATCCATTTTGGAGATGAGGATTGAGGAAGAAACGGCTGGGACTCCAGGCTGGTAGTGTTGTGTGTTGCCCAGCCCAGCTAATGTGTGCAGGAGCCTGGGGCCTTCATGTCCTGCTGACCCCTGCTCAGGGAGACCTGACCATCTAGGGAGGCTGAGAAGGACCTGTTATCTAACCCTCCTCTGCCCACGTCTATCAGGACTGGTTGACTCGCAGGGAGGGAGCAGGAGAGGCAGGGCTGCTACGAGCAGCAAGATGGAGGGGCCCCACTGCCCAGGCTGTTGTTGGTCTGAGCTGGCTGAGCAGCTTTCCAGAGCAGAGCTTGGCGGGTAACGCTCTAGTTGGCTCTGCGGCCCCATGACCCACAGCTCACCCTTGACACGCATGTCTTGCCTGGCTTTGTGGACTCCCAGGGAGAGGTTCTGATATCTTTCTCGACCTTCTCCTGTGCGGGTAGAACATCTTCATTCCCAGAGAGGATGCAGAGGACAAAAGGATGAAGCCCAGAACTACCAGCTCCTCCTCCAGCCCCCTCTGCCCTGCTTCCCTGGTCTCATCCAGGCCAGATAGGGCTTGAGCCGAGACAAGGGTTTGGAAACAAGCTGGAAACCAGATGCTGTGGCGGAGCTGTGCCTTCCCAGGTAAACAAATTACACGCCATACACAAACAATCTGCTGCCTGCCTCTCCCCATTCAGAGGGCAGCATGTACAGAGAACGAGCCTTCCTCCCAGAAGCAGCTTTCTTTCCTCATGGCGGGGTGAAAGCCAATGCTATTGACATGGAAGGCAGGGCCAGGGCTAGGGTGAGAGGCCACAAACAGCCCCGTGCCTCTAACACTCCTTGTCTGTCAGCACAGAGATCTCAGGTAAATGATTGTAAAAAGAGCTTTTATAAGCACTCTGCTGAGAAGACAGCAGACAACAGCACCAGGCGACCAGCAGATCCGAGCCTTCGGAACCAGCCCATCTGCTGGGAAGGAGGCGGCGGGTGATCTGGAGTCTTGGCAAAATGCTGAGGCCCGGAGCACAGATGAACCCTGCCTGGTAGGCGGGGGCAGTGGAGGTTTCCTAATGGTCCAGAACCAGCACAGTGGGGCTGAGCTGAATCGCAGGCAGTGCAGGTTAGCGAGAGCGCTGCCTGGGTACTCAGGCATGAGACCCAAAACATAGGAGGGCAGGGCCTCCCCTTATAGCAGGGAGAGCTAGGAATGGGACCTGCGCTAGAATAGACACTCTCCAGGCTGTGCAGACTTGAGCTCTGGTTCTTACTAATAGTGGAAGCCCAATCTGCCAGTGGAGACTGTGAGCAGGGAACATGGAAACGTAAGGGTGACAAGTCTTGGTCCGAGCACTATTTGACATGTTAGGATTTGATTTGGGTGACGAAAGGCACTGAGGAGGGTACCCTAGAAACTGGATGGTCCACATTCTTATTCTCGCTTTGTCCTGCAGGGCTGTGTAGCCTTTCTGGGTTGCAGTTCTTACTGGGGAAATGTTGGGTAAAGGGGCATCTGGCTGGAAGAGAGAGAACAAGGGATGTCTCAGCCTCTAGCAAGGAGTTAAGGTCAGCACTGAGGGCCTTGTGCTCAGGGACTCTGTCCCCAGCCTGCACACTGCACACCCTGGCACTACCCCTACTCCTGACCAAGCAGGGATATGCAGGTAAAGACACCTGTGTCTTTGTCAGACCCAGGTTAGGGAGACTGTTGCCCCTTTAGCAGAAATTAGGGAGGAATTGGGAGCACACCCCAGGGACAGTCAGTTGTGAAGGCAATCACATTTGGAAGAACTTCCAAAGGTTTGAGAACAAGGGACCTGGAGAACTCATCAGCTCTTCAAAGGCTGTACCTGCAGGCATACGTGTTGGGCAGAGAAGGAGAAACAACACCCAGTGAACATGGATGAAATGTCTCCCGGGTGTGTCTACTCCCTGCCAAGCACATGGGCTGCAGCACACATTCCAGCCTTCCCTGGGTGCCCAAGGCAGGGACATAAGAAACAGAGTATAGGCCTCTGTGCTTATCCTAATCCCAAAGTGAAGCTTCTAGTGGAACACCCCTGGCTTGGTGGTCAGAAGACTGGTTCAGATCAGAAGGTGCCACTAACTGCTGTGTGACCTTGAGCCAACGAGCAGAACCACATATTTAAGAAAATATCTGAATTCATCACTCAGGTTGGACAGACTATACACCAGGACCATCCAGTCCCAGCCCCTGCCCTCCAAGGGCTTATGCTCTACAAATGGCAGTAGGTTTCCATGGGCGGGATGGCAAAGGGAGAGAGTACCACCACCCTGCCCCAGCTGTGAAGTCTGAGCTGTCTCCGTCTTGCCCCCAGGTCACAGTCTTCCCAGGCTACTTATCCAGGCCTCATGCTTTTGGGGGCGGCTTTCTGAGGTTTCCACTGGGGGGCAGCCAGAGGCAGAGGGCGGGGGCTGGGGCTGCCTATGCATGCGTGTTTGTGTGTGTTTGTGTGTGCGCAGGCGTGTTGTTGGCACAGACGTGACTCTGCATTATCCGGGCCCGTAATGAGTCCTCATTGCAATGGGTTTGATGGAATAATTATATTCTGGAAAAACTGCAGGAAACTGCGTTCCACTTCTTAAAGGGCAGGATCATCAAACATTTGTGCTACATTATTTGCAGTCACACCTTCTGCTGCATCTGCTCCCTTAAAAAAAAAAATCTCCAACTCCAATCTGATCTGAATATATAAATCTGAATTATCACAGCAAAGGCGATACGCTCACACCTTTTTTCTTTTTTTTTTTTTATCTGTTGCCATGGTGATTAGATAAAATTCACGCCAAGTCTCCAGGGAAGGATGGAATTATTTCAGACAGTTTCTCACCCCTCTCAAGCTACTTCTCTCTGTAACATGCCTGGGCACCATCTCGGGGCTTGGGCAGGAAGACAGGCAAGAGAAGAAGGCACCAGCTCTTTGGGAAGCCTTGGACAAGCAGAGGAAAGCACTCATCTTTCAGTGATGCTCTTAGTGCCAAGTTATGTCTGGAGCCGCCAAGACAGCAACATGTCCTGAAAATCCACAGCCTCCTCAGTAACCCAGAAAGCCACCTGGGGAAAAAAATGGAGGCTCAGGGGGTGAAAGGCAAGGTGCCCTTGGTCAAGGTCAAGGCAACAGGAGTTGCAGATATTGACCCAGGGCCTTGGCTCTGACCTCTCCCAAGTGGAGTTGAGCAGGGAAAGAGGTTTTCCTTGAAAAGTGAGAGACTCAGCTCCCCACACCAGGTCTGTGTCTGGATCCACTTTTCATCAGGGCTTCCCTAGGCTGAGATTCTCATAGGGGCTAATTACCAATGGATGTAATTTGTTAAAAGGTTTTTCATAAAGGGCATTATTGACTTAATTGTTATTTAACACCACCAATTCACAAATCTCAGCTCTGTGTGTGTGTGTGTGTGTGTGTGTATGTCCTCAATGTTTCAGAGTATATTGCAGAAGGCAGGGTCTCTCTCCCTAGAACAAGTCTTCTCATTTCTGTCAAAAGTCCCAGTTCCCGGGTATGGGAGATAGGAGCCCTGATTCCAGGAGGCCTCTTTCACAGAAGCCTCAGGGAACTGAACTCAACGCCTGTGAAAGCTGAGAGTGGCTCATTATTAAGGCTGTAGCTGAACAAGGAGGGGAGAGCTTTGTCAGCCAAAGCCTAGGGGTAGAACGACAATCTGTGTTTATTTACTCCAGTGACTCACGTTAGGGTCTCATTAATAATCCCACCAATACAGAGGGAGGGGTTTGGGGAACATGCAATTTTAAGTGCATCTCACAGCATATCATTTTACTCAAAGGTGAGTTAAGAGAGAGCCCTGGAGGTCAGGAGAGGATGCCAGATCCCCTAAGAAGCTTAATCCAGAACTCCTCCAGGCCAGCACACTTTGCAGAAAGGGGCACTAGCAGGTCACCGGATGAAGAAGACATCTTTGAGGCAGCATCAGCCCGAGAATGTCTTTTTTGGTGGCTGGTTGGAACCTGGGCCTATTCAGCAGGGTGCCCTGGGGAAACAATGGGTCTGGAGCCAGGAGGCTGAGGTTTGCTAAAGGATCTGTGGGATTCTGCTGAGAACTGTTTCCTCTCTGTACCTCAGTTTCCCAGTCTGAAAAATGAGGGAGAAGAAGCCTATTTCTGTCACTGCTGGGAAACCTTGCAATTTCTAATGTCAGGGATGAGATTTCAGCACGAGGGCCCTGTGGTGAGGCAAGGACACCGAGGACCACTGAGCAGGCTCTCCCAGGCCCAGTACAGAGCCTGGGCACAGGGGTGCCCAGTGAGCCAGCAAAAACGAGTCTCTTCGTCTGCCCTGTCACTTTGCCCATGGCTGTCCCAGGGGAGCTGTGGCCCCCGGATGGTGGCAGGGGTGGGAGCACAGGAGTGGTGGGGATACAGCAAGTAACTGCACGGACTTGGAGGGTAGACAGACCTGGCTGTGAGTCCGGCCTAAGCCGCTTATTAGCTCTCAACTTCAGGCAATGTAACCTCTCTAAGCCTCTGTTTCCTTGAATAGTAAGTGAAAATACATTTAAAATGCACCTCCCAGGGTTGTTGTTGGGATTAAATGATCTACAGAGCACTTAGCACGTGCATAAAGAAAGTGCATTGAGTAAAGGCTCAATAAATGATGATGGTGATAAAGGAGAGGAATAAGGGCAGCATCATTTTGGCAAGAGATGGCGTGAAAACAGCAGAGGCCTGGGGCAGAAGAACTGAACTCAGTCCTTCTGCTCCCTTTGCTCTTTGTTGCTGCTATGTTTGGGGCATGTCACTTAATCTCAGAGCCTTATTCTTCACTTACAAAATGAGAGTCTGCTCCGTTATCAGCCTGTGCTATCAGTGTTGCTATTCTCAATTTTTAAATGAGAAAAGGAGAAGTTAAGCACCAAGTTAAGCACCAAAAGTTTCACAAAGCCACGTATTAGTGTCTGAGTGTGGATAGCAACCTCAAGGTAATAATATCTCTGTGGCCTTCAAACACTGAGCATAACATAAGCTGATGTAGGCACACTTCTGTTGATTGTCAAGTGTGATGCGTGGCTAAGTTGCCACGATTCAGTCATGGTAATGAGAATCACCTTGAATTGGCAGCTGGGACCTGTGACTTAGAAGGGCTTGTCCCCAGTACCCAGACTACAGGCCCGTAGTTGGACACGGCTGTCACTCATGCTGCATGCTGCCAGAACCTCGGCAGGAGGCCAGAGATTGTTCTAGGGGTCCTGGTTCTAGTTCTCATGCTGTTACTGCTATGTGACTCTGGACTAGGTTGTCACTAAGGTCCTCTCCCAATTCAAAGCCTCTGTGATTCTAGGATTCATTCCTGGGGACAAGGTGAAGCAGGCATTGTTTGCAAAGGAGAGGCTTGGACCTCACCTGAGGAGGAGTAAAGGAGAAAGGAGCAAATAGGGCCACCAGGGACGTGGAGAGGCAGCAAAAAAAGATCCTGGGGTCCTTTCCCTTTAAGAGGAGCAGAGATCCCTGACTTTTGGATCAGGGCTAAGCAAGCCTGGAATGGGGGAGGGGGTAGGAAGCCCCCAGAGTCTAGAGATTCAAAGACACCCTGCCCCTGTGAGATGCTGAAACTCTTAATTGGAGCTGTGCGTGCATCCAGCACCAATCACTCCATGATGTGCCTTTCTGAGGCAGCACAGAAGGCAGCCCTTCATTAAATCCGACACCAGGGAATTAATTCAACTCACTGCTGTCACTCTGTCTCCCTCACCCTTTCCCTCAACAGCCATTGCTCCTTGATCTTCCACACCTTTATGTCGAAAGTTCTCCTTGAGAGAGGAAGCGTCTCCTGACTGTCACTGAGCTATGACTATATCGTGGGCCAGAACTCAGGGCTCAGCTCGGGAGGGTGCAGTGGGGAAGCACAGGGGTGATGGGGGACTGAGGGGTGGGAGAATGGATGCACTGTCATAAGAGAGAAGGTGAGGAAGGACCACAGGCTATGAAGGGTCCTTCTCCACCACCAGCAGAAGTAGCAAGGATTTGAAAGCTAATGGTGACAGCTAACTGGCTCACCCCATTTTAGCTATTCTTGAAACAGCAACTTTATAATTAAAATCCCTTCAGGAGGGAGTCATACGGGGAAGGAGGAGGGGGAAACAGAGAAGGGGCTGGAGGGAAGTTGCTGGGACCTTCTTTAGCACCATGCTGCCTCCTTGGCCATAGAAAATCACAGCTTCCAAACGGATCCCCTCACCTACTTACAGGTGCCTCCCTCCCTACCTGTCTACCTGCCTTCTCTCTGACCCACAGTCTTCTCCTGACTCCACCCATGTGCTGAGATCCCCAGCGTGGGAGGAGCCAGGGAAGAACTTGGAGCAGGCAAATCCCTCCCAATCCATGGGGAACTGGTTACCCCGGCCACAGACAACCTTCTCCTTTTGCCCCAGTGCTATGAATCAATATTATTTTTGCTCTGCTTGTGCTGAGAGGTGAAAACAGTTGGAAGCACTGCCCCAAGGCCTCCAGCTCTGATGTCTGTAGTCTGAGGAAATCGTGCTACACCTTTCAGTGATTTCTATTGGAAGTCACTGGGCAGCGCTTGGCTTTAATTATTCCTTCTCTATGGATCCCCTAAAGATTTGTCCAGGACTTGCAAGAAAACAGAAACACTCAAAAGACCAGGGACAGGGAACCTGAATTATGTGAACACTAATTTATGATGGAAGACAGTTGTTTAAGGAACATCCCCCAAGGAAGGCCATGGCTCTGCCAGGGAAATGTTAGAAGCTGATCCAGGCTCCTGGTTGAGGTGATGCCAAAGAGATAACGCTTGTGAAATAATTTTCTATCGGCATCCCCATTTTCTAGACGGAGTTCTCAGAGGTAAGTAATCTGCGCAAGGAGAGACCCAGCCAAGACTCCGTCCCTGCCGCCCCGCCGCCATCTCCTCAGATTGTCCTCCCTTTCCTACCCCAGAGCTTCCTTCCTTGGGAAGATTCCCGCTTGCTCAGGAATTCTATGCAGACAACATCTCCTCTTGACTATAATCAAATTACAGAGTCAAGTCAGAAATGCAAAAAGGAACCATTTTAAAGGATTCTTGGTTTTGTTTTTTAACCTTCGTAAGAAAGTCTGACCTTTCCTTTTGATGGAGTCACAAAATCAGATAATCAGTTTTCCCCACCCACAGGGGATCTCTGAGTGTTGGGGCTGACACCATGGAAACAAAGGAGCACCTGGCTGTGGACTGAGGAGGCTGTGTCCCACCCTGTCATTGAGATGAGACATTGCACCTGCACCCCTCCCACTGAGACTACAGCCACACCCACTACCATCAGCGGCAAAGGTCCTTTGTCCTGGGAGAAGGACGGTTCTGCTCTCGGGTAATGCCAAGAGAGGAAAAGAGGTGGAAGCTTACTGCCATGAGTTTTCTTATGATTAAATGTGAAACACACATCAACACACTCCCTGAAATTGTGTGAAAGATCGTGAAAGACCCTCTGAATTCTCCCTGGTAAGAAGATTAATTTGGGAAGTGGAAAAAAGAGAAGTGGCTCAGGGCTCTTTTCTGTGGGGCATAGAGGCTGACTGGAAGCCCCAGTTCAGAGCCGGGGACAGGGAGGAAGGTCACTCAACATGGCAGGTGCCCAATGGACTCTTAGGGGCAGGGATGCCTTTCTATGATCCACATTATCTGGCCTCCCAAAAAACCTTCAGGAAGGTCTGCACGATATGTGCAGGTCTTTGTGAGGGTGGGATTTTTGGGAAAACCAGGAAGGAGGCTGAGGACACATTTGGTCAGCACCACAGCAGAGATAGAGAAGCATCCGTGAAACACAGAACAGGGAAGCAGAATTCGGCAGAGTTGGGAGCCAGAACCAGAGACCACTGTGAGAATACAAATCTTCCTGTGAACTTGCAGACATCTTGAGAGGGATATGGGACATTTCCAGGGCTAAATTAAGACTAGAGACAATTTTTGTAGTTCTTAAGAGGCAGAGGCTATCCTATTGCTATCTGGGTTGTAGAAAACTATTATTATTATTATTTTAGAAATGAGAAAGTTGAGAAATTTAGGCAAAGGGCCAAGAGCTACTAAAAGCTAGTGATCAGAAGGAGCCAACACCAAGAGGTGGCTGGTGAAAAACCCAGTCCCAGACGGTGCTGGTGGAAACAGCATGTTCAGACCAAGGAGGGGGCGATGGCCTCACTGTGCCCCCTGCTCACACCATCTGTGGTGTGGGACACTCACTCTGGGAAAGACTTTGACACAACAGGGCACGCCCAGAGGTGGCTCCCCGGATGAACTCAGATCCGATGAATCCTAGGTGGGATTGCTGCAGAATTGGGGTTGCCTTGACCCAGAGGAGGGGACACTAGGGTCGGGTGTGGGAGATAGAAGAGGATGGGCACTGTCCTCAAGAACTGAAGGTGCAGAGAGACAGAAGGAAACATCTGTGGAAGCTCAGGGTGAGGAGGTGGCGGAAGGAGGACCTCCAGGTGGAATTTCACAAAAGCAGATTTTAGTCCCATCTAAGAAGGAACTTCAGAGGACTCCCTGAAAAAGCAAAAAAGCACAAGTAGCAGCTACTTTGCCGAGGTACCTACACTTAAATATGACTTTTTGGTGTTCAAAACTACTTCATATCTAATCTTCTTAACACATATTTGACAATTTAGAAAACGACAAAAAAGAAGTCAGAAATCATCTCTCATCTCACTATCTAGAAATAATCAAGACAATCACTAATAGCCTTCAAGTATTTCTTTCAAGATATCTATCTAGGATCCCAACACAAAAGAAATGAGAAACACTCAAGGGGTGTTGGATATCCCAAACACCCTGCATTGACCAGGACACATTCTATGCATGCAACATAATACCACATGTACCCCACAGATATGTAAAATATTATGTACCAATAAAAAAGATATCCATCTATAAGATGTATAGAGCATATGCATTTTTTAACCAATTAGGAGCCCATACACACACAGACACATACACACAATTATTTTTCCACCTAACATCATATTAGGATCTTTTTCTCTGTAAGTTAAAAATGCATTAAAGATATTTCCCTGTGGCCGGGCATGGTGGCTCATGCCTGTAAGTAATCCTAGCACTTGGGGAGGCCGAGGCAGGCGGATCACCTGAGGTTGGGAGTTCGAGACCAGCCTGACCAACATGGACAAACCCTGTCTCTACTAAAATTACAAAATTAGCCAGGTGTGGTGATGAATGCCTGTAATCCCAGCTACTCAGGAGGCTGAGTTAGAAGAATCACTTGAACCCAGGAGGCAGAGGTTGCAGTGAGTCAAGATGGCGCCATTGCACCCGGCCTGGGCAACAAGAGCGAAACTTCATCTCAAAAAACAAAAACAGAAACAAACAAACAAAAAAAACGGTCAGGCGTGGTGGCTTACACCTGTAATCCCAGCACTTTGGGAGGCTGAGGCGGGTGGATCACAAGGTCAGGAGTTCAAGACCAGCCTGGCCAAGATGGTGAAACCCTGTCTCTACTCAAAATACAAAAATTAGCTGGGCGTGGTGGCAGGTGCCTATAATCCCAGCTACTTGGGAGGCTGAGGCAAAGAATTTCTTGAACCTGGGAGGCAGAGGCTGTGGTGAGCCAAGATTGCACTACTGCACTCCAGCCTGGGTGACAGAGCGAGACTCCATCTCAAAAAAAAAAAAAAAAATTCCTTGTATTATTGTACTGTAAGTTATTTAATCATTCCCCTGTTTATTGGATATTTAGTTTTGAATTTTCAGGGTTGTAAATAACATTGCAGTTGGCGGAACTCTGCTTTGTCTTTTTTTTTTGAGAGGGAGTTTCACTCTATCGCCCAGGCTGGAGTGCAGTGGCGCGATCTTGGCTCACTGCAAGCTCTGCCTTCCGGGTTCACACCATTCTGCCTCAGCCTCCCGAGTAGCTGGGACTACAGGCGGCCGCCACCACGCCCAGCTAATTTTTTTGTATTTTTAGTAGAGATGGGGTTTCACTGTGTTAGCCAGGATGGTCTCCATCTCCTGACCTCATGATCCGTCTGCCTCGGCCTCCCAAAGTGCTAGGATTATAGGCGTGAGTCACCGTGCCAGGCCGGCAGAACTCTTTATTGCCATCTTTGGCTATCTCTTAAAGATAGAGCCTTACAGACATGGACATCTGAGACTTCAGATACATATTGCCAAATGCTTTCCAGAAAAGGTGTGCTGGGGCCTACGTGCACAAGCAGCATGTGAACATCCCCAACTACACGTTTGCTTGCCAAAATCACCTCAAGAGTTCCCTACAAACAGTACTCCTCCATCGAGGAGGAGACTTGATAGATCGCTTTTCAGGAGCTTGTCTGTTACATGCCTACCCATGATAAACAAGGTAGCAACTCCATCTTGCAAACACACACACTGATATGCACATTAACTAATTCTGTCCTCTTTGTAAACTCTGGCGATACTTCCAGACCTTAGAGGACCCCAATACAAATCCACCCTGTTGAGAATGAGACAGACTTCCTCACCCTGTAGCAGGATGCTTCTTGAGACCTGGGTCCCTGGTCCCATCAGGGCTATGAGTGTTGTCTGTAAGAAATACCCAGGGCATTAGGCTCCATGATTTCCAAGGCCCCCTGTAGCCCTGACAAACCAATTCTACCACCTGCATGTGCCACCTGTGAACTTGGATGTGTAAGAGGGAGGGGGAAATAGAGGAGGGGCAGGACAGGGGAGATCATTGTTTCAGGGTACATTGGAATAAACCTAGGTGCTTTTAAGAGCCAAAGCAAGAAGGCAGCAGCTGGTGACTTTGCCCCGCCCTCTGCCCAGGACACCCTCTGTTCTCCAGACCCTGAAGGGGGGCCTCATCCCTAGGGCTGGAAGGCAAGCAGGGGATCACCTTTCTCTCTCAGGTTTCCCTGTTCACTATGACCTCGACTCCCAACTTTCTCTTGTAATGTGAGCTGAGGTTGGGAGTAGGCTTCTCCACGGGGGTGATCATCCGGGTCTCTCGAAGCCACCCATCCCCAAATCACTTTTGCCTGCCCCACGGGCCCACTCTCTTGTTTACAGGCTGCAGATACTTACTGACTCCCCCTCTGGATGGGAGGACAGAGGGCTGTGGGATCACTTCTGCACCCCCAGCTACAGGGAGCAGTGGAAAAAGAAGGCCTCGCGGCCCCATAAATACTCCCAGTACTCTCAATTTTCAGTGGCCTCATGCTGAGTCTCCAGGCCCTCATTAAACTGGGAAACAGATTACAACAGGATCCCGAGGCAGATACATTTCTTCTCCTCCTGTATTTATGCCACTTTTAATTGTTATTTTACAACAATTGAGAGCACCAAGCCCTGCCCCAGGTGGCCCTGGAACAGGGGGCAGGAAAAAATAGGGCACTGGGGGCATTGCTGAGCACCTGACCCCTCCCATCTCCATCAACAATCGCCCTCCAGAATCAGCCCCCAGACCTCGCTTTCACCAACAACTCCTCTCTCTGCACTCCCAGTCCTCCAGCCCTCGATTATCATAGTGGGATGCGAAGCCCACCTCCACCCTCCTAGAACTTTGCACATGGTGTTGAAATGGTTTGTTTTCTAATGAAACATATCATGAATACAGAAAAGCATAAAAATAATGGAAAGAGACCCATGTTTCTTTTGGCATATTTTCTTCAGATTGTTTTTAGAAGAAACATTTTAAGAAAGAAGACATTCTGAAAACAGTTGTATTTCCCTCCAGCAGCCCATCGCCTCCTCCTCAGAGGTAAGCGCTATCCTGAATATGGTGTTTATCATTTCCATGCATGTTTTTATACTTTTGCTACATATGTATGCATCCAGAAACAATACAGAGGACTGTTTTGCATGTTTTCAAACTTTGTACAAATGGTACCATAATGTATGGCATCCTTTTGCAATTTGCTTTTTTCTCTTCAACCGACGTGTCCACACTGATTTGTAAAGCTCTGGTTCATGCATTTCCCCTGCAGCATAGTATTTCATTGTGTGACTATAACATATTTAATGTATCAATATTGGCTTCCGATTTTTTGCTATCACAAACATGGCCATGATGACTAATCCTGTCCATGTCTCTTTGTGCACATGTGTGAGTTTCTTTAAGGAATTTAAATTTTGGAGCTCTTTCTTCTATCTCTCCCCTGAAAGGCATAGACCTGTCACTAGAGCTGAGTGCCCAGAGTAATGGAGGGCACATGGGCTCAGTACAGTTTGTTAAACTGGATCAATCTGGAAGAGACCTAAGGGATCATCTATTCTACCCCTTCACTTACAGACGAGGAAACTGACATCCAGAAAGAGGTCTTAACACTATTTAGGGACAGAGCCGGAAGTAGAAACACCATGCCCTTTCCCATTTTTCTAGCCCTATCCCTATCACACTCTAGGATAGCCGGAGACTGTTAGGAAAATGATCTAAAGGAGAGAGGGGCATAAAGAGGTCACATCTGGATACTTGGCCTCTACAGGGGGGTCTCGTATCTGGACACTCATTCAATAAAATGAAGCTTCACACCTGGACACAGCCCACCGAGGAGGCCTCACACCTTGACACCTAGGCCCCCACTGGAGGCCTCACACCTGAACTCATCTTCCTGAACACTCAGCCTCCAGAGGAGGTCTCACACCTAGACTCACCTTCCAGATGAGGTCTCACACTTGGACACCCAACCCCCGGAGGAGGCGTCAAACCTGGACTCAGCTTCCAGAGGAGGCCTCACACATGGACACCTGGCCCCCAGAGGAGGCCTCACACCTGGACATGCTCAGACCAGGGTCTCAGCTCTGGACACCTGGCCCCCAGACTGAGATCTGTCTTTTGTGTTCTTCCCTTCCTCCTCCTACAGAGTTCAGTCCAGTGGAAGACCCTGGAACCAAGAACCAGGAGCCCCAGATGTGATGGCCTAGAGACAGATAGTGGGCTCTGATACCACATGGTTTGGATTGAATCCCCACTTTATTCTTACTGCTATGTGATCTTGGACAATTTACTGCACCTCTCTGTTCTTTTTTTTTTCATCTGTACAATGGTAATGATGGCTGGGCATGGTGGCTCATGCCAATAATCTCAGCACTTTGGAAGGCTGAGGTAGGAGGATCACTGTAGCCAAGGAGTTCAAGAACAGCCTGGGCAACATTGTGAGATCCTGTCTCTACAAAAAATTAAAAAATTAGCTGAGTGTGGTGGTGTGTGCCTATAGTCCCAGCTACTTGGGATGCTAAGGCAGGAGGATCACTTGAGCATGGGAGATGGAGGCTGCAGTGAGCTGAGACTACGCCACTGCACTCCAGCCTGGGTGATAGAGCTAGATCCTATCTATAAAAGAGAAAACACAAAAAAGTGGGGATGATAATTCCACCCACCTTATAATGATACTGGGAAGACTAAAAGAGTCAGTTTTATCAAGCTATTCATACAATGCCTGGCACATGGCAAGTGCTGTGTTTTATTCTCCCTGCACACTCCACACAACAACCAGTACAGCTTCGACTCACTCCACGCAGCAGGATCTCATCTCCCACTCGCACTCTGCTACTTGGCCTTGGGCAAGACATTTCTCTGACCCCCAGTTTCCTCATCTGAACATAGTGATGACACCACCTGTCACAAGTACAAAATGAGATCCAACAACTCAAACGGCCCTGACAAGATAAGTTCATAAAGCAGACATGGAGTGATTGTTCTATTTATCTGGTTCTGGTCTGCTGGTCAGGCCAAGTGTTTTCCCATTCATCATGGGCTATAGACCATGAGGAAACAGATAAAACACTCTGTCTTTAAAATGTGAGGTTACGTCTGTGACAGTGCCTGGCATCGTGTCTGGTCCACAGTCCAGAAGCCGAATAAATGCTGCCCCTGGTGCCTGCTTCCTGCTGTCAATAAGTTTTATTTTCCTTTCCTGAGTCTGGAAAGAATTGCAGAGGTAAAGCCATTGCCTCTGGCCTTTGTTTGCTCATCTATAAATGGAGGTAATTGTTTCCATGCTACACGGAATCATGACAAGAATCAAATTTTATATATATATGGGCCAGACCCAGTGGCTCATGCCTGTAATCCCAGCACTTTGGGAGGCGGAGGTGGGAGGATCACTTGAGGTCAGGAGTTTGAGACCAGACTGGCCAAGATGGTGAAACCCCAACTCTACTAAAATTACAAAAATTAGTCAGGTGTGGTGGCAGGTGCCTGTAACCCCGGCTGCTCTGGAGGCTGAGGCAGGAGAATCGTTTGAACCCAGGAGTTGGAGGTTGCAGTGAGCCGAGATCATGCCACTGCACTCCAGCCTGGGCAACAAAATAAGACTCTATCTCAAATAACAATAATAATAATAATTTAATATGTATGAAACTGTGCTGTAAACATAAAAGCACGATACAAATTTGACTATTATTTTATAAAAAGTGAGAGACTATTTAGTTTGCCTTAGATCCCCACATTGCTTAAACTCTGGGTATGCCATGTGGGGTCCTTCCTTCCACAGACCTCTCTGGTGAGCTCCCACATTCACCTTGCTGGTGCCTGGGTTTAGGGCCAGCAGCCTGAGGAGGAGCACAGGAGTAAGACGGGAGTGTGGGGTATGTGACAGAGGCAGCTCTGGGCCCATCCCCCTGAAGGATACCCAGTGATAAATCCTGGAAAATTCAAGGGCAGACATGGACTCCAGGAGGCTGAAGCCAGGGATGACCCTCCACTTTTCTGGAAACATCCTTGATTACTGAAGACCAACCCCTAAAATTCCTTCCAAACCATGCCCCACTCAAAATCTTCACTGGCTCCCCATTGCCCTTTGATTACATACAACTCACACAACATCAGTTATATCCCACCTGTGATGCATCCTGAGCCCAGCCAGGCTGCTTTTCCCCAAGAGCAGCCCATTGTTCTCAGCTCTCCAGGAGTTCACTGGTACAGCCTCCCTCGCCCAGACCCCAGCTGCCCACTGGGATCACACAGGGAGCTGTAACCAATGCAGATGCCTGGGTTTCACTGCCAAGGATCCTGATCTAATTGTCCTGGGGTCGGGGCTAGACACTGGTGGTTTTCGTAAGCTCCCCAGGGGACTCTAAAGCTGAGAGCTGGCAGATCTAGAACATTGCTCCCCTGCAGGAGCTCAGCCTGCCAAAACAGACCCCTTCTCCAGGACCCAGGAGGAGGGGCCATTTCCTACAGGGCATCTTCTCTAATCACAAAAGATGGGTGTCCCCCACCTCTCAGTCCCCCAATAACTTGCACCCTCTCCTGCACCCTCATCACACTCTTGTGTGTTGTGTTGTGTTGTTGTCTTGCGTTGGGTCACTTGTGTCCCATACTCATCTTGACTATTAGACCCTGAAGGCTGGCACGGTGTCCCCAAATGTTTCCATACCTCTGCCCACCCTTCATATGCCTAACAGGCTCCTGAAACAGTGGTTCATCCAAGGCTGTCCCTAAAATTCAAAACACCAAGACATCTTTCTTAGGTCCCTGCTCTGGGGCACTGCTGGGGTCTACACAGGTAAGTCTCTTTCCCCTTTCCATGGGTAAAAAAAGATCCGTGCGTGCATGAGTGTGTGAATACATATATGTACCTATTCAATATGTACAAATTACATCATGCATGCTATTTATACACATGCACGCATATATTTTTTAATTAAAATTAGTTTCTTTGGTGCGTGGGAAGAGGAATTTCTCCAAATCCCTTGAGATCCTCAAGCAGAGACCCCTGGGAATCACTGTCTACATAACACAGCACCCATCATGCACACAGGAAGCACTCAAAAAAATTTGCTAAATTAAATAATGAACTAAAAATCCAATCAACAGATTGTTGCTTATGCCAACATAGGCGTTTAGATAGATTTAGGGGATGACATCGACGTCAGACATGGCTGGCACAGCTATGGCTGGCACAGCTACAGGCTGACGGAACCAGAAGCTGTGGTTTTGTATCCCTTCCTGGGCGCAGGTCCTAGGGTACAACCATGTTCCATCAGGCTTTGCAAAATGGCTTTCCTAGGCCTGGGCAGTAGCCGCAGGTTCTGGAACATTCTCAATGCAAGTCTTTTCCCTGTGTCCCACTATGAGGGGCAGTGAAGAGGGACCCCAGCCACGCGCTCTTAGAAGCGATTCTTTTGTTACAAAGTCTCAGAGAAGCCCCCACACTCTCACATAGGATGAAGCTCACTCCACACCTGGCAGAGCCCCAGACTCCACCCACACCCACGGCCACCTTCACGGCCACCCACTTCCACAGGCCCTTCTCCCATTCGGTTGTCTGCCTCTCAGTGGTGTCTTCAGGATTCTGGCAGATCCTGTCGCCCTAATGGCTTGGGTATTCAGACATACTTTGAGCCCCAAACTGCTCTGAGCCGGAGGTGAAGAGGAGTCTCTAGGTGTGAGAGGAAACACCTCAACCTTAGAGGCCTTTGTCCAGGCCCAGGGCCCCTCCTGCCCTCCATACTGGGATGGGAAGGTCTGTGCCCGGCTCTAGCCGGCTTGGAATTCCACTCTGAAAGTCGAGCTTGGCAGCTACAGAGACTCGTATTTAAATTCCAGAGGCTTCTGCACACAGCAAGACACCAGGCCCACAAAAGCAAAGAGCATAATGGGAACGTTGGGCTTTGGCCTTAGGGGGTAACACTAAGGGTGTCCCTGCCTCTCTGCCCCATCATGAGGGTTAGGATCCTCCACATCCTGCCCTCAGGCCCTTAGCCCTGAAGGCCGCATGAGCCTGTGACCCTCTGTGTCAGGGCAGCAGTGTCTGCCCTCCTAAATGCTCACACCAATGGTCTTACTCCTCACAGAGACCTCCCAGGCTACACAGCAAAGACGACTAAGGCCGGGGCAGCTTGTGGACATGCGTCTGTCTAGCCTTAGGAAAAACTGAAAACCTACGCATAGAGAAATTGTATATAGAAAACAGATCTATATAGAAAAATACATTATATACATGGAAAAAGTATTTTCTCTATACAGAAAATAAAAGTACCTGATTTTGAATCCTCACAACTGAAAAATGTGCAGCTCAGAAAGGTTAAGACCTTGGCCAGGGTCAGAAGGCAAGTTAGGAGCAGGGTCAGTGTTGGAACCCAGGTCCCTCTGAGGCCAGAGCCCACAGGATTTTGCTTCTCTAAACAGCTTCACTTCATCACAGAAGAGATTCCAAGCAAGCCCTGCTTCTTCAGAGCAGAACAGGAGCAAATGGTGGCTTTTTTCCAGCAGCCACAGAAACAGGTACAGCCACACACACCCCTTCATTCTCATCCATCCCATTTACAACTTAATCTAAAGGATCAGTCACCTTCCCGGCTAAACCGTCCTCTAAGCATTCGACAAACATTGCCTGGGTGCCTACTATGTGCTCGCACACATTGAGGCTTGTGGCATTGCGGACACAGACCACCCCACCCACTGTTACCCAGCACAGGCCTCCGCACAGAACCATAGCACCATCTCCACCAGCTCTGGCTCTCATTGATACACAACAGAGTTCAAAATCACAGGCTTGGCAGGAAGTGCCATCTATACATAGCTCTACCATTCTGTAAGCACCGTTGGCTTCTTCTGAATAAATGCTACCCTACATTAAATGCCAGAATTCGGCAAGCAAGACTGCATGTTTGTGATGAGATTGAGAACTAAAGGCAAGATTGATTCTGATGTGAACACCAGCAAAGCAAATGGGTTTTTGAAAACCCTATAATTTCCCTGCAACCCTTGACTTCACTAAACACACATTTTTAGACTACAGCACAGTTAGGTAGGCATTAAACAAAAATGAGGTAGTCTAATGATGATTTATGTGTAGGATAACCTTCTATAAAGAATTCCGCTCTGATTTCAGGGTAACTTTCAGAGGTGCCAACTTAACCAAACAATGCTGCTTGCTCTGTGTCCACCGCCACGGTGTGATCCCAGGGCACAGCGTTTTCCTGCAATTGTCTTAAATCTGCTGAAATTCACCCAGGGGGTGCTCTGGAAATGCAGCGCCTGCCATGAACTAAATGGAAAAGCAAAACATGACACATGCACACGCCGCCAGAGGCACCTGTGAACACGAGACATTTCTGCTTGACTGAGGAGTGCGGCTGATGGTTCTGGAACCAACCAACTGGCGTGCAAGCGCAGAGCAGCCCGCCTGCTGGGATATTGGAAGGAGTTCTAGGGAGCTGCGGGCTTGCTCTCTGGGAGGGGGTGCTTTGAGAGCTCCTGGGGCATAGGCATCAAAACCAGAGTTCTGGTGTGCCCCTCCCTGGCTGTGTGACCTTGGGCAGGTCCCTCAGTGCCCCCAAGCCTTGATTGCCTTGTCTGTTAAATGAGTCTGTTAAACCTGTGTCTCCCGCAGATGTGTTTGGGAGGATTCATAAGATGATGCTGGTGAACAGGCTTTATAAACCAGAGAGCACTATACAAACTGAAGGAGATGCCGGCTGCAGGGCACAGATGGAGAAGTGGCCCAAGCTATCTCTAAGAGCTGAAATCACACTGCCCTGGGCTCAGATTCTGCCTCGTCATTTCCTCAGGGTATGGCCTTGGGAAGGCTGACCTCTGTGACTCTCTGTGCCTCAGGCCCCACATCTGCAAAATGGGAATAATAATAATACTGACTACATAGGGCACCTGTGAAGCTTAAATAAAATGATGGAGAAAAACACTTATCACAGATGAGCTCAGTAACTGATCACTTATTTTCCTACCAACGATTCTTGCCACTATGAGTATCATTTCAGTTTAGGGAGAGAATCCCATTGCTGCCTCCCAGTGCTTTCTTGTAATCACTAACCTGCAACACGTGCTTAACAGCTTTGGCAGGTAGGATTTTCTCCACACTTCAAGGAAGAATACAATATGTCTGAGTCCGAGGCTTCCTTTCTCACTGAAGCAAACAATAAACAAACAACAGCCAAATTAAGGACCAGCTGCCTTTTCCGCTCTCTAACTGCCTTGATGAGGGAGACAGTAATTGCTGGGAGTTCCTAGGACAGCGCTCTGCCTGGAGTCACTGTTACAAGGAAGAAGCTTGGACTTTGGGGACAGAAGCTCTGGTCCATACCCAGGCCTTGCCACTTGGAAGCTGTGTGACCTGGAGCAAATCACTCGGCCTCTCTGAATCTCATTTTCTTTACATCTAAGAATGGGGGTAGCATGTTTCCCTCCGAGGGTTCCAAGCATGATTAAATGAGATTACACGCAGGTGCCTGCCGTGGGGCCCTACATACACTTATGGACTCATACACATCTATTGCCTCCCCTCTCACTCCTCTTCTGCCTGCACAAGTCACTAAGCCACACTGCCTCTGCGTCCACACCTGTAAAATGGGCAAGGTAATGGGGGCTACTGTGAGGAGCAAGTGACATCATCTGAAAGCACTTTATAAACTGTATCGTTTGAAAGACAATAGTTTTTATTGAACCAGGGCTTGAGCACTTGGAGCAAATTAGACACCCTGAAGTTTGTGGAGCTGATCTTTACTATGTTGGTACCAAACCGCACCTCCATCCCTTCCCTCAACAGAAAATGTTTATCAGGTACCCTGCAAGGTGCTAATGAATCCAGAGATTAATACTACATCCTAGGCACTTTGTTTCTGTCATTCTATTCAGTTAATATCATGGAATATTTGAGATAAAAACATGATGGTGGTTGATCCATCTTGCATAGTCCTTTGTAGCTTTCTCAAGATCATATTTAGGGGGATTCAGTCTCCATCTGTGACTCTAGGACCATCACCCCTTTGGGTGGCTGCAGCCCCTAGCTTACCACCTCTAGCTCAGCACCCAAAAAAGGGAGCACAGGTGGTGGGTGATGATGCCAGACAATGGAGAAGATGGGGCGAGGGAGATGAGGTCTAAGGTTGCACAACTGCATGAAGCTAGATGGGCAATTTCTTTGATGCATTTAGGTGACTCCTTTCCCATTTAGGAATTTGAGTCTCCTCTGAGGCCCAATTTTTATTTCAAGGATTCTATGTGCAATAGGTTTTATCATTCCCATTTTATAGATGATTAAACTGAGGCTTTGGAAGTAACTTGCAAGGTCATCAATTAAGACTAGCAGACTCCACAGCCTGTCTTCTTTCCACCACATCCCACTATATCTTCTGTGAATTGTTTGCTCATAACTGTTCTCCAACTTTCTGTCGCATTGTCTTTTTCTTGTTGGTTTGCAGGAGTTTTAAAATATGGTGAAACCCTGTCTCTGCTAAAAATACAAAAATTAGGCGGGCACGGTGGTGTGCCTGTAATCCCAGCTACTCAGGAGGCTGAGACAAGAGAATCACTTGAACCTGGGGGGCGGAGGTTGCAGTGAACCAAGATCACCTGGGTGACAGAGCAAGCTTCCATCTCAAAAAATATATTTATATATGCTGGGCGCGGTGGCTTATGCCTGTAATCCCAGCACTTTGGGAGGCCAGGGCAGACGGATCACGAGGTCAAGAGATCAAAACTATCCTGGCTAACATGGTGAAACCCTGTCTCTACTAAAAATACAAAAAATTAGCCAGGCGTGGCGGCAGGCGCCTGTAGTCCCAGCTACTCGGGAGGCTGAAGCAAGAGAATGGTGTGAACTGGGAGGCAGAGCTTGCAGTGAGCCGAGATTGTGCCACTGCACTCCAGCCTGGGTGACAGAGCGAGACTCCATCTCATATATATATAAAATGTTATATATATGTGAATTCTGTGGGAGACAATTTAGTGCAGCACTTAGGAGCACAGATGATGGAGTCTGAATACGTAAGTTTAAGTTGTGGCTCCACCACTTACTACCTTTAAGCAATTTACTTAGCATTCTTGTACCTCCGCTTGCCCATCTGCAAAATGGGGGAATAAAAGTCCCCTTCTCTTTAGATTGCTGAGAAGGTGAAGCAAGCTACATATGTCAAATGCTTAGAACAGAGCCTGGCAACTTAGTAAGTGCTCAATAGATATCACTCATTATTATCACGTTGTCCCTTATTCTTTTTCCGTAGAACTAGGCAGTACCTTCATGAGTTAAACGGCCCAGTGACCTCTCAGGTTGCTTACCACTTCTTCTTACCCTCCAGCCATGTTCCCAGATCACCCCACCCTTTCACTGCCCACTTGCCTGTGCCTGCACTGTCACCTCCATCCAAAGTGCTCTCTCTGCCCTCTTGACCTGGTCACAGACTCCAGGGCCTGACTTGAGCCCCGCCTCCTTCAGCATGCCTTACTGCGTGGCCATCAACAGAAAGAATGTTCCTGTGGTATCCTCCTCTTTGTGGGAAGACACTATAGTCCCCAGACAGAAGCCAGGAAAGGAACAGATCATGGCCAACCTGGACTCCTCTGCAAGGCCTGGCACTGTGCCTGGCACCCAGCAGGGGTCCAAGCCCCTTTTGTGGAATTGCCTCGGATCTATCGTCTATTTCCCACTAGTGCAGAGTGACAATCCCAGCCGCTTTTCTCCAGACTCGTAAGTAGTTGAGAGCTTAGGTCTCCAATTCTATACCCGAACAGCAGAGAATCACAAGAGGAACCCACAGAAGCAACTCGGCATTATGGAGGTGAAGGACCACCAAGCTGAGACCCTGGTAATGCCACCGATTTGCTACGGGACCTTAGGCAGTTCTCCCGGTGTCCTCCATGCCACAGGACAGTTCAGTAGGGGAGAGACTGTCATTTTGTCATCACCATTAATCACTGGAGAGAAGAGAGGTCTGAATAAAATATGAATCCTGCCCCTGATGATTATACATTCCTGTAATGGAGATAACACAGACTTTTAAAAAAAATTACAGGACAAAGTACGATTAGTGTCTTGAGTAAGGAACCGATAAAGTTTGAAGGGAGTTCAGAAAAGGAGCCCCTTGGAGTGGGTTAATCTGGGTGACTTTTAAATCCATTCTTAGCAGAAATCGAGGAAAGACATCATGGAAAAAGTAGTATTTGAACCAGACTTTGAAAGATGCGTAGGCTTCAGACAGACAAAGGAGGAAAAATATCTGGTATCTGTAGTGAAATACAAAGGTGCCCATGAGTAGTTAAAATCATGTGCCCTGAGAGAGAGCAAGAGACAGGAGAGAAGATGGCAGGGGAGAGCGTTGGTCTGGACCTGGGTTTCTTTATCCATAAATGCAGAGGCTGAGTGACACAGTCTCCAGGGCACTTTCCAGCTCTCGCAGCCTGTGATTCCACATGTTCACAGCCTACATGTGGCCCAAACTGGTTTCCAGCACTAGCACCACCTCCCCTCTCTGTGCCTGTCTCCCATTCAAATTGGTGTAGATTTGTGGGAGCCAAAGAAGTGACCCTCATGTCAGCCTGAGCGAAATGTAATTAATAAATTGAATCTGCATTCCAAAGCCAAACCAAGATCACATTTGTTTGTTGTATTGAGATTATCCATCCCTGTCCATCAGAGCCGACAACATGAGCCGAATCCTAAATTCCCAGTTTAGGACAGTCTTTGTGTCTCCCACGGGGCCAAAAACAGAGCCAGAACCCAACAAAGCCTTCTTGTTAGGATGGCTGTTTTGTTTACTGGTTTTTAAGCTGGAGATCTGTTGCCCTTCAGAGAAGCCCAAGCCTCTGGTGACTGCACACACAGCCAGAGG
The DNA here is from genome assembly GCF_009764315.1 of Trachypithecus francoisi. Classification (NCBI taxonomy): domain Eukaryota; kingdom Metazoa; phylum Chordata; class Mammalia; order Primates; family Cercopithecidae; genus Trachypithecus; species Trachypithecus francoisi. The sequence goes on from NW_022681473.1 coordinate 106,092,369, forward strand.
TCAGCACAAGGGTTGGTGATAGGTTTCTGTTCCCAGGCAAGTGCAGGAGACAGAGATGGGCCCTCCTCCTATGTTGAAACCTAAGGACACCCAACTCCTAACGATTCCGAGCCTGCTCCAGAGAGGCGGCGGGAAGTAGAGGAACGTGGAAGACCAGCTCACATCCAGGCCGCATCTCTTATTAGCTGTGGCCTTGGGTAACGTGCTTAACTGCTCTGGACCTCAACATCCTCATTTATTAAATGAGGAAATAAAAACAAAAACAGAACATAAAAACAGTATCTCTCTTAAAGGGTTATTGTGAGGATTAGAGATAATATATGTAAAATGCCTAACCCAAAAGAGGTCTCCATACATGACAGGTATTATCATTAATCTTGTTATTATTATTATTATTCCTCTGTGACAGTGCCGTGCTGGTTCTGGGGATAAAAAGATGAAAAAGATACAGTCGTACACCCTCCTGCTGCAGACAGACAGAAATAACAGACTAGGACGCAAGACAGTATGAAGGCAGCGCTCCGGGAACGAAACCAGGGTAGTACTGTCTGCCTGGCAGGCCTACGTCTGGCCTCGTGGAAGAGTAAGGGACAAAAGTGTAAGGGACAAAAGAGGGGCAGGGCATCAACAGAGAGGAGGGGTCCACTGTACCCCAGGCAGAAGAGATCGCTGAATCGAATGAGAGCTATGAAAACCCACTTGGCACCCTGGAACTCTGGAGTTCATTATTCTAGGGAGGCTGGTGGTTTACTTTGCTCTCTTGGCCAAAGGTGGGCTCCTGGAAGGAAGCACTACCTGATAGAATCCTTATACGATACTAAGAGACCTTTTCTCATGTCACAGGACCCCTCTGGCCAGAAGCCTCCTTGCCCCGTGTCTCCCTACTCACAACAGTGTCCTCAGCACACTTTCAGCCGGCCAAGGCACGGTGACAACTCAGTATTCCCATTTGCATGGACAGGGGAGCTGATGCAGGCTTGTCTTCCTGAGCAGCAGCAGACACATCTGGCCCGCATCTGAGCAGTGTCCCAAACTCCCCGCTGGGGCCGAGACAGCCAGTCAGGATGCTGGGGAAGAGCACGCTGGGAAACTCCCACAAGGGGCCCGCATTGATATAATCAGGTCTGGTGGAAATTAAAAGCTATTAGGAACAGGGCCGGATTTATCTTTATATCCAATAACATGTATTGTAATGGTGATCATGCAGATGGGAAATTAAACCACATCTCAGCTTCACTGGAGGCTTTAATTTTAATTTATGTGTGTGCACAGCCCTTGGCCCTCTTACCCCCACCCTGCCAGCCTTGGAGAGCCAGTTCACACCAGGACCAAATCCCTGGAGAGAGAAGCAAGGGTGGGAGTCTGCCAGATACAAAGTGAGAGGCTCTGTGCTTTATACACACGTCTTTAAACAGCAGGATGGGAAGATGACCTGCTTGAGGGAGTGGAGGTGGGTATAGTAGGTGGCTAAAGGGTAGTACTTTGAGCTATTTCTCCAGCCTGTCACTGCCCTGGGCAAAGCACAGCCAAAAAGCTGGTTGAGAGTTTCCTTTGCCAGCTTACTCACAGGCTAACCTGTGAGTAAACACCCAATTCATGGAGCTTGTTTTGGTCCCAAGCCTTCAATTCTTCCCAGACTCCCTCAGAAAGAGGCGTAGGACAGCCAGCTCTCATCCACAGGGGCTGCAACCACATGAGAGTCCCCTCCTCCCAGGGTACCTGCATCCCCAAGGGCATGCCTCCTGGGGCTCTGATGGGCCCACACCAGTCTCCCTGCCCCTCCTTCTGTGTTCCAGCTCCTCCCGGACTTGCGGTTTGTGGAGAAGCTGAGCCCAGCCCTGTAGATCCAGAAATCAAAGTCAACACAGTTCTTCTGGCTCCGGAAGCTGATCCTGAAGCATCAGAGGGAAGTATCCCTGGCTCCTCCATCCTCCATTAACCTTCAGGGCAACTTGCCATGTAATCTTCCCCTACCATGAGAAGTGCCATCCAGCCTCCCCACCTCAAAATGCACACACACACACACAGCACACATACTGGGCATAGTGTGAATATGGTTAGTGGAAAAAAATACTATTTTTATAAAAAATCAAACTACTTGCCTTTGCCAAAATTAAAGCATGTGGCATGTGGGCCCGAGTTCTGGTCCCCTCACCTACAGAGCCTGAACAAGACAAAACTCCACTCTCTCTGGTTCTCATGGAGTCCTCCATGATCATGCTAGTTGGATTTCTGTGCTTGGGGAAGACTGGCCCTGGATCTAACATGTAGCTGTAGAATGATCTAGAATGATTATGGATAGGGCTGGAGGGCTGGGCAGGAGAAGAAAATTCTCCAAGGCCAAACTAAAGAAAGGGGTTCTGCAAAACCAAAGCTTAACACAGCCCCGCAGATTAGCATCAAGGCCACTTCTCTGATAATTATGCCCTTTGGGGCCACCAGCCCAGTCTTGACATCAAAGACAGCCGTGAAGCACCAACTACAAGGGCCGCCTGGGGGAAGCTCCCTGCCTCCAGCTCCTAACACAGGAACCAGTTAACCTTCCTTCTCTCTTATCTGATCTGGTCTTCTCCCCACCCCACACCCAGCCTGCTGTCCTTATTCCATGCCTCTGTCCATGACATTCCCCAGATTCCTCTAGAATTCTTCCAGCCACCCATTCATCTACTCACTGATCATTTAGTGAGCTTTTATTTACCCTGAGTGCAGAAGTGGGGATGTGTGGATGAGAATGATCCAGTGCTGGCCCGTGGGAACTGCAGTCACGTGGGGAACACAGACACCACTCCATACCAGAAACACACACCACCGCAGCAAACAGCCAGCACCAATGCTCTCTTCCACCTAATAATCGCTATAACCTGTGCTCAGCAGTGTCCGGCAGTGTTCTAGACATTATTCATATATTGATTCATTTAATTCTTACTCGAACCCTATGAGTCCATTTTATAGGTGGGGAAACGGAGGGAGTAAACGACTCTCCCAGCTAGTAAGCAATGGAGTGAGTATTAAATGCGGGTAGTCTGGTCCTAGATTCTAGGCTCTTAATCACCACACTGCACTTGATTCCATGAAGTCGTCCCTATATCAGTTTGTCCCCCTTCCTAAAGTCAAAGCCCTCACTGCCTACAGCACACATTTAAAGCCTCCACTGTAGCTAGAGTAACACTTTACTGGATACATTTATATGATGGGGGAAGCATGTCTGTGTGGGGTTAAACACACAGGTTGAAAAAACAGACTCTGGTTCCAGCCCCACCCTCTGCTCAGTGTGATTCAGAAGGTATTTTGCTTCTCTGAGCCTCAGTTTCCTCTTCTGTAAAGTGGAGAGGGGAAAACACATTTATGGACTTTTTGTGATGATAAAAAGAGATCCTGTATGGAAGTTTCTGAGCTCTGTACCTGGGATATAGTAAGCACCCCCCAAATTGTAATGCAAAAATTATCATTATTTAATGGATATAATGCTTAGTCCATAAACTTAAGTATATAAGGAACACCACATTTCTTTATGCTCTTTAAATCACCTTAAATCTGACTCTACTAGATAGGCAGGAGATTGTCCCCAACATTATTGGGGCTTCTCCCAGGGTATGCCAAGGTCCAGGGTACCTCTGGTCCTCACCAGCCCATGGTCCCTGCCTGAATGATTGCTTTGGCTCTTGGGCTGTGCACCTTGTGACTCATTTGAACACAAGAACCCTGGCCTCAGTCCCGGACCCTGCAGGGCCCCACACAGCCACCCCTGCGGGGTCCAACCGTTTCTTCTGGCTGCGTCCAGGGAGCAGCCTTCCGCACGGTCCCCAACCCTGGCATCCTTTCATCTCCTCTTTGTTCTTTGCCCTCAGAGGCTCTCCTCCCCAGACAAAATACCCTTCCTAACCTTTGCTATTAGCCTATGGTTTTACAAAAGACAGGAGGAGCAGCTGTCTTCCAGGAGCTTCGAATTCCCATCCTGCTACCAGCTCTGAGTCTGGAGATATAATGGCCTGGCCATCTGCTTGGAACTGAGAGAAGGAAAAAGTAGTGAGCGTAAAAGGCAAATTAATGTCTCAAAGAAAGTCTCCTGCTGCATTAGCTGTCAACACGCCAGAGCATGGTTCTTGTCCTAGGTACACATCAGAACCACCTAGCGAGCATTGAAAAGGCTGATGGCCAGGCTCTACTCCTGGGAGAGTCTGATTCAGTTGATTTGAGGCTAAGCATTGGTGTTTCTTTTTTTTTTTTTTTTCGAGACGGAGTCTTGCTCTGTCGCCCAGGCTGGAGTGCAGTGGTGCGATCTCGGCTCACTGCAAGCTCCACCTCCTGGGTTCACGCCATTCTCCTGCCTCAGCCTCCCGAGTAGCTGGGACTACAGGCGCCCGCCACCTCGCCCAGCTAATTTTTTGTATTTTTAGTAGAGAGGGAGTTTCCCTGTGTTAGCCAGGATGGTCTCGATCTTCTGACCTCGTGATCCACCCACCTCAGCCTCCCAAAGTACTGGGATTACAGGCACGAACCACCGCACCTGGCCAGCACTGGTGTTTCTAAAGAAGCTCCTCGGGGATTTAAATGGGTAGCAGGCTTAAGAACCCTTACTTTAAAGGTTCCATGAATAGAAGTCTTATCTTCCCCAACTAAACCATCAACCCTGAGGAATAAGAATCGTTTCATACAATCAGTTATGGGACCTTAATGCTCAAAGGACACTCAGAGATCACCTGGTCAAGTTGCTCCAATTTACAGCAAGGGAAACAAAGGTCCTTGGTAGAGAAAGGAAGAAAACACAGCAGAACCCCAGCAATGTGCAGAGATGAAGACATTGGTGATGGAAAAATCCCACAGTTTTGTAAATGGAGGCCTAGAGGTATTTTAAGGACCTGAGGTCCTCTCTTGGGGCTTCCATACCTGTTTTCCTGTGGGAGACACAACCCCACAGAGGTAAAAGGAGCCAATAATGAGGGACTCGCAATCACAGCAGCTGTAATGAGATGAACCCACAACATGGTATGAACCCCATCTCCCAACATCAGCCTCAAAGCGAGGCCAGCTAGAATTCCAATGGAGTCTTTAGCCAACTCATGCAAGAAGGAAAGAAGGAAAGTCCCCATACACATGCTTCCTGAAGTCAGGTCCTCCAGGGAGGCATTGCTCACTGTTTTAGTCACACAATGCAGGAACACAGACCACAAACCCTCTTCTCATCCCTCGTCCCCTTGCCACCTTTCGCAGGTAAGGTGCTTCCAGCCTTGCCTCAGGACTGGGTCAAGCAAAACCCCAGCAGTCAGAAAGGATGGGGCTTCCACTGCACTCGGTGTCTGATGGCACCCTCACACACCCAGTCAAGACCACCAGCGTGTGGGTCTTCAACACCCCACACAGAGACGTGCCAGACCAAGACCAAAGACACTTTTTTTTTTTTTTTTTGGCCAAAGCATCACCAGAACAATAACAAATCACTCCCCAAGACCAATCTCAAGGTCTTGTTGAACTCAACAACCAGCTCAGGCATCTCTACTTTACCCAGTCCCCACAAAGCGAGCGCCCGTCTGCCGCAGCCCCAGGACGCTTCTTACCTGGGATGATGGAGACTGTGTCTTTCTCCCAAGACACAACGCTAACGTATTCCTGCACTGAAGAGGGGATGAGGCACTTGAAGACGGCCACGTTGCCACGCATTGACCTTTGATCCTCCACCCGGACGGTGTAGGGTTCCCTGAAAACTGCAGAGAGATTGGCAGTAGGGAAGAGAAGAGTGTCACAAGGATGTGGTGAGGGTCCCCAGAAAGGAACAGAGAGTCAGCTCAACTCCCTCTGCTCCTTCAGCCTCACCTTCTTCACTTCTTCCTTCCCCCCTCCCTCTTAGCCAGCCCAGAAGCCCCTGCCATGATCTTGTTCTTGTCTGGGCAACTCCTTCTCCATCAACCTCCTCCCCATCCTAGTGGGCAGCCTCTTCTCCCTCAAAAATATCTGGCCTCCCTCTGCAAGACCATCCATCCAAATTCCAACCTTTCCCATTTCGGTATTAGCAAATCATATTAGATTTTAAAAGCCTTGAGGGCAGCACCTAAGCCCTGCAATGTTATATTCACCAAAGGGATGTGCAGGTAATACGGAAATACGCTAGAATTCCCCTAAGAAAACCAAACCAGATTTCCTGAATTATTGTTAGACCCAGGGTGGCAATTATTTTGGACACAGTGACCATAATGCACCCAAACAAAACCTGTGACACAGGCTCTAACAACTGAGTTTTGGGCTTCTTCAACGTGAAAGGCAGGCTGGGAAATGTAGTTCAGATCCTGAACTTACAAGGACAAAGGGAGAGAATGTTTGGGACTGTGATTGTCTCTGAGCACACAGAACTCCAGAGACATGGACACAGTCTCCAAGATTCTCCAAAACAGAGCATCCTTGCCGCTTTCTCCCCGCTTCTGACCCTGGCTGCAGCCTCTAGAGCACCCCTCCCTGACCCCCAACCTTGCCCCTGCTTTCAGAACCATCCCTTCCCCCACAGTGCCCACCTCCTGCCTCAGCTGGCTTCTGGGGCACTGCCACCTGCAGCCACTGTATGTGTCTGGCCCCTACAGGCAGGCAGACCCAGCCCTAGGAATGGGACCCAGGCTTCTGCCTCTGCCTTGTCCTCCCCTGTTTGGCCTCTCCCAGGCCTCACTTGATCCTTCCACGCCCTTCTCTGCCAAGTAAAGCTGGAACATCCAGAGCCCTGCTGCCTCCCGACCTTGTCCCTCAGCAGGCACCTGGGCAGCGTGCCCTCCTCCTCTCCCTGCGATGGTTGCCAAGGTGACACTTAGGGCCCTGGCAGCCCATCCCCACCCCCTGACTGTGCACCTGCAGCCCCTCTGGCATCATCAAGAGTCTCTTAATTGATTGTGTTTCCAGTCAGCCTGGCCCTCCCTGGCCCTCCCTCGGCCTTTATTCTTTCCCCTTCTCCAAGTTGTGGCTATGATGAGGAGGAGATGTAGTTGAGGTGGAAGAAAGAGAAGAAAGGAGAGGCACTGGTGGCTGTGTGGATCTGTGGTCCAGCCCTTCCATGGGTTTGGGCAGGGCCCTGACTCCAGATACGGGAGAGCACTGAGGAGAACAAGGAGAATGGACCTTGGAGGGAGGCAGGGTGGCGGAGTGGAAAGGGCGGGCTGGAGTGCACGCCACCCGTGATGTCCCAGGGAGTCAGCAGAGGTTTATGGTTAATGGCATCTAACAAGTGGGCCCTGCCTCCTCCACTGGCCAGCCGTGTGATCCTGGACAAGGGTTGGTTAACCTTCTGGAGCCTCAGTTTCTTCATTTGTAAAAGGAAATCACCATAAGAGCAGCATATGAAAGGCCCAGCACAAGCAAAGCACTTTGATAATGTCACTTTTCATGATAGCTGCACGTCTGTGATTAACTGGCTGTGTACCCTTGGACAAGTGACTTAACTTCTCTTTGTCTTAATCTCTTCATTTGTAAAAACACATTTATACACTTACTATGAAAACTGCATCCTAACCTAATGAGGGGGAGGTGACAGGAAACACGGTCCCTTCCCCTTAACCCAATCCTCCACGCTGTGGAGGCCAGAGCTGGGCTCCAAATCCAGGCCTCAGGGCTCCTAATCCAGCACTGGGTGTTGCATTGGGGTTGAGCAGTGCAAAGGACTTGCTCCTAAAAAGAGTCCATGGGGAGCCCAGGGAGAAACCCTGAGCAAATCTCTGTGTTCTAAGAGCTCATGGTCTAGCCCCAAACCATCCGATGGAATGAGGCAGAGCTCTCACCCCACCTCACCCCTACACACTCCTGTTCGCAGCTACTTTAAACCTTGCTCTTATGAGAGGTATCCCTAAGGCAAAAGGACTCCAAAAAGTCAGAGAGGGTCTGTCACCACATGCTGGTTGGGAGGCCTTTCCCAGAACCACTCTCCTTGGTTGGCCCAATACAGTCCCTGGAAAAGATGGCGTGACCTAGGCCTGGCACCATTGCAGTGGGCTGGGTCTCTAAGTTGAAAAGCTCTTCTAAGTAGAAAACCATTCCCAAAACTTCAGTGCTTTATAATGATCCGAGACCCACCTTGCCACTGATTATGACACGCCAGTGTACCCTGACGTCCTAGTGAAGAATGGCTGATCTAAGCTGTCCCCTTGGCCTCCTGACCTAATCCAGAGAAATGAGACTTTCTTTTTTCTTAAAGTAGACCACCTGAGAAACCCTACTTCCTTCCCTCAATCTACTCTTCCAAAGACCAAAATCTTTCACTGCTAAAAGTATTTCATTATGAATTTTACCAAAATGCCTTTTCTCATGAGATATGTTATCCTCAGACATCCCCTCAGCAGTAGAACGGACAAAGAAAGTGTGTTCTAGCTGCATGATAGCACACTAGACAGCAGTGAGACCAACCAACCTCCTACCACACAAGGCAGTAAGGGTAAATCCCATAAGCAGAATGGTGAGCAAAAGGTCTAGACAATACATACCATTGGACTCCATTTGTATAAAGTTCATAAATAAGCAAAATATCTATATTGTTAGAAATCAGAATAGTTGTGGCTCTTAGGGGAATAGTGTGGGAAAAGAAGCTTGAGGAAGGCTTCTCAGGTCCTGATGTGTTTCCTGATGTATTTCTCGATCTGAGTGTTAGCTGAACTTTGTAAAATTTCATCAAGCTACATACTTATAATGTGTGCACTTTTCTTTATGTATTATTTTTCAATAAAAGGCTTTAAGAAAACCTCACTGTGGATTTTCTATAAGTCAAGGGCTGAAGTGAGCACCTCATTTAAATGAGCACCATCTCATTTAACCATCACATGTGGTGATACAGAGGTAGGTAGTTGCATCCACTTTGCAGATGAGAAAACTGAAGCTTAGGAAGGTGTCTCCTCGCCACTGCACTCCAGTCTGGGCGACAGAGTGAGGCTCTGTTTCAGAGAGAGAGAGAGAGAGAGAGAAGAGAGAGAGAGAGAGAGAGAGAGACAGAGACAGAGACAGAGACAGAGACAGAGAGAGAGAGAGAGAGAGAGAGAGAGTCTCTTATGCCTATGGACACACAGCAAGTGGTAAACTAAGATTAAAAAGCGAACAGCAAAACTGTTCTTGGGAGAATGACTTCTTGCAAGACCCCCCGCCCTGAGCATGTTGCACACATACCCTCAGAATGACGGCACAGCCTTCTCCTGTGCCACTGGGCAGCAGGCATCTTGTCCCTTACCTGCTTTGACGCGGATGTTGGGGCTCCGGATCTTGCCGGCAGCGTTCTCCGCGGTGCAGAAGTAGTCATTGTCGTGGATAAAGCTATTGAAGGCGGAGGGGGAGAAGGGGTAGAGCTGCAGCGTCCCGTTGGCGTGGACGTGCCGGATATGCGGCACGTCGTAGATGTCGTCCCCTGTGGCCAGGTACCATCGAAGGGCCGCGCTGGGGGAGCCCGCGGCCGGGCAGGGCACCACCACCCCCACGGAGCTGGAAAAGGTCACCTGCTGCAAGGAGTCATTTACAAAGTAGAGGCTGGTGCCGACATCTTCAGGGCGGGCTGCAGGAGAGGCAAGGGGAGAGACTTGGTTAGCATGGGCTCTAACAATACTCACACAAGCCACGGAGACTTGCGACAGGCTGCACTCATTCACCTGACCTTCAAGCATCAGTCATTCAGTAAGCACCTATTGGGCACTGACTAAATAGCAGGCACTGGCAAAGGTGAATCAGAGACAGTTCCTGATCCATAGAAAACCCCAGCCTTCAGGTGCGGCGGCTCATGCCTGTAATTCCAGCACTTTGGGAGGCCAAAGCGGGCGGATCACCTGAGGTTAGGAGTTCAAGACCAGCCTGGCCAACATGATGAGACTCTGTTTCTACTACAAATACAAAAATTAGCCGTGCGTGTGTGCTTGTAGTTCCAGCTACTCGAGAGCATGAGGCAGGATAATCGCTTGAACCCGGGAGTCGGGGGTTGCAGTGAGCAGAGATCGTGCCACTGCACTCCAGCCTGGGCAACAGAGCAAGACTCTGTCTCCAAAAAAAAAGAAAAGAGAAAAAGAAAACTCCGGGATTTTTGGAATTTGTTCAGAATCACACAGTTAGGTTACAGAACTAAAATGTGACCCCATTGCTCCTAAAGAGAGTTATAGTGCTCTTTCTACCATCTCACAGATGAAAGTTGCAAAAGGTCTCAAGACCATGCTCTGAGATGAATGGCTGCAGGAGCCGGGATGCTCGCCTGGAATGGAAGATGGAAGAGTGCAGGAGACCCTGATAGCCAATTTGAGAAATGTGTTGCCACAGAGGACTGAATGACGGCCAGCAGAAGAGTGGATGGATGGCCGGGCGCGGTGGCTCAAGCCTGTAATCCCAGCACTTTGGGAGGCCGAGACGGGCGGATCACGAGGTCAGGAGTTCGAGACCATCCTGGCTAACATGGTGAAACCCCGTCTCTACTAAAAAAATACAAAAAGCTAGCCGGGCGAGGTGGCTGGCGCCTGTAGTCCCAGCTACTCCGGAGGCTGAGGCAGGAGAATGGCGTAAACCCGGAGGCGGAGCTTGCAGTGAGCTGAGATCCGGCCACTGCACTCCAGCCTGGGTGACAGAGCGAGACTCCGTCTCAAAAAAAAAAAAAAAAAAAAAATACAAGAAGAGTGGATGGATAAGGTCTAGACTAGGGCCAAAAGACCCAGCTTCTAAACCCAGCCCTGACACCATGTGACTGTGCAATTCCCTTCCTCACTCAGATCATCTGCTCCTTCACTTGGAAAGTGGAGGGAGAGGATGGGCAAGACTGCAAAGACCCCCTTCCATCTCTGACATGGTGCCATTCCAACCCTCAACCACATGGGAGAATGTTCTTATGATTACAGCTGGCAGTGGCAGGGCCACCTGACTGGGAGGAGTGGCCATCTGTTCCTCTTATCCCAGCATCAGGCCTAGATATTTCCTGCTCTTATCCCAGTAGCCCTGAATGTTGGAATCAAGGGGTGCCCCCCTTCCTCTTGAGGAGCCTGCCCCTTTAAGAAATCCACTGCCTAGCAAGTGGACACCAACCCAGAGGAAGAGAGGGCAGGGTCCCAGGTCTCTAGCTGGAAACCACTCCCTCTCCACCAGGAAGATCAACGAGCAAACAAACCACTCCGCTGCTTGTTTAAAGAACGTTGCAGGGGACCCAACTTGACCTCAATTTCCACAACTTTATAGGATGGGGGAGGGCCCACATCCGGCCATATTAATATTCTCGGCTTAACTCTGAGCCGAGCCTCCGGGGAGAATATACCAGGCAGCTCGTTGAGGAAGGCCATTAAGCCTCATTGGTCAGAGCAATTCACATCGTCTCATAAAAAGCTGTGATGAAGCCATTAGCAGACGTGCTGGAAAACACATTCGTGGGCTTCTTGCTGCGGTGTCAGGAGCTTCCTCTTAGCAGCAAATGCATTTGCTGTCCCCACCAGGCACTGCACTCATAGTAGCTGAAAGGCACTTTCTTGGAGAAGGGAGCCACATGGCCTTGCCATTCTCCTTCTCACCACAAAATTGGTGGCCGAGCAACTCTGCTCTGCACAGGACCCTTAGAAGCTCTGGAAGCATGACCGACTTGCTATGGCTAGAGTGTTCCCCAAGAGCATGAAATCATGCCATTTCACCAGGCAGCAAACTGAGGCTCAGGAGGTTTCTCTTAGAATACACACTTAGCAGGTCCCACTTCCAAGATTCTTCTCACTTTCTGAAAGCCTTCCTGACATCCATTCAGCAAATATTTGTTAAGCATCTTCTATGTGCCAGGCACTGTTGCTAGGGACTTTACTTATATGACTTCTTTTAATTATCCCAACAACACTAAAACATAGGTACTATTAGTATCCCAGTGTACAGATGAGGAAACTAAGGCACTGAGAGATCAAAGCAACTTACCCAAGACCACAGAACCAGTAAGTGAGGGCACTGGGACACAAACTTGGGCAATCTGACCCTACAGTCACTGTCTTAACCATTCTGTGATGTATGACCACAGTAGAACCACTGCAATAATAAAGAGGGGACTTTCACCTCCCTCAGACACAACTTGGCCACCAACTTTCATTTTCAGCTGGCCAAGAACACACAGGTGCACACACACATACATGCACATACACGACAGGCACACTCCTTCCTGGGAGCGATTTCTGTTGGATTCTGGGTATTTCAGACAATACCTTGCTTTTGGGAACAGGCACATTGCTCGGGGGTCCTGGGTGCCTCCTGAGAAACCTAGTTAATCAGGCACTCTCACCCTGGCAGCTTCATGGATTTGGGAGCCAAAAATCCATCACATTACAGAAAGACTCTACATGGTGCCTGTAAATGGACTTAGGAAGCCGAGAGAATCCCTGACAAGGAGGAATTCAGGAACTGATTCATGTGAGAAGGTAAGTAAATTCTTAAGGCTAAGTATGATGTAGCCCTCTGTAATGATAATACCTCCAGCAATAATAATAGCCACCACTGACTTCCTTGTTAACTACAGGCCAGGCTCTGTGCCAGGTCCATTCTAGATACTGTATTTATATTATACAGATATTATATTTAATCTTCATAATTCCCTAGGGGGTGTTATTGTTATTATTTCCATTTTACTGATAAGGAAATTAGGACTCTGAGAAGTTCACTAACTTCCCCAAAGTGATACAATGTGCAAATTCCAGAGCTGAGGCTAGAACCCAGTTTTGCCTTGCCTCAGAGCTGGGGGATGTACCTCCCGCTCTACTGCAGAAACTCCATGGAAGACAAATCAAACCACAGAATATGGTTTTTCAGGCTGGGTACTTTCCCCAACCCTTCCTCCACCCCAGCCGTATTCCAAACACACATCCCACTCTCCTTCTCAGTGGCTGGAAATCCATTCCACTCTCCCTGCCTCCTGAGATGGCCACTTTCCCAGGCCCCTTCTGCTGCCTCCAGGAGCATCAACCACAATGACAGCAGCCTTCCCGTACTCCTGGGCCTTGGATCTTGCCGAAGCCAAGGACACAAGGTTCCCAGCAACTACAAATGGGTAGATTTAATTGATGAATGGACTGGGATTGTCCAGCCACCTGTCAGGACTGATGAAAAGGCAGATTTATAGCAAAAGGCAAGGAGCCTCATATTTCTCCCACCCTGGGATGTGAGCTTCTGTCTTCTGAGTCTGGGGGAGCAAGGGAGGATTAGACACACCATTCATTTCTGCGTACGGCTCTGACAGTGCATTGCCATTATGAAACATCACCCTCAGGTGTAAAACAATAGCATTTTGCACTTACATTGGGTTCATATTTTACCATCACAAGGCACCTGTCAGCTCAGAATGCAAAAACCGTTAAATAAGCATTAATTTAACCTGGCCCTACCTGCCAAGAGAAGGGAGTGAGCAAATACATAAAGAGGAAACTGAGGCAAGAGACCAGTAAATACCTCAAATCTCTGCTATGTGCCACATTGAAGGCTGGGCATATGGGCAGCGGGTAAGTGGCCACAGAAGCAATGGGTGTGTTCAGAACTCAAGGGAAAGAAGCAGGAGTAGTAGGAGCCTGACGTCCTCACTCTGGCCTCATGGAGTCTGGTGTGGCCTCTACAGCAGGGGCTTCCCCACCTTCTCAGACTTATTTGAATCTTCAGAGCAGTGACAAAGCCCCAGCAAGCTCCCAGAGGGGACCCAGACCCCTGCCTTGAAGTCTGACAGAACTACCTCCCCTCTGGGGGGTTCACACCTCACCTGCTGTGTGACCTCAGGCAAGCCACTTAGCCCTCCTGAGCCTCCTTTACAAAAGGATAGGATGTGATTGCGCCATCTTAGCTGCCTCCCAGAGCTGCCTAGAGGGTGGAATGGAATGGGGCAGTTCTTGATTCCCCATGAGGACGTTCTAATATGAGATGGGGATTGTTCACTCTCCCTGAGGGGTCGAGGGTACGTACCTAAGATTACTGCAGGTATGAAAGGGCATAGCTCCACCCTGCAGCCTTGCAGAATTCCAAGCCCACTCCAAATGCTACTTCCTCTCAGCTGACTCCTGCACCCTTCAGTGTCCTCCTTCCCCAGTCATTTCTGATCCAGGGACCAGAGAAGACGTTCATCGCCTCAGGAGATAGTTACCAAGCACCAGCCGTGCTGCACCACAGTATCCCAGGTACGGTGGGAGGCATCAAGGAGAATTGCTCCACCTTCCAGGAGCTTATAAAGGAGATGGGGAACAGGCGAGGAGGTTAAACGATAGCACCTGGCCATGCGTGAGGCCAGCTGAAAGCACTGATTTAGCCAAGAGCTATGGGGAGGGAAGGGAAAAGTTATTCAGCAGCCAGAGAAGAAGTGTTGGGAAGAGGTAGGAGCTGAGCTGAGCTGAGCTGGAAGACCTGGATAGGTGGGGTGACAACGGGGGGCACTCCCAGAGAAGACAGCCCAACAACAGTGGGTGAGGCATGCATGTTAGGGGACCCTGTGGAAACCTTGCAGGCTGGAGCAGTGGGTGGGTTTGGGGAGAAGAGGCGAAACCAGCTGGATTGAGTTTGGGCCTCAGTGGTGGAAGACAGTGGGGGTCAAAGGCAGTGGGGGATACTTGGAGGTTTGCAAGCTTGGGAAAGCAAGGTTTGAGGTGTCCAGCAGTCCCCGACAGTGGCACTTGAGGTTATGCAAGTCCTTGCAGTCCTCATGTCTAACTACTGTGGCATTTTGGCTGGACATCTATTTCCCTAAAGTCTTATTGGCCTAAGGGTGTGGAGTCCCCAAAAGAAAGGAGACTAACATTTATGGAGCACCTTCTTGTGCCAGGCACCAGGCTTGGCCATCTAATCCCCACACAAAGGTATGAGGCAGAGGGACCGTTAGCCTCATTTTAAGGGTGAGGAAAAGGAGGCTGAAGGAGTTGACATCTTCTCTAAGATCCTACAGCTGGAAGAGACAGAGTCAAAATTCAACCAGCTCCAAACTCGAGCTTTTCCCATCACATCATTGAGTTCAAAGTTTGGGCTCTGATGAAGTTTCCCCTCATGTCTTCTCTCCAAGCTGGTCCCAATTTGGAAAGCAAATCCCCTGACAGAGACTCCTCCTTTCCCTTCCAATCTCAGTCACTCCCTGCAGCTCTTTCTTCCCTCTGCAGACAGAACCAGGCATATTTACCGAAAGAAAGAAGAGGAGGGGGAACACTTCATAAATAGAGAGACACTCAGATCAACAGCAAAGCTTCTTCTGGTTAAAGGGGGAAATGGATTTTTAATAGAAAATGGAAGTTATGGGCTTGGTTGTCATGTGACAGACGCCCAGACTTCAGCCCATTTAATCTTCTCTGCCGTTTAACATTGAGCACCACCCCGATGCTGTGTTTCGTAAAACAGGCTCCAAATTGCTAGGAGATTAGAAGTGTGGAAATAGCACAGCAATATTTTTAAACCAGAAATCGCCCCCAGGCATTTGGGCTGCCTGCCCCCAGGGTCACCGCTGAAACCTAAGTATCCACTGCATCAACTCACTCGCCAGCCCTCCACCGCTTGGGTATCAGGATTAGTTTTGCAAAGGGAACTTCAGCCCCATGTATGTAACCCCTGGGGCTCCCACCCCACCTGCCTGTGTGGGATGGGGGTGTCTGGCTGCAGTGGGAGGAGCTGGCTGACTGAGGTTGCTCTGAGGCGCACACTGAATTACCCCCATGTCATCATCTGTAATCATTGTAAAGGACAACCTGAGGGGACTGAAATCTTAACACCTCGCCACCTCCACTGGGAGATGAGTCATTTTGTTCTCTTCCCTTACAATATTTACTCGTCTCATTCACTGGACTTTTCATCCAGGAGTATCTGCCAGTGCTGGGACCCCTGCAACATTCCCTCAGAGACAGGCAAGATCCTTCAAGAGGCGGCCTCACCTGGGCATGGCAACCATTTGTAGGAGAGGTCGTGGATCTTCAGGGAAGCAGGGGGCAGGGGACAGGAGGAAGGGTCAGGGCCAAGGGGAGAGTAGGTATCCCCTCCCCTGAGGGCCATTAGCTTCCTGAGGGCAGTGACTGTCTAGTCACCACTCTGTCTCCTGGGCACATACGAGGCACACAGTACAGTGGTGAAAAGCCCACCCTCTGGTACCAGGCTCCCTGGGTTTGAATCCCTACTCTGTCACTTACAAGCAGTGTGTGTAACCCCAGGCAAGATTGCCTCGCCTTTCTGTGCCTCAGTTTCCCCATCTTTACAAAGGTGGTGGCAATATCTACCTCAAGGGTTATTATGGTTGGATGAGTTAATACATATGAAGAACTTGGGACAGTTTTTGGCGTATGTAAGTGCCTGGCACCACCTAAGTATTTGTGGCTGTCGTTACAAGCATTATCATTATAGCAGGCAAGCAGTAAGTATTTGTGGGAAAAGTGAATCCTTGTGCAGCAAATATTTACTGCTCACCTATGATGATCATAATAATAACCTAAAAGTGTCGTTCTCAAACATCAATATGCATAAGAATCACCTGGAGAGCTTGTTAAAAATGCAGAGTCTTAGATAACAGATTCACCAAGTCTGTCATAGGGCCAGAAATTCTATTTCTGAGACTGGTGTCCTCTGTCTATACTGAGAGTAACAGTCCTTCGGAAAAGTAGATTTGCCATCCTGGACTTCTGTATTTCCTTTCCCAATGACAGACAATTGTCATCTGCTTGGCTGACAAGACCCTACCACCACATTAATTAACTTAATTTGGCGATCAAGATAAGCAAACAATAGTGGTGGAATCAACAGCAACAGAGCATTGCAGTAGCCACACAGCTTTTGCTAACTCCCAGGCCTTACGCAGAGTTCTTCATGCAGATGTGAGCTGGAGAGTTTTCTTGGATTGATTTGCAAGGTTGATTACTTCACTGTATTTCCACACAAAGGTTTTCACAGGAGATGTATTCTGTGCCCTCACTCTGATTGTTCTCATCCCAGAGGTGGAAAAATTGGGTCCAGAGAGGATCAACCAGTAGGGTGATCCTCCCACCAGCTCACCCACCAAGTCCATTCAAAACCCAGAGGACGACCAGCCAGACGGTGTCTTCCTGCTTCATTAAAAACCTTTTATGTTGCATCCACATCTTGGAAATAGTCTGAGCCCAGACCCTGGGAAGGAGAAGGTTGAGTCTCCCAGACAGCATCAGAGCATGTACCAGGCAGCCTGAGTTGGTACGGTCCTTGGACAAGAGGGAGCAGCGGGCCAAGTCCCATGCTCTCTGCCTGTGATGTCTACCCAATCTGGCACACCTGCTCCACCACTACCTTCCCCATCACAGTGCCTTGTTTGTTTGTTTTGAGACGGAGTGTCACTCTGTCACCCAGGCTGGAGTGCAGTGGCACCATCTTGGCTCACTGCAACCTCCACATCCCAGGTTCAAGAAATTCTCCTACCTCAGCCTCCTGAGTAGCTGGGATTACAGGCATGCACAACCATGCCTGGCTAATTTTTGTATTTTTAGTAGAGATGGGGTTTCACCATGTTGGCCAAGCTGGTCTCGAACTCCTGACCTCAAGTGATCCGCCTGCCTCGGCCTCCCAAAGTGCTGGGATGACTGGTGTGAGCCACCATGCCTGGCTCCATCATTTCTTTTTAGCATTTGTTCTGTGCCAGGCATGGTGGGAAGCCTTTTTCTTACATTATTGCACATTTAATGCTTACAACAGCCCTTGGATGTAGCTACTGTTCAAGACCCCATTTTACAGATAGGAAGACAGGCTCTTAGGTCAAATAATTTCCTGGTGTTGCACAGTTCATAGTGGCAGAGCTGCATTTCACATCTTTATGCCACGACGTGTGGCTCAGCAGGCACATGACAGGCTAGATTCAGACCATCCCCACAGTGTGAGCACACTGTAGGGGGATTTTCTGACAAAAGAGAGCAACTGGGGTATGATAATTCAGAATTATTTGGGAATCTCCCTGTCATTAGACATTCCATCCCTCCCCCAACAAAACGCCGGCAGCTCCCCACCCTAGTCGTTGAGATGACCTAAAAGCACCCCTACTTCCAATCCCCATGCAAAGCACAGCTCACGTGTCCTCCCTGTGTCCATCAGAAACATGGGTGGTTTTGGTGTTTGTTTTTAAGATTCTTAGCACAGACTTGGTTTCTGTGACCAGCAACCAGAAACCTGCGAGGTCCAGTGGAGACGCAGCTATCCTTCAACCTCCAAGGCCCTGCGCCATCAGTTCCAGGAGAAGTTATGAGCAACAGCTGACTGTCGGACAGACTCTTTAATCTTCCAGCCCTTTCCAGACAGGGCCTGTCAAAGGAAGGTCCCTTATGGCCAAAAGTTCTTTCCAGGAGGCGGCTCAGACAGCACAGTTGTCCCCAGAGAATCCTAGATTTAGATTGTTAATGCTTGAGGGACTTAAGAGATTATTTTGTCCAATCTCCTCCATTCACAAGGCCTAGAGAGGTGGAGTCATTTACCCCAGGGACACAGCTCACCAGCATCCCAGCTGGGGCTACAGTGCTGTCTCCAGTGTTCTCTCAGTTCTGGCCACCCTGCTGTCAGAAAACTAGCCATTGCGGAACTCAGGAGCACCATGAAGCACTGAAACGATGTCATATGAGGGTGTATCAGAGCAACCAGGGATGCTGTGTGTCCAGAGGAGGTGCCTCAAATGGGCAGGACATCTGCCTGTCATAGTCGCGGGGCTGTCAAGTGGAAGAGGGCTTTGCCTTGCTCTGTGTGGCTGAAGCGGTGACATCGGGACCAGTGAGTAGAAGGTCCAAGACCACAACAGGGTTTGACTCATTCTAAGGATGAGCTCTGTCATAGTCAGAGCTGTGTGGCCAGGAAGGGCTGCCTTGCAAGGAAGGAGTCCCTGTCGCGGGAAGTTCTAGTGCAGAGAGAAAAAGACGCCAGGTGGGAAAGCTGCAGAAGGGGTCAACCTCTGATTAGGGTACAGATTCCACAGCTTTAACGATGTCTTCCAACCCTGCAAGACTTTACCCAAGGTGATCACCTGAATCTCCCTCTCCCACCCCCAACGCAGGGGTCCCATCCTCTCTCATACCCCATGGCTGCGGGAGGGTCACCCTAGAAGCAGGGTATCCACCAGCCTTGACTCGGCAAGTTTTCAGGGATTCCAATGAGTGCTGTGACCTTAAATGGGGTCACATAAGATGGGACGGTGCCTACTGCTCTTCCCATAAAAACTGTGGATTCCCTGCAGGGAGAATGTCCCTTTGGGGGAGTTGGTCCAGAGGACTATGGACTACACTTGCATCTAAGAACCTTGGAGGGGATGGGAGGAGGGGAGCAGAGGTAGGCTTCTTCCCACTCCCGCTGCCACTGGGGCCACAGGGGATCTGCCAAGTTTGCTCCAGGAAGACTATTGCCAGCCTGGCTGTGCCTCATCAGCTGTTCCCCATGATGCTGAAAAGCAAAGCTAGGAAAATTCTCCATATGTTGGGGCCCGCGGAGGGGGAGACAGCCACAAACAGCTGTGAGACCTTCATCGTTCCTGTATGATGAAATGACGGTAATTATGCCTCACATTTCAGCAGAGCATTCATAAGGCTAAAACGGGTTTGCTGTGGTTTTTACATGTGTGTGTTCATATGTTGCCTCATTCCGTATACAAAGCACTGTCACATGATGTACATTTTTATGCCCCTCATTCTTATTTATGCACATATAGAGTAACAACTGCTCTGTAGGATAGCCAGGATGGGTAATTTTGCCCATTTTACAGATTACAAAATAAAGGCACATGAACCATTAGGCAACTTACCCAGGTAAGA
Source organism: Trachypithecus francoisi (assembly GCF_009764315.1). NCBI lineage: Eukaryota > Metazoa > Chordata > Mammalia > Primates > Cercopithecidae > Trachypithecus > Trachypithecus francoisi. Next base: position 106,112,060 of record NW_022681473.1, read on the forward strand.
CAGGCTGAGCTTTGTTTTTTAGGCCCATGGATAATGTTCTTTCCAACACACAGACAAACACACACACACACACATGCACGCGCAAACACACATGCATCTCTTTAGAATCAGTTTAATGGATATGCAACTAACTAGCATTTGAATAATTGTTGTTAATGAGGATGGTGACCTTGGAAACTGTCGGTGCAAGCATCATGTAGAGACAGGGTACAGGGAGTGGGGCAGGGCAGCTGAACAAATGAGGGGAGTAGGAGCTGGAGTGGCATGGGTGGTCCCCAAGGCTAATGCCATTCACGCTAAACCAGCACCCGACAAACATCTGTTTAACAAGGCACACAGGCTGTGGAGCCCACACCCTCCCCAACATGTAGGATCCCACAGGCCATGACCTGCCATAGGCAGCACTTGACCTCTGGGTCACATGCTGCTTCCCTGTGACAGACTAGGTCATGGAGGGAAGAAAAGTCTCAAGGTCACAGGCTGCCAAGAGTTCTCTGTATGCAAAACTGCCTGCAAAACAGAGGTTCATCTCAGCAGGGAGAGACACACCAATACATCCAGCAACAGTTATGAGGGCTCGCTTTGTGAGGAGTGCTTACACAGGCTTTATGGCATGAACTCCAGAATAGTACTTACTCTGGCCAAACATGGTAGAGATTTAACAACCAACCCCCCAGCCTTCCTTTGGCAGATATGAGACCAACCTTTGCCTCACCTCAAATCCAAGTCTGGAGCCAACCTAAGCCTTCTCCGTCTCCACTGATGGCCACGGGAAGGGAATGTGCTGGGCACCCAAGGGACACTCAGGTGCCCACATGGCCTCAACTATCTTACTGAAGGAGTCCTACATGCTACCCAACTAGGTGATGGATGGAAGGAGTTGACGTCCCCTGTCCTGGCCACTACTTAGTCTTTCTTATCGTTATAAAGTCTAAGCCAGCTGGCTTGGCAAAAAATGTGGCTGATTAATTAAACTGCTTAAGGAAGGATCTGATGACGCATTCTGGAGAGGGGGCAAGGAGAGGAAGGTAGAGGCAATGTGGAGGAAAAAGTATAGGTCTAATGTTTATTGAGCACTATGTTCTGGCTACTTGATATGCATTATCTTCTTTAATCCCATTTCAAAGCTGGAGAAAGTGGGGCTCAGAGAGGCCCAAAGTCACATGGCCAGTAAGTGCAGAGCCAGGATGTAAATGAAAGATTTGCCTTGACTCCAAATTTCTACCACACTAGTGGGTTGTAAACTTTTTTATTTTTCATTCTACTCCAATATATGAAATTGGAGAATGAATAAAAGCTCTGGTTGAAAGAATGGCAGTGAGAACAGGGCAGGTGGTGCTTGAAGCTCTGCCCTCTGGCCCTCCCCCTCTCTACCTCCATCCATCCCCTGAGGCTCCACCTTACCCCTTAGGCCTCTATACCACATCCCTTGGAAACCTCTGTGGGCTCCGGTGAGCCAGGCCCCTTCTGGATCAGTGGATGTGCTGAAAAATACTCTGGGAAGGCTTTGGAGCAGCACCTGCCATGGTAGTATCCTCTCAGGGCCCTGGAAATGCAGACAAAACCATTCCCGAGGCCACACTCCCACTGCAGCATCCCAGCTGGCTTGCTAGGAGGGGCCGCTCAGCTCTCCTGAAGTGCTCACTCCTCAAGCATCACCCCAGACTCTTGACACACCCTTCCCTCAGTGACCGCAGTGCCTGTCCTCCCTCTGCCCTGCCAGAACCAACCCACATACCTGAAGCTGCCCTAGGAGAGGTGGAATGAGAAGCTGGTGCTATTTCTTTCATCTCTCTGAAGCCACAACCACCTCCCAGTCTAGGTGTTGACAAACCAGGAGAGTGAAAGAACATTCCGCCTCACTTCATACCCCCATGCCATCAGCCACTGCCTCACCACCTGCTGATGGCAGCCCTAGGCACCCAGTTCCCTGCATTCTAGGGGTGCACCCACCAGGAAATCCAGGCAGGCCCTGGATTTCTATAGCTAGTTTGCCCCTCCCTTCACCCTCTTCTTCCTGCAGCATGAGAGGGGCAACCCACATCCCAAGTTTGGTCTACTTTACGGTGTCTTGGCCCATTGCTACCCACCCTACTCCAATATCCCCAGTGCCACTGTCTGTCCTTGGATAGGGGTGGTGGGAGCTCTGGGGCTGCCTTGCCAGATGGTGAAGCCAGTGCTGAGCACTGGAGACACATATGGGAGGCAACAAAATCTAGGAGACAGAAGCATTACCAACACCAGTCCTTCTCCCAGCTCCGGCCCCACCCCCTTCCATGCAAGGAGGAAGCCACTGACTGGCTGCTACTGAGGTTGAGATCAAGATGCTACTCACAGAGGGCACAGCTTTTGGCCTGGCTAGGTGAGCATGCAAATCCATATGCAGATTATATGCAAATCTGGGGCATGCCCTTGGGTTCCTGGCGCCTTGCCATCGCTGCTGCCTGTAGCTCACACCCTATTCATGCACCTGGGTACCCGCTAGAATCGACTGGGCTGGAGCTGAGAAGGCACTTCAGGAACTAGGGGATCTTTTCTTGACTACTTCAGAGGTCCCCCAGCAAACAACTCCTCCAAGATTATGGAGGAAGGAAGAACCTCCCAGCCTGGAACTCATATCCCTGCAGAAAAGCTCTCTGAGTATCTGCCCTCCCCTCTCTTCATCTACAATTAAATCATCCTTCACCAGCCAGAGCAGGGTACCAAGTAAGTGGCAAGATGGAATTCTAAGACACAGAGAAGGTCAGGAAGGCTTGAGCTCTGCACCTCTCTGTCATAGGCTAACAGCCCATGGGGTGCTCTGGGCAGACCTTGGCCCTGTGTTTGGGGGCTCCCAGCCAGCCTGTTGGGGGCCTGCTTCTCTAGCAAGCTCTCCCTGGGCCAAAGCCCTGTCTGCTTGCCCACCTCCTTTCTGATCCTCATCCTAAGAAAACTAAGCCTCTCTGGCCAGTCCCCTGGGATCTGTTCAACTTAAGCGCTGCCTTTGGGTCCACTGCTTACTTGCTTTTTGTTTCTAATTGAGCTCCCCATTCCATTGCAGAAATATATTAAAGGCAGCTGGCTTTGATGCCCAGAAAAAAGAAGCATCGGAAAGGCTTATCGGGCATCATGGCACTGCCAATCTCCCTCATGTTATTCTAGCAACTGGGGTCTCTCTGCCACTCATCCCCTCTCCAGTATTCACTGACCCTTCGCCTGTCTCCCCTAAGTTGTGTTTGCCATTTCAAGATTTTAAAAACACATTTCCCCATCGCCCCCCCTCCCTTTTTTTAATTAGACACTGAACAGAATGTTGGAGATTTTCTTAATGGCCTGACGAAGGCTTTTAATTTGGTCTTCTCAAGAGAGAAGAACCATGAGTCCCCATCAGAGAAGTTGGGGTGGGAAATGAAAAAATCAATGCAATCCATTATTTTGGCTTTTAGAAAACAGGAATTTTAGTGCCGGGGAAGCTTGTTCTTTTACACAGTAAAAATGCAAATGCAGGCAACACAGATGCTGGCACGCTGGATGGAACAACGGAGAGCGCCTCGCCGGGGTTCATCCGGCTGCCTAAACCTGGATTTGTTTTGGCAATAATAAGGCAGTTATTGGAGACTTGATAACCGATGATTAAAACCCCTTCCCAGTTTAGTTCTAGGGAATCAGTCTGAGCTCAGGCATCATTTTTAAAAAAGGTATTTTGAGAGGAATGGAAATAACAGAAGCTTAAAACACATTCAATAACTGCTTAATTCCATCCAGAGGATGCTCCATCTCATCCTGTTTTCTTCTCTCTCTCCCTGCCTCCTCCCGCTCCTCACAGATGGACGTACAAATTATTGCAAGAGGATATTGTTTTCTGTAACAGGCTCGAACATTCACATTTACATTTTCCTTGGTGCCGCGGGGGTGACTGGCAACGAGAGAGAAAATACACCAAACCCCATCTTTCTTGCTGTCTCCGCATCACATCTTCCCCAAGCCGCCTCTGCCACCCCCTACCACGCCACCCCAAGCAGAACAGGCCCCGGGGACCAGCCTGGCACCTAAGACCCAATTAAGGCACCAAGGAAAAGAAAGGCCTGTCTGGCGAGGTGCCCTGGCGCCCAACAGACGCTGGAGCCTCTGAATCGCAGGGGCACCAGGCTCTGCGGACCCAAAGGCCACTGAGGGGCCGCTACAACTGGCACCTCCAGCCCGCTTACAGGTCCAAGGCCACTGGCAACTTCCCTCTCGAGTTGGACAAGATTTTGCTCCTTGGCTGTCCTGTTGCCTTCTGGGTCTTTCTGCACCCCCACCCCCATCTGCTCCCGCCCTATCAAATAGCTCAGCTTCATTTATTAATGCCAGGCTCCTGGAAGGGGGAGGGGAGCGTCCTTCCGGTATTTGCTGAGGGGCCTCCTGCAGTCCCGGGGAATGGGCTGTCCTGGAAGATGTCTCCACAGAGTGTTGTGGAGGCATGGGGGAGTTGGGGACAAAGCCGGGCTAGAGTGTGGCAGCGGCTTGGGCCTGTGCTTTCTCGCCTGACAAATTGGGAAAGGGGATGGGGGTTGGAGAGAGAGCTATCGAGAGAGAAACCCGCTCCTCACCTTATGTATTTTTAATATTAATGTAATTAAAGCTGCGAGCCGAGCCAGCCTGCGGGGGCGGAGGGAGCCAGGAAGAACCTGGGGAGAGGGAGACTAGGGTTCGGGGGTGGGGCTTGAACAGGAGGCAGGCTTCTTGTTCTGCTAAGGTAGGATGAAGGAGTGTGATGTGGGGGGCAAGGGGTTAAACAGCAGAGACCAGCCTTGGTGTGTAACCCGGGGGACCCCACTGGGCCTGAAAAACTCAACTACTTTGTCCACGATTTTTGACGCCACCCTTCCTTGTCCCGCAGTCCGATCGCCCAGTAAATGCCATGCCAGCAGTATCTTGGCCTTGAGTCTAGCTTTGACCCGACGGTATGTACAAATAAGGGTTATCCTCCTTCCCCCAGCCCACGGTGTATCGCAGTGGGCTCCGGCAGGCTGCAGACTCCAGACCCCTGGAGCACCAGCAGGGCAGGGCTGGACGCCTCCCCGGGCGCCAACCCTCCGCTGGAGTGCCCTTCCTCATCGCCTGAGAGTCAAGAGTTGACGCCCGACCAGGGCAACAGCCGGGGCAAAGGAAGAGAGAAGCCGCCCCGGGGAGCGAAGGAGAAAAGTTAGAGGGCTGAACAGGTGACGCTGAGCTTGTTGGAGCGTGTGTGCTCTACCGCGCAAGGGCGCGGAGTTCGGCCGCCTCATCTCCCGCCATCTGCGAGCCCCGGGGCACGTCCTCTGCGATAGCCTGGAAGCCCGACTACTTGCGCCTGCCTGGTCCCGACTCAGTGCACAGGTGACTTCAGTCGGAAATGTCTGCCCTCTTCCAACCTCCCGGTCCCGGCTACCTCGCGGATCAGGTACGCTGCGCCCCAGCCACAGGTCTGGACATGCCGGGCACCTGGACCCACCCCCAGCAACCCCCTCTCTCCAGGAAGAAGGACACGCCCCCCAGCCTGAAGACTTGTCCCCAGGTCCAACTGGCCAGGCGCGGAAGCGGAGAATCTCGCACCTTGGGGTGCGCTGCCCGAGGTGGCCACGGTGGCGCACCAAGCCGGGGCTAGCGCCCGGGGCAGAGGGGTGAGGTGGGGCCGGAGGAGGGTGACCTCCGGGTTTGGAGAACAAACTTGCTATCCGAGGGACCTCCAGCTCTCGGGACTCTCACTATCCCCACCCTGCCTCCAGCCAATGCGCGTATAAGCGCCATGCGGTGCGCCAACATTGGCGCCAGGGCTGGGGTCCGCGGCAGGAGAGGGGCGCACGCACATAGCGGAGGCATCAACCGCCGAGTCCGAGGCTCGAATAAGCGAGGATTCCTAGGTCAAGAGTCACGGCCTGAGGACCCCTCGACTCGGAGGGCACTCCGGGGTCCCAGCGCCACCAAACCGCAGGAAGCTGGCAAGGGGCTGGGGGAGGGGTCCAGGACAGAACTGCCGCCCCGGCGGGGAGCCGGGAGATGAAGGGCTCCTTCGCCACCACCCCTACGGGCGCGCCCCAAAACGGCAGACGCGGGTGACTGGCGGAGCGGTCGGCAGCTGACACTCACTCGGCCCCTGTCAGGGTGCCTGCCCCGCCCCGCTGCGCCCCACCCGAGGCCTTGCACCCCGTTGGCCCCCCCAGGCACCTGGAGCCCGTCAGGCACCCCGCCTTGCCGCCAGCCGCGCCACCCTGGCCCCGCCGCCTCCGCCGCCCAGCCGCCCGCGCAGGTCTCACCTTTGTGTAAAGAGTCCAGGAGCAGGAGGAAAGTTACCAGCCACATGCCATAAAGAGGCCCTATTCTCCGGGGAGGTGGTCCTGTGGCCGGCCGTGCGGCAGCGCCTCTCCCCCGCTCAGCGCGCTCCCAGCCGCCCGCACTCCGCGCCCCGCTCTCTCTGCTCCTCAGCCCAGCGCTCGGCTGCGGCGGCGGCTCCTCCCTCCTCGGCTCCCCGGCTCCTGTCATCCGCGGGGCTGGGCTAGGCGGCCGCTCTCCCCGCCCCCCCGCGGCACCCCGGGTGGTGAGCGCCGCGCGAGCCCGGAGCCCAGACGGACCCCAGCCCCACAAGCCCAGGAACAGGGGCGGCGGCCCGGGCCAGAAGGCCCTGAACCGGCTCCGCTGTCGGAGAGGCGAGGGGTCCCTGTCACCCACCGGCTTGGAGCCTGTGGTAGCACACAGGCATGTGTCATCCATGTGCCAAGAGCCTGCCATGCCTCTGTCAAGGACGCCCGATTTCTACTGGCCTAAGTCACCTGGGACACGAGCTTCCTGCCTCTTTCGGACTTAGCTTACCCCCCGGGAGGAGCATGGATGCTCTGGGTAGAATCCCAGGCTTTTCAGTGCTGTCTGCTGCTACTCCCTACCCCAAAGTTCGTAGCTGCCCTTCCAACCCCTCGTGACTTCCGCAAGCCTGTCCTCCGGAGAGCCCCACATGAGTCCAGCCACCCCCTGGCACTATGTTCAAATTTTCGTCAGCACTTGGTACATTGTGACTATTTAAACAATTATTTGCAATAAGCAGTTTAATGTCTACTCTACCTGTGTATCTTCCTTCTTCATCTTCACCTACCCACCCCTATAGCTTTCTTGCCTGGCAGAAATTGGCTTATTCCTTACACTCATCTTTATGAAGTTGGCACAGAATAGCACTGGAGTGAGGGCGTCTTCTCAGTGACCAAATGAATGTTGAGAACCTGCTATGTCAGGCACTGGCTCAGGCACTGGGGACTCAAGCATGGCTGAGCCAGGTCTGCTGTAAAAGGTCAATATGGTTGGAAAGCCCTCCTTTTGTCTTAATTCCAAAATAAGAGGGTACATAGAACCCAGAGAAGGGATCTAGGTACCCCTGAGAATGGCCTATGAGCCAGGACTGGAGCTCCCTTTGCAGGGTCATGGAAGCTGCTTGGAGTATGCCCTGACAATTTGGCTGCACCTGGGCACACTCCAAGGTGTGGAGTGTGAAGTTTGGAGGGAAAGAAGGGGCCGCTGCCTAGCTGCATTTGCCAGAGGAAGAAAATCTACTTCTTCGAAATGTGTGGCCTAAGTTCACACAGGAGAATTGGAACTCCTCACTCCCAGGTTTTGCCAAAATATCCCTAGAAATTTTAACTAAATTTTGAAAAGTGTGTGTTTTTTATATGTTAAAATACACATAACATAAAATTTACCATTTAACCTTTTGAAGTGTACTATTCTGTGGCATCAAATACATTCACGACATGCAACTATCACCACTTAACCATTTCCAAAACTTTTTCATCATCCCAAACAGAATCCTGCACCCATTAAATAATAACTCCCCATTCCCCTCCCCTCCCCCAGCTCCTGGCAACGACCATTCTACTTTCTGTCTCTATGAAGTTGCTTATTCTAGGTACCTCATAAGTGAGATCATAAAGTATGTATCCTTTTGTGCTTGGCTTATTTCACTCAGCATAATGTTTTCAAGGTTCATCCTTTAAACGGGTGAGAAAAACGGGGCTTAGCTTGTTCAAGGCCACCAAGTTTGTATCAGAAGCAAGACTAGAACCCAGGCCTCCCGACTCCAGAGCACAGCTTGCTCTATAAGCTGCTGCATCCCTCGGTGGCTCAGCTCCTCCATGCGAAATCACCACCCTGAAACAATTCGCAGGATGTGTTTTGTCATCTGGAAACACAGGCGTAGTATAGAGATGGGGGGGCAGACTGCAGGAGGTGTTCGAGATGACCCAGACCAATCTTTTCCTTTACAGATAAGGAAACTGAGGCCCAGAGTGGGGAAGCCATGAGCCTGTCTGAGGTCACGCAGGGAGTGACAGAGCCCTCACGTTTCCAGTCTTCTGTCTTAGCTCCCATCTCTCACCGCCACCAGGCTGCTGGCTCATTCTTCTACCACGCCACTTCCCTTCTAAAGGGAACGGTCATTGAGAGGAATCCAGTTATTTAAAACTAAGCCTATTGACCCAGAGCACCTGGTCAGACTATGCCTAAAATAAACCGCTAAGGCAGACAGGATGAAAGGGGCTGCTGTCTGCTGGGAGGGGATCTGAGTGGGCCTGGGGGTATCAGCACAGCTGCTTCGTGCCCCACACGCTGGAAGTAGAGAAGGCCCCTCCTCTTTGCATCCACTCCAAGTACCTCTATAACCTGAGTGTAGGAGGTTTTATGCTAGTTACACGCAGTGGGCTTTAAAGAACCACAACATGTGCATTACCTGAAGGGCGAGGTCATTCATTGTGCCGGTGACTGCAGTCTGGCTGTCCCTGGGAGGTGACATATATGTGGAAATAAAGGGGTGGTCAGGTGGGGAGGGCAGACCTGGGGACCCCTGTGGCAAAAGGAAGCTTTTTAATGTCATGGTTAAGAGTCTGGCTTTGGAAACAGCAAGAGATGAGTTCTCAGCCCAGCTCTGCCACTTGCCAGCTCTGTGCCTGGGAAATGTATGCACGCCAAGCTGCAGTTTCCTTACTGGTGGAATGGGGACATCCCCAGCATCTGCCTTGGAAAGTCATAGTGAGGATTAAATAAGACAAGCCCCATGGCTGGCACATCGTGAGCACAGGTAACTATCATGAATGGGAATGGCTTTGCTCACAAGGACCTTGACCTGTGGGAGCTGGGAGGAGGGAACTGTGGGATGTTGGGATGATATCGTGCATTCCATGCTGTGACAAGGCCAGAGCCAAGGAGCTGGAAATCCAGGCAAGAGGTTGCAGAAACACGGAAGGTGCACGTTGAGGCTGGAAGGGCCTGGAGAAATGTCTAACAAAAGAAGGACCTGAAAAATAGGCAGGTCAGGCCTTATGCTTTTTGTGTTTCCCATTGATTTTGTTCTTCCTTAGTATCTAGGGAAATATCTTTGAAAATGACAAGTTGGCTCAGATATATCCAGAAGTCTTCTCTTCAACAGGAGTTATATTAGGGGTGGGCGATCCAGCAGGCCAGGAAATCCCAAGGGAAAAATGGAACTCTGGGGAAGAGAGTCAGGCGGCGTGTTCTACCCCAAGCCCACCTTAAACCCTGACAGCCCCCTCTTCAGCTGACATTTTGGAGGGGCTATATTTTATTTTGATAGAAGGGACAGTTCCCAAAATTGTCTGGAAACCTTCACACTCACACACAAATATATTCACACTGGAATAAGAACAAACACAGTTGCCCAGGCAAACATTCATGTGTACAGGTAAACATAAACACTTAATGACAGGCACACCTGTGCTTAAATGTGATTTGAACACGATCCAGAAATTCTGTATTGGCAGCTATGCATATGCTCCATGTTTTTTAAGCCTCAAATTTGTGGGATTCTTTTCTAGTAGGAACACACTATCCATTTAAAAGCAGTGATTTGTTTTAATATTTTCTTGCATCAGAATGCTGGGTGATGATCTGTCTATATTTTGGCTTTTGTGCTTTTGTTTTTGTTTTCTTAACCAAAGCCAGTTGAAGCAGCTACATGAAGTCACTGGGAGGTGAGCCCTCTCCAATTCAGGTTAATCATGGATATTTAGGGGGTATTATTTTGCCATGTTATATTAAGACTAGAGCCATCATGAGAAACAGCAGATGTTTTTATTGTTTAACTCAAACAATAAGCTTATATATTTTGGATACTTTTCTTCAAAAACAAAGGCATATAATTATTTTAACAAAGGCTTCATATGCCCTCTGGAATTCTTTGACAACTTGAGTATAAATAGGGTGTTCATAAAAGGAATCAATACTGAACCAGGTCAGTGTGAAAAACTTAACTTTTGGTATTATATAGCTAATTCAAGATTGACCTTCTTAGTACTTACTTATCGGTTGGGGGAGGAAAAAACAAGGATCTCCCTGCTTCCCTCCCTGCAATTTATAATTGATTTTAATATTATAGGAAAGGTCTTCATCTACAAATCAGAAATCCTAGGTTCATGTGTCATCTCTGTCTCCATAGCCAGCTGTGTGATCTGTGACAAGTCACCTTTGCCTTTCTGGACCTCAGTTTCTTCATCAGTGAGGTGAAAGAGTTGGGCTAGAATGATCACCAAAATAGCTTCCTAAGACCAAATACAAGGTAAATGCAAACAAATATGCACATTCCCCCCTCCCATCCCACATAGGTGTATAGGGTGTACCCACAAATGTGTGCAGGCAGAGAAACAGAAGCTTTTATGCACAGACATTCAGAAACTAATAGGCACAAAAACATTACACAAAATAAACCGTGTTGGCTTCAAATATATCCACATACATCTAAAATTCCATCTTCTTGAGATGGGATGAATCATTATAATTCATAGAGTATGATACATATATTTAAAAAAATAGTATGTGTCATTAAACTACCCAGGTTCTCCTTAAACCAAAATTCTGTCTGCTGGGCTCAGAAGATGTCTAGGTATGCTTGCCACTTACTCTCTCATCATTCTGGATGACAATATTATGGCTCTAAGCTCACTGGAGCAAAGGGTCTAAAGCCCTGGGGCTCCGACAGTACAGATGCCGTCTCTGAGGTCCCATTGCCCTTGTTCAGGCTGCTGTCTCAGCAGTGACTCCAGGATGGTTGGTCAGGGGCTGTAGAAGCCCCCAGCAAGGCAGGAGTCCCCTGGAAAACTGTGGCCTCTCTCCCGCCGTTCTTTCTCAGCTCACAACTCTGAAATCAGTTGAGAAGCCAAGCCAGAGAGATTCCATGAAGTCCGGATTCGATGGAGCTGAAGCTCGTTGTCACATTTCTCTCTGGAGAGTGGTGGTGTGGAAGGTATGAAAACTGAGAGAGATAGGGAAAAAAAGAAAGTGCAATGAGTGGAGCTAAATTTGCTGGCTTCCCAAGTCTTCTGGCATTTCTTCTGGCCCATGGGTCACTCACAAATGTGCTTATCAAATTTTATGAAAGTGTCTTCTACGCTGGAAAACCTTCACCCTTCTCAAGTACCCAGTGCCCCCTTTTTCACCTGTTTAAGGCTTCCCATTCAGCAGGGCCTGGTCAGGTACCCCCAGTTATTCCTGACCAGGCCTCCTCTGGGCTCCCACTGCCTCAGACATCTACTTGGCCCATGGATCTCATCCCTTTGTCTAGAATTGTGGCTATTTATGCACGTGTCTGACTTGTCTCCTCTTCTAGACACTGGGCTCTGACCCTTTCAATTTGTACATGCAGGCCCTAGCCTGGTGCCTCCTGGCTCTAGGGGAACACTCAGTAAATGTTGATTTAATGACCAGATGGGCTTATTCTTACAAGGTAGCAGATATCTGATTACAGCCTCACGTGCCATGCCTTCCAGAGAGATGTCCTTTAGCTGGGATCGAAGCCTTAAGCTTGAAAGGTTTTTTTTGTTTTGTTTTTTGTTTTTGTTTTTGAGATGGAGTTTTGTTCTTGTTGCCCAGGCTGGAGTGCAGTGGCGCGATCTCGGCTCACTGCAGGCTCCACCTCCCAGGTTCAAGTGATTCTCCTGCCTCAGCCTTCCGAAGTAGCTGGGATTATAGGCATGCGCCCCGGAGCCTGGCTAATTTTGTATTTTTAGTAGAGGTAGGGTTTCTCCATGTGGGTCAGGCTGGTCTCGAACTCCTGACCTCAGGTGATCCACCCACCTCGGCCTCCCAAAGTGCTGGGATTACAGGCGTGAGCCACCGCGTCCAGCCGAAAGTTCTTGTGTTAGAGTTTCTGGTCTCCAAGAGTGAGCATTTGGCAGGACATTAGACCCCGCAGGAGTGCTGACCCCTAAAACCAAAGAAGTCTCAGCAGTTCCTGCTCAGCCTGCATCACTGTGGTCTTCACAGTTCTCATCTTGACCCTGTAGGCAGCGCTTTTAGGTTCCAGAGGCTTTATGTTTTCGTCCATTTCAGATTCTCACCAAAAAGGATCTGGATACATATGCCAGAATTGTTTTGATCATTATATAGATGAAGAGAGTGAATATCAAAGGAGCCCCAGAAGCAGATTTGGGATGCTTATACCATGACACTTACACAGCTCAAGCTTCAGGTTCCTTTTGGGCCCTAGTAATGTGTTCACACGGTCAGATAGGAAAACATTTGTAGAAAGTTGAACTACAGTCAATCACGGCTGCTACCCTTCTCTGCTCTGGTTTCTCGGTGGGTCTGGTGAACATTTTGAGGGGATCTGACTCTGGCTTGGGATTGGTGGAATGTGTTTATACGGTTGACAGGCCATGCATGTACTTCCAGGGTAGGGAAAGGCTTGCAGGAACTCTCCTATCACCGACTGGGCCAACTCACCGTGCTTTGTGACATGAAGTTGCAGAGTCAGAAGTTGTATCACAGTATAACTGTGGCCTCAGGTGCCTGCACCAGAGGTGTGTGTATAGTGTAGGAAAGACAAGGTTTGAAATGCATGGAGCCAGAAGCCAGCCTGTGTAAAGCTGTGAGCAGAAGTAATGTTAAAAAAAAAATTTTTTTTTAATTTAGAAAGTATTTTTGAGGTGTGTCAGTTAATACAAATATTATGTTATCTGTCTGGATTTCATGATGGCATTTATCAGTTTTCTCAAGATTTGTAACCTGCTGCAATTTCTTTTTATCGTTCTAAATGAATAATCACATTTGATTATTAATATGTTAATAATCATATTTTACCTAATTTTATATTCATAATTGTGTATCGTTTTCCTTAGAGAGGTCTAAGCTTCCAGGCCTCAATCATCTAAGCTTCCAGCCCTGCAAAACCTGAATCCATCCCAGGAGCTTTCCTTGGGTCACACTGTGACCAGGGACTAGGTTCTTTGGATTCTAGCCAGGGCTCCCCCCTTGCCTCAGAAGTCTTGAGTCTGTATGTCAATCATGTATCTGTACAGTGCTGTTCACACAGAAGCCCCCTTGCAGAGGTTTTCCTCCCCAGAGAAGAGAAAGTCAAGGCCCAGGCCCATGGTGGTGACCTTGACTTAGATGATGAAAGTTCTCTTCCTAGAAAGTCTGGCCATTTCACCATGGGCTGGACTTGCCAGTCCATGCGCTGGAGGATCTCTGGACAGGAGATACTTTGGTGCTGTCCTAATGCCTTCCATGGTCTCTCTGCAGGGCAGCATCCCTCCTGTCGCTGTGACTGGCCACCAGCGTTGTGGACCGAGACCCTCCTCAAAGTCCAGGAGTTGCTACAAAACACTAGCAAGCCCTTCAGCCACTCTGAGCAGCAAGCCCAGAAATTCCACCTGCCGGAGGCCAAAGCCATGGCTCCTGGGGTGCCCCAGTGGTGAGCGGGCTGCAGTTTGGGACAGGGAGGCTGAACAAAGACGTTGTCTGGAGACCATGGGGAATGTTGGCTCCTCTGTCACAGAATCTGAGAGGGGGCAGTGCCTTAGAGCTCACCTCACCTGGCCCCGTCTCACACCCACTGGCTTTCCACACTGACCCAACAGGTGTCAACTCAGTCTCTCAGATGCTGCCAGGGACAAGGGGCTTGCTCCCCACACAGAATTTTATCTAATTTCATTGTCCACAGTCACGTATGCATGCTTTTCTTTATCAAGCCCAAATCTGCCTTAGCTCTCTGGAGTTCAAAGGATGTGCCCAATCTCGACCAAATGACAGCTATTCAAATATTCGAGAACTGCTACCGCAGGCCCCCACACCTTCCTTTTGCCAGGCTACATATCTTTTTTCTTTTCTGACTAAATTTATAGACCTTTCCCTGTTCTGGTTTCCCTCTTTGCTTATATTCAACTTTAGCGATATCTCATCCAGGCATGGTGGCTCACGCCTGTAACCCCAGCGCTTTGAGAGGCTGAGGTGGGAGGGTCACTTGAGCCCAGGAATTCAAGACCAGCCTGGACAATATAGAGAGACCCATCTCTACAAAAAATTTTAAAAATAGCCAGGCATGGTGGCGCATGCCTGTAGTTCTAGTTACTCAGGAGGCTGAGGTGGGAGGATCGCCTGAGCTTAGAAAGCCGAGGATGTTAGTGAGCTGTGATTGCACCACTGTACTCTAGACTGGGTGACAGACTGTCTCATAAAATTAAAAAAAAAAAAAATCTCTCTTAAAACTGAATAGACTCATGCATCCAGATGAGGTCTGAGCAGCTCCAGTCCAGCAACATCACCCCCTCAATAGGTTGCTGATCTTCTCTTACTGTTGTCCAATGTTTTGTTGGCTTTCCTGGGCTGACATGCCAATCGTCTGGACCACTATCCCATGAACTTCTACCGAACTGGCCTCCTTGGCCTGTAATCCTGATGTGGATGATTTCAGAGAAAACATGATCCCATTCATCATTTGGTGAAAGTTGGGAAATGAGGTGTTGCCTGGGTCGAATGGCACTTACCTACACAATGAGGGGCTCAGAATGTCATCTAAGGTCTTAGCCCAGCCCCAGGAAGGGTGGCAGAGCTCAGCTAAGAATGCAGCAATAAGGTTCCTACTTCAGGCCACAATGACATTGAAACCTAGCATCTTTACCAAACTTGACCTTATTTTTAATAAACCCAGCTGAAAACAAAGATCTAATATAGCATTTCACAAGTGTTTCACGAGAAGGTAACAGGTGAGGTGCAGAAAGTGATCTGTGCTCAAATAGGTTTGGAAAAGACTGGAATAAGCACAGGTAAATAGGTTTTTGTGGGAGTTGTTTTTGCTTTTGTTTTTTACTGCAGGCTTTAACACACTGGTGGGCATCGTTAATCTCCAAGTGGTACAGTGTGAGGTTTTTGGGGATCTATTTCCCGCTTCTCCCGGTTAAAAACTCTGTTCTTTCACAGTTTCTGGTCCACACTTGGCCTGGAGGAAGTACATTTTATTGGTTTACTCATTGTTTTGGCAAGTCTGTGCCCAGTCCCCATGCAAGGAGTTCCCTGATCCCTGGAAAGTCTAGCACAGAGTCCCTGCCCTCAGGGAGCTTGCATTCCAGTGGAGAAGAAGATGTTTAAAAAGCAACATAGGGAGGCCTACATGCTCAGAGTTGGCAGGTCAGAGTGTGAAGGGACCTGGGGAGCATCTCCTGCAAGTTCCTTGTTCTTCCCAGGAGGAAACAGTGGCCGGCAGGTGAAGGGCATCCCAGGTCACATGGCAGAGTCAGGGCTTAGGTCCAGGGCTCCTGACTGCCTGGCCTGTGCTCAGCTTTGTGGTGTTTACCTCCCTCCCAGGCCCTGTTGCCCTCAGTCTCTTGCCCACCTTATTCACCACTCCATCCTCAGCACCCAAGGCAGGTCTTTGATGACTGTTTGTTGAATGAGGCTATGATGACGTGGCTGGTTCGATGATCTTTACAGTCTCACCTACAGCAGGGGTTCGATGAGTCTGTGAAGAGAGCTGCTTAAGCTCAGAGAAAGGAGTGGTCAACAAAAACCAAGGTAGGATGTGAGTTGGGCTTGAACAACGGGAAAGATGTGCAGAGAGGCAGGGAAAAGGCCTCCCTGCAGGGTCTCAGGAAAGCTTGACTCTACGGTGTGTGTCTACCCATCTGAGACACCCACACACCCGGCACATGGCAGTTCAGAGTTGTGTCCTCAAAGACTCATCGGTCCAAACTCTAAGCTGAACTGGCTGGCCAATTGTTTGTCTGCATCAGCCAAAGTAGCTTCTTCTTTTGGCAAATTATAACCAGAGCCCTGGATTCCTACTAATGACAGTGATTATAATTGAGTGCTTGCTGTGGGCCCAGCACTATGCTAATTCCTCCAGATGCATAATCTCAAAACAACCCTATAAGACTGGTATGATTATTATCAACCCCATTTTACGGACAATGAAACTGAGACATAGAAAAATTAACTAAGTTCTCCAATTCACGCAGAGTCAGATGCTCAAGGCAGTCTAATTCTATGTATTCACATTGATGGTGGTAGTAGTGTTTCTGCTGTTACATTTTTTTAAAGTTTGAACATGGAAAATTTCAAGTATATACAAAAGTGGGGAGAATTGTAAAACGAATCACTATGCACTCATTTCCCAGATGCTACAATAGTTGACTCATGACCAGTTTTTTGTTTCATCCATGCTCCCCTCCCATCACCATGAATTTTTCTGAAGCAAATTTCATGTTACCTAATTTCATCCATTGATCATTTTGTGTGCATCTCTCAAGGATGAGGCCAAGTCCTCATTCCCAATCACAATACTTTTTGCCTTCTGACTGAGAAGTTCCTTGGCCAGGGGCACCCGCTTCCCCCAAGCCACACGCCAGATTTCAGGCTAGCCACTGCCCCACACAGTGGGCATAGAGGCAGCAGGCTCAGGGGATAGCCTGTCCCCAGCTCCTCACCACGCAGCCTGAGCAAATGTCATCTCTCTGCCTCCTGAGAGTGAATTTTTATCGCTGAAGCCCTTGCCATCGGTCTAGTTGCTCTGCAGATGGGGAACTGGATGTGGTGGCTGCCTGGTGGGGTTGTTGACATAAGGATGAATGTTTCTTGACCAGGTCTGTCCTCGGCTCCAACCCTGGCTTTGCCCCTAATCTCAGTGCCTACTTCAGAATGATTTGTGGGGTGTGAGGTCTCCTCCGCCTGGGAAGGAATGACTCCCACTCCACCTGGCCTAAGAGCAAGAAGTAGGGATGAGATGGAGCCAAGAACCTGGAGTCAGAGATTCACTGCACTTCTCATGAGCTGGGAGGACCAAGCCTCACCTTTTTGATCTGTGGAAGTGGGAACAGAATACCGACCCTGCAGCATGGCTGTGTATGTCTAAGGAGATGGGCAAGTTTTCTCCACGGAGTTGTTTAGCTAGAGGAGGACACAGTACCTGCCATGGCCAGCAGGTGTCGCCCAAAAACGGAGTACATGAAACCTTTGGGCGGGATGGGGGCTCCTCCATGGAGATTCTCTTTCAATATTAAATACAGCTGGACTTGGAAGAAGTGGAAGAAAATTCAGCCTGAAGGGTTTCTCCTTTGAAAACTCAGTCTGGTTCTGGCTTTCTTCAGAGTTAAAAAAGTGGAGCTTTGCAGTTTTCTTTTCCTTTTTTTTTTTTTTTTTTTGGATGGAGTCTCCCTCTGTCACCCAGGCTAGAGTGCAAAAGTGTGGTCTCGGCTCACTGCAACCTCCACCTCCCGGGTTCAAATGATTCTCCTGCTTCAGCCTCCTGAGTAGCTGGGACTCCAGGTGCATGCCACCACATCCAGCTAATTTTTGCATTTTTAGTAGAGATGGGGTTTCACTCTGCTGGCCAGGCTGGTCCTGAACTCCTGTCCTCATGATTTGCCCGCCTAGGCCTCCCAAAGTGGTGGGATTACAGGTGTGAGCCACCACGCCCGGCCTGCAGTTTTCAAAGTATGCTCACATGAACATCCCACAGCAAGACAGGCATCAATATCCCCATGTTACAGATGAGGAAATTGAGGCTTCAGAGAGCAAGTGACTTGCTGATAATTATGCAGGCACTAAATGACACAGCCACTAAGTGACAAAATATAGAATTAGAAGGCCTTCAGACTCTATATTCTGGGTAATCTGCCAACACGTTCCTATGGGTCAAACCCTTAGGAGGAGTCCTGAGACCATGGCTGGGCAGTCCCTGTTCCTCTGGAAAAGTTAATAGGCGCATGCCCGAAGCCCCTGGCATGGGACATGCTATCCGCTGACAGCATTTACCATCTCTGGGTCTCAGTGGCTCCGAAACCACACAGCTACACATGAACACAGGCACAGGTGAGGAGGAGAGAGAGATCCCAGGCTACAGAATCTTGGATCTGTATTTTCTATTTCCCAGTATTTGGATGTAAGAAGCTTAGCATAGGTCTGGGGCTGGCATTTGGGAAATTCTGGACTAGAAGATAAACTGGAAGGTTTATGTTCTGTAGTTTCATAAACACTATCCACTTAAGCTTGTCAAAAGCATAAAGTGTCTGGCATATACTTAATAGTCAACAAAAATTTGCTGAATAATAAATGGCTGAAAAACATGCAATCGCCCAGCCCAGCAGAAGCCTTGGTGAACATTGCTTCGTCCCTCACCCGTTTTACATGTTCATAGCACTTTGTGGCGTACATATCTCGTTTACACACATGATCTCATTCAGTTCTTTAATGAGTTGGATATCACAAACCCCCTCTCACAGATGAGAAAACCGAGGCTCCGAGACACTAAAGGACTTCCCTAGGGCTGCCCAGCTGGTCAGTGACCAAGCCAAGCTCATACCCACGCCTATCTATCCTGCTCCAGCAGCTCCGCCACTGCCCCACCCCTGCTTCATATCATTTCCACTGCGAAGTTCGAGAGGAGGAAAAATCCATCCAGAGAGAACGAATCTTCCACATCTGTTGGGGATGCCTCAGATTCAGGAGAGGCGAACTCGGAAGCTTGCCCTGAGACCCTGGGCTCAGGAGAAGTCTTGGGACAGGTCCTGGGAGGCCAGCTGCTGCGTCTGCACTCCTGGAAAGTGCAGTGTGGGAAGGGTGGGAGCTGTGGGAAGGCGGAGGGAAGGGCTTGGCTCTGATGGCTGGAGAGGACATCCCGCCTCCCTGGCCCACTGCTGGATGTGTCTCTGAGGTCCTCCGCGGAAGGAAGCGCCAGGCCTCCACACAGGGAACCTGGTGTCTGCCTCCCCCTAGTGCCACAGGATGGGATGGTGGCATGGCAGGCTGCTGTGTAGTGCAACATAGACAGCGGCCACACAGGTCCTGCCCTTCACCCCAGTCATGTCTCGCAGTGAAGCCGGAGGCTGGGCTCACTCCCTGTCCCAGCCTGTGTCCTTGCCAGCCTCTAAGAACTACTGGAGGAGATGAATGGTGTCCTCCAAAACCTCTGATTCTCAGCTGAGGAGGCCGAATCGCTGCGCAGGGCTCCAGATGCCAGGTCCACCCACGCACCCTCCTGGGTTGCTCTGCTCCTCCCCAGTTCCACCACAACTAGCAACGCCCACACTCTCTCACACGCATTCACATACACGCTCATACATGCACACTTACACATTCACACACACACACATTCACATACACATATTCACACACACACATTCGCACACACCTTCACATACACACCCACACTTACATTCACATGCACACACATTCACACACTCTCACACACACAGTCACACACAGTCACACACACATTCACATACACACATTCACACACGCACATTCACACAACTCACATTCACACACATTCACACACTCATGTACACACATTCACATACACACATACACACTCACACACATACACATGCAATTGCACACACAATCACACAAGTAACACATTCATGCACACTCATATACACGTGCACACACATGCACACACAATCTCATACACTCATCCACACACAATCTCACACACACATTCACACATATTCACATACAATACACATACATTCACATACACATTCACACTCACATTCACACACACACGTTCACATTCACATATACACATTCACACACACATACACATTCACATACACACACATTCACACACATTCACATACACTCACATTCACATACACATTCACACACACACATACACACACATTCACATTCACACACGTTCACATACATTCACATACACATATACACCCACACTTACAGTCACATACACACACATTCACACACACATTCACACTCACTTTCACACAGTCACACATTCACATACACATATTCTCACATTCACATACACACACATTCACACACATTCACACACTCACACATTCACACACTCATGCACACGCATTCACATACACACACAATTGCACACTCACACAATCACACAAGTAACACACATTCACACACTCATATACACGTGCACACACTCATCCCCACACAATCACACACACTAACACACACACATACATTCACACTTCCTAGTTCCCAGTTTTTGGATGTAAGACGTTTAGCTCACATACACACACATTCACACTCACAGAACTCACACTCACACACAATCTCACACTCGCATACACACACACACACACAAAGGAGAAACCTATAATCAAGAAGCTTTTTTCACAAACTATCCCTGCTTTGGGTATGGTAGTCATAGACCACCCTCTGCTGACTTTGAAGTGGGGACTCCACGGCTGAGCCGGCAGAAGGCCCAGGAGGCGGGGCGACCCCAAGGCTGGGCCAGCCAAGTCTACGCTGTGGCCCACGTGGTGCCCGGGAGTGCGTGGGGCTGGGGCCCATGGCTGCGCCAGCCTCTCCCTAGACCTGGCCAGTCTGAGGGCGGACTCAGGGGCCTCTGTCCTCCCTGCACAATTTGTCCAGAGAAGCAAGCTTTCTCCAAGGCGGAAGCATTGAAGGAAGGGGCAGGGATACCTGGCCGGGCACAGGAAAAACCGCAGCGCCGCCTTAACGCTAAAAAGAGCCTCAGACGTAATCGACCTCAAGCAAAGAATGTCCACAGGCTAAAGATGGTTTCTCCATTTAGGGAAACTGAGTCTCCAGGGGAGCTTGCACATGCGTAGTTCATTATTGGCTAAGCCAGGGCTCAAACCCAGGTCTGCTGATTCCAAAGCCTGTGACCTTAACTGTGAGGCCAAGGAAGAAGGGATCATGCACACCTCAGACCACCCCAGCTGCCTACCCTGGCCCAACAACTTCCTTGCTCCTGGGGGCATGGAGCAGGGGCAGGGGCGGCCCACCTGGTGGGTAATCAATCCCTCCTTCATTCCTCTAGGCAACCAGTCACGTGTGCACTCAATAAACATGTATGGAGGGTGTACTAGGTGCCCAAAGGGGGACGAGGTACTGGGATCGGTGGGTGAACTTTCAGATGCAATCCCTGCCCTCATGTAGCTTATAAGCAGTGGGGCCTCAGATGTGAAGGCAAGCTCAGAATTCATGGGATTCAGGGTCCCCTGGCAGGTGCCCAGGGTGCTAGAGAGAGCAGGTCAGGAACACTCTTGGAACAGCAGAGGCCCAGCCTGGCCCGTCTCACTCCCGCCCCCTGGGGCAGGTGTCTGCGGCCTCCAGGCTACTCCTGGATGATTTTATTAGCTGTGTTGGGAGCATATGGTCCTCGGACATAAGGCCTGAAGTAGTATTTACTGCAGAGCAGAGGACACCGGGCTCCTGAGTGGGCTGGGTTTGGCATGCACTCTTTTACTGATTGATGGGCCATTCAGGAAACAGAGACCACAAGAGAATTCAGCGTGCTCCTGGCTCGGGGCCAAGCCAGCCTCATCTCCTTTGCTTTGTCAAGTGTGTCTTTTTGTCTGCCTTCATCACTTGCTGGGCACCTCTGTGTTCACTGCCAGGAGGACGCCAAGCATGTATTTGCAGGGACTGTGGGGGTGTACCCAGCTTTTCTCTAAGAACAGCTACCCAAGGGGTGGGAGGGAACAAGGGGGTCAGCCACAGCTCTCCCCTTACCCCTTCCTCTGAAAAGTCACAGCTCCTTGACGTGTGAGCTGAAGCTTGGGACTTTTGTCTTGTGTCTGTGTTTTCCAAAGCCAAGTCCAGAGACAGACCAGGGCCTTCCCAAGGGCACACAGCAGGCCAAGAGCAGAGCTGGCAGTGAAGCCAATTTTCCATCTTCCACAGTGTGGTCTGCGCAGGGCCGCAGGCAGGGCTTCCGGGGCCACAAATCGCTTCCCCAGCTCAGGACGTTCCCGTCTTCTCCCCTTCCTGCTGCCCTGCTCACCAGGGGGAATTCCTCTCAGTGACACCAAAGTAGCGCTTTGGGGAAGTGACAGTGAACATTTCTTGAAAAGGGAACCAAGTGTAGACATCTAGAGATAGTAGCAGCCATGGTGACTGGAGGCCTCCTGGGGCTGAGGAACTTCGGGGTGTCAGGGTGACAGCAGGTAGCCCAGCAAGTCCATAGGAGCGGGACAGGCCAGGCTGGGCCTCCACTGTTTCAGGAGTGTTCCTGACCTGGTCTCACCCGCACCCTGTGAAGGGAAGCTCAGAATTCAGGGAGATTCGGGGTCCCCTGGCAGGTGCCCTGCCCTGCCAGGGGACCCCGAACCTCCCTGAATTCTGAGCTTCCCTTCACATCTGAGGCCCCATGCTTACAAACTGAAAATCAAATCTGCCAAAACAGGGCTTGGGGAGCCGCCACTCCTGAACACAGCTCGTCCCAGTCCATTCTAGACATGAGGTCCATCCACGCATGGGGGAGACCCCTCCCTCGGCCTCCCAATGCCACCTTCTTTGCCCCTCCAGTGTCAGGTTGAAGCTCTGGGAATGAAGGTTCGAAGTTGTAAACCGGATTTCTTCCCAAGTCCTCAATCACTCAACGGCAAACTATGAAGTGTCTGCAGTCTGTGAGGCTCCTCCTGCAGCCAGACCTGGGAGGGGCACTGAGTCTGAGCCCCGGGATTCTTCCAAGGCTAGGACACTTGGGCCCCTCTGCGGCTCTCCCAGTGCAGCCCTGGGCTCAGCACTGCCCTCCCGATGTCCCGGAAGGAGGCTGCCGTGGCCCTGGCTCCGAGGCCCAGGCCCAATCCATCTTCCCAGCCAGTGACTCGCTCTGAAAACAGGGCCGAGCTGCCGTGGCATTTGCCTCTGATCTCTGCTGGCCAGGCATTTGTCAGGCAGCCTGCGAGGAATGAAGAATGGGCGCTTGGTGAGGCACAGATTACCCGCCCCAGAGGCCCTTGCTGAATTGCAGTTCAGAGCTCAGCTGCCTGGGGCCACGGATCAACAGGGAGGCGACTAATCTTCCCCGCAGCAGCCCTGCCGTACAGAGCAGAGGGAGGGTTGAAGGGAGAGCCTGGGAGGAGACTCTACACCACCCACTGCCCTGTGCCTTTCTTCAGCACAACACCCCTGACTCCCTCCACTCCCAGCCCTGTCTGTCTAGGGAGCCCACTTCCTTCACTAGAGGCAGCACCAGTGGAGATGCTCAGTTCTTTGGGGCACCCCTTCCTTGCTCCCTGTACATGAGAGAGTTCAGAATTGCTGGGGCGGGGTGGAGATTTCTCCTGATGTCCCAAAGCATTTAGAAAAACTGGAGGCCTATACCAGGGGCACCGTCACCCTGGACAGGAGATCAGCCTGTAGGAGCTAGAGATTGGCCTATCTGAGGCTCTATTTCCTCTGATGGGGAAGTCCAGGCCACCCAGTCAGGGAGGGCCTGCCAGAACCCAGCAGAAGCCCTTCTGCCTCCATGCCCACAGGGCTCTTTCTCTGGAGCTGTGCAGAGGCTGGATGGGTTTGGGCGGTGGACACTTTAGCAAGGGATGGGGGTGGGACTGGCTGCTGGCTCACAGGCTAATTCTCCTGGCCCTCCCTGGGCTTCCTGCCCAGCTCTTCCTGTTCATGGGTACTGTGAGGAAGGCCAGGACTCAGCGGACTTAGCAGAGACCCTGCAACCCCACTGCCCAAGGCCAGCACCTCTGGGCCTGGGGGCTCTGGAACTGCTCTCCCAGGGGCTGGCGGGGCAGAGCTACCTGCCCTCTCCCCAGACAGTGAAACAAGTCCAGTTTCCCTTGGACCCTCACCTGCTCCACCTGCCTGCATTCCCCTCACCCTCACCTGGCCATGCCCACCTACTAAACCGTGACTGTCACCTTTTGCTCCACTTCGAGTTCACCTGGGGAGGCAGAACTACCACCGATGTCCCATCAGTTGAATCAGACTCACTGCAGCTGGGGTGAGAAGAGTTACTCAGGCAAAGCCTCTTTCCCCTCCCAGCCCCACAAACGTCCCTGCTTGACTTCTCTGCCCCTCCCCATGTCCTACTGTTGATTTACTCAGTAGGGTTAGAGGCGTCGCCCTTCCCCAGGCTTTGGGGAAGATGTGTAGATCACGTGGGGTCTCTACCTCTGGGAAGGAATGAGCACTTAAGACTCCACAGCCAAGAATTACCCCAGAGTGGGGCAAGTGCTGTACCTGGAGGGGGGGAGGTGAACAAGCGGAATGGGAAGAGCTGAGGGCTTTCCTAGGAAATCAGGGCACCAGACGGACCGTTCAGGAGCCAGGAGCCCCTCCTCCCGGCAAAGGCCCTTGGAAAGGTTGAGTTGAAAACATGCAGTTGGAGGGGATTCGGCGCAAGCCACATGCTCCCTCTGGTGGTCAGAAAGGGAGTTGCGCCCTCAGACGGAGGCTGTCGTGGTCGGAGTTGTGTGATTAAGAGTAATTCACCCAGTCATTTCCCAGGCTTGGTACATCTTTGTGACTCAATGCAGGTCTGAATTGTGGAAAATCCCAAAGTGAAGCGAAAGTTCAGTAACTGCCAGCCCGTGTGACCTTTCTGGAGAGGGAAGGGAAATGTTCACAAGAGTCCTGGCTAGGAAGCAAGTCCCAGGCCTCTGAATGCCACCTGGAGCCATGGGGCTCATTAAGCCTCGGCCTGCAGAGGCCACCCCCCAAGCCTCATATTCAACCGGGCTGGGGGAATCTGGGTACGTGGTGGTTTGGAAAGCCCCTCAGGTTCAGACCTGATTAAGCCTCACCTTTCATAAGGAGGGAGGACTTGAGGCAGGGTCAGCGAAGGGAAGTGACTCATCCAGAGCAGGTGAAATTTCCCTTTGAGGGTGGCAGGCTAGATTGTCCTCTGTATGGAACATTCTAGAACATTCTAGAAACTTGACTCTTCTCCAGTGCTCTTATGTGGGCCACAGGTCTGCAATACCCCTCTTCCTTTTTGCCTTGCTGCTGCGTCCAAGAGGTTGGGACCCTCCTCCTGAAAGTCCCCCTGGCTGGACCTGCCCCATTCGTGTTCATTCCTCCCAACCTCGAGTGAGAGCTCAAGTGTATGCCTCTATCTCCTGCGTAGAAAAATTGCATTCCATTTAAGGGTTTGTCCGACACCAATGAGTCCACTTTTGAAGTGGGGTATCACAAGGACTTGGTGCTGAGTTGTAAGTCACCAGGCCTTCCTCTGTGTGGCTCCTGGTCTCCTCTGGAGTTTCTCCCCTCAACCCCAGGCCTTCTCTGTTTCTCCTTCACTCTCCAAACCCCCAGGCAGTCAGTGGGGAGTCCACCTTCCTGCCCCACCAACTACTCCCCATCCTTTGGATGTTTGTGTGGTGGGAAGAGCTCTGGAAGGGGAGTCAGAGACCTGAATTTTACCTCTGGCTCTGACTCAGGCTGGCCATGTCACTCTGGACAAGCCACGGCCTCTCTTAGAGCCTCAGTTTCCCCTTCTGTAAATTGAAGATGGTCTGTTTTGCTCTTTAAGGACCCTTCCCTGCTCAAGCCTTCTGTGTTTTTAGGAGAGTTGGTGGTTATCAGGGACTGGGAGAAGTGGATTAAGACAAAGAGCTTAATTCCCAGGTGGAGCGGGATCCATCCTGCCTCTGGCCCCCAAACGTGCCCTGTTCATTTCCTGCTCCAGTAGCTTGGTTCTCCTGCCAGTTCTCCCTTCCCCTCCCTCAAAAGCTTGCAGGCCCAGATGAGGAAGCCAGACACTAGGTGGTGCCAGAATCCCACAATCCCTCTAGCCTTAGAGGCCTCTGAGTGAAGGGAGGGAGAGGAAAGGTGGGCTCCTTCCTGAGTGCAGAAGCTCCCAGAGGCCTCCCTCCATGACCTCAGCCTTGGACTCATAGCAAAGGGGGCATGGGCATTAGGAGTTGGGCACTGGTGGGCAGAGCGACCTGGCAGCATCTCAGGCTGAGGCTGCCCTGGGTGGGTCCCTGCCTGCATGGACGGGGACTAGAGCAAGTGTGTCGATGGTCTCACTCTCACCATCTGTTCCCTGGCCCCAGACCCTGGAATTAACCAAGCCTTCAAATAGGTGGCCCCAAGAGTGGAAAGAGGTGGCCTGAGCTCAGTACCCGGAGGGGGCTGGGAAGAGGGCTGGCTCCTTCAGGACATGTGCGGAGGCTCAGCACCAGGCCCCTTGGACCCACCCACCCTGGCCCAAGGGTGTACATGTGGAAAAGGGCAGAGCACAGGAATGTGACCACACACAGGCTCATCTTGGTAGCCTGGGGCCTCTCCGCAGCAACTCCTAGGCAGGGTTGCTTCCAGGATCCTAGCAGCAGCGCCTGGCGCCTGGGGCAGAGGCCTTGTAGGTATCCAACAGGGCTGTGGCTTTGACCCCCTGGGCCTTTCAGACGTCCCAGGTTCATAAAAGCCAGGCTGAGGCCTCTGTCCCCAGGGCTCCTGCCAGTTCAGGGGGAACAAGGAGTGGCCTACAGATGACAACACTGAACGTCTTGCTTTTACAGGCAGACAAGTGCCTGAGCAATTACTTGAAAAAACAAATGAGACCTGGCTGTATTTGTACTTGAACTTGGAGAGGCTGGTGGTGACAGAGGAGGCAGACAGGCAGGCAGGCGAGAGAAGCAGCGGTCTCTGATGCCAGCTTTATTATGAGCATGAGGTGGCAAGGGGCAGGAGGTGGCGATACCACCTGGGGGTCACATTGAGTCTGGAGCTTCCTTCTGCTCAAGCACTGGCAGTGATGGGGACAAAGTTCTACAGCCCAGGGAAGAAGAGGAGGTACCAGAGGCAGGGCTTGGCTTCCCAGCTGGCCCCAGTGCAGTGGGTGGCACTGCCGAGGCTGAGAAGACAAAGGCAGGTTGGGGCTGGGCGGGTTGCAGCAGAGGTTGGGGTTTTATTTCCTCCTTGTCCATCTCACTTTTCTCCAGGGCTCCTCTGTGATCTCCTGTGGCACACACACCAGGCCCTTGGCAATCATCTTAAACACACAATAGGTGACAGACCACCTGGCTGATGTGTGGATGACCCTAAAATTCTCCCCTACCCAGTCCAGGAGCCAGAATTCTTCCCAGTTGCTCCCAAGCCTGCCCTCCCCTCCCGCCACCTTCCCCGGGCCCTCCTAGCATACCTGCTGTTACAGCCCATCTTCAGTGATTTGCCTGGTGGGGGAAGGAAAAGCAACAGGTGAGAGGGCCGGGGGAGGGGTGGGTCTAGGGATCCCTGAGGCTGGGGACCCCTCCACGGTGGCAGAGACAAAATCCTCAGCCCACCCCTCTTCCCCAGCCCGGAGCCCCTCTTCGGTCACCCCGGGCAGCGCTCACCTGCGCTTCTTATTGGCCCCACAGCGGAATCTCCTGCCTTGAAAAGAGAAAAAGAGATTTGTTTCCATGGACTCGTTTTCCAAGGAGATCCTGGAAGACTCAAAATTCTTCCATTCTCTCCTACCTCCCTCCTGCCAGTCAAGACTGCAGGGTCAGTCTTGGAGGCCACGTTTGACTGTCTCATTTTATTTTATTTTATATTTTATATTTTATTTATTTTATTTTATATTTTTTGAGACGGGGTCTTACTCTGTCACCCAGGCTGGAGTGCAGTGGTGCATAGCTCACTGCAGCCTCAAACTGCCGGGCTCAAGCAATCCTCTTGCCTCAGCCTCCCAAGTAGTTGGGACTATAGGCACATGCTACCATGCCCCGCTGATTAAAAAAACATTTTTTTTAATAGATCGGATCTCACTGTATTGACCAGGCTGGTCTTAAACTCCTGGCCTCAGGAGATCCTCTTGCCTTGGCCTCCTAATATGCCGGCATTACAGGCATGAGCCGCCATGCCCAACCTTCTTTCTTTTTATGTAAGGCTGAATCACAGGCATTCAAGAACCTAAGTCAGTCAGTCAGCAAATGTTTACTGGAGCAGATCCATGGTGGGCTGTCGGCATATCGAGAGCAGCGGCAGAGACTGGGCCATCATGGTGCCCCCAGCACAGTTGCCCGGTGAACACCTGGAAAAGGATGGCAGCAAGTCCAAAGCAGAGCCCCTTGCTTAGGCCACTTGCCTCCTGTGCCTATGTGCTCAGCCACCACCCTGCACCGCCCTCTGGGAGCTGCCATGGGCAACACGGGAAAATGGGGAGACCCACAGGACTGTGGTCCAAGCCTTCGGGTGGGGTGCAGTGGCACAAGTGCATAGAATTCCAGAGCCCACAGGTGTGCTTGCTGTATCTTCTTTCCATAGGTTGTGTTTTCTGTGTGTTTTTCTTTGGGTTGGACCAAAACAAGTCAATGTGCAGTTATTAAGCTCCAGCTGTGTGCCCCTTGGGTCTCCTTGTCTCCCCCAGAACACTCCGAGTCTGCCCTGGACCATTCTTAGAGCGCTGTCCTGACTACTGTGTCTTTGGATGCTAGCCCTCATCTTGTGAGGCAGGTGGGATCATCCCTATTTAACGGATGAGTCTGGGACCATGGTTAGCAGCGGGGGGCCTAGTCCCCCTGCCTGGCCCTCCGGTTGCCCCACAGGTTCACTGTCACCTCCAAGGCTCCTTCCGGGCCCACTGGAGGGTGCACTTGAGCAAGCGGGAACCACTGTTGCTCCCAGAGCCTGGCACCCCACCGGGCACCTGTTCCCACATCCTGCAGGGGGTGTGCGTGGTGGGGAGGCTCACCCCTTCCTTGGGGATTCCGGAAAGCCAGCTGCTCAGTGGCCTTGAGAATAGACGTGCCCTGGCCAGCACCCCTTCCCTGGACGCCACCCCACTTACTGAGGAGGATGAGGAGTCCCACGATGAAGGCCAGCCCGGCGAAGATCAGGCCCCCATTGCGGACATTCTCATAGTCTTGGGAAAGAGAGGGCAAGAGGAGTGGGATGGGTGGTCTCTCCCAGCAGCCATCTCTCCCTGCAGCCCACCCGAAGCAGCCCGTGGTCACGGGGGGAGATAAGGGGCACAGAGCATGGACCTGGGACTGGAAGAGGCCACTGCTTGGTGGGAGGGGTCCTGAGGGCTCAGGAAGGGTGAACAGGGGCCCAGGCTTACCATAGTAGAACGGGTCCACATCCCCTTTGGGGCTACCGCCTAGGAGAGAGCCAGAGGTGGGATGAGAGGAGTCACCAATGGTGGGCGAGCCACAGGAACAGCTGGAATTCCGTGTCCTTCCCTTCCCAGAGGACCCCTGAGGGTCCAAGCGGGCGAGGGGAGGCTGGGAACGGAGTGTTGCTAAAACCATTGCCAGCAGGCTTCTGCTTTAGGCGGCTTCAGACACAGTCAACTGGGGCCCAGATCCCGAGTGTCAGAGGGGGATCCGTGCTGTCTGGGGAGCCTCTGACCACTCCGGAAGGGAGGCAATCTCCTGCTCCTTGATTCCTACCATGGTAGAAAAGGCCAGGAGAGGCCTCTCCCATTAGACTCCCAGAGGCCTCTCTCCACAGGACCATTTGGCTATCAGGTGCTTAGCAGGTATTTGTGAAATGCATGAATAAATAAAACAGAACCTTAAAGTTTATCAGACAGAAGGAGGAAGCTGAGCCCAATGTGTAGACTTGTCCAAAGTCCTAATGATAGCTGAGACAGACCTCCTCTCCTACGTTACCATCCTCAGGGGAAGCAGATCTAGTTAAGAAACGTTAATATATAGTGCTGGTCAGGCACCAGGCAAAAGCT
Organism: Trachypithecus francoisi; assembly: GCF_009764315.1. Taxonomy (NCBI): domain Eukaryota; kingdom Metazoa; phylum Chordata; class Mammalia; order Primates; family Cercopithecidae; genus Trachypithecus; species Trachypithecus francoisi. The sequence goes on from NW_022681473.1 coordinate 106,141,683, forward strand.
AACAAGACCCTAACTCATCTAACCATTATGGCAACCTTATGAGGCGTCAATGTCATTCTGGTGTAATCCACAAGAGGATGGAAGTACAGAGGTAATTCCCCCGCAGTTATAGAGCAAGTCAGGAGTCGAGCTGGGGTTTGAACCCAGGCAGCAGGGGGCTGAGAATGGAGGTGCATAAGCCCTTTGCTCTGCCGCCTCTCAATGGCAGGAGGGAAGGAGCCCATCAGAGGCAAGGTCCTGCCCCTGCCTCCAGGCCCTCCCCCGGATTTGGAGCTGCTCAGCAGGCAGGTCTCACAGTGGTGCCCTGCAACTGAGTACACTTACCCCGGACAGCCAGAAGGTGGCCTGGCCGGGACGCTTCTGCCACAGCTGAGGGCCACTACTCTTTCCTGCCCTGCTGGAGCCCCTTCTTGCACCAGGGAAGTAGAGCCCCAGGAGGAAGGAATGCGCAAGTCAGCACCTTTCAGGCTGTGGCAAACTGTGCCCCTGGGCAGTGGTGAGACTCAGGGTCTGGCAAGCCCAGCTGTCCCCAGCCGCCAGTCCCTGGGCCAGGAAAGGACAGGCCAGGAAGAGTCAGTGCCCATCCTGACGGGCCTGAGGTGCTGGGTGCTCAGGGAGACCATGAGGGACCCAGGTCCCGCACAGAAGGCCGTCTGCGCTGTCTTCCCAGATTAGGTTCAGGCCTTGTTCAAGATCATATGGGGATTAAAGTGTCAGAGCAACAGCTAGACCCAAGTCAAGGCTTCCCCACACACTCCAGGAAACCTCCTCCTCCATGGTCACCTGGCCCTGCACCACTTGCCGAGACCCTCTCTGCCCAGCACCCTCCCCTTTGTGCATCTGGCTCAAAACCCACCTCTGTCAGCATGCGCCCCTCTTGGTTTCCAGGCCTGAGTCAGTTCCTGTGATAGGCAGCCTTTGAGGAGTGTCACTTGAACTTGGGGGGCTCTCATCCCAAATCCAGCCTAGGAAGGCTGACCAGAGGGGCCTGCTCCTTCCCAAGCCAGATGGACCCCGTCTGCCTCCTGCCCAGGTTCAGATGGTCTAGCAAGATGCACTGAACTCAGGGCGAGTGTGTGCCAGGAGGCCGAGGAGGGACGCTCAGCTCTCCATCTTCTATCTGCTGCCGTTCTGCCACTCAAGTTATCTTTCTCTGGGGTTAAAGCAGGGTTCCCTTTTAAGTTGCAAATTTTCTTAGGGAGGAGGCCGACAGGAAGAGGGGCTGGGTACTCTGGAAGGCTGAGGTGGCAGGAGAGGGAAGAGTAGAGTCCAGCTGACCCTGCAAAGGCAGGTCAGTCAGAGCCGCCCAGCCTCACACACGCCCGGGCACACACACCAGCACACTCACCACCGTCCATCGGCAAGCCAGTCATTTCCCCAGCTGAATGGGCTGTCTCCAGTCCCCTCTTCCTGCTGTCTCTGCTTTTTGGAGAGTGTCTGGCTGCCTCCGCAGGGTGGCCAGGGACGAGGTGGGGGCATTAAACATTAACAGTGCCAGGTAATATTTACCCTGGTCACAAGAAAAGCTGCAGTGTGGATGGAGGGGCTCCTGCTGCAGGGTGAGGAGGTGCGTGGGGAGGCAGGGGCAGGGAGGAGCTGGCTGAGTTTCTAAACCCTCCCAAAGGAAATTTCCAAAGAGAAGGGCTGGGATGGGTCAGCGGTGGTGCTGTTCTGCCAGCTGGGGAAGCCACAGCTGGGGCGGTGGGAACAGGAAAGTGGAAGTTGCATGATCTCTTCAGTGTACACTGTACTTGGGAGCTTCCGGGGGCAGTGTCAGGGGTCCCACAGAGCCCCCAGCCCAGGCAGGGCCCACCGCACCAGCCACCATGGATGCCACCGCTGCAGCTGCTGTTCCTTATGTGGCACTGGAGGCTTTCCTGCAGTGGTCCCTAGGAGCCTGGCCCACTGCTCCCCCACCACATCCCTGGAGCACCCCCAAAGCCCACTAGCAGTAGATGCTCCAGAGGGGTGCTTCATCTGTCTTCCTATTCATCCATCAACGTGCACCTGCAGGTCACACCTCAGTTGGAAGGGCTCCAGTCATCCCCAACTAATTTCTCCTTCCCTGCCGCCCCAGCACTTCCTCCTACCACCATTTGGCCTGGCTCTCGGATTGTTTCCTTGCCAGTTTACCATGGCACATGCAAGATCCTTAAGGACGGGGCAAGACTTTCATTGCAGGGATAATCCCCTGCTTTCATGGTTTACCAAGCACTTTCCTCATGGTTATCTCCTTAAGCTTTATGTTTCCCATTTTACTGATGAGGCAGGTGTCTAAGGCACAGAGAGGTGGGGGCCTTGCCCAGGGTCACACAGCCAGTGTGGGGAAAGTGGAGAATGACAGTCAGGCCTCCTGCTGCAGGAGGCAGCTGCTTTCCACACCTCGCAGGCAGCCTCCCCACTCCACTGTGACCTCCTTCACCCCGGGACTCCTGTGCTGGGTAGTCGCGGGTACTGTGGAATCCTCGTTAAGTTCTAGTCCATTGAATTGGCCTCCAGAAGAGGCTGAAGCCCAATGCCCACCAAGCAGCCAAGGTCAGTGGCCAGCGGCCACCAGGGGTGCTTGAGCCCTCCTGAAGGGAGCCACTCTATCTATGAATCCTCCCCAAGCAGGGGCAGGGCTTGGCACTTGAGTTCACACCCTGGCCCTCTCACTTGCTAATAGTATGGTCTCAATTACTTCACCTCTCTGTGCCTCAGTCTCCTCATCTGTAAAATGGGCACAGTACCCAGCTCCTAAGGTGGTTGTGAGGGGAAGCGAGATAATGCACACAAAGAGCGTATCCCGGGGCCTGGCACACAGTGAGTGGCATCATTGTTACTGTTATATGTATGCTGATTGAAGAAATAACAGGCATTAGCTTTTGGCAAATGTTTGCTGTGGGACATGGAAAAGTCAGCCACTCTCCAATGAAAATGGGCACGAATGAGTGAGCTGGAGGGAATGTCATGGCCCTGAGGATCCGGTGTGCAGCTTCCTTCTGCTTCCAGAGCCAAGGAATATATATTTGTGCAAACATCCCAGCAGAGCCAGCGTTTGGTGAAGATGGACCATGTGCCAGGCTCTTGGTAGGCACTGCATCACTTAATTCCTGCTAGCGCTGTTTTACAGATAAAGAAACTGAGGCTGCTCATTTGCTTTCCACAGTAGTCACTGGAGGTGGCCAGGGCAGTGTCATGATCCCCACTGGGTACACCAGAAAAACCGAGGGCAGGAAGGTGAAGGGACTTGCCTGAAACACACAGTTAATGGCAAACCGGAGGCAGAAAGCCCAGACCCTCCAAGGTGCGCTACCAAAGCTACTGCCGTCTCCACACAAGGCAAGGGTGCTCCCTTTACTATACAGGATTGTGTCATCTTGCTGGGTTTTGTCTATGTTTGTAAGCCTCCGTGGATTCTTTCGGGAATAATAAGAGTGCAAAACTAAGTGGGAAGTTAAATAAATTCATCTGTCTATCTATCTATCTGTCTATCTATCTATCTATCTATCTATTGACAACCCAATCATTTCCAAATGGACTGTCTCCTTTTGCCTCTTCCTGCTGTCTTTGCTCCTTGGCGGGGTGGCCGGGGATGAGGTGGGGGCATTAAACATTAACAGTGCCAGGTAATATTTACCCTGGTCACAAGTAGAGCTGCAGTGTGGATGGAAGGGCTCCCGCTGCAGGGGGAGGAGGTGCCTGGGGAGGCACCTATAGATGGATGGATGGATGGATGGATGGATAGATAGATAGATAGATAGATAGATAGGGATGATAGATTGATCAACAGATAGATGAATAGGAAACAATAGCTGGAAGCTAGTTGCATTTTTAAACTCTGTGTGCAAGGCACCATTTCAAATACTTTACAGATATTAATTTTTTTTTTTTTTTTGAGACGGAGTTTCGCTATTGTCACCCAGGTTGGAGTGCAATGGCGTGATATTGACTCACTGCAACCTCCGCCTCCCTGGTTCAAGTGACTCTCCTGCCTCAGTCTCCTGAGTAGCTGGGATTACAGGCATGCGCCACCATGCCCAGCTAATTTTGTATTTTTAGTAGAGACGGGGTTTCACCATGTTGGTCAGGCTGGTCTCGAACTCCTGACCTTAGATGATCCACCTGCCTTGGCTTCCCAAAGTGCTGGGATTATAGGCATGAGCCACTGTGCCCAGCCAGAAATTAATTATTTAGTCATCACAATGACTCTTACAAGGTAAGGAAGGCATTATTATCACCCCATTTCATAGAGGAAGAAACTGAGGCCCAGAAAAGTTAAATAACTTGCCTGAGGTCAGATGGCCAGAAAGTAGGGAAACCAAGATTTGAAGCCAGCAGTCTGGCTTCTGAGTTCCTGCATCTCTGAAGGACAGATGGACAGACAAATAAATGAGGTGGTTGGACAAGCTGCCTTCCCTGCCCTCGCAGCTCAGAGATGCTCTGCACACGTTTCACAGCAGGCGCACGACTTCATATGCAGATGCTCTCTTTTGGAAATTCTGCCTCTCTTCCCTTCTGCTTTTCCTGCGCTTCTGGGGAGCTTGTGGGTGCACTTGAAAGGGACGGGGCTGGCACCTGTGTCAGAGCCTGAGCAGGGAGGAGAAATGGGGTTCAGAGGACTCACCCAGGTACCACCTGTCCATAGCAGGAGCTGCTGGCTGTCTCCAGGGGTGCAGGAGAGCAGGGAGGTGCCACTTGCCCGGGGCCTGGATGGAGAGTGGCACTCCCTCCCCTTCACACCTCAGGTGAGCCCACAAACAGGAAGAGACACAGGCAGGGAGGAGGGGCTGGCAAGGGAGCCCTTACCTCGTGCCCACTTGCTGGGGCAGGTTGGGGCAAGGGATCCACGTGAAAGCCAGGGGAGATTCTCTGACCTCCACCTGGCACCTGGGGATGGAGAGGCTGTCAGATGCAGTAGAGCCAACCACAGCCCCGGCCCTGGCCCTCTCCCTTGAGAGTCTCCATGCCACAGCCAGCCCAGGGTGCCCGAAAAGGGTACAGGAGCCAGGAGGAATCAAGGAACCCAGTCTTCCCCAAGTCCCTGGGCTGGTGGCAGCTGAGGGAGACCTTCAGGAGCATGGGTGGGTCCCCTGAACGTTACTCTGCTGCACCTCCATCCTCCAGCCCAGCTGGGCTGTTGCCTGGACGTAGCCTGCCCAAGACCCAGTCTATAGCTAGGCATCCCCTGAGACTGGGAGGCCCAGCTGCAGCCTCTTGGGGGAGTGGGAATGGTTTCCAGGACCCTGTCCTGGGACCTAAGGCACCCGTCCCAGCTTCCTGTGTCGTTCTGGTCATTGGCAGAGAATGGGGAGCAGCTGCAGGGCTGGGAGCCGGAGCTGTGATGGGGGCTGCTCCTGTGGGCTGCCCTTTCCGCAGCTGAGACCCCTCACTCAGCCCACAGTGGCTCACTCAGCCCACAGTGACTCACCCCAGCTGTGATGTCAGGCCCACCTCTCACACCTCAGAGGGCTCAGCTGGAGACACCAGCAGCCTAATGAGGCTCTGGGGTCTGCTGGTTGGTATCAGAGGGGAATGGCCAGAAGACAACACTGCTAGGCCTAGGGCAGGGTCAGATCCAGGAGCCAGCAGGGAGCCGCAGGGAGCCCCACTAGCCCCACTCTGCCCCAGGCAGAGTAGACCACTAGGCAGGGTGTCCCACCATGCAGGGCAGCCCACTACGCTGCCCAGGCAGTCTGTTCCTCGGCCACCAAGGCTTTGCCACAGCTAAGCTGCAGTGAGCAGTCTCTGTGTGGCTGACTCGGGACCACAGGGTCTCCCTTAGGTTCCTGTGGCCGCCCTGGCACGGCCACCCCAACGCGGACACAGAGAAGCAGAGTTGGGAGGGGCTGGCTCTGGCCCCAGCCTCTGACCGGGCTCTGGTCACTGTGACTCCTGCCTCTCTGTCCCTCCTTTGCAACACTCTCTGTCCTGAAGGGAGGATTCATGACATCCCAGGGAGCCCTCACAGGGCTGAAATGGAGACCAGGAGGTCTAGAGAGGTGCTATTTCTTACCAGGATGGGCTGAGATCAGCGCTGGGGTCCCTGAGCACAGCCCTGACTCCAGGCTCTCTGCACCTTTCCCTCCAGACCACCCTGGAGGCAGGGCCAGACCTGCCCTGGGGTAGGTAAGAGCTCGGCTGGCAGGCGGGCCTGTCCCATGCTCCCAAGTGGAAACCTGCCCACTCAGCCCAGAGCAGCCGAGTGGAAATTCCCCAAGCTGGGGATAGAGAAGTTGACAAACCTCGGGGCTGGGTAAGACTTAGAGGTACCTGGTCCAAACATATTCTAAGTGGTTCAGAAAAGTGGAGCTCTCAGCCAGATCCCCCACACCCATCCTGCCAGTATACACACTCCGTTCCCTGCCCGCCCCCAGTGTTGCGAAGGAAGGCATCTCTGTCTCAGAGCCCTGTGTGATTGATGGCCCGACTAGAAAGGACACCAAGGCCATCCCATCCAAACCCCTCCCTTTACAAGTGGCTCCCTCTCCTGCTCAAAATGCTCAGAGAGGGCTCAGATGATATGCCAAAATCTGTCTGTGTCCAGAAAGAAGCCCTTCTTTTTTTTCTCTCTCTCTTTTTTTTTTTTCAGATGGAGTTTCGCTCTTGTTGCCCAGGCTTGAGTGCAATGGCGTGATCTCAGTTGGCTGCAACCTCTGCCTTCCGGGTTCAAGCGATTCTTCTGCCTCAGCCTCCCAAGTAGCTGAGATTACAGGAGCTGCCACCAAGCCCAGTAATTTTTGTATTTTTGTATTTTTTATTTTTAGTAGAGACCGGGTTTCGCCATGTTGGCTGGTCTCGAACTCCTGACCTCAGGTGAGCCCCCACAGGCATAAGCCACCACACCCAGCCAAAAAGCCTTTCTTAATCTGGCTCCAGGCACCTCTGAGCTGGTCCCCCACCTCCCTGCTCTGCTCTCTGCTCCAGCCATGCCGGCCTTCTTGACACCTCTCACCCTCCAGGACCTCCGTACAGGCTGTTTCCACTTCCTATATGCTCAGCCTCCACAGGGCTTCCTGCTCAGCGCACACTGGCTTCAGGGCTTTCTCCAAAGCCCCGATTCTGGGCATCTCTGTATAAAATGTTCATACTACCGCCTCAGCCTGGCTTTTCCTCTGTGGCACTTGTTCTTACCTAAGGTATGTGTTTCCCTTATCTTGTTTGTCCCTCTCCCAACTAAAATCTAAGCGCCAGAAGAGCAAGGATTTTTGTTTGTTTCTTCTTTCCTCCATGCCTGGAACAGCACATCGTGGGACCCAGTTTTATAAAGTGAATGAATCAGTCCCAGGCAAAAATCAGGCAAAAATGGGGACAGGACAGAGATGAAATCATTTCTCCCATGCTGCAGGCAGACCCAGGACTTTCCTCAGGCAGCCTCCTTCCATGCTGTCGCCTGTCCTGTGAGGAGTCACAAGACTCGATTTTCCCTCACAGAGGCAGCAACCCCCACCTTGCTGACAGCTCCTCCAGAGTCCCTCTCAGAGGGTTCTCTCTCACTCCTCTTGCACCCCCTCTCCTCTCCCTTAACCTCCCCTTCCTTCTCCAGTCCTGTAACAATTTTCGGAAATTGTCCTGTCTGTTCTTTGGGGGAAACCCAGGCATTTGTTAAGTCAAGCAGGTCCCACCTCTCTCCCTTCACTCACGTTTAAGTCCTTCTCAGACTTCCTTCCTGTCCTCCCCCAGCTAGCTCAGGTCATGGGTCCTAGCTGGCACTGGGACAGGGAGCCCCTCTCTGAGACACCTGCTCTCCTGCAGAGAGGTCGAGGCCCTTCCACCTGTGGCCCATGTTCCTGAGAGCAGCTCAGCTCAGGAGGGTCTCTCCTCCTAGACATCTCCATGCAAGGGACCCTGAGGGCCAGACACACCCATACATAAATCCCCTTTCATCCTGAGACTTTGCTGAGGACTGCCTGACCCTGGGCAAGGGCACCCCTCTGGGTCTTCTCCACCTGCAAAATGGGGTAATAACACCTACCTTGCAGGATTGTTGTGGGAACAGAGACAAGGTAGGTCGAGCATTTGGCCAGAGAAGGTCCTAAAAAATGATGGGTGTGTTTTCCTTACTCTGAACTGGTCCCCCCAGGAGACAAGAATACTCACGGCAATCCCTTCCCTTGGCTCAGTCCCCACTTGGCGTGATCTCTAAAGCAGGCTCCTGGGAGCACCCTGCCCTGGCATGATCCCTGCTGGCCACCACGCACCCTGCATCTCCAGCCTCCCTTTCGTCTCCACACAAAACCAAGAAACCTCCTTTGTCTGGTGGTTCCAGGCTGGAGACAAAGGAGCATCCAGCTGTGCTCTCCTGTTTTCTCCAAGACCCAGAGCTCTGGGAGATGTTGGGGAGGTAAGGAGAGGCAGCGCCCACTCCTGGATGCGTCAGCACTGTCACAGCTGATGAGACAGTGCCCTGAGTGGCGAGGCCTCCGTCTCCCCTCTCTCCCCCAAGCAGGCCTCCCTTTTGTTTCCTGACTCCTAAATCTCAAGGCAGTCATTTGGGGTAGTCATTGCTGGATTGGTGGGGCAGGGAGGAAATAGGCTGGAATTCAGCTGACCTCTGTCTCCCTGGCGATCAAAGGCAGGGGCCCTCAACACCAGCTTCCCAAAATGGGGCTCTCCAGCTCCGCCGGCTCTGGCCTTTGTGGGAGTTTACAGCCTTGAACTCCAGGTCCCCAAATCAGTTCCTCCTGGTGTTGACTTGCAGCTGGAAAGGGGCTGCAATGAAGCAGAAGCCAGAAGACCTAGAAAGCCATGACCCCCAGCCCAAGTCAGTCCTCAGCTGCATCACCCGTGTGGCCACTGGGCAGGGAAAGCGGCGGTTCCCAGGCCCCATTTGTGCCACTCAGAGGTCCTGAATCCTGAGGAACGCTGGCTCCTGTCTCCTGCTGTGGTTGCAGGTGCGAGGTCACTGGGGTCTTATAAGGCAGGGCTGGAAGGAGGTGGGCCCCAGAGGGTCCATTCCTTGAGTGTTGGCTTCAAGATGGCCTGAGCCATGGTGCACAGAGGTTCTGAGAACTGCCAAAGGGCAATGTACTCTAAGAGTCAAGGTCACCAGCTGGTGACAAGGGCAAACCCATTTGACCCACCTCTCCCACAGTGAATACCCTGGAGAGAAATGCATTCTTGACTGTTCTCAGAACTCACATCCAGGCTTGAACTACCACAGAGCCCATTTCTCTCCAGCTTTTCTTAGTTTTCTCCTCCTGGTAACCAAACTCCCCCTCACCTCTGAAAAGCAGCTTGAGGCTCGCCGCCTCCAGGAAGACCTCGCGGAGCAAGCCCACCCCTGGCTACTCTTTCCTTCCCTCCATTACCTTCCGGATGCCACTGACATGGCTCGAATGGCTGGCATGTTGCTGTGTCACCATTCTCTTCATTTATAGCACAGATTGCCAAGTCCCTGGCCTCCTTGAGGCCTCAGGTCGGGTAAGCTGTTAAATGTTTGTAACTGCACTGAGCCTAGTGCTCACTCTCCACACTTGGCAGCAATTCCACCTATTCCAGGGTCTCAATGGTTCCAAATTGCTGCTTAGAGCCTCCCAACAATTCAGCCAGGCAGGCTGTGCGAGGCCCATCTTACAGAGGACACCGCAGGTGGTCTGCAAACAGGTCAGAAAGTGAACCCAAGTCTAACAGAGACAAGAGGAACCTGGCCATCAGAGAATGAGGAGACAAGGAAACAGATAGTAATGCCAACATTAATAGCATAATAGCTACATGGAGAATTGTCACCGTGCTTCGATGTCCATTGTATCACTTTGATCCTGTGAGATAACAGAAAAGATTTTGAGGCATTTATTTTATAGGTGATGAAACTGAAGCTTAAGTGGCTTTTCCAGGGTTACACAGCCAGCAGGAGGCCCAGCTTACCCCAAAGCTAGGAAGGACTTGATTATTCAGCAAAGGAAACTGACAGAGAGGCTGGGGTCTTTCCAAGCTCACACAGTTAGAGCAAAGGGGACCTCGGGGATGTTCTGAGCCTCAGGCTCCACCAGACTTCCTCCAAGCCTGGCTCAGAGGTAGGAATCTGTTCTTCTGGACAGTGCAGGGGGGCCCCTCCCCACCAGTCCCTGCCACCCAGGTCCTTCAGGACATGTGATCACAGCATCACCTGCTCTGCCATCATTGCCTTGGCAGGTGCTCCACTGTTGTGCAACCAGGCCCGGGGCTGGGCTGGCCCCATCAAAGCAACAGCTGGTTGGCTTGGGCCGGCTGAGTCTGCCCCCCTGGAGCTCAGCTGTGACAGCAATGAATCACACTAATGGAGAGAGGTGGCCATTCCTTCTCTGTGGCCTGGAGACAGGTTTTTCCAAAACTCCTCCCCTGGCTCAGGCAAACACACCTGACCTTTCTCTCGCTGGGCCCAGGGTGAGGCAGAGCAGCCAGGAACAAGGTGGGGTGAACCAGACAGAGCTGGAGTGCTCTCCCACCCCCGCTCTACCCAGCCACCCCGCCAAGCCCATGATTCCAGGCAGGGTAAGGCCCTCCTCCCAGAGGAAGGGGCCAACAGTCCAGTGACCTTGGCGTGCGCTTCGCCTGGCACTCCCCTCACATTGCTCCCTACAGCTTGCACTCTGCCTCTGACTCTCTTCCAAGAACAATTGGACAAGTTCTAATCTACATCTTGCAAAAAAAAAAAAAAAACCCAGGACAGGTAGGAGGGCCACAGCACCTGGGGTCCCAGAAGGCAGACTGACACCTATTCCTACTGTGGGGGTAAGTAACGCAGAAACCGCCATGCAAAGAGACATGGAGGTCTTCGAAATGGAATGGTGGCGGAGGGGTGGCGGTGGAGGGAGTCACTGGGAGGCAAAACGTGCGGGACATCTGGGGTCACTGAGACCAGGGAACTTGGGATTCCCTTCTGGGAAATGACACAGCATGGCAGCTGTCCTTCCTATACAGTCAAACTACATTTGCCTCGTTAAACCAAATCACAGCTACAAACCAGTGCCACATGCCTGGAGGCTGAGTGGACACTCCTGGTCTTCCTCAAGGAGATGTATAGCACTCTGAGCTCTGATCCAGTTGATCTGTGTGAAGTCCTCAGACAAACACATAGTAAGTGTTCCATAAATGTCAGCTGCTCATTTTTTTTTTTTAATTATTACTATTTTGACCATCATTTCTTCGATTGTTCTTTATGTGTCTTGTTTCCAGACCATTCAACTCCCACAGGAGGCTTCTTGGAGCACGGTCCAGCTAGTTCGTCTTGAAGGGACAGCCATGCTCCAGGTGCAGTTTTGGGAGCCATCTGATTACTGTCCTTTCATCCAAGCATCTGCCTTCTGAAGGAGGCGAGGCCATGTGCTGTCAAGCGCTGTGGACAGACTGCCTGGGATCAAGTCCTAGCTTCTCCACCCCCAACTGGACCAGCCACTATTGTACCTCTGCCCGATCTCAGAACACAGCTGGATTACCAGGAGGAAAACTAAGTGAGTGCTTAGAGGCTGGCAAAGTAAGGAGAACCATTTGTAGGTGATGTGCTAAAGATGCTGACCATCATTCCTTACTCTTAATTATTATGAGAAAAATGAGAACCCCCTCCTTGGACTTCCTTATTCCTATGCTGAAGTGTAATGTTCTGTTTTTAACAATGTATGGAGGCAGCACACACAGTGCTTTGCATGCCTGGGGCCTCTAAGGATCTCAGTCTGGCCTTGCTCTGAAATTGCTGCAAGGCCTGCCAATTCCCTGATGTATCACGAGTGTTCCCGAACAATAAGCTCATTTACCAGGTCTAGCTGTGACCAGATTTTTTTAATCACCATGATCACTGGGTTGACAGGTTGAGCTTGAGCTCCACCATAAGCCTGAGTCTTTCCAAAGGCCTGGGGGACCAAAGGCAGAAGCAAGAGCACACGTAGAGAAGGCACCAAGCAAGCGGATCTGTACAGTTCTTCGGTTCTAAACAACTCGCAGAATCCAGGTGGACTCAGAGCCTGTGTGGCCACAGGGCAGGGAAGGTGGTGTTCCTAGGCCCATCAAAACCCCAAGGAACACTGACTTCTGTCTCCTGCTATAGCTTCAGGTGCCAGGTTCACTGGGGTCTTAGAAGGTGGGGCTGGAAGGAGGTGGGCCCAGAGGGTTCCACTCCTTAAGTGCTGGCTTCAAGATGGAAGATATGAAGACGTTCCAGGGGTTGATTCTTTTTTTGAGACCCTAAGATGTTCTAGGCTTCTGTAGAGCAGGCACAGTCCTTGCCCTCCAGGACTTGCATCAATAAAGACACAAAACACTGGAGGCAGAAGCTGCATACGGGCAACCTCCATGCAGAATCTGCCCGCATCTGTGTTTGTTCAGCCAACAGTGCTTTTTAGAAAGTTGAGTCAGAATGTCTTTGGAAGGACACTGTAGGTGACTGCAGGCACCATGCCCCATCGTCTCCCCAGCATATTCACATATTGGCATTACCTGCCTGGTCTCTACAGTCTGAATGCCAAGTATGAAGTGTGAATATAAAGGCAGCAAACAAGTGTGATTGGGGCACAAGAAAGGGATTCAGCTGGGTGTGGTGGCTCATGCCTGTAATCCCAACACTTTGGGAGGCCGAGGCAGGTGGATCACTTGAGGCCAAGAGTTCGAGACCAGCCTGGCCAACATGATGAAACCCCGTCTCTACTAAAAATATAAAAATTAGCTGGGTGTAGTGGAGGGCACCTGTAATCCCAGCTGCTCAGGAGGCTGAGGCAGGAGAATCGCTTGAACCCAGAAGACAGGGGTTGCAGTGAGCCGAGACCACGCCACTGCACTCCAGCTGGGTGACAAAAGCAAAACTCCGTCTCAAAAAAAAAAAAAAAAAAAAACCAGAAGGGATTCAATGCTACCTAACACCCAGGAAGCCTCCACAGAGGAAGGGGTATTTCATAATGCACATCACCCACCTTGTCACTCCCTTGATCCCTTCCTTCCTTTTTTCTTTTTAGAGACAAGGTCTCATTCTGTTGGCTGGCTGGAGTGCAGTGGTGCAGTCATGGTTCACTGCAGCCTGGAACTCCAGGGCTCAAGCAATCCTCCTGCCTCAGCCTGCCGAGTAGCTGTGACCACAGGTGTGCGCCACCATGCCCAGCTAAGATTTCACCATGTTGCACAGCTGGTCTTGAACTCCTGGCCTCAAGCAATGCTCCTGCTTCAGGCTCTCAAGTTGCTGGAATTACAGGTGTGAGTCACCACCCTGGCTTCCTTTTCAAGTCCTTAGGTAGTGGTCCCAGAACTGACCAAAGAGAAATGTTAGGATGTTTTACTCCAGGCCACTGAGTACTTGGAGAAGCCATTGTGACGCCCTTTTTTGCTCCAAGATGCTGTGCACTGTACAGGTCCTGCTATGGGATGTGGCTTGAGCCCAGTGGCCTGGGAAGGTGGGAGAGAGGGAGGGAGGAACAGAAATGGTGGGAAGGTGCGGGGAGGAAGGGTTGAGCAGGAGGGGAGGAAAGTGAAGGAAGAAAAGGAAAGGGAGGGAAGAGAAGCGACGAGGAGGCAACAGTGACAGCAGCTGAAGGGCTCTGTGCCTGCCTGGCCGGCTCTCCAGTCCTTGCTTCCTCCCTCTGACCATGGACAGACTCCCTCTGGCCCTTTAAGTTCCACAGGCCCTACAAACACTCAAGTTCTTTCACAGAAAGGAAAGCACCTCCGAGCCACTAGGAAATAAAGGATATTTTATTCCTTTTTTCTGTCGTTGTTGAGCGGATAGATCACGATACAGAGAACAGCAATGGGTCACAGCGCACGATTTGGTTGGTTTCCACGGGAACACATAGGACAGGAGGGGCGAGATCTGGGTTGAGTTCCCACTCTTGTTATGATCTTCAACCTCTCACTGTTCCCAAGGGCTGCACGGAGCCTGCCGAGTCTCCAACTCACCTCGCTCACCGCTCTGACTGCTGCCAGGCAGAGCGAAGGATGCGCGAGTTGCCTCTGCTGCCCATCTAAGGGAACGTGGGCAGAGAAGCAAAGGCCTCTGCTCTCCCTCCACCCATCCCAATGTGCTGGCCCCAGTGGAACAGGAGTCCTTCAGCTATTGCCTGCCAGAGACCCAACGGCAGGGACTGGAGTCTGCATCTGGATGAGCTGAGCTGAGCTATAGTTTGAAGTCTCAGAAGCAGGGAAGGTTGGAAGGGGTAGGGTCCCAGAGCCCATGGGGTTATTGCTGAGAAGATATGCAGGGGACACATTCCCCAGGGGCAGAGTAGAAGCCCTGGGCCTGGAATCTCCGGGGGCTCTGTGAAGGGGCAGGGCAGATGGGGATTCCTTGTGGAAGCCCTAGGGAAGAAATTGACCATGGAAGGACATAGCCTGCCTGAAGTCAATGCTGGGCTCACCAGCTCCTTGCTTTGTATCTCCAATTGCTGAGAGACCTTCAGACTGGGGTCGGGTGGGATAAGGAAGCAAGGTTTTTGTTAAATGAGTGAAAGGAGTCCATGAAGAATGATGACAAAGTGCTGCAAACCTTCCCAGGTCCCAAGACAATTGAAGACCACTGCCCGTGCTCTTACCCTACGCATCCCTAAATCAGGGGAGGGGGCTGGTCTCGGGGAACAAGCAGCCTCCTAGAAGCAGGAGGTGATGGAGGGCTACGGGGGCAGGGAGGAGCAGATGGCCATGTGGCTCAGCCCCTGCCCCGGAAAGCAAGTCCACAGTTCACTAACAAACACAATACCGTCCACGAACAAGTAGCCACAAAGACCAGTCAGCAAACACACACACTCACACACATACACACAGAAACATCACAGGAAGTGGGCAGGACTGCAGGCTGCAGTGGGGAGGCAAGTGTTAGTTGCATCATCAGGTGGAGGAATGGTGTTAGAGGGGATAGGATGGCGGGGGACACACAAGTTCTTGGCTTCTCCTGGGGAAAGGGCTGTTGCTGAAGTGGCCGGTTTTCTTAAGCATCGACATTTGCATCCAAAGGTTCAAGCAGCCACCTTCAGGTTCCGGAGGCTGAGGAGGAGGATAATTTAAATTAAAAACACTTTAGCTCGCCTCTGGTATCCGTATCTGTTTCTCTCCCTTCCTTGAGCACTTGCCCACTGAACTTCCCGGTATGACAGCCTTTCTGAGACACAGAGAAAGGAGACGAAGACACAGGGGAGGGGTGAACCTCAGAGGAAGCCTCTCCCAGGTAGGCTGGAGCCTGGCAGACACGGAAAGGAAATTGTTAAACCCAGGGCCTCCCCAGTGGTTGCTCACAGTCCTGAGCCTTAGGATAAAAGGTTTCTGAGAAAGAACTAGTTTGAAAAAAAAAAACGAAAAGACATTTCATTTCCAGGCTGCCTCCTCTGAGCCTTCCCATAGAGTCTCAGTCTGTGATGAAATAGACAGAACCCCAAGTTACCAGGAAGGGCACCTGCCTCCTAGATCGGGATCTTCGTCCATTCACACTTAGGGTAATCACTTGCCTTCGAGAGCCCCATCCAGAAGACGGGAGTAATGAGCTCTGCCCATCACGGGCTGCTATGAAGATGCAAAAGCACTTTGGAAAGAATTTAAATGCTACTCAGGCATGCGATACTGTTACGACCACAGTAGAAGCTGGTGCATCGGGCACTTCATCATCCAGAAACCTCTTTTAACTTACAATCTAAGATAAACTTATATACCTTTCTATGATGCCTTATTTGTATGGGGGGAAAAAAAAGGCAGAAGTGAGCTGACAAAAGACAAACCTTTTCCCTTAGGATATTCCAGGGCATGTCATAAAGCAAGACACACAGGACAGAGGGGAGCAGTGGCGCTGAACTACAGCCACGAAGGCCTGAGTTCACAGTCCGGTCTGTCACTCTCCATGGGGCTGTTCCCTCTGACATTGGTTTCATCTATAAAATGGGCTAAACCCCACTTGTCCCATCCTCTTTGTCTGGCAGACTTGAGTGAGTCTGTGTGTGTGGCTGCACTCTGAAAACCGTAGAGCATTTGCCAGTTACTACTCTCCTGTGACCCCTACGATGAACAATGGAAGTAGATGCTAAAATCAGTGCCCCTAAATGTGGAGAGGGAAGGATCATATACTATTTGCTCTACTTTTGGGTGGGTTGGGAAGTTTCATAATAAGGTGTTTTTTTAAAAAAAAGTGGCCCTAAAGTACTTTCTGAATCAGCACGGAAAGCCATTATCTTTATGCTACTTTGTGATTAGCAGCATTTCACTAACTCTTAATTCTCCCCATGTGGCAGCTGGGATGATGCCCTATGTACTCGGCCTTTGGGCTGTGTGGAAGCCCCATTTCCTGGTGTTTGCATGCACATGTGTGGGACACCTTGGGTGTTTCTGGTCCTGGTCTCTCTCACAGCCCCTTTCAGACTCCTGAAGGCTCCTCAGGGCAGGGCCCATAGTAAAAGCTGTGCCCACTGCAAAAGCTAGCCCCATCCTTCCTGCTTGAACTCCTGTCCAGGCCCTGATGCAGGCGGTGATGGTGACAGGGGCTGATCCAGGCAGTGAGCATCTCACCTTCCACCTGACAGCTGCACTTCAGTTCTCTGCTTTCTGGGGCTCTGTTGCTGGAAAGAAAATCAGAATGGATGATAGTAATAGACTCCTCACCCAGTGAGCCACCCCCAACAGCAGCCGTGTCTATGCCTGACTCTGCGGGAGCAAAGAGGTCACAGCCATGGGATTTCGAGTCAGAACGATCTAGGTTCAATCCTGGCCCTGCTACTTGCTGCTTACAGGAACCTGGTCACCTCTCTGAGTCCCTCAGTTATAAAATGAGGATAGTGATGCCTATCTCTCGGAGCTGTGTGCACATTAAATGATATGGGATCTGTGCCTGGCACAAGCAGATGCTCTGTAAATAGCAGGTGACACTAGTAGTAGCCTGTTTGGTGGAGTGAGGGGGCAATGCTGCAGAGGCCCTGGAGACCGCCTCTCCTGGCACTGCGGGAGCATGTCTGGCTGACTCTAGCGAGGCCATGCACCTGGCAACAGTCCCTTCCTGAGCCACAGAGGGGTCCCTCTGTTCCCTCTTTTCCATCTGGGCAGGTGGTCACAGACAGTTACCATTGGCGGTGATGAGGTTCTCCACCTGGGCTTCCTCGTCTCCTGGGGCCCTGCAGGAGGAGAAGCACAGCCCTGTCAGAGATCTCCAGGGCAGACCCAGAGAGCATCGCTCTGCTCCTCACTGGGGCACAGCCGCCTGCGGTCAGGCTCCTCCCAGTGCCCTGAGGGGCTGGAGCTCACTCTGCTGTGGGGTGCATGGGGCAGAGGGAGAGGTCTGGACTGAAGGGTCAGACTCGGAGGGAACTTACAGGCACCCTTCAATGTCAGCCCTCGACTTCTAACAAGTCATGGGAAGGGGAGCCTAAGGCCACATGGGGCCTTGGGTGTGTCCTGTCACAGGCTTTGGACTTCTGGGGTCCAAGCTACCCTTGGCTACTGTAGTAAATTAATAGGGTATGGCCTCTGTGTGGGAGAAGAAAGAAGGTCCACATGTCCGTTCAGCTCAAAGAGCCTCATGAACAGGTGACAAGCGGGGACTGTGTCGCAGGTCCTGTAGGGAGGACCTGGGCACCAAGAGAGGCCAGGAAGCCCTCTGCTTCCCTTCTCCCAAGCTCAACTGTCCCAAGGGCCTCCAGAAAAGGTTCCAGTACTTTCTT
Organism: Trachypithecus francoisi; assembly: GCF_009764315.1. NCBI lineage: Eukaryota > Metazoa > Chordata > Mammalia > Primates > Cercopithecidae > Trachypithecus > Trachypithecus francoisi. The sequence continues at coordinate 106,159,250 of NW_022681473.1, forward strand.
GTCCACTTCCCCTCCCCCACATATATCAGAAGAGACAGGATGGGCTGACCATCAATGTTTTGACCTCTCCTTTGCCCCAGAGTCTACCTGGCAGTCCTCAAACTCCCAGCCCTATGCCCCAACGCACACATTCTGCCTCTGAGACAAGAATCCAAGAGAATGCCCATTTGGAGGGGTCACACACCAGGGGTCCCTTCCTGTCCCACCTAGTATCACCCCCAATGTCCACTGCCACAGCATCCTTACCGGGGCTTCTGATTGAAACTGCACTTGCACCTGCGACCTGAAAAGCAAGGAAACCATCCAAGGTTATGCTCCTGGCTTGGCCACAGCAGGGCCAAGGGCCTGTGCAGGTTATGGGACTACATAAATGGCACCCCCTAGACCTGAGCAGTGCACAGTTTCCACAGCTGCACACAGTGGCCCTCAGATGGGGTAGCTTCTTCTGGGGCAAAGGAAATACATTCTACAGCTGGAATGGCTACATCCCCACAGCCCTCTTGATCATGTGAGTCAAGAGGGATCTGTGCAGATCAGGCTCATGTGGGAACAACAAACTCAGGGGCACATCCCTCGCACACTAGGGCAGTGCCTGTCTCCTTCCTCCATGACTGCCCCACTCATACCCTACGGACACAGCACTGGGAAGCCTCCCTACCGGTTCCTATCTGTGCTCATTGTCATATGACAGTTTCTTTGTTCCCGCTTCACTGTTTCACTGAGCACTTACTATGTGCCCAGTACACTATTGGGTGGTGAAGATAACATGGAGGACAGGCAGCCTCCTTTCCTCTCTGGGAGAGGGACCAACCAGGCTCTCACACTGTCCGACCTGCTTAGCAGCCTCAGTCATTGCTCTTACAGAGTGAGCAAAAGAATCAACTTACTTAGGATAAGGAGGATCCCAACCGAGAAGAGGACCACAGCGAACACCAGTCCCCCAATCCTCAGGGTCTGGTAATCTGCCAAAAGAACCAAGGGTGAGAGAGGAAGGGGCCAGGGAGAGGGTGTCTGTTCCCCCCATCCCTCCTGCCAGGCAGGGCTGCATTTCCCCTGACCCCTACAGCGAGGGTCACCATTGCTCACCGTAATGAAAAGGGTCCATTTCCTTCTCCTTCTCAGCTGCTGCAAAAACAAACAGTTGGTCAAGAGAAAGAAAGCTACACAACCCAGCTCCCAAATATCTAACCTTGCCTCACAGACCTCCATCTTCACAAAGGAATTCCGGAAGAGCAAGGCCCATTAAGCAGAGATGCCTAGAGGTGCACAGTAGGGGGGGCCTGCCAGTTAGGGGGTTGGGGAACCCTGAGGGCTGAGGGTAATGAAGGCATTGAGCTCAGTGAGGCTCTGAGTCATGCAACATCCACATTCACTGCCCCTTTTTATTACATCATCCCCAGAAGACAGGGTCAATTTTCCTCTTGTGACATACGGAGAAACCGAGACCAAGGAGGGACATGTGACTTGCATGAGGCCAACACTGGCTAATCATGGTCTAGAGACTGACATGCAGGTCTGACTCCCAGGGTTCAGGCCACAAGTCCACAGAGGCCCGGTGAGCTTGTGGGGCTTAAAAACCATGCCCTGCCGGACCCTTAGGGGGCAAGGGGGCAGGCTGTGTTGAGGTCTGTGAATAAATAGCTGCTGCCTCCATGACTTCCTCTGCTGACTGAAGGGAGAGGCCCTTGACCAGACATGAAGAACCTGAGAGTCCCTCAGTTCTAATGTTCCAAGGGGCCCAGAACCTTCCAGTAGAGAGGGCTGGACAGGATTGTCATCTTGTCACAGCCAGGTCCCAGAGGGGTACTTACCACTGGCCAGGACTGTGGGGGCCAGCAGGCTGCAGAGGAAGACCAGCACCAACTCCATGGCGTCTGGGGACAGAGGGAGGAAAAAATGATTCTCCGGCTAAGAAGCCTCCATTCATCAGCTTCAAGCATCAGCCTGACCAGGGGCCAAGTCAAATCCCCAGCTTTACTCTGCACTCATGACTTGATGAGGGTTCAAACAACCTAAGGACAAGCAGTTGACTTTTTTTTTTTTGAGACAGAGTCTCGCTCTCTTGCCCAGGCTGGAGTGCAGTGGCACGATCTTGACTCACTGCAACCTCCGCCTCCTGGGTTCAAGCGATTCTCCTGCCTCAGCCTCCTGAGTAGCTGGCATTAGAGGCGTGCGCCACCATGCCCGGCTAATTTTTGGTATTTTTAGTAGAAACGGGGTTTCATCGTGTTGGTCAGACTGGTCTCGAACTCCTGACCTCAAGTGGTCCACCTGCCTCAGCCTCCCAAAGTGCTGGGATTACAGGCGTGAGCCACCACCAGTTGACATTTCTTGGACTCTTAGAGAATGCTCTGCATGTATTAATTCAATTGGCACAATTGAGTTAGTACAATTAGCAATCACTACAACTAACGCAGGCTGAGAACCTGAAGCTTAATGAGGCTGACATCCACCAGAGTGAGTAGCAGGGCCTACATCCTAACCCAGCATAGTAACTCCTCCACCACACTGCCTGTGGGACGTGACTTTGGTATCTCATCTGTGTCCTTCTCTACAGGCCACCCTTCTGTGGCCATCTCTATTTCATTAAGGCCTTCTGTCGCCATCTCTAGTTCATTCTGACAGCCAATACCCTGTCAGAAATGTCTCTTAATATCAGATTAAATGGGGCCAGTAAACCAATGTCCCTCTAATCCAGCCAGCTAGGTGGTGAGGAGACTTGCGGTTTCCTGGGCCCTTAAGCACTGACAGCCCTCCTTCAGGTACCCCTCACATCACACCTCAAAAGTGCCCAAGGCAGCCCTTCCCACAGGCTTTGGTTCAGAATCCTCCAGAAAGATGGTTTGATTCGACAAAAGGAGTTTGAAGGCTGGTTCTATGAGCCTCAGCACCCCAGCCTCTGCTTCCCCAGAGGATGGGGAGATCTCTGCTCAGGAGCTCATCAGTCCCGGTCTCTGGGTGGATGGCCCCAGGTGGGCTATCCTGGTGGAAGCAGGAGGCAGGACCAAGAGGTGGCACCCAGGGATAGATTTCAATGGCAGGACACACACCAGGAGCATGGTTAAGAGCCAGAGAGCAGAGAGAGGCTTTTCCTGAACCAGGAAAGCCCAAGGCTGGGTCTGTTTTCCATGTGGGGTGAAACCGGCAGTGGCCTGAACCCCTGGACATCCACCCAGTCCAGGACCCTGATTGCCCCCAGCACGGTCACTACCTCCCCCTGGCCTTGAGCAAGCAGCCACCACTGCACTTCACCTCTCAGCCACCAGGGGTCAGAACGACCGCATCCATAGCCACCTCAAGGCCCAAACCTTGATTCAAAAAGCCTTTATCAAAAGGTGGTAATTTGCTTTTAATGCTATCTCATTTCACATTTGCATTTCCTTTGAATGCTACACTGTATTTTATATGTATAAAAATATATGTAACACACACATATAATGAGGCATAGTAATAGTAGAAACACCAATAACCAGCAGCTTAGGAAATGGAGCTTTACAAAGACTGCTGCAGTGACCTCTGGTTTCCCTTCACCCCATCCCCCTGCCTCTCTCCCAGAGGTGGCCAGTATTCCGAAAATATATTTTTTAAATTTTATTTATGTATGTATTTATTTATTTTGTTTATTTTGAGACTGAGTATTCCTCTGTCGCCCAGGCTAGAATGCAATGGTACGATCTCGGCTCACTGCAACTTCCACCTCCTGGGTTCAAACAATTCTCATGCCTCTGCCTCCCAAGGAGTTGGGATTACAGGCACATACCACCACACCCAGCTAATTTTTTGTGTTTTTAGTAGAGACAGGGTTTCACCATGTTGGTCAGGCTCGAACTTCTGACCTCAGGAGATCCACCCACCTCGGCCTCCCAAAGCGCTGGAATTACAGGCGTGAGCCACCACGCCTGGCTGAAAATATGTATTTTTAATCATTCCCTTGCTCTTCTTTTAAAAAGTTGCCAATCAACAGATATAAAATTTCAGTTATGCAAAATGAGTAAGTGCTACAGATCTGCTGTATAACACTGTACAGCATAATTAACAATATTGAATTGCACACTTCAAGATATGTTAAGAGGGTAGATCTCATAGTAAGTGTTCTTTTCACAATTTAAAATATACAATTCACACACCAGGAAGTTTGCCATTTTAAACTGTACAATTCAGTGATTTTTAGACCATTCACAAAGTTGTGCGTTCGTTACCAATCTCAGGTTCCAAGACATTTCATCATCCCAAGAAGAAACTTGTATCCATTGGCAGTCACCCCCGACTCCCCTTCCCTTTGACCCTGATACCATTCATCTACTTTTTGTCTCAATGGGTTTGCCCATTCTGGACATTTCACATAAATGAAATAATAAAATACATGGACTTCCGTGTCTGGCTTTCAAGTTAGCATAATGTTGTCAGGGTTCATCTACATTGTAGCATGTATTCGTATTTTATTTCTCTTTATGGCTGAATAATATTCCACTGTATGGTTATTCACCTTGCTCTTCATTTTAAAAATATATTTAACAGGTACATATATCTAAATATTATGTTGTTTAGTGTAGCTTTTTTGAACTTCATAATTATGATATCATGTTTATAGTCTTCTGAAACTTGCTTTTTCTGTTCAACATTATGCTTCTATGGGTCACTGACACTGTTACATTTAGCTATAATGCATTCATTTTCAGTGTGGTGTAATATTCCATTGTGCAGGTAAATGATCATGTACTGCTCTAGTCTCCTGTCAATGGATGTGTGTTTTTATCCCCTCAATTTTATGCTATTGCAAACAATGGAGTTGTGGACATTTTTGTGTATACGGCTCAGGGCACACATGCAAGAATTCTGAGGAAACAGTTTTTCGATTCTTTGATCACCACTCCTGTAAGAAATACATTTTACATTGCAACCCAGCACTAACACATATTCATGTGTACCAGCAGCAATTATCACAAAATAATACTTAGTATGAATGAGATACTTTATTTTCTATTCTATTCTGTTTCTTTACAAAAAACATTTCAAGGCTCCTTAATGGGTCACATTCGGCAGTTTGAATAGTTATGTTCTAGACATAAGACTAGGACTGAAGTCATTCATTGGGTTGTATAGTATACAAACTGTCCACTTTACACAATGATTTAAAAGTGTCCTCCACTGCAGTCATCTGCATGATAATATCCTACCAGCTGCATATCACTGTCCCCATGGCTCTGGTTGTAGATATGCAGTGGATATTTTCTGTTGTCAGATATTTTCATTTTTGCCAATCTAGAGGTAAAAGATGATTTTAATGTGATTACATTGTAATATTGGGCTTTTTTTCTCCATGTTTGTCATTCCTGTTTCTTCATCAATGATACGTTTTTCATGTCGTTTGCCCATTTTTCAAGCGAGTTGACATTATTATTGTTGTTAATTTGTTATTCTGAATACCAAACCTTTGTCATTAAGTATGGCAAATATCTCCTTCCAGTTGGTGGCTTATTTTTTCACTTTTAAAAATTGTCTTCTGTTGAACAGGAATTTCTTAATTCTAACATAATTGAATGCTGTGATTTTTGTGTCTTAAGACATCCTTTCTCACCTTGAGGTCAGAGTTTTCTTCTAAAACCCCTAAAACTTTGTCTTTAACATTTAAATCTATTTGACATCCGGAACTGATGCTTGTGTATGGTGTGAGGTAGGAGTCTAGTTTTACTTTTTCCATACTGATAACTGGTACTGTAACCTGGTTCCAGTGGCGGACTGCCTCCCCTTTTCCTCATGATGTGCTCTACCACCTTTGTCACATATCTGATTTCTATTTGGTGTGCATCAGTTTCTGGGCTTTCTCTTTGGGTCTATTGGTCAATTTGTCTGTACTGCATTAAAACTGCTGTGTTTCAGTTATGACAGCTTCATAGTAATCTTGCCACGTTGCAAGAGAAGCTCCCATCTTTTTTTCTCCTCTTCCCTCTCCTCCTCTTTCTTCAGGAATGTCTTCATTATTCTTGGTTTTTTGGTCTTGAATTTCAGAATTAGCTTTTCAAATTCATCCAAAACTGTTAGGATTTTCGTGGGAACTGCAATGGATCTATCTATAGAACAACCTGGGGAGAAATGACATATTTCTGATCTTGAGTCTCCTGTCTATAAATAAATCTTTTGATTTGTTTAGCTCCTTTTCAATAAAGTTCCATAAATGCTTTCATATAGGTGTTGCACACTTTCTGTTGGATTCATTCCTAAGTGCCTTATCATTTTTATTGCTGCCTTAAATGTCACCTTGTGTGTGTTTTCTAATTTTTGCTGGTAGAGAGAAAAGCAACTGATTTTACATATTGATCTTAAACCCAATCATCTTGTTAAACTCTCGAATTATTTGTAATAACTTACCTAGAGATGCCTTTGGGTTTTCTCTATAGATATATCATCTTTAAATGATACTGTTCCTTCTTTCTAATTCTCACACCATTTATTTCTATTTCTTGTCTTAGTGTACCGGGTAGGAATTGCAGTGAAATGCAGAATAGAAACAATAGCAAACACACACGCACACAACACGTACATACTTACACACAGTCTTACTACTGATTTTAAATGGAGTTTTTCTAATGCTTTGAAAGTTCCCCTCTAATCCTGGTTTCCAAGATGTTTCTGTTTTATGTTAATTATAAATGAGTGTTCTATTTCTATGGTTTTTGTCCTTAAATCTACCAGTGAAGTAAATTATATGTATGGATTATCAAGTGTTAAATCATCCCTGTATTTCTGAGATGAAACCAATTTTTTTTTTTTAATAAACAGACGGATTTGGCTTAATGACATTTTGTTTAGGATTTTTGCATCTATATGCATGAGTGAGATTTGTCTGCAGTTTTTATTTTATTGTATTAACCTTACCTGGTTTGGGGATGGCAGTACTGGCCTCACAGAACAAGTATCCACTCTCCTGCTAGTTCCCTGGAAGAGTTTGCAGAAGATTCGAATAACCTGTTCTTTGAGTGTTTGGTGGAACTAACCTGTAAAATCATCTCGGCTTGGGATTTTCTTTGTGGGATGATCTTAAATGGCCCATTCAATTAATTAATGGTTATGGCACTCTCCAGATACCTATTTCTTCTTTAATAAATTTAGTGAGTTATAATTTTTAAAGGCATTTTCCCTCTTCTGCTTTCAAATGTATTGCCATAAAGTTATGCCCGTTTTCTTCATTCCTGATGTTACTTGTGACAACTCCCTTTCTCCTTGGTCAGTTTCACCAGAGGTTTAACGATGCTATTAGTTTTTTCAGAGAAACCAACTCTTGGTTTCGTTAATTCTTTTTATTGTATGTTTTAAAATTTTCTTAATTCTGCCCTTATACGATCTTTGGGTTTCTTCTATTGTTCTTTGTTATGTTTATCTTGTTACGTTGGATACCTAGTTCATTAATATTTAGCTTTTCTTATTTTCCAATATAAGCATTTAAGACTGCAATGTTCCCTCTAAGTGCTTTTAAAGTATAATACTAAGAACTAAACAATAATGAAAAACAACACTTCAAAGCTTCTATAATGGGGTGAAAGTACTCCATCATGGTTGGATTGTTGTTTAGTTCTCAATATACTTTAAACCTCCATTACACTTTCTTACTTTACCTATGCATTAAAAAGTACGTGTTTTACACGGGTCCTATTGTGTGGAGGGCGGGGGAGGGATAGCACTAGGCGATATACTCAATGTAAACCACGAGTTAATGGCTGCAGCACACCAACATGGCACATGTATACATATGTAACAAACCTGCACGTTGCGCACATGTACCCTAGAACTTAAAGTATAATTAAAAAAAAAAAAGAAATATGTGTTTTAAGTATCCAAATACACAGTGATTTTTATTTGCTTTTGTTATTGACTTCTAGCTTAAGTGCACCAAGGTCAGAAAACATGGTCTGTATGATGTACAGATGCCTTGAAACGTATTGAGACTTGCTTTATGACCTAGTACATGGTCAGTTATTAAAAGAATTATTTTCCATGTATGCTTGGAAAATTGTGAATTCCTTCATGGTTGGGAAGAAAGTTCTATATGCCTATAAATTAAGATTACCAACTGTGTTTAAATTTTTTTCTTTTTTCTTTTTTTTTTTTTTTGACTGTTTCACCTACCAAAAATCAAGATTGGCACTTTAAAATCTAGTGCTAAGTGGAAGGATTTATAAATGTATCCCCATATTTGAAACCAAGGGGTTAATCTGATCAGGTCTGCCTGCACTGTTTGCTTTTGGTTGCTTGCTTTTTGTTATTTTATTTTATTTTATTTTATTTTATTTTCCTTTTTCCATGAAGCTGAAGGCTGTGGTAGCTGAAGGCCTTGCCACTGAATGCTGAAACTTAACCTTCACTGGTTACTTTATAGATAACATTCACAGGCCACCCGGGTAATGGTTACTTCAGGTGTTTTTCAGGAATTTGGGCTAGCTCCTGTCCTGTTCAAACAGGATGAGACCACTCACCCTTCAACCAGACGTGTGCAAGTGCCCCAGAGGGTAGCCTTTTGACATCAGAGGGCTAAAAACTCCACCCTCAGGTCACACTAATGCCACCATTTCCTGCACTTATGTCCTATGGAATGCCACGAACCCTGACTACGCTTGCTCAGAATGAATCTATCATTTCATTTTCCCCACTGCCAGTCACCTTTCCCTATGCCTCAGACCACCCCACTTCCCTTACCAGTAAATATCCCTAAGCCTTATCTTTGGGGAGGCGGATTTGAGAGCTGTTCTCCTGCCTCCTTGCTTGGTGGCCTTCTGAATAAATCTTTTCTCTTTTGCAAAACCTGTATCACAGTGATTGATTCACTGAGATTTACTGAGCGTGGGCACAACAGACCTGAAGCTGGCCGATAACATGTCTCTTAGAATAGTCTAACAGATAGTTTAAAACTGTTACTGTCCTGTGGGTTGGGTCTTCTAGAATTATGTAGTGATCCTCCCTGCCTTAAATTCTATGTTACTTTCTATCTTTCTGTGTCCTTATGTGTTGTGTGTGCATCTCATAAACAGCAAAGAGCTGGATTTTTGAAAAATTCTGTATTGTCAAGCTTTCTGTATTAATTGTCAAGTTTACCCTATTTAATTTACTTATTGTGACTATTGATATATTTGGCTTGCTTTCTGCCATCTGTTTTTTCCCTACGGGAATGTGCTTGTTTCTTTTTCTTTCCCTGCTCTTTCTTTTTTTTGGATTAGTTATTTTTATTTTTATTTTGGCAGTGGGGGGGCGGGTCTCACTATGTTACCTAGGCTGGTCTTGAACTCCTGGGCTCAGGCGATCTGCCCGCCTTGGCCTCCCAAACTGCTGGGATTACAGGCATGAGCCACTGCCCCTAGCCTAGTTATTTTTTTTTCTTATTCCTTTTCTCCCTCTACTGGTTTAGAAATTATAGAAACTATTTTAAACTTTTAGTGGTTATCTTTGCAATTTTTCCATGTGTAGTCAATGTAAAAAAGACTAAAAAATTCAGAGTTAATACCTATAGTAGTTATTAGGCAGAATATCCTCCTTGAAAACACAAAAATACAAATCACCCCATTCCTGATACATATGATATTATTGGACAATATTTCAGTTCTTTTAAAAATTCTATAAAATAGATACTAATATTTGTACTTCATGAAAACTATGTTTGTTTGGATTCAACCATGTGTGTAGTAACCAGCCTGCAAAATAGCTCCCAGTATCTCCTGGTATCCAGATCCTTGTACAGTCCCCTCCCATGGTGCACCAGGGTTGGTCTGTATGACCAGTAAAATATGCAGAAGTTATGGTATGTCACTTTCAATATGAGGTTATAAAAAACAACACAGCCTCTCTCTCTCTCTCTCTCTTTCTCTCTCTCTCTCTCTCTCTCAGATTGCTTATTCTAAGTCAAGCTAGCTGCCATGTCTTAAGGATATTCAGGCACTCCTGTGGAGAGGCCCATGTGGGGGCCTCCCTCCGAAGCACTGCTAGGAAATACAGCCTGCCATGAACCACATAAGTGAGCTTGGAAACAGACCTTCTGGCTTCATGAAAGACTTTGAGCCAGAACAACCCAGTGAAGATTCTCCCTGATTCTGTACCCTCAGAAACTGTGTGAAATATCAAACGTTTGCTATTTTAGGCTGCTGAGTTTGGAAGTAATTTGCTATGCAGCAACAGATAATGAATTTACAACATATGTACTGATTTGCTCACCATTGTTTTTGAATGTTAGTCATCCTTGAAGCCATTTTCTTTATTCCTGAAGAACATCTTTCAAAATTTTCTTTAATGAAGATCTGTTCGTTAGAAGCTCTGTTTCTGTTTATTTGGAAATGTTTTCATTTCACCTTTGTGGCAAGAGACCCTAAGGCCATCCCCAGTCATTCCAGCCTTCTAGTGTTGAAGGCTTTCAGTAATCTATTTCCTTTGAATACTGGCAGGGGCTGCAACATACTTCTAACCAACAGAATGTGGCAAAAGTGGCAAAAGGACAGCTCTCAGATGATGATATTATAGCATATAAGCCTCAATCTTGCAGGCTGGAGCTAGAGAATTTTCTCCTTTGCTGGCTTGAAAAAGCAAGCTGTTATGTCATGAGACAGGCTACGGAGAGGAGCACAGGATAAGGAATTGTGGGAAGCCTCTAGCAGCTGACAGCTGCCCCTGGCCAGAAGCCAGCAAGAAGATGGGAACCTCAGTTCTTCTGCCACAAGGAGATGAATACTGCCAGCAACCTGAGGGAGTCTGGAGGCAGATCTTTCCCCAGTCAATTCTCTTATCAGACCACAACCTTAGCCAGCACCTACACTGTAGCTCGATGTGATGCTGAAGCAGAAAATTCAGCTAAGCTGTGCCAGACCTCTGACCTAAAGAAGCCATGACATAATAAATATGTGTTGCTTTAAGCTGCTGAGTCTGTGATCATTTGTTATGCAGCAGTAGAAAACTAATACAATCCTATACTTGAAAGGTAGTTTGGCTATGTACACAATTCTAGGCTGATAATTATTTTTGCTCTGCACTTTTAAGATGTTATTCCACTGCCATCTGGCTTCCATGATTGCTGTTGAGAAGTCTGCTGCTTATATCATCATTCCTTTATAGATGTCCTATCTTTCTTCTCTACCTCCTTTTATTTATTTATTGTGTGTGTGTGTGTGTTTGCTGTTGTGAGTTTCATCGCAAGTCTGAAACACAACATAGAACTGATTGTTGTGGATTTCATCAGACTTGAAAGTCCTTTACCTATAGGTTCATCCTTTTCATTGTTATGAAAAACTCTAAGCCATTCTCTCTTCAAATATGGCCTCTCCTCCATTCTTCCCATTTTCTCTTTCTGAGACTGTGACTAGAAGCAGGTTAGACATCCTCATTCTATTCTCCATATCACTTAACTGCTCCTTCATATTTTCCACTTCCTTGTTTCTCTGTGCTACATTCCAGGTAATTATTTCATATTTGTTTTCCATTTTCTGACTTCCTTTTTAATTGTATTTATTTGCTGCTTAACCCATTCGTTTACTTTTGTGTTTGAATGGTCATATTATTAATTTCTAAAGGTTCTATCTGGTTCTTTTTGAAATTGCCTGGTCATTTGTGTTAGTCTTTGTTGTTCACTCATTTTGTGTTCTCATCATTTATTATTTTAACATTTCTTAGAGTTATTTTATATTCTGTATCTAATAGTTCCAAACTCTTAAATCCTTGGGGGTCAAAATTTACATTTTGTTTCTGTGCCTCTCAATCACAGTGACTTGTTTAGTCTTGTGTTTGGTAATATATTTGATTGTGAGCTCATGTTTGCTACATTTTAATCTGTGGGAAACTGACAGTCCTAAAATGGGGTACTTTCTTTCAGAGAGCATTTGTTTTGCTTTTTCATGGCTGGGGGCAGGCTGGGAGCAGCAGATACCAACCTGAGATCACTTTAGTCCCTCTCAAGGGTTCTCGGCTTCATGCAGGTAGTCTCAGGTTTGGCTTCCCAACCTAGATGGGCTCAATGCTGATTAGCCTACAGAATGCAGTAATGTCAACGAGTGTTCACTCTAAGTGCAACTATGGCTTAAGTTCTGGCTATGCTTCACATACTCCAGTGCTAGTTTTTGTTTTGTTTTGCTTTGTTTTGTTTGAGATAGAGTCTCACTGTGTCGCTCAGGCTGGAGTACAGTGGCACAATCTCGGCTCATTGCAACTTCCGCCTCCCGAGTTCAAGTGATCCTCCTGCCTTGGCCTCCCTAGTAGCTGGAACTACAAGCATGCGCCACCATGCCGAGCTAATTTTTGTATTTTTAGTAGAGATAGGGTTTCACCATGTTGGCCAGGCTGGGTCTCGAACTTCTGACCTCATGTGATCTTTCTGGCTCAGCCTCCTGAAGTGTTGGGATTTCAGGCATGAGCCACCATGCCTCGCCCAGTTATCTCACGGGATTTTTGTTTTGTTTTGTCTTTTTGGTAGTATTTGGTGTAGGGAGAGTAATAGTGACTTATGATTGGATGATTTTCATTCCTTCTTTAAACCAAGCTGTGTAATAATAAACCTGGGATTAATTATTATTATTATTTTTGTTGTTGTTGTTGTTGTTGTTGTTGTTGAGACGGAGTCTCGCTCTGTCGCCCAGGCTGGAGTGCAGTGGCCGGATCTCAGCTCACTGCAAGCTCCGCCTCCCGGGTTTACGCCATTCTCCTGCCTCAGCCTCCCGAGTAGCTGGGACTACAGGCGCCCGCCACCTTGCCGGCTAGTTTTTTTGTATTTTTAGTAGAGACGGGGTTTCACCGTGTTAGCCAGGATGGTCTCGATCTCCTGACCTCGTGATCCGCCCGTCTCGGCCTCCCAAAGTGCTGGGATTACAGGCTTAAGCCACCGCGCCCGACCAGGATTAATTATTTTATAATGGAAAGTCCCCTTATGATTCAGGTAGTCATACAGTCCTAGAATATCTTCAATCGAAGTATGAAATAAAGTAAGTTTTGAGCATCTGCTATTTGTAAAACATCTCCCTCCCTCTCTCCTTCTCTCTTTCTTTCTCTAGTTTACTGCTACTTCCTAGCCCAAGCCCCATCTCCAAATTACACCTGCTCCTTGCTCAGCCAGTGAGGAGCAAGACTGGAGTCAAGATGTGGAAGATGAAACAACACATTAAGGTCTTCAAATCTTAGGGGCCATGGTGTGAATATTGGATGTGAGGCAACAGAGGGAGGGACAAATGGACCAGGCGTCCCATAGTGTCTTCTTGACCAGCTCTAGCCGGAAGAGGGCCTGTGGTGTTGGCAATAGGGCTCCTCCTGCCCCTGGGAATAGGGAAAGCACATGTCAAGAGCTCTGGGCCACCAGGCACAATGGGCAGCAGTTCAGGTTGCTGCTGTGCCTTCCTTTCAAACCCCAACAATCACCTCCATTGATTCTCAGGTTCAAATTCATTATACAAGTAAACACTGAACTGCTAGAAAGGGCCATACTATTATGGGCTCTGCAAAGGAGAAGTAGGTGAACAAGATACAGCCTCAGCTACCAAGGAGAGGTAGGATTTGGCAGCAAAGGGCTCTGATCCATCAGCAAATATGAAGAGAACTTCCCAAGAGGTAGAGACGCCATGCAACAATAGTCCAGAAGACAGAGAGAAGGGGAGCAGAGAGCTCAACAGGGAGCCAGGGAAGTTTCCATGGAGGAACTGACATTCCAGCTGAACCTTAAGAGCAGGGTAGGATTTTGATAGACGGGTGAGGGAGAGAGTAGAGGAAAGGCATTCCGGCAGAGAAGACAGCATGAGCAAAAGCAGTGAGAGGGGAAACAGGAAGTAGGAATAACAAATGAGATACAGTTCAAGTTCAAGATCAGTTCAAGTTGAGCCTTAAGGCATTTCATTCAGTAGTAGCTGTCCAAAGTGGCTTCCCCAAATGAGGTCCAACAGGAGATGGCCTTTATCCACCAGTAATGTCTGCATTGCCTGTGAGGAGCTGTGACAGCAACCTACCAAGTAGCTGCCATTTCTAGTGTAAGATACCTTCCAAAACAGTGAACAACCCAGTTGGAGTAAAGCATGATGGGGTAGGTGGTGAGAACTCAGATAAGAGGGTTGGAATCAGATTGCAGAGGCTCTTGAGTGCCAAGCTAAAGAGTTAAGACCTGCCTTTGTATTCTAAAGAAAATATTTCTGATCAAGTTACAGTGTGAAAAGAAATACTGTCACAAATTTGAAAAGTGACCAATTCTCTACTCCAAGCTGCTGTCCCAGCCTGGGCTACATCAACCACACCTCAGCATGGGCCCCCTTGGGGACTGGGGGGGTGGGCCCTAAACCCATTTTTAAAAATCTCTTCGGTGATACTGTTGGCGCTGCCCCTGAGTCGAATGACCAAGTACACACACAGAACCTTTGAAGGGCCACAGAATGCCTTTGTCTCACTGCTGCACCCAGCTTGGCTTCCCTTCCGTCTCATATACCACCCCTCCGCACCTCCCACCCTCCCAGTGACCACACATTCCTTTCTCCCTCCTTCCAGGGAGGAAGCTGGGCTGCTGGAGGCTGGCTGGGGTGGGGAGGATAAGAGGCTTGGCGATGATAAATCTCAGTTCCGGGCAAGAGAGTCTAAGGAGTAGATGGAAGAGAGGAAGGAGGAGTCACTGGGGGAGGCAGATCCAAGGCTGAAGTGAGTGGAGAGGGCACAGGAACAGGGCGTGCACTGCTGCATGGGCACTGGGCCCTGGACCTTTGCCTGGGGGGCCTGAGGACCTGGCTCGCCGGCAAAGGGGGCCTGAGAAATCATCACTGCTGGAGTGGGGGACTCCCTGGCTGCCTCTCTCTCCTGCTGCCCAACTCTTCCCCTCTAGACCATTTGGATCACTCTCCCCATCTGGAGAAGGGAACCAATCACACGTTGCTGCCTCCTCTAGAGTGTATTATGAGAACAAATTCCATTTCCGCTCATTTTTCCTCTCCTTTCCATGCTCTCATTTATCTCCACATTGGCAAGCAGCTGAGGTTTTGGGTGGCAGCAGCACTTCCATGTTAATTTTCCTCTCTGATCCTCCTGCTTGGTTGCTGGCTGCATGTGCAGGAGAAAGCAATCAGAAGAGTTTCTCCGGCAATTATCTTCCCATACTGAGTCACATAATTTCACTTAATTGCTGGGTAAAAACTGCTCAGAAAGAGAAGCCACTAGTTGATGATATAGCAACATGCTCTATTATTTTTGATTCCACACAGCAGTGAGGTAGATCAGAATACCCAGTTCCATTGTGAAAATAACTCAGAAACAACCTCCCTTGAAAATGCAGAGGCTCCAAATTACAGTGAAACTTCATTATCTCACCCTCATCCCTCCCTCCCCCTGCTCCCGAAGCTTCACTCGCCTCCCCTGGCATCCCACCTGCTTGCCTTCCTGCAGGCTCAGCCCACGGATGACAAGCCCTGAGGGGTCACCGGGCCTGGGTCTTAGCAGGATGCCCCAAAGAAAGATGAGGTCTCACTTCAGACAGATCATCCCAGAATGGGGCCTTTGATGGGGTCACAGAATGCCTAGGCCCCACAGTTTAGTCTAACTGGTTATCCTAGACTATTATTATATGCCAAGGGATATGATTTAGCCTATGACGTATCTAGATCTTTGCAACCAAGAAGTCTATTAAAAAAAGATTCGACTGTGTATATATTGAGTATAACCAAGATGTGAGGTCTACCAGCTGGAGTTAGTATCACACAATTCATCACAGTCGGTTACAGTGATTGGGCTCCTGCTTTTTATTTGTGAAAATTGGGGTCCAAAGAGAGATGAGGTATCTGATTCATCCAGTTATTCAGGGGCGGGGCAGGGCTCAGAACATACACCTCCCACTCCTGACTGCTGTTTTGATGTGCTGGGATTGGGAGGTGGGCAGGACAGGGCTGGCAGAGCAGCGGCCAGGAGGAACAGAGGAAAGGAAGGCTGAGCAATGCCAAAGGGAAGTGGGGCAGCCCGACTGGAGCCAGGGAAGAAGGCAAGGCCCTGCAGGAATGGGGTGGCCAGGGACACGAGAGAGCAGGAGGGAAGCCACTGACAGCCTCCTTGGATTGAAAAACAACCTTGGACTGGAGATGGGAGGGGACAGTGCTGGCTTCAGGGAAGGCAAGGGATGGAACCACGTCTAGAATGGGTCTTCTGGAGGCAATGGGACCCAACTGCTCACTCTCTCACACAGGACAGCAAACAGGCAATGAGAACAGGTCTTTCCCGTTATCCCCGGGTGACGTGGTGAGTTTGGTGCCGGTGGCTAGTGCTGCAGCATGGATCTGCGTTGCGTAAGGTCAGACTAAGAATGAAAACAGGGAGGTCCCAGACTGAAAATTATCACAGACAAACTGGTCAGATGTACTGGGAAAGAGGTGGAATTTTTTTTTTTTTTTTTTTTTTTTTGAGACGGAGTCTCGCTCTGTAGCCCAGGCTGGAGTGCAGTGGCACAATCTTGGCTTACTGCAACCTCCACCTCCCAGGTTCAAGCAATTCTCCTGTCTCAGCCTCCCGAGTAGCTGGGATTACAGGCACGTGACACCACGCCCAGCTAATTTTTGTATTTTTAGTGGAGGCAGGGTTTCACCATGTTGGCCAAGATGGTCTCGATCTCTTGACCTCGTGATCTGCCCACCTCAGCCTCCCAAAGTGCTAGAATTACAGGCATGAGCCACAACAACCGGCCCAGGAATCTTTATATTCCTAAGACCTTAGCAAGTCTTACTGTCTGGGAGGAAAACGGGGAGAGTTGTCCGATCTATTTGTGCTAAGCAAGACCTCATGCAGATAAAGGACTGGCTCCGAAGGCTTTTTAAGGCCTCCTTAGCCCTCTGTTTCCATGAGAGGGCCGCGCCTGCACTCTATCAGCCTTACCGTCAGTTCTCTATTCTCCATGCTCATGAATGGGACTTGGGGGAGTGGTCAGTACAAACCAGCAGAGAATGCCCAAACCCCTGGCTTGGCTTTGGAATGTGTTTTATTTTTATGGGAAATGAAGCCTCATAATGCTTTCAGACAAATGATAAAGAATCCCAGAGAGGCCTCAGTATTAGAGAGGCTGGATATTCTTCTCTTTGATCTTCCCTGGCACCCCACCCCAGCCCCACTCCAGCGTCTCCCTACTTCCCATCCAGGCTGGGGCATCCGGGTGCCCTTGGCATCCAACCAAAGTACCTCCCCACTCACACACAGCTGTGCTTTTCCTCTCCAAACTGCCCATCCTTTTTCTGCTTCCCATCTCAGATGCTCTGGCTGAAGTTCTCTTGCAGGATCAAAAGGAAAATGAAGGACAAAAGGACAGTCATCATCCACTTGGGGGATGTATGTCCAGCAGAGCTCCAGGGGGACTTT
Organism: Trachypithecus francoisi; assembly: GCF_009764315.1. Classification (NCBI taxonomy): domain Eukaryota; kingdom Metazoa; phylum Chordata; class Mammalia; order Primates; family Cercopithecidae; genus Trachypithecus; species Trachypithecus francoisi. The sequence continues at coordinate 106,176,569 of NW_022681473.1, forward strand.
CCCAGGGTCCCTCCTGGCTGAGCCCAGCACCCCTCACTCCCGCTCCATGTCAGGGCTGCTTTCTCCCCTCACCTTGGGTCCCGTGTGACCACCAGCTTGGAAACAGGGGTAAGGGCCACACCCAGCCTCACACCCCCAACTTTGTGCCGTAAACACTCTCCTGTCAAAGTTCCCAAGCCACAGGGACTCAGAGCCATGGCTCAGGTTCATCCCCTGTTTTTGTAAAACGGAGGGTCGATTCTGCTTCAGTTCCTTCCTTCCTCTCTCCCTCTCTCTCTCTCTCTCTCTCTCTCTTTCTCTCTTTCTCTCTTTCTTTCTTTCTTTCTGACGGTCTCGCTGTGTCCCAGGCTGGAGTGCAGTGGTGTGATCTCAGCTCACTGCAACCTCCTCCTCCCAGGCTCACGCGATTCTCCTGCCTCCTGAGTAGCTGGGACTACAGGTGCGAGCCACCACACCCAGCTAATTTTTGTATTTTTAGTAGAGACGGAGTTTCGCCATATTGGCCGGGGTGATCACCTCTGGTGATCCGCCCACCTCAGCCTCCCAAAGTGCTGGGATTGCAGATGTGAGCCACCACACCCGGCCGATTCTGCATCAATTTCAACCCCTTCTGGGAGGCTGCTCAAAAGTCCGTTTGCTCATGGGGCTACAAGATACAGCTCCTGCCTCCTAGCACTGTGCAAGACTCCCGCCCCAAGCCAGTGTGTCCGGACCCCAGGTCCAGCCACACCCAGTTTGGCAGGACACTGTGGAGCCACTGGGTGGTGAATGTGAATGCCCTGAGGAGGGAGGTCCAGGGTTGGAGCTCCTTGTGCCTTTACAAAGCCCACCTCTGACTCACACTGCACACTCCCAAGGCAGCGGCCTTGAATCTGAAGGCTGGACACAGAGGTCCGCCTGCATCATAGGAGCCCTTCTACGGATGCCACAGAAGAAACTAAGAGGAACTAAAAATTGTGAGATGAAAACCCACACTTGAGGCCCAGTCTGGGGGTCTGTATTGGATACAAGAGGTAATAATTGCAATCACGACAAACGATACAGGCCAGGCACTATTCTTAGTGATTTAAATATTTATTCTCACTTCATCCTTAAACATAACCTGATGGTATATGCACACTGATAATGTGCACCTGTGGCCCTTTCATGAACTCCAAGACCTAAGGAGGCCTTAAACAGCCTTCGGAGCCAGTCCCTTGTCTCCAAAAGCTCTTGCTTAGCCACAAATCAGTCAGACTGCCCTCCCCCTATTTTCCTCCCAGTGAGACTTGCTAAGGTCTTAGGAATAGAAAGATTCCACCTCTCTCCCAGTACATCTGACCAGTCTGTCTGTGATAATTTTTAGTCCGGGGCTTCCCTGTTTTCATCCTTAGTCTGGTCATACACTACTCAGATCCACGCTACAGCGATAGTCACTTGCACCAAGCTCACCCTCACCGCACAGCTGGGGTCACGGGAAAGGCCTGTTCTCATCACCTGCTTGCTCTGCTGTGTGAGAGAGTGAGGAGTTGGGCTTCATGTCGGCCGAAGGTCTTTTGTTATCGTCAAACGCATTTTAAAGGGAAAGAAACTGAGGCAGGGAAAGAGAGGTGCCCTGGAGGATAAGTGCAGGATTCTGGACTTCAGCCCTGCTCTGTCTGCCTGGCTGCTGGTGGAGGGCAGGGAGCTTTTCTGCTATGAGTGGGTTTCCTTCGATCCCAGAGCCAGCCCCAAACTCCAGCCCTCGGGCCCCACCTCACAGCGAGGGATCACATCCAGCTGGGGGCAAAGAGCCGTGAGGGACCACCTGCACTGTGGTTCTTTGAAGGGCCCAGCTTCCCTAGGTAGCTGCCACCCTGTTTTCTCATTCCCATCCCAGTCCTTGCAGGCTGAGGCCGCAAGACACAACTACCCGAGAGAGTCCAACCAGTTCTGCACAGAGTCACAATGCAGGGGCTCCCACCTCTGGATGAACATTTACCAACCAAGCTCCCAGCATCTCTAGCTTCATACATATTCATGCGCTAGAGAGACAGCAGAATGTACAATCCTGCCAGCTTACCCCTGAGAAAGCACTGATACTCCCTTGTTGGACAGAGAGCTGTTTATTCGGGTGAGGGATTTTTTAAAACAGGTTGCAGAACCTGCAGCTGATTAGGCCAAGGGTGAGAGCATGGGGTGCAGGCAGCACAGAATCAGTGCAGCATCTGTCAGTCCATTCCCTTGTCCACTTTCCAGGGCTATGATCAAGGTCAAGTGAGAAAATACGTGTGAAGGTTCTTTGTAAACTGCAAAACACTCTGATAACAATATGTAACATTCATAAGGTGCTCATACCATGCCAAGTGTTGTTCTAAATGGTTTACGTATATAACTCATTCTACCCTAGTCCTAAGAAGCAGCTATTATTATGACCATTCCCTTTACAGAGATGGGCAGACTGAGGCCAGAAAGGTTAGGTAACCTGCCCAAAATTCCAGAGCTAGAAAGTAGTAGAGCCTAGATTCAATCCCAAGCAACCTGGCTCCAGGGTCCTTGCTCTGAGCACTCAGCTCTCCCTCCTCTCTGCCACTCGTGTCTCTGTGATCTCGGGAGCGTTACTTGGCTTTTCAGAGTCTTGGCTTCTGCACCTGCAAGACGGGAGTAAAAGCATGCATCTCGGGAGCAGTGAGGGTCGGATGAGGTGGTCTTTGTGCCCACATCAGTCCCCTCTTCTGTGAATGGCCTCCCCTTTCGGAAGGGAGCCTGCTCCGCCCCTACTCCAACCCTGCTGGTCTACAGGAGCCTGCCAATCTCAGTTCCTCTCCTGTAGCTAAAAGACACAGCAGAAAAGACCTCAGCGTCCTGCTGGATGGGAGGAGGAGGAGTCTGTTGGGGGAGAAGTCGGCCAGCAGCTGACAGGTACAGAGCTGGCAGGGGAGAGAGGCAGGGAGGAGGGGCCCGGAAAGCTTCCTAGCTGTGCCTCAGGCTCCAGTGTTCCCAAACCAGAGGTTCCGCCCTTTCTGAGTCTGGCTCTGTAAACTGTATATACCCCTGCTTCACCTAAACTAGAAGGAGTTCTGTTGCTGTCATTTGCAATGAAAAGAGACGGCCTGTGGACAGAGCTGGGTACAGTGCCTGGGGAATAGCAACTGCTGGAGAAGCATCACCTGTTAGTATCATTACTGTGTCACTCCCCAGCTCTGTCCTTGGCTTCCTCCTTCATTTCTACCTTTTCCAGGAAAATGGAAAGAGAAACAGAGATGGGGGCTAGGGAGAGGGCTGCAGTGACTTCCTCCCCCTTCCCTTCCTTCCTCCTAACATTGTCCTCCAACCACTGGAAGGCTCCAGGGTCCTCATGCAGTCACAGGGTGTGGAGGTGCCTTGGCCCACACCTGACACCAGCTCCCGGCCACTACCTTTTCCTGCCTCAAGACAAACAGCCTATGTCATCCAGAGCTGTAGACAGGTGGCCCAGGGAGGACACATCTGGCTGGGACAGCTGAAGCAAGGGACACATCTTCCCAGGCCCAAACTGAGGGTGCCCCCATGAGAGACACAGAAGCAAGACAGACAGAGGACACGAGGCAGCAGGAGAGGTGGGAAAGCCCGGAGGAGGAGAAACTGAAAAGGCGATGCCCCGGAGGAAGTGGCAGAGGCACGCAAAGGAAAGAGACAGAAAGAAGCTTCGGGATGGGAGAGGCTGGCCCAGGGGCCAAGTCCCCGCAGAAGCTGAGCTGGAAAATGGGAAGGAGGGACACAGGTGGTGAAGCCAGGAGAGGTGGAGGCTGCTGAGAGAAGAGAATTGGCTTTGGAGGAAGCATCCAGCAAGGCCTCAAGTCATCCTCCTCCCTCTGAGGCCTTGGCTGCCCTGGGTGCCTCCACCATGCCCTGTGTGCCCCACTCACACAGATGTGCCAAAAAGCAGAGACAGGAAAATGCACCAGGGCAGGGTCTGAGAAGGCAAAGTCAACAGACAGCTGCTGTTCCTAGGAGAAAACATCTCACGCCCTTCCCTGGCTACAGGGCTGCTGCCCAGAAGACACAGTGTCTCTGCTGGACAGAGACCAGGAGCCTGCGGCTATCCCAGACCAAGGCCCAGCCCACAAGGTCTTCAGCCACCTCCTCTGGTCATCATGCCCAATCTTCTTCCTTCACCAAGGTCATTCAAGGAGAAGTCACTGCCTCCCACAAAGGGCCCCTTCAGGGTATCTCTCGAGAAGGGCTGGGCCCTGACACACACAGGCAGGGCCAAATGGACTCCTGCAAAACCAAAGTGCTGTTCCTAAGATGGCCTTGTTACTCTGCTTGGGTTGAGGAGGTCACAGCAAGATATATCAAGATAGGGACTCTTAGCTGTTGGGCCCTTCAGTCTATCTGTGACTGTCAAACAGAAAGGGGAGCTGCTATGTCTTACATGTTGCATATTCCTGTTCCCTGCCCACACTGGTCAAAGGGGATGATGATGATGATGAGGACGATGATGATGACGATGGTGTGATAGTGTTAATATCACCAATGATTTATAAAACACCTTATTCACCAGACAACATTACAAGCATTAGCTCAAAGCAACATCCATGGGATGTTGGTTATTACTGCCATTTTACAGATTAGAAAAAGAGAGGCTCAGGCTTATGCTATTGCCCAAGGCCCAACAGCTAACAAAAGCATACCTGGAACTGTCACTAATTCTGCTGGTGCTACATACCTTCCACTCTTCCTTGCTGCCTCCCTGGCACATGTGGAAATGGGCAGGGACTAAGGGAAATAAAATCGGAGGCCCCAATTTATTCCTGGAATGCAAAGATGGTTTAACATATGAAAATCAATCAATATAATATACCACATTAGCAAAACGAAGGGAAAAAAAAAACCACACAATCATCTCAATTGATGCAGAAAAAGCATTTGACATCAGCATCCTCCCATGAGGAAAACATTCAACAAATTAGGAATAGAAGGAAACTACCTCAACATAATACAAGTCATAAGTTAAAAAAAAAACAGAAAACAAAACAAACAAACAACAAAAAAAACCACAGCAAACATCACACTCAATGATGAAAGCCTTAAAGCTTTTCCTCTAACATCAGGAAGAAGGCAAGGATGCCCACTTTCACCATTTCTATTTAACACAGTATTGAAAGTCCTAGCCAAAGCAACTATGCAAAATAAACAAATAAGTAAAAGGCATCCAAATTGGAAAGGAAGAAGTAAAATGATCTCTGTTCACAGATGGTATCATCTTATACATAGAAAACCCTAAAGATCACACATAAAAACTGTAAGAACTAATAAACTCTGCAATGTAGCAGGACACAAGGTCAACACACAAAAAACAATTGCATTTCTATACATTAACGGTAAAAAAATCTGAAGAGGAAACTAAAAAACAATTCCATATCATAATATCAAAAGGAATAACATATTTAGAAATTAACCAAGAACATGAGAAACTCATGCAATAGAAACATTTCTCAAATAAATTAAAGAAGATGTAAATAAACGCAAAAAATAGTCCATGTTTGTAGATTTAAAGACCTAACATTTTAAAGAAATTAATACTATCCAAAATGATCTATAGATTTAATGCAATCCCTATCAAAATCCCGATGACATTTTTTTGTAGAAATAGAAAAATCTGTGCTAAAATCCACATGGAATCTCAAGGGACCCTGGATAGCCAAAAAAATCCTGAAAAAGAACAAAGTTGAAGGACCCAAGCTTCCTGATTTCAAATTTTACTACAAGGCTACAGTATCAAAACAGTGTGTGACATAAGAACAGACATATATACACCGACCGAATAGGATAAAGTCCAGAAATAACCCTCACATGTGTGGTCAAAAGATTTTCGACTTGGGTGCCAAGACCATTCAATGGGGAAAAGGCAGTCTTTTCAACAAGTAAGTGCCAGGAAAACCAGATGCATACATGGAAAAGAATAAAGGTAGACCCTTACTCAACACCATACACAAAATTTAACCTAACTGGATCCATGACCTACACGTAAAACCTAAAACTTAAAACTCTTCAAAAAAAACACAGCAAAAGCTTTATGATATTGGATCTGGCAATGGTTTCTTAAATATGACAACAAAGGCACAGCCAACAAAACAAAAAAATATACAAATTGGACTTTTTTTTTTTTTTGAGATGGAGTCTCACCTTGTTGCCCATACTGGAGTGCAATGGCTCAATCTCAGCTCACTGCAACCTTCACCTCCGGGGTTCAAGCAATTCTCCTGCCTCAGCTTCCCGAGTAGCTGGGACTACAGGCTTCCGCCACCTCACCCAGCTAATTTTTGTATTTTCAGTAGAGACAGGGTTTTCTCTATGTGGGTCAGGCTGGTCTTGAACTCCTGACCTCGTGATCTGCCAGCCTCGGCCTCCCAAAGTGCTGGGATTACAGGCAAGAGCCACCACACCTGGCCGAAAAATTGGACTTTATAAAAAAGTAAAAATGTTGTGCATCAGAAGACACAATTGACAGAGTAAAAATACCACAGAATGGAAGGAAATATTTTCAAATCATACATCTGATAAGGAATTAATAGAGACCTCCTAAAACGCAACAACAAAAAAAGCAAACAATCCAATTCAAAAATGAGCAAATAACTTGAACTAACACTTCTCCAAAGAAGGTACACAAATGGCCAATAAGCACATGAAACGATGCTTAACCTCAATAATAATTACGAAAATGCAAATCAAAACTACAATGAGATACCACCTCACATCCGTTAGGATAGCTACTATAAAAAAAAGAAAGAAAGAAAATAACAAGTGTTGGTGAGGATGTGGAGAAATTGGAACCATTGTGCACTGTTGCTAGGAATGTAAGATGACACAGCTACGGGGGAAAACAGTAGAGTGGTTCCTTAAAACATCAAAAATAGAATGCCCATATGATTCAGCAATTCCACCTCTGGATGTATACCCAAAAGAATTGGAAATAGAGCCTTGCAGAGATATTTGTAAACCCATGTTCACAACAGCATTATTCACAATAGCTAAAACACAGAAGCAACCCAGGTGTTCATCGGTGGATTCATGGATAAGCAAAACGTGGTATATACACATAGAGGAATATTCTTCAACCTTAAAAAGGAAGGAAATTCTGACACATGGATGAATCTTGTGCCCAGCAGCTGTGAGACGGACAGAGGCTGAGGAGGAACATAAGAGTGCCTGTGGTGACACTGAGCATCCTGGCCAGGCATGGTGGGTCACGCCTGTAATCCCAGCACTAAGTGGAGGCCAAAGCAGGTGGATCACCTGAGGTCAAGAGTTCGAGACCAGTCTGGCCAACATGGTGAAACTCCATCTCTACTAAAATACTAAAAATTAGCCGGGCGTGGTGGTGTGTGCCTGTAGTTCCAGCTACCTGGGAGGCTGAGGCAAGAGAACCGCTTGAACCCGGGTGGTGGAGGTTGCAGTGAGATCGTGCCATTGCACTCCAGCCTGGGCGACAGAACAAGACTCCATCTCAAAACAAAAAAAAAACAAAAAAAACAAAAAAAAAAAACAAAAAAAAGAGTGCCTGTGGTGGGGCTGAGCATCTTTTCACATCCCTATTGGTTCCAGCTACAACATGGATGAACCTTGAGGACATGATGCTAAGTGAAATAAGCCAGTCACAGGACAAGTACCGTATGATTCCACTTTTTGAGGCACTAGAGTAATCAAAATCCGAGACAAAAAGGAGAATGGTGGTTGCCAGGGGCTCCCGGAAGGGGGAAATGGGGAGTGAGTGTTTAATGGGTATGGAGTTTCAGTTTCACAAGAGGAGGGGAGTTCTGGAGATGGATGGTGGTGATGGTTCCACAATATAGATATACTTGCCTCGCCGCTGAAATGTACACTTAAAAATGATAGCACATTTTATGTTATGTGTATTTTACCATACTAAAAAAAACTGGGGGGAAAAATGGGTATAGGTGATGAGAAAAAAAAAGTTGAGCCTAACTCCTGACCAAGCTGGGCTTACTTGATGAGGGTGTTCTTACCCAGGCCAGGGAAGAATAACCCAAAATACAGCTTTTCAAACTTTGGCATGCATTATCCCCTTTTTCCCCCTTTCACATTTTCTTGCCCAACTCTGTTCTGCTGACTATGACTGAGGTTGGGGTAAGGCTGGGACCCTGGGGACTGTTAAGAGGAGAGGTCGTGGCAAGTCTGCTACCCATTGTTGGATCCCAGCTGTTCCCAGTGATGCCCCATCACTCTCAGCTGAGCTTCGGCATCAGCACACTCCTGTGTCCCTCTCAGCCTCTGTGTCCAACTCACAGCTGCTGGGTTCCCTGCTGCACCTTGCCTAGCACAATACCAGTGCATTTATGCTGAGCACTGGATGGAGTCCCAGACCAGTTGTAGGCTATCCTGTCCACTGGAGCTCAGCTCATGGTGGATGCCAACAGAACTACTAGCCGGCAGCTTTTCACCAGTGGGCTGCAAAACTGCAGATCACGTTTTTTTCTGGTATGGCTCAGAATTAGATGAGGGTGTAGAATCGAGATAAAGGCCACCCCTACTCAAAAATGTATCTGCCTCCACAACAATTCTTCCCTAGGAGAGACGTTTAAATGTCACGACATCACTACAAGAGAAATACTCCCAATCCTAACAGTCATTTATATCTTGGTCTGAGTTATTTCATCAGATTGCTTTCCACAGCAGAGAAATTTGCCTGCATTTAGGTGGAGAAACTGGGGGAGAAAGAGAGTACTTTTGGAACAAGGTATAATTTTGGAAACAATGGCACCCTTATCCTTCCAGTAACCAAGTTAACAAATATTTATTGATGGCCTAATGTTTTCCAGGCACTTGACTCAACACTGAGAGCACTGCAGTGAGCAAGACAGACACAGTCCCTGCCTCCCTGCCTGACAGAGCTTACGGACTCACCAAGTTTCCAGGGGTTCCTCTCTCCTTCCCGTCTCCACACTGCATCTGTGGCAAAGTCCTAGCCATGCTTGCACTTGCAATATCTCTCTAATCGGAACTTCCTTTCCATCACTCCTCCGGGTAACTTACCTAATAGTGCAGTAGCTGGACCCATTTTTAACCTCCTCCTTCCCCTCTGTCCTGGACACTGATTACTGCAGGATTAACCTTTCTAAAGTGTATTCTGAATACCTCCCTCCCAAACTCGAAGGCATTCAGTGGTGCCTCTATGTCCTATTTAGTTTTTCAGAATCCAAACTTCTTTTTGGCATATGAAAACCTCTAAGTGTACCTCTCTTCTATCCCTCCAGTATCTTCTCATTATTTTCAGCTAAGATGGTCTACTTTCCATCTTCTGCCATGTGTGTCTCTAACTGCGTGCCTTTGTATATTCTGTTCCTTCTACTTAAATACCCTTCCCTTCCTTGTTTATTCCAGTTCTCAACCCTGGTTGTATCTTAGGATCACATGAAGAGCTTCAGAAAGAAAAAAAAAAAAAGAAAGAAAGAAAGAAAAGAAAAAAGATGCCTGGAAATCAACTCAACCACGCTCAGCTCTAAACCCGGGCGGTGTAGCCAAGGCATCGGTAATTTTGAGACTCTCCCCCACTCATTCTGATATGCAGCCAAGGTTAATAAATGCTATCTTTGTCCAGCTGCCACTCCACGTAGACCCCTTTCTCCAGACTCCAAGAGCGCCTGTTGCCTGTTGTTGGCACTAATTTGGCACACAGCATATTCTGTCTCATGCTCACTTCATTAAGATTCTCCTATCGGAAAAGTCTCTGTGCTACCCCATGATCTGTCCTCACCCGGGATGGTGAGGGCGGCCGAAAGTGCTGGCTGATGGATTGGTATGGAGCGAAGAGAACACAGCTCCAATCACCAGGCCTTGAAACTGTGCTGCGTAGGGGGCATGAAAGGGATGGAAAACCCAGTCCCGTCAACGTCAACAGCAATGAATCATGCTGATTGTATCATCTTGGTGTGATCTGATGAAAACGGCACTTTCTCTCTGTGATCTTCCTCCCTAAAACCCATCACTCCAGTCTAATCATGAGGAGAACGTCGGACAAATCCCAACAGGGCCGCATCCTACAATACACCTGACGGGTGACCCTCAGAACTGTCAAAGTCATCAAAAACAAGGGAAGCCTGAGACACGGTCACAACCCAGAGGCACCTAAAGAGGCACGACTCAACGGAGTGTGGTATCCTGGATGGGATCCTAGAACAGGAAAAGGACGTAAGGTACAAACGAACAACATTTTAATAAAGTGTCGATGGTAGTCAATATTATTGTACCAATATTGGTTCATCAATTGTAACAAATGTACCACCCTAATGTAAGATGGTAATAATAGCAGAAACTGCATGCCGGGGGAGAAAATGGGAACTCATACGATCTGCCCAAGTTTTCTGTAAATCTAACCGTTCTAAAAAGATAGTCTATTCTTAGAAAAATAATAAAAATTCAAAAATTCAGTTAAAAACAAAAGCAATCCTCAACCTCATCCGAGCACAAGGCGCCTGCTCGCTTTCCTGGCTTTGATGAATCTGTAACAGGAGTTGGGCTTCTCTGGTTCAGAGCCACAGAGCAAACAAACAACCATCAAGGGCTTTTTAAGCTGCCTTTTAAAACAAGTGCTTTGGGTCGACCAGAGGCCACAGATCCATCAGTGGAAAATGCACCCAGTTCCCTCAATTTGCATTTTAAATGCCCATCAAATAAACAATTAAGCATCAATTATTGTTAAATCACCTAACTTGAAGTGATTGCCTGTCCCCGCCCAGTCAGCAAGGTTCCAGAGAGGAGCCACGAGGAGACTGGACTCAGAGCCTGGCAAAGGAAAGGACAGAGCAGAGGGTGGTGAAATTCTAGCAGTCCAGGGCTCAAGGAGGCTGCAGACACTGCTGAATTCCCCAAGCTGCCAGGAAGGCAGCTGGACAGTCTAGGAGCAGGACAGTGCACCTCTGCCCAGCGCATCACTGTGGCTGACACCTCCCAGGGTGGCCTTTCCCTCTCCTGTCAGGCGCCTTCAGTAGCCCAATGGCTGGAATGCTGCCCCTCCATCCCTCTTTCTTGGAAGAGGGACACTCCCACCGCTAGGGCACCAAGGCCGAGTTGTCAGGTCCCCTGGACTCAACCGGCCCAGACCCAACCCAGCCCAGCTGCACAGGGTGGAGGCAAAACTCTCTTTGTCATATAGCAGGGGACTTACTTTAACCTGGAGGCACCTTTATCGTTAACATGAAAACATGAAGTTCCTTCTAGGGAAGAGAAACTTGGACAGAGGAAGAAGGAGAGAGAGAGAGAGAGAGAAAAAATAACTGCGGTGAAAAGAAGTAAGACCTCTCCCTTAGAAACAGAAACAGAATTCACAAATCACAAACCCAGGCCTGTTTTCTGGAAGTCTCCCTGGAAAGATCCCAAGCTGGACCATGAGCAGAGGCATGGTGGAGACAGAGACCTTAGCCTCTGGTCTTTCAGTGCGGACCTGGCTTTGTCCTCCAACTGCATGCGGGTCACTGTCATTCCAAAGACATCCCCTCATCCTTGGCCCTCTCTGCCCACATCAGATATTCTGAACTGGGGCAGTCCCATTCTCATGGCCCCAGCCTGGTCCCTGGGGCCCCAGTTCCCTTCCCAGGTCTTTCTGTCACCTCACCGTCACTGACAACCGTGACACTGTGGCATCCCAGCCATCACCCATGGACTTCTCACAACAGCCCTCAGAAGCAGGCACACAGAACAGTACTGCGAGGCCAACTCAGGCACAGGCCAATGCCGTGCCTTGTCCAGAGGGAGTTAGAGTGGGATTCAGGCCTCCTGCCTGCCAGCACAGGGGCTGAGGCCCCTCTGGCTCCCCAGGAAATCTGGGTCTGGCTCCAGAGAGTCTGAATGGCGAGTGGTATTGCACAGAATCCACAGGCTGGGGCCCCAGCAGGGCGTGATGGCATCAGGCCAGGATGGGATCACCTCCCCCACACACCTGCTGACAAAGGCCCATTCAAGACAGGACAGACAGCAGTCCCGGCAGCAGACACAGAAACCCAGAGCAGCTGCCAGGGCCAGGAACCCAGAAGCCAGGCCCACGCCACCCTGCCCACAGCCAGGCCACAGCACCAGGCTCTCTCTGCCTACCTCTTTAGAAGAACAGCTCTGGCCTGCGTGTTTCAGCCTACAGGGCACTTTGTACAATTTCATATTGTCTCCCTTTTAGGGGTAGAAGTGGCAAGAAGATGAACCCTGACCCACGGGCCTGGATACCCAGAAACGTGCTCTACTTTTAGAGGAGGGGGCCGTTGACCTGACTCTGTCTTTGGAGGAGAGGTCTGTTGACCTGACTCTGTCTCTGTTGCAAGAAACACATTCTCCCCTCCCTCCCCCAGTGCATCCTCATCCCCAGAGAGCCAAGGCCCACATCCCTTCCCACGTAGGGCTGTCACCAGTGTATGTCCCCATCACACCACAGCTCCCTGGGAGCACAGGCACACCCTGGCCATCTCTGGATCCACAGCACTGAGCACAGCAGCCACTCAATAAATGTTGATGTGTGAATGAATGGACACTTCAGCATCATTATCCCTCTATGTCGAATCCATCCTAAGCTCAGAACAACCAAAGGATCTGTAGGGAATTTTTCAGGCATTTAAAACTTTCTCGGTATCCTCCATCCTCCATTGCCTCATTTCTAACCTCTGGGCCTCTGTCAAATCCCAACTATCAAAATGCTGTGATGAATCAGCCTCTCTCCTTTGACTTCAGCTTTTAAGCATCTCTCAGACCTCAGATGGGGTCAAATTCTTAGTTTCCAGACTCTAGCAAAGCAACTGGGAGAGTGAGATGACACATGGTAACAAAGGGATGTGCATCTTGGGAACGCATGGTGTGCACCGGGGCTTGGGAGACAGCCGGGAAGGGCAACCGGGTGTCCACACCTCCTGGTGGTGAGGACTCTTCCTCATGCGTGTCACAGCATACACGCTGCTCACTGGGCTTTCTCCATGTGTCTGACACTGTGCCAGGCACTGTGGGGAGAACAGATCTGCCATTGAGAGGAGGTGCAGTGGAGTGCGGGGGGCGGGGGGCACGGCATGTCCATCCGCAGCTAAAATGCAGGTGCGTGCTCTCACGGAAGAACGAACAGGACATTCACGATATAGGAGGAGTATGTTTATTGGGAATTTTAATGCCTGTTTATTGGGAATATGGAAGAATTACCTGAAAGAATCAACACTTGGGAGGAGCCATGAAGGATGACATCACAATAATAATGCCATTCGAATAATGCTAGCAATGTGTCATTACTACCATTACTACAGCAGCTGATATCTCCTGAGTGTTTACTCTGTGCTAGGCAGCATGCTGAGCCCTGTGCACGACTCACCTCATACTGTCCTCACACTCATTTGACAGGTAAGGAAACTGAGGCTTAGGAAAGTGAAGAAATCTAGGAAGCATCAGAATCCAGGTTAGAATCCAAGTTTGTGTGTCTACAAAGACTGCCACCCTCTACTCGGCACATTCCAGCAAGGGCCTGAGCTCAGGCAGAGGGTGAGACAGTAGCAGGCTTCGGATGACCATCTGGAGAAGGTGCCTGCAGAGGTGGCTGCAGCCAGGTCACGCTGAGCCTGGAGTGCCCGCACCATGTACCTGTGCTTATTAATAGGCACAGTTGAGCCTGGGGAGGTTTTTGAGCAGAGGAGTGACAAACCCGGACCTGAGCTGTAACATCAGCGGGTAAAACGGAGTGGGCTGAGAGGGTGGACGTTCAGAGGCCATCACCACGGTCTGAGAGACTGCAGCTCTTTGGGCGAAGAGAGAGGGCGTGTGGGAACGTGCGAGCCCCTGCCTCCCTGTCTGGTGTGGGAGATTATGTATGTGTGAGGAAGGGAAAGTGTGTGTGAGCGTAAGTGCACCCGTGATTGCATGGAGGGGCTCTTCTTATGGAGGAAGAAGGTCGCAGAGCCTCCTGGTAGGAGGTGGACGTGAGGTGGGCAGTGGGAGAGAAGAAGGAACAGGATAAGCCAGTTGATCTACCTGAGCAGGAAGGCTCCAGCGAAGGAGAAACCTCAGAAGCCCACAGGGCCTGCCTGACCTATGAGGGGAACACTTATTAAAAGGGTGAATGGAAGAGTTTGAAACCTTAGCCTCTGGTCTCTCAGTACGGGCCTGGCTTTGTCCTCTAGCTGCGTGGGGGGTCACTGTCATTCTAACTACATCCCTTCATCCTTGGCCCTCTCTGCCCACATCACATATTCTGAGCTGGAGCAGCCCTATTCCCATGGCTCCAGCCTGGTCCGTGGGGCCCCAGCCCCTTCCCAGGCTGTGTGTTCCCTCCCACATCTTTGTAACAAACACGTTCCTGTGCAGCCTCCAAACTGGCTTCATCCCTTCCCAGGTCAGGGCCTCTCCCTCCCCCGATTCTGGAGCAGAGATGATGTTGCCAAATTGGTCCCATGCTTTTGTTTCGGCCAGAGATGTCCTGCCTCTCATCAGGGACAGTGTCAGAGCACTGTGTTCCCGACCGGCCCCTCTCATTGCAACTCTCCAGCTGGCCAGGGGTTCTCCCTGGAGAAGATTTCTTGGACCACCAAAATGACAGCCCTGTCCTCTCCAGTTGTCCTCTCCAGAGAACAACTCTTTAAAGACCCCACCCAGTGTGCACCCTGGTAGAAAAGGCCAGGTAGACCACAGCGTCCAGGAGGAGCCAGCTCCCTTGGCCCTCAAGAAAAACATTTGGTTTCAGCTTCTTGGTCACCTTCCGCCACACTGGGTGAAAAGGGGGCTTTCTCCAGGGTAACCTGAGCCCAGCCCCTTCCTGTTCAGCTCAGCTGCAGCCCTGTATTGTGAAATGAGTACTATTTGGTACCTGGAGAGAAAATGGATCTCTTTCAAGACTGTATAATCCACACAAATTTAGAGGAAGACATGCCTTGGAAATCATGATCTAAACCCCACTATTGACAGATGCGGAAACAAAGGTCTAAAATCCGAAAGGCTTTCAGTTGCTAAAGAGCAGTCTAAGCCATTTCTGGATTTCACTAGAAGCCCAGTTTGCATCCAGAGGGGTATTTGTGCGATGAATGCATCTGCCTTTCAGTAGCGTGGAAGCTCAGGGGCAGAGCTGGGGCTAGAACCTGGCCTTTCCACTTCAGGCTCCCTGCCTCCTTGAAGCTGTGCCTTTCATGACTGGTTTGCTTCCTCCAGGGTGCTCAGAAGGTGATTTGTTCGAAGGTGAGTCTTGGGGGGCTGCCTGGCATAGTCTGCCATCCAGATGGCAGCTGACTAAGTCCAACAAGGTTGGCAGGAAGAGAGGAGGTGCTCTTATTTAGGGGAGATCTTGGTGGGCTGACTCCCCCAAGGCTGTCGGGGAATTTCCAGGGTCTAGGAAACTGCCCCTTCTCCCCGCTCTCCTTGCCACACCTTCCAGCTTCGCCTTCCAAGAAAACATAGTGAAGCAGGCTCCCCAGTTGTCCCCGCCCACTAGGGGACCCTCACTTTGGAAGAGCGTCCCAGTCACCAGCTGACCAAAGGCTCTTCCTCCAAAGGGCTCCATCGACCCACCATCTCTGATGGTGACTGAGAAAAGGAAGCAAGGGATGCAGGATAGGCAGTGTGAAGACCAAAATCCTGGCTGAGGAGTTAGAAGGCCTCAGCTGCTACTGGCCATGTGACTGCTGAGCCTCAGTTTCCCCCACTGTGTTCTGACTGGATGCTCCCTCAAGGCCTCTTCCGGCTCTGAGAAACCTAGGATTCCAACGTCAGGGACTGTGTCTCCCTCCTCACCTTCATGTCCCCTGCAATTAATACATAGCAGACACTTAAAACAGTTCATTGAATGATTGGATGAAATGGGTCGTAAGGTCAGTCTGAAGATCCAGTGGAAGCCAGGAAGGAAATTCTTCCCCCAGGAGCCTACCTTGCAACAACTGTAGAAGCCACACATCTTGGGAGAACCCTGGCAAGCCTAGAGCCCTTTGCACACCCGCTTCCTCTCCTAGATGCACAGATTTGGTTGGAGGAGCCAAGCAGGCAGCAGGAAAACGTGCCAGGAAGAGAGGGTGGCCTGAACCCCAGGCAACGGTGAGTAGCCCTAACTTTCACTTTATTGACTCCTGTGGCCCCTCTCCTTCCCTCTTTCTGGTTTCCCTCCCCTTCCTACCTCCCCGGTCTGGCCTCCTCAGCTTCCCTGGAACAGTAACTACTTTTCCTTCTCTCCTTTGTGGGGGATCAGAGCCTCTGATGGTCCCAGCGCTGGCCTGATCCTCTGCTGGTGAGGATGACTCCCAGAGCCTCAGGCTTTCTCTGGGTCAGGGAAGAGAGCAGCGGCAGTGAAGAGATTGAAATTCTGGTTGGTGCCCAGCCTGGCTCTCGTTAACACCTGGAGCTCCAGACTAGGGCTTTGAGGAGGAGGGAAAAGGGCTGCACCCAATCTTTATCCAACCTTCCCTTCCAGGTTTAGGGAAGGGGCTCCTCTTTTGAGGGAATCTGGCAGTGCCTTTTCCTCCACCTTCTTCTGCAGGGTTCCTAGGGAGATGTTAGGGTTTTCCTTCTGGGCTTCCTGAGACTCCACATTTTCCCCTCTACACCCCTAGGGAGGTGGCTGGATAAGGAAGGAAACTGCCCTCTCTCTCCCCTGCTGCAGCCCAGCCTGAGACTTATGTAGACGTACTGTGTGTGTGCGTGTATGTGCATGTGTGCATGCACAGTGCAAGTGTCGGGTGTCAGTGTAGCATTGTAGGTGGTGTGTGGTGGTGTGGTATATATGCGGTGTGTTTGGTGTGTATGTGTGTATAGGTATGATGTATGTGTATGTGTGGTGTGAGTGTGAGGGTGTGTTGATTGCGTAGTGTGGTATATGTCTGTATGTGTTTGTGGTGTTGGTGATGTGCAGTGTGTGTGAAGTGGGTGGTGTGAGTAAGGGGCCACTGCAATTGGGTGTAGGAGCCAGATATCTAGGTCTCCTAGCCAGGGATAACCAGTATCTAGGCAACCATATTGGGGGGAGGGGAGGAGATATGGAGGTGAGGAATGGGCAGGACAAAGAGGGAGGCTGAGAAATGGAGGAGTTTCCATAGCAACCACCAGGCAAGTCACGTGCAAAAGGCTAAGTTGCGGACATAGACATATACATCCGTAATATGAGGGTGGCTGGATCCCCAGTAGGGGCTCCTTTCAGAGAGGGCCTAAGATGCCCACTGATCCATATTCAAAGCTGGAAATCCTAGCCCAGCCAGAGAGCACGAAGCCACGGAGACAAAGGAAGTGGAGGCAGAGGGCACACTGGTGGGGAGAAGCCTCCAGTAGCCACGGTCCCGAGAGCGTGCAGGCTTGCAGCAGGTGAGGAGGCAGGCCCATGTTTCCAGCGAGGCTGCTCCCAGCTCCCACCCTCGGGTGCCTCCTCTACCAGCCACCACTTGTAAGAGCCAGAAGCCAGCGCTGGGAGCCCCAGGCTGCACACCCAACTCTCCACGGAAGCCCGGGAGACACAATAGCGGAGGCTTTGCCAGGGCCAGCCCTGCTGGGGAAAGGGGGCAGTGGGGGACCCCAGGGCCCCCCGGAGAGGAAACAGGATTGGATGCATAGACAAAAAGGAGGGGGAGAAAACGATGCACTCTCATGAATCCTCGAGCTCTAGAATCCTTCTTTCCCTGCACCCCCATCCAGTGCCCACTGCCCAGCCCCACCTTCCCCAAGCACCAAACCAGCAAGTTCCATTTTGTGTCGCTCATGTGTCCACACTCACACCCAGCCACACGCTCTCGTCCGTAATTCCCCAAGCTCCCCCAAGTGTCCATAGCTTCCAAGTAACAAAGGGAAAACTCCTCATGGATAAAAGGGTGGGCGCAGCCCTTTCCCCTTCTCCTGAAAACCCTGACCCCAAGCTCAAGGCAGCATCGAGAGCAGTTCCCAGCCACCAGCGTCACCCCCAGCGCCACAGCCTGCCTCTCCTAGAGGCTGCTCTCTCTTCCGACGCTGATCTCCTTGTTTACATCCCCAGCCCGGTTTCCCGCTGCCCAGGCGGGGACCGCGGCGCTGCTGACCGAGGAGGTCCGCACACACCCACTGAACAAACGAAACCTTGCGCTCCCGGCGCTCCAGAGATCGGTCCCCAAGGAGCCTCGCTCCTCCTCGGAAAAAGGAGCCAACTTTGCCCACCTCCCCAGCCGCCTACCTGCACAGCCGGTCCCCTCCGAGACTCCCAGGAGGACCCGCCGAGTCCCGAGGAACCTGGGAGTGGCGGGGCTGGGGGCAGGGCGGTGGGTGAGGCTTGAGCTGCTTTCCCGCCTCCCCTCCTCCTAGGAGTCGGGCGGGCTGGGAGGCGCGTCCTGCAGGGGCGGGTGCGGGGGGCTCGCTCGGGGCGGGGCGCGGGGACAGCCCACTCCCTGCCGCGTTCCTCAGGCTTCTGGGTAGCGGCCGCGCGCAAACCCCTTCTCCTCCTCTCCCTGCCCGTCCTCCCGCTCCGTGCTTGCGCGCGTCCTCTGCTCCCCTCTCCTCTCGAGGGGCGGAGAGATTTTTCCAAAGGGCAGTCAAGCTCCGAGAAGCAACAGGAGACTGCCGCCGAGGGGCGTGCAAGCGCCCAGCAGATTTGCCATCAGCTGTTGCTTTTCGATTTCCCTCTGGTTAGGGTGGGAAGGGAGCAAAACAGACACAATGACAGACCTGGTGTCTCTCTGCGATAGTAAACTCCGAGGAACGGAAAAATAGGAGAAAATAACCCAGCACCAGACACAGCAGCCCACGTTAATTGGGAACCTTGGTAATTAAGGGGAATGTGCACCAAAAGCATGAATGGCTGTGTCGTGGGCGCAGGAGCCAGCTCCAGTTGTAGTTGTCATTTTCAGCTAGAGTCAGGTGGGGAGCTGGGGTGATGGCCCTCACTTGAACCATAGATCTGCTGCCATGAACCCCCTTTTCAAGCCCCATCCAAATCTGGCCCTGCCAGGAGCAGTACCACCCCATCCTCAGCCTAGTCCCCCAAAGTCAAAATTCACAATGACGAACTTTGAATGTGAAGATGTAAATTCTGGCTCGGCAACCCTGCCTGTGACGCGGCTTGGAGCACATCTCTGCACTCAGCTCCTGAGTCTATTTCCTCACGTGGGAACGTGGTGATTAGAAGACTGACCCCACGGGAGGCTTAGCTCACAGCCAGTGCTCAAGAAATTGGCTCTTACTATTAGGGGCAGAGCTTGTAGGAAGGGACAGTGGCCAGGCACTGGTGGAAACCAAAGAAACGCAAGTGTCAGTAGCCAGGAGCCATGCTGAGATGGAGGCTGTCCAGCCTCAGTCAAGGCGTGTGTATGGCCGGGGGGTGAGAAAGGCTGTGATTGTCCAAACCTAGGTAGGGCCACGGAGAACTTCCTTACAAACCCCAAGCCAGGGGTGATGGGTACTGCTAGGAAGAAACCCAGCCCTGCCTTTGCTGCCCCCGGTTCTAGGTCTGTTTCCTCATTTGTGAAATTAGGGAGATGGACTAGATGATCCTGAAGTCTCTTCCAGCTCTGCCCTGGATGATTGAGCTATTTTAATAAATAGTCAGGTCTCAAAACCCCAAGGCAGGAAATATACATGAACTCAAGAAGCCTTTGGAACCAGTAGAGGAACCATAAATAGCTAATGAGAAAGAGTACCCAAAGAGCATCTCCTCAGGGAGACTCCTGGGGGGACAGTTCTGACCCCTTAATCATGGGACTGGGCTGAATGGATGCCACTCTGGCCCAGTCCTGACGTCTCTGGGGTTCCTGTGAATGCTAAAGCTCCTTCTCCAAAGCCAGACTCAAATCTTGCCCATTTGCATGCCTAACCCTTCCGTTCCTGTCTTTTCCTCTATAAACTGAGGACAGCATTACAATTATCCTTTTCTCTTTTCATGTGTTCTAGGTGGCAGATTTAAAACCACACCCCGGCTGGGCGCAGTGGCTCATGCCTGTAATCCCAGCACTTTGGGAGGCCAAGGCAGGTGGATCACGAGGTCGGGAGATCGAGACCATCCTGGCTAACACAGTGAAACCTCGTCTCTACTAAAAATACAAAAAATTAGCCGGGCATGATAGCGGGCGCCTGTAGTCCCAGCTACTCGGGAGGCTGAAGCGGGAGAATAGCGTGAACCCAGGAGGCGGAGCTGGCAGTGAGCCTAGATCAAGATCGCACCACTGCACTCCAGCCTGGGCGACAGAGCAAGACACCATCTCAAAAAAGAAAAAACCAAAACAAAAACAAAAAACACACATCCCTTTCTAGGCCCATGTCCTTAGGCAGGTACATTCATCCCTCCAAATGACCTTGAATCCTGCCTTTTGGCCACCTCTCTGTGTTGCTTTTTAGAGCACCTACTAGTGATGACACGTCAAGCCCAGGCTTTGCAAGCCTGTTTGGGAAAGGATAGTTCAGAACTCCAAAGCCAAGCCACCTTTTGGTTCAGTCCCATTTCCAGCCAGAGTTCCGAAGTGTTTGGCCCAGTGACTTCCCAGCTCCCCCTCCCCCTACCTAATGCTGACCAGCCCAGGCTGCAGAGGGATAACAGGAGTTAAATGTGCATGAGAAACTGCCATGGCTTGACTCTCAAATAGTGCTTCTTCACGTTCCATCCAGGGGTACTGCTGGAAGAATTTGGGGTGTTACAGCTACAAAGCAGCACACAAGCTTGTTCTAGGGTGAGTCACATCTCCCTTCTAGCAGGAAAAGAAGCACATCTATCCCCTGTGAAAAATGTGGGCATTCATAAAAAGAGGTCACCAGCTGCTCCATTCTTTCAACCATTTATGGACGGGAGGAGCCACTCTTCACTGAGACCTGGGCCAAGATCTGGGGATATACTGTGGAGAGGAAAGATGTGGTCCCTGGGTGAGATAGAGATTTAGCAAATGTTCCCGTGAATAAAAGTGTAATTAAAGCATAGTTCAGAGCCCTGAAGATATAGCCCTTGAGAAAGGTCAGGAGATGTTAAGAAGATGAGGTAAAGAGCCAAGAATTTGGATGTCAGGGTGGGAAGATGATTCTGCCTCTGGAACAGAAGGTACGTGCAAAAGCCCTGAGGCAGGAGGGGTATGGTATGGAAGGAGCCAGGGTGGGACTGGCCCAACAATTCCTGGTGATTCCAGCTTTTATCCGGGGAAGCCACTGAAGGGCATCAAGAAAACTGTTCTGAGCAAGAATTGGTGAGAGGCTGGTTTGGGATGTTCCTGGTGGACCCTACAAGTCAGAGTTCAGGGGACTGTGTGGGAGCAGCACTAACATGAAACTGAGAAGACTAATCCCCACTAAAGAATCCTGCTTCTTTACAAGCCCAAGGAGCAAAGAGAGAGCCAGGGCAGGGCTGTGCAGCCATGGAGAAAGTAGGATAAGAAAGGATGGAAACCATTCCTGAAACCCTCTCCATCCCCCAGAACTGGAACCACGGGAAGACCTGGAGTTGGAGAGAACAGTATAACTGCTGGGAGCATCAGGGACTGCTCTATGCTTTGAAGCTTGCTCTGGGCTAAGTAACTCACAACTGTGCAGCTAAAATCCCATCTGGAGAGCACTTGCCCTGGTCCCCTTGTATTGCGGCAAAATAACCCTTCCCCATGTCAGTGCCCCGATCACACAGCCACAGGCAGGTCACAGAGTGACCACCTGTGTCCTGGTCACACAGGACACGGAGGGCCCGAAGGGGAAATTAAAGGGGAGAGACCAGGAGTCTTAGAAGAGACCTTGTCCCTCCTAGCAGGTATCCCTTCTAGATAGACACAGAAGGCAATTGGGGTACCACTTCATCCTGGGGTGGGGCTGCAGAAGGGAGCCGACCTTGCCCACTGACTGCTACTTTGTGTCCTTGCATACCCACTTGGCTTTGCACAGGTGTGAATGTGTGTCCTCCCCACTCAGCCAAATGCCAAGCCCCCAACCCCTAGGACAGAACTGTTTCCTAGCTCCTTAGCTGAAACAGCTCTGCTCACTTCCAAACCACTCCTTGATTCTGGGTCCCTTCCTCTCTCCCCAGCCTTTCTTTGTCAAACTCCTCCAGCCTATCCCTCAAGCAGCTGTATTGAGTCCTCAGTCATTTTATGCGGTTTCTGGACAATCTAAATCCACAGTCATTTAGTGAGTTTTACCACCCACTTAGGCTTGATGAGTCCACAATCTCCAGCCCAGTCCTCTCCCCGGAAGACCCAAGCAAGTAATCCCAGGGAGTCAGCACCGCACACTCTCAATCCATCCTCCCAATCCACTCCCTATCCATCCTCTCACACCTTGAAGCTGTTCCCTCTCATGTCTTCCTTGTATTTATGAAAGGCACTGCCCCCAATCCAGTTACCCTGCAAAACACATGCCACGCTCAGACCTCTCCCCCAGTGCCTCCTTTCCTGCCCACCACTCCTGTTCTAGGTCAGGTCTCTGGCACCAGATTCCCACTGGTGACTCTGCCACAGTCCCCCTACCTCTAGGTAGAGTGATCTTCCACAATACAAATGTGATTCAAAACTTCAATGGCTCCCTATTTTCTACAAGTTAAAGTCAAAATTCTTTTTTTTTTTTTTTTTTTTGAGACGGAGTCTCACTCTGTCACCCAGGCTGGAGTGCAGTGGTGCGATCTCGGCTCACTGCAACCTCCGCCTCCTGGGCTCACACCATTCTCCTGCCTCATCCTCCCGAGCAGCTGGGACTATAGGCACCTGCCACCACACCTGGCTAATTTTTTTGTATTTTTAGTAGAGACGGGGTTTCACCGTGTTCCCCAGAGTGGTCTCGATCTCCTGACGTCATGATCCGCCCGCCTCGGCCTCCCAAAGTGCTAAGATTACAGGCGTGAGCCACCGCGCCCGGCCAAAGTCAAAATTCTTGACACGACATTCAGTCTTTACAACCTGACACCCACCTGCCTCTCCTGCTTCATCTCCCGACCCACTCCTTGCCCTATTTCACCCCATCACCCTCATCTCTCCAATCTTTGTAAATGCCGTGTCCCAGACCAAAAGAGCCATGCAGTTATCCAAATATGCTGCCTGCTTCCTATCCCCAAATCTTTGTTTACATAGTTTACTCTGCTTGAAACATCCTCTGCCTCTACATCCTCTGCCTATTTTCTCTACTTTCAAGAATTCTACCTACGCTGCAAAGCTGAGTTCAAATATTACCTTATTAAAAATGAAAGCTGTCTTAGCCATGCTGTAATTAACAGCATTGTGTCTCTACGTCTATAATTGCACTTATCATAGCCGGAACTTTGCTATGTTTACTTGCATGTGTCTGCTGCCCTAATAGAATGAGAACTCCTTAAGGTCAGACCTGGCCTCTCACTCCACTTATAGACCCCACTATTGTGTGCGGTGACCCATTTATAACTTGTTGAATTTAAGTGAATTGTAGTTGTTGACTTGAAGGACCCTGCCTGGTCTTGCTCCAACCAACTTTTCCACATTCATTTTGATCTCCAGCCAGCAACCCACCGGCTTAACCAAAGGTCTTAGCCATAAGTCTTCAGGGAGTCTTCAGAATTGGTTTCCTGAGCACTGATACCCTGTGCCTAGACCACACTTGTGAAATTCATTAGCTTTGCTTTCTCTTGCCAAGATGAAGGGAGGAAGTAGTTGGTGCTCAAGGCCAGTCAAAGGAGAGATGGTTAGTGAGCCTCACAGGGCTGTGATCATTTCCAAATGAAGGTCTTCTCCTCAATGGTGAGTCCTGAGGACCTCCCAGGCCAGGACTCCAAAGGAAGAGCAGACAACCCTCACACTGACCTGGGGGATGAAAAGCAGGTGTTCTCTGACTACGCATGGAGCTGTAGGGATAGGGTGGCAGACACTGCTCGGTCCCTAGCCAGCTTCAATTCTCTTCTTTTTCCTTTATATCAGAACGTTTTTCTAACTGAGCAGCAATGTGCTCAGTTTAAGCTACTCACTTTCCCAGATTACTTTGCAACTCTAGGTGCCCATATGACCAGTTCTGGCCAAGGGGATTGGAACAGAATTGCTCCAAGAAAAATACAGTGGCATGTTCCTTTTGCCCTCAGCCCTTTTTTCTTTCCTGTCTTCCTCCTCCTCATTCTTCTTCTTTGTCAGAAACATGGATGTGATGCCTGGAGGTGAAGCAGCCATTTTGTAACCATGAAGAAAATAAGTATTTGAGTAAGGATGGTAGGATGAGAAGCTGTAAGAGCCATCAACAATATCCGAATGCCTTCACCCCAGATTTCTTGTTATGTGAGCAAATTCAACTCCTATTACATAAAGCGACGGTAGCTGGTTTTCTGTTCCATACATCCAATACAAGCCTAACTGATGTACGTGGGTTGGAACAGCTGGGGAGGACAGGCTTTCACCATGAGAAAGCAAAAATTCAGCACAAGTGCTTCTCCTCTAAAAGACCTTGACCTGCCACTTGCAGCCCAGTAACACACACCTGACACGTGCCTGCACATCAGAAGCATAAACATCAGCATCTCTCTTCGTAGAATGGGTCCTGCACAGTCCGTTTCCTTACTTAGATACCTTTATACCAGGATCTTGATTTTGGGGAAAGGGAGAAAGCAAAGGCAGTCAGATTGAGGGAAGTCTGAAATAAAATTTCACTCTGTCTTCCCGCAGGAAAACCATAGCATATGTAAGGAAAAAGCATGATTCAAGGCATGCCAAGACACGGATGAGATTTGTTTCTGAGTGAAGAATCCACCCCAATCCAATTAGTCTGGAGAACCAATTGCTGCCTGATTAACTGAAACTTCTCTTGTAAGTGTGAAATGTCACCTTGAGGTGCCGATCTCTAATTTCAGAAGCTGTTGGTGATCCAAATCAGAGCACATGACCACTCCTCCCCCAAGCCCCTCGTCTCTGCAAATATGCACCCATTTGTCTTTTCCCGGTGAATGCAAATGGGAGAAAAACGGAGCATTGTTGCCCTTTGGAGATAATGACTTTGGAAATTCAAGACATAATGGCTCCCGAGACAAGACCAGAATAGCTTCGTATTTCTGCTTTCCTGGTGCACAGAGAAGCTGACAGCCTGTTAGCATAAGCAGGCGCCTGAACTCCCCGCCCCTCCCTGAGTGCTTTGAGCCAGCGTTCGTGGGGAGAGGCACCTGTTTATCATCATATACTTTCTTCCAGCCCACTGGCTCCAGGCTCAGAACAGAGGCTGTAGCTGAGGTTTTAAGCAAGGAGGAATTGTAGGGACCCAGTAGGCACCTCCGTTCAGTCTGGAGAACAGCTTCACAACTAGACAATAACCCACTAGCCCAATCATGTTTGCTGGGCAAATAAGACTGATTTGAATCCACTTATTCTCTTTGGCATCTCCCACTCCCACCTCCACCCCAAAGCCTGAACTGGAGTTTAGGAAAACAATAAAAATGATTTGGGGCTGGTAGATCATTGAACTTGTTTATAAGGAAGTCACATGAAGCCTGCAGTCTAACTGCCGGGAAGGTAGAAAGGACCTTCCCTGTAGGGAAAATGCAATGCCTGTAGACAAACTTAACATTTCTTCCAAGCAAGGTATAACAGTGGCCAGAGGCCTGGCATCCCAGGGCTGTGCCTGGCCTGTCTTGGGGAAGCGGCTCATTTCTGATGACACTGGGTGCCCAAGTGGAGCGCTAGGCAGATCAGCAGACCACTGTGGCCGTAGAGGCACTGCCTCTCTTGTCTGTTTCTAATGGACTCCTGGGTCCATTGACTTCTCCACACTCCCAATCCTCCTGTAATTTAATGATCTCTTTGATGATACTGTTAGTGTAATTGCTCCTCAGACCAGATGCATGTTTGGTGTCCACCATTTATAACGTTATCTCTATTGATTTTTACTTTTCAGACCTTGTAAGGACCTTAGATATGGCCAGTGGGAGGTGCTGGCTGTAAAGCACTCACTATTCTGGCCACTTATAATTTATTATTAAACATGTATAGAGCCCTGAAACACATCTCCCACATCTTCCTGGCACATTGTTAAAAAGAGAATGCACAGTTATCTTCTTAAGTTTAGCTTGGAACTTTCTAATTAGGAATCAGAAGGGATGTAATGACTCAGCCCCAAGAGTTAGCTAAGTTGTTTACTTTTAGATGGCAAGTAACCTAAGGATGGGAAAGCTGTCTGGCTGGTGTTTTTAACCCTCCCCCTCCCCTCCCCCAGTGTCAATATAAAGGGTGTGTGATGCTTATTTGTTGAATGCAAAAGATAGGAATGATATAGACAGAGAAAACCAAGATGCATCAATAATTAGTCCCCCATCAGCCTTGGGGGCAGCCTGGTGCTGCTCATCACCCGTCAGGAAGGAGAAAGGGGAAGTGGGACCAGACTTCCCGGGACGTGGTTCACAGACCTTGAGCACATCAGACTAATCTGGAAAGTGTTTCTAAAGTTGTGGTCAATTATATTTCCAAAGATGGCCTCAGCAATAGGTCCTCCTCCCTTGTGCTCTTCTGCAATGAAGCTTTGCCACTGCTTCCACTGAGAGAGGGGTCTGTTTCCTCTCTCTTTCAAACTGGGCTGGCTCTGTGACTTGTTCTGAGCAACAGAAAGAGGCAGGCTTATCACTGTATAACTTTTAACTGGGCCTTAAGAAATCTGCAACTGCTGCCTTCACTGTTTGAATGCTGCCTCTTAAGAAGTCAGACTAACCGGGCACGGTGGCTCACGCCTCTAATCCTAGCACTTTTGGAGGCCAAGGCGGGTGGATTGTCTGAGCTTAGGAGTTTGAGACCAGCCTGGGTAACATGGTGAAGCCCCATCTCTACTTAAATAGAAAAAAATGAACTGGGTGTGGCAGCATGCTCCCGTTGTCCCAGCTACTCAGAAGGCTGAGGCAGGAGAATTGTTTGAACCCGGGAGATGGAGGTTGCAGTGAGCCAAGATTGCACCACTGTACTCCAGCCTGGGTGACAGAATAAGACTCCATCTCCAGAAAAAACAAACAAACAAACAAACAAACAAGAAGTCAGACTACCCTACTGGGTCTACAGAGAGACCACATGGGGAGAGACCTGAAGTCTTCTGGGACATTCCCATCCCATCTCTCAGCTGAAGGCAGCCTCTCCAGCTACCTTGACCAGAAACTACACAGCTGGGCCTTGCCTAATTCTTAATCCTCAGAAATGAGCAAGTTCGTTGGTTGTTTTTTAAATGCAAAGTCGGGAGGCATTTTCTGGTGCCGCAGCAGATGACTAAAGTAAGGTGATAAGGCCTCATCTCAAGCCCATGATTCTCCAGGGATGGGACCTGAGCATCTGTATTTTAGCAGGCCCTCCCTGGGACCATGAGTTGAGCCTCCCACTGAGTTCTCCCCTGGGCTGCTTCATGCATGACTTGCAGACAACACAGTGAGCGTTAGTCTTGGAACATGCAGTGAGCTTGAGCCGCAGGAGCCTGGGCCAGGGACGTGTGGTGAGAGTGACCAGGCAGCCTCAGAAAAGCAGAGCGGGGAAGACGTGGGGCATAAGAGATTTCTGTGTGAAGAGCCCTGAACCAGACACAGCAAAGTGAGTCAAAAGAAGCTGAGCCATGGAATATATGAGCTGGATGAGACCTTTGAGAATGTTTTACAAACTGGGAGTCCAGGACCCAGAGAGGTGAACTGACTTGCTCAGAGTCACACAGAGCTTGTCAGTGGCTGAGTCGGGACCAGAGCAAGATCTCATGAGTATTGGTCCAGTCCCCCTTCCCTTGCCCCATTCATCTCGTATGATTTCTGCATCCTAACCAAGGAGTGAGAAAACACAGAATTTCCTAAATTGTCAAAACACTAAAAAATATTAGCGAACCTATGTATTTGTGAGTGCTGATTATTAATCTCCCAATTAAAGTGAGACTACCAAAGGTATCCAGAGTAAGAGAGAGATCAGAACAGGGATGGGACGGGTCGGGGCCATCTTCCTGAAGAGCCACCCGTGAAGGAGGAGGGTTTAGGGTGGGGGCAGGCAAGCTGAGGCACAGAGGTAGGAATGACTTGTGTGGGACCTGCAGGCTGCTTACTTGGCAGGAAAAGTTCTACTGAGAAGGAACAAGGGTTTCAAAGTTTCCATGTGGTCCATTTGTCTTATTTGGTTCCTCCACCAGCAGAGAGGGGAGAGGACTGGCTGGTGCCCAAGTGGGAGGGCCTTTAACATAGACGTCCTGGGCTCCACTGTGCCAGTCAGAAATCTCACCAGGGCCTTGAAGAGGACCAGATCCAGGCACTAAATCAGCGAGGCAGAGGGCTTCTAAACCTGGTGTCCGGATTCTGCTCTCTGCCTTCCCTTCCCCTCCAAGTCCAGCCTCTCTTTGTCATTGGAAGAGGCCTCAGAGATGCCACCCAACAGAGTTTATTTTTAGTTTTCCATTCTCCTAAGAACTGCTGGTCATGGTGCAAGCTGTTTAAATCTTCCCATCTGCCCTGCTGAGGATTGAACAATAGAGAAGGGGTTTTGTTGTAGTAGAAGGGGTCAAGGTCAGGTAGCGGGAAGAAGTCACCCTGTGCTCAGAGCAGGCAAAATGAGCCAGGTTCGTACATTTTATTTCCTTGGCAAATAATTCTTGCTCAACAGAGAGGTCAATAACGCTGTCTGCAGTTTCCATGCCAAAGAATGAGGTTCTTTTGGAAGGCAGTAGGGCGGTAGCAGAATGAGCGCAAATAATCATTAATTGAATTCCAGGACTTGACACTTAATTCCTGTTGGTCTTAGACAAGTAACTTAACTTCTCTGAGCATCAGTTTCCTCATCTGTTAAGATTATATCTGTGGTATTCATCACTTCTTTCATAGGGTAATTAGGAAGATTCATTAAGATAACACAGGTAAAATACCTGCCGCAGTGCCTGGCAATGATAATTATAATAACTATATTTACCACCAAAGGTATCCAGAGTAAGAGAGGGATCAGAACGGAGATGGGACCGGTCAAGGCTATCTTCCTGAAGAGCCACCCATGAAGGAGGAGGAGGAGAGTTTGGGGTGGGGGTAGGGTTAGCTGAGGCACAGAGGTAGGAATGACTTGTGTGGGACCTGCAGGCTGATAGTTATAATAACTATAACTATAATAGCTCAATAACTATTCATCTCTTGACTTTCTTATACTAACTCAGAACACTTTGATTCATCCCAAGATAGAACTTAATCTACTTAATCTTTAACAACCTGTTTTGTACCTACTATGTGCCAGGCCTGGAGCCAGGCATGTCCCACACCTTATCCCTAGAGAACGTAGCAGGCTGGGCATTACTTATCTCCACTTCACCCATGACTCTCTTTATGGTGAACTTTACCCCATAGCAGACTACTGTGATATAGTCATGGTGGATGCCGAGATGCAAGGCATCAGAAACAGTGGGGCAGAGAATATGCCCACTACTTCAGATACTTCAGATCTTTACAGGGTGCCCAGAAATTAAGTGCTCCAGGAGGAAAGAAAGAGCCATTGACCCCAACCCCATGTCTGTGGGACCCTGGCCATACCAATTTAACTCATGGAGCTGGTTCAGGGAGTGGAGCAAGAAGACCAAATGTAACTCTCTGGTCATGCCTCAAGAAAGCGATGCAAACACAGCAGCCAACTTTAACTGAGCATTTACTATGTGCCTGGCATGGTATTGATCAGTTCACACTTGTATCTCATCTAATCCGTACAACAGCCCTGGGATATAGATTGTATTGTTATCCCCATTTCAGAGACAAGGAGACTGAACCTCAAAGAGTTGAAGCGACTTTCCCAAAGTCATTCAGTTGATAAGTGGCAGAGCCAGGACTGGAATCTGGGTGCAAAGCAAGTAGTTGCTTGAGATTTTGTTTGGGGGAGACGTGACTTTGGCTCACAGGCTTCAGGCATTCTGTACTCCTGGTGACTTCTTCCCATGAGGAGATCCTGCTCCACAGGGGGCCCACCATGCCGGATCCTGTGACACTAGGACTCCCTCTCTCAGTCACCGGCCGTCTCTGACCCCTGCCCCATGTGGGGCTGAGATGTGGATGCCCACCCTTGCTCTCTCTGTCTCTCTCTGCATACCCAGAGACATCAGTCAGGGGTGGGTAGAAATGGTTTCCTTTGTCCCAGCAATCTGCTTAAGGGAAGTACAGGATGTTTTCTGACTCCTAATCGGTCATTTCTCCTGCTCTCCCAGTGTGAACCTCCTGCTTTCTGCACAGTTGAGATTAGATTTCTATGGTGATAAAAGGAGGGCAACTTGTGGCTGCTCTACCCAGGGACTGATAAGAAATGGGGGCTCAGCTGGAGACGTGTCTGGCTGCTGTCATTACCATCAACATTTAATAGATGCTAAGTGCCCCAGAGTGCCTGCCCTAACCTCAGGAGTGCTCTCAGAGAACAAGGTCAAGTGAGATAGAGTGGGCTGTCTGCCGTAAGGATGCGTAGATGCAAATCTCCACCTGCAAGTCAAATATCCCCAAGCCTAGGGCACACAGGTGCGATCACACAAACACGCCCTCCAGGCCAGTGGTTCTCAAACTTGGGAATGCTTCACAGACCTTGAGAGGCTTGTTAAAACACAGATATCTGGGCCCAGCCCAAAGAAATGCTTACACTTCTGGTCAAGGGAATGCATCTTGATGGGCAGTGACCAGTACACCTACCAACAGCACTTAGATGCTCACACATGCACCGTTGCATGGGCACACTGAGACACGCAAGATCAGGCACATCTTCAGTACCCGGCACATCTTCAGTACCCACTGGCCTCACTCTCCCGTTCTCTCTTTGGGCTCCAGCCTCTCCAGGCTTCTTTGCATTTTTTGAGTCATAGGCTTCCTGCCTTGGGAGGAAAAAGAGTCGGGAGAACAGCGAACCGAGGCGGAAAGGCAGGACTGCTCATGTGTGTGAAATGGCAGTAGATTTGCTTGGCAAGATATTCCTGCTGAGGGTGGAACAAGAGATAAAAATTTTCTCTCTGCTGGGAACACGGTTCTTCCTCCTACTCTTCATCTAGTGAATGCCTTCTTATGCTTCAGAGCTTAGCTCTAATATTCCCTTTTCAAGGAAGCCTTCCTTGATCTCCCCCAATCATCACCAGACCGGTGTAGACCCTCGGTACAGGCAGTCATATCTTTACATAATTTTTCTTCATCCACTGATGGCAGTTGCTTTATTTTAAAAAGATATATGTTCGACTCCATCAGAGCTGGAGTCATGCTAAGTTTCTCACAGTTGAATCCCTGACTCTCTGCCTCATGGTAGATGCTCAAAAATGTTAAATGAATAAGTGAACCCTCACGCCTATGGAAAACTGACAAATACACACAGGTATCCACATAAGAACACATTCACATGCACTTTTCTGTCAGCCTTTAGCTTTCTTTGAAGCTACAGTAGACACCATTGGAGGAATAGAAGTGAATTCAACTCTTCTAAAAAACAGTTTCGCATTTGGGTTAGAAATGTAAACAATCTTATTTATAGGAATTTACCTTTTGGAGATCATTGCTTCAGAATGCACGAAGAAATTTATTGCAGTATTGTTTATATTAATACTATTAGCAATTGGAAACTACCCTACTTAGATGTCCACTTGTGGATTAAGTAAACTGATACATCCATACCGTGAAATATTCTGAAACCATTAAAAAAGAAAGTACAGGAGTCCTCCCATTCCATGATTTAATTTTTTTAGAAACAGCATCTTACTATGTTGCCTAGACTGGTCTCAAACTCCTAGGCTCAAGTGATCTTTCCACCTCCACCTCCTAAAGTGCTAGGATTATAGGCATGAGCCACTGTACCCAGCCCATGATTTCATTTTTCATGGTTTCAGTTACCTATGTTCAACCAAGATCCTAAAATAATGAATGAAAAATTCCAGAAATAAACAATTCCTTAGTTTTAAATGGTACACTGTTCTGAGTAGTGTGATGAAACCTTGTGCCATCAGGCTCTGTCCCTTCTTCATCACAGCAAGAAGGGTAAGGACAGTTCAATAAGATATTCTGAGAGAGAGAGAGAGAGAGACCACATTCCCATAACTTTTATTACAGTATATTATTAAATTGTTCTATGTTATTATTATTGTTGTTAGTTTCTTACAGTGCCCAATTTATAAATTAAACTTTTTTATAGGTATGTATGTATAGGAAAAAACATAGTGTGTGTATACACACATATATATACACATATATAGAGACAGCATGTGTGTGTATACATATATATAAAGAGAGAGAGTGTGTGTAGATAGACATGTAGACAGATAGATAGATGATAGATAGAGATAGAGAGAGATAGGGTTTGGTACTAGCCACAGTTTCAGGCATCTACTGGGAGCTTGAAACATATCCCCCTCAGATGATGGAGGACTACTTATAATGTCTAACCTCATGGGGAAGGTGTTCATCTCCTCTAACAGAAAAAAATCAAGATACAAAACAACCTATATAATATGATCCCATTAATCTACAACTGTAGACATCTATCTATGGATGTGTAGAAAAAGTTCCAGAAAGATTTTACCAAAATGCTAACAGTATTTACCTCTAGATGGTGGGATTGATGATTTTCTTTTTTGTAACAGTACCTACTTCATAATGTTTGGAGAGATTGAGATAAGGTATGTGACAATGTGATGAGTTTATAGCACAATACTTGGCACATATAAATGGCACATTTTATATTATTTTCATAATTTCCAGGATTTTTGTTTTGTTTTGTTTCGGTTTAGAGACAGGACCTCTATCACTGAGACTGGAGGGCAGTGGTTGGATCACAGCTCATTGCAATCTTGAATTCCAGGGCTTAAGAGATCTTCCTGCCTCACCCTTCCAAGTAGCTGGGAGGCACCACCATGCCTGGTTATTTTTAAATTTTTTTGTAGATATGAGGTCCAATATGTTGTCCAGGCTGGTCTCAAATTCCTGACCTAAAGTGATTCTCCCACCTCGGCCTTCCAAAGTGTTGAGATTACAGATGTGAGCCACTGTGCCCAGCGAGTTTGGATTATTTTAAATGCTCCTAAAATGAGAACTAAATTACAAAATTACAAACACAATCAAGCTTAAAAAAAAAACAAGAAGACCAGAGTAGGAAGGGCCAGCGAGGGGAACACTGTGATGAATTACCAGTAGGTGTGTGTCCTCTAACCCAACCTCAGCCTCTGTTCCCAGTGTTTCAGACAGTCCTTGGTACTAATAAGTGCCTGTGACAACTTGTTGAATTCAATTGAATTTGGGTCATCTATTAGTCCAGTTAGAGGGATAATCAGAGGGGAACTGATGGATTCTGATCTCTAGTCCCAACCACAAAACTGAACCCATCCAGATGTCATCGCTGATATTGACTATATCAGATATGCTTCCTGAAACCCAGAGAGAATTATTGAAGTGTTTCTAAGTAGAATCTGAGTGCTCACCTGGGATGCATCAAACCCAGGAAGTTAAGAAAATGCAAATTCCCAACCACTCTTCTTCCTCCCACCCACTGTGCTCTTTATTAAACTGCAGTTAGATTTTCATCCATCTCCTTCAACAAGACCCAACATCACAGCATAAAGCTGACTAGACTTAGGCCTCTTCAGATGACAGATTGTTCACTTTTCCCCGAAAGTAGGAAAAGGTAGTGAGGGTGAGATAAAGATATGACTCCAATAGAATTTCCAGGAAGTACGGTTCAAATCAATATCTCTAGATTTTTCTTTTTTGTCTCGTATGGTCTAATGTAGCAGGGTCTGAGAACTCCTGGGGCAGCCGGAGACATTTTCAGGGAGTCAGCAGGGTCAAAACTATTTTCATAATGATGCTATGATGTCATTTGTCTTTTTCACTGTGTTGACATCTGCACCAACGGCATAGAAGCAAGGTGAGTCTCCTCAGCAGGAATCAGACAGTGGCACCAACCTGCACAGTACTTGTAGTGACTGTTGTTCACCTCCACACACTTGCCAGTTTCACTTAAGAACATCCTTGAAGAAGCCACAAAAATTATTATTAAAAATTATTAATATGGTTAAATTTCAACCCTGAGCACATGTCTTTTTAATATTTAGTGTGACAAAATGGGAAGCATGCATAGAGGATCTCTGCTGCACACCAAAGTGTTAAGTTTCTCTCAAAGAAAAAGACTTGTACTTTTGAGCTGCATGCTAAGCTAACTGGTTTTTTCACAAAACACCATTTTTACTTGAGTGAAGATCAACAGACAAATTATAATTACGCAGACTTGAGAATTGGCAATTATTTTTTAGAAATTAGTAAAATGAGCTTATCACCTCAAGGAAAACAAACGACAATATTTGTCACTAATGATAAAGTTTAAACTTTCCATTAAAAATTAGAATCTTCAGGCCGGGCACGGTGTCTCACGCCTGTAATCCCAGCACTTTGGGAAGCCGAGGTGGGTGGATCACCTGAGGTTAGGAGTTTGAGACCAGCCTGGCCAACATGGTGAAACCCCATCTCTACCAAAAAATACAAAAATCAGCCGGACGTGGTGGTGCATGTCTGTAGTCCCAGCAGCTACTCGGGAGGCTGAGGCACAAGAATAGCTTGAACCCAGGGGGCGGAGGTTGCAGTGAGGCAAGATCTCATCGTTACACTCCAGCCTGGGCGACAAGAGAGAGATTCCATCTCAATAAATAAATAAATACATAATAAATAAATACAAATTAGAATTTTAGAGAATCTACATCCTTTACCAAGAGCTTGACAGCTTCCCAATTTGTAAAATCTTTTCCGATGAGATCAGTGGTGATTTTTTTTGTTGTTGTTAGGCATGATGAACATTTTATTTATTTTTTATGTTAAGTATTTTTATAATTTCAACTTTTATTTTAGATTCAGGGGGTATATGTACAGGTTTGTTATATGCATATGTTGTGTAATGCTGAGGTTTGGTGTACAATTGATCCCACCATCCAGGTACCGAGCATAGTGCTCAATGGTTAGTTTTTCAAGCCTTGCCCCACTCCATCCCCCCTCTTTAGCAGTCCCCAGTGTCTACTGTTGCCATGTTAATGTTCATGAGTACCCAATGTTTAGTTCCCACTTATAAGTGAGAGCATGCTGTATTTGGTTTTCTGTTCCTACATTAATTTGCTAAGGATAATGGCCTCCAGGCTGCATCCATGTTGCTGCAAAGGACATGGTTTTGTTCTTTTTATGGCTGTGTAGTATTCCATGGTGTGTATATACCACATTTTCTTTATCCAATCCACAGTTTTTGGGCACCTAGGTTGATTTTATGTCTTTGCTGCTGTGAATAGTGCTGCAATGAACACATGAGTGCATGTGTCTTTTTGGTAGAACTGTTTAGTTTCTTTTGGATATATGCCCAGTGATGATAGCTCTGTTCTTAAGTTCTTTGAGAAATCTCTAAACTTCTTTCCATAGTGGCTGAACTAATTTACATTCCCACTAACAGTGTATAAGTGTTCTCTTTTCTCCACAGTCTCCCCAGCGTTTGTTGTTTTTTGACTTTTTAATAGTAGCCATTCTGACTGGTGTGAGACGGTGTCTCATTGTGGCTTTGATTAACATTTCTCTGGTGAATAGTGATGTGGAGCACTTTTTGGTGTTTGTTGGCTGCTTGTATGTCTTGTTTTGAGATGTGTCTGCTCATGTCTTTTGACCATTTTTTAATAGGGGTATTTGTTTTTTTGTTCGTTCAATTGTTTAAGTCCCTTATTGATTCTGGATATGAGACCTTTGTCAGATGTACAGTCTGTGAATGTTTTCTCCCTTTCTGTAGGCTTTCTGCTTACTCTGTTGATAGCTTCTTTTGCTCTACAGAAGCTCTGTAGTTAGGTAGGTCCCACTTGTCAATTTTTGCTTTTGTTGCAATTGCTTTTGAGGACTTAGTCATCAATTCTTTCCCAGGGCTGATGTCCTGAATGGTGTTTCCTAGGTTTTCTTCTAGGATTTTTATAGTTTGAGGTCTTACACTTAAACTTTTACTCTATCTTGAGTTAATTTTTATCTATGGTGAAAGGTGGGTGTCCAGTTTCATTCTTCTGTATATGGCTAGCCAGCTATCCCAGAACCATTTACTGAATAGGGAGTTTTTTCCTCATTGCTTATTTTTGTTGACTTTGTCAGAGATCAGATACCTATAGGTGTGTGGCTTTATTTCTGGATTGTCTATTCTGTTTCATTGGTCTGTGTGACTTTTTTTGTACCAGTACCATGCTGTTTTGGTTACTATGGCGTTATAGTGGAGTTTGAAGTCCAATAATATGATGCCTGTGGCTTTGTTGCTTTTGCTTAGGATTACTTTGGCTGTTTGGACTCTTCTTTTGTTCCATATGAATTTTACAATAGTTTTTTCTAGTTTTTTGAAAAATGGCATTGATAGTTTGATAGGAATAGCATTGAATCTGTAGATTTCTTTGGGTGATATGGCCGTTTTAACAATATTGATTCTTCTAATTCATGAGCACAAAATTTTTTTCATTTGTTTTTGTCATCTGTGATTTCATTCAGAAGTGTTTTGTACCTCTTGTAGAGATCTTTCACCTCCTTGGTAGATGTACTCCTAGATTTTGTGTGTATGTTTGGTTATTGTAGATGGAATTGCATTCTTGATTTGACTCTCAACTTGAAGGTTATTGGCATATAGAAATCTACTGATCTTTGTACATTGATTTTGTATCCTGAAACTTTACTGGAGCTGTTTATCAGTTCTAGCAGCCTTTTGGCAGAGTTTTCAGGGTCTTCTAGGTATAGAATCATATAATCAGTGAAGAGAGATAGTTTGACTTCTTCTTTTCCTATTTGAATATCTTTTATTTCTTTCTCCTGCCTGTTTGCTCTGGCTAGGACTTCCAGTGGTGATATTAAGACATGTAGTTTTCGATATTGTATAATGAAATGTGCTAACATTTGGAAGTCATTTACAACTTAGAGAACCAATATTTTCCAAATGATCAATGAATGATGCTATAAAATTAGGCATGGGTAAAAGACCCATTTTGGAGTGCAAGATAGACCAATGTCTAATTAGATTTTAAATTAACCCAATACAAAAAATTATTTAATATGGTTTCTGATTCCACATTGCAACTAAACTTCAAGAATTTGCCACTTCTCAAGGTTAAGTATAATATTTTAAAAAGGATCCAGAATTGTCTGAAACTGAATACCCTTCCACTTTCCAACTCTGTATCTATGTGAGATTGGATTTTCTTCATATATTTCAACAAAAACAACATAAACAACAGATTGAATATAGAACCAAGTATGAGAATCCAGTTATCTTTTATTAAGCCAGACATTAAAGAGATTTGCAAAAATGTAAAGCAGTGTAAACAATGTAAAATACTTTGTTTTGATTTGAAAAACATAGTTATTTTAGTAAAAATGTTATGTTAACCTGTAAATACTTAGCTGTAAGTCTCACAAAATAGGTACAGGATTTGTGTGCTGAAAACTACAAAACCTAGATGAAAGAAATCTAAGCTCTATGTAATATAAATGGAGCAACATGCTCAATATAATTAACATGTTCATTCTCTTCAAATTGACCTATAGATTTAACACAATCCCAACAAAAAAAACTCTAACAGGTTTCTTTGTAAATATAGACAAGCTGTTCTGAAACTTACATGAAAATGTAAAAGAACCAGAATGGTTAAAGCAATTTTGGACAAGGACGAATTTGGAGGATTCACTCTACCCAATTTTGTCATACTATAAAGCTACAGTGATTGAAACAGCATGGTATAATTGAGAGAACAGACATGTAGATCAATGGAACAGAATAGATAGTCAAGAAACACACCCACACAAATATGTTCCATTGATTTTTGACAAATGTAAAGACAACTGGATGGGAAAAGTGCAGTCTTTTCAACAAATGGTGCTGGAACAACTGAACATCCTTTTGCAAACAGACAAATAAATGAACCTTAATCTAGACCTCAAGAGTATTCAAAAATTAATTCAAAATGGATCACAGGCCCAAATGTAAAACATAAAACAATAAAATTCTTAAGGGAAAATATCAGAGAAAATTTTCCTGAGTTTGGATTTGGCAAAGAGTTCTTAGATACAATAGCAAAAGCACAATCTAAAAAGAAAAAAATTGATAAGTTGAATTTTACCAAATGAAAAATGTTTGGTCTGTTAAGGACACAATTAAGAGAATGAAAAGACTAGCCACAAAGTGAGAAAATATTTGTAAATCACATGTCCAACAAAAACTGTATCCAGAATATATAAAGAACTCTCAAAACTGAGCAATAAGAAACAACCCAATGAAGAAATTGGTAAAATATTTGAACAGATACATCGCCAGAGAGGATATGCAGATGGCAAATAAACACATCAAAAGGTTCTCAATATTATTAGTTATTAGGGAAATGCAGATTAAAACCACAAAGAGATAGCATTGTGTCTTGTTGCATCCATTAGAGTGGCTACAAAAAAAGATACTGACAATACCGGTGAGGATGCGGAACAAACGAAATGCTTACATTGTTGGTAGGAATGAAAAATTTTATAGCCACTCTAGAAAAAGCCTGGCAGTTTTTTACAAAGTTAAACATACAATTACCAGAGGATGCAATAGTCCCACTGATAGTAGTTTATCCTAGAGGAATGAAAACTTACATTCACATGAAAATGTGTGCACAGTTACTGAATTCTATACTCATTCTGATTTCTGGCATGATCTTATCAGGAAGGAATGGCCTTGATCTCATAGAGAATTTACAAGCCTTTGTGCACTGTTCATAAAAGAGATAGGCCTGAACTACCTGCTAGGGGAAGAAGATTTGAGGGTTGAAGATAGGGGTGCAGCCTCAGTCTGACCCAGGGACAGTGAGGTCCCTGAGCGTGAGGGCACGGAGAACAGAAGTTTGGAAACTATGCCCTTTACCTGTACAGTACTCGGAGGGGTACCCACAAGGGCTGCAGGTGGAGTACCCAACCTGGGGATCAATGGCCAAGAAGCTCTTCTGGGGAAGAAGATGGCAAGGGATGTTTTTCAGCCAGGCTGCAGCAGTTCAAAGTCAGATTCATCTGATTTTAAAAAGAAAGGTGAGATTTTTTTACTCTTTAGTGACATGGAGCAAATTCCTGCTGGCTCCATAGGTGTATGTTGCAAACCCTGGGAATAGATGACATGGCCCATGGTTAGCATTTACCATTTACCAAGAGAAAAGAAGAGAGCTGGGAACGTCTCCTGGGAACACAATTTCAGAATCTGTGGAAGACTGAGAAAGAGCAGCCAGAGGGCAGTAAGGGGACCTGGGAGAGTCCATGTCCCAGAGGTCATAGCAGTGTCATAAAGTAGGGGGCACTTGATGGTTAGAAGCTACAAGGGTTCCAGGAAGACGAAGACTAAGAAGTGTCTCCCAGACACTGGTATGATGGGCAGGAGATGGCTGTGGATTGAGGAGTTGTGAGGGCTGAAGATGAATGCCGCTCACAGCCCTGAGTTGCCTGATTCTATTGGCTGAGCAGTCTGAGGCTGCCAGGGCAGGACATTAACATCTCCCAGAGGACAATTCTTCCAGGGTCAAGCAGCTTTCCTGGCCCTGTCAGTGATAAGAGAGAACAGGGTGAGCTCCTCTAAGTCATGGAGCACCACAACTTAGAGGGACCACCAGCTGGGAATGTCTACCTGGCCTAGGTGGTAGCGTCACCTCCGTGGAGGATCAGTTCGTTGCTAAAAGCCTAGGAACAAAGTCTATGGAGAGACATCGCAAATTTCCTAGGACTCAAAGATTTATCCAAAATTTTGTCTCCCATGTCATGTGTTTGATTAAGCGCCTGGGGGTGAAGGATCTGACTCTTTTGCTGCGAATTCAACATCTGCAGAGAAGTCATGGTATGCCAATCACTTTGCCCTGCATGTTTATATGGATCATCCCATTTAATCTCACAACAAAGGTAGGCCGGATACACCCATTTTACATATGAAGAAACAGAGAGGATGGTTTGTCTAAGACCACATAGCTAAGTAAGTAGTAGAGCTGGAATTTGTACCTCCAGGTACTTCGATTCCAACTCCCAGAGCTCTCTCTGCTACAACACAGTGTAATTAGAAGGAATTATTCAAAGCAGATTCCCAGACCCTTCCTTGTATGAAAAGTAAAGAACCTTTTCTGGGACTCAGGGCTTGGACAGAGAAGGCCTCCTGTTATGTCCACCTCCCATGTCCCATTGGAAGGAGTGAGCTGTGGAGGGCCATAGACCAGGCCATGCCTTCACCTTTCTTAGAGGTCTCATCTAACAAGACCTCCTGTCCCGGAAGGTCCAGGGCTGTTTGTCTCCTGAGCACAGTCCTCCCTGTTCTCTGGGAGGACCCACTGTAAGATCGGTACAGCGCGCTTACTTCCTGGACTGGGTGGCAGCCTTCCTAGGGACAGCAAGCCTGGGCCAGTGCGCAGAAGATGGAGAATGAATGGCATGTTCCTTTCAGAGTCATCCACCTACATCAAGGAGACTTGGAGGTGTCCTGGGTGACAGCTTGTTGTGACTTGACAGAGCCTCCCAGAAACCATCCACTTGGGACCGGGGTGGAGAACGGCTTCCTCCCACTCATGATGCACTTGTCCAAGTTTCCAGAAACTGCATGGTTTAAGCCTCTGGTCATGCCACACTCTGATGGGTGCACCCAGCCTTCTCTGGGGAGTTGTCTCACCCTGCCACTCCTGGAAAGATACGCAGAGCCAGACAGCGGAGCCTATGAGGTCCCAGTTGGGAGGATCCCACCTGACTCTGGTGCAGAGTATAGAAGAGCAGCTGAATGTCAGAGCCTGAATTCAAATCCACCTCTGCCATGCAGCAGTCATGCAGTTTGGGAGGCTTATTTCACTCCTCTTGCCCTTTGTTTCCTCATCTGTAAATTAGGAATGATGACAATGCCCACTTTATGGGATCTTGTGCTGGCAGGAGATAATATACATCAGGTGTCCAACACAGCATGTGGCACACAGCAAACGTTTAGCAAACGCTGGCTATTATTATCATTATCCTCATCATGGCGTTCACGGGGACTCCATATGCGTGTCCCCATGTCCACCCAATTGCATCAGGACCACAGCTAAGCGATTATGGGGAAGAATGGTCCCTGGGAATCTAACCAAAGCCCAGAGGCAGCTGGGGCACCTGCTAGGCTGTAAGTGGCTCCTTCTGCAAAGAGCCATCATCTCTTCCCACAACAGCCTCCTCCTCCTCCTGCCCAGCACACTCGCTTGGCACTTCTTTCCCAGGGAAATTATATGGAAATGCAGCAGTCAATAGAGTCGACAAAGCCAGAAGGCTTGGCTGGTACTTGGAGGTGCCTAGGCTCCAGGGACACAGGACAATGTCACTGCAACTCCCTCCCTGCCCAAAACACAATTCCCTGGAGATTCTGGGCCAGTTTAGAATGCCCCATCTCCCCACTCCATCTATAATTTTTGTAGCCTCTATAGATATCCTGGGCCAAAGGAATGTATTTTTCTTTTTCCATCCAGATCCTTCTTTTTCTCTACCTTATTTCCCTGTCCCGTTCCCATACCCTTACACCCCTGCCAATCAATTTATGTCCTAGGAATCCCCTGAGAGAGAAGGGAAAGTGTCTGCTTTCTAAGGGGAAAGAAACAGAAATGGCCTAAGCCGTAAGTCTCTGCCCAGGCCGGGCTTCTGAGGATGCAGCCACCTTCCTATGGTGAGTGGACATGGCTGGTTGTCTTCCGAAATGAGTGCTGTCTCCTGCAGGGGAATCTGCCAAGGACTGCCTTTCCCAGCACAACTTTGTCTAGATGGTGCCACATGACACATATGACATGTCTGTACCCATAAAATGTCAGTGAAAATGACTTCTGGGCTAGAGCACTTAAGGACTGAATGAATCTTTTTTATATTTTCTTTCTGGCTAGAAGTAGACAACAATGTGGATGACAAGCTCCCAAGATGGAAAAAGCTTGTGGAAGAAAGTCTCCCTCTGATCAGAACACCCTTACTGGACTGTTACATGGATGCGAAACAAACTTCAATTAAGTTAAACCATTGAAATGGTGAGAAACTGTGGGATCTATTACAGTCAGTGTCACTCCTCTTAGGAATATAGTAAGCGTGGCACCTGCCACCTCCCCCATACCTTCTTGTGCACATGGAGCAAGAAAGGAATCAAAAGAAGGACTTTCCCTGGCATTGATATGAAAGACTAAGGCAATCAAGTTCAGGGTGTCCAGAGGCTGGATGCGTGTGGGGAAACCTGGAGAATTCTGTGCTTGTGACTGGTGTGCTGGGGACTATGAGCCCACTGGTGAATGGGGGTACGGAGGTGGAGCTGGGGATTCACCAGTGGGCTCAGAATGGTTGAGGTCAATATGGTAAACACAGGAAAAGTGCAAAGCAAGAAGGGGTAGATTGTTCAGAAGAGGCCAGTGGGACCACCCATCTGATTCTCTTGGAAATAGCTGAGTAAGCTTTGGGGCTTCCTTGTCAACACACCTGTTGTTAAGCCAGCAAAGGCAGAAGTGGAGGAAGAGGAAGAGGGTAAGAACATGCCCTGGAGTGCCCTTCCCCTGCCCCCACCTGCTTTGTGAAGGTTTATTCCAAACCTGACCTTCTCTGTGAAGCTTCCTTGACATCTCTAGGTGTGGCTGGTGGTTGTTCTGAGCATGTTCCAAGCATGGTGTCCACACTCAATCACAGCTTCCATCACATTGGGTCATGACCCAGTTCCTTGAGGATACTGTCATGCCCTTTGCATCTTCTGGGCCTAGTATGAGTACCTGGCACAGAGTAGGTACGGATGCAGTTGGTGAATGGATGAATACATGAATGTATGGCTAAATGAGCAGAACCCAGAGACGAGGAAACAAAACTAAGAACCAAAACCAAGAGTGTCTGGCCACTAGGGTGGGCAACCTCAATTTGTTACCTAGGGTACCAGTAAAACATCCAAAGACAGATATCTCAGGTCACACAACTTTTATTGCTGAAGACCATCAGTGGGGGCTGCTGCAGACAGGAATGTGGCCGCCTTCCCAGTCTTGCTAACATTCCCCAGTGTACCTAGCCCCATGAGCCCCTGCCCAGCCTCTCCAGCCTGCTCTTCTGGGGCAGTCTTTCCCTTGAGCGGCCACGGCCTGCCTGAGCTGGGCTAGGCTGGGCTGATCTGCTTGGATCCTGCCTCTGAGAACCATAGCACCACAAAAGACCCTGACGGGCCCAAGGAAGGTGAGGGAAGCAGGGCTGGCAGAGGAATAGGTGCCCCAGAGAAAAGGCTGTGGAAGGCCTAGGCTTTTAGCTGGTGAGTCCAGGCACACTGATGATTTGCAGGAACATGGTCCACTTGGATCCTTCAGAAGGGCTGCCTGGAGGGCCTGGGACCACGTTAGGTTTCTCTCCATGGCAGTTTTTATGTCAGTATTATGTTTCCAGAACAACTGAGAA
Source organism: Trachypithecus francoisi (assembly GCF_009764315.1). Classification (NCBI taxonomy): domain Eukaryota; kingdom Metazoa; phylum Chordata; class Mammalia; order Primates; family Cercopithecidae; genus Trachypithecus; species Trachypithecus francoisi. The sequence goes on from NW_022681473.1 coordinate 106,219,752, forward strand.
ACTGAGAGGTGGAGAAAGCTGAGAAGAAATTCCAAAGTCCCAGGACAGTCCCTGGGAATGAGAGATGCTCTCCACCTGGACCTCCCTGGGGCCCTTGGGAGCCTATGCAGGAACAGCATCCGTTTCTTCATGCCTTTGTCAGGGCCCTTGGATACAGAGACAGTTTGTGGACCTCGTCATGTCGGATTTGCTTGCCAGTCCAAAAGAGTATTTGCTTCCCTGAGTATCTCCTAGGGGCTCCAGATGCTGTAGTGACTTGGGAGATGTCTATCCTGGGGACTCAGTCCAGTCTCTTCATCCAGTCCCTTGAGGCCAGAAATATTCTGTAGGATTCTTAAAATATGACACTTCCCATGAGTCCCCTGGGGGTCTTGGGCTGATTGATGCTAGCTGTCAAGGCTCCTGGAGTTTTTGGAGAATCTTTAAAAATACCCGTATTTTCATTTCTTAAATATAAAAATAAAATAAAATAAAACCCGCCCCAGCAGCTTGTGACCAAATGAGTACAGTGAATCCTCATCTCAGTTGTCAGTCTGGTTAGCCATAGCACAGCTCAACTGCGGACATCTACGGCACCAGCAGGAGGTCTGGGTGAGGGCTCGATGCTTATAACAACAACAGGAGCAGCTTTCCCCAGAAGACAGTCCAGGCAAAGGGAAGCTGCATCCACCAAAACCTGCGATCCATCCCGGGACAGCAATGGCGTCACCTGGGTTGCTGGCATCTGTCCACACTGGGCTAGTCTGTAAGTGAGGGTCAGAGAAGCAAGAATTCCAGGCCCTTCCTTGGGCTCTGGGCTCCACCTCCTCCATCCATCTATGGACACCCCTGTAGGAACATCCACAGTACTCAGGCTCTTGTCTCCAGGTAATTTCCAGCCTGGGATTTTGAGAAGAGTTGACAGCTCTGCTGGTTTCTGAAAAACTCGAGAGTGGCAATGCACACTATGTACACACACACACACACACACAGACAGCAGACAGTGGAGATGAGAGTCCGATGGTGCCTGGTGGCCATTAGCCCAGATGATGCCACACATGGCCAGTCACTGTAGCCAGAGTCTTCACAGCAGCCGGTGCTGTGCAGAGCAGCAGGCCAGCTGGTTAGGATTTTCCAAATCGCACCTCGCTCTGAGGAAGAGAACGGGAGAAGAAGGTGATGGTGGGCTGGGCGGGCGGGGAGCGCAGAAGCCCAAGGTTGGGGTTCAGAACCTATAATTCAGCCCAGCTGTCACCTAGCACTGCCTCTCCAAGGAGGGACAGTAAAAGGAAAGGATGGATGCAGGCTTGGAGGGCCTCTCTGCACTAGATTTCTGGAGCCTTCCCTGCTCCCCCTGTGTGAGCCCTCCCATGTTCCCCAGGCAGAGAAGGGGAGGGCTGGCAGAGCAACCTCTGCTTTGCAGCTAAAGGCTGAAGGCCCAGAGAAGGCAGGGTCTCAACTGGGTCAGCAGAGTTGCAGGCAGATCCCTGGTTCCTGATGCCCAAATTCCTGCCATGGAGGGAGGCCTCCCATCACTCCACCGCCAGTGGCCTGTGTGAACTCACACCTCGGTCATCCCTGGGAGAGGAGAGTGGCACTGGGGCCGGCACCGAGGTTAGGCCCACCTTTTATTCTTTACATTTATTTGTTTATTCATTCATCCTTCATTTATAGTAAATACCGAGGATATTCCAGGCGTTGTAAATGGCTGATTTTGATAGATCAGTCAGAGTTCTTCAGTAAGAAAAACGGAAGATGAGAGGGTAGAAGTGGGAGAGGGGCCTCTCTAGGGTGGATCAAGTATTCCAAAGGCCAAGGGCAAGGTAAGGCGCACACTGAAGAGTTTGTGGTTCAGTTTGACCTGAACAATGACTTCTGAGGCTGGACGTAGGTTAAAGCAAGTCAAAAAACATAAAAGAAGTTTTTATTTTATTACTTTATACTCTTTTACGATAGTAGTGAGGCGCTGTTGAAATATTTTAAGTGGGAAAGGGAAAGAATTGTAGTTCTCAGGGAGCATTCTGGTGACAGCTGTGAAAGTTGTCAGAGTCAAAATGAAGTCCCTTGTGTTTTTTAAAAAAGACAACAACAACAACAAAAAGAAAATTAAAAAGACTCCAGCAAACAGAGCTGGGAAAGGCCATGAAGAGCGGGTTCTCATGCATAAATGCTTGATAACAAAAACTATCACAAAACCCTCTGCAGAAACTGAAACGTTTTCAAAGTCCATTGCAACCTTACACAAAAAATTACTTCTGGGGCAATATCTGCCTAGCAACTGCCTGCCTAGCCTCTAGGCCCACCCTTTTGCAACTCTCTGAGCTCTGTTTTGAGGGAAGAAAAGCAGGGAAAGAAACACAGGCAGCTGGGATTGACCCCAGGCATCACGTTTGACACTGTCCAGAACACCCCGAATACGAGACTGCTGAGGGGATCTCTGCCTACACCCTGGGTGCTCCTCCAGGGTCCCCACCTTAGGAAGTTCCCAGTCTGCTGGGTGCAGTGTCCTGGTGCAGGGATCTTACCTCCATCTTGCTGTAAATCCAGGGAAGAACTTCTGTCACTTTGGTGTACACACCTGGTTTGTTTCTCTGGCCACAGCCTGTGCCCCAGCTGGTGACACCTGCCAGGTACCAGCGGTTGTTCTGCTCGCAGACAAGAGGCCCCCCGCTGTCTCCCTACAGAGAAGAGGGGGCACATTTGCAGGATGGGACAGGTAGTCCGTAAGCAGGAAAGGGTGGGGTCCCAATTCCCACATTAGCCCCAACACCCCAGCCTCCCCCATCCCCAGGGTGCTGGGACCTGAGCCCCACCCCCAGGTACCCTCACCTGGCAGGAGTCTCTGCCCCCACGAAGGTCCCCAGCACACATCATCCTCGGGGTAAGGTAACTGTCATAGACCAAGTAGTCATTGCATTTCTTGAAGTCGATGAGATTGACCTGCACCTCCCGGAGGAAGGGGGATGTCTTGTCTTCAGTGAAGTGGGGTGGAGGAGACAGAGGATGGAAAGCCAGTGAGATTCTGGATAGCTTCCTGGTGGTCCAGCTGCCACCCCAAGACCTAGAATCACAGCCTCCTGGGAATGGAGGATGCCATGCCTGTGCCTGGCTCCGACCCAAGGAAGGCCCTCTGTGGTTGGACATCCAGGACATATTGACACACGTGCCCTCACACAAGACACAGCTCGCTGCACGTGAAACAGAGACATCCATGTACACAGACACACTCACAAGCCTATCAGGCTACGCGACATGTTGCACAGCACTTGCCTACGTTTAAAGCACCTGAATACATGGCTTTGTTTAAGCATCTGAATACATTGCTTTGTTTGTTTTTGGAAGCTATGTGTCCTAAAGAGAGCAGATGGTATTAATCCATTTACAGGTGGGGAAGCCTGGGGCTGGAGAAGTGACCTGCCCACAGTCATACAGGTAGTAGAGTATGGAGACAAGACGAGAAGAAGGCTGTGCCCAGATCAGTCGTCGCTTTGCCTCACGGAGGGAGGGAAAAGCGGTCTCAATGCATGGCAGTGCCCTGAGTCTAACTGCCGGGTCATCCTGCTCAAAGTAAGCCATCTCACAGGACAAGGCACTCTGTGATTGGGATGACGTAAAAACAAGACCACTTCATCATCTTGTTTAAGGCCAAAGACAAGGGCATCTGCAAATCACAACAGTACCAAACATCCCCCTCTCCTGGCCAATATGAGTGACTGCTGCTTCCTTACCGCTTAGAGCTCCTAGATAATTTTTTTTTTTTTTTAATTGAGACGGGTTTCACTCTGTCGCCCAGGCTAGAGTGCAGTGGCATGATCATGGCTCACTGTAGCCTTATCCACCCTGGGATCAGGTGATCCTCTTGCCTCAGCCCCTCTCGTAGCTGGGACTACAGGCACACACCACCATGTTCAGCTAATTTTTCTATTTTTTGTAGAGATGGGGTTTTGCCATGATGCCCAGGCTGGTCTTGAACTCCTGGGCTCAAGTGATTCTCCCACCTTGGCTTCCCAAAGTGCTGGGACTATAGGTGCAAGCTACCGTGCCCGGCCTCTAGACAAGGTTATTAAGCTTCCCAATCACAGAGTAACCCCTGCTTCCTGACACCATCCAATTTAGAGAAAAGTCCTACGTATTTGAATCCTCCCCAAGCCACCCAAATCCTATGAGCAGTCCTCTCTAACATGCTGTTGCTGAGATGCTCCGTGGTTCTTCATGGTGTGCTCTCTCTCATTGCAATGAGCAATGAACTCAACTGGTTCAACCACAGCAGTTTTCTAGGTGGTCTTGACCGGAAGGCATTGTCACAGCGACCGCACCGGCATATACTCAGATGTCTATACACACATATTCACACCCAGGCCCGTGAATCTGTATACCCAAACTCTCATTAACATAGGTTCTCATCTGTATACCCAGACACATTGCTTACACGCACTCACGTATACACACACATGCACATGAATACACACACACAACCAAGCATCTTTGCCACTTACCATCTGTCTCCCTGGTCTTGCCAAAGCCTGTGATCCAGCAGGTCTCATTGAGGCTAAAGGTCTGTCCATGCATGGGGAGGCAAGCAGGGTGGATGTGAGCTGCAACAAGACCTCCAGATGTCAGTGAAGGAACAAGGCTGAGACTTTCAGCAGGGGGAGGAAGAAGGAGCAGAACCACTCTGGGGGCAAGGAGGAGGCTCCTAGAACATTAATCCTTGACTCTAGAGTGGTTCTGAATCCTCCAGAACCTTGGACTGACCAGACACGAAACTCGATCACTTTATCAAAACCCACCAGCCTTTGGGGGCTACCAGAGGCTGAAAGCCATTCTGATTTCAGAGGTTGCCCTGTGGTCAGATGCATAAGCCTTGGAAGCTCCCTTGTACAAGCTGATACTGGGCAGCTGAGGGTCTCTCCCCACAAAGAGAGTCTCTCCTGGCAGAGCCTCTTCCATGTCTTTCCATTAGAACAAGGAACAGCAGCAGGCTAAGACCCAGATATTATGACAGTTGCATCTCAGCAGTATGTCCAGCCTGGTCTGGTGAGGGTACCCACTGGTTGTCCAGGGCCTGTGGCTGTCCCTCCAAATGTTTGCCCAGCACAAGGTAAGAAATCTCTCCAAACAGGAAACACATTCCTAGAGACACAGACCACAGAATTCCTGCTAACTTGATCCCACACTCGGAAATATTATATTTAGAAGTCACTGTTATATATCACTTCATAAGCTCTGAGGACTGGTGTCTCTAGGGGGACCAGGGCATTGACCAACACACCTGAGTTTGCAGGAGGAAAATATTAGTTGATAGAATGTTTGCAGTATTCTCTACCATTTGTTATATTCACTGCAGTATTCTGCACCTAAGATAATGCCTGTCACATATTCAGTGCTCAATAAATGTTTAAAAAGAGAGAGAGAGAGAAGGCAGGAAGGGTAGATGGGAAGGATGATTTTAAATTCTTCTCCCATAAATTGGAATTAGGCTTTAAACATTGGTGTCTACCCTAGTTTTATCTGCTAGAGAGTAAACAAAAAATAGATGAAGGAATAGCATGCATTATTAACAAAAATGCAAAATAGGATTTCTTTTCTCTGCCCCTTTTTGAGATGTAAAGTTTTAAAAACATGTAACACTGATATATGATCCATTGTTACATATTTCACTGTTTTTTATGGGGAAATTAAATTTACCAGTGAACTTTCACAAACGAAAGTACTTCTAGTGCTCTACCTGCTAAATGAGTTTAAGAAATCTTAAGAAAATCTGCACTGATTTATAAACCAAAAATCAGGGCACATGTTCTGGCCACAGGACTACATACATCTGAGCTGTGATTCTCAGACTAAGGGTCTGCTTCCTGCCCAAAAGCCTATCAGAGTCTATTTGAAAAGCATACGCAATGTGAGAATAGCCTTCATTCGGTTTTAGAAACTATTTAGTTTTGGAATTTCAAATAATATTAAGGGGTGGGGGGTGGGTGAGAGGTAAGATTTGGATGTTTAGCCAAATACAGCCCGGGTTTGACAAGGTGAGAAGGCCTGCTCTGGTCCTGCAGACTGTGCTCTTCCTGTGTGCTGAGCGGCAGGGCAGGGGGCAGCGGGCATCCCTCACCTCAGCTCTGGGCTCCACAGACAAGGCTGGAGTTGCAGAAGGGCTGGTGGGCGTGTCGTGTCGGGGCGTGGCTACTAGTGGGAGTGACGCTGCGTGGGCGTGGTTCTGGGCTAGCGCTGCCCAACCGAGCTCTTGCCAGGGATCCTCCTCCTCACCCCACTCTGATGATCTAACTGCTCTGACTCGTGATAGACACCGCCTCCACAATTAATGTGCGAGGAAACACCAGCTCACAAGCTCAGAGCACGAGAATGGCTAGACTAACCAGAGAGTCCTCCAAGGCTTCCAGAAATCCCGGTACTCCTCCTCCCTTTTCCACCTGTAAAACTGCTTATGCCAGGGGGCTCTGGCTCCATTCTTCAGGGTCCTCCCTGAGCCCCCATTACCTGTCTTCTCCAAACTTTTCAGGACCCACCTTGGCTATCCTTCCTCTGCTGAGCTTCCCCAGGATGATTAGTTGCTCCCGCCTATGCCACCATAGCTCCCCGCTCACCCAAAACATCGCATAATTGACCTCTACTGGTCGTCTTGGTGTATGTCACCCATTTTATTTCTATTTGCAACTGTACTATAGGACTGCCATATAGTAGACGCATAGTATTTGATAAGTGGACAGATGAGTGAATGGATGAATGAATGAATGAATGAAGTCTTCTTTGAGGTCCCCTGTCCACAGTGATCATCTGAGAACCTCTGCATTTCCTTTGTGTAGCCTCATTTGGTCCGTAGCAACAATGTTGTAGCAATTAGCTGTTTGAATGTGTACTCAGCTTATGTTCTCGACTGCAGGGTAAGCAATTTGCCAGTCTAGAGCCAGGTGGGGAGAGCATTGCTTGGGAATCAGATCGACCTAGTTCCAGTCCCAGAGCTACCACCTATCACTTGTGGCCTCGGGTAATTATCTCTCTGTAAAGTTCTATTTCCTCATATGTCAAATGAAGTTCATAGTAGTACCTGCTCCACAGGGTTGGTTGTGAAGAGTAAATGAAATCCTATGTGTAAAATGCCTACCATAGTGTTTGGCCTCTAGGTGCTCAGTTAATATCAGTGAAAGAATTCAATCTATTGATTAAGATCAGTACCCAAGCACTGACTCTGTCATCAGTTTGTAATGTGAGATGTGTCATTTGGAGCAAACTTATTTATAGCCCTTGGGCTTCAGTTTCCCTAATTATACAACAGAAGTGTTCCATGTAAGGATCTTTAAGAGTCTTTGACTTCTGCCATGCAGAAGCTTTGGGGCCCACATATGAGTTGACAGATGCTGGCAAGCGCGAGGGCTGCAGAGGGTGCTGGGGCTGGGGGACAGGAGAGCGGCGAGTGCAGATTCACTCACCGGACAGGGTCAGGGGCTTGGACAGCCTCATGAGGGCGATGTCATAGTCGTCCTCTTCGTCAGTGTAGTTGCTGTTGATGATAATCTCCGCGATGGAGGCTGCCTCAGGCAACTGGTGCAGGTTGCTGGTGCCTGCATACACCTTCCAGCCCTCCAGGACCTTCTCCCGGGTCCTGCAAGAGCCACAGAGGAGTGTGGTCCAGTACCTGCCTGGCAGCGTTCACTGGCAGCATCAGCTTGGAGGCAGGAGGATGGATAAAATGACCTCTGGAGGGAACCCTCTATCTTATCACTGGAGCCAAAGCAATCCCCCACAGCCCCTCAAAAATTATGAGCTTGCAGCTCTGCACCTTACAGTAATAAAGAGGGAATGATGAGTAAGACCTCTGTGTGGCACTCACCCCCCACTATCTCCTCTGCAAGTCACCAAGGATCAAATAAGAGTCTTTGACTTTTGCCATGCTGAAGCTCTGGGGCCTTGATATGAACTGACAGATGCTGGCAAGTCACAGGGCTGCAGAAGGTGCTGGGACTAGGGATAGGGGCACAGATTCACTCAACAGGCAGGGTCAAGGGCTTGTACTGATAAGATCTCAGTATTATTACCCTCAGCAAATTCAGACAGGACAAAGTAACATGCTGAACTCATTATTAGAGAGACCAGTGCCCCTGAGGCTTGGTCTCAGAGCTCTTTCCTGCCCACCAGTCTGGGCTGTGGGCCCCCAGACACGAGGTCAGCTGGTGACTGTTAGAAGCTGATACAGTGCTCTCCCTGCAATCCCTAGCCCTCAATTTCTGGGATAACTAGGGGCTCCTCTGCTATGCGTTCCAGTTGCAGGAAGCAGCAACAAACCCAAAGTCTTTTGCATTTCACCCTGTTCTTCAGGGGTCGGCTCCTAGTCCCTCTTCCTGCCTGCCTCTCTCCCTTGGGGCCATCAATGGGACTTTCTCATCCTTGGGCCTAGCTCAGAACAAACACCCCCGATCCACACTCTCAGGACCAAGTGAACACCCAAGCTACACTAGTGCCAACTGGCCCATGGGGGCTGGACTCACACCCAGAGTCCTCCTCCACGAAGAAGTCAATCTGCAGCCAGTCCTTCCTGGTGGTCCCTGACCCTGGGCAGTGTCAAATCACCTGCCTCTCAGGCACTTACACGAAGAAGCAGTGAGCGGCAGTGAGCACCCACTGGGCGTCAATGAGCGTGCCTCCACAGATGTGGGTGGTGCCGAAGTGCAGACTCACTTGCCAAGGCCACTTGCTCTCCGAGGCCAGCGCCCCTCCCACGATCCGCCCGGTCATGGCCCTCAGTCCGCAGTCTGGGGAGAAGGAGTAGATGTACTGTGAACCCTGCTTTTCCCAGGGTTCTGTCCGAGCTCCTGATCAGAATGCCTCTGCCGTGCTCCCAGGGCCAGGACAGGCTCAGGTAGCCCCGTTCTGAAGGGCACCCACCCTCCCACGGATGGGCTTTGCTCCCTTATCTGCTACACACAGCAGTTCCCGTGAGAGCATTGCCACCACATGGTGGGGTGGTTTTCTGGGATTATTCAGTGGGAAGTTTGACCCCAGGCAGGTTCCTCTTTCTTCTCCTTTACTCATTCTTTCACTGATTTGACAAATGCTTTCTAAGTGTCCCAAGCTTTGGGCATTGTGCCAGGCATTGGGGTCACGATGGTAAGTCTCAGGACTGCCATTAGGAGCACAGGAACGCAGACCAGTTCTAACGTCACCCTGAATTGACAAGCATTATAATGGGGGTCTCTATTGTTTCTAAACATAGGAAGAATACACTTCCCCTGATGCACGGGAGACTCAGACAGCTTCCCTGGAATAAGAGGCTGCTGGGCTGAGCCCCTGCCAGAGTCAGGAGAAGGGGAAATGTTATCCTGGGTGTACCGGTGCCTTACAGGGACTCCAGCCCTGAAGCAGGCCTGCTGACTAAGACACTGTTCCTGACTTGAACTCCAGTGCCAAACACCTCCCTTGGAGGAGTTCTGCCCCTCTGCCCTTTACTCCCACACGACATTGACCACAATCCAAGAAGAAGAATATCTTACGGGAACACTGGAGAGAGATATACAGCTGGGAAGGGCATTCAGACCTGCAGGAGGAGACACAGAAAGTGGGTAAAGGGTATATTAGCTACCTCCTCCAGGAAGGCTTCCTGATTGATTCCTGCTCAGTTCCTATCCTGTTTCCAAGGAAGCTACCCTTTGCACAGGAAGCAGGAGATTCTGAGCTTCTCCTTCATGTGTGACACTCTCCCTTCCAGTGCTTTGTCCAGAATGGCAGTGGTTTAGTGCAAATCATCACTCTCATCCCCTCAACTAGTTTTCTTGTGGCAGATTGCAGACATTGGCCCAGATCCATGTTCTTTGAACTTAGGACTTCATTGTCCCAGCATCTTTTCACGGCTAAACAGATGGCCTGGTGCTCCTGTGACACACTTCCTCAACGCAGATGCAGAAACCACGCAGCACAGAGCAGGCATCCAGATGCAGCAAATTCATGTCCCTTCCTTCACCATTACTTCTCTTGGAGCCTGGCTTCTTCTCTGCCCTCTGCAGAGCAAACAATGCCAGCTGGCAGAACCCCCAAACCTCCGATGCTTCCCACATGGCCCTCCCTGTCCCTGATACCTGCACCTGGCAGCCCCCTACTTCTCTACCCTGTCCCCAACCCCAGTGATGCTTCTCCCGCCCCAATCCAGGTCCACTCCCTGCAGCAGCTCTCAGTCCAAACACCTGGTTGACTGGAGGTCCCAAGGTTCGTGAATTGCCGCTGACAACCAGGTAAACTCTCAGGGGCACCCCTGGTCTCCAGTTGCTCTCAGCACTGAGCCTCAAACAATAATTTTTAAGTCAGGAGGCAGTTTGGTGAATAAGGACTGTTTCCAAGATGCCCCTGAACACTCACGGTGGACTCCTGGAGGCTGGATCCTAGAAAAGCCAGGGAAGGGGGCTCCCTGACTCAAAGACCCCCTCCCACTCGCTCCTTCCCCTGCTCACAAACAGGCAGCCTGCCTGCCCCACCATACCTGTGGAGGCTTTCCTGGATGGTGGAGTTGTATCTTGAGATTGAGAAGCTGTTGGCAAAATCCCTGTGGGCAACCTCGGTTGTCCGGTAAGCACTACAAGGGAGGAAAGGGGAGAAGAATGAGCCTCCTGGAGACAGGGTCATCCCAAGTCCTCCACTAGGCTTACAGCCCCACCAGCCCTGCTGACAGAGGCCAGACTGTGATGGTCTGAATGGTGGCCAACTCCTCCAAGCAGCAGTCAAGGCGCGATAAAGTGCAGCCCCTCCCCCACATATTCCACCACTGCCCCCTATCTCCCCCAACTCCCCTCCAAGACCCCCAGCCCTATGCACTACTCAGTGTTTCTCAGAGTGTAGACTGGTAGCATTACCATTGCCTGGGAAGTTATTAATATTAGCAATGCTTCTGAATCAGAAACTGGGTGTGGGCCCAGTGATCATCATTTTAACAGGTTCTCTAGTGATGCTGATGCACACTCAAGTTTGACAAACCCCAGTGTAGCCCTTTTCTATCCAAACTGTGATCTATGAATAAGCAGCAGCAGCACCCCCCCAGACCTATTGAATCAGAGTCTGCATTTTAAAGAATCCCAGGTTACTGAGCTGTACATTAAAGCGTGACAACCTCAGGGCAAGCCTACTGGATCTCAGAACACAGTGTGCCTAAGAATCACCTTGGGATGTTTGCTGAGCAGGTTTTAAGTCCTAATCCCAGAGATTCTGATTCCAAGATGCATTTTCACAAGCATGGCAGGTGATTCTAATGTGTTCTACTCTCTGCGTGGAATTTATATATCTTTCTAGAACGTGGTACACCCCTGCATGACACCCTGGCATGACACTTTGCATATGCTGCTCCTCTACCCAGAGGGCCTGTTCCTCCCTTCTCTGCTCTTTCCACCAATGCAGTTAGGCACCCTCTCCATTGTGTGCCTTTAGTGCTTCACACACATCCTTAGCATTACACATCACATCATACTGTGGTTATTGGTTTAAGCCTGTCTCACTGAGCCACACTAGAGGTCCTTCAAGCCTGGGCTCCTGTCTTAATCCTTTGTGTCCAGGTACTACACAGTATCTAGCACATAATAAAAGCTCAATGAATATTCTTTGAATAAGTGGCATTCAAAGACCTGAATGCCCAAGGGAGGTTCAGGCTTGCGTAAGGCCACACACACAACTCATGGATAAAAGATGCCCATGGTCTTCCATCTGGATTACTCTGATCCCGCTTTTGTGGCTCTGGACAGGCTGAGGTGGGGTAGAGGACTAGTTCCAAATCCTAACCCCCCACCCCAGGTGTTTTCAGTGCTTCTTCTGTAGAGAACCCACAGTGAGATCTTAAACTCTTCTCCCCACGACCTCATACACACTGACAAACCCCAAACTACCCATCTTGAAAACTCAGTCCAAGAGGGAGATGGAGATGTGTGTCTGGGCTGAAAATCAGGCACTTCTTCAAAGTGGAAAGTCATCGCTCACCTACTCCTTCCTCTACCTGTTAGCACTGTCTGATTTGTTTAAAATCTTTAGAGCCAAAGATCCTTATGATTCTGCCTGGCCTCACCTGGCCCATTTCATTCTCCATTTGATGAGGTCTGGCTCAAGCCACGGTAGCTGTAGCTCGAAGTCCACTGAAGGGCTTTGCACAACCTGAGCTTCTAGTTCCATGATATAAGAAGAAAAGATCTGCCCAAATGCCTACCCAAGGCGTAGGGCCACCACCGCGATGGTGAATGTGATAACAGATGTCAGGGTGCTTTGAGGCAAAGAACCATCTAGGAGTCCGATACTATTACAGATCTATACATCATTATGTTGGCCTCAGGAAAACAATTTGCTCCAGACTCATAGGATCTCAGGGCTTCTGACTCTGAATACCTTGAGGGTGTCCAGAACTAGTGAGATCAGCCCTGGTTCCCAAGGGTCTCTTTAATACAACGTTTCTGCAACATGCTTGAGAGGCCCTATGAAGAGCCTGAGACATCCCTGAAGCCTGGACTGTGGGGCCGGGTTGGGGGTTACCTCTCGAAGCCCAGCTGCTGGCAGATCTTCTCTGAGTAGGAGTCATTCCAGTTGCTGCTACAGATGGGAAGCCACTGATGGGAGGACCCAGAGTAGATTTTAAGCAGAGACTTGTCCCAGTCAAACCTCACTGCAGGGCAAGAAAAAGGCAGAACAGGTCCTCAGCACCTAGGAAGCATCAAGCTCTTGGATGAGCTGAGTGAGGCTCTGAGAAGCGCCTGTCCTGACAGCACTCCTTGCTGAGGCCTGGGAAAAGTCCAGGAACGTGGCCTGGGTCATGGGGGGGTCAACCAGTACTCAGAAGCCCAGGATGCCTAGCATGGACAGAGCCAAGGCAAAGTCACCAGAGTGCTACAGACTGGTGCAAACTGTGTATCAACTCAAATGGGAGGCAATGGACAGGGAATCATTGGGTCTGGATTACATACATGCACACGTGCCCACATACATACATGCACACACACAAACACACACATACACACACATGCACGCGCACACAGATATACACACACAGGTATGCCTACACACACATATATACAAACAGGCACACAAACACATGCACATGTACACACACACACGCACACGCTCGCCCACACCCAGTCCCCTTACCGCAGCCCAGCTCATCACTCTTCAGCTTGCAGTCCACCACCCCGTCACAGCGAACAGCATGCTTGGGACAGCTCTCCCTCTGCTCCTTGTACCTGATCCCTGTGTGGCCCCGCCAGAACCGGACTAGAGAAAAAGAAGCAGACAGCTGGGTCACGACCAGCTCCACAGAGATGAGATACTGAGCAGCCCAAGGCCCTGGGGGTTCTGAGACACCGACCTGCAATCCCTCTTGAACTCTGGGGCTCTCGTCCCCCATCTGTATGGAGAGAAAGGCTGCTCAGGAATGCTCCGGAATGCTCCAGAAAGCTCCTGCAAGCATGGCAGCACCAGGCAGATTCGAGCAGCCAGCCACCCAGAGAGAGAGAGAAAGAGAGAGAGAGAGTGCTGTGGAGATGGGGACCACCTTGGGAACTCCCCTCCCTACATACTGGCAAATGCAGTGGCCAGAGAAACCACCTCCTCCAGTGTCCCAGAGCTTCCCTCTCAGAACCCCTCTGCCATCCCCTCTTCTCTGTGTTCCACAGGGTCACAGCAGATAAATTTCTGTCCTCACAGTCACACACGCAACCACCATCTGTCTGTTCTCAAAGGCGGCCATCCTTCCAGTCTCAGAAGCTCCTGGGTTTTTTCCTTCTCCCTCTCCCCTGCACAAGGGATACCCCTATGCTCAGTTCTTTCCCCATGACTTGTCTTTATGCCTTTAAATGTCTTTTCATTCAATCAGCAATTCTAGGTGGCTGATTCCCACATATACAAGTTGGAGCTAAAACAAAACAGTTTTACAAGCCATATGTGCAAATCTGCTTCACGACTTCCTCCCTCTGTAACGGCAATCTCTTTCCAAACCAGGGGCGGTGGGCCCTCCTGCCTGGAGGCACCTCCCGTTGGCTGCCTCACAGATCCAGGTTCTAATTTCTCACCCCGCCTCTCCTCCTCCACCAGCTCCTCAGCCCCACCCCTTGCTTCTCCTCCAGGGCCCACTGTGCTCTCTGTCACCCAGGGTAAAGTTCGCCGGTGTGTGACTGCTCCGTCCAGGTCCCGACACAAATCCCTCCTAATCTCTTGGGCTGGCCCCTCCTCTCTGTGCCCTGGTCTTCCTCCCACATCCTGGGCACTCAACCCCCAGGGAACCCTGGGCAGTCTCCCTTGGAGTGCTCGTGGAGCCCCACATGGATGTGTAGTGGAGAGGGTGCTGGGCCAGGTGGGGAGTCGGGGGGCCTGGACTGTAGTCCTGACCCCACCAGGTAGCTGCTCGGTGACCTGCAGAAGTCAAGCCACCTCCCTAGCCCTGGAGGTCTAGAGGCCTCCCTGGCAGAGCTTATGGGGACTTCAGGAAATGCTGTGAAACCACGCTGAGAGCTTTAGTTCTATTCTGTGAGCCCACCCATGGGTGCCATCTCGCCCCTCGACGGGTCATTCCCACCGCTTTCATGGAGCGAGGTGCTCTGTGGTGGGAAAAGGAGGGAGGGCAGGGCAGTAAGTCACAGCAGGCACCATGCCGAGGCCTTTATGTGCATTATGACAGTGATCACCCCCCCCAGTCAGACAGGTGGGGAAACGGAGGCTCATTAATGTTAATGGACTTGTTGAATTCACAGAGCTGATTGGTGGCAGAGCCGGGGCCTGCGTGGCACCAAAGCCTGCTCTGCCGGCACACTGCCCCTCCCTCAGAATCCCCTTCAACAGCCCTGCGGGCAGACGTTTCCATGCGCTGGTCCACTCCGCGCTTCACCACTGGTGCTGCCTCTTTCACAGAATCCTTACTCTTTGGCCTGGCGTTTAAAGCTCTCTACAGCAGGGCCCAGCCTTGCCGAACCGAGCAGACGGCCACAGGTCCCTGACTATTCCTCCTCCACTCTGGTTAGGCAGGTCCCTTCCTGTCCCCCATGCTGTCCTTGCCACCCGGCTTCCCACATTTTCTGTGGCTGCTCATTCGCTCGGATGCCCTGCTGGGCATAATTGCTGTCCCACCTTCCAGGTCTTCATCTGGCACCACAGCCATAAGAAGCTATCCCCTGCATCCAGCCCACATAGCTGTCATCCCCTCCTCATAGTCACACTCAAATGCATTTGCCCTTCAAAATTTCCAGCTATTCTCCCAGGAGACTGTAATCTCCCTGAGGACAGGGCAGAATAATGTACATGCACATTTGCGCTGCCTAAAGTTTCCCACTGTGCTGGGCTCATAGTGGACCCCTGAGCAGAGAGCCCTGGGGCATGCCTGGGTATCTTTGCTGAAGAGAATGGGGAAATTGAGGGGGCCTGAACCCCTGAATGCTGAACACATCATCCCATTGACTGAATATCCTTGATAGACTTTTTCCAATCAGTGTTTTCATGTGGTTTTTTTTAATAGCTAGTATTCGTAGATTTTGTTCCAGGAATTGTGCTGTTGTCTGATTTATTCCTCATAATCTAGTGAGGTTGGAATGAGATCTTATGGGGCACATAGTAATGAAATGGGTGAATGAATTTTGTCCCATCAGAAGATGCAGAAACTGAGCTCAGAGTGGTTAACTAACCAGCCCAAATAAGCTGCATAGTAAGTGGCACAGATGAGACCCAAGCTCAGGTTCCTCTGACTTCCACACTCTTAACCTGGATGCCCCACAGGGGCCTGGAGGCAGCACAGTCCAAGGCCATTTGCAGGAGTGTCCCTCTCTGGACACAGTAGCCGGGTGAGTGGGTGGTCCCCACACCTGTCCCCCCGCCTGTCCCCATCCCTGGTCCCACGCTGCCTGGCAGTGCCCGGAACCCACCCCTGCACCCTCCGTTCAACTCACAGAGGATGATGAGCGAAACCACCAGGGCAATGAGGAGGAGCACGCACCCGATGAGCGGCAGCCGCTTCTGGCCCTCCCGCCAGGTGAACTTGGGCAGGCTCGTACCTAGGAGCAGGGTGGCAGCAGGGGAAGGTGAGGCTGGAGAGGAGTCTGACGAGGTGGAGAGGGTGGGGGAAGCAAGGCTGTGGCCCAGGAGGGCCCCGTGAGGATCACTCCATCCCAGAAGTTGAAATGAGATTTTATGGGGCACAAGGTCAATGGAATGAATGAATGAATTTTGTCCCATCTGAAAATGCAAACACTGAGCTCACCCTGCCTGGCACCAGCAGGCGTCTTTTACTGTGCTCTTCTCTGGGCCAGCCAGGCACTCTGCCTGTGTTCTCTTCATTCTCACGGCAACCTCATGAGCAGAGTCTTATTAGGCCCATTGTATTGATGGGGAAACTGAGGCTCATGGAAGTGAAATCACTTGCCCGGGGTTGCTTGGTGAATTAGTGGCAGAGTTGGGATTCCAATGCAGTGGGTCTGTTACCAAAGCACCTCACCCACCCTGGAGAGGGCAAGGCTGTGGGATGGGCCCCAAACTTCGAGTGATCCTCCAAAGCCACGTATCATCCAGGCCTGTGTGTACTGTGGTGGTGGGGAAAGTCTGAATTCTAGGATGGGAGGAGGACAGCATTGGGGCAGGCAGAAACACTGATTCCTTAAGGGCAGACCCAGTCCCCAAGGCCTATTCGACCTCTCTGACTCCCTAATAAGTGAACCATGCAACCCACAATTTGGAAGGCTGGGGATGGACTTGAACACCTGGTCAGAATCTCTCCTTTTCCTCGCCCACCCACAGATGGGCCCGCTGATCATGACCTTGTTCCACTGCAGACCCCAGCTTCTTAGGCAGACCCACAGGACAGCACAAGGAGAGAACCCTGTGACTAACTGTGGGACCTTGCTACTGAAACCAGTGCTCTGACCTGGGTTGTGCAGACTCCAGGGTGACACGCTGCTTTGTTAGTCCTGGCTTCTTATCACCTACCCCCCTTCGCGCCTAATTTTCCACTGTCTCACGTTTTCACATTTCACAAAAATGTTTCGTTTTTGCCCGTGCCCCCAAGTCCCTCACTGCCCACCCCGCTGCCTCCCCTTCCCCGCATCATTGTCTGCTATGACAGCAGAGCACATTGGCTCTGAGATTTCCTCCCTGCCCATGGGCTGCTTCCCATCTCTCTTGTCTTCCCTGCAGCGTCCCCCTTACCTGGGCTCTCCCTGGTGGCCCTGGCAGCTGGTGCTGACCTGGCAGGAGATGATCGGATGGGTACAGCCCCCACTGGTGTTGCTCTAACAAGGTACACTCTGGTTGGGGAGGTTGTCACGGAGGCTGACCTGGCAGATGATGACCTGCCGGATGAGGACCTGGAAGGTGAGGACCGAGCCGGAGACGCCCTGGCAGGAGATGCCCTGGCCGGAGATGCCCTGACTGGAGATACTTGGGCTGGTGATGCTCGGGCTGGAGATGCCTGGGTTGGAGATGCCCGGCCTGGAGGTGTCCCAGCTGGAGATGCCTGGGCTGGAGATGCCCCAGCCGAAGGTGTTCTTGCTGGAGATGCATTCTGAAAGCAGATCGAAGAGTGTCCCTCAGGCTGCTCTCCTGCCAACTCACCTCAGCTGTCTGTTCTGCTGCACTAGGATATGAATGCTCTGAGGCAGCAGCTAGGGGTTGAGCAAAGCCCCCCAGACAAGGAAGCATCTGAGAAGAGGACTGTGTCCAAGGACAGAATGAAAGCTCAGAGAGCCTGCTGTTCCCCAGCTCCCCTAGGGGCTCCCCTGCCACTTAGGACCTGCAGAGAAGGGTAGAGGGAAATGGGCCACGTGCCCGGGGATTGGGAGTCACCCGCTTAGGCTACGCATGTCTAGGAAGGGTTAAAGGAAGAGGCTGCTGGGCTGGTCACTCACTCTGAGACCTCATATCAAGGGAATGTGGTCCCCTATGGGGAAAGCAAAGACCCCTTCTGCCCTCTTCCCTTCCACCTCCTACATCTGCATCCTTTACTTTCATGTATGTGTGTTAGATTATAAAATATTGTTCTTACTATGAGCTATAATCCCTAGTTAAGCACTAGTTAAGAAAAGCCCTGACCTGCCAACTGAAGGGGCAGAGCGCCAGTGTGAGCTCATCTGAGGGAGAAAAAGAATGCTGTACAAAGGCCAGACTAAGGTCTTTCCATAACATGGACAAGCCTCAGCTGCAGAAGGCCCTGCCCTTCCTTCGGGTGGTGGCCTGGGCCTCGGCTCCTGCCAGAGATCCTGGCATTGTGGCATCTTCACTGGCCTGCCTGGTCTCCCTTCCTCTTTTGTGCACACCCTAAGTCTTCCCCAACTTCAGGGGGAATTCCCGTAAGCCAGGACAATAAAATACTAATCACTCGCGTGCATGGCACGTTAGAGTTGAAAATAAACTTTCACATCTGTGGCCTCACGATGGCCTCGCCACATCCCTGGGAGGTGAGTACTTTTGGAAGCCCATTTTACAGATAGGGAAGCCAAAGTTCAGAGCTCAGCTTGCAGAATCACAGAGTCAGGGTTCTACCCCATGCCTATTCGTCTCTAAGTCTCCTGCCCTTCTTGAGTCAGAAGAGCTTCCCAGCACAGTCTTCGTGAATGGCACGTACAGCGTGCTCATTTTGCCTTTGTGAGATTGGTTAAGAATGGGGCCCCGTGGCCCAGGCAGGGAACCTGGGGATAGGGCGGAGGATTACAACAGGGATCTTGGTCTTGTGATACTTTCTGGTGTGACCCACAGTTGGGCCCTGTGACCTGCCAAGACCAGGAGGTGCCTAGTGGCCCAGAGCAGCAGGGTCAGGTGGGTCCTCAGGTGCTCTGGGTTAGAGAGACCAGGTTGGAATTTGCCTCTAAGGCGGCTGGGTGCCCCAGGCAAGTGACTTCGCCTCTTTACATCTCAGTTTCCTATCTGTAAGCTGGAGTGAAGCACCTTGCTTCATGGTACTGAAGTCACAGACCACACCTGTAAAATGCCCAACACACAGTGAGGGCGTGATGAGCACTGGCTGCGATGGAGGGGTTTTGTTTGTAACACACAGTGAGGGCGTGATGAGCACTGGCTGCGATGGAGAGGTTTTGTTTGTAATACACAGTGAGGGCATGATGAGCACTGGCTGCGATGGAGGGGTTTTGTTTGTTTATTTGTTGAGTCTTGCTTTGTCACCCAGGCTGTAGTGCAGTGGCACGATCTTGGCTCACTGCAACCTCTGCCTCCCAGGTTCAAGCTATTTTCCTGCCTCAGCCTCCCCAGTAGCTGGGGCTACAGATGTATGCCACTGCACCTGGCTACATTTGTATTGGAATCTCACCCTATTGCCCAGGCTGGAGTGCAATGCCATAATCTTGGCTCACTGCAACCTCTGCTGGGTTTAAGGGATTCTCCTGCCTCAGCCTCCCGAGAAGCTGGGATTATAGGCACCCACCGCCGTGCCCAGTTAATTTTTTTTTAATTATTATTATACTTTAAGTTCTAGGGTACATGTGCACAACATGCAAGCTTTTGTATTTTTAGTAGAGATGGGGTTTCACCATGTTGGCAAGGCTGGTCTCAAACTCCTGACCTCAAATGATCCACCCGCCTCAGCCTCCCAAAGCGCTGGGACTACATGCGTGAGGCATCACACCACACACAGCCAGTAGTGGGGTTTTGTTTGTTTGCTTGTGAGAATGCTGGGCTTGCTATGAAAAATCTGTTTGAATCTGATTGTCTCCATTCCCAATTGCATTTCCTGGGCAAGCGACATAACCCTTCAGTGCCTGATTCCATGCGTGTGAAATGGGCAGACCTTACCTCCTTCCCCCAGATAAATGGGTGATACACATGAAAAAGCCTGGTCTATAAATGTGTGTCAAACCATGACAAAGATAACAGCCCACTAGCACTTTCCGGGATCCCATTCCCACCTCTTCACAGCTCTTTGCAGTTGATATGGTTAGCATCATTTTATAGATACTGAAACAGAGGTCCAGGCAGGTTAAAAACATACCCAGATTCACACACCAGGTAAGTGACAGCTCAGATTCTAACCAGGCCTGCTAGGAGCAAGGAGGACCTTGACCTACAGTGTCACAAACATCCCCAGGACCTACCTTCGTCTCTTCAGGGCTTGTATGTGCAGTTTTGCACCAATATGTGATTTGATCCTCACAAGTCTCTCAGTTAGCAAGCTGGGCAGGAATTACTACCCCCAGTTTGTACACAAGGACCCGGGGCTCAGGGAGACCAAACAGCCCACCGGAACGACCTGGTGGTCTTTAGGAACTCTCGCACAGTCTTCTAATTCCCAGGCAGCTCAGGCTGTCTCTACCTGAACAGGACCCTGCCATCCAGCCCCAGCTGCCCCATCAGGAAGTGGCCCAGAGGAAAATGGGTGGGCAGGTGGGGGAGGAAGCTGGGGAAAGCTGTAAAGCTAGAACAGGAGAAGGGAGTCAGGCCAGAGAGGGAACTGGTGGTGAGGGAGCATGAGTGGAAAGCCAAGGGCTGCAGAAAGGGCGACACATCCAAAAATGGAATGGAGGCCCTGCAGGCCCTGAATCTGGGGGTATCTAGCTCTGGTCTGAGTAGAGCACGTGTTCTGCTGTCAGAGCCTGGGAGGCAGGTGGAAAGCCACTGGACCCCCAGACCAGGGCAAGAGGAGAGTTCTGGAGCCTCAAGACCTAAAGGAGAATTGCCCATGAAGAGAACTACAAGTCCCAACAGGGGCATCAGGATGAAGGGGCAGCCCCCAGACCAGATGAGAGCAGCATCCAGAGTGAGGCCCCTGCTCCACCCCCTGACTCTGACCCTCAACCCAAACCCTCCCAGACATCAAGAAGAGTTCCCATCTTTAGGGATCATCTGAGTACGAGATTCCACACCAGCCTTCTTTAGGCACTTCACAGCCTGCTGTCCCATGCTGCTGGAAGTTCTTCCTGATATCTAACCTGTTATAGCACTAACTCATTTCTTTGCCCCAATTCTTGGAGAACAACTGCTGAGCCTCTAGCCTCCCACCAGAGGCCTGACCTCACCCTCAGAGGAGAGGCCTTCAGCAGCTGGGGAATGGGAAGGGGAGGAGACTACTTGTTTGTTTGTTTGTTTTGAGACAGAGTCTCCTCTGTCACCAGGCTGGAGTGCAGTGGCGCCATCTTGGCTTACTGCAACCTCCATCTCCTGGATTCAAAAGATTCTCCTTCCTCAGCCTCCTGAGTACCTGGGACTACAGGCACGCGCCACCATGCCCAAATTTTTGTATTTTTAGTTGAGATGGGGTTTCACCATGTTGGCCAGGATGGTCTCCATCTCTTGAGCTTGTGCCCGCCTCGGCCTCCCAAAGTGCTGGGATTATAGACGTGAGCCACCACGCCCGGCCGAGACTTCTTATCCAAGGTCCCAACCTACAAGGGGCAGAACCAGGACTAGAACCCAAGCTTCCCAAATCCTGGCCTTTGGCAGTGAGCTGGAGACTCAGGAATGGAAGTAAAATGACCAACTCCTTGATGTGTCCTGGTGTCTCCACAACTTGCCTGCAGACCAAAGGCTTCTCAGCCTGCTCAGGGGCAGGTGCACAGGGCGGAGCAGGGGAGTGTGGTCAACTCTGAGCCACGTCCCTGGCCTAACTTTGCCAACCATTCTTTCCTGGCTGTGCCTCTCCTCCACACCTACCCCTGGGGTGGTCTCTGAGGTTACCCCTGGCAGTAACATAATTATAAGCCCTTACCATGCCATGGAACAGGCCCACACCCCAGGCTGTCACTGCTACCACCTGGCTATGCCTCTGCAGCTCCCAAGGGTCCTCACCCAAGGCTTGTTCAGGACCCTCTAGACATTTTGGGGCAGGAAGCAGCATGGCAGGAAGGCAGGGCAGGGATCCGCAGGAAAGCAGTGAAGGGCAAGCTACGGAGGGCTAAGAGGAGGAGCCCCTGGCTCCGGGAGTCTTTCCAAAGCCTGTCCCTGGACAGAAGTCTGTAAGAATTTTTACTCCCGCTTTACAGACTGAGAGGTAGAGGCCCAAAACGTTTGTGTGCTTTGCCCAAAGTTGTTCAGGCCCATCTTATAGTAGAGGACCGACTAAAATCCAAGGCCCCTGCTTCCAGCCTAGGGCTCTCGACACCACAGCTCCCAGGGGTAGCCCCCCCGTGAGGCGAATGGGATGTTTCTCTGGTTTCCAGTTGCAGACTCTGCCCCTTGGGCCATTACCTGGTAGGGACGGTAGTAAGTTAGCCAACCCCTGAGTATGTCCAGCCCTTGGCCTCTCCTGGACCTTCTGGGGGCCCAGCCAGTGATGCCAGGGAGAGGCGGGCCTCTGTCTTTGCTGAGTGATGCGGGCTCATGGTTGCTTCATCTCAGTGGTTACGGAGCTGCTGCCGTGGATCGAGCCCCGGGCTCTGCACAGTGAGAGTTCTCCAGCCATAAGCAGCAGCCTGAACTTGGGAAATATGCACTTCAGGTCCCCCAGAGCCTGGGCTTGCAGTGTGAACGATCCCATAAAAAGTTCTCCCGCAATTGAACAATGAGAGCACTTGGACATAGGATGGGGAATATCACACACCAGCGCCTGTGGTGGGGTTGGGGGAGGGGGGAAGGATAGCATTAGGAGATATATCTAATGTAAATGGTGAGTTAATGGGTGCAACACACCAACATGGCACATGGATACATATGTAACAAACCTGCACATTGTGCACATGTACCCTAGAACTTAAAGTATTTAAAAAAAAAAAAAAAAAAACTCTCCCGCTAGTCCTGAAGAATGTCCAGCAGGCAGCAACAGCTGCGATGATGCATCTTCATGGCCTGAGGGCAGGTGCATCAGGGCCCCTTTCAGTCCAGTTTAAGCCAACTGGGCCTCCCTCGTCAGCCCTGGGCCATTCCTTCATAAAGCTATCACCCAGGGTTGGGCATATCACAGGCTGTCAGAACTGCAAGGACTCTGAAAACCCTCTAAGCCAGGCGTGGTGGTGCCGGCCTGTAGTCCCAGCTACTTGGGAGGCTGAGATGGGAGAATGGCTTGAGGCCAGAAGTTCAAGAGCAACCTAGGCAACATAGCAAGACCCCATCTCAAAGAAAAGGAAAGAAAAGAAAACCCACCCAAGCCCTTTATACTATTGATGAGGCGATGAAGGCCCAGAAAGGCTGTGTGACTTGCTCACGGTCACACAGCCAGTTGGGGATGGTGCCAGTTCTAGAACGCTGATCTTCTGGCGCTCATCCTTGGGCTGTTACACAACACTCTGCACTTCCCCTGTCTGTCCCTTACCAGCCTCCATGAGAAAGGACCCTTCCCAGACAGAGGCCCCCATGGCAGCGTCTCTCTCCCAGTGACCCTGGGCATCAAGGGCGCCCATAGGGTGCGCACAGGCAGACCATAGGCCAACAACCCAGCACTCTGGGCTAGACAAGAAGAAACTCCCCTCCCTAAACCCTTCTGGAAGCACTGCGGGCACTAAGAAAGATCAGGAGCTCCCTTCAGCAGAGCCTAAAAACCCTCCTTGCCTGTTGGGAACCTGAGGTGCCCTGGGTCTGTGGCAGGGGAGGCCTGAACCTTTCCCAGAGAGGGCCATGCTGGACTGGGTGACTTTTTCCTTCCTCACGGCTAGACCCAGGCTTCACTGTGCCTCCAGGTACCCAAGGCCCTTTCCTACTCTCCCCTCCCTGAACCCAGAGAAACCCCACAAATATAGGTTCCCCTCAGCACACAGGCATCTTCCCCACCATCTCCTCACCCACTACCAGCATCCCCAGCACACACGCAGTGTACACCTCAGGGACTCGGGTCAGCCCTTGAGGCAGACTGAACTCCAGAAGCGGCCAGAGCTGCAGGGCCTGCCTCGCCCTGGGGGTGTGGGGCCAGGGGAGCCTCACTTCTGCTCCTAGGCAGGCATGTGACTTTGGGGACAGTCACATCCCCCTCTGGGCCTCACCTCCCTCATCTATAAAATAAGGGTGTTGGACAATCAGCAGTTTTCAAACAGGGTTCCACAGAGCATTTCAGTTTCCATGGAGTTGCCTTGGAGACCAGCTGGTGGGGACTTTGGTGGGCTCTGAGCCCTTACCCCACCTCAGCAGAGAAGATCAACCTTTCAGTTTCATACAGTGGAGTCTACGTAACATTCATTTGAACAAAAGAGGCAGCTGCTACAAAGAACTTGAAAGGGACTGGCCAGGGTAAGTGCTGAAGTTCCTTCCAGTTTCTGACGCCTCCTGTGCACATGAAAAAGCCTGGGAAATCCCTGTTAGACCAGAATCAAGACACCTCCCTGTTCATTCTTTCATTCATTCATTCATCAAATGCTGTAAAGAACATGGAGTGCCCACTATTGGCAAACAAATAATATTTGATTGCCCAGGAACTTGCTGCCTCATTGTTTCCCTATGTCTGTGCCTTCTCTTGCTGCCAGTCCTAGGGGACTGGTGGCAAGTCACTCAGGGCTGGTACATAACGGTGGCCCCGCTAAAGTTTTGGGTATTGCTTCCCTTCTAGGGAAACCAGCCCCCATCTGGTGCTGTCAAGGCCTCCGCTTGACTGCTAAAGCCGGCGTTCCCTGTGGTGGCTTCCCTCGTGCCTGCGCCACCAGTGCCCTGCCCACTTGTCCAGGCACATCCACCCTCATTGTTGCTATACCAAGAGGAAGCTGTTTTGCCAAAACAAGACACTTAAGCTAAGTGGCCATTGTTACAACAGTCATCCTTCCCACCCAGCTCCCCAGCCCAGGGCCCAGTACACACACTCCCACACGCTTACACTCACATCTGCCAAGTCTCAGGGGACAACACAGGGGAAAGCAAGGTGGCTGTGCCAAGGGAAGTCTGCTCCGCACCAATGACAATGTGAAATAGAGGACGGGGTGAGGGCTGCACACCTGTAGTGGCATAGGGCAGGTGCCAGGGTCCTTGGGGTGCCTGGGGCAGGGAGACGGCAGAGTGACTTGAGCCTGCGGGTGAGCCGTCTTGGGAACTGCCCAGCCCCCTCTGGAAAGGATGCCTCATCCTGGACCAGCGCCGGGCCCCCAGACGGTTCTCACTAGTCCCTAGCACCTGTAGCCTTGGGCTAATTTCGAACCTGTTCCACTTGAAGAAGGCCCAGTATAAGAAAATCCACTCCACAAAGGAGCGTTGCTTCATCAATGGGTCTAATTCAGTCTTTCTTTAATAAGCATTGCACTGCTCTGAGAATTAAAAATGTGACCCATTTTGAAAAGGCACAAAATATGCGCTGTCAAGAACAAATGCACATATCTGGTGTGGCGCACCTGCCATTCCGTTCTATGTAATTCCGGACCCTCAGGGAGCCAGAAGGGAGCCTCAGGGGGGGAATTTGTCCAACCTTCTTCTTTGGTGGGAAAGCTGAGGCACAGGGAGAAGGTGTTTGTCCAAATCTGTAAGAGCCAGCGCTAAATTCTAGGCAGTGATGATAAATTTCAATATTCTGTGACTCTGTCTCTATCTATCTCTATCTCTCTATGCCAGATGCTGTTCTAAATGAGCCTTACTATGGGAAGGACACTATTTTGAGACTCCTTGAGGTAGGTATTAAATTAAGTTTAGCCTAAAGCTGCCTTCTTACATATTTTAAGTTTGGATCAAAAGGTTTCTCCGTACATAATGAACTATAACTCAACTGGACGTGTACACAGACTGTAAGCTACTCTTGTTAACAATCACCAAGTTTGCCCAATCAAAGGCAGCCAACTGTTCAAACCGTGTTCAACTAAGGCTGTTTCTGTAGCTCACTTCCATTTTCCAAACGCTACTTGCCTTTTTCTGTCCATAAATCCTCTCCAACCACGCAGCTGTGTGGGAATCTCTCTGAATCTATTCTTCAGGGGACTGCTCCATTTGAGAATCGTTCTTTGCTCAATTAAACTTTGTTAAATTTAATTTGTCCAACATTTTTCTTTTGAGAGTAGTGTTATTATTCCATTTTACAGATGAAGAAACTAAGGTACAGAAAGGTGAAGTGGCTTGCCCAAAGCTGACGGGGAATGTGGTCAATTCTCTGTCTACCACAACATGCAACTTTCTTTTGAATATGAGAAACTGAGACCCTTCTCCACTTCTTTTCCAAGGTCCCTCTGAAGATCCAGCAGCTGCCAGAGGAGTGCCATCAGGCTCAAGCCCACTGGCCGTCATCTTCCTCACGACATTTTGGAGTTGAGGGACAGAAATCACAATGCATCTATCTGTAACAAAGCCCTCAGGGAGAAGGCACAAGCTCTGGCGGCCAGCTTCTCCCAGCCCACTCCTATATAACCAAGGTTAAGAAATCTGCTGCAGATGGGATTCCGAGCCCCAACTATAGGCTCACTTTCTTGGGGGTTCCATCTTAAATAGGGGAGTAAAGTTAAGAACCTTAAATAAGGATGTAATGATTCCATTCTTCCATTCCAAGATAAGTTTGGACAATCTTTTTTTCAGAATGAACATGGTACCAGTCATAATATTTGACACTTAATTCATAGATTAATTAGGAGTTCCCCAGTGAAGTCTATTCTCTGTCCTGTATCCCTCCAGCAACCTTCAGATTGGTCCCTGACTCTGAAGAAATGAGCTTCCCGGGAAGACATCGCCCCATCACCCTGTCTCAGGGACAGACTATCCATCTCCAGTGGGAGCATGGCCACACTCCCGATAGCTCAGCCCTTCTCACTCTTGGGTTTAGGGACCACCTAGTTTACGCTCCCAGCAAATTGCCAAGGAGGAGGCTGCATGGCTGTGACTAAGTGTTCAACTTCTGCATGCCCCTGTGTACCCCGCTTACTGCTCAACAGTAAGAGGCTCTGATAACCTCCCAAGGCCTAGGGCCAAGTGACTTTGGTGAGGTAGAGACAAGAACCAAGGAGCCCAGAACAGAGGGCAAGGGAGGCAGCCTGGGAAAGAAGAGTCAAGAAGGGGCTAGAAGAATGGTGGGAAAAATGATGGTAAAGTTTACAGAAGCACATTGGGCGTTCAGAATGGACCGCAAGACAACTATAAGCCAGAACATAGGATGAGCTGACGTTTCCCAAACCCAGTGCTGGCCCATTCTTCCACCATATCAGTAAGGTACAGAGAATTTGGAGAGGGGCAGAAAACAAGACCTAAAGGAGAAATGAGAGCACAAAAGGGATTTCCTGGAAGAAAAGAAAGTGGAGGCACAGAAGAACAAAATCTTTGGCAGCCTTCTGGTGTGTATGACTGGCTTTCCCACAGAGGACAGGCTAGCTGCTCTCTCCCACCCCAAGAGCAGCAGAAGAAAGGAGCTTGAGCGGTGGCAGGACTTGTGGTTAAACACCAGGAAGCAATTCCCAAGCATGAAAGTTATTAAGCCCTAAAAGAAGTGACTAAGGGAGGTTGAAACATCCCCTTGAAAATCTTAAATGCACACAGAAAGTCACAGTTTTCTGGGAAGGTTTAGGAGTGTAGTGAGGGGTTTAGACAAGGTGACCCTGAATTGCAGTTAGAATGCTTTTGATTTTCCAACCAGCAAAAATGAGATTAAAGTAGATTAGCCTGGATTCCCAACCAGTCAAGTTGATGCTGTAACAGCATGGACGCCCGGCAGAAGTGCTCACAGGCCACAGAGCAGGAACCCACGACTCAGCCACACAGCCCTGGGGTGCTTACCAGCCAGACCCCAATCCCAGCACCTTCTCCTCCCAGGGGCTCTTTCTAGAACCATGTTAAAAGGAGACCAAGAGATCTTGATCCTAAGTAGCTTCAAACTAGAAGAGGCACAGCCAGTTTCCCCCGAACCTGAAACACAGAGGTGGCCGTCCCACCTGTCTTCCAGCCTCAGCCCTGCTTCCTCAGCGCTGGGAGGATCTGGTCCGAGGCCTGAGGTCACACTCACCCCGTGACTGTCCCTCTCCATGGTCTCTGAGGGAAGAGTCCTCCAGGCTTAGCTGATGTCGAGGACAAGATCCATGTTGGCCCCTGGCTTCCCAGGCATGTGGGGTAAAGGGGTTGGAGGGCCAAGGGCCAGCCCCCACCAAACGGGGCGGGGAAGCCGGTTGGGATACCTGAAGTAATCCCCAGTATAAACAACACAGAACTTGCCAGACCTGTTCCTCTGCCCCTCCTCGTCGAGGCCATCCCAGTTACTCAGCGAATACTGAATTCCGAATACCGGGAACCTGAATCTGCCTTTACTCCTGAAACTGCCCCCACAGAAGCAGTGGAGTGTTCTAAGCTGCTTCTTCAGAGGAGCCCTGAGAGAAAGGGCAGAGCCTTGAGAGGACGGTCTTGGTCCTGTTGACCTGAGCCCCTGAAACAGATGCTCCTGAGCCTTCTGAGGGGTGACCCTAACCCCACAGGGTACATTCCAGGCCAGGGACAGAGCCCCACCTATGGCAGGACAGTGGGAACCTTCATCTCCAAGGACCAGGTGTCAAAATCCCAAATCAGGGCACATGGTCTCTGGGCACATGGTCTGGCAATTGTTTTTTCCTGAACTCTGTTTGTTTTTATGAAACGCTTAACAAATAAATGAAAATCAAATGATCTTTAATTATGCACATAATGAATCACCCTCTATTGAAAACAATAAAGAGCCAGAAGCAACACACCAAAGTCAATGAAATAAAACATAGCTATCTAAATGGAAACTGTTCCAAGAAATATTGGGCTGACTCATAGTCCCAAACCTATACCCATTCTGATCCTCAGAGTCAAAAGAAGTAGAGGAAGGGCTATTGCAAAAGGAGTGCTTAGCGCCTCCGATCCCAGCTGAGCTGCTGCCGAGAACTGCAAAAAAGAAAAAGGAGTTCCTGGTGAGGTTTGGGAAGAACTTTCCTGAGCATTTGGTGGCACCAAGATTTTTAGAGTTTGAAGGAAGCTCATGGATCTTTAGTGGTTCAATCATCTCATTTTACAGATGGAGAGACAGAGGGCCAGAGAGGCTAAGGAATGTGCTCAAGCCACACAGCAAACAATAGCAGCAGCAATAATCTAAAGATGCCAAGAATCCTGTGAAACACTTCACACGCATCCTTCACGTGTTCATTCAACAAATATGTACTGAGTGCCTGGCATTGCTTTAGGTGCTGGGGACACAGGAACAAAATAGGCAAAGGCTCCGGCCCTATGGCTCTAGTATTTGGGGGTTGGGGAAAAAAACAGACAAAAATCAATAAATCAGTTACACAGCCTCCTAGAAAGTGAGAAATACCGTTCAGAAAAATAAAGCAGTGAAAGGATCGAGAAGGCAGGGGAGGCGGAGTCCTGGCCATTGGGAACAGGATGGTCAGACCGGGCTCTCTGTGGTGACATTTGAGCAAAAACTGAAAGGAAGTGACTACTATCCTCCCCATTTACATTCAAGAAAACAGAAACTTCTAGCTCACAATGGAAACTGTGCCCCAGCTTAGGGTATCTTGAGGGAAATCTAACCCAGAGGCAAGAGGCTGGAGGAGAGCACCCTGGAGGGCCCAGGCAGGGACCCTAGAGTTCTCTCATCTTGGCTTATTGTCTGAGCCACTTCTCTGGCTTTCAAAGAGAGCAGAATTCAGCCACAGGCCACATCCCCTTCCTGCCCCATCCACCAGCCCACCATGACGAAGGGACCCCTCCCATCCTGAGGAGAGACAGGCCTCCTGTCCTCAGCTCTTCCTCTTCCCTCTCTCCTAGGGAGGAGCCCAGCCCCTCTCTGGCTGCCACTGAGCCCTGGCACCCTCAGGCCAGATCTGAGGGCCTCCACTTCATCCCCCAAGCAGGCCACTGGTCTCCAAAGGGCACCCCCAGCCCCCTTCCCTGAAGGTCCCACCAACCTCAGGCTCGGGGGTCTGGGCGAGTGGGGGGCAAATGAGAACCCTAACTCTGAGGGGAACTTGCAAGGCCTGACAGGTTCACCATCGGGAAAATGAGGAGAACACATAGAACCAGAGGAAGTGTCTGGCACGGGGCACTGGGCAGGCTGGGAAGGAATGTCACTTTCATCTCTTGCTCTTTTCCTTGGTTTCCATCAGAGACACTGTCCCTGTCCCAGAGTCCTCACTGACCAAGCCAGCTGACCCACGTGACATCCCCTTCAAGGGCAGTTCAGTTCAGCAAGCATTAACTGCTCAGCACCAGGCTCACGGTGGCTGCTAGGGAGTAAGGGTGGTGGGCAAAGAACAGAAAGGCAGGGGCCCTGCCCTGGAAGAAGACACAGTTGATGTGTTGGGTGGGCAGTGGAGGAGACACTGAGGCATGACATTCCTTGCTGGTGGTTTTCCTATTTCCAGAGTAAAGGCGCTGGGGCAGCGCAAGACCTGGATGCTTCCCCCATGGAGCTGGACTTGGAGGCCTGCACCGCTTTTGACTTCCCCACCTGACCCTGGCCTGGCCCTTTCCTGGCCCCCTCTTCCCGGCCTCTTTTGCTGTCCTCCTGACTGTACAATCCCAGGCTCTCTCTGCCTCCCACACTTCCCTTTGTCTCCTTCTCTCTGGCCTTGGTCCCTGGCTTTCTTCCTCTAGCTCCCTGGTTGCCTTCTGGAAAGACGCCTACCAGGCCCACCTATGACTACTCCGCAGAACCTGGGACCCACCTTCTGCTCCCTGAACCCCTCAGGGAGAGTGTAGGCCAGCCATCAGGCCCATTTGTACCCTGGTCATTTCCTACCTGGGTCATTTCCATGTGGAGTGGAGGGAGTTTTACAGAAAAAATGTCAGCCATGCAAACAAGCACACATCTCCTGGCAGCTGGCCAGGAGAGTGAGGAGTGAGAAAATCTCACTACAGTTTTGAGACTAAACTCCGAGCTCTCCGCTTCCATGGCTGTTCCAGCCACCACTACCCCAAAGCCTTGGGAGCTCCCTCCTGGGGCTCCAGCCTGGGAAACAGAGCTCTGCGCCTTCTATTCCCAGCCTTGTTGTCTTCCTCGGAGTTCCCACCTTGGGCCCGTGCTCCTCCCTCCTGAGTCTATCAGCAGCTTCACCCCTGAATCACCTCCCAACTCCCTGCTTGGAGCCCTTGCCTACCCTTCCCCACTTTGCGCCCCGCTTCTGAGCTTCTCCACTACCCTTGGCACAATAGGTGGGCTTCCCTCCAGGCCTGAGGGCAGCTGGGAAACAAACTACATACTTAGAGGCTCAGCAGGGCAGAAGGGAGACAGTAGGGCCACCCTCAAGGGGGTGAGTCACCAGGAGCCACCCCTGGGCCCAGCACACCTAATGCTCCTATAGTCTGTACTGCCCTCACCCCCGAAGCCCAGCGGTCTTCCCAGCTGCAGCCCCAGGCAGGTCTCTCCCACCCCACTTAGCCTTCCAGGGCTGTCCTGGGTCCCTCCAGGCTGTGGTCTCAGTCATGCTTCTCCCCACTCCAGGCCTGCAGAGGTTGATCGCTGCTGAGTTCTCTGGACTAGAGGCCGGTTCTCTCTTCCTGCTTTTCCCTTGGGGCTGGACATCAGTGATCAAGTGAGGCACTTGCCCAGGCTGCACAATTTAAGAGAGTGCCCAAATAATCAAGATAAATCATGTTTTAATGAACTATTTTAAAAATCTGCATTAATGGAAAAAGTCCAAGGTGAATAAAATATCAGAATTTTAAGTAAAGGCAGGATCAGCTTTCCATCTGGATTTTGTCTCCCATTTTTATTACTCACATGTTAGCAGGGCCCCATTTTCCCTTGTGATTATTCCTTCTACTTTTTGCAGGATATTGTCCCAGCTGCTCAAAACATCCGGGCCAACCAAGAGCAAGGAAGGCCTCTTCCCAGGGCGTGAGTTCCCTCTCTGCACAGAGCAGACCTGGAGCCCTAGAGAGCTGTTGTCTTCACTATGAATATCCACCCTAGTTCCTTCTTTTTTGTGCAGTATTACTTCATTTTCAGTCTTCCATGAATCTGCATGGCTTATATGTTCTTTCTTGTGGCTGAACAGGAGTCCTCAGAATTAAGCAAACTGGTGCCTGCCTGACCATTTGTTGAACATGGCACTTGCTACCAATCTGTTCTAAGATTTGGTTTTTTAAATTAACAATGCATCAATAATAAGTTACCAATTAAATGAATGCTGACAAATGTGCACACCTGTGTAACCACTATGACAATCGAAATCTAGAACATTCCCATCACCCCAAAAAGTTTCCTCCCACCTCTTGCAGTCAATTCTCCACCCCATCCCAGCCCCAGACAATCACTGATCTGCTTCCTCTCACTAGAGGTTAATTTTCCCTTTTCTGGAATCTCATCTAAATCTCCCCTAAGATTTAATGCTGAACCCTGAGCGCAGCCCAGCAGGGTCACTGCCCCAGGACTCGCTTCAGGTGCCAGGTCATCCAGATACGATAAGAGGAGGCCAGATCGTGTGGATCATTTTTTTTTTCAAGCCTAGAGAAAACAGCCCATGAGTCCATACAGAGTCCCTGGTCCCCAAGTAGCCTCTCAGCAACTCTAAGGGAGGCTTTCAAGGGACTCTGCTGGTGGGGCAACTCTAAGGATCCCTATTTCCAGCAGATACTGGGTTTCTCCCTTGGATAAAGAGAAAAGGGGAGGGAGAAAAGACTGGCACACCCAGAAGGCGATGCCGGGAAATAAGTGTGGGCAGGAAACCAAAAGACCACCTGATGACTCCCCAGCAGGCCTGTGGTTCAGACAGTCTAGGATCTTAAACGCAGGGGCCACAGAGTTTCTGTTAGTCATGGAGTTTACTGCCCCTTTGTGTCTTGTTCAGGACAACAGGGGGCAGAGAGGGGCAAATCCCTGCTCTTCTTCTGATAATCGGCATTCCTGTCATTGCGTGATCAACACTCCATGATTAAAGGCTGGGTGCAGTGGCTCACTACTATAATCCCATTACTTTGGGAAGTTGAGCCAGGAGGACCGCTTGAAACCAGGAGTTTGAGACCAGCCTGGACAAGGCAAGATACTCTATCTACAATAAATCAGTCAATCAATCAATCAGTCCAATTAGCTGGGGGCAGTGGTGCATGCCTGCAGTCCCAGCTGCTCAGGAGGTTGAAGTGGGAGGATCCCTTGAGCCCAGGAGTTTGAGGCTGCAATGAGCTATGATTACACCACTGCACTGGCAACAGAGCCAGACCCTGTCTATAAAATAAAATAAAATAAATCCATGATTAGATGGGATAAACTAGGTAAGAAGCCTCTGGCAGGACCCTGTCAGTCTCAGTCAAGTTGGCCTCTATCCCCTTGAAGAGTGGGCAGTGGGCAGTGGAAGAGGCTGCCCCTGTCCTCCAGTACCTCCCAGGCAAAAGCAGCCCAGCCCTCTCTGGTGGACCCTCTGCAACACCCCTGCCTGGTGGCTGCCCAGCCTGTGCCCACATCGCTCCACTGGGGACAGTTCTGACTGACTAGGCACCACCTGTTTCCAAAGAAGGATTTGATACAGTTGCTTTTCCTTGTTATTCACCCCTGTGGTGTGTCTGTAGCTCCTTGTTCCCCTCTGAGGGGACCCACAGCAGAAGTCAAATTCCACCTCCCCAAGACAGCCCTTTTCACACTAGAGGGCGACAGCTCAATGACCCTCTGTGTCTGCACTTTTCCCACCTGTTCCTTCACTTGCTTCTGCTGGGAGGTGGTTCCAACCCCTCCCTCAGTGGATTTCTCCAAAACAAGACCCAAGGGCCACAGCCCTCCTGAAGTGCCGGCTGCAGCCGTGTTTACACATGCTTACTCTGACTCTTTACATAAAACCCCCACCGTTGCTCACTGGAAATACCCAGTGGGCTGCTGCTAATTTTTCCACAGAAATGAGGCAGCTGCAGACAGATCCGTGATGCTGACAGACAGGGCTTAAGCCTGGCAGGGACAAGCATGGGTCCCACTTGCACACATTGGAGTCGAACATTCACAGAGCGGGTAAGGGTGAGAGTGGCTGACTACGGTGACCTCGAGAATCCCACCTTCAGCCGGGACCGTCTTTAACTCCCTTTGAACCACCTGAGAAGGCTTTCTCGAGTAGGAGGTGAGATTCCAGAGGCTACACGAACCACAGAGAGACAGCCTGGTGTTCTAGGCTGCCAGGGGGCACTTGACAGGCCCACCAAGGGGACATTCAGAGAGGTGAGTGTGGAGTGGTTTGTAAAAGGGACTTTAAGGTCAGACAGCTGTGGAATCACAGCTCTGCCATGTACCGCCTCTATGTTCCTTGAGCAAGCTAATGGCCATCTCAGAACCTCAGTTTCCTCATCCATCAAATGGGGATAATGGTTCCTCTTAGAGTATTTCTGTCCATTCAGTGAAATCATTTGTATAACACATTTGGCACAGGACCTGGTACCTAGTGCCCACATATGATTATACACACATTATATATATATACACACACACACATACATGTATATACTATACATGGTCATGGTTTCAACAACAAATAGGACTCTGAGCAAGAGAGGAGAGTATTAAAATATGTGCTTTTTTTTCTTTTTTTTGAGACAGTCTCACTCTGTCACCCAGGCTGGAGTGCAGTGGCACAATCATGGCTCACTACAACCTCAACCTCCTGGGTTCAAGCCATCCTCCTACCTCAGCCTCCCAAGTAGCTGTGATTACAGGTGTGTGCCATCATGTCCAGCTAATTTAATTTTTTTTTGTAGAGATAGGGTCTGACTTTGTTACCCAGGCTTGTCTCAAACTCCTGGCCTCAAATGATCCTCCCACCTTGGCCCCCAAAAGTGCTGGGATTATAGATGTGAGCCACCATGTCTGGCCAAGATATGTGCTTTGGATCTGAAGTCCAAAGAGAAGCATCCTTTGCTAGAGATTTGGTGGAGAAAGATCTGGCTTAAGACTTCAGACCTGGGCTTTTGTTGAGATTGTTACTTCTAAGCAGGGCAACTTCCTCCCAGGTGACCCCTGGACTACAGCTTTCTCATCTTAAAAAGTGAGGTCCTTTTCAACTCTGGAGAAACTAGAGGTCTCCAGGTAGGAAGATTTGGCACAGAAGAAGGAAATCATCAAAGGTAATCAGGTGATCTGGAGCTCCTTGTCAAAGAACTGTGAAACAGAAAATCTGAGCGGGAGGACACAGAGTCACAATTTGAGATAGAAAAAAATGCCCTTAAGCATAGCCCAGAAAGACAGGAACAGAAGGATGGTCAGAACCAGAGGGAAAGCAAAAACAGGTGCAAGATGCAATCAATAAAAATTATAAGGAGAAACTACATGTTTCTTTATGGACAAAAATTAAAAGAACACCAGGAAATAATAACTCACATTTGCAAAGTGCTAGCACATACATATTATTTCATTTTGTCCTCTGAGCACACTCAAATACAGTTCTTATTACCCTCTTCATCTTCCAACAAGGAAGCAAAGACACAAAGAAATACACTTCCCAGTGTCAACAGTTTAAGAAGGACGGAGCTAATTCTCATATTCATTGCATTGATTCGTTCTAAAGCTATGTTTTCTGTCTCCACATCTATGTTCTTACCATAACAATGTCAGCTGGCATAGAGAGGTATAATGAGTCATTGTATTTTTTAATTTTCTTAATGTCAATCTACTGTTTTGATAATGAAATTTGAAATGTTAAATCCGTACATTCTTGCTAGAACCTTTATCTATTCTCTTTACAACTCACAGTATTTGAAAAGAAATACTTGATTCTGATGCCATTCTTTTCCCAGTTTCATTTCTCAGCTGCTTCAGACAGATGTGTTTTTATCTGAGCAGGTGATGAGTGTGAAGTCACCGAAGGTGAACTCCTGCAGGTCCCCAGATTAATCATGCTGTGTTTTGTCAACTGTCACCCAAAGACAGACACTTATATTGTTTGCTCAGTGAAAAGGAAATTTTATGCATTTTGATTTTTTCTTGCTTTTCGAATGTGAATCATTTAAAAAGCATACAAAGTTACCCAGACTTCAAGCCTAGTTAACGTAATAAATTTCAGATCTTTGAGCATGCAGCTACACAATTTCATTTCTCTTGTAGTATTCTAGAGTTAGTTTGGAAAGAAAACATGAGCCTTTCTGTTTTTTCAGCTTTCAAAAGACTTTTCTGTTTAGAACAAATTCATCTAAAGGAATAAGATTTTTTTTTTCTGTGCACATAGAAAAGTGGAACAAGCTCCAAGGCCATTTCCTAACCCAAGTGTTACATTCCTGCTCTAGCTCTCGGAGGGAGCCTATGCCACTCTGCATCCTTTGACCTCACTTAATCTGACTTGGCCCTGGGTAGAGAAGCTTATACACACTGAGTCAGACCCACAGGCAAACAGGACCAGGAGGCTGTCTTCAGCAGAGGACATTTAGTGATATCATCCAGTGTGATATTAAGACTTGTAACATCACATTCTCTTCCTTTATCTCATCTGGTCCTCAGGACAATCCTCCAAGGTACATAGGACAAGTACCATTCTTGCTAAAGCCCAGAGAGGCTGGACAACCTGCTCAAAGCCACAAAGCCACAAGGCTGGCGGCTTGGCTGAGCCTCGCAGCAAAATACCTCCCAAGCTATGCCCTTCGCAACATTAATGGTACATTCCAGACAGCCTCAGAGTCCCTTCACAGCTATGATAGATACAACATCCGTGAAGATATAAACACTGGGGCCGGGCGCTGCGGCTCGCGCCTATAATCCCAGCACTTTGGGAGGCCACTTGAAGTGGGTCACTTGAAGTCAGGAGTTCTAGATCAGCCTGGCCAACATGGTGAAATCCTGTCTCGACTAAAAATGCAAAAATGTTAGTCAGGCATGGTGGCGCTTGCCTGTAATCCCAGCTACTCGGGAGGGTGAGGCAGGAGAATCCCTTGAACCCGGGAGGCGGAGGTTGCAGTGAGCTGAGATCACGCTATTGCACGCCAGCCTGGGCAACAAAAGCGAAACTCTGTCTAAAAAAAAAAAAAAAAGATGTAAACACTGCCCTTGAACCTGTCTTTATTTCCAACCTGTAGTACTTCTTAGAGACAACACGTCATGGCCCAGGTCCAGCCCTGGCTTGGCTACCCCGCAGAAGTGGAATCCTGGTCAGTCACTTTGCTTTAGTTCTGTCAACTGTGATCCAGCAAAGATGTGTCTGCTCTGCCTGTCCCTTAAAGATCAAATGATATGTGAGACGAATCTTGGGGAACTCTGAAGTACTGTAATGACGTTGGACATTCTTACTGTAAGTTTAAAACTCTCTGCAAACAGATCTTCCTATCGTTTGTCTTCACACAATACTTGTGAGTTCTAAGATGCTCCTCTTCTAACCTGTCAGAATTCAGTTCGGCCTTGGAGGATTTAGAGATTTCTACTGTTTTCCTTCTCAGCCTTAGTTTTCCCAAACTGAGGGGTTATGATGTTTCTGGTAGCTCCTGATAGAGACCCTTTAACCATAAAAGCACTGAGTGAGGGGCATAACACAAAGAGAGGAAAAGGTTTCCAGTTGAATTCCAGAATCCTCTCTGAAAACATCCAGATTCCACTGGTCTTTTGGGTTGTTGCCACCTTGGACCACCCATGAGTAGGCTGCATTCAAAATTGTCTGTCATAACTGCCAGCACTCCTTCCTTGAGTCAAAATATCTGGCTCAGGACCCATGGCCCTAAAGTGAGAGTCA
Source organism: Trachypithecus francoisi (assembly GCF_009764315.1). Lineage (NCBI taxonomy): Eukaryota > Metazoa > Chordata > Mammalia > Primates > Cercopithecidae > Trachypithecus > Trachypithecus francoisi. The sequence continues at coordinate 106,257,128 of NW_022681473.1, forward strand.
TGAAGCATTTTGCAGGGATGTTCTCCCTTCCATTTTAGCAAATCAAAACCCACTCACTCAGCCCCTAAATCTTGCTTAGTTTTTATACATTCCATAAACAATTCTTTACAGTGTACCGGTCATGTTCCAAATACTGCTCAGGCTACTAAAATAGAGCAGGAATAGCCTGACTCTGTGCCTGTCCTCATGACCTTCGCCTTCAGTGAGGAGCCTCATGCTCCTTTATCCTTGCCCTCCTCACCTGGGGGCCTTGCTGCTAGAAAAACAATAGCTAATGTTTATTGAAGTCTCTTTATGTGCAGTGTCTTCATAGCAACCTCATGCATAGATATTTTTATTCCCATTTTACAGATGAAGAAGCAACTGAGGTTCAAAAAGGGTAAGTAGCTCATGCCTGTAATCCCAGCACTTTAGGAGACCGAGGCGGGTGGATCACCTGAGGTCAGGAGTTCGAGACCAGCCTACCCAACATGGCAAAACCCTGTCTGTACTAAAAAAACAAAAATTAGCCAGGTGTGGTGGCTTGTGCCTGTAATTCCAGCTACTCAGGAGGTTGAGGCATGAGAACCGCTTGAACCCAGGAGTCGAAGGTTGCAGTGAGCCAAGATGGTGCCACTGCACTCCAGCCTGGGTGACAGAGTGAGACTTCATCTCAAAAAAAAAAGAAAGAAAGAAAAAGAAAAGAAAAGAAAAAGAAAAAACAACGGGTGAGCAATTTGTCCAAGACCACATAGCTGACAAGTTCTGGAAATGGGGTTTGCGTCCAAATCCATCTGACTTCTGAAACTGCTTTTAATGTTGCTCTGTGCTCTCTATCCAATCTCCCAATTCAACATCACCTTCAGATGTGGAAATGTTTTTGTCATTCTGTCCTCCAGAGAATTCATGAAGCTTTCAGTAAGGTCTATCCACACAGAGATTCTTGGAGAGGGTTACTTGACAATGCTTTGTGTAGACAATTTTCCACTGTTCTCTGTGGTTGGTTTTCTGTTGGAAACAGCTCCCTATCTCTAAGGCAACATAACATCATGGTTCAGAGTGTAGACCAGATTACGGCTTTTATAAAAGCTGTAAAGTGCACAGGTTCCTCCACCTTCTGTTGGAATTCTGATTGCATTCCTGACAAGCTTACTATCTGAATCTCAGTCTCTTTCTCCACAAAACCAGAAGAATGACATCTGTCTCAGGTTGTAAAGATTAAATGAGATAACATCAATGAAAATGGTAGTGTATGGCATTATACAACTTTATTATATGATTTTTCTCTTAATCATAATTTTTTCAATAGCCTTGGGTATGAGAACTTTTAACATATTAAGAAAGTCTAAAACAAATGTTGCAAACTGGCTGTTGTCAAGCTGGATTAACAAATGTATTTCATTCCATTTGGACAGTATTATTATCTGAATTAATTGCCAGAATTTAAAAATCCAAAGAAGTCTGGTCTGACTGTTAAAATTGACCAGTACTTTGTCTATATCATGCACTTAATAAATAATTACTAATTAATTGATATAATTCTTTTGCATACCTTCAGAAGATCTAGCACAAATGTAAGCAATCAGTTATTCAATAAATAAGTCTTTATCAAATCTCTACTATGTACCAAACAATAGTTGCTTAATAACTTAATTACTTCCTCTGGTCTTCTCATCACAAAGAAAAATTACTGTGTCCTATAAAATAACCCTGATTGAATTAATCACAGCTCTACCCTCATGAGATGGTTCTTACATCACACATACATTCTTCCAAGTAACCAGAAGGAGAGCCTGGATTTCTAGAATTACAGATTTAAGGAGTATGGACAATGGATGGTTGAGACCTTGGTCTCTGAGTCAGGCAGACCTGGATTTGAATACAGGCTCCACCACATGGAAGGCCCGTGACCTGGAGCAAATAATCAACTTCTCAAGCCTCCGTGTCCTCCTCTGTAACCCAGGCAGGAGAACAGGATCTACCGTATAGGGATGTGGGTATGAAATGAGATCATGTGGATAGAGCCATCGCACAGAGTAAGTGTGCAGCAAATATTAACAATCGGAAGCGCAGAACATAGGAACTCGAAGGAATTTCAGCAGTTGTTCCCTTAAACTTCTGATTCCAGAGCAGCCCTCTGACATCTTGAGGCAGGGTATTTGAGAGGCCAGGATGCTAAAGATCCACTTCCTGTGCTTGGTCTATCCTCCTAGGCCTCAGCCCATGCCTCGGAGTGTGAGGCTGCCCCACGCTCCTTTGATTCAACACTGAGCCACAGATTCTGGCATAGGAGTGAGTTCAGAGCCTCAAGGCTAACCCCAAGTTTAGCCAGCCAACCATCTTCAGCCCTGCCTGGACCCACCTGGGCCCCACCTGCTCTCAGTTCCAGTTTTGGGATAAGGAGTGAGGAAGACCAGAGAGTCCTCCTGTGCCACCACCCGATCCTCTGTTCAGCACCAGGTGCCCTGCCTGTCCACTCACCCGCAGTGCCTGGCAGAGCCAGTTCTCCCAGTCTGCACTGGGCCAGGGCTGGTGTGAGGCAGAGCAGCTGAGTCACGGCCCCTGGTTCAGTTTAGTTGCCTACGTGTGCAGATGACACACACACAGAGGGGCTAAGGAGGGTAATTACCCCGGGTGGGGTGAACCCCGCTGACTAAGAATGCTGTGTTCTAGATGCAGAGAGCTGGGAGAACATTGCCAGAAGTGCTTCCTGAGCCTGGACCTTGTCTGGCCCTCCAAGATCCCCTTCCCACCATCTCCCAGCACTTCCAAAGGCCATGCAGCTGAGGTCCTAGACGGGAAGGGTGCATGTTCACAAATAGTATGAGTTGCCACCTGTCAATTGTGCATTTCTGGGTCCAGAGACCAGCTCTGGACACGGGCCAGAGGGACCTGGGCCACCTGCTGTGTCTCCTCTAGAGCCAGGAGGCTATCGGAAGGGGCAGATCCATTCATTCATTTTAACAGCTTTATTGAGATAGAATTTACATATCATACCATTCACCCATTTAAAGTATACAGTTAGATGGTTTTTGGTATATTCAGAGTGGTGTAAGATTGACCATTACAATAAATTTTACAACATTTTCATCATTCCCAAAATAAATACCCTACTCTTTAGCACTCACTTCCCCAACTTCCCTCCCCCAGCCTCAGGCAACCATGAATCTACTTTCTGTGCCTGTAGATGTGTCTGTTCTGGTCATTTCCTGTAAGTGGAATCATGCAGTGTGTGGTCTTCTGTGGCCAACTCCTTGCATTTATCATCATGTTTTCAAGGTCCATCCACACTGTGGCTTATGTTGGGACTTAGAAAACAACACCTCAAAATGAAGACCTCAGAAACAAAAGTTTTTCTCGGACGTGCTCCTGCCCTCCTGTTTCTTAGTCCCATTCTCCCCCAAGGCCAGCCGTGGAGACTGGAATCCCAGACTGGAATCCCTCTTTTCCAAGGCGGGTCGTAGAAACCCAAACTTCTTTTCTCCAAAGCCAGCCATAAAACCTAAAAGTATCAATCTCTCTTCCCAACTCCACACCACCAGTGTAAAAACTGGCCATAAAACATGACGTGGCCTACCTTGTCTGACTGTAGGTCGTTAGACCCCCATACCCAGAAGGAAGGAACACATGCTCAAAAGGGCCAACAACAGTCTAGATGGACAGACTTACTGGATTTCCATACTCGGTCTGTTAGCATTAGGTCAGACCCTTTTTGTCCAATCATATTTCTCTACACGGCTGTCCATCCTTTGTTGAACCTAAGAATAAAAATGGACAACTTCCCCTGTATCTTTGGGCCTTCATTCTGAAGGCTCCTGTGTCACCTAAAACTATGATCAAATAAATTTACGTACCCTTTCTCCTATTAAGCTGCCTCATGTGAGTGATTTTCAACAAAACTTCAGAAGGTGAAGCGGAAGTTTTCCCGTGGACTTGATACTTGTATCAGTACTTCATTTCTTTGTATTGTGAATAACTGTGGATAATACTCCATTGTGTGGCTATGCCACATTTTATTTATCCATTCATCAGGTGATGGCCATTTGAACTGTTTCCCCTTTTGGGCTATCATGAATAATGGTGCTATCAACATTGATGTGCAAGTTTTTGCATGAACATATATTTTCAGCTCTTTTGGGGATATTCCTAGGAGTGGAATTGCTGGGTCATATGGTAACTCTGTTAACCTTCTGGGGAAATTTTCCACAAATAATTTTGAGGGCCTCCTATATGAAAGGTCTGCGCTAGGTGCTGGGAGTTCCGAACAAATCTTGTGAAAAATTAAGAACAAATTCTGGTGAACAATACATGAGGATTCTAATAAGGAATCCACATTTTAGTAAGTGCTAAGGATTACAGGAATGAGCCACCAAGCTGGATGAGCTTGATAAAGTCTACAAAAAAAGGCCAAATAGAATTTTGATTAGGATTGCAAAAACTCTGTAGATCAATATGGGGAGAAATAAACAATATTGAGTCTTATGATCCATGAACATAGTATATCTCTCTCTTTTTTTAAAGTCTTCTTTGATTTCTCTCAGAAACATTTTGTAGTTTGCAGTGTATAGCTCTTACATACATTCTGTTAAATTTATCCCTAAAGATATCATGTTTGTCGATGTGACTGTAAATGGTATTTTTAAAAATATCTATTTCCAATTGTTCATTGCTAGAGATGCAATTGATTTTTGCATATTGACTTTGGACACTTTGGCCTTGCTAAAATTACTTATGAGATATTTTGTCAATTCCTTGAGTTTTTTTTTTTTTAATGCAGATGTTGTTTGTGAGTAAAACAGTTTTACCTGTTTCTTTCTGATATATATACCTTTTATTTGTTTTTAGTACTTTGCTGTTCTAGTACAGTATTGAATTAAAATGTAATTATTTCTTGCTAGGGGTTTTAGTACAATGTTGAATACAATGATGAGAACAGGCATCTTTGCCTTGCTCCTGATTTTTGGGAGAAATCGTTCAGTCTTTCAGCATTAAGAGATATGTTGTTAGCTATAGATACAAATGTCCCTTATCAAGTCGAGGAAGTTCATAGTTTCCCAAGAGTTTTAAACCATAAATAGAAGTTAAAATATGTCTAATGCTTTCTCTGCACCTATTGAGATGATCATATTTTTTAGTATATTGATATGGTGAATTACATTGATGGCACTCCCTGATTTATGTTTTTAAAAGATAACTCTCAGAGGTAAACCAGAGAAAGGCAGGGATAGTAGTTTAGAGGTCCCTGTTATTATCTAGGTGAGAGATGATGGGGGCGTGGGCCAGGCTGGTAGCTGTGGATCTGTTTTAGAAGTAGAGCTGACTTGCTGCAAGATCACATGAGGGAAATGAAGTTAAGATGACTCCAAAAGGTTGTACTTAGATAACTGAGAGGATGAAAGTGCCATTTCTATCTCATGTAAAGGAAGAGGTCTGTGTTGGGTGGAGGCCTTGGAGCACTGTAGTTCTTGGAACTTTCTTCCACAAACCAAGCCCGTTTGCCATTAGCACTGAGGAGATTTCAAGGCTGGATCCCAGAATATTAGGTAGACTAGGGTCTTCACATGGACTGTGCCAGTCCCTAACATTAGTGTGTGAAGGAGGGTCAGCCTCTGACTCCCAAATACAACCCACCTGGGAAGAGGCATACACTGGAAATGGTCTTCACGGAAAGGAGGATGAGAAAGGGACTTTCTGGGACAGCACCTGGCTCTTTCCCCAGAGATCTCTTTCAGCTTCTTTAGTGGGAGTCAGAGACCCTGGGGAAGGGGAAGACCAGGACAGAGATGAGACAGAGGAAATGACATCACCAAGTGATCCTGACCTTGTGATCACGGTCGAAGACAAGCAGCCTTAGAAGCTCAGGCAATAAGAGGTAGGGAGGAGAGAGCAGCAAAGGAGAGAATGAAGGAGAGAAAGAAGTATATTATGTCATCAATAGGAACAGCAATGGCAACTCTGGCCAGCCCTGGGAGCTTGGGGATAAATGAATTAATGGATGCACATATAACTAATTCATCCTAGATGAGAATCAGAGTGCCACAAAAAACTTTAGATTAACTAGAGCAATGGTTTTCATTCCTGAACTCATATCAAAACCATCAACGGGAAGTTTTACAAATCACTGACAACTGGGTGTCATACCAACCAAATCTCTGGTGGGGAAGCCTGAGTATTGGTATTTTTTAAAGAGATTCCTTGCCTATTCTGATTAGCAGCCAGGACCACGAACCCTTGCTCTAGTCTAACTTCTTCATCTTACAGAAGAGGAAGCTGAGAAGCAGTGTTGGGCAGAGACTAGAGTTAAGATGACTGAGGTCCTGTTTTGTCCAGGGCTGAGGGAGTTTCCAGGATGCAGAACTTTCAGTTCTAAAACCAGAACAGTCCCAGAATGTGGGACTTTTAGTGCTAAAACTGGGAAAGCCCTGGGCAAACCTGGATGCGTTGGCCATCCTAAAACTCTCATCTCCCTATTTTCTCGTCTCCCTGAAATTGGGGAAAATTTCTTTCCACTTGAAATGATAGAATAGGTGATTAGTGAATCCTGGACAGTCCATTGGGCCATTGAGTATCTTGTTATTTGATCAAATCCATAATGTGATAGAGCTTGTGTTTCTAGCTGGCCCTCAGACCATAACAGTCCCCAAAACCAAATGCAAAGCAGTCAACCTCTAGGGGGACAGAAGTCAGTGTGGAAGCAGGAGGTCTCAGTTGAAAGGACATGCAGCTCTGCTTGGACATCTGTTTCCATACTGGTTTCCTGGTTTCCTTCCATACTGGTGCAGGAGAGGCTTGTTTCCTGGTTAAATCCTGCTGTGACACACTTTCATGCCACAATGTGCCTATCCATAGCACTAATCAGAGTCATCATTTTATATTTGTATGATAATTTGATTGCTGTCTGTCAAGATTTTAAACTCAGTGAAGACAGGCCATATCTCTTTCTGCTTATTATGGCATCTAATTATCTACCTAGCACAGTGGGTGACGTGGCATCTAAGTATCTACCTAGCACAGTGGGTGACGTGGCATCTAAGTATCTACCTAGCACAGTGGGTGACGTGGCATCTAAGTATCTACCTAGCACAGTGGGTGACGTGGCATCTAAGTATCTACCTAGCACAGTGGGTGACGTGTCGTAGGCACTCAACAAATGAATAAACACATGAACGAATAAATAATGAATATCATTACCTATTCTTGAGCCCAGGGAATAATATTGTCTTGTATCCTTCTATCACCAGGAGATTTCAAATCAGTAGGAGATGAGTGTGAAGTCTTTGTCTAGTGGGACCCACACTGTTACAATAAATGTAATCCATGTTCATCTGCAACATGGAGGCACAAGAATAAAAATGAGAGTGGTGATGGCTTTGCTGGGAGGCCTCTCTGTGCCAGCTGCTGCCTGAGATATGGATGCTTCCAAAAAGAGAGCTGCTGGCTACTCTCATGTCCAGTGTCTTGCACCTCCCTGCCTCAGTGACCTTTGACATCTTTAGTAATATCTGTGACATTCAGACCTTGCCAGGCAGGGCCTCTGTCACATTCCTACTACCTCCTTGCAGATGGCCCATGGATTCATCATCATCAGATCTTCACTGAACACCCTAATGTCCCAGGTACTGTGCTAAATCCTGGGGAAGCAGGGCTGGGTGGGAGCTGGTGAGATAGTGGTGAATGCGATATGACCCGGCCTGTTTTACTGTTCAGCTAGTGGGGGAGATGAGATATGTGCTTAGAAAAAGCTTATGCCGAGTGCAGTGGCTCTCATCTGTAATCCCAGCACTCTGGGAGTGAGTTTGAGATAGAACTGTGGGCCGGGCTGAGCCAGGGTGTTCCCCATAGCATCATCCACACCCCTTTTCCATGCTCAGACACCAGGTTTTGGCCCTCACTCCCAACCTCCCACCACACTGTCTGAACTCAGGAGGGAGCAGGACAGGAGTCTCTTTGAGGAAATGCTTGCCGTGTCGCTCTAGAACAGGTGCACTGCCTTGTACCTTGCAGCAACTCATTAGAATGCTGATGAATGTAGAATGAGAGAAAGAATGAATGAGTCAAGAGACCACCCCCAATGGCACTCATCACCCTGAGAACAGCTCAGCTCTAATGGGGTGATGCGGTGCTCCTGGGTCTCACCCCACTGATCCCAGTGAGGAACATCCCACTGATGAAGTCATCTCCCCTGAGTCATTTCCTGGGAAGTGCTTTGGAGAACAAGCTCCCTTTTGGCTCGCTTAGCCTTCCAGGACTTGGCTTAGGGCGCCACCTGGTGGCAGACCTAGGAAAGGCTCTCCTGCTCACTCCACTCACTCCACCATGCTGGCCAGCCTGAGTCCCCCAGGCTAGAACAACCGCAAACCAGGGCCCCAACACAGCTAACTCAACCTTCTTCCAAGTACTGCTCCCCCATGACTATATTCCCACTGTGTGGCTTAGGCCCTGAGCATCCTCTTGAGGAAAAATGTCATCATACGTCAGCTTCTTAGATGTCCTTAAGGCATCCTGTTCTCAGGGTGATCCAGCCCATGTATGGGCGGAGCTGGGGGCACTCTCCAAACCTTAAGGATTCTGGAGAGGTCTTAAAGTTTCCCAGTTTTACCTCTATATCTGCATCCTATTCATGCCGTTCCTTCTGTACACCATGTACCCTATTAGACAACATGCCAGCCTCCACACCCCAGAGTGAAGAGCACACTTCCGTGAACATCTAGAGTCAGAAGGCAGGGATCAAGTGGTCGGGGGGTGAGGGGGCGCGTAGAGGGTGATGACGTTGGCAAATCATTTAAAGCTGAACGTTAGACATCCCTGCTCAATCTGTGCAGGATATGAAGGTACAGGGATCAGGTCAACGTGATGCCATTTGCAGACTTAACCTTATAGTGGGAAGACTGGTTTCAAGTCTTCGCTGTGCAGATAGACAAGAGCCCTGCTCTCAAGAAGCTTACATTCTAATAAGGAATGGGAGACAGGCAAGAGACAACTGAACAAGTAAATAAACTGATTATTTCTGTAGTATTAAGTGTCATAAAGAAAAGAAAATGACGGCCAGGCGTGGTGGCTCACGCCTGTAATCCTGGCTGAGGTGGGCAGATCCTCTGAGGTCGGGAGTTTGAGACCAGCCTGACCAACATGGAGAAACCCTGTCTCTACTAAAAATACAAAAATTAGCCAGATGTGGTGGCACATGCCTGTGATCCCAGCTACTCGGGAGGCTGAAGCAGGAGAATCACTTGAACCCGGGAGGCAGAGTTTACAGTGAGCCGAGATCATGGCACCACTCCAGCCTGGGCAACAAGAACGAAACCCCATCTCAAAAACAAAAAGAAAAGAAAATGATATGAAATGATAGGAAGTGGCTGGTGGGGCTGGGTGTGGTGGCTTCCTGTAATCCCAGCACTTTAGGAGGTCAAGGCAGGTGGATCACTTGAGCTTAGGAGTTCAAGACCAACTTGGTAAAAATGGTAAAATCCTGTCTCTACAAAAAATACAAAAACTAGCCAGGCGTGGTGGAGTGTGCCTGTAGTCTCAGGTACTTGGGAGGCTGAGAGGAGAGGATCACTTGAGCCCAGGAGATTGAGGCTACAGTGAGCCAAGATCACACACCACTGCACTCCAGCCTGGGCAACAGAGTCAGACGCCCGCCCCCCACTCCACAAAAATAATTAATTAATTAATTAAAAATATTTTTGGCCAGGCACAGTGGCTCACCTCTACCTAGAGACCGTCACAGTCATGAGGAGCCTACGCAGACATGGCAACTAATTATGACACCCTGGATCAGATGCTGGAATAAAAAAAGGACATTAGGGCCGGGCGTGGTGGCTCACGCCTATAATCCCAGCACTTTGGGAGGTCACAGTGGGCAGATCACCTGAGGTCAGGAGTTCGAGAGTAGCCTGGACAACATGGCGAAACCCCTTCTCTAATAAAAATACAAAAAAATTAGCTGGGTGTGATGGCACACGCCTGTAGTCCCATGTACTCTGGAGGCTGAGGCAGGAAAATCGCTTGAACCTGGGAGGTGGAGGTTGCAGTGAGCTTAAGTCACACAGCTGCACTCCAGCCTGGGGGACAAAGCAAGACTCTGTCTCAAAAAATATATATATTTTTTGTCTCAAAAATAAAATGATAAAATAAAAAGGAAGTGGCTAGTGGTAAAGAAGGGAGTCATCTCTAAAAATGAGGTCAGGGATGTATCTAAGAAGGTGATGTAAGATGACACCTGAATGGTGAAAAGGAGACAGAGAAAGAGGGAAGAGGAGACTGAATGGTGAGGAAGGAAGACAGGGAGAGAGGAGAAACGGCATTTCACCTTAGGGTGATGCCTCAACAAGAGACTCCCGTGGCCAGGCACCCGACGTGATTCTCAAGCCAGGAAGCTCAATGTGCGCATTCAATCGTGTGTCCCATCAGGGCACAATGTCTTCTCTCCTCTGAGCCCTTCATTTTCACGAAATCGATCATAGTCGTGGATGTTTTATGCAAGGGGATTTTTACTTTTTAATTTGGTTTCTGTCGTGGTTTTGGTGGAAATCAAGGAAAGAACTGAGATTGCTACCCATGGAGCAGAACAGAAAACACACGTTTGAAAACAGAAGCCCAGAGGTAAAGGCAAGGTGGCTCACACATCCCCCTGGGAATTCCGCTTGAGCAGGGCTCCAGACCACACAGGCCTGGGGCTTGAGATTCAAGCTTGTTTTATCTAAATCTTGAGGACCAGGGAGGCCCTGGCTAATTTTTAGGACATAATCCCCAATGTGTATTGAGCACTTACAAGCTCTTTCCTTTCAATATCTCATTTCATCTTTGCATCCAGGGACTGCTATTATTCCCACTTTATAGATGAGGAAACTAAGGCCAGGAGATGTTGAGTAACTTGTTGAAGATGGCATAACTAATAAGTGGGAGAAGTAGGATTTAAAATCAGGTCTGAGTCCATCCCTGTGCCCTAAACTATGCTCTACATTTGAAATACATGAATGAATTTTAAAATGAATGCTTCTTGGCCGGGCACAGTGATTCACGCCTGTAATCCCAGCACTTTGGGAGGCTGAGGCAGGCGGATCACGAGGTCAGGATTTCAAGACCAGGCCGGCCAAGATGGTGAAACCCCATCTCTACTAAAAATACAAAAATTAGCTGGGCATGGTGGCATGCACTTGTAATCCCAGATACTCGGGAGACTGAGGCAGAGAACTGCTTAAACCTGGGAGGTGGACATTTCATGAGCCAAGATTGCGCCACTGCACTCCAGCATGGGTGACAGAGCGAGACTCTGTCTCAAAAAAATAAAAAATAAAAAAAAGAATGCTTCTTTTGCCCGCCTGCCCCAACATTCAGATAAAAGCACTTTCTCTCTTTTGAACTTCCATAGCAGTTGCAGTTGCTCTGGGTTGAAATTGGAAAGAACTTTTGAATCCATAGGGCAGCAGTTCTCAATCAGGGCATGCTGGCCATGTCTAGACATTCTTGGTTGTCACAACTAGTGGTGAGGAATGCTGCTGGCATCAAGTGGATCAAGGCCAGGGCACTGCTAACAACCCCAGAATGCACAAGACTGCCATCCACGAGAATTATCCAGACAAAAATGTCACAAATGCTGAGGCTGAGAAACCCTCCAGTAGAGGGTGTCTTCAAGGAAAGCAGCTGGCTGGCTGGAGTGATGTTATCTTGATAGTTTAACCTCAGCCTGGGGTTTGTTTCTCAGCTTGTCAAGCCCAGAACCTCGAGTTTGTGAATTCTCTGAGATGATAAGGTCCTGAAGAAATGATTCACATCAAACCAAAAGGCATAAGAAACTGATTTTTAATTGTTTAGAAAAACACAGTTATCCCCTTCCGACCCAAAACAAGCAAGAATTTTCCCATTATTAACCCCTCCCCTGCCCCCGCCAATACATACACACAAATACCCACTGGAATCCATCCAGGGAACTGGGCAGTAAACCCTGGGTGGTCACCTGCAGCTCAGCACCACTTTTTTTTTTTTTTTTTTTTTTTTTTTGAGGCGGAGTCTCGCTCTGCCGCCCAGGCTGGAGTGCAGTGGCCGGATCTCAGCTCACTGCAAGCTCCGCCTCCCTGGTTCACGCCATTCTCCTGCCTCAGCCTCCCAAGTAGCTGGGACTACAGGCGCCCGCCATCTCGCCCGGCTAGTTTTTTGTATTTTTTAGTAGAGACGGGGTTTCACCATGTTAGCCAGGATGGTCTCGATCTGCTGACCTCGTGATCCACCCGTCTCGGCCTCCCAAAGTGCTGGGATTACAGGCTTGAGCCACCGCGCCCGGCCTCAGCACCACTTTTGACTCCACCTGTCCAGGGCTGTTGTGGTGGCACCTGGGGAACAGGTAAACAGAAGCAATCTTTCTAGAAAGATCCAGACTGGAGATAGTCCGAGATTTGCAGAGACAAAGCCAAGGGGAGAGAACCCAGGAAAAAGGTCAGTGAATTCTCCAAAGTGACGTGCATGCATTTACCACAAGAAACCTGACGGCCACAGAGTCCAGAATGTTCTTGTCAGCAGAGCAATAAATTCTGTCCCCAGAGAGATGCTCACTTCAGGCTACAGACAGACTCAGCCACCGAAGCAAACCCTTAGGAAGCCAGTTGCTCATGCAGTGTGCAACAAACCCTCACAACAGAGGTGCATAAACTTCGTAGGCTCTTCAGGCTTCCAGAGGACCTTCCTCATCCCAGGATTGACCACACCAGATCCTTCTAGAAGGATTCTCGTGCTGAATGCACTCGACCTTCAAGCTCTGCCTCTCAGTTCTAGGGAGACCTGTAGCGTGCACTGGAGGCCCTCCTCATCACGGAAGCTTTCTTCCTCTTGTTGGCACATAGACCAAGTTGTGGTTGAGTCTTTCTGCAGCCTGAAGTCAGCTGGTTTCTAGATTTGTTCTGGGATGAATTGACTTTCTAGTTTAGCTCTCTTGTGTCCCTTGTTTCTCAGTACTACTAGTTCAGGGGGCGCCTGTCTGCTTCACTCTGGCCCTGTGCTGGATCACTGGTCACTTTCTACACTGTGTTAGTGTCACCTGAGCATGTATGTCACCCTCCCCACTAAGTCTAGGGTTGGCAAGGCAGCTCAGGCAAAGTCGGAATTGTATCCCAGCTGTACCGAATACTGGCTGTGTAATCCTGGGCAATAGATTTCATCTCTCCAAGCCTCAGTTGCCTCGTCTATAAACCAGGACTCCTGACTGCAGCTGGAAGGGGTCAGTGTGAGGATCAGATCAGGATAGACACACGCAATGCCTCACACCATGCCTGGTGGGTGGTGAGCACTCAATGTGTGTGGGCTCACGCCCTGCACAGAGCCTGGGAGCAGGAGCTGGCACCTCACACCACACTTCCCACACAGCGGGTGCCATGGGTGCCATGCGTGTCTGACTCAGGGGATCCGTGCAAACTCCTTGTTCGTGACTTGTTTCAGCACGTATGCTTGTCTGACCAGTGCAGACTCAAGACTTTAGTAGGACAGAAAGAAGAGCAGTGTGGCGAGGTGGGGGTCACAGGCTTGATGCCAACCCTGCCTCCACCCCTTGCGTCTGTGGGACCCTCGCAGGTTATTTAACTACTCAGTGTCCTCAACAAAAAGCAGGGCAGAGGGCAACCCTTCCCTTCTAGGCCAACACTGCCCATTAGAAATGGAACACTAGCCACAAACACAAGACTCTTATGTGTTTTTTTTAAATGTAGTACCTACATGTCATAGAAATTGTTTTTAATGAAATGGCCTTAGTCATATATTTTCTCTAACCCAGGATACCCAAAATATTGTCATTTTAATATGTAATCAATTAAAGAACGAATGGGATATGTGGGTGTGTATACACACACACACATACATATATATATATATATATATATATATATGAACTCTTTGAAATCCAGTGTGTATTTTTTTTTTTTCTTTTTTGGGACGGAGTCTCACTCAGTCACCCAGGCTGGAGTACAGTGGCGCGATCTCTGCTCACTGCAAGCTCCGCCTTCCGGGTTCACGCCATTCTCCTGCCTCAGCCTCCTGAGTAGCTGGGACTACAGGGGCACATCTCAGGTCACACTAGCCAGCTTTCGGGTGTCCAGCAGCCACATGGGGAGTAGCTACCGCTCAGGACCATAGCTCCAAATGAGTGCATGGAGGTAAATTAGCTGATCCCAAGTAGGTACATGGCAAATGTTGGCATTATTACCTCCTCACTTCAAATGGACAGTGCGCAGGTGACTGAGTAGTTACATAACAAGGTTTTCTTTTTATTCATGTTTTCACATGATACACATGGTATGTAGTAGTGTACAGTGCAAACCCTCAGGAAACCAGTTGCTCACGCAGTGTGCAACAAACCCTCACAACAGAGGTGCGTGAACTTCGTAGTGTTTCATCTGTTTACTTTTCCTTCATGCTCCTTCCTTCGTAGATGAAACAAAAACAAAACACAGATAAGACTCAGAGAAGAATTATACAGACAGCAAAAGTGGTTGTGTGCTACATACATTTGTCAGGACTCACCAAATTATACATCTAGAATCTGTGGATTTTACTATATGTAATTATGTCACAATTTTTAAATTACTGTGCTATAGAATGTGGTCAAAAGCCTGTGTTTTGAACTCAAACGGATCTGGGTTGGAAATACCAGCTCCACCAATTCCTAAACAAGTTGTTTAACCTGTCTAAGCCCCAACGTTCTGCCTGTAAAGTAAGGATAATGATAGTATCTAAGCACACAGTAGCTAGTATGATAGTAGCTAAGCACATAGGTCTCATCCAAACTGTCCGATCCTACCTCTGCCACTCACTAGCTATGTAGCCGGGGCAAATGATTTAACATCTCTGTGCCTCAGTGTACTGATCTGTAAGAAGGAGTTAAAATAGTGTGGTTGTGAGGATGAAATGAGTTAATTCATAGAAAGTGCTTAGAACAGCTTCTGACACATGGAGAGTGCACAATAAATGTTAGGTATTATTGTTTCAAGTTTGTTGAAGAAAATCTGAAAATATAGAAAAGTTAGAAGAAACATCAATTGTTTAACCTCAGAGTCTTTTCTACCCAAAACAACCACAGCTGACATTTTTCTCTAGTGGTTTTTTTGATAAAAGATGAGGCCCCACCTACTTCCTCTCTTGAAAAGTTATTAAGTGTCTCTCCCTCCCTCCTGTACTTCCCACCCCACCCTGCTTTTCTGCCCTTGCAATTTCTGGCCCCAGGACATGACCCAGAAGCCAGGTGTAGATGAAAAAATATTTCTATGAGCACGAAGGAAAAGTAAACAGATGAACCTGGTGCTTTGAACCTGGCACCACTTTTCTGGTCTGTTTTCCGTGACAATGTCATTGGTAATTAGCATATGACATCTTGCTTCCAACAAATGTCAACTGAGATGGGACTGTTGATTTGGTGATATCACAGCACAGAGAAGCTCTAAATGTCAAAGGTGCGACACATCACATGTGATAGGCCCAGGGCCCTCTCTCAGTCATGCTGGGCAGTCCTCGTATGCCTTGCGACCCAAATATGAGCAGGGAACACCTGTCCCTGATTATAAGCGCTTCCACGGGGCCTTCAGCTCTGATCAGGGACCCTTTCTTCTAAGGCAACGGTTCTCAAACTTGAGTGTGTGTTCATGAAAGTCACTTGGTGAAATTGTTAAAATGCAGATTCTGAGTTCAATGCTTAGAAAATATCATTTAATAGCTGTAGGGATGCTCAGGAATGTGCATTTTTTATACATGGGATTCTGATGCAGGTGGTCTCAGGCCCATTCTCTGAGAAGCCCTAGAATGTAAAGGCTGTAATTCTCTTTGTACCTCGCTGGCTTCTACAAACACAAAGGCTAAGATAGAGATAGCAATAGCACCAGATCAAAAACGGGGGGAGTCTTGTCTCCCCTCCCTGGATGTCTGGACCCATAGTCCTTGCCTTGGAAACTCAATGTCTGCTTCAACTTTAGCATGGACAACCCCAGCCACCGGTTTTGAAAATGATTTGACTTTCATGTCACATTGACACTATGGTATTAAGTATTCCAATGGTAATGGAAAGAAATATTGTATCTGGAGTCAAATCTTGACTTTGTAGCTTATTAGCAGCGTGGCTTCAGGCAAATTTCTTCCCTCTTTGAGTCTTAATTTACTCATCTGTGAAAATGGAGATAATGAAGCCAACCTCTTGTGATTGTTATGGCTATCAAATAAGATACTGTATGTGAACAAACTTAGAGCAGTGCCTTCTGCAGAGTAGATAGGAGATACCCATTTTATTTATTCAACAACTATTAATTATGTGCCAGGCTGTGCTAGCTTTTAAGATGCAAAAATGAATGGGAGGCACTGCTGGTCTGTAAGGCGTCCCCTGTGTGCTGGAGGAGGCATCCAATGTCTCCATTACGAGAGAGAAGGAAAGCCAAGCAGTCAGGGTTGGCTTCCCAGAAACACGACTCTCTTTTCCCTATACAAGTGTTTACCTTTTAGTTGCCAAATTGTGGAAAGGTTCGGGAGCGATGCTCCGGGCAGCCTGGAGTGGAGGACAGATTGGGTGCTGCACGGATGGTTCTGCTCTTATTTACTAAGCTGAAAATCCAAGTAATGGCCCAGCACTGTGGCTCATGCCTGTGATTCCAACATTTTGGGAGGCTGAGGTGGTTGGATCACTTGAGGTCAGGAGTTCAAGACCAGCCTAGCCAACATGGCAAAACTCCGTCTCCACTAAAAATACAAAAATTAGCCGGGCATCGTGGCATGCGCCTCCAGCTTCTCAGGAGGCTGAGGCACAAAAATTGCTTGAACTTGGGAGGTGGAGGTTGCAGTGAGCTGAGATAGTGCCACTGCACTCCAGCCTGGGTAATGGAGTAAGACTGTATCAAAACAAAAACAAAAACAAAACACAGATAAGACTCAGAGAAGAGTTAGGCAGACAGTAAAAGTGGTTGTGTGGTACATACATTTGTCAGGACTCACCAAATTATACATTTAGAATCTGTGGATTTTACTGTATGTAATTATGTCACAATTTTTTTAATTAGTGTGGTATAGAATATGGTCCAAAGCCTGTATTTTGAACTCAAACAGATCTGGGTTGGAAATACCAGCTCTACCAATTCCTAAACAAGTTGTTTAACCTGTCTAAGCCCCAACTTTCTGCCTGTAAAGTAAGGATAATGATAGTATCTACTTCATATTATAGTTGTGAGGATTAAGTAAGATAATTAATAAAAAATGCATTAATACAATGCTCAACTTTTAGTTTTCAATAAATATGAACCACCCTTTGATAATCTAGAAAAATACAATGATAGAATACGAAATATAAAAGGCAAACACAAAATCATACTTCTGGCATGAATAAAACTATATTTTTAAAAGACTGCTTAATCTATGTCTAAAACAAAGACAAGGAGAAAATACATCAATATACTAGCAGCAGAGTATGTCTATAATTTCAGCTACTTGGGAGAATGAGGCAGGAGGATCACTTGAGCTCAGGAGTTCAAGTCCAGCCTGGGCAACATAGAGAGACCCTATCTCAAAAAACAACAAACAAAAACTAGCAGCAGCGGTTATGTCACGGGACTATGAATGATTTATTTTTCCTTCTTTGTAAACTCTCTGCACTTCCAAATTTTCTTTAATAAAGTGCACCCCTTTTAAATGAAGAAAAGCATATTTTATTTTAAATAAGAAACCATTGCAAAATCCCATTGTTTAGAAGATAGGAGTGCTTCCAAATGCTAGGGTTTGTTAGTATTGCCTGTCCCTAGAGTACTTAAAAGGGGATGAATCTTCAAAGTGGGAGAGTTAAGGAGCCAGCTGTAGGGAACCAGAGCATGCAAAATCCAAGGAATGGGGCACAGACAAAGCTGCCACTGAACACAAGAGAATTCCAAACAATTGATGAGCAACTGAGCACAATTTGTACGAAGCTTAACAAACTCCAAGCGGGAAAAATGCAAAGAGAACCACACCTAGGCACATCATAGTAAAACTGCTGAAGATAAAGTCAAATATAAAATCTTAAAAAAAAAAAAAAAAACCAGGAAGAAAAAGATAAATAATCTTAAAAGGAACAAAAATAAGATGACTGACTTTTTGTTATGGGTTGAACTGTGTATCTCCCACCCCCTGCCAAATTCATATGTTGAAATCCTAACTCCCGTACCTCCGAATGTGGCTGTATTTGGAGACTGTGTCTTGTCAGAGATAATTAAGTTAAAATGAGGTCATTAAAGTGGGGCTGTAATTCAGTATGACTGGTGTCCTTATAAGAAGAGGAGATTTGGACACAAACTTGCACAGCGGGAAGACCATGTGAAGATGGAGGGAGAAGATGGTCATCTACAGCCAAAGAGAGAGGTCTCAGAAGAAACCAACCCTGCCAACACCTTGATCTTGGACTTTAGAACTACAAGAAAATAAATTTCTGTTGTTTAAGCCAAAGACCCAAAACTGTTCCTCTAGATAGGCCCAAGTGGCACTTTTGTTACAAAAGCCCTAGAAACTTAATATACGTTTTAACAGAAGCAATAGGAGCCAGCAGACAGTGGAATGATATCTTTAAAGTGCTGACAGACATATGTAACAGATCCACAGCCAATATCATACTGAATGGGAAACAAGTGAAAGCCTTTCTTCTAAGAGCTGGAACATGACAAGGATGCCCACTTTTACCACTGTAATTTAACATAGTACTGGAAGTCCTAGGTAGAGCAATCAGACAAGACAAAGAAATAAAGGGCATCCAAATCGGAAAGAATGAAGTCAAATTATCCTTGTTTTCACATGATGTGATCTTATATTTGGTAAAACCTGAAGACTCCACCAGAACTATTAGAATGGATAAATAAATAAATTCAGTAAAGTTGCAGGATACAAAATCAACATACAAAAATCAGTACATTTCTATATGCCAAAGGTAAGCAACTTGAAAAAGAAACCAAGAAAGTAATCCCATTTACAATAGCTACAAATAAAATAAAATACCTAGGAATTAACTTAAAGAAGTGGAAGTTCTCTATAATGAAAACTATAAAATATTGATGCAAAAAATTGAAGAGGACACCAAAAAAAAAAAAAAAAAAGGAGTGGGGGAAAAGATGGTCCATGTTCATGCATTGGAAACATCAGTATTGTTAAAATGTCCATACTATCCAAAGCAATCTACACATTAAATGCAATCTCTGCCAAAATACCAGTGATATTCTTCACAGAAATTGAAAAAACAATCCTAAAATTTATATGGAAACACAAAAGACCTAGAATAGCTAAAGTTATCCTGCACAAAAAAAAAATAAAACTGGAGGAATCACATTACCAGACTTCAAGTTATACTATAGAGCTATAATAACCAAAACAGCATGGTACTGGCATAAAAGCAGACACATAAACCAATGGAACAGAATAGAGAAGACAGAAAAAGAATCAATACATATACAGAGAACTCATTTTCAAAAAAGGTGTCAAGAATGTATGTATTAACCAGGGTTCTCTAGAGGAACAGAACTAATAGGATAGATGTATATATGAAGGGGAATTGATTAAGAAGCACAGACACACACAATCACAAGGTGAAGTCCCACAACAGGCTGTCTGCAAGCTGAGGAGCAAGAAAGCCAGTCTGAGTCCCAAAACGTCAAAAGTAGGGAAGCCAACAGTGCAGTCCAGTCTGTGGCCAAAGGCCCAAGAGCCCCTGGGAAATCAATGGTGTAAGTCCAAGAGTCCAAAATCTGAAGAACCTAAAGTCTGATGCTTGATGGCAGGAAGCATCCAGCAAGGGAGAAAGATGAAAACTGGAAGACTCAGCAAGTCTGCTCTTCCATCTTCTCCTGCCTGCTTTATTCCAGCCACACTGGCAGCTGATTAGATGGTACCCACCCAGACTGAGGGTGGGTCTGCCTCTCCCAGTCCACTAACTCAAATGTTAACCTCCTTTGGCGACATGCTCACAGACACACCCAGGAATAATACTTCACATCCTTCAATCCAATGAAGTGAACACTCAGTATTAACCATCACCATATACATTGGGGAATGGACAATCTCTTCAATAAATTGTGCTGGAAAAACCAGATATTCATATGTGGAAGAATGAAACTAGATGCCTATCTCTTGCCATACACAAACATCAAATCAAAATGGATTAAAGACTTAAATCTAAGATCTCAAACTATGAAACTACTACAAGAAAACATTGGGGAAACTCTCCAGGACATTCGAGTAGGCAAAGGTATCTTAAGTAATACCCTGAAAACACAGACAACCAAAGCAAAATTGGATCAAATCAAGTTAGAAAGCTTCTGCACAGCAAGGAAAACAATCAACAAAGTGGAGTGACAACGAATAGCATGGAAGAAAATGTTTGCAAAGTACCCATCTGACAAGGGATTAATAACCAGGATATATCAGGAGCTCAAACAACTCTATAGGAAAAAATCTAATAATCCAATTTAAAAACGGGCAAAAGTTCTGAATAGACATTTTTCAAAAGAAGATATACAAATGGAAAACAGGTATATGAAAAGGTGCTCAACATCATTGTTCATCAGAGAAATGCAAATCAGAACTACAGTGGGATATCATCTCACTCTGGATAAAATGACTTTTATCCAAAAGACAGGCAATAACAAATGTTGGCAAGGATGTGGAGAAAGGGAATCTTTGAGCACTGTTGGTGTTGGACAACTGTTGGAGAACAGTTTAGAGGTTCCTCAAAAAACTAAAAATAGAGTTGCCATGCAATTCAGCAATCTCACTGCTGGGTATATACCCAACCGAAGGGAAATCAGTATTTCAAAGAGATATCTGCAGTCCCATGTTTACTGTAGTACTATTCACAGTGGTCAAGATTTGGAGGCAACTTAAGTGTTCATCAACAGATGAATGGATAAAGAAAATATGGTGCATATACATAATGGGGTCCTATTCAGCCATAAAAAAGAATGTGATCCTATTATCTACAACATAGATAGAACTAGAGGTCATTAAGTGAGATAAACCACACACAAAAAAGATAAACTTTGCATGTTCTCACTTACTTGTGGGAGCCAAAAATTAAAACAATTGAATTCATGAAGATAGAGTAGAAGGATGGTTACCAGAGACTGGGAAAGGTAGTGGGGGTGGAGTTGGGAAGGAGTGCAGATGGTTAATGGATACAAAGAAATAGAAAGAATGAATAAGACCTAGTATTTGCTATCACAACAGGGTGACTATAGTCAATAATAATTTAACTGTACGTTTTAAAATAACTAACAGCATTATGATTGGATTTTTTGTAACATAAAGGATAAATGCTTGAAGTGATGAGTACATCATTTACCCTGATGTGATTATTACACATTGCATGCTATATCAAAATATCTCAGGTACCCCATAAATATATGCACCTATTATGTACCCACAAAAATAAAAATTAAAAAAATAAAGTGCTGATGGAAAATAACTTCCAACTTAGAAGTCTATAATCAGCAAAAATATATTTCAAAAATGAAAGTAAGGACTTCCTTTTCTGGCCAAGATGAAGTTACAGGAACTGCATTTATCCTCCCACCAGAAACATTCCCTACCCAAATGGATAAAACGTATGAAACAATAGTTTCTGAGACTTTGAACATCAGGCAAAAAATGTCTGGGACCCTGGGAGACAGAAAATAAGTAAGTAGAGAGATGTGATTGCCCCCAGCAAATTGCCTTGAGAGAATTTCCAGGCCGCAGCATGGGTAGGGGTGGAGGTCGGTGGGGGAACTCAACTCCTATGTGGGTGGGGTTCATAGGACAGAATGCCAGAGGAGAGAGCTGAACACAAAGGGAACTTTGGCGATCTAAAAAGGGTTTCCTTCAAGTGTTCAGCAGAATACTGATTATTATACCCATAAGAAAAAACTATCTGAGGCCAGGCAAAGAAGCTTCTGAAAGAATGAGAGAGAACAGTATCTGGTATGCACACAGAATTGGGAATAGTGCCCGTTCCCACTATACCGACGAGAGAAACATAATTCACAGGGAATTAGGTGGAGTATTCAGGATGACCTTGGCTCAGTAGGGGGAAGTAACCAGCCCTAGGCTAAACAGTACTTCAAATTTACCTAACAAATCACAAAAGCAAGACACAAAGGATCAAACTGTTTCCAAGATACTTTAACTGCATCCCAAAACACAGCTCAAGAATAATTACAGGAATACCACAATATCAAGCACCCAACAAGGTAAAATTTACGGCATTTAACATATAACCAGAGATTACCAGGCATACAAAGAAAGAGCAAAACAAGAGTCATAATGACAAAATAATCAGTTAATTGAAACCAACCCAGAACTGACACAGATATTAGAATTAGCAGAGAAGGATGTTAAAACAGCTATTATAACTGTATTTCATATGTTCAAAAAGCTAAGTAGAGACATGGAAGAATATTTTTAAAGATGTAATTCTAATTTACAGATGAAAACTACAATACCAGAAATGAAAAATATACCAGATGGGGTTAAGAGCAGAGTAGACATTGCTGAAGAAAAGTTAAGTGGCCGGGCGCGGTGGCTCAAGCCTGTAATCCCAGCACTTTGGGAAGCCGAGACGGGCGGATCACGAGGTCAGGAGATCGAGACCATCCTGGCTAACACGGTGAAACCCCATCTCTACTAAAAAAAATACAAAAAACTAGCCAGGCGAGGTGGCGGGCGCCTGTAGTCCCAGCTACGTGGGAGGCTGAGGCAGGAGAATGGCGTAAACTCGGGAGGCGGAGCTTGCAGTGAGCTGAGATCCGGCCACTGCACTCCAGCCTGGGCGACAGAGCGAGACTCCGTCTCAAAAAAAAGAAAAAAAAAAAAAAAAGAGAAAGAAAAAAAGAAAAGTTAAGTGAACTTGAAATCTTAGCAATAGAAACTGCTCATAGTTCAGAAAGTGAAACACAGGGGAAAAAATCATCAAAACTGAAAAGGAAAAAGAAAACAGCATCAGTGAGCTGTGAGTCAACTTCAAGCAGCTTAATATTGGGTTCCCTAAAAGCAAATGAGAGGGGAAACAGAAAAATATGACAGGATAAGAGCCAAAAAGTTTTCAAACTTAATGAAAACTGCAAACCCACAGGTCCAAGAAACCAACCAATCAAACAAACAAATAAGCAAACAATAAAACAAAACGCAAAGCACAAATATATGCAGAAAACTACAGTGAGGCAGATTATAATCAATTTGCTAGAAACCAACGTTAAAAAGAAAATCTTAAAAGCAGCTAGAGAAAGACATGTTACATACAGAGGAAGAATTAAGATAAGGATTTCTGATTAGAAACAATGGAAACAAGAAGACTGGAACAACATCTTTAAAGCACTTGAAAGAGAAAACAGTCCCTCTAGAATTCCATACCCATCAAAAACATCTCTCAAAAATAAAGACATCTTCAGACATACAAAAGCTGAGAGAATTTCCACCAGCAGAACCACACCATGAGAAATGTAAAAGGAAATTCTTCAGGCAGAAGGAAAAGAATACCAGATGGAAACCTGGGTTGACACAAATAAATAAAGAATACTGGAAATGATAGTGACTACACTGGTAAATATATGAAGTTTTAAAAATTATTTAAATATCTTTCAAAGATAAGGGACTTTTAAACTAAAAACAGTTATAACATATTGTGAGGTTTAGAATATTTGTAATAGCAAAATGCATGATAAAAACAGCACAAAGGCTAAAAAGGATAAAAATGAAAGTATGCTATTGTAGAGTTCTTTTACTAGGCATAAAGTAGTATAATATCAGCTGAAGTAGACTGTGATAACTTAAAGATGTATACCATAAACCCAAAAGCAACCACTAAAAAAAATCCCCAACAGCCAAGAGTTATAGCTAATAAGCCAACAAAGGACATTTTAAAATACTCACTCCAAAGAAGGCAGAAAAAAATGGAAAGGAGGACAGAACAGATGAGACAAAGAGAAAAGAAATAGCAAGACGATAGACCTAAACCCAACCCAAAAAGCAAGATGCAACTATATGCTGCCAACAGGAAATTCATTTTAGGGCTGGACTCAGTGACTCATGCCTATAATCCTAGCACTTTGGGAGGTCAAGGTGGGTGGATCACCTGAGGTCAGGAGTTTGAGAGCAGCCTGGCCAACATGATGAAACTCTGTCTCTACTAAACATACTAAAATTAGCCAGACGTGATGGCCCTGGCCTGCGCCTATAGTCCCAGCTTCCTGAGAGGTTGAGGTTGGAGAATCAGTTGAGCCCAGAAGGCGGAGGTTGTAGTGAGCCAAGATGGCGCCACTGCGCTCCAGCCTGGGCAACAGAGTGAGACTCCACCGAAAGAAAGAGAGAGAGAGGAAGGAAGGAAGGAATAGAAGGAAGGAAGGAAAGAAGGGAGGGAGGGAGGGAGGGAGGGATGGATTTATTTTAAATATAAAGGTACATATAGGCTAAAAGTAAAAGGATGGGATAGTGTAAACCATTCTAACACTAGTCAAGAGAAAACTGGAGTACCTATGTTACTATCAGACAAGGTAGGTTTTAGAGCAAAGGATATTATCAGAGCTAGAGAAGGTCATGTCATTTTATAGCTATAAAGGGATCAATTCATCAAGAGGACACAATTCTAAAATGTTTATGTGCCTTTAAAATATAGAAAGTAAAAACTGCTA
Source organism: Trachypithecus francoisi (assembly GCF_009764315.1). Lineage (NCBI taxonomy): Eukaryota > Metazoa > Chordata > Mammalia > Primates > Cercopithecidae > Trachypithecus > Trachypithecus francoisi. Next base: position 106,281,739 of record NW_022681473.1, read on the forward strand.
GAGTTGCAAGAACAAACAGACAAATTGACAATTACAGTCAGAGATTTCAGTACACTTTTCTCAATAAATGGTAGAATAAGTAGAAAATAAATGAGATTATAGTACATTTGAGTAGTACTATCAATCAATTTGACCAGATTGGCATTTATAGAACATTCCATCTAACAACAGCAGAATACACCATCTTTTCAAGTGTACACAAAGCATTTACCAAGACTGATCATATTCTAGGCCATAAAATAAATCTAAATAAGTTCTGAAGGATTTAAGTCATACAAAATATGTTCTCTGACCACAATGGAATTAAATTAGAAATTAATACCAGAAAGGTACCTGGAAAATCCCCAAAAGTCTGGTAACTGAGTCCCATACTTCTAAATGACCCGTGGTCATGACCCAAGAAGAAATTGAAAGGGAAATTACAAAGTATTTTGAAATAAATGAAAGTGAAAACACAACATAGAATTTATGGGATGCTGCTAAGCAGTACTTATGGGGAAATTCATGGTACTAAATGCCCATACTAGTAAAGAAGTATCGACTGGGCATGGTGGCTCACACCTGTAAACCCAGCACTTTGGAGGCTGAGGCAAGCAGATCACCTGAGGTCAGGAGTTTGAGACCAGCCTGACCAACATGGAGAAACCCCATCTCTACTAAAAATACAAAATTAGCCAGGCATGGTGGTGCATGCCTGTAATCCCAGCTACTCGGGAGGCTGAGGCAGGAGAATCACTTGATCCTGGGAGGTGGAGATTGCAGTGAGCTGAGATCGTGCCACTGCACTCCAGCCTGGGCAACAAGAGCAAAACTCCATTTCAAAAAAAAAAAAAAAAGAAGAAGTATTAAGTAAATATGCTCATATTCAATCTCAAGAAACTAAGAAAATTAAGAGAAAATTAAACCCCAAAGAAGCAGAAAAAGAAAATAACAAAGATCAACAGGGAAATTAATATTAATAAAACAGAAAACAAAATGAAACAAATAGAAAAAGCCGACGAATCAAAAGCTGGTTCTGTGTGATTAATAAAATGGATAAACCTGTAGCTATAATGATTAGGGTAAAAAGAGAGGTGACACAAATTTCCAGTATTAGAAATGAGTGAGGTGACTTCATTCAACAGATTTTACAGATATTGAAAGGATAATAATGCAATATTATGAGCAACTTTATGTCAAAAAAATTGAAAATTTGCATGAAATAGACTAATTTTCTTGAAAAACACAAATTACCACGGCTCATTTAAAAAGAAAGATAACCTGAACAACCCTATTGTAGTTAAAAACCTTCCCACAAGGAAAACTTCAGGCCCCAGTGGCTTCACTGGAGAATTTCACCAAACATTTAAGAAAGCGATAATACTAAGTCTACCCAAACGTTTTCAAAAAATTGAAGCAAAGGGAATACATCTCAACTCATTTCACGAGGTCAGCATTACCCTGATGCTAAAACCAGACAAAGACATTTACAGAAAAAAACAAAACTAAACTAAAGACCAAAATCGCTTATGATCACAGAGCAAACATTTTAAACAATACTTTGGGGAATTGAATCTAGCAATATATTACAAGGATAATACATCATGACCAAACGAAGTTTATCTCATGGCTTCAGGGTTGAATGAACATTTGAAAATCCCTCAGCATAATTCACCTGAAATTCAAGCTGAAAATCAGTGATCTCTGTTGCCATCTCAAGACGATAAAAAAAAATTAACAACTAAAAAAGGAAAACCATGTAACCATTTCAATCGATGCAGAAAAAGCACTTGACAAAATTTAACATCCATTTTATCCATTCCTGATTTTTTTGAGATGGAATCTCGCTCTGTTGCCCAGGCTGAAGTGCAATGGTGCAATCTTGGCTCACTGCAACCTCCAGCTCCCAGGTTCAAGCGATTCTCCTGCCTCAGCCTCCCATGTAGCTGGAATTACAGGTGTCCACCACCATGCCCAGCTAATTTTTTGTATTTTTAGTAGGGATGGGGTTTCACTCTGTTAGCCAGGATGGTCTCGATCTCCTGACATCATTATTCACCGGCTTCGGCCTCCCAAAGTGCTGGGATTACAGGCACGAGCCACCACACCCGGCCCATTCCTGATTTTAAAAACACTCAGCAAACTAGAAATAGACAGGAACCTCTTCAATCTGAATTTTAAAAATCCACAAAAAACCTATAGCTATGATCATTCTTTTTGTTTTTGGTTTTTGTTTTTTTTTTGAGATGGAGTCTTGCTCTGCTGCCCAGGCCTGGAGTGCAGTGGTGCGATCTCGGCTCACTGCAACCTCTGCCTCCCAGGTTCCAGCAATTCTCTGCCTCAGCCTCCCGAGTAGCTGGGATTACAGGCACTTGCCACAATGCCTGGCTAGTTTTTGTATTTTCAGTAGAGACGGGGTTTCACCATCTTGGCCAGGCTGGTCTTGAACTCCTAAGCTCATGATCCACCCGCCTCGGCCTCCCAAAGTGCTGGGATTACAGACATGAGCCACCGCACCCAGCTAGCTATGATCATTCTTAATGGCAAGAGACTGAATGTTTCCCCGTAAGATCAGGAACAGGACAGGTTGTCCTCTTCCACCAATTCTATTCAACATTTTACCAGAGGTGCTAGCCAAAACAATCAGGCCAGAAGAAGAAATAGAAAACATCTATTTTTCTGGGTAGGAAAAAACATCTGGCTGGGTAGGAAGAAGTAAAACTGACTTTATTTTCAGGTAACATGATCATCTAGGTAGGAAATCTGATGGAATCTACCAAAAAAGCTACTGGAGCTTGTAACTGATAACAGACAAGGTAACAGGTTGCAGGATCCATATTTAAAAACAATTGTATTTTTATATACTAACAATGAATAATTGAAAGTTAAAATTTATAAAACAATGCCATTCATAATAGCATCAAAAAATATCAAATACCAAAATTAACCATATGTCGGGACATAAATCGAGCCTCAATGACTTTCAAAAGTTACATCATTTAGAGGATATTCTATGAATTAATAAAAAAGAGATAATTGGAAAATCCTCAACTGACTGGGAAGCAAATAATGTACTTCTAAATAATCCAAGGGCCAGAAGAAATCATAATGAAATTTTAAAATATTTTATTTACTTATTTATTTTTGAGACAAGGTCTCCCTCTGTCACCCAGGCTGGAGTACAATGGCACAATCACAGCTCACTGCAACCTCAAACTTCTAGACTCAAGCAAACCTCTCACCTTAGCTCCCTGAGTAGCTGGGACTACCGACCCAAGCCACCATGTCCAGTTAATTTTTAATTTTTTTATAGAGACAGGATCTCGCCCAGGCTGGTCTCAAACTCCTTGGCTCAAGTGATCTTCCTGCCTTGGGCTCCCAAAGTGCCAAGATTACAGGCCTGAGCCACCTAGCCTGGCACAATTTTAAATATAGCATTAACAAAATTTCTGAGATGTGACTAAAACAGTGCCCAAAGGGAAAGTTATAACTTTAAATAATAAATTAGAGATGAAGAAAAGCTGAAAATCAATTATCTCACTTGCCATCTCAAGATGATTAGAAAAAAGCACCCCAAACCTAAAAAAAGTAGGATATGATAAAGAGAAGAGCAGTTTAAGAAGAGAAAACAGAATTTAAAATTTTAAAAGCCAAAATTTGTTTTTTTAAAAAAGATTAATAAATTTGAAAAAAAATTAGCAAGACTGATTTTGAAAAAGAAAGAGGCCAGGTGCGGTGGCTCACGCCTATAATCCCAGCACTTTGGGAGACCGAGGCAGGCAGATCACCTGAGGTCAGGAGTTCAAGACCAGCCTGGCCAACATGGCAAAACCCCGTATCTACTAAAAATACAAATATTAGCTGGACGTGTTGGCAGGCGCCTCTAATTCCAGCTACTCAGGAGGCTGAGTCAGGAGAATCGCTTGAACCCAGAGTCAGAGGTTGCAGTGAGCCTGAGATTGCACCACTGCACTCCAACCTCAGCAAAAGAGCGAGACTCCATCTCAAAAAAAAAAAAGGAAGGAAGGGAGGGAGGGAGGGAAAGAGAGAGAGACAGAGACAGGGAGAGAAAGAAGGAAGGAAGGAAGTAAAAGAGAAAGAAAGAAAGAAAGAAAGAAGGGAGGAAGGGAGGAAGGGAGGAAGGGAGGAAGGGAGGAAGGGAGGAAGGAAGGAAGGAAGGAAGGAAAGAAGGAAAGAAAGAAGGAAGGAAAGAAAGAAAGAAAGAAAGAAAGAAAGAAGAAAGAAGAAAGAAAGAAAGGCCGGGCGCGGTGGCTCAAGCCTGTAATCCCAGCACTTTGGGAGGCCGAGACGGGCGGATCACAAGGTCAGGAGATCGAGACCATCCTGGCTAACACGGTGAAACCCCGTCTCTACTAAAAAGTACAAAAAACTAGCCGGGCGAGGTGGCGGGTGCCTGTAGTCCCAGCTACTCGGGAGGCTGAGGCAGGAGAATGGCGTGAACCCGGGAGGCGGAGCTTGCAGTGAGCCGAGATCCGGCCACTGCACTCCAGCTTGGGCGACAGAGCGAGACTCCGTCTCAAAAAAAAAAAAAGAAAGAAAGAAAGAAAGAGAAAGAAAGAAGAAAGAAAGAAAGAAAGAAGAAAGAGAGAGAGAGAGAGAGAAGGAAAGAAGAAGAAAGAAAGAAAGAAAGAAAGAAAGAAAGAAAGAAAGAAGGAGGAAGGGAGGAAGGGAGGGAAGGAAGGAAGGAAGGAAGGAAGTGAATTACTAATATTGGGAATGAATAAAAAAGGCAACATTACTCCAGATCCTAGACAATACATTTTGAACAACATTATTCCAATTTGGATGAAATGGACAAATTCTTCAAAAAGCCAAGTTCACAAAGATAAAAGAAGAAGAAACAGAAGAATACTGGGATATTCTGACATCCATTAAGGAAACTCAATCTTTGCCTCCCAACTCCCTGCCGGCTTCCTTGGAGGCTCATCCTCCATGGGTGAATGCACAATATTAGAGTCACTTAAAGATTTAAAGGGAATCTGCAGGCAGTTTTGGGGCTCCCTAATCTACCACTCCCTTCTTTCTGAGATCTTTCCTTCTCAGTTTCCGGCTGCTCTGGCAGCTCGGAACCCTGACCTGTGACTGAGTTCTCAGCCCAGCAGCACTCACCCTCATGTGGAATCTGGTCTCCCAGGTGCCACCTGGAACCGGAGTGAGCTCTCAGGGACCTCACCTAGTTTGCTCTACTCCTACTTAACACGACACTCTCAACGCCGTTGGCTCTTGCTTGTGCTCTAGTGCCTTCAAAACAGCTGGATTTGTTTGTTTGTTTTTGCAGATTATGTATCTTTTTTTGAAACAATTTCAAACTTTCAGAGGTGTTGCAAGAATAATACAAAGAACTCCTGTATACACGTTACACAGATTCATCTATTGTTAGCACATTTCCATGACTGCTGTTCCTTGTTGGTAGATGATCAATAGAAATAGCAATATGTGTGTATGCATATATATACTTATTTTTAAATAGACTTTATTTTTTCGAGCAGTTTTACATTTACAAAAACAAAACAGCTGGGTGTGGTGGTGCACATCTGTAGTTCCAGCTACTTGGGAGACTGAAGCAGGAGGATTGCTTGAGCCTAGGAGTTTGAGTCCAGTCCGGGCAACATAGTGAGACTCTGTCTCAAGAAAAAATGAGGGGGATAGGGACGGGTGGGGTGGCTCATCCCTGTAATCTCAGCACTTTGGGAGGCCGAGGTGGGCGGATCACCTGAGGTCAGGAGTTCGAGACCGGCCTGGCCAACATGGCAAAATCCCGTCTCTACTGAAAATACAAAAATTAGCTGGCCATGATGGTGCATGCCTGTAATCCCAGCTATTCGGGAGGCTGAGGCAGGAGAATTGTTTGAACCTGGGAGGCAGAGGTTGCAGTGAGCCGAGATTGTGCCACTGCACTCCAGACTGGGCGACAAAGTGAGACTCCGTGTCAAAAAAAAAAAAGAGAGAGAACATACTGTAGAGGGTTCTCATATACCCCACATCCAGTTTCCCCTATTATTAACATCTTACATTAGTGTGGTACTTTTGTTACAACTAATCAGTGATATATCATCACTGACTATAAAGTCCATACTCCTCAATGTACTTTTTATTTTATTTTCTCTTTTTTGTTTTTTTTTTTTGAGACGGAGTCTTGCTGTCTCCCAGGCTGGAGTGCGGGTTGTCCATGCGGGTTTTGTGCTGCTAGGTGAGCCCTGCTCTCACTGGCCTTGTTCATGTATTTCTGGTTCCCCACCCTCCCTTCCCTGCTGGACCTGGTTGTGTAGTAACTGGGTGCCCACCTCAGCATGCTCCAGAGCCAACCCCAGAATTCAGTTCCGTGATTTCTGACAGGTGCCTGAACTCTCAGACACAGACTATGAGACCCTGGCCACCATAACAGTCCCAGGGAATGAGGGGCCAGAGCCTGACACCTCCATTCACACATAAAGTACCCTTGCCACCCAAGGGCAAAAACAGCACCTCACACCTATGAGGGCCTGAGAGATCTAGAAGTCTGTTTCACACTCTGAGCAAAATCCCCCACCCAAATGTTAAAAGGCAAGAGGGCAGGGAGGGAGTTGAAGACTCAGAAACCACTATGGTTGGAAAAGAAAACCAAACCAAACAATTTGTGGACGGTTAACCCACCTGCCCACAAAACAACCCTTAAAGGAGGACCCATGAGGTATGATGGGGCTCAGCCAATTTTCGCAAGTACGAACCATTTAACGCTCAAGGTTTCACCCCTCCTTAATACCACCCCTAGTGCTTTGTGCTGGGCACCACAATCAGGTGAAAAGACAGCTTGGGTGCAGAATCTCATTTGATTTTTACAAAAGCCTTAGGAGCATGCAGGACAGGGATTCATACCCTCACTTTATCATAGAAATGGAGGCTTAGAGAGGTCAAGTGATTTGCCAGACATGGTCCAGTAAGTGAACATGCTGTCCAACGCCATCTTGGGCTTTATATGGAATGGCTCAGTGGAAAAGACTGGAACCATTCCCATTAAAAAACATCGAGTAGAGGCACCTAATAATAGTGGCCAATCAACAAAGATGCACATGAAACTGTTAGTCAAAACAGCACGTTCTTCCCAAAGCTGGAGCACTTAGGAAGGTTAGAATGTCTAGCGTTAACCAAGGAAGGTTCTCGATAAGCAGTGTTGAGTATTGTGCAGAAAGGGGAAGAGAAGGCACAAAGAAGGCCAAATGGCTCCACACTCCCAGGACTGTGTCCCCACTCTCTGACTGCCATCTCCTGGAGAGCTCTGCCTGGCTGGGGTCCCCATACAGAAATCACCTGGTGGCCTGTGCGAGGAAACAGCCAACCTTAGAGTTCTATTCCCACTCAGATATGTCTCTGTAGGTTGCCAGCATATGGCATACTGCCTAGCACACAGTGGGTGCACACTAAATGTTTGTTGACTGGAATTAGCTGATAAATGTTTGCTGACTGAGGCACAGACAGGTGAAGTCAGTCTTCCAAGATTACACAGCCAGTAAGTAGCAGAAGTGAGATTCAACCCAAGTCAACAGACTATTCAGCACTTAACCCTCTCTGTTTTCCCCTCCACCATACAACCTCTTGCCCCAAGGGCCAGAATAAAGTTGTTTTCTCATCCTATTCCTTGTAATTCCCAATACAATGTGTGCCACACAGTAGACTCATAAGAAATTTTTGTTGACTGAAGCTTAGCGATCTGCCCCAACACTGAGCCCGCGGAGTTTCCTTACTAAACCGTAAACCACAGTGAGCAGGAAGTGGAGGAATGGGCCTGAGTCGGGAGGGAATAGGGAGGAAAAGGCCCTGGACACAGAGCAGTAGCCAAGGGTGAGGACTGGGTTAGAGGGTGGGGAGGAGGCATACCACATTGGTCCTCACACAATCTCTGAAACCCCACCGGCACCCCCAGGCCACCCCAAGCCCTGCACAACCTGCCAGAGCCAGCCATACCTCTGTTCTGCCATCTGTCCCCTCCACCTGGAAGTCTCTTCCTTCCCTCTTTGAAGGGAAGGTTACCCCAACTCATGCAGATTTAAGTGCACTTCCTCCTGGAAGCTTTCTTGGCCCTCCTTACCAGGTAAAGCCTCAAATACAGGTTCTCATGGCACTTACTACAGTTGCAACTCTGCATTTTATTTGAGTGACTATTTGATTCACATCCATCTCCCCTTCTAAACTGCAAGCTCCTGGGGTGCTCTCCTTTGCTCACCGTGTATTCCCAGCATCCTGCACACTGCCTGGCACTGAGGAAATGGCCAGTGACCCTGTGTTGAATAGGGAATGACTGAATGAATATAGAGAGGAATGTGGAAACTGGAGCACCCTCTGTGGTGGGATGAAAATGGCTCCCAAAAGATATCCAGACCTAATCCCTTGAACCTGTGTGTTACTTTATATGGTAACAGTGTCTTTGTATCTTGGGTCTTGAGATAGGGGGGGTTATCCTAGATGATCAAAGTGAGCCCTAAATGCAATTGCATTGGAGCGCTTAAGAAATTTTTGGCATAAGAAAGAGACAGGGAGAGATTTCACACACACACACACGCACACACACACACGAAGGCAAGCCACCAGGAGCCAAAAGAGGCAAGGAACACATTCCTTCCTAGAACATTCCAGCCCTGCCAGTACCTTGATTGCAGCCCAATGAAACTGATTTCAGACCTACCAGAACCAGGAGAGAATCCATTCTGTCATCTTAAGCCACCCAGTGTGTGATAATTTGTTATAGCCATGGGAAACAAATACACCTGACCTCCAAAACCCTCCTCATCCTGACCCCCAAAACCCTCCTGCCTTCTCCATGTCTAAGCACCTCAGATTTATGGGGGAAGGAATAATCTAGAATGATCTGAAATAATTTTAAAAGTAAAAAAGAAAGGGGATCAAGAAGAGAGGAGAGGGTGCATGTAAGGAGGGCTAGAGCCTGACTGTGTAGGGGGATCGTAATTTACTCAGAAGCCAGAGGAAGAAGAGCCCTATGTCCATGCCTCCCTCACCTCTCCTCCAGGGAATGTTCTCCAGAAGTGGGGGAGGCTGAGAGTTCTCAAGTCCCCTGTCTGTCTCTCTATCTGTCAGCCGGTAGCCATGATCCCTATGAAGGAGCCAGCCCTCACCCAGGTGGGCCTCACTCACTGGGCGCCAACCCCTCCCACACTGGCCAGACACGCCCTTACCTGGAGACCTGGCACTTGCTGTTCCCTTTGCCCACAGCACCCTTCATCCAGATATCCAAACGGTTCATTCCTCACCTCCTTTGGGCCCTTGTTCTAATGTCACCTACTGGGGAAGCTGCCCACTCTACTTAACATGGAGGTGGAGGACAGGCGCAGTGGCTCACGCCTGTAATCTCAGCACTTTGGGAGGCTAAGGCAGGTGGATCGCTTGAGCCCAGGAGTTCAAGACCAGCTCGGGCAACATAGGGAGACGCTGTCTTTATAAATAAATCTAAAGAAAAAAAGGAAAAAAAATGGAAGTGGGGGAGGAAAAAGGAAAAAAAGAAAAAAAAGGCAACTTCCCCATTCCCTAAACCCCTTTCTTACTTTATTGTTCTCGGTGGCATTTATCACTGTCTGACATAGTACACATTTCTCTCATTTATTGACTCTTGGTGTCCGTCTCCTCCTGCTACAATGAACACTCCATGTGGCAGGAGTTTTGTTTGCTTTGTCTGCCTCGAATGAAGCCTGGGATGTGGCAGGAAATCAACAGCTATTGAAGAATAAACACTCTCAGGTGGCATTTCTCCAGGAAAATGGAGGCGCTGGGGTGAGTACCGTCAGGTGGGAGTGATGGGAGCAGGATGATAAAGTCTCTGCTTCAGAAGCCACCAGCCCAGCCACGTCTTCTGCAGGTCCTCCGTGCCAAATGCAAACCCTGTCAAGGCATTTCTTACACTTTCTAGTCATTTTCATTCCCACAGACCCCACCACTGGCTGCCTTGGTCTATGAGCCTCCCACAGGGGGAATTGGCAGCACCCAAACACCTGCCAGTAGTCCCCAAAGTTGGTTCTTTCCATCAGCCTTCCAACTGGCCTACTGCTGGAGTTGTCCACTTGCTGCTTTTTGTCTGTGGCTGGTGTGCTTGGGACTGGCAGGAGTAGTCAACAGGAATAGTTAGAGGCAGACCTGGGTTTAAAAGCCAGCTGCACCACTTATGGAGTTACCTTGGGAAAAGCATATAACCTTTCTAAGACTCAGTTTCCTCCTCTGTAAAATGGGAAGAGAAGACCTCTCTCACATCGAATCAGAGGAAGCAGGTAGTAGCAAGTTGCCCAGCACAACAATAAAACTTAGATTTCCTTTCCCCAACTCTTTCTAACTAAACATCCTCCAAGACAAATGTAGTATCTTTTCTGTTTTTGTCCGCAGGTGCTTAGCACAGTGCTTGACACAGGGACTACACAATGGGTGTTTGCAGATTTGAGCTACTGATCCAAGAGGAAGGTGTGGCAATTATGAACTTTGTCACCAAATTGGGATCTCAGAAGAGCTGTGCAACTGACTTATGCTTTAATATGTGGTGACCACAGTTGGCCTAGGGAGAAGAACTGAGTGGAGAGGGGGAAGTAATCTTGAGTCTGGGTCTCAAAAAAGTGGTGTAATAGCAAGAGGCTGTGACAAACCGCCCTCAGTATCTCGCTTTGTGGGTGGACAGGAGGCCTCTCCTGGGACCAGTGGATGGGTGAGCACCCAGTAAACCCATGGAAACACTTCTGTTAATGTATAAATATAGACACACGTAGTGACCACTTACCAGAATTTCACGAATCTCAGCATCTATTTACTTCAGCTTTCCAAAGTAAGGCTGAGAATTTATTTCTATGATGTGCAACAGTAAACACGAGTCACCTCTTTGAAACTTCATACTGTGCATCAAGTGTTGATCGAAACTGTGTATATTTCTGAATATGTATTTACTTAAAGAACTTGTATGGGTTTTGAACACATTTACTAATTAACGTTTAAAAATTTTTTTTTTTTGAGACAGAGTTTCACCCTTGTTGCCCAAGCTGGAGTGCAATGGCGCAATCTCAGCTCACTGCAATCTCCGCCTCCTGGGTTCAAGCAATTCTCCTGCCTCAGCCTCCTAAGTAGCTGCGATTACAGGAATGTGTCACCATGTCTGGCTATTTTTTTTTTTTTTTTGGTCATTAGCAGAGACGGGGTTTGGTGAAACCCCGTCAGGCTTCACCTGATGTTGGTCAGGCTGGTCTTGAACTCCTGACCTCAGATGATCCACCCGCCTCAGCCTCCCAAAGTGCTGGGATCACAGGTGTGAGCCGCTACACCTCGCTAGCTTAAAAATTTTTTAAATGTAAAGATAACCTCACCATATACAAGAACTCAAAGAATGCTTGGAAGAAACGCTAATTTTTTTTCATGGTCCTGGTAATTTTCCACTAGAATTCTGGGGTGTCCTGAGAAGAGAGGCTGGGGTAGGACAGAGGGGCAGATTAGTGAAGACAGAAAAGGGGTTGGCTACAGACTATCAGAGATACCAGCAGGACCTCCCCCATCAAAATCACCCAAATGTTGGCCTGTTTAAAAGAGTTTGGAAAAGGAGGTGCGAAGAACATCACCTGTCTTGTTCTTCTGTCCCAAAAGGTCAGATCGCCACAGAATGAATCTGGGGGTGAGGTGTGAACCCGCTATGCTCTTGAGATAGCTCTTCCTCTCTGACTTTCGTTTTCTTATAAATTATAAAACTTCCACTACTCCTTAGGACTGCAGAGCTTCTCCCTTCATGCACCCCTCCCACACAGCCTCTGCTGGGCACTTGTACATGCTCACCATTCGCCATCCCTGGCTGGCCTCCAACGACCATTTCTTATATTTGTCATTAATTCTGTGAAAGAGGAAAGGCTGTACTTCCAGTGTGTCCTGGGAACAGTGCTGGAATGGAAGCATGTAGGTAGATGACAGGAGCTCCCTGAGAGGATTCTAGGGTTCCATGGTGGGCAGGGAGACCTCCTGGAGCCTGGGGGACAGGGAGAAGAGGCTTCCTACTGTGAGCTGCTCAAGACACGTTTGGCCCAGCAGTGAACAGAAAGGATATCCAATTTATAGGAAAAATGACAGCTGTACTAATATCCACAAGTATATAACACTTTAGAGTTTACAAAACACTTTAGATCTAAGCTGTTTCTTCTCATATCATAATGAAGTTACCTATTGAAGTCTAAATACCCTAAAAGTGCATGAGTCTGATAAGGCCAGTGTCTTACTAATTTTTGGATCCTACCATGCCTAGGCAAGGGTACTTAACAAATGTCTGCTTGCATTCATCCTCTCAACAACGCTGATTGGTTGGAAGAAGTGGTATTATCCTCCTTTCGTAGCTAAGAAACCCGAGACCTGGGGAATTCATGACTTGCCCAAAGTCACGGATGGCAACTAATAGACCTGGGGCTTGAACTTCAGGCTTGGGTCTTCCCATTGAGCACTTGGTCTGCTGCCAGAGACCGGGGAGAATGTAGAGCTTTAAATCCTTGAAGCTGAGGAATTGTAATTCAAGGATTTACAAGACATTTCTGCATGAGAGAGCAGTGATTAGGATTTGTCTTCATATGGGAGCCTCCCTGTATTGGATGAACCTTCTTGGCCTTGTCAATATAAAGAACATGCATGCCCACTGTTCTGAAGACATCCTAGACATCTGCGATGGGTCCAAGACAGAGTCTTCAGACTGAAGTGTTACCGGTTTCATTTAGCAATGTCAGTGGAGTATTTCTTTAGCAGAACCATGCCCCTGACGAATTACAGAAATGGTTTCCCTAAATCTCAATTTAGGCTGCCCCACAGCTGAAAATCATTATCCTTTGTCCAGTCATTGTTCACTGCAGGGCAGGAGCCCAGACAACCACGGGAAGAGTAGGCAGACCAAGTCTTTTCCCTTCCAGGCAGGAATGACTAGGGGAAGGCCCTGGATTGGGCCTGATTTGCCACTATCTGGACCACATGGCTGCTGGCCCACCTGCAGGGTTATTTAAGGCCAAAGCAGGCTTAAGGCAACTAGCCCTATGTGAGCCATTGAAGCCAGATTATACCTTCAGGATAGGTCTAGGAATTTCTCTTGAAAGATATTGATGTTCTTGCTGTGAATCATCTTGAGGCAAAAAGTGAAAAACAAAACAAAACAGGTGGTCTTTGGGCAGGAAGATGAAGGCCTCTCTTCTCTTTATGGGCAAGAAGGGTGTTCAGAGAGGCCTGGAGACTTCCAAAGGCAGGAAGTTCACTGGCCTCTCCCTGCCACCAACACTGCCAGAAACTTCAGGAGGGTTTGCAAAATGCAGCTGAACTGGTGGGTGCTCTGAAACTACTGCTTTGAGCAGTTGTAACCGACTGTCTCTTTGGTACTTTTGTTATTTGAGAGCTTCCAACAGCATTTTTCAAATGTGATGGGCCCGTGTCCATACTTCCAACAAACAGCTGCAGCTCAGAGGCCACCACCATGCGGCTCAGAGGTGAGCTGCAAGCCCTCCAGGATGGCTCTGGGGTTGGAAACCCAAGAGCAGATGGACTTCCTGCATTTGTGGGATGGGAGTTCAAGCTGTTGTTATTTTAGAATTAAGGGGAAATGACACCTTAAAAACTGGAGAAGTCAAGGCCATCTGGGCTGCAGAAGGAAGACACGACTATGTCTTGAAATGACACGAGATAATTTCTGTCAGTGTTCTGTTCTTCACTTCTTGCATCCCAAGTTCACAAAGCAATGACAAAGGACTAAGTTCATGATCAGTGACAATGGACCAGGCCCACAGCCTTCCTGACCAGGTGGTTTTCTTAAAATCATTCTGGGGGAGGGAGGTGTCCCAAGTACATCCAAAGGCCCCAGTTGTCCCGAGATGGTGTTGGGCCTCAGCACAACATACAACCCAGAGTGAGGCCAAACACATCCAGGCCATGAAAGAAAGGGGCTAGATCCCTCTAGTCAGCGTGCTTTTTGCTGAATGTTTCTACAGACCCACTCCCTCTCACTTGAGAAGCCATTATCAGTTATCAGAACACTTTGTGTCTGGCTTTACAACAACCCAGATTCCAATCTTGCCAACAGCTAATAGAGCCAAAGGAACGGTCCCAGGGCGCACGACTGGTAGTGACCAAACTGGGGCTAGAAGTAGGTCTGTTGGTTTTGAGGTACCCAGGCTCCTCTCACCCTGGACAGTGACCAAGAACAGTGTCCCAGGCAAATTATAGGAATGAGAAGGCTCTTAGCCCCAGCTCTGCTGATTTAAAGGAATTAGCAGGGGCATTCCCTCACCTGGGAGATCAGTGCTTCTTCCGCTTCCCCGTAAACTGATGGGTATGACAACCCCACGCAGCCTTCACAGTTCCACAAACTCAGCTGCTGTGGTTTGATAGCCAGAGTTGGGCTTCGATCTGAGGACCAAAGTTTTAATTCTGTCACTAACTAATGAGTTACCCTGGCTAGTCACCTTCATGCTGTAGATTTCCTCTTCTATTTAAAATGCAAATCTGCCATGTCCCTCTCCTGCCTAAAACCCTTCACTGATGCCTTTCACGTAGCCAGCTAAAGTTCTAGGAACTCCCCATTCAAGCCTGAGCCACCACACAGAGTCAAGAGGAATGTTGAGAATGGGGTTTTGTCCCTTCTGAGCTCTTTGGTGCTCCTCCAGGAGGGAGCCAGGCAGAAGGTGAAGGGATGTGGACACTCATTAGGTTCGGCAGCTGGAGACTCCTCCCAGGGCTGTTGCTGAGGCTGGGCAAGCCCCTTACTGTGCATCTGCAATTCTCCTGGACCCAACAACTACCAAGTTTCCTACCCACACAGTTTCCTTCTCTGTGTCTCCTTCTCACGGTCAGTTCCCTCTGTCTCTCTCCCTGTTATGTGCAGCTCTGACACACTGATCACAAGTCCTGGAACTCCCCTACTCACCAGTCCAGGGACAGAAACTGCAAGTTGTGCTTATTCACACACTCAAGCACAGCCTTCCTGCCCACTCAGATGCCCACCCGACTCCCCAGGGATGCCCATTTAACAGCATCATCCTGAACACCACGATAAAGTAAAATGAAAATGAGACACTGGAACCACCCAGAGCCCAAGTCTGCCCTCAAAATTTCCCAGGGGAGCCCTAGTGGCGAGATGTTCACTCAGCAGGTTCCCTGGTTCCCTGGGCTTGCCGCATCCCTCTACCCTCTACAAGACTCTCAGCCCTCAGCTGTTCCTCCTCCCTTGCCCTCCCCCTTCTCTTTCTCTCCGACCCCATTCTCTCTTTCCCTCAGTTACTTGACATTTGTCTCTTGCAAGAACTCTTCCAAGATTCAGAAGGGCACTGTTCACGTGCTAGTAAAAGCATGAGCTCTGGAGTCAAACAGACCAGTAGGACAGGCTCCTAGCTCTGCTACTTACTGAGTGAATGACGCGAGCAAGTGACTCAGTCTCTGACCTCATTTTCCCATCTGTAAAACACTGATAATGATGCTTATCTCACTGAGTGGTTATAAGGATTAACTGAAATAAGGTTTGCAGATTATTCAGGGTAGTTAACACTAGCTGCTATGAAAAAAATTTCACAATCTCAGTGGCTTGATACAATAAGGGTTTACTCCTCACCCAATCAATAGGTTGATGAAAACTGGGTGCCTTTTCTGTACAGCTGTCCTCCAAGAGGTGATTCAGGGGCCCAAGCTCCCTCTATTCCCTTGGAGTCCTCCCCTGGACTCCTCCAGATGGCTGGCAGAATAGCAAAGACAGAGTTAGCAGCCAGGCCTGGAAGCGGCACCCATCAACTCAACTTTACACTGGTTAAAAGCCAGCCACATATTCTACTTAACTGCAAGGGGGATTAAGAAATATGAGTTGTCCCATGTGCCCAGGAAGAAGAACTGGGATTGCTAAGCATCTGGCTATTCTCTGCTACAACACATGAAGTATTTCACACAGTGCTTGATAGATCATAAAAACTCAATAAATATTAATAGAAGGTATGGCCCAGTGTGGTGGCTCACAACTGTAATCCTAGCACTTTGGGAGGCTGAGGCAGGAGGATTGTTTGAGCCTAAGAGTTCCAGACCAGCCTGGGCAACATGGTAAAACCTTATCTCTACCAAAACAAAACAAAAAAATTACCTGGGCATGGTGGCCTGCACCTGTAGTCCCTGCTACTCAGGAGGCTGAGGTGGGAGGATCGCTTGAGCCTGGGAGGTAGAGGCTGCAGTGAGCCAAGATCAATCCACTGCACTCCAGCCTGGCTGACAGAGTGAAACCTTGTCTCAAAAAATAAATAAATAAATAAAAATTTAAAAAGATAATATCCTTTAATGATTGCTTCCTATCATATGTCTCTCTACTTGCATGAATACCAGAATTCACAGAACTTTAGGGTAGACTTTTCAGAACACTGAATACAAAACAAAGTAAACATGTGGGTTCCGTGTTTCTTTTTCTTCCTTTTCAAGTATAGTAATCACATGCCTGACATAACTCCTATTCTGGGTGCTCTCCATGAGGCAGCACGATACATTGGAATAGCCTGCATTCAAATCCTGGCTCTCCCCTGAGCAAGGTATTAACCTGTGTTAGCCACTGTGGTTTTCTCATCTTAAAACAAGAATGCCAGTTTACCCACTTTCCAGGGTTCTTAAAAAGGGCCATATTCCCTCATCTCCAAGTAAACACTTCCTTCTGTCTGGAATACCCTCCCTATCCACTCTTCATTAGCTACCTCTTATTCCTCCTTCAAGTCTCAACTTAGATGCCACCTCCTTCAGGAAGCTTTCCTTATCTTTTTATCCCAAGTGTGGTTGAGTGCCCGTGTCTTTTGTCCCCACGTCAGGCTGTACTTGCCTTCCCAGTGCACTTACCACTGTGTATCAAAATCTCTGTTCACTTTCTGTCTCTAGCCAGATTGCTTCTTGGGGAAAGGGACCTAGTTGTGATCATCATTTTATTCCTAGCGTCAGGACAGCATCTGGCCCACAACGAGTGTGCAGTAAATATTGTCATATGAACAAATTAAAAATTTTGATTCTCCTTCAAAATGGTAACGTGTAAGACTCTTATACATCAACAAAAAATAAAAGTAAAGACAAGTTCAGGAACTGGCCAGGTGCGTTGGCTGTAATCCCAGCACTTTGGGAGGCTGAGGCAGGCAGATCATTTGAGGTCAGGAGTTCGAGACCAGCCTGGCTAACATGGTGAAACGCCGTCTCTACTAAAAATACAAAAATTTAGCCAGACGTGGTGGTGGGTGCCTGTAATCCCAGCTACTTGGAAGGCTGAGGCATGAGAATCACTTGAATCTGAGAGGTGGAGGTTGCAGTGAGCCAAGATTGTGCCGCTGCACTCCAGCTGGGCAACAGAGAGAGACCTTGTCTACAAAAAAAAAAAGCTCAGGAAGAAACATCACAGTGTCTTTCTCTTTTAAAAGGTCAGGTGGAACTAAGTAGTTGTTTCAGAAGGCAACCACACCCCTTGGGTCATGACAGGGTACCCCTGAGCAATTTACCATCTTAATTTCTCACCTGAGCAACTGAGAATATAAAAAAAATCTTCACACATTAAAAAAGCCTGGGGCTTGCCCTCTCCACTCATCTGGGGGTGTGGCAACAAGAGCTGTCTCCTGAGGGTGGCCCTGGCTGATCATGTGTCCTGGCAGGCCTGCAGATACCACTCTCCCCCATCCGTGTAGCTGAGGCACCCCTGCCTTCGCTGACTATCATCAAGAGTGAGGTCTTTCTAGTCCCAGTGTAGACTCCTAGATACAGGATGAGATCTCCCAACTCCCACCCCCAGCCAACCTGGCACACTCTCAGTCCAGGCCACTGGGCAGAGAGATTTCCACTCTGAAAATATTGAAATAGGGTGGAAATTATATCTCCACAAACCATGGGGATAATGCCTCACTAACTCCTAGACCACGCACAGTTCTGGTGTCACACACCTAAGTTTGGGGCCCTTTCTCAAAAGCTGCAGTGAATAAGGCCCTCCATGTGGGCATTGGGCACTGCCAGGGAAACTTCCCAGGAGCAGGTGATAGTTACAGAAGGCAGTCAAATGCCTAGGCACATAGGGTGAATCCCTGGTGAAACGCCACCTCCAAGTTGAAGACAATTTTAAACCTGAAAGCCAAGCTACGAGTTAAATCTTCGGACCAGATTGAGAACCTGTCTTCCCATTTGGCACATTTTTCTCTGACTGATCCCCACCCTTCACCTATTTTACATACACCTACCCTTTCCTAACTGGTTTTCTACACTGTTGTGCTTACTTTTGAGTGGTGTCTTCACTTTAACCTTTTTTGCATACTCACAAACCAATCAGCTCCCTATTCTCAGTCCAGAAAAAGCCTTGGACCCAGCCACAATGAGAAAAAAAAAACACCCAACTGTGGGGGTGGGGAACCACCCCCCTCCCCATCTCCTCTCTGCTGAGAGCTGGTCCATCACTCAATAAAATTATTCTCTGCCCATCCTCACCTTTCAACTGTCAGCGAATCCTCATTCCTCTTGAACACAGGACAAGAGCTCAGGAACAAGAACTACCAAATGAAGGTACAAACTACAATACAGGCAGGGTGGGGTGTGGTCGGGTGGGTGGGGCATCAGACCTGGAGCGGGGCGTTGCTGGTCAGAAATGTCCTGAGTCCCTCTTCTTTGGTTTCTCTGAGAAAAAGGGCAGAGTTCCAGGGATGCACACACAGTCCCAAGCACGCATATGCACTAGACAAACAGACTCACAGACACGTGCTCCACACCACAATGAAATCCAAAACACAGACTGGCCACTGCAAATCATATGACTGCAAGTGCATGCACACACACTCTTTGAAGCAGGGGTCAGCCTCCAAGAAAAAGTGATGGACAGTCTGTCTCCCATATCTGCACATCTTTGGTTCACCTGGAGATGGCCTCAGATGAGCCAAGTGACACAGAGGTATGAGAGACTGAGGATGGGCTGAGGTGTTACCCAGCACTCCAGTAGTGCTATTACCCAACACAAAAATTGGTCTGAATATCAGATTTCAAGCGAGTGAGGGAAACCCAAAAGAGGCTGGGAGAAGTCCTTATGGAGGCTAAAGCAACTCCATGTTGGATGCTAATCCACAGTTTTGGACATGTTGGCTTCGGAGTCTCCCAGAAGGCCTCTGAGATTCCCAGCTTATCAAGTGCTCCTTGTGTAAGTGCAAGCACTTACTGTAAATCTGGCCCTTAGGTCAAATAACCTTGATGTTACCATACTTCAACTGTCCTACACATCTTTTCCGAATCACCCTTCGCCTATGGTCTGTTTGCCCTGGGCCTGGGAGTGAAGCGTGGAGACACAAACGTGGCTTCTGTTTATGTCCTTACAAATTGTTTTTTTCGAAGGAACTGGATGTGTCAGCCTGTAACCTGCAAAAGGGTCTGGCTGCTTGCTGCTTGCAGAAAGAATGGATAATAAAGGAAAATCTGCTAGCTGCCGTGCTAGCAGGGGAAGAGCAGCAAACAATTCCACTCTTCAATTCATGGGGGGAGCACAGGGGTTTTTTAAGAAAGGATCTGAAATGCAGAAAAGGCAAGGATGAGGTTAGGAGGTGCCAGGTAGCATGACTTGTTCGGGTGGTCCTCTTTAATTATGGTCTTAATTGGTGGAGGGGCTGGTGCAGTCGTGGATCCTGCCAGGTTATAAATTAGTTACTCTTCAGCAGGGTATAGGTTCAATTCTCGAAGTAAGCTTTTGTTGGAGAGAGAATTCCGGAGGTGCCTGGTCCCCATCAGGATGCATCTCCTGAGGCATCTAAGGAAATATATGACCAGATAAGAGCATAGCGTGTGCTTAATAAGCACGTGGGTAAATAACTGTGCATAAGGCACGGGAGTACAGTATGGGACAGGAAAGGGAGTGGATGTTCACAGCACATCCTGAGGCTGTATTTTAAGATGAGAGGTAACATACACACAGTTTATCTCAAAGTGATATCTTGAGGCCCGGGAGGAGAGAAAAAAGGAAAGAAGAAAAACTAAGTCTAAAACACGGTTTAAGGCCAGGCGCAGTGGCTCACGCCTGTAATCCCAGCACTTTGGGAGGCCACGAGGGTGGATCACCTGAGGTCAGGAGGTCGAGACCAGCCTGGCCAACATGGTGAAATCCCGTCTCTACTAAAAATACAAAAATTAGCCCAGGCGTGGTGGCGCATGCCTGTAATCCCAGCTACTCGGTAGGCTGAGGCAGGGAGAATCGCTTGAACCTGCGAGGCAAAGGTTGCAGTGAGCCGAAATCGCGCCACTGCATTCCACCTTGGGCAACAACAGAGCGAGACTGTCTAAAAAAAAAAAAAAATCGCGGTTTGAGGCTCAGCTGTTAAGCTGCTGGTTAAAAGCCTCTTTCTTGGGCCTCTCAGTTTCCTGGGACTTTGGGGGCAGGTCTGCATAAACTGCTTAGTCGTAGACCCCCCTCCAACAATTAGGTAGGTGACTACGTAGTACTCATTCATCGGTGTCCTCAGACCCCCACACGGAGACCCTGGGGCAACGCCAAGACCCAAACCCCAGTCCTGGCGCCCTTGCCCTCAAGCGCCTGCAACTACCTCCTCCCCATTTGGAGCGGCCGCGGCCACATCTTCAACGCCAAGCCGTGGCACGCCCAGCAAAAGCGGGTCGGACGCCCTCACCCGACCTTCCGCACTCAGGGGCGAGGCTGTGCCTGGCCACCTGCTCCCCAACACTTGCACACGCACGCACGCACACACACACACGCACGGCCAGCCGGGCTACCCGGACCACTTTGACCCGAAGGCACTGGAGGCCCAGGGGCAAGGGAAAGGAGGGGTGGCCGGAGCCCGCTTCCGCCCCGGGACAGTCTCGGGTTTGCCCCAGGCGGGCTCCCTACGGGACTTGGTTCCCCTTCCGCGGCCTCGGGGGCGGGGCGTCTGTAGACAACGCCCCGCGGACGTCAGCCCGGCTGGGCGCGGGCGGAGCGGACGGCGCAGCTGTCAGTCCCAGCCCAAGGGTTGCTGGAGGCGCGCAGGCCGGCTGGGCTCCGGCCCCGGACGATGCGGCGTGCCCAGGATGCTCCCGCGCCTCGTAGTGCTGCTGGCGGCGTTCCTCAGTCGCCGCCTTGGCTCAGACGCTCATGGTAAGGCTCTGGGACGCGGCCCTTCCCTGCCCTGCTCTCTCGGCGCCCGTTCCGTTACAGTTCTCCATCCAGTGGAGAGCCCTGGCTGGCTGGCCCTCTGGGGAGAGGGGTGCCGGGCCGAGCTCCCTTACTCTGGCAAACCTGGATCTCAGGCTTACCTGTTGTGTAAGTGGAGGAGGCTGAGGCTGACAGGAACTGACGGATTGGGAAGGATAGAGAAGTATGTACAAGGCCAAACCCCCACCCCGCAAACCTCATCATCCACCCACTTCTCCATGAGCCTTAACTTTAGATCTAGGTTTTTTGCTGTTTAGGTTCAAATGACGGGACTTCTTGTCCCCTTGGGGAATAATTTTGATCTTCTGACTCTCCCTTCTCTTAGTCCTTCAACTAACCGCTTTCTGTTCTCCTCCCATCTCACCTTCATCCCTCCCTGATTTCCCCGATCTGATCCTCCGTGCTTCACCTGTAGCCCCCAACTCACTCCCACTGCCACCTGCCTCCCTCTTCCCTTAGTTCAGGCTCCTAACCCAGGCAGTTCTCTGGCAAAGTTTCTGCAACTAAGAAAAGTAAACCCCAGAGAGAGAATGAAAGAGCCCGGAGTTGGAGGGACCAAGAGCAGAGACAGAGAGCAATGACCGAAACTGCTTCTTCATGACACCAAAATACAAAGTAAAACATGCAGTCAGCCATTCACGTGATCGAGAGCTGAGTCGGGGACGTGCAGCCCAAACACCACAAAGACTCCCTGCGTTTTTCACTTTCCCTCTAATGTTTCGAAATCAAGGCACTGACGCGAAGATCAAAGACGGTATAAGAAAGCAAGCAAGAGACAGATGACAGCATCCCCCAAAAAATAAATAAAGAAAAAACAGGTGCATGATTAGAGAGATGTCGAGAAGTTAGAAAACTAGGGAGTGGAGCCGAGTCGCTGTCAAATGGAGAGAACTTAGAGGTCAAGGAGAAGGGGAATCAACCAGCCATTGGCCTTGCACATACTTCAGTCTGCTTAATCAGCAAGACTCTTAAAGTAGAAATGTTTGTTGCATTCTTACAAAGAAGACAATGGGTTCAGCAGTGTTTCCCATGGTGAATGGTGTGTACTAGGGGTAAAGGGAGAGTGGAGTTGGAATTGGTATTGAGTATCTTGCCTGGGAGCTACGGGTGCCAGCGCTTGTGGGGATGTCCTCAGTCATGTGTAGAGCCAGAGCTGACTTATTCCATCTGTCCTTGCCCAGCCAGGGGTTGGGCATCTGGCTACAGGCAAAGCCTCCTAGAAACTAAGGAATGAGGCAAGCACTTAGCTTGGGGAGCCCGGGAGAACTGTGAAGAGAAGCAGGCAGATGTCAGCAAGCGGGCTGTCTGTGTACTTAATGAGATGGCTTTGAGCTGGAGCCTGGGCCAAGCCAGGGTGGGGACCAGGTGTGGGGATGGGGCCAAGCCTAGGAATAGTGCTAGAGCAGAGACAGGGTTTGGGCAGAGCCAGGGACTAACACATCTGAGAGCTTATTCCCAACTTGCTTAGCCCTTGGCCCCTGCCTTCTTCCCTGGGAGGCATCAGACTCAGCTTGGCTCTTCTCAGCCACCACTGCAGCTTCTGATCACAGACAGCACAGGACAGTGATTTAGGGAGACACACTAGCTCTAGAATCAGACATATCTGGATTCATGTGCCCACTCTGCCCCTTAGTGGCTCCACTGGCCTCAGGTGAGCCATAGCCTCTCTGAACCTGCCTTTCTTCTTTGATAAAATTGGGGTCATCAATGCCTGCTGTGTAGGGCTACTGTGCTAATTAAATGGAACATATGTAAAGTATTTAGCCCAGCACTCAGCTCATAGTAAAGCACTCAAGAAATGGTGGCTGTTATATTCCTTGCCACCATCCTCAGCCTCCTCCTCATCCTTTGGGGGTGGGCCCTCCCAGCTGTGGTACTGACATTCTTCTCCCCAGGGACAGAGCTGCCCAGCCCGCCATCTGTGTGGTTTGAAGCAGAATTTTTCCACCACATCCTCCACTGGACACCCATCCCAAATCAGTCTGAAAGTACCTGCTATGAAGTGGCGCTCCTGAGGTGAGGAAAGGGGAAGAGCGAAGGGGAGGGAGGAGTGAATCCCCGCCTAGTCCCCTACTCCCCTAGTTTGGGAAGATACCTGCCTTGTTAATGAAGTGAGTGCCTGAGGGCCGCTGACACAAAGCCAGCAGTTGACAAGTACTGATGGAGACTCCTGTGCTAAGCAATGTGCCCGGAGCTCTGGGTGAAAAGGCCAGCGCCTTTGCTCACTCCAGAGTAAGAAAAGCCTTTGCACCAAGGCTTTTCTTTTTTTTCTTTTGTTTTGTTTTGTTTTGTCTTGTTTGGAGACAGCTTCACGCTCTGTCCCCCAGGCTGGGATGCAGTGGTGCAATCTCAGCTCACTGCAGCCTCTGCCTCCTGAGTTCAAGCAATTCTCCCACTTCAGCCTCCCTAGTAGCTGGGATTACAGGAGCCTACCACCATGCCTGGCTAATGTTTGCATTTTTAGTAGAGACGGGGTTTCACCATGTTGGCCAGCCTAGTCTTGAACTCCTGACCTCAGGGGATCCACCCACCTCAGCCTCCCAAAGTGCTGGGATTACAGACGTGAGCCACCACCTCCGGCCTCCATGGCTTTTCTGTCTTACTGGAAAAGCAGGAGAAGCATCCACAGTATAGCCAGACAACAGGGGAACCCTAATGACTGCAAACACAATGAGAAGGGAGAGACTGGGCTGTGCTGTAGGAGCTAGCAAGGCTTTCTGGAAGAGCTGGGACTACTCGTATTCCTATCTAAAAATCTTCTAGACCACATGGAAATTGGTACAGGGTCCCAGGACCAAGGGAGACCCCTCACAATGAGCTGCCGTGGACTAGAGGATATAGCCTGAGGTCTGTCCCAGTTTCTCCCACTGTGGGAGCTCTCTTCCTGGCCTCTTGCCTCTCCCTTAAAGGAGGTAGGATTGAGCACAGGCTCCTTTCCAGTGCCTAACCTGGTATCTCTTCAGGTATGGAGTAGAGCCCTGGAACTCCATCTCCAACTGTAGCCAGGCCCTGTCCTATGACCTTACCGCAGTGACCTTGGACCTGTACCGCAGCAATGGCTACCGGGCCAGAGTGCGTGCTGTGGACGGCAGCCGGCACTCCAACTGGACCGTCACCAACACCCGCTTCTCTGTGGATGAAGGTGCTTTTCCTCCCTTGACTTAGAGCATGTCTCTGAAGTCGCTTCCAGCCAGGAACTCTAGTCTAGAGCTTTTCTGTCTGTTACCATCGCTTACCACGTCAGCCAGGCTCCCTGGCTGGAGAACTAGTTGCCCAAACAGGGCAGGACTTTGGAGAACGTTAGATAAAATATAGCTCAAGTTGTTTAAAATTTAAAAGAGAACTGGAGTTGTTTATCTTACAGAAGAGAGGTCTTGGGGTGGATTGGGGCAGCTGAGTCATCAGGTCCAGGCCTGTGAACTTCTTTTTTGAGGGAGGGTTCAGGGAGAGGAAGCGAATCCATGAACACTCAGCATAGGGCAGCAAGCAGTAGGCAGAATTCGGGTGAGTCCCCCGCTTCTTTAGGGGTGAACACCCAGGGGTCATCCCTTTGAAATGGGAAGTGCTACTAAGGAGAAGTTACGGATCCCTTTCTGGAGAGGTAAGAGGAAAGGATAAGCCCCTAACTCAATGGGATTTTGCGTCCCACCAGTTGGGATTAAGAAAGTTTGTGTGCACGGAGACCTTGCTGTAGGATTCAGAGTTAGAGCCGATGGTCTGGGAGGTCGTTGGCTGCTCACAGGGCACTGCTCAGCTGGTGCAGAAGCATTTCCCAGCAAGGGTGTTTCAAACACCTATTTCCAGGGCCCAGGCTCGGAAATTCAAGCTAACTGTGTCTTGAATGGGCCCAGGGCATCTGTATTTTTTTTTTTTTAATATTTGGTTCTTTGTATTCTGATTTGAGCAAGGCAATTAAAAAGACGTTTTTGAGGAACTCGCCATATTTGTATATGAAATGGTTTTTAGGGCATATTGCTAGCTGTTTGTTTGTTACAGGTGATAACAGCATGGTAGTTATATTTACAAAGGTGTGATACGTGAGAGATACATACTTAAGTAATTAAGAATTAACTAATACAGTGCTTGGGATTTTCTTTAAAATGCTAAAGTAAATTTCATGGGGGGATATTGATGACCCTCCCCCACCACCAATTGCTTTAAAATTGGCCTAGTGTTTGCAATTACTAAAGCTGGGACTTTGGAAATCATTATATTCTCTTCTACTTTTGTGTCTATCCAAAATTTCTACATAAAAATATAATCAATGCAATTTATCACATTAACTATTCAGAAAAGAAAATGACATTTAAAGAGAAACTAAGCAAAGTTAAAGTAGAAAGAAAATGTCCTAACCTGTAGAAAGGTATCTATCTACACACAGCTACCATAAATATTATGCTTAACAGTAAAGTGTTGGGCTGGGCACGGTGGCTCATGCCTGTAATCCCAGCACTTTGGGAGGCCAAGGTGGGCAGATCACCTGCGGTCAGGAGTTCAAGACCAGTCTGACTGACAAGGTGAAACCCATCTCTACTAAAAATACAAAAATGAACGGGGCCTGGTGGCATGCACCTGTAGTCTCAGCTACTCAGGGAGGCTGAGGCAGGAGAATCACTTGAACCTGGGAGACAGAGGCTGCAGTGAGCCAAGATCAAGCCATTGCTCTCCACTCTGGGCAACAGAGGGAGACTCTGTCTCAAAAAAACAAACAAATAAACAAAAACAAAACAGTAAAGTGTTGAAAACATTTTATAAAAAAAGTTTTTGTTTTATTTTTAATTGACAAGTAATAATTCTGCATGTTTATGAGGTACAGTGTTATGTATACATAATACATGTATACCTTGTGGAATGATCAAATCAAGGTAATTAGAATATCTATCACCTCAAATAGTTAGCATTTCTTTGTGCCAGAAACATTTAAAATATTATCTTTTAGCTATTTTGAACTATACAGTCCATTATTACCACTGCTTTCACCTTGCCATGCAATAGGCACCAGAACTTATTCCTCCTGTCTCACTGTAACTTGGTACCCATCTCCTTGTTCCCTATTCACTTCCCCCACCTGCCTCCTTCCAGCCTCTGGTAACCCCTTCTACTCTCTACTTCTATGAATCGAATTCTAAAATAATTCTACTTAGATTCTATACCTAAGTGAGATCTTATGGTATTTATGTCTTTGCACCTGGCTTATTTCGCTAATGATGTCCTCTAGGTCCATCTGTGTTGTCCCAAATGACAGTTTCCTTTTTTTTTCAATTTGAGACAAAGTCTTGCTCTGTCACCCAGGCTGGAGTGAAATGGCTTGATCTCATCTCACTTCAACCTCCACCTTCCGAGTTCAAGAGATTCTCCTGCCTCAGCCTCCTGACTGGCTGGGATTACAGGCACGTGCCACCACGCCTGGTTAACTTTTATATATTTA
Organism: Trachypithecus francoisi; assembly: GCF_009764315.1. Taxonomy (NCBI): domain Eukaryota; kingdom Metazoa; phylum Chordata; class Mammalia; order Primates; family Cercopithecidae; genus Trachypithecus; species Trachypithecus francoisi. The sequence goes on from NW_022681473.1 coordinate 106,308,297, forward strand.
GTAGAGATGAGGTTTCACCATGTTGGCCAGGCTGGTCTCGGACTCCTGACCTCAAATGATCCACCCGCCTCAGCCTCCCAAAGTGCTAGGATTACAGGCGTGAGCCACTGGGCCAGGCCTCAGTTTCCTGTTTTTCAAGGCTGAACAGGATTCTGTTGTATACACATACCACATTTTAAAAACCCATTCATCTGTTGGTGGGCATTTCCATATCTTGGCTGTCGTGAATAATGCTGCAGTGAACGGGGGATACAGGTATCTCTTCAATACACTCATTTCAATATCTTTAGTAACTGCAAACACTAGGCCAATTTTAAAGTAATTGGTGGTGGGGAGGGTCATCAATGTCCCCCCATGAAATTTACTTTAGCATTTTAAAGAAAATCCCAAGCACTCTATTACTTAATTCTTAATTAAGTAATATACACCCAGTAGTGAGAATTGCTGGATCACATGGTAGTTCTATTTTTAGATTTTTGAGGAATATCCATACTGTTTTCCACAATGGCTGAGAAATTCACCACCAGCGACGTGCAAGGGTTTCCCTTTTCACCACATCTTTGCCAACACTTGTTACTTCCATCTTTTGGATAATAGCCAATCTAACAGATGTGAAGTGGTATCTCATTGTGGTTTTAATTTGCATTTCTCTGATGATTAGAGATGTTGGCCATTTTTTCATGTATCTGTTGGTCATTTGTATGTCTTCTTTTAAATGTCTATTCAAGTCCTTTGCCCATTTTAAAAACAGGTTTATTTGTTTTCTTGTTATTGAGTATTCTGAGTTCCTTGTATATTTAGGTTATTAACCCCTTATTCAATGTACATTTGTAAATATTTTCCACCCATTCATAGATTGTGTCTTCACTCTAGTAATTGTTTCTTTTGCTGTGCAGAAGCTCTTTAGTGTAATGCAATCCCATTTGTCTATTTTTGCTTTTGTTGCCTGTGCTTTAGGGATCGTATCCAAGAAACCTTTGCCCAGACCAACATCTTAGAACTTTGCCCCAGGTTTTCTTCTAGTGGTTTTTATAGTTTTAGGTGTTACATTTGTCTTTAATCCATTTTGAGTTGATTCTTATGTAAGGGGTGAGACAAAGATTTATTTTCGTTGTTCTGTTTGTGAATATACAGTTTTCCCAACACCATTTATTGAAGAGACTGTTCTTTTCCCATTGTGTGTTCTTGGCCCCTTTGTTGAAAATCAATTGTGGGTTTATCTCTGGGCTCTCCATCATATTCCATTGGTTGATGCATCTGATTTTAGGGTATATGTATTTTTAATGTGCTCCCCAAGATGCCCTTATATTCTGCTGCATTGACAAACCTGTGGCCTAGGTTTTAATTAAGCTTAATTCTGGAGGCAAAGTCTGGGGGGAACACCCAAGCCCTCCTCAGCCCTCAGGTCTCATGGTTTTGCCCCCCCACTCTACCCCATTTAGTGACTCTGACAGTTGGCAGTGTGAAGCTAGAGATCCACAATGGCTTCATCCTCGGGAAGATTCAGCCCCCCAGGCCCAAGATGGCCCCTGAAAATGACACATATGAAAGCATCTTCAGTCACTTCCGAGAGTATGAGATTGCCATTCGCAAGGTGCCGGGAAACTTTACGGTATGGAGTTCCCCAAGGCCCCAGAACCAGAGCTCCCTTGGCTTCCCTGTCCCCTGGGCTGGAAGCACCCTTGTGTGCCATTAGGAACTTTGCTTGTGGACTAAAGGGAGGGTCTGGGATGGTAGGTGAGCAGAGGAGGGAGCAGAACCCACCTCAGCCCTCAGAGCTATGCTCTTGTGAGATGCTCCTCAAAGGCATTGCCTACTAGGGCAATTGGGCACCCCAGAGCCTTTCTAGATGAAGCAATATGGCTCTGAGAGGCTCTGTAAGCTAACAGAGGGCACCCCTGGTATGGGAGAGCTGGCATCTGCAAAATCCACCCTCTTTCCTCTCCACCACAGTTGATTTCAGCGCCTTCTGGGAAGATCTTCAGCATCTATCAAACACTGCTTTTTCTTTTAAAATACAAAATAAAATTGTGGTCATTACAGAGATCATGTGCTGCCTTGGTAATTGTGGGGGCTGTTACACAAAGGATACTGAAGGGGGTTGGCTGAAATCACCTCTAAAGGCCCGCCAGCTCTCAGTGTCTGTGTGCCGTGAAATAAAATGATTTTGTTAATTGCTATGATTTTTGTTCCAGTTCACACACAAGAAAGTAAAACATGAAAACTTCAGCCTCCTAACCTCTGGAGAAGTGGGAGAGTTCTGTGTCCAGGTGAAACCATCTGTCACCTCCCGAACTAACAAGGGGATGTGGTCTAAAGAGGAGTGCGTCTCCCTCACCAGGCAGTGTGAGTCAGCCGGGCTGCTCTCAGCATGGGGAGGGAGACTGGGAGGGCCTGGTGCAATCCAAAATGCGTGCACCCGGGAAGCTGGTGCCAGCCACTGTGTTAGGTGCTGCTTCATATAACTCTGCATCCTTAACAGGAGAGAGGTCCTACTGTCCTCGTTTTAGAGATGAGGGAACTGAGGCTCAGTATTAGCAACTTCCTAGGGTTGCACAGCTAGGACTTGGTGGCAGAACCAGGTCTCTTGTGATTTAGGGTCCTCCCACTGGAGCACAGCGATGTTTCCCAACAACATCCCCCTCCCCCAGGCCATCTTCAGTCAGCTGTGCTAGTTCCTGTTGTTAAGGTCTTCTGCTGTTCTTCCTCAGAGCCAGGGATACAAAGGGCTTCTCCTTACTTCCCCTACTCTGCTCCGCTCCTTACCAGAGCTGCTAATGTCAGCAAATACTGCTCCAGGCTGTCAGTCAGGTGCCGGGGCTGTAGGGGGAGGGAGAGAATAGAGGACGAGGAGGCCACGGTCCTGCCTAGGAGGATCTCGCGTCCCGGCTGGGGAGATACAGTGTGCACAGAGGAGACTGTAACAAGCAACTCTTTCTGGACAGCTGATGAGATGTCCAGCACCCAGTGAATCAGGCCTACAGTAAGTGCTCTGGGAGGGCCCAGTCCAGTGTGGGCAGGGTCTGGCAAAGACGAAAGTGACTCCTGCTAGATCTGCAACAAATTTCAATTTATGAAGGACACTCAACAGCTCAGTGTCATTTAAGTCTCATTGCAGAGTAAGGCACTAAGTGGGTATCAGGCAGCCTTAAGAGTTTTTCATACATTCTTTCACTGATACATGAAATAGTTCTGTTCAAATCTCAGCTTTACTACTTTTGAGGTATATGACTTCGGGAAAATTACTTAACTTCTATGTGCTTCAGGATCCTAATCTGTAAAAATGGTGCTGATGATAGTATTTACCTCCTATAAGTATAAAAGTTAAAAGAATCTCATGGTATTGGTACATGGTCAGTGCTGTGTACTTCACAACCACCTTATGAGGTTGGTGGCTCTGAGAGAGTAAGTAAATTGTCCACAATTGCACAGCTAGTAAGTGGTGAAGCTGGGGACTTGAACCCGGATCTAGCAGCCCCCAGAGCCTGGACTCTTACCTGCTGTACTATCCTGCCTCGCTGTTCTGTTTGCTGTGATGAGAGTCGTGTGCAGAGAGCTGGAAGCAGTCAGCACATCTCCTAAGGGAATCCTTCAGGGCATGGTTTGGAAGGCCAGGTGGGGATTCGCAGAAACCTAGACTCACCTAGAGCTGTGGCCTGTAGGTTGCCTTGGGCCACTGAATGGTTCCTGACAGTGGCCAATGGATTTCATGGGACCAGAGTCCTGTGACCAGAATCACCATGCTCCATGGGGCCAGGCCACAAACACATCTCTCTTGGCCTGCAGATTTCACCGTGACCAACGTCATCATCTTCTTTGCCTTTGTCCTGCTGCTCTCCGGAGCCCTGGCCTACTGCCTGGCCCTCCAGCTGTATGTGCGGCGCCGAAAGAAGCTACCCAGGGTCCTGGTGAGTCTTGCAAGGAGGTCACTGCCCCATCCTTCCCAGCCACACCAGAGCTTCCAGGAGGGCAGGGAGCTCTTTTCCTCCCAGACAGTCCATTGCCTCAGCTCGCCTCTGCTCTCAGCCCTGATGTAATTGGGAGATACCTTCATCAGGCACTATGGGGACAGAGGGAGGAAGTGAGCATGAAGCCCAGTACCAAGAATGCTGCCGTCCAGTAGCTCAGATAAGACACATGGAATCACAAACCTCAATGACCACGAGCCATTTTGGTATGATCTACTAGTAGCTGGCTATGGACTAGCCCCTGTGCATTACATCTCTGATAATGAGGCACAGTTTTAACCCCTTTTCACAAGTGAGGAAACTGAGGCACAGAGAGATTGTTACACACACAGGGCCACACAACCAGGAAGCGTCGGGGATGGAGCCCACTTTCCCACAGCTAGTGGCCATGGGTATTCCACAACAGAGAAAGAAGGAAAGGCCAGAAGTGCTGGTCCTTGGGTTGCTGTCAGAGTGGGCCAGAGGAGAGAGGACGCTGGGGGGCGGTGGGGATGCTGGGCCACTGTAGAGGGGATGCGGGCTGGGGCAGGGAGGGGCTCATGGAGGAGGCCAAGCCCTCCTCCCCTCCCAGAGTGTGTCCTCTTGCTACATTGTACTGACAAATGATACATTTGCGGCAAGCCAGCCTCCAAAACTCAGCTTGCAAAGATTGGGCAGCATTTTCCAAACCTCGGCCTGTCTCTGGCCTGGAGTTCAGGCCACATTGAAGGTTGCCCACCATAGCCCCCATAGCTGACACTACTGCATGATGGCCAAGGGATCAGCTGGGAAGGACCCAGCTCCGTCTGCAAGGCAGGGGCCCCACAACTGGAAGGGGAATCTCCAGGGGGATCCTGGGATCTCTAGGGAAAACAAGAAGAGAGACAAGTGCAGTGGCGCAATCTCAGCTCACTTGCAGCCTCCACCTCCCAGGTTCCAGTGATTCTCCTGCCTTAGTCTCCCGAGTAGCTGGGATTACAGGTGTCCACCAGCATGCCTAGCTAATTTTTATGTTTTTAGTAGACATGGGGTTTTCCCATGTTGACCACGCTGGTCTCGAATCCCTGATCTCCGGTGATACGCCCACCTCAGCCTCCCAAAGTGCTAGGATTACAGGCATGAGCCACCGCACCCTGCCCCTTCTGTACTTTTGGATCACAGAACTCACTTGTCCTTGAGGGTTTTTTCTCTTCAGGATAAATATAACACAGTTCCCTTCATCTGATGATCGTAGTCATCACCACATGAATAAATTCTAATGCACAGAGCATTGGCACATTCATTAGTTTGTTCTCGTTCATTAGCTTGTTTGATCTGATCTTTCAACAGTTCATCAAGGTAAGTATTATTGGACAAGAAAGGAATTTCAAATCAGGACAGTTGAGGATGAATTCCAGATGTGTTCTTTACGGTTTGTGCAAGTCATTTAACTTCTCTGAGCTTCAGTTTTCTCCTCTAGGAAATAGAGGTAATAATATTTCTCTTACAGAATTATTGGAGGGTAAAGTTCAATTCAACATATATTTATTGAGCACCTTCTATGTACCACACTTTGTTCTAAGCACTGTAGACACATTAACTACAACATAAGGAGGCAGGTTCTGTCATTATTTCCATGTTACAGATGAGCAGCTAAAGCACAGAGAGGGGAAGTAATTTGATCAAGGTAACAAAGCTGATAAGAGTCAGAGCTGGGATTTGAACCCATGAAGTCTGGCTCTAGAGGACACATCCTAAATCACCAAACAATGTGATAGGAATAGGGACTCAACCAATCAGAGCTGCATTTGAATCATCATGTACCAAGGAAATGAGGGCAGATGTGCAACCGTGAGTCAGTGAATCCATCAGCAGACCTTAGGAGGGCCTACTGTGTGCCAGCTCAGTCTAGACTCTGGAGACAGGGTAGTAAACAACACTAGATAGTTCCTGCCCTCAAGGAGTTTGTGTTCTTTTGGGAATGTGGAGTAAGTGAGTGTGTGTATGGTGAGAGACAGAAAACAAACAAGTAAAATAATTCTAGGAACAAAGTGCTAGGAAGAAGTAACAGGGTTAATGTGGAGAGAGTGGCAGGAGTACTGGTTTAGTCAAGGTATTCAAGAAGGCTTTGCTGAAGAAGTGACATCTGAACTGAGACCTAAACCATGAACAGGACACGGCCATATAAAGTGCTGAGATCATTTCAAGCACGAGGGAGAGCATGTGCAAAGGCCCTGAGGCAGTCTGGTGCTTGATGTGTTCTGGGACAGAAAGAACACCAGTGTGGCTAGGGCAGAGGGGTTATGTGACTTCCTTAAAACCCTTGGCAATTAACAGAGAGCAGCCCCTTCTCTGCGAGTTCCACACCTGTGCCACTGCCCCACACTGCAGCCACCATGTTCGTGTGAGTCATGACTCAGGGAATAGAGAAATTAATTTGGTGTCTCACATCCAGAATTTTAGAAAATGAAATGGGCAGGAGGGTGTAGACTAGGATACAATAGAATAAGAACTGCAGAAATATTGTGGCACAGCTCATAATGATGAGTATTATTTTGTGAAACTGGTTTCAGTTATTTACATACGGGTATATATACAAGTCATTATGCAACTTATTTCTGATTTTGAGTCATCGTCAAAAAAGTTTGAAACACGCTTCTAGATGGGTCTAGCCTGCTTTCAGGTTTGAAAAGCACTGTGGATGGAGCCACCGGATAGTTTTCACCATGCTCAGCAGACCCTGGTTCTGCCTGTTACTCCATCTGGGCCCAAGAATACAAACTTCTTATGTATCTGGACTGAGCCAAACTGGGAATAGCATTAGGAGGAAAGCTGGATTTGAAAACAAAACAGAACACATTGCAGTGTAATTAAGACTGCAGTCCCCTCCGTTGAGCTCTCCTCCTGGGCCTGGCCTTCCCCGGCAGCACTGGGATGGGTGCTGGAAGGTGACTCCCACCTCTCTCACTCTGTTCTCTCTTCCCCAGCTCTTCAAGAAGCCCAACGCCTTCATCTTCATCAGCCAGCGTCCCTCCCCAGAAATCCAAGACACCATCCACCCGCTTGATGAGGAGGCCTTCCTGAAGGTGTCACCAGAGCTGAGGAACTCGGACCTGCATGGCAGCACGGACAGTGGCTTTGGCAGTACCAAGCCATCCCTGCAGACTGAAGAGCCCCAGTTCCTCCTTCCTGACCCTCACCCCCAGGCTGACAGAACGCTGGGAAACGGAGAGCCCCCTGAGCTGGGCGACAGCTGCAGTAGTGGTAGCAGCAATAGCACGGACAGCGGGATCTGCCTGCAGGAGCCCAGCCTGAGCCCCAGCACTGGGCCCACCTGGGAGCAGCAGGTGGGGAGCGACAGCAAGGGCCAGGATGACAGTGGCATTGGCCTAGTTCAAAACTCTGAGGGCCAGGCTGGGGACACACAGGGTGGCTCAGCCTTGGGCCACGACAGTCCCCCAGAGCCTGAGGTGCCTGCGGAACAAGACCCAACTGCTGTGGTATTCCGGGGCTACCTGAGGCAGACCAGATGCGCTGAGGAGAAGGCAACCAAGACAGGCTGCCTGGAGGAAGAATTGCCCCTGACAGGTAGCCTTGGGCCCAAATTCAGGGGATGCCTGGATGACAAGGCAGGCTTGCATCCACCAGCCCTGGCCAAGGGCTATTTGAAACAGGATCCCCTAGAAATGACTCTGGCTTCCTCGGGGGCCCCAACTGAACAGTGGAACGAGCCCACTGAGGAATGGTCACTCCTGGCCTTGAGCAGCTGCAGTGACCTGGGAACATCTGACTGGAGCTTTGCCCATGACCTTGCCCCTCTAGGCTGTGTGGTAGCCCCAGGTGGTCTCCTGGGCAGCTTTAACTCAGACCTGGTCACCCTGCCCCTCATCTCTAGCCTGCACTCAAGTGAGTGACTCGAGCTGAGAGGCTGCTTTTGATTTTAACCATGCCTGCTCCTCTGCCTGGACCAGGAGGAGGGGCAACCAAGGCCGAAGTAAGGCACAAGGCAGTCTGGGCACTTTTCTGCAAGTTCACTGGGGACGGCCCCAGTCAGGCCCTGCAGGGCTGGTCAGGATGCCTGGGGCAGGAGGAGGTCAACTCACTGAGCTAGTGCAGAGTGTGGGGGGCACCGACCTGTTCCATTGACTGAGGCCCTGCAGACTCTGGCAGAGCTGAGAAAGGCAGGGACCGTCTCCCTCCTTGGAACGCTTTCTTGTATCATAAAGGATTACTTGCTCAGGGGAACCATGGGGCTTTCTGGAGTTGTGGTGAGGCCGCCAGGTTGAAGCCAGCTCAGAGCCAGACCTCCCAGCTTAGGCCACCCAAGCATCAGGGCCTCCAGCAGGAAGAAGGGCTATGGGAATAGAAGCTTCAGGGCCTTGCTTCTGGCGTGGTTTTTAGGGGAAAAAGGAGGATATGGAGGCCGAGTTTGATCTCTGGGATGGTCACATGGGTTCCCCCCATCAGGCCTCTGAGGCAGGAAGCCTGTCACTGGAAGATCTTAAGGTATATATTTTCTGGATACTCAAACGCATCATAATGATTCACTGGGGAGAGACAAAGGGAGCTGAGATCCCGGATGGGGCTTCCAGCTCAGAACCCATCCCTCTGGTGGGTACCTGTGGAGCCCATCTGCAAATATCTCCCTCTCTCCAGCAAATGGAGTGGCACCCCCCTGGAGCACTGGCTGTGGCCAAGCCACTCACATCCCCACCCTGCTGCCCCACCGTCTTGCTGACAAGTTCCAGAGAAGCCGTGGTTTTTTTGTATTGGTCATAACTCAGCCCTTTGAGCAGCCTCTGGGCTTGGGCACCAGCTCATGCCAGCCCCAGAGAGTCAGGATTGGAGGCCTGTGCTTGTGTTTGCTGCTAAAGTCCAGCTACAGACCCAGAGAGCTGGGCTGGGGTCCCTGCCTTCTTGGTGTTCAGCTGTGTGACTTTGGACTAGCCACTTGTCAGAGGGCCTCAGTTTCCCCTTCTGTGAAATAAGTACTCCACCTTTAGGGGGTCCTCCATGTTTGCTGGGTATTAGCCAAGCTGGCCCTGGGAGAAAGTAGATACTGTCCACGGACTACCAAGCTGGCTTGTTTCTCATGCCAGGGGCTAACAGATCCAGTGGGAGTCCATGGTGTCATGCCAAGACAGTATCAGACACGGCCCCAGAAAGGGGCATGATGGGCCCTACCTCCCCATAGGCCATTTGGAATCTGTCTTCAAACAAAGGCAGTTCAGTCCACAGGCATGGAAGCTGTGAGGGGACAGGCCTGTGCGTGCCATCCAGAGTCATCTCTGAGCCCTGCCTTTCTCTGGAGCATTCTGAAAACACATTCTGGCCCAAGGAATCCAGCCATGACCCCTACCCCTCTGCCAGAGTGCTCTTAGGTGCCAGTCTGGCAACTGAACTCCCTCTGGAGACAGGCTTGAGGGAGGATTCCTCAGGGTTCCCTTGAAAGCTTTATTTATTTATTTTGTTCCTTTATTTATTGGAGAGACAGCATCGCACAGTGAAAGAATTCTAGATATCTCAGGAGCCCTGAAGTTCTAGCTCTGACTCTGCTGTTCCCAGGGGTGTGACCTTGGGGAAGTCACTTATCCTCTTGCAGCCTCAGTTTCCTCATCTGCGAAATAATGACTGACTTGTCTAATCCATAGGGATGTGAGGTTCTGCTAAGGAAATGGATATGAATGTGCCTTGAACACAAAACTCTGTCAATGAACGATACATGGTTTTTATTCCAATAAATTGTCAAGACCACAGAAATTGTGTGAAACCAGTCAGATTGCTGATGGCACAGTGGCTCATGGAGGACTCGGTTGTTGATAATGAGGAGGGTAATAATGGGTGGGATGTGTGATGTCACTTTAAGGAAACAGGGCTGAGGACTCAGGCTCAAATCCGACAGACCCAGGGAGTCCTCGTGCTACCTGTATTGTGACCTTGGGCCCATTACTTATCCTCTCCAGGTTTTCATTTCCCCACTCGTCATGTGGCGTTGACATCTCCCCATGGGGATGTTGTGAGGTTTACATGAAATTGCACATACAAAGTTTAACATGGTGCCAGGCATGTGGTGGTCCCCATGTGCACATAGCTGTCATTGGCTGTTAAGGCTGTAAAGAGAAATGGACAGCTTTTCTTGGAAGCAGGTGAAAATGAAAGCGATAAGGAGTATGCAGCGGGGCTCTTTCAGAAGACAGAAAAGGAAACGGTGGAAGGCACAATGCAACGTTTTGGATGTGAGTTCTGACAGTGTGGAGAGAAGAACCTGGAAATCCCTCCTTTCCAGGAAGACAGCAAACCGGACCTCCCCGGAGCTCTGTCTCCGGAGCCCTGTCCCTGGCTCCCGTCACCCAGGAGGTGTGTCCCAGCGGTGGTTCTCCTAAGTGTGGAAGTCATCTGCACTCTATTCTAGAAGCAGCCTGCTCCGTCCATGAAAAACCCCATGTGGGTTTGAATTTCTCCCCATGCTCAGCCCAGTGGGTAGAACAAACCCAGGCCCGTGGCCTGAGCTTCCTGGTGTGCTCTTTTCTTTTCTCCTTTTCTTTTCTTTTTCTTTTCTTTTCTTTTCTTTTTTCTTTTCTTTTTTCTCTTCTCTTCTCTTCTCTTCTCTTCTCTTCTCTTCTCTTCTCTTCCCTTCTCTTCTTTCTTTTCTTTTTAATGGAGTCTCCCTCTGTCGTCGAGGCTGGAGTGCAGTGGCGGCTCTCGGCTCACTGCAAGCTCTGCCTCCTGGGTTCACCCCATTCTCCTGCCTCAGCTTCCCGAGTAGCTGGGACTACAGGCACTCACCACCATGCCTGGCTAATTTGTTTTTGTATTTTTAGTAGAGACGGGGTTTCACCATGTTAGCCCAGATGGTCTTAATCTCCTGACCTCGTGATCCGCCCACCTCGGCCTCCCAAAGTGCTGGGATTACAGGCTTGAGCCACCGCGCCCAGCCCCTGGGTATGCTTTTCTCTTTGTCCTACCTGGATCCCCTAAAAGGTAACTGGGGACACCTCACCTCTTTTGCCCTGTGTCATCTCCAATCTTGCCTTAACCCATTCATTCTGAGAAAATAACTAGTTCTGAGGAAGTGCTGATCCTATCATCTTCAGAGAACTTGACTAATACCACACGATTTCAGACCTGCTCAGGCTTTTGCCCTAGAGCCCTCCTTGTCAAGACTGGAAAGGAAAGTAGTGTTGGTCACTTTCTCCTGGAAATGAGGTGTTAGCGATGGCTTCTTCCCCATGGAAAAGGCCCCTGAGGTGTGAATATAAAGACGCGGAGAATAAAAGGAATTACATTCAAGGAACTGCGGCCAGTTTGGTTGGATACGACAGATCAAGGAGCAGCTTGCAGGACAGAAGGAAGTCAGAAGATGCAGCCCGTGGTATGGACCCTGCCTGCTCCGTTTCTGTGGAATGAGTAGGAGTTTGTGCTGGTTCACCTCTGCTTTGAGGCTGCTCTGTAACCACTCACACTAGGCCCTTGGGAGAAACTGAGTGAGTCCTTCCAAGCAGCTGGGGCTGATGAGACACTTGCAGGTTTCCTGGGACTTCGGATTACAGTCGCCAACAGAAGGCCCCGGCTGTTCTTCAACTGAGCAAACTCCTTCAAGGGCTTTTCCAAGCTGAGGAATGCGTGATGCTGTCTTTCTGTGAGCTAATGGAACTTCCTCTTAGTAAGGAGAGGGGGTAAATGGGCCACCACTGACTGAAGAGGAAATTCAACAGAACTGTGTTTTCCCAACTTTGTAAATAGCCATAGTCAGGGTGTGCCTTGTCTACCCAACATATATCCAACCCCCCGCCTCAGTGTCCACACTTTCACAGAAGACACACAGTCCCTAGGAGGCTGGGCCTCACCCCCTGAGCCCACACTGCTCTCTGGGTGGAATGTCTCTGAGCCCCACATGTGAACAGCACAGCAAGGGAAGCTGTAGGCTGTGACCACCTGGGACCACTGGCAGTCTGCTGCGTAAGTGGCAGGTCCGGGCAGTCAGGGCTGATTTGATCAAGCCTCAACCTAGAGGACCCTAGATACTAGGAAGCTTGACTCATTCATTTCCTGTTGTGCTCATGGGTTAAAAAAGCAAACCCACAGTTTTGGGTTTGAAGTAAACCCCAATTTACAATTAAATGCGTTGTTATTAATGACCCACACCACATTTTCCCACTATCATCTTGATCCTAACTTCACTTAATTTCCCATAAACCTCCAAAAAGGGTGATGGGACCCAATAAACACTCTGCCAAGGAAGGGTTGGGCAGGATAAAACCCGTGTTTTAAGAACATGGCTCTGGCCGAAGCATCAGACATTAATCAGAAAGAATAGAGCAGGAGGCAGAGAGACCTGACTGGAGGCTTTTATTGTAGTCAGCATTTCATTTTGTCAAGAAACATTATGAAGCACGTATTATGTGTTGGACATGGTGTTCAGCCCTGGGTACAGAGTGGTGAACTAAAGAAGCATGACTTCATGGAGCCTGTCATCTGGTTATGAAGATAAACACCAAACAAATAAACACAACAAATGTATTACTACAATCAGTGTAAGTGGTGTGAAAGAAACTAATATTCCACATGAAGGATGAGGCAGGAAGCAGAGAAACAGGGTAGGAGGCTGTCTTAGACTGGGCTACGACAACAAAACACCATGGACTGGGTGGCTTAAAAAACAGACATTTATCTCTCACAGTTCTGGAAGTGGGGAAGTGCAGGATCAAGGTGCCAGCTGAGTGAGTTCCCTGGGAGGGCTCTCTTCCTGGCTTGGAGACAGCCTCCTTCTTGCTGTGGCCTTACATGGTGGAGATAAAGAGCTCTGGCCTCTCTTCCACTTTCTTACAAGGGCATTAATCCCATCACGGAGGCCCCATCCTCATGACCTCATCTCAACCAATTACCTCCCAGAGGCCCCACCTCCAACTACCATCACACTGGGAGTGAGAGCTTCAAAATGAATTTGGGGAAGACAAAAATATTTGGTTCATAAGAGAGGCTTATACAATAGCCTAATCAAATGAGAGTATTGAGCAGGGGCAGTGGGAACAGAGAGAAAGGGACAGACTCAAAGACATTGCAAAGGAAGAGTTATCAAGATGGAGCGACAGGCCAGAGTGAAAGAAGAAGGTCTCAGAAGTGCTGGTCACACTTGAACCCGATGATGAGAAAAACAAAATACGGACATGGAAGGGAGACACACGTGTGGAGGGAGAGGGGAGATGATGAGTTCTGGCTTAATAATGACAAGTCATCCCAGAAAAGGCCTTTCAGCAATTGGCAAGGCTGGCCTGGATCTGTGAGGCTCAGGGCTGGGGATTCCCATGTGAAAGTGAATGAGCCCATAGCCCTTAGTGTGAAGGTAAGGACACCGGCTTGGAGAAGATCCCCAAACCCCTGCAGCCAATAAGCAGTTAGAATATTCACGTGATAACTTCCTTCCTTGAGGAAAAGCAGGCTACCATCCCTTCGACTCACCGAGTCACAGGAGCCGTGGCTATAATTGGCATCTGTCTTGCAGAGCCCAGCCAGGAGCCTCACTGGGGGTCCTTGGTCAATCACAGCCCATCATCAAGGATGCAGCTGAGGGCTCCCTTTAGTAAGTTGTTCAATCTGTAGAGCTGAGAGGCTCAGGGAGGGGTACAGACTAGTACATGATCAGCAAAGGCCTGGGTGTAGGGTGCCACACCTGTCTACCTCTACCCACATGGGGCAGAAGGGCATGGTGGAGATTAAGACCTCGCATGACCCTGGAGAGAACAGGAACATTCCTCAGGATCCTACTATCTGGTCACCCCAGCCCTGGAAGTGTCCCTTGCCCTCCACCTCCCCACACCCCCTCTACCTGTCCCCTAAGGCAGAGTTTCTCAGACGATTGCCTCTGTCAGCATTACTTGGGAGTATTTGTCTCCGTAAGCTGCTCCCCAAGGCCCAGAATTTCTGAATGCCGGTTCTCAAGGACCTGCTAGGGAAACAACTTACAGCGACCACCTTGCAGGTAATTCCAGCACACACCGAGTCACCTCTTTAAGGAACAACCTGATGATTTGCCGCTTGTTCTGTTAAAATCAGTCCTTTTTCTCCCCACTGCCCTCTACTTGGTATCACCCAGTCCACAACTTTAAGTGTCATCTGGATGCTGGTGGCTTCCAAATGCCCAAACAGGGTTTCTCTCCAGAACTCTATCCAACTGCCTCATCAGCAGCTCCATGTGGATGTCTAGCATGCATCTCAAAATTACAGTGTCTACAACAGAGCTCAAGATTTCCCTGACGCTCCTTCCTCCCCTAGTCTTCCCCGCCTGATAAATGGCACCACCCTTCCCCTAGCTCAGGCCAAAAATCCAGGAGTCAGCCCTTTCTGCCCCATCAAACTCCTCAGTAGGTCCTATCTGCTCTACTTTCCAGATAGATGGTGGATCCAATCACTTGTTGCCACCTCCCACTGTCATCTGGTCAAATTCATTGTCACCTCTCCCCTGGACCACCATGAGGAACTGTCCTGCTCCTCTGCATCCACTCCTGCTCCCTCAGTCTAATCTCCATCCCTCAGTCCTCCCGGTGCAGTGTACAGGGGCTGCAAGGCCTCCCCCAGAACTGGAGAAGTCAGGCAGTAAGCAGATGGCAGGCCATGGGCACTGGAGACAAGACTTTGTCAGGCCAGGAGGACAGGAGGCACCGACTGTATGGGCTGTCATGGGTGTGTGGACAGCGGGCATTTGGCCCAGCTGGTGCTTTCTGGGAGGCCTCCTTGGGGAAGACAAGCCAAGGGTTCTGAAAACTTCCTGGCCAGCACCACCTTTTCTCCCATCCTTCACAATCAACTTTTTGAAATAATTGAAAGATTCACTGACTCCACTTCCAACTGCTTCTGCAGCACTGACAGCTCCAGGGACACCCCGCACATGGTGTGCTATAATATGCGAATAGCCGGATGGACTGCCACAGCAAGCTTGTTGGTCTGAAAATGCTCCAAGGGCAAACAGGAAGAGGCAACAGCCCCAGGGAGTAGAAAGAATGCTCAGCCACTATCTGTTCTCTCCACATGAAACCATCATGTCAGTTCTGGACCTCAGTCTTCTTATCTGTGAAGTGGACAGAGTAGTCTTCAAGCTGACTTCTTTAATTAGTGCCCTGGGCACATTGCTATCCCTGAGTGTGCTACATGCAGTACTGACTGTGGGCTCCCGGACAGCAGAAACCCCTCTGATTTCTCTCTGTGTCCTTTGCACCCAATCAATGCCTAACACATTGCAATGGGTGCTCAATAAATAAATGAATGCATGAATGAATGAATTTCTTCCATTCGTGGGAAGGAACCTGAAGAAGCATAGTATCCAAACATGAGAAGGTAACAGTGGTGATGGTAGCTTGTGGCTGAACAGACACTTGGGAGGCATTTAGACTGAGCCTAAAGAAAAGCAGGCTGTACTTAACTGTGGTTTAAGATTTTATCTTCAGGCTTGCCATCTTCTTAGCCAAGGCATATTATACCATGCTGATTCCCTTCCTTGCTATTTTCACCCTACAACTCTTGGGTGTTGTAGGAACTCAGGGCTACAGACCAAACAGGAAGACTAAGGCAAGGGGATGTGGTCAAGAGGCAAGGCAAAGGACCATGAAAACATTCAACATGCATTCACTCTTTGGGCAAACATTGAGCCTCTGTCATGGGCGGGCTCTCTGGAAACACAAAAGGCAATCTGACATGATCCTTCTCCTTCTTGGCTCAGTTGTGTAGTACACACACACAGGCATACACAGGGGTGTCTCCACCCACCTCCTTCTCCACTCCCCACCCCCACCCAGCACTGTGGAACTGATTAGAGACCATCTGGAGGGAGAAGTAGGTTCTTGGGGGCCAAAGATGTCAGGGTAGATGCCAGTTTGGACTGAGGGTAGAAGTGGGTGAAAAAGGATTATTCAGAGTTACCTGAGCTCTGAAATAGCCTCCCAGCTAGAAGGGACCTCAGAGTCCTCGGGTCCAGTGGCAGCCTTATACAAACACAGCACCAGGGGCTCAAAACTTGCGCTCACCAGCTACAAGGGGAGGAAATGGGACTAGAATAGATGTGACTTCTTTTTTTTTTTGAGACTGAGTCTCACTCTGTTGCCAGGCTGGAGTGCAGTAGTGCGATCTCGGCTCACTGCAACCTCTGCCTCCTGGGGCTGCAGGAACGTGCCACCACGCCCAGCTAATTTTTGTATTTTTAGTAGAGACAGGGTTTCACCATGTTGGCCAGGATGGTCTCAATATCTTGACCTTGTGATCTGCCGGCCTTGGCCTACCAAAGTGCTGAGATTATAGGCGTGAGCCACCACGCCCGGCTGAAGATGCAACTTCTTATACTGCCCACCATCATTCCCCCAGTGGCTCCCTGCGTATCATGAGAAACTCCATCCTCCTGATTGGAGAGGAGGAGACCAGCCCAATAGCTCTGCAGATAAAAACTCACCTCCAGCACTGCCCAACCTGGTTTTTTTGTTTTTTGTTTTTTTTTTTAGTGAGAGTCTTGCTATGTTTTCAGGCTGGAGTGCAGTGGCACAATCTCAGCTCACTGCAACATCTGCCTCCTGGGTTCAAACAATTCCCTTGCCTCAGCCTCCTTAGTAGCTGGGATTACAGGCACAAGCCACCACGCTTGGCTAATTTTTGTAGTTTTAGCAGAGACGGGTTTTCACCATGTTGGCCAGGCTGATCTTGAACTCCTGACCTCAAGTGATCCTCCCACCTTGGCTTCCCAAAGTGCTAGGATTACAGGCATGAGCCACTGTGCCCAGCCCCACCTGTTGTTTTGCTGGCCTGCTGCTGCTCCGGGCAGGCAGAACATTTTCACTTCTGGTCTCCAAGTGTGAGAATTCACCAGGCCACCAGCTTCCTGTTTTGTATCAGATCTGTTTAAATATCACAGCTTCTAGATGGTTTTAGATCAATAAGCAGTTTTTAGAAATATAATAATGATCCTCCCATCTGCTCCCACTTTGAGTTTGTCAGACTCCTGGAGCAGAGAGTGGGGCACTATAGACTCTGGGCTCCTGGTGCCTGGCACTAGGCACCCTCCAATGCCACTGGCATGGGACAAGACCATTAAAACTTAAAGAAGAACCTAGAGGAGAGAAAAGCTCCCTCTTCACCTGCCAGCGTCGTCATGGTTTTGATCATTCCTTAGGTTATACTTCAAGATAGAAAAATCATCATCTATGTGCTCTCTCCCAGAAATGTAACTGATCATGAACACAAGGTTGAATGTAGTCAAGGATGGGGAGAGAGAGAAAGTTTTGGTTTTCAGAGCACCTGGGGTTGCACCAGGGATGAAGCAATGCTCAAGATGTTCTGAAGAGAGATTTCAACACAATTTCCTGAGAAGTTCCTGGCCTATAGCCAGAGCCATGCAAAGTACCGTGGAGAACTCAGAAGAGGTTTAAAACCTGATTCTGCCTGCAAGAAATGCCCGTCAAATAGGAGAAAGCAAGGTTAATTTCAGGGAGACTGGATGCCCCCATGGTGCCTAGCATAGTTCCTGGCATGTTATGGAAGCAGTGTGAATAAATGAATGCAAGGAAATAATCAATAATAAAGTTATGGGAGCCTGAGACTATGTGTATTTAAAATCAGCAGAGCACAAGATCCATGGGTCTTACAGAAGGCTCCCTGGAGAAGGGAAATTTGAGCTGGCATGAAGAATGGGCAGAATTTGGTGATTTGGAGGTCAAGGAAGGTCTAAAAATACAAAAGGAAGAAAGAGGAGTAGGCCAGTGGGAAGCTCAGAGCTGAGGATGGGGCCTAGGGAGAACTGGGCTCCTGAGCTCCCTTCTCACCACACAAGGAGACCCCAGAAAGAGATTAGAGACCATCTAGAGGGAGGAGTATGTTCTTGGGGGCCAAGGATGTCAGGATAGCTGCCAGTTTGGACTGAGGCTAGAAGTGGGTGACAAAGGATTATAAAGAAAATAGATTCTTCCCTGGCCTTGAACAAATCACTTCACAGCGCTCTGAGCCTCTGTTCCCTCACCTGTGAGGCTGTGAGGATAAAGACAGGCTGTGCATCATAAGCCTCTGCCCTGCACTGATATGTGCTCAGCAAACATTAGCGTTTCACCCTACAGGTAAAGAACAATTTGGATGGGAATGGGCCAGACTTGGAACCTGGTCAGACATATTCAGAGTCAAGGAAAGGCTAAGTAATGCTTAGAATCCTAGACTATTAGGGAACTGCAGCCGTCACCTTTCAACTACCATCTCCTAGATTAGAAAGATATATTGACACTTTGTACTTGCATCTTTTAATTGTTTACTGAGCAGCTACTACAGACCAGGTTATATGCTAAGAACTGAGAATGCAGAGGCTTTAAAAAAAAAAAAAAATAGATAAGGTCTTTGCTCTTCTACAAGAACCAGGAGAAACCTTGGAAAAATAGTCCAATCTTTTGATTTCCAGATGCTGAAATAGATGTCCAGAGAGGTGGACTAAGTAGCCCATGACCACACAGCACATCAGGGCAGGGTCAGAACCAGACCTTATATTACATTCAGTCCTCATCCTTACACCCTGATGTCAACTGCATCCGTGAGGGCGCAGACTCTGCTTAGCTCTGGTGCAGCCAGTAGCCAGCTGTGGAACTTGGGTAGAGCATACTGCTTTTCTGACTCAAGTGTCCCTATATGTAAAACAGGACCAAGAATAATCCCTGTGTCTCAAGCTTGACATAAGGCTCAAAACGCAGTACCATGCGAGAAAAGGCTTTATGCTCTGTGAACTGTGGACTGTGCAAACGGTCTCTGCTCCTCCTTTTAATCACTAAGCAGTTTCTAAAAATATAATAATGATCCTCCCATCTGCTCTTACTTTGAGTTTCTCAGACTCCTGAAGCAGAGAGAGGAGCACCATAGACTCTGGCCTCCTGACTCCTGTCACCTGGCCCCCTCCAATGCCACTGGCATGGGAGAAGATCATTAAGACTTCAAGGAGAACATAGAGGAGACAAAAGCTCCCTCTTCACCTCCCAGCCTCATCATGATTTTAAATGATTTTCTAGGACAAAGAAGCCTTCTGTGGCTACACTGGGTGTCTCATCTCTACTCGGCAAGTAGTTACTGGCCTCCTCTGGCACGCTCCAGTTTTAGGAGCTACTAAAGACCTATAGAACATAATCTTGCTTGCAGAGGGCTCAGCTTGGTTGAAGAACAGCACAAATGGAGGAAATGGGGTCACCTGCAATTCAGATCAAAATGGGTGGTATCAAGTCTCGAACCCTGAGCAAAGTCACAGCAAAGATGGACTTGAGCCATCCCACAGAGACTAGCTATGGCTAGGAAGGGAGGGGCTGTGGGGACAAAAGGGCATCCAAGCTGGAGAATAGCCCCAGAGAAGGCACCAAAGGGTGGCAGGGGAACTGGGAGCAGCTAGCCCCTGGGCCCCCGGCCCCTATGACTGCCTCTGGGCTCTTAGGGCCAGTGGAAAGAAGAACCGTAAAAAGGTAGTAGGAAGGTGCTGGGAGAGGCCCTGGCACAGCCATGGTCTGGGTGCCACAGTGCCTTCACTCAAACCTGTGGCTGGGTTTCCAGGCATCTGCTCCAGAATCGTTTCTAAACAAGCTGGAATCTGCCCTTTGGAGCTCTCAACAGAAACACGCAGAGTCCAGGGGTGGGGCCCAGGCCTCAAGGGTGAAGAAAGCTGTGTTCACCAGTGGCCTGCGGAAGCAAGGAAAAGAGGGGGAGGCTGAGGGGACAGAGGGTGCGTCAGAGGGCCCTAAAAGAGGAAGTCGCCCAGTATCAGTTCTGCTCCTGAGGATGGGAAATACCCTCCATGCTCCCAGCCCTGGGCAGCTGTCCCCATCTCCTCACCTGAAGCCACAGACCTGAGGCCAGGGCCACCTGGCTCCTGGGTCCCATCCTCCCTTTCAAGTTTCCCCAAGGCTACTGAGTTCTGAGCACTTCCAGGGGCATAGGCCAGGCATGGACTGCAGACCCAGGATCCCTGCTAGGCAGGGTGCGGGTAAAGAGTTGGGGCTGGGCCAGGTGCAGCGGCTCACACCTGTAATCCCAGCACTTTGGGAGGCCGAGGCAGGTGGATCACGTGAGGTTAGGAGTTCGGGACCAGCCTGGCCACATGGTGAAACCCCATCTCTATTAAAAATATAAAAGTTAGTTGGGCATGATGGCATGCACCTGTAATCTCAGCTACTTGGGAGGCTAAGGCAGGAGGATCCCTTGAACCTGGGAGACGGAGGTTGCAGTGAGCCAAGATCCCGCCACTGCACTCCAGCCTGGGCAACAGGGCGAGACTCCATCAGAAAGAAAGAAAAAGAAAGAAAGAAAGAAAGGGGGGGCCAGGTGCGGTGGCTCAAGCCTGTAATCCCAGCACTTTGGGAGGCCGAGGCGGGTGGATCACGAGGTCAGGAGATCGAGACCATCCTGGCTAACACGGTGAAACCCCGTCTCTACTAAAAAATACAAAAAACTAGCCGGCGAGGTGGCGGGCGCCTGTAGTCCCAGCTACTCGGGAGGCTGAGGCAGGAGAATGGCGTGAACCTGGGAGGCGGAGCTTGCCGTGAGCTGAGATCCGGCCACTGCACTCCAGCCCGGGCCACAGAGCGAGACTCCGTCTCAAAAAAAAAAAAAAAAAAAAAAAAAAAAGAAAGGGGGGCCGGGCGCGGTGGCTCAAGCCTGTAATCCCAGCACTTTGGGAGGCCGAGACGGGCGGATCACGAGGTCAGGAGATCGAGACCATCCTGGCTAACACGGTGAAACCCCGTCTCTACTAAAAATAAAAAAAAACTAGCCGGGCGAGGTGGCGGGCGCCTGTAGTCCCAGCTACTCCGGAGGCTGAGGCAGGAGAATGGCGTAAAACCGGGAGGCGGAGCTTGCAGTGAGCTGAGATCCGGCCACTGCACTCCAGCCCGGGCGAAAGAGCAAGACTCCGTCTCAAAAAAAAAATAAAAAAGAAAGGGGCGGGGGGGAGAGAGGGAGAGAGGGAGGGAGGGAGGGAGGAAGGGAGGAAGGGAGGAAGGGAGGAAAGGAGGAAAGATTGATTACTGGGGCCCGAACCTCAGGGGTTAGGAAACAGGCCCCAGTCCTCAGAAGTGAAATCCAAGGAAGGAAGCTGAAGACAACCCATCTCCCCTCCTTGCTATTCCAAGAGGCCTTCAAGGAAGGGAGGGGTCCCAGAACCATTAAGGGATCTTCCTCACTCCCACTTACTCAGGGGCAGAAGACTCAGTTGAAGACCTCCAAATCCAGAGACTTGGTAGTTAAGTCAAAGCCTGGCTATGCTGGGAGGATGGCCCCCAGACCCTGGCAGAAAATGGGGTAAGGGCTGGTAAGGCTCCTTGCCTTCCTTCCTCTACAATCTGCTACAACCCAAAAAGAGAAATGAGGCTTCAGGAAAGGGAGCATAGGAAGAGAAATCACACAGCTTCCCTCCTCCTCCCCCTTGCTGTACTGGGCTCCTGCGTCTGTTGCTGGGCTGCTAGCAGAGGGGCTAGTGGATGGCTGTTCTAACTGCAGGTTTCAGCAGTGACAGGCCCCCTTCTCTTGTCCTACTCCAATCACAGGAGCCCTGAGGACACTGCCTCTCTGGTTTGAACAAGTCTGCACTAAGCACCTTCTGAGCTGACGTCCCGTGCACACTCCACCTCCAGTCCAGCAGGGCACAGACCGGAAAAAGGAGTGATGACTCACAAGGGGAACTGCCCCGCTGTCCACCAAACTACAGTGGATTCCTGGTTTCCCTGCTGCATTATCTGGTTTGTTCAGCCTCGCCTGGGTTCCTCTTCACACTCCCACCATTTCCGGCTCCCTTTTGCCACAGGGCAGGCTTTGCACAAGAAAGGCAGAACACTGTAATGTGGCACTCACCCACTCCCCCGTACCCACCCCATCGCAGGAGCCTAGGCAACAAGAACATGTTTCTAGACTGTGCTCAGCACTGCACATCAAAATTGGGAGTTGGCCATGTTTAGGACACACTAAGGCCTTCAGCAGTAAGAGGACAGGCCCAGATTGGGGACGGGGCAAGGGGAGGGTTGAAAGTGCTAGAACCAAGTACAGAGTGGGGCAGGGCAGAGTCGAGGCCCAGCTCAGGCTTCAGGGAAATTGGCCTCAGGTGGGAATGTTAAAGCCATGTCTGGAATCACTTCTGTATAACTTTGCCTATTTGAAGCTATGACTGACTTTCCAGCCCCTGGTCAACCGTACAAGGGGAGGTGACTGGAGATACCCCATAAAGAAGCTCCCCACTGGTGTCTGGAGGCCTCGCCCACACTGGACTGCACTGGGCAGGGCTCGTTCTCCAGGACATCTCTGACCCCTCCTACAGGCTCAGGGGCTTCCCGGGATCCAGCTCCCTCCTGAAGAATGGCAGCCTCTTTTAGTTCTGTGAGAAAGCTGCTGCTGCCCAGCCAGACTCCATCACCGGAGGCCTGACTCCCCAGGACTCCCATGCCATAGGCTGATGGCATATTCAGAGGAGACCCCCTCATTCTCCACAATGAGGGGCTAGGCCAGGCCTTGAAGATCCAAGGGGATGAGGGCAGTCCAGGGGAGCCTGGGAGGGGCAAGAACTGCCGGAGGGAGAAATGGTTTGGATGGGACAAAGTAACTGAGATGCAGGGAAGGGATTGACTTGAAGGCAGTTGAGGGAAGGTATGGCCAAAGTGTTTGTGGGCCATGAAGCAGGGGAGGCTCCTGGGCGTGGAAAGCTCAGAACCGAAGTGATGCTTCTTGAAGATATTGGCCATCTGGAAATTTCATCTCAGAGCAAGAGCTGAGATAAAAAGCTCTGCTCTAGAAGCTTCTACCTTGAATACAAACAGAACCTTCCCAGGAAGGAAAGGCTGGGCATGGATTGGGTGGACAGGAGGAAACAGGGCAGGCCTAGTGCCAGAAGCGGGGGGAAAACATGCCCCCAAGCCTGAGATCAGCACCAGAAGACAGGGGATGAACCAGATAATCTCTTTGGGTTCCAAATGGTCCTTGGTGCGAGGCTTGGGTGCCTGGACGGTCTTAAGACCTTACTTGGACATCAGGCTCACTTGGCAGCTCTCCCAACTCCAACTCCTCTCCCCAGGGCTCCACAAGCTGCTGCCTCTGCATCAGACTAGCCTGTTGGAGAACTTCATGTAGCCAGCATCTGAGCTGCTGATGTGACCACTGATGGTGAAGGGCGGACCCATCTCTAGATCCTTCAGGTTCCTGAAAAAGATGATCCAATCAGGCTACTGGAGCTGATAACCTAGCCTCTCCCTGGGACCCCATCTCCCTTGACTCCAGGGCACCAACTCACTGACCCGTCTTCCAGAAAAGCAAGTGGGCCAATTACCGTAATCATCTCTCAGGGCCAAAGGAGGTACAGCCCTGTTTGTGGCAGGTAGATGAGATGACCAATGCCAAGAGGACTTCTGGCTCGCACTCCCTGAATCCCTGATTTTCTCATATGCTCCTCTTTTTGATATCATCTTGTGCCTGAGATTACATTATCTGTAATCAGACCTGTCTCCAGCAGAGACATGAAATGCCTGAAGACAGAGACTATGCCCAGTCATCTTTGTACTCCTTGAAACTAATACCGCAGTAGTGGTGGTTATGATAGAATCTTTCTGAATAAATGAAAAGGAAGGAAGGAAGGCTCTGCCTGCTTGGGGGAGAGATGGATGGATGGATGGATGGAAGGATGGATATTCCCTGCCTAAGGGTGAGTGTTAAGGAGATCATTGTCATCAGGGTTTCACATAGTCCTGTCTGTGTTCAAGTTTTAATTCATGGGACTTTTCTAAATGGATTCCCATGCCCTTCTTTTGTTTTCTTAGGGGCATGAACAGAAGACAGGAAAGGGAACCAGTCAGTTCTTACTCTATCTTTGATTCTTTTTCCATTATATCTACCCCCAACCCCCACATCACCCAGATTTCCCTGAATTTACTCACCGGATTTGGTATAAGTTGAAGACAAAATTAGGCCCTAGGAGGACAATCCAGAAAGAGAGGGTTAGCACCTCCAGGGGAAGCAGTCCATCACCCTTCTAAGAACGTCTGGTGCTCCTCCCCCTTGTCTGGAGGAGGAAGGTGGCTGGACTGGGCCTCAGGATGGGGTGGGAGCATCCCAGCCTCCTTCAGGGCCCCCCATTAAGGGTCCTGATTATCCTGGGATGAAGGCAGTCCTAGCCTGGACCCCAAAAGAACCAGACCTGGGCTTGAATTCAGACTCCACCTCATTCTAACTCCATGACCTTAGCCTCATGTCCCCGTCTATAAAAATGAAGCCTATAATAATGTCTTTCTCATGTGGAATTTTAAAGAAAATCAATTAGACGAAAGTGCATTAGCACATAGTAGGTGCCTGACAAATATCCACGGACTCTGTTCAAGTTAACTGCAGATCTCGGAAATAATCTCTACCTCTTGGCATTCCAGCATACCCTTCCAGCTTTCCCAGAATCCAGTGAAAAGTGCAGCTATGTCTAGAGTTGGGAACACACCACAGCAATTTCCAGGAGACTCCCAGAGAAGCTGATACCTCCACAAGCTTAGGAGAGGGCCCCAAGACCCATAGGCAGGGGCAGAGACACAAAAGGAGCCAGAGTCAGACCACCCGGAGCTTGGCCTGTCTAGCCTGTTGCTCTTGGCCTTGGGGGCCCACACAGACCCCTGGCATGGACGCTGAGGTAGGAAGAAGCTGGCTGCTTGCCAGGGTGGGAGGAGCCCCCATTCCCTCGATAAAGGCGCCATTGCCCCACCTCACCACCTCAACTGCTCAGCCACCCACTCAAGTCTTCAACCACTGCAACCACCACAGGAAATATTTTTGCATCCCACCATGCTGAAGAGTTTGCTGCCCTGCCAGGCATTGCTATGGGAGAGGAGGAGCTGGGCAGAACTGGGGCGACAGGGCCCAGTGCACACTCACCCTCCCAGCAGTACCCACGCTGGCACCACTTGGCCAGGCTGTAGCCGAG
The DNA here is from genome assembly GCF_009764315.1 of Trachypithecus francoisi. Classification (NCBI taxonomy): domain Eukaryota; kingdom Metazoa; phylum Chordata; class Mammalia; order Primates; family Cercopithecidae; genus Trachypithecus; species Trachypithecus francoisi. The sequence goes on from NW_022681473.1 coordinate 106,333,155, forward strand.
GATGGACACGAGCAGCAGCAACAGCCCCACGCCAAGGATCAGGCCCAAGGTGCTGATGGAGTCTTCACCTGCAGAGACACACAGTTGTGCACCCTCCCACAGCCCCCTGCACCGACCCACCTGCACCACGTTCCAAAGCTCTTCTCCTCCCTTCCCACTGCCCACCAACATAACTCCCCTGGGAGCCTTGCTCTGAGCCTGAGGATTCAGCCCAGCTATACTAAGATGAAAATGTCTGACACCTGAATTTTTAGAGTGAGCCTAGCCAGTATTTGGAGCTTGTTAATCCAAAGGAATAGTCATCTGATAGTAGAGATTGTTTGAGGTCTTTTTGAAGCCACAGGCATTCTACCTGGAAAAGGCTCTGCCTGTCTAGGGGAGAGCCTGGGAGGTCCAGCCTCAGCATGAGCCAGGTGATCAGAGGGGCCACCTGGAGCGTCCAAGAACACCGACCTAGGAGCCTCAGTCCCCACTCCCCTTTGCAAAGCCCATGCACCCAGTGGCAGCAGGGTGTTAACCCTTGAGCTCTGTTTGCTGCCTGTACTTACCACTTCTTCCCTTTTTGTGGTATGAGCTCTTAGCTAAATTTATATTTTATTTGTAAAGCCAAACCAAGAAAGAGAGAGAGAGAGAGAGGTTGGAAATCTGCAGGGAGATGAGACAGGCCATGGTCGAAGCAGAAAGGGCAACTGGTTCTGAGGAAGAGGCTGACAGTGGGGGTACCCTAGGGACAACCCACCTCTGCTGGGGCAGGGAATCAGGAAGGCCAGCCCCACTCCTGACTGACGCCATGAGTGTGGAAGAATGAAATGATTCCCCATTTGGTGTCCTGAGGTTCCAGGGATATTGCCAAGAGGTCAGGTGTTGCAGTGGTTGAGCTCAGACTTTAGGTGAAGGCTAGCATCTGAAGCCTAGATTCACTGGCTTATTTGCAAACTGTGAGACCCTGACACATGCAAGTCCCCTTACCTTTCTGAACTTCAACTGCTTTGATGGAAAATAAGACTAATATTAAATACACATAGATTTGTTGTGACAATTAAAAGACATACCATATGTAGAGAACACTTAGGAGAGGATCTGGCATACAGTAAATGCTCAGTAGATGTAAATTACATCATTATTGTTGTTGTCATTAGTATTATCAAATGGTGCAATTGTATTTTTTAAGTATTTCACAATTCTACCATTAAAAATGGTATGCCCATGCTATGCCCCTTGGTCCTTCCTCTCACTAGCAACCAGGTTATTCTCTACTCAGTGAAGAGAATGTGACAGCCAAATGCAGAGGGAAGCGGTCTCTCCTTTCAGTTTTAAGTTCCAAAAACCCATGCCCTTAGAGAGAGGGGAAGAATTCACAGCATAGACAAGAAGTGAGCCAGAACAAGAATTACCCTCCTCATCATACTAGGAAAAAATACCCAGCCCAGAGAGATGAAAGAGATAAAGAAAAAGACCAGGTTACAAAGATGCCGATGGGTCCCCGAGAGAGCAACCTTGTTCCCTGCTCCAAAGTCAAGTCCCAGGAAGGCAATAGAATTCCCAGATGGAGTTGTGGGGGATCCAAGAGCTGGGCTGAGCTCCAAGACAGCAAGAGCCCAGATAAGAATAGTTGCATGGGGTGCCTTGCCAAATGGAGCCTCACACAGCCTTGAAGAGTTGTTGTCATGACATGAGAGTAACCAAATGATTCCTGTATCCACAAGAAAGGCAGGGAAGTCATAGAGAGCCCCTCCAGACCTGGAGGAGCCATAGAGTTGGGATCTAGGGACACTTCTGCAGCATCCTTCAGGACTGACGCTCAAAGCCGATTCCAGATGATGGCCATCCCTATGGGTACTGGTGTGAGCAGATGACATCAGGAACTATGCACTTCTCCATACCCCCACCCTTCAAACCCCTCCCCAAGAAAAGAGGGGAACAGGGATCTCCCAGTGACTAAAATTAAAATTATGCTATCTTAACAGGCTGAGACTGAAAATAGAAGTTAGATTTTAGAAAAAACAAAGTTACATTTCTTGCATACATGAGTTTATCCACTGAAATGTATGCCTCCTACTAAGACCACGATGATGAAGATGACAAATATTATTACTGTGTGGAGGCAACTACTTGTCCACCAAAATCCACTCTCCTCAGGCTTCTTTGCAGTTATGTGCCAACTGGAATGATAATAGCCTGGACAAATGTGGAAGTCACATGCTGAAGATGCCAAAGCTGCTATCAGATTGAATCTCTGAGTCACCATGTGGAGGAGAGCCATTACAGACATGAACACCTACTTAGACTAGAGGTCTAAGTAAGCTTCTGTTGTGTTTCAGCCATAATTAGTTTGGATCTGCTTGTTACAGCAGTTTAGCCTGCTTGACCAATGTAATTACTAATCTTATTTGACTCTACGGAATCATTTTCAGCTAGACAGCCAGGTAAAAGGAAGAAGCAGGACATGACACACTCCTGTGCTATGGAAAGAAAGGCTTATTGTTGACCCCAATCCTGGAGTCCAGCACGGAAGTGAGCTATTGTCCCAGGACCCCAGAACACAAGAACAGCTTAAATGCTGGCAGAGAAGCGTGTGTGGGCAGTGGCCGTGGGAACTGGAAGGTGCTTCAAGGGAGGCAGCTACAGATGGTTGGGAAGGGAAGGAGAACAATGGAATAGCCTCTTGCAAGCCCAAGTAGCTTCCAGTCTTTCTGCAAGTATTTAACTGCATCTTCTCTGTGCAAGGCACTGTTCCAGGCACTTGAAGCAATAAAACATATGAAATCCCCTGTCCTCATGGAGATTACATTCCAGTGAAGGGAGACAGGCAATAAACAAAATAAAGAAATTGATTATATAGCATATTAGAGGGTGGTAAATGCTAGGGGAAAAAATAAGCAGAAAAAAAGCATTGTACAGGGAGAGAGCAGTTTTAAACAAAGTGGTCAAGGAAGGTCTTATGACAAATGTAACAATTGAAGAGCAAAGACCTAAAGGAGGTGTATTAGTTTATTCTCACACTACTAATAAAAACATACCTGAGACTGGGTAATTTATAAAGGAAAGAAGTTTAATTGACTCACAGTTCAGCATGGCTGGGGAGGCCTCAGGAAACTTACAATCAGGGTGGAAGGGGAAGCAAACACATCTTCTTCACATGATGACAGGAAGGAGAAGAGTGCCAAGCAAAAGCAGGGAAAGTCCCTTATAAAACCATCAAATCTCATGAGAACTCACTCACTATTAGAAGAGTAACCTGAGGGTAACAACCTTCATGATTAAGTTACCTCCCACCTGGTCCCTCTCACAACACATGGGGATTATGGGAACTACAATTCAAGATGAGATTTGGGTGAGGACACAGCCAAACCATATCAGGAGGTGAGAGAAGAAACAAGCCTTAGAGGTATCTAGAGTGAAAATGTCTAAGCAGAGGGAGCAGTGGGTACAAATGAGGCAGGAGCATGCCTAGCAAGTTCCAGAAGCATCCAGGAGCCCAGGGTGATGAGCAGGAAGGCAGCAGGAGAGGAGGTCCAGGAGTCAAATAATGTAGTGTTCTGAAGACAATGAGGGGAGCTTGGCTTTTCCTCTGAGTGAGATGGGGAGTCACTTGAGGACTTGGAGCAGAGAAAGACATGACCCAATGCCTTAAAAGGATGTCTCTGACTGGCTACTGTGTTAAGAATTAAAGAGGTAGGGAATGATGCTGGGGAAAGGGGACCAATCAGGAGGCTACTGCAATATCCAAGCAAGAGACGGTAATTGGAGGAAAGCAGTGCAAGGAACTAAGAAGCCAAGGTCAAAGAAGATCATCTCTGTGGATGACAGAGAGGAACAGTGAGCCAAGGGCTCAAATCTTCAAGAACTAAGGGTTAGTGACTCACAGGTGGACAAACAGATGACAACACAGCATCATAGTGATACTGGTGGTGTTTGTGGAAGTTGGGGTTTGAAGGGTTTCATCAAAGAAAAGTCTGTCCAAAAGTAGGAAATACCAGTAGGAAAGCACCAGCAGGGAAATCACAGGCCCTCCAGAGACCCCAAGGTGAGGGAAGGAGATGCTATGTCTCCGTTGTTACTTTTTTGTCCCCTCTACACAGTTGCCTTCTGACTTAGGCAGCTTGCAGAAACAATTACTCTATTTTACCTTTTGATCTTTCTGGGATGCTCCTTTACCTAATATTCTTTAGTTGTCTTTTTAATACTTTTACATTTTTATTATAAAATATTTCATGCATACAAGAAGTACATAAAATAGCATGAAGAACAGCCAGCCATGTGCCTACTACTAATTTTTCAAAGAATTCTAAAATGCTACCATTCTTACTTATAAAGTAGCTCCATTTCAGTGTAGTCCTCTCCTATCTCTCCCTCCAAGTAAATAACCATTCCAAATTTGGTGTTTATCTCTCCTATACACCTTTTTTATATAATTACTTCATATTTTTAATAAATTCTATATATCTATGTAGATATAGAGATATATAGCATTGTTTTACATGTTTTCAAACTTCATGAAAATCATATTAGGACCACTTCCACTTCCGGCCATGGTGGAATAATAGGGACCAGGTTTACTCTCCTACTTTAATAACTAGAAAACCGACAAACCATCTAAAACAATGGGCAAAGGTAGTACAGAATAGTGATCTCTGAAGGAAGGAAATAAAATGAAGAGCTCTCTAGGATTGCCTAGCTTATTGCCTGTGTGAGTTCCCTAAGTTCCAGCACAGGAGAGAAAACCCAGAAAGAGCCCAGCAGTCAAATGAAGGAGTCAATTTAGAGTTCAGGGAAGCCAAGGAAGCAAGGATTTACAGGACAAAACACCAGAGAGAAGGGAGCTGGATAGAGACAAGGACCCCCAGAGATCTGCAAAAGGGTCCCCCAAAGTCTTTGGCTGTGGCTTGCCTTTTAAGTTTCCTTATAGTGTCTTTCTTGAGCAGAATTTTAACTAATATTTTAATCAAATTTATCCATGTGTGTGCTTTTTAAAAATCTTATTTAAGACATCCATCTCTACTCCAAGACATACTTCTTATTTTTTTCTAAAAGTTTTAACATTTTGTTTTTTACAGTTTAGGACTTGAATCAACCTGGTATTCATTTTGTTTACATTTTCTCCATAATTTTTATATGGAAATTAATTTTCTATCCTTTTCCCCTTCATTGCTGCTGCTTTCATATATCAAGTTATACAGATGTGCCTGCTGCTTTTTCTGGACTTTCAGCTGTCTTCTATTTGTCTACATGTCTGTCACTGGACACTAGACATGTAATGACAAACACTGCTACATTATCTTAATTACTACGGCCTCATAATAAATCTTGGCTGGGCGTGGTGACTTACGCCTATAATCCCCACACTTTGGGAGACCGAGATGGTGGGATCAACTGAGGTCAGGAGTTCAAGGCGACCAACCTGGTCAACATGGTGAAACCCTGTCTCTACTAAAAATACAAAAATTAGCCAGGTGTGGTGGCAAGCACCTGTAATCCCAGCTACTCATGAAGCTGAGGCAGGAGAATCACTTAAACCTGGGTGGCAGAGGTTGCAGTGAGCCGAGATAGCAGCAGTGCACTCCAGCCTGGGCAAGAAAATGAGACTCCATCATAAATAAATAAATAAATAAATAAATAAATAAATCTTGATAACTGGTAAAATAAATGCTCCACTCTATCCTCCCTCATAAGCATGTTAGTTATTCTGAGTACTTTGCTCTTTCTTGTGAATTTGGGAATTTGTTTTTCAAGGTCAGTGAAAATCTGTATTAGAATTTGATTGAGGTAGCAGTAAATGTATAGGTTTATTTGCATAAAACATATATTTGAGATACTGAGTCCTCAAACTTACAAGTATGGCAAATGTTTTCATTTATTTTGGGTCATCTTTTATAGACTATCATGTTTTATAATTTGTCCCTTAAACGCTTGGTACTCTTCTTGCTAGATTTATTCCTCAGTACTTTATAATGTTGTAAGTGTGAATGGGAGCTTGTTTTGTGTACATTGGTCTTCCATGTAATAGTGTTGCTGAATTCTCTCATTCTAATCATTTTCTTCTGGTCTCCCTTGAATATGTAGACTATTATATTGTCCACAAATAAAGGCCATTTGGTTTCTTACTTTCTGTTCTTATGTGTCTCTATTTATTTTTCTTGTCTAATTGTATTGGTTAGAACTTCCAGTATAATGTACTTTGATATATGTATTTGATGCTCTAAATTTACTCCTAAACATCGCTTTAGCTTCATTTTATAAGACTTGATATGTAATATTTTTACCTTTGTCTGATCTAAATGTTTTGTAATTTCCACTGGGATATCCTCTTTAACCCTTGAGGTATTTGGCAGTGCCTTTTTAGTTTCCGGATTCACAGGGTACTTTTTTTTTTTTTTTTACTATTTATTAAGATGGACATGAGTTGTAGAGTTATAGCTGGTATAAGAAAAGAGTAACAGTTAATTTAATTTTAACAGTAGCTCAATGTTTTCATCTAACTCATGAAGTCAAAGTAAAGCTTTTAGAAGCTTACTCTGTAGGTGGTAAAACATTGGAAATTATTGTGACTGTTACTGAAAATTCAGTTTAAAAGTTTGACATTAACAATAAAATTTTTTTACTTACTTTTGTCACTCTGAACTTCAGTCTTAGATATTTTTTCTGACCTATCTTCTACCTGACTAATTCTCTCTTCAGCTATGTCTAATCTGCTATTAATCATCCTTAGTGTTTCAATTTGTTATTGTTTTTCATTTCCATAATTTTAACTTTTTTTATAATTTCCAATATTTGTTAAAATTTTCCATTCTATCTAATTTTGTATCATTTGCTATACATCTTTCCCATATTTTTTATTGGTTGTTCTAGGGTTTATAAAATGTATCTTTAACTTATCACAGTCACATATAAGAGGGAAAATAAAGATATACCATATAAAAACTAATCAAAGGAAAGCTGAAGTGGCTATATTGATATCAGACAAAAAAGATTTTAAAACAAGAAATATTACCAAGGATAAAGAAGGACATTTCATAATGATAACAGGGACAATTCATCAAGAGGACATTTCATTATATAGCTTTAAAATATAAAAAGAAAAAATGAATAGAACTGAAAGACAAACTTTAAAAATTCATAATTATTATTAGAGATTTCAACTCTTCTCTTTCAGCAATTGATAGAACAGGAAATCAGGTAAGGATGTAGAATACACAAACAACACTGCCAGCCAACGTGACCTTGTAGACATTTACAGAACACTACATCCAACATCTGTGGAATACACATTGTTCTCAAGTATATATGGAGCATTCATCAAGACAGATCATATGCTAAACCATAAAACTATAAGTCTTTTTTTTTTTTTTGTGACTGAGTCTTGCTCTGTCGCCAGGTTGGAGTGCAGTTGCGCAATCTCGGCTCACTGCAATCTCCACCTCCCTGGTTCAAGTGAGGTTCAAGTGATTCTCCTGCCTCAGCCACCCGAGTAGGTGGGACTACAGGTGCCTGCCACCATGCCTGGCTAATTTTTGTATTTTTAGTAGAGAAGGGGTTTCACCATGTTGGCAAGGATGGTCTTGATCTCTTGACCTCATGATCTGCCTGCCTTGGCCTCTCAAAGTGCTGGGATTACAGACGTGAGCCACCGCGCCTGGCCCCAATAATAAGTCTAAGTAAGTAAATCTCAATAAATTTTTAGAAGTTAAAATAATATACAATATGTTCCCTGACCACAGAATTATATTGGAAAATAAAAACAAAAAGGTATCTGGAAAACATCTCAATATTCAGAAATTAAACAACACACTTCTAAAAGCATCCTGGGTAAAAGAAGATATCACAAGGGAAATTAGAAAATACTTAGATCTGAATGATATTGAAAACACAACATATCAAAAATGTAAGTTGAGGAGACAGTCCAAGGCAGCTAAAGTTCACAAGACAGAGGAAAAAGCTGCATCAGGTAAAAAATCTAGCGATGTGCAGAGGGACCCCCTCAAGTATTCAATAAGTGATGAGTGCATGTGTGTTAAAGGAGCTACCTGAGGCCAGAGAATCATCCAAAAGCATTTGTGGGAAACAGTGTCTAGCATTCAAATAGGGCTAGAAGCAGTGCCTATTCCCATAAGCCAGACTAGAAAAACTCATAATTCACAGGGTATTGGATAGGGAACTCAGGAAGCTCTTGCCTTAGTGGCGAGAATAATCAGCCTTAGACTGTTCAGCCTAAGGCTAATTACTTCCACCACTTTGGGTCTTGGTTTTATGATTTGTCTACTGCTCTGAACCCATCTAACAAATCATAAAACCAAGACCCAAAAAGGTCAAACTGCTTCCAAGTAACTTAACTGCTTCCCAATATTTTTATAGGCAAACGAAAATATCTAGCACTCAGCAAAGTAAAAGTTCACAATATCCTCATTCGATCAAATATTACCAGGCACTCAGAGAGCAGAGCAAAATGACTCATAATGAACAGAACAATCAACAGAGCACAGGCGTTGGAATCCTGCAGCCTGGGTCTGAATACTGTTCACTCATCAGTCTGTAGCCTTCAGCAAGTTATTTAACCACCAAGAGCCTCAGTTTCATGTGTGTGTGAAAAAGAGGGAGAGGGAGAAAGAGAGATTCAATAAGTCTCAAATTATAAAAGACCCAAATTTTTTAAGACCCAAATTATTTCCAGGGATGAAAACTACAACATCTGAGATGAAAATTAAATTGAATGGAATTAACAGCAGACTAGGCATTACAGAAGATAAAAATAGTGCACTTGAAGGCATAGCAATAGAAACTATCCAAGATGAGACATAGAGGGAAAAAAAAGTAATAAAACAAATAAAAAAGCTGGGCGTGGTGGCTCAAGCTTGTAATCCCAGCACTTTGGGAGGCCAAGGTGGATGGATCACTTGAGGTCAGGAGTTCCAGAACAGCCTGGCCAAAATGGTGAAACACCATCTCTACCAAAAATATTTAAAAAATTAGCCAGGTGTGGTGGCATGCACCTATAATAGCAGCAACTCAGGAGGCTGAGGAAGGAGAATTGCTTGAACATGGGTGGTAGAGGTTGCATTGCACTCCAGCCTGGGTGATAGAGTGAGACACGAGAGAGAGAGAGAGAGAGAGGAGGGAGGGACGGAGGGAGGGAGGGAGGGAGGAAGGAAGGAAGGAAGGAAGGAAGGAAGGAAGGAAGGAAGGAAGGGGTATCAGTGAGGTTTGGGACAACTCCAAACCACCTAATATATGTGTAATTAGATTCCCTGAAGGAGAATATGAGGGAAAACAGAAAAAAAAAAAAAAATTGATGAGATATGGCCAACAATTTTCCAATTTTGAAGAACCTATCAAGTTATTTGTTCAAACAAGACATTTCTTTTCCTATGAGGAATTCTAGTGCCCATGGTTGATATCATAACTTTTTTTTATTACATCAAGGAAGGCCTAAACTATCCTTACGAAGAAATAGACTACATTTCTTTTCAACCGATCCTTCATAAGAATCATTCTTTTTAACTAAACCATAGTATAGGTTGGAAAATATACAGGTCAAGGGGTATCTGGTAAGGTCCTGGGCTGCATGTTTACTATATTGCTTATAAAGGGTAAGGCCAGTTTTTTTTGGGCAGAATCTCGCTCTGTCACCAGGCTGGAGTGCAATGGTGTGATCTCGGCTCACTGCAACCTCCGCCTCCCAGGTTTAAGCAATTCTCCTGTCTCAGCCTCCCAAGTAGCTAGGATTACAGGTCCCTGCCACCATGCTTGGCTAATTTTTGTAATTTTAGTAGAAGTGGGGTTTCACCATGTTGACCAGGCTGGTCTCGAATGCCTGACCTCAGGTGATCTGCCCCCTCAGCCTCTCAAAGTGCTGGGATTACAGACGTGAGCCACTGCACCCAACCTCAACTTTTATTTTAGATTCAGGGAGTAGACATACAGGTTTGTTAAATGAGTATATTGAATGATGCTGAGGTTTGGGGTACAAATGATCCCATTACCCAGGTAGTGAGCTTAGTACCAATAGTTAGTTCTTCAACCCTTGCTCCTCTCCCTCTCTCCCCCATCTAGTGGTCCCTAGTTTCTATTTTTTCCTGTCCATATGTACCCAGTGTTAAGCTTTCACTTGTAAGGGAAAACATGTGGTATCTGATTTTCTGTTCCGGTGTTAATTTGCATAAGATAATGACCTCTAGCTTCATCAATTTTCCTGCAAAGGACAAGATTTTGTTCTGTCTCATGGCTGTGTAGTGTTTCATGGTGTATATGTACCACATTTTCTTCATCCAGTCCACTGTTGATGGGCACCTAGGTTGATTCTATGTCTTTGCTGTTGTGAACAGTGCTGCAATGAACATATGAGTGCATGTAAGTTTTTGGTAGAACTGCTTATTTTCTTTTGGGTATATACCCAGTAATACGATTGTGGAGTCAAATGGTAGTTCTGTTTTGAGTTCCTTGAAAAATCTCCAAACTGCTTTCCACAGTGACTGAATTTTACATTTTACATTTACATTTTAATTTACATTTCGACCAACAGTGTATAAACGTTCCCTTTTCTCTGTAGCCTTGCCAACATCTGTTATTTTTTGACTTTTTAATAGTAGTTATTCTTGCTGGTGTGAGATGCTATCTCACTGTGGTTTTGATTTGCATTTTTCCAATGATACTGATGTTGAGCGTTTTTTCATGTTTGTTGGCCACTTGTATGTCTTCTTTTGAGAAATGTCTGTTCGTGTCCTTTGCCCACTTTTTAGTGGGGTTATTTGGTCTTTGCTTGTCAAATTGCCCAAGTTCCTTATAGATTCTAAATATTAGACCCTTGTTGGATGTATAGTTTATGAATATTTTCTCCCATTCTATTGGTTGTCTGTTTGTTCTGTTGATAGTTTCTTTTGCTGTGCAGAAGTTCTTTAGTTTAATTAGGTCCCATTTGTCAGTTTTTGTCTTTGTCATAACTGCTTTTGGGGACTTAGTCATAAATTATTGCCAAGGCCAATGTCCAGAATGGTATTTTCTAGCTTTTCTTCTAGGATTTTTACAGTTTTAGGTCTGTAAGACCTAAAAGTCTTAAGTGTAACTTAAGTCTTTAATTCATCTTGAGTTAACTTTTGTATACAGTGAAAGTTAGGTGTCCAGTTTCAATCTTCTGCATATGGTTAGCCAGCTATCCCAGCACCATTTTTTGAATAGGGACTCCTTTCTCCATTTCTTATTATTGTAGCCTTTGTCAAAGATCCAATGGTTGCAGCTTTATTTCTGGGTTCTCTATTCTGTTCCATTGGTCTAATGTGTCTCATTGTACCAGTACCATGCTGTTTTGGTTACTGTAGCCTTGTAGTATAGTTTGAAGTTGGGTAATGTGATGCCTGTGGTAAAGCCAAATATTTTAGAACTAAACACAGAAAATGAATAAGTTGGGGATGAGGGGGTATTTACTCAATAGAAATGGAGAAGCCTGACCCTTTTTCTCTCCTGGACAATGCCTATACTGAGGTTGGCCAATCTTCAGACACAGCCAGAATTTTTCTCAGAAATATGTCTAGGATATCTCTACTATATGAATAATTAAAGATGATTTCTTTGTGGTTAATATATTCCAAACAGATGTGTTATCATGGGACTCCCACTAGAACATCTGGCTTTAGAAAAATCACTCTTGGTGATCTTGCCAGAATAAATTTCTTGCTTGATTAATTAATATATTCTAATTACTGGCCAAAATAATTGGGACATCAGATAGGCACATGAATCTTTACCTAGGATTTAACAGAGGGAAATAATGTATCTACTGACTCTGCGTTCATTAAGATATAGGTCTTAGGCTGGGCATGGTGGCTCATGCCTATAATCCTCAGCAGTTTGGGAGACTGAGGCAGGAGAATCGCTTGAGCCCAGGAATTTGAGACCAGCCTGAGCAACACAGTGAGACCCTGTTTCTTTTTAAAAAAATAAATAAATAAAATAAAATGCAGGTCTTATGTAAGTCTCGGTAGCCAAGAATCTATGGTAAACTGATATTCCTCTCCACAAAATCCAAATTTAAGAAAGAGTTGGCCGGGCGCGGTGGCTCAAGCCTGTAATCCCAGCACTTTGGGAGGCCGAGACGGGCGGATCACGAGGTCAGGAGATCGAGACCATCCTGGCTAACATAGTGAAACCCCGTCTCTACTAAAAAATATAAAAAAAAAAAAACTAGCCGGGCGAAGTGGCGGGTGCCTGTAGTCCCAGCTACTCAGGAGGCTGAGGCAGGAGAATGGCGTAAACCCAGGAGGCAGAGCTTGCAGTGAGCTGAGATCCGGCCACTGCACTCCAGCCTGGGTGACAGAGCAAGACTCTGTCTCAAAAAAAAAAAAAAAAAGAAAGAGTTAATAAAACCTTTGCCCCACAGATGTTGCTACAGGTGAAAATTCTCAGATGTCTCTCCAACAGGCTATATGAATTTTTTAAAACTCCACCACCACTTTTATTTTGCTTGGTAGTTTTTAGTTTTTTAGACTACATTATTATTGCCCATTATTTTGCAGTTAAGGAAACTGTAACTAGAGCTCCTAGTAGTTAAGTAATCACCCAGTTCACAGAGCTGTATATGCCAAAGCCACAGTGAAAACTCAGTTCTTTCTGTCACCAAAACCCATGTCCTTTCCATTATTTTTTATTCTTCATTGCTTAAAATTACTTGTTCTATAAGGCAATTAGACAGAAATAAAATAAATAAAATAAAATAAATTTTAGAAGACATCTCCAGAACTATGCTATGACTTTTAGAGCAGCCTATGTGGAGCTTCTTTATGTTAGCAGTTAGATAACCATATCAACTGATTCCTGAAGATTCACCTCATCCAATCCACCCACTGCCATCAGTCTACATAAGGACTCACACTTCCAACACCTGTGGCAGGGAGGCACATATACACATTATCCAAAAGCAGTTTCAGACCACAAAGGTGTTTGAGAGAATGAGATTCTTCAAAATGGAGTCCTGTTTTGTGTCACTCACAGTAGTATTTGGCCTAGGGGGAGCCATTTCTCCCAACCTCCACTCTTACCATTAAGATGCGAGTGTTGCATGTGGATCCGCAACCATGTAGTCAAAGGCTCATGAAGAGTCAATATAATTGTGATCTTCTATTAGTCCTGATCCCAGAAAGCAGCATGGGGCTCTAGGGCAAGAGATGCATTCAAGACGATCCTTTACATCCACTTTTCCTCCCTGCTTCACTGTCTCTCTGAAGTCATGCCAGTTGGGCCAAGTTTACTGACAGGCAGGATCAACATATGTTCAGAGGGCATAACTATGGCCCTTCTATTCCATTGCCCCCTTCCATATGACTGGAGCAGTAGGGAGCCAGTGTAGACACCATCATCTCCCCGCATTTACATGCAGTCACACTCATTGTGACAGTTCCCTACCCCTGCAGACCAAAGCATGGTAAGCCCCAGGATTTGGTGTTGGGCTAAAGAGGAGAAAAACATGCCCTAAGGCTCTTTAACCTTGGTCATTGCTCCAGCCAAGTTTACAAGACAGGCCTGCAGGGACTTGGGATACGAGTCCTATGATATATTATTTTTTCTTTGACATTTATCTCCTGTTTCTTTATGTGTCTCTGCCATAGAGATTTTGTGTAGTCAATGACAGGATTCCAGTATTCCTGGGTCTGAGCAAAATACTATCTTAATTCTATAAAAACCCCTTTTTAAAAAATTACAAATTGATTTTACAAATAAAACTATGCTTATTCATATATAAAATGTTGACATGGGAAACTTGGGTTTTCAGTTTGTAAAGAAGAAAATTGGCATAAAATTTACTTAGAATGATGAGGAAGAAAGAGGAGAAGGTGGAGAGAAAAAAAAGTCTAAAAACAAAGTAAGGTCAAGGGGTAAATTAGGAGGTTGGGGAAGGAGATGGAAGAAGAGAAACTGAGAAGCAAAAGGAGGAGGAGGAAGAGAAAAAACAAGGAGGAACAAGAGGAGAAGTAGAAGGCGAAGAGGGGAAGAAAGAGGAGGAGGAAGAAGAAGAAAAAAGGTGGGGGAGAAGAAGGAGGAGGGGAAGGAGGACAGGAGGAGGGAGGAGGAGGAGGTGGGGAAAAAAGAAGAGGAGGAGGAGGAGGAGGAGAAATTCGTGGCTATATTGTTTGGGGTAAAAATAGTAATTTCACTTTTTGAAAATAGAATCAAGATACAGGAGAATAGTCTGTCATCAATGTCAGACAAACAGCATGTCTGGACTTAATCACTCAAATAAAGGACATAGCAACCACACGTGTGAAGTATAGCATAAATAAATAAAATCAAATGCAAAAGAGGGACAAAGAATATGATACACAATAAAATATTACTTAAGAGGCCAGGGCAGTGACTCACACCTATAATCCCTACACTTTGGGAGGCTGAGGCAGGCTGATCACTTGAGGTCAAGAATTCAAGACCAGCCTGGCCAACGAAACCCCATCTCTACAAAAATACAAAAAGTAGCTAAGCATGGTGGCACACACATGTAACCTCAGCTACTCAGGAAGCTGAGATGGGAGGTTAGCTTAATACTCAAGACCAAGATATAGTTTAGTTAAAGTATCGTTCTAGTTAAGCTATTGTTTCTCAATTTCAAACCCACTCTCTCTATTTAGCTTTGTGATGTTACAGTGAGGACTCTGCAAAAGTTTCTTCTTGCCAGCTGGGGGAAGTTCTGCCAATAGGAGGCAATAGAGAGAGGCTACAAGGCTGGGGGATGAAGAGGGGACTCACCCCCATCTGCTTCCTATTGTTGTATCACTATCAGCATCACCTAGTGTTTCTTTTTCACCCCAGCAGTTTCTTCTAGTATCAGTTGGGTCTAGTTCGCAGTTTTTCCAGATTCTTGGAACCAGTCTCGCTACACCCTACCTTCTGCCCCAGAAACACCAGCACCAGACTGCCAAAGCCCACTTTCCCAGAGGTCTGAGGTCCTCCCCCAGGCTCTGTGTTTCGATACTTCCAAGTTCTTCCCTTTGTTTCCCCAGTCTTAATGCTAGCAGCTGCCTCCTGCTTTGCTACCTCCACATCACCAAGTGTTCTCTGTCTGTCTTTTCAGTTACCTAGTTCACAGTTCTCTAGAATACATTCTCTCTGATAAAATGATTGTTGTGGCTTATGTTTCCTAACTAGACCCTGATTATCCATGCAGAAACATAAAAATATCTTGGGGAATGGGCAGGGAGATAGAACTTTTTTTTTTTTTTGAGACAATGTCTCACTCTGTCGCCCAAGCTAGAATGCAGTGACGTGATCTCAGCTCACTACAACCTCTGTCTCCCAGGTTCAAGCGATTCTCCCACCTCAGCCTCCCAAGTAGCTGGGATTACAGGCATGCATCACCACACTCAGCTAATTTTTGTATTTTGTAGAGATGGGGTTTCGCCATGTTGGCCAGGCTGGTCTTGAACCCCTGACCTCACCCGCCTCAGCCCCCTAAAGTGTTGGGATTACAGGTGTGAGCCACTGCGCCCGACTTGCAACATAATTTATGTTGGTCCCAGGCTTCTTCACAGGAACATAATGCTGGGAGACAATGGAGCACAATCTACAAGGTTCTAAGAGAAAAAAGATGAAATCCAAAAATATTTTAACAACCCAACATGTTCAGATATAAAGATAAAAGACAGACATTTTCAAATATAAAAGAACTTAAATAATAGAACATCTACATGTTCTTCTTGGGCCCAGCAGCCATTGGTGCTGGAGTGGCACCATGGTGGTCCTGAGCAGTGTGAAGCAGGGTCCACGGAGGAGGGCTGCTCAGCACAAGGTGCCTGATCCCAAGTTGGGGGAGGAAGGTGTCCATGAAGATGGGAAGCCTGGTGTGGGGAATCAGGGCTGAGCAGGAAGAGGAAGGCATAGGGAATGAGGTAGTCTAACCTGGAACATCAGAGCCAAAGCAGGGTGAGGAGGATTCTAGGTGGAGGATAGCCTGGGATGTGGAGTCAGAGCCTGAATGGGATGAAGAGGACATCCATGGCAGTATTGGGGATTATGGCCCAGCAAGTGGAGTCAGAGCCCAGCAGAGCAAAAAGAAAGGCCATGACGGAGCAGCCCAGCATAAGGTATCAGAGCCCAAACAGAAGAAGACAGGCATTACTGCTAGAGGGGATGTGGCAGCAGAGTCTGGATATTGATTGATACTGATCAATCAATAACAATATCGATATTGATTACATACAAAGGATTAAGTAAGTATGTTAAGACTAACGGAAGCCAGACTTCACGCTGTTGGAAACAAGAGTTACAAATACAAAAAGAGAGACACCTAGAATAAACCTTGTGGTGTTAGATTGGAATTGAAGTTATTGGTGTGAACTCATATAAATAGATATAGAAATGAACGTAGACATGTATGGATGTATGTAGCTCTGTCCACTAAAAGGGCTTGAGGCAGCAATGTCCCAATATCAATAGACACATCTACCACCAAGATCTTGGCTTCTAAATGCCATTTTTCCACTCAAAGAAACCAGGGTCCCTTGGAGAAATGGCAGATTTCAGTACCAGCAGGGAAAGTAAAAGATGAATTTGAATCATCTTTCTGTGCCAAAGCAATAACAGCAACAATAAGGAAGGTCCTAAACAACAATGGGAGCATGTCAAAAGACACGTAAGCTAGCTTCTATTGGACAGAGCAGTGGCTGTTGGGTTTTGAAGGGAAGGCGAGAGTATCAAAATTTGATTTGATATTTGAGTATCCAAATAAGTGATGGTGGGAACAACCTACTGAATAAAATGGAAACCATGAGTCCAAAAGATATTAATTAATTAATTAAAAGTTTGCTGCACAATGACATACTTAGTTTCAAATTCCTCTCCACAAAGTACTTGTTAATTACAAAGAGAAAAAAATAATAACTTTACAGATGGGAAACCTGGCAAACACCACCTTAATCAAGTGACCACAGTGAGCTTCATCAGTAATGAGACAAACAGAAACAGCATACCACCTGAGGGGAGGCGAGGAGAAGAACCCAGCATCGGCCAGGCACGGTGGCTCACACCAGTAACCCTAGTGCTTTGGGAGGCTGAGACAGGAGGATCACTTGAGGCCAGGAGTCCGAGACCAGCCTGGGTAACATGGCAAAACCCCATCTCTACCAAAAAAATACCAAAAACATAAAAAAAATTAGCTGGGTGTGGTGGTGCGTGCCTATGGTCCTAGCTACTTGGGAGGTTGAGGTGGGAGGATGGTTTGAGCCCAGAAACCAGAGATTGCAGCGAGCCAAGATCACACCACTGTACTCCAGCCTGAGTATAAAGATCGTTCAAGAGAAGATTAAGAAAATGCTCCAGACTGAAGCAGAATAAAAAGACATGACAACTAAACGCAACTTGTGATTCTGAACTGGATCCTTTTGCTATAAAAGCCACTATCAGGGCAACTGACAAAACTTGAATAATGTGAGAATTAGATGGGAGTAGTGTATTGTTATTAATTTTCTGATTTTGATCACTGTATCATGGTTATGTACGGAAACGTCTTTGTAGGAAATACACTCTAGAGTATTCAGGCGTGATGGGGCATCAGGTCAGTAACTTTCAAATCACTCAAGAACATTTTTATTGTTGTTGTTTAATACACAGTAGTTCCAACTTTTCTACAGGTTTGTAATCACTTCAAAATGAAAAACAATAACTTTTAAAATGCAATTGGTCTCTACTTGCTGGTTTATAAAATCTTCAAGACATTGGCCGGGCGCGGTGGCTCAAGCCTGTAATCCCAGCACTTTGGGAGGCCGAGACGGGCGGATCACGAGGTCAGGAGATCGAGACCATCCTGGCTAACATGGTGAAACCCCGTCTCTACTAAAAATACAAAAAACTAGCCGGGCGAGGTGGCGGGCGCCTGTAGTCCCAGCTACTCGGGAGGCTGAGGCAGGAGAATGGCGTGAACCCGGGAGGCGGAGCTTGCAGTGAGCCGAGGTTGCGCCACTGCACTCCAGTCTGGGCGACAGAGCGAGACTCCGCCTCAAAAAAAAAAAAAAAAAAAAAATCTTCAAGACATTGTATATGAAAAAGCAAAGTTTAAGTGGATATGGTAAAATTCTTTTAAAAGACTATATATTTCATTATATGCATTTTAATGTATATATACACCTTATTTTTCTGGACAAATGCAGAAGAAAAGTAATGTGATGATCTGGGAGAGGAACTGGGTGGTGGTAGGAAAGAGCTTTGGTTTTTCATTTTATATCTTCCTGCATAGTTCATTTTTTTTAAAACAGATACATGTATTACTCTAATAAAAACAAATACAGGAGGCCGGGCATGGTGGCTCACACCTGTAATCCTAGCCTTTGGAAGACCGAGGTGTGGCAATCACTTCCGGTCCGGAGTTTGAGACTAGCCTGGCCAACATGGTGAAACCCCCTCTCTATCAAAAAATACAAAAAGCATCCAGGCGTGGTGGCAGGAGACTGTAGTCCCACCTACTCGGGAGGCTGAGGCACGAGAATCACTGGAACTCAGGAGGCAGATGTTGCAGTGAGCCGAGATCATGCCACTGCACTTCAGCCTGGGCAACAGAATGAGACTCTGCCTCAAAACAAAAAACAACAATAAAAAAAAGGAATTTTCTGGAGAGTGAGATTATGTGTCATTTCTATTTTTCTAATTTTTTTACATTCAAAAAACTAATACGTAATAATGTTAGACATTTGCATGCACACATCTTGAAATTTTTATTTTTTTCTCTATAGTTAAGGCAAAAAGTGAATAAGGATCAGTTCTCATCAATTAAGTCAAGCTTTGAACAATTTTGGTAGCAGAAAGCCTTTACCTGGTATTTTATTTAATTTAGGCTTTTTAATTGAAAGATCTGTATGAGGGATTGTTCTTGGTTACCAATTAACAAGGATTCTAGAACACATAGACAGACTTCAAAGCTGTTTTGTCAGGACCGTGTAGCTGAGAAAAGCCTCGTTTATTAATTTAGGTCTATGTTTCGATGACTTTTTTCTCACCCAAACCTTACGCTGTGGAATACTTTCTAAAATCTACCTCTCTGTTTGGGTCAAAGTCCTTTGACAAGCATCAGACTTAGAGCCTTTGAACATTATCTGTTTAAATATAATTTAAATTTAATACATTCCTGTGTATTTTCTTTCCTATTTCTTTACAAACTGCCTTCTCTGTATAGTCAAGGGACTTTCTCTTTTGTCGTTGTTGCTTTGGCTTCCAGAAAATGTGCTTGTAAAATCAAGAAAGTTTAGCGCAAGGGCTGCACTTACTCAAACATGGAACAGTGAACACAGATTTTGGATTTCAGTGATCTGATATCAAAAGGAAAGTGCCTCCCTCCCTCGGGGGCAATTCAAGATGACAGTTTCAAAAGGCACTTCAGGTGAAAGGTGTAAATGAAATTTCAAAAGACCATCAGACAGCAAGAAATCATTTATAGAATTCGACAATCCTTTGGCAATATAGAACAAAAGTGAAGTGTTTGGGTGCTTGTGCCAGACAGACGTGAACTGGAATCTCAGTTTTACCAGTTACTTACAATGTGTCTATGAGCAAGATACTTAATTTCTTCAAAATCCAGTTCATTTACCTATGAAATGGAAATAATAAAAGTACCTAACACCTGGAATTACCATGTATTTATTTAAAATAGGCCAGGCACGGTGGCTCATGCCTGTAATCTCAACACTTTGGGAGACCGAGATGGGTGGATCACTTGAGGTCGGGAGTTCGAGACCTGCCTGGCCAATATGGTGAAACCCTGTCTCTGCTAAAAATACAAAAATTAGCTCGGCATGGTGGCAGATGCCTGTAATCCCAGCTACTTGGGAGGCTGAGGCACGAGAATTGCTTGAACGTGGGAGGCAGAGGTTGCAGCGAGCCAAGATCGTGCCACTGCACTCCAGCCTGGGCAACAGAGTGAGATTCTGTCACCAAAACAAAGAGAGAGAGAGAGAGAGAGAGAGACAGAGAGAGAGAGACAGAGAGAGAGAGAGAGACAGAGAGAGAGAGAGAAAGAAAAGAAAGAAACAAAGAAGAAAGAAGGAAGGAAAGAAAGAAAGAAAGACAGACAGACAAATTCAACTACAGCAAGCAGAAGAAAGGAAATAATAAAGTTTAGAGTGGAAACTAATAAAATAAACAATAGAGAACACTAACAAACAAAAAATTGGCATAAGATCAACAAAACTGACAAACCTTTGGCTAAGTTAAACAAGGAAAAAAAAAGACTCAAATTACTAGAATCAGAAATGAAAGAGGGGACATTGTTGTCAATGTCACAGAAACAAAAATAATAATAAAGAAATACAATGAACAATTGTACACCAACAAAATAGATAATGTAGATGAAATGGACAGATTCCTAGAAACACACAAACTACCAAAACTGACTCAAGAAGAAACAAACGGTCTGAATAGGCATAACAAATAAAGAGACTGAACCAGCAATTTAAAAAAATGCCCACAAAGAAAAACCAAGCCCAGTTAGCTTTCCCACTGATTCTGCCAAACATTTAAAGAAGAATTAATATCAGTTATTCACAAACTCTTCCAAAAAATAGAAGAGGCTAAACACTTCCCAACTCATTTTATAAGGCAAATATTACCCTGATGCCAAAATCAGACAAGGACATCACAAGAAAAGAAAACCAGAGAAAAAATATATCTTATGAATATGGATGCAAAAATCCTCAACAATTGGGAATGATTGTATGTGGGAAAAAGAAAAAAGAATCCTCAACAAAATACTAGCAAACCAATTCCAGCAGTATCTAAAAATAAGTGTATATTATAACCAAGCTGGATTTCTCCCTAGAGCGCAAGATTAGTTCAGCATCTGAAAATCAATTCTTGTAATGTATCTTACCAGTAGAATTTTTTAAATCTCATGATTATCTCAATAGATGCAGAAGAAGCATTTGACAAAATCAAACACTCTTTCATGATAAAAACGCTCAACAAACTAAGAACAGAAGAGAACTTCCTCAACCTGACAAAGAGCCTTTATGAGAAACCCACAGCAATCATACTAAATGGTAAAAGACAGATGTTTTCTTCCTAGGATCAGTAACACGACAAAGATGTCTGGTCTCACCACGTCTGTTCAACAGTGTACTGGAGGTTCTAGCCAGGGAAATAGTCAAGAAAAAGAAATAGAAGGTATCCAGATTGGAAAAGAAGAAATGAAAATATCTCCATTCACAGATAACACAGTCTTATACATGGAAAATCCTTCTCCTTGAAGTATGGGTGTTTGGTAAAAGATTTTTTCTTTTTTTTTTTACTTTTTTTTTTCTTTTTTTTAGAAAAGAAAATCTTAAGGAATCCATAGACAAATGTATAAACAGAATGTGGTATATCCATATAACAGAATATTCAGTCATATAAAGAAATGAACTATTGATACATGCTACTTGAATTAACCTCAAAAACATTATGCTAAATGAAAAAAGCCAGTCACAAAAGTCCACATATTATATGATTCTATTTATATGAAATATTCAGAAAATCTATAGAGGAAAATCCATAGAGAAAGAAAGTAGAGGCTGGGCGCAGTGGCTCACACCTGTAATTCCAGCACTTCGGGAGGCCGAGGCCGATGGATCACGAGGTGAGGAGTTCAAGACCATCCTGGCTAACACGGTGAAACCCTGTCTCTACTGAAAATACAAAACATTAGCTGGGCATGGTGGCACATGCCTGTAGTCTCAGCTACTCAGGAGGCTGAGGCAGGAGAATCGCTTGAACCTGGGAGGCGGAGGTTGCAGTGAGCCGAGATCGCACTACTGCATTCCAGCTTGGACGACAAAACAAGACTCCATCTCAAAAAAAAAAAAAAAAGAAAAGAAAAAGAAAGTAGATTATGGGGGGCCAGGGGAGATGGGGAGAAAAAGAGGGGGTTATCTTAGCTAAAGGGTATGGGTTTTGTTTTTTTTTTTAGGTGATGAAAATGTTCTAAAATTGACTGTAATGGTGGCTGCAGATATGTGTGAATATATTAAAAACAAATGGGTGACTTGTATGTTATGTGAATTATATCTAAACAAAGCTGTTTAAAAAAGCGATAAAATGTCAGCCTATATGTATCTCTGTCTAAATTATTCTCTGGACAGAGGAGTTCCTAAATCCTTAAACTTGAAGAAGTGCATTGAAATGCATTTTCTATAATCCAGGTTTCCTGCAGATACGTAAAGCTCAAAACCCATGCAAAAAGCAGAGGTATCAAGATCCTTACACTTAGGGTAAGAATCTACCCTAATTTTACTTATCTATTCATCTACTCACATTCCAGAAACCAAATCTTAGTCACTGAGAAGTCTAGCAGAATTGAAAAAAAAAATACAGCCACGAGTACATGCCAAGCAGCATGAAGGCAATGGTGGCATTATGAACCTTACTATTTACCAAGCCATTTGGATGAACTGACCTAAGGCCAGGAGATCTTGCACATGGTCATCCCGCTGCCCATCTAAATCATAATTTCTCTCCAAATGCCCCTCTAACTCCCATTTAAAGTTCATTCTAGGATGGGCGTGGTGGCTCATGCCTGTAATCCCAGCATTTTGGGAGGCTGAGGGTGGGCGGATCACTTGAGGTCAGTGAAACCCCATCTCTACTAAAAATACAAAAATTAGCCAGGTGTGATGGCAGGCACCTGTAATTCCAGCTACTCAGAAGGCTGAGGCAGGAGAATTGCTTGAACCCATGAGGCAGAGGTTGCAGTGAGCCAAGATTGCACCACTGCTCTTTAGCCTGGGCGAGAGTGAGACTCCGTCTCCAAAAAAAAAAATTCATTCTACTAACAAAAAGTAAAAAAATTTTAAAATCCTGGTTTGATCACTTAGAAGAAACCTCCAGCAGGTGATTGGACCTCTCTAGCCTTTAGATCATACTGACAAGGAACTTTAAAACAAAATAAAACAATGAACAAACGAGCAGCAAGATTAACAAAACCAGAAGGAAGTTCTAAAACTCAAAACCTGAGTACAACAGACCCTAGTGAGAGGCCCTAGGCATTACTATTTGGATCAATGGTGGAGGCAGATGTGGAGATGATATTGCCCAAGGTCCAGGTTTGGCAAGAAAAATGGAACATTTTCATCTCCAGCGGCTTCTAAGCCTCCTCACCCTCAATACATTAGGTTTTATGGAGCCTACACTTTTCTTCAGCTGGAATCAAGAATCCTTCCTTTGTTGCTCATTTGTTGCTCATCAATTCCATTTTTTAAAGATCAGTTCAAGTCGCAGAAGAATAGGTATCATATAATTCTAGTTGTGGTATACACACCTGCATACACACACATACACACACACAGAGAGAGAGAGAGAGAGAGAGAGGAGAGAGAGAGAGAGAGAGAGAGAGGCTCTCACCAAGTTGTGGTTCTCCCTATGATTAAGGTAAGACAGGGCAGGTGTAAAGCAGGAGATGACAGGGTTTATGAAGAACCAGGGGAGTGGGGTAGGGAGTAGAAGTAAAAAGAGCCTTTCAAGTTTTGCCTTAGTATTAGCTTGAACCATATAAAATTGCCATTTTTAAAGGTCAAAACAAGCATCATCAATTTCATATGATTTTTGTCTTTTTCAATAGAAATATTCGTGTGATGAATATTGCTGAAGAGAAAGGAACCAATCACATAATAACAATACAAAATCAAGTATCTCCTGTTTGAAACTAGACCCACTGGTTTGTTGACTGCTCTCTAAACTTTACCCTCACTCTCTCTCTGATAATGTACAGCGCTGAGTCTTTTAACCCAGTATAATGAATGAACAGACAGCAGATTTCAGGCAGATCTTTGTAACTCTTGACCACCCAGATATGTGCCTTAGCAGTGTGTGATGATGCAAAGAGACCTGGAGCCAGGCCATCTGGAAGCTAAAATATCATTACTCCGGGCAAGATTGAGTTTTAATCCTCTCTTACGTTGAAATGGGAATTAAAATATTAACTTCACAAGGTTAATGTGAAGATTAAGTGAGACGCGTGTGTGAAAGGAGAGTTATATGGTTCCTGACACATGGTAGGTATTCGATAAGTTATTTTCCTTCACTTAGAGTGAAATTTTCTAGGACAGCATAAGAGTGTTGGCAGCTCTTCATTAATTTATCAATAGCCTTTGTCCTCCTCTGGGAAGAGACCAGTTAGGCACCAAGTTACATGAGCCCATAGAGATCTCCACCTACTGACAACCAAAAGTCTGCCTTTGATCTCTAATACAAGAATGAGATGGATAGAAACAGCCCCTGACAGATCACAATTTCCTGTGACATAAAGCAAGGCTCAGAGTCGGGCCCCTTTCTCTTTAATTGACGATGCCACATTGGTCTGATACCACATTAGATTAGATGGATGTGTGATCTCCTTCCAAGCACACAGGAAGATTGGCATCAACCTCTGCACTGATGATAGGGTTTATGAAGAACCAGGAAACCTCAAGAAGCTGTAAGTCCTGGTGCCTGGCTATGTCAGAAATGTAGTCTTAACATCAGGTAGTTTCCTGCCTGCTCAGCCCTCCATCTCAACAGACCCCTGGGTATCAAGAACCTTGCCTTGAGTCTGAGTCAAGTTGTCCCTACAATTAAGGCAAGTCAGGGCAGGTGTAGAGCAGCTGTTCCCAAATTCTTCAGAGTTCCCTACGGATCTTTCAAAGAACGGAGTACCTGGGACCCACTCCAGACCTATCCAAGGAAGCTCTCCAGAGGTGGGGCCAGGAATCTGTAATTTTCAGTAAGTTCCCCAGGGGATTCTTTCACAGCCAGACTGACACCATTTGGGTCTGGAGGACAGAGGAACAGGTCCATCAAAGTCCATTCATATGAGAGTCAGTATAGGGAGTTTCCCAAAGTAATTAGTTCTGATTATCTCACAAGGAGGAGGAAGAAAGTGAGA
Source organism: Trachypithecus francoisi (assembly GCF_009764315.1). NCBI lineage: Eukaryota > Metazoa > Chordata > Mammalia > Primates > Cercopithecidae > Trachypithecus > Trachypithecus francoisi. Next base: position 106,358,005 of record NW_022681473.1, read on the forward strand.
GTCATACTGAATATACTTAAGTTTAGAGAGAAGGATGTTTAGATTTGAAAATGTATTGTTTTGAGTCAAGGAGTTTAAGATAAATAAACATTTTAAATTTCTTTGTAGAAGTCAGTCCCAAGAATACTTAGTTTTATTACTTCCCTAAGCAAGATGAAGTCAATGAATAGAAGTGAGCCTCCCGTCTACTGAGTTTAGGAGTAAACCGACTGCTGAGAGTCAGCCACCACCCCAATGCGGTGGCCTTGGGAGAAATGATACACACTTTGTCCCTGTGTCGGTGGCCCAATGTTGTGCGCATCTGCCAGGGTCTGAGGGGGTTAACATATTGTGACATGTTTACACGTGGTCTGTGACATGGATTTATCGGTGATCTCATCTGGTTTTAACTAAATTAACCAATTAACAAGGATTCTAGAATACATACACTTGTTGTGTGTCTGACAACAGAGAGAAAGGGAAAGAGAGGGAGACAGAGAAAATACACAAAGAATGAACCCCGGACCCAGTCAGGGCTTTGGAGCTTGGCATTCTGGGGACTTCTTGACAGATGACACCCTGAAGCTCAGCTCCTCTGTCCTGGCTTTTCCTGAACAGAGTCTTGATGGTGGCTCAGGACGGCCAAGATGTCATCTAGGAGCAGGCATGGGCAATACACCCGCAGCCAGCCACAGCCATCTCAGAGCCACTCTGACCTTCCAGGTTGTCTTTCATAAAATGAAGAGGTTGGTGAGTGATGTATACCCCAGATCTTAGACTGTCCTGTCCAGAGACTGAGAGCTGGGAGAGATGGAGAACACAGTGCTTCTGTTTGAAGGATTTAGTGGATGGAGAAGCCCCGTGGACAGAGAAGCAAATAAGTTATTTCAGCAGCCAAAATGAGACTTTGAGTATAAGCTATGGCCACTCACCTTGGGGGGAGTCAAGGCAAAGCTTCCTTTACAGCGGCCTAAGCACATGCCTTCTGTGGGCTGGGGATCTCTGTGACCCTCCACATTTGTCCCAGGGTACTGGCTTGAGTGCCTAAGTTTTGCTAGGCAGGGTCTGTGTCTTGGGAAGAAGGAGATGCAGGCAGCAGCCCAGCGTGTTTCAAGTGGCTTATGGACAGTCTCTTAGGAGCTGCCTCTGGGGCTCAGATGGAACCTCGCCAAGGCCTCTCTCTGCATGCCTTCCCATCACCGCCCCCAGAGTGGGGGTGCATCCATTGGTAACACGGGAGGTGATCACAGTGGCACCCAGGAGCCATTTATTGTTTTAATAGCTATGCATTTATTTTCACATATTTAAGAAGAGACATAACTAGCATATCAAATCTTGATTTTGTGGATTTTATTTCTTAGAACAAGGTTAAAGGAAGTAACTAATTTTAAAAAGTGAGTCAGATTTAAGAAAAATATTAGGCCAGGCACGGTGGCTCACACCTGCAATCCCAGCACTTTGGGAGGCTGAGGCGGGCAGATCACCTGAGGTCAGGAGTTTGAGTCCAGCCTGTCCAACGTGGCAAAACCCAGTTTCTACTAAAAATACAAAAAAATTTAGCTGGGCCTGCTGGTGTGCTCCTGTAGTCCCACCTACTCAAGAGGCTGAGACACGAGAATCACTTGAACTCGGGCAGCAGGAGTTGCAGCGAGCCAAGAATGCGCCACGGCACTCCAGCCTGGACGACAGAGTGAGACTCCATCTCAATAAAAAAGAAAGAAAGAAAAATATTAAGTAAATAATGGTACAACTGGCTCAGGAATGAGGCAAAAGTCATAAAGTATGGGAAAACAACACCACCACCAACAACAAAAAAAAACAAAAACAAAAACAAAACAAAAAAACCACGGCTCTAGATTAAACACATGAGTAATAGCCAAACAGCAGGCCATCCCGGAAGAGATGGAGCTGTCTTCTGGAAAGGACATGATCTAAAGGAATGAAGTGTCGAAGGTCTTGGGCCAGGATGGGGAAGGGGAAAACCTGCCCTTCAGTTTTCCTTCCTCCTACAGCCTCATGCCTATGGCACAGGCTGAACAGCTGCAAAAAAATAAAATAAAATAAAGTAAAAGAGCAAGTGAAAATGATGACGATTTTGCCAATAATCATAATGTACTACTTTTGCAACCAAAAATACATATTTTTAAGTAAGAGTGCTATTTCACTAAACTTGCCAGGGACGTTGCCAGCGTGAGCTTTAGCAGCAACATCAGGTGTGGGCAGGAGTCAGGGCTCTTTTCCAGGCCTCCACAGGGTAGCCACTGCCCTGGCACCAGGGGCCACAGGAGACACTGCTGCACAGAGCCAGAGAGGGGGCATGGCCCCTGCCAAGAGTGGCCGGGAGGCTGGTCCAAACATTGAATCTGGGACACTGGCTGAGGACCCCAGAACTGTCTGGGAGTGATTTGAAGGGAAGCTGCAATTCTCAAATGTTTGTTCCATCCTTAATTTTTTGTTTTGTTTTGTTTTGTTTGAGACGGAGTCTCGCTCTGTCAGCCAGGCTGGAGTGCAGTGGCGCGATCTCTACTCACTGCAAGCTCCGCCTCCCAGGTTCACGCCATTCTCCTGCCTCAGCCTCCTGAGTAGTTGGGATTACAGGTGCACACCACCACGCCCAGCTAATTTTTGCATTTTTAGTAGAGACAGGGTTTCACCATGTGGGCCAGGCTGGTCTTGAACTCCCGACCTCAGGTGATCCACCCACCTCGACCTCCCAGAGTGCTGGAATTACAGGCGTGAGCCACCGCACCTGGCCCATCCTTAATGTTTTTAATTTATTTTTTGCATGTGTGCTTTTTAATGGTTATATATGTTTGAGTATACGTACAAATATACTTTATAAATACATAAATATCAGAGTGCACGTGCAAAATTGTTTATTGATGGGAGGCATGATCGAAAGAGTTTGGCAAGGGTAAGTCCACATTCCTCACTAACTACTCCTGCCTTGGATTGCTGTCAATGTGTCTGCCTTGCAAACTGTGCCTCCCACACTAGATGCTGAGGGAGGATAGTCAGGGAGGTGTTGTGGAGACCTGTGCCACTGAGTTCAAACCCCCTTATGCTGCAGTGGAGTCACTGGGGCCTAGAAGGTACCAAGGGGCCCAGGATCCTTGTGCGGAACGGATATAGAGAGGCTCTTTGAAGTCTCTCAGTACTGGAATGAGCACAGGGTTCGCCTTCAGAGGAGCATGTGCTGGAGCCCCAGCCCTGGGACACACCAGCTGTCCAGTCTCAGGTGAGCCACTCCGACCTTCCAGGTTGTCTCCCATAAAATGAAGAGGCTGGTGAGTGGTGTCTACCTCGTGCTATTGCTGTGAGAGTCACATGAAGTTATGGAAGAGGAAATGGCCTTTGGGGAATCGTAGAACATCATCCTTCACCTAGGTTGCCCCACAGGCCTCCTGGGCTCCTAGGTCTACAAAGATGGGGTGCCAGCTGGGGGAACCTAGGCCAGGCCCCTGCCCAGACAAAGCCAGGCCTCTGCTCAAGTGGGCCAGAGTCATGCACAGCCCAGGTGAGCTGGGCTCCAGCACCCAGCCACTGACACCAACCCTCAGCCGCCCCTGCCATCTGCAGACCCAAGGCAGCTTTGGCTCTCCGTTTATTCCCACCAGACCTTGAGCAGGAAGGTGAGGAGCAAAAACAACTGATACATACAAAGGTCACCCATCCTGAGCACCCCGCAGTCCTCCTGCCTCAAAGCCTCCATTTCACTCACTCTTCTAGGCCCCGTCCTTGCTTCCTCACCATAAGTGCTGGCCAATGCATGCATGTTGCAGAAAATAAGATAAATCAGGGCTGCTTTGATTGGTTGCAAGTTCAGAAGTTTTGGGGTTTTGTAGATCTGCCCAAAGCGTTGAAACACCTAAATATTTGGATGATTCCTCTCTCCTTTGTCACCTCTGCCACCGGGATACTTCTTGAATCCCAGACCCAGAACTTTCAAACCTTTGAGCATCCTTTGTAGAAGATGGCTTCAGTGACCTCCCCCAATCCATCCCCCCCACATCTGCAAAAGAGCTTCTCTGGGGGCCGGGAAGATGCTTTGCCTCATTCCATTCCCCTACTTCTGATTCTCATCCTTTAGTGAAGCAGGAGGGACAGAAGGGATTGCTCTGGGCTCTTGTGAAGATGTGTGAGGGAGGTAGAGGCAGGCTCATGTTTGCCTGTATGCAGAGTCAAGAAAGGACCAGTGGATATCAGAGGCATTGTCTTTCATTCTAACTGGTGGCACAAGAAGCAAAGAAACTATCCTATCCAGTTTTGTACAGACGATGCTATGCCTTGTATTGTTCTCTGTGGATGTATAACAAAGGCTGACATCCTGAAACAGATGGGAACTTCTCACTCTCAGCCACACAGTTTGCTCACCCACCCCTGGGTCTCACACAGGCCAGCTCACTGCCTGGCACACAGGAGCCGTTCATGGATGCTGAAGTGAGCCACGAGGATAAGGCCATGCCTGATTGGGCACTATCCTAGCACAGTCTAACACAGGTGGATGCTCAGTTCTCTTTATTTGATTAAAGGCTACTGAAATTAGCAGTCACCTGTCTCCTCCCCATGCCCTGGATGAGACATCAAATTGAACACCCAGTAGATATTGCAAATCAGTGCTGAGTCTCAGGGATCCATTGCACTGGTGATAGCCTGAAATCGAGGTTAAACCCAGGCGAGAGCTCTCCCAACAGCCCAAGAAAGGGGTAAAGGTGAGAACTCTCACTACAGTGCAGACAGTGTAACAAGGGCTGCCAGCTCCACCCCACCTGTGCACACCTTTACCATCAAAACACGCCACAGGAAGGGGAGAAAAACAAAGCCAGCCATGTCATCTGTGGTTTCACGTCTACAGTGACTCATTTTCCTGCACTGGTGCCCCAGCAGGGCAATCTTACTTTAGGTTGATACTAATACTAATACTAACGTTAATACTAATACTAATGCTAATATTAATGCTAATGCTAATACTAATACTCTTGGGTTGATTTTGAATAAGAAACACGGGTGACGCAGGGAGAGTGCTAAGTGTGAGGTCCCACCTGCCAGGTATCTGAATCGTGAACCTTCTGCAGAGGGAACAGTACCGCCTGCCTCCCTGGAACACGGCGCAGATGACATGAGAGGCGTGAAAGTGCCTGGCAAAGAGGGGAAACTCTTCCACACTGCGTTGTTGAAAGCGTGAATAAGAGTTGCTGGTCAGATTCAAAGGCAGCTCTTGGAACAATGGGGGTAGGGGGTGCTATTTCCATAGACACCATAGGAAAGGTCGTTCCCACCCACCTCCCCCAACAGCTGTGCAGCTCTGCCTCCCTTTCCCCAGACGAAACCTCAGACTCCGGTTTCCTGCGTCTGGCCTTCTACTGCTACTCAGGACTCCAGGGGTCCCAAGAAGGGCGAGAGGCAGGAGTGAGAGGGAAGTGGTTTGCTGCCAGCAGGGAGCTGCTGAGGGCAGGCCGGGCCCCTGCAGGGAAGCAGGGAGATTGTAGAAGATGTGTCTCCCACGCAGAGGAGGATTCGCCAGGAGGCCAATAAGCTAAGCCTCAAGTTGCTCATTTGCATGGACCCTTCCAAGCCCCTCTTCCTAAGTTTGTATTTATAATTTTGTATTCTTCATGTAAGAAAGCCTCAAAACTATGTAAGCTTCAGGTCCCCACAGAACCTGAGTCTGCCCTGGCTTCCACATAGAATGCTTCTCTCTTCTGAGATAAGCCTCCAGCTCTTCCCTAACCTGATCGCCTATGCCCCCCACCTTCCAGCCGCATCTCATGACCCCCACCTGGGCATTTCCCTATCTATCCAAATTTAGGCAGGCATTGGCTTATAATGTGCCCCTGCCTGCCTCTCCCCGAATCTCTCAGCCTGGTGCACTCCTGCTCACCCTCCGGGACCCACAGCAAATACTTCCAACAATAGGAAGCCTTCCCCCAGGTCCCAGATAGAATCAACACTTCCTCCTGGGCACTGCCACCATGCTCAGCATGTCTCGCTGTCATAGCACAAATACCCCGCAGGGGACTGCAGTGTTGAAAGTCCACCTCCAAGCCCAGGCTGTGGTTCCTCCAGGGTCCAGACAGGTCTATCTGATTCTGTGTCTCCAAAGCCTACTAGCTCACAGCCGGGTGCAGTGGCTCACAGCCGGGTGCAGTGGCTCACACCTGGAATCCCAGCATTTAGGGAGGCCAAGGCGGGTGGATCACGTGAGGTCAGGAGTTCAAGACCAGCCTGGCCAACATGGCGAAACCCCATCTTGACTAAAAATGCAAAAATTAGCCAGGCATGGTGGCAGAGCGCCTGTAATCCCAGCTATTCAGGAGGCTGGGCTGGAGAATCGCTTGAACCCAGGAGGCAGAGCTTGCAGTGAGCCAAGATCATGCCATTGCACTCCAGCCTGGGTGACAGAGCAAGACTCTGTCTCAAAACAAACAAACAAAAACAAAGCTTATTAGCTCAGGGCTCCCGGGCACAGGGCAAATATTCCTTGAATAAATGAATTAATTAATGGCCTTAGCTGGGGACAATGCCAGAGTGATTGAAAAGGTCGGACTTCAGTCTTGGAGTCCCACCTGCATGGCTCCCATGCTCCAGCCACCCTTCCTTAGATTCCTTATTCAACTCCTCCAAGCAGCAGTCCTGAGAAACCATTCCTGCAACCTGAGCGCCCTCTGGTGGCTGAAATGGTATCACTCTTCTTTTCTCTTCCAAAGAGAAAATTTTAAATGGGAGATCAGATAGGCACCCATCTGCCATTGATTTCATACACCTTGCTCCCCAGGCACATGGACCCCAAGGTCCCACCGGAGGTTCAGGTTGGTGGTTCTGGTTGTCATCCTCAGAGTCATCACTAATACTAATGGGTTTGGTTTTGTTTTGTTTTGTTTTTAAGAGAAGAAATCTCCCTATGTTGCCCAGGCTGGCTTCAAATTCCTTGGCTCAGGAGATCCTCTTGCCTCAGCCTCCTGAGTAGCTGGGACTACAGGCATGCGCCATCATGCCAGGATTTTGTTATTCTTGTCTGTCTGTTTTTTCAGGGGTGGAGTTTTTTTTTTTTTTTTTTATCACTGTTATTATTATTGAGACAGGGTCTCGCTCTGTCGCCTAGGCTGGAGTGCAGTGGCAAGATCTGGGCTCACTGCAACCTCTACTTCCCAGGTTCGAGCCATCCTCCTACCTCAGCCTCCCAAGTAGCTGGGACCACAGGTGTGTGCCACCACGCCTGGTTAATTTTTGTAATTTTTAGTAGAGGTGGGGTTTTGCTATATCACCCAAGCTGGTCTCAAATTCCTAGACTCAAGCAATATGCCCGCCTGGTGGAATTGTGCTGAGATTACAGGCATGAGCCACCATGCCCAGCCTTCATCACTAATATTAAATACTAGCCTTCTCGGCCGGGCGCGGTGGCTCAAGCCTGTAATCCCAGCACTTTGGGAGGCCGAGATGGGCGGATCACGAGGTCAGGAGATCGAGACCATCCTGCCTAACACGGTGAAACCCCATCTCTACTAAAAATACAAAAAAAACGAGCCGGGCGAGGTGGCGGGCGCCTGTAGTCCCAGCTACTCAGGAGGCTGAGGCAGGAGAATGGCATAAACCCAGGAGGCGGAGCTTGCAGTGAGCTGAGATCTGGCCACTGCACTCCAGTCCGGGCGACAGAGCGAGACTCCGCCTCAAAAAAAAAAAAAAAAAAATACTAGCCTTCTCTGGGTCAAGCCCCAAGTGGGCTCTCAGTCAAGCACACCCTGCCCTGGGGTGGTCCAGATATCCCAACTCAGAAGTGACCAGATCAGGCCAGAATGCATATTCCTATCCTAAAGTGTGGCCCTATAGAGCCTTTCTCCATGATCAAACACCTGTCCCTCCCCAACCTAGACAGTTGCACAGCACCCAAACCTGCCCTGCCCCACCTGCTTCTCCACTGCATTTCGCTTTGCTTATCTCAGCATCTGATGCCAGCAAGGACACTCCCAACCTAACCCGGCTTTCCCAATGCTTTGGCCTAGAGCACCATGAAGAAGTAACCTTGTCACGTCCATGATGGCTCAGAGGAGGAGGAAGACAGGGTACCTGCATTTGAGTGGTTTTGCAGAAGTGAAACATACAGAGTGATCATGAGGCAGGAGAATAGGGCCTGGAGGCAGGGAACCTAAGGCCAATTCATGCTGACTTCCCAGAACTAAATCAAAAGGAAAACCCCAACTTTCACACTCAAGTAACAAAAGGACCAGAAGCTACTCCCTTTGCAACCACCCCCCATCTTACCTTTTCTGTGGCAGATGAAAAATGGAAAGTACCTCTAGTTGGTCCCCTCCCGCAACCAATCAGGCTGGTCGCTGGCCAAGTTTTTATTTGCATAGAAGTCAGCACTTTGGGAGGCCGAGACGGGCGGATCACGAGGTCAGGAGATCGAGACCATCCTGGCGAACACGGTGAAACACCGTCTCTACTAAAAAATACAAAAAACTAGCCAGGCGAGGTGGCGGGCACCTGTAGTCCCAGCTACTCGGGAGGCTGAGGCGGGAGAATGGCGTAAACCCGGGAGGCAGAGCTTGCAGTGAGCTGAGATCCGGCCACTGCACTCCAGCCTGGGCGACAGAGCGAGACTCCGTCTCAAAAAAAAAAAAAGAAGTATAACTTTGTAACTTCACTTCAGCCCCTGGTCACTTTCTACGACTAATCAGACATTTGCATAGGGTGTAACTTTGTAACTTCACTTCAACCTCTGATTGGTCCCTCTTCACAACCAATCAGACTGATTGTGATCCTCTACTTCATTTACATAGGGTGTTCACCAAGTAACCAATGGGAAACCTCTAGAGGGTATTTAAGCCCCAGAAACTTCTGTAACCAGTCCCTCGAGCCGCTTGTTCGGCCCACTCCCACCCTGTGGAGTGTGCTTTCGTTTTCATTAAATCTCTGCTTTTGTTGCTTCATTATTATCTTGCTTTGTTTGTGCGTTTTGTCCAATTCTTTGTTCGAAGCACCAAGAACCTGGACACCCTCACTGGTAACAATCAGGGTCTGATACCTGGGATGCAGCACCCAGTGACCAGGCTAGAATCAGGAGGTCTGGACAGAGGACACCATTACTGCCTGATTTACTCATCATGACCGTGACCCAGCCCGCTCGCTCACCCGGACCCTGCTGGGGAAGAGGTGGCTGCAGCCCCAAACCAGCCACAGGACCCCAGGAAGTATGAGCTCCACCCAGGGCTCTCCCTGGCACCTCTGACTGAACCTGTTCAGTCCCAGGCTCTTCATCTTTCTCCCCAAACCCGCCTCTGTTTGCCACCTTGGTAAGTGGTACCATTATTTGCCTAATCACCCAGACACCTGCAAGTACCCCGGGATCGGATCTCTTCACCCTTATTTTCCAAATCTAGTCAGTCACTAAGTCCAACGTGCATATGAAATTGCTCTGCCCTCCTGGCTGCCCTACTGTGGGTTTGGGATCTCATCTCTCACCTGGACCTCTGCATGAGTTCCCTACTATTCTCTCTACCCCAGGCTCTCCATCCACACAGCTACCAGAGTGATCTTTCAAAATAAAACAAAAACAAACAATTCATCTTTCTGCTTAAACAACTCCTGCTGGCTCCTTATTGCCTAGAGCTGTGGTCTCCAAAGTTCTTTGATCTCTGTCAATAACAAAAGAATTTTAGCACACATCTCTAATATATGTCTGTTTGTTTATGTATAAATTATATTTACATACATTAACATCACTAGCCAATATCTGAAGGCATAATACGCCCTGAGAGACAGAGTAGTACTAACATCAGGAGACTTGAGACTATATTTCAAATTATCTTAGCCGGGCATGGTGGCATGCCTGAGTCCCAGCTACTCAGGAGGCAAAAGGATCACTTGAACCCGGGAGATCAAGACTGCAGTGAGCCGTGATCCTGCCACTGCACTCCAGCCTGGGTGACAGAGTGAGACCTTGACTTAAAAAAAAAAAAATCAAAACATGATCTTGATAATTCTGGATTTTTTTTTTTTTTTTTGGCCAGCTTCTATCAAGCAAAATGAGATTGTTACAATTTTACACTCAAGACAGAAAGATAATGAGAGCCCATTCTGAGTAGGGGAGCAAGAGCCTGGCCATTGGCTTGTGCCTACCTGCATTACTGGCCTTCTCTTAATCCCTGATATCTTTTCAGGAAATTTGCTAAATACCTTGTCCATTGTATGAGGATTAATTTAGTTAAAACCAGATGAGATCACCGATAAATCCACTTCACAGACCACGTGTAAACATGTCACAATATGCTAACCTCCTCAGACCCTCACAGATGCACACATGTGGGCCACTGAACAGGGACCAAGTGCAGACATGAGACCAACCTATACATTAAATATTAGAAATGCACCAGGTGCGGTGGCACGTGCCTGTAGTCACAGCTACTCGGGAGGCTGAGGCAGGAGGATCGCTTGAGTCCTCACTTGAGTTCTGGGCCTCGGTTTGCTATGCTCATCAGGTGTCCACACTAAGTTCGGCATCCATATGGTGACCTCCCAGGGGCAGGGGGCCACCTGGTTGCCTAAGGAAGGGTGAACTCGCCCAGGTGGGAAATGGAGCAGCTCAAAACTCCCGTGTTGATCAGTAGTAGGATCGTGCCTGTGAATAGCCACTGCACTCCAGCCTGGGCAGCATAGCGAGACCCTGTCTCTTTAAAAAAATTGGCTAGGCGCAGTAGCTCACGCCTGTAATCCCAGCACTTTGGGAGGCCAAGGCAGACCAATCACCTGAGGTCAGGAGTTCAAGACCAGCCTGGCCAAGATGGTGAAACCCCATCTCTACTAAAAATACAAAAAATTAGCTAGGCGTGGTGGCGCACCTATAGTTCAACTTCTCAGGAGGCTGAGGTGGGAGAATCGCTTGAATCTAGGAGATGGATGTTGCAGTGAGCCGAGATCATGCCATTGCACTCCAGCTTGGGCAACAAGAGTGAAACTCCATCTCAAAAAAAAAATATATATATATATATATACACACACACACACACACATATATTTTCAGTATCACAGACTCCCAGTACATAAGGTCTGTGTCCAGATTCCTTGTGTACAGATCCTTCAAAAGAAAATGTCTATTGCAAGAGTTTCTCGTAATTGGAGCCATGTATGATTCATCTTCCTGGCCCCAGCGCCAAGTGCTCTTCCTCCAATTGCACCCCTGGTTTTCCACCTGACAAAGTCCTGCTCCTCCCGTAAGTTCAATCCAAATGCTCCCTCCTTGGGGAGGGAGCCCTCCGGCTGTGTGCTCTTTCCTCTTAGAGTTGGCCAGCAGGATGGCCAGCACGATCTCTGTGTCGAGTCTCCCTCCCGGCCTGTGAAAGAGCTGCGGACAGCGCCTTATTCATCTTTGTGTCCTCAGTGTCCAGCACACTAGAGGTGCTCGTAAACGTTGGATGAATGAGAGGCTTTTACAGAGACAGGGGTGAGGCCAAGGGACAGTCTAGGCCCAAGGAATTCAGTTTCAAGTACTTTTATTCTCAGCCTGAACCCACCCCTCTGCAGGCAGCCTGGGGAATGAGCTGGGGCGAGGATGAAGGAGCGAGGCCAGGGAGGGTGAGCCAGGATGGTACCTGCATGTGGAACCTCACAGCGCTGTTCCCTGCTGGCCTTTCAGGCTGCAGATGAAGTCTATTGGGAAAAGGGAGAAACCCGGGGTAGCGGAGTGACCTTCCACCACCTGGTGGCGCTGTGTCTGCATTCCCGGCCATCCCACAGAGGCCTCGCCACATCCAGGAGCCATGGTCTCTCCCCACACATCACTCCATGGCCAAAAGCACTCAGTCGAGCCAGAGGTACCAGCATTATCAATACATTATCATCCGTGGGATTTGGCAAGATCCAACCACGACGATCTAAAAGCATTCTCTCTTCTAACAGGGTCAACCCAAAGAACTCATTTGTTAATGGACCACCACTGACTCATCACCCTCATGGAAAACTGAATCATCCCCAGGTCCTCCCCCTGCCAGTCCTCTCTATTCTGCATCAGCAGCATCTGTGAATGCCAGCACCCCAGCATCCCACACCGCACCTGTGCTCTGGGTCTGCCTGCCAAGTACAGGCTGTGGGGTATCGGGCCACCCCCTCAGTTCCCTCATCTGTAAGATGGGAACATTAAGACTTTGTTTGCAAGGTTATTAGATATCTTGTATGTGCACAACACAGAGTAGAATGTCAGTAAATAATATTCATCTTCGTTTTCTTCGTCTTCATGCCATTGGATCAGGCCTTAATTAAGATCTTCTCCATCTCTCGCCTGAACTATTGGCACTGTCTCTAACCCCCTCTCCCTGCCTCGCCCCCACACCACTGCCAGAATTATCTTCCTCTGTGGCAGGAGTTATGTTTTAAACCAAATTCAGTCTACCAGCATTTATGCACCTTTTGTTTGCCAGGCACTGTGCTGGTGCCACAGATATAAAGGGGAGATCTCCCAAGGAGCTCAGCACAGGGGCTCCATATATGCTTTGGAGATGGTTTTAGCTAGAATATTGCCATGGTTTCAGTGTGTCTCCCCAAACGCATGTGTTGGGAACTTAATCCCCAATGCAACAGTGTTAGGAGGTAGGGCCTAAGGAGAGGATATTGGGCCATGAGGGCACAGTGAATGGATTCATGCTGTTATCTTGGGAACTGGTTCCTTATAAAATGATAGAAAGAAGTTCATACAAGGCCAGGCATGGTGGCTCATGCCTATAATCCCAACACTTTGGGAGGCCGAGGCGGATGGATCACCTGAGGTCAGGAGTTTGAGACCAGCCTGGCCAACATGGCAAAACCCTGTCTCTACTAAAAATACAAAATTAGCTGGGCATGGTGGCAGGCGCCTGTAATCCCAGCTACTCAGGAGGCTGAGGCAGGAGAATCACACAAAACCAGGAGGCAGAGGTTGCAATGAGTCGAGATCATGCCACTCACCAAGGCAATACAGCTGGGAGGCAACAGAGCTAAGATTTAAAGCTATGCACGGAGGTAATTCCATGTACATGTTGTTCATTATCCAGATCCTGAGAAAAATAAATGGGATAAAGTAAATCTATGCTATTTACTCTCTAGCCAGATTCTTTTCTTTTCTTTTTTTTTTTTTTTTTTTTAGACAGAGGTCACCCAGGTCACCAGTGGCACGATCTCGGCTCACTGTAGCCTTTGCCTCCCGGGTTCAAGCGATTCTCCTACCTCAGGCTCCCCAGTAGCTGGGATTACAGGTACCCGCCACCATGCCCAGCTAATTTTTGTATTTTTAGTAGAGACGGAGTTTCACCATGTTGGCCAGGCTGGTCTCAAACTCCTGACCTCAGGTGATCCATCTGTCTCGGCCTCCCAAAGTGCCGGGATTACAGCCATGAGCCACCACGCCCAGCCGCTAGCCAGATTCTTATTAAAAACACTGTCAAAGCACTGTATGTTCATGGTCTGGAGTTTACAGCGCATGTAGGATGGAAAGCAATATGTCCCAGCTCCGCTGTCCTTGTGTCTTCTAACCCTTGGGCTGCCCCAGGGTGAAATTAAGACTATCCTGGAGAGACAGATGAAAAGAAACGGATGGACTCACAAATAATCTGAAATTCGTTCCTTGCCTAATTAAAGGGGAGAGGACTGAGCGAACAGGATGTTCACCGAGACTGCTAGCAAATTACATGGACAATATGGAAACCGCCCCCTGGAACAGAGGCAAACTCAGACAGGATTCTGGTGCTACAGGAACCTGAGTGCTTTCCAGAGGTCTCTGGCGGGCTGCAGAAGCCAGTGAAGGCCCCCTCCAGGATCTATGCAGGGCCTACAGTGCATGGTCTAGGGCAAAGGGACTAGGCATCCTGGGTTACAGCGACCTGGATCTCAACCCTGCCTGAGCCTCAGTTTACTCCCTTGTGAAACGGAGGTAACAGCAGCACCCACATTATAAGGTGGCTGCAAAGACAAAATGAGATAATGAGATTTCACTCAGGCATAAGAGCCTGGCACATTGGAGCGCACATTATGTGGTAGCTGTTTCCTTACCGTGTGTGGCTTATTTGAAGCAAACGTGTCCTGCCATTCTGTCAGGCTCATGCCTGTCTTCCCCTCACCCCCACCCTCAGCCTTAAGTCAGGCATGTGGAAGGGAACACCTGTTCATCCTGGCAGGGGCCAGAGGAAGGTCAGCTCCCACCAAACAGAGGTGACTAGGGCTCAGAGTTGGGATCCAGGTTTGGGATTCTCAATTGCCTTGGTTCTTTGGTACAGATAATTGAGGCTCAATTCAACCACCTCTGAGCCTAAACAATGTCTTAGGAGAAGGATTGCTAAGCAGTAAAAATCCTTTCTAGAAAGCTAGTGAATCAACAGGGAGCCTGCTTGCACAGTGAGCCAAGGTGCCCCCGTTGGCCTCTGTAAAAGAGACACTGGGTTCCCTCCACACCGCATTCCAGAGCTGCTTGGTATGAGTGAGCCTGGGCTGTTGCCAGCTCATGCCCACCCACTGCACCCTTCTCTACCTACTTTCTTGGAAGAGATGTGAACAAACGAGCCAGTCACTGAAACTGATCTCAATGTACTTGGGTTCAAAGGGAAGAACCATAGGCTCTGCTGGCTGGAAGGAACTTCAGGGGTTCATCTATGTCAAGCTCCAGTCTCTGAATTCAGCTCACTTCAGAAATAACAGCCTCTACCCACTCCTGAGCGTGGGAAGAGACCTAGAACAGCATTGCTCAAACTTTCAGGTAAATTCAAATCACCTGGGGATCTTGGACTGCAGACTCTGATTGAATAAGAGCGGGGCGTGCTGAGAGTCTGCTCTTCTAACCAGCTTCCAGCACTGGTGGCATTGCTGGGTCCATGGGCACGCATACCTTGAGCAGGAAAGATCTGCAGGGCTTGCTGCTTTCAGAAGCTCCTAGAAGGGAGGTGCAGTATATGGGCAGACTGAGCTCTTCAAGCGGGAGATACTTTGCTTTCCCCAACCACAGTGTCTAACCACATTGTCTGATATCATCATAGAAAATACTTGCTGGCTGGCTGGATGGATGGGTGGATGGATGGCCAGGCACATATAGATGGATGAGTGGGTGGCTGCTGATACTGAGATCAAATGTACAATCAGAAAAAACTGGCAACCAGGCACCGTGGCTCACACCTGTAATCCCAGCACTTTGGGAGGCCAAGATGGGTGGATCACCTGAGGTCAGCAGTTCGAGACTAGCCTGGCCAATGCAGCAAAACCCCATCTCTATCAAAATACAAAAATTAGCCGTGTGTGGTGGCAGGGACCTGTAATCCCAGCTACTCGGGAGGCTGAGGCAGGAGAATTGCTTGAGCCTGGGAGGCAGAGGTTGCAGTGAGCTGAGATCGTGCCATTGCACTCCAGCCTGGGTGACAGAGCTAGACTCCGTCTTCAAAAAGAAACAACTGGCAATTGATATACCATCCTACAAATTACTGTAGCTAAGTAAAAATATCTAGGGGAAAAATGAAGGCAGGAAGAAAGAAGGAAATCAGGCAGGGAGGAAAGGAAGAAGGAAGGGAGCAGAGAGAACTGTAAAAATGAAAAAGGGTTTCCAAACCCCCAAATGTTCTCTTTTATCTCTACTAGAACATCTTTTTAAGCTTACTATAATGTATGGATGTCTCCTGTCTCCTTCAGTAGACTGTGGGGTATGTGTATTCAGAGCCTGTGTTTTATCTCCTAATCCACAGCACCTAACACAAGAGGTAGGCCTAGCATGAGCTACATAAACACATGTTTTGTGAAATGAATGGGGATAAGAGTGCCATTACAACTTCTCTCTTAGGCACCAAACACTTCACATGGAAGTGAAGGTTTTGTTTTGTTTTTCGTTTTTGTTTTTTGTGAGACAGAGTCTTGCTCTATCACCCAGGCTGGAGTGCAGTGGCACAACCTTGGGTCACTGCAACCTCCACCTCCTGGGTTCAAGCGATTCGCCTGCCTCAACCTCCTGAGTAGCTAGGATTACAGGCGCCCGCCATCACGCCCAGCTAATTTTTTTGGTATTTTTAGTAGAGTAGTTTGGTATTTTTAATAGGAGTTTCGCCATATTGGCCAGGCTGGTCTCAAACTCCTGACCTCAAGTTATCTGCCTGCCTTGACCTCCCAAAGTGCTGGGAATACAGGCATGAGCCACTGCGCCCAGCCAGGATTATCTCTTAATCTTCATAACAACCCTATGAAGTCAGTACTTTTATTATCCCCACTTTACAGATGAGGAAGCTGGAGTGCAAGAGGTTTAAATAAAATGCCCATGGTTACACAAATCATTAGTGGCTGAGATTAGGAGGCAGGACCCCAGGCCACTAGAGCTCACGCTCTTGACCAAGGAGGATCCAGGTTTTGAGAGGCCTGAAGCTTATATATTTTGAGCGGCGTGGTTTTTTTCATAAAGCAACAGACTCTTTAATGTGATTTAAAATACATTCAGATCAAGTCCCTGGCTGTTGTGAATGCTGAAAAGAGACAAAAAAGCTGCCAGTGCAGCTTCAAACAAGTCTGAGTGTCAGGCTGGCCCATAAGGAAAGCAGTTGCAGGGATAGAAGGCAGCCCCTCCTCCAGGAAGGGCGAAAGGAGCAGCCAGGTGCCTGCCTGTCCCTGGGATGACCGCCTTTGTGCTGTGCAAGGCGGGAGGGCTGCGGCAATAGGCCTTGGACCTCCTCCATGGACACCAGCGAGTTCCCCTGGCCTCTGGGTCAGCCCTCAGCAGCGCCGCCATGATGGGGTGGAGGAGGGTTAAATAACCATCTTTACAGAAATAATATTCTCCTACAGGATGTGTCTGAGCTCAGTCCATGGTCCAGAAACCTCACAGAAAGCAAACAACAAAGTTTTTTAAAGTGCTGCTGAGGCCGGGCGCGGTGGCTCAAGCCTGTAATCCCAGCACTTTGGGAGGCCGAGACGGGCGGATCACAAGGTCAGGAGATCGAGACCATCCTGGCTAACACGGTGAAACCCCGTCTCTACTAAAATACAAAAAACTAGCCGGGCGAGGTGGCGGCGCCTGTAGTCCCAGCTACTTGGGAGGCTGAGGCAGGAGAATGGCGTGAACCCAGGAGGTGGGGCTTGCAGTGAGCTGAGATCCGGCCACTGCACTCCAGCCTGGTCGACAGAGCAAGACTCCGTCTCAAACAAACAAAAAAAAAAAGTGCTGCTGACACCTCTCAGAATCTGGTGTGCATGGAGCTCTCAGCTGGACAAGACCTCTTGGTCCTAAAACTGAGGTCACCTGTATGGGACCAGCCTGGGTGAAGAAGGCTCTGGCCTTCACTCACAGGGATAGGCCACCTCTTGAGGGGCTTTCTTGAAAAAAAAGCATATCAAAGAAATATTCGGCAAAATTTACAAAAACGTATGATAGTGGGAACATATTGCTGCGCCCTTACTCAGGGCCCTGGAAGGAGCCGTGCATTTGATGGGCTCTGAAGCTTCAGATTCGGGAGTTTCATGATAACTCTGCTTCTGATCTTGACACACACGCTGGAAACAGATAAGGAAAGGGAAGAAGGAAGGGAAAAAATGTCAAAAATAAAGAAGAAGAGATAGAAGAGTAGTAATGGGAGGGAAAGAAGGGAGGAAAAACGGGAGGAGAATCTAAAGAGATGGGTGGGCAAGAGAAAGAGGCAGGCAAGACGGAGCTGACGGTGAGCTGAGGCTCCCTCTGGGAGAATGGGGGTTCTGGGCCGGGTGCAGGGGCTCACACCTGTAATCCCAGCACTTTGGGAAACCGAAGCGAGTGGATTGCTTGAGCTCAGGGGTTCGAGACCAGCCTGGCCAACGTGGTGAAACCCTGTCTCTTCAAAAAACTACAAAAATTAGCCGGGCATGGTGGCTTGAGCAAAAATTAGCCAGGCATGGTGGCTCAAGTCTGTAATCCCAGCTACCTGGGGGACTGAGGCAGGGGAATCCCTTGAGCTCAGGAGGCGGAGGTTGCAGTAAGCTGAGATTGCACCACTACACTCCAGCCTGGGCAACAGAGTGGGACCCTGTCTCAGAAAAAAAAAAAAAAAAAAGAGTGTGGGCTCTGGTCCAGCTGGTTTTCCCTGGCACCTGGGAGAGGTGGGCCTCTGCTCTCTCCAGGCCCCTGTGCCTCCCTCTATAAACCTTCACCCCCACCTGCAGGCATCACAACCACCCTGCCCAGTCTTGCTCATGTGCCTTCTTCCCAGACCTCTCCACAAATTCCCAGATCAAACGGGGAGCAGAAGCCAAGAAGGCTGAGTCATCATCCCTCCAACCAGCCATGCCCAGCAGCCTTCATGCCCAGACAGCTGCCTCTTTCCTGGTTCATCACCTGAGCACCAGGTGAAGCAATGCAAACCTGTGGACCAGATGTTTAGCCTGGCACATAGAGGAACCAAGACAACTGAAAACGTGGCTCCCAGTGGCCTACTGGCTTCTCACTGCCCTGCTGCTGGGGAGGTGCCTGCCTGGATCATCACAGCCCTGACCCTGAGGTCACCTGAGATCACAGGCTCTTGCGTCTGCCCAAGACTTTCAACTCTAAAGGCCACCAGCCTTGAGTAAGGAAGGGCTCTTTACTGAAACCCTTCAGGCCAGTTTCAGATTTCTGCTGCTCAGAGACAAGTACAAGGCCACATTGCATACATCAGCCAAGATCTGGCCAACAATCCGTTACATTGACCTGGTATTCATCCTGCTCAGACATCACTGGGGTCCTCCATGGGCCATATTATCCCAAACCACAAACCTAGAGCTTTTAGACACTTGTGTTCCATTCAGCATGTTCACAAGGCTGGCAATGTGAACCAGTAAGAGAACCAGGTTCCAGCCCCAACTCTGCCCCAAACTACTTCATATCCATGAGCTATAGCTTCCTCAGCTGACAAATGGAAACAAAACATTGGGGTTGTTGTTTTTGGAGAATTAAAGGGCTGATACATAGAAGCACGTTATCAACAGAAGGACAAATACACACGTCTAACCCAGGCTGGTCTCCCGAGAGGGTCAGGTCTGAGAAATGGAAGGCGATCTGGACTCATACGGAACCAGACACTAATTCATTATGTGACTTTGGGTCATTGACTTTGCCTCTCTGGAATTTAGTTTTGTCACCCACAGAATGGAGGAACAATGTGGACAATTATCCAAGTCCCTCTCAACAAAATGTCTGTGGCTGTAAGGTTTCACCTTGCACATCCCCTGGCCAGGGGGGCAGCTCCAGCTATCAGGATGTGGCAGAGCGTGAACCAGAAATGATCCTGTGGGCCCGGGTGTGGTGGCTCATGCCATAATCCCAGCATTTTGGGAGGCTGAGGCAGGTGGATCAGTTGAAGCCAGGTGTTTGAGACCAGCCGGGCCAACATGGCAAAACCCCATCTCTACTAAAAATACAAATTAGCCGGGCATGGTGGTGCATAACACCTGTAATTCCAACAGCTACTCAGGAGGCTGAGGCAGGAGAATCACTTGAACCTGGGAGGTGGAGGTTGCAGTGAGCCGAGATCGCGCCACTGCACTCCAGCCGGGGCAACAGAGTAAGACTGTCTCAAAAGAAAATAAAATACAAAAACACAAAACTTAGCTGGGCATGGTAGCAGACGCCTGTAGTCCCAGCTACTCGGGAAGCTGGAGCATGAGAATTACTTGAACCTGGGAGGCAGAGGTTGCAGTGAGCTGAGATTGCACCCCTGCCCTCTAGCCTGGGGGACAGAGAGAGACCCTGTCTTAAAAAAGAAAAAAAAAAGAAAGAAAGAAAGAAATGACCCTGAGGACGAGGAGACGTGGGCTCTAGCCAGAGCACCAATAGTGATTTTCAGAATTTTGAATGGCTGCTGAGGCAGGGGCAGGAAGCATTAGCACATTGGCTCTGTGGATTCGCTTCTGGGATCCAGGGAAAGGGGGCACATCTTATCTCCCTAAGAGAGGAAATTCCCTCCTTCTCTGTGAACTTTCCAATCCTGTTGCCCCACACCTGTCAATGATCCCTTTGTACTGAGCTGCAAACTCTGTCACCCAACTCCCAGACCACTCCAACTTCCCACAACCCCAAACCAAAGCACTCACACAGTGAGAAGTCATGTACCTACAAGGTAGGCGGAGTAGGGGCGGAAACTCCTGGCATCACCTTCAGCCAACACACGGTTGGGTGGAAGTCATTCAGGCGGGAAGGCTTTTGTGACATAGGTATGTCACCTGTTCTGAGGCCGAAGGGCCCATGAATGACTTCAGGTGTTGTTCCAGCCTCTAAGACAGGTGTCAGGTTACAAGACACATAATCATTCCAGTTTGGCAACTTCATCTGTAGTGCTGTTTTGATCAAGCTGCCCACAGTCCCCCAATCACTCCTGGAATACAGCGGTGAGAGGCAGCAGCTTGCTACGTGGACAAGGATGCTGGACATGAGGGACCAAGGCCTGCCCTGCACTCGGGCCTCCTCCAGCCAGTGCTGACCGGGGACTTCTGACCTGCTGGCCAGCCAGGACCTGTGTGGGGAGGCCCTCCTGCTGCCTTGGAGTGACAATCTCAGCTCCAGGCTACAGGGAGACTGGGAGGATTACAGAGCCAGCATGGTGAGTGTGGGGGCCCTCTGCTCCCAAGACACGGGGAGGGTGGGTCTCCCCATAAAAGGCCCTTCAACCAGCCTAAGTGCTCATCAGCTGAGAATTCTGTGACACTTTCTAGGTTAAGAAGAGGCCACACCCAAATCCCCCCACACCCTAGTCCCGTACACATCTCATACACACCTGCCTTCCTCTCTCCCTCCATTGCCATGGTCCTCAGGCACAGAGCCAGGGCTGTCCTTCCTGACTATTCTTTCCTGAATCCTGAATGTTCTTTTGCCCAGTGTCTCCATGTCTGTTGGTTAGAGGTTGGCCCTATTTTTCCAAGGCAGGGGGCTGTTTTGATGCCACGGTGGCCCTCTGCCACTCCCTGGGGAAACTGATTCCTTTTCTTTTTAAAGAAAAGTGCAGACCGGGCCCGGTGGCTCACACCTGTAATCCCAGCACTTTGGGAGGCTGAGGTGGGTGGATCACCTGAGGTCAGGAGTTCGAGACCAGTCTGGCCAACATGGTGAAACCCCATCTCTACTAAAAATACAAAAAATTAGCCTGGCGTGGTGGCAGGTGCCTGTAATCCCAGCCACTTGGGAGGCTGAGGCAGGAGAATCGCTTGAACTCGGGAGGATGAGGTTGCAGTGAGCCAAGATCACGCATTGCAACAACCTGGGAAACAAGAGTGAAACTCTGTCTCAAAAAAAAAAGAAACAAAGAAAAGAAAACAGTGCAGAAATGCCTTCAAACAATCTAGGGTGTTTGTGGAGATCTCTTACTTGGTCTCTTTTCATGCCCTCACCCTCTCTCCTCCTTCTCCTCTTAATACCTGGAGCGCCTTCGCTGTCTTGGGGCAAAGAGAATCAGCCTCACCTTTCGGGAGGATGGCTGAGGGCCAGGGAGGGGAAGAGATAGCCGCTGGGTCCGGGGGTCTTCCTTCTCCAATCCTTGGCCGAGAGGCAGCAATTGCCCAGTCACCAACGTGAAAGGGAAGGGAAGAGAGGAAAGGAGAAGCCGCTGTCGAAGGGGAAAGGATGTGACCTGCAGGGGCCCCTCGGGTGACTGTCTCCTATTCCCAACCTGAGCACTTCCCACGACACTCTTCGGAAAATTCTGGCAAGAACAATTCCTAGTGCCGTTGTGGCTGCTGATCAGAAAGGGGAGGGGCTTCCCTCTGAGCCAGGATCAAAGCACAAGCTTCCTGCTTTCCCATCCAAGGAGGTGCCCCGAAGTTTGGCCTGTGTGCAGAGACGCTGCATCCCCTGGGGCTCCCAGGAGAGGAGAGCAGCTGTGGAGCCTACCTAGCTGTGAGCTGCTTCTGGGTGGCAGGCACTGAGGAGACCTGGGGTGTCTCTTGGGGGAGCAACAGAGAAGGGAATCATTTCTAAGGCAGGTGACTAACTACAGAATCAGAAGGCTGAGGCCAGCTCCCTGATTAGCTGTGCTACCTTGAGGCATTCATCTTCCTGAGACTCACCTTCTCCCCTGTCCGTGGAAATGATGTCAACCACAACACCTCCACGCACACGCACAGGACTCGCAGAGATTACACGGCTAATATATGTGAGCGGGTTCTGGAAACCATGAAGCCCCGCACAAATGTAAGGACTTAGGACTAAAGAGGAGTGTGCGCTAGGAAATAACAGCTGGGTAGCACACCCAACACATACCCTTTGCCACCAGGGAAGGAGCTGGGCATTGCTGCAGGAGCAGGGGAGGGCAGGTGGGCACACTGATGGCGGGGTCGGGTCAGGCCTGGGGCCCCAAAGGCAAGGCAGCAGCATGGCCAATCTCCATGGTATGGTCAAGGAAGTTTCTAGCCCTGGAGCTAGCCATTATATCGCCTGTGCTTAATAACCCCAGACAGCCATAGCTCCCAGCCCTGAGGTGAGGATGGGATCTCCTCGCCTAGGCTCAGCCCTCCCTTCCTTTCCATTCCCTACCTCCTTCCATCCCCACAGGCCCCTCTCTGGGACAGTCAGGGTCCTTTGAGCTGCTGCGTCTTAACGACTGCTCTCCCCGGAACCCATTAAGCCCATTAAGCTGGGTATTCCTAGGGAGAGCTGCAGCAGGGACTCAGGCCCAGGCAGAGGTCAGAACCCAAGCCCTGTCCCCGAAGGAAATGTGTCCCATGCTAACTACTCCGTAGCTGAGGCCTGGAGGGAAGTCAGGGACCCTGGGACTGGTTCTCCTGGCCTTGACTCATTACTGTTTCGGATACCCAAATGCACCCTGAGCCACCAGATGCACCCTGAGCCACCAGACATGGGTGTTAACACCTGAGGTCAAACCCCTGATGCTGCTCTGGAGGAAGCTGATCGTCCCTCCCACCTCCTGTTTTCTGTGCCAGCCTGGTACAGACTCAAGGGGCTTGGCTGGGCTTGGCTGGGCTCAGAAATGTGGCAGTCAGGAGCCAGCATGCGGGCAGTGGGGTGCTGGGAGCACTGTGGAGTCCACCCCTGACTGGGGCACAGAATCCAGAAGCCCACTCGGTCCCAGTGGTGCCATCCTAGGCTCTGAGGTGGTAAACTGAGCTGGGCAGTGGGAAGGTCCTAAAAGGCAAGACAGGCAAGGAGGGGCTGCTTGCTTTGCCTGCTCTCCTGGATCCTTCGCCACCTGGGTGACGGGGCCTGGTGTCACTGTAACTCCCCCCAAAGAAGCTCCAGCCAGCCACCATTTAATCAGCCCTGGTCATTGGCCAGTCTCTAAATGGGGCTGGGGGTTGGGGGACACAATACCTAGGTTTCACCCTACAGGTGCTCAACACAGAGTGTGACAAGTATAACACCAGTAGTGGTTACAAGGTACCCCTGGAGCTGAAAAGGCAACAGATTCTCTCTAGGGCAGTCGGGAAATTGTGCTGGAAGAGAAACGATTTGCAATGGACTTTCAAGGATGAGCAGGCTCTCTCCAGGCAGGGAAAGCAGGAAGGAGCTCCAGACACAGGGAACTGCATGTGTGAACAGCAAGAAAGAGTGGGAGTGTAGGGACAAGAGGATCTTGTGCTGTGGCTGGAGCAAAGGTGCTGGCACTCCAGGCCGTGGGAGCTGCACCTGCCGAGGTGGAAGCTGCATCCCCAGGCCCTGTCCATCTCCCAAGGCGCTTCCCACCTGACCCTGGGGGTCAAGCTCTGTGCCTGGGTGCTTCCCTGGAGAAGGGGTTTAGATGTCAGGGCTCCTGTGTGCCCCCAGGCCTCTCCTCCTCTCAGTCTTCGCTCAGTGAGGCTGAGGACCCAGCAGCCACCTCCCTAACCCAGACCCATGCCAAAGCCCAAGAGATCTGAGAAACTGAATGAAAGAAATGAGGAGAGACCAGTTCAGGGGGGTCGTGGGCAGGGGGACAGATGAGAAAAACAGACCAAAAACAGGGCTGGGGAACTGCTGACAAGCTTCCCAAAGAACCAGAACAGTCCCAGGGCAGCAGGAGACAAATGCTCTCAGGCCTGAAAATCTCCACGGCCTCAGCCTTCCCAGGTGCCTCTTCTGCCCTCAGCCTTCCTTCCTGCTCAGGTGAAAACAACAGCCTCAATAAAATGCTTCAAGTTCCCAAGCAAGGATTCCCCAGGACAGTGAACTCCTCCAAACCTAAAGTGCATCCATCTGCCACATTTTCTTTTTTTTTTTTTGAGACGGAGTCTCGGGCTGGAGTGCAGTGGCCAGATCTCAGCTCACTGCAAGCTCCGCCTCCCGGGTTTACGCCATTCTCCTGCCTCAGCCTCCCGAGTAGCTGGGACTACAGGCGCCCGCCACCTCGCCCGGCTACTTTTTTGTATTTTTTTAGTAGAGACGGGGTTTCACCGTGTTAGCCAGGATGGTCTCGATCTCCTGACCTCGTGATCCGCCCGTCTCGGCCTCCCAAAGTGCTGGGACTACAGGCTTGAGCCACCGCGCCCGGCCCACATTTTCTTATAAACCTGTTGCCACCAGAATGGGAGCTTCTTGAGGACAGGGTCTGTGTCTTTTCTATTTTTAGCCGCAAACCTAGCACAGGGCGTGTCATCCATGGCATGGACTAGGCACTTAGGAAATGTGAATGAATGAATGAGTGGATTGATGAATGACAGATAAATGATCAAAGACAGAATCCCCTATAACCAGTGTCTGATTTATCTGACACTGAAAACAAGGCTCACCCCAAGTCCAACTGGAAAACACGCCAGATTCTGTCTAAGGGGTTACTAAAGTATTTTTATCCCAGAGGTGGATGGGCGTGAGGGAGGCACAGGTCTGAGCCTGCCTGGAAACCCTGGTGATAGGGAAGGGGAAAAGTGGGACAGAGCCAATGTGGCAATCCCCCGTGACAAGTCTAACGCCACCTCCCAGCCTGCCGCTCTGACTAACCAGCACGTCCGCAGCAGAGAAATGTGTAAACAAAACAGAAAACCGCAACAGTCCTCCCCTGCCCATGCCCCCAGAGCACCCTCCAGCTTCCTCGTGTAATCCACATGCAACCAGAAACTCTCAAAGGGTAGCAGATGAAAGGAACACTGAGGAAGAGGGTGAGAGACACGATGGTCCCTGTCCAGGAGTAGGCACCTGTCCAGGGGTGGCCGTGGTGTACCCTGTCACAAAATGTCCTGCATATCAGTCTGGCTGACCTTTGCCCGCTAGTGCGGTTGAGCCAACCAATGCTTTCAGCATATCCTGCTGTCTCAGTCTCTTCCTCTAAATCTGTATTCATTCATTCAGCGTGTGTTCCCTGAGCATCTACTTCGTGCTAGGTACTGGCAAGATACCATGGAAGATTCAGAGAACATGTAAAATCTAGGCCTTCAATTTTGTGCACTCCATAGATGGAACAGGAGCAGGGGACACCGCTTGCGCACACCCCAGGCAGAACCTGACACTCACTCACTCACTGATGTCTACAAGAAGGGGGTAACTACAGAGCCGAGGTCAGCCCCTCACCTTCATCCCATCTCCACCCTGACTTCACCCACCATCACATCTCCAGTCCCCAGAGAGGAGGGTCCTGCCAGGCTGCCAGGAGAACCTACCCGGACACATAGGTGTCACTGGTGGTCTTAAAGAGAATAATAGCTACAGCGGCAGTACCATGTCTCTATCCAAATGCAACAAAGGCACCATATTGTGCTTCAAGAAGCACTTTCACATCCAAAATCTCCCTTCAGTCTGATACAACTCTCTGAGACATTGTAATCCTCATTCTGTAGACGAAGAAATTGAGGTTCAGCTGGGTGTGGTGGCTCATGCCTGTAATCCCAGCACTTTGGGAGGCAAGGTGGGAGGATCGCCTGAGGTCAGAAGTTCAAGACCAGGCTGGCCAACGTGGTGAAACCTCGTCTCTACTAAAGATACAAACATTAGCCGAGCACAGTGGCTCACGCCTGTAATCCCAGCTACTCGGGAGGCTGAGGCACGAGAATCACTTGAACCCAGGAGGCACAGGTTGCAGTGAGCCCAGATCATACCACTCCACCCTGGGCAATAGAGTAAGACTCAGTCAAAAAAAAAAAAAAAGAAAGAAAGAAAGAAAAGAAAGGAAGGAAGGAAGGAAAGAAAGAAAGAAGGAAGGAAGAAGGGTAAAAAAAGAAAAGAAAGAAATGGAGGCCCAAAGAGGTTCATGACTTGAAAAGGGTCGTTCAGCCAAGGGCAAAGGGAAAACCAGTAGCTATAATTAACTTAGACTTTCGAGAAGACTAAACTAAAGTTTCATACCCAATGCTGCTCAGGGAAAAACCCAAATTACCAGGAGACCATTAAGGATAGAAAATTGATATAAAGAGAGAATATTATAGGCAGATCAGGCCTAGGACTAATCCTATCTGTGAGAGGAAACAAGAGAAATTTAGACTGAGAGTGAGCGCTTCAGAATCACAGACCCTAAGGAGGAACGTTAGAGGTCTTCTCGGCGAGTGGGTTCCCCAAGTGTACTTTGGCCTCAGAGCCGGTTGCTCCACTGAAACCAAATGCAGAACCCCCATCCAGGACACCGAGGGAAAAACAGAGCTGCAGGTTTTGGAAGGACTGTCCCCCACCCCCACCACTTCTGCCCTGCCTCACTGCTCCTCTGCGGCACTGCTGGGGGGCTTGGTCGAATCCCCCAGGGGTGCTCAGAGCCCTTACGTGACCCTGGCCCTTGTCTGCCAAAGAAACCTCCACAATCAAGCTTTTGCTCACACATCTGTTTCTAGGAGCTACGGTTGCTGAAAACCATCTTTCCTTTGCCAGGAGAAAAGACTTTCTGTAACTTCCCCCGTTCCTCCTGGAATGGTCTTTTGCTTTCCTCAGATGGCCACACACACTTGAAGCTTTCATGCTTCCACTGGTCCTTGCTTCTCTGAACTGCGTCCCCCACCCTCTCTTCCAAGAGGGTTCACATAGGTCACACGACATGCCCTCCGGTCCCCTGACTGCCCTGGTCACTCTCCCCAGATGCACTTAGTCCACAGAATACCCTGCTGAAGCCAAGCCCCGGGGCCCATGAAATCATAAAAGTAGCTCCTTGTTCAGTTCCCATTACATACATGACAGGCTCTCTATGAAGCTCCTTCCCATTAACAGTAAATAAATTTTGACTATGAGTATCTACTATGTCATGAACTTCCCAGGTTCTATTTTAATATTGTTAATAATAATTAATAAAAATAATAGATATACTCCATGGGCAAAAGAGCTTTACCTCTGATTCACTGCTAGATCTCCAGGGCCCAGAAAGGTGCCTTACTAAATGACTAAACTATTATTATTGGTATTATTATTATTACAGTTAACAATTATTGTACTCTTGGCTGGGCGCGGTGGCTCACATCTGTAATCCCACTTTGGGAAGCCAAAGCGGGCGGATCACCGGAGATCAGGAGTTCAAGATCAGCCTGGCCAACATGGTGAAACCCCATCTCTACTAAAAATACAAAAAATTAGCTAGGCGTGATGGCAGGCGCCTGTAATCCTAGTTACTCGGGAGGCTGAGGCAGGAGAATTGCTTGAACCTGGGAGGTGAGGTGGAGGTTGCAGTGAGCCGAGACCGCACCACTGCACTCTAGCCTGGGCAACAGAGCGAGACTCCATCTCAAAAACAAAACAAAACAAAACAAACAAACAAACAAAAAAACAATTATTGTACTCTTACCATGCACCAGGCAATGTACTATACGCTATGCATATCTGGGGCTCCTTAGGAGGGAGATTTACTGCGTCTCTCTTTCTCTCTCTCCCTCTTTTTCACTCACACATGAAATTCAGGCTCTTGGTGGTTCAATAACTTGCCTAAAGCCTCAGGCCGATGAGCAAATAGGATTCAGACCTAGGCTGCAGGATTCCACGGCCTGTGCTCTGTGCACTGTAAAACACAGCCTCTCCTAGCAAATGAAATCTCAGCAAGGAAAAACTTCATGAAGCATTCAACGAGTTATGTGAGTGGGCAGGAAAGCAGTAAAGGAACTTCAGGTTATGCAACTACAAAGTCGGAGATGCAGAGAAGACACTGAAGCACTATTAAAGCACCATTTATAGGATCCTGAGCTCAGAGTTCACAGGAAACAGATCTAGGGTCACTGAAACCTGTGCCAGGAGATTGGCTGCAGCAGCCACACCAGCCCACCAAGGCTGGTTATCACTGGGGCCTCCAGAACAAATGAGAATCCTCAACCCTGCCCCTGTACGGAACCAAAGTGCAGACCCTCCTTGAGCATGTGTGGAGTTCTGCTCTCCATGCCTGTAGGGTAACTGGGGCAGAGGGCACTAATTTTCACTTACTAAACTCCTCTATATTTCTTTTTGTTGTTGTTGAGACGGAGTCTCACTCTGTCGCCCAGGCTGAAGTGCAGTGGCCGGATCTCACCTCACTGCAAGCTCCGCCTCCCGGGTTCATGCCATTCTCCTGCCTCAGACTCCCGAGTAGCTGGGACTACAGGCGCCCGCCACCTCGCCTGGCTAGCTTTTTGTATTTTTTTTAGTAGAGACAGGGTTTCATCGTGTTAGCCAGGATGGTCTCGATCTCCTGACCTCGTGATCCGCCCGTCTCAGCCTCCCAGAGTGCTGGGATTACAGGCTTGAGCCACCGCGCCCGGCCTAACTCCTCTATATTTCAAGCACCAAGCCAGGCACACCACATGTGTCATCATTAATTCTCATCAACAACCCTGTGAAGTAAGTCATATTCTCCCCATTTTACAGATGAGAAAACTGAGACTCAGAAAAATGTATTAATTTGCCCAAGACTACCTGGCTGGGAAGAGGTAGAGCTGGATTCAGGCCAGCGTGCCTGCCTCAGAGTTCAGGAGGAGCAGGATCAAGGGACAACCCCCTTCTGATCAAGGTAGCTGAGACCCCTCAAACTGCAAAGACCAATTTAGGGGACTATGAGCAAGTCTGTAAAATCATGCAAGGACTAGATGGGGCTCCCGGGGCCTTGCAAAGGTGCTGAAAAGTGCCTGGTGCTGAGCAGGTGGTACACCTTACAGAACCCTACTCCCTACCATCTTGTGAAGTCGCTTTTATTGTACCCACATTCCAAAGAAGGAAACTGGGTCCAGGAGCTGTTGAGTGACTTGCTCAAAGTTTTTCTACAGATGGAGGAGTCAGATCTTCTTCTTCTTTTTTTTTTTTTGAGACAGAGTCTCACACTGTTGCCCAGGCTGGAGTGCAGTAGCACGATCTCGGCTCACTGCAACCTCCACCTCCCAGGTTCAAGCGAGTCTCCTGCCTCAGCCTCCCGAGTAGCTGGGATTACAGGCGCCCACCACCACGCCCAGCTAATTTTTTGTATTTTTAGTAGAAACGGGGTTTCACTGTGTTGGCCAGGCTGGTCTCCTGACTAGAGTCAGTTCCAGTCAGTTGCTTTTCCCTCCCAGCCATTTCCCTTGCCCTTAAAGTTTCAAGGACAATTCAGGTCAAGCAAAAGTGAGTATGATTCTTGAAAGATGGTATACACTCTGTCTTTGAACTTTTTTAAATTAACGTCAGACTGCTCCATGGACGGCAGCTCCTCAGTTCAGATAAATTGCAAAGTTGAGAGAACCCTCTAAGCTTCAATATCCATCAGCCCTTCCCAACGGCAAACCCATGAGGGTCCCTGTCAGGCTGAAAGGCTGAACTGAAAGGCCCTCTCAAGTCCACCCAGTCATTGTCCAGGCATTGTCCTCAGGTGTGCAAAGATGGTAGCACCTTCCTTCCTATCAGACCCTTCCAGGAAGGGAAGGTGGGCTCAGATGGACCCACCACCCTAGAACAGAGGGAAAGCTGAGCAAAGAAGAATTGTTGAGAGTTCCGAAAGGTGGGAGAGAATGAGCTGCTTCCCCTAGGACAAAGAGAAGATCGCAGAGGGATTCCTAAGTACGGCAGTAAACAGCAGCATCGCCTGGAAGCAAGGGTTCTCCAGTGGGAGCCAGGTCCGTCTTCAGTTTAATTCAGCCCAATGGGCATGTACAAATACCTCACTCCTGCCCTTCACATTGTCTCTGGAGAAAGAGCATAACTGCTGTGCCTCAGTTTCTCCATTTGTGAAATAGGGATAGTTACATCTTCCCTGCCTCCCGGCCCTACCTAAACCTAAGAGCTACGCCCAAACACAAAAGCTGATTCTTAAATGATGGGAGCTGAACAGCAGGCTGGCAGGGGACAATGGCAGGCTGCCTGACCCCTCCCTTCTGCCCCAGGCCCTGCCTTGGAGCCATTATGTGCTAAGATGGGGGCTGAGGCGCTTGGCTCAAGTTGCCAACAGGTCAGCACCTATGTGGCTTAGAACAAGGCAAAATGGTTTCTAATGTAGCAGCAGAGGCTGAGGGTAGACCCAGAGAAAAAAGTGCTGCTCTAAGAATGCCTCAACGCCAGGCAGTGTTTGTGAGGATGCTCCCTGAATCTCTGCACGTGAGCTTAGATGCCCAGCTGCATATGGCCTGGGCTGGTAGTTGACCCACCTGGAGACAGAGTAACAGGTGAGATCCCAGGATACTTGGAAGCAGGCATGATCAATCATCTCTGAGGACTTCCCATGCACTCTGGGCTGCTGCATCACCACCAGGCTCATCTCAGGAAACTCACTCCCTCCTCTCCTGCCCCATGATCTTCCAGCCCTCAGTGACCCTCTTCTCCCCTTACCTGTCATGGCTGAGACATTCAAGAGAGAGAGCCCTGTTTCCAGCGCAGCAAAGGCATCAAACTGCCTATTCCAGTTGTAAGTGGCGAGGACACAGCTGTTTGCCGTTGGCTTGTGGGAGGGATGCAGGTTCTGGGATCAGAGAGCAGAGTAAGGCTCCCTCAGAGGAGCGTTGTGGCCAGGCCCCACTCTGCAAGCTGATGGTGAGTACCTCTGGGTCTCTTGGCTTACTCAAAGAACTTTCCCCACCCCCTCCCTTGGGTTTTCCCCACTGCTTGTCACTGACCTCAGCAACCTACTGCCACCTGCCCAATCCTCAAAGGACCTGTTTATCCCATCACCTAGCAACAGCAGCATCTCTGGCTCTAGGTTTTCCTATGAGACCATGGGAAGCCAGGTCCTTGGACTCCAGGGAAGACTGAAGCTGCCGTAGACAGGAACAGGGCCAGGAGGCCCCTTTTATGTGTCCTTACTTTTCTCTCTTTGTCCACACTCCAGTCATTCCAGCTCTGCCCTTACTGACTTCTTTCCAGAGCAAGGCAATGCCAAGTTAGCATTGCAGAGAGGAGGACAGAAATAAGGCTCCAGGGACAGGCTGCTTGGCAAGGGAAGCAGACAGGAGCTAGCTGAGCTTTCTGTTCCTTTGGCCTCCTTGAGCTGCCGCCTCTTCTTCCCCTCCTTATTAGCCTGGTGGACTTGCCTGTTTCATTGTGAGGTTATTAACCCTTTCATTCCATCTCTGAAAGACAGTTCCCAATTACCCAAAGGGACCTTGAGGTTCAGAGACACTGAGGAGTGTGCCCAAAGTCACACAGCAAGTCAGAAGACAAAGCAAGATGAGAACTCATACTCCCCAGGCTGGTGGCTTCTCTGCAGCACACTTTGTGACTTCTCTGCAGCCACTTAATCTTCACTCTATTTAAAATAAGAGCTGCTTTGTATCTGGGTTCATCATCTCTGAGCTGGAAAGGAAGCGGACCTTAAGATGTCCATTTGCTTTTTGGAGCTGAGCTAAGCCCAACCAGGAGGTTCCCCATGATCTAAAACAGTGGTAGGGGTGAGGAGTAGGAATAAAGGAAGAAGAGGCAGGTGAGAAAGGTGGGAACTTAATGGGAGAAAGGGAAAAACAAAGGCTAATATCAATAAAGCCCCTCCCAGGAACCAAGTCCTGCAATAGGCCCCTTTCCCGACATGCTCTTTGAGGGAAGTATCTTGACCCCATTCACGGATGACATGCAGAGCCCAGAACTGAGCAAAGTCAATCTACCTTCAGACCAAGGAAGAGCTGGGGAGATGCTGGGGGCAATCTCTGCATGATGATTGCATGCTGATTATATCCAACAAGGCTGCATTGCAAGGGAGGAGTGATTCAAAAGGACCCAGCACCAGCTAATGACTGTTACCCAGATGAGTTCCTAAAACCACGAGGAAATGAAACCAACAGTCCAGCAAGCCCAGAAACTGAGCCCGAAGAACTAGATCTGTTCCTTACTTGCTCTGAAGCCGGAACAGCTGCCTCTTCCGTAAAATGGGGACAATTTCTCAGGGTTGTTCCACACATTATAGAGGGCAGCATTTATGAAAGAAAGACATCGTAAATTATATAATAATACTCCACTGCAAGAACTAATGGTTCTGCCTCCATATTTGGGGCTTGGATTAATGTCTTCCTGCTGCCTGTGACAAACTGAGAAGCAGGAAAAGAAGATTCTCTGAGTTGATCAGGCAATGGCAGGTTTTCCAGCGATCGAACACCCACCCACTTCCACCTCCCCACCTCACCCGCTACCTGGGCCCTGGGGGCCTGGGCATTCTTGCCCTTCCACTGTACCACAGACAGCAGGAGATTCATTCCCGGATGAGCCCCAGGTCAGACACTGACTGGGCTGGACCCGTGAGTCAGGGTTCTGTGGCAGACTGAATCAACAGAGCAGACAGGCCTGGCGCAGCCAGTGGCCCAAACAGAAAGGGAAAGGCCAGTGCCTTTGCTTGGTCTGGGCTGGGCCGGGGCTGCAACAGTTGTAGCCAGTAGCTGAGTTCAAGCTGGGGGTAAATAAATATATCTCCAGCAAAGCAGAAGGAAGCACATGCGTTGTTTGGTGACATCTCAACTTCCTCCTTCCCTCTATTAACTCCAGGTTAAGACAATTCTATCTGATCTCTGTTTTCTCATCTGAAAATAAGGAAGTTGCCTTGTTTCAGCTTTGCATCTTCTGATCATGGCAGGGACCCACCATGGTGAGGGGGTCTGGCTGGATCTCTGAATTTTACCTGGTACCCACATCTCTCAGCCCCATTCTCTCCTTTCCTTAGCTCAGGATTGTTGCTTCTGGGCTCAGAGGAGATGCAGCTGGTCATAAGTCCCTATTTCTATCCTGCTCAGAGATGTCATCGACATTGATGGACCCCAGTTGACACTCACAGGCCTACAATGCACCTACCTCTCTGCCCATCAGCCCCAGTACTCATGACTTTCTGCAGCTCCTCTTCCAGAAGTGTATCTGTCCATCATCTCTGATCTCTCTGTCAAAGATGTTCGCCAAGAGCTCATGGGGAAACTCAGGCAGCACAACAGTAAGGGTAGAGCATGGTGAGGACACGAGTTTGACCTCCTGAAGCCACTCCACATAGCCAGGTGACGGCTTTTGTATGTTTTCCTTGAGGCTCAGGTGCATAGCATTGGCGGAACTAGAATCTCTGCTTCATGACTGTTTTCACTATTGGTCCATGCAGGGCCCATTTGTAACTTGCTAGTTAGTTGGTTTTAACAATGTAATAAGCCTCCATAAATCCACCATCTCCAACAAAAGCTAGGACTTAATAGTAACCTACATCTAACCATAAGGTCCCCACTCCTGTGCACACATATCCATCGCCCTCCTGAGGTGGGTGGGGCAAGTGTCTTTTGTTTATTAATTCAACAAATGTTGGCTGTACATATTTGATAGGCCAGGGACTGTGCTACAAGCTGCCTGCCCATGTAAGTTCTTCCCAAACCCCATATTCGTCATTCCCTTGCTTCTCTATGGAAAAGATTCTGTGCTATAGGTAATCTTTTGGGACTCACTTTTTCACTTAATAGTACATTCTAATATCATCATCATCATTATTATTAT
Source organism: Trachypithecus francoisi (assembly GCF_009764315.1). Taxonomy (NCBI): domain Eukaryota; kingdom Metazoa; phylum Chordata; class Mammalia; order Primates; family Cercopithecidae; genus Trachypithecus; species Trachypithecus francoisi. The sequence goes on from NW_022681473.1 coordinate 106,391,672, forward strand.
TGTTATTATTTTGAGATGGAGTCTCGCTCTGTCCCCCAGGCTGGAGAGCAGTGGCACTATCTCACTCACTGCAACCTCCGCCTCCCAGGTTCAAGAGATTCTCCTGCCTCGGCCTTCTGAGTAGCTGGGATTACAGGCGCCTACCACCATGCCTGGCTAATTTTTGTATTTTTAGTAGAGACAGGGTTTCACCATGTTGGCCAGGCTGGTCTCGAATTCCTGACCTCATGATCCACCCGCCTCGGCCTCCCAAAGTTCTGGGATTACAGGTGTGAGCCACCACACCTGGCCCCATCCATATTATTTTGTGTCACTATCGTTCATTTGTTTTGACTTCAACCTAATATGTCATTGTGTGAATATCCCACAGCCAGCTTCGTAAAGACTGACCTGAGACTGAGTCCTCAAACTGAGATATTTTCACTAATTCTTTCATTCAACAAATATCTTTTCAACACTCGTTATGTACTGTACATTGTAGGAGACATCAGGGATGCCACAGTTAACAAGATAGTCACAGTTCCTATCATTCTAGCTTACAGTTTTGCTTTATTTTTTCTCTCTCTCTTTTGGTTTCAAACAGGTATAGAATTTTTCCCCACAGCTACTACTCAGTGAATAGCAATTGAAAACATATTAAGGGCCAGTCAGCGTGGCTCACACCTGTACTCCCAGAACTTTAGGAGGCTGAAGTGGGCAGATCTTTTGAGTCCAGGAGTTCGAGACCAGCCTGGGCAATAGAGTGAGACCTCATCTCTACGAAAAAATTAAAAATAGCTGGCGTGGTGGTGCATGCCCGTAGTCCCAGCTACTTGGGAGGCTGAGGTGGGAGGAGCACTTGAGCCCAGTGGGTGGCTGTTGCAGCGAGCTGAGATCACAACATTGCACTCCAGCCTGGGTGAAAGAATGAGGACTCTCTCTTTCTCTCTCTCTCTCTCTCTCACACACACACACACACACACACACACACTTAGCCACTGTTTGGTCCAGTGATGAGGAATCCAAGGCCCCAGAAAGTGCAAAATATAAACCTCCTTTGTGCCTCGGCTTCTAGCACAATTCCGGGTCCATCAAAGGTGTATAGTCAATATTTGTTAAATTAATAATAAACAAAAGAAACTTGCCCTACCTACCTCAATGAATGCAGGCATGCATGCACAGATAGACTCAGTGGAAAAGAATGAATCAACAGGAAAGGGCCCACTTCCCTGCTCCACGAGCAGCTCCTCTAGCCTCCCACAGCTCAGCAAGCACCCTCTCACCCACAAAACTAAACCCAAGCACACCCAATCCATCGGCGAGGCCTATTGCCTGTATCTTCCAAACACATATGGCGTCTTTTTACCACCAACCTCCTCTCTCCTTAGGCCCTTGCCTTGCTCCAGCCATGCCCATCTCTATTCAGTTCCTCCAACCCCCCAAGCTTGTTCCTTCCCACTTGGCTCCTTCTTGTCACCTCCTCTAGGGAGACCAGTAAGATCCTCCATAACCATCCTGAGCCCCTCCCTAGAGCTCCCATTCTCAGTCTCCATCCAGGCGCTGTCTCCTCACCCTGGATTACTCTCTGCATAACACCTACACCTCTCTGACCTTTTCTGGTTTATCTGTTTATGGCCTGTCCTCCCCCTTCCCCTAGCCCTCCTCTCCACCAAGAAACAAGCTTCTCAGGGACAGACTCTCGGCTGTCTTGTTTGGGCACTATTTTCTCCATCTTGCTGAGGTGGTTTTTTTTTTTTTTTTTTTTTTGTACCCCAGAACTTGGGAGGGCGGAGGGGGGAAACCAAAAAGTAGGTGGAGACAGAGAGAGAGAGAGAGAGAGAAAGCAAGGAAGGAAGGAAGGAAGGAAGGAAGGAAGGAAGGAAGGAAAGAAGGAAGGAAGGAGAGAAGGAAGGAAGGAAGTTCAATTCCGGGTGGATCCCATTCCCTTAAAAGGTCACCACCCCTCGACTGCCAAGCTGAGATCTAATGACCTCCAAAGGAGTAGTCAGTCGGCTGCGGGGGTCGTAGCCTTCCCAAAGCGCTGTAGTCACGGCGTAAACAGAAGCGTGCCGCAAGGCCTACCGTCTGCCGCCCGCAGGTGAGTAAACCCCATGGTACTCCAACGAGTAGTTAAGCCGGCGTATCACAGATGCTTGGCATGTCAAGCCGCCCCGCCGATGCTCTCTCTCCCTCTACTTTTAGTGAACCCGTTGTATCCCCAGAGGGGGTGCACCATTCCTGGAGGTACTGCAATACCAGGTCGATGCGTGGAGTGGACGGAGCAGGCTCCTATTCCATCTCCCTGCTCCAAAAATCCATTTAATATATTGTCCTCGGATAGAGGACGTATCAGATATTAAACTGATAAGAACAGATACTACACTTGATCTTAGCCAAAAGGCCAAGAAGCAATGAGGTGGTTTCTTAATCTGTCTCTGAATCCTCCTGGAGTAGTGCCTGGTACAATGTAGATGCTTTACAAGCATTTGTTTAGTTAATAATTAATTCTTCAATGCTGCCCATCCTGGTTAGCAGACAATTGATATCGACTTGACTAGACAAGAGTTAGATGAAAGGACTTTGTAAACCATCACATGCCAGTTGGGTGTGAATTACTGTTCGTATTATCCTACCTTGACTCTAGCCACAACAATGCAGAGTTGCCCAATTGGGTCTCATCTTCAGCCTGGAAACAGTCTGCTCTATCCAGCCCTGGTGATGGTGGAGGAGACACAGCTGGGAACGAACTGCTATGCAGAGCTCAAATTTCAGTATCAGCCTGGTGCTAAACACCAAGGGTACAAAGGCAATGAGAAAGAGTGGCCAATTAAAAATAAAATTTTAAATTTTAAAAAGCAACCAAAAAGAAGAAAAAACAAAAGGAAACGCTGACCACCCTACAAGAGAAGTCCTGTGATAAACTCCTGTACCAAATGCTACAGAAATGCAGAGGATGATGTAACTGCCCAGGGGGTTCACCTTGCCTGCTGCCTAGACAAAACCGATTCTTCAAGACGGGGGAATTGCAATAGAGAAAGAGTAATTCACACAGAGCCAGCTGTGCGGGAGACTGGAGTTTTATTATTACTCAAATCAGTCTTCCCAAGCATTCAGGAAGCAGAGTTTTTAAGAATAACTTGGGTGGGGGGAAGCCAGTGAGCCAGGAATGTTGATTGGTCGGGGATGAATCATATGGAGTTGGAGCTGACTTCTTGCACTGAGTCAGTTCCTGGGTGGGGGGCCACAGATCAGATAAGCCAGTTTATCGATCTGGGTGGTGCCAGCTGATCCATCAAGTGCAGGGTCTGCAAAATATCTCAAGCACTGATCTTAGAAGCAGTTTGGGGAGGGTCAGAGTCTTGTGGCCTCCAGCTGTATGATTCCTAAACCATAATATCTAATCTCGGGGCTAATGTTAATCTAGTCCCCAGACAAGAAGGAGGTTTGCTTTGGGAAAGAGCTGTTACCAACTTTGCTTAAACTATAAGCTGAGTTTCTCCCAAAGTTAGTTCAGCCTATGCTCAGGAATGACCAAGGACAGCTTGGAGGTTAGAAGTGAGACGGAGTCGGTTAAGTTAGATCTCTTTCACTGTCTCAGGCATCATTTTGCAAAGGCAGTTTCAATGGGAGGGCAGAGGGAAGAGAGTTCCCATGTGAGAGCCCAGCATTTCCTACCAGACAACTCATATAATCCTCACAGTAGTCTTTTGAAACAGGTTTTATTGTCCCCACTCTACAGAGGGTAAGCCTGGAGTTCAGAGAGGTGAAGGATCTTTCCTGAAAGCACACAGTTAACAGGAGGCCGGGGTTGTATTCTGACTCGACCCCTGCAGACTGCAGAACCAAGCTGTGTGCTACACCACAAGGCTGCCCATGGCCTAGTGTCACCCAAGGGCAAGGCCAGGCATGTCCTTCCAGCAGACTACAGGCTCGTTTGGGAGGAAAAGAAAGAGCTCCTCCCTATTGCTGTGTCCACCATGCTTAGCCGTGGAGCAGGCGACACCCAGGGACCCTCCCTCCATATCTAATCAGGGTCACCCACTCAGGGATTAAAAGGGGCCCTCTCACTCCCAAGAGGAACAGAAAAAATCTCCAGCCGGAAATGTACAAGGTCCTGCGACTCCTCCAACCACCACCAAGGCGGGTCATGACTTCAGCACAATAGGGCAGGCAAGTCCCTGGGTGGAGACCTAGACCACAGGGTTCAGAGGGCGTAAACCCAGACAGCATCCTCCCTTTAACATTTGCCTGGCTGAAAGGGTGTGCATGTATTTTGTATGTGAGCCTTTGTGTCAGTGGCTCCTCCATGTGACTCTATGTGGCTGTGTGTGTGCCGAGTGCACACGTGAAGTGGTGTGAGTAAGTAGAAATGCCTTTGCGTGTATTTGTGTACATGCATCAATGGTGGCCTAAGACTATGCCCAGAAATGTCATAGTGTTGGTAGCATATATGTAGTAAGGCATTCAAGTCTAAAGTGAATTTTTGCACATATAAACCCCCGTGTAACCAATGTCAAGAATAATATCCAGAAGTTTTCCAGAAGACTCCACTGTGCTCCTTCCAATAACTAACTCCCCCCCCCCATGGTAACTACTATTCTGACTTCTATCACTATAGATTAACCTCACCTTTTAAACTTTAGATAAGTAGAATCGTACTTTTTGCGACTATTTTCTTCCCTTCATCATTATGTCTGTGGAATTCATCCATATCATTGCATTTTGAATTAGTTTATTCTTGTCTATTGCTGAATTATATTCTATTATATGAAAATGCCAGTTTATCTACTCTACCAGTGACTGACGTTTGGGTTTTTCCAATGTTTAGCTATTACAAATGAAGCAACTATAAACCTTCATGCACAGGGTTTTTGCTAGACGTTTGTTCTCGTTTCTCTTGGCTATCTCCTGGAGCAGAATTGCTGGATCATAGAATCATAAAATAGTTGTATGTTTAGCATTAGTGGATTCAGCCAAACCATTTTCCAAAGTATTTGTACCAATTTACACTCCCACCAACAGTCTGAGAGCTCCTGTTTTCCCACATCCTCATCAACACAGTATTGTCAGTCTTTTACATTTTAGACATTTGGTGTTTATGTAGAGATATTTTATTGTGGTTTGAATCTGCATTTGCCGGATAAGTAATGGCATTAAGCATTGTTTGGTATTTGTTGGCTAGTTGGGTGTTCCCTTTTGTAAAATGTCGATCCAAGTTTTTACAGAAATATAGTATCTGTAAACATAGACAAATCATTGACAAAAGCAGATAGTAGAGCAGAATCATCTTTAGGAATTCAGCAATTTACACAACAAACCAGCAGCCAGTTGCTTCTACAATTGCTAATCAGTTGCTACTGGCTAAGTAAATTAATAAGTAAACTAATTGAAACAGATCAAATAGGTGTATGACTGAATGTTTCTTGTTGAACCAGGTATTTGGATAACACAGAGACCCCTACTTTAGACTCAGGGAGAAGGGAATATAGACAAGACCCAAGAACCTCCCCTAGGCTGCTAGGCCCAGCCGGAGAGGCTCCCACCTCAACTCACTGACTGTTTGTCCTTCAATTGCAGGATCCTGACAGTGATCAACCTCTGAACAGCCTCGGTAAGTTCAGGTCCAGCTTTCGTTTGTCCACCTTAGCCTCTGAGTTTCAGCTACCAAGTAGATCCTAAGCCACTCTCGCCTGGCCCTCACCACCACCACCAAAGTGATAAGTGCCATGGGTGACATCCAGCCACCTGTCTATCCATCACTCAGCAAACATTCCAGGATTCATTCTAGAAGCAGGAGGCCTGGTCTCTGGGGAAATAGGACCAACAAACCTAAAATCACCAAAACAATGATTCTCCAATTCATTCATTCAGTTACTCTTATTATTTCACTAAAACTGTAAGTACCTGCCATGTGCCAGGCCCTGGGCTGGATGCTGGCCTATCACAGTAATTAAGACAGCCGAAGTCCCTGGTCTCATGGAGTTCACGGTCCCACTGTGCTGCCAAGGAACAAGCTGGCCAGAAGCATTTTCATGAAAAATGGCAATGCTTGCCTGATTTCCAGGGGAAGAAAAATAAGTTAAAAAATAGAATGATCTCAAATTTAAGGAGGTATTTTTCTTCCATTGCATTTTCTTAAACCATTAATATCTACTCCTGATAGCCTGCTAGATCAGCAAAACAGAAGAGCAAGGAACACGTTAATATGAACAGATCAGTGAGAAAATGGCCAATCCTGCTTGACAAGTTATTTATTTCCCAGTTCTGGGTCATGAGTTAACAACGACCACAGACGAAGTAATCTTTAGCAAGTAAAATGGTGCCTAGTTGATACTTTGGAATTTAATATAAGAGTAGGCCATGGTGTCCCCAAAGAACACCAGGGTGCCAGCTGCTCCACCACCTAAGCAAGCCTGAGAACTCTCAAACCAGAAAACAAGCTGAGTTTGCTCGAGGACCAGGGAGTGAACGTGCCTATGCAGAACTAGGAATTGGTGAAGACTAGCAGTGGAAGTCCATTTGGCTCAGAGAGAGAGGCCAAATTACACTGGCTTTGAAAGACATAATCCAGATGTGGAAGTCTCTTGTAGGCCCTCGAGTAAGAAGTGACAGGATGAAAGCAGCTTTTAGGAAGCTCTGTCTAGCTGCAGTGGATAGGACAGGCTGGAGGGAGGAACAACAGCTGGCAAAGAGGCTGTTCATAGCTCACTGTGTTCGTTAACTTAAACTAGGTATGAAAGCTCTTTCCTTCCTGGTGGGGGAAGCAGATGCTCCCGGAGAATATCTGGCCCTGGACACAGGAACCCAGGGCTCCCCATGGGTCACTCACTCTTGGAGAAAACAAACCAATCTCATGTTACCAGAGGTGGGTGCTCAATAAATAAATCATGCATAAATTCATGAACAAAATGTCATCATAGTCATGGCCACAGGAAAGAGAACAATTCTGAAGACTGGCTGCTGGAACTTTAAAAACAGTATCAGCAAATATTACTGATAAGCTACTTTGTGCCAGGTCATAGTTTACAGGCAATACCATTTCAGTCCACATTCCCACTGCGTGGCCTCTGTGTCTGAAGTTAAAACTCTCTTTTGGGGAAACACAAAGTGTCCTAAGCTTTCCTTTGTCAACAGATTCATTAGTACTGGCATTCACTGGGTGCCAATCTCTGGCAGGATGCCATTCTCTGCTTTTGAAGAGCTGAGGAAAGAAATAGAGCCAGACATGTGATTAGCCATCATTCAAGGCAGAATAAAATGTGACCTGTAAGAAAGGTAGAGGGGGCCGGGCATGGTGGCTCATGCCAGTAATCCTAGCACTTGGGGAGGCCAAGGGGGGTGGATTGCTTGAGCCCAGGAGTTTGAGACCTGTCTGGGTAACATGGTAAAACCCCATTTCTACAAAAAATATGAATGTTAACTGGGTGTGGTACCACATGCCTGTAGTCCCAGCAACTCAGAAGGCTAAGGTAAAAGGATGGCTTGAGCCCAGGAGTTAGAGGTTGCAGTGAGCCAAGATCATGCCACTGCCCCTGCACTCCAGCCTGGGCAGCAGATTCAGTGAATGAAGGAGAGAGAGAGAGAGAGAGAGAGAGAGAGAGAGAAGAGAAGAGAAGAGAAGAGGAGGGGAGGGGAGGGGAGGGGAGGGGAGGGGAGGGGAGGGGAGGGGAGGGGAGGGGAGGGGAGGGGAGGGGAAAAGAAAAGAAAAGAAGTAGGTAGTAGAAGGGATGTGCTTAAGAGAACAGAGCCAAGAACAATTCATGTTCATGTGACAAATATTTGTTGAGCAATTGCTATGGACCAAGCACTGTTCTAGGTACCAGGGATTCAGCAGTGAACAAAACAGACAAGTTCTGTCTTCAACGAGTCTTCATTTCATGGAAGGGTGGGAGGAGACAGAAAATATGTCAAATACAGCATATGTTAGAGGTGATGCATGCTTTGGAAGAAAAGAAAGCAAGAAAGGAGGATAGGAAAGGTTGAAAGGCTGCATTTTAAATAGGGAGATCCAGGTAGGCCTCACTGTGAAGGTGACAGTGAAGAAAGACTGGGAGGAGGAGAGGGAGCCAGCCATGTGGAGGTGAGGGCAGGAGAGCCGGTCCGTTGCTTTCCAGGGTTTCCAGAATTCTTGCCACAGCTCCCCCAGGGGAGCAGTCCCCATGGCACCTCCCCAGCTTATTTCCCACAGGAGCGGGGGACTTAAAAGAATATGTCTCTGATACTTACTGATACTAATTTTGCCTACGTTTTCCCTTTGCCAAGTTCCTTCTTCTTGGATAATGATGTGCAATTGACAATGTAGTTATTATCACCTCTGTTCTAGGCAGTAATAAACTCCTACCCGGTCTCCCTAACCCCAGACTCTTTTGTTCCAATCCATCTCCTCTCTGATGAAAGATCCATTTTTCTTTTTGTTTTTGGAGATGGAGTCTTGCTCTTGTCGCCCAGGCTGGAGTACAATGGCACGATCTCAGCTCACTGCAACCTCCACCTCCTGGGTTCAAGCGATTCTCCTGCCTCAGCCTTCCAAGTAGCTGGGATTACAGACATGCACCACCACACCTGGCTAATTTTTGTATGTTTAGTAGAGCCAGGGTTTCACCATCTTGGCCAGGCTGGTCTTGAACTCCTGACCTCAGGCGATCCACCCACCTTGGCCTCCCAAAGTGCTGGGATTACAGGCGTGAGCCACCACACCCGACTAGATCCATCTTTCTAAAATTAATTTGATCCTGTCTCTCCACTGTTCAAAAACTTTCAACGGTTCCTCACTGCCTTCAGGATAAAACCCAGACTCCTTAGCATAGTGTTCAAGAGTCTCCACAGCTGCCTTCACCCATCCTGCCTTCCAACTTGCCTTTATTCCCCTGGTACACCAGGCACACCAGGCAGCTTACAGGCCCCCTCCATGCCTCTGACTGAGCTGAGCCAGCGCCTCCCTCCTGACTGCATTTAAGTGCCACCTGCTGAGGAGGCTTTCATCAGCTTACCTTTGAAGATGTCTCTATTATAACATATATTATCTTCCACCTGGCTGGACTGGCATCTGTGTCTGCCTCTTCCCCCAGATGGTAATCTCTTTAAAGACAAGGACCAGGCTGGGGACTTGCTGTTTGTGGGATTGAAGATGCATTGATTCGCAAATGTTTATTAAGCCTCTACTAAGCACGCACTGTGCTGGAGGCCCCTGCCTCCCTGAAGCTTAATGTTTAATCAAAAACTAAGTCAGGAGGTCAGGAAAAGGATAAATGGTGGCACAGTGAATGGGTACATGCTCCAGGGGCTCAGGCCTCTCTCGGGCAGGCAAAAGTCAGACAAAACCCAGAAACGTCCTGGGACAGGCTCAGGCAAGACACAGGGGAGGCAGCCTGGCCTGGGGGCTCCTTTGAGGGACACTCAGGAATGATAGGTGAGCCTGGATAAGTGAGAAGAGGCAGGGTAACCATGTGCTGATGAAGCTAAGCCTTGTCTGCAGGAATAACCCCCTAGCATTAACCAAAACTGTCCTCAAGGCATTGCTGTCACCGGCCAGAGGGCGGCAGGCTGTGGAGTTTGGCTCAGGGACCACCAAGTGCTGACGGTATGCTCTTCCCCTCTGCCTCCCACCTTCCTACAGATGTCAGCCCCCTGCGCAAACCCCGTACCCCCATGGAGACCTTCAGAAAGGTGGGGATCCCCATCATCGTAGCACTACTGAGCCTGGCGAGTATCATCATTGTGGTTGTCCTCAGTAAGTGACAGCCCCTACCCGACTTTCACCCTCTAAGTAAATGACAGGGCCCACCCCCCCACCCCCACACTCACCCCTGATTAAGTGACAGTCCCCCACTCCTGCCCTCACCCCTTCAGTAAGGGGCAGTCCCCCACTCCTGCCTTCACCCCTTCAGTAAGAGGCAGTCCCCCACCCCTGCCCTCACCCCTTCAGTAAGAGGCAGTCTCACCCCTGCCCTCACCCCCTCAGTAAGAGGCAGTCCCACCCCTGCCCTCACCCCCTCAGTGAGAGGCAGCCCCGCCCCTCCCATCATCACCTCATAAGTGGCAGCCCCTACTTGTCCTTCACCCCCTCAGTAAGTGGCAGCCCCCACCCCCACAGTCAGGGGCAGGTGATCTGCATAAAGCTTTGCAGAAAAAAAAATCACTGGTATAATAAAAGGAATTTGAGGAGAAAAAAGAGAAAGAGAGGAAGAGAGAAAGAAAGAAAGAAAGGAAGGATGGAAGGAAGGAAGGAAGGAAGGAAGGAAGGAAGGAAGGAAGGGAGGAAGGGAAACCATATGTATCCACCCCCTGCTTTGAAGAGAACCTTATTCTAAGAGTGAAAGGGGAGATGAACTCAGCCCCCATCTGTTCCAGATGGCTTCTATCCCAGGTGACTTCTTCTAGAGGGAGAGCATAGTGGCACATGTTCCTAACCCACGCAGGCAATTTGCAGGGCCGCCACGCCCCCTGCCCCCTCCTTCCCATCTTCTGCAGATTGAAAGCTGAGTGGCTCTGAGCAGCAGCTGGAAGAACAGGGAGAGTTTCTGCTTGTGAGGAGGGGAGAAAGAGGAGGCAGCAGAGAAGACCCCCCAGGCAGCCGACACCTGGCCCCCTTCAGCCTGGCCTTCACCATGGCTAGTGCCTGAGGCCCAGTGTGGTCTTGAGCAGGCCTCTCTGCCTCAGGCCCTTATCTGTGATAAAGAAGATTCAACTGAAGGAGCAGGGATGTGGGTCCTTTTCGGCTCCCACATCTTATGGTGGAGTCATTGCCTTTGTTATCCACATGAGCACAGCAGGTTACTGACCGCAACTTTTCACAGCAAGAAGTAGGGCACTGGGGACCAGACTAGGAATCAGGACACCTGAGACAGGGATCCTGGCTCTGCCACTTGCTGCTGCGTGACCTTGAGTAAGTCCTTCACTGCCTTGTACCCTCAGTCTCCTCACCTGTAAAATGTCCTTCCTCCCTCAAAGTGATATCATGAGCACCAATGAGATAACATATGTAAACGACCAAGCTAAAAACCAAGTTTTGCAAAAGAGTGTGTCATCACATAGCAGCTGGCGAAATGTGACCCAGGACATGCATTTGCTAATTGGGGCAGGACTGCCTGTGCAGCCAGGGAATAGCTGGCCTTTCAGGAATCTGCACTTGTAACTGTGGTGACATTTCAAGCAGTAGCAGCCAACTGCCTGGTTGGAGGACACTGAGAGAGCCTCTGGTCCCCCTTCTACACGAGCACTGAGGCTCGGAGAGGAGTAGGGGCAGTCAGGGTCAAGGCTGGGAAGGACCCCAGTGCCCTGATTGGACAGGTTCATTTCCATCTCGTGGCGGTAGAAATGCAGAGCCACAATATAAACCCCACTCAAAGCCCTGGGAGCCCTGGATGGGTGTGAGATGCAGATGACCCCAAACCCTTTCTCCTTGGTCTTGGTTGCCCACACGATGGAGGTTTGCAGTGACATCAGCAGACTTGCCATCCTGTTCTATTCAGGCTAATGTTGAAGTGAGCTTGCTTTCCACAAGCATATACCCTGCCACAGTGGAGATAAAGGGGGCCAGAGTTATCCAGGGAAAGCCAGGCAGGCACTGAAGCATAATTTAGAGCTGGACACTCCCTGTCCCAGAAGGTCCTACATGGCTTCCACATCCTTGGCCCCCGGATTCTGTAATCAGTGGTTGTAACCCAGTCCTCCATCCTGGGCCGGGCTCCCTCAACCTATGGTTTCTGGAGTCTCAACTGGCAACGCTGTCTCCTGGATTTGTCCCAGGAGGCTGGGGTGACTCTGCCTTACCCTGGCTTCTGATCATAAACCAAACTCCAAAGAGCTAGGTAATACCTGGCTCCTCCTTCTCCCTTGCTTCACTCAAGCCAGGAGCATCAGGGCCAGCGATCACATCTCAAGCTTCCCCAGAGAGTTAGATGGGCCCTGGCTGTACACTGGAAGCACTGTATGCCCTGGGAAAATAAAGCCTGACCTTCAATTCTCCATGTCCCTGTTTGTAATGTGAGTTAGTAATAACACCTCCCTCCCAAGACTGTTACCAGGATTACATGAAGAAATGTATGGAAAGCTCCTAACACGGTGACAAGCAGGGACCATTATTAGATTTAATGCCACTACTCTTAAGACCAGCCCAGGATGATACTGGACCGAGAGGGGCCCATCAGGCCAAGCAAGAATTGAGTTACGAAGGAGGAGTCCCCTCCTGCCAGGGTGTCTGCCTGTGAATCTTCACTAAGGAAAAGTTTGTTTGTTTGTCTGTTTGTTTGTTTGCTTGAGACAAGGTCTTACTTTGTCTTCCAGACTAGAGTGTAATCGTGTGATCACGGCTCACTGCAGCCTCAAACTTCTGGGCTCAAGCAATCCTCCTGCCTCAGACTCCCAAGTTGCTGGGACCACAGGGACACACCACCATGCCTGGCTAATTTTTTTTATTTTTATTTTGGAGAAACAAGGATCTCACTATGTTGCCCAGATAGATCTTGAACTCCTGGGCTCAAACAATCCTCCTGCCTTGGTACCCCAAAGTGCTGGATTACAGGTGTGAACTACCATGCACGGCCAGAAAAAGTGTTAAAATATCAGTTCCCTGAAGGATTTTTTTTTTTTTTTTTTTTTTTGAGACGGAGTCTCGCTCTGTCGCCCGGACTGGAGTGCAGTGGCTGGATCTCAGCTCACTGCAAGCTCCGCCTCCCGGGTTTACGCCATTCTCCTGCCTCAGCCTCCCGAGTAGCTGGGACTACAGGCGCCCGCCACCTCGCCCGGCTAGTTTTTGTATTTTTAGTAGAGACGGGGTTTCACCGTGTTAGCCAGGATGGTCTCGATCTCCTGACCTCGTGATCCGCCCGTCTCAGCCTCCCAAAGTGCTGGGATTACAGGCTTGAGCCACCGCGCCCGGCCCCCCTGAAGGATTAAACACACTCGACATCTTTCCATCATCCCAAGATGGCAAAAGAACAACAGAATTTGAAAGCAGCTGGCAGAATCTAAAGACAGCAAGAGAAACAGAACAACCAAGGACCAAGCCCTTAACAGATCTTTCTCTTTTTTTCTTAATTTTAGTTATTTTTATTTATATATTTTAATTACTTTTTTTCTTCAACTTTTATTCTAAGTGCTGGGGTACATGTGCAGGACGTGCAGGTTTGTTACATAGGTAAGCGTGTGCCATGGTGGTTTGCACTGATCAACCCTTCACTGAGGTGTAAAGCCCGGCAACCATTAGCTATAATTCCTGATGCTCTCCCTCCCCCTGCCTCCCACCCGACAGGCCCCTGAGTGTGTTGATCCCCTGCATATGTCCATGTGTTCTTATCTTTCAACAGTTCTTTCGCCCAGATAAAAGCACCCAACTCTAGAACTATACTTGATAGTTACGAGACATTTTTACAACTACCATCATACCACATGCTCTCAACAGCCCTGTGAGGCAGATATTATAGATACTATCATCCCATTGTACAGATGAGGAAACTGAGAACTAAGGAGGGAAAGTGATCCATATAAAGTTGCACAGCATGGCTGGGCACAGTGACTCACGCCTGTAATCCCAGCACTTTGGGAGGCCGAGGCAGGTGGATCACCTGAGGTCGGGTGTTCGAGAGCAGCCCGGCCAACATGGTGAAACCCCATCTCTACTAAAAATACAAAAAATCAGCTGAGTATGGTGGCACGTGCCTGTAATCCCAGCTACTCGGGAGGCTGAGGCAGGAGAATCACTTAAACTTGGGAGGCGGAGGCTGCAGTGAGCCAAGATCCCACCACTGCACTCCAGCCTGAATGACAGAGCGAGACTCCATCTCAAAAAAAAAAAAAGTTAAGTTCCACAGTAGGTGGTAGAGCTAGGACTCAGAACTGGGTCTTCAGACTCTGGGTTCCTCCTCTGTTACCAGAACGTACTGAGCCAGCACTGGGGGTAAGAGGCAGGTACCAGCCTGTTTCTCAATTTCTCCCATACACGTGACCTCTCTTGATCCTCAGACATCGTGTGGGTATGGGGCCGGTGTTACTCTCTCCACTTTACAGACAAGGAAGCTGAGGTTCAGGCCAAGTCTATGTGCTACAAAGTAGCAGAACTGAGCCTGGAACTCATGCGTCTGAGAGCCCAGCATTATCTCCAGGAAAACCCAGCCTCTCCCTGCTCAAGCCTGACCCTCAGCCCTCTCTGCCCCTCCCTGCACTTGCCTTCCAGTCAAGGTGATTCTGGATAAATACTACTTCCTCTGCGGGCAACCCCTCCACTTCATCCCAAGGAAGCAGCTGTGTGATGGGGAGCTGGACTGTCCCTTGGGAGAGGATGAGGAGCACTGTGTCAAGAGCTTCCCCGAAGGGCCTGCAGTGGCAGGTGAGTGCAGGGTCTGAGGGACAAGAGGAGTGGTCCCAGCAGGAGGTCTGCTCAGGTCCCCATGGCCCACTGCATAGTATCCGCCACCTACTTGTCACTTTTCATCCTTGTTGTATAAGGTTCTTTTTTTGTTTGTGTGTTTTTGTTTTTGTTTTGAGGCAGAGTGCTCTGTGGCCCAGGATGGAGTGCAATGGCTTGGTCTTGGCTCACTGCAACCTCTGCCTTCCAAGTTCAAGTGATTCTCCTGCCTCAGCCTCATGAGTAGCTGGGATTACAGGTGCCAGCCACCATGCCTGGCTCATTTTTATATTTTTAGTAGAGACAGGGTTTTGCCATGTTGGTCAGGCTGGTCTCAAACTCCTGACCTCAGGTGATCCGCCCGCCTTGGCCTCCCAAACTGCTGAGATTACAGGCGTGAGCCACTGTACCCTGCTGTATAAGTTTCTTGAGAGCAGGACTGTGTCTTGTCTACCTTTAAATCCCAATACTTAACACATAGCAAACAGTAACTATTTGACGAACAAATGTGAGCCAGAAAGGACAGGAAATTGTAACTGAACCTGCCCCGTGCGTGCTGTGCCTGGGTGGATTTCAGGCGGAGGGCTAGACTGGGTGACCTTGGAGCGTTCCTCCTTTCTATGAGATCTGTTATTTCAAGGAGACTAGAAAAGAGACTTCTCAGCACTTCGCCAGCTATTGGTCCTTCTATTCTTTAGTGCTTGCTGAGATGCGCTATGTGACAGGACTGAGCCAGGTCCTTTCAATGGATAGATGTTTTGAGCATAAAACCCACGTTCTCTCTTGGGCTGGACTTTTCTACTTTCATCCCCCTGGTACTTGGGCTCTGAAGAAAAAAAACATAGGTAGGGAGATGAGTGATGGGGCTTCTAAGGGCAGGGCTGAGTGACTTCCTGTGTATTTGCTCTTTCTTTATCAGAAGTCAAATGCCCAAGGGCACCTGTCATCCTACTGCCAATAGGACTTCTCACTCAACCTCCCCCCTGACCTTTCTTGGAGAAGGACCTAGGTCCCTCTCTGAGACATTTCCCCAGGCTGAGAAAGTTGCATGGACCGTGGATGGGTATGTGGTCCATACAATTTAAACAAGTTGTATATGGTCACTGGGTAGAGTGACCACATAATTGATCATCAAAACTGATACCTGTAAGAGCAAAAGGGGCACTATTAACCATTGGGCCAGGGCAACAGGTCAAAACAGAGACTGACCCTGGGACATCTGGTCACACTAGCTACTGTCAAAATGGGGCCCAAATAGACAAAGCCAAATGGAGGAAATTTCCTTGACGTTGAAAGTGTTGGGGCTCTGTGGTACCCCCAGTTCTAGGTTGGGGGAGGTTGGACTAGTCTCATGATGAGTTCTGAGGGGGATGGACCAGATGAGCCCCCTCTTCCATCTAACCCAGGTTCCTTTCCTCCCAGTCCGCCTCTCCAAGGACCGATCCACCCTGCAGGTGCTGGACCCGGCCACAGGGAACTGGTTCTCTGCCTGTTTCGACAACTTCACAGAAGCTTTGGCCGAGACAGCCTGTAGGCAAATGGGCTACAGCAGGTAACCAACCTGAGCCTTTCTTCTCCTTTTTCCCTCCTTCCTCTTTCCTCCTCTTCCTCCTTTCCTTCCTCCCTTCTTCTCTCTTTCCTAAAAAATACAGGCATTGGAGCTGGGCAGAATGGCTTTTGAATCCCAGCATTTCACTTATAAGTAACAAGAAGTTAAATTTCCTAAGCCTCAGGTTCCTCAGGAGTGAATTGGAGGAAGTAATGCCAACCTCATAGTACCCCCTCCTTCTAGATTGGAGCCCCTTCTTGTCCTAGAACCATGGGCATTTCAAGATGTGAAAGACCCTAGGGATCATCTAGTCCATGCATCATAGGAAGGTTTTGGAACGCCAGTGAGAGAATGTGTGCTGCCCTCCAACACACACACACATACACACACACACACACACACACACACACTTCTAGCTTCTATGCAGTCCTCTCCTTTCCTTTACTCCTCAACCTTCACTCCTTTGTCCTGACTTTGCCAGAAACGGTTCCTGCCCAGTAATACAAAAGCCAAGTTAACTTATTCAAAGTTTCATTGGTTAAGATTTAGCTTAAGTGAACCTAGTTTCAGTGGGGCCCCATTTTCGGCAATCCCAGCTCTCTCTGCAAATTTCAAAAGCAGTTCCAAATCTGGAGTGGATGAAAAGGTGTAAGATTATAATAAGAGTAATTTGCATTTTATATATTTATATTCATTTGATTTTGGCAGAAACCCCAAAAGATAGTTATTATATCTATTTCATAAATAGGCTCAAAGAAAGTAAGTAACTTGCTAGGGTAGTAGTTGGGAGGTAGAGGGCTAGAATTTGAGCCCAAGATCCCTAATTCTTGCACATTAGGAGTTCTCACAGTGTTTCTGTTTCCACACTGGGTGATTCTTTATTCTCATGTAGGACATCATCTATAAAGGAAGGGGCTGATGAGATGGTTGATCACTCAGAGAGTTTAGCTGGAGAGGATGGAAAGGAACCCATGCATTCAGTTGCAGAGTAAGATAACCTATCTCTGGCAGGCCTCAAACTTCTTCAGGATTCTAAGAGACTGGACCCAGAGACTAGGCCAAAAACAAAAACAAAAACAACTCCACCAGGCAGACATCACCAATCAATCACAGAACTCTCTCCCATGGATCCCTCATGTAGCCTCAAAGTGCTTTTTCAGTAAATGCTCCAGGCAGCCATTACAAATCAATCAGAATTATTTGCCTCTCTCTTCTCTGCTCATCAGGCTTCTGCTGCTCTCTACTCTCCACAGGGGGCAACTTCCAGTACCCTCCAGAAAGCACACCCCGCCACCTTCATTTCAAGGAGAGTGAGGAAGTCATGCCCGGCACCTGCTATTCTCTCCTCTTCCCGCAGCCACTGAGCCCAGCCTCGCTGCAGCCAGCCCCCGCTCTCCACTGTAGTCTAGTCAACTGCTGCGTCAGCCGTCAGCCGTACCTAGCACAGCAGACTGAGGCTTGATTATGAAACCCGGGTGTCTCCAGTGGATCTTAAGGTGATAGGCTCCTGGAATTTCTGTCCTTATGGAGCTCACTAAGGCACCAAACCACCTGACTCTTGTGCTTTATAAAATCAAAGTTCATCAGAATCATTCATTGGGATGGAATTGGTGAACAGAAGTTAACTTTCCTGGGAATGTCCATTTCCACCATATTCCCTCCTTCTAGGTCTCAGATTTCTCTACTTTCTTTCCTCCTTCTAGATTGGAGGCCCTTCTTGTCCTACAACCATAGGCATTTCAAGATCTGGAAGATCCTAGGGATCATCTAGTCCATGCATTTTTTTTTTTTTTTTTTTTTTTTTGACAGAGTCTCACTCTGTCACCCAGGCTGGAGTGCAATGGTGCTATCTCAGCTCACTACCACCTCCACCTCCCAGGTTCAAGTGATTCTCTCACCTCAGCCTCCTGAATAGCTGGGATTACAGGCACTCGCCATCATGCCCGGCTGATTTTTGTATTTTTGTAGAGACTGGGCTTCACCATGTTGGCCAGGCTAGTCTTGAACTCCTGATCTCAGGTGATCCATCCACCTTAGCCTCCCAAAATGCTGGGATTACAGGCATGAGCCACTGTGCCCAGCCCCATGCATCTTTTTATAGAGAGGGAAACTGAGGCTTGGAGAGACCCAGAAAAAGAATGTGACTTGCCCAAGACCACACATCAAGCTAGTGCCAGAGCCAGGGACAGAACCTAGATTATGAGGACTCCTAAAATGGACTCTAGTCCTCCCAGGTCTGAGTCCTCCCTGGGTCCTTCCAGGAAGTGCCAGCATTCCTGCCTGAGAATGTGCCAAACCACCAGTATCATGGACTGACCCACCCCTCCATGGAGAGCTTCTACTAGCATTGCTAGCATGGTTGGGGATGGAAGGAAAAGATTTAGAAGAGGCAGATTCAGTAAAGGAAAAATCAGAGAGATGGAATTAATCAGGGAAGACTTCTTGTTGGAGGAAAAACTTCAACCCAAAGTTTGAAAGCAGGCAAGCATGGATTAGCAGAGAGAAAGAGGGAGGGTGGTCCAGTTGAGATAAACGTTTGTTTGGATTCTTACGAAGATAATCCAGTCCTGTTCTATTAAATAGCTCTAAGGGGGCCAAAAGTATATCCCCACTATTAAAGTCAAACCAGATGCCTTGTTTGGAGAACCCAATATCCACATTCCAACTCCCTCCCAGGTGAGAAGGGAGCTAATCTGGGCCCCTATGCCTCTTTCTTTCCCTGCTGTGAACCAAAAGACATTGCTGGGATATTTGAAATAGGGACAGAGCTGGGAGTTTGGAAAGGAGACCCTTACCATCTCTCCAGGGCTCTGGGTTCTGGATTTGGAGTCCCTGCCCAAGAAAGCAAGTTACATCAGCACAGCACCAAGGGTTGAGTCCTGGGATGCCAAGGATATATTCTTTATTGTATAGCAAAGCAGGCCCCATCTTCACTGACTAAGACCACCTCCACTCCCTGGCCACTCCCCACGAGGCATTCTCTGCCACCCTCTCTCCTAAGAGTGGGAGCCAACTCTACCATCATGTTGTAACCCCCTGCCCCAGCTCACAACTCTCTCTCTCTCTCTCTCTCTCTCTCTCTCTCTCTCTCTCTCTCTGTCTCTCGATGTGAGCAGCAAACCCACTTTCAGAGCTGTGGAGATTGGCCCAGACCAGGATCTGGATGTTGTTGAAATCACAGAAAACAGCCAGGAGCTTCACGTGAGGAACTCAAGTGGGTAAGTGAGGGGACACCTTCTGGCCTACAGAAGGCCCCCACATGGATGCTGCTCTTCAGGTGGCAACCAGCTCACCTGGAACCCTAAGCAGCCAGGGGAATGTAAGCCAGACATCAGGAAGAACCCCTAGCCAGACAGATCATTCAGTGCCAAGAGCTATAGACTCATATTTTGGAGAGGTTTTCTGTGTTGACTTGTTTTTAACACAATGGACAGCTGGACAAAGTGTGTTGTCCTATTCAAAGTCAGAGGGATGGATAATGTGACCTTTCCCTCAACCTGGATAGTAAATAGTTTTTGCTACTGTCATAAATTTTCTAATAAATTGCCCAATAATCAAGATTGCAAAGTCACTTTGTCCTTCCCCCCCAACTTACCCAGCCAGAGCTCCCCACCTTCTTGATGCTCCAGGGAAGAGGCTCCACGGCCCTTGTGGGTGGCCCATTCCTGAGCCTCGTCACCCTACATTAGAGCAGAGCATCCAGTTGAAATCTGTCACGTTGTGGCAAAGCAGTTCAGAGAGGAGGCTGGCTTCTTAGCATTCAGGGATGTTGCTGAGGGCCGCTTATTCACCTGTGGGGAAAAGAAAGAGAGATCAGACTGTTACTGTGTCTATGTAGAAAGAAGTAGACATAAGAGACTCCATTTTGTTCTGTACTAAGAAAAACTCTTCTGCCTTGAGATGCTGTTAATCTATAACCCTACCCCCAACCCTGTGCTCACAGAGACATGTGCTGTGTTTACTCAAGGCTTAATGGATTTAGGGCTATGCAGGATGTGCTTTGTTAAACAAGTGCTTGAAGGCAGTATGCTTGTTACAAGTCATCACCACTCTCTAATCTCAAGTACCCCAGGGAGACAATACACTGTGCAAGGCCACAGGGACCTCTGCCTAGGAAAGTCAGGTATTGTCCAAGGTTTCTCCCCCTGTGATACTCTGAGATATGGCCTCATGGGAAGGGAAAGACATGACCATCCCCCAGCCCAGACACCAGTAAAGGGTCTATACTGAGGAGGATTAGTAAAAGAGGAAGGCCTCTTTACAGTTGAGATAAGAGGAAGGCATCTGTCTCCTGCTGTCCCTGGGCAATGGAATGTCTTGGTGTAAAACCCGATTGTATGTTCTATTTACTGAGATAGGAGAAAAGCGCCTTAGGGCTGGAAGTGAGACTTGTTGGTGGCAGTACTGCTCTTTCATGCACCAAGATGTTATGTATGTGCATATGAAAGCACAACACCTTTTCTTAACCTTGTTTATGACACAGAGACATTTGTTCACATGTTTTCCTGCTGACCCTCTCCCCATTATTACCCTATTGTCCTGCCACATCCCTCTCTCCGAGATGGTAAAGATAATGATCAATAAATACTGAGGAAACTCAAGAGACCGGTGCCGGTGGTGCGGGTCTTCCGTATGCTGAGCGCTGGTCCCCTGGGCCCACTTTTCTTTCTCTATACTTTGTCTCTGTCTCTTTCTTTTCTCAAGTCTCTTGTTCCACCTGACGAGAAATGCCCACAGGTGGTGCAGGGGCTGGTCCCCTTCATTCACTAAAAGTAAATCTTGAAATGGACAGGATTGGTCCAGAATGATCCTTTGCCTAAAATTCCATCAAAATCCCATTCTTCCATTTGGAAAGCCCGCAGTGCCACAGACTCTGTTCTGGGATCTGCCCTCTTCCCTCTTGGGTCCCAGGAGCCCAGGCTGGGCTTTGAAGCAGGCAGGGCCCAGTGCACCATAGGTACTCAGCAGTGGGGGTGTTGAATCCAATCAAATGGAAGTGTCAGTGCAGGAAATGCAATGGATGTCAATGCGCTCTCCACATGTTCCCCACTGTGCAGCTTCCACATTCCCCAGGTATTGGGAGGGGACTTGAATTAATAGCATTGGGAGGCTTAAGTCCCTGCCTCCCAGCTGAGCAAGAGGCTTAAATCACAGGGTGCTGTGTCTGTCTTCCAGGCCCTGTCTCTCAGGCTCCCTGGTCTCCCTGCACTGTCTTGGTGAGTACCCCAGATCTCTGAGGGTTTGGGGCCTGGGCCAGCAATGAGCAAGGAGGAAGACCTTCATCTTCACTCCTAAATTTCTGGGACTCCAAGTTTCATTCTGCCTTGGTCTACAGCCCTTGGGCTTGCAGGTCAATGCCCCCTCGAGTTGTTAGTGGCCTTGGGCAGGTCACTTTCTTTTTCTGGGTCTTTCCAAGCCTCAGTTTCCCTCTTCTACCATCTGTGCATGGCTCCACAACCTAAGTGGAGACCTGGGAGAGAGCGTTAGGAAGACTGAAAAGGGCAGGACGGGGCCTCCACTGCCTCCCACCCCTGGTCAGGACCCACATAGCCTTCTTTGTCACAATCAGCTCAGGTATCCAAGATCAGATTACCTACATTCATTATTTGAGCAAATATTCATTGAACAGTTAGAATATGTCTCACTCTGTCAGTTGCTGGCTAGAAGTAGAAAGTACCAGATGAGTGAAATAATTGGCCACTATCCTCAGTAGCTTATGACTAAGTAAGAGAGAAATGCAAGACAGCATGTGGAAAATACCAAACTGAGTAGCAGTCACAATGGACATGCTGCAGAGAGAGCTGGACAGGGGTCAGAAGACCTGGGCACCAGTCCCGTTCACTTCTAGTGTGGCCTCGAGTCATTCACCTGACCGTCCTGAAGTTCATTTTCCCAAGAAGTTGTTTAGTCCAGCTGCCCGTCAAGGATCTCTAGGGACCCTTCTAGCTCTAACAGAGGAGATCAGAGAAGAAAACAAGCCCTGTGGCTCATCTCATCCTACCAGCTTCACAGAGAACTGAGACTGGCCTGGAAGGACAGCCAGAAATTAGAACACCTAAAGGAAGAAGGTCACAATGCTGCCTCTGCAATTTAGGAGTGTATATGCTTCCCTGCAGGATGTTGAGAGTTTCATTCATTATCATGTGCCCCCCACTCCGACTCCACAATACCTAGTGTGTGGGGTCTGACACGTGGTAGCTGTCAATGAATGAATGAATGAATGGCCAAACCATCTGAGGTTCTGCACTGAGTAGCCCTGAAGGTATGAAGGAGCGTAAGTGACAGGTCCTCCCTTGCGGGACCTCTGTTTTACCAAGAAGACAAGACCTAAACTCAACAACTCTGAAAGGGTGGACAACACTCGGAATAGCCTGTGGGAATGCCAGAGAAAGGGAAATTCCCAGGGACTGGGGGCCCAGGCTAAACACTGAAAAATGCATCTGTAGGTTCAAGGAGGAAAAGGCCATGTCTGTCTGTCTTGCCTGCCACTCTCTCCCAGCACCCAGCACTGCCCCAAGACAGAGGGCACTTGACACAAATTGGTTAGATTAATGAATGATTTAGAATTCAGTGGTCCCCAAACTTTTTGGCACCAGGGGCTTGTTGCATGGAAGACAATTTTTCCACAAACCAAGAAGGGGATAGAGAGCATTAGATTCTCTCTCTTTTTTTTTTTTTTTTTTTTTTTGGAGACTGAGTCTCACTCTTGTCACTCAGCCTGGAGTCCAGTGTTGCGATCTCGGCTCACTGCAACCTCTGCCTCCTGGATTCAAGTGATTCTCCTGTCTCAGCCTCCTAAATAGCTGGGACTACAGGTGCCCGCCACCAGCCCAGCTGAAACTATAGGCATGTGCCACCACGCCTGGCTAATTTTTGTATTTTTAGTAGAGACGGCATTTCACCATGTTGGCCAGGCTGGTCTCAAACTCCTGACCTCAGCTGATCTGCCTGCCTGAGCCTCCCAAAGTGCTGGGATTCCAGACGTGAGCCACCACACCTAGCCTAGATTCTCATGAGGAACGCACAGCCTAGACCCTTCACATGTGCTGTTCACAATAAGGTTTGTGCTCCTACAGAATCTAATGCCATCTCTGATCTGACAGGAGGTGAAGCTCAGGTGGTCATGCTCACTTGCCCCTGCCGCTCACTTCCTAATGTGCAGCCAGGTTCCTAACAGGCCATGGACCAGTACTGGTTTGAGGTCCGGGGGTTAGGGTTTGGGGATCCCTGATTTCGAGAACTAGGAGAGGAGATAGCATTTCAATGGCAAGGGCATCTTTTTGGATCAAAAACAGAATGACTTTTTAGAGAACTACAAGCAGATCAATTTGGCTAGACAGAGACTTTATATGAAACAGCAGGAGGCTGCCAGGAGGAGTGGAAACTCTACTTTGCCTTCAAGGGAGATCCTGAAGGGCTTTGGGGGAGCGGGCAAGGTGGCATGGAGAAAGCAGTGTTTGAAATCAGATGGTGTTTGAAAGGCTCCAGCCCAGCACGGCGCCTGACACACAGGAAAGGGAAGCAGCCTTTCCCTTTAGAATGGCCACCATGGTGGTGGCTGCCAGAAGAATTAAAGAGGCAGAGCATGGGTGGAGAGGTGGGACCTGAGGGCTTTACTGGAGTTCCAGGGGTCAGGGGATGTGAAAGCCAGGTCAGTCAATAGGAAGACAGGATGTTAGATTGAGAGACTCCGCTGGCAAGGGGAACAGACTTGGAGAAGGTGGAGTTTGGGACTGTCCACTTCCGAGTCACATAACAGCTTGTGGGTGTCTGTTTACTGTTACTCAGTGGGAGTGGCTGGGGACACACCACCTGGGCAGAGCTTTCGTAATTCTGCATCACTTGGGAAGGTCACAAATTCCCAGCACAACGGACACACCCATGTTCGTAGTCTAACCTCCTAAACACAATCTTAAACCAAAAAAAGAAAGAAAGAAAAAAAAAAAGGAGAGGGAGGTTTGGGGAAAGGCTGTGGTCTGGGATACTCAATACCTCCCATGAATAACTCCAGTTGGCCTGGTCCTCTCCCCACTCCGGCCCCAGCCAGAAGGTCCCTGCTTAGAACACATGTTGGGTACTGAGGGGAGGCAGCCTCATCCCCAAAAGCCTGACTTCCTGCCTCTGCCTGTGTCTAGCCTGTGGGGAGAGCCTGAAGACACCCCGTGTGGTGGGCGGGGAGGAGGCCTCTGTGGATTCTTGGCCTTGGCAGGTCAGCATCCAGTATGACAAACAGCACGTCTGTGGAGGGAGCATCCTGGACCCCCACTGGGTCCTCACAGCAGCCCATTGCTTCAGGTAAGGCCCCAGCTGTAAGGAGGTCTCTGGGACCAAGGCCAGTCATGGGCCAGAGAGCTTGGAGTCCTGTCTCCTGACACCCTCCTTCTCTTCAGTCTCCCACTAGAGACGTTTGCCAGGGTGCAGTGGCCCCAATGGAACAATGGCCATGATGCCCTTTGTTAGGCATTTGGGTGTCTGAGCAGAGGGTACTGGTCACCAAGCATGGCCTCTTCCTGGTGGGACACCATCAGATACCCAGAGTCCTCACCCCACCCCCATATCGTTCAAGCCACAAAAGCTCTTCCCACCTGCCTGAAGTTCCAAGAACTCACTCTTTTTGCTTGTTTCCAGGAAGTTGTTCCAGGGTCTAGAGTCATAGCCACTTCCTCATTATGTCTGGAAACTTTTAAAAAATTAGAAAGCATAGGTTCCTTTTCAGTCCACAGAGAGGCCTGGCCTTACCTCAGGGAAGGGCCACTCCCAGGCCCCCTTCACTTTTTATTTATTTATTTATTTATTTTGAGACAGAGTCTTGCTCTGTCGCCTAGGCTGGAGTGCAATGGTGCAATCTTGGCTCAGGCTCACTGCAACCTCCGTCTCCCGGGTTCAAACAATTCTCTTGCCTCAGCCTCCCAAATAGCTGGAACTGTAGAAATGTGCCACCATGCCAGGCTAATTTTTGTATTTTTAGTAGAGACAGGGTTTCACTATGTTGGCCAGGCTGATCTCGAACTCCTGACCTCAAGTGATCCGCCCACCTCGGCCTCCCAAAGTGCTGGGATTACAGGTGTGAGCCACCATATCCCACCCCCCTTCACTTTTATTCATTCATTCATTCAATATCTAATGAGCACCTACCAGGTACCAAGCACCAGATGATGCACCCAAGTGCATTAGACCCCACTGCTGTCTTCAAGGCACTCATGATCTAGGCCAGCGTTTCTTAACCATTTTTGTTGTTGTTGTTGTTTATTTTTTTGAGATTCTGGCAAGAGCTATAAATTCTTTCTTAGAAAAATATCTCTGCACACTAAGCTGTTCCTGGCATTGGGAAAAACAAAGCACGTAATGTAACTGACAGCATGAGTAACACAATGAAAAGGGTTGGAGGAGAGAACGCCAGGACCCCAGAACTCAGGCATTAGAGGAGCCCGTTTCCCAGCCCTCCTTGAGATTTCCTTGGGCAGGTTTCCCTAAGGAAAAAGTGTCAAATCCCCTTTTTGAATTCGACTTCTTATAAGTGCCAAAAGACTGCCCCTTCTCTACTATCCCTGCCCCACCACCATCTTTCCCTCCCAAGGCAGTGATACCCAGTACCCCAATCCCCAGGGCCCTGGGGACCCAGCCCTTGGCAAAGCCTCCTCAGGCTTGGATCAGGCCTGAACCCAGCTGTCTCTGCCCCCAGGAAACATACCGATGTGTTCAACTGGAAGGTGCGGGCCGGCTCAGACAAACTGGGCAGTTTCCCATCCCTGGCTGTGGCCAAGATCATCATCATTGAATTCAACCCCATGTACCCCAAAGACAATGACATCGCCCTCATGAAGCTGCAGCTCCCACTCACTTTCTCAGGTGAGAAGCAGGGCCTGAGGCCACCCACGCCCCTCCCATCAGTTTTCACACCCACGCTGCTGTTAGCTCACTGAGTGACCCTGGCACATCATTTCTCCTCTCAAGACCTCCGCTTGCCCATTTGTCTGTAACTAATGCGTCAGCCTAACATCACTGATGTCATGAGGCCTCCTCAAGCTGTCAGCTAACACCTCCACTCTGTTCCCTGCCGGAGATCCTTCCAAGGCCTGTCTTCCCTATGTAGAGCCCCTCAATGGAGAACTGGAGTTTCATCCGATCTTGGAGTTTTAGGAGACCTTTTAAAAAGATTATCGAGCCCATTCCCCACCACTGACCAATACCCGAGAGCCTGCTCAGTATCCCTGCCAAGAAGTCATTGTGCTCCTGTTCGCTGTCCTCCAGCGGCAGGGAACCCATTACCTGTGAAGCAGCCTGCGGAGTCTTTGAACAGCTCTGTTGGATGCCTTGTGCTTATATTGAAATGTATTTAGATCAGCATTCCCAACTGTGGGGTCCACAAGACGCTGGCCCCTTGGAGAGGAGAGGATTCCATTGTCAAATAAGTTTGGGAAGCATTTTAATACTACAGCTCCCTTCTTGGAGCACATTAGTTTATTAAAGGTATGAGAAATTTTTAAAATAATCTGTTTTATTGCATAAATTTTCTAAATTTATTTGACCACAGAATCCTTTTTTCATGCCACTTCTACTAGCATCCCATGGAACAAGTGTTCTAGAGACCCTGGTGTGACCCCTATCAGAGAGCTTAACTGCCAGGCTCTCCTGAACCCTGGGGTATGTTTCAAGCTTTGTGCCTGGGAATTGTTTTAATCAGGTATGGTAAGGTGACAGACACAGACACAACTAACTTTGAAAGAAGAGTTTATTATTTACAGTTTCTGAGAGAAACCCCCACAACACAGGGACACCTGGGGAGCAGCTGGGTCCACCAGGAGACAGGAGTGAGGGGAAGGCATGGCCCAGAGCCACCCGTGGCTTCCATGGGCAGGTCTGGCCAAGGTAGGGAAGGCAAGATTGAGCATGCTTGGGATTGGATAGTGTGGACAATTCTCTAGGCTATAGAGGTCAGCCTCTGGTTGTCTAGTATCTGTCCCTGGGGTGATTTAGTGCAGGGGAAATGTTGGCTTGGTGTCTGAGAGTCAGATAAAGGAAGTGGTTGGGGATACGGGCTTTGGGTTGTCTGGTTTGCCTATTAAAGGCATGCCCAGAGCCAAGTTGCTTACTATCTGCAGGAATTAGCTAACCCAGTCTCTCCCAGACCAGCAAGATCCCCATAATCATAAAGCATCATAATTTACAGAAAATTAGCAATTATGATGAATAAAAGATCTCCTTTTTCCTCTGTGCTCCTGGCAGGCACGGTCAGGCCCATCTGCCTGCCCTTCTTTGATGAGGAGCTCACTCCAGCCACCCCACTCTGGGTCATTGGATGGGGCTTTACAAAGCAAAATGGAGGTAAGTCCTGGGTGCAGGACCCCAGGGCAGGAGATGCCCATGTATGAGGAAGCAGCTTCCAGAAGTGATGGGAAGGAGGACCACCCTTCAGAGAAACCCATCCCGGAGGACCAAGCACCAAGGCGCCAGGCAGAAAGCAAAGTGGTTTGGCAATCCAGGGCTGGGGGATAGAAGGCAAGCATGGGAATGTGAGTGTTTTTACCCTCCCAGGGAAGATGTCTGACATACTGCTGCAGGCGTCAGTCCAGGTCATTGACAGCACACGGTGCAATGCAGACGATGCGTACCAGGGGGAAGTCACCGAGAAGATGGTGTGTGCAGGCATCCCGGAAGGGGGTGTGGACACCTGCCAGGTGGGGCCTCCAAGAATCATGGGGAGTTCTAAGAATAGGGTTTAGCTTCTAGAGAGATGAGAAAACCCAGAGGCTGCATGCCCCACAGGAAGCCTTGCATATGACGGGCACTCAATGTGTGATTATGGGAGGAAGAAAGGGAGGGAAGGAAAGGATACAGTCAGATAAAGATGTATGAATAGATGAGTGGGTGGATGGATGGATGCAGACAATCAGAGAGTCTCTTTCACATTCAAAGATGAGGTTACCGGCTGGGTGTGGTGGCTCACATTTGTAATCCCAGCACTCTGGGAGGCTGAGGCAGGCAGGTGATTTGAGGTCAGGAATTCAAGACCAGCCTGGCCAACATGGTAAAACCCCATCTCTGCTAAAAAGAATACAAAAATTAGACGGATATGGTGGTACACCTGTAACCCCAGCTACTTGAGAGGTTGAGGCAGGAGAATTGCTTGAACCCAGGAGGCAGAGGTTGCAGTGAGCCAAGATTGCACCACTGCACTCCAGCCTGGGTGACCCAGCAAGACTCCATCTAAAAACAACAACAACGATGAAGATTACATTACTCATCCTCCCCACCCACTCTTCTCACTAGCTACAGAATGATTAGCCCCTTGAGGTCAGGAATCCCAAGTCTATTTTCTCTGTGATTGCCCCCAAGCTGCTGAACTACACTAGGAAAGAACTACCACCTGCAGGATGCTAGAAGAGCCCCCTTGCGTGCCCCTCACCCCGGCCTCATTGGCCATCAGGACTGTTTAGCAATCCCTGTAGACCGTCTTCCTTCCCCATACTTTCAGAAGATCGTCTGAACCATTTTCTTTTTTTAATTTTTTCTTTTATGTTTTTTAATAGAGACAGGGTCACTATGTTGTACCAGTCTGGTCTCAAACTCCTGGGTTCAAGGGATTCTCCCATGAGCCATTGTGCTTGGCCTGAACCATTTTCATTAAAACCCCTACCCTACTCTCACCTCCATTTCCAGTCATTAAATTCCTTCACTTAAGAGGCATCTCTTAGTCATCGCTTGTGTACCATGAACATGGTAGTCTTTGAAGACCCCTCAGGGATCTCACAGTGGTTGGGAGAAAGGGGGTAGCATTAAACAGGCATTTAGGCTAGTTTTGGGTTCAGAGGGAGGAAGCCCCAGGAGCTAAAGGAGCTGATAAGGGCTCCCAGATAAGTGCACTTTTCACTATCTGGCATTTTCTTGTTTTGTTATTTGCTTGTTCACTGTCTCTCACCCTATTTGACACTAAGCTTTCTGAGGGCAGGGATCTTTTGGGTTTTTTATCAGTTGGATCCCAATTGCTTAGAACACTACCTGGCACAAAATAGGCACTCTATAAGTAATTAAATAAATTTTGGAACTACTAGGTTAAACAATGATAACCAGGCTTTTTTTTTTTTTTCTGAGACTGAGTCTCACTCTGTTGCCCAGGCTAGAGTGCAGCGGTTTGATCTCAGCTCTCTGCAGCCTCCGCCTCTGGGTCCGAGTGATTCTCCACCTCAGCCTCCTGAGCAGCTGGGATTATAAGCGCCTGCCACTATGCCCAGCTAATTTTTGTATTTTTAATAAAGACAGGGTTTCACCATGTTGGCCAGGCTGGTCTCAAACTCCTGACCTCGAGTGAGTCACCCGCCTCAGTCTCCCAAGATGCTGGGATTACAGGCGAGAGCCACTGCGCCTGGCCAATAACCAGACTTTTTTTTACGGCATCTTTCAGAGCCTTTAATTTGCTAATGTGAGCTGTGAATCTCTGAGAGAAGGCTACCAGCACGCTTGCAACTTACTTGCCCACAGACAAGCCCTTCTGCCCCAGAAGAGAAGAGCATTCCAGGGTGCTAATGAGCAAAGAGGGTGAGGGTGGAACATCGGAGAGCAGCAGGGAGTTCAGGGGAACAGACGGGCCAGTTCAGGAAGCCGGGAAGGAGAAGCCCCCCCCACCTCACCTGCCCTCCCCAGCAGTCTCTGTTCTGGTCTCTCACAGGGTGACAGTGGTGGGCCCCTGATGTACCAATCTGACCAGTGGCAGGTGGTGGGCATCGTTAGCTGGGGCTATGGCTGCGGAGGCCCAAGCACCCCAGGAGTGTACACCAAGGTCTCAGCCTATCTTAACTGGATCTACAATGTCTGGAAGGTAAGGCACCTTTGCCGTACCCACTGTGCCTTCCCTCCATCCTCTACCCGGGAGGTGCCAATCCATCCTTAGGTTTGATTTAAATGGCTCTGACAACTCTTTACATCCCAAATAACTTTCCCTCCAAGCAAGGGACAGCCTGAGATTGCACTATTAAGGCTGAAATTCCTTAGGTCAGAGATTCCTGTTAAATGCAAATACCTTAGGGAATAGAACACACCAAGCCTTTCTTTCTCTTTTCTTTTTTTTTTTTTTTTTTTTGAGACGGAGTCTCGCTCTGTCGCCCAGGCTGGAGTGCTGTGGCCGGATCTCGGCTCACTGCAAGCTCCGCCTCCCGGGTTCATGCCATTCTCCTGCCTCAGCCTCCCGAGCAGCTGGGACTACAGGCGCCCACCACCTCGCCCGGCTAGTTTTTTGTATTTTTTAGTAGAGACGGGGTTTCACCGTGTTAGCCAGGATGGTCTCGATCTCCTGACCTCGTGATCCACCCGACTCGGCCTCCCAAAGTGCTGGGATTACAGGCTTGAGCCACCGCGCCCGGCCGTCTTTCTCTTTTCTGACAGAATGAGACTATCAGATCCTTTCTAGAGAGAAGATTCTGATAAGGAAGAGAGTGGAAAGGCTCATGAGACCTCCTGGCCCTCTGCAGGGTAGCGAGAGAAGCAAAGTGCCTCAGGAAAGGAAGACTCATTTTGCACGTCACCACTTTGTCCATTTTCAAATAATCTGAGTTTCTCTTCATCCGTCTCTCTTATTCTAGGCTGAGCTGTAATGCTGCTGCCCCTTTGCAGTGCTGGGAGCTGCTTCCTTCCTGCCCTGCCCACCTGGGGATCCCCCAAAGTCAGACACAGAGCAAGAGCCCCCTTGGGTACACCCCTCTGCCCACAACCTCAGCATTTCTTGGAACAGCAAAGGGCCTCAATTCCTGTAAGAGACCCTCACAGCCCAGAGGCGCCCAGAGGAAGTCAGCAGCCCTAGCTCAGCCACACTTGGTGCTCCCAGCATCCCAGGGAGAGATGCAGCCCACTGAACAAGCCAGCCTGCAGGCCAGGGTCTCAGGGGTATTGCTAAGCCGAGAAGGAACTTTCCCACACTACTGAATGGAAGCAGGTTGTCTTGTGAAAGCCCAGATCACTGTGGGCTGGAGAGGAGGAGGAAAGGGTCTGTGCCAGCCCTGTCCATCTTCACCCATCCCCAAGCCTACTGGAGCAAGAAACCAGTTGTACTATAAAATGCACTGCCCTACTGTTGGTGTGATTACTGTTATCTACTGTTGTTATTGTTATTACAGCTATGGCCACTATTATTAAAGAGCTGTGTGACATCTCTGGCATAGGCTAGCTGGAATGCTTGATAAGAACTGAGCTGGGACCATTGAACCTTCATTCTTTGACTTGGGGAGAAAAAAAGTTCTGGGGAAGCAATTGAGTCTCAAAGAAGAGGCAGGGGAAAAAAGAATTAGGGAGACCAGATCTGCTGAGTGGCAGCAAGAGTGAGCTGCAGATTAGAGAAGCCAGGGTGAGCAAGTTTCATTCCCACACAGGGCCTTCTCCCTTTGCTTCTTTCCCTCCCTCCCTGCCTGTGATCATCAGCCAGGAGCCAGGGATAACCTATGCCTTGGGAAGGAGATGAGTTAGGCAGTCAAGGGTGACATTCGATCAGGGATGCCCAAGTGGCTGGAAAGAAATGCTGGTCCTGTGTTCTAACTTTTTCCACCCGGAGAGCCCTAAGTGTGGCTTTTTACATTTTAAAAACAAAAAGGATCAGCTGCCAGGTATGAGGCAGTTCCCAAGCTGGGTTGTGAGGATGTAAGCATGAATAAGTCCCTGCACTCAAAACGGTCAAAGAATTAAGCCCCATGGACTTTTTTGGCAGCTGTGTGAAAGCCTGGGTTTTCTGAGGACTCTCTTGCTATAGTTAAGTCAGATCCTAGATGAAATATACTTGTTCATATTGTACTAGGTTCTTAGGAAACAACAGAATTCCTCAAATGCCAAAAACAAAGAAAATAGAAACCCAGAAAACCAAACAAAATAAAACAAAACTATCAGAACTGTGAGTGGAAACTAAGGTGATGATCTGGGAGCAATAAACTAAAATCTTGGGTCGAGACCTATATGGAGGAGGCTGGCAGCGGAGCTAAACCTGGACACGCTGCAGACAAGGGAGCTGAACCAGGGCTCCTACATGAAGCAGAGATAACTGACAGCAATAAAGTTGGTCTCAAATTGCAGATGGTCTGGAGGAAAATATCTCAAATTTAGAGCCTCAGGATTCCCAAATATGAACTCACAATCAAAGATCAGAGATGTTGAAAAATAAAAAACACCTTAAGTGGGCAGCATAAAAAAACAAGCTAATTTAGAACCCCAAAGGCTTCAGATGTCAGAATATTAGAGACTTATAATAATAAGCAATATTTACAGAGTATTTGTATGTGCCAGACACTACTGTAAGTGCTTCATCATGTACGGATTCATTTAATACTCACAGAAATCTATGAGATAGGTATTATTCTTATCCTCACTTGATGGATTAAAAAAACTAAGGCACAATGGGGTTAAGCTCCTTGCCTGAGGTTATAGACTGTAAGTTGAACATGAGCACTTGGAATACAGAGTCTTGCTGTAAACTACCACACTATACCATTATGATAATTTATAAAATATTTAAATAAAAAATGAATACTAGTTCCATATTTTAAAATTACGTTTAACTGTGGTCAAATGCACATAACACAAGTTGCCATCTTAACCATTTTTAAGTGTATAGTTCAGTGGTGTTATGTACATTCACTTTGTTGTGCAGTCATCACCACCATCCATCTCCAGAACAGAAACTCAGTACTCATCAAACAACTCCCCATTTCCCCCTCCTCCCAATCTCTGGCAACTGCCATTGTGCTTTCAGTCTCTGTGAACTGGATTACTCTGGGTGCCTCATTTAAGTGAAGTCATGCAGTATTGGTCTTTTTGTACTTGTTTTATTTTACTTCGCATTGTGTCTTCAAGTTTCACCCATGTTGTAGCACGTGTCAGAATTTCCTCCCTTTTCAGACTGAATAATATTATATTGTTTATGCCATATTTTGTTTATCCATTCATCCACTGATGAACATTCAGGTTACTTCTATCTTTTGGCTGTTGTGAATAATGCTGCTATGAACATGGGTGCACAAGTATCTCTTTGAGGCCCTGCTTTCAATTCTCTTGGGTATATTCCCAGAAGTGGAATTGCCGGATCATATGGTAATTCTATTTTGAATTTTTTGAGGAACTGATATATTGCTTTCCACAGAGACTGCACCATTTGACATTCCCATCAACAGTTTACAGGAGTTATTATTTCTCCATATCCCACCCAACACTTGTTATTTTCTGTTAAAAATGGATATCTTAATAATCAAGCAAAAATAACAGGCAGATTTGAAAAAGAACCAAATAGAGCTTTTAGAAATAAACATTATAATTATAAAAATAAAAAACTAAGTGGATGGAGTAAATAACATTTAAAACACCAATTAAGAGAGAACAAATGAACTGGAAGATAAGTTGAAGAAGTGACTAGGCTTAACAGCAGACAGAGATAAGGATATTAAAACTATGAAAACAAGGCCGGGAGCAATGAAGCCTAGAATGGTAAACTCTAACATATCCAGAGTCCCAGAAAGAAAGAATCAAGACAATGAGAGAGAGACAATATCCAAAGAGGTAAGAGCTGAGAATGTTCCAGAACTGATGAAAGGTGTGAATCCACAGAACATACACCACCATAGTGTACACATATACAACCAAGGTGGAAAAATTAGAATAAATCCACACCTATGTACATTATAATGAAACTGCAGAACACCAAAGACAATAAGAAACTCTTTACAGCAGCAGAGAGAAAACCCAGACCACCCACAGTACCACAAATCTACCACAATTAGACTGAGAACAGGCTTTCCCACAGCAATAAAGGAGCTAGAAGTCAGTGGAAGTTTATCTCCAGCATGCCAAAAGAAAACAATCAATCAAGGATTGTGAACCCTACAAAACTATCTTTCAATAATAAAGGCATTTTCAAGAAAACAAAAACAGATTTTACCATCAACAAACCTTCTCTAAAAGAATATATAAAGCATTTACTTTAGGAAGAAGGAAAATGATCCTAAAAGGAAGAATCAAGAAGCAAGAAGGAATAGTGAGGCAATTGCAAAAATGTAGATAAGTCTAAACACATTCTACTTATTATTATTATTATTATTATTATTATTATTATTTTGAGACCAAGTCTTGCTCTGTCACCCAGACTGGACTGCAGTGGCAGGATCTTGCCTCACTGCTACCTCCACCTCCCAGGTTCAAATGATTCTTCTGCCTCAGCCTCCCAAGTAGTTGGGATTACAGGCACATGCCACCATGCCCGGCTAATTTTTGAATTTTTAGTAGAGATGGGGTTTCACTGTGCTAGCTAGGCTGGTCTCAAACTCCCAACCTCAAGTGATCCACCTGCCTCGGCCTCCCAAAGTGCTGGGATTACAGGCGTGTCTACATATTATTAAAATAACAATAATATCTATTTTGTGGGTTAATTTTTTTAAACAGATATTGAATTTATTGGTTGGCTATGAGTAGAAAAAAAAAAAAAAAAAAAAAAAGAAAAATACATAGGTAAAGAAAAAAGACCCTGTATATAAATATAATACTAGCTAGTTACAATTTGACCAAGAAGTTTCCATTGTAGGTTAATTTTTAAAGGCCTAACTGAAATATGGAGTAACAACAGCATGCAGCATGTAAATTAAAGGGGATAGCTGGAGTTAAAATATTCTAAAGTTCTTAAATTGTTCAAGAGGAAGATTAAATATTAATGTTATGTTACATAAAATGTTTGTACTATGTTCTAGATGATTAAAAGGGTAATCAACAAAAGAATGGAAATAAAAGTGTGTCACTTCCAAAACAATTGAAAGTAGCAATTGATTAATAAAAAACAAAAAATACCAAGCAAATACAAAAGAGAAAGGGGGGGAAGGAAGAGCACCAAGGAGGGTAAAGCACAGAAAAATGGAACAAATAGAATATACAAAGTGGGATGGTGAAAAAAGTACTAATATAATATCACAATAAATGTTAAATTCATCAAATAGTATACGGAAATAGGCAAACTGGATAAAAACATAAGAGCAAGCTATATGTTATTTGTAGCAAACACACACAAAACACCAGGTTACAGAATCATTAAAACTGAAAAGGTGGAGAAAGATACAGAGAGCAAGCATTTAATCAAATTTAAGCTGGGGTAGCTGTATAATATTTTTCTAAATAAGGATTTAGGACAAAAAGACAAAACTTACTTTAGGATAAAGAGAGTCACTACATAGTCACGAAAGTTTCAATTCACTAGAAAGCTATAATAAGTGAAAACTTGTAAACAAAGAGAAGAAAATAGAAAAGAAAAAATCACCATCCTTTTGTCACCAATGGAGTTGGCAATCACACCAGGCTCTTATTCTGAAATGATATTTAAAGAGGAAAAATTAGCACTATTCTACTTTGCCATAGAAATCTACTTCCAGGTAACAGGGTGGCTCCAGGTGGTGAGAGAAAGTAAAGCTAATCAATATAGATAAATGATAGGAAGCCACCATTGGCAATTTCGAATGAAATCATTGATTCAGGCAAGGATCATCAATGGATGCTAGTGTCTGAATGCTTGGTCCCCCAAATTTTGTATGTTAAATGCTAACCCCCAAGGTGATGGTAGTAAGAAGTGGGACTTTGGGAGCTGATTAGGTCAGGAGAGTGCCCTGCTCATGAATGGAATTAGTGCCTCTTATAAACGAGGTTTGAAGGAGCCTCTTTGCCCCTTCTGTCATGTGAGGACATAGCAAGAAGGTACTACCTATGGAAGCAGAGAATGAGCCCTCACCAGACACCGAATCTGCTGGCACCTTGATCTTGAACCTCCCAGTCTCCAGAACTGTGAACAATAAATTTCTCTTGTTTATAAATTACCCAGCCTAACGTATTTTGTCAGAGCAGCATGAATGGACTAAGACCACGGAGAACTGCATAGTCACATAATACCCCCATATCATCCCATGGATCCCTTGCTAATCTCAACAGGAAACCTAACTTCCAAATGAAGGGATCAGACCACCATCAATTTACCCACTAACAGTGGAATCAGCAGATACTATGTTCCTCCCAACATGAATATGAAGTACACCTTCATGTTGCATCACCTAAAGGCATCTTACCAAAAATGTTTAACCTAAATCTTTAGATCTCATTTCCAGTTTACAGGAAATACAAGAATTAGAGGAACAAAATACAAGAATCAGAGGAACAAATTAAATGACACCACTAAAAGACAAATCCAGAAGGTGGGACATTCCACCACAGGACATTCCCATCTCTTCAACAAATCAATGTCATATTATTACTGTCATGTCTTAAGAGACACAACAATCAAATGTAAGGCATGGGCTGTGACCGGATCCTGAGTTGAACAAATTAGCAGCAAAAGGCATTTGGGCAAAGGGCTGATTGGGGAAATGTGAATATGATCTCGGTATTAGATGATAATAAGGAATTGGTAATTCAATTATGTGTGACAATGATATAGTTAAGTAAGAAAGATATTTTTAACTTTTAGAGATGCACACAGAAGTATTTGGGGTAAAATGACACAAAATTTTAATTAAAAATACTTCAGGTGGGGCTGGGCATGGTGGCTCATGCCTGTAATTCCAGCACTTTGGGAGGCTGAGAGGGGCGGATCACCAGGTCAAGAAATCAAGAACATCCTGGCCCACACGGTGAAACTCCATCTCTACTAAAAATACAAATATTATCTGGGCATGGTGGCTCACACCTGTAGTCCCAGCTACTTGGGAGGCTGAGGCAGGAGAATCACTTGAACCCGGGAGGCAGAGGTTACAGTGATCCAAGATGGCGCCACTGCACTCCAGCCTGGGCAACAGAGCAAGACTCCATCTCAACAAAAAACAAAACAAACGAACAAACAAAAACACTTCAGGAGGAAAAAAAACAGTTGAAGCAGGTATGTAAAATGTCAATGAGTGTGAAATCTAGGGAATAGACTTTTATTATTCTTTTTACTTTTCTGTATGTTTGAAAATTTTCTCAATGATTTTTTTAAAACTTATATAAACACAATATAAAATAGACTTGAAAGCTGATAGAACTATAGAGAGAAATTGATAAATCCACCATGATATGAGGTGGAAGATTAAGCACACTTCTCTCAATTATGGATACGGCGAGCAGGTGAATAGAATGGAAGATTAAACAATACTATTTACATGCCTGATTAATAGAGATACACACTCCATACTTAGCAAAAAAGCATTCTTCTCAAGCACTTTTGTGAAAATTGACTACATGCTAGTCCAAGAAGTTGTCTCAACAAATTTAAAAAGTAACGTGACCACCAGGCCTAGCTTTGCTCCCTTCAGTTTCCACTCAGCCTCACCAGCATCCCTCATCCTCCTGCCTCTAGGTTTTAGTCACTTGCCCGCTTCCTTCTTTGAATGGGCCCACCTCTGGCCCCTTCCATTCCCACAGTTGTAAAGCTCTGGCC
Source organism: Trachypithecus francoisi (assembly GCF_009764315.1). Classification (NCBI taxonomy): domain Eukaryota; kingdom Metazoa; phylum Chordata; class Mammalia; order Primates; family Cercopithecidae; genus Trachypithecus; species Trachypithecus francoisi. The sequence continues at coordinate 106,428,953 of NW_022681473.1, forward strand.
ACTGCCACCACCTCCTCTCCTAACACCACCACTGATCTTCCCCTGCCCTGGGCCAGGACCAGAGCTGGGTTTTGGGTTGGGTGGCCTTCATTGCATGCACCACGGTGACAGTCACAGCAGCCTCAGCTCTCAGATTGGCTGACTGCACCCAGAGAGCTCTGACTTCCCCAGGGCTTCCAGGAAAGGCTGAGTAACAAAACATGGAAATGATTGTTTGTGGGGTAAATGTTGAATAATGGAAGATGAGAGACACGAAGGAGCCAGCAGATAAATGGCTTATCCTTCTTCTCTAGGATAGAACTATTCAGAGAAGCTGTAGCTCCCCAGGGACAGGTCTTGTGATTCAGCAACCAGCTGTACCGCTGACGGAGCTATGGTCAGCTCAGCACACACATTACCTGATCACCTGTGTTTGCTTTCTCTTGTTCCCTGCCTTACAGCCCTGTTCCCCTTATGCCCATTTCCCTGGGATTAAACCCCCCAATAAAGTGTTAAGATACGAATTTAATGTAGAAAACTTAAGTTTTCTAAGAAACCTGGGCTAAGACTATTAAAGAGATGTAGCTCTTTGATTATAATGTTATTGAGTTCTAAGGCAATAGCAAACAATAATTTTGTTTGTTTGTTTGCTTGTTTTTTAATTGTTTTGTTGTTGTTGTTGTTGTTGTTGTTGTTTTTGAGGCAGAGTCTTGCTCTGTCGCCCAGGCTGGAGTGCAGTAGTGCCATCTCGGCTCACTGCAAGCTCCGCTTCCTGGGTTCACGCCATTCTCCTGCCTCAGCCTCCCGAATAGCTGGGACTACAGGCGCCCACCACCACGCCCAGCTAATTTTTTGTATTTTTTAGTAGAGACGGGGTTTCACCGTGTTAGCCAGGATGGTCTCGATCTCCTGACCTCGTGATCTGCCCGTCTCGGCCTCCCAAAGTGCTGGGATTACAGGCTTGAGCCACCGCGCCCGGCCCTGTTGTTGTTTTTAGACACAGGATCTCACTCCGTCACCCTGACTGGAGTGCAGTGGCACAATCTCGGTTCACTGTAGTCTCAACCTCCCAGGCTCAAGCAACGCTCCTGCCTCAGCCTCCCAAGTAGCTGGGACTACAGGTACACACCACTATGCCCAGCTACTGTTTTTTACTTTTTGTAGAGATGAGGTCTCACTATGTGGCCCAGGCTGATCTCCAACTCGGGTTCAAGTGAGCCACCACACCCAGCCCACAAACAATAATTTTAAAAATATAAAATACATACATGCTTTTAAAAAAACTTGTAAATTATTCATAGGTCAAAGGAGAAATTATAAATAAAAATTTACCTAACTAGAATGATAATGAAAAAATATATATTATATACATATGCAGACACACACACACACACACATATATACATTCATGGAATGTCTCAGTGTGACATTTAGCAGATAACCTTGAAATGCTTGTGCTCTTTCCTGATCTGGACTTGGACTGAGATGCACCTACCTTTGCACGTTACACTCAGAGCACAAGTGATTCTGCTGGAGACATCAAGAGGGAACCAGGAAGTTATGATTTGACTAACATGGCAAATCCTCACTGTCTTTGGAAGGGAGGATGTGGGGAGGAGGTTGGAGTTCAAGACCAACCTAAGCAACATGGTGAAACGTGATCTCTACCAAAAATATGAAAATTAGCCTGATGTGGTGGCATGTACCTCTAGTCCCAACTACTCAAGAGGCTGAGGAGAAGGATTACTTGGACCCAGGAGATCAAGGCTGCAATGAGCCAAGCTTGCACCACTGCAGTCCAACCTGGGCAACAGAGCAAGACCTCATATCAAAAAAAAAAAGAAGAAGAAGAAGATATCCAAGAGTCCATGGGAGCTGGAACAATAGGGTCTTCTGGGCTGCTATGGGGACTGAGTAAGATAGACTTGTTCTGAGCAATAAAGAGTGACATCATCTCATTGTAATTTTTTAAGTGTAATTTACACACAGTAAAATTCATTTTTAGTGAAGAATTCTGCCAATTTTGACAAATGTACACAAGTAAGCAACTACCACCATAGCTACATTACCCACAAAAAGCCTCGTTTGCCCTTTATAGCCAACCCCTCCCCAACCTATAGCGCCTTACAACCACTGTTTTGTTTTCTGTCCCTATAGTTTGCTTTTGCCAGAATGTAGTATAAATAGAACCATATAGTAAGTATCTTTTTGTTTGTTTTTGAGGTTTTAGGCTTTCTTTGCGTGTGTGTGTGTGTGTGTGTGCATGTGTGTGTGTGACCGAGTCCAGCCCAGGCTGGATTGCAGTGGTACGATCTCGGCTCACTACATCCTCTGCTTCCTGATTTCAAGCAATTCTCACACCTCAGCCTCCCAGGTAGCTGGGGTTACAGGTTCCTGCCATCATGCCCGGGTAATTTTTGTATTTTTAGTAGAGACAGGGTTTCACCGTGTTGGTCAGGCTGCTCTCAAACTCCTGACCTCAAGTGATTTGCCCATCTCAGCCTCCCAAAGTGCTGGAATTATAGGCGTGAGCCACCACGCCCAGACTTAGGCTTTCTTGAGATTTCACTTTTTATTTTATTGTTAACTTTTATTTTATTTATTTATTTAAATATGTTTTGGGAGAGACAGGGTCTCACTATATTGCCCAGGCTGGTCTTGAACTCCTGGCCTCAAGGGATCCTCACACCTCAGTCTCCCAAAGCTGAAATTACAGGCATGAGCCACCGCAACTGACCCAACACTTAATTTTTTTTTTTAGAGCAGTTTTAGGTTCACAGCAAAACTGAGCAGAAGGTAAAGAGATTTCATATATACTCCCCGCCTCCACACAGGCGGAAGCCTCCCTCATTGTCATCAACCACCCCCACCAGAGTGGTACATGGGTCACAGATGATAAAGCAGGTACCTTTCTGAGTCTGAATTATTTCACCCAGCATACTGCATTACAGATTCATCTAGTGCTTTCACTTAGCATACTGCTTTGAGAAGCCCATCGTGCATGGGATTTTGTGGAATATTCCACTGTATTGTATGGCTAGATACAGTTTGTTTTATCTACTCACCAGCCAAAGGAGATTTAGGTTATTTCTTCATTTTGACAATGGCAAAACCTCTAGAAGCAACTCTGTACAGGTTTTTGAGTGAACATAAATTTTCATGAATTTCCTCTGACAAGAATGCAGTAACACAAAATGCATTTACTTTCCCATCTGAAACAACTAAAACGCTGGGGGAAAAATGCACGAAATGGCTTTCAGACACAGGGCATCAGCAGCACAAGTCAGTGATTCCTGACAGAGGAGAACCAAATGAGGGAGCCCTCCAATTGCTACAGCACCAGGAAAGGGGACTCGGGCAGAGTCTGGCAACCTCCCAGAATCAAGGAGATGGAGTTAGGAGTCCAGTGGATAGGGCTGACTGGGCAGTGTCTCAGAGAAGAGATAACTTCACAGAGACAGCACTCCAGAGATCTGCAAAGGGTCCCCGCGAGTCTTCAGCTGCTGATCCAGGCACGCCTGAGGCTGAGAAAGAACCACTAGAAAGGGTTAGAGGAAGCAATCCCCGGAGCTCACACAGGGCCAAGAGTAGTTCACATTGCAGCCAACTAAAATGGCAAAACTTCCTAATTCATGAGAGATGAGGAAGAGTGTTCAAAGGGCATTGCCTCAGTAGTGGGTGAGGTCAGCCCTGGATTAAAGGCTGCCCTATGTGAGCTCCAGGGATTTTCCTTCCTCATCCTTTCTAGAGGCTCCTTCCCTCACCTTAGATAATTTCCTCACACATCTGCACTCTCAGTGCTCAGCTGAAAACTTGGGGGGACCCTCCAAGGTTCTCTGGTCCTGCAAACTCTTACTGTCCTAACCTCCTCCAGATTCTTGGCACCTCTCCACAACTCAGAGACAATGCTAGGCTAACCTGGGGCCCCCTCCCCAGCCTTCCAGGCACTGCAGCCTGGAAACTATCTCCAGGCAGTAAGCCGGAGCAATAGTAAAGCTCATCTCATGTGTTTCTCCTTCTCAGGCATGACAATTCTCCACTGCCTATTGTCCAGGGTCTGAAAGCCATTGTATCGTATGTGTTTTCCAATTTTTCAGTTGTTTAAGGTATAAGGGTAAATGGTCACTATGCCTCCATCTTGGCCAGAACTACAGATGACATCATCTAACCCTGTTTTAGAAGAACCACCCTGGAAATTAGACTAAAGAGGACCTAAAGCAGGAAGATCAGTGAGAAAGCTACTGCAATAATCCAAGGGAGAGCCAGGGCGGCCTGGGTCAGGACTGTAGGGATGGTGGTAGTGAGAGGTAGTTGAGGTGATGATATATTTTGAACATAGAGCCAATGGGATTTGCTGACAAAAAGATTTCAGGTCGAAGACAAAATAAGGAGTCATGGTAGACTCTAAAATTTTTGGCCTGATGACTGGATGAATGGGGAAACGTGGGGAGGAGCAGATTTGGAGTCAGATTGAGGTGAGATCATGAGTTTGGTTTTGGGCAGTTGACATAACCAAGTCTGCCAGGAAGTCATTTCTTAATACTGGCCACTCCCCTCCCAGCCCTGACCCACTCAGCTGACCAGGAACAGAAGGGTGTGAGCTCAGTGCTGGCTGTACCTGGGTTTTCTTCCCGTAATGCTGGCTCAGCTTACAAACTGCTGAACATTTACATGGCCTGCACTTGGTAGTTTTTAAAGTATTTCAGACCAGGAGCGGGGGCTCACATCTGTAATCCCAGCCGTTTGGGAGGCCGAGGCAGGCGGATCACCTGAGGTCAGGAGTTCAAGACCAACCTGGCCAACATGGCAAAACCCCATCTCTACTAAAAATATAAAAAATTAGCTGGGCCTGGTGGCACACACCTGTAATCCCAGCTACTTGGGAGGCTGAGGCAGGAGAACTGCTTGAACCCAGGAGGTGGAGGTTGCAGTGAGCTGAGATTGTGCCATTGTACTGCAGCCTGAGCGAGACTCTCTCTCTCTCTCTCTCTCTCTATATATATGTATGTATATCACATCTGTTGATTCATTTAATCTCGCAAGAGTACTATGCAGTAGGTTTCATCATCCCCATTTTGCAGGTTAGGGAACTGAAGGTTGGAGAGATGAAGCGGCTTGCCCAACGCCGTTTCACTGGTAGGTAACAGAGTGAGAACTTGAACCCGGGTTCCTGGATTCTAAGTCCAGGATTGTTCTTTTCTATATCTGCTTGCAGGCTGTGGAAGAGGACCCTACATCTTTCCTGTTAGCACTGCAGGTGGCTTTGTTTAAGCAATGAGCTGTGAGAGAACATCCCCCTCCTGCTGTGTGCGCTCTGCTGCTACAGTGTGCACAGCTCCAATTAGAACGCCAGCGGAAGGGCTGGCGATCTTCCTGAGGAAGTGGGAGCCCTGGGGCTCCTGAATTGGGAGGGTCTTCAGCTTTCTTTGGCTTCAACCTTAAGTTTGCTCTCCAAATGACTTGATAACACCATAGGAACCAAGGATTGTAAAGCAAAGTCTCTCCATCTCTTGCCCTGCCCCCTCTGCAGATTTGCCTGCATTCATTTCACCTTGACACCCTTTCCTCTGTCTTGGTGCCAGAGGTGTGACCTGACCTGTCTTAAGGCCAATCATTCTGCCTGGCCACTGGATCCTATCCCCTTGCGTCCACCCAAATGACACTTTCTTTCCTCTCTCTCAACTACTGCAGGCTGTCTGGCTCCACTGTCTCTTCCTCATGTGCATTTAACTTTTTTTTATTTCTTCCATCTTTAAAAGAAAACCATCTACCCTCCTTCCTACCAGGGCCAATGCCTGTCACAGCTAAGTTATTTGACATTGTAACCTATGCACCAGGGCCATTTTCCACCTCCTACTGACTCTTCCACATGCTGGAATCAAGCTTCTGCCATCTCCCTGCATCTGGCTGACCCATTTCACTTTTCTGGGTTCACTGAGGTCACCAGTGACCAAGGGGCAAGGATTGGTCCTTAACTTAGCGATGGTCACCCTGTTCTTAACACTGTTTCTATATTGGCCTCAGAGACATCACTCTGCCTTGCCCTTGGGTGCTTCCTCATCAGTCCCTTTCTTGGCCTCCTTTTCCTCCAATTAGCCTCTGAAGGTCAGAGACCAAGGTTCCCCCTTCCCATAATCTAGAAGAGCCACCTTCCCCACAATCTGAGAGACTGCTTACTCCTAAGGTCCAGACTTCTTTTTGGTAACTGTCTACCATTTTGCAGATGCACCTGTGCTATTGCCTCCTCTGTTAAGTATGTGAATTTGCACGGATACCCCCCAGCCTCCTGGAAAGCTGAACATAGGGAGTTAAAGGGTTGTTCTCCACCGGGAGTCAATCAACCCAATCTGGGGCTTGCAGAATGCAAGGGAGGGAGGAGAGTTGGCCAAACACAGGATTTAGAGAAAAGAAAGAAATTAGGCCCAAAGGCCAAAAGACCAAAGGGTCTATCAAAAGAAATCTTTTCTGTTCCTTTAATGCAAAGGCCTAGCCCTTGGGGTCAGCAAAGCTCCCCTCTCTCCTATGAAAGCAACAGAGAAGATGACATACTTGAGGAGGGAGGGGAGGAAAGTGTAACCAGCTTCTTTCCTAACACCAATGTGGGGGAGTAGAAGATAATTCCCAGCTTTTGTACCAAGGCCTTCTGAAAGATCCTCTAAGCACATATGTTCACTTTCACCTTTATTTTTAGGTGTACAGACCTCCTAAAGTCAATCTGATCTGCGTGCCTGCCACCAGCTCAGATTAAGGACCCTTAATTTGTGTGTATGTTAGTCCCCATTGAGTTAGCATGGGGCTGGCATGGAGCTTAACAGGGAGTGACCCTATATCCAGGTTTGCCCAGGACAGTCCCAGTTCCTAATGTGGTTTTGAGACACTGGGCCATCTTTCAGTTATAATGGCTGTTGGGTGGGGAAAGGAAGTAGGGATGAAACAGAGCAATGACAGAGACCTAATCAGACCTGGGGACTGATCCTTACAGGGGTAACTGCAAGTTCAATGCACGGCATCCCGTGTTCTAAACCCAGGCTTGCTGCACGAAACCTCAGTATCCAACCGGTGTATTGCAGATGCGAAGGTAGCAGGAGGTCCCAGGCAACAGGAAGTACCTGAAGACAGGAAAGTGGCTATGTGGGGAACCCGGGTGGTGAATCCATTCAGGGCAGGAGCACAGTGCAGTCTCTATAGCTGAGGGCTGGAGGAGGCAGAGCTGGCAGGGACATCTGCCGAAACTCATTCTGTATACCTGGAGTCCTTGACAGAAAAGACAAGGTCTTTCAACAAGCTCTTCTGAGTGCTTAGTGTCTGGAACCCTTTGAAATGCAGTGTGAGGTGAATCCATTGAAGGGAATACAGTATGGTAAGAAATTGTGGTATGAGAAAGCCCAAGAATATAAACAAACACCTACACATTGGTATGTATCCTCAGTTCCTTCCCAGGCACTGGCCTTATGCCCAGCACCCGGAAACTCTCTTTGGAAGGTAGGCGTTCATGTGAAGCAGATTTTACCTGGACCTAAATACTAACCTGGGGGAGGGAAGGAGAGAGAGCCTGGAGGAGGAGCTGTTGTGACATTTGTGGTGCCAGGGCCATGACCAAGGTCATCCATACCAGGAGGGCCCTGGCAATGATTCCAGTATTAAAGGGCCACCTTGCCAACTTCTCCAGAGAAGGTATGGGAATGAAAACGACCCAAATGCCTGTGAATGTGCCAGAGGTTCTTAAGCAGTTTGTATGCGTTATTTCACCCAGGCAGGTAACATTTCAGACACAAACAGATTGAGGCTCAGAGAAGGTAAAGAAACTTGTCCTGAGCACAGCTGGCAAGAAATAAAACTGGACCCCAACTCCCAATCAGTCAAAAATGGAAGCCCCCAAATCCCAAACTATTAAACATAATTTTTATTTCATCCAAGGCAAAGCTAAATACAATTCTACAATGCAAAACTTGTTGTAGAGGCCAGTCTGATTACATCTGTTCTGTGCTTGAACACAAGTGAGTGCTGGGTGTGTGTGCATCCGCGCCTCCCAGAGGCACTCACACACCCGAGGCCTACCAAGGCCCATCGCTGCATCATTTGATCTATAGTTATATAGGAAAATTCACTACGGGTATTGTTGTCATCCAAGCCAGAGGAATAAACCATGCATAAGATAGTCAAAAGCACTGCATATCAGATGGGAGGGGGGAGGGTAGGGACTCCAACGTGGGACAAAGTAAAGTAAAGCAAGCTATAGGATTTTCCCGAGAAGTCCCTGTTCCTGAAACTCCCTCCCACCAGCCCTCTGATGGCAGCTGTCTGTAACAGTGAGATGAAGTCACGGAGTGATGGAATGCAGGAGCACGGCTGGTCTTCTCTGTCTTTGATTCTTTCTCAGTCTCCAGATGCCTCAACAGGCACAGCTCAGGCCAAGAAAGACGGCTCCTGAAATGTCCAGCATCTCCCCATCATGCATCACCCCTTCCATGCAGAGACCACCCACTCCACAGTCACACCACCATGCACCCATACTGCCTGCACACACACGCGTTTGCACACGCACACTCCACACAAGCATACCCCACCTCCTGCCATCTCACAAGCATGCTCTCACGCTTTCGCTCCACAGGAGCTCTGATCGGCCTGCCGTATGTAGGCTGAGCCCCATCGGCTGCTCTCCCCAGGCCTCTCTAGCATCAGGGGTTTATTCAGGCTACTTTCTGTTCAATTCCTACATGAGGAGAAGCCCAGAACCTGGAATGCTGATGTCATATTTTGTAGTTGATGAAGAGCTCGTAACTTTGTCTTTGGTCTCACTGGCATCACTCTCAGCGCAGCTGCATGCGCCCAGGTCTCTCAAGATCGTCTTTGTAAGTGGCTCTCTCTAGCCCACAAGCCCTGGAAGCCACCATCAGAGATTTGCACGCACTGAGGGTCCACTTGGGGAAGACAGCTTTGCCCACATACATCCTAGTGCAAATCCATGCCAGTGTTTCTCCATGGGTATAATGTTGATATTGGACAGGATGATTCTTTGTTGCAGGGACTAAGTTTAGCATTCTTAGTAGTGTCCCCAGGCATGGGGACAACCAAAAATGCCCCCCTACAATCTCAATCACCTCTATTGAAAACCATCAAACAAGAGCCATGGACAAGAAGCTTTAAGCATCAGAGTCAAGGTTTCTAATATTGCAAAGACTAAATAATTCCAAGGGGGTGGGATGGAAAGAAAGAGAGAGAGAGAGAGCGTGTGTGTGTGTGTGTGTGTGTGTGTGTGTGTGTGGGCTGTAGAGATGGGACACAGAGATGAAGACAGGACAGACTTGGAACTATCCCTCCAATTAATACCTGGCTTCCCAGATCCCTTTCCAAGCCAAAAAGAAGTTTTTAGACAAAACTCGCCACGCCTCACAACAGTCCTGTGAGGTAGGTAAGTATTATTACACCCATTTATTTGGTAGATGGAAAGAGCTGAGCCCAGAGAAGCTGCATGACCCATCTAGAAATCAGCAGTAGACCAAGGGGAGGAAAGAGAGGATGGTGCCCTTCCTCTCCCTACTCTACGTGCCTTGGCTTTCTCTTAAGACGAGAAGAGGAGCTCCAAGGTGCTCCGTCTCTTCAAACGTCACCATTGAGAAGGAAGAAGAAAGCAGTTTTGCATGAAGGCAGCTATAAGAAGTTCTCTGAATGGCTGGTGGTTCTGGCCTGTCTGCTCCCAAAGCCAGGAAAATCTGAACCCCAGCCCATGACAGGTTCTGGGTAGAGAAGAATGGGAGGCACACAGGCAGATCAGACAGGGAACTGATGAGCCCAGCAGGTTGGCTAAGGGACACTGGCCACAGCCACAGGTACCCTGAAGGTGCTACTGGTCCTCAGTCTCCCCCTCCTCCACCCTCTCAAGGTTTGCAGCTACTTTTTGACAGGGAGAGCTCTGAGGCAGATCCCAAACTCTCTGAAAAAGAGGGCTACTACTCTCTCATCCCTCCTAGGGGCCCAGAAGGCAGGGCATCAAAAAATCAGTAAGGGAGAGAGGGACTGGAAGCAGATGGGCAGAGAGGCCTGTTATCACGTTTCCCTACCATCCCTGGCCTCACCAGTTCTGCCCCACAGGGACTCACACACTGGGCTCCATCAGGGGATCCCACTCCCAACATCACTGCCTCCCCCTAGGGCAGGCTAGAAATGGCCAGTGTCTCCAAGATTCAGTCACTGGCCAATTCCAGCCTCATGGCCCCCTCTATGACCTTGGAGAGTGGAGGGCTGGCGAACCCTCACCAGCGCCACACCAGACTCTGCTGTTATGTCAGGACATACCAGCTGGAGAGGACGGGGGTAAGGGCTAGGACTTGGGACTAAGGCACAGTCTAGCCCCACACACAAGAGGTGTGCAAACCAGCTCTGGGAGAAACAAAGGAAAACTATGGGCATCCACTCCCTGCTCCTCCCCAACCCCAGGGTGGGAGGGGGTGGCCCAGCTGAGCAGGAAGCATCTGGGAAACCCAAGGACCCCCTCACCCAAAGGAAGAGAGTCCCTGAGGCGAAGGCAGGCCCTTGACCCAGGGCTGGGAAATGAACAACCCTGGTGGCAGGGTGTGATGGACGGCAAGGGAGGAGCGAGCCAATGGGAGGTTGGAGGGTGCAGCCTCTCAAGTCGGAGGAGGAGGAACAGGGGAGAGCTGAACTCGGGAGTGCCCAGAGTGGCGATGGTCCTGCCATGCCAGGGGAGGGATTGCCAGCATTGGCAGGGATGGGGCGGGCATCCCAGAGGCCCAGGACACTGGCTCGCCACCTCTGCGGCCCAATTCCCCAAGTAAAAATGCTAGGAAAGGCATAGGGAGCACTCCGGTGCTCTGGGAAGGCTTGGGGGGTCCCTTCCTGAGCCCCGCAGTAGCCCAGAGAGCGGAAGTGCAGGCTAGGTGGCCAGAACCCCTCAAGACAAGGCGGCCAGCCCTGATTGGGAGGGCTTAAAAACTCCGAGCAGGGGAGGGGATAAGCAGATAGGGTCCCGGGGCAGGGCAAAGGAAGTTCCCTACTGGGAGGACTGTAGGGGATCTGGCCTCCTATGAAGCCGAGGCAGCTTCTCACTGTGGGCCTGCCCCCATCAACTCCTACCCCAGGTCTTTTCCAGAGTCCTCCAGCCCACTCCCACCACCAAAGGAAGCCACCTCTTCCTATATCCCATCTCCAGGGCCCAGCTCTTAGGACAGCCCTCACGGATCCTCCCAGTCCCCTGTGAAGAGAAGCCTGGAGGAAAACCAACGCTCTGCTTGTGCAGGGTGGGGAGACCGAAGGAGACCCCATCTGCCCAGGTGTCAGGGGACCAGCCCCTCCACACCACCCTAGCCTCTCGTTTCTTTCTCCTGAATCTTCCGTAGACCCCCTCCCCTGGCCATCCCTTGTCCCTGGGGAGCCCTGACTGGGAAGGGGATGGGCAGGCTGGGCAGGACTCCGGTTTCTTGTGCCCGGAAAGACTACAGTTTGAGCCAAGCAGCAGATGTCTCAGGCACGTGGGTTCTACGGACGGGGCTCAAGCATTAGTTTCATCATCAGAAAGGGGGCTCCCTGTAGCTGCTCAGCCCGAAGCAGGGCTCACACTTTCGAAGGTGGTTTCTCCTCCGCCTTGGAGCCAGGCAAGCCGTTCTCCGTGTTGTCATTCCCTGAGGAGCTCACGAGACACTCCTTCCTAGAGAGGGAGAGAGAGGGGACAGGGGTGAAGAGAGGAGCAAGAGTAGGGGGAGAATTGTGGCAGGAGCCGTGGGCTCTGCACCCAGCCCTATGCCTCTCCCTGGTCTTCTGCAGAGCTCAGGTAGCCAGAGGCCACGCCACCTAACCTATCTGTACCTCAGTCCCCTCATTTGTGAAATAGATGGAGGGATGATACCTTCTGCGTGGGGTTTGCTGGAAGAAGAAATGAGCACTTAGAACAGTGCCTGGCATGTAGAAAGTTCTCAACTGGCCAGCAGCAGTGGCTCACGCCTGTAATCCCAACACTTTGGGAGGCCAAGGCAGGCGGATTACTTGAGGTCAGGAGTTCGAGACCAGCCTTGCCAACATGGCAAAACCTCGTCTCTACTAAAAATACAAAAATTAGCCAGGCGTGGTGGCACATGCCTATAGTCCCAGCTACGAGGGAGGCTGAGGCAGGAGAATCACTTAAACCTGGGAGGCGGAGGTTGCGGTGAGCTGAGATCGTGCCACTGCACTTCAGCCTGGGCAACAGAGTGAGACTCTGTCTCAAAAAAAGAAAAAAAGAAAGTTCTCAATAAAGCTTAGCTGTCACCTAGTTGTCTCAACATGGCAGAAAGGAAAGGGTACCAGGTGCTGTTCCCAGGGGTCCGTTCCCAGGCTGTGCCACAGCAGGGTGAGGGGTCCAGGCCAGGAAGAAGTATGCTGAGGACAGAGTCCCTCTCCCCAGGGCCCCCCACGCCTTCCTCCCTGAGCTCTCTGTGACCAGAGGTATTAAGAGAAGAACAGAGTCCATGGAAGGGGCAGAGCAGGCAGTGGATTTGGCTTCAAGCCAGGTCTGGGCAGAGCTTGATGGGATGGGGCAGAAGACAGCAGGAAGGAGAGATGGTCAGATGGTAAGACACCTCCTGGGAGCCGTTCCACCCTGACCACCCTGAGGTGAACATGCTCCGACTTCAGTGTGTCCCTCCTCCACAGCAGTGCCCAGGACTTCAGGCACGCACATCCAGCTTAGCATGTCTTGTTTCTGATAAACTCACTGTGACTCTGAAGGAACACTGTTGTCTTTTCTAGGTGCTTTTAAACCATATATTGACAAATATGTTCTCCATTCATCCATAGTAAGACTCTTTATTAAAAACAGAACCTAGTCAAGCTCCATACTTCTAGCCCCTCACAAGATCACCAAAACCCTCGCAGCCTGTGGCCACAAGCCAGGCAGACAACCCTGGAGCTCTTCATCAACAACCCAGTTCTGGGGTCCTCCCCTGGTCCACAGCCCCAGTGCTGCTACCTGTACATCCCCTCCCTACCTCCAACTTCCATCCCCGCTTTCCAGAGCAAGTTCTGCCCTTTCCAGAGGAATTCCCGTCTTGCTCAGAACACAACTTTCAAATGCCTTTTCCCTGCTCTAGTTTTGCAAGGTTCACCACTTGCTGCTCTGGAGCCTGTCTGATACTGTTCCAAAAACTCTAGGCCTGAGGGTTGCACCCTCCGTACCTCCCCATCTTCCCTCCCCTTCCCCTTATAGATGTCTATTTTTATACCTGAACTTTTCCTAGGGCTCCCTGGGATGCCATAGCTGCCATTTCAAACTTTTAAAAAATCACCCCCTACTGAATTTTCAGAATTTCCTAACAGAAGAATTTCGCTCCCATCTCCCTAGAAAGGTCTTCCCATTTTAGAGCCTCTGTACATGGAATCTTATATTTTCTCTGATTTTTTCAAAGGCTCCCTGAGTCCTTTGGTAAGGCTCTCAGTTGGGTGGTACAAATGGAAAGAGAGGCTAATGGGACGGGAAGGAAGACAGTGGGATGAGGAAGAGTAGGTGGCTGGCGTTTGTGTATTCAATGAATTGAACGTATTCAATAAACACACACTGGGAGGATGGGGAAGAAAGAAAGCGAGGAGGGGGGCTGAGAGACGGGGTGGGGGTGGCAGGGATAGAACAGAGAGCAGTAGGAATGGGAATGGGGGGAATGAGGAGGCAGGTGGAAGGCTGAAAGCTGATGGGGATAGATGAGAGGGTGGTGGGCTGCTGGGAGGACAGGAGTGTGCTCCAGGCCAACTCACTTCTTCTCCCGAGTCTTCTTCAGGATGAAGATGACGAGTTTCTTGATCAGCAGGATGAGAATGAGGAGCCCGATGACCCCGCCCACGACAGCCAGAATGATGAGTGTCACTGTGTTGTCCACTTCTTCCACTGTGTGGCCCGAGCAGGGAGGAAAGGGAAGGCACAAAGGGAGCAGGGGTCACCTGGAGTCGAGCACCGTGGCAGTGCAAGGCCATGTAGCCTCCACCCCCTGGCATCTGGGGCACATCCACTCCCAGACCCCCGGCCCTCCCCAGGCCTGCAGCAGGAAGCTGGAGAGGCAGAGCATGGCATCCATCAGGCTAGGGCACACACAAGGGGCCCTCTCCCCCACCCTGCACATGCCCTCCCGCAGATGCGCTCACACAAGTTCGGGAACAAATCAGAATTAGAGCCCATAACACTCAAGTTTGAGTGGTGACTTGATCCCGAAATTAACAGGAGAAAATTTCATTGCCTCTTTCTAGACCTCCTCTACTCACCCATAAAAAATTAAGAACCTCCCTATGATATCTCTTAGATGGTGAGAAGCCTTCAGAGTCAGATAGCCTGAATTTCAAGTACGGGATTTAACTGTCACTAACTAGCTGGCGATGTTGGGCAGGTCATTGAACCCTCCTAGCCTCGTTTTCTTCATCTGAAAACTGAACTCCTGACTGATTCCCGAACCTGCTCCACCCAGTCTTCCTCCTCTCCACTGAGAACAACTTTACCCTCCCAATCGCTATAACCACAATCCTTGGAGTCTTCTTCGATGCCTTTTATTCAAACCCTTTATCCAATCTACCTGAGAATCCTGACGGCTCTAACTTTACAAAATTCCAGAATCTGATGGCTCACAATCTCCCTGGCCCTGGCCCAAGCCACTTCTTGCGTGGACGTCTGCAATAGCTTCCTAACTGATCTCCTCCCTCTATCATCTATTCTTGGCATAGGGGCCTGAGTGAACCTGTTCAGGCCTTAACTCCTCTTCTTCCAGTGGCTCCCACCTCACTCACCCTTCCAGTAGGGTGGTTACACAATCTGGCTTGACCTGACTGATCTCTCACTCCTTGCCCAGCTCCAGCACTTCTCCAGCACTAGCCTGTTGTGATTCTTCACACATCTGCCTCAAGGCTTTTGCACTCACTGCTCCCTCCCTATCTTCCCAAAGATGCCCTCATGGCTCCTCTCTCACCTTCTTCAAAAATCCCCACTCTATCGCCTTTTTCAGAGAGCCCTTCCCTATTCACCCTGCTGGCACCCCATCTTTCTTTCCTGCTTTATTTTTTCTTCTTAACACTAGTCATGTTCTCTTCTACAATAACATTTTTCTATTGTGTATCTCCATACACAGAAGGGGAGGAAGGTAATCTCCATAAAGGCAGGAATTTGTCTATCTTGTTCATATCACATCCTCAGGACCTAGAATAACGTCTGGCCCATACAAGGTGCTCAGTAAATATTTGTTGAACAGATGGATGAATAAAGCTGTACAGATGCAGAGACGATCCACCTCAAGGGAGCTGGTAAGGAGCAAAGGAGCCAAAGTCAGTGACAGCACCTAACTTGGGACCTGGCACCCAGAAATGCTCCACAAATGCTGATTCTCTTCCCTCTGAAAAGGCTGAGCACAGGCCAGGTGACAGGAGCCCAGACGGAAAGGAAGAAGTGACACCATAGGCAGACCTGTGACTCCAGGCTCAGAAAAGCTGATTGGATGACCTCTGGGTCCGCTCTTGCACACTCAAGATTGAACTCACGGGTGTCTCTCTCTCCACGGACTCGGTGTCATCCAGGAGAGCAGCAAACCCCCGGTACACACAAAAGGCAGCCGAGTCAGGATCCTTGAGCAAGCCCCCTTCCCTTTTTCTCTCTGCTTCTGCATTTCCCTAGTCTTCCAGGCCCCTCCCCTCCATGGGACAGCACCTCACTTCTCCAACCCTGGTTATCACATCCTCCTTCTCTAACCACACCAGGTCTGGTCAGGGACCACCTGGCTCATTGTCATATGTACCCTCCTTGTATGATTGGTCTCCTGTGCCAGACTGGAATCCTAGGTGGGATGTAAGCCCCCAGAGGACAAGGGCCAAGTCTTACTCCATCTCTGCAGTTTTCGCCGCTACTGGCAGATGTGTGTATCATGTTCTGCCCATTCTAGTTATTTATTTATCTTCTGTCCTACGTTGTACTGTGAATTCCTCAAGGAAGAATGTGATGTATCACTCATAGCACTTTTTAGTGCAATGCCTGACATTCAATCAATTTTTGCTAATGGAATACCCAATGGTATTAATAATCAGTATATAGGTAGAAAACCTTACTAGCCACAAAACACTCCCATGTAGCTTCTCTAACCACAACTCTAGGAAAATGCAGTCATATTCCCATTTTACAGATGAGGAAAACGAGGCTTTAAAAGGCTAAGAGTATTTCATAAGCTATTTGGTAGCAGAATAAGTGTTCAAGCTGAGCTCTTCTAGCTTTTAGATGTAACTCCAGCAACTCTGGAAAGTGTAAAGCAAAAGAAAACACCAACACAGTCTTTGCCATTTCACTGTAATGCTGAGTTGGGTGCCCCCCAAGTCCTTCCCACTCCACTGCCCTGTGCCAGCCCCTACTGCATACGTCTATCAACGACTTGGAGGAAGATGGTGGCGTGGTGCTGGAGATTATTCTCCTTGGGGTTCTTCACATGGCAGGTGTATTTGCCCGTGTCGCTGAACTCCAGGTCCCTCAGCACAATGGAAATGTTGTTCATCTTCTCCTTAGTAGAGCCTACCAGAGTGATGCGGTCATCGTCTTTCAACGTCACCTTGGGGTCAGACTTCTCATTCTTCACAGTCCCCTCTATGAGCTGGTGGAGGAAAGGCATTGGGGAGAGAAGGTGGCCAAGAAAGAATCAGGGTCCTTAAGGGTCATGACATCACACCAGCCCACTCCTTGAGTACCTTCCCTATCCAGGACCAGGAAGAGCCTGCAGTCACACCCTGTTCCTTCCCCCCCGCCCCCCAGTTTCCTCTTCCAGCGTCAATAGCTCTGCCTGTCTAACCTGAATTTTGCTTGTTTCAGGCTAAACCCATTTCCTTTTATTAAGGTCTCCCTGGAATGCAGCACAGCTCTTACCGCTCTCTTCATAAAAGCCTTTTATGTAATGACTCCTGCAAGCACCGCACTCATTTCCCTCTATCACCTTCCACCCAGCCTCTGCTGACACCATGTCCCCCGCGCATTCGAATTCTGGCCCTCTATCAAGACCTGGATCAATCCCACAGCTAGGCCCGTCAGCACCCTCTGAGGTCAGCATTTAATTATAACCAGAGTTGGTCTCTTGTGGCTTCCCTGTGAACGTCTCAGGTTGGATCCCCTACTAGATTGTAGAGTGAGTACTCAATAAATACCTGTTGATTGGTTCACCCCCACTCCCATCGCAGCCCCACCAATGATCCTGCGGCTCTCCCTCCTCTCTCCCTTCCTCTCTCCTTTCCCTGCCAGTCCAGTTTCTCAGCCCGTCCCTCATTTAGACTCTCCTCATTCCCTCTCTCCAAGCTTTCCAAGGCCTTTCTCTCTCCTGTTTGTTAGACTAAACTATTGATTTTTAGACAAGCAATCCAAGCTCCGGGTATTTCTTAAGACCAGACGGAGGACTCTAGCCAAGAATTCCAACAGTCCCCGAATGCTGGCAACACGATCTATGCATCTCTCCCAGTTACATTCTTCCTGGCAGGCTCTGAAAAGAATACTGGGAGAAAGTGGGGCAAAAGGTTCTGGGGACCATCGCAGTGGGTCTCAGTCCGGAAGCGACCAGAGCCTGGGAGGGGAGGCATGGGTAAGGGAGGCTGGGCTGTACTGTCCTTCCTCCAAATACGTACAATCTTGAATGCGTCACTGCTGTTGTAGGTCCACCGGAAGTGGAGGTCCTCGAAGCCAAAGCAGCTGGAGAAGGTGCAGGGCAGCAGGATCTCCGTGCCGTTGACAGCGTAGATGTTGGTGGCCTTTCCCACAGACACCTCCAGCGACAGGGTTACGGGGAGCAGGAAGAGGCCTGTGTAAGGAGCACCGCCTCCTTAATAAAACCCCACCAAAACCTCAGCCTGGAGCTCTGGAAGGGGATGCTCGGACAGGGCGGAGTGACTTGGCCAGCAGGGAGGTCTCTGTCACCCTCCGTGCCAACTTCGGGAGGATGACTCTCTACTCCAATTAACACCGTCTGGGCCACCCGCCATCATTCTCCATTTCTCCCCTGGAAAGGACTAAATTCTGGATCAGGGAGTAGCCCTTGTGGCGCTCTGGATGACCACCAGGGGTCACCCCAACCCAAGGATACGAAGGCTTGGCCACTGCCCGAACCGCGCCCGCTCCGCCCCTCACCTGGGGGCGCAGTGCCTGGAAGCGCTCCTGCCGCATCTACCCCGGGACGCACAGGGCGGGCTCCCTTCTGTTTGCAGGGGAATTCCCCTAGGACAGTGCGCACCTCCCGCCAGGTTTTCAGGACTGGCGGGCGGGGCGGTCGAGGCGGGGAAAGAGCCGGGTCCCGTAAGGTGAAGAAGAGAAACGCGGCCGCCGCAGTCCCGGGCTGCAGTCCAGCAGCCTCTCGTTCCCCGGTACTGGAGGCTCCTCCCTGGCCCCAGGGGCTGAGAGGCAGAAGGACACGTTCGGGCTGGACCTCGCTGGGTCAGCCGAGTCCGACGCCTTCTGGCCGCCAAACGGGAGCCTGGGAACCGCAGGAAGACGGCCGGGCGGGGAGGAACACGGCGCGGGTGGGGACCGATGCGGGTCTTGGAGCTGGGCAGCCGCGGGGGCGCGCGGGCGCAGCCAGGGTGGGAAAGTCAGAGGCAGAAGACACCCTGGGGAGGGATTCCGGGCCAGCCCAAGTGCACGCGCGCGCGGGGGCGGGACGGGGAGGGCGCTGGACACGCGGTCGGGTCCTGAGCCCGGCAGCCCGGCCTCCCCGCCACACTCCGCCCCCGTCGTCCCCGTGCGTCCCCGAGCGCCCCTAGGCTTCTTTCTCACGCTTCGAACCTCCTCCCTAGCACTCCGATGCGACCCCTCTCCGCTGGGACAAGGCCGCTCCACTCACGGCCTCCAAACTCCTGCTCCGGAGTCCTTGTAAGGGGGCCTGGTTCCCCGCCCCCTCCCCACCCCACGTCCTGCAGATGCCTCAAGGAAACCCCACTCGCCTCAAGGTCGATGGGGGCGGGTGTCCGGAAGTGGATGCCTGCCTCTCCTCGTCCCTAGGGGAAACTGGCACCTTCCACCCCCAGTCTCAGGAAGGCCCTCTGTTGTCTAACTTAATTCCCTGTTCTGCATCATAAACCTCTTGTTTTGCCCCCATCAGATGATAATGCGTCTTAGCAATGCTTTTCAAATGACAGAAAAGGATCTCCAAGGAGAGCTGGCAGCCCTGCCGGCTCAGCTTCTTCCTGTGCCCCTAACTTCTGATGACAAAGTGGAGTGCTCATAGCCCCCAGCCCTAAAATCACACCCCGTGGTCCAGTAATCCCATCGTGATCCAGCCACTGTCGATAACAATAGTAATAACTGATATTAACTGAGCATCTACTATGTGCCAGGCACATTTCATCCTCACCTGTCCTATGAGTCACCTACTATTATAGGTCCACATTGTAGGTGAGACAACTGAGCCTGGAGAGGTTAGGTAACTTGCCTGCGAGATCTGGATCTGCCCACCAGGGCTCTAATTAGTGCTGGGAAGTTATTTCAATTAGCCTTCATTTTTGGTCAGCTTCTAGGATTCATGGCCAGCCAGAATTTGTTCTAGAGCCTTGGTTTTCAAACTTGAGAGTTATCAGAATCCCCTACAGAACAGCTACAGCTGGCTCCACCCAGCCCCTAGAGTTCTGATTCAGAAGGTCTGGAGTGGAACCTGAGCTTTTACATTTCTAAAAAGTTCCCAGAAGATGCTGTGAGCAGGGACCACACTCTGAGAACCACTATGCGCGAGGATTTGTGGATACTAACTCCAACTTTTATTAGAATGCTCAAAGGCATGTATAATGTTCCCATTTTATATATGATGAAATTGAGGCTCAGAGAGGTTAAGTTGACTTGCCCAGGGCCACACAGTAAATGGTGAATTTGAGACTGAGCAGTTACTATAGGATAGGAGAGCTATTTTATATACACTGTCTCATCATAATCCTATAAGTTACTATTATTAACCTTCATCATAATCCTGTAAGTTACATTTTTCTTACAATAAACAAATGAGGAAACAGGCTTAAAGAGATTACCTTGCTCATGGCCACACACCCAGTGAGTGGCATAAGCAGCATCCAGATATTAGCCCCCTTTTCACCACTCTGCGACCAACTGCGCTCTCCAAGAAAACACTGCTATCAGGGCGTAGCATTCCATAGAACTCCTGCCTTTCTGTTTACCTCTGCCTTCCTCTGCCCCATCTCCCCCAGAGGTCTAAGGACAGAAGCCAGACACAAGATCCCACTCTCCAGTCTGCAGCCAGCACTAGAACCTTCTGGTGGGAGACACCAACTCTGCTTCCCACCCTCCATAGCCCCCACAAACAGGAAGTGAAAGCAGAGCAGTGGACAGGGAAGCTGTCAGACAACGCAGCTTCCTGATAACTAATGGCCTCCCTCAGGGCGCCAAGGAGTGTGGCTGCTCCTCATCAGCCTACCGGTCCAGGAATCAGGGTCCTGGAGGACATGGGGCAACTCAAATCAGTGCCCAAATCTCCCCACCTCAACCCCAGCCAGAAAGAGATATTCAAGAGCACAAAAGATGCGTGCGAAAAGGGAAATCTTGTTGGTTGCTTTAAATAGAAGCAAAAATGAGCAAAAGACGGGTCCAGAAGAGAGGAGAACACTATTTCTTTAAGGTCTGGCTCATGACACAGTACACATTTCTGCCTGATTTGTGTGCGTCTATGTGGATGACTTAACTCCAATACACTCAGGACTCTGCAAGTGAAGCATTGCTATTTCCTCAGTAGCTGGAAGGGGAAAATGAAAACTGGCAGAAATGGTTTCACAGAGTCCAGAGCCCTGTCCAAGTGAAAGCATCAGAGAGGGTGGGCAAGCCTGGCTTCTTCAGTGCACAGCCCTCCCAGCTGGGAGTCATGCAGTCCGGCCAGTTATGTCTGGGAGGGTCATGCACGAGAAAGCTGAGGGGCCTGCCTTCCACTGAACTCAGTGTCTCCTACGAGGTTGCTCTGGGGGAGAGGGAGGAACCAGGGACAGGTGTTGGTCCACAAAGGCCCCCGGAGGGCTGCTTCAGGATGACCAACCCTGGAGAGGACTGGTGAGCATGCGCAAGGCAGGCCCCACTCTGCCAGCTGACCTTGAGAAAGTCAGAGGTGCCACATCCGGTGTGCATATCCCCAAGCCAGGGCAGGGATGCCTCTTTCCTACTTTCTCAAGCTTGGTGTGAAGCCAAAACAGGAGATTATAAAACACAAGAGGGGCTTCCATGAGTGGGCATCCTGCAGATAGAGGAGGATGGTATTTGAAAGGGGAGCAGGGGACAAGGGTATCCCTCATCACAGGTAGCCAGGGCACCCCTAGCTTCCCTGAATAACCAGTGTCAGCCAAGAATGTCTCCAGGCCATTCCCACATTGATCTGTGTTTTCACCCTGTACCACTTCTTGGCTTATTTCCATGTGGCCATTTCCCTGGAGTAAAGAAAGCCTTGCTTTGCTCTTTTCTAAACTTAATTCTGGAATGTTAAAGTGTACGTGTGTGTGTTTGAGAGTGGGGAGCCTCTTTCTGGCATTGTGGAATTGAGGAACAACAACTCTTCCCAGTCATGATCCCGTGGAATTCCATCCTGAACCCCAAAACCTTGCTTTTCCTCACTAAAAGGCCCTATCCACTTAGCCACTCTCAGAGCAGCCATTTTCTTTGCCTTCTCTGAAGTCCTCGGCCCCCTGCCATCCTCATCTGGGGTTTTGTCTGAGGACTGACTCAGGATCACGTTTGTTAAAGTGGAAAAGTATTCAGCACATGCAAATCACATTATTAAATATTCACACCAGCAGGAATCTTATGGCAGCTACCATTTATCCCAAGGCAAATGTGGAGGCAGGAAACATTCCGCCACCTTTTCCCACATCCAGGGATCACTCACAGCCACCCCAGGAAAGAGGGGCAGGCTGGTAGCCACTCTAAGTGTAGCTCTGAGGGCTTGCTGGCACGGCAAGTGGACACACGGCTGACTTTAATAGGGAGGCTGATACACTCTGGCCCAGGGAGAGTTAGAAAGGCTCAAAGTTAGAGCTGGGTGCAGAAAGTGGGCCGAGGCCAGCAGGACAGGACCCCTCCTAGGGTGCAGGCCCTAGGGGCTTTGGGAGGCAGGGCTGGGCCAGGCAAGGCCCCTGGGCCCAGAGACAAAGGAAAGATTTCAGTTCCCTCTCCCTAGGCAACCTGCCTGCTTCCTGCCCACCCCCAGGAGCTTTGCTGGGATGAAAGCATGCCCCCGAGACAGCATGGGATGCTCAGTGAAACCAGCTTTGCAGACAAGTCCCAGCAGCATGCCTGTCCCTCCTCTTATAGGCCAGAGAGCCGGTTGTGTTGGCATGGCCCACCCCTGGCTTATGCAAAGATGCCTACACCTCCTTGAGGACTGGCAGCAGGGCAAGATGGTCCGCTGTGCCCAGTCTCCCTCTCATGCTGATCCCACCAGAAGGGAGCCAGTCAAAAGAGCTTTGGGACTCCAGCCTTCTCTCTCAGGTGCCCCCACAGGCTTGCACCTCCAGCAGGTTCAGAAGGAGAATTAAGCGTGTTTTCCAGATTCACACCCAGGATTCCAGATTCAAACTCCCTCCGCTTCTCCCCTTTCCTCTCTTCTCCACAGTCTCCTTGCCTCCTCTTTCCTTTTTCTTCCTCTGAGTGGGACTGTGCACCCTCTCCTTAATTGCATTCTCATTAAACAAGCCCTTAATAAATACACACCAGGGGAAATAGGGTTATGCAACAGAGCACCCTCACAAGTGATAATTAAACACAGATCACAGCAATTAAGTAAATGGGGGAACAAGGAAGGAGTGGGCAGGACAGAGATATTACCAGTTACATGCTTAGGAAGAGATAGGAAAGCACATAAACCTCAATGGCAATAATACAGCCTTGGAAACTGCTTCTCAGTTTAAGAAAAGGGCATTTTGTTAGGTTATCAAAAATCACTTTGGTCTCAGTCTGTGAGACTGGGTTTGATATGGGGAGAGGGGAAGAGGACTCCTGGAAGTTCACTGCTCTGTACCCAGTCTTCAAAGCTATGAAAATAGCAGCTCTAGGCCCCTCAAGTCTTTATCCTTCCATGCCCATGCCCCAGAGCCTCACTTATTCTTCAGCCCTAAGCACAATCCCTATTTACCTTCCCCCTCACCAGACTTGAGTTAACTGGGAAGCAGCGTGGTGTGACAGAGCCCAAGAAACTCAGATTCTGTCCCACTTGGCAATCAATTGGCCATGCGCCCCTAGACAAGTCACCATCCCTCTCTGGACCATGACTTCCTCATCCCTAGAAGAATTCTGTGCTCTGCTTCCCAAAGTCCCTGCCAGCTCTGATGTTCCCAGGGAACACTTCCAGTTGGCTGTCCAGTCGTCTCTGTGTCTCCCCCACTGGACTGAGAGCAAGGATGTCATCTATGTCCCAAGCTCAGACCAATGCCTCTGTGAGGGCTCAGTCAGTGTTGCCTGGTCAAGGGCCAAAGGGACCTTGGTTGGAGTCCCTCTGCAGACCAGAGGGGCAGGGGATAGAGCAGATGAGGCCAGTCCTGGGGCTGGCAGGTCTCCCACGTACAAGTCACTCTGCTCTCTCCTGGGCTCCCAAAGCGTAGCTCAGAAATTCATCTAAACCTATATCAATAGGCCTTAGCCCCTACCTGATCTATACAGCTGAACAGTCCTTGGAGAAGGTGGGGCTTCCACCTGGAGAAATGTACAGAGACTGTGCCCACAATCCCCCTTACACACACGCGCGTGCGTGCACACACACACAGATACATCATTTTCAGAGCCCTCTCAGTTGCCCACAGAGGCCTGGTTCTATGAGTATTCTAACAAACCAGGGACTGGCATCTCCCACCCAAGAACATAAGCCAGAGGTGTGAAGTGGGGTCGTTTAATGACTGTCTGAGTTTGAATTCCTCAGTGACCCTTTACCCCTGCCATTGCCACCATGGGGACCTGGGCTGATCTGAGATGCGATGGGGGGAAGAAGCATGGAATGACGTTGTGCCCACCCTGTGAAAAGGAGCCTCAGGCCTCACTGAAGCCCACTTCTTTAAGGTCACTGTGAAACCAGCATGACATCTGTGCCAAAGGTACAGGAGAAAACACGGGTGTCTTCCATCTAGCCGTACGGAGGTAAATAAACATCCCAAGTACAAGAAATACTCTCCTCTCTTCACCACCAGGCACCAACCTGATAGATCTGCACACAGTTCACATTCACAGAAAGAGTAGCCACTTCCCTTACAGGCTTCTGTCTCCCTGTTTTCAGCACAAATACCTACATCGGGTGTCTTTCCCAATGCAGGGAGCTGCCGAAAGCCAAATCTGACCAACATAAACAGGAAGAGATGCCGTTGCCAGAGATGGAGTCGGCTTACATTGAAGTCTGGCTATGATTTATGAGGAGATTACATTCTGGACTAATAAATATCATTCCCTAATCTCTTGGAGTTTGACACTCAAAACTCTCATGTGCATATTAATAGATATTAATAATGCTTCTTCCTCCGTGTCCTCTGGACATGTCTCCTCTGTCTCCGTATTCACTCCAAAAATGAAGAGCCAGGAGCAGGTCAAACAGGTCTTCCCTACGGAATCTCTTTGTAGGAAGACAGACAAGGCCCTTCCTAAAGGGTCTTGAATGATCCCGCAAGCCCCTCCAGCCCCTTCCAGCTTTGGGGTGCTGCTGTAGAGAAGGCAGTGGCTCCCGAGGGAGGTAGAGGGCAGAGAAGCAAAGCAGGAAAACGGCCCAGGAAGAAGGGGACTCCCCTGCCCCCAATTGGTGCATGCCTGGTGCCTGGGAAACAAGCAAACTGCTCTGGGCAGGGATGCAAACCATCATCTCAACAGTCACACGAGCAACCCACCTGGTACCCCCTGCACCCAAGGCAGGGACCCCCTCCTCCAGCATCCTGAACCTGTGAACTCGGGAGACCCGCACTGCAGCCCCAAGATCCAGCTCCAAAAACCTGGAGCCAAAGGTGCCAGAGACAGCAAAAAAACTAATCCTGAGACTTGCGGGCTGATGGGGTAGAGAGGGACGCGCACGGTCCCCAGGGAGCACAGCCTATGAACCAGGCGGGAACCAGGCAGGAAGCCGGCGGCCACGGTCCTCATTGAGTGCCGCACTCCAAAGCCCACCGTATCCAAGGCATCTTCCTTCTCGAGTGTCCCCTTCTCTGGGGGTGGGGGGAGGCAAGAGAAGAGACCAAGCTGGGGCTGCCTTACCCAAAAGCCCAGTGCCCAGCCATCTCGCCGGGGCTTTGCCTCCGTCCCCAGCCCCGGGCATAGTCCTGTTCTCTCCGGAGGGCGCGGGGGGCGCGGGGATGGAATACTGGGCACAGCCGCGCTCTCCGCCCGAGGTCGGCGTTCCACCACGAAGCTACCCCGGAGCTCTGCGCCGCGGGTCGGGGCTCGGGAAAGTTAGCTGGCAGAGAGCGAGAGGAGGGGGAGGAAGGGAGCGGAGGGGGAGGCGCGCTCGCCCGCTGCTGGGAGCCGGCTGCTGGAGCCGCGGCGGGAGGGAAGGAGGAGGAGGAGCCGGAGCAGGAACTGGAGGAAGATGGAGCGAGCGCAGCGGCTAGCGAGGCTGCGCCTTTGCTCTGGAAGCGCTCCAGCCGCAGGAGGGGCGGTGGCCGCCGCGGAGCCCAGGGAGCCCCCGCCCGCTGCGCACCCTGCCCGGCGCGTCCCGCCTCGCGGTCCCGGAGCCCCGGGACCAGGCCATACCCCTAACTCCCTCTCCAGTGGGGCTGGGCTGCTGCGGCTGGCACTGCAGGGCCGGCCTGCAGCCACCCGCATCATCCCATGCGCTGAGCTGCCAATTAGGAACATAGTTCAGGGGGGAGTAGAGGTGGAGCTTTTCGGTTGTTGGAAGGCTGTTTTGTTCTGCTTAGGGGAACACGGGAAGATTAGTGGCTCCCTTTCCCAGGACCGCCAAGAGACCGCTCTAAAGTCCGCAGCGGACGCTGCAACAACGGGTGGGCGTGTGCGGGCTTGCCCACTGCAGCCTGCGCCTCCTCGGTGGCGGTGCGATTTGGCGCGCGTGCAGCTTCCGGAGCCGCTCCCGCCACCTTTAGCCCTATCGCTCAGCATCTCCGGCGGTTGTTTTAGGAAGCCTGGAACAGAACTTTCCAATTGCAAACTGCCCCCGCCCTCCCTTCCCCCACCCCCACGCCACCCCGCCCCACGTTTCTCCATGGACCCCTTGGAAATCGCCATGCTCCAGGTTAGGGAGCAGGACGGCCCGCTCCTGGTCTGTGTCCTGCGCCCCATTTCACCCTCCCCCTGCACCCTGCTTCTCATTTTTCCTACCTAGGCCATCCCCCTCAGACTCTGCCTTTTCGCCCTCCTCCAGATCTCCTGTTTTCTTCGGAAACGCAGACTCCCTCGGCCTCCCTTTTGGGGTAGGGGTGCAGGAGTCCTAGGTAACAACCAGGTCAGAGGGCTGAGGCGAGGCTGTGAACGAGTGAGCCTTTTCCCAGACAGTCCCAAGTGAAAGAGTTTACCTGAGCCGTGCTACTTGGGGTGGTGGTTCTGTAAATGAGTAGATATCCTCCAGGGCAGCTTTCCAACCATCCAAGACCCTCCCTGCATCACAGGCCATCTTTACTGTCTAGGACTGGTCCGAACTGGGAAGCCTGCTCCCACTTCATGGTCTGACTTCTGCTGCAGGCACACCAACACACCACCTTCTTAACAGGGGTCTCCGGGTGGACTTCGAGTAATAGTGGACCCCTTGAGGTTGCAGGCAAAAGGCTGAATGTCTGTTTGCTTTTTCAGGAGAGAGGGTCGCTGCCTTCCCTATAGTGGCACAGAGGCTCTGGCAGCGCCACCATTTATGACTGTATGGCTTTGAGCAAGTTACACAGTCTTCCGGGGGAGCCTCTGCTCCTCATCTATAAAATGGTGAATGCAATGGTATTTGCCTCCTAGGCTTACTAAGAGCAATGTTACCCCTAGACCTGGGCAACAGGAGCCTCAGCCCTGGATTCCTGGTTTCAAGGCCCTCATTCTGGCCCTCCTCTGGCCATGCCCCTCCTCACTGGAGAATGAGTCCATGGGACCAAGGGGGCAGGGCAGACAGGGGCATGCACCTCCTCCCCTTCCAGACTGTACTCTGGGTATCAGGAACTCTGGAATTCCCCCTGTTCCCCAGATCTGTCCTTTCAAGGGCTGACCATATCAGGTGTACATTCAAGGGCTAGAGCAGTGGGCAAGGGACAGCTGTTTGCAGGTGATGGGGAACGCATGGAACTTGACATACACCCCAGGCATGCACAAGAACCCCTCTCCCTATAGGACCAGAGAAGAGCGTGTACCAGAGAATGGCCTGAAAGTTTCATTTTGCACGTGGTTTTCCAGGTTATCATGAAGGAAAAGTAATTAAAGGCAGATGATAAAACATCAATCTTAACACTTTGTTTTCCTGATTGATATTTAGACATATGTATAATTTCCATTTGTATCTTTGCTCCAGGCCTTGCAACATCAGAAGGGGACCTAGCTGTAAAGAGGGAATGAGGTATTATTGCATGTAAAAGTGCTTAGCAGACTGCTAGGCACAGGATAAACACTCAGTCCATTTGAACTTAAAGAGGTCTGTGGGCCCTGAGGCTGAGCCTCCCGCTCTGTCTCCAGGTTCAAAGGCTTACCCTGTCCTTCCCCCAGGAGGTCCTTGCACTAGATCAGCAGGGCCAGGCACACAAACTGACCACTTTATTTTTACAGCAGGGGTCATGTTTCTCACAGCCCTAGTCTGAGGTGAGAGAGGAGGTGAGCCAAAAGGAAGGAAAGTGACCCCTGCCCAGAGCAGGGGGAGGAGAGCGACAGAGCTGCAGGGATATCTTTAGATCGTGGTGACAGGAAAAGGTGGCCAGTGTCCTCAGTGTCCTCTCCCCACCTTCCCTGCTACCTCACTGCTACCTCACCAATTCGTAGAGTTTGAAAGGTCCATAGGAAATCCCCATGCCTTAGGGATGAAGAAAGAGGCTCAGAGAGGTAGAACGTGTAACCCGAGGTCACCTAGAAAGTTGCTGCTAAAGTCAGGGTTAGCACCCCCCCATTACTTGATTTCCCCAAACCGCACCCCCAGCTTTCCTCTAAAGAACTCCAGGAGGGCTCAGCAGTTGGGCAGAAAGAGTGCTTGAGAAATGCATTAGCTTAAGGGCTAGAGAATTTTTACATTTATGGAGCACTTTCCTAAAAAATTCTCAAAAACCGAGCCCATCGATCTAACTCAGAGGCTCCTACTGAGGATGCCAGGGGAGAGGGTGTCAAAAGGTCAGAGCTCCTTCTCTCTTACCTTTTAAAACTATCTTTTCCGGGGCCCTCCTGATTTAGTACCTCTTCACCCAGCTCAAGAGTCCCCAGTCACTGGATAGGGACAGGAAGAAACAGATACCACACCTTGGCTCCTGTCCCTTCTGCTGGAAGTCCCTTGGGGGAGGGCAGGGGTGGTATCTGGGGACACAGTCCCCAGCCACGGTCAGACAAGCCCGATTCCTGGTGATGGGGTAATGCACACACAGCTCTTGGGTGGCCTAGCTCAGAAATACATTGAAGAGCCAGTTTTCAAAGATGCAGAGGCGGATTGGGCCCTGTGCCACAGAGTTGTCAGAGAACTGCCCGCTCTCAGGCTGCAGGAGACAAGGCCTAGATTTCAGGGGAAGGAGATTGTTTCCTCGGGGATTCATGTAGGGTTCTTTGAAGCAGTAAGCCCAACAAAAATCCTCAGGGACCAAGCAACTGACTCAGCTGGTCTCCTCTCCCCTGCCCTCCTAGGGAGCTGGATCTGAGCGAGGAGGGAGGGTGGGTGCCTGTTTTCCAGGAGGGCCAGCCTAGAGAGGAATCAGCATGCCCCAGGGGAAGTCAGGTGGGCAGGAATGGGCCGAGCTCCAGCTGCCAGCCTCCAGAGCTGCTCTTACACTGGAAGGCATTCACCCCTGGAGTGGGATCACCTTGTACAGATAATCAGGGTGGGTACATGGAAAATACTTCCTCCCTGTCATTTCTCAGACAGCCATCGAGACCCTGTGCAGAGGAGGAAGGGCAACAGAGAGCTCCAAGGAGGTCTCCAGCGCTATTTTGAGAGGAGCTCCTCCTAAGTAACAAGAGCCTGGCAGGGAGCCTCCTCCTACTCTGGCTCCCCTATTGCCCTTGCCCGCCTGCCTCCCTCTCCCTCCTCTTCCCCCATAAACGCTCGCGCTCCTGCCGGGGCACTGCAGGTAACAGAGGGAGCTCAGCGCAGCGCTGACTTGGCTCTTGGAGCTGGAGGACAACGGGCTCTGCAGTGAGCCCGCCTCCCCCACCACACACCCACCTCACAGCTCCTCTCCAGAGCAACACCAAGAGATGCATCTGTCCCTCTCTCTCCTTCCCTGAGCTACTCCCTGGTTGTAACCAGAGCCCCGGTCTCAGGATGGGGAAACTGCAGGCAGGAGATTCTCTCTACTTGTACTAACTTAAAGTTAAATGTTCACAAATCCTTCTGCCACTTGGGTTGGGGTTAGGTGGATAATACCTGGACAAACTTTTGGAAGCTTCCTTCTGCTGCACCAAGGTCTGCCCTCTACCCCTCCCTACTCACCACTCCCTTCCTCCAGCTCAGAGCATCAGCTTGGCCCCAGCCAGAGTCTCAGCGTCCACTGAAGTTTGGCAGGTGCCGAGGGGGTTAACAGGACAGCATGCACCAAACCAACCCACAGGCACATGGCTTAGCAGTCCAGCAAGGAGCACCACACAGAGTCCACGGCTTAGCAGTCCAGCAAGGAGCACCACACAGAGTCCACGGCTTAGCAGTCCAGCAAGGAACACCACACAGAGTCCACCTCACACCAACGAGCTGGAGTAAAGATAAACTCTTTCTGAACCCTTCTCCCAAGGAGAGTTGATCGCTTCTTCTCACTCCTCTGCTTTCTAGGGGCTCTGGGCAGAGGCAGGTAGGAAGCCACGTCCTCAACCCCTCCCTTCCTCTGTTTCTGTTTTCTGCCAGGTTCTGTCCAAACATCCTTTCAGGCTAAGGTGGGTAGAGAGCCCCAGACAGATGAGCTCATTGGAAGGAGGAGGGCAGAGGGAGGAGGCAGCTGGAATATCCTGACCAGAGGGATGCTCACCAGCCAGTCCCGCGCTGGAGAGAGTGTGTGCCCACTTCCAGGAGCAGGCATGTGCTGCCCTTGCAGTAGCTCCGAGATGGGGTGAGTCCTGGACGTCTCTTTACTATAGGCCACATTGGGGTGGGGTTTGAAGCCCCCGGGCAGGGTGTCAACCCCCCTACCCAGCACTCCAGAGCTATATTTCTCTCTCTGCTTTGTGGGTCACCATGGCCCCCTGCCTGCCCATCAAGGGAGGATGGTGCCTCGGGAGGGCTGGGAACTGGAGGCTTTGGGAAGGTTTGTCATCCATTGCAGCCTGTCTCTCACAGGACTGCCTTGTCAGCTGAATAGCCAGATACCCTCCTGACCTGGGTCTGAAATGGGCACCTGAGACAGACTGAGCAAGCCAGAAGCACAGCATAGCATGGAGTACCTGGCAGGACTCCCCAGATGCTCCGGTTTCATGCATTAGGAGCATTTTAGTGTGGGAG
The DNA here is from genome assembly GCF_009764315.1 of Trachypithecus francoisi. NCBI lineage: Eukaryota > Metazoa > Chordata > Mammalia > Primates > Cercopithecidae > Trachypithecus > Trachypithecus francoisi. The sequence goes on from NW_022681473.1 coordinate 106,459,462, forward strand.
CAGTGGGTCTTGCAAAGTGAGGGAGAGGGAGGATGCGGACCAGGAGAGGAAATGTGGCAGAGAAGGTGGGGGCCAGATGAGAGGAAGAGAGGAGGCCTGGGAGCAGAGGAGAGTCTTCCTGAGTCGAGGGCAACTTAAAGAATTTGGAATGTGGCTCAGGCTGAAGGGGACGGGTGGGGACAGAGAGACAATTGCCCAGTAGGTGAAGCAGAGGATACACAGGCTTTTGGCAGGAAGGGAGTGGAGCCAGAAGCCAGGAGAGGAGAAGGTGGCCAGCAGATGCTGTGGCTGTTTGCACAGAGCTGTGGGGCCAAGGGCCAGGCCATGTAGGGGTAGGCAGGAGGGGCCCACCGGGAAAGCGTGGCCTCTGTTCACAGTTTTGCCCTTATGTTGCTGTCCATGGTCACTTTAGGGTTGGCTCCAAGCCACCCTTCCCCCACCCCCAAGTGCTTGGTCTGCAAGAGCCCAGTTCACCGTCCTTTCTCCTGATGTCATGGGATAGCTTTGGCTTCACCAAGCCCGAGCGTGATTTTGGCTCTGCTGTTTCCTAGCTGTGCCACCTTGTTTGTACACATACTTATAACACCACAGAACTTTGTTTCCTCATGTGTAAAAATGAGAAAAGGATGCATTTGGGCGGGGCGTTGCCCTGAGGATGAAGTAAGCTGATGTACATCGAATACCTAGGTCAGCACCAGGCACAGAGTAGGTGCTCGGTAAATAGTGGCTCTTCTTTTTTTTTTTGTATTTTTTTAGTAGAGGCGGGGTTTCACCTGGTTAGCCAGGATGGTCTCGATCTCCTGACCTCGTGATCCACCCGTCTCGGCCTCCCAAAGTGCTGGGATTACAGGCTTGAGCCACCGCGCCCGGCCAATAGTGGCTCTTCTTATTGATCTAGCCAAGAGTCCCATACCTTCCTCCCTCAATGCCCTTAAAGGTCAAGATGGCCATGAAATCCACCCCTTAGCCCTTCCAGCAGGCTCAGCTCCAGTGGACAGCCTGCACGGGTATGAGCGTGCTATGGGGGAGTTGAGGGAGATGTTGACAGATTTGGAAAAGCTGGGGGCACTCAGGGAGAGGGAGGCAGGGAGGACTTGCATCTTCCCTCTACAGTCTTGACTGGAAAGACGGGAGTTTCTGACCTGGCTAGTGGGCCTAGGAAGGCAAGTTAGACTTGGCCTCATCTTTGGAAAGAAGCTCCCCAAGGTCACCTGGCTTCAAATTTCCCACCCTCTCCCAGCGTATTTCTCACTGTACATAGAGGTTTGCCCACACTCCCCACATCCCCACCACGGATAAATCAGATACAGAAGAACCAGGTAAAGTGGTACAGGGGTATAGAGGGGGCCTGGGGAAAACCACAACTGAGTAAGAAAGCAGAGGGCCAGACGCATGTGCATGTTTGCCGGTGTATGTGTTATACTTATCTTCAGGCAAGCAAGAGTTCTATCCCACTTCTATCATTTGAGTCCTAAAATGAGGACTGCAGAGGGCCATTATCAGTAAACTTAAAGGCTGTCTAAAAGTATGCCCTGATATATGAATCTTCCCAACAACACCCCTAAGTTATGCTTAAATACCTTCTGGGATGGGGATCTCATTACCTCAAAAACTCAACCCCCTGCACAGCTCTGATTTACATTGGATCAATATCTGTCTCTCCCTGCCAGTCCTAATGTCTTGCCTTGGGACAGAATGGGACAAGTCTAATCCCTGTCCCTGAGGCTACAGCCTGGGCCACTCTATCGGTCAACAGCTATGATGCACACTTCCTTTCCTGGCTGAACACACCCTCCTCTTCTGCCTATTTGCCCACAGGAAGAACTCTCAATCTGTTGGGGCAAACCGTTCCTAGTCCCTTTGCCACCTGTTTACTGGGAATTTGTCCCACTTGAGAAGCAGAGGCAACTGTGGTTGGGATAGAGGTGACTTTGCCAGGGCCACAGGGGAAAACCCCTCCCATGGAATCCCAAGTAGCCAGGCTGAGTGCCTGGCACCCACTTGCCCCTCCTTCCCCAGCACCTCCTAGACCTCGAGGTCATTATTGCCAGAGAAAAGAAAAAGTTGCCAAATCAGGTCACCAACTCCCCCATCCCAACTCGTCTATTCCCATCACCTCTTCCCCAGGGCCTTGCTCCCTTTTCTCCTAGGCTAGGCTCTACTAACCGCCCCCCACCACATCCATGTGCCATGTCAGGGTGCCAGGATGTGGTTCTCAGTGGCGCTTCCTTCGCCAGGCCCTCCGGAGCCCTCATCCACTGGGCTGCTGGAGCCTGTCCTAAGAAGCAGCTGGCACTCTGGACATCAGCCTGGTAGCAGGCAGCCAGGAATGACTAAAATATGGTGGGTTTCGGGGTGAGATTCTGTAGGAACAGTCAGGGGCTACCAGGGCTCTCTGAGAAGAGTTCCTGCAGAGTCCTTCCCGCGCGGACCTTCTGAGCCCCCAAAGAGCCAATGAAGAAGGCCAGGAGACCTAGTGGGGGCCTGCCCTTCTGTCCTGTGTCCAGTTGCCCAGCCTGCACCCCACCAGACACTACCCCAGGTTCCTGTCACCTGAAGATGTTTTGATACTACCTTCCACCCTTGCAAGATGGGAAGGAGATAGGTAACCTAAGAGGGGCCCCTATGCAAACTGACATGAGGCACGTCATGCTAATGGGGGATGGGAACGGGACTTCAGGAACTAGTGCCAAAGGACATGAGCCTATTTGCCCAGGGACATCAGGTCAGCCTAGGGAAGGCATTTACTGGGGGAAGAGAGACTTGGGTTCTATCCTAGGCTCTGTCATTAGCCAACTGTATGACTGGGCAAATCATGTTCCCTCTCTGAACCTCAGCTTTGAAAACTGGGCCCTTAAGGAAGCATGAGTGCCTCTTCTGCACCAACTCAGGCCAAGCTGGGGAGAGCAGGGGAGGGGCCTGGGCTGGTGCTTGCTGTTGTGTCAAGCACTAGGTGCAGCACCTGTGGACTGCAGGAAACACAGCGGACTCAGAACCCAGTGCCAGACTCTGTCTGTGCTTGACTCATCATGTCGCCTTAAGCATGTCAATTCTCTGTTCTGGTCCTCAGTTTCCCCTTTAGAATAATGAGGAGCCTTGACAGATATTCTGGGGGCCCTCCCATCTCTGCTGTTGCAAAGGTCTACTCTGTCACCCCTACTCCTTTTGACCCAGATTCCTATTCCCTAGCAACCGTCCATGGGCAGGCCGATAGCTATCCCACTGGGATATCCCTAGCAACCGTCCATGGGCAGGCCGATAGCTATCCCACTGGGATATCCCACGCATGGGGTGTCCAGTGGGAACTGGGAGGCTCTTGTACGGGTATCTCCATCCCAATTGAGGGGCACAGGAGACCAATCATTTTGAGCACCAGGGTAGGAGCTATCCCTTCCCCCACCAAGGCAGTTCATTCTGCAATCGAAATTAATCCACCCTGCCCCAGGCAGGCCAGGCCAAAGAACCCAAATTTAGGGGAGATGCCTGAACAAAATCCAGCCTTCCCAGAAACCAGGCCCAGTTCATGACTTCCAAGGCCCTCTTCCCCAGGGCCTTGCTCCCTTTTCTTTGCCCATAGGAAGAACTCTCAATCTGTTGGGGCAAACTGTTCCTAGTCCCTTTGCCACCTGGTCCCCAAAACCAAGTGTTTGGGAGAAAAGCCCAGTGAGGAAGTCCATCCTGAAGACATAAGTAGGAAGGAAGATTACTTGCTTCATCACCCGTTAACTGCACCAAGCCATTCCTATGGCCTGGGACTATCCTTTTGGACCTGCCCAGTATTTTCAGTTGTCTGTCTGCTTAACCTTACCTTGCAAATATTTACCAGCCCAACCTTCCCAAGGAGACTCGCAGAGATAAATATGGATCCGATCAGCTTTTCCTTTTTATAAACTGGCTGCTGGCCTGGCCGAATACCAGGGGCCTGTGTCCATCCTGGAAGGAACCAACCAGAATCCCTGGTGCCTTTTGCAGCTCAGTCCATGTCCCTTGCCCAAATGTTTCTATCTGTTAAGTAGAGAAGCACCCTCCCCGCCAACACCCCGTTCTTGGAAGGACTCAGGCTCCAGGGATAGACATTCTTTTAAACCAAGGGAACTTTGGTGCTGTTGAATACCAGCCACCTTTGTTTAACGCTGCCACCTCCGGTCTGACTTCTCTCCCAAATGGCAGCTGTCATCCTTTAAACCATTAGAACGACCAATATCAAGGTCCTCTTGGCGTATTCCTAACTACTAACCACTGGTGAGGGTCTCTGGATCACCAGGGAGCAGACAGGAATGAGACAGAAACCAAGAGAAAAGTAGGAACCAACTACCTAAGTATGTCTTTGCCATTCAGCAAGTTGAGGGTTTTCTTGCTGAAAAGGGTTAGCCAGCCTGTCTCTCTTTGCAGTGGCCCTTAATTAGGAGGAAGAGACGGATGGGGGGTGGGGAGGCGGGGGGAGGTTCTGAGAGAGCAGGAGAGGCTACAGCGGTTGAGAAACTAGCAGAGTGTGGTGGTGGGAACATGCAGCCAGAAGTGGGGCTCGAACCTTAGGGTAGGAAGAGGAAGGTAAGCCTGGTAAGCCTCCTAGGAGAGGGAGAGAGAGAGGTGCAAGGGAGGGAGGGAGAGATGCAAAGAGACAGAAGAATGGAGAGCAAGGGAGGAAAAAAAGGCCTGTCTTGGACAGTGGAGCCCCTAGCCAGGAGGTTGCCTTTGGTCCTAAACTTCTTAGGGCTGCTTTGGCACATGTAAATAGGATCCAGCAGTATGTAGATGGGACATGAGCCACCTGAACCTTGCCACAGCCACCCTTCTCCATGAATTGCATGAGGGCAGACTGACCAGCTGTCATCTATTCTTTCTGAGTCCAGAGGAGGCAAAAGAAATGTCTAATCCAACACCCCCGTGCAAAGAACAGGCAACATCCGCATGACAGTCAGCCTTGGGAGCTTCCAGGGTTGTCTTCATCTCCAAAATAATCGAGAGCCCTCCAAGAAGTAGGTGTTCAGTCACCCTGTCTCAGGGTGGGCAGAGTCCCCAGGGAGCTGGGGAAGGCAAAGGGATGAAACATCTGTGGGGGAACAAGTGTGGGTTAGACAACATTCCCCTTGTGAGACAGGGGCGTTGAGGCCCTCAGATGCTGGAGATCTGGCAGCACCAATGGGATTACCAGGCAAGGAGCACCTAGGGTTCCAGTTAAGATCCTGGCAAAGCTTCAGCCTACCCTGCCCTGAACCCCTGAATAAAGTCACACTCGAGGGATTTTCAGGGGAGACAGTTTATTGTCGCCAGTAGACCCAAACAATAAGACAAATTGCAAAAGAAACTCAGTCTGCTCCCAAAGCAGATACATCCCAGCAGTCAGGTCATAGAGGGCCATCTCAGTTTCTCTCCCCTTCCAACCACCCCTTCCAACCTCTCTATAGCACACACAACCAAGAAAGTGCATATGTAGTTGGGTTTTCCCCTCCAAGTGCACAAAGCGCAAGAACATTCCAAAATTTGCCTTTGGTGAATCAACTCAAAACACTGAGAAGTGATTACACCTCCCCACACACACACAGTGTAACTTTTGGGGTGGGTGTGGTGAGATGTTTGATATTTGTATATATAATATATCTATACCTATAGAGAGAGACTATGTACAGTGCATCAGCAAGCTTCAATAAAGGAACACGCCAGCAAGAGGCACAGCAAGAGACACAGGCTGTCCATCCTGAAGACATAAGTAGGAAGGAAGATTACTTGCTTCATCACCCGTTAACTGCACCAAGCCATTCCTATGGCCTGGGACTATCCTTTTGGACCTGCCCAGTATTTTCAGTTGTCTGTCTGCTTAACCTTACCTTGCAAATATTTACCAGCCCAACCTTCCCAAGGAGACTCGCAGAGATAAATATGGATCCGATCAGCTTTTCCTTTTTATAAACTGGAAATAACTGAAGAGTCCATAGCTAAGGGGCAGATAGCTATTTCCAAAGCCAGTTCCAAGGCACCTCAAGGCATTTCAGTCCTGAAAAATTGTGCTTTGTTCTTATAAGCTAAATCCCAAGGGTTAGCCGCCCGTCTCTCTTTGCAGTGGCCCTTAATTAGGAGGAAAAGACAGATTGGCGGGGGCGGGGGGCAGGGGGGCAGGGGGAGGTTCTGAAAGAGCAGGAGAGGCTGGAGCAGTTGAGAAAGTCAGCAGACTGAAACCAGCAGAGCATGGTGGTGGGAACATGCAGCCAGAAGTGGGGCTCGAACCCCATGGTAGGAAGAGGAAAAACTTGTCAGCATAAGTTAGGAAATAGGGTAGAGAAATGGCCGCTGTGGAAACATCTCACTGGTTTTCCACCTCTACTTACAGAAGCCCCATTTTGCTCCCAACCTCACCGTCCTGGGGGAGACAGCTCTATGAGTCCTCTGGAGGAGATTCTAAGAGGCTCCAGAAGAAAATGCATATGTGGGCTGAGCACCTGGGACAGAGATAGCTCCTGACCCAGCCCCATCTGCCGGGGCCCTGAGGCCCATGAAGAGACATTGCTTTTCCTGGGCCCCAACTGGTCAGGGCAGAGGGAAAAAAGACTCCAGAAATCTTGGGCTTCTTGATGGAGAGTTAGAACTTCTTAGAATACGCTAGGAAAGCCTGCAAAAAATTCCCCTAAATGTTATGGATCCTGGAGAAAGAGAAGTTTCCAATATCAGCACAGATCCTAACTCATCCTGGGAGAGAAGGACACTTTAAGAGTGACCAAAAAAATGAAATCTGCAAGCTGCAGAAATGTATACAACCACTCTTGGTCTCAGCTGGCATGAGGTGCCCACCACCCACCTCTCTGCCCCCAGCTGGCTGGCTCGAGTATGGGCAGTGTCCATCTGCTGCAGGCATCCTGGTGGCTTAGCCCACCCACATTGGCAGTGTGTTGATTGGCAGTTAGGTACCCAGCTGATGAGTTTAGCATTTCCAGATGGGCTTGACTCACTCACCTCACCCAGGTGTTACCAGGCTGGTTGCCCATCCCCCACTCTGTGCCCACTCTGCCTGGCCTCTGCACCCTTGACCCTGTTGTATCGCCCCTCTTCCCTGCTGTTTCTCCCTTCCCAGGGCCCAGATTCTAGAATCTCTTCATCTTCCCCAATTGTAGCCTTGGAAGCAGTGTCTTGCAAAGGTGGAATTAGATGCACCAAAAAGTTAATCTTGGTCCCTACAGTGCCAACCTGGCAGCCCCCAATGCTTATGGCTTTGTGTATGTCCCCAGTGCCTGGCACAGTGCCTGGCACATAATAGATGCTCAATGAATGGTTGCTGAATTGAAGCGAATTAAGCTGAATCTCCCAGATGATATTGCTCTCTCCCCAAATTGGCCATCTGATGGGCAGAGGCAGGGATTGGTCCCTGAGACTGTCACAGTTCTGTCTCCACCCCCTTTCCTAGACTTATTCCCTACCCTGGGCACCTGACTCCCTGAGCAGGGGTGGGGCTGAGCTCCTGGAAAGGCTGGGAAGTGCTGGGGCAGGGAATGCGGCATTTGCCAGCAGCTGTGCCCTTCATGCTTGCTCCCTCCCTCCCTGCTTCCCTCCACTCCTCCTCAGTCCTGGCCAGAGGGGCTGGGCTCCTGGGACGGGGGCAGGGCTAGAGGAGCCCACCCCTCCACCTCGCCCCATCATGGACCAGGCCCCAGAGGCCCCTCCCACCTGGAAAACGATGGCTCTGTTGATTCAAACTGGAGACTGAGGAGCCAGAGACGGGGGCAGGATCCTCAGTTTCTGTCAGGTGGAACCTCAGTTTCCCCATTTGCAAGTGAGTGACTCGGCTAGTTGATGTCAGGATCTTCCAAGGTCGTGTTCTCAGAGTCAGTGTTTCTGTCTCTTGCTCCTTCTCTCAGGCCTAACCAATTTCCATTGAATGTGAGTGTAATGGCAGTGATGGTTGGCTCCCTTTTTTTGGGGGGGGGAGACGGAGTCTCTCTATGTCGCCCAGGCTGGAGTGCAGTGGTGTAATCTCAGTTCACTGCAACCTCCGCTTCCCAGGCTCAAGCGATTCTCCTGCCTCAGCCTCCCAAGTAGCTGGGATTACAGGCACACGCCACCATGCCCAGCTAATTTTTGTGTTTTTAGTAGAGATGGGGTTTTACCATGTTGGCCAGGCTGGTCTTGAACTCCTGACCTCAGGTGATCCACTCGCCTCGGCCTCCCAAAGTGCTGGGATTACAGGCGTGAGCCACCGTGCCCGGCCTACAATTGCCATTTTTGTCCCTATGAAGGGAGTTGTTGGGAGAGGAGCGAGTAGCGTGGCCACAGATGGGACAGGGCTGCCACTGGGGACTCAGGTTCCAAGGCCTCCCCTCATGCCGGCCTCAGACTTTCCCTTCCCTCTCTGCAGCTAAAAGCCAGGTGGAAATCCCACCGAGGGCAACTGGGAGAGTTCTCACTGAAGCCCCAAAGAAAGCTGCCCCACCCTGCGCATGGCCTCCTCATTTCCCAGCCTTGGCTGCCCCTGCCCAGGTGAGGGTGGTTACCCCAGGGAGAAGTCAGAGCCTGCAGCAACCTGCATTCACCATGGCGCCCACCCCTCAGCCCCTCAGCTGACTTCGAAACTGGCCTCTGTTGGTGGGTGCCCTCTGTGGAACCTGGCCCCCTACCTGGAACTGCTCTTCCAGTCTGGCTTCATCCACAGTCCCAAGGGATTAGGAGCCAACGGGAGCCCCAAGGAGGCCACTAGCAATGGAAGCGAGGGCCCGACACAGCCTCCCGGGCCAGGGCACATGTCCAGCTTTGCCTGCAGCCCTGGCTTTCCTTCAGTGCCCTGGAATGCACAGTCATCCCTTTAACATGCCCCTCCAAATTTCAGGAACTCATCGTCACCTCCAGCGTGACGGCTGCTCTGGGCTGGGAGCAGGGGAGGAGCACAGCCATGCCAGGCCAAGCCCTCCTGAGGGAGCTCTGTCAGCACAGGAAAGCCCTCCCTCCCAACCAGGTCCTCTCTGAAGCCACTGCCAGGCCAAGCACTGGGCAGGTGGACAGCGGCCTCCTCCTCCACCCCTGCCCACCCACTCCCTTCTCTCTGGGGACCCTCACACGTACCTCCTGCCTCCCCCAGGGACTGGCAGGTGGGAGCCCTTTCTCTCCTCTCCCCAGGGCCCACACGTCCCAGAGCATGGCAGGTTTCTCAGATGGAAGACAGTGGGTCACTCTTGGTGCAGGGCGGGAGATACGAAGTGGAGGGTTCGGGAGGCCCCAGGTGGGCCCTGGGGTCCTAGGTCACGGGAAGCACACCAAGAGCGGGCAGGCAGGGTCACTGTACAGGGCAGAGAGGGGAGGAGACGGGACACAGGAGGCTGCAGGGCCGGCCACCCACTACTTGGCGCCATCATCCGGGTTGCCCTCGCCATCCGTCTTGCCCTCCTCCTCGGTCTTCAGGTCATCTGTGCTCAGCTTCTGCTCCTTTTTTCTCCTCACACACTTGACCACCATCAGCACCAAGATGACCACAGCCAGGAAGCCCCCGACGGAGGCACCCACAATCACGGCCACTGTGGAGTCCCGCTCAGGGGGCTCTGGAAAGGAAGGGGAGCCACTGAGCACCAGGGCTGGGAAAGGGGCCTCCCCCACCACCCCACTACCCATGGCATGCGTGGAACCACCCTGACTTTGCTCTCCTCCAGAGACAGGACTTTAGCAAAGCCAAAAAGCAATCCAGGTGACTGCCCCGGAAGCGCCCCCACCCTTAAATCCCAGGACACCCAAAGGCCCCAGAGGAGGTAGTGTGATGAAGTATTTAAGAGCACGAACTTTAAGATCAAACCAGACCCAAATTTGAGTCCTGATTGTACAACTTATGAATTGCATGCCTTTAAGTAACTTATCCTCTCTAAACTCAGTTTTCTAACCTGTAAAATGGGGTTCATAATAATACCTTCCTCAAAGGTTTTCATGAGGATGAAATAATGCATAAACAGAGCTTAGTCCTATGACTGAGACATAGAGGTGCCCAATAAATGAAAGCTGCCATCATCACCGTCATTATTATTATTGTTGTCATCTGAAACAGGGTCTTGCTCTGTTGCCCAAGCTGGAGTACAGTGGCACAATCATGATTCGCTGCAGCCTCGACCTGCTGGGCTCAGGTGATCCTCTCACCTCAGCCCCCCAAGTAGCTAGGAGTATAGGTGCCAGCCACCATGCCCAGCTAATTTTTGCATTTTCTGTAGAGATGGAGTTTTGCCATGTTGCCCAGGCTGGTCTCGAGCTCCTGAGCTCAAGCTATCTGCCTGCCTCAGCTTCCCAAAGTGCTGTGATTACAAGTGTGAGCCATCACGCCCAGCCCCATCATTAAGACCGGGATTATAGTCTATATCATTACCAGGACTCTCTGGGACATGTTCCCAGGTTCTTGAGGACTAGAGGGAAGAAAATGGATTCCTTCTACGCAGCACAAATGGTTGCTCCCACGCTCAGGAAGGCATGGCCTCCCCAAAGAGCCCTGAGCGAGTGCTGCTGAGAGTAGGTGGGTGGGAAAGGTCAGGGCCCCGCAGCTGGCACCCCAGCCTTCACCTTCCATGATGACCTGCAGATGGATCTTGCCATGGCCTCGGTGGCGGTCAGGGGGGTTCATGATGTAGCAGTTGTAAATCCCCTCGTCCTCAGGCTGCACGTTTCTCAGCATCACGGACACATCGTACTTGCTGGGGTTCCCCGAGAACTCCACGCGGTCTTGAAACCGCTCCAGCTTCAGGTTAATGATCTTCATGCGGAACTGGAGGAACTGGGGATGGAGCGAGGGACAGGATGGGCGGATGGGCGGCTGAATGAGCAAGCAACTACAAGGACAGCGAGGATGCCTCCTCTTCCCATCCACCCTTTTCCTGGGGAAGAGAGGCAGTTACCTCTAGGAGGCACCTGGGTGTGCAGCACACCTTGTGTCAAAGCCTCCAGAGCACGCAGCCCACCCAGGGTCCTCTGGGGCCCTAGTCCAGCGCAGGGGCCGGTGGCGGGATGGGAGCTTCATGCTGCAGGGCTCCTGCCTCCTCCCCCACTCCCGCCTTCAGCCCAGGACTCACCATCTCCTCGGAGCAGTTGTTGCACCCCTGGTAAGTCCAGTTCAGGGAGAACTGTTTGTGGTTCACTGTGTAGCAGGAGTTGAAGGTGCAGGGCAGGCGGGCGTCAGAGCCATTGAGGACATTGAGGGTGGCAGGTACTGTGACCTCCATGCTCCGTCCTGGTGGCACTGCAGACGAAGCCACAAGCTGGTGAGGAGTCTGGCTGGAAGGGCTGGGGAGGGGCAAGCCCTCTGTGCCTGAGGGTGTTGGGGGATGAGGCAGAGCAGAGCAACAGGCAGAGAACTGGGTCCTCGATAGCTCCAGTTAGTCAGGAGGTGGGAGTTATTGTTATTTGCAACAGGGTCTCTGTTGCCCAAGCTGGAGTGCAGTGGCGCAATCATGATTCACTGCAGCCTCAACCTGCTGGGCTCAGGTGATCCTCTCACCTCAGCCTCCCAAGTAGCTGGGAGTACAGGTGCAAGCTGCATGGAATTGGGCTTTGTTCTTCCTGGCAGGGGCCCACTCAGCCTCCCCAGTCCATACTCCTGGAGTGGGCAGGCACATATGGGGCACCAGATATGGTCTTTGAGGCAAAGTGGGGTGGCAGAGCAGGTAGGGGAGAAGAGAGATCAAATCATCACGTCATCTATCTGTCAAGCCAGGGGCAGCCAAATGGCCCCAAGCCTTTTCCAGAACCACTGTTAGGCAACCCCCACCCCCACCACACTTGCCCCACTTCTATCATATGCTAGCAGAAGACCACAGACAAGGGGCTTCACTATGCTTACCTCAGTTTCCCCCTTATTCTCACCACTTCGAACCATCTTTGCTGGGCCAAAGCCCTTCCAGCTGAAACTGCAGGGCTCCCCTGCAGTTCTGTTCTCAGGGCAGCAGCTTGAGAACAGCTGGAGATTTGGAAGGCCTCGCTCTCCATATCCCAGGGACAGAGCAAAGCTGTGTCCCAGCACAGCACAGCCCCCTACCTTCCTCAGGCTTGTGACAGACAAGAAAGAGGGCAGACAAGCTGTGGGAGGGAAGAGGTGCCCCAGAAGGTGAGGCACCATTCCAAGGACCAGCTGATGGGTCTACAGGGACAGGAGTCCCTCTTGGAGATGTCAGACCTGGAGACACCACGGCAAGGAGCTGCTACAGGAGGGCAGGGTGGGGGCTGCTGGTTCTGTGGAGGAGTCCTATTAGGAACACCAGATGTAGGCCAGGAGACCTTGGTGCTGGGGCTGAGAAAGGCCTGTCCCACTCTGACATTCTAAGCAGGACAGAGCCTATAGGGAGGTGAGCGAGGGGCCTGGGGCAAGATACTTAAGGGGCATCCACTCTCTGGTCATGGAACTACCTCCTTAAATGTCACGCCCTAGGCACCTCACTGGACTCACCTGAGCCCTGGCCTTCATTCCAAGATGCTCTGCCCATATCCTCAAGAACCTTATCTCAGAAGATTCCCTTTATTTATGGAGGATAAACAGCAGTGTTCGGCGTCATTCATTCACTCATTTACCAAATATTTATAAATCACCTACTGTGTGCCAGGCACTTAGTCTAGGCCCTGGGGGTTACTGCTGTGAACAGGACAGGCAGAGTCACTGCATCATGAAGCTTATATTCTGGAAAGAAGGATAGACATCAACAAGGAAAAAAATCATGGAGTTGTAGGTTAGAGACACACGGCAAGGTAGAGGGGCATTGTCTGACGTCGGGTGGGCAGCGAAGACTGCTCTGAGGGGTCACGCAGGCAGTGCCACCTGAAGTGAGGGAGTGAGCCCGCTGAAGTTTTGAGGGAGTCGAGTTCCCAGGCAGGGGTACTCCCAGGAGCCAAGTCCCAGTGACTGGAAGGAGCTTCGTGTGCCTGAGGCAGAGGGAGCAGAGTGACTGAGGGGGCGCATGGTGAGACCTGAGGTCCGAGAGTAAGGCAGGGACCAGCTCACAAAGGCTTTGTGGGCCAGGATGCGGAATTAGGAGTTTCCTCTTTGGAGTGTGATAGGAGGTCCCTGCAGGGTTGGGGAGTGCTGGGAGGCTGTCCAGGCGAGCCCAGTAGTGGCTGATGTGGGAATAGCGTAGACAAGGGGATGCGACTAGACTTGGGTTCAATCCCAGCCCCAGCATCAGAAGCTGGGGGGGGGGGGGCTGCTCTTTTGTAAAATGCAGCAGGGTTGTTTCCATAATGAAAATAAGCAGTAAGTATTCAGCAAATGGTAGCTGCTATTATCCTCAATTCTCCCCAAGTTCTGCCTTGCAAACAGGAAGGGCTTCTAGGGGAGCATCTGGCCTGGCCTGAGGGCACCTTGGAGACTGTCCCCTCCAGCCAGTCCTTAGGAATTGGCAAGCAGCCCAGGCCTGCAGGGCTCCTATTTTTCAAACTTTTTTTTTTTTTTTTTTTCTGCACAAAGCTGCAGAAGCAGCTGCCCTGCAGCCTGCAGGGAAACCGACGTCTGCCTGGAGCACCCTTCTGCCGGCCCCGCCCCTGGCCCGAGTGATCAGGGCAAGTGGTAGGACTTAAGAACCAGAGATTCTCTGAACTGGAAGCAGCCCTGGATGGAGGCGTAGGCATGGGGACCTCATCTGTTCTCCAAGCTGGGAGACAGGTGTCACCATCTGCGTTTTCTCAAGGAGGAGCCCAGGGCTGAGAATTCCAGGTGTGAGCTTAAGTGCTCATTAGGGGAGTACGGCCTGGGGAGGATGAGTGGGCCCCTGCCAGGAAGAACAAAGCCCAATTCCATCTCCTGCACTTTTATCACCATTCTGAAAGCATCTGGCACCGCACCAGCCAAGGAGGAGGTGTGCAGAAAATGCCAACAGCATCTCTATCTGCAGAGGCACAGAGCTCTGAGGGAAGGCATTGACAGTGCCTGTCCTGAGCTTACCTCCCATCCCAGCAATGTGCTGCCCCTCTCTAGCTCTTCCCTTGGGAGGTCGATCATCTTCCCAGGGGCTCCTCAGGCCAAAAAGTCTGCGTTCTGTGAAACCCGGCAGACTGCGCGGACCTCTGCCCGCCCCCTCCACCAAGCCCAAGGCAGTGCTCCAGATTAGAACTTGAACTCCACCATCTCGAAGGAGCTAGCACCCTGCCGTGGAGGAGGGCAGGGTAGAGAGGAGTGCGGGGGCGCCTTTTCTGGCCCGCAGGACTGGGGCAGCCAGAGAGGTGCAATGCGGGCTCCCCCTCCCCACCCTGCAGCGCGGCACTGCAGAAGGTACCGGGCGGAACACGCGTGCCCTCTAGTGGTCACAGAGGTCAAACGTCAAGTTCCATCCGGCGAGGGAGCGTGGGATCCGGAGCCAGAGTTGGAGCTGAGATCAGAAACCGTAGATCTAGCCCCATTGTTTTACCGATGAGGAAAGAGGCCATGAGAGCCACACGCAGAGAATAGGGACAAGCTGAGGCCAGAATCATGGTTCCTAGCCCCTCATCCAAGATCCCCACGTGAGCCTGTGACCTTACCAGAATCCCAGCAGCTTTAGGGTGCTGGGCCTCAGACCTTCCGCCAGTCCGGGCCCTCATTAAAGACGAGGGGGCCATGGCTCAATAAGATCACAGCTCTGAGCAAAACTCTGGTCTCTTGATTAACTGTCCTGCTTCGGGAAAGCACCCGAATGCATGGCCAAGGCCACAGAAAGGACTTCACAGCCACAAACCCTTACAAAATGCTTACAACGAGCCAGGCACTGTCTAAGCACTCTACATCTATCACCTCATTTAATACTAACAAAACCCTGTTATCACTCCCACATTCCGAATGAGGAAGATGCAGCACAAAGAAGTTAGGAGACGAACCCAAGTTCACGGCTAGTAAGAGGCGAAGCTAGAATCTGAAGCTAGCCTGCCTGGCTCCAGGCAGGGTTGAGGCACTGAAGCTGAGTGGGGAACTGAGCCCCATCCCAAGGCATCTGGGCTACCAGATCTCTTGCTGACTATATGGCAGGTCCAACTCCAGGCAGGCCGGCCAGCAGGGAATGGTTGCATTTAAAGGAACCTCCATACAAGGAAGGCATGCAGTCTTCCTGGTTGTCCCATTTGAGACCAGGTCTGGGGCCTGTGTCTCCTGATTTTCAACTCACAGAAGGGAAACGATCATCAACGGGATGTGACTTCTGATCTTAGATCCAAAATGTCAGCAGTGGTGGGCCCCCTGCTGTCTCCAAGGCACATCTGGGCCCTCAGGCACCGTGTCATCCACTGTTCTAACTAGCCCATCTTGCAGAGACTATGAAAATTTGCTCATCCGCCAAATGCTATCTCTTGCAGAGACTGGAAGTTAATCTCTTCACTCCTCTTTCCACCCTACAGCAAACTATGAGGTAATTATTTCCTCCTTTTTTTTTTTTTTTTTTAAGTGTCTAAACAGATGAACTGTCTCCCAGGGCAGCTCCTGCCTCCCAGGTGAGTGTGGCATCCAGCCCGTATCTCTGCACCTGCACTGCCGTACCATCCAGACCCTTCCTGCTCCAGGGCCTCCCCAGCCCTGGCCACTCCAGTCCATCCCCGTGCAGCCAGGAGCAGCCCACCCTCATCACTCCTCACCTCCAAACCTCCAACGGCTACCCACCGCTTTCAGGATCGAGTCCAGGCTCCTGGGCACGGCTTCCAAGCCCTTTGCCATCTGAGGCCAAACTTATACCCTAGCCTCATCTCCTGCCAGCCCCCATCTCCCCAGGTCTCCTTCACTCCAGTGACCCCAGTTCTGATTTTTTCTGAAAACACCACCTTGCTTCCCTTTTCCATGACTTTGCACATATTTTTGCTTCAGGTTGGGAAGCTCATTTGCCCTCCTGTCCCTGGGGCCCTCCTACTTATCCTTCAGGTCCCAGCTCACAGGGTATTAGCCTCGGTGACTGTTTCCCCAGTGTCCTTGTCCTCACTCAAGCCCTGTTCCTATCTCTTCCACATGACTTGGGGGCAGAATGGCAGGATAGTTAACCCCCCAGTGCCTCAGTTTCCTCATCTGTAATATAGCCGACAATAAGTCCAACTTCATAGGGCTGTCGTAATTACTATCTGCATGAAGTTCAGCACAGTGCCTAGCACATGGCCTGGACAAAAGTTAGCTGCGACTCTGATGATCATTATTGCTATTATTGTTACCATACATACAATGTTGTCTTGTTATTATTTGTTTACGGGCCTGTTTCCCTCAAGAGGCTCCGGGGAACTGATTCTTATTCATCTTGGTATCCCTGGTACCCAGGACAGTGAGTGGCACAGAGTGGGGCTCAATAAAGTCTACTAAAGGAAGAAGAGACAGCTTTCTTGCCATGTCTGGGTCCCTGCCACCACAAGCAGCAGATATGTGCAGTGGGCCAGAGTGAGGACCAGACTTCACTTTCCCTTTTCTTTCTTTCTTTCTTTCTTCTTTCTTTTTCTTTCTTTCTTTCTTTCTTTCTTCTTTCTTTCTTTCTTTTTCTCTCTTTCTCTCTTTCTCTTTCTTTCTCTCTTCTCTTTCTTTCTCTCTTTCTTTCTTTCTCTTTCTTTCTTTCTTTTTCTTTCTTTCTTTCTTTCTTCTGACAGGGTTTGGCTCTGTTGCCCACGCTGAAGTGCAGTGGTGTGATCACGGCTCACTGCAGTCTGGAACTCTTGATACTTCTACCTCAGCATCCTGGAACAGTTAGGACTACAGGCACACGCCACCATGCCTGGCTCATTTTTCTTTTCTTTCTTTTTTCTTTCTTTCTTTCTTTCTTTCTTTTTTTTTTTTTATAGAGACAGGGTCTTGCTATGTTGCCCAGGCTGGTCTCCAACTCCTGGCCTTAAGCGATCCTCCCACCTTAACCTCCTAAAGCACTGGGATACAGGCGTGAGCCACCGTGCTCAGCCCAGACTCCACTTTCTATGCCTCCCCTAACATAATCCATACATTGGTAAGCGGGCCAGTGACTGTGGAGTTAACGGTCTCAAGAAAAACTTGAGGGAAGTCCAGTCATTTGAATTGTTTCTAGCTAAAACTAGCTCATATGCTTCTGTTGTAGGTACAGTTGGTTGCCCACCTGCCCTTTCTCTTATGGCCCTCTTCTCTTATGGCCACCTCCATAGTCATCCCCACAAGCCCAGCCCCGACAGAGTCCCCTCCCTCATCACTTGTGGCATCCTCCATCCCGGGGATCGATGCTACTGCAACACCACCAAAGTTCCATTGTCAACTCGGCCCTCAGCATTGGTGTGCCAGGGACATGCCTCATTACAGCACCAATCAAGTTCAAGTTCAGGATCCCTATTCCTGCATCCTCTCCCACTCAGCTTTGCAGAAGCTTTAGCTGCCTCCCACCACCATCTCCCCACCCCCAACACTCAGACCTCTTCATCCCAGACTCCCTCTTCCTTGCCCTAGCCCAGGGCTCTGGGTCCTGGTCACTGAGCCCCCTTTCTAACTTTACTTAGCCATGGCTCTCACCAGGCGGCTTCCCTCCTGCAGGAAGCGCTTCCTAACTCCTGAGGGAGGGGTCCTGTCCTCCATTTGGGGCTCCTTGCAACAGTCCACTCACCCAACTCCCCCTCTTTCAGCGTGTCCTGAGACTGATCAATTAGGTACTGTTAATACAGCAGTGCCATTTCTTGAACATTGGGGGCAGTAGAATCCAACGTTTAAGAATGTGGTGAAGTCAGACACAGGGAGTTCAAATCTCAGCTCCCGTTACCCGTTACCATAGTCATCTGTTTCCTCCCTGTAACCTGAGGTATAATAAAATCTACCTCAGATTGCTGTGAGGGCTGAACAAGACACACAGTGCCTGGGCTCACAAAAAGCATTCTTACATTAGCCATTCTTGAGTTCCTGCCGTGCCCAGATCACAAACACGCCAGGCAGTAGGCGTTCTTTAGTTTACCCGGGAGGGAACTGAAGCTCAGAGGGGTTGAGTAATTTGCCTGTGGTCATTACGTAAATGACAAAGGTGGCTTGAAACCCAGGTCCTGCCGGAGATTCCATAGCATTCCTGCCCTGATGTTAATATGCCAAGTAACTCAGCAAAGCAGGCTGGCAGGGCCTCTGCACTGTCTGTGTTTAGCACTCCTACCCCAAACCCAGCACATCACGCCACAGAAAGAGAGGGAGGCTTTGTGGTGGCCAATATTTCCATCAAGTCCTTGGACTTGACTCTCAGTTGCTGCTCCAGCAATAAGTAAGTTTAGGAGCAAGAACGAAACTCTACAAAGCAGGCTTGCAAATAACTTTCTAGCCCACTTCCCCACCAGGAAGTCTGTGAGTGGTCAAATACAAATTAATACTTGGGGCCACTTGACAGGACAGTCTGCAAGACTGGGCTGGGCAGTTCTGAGGCTGGATTTAAAGGGCTGCAACCTCGCTCAGCCCGTGGGTTCCATTTTTTCCTGAATCTCTACACCTGGCCCCTCCTCCATTCATCGGGCCCAAGCCAAAGGTGCCTTCTCCATCAGTGCGTGCCTCAGCAGGTCTCCTCCCAATCCAGACACCATTCCCCAAGCCCGCTTCCCACCTACTCCCACACACGTTCCAACAGATCAGTGAGACCGAGTGCCAGGAAGCCAGACCCAGACTCAACTTTCTGCCACCAGCTCCCCCGCACACTCTCCTAACACCCTAAATCCACCAGGATCAAGGTTCCGAAAAGAAGCCCCTTAAGGGAACATTAAGTCCCAGGACCCCACATCTGCGGCAGCTACAAAGAAAAAAAAATCCCTGAAGAGACTGCAGGTCAATCCACTCTCTGCCCCACCCCCACATTGGTCCACTTACGGGAAATCCAGAGAAGATTCACCTCCCTTGACCACTGTCAGCCCCCAGCAACACTCAGATCCCCTGACCCAACATTTCTGTGACTAAGTAGTCCCAGGGTTCTGCACTCCCCAGCAACGTCCCTTCCAGTCCCCAGCACCTCCCCTCCCAAGGACACAGAGGGAAGGGCTAGCAATGTCTTCTTTCCTATCCCCTGCCCCCATCCTCTTCACGTTGCAGCTACACTTCTGAACCCTCGGGAGCATGCAGATGTGAGTCTAACTTACCCAAAGAGAAAAAGAGACTGAGCCCCGTGAGACTGAAGGCAGGGCGAGGTAGCCAGGCATCTCTGTGCATTTTCAGAGACTGAGATGTTAGTCGGGTGGGCTACGGGAGAGGGTGATTTGAGGGGGCGAGGACTACAGGGGAGGAATGGTTGGATGCTAAAAAAAAATGCACGGATGTACTTCAAAGACATATACAACATTAAGGAAGCTTTATTTCCATCTCTCTAATATGGCCGGCTTGTATGTTGCTGCTAAAAAGAGAGAGAGAGGGAGTGTGTAAAGGAGAGAGAGAGAGATGGGGGGAGAGAAGAGGGGGATGGGGTAAATATTGTGGTTGGTGGATTTCAAAAAGCAGGTGGGAGGGCATAAAAAAGTCATTTTGAAAATAACGAAATCCCCAGAAATTTTTACCCTCTAAAACAAGAAATAATACAAATCTTGCCTTTTTACTTCACTGGGATGATTGTTGGATTTTGAAAACTATTAGAGGAATCCATTTATTTTAAAGATTCTGGAAAGGGGAAACACTTATTGTCATTTAAAAACAGGGAATGGTCCCATTTAAAGGAACCTCCATACAAGCTGGCGCAGTGGCTCACACCTGTAATCCCAGTACTCTGGGAGGCCGGATGGATCATTTGAGTCCAGGAGTTCAAGACCAGCCTGGGCAACATGGCAAAACCCATCTCTACTAAAAATACAAAATTTAGCCAGAAGTAAAGTCTCACGCCTGTAGTCCCAGCTACTGCACCACACTCCAGCCTGGGCCCAGCCTCCAAAGGAAAAAAAAAAAAAAACTAAAAAAAAGGAGATGCTTGTTCTTGTGTTATTGAAAAGGATTCAGGAAAGTGAGTTGGAGAGACTTTCAAGTGGAATGATTTCCTTATTCTAGCATTTCCACTGAAAACAGAACATGTTGAAGCAGGCTGATAGAAAAATACCCAAGAGATCTTACAATCGAATGTAACACAGGCCTTTGGAGAAATCTGATCCAAACAAATCAACAGGAAAGAAAAGTTTTTGAGACAATTGGGAAAAGTTAAATATGGACTACATATTAGATTGTATTAATGAATCATTCCTAGTTTTGTTGGGTGTGATAAATGTGGTTTTGTCCTTTAGCATCTCTATCTGTTAAAGATACACATGGATGGCCGGGCGGGGTGGCTCACACCTGTAATCCCAGAACTTTGGGAGGCCGAGGCAGGCAGATCACAAGGTCAGGAGTTCGAGACCAGCCTGGCCAGCATGAAGAAACCCTGTCTCTGTTAAAAATACAAAAAGTAGCCAGGCATGGTGGTGTGTGCCTGTAATCTCAGCTACATGGGAGGCTGAGGTAGGAGAATTGCTTGACCCGAGGGGGGAAGAGGTTGCAGTGAGCCAAGATCATGCCACTGCACTCCAGCCTGGGCGACAGAGTGACACTCTGTCTCAAAAATGACAACAACAAAACAAAAAACCAAAAAAAAGGACACATATTGGTGTGTTTGTGGGTGAAATAATATGATGACTGGATTTGCTTTAAGATATTCAAAGAAGCCGGGTGCGGTGGTTCACGCCTGTAATCCCAGCACTTTGGGAGACAGAGGCAGGCGGATCACTTGAGGTCAGGAGTTTGAGACCAGCCTGGCCAACATGGTGAAACCCTGTCTCTACTAAAAATACAAAAATTAGCCAGGTGTGGTGGCAGGTGCCTGTAATCCCAGCTACTCAGGGGGACTGAGGCAGGAGAACTGCTTGAACCTGGAAGGCAGAGGTTGCAGTGAATGGAGATTACTCCACTGCACCCCAGCCTGGGCCACAGAGGGAGACTCCATCTAAAAAAATAAAATAAAATTCAAAGTAAAAAAGAGATGGGAGTATAGGTGACACAAGACTAGATGTTTTGCTTGATAGTTGAAACTAGCTGGTGATGGGTGTAAATATAGTTCTCTCTTCTTTTGTGTATGTTTAAAACTTTTCTTTTGAAGAAGGAAGAAAAAATATGCGAATGTCATAAGCAGGAGGACTTGGGGGGTGGAGTCCAAGGTGACCCTAAGCAGAGGTGACTCCCATACTCCTGGGGAGATAGTTAAGTAGGGCAGAGATTTGCATGCAGCAGTCACTTGCATTTGTGATGGGCCCTTTGTGTACCAAACAGGGAACAACTAATACTTTTGAGCCTAAACTCTGTGCTAAGCACTTTACATGTGATATCTCAATTTTTTATTTTTTTATTTTATTATTATTATTTTTTTAGACAGGGTCTCGCTCTGTCACATGGGCTGGAGTGCAGTGGTGCAATCTCAGTTCACTGCAACCTCTGCCTTCTGGGTTCAAGCAATTCCTGTGTTTCAGCCTCCAGAGTAGCTGGAACTACATGCACATGCCACCACCCCCGGCTAATCTTTTTGTATTTTTAGTAGACACAAGGTTTCACCATGTTGGCCAGGCTGGTCTCGAACTCCTGACCTCAAGTGTTCCACCTGCATCAGCCTACCAAAGTGCTAGGAGTACAGGTGTGAGCCACCATGCCCAGCCAATGTCAGTTTAATCTTTTCTTTTCTTTTCTTTTCTTTTTTTTGAGATGGAGTCCCACTCTGTCACCCAGGCTGTAGTGCAGTGGCGCAATCTTGGCTCACTGCAACTTCTCCCTCCTGGGTTCAAGCGATTCTCCTGCCTCAGCCTCCTGAGTAGCTGGGATTACAGGTGCCTGCCACCATGCCTGGCTAATTTTTGTATTTTTAGTAAAGACGGAGTTTCACCATCTTGGCCAGGCTAGTCTTGAACTCCTGACCTCATGATCCACTCACCTTGGCCTCCCAAAGTGCTGGGATTACAGGTGTGAGCCACCATGCCCGGCCCTGTCAGTTTAACCTTAACCCTGGGATAGGTGATTTCTTTTTCCTTTTTCTTTGTTTTAAAATTTATTTAGTATTATTATTATCATTATTATTATTATTATTTTGAGATGGAGTCTCACTCTATGGCCCACATGCAGTGGCATGATCTTGGCTCACTGCAACCTCCACTCCCAGGTTCAAGTTATTTTCCTGCCTCAACCTCCTGAGTAGCTGGGTTTACAGGCTCCTGCCACCACGATTTCTTTTTTCTTTTTCTTTTTATTATTTTTTGTTGTCGTTCGGACAGAATCTTACTCTGGCCCAGGCTAGAGTGCAGTGGCACGATCTTGGCTCACTGCAACCGCCACCTCCCAAGTCCAAGTGATTCTCCTGCCTCAGCCTCCTAAGTAGCTGGGATTACAGGCTCCTGCCACCACACCCAACTAATTTTTGTATTTTTAGTCCAGACGGAGTTTCGCCATGTTGGTCAAGCTGGTCTCGAACTCCTGGCTTCAAGTGATCTTCCCGCCTCTGCCTCTGAGATTATAGGCATGAGCCGCTGCGCCTGGCCTTTATTTTACTTATTTATTTATTATTTATTTATTTATTTTGAGATGGAGTCTCACTCAGCTGCTTACGCTGGAGTGCGGTGGTGTGATCTCGGCTCACTGCAACCAGCGTCTCCCAGGTTCAAGCGATTTTTCCTTCTCAGCCTCCTAAGTAGCTGGGATTACAGGCACCCATCATCATGCCTGGCTAATTTTTGTATTTTTAGTAGAGACGGGGTTTCACCACGTTGGCCAGGCTGGTCTCGAACTCCTGACCTCAGGTGATCCACCCGCCTCAGCCTCCCAAAGTGCTGGGATTACAGGCTTGAGCCACCGCGCCAGCCCTATTCTTTTTTAATGGCAAATGAGGAAACAGAGGCTCATGGGGCTCAACCCACTCAGGTTTACATATGAGAGTTTAAGGGCAGAGTCAGGATTCAAACCAAGGTCTTCATGAAACCCTGGGTGTCTCCAGCATTCCACATTGCTTAGCACCAAGGGAAGGAGACATGGAGCTACCCCCAGGTTGTCTAGAAAGGCACCGGGAAGAGAAGACCAGCAAGACATATGAAGCAATTAGCCTCTGCAGGTGACATAAAAGCAAGGGCTAAGAGGCAGGCTATGGAGGAAGAGTAAGGATCCAGCACAGTGCCTGGCTCAGGGCAGAAACTCCATCAGCAGGCGGTGAGTGACTGCACAGGGGCACAGCTGAATGAATTAATGAATCTGGAGAGGGAAGGGGGAAAGTCGACATTGTGGAGGAAATGAAATCCTGCCACGGCCTCTCAAGCTGTTCTGGGCTGGGGAGGAGCAAGGGGGCCAGGGCTTTGAGGCAGAGTTGCCAGAAGGCAGAAGGGTGGGTAGTCTAAAAGCCCTTTATGGTTGTCCCTGCCCAGATCACACACAGACTTTGTCCCCAAGTGCCTCTGTCCCATCCCTAGGGTCTGGCTCTGGCTGGCCCATTCACAGAACACAGGGCCCACAGGGCAGAATTGCAGGGAAGGAGAGGTGGGGCAGCATGGGAAGAAAAGTGCCCTTCAGTGGCCACACCTGGCCCCATCCCCAGTGCCCTCTGGCCTTGAGGTCCACCCCGCTGTCAGCAGCTCACAGCTGTGCCCCGAGGGATGGACTGGCACAAGCCGGGCCTCAGCTCCCGCTTCGGCGTGCACTGCCAAGTCCTACTCTGCAGCACAGCCATCCATGCTGCCGCAGACACATGTCAGCCCTGCCCCGTTGCCAGAAATTTTTGGTTTGACGTAGCCGGCCTCCTCTTTTTTTCTTAATGCAGCAGAGGGTGCCCGTGAGGCCCAGAAACTGAAGGAAGCTGCTTGCCTGTCTCACTTGGTCTCACATTAGGTCCAGAAGCTTCTATTTTGGAGGCATCTGAGGCACGAAGTGGATCCAGAAGATCTGTTTCTATCCAGAATTCAGCAAAGAGAAACTAGATGTCCAGACTTAGAACAGTCTTCATCCAACTCAGCTCCCCAGGACCAAGGGTCAGGAAGAGCCAGATCAAGGGCGAGGGGCAGTAGCAGGCAGAGCCAAGGGGGGAAAGGAGGAGAGCTACCCCGGAACTTCCCCACAACCCACTTGGGCCTCCAGACGCCCATTTGCTCCGAAAGAGTAAGCCTGCCCGAGGAGCCAGTGAAAGTCGGGGAAGCAGCAGCTCTAAGCGGTGTTTTGCCGAATGAAGACACCAGTGTCAAAGATGCACTTTTTTAGGAGTGGAACCCTGTGGTTTGGGCATTTGTGCCCAGGGTTATTTATCAGTGAAGGTTTTATTAGACAGCACTCAATTACCTACCCTGTTGGCAGAAGCAGTGTTACAAATAAATCAAAGAAAAGTAGTTTCCTTTTACCTTTGGAATGCCTGGTTGAGGCTATAGAGAGCCTCCTTAGTTATTTACTGTAGAGCCTTACTTTTCAAAGTGTGGTCCCCAGGCCAGCATCATGGGTGTCACCTGGGAGTTTGTGAGAAAGGCAGCACTACAGGCCCCACCCTAGTCCCAAGGAATCCAAAACTGCACTTTTTTTTTTTTTGAGACAGAGTCTGCGTCTGTCGCCCAGGCTGGAGTGTAGTGGCTCAATCTGAACTACAGGTGCCCGCCACCACGCCCAGCTAATTTTTTTGCGTTTTTAGTAGAGACGGGGTTTCACCGTGTTAGCCAAGATGGTCTCGATCTCCTGACCTCGTGATCTGCCTGCCTCGGCCTCCCAAAGTGCTGGGATTACAGGTGTGAGCCATTACGACTGCCCCGAATCTACACTTTTAACAAGATCTCCAGGTGATTCTTGAGCATAGTAAAGCTTGAGAAGCACTGCCTTCAGCCAATATCAAAAGGTTTGCATACCATGAGCAAGGGGCCATGAGAAGCCAGGTTTGGGGGTTCAGGGAGAGGGGAGTAGGAAGCAGGAACAAGCCTTGGATGAAATGCTGGCCTCAGTGATCTGCAGAGCACTCCGCAGTCTGTTCATGAGCTGCGAGGTAGGGATCCATTTCACTCACCTTTCTTCTCTGCCCTACACGCCTCTGAAGCCCTTCCTTAACAGGCAAGGTTTCTCTAACCCCGCATGCAGCCTCACATCTCTGTATTTGCCTTCACCATTTTCTCTTATAGGAATGCCCTTTGTCTCCTGCCTGCAAACTCGTGGTCTCTCTTTAAAAATGTGCTCCAAAGTCACCTACTCCTGCTCTTCTAAATACCTCTTCTCTCTGCTCCTGTGACCCTGGGTACATTCACTCATTTGTCAATCAGATCTCTCAATGAACAAACTCAAATATCTATAGAACAGCCCCTATATGCTAGACTCTCAGCTAGGAACTAGAGACCAAGACATGAAGGAGATACAGCTCGCCCTTAGAGAGTTCACATTCTAGATAGGGAGATAAATGCATACACTCGCAATACAGCATGGTGAGTGCAGTCCCATCTACCGGAGACATGGGGACCCAGGGACACCTTATATTGAACTAACGGGAGTCAAAGAGTACTTTTATTAGTTACTTACCCATCTGACCTCCCCAACTAGACTGTAGTTCTTTAAGTACTGAGATTGCATCTTATTCTTCTGAGCATGCACTGGGCCTCTACTGGTCCTTGAGCAGATGAAAATGAGTGAATATCTACTTTACATCTGGGGAAGGGGCAGAAATTCCATCAGCCTGACCTCCCCAGTCAAGGTATGGTAGAACTGGGAATGGGAGCCAGGTCCAGCTGCTCCCTGCGCATGCTGTTCCCCTCCACTCCCTAGGAATTTCATTCGACAAGGGATTGTCCCCCTTGGGGTCAAATGCTACAAGGATCACAGAAAAGACCTAAAGCAGAATTTCTTTTTTCCCCCTCAAACAGGGTCTCACTCTGTCGCGCAGGCTGGAGTGCAGTGGCGAGATCACGGTTTACTGCAACCTTCACCTCCCAGGCTCAAGTGATTCTTATGCCTCAGCCTCCAGGGTAGCTGAGACTACAGGTCTGTGCCACCACGCCTGGCTAATTTTTGTATTTTTAGTGGAGACAGGATTTCACTATGTTGGCCAGGCTGTTCTCAATCTCCTGGCCTCAAGTGATCCCCCTGCATCGGCCTCCCACAGTGTTGGGATTACAGGCATGAGCCACCGTGCCTGGCCTAAAGCAGAATTTCTAAGAGTTGGAGATTTCTAAGAGAAAATGAAGTATCACACCCATGAAACAGTTAGAAGACAAGGAAAGACAAAAGCAGATCAAGTGCAGACACATCTAGGAAGAGCTGAGAAGTAGATCACCCAGGTGGATGATCTAAAGCAGGGCCTTGAAGGAATGTTCATGTGGGGAGGCAAGAAGGAAAGGAAAGGGGCATCCAAGGCGAGAGTACACCAACAGCAGGAAAGACAACAATGCATGGAGCACAGGGTTCCTGTTATGGAAAAAAATGAGGGATGCAACATCACTAATCATCAGGGAAATGCAAATTAAAACCACAATGAGATATCACCTTTCTCCTGCAAGAATGGCCGGAATTAAAAACTTAAAAAACAGTAGATATTGGTGTGAATGCAGTGAAAAGGGAATACTTTTACACTGCTGGTGGGAATATAAATTAGTACAACCACTATAGAAAACAGTGTGAATATTCCTTAAAGAACTAAAAGTAGGCCGGGTGCAGTGGCTCACACCTGTAATCCCAGCACTTTGGGAGGTGGAGGCATGTGGATCACCGGGGGTCAGGAGTTCAAGTCCAGCCTGCCCAGCATGGCAAAACCCCATTTCTACTAAAAATACGAAAAATTAGCCAAGCGTGGTGGCAGGCACCTGTAATCCCAGCTACTCAAGAGTCTGAGGCAGGAGAATCGCTTGAACCCGGGAGGCGGAGGTTGCAGTGAGTCAAGATCATGCCACTGCACTTCAGTCTGGGTGACAAGAGTGGAACTCCATCTCAAACAAAAAGACAAGAACTAAAAGTAGAACTACCGTTCAATCCAGCAGTCCCACTGCTAGATATCTACCCAAAGGAAAGGAAATCATTATATGGAAAAGACACATGGACATGTATGTTTATAGTAGCACAATTCACAACTGCAAAGATACGGAACCAACAGCAGTGCCCATCCACCACTGAGTGGATAAAGAAAATGTGGTGTATATATACACCATGGAATACTACTCAGCCATAGAAAGGGATGAAATAATGTCTTTTGCAGCAACTTGGATGGAGCCGGAGGCCGTTATTCTAAGTAAAGTAACTCAGGAATGGAAAACCAAACACGGTATGCTCTCACTTATAAGTGGGAGCTAAGCTATGAGGACTCAAAGGTGTAGGAGTGATGTAATGGACTTTGGGCACTCCGGAGGGAGGCTGTGAGGAGGTGGAGGATAAAAGACTGCATACTGGATACAGTGTACACTGCTCAGGTGATGGGTGCACTAAAATCTCAGAAATCACCGCTAAAGAACTTATCCATGTAACCGAAAACCACTTCTTCCACAAAATCTATTGAAATAAAAAATACATATATCATTAAAACTTTTTTTTTTTTTTTGAGATGGAGTTTCACTCTTGTTGCCCAGGCTGGAGTGCAATGGCATGACCTCAGCTTTCTGCAACCTCTGCCTCCCAGGTTCAAGCAACTCTCCTGCCTCAGCCTCCAGAGTAGCTGGGATTACAGTTGCTCACCATCATGCCCAACTAATTTTTTGTATTTTTATTAGAGACGGGGGAGTGTCACCATGTTGGCCAGGCTGGTCTCGAACTCCTGACCTCAGGTGATCCACCAGCCTGGGCTTCCCAAATTGCTGGGATTACAGGCATGAGCCACTGCACCTGGCCTAAAACTTTTTTTTAAATGAAGTATAGATGGGCCGACAAGATGGCACCAACACACAGAATGCCATGAACATACAAGGCAGAGTTCATCCAGCTTTGAAAGTTCTCAGACGGGTAAATCACTATGGCTTGCACCATCTTTGAAATGAGAAAGGTCTCAGCTTTCTGAGAAAACTTTAAGTTCCCTTATTTTTTGAAGAAGAGATGTTTTGGTAGTTGGGTTTTACAGAAGTGGTCATGGATTGCCTGACCTCCCTAGACCACATCTGCAAACCAGCTGGCCAGAACAGAAGGTCAGTGGTCCTGGGAAACTTTGTTTATGCTGAATTAAGAGGATAACTGCAACCTAAGTTTCTGCAGCTCTAAATAACTGAGCTAACTCAGTGGCTGCCTCCAACCACACACACACAGAGCTAGTGTTTTATGAAGGAAAATGGCCAATTACCAACAGACAGGTGAGAATACCGACTAGTCAAAAGGGAGAAAAGGACACTGGTGGAGGACAAACCAGGAACAGATAACTAAAGGTCTGGCAGAAGGCTGCAGCCCTTTTATTTATTTATTTATTTTTTTGAGACTGAGTTTCACTATTGTTGCCCAGGCTGAAGTACAATGGCGCAATCTCAGCTCACTACAACTTCTGCCTCCAAAGTTAAAGCAATTCTTCTGCCTCAGTCTCCCAAGTGGCTGGGATTACAGGCATGCGCCACTACGCCCAGCTAATTTTTTTTTTTTTAATGCAAGTACCTTTTTTATTTTTTAATTTATTTGTTCACGTTCATCATAAATCTGTTTAAAAATAAACAAATCCTTGACAAGGGTTTAACAGGATTTTCAACATCTGTGCAGATAAATGTAATTTATTCCTAAAGAAAAAACAGTTAAGAACATGCCAGGAAACCTGCTTTTAACATTTTTGTATAAAGTGTGTGTGTGTGTGTGTGTGTATCCAGGCAATACAGTAGTGGTTTCAAATCATTCTATTTCACGCAGAAGCCTGCAGGATGAATTTTATACTGAAACAGAAGTTTGGCTGATACTTCTCTAGCATTTCATCTTCTTCCTCTCTCTTTTGATTTAATGCACCCCACTCAGAGTTAAAATCCACACATGTTTGGACCAGGTTTGTGTTCTTCAAAAGGAAAGGCAGCAGGCATATTTTTCCAAACCTTCTTTGGTAGAAAATGAACAAAGTATAAATGACATATTTAGTCTTTTGAAAAAAATCAAGCAATGTATATAAGTTACAGCTGTCTGTAAAAGTTACATTGTTGTTGTTAGTATTTCCCAAATCATCTATTCAACATTATAAAAGTTATGTTTTATAATGTTGTAGCAAATATTTTACTAAATACGTTTTGGGTACAGATTAATATTCAACTTCCCAAAAGATAGGTTTATTACTAACTTATTGATGTTTCTCTTTAGACTGAAATCTGATTTGCAGTATATAAAAGTACATGAAAGTGAATAAAGTGAACAAATAGAAAAATCTCCTTTATTTTGCTTATTTAAAAATTGCTCCAGGTTTATTTCTGGCACACTTAGTTCATACAAAGCTAAACATTTCTAATGCCGAACTTATTTGAGTGTTATATAATTACATGGTATAAAATGCATATACTAAGCAGTATACAGAATGTGCCTTTAAAAAACTCTACTCATAAAAATACTAGCTCACGTACATACTGACAACTAGCCATGTTTAAAAATAAACTGTCCTCAATGTTGGGTCGTCTCCTCTCGGCCCCCAATCTAAAGGAGTGTGGTTTCCAGGCACAATGGAACTAATACTTTCAAATAAGATAAATCTAAAATATTTGGTGTTCAAAAGACATTATTAAAAGAGGAAATTCTCATCAAGTGTATTTTTGCAGCTTGGCTCACAGAAGTCAGGAAGCCATAAAGATCGAATACAGCAAACACACAGCATGGGCGGGCTGCCATCAAGGTCTTCTGGAGCTCTGCAGGTGAGTGCAAAGGTGGCTTCGGACTTTGTGGCTTCAGCTTTCCTAGGTTTGTGCTAGATTATTCCATGATGGTAATGCAACGCTGGGTCTCTTTTCCTCCCAGCTTCTCTTCCAGGATCTTCAGGGTCAAGCTATGCTGTGGCATAAGGTGACAATGTTCGTAGGGAAACAGGCTTTGAGCAGGATGCCCCTTTCCCGGTTGCAGTTCAGCTCCTATTCCAGTAGCTCCAGAACTGGTCATGCAGGTAGGCGTGGTGGCTACATTCATCACCAAATGAGGCTTTGCTTTCAATCCAGTGAATTATGTGCCCTTCTACAGCAACTGGTACTTGTAAAATAAAGTCTGGTGTTTTGTCATAACCCTTTGCACGGAGCTGATCTTCATCAAGGAAGGACAGGTTTTTCTCTAGAAGTAAGTCTCTCAGCAGGACTTCATGCTCATGACCAATGGCATGCTTGATGCAGGCCACCAGTAGTCCATAACAGCAGTCGTTCACAATGCACTGATAGACCTGATTTGCTAGAACTCCATCTGGAATCTGAGAAGGGTCCCGTAGCATACTATTTATAACAGACTTGGAGGGTGCAGTTTCCTCATGTTCCTGTAGAAACCTCTCCAGGATAAGCCGAGCCATTAATGAGGGTACATAGTCCACCTCATTGGCCAGGTCCAGGAGCACTGGGGCAGCTCCATTTTTCACCACTCCATTCAGGTACCTCTGGTAATAACTTTCAATTGCTTCCGAAGTATGATGTTTGGCATGTGTTCTTTTAATGTGTTTCTGGTACTCCTGGGAGAAGATGCTCAGCAGAGTGGCCTGCGATTGACTGGGAAACCTCTGCTTCAGCTTCCTCAGGCTCTGCCTGGTGGGCGGCACAGACACTAGGCACTGGGCTATCTCCTCGTACTGAGCTTTGGTCAGTATCATGTTGGGCCAGGGACTAGGAGGTGGCGGGAACAAGGAAAAAACACCCTGGGGCTCGAGTAGCCTTGGTGCCGAGGGATGAGGGATAGGCAAACAGCGGCACAGGCCTGGGTCCTCGCCTGCCTGGTTTGCCCCAATCCCCCCTGAAACACACCCCTAGCCACGCCCAGCTAATTTTGTATTTTTAGTAGAGATGGGGTTTCTCCATGTTGGTCAGGCTGGTCTCGAACTCCCAACCTCAGGTGATCCACCCACCTCGGCCTCCCAAAAGTGCTAGAATTACAGGCGTGAGCCACCACGCCTGGCCAACAAAAGGCTGCAGCCTTTTAAAGGAGACTTAGCTCATCTTCTACCAATCCCCAGTGGACAGGCAGAACTGTTTTCAGTCACAATAGCCAAATTCTGAAGTTGCTAGGTTCTCCATTATTCATGAGTAGCTCCACTCCCTCCACCCTTGGGGCTGCTTTCTGTTGGCAAAGGCCTGTGTACTTCTGCAAACCTTCAAATAGGAGAGCATCTGGTGTTCCAGAGATCTAAAATACTGCAAAGTCAGGTAACAAAACTGCTTTCCAAAGGCTCTACTACAAGGATCTTCAGTAGCTTTATGGTCCTTCAAAATCTGTCTCCTCAGAGCTATACAAAGCCTTGGCCTAAGCTCAGCTTCCTAACTCAGTCTTTCTTTGAATAGGAAGAGGGATTTAGGGATTTTGGTAAAGGGTCTTTTGCCCATAGAAATCAAAATTAAGAGATGGGGACTGAATCACCAGAAGATATTGTTGTCCCTACTGTTAATTGTGTTATTAAGATTGAATAGCAAAGACTGACTAGCATTAAATAGAAGATAAAAGAACCCATTGCTGAGTGGGTTCTTCCTTTCTGAGTGATGTTAAGAAGATACGTCTACCTGGGAAAACACATTTGAGGGAGATGGAGGGCTCAGGCCAAGCACTATCCCCTATACTACCTCATTCAGTCCTTGCAAAAACAAACAAACCTCCGTGAGTCTCCATTTTACATACAGGGAAAACAGCCTCAAAGGATTTAAATACACTTTGCAATACTGAAGAGTAACAGGCAGCCAGGATTTGAACCAGAACTATTAGATATTGAAGCCCATTCCCTACACAATTTCCCTTCATGTTCCTGGGTGTAATGGATAAACCACCTCTAGCAGAAGGGGTGAGAGAGAAGCGGGTCTCTTTCCCAGTCCCCTGTAGGGCTGCTTTGGCTTTAGGTGAAATTAGTATTTGATAGTTGTGGACTTCCACCCTCGACCTTGGCTCCATGCCTGTGGATAAGAAGGTTTGTGGGGAAGAAGCCTTGGAGCAGAGATGTGGGCTTCCTCTTCCTCCCCCTCAGCCACAACTGCCGAACCCAGAATGGAAGCCAAACTCTGAATGAATCAAATGTGAATTTGGCCACACCTACACTTTCGCTGTCAAAGTGCCTGCTGGGGATCACGTGGATAAGTTGTCCAGCCCACCCTCCTGCTCTTATCCGAATTATTTTCTTAGACCCTGATCAACAGATGTAAAATCACCATCCACCCACCTAACTCTGTATCCTGAAGGCCATCTTCCAATGCACACAATATTTGAGGAAGTGGAAAAGGGTCCCTTATTCCAGGAGAGAATGTTACTTAATAGCTCAGAAATGAAACCACTTCCTCTCCATAAACACTCCGGATATAAGAGAGCCCTCTTCCCCCTCTACTCGTCTCACCAATCTGCGTCCCTGGTATGTCTGGGACAGGATACTGCCTTCAATACCCATATGGAAAACGCTGACATACTCCTCATTGAGAGCTGGCAGATAGGAAGGAAGCATTTAATGATGCTTATCCATGTCTAAACTAGAACATAATGGGTGTGTTATGAGAGGATCCTAATATTTGGATAGTTGGGGGAATCATTCAAAAATGTAGCCTCACCAGGCGCAGTGGCTCACACTTGTAATCCTAGCACTTTGGGAGGCCGAGGCGGGTGGATTGCCTGAGCTTGGGAGTTCAAGACCAGCCTGGGGAGCATGGTGAAACCCCATCTCTACTAAAAATGCAAAAAAAATTAGCCAGGCATGGCAGCGTGCGCCTGTAATCCCTGTAATCACCTGTAATACTTGGGAGGCTGAGACAAGAGAATCGCTTGAACCCAGGAGGCAGACGTTGCAGTGAGCCGTAATAGCGCCATTGCATTCCAGCCTGGGCAACAGAGCGAGACTCCGTCTCAAAAAAAGAAAAAAAAAAATGTAACCTCATTTAAGACTGGATCAGAAATCAGAAAAACAGAAAAGACCTCCTCTTTATCTGGCCCTGCATGGCTAAATGGGAAGAAAGGGTTGCAGAGAATGAGAAAGGGTCTGTGGCAGTCAAGGAAAGAGACCGGAGCTGAGCCCAGGCTGATCCCCAGAGGCTGGAAGTTGTTCAGAACCAAAGGATTTTCTTTTGTTTCTTCTTTTCCTTCCTCTTCCCTTTCCCTTCCTTTCCTCTTTCTTATTTTGAGACAGGATCTCAGCCTGTTGCCCAGGCCAGAGTGGAGTGCAGTGGTGCAATCATATCTCAGTGTAGCTTCTAACTCCTGGGCTTGAGCAATCTTCCTACCTCAGCCTTCTGAGTAGCTGGGACCAAAGGAATGCACCTCCACACCTAGCTAATCGATTTTATTTATTTTATTGAGATGGGGGTCTCACTATGTTGCCCAGACTGGTCTTGAACTCCTGGCCTCAAGTGATCCTCCCCCTCAGCCTCCCAAAGTGCTGGGATTACAAGCATGAGACACTACACCCAACTCCAAAGGATTTTTTTTTTCAATAGGTTTTTGGGGAACAGGTGGTGTTTGGTTACATGAGTAAGTTCTTCAGTGGGGATTTCTGAGATATTGATGCACCCATCACCTGAGCAGTGTACACTGTACCCAGTGTGTAGTCTTTTATCCCTCACCTCCCCACCCTTTCTGAGTCCCCAGAGTTTATTGTATCATTCTTATGCCTTTGCATCCTCATAGCTTAGCTCCCACTTATAAGTGAGAACATAACGATGTTTGGTTTTCCATTCCTGAGTTACTTGACTTAGAAGAATGTTCTCCAGTTCCATCCAGGTTGCTGCAAATGGCATTATTTCATTCCTTTTCATGGCTGAGTAGTATTCCATGCGTATATATATATATATATACATATATACTATATTTATTTACTTTATCCACTCATTGATTGATGGCCAATTGGGCTGATTCCATGTCTTTGCAATTGCGAATTGTGCTGCTATAAACATGCATGTGCAGGTATCTTTTTTTTCTTTTTCTTTTTTCAAGACAGAGTCTTGATCTGGTACCCAGGCTGGAGTGCAGTGGTGCGATCTCAGATCACAGCCTCCATCTGCCAGGTTCAAGCAATTCTCCTGCCTCAGCCTCTCGAGTAGCTAGGATTACAGGCATGGGCCACCAGCTAATTTTTGTATTTTTAGTAGAGACAGGGTTTCACCATGTTGGCCAGGCTGGTCTTGAACTCCTGACCTCATGATCCACCTGCCTTAGCCTCCCAAAATGCTGAGATTACAGACATGAGCCACCATGCCCAGCCTATCTTTTTCGTATAATGACTTCTTTTCCTCTGGGTAAATACCCAGTAGTAGGATTGCTCGATCAAATGGTAAATCTATTTTTAGTTCTTTAAGGAATCTCCACACTGTTTTCCATCGTGATTGTACTAGTTTGCATTCCCACCAACCATGTGAAAATGTTCCCTTTTCACCACATTCATGCCAACAACTATTTTTAAAAAATTTTTTTTTATTATGGCTGTTCTTGCAGGAGTGAGGTGGTATTGCACTGTGGTTTTGATTTGCATTTCCTGATAATTAGTGATGCCGAACATTTTTACATATGTTTCTTGGCCATTTGTATATCTTCTTTTGAGAACTGTCTGTTCATGTCCTTAGCCCACCTACTTATGGGATTGTTTTATTCTTGCTGATTTATTTGAGTTCCTTGTAGATTCCGGATATTATAATAGTCCTTTGTCGGATATATAGATTGCAAAGATTTTCTCCCACTCTGTGGGTTGTCTGTTTACTCTGCTGATTATTTCTTTTGCTGTGCAAAAGCTTTTTAGTTGAATTAAATCTCATCTATTTATCTTTGTTTTTGTTGCATTTGCTTTTGGGTTCTTGATCATGAAGTCTTTGCCTAACCCAATGTCTAGAAGGGTTTTTCCAATGTTATCTTCTAGAATTTTTATGGTGTCAGGTCTTAGATTTAAGTCTTTGATCTATCTGAAGTTGATTTTTGTATAGAGGAGAGATGAGGATACAGCTTCATTCTTCTACATGTGGCTTGCCGTTTATCCCAGCACCATTTGTTGAATAGGGTGTCCTTTCCCCACTTTATATTTTTGTTTGCTTTATCAAACATCAGTTGACTTGTAAGTATTTGGCTTTATTTCTGGGTTTTCTATTCTATTCCATTGGTCTACATGCCTATTTGTATACTAGTACCATGCTGTTTTGGTGACTGACTCTATAGTTTAGTTTGAAGTCAGGGAATGTAACGCCTCCAGATTTGCTCTTTTTGCTTACTCTTGCTTTGGCTATGCAAGCTCTTTTTTGGTTTCATATGAATTTTGGGATTGTTTTTTCTATTTCTGTGAAGAATGGTGGTGGTATCTTGATGGGAGTTGCATTGAATTTGTAGATTGCTTTTGGCAGTGGTATTGTTTGACTCTGTGTCCCCACCCAAATCTCATCTTGAATTGTACTCCCATAATTCCCACATGTTGCGTGAGGGACCCAGTGAAAGCTAATTTGAATTGTGGGGGCAGTTTCCCCCATACTGTTCTCATGGTAGTGAATAAATCTCATGAGATCTGATGGTTTTATCAGGGGTTACTGCTCCTGCATCTTCCTCATTTCCTCTTGCCTTCCCCATGTAAGAAGTGCCTTTTGCCTCCCATCATGATTCTGAGGCCTCCCCAGCCATGTGGAACTGTAGCTTCGATTTTTCTTCCCAGTCTCAGGTATGTCTTTATCAGCAGTGTGAAAACAAACTAACACAGTAAACTGGTACCAGTAGAGTGGGGCATTGCTGAAAAGATACCCAAAAGCAACTTTGGAACTTGGTAACAGGCAGAAGTGGGAACACTTTGGAGGGCTCAGAAGAAGACAGGAAAATGTGGGAAAGTTTGGAACTTCCTAGAGACTTGTTGAATGGCTTTGACCAAAACCCTGATAACAATATAAACAGTAAAGTCCAGACTGAGGTCGTCTCAGATGGAGATGAGGAACTTGTTGGGAACCAGGGCAAAGGTGACTCTTGTTATGTTTTAGCAAACAGACTGGTGGCATTTTGCCCCTGCCCTAGAGATTTGTGGAACTTTGAACTTAAGAGAGGTGATTTAGGGCACCTGGCAGAAGAAATTTCTAAGCAGCAAAGCATTCAAGACGTGACTTGGGTGTTGCTAAAGGTATTAGTTTTATAGGTGAAGCAGAACATAAAAGTTCAGAAAATTTGCAGCCTGATAATGTGATAGCAAAGAAAAACCCATTTTCTGAGAAGAAATTCAAGCTGGCTGCAGAAATCTGCATAAGTCACAAGGACCTGAATGTTAATCCCTAAGACAATGGGGAAAATGTCTCCAGGGCATGTCAGAGGTCTTCATGGCAGCCCCTCCCATCACAGGCCAGGAGACCTAGGAGAAAATGGTTTCGTGGGCCAGGCCCAGTGTCCCTGTTCTGTGTGCAGCCTAGGGACTTGGAGCCCTGCATCCCAGCCACTCCAGCCATGGCTGAAAGGGGCCAACATAGAGCTCAGGCCATGACTTCAGAGGTTGCAAGCCCCAAGCTTTGGCAACTTACATGTGGTGTTGAGCCTGCGAGTGCACAGAAGTCAAGAACTGGGGTTTGGAAACCTCTGCCTAGATTTTAGAAGATGTGTGGAAATGCCTGGATGCCCAGGCAAAAGTTTGCTACAGGGGCGGGGCCTTCATGGAGAACCTTTGCTAGGGCAGTGCAGAAGGGAAATGTGGGGTCAGAGCCCCCACACAGAGTCCCTACTGGGGCACTGCCTAGTGGAGCTGTGAGAAGAGAGCTACCGTCCTCCAGACCCCAGAATGGTAGATCCACCAACAGCTTGCACCATTCGCCTGGAAAAGCTGCAGACACTCAATGCTAGCCTATGAAAACAGCCAGGAAGGAGGCTGTACCCTGCAAAGCCACAGGGCAGAGCTGCCCAAGACCATGGGAAGCCACTTCTTGCATCAGTGTGACCTGGATGTGAGACCTGGAGTCAAAGGACATCATCTTTGGAGCTCTAAATTTTGACTGCCTCACTGGATTTCAGATTTGCATGGGCCCTGTAACCACTTTGTTTTGGCTTTGGCCAATTTCTCCCATTTGGAATGGCTGTATTTACCCCCATTGTATGTAGGAAGTAGCCAGCTTGCTTTCAATTTTACAGGCTCATAAGTGGAAGGGGCTTGCCTTGTCTCAGATGAGACTTTGGACTGTGGACTTTTGGGTTAATGCTGAAATGAGTTAAGACTTTGGGGGGCTATTGGGAAGGCATGATTTGTTTTGAAATGTAAGGATATGAGATTTGGAGGGGCCAGAGGTGGAATTATATGGTTTGGTTCTGTGTCCCCACCCAAATATCATCTTAAATTGTACTCCTAAAATTCCCACATATTGTGGGAGGGACCCAGTGGGAGATAATTTGAATCATTGAGGCAGTTTCCCCCATACTGTTCTCATGGTAGTGAATAAGTCTCATGAGATTTGATGGTTTTATCAGGGGTTTCTACTTTTGCATCTTCCTCATTTTCTCTTGCCACCACCATGGAAGAAGTGCCTTTCACCTCCTGCCATGATTCTGAGACCTCCCCAGCCATGTGGAACTGTTAAGTCCAATTAAACCTCTTTTTCTTCCCAGTCTCAGATATGTCTTTATCAGGAACAGGAAAACAAACTAAATACAGGAGTATGGCCATTTTCACAATGTTGATTCTACCCGTGCATGAGCATGGGATGTGTTTCCATTTGTGCTGTCTATGATTTCTTTCAGCAGTATTTTGTAGTTTTCATTGTAGAGGTATTGCACCTCCTTGGTTAAGTATATTCCTAAGTATTTTAATTTTTTTGCAGCTATTATAAAAGAGATTGAGTTCTTGATTTGATTCTCAGCTTGGTTGCTATTGGTATATAGCAAAGCTACTGATTTGTATACATTAATTTTGTATCCTGAAACTTTGCTGAATTCATTTACCAGTTCTAGGAGCTTTTTGGATGAGTATTTAGGGTTTTCAAGGTTTATGATTATGTCATCAGCAAACAGAGACAGTTTGACTTCCTAATTACCAACTTGGATGCCCCCCCCAAAGGATTTTTAAGACTAACTTTATCAAATCTTACAATAGCAACCAAAAGTATAGGAACCGCACATTTCAGACCAAGAATTAAATCAGTAACTGTCCACCATGGCAACTCATGAGTATCAAGAAAGACAAATGCCTAAGCTTCACTGAGAAATTTCAAATTAGGAGGCCTGTGTTGAGGCCCCGCAAGGAGCCACCAGCAATGCCCAGCAGGAATGAAGAACCACTGAGTTAAATCCCAAAGCTGTATTCATACCCCACTTCCAACCCATTAACCCCAAACCTTTCCCAGGACCAAAACCATCCTCTAGTGTGTTGGCACGGTTTGGCTTTCCTCCAGGAACTTCAGTTTTTCCAGAAGTTTCTAACTGTAAATTCCTCACCAGGACTTTACTTCCCCCATCAACCAAGGCATAAAAAAAGGACGATTTCCACAAACCACCCTTATTTAGAAATAATGTGCCAGAGGAATGATTTAGGTTGGTTTTTATCTCTGATTCTTCCCAGTAACTCATCCACTAAGAACACTGCCCACAGGAGGGTCTGATCCAGTGGGAGGCTTGAGGCCACTCAGCTCAGCCTGGTTCCTAGGGCCAGTGTCCCACTCTGGAGGCCAAGTCCCTGCTCCCCTCCCCTCACCAGAGCCTGTTCCTCCAGAGCTGTCCAGTCTCTCTGCCAGGCTCCAAACTCTCCACCTTCAGTGCATTGACCAAACAACGAGACAGGAGGACAGCTGGGAGGGCGGGAGTCTGAAATCACTGGTAGAGTGGCCCAGGACACACAGGGGAGTCTCCACTGCTGCTGAGATGAACGGACTCTCCATTCTTCTCAAAAGGCTTGTTGTGTTTTTGACACTCCCCCACCTGACTGTTTTTCAAGTGAGTTTTTCCGATCTGACCTCAGAGAAGGCCAAACTGGGTGCTGTTAGGGAAGGGCAGAAAGAAACAAAACATGCTTGTAAGAAGTAGTTCGTAATCATAGCAGCTGCCATTCATTGAGCTCTTCTCATGAGCCCAGCCCAATACTGAATTTCATATGCATCATCTCATGTGATCCTTACCACCAGGAGGTAGGTATTATGATTCCCATTCTAAGGATAAGGAAACTGACGCTCAGACAGGCCAAGTTACCTGCCCAAGACCATCTGGCTGCAACACAGAGTTAGAATTTGGACCCAGGTCTGTCCAACTCCACAGCTTGCAACCTTAACCACTGTGTGTACAGCCTCAGAAAGGGAAAACAGCAAGGTGCCACTACATTTACATGAATTTCATCAATTCAACAACAAAATACAAAGGCTCTTTGTTACCTCTGCTCTCTATCGGAGAACACCTTTATAAATGAAGTCTCAAACAAGTGGCCTGCAGTCCCAAATTCACCAACAGGCTTATTTAACTTGGCACATCATATTTTAAAATAACTTGACCAGCCCCTGCCGGCCTTTGAGTTTGCAGCGCAGGCCTCTCCTCTTACTCTATTGGATCTGGATCAAGAGGAGAGGAATGGTGTTTTCCACAAAATCGAAACCATAATCGCCTAGCATTAAACCTGGGGAAGGGAGCTGTGAAGACAATTGTTCCTCCTGCATCGTCTCCACCTCAGGGACTTTCTGCAAACAGTGCCACCCTGGCTGGTGACGCACTCAGCAGGAGCCACAAGGCAGCTATATCGGCAGGTCTCCAGGAGCCAGGATGAGGTCTCGCAAGTTACTGCAGCATCACATAACAAAATGGGAGAAAAATACAGGGGGAAAATGATTCCATTCAGCTGCAACTTCAGAGTGGAGTTAATGTTTCACTCGGTGGATCCAGGCCAGGCCTCTGATCTCACACTTCCCTGGCAGACCTCTCTCTGCTGCAATCAGCTGGGAGTCATGTGTCCTCAGGGCTGGTGCGACAGGAACAAACAAAGCCCATCATTCCACAAGCAGAGGAGGCCAGCCTTCCCAAACCCAGCAGAACACTGCTCCTTAATGGGCTGGGTGCCTATAATTAGTCTACAAATAGCACCATGCTCGTGTCGCCAGCTCACTCCTTTTGTTCCTACCCCTACTCACTGCACGCCCTGCAGTGCCTTTTCCAGGTGCTGTGGTTCTCTAAGGGCCTAAAGTCTAAGCAATGGGAAAGTAGGAATCAGACTCCAAAATATTGTATGAGATCCAGCATGTAGCCTGCCTGGCAGTTAGATTATGAGAAGGTACAATAAGTCACAAAATTAAGAAACAAAATCTAAGCAGTGGAAGGAACCCTACTTTGAGCTTTTGATAGCAAGGAAAACAACTCACTGCAACACAATACTTGACCAAGGATCTTATCCTATTTATCCTAGTTTCTTTCTCTCTCTCTCTCTCTCTCTTTTTGATGGGAATCTCGCTCCATCTCCCAGGCTGGAGTGCAGTGGTGCGATCTTAGCTCACTGCAACCTCCACCTCCCAAGTTCAAGCAATTCTCCTGCCTCAGCCTCCCAAGTAGCTGGGATTACAAGTAGCCCGCCACCATGCTTGGCTAATTTTTTGTATTTTTAATAAGACAGGGTTTCACCATGTTGGCCAGGCTGGTCTCAAACTCCTGACCTCAAGTAATCCACCTGCCTCAGCCTCCCAAAGTGCTAGGATTACAGGTGTGAGCCACCGCACTCAGCCTTTCTTTTCTTTTCTTTTCTTTTTCTTTTTCTTTTTTTTTTTTTTGAGACAGAGTCTCACTCTGTCACCAAGACTGGAGCGTAGTGGTGGATCTTGGGTCACATAACCACCACCTTCTATGTTCAAGCAATTCTTGTGCCTCAGCCTCCCAAGTAGCTGGGATTACAGGCACACATCTCCACATCTGGCTAATTTTTGTATTTTTAGTAGAGAGGGGGTTTTGCCACATTGGCCAGGCTGGTCTTGAACTCCTGGCATCAAGCAATCCACCCACCTCGGCCTCCCAAAGTGCTGGGATTTCAGGCATGAGCCACTGCACCCGACCGTGTTTTCTTTATTAGATTGAACTGATGAGGCAAAAGACATTCTCCCTGCCCCCAGTAAAGGCCACTCTTCACTTCTTTTCACCACTAATGTAAATAATCTCTGGTGATAACCTTTAATCCTTGAACTTGGGTAAGAAAGTTTGATATCACTCTTCTATCCAGCAGAACTTCAGTTTCTCAGACTTTCCTGCTACTTAGAAAAATCACTGCCCTCAGCAGCCTCCCTGGGCAACCCAGCCACACCCACCACCACCACCACCTGAGCCTCTGACACCTGGCTCAGCTGGGGCCAGAATCATTCTCACCATGGTCATGTAGGTGGCCTCTGATTTTTCACTTGGTTCTTCTTCCTCGATCACCTCCCGTATAATTATTGAAGAGTAAATGTTTTTCTAGAGGGGGAAAATGGTACAAAAATTCCTAAAAATTAGATGAATCTTATACACCAGAGAAAAGGCCACCTATTCCTATTTGCTGGGCATCGACCACCCAAACTGGGAGGTTCAAAGGTTACTGAGAGCTAGAGAATTCCCAATAATGATAATTCAGTCTTCGGTCTTCTTGAAAAATAACTGTCAAAGAACACAGTCTTAAGAACCAAACTCTTTGCTTCAAAAGCCAAACATCTTTGTTTAGATGGATGTTTAGGTAGCAGCAGGGGTTCCTTATCTTGCTAAATTCCTTGTATTCTGGGGTTATTTCCTTCTAATTACGGTAAAGGCAGAATGGCATTAATCAACAGTGAATTGTTATCGTTTCCTTCAGAGGGTTTATGTGGCAGGGCCAGCCCTCATTGAGCCTCACAACTGTGAGGTTCATGGTCCTGTCACTCGTTGGGAAAGCAGCAGCATCCAGTGGCCCATTCTTGGACTACTGCACTCTACTGGGAGAAAATCCTACTCTTGGGACAAAAACAGCCCAAAACAGAGAAAGGTAACTATTCAAAGAGCGTTTTAAAAATTACAGAAAGAAGAGAAAGGAGAATAGGAGTTAAAGAAAACCAATCAATTTCTCAGTCTCTAGAAGCAATTATTTATAACTCCATTACTAATCAATAAGGAGAGAAAAGTCCTTCTTAATCCTTTCTTGCTAAGGTCTTAGACTATTTCATTTTAAGCATTAGAACTCCTTAACTCCTGAATGTATTATAATTCCCCATTAGACTTTAGACAAACAGTACCTCCTAGATTACAAAGCATTTGAGTATCATCATCTTATGTGAACCTTACAACAACCCTGTCAAGCAGGCCAGGCAACTATAATATCTTTATCCTTATCATCATTTTGCTGGTGAGACTGCGGGGGTGGCAGAGCTTTCTGACTCCAAGCGCAGTGCTCTTTCCTCAGCCCAATACCAGAAATTGCTGCCTGGTTCTGGCCCAGAACCATTCCCATAGTTCCCGAGGGAATGAGAATGGCCCAGGCCTGCATCTGCTTAGTGTTTTAGGCTGAAGCGTGTGTTCACCTCCCCTTCACAGCTTTCAAAATAGCAGGGTTCTTCTTTTATCCTTGGATTAGTCTTCTTCGTGTTCTTCACCAAGACTGTAGAATTCACTAAACTGCAAGACATAAAGAGCATGTGGAATTAACCAGTTGGCATGGTTTATTCAAGGGTCCCTACATGAGACCCCCTCTTGGCTTTGTGAAGAGAGAGACCCCAGAGAAGAAACTATTCTCTCTGGACTCCTATAGCCAGGGCTACCCGGCTCACCTGGAAACCTGAGAAGCGCATCTCTTCTAATGAAGAACAACAAGCCGTTCTGGAGATAATTTAGGCTGAAAAACGGCTTTGACTTCTCTATTATCACTCAAGCCACTTTCAGTCCTTATGGGAGAGGTAATTTTAAGTGAATGAAGAGAGAGAGGGGAGATAGGATTCCACTTGACCATCGTCTCTACATTTCTGAGGACCAGGGAGTGCCGCGGAACCAGCAGGGGGCAGCAGGAGCTCAGCAAGACGCCAATCCGAAGGGCTCCTGGCCTCTCCACGGGGCGGAGCGGAATAATCCCCACAAACACCCCACCCAAGCCCCAAGCCCCAAGCCCGGAGCTCCGCGC
Source organism: Trachypithecus francoisi (assembly GCF_009764315.1). NCBI lineage: Eukaryota > Metazoa > Chordata > Mammalia > Primates > Cercopithecidae > Trachypithecus > Trachypithecus francoisi. Next base: position 106,502,388 of record NW_022681473.1, read on the forward strand.
CTGCCTTGTCGGGGCCCCTTGGCCTTTGATCTTATGACCATTTGCCTTCTGAATATACTTTCTTTTTTTCTATTTTGGCCCAAGGCAGAACTAAAAAAAAAAAAAAAAAATCAAGGTTTAAGCTAGAAAAGAAACCATATGTTTTGGTCTCAGTGGAAATACTTTCTCTTTTTTTTTTGAGACGGAGTCTCGCTCTGTCGCCCAGACTGGAGTGCAGTGGCCGGATCTCAGCTCACTGCAAGCTCTGCCTCCCGAGTTTACGCCATTCTCCTGCCTCAGCCTCCCGAGTAGCTGGGACTACAGGCGCCTGCCACCTCGCCCGGCTAGTTTTTTTTTTTTTTTTTTTTTTTGTATTTTTTTAGTAGAGACGGGGTTTCCCCGGGTTAGCCAGGTTGGTCTTGATCTCCTGACCTCGTGATCCGCCCGTCTTGGCCTCCCAAAGTGCTGGGATTACAGGCTTGAGCCACCGCGCCTGGCCAGAAATACTTTCATTGTATTTTCTGCTTTTAAAGTTGTATCTTCTCATTGTAAAATAATTCAGATAATACAGAAACGTAAACAGTTGGAAGTGGAAGTTCCCTGCAACCCCTCACCCCGTGGGATCCACCTTCTCCTTCATCTCAAATTCCACGCCATTACCCACATTTTACAACTATCCTTCCCAGCCTCTCTCAGTGTAAGCATAAGCTCACATAAAATGTATTTAGTACATATACTGCTGGAGTGAGCGTCATATTATTTTCTCTTTTATAAAAATGAGGTCATACCATAAATTCTGCAATTTTACCCCTTGGATATCTTTCCATGTCATTACATAGAGGGATCTGGAGTGTTTCATTGAGTGAAACACTGGTTCACTGAATCACTGCCTTTCTGACAGACACTAGCAATGATCCCTATTTTTAATTATAAGCATGATTGCAGTTTTGCACAAACCTCAGCATATCCATCTAATTATTTCTTTAGAATAAACGACTAGACATGGAAGTGCTACCTTTCCTTTGGGGGGGAAACTGAGGCTCAGACAGGAGAAGTAAGCTGAGAGTGGAACCCAGGTCGTCTAGCTCAGTGCTCCGAGCATGCCCAGGGCAAAGACCTTCAGAGAGGCCAGCCAAGTTCAAAACCAAATCAGGAAACCCTAGGGAGTGGAAGTGAAAACTTAGCAGGTACAAGTGTTTTCTGCACGATCAAAGACCCACTGGGAAAGAACACTCAAAAGTCAGGATTATTCATGAGGCCCTTTCCCACTGACACTATTTCAACAAGAGAGTCAATCTGCGTCCCTCATCGATAGTTGGATAAACTGAGGGGCGTGTATCTGCCAAGAGCCAGTGAAACACTAGTGTCCCTGTTGGAGCATCTGGGCACTTCTGAGACCCTGGGAGAACTACTAATGAAATCCAGGCCTTTAAAAGCACTTTTTTTTTTTTTTTAAGACAGTCTTTTATCTTTTAGATAAAACCACTGGCAACCCTTAAGATCTTAGCTTCTATGCGGAACGTACAGTGTGGATAATTTTAAAATCATCTCTTAGGCAGTGAATGGTACCATGATAGTTCTTGTGTAAGATTTATGCTCTGAATTATGCCCTACTGAGACCCCCATTTCTAAGGGAGTTTGTAGTCTTTACATAATACCAAAGTGAATGAGGAGAGTGTAGGAACACGAAATTCTTTTCCAGGCACAGTGAGCAAAGTGGGCAGGGTTACCACAGTGGATTCCATTTTAAAACACCCCCTTCTGTAGGACCCTATCACCTCTTCCACTTTGGGTAGAGGCAGCCTTGCACCCCCAGCCTCCCAACCCAAGGGGCGGGGGCAGCCCTGTACCTCTTATTCCCACAGGTTCTCTTCACGATCAATATCAGAACAGGGAGCAGCAAGATTGTGGCGCAGACAGTTCCCACGATGATCACCAGCTGATTACCACCCAGGACTAGAGGCCTCAGGGCTGCCGGGGTCACCAGTGCTGGGAAAGGAGAAAAGCAAGGAGAGGGTCTCAATAACTTTAGCAAAGAGCCGAGAGCCCCACAGCCCTGTACAAAGTAGCACCAGCCAGGTCAGGAAGTGGAGGGAAGGCCAGACTCTACCCCATATGTGGACACCAGGGTCACTTTCTCCATGAGATTGAGAACCAAAGTCTAACCCCCTTGTTTACCCTAAAATGTAGATTAAGGTGGGTGGGAGAAGAGGCTAGCACTTCACCTGTAGTAAAATTTCCTTTCACGTCAACAATTTTGTTCTAAAATTTGGCTTAACAAGTGACCGAGAAATAACAGGCATCTTAGAGGCTACTGATCTTCCCCAGGGCAAGTGGTTGTCTTCAAAAGAACACATGCCGCAAGACTCAGCCCCACAGCGACGATACCAAGGAAAGCCTCTGGAGGTACTTCTGCCCATAGGGTACCTTCTACTCATCTGCATGGTTCTTTCTAAATACATAAAGCAAGCACCTCCTCAGGGCCAGACAGCACTAGGTACAGGGGATTCAGAGACAAATGATGTGTGGTCCCTGCTTCCAAGGAAGGAGACAAACACGTCAACAGAAAACCCCAGGCTGCTGTAGGCACTACAACAGAAGTCTGTATGGGGAACAGAGGGACACAGAAAAAAGGGTGCCCAATTCTATGTGCAGCAAATGAGAATTTGCCAGCAAAAGTTCTAAAGTTTAACCTGAGACTTATAGGAAACATCCAGTTTCTTGGGCAGACAATCTGGGGAAGGACAGAGGGGATGTTCTGCATGGGATCTGAAGGCCTGACAGGATGGTGATTTTAGAAACTAGAAAGAGTTCAATGGGTCTGGCACAAAAGTGGCATCTGTGAGTGTGCTGGAGAATTTGGCTGGAGAGATGACAGGGTCCAACTCAAGAAGGACCTTAACTATCTCAACCAAGAATCTGGCATTTTTCTGCAGGCAATGAAAAAACCATTGAAAGATTATTAGCAGTGGAAGAAAAAGTTCTTAATGTGATTTAGAAAGATGGCACCAAGAGCCGTGTGAAGAATGAGGAGCAGTGGCTGAGAGAGAAAGCAGAGACTGGTTAGAGGCCTATAGTTCAAGAGAGAGATGAAGACAGCCAGAACTAAGGTGGCAGTGACAGACTGGAAGGAAGGCAACTTCAAGAGTCTGTAGTAGGAGTCAAGGACTTGTTGACCTGACCTGTTAGATTGGGGTCTAGGAAAGGGAAAGAATCAAGCACATCCCCAGGCATCTAGACAACTGAGGTTGGGGAGATGGGCTGAGGAGGGGTGTGCAGGGGTAGGTTAGACATGTCACATATGAAGGATTTGTGGAAAACTTGTGTAGAGTTTACTATGTATATCCATGAGTCTGTGTGAAATTGGGTCCAACATAGAGTGCATACAAAATATAGTGTCCAACGCTACTGAGGGAGAGAAGGCTGAGGATGGATAGTTGCAGTGCCGTTGGTGGGCTAAGCTGGAGTAGAGGTAGAATAAGCCAGAATGCAGTGCACTGAAGAGTTAATGGGAAATGAGACAGTAGTATTCCAAACACAGACCTTTAGCAAGCTATTTGGCTATGTTGAGAAAGAAATACATGATTGTGGTGGTGGCTGTACAACTCTGAATGTACTAAAACCATTGAGCTGAACACTCTAAATGGGCAAATTGTATGGTATGTGAATTGTATCTCAGGAAAGCAATCTTTTTTTATTTATTTATTTATTTTTTTTTTGAGACGGAGTCTCGCTCTGTCGCCGGGGCTGGAGTGCAGTGGCCGGATCTCAGCTCATTGCAAGCTCCGCCTCCCGGGTTCACGCCATTCTCCTGCCTCAGCCTCCTGAGTAGCTGGGACTACAGGCGCCTGCCACCTCGCCCGGCTAGTTTTTTTTTGTATTTTTTAGTAGAGACGGGGTTTCACCATGTTAGCCAGGATAGTCTCAATCTCCTGACCTCGTGATCCGCCCGTCTCGGCCTCCCAAAGTGCTGGGATTACAGGCTTGAGCCACCACGCCCGGCCCAGGAAAGCAATCTTAAGAAAAAGAAAGACATAGAATGGAGCTGAAGAAAAAAAGACATAGAAGGGAGTTGGAGTAGGTAAGTGGTAGAACTGAGCAAATTTGAATGGTAGAAGCCAACAGAAAGTAAGAGCTCAAAGAGCCATGTTGTGAGGCTCCTGAGAAGGATGCCACCTGGGCACAGGGGGCCAGATAAGCCCAGGGCAGAAGGGACCCTCCTCTGCCTCAGGATGGCAGGGCAGAGATAAGGATGGGGAGACATAGATATGTTTGTGGGTAAAGAAGCTGCATGAGCCCCCATAATAGCTCGATTTTCTCTGTGAATTGGACTTCTGAGAAGGAAGCACACAGAGAGATGATGGTTCTTTAAGAAACCCATCTGCCCTGCTCCCCTCTCCAGCTGGAGACAAGGTGCCTCCACAGACTTAAACCTCTGGCCTGAGGTATGAGGTATGTTCCATCCTCACCCCATCTTCCCCGCCCCCAGTCAACCACAACCAACTCCTGAAGGCCCTCGCAAGGGGCAAAGTCCACAGGCCACATCCTGATTGCTAACTGGGTTATGATTTAACTTCAACCCCTCACTTATCAACCTCTCTCTGTCAACACAATCGAGTCTTTCCTCTCCTACACACCACTGGCCTTGATGCACACTGTTTGCCAGAATCGAGAACCTCTGATCAGAAAACCCCTCCATTTTTGGCTCTGGTGCCTGCATGTTCCTCTCTGTTCCTGGCTGTCTCCCACTAGCTTAGGATCACTTCCCGCTCCACTCTAGCGCATACAGCACCTCCCTTGAAACCAAGTATGCTGACTTTGGACATCAACGCAGATCCTTCCCTGAGCTTCTGTATCTTTACATCAATAGACGACCCTGGCAATGAGTGGGGTCTGGCAGAGGATTGGTATTCACTAAATTAGCTCCCCTGTCCTTGGCCTAGCAGCGGGGCCAGAACTAGGGTGAGGCAAGTCAGGCACCTGAGGAGCCACCTCTGAGGAGGCATCATTCTCAGGGTTGTGCAAGGCCAGAGTCAGCACCTGAGAGGGATGCCTTCTTCAATTTTGCATCCTACGAACCTCTCCAGCCTCACTCTAGTCCTGGCCCCATGCACCAGCCAGGAGGTCCCTCAGTGCCCCCCAGCCAAATGTTAGATACCTCGAGGCTCTTCTGGGCTGACATGCAGCACAATAGTTTTCTTGAACACCAGGTTCCCTAGGTGGATACTGCAGGTGTAGTTTCCTCCGTCTGACTCCCTCACTCCTTGAAGCATGATGGAACCGTCATTGCGGAAAATGTCCCCCACCAGGTTCACACGATTCTGGAAGTGGCCCCAGCTCTGGGAGTACCCCACGGACATATTGAGTTTGTGGTAGTAACGAAACACAATCTCCTCCTAGAAGGGGAAGGCAAAAAGTATGAGATTGTGAGGACTGGAGTGGAGCGGGGAGCGGAGAAAATGGAGGAGGGAAGATCTCAGGACTCCCAAGGCCCTGCTAGGTGAAGGCAGTAAGGGTATTTTCAGAAAGCTTTAAATAACACAAAGTCATGTACACATACACATGTGCATGTGTGTGTGCTTGTGAAGGACATCACCAACCCATGAACAGTTGTTCCATCTGAACAGAAGGATGAGAAAAGGAGGACTTTCATTTTGTGTACCTTTCCAATAAAAAAAGCAAAAGTATACTTTTATTCTTGATGACATTTCTAGTTGGATTTCCAATAGGAACCTGAAACATGTCTAAAACGGAACTCTTCATCTTTCCCCCAAACCAGTTCTTTCCAGTCCATCCCATTTTGGTACATGGCAATGCCAGATACTCAGGCTAAAAATCTTGGAGTCATCCTTAATTTCTTTCTGGAAAAAATCACATCAAATCCCTCAGCAAATCCTATCACCTCAACCTTCAAAATATATCCCCAATCCAGCCAGTCCTCACCTCCTCCACTGATACCATTCTGGTCCAGCTCATCTCTCACCTGGGTTCCTGCAACAGCTTTCTTACTTGTCTCCCTGCTTATTCACTATGACAATCTATTTTCAGCAGATGAGCCTTTAAAAATGTAAGTTAAATCATGTTACTCCTGTGCTCAAAACCCTTCATTGCCCCTACTCCCATTTATACCAAAATGCAAGGCCCTGCATGACCCAGCCCATCTCCCTTTTCCTCTGACTTCAACTTCTACTTGCTCTTCCCTCACCTACTTAGGTCACTGCACTCCAGCCACATGGACCTCTTGGCTGCTCTTTGCATACTGACTGCAGGGCCTTTGCACTTGCTACTGTCTATGACTGCAAGAACATTCTTCCCCCTACACACATGCAGGATTCACTCCCCGACTTCCTTCACACCTCTCCTCAAATGTCATCTCAGTATGGCCTCCCCAAGCACCCACATAACAAAAACCACAAAGTCCAGCTTTATTGTTCCCCATAGGCTCTTACTATTGCCTGATGTATTATACACTTCTTTATTATTTTATGTGTATCTCCCTCATCTTAGTTGTAAGTTTCCCATCAGGTCAGGGGTTTTGAGTATTCTTCATATAGCAGATGCTTTAAAAACAACTTGTTAAATGAATATTGGCATTTAAAGAAAAGGCATGTAGATTGCTTTTTTAAAGCTTTTAAGAAAAGTTCATGGGTATGTAGACACAAACGTGAATGAAGTGACCTGGCCCCTAACATTTGTCTCTCGTGATTCAAATTCAGAACCTCAAAATGTCAACTCTCATCCTATTTTCTCCTGTGAATCACTCAATGGATGACATTTAAATGCATGGCAAGCTCTCAGGGGTGAACCTGGGACCGGATGTAATTCCCCTTACTCCATCATGATGTCACCCACTGTGACCCACTCAGATAGTATAGAGGAATCAAGTGCAAATGACTTTGTTAGAGAGATGACCTGGAATATGTTTTAATTTATAAAAGTTAATCTTTAATAAATTTTGCACCTTAACTTTTATTAATAACAAGTTACTTGGGATATCCCCATAATACATGTCGACCCATAAATATACGACCACATCATGTTGAGATCTACTGGTCTAATGAATGAACTTGCTGTTTACTGCTTTATAGATCTCCCAAGAAATACCCCTCACCCTGGCCCCCAGGATTGATCAATCCCAGCATGTGAAGTACCCATGAAAACTCCTTCCATCACATAAATGGGACAATGGAGCACAGATGAAAAGTCACAGAACTAACCCTAGTAAGAATAAAAGTGTAATCATTTTTATGCCTAGCCCATTGCTTTCCTGGCTGGGCCACAAAAATCATCTCCCTCATTCTCCCACGGACTCTACACAAAGGAAAAGGGAGAAAGAAGGAAACTAAAATGTAGGGGCCAAGTCATGTACAAAATGCTTTACATGTACAATTTCACATTGGCATCTAAAAGTTAAGCATCATCATCATCTTCTTGTTCTTCTTCTTCTGCATTAGAGTTATCTTTCCCACCAGAAAGCTGAAATTGCTAGGAGAAGATCCAGTTCTGATAAGCCCCAAAGCCCAGGCTCTTGCAACACCTCCTCATGTGCCTGATTCTACCTCTGTCCTGACACCATCAGCCAGAGCCTTCTCTAACACAGTGATGTTTCCTCCTTGTTACCTTTGCGCGCCGTCCTGAAAATATCCATTCTACCTTGGTCACGTGTTTCACTTCTGTGCTCTGGAAAACACATCCCATCCGAATCATTTCACCCACGTGGACCATGAGCTCTGAGGATAAAACAGTAAATCAAGTCAGACTCAAGTTATAATCTATAGAAGTCAAAGACTTTCTAGAAGAGATCATGGTTAGCCAAAGACCCTCAGCAGCAAAAATCACTGTCACCACCAAACACTATATATATTCCCTCTGTAGGTGATCCAGAGGATTCCATGTGGGCAAAGTACTCAGAGCCTCCTCCCTCAGACCAGCACAGCAGCATCCCCAAGATGAGAATACCCTCTAGCTGCCCACATGTACCAAACCCGAGAGTTTCTGCTGTCTCCATACCGCCATAAACACTTTCTGGTCCTCTTTGATTCCTTTCTCTTTCCCCTTTTTCAGAATTCCTCCCATGAACTCTAATTTCACATCAAGTTTGTACTAAAGGAAGTATGGAAAATCTCAAAGCCCCTACTTTATGTTCATCGTCTTAGATACCAACATCTGCTTAGCATAAACAGGAAGTGGAAAGTTATAGAACTCTCATTCTTATATTTAACCCACTGACTCTCCCAACTAAAAAATGAACCATGGGTAACTTTCTTCAACTTCTTTTATTCTTTTTCTTTTATTCTAGGACCTAGTTCTGGCCTTGGTACAAGTCACAGGACTTCTTGCTAATTAGGCCAAGACAAAAGACAGCTTTCTCCTTGACTTTTCTTTCTGTTTTAATCCTGCTCTCTCCTGCCCCCACCCTCCCCTCTTCCCCTGCTTCTGGCTTTCCAACTCCTAGGCTCTTCCTTCTGCCTATTGTATGTACAAGCAGCTGACCCACCATATGTTTATTACATAAGTCATTTTAAGTGGCCCGTGAAAAAGAAAAGAAGTGGAAAGATATTTCTGATTTTTCAGTAATGCTCTATGCAAATCAACCACAAAGTTGATTAAGCAATGAAAGGCAGGGTGGTGTATAAGGAAGACACAAGTCTAGGTCTTAAGTGCACAGAATTCCTTCAAAAGAGTGTTAAGCAAAGATCACGAGGGAACAGGGTGCATAAGCCACCCTTTTATCCAAACTGTTTCCCTGGGAGAAGAGTAACTTCCTGCCCAGCAGGAGAAATGCACAATAGGAGGAAAGCAAAAGAAAATATTATGAACTCTAAAATCTATGGAAGGAATTATTTTGAAAGCGATAAAAAATTTACTCCAAAGAATACCAGCAAGGAAGCAAACTCCCTTTAAATCTATCAGCACATTAAGAATTAAACTCTATTTTTAAAATGCAATAATAACAACTGAACATTCTGAGTCATTTCAATGCACCAGCCATGTGCTAGACACCCTGTACACGGTAGATCAGTTAGTCATTACAATATTTTGAGGTTTGTATGACTACTCTCCCATTTTACAGAGAAGGAGAGTAAAGGAGCCCAATGCCACATGGCCAGTAAAAGGTAAAGCCAACATTTAAGCTCAGACCTGAGTGAAGGCAAAGCCCAGGTTTTCTCACTCACTCTACTGTGGCACCCCAGATAAGTAGAATGATGGCTGATTCTAGAGCAAAAGTAGAGGACATTAATCTAATTATTATTTTCATCTATAGTATTTAAATTAAGAACTATGAAAAAAAGAATTGAAGTGGTAGAATCATAGACTGTCAACTGAAGGGTAAACTTTGTAGAGAAAATTATAGATGACTGCAAAAAATGGAGTTGCCACATTGGTGGAGGCAACTTACATAAAGCAAGTTGGAGCACTTTCCACTAGGCAAAATTGTTAGGGGTTGGATCTATTCCCATTCTAGCTGGAATTAAAAAAAAAAAAAAAATACAGTTTGCTCCACTAGCCACTGGGGAAATATCTGACTACCTCTAACATTGCCCTAGCCTGTTCCATGGATTCCTGAGCTCTTGAAATGGACTCCTTGTAATACCAGCAATTTGGGGAGGCTGAGGCAGGAGGATCACTTGAGCCCAGGGATTTGAGACCAGCCTGGGCAAGGTAGGGAGACCCCGTCTCTACTTAAACAAACAAACAAAGTCAGGCATGTTGATGCATATCTATGGACCTAGCTACTAGGGAGACTGAGGCAGAAGGATCACTTGAACCCAGGAGTTCAAGGCTATAGTGAGCCGTGATTGTACCACTGCAACTCCAGAGCCTGGGTGACAGAGCAAGACCCTACCTCAAAAAAAAAAAAAAAAAGAAGAGAGAATCCTTGGGCACAGGCATCTGATTTGCTTCTTCTTCCGGGAGAACCAGAGCTTTGGAATTAAGAGGAAAATGACAATAAGGATAATTAGGAGAGGGGCCAGAGGCCACCTCCTACAACTCCATTTTTTAGAAATTGGATTCAAGCAAGGGATGCTAACTCAATAACTTCATTCATTCCACAAATGCTTATTAATTGCTTACTCTGTACCAGGGGCTGTGCCCAGGCAAGCAGGGAAGACACAAGGGAATGGGTGTGATGAGTGTCGTAAGAGAGGAAGGAAGGGTGCACTGGAGGAGCTCATGAATAAAGCTGGGAGGCCAAGGACCTAAGCTAGCTACAGGTGGGAAATGGCCCCAGATTCTAGTTCCCTAACTACATTGCAAAGTTTCCTGGGGTCACAGACCGTTCCTTCTATTTCACAATCTTAAAGAATGCATCTAGTTCTGCAGCTTGCAAACTTTTACTTTCATTTATGTATTTTTTTGTAAGTGTTTATATCAATAAGCAAAACTAAATTTTAGAGACACTGGCTGACATTAGTTTGGATATCATTAGTTTATTATAAAAGAGAGACATGGAAATTATTTACACGATGAAAGATTTCAGAACTCCAGTGGAATGAGTGGCTTCACATGAGACTTTTTCAACAGTGATTTATTTCAATATATATACTTTCCAAGAATCCACCATCTCTAAATAAGGAATGATCCCTGTCATCCAGAACTACTTTGGTGCCTCCATATTCTAGATCCCGGGGAAAGAATTTTATCTCCAGCTTTCAGGCTAACTGGTTGAATCTCTCCACCCTTTCCTTTGGAGCCCAATACAACAGCTTCTACAGTTGCTTGCAATATTTTTGAGATTTTTCTGGAAGCATAATGCCTCCTTTGGTTACAGTCTCAGCTGCGTTCCTTTCAACTAATATCCAAAGAGGCAAAAAAAAAAAAAACTTTCTAAATGACTCGGGCCACCGTAGCTTATACTCTCCCTTTCAAACTGCTTGAAAGCAGCAGAATCCTTATTCAAACCAAATCTTACCTGGTAGCTCAATGAATACAACAGGAAAAAGGAAAAGGACTTTGGTTGCAATGCAGGTGGGAGCCTGGGGTCCTATCTGAGCAGATATGTCTGCTACCAACCCCCTGCCCCACTTTTACCCTTCATGTTCCTTGGAACTTAAGGTTTTACAGAGCACAAATTTTAAAACCACCCATCTACCACTCCCTCCACTTATAAATGGAAAAATAAAGTGCAAAGAGTTAGAAAGATCTGTTCCTTTCTTCTTTTTTTTTCTTTTTTAAGAGTCAGGGTCTCAGCTCTGTTACCCAGGCTGGATTGCAGTGGTGCAATCACAGCTCACTGCAGCCTCCACCTCCTGGGCTCCAAGTGATCCTCTCACCGCAGTCTCCCTAGTACATGAAACCACCACAGTCATGTGCCATCACGCCCAGCATTTTTTTTTTTTTTTTTTTTTTTTTTTTTTTTTTTTTAGACATAGGGTCTCGCCGTGTTGCCCAAGCTAGTCTCAAACTGGCCTCAAGTGATCCTCCCACCTCAGGCTCCCAAAGTGTTAGGATTACAGGTGTGAGCCATCACACCCATCCTTTTTTTTTTTTTTTCTTTTTTTAGATAGAGTCTTGCTCTATCACCCAGGCTAGAATGCAGAGGTACCATCATAGCTCACTGCAGCCTTGAACCCCCGGGCTCAAGAAATCCTTCTGCCTCAGTCTCCCAAAATGCTAGGATTACAGGCATGAGCCACTGAGCCTGGCCTGCTCATTTCTTTTCTATCCCCCAGAACACCTAACATAGGGTACCTATAAAATACAGATGTAGCATCAATGTGGATAACTGATGAAAGGTATTAGGGCATAGTAAAAAAGAACATGGACTCTGTTGTCAGAGGTGCCAGGGATCAAGTACCAGTTATGCCATTTAATAAATATGTGTCCAAAACATATTTGGACACATATGTGAACAAAACATCCTTCACAGGGCTTTTGGGAGGAGGAAATGTGTTTAAAGTAATAATACAATAATTATCAATATTTTATTTAATAAAATAACTATATTTTTATTATGATCATTTTTTGAAGATTCACTCTGTGGTAAGTACTTAGCCCAAAGGCTGGCATTTGCTCAAGGTAATCAGTTTCCTTGCCTCTTGCACATGAAATCTCTTGCCCCTTGGCCCCTCTTTAAGTAAGCATTTGCGTACCTTTAGGCTCCTCTGGTAGCACATGCAGTACCACCACCTTCTTGAACACCTGGCTTTCCCCTTTGACGCGGATTTCACAGGTATAGGTTCCCTGGTCAGCCTCTTGCACATCTTGGAGCAGGAGAGAACCATCATTGTATAAGATGTCCCCCATCAACTGTACGCGGTTCTGGAAGCGCCCTATAGGCACACTGAGATTGGAGTAATAGTATAGCACATATTCATCCTGAAGGGCAAAACAGTGTTGGAGAAAATCAAAAGAGGTGCCAGACCGAGGATCCTGGATCCCAGAGACTCTGTTATGTGGGGGTAGCAGAGCTATCATCATGATCATGATCCAAAAGCATTTGGTACCCAGTTAATAAAAATAATGTGCCAGGCAACAGTCCGACTTGCACAAGCTCTGCGGCTCACTTTCTACAAGGACAAATAGAGAAATGTGGTCCACATTTTATTTCTTACAGTTTAAGGTAAAATATAGCACCCACTCTGAAGATCACTCTACGGTTTTAAACTTACAACTTTTGAAAACCATCTCTCATTTTCACCCTAGTTTCTACCACGGCCCCAGATTAGATGGCATTCAGATGCATGATCTATTTTCACTAGTGCTGTGGCTGGTGTTGGCGTGAGAATTCCAGGCATGGCCGGCTGGCTGCCACTTCTCTCATCTCTACCCTCCTCCCGGCAGCAGTATCATAACACAAAAGGAGTCATCCACAGGCAATGGTTCCAGGCTGGGCCCTGGGGAATTCTTTTGTTTTTGGTTTTGGTTTTGTATTGTTTTCCTCCGTCACCCAGGCTGGAGTGCAGTGCACAATCACAGCTCACTGCAGCCTTCACCTCCTAGGCTCAGGTGATCCTCCCACCTCAGTCTCCCAAGTAGCTGGGACTACAGGTACATGCCACTGCAGCCAGTTAATTTTATGTTTGTTTTTTTTGTAGAGATGGGGTTTTGCCATGTTGCCCAGGCTGGTCTCAAACTCTTGAGCTCAAGTGATCCCCCCGCCTCAGCCTCCCAAAGTGCTGGGATTACAGGCGTGAGTTACCACACCCAGCAGAAATTCTTACTCTACTTACACCATGGACCTATCCCTCTTGTAAAAATAAAGGCCAATAAAAATTTGAGTGAGAGTAGCGTTATAGGGACAACAGGGAGTGTGCTCTGAGCTACAAAAACAATATTTTATTTGCAAACATTGGGAGTTTCTTGTTAGTAACAAACTACTTGGGATGTTTTTCACAAATGATCCTGATGTACGAGTATCTATACAGACTCTCTGATGAGGCTTAATACACTGTTCCTCACTCCAAAGAGCTCCATGAAAGACCCTCACCCAGCCATGCTGCATCTGCTCATCCCAACACTTTCAGCAGCCACAAAAGAGAAAAGGATGATTCCCCAGCACATAAATGGAGCAGTGAAAAACTCTGAAAGAATCTGTTCTCCTCCCCACCACAAAAAAGATCACTGTGGTATAGTTCTTATGCCTAGTTCAGAGCCCTCCTTTCTAGAACCTTGGAATTTACCCCTCTCACCCGCTTCTGCTACTTAACAAAGGGTAGAGATAAAGGAAGGAAACTAAAAGAATTTCATGTGCAAGAACAAGGAACCTCTCATTTCATGTGTGTGTCTCCCATTAGCCCCTTAACTGCTTGAAAGATAAGCATTACCATTATTGTAATTGCCTTCCTCTTCACAGCTCAGGAAGCTAAGATCAACAAGGTTGAGTAACTTACTTACCTAGCTGATAACATAGCCAAGTTCCTGAGCTAGTGCGAGGCCCAGTTCTGATCATCTCCAAAGCCCCGGCTCTTGTAACACCTCCTGGTGGCACCTGATGCCTGACTCTCACACCACTCTGTCCTGACACCAGCAGTCAGGGGCTTCTATTACATAATGATGTTTCCCCCGCGTTACCTTGGCATGCTCTCCTGATGAGAGAATCCAGTCTATCTTGAATATGCATTTGTCTTCTGTGCTCTGGAAAACACATCCCATCAGAGCTGAATCACCCACATGGACTGTTAGCTCAGTGGGGGAAACATTCAAGTCATTCAGGCCCAAAGAATAATCTATGGAAGTCAAAGGCAAGAGGACACATCATTTAGACAAATACTCTCAACAACAAAAATCAATTTCAATCATGGAGTACTAAACACCCCTCTCCCTGGATGATCCAACATAGACAAAGTCCTCAGAGGCGTGTTCAAAGGCAGCATGGCATCCCTGTCCTCTAGTTACCTATATGGCTCATCAGAAGGGTTCTGCAGTCTTCATACTACAATAAATGCTGTCTGGCTCCCTCCTCCTATCTAGTCCCTTACGCTTTTCTGGAATTCTTCCTCCCAACCTTTCTAAAGAAATAAGGGAAACCCTGGAAGTCTCTCCTTTCTGATCATCAATTTAGACACCCACCTCCACTTACCAGGAAATGGGATGTTCCTTGCTCTTAAGTCTCCCACTGGTCCCCTCTCTGAAAAAAGATCCTTTTGTCTACTTCCTCTTCGTCTTTTAGTTCCTTTACAAAAGCTTATTTCTGCATTTGCTGGCTGATTCTGGCTGTAGGGCAGGTCCTTATAATTAGGCCACCACAGAACATAGCTTTCCTCCTGCATTTCCACTGTGTTTGTCCTCTCCCTGCCTCACCCCTCCAGCTTTGTCATCAGCTTTCCAGCCTCTAGGTGCTTCACACAGGGACCCCTGTCCATTATCTCTATGTTGCTCTAGCAATTTCAAGAGGTCACTACAAGAAAAAAACACTACATGGATATTTCTGTTTTCACATGATATGCTCTATGCAAAGAGACAACAAAATCAAAAAAGATACATTTAGATGCTGCCCAGTTCATATCAGAGAAGAGCCAAGTGACGGAAATGAACAGAAAATGTGCCAGTCTTTTCATGCAAGCTGTTTCCCTGAGAGAAGAGAGTTAACTTCCTGCCCAACAGCAGGCTCACACAGCAGGGAGGACACAAAAGAAAACATCAACTCTAAACCCTTCAGAGGGAATTATTTTGAAAGAAATCAAAATTATCTCCAACAAATATTTGGAATTTTCCTGTAAGGAAGAATTGAGCAACTCCACGTGTGGTTGAAAGTGTAATAAGCGAATTTAATACTAAGAACACCGTGCGTAGAATTAAATGAAGAACTGCTAGGAAGCAACAACAGCAACCAAAGCAAAGAGAAACTGATGTTTGAAGGGCAATCTTAGTAGAGAAACAGCTGAAGAAGATGAGATTTTCTGCAAGAAAAGAAAACCTCTCCACAAAAACTACAAAACCCCCAGTGCCACCAAGTCACCACACACAGGGGTTGGACTAGTGGCTTTCTGGATTGGAGGGCAAAAACCTGCAGGCTGCTCCACAGATCTCTGGGAAAATGTCTATATGCCTTCTGAGATCATTATAACCCTGCTTCTTTGAGAAAAATTCTCTAATGGGCCGGGGGCGATGGCTCAAGCCTATAATCCCAGCACTTTGGGAGGCCAAGACGGGTGGATCACGAGGTCAGGAGATCGAGACCATCCTGGCTAACACGGTGAAACCCCGTCTCTACTAAAAAATACAAAAACTAGCCGGGCGAGGTGGCGGCGCCTGTAGTCCCAGCTACTTGGAGGGCTGAGGTAGGAGAATGGCCTAAACCCCGGAGGCGGAGCTTGCAGTGAGCTGAGATCCAGCCACTGCACTCCAGCCTGGGTGACAGAGTGAGACTCTGTCTCAAAAAAAAAAAAAAGAAAAGAAAAGAAAAATTCTCTAATGAACACCATTTTGTTGTGCGTGCATTTGTGCATGTTTGTACACACTCTGTATTGCCTAGAATAGGAACAAAGGCAACCCTGTTATATACTTTGCTGAGTCAGGGTTTAAATCACTGTCCAAAGTTCAAAAAATGATGATAAAGAGAAAAAGAAAAGGCTATGAGAGCAAAGCACCTGATTAATTTCTCCTCCTTCCAGAACTACACCCATGGGATAAAGAAAAAAGCATGGGGGAAAGGATGAAAACCTGGAAACCAGTGGAGATGAGCAACAAGAAGCCCAGCACTTAGGTGGAGGCGTAAAGAGGAGACTAATCTGGTCCGAGGAGATGGCCAGGTCAGGCTCCTCAGAAGTAAGTGGAGCATAAGGGGAAACCTGAAGGGTAAGGAAGCCTTGGGCGGGCTTGCTAGGGTGAAGTGTTAGGAGGAAGGTTCCAGGCAAAGGAAACCACCACAAATTGGGAAAGAGCTCAGTGAATTTGAGGAACCACAAGAACACTAGCATGGCTGTAGCATGAAAACAGCTCTGGGTCTCTCTTTGGTAATTTCAGTTCCTGATTCAAGGCGAACTGTGGTTTTAAAGAAAACAATTTAAAGTGCAGGAATGCCACAGAGAAACTTTCTTTTTGTCACGTAAGAGGGTCCCAGAACACCCTTTAGGACCCAAAGCCATTCTGTTTCTAATGGAAACAGGAAGATTCAGCTTCCCAAGAAACCATAAGCTAGCTGGCTTCAAAAACAGCTGCTTCAACAAAACTGTGAAGTTCCACATTAGGATTTCCACCTTCAAGAAACCCAGGGGAACTGAAAATATATAAAATTGGCTTTTAATAATGCACAGAACTTAGGAGAAATCAAATACCCCACACAGTTCCTTAGCTTCTACTTACCCAGTAACACTGGCAGCAGGATGAGTTTCAGTAGGCAAAACATGCTGCTCTCAACTTTCAAACCTTAAGGTAAAAGAACAAAAATCAGAAAATCATGTCAAGAGAAGTTCATTAACTTAAAAAACCAATAGTGAAGGACTATATGGAGCAGCCTCTGTTTGAGACACTGGTATGCAGCATTGAACAAGAAAAACAAGACGAGATCCCAGCTCATTTGCAGTTTGCATGTAGCGGGAGGTGGAGAAAAAAGAAGCAAATGAACGAATGAATAAGAAAATACCAGATGTCAATAAGTGCTATGATGCAACAAAACAGAGTAGTGTTTGAAGAGTCACTTGGGGGCTGCTTTAGATTGGCCGTAAGGCAAGATTAGATGAAAGTTGCTTTTATAGAGGAAAAAAAAAGCAAACGATTGCAGGATGCCCTTGAGATGACAACCCTAGACCTTCCACTACCTGTGTGTTTCACACAAACAAAAAATTACAGGATATCCAGTCTGAAATTTTCCCCCATCTCTCCACCTAAATTAGAATTACTGCTTTTTTGGGAGGAAGAGGTGGGGGGCAGGAACAGAGTCTCACTCTGTTGCCCAGGCTGGAGTGCAGTGACGTGATCTCTAGGGCTCAAGCAACCTTCTTATCTCAGCCTCCCGAGTAGCTGGGACTACAGGCATGTTACACCACGCTTGCTAATTTTTGTTTTTTAGTTTTTTGGGTTTTTTTTGTTAGTAGTAGAGAGGTCTCTCTGTGTTGCCCAAGCTGCTCTCAAACTCCTGGGCTTAAGTGATCCTCCACCTCAGCCTCCCAAAGTGTTGGGATTATAGGCATGGGCCACTGCGCCTGGCCCACGGTGAACTTTTTATCTTTTTTTTTTTTTTTTAACTTTTTAAAGGCAGGGCAGTGTGGCTAGAATGAGAATTGGGCTGTGCATTGGACAAAAGTATGTGTTTGATATGCATGTTATCTCTGTAGTATTCATTTCATTGCATTCACCAGTCCCTGGAAAGGGATTCACCGTTCTACAAACTACCCCCAAATTTTCTTAGCTAAACAGAAGAACCCTGACTCTCAGGAGTTACAGTGCAACCAGTCTTGGGTTCCCACCTACTACTGCACCTGGTCTCAGCCGAGGTCTTTACCCCCGGCCACCCGGCCACTGGCGAGATTCCACCTCAGGATCTGCTAAGAGGAACAATGTGTTTTTTGCAATAACAACAAGGTACCCCGCCCAGCTCTGCTGGGACATCTGGCACATATGGTAGCCGTTTTAATTAATAAAAATTGATTACTTAAGACCTTCCTTAATCGTATTTTCCAATCAACAAAATCCTCTACCTGGAAAATCAGAGTTAAGCTATTCAAGGAAGTTCCTACCTTAGGTCCCACTTACACAGAGAGGTCAGCTGATCTTGCTGAACCTGTTTCCTTGCCATTAAAAGGGATTGAAAAGGAAAGGATCTAATAGGATAATGTAGATAACAGTGCTTTGAAAATGGGAAGCATTACCATGGAAGATTCTTTATATAGATAAGAGTCAGAAACAGAGTTTGTAGTTTTAGGGGAGATTTCAGGTTCTGAGCTTCTGCCTTACTAAGAATGGCAAATGATGAATCAGAATGAACTGGAAACTTAAGTTTCCATTTTTGAACCTTGTTGTAACAATGTGGATAATAATTACACTGAGTGAGATATACCAGGAGTCACATAGATTCCCCTAAACAAAAGAAGCTCTAATGAAAACACAGACCTCTCTCAACATAACCAAAACCCCATTCCTGCTCCATGCCACCCACCTTGCCCCATACATACATGGATGAGGGTCATAAGGGGCTTCCTTTATGGTATGTCCTAACGTTAGTTCATCACATCTGGGACATCTGTTGCCTTCCCCAGGGAGTTGGTTGTGCTCCCTCCTCTGCCCAGAAAATAGCACTTAGCAGTGGGACATTCCCCCAGCAGCTCACCAACTGCAAGGAGGAGTAATGACTAATTTATGTGTCTGCCACCAACTCAAGTCTGCAGACTCTAAAAGGTAGCACCATACGTGCCTTGTTTATACGTGTGTCCTGGTACCATGTTACAGTGCCGGTAAAATGCCTGGCATATACTGAATAAATGCTCATAGCTGACAATGTGACCATTAAGTTGAAATCAACTTAAAGGCATCTTGCAGCAGCCCCCGCTCCACTCTATTCTAGGAGGAAGCCAGCAACTCTAAAAAGATTCTAAATTTCGGCACTAAACCTGAGTAACTCAGAGCCACACCCAAACCATCTTCAAACAAATTCTAAGAAACATAAGTATCATGAATAGAAGACACTCATTGTCAGTCCTACATACTCAAACGCACCATTAGAATTCGGTGAAGAGAGAAGCAATGATTTTAGCGGAAAAATTACTAAGAGTTTTTTTTAAACGCTCTTCTGGGCTCAGAACTTCCTTTAACTAACTCTTTGATCTTTGGGAAAATCACTGGGCCTTGTTTTCAATATTAAAAGATCAGACCTTTTTCTTAATAGAGCAGCACACTAGTAATCAGTAGTTGATATGTAATAAAGCCGAGAAGGTTAATGCCAGGCCCTGGGTGCTTTACACATTAACTGATTTAATCCTCACAACCACCTCATGAGGTTTTACAGATGAGGAAATGAGGCAGAGAATGGCAACGTGACTTGCCTGAGAACACAGAGCAAGTGGCAGAGCGAGGATTCAAACCCAGGCATCCTGGATCCGAGCCTGTGCCTTTGCCACACTATGCTGTTCCTCCACATTTGAGAAAGTAACCAATATTTTAGAGCAAAGCTTTTCTGAACTTTATTTGTCAAAAGAAGATTAATCTGTTCCTCCTGACTGAATGGTCTTCCAATCCGCCTTGCTCAGGCCTTCACCCAGTTAACACCTGCTCATCGCTCACATCTCAAGTTAAATGTCATCTCCTCGGGAAACCTCTCCTCAACCATTCATCCCAGGACAGGTCCCCAAGCCACATGTCTTTTTTCTTTATCTTGAGATGGAGTTTCAGTTTGTTGCCTAGGCTGGAGTGCAATGGCATGATCTGGGCTCACTGCAACCTCCGCCTCCCAGGTTCAAGTGATTCTTCTGCCTCAGCCTCCTGGGTAGCTGGGATTACAGGCATGTGCCACCATGCCCGGCTAACTTTGTATTTTTAGTAGAGGCAGGGTTTCACCATGCTGGCCATGCTGGTCTCAAACTCTCCACCTCAGGTGATCTGCCCACCTCAGCCTACCAAAGTGCTGGGACTACAGGTGTAAGCTACCACGCCCAGCAGCCACATGTCTTAATAGTACCTCTACCTTTCCTTTAGGGTATGAGCCACTATGTCTATTTATTTGGGTGCTCATTTAATTAAGACCTGCTCTCTACCTCCACTCCCAACACTATAAGCTCCATGAAGCCAAGAGCCATGCCCATGAGCCACCACCCTTCCAGGGCCAGCGTGGTGTGACATACAGGGACATGCTCAGTAACTACTTGTCAAATGAGTTCATAACACCTTGGACATTTACCAAGAACACTGAGTTTGAATTTCCTAGTTCGTTGACAGATATTTGCAAATTCCTCTCTATATATTCACCAACACACACAAATTCTGAATTTTTGTATACATTTAGCTGAATAACAAAATTCTGATTTCACATATAGATAAATAAAATGAATCTCCATTTTTTTAAAAATCCAGCAAAAATATTCAGAAGCACCTTAAGCACCTTGATAAGAGACACCATTGAAATTCTCAGCTTCTACCCTACTTCCTTCTCTTTCCAGATACTAATTTATCTCCCCAGCAGATGTTTTGAGATAATTCTCCATAGTAAGTTACCTCATCTGTTGGCCAAATATTTTGACCTGAGCTCATGGTTCTTTCACAATGTAAATTCTGGCAAATACCTTCTGTCTTTCTAGGGGGTTATGACTATCAGGATCTTCTTTTCTATTACTAATAGTGTAGGAGGGTTAAAAATGGGCAAATGGTCTGAACAGACATTTCTCAAAAGAAGACATACAAATGGCCAACATATATATGAAAAAAAATTCTCAATATCAGTAATCATGGAAATGCAGATGAAACCCACAATGAGTTATCGTCTCACTCCAGTTAGGGTGGTTATTATCAAAAAGACAAACACACACACGCACACAAATGCTGGTGAGGATGCAGAGAAAAGGGGACTCTTACACATTGTTGGTAGGAATGCAAAGTAGCACAGCCACTATGGAGAACAGTATGTGTGTAGTCCTGATAAGTAAGCAACAATGAGGAGAGGCCCCAGTTCGGGGAGGGCCCAAGTGCGGAAGAACAATGAACGACTGTTCTGAGACACAGCTAATCAACCTGAGGGCATAATGACTTCTATGGGCAAAATGACCTCTTTCACAGGTAGCCCCCTCCAGCACCACCCTATAAAACTTCCCTTCAGCCTCTGCCTCTTTGCAGACAGCGCTTTCTCTGCTGTGCTGCCCATTACAACCTTGCAACATATTTTCATACCTTCTCTAATAAATCTGCCTTCTTTCCTATGACTGTCTTGGTAAATACATTTGCTGCCAGTGACGTCGGCCCTAGCTAGTCACTACCCGCAACATTTTGGTGATCCAAAAGGGGATTGCTTGGGGACCTCTCCCCTACTCTCTCCCTTGCCTCTCCTCCAACTCCAATGTCTCGGTGCACAGCATCCAAGTTTGGAGACAAGTGAAGGTCCTGGCCAGGGCCACTCCCCAGTGGACCAGAAGGTCCTGGTGAGAAGTCGTCACCCAACCAGAGTTTGCTTTTCTTTTCAGTTTTCAATGGAAACAAACTCTAGTATCCCTCTGGCAACTTATGACAACAGGCCAGGGCCACTTCCTGGTGTGGCCTGAAGGCCAGGGGCTGAAGAGTCTTGTCTGCCTTGCCCAGGAGAGAGGAAAACCCTCTCCTACCTTTTCTGGTCAAAAGTCCCTCTATATGTCACAATTGGCACATGTGGTTTGGGGGACTCACACCCTCCTCTTTCTCACTCTAAATTCTCACCGTGAAGACAGGCAGACCTCCTGCTCTGGATATTCCCAAACTAGGTGAGCTCAAGCAACCTCAGAGCAGTGAGTCTCCCCATTCCCCTCCCGTCCTCATACCTGAACCAATCATCCGGTGCAAGGCCCCAGTGCCGAGAGGTCTTTCTGATAGCTGGGATGCCCTTTAGAAAGTGCACCCAAGTCCGTCAGTGAATGTGAGTGGAACACGTATCCTCAGCGAGAAGCCCCAAGAGAAAGCAGTTTGTGTCCCCAGCAGACACTAGCCCCCAGAGGCTGGCTCATCATTTTCCAGTCCCACCATGGGACAAATCCCATCTGTTCCTTCAGACTCACCTCTGCATTGCATCCTAAAACATTGAGACAAATTTAACCCTCAGACTCTCAAAAAGAAACACCTAACTTTCTTGTGTAATACAGCATGGCCCCTATGCAAAAAAATCTTCAACTTAGCCCCATCAGTCTTTTACAACCAAGAGCAGAATGAGGAGGGCAGGGCTAAGGAGAAAGAAAAATGCAGGGACAAAAGGCAGGCTCAATTGTTGGCTGATTTAGAAGCCCTCGGCCCCCAGTTGCCCTAAGGACACTCCTCCAGGTAAGTGCCCTCAGTACAGATGGCCAGGCCACTGGAAGGCAAACCGCCCCAATGGGATACATGGGAAAAAGCCCTTCACAGCTTGCCCCCTCTGCCACAAGCTCAGCTGCTGAAAATGGGACTGTTCTGAGGGCTGAAAGGCCCTGAGGACAGAATTCTAGCCCCTGATGGCCTTAAACTGAAGCGGGCTCGCTGCCCCGGCTGAATTCCAAATCACAACAAAACAAAGCCAAGGGTGACTCCGGAAGTGGCAAGTAAAATTATCCATTTCCCCTTTGAGTTCAAGAGCTGCCTGTCATGGAGACGCCTCCTCTCCCCCTTTCTGGAACTACCTTTTGCCTATATGGTAAAAATCTGGAAAATCACTATCTGGAGTTTAACAGGCTTTAAGACTGAGTCACTGTTGGAATTGAGTACACCATGTAAAGGAAAAGGCTAAATTAAAAGAAGGTGTGTAATAATATGGCTAGTCCTAGAAAGTTCTCTTGAGCAGTTAAAATTCTTTGCAAGCTTGCAAATACTCTAAACTCCTCCTGGAAAAACAACAGCGGTCACCTTGCACTATAGGTCACTGGTCCCCAATCTTTTTGGCACCAGGGACCTGTTTCATGGAAGACAATTTTTCCACAGACCAGGGAGGGTGGAGGATGATTTGGGAATGAAACTGTTCCATCTCAGATCACCAGGCATTAGATTATCATAAGAAGCATGAAACTTATATCCCTCACATGTGCAGTTCACAATAGGGTTCACACTCCTATGAGAATCTAATACCCTCGCTAATCTGAAAGGAGGCAGAGCTCAGGCAGTAATGCTTGCTTGTCTGCCTGCCACTTACTTCCTGCTGAGCGGTTCGGTTCCTAACAGGCCATGGACCAGTGCCAGTCTACTGCCCAGGGATTGGGGACCCCTGCTGTAGCTCAACTACTAGGGCTTTGCTCTCTCAGAGTGGTGCGCTGGGTTCAATTCCTGGCTTCAAAAGTGAGTCTTTTGTGGTTTAATCATTTATTGATTCTTTTCCCTTCCATGGACAGCTCCTAATTTCCTGTCTTGAAATTTTTTTCTCTGAGTTACCTTTGGGGCAATTCTAGATCTTGTAAATTGCTTACCATCTCTTTGGAGACACCTTGTGTCTCCAGACACACATGGACCTTGTGTGTCCATATTTAAGTTATCCCCTTACTTAAGGTTTATTAATTTCACATAGGAGGTTACCTTTAGGTAAAGATTCAAAAGCCAGAAATATTGGCCATTTGTCCTGGCTAAAATCTGATAACAAAAGATTTTTAAGAGATTTTTATTTTGAGAACTCCATAGTCAGAAATCAACTTAATTAAAGATGATATTTGGGCTGTATGTATACAGATATTGTTTTAAAAGCCCCTGCTAGCCAGGCACAGTGGCTCATGCCTATAATCCTAGCACTTTGAGAGGCCGAAGTGGACAGATCACTTGAGCCCAGGAGTTTGACAGCAGCCTGGGCAACTTGGCGAAACCCCATCTATATAAAAAAAAAAAAAAAATTACCTGGGCATAGTGGCAGGCACCTGTAGTCCTAGCTACTCAGGAGGCTGAAGTGGGAGGATCACTTGAGCTCAGGAGGTTGAGGCTGCAGTGAGTTGTGATCGCACCACTGCATTCCAACCTGGCAACAGAGTGAGACTCCGTCTAAATAAACAAACAAAAAGCCCCTGCTCTCCCTCTAAGAACTTCTCAGTCAATGGAATTTTGTCTTGATTCTCCATTTCTGTCTGTGTGTTTATATGTGTTGTGTGTGTAGTATTTATATAAAAGAGCTCTAATTAATTGGTTTAAAGAAACTAAAATCAAACATATTATCAGAAAAAATTGAAACTTTAATCCCTTTTAGGTCACATGACTCTAATGATTTTTAAAAATAAAGACAGTGTAAATAAAGAATGTGTTTTGGTGGGAGGTTATTAAGAAGTCATGTGAATATGGTTTCTGTTAAAGAGAATGTAATTTTGTCTAGCTCAGAGGGTTTTAACTATTGGCCTCACCTAAAAGAGTAATGGGACAGCTGGGCATGGTGGCTCACGCCTGTAATCCCAGAACTTTGGGAGGCTGAGGTGGGCAGATCACTTGAGGTCAGGAGTTTGAGACCAGCCTGGCCAACATGGCAAAACCCCATCTCTACTAAAAATACAAAAATTAGTCACGTGTGGTGTCAAGCACCTGTAATCCCAGCTACTTGGGAGGCTGAGGCAGGAGAATCACTTGAACTTGGGAGGCGGAGGTTGCAGTGAGCTGAGATTGTGGCACTGCATGCCAGCCTAGGTGACGGAGTGAGACTCTGTCTCAAAAAAAAAAAGAGTAATGGGACAAAACTGATGGTTTAAGCAAGTTGAAAAGGGTTTGTGAAGGGTTAATCTTGTGGAAAGTTCTGTAGGTACAAGCAAGTTGGCTAAGATTTAAAGGGGATTACATGGCTTTTCCATAGGTCAAACACTGAAATAAAAGCACACTGATGTAGGGCCAGAATCTGGACCCATGTGTCTGAATAATGGTTTTCTAGAGAATTTATTTGTTTAACAGAAAATTGTAAAGAATTATGAGAGGTGTGTGGACATTTTACCTTATGGTCAAACTAACTATGATTGTATAGATTTGCATATAAGGTTTTATTATGAATTGGATATAACATTATTGCATTAATAATATACTAATGCAAAGGTGAAATTTTGCTTTCTCTCTTAAACAAGATTTTTGCATAATATTTTAAAATAATGAGAGATTTTTGTTTACCTTTCAATAAACAACAGAAAAAGGAGGGGAGAGGAGACAGATTCGGTTGGTGTCATGCTGTCTTTATTGCGACCTGCTTGGAAAGTTGACTCTCCCCTCTATCAGCAAGTAAAGATTTTTGCCTTTTAGAAATTTTGGAGTTATCATTTTGGCTACATAAATGACTTGTAGTGACGCTATACTATAATCTTCTCTGAGCAACTCTCCTCCAAATCCTGTTGGGTAATGAGAACAAGTGGCACCCCCCCCCAAAAATCCATACCCCTTTATATTATTTAAGGGACCAATGACCAATCTCCCACCAGTCCCTGGTAATATCCAAATACCCCACACCCCTTTGGGGCAAAAATATCCTTTCCAAGATGGGTGCCTGCTTAATGTTTACCCAACTTGTGAATTCATCTTTCCCTCTAATATCCCCCTTTCTCCCAGGAAAGCTACCTAAATCTTCAACCAATAGCTTCAACCTGGATAGTCCTATCTCGGGGGTTTAAAAATAGCCCACACTTATACAGACACACCCTAGCAAGAAATCCAACCTAGAAATCTCTTGAGGGGGGATAATGTCCTCACATGTGGCCCCTTCACAGAACTTGCACAGCAACACACAGTATAAACCTTAACTTGCTAACAAAAGGAAAATTTTTTTTTGTCTAATTCAAAGATTACATATAGGCCAGACGTGGTAACTCACGCCCGTAATCTCAGCACTCTGGAAGGCCAAGGCATGCAGATCACCTGTGGTCAGGAGTTCAAGATCAGCCTGGCCAACATGGCAAAGCCCTGTCTCTACTTAAAAAATACAAAAATTAGCTGGGTGTGGTGGCACACACCTGTAGTCCTAGCTACTTGGGAGGCTGAGGCAGGAGAATCGCTTGAACCCACAAGGTAGAGACTGTAGTGAGCTAAGATGCACTCCAGCCTGGATGATAGAGTGAGACTCCATCTCAAAAAAAAAAAAAAAGTTACATATAAAACAAGGTAAAAGGAATGAGGAAATAAGAGAGACATAAAGATGGTTATAAAGGTGAAGACCAAGTGCAGTGGCTCATGCCTGTAATCTTAGCACTTTGGGAGGCCAAGGTGGTGGATCACTTGAGGTCAGGAGCTCAAGACAAGCCTGGTCAACAGGTTGAAACCCCATCTCTACTAAAAATACAAACATTAGCCAGGCATAGTGGCTTGTACCTGTAGTCCCAGCTACCTGGGAGGCTGAGGCACAAGAATCACTTGAACTCAGGAAGCAGAGGTTACAGTGAGCTGAGATCGCACCACTGCACTCCAGCCTGGGTGATAGAGTGAGACTCTGTCTCAAAAAAATAAAAATAATAAAACAAAAAAGAAGAAGAAAGTTATAAAGGTGAAGAGGTATTTTTGATAAGGAGAGTTATAAAGAAAGAAATTTTATATAAGAATGGATCTTGTGGCCGAGACGGGCAGATCACGAGGTCAGGAGATCGAGACCATCCTGGCTAACCCGGTGAAACCCCGTCTCTACTAAAAAATACAAAAAAACTAGCCGGGCGAGGTGGCGGGCGCCTGTAGTCCCAGCTACTCAGGAGGCTGAGGCAGGAGAATGGCGTAAACCCGGGAGGCGGAGCTTGCAGTGAGCCGAGATCCAGTCACTGCACTCCAGCCTGGGCGACAGAGCAAGACTCCCTCTCAAAAAAAAAAAAAAAAAAGAATGGATCTTGTGTGGTAAATTCTTGTCATAAAGTAAAATGAGGCCAGGCACAGTGGCTCAAGCCTGTAATCCCAGCACTTTGGGAGGCCGAGACGGGCGGATCACGAGGTCAGGAGATCGAGACCATCCTGGCTAACACAGTGAAACCCCGTCTCTACTAAAAAATACAAAAAAAAAAAAAAAAATAGCCGGGCGAGGTGGCGGGCGCCTGTAGTCCCAGCTACTTGGGAGGCTGAGGCAGGAGAATGGCGTAAACCCAGGAGGCGGAGCTTGCAGTGAGCTGAGATCCGGCCACTGCACTCCAGCCCAGGCAACAGAGCGAGACTCCGTCTCAAAAAAATAAAAAAAATAAAATAAAAAATAAAGTAAAATGACTGATTTTGTTAAGAAAGAGGGAAGTTTAGGACAAGTCAGAAAGTTCAAGCCTATCATAGATAGTCATGACCGGTGTAAGTCATGAGAAAATTCATGAAAGAAATTTATAAAAGGAATGTTGTATGTAATTAAGGTATAATAATCTGTCTAAAATTGGTTCCCTATGCTGTGTTTAAATTCAAACACTTTTTCATCAAGTAACTTCCAGGTTATCTAAATGGGCTTTCAACAAGGAAAAATAGTCAGACTGCAAAAGGTTTTGCTTCGCCTTTTCAGTAACTGGCTTAAGAAATAAAATTGTATCTTCTAAAATTCAGCAGTTTCACCTTCAAATGATGCTGTGAATGGGATATCAGTCTCTCCCCAATGATGCCTGCTACCTTTACCAGTCTCCCCTGAATTCAGTTGGACACCAGTTTTGCCTTGACATGCTCCCCCTCTCTGATGAGACCCTTCCTCCAGCAAAATCCAGTATCCTAGGTCCCACAATCCAGGATGGGTCTCTTGACAGATCAACAATCGTAGGTAGGGAGAACTCTATGCCCCTGGTCAGCAGGAAGTAGTTGGAAAAGGAGACCTCTGCCCAGTGCCAAAGATATGTCATTGTTGTTCTGCCAAGGGTGGAATGTAGAGTCCTGATAAGCAAGCAACAATGAGGAAGGGGCCCCAAGTTGGGGAGGGTCCCAGGTGGGGAAGAACAATGAACAATTGTTCTGAGAGTAGCTAATTAAACTACCCAAAGGCACAATGACCTCTGTGGGCACAGTGACCTCGTTCCACAGGTAGCCCCCTCCAGCATGACCCTATAAAACTTCTGTCTAGTCCCTGCCTCTTTGCAGACAGCCCTTTCCCTGCTGTGCTGCCCAGCAACCTTGCAAGGTATTTTCATACCTTCTCTAATAAGTCTGCCTTTCTTTACTTATGGCTGTCTTGGTAAATACCCTTACCACCCATGACACCAGCCCTGGCTAGTTACTACCCAGGAAAATATGGAGGTCCCTCAAAAAACTACAAATAAACTACTATATGATCTAGCAATCCCACCACTGGACCTTTATCCAAAGGAAAGGAAATCAGTATATTGAAGAGACATGTGCACTCCTATGTTTATTGCAGCACTTATTACAATAGCCAAGACATAGAATCAATCTAGGTGTTCAACAATAGATAAATGGGTAAAGAAAATGTGATATATGTACACAATGAAATATTATTTGAGCATTAAAAAGAATGAAATCTATGATTCACAGTAACATAGATGGAACTGGAAGACATTCTGTAAAGTGAGATAAGCCAGGAACAGAAACTTAAACACTGAATTCACTCCTATGTGGAAGCTAAAAACATTGCTCTCACAGAAGTAAAAAGTAGAACAGAGGATACTAGAGGGGAAGGGACATAGGGAGAGATTTGTCAACGGAAACACAATTACAGCTAGATAGGAAGAATACATTCTAGTGTCCTATACCACTTTAAGATGGCTATGGTTAACAACAATGCATAGTTTCCAAGAGGTAGAAGGAGGATACTGAGTGTTCCTAACACAAATAAATGAAAAAAAGTTTGAGATGATAGATATGCTAATTAGTCTGATCCGATCACTATACACTGTATGTATCAAAACACCCCTGTGTACCCCATAAATATGTGTAATTATTATGTGTCAATTTTTAAAGTTACTAAACAGTGTAGGGGGATTGTTCTCCTTGGCAGTTACTACAGAAAAAACATCTTCGGAAAAGAGACATGCCACAATGAGACTACCATACAAGATGCCAAAGTTACCCCCCAAATGACAACATCATGAGACAAAATAAGGGAGAGCTGCTGTCTCTCAGTGTTTGTCCCTAGTAAGGACAATTAACCACTGAGCAAACAGACAACTGCACAGCCTTCTTTCACTCACAGAGTGTTGTCCACCTGCAGTGCCGAGTCCTCTCAATCCATCTGCATACTGCTGTGCACTTCTGGGCTCTCAGATGTTTTTAGGTCTACAAGTCTATATAACCACTCTAAGCCATGCCTCTTAAAATGTGCCCTCATTTTCCATTGTTAAGCCATTGAATACAGACTGGTAGGTCACATGGCTTCTGTAAGACAGTCTAGGTCACATTGGTTAACTCTCTACATGAATGGGACCCTGGAGGTCCTTACTCCTGCTCCCTTCTTCAGAGTAGGTTATACCTAAACCATCCTGCATGAGCCTTTCCCAAGGTCAGGGCTGTGTTGAGGGTGTAACAAGTATGGACAGTTGTCTAGCTCTCTTGGGAGATTTAAGCCTCAGGCTTCTAAAGATTAAATATTGGCATGTCTATAATGGGGAGAAGAAAAACAGTGGTACAACTATGTAAAATGATGGATATATTAATCTGCTTCACCATAGTAAACTTTTTACTATCTACATGTATCCCACAACATCATGTTGTTTACCTTAAATATACACAATGAAATTTGTTTAAAAATAAAATTTAAAACTGTCTTCTAAAAAGAAAAATAGTGAAGAAAGAGCTCTGCTGTGAGCTCAAGAACAGCCAGTCACAGCTTTACCTAAACCCATGGGTGACTTAAAGCTGAAGCCTTGTCATCATCACTGTCACATACTCTTATTATGAGGAAACTTTGCTCCTCTTTTTGCTGAGGAGATTCACCTAAGTTACTCTACGTGACAGTAACTGAAACAGCACCCACTAGACTACTTTATGACATCCCCCTCCAGAAATCAAGAGTTCTGCAATCACGGCTTCACAATCCTGAGAGACTACCAATTCAACCAGCCTTCAGGACTGGCACACTTCTGCATGAGAAAAGTTCAAATAATGGCTTAAGAAATTCAAAGCAACTGCTTACCCAAGATGAAGAGCACCCAGGAGAGGCAGTGCACTGAAATCTCCCCACAGCTGCAGTTCCCAAGCTCAACTGAAAGACTGCTGCGAGCACTCTAGGTTAGGCTCAGAGCAAACCAAACACGTGCCTTCTGAAGTGGCTGCAGAGATGCAAACAGGAACCTCTAACTCAAGGTTCTCATTTCAGTCATCATTACCCAATTTTTATGTATACTTTCATTCTAAAAAGAGGTGACAAATTCAACCTACTGAAGTGAACCTCACACTCAGACTTCTTCAGGTGCCATCTTCCCTTTTAGATGACAAGCCCTCTGAGGGTAGGAGCTTGAATGGCACCAGGCAAGTAGGTGCTGAGAAAGAAATCCGTTTCATGCAAACAAAATACAATAAATGTAATATTAACACAAAACATTCTGTCTTAAAGATATGCAACCTCTTTTATTGTTCCTCTCGAAACAGAGGTGCAACCTCGCCAGGCAATCACCCAATCCCTGCTTCCAAAGATATGCCTGCCCAGTCCTCCAACTCGCTACGTAGACATGAATTTCCTCTGGCCGTGTGATATCAGCATTTCCAGAATACAGGCAGCCATTGATTCCCATAGAGAACCTCTTGGGTGACTTGGACATCCTAGATTAGAACTCAAGGTTTCTTCACTTCAAGATACCTCTCAGTCTTAGTCACCACTTCAAAAATAGATGTTCTCAATGTATGTACCTTCAACCTCGGCTAGATTGGCTTGACCTAGGCATGGGCAGACTCATCTTATGGAACTTGTCCTGTATCATCTGAAAAGCTGTTGAACGTTTGCTCCCAAGCACTATGCTGCACATGGTACTTTAGAAGTGATGTGCTGGAGAGCCAGCAATCTCCACAGTATAAATATTCCCATCATGGCCTATTTCAAGCTACCAACAGTTTAACAACTGGCTTGCAAAATTCCTAAAAAATGTAATACAGGTTGAGTATCCCTTATCCAATATGCTTGGGACCAGAAGTGTTTCAGATTTCACATTTTTTTTCAGATTTTAGAATATTTGCTGAATACATACCAGTTGAACATCCCTAATCTGAAAATCCAAAATGCTCCAATAAGCATTTCTTTGGAGCATCATGTTGGCACTCAAAGTTTCAGATTTTGGAATTTCAGATTAGGGATACTCAGCCTGTAATTAGCTCTTGCTATGTGAGCTGGTTCCAGCATACCACGGAATCTCTGCAGGTTCTTGCGGGGGTACAGCTCAGACATGACTGGTTGCACAATGCTGAAAACCACCGTTAAATCAAGTTCAGCCTAAGCTGCCTCCTTACATATCTTAAGTGTGGTCTAAAGGTTTCTCTGTACATCATGAACTATAACCTAAATGGAATAGTACACAGACTATAGTCTACTCTTGTGCCAATCACTGAGTTTGGCCAATCAAAGATGACCAATGATTCAAACTGTTCAAATAAGGCAAACACTGAGCTGTAACCAATCCAACTGTTTCTGTACCTCACTTCTGTTTTCAGTACATCACTTTCCTTTTGCTGTCCATAAATCTTCCACCACGTGGCTGCCCTGGAGTCTCTGGGCCTACTCTGGCTCACGAGACTGCTGATTCATGAATCATTCTGTGCTCAATTCAACTCTTTTAAATTTAATTCAGCTGAAGTTTCTCTTTTAACACCACAAACCGCCATCTTTTTCACACGACAATTCCCACCTTATATGTAGATATGCACACACCAAAAGGTAGCCAAAGGGTGCAAAGAAGTTTATTGACTATGATTCAGTAAAGACACCAAGAGTTACAATATCTGTGCATATGGCCCAACAGCGCCTACCCTCCTACAAAAAAACAAAAAAAGTCAATGACGTGCAGCAGTTAACAGCCCAACAATGGAGTCAAAGGAATGGAGCTGCCTCTTCAGGCAGTAAAGTCTCAAGTTGTACAATTAAATAATAGTCTTGGTCCACTCCTTGTGGGTCTTCTTATGGTTTCCCTTTAGAACCATAACTGAGTGACTTAGTAGAACATTCATATTCAGGATATGGCCTCCAGAAGTGGTGTTTTGTTTTGTTTTGAACAAAGACGTGCTACCTTCTCTCTTGAAGCACCAGTGCTGGGTTCAGGAGCTATAGAGGACTAAGATGTTCCCCAAGTAGCCTGAAGTAACAAGTCACATGGAAAACACAAAGCAATTGTTAAGTTCACATTTTGTAATAGAATTAAGAGCCTAATGCATAAAACTTAAGGTCATGTAACCACGAGTAAAAACTTCAGCAGCTAAAGAAAAACTCTGGAAGGCTTTTAACCCCTTCTGAACTAAGTTCCCTTTCTAAATAAGGCTGGTTTCCATGGCTGTGACAAGAGCTCATGGGGTAGCAAAAAGAGAGAGAGAATAGCACCTTAGAAGTTACTCAAACAATAGATGAAACAAACAAGTAAACAAACAAACAAAAAAACACTTTATCGTCCTTTCATCCTTAAAGAAGGCAGGTGTCTGTACACTACTTCGTGATCCCTCAAAGAATAAAAATCTGTAACCCAAATCTCAACATAAGGGATGAAGAAGGAAAATGATAGCAGCTGATGACTGGGATGTGACCACAAACCCATGAAGTAAACTAAATTATCAATGTACTCCCCTTACCACGAAGGACACCATCCAGTCATTTAAAAAGGAAGGGACTAGTTCAAATCATGATTAAGGCTACAAAATAACATGACTGAGTATTCACAGAGCACCAATTACCTCAAGTTTAGACTAGGTGTCAATCTACAAACATAGCACCCTGCATTAATCTTCACAACACACCTGCAAGGACATTACAAGAAGGAACCAAAACTGGTTCCTCATTTAATGGGATGTGGCTTTCAGTGGGTTCCTGTAACACCACCTCTTTCGCGGAGAAATGAGGACCGACAAAATATTCCCCCTCACAATTAGGTCTCTATCTTCAAATCTCTGAGAGCCCAAATTATTTACTGTCATTGTTCAAGTTGCTTTCCTCTCTCTGTTGAGGTGTCAGAAATGGTCACGTTAGACTGGCCTCAGATAACCACATAAGTTAACAAGCAGCCCCCCAAAGTACCATGGGGTTTAACCAGTGGAAATGTAAACTGCCGGTCCTGTCTTTGCCTCTTCTACTTCCTCGCATGAACACAGTCAAATCACAATGTCCTTCAACCAACCAGATTCACTAATCTGTGGACTAGGTTAACAGAAGAGGCCATGCCAAATCTACGATACAGATCTAACAACCCAAATTTTTAAAATTAGGTCTTTGCAAAAAAAAAAAAGAAAGAAATTGAGATAGAAAAAAATGATTTTTAAACTAACATATACAGCCTAAAGTGCTGTAATATGGAAACTTCCTGACCAGCTAATGAAAAACCATGCTAAGGGATCAACCTATTGAAAGAATAGAGACAGGCGAGGGGATAATTTTTGTCTCTCATCATTGAGAAATAAATCCAATCGCTATTACAGAGGACTATTCATATATGCACTATCCCTCTTCACTGATATGCCATACATATGCCTTACTGGCTTATAAAAAATCCTACATAAATTAACATCTGAAACAAGTTGTAGCAGAATGGAGTAACCTGCTGCAAGGCACTGAGAAACAGAAAGGATAAGTGTGTTATGCGCAATCTCACTTCCTCATCTCAAATGTTTTGTAAAAACCGCTTGCAAATACCATAGCTACTCATAGTTGGTGCATTTTAGAAATCAACAAAGTTTTTGAAAGACAATACACGTGAAAAGATTATTTAATTGCAAAGAACTCCTGAAATACTCCGTAAGCCCCCACTAAAAACCTGTAAAGAGTTTTTCTTGCCTCCGACCTGAAACGTCAAGAAGAAAAGTTGTAGTCACAAGAAAATAAAACAACAGGCCAGGCACAGTGGCTCATGCCTGTAATCCCAACACTTTGGGAGGCCGAGGCGGGCGGATCATGAGGTCAGGGGATTGACACCATCCTGGCCAAAATGGTGAAACCCCGTCTCTACTAAAAATACAAAAATTAGCTGGGTGTGGTGGCGCATGCCTGTAATCCCAGCTACTCGGGAGGCTGAGGCATGAGAATCGCTTGAACCCAGGAGGCAGAGGTTGCAGTGAGCCAAGATCACACCATTGTACTCCAGCCTGGCGACAGAGTGAGACTCTGCCTTAAAAAAAAAAAAAAAAAAAAGAAAGAAAGAAAATAATAAAGACTCCTTGGCCCAAATTGTACCAGCAAGACTAAATAAAATAATTTTTCTACTTCATGATTCCTTTCCTTAACTGTAAATTGATGACATTGTATTTAATACTTTAAAAACCCAGTCAAAGCAAACCAATGACTTGATCCTACCAAAACTCTAAGGAAACTAAGGCTATACACCCTAAATTATCCAAACACAACTGAGGTTGAGGTGATTAAACCAATGAGTATATGCCCTATACTAACTCACAGCTGAAAGTGTACATGGAGCAAAAAACAAAGAACACCTATCCCAAGCAAACATTTTGTCTGGTGACACGTCAGGAAATCATAAGCTCCACTTCATTTAAAAAATTATTTTGGCATCAGCAGTGTGGCAAACACTCAGGATTCTCCTTTAAACAGTTGGAAGAAAACATGTAATACATTCCAGAGCAAAGACAAATCAAACAGTATCTTTTTGCTCAGGAAAATAATTTCTTCATTCAATTACAGCATAATTTATTGAAAGTGGAGTCGTGAGTCTCTTATGAGAGTTCTTGAACAGTTTATAAATACAAGAACATTTCTTCAATAAATAAGTGGTTCCTAAAGTCTTTACTGATGATCTCCAGGATTGTCTGTCACTATGGTCTAGGCCAGCTCCACTTCTCTGACAGGCATTAGCTGCCAGTGGAATGGGATGTTTCCT
Organism: Trachypithecus francoisi; assembly: GCF_009764315.1. Lineage (NCBI taxonomy): Eukaryota > Metazoa > Chordata > Mammalia > Primates > Cercopithecidae > Trachypithecus > Trachypithecus francoisi. The sequence goes on from NW_022681473.1 coordinate 106,537,295, forward strand.
GTTATTAGGTGACTCTTCTTATGTCATACAGACTTTCATCAATATGTCTCTTCATAGTCTGAATCCTGGAGGGAGAAAAACAGTAGGTGTGAAACACAATTCCAGAGTTGGAATTTAGGCAAAGACCACATGTTAGGATCCTCCAGATGGAACCTGGCTTGGGGAGACAATCACAAGTGAAATGCCACTGACTCAATACACCTAAATTCCCGCATGGAGCTTCACAGGACCTCAACATAATTGGTGTCTATTGGGCAAATTTCTGCTTTGAAGCCCTAGTGGTTTCCTTTCCCTTGGTGAATATTTTTTAAAACCTCAACACACAAGAAAGGATGCCTGTCTACAGCACCGTTTCTTAGCAAAACAAGCATTGGTGGAATCACCCCAGCGATCCTCTCCCCACTCTCTTGCAGAAATGTGCAAAATTGTGGTTAGGAATTTAGACTAGGTGTCAGTCTACCACTTATTTCTACCTCTTGCTGGCTGGCCGTGTGACCTTGGATGAAGTTATTAACTTTTCTAAGCCTCAGTTTCCTCATCTGTAAAATGGGGATAATAAAAATACACCTCATAGAACTGTTAATGAGAATTGAATGAGGCAATACATGTAAATTACTTAGCACTGCCTGGCACTTCGTAAGCACTCATTCAAGACTAGCTCCTGTTACCATTATTATTATTCATACTCATATTCATTACTTCTAACTTCAAGTGGGCCATTAGCACTATCTGGTATACCACATTTCTCTAGTCTATTCATTCTCTTTGATGACTATTTCATACCCTTCTCTCTTTCCCCAAACTTCTAACACCTCCTCTTCCCATCATTCTCAGCTGACGGCCTTGCTTTCTCCCATCACTGGGACTAGAGAAGCAATCAGTAGGGAATTTCCACAAGCTCTATCACATGTGGCCACTCATCTACATCTGGACCCATCTATTTGGCCTTCCCTATTGTTCTTATACACTCTCCCTGTCTTACTTTATGTAAGGTGAACATCTCCACTTACGCACTAGATCCTGGCATTACCCCAGCAATCCTCTCCTCTCTCTCTTGCAGCATCAATTTTTCCTTCTCTACTACATAATTCCCATCTGCATACAAATGTGCTCAATTTCTCCCATCTTAAAAAGAAAAGCCACCCATGACACTGCCCTCCACATATTGCCTGTCTCTCTGCATCCCTTCACAGCAAAACTCCTTGAAAGAGTTGTTTATAGCCACTGTCCCAATGCATCTTTCTGCAATCTTTCTTGACCCCCACCTCAGACAGGTTTTCATTCCCAATATTCCACTGAAGCTCCTTTCGCCAAGGTCACCAATGACTTCCATATTCCAAAATCATCCAATAATCAATTATCAGTTCTCATTTTACTTCACCTGACTCCACAGCAAACGATACAGTTGATCACTCTCTAGATCACTATTTCCTAAAATACTTCTTCACTTGATTCCCAGGATACCAAAATCTCCTGATTTTCTTCCTACCTCACTAGTCACTCTTTCTTAGCCTCTTTACTAATAAGTCCTCTTCATCTTCCCATACTAGAAATCTTGGAGGGCCCAGGCTCCCTCCTCTGACCCCTTCCCTATCTACATTCATTTCCCTGGAGGAAATGTCTCTATCAGTCTCTATCTGCTAATGGCTCCTAAATTTCTATCTTCAGTCCAGACCTCTCTTCTGAACTCCACACCCACAACTGCCTACTCCACATATCCACTTGGAAGTTTAGTAAGTATTTCAAACTTAATATGTCCAAACCCAACTTCTGATCTTCCTCCTAAAATCTGATTCACCCACAGACTTCCACATATTAGCAAATGGTAACTCCATTCTACCAGTTGCTCAAGTCAAGAATCTTGGAACTATCCTTGAGTCCTCTCATTTTTTCATGTATAAACACAAAAGCAGTAAATCCTTCTGGCTTTACCTTCAAACTATAATCAGAATACAACCACTCCTCACCACCTCCACCACCACCACCCTGGTTCAAACTACCAGCATCTTCAGCTACCTGGATTAATGCAAATGCCTCCTAATTGGACTCTCTGATTCTGTCATTGTTCATTACCACCCATTCTCAACACAAAAGCCAGAGTAATACTTTTAAAATAGACATCAGTTGATAGTGCTTCTCTTCCCAAACCCTCCAATGGATTCCATTTCATGGAGTAGAAGTCCAGGTCATTACAATCATCTACAAGGTTCTGTAAGATGTAGCTGCTGCGTTACTTCTCTGATGTCAACAAATACTATTCTTTGCCTTGCTGTCTTCATTCCTGCCATACTGCCCTCTTGTTACTCCAAGAACATGCCAGTCATGGCCCCTCCTCAGAGCTTTTGTACCTGTCATTTCTTCTGCCTGAAACGCTCCTCCACAATAGCCATATGGCTTGCTTCTCTCAGGTGTTTGCTCGAATATCTTCTCACTGAGGTTGTCCCTAACCTATTTAATGCCACACTCCCTATCCAGCCATCCCATCCCCCTTTTCTGCTTTTTTTCTCCATATCATTAAGTACTATCTCATATACTATATATTTTACTTATTTTTTAAAACTTTGTGAGTATTTGTACCCCAATTCAACAGAGTCTTAGAGGATGAGAAAGTTTTCCAGGCAAAGAACATTCAGTTCTCAGAGGGTAAGAATTTTTATCAGTTTTGTTCACTGCTGGTTCCTAAGCACCTAGAACAGTACACATGGCATGTGACAGATGCTCAACAAATCACTGTTGAATGGATTAATATCTGAAATGTGGATAATAACCATATGAACATTAACTTATTTTGTGTTCTCAAAAATATCCGAGCCTCCAAAGGTTGGTATTAGGTCCTCTGCACTGGCAATACCAACCTTTCTCTCATTGTCCCTTTGATACTTAAGTGCATGAGACAAACAGAAATAAAAAACACTGCAATTAGTCATCAAGCCAAGTGTAAGCCTGGCAATAAGTAAACAGGAGGCAATGACAGGTATGTATCATATGGGATCAGAAGTTCTTTATGACCTGTTTTCAACTGCACCACATCAGAGAGTCTTCCCTCCTGCTAGGATCCTAGGACACCCACCCCAGCCTCCTAACTGGACTCTCTGATTCTGTCATTAGTCACAGCGAGTACTCAAAGCAGGAGGGATGACAGCCTTTTGACATTAAAATCAAAACTTGGGCCTTCCGGGGTGCTATTTCTTATTGATAAAAGACATCAAGTTACCTAAAAGGTTATATCTCCCTAACTCCCTGAAAAATACTACGGCTCGGTGGGAAAGTTAAATTCAGGGTTGGGTCCAGCCAGTCGAAGTCTCCTAGTATGAATTCAGTGGCACAGGACACTCCTGTTTCGGGATTTTCTGTCAGTCAGTAGAAACTACTCTACGTGGCCCCCTTCCCTAACCTAAGACCACCACTTTCTGCCCATGAGACATGAAACAAATCATAGTTAGAATTGGTAGGGGTCCCCTGACTCCAAAATGCTTTGGGGGAAGATGCTGGCTCATATCTTGCTTGGACCTAATTGCATATCCTCTGCTGCGTCTGAGGGCATAGGATGGATCCTGTTAGGTAAGCAGGAAAGTGGGACATCAGCAGTAAGCAGAAGGAATGGCATGCACTTACCAGGCACTCAGCGCAACGGACACAGAGCCTCGCCATGCATGCATCTTCCTTCTCCTGATCAGTGCTGTAAAAAGAGGACAAACCACATCTGAATCACCACTATGCTCAATAGAGTAGAGCAGTTAAAAGTACAGGTGTTGAAATGAGACAGGTCTGGTTTTAGATTCCAGCTCTTCCACTCACTAGCTGGGTGACTGGGCAAATTATTTAAGCCCCAGAAGCCTGTTTCCTCATCTATAAAATGCACATATTGGCCAGGCACAGTGGTTCATGCCTGTAATCCCAGCACTTTGGGAGGATGAGGTGGGTGGATCAGCTGAAGTCAGGAGCTCGAGACCAGCCTGGCCAACATGACGAAACCCCATCTCTACTAAAAACACAAAAATTAGCTGGGCATTGTGGCACACACCTGTAATTCCACTTACTCAGGAGGCTAAGGTGGGGAATCACTTGAATCCAGAAGGCGGAGGTTGCAGTGAGCCGAGATTACACCACTGTACTCCAGCCTGGGCGATAGAGTGAGTGACACTCCCATCTCAAAAAACAAACAAACAAAAAAATGCACATATCACCACCCACCCTTAAAGCATAGTTGTTAGGAGTAAATAAAAAATAAATACATGTGAAACACATACCATAGTGCCTGGCACATAATAACTGCTCAATAAATAATCACTCATTCAGAAGTGTAGCGAGCACTGACAAAGTCTCAACATTGTGCTAGCCTAGAGGTAAAAAGATAAATAAAACTTGGGGCTGTAAAGAGCTCATGATGGGGGTGAAAGACCTGTTACAACTTAACAAATATGTTATAATGCAGTGTGATAAGGGTTTTAATAGAGTTAAGGTCAAACTGCTGCAGCAGCAAAGAGCGAGGAGTTCCCTGAGGAACAGGAATTGTTCCCTGAGGACTCAGGGAAACTCAAGAGAAGGGGCTATTTCAGCTGGGTCTTGGAGGATAAGAGTGAGTTTCCAGGCAAACAAGAGAAGGAAGGAGGGCATTACCAGCAAGACAAAAGGCGGGGTCTTAGAGGATGAGAAAGAGTTAGGAAAAATATTTGACCTAAGTATAGTATGTTAGGACAAATAAATAAGTTCATGGCAGCTGGGACATGGGGAGATGTCAGGAAACAATGTGACTTAGAGTAAAATCATAAGGGGTTTTGGATACCATGCTTAGAAATAGACATTAGCATTTTTACCAAGAGTTCTTTGCCTTTTTAGAGTCACAGATTCCTTGGAAAGGGCACAGGATGCTCTCTTATTATTGAATAAATGCACACACACACACACACACAGACACACACACACAGAGAGAGAGAGAGAGAGAGAATTCTGGACCTTCTCAATGTAAGACTCCCCTCCCCTGACATAGATGATGGAGAACAGGAGTTTTATGTAGATTTTTGTTTTGATTTCCTTTCACTACATTTATTTTTAGGGAATATACTAGATTATGCCTGCTCACTGGCAGAATAATGTTTAATAAATCTTTTTGATAACCACAATCCATGTAGCCCCTCACTTCAGAACATATGCTGACCAAGAATAGATCTTGCTTATTCAAATTGCTTTTGCCCTCCACAGCTATTCTTAAAGCCTCTCTCATTGCTCAGGCATTCTCTATCAGGAAACATCATCAGCTCAGTGCCAAATACAAGCAGAAGGAAAAATAATTGACCTGGAATTGAAAGAATGAAACATCAACTTCAGAATTTATTCAGACCATGGCACTGTACAATCTGATTTCCAAAGCAGAAGACCAGGACCATATATCAACTCCCCCATCTCTCTCCAAATTAATATTCACATACTTCACTTTCAACCTTCCTTTTGGCAGCCCTTAGCAGAACTATTCTCTTTGAAAAGAAAGTTCACCAGCAGAACTAAACTCGGTCCAGAAGAAAGGAAGGTGTGGATGTGAGGGTCTGGGTAGGACGCTAAGGAGGAAACAGGCTTGCTGCCCAGGGCTCCTGCTGGACTTACTCATCTGAAACCTCAATAGACGACTTCTTATAGCCAGACCTGCTCCTTTTCTTCAGCCCAGTAGCCTTCCTCCCCATTCTCACCAGCAGCAGAGCAACCACCACGGCTGAGGGCACAAAGACAAGGATGGAAAGAAGGGCCACAGAGGAAAGCATGGTGCCAAAACCTAGAGGTGGAGAAAGAGAAGGTAAAAGACAGGGACATGCAAATATGCCTCCTGTGACATGAGCAACTAGGTTCTACTTTTGCTCTTATATTTGTTCTGATTACAAAAGTAACGAATCATTGTGTAAAAGGTAGAAAATACACAAAAGTACAATGAAGAATAAAAATGTACCCACGATCCCACTCCTAGGAAGAAGACTTTGGTATCTACCCATTTAATCTTCTTCTAGGGGTACTGGGTATGGGGTGCATGGGGGCATATATATTTTTAAGTATGGATCATAAATTACATATTGTTTTTAACCTCCTTTTTAAACTTATTATATGATAAATAATTAACAATTCCTTCCAGATGTGATGTGTAATGGCTGCATAGCATTCTATCATATTGAATAATTTATAGAACTAATCCTCCAATGCTGGACATTCAAGTTGTTTCAAATTCTTAGAATCTATAAGTCACATTCGGATGGCCAGGCTTGTACATAAATCTTCATCTTTAGCTCTAATTCCTTAAGATGAAATTTACAATGGAATTACTAGATCAAAGGGCCTAAACTTTTAAGGCACCTGATTCATACTACCAAACTGCCTTCCAGCAAAACTGTACCATTTTCTTCTTCTGCCAGGAGTACGAATGCACTCATCTTTGAAACCTACAAGTTATTACCTTTAAAAGAAAAGAAGTAAGAAAGTGAGAGAGACAGAAAGCAAGAAAGGGAAAGAGAAGGAAGAAATGAGAGAGGGAGAGAGGAAGGGAAGGAGAAAAGAAGGGAAGTTGGGAAGGAAGAAGGAAGGAAGGAAGGGAGGGAGAGAAGGAGGGAAAAAGGGAGGGAGAGAAACTTGAAAAAGACTTGAGAAATGATGACGAATCTATAATGACCCATAATGTGCCTCTAAATCTTTGGCTCAAATCCAGTTAAGGACTAGAATGACCACTTAATCGTCATCAGGGAATAACATAGAAAAAAAAAATCAGTACTTAATCTACTCTCCTCCTGTTTCACGGTAAAGGGAAACTACTGTTCTTTGCAACGTAAAAGAAAAGCACTACCTCTCATGGTTGGGGGGTACCCTTTCAAGACACAGGCAAGAACACTATCTCATAACTGGGAATATGAACATGCTAGGAAAACTGGAATACTTCCATTTCACAGAGATAACAACCCTATATTTGCTCAGGGGTTTTCTATAAGAACTTTGGTTTTAAAATTTTTAAAAAGGGTAATGGAGAAACTATGACAACATCTGAAGAGAAAATTCAGTTTTTAAAATAAAGATTAAAAATTCACCCCAACATACATATTGGGATGGCAGAAAAATTACTTTGACTCAATGATTTAATGACCCAACTGGCTTACAAAGATAGACAGCTTTGTTTATCATCGAGCTCTCCAGAAAGCACCACCGCGGTCACAGAGCACTGCAGAAGAAGGTTGGTGGCAATGAGCTTACCCCTTTCTGTGACTGTTAGCTCTGTCATGGGAATATTATGGTGCACATCTGGGGGATTCTTCACAGCACAGCTGAATGTCCCATTGTCCTTTATGGTAGGGTTGCTTATACTTATAGATGCATCCCCTTTGTATACATTTCCAACCCAGGAAATCCGATCCTGAAATGTGCCTGCTGTGGTTGGGTACTGGAAAGACTGATAATGAAATATCTAAGAAAGCAACACCACGAGAGAAAAAGTTAACTTGGAAAATGCAATGAAAATATAAACCTCAGTAGGTCCAAAATAAAATACAACTGTATAATGGTGTGTTGTGTTTTTTTTCAGTTGGGCAACTTTTTATGCTTTTTTAACCTCCATCCTATAGGTTAACAAAACTGATCAGAAAAAGGCCCGATGAGAGACTTCTGGGATCCTAATCCTTGAATCGCTTCTAAATTCTCCCTGGAACCCTAAAGTAATAGTTCTCAACCAGAGGCAATTTCACCCTCCAAGAGATATTGCAATATCTGAAGACATTTTCTTTTTTTTTTTTTTTTTTTTTTGAGACGGAGTCTCGCTCTGTCGCCCAGGCTGGAGTGCAGTGGCCGGATCTCAGCTCACTGCAAGCTCCGCCTCCGGGTTTACGCCATTCTCCTGCCTCAGCCTCCCGAGTAGCTGGGACTACAGGCGCCCACCACCTCGCCCGGCTAGTTTTTTGTATTTTTTAGTAGAGACGGGGTTTCACCGTGTTAGTCAGGATGGTCTCGATCTCCTGACCTCGTGATCCGCCCGTCTCGGCCTCCCAAAGTGCTGGGATTACAGGCTTGAGCCACCGCGCCCGGCCAGAAGACATTTTCGATTGTCACAACTGGGGAGATGCTACTGGCATCTAGTGGGTAGAAGCCAGGGATGCTAGTAAACATCCTATAATGCGCAGGACAGCACCCACAATAAAGAATTATCTGGCTCAAAATGTCAACAGTGCCAAAGTTGGGAAACTTGGTTCTAAAGTAGCGTCTCATATTTGAATAGCACTCTACAGTTTGCCAATAATTTCCACACATTTACTCACTTGAGCCTCATAACTACATTGAACTACATGAGGCAGGTATAATTATCCCAAACGTATAAAAAGGGAAACAGGCTGGGCATGGTGGCTCACGCCTGTAATTCCAGCACTTTGGGAGGCCGAGGTGAGCGCATCACTTGAGCTCAGGAGTTCAGGACCAGCCTGGCCAACATGGCGAAACCCCATCTCTACTAAAAATACAAAAATTAGCCGAGTGTGGTGGCATACACCTGTAATCCCAGCTGCTTGGGAGGCTGAGACACGAAAATTGCTTGAACCCAGGAGGCAGAGATTGCAGTGAGCCAAGATTATGCCATTGCACTCCAGCCTGGGCAATGGAGCTAGACTCCGCCTCAAAAACAAAAAAAAGGAAAGAAAGAAACAAAACAAAGCCAAACAAAAGACTAAGTAAGTTGCTCTAAGGTATACAACTAGTAGGTGACAAAAGGGAGATTTTTGCCTATTCTCAAAGGAGGAGGGTGTAATATAATTCAGCCTCTCTCAAGTTATCTACCTTGACAATTAATATAATCCCTAAGTCTAATACGTGATAAGTACTCAATGAATATATGTTGAATTAAAACAATGCTGCCTAGGACTTGATCAGACATTTCATCGCCAAAAGTCTAATTATCAGACACTTATCAAAAGCCTTGATTAGACACTTCATCACCAAAAGCCTAATTATACCTGGGGCAGGCCAGGCAGGTATTACAATACAATATGACTTATGCAATATGGCTTATGCAAAATACAGGCTTTCTTCTTTCTTTATTACTTGGTACCTTCCCATTTAGGAACCTGGGTATTTACAACCACTGAATTGCCCAATTTTGAAAGGCAACTTCCCAGAAAAGATGCTGACTCACTTATTTGTTCATTTGTTCATGCATTTATTCAACAAATATTTGGTGCTGATTTCTAATGTGCTAGGCATTGTTAAGCAAAAGGATACGGTGGGAGCCACACAGGCATAGTTCCTACTCTCATGGAACTTACGTTTAGTGATAAAGACAGATAATGAGAAATAATAACTGTGTTGAACATTTCAAAGGGGGAGGTAAAGAATCCCTACTAATTATCAGCATCAGTGTAAAAGAGTTTGGAACTCCTTATTGACAAAACACGGCCCATTGTATATCCCCAAGATTAGTCTAGCTCGTAAATTCAATGTTAAGATCATGAAACTCATATCCTTGCTTATTGATTAATCTGACACAATCTTGACTAATTCCATGACTGCAACATCATGTTATGTAACTTTAATTCCAACTTGTATGAGTTTGCTGATTTTCTGACCAGTCTCGCAGAGGGCAGCACTAGAAGAGAGCTGCTGTTTCTCACCCAGGAAGTTCCCCATTGCTTGCTCTGTCCTACTTTTGACCAAGGAGGCAGAGCCAAATAAGGCCAGCCACAGTTTCCTGATCACTCGGAATCAAGTGAACTATTTCAAGTCTGAAAAAAAAGTGGGAGGGGAGCATGAATACAGCCTAGCTTCTTTCACTGGAGTCACCTACCTAGCCTCAAGCTATGTGGCATTCTACAATGGCTCCTAACACAGAATGCAAAGCTTATTTACACAAAGTCAAAGAGGACATTTTTCCAGTGAAGGAAACAGGATAAATAAATTAACAATACTTAAAAAAATACAATCTTCCATACAGCTATGACATTCACATTCTTGAATAACACCTATCCTGAGCTAAGGATACTGCTGGAAGCTTAAAGAGAAAAAAATTTTATAGCATTTTAATCTTCAATTAGACACCTACAATGCAACTTGGACCATAAATGTGTTTTATATGTGTGACGAAGGTTTATTGCTTCCAATATTGCAAGACCATCTGTCACCAACATCTGTCACCAACACGAGGTGCCACCATTTCCTTCAAAGGCAGCCATATAAATCAATGCAGATGTTTATACACTGGAAAAAAAGTGTCAAGATAAATCCACAAAGCACAAATATGCAAAGAGATACACCCACTGAGACAACTTAATATGACAGAAAATGAGCAGCCTTAAGAGAAAGGACGTCTGTGACTGGACCTATAGAATTTTTCTATTCAATTGTCCTGAAGGTACCCTTCTTAGTACATTAAATCTGAAAATGAAGCTATGAAATAATGCAAAAAGAAACAACAAAGAGGAAAAAAAATTAAACCACATTTCCTCTGAGTTTCTGACAGTTTTTTTCCTGCAGCTTACTTACAGAATTCTTACACGGGGCCCTATGTGACCAAATGAATGTCATATAGGATAAAAGTTCATCTATCTCTATTAAAGTAGAAGCCCATCTTCTACTCTGAGATGAGATGGCCTCAGGCATGCCTGTGATTTGCAGTAAAACAATTCCAAAACCGTTGACCAAAGGAACGTTCCAAAAAAGTACACACTTACTGATACTGTGCGGCTGCTGCTGGGAGGGCGATATGTCCAGTCTATGGTAAGCTTGTCAGTGACATCTGAAGTTGACTTGAAAGTGCATTTCAACTTGATCTTTTCTCCAACATAACCTCGGACATGGGCATCTGTGTGAATCTCCAAGGAAAGGACGATATAAACACCTAATCAAAGCAAACCCAAACACTTAAAATGCATTCATGTGGGTGGAATAGACAGATGTGAGTGAATAATTATTTTTAGAGCCCTCATCAAAAAGCCAGGGCAATAAATATGAATAAATATCTTCTCAGGCAAGCCCACAAGGGATAAGGAATTGATAGTTGCATTAATCAAAGATAGTATTTTTCAATCATTTTCTAATCTGAAATCATAACTGAAGGCTTGTGTAAAAATTTAAAATCTGGTCACACCAGCATTTTCCCAGATACAGGCTTGTGGTTCAGTTAACTACAAACAATGGGTCTGCCCATGACTGGCTAAAAGGCAACATCACCCATCCCCTTCCATCCCCCGCAGACACACACACACACACACACACTGGGAATATGGCAGTTTTTGTGGTCTAAGGGACTTACTCCAAGTATAGCATGGTTGCATCATGAAGCTACCATTGCCTCATCAACAGCAAAATGAGAACTGGAAGTAAGAATGGGAACATTTATTTCGAATAATTTTCTGAAACTGCCTCCAAGGTACTATCTAGTTTTTCCCTTTTTCTTAAAGCTGGCTGAGGAATCACACATCCATTAAAAGTAAATCATGGGGAAGAAAACAGAATAGGTGAACGCATTCTAGCAAGTGAAAATAAAGTATCATTTTAAAACCCACTAGAGACTTATTTTTTCCAAAACCACTCATGTACCCAAATCTGACACTTTATCTCCCTGAAAAGGGCTGGCACTTTATTCTAACCAGTTCCTTCTGCTTTCAGAGAACAAAATCTTATCTTTCCCTACAGAGCCATATTTTAGGAAATTACATTGCCAGTACTTTGTTCTTCCTGCTTCCTTATCTACCTCGAGAAGCCATGAATCTTCTGGTGGCCAAGACAAACAGAGCAGCAAGATTTCAGAAGAGTGCAAACCCACACGCTGTCCTGAAAATCAGCAGTACAGTACAGACAGAACGGTGTAGTGATTGAGCACGCAGGTCACGGCTCCTACGCCAGAGGGTCTGGGTTCAAATCCCGGCACTGTTACCTGCTGGGTCTGCAACCTTAGCAAGTTACCGTACTGCTTCAGTCTCCTCACCGTCATGGGAATGGTGATAATAGTACTTACCTCAGAAGGCCACTGGGAGGATTAAAAGAGTTAAAACACATAACACACTATGGCGGGCGCGGTGGCTCAAGCCTGTAATCCCAGCACTTTGGGAGGCCGAGGCGGGCGGATCATGAGGTCAGGAGATCGAGACCATCCTGGCTAACACGGTGAAACCCCGTCCCTACGAAAAATACAAAAAACTAGCTGGGCGAGGTGGTGGGCGCCTGTAGTCCCAGCTACTGGGGAGGCTGAGGCAGGAGAATGGCGTGAACCCAGGAGGCGGAGCTTGCAGTGAGCCGAGATCCGGCCACTGCACTCCAGCCTGGGCGACAGAGCCAGACTCCGTCTCAAAAAAAAAAAAAAAAGAAGCCTACTCAAACCAGAGTAAGTGCTCAGTGCGTGTTAGACAGTGTCACTGTCATTATTGCCACCTCTTCAGTCCTGCCCACACACTCTCAACCTTTCCTGTCACAGTTATGAGTCATCAGTTCCACTGCCTTTACTTCTGCCAGCTTTGAGTCATTTTTCTTGCTCCTCTCTAGACAATCCAGTCTGTTGACATTCCTTTTGAAAGGAGGAGACCAAAACTGAACCCACTAATAAGAACTCGTAAGAATATGACCCATCCCAAAGACGAAGATTACTTCTGGTATGCCTATGGCACCCTTTCTGACTTTGCCATGCTAAACCTGTCCTGCCTTCTGTGCCTTTGCAAACGCTGTCCCTCTGCTGGAAAGCTTTTATCCCTCAGTCCCCACTCTCTTAGGCCTGCAATCCTGACCCATCACTGTAAGAAAATCCTTATTCATCACTCAAGATCTAACTCTAAAAACTGGGAGATGGAAATGAATGGACAATGTATACTCTTCCCATGTCTATTCCTTTATCCTAAAACGTAAGTATAGTATAGAGATTTAAAATAGAGATTTAGAATTAGCCAGACCTGTACTTGAGTTCTAGCTCAGCTACTTTCTGGTTATGAGACCTTGATCTCGGTTACCTAACCAGTTCAAGCTTCAATGTCTTCACTCAGTAAATGGGAATAATAACAAGATCTCCTTCACTGGATCACTCTGAAGAGCGACCATAATCAAAAAAGATAACTTTTTATTTTGATCATGTTGTTCATTTCACAACATGAAATGCTTGGCACAGCATCTGGAATAAAAACTTTAATAAATGTTAGCTATTATTATTAAAATGAACACCACACATATTCAAAAACGTTCAATAATTTCCTATTGGGCTACAAAATAAAATTCAAACAGTGGCAATCTAGCCCCACACTTCTGTCACTGCATCCCATCTACTTTCCCAATCCCTTCATCATTACTTGAATGTCCTGCCATTTCCCACATGTACTGTGTCCTTTCAAGTCACTGAGCCTGTCTTTCAACAGCTCTCTGTCTGAAAGGCTCTCCCCACCTCTAACAATCCTGCCTGGGTTGTTCCCCACCACACCACATCCCCAACATTCACACACCTTCAAATTCCAGCTCAAATATCAGCACCCTTTGTGGTGCCTTCCCAAATTCCCTGATGCGGTTCATCGCCCTTTCTCCTCCTAACACTAGGTACATAATCCTGCACAGGCACAGATGCCATCGATTGCACCTAGTTACAAAGGCTATTCCTCTATCAAATGTTAGCACCTTCAGGGCAAAAATTCAGAGTGAGGGGAGCAGGCAGAGAGACACTGAGAGAAACAGGCAGACAGGTCACCAGAAATTCTAGTATAGGAACAAAGCATGCTTATAAATCACCCACTTTATTCCTATCACCTTATTTATAGTACATTCAATACTCTTAACTCCCCTACACTCCTATCTTTCCATTGCACCCTTTCAGGAAAAGCTCAGCTCTAGATGACCACAACTAGACTGGGCTAGTATACCCTAAACAAGAAAAATCACACAACTGGACAATTACCATAAGAAATGTGTTAATGTCACCCACAGCTGAGTCCTCAACGAGGCCTGGCAAACCTTTAACTGGCCTTGGTTAGCTTCCCATTCCATGATTCCTCAAGCCCTTGTCATTCTTCCTCAGTCCTCCATGCAACCTCCAAACCCCTCATTCTCAGGAGAAAATGTTACCTCTTACATCGTCATGAAACTTGAGGCCATATAAACGGCCCAGGCACACATTCCTGCATCTGCTCCCATCCTTACTTCCAACTGAAAGGATGTGGTGTCCCTTTTCCGACGCAAGGCCAGATCCTCTGCTCTGCCTGGATTCATCCCCTCTATTCCCTGCTTTAGCAGAAAAACCCTCTTTAGGCCGGGCATACTGGTTCACACCTATAATCCCAGCACTTTGGGAGGCCGAGGCAGGCGGATCATATGAGGCCAGGAGTTCAAGAGCAGCCTGGGCAACACAGCGAAACCCTGTCTCTACTAAAAATACAAAAGAAATTAGCCGGGCATGGTGGCACACGCTTGTAGTCCCAGCTACTCAGGAAGCTGAGGCAGGAGAATCGCTTGAAACTGGGAGGCAGAGATTGCAGTGAGATGAGATCACACCACTGCACTCCAGCCTGGGTGACTGAGCAAGACTCTGTCTCAAAAAAAAAAAAAAAAAAAGAAAAAACCCTTTCTACTGCCTTCAACCCCTCCCCTTCAGCCTCTAAATACACAGGTTTCTCCCATCCTTAAAAAACAAATAGCAATTTTTAAAAATCTTTCCTTAACACTGTAATATTACTCTAGTTACCAACTACTGCCCTTTCTCTCCCTTCTAAGCCAAGTTTGTGAAAGAGTGGCCTATACTTGAGGTCTCCATTTCCTCCTTCCCATTCACTTATGGACTTTATGGTACAACTGAACTCCACTACCACTTGTGGTAAAAGGCATCATATATCTTTAAATTGTAAAATCCGAGGGATAAAAACTACAGTAAACACTTTTCTATCCTTATTTTACTGGATCCTCTACCAGTGACTAATGAACTTCTCTATCCCAAAGCTTGCATGTCAATTATCTCATTCATTCACTCATTCTTCAAACATACATTTACTGAGCATTTGTTCTGTGCCACCCTCTGGGTTTGGAATTAAATGCAAGCAAAATAAATACACTCCCTTGTATACTTGAAACACAGTAGAAGTTTGATACATTCATTAACTAATCATGAAGACAAATGCATAATTACAAACTCGGATAACTACTATAAAGGAAGGGAAAAGAAAGTGGCTACAGGTACGGCCCCTGTTATGTTGGGGGAGAGGAGAGTGGTTAATGAAAGCTTCCCTGAAAGTTACTCTTGAGCTAAGATCTGAAGGAAGAGGTAACAAGATGAGGAGAGGGAGGGCATTCCAGGCAGAGGACACAGCACATGCAAAGGTCCTTCACCAGGAAGGAGCTTAGTCAGTCAAGGGGCTGAAAAGGAGTGTGACTGCAACACAAAAAATACGAAAGGGAGAGAAAAGAGAATGAGATGTGGTTGGGAAGTAAACAAAAACCAGACCGGGGAGGACCTTAGAGATTTGGGTCCTTATCCTTAGAGTAATAGGAAGCCATGGAAAGTACTTAACTGTGGGACTGAACAAGAAGAGACCTGATGAAATTTGCGTTCTTAAAAGATCACTTTAGAGAAGACACTTACTTACAAGGAATCAAGAGTGAATATGGGGAAATTGAGCACGTTGGGAGGCCCAGGCAGGTGGATCACCTGAGGTCAAGAGTTCGAGACCAGCCCGGCCAACATGGTGAAACCCCGTCTCTACTAAAAATGCAAAAATTAGCTAGGCGTGGTGGTGGGAGGTGGAGGTTGCACTGAGCCGAGATCACACCACTGCACTCCAGCCTGGGTGATAGAGCGAGACTTCGTCTCTTAAGAAAAAAAAATTGTGAATGAGTGAATATGGGGAAATTGAGCACGTTGGGAGGCCCAGGCAGGTGGATCACCTGAGGTCAAGAGTTCGAGACCAGCCCGGCCAACATGGTGAAACCCCGTCTCTACTAAAAATGCAAAAATTAGCTAGGCGTGGTGGTGGGAGGTGGAGGTTGCACTGAGCCGAGATCACACCACTGCACTCCAGCCTGGGTGATAGAGCGAGACTTCGTCTCTTAAAGAAAAAAAAAATTGTGAATGAGTGAATATGGGGAAATTATTGAGGAGGTTACTATGGTAGTCAAGTAAGAAAGAAGGGAAGTTTGAACTAAGTATGGCTGTGGAATATTAGGGAAAGGGAGATATGAAGGATGACTCCCAGGTTTCTGACTTCCTGATGCCATTCACTGAGAAGGGAAGACTAGAAAAGTACTAGGCTTGGCAGGGGAACAGGAGTTTGATTCTGGATGCATTTAAGGTGCCTCTGAGATACCCAAGGGATAATGTCAAGGGAGTGGTTGGTTTAGGGCAAAGGTCAGCAAATTATGGCCCATGAGCTAAATGGAAGCAAATGGATCTAGTAGAAACGGAACAAACTAAAAATAACCAGCAACTGACCTGACTGCCAGCTCTGGGTGTGACCAGATTGGCCTAAATCAATTATTAACAGCTAAAAAAATTTACAATGTCTTTTAAAATAAGCTTTTATTAGAACACAGCCATGTTCATTTGTTGATGTATTTATCTGTGGCTGCATTTTTTGCAGAATTGAATAGTTGCCACCAGAGACCATGTAGCCCACAAAGTCTAAAATACTCTCTGGCCCTTTACAGAAAATGTTTGTCAACCCTTGGTTTAGAACAAAGAGACATGGATTACAATTTAAAATCAGAATCTCTTTAGTTTCCCTCCAACCAACTCCACCACTGATTGTGTTACACATACACACACACAGGTACTCACTCACTCTCTGTCTCCCCACATCTCTGACAGTATGTATCAAATATCTAAGGCTGTTATTTTCTTATCCATCCTTTAAACACTGGTGTTCCTTAGAGATCTAGCCTGAATATATAGTCATTCAACATATTCTCCTTGGACAATCCTATTCACTTGTAGATTTAACAACCACTAATAGGATAATGATTTCCCAATCTATATTACTAGCCATGACCTGCCTCTGAGTGTTCAAGTGTTACCGGATATACTCTCTTGAATATCACCACCACATGACCTCAAATCGAATGTCGTAAACATTTGTTTGTTGCCAGCTCAACATCCATTTCCCCTGATCTCCTAATAATATCCCTTTTTTTTTTTTTTTTTTTTTTGATACCTACCTTTTCCCACATAGCCTATTAGAGCCTATGAGCTAGGAGGAAGATGACACTATCTGTCAGGATCCAGGCAGGAAACGGAAGGCACAATCAGTTGAGGTTGTGAAAAGTGTATGGGCCACTTTTCTTTTTTCTTTTCTTTTCTTTTTTTTTTTCAAGACAGGGTCTCACTCTATTGCCCAGGCTACAGTGCAGTGGTGACATCTCAGTTCATTGCAACCTCTGCCTCCCAGGTTCAAGTGATCCCCCACTTCAGCCTCCCAAATAGCTGAGACCACAGGTGTGCCACCACACCTGGCTAATTTTTTGTATTTTTGGTAGAGACGGGGTTTCGCCATGGTTGCCTGGGCTGGACTCAAACTCCTGAGCTCAGACAATCCTCCCACCTCAACCTCCCAAAGTGTTGGGATTACAGGCATGAGCCACCATGCTCAGCCTAGGTCACTTTTCGAAGGGACTTTTCCCAAGGTTAAGGAAGCTGACAACAGCACAAAGCCTTTACCATCCCCAGGTCTGAAGGGCAAAGGGAGGAAATGGTGTTACTAGATCCTGATAAGAGTGGGAGCTGTGGGCTACCTGACAGTGGCTGTTGTTAGACGGATACAAGCACTGTGGATCATGGCACCAAGAGAGGGAGGGAGCAGGAAATAAATATCCTGATCTTCTCTCTCCTGCCCTCCAATCTCCTGCCAAAGCCTCCCATTGGCCAAATCTAACTGCAAACCAGAGGAAGAGAGCCTGAATGATGTACTCTATACAGTCAGCTTTCCAAAGAGTAGAGTAGAGCAGAGAATGAGTCTGGCGGGAGGGGAGAAAACTAAAAGTAAACAGTAACTGACTTTACTGCCAGCTGAGGCTGACTCGGATTTACTTAAACCAATCATTACATCTAGTGGTGTACTGGTAAACAGCAAAACATTTTTACAAAAAATAAAAAGCGCCAGATACATAGGGTTGGACAATTTCTGTGGTGCAAACACTCCTATCATGGTCAATTTCAAGCTATACATGTTAAGTCCCTAATGCTGACATAGGAAGAGATGTATTAATATTTAATTGGCTCTAAAGAGCCAATTAAGTATTAATATACCCCAATCATATCATCCCAATCACAAAGATAGGTTTTGGGTCAATATGTGATCTAAGTTAATCCAATCAAAGTGAGTTTCAGAAAACCTGCTTTGAAAGTTATTTAATGCCCTCCACCCCATGCCCGCGTTGTTTATTTTTTGTTTTTTTGAGATGGGGTCTCGCTATGTTGCCCAGGCTGATCTTGAATTCCTGGGCTCAAGTGATCCTCCCATCTTGGCCTCGCAAAGTGCCAAGATTACAGTCATGAGCCACCATGCCCAGTCCTCCATGCCTTGTTTATGCTCCTCTCTACGTCTAAAATTTTCTTCACTCCCTATCTCTAACAAACTTATTCCTCTTTCAAGATTTAACTTCACCTCCAGGAAACCTTTCCTTTATTCTCATGCCAGATCAAAGCATCTCTTCTCCATCCTCATGGTTTCTAATGCATTTATTTCTTAGTATCAGACTCCAAAATCATCTATTGACTTATGTCTTCTCCAGTAGATCCTGAGCCCATCAAAACAGAGCCTAGCGTACTATGGATGTCTAGTCATATTTATTCAACTAGACCAAACAAACAACGGTTTTCTTTTTTTTTTTTTTTTTTTTTTTGAGACAGAGTCTCACTCTGTCACCCAGGCTGGAGTGCAGTGGCGCAATCCTGGCTCACTGCATCATCCACCTCCCGGGTTCAAATGATTCTTCTGTATTTTTAGTAGAGACAGGGTTTCACCATATTGGCCAGGATGGTCTCGAACTCCTGACCTCGTGATCCGCCCGCCTCGGCCTGCCAAAGTGCTGGGATTACAGGCATGAGCCACCGCGCCCAGCGTACTTTCCTTTTTATAAAACAAAAATTATTACAAAATAAGCGTTAAAATTACACATTCTGGTTACTATAGTAAATTTTGGTTACTAAACCAAATTTTGTTTGCTAAATTATAGTAAGTACACCATCAATAAACCCACCTACCTACCAATTTTTTCCTTGTTAATATATCTGAACTCCATATTTATGAGCATGATTTTGCCACAAAGTTATCAACATTTAAAGTCACTTTGTTGAAATCTAAATACTGGATATGTGGGGTCTTAATTGTATAGTTAAAGAAAAATAAGAAAAGTAATAGTTTATCCATGGATGAACTAAAATTCAGGGCTGGTGAAAAAAAAATCAACTCCAAATGATGATAATTTTGTACAGTCCTACATAAAACTCTGAGAACTAGAAGAAATTATTACCTTTCTTCTTTTTCTTGATTTTTTTTGGTTCTAATTCACTTGTTTATTTTGGGGAAGGAAGACTTTGGTATGGAGCAAAGAAATATCAAAACTACTTTAAATGGAATAAAACCAACTTTATTCTTTTTTTCCCCCGTACTGGTAGATAAAGCAAACTTTATAAGTGGACTGTTGAAAGAAAAGTGCCTTTTAAGAGTGTTTACTTTCCCAGTGTCTTTCCAAGTTTAAGATACAGAAGCATTTGTTCAAAGGACAGAAAACATCTAAAAGTTTAGGCTCAAGATCAATCTTTACAGACTGATATTTTCAGTTTTTTGTTTGTTTGTTTTTTGAGACAGAGTCTCACTCTGTCACCCAGGCTGGAGTGCAGTGGGGTGATCTCAGCTCACTGCGTCCATGGATGAACTAAACTATTCTATACTGTTAGACATCAGGGTGTTGACTCCTTTTTGGGGAGAAAGGATAATGACAGGAAAGAAGTACAAAAGAAGGCTTTTGGAATGCAAGAAACATTCTATATATCCTGATTTGGGTGCTAGTTACCCATGTGTGTTCAGTTTCTGAAAATTCATTGAGCTGTATACACTTATGACATGTACTTTTCTCTACATATATTATACTGAAATTAAAAAGTGATTTAAAACCAATGGATGTAAGATAGTTTGTCTCTTCTACTCATAAAAAAAAAAATACCAATCCCACATTAATTCACTCAGAAATGTCCATCCCAGGCCTAATGCCCTTACCTCTTCATCTGAGCAGAAAAGCATTCTTGCCAGGTAAAAACAGCCAACTATAGAAATATTCATAATAATTAACAAAAACTGTTTAGTCTGGGGGAAAAATAAGAAAATCATATTTTAACATAAGTAATTTTACACATGAAAGAATTAAATGTGTCAATAAAGCCCCCAATCTTGTATGCCCCATTTTCTAAAATATAAATCTACTGATATTTCATTCATATTGCACACTTAAGTAAAAAAGAGAAAAGTTTAAGAACCCTAGGTCCCCTAGTCTACCATTTCTAAATACTTAGATAACTGATATAGCAGGACCAGACTTATAACTTAAGGAGAATTCAAATAATCTAATAATTTAAGTGGCCTTATTTTTGAAAACAAAAGGCAAATAAACACTGACATGAAACCAAACTCTACCACATAAGATTTAAAAGACCAAACACATGGATGAACCTTGAAAACAAGCAAAATGAAAAAAGCCAGTCACCAACTCTACCACATAAGTTTTTTTTTTTTTTTTTTTTTTTGAGACGGAGTCTGGCTCTGTCGCCCAGGCTGGAGTGCAGTGGCTGGATCTCAGCTCACTGCAAGCTCCGCCTCCCGGGTTTACACCATTCTCCTGCCTCAGCCTCCGGAGTAGCTGGGACTACAGGCGCCCACCACCTCGCCCCGCTAGTTTTTTGTATTTTACGTAGAGACGGGGTTTTACCGTGTTAGCCAGGATGGTCTCGATCTCCTGACCTCGTGATCCACCCGTCTCGGCCTCCCAAAGTGCTGGGATTACAGGCTTGAGCCACCGAGCCCGGCCAACCACATAAGATTAAAAGACCAAACAAATGGATGAACCTTGAAAACATGCAAAGTGAAAAAAGCCAGTCACCAAAAGCACACATTGTGTAATTCCATTTACTTTATTTATTTATTTATTTTTTTAAGGTAGGGTCTCACTCCATCACTTACGCTGGAGTGCAGTGGTGCAATCCCAGATCACTGCAACTCCCACCTCCCACGTTCAAGTGATTCTTCTGCTTCAGCCTCCCAAGAACTGGGATAACAGGGGCATGCCACCACACTCAGCTAATTTTTTTTTTTTTTTGGTAGAGATGGGGTTTTACCATGTTGGCCAGGCTGGTCTCAAACTTCTGACCTCAAATGATCCACACACCTTGCCCTCCCAAAGTGCTGGGATTACAGACATTATTCTATTTATATGAAATGTCCAGAATAGGCAAATCAATAGACACAAAAAAATAGACTGGTGGTTGCCAGCGGCAAAGAGAAATGGGGAATGAGATGTGATTGTTAATGGGTATCAGGTTTCTCTTTGGGGTGATGAAAATGTTCTAAAATTGATCATAGTAATGATTGCATAACTGTGAATATACTAAAAACCATTCAATTATGCCCCTTAAGAGAGTAAATTGTATGGCATGTGAATAATATGATAAACCAGTTGTTTCTTTTTTGTTTTTGTTTTTTGAGACGGAGTTTCACTCTTGTCGCCCAGGCTAGAGTGCAATGGTGAGATCTCAGCTCACTGCAACCTCTGCCTCCTGGGTTCAAGCGATTCTCCTGTCTCGGCCTCCCGAGTAGCTGGGATTACAGGCGCCCGCCACCATGCCTAGCTAATTTTTTTTTGTATTTTTTAGTAGAGACGGAGTTTCACCATGTTGGTCAGGCTGGTCTTGAACTCCTGACATCAGGTGATCCAGCTGCCTCAGTCTCCCAAAGTGCTGAGATTACAGGCAAGAGCCATACACCCTACCACCAGTTATTTTTTAAAAGGCAAAATATCTATTCCACAAGTACACAGACATTGTAAAATCAACTTTTAATGTTTCATTGAATTATATGATCTGCTGGACTTGACACATGCTCTTCAAAGCAAAATGACATTAGATTTAAGAAAACACCATTTCTAGATTTTTTTTCTCAATAAGACAATATTTGAGTATTTCTTGTGTGTGTGTGTGTGTGTGTGTGTGTGTGTGAAAGATAGAGAGAGAGAGTGGATTGGGTGTATTAGGAGTGACAGTAGGCCAGCCTAAATACCACATGGCAAAGTAATTTAGCTAAAAAAACTGGAGACTTATGATGACACAGGCAGCTGGGAGGGATCACGGGGTGTGCTGGCAACATGAATATTAGTCACCAGTTAAAATAAAAACTTTCCAGCCTTATCTGCTAAGATTTAGGACACCTGAAGTCTTTACATTATTTATATTTATATAATATTAAATATCTTTCAGAAATCCCCATTACCCTCAAGGAAATTTTATAAAGCTAGCAATTCACTCTAATGCTAGATATACCAATATTTTATTTCCCAGGAAGACACACATACATAAGGTAATTACGTTGAACTGACATTTATGCAATTTGAAAATTATATGAAAGCAAAACTCACCTAAATTTTAAGATGTGAATGTCAGTGTGAATACTCTACTTCTGATACTACTTAATAGATTAAATTTTAACAGAATTAAATGCTCTTTCTTGTATTAAAAAAGTTATTAAAATGCTAAAGTAGTTGATTTTCATCAATATGTTTCTCTATAATGAATCACATCACATCTCTTCTGTGACTAACAAAAATTTCATTTTACAGACCACAATAATCACCTACAAAAATAAAATTACCAACTGTCATGATTTTGTTTCCCAAAACTACTGGGACAAACTACTGAATGCTAGAACTGTCATTTTTCTAATCAGGGTATACAGCGCCCAAACCACAGCAGTCAACCTCATCACAAAATAACACCAGGTGCTCCCAAAGCCAGAGCGCTTTGTGGTTCCATCAAGTATGCCATCACCAAACTACAATGACAGGTCACGCAAGGTGGAAAAGCTCCCAAGGCTCAGACAAGGACTGACAAAATACCAACTACCCTCAACGGTGTGGTGATGACATCGTCCCAACGTCCCGCTCCCTCCTTGCCTCCCAGAGCTATGCCGGGGCTTTTCGGAGACCCTCCCCACCCGGAACCGGAAAAGCGACCATCTTCCCTAACCCCTCAAGCCGGAAGTGGAGCGTAGCCGGCCGGAGCACTCACCCTGGAAGAACAGGACGCCCAGCAGAGGGAAGAGAGCGTAGCCACGGCCTCCTGCTGCTCCGCTCTGCTGCATCCCGGCAGCTCTCCAGATGCTTGCACACCTTGTTTACAGCTCCCAGTAACGACACAGGTAACGCCGGAAGTGACGTCAGGTCAGGGGGCCGAGAGACAAATGGCGATCCGAAGTTACCATAGGAACCTGGCTTCTTTCCAGAACCACACCTGGTTTCACTGACCAGCGATTCATTAACTTTCAGGCGGGAGCTAATTGCTTGAAAATGAAGTAGGCTACAGACTTTAAATATTTACAAGTTTGTTTTTGTGGAATTCTGCAGAACTAAATAATTTTGATGCTCTGCATATCAGACATCGTTTTTTACGTCTCGAGATTTAGTTGAAGGTTCTCAGAATACACTCCCGTAAATGTAGAGTTCAGAAACACCTGGGAGACCATACAGCATAGATAAATATATATTAGGCGCTTGTAGTGATATGTGCCACAAGCCTCATTGGTTGTTGTCCTTTTTAGGGTAGCTATCACAGCATCCAAAATTAGGGGTTTATTAAATTACTTTTGGCAGTGGCAATGATGATCAAATCATTACAGTCTGTATTAGAGGAAAAGGAGAACTGGGATTTGTGTGTCTTTGGTTGGAAAAGTAAGAAAGTTATGTTATCACAGTACTTGAAGTGAGATAGCGTCACATACTTCTGAAAAAGAGATGGTACAATAAGTACACTGCTGTCATAATCAGTAAGCCTCTTCCCTGGAAACAGCCACGTGTCAATGAAAGCAGGAGGAGAATAAAAGTATGCTTTCGCTTTGGGAAAGAATAAGTTTCCATTTTTCAGTTTTCATTCCTTTACTAGACTTGAAAGCCAGTAGTTTTCCCTATTAAAAATGTAATGCAAAGTACTAAATATAATCTTTGATACTTTTCTTTGAAAGAACGCTCAAACTAAGTAGTATTGTTATGCCCAATTCCCAGCTATCCAAAGCAATGTGAAAATTCTGTGGAAATCTGTATACTTCTGTTTACCCAGTAGAAACTAATTGTATCCATTATTGACTTACAGGTTGTCTCTACTAAGAAAACTTGTCTTTTTTTTTTTTTTTTTTTTGAGGCGGAGTCTCGCTCTGTCGCCCGGACTGGAGTGCAGTGGCCGGATCTCAGCTCACTGCAAGCTCCGTCTCCCAGGTTTACGCCATTCTCCTGCCTCAGCCTCCCGAGTAGCTGGGACTACAGGCGCCCGCCACCTCGCCCGGCTAGTTTTTGTATTTTTAGTAGAGACGGGGTTTCACCGTGTTAGCCAGGATGGTTTCGATCTCCTGACCTCGTGATCCGCCCGTCTGGGCCTCCCAAAGTGCTGGGATTACAGGCTTGAGCCACCGCACCCGGCCAAGAAAACTTTTCAGTAAAGATAAAATATATATCCATCTGTTTTCCCTGCGGTGTAGAACTTTTAGATATGTATATACACAAATTATATAATTGATAATTCTTTATTACTAAAGGTTTATTTACATAGTGTTTAAGGCATAATAAAAAATAAATTACAATACACAAGTGCTCTTTAGGAAGGAGACACTAAACAACAGGCCCATATTGCCCCTTGACTATTTAGCCAAGACATAAGCTGCAAATTTTGCTGAAAAAAACTGTCCATACATTTTTAACTACTTCTTCATTATTCTTATGGACCATCATCTAGGACATCTGTTTGAAGAAATATCCAGTTATAATATTTTCAAAGGTTAGAATTGTGAAGAAAAAATATAAAATGTGTTTAAAGGATATATAGCCTTCAGATGTAATTTACAGTTTTAAAATTGCACTTTAAAACTTTGCTTTTTTAGACAGTATAAAAGGCAGAATGAAACAGATATGTAATGAATTTCAGAATTGAGGTTCAGATGTAAATCAAACAATTTTTTAAAAAATAGTATTGGAAAAATATCAAGGTCCATACATTTAAATACAGATAATGTTTGAAAATTCCAGTTTGTTAAAAGAAATAACAT
The DNA here is from genome assembly GCF_009764315.1 of Trachypithecus francoisi. Classification (NCBI taxonomy): domain Eukaryota; kingdom Metazoa; phylum Chordata; class Mammalia; order Primates; family Cercopithecidae; genus Trachypithecus; species Trachypithecus francoisi. The sequence goes on from NW_022681473.1 coordinate 106,562,542, forward strand.
CTGCAGCCCAGTCAATTAAAAACTGAAAATATCAGTCTGTAAACATTGATCTTGAGCCTAAACTTTTAGATGTTTTCTATCCTTTGAACAAATACTTCTGTATCTTAGGCTTGGAAAAGACACTGGGAAACTAAACACTTTTAAAAGGCACTTTTCTTTCAATAGCCCACTTATAAAGTTTGCTTTATCTACCAGTATAGGGGAAAGAAAGAATAAAATTGTTTTTTTTTTTCCATTTAAAGTAGTTTTGGTATTTCTGTGCTCCATATCAAAGCCTTCCTCCCCCAAAATAAACAAGCGAATTAGAATTTAAAAAAAAAAAAATTAACAATTTCTTCTAGTTCTCAGTTTTATATAAAACTGTACAAAATTATCATCATTTAGAGTTGATTTTTTTCACCAGCCCTGAATTTTCAAACTTATAATATACTGCTTCACAATATTTTTATTAAATTGCTTAATGATTCCAGTCTGCAAATGAGCATAGGCTTTGCTCTGTTATTATAGATCATTGAACTGGGGGGCAACGTAGTAAGCTAAACAGTCCGTCACTGCTCATGAAAGACCCGCATTGTTGATTATTTTTCCCAGCACAGAAGAAAAGTGACAGGTGATTCATCCTGCAATGGCATCTACCAATCTTTTCATATCTATGCAACCTTTTGTAGTTACTGTGTGATTTAGCATTGTGCTTTTGTAAATCTTGGATTAATTAACAAAACAACAACAAAAATCTATCACCTAGAATATTGAAAGAAATTCAATAAAACAAGATGTGTCTCCTAGTTAAGGAGAGACATAAAAATCAAAATATTATTTAACAGTTTGAATTTACGATTTACTGTTAGTCAAAAACACCAAGGAGGCTTAGCTCACCTTTTAATTGAGAATATGGGAAGGAAAGAGAGTAAACACATTAACTTTAGTAGCAGAAGTGCTGCTAGAAGAAATACATGAAAGGAAATATAATAGACAAATTGGCTTTTATCTCCTTTGATACCAATATATGTGTATACAAGTCATAACACTATAAGTAGTGTCTTAAGGGCAAAAATGTAGCTTCTTGTTTATAAAACCTAATAAGCACTTGGAAACATTTACACTCTGAAATTAAATAAGACCTTAATAATGAGGCTGTGTATGACTGGTGATATGGAAGAGCACTGTGCTGTCTCCAGAGGGATGTTGCTTGTATATGCGGTAGAACTGGTTGGAAAACAGGTCACAACTGGAAAAGCCAAAGAAAAGTTTCCATTAACTTCAAGAAATACTAGGGTTCTTGTTCTTGGAAATCATCAGCTTCCTAAAACACAAAACAAAAGTTTAAATGGATAACATATTTGAGAAGAGTGCAATAGGAATACTTGGCATTATGAATTACATATATGTTATTAGAAAGAAAATATTCTGAGGGAAAATATTCATATTCTCCCCCAATTTAATTTTTAAAAGAAGTTTCCTCATCTTTATTACATAATTTTCAGAGTTAGTATCCTTAAATCATAGCCTCTAAGTACCTTGCATGGACACTTGGATGACCCACAACTTGCTCACACACATACATTCCATATTCTCCCCACTTCTCACTCTCATTACAAACAAAATCAGACATACAGAAAAGTAGAGAAGGGAGTGTGTGGAATTTACCCATCCCTTAAATTCATTAATTCATTCTTTTCTTACCTCATCTCCCCCATCACCTAATTCTGAAGCCTTTTTTGTTTTATTTGCTTTTTTCCTATGCTTTTAAAGCAAATTGCTGACATTTACCCCTAAATACTCCAGTAAGCGTTTTTCAAAATAGGTACATTTTCTTTATAACTACAATACCATCACTATACTTAATTCAAACTAAAAATAATTCCTTAATATTACCCATATATTTAACATTTTCATATTCAAGACTTTCCCAATTGTCCCTCTAAGCTTATTTTTTACAACTAGCTTGTTCACACTATTATTCATCCAGTTGGGGATCACACATTGCGCTTTGATTGTGTTCATCTCTTAAGTTTCTTTTGATCTAAAACATCTCCCATATTTATTTTCCACGACCCCAACTTGTTAGATAATCCCCTTAATTTTAAAAAGACAATAACCGTTGGTTGGTAAAGACTCCCTGATGTTAATTTTGGTTTTCTGGTTTTACAATACAATCATTTTTCTCCATATTCTATTTTATAAATCCTTGAGGTCTTTCACTGGAACTTTAGCCTATAAAAATGTGACCCTCTTTGCAACTAATAATGGTCTATAAAAATTTTCTCCCATGTAAGAGAGCCAGAGTTTTACAGGATCAAGTCATTAATATCAAGAACTTTCTTATGAGTGTAAAATTTAAGTTTGCATGTCTGGATTTATAACATCTAGAAATTAAATGTGTGGACCTATTTCAGAGAATGGGAGAAATTCTGAGCATATGAAAAATAAATTGGCCGGGTGCAGTGGCTCACACCTGTAATCCCAACACTTTGGGAGGCTGAGGCAGGTGGATCGCTTGAGCTCAAGTGAGACAAGCCTAGGCAACATAGCGAAACCCCATCTCTACAAAAAGTACAAAAATTAGCTGGGTGTAGTGGCTCGCACCCATGGTCCCAGCTACTTTGGAAGCTAAGGTGGGAGGATCACTTGAGCCTGGGAGGGGGAAGTTGCAGTGACCTGAGATTGCACCACTACACTCCAGCCTGGGCAACAGATTGAGATCCTGTCTCAAAAACAAAGAAAAGAAAAATAAATTATCCTACTTTTTAAGTCCGATGAACCTGAAAACTGGAAAAATAAAATTATACACTACTAAAACTGTATTCATTTCATGTAATTATTAGTGCCAATAACTAAATGAGAAGAGTTGAAATCAATTCCAAATAGTACAAAAGCTCTCCTGTAAAAACTGCCAGATACATCTGTTGAGTCACTCTCTTAATACCATAATTGGTTTACAATTAAAAAAAAAAAAAAACCAGAATAAGCAGATACTAATCTTTTGATTTAAAAAAGATTTATTTACTTGTTGAATATTTATTGGTAGTAGTAGTAATAAATACAACCCCGAAGCCACAAATAACCTTAGAATTCTCTCAGCTTTAATGGCAGTAGAGTCCAGCTTCTTAATCTTTTGCACAAAATACACTTGATGGAGGAGCTATCTATAAGACTAAGAGAAGACTTTTGTCTCCCTGACCCAGCTCCTCTAATTTCATATGGGAGACACCTAACAGCCATAAAGTGATCTGGGAGTCCTCATTAGAGATGGGCTGGACACGTCAGAAAGCTGAGGAAAGAAATCAACCTATTTGTGAACCTTACCGTCTAAAAATGTTAGTCTGTGTCTTCTAAATAAACAGAGACCTTTTTCTCTTGGTTGAGCCTTTCCTCTTCTTTTCTGTAACAAAGAAGCGGAAACTGAATGTCAGGTGAACAAGACAAGAAGCAAGTAGGCAAATCCCACAGAAGCTTCAGGTAAAGTATTTTCCCCCCATATTTTTGGAAGAATTACATGCACTTGGGAGTCGATTGAAGTTTACACAGAGCTAAACTGGTGCCATCTAATTAATAATATTCACACCTCTGAACTTAGAGACTTTTCAGAATATAAAGGAATACAGTTTGGATTCTGATTCGGGAACTCCAGAGTTTTAAAGCAGACACCTTATTTTACCATGAGTATCCCACCTCTAATTTATATTTGTTATTCAAAAAGAAAAAAAAAAAAGTTTTGTGTTGACCTAAGTCATCTTTATTGATTCTATTCAAACTAGAACTTCAGAGTTGAGTTTGTTTAGGCTTCTTAAAATCAGTTCTGTTTGGTCGGGCGTGGTGGCTCATGCCTGTAATCCCAACACTTTGGAAGGCTGAGGCAGGCAGATCACTTGAGATCGGGAGTTCAAGACCAGCCTGACGAACATGGTGAAACCCTATCTCTACTAAAAATACAAAAGTAGCTGGGCGTGGTGGTGCATGCCTCCCAGCTACTTGGGAGGCTGAGGCAAGAGAATCGCTGAATGCAGGAGGCAGAGGTTGCAGTGAGCCAAAATCGTGCCATTGCACTCCAGCCTGGGCAACCAGAGCAAAACTCTGTCTCAAAAAAAAAAAAAAAAAAAAAGGTCTGTTTATTTCAGTAATTACTTATTAAGGAAATGAAATAAATGTTGCTGGAACAACTAGATATCCACATGCAAAAAGGTGAATTTGCACTTCTGTCTCAGCAATATACAAAAATGAACTCAAAACTCAAAAGATATAAATGTAAAAATTAAGACTATAAAACTCTTAGAGGAAAACATAGCCATAGATCTTCATGGTCTTGGGGATTAGGCAATGATTTTTTAGATGAGACTCAAAAGCATTAGCAACAAAAGAGAAAAAATAGATAAATTGGACTTCATCAAAATTTAACTTTTGTTCTTCAAAGGACACTATGAAGAACATGAAAAGACAACCCACAGAATGGGAAAAAATGATTGCAAGTTGTATATCTGATAAGGAATTAGTATCCCTTAAAGAACTCTTACAGCTCAACAAGAATAAATGAAATAATGTACCCCATATTAAAATGGGCAAACTCTGAATATATGCATCTCCAAATAAGATATACAAATGGCCAATAAGAACATGGGAAGATGCTCAACATCAAGTCATTAGGAAAATGCAAATCAAAACCTCAATGAGATACCACTTCACATCCACTAGATGGCTTGATATAGTTTGGATATTTGTCCCCGCCCAAATCTCATGTTGAATTGTAATCTCCATTGCTAGAGGTGGGACCTGGTGGAGGGTGTTTGGGTCATGGGGGCAGATCCCCTCATGGCTTGGTGCCCTCTTCAGTAGTGAGTTCTCACAAAACCTGGTCCTATAAAACTATGTGGCACCTCCCCCAACTCTCTCACTTTCTCCTGCTCTCACCATGTGAAATGCCCGCTCCCATTGTGCCTTCTGCCATCGGTGAAAGCTCCCTGAGGCCTCCCCAGGAGCCAACCAACGTTGGCGCCATGCTTCTACATCCTACAGAACCGTGAGCCAATTAAATCTCCTCTTTATAAATTACCCAGTCCAGTCTTAGGTTTGTTTGTTTGTTTTTTTTATAGCAACGCAAAAACGGCCTAATACATGGTTATGATAAAAAAAAGACAATAATGAGTGTTGAGGAGGATGTGGAGAAATCAGAACCCTCATATATTGCTGATAGGAATGCAAAATAGTCCAGCTGTTTAGAGAGAGTCTGGCAATTCCTCCAAAAACTAAACAGAGTTACCATATGACCCAACAATTCCACTTTTAGGAGAATTAAAAACACATGATCTACACAAAAGCTTGTAAATGAATGTTTATAGCAGCGTTAGTCACAATAGCCAACAAGTAGAGAAAACCTAAATGCCCATCAATTGAATGGACAAACAACATGTGGTATATTCATACAATGGAATATTATGCCGTCATAAAAAGGAAAGAAATACTAATACATACTACAACAAGGATGAGCCTTGAAAGCATTATGCTAAGTGAAAGAAGCTGGGCATAAAAGGCCACATATTGTATGACTCTATTTAAATGAAATGTCCAGAATAAGTAAATCCATAGAGACAGAAAGTAGATGAGTAGTTGTCAGGGGCTGGTGGGAGGGGATAATAGGGAGTGATAGCTAGGGATATGGGGTTTCTTTAGGGGAGTAAGCGTAAAAAGGTTCTGTAATTAGTGATGATTGCTGCACAACTTTGTGAACATGAAAAGGGTGAATTTTATGGTAAGTAAATTTTATCTCAATTTTAAAATACGTTTAATGAACACCTGCTATCAGCACAACAGACTTTCCTAGGCACTGACTCATAGTGGCCCTGCTGACTGCCTAGCCCAGTGGGTTTTACAAATGTATGCTTCACTTTAAACATAAGGGATTTTTAAGAAAAGCTTTACATACCAGATTTTAATAAAATCAACCCCCCCCCCGCCATAGTAAAGAAATCTCATAAGGAAATATTTTGTAAAATCGAGAAAACTTTTGTAAAGTTACTAGTTCATACCTAATTTATCTGTCCTGCAAATGTGAATTATTTTATGTAGGATTTACTTAAAGGGAAAAACATCTGTTCAGCAACTGTTTAGCCCATTGAAAAATACCAAGAGTCACCATTAGAGTGTTAGAACTTTCCCAGAACTGCCCAGCCTTACGATTTTATCTCCACCACTTTATGAGCTCTTTCAGCCCATCGCTTTTTCCGGTAATGCTGGAAGAGGACCACTACAATTACTATTATGATCATCAGTGCACAGGCAGAGCCAATGGCCAGAGCCAGGAAGTGAATCTCAGAGAAGCGTACTGTAAGGAGAAAAAGATTAAGTTAGGATTCTAAAAAGAAGAGGACTACAATGAAATCTAATGACATAATAGGGATGCGTTTAATCAATAGATGGAATCTTCCTTTCTCCTATCTTTATGCATAAAATACTATATTACCTTGTAAATCCTACTGGCAATAGGAAAGCCATACACATACTTTAGTGGTTCTCAAAGTGTGGTCTTCGAAGTAACAGCAACAATATCACTTGAGAACCTGGAAATCTTAGGCCCCACCCCAGACCGGCTGAATTAGAAACACTAGGGGTGGGGCTGAGCAATCTGTTTTAACATGTCCTCCAGGTGATTCTGATGCAGCTTTGAAAACCACTGGGTGAGTTGAACTACCTATGGGGTAAGGTTTTTGCTAACCTCCTCAGACCTAGTGCCCAACTCATTTCTCCCTGACTTCTCACCACTTTCACTCAGTCAGTCATTTATTCAGATTTATTGAGGGCCTGCTACGTTCCTGGCACTGTGATAGAAATACAGAGCCAAAAAAGACATCACCTTCAAGGAGCTCATGCCACTGAGAGGATAGGAAAGTTAATCAGAAGCTACAGTCTAGTGGATAAATGATGGAAAAGGGAAACCAGAGGGAAGGTCCCCTAAGCCACACTAGAGTCTGTGAACCCTGGTTTTCTTGTCCTTTAGCTTGATTTCTGATTATACTTTCATAAGCCCTCAGAGCCAGAAAGGACATTAGAGAATGTCTAGCCCAGGATTCCCAGCCTTGACTCCATGAAGGAGGGTGGGTAAGAAGGATGGAAGGTAGTCTGCAAGCCCACAGAATCCATGTCTCATTGTGTATGTCTCCATTGTTTTATGGGAAGCAGGGCCATGGCTTTCATTTGATTCTCAAAGAATAATTACCCACATATGTTTAAGAACCACTGATTTTTTGTTTGTTTAACCTGTTCATTTTGCAGATGAAGAAACTGAAGTCCCAAACCATTACATTACTTCTTTCAATACTCAAATGACTTCTGCAAGGTCACACAGTCTTCTATTGGTGGGGCATTGAGAAATGGTTTCAAACTGTGCTATGAATGAAAGGAAATCATACCACTTCTCAGGCTTATATGTTTGGGGTAGTGTTGGTTAAGAGCACACACCAGAGAACACTAGGTTGAAATACCTAGCTGTGTGATTTGAATTAACTTCTTTGAGCCTCAGTTTCCTCATGTATAAAATAGAGATAACGATATTCATCTGTTGAGTTCTTAATAAAAAATAAAATAATTCATGTAAGTTGTTCCATGCTGTGCCTGTACAAAATAAACACTCAGTGTATGGTAGCTATTAAGTACAATTCAGAGGTTGGGACATATTCACATTTATTATCTCATTTTATCCTCATCATGATCCTCACTGTGTTACTCTCACTTTACAGATGAGGAAAATAAGACTTATTGATAGCTGGTAAATGGTAGCAATGACTCAAACCCAGATCTACCACTTGTAAGTTTCGTGTATTTTGCTCTTTGTTGCTTGGCATGGTTTTCCATATTGTCCTTTATAGGGATACAGACAATACAATGCACCAGTTTAGAACACAGTTTTAGATTCAGAGTTGATTGGGTTTGAGTCCTAAGTTACTGTATTTATCAGCTACATGACTCAGGGCAAGTGACTTAACCTCTGTGAGCCTCGTTTCCTCATTGGCAAGATGGGAGGCATTAAATGCACAATAAACTGATGAGATATGTAAAGATTAAATAAAATATGTCATGTAAAGCCCCTGACATTTGGGAAGTACTCAGTAAGTGTTAGCTACCATTATTAGTACTTGCCTCCTAGAGTGGTTTGGGGGTTCAATGAGATAGAGTATGTCATGCACTTTTGACAGTGCCTAGCATTGGAGTAGGTATTCAGTGTCTCGAATAAATGAGCGAGTGAACAGACCTATTGTAAGCTTTTTATCAAAGAATTGCTCCCTCTCCCTTTCACAATCTCAATGCCATTTTTGTAACAGATTCTCTGAGTTCCTTTGCTTTACTTTCTGTTTCTTTCCACGGCCAAACAAAGCCTTTCTCTTTTTACCCCAGAACTCTTCAGTCTCCCTCTGAGGCTCCCAGTTCTGAAGGGCTAGTCCCTCTCTCTATCCATCAAAAAAGATTGTCCCTCTCTCTCAGCCTTAACAATGATTGCCCCTTTTTTTCTACAAGCTCTCATCCTTTCCAAAACCACTGTTCCCTGAATAACCTACCAGTGTGCACGACGCTGAGCCGGATCTCCCCTATCACCCCATCAACATCAGGTGGGTTCTTCACCTGGCAGGTGTATGTCCCATTGTCATCGAACTGCAGTTTCCAGAGAAAGATGGAGGCATCATACCGCTCAGGGTTCCCGTCCCAAGACACCCGGTCCTTAAACCGCCCACTCATGGGTTGAAAGGGATCTATGTGGTAGTAGAATACCTAGAGAGGGGAAATGGCAAAAGGTCTTCTTACTCAGCACCCAGGCAAGGAGACCAAGATGGTGGGAGCAGAACTGAAACACCAGCAAACCCAACTGTCCTGTCTGCAGCTCTGTCACTTGCTTTCCCCTTCAACGGCCTCTCAGTCTCTGTCCCAGGAATTGTTTCCCAGCTTAACCTTGTGCTTGCTGCTAAGAAAAATACTGGAAGGGAAAGGAGAAATGGACTGGCTTATTATTTCCCTAACCAAGAGTACCCTGGAAAATGACAATAATCTACTTACAAACTGCTCAGGTCCCCCATCTAGAGGACGAAAATTCCAGGTCACTGTTAGAGCATCACCCACAGGGGCAAAGCTGGAGAAAGTGCATTTTAACCGAGCATCTGTCCCATTAACAGCCTCCAGCACCCGGGAGGTATAAATTTCCACAGCTGCTATAGGCCAAAGAGCTGCAATGAAAAAGAAGAAAAAGAAGGGTTAACAGGGGATGTAGTATTGTGAGAACTTCTGCTGACACTTCCAAAATAAATATCTGAGTAGGACTTAAAGTGAAGTGAAACTGAGATGCCCCAGCTCCCAAACTTACTTCACCCAGAATCTACATACTCCTACCCGTATGCAATCTGGACCCTCCCATTCCATGTGACAACTAAACTACCACACAGCAAGCCTTCATAGTGCTCTTGCTTTCTGCACAGCATGGTAGCCTCGCCTCGTGGTACTGACTTCAAAACTGTTATAACAGACTACAAACATCCGCCAATAGAATTGAAAGCATAAACAAAAAAATTAAAATGAATCATAACATTGATTAGACATTACATTATGTATTAAGGTTAAGTATTATGTATTGTATGTAAAGTGGTCTCCTAGCAGGTAAGTTTTCCAGACGGGTCCTTATGTGGATGTCGTACGGTTACTAGTCTATTGCAGAAACCGAATGAATCAACTCCAGACAGCTTATGTTTGCCTGCACCCCTGGAACCTTTATACCACGTGGCATTTTTTTTACCTTGATATTTACATTTAGAATGCCACAGGAGGTCTCTCTCTAACAATCTGCACTTTCCTGGTGTTGCTGAGAGTCACAGACAAGACCCACACACAGAAATCCAAATGCCAAGTCCTGCCAGCAGTGGGAGGTTGCGAACAGCCACACACACAAAAATGGCATGTAACCTGAGATTAGAAAGCCCTCTGTGTGCCTGAATCACTGGCAGCTGAACACACCTAAACCTGTTTGTCCAAGAGCAATTCTCCAAAAACAGTCCACCAACTTTGGTTTCAGTAAAATCCAAAGTAAAACAAACTGTATCTGTGGCTCAGACTCCCAAACAAAAGTCTTACAACTTCTAAGACAATTAGCTAACTTTATAGAGTGAGTAGTGAAGGAGGAAACGCTGAGAGAAGCCCGCCGGCTCTTACCTGTGAGCTGTATGCCAAGGAGAAGAAGCACCGCACGAATAGCGCTCTTGCCATACATGAGGGAAACCCAGCCTTGGCCCCCGAGACCAGACCGGGCAGACCGAGGGCTCCAACACCCTGCCAAGGCCACTCCAGGAGGAGCAAGCACCGCGTTTTCCCAAAGAGAGGAGTTTGAGTTGAGTTCCTCACCTGTGCCTGTGACTCAGCCCGCTCTGCCTGTGCACTTTTCTGAAATGAAAGGAGGGGCCTCAGCTCCCAATGCCCTCCTTCCTTTCCTGTCTCCCGCCCTCTACTCTAATGAGCAGGAGCACGTCTGCACAAAGGTCCCAAACTCCCGCAGTCCTCTCTTTACTTTCATTTAATCTGACTGGGCTCTGGCCTCTAGATGGCCTCGGAAACAGCCAGAGGAGGTGTCTGAAATGTCCCAGACTGTTATGGGTTTGGCCCCCACACGCCCTTTTAAAACAGGCTTTAGGCTTGCCTGGGAAGTGAATGTTGAAACTGTCCTGCAGTGATTCCACTTCTCAAAGCACCACCCCAGGGCCACATTCCCCTGGGACTGGATTCGATACAATTTCAAAACGGGAGTCGGAATTCCTTAAGACCCTCTGTGGACCAAAAGCTGATACCCTTGTTACCACAAGAATTTCTGCACTTCTTCTAGTTTGTAGCTTTCCAGGAGACCTGGCAGAAACAAACCAAATCAAATCTCCACGTTTAACAATCCTTTACCTTTGAAGAATTTAAAGACAAATCAGGACACCATCCCTGCTCGTTCACCCTACCATCCCAGAGCAATCTACAAAGTGCTGTCCTGCTGATTGTTTCATCTCCACAACGCCCCGTGAAGCATTCCCGTTCGACCAGTGAGGACGCTAAGAACCCGAGGAGGTAAATGATTTGTCCAAGGCTGCACAGCTACCATGTGGCAAAACCAGAACTTTACTTAAAAATCTAGTGCTCTTTCCACCAAATATCAGCTAATGGGAGCAATCAGACACGGGGCTCTCAAGGAAAAGGTTTTCATGATAACTTTGTTGTGCCTCGGATTTCATCTGCCGTTTTTAGAATAGCTAAATGACTGAGAAGTCTAAAGAGCTGAGGAATCTAAACAAGAAAAGATGTCTCCTTGTCTGGAAAGAGGGTGGGTCATCGTTACAGATTAATGAAGCGGCACAGAAACATCGGTAGGAGGGGGATGAAGCTTACACAGGCAGTTAAGAAGTAGGCTGGACTGGGAATCTAACCCTGAAAAGAGACAGATTGCCCTTCTCCCTGGATTAGCAGTCTAGAAACTCTTCAGTCACTCATAAAATCTCCTAGTTGAAACCACAGCAAAAAAGGGTGGCAGGAGCAAGAGAAGGTGGCAGGGTAAGTAGAAAAAAAAAAATCATAAAGAGGGAAGAAAGGAGAAAATTCTACCAAAAGAGAGAATACGGAAGTGCAGAAAACAGCAACGGGAGAAAGATGACATGGGCATGGAGCAAAAACAGGTAGACAACCACAAAAATCCATTGTGTTGGAACTCAGAAAACAGAGGCTGCCCCAAATGCAGACCAGCTGTGTGCTAGTGAAAATCTGTTAGCATGGGGAGAGTTTCTGAAAACTGTGTGGCACCTTTGTCAGCTTCTAGGTCGGAAAGGGACCTAAAATCAGTGTGCTGGGGGAACCTTTCAAATGGTGGTGAGGAAGGATAAGATACAGCCTTTCGGGTATGTAGGTCAGAAGAGTTCAGCTCCAGGACCCTGAAAGAAAAAGAATTAAGGAAACTTGATCTTGGTTGGCTTCCAACTTTGCAGGGAAATACAGCTACAGAGGAAGGAGAGGTAGAGCCAGGATTTTGAAGTCTACAGCAAATTGCAAAAACTAGTGAGAGGTAGAGTTACCAAACAGCTCAGGGATGCAGTGAAAAGCAACAGAAGAATCAGGGCAGGAAGAGCTGAACAAACTGCCTGTTGTCAGGAGCAGAAATCCCTCCCCCAGGTAGCCAAATGCCCATGAGCTGGCTGCCAGCCTTGCTCTAAGGGGCAGGAGTTATCCAGATCCCAATTCTCTGCTGAGTTCAAGTTCCTGGCTTAGTGCCTGGCAACGCCCAATTGCTTTCAGTTAGCAGGAGTGGCTTCACCGTCAACCACTTCATCTCGCTGGGCAAGGAAGAGGCTAAGGGTAGAAGGTTCAGAAGAGAAAATGCTAAAGAAAAAGGATGTTTGCCCCTCACAGTTTTCTGGACGTCAGTCAGCCAGACTTAGACCAAAACTGAAGGCAGCTACATAAGGCCTAAGTTATGTTTGTGTCTAGGCAAATGGAAGGAAAGGAAGAGGAGTTCTGGAAATGAAAAAGAAAAGTTTTCAGAGACACCATTTTCTTTCTAAACTTTTCCAGAGAAAGATCCTGATTGTCATTTAAAATTGTGACATACCAATAGTTTTTGAAAGAATCTCATCTGTCCCATCCCTCTACACATTTCCCAGAAAATGATTTCTAGTGAGTATCTAGACCTTAACCAGCAGGAGACTCACTGGGGGCACAGGAGACCGAAGGGACAGTGGGCCTGTATCAATATTTGTAAAAGTTATCTTTCTCAATATCTTAGGCGAAAATCTTTTTTTCACCTAAGATGAAATTAGCATTCTGTGAAGCAAGGAAAACAAATAATTTAGCTCTTAGGTGATCAAATAAAGCATTCGTTTACTCAAAAGTTTCTGTTCATATGTTTTTAGTAGAAAAAATTCAGACAGACATAGAATATTTCTACCTGGAAGGGAATCATATAAGATAGGAAGGGGAAGTAAACAAATAATTACCGCATTCTTGATTTTTAAATTCAGTCCTTAAAGGATGAATAGGAATTCTGGAAAGAGGAGAAACAAAGGCCTTCCTATTGGAACAAATGGGTGGGAATGTGGTACCCACAGGGACTAGCATGCAATTCCTCAAACCTAGAGCACAGGGAGGAGTGGCAGTCCAGGTGAGAGGCTAGGTCCACCTGGACAGTGCCCTCATCCACCATCCTAAGGAGTGTGGACTTGATCCTGACAAATATAACCATTGGGGATGGCTAATGTGTGACCCGAGAAGAGCATCTCTAGAAGTAGAATTACTTTGGTATTTCCCAGAACCATTAAAAACGAGAAGGAAAGTTTTGGGACACCAACCACCACCTACTCTCCTGGCTTTTGTTTGGGCTCCTGGCTTATGAGCCAGAATGAAAGTGTAGACCTAACATCTGTTTTCCGAAGACTCAGGGACTGCCAGCCTTCCCCAACCAACAACTCCAATCTCTAGCATCCTTTTTCAAAACTTCCCCTGGTTTAGAGAGCTTTTCAAAGATGAGAGAGGGAGGCTAGGCTGTCAGGAGTCCTAGATGAGAGATGGACTCTTAGCCCAAAAGAATTGTTGTGTTCCCTGTAGCCCTCCTTCTTGCCTCAAGTTTCCTAGAGATATTCCAAAACAGGTCTGGGCCTGAGACTGAGCCTCTATGAATTTAGAAAAACCGTGGGAGGGAACGCTGTCCTGCCCCACCTCGTTACAGCTGATATGCACCTCTCCAATAAGCCTCAGGCTCCTCTGGTAATTATAGAGGAGAGGCATCATGCCCTTATTAACCAGCCCAAAGAAGAGACTCTGAAGTGGTTTAACGCTTCACTTATTCTCAAGGGAAGCTACGTAGATTGTGCAGGGCTAGAGAGATGGGGCATTTTTGAAGATAACTTTGAGGAACCTCTCAGGAGGATAAAGGGACCTTGATAAATGAATTTACCTACCTCCCTGTTAACCATGCACACCACCTCTAAATGGTGGTGAGAATTTACATTATATTGTGTTTATTGATGAACACAGCATCTCTTGTTATTATTGTTCCAGTTATCTCTTGTTAAAATTGGTTACCATGACCAATTTCTTATTCTTAGGAAGTTAATTAATTTCCTGAGAAAAGAAATAGTCACTTTTTTTTTTGCTACTATATTCTAGGAGGCATGAGATATAGGAGCTAGAGTCCAACCTGCCTAGATCCAGATCCAAGCTCAGCTGCTTACTAGCCATGTGACCTTGGTCAGTTATTTAACTCTCTGTGCCTCAGTTATCTCATATGTAAAATGGGAACAATAACATTTACCCCATAGTCTGGATGTAAGAACAAGTGAAATACATTAACTAAAGCTCTGCGCTCAGCACCCACAGAAAACATTCAATAAATTTTAGTTGTTTGTGACTATACTTAGTTAAGATGTTTGGGAAAAGGGCTGGCAGTTTCTTATGAAGCTAAACACTCAGCCACCCTGGCAATTCCACTCCAAGATGAATGAAATTATATATACAGAAATATATTTGTAGAAGAATAATCATGGAAGCTTTATTCATAATAGCCCAAAACTGGAACAGCCCAGGGGTCCATCAACAGAAAAATGGATCCTCTGTAGAATATTCATATCGTGAATCCTACTCAGCAATGAAAAGGAACAAATCACTGATACATATCACCACAATGAACCTCGAAAGTAAGTTCAGCAAATTAGCCAGACACAAAGCAGTATAAACTCTTTGATTCCATTTATATGAAGTTCTGGAACTGGCAAAACTACCTTGTCATAAAAAAAAGTATAAAAGTAGTGTTTGCCCCTGGGGGAATGGGGGCAGGGATTGACTGGAGGGGCATGAGAGAACATTCTAGAGTGATATTAATGTTCTGCATCTTGACAGGGGTTTGAGTTACGCACTTGCCAAAACTCTTTGAATGGTATACTCTTAAGACTTGTACATTTCATTGAATGTAAGTTTTACTTCAGTAATTTTTTAAAAAGAATTGTAAACAAATTCTAAACTCTCATTAATGCTGAAGTATTTACAGGGAAGCATCCTGATGTCTGCAATTTAATTTAAAAATGCATAAAAAAATAAGACTCATTGATAAATGGATAACTGGAAGGAAGGAAGGATGGGTTGATAAATGGATGAATAGAAGGAAGGAAGGATGGGTGGGTGGGTGGGTGGGTGGATGGATGGATGGATGGATAGATATGTGATCAAGTGTAGTAAAATGTCAATTGAAGAACCTAGGTGGGATACACAGGTATTTACTGTATAATTCTTTAAATTTTTCTGCATGTTTGAAATTTTTCATAATAAAATATTGAGGGGAAATTTGCTTCCACATTCACCAAGTTTCTTCAGCATTAAGTAAATGACAACACAAATTCAGTAATAAAGTGTTGGAGAATCATTACATTTTATCATTCTAATTTAGACATACCTTAGAATGCTGGTAGATTTTAACAAACAAAAATTACCCTTAATGATTTTAAATTACTATTTTTCAAGTGCCTACTATGTACCCAGCACTGTGGTAGGCATATTGCATATATTAGTTCTGATCTCCATAACTGTAAGACGATACACAGATATCTCCATTTTATAGATGAGGAATTGAGACTCAGAGAGATTGATTCATTCTAATACCTATTGAGCCCTGTTGCTAGAAATTGTGCTAGATGCCAGACAAGAAATTAGTGTGTACCCTCAAGTTGCTAACTATATCTTGGGAAACACAGTCAAATAAGTAGACAATTACAATGCAATGTGACAAATGAGTTGTGATCAGAGAAACACAAAGGCCAAGGTCCTTCAGCCAGCCTTGGAGGCCTTGGGAAGGCTTCCCAAACAGGAACCATCCAGTGTAGCTGGCTAGCAGCTACAGGCTCTAGGGTCAGAGAAACATGGGTGTGAATCAAAGGTCTACATCATTTATTCATTCATTCATTTAAGAAACATGTTTTGGGTACCTATGACATGCTGGCAATTTTCCTGGGCACATAAGGAATAAAGTAGTGAACAAAGGGCAAAGGGGTAGTCAGGGAAGACCTCTCTGATAAGATGAAACTTAAGAAACATCTGAATGAAGTGAGGTAGTGAACCATGTGGATCGGGAGGAAGGACATTCCAGCAGAGGAAACAGTAAGCACAGGACCTGAGGCGGAAGCACATGTGGAGTATTTGAAGAAAAACAAGGAGACCATTGTGGCTGGAGCAGGGTGAAGGGGCAGTGGTGAGGTGCTAAGGATGGAGGGGTACAGGGCAGACCAGACCACCAGGGGTACAGGGCAGCCATTAAAGGGTTATGAAAGACAATCTCTGGAAAGGGAGAAAATATTTCATATTTGCAGATCAATTTCTGCGAAAGGATTAATATTTGGAATACACAAAGAATTCCTGCAACTCAATAACAACAACAGCAACCAACACCCCCATTAAAAAATGGGTAAAGGACTGGAATAGACATTTCTTCAAAAAGATAAAATGGCCAGTAGGCACAGGAGAAGATACTGAATATCACTAGACATTAGGAAAATATAAATCAAAACCACAGTCCATTGGAATGCTATTATCACACCCACTAGGATGACTATTACCAAAAAAAGACAGAAAATATAATAAGTATTGGCAAGAATGTGGAGAAATTGGAATCTTTGTGTATTGCTGGTGGGAATATAAAAGAGTGCAGTCACTGTGAAAAATAGTATTACAGTTCCTAAAAAATTAAACATAGAATTACCATATGACCCAGAATTCCACTTCTGGCATGTACCCAAAAGAATTAAAAGTCAGTACTCAAACAGATAGTTGGACACTGATGTTCAAAGCAGCATTAATCACAATAGCCAAAAGATGAAAATAACTCACATGACCATCAAAGTAAGAATGGATAAGCAAAATGTGACATATACATACAATGCAATATTTTCAGCCTTAGAAAGAATAAAATTTTGACACGTATTTCCACATGGATGAATTGTGAAGGCATTATGCTAAATGAAATAAGCCAGTCACAAAAGGACAGATATTGAATGATTCTACTTATATGGGAGCATCAAGAATAGTCAAACCCATAGAGACAGAAAGTAGAATGGTGGTCACCAGGGTCTAGAGGAAGAGGGAAATGGGGAGTTATTGTTTGATGGGTACATAGTTTCCATTTGGGGAGATGTAAAAGCTCTGGAAATTGATGGTAATGATGGTTGCACAAGAATGTGAACAGACTTAATGCCACTGAACTGTACATTTAAAAGTGGTTAAAACGGTAAATTTTTTGTTATGTATTTTTACTACAATACAAAAAAAAGAGAAAGCTTATGAAATGAAAAGTAAAATGCTCTGACTCGTGTTTAAAATGATCACTCTGACTGCTGTGTGGGTATCTGGATCTCAGTCTCTTCAACCATTCAATGAGGATAATGAGGCCTTCCTCATGTGGCAGTTGTGAGGATTGAATACGACAGTGCAGATAAATGACTTAGCACATAATGGCACTCAATTAACATTATCTATTATTGCAATTACTATTATAATTCTTCAGTTTTGAAGATACATACAAGGTAGGCAATGGGAGGTGGCATTTGAGAGGTAAGCCCAGGTAGTGGTAAAAGTAGGTACAAAGCCCAAGAAAGAAGAGAAAACGTGGCCTTTTTGGCAATTAAAAAACTTGAGTGTGAGTGGAGAGAAAAGGGAAAAAAGAAAAGTGAATGACCCGCAGAAATGAGGCTGAAACTGTAATCAGGGGCCAGACCCAAAAGGCCCTTGATAAGAGTTAAGGAGTTAGGGCTTTATCCTGAGGGCACTGAGGAAACATTGAAACTGTTTAAGCGGAAAGTGATTTGATCAGGTTTGTGAATTTAAAAGATGGCTCAGTTACAGTATGGACAAAGGCACTGGACAGGAACAAGGCCAGGGAAGAGGCTTCCGGGAACCCAGGCAAGAGATTATTTGTCCTGAGCTGAAACAGTGGCAGAGGGAATTGAGAGAAGAGTTTGAGAGCTGTCAAGGAGATGGAAAGGAAGGGAATTGGTACATGATTAGAAGTGGACAGAAGGGATATTAAGTATTGGAGGATAATTCTCGAGTTTTGAGCCTAGGTCACTGGGTGGAAGGTGACTGCCTTTCTCTGAAACAGGGAAGATGAAGAGGTGTTGCATTTGATATTTCTATGGGACAGCCAAGCAGAGATATTTAGTACAGCACTATTAAATAAAGTTTATGGGAGCCCATTATTTTGGACTAGCCTCCTGCACTAGGTCCCAGCAGACCAGACCAAACCAGAATAGAGCTACTCATGGTAGGTGACATGTTATCATACTGAACTCTGAAATGGGCCAGTGTAAAACAAACGAACAGAAGATTCATGGTAACCAATCAAAAGGGGCCAGCACACCTGAGCTGATACGATAAGGAAGTCTCCTCTGTTTTTGTTTTGTTTTGTTTTTTGGTGTTTTTTGTGTGTGTTTGTTTTGTTTTTTATTCCTTTGAGATGGAGTCTCTCTCTTGTTGCCCAGGTTGGAGTGCAATGGCATAATCTCGGCTCACCACAACCTCCGCCTCAGGGTTCAAGTGATTCTCCTGTCTCAGCCTACCAAGTAGCTGGGATTGCAGGCATGCACCACCACGCCCAGCTAATTTTGTATTTTTAGTAGAGACAGGGTTTCTCCATGTTGGTCAGGCTGGTTTCGAACCCCCAACCTCAGGTGATCCACCCACCTCAGCCTCCTAAAGTGCTGGGATTACAGGTATGAGCCACCGTGCCCGGCCTGTTTTTTGTTTTGTGTTTTTGTTTTGTTTTGTTTTGTGTGTTTGTTTATTTTTTAGATGGAGTTTCACTCTTGTTGCCCAGGCTGGAATGCAGTAGTATGATCTCGGCTCACTGCAACCTCCATCTCCCGGGTTCAAGCAACTCTCCTGCCTCAGCCTCCTGAGCAGCTGGGATTGCAGGTGTGTGCCACCATGCCTGGCTAATTTGTGTATTTTTAGTAGACAGGGTGTTTCACCATGTTCACCAGGCTAGTCTCGAACTCCTAACGTCAAGTGATCCACCTGCCTTGGTCTCCCAAAGTGCTGGGATTATAGGCATGAACCACTGCACCCAGCCAGAAGTCCCCTCTGTTTTAGCCTAAGAAAGAAAGTCACTTCCAAACCACCCATAGGCTGGGTTCAGTGGCTCATGCCTGTAATCCCAGTGCTCTCGGAGGTTGAAGCAGGAGGATTGCTTGAGGCCAGGAATTCGGCACTACAATCAGCTGTAATCATGCCACTGCACTCCAGTGTGGCCATCAGAGCAAGAACCTGTCTCAAAAGCAAGCAAAAAAACTTCATCCACTTTTTGTTCCCTGTATCTGCTTTCTTCAGCCCCTTTCTACCTATACAGCCAATCCCCTGTGCTCAGCTCATCAGAACACTCATTCTGTTTTACGAAATAAGGTGTTGCCCTTTTCTAGAATTGCAAATAAAAACCAATTCAATATTTAAGCTAAATCTGTGGTAATTTTTTTCTTTTGACAGTAGTACCCAACACAGATCTGAGCTCTACAGAGAGTTCTGGACTGGAGATGCCAGTTTGAGGTCTTTCGCCCTTCTAGAAGGTAATTGTGAGAATGGGAATGGATGAGATGGCCCGAGACCACAGTAGAGTGGGAAAGGACAGAATCTAGAGGTTGAACAATACCTAAGGGACAAGTGGAAGAGGAGATGTCTAAAGTCACTGAATAAGTGTGTCCAGAAGAAAGGGAGAGAGAATTACCAGGAGAGAATGGTCACAGAAGCCAAAAGAGAAAGGTATTTAAATAATGAGTGAATATTGGGGCCAGGCACGGTGGTTCACACCTGTACTCCTAGCACTTTGCGAGGCCAAGGCGGGCAGATCATGAGGTCTGGCCCACCTGGTGAAACCCCGGCTCTACTAAAAATACAAAAATTAGCTGGATGTGGTGGCACACACCTGTAGTCCCAGCTACTCAGGAGGCTGAGGCAGAAGAATTGCTTGAACCTGGGAGGTGGAGGTTGCAGTGAGCCAAGATCGCACCACTGCGCTCCAGCCTGGTAACAGAGCAAGACTCCGTCAAAAAAATAAATAAATAAAAAGAGCAAATACACAAAATATCAAATGCTGCTAAAGTCAAAAAATAAACAAAGACTGAAAATGTCTACGAGATTCCCCAGTTGGTGATTTTGGTGGAAGCAGTTTCATCAGAAAAGTTGTGAAGCAGAGCCCATTTTGCAGTAGATTGAGGAATCATGGTAGACTAGGATGTAGTTTACTCTTCAAAGGACAGAGCTTACAAAGGGGGCAGAGACAGAGGCAGCTGGAAAGAAATAGGCGTAGAAAGAAGTTTTCAGATCTTGATTTATTTGTTGGTTTTAACTTTAGCATGTTAAAATGCTGTTAGGACTGAGGCCAAAGACACAAGGAAGTGTACCTCTTGCATTGTTAAGAAGAAGTAAAGAATGTTCTGGCTGCTTAAATCAGCCCTGGCTCATACCTCTTATTCCACTGTAATAATTAACTGTACACCTTTTACGCTGTGTGTTACAGTTTGGAAGAAAATTTATATGGTCAATCTAGATAAAGAGGAGCCCCCAGATGGGGCACAGGTACAGTTAACTTTGAAGGTAAAAGGATTGGGACAAAAGTTGAAGGAGTTTTTGAGCTGGGCGTGTGTGTGTGTGTGTGTGTGTGTGTGTGATATTACAGAGTTTTTTCTCCTCTGTAAGGGAGTTATCATCCAGTGATCTCTACTTTCCTTGTGTAATAGAGAAGGAAAGTCACTGTCCTAGAGTAGAGGAGATGGAGAGGCAGAAGTCTTGAAGACAGAGGTGATCCAACGGTTTTTTGACGGGAATAAGAGAGGAAATTGGCCTAAGGCTGAGACTTAGAGATCAAGTAGTGTAACCAGGGTCACCCAGCTAGTGATATAGTCAGACTCACAACAAGACCTGCCTAACTCACAGGTCAACTCCAGAGACAACTTTAACTCCTTCTGCAACATCAGTCTCCCTTCCTCATTAGAATCGACCAAACACATCAACAGTCAACTCTCAGTTGTATGTACCAACCACTCTTTGACCAGTAGTACCTTCTTTCCCTCCCCAAAACTGAACCTCCACGATTCTGGAAGACTTTTGAAGCAAAAGCAAATGAAATAAACAGTAGGTATCCTTTTCTCAGCATCTCTCCTGAAAGAAAAAGTCGATGGGAAAATACTTGGAATTTTTGTCTACAATGAGGTTAGGATTGTGCAAAATCTCATTTTGTACCATTTGCCTCTTCCATTTGCCTCCTATTACTTTAAAAAAAAAAAAAGTTTTGAGCAACTACCAAGTGTCAGGCACCATCCTCAGGAATTCAAGGGTGAAAATGATAAGATCTTAGCCCTCAAGGAGTTCTCAGGTTAAAGAAAAAAAAAATTAGTCACAATACAGGGTGACGTCAATAATAAAGGAAATGCCACATTCAAATGATAGCACAGGAAGAACAAGCTCTGCCTGGAAGCACAAGGGAAGCTGTCCCTGAAAAGGCTAACCATACATGGCATCCTTTAGCCAAGACCAGTTGATAAAAGAACGGGGGGCTGGGTTACGGTGAAAGAGCATGGCCCATACAGGAGCTTCAAGTCAGAGGCCAGCTTGTGGGAATCGCAATAACTACCATTTGTTAAATAATTTTCTTTCTTTTTTTTTTATTTTTGAGACATAGTCTCACTCTGTCACCCAGGCTAGAGTGCTGTGGCTCTATCACAGCTCACTGCAGCCTCCACCTCCTGGGGTTTAAGCGATCCTCCTGCCTCAGCCACCCAAGTAGCTGGGACCTCAGGCATGCGCCACGATGTCCACACTTGTATCCTTTGTAGAAATGGGATCTTGCCATGCTGCCCAGGCTGGTCTTGAACTCCTGGGCTCAAGCAATCCTCCCACCTTGTCCTCTCCAAGTGCTGGGATTACAGGCGCAAGCCACCGCACCCAGGCAGTAATTTTCTTTTAATATCTTTACATCTCACAACAACCTTAGAAAGTACTTTATTAATCTCTCATTTCACAGATGAGGAAAACGACACTAGGACATTTAGTAACTTGCCCAAGTTCACATAGCTGGGAAGTAGTACAACTGGACTTTAATTCCAAATTCCATGGTCCTTCCTCCACAAAACAAGCTTAAGACAGAAGAGGCAGAGCAGCAGGAAAGGAGCTGTCGAAGGTGAGAGTCGTTTGTCTCCAGTTTAGTCCAAGGGTTTTTCACTGAAGTCTGATGATGTCAGGGAAATTCTAAGAAGTGATGGGTATTTTAAATAAGTGTGAAAGAGAAAGGCAACAGAGACTTGTCAGTAATGCTAAAGAAGTTTTACCTTTTTTTCTAAAAATAATAGGCATTATTAATGGGTTTTGTACACATATAAGGATTTAAGCATAGGTATGCAAAAGTGGTTGCATGGAGCACTCACTGAATCAGAATAGGAAGAGGGGTAGAGGAAAATCTGAAGGTTAGGTGGAGTCTCTGCAAGAGGTACACCGTGCCCGGCAGAGTGGAAAAAGGCTCCACCTTTTCCAACACCATTAAACATTTTGATCCATCAACACCACTGAGACAGTGAGCTTACGTTTGAAAACAGACATCAGCTTTTTGGAGGAAAGCTGATCTTGCAAGTAGCCTACTTGAAGAACAGCAAGTGGAAGCTTAGAAGCTCATGGCAAGACCTGACTTGTAATCCCCACCAGTAATTCTTGTTTTCCCTGGCCTCAGCCTCAGCAACTTTCTGTCCGGGGTCCTTGACTTACTGTAACTCCACCTCTTGTTCTTTGCTCTTTTCACAACAGCCATCTCAGGGGAGAAAAGAGGGGCAGCAGACGCGTTTTGTTTGAGATAATGTCATAAGCAGGGAGGAGTATGGAATCAATAACTCAAGCAACGGGAAGAGTTTGCCTGTTTAAAACTCAGAATTGCAAGAAGCCTTGGAGACCTATTACACTAACATCTCCTAGATGGGCGTCTGGACAAGACACTACTCCTCAAGATATCAGTAGATATTGAACAACAGAAAAGATTCTCTACATAAGGGAAAACGCTAGATTAAACTAATGAAACAGAATTTTGTTTTGGTTTGGTTTTAGCTACAGTACTCCTCAGGGCTTTCAATATGCTAACACGGGACCAGATTCTTTTACACCTTACCTATTCATCTTTCCAGAACTTTCTGTTCACTGAAAAAAATTGGGACAATGCATCTCAAAGTGTAGCCTGCAGACCACCTGGAAACTGTCACTGGTCCTTAAGGAGATAAATACAAAACCTGAGAGTAAGTATTTAAAGTTATTACAAGTAATTTGACATTGTCACAACATCCAAGGCTGTGATCAGAGGACTCACTGGACAGGTTATAGAACAGTGCAGGTGTTGCAAATTGTATGGCAGGAGGCGTCATCATAGATCTGCCAAATGCTGAAAAGCAGCAAAGGTGCTGAGTTAGCTAAGGCGTTTCAGCCTTTCTACCTTCCCCTCCATTTCCCATTGAGGCCTGAAGCTTCAAGAGAACAAGCAGGTTGGACTTGTCAGTTGAGAAGCCTTTCTGGGTAGAAAGGGCAGCCAGCTGCTTGTCCAGGCAGACAGGGTATGAGTCTTCTCAGGTGAGTCAGAGCTAAAGAGGGAAGGCCTTCCTGCCTAGCTCAGTGAGGGGGTCCACCCTTAGCTTTGGAAAGCTCAGGAAAAAGTCCCAGCAACATCGCTCTTTTCTTGCAGTTTGTTCCAATGTTATATGCTCTCTTGAGTGTCAATATCTGCTGAGCTACATTAGCAGTAACCAAGAGGAAAGGAGACTTTTAAAGCCAAAGAAAAATTTTCATTTAAAGTTGTCACCTTGGGTACAAGCTTTTATTCTAATGATGCTGACATTATTCCAAATATTTCTAGAACATTTTAAGAATTGCCCTAGGAGTTTGAATCATAATATTTTTCGATTTTTTTTTTTTTTTTTTTAAACCAGGGTCTTGCTCTGTTGCGCAGGCTGGAGTGCAGTCGCGCAGTCTCGGCTCCCTGCAACCTCTGCCTCCTGGGCTCAAGCGATTCTCCCACCTCAGCCTCCCTAGTAGCTGGGACTACAGGCACGTGCCACCATGCCCGCTTAATTCTGTATTTTATTTGTATTTTTAGAAGAGACAGGATTTCACCATGTTGGCCAGGCTAGTCTCAAACTCTTGACCTCAAGTGATGCATCCGCCACAGCCTCCCAAAGTGCTAGAATTACAGACATGAGCCACTGTGCCCAGCCTTGAGATTTTTAATGATGGCAAATCTTCATGCTTTTGAGAATGGGCTTTTTGGACACATTTAAAAGTCATGTAGATCAAATCCAAAGAAAGTGAGAAAGTGAATGACCAAACTAGGCACTGAGTATAAAATCATAAATATGATGACTAGTGAAGTGCATAAATGGCCCCTGAGCATTCTTTAAAAGACAAAATTCTCTTTAAAAGCTCTTTAGGGGGCCGGGCGCGGTGGCTCAAGCCTGTAATCCCAGCACTTTGGGAGGCCGAGACGGGTGGATCACGAGGTCAGGAGATCGAGACCATCCTGGCTAACACTGTGAAACCCCGTCTCTACTAAAAAATACAAAAAACTAGCCAGGCGAGGTGGCGGGCGCCTGTAGTCCCAGCTACTCGGAGGCTGAGGCGGGAGAATGGCGGTAAACCCGGGAGGCGGAGCTTGCAGTGAGCTGAGATCCGGCCACTGCACTCCAGCCCGGGCGACAGAGCGAGACTCCGTCTCAAAAAAAAAAAAAAAAAGCTCTTTAGGTCAGGATTGGTGGCTCACACCTGTAATCCCAGCACTTTGGAAGACCGAGGTGGGCAGAGCATTAGATCAGGAGATCAAGGCCATCCTGGCCAACATGGTGAAACCCCGTCTCTACTAAAAATACAAAAATTAGCTGGGCGTGGTGGTACGCGCCTATAGTCCCAGCTACTCAGGAGGCTGACACAGGAGAATCGCTTGAACCCAGGAGACGGAGGTTGCAGTGAGCCGAGATCATGCCACTGCACTCCAGCCTGGGCAACAGAGTAAGACTCTGTCTCAAAACAACAACAACAACAACAACAAAAAACTCTTTAAAAACTGTTTTGTGCATAACTATAATAAAGGTATAATTTTCCATTTACTTTAAGGTCTCTTATCTTATTGAGCTGGATGTATACATTAACTGGCTCTTCTTAATTAACAGATTAAGCCCTTTCATGATCTGCCCCTGTTAACTAACCAGCCCCTCTTTCCCCATTTTCCAGGCTCCTTAAGCCTTATTCATCACTATGGCAAACTAATCACATGCTTGTTCTTACCTCCACATATGTATTTGTACATATGTTCTGTCTACTTTATCCAGCTGATCAACTCTTATTTGCCTTTCAAAATTAAGCTCACATTCCATGAAGCCTTCCCTGTCGCCTGGACCTGGAGTTAATAGTTCCCTTAGCACCTTGGGACACCTTTATTATAGCCCTTGCTGCACTGTGTGGTCATTACTTGTTTACACGTCTGCCTCTACTGTAGACTGAATCCCTTCAGGGCAGGGTTCATGTCTCTATATCCCCAACATCTAACTGTTAGGCACATAGTAGATGCTCGATATGCACTTGCTGGATGAGTGAATGCGTTCTTACTGAAGCATCTGTGTGCCCCACACCGCAGTGATGCTAAGCAGTATGGAGCTCCCTCTGTTGGAACCTAAAGAAGTTTACTAAAGAAGTGGAGTGGCAACCTAAAACTCAGTCCCAGCTTTAACTTGGCTTATCTTTATATCTAAGTGAAGATCATCTCTAAGACTGGGATATCTACACTGAACAAGGGCTTCCCACCTTCCTCTGTTTTCAGCCTAGGAGCAACCATGAAAGGAAAGGAGCAAATGTAATCTGTATGATAATAGATTCTATTTGAACATGATTAAATTAAAGCTAATGAATAATGTTGATTAAATAATAAACACTAATTAAATACTAATTGTCAAAATGTGTCTCCTACTTTTATTCACTCTTTATAAGTTTTAATTACTAAGTTAATGATCAAGAATGGCACTATGTTGGGCTGAAACCTAGGATTTGGAATACACCCATTCATTCATCTACCAAATAATGTTTAAATTGAATTTAAAAACTGAAGCTGAATAATTATAGAGCACCTGTTATATGTCCAACACTGTGCTGAAAAAAATATATGAAGATGCCATATTTAGCTTCATGGAAGTCACAGCCCGGATAATAGAACCTTCCATCTGCAAAGCTCTTTGCAAAGCATTTGAATACGTTGTATCATTTAATTCTCACTATTCTATTTTACCCAACTTTCCTCATCTTATTTAGATGAGGAAAATGAGGATGACAAAGATGAAGCAGTTTACCCAGCTACTCAGCTCACTCTGGCTAGAAAATAAATGGAAAAATTAGGGCTCAATTTGGCAGTTCTATCTCTAAATCCAAAGCTTTTCTCATGGGCTCACACAAAGTCAATAATTTTTTTTTTTTTTTTTTTTTTTTGCTTTTTACTGTGGAACATTTCAAACATATACAAATGTAGATAAAATAACATAACAAACCCCATGTCCTATCCACCCAGCCCTTACTATCAGCAACCCATGGTCAACTTTTTTTTCATTTGTGTCTTTATCCACCCACCCTATATTATTTTGAAGCAAATTGAAGATACCATATCATTTTGCCCATAAATATACCTTCTGTTAAAAGATAAACTTTGGCACACGTTGAAACTTTGAAGAATTTATTTGAGCAAACAGCAATTCATTGATCGGGCTGCTCCAAACTGGAAATGGTTTGGGCTTTGAGGACAGAGCAAGAGGGGAAGGCTCTAATAGGGTTAATGCAGAAGCAGAGCAAAGAAATTATTTGATTGGTTAAACTTTCAGTAATTGCCTTATTTGGACTATCCAATAGGAAGTTAAAGACGATATAACTAATGCCCAGTTGGCCTTCTGTAATTGGCTAAGTTTCTTTTAAATTAACTGCTTATGGGAAATGAAACTGAGTTAGGTTTTAGCTTGCTTAGTGGGAACTTAGTTACAGCCACCTCAGTCTAATGGCCCCCCATTTAATTATTTAAATACTTCAACACTATTATCATATTTTATTTTATTTTATTTTATTTTATATTTTTAAAGATAGAGTCATGCTCTGTCACCCAGGCTGGAATACAGTGGTGCAATCAATTATCTTGCCTCAGCCTCCCAAGTAGCTGGGACCGCAGGAGTGCACCACCATCCCTGGCTAATTTTTTTTTAATCTCATAGTAAAGACAGTCTGTCTATGTTGCTCAGGCTGGTCTTGAACTCTTGGCCTCAAGCAATCCTCCTGCCTTGCCCTCCTAAAGCGCTGGGAATACTGGCCTGAGCCACCACACCCAGTCTCCGTTATCATAATCTAAGAGAATTAACATTTCCTAAATATCAAATAACCAGTGTTACAATTTCTAGTTATCTCATAAATGTTATAACATGTTTTTACAATTTGTTTATTTGAATTAAGATCCAAATAAAGCCTAAAATTTGCAATTGGTCTTTATGTTTCCTAGATCTCTCTTAATCTATGGGTTCCTTATTATCTTTTATTATTATTCCTTATTATTTTTTATTTCCTTGCAATTTACATTTAAAGAAACTGAGTCATTTGTCTGATGGTTTCCCACAGCATGTTTTTTTTTTTTTTTTTTTTGCCTGCATCACCAGGGTGTTGTTTAATATGTTCCTCTGTATTTCGTATAAATTGGTATTGTATTTAAAGCAGTAGTTTTCCATTTTTAGTGAGCATCAGAATCACCTGAACGATTTGCTACAACAGGTTGCTAGGCCCCACCTTCAGAGTTTCGGATTCTGGTCTAGGAAAGTCCCAAAAGTATGCATTTCCGGCAACTTCCTGTGTGATTAATGCTGACCACTCCTTGAAAACTATTGATGTGGACTGAACTGAGGCTCAATCAGATTGAAATTTGACTTTTTTAAAGCAAGACTACCTCACAGGCAGTGTTGTGGTCTTCCTTCAGGAAGAATATAGTATGTGGTTGTCTCTTTTGTGTGTTTGATGTCCATAGCCTTTGATGCTTGATGCCTAGATCCATTCATTCATTTGGTGTGCAAAGTGATGATCTTCTAATCATATCATCCCTACTTTATTTATTAGCTAGACTATTTCTAGAAAGAGAAACTCCCTCATCTACTAAGTGACTACTCACTGGGATCGTTCATATAGAAAAGATCAATTTTGAGCACAATGCATTGGTTCACTAGCGTCTTCCAATGATTAGCAATGAGAGTTTTTTGTTTTTAGTGTTATAATGCATAATGACATTGTGACATAATGACTGGCCAGTCCCCAGTCTCTCTCCCTCTTCACAGGCCTCCCGATTTTCTGAGACACATGATATTGAAATTAGGTCAATTAAACCCTACAACGGCCTCTAAGTGTTCAAGTGAAAGGTAGTTAACACGCCTCTCACTTTAAATTGAAAGCTAAACATAGCATTAAAAACATTTGACATGTTTCAAACCTCATAATTATTATTCTTATTGATTCTCAAATTATCTCATCTTTGGCCATCGGGAGCCTCTTCAGGTTGGAAGAGGGTCTTCCAACTTCAAGTGCATCCTTGTAAGGTGTGTTTGCTGTATTCTTTATGAATGTTAAAGTCTGCTACAGAAAGTAAGAGAAGGAAACAAATATGGAGACTAGATGAAATTAAGTGTAGAAGCAAGTGGCGTGTAAGACATGTTATACCTTGGTAAGTAGAGCAGATTTTGCTGATGTACAAAGGGATGGAATGGACAGACCAAGTAGACACAAGACACATGAAACACCAGATATTTATGAGGCACTGAATATTCACAAAATTATAAACCAGCCATCCCTTTGTGACACCCATTCTGGCAATCTGCATCCTCTGCCTGAAATATGCAGATAAAACCCATAGCTGGCCAACTGGGTAATTGGCAAGCTAGAGCTGTAGCCATGGATTCTTGCCCTCGCCTTCCTACAATAGAACAAGATTGTTTGAGGTCCAACCCCAGTCAACCTGCTGAGTCCTCTTGCTTATCACAACACATAGGGTGCTTCATCCACCCTGTGCTAAGAGTGTTTACCTTCCTCATCTCTTTACCATTGCTTCTTACTAAACGTTTTAATTGAGTTGATAAACCAAGTGATTCAGGATTATAATTTTGTCTGTGAGCCATTCTGTTCTGTGACCTCTGGGATAGCTTGTTATGTAATATGTTAGAAGGTTATCATTGTATCAAGGTAATTCCTCGTGTGACAATCCTTTTGACCCACATGACAAGATGTTCCAGGCTCATCTTGAACACTTCTTGCCATAGACTTAAAATCATCCACAATTCTTCAAGGATCCCTGATTCCTTTTAGTGAGAAATGGTGTTTGAGCCTACAATCTGGGCATTAAGGATACACTGCCACAGGGTTGTTAAATTATTTTTGTGACTCATCTGCTGCTTTATGCTATACAGGCAGACCTCATTTTATTGCACTTCACTTTATTGCACTTTGCAGATATTGTGTTTTTTACAAATTGAAGGTTTGTAACAACCCCATGTAGAGGAAATCATTTTCCAACAGCATGTGCTCACTTTGTGTCTCTGTGTCATGTTTTAGTAATTCTGACAACAGTTCTAGCTTGTTCAAGATGTTACTACTGTAACATGAAAGATTCGTTTTGGGACACAACAAACCATGCCCATACATGATGGCAAACTTAATCAGAAAATGTTGTGCGTGTTCTGACTGCTCCACAGACCAGCCAGTCCCCAATCTCTCTCCCTCTTCTCAGGCCTCCCTATTGCCTGAGACACAACAATATTGAAATCAGGCCAAGTGAACCCTACAATGGCTTCTAAGTGTTCAAGTGAAAGGCAGTCGCATGTCTCTCACTTTAAATCAAAAACTAGACATGATTAAGCTTAGTGAGGAAGGCATATGGAAAGCAGAGACAGGCAGAAATCTAGGCCTCTTGCACCAACGAGCTAACCAAGTTGTCAATGCAAAGGAAAAGTTTTTAAAAGAAATTGAAAGTGCTACTCAAATGAATACATGAATGATAAGAAAGCAAAACAGCTTTATTGCTGATATGGAGAAAGTGTGAGTGGTCTGGATAGAAGATCAAACCAGCCACAACCTTTCCTTGAGCCAAAGCCTAATCCAGGGCAGGGCCCTAACTCTGTTCAATTCTGTGAAGCCTGAGAGAGGTGAGGAAGCTGCAGAAGAAAAGTTCGCAGCTAGCAGAGGTTGGTTCATGAGGTTTAAGGAAAGAAGCCATCTCTATAACATAAAAGTACAAGGTAGGCCAACAAGTGCTGATGTAGAAGCTGCAGCAAGTTATTCAGTAGATCTAGGTAAGATAATTGATGAAGGTGGCTACACTAAACAACAGATTTTCAATGTAGTTGGGTGCAGGGGTTCACACCTGTAATCCCAGCACTTTGGGAGGCTGAAGTGGGAGGATCACTTAAGGCCAGGAGTTCAAGAACAGCCTGGGCAACACAGTGAGACCCCATCTCTACAAAAAAATAAAAAATTAGCTGGGCATGGTGACGTATAGCTGTAGTCCCAGCTACTCGAGAGACTGAGGCAGGAGAATCGCTTGAACCCAGGAGTCCCAGGAGGCTGCAGTGAGCTATGATCATGCCACTGCACTCCAGCCTGGGCAACAGAGTGAGATCCCATCTTAAAAAAGAAAGAAAAAAAAAACGAAAAAGAAAACTGGGCATGGTGGTGCACATCTCTACTCCAAGCTACTCAGAAGGCTGGGATGGCAGGATCACTTGAGCCCAGGAGTTTGAGGATGCAGCCAGCTATGATTGTGCCACTGCACTCCAGTATAGGCAAGAAAGCAAGATCCTGTCTCAAATTTTTTATTATTATTATTATTATTTTTTTTTTTTTTTGAGACAGAGTCTCATTCTGTCGTCCAGACTGGAGTGCAGCGGCACAATCTTGGCTCACTGCAACCTCCACCTCCCAGGTTCAAGCAATTCTCCTGCCTCAGCCTCCCGAGTGCCAGGCTTCTGAGCCCAAGCCAAGCCACCGCATCCCGTATACACCCAGATGGCCTGAAGTAACTGAAGAATCACAAAAGAAGTGAAAATGCCCTGCCCCTGCCTTAACTGATGACATTCCACCACAAAAGAAGTGAAAATGGCTGGTCCTTGCCTTAAGTGATGACATTACCTGCTGAAATTCCCTTTCCTGGCTCATCCTGGCTCAAAAAGCTCCCCCACTGAGCACCTTGTGACCCCCACTCCTGCCCGCCAGAGAACAACCTCCCTTTGACTGTAATTTTCCTTTACCTACCCAAATCCTATAAAACGGCCCCACCCTTATGTCCCTTTGCTGACTCTCTTTTCAGACTCAGCCTTCCTGCATCCAGGTGATTAAAAAGCTGTATTACTCACACAAAGCCTGTTTGGTGGTCTCTTCACTTGGACGTGCATGACACCGAGTAGCTGGGATTATAGGCACGCACCACCATGCTCGGCTAATTTTTTTTTTTTTTTTTTTTTGGTATTTTTAGTAGTCAGAGTTTCACCATGTTGGCCAGGCTGGTCTCGACCTCAGGTGACCTGCCTGCCTCAGCCTCCCAGTGTGCTTGGATTACAGGCATGAGCTACCATGCCCAGCCATAAAATCTTTTTAAGTTAAAAAAAAAATTTTAATGTAGACAAAACAGTCTTACGTTGGAAGAAGATGTCATCTAAGACTTTCATAGCTCTAGAGAAGTCAATGCCTGGCTTCAAAGTTTCAAAGACAGGCTGAGTCTCTTGTTAGTGGCTAATGCAGCTGGTGACTTATTTATCATTTACCATTCTAAAAACCCTGCGGCCCTTAAGAATGATGTTAAATCTACTCTGCCTGAACTCTATAAATGGAACAACAAAGCCTGGATGACAGCACATCTGTTTCTAGCATGGTTTACTGAATTTTTTTTTTCTTTTTCTTTTCTTTCTTTTTTTTTTTTCTTTTTTTCTTTTTTTGAGACAGAGTGTTGCTCTGTCGCCCAAGCTGGAGTGCAGTGGCAAGATCTCAGCTCACTGAAAGCTCCGCCTCCTGGGTTCATGCCATTCTCCTGCCTCAGCCTCCCGAGTAGCTGGGACTACAGGCACCCGCCACCACGTTCAGCTAATTTTTTGTATTTTTAGTAGAGACAGGGTTTCACCATGTTAGCCAGGATGGTCTCAAACCCCCTGACCTCGTGATCTGCCCACCTCAGCCTCCCAAAGTGCTGGGATTATAGGCGTGAGCCACAGCGCCCAGCTGGTTAACTGAATATTTTAAGCCCACTGTTGAGACTTACTGCCCCCCTAAAAAAGATTATTTTAAAAAATATTATTGCTCATTGACAATGCACCTTGTCACCAAAGAGCTCTGATGGAAATGTACAAAGAAATATTACTGTTGTTTTCATGCCTGCCAACATAACATCTATTCTGCAGCCTATGGATCAAAGAGTAATTTTGACTTTCAAGTCTTATTATTTAAGAACTACATTTTTTAAGGCTGTAACAATCATAGAGAGCGGGATGGATCTGGGAAAAGGAAATTGAAACACTTCTGCCAAGGATTCACCATTGTAGATGCCATTTAAGAGCATTCATGATTCATGAGAGATCAAAATATCAACTTTAACAGGAGTTTGGAAGAAGTTGATCCCAACCCTCATGGATGACTTTGAGGGGTTCAAGACTTCAGTGAAGGAAGTAACTACAGATGTGGTGGAAATAGCGAGAGAACTGGAATCAGAAGTAGAGACCGAAGATATTACTGAGTTGCTGCAATCTCGTGATAAAAGTTTAATGGATGAGGAGTTGCTTCGTATGTGTAAGCAAAGAAAGTGGTTTCTTACAATGGAATCTAGTCCTAGTGAAGATGTTATGAACATTGTTGAAATGACAACAGAGAATTTAGAATAATAGATAAACATAATTGGTAAAGCAGTGACAGGGTTTGGAGGATTGACTCCAATTTTGAAAGAAACTCTATTGTAGGTTAAATGCTATCAAACAGCATTGAATGCTACAGAGAAATCTTTCATGAAAGGAAGGGTCAATCAATGCAGCAAACTTCTTTTTTTTTTTTTTTTTAATTTGCCTCAGCCACCCCAACCTTCAGCAACCACCATCCTGATCAGTCAGCAACCATGGACATGGAGGCGAGATCCACACCAGCAAAAAAGATTATGACTTGCTGAAAGCTCAGATGATTCATGCTTTTTTTTTTTTTTTTTTTTAAGACAAGGTCTCACTCTGTCGCCTAGGCTGGAGTGCAGCAGCGCAATCTCAGCTAACTGCGGCCTCCACCTCGCAGGTTCAAGTGATCCTCCTGCCTCAGCCAAACTGTAATCCTCAGCCTGGGATTACAGGCACACACCACCACCTCAGCTAATTTTTGTATTTTTTGTAGAGATAGGGTTTCGCCATGTTGCCCAGGCTGGTCTCGAACTCCTGAACTCAAGCAATCCATCTGCCTCTGGCTCCCAAAGTGCTGGGATTACAGGTGTGAGGCACCACGCCCAGTGGATCAATAGCATTTTAAAGCAAAAAAGTATTTTTAATTAAAGTATGTACATTATGTATGTATATTATTTAATTAAGGTATGTACATAATGCTATTACACACTTAGTAGACTACAGTATAGTGTAAACATAAACATAACTTTTGTAGGCATTGGGAAACCAAAGAATTTGTGTGACTCACTTTATTGCACTACTCACCTTATTGTGGGGGTTTGGAACTAAACCTACAATATCTCTGAAGTATGACTGTATAGGCTTCTTAGTTTTTCCATTAAAATGAACAATTTAAAATTAAACACCCAGGCTCAGACTTCAATCTACTCTTTATACAATCAACTCTCCATTAGTCAAACTTTATAGATAAATTAATTAATAGGAAAGGAAACAGAAATACCAGATTTTAGGTTAAATATGGCAAAGTGAACACACACGTATTTTGCTTCTTTTAGCTCCCAGAAAGCCTGTTCAAATGGCATATACCCGTAAAAGACAAGGACAATATGAGAATAATAGCAGACAAGAAATGGAATAAAACTTTGGAAGCTGAAAAGTGAATGAGTGATAAATAAAATAGAATGCCAGAAAAAAAACTAAATTCTTCAGAAAATAGAAGAAATAAAATGTCCTCAACTCATTTATTGAGGTCATTATAACACTGATACGAAAGAAAATAAGATAAGGACACTTAAAAAAATTCCAAGCCAATTTATCTCATGAAAAATAAAGACCACAATTCTAAAAAAAAAATTAGCAAGTTGACTCAAATGGGTAAAAAATTTTAAAAAGATAATACACCACTACTAAGTAGGACTTATTTCAATTACATAACAGTGGTTTAATATCAGGAAATCTATAAATGTAATTCATCATATAAACAGCTTAAAAGAGAAAAACCATATGAACCTGTCTGTAGAACCGGAAAAAGTATTGGCTAAAATCCCATGCCTATTCAGGATAAAAACTCTTTATAAATTAGAATTAGAAGGGAATTCCTTAACCTGATAAAGAGTAACTATTAAACCCCCACAACAAATATTATTCTAAGTGGAGACATATTAGATCATTCCCAAGTCAATAATTAAAGAAGAATGCCCAATATCTTTGTGGCTATTCAGTGTTATATTGGAGGCCCCATCTGGTACAGTACCAGAAAAACAAATTAGAAGCTTATAGAACAAAAAAAGAGAAAATAAACCTGTAATTGTTCGCAGATGACATGATTTTTTACATTGACAAAGCGAAAGAATATAGACAAATGTTTAAGAATAATAGAATTTAACAATGAAACTGAGTATTATACCGGTATACATAATACTAAAAGCATTTCCATAAGGCAACAACAATCAACAAAAAAAAAATTTTTTTTTTTTTTTAAATGGAGTCTCCCTCTGCCGGCCAAGGCTGGAGTGCAGTGACGCAATCTCAGCTCACTGCAACCTCCACCTCCTGGGTTCAAGTGATTCTCCTTCCTCAGCCTCCTGAGTAACTAGGATTACAGGAGTAAGCCACCACACCTGGTTTTTTGTATTTTTATTAGAGACCGGGTTTCTCCATGTTGGCCAGGCTGGTCTGGAACTCCTGACCTCAAGTGATCCGCCTGCATACCTCTCAAAGTGTTGGGATTACAGGCGTCAGGCACTGTGCTCAGCCAAAAATACATAACTTTTAAAAACATACTACATACTATAGTATCAGAGTATATCTAACACCTAAGAATAAATCTAATAAAAATATGTATGACCTACACAAAGGAAATTATAAAACTTTAGTGACATTTAAAAATACCTTCACAAGTCAGGCATGGTGACTCACGCCTGTAATCCCAACAGTTGAGGAGGCCGAGGCGGGTGGATCACTTGCACCTAGGAGTTTCAGACCAGCCTAGGCAACATAACGAAACTTCCTCTCTTCAAAAAATACAAAAAATTAGCTGGGCATGGTGGCATGCACCTGTAGTGTTAGCTACTTTGGAGGCTGAAGTGGGAGGATCGCTCGAACCCAGGAGGTTGAGGCTGCAGTGAGCTGAGATCATGCCACAGCATTCCAGCTTGGGCAACAGAGTGAGACCTTGTCTCAAAAAAATAGTAATAATAACAGAGAGCTATGTCATATTCATGTATTTTAAATAATATAATAATATCATAAAGATATAAATTCCCTCCAAATTGATCTACAAATTTGTTTCATTTCCTATCAGAATCACAGCAGGGTTTTTCATGAAACTTATGATTCTAAAATTTATATGGAGAAGTAAAAAGCCAAGAATAGCCAGGAAAAGGAAGAGCAGGGCAAGGAATAAATCTATGCCAGGATTTATTATAAATCTCTAATAATTAAAATGATGCGGTATTGATGTAAGGATAGAAAAATTAACTGATGAGACAATGCACAGCCTATAAGTCAGGCCTTCATGCATATGAAAATTTGATATAATGGAGGTGGCATAGCAGATGAGTGGGGAAAGAAGAATATGTTCAAAATATGGAGCTTGGAAAAATGCCATGGGGAAAAAATGAAATTGAATCTCTAGTTCACATTGTACACAAAATCAATTCCAGATGGTTAAGGAGTGGAGGAAGCAGGCAGGAGATTGTTGGTTTTCATTATAAACTTTGCAATACTATTAGACTATTATGTTAGTTAGATTAATTTAGATTAAAATACAGACTACTTTTTAAGAAAGCAAAAATTCCCAGGGTTAACAAAGATGTAATGAAAGAGTAACATTTATATCCAGTGTTAATATAAATTGGTATGACTTTTTGGAAGGGTAATTTACAAATATCTGTCTAAATTTTCAGTACATGTGTCCTTTGGTTCAGCAATCTCTCTTCTAGTAGCTTATCCTGCAGCTATAGTTGCTGAAGAGATATGTACATAGATGTTTGTTGCAGCTTTGGGGGTGTATTTGTCCATTCTCAAATAGCTATAAAGAAATACCTGAGACTGGATAATTTATTAAGAAAAGAGGTTTATTTGGCTTATGGTACTCTGCAAGCTGTACAGGAAGCATGATGCTGGCTTCTGCTTGACTTCTGGGGAGGCCTCAGGAAACTTACAATCATGGTGGAAGACAAAGGAGAAGCAGGCACATCACATGGCAAAAGCAGGAAAAAGAACCAGCAAGTTGCCACGCCTTTTTTTTTCTTTTTTCCCCAGGCTGGAGTGCAATGGCACAATCTTGGCTCACTGCAACCTCCGCCTCCCGGGTTCAAGCAATTCTCATGACTCAGCCTCTCGAGTAGCTGGGATTACAGGTATGCACCACCATGCCCATCTAATTTTTGTGTTTTTAGTAGAGACGGGGTTTCACCGTGTGGGCCAGGCTGGTCTCGAACTCAACTTCAGGTGATCTGCCTGCCTCGGCCTCCTACAGTGCTGGGATTACAGGCTTGAGCCACCACGCCTGGCTGAGGTGCTGCCCTTTTAAACAGCCAGATCTCGAAATAATTCATTTACTATCATGAGGACAGCACCAAGAGAATGGTGCTAAACCATTCATGAGAAATCCACCCCCATGATCCATGACCCATCTCCAACATTGGGAATTACAATTCAACATGAGATTTGGGCAGGGACACACATCCAAACTATATAGCGGACAGGGGAATGTTTAATGGGTATACAGTTTCAGTTTTGCAAGATAAAAAAATTCTGGATATTGATTGCACAAAATTGCAAATGGTCTTAACACTACTCAACTGTATACTTAAAATGGTTAAGATGATAAATTTTGTTATTTGTATTTTACCACAATCTTTTTAAAAAATAACAATTCTGAAAAAAAAAAAAAAAATAGGGCCACTGCTTGAGGACTGCAAGTTTGCTAGAACCTGAGAGGAGACAGGAATCATTTGGGAAGGCAGAGAGGAGAACATGATTAAGTAGAATGCCAGAAATCAGAGCAGGCTTCAAGCTGGTCCAGAGGCTTGTGGTGCAGGTTGAGTGAGGGCAAAGTTCAGAGAAGCAGGACACCTCATGCCAAGTATATTCGTGTCCATGATAGTGATTTTCCAGTCAGTTGCTGCCTCCTTCTGTTCATTTTGGGAGGGATCTCGATTCTTGGTTCTGCAAACCCAGGTCAGAGGAAGGTTCTAAATAGTGATTCTTAACTGAGATGGCACAGTTCCCCGGAAGATGTTTTGGAAATACGTGGGACTGTTTTTGAGAGATGCTAGAGACATTTAGTGGTTGGGGGCTAGAAATGCTGGCATCCTGCAATGCATGGGAACAGTTCAGCAAAACAAAGAATTGTCCTACATCCCACACGACTTTCAAATGGCACATGGGACATTAATGAAGCTGGAAAACCGAAATGTGTAATATCTGATCCTAGACCCTAGCTCCATTTTACTCAATATGTTTTGCATGGTTTTAATATATGTTGAATTTTCCAGGCATGCAACTACCACATAATTTAAAGGAAGATTGTTTTGTTCAGAGCTTTACTAATCGTCGTTTACTGCTTTTGAAAATTACATCACTAAAGTATCCGTGGTATTTGAGTCACCGGCACCACCCAATAGCATACATTTGAAGCTGAGCATTTACATGGATAATACATACACGGCAAGAATCTGACTCTTACTCTGTCTTTTAATGGAATCATGCCAAAGGATTTATTTCATCATACACTTCTTGTATTTCTTCTTTACAAGGAGCACTGTATTGATTTAAGGGAAAATTGTGTGTGAGGGTTCGCTTTCTTCTCTGTGATTTCCTTTCAGCCTAGTAAAGGGGATGTTACAGATAGTTGTTATAGGAAGGGGCATGTGTCTTACGAGTTGAGAAGCACTATATTACACTAAGGTGGCCAGATGTTGTTCTGGGCTGTGCCATCTCAACTAATTGAGAACTGGATGGTGCTGGAAGGGAAAGGACTTCAAGCTAAGGAGAGGACCTAGGAACAGAAGCATGAATGACATGAAGACTGAGTCAAAAGAAGCAAAAATTAACAAATAAATGCATAAATAAGTAAGACATGTGAATGCTAGGAAAAGCAGGATGGGTGTGTCCACATGCTGATATCAAAAATACATGCACATTAGGCAGGGTGCAGTGACTCATTCCTGTAATCCCAGCACTTTGGGAGGCCAAGTCAGGAGGATTGCTTGAGCCCAGGAGTTCAAGACCAGCCTGGACCACATACGGAGATTTCATCTTTACAAAACTTAAAAATAAAAATAAAAATAGCTAGGTGTGGTAGCACATGCCTGTGGTCCTACCTACTTGGGAGGCTGAGGCAGGAGGATCACTTGAGCTCAGAAGGTTGAGGCTGCAGTGAGCCATGTTCATGCCACTGCACCCCAGCCTGAGTGACAGAGTGAGACTGTTTCAAATATATATATATTATATATATATGCACATTAAATTCATACCTATTTGAAAATTAGCATCAGGGCCGGGCGCGGTGGCTCAAGCCTGTAATCCCAGCACTTTGGGAGGCCGAGGCGGGCGGATCACGAGGTCAGGAGATCGAGACCCTCCTGGCTAACACAGTGAAACCCCGTCTCTACTAAAAAAAAATACAAAAAACTAGCCGGGCGCGGTGGCGGGCGCCTGTAGTCCCAGCTACTCGGAGGCTGAGGCGGGAGAATGGCGGGAACCCGGTAGGCGGAGCTTGCAGTGAGCCGAGATCGCGCCACTGCACTCCAGCCCGGGCGACACAGCGAGACCCCGTCTCAAAAAAAAAAAAAAAAAAAAAAAAAAAAAAAAAAAAAAGAAAATTAGCATCAATTATTCTTTTTTAAATGCTTATCTTTAGTTATATAAGTAATAAATATTCATTACAGAAAATTTCAAATGTGTAGAAAAGTATAGGAAGAAAATGTAAATTGTTCTATTTATATTCATGTTCCATCTTTGTAGGCATTTTACTGTAGTTTTTTTCCAGTCATTTTCATAAATATACGTTTGCATTGTACATGGTAAAGATTATACTGTGCAATTCTGTCTTTTTTATATCATTAAATTGAATTAGTTTTGAATTTTTTTAGATTTAACTTGTAAATTCCTTTTGGTTCTATAATTGTAAAAAAGATATAAGCATATTGAGTTCTTGCCTAGTTTTATGTATCTATCATTAAAAAAAGAATTCCCATGAAATCACATCCCCTCCAACCAAAGCCCCATTCTCTGCTCTTTCGCTGAAAAACTTCTCAAAAGAGATGTCTACATTCTGACTCTACCTCTTTACCTCTCATTTACGCCTAATTTTTTTAGTGAAGAAGTATAAGGACATTGTTTTAAAAAAATCAGTTTACTTGGCCAGGCAGAGTGGCTCATGCCTATAATCCCAGCACTTTGGGAGGCTGAGGCCGGTGGATTGTGAGCTCAGGAGTTTGAGATCAGCCTGGGCAACATAACGAGACTCCGTATCTACAAAATTAAAAGAATTAGCTGGGCATGGTGCATGCCTGTAGTCCCAGCTACCTGGGAGGCTCGGGAATGAGCCTAGATCATGTCACTCTACTCCAGCCTGGGTGACAGAGCAAGACCCTGTCTCCGGAAAAAAAAAAAAAAAAAAATCAATTTGCTGAAGGCTTAGAATGAAAAAACACAACCAACCAATCCTTGCCCCTCCCCTTTTACTCTATGATCTATTACTTTGACATTGTTCTGTAGTCATTCTCCTGTGAGTGCATATATGTCTATTTGTACATTCTTTTTTGAGGTTT
Organism: Trachypithecus francoisi; assembly: GCF_009764315.1. Lineage (NCBI taxonomy): Eukaryota > Metazoa > Chordata > Mammalia > Primates > Cercopithecidae > Trachypithecus > Trachypithecus francoisi. The sequence goes on from NW_022681473.1 coordinate 106,602,779, forward strand.
GATTTACATACCATAAAATGCACCCTTTTAAAAATATAGGAATTTTGACAAATTTATACATTCGTGTAACCACCGCCCCAGTTAAGATACAAAACATTTCTGTCACCCCTAAAGTTTCCCTCAAGGCTCTTTGCAATCAATCTTCCACCTACCTCCAGCCCCAAACAACCAATAATTTTCTGTCACTATTAATTAAATATTACTATTCTAAGTCAGGCATAGTGGCTCACACCTGTAATCACAGCACATTGGGAAGCTGAGGCAAGAGGATCACTTGAGTCCAGGAGTCCAAAAAAGTCTGGGTAACCTGGTGAGATCCTATCGCTACAAAAAAGAAAATAAATTAAAAAATAATAATAAATAAACCTAACTGTTTTAGAATTTCATATAAAAGGAACCATACAGCACATACACTTTTGTGTTTGCCTTCTTTGCTTAAAATAAAGTTTTTAAGATGTACCCATGTTGCATGCATCAGTAGTTTGCTCCTTTTTATTGCTTTAGTAGTATGCTATGAATGCACTGCAATTTATTTATTCATTCATCTCTTGTTGAACATTTGGGCTGTTTCCAGGTTTTTGCCATTATTATTTTTTTAAAACTGCTGTGATCATTCATACACATATCTTTTTGTGGATACATGTTTTCATTTATCTCGAGTAAATAACCTGGGTATGGTATTGCTGAGTCATAACATAAAAGTATATTAACTTTATAAGAAACTGACAAACCATTTTTCCATTGTTATTTCAAGTGGTTTTACCATTCTACACTCCTACCAGCAAAGTAAAAAAGCTCCAATTGTTCCACATCCTCCTCAACACTTACTATTGTCAGTCATCCTACTTTTAGCCATTTCAGAGTGTGTATAGTAGTATCTCATTGTGTTTTGAATTTGCATTTCCCTGACAACTAATGATGTTGAGAATATTTTCAAGTGCTTCTTGGCTATTTGTATGTCTTCTTTTATGAAGTGCCTACTTATATCCTTTGCCCAATTTTTTATCAGGCTGCCTTCTTCTTACTAAGTTGTAAGAGGTACTTACATATTTTGAATGCAAGTCCCCTGTCAGATACACATATTGTAAATTATTTCTCCTAGTCTGTGACTGACCTTTTCATTTTAACAGAGTCTTTCAAAAGACAGAAAAGTTTTTAATTTTGACAAAGTATAACTTATTCTTTTTTTCCTTTTATGATTACTATTTTTGTATCCCAAAATATCTTTGTCTACTCCAAAGCTATAGTGATATTATCCTATGTTTTCTTCCACAAGTTTTATAGTTTTAGCTTTTACATTTAGGTCCTTATTTCAAGTTCTCTCTCTCTCTCTCTCTCTCTCTCTCTCTCTCTCTCTCTCCCCCCCCCCCGCATAGTTTGAGGTAAGGATTGAAATTCATTATTTTCCTTACGGATTTCTATCTAGCTTTTCCTAAACCATTTGTTGAAAAGACTACCATTTCTCCCATTGTATTATCCTAGCACTTTCCTTGAAAATCAATTGTTTATATATGTTAGGGTCTTTTTCTGTGCTATCTACTGTGTTTTATTGAATTATGTCTATCCTTAATGCCAATTCCAGCAATACACTTCAAAATATCCCAAGAGTCAAAGATAAATCAATGGAAATTAGAATGTATTTTAACTGAATAAGTAAAATACAACATATTAAAATTTGTGGAACACAACCCAAACAACAAAGTATAAGATTTGCAGACACCTAATGTTGACCAAAAGACACCAAACACAAAGTATGAGTGATTTCATTTACATAAAACTCACCAAATAGGAAATGGAAATCAGTGTTTAGAGATGCATGCTGTAGCACCTGCATGCTGTAGCAGATGTTGTTGGCGCCCCATCGCATCCCCTTCACCTGCTCAGTGCACCCATCCCCTGGCTTCTGTGAGTATTGACTGCTAATAGCTTCACAGCAGCACTCTTCACCTGAGAATTGCCCTCCACCTCCAGGAAGCTGCCTTACCTGGCATCCTGCAGCCAATGACTGACAGATAGGGGAATACAGATTTTTAGTCTCCTGCCTCTAGGTGGGACAACTCAGTGGGGGCATTCTTGCTCCAGAGCTCCCCTGGAGATCAGATTAGGGCTAGACCTCAGCTCAACCCACATTTTGAACTAGCTTTTTCTCCTCTTCTAACGTGCCATCCAGTGCCATCCTTACTCCCTTACAGAACTCACCTGAGGGCGCTCCCTCACCAAATCACTTGAACAAGAACTGCAATCCCAAACTCTGCTGCTGGGGGACCAATCCTAAACTAGTTGGTTCTAGAAGTGGTCCTTAAAAGTAGATTTTAAAGATGGGATTCTGGAGTTGAATATCAGATGGCAATGAAGACCCCATCATCAATGGTAGGAGTAGCTACAGTCCCTGTGGTGAACTGGGCCAAGATTAAGGTGGAAGGAATACACTGGCTTATGAAATGCCCCTGGTATGGGAGAAGTTCAGGTAAATAGTAACTATTAAGATTCTGAAATTGGGTGGCCATTGCTTAGAACCACTGACATGTTAAAGAGAGAAAATGACAAGCTCATATCAATTAATCACCAATTTAAAACAAAGTGAGCCGGGCGCGGTGGCTCAAGCCTGTAATCCCAGCACTTTGGGAGGCCGAGACGGGTGGATCACGAGGTCAGGAGATCGAGACCATCCTGGCTAACACGGTGAAACCCCGTCTCTACTAAAAAGTACAAAAAACTAGCCGGGTGAGGTGGCGGGCGCCTGTAGTCCCAGCTACTCGGGAGGCTGAGGCAGGAGAATGGTGTGAACCCAGGAGGCGGAGCTTGCAGTGAGTTGAGATCCAGCCACTACACTCCAGCCTGGGGGACAGAGCGAGACTCCGTCTCAAAAAATAAAATTAAATTAAATTAAACAAAGTGAATCAGAGGCTGGCTTCCTTAGCAGGATTTAAAGAGGACCTCATCTCCTGCAGCTAGAGGCCACTCTCCATAAAAGTGGAAGAATTTCAGAGGAGGAATTCTTAGCCTAGGTAAGTTGCTTACGCCAAAATCAGGGTCATGATAAGGAAGATATGGGACCCTGAGGCTGAGCAAATGTGATCAAGACCACTGAACTTCCAGTTTCCCCTGAACCCGCTGGACCTAGGCTTCATATAAGAAGGTACCTTACAAGACAACATTATTAGCCTGTCTCAGAATCTGCCCTCACCTCCCCTCCTGGCCATCAGCTCAATCACTAGTCAATTCTCAAGATGACCCAACTGAGGAAGTGCTGGGGCTGCTGAGACAAGAGAGAGATTGATACGCCAAGACCACTGCAGGACCCCACTGATGTGGACTGGCAAGACCTGGGGCATTTGCCTGTGGGCGGCATGTGGATCAAGTTGGGTAGAATGTAAAACTGAATGGAAGAGGCTTTGTCAATGTGGGGGCACTCTCATGACACGAGATTTAATACCTGGTATGCGCCCTAGGAGTCTGATTTAATCTGCTGCTAGGAAGGCTCTTGAAAGTTTGGTAAAAGTGGTGGCCCACATTAAATGAAGTAGAGTGTCTGAAATGCTGTGGCAGACTATGGAGAAAGGACTGAAAAGGATCAGAGAGTGAGCATGCTAGAATGAATCTACTCTCAAATACCAGAAAACCCACCAGCTGACTCTGTCCCTCAGGAGGGCCTAGAGGATTTGCCAATGCATTCTAATAAATGAGCACCAGCATTATTTTTTTAAGTTTTTTTTTTTTTTAATTTTTGTGGTCACATAGTAAGGTATATGTTTATGGGGCACATGAGATGTTTTGATAAAGACATCCATGTGAACAATAGCAAAGACTTGGAATCAACCCAAATGTCCATCTGTGACAGACTGGATTAAGAAAATGTGGCACATATACACCATGGAATACTATGCAGCCATAAAAAAGGATGAGTTTGCGTCCTTTGTAGGGACATGGATGCAGCTGGAAACCATCATTCTTAGCAAACTATCACAAGAACAGAAAACCAAACACCGCATGTTCTCACTCATAGGTGGGAACTGAACAATGAGATCACTTGGACTCGGGAAGGGGAACATCACACACTGGGGCCTATAATGGGGAGGAGGGAGGGGGGAGGGATTGCATTGGGGAGTTATACATGATATAAATGATGAATTGATGGGTGCTGACGAGTTGATGGGTGCAGCACACCAACATGGCACAAGTATATATATGTAACAAACCTGCACGTTATTCACACGTACCCTAGAACTTGAAGTATATAAAAAAAAAAAAAAAAAAAAGACATCCGTGTGAAATAAGCACAGCCTGAAGAATGGGGTATCCATTCCCTCAAGCATTTATCCATGCGTTGCAAGCATTTCAATTACACTCTTTACGTTTCTGCTTTTTGGTTTCGATTTTTGTTTTTTTGAGACGGCGTCTCACTCTGTTGCCCAGGCTGGAGTGCAATGGCATGCTCTCAGCTCACTGCAACTTCTGCCACCTGGACCCAAGCGATTCTCCTGCCTCAGCCTCCCAAGTAACTGGGATTACAGGTGCCCACTGCCATGCCCGGCTAACTTTTGTATTTTTAGTACAGACAGGGTTTCACCATGTTAGCCAGGCTGGTCTTGAACTCCTGACCTCAGGTGATCCACCCACCTCGGCCTCCCAAAGTGTTGGGATTACAGGCATGAGCCATCACGCCCGGCCAGGTGTCCTTTTTAAGAGTGCAAGGTCTTGGACCATCCAGGCCATTTCTTCCAAAGTAGAGGCTATGTTATTGTACCTTGCACCATCCCCACCATTAAGAAAGACAATGCCTTATAGGCCTCTTCATTTCCAAGTGACATAAAGCTCTTACAACTTTGAATGGAGCCCAGAGCAGTAAAGCGCTCTGCAGCAAGTCCATGCTGTGGTACAAACAGCTCTGCAATTTGGGCCACATACCAGCAACCCTGATGGCAGTTAGAAGTATTCGTGGTGGGAAAAGATGGCTTTTGGAATTTATGGCAAGTTCTAGTAGGAGAATCACAATGTTGATACCTAGGGTTCAGGAACAAGGCCACTCTACCTGCAGCAGAGAATTATATGCCATTTGAAAAGCAGCTCTTGGCATGCTACTAGAGTAGATACACAGGAAGAAGTTGAGTAACTGACAATGGGACATCAACTGACCATTAAACTTTATCTGCCCATTATAAGCTAAGCAGTATCAGACCCTCCAAGTCATGAGGCTGGGTGGGCGCAACAATCCACTGCAAGATGGAAGGAATGCAGTCTGGCTGAGGCATGAACAGTGACAGAGGACACAAACAGCAACTGCAAGAGCACAGGGCCCAGACTCCTCCATCATCCACCACTACTACACTAATACTTCACCTTCAGTTCAACCTGTGGCTGCCTGGTGGGCTATTCTTGAAGACAGCAGACAGAGGAGAATAAAGCCTGAGCTTCCTTGACAGATGTCATCTTAGTATGTGGATGCAAGCCAAAAATGGAATGCTGCAGTCCTGCAGTCCTGCATTCCCACTAGGGGCTGACCTTGAAAGAGTAGTAAAGGGAACGGGGTGTGGTGGCTCATGTCTATAATCCCAGCACTTTTGGAGGCCAAGGCGGTGGATCGCCTGAGCTCGGGAGTTCAAGACCACCCTGGGCAACATGGTGAAACCCGGTCTCTACTAAAATACAAAAAAAAATAGCTAGACGTGGTGGCACGTGCCTGCAGTCCCAGCTACTCGTGAGGCTGAGGCACAAGAATTGCTTGAGCACCGGAAGCAGAGGTTGCAATGAGCCAAGATGGTGCCACAGCACTCCAGCCTGGGCAACAGAGTGAGACTCCATCTCAAAAAAGAAAAAGAAAGAGTAGTAAAGGGAAATCCTCTCAAAGGGCAGAGCTTCTGCCACTGTACATGGTCATTCGCTTTATGTGGAAAGAGAACTGGCCTAATATCAGAATATATAGAGATCCATGGGCAGGGGTGAATGGCTTGATTTATTGATCAGAGGCCTGGAACAAGTAAGAATAGAAGATTGGGGACAGAAAGTCTGGGGAAGAGGCATGCGTATGGACCCACGGGAGTCATTACCAGGTGTAAAGATCTTTGTGTCACAGTGAACACCAAGCAGAGAACATCCGTCTTGGAAGAGGCACCACAACGCAAAGTAGAAGAAAATGACTTGGCCAGTTAAAGTCAACTAGCCTCTGTCCATGGCCATCCCAGCACTCAAACAGTGGGGTTATGAATGTAGTAGCTATGGTGGCAATGGTAAATGCTAGACCTGGGCACAACAGTGTGGGCTCCCACTCACAAAGCTTGATCCAGCTACTGCCACTGCCAAAACAGAGTTCAGTGCTGAGCCTCCAATTTGGCATCGTCATTAAAGGAAACCAACCAGTCATTTCTTGGCAAGTGGATTACATTGGACCCTTTTCAAACCAAAATCTGGAAAGGGCTCATTCGTTGACAGGACAGATCAATTCCTTTGACATATTCTGGGTATGAATTTGATTCTCTTACCCGCAGTGCCTGAGCTAGCCGTACTATCCAAGAGTTCACATAGTGTGTGACCCGTCAGCATTGGATCTTCCATAGCATCACAACAGACCATGGGACCCACTTAAAAGCAAAGATGTGTCAGTGGACATATGACCATGGGATCCACTGGCCCTATCATATACCACACCACCCAGAAGCTGCCAGCCTGATGGATCTGTGGAATAGTCTTTTGAAGACATAGCTAAGGTATCAACTTAGAGATGACACCCTGCTAGGATTGGGCGCTATCCTTCAGGATGTGTGATATACATATTAAGCCAATGACTGTTATATGATACTATGTCTCCAAAAGGTATGCATGTGTCCAAGAGCTAAAGGTTAGAAGTAGGGATATTCATGCTTACCATTACTTCCAGTGACCCACTTAGGAAATCTGTGCTTCCTGTCCCGCTAACACTAGGCTCTGAGTTTCCAGGGGCCATGGTTTCCAGAGGCAGAACACTTTCACCAGAGCACCCATTAAACTTTAAACTACACCACTGCCAAGAGACCAGCGTGCAAAAAAAAAAAAAAAAAAAGATCTGCTCCCCCAGCAGAGTGAATCTCTCCATATCTGATGATAAGGAGGAGGCAGGGCTGCAGAGACAACTCAGATAGAATCCAAGGGATCCCCTGGGGCATCTTTTAGTGCAATTTTGATGGTAAATGGGCAAGTGCAGCAGACGCAGCCTGAAAAGACCACACGGCCAGGGGCTCAGACTCCTCAAGCTGTGTCTTCCCTGAGGTCAGCAGAGGTGCTAGCTGAGGCTAGGAGCAATCCGGAGTAGGGAACAAGGGTTGCCTATCAGATGTGCCCTGGGACAACGGTGCTAATGGGGCTGTAATTTGTCCTGTTAGGAAACTTTCCTTTTTAAAGCTTCTCCAAGAAAACAGATAACCAGAATCCTGAAAAGGCTGTTTAAGGATGGGATGAAATTATTATATGAAGCAAATGGATCCAAGCAGTGCAAGGGTTAAACTGCATGGATACTGTGGCTGCACCCAGGTCACCACCCCAGGGCTGCTCCCTCCCCCAGCTGCTGGGATTCTTGTACTTGAGGACTCACAGTTGAGGTCTTTCAAATGCATTGCCCTCAGCAAAAGCAGCTGCCTCACCCAACTTCACAGACCCTCAATTCATAATACCTAAATACCAGTTCAGGTATTTTTCATGGTCCCTTTGCTCAATTTAGGATAACTTGGGAAGGTGATCCCAGGCTGAGAACTCCCCATGGCTCTGGCTGAGGCTCCTGATATGTCTCATCGCAGTTCACCTCTCTCTGCCCGATGCGGCCTCTCTCTCCCTTACAGATAATGCTCTTGTGCTTCCTCAGAGAGCCACCTGCACAAATCTCCATCGTTGTTTCCCAGAGAACCTGATGGATAGCAATGCACATTTACAGACACGAAGGTAACCACCAGAAAAAAAAAAAGTTGAAAAACTTAAAAGTTGTTTTCCCTAGGGAGAAGTGTAGGGGTGAAGTAAGGTAGAACAGGGGACTATTGTTATACAGCCCTTCTATATTCATTGTTTTTAACATGCACGTATTACTTCCGTCATTAAAACTTTTTTCGTTTTGGCCAGGCATGGTGGCTCACGCCTGTAATCCCAGCAATTTGGGAGGCCAAGGTGGGCAGATCGCTTGAGCTCAGGAGTTCAAAATCAGCCTGGGCAACATGGTGAAACTCTGTCTCTACCAAAAATACAAAAATTAGTTGGGCATGGAGGCGGGCACCTGCAATTCCAGCTACCTGGGAGGATGAGACAGGAGGATCGCTTGAGCCCAGGAGGGGGAGGTTGCAGTAAGCCAAGATCACATGATTGCATTCCAGCCTGAGCAACAGAGTGAGACTTCGTCTAAAAAAAAACCCAACTTTTTCCATTTGAATATTATAACAATTTGATACTGTCACTATTTGAATACTTCCTACAGCCCTAAGAAAATCCTTAAGAACCCCTAACATAGCTTGCAAATCCCTTCCCATCTGGCCCCTGCTGAGTTTCCTATCTCTCTCTCTCTCTTTTTTTTTTCTTTACAGGGTCTCACTTTATCGCCCAGGCTGGAGCGTAGTGGCATAATCATAGCTGACTGCAGCCTCAACCTCCTGAGCTCAAGTGATCCTCTCACTTCAGCCTCCCGAGTAAGTGGGACTACAGGTGAGCACCATCACACCTGGCTAATTTTTTGGTTTTTTTTTTTTTTTTTTTTTGTAGAGATAGGGTTTCACCATGTTGCTCAGGCTGGTCTTGAACTCCTGGCCTCAAGCAATCTGCCTGCTTTGGCCTCCCAAAGTACCACATCTGGTTAATTTCCTGTATCATTTCTTACATTCCTCATTCTCCCTGTTACCTGCTGTTCTGGACTTTCCATTTCTCTTCCTCATCTCTGGGCTTCAAACATGCTGCTCCCTCTGTCTGGAATGCTTTCCACTCCACCTGGTTCATTGCTGTTCCTCTATCAGACTTCAGCTTAGATGTCACCTGCTCAGGGGGACCTTCTCTTCCCCACCCCACCCCAGACTATCTTAGTTCCCTTCTATCACTCCCACAGCACCTGAACGTCTTCTTTCTTAGCATCAATCTCCTGAAGTTATCTGGGAGTTTTTTTAGAGCTGGAGTCTCATTATGTTGCCTAGGCTGGAGTGCAGTGGCTATTCACAGGCACAGTCACACTCACTACAGTCTCAAACCCCTGGACTCAAGCAATCCTCCTGCCTCAGCCTCCTGAGTAGCTGGAAATACAGGTGTACACCATCATGTGGGGCATGGTTATTGGTTGTGAAGTTATCTGTTTAATCTCCACATTTCCTTTTTTATCCAAGAGAACTATTTATCTTGTTACTCCTGTATTACTAGCACCCAGCATATAACTACAGTACAGTAGACAGAAAATGTGTATTAAGTAAGTGAATTTCATCAAAATGATTTCTAGAGTCCCAGCTCTGTAATCTGCAACTTAGATAACCTGCCTGAGCCTTAGTTTACTCAAGTATAAAATGGAAATAAAAACAAAAATAATACTTACCTTCGAGGGTCGTTTTGAGGATTAAATATGTCAGAAAAGCTCTTAGAACAGTGCTTGGATATAGTAAGCATTTGATTGACACGTGCTTAAACATAAAGAAAAGTTACATCAATTCACACTCATACCAGCAGACTTTGACACTATCACTCCCTGTTCAACATTGAGTCTTGTGTTTTTAAATATTTTTGTAAAATTATAGGCAAAAAAATGGCATCTTACAGATTTAAGTCAACATGTATTTTCAAGCCAACAAGTTTTGTTAATAAGATGGCTGCACCGTGCTGCTCCATGCCCAATCCACCATAAAGAAAGCAAATGTTCAGTGCATCTCCCTCTTCCTGTCAGAGCTTATAGGGGAAGGAGGACCCCACAATGTGGAGGCATATTGTATTACTATTACTTTCAATGGCAAAAACTGCAATTACTTTTGTGCCAACCTACTACATGGTCTGGACAGCTAAATGTCATGTATTTTTCATGGCCCCTTCAGGTTTTGTCAGAGTCCTTTTGTTTGACCTTCTAGGAAGGCTGTGGGACCCAGCTTTCTTCAACCAATCCAGGTGGAGGCCTCTGCCTTGAACGTTTCCAAGTGAGGTAAAACCCGCAGGCCCAGAGGCCCCTCTACTTCCTGTGTGGGGTTCAGAAACCCTCCTCCCCTCCCAGCCTCAGGTGCCTGCTTCAGAAAATGGTGAGTCTCTCTCTTACAAAGCCCTCCTTTTTCATCCTAGCCTTGGGAACAATGGCCCCAGGGTCCTTATCTCTAGCAGATGTTTTGAAAAAGTCATCTGTTTTGCTTTTTTTCCAGAAGTAGTAAGTTTGCTGGCCTCCGCCATCTTAGTAAAGTAACCGTCCCATGAAAGAAAGATGCAGTCGGGCACTCGCTGGAGAGTTCTGGGCCTCTGCCTCTTATCAAGTGAGTAGGGTGGAGTGGAAAGGGTGGTGTGTCTCCAGACCACTGGAAGGCTTACAGCCTTACCTGGCACTGCTCAGTGGCACCAAGGAGCCTCATTTACCAGATGTAAGGAACTGTTTGTGCTATGTTAGGGTGGGGGATGAGAGCTGGGGACTAAAGAAAAAGATAGGCCACGGGTGCCTGGGAGAGCGTTCGGGGAGCAGGCAAAGAAGAGCAGTTGGGGTGATCATAGCTATTGCGAGCAGAGAGGTCTCACTACCTCTAAGAACGAGCTCATTCCAACTTACCCAGCTCTCCAGAACTAACCCAAAAGAGACTAGAAGAGCAAAGCTCCACTCCTTGTTTTGGGGAGACCCGATAGTTGCACCCAAACTCTGCACAGGGCATATATAGCAAGTTCACTGTCTTTGAGACCATAAAACGGCTCGTAATTTTTAGTCCTTTTCAAGTAACCAACTTTCAGTTTATTTAGTTTTTTCGAAGCAAGATGGATTATAAATTGATATATAACCAAGAGCATTTATATATCTCATATGAAATAAATAATACAAAAAAGTTGCCATTTATTGAATGTCAGATACTATGTAAAGAAAAAATTATTTAGACGTGTTAACTGGTTTAATCCTACTTCCACCTGGGAAGAAAGGTGTTATATTCTCTTTTTAAAATTCTTTTTAACTTTTACTATGTAAACTGATAAGTCCTCTACTTTACAGATTAAGAAATTGATACTCAAAAAAGTTAAGTAACTTGTTTTAAAGAATATAGTAAGTGATGAAGCTGATCTGTGAGACCAGGACTGTTTGTGCTCTAAATGGCTGCACCACATGAGGCAAAATGGCTCCTGATGGTTTTATTTCAAAGACCTAGAAAACGCTATCACAGCTGGTGCCCCGTCTCAGAGCCACAGCCATGATGTCTCCACTTCCTGCTTCATCTTAGGTTTCTCACATCTTGAATGTGCACACAAATCACCTGGGGATCTTGTTAAAAATGCAGCTTCTGTTTCAAAAGACCCGGACTGGAGACTGAGATTCCACATGTCTAGTACGCTCTCAAGTTTATTAATCTGCTAACTGGTCCTAGGAACACATTGAGTAGCAAGTGGCAGGATGTGACTCCTGTAGGGAATGGCCAGGCATATTCTTAGAGATCTGTGTTATAAAGTATGCTTTTCCTTAAAAATAGAAGGAGGAGGAGGAGGAGAAGGAGGAGGAGGAGGAGGAGGGGGGCCAGGTGCAGTGGCTCACGCCTGTAATCCCAGCATTTTGGGAGACCAAAGTGGGAAGATCACTTGAGCTCAGGAGTTCAAGACTAGCCTGGGCAACATAGTGAAACCCCATCTCTACAAAAAATTAAAAATTAGCCAGGCGTGGTGGCATACGCCTATAGTCCCGCTACTTGGGAGGCTGAGGCAGAAGGATCACTTGAGCCCAGGAGGTCAAGGCTTCAGTGAGCCATGATCAAGCCACTGCACTCCAGCCTGGAGTGTCTCAAAGAATATATATAAATAAACAAACAAATAAATAAATAAATAGAAAATAAAAGAGAGAGTATCAAAGACCCAATCACCCCTAGACGTCTGGCATCATAGGAATGTGTCCAATCTGCTCTGGGGATAGGAAAGTGGGGATCCTATCTCCCCCTGTGTAGAGGTTTCAGTAAAAGAAAGGCCTAGGTGTGCAGAAAGCTTTCAGGCAATGCCAGGGAAACTGATCATTGTAATGAATCCAGGGTATTGCTGAGTGAGGGCATCCTGGAGGGCCCGGTGGAAATGTGGTCAGGCTCTTCAACGCACAGGCCCTAGATGATGAGTAATCAGGGTTTCAAATATTTCCATCTCTGTCTCAAGCAGAAAACAAATGGAAAAACTGAACCACCAGAAAAGCAGAGCCAGAGATGGAACAAGAATCCCAGTGTTTGTACCCAACCAAAAGTGTGTTTTTCTTCCACAGAGACCAATGTTCAAAATGGAGGCTTGAGGGCAAAATTCTTTTGCTATGTCTCTTGTCATCCAAAATTATGGTCCTAACTTTTTCTGACTCCCACTTGTCAGAAATTGTGGACTCGTAGTTAATGCTAGATGCTTCCTTCCTCTATTTCCTCCCAAATTTCCTGGGAACCCCTGGTCAATACCAGCAATAAGTTCTACTGTTCTACAGCAACTGGGAAGGACATCAGATGTCGTCAGTGGTCATACTGCAACACAGCCCTTTTTCTGTTTAGGAATGCAGGTACCCACAACATTTACTAACACTTTTTTTTTTTTTCTTATTTATTTTCTAGTTGGCGTTTGGGGGCAAGATGGTGAGATATGCTTTCTTTCTTTTTTATGAAATCACCCCATCATTGTTTGTAGTTATGAGTGGAGCTTTCTCTTAGGCCTCCCACAGAACTTCCACAGAGGTCAGGAAAAGGAGTTTCTGCCATCTACCCCTTTGACTCTCCTCACAAGTCTGGAGATATTTCTAGCCCAGAAGGGGGAAGTAACAGAGGGAGAAAATAATGAGTCTTAACTCTACAAAAGAAAAATTGAGGCTTAAATGCAGTTGAAAGCACGAACAGTTTTCTTTTGTCTGCATCTCATATTTGATGTGAGATTCTGCAGAGGAGATGTAGCCAGAATGCATGCACAGGGTTACTCTGGATAAGCTGCTGGGGCAACATCTGGGTGTGTGTTCAGAATCACATGTCTGAATGCATGTGTGTACACGTGTGTTTATGCGAGTGCACGTGCATATGAGTGTGCATGGCCTGAACTTACTCTCTCAATCACAGCAGTAGAGTCAGAAGTGTTCCAACATTGGAAGCCCCTCTATTCAATCAGCTCTTCCAAACGGAGTGAACCAATGTTGTATTTAATGGCAACCGTGGCTGGACATCGTGGCTCACACCTGTAATCCCAGCACTTTGGGAGGCCGAGGTGGGCAGATCACTTGAGGCCAGGAGTTTGAAACCTGGCCAACATGGCGAAACCCTGTCTCTACTAAAAATACCAAAATTAGCCAGACATGGTGGTGCACACCTGTAGTCCTAGCTACTCGAGAGGCGGAGGCAAGAGAATCACTTGAACCTGGGAGGCAGAGGTTGTAGTGAGCCAAGATTGCACCACTGCACTCTAGCCTGGGCAACAGATTGAGACTGTCTCAAAAATAAAAATTAAAATAAAGGCAACCACTATGCCAGCCTAGATTCTGCCATGCTGCCTAATTTGTAGTGTCCTTAGGAGCCATTTTTGTAAATAGTCGTTAGATAAGACGTAAGGCCCAAAGCAGCTTTTTATATGCAGCCAAGGAAATTGGAAGTTCCATTGTTTCCTAAGGGTTGAGGGAAGAGTCCCAACCCACAGGAGCAGGGTCTGATCTTCGTTGCCAATAGAAACATTACTAATGGCTTCTTACCGTTTTCTTTTCAGGTTATGAAGAAATGGGTAAGAGGATTTCCACTCTATCTAGCAAAAGTTTTCAAATGTGGAATGAAATGGTCATAGAGTACAATCACCATTAACAAACACTGAGAACTAAAACTATTAAAGGGAAAATACAAGTATCTTTCAATGAGATCTGTATGAAACGTGCCTGTATTTGTTGCTAGCTGTCATGTCAGATTATAGCTGTGCATATATGTATCTCTGATCATACACTTATGGGTGTGGGTTGGAGCTACCATGTGTTTGTGTATATGTTTTTGAAATCTTTCAAGGCAGAAGTGTCTCACTTACCTAGCCCAGCGTCTGGCACATAGTAGGTGCTCAATAAATATTTTTTGAATGAATAAATGAACAAACGTATGAACACATTGCTAATTACCTCCCCTCAAGAAGCTGATGGTCTTGTGTGAGACACAAATAATTGAAAATATAGTGAGTTGCATGTTATAATATGGGTAGATACAGAGTAAAATGAAGTGTAAAGAGGGGAGTGATCAACTCTACCGAGTGTCGTTGGGAAAGATTCCCTGGGGGAGGTGATCCTTGAGCTGAATTTTAAAGGAGAAGCTTTTGTTTTAGGGAAGAAAAATATTTTATGCAGAAGAGATAAAGCTCTATAGTATGAGGGCAAGAGTCTAACTGAGCTAGACCAGAATGTTTGAATCTTGGCTCAACTCTCTACTTGCTGGGTGTGTTTGAGTAATTTACCTAACTTTTCTGTGCCATAGCATCATCATGGTATGATGGAAATAATAGTGCTACCTAACTTGTAGGGTTATTACGAGGACCAAATGAGTAATTTATTTAAGGCACTTAGAACATCTGACACAAAAGGCAGTAGGTGGGCCGGGCATGGTGGCTCACCCCTGTAATCCCAGCACTTTGGGAAGCCGAGGTGGGAGGATCACCTGAGGTCAGGAGTTCAAGACCAGCCTGGCCAACATGGTGAAACTCCATCTCTACTAAAAATACAAAAATTAGCCAGGCGTGGTGGCAGGTGCCTGTAATCTCAGCTACTCAGGAGGCTGAGGCAAGAGAATTGCTTGAACCTGGGAGGCGGAGGTTGCAGTGAGCTGAGATTGTGCCATTGCACTCCAGCCTGGGCGACAGAGCGAGACTCTGTCTCAAAACAAACAAACAAACAAACAAAAAACAGGCAGTAGGTGAATTTTAGCTATTAATACATGAAAAGCACACTGACTATAGATGATAAGCATTAAAGTTTACTGAGCACGTATGTTTTAGGCATTGCTCTAAATACTTTACTTCAATATCCTCATTTAATTCTTCTAACACTCCTATTGTGCAGTGAAGGAAACAAAGGCTCAAATAAATACAAAAATAAATAAACAGTCCAGTCCTAGAGATATAAATGCAGATTTAGGCCAGGTGCCGTGGTTTATGCCTATATTCCCAACACTAGGAGGCCAAGGCAGGAGACTCACTTAAGCTCAGAAGGTTGAGGCTGCATTAAGCCAAGACTGTGCCACTGTACTCCAGCCTCTGTGGCAGAGAAAGACACTGTCTCTGAAAAAATTAATAAATAGAAATTTAAAAATAAAAAAGTTTTAATGCAGATTTATATGATACTGAAGTTCATTTTCTTAACCATTATGAAATACTATCTCTGGATGTGTATAAAATCTTTGTGAGCACACATATCTTTTTTTAATTTAACTTGCATTTTAAATTCAGGGGTACATGTGCAGGTTTGCTATCTAGGTAAACTTGTGTCATGGGGGTTTGTTGTACAGATTATTTCATCCCCCAGGCATTAAGCCTAGTACCTATTAGTTATTTTTCCTGATCCTCTCCCTCCTCCCACCCTCCACCTTCTGAGCGGTCCCAGTGTGTGTCATTTCCCTCTGTGTTCATGTGTTCTCATCATTTAGCTCCCACTTCTAAATGAGAACATGTGGTATTTGGTTTTCTGTCACTGTGTTTGTTTGCTAAAGATAATGGCCTCCAGTCCCATCCATGTTCCTGCAAAGGACGTGCGTGATCTCATTCTTTTTTATGGCTGCATAGTATTCCATGGAATTCCATAATATTCCATGGTGTATATGCAGCACATTTTCTTTATCCACTCTACCATTGACAGGCATTTAGGTTGATTCCATGTCTTTGCTATTGTGAATAGTGCACAATGAACATACGCGGAGCACATTTCTGTCTAAGCATAGACATCTAGACCCTTGTGTGAGCATGAGTTAAGTCTAAGCTCTGCTACTGAATTTGTGCCAATAAAAGTTGTGAGCAATTTTCTTTACATTTTTTTCAAACAAACACACCCAGCAAAGTATAATGTCTATGTACTTTATTGATGACTTCTAGTTCATTTAACATGTCTAAGAAACATCTGTGTTGAAAAATTATTTATAAATTAAAATAATATAAACTATTTACTGTCCTTTTACTCAGCTCCCAATTATAAGCAGGTGGAAAAACCTGGAGAATGATTTGTTTACATTCTGTGCAGTCTTTGTCAGAGGGCTGCCTGAGCAACTGGGTCAGAGTTCAGTTCTGTGCTGGGAGCAGCAGGACCTCAAGAAGGAAAGGAGGAAAGGAAGTAACTTTTTCTTGAGCAACTGCTATGTGTCATCCACTTCCACCTTCATAATCCGTTTAATTTGCACAAAGACCTTGTGAGGTTGCTGTTTTATCTCCATTTCCCTGATAAAGAAGTTGAGGTTCAGCGAAGTTAAAGGACTTGCCCTGGGTCACACAGACTAGGGCAGATCTAGGATTCAAACACAGGGCTTCTGATGCTTCAGTCCAGAGCTCTGTCCCTAACAGCCGCACCACCGCCTCTCCTCTCCTCCAGCTGTCATGTCCAGGCTGTAACATAACCCAGTGTTCCAGCCACAAGTTTTCCAGGAAATAAGAAAGGACTCCTAGCTCCACCTCCCAGGGCAAAAATGGCTGCTGTGGGAAACGTGGCTGGACCTGCGAATGGCATTAGTGGTTTATTAGTTGATTTCAGTTGTCCACACTGATGGGCCTCTCTCTAACAAAAATAATTGAGAGCTGATTATGCTCAGATACAAAGTAAAGTGAAACCACTTTTTATTGGAAGAAACATTCCCTCAAAATGTGTAGAGTATTTCACATTATTTAAAGACAAACAGAGAAAATTATATGGAATAAGAATAAAGGTGTTTCTTCTCTATTATGAGGACTCAGTTCTGAGAAAGAATTTCTGAATTGTAAGAAATAGGTAAGTCCACGAATCAGTGATTCGGTGGAGAGCTTTATTTCTGAGAAAGCCAGTAGTGCTCCCTTCTGACAAGCAAATCTAAGGCCTGAATGACAGATGACTTCCTACATTTGGGTGGTTCGTTTGTCATTCATACCTATCTGTAATACAGTTCTGGCTAATGTAAGAGGATAAGCTTGAAGATCTCTGGAATTTTTTGGCTTTAGGACTTTAAGGCTTTCTGAGCTTCAGTAGATCTGGATCTAGGAGCACACGCTGGTATATTCTGAATCCAATGTATCTGGGTTACATCTATGAGCTATTTAAAAAATATATCTACGAGCTACATCTCATAGGCTAAGCATGAACCTCACCTCCAAGACTCAGGGCTTCTAAGTGGATGAGACCCTCTTTGGGAAGTCTTGTGGGCAGTGTCTAATTCCACTAGAAAACTTTTACCTACAATTTCAACTTAAACCAAGATGTTTTCTTACTGCTGTTTCCTTTTTTCATTTTCAGGTAGTATTACACAGACACGTGAGTTTATTGGTCTTTTATTTATGCCCTGTCTGAGGATGCAGATTGGTGGGTAGACAAGAAGGAACTGATTGAGAGAAATTAACCCCAAGAATCTTCCCAGCATTGCATTCTCAACCCCATTTTAGAAAGTTTCCAAATAGGGACTTTTATGGGTTTTTCTTTATATCCATCTTACCTTTCCCAAGTCCCCATGTCCCTGCGTAAACCCTAAAGCCACCTCTCAAAAGGTTCTCTAGTTCCCTTCAGGTTCTCCAGTTCCCTTCATTCCACATATCTCCTCTTCCACACCCTCCAGCCAGTAGAGCTCCCTTTTGACAAGCAAATCTAAGACCTAGATGACAGATGACTTCCTGCATTTGGGTGTTTCTTTTGTCACTAATTTGCCTTTACTAAAAATTGTCCTGGTTTCTTCCATCAATTTCCCTTCTTTCTCCCCAGCATATAAAGTCTCCATCTCTGGAACCACAGTAATACTGACATGCTCTCAGCATCTTGGATCTGAAATACAATGGCAACACAATGGTAAAAACAAAGAAGATTCTGGGGATCAGCTGTTTCTGAGGGAATTTTCAGAAATGGAGCAAAGCGGTTATTATGTCTGCTACCCCAGAGGAAGCAATGCAGAGGACGCGAGCCATCATCTCTACCTGAAGGCAAGAGGTAATCCAGGTCTCCAGAGCAGGCACCACCGGCTCTTTAGGGAGGACCATTCAAAAGGGCATTCTCAATGATTTCCCCTAACCCAGCTCACAGTGCCCTGGTGTCCTTGTGCTTCCTCCCACACTCAGTCCTGGACTCTCTGGTACCACACAGCATCAGTGTTTTCTGGAATATAGATTAAACACAAATATGAGGCTTTGGGGTAACCCCAGTCTGTGCAAGATCTAAAATAGCAACTCCCTAAGAGACAGGACTGGGTCATTTGCACTGCATCACACCCAGGTTCATGGCATACCAACATGAGTTTATCTAATGCTTCCTCCAGAAATAAATTTTTCAGAAAAGTTTGCAAAAAAGACTCAAGTCCACTCTGATAAAATGGCATAAGCTAAGGTATAATAATAAAATAATAACATTAGCTAACATTTATTGAGTGCTTATTAAGTATCACTCAAGCACTGTCTATATCCAACACTTACCAAGGATTTTTTTTTCATATAATCCTCTCAACAACCATATGGGTTAAATACCATTTTATTCCCATGAGTAAAGGGATGAGGAAACAGAGCGTCTGTGAATTGAAAACACATTTCACGCTTCTCACAGCTAGTGAGTAATAAAACTGGTACTCAAACCCAGGGCTGTTTGACTCCAGTGCCTCTACCCACAGCCACCACTCTTTGCTTGTCGATGTTGTTCTAAACATATTGAAGCGGGGGCTCTGGCCGTGGCAAGTGTGTGAGTAGTAAGGGGAGAATGGCCTTCACGCACTCCCTCCTCACCTCCAGCGCCTTGTGTTTTCCTTGCTTAGTGATTTCCCCTCTCCCCACCCCGTCCCTGACAGTGTGTGAGAACTGCATGGAGATGGATGTGATGGCGGTGGCCACAATTGTCATAGTGGACATCTGCATCACTCTGGGCTTGCTGCTGCTGGTTTACTACTGGAGCAAGAATAGAAAGGCCAAGGCCAAGCCTGTGACCCGAGGAGCAGGTGCTGGCGGCAGGCAAAGGGGTAAGGCTGTGGAGTCCGGTCAGAGGAGATTCCTGCCAAGGGGGACGACCAGCCTGGGCCAGGGTGGGTGGCAAGTCCACAGCTAGGTCAGAACAGCTTCTCTAGAGCTTCTATGCACAGCTTCCAGTACTGTGATGACAAGATCTCAACAGAGGGTTTCAAATCTCATGTCACTCCCCTCCTTCCATCCAATAAAAGTGCAAAAAGGTTGATGAACGTGACGGGCTTCCTCACATGCCTGTCAATGCCTGCAGTCATCCGATTCTGTCCCTAAGCTGGGGGAAGAGAGACTTTGATATATTAGCTCCTGCCTTTTCCTTTCCCTTCCCCGTGGAGAGAAACAATGGGAGGACCTTGAGCTGAGGAAAGTCACAAAAGGATGAGAAGAGCGTAGGGTCCTTAGAGATAAATGAAAGAAAACAAGAAGAGAAAGAACGTAAAAGGGAAGTGGTCGAGGAGAGAACAACGGGGCTTGCCATTCTCTATCCGGGTCTCACTGGCACAGACAGTGCTGCAAGGTTGGTTCCCTCAAGGGAATGAAACGTTTCCCCTCCTTCCTCTGCAGGACAAAACAAGGAGAGGCCACCACCTGTTCCCAACCCAGACTATGAGGTAACGGGGGATAGAAATGGGCCAGGAGGCTGGAGGGGATGCCCCTCCGGGGGGAAAGGGAACAGATGGGATGGCCCATCTCGTCTGCCAGATGCTTCAAAGCCCCTCACTCAGGGCTTCCATGATGACCCTCTATGTGCCACCTCTGCCTCCTTCATGGTAAAACAGGACTGTCTCAAAGGCTGCATGGCTTCCATAACCATGGAGAGGAGGAAGCTTGCGAGAGATATACGCCTCTTTCTCTGGCTTCTTCATTATCTGGGATACAGCCATGGAGAATATCATATGTGCAAATTCTAACACAATAAATTCAAGGCTGATATTCCACCAGCATGTACCAGTATAGCCAAATGAGTTATTGAAATATTAAAATTATATAAATATTATACAAAAGCTATTGAAATATTAAAATACTTCATTGGAAAATGGCCCCAAACTTTGCTCACCCCAACCCACGCTTACACGCACACACACACACACACACACACATGGCCAGGCATCCCAGTCCCTACCAGGCTGTCTCTTGAGTTGGGGTAACTAAAGAGTTGATGCCTGGCATGGCAGAGGATCACCAGGATTGTTCTTGTTGATTGGTATGTGTGCACTACTAGTTGTTAAATATTTTTACCCTCACACCTGGATATACTCAACAAATATTTGTTGAGCACCAGCCAAGCACGTAGTATTTACTTTAGCATAAGTGAATTATTTAGCCCCGACAGAAGCCCTGGAAGGTGGGTCTTTAAGTTCCTATTTTTGAGATGGGAAAGTTGAGGCTCACGGAAGGAGGTGATCAGTTGAAGTCTCCTACCATCCGAGCCAAATTAGAATTCCAGCCTGCCTCCTGACTTCAAGTCCAAAGCTCTTTCTATGCACTAAAGCTAGATCTTCAGCGTCCTTTCTTAGGAGGTACTTCCTCCCCCACCACTGACCACCCCCTCTCGACTTCACTCCCAGCCCATCCGGAAAGGCCAGCGGGATCTGTATTCTGGCCTGAATCAGAGACGCATCTGACCCTCTGGAGAACACTGCCTCCCGCTGGCCCAGGTCTGGCTCCTCTCCAGTCCCCCTGTGACTCCCTGTTTCCTGGGCTAGTCTTGGACCCCACGAGAGAATCGTTCCTCAGCCTCATGGTGAACTCATGCCCTCCAGCCTGATCCCCAGCTCCCTCCTTCCTGCCTTCTCTGCTGGTACCCAGTCCTAAGACACTGCTGCTGCTTCTTCCTTTGAAACATCATTAGTAGTCACATCCTCACAGCTGGCCTGCTCTCTTGCCAGGTTATTTATTTCTGCTATTCACTCCCTTCCCCTTGGATGTAACTTCTCCGTTCAGTTCCCTTTTCTTGCATGTAAGTTGTCCCCCATCCCAAAGTATTCCATCTACTTTTCTATCTCTGTCCCTTTTGCAACCCTCTCTGGGGATGGACTGGTAAATATTGACAGAGGCCCTGCCCCGTTCACAGATCCTGGCTCTGAGCCAGCCCTGTGCTCCTCCCTCCCCCCACACTCCCCACCAACCCCCCAACCCCCTAGCCCTCCACATCCCCACCTCCCCCCGCCTTGTCTCCACTGTAAGCCACTGGATGGTCATTTGCATCTCCCTAAATGTGCTTGGCTCCTCTCAGCTGAGAGAGAAAAAATAAATTGTATTTGGCTGAAAGGGTTGCTGTCCCTCTTTTCTGAGAAGCCCTGAGAGGCTGCCTTAATTCCCAAGACCATTCAGGTTCTCACTACCTTTGACTAAATTCTCAGCTATGACCCCAGATGCGAACACTCTCTGTTTCCACAGCTGGTAGGGCCGTTACCTGAAGCTCTCTTTAGAGAGGGCATAAGGGAATAAGAAAAAAGAAAAAAAGCCCAGGCGCTGTGGCTCACGCCTGTAATCCCAGCATTTTGGGAGGCCGAGGCGGGCAGATCACGAGATCAGGAGACTGAGAACATCCCCATCCTGGCTAACACAGTGAAACCCCGTCTCTACTAAAAATACAAAAAATTAGCCAGGCGTGGTGGCGGGCGCCTGTGGTCTCAGCTACTTGGGAGGCTGAGGCAGGAGAATGGCGTGAACCCGGGAGTGAGCTGAGATCACGCCACTGCACTCCAGCCTGGGCAACAGAGCGAGACTCCATCTCAAAAACAAAGAAGAAAAGGAAAAAGAAAGAAAGAGTAAAGGGAGGAGAGAGAAAAGAAAAAGAGACGGAAAGAAAAATAAAAGGAAAGGGAAAGAAGGGAGGGATTGAGGAAGGGAAGAAAGAAAGAGGATGGGAGGGAGAGAAAGAAAGGAAGTTTCACCAACTTCTCTCAGAGGAAGACATCAAAGGTGGCAGAGAATGACTGATGGCTCCCTGATGGAGTGGTTGGTAGAAAATGGGCAAGACAGAACCAGGCCTTGAAAAACAGATGAAGTTACGGAAGAAGACGGTGGCGGTGGAAGCCCGGCTTGGGGATGGGACACAGATTTCCACAAGTTGCCAGGAAAAGCTGCGGAGCCAGGGCTGGAGAAGTGAAGGAGGGAGGTGTCTCAAGCAGGCACACCCCCACCCTAAGGCAGCCGCCTGCAGCCAGAGGCGGGCTGTGGTTAAGCAGCGCAGGATGTGGGCTGCACTGCTAAGCGTGGCTCCTGGGAGTGAGGGTGGGAGAGGTACAGCGGCAGCTGGGCGGAGGCCAGTGTGGGAGTGCTTTGTTCTCAGTCTCCCACAGCACACTCTGCTTGCAGAGAGAGGAGGCCGGAGCATCCAGGAACTGTCCTAATCCAGCTCAAACCAGCGGGCTCTATTCTCTCCCTCTCTGCACTGACAGCAGGGCTATTTACGAGTGCGACCACCACTAAAAAGGCCGTTTGTGACCAGCAGCCTCCACATACTGTTCCCCCTCAGTATGGGGGAACATAGCTACAGCTATGAGCTATAGCTACAGCTTCTATTTGTTTTTGGTCCCTGTTGAAGAGTCACTTCCTTCACTCTAAGCATCAACACTTAGGCTCAGAAGACGCCTCCATGATGTTGTCCATCACTAGCTTCTGATCAGCAGGCTAGCCCAGGGATGGCAGTTTTGTCCCAAGTATACTTGATTGTGCCCTGTCAAGGGGAGGCATGGCTCAGTGTAATACAGGCAATCACAGCTAACATGTATTGAACATTTACTCAATACAGGCTTCAGAAATTGTACTTAGCACTTTACCTGCATTATCTCATTTAATCTTTATGTTGACACAGCAAGTTAGATGTCAGCCTCACTTTACAGATGAGGATACTGAGGCTCCGAGAGGTCAAGTCATTGCCCAAGTCACAGATGGGGTGGGGCAGAGCTGGAACTAGCAGCCAATTCTAATGGTCAGAGCATCTATTCATTACTGACTGTGATCATAAAGAATGCTCCCCATTGTCACACACTGGGGCCTGTCAGGGGCATGGGGGGCAAGGGAAGGAAGAGCATTAGGACAAATACCCAATGCACGAGGGGCTTAAAACCTAGATGATGGGTTGATAGGTGCAGCAGATCACCATGACACATGTATATCTATGTAACAAATCTGCACGTTCTGCACATGCATCCCAGAACTTAAAGTAAAATTTAAAAATAAAAATTTTAAAGAAGAATGTGTCGGGCACGGTGGCTCACGCCTATAATCCCAGCACTTTGGGAGGCCAAGGCAGGCGGATCACGAGGTCAGGAGTTTGAGACCAGCTGGCCAACATAGTGAAACACTGTCTCTACTAAAAATACAAAACATTAGCCAGGCATGGTGGTGGGCGCCTATAATCCCAGCTATTTGGGAGGCTGAGGCAGGAGAATCACTTGAACCCAGGAGGCAGAAGTTGCAGTGAGCGCAGATCGTGCCATTGCACTCCAGGCCAGGTGACAGTGCAAGACTCCGTCTCAAAAAAAAAAAAAAAAAAAGAATGTTTCTCATTGTCATGACTTAAAAGCTCTGTATTTAATTGTTTATGCATTCCTTCAATTAGTGCTTTTCTAATCACTCATGTGGCTATCAGCACTATGCTAACTGCTAGGAGGATATCAATAAACAGTTCCTGTCTTCAAGGAGCTTGCAATTATATAAGAGTAGTCAAGCATGCAAAAAGTTAAACAGCAACACAAGGACAGATGATGCGATTAATCACTCATGCGTGCTACAGACAGTGTTGCAGGTATTCAGAGGCAGAGAAAGCTCCATGGAGGAAAGACTTTATCTAGGCCTTGAAGGGAAGGACGAATAGAACTTGGAGATAAAGAAGGCACTCCAGGCCGGGCATGGTGGCTCACACCTGTAATCCCAGCACTTTGGGAGGCCAAGGCAAGTGGATCATGAGGTCAGGAGTTCAAGACCAGCCTGATCAACATAGTGAAACCTCATGTCTACTAAAAATACAAAAATTGGCCGGGCATGGTGGCATGTGCTTATAGTCCCAATTACTCGTCTCTCCCACGCTAAGATAAGCTATCCCTTGACCCTGCATGCCTCCTGCCCAGATACTTCCCTTTCTCTCTCTACCTTTTTAAGCCCCAAAGAGAAGTCTACTAGGCCAACTTCCTCATTTCCCTCCGATCCTCAGCCCTCTACAGTCAGGCTTCCTCCTCTACCACTCCAGAAACTCTCAAAACATCACAGTGCCCTCCTTCTTGCCAAATCAAAGAAGCATTCCATGAGCCTTTCAAGAGCAGACCTCTCAGAGGTATGTGAAAGATTGACTGCTCACTTCCTTGGCTTCCATGACATCATCTGCCCCTCCTTACCTCTCTTGAAATTCCTCCTCCACCTGCTCCTTAAACATTGGTGTTCCTGGAGGTTCTGTTCTCATTCCAATACCCTTCACACTTCACCTATTTTTCTTACTTTCCCATATCTCTATCCCCAGACCTAACCAGATCAGATATCCTCTTAGGCTTCAGACATATTCTGGATGTATTCATTTGGGAGCCCACAGACTTCACAGACATTTCAAATTCAAGATGTTCAAAATTGAAGTCACCATTCCACCCCCCACCCACCCTCAATCCCTCAAACCATCTCCTCCACCTGCCTGTCCGTCCCCAGCAAAGGGTACCACCATCTACACAGTGCTGCTGGATCAGAAACCCTGGAATTGGCCTGGATGCCTCCTGCACCCTCATTTTCCACATCCAATTAGTCACCAAATGGCACTCCCTAAATAGCTCTTCAAACTGATTTCTCTCTGTTTCTGCCTCCAGAATTAGGTGTGCCATATCACTTCCTGCTTGAAGCTCTTCAAGGATGCGTAACCTCATACAGGAAGAAGCCCATACCCCCTACTTAGCCTTATACTCCAGGTCTTCTGCCTTTGGATCCTTACCACCTCTCCCTTATTGCTAACACTCTGCAACTTGAACTTCATGCTCTAGTAAAACTAAATCTCTTGAAATTCTCCCTGCTCTCCACCTCTGTGTCTTTGCTCATGCTTCCTTCTCTGCCTGGACTGTTCTTTCCTTGCCTCACTTTTCTTTTTTTTTTTTTTTCTTTTCTTTTCTTTTTTTTTTTTTAATTAAGCAGACTTTATTTGAGCAAAGAAAATTTATGAATTGGGCAGCACCCTGAACCAGTAAAGGTTCAGAGTGCTTCACCCAGCAACATGGGCAGGCCGAATTTATTGGAAGTAATACACACAAACAGTTTGATGGGGTACAGCTCAGCATTTGCCTTATATGGACATGGTCTGATCAGTTGGCAGCCTGTGACTGGTTAAAGTACAGCAGCTGTGACTTGCTGAGATTCAGCTGTTTGTTACAAGAATATGGTCTCAGTTGGGAGGTAGCTGACTTAAATACTAAGTTGGGTTGCAGTTCAACAGATACGCCAGCAGCTTTGGGCCAAATTTAATTTAAACATTTCTGCCTTTTGGTCAGCATCTCAATTTTGAGAGATTGACCAAAACTTTGGCCCTTGACCCCATTTTCCATCACCATCATAATGGACTTGTTTTGTTTTAATATTGAACTCACAATTCACAACTTCACCTTAGTTGGATGATTCTTTGTGCTGCTTTCTTCATGTTTTTGTTATTCTAACCCTAATAGACCAGTTGATGTATAAAGAATGACTGCATAGGAGCACTTAAGACTTCCCAGGGGAAGCAACACATCAGAGAGACTATTATTGTTATTATTATTTTTTATTATTTTTAAGATGGAGTCTCGCTCTGTCACCCAGGCTGGAATGCAGTGGTACAATCTTGGCTCCCTGCAACCTCCACTTCCTGGGTTCAAGCAATTCTCCTGCCTCAACCTCCTAAGTAGCTGGGATTACAGGCGCCCAAAACCACAACCGGCTAATTTTTGTATTTTTAGTAGAGTTGGGGTTTCACCATGTTGGTCAATCTGGTCTTGAACTCTTGTCCTCAAGTGATCTGCCTGCCTCGGCCTCCCAAAGTGCTGGAATTACAGGGGTGAGCCACCGCACCCAGTCAGGGAGACTATTATGATGACTATGAGTGGACAATGCCAAGAAACTGAAGTACGCTCCTTATCAGGAGTTTCCACAAACAACTAGTCAAAATCAAACAACTCAGTCCATGCAATAAACATAGTTCAATAGCATTTGAGTCCAGCTGGTCAGTCTTGGTTCAGGAGATGATGTTGATTAGGGCTACAGTTCACTACAAAAAGACCTGATTTAAACTCACCTCATTAAATGAGAGAGCTATATTAGAGAGTCTCAGAGACCTCCACCCAGCAACAGTGGACAAGTAGTGTTTATAAATAGAAAAAGGAAATGGTATTGGATATAGCCTGATCGGTTATAGATCAGCCTTTGCCTAATTTAGACACATCTGATCAGTCTACAGTCTGCCCCTGACTGAAAGCTGGCTGCTATGATTGGAGGAGACTTCCTTTCTTCTTACAAAAATATACTCTCAGGTCAGGTTGTAGTTTGTTTACATATTAAATGAGGTTACATCCCAGTCAAATCCTCCCTACAAAGTATCCCCTATTCTGACCTCTATCACCATAGACTAGTTTTGCTAGTTTTATAGCTTTAAATAAATGGAATCATACAATTAAAAAAAAGAAGAAGAAGAAAAGAAAAAAGGAGGTTGCAGTTCACTAAATTACAGCATTTTGGAGCAAATTTAATTTTTTTTTTTTTTTTTTTTTTGGACAGGGTCTTGCTCTGTCACCCAGGCTGGAGTGCAGTGGCACAGTCTCGGCTCACTGCAACCTCCACCTCCCAGGTTCAAGTGATTCTCCCCCTTCAGCCTCCCAAGTAGCTAGGACTACAGGCACCCACCATGACCAGCTGATTTTTGTATTTTTACTAGAGATGGGGTTTCACCATGTTGGTCAGGCTGGTCTCAAACTCCTGACCTCAGGTGATCTGCCCACCTCAGCCTCCGAAAGTGCTGGGATTACAGACATGAGCCACCGCGCCCAGCCTGGAACACATTTAATTTAATTTAGCAGAACTTACTCCTTGTGCCCAGAGGAAGTGGGGGCAAGAGTTGCTTCCCATGAAGAGTGCACCTGATGAGAAGGCAGCTCCAGATGACTCAAAGGAAAACCAAGAATCAGGAGAGAAAGAGAAGTGCAGTTCTTGCCTACTTCAGGAGAGGACCCCAAACTCCTGGTTAATAGTAGGGACCTACTTCCCTGTGCACCCCGGCTCCCTCTCCACTGTGCAGTTGCCTCCTGGGCCTGGCGACCACAACTTGGGGCCTCCTCTAAGGCCCAGAGTTCACAAAGTCAGATGACGCCCAGCTGAAGTGGTCTGGGCCTTGTGGCAGCACCAGATCCAGGGCGAGGTCACACTGCTGGTCCTCAGAGTACATAGGCCAGTAGCCCTGCAGCTACAGCGCGCTGCCACATACATACTGCATGCGCAAAGGGCAGTAGGTGGCAAAGACCTTGGTGAAGGGCAGCGCGTGACGCCGGGCCTGAGAGACGTTGAGCTCATTCCTAGACAAAGTCTAGAAGGCCTCAAGTGGCCAGCCTATCCCTGATCTATGGGTGATGTTGTGGATCCAGGCCTTGAGCTGTGGCGTGACTCACCTTGCCTCCACTTCTCACGTGACTTCTATTCACGCATCAAAACTAAACAGATGATGATTTCCTCCAGGAAGCTTTCAAAATCCCTCTCAGATGAGGCTAAAAACTACTACTTCTTGGTGCCAAACAACTCTGTAACTCTGTTTATAACTCTGTCATATTCCTACCATCATATTAGATGTATCTGTATGTTTATTGAAAGGATGGATGATAATGGATGGCTGGATGGGTGAATGGATGGATGGATGATGAGTGGATGAATGGATGAATAGATGATGGATGGATGAATTTTTTCACTACTAGATATGAGGACAGAATCTGCATTTTTCTTTGATGTACTAGCTCCTACATAGTTCAGAGCCTAGTTCATAATATATCCTCAATAAATGTTGACATGAACTGACCTTGAAGATGATGCTGATGGAACTTCCACAGAAGACCAATAAGATATCGATGGGAAATACAGATATTACTAACATAGATAGAAAAATAATCAAAATGAACATACTGAAAACTTGCAAGCACAGCGTCCCTACTCAAAGGAACCTGCTATTCCTCCAACTGTTTGGCTTGGATTGATGTCTAGGAACAGCCAGCTAAAATCAACCTCATCCTAGGTAAAGGTACTTTGATTTGCAGTAGAGAATAAGAGAAAAAGTTTGGTGTGGAAAGAGAAGAGGTAAGAGCTTTCTTTACTGGGTGAATCCATAGTTATAGATTATTCAGAAAGGGATGCTGTCTGAAAACCAAGCGTCCCTTTTCAGATATGTTGACTCTTAGTTCCTTCAGACATCCCTGGTACAAGTCTTGGCCCCATCCCAGAGCTGGGACATGATTAGGAGACAGAGATTTGCCCTCCTGGCATTTGCCCATTCCTTGGTCCTGTAAAGTACAAGCAACTAGATATAATGACAAAAATATTTCCCAACTTTTCTCAATGAGTTCTCGAGCTATTTAACCCTGAACACTTATTTTATTTAAGAATACCTCAAAATGGAAGAATTGGAGATGATGCTGAGAAGCCAGGGAAACCCTAATAACTCAGAGACAATTCCAACAATGCAGTATAACTATCACTGCATCATCACACCCTGTTCACTCAACAGGCTATGGACTCAGGGGTTCTATTTACCCTAATCCCATATTCCTCCTCCCAAATTTAGAGCCGACCAGAACAACAGGTCTCTTAATTCCCTCTTTAGCTAAGAATTTCTAGCCCTGAGAAATGCAAAGCAAAACCACAATGCATTACCACCTTACTCCTGCAAGAATGACCATAATCGAAAAATTAAAAAAAAAAAAAAAGATGTTGGAGTGGATGTGGTGAACAGGGAACACTTCTACACTGCTGGTGGGAATGTAAACTAGTACAACCATTATGGAAAACAGCATGGAGATTCCTTAAAGAACTAAAAGTAGAACTACCATTTGATCCAGCAATCCCTCTACTGGGTATCTATGCAGAGGAAAAGAAGTCATTATATGAAAAAGATACTTGCACATGCGTGTTTATAGCCGCACAATTAGCAACTGCAAAAACATGGAGGCAACGCAAATGCCCATCAATTAATGAGTGGATAAAGAAACTGTGGAGTATGTGTGTATGTATGTGTGTATGTGTGTGTGTATATGTATATATACATATACATATATACATATATACACACACATATACATGTATACATATATATACATGTATATATGTACACACACATACATATATATGATGGAATACTACTCAGCCCTAAAAAAAATGAATTATGAATTAATGGCATTCACAGAGACCTCGATGAGATTGGAGACTATTATTCTACTCGATGAGATTGGAGACTATTATTCTAAGTGAAGTAACTCAGGAATGGAAAATCAAACATCATATGTTCTCTCTCATAAGTGGGAGCTAAGCTATTAGGATGTGAAGGCATAAGAACAACACAATGGACTTTGGAGACTCAGGGTTGGGGATAAAAAGACCACAAATTGGGTACAGTGTGTACTGCTCAGATGATGGGTGCACTAAAATCTCACAAATCACCACTAAAGAACTTACTCATAGCCCGGCATGATGGCTCACGCCTGTAATCCCAGCACTTTGGGAGTGGATCATGAAGTCAGGAGTTCAAGACCAGACTGGTGAAGATGATGAAACCCCGTCTCTACTAAAACTACAAAAAATTAGCTAGGTGCGGTGGCAGGCGCCTATAATCCCAGCTACTTGGGAGGCTGAGGCAGGAGAATCGCTTGAACTCAGAGGGTGGAGGTTGCAGTGGGCTGAGATCATGCCACTACACTCCAACCTGGGCAACAGACTCCGTCTCAAAAAAAAAAAAAACAAAAGAACTTACTCATGTAGCCAAACACCACCTGTTCCCCAATAACCTATGGAAATTAAAAAATTTTAAATAAAGAATTTCTAGCCCTGAACATTGGTCTTATTTATGAAGTCCGATCCCACAGGTACCTGTTGCTTACTGACATCATGGGCAGAGATGTCCTAGCAAATATCCTTGGAATGACAGGTGGAAGAGTTGGAAGTGGAGTTGAAATCCTGAGAACGTTTCCTACTTGGACAGAGGCAGAGTAGTGCAGGATAAATGTAGATGCTGAAGTGAGAAAAATAAGCGGATGAGGAGACTGTAGATTACATATGGGATGCAGAGGACAGGAGGGATACACATCATAGAAGGAACACCACATTGCAGTTGAATGCAGTGTATGGGGGGAAACAGTGGAAAGGAGGAATATAGAATAAAGGAAAGATTAAGAGTATAGAAGAGGAGCTCAATTTCTGCCTCTGGCCTAGTTGGAGTATCAGGAATTGAATTTACCCTTCTGCACGAAACAATTAAGACGAGATAAAATAGATGAAAATAATAGGTTTTAAGACATTGGATTTCAGGCAAAAATAGACAGTGATCTCTGAGAGGTGGGAAAAAAACAAGGGAAGCCCTAGGGTTGCCCCAGCTTACAGCCTGGAGAGAGTTCCCAGCCTATGGTTCATGGCAGGAGAACCCAAGCAGAGCAGAGATGAGCAGAGTACTGAGGTGAAGAGACAGAGATTACAGGCCAAGGTTTCTAGAGTTTATAAGAGTACAATAGAGGACAGAGACGCCCTCAGAGACAACTCCAGAGATCTGCAGAGGCCCCTCAAATCTTCAGCTAAGTAGTGAGCAGTGTGTGCATATGAAAAAAGTACAAGATGCCAAATTCAAAAACCACTTGAAAAGATTAGAGAGAATAGTCCTTGGAGCTCACACAAGGCCAGAAAGAGTTCCTGTGTGGCCAGGCGCACTGACTCACACCTGTAATCCCAGCACTTTGGGAGGCTGAGGCAGGCGGATCACCTGAGGTCAGGAGTTCAAGCCCAGCCTGGCCAACATGACAAAACCCTGTCTCTACAAAAAATACAAAAATTAGCCAGGCGTGGTGGCAGGTGCCTGTAATCCCAGCTACTTGGGAGGCCGAGGCAGGAGAATCGCTTGAACCCAGGAGGCGGAGGTTGCAGTGAGCCGAGATTGTACCACTGCACTCCAACCTGAGTGACAGAGCAAGACTCTGTCTCAAAAAATAGTAATAATAAAAGCTCCTGTGCCCTCATAATTCATGGAGTGTGGGGAAGAACGTTCAGAAGGGTTTTGCCTCAATAATGAGGACAAATGAACCCTGCATAAACGTTGTGCTGGTCCTACCTAAGGAAGCTTAAAGGCAAGGCCCAAAAGATCAAACTCTTTCCAAGTGAGTAATTGCATCTTAGAACAAAGCTCAAGGAAATGTATAGGAACACAAAAATATGTAGCATCTTAATTTTATGATTTCTGGCATTTAACCAAAACTTACCAGACAGGCAAAGAAACCAGAAAATGGGACTTGGAATGAGGGAGAAAAATCAATTCATCAAAACCAATCCAGAAATAATATAGATGATAGAATTACTAGGCAAAGACATTAAACAAGTGATTCTATATGTTGAAGAAGCTACAGTAGTCCTCCCTTATCTATGGGGGATACATTCCAAGACCTTCAGTGTATGCCTGAAATCAGATTATAGCAAACTCCATCATATACTATGATTTTCCTATACATACATACATACAGTAAAGTTTAATTTATAAATTAAGAACAGTAAGGGATTAACAACAATAATAATAAAACAGAATAATTGTGATCATATGACAGCATCACTACTCCTGCACTCTAGGGTCATTATTAAGTAAAATAAGGATTATATGAGCACAGCACTGTCACAGCACGACAGCTAATCTGATAACCGAGACAGCTACTAAGTGAATAAGGGAAGGTAGTATAGACAGTGTGGATATACTGGAAAAGAGGATGATTCACTTCCTAGGTGGGACAAAAAAGGGCAATGGGAGATTTCATCATGCTACTCCAAGTGGCATACAACTTAAAACTTACAAATTGTTTGTTTCTGGAGTTTTTCATTTAATATTTTCAGATCTCAGTCGACCATGGGTAACTAAAACCAAAGAAAGCAAAACAGCAGATAAAGGAGCACTACTGTAAAGGAAACATTGAACATGTTAAATAGCAACATGAATAACATTTTTTAAAAGGCCCAAGTCAAACTTGTAGAGATGAAAACTATGATATCTGAGAGGGGGAAAAAATGCATTGGCCATATCTGGCCGGGCATGGTGGCTCATGCCTGTAATCCCAGCACTTTGGGAGGCCAAGGCAGGCAGATCAGGAGTTCTGGAGTTCTGAAATCAGGAATTCAAGACCAGCCTGGCCAACATGGCAAAACCCCGTCTCTACTAAAAAATACAAAAATTAGCTGGGTGTGGTGGTGAGTGCCTGTAATCCCAGCTACTCTGCAGGCTGAGGCAGGAGAATTGCTTGAACTTGGTAGGCGGATGTTGCAGTGATCCAAGATTGCTCCACTGCACTCCAGCCTGGGCCACAGAGGGAGACTGTCTCAAGAAAAAAAGAAAAGAAAAAAAATGCATTGGCTATATCTAACAGCAGATTTGATATTACAGAAGAAAAGATTAGATTAGTAGGCTTGAAGATATAACAATAAAAACACAAAGATAAAATGAAACACAAAGAAAAAAAATAAAAGAATAGAAAAGAACATACCATGCTAACACTAATCAAAAGAAAACCATAATTAACATCAGACAAAGACATACTTCAAAGACCAAAGAATGTTACCTGGAATGAAGACAAATACATGTCATGTCACAATGACAAAGGAGTCAAGAGAATATAGCAATTCTAAATGTTTATGCACCTAATAACAGGGATACAAAATTGGCAGGCATGGTGGCTCACACCTGTAATCCCAAAACTTTATGAGGCCGAGGTAGGCAGATCACTTGAGGCCAGGAGTTCAAGACCAGACTGACCAACATGGTGAAACCCTGTCTCTACAAAAAATACAAAAATTAGCCAGATGGAGTGATGGACATCTGTAATCCCAGCTACTTGGGAGTCTGAGGCAGAAGAATCACTTGAGCCCAGGAGGTGGAGGTTGCAGTAAGCCGAGATCACACCACTGCTCTCCAGCCTGAGCAACAGAGCAAGAGTCTGTCATCAAAAAAAAAAAAAAAAAAATTAAAGCAACTCACCACAAATCAATGATAAGTATTTGAGGTAATGTTTATATTAATTAGCTTGATCTAGCCACTCCACACGATATACATATTTCAAAACATCATCATGCTGCACACCTTAAATGTATACAATTTATATTAGCTTGTTAAAATTAAATAAATAATAAATCTTTAAAATAAAAAACCCCAATTACACAATTTAAAAATTGAAGCAATCCCAGCACTTTGGGAGGCCGAGGTGGGCAGATCACTTTAGGTCAGGAGTTTGAGACTAGCCTGGCCAACATGGTGAAGCCCCATCTCTACTAAAAGTACAAAAATTAGCCAAGCATGATGGCGGGCACCTGTAATCCCAGCTACTCTGGAGGCTGAGGCAGGAGAATCGCTTGAACCCTAGAGTCGGAGGCTGCAATGGGCTGAGATCATGCCATTGCACTCCAGCCTGTAACAAGAGCGAGACTCCATCTCAAAAAAAAAAAAAAAATTAAAGCAGAAACTAATGAAACTTCAAGGAATCATATACAAAAATCACAATTGTAGTTACAGATTTCAACATCCCTTTTTCAAAAGGTAGTAAAACAAGTCAAATCAACCCTCTCTGTCTGAGGGTTTCACATCCATGGATTTAATCAACCATCAATCAAAAATACTCAGGACAAAAGTGGATGGTTACATCTGCACTGAATGTTTATGAACATTTTTGTCATTTTTTCCTAAACAATACAGTATAATAGTTATTTACATGGCATTTACATTGTATTAGGTGTTATAAATGATGTAGAGACGATTTAAAGTACATGAGAGAATGTGCATAGGTTATATGCAAATACTATGCCATTTTGTATAAGAGACTTGAACATCCATGGATTTTGGTATCTGAGGAGGATTCTAGATCCAATCTCCTGTGAATACCGTGGTACCACCATAGACCAAAAATCAGTAAGATACGTAAACCAAATTCACTTGATTAACGTTTATAAAACCCCACACCCACCACCAACAGAATACACAGCCTTTTGAAGTGCATACAGAACATTTATCAAAATTGATGATATTTGGGGTCATAAAACAAATCTCAATATATTTTAAAAGGTTAGTCACATAATGGAATTAAATAAGAAACAAATAACAGAAAGATAAACTAGGGATGTTAGTCAGAATAATGCTTCCCCCAAGTATGTCCACATCCTACTCCCTAGACCTAACAAGAGGTCACCTTACATGACTGAAGGGACTTTACAGACATAATTAAAGTTAGAGACTCCGTGATGGGAATATTATCCTGGATTATCTGGGTGCACCCAATATAATCATATGAGTCTTTAAAAGTGGAAGAGGAAGACACAAGCGTGAGTTGCAGAGAAGAAACAAAAGAAGAAAAAGAAAAGACACAAAGTGTAAGAAGGCATCAACTCACCATTTCTGGCCTTGAAGATGGAGGAAGGAGGCCATGAGGCCAAGGAATGTGGGTGGCCTCTAGAAACTAAAAATAGTTCTCATTTTACAGCCATTGAGAAAACAGGGACTTCAGCCATACAACCACAATGAACTGAATTCTGCCAACAACTCAACTGGGCAGGAAATGGAGTCTCCTCTAAAGCCTCCAAAAAGGAATGCAACCTGCTGACACCTGAGTTTTAGCTCAGTGAGATCCATACTCTACTTCTGACCTATAGAACTATAAGATAATAAACTTGTATAGTTTTCAGCCACTAAATCTATGGTAATTCATTACGGCAGTAATAGAAAACAAATACACTGGGAACTCTCGAAATATTTGGAAAGCAAATAACACACTTCTAAGTAGCCCATGGACAAAAATCAAATCAATGGAAAAATGGAAAGTATTTAAACTGAATGATAATGAGAACAAAAGGTATCAACATCTGGGGGTTCCTGCTAAAGCAGTATTTAGAAGGAAACGTATAGACAGAATTAAATGTATCTTAGAAAAGAACAAAGGTCTTAAACAATGAGCACAGCTTCCACCTTAAGGAACTAGAAAAAGAAGAGCAAATTAACTCAAAGTAAACCCCCCCAAAAAAGAAAGAAAGAGTGAAGATTACTGTTCACAATAGCAAAGACGTGAAATCAACCTAAATGGCCATCAACAGTAGACTGGACAAAGAAAATGAGGTACAAACACACCAGGGAATACCATGCAGCCATAAAAAAAGAATGAGATCATGTACTTTCCAGCAACATGGATGGAACTGGAGGCCATCATCTTTAGCAAACTAATGCAGGAACAGAAAACCAAATACTTCATGTTCTCACTTATAAGTGGGAGCTAGATAATGAGAACACATGGACACAAAGAAGGGAACAACAGACACTGGGGGCTATTTCAGGGTGGAGGGTGGGAGGAGGGAGAGGTTCAGAAAAAAATCTATTGGGTACTATGCTTAGTACCTGGGTAATGAAATCATCTGTACACCAAACCCCCAAGTCACAAGTTAACCTATATAACAAACCTGGACATGCACCCCTGAACCTAAAATAAAAGTTAAAATTTTTTTTAAATAAAACAAAACCACATATAAATGAGAAAATAATTTTAAACAATTACAAACAAAGTTTAAACAAAAATAAACAATATGAGAATAACCATGAAAAATAAAATAAAATAAAGATCAGAGCTGACATCAATAAAATAGGAAACAGAAACGCAACAGAAAAAGCAATGAAACATTTCAGAAATAAATAATCCATAAGTAAAAAAAAATCAATGAGACCAAACGATGGTCCAGAGACCAATAAAACTGATAAATTTCTAGCCAGATTGATCAGGAAAAAGCAGAAAATATATAAATTATTAATATTAGGAATGAGAAATAACATCACCGTTCCTACAGGTATTAAAAGAATAAGAAGTCAGGCACTGTGGCTCACGCCTGTAATCCCAGCGCTTTAGGAGGCTGAGGCAGGCAGATCACCTGAGGTCAGAGTTTGAGACCAGCCTGGCCAACATGACAAAACCCCGTGTACTAAAACACAAAACTTAGTCCGACCAGGTGGCTCATGCCTGTAATCCCAACTACTCAGGAGGCTGAGGCAGGGGAATAGCTTGAACCTGAGAGGTGGAGGTTGCGCTAAGCTGAGATCATGCCACTGCACTCCAGCCCAGGCAACATAGTAAGACTCTGTCTCAAAAAAAAAAAAAGAATAAGAAAGGAATGTTATTGTCTTAGTCCATTCACCCTGCTGTAACAAAAATATCATAGAATGGGTGGCTTGAACAACATTTATTTCTCAGTTCTGGAGGCTGGGAAATCCAAGATTTCCCAGATTTAGTATCTGGTAAAGACCCACTTCCTGGTTCATACCTTCTTACCATATCCTCAAATGGTAGAAGGTGCTCTCTGGGGCCTCTTTTGTAAGGGTACTAATGCCATTCATGAGTGCTCCACCCTCATGAGCTAATCACCTCCCAAAGGCTCCACCTTCTTTTTTTTTTTTTTTTTTTTTGAGACTTGCTCTGTCACCCAGGCTGGAGTGCAGTGGTACGATCTCGGCTCACCACAATCCTCGCCTCCTGGGTTCAAGAGATTCTCCTGCCTCAGCATCCTGAATAGCTGGGATTACAAGTGCACACCACCACACTCAGCTAATTTTTGTATTTTTAGTAGAGACAAGCTTTCATCCTGTTGTCCAGGATAGTCTCAAATTCCTGACGTCAAGTGATCTGCCCACCTCAGTCTCCCAAAGTGCTGGGATCACAGGCGTGAGCCACCATGCCCCACCTTCTCCCAAAGGCCCCACCTTCTATCACCATCACAATTCAAGGTTAGGAATTCAACATAGGAATTCCGGGGGAACACAAACATTCAGCCCATAACAGTTATGAATAATCGTGCCAATAAATTTCACAACTTGGATAAAATGGACACAGTCCTTGAAAAAGCTCACTGATGATGAAATAGATATCCCAAATAGCTCTTTATCTATTAAATAAATTGAATTTGTAGTTTAAAAAAAAATTCAGACCTAGGTAGCATCACTGGTGAAATCTACCAGACATTTAAAGAAGAAATAATACCAATTCTACACAAACACTTCAAGAAAATTGAAGAAGGAATTATTTCAACTCGTTCTCTGGAGACCAGATTTAACCTGTGTTGATTACCCTGGTTAATTTTATGTGTCAACTTAGCTAGGCCCAGATATTTGGCTTAATACATCAGTATGTTGTTATGAAAGCATTTTTGGCCGGGCGCGGTGGCTCAAGCCTGTAATCCCAGCACTTTGGGAGGCCGAGACGGTCGGATCACGAGGTCAGGAGATCGAGACCATCCTGGCTAACACCGTGAAATCCCGTCTCTACTAAAAAATACAAAAAAAAAAAAAAACTAGCCGGGCGAGGTGGCGGGTGCCTGTAGTCCCAGCTACTCGGAGGCTGAGGCAGGAGAATGGCGTAAACCCGGGAGGCGGAGCTTGCAGTGAGCTGAGATCCGGCCACTGCACTCCAGCCTGGGCGACAGAGCGAGACTCCGTCTCAAAAAAAAAAAAAAAGAAAAAAAAGAAAGTATTTTTATTTATGAGATTAACATTTAAATCAGTAGACTTTGAGTAAGGTAGATTACTCTCCATAATGTGAGTGGACCTCATCCAATCACTTGAAAGCTTTGAGAGAAAACAGACTGAGGTCCTGTGAGTAACAGGAAAATCTGTCTCTAGATTGTTTATGGACAGTTGCAACAGCAACTCCCTTGGTCTCCAACTTGCCAACATACCCTGCAGATTTTAGACATGTCAGCTACATAAGCCAATTTCTCTAGAGAAACAGAACCAATAGGATACATACACAGTTGTCCCATCCCTTGGTGGGGGATTAGTTCCAGGACCTCCCCATGGCTACCAAAATCCACAGATGCTCAAGTCCCTTACGTAAAATGATGTAATATTTGCATATAACTTGCACACATCCTCCTATATACTTTAAATCATCTCTAGATTACTTGTAATACCTCATACAACATAAATGCCATATAAATATTGTACTGCATTGAGTTGTTTTTTCTTTTTTTAATTATACTTTAAGTTCTAGGGTACATGTACACAACATGCAGGTTTGTTACATATGTATACATGTGCCATGTTGGTGTGCTGCACCCATTAACTTGTCATTTACATTAGGTATATCTCCTAATGCTATCCCTCCCCCCGTCCCCAACCCCACAACAGGCCCCAGTGTGTGATGTTCCCCACCCTGTGTCCAAGTGTTCTTGTTCAATTCTCTCCTATGAGTGAGAACATGTGGTGTTTGGTTTTCTGTCCCTGTGATAGTTTGCTCAGAATGATGGTTTCCAGCTTCATCCATGTCCCTACAAAGGACATGAACTCATCCTTTTTCATGGCTGCATAGTATTCCATGGTGTATATGTGCCACATTTTCTTAATCCAGTCTATCATTGATGGACATTTGGGTTGGTTCCAAGTCTTTGCTATTGTGAATAGTGCCACAATAAACATACATGTGCATGTGTCTTTATAGCAGCATGATTTACACTCCTTTGGGTATATACCCAGTAGTGGGATGGCTGGGTCAAATTGTATTTCTAGTTCTAGATCCTTGAGGAATTGCCACACTGTCTTCTACAATGGTTGAACTAGTTTATAGTCCCACCAACAGCGTAAAAGTGTTCCTATTTCTCCACATCCTCTCCAGCACCTGTTGTTTCCTGACTTTTTAATGATCGCCATTCTAACTGGTATGAGATGGTATCTCATTGTGGTTTTAATTTGCATTTCTCTGATGGCCAGTGATGATGAGTATTTTTTCATGTGTCTGTTGGCTGCATAAATGTCTTCTTTTGAGAAATGCCTGTTCATATCCTTTGCCCACTTTTTGATAGGGTTTTTCACTTTTTCTTGTAAATTTGTTTAAGTTCTTTGTAGATTCTGGATATTAGCCCTTTGTCAGATGGGTAGATTGCAAAAATTTTCTCCCATTTTGTGGGTTGCCTGTTCACTCTGATAGTATGTACTGTATTATTTAGGGAATAATGACAAGAAAAATTCTGTATATGTTCAGTACAAGTGCAGTCATCCTTTTATTTCCAAATATTTTTGATCTTCAGTTGGTTAAATCCACAAATACAGAACCCATGGATTCAGAGAAACAGACAAACTGAACCAATGGGAAATAGATATATTTTTATATATTTATATATATATATATATATATTTATATATATATATATTTATATATAAATGTATATATATAATATATAAATAATATATATTTATATATAAATGTATATATTTTATATATAAATATATATTATATATAAATGTATATATTTTATATATTTATATATAAATATATATTTATTTATATATTTAAAGTAGACAAAGAAATAATAAAGATTACTATTCACAATAGCAAAATGGGATACACACACACATACGTATGGATTATATATTGTATATATCACATTGATTCTGTCTCTCTGGAGAACCCTAAGATACTGATACCAAAAACAAAGACATTACAAGAAAAGAAAACTATAGACAAATTCTCTTATGACATAGAGGTAAAACTTCTTAATAAAATTTTAATAAATGTAATCCAATAACATACCAAAAGAATAATACAAAATGACTAGAGTTTTTTCAGGAATACAAGGTTAGTTTAACCATACCATGCCATCAATGTAATTTACCATATTAACAGACTAAAAAAGTAAAACCATATTATCATCTCAATGGATGCAGGGTAAGTGCTTGACAATACCCAACACCTATTTTTGATACAAATTCTCAGCAAACTAGAAACAAAAGAACTTCCTCAACCTGCTAAAGGACATCTAAGAAAAACCACAGCTAACATACTTAAAGATGAAAGACAATGCTTTCCTCCTAAGATCATGAACAAGGCAAGGATGTCCTCTCTCCACTTCTATTCAACATTGTACTGGAGGTTCTAGCCAGTGCAATAAGCCAAGTAATAGAAACAAAAAGCACCCAGATAAACAAACTGTTTTTGTTCACAGACAACATGATTGTCTATGTAGAATATTCAACGGTCTT
This sequence comes from Trachypithecus francoisi, assembly GCF_009764315.1. Taxonomy (NCBI): domain Eukaryota; kingdom Metazoa; phylum Chordata; class Mammalia; order Primates; family Cercopithecidae; genus Trachypithecus; species Trachypithecus francoisi. Next base: position 106,643,271 of record NW_022681473.1, read on the forward strand.
ACAAAAGAAGTTACTAGAATTAATAAGTGAGTATAGCAGTTTTGCCTTTTGTTTTGATTAATATACAAAAATTAATTGTATTTTTATATATAGCAATAAACAATTGGAGATTTAAATTTTAATACCATATATAGCCTGGTACAGTGGCTTACACCTATAATCCCAGCACTTTGGGAGGTCAAGGTAGGAGGATCGCTTCAGTACAGAAGTCCAAGGCCAGCCTAGGCAACATAGTGAGATCCCGTGTCTACACAAAAATAAAAATATCCAGGCATAGTGGCACATGTCTGTAGTGCCAGAGCTACTTGAGAAGCTGAGGTGGGAGGATCACTTGAGTCCAGAAGTTCAAGGCTGCAGTGAGTTGTGATCATGCCACTGTACTTCAGCCTGAGTGACAGAGCAAAACCCTGCCTCTAAAAAAACAAACAAACAAAAAAGCACATACAACAGCATCAAAAATATAAAGTATTTAGAAATAATCTGGCAAAATATATGTTCATGTATGAAAAGACTCAATATTGTTAAGATGTTAATTCTCTCCAAATTGATCTAGAAATGCAATACAATCTTGATCAAAATCCCAGCAGGCATTTTTATAGTAACTGAGGAGCCAATTAAAATGGACTTAGAGTAGCTAAAACTCCCTTTAAATGTTTGGGGCCAGGCACGGTGGCTCATGCCTGTAATCTCAGCAGTTTGGGAGGCCAAGGCCGGCAGATCACCTGAAGTCAGGGGTTTAAGACCAGCATGGCCAATGTGGTAGAACCCCGTCTCTACTAAAAATACAAAAATTAGCCAGGTATGGTGGTGGGCACCTGTAATCCCAGCTACTCAGGATGCTGAGGCAGGAGAATCACTTGAACCTGGGAGGCAGAGGTTGCAGTGAGCCAAGATCAGGCCACTGCACTTCAACCTGGGTGACAGAGTGAGATTCCGTCAAAAAAAAAAAAAAAAAAGTTTCACCTTGCCCGGTGTGATGGTTCATGCCCGTAAATCCCAGCACTTTAGGAGGCTGAAGAGGAAGGATCACTTCAGACGTAGGTAACATCACTGGTGAAATCTATCAAACCCAGGAACTCAAGACCAGTCTGGGTAACAAAGCAAGATCCTGTTTCTACCAAAAAAAAACTTCAAAATTTGCCAGGTGTGGAGATCACTACTCCATCTTTGAACTCCTGGACTCAAACTATCCTCTGGCCTCAGCCTCCTGAGTAGCTAGGATTACAGGTGCACACCAGCACACTCAGCTAGCATGACTGTTTTTTGTTTCTGTTTTCTTTTTTGAGACAGGGTCTGACTCTGTTGCCCAGGCTGGAGTGCAGTGGTGAAATCATGGCCCACTGCAGCCTTGACCTCCCCAGGCTCAGCTGATCCTCCCACCTCAGTGTCCTAAGTGTCTGGGACTACAGGTGCGCATCACCACACCAGCTAATTTTTTTGTGTATTTTTGTAGAGATGGAGTTTCTCCAGTATTGCCCAGGCTGGTCTCGAACTCCTGAGCTCAAGTGATCCACCCACCTCAGCCTCCTAAAGTACCGGGATTACAGACATGAGCCACTGCACCTGACCAGGCACCAGTGTTTTTAAAGCTCCCAGGAGATTCCAATGTGCAGCCAGTGTTGAGAACTGGGGAATGAGGGATGTAAAAGAATTTGAGGAATACAAGGTATTATGAGTGTGTGGAACGTGGGAAGGATCCAGAGTGTTGGTTAGATACAAGCCATGGAAGGGATGATCAAGGTAGAGAATCCAATGGGAAAGTAGGATCTTGGGTTAGGACAACTGCAGGAATAGGGATAAAAAGGATAGGGATAACTCAGAACTATGAATGAAACATGTGAATTAGACATTCGTTCTGTCTCTCACGAAATTAGGGTCTCTATGTATCTTGAGAAGATGGTGGGCAGAATCATCCAATTCTCTGGCTATGTGGTTACTAATTCTTTTCTCCTTTGGGAACCCAGGTCTAGGAAATTCTCAGTCATTAAACTTTCCAGAGGCTCTTTAAATTATTTGTGTAATCAGAGAACAAAAGAAGGAATCCCCTGCTCTGGGATCCAGGAACAGGCATAAAGGACATAGGAGAGAAAGTGGCCTCAATTCTTCCTCTAAACCAGAGACTCTCTGAATTTGGGCTGTTTCAGAATCATCTGGAAACACCCTGCCTAGAGTGCGTCTCTAGCACTTTTTAAATTTTATATTTTTTTTTTAATTTTTTTTTTTTGAGACGGAGTCTCACTCTGTCACCAGGCTGGAGTGTGGTGGCGAAATCTCAACTCACTGCAACCTCTGCCTCCCGGGTTCAAGCAATTCTCCTGCCTCAGCCTCCCAAGTAGCTGGGATAACAGGCGTGCATCACTATGCCCAGCTAATTTTTGTATTTTTAGTAGAAACAGCGTTTCACCATATTGGCAAGGATGATCTCAATCTCCTGACCTTGTGATCTGCCCACCTCAACCTCCCAAAGTGCTGGGATTACAGGTGTGAGCCACCACGCCCAGCCACGTTTATATTTTTAATAAATCCCTCAGGCCTCCAAAGTTTCAGAACCACGGCTGTTTTTTTTTAAGATAGGGTCTCACTCTGTAGCCCAGGCCAGAGTGCAGTGGCACAATCACAGCTCACTGCAGCCTCCAATTCCTGACCTCATGCAATCCTCCCACCTCAGCCTCCCAAATAGCTACAACTACAGGTGCCCACCACTGCACCCAGCTGATTTATTTATTTATTTATTTATTTATTTGGTCGAGACAAGATGTTGCTATGTTGCCCAGGCTGGTTTTGAACTCCTAGGCTCAAGTGATCCCCCTGCCTCTGTCTCCTAAAGTGCTGGGATTATATGCATAAGCCACTGTGCCCAGCCTAGAACCACTACTATTAGAAGTAATAGAAGATGGCATCTATTGAAAATATCCCTGTCTCAGCCAGGTGCAGTGGCTCATGCCTGTAATCCCAGCATTTTTGGAGGCTGAGTGGGTGGATCATTTGAGGTCAAGAGTTTGAGACCAGCCTGGCCAACATGATGAAACCCTGTCTCTACTAAAAATACAAAAATTAGCTGAACTTGGTGGCACATGCCTGTAATCCCAGCTACTCGGGAGGCTGAGGCAGGAGAATCACTTGACACCAGGAGACAGAGGTTGCAGTGAGCCGAGATCATGCCACGGCACTACAGCCTGAGCAACAGAGTGAGACTCCATCTCAAAAAACAAAAACAAAACAAAAAAAAAAAACTGTCTCAAACTCCTGTTTTCCAGGTAGATGGAGCAGGATAATGTGCTTTAATTGGTGAACGGTTTCTGATCCCAGTTTATAATGCAGAAGGCAGGAGTAAGCCAGGAACAGGTCCTGGTAAAAGGAAGCTAAAATGGTGCCTATGATACAGAGGAAGGGGATACGAAAGGGGCTTAGGTAAGACCTCCTTACAGCTAGTGGCACCTGGTCAGCAGGGCCATAGAGTTGAGGTCATCCCCTTAGCAGCAGTGGGACTTTGTCACACACACCCTCTGAGTCTTGGTGAGAAACTAGTCCCAGGGCCCCTTGTTGTCTCTGCCACCCCCGTTCATGACGTCATGGAAAATTCTGTGCGCCTGGGCTCCTGAACACAGCAGCCTGCCCTCAGCTGGATGAGGCAGCCAAAACCCAAAAAGGGTTGTGATAGGGACTGGAGTCAACAAGTAACTGTGGGAATGTGGTGGCGCAGACCCTTCACCCAGGGAGCCCTGTGAGCTAGAAACACCAGACAGCCAGGATGTGGCGAGAGTCACCCAACACACTGTCTGTGTGGGGCAGAGGAAGGAAGGAGATGAAGGAAGGAACACAAAGGTAGGAGGGCGAGATCCCAGACAAATCAGGACAACTCCCATGCCTTGCCCAGGAGCCTTAAGAAGTCCAGGCACCTGCTGAGTGAAAGAGGATATATTTATTGGCTGAGAAAGAAGGGAAGGTACAGTTGGTAATGGATGCTTCTAGAAGCCACCAGTCTCAGGGTCACTTGTTCCGGGCCCAGTTTCCTCCAAGATGGCTGTACTGAACATCATCTCGATCTCGGAGGGGCTAAGAGAGGAGAAGAGCAAACGGTCAGGAGGCAGGGTTAGAACTCTCGAGGAAGGGCCCCAGCAGGCCCCGACGATGAGAGTTCCTGTCTGACCTCTCCAGTCACACCCAGCGATGAACTCCACAGTAGGACCCTTCCCACGTGCAAACAGCATTCAGTGTCAGCCCTCCTTCCCCTCAAGGCTCACCTGATAGACCTGGTCATTCCTCAACAGAGCTTGTGTGTCAGCAGCTAGAAGAACCAGAGAGAGACATCAACGGCCGAGCAGATGGGACAGTGAGATCCACCCTCCCACACCCTCAGAAGTCTGCATGAGTGATATGAACACACAAGTTCTCTCAACAGTCAAAGTTCTAGGAGTCTTTAGAAGATTGCAAGAGTAACTCCCAGCTGAGACTAAACCTACCACCAGCCCCATTCCTTAACTGGTGCATAAGTTCACTGGTATACACACACACACACACACACACATGCTCAGCTCTTCCACTAACCCCCAGAGAGCCTTCCAGTCTCATGTCCAGCAAAGCAGAAGACTCCCAAAGCAAGGAGCAGAGTGGCAATGACATCAGTGACAATGATGCCAGCCAGGGTGGCTGGATCCAGCTCCACACAGTTCTGGCACACTGTGGCAGAAGGGAGGAGAGAGGAGAGGTTGAGAGCCTTTAAGATCAGGGAATCATCTCTGCCTCCTAGGGCAACACTTAGATCTCTCATGCTAAAATCCAAACTTCAATAAGACTCTGGGAGAAAGGCCTGGTGATGGCCTTGCCACACCTTCCTCCACCCTGCATCCCAAGGAATCCCTGAGAAGAGCCAAGAAGCAATCTCAGCTTTGCGGGGGACCTTGAACAAGGTGGTGGGCCAAACCTCTCACCCAACCGAGGCTGCAGTAACATGACCCCTACTGCTCTGTCTTGCTGAGTTAAACTCTCTCTTCCACTTTGAAGGTCCCCAAATCTGGCTCGTACCATTACAAGAGTGGCCTCACTTTGTTTAGAGAACAGATGGGCTCACCACAACCCTCTCTAGCCAGAAAGTTCTCATGTCCAGAAGCCCCATCCATTCCAACCCAAAAGGTTCAGGAAGCACATACTTCGATAATGAACTTGCACAGTAGATTCTTTGTCCTTGTATATATCTGTTCCATTACACCTATATATTCCTCGTGGGTCCAGGATGCGTTTTCCCAGGTCCAGTCTCGTATTATTTGTGAGCAGTGTTCCCACCGTTCCCTCTACCCATGTGACGCTGGTATTGCATTTCACAAACACTTTGTCCTCAAGTTCCTCTACAGATATCTTGAAGGGGCTCACTAAAGGGGAAAAAATATCACAATTGGAGATAGCTCTTTGGTCTGCACCAAGCCCTTTGTTCTGCGGAAGCTCATACTTAACAGAGACCATTTTCCTGGTCCAGGACAGTTTATGGTTTCTATCAAGAGAGACGGAAGTCCCAAGAAAAAGCCTTCAGAAAGTTTCCCACCAACTGCAGGGGTCAAGGGGGACATGAGGATGCCATTCAAGCAGAGGACAGGTATTGGGGCCTTGGTGCAAAAGAGGACCCCTCAGAGCAGGGTTGATCCAAGCACTTTCCTGGAAAGGAATCCAGACCGCTGATGAGGAGTAGGGGGAGCATGGACCACTGAAGCACCCGGAAGATATGGAAAGACAGAAGAACATTCTTTGGTTGGAAATGTCTGCATTTTTTCTTCAAGGAAACATCTAATTCTACTTTCCAGCCATCTACAACACTCCCACTTCAGCTTCTTGTCCTCATCGTTCCTCACTGCCCCTGCTCCATTGACAACCAAGAAAGTGGAGCTCTCAATACTGAAGGCTTTCGCAGGGTCAGGGATGGCTGTGGATGGAGACCAGCTGGTTTACCAGTTCCTGAATTACCAGCCCAGTGGTCCAGAAGGGGACCAGGGCAAATCCCATGTACAGTTTTCCACCCTTGGTTAGAAGGAGGAGAACAGGAAAAAAAAATTTATTGAATCCATCCCTAGAGCTCCTCACAAGTCAGGTGTTGTGGGAGACTTTTAGGGCTGGAGGTGGGTGTAGCAACATTTCAGATGCAGTGAGTTCCTTTGAAAGCCTGAGCACATCTCCACAGGCCACAGAGGCACTACAGTCTACGCCTCCAAACACGGAAAAGTAGAGTCTACATTCATTCATCCTGGGCTTCACACTCAGTCACAAATTTGGATACAAGAGCATCTTCTAGAAAACCCTGAAATAGCTGCTGCTCACACTTCTGAAGCAGGTTGGAAGAGTATGCATGTATGCTCAGGGAGACACAAGCACATCAAATGTTTCACATCCTACAGTCACGTCCTCTTCAGGGATCTGTCTCCAGTGGAAATCCTGAGTGTCCTAGTGCAGTCGACTATCAGGTGACCATTGGACCCAGTTTGCTTAGCATTGAAGGGGTTTCTGGGACATGGGACTTTCCATTTTAAAACTGAAATTGGCAAACTGAGATGAGTTAAAATCCTCCCATGTAACAACCCCTCAAATCTTCCCTCCCTCCTGCTCAACCTAAAGTTAACTTCTGTCTCAAAGCAGTCCCATGAGTGCTAGGACATGCCTCCAGGGGTGACATAATCATGGCCAAACGAACAAGAGTCCTGATTCCCGAGGCCATCAGCCCTAAAAGGAGTAGTGCAGGAAGTTGTGCTCCCATGGCCAGTCCCAAATTCAGGTACATACATACTGAGCTATTTCCTACAGATCTCTGGCCTAAGGCCTTCTGAGAGACATTCTAGGCCCACATGCACCCGTGGCTGGAGTCAGTCAAAGCCAAGAGCCTGTTTCCCAGACTCTATGCTACATCCTGGCCCTGCCCTCCTGACACCCTGGGGTGCCTGGTGAATTGAAGCTAGCACCGAGAAGCACTTTTTTTTTTTTTTTTTTTGAGATAAGGTCTCGTGGGGTTGCCCAAGTTGGAGGGCAGTGGCATGATCACATCTCACTGAAGCCTTGAAATCCCAGACTCAAGTGACCCTCCTGCCTCAGCCTCTCAAGTAGCTGGGACTATAGCTGTGCACCACCACGCCTGGCTCATTCTTTTGTTTTTTGTAAAGATAGAGTCTCATCGTGTTGCTCAGACTGGTCTCAAACTCCTGGCCTCAAGGGATCCTCCCACTTCAGCCTCCCAAAGTTCTGGGATTACTGGTGTGAGCCACCGTGCCTGGCAAGAAACACTTTCAAGTGGGCCTCACTCCCAACAGTAATGTCCCTCTCAGGTCCCTTCCCCCCGCACCTGGAGTAGCCTTACCTTGGGAGAGAAGGGTAGTCAGTACCAGGCCAGACAGAAACATGCTATGTTCCATCTCCCAGTGGAACTCATCCAGTAGATAAAGCCAGGTCACCGAACTATCAGCCTTGGTGAGAGCTGCCCTCCCCCAGCTGACTCACAGGTACCGGAAAGAGAAGAGTGGGGGAGGAACTAGAAGATGTCTGCTTCTCTGCTTTCTGCCGTTGATGATGGGAAATGGTCAGGGTGGGGGTGGGCTAGGGGTAGGGTAGGAAGGAAGCAGGTGTAAATTGCTCTATCTCTGAGCAGGGAGCTGGTAGAGAACATGGAAAAGGTAGCATGAACTTTAGCGTCCCTATTGACAATGCAACTACATTTACGCACCACCTAAAAACCGCCGCATCTCGAAGTCCCTTGAGAGAAGCCGTCGGCCCCATAGCGCAAGCCGCAGCAGCTCTACTTCTCATGGAGGTTGATCTTTCTCAGGACCCTTCACTAGGCAGCCAGGGACACCAGCTCTAGCAGCTTCTTGTCAGTGGGAGGCTGGGCTTTAGGGACCCCAGCCACAGATTTGAATCCTGGGTCCAATACTGCCTACCTGTGGGGCCTGGGCCAGCCATGAAATTTTTCAGAGTCTTATTTCATTAGCACCATTATAAGGATTCAAACAAGATGTTTGCATGGTGCCTCACACATCATATGTGCTCAATAAGGGGTAGTTATTAATAATAATATAATTGACTCACAGGCAATATTGAGCCTCCCGGGGAGACAAATGGACGTTTTTCCCCTGTGGCCTACGAGGATCTGAAACTCTTCACACTACTGCAGTTAGACTGTCACTTATCTGGGAACAGAGTCATGCCTGTCTTACTCACTGCTATATCTTATGCCTGGCACATAATGGGAGCTCTGCACATTTTTGTTGGCTCACTGACTGACTAGCTGAGGGAGACAGGGGCCTGAGATCCTAGACATTCAGTCCGGGCTCTGGCCCCTGAAAATGTGCTGGCCTGTCCTCAGAATTGTTCCACCGATTCCCTTCCAGGCACCTATTTCATGATCTCAAAAGAACAGTGAAGCCAGGTGCCGTGTCTCACGCCTATAATCCCAACACTTTGGGAGGCTGAGGCAGGAGGATCACAAGGTCAGGAGTTTGAGACCAGCCTGACCAACATGGTGAAACCCCGTCTCTACTAAAAATACAAAAATTTGGTGGCGCGTGCCTGTAATCCCAGTTACTCAGGAGGCTGAGGCAGGAGAATCGCTTGAACCCAGGAGGTGGAGGTTGCAGTGACCTGAGACAGTGCCACTGCACTCCAGCCTGGGCAACAAAGCGAAACTCTATCTTAAAAAAGAAAACAAAAAAAAGTGAAAAAAATTCCCGAATGAAGGCCTGGACTGAGGTGGCTTTCCATTCGGAGGTCCAGCCCCAGGAAGCTGAGAGTTCCTCCTAAATTCATTACCTATAGCAATAACAACTAACAACGAGTAACAACTGGCTACAATCCTAACAACCAATGACAGGGACACTTATCCCCCTCATGAAGAAATGGTCCCAGTACCATCTCCCACCCAGCATCCATTGCAGTTCCCTGTGCAAGATGAGTCTCTGAGTGGGAATCCAGCACTCTCTCCCTCTCCTTCCCCACCACCTCCACCCTCCTTAACGGAAAAATAAAAGGCATCTGCACCTGCAGCCCTGCTGAGGCCCCTGCTACCCACACTTGCAGCAGAGGGTGGAGGCTCTGGGTTCTTGCCTTCTCTCAAGGGCCCCAACCCGAACGGTGATGGGTGGAGCCAGTCTAGCTGCCGCACAGGCTGGCTGGCTGCTAAGGGCTGCTCTGTATTTTTGCCAGAGGACAGAGACTGACATGGAACAGGGGAAGGGCCTGACTGGCTTCATCCTGGCTATCATTCTCCTTCAAGGTAAGGGCCTACTAGGGGTCTGGCAGCCTGGGGAAGGGCTCAAGGGAAGAACCCATCACTACTGAGACAGGAATATTGGGATCCCTAACCTTGAGCCTACTTCTGCTGTCACCTTAGAGTTCAAAGAAGGGCAAAACGGAGCCTCTTAACTGTTCTCTGCTAGAGAGAAACAGTGTCCCATGGAGGAGCAGGAATCCTTGTCTCTGAAAAATGCAAACAGAGTACTTCACTGGCTAAAGAGAGGACCCTGTTACCGCCATCTTAGATTTGAACGCAGCCCAAAAGGGCATAGGCCAGGAAACTAAAAGAAAAAAGTATATGTTCCCTACTTCAGAGCTGGGGGTTAGCAGTCGACCTATGAAACGTCCATTCACTCAGTTGGGCAGTTGGCCAACTGGTCAACAAAGATGGGTGAGATCCTAATACGTGATATGCCATGAGGAAATAAAAATGAATAAAACACTTATGCTCCACAGAACCACAGTCTCATTGGAGAGATTAGTTTTCATGGTGCCAGACTGAGTGTATGGTACAGCATAGGTGCCTGCATGAATACTCCGTTGGAAATATCCAACAGGAAGTGGATGAACTGGGTTGATGCCTGGAGTCTGGACATACTGGGAAAGTTAAAACCATGGAATTTGCTGAAGTCACATAAGTACTATATGAGGAAGAGGGGACTGAAGATGGAACAGTGCGGGCACCAATTTTAAGGGGCAGTTAGAGAAAAAAAAAATTCCAGGAAAGAGATAAAAGGAGAAACAAAGAGCTGAAATAATCAAATGTATGCACTACCTTGGAAACCAAGGGAGTAGAGAGCTTCTAGAAGGAGAGAATTACCAAGAGTATAAAATGTTAAAGAGAGCCCACTAATATAAGAATATATTTAAAAGTTTAAGTCTGTGGGATGTGGCAGAATATGCATCATGGGTGATTTAGCACAGTTTCCGTGGGGTATTGAGAGTGGAAGCCAAGTGAAAATTGGTAGAAGGTGAAGGTCAGGTGATGAGGTCAGCAAGTGTAGACTATTCTTTAAAGAAATTTGGATGAGGAGGGAGAAAAGACTGGGTGGTAGGTCGAGGAGGAAGTAGAGTCTAAGAATAAATGTTTCTGAGGGTGAGAGAAACTTGAGCACATTTCTAAGCTAAAGGAGAAGATGATGAGTAGAGCAGGGTCCTGGAGTTGATGGTGGAAGGACAGTGGCAAGAGTGGGGTCAAGGCCGGGCGCGGTGGCTCAAGCCTGTAATCCCAGCACTTTGGGAGGCCGAGACGGGTGGATCACGAGGTCAGGAGATCGAGACCATCCTGGCTAACACGGTGAAACCCTGTCTCTACTAAAAAATACAAAAAACTAGCCGGGCGACGTGGCAGGCGCCTGTAGCCCCAGCTACTCCGGAGGCTGAGGCAGGAGAATGGCGTAAACCCAGGAGGCGGAGCTTGCAGTGAGCTGAGATCCGGCCACTGCACTCCAGCCTGGGCGGCAGAGCGAGACTCCGTCTCAAAAAAAAAAAAAAAAAAGAGTGGGGTCAAGAGCACAGAGGGGAAGGCAACGTTACCTTACCCTCTAAGACCAGGAGAAAGGAAGTGCAAACGGCGCTGGCCACAGATAGGTTTATAAAGGGAAAGGAAGCTAAAGGAGAAAGGACAATAACAGCTTCCGTGTTCTAAAAAAATCCAGGTGGGAGGCAATCCCACCTGCAGAAACTGAGCTGGGTGATGGCCGGTTGGGAGACTTGAAGAGGACAGTGAGAGTTTAGAATAGAATTATTTCTGAGAGAAATGGGATGAAAAGTCAGCTAAAGACAACACAGGTTGAGGAGCAACTCTCAAGCCTGGGTGAGGTGGCTGCATATCGTGGAAAGAGCATAGAGTTGAGCAGTAGAAAACCTGAGCTGTGGATCCAGCGTGGACACATAATGAGCTATGTGTACTTGAACAACTCCTCCACTGTCTGGGAGTTCTCACGTCAGCCAATCCAGAAATGTGGCAGGGATGGGCGTGGTGGTTCACGCCTGTAATCCCAGCACTTTGGGAGGTCGAGGCGGGTGGATCACCTGAGGTCAGGAGTTCGAGACCATCCTGGTCAACATGGTAAAACCCCATCTCTACTACAAATATTTTTAAAATTAGCTGGGCGTAGTGGTGGGCGCCTGTAATCCCAGCTACTCAGGAGGCTGAGGCAGGAGAATTGCTTGAACCCAGGAGATGGAGGTTGCAGTGATCCAACACGGTGCCCACTGCACTCCAGCTTCTGCGACAGCATGAGACTCTGTCTCAAAAAAACAAAAAAACAAACAAACAAAAAAAAGAAATGTGGCTATATGACATCTTAAGTCCTAAAAGGAAACGTCACTCAGATATGCAACATTAAAAGATGTCAATGGGCCAGGCACAGTGGCTCAAGGCTATAATCCCAACACTTTGGGAGGCCAGGGAGGGAGGATCATTTGAGCCCAGGAGTTTAAGACCAACCTGGGCAAAAGAGGGATACCCTGTGCCTACAAAAACTACAAAAATTAGCCAGGCATGGTGGCATGCACTTATGCCAGCTACTTGGGAAACTGAAGTGGGAGGATTGCTTGAGCCCAGGAGCTCGAGGCTGCAGTGAGTCATGATCGCACTACTGTACTTCAGCCTGAGTGACAGAGCAAGGAAAAAAAAAAAGATGTCTCGAAAAAAATTTTTAAAAACTATGTCAACGATCAGTGCAATCTCCTTTCCTGAATCCAATTTAGAATGAGGGATATCTGTCTTCTCTCAGTCTTCTGACCAGGTGGTCAGGAGAATAACTAGTTAGAAACTTCTTTATCTGTTTGTCTTGCTTTTTCTCCCATTTGCTCATTTATTCATTTGCACATTCATTCAACAAATAAAGTTCCTACCATGTTCCAGGCACTGCACTGGATACTGTTCAAAGATAATCCAGCCCTGCATGAGGTTCTAAGACGGTTCACTTCTTTTATTTCCATTATACTTTGACTCATGACCACCTCTCCCTATCACACACACTCCATGACTAGCCACACTACCTCTCTTGTCCTTTTTCAAAGCTGTATCTTATTCAGCTATTCTTTCTACTCAGAATGCCTTTCTCTGTCTGGTATATTCCTGCTTACTCTTCAGGGCCCAGACAAATGTCATTTCCTCTCTTAAGCTTTCCCTGACCCTCACCCTTGGTCAAAATTAATAGCTTCTACCCTTTTTTCATATGCAGTCATATAAGCACTAAAAGATAATGTATATGTTCTATTAAATTAATTGCATATATGTTTTAATTTTTTCACTTCGTCATAAACTTTGGAAGCAGCAGTTGATTCTTCATATCAGCACTCTTTTCTTTCATAATATCTAATTTTAGGTCATCATAGTGCTCGTTAAATGTTTGGATTAAATCTAATTGAATTGAATCCAAGTGCCAGATCTCTGTAGTATGTCTACCACGCAACTCTACTACCCTAAGGTTTTGTTTGTTTGTTTGTTTTTGTTTTTTCGAGACAGAGTCTTGCTTTGACACCTAGGCTGGAGTGCAGTGGTGCAATCTCAGCTCACTGCAACCTCCACTTCCCAGGCTCAACTGTTCCTTCCACTTTAGCCTCCTGAGTAGCTGGGACTACAGGTGCATACCACCATGCCAGGCTAATTTTTTTGTATTTTTTTGTAGAGACAGGGTTTCACCATGTTGCCCAGGCTGGTCTCTAACTCCTAGGCTCAAGCAATCTGCCCACCTCAGTGTCCCAAAGTGCTGGGATTACAGGCATGAGCCACTGCTCCCAGTCAACTCTGAGTTTTGAGACAGATTTGAGGACTAATTGAATAGCTAACTTCCCTGGGACATCCAGGGTTTCTACAAAAAAAGGATCACCAAGGCTGAAGATTTTATAAGGAACTCAGCCTAAAGGCTTTGGATAGTGCACACCCACTCCTTGCCAGGGCATTAGCTGCTCAGGGAGCAGAGTGTTCTCGACTGGATAGGCAATATCCTTACTTACATACATTACAATACAATTCTGATGCTAACCCCCCAAATTAGTGTCAGACCCTACAGGTTAAGAGCATGGTTCCCAACCAGATTGCCCTCACTTTAAATGCCAGCTACAAGTTCAGGGGACCCCAGACCACTCACACTTCTGACAAACTGCCTACAATCTTAAGGATCCCCATGACCCTTCTCATTGATAATTTGCTAGAATAACTCACAGAACTTAAGAAAGTGCTGTACTTCCTATTTCAGTTTTATTAAAAAATAAAATCAGAACCAGCTAAATGAAAAGGGCAAGGTCCAGGAGGGTCCCGAACACAGAGCCTCCATGCTTTCTCCCCATGGAATTAGAACACATCACCCCCAGCACTCTCCAACACTCTGCCAGCACATTGATGGGTTCACCAACCAGGAAGCTCCACCAAGTTTTTATTGAGGTATCTTTACATATGCATGATTGATTAAATCATTGACCACTTGACTGATCTCAATCTCTAGGTTCCCTTCCTGGGGCTGATACCACTAGTTTCCAAGCTGCAATCCTCTTACCATATGGTTGGTCTTGACCAGCACTATCCTGAGTCATTGCCATGGCATAAACTCAGGTATGGTCTAAGGGTCCACCACAGATAACAAAGCCACTCCTGTCACTCATGAAATTCCAAGGGTTAGAAACACCCTCCCAGGATACCAGGACAAAGATGAGACAAATTATTTATTATCACCTTGAATTCAGTTGGGTGATCTAGTCTACAATACAGATAACTAAGTATAGATACTATAATTTTCATGGATTTGGATCTTTCTTCATGTTGGCGTTAAATAACCATGGAAATACTTCAGGGCATCTGAACAACTCCATGCCCAGCTAATACTCTATCTCTCTTCTGTCTTTACAGGTACTTTGGCCCAATCATTTGAAGGTAGGAGAAATGGCTTATTTCTATACTCAGACTCAGAATATTGATGGAAATTTGGCTTCCTACAAGAGTAGTCCTACATGAGCGAACAGTTTAGAATGAATGAAAGGATGAGTATAGATAGGTGATGTCACTATTGTCAACCAAATCAGTGACCTGACATAACCTTCTCTGGGCAGCTTGCCTGTAGCTAAGCATTTAACTGGTCTCTTACAGGAGAAACAGGACCCTAGTAGCTAGACACATCTCAAACTGTGACCCATGAACCATCAGGTTTTGGTGTCACTTGGGATCCTGACCTCAGTCTCTGTCAATCCTTCTCTTTAGTTCATCTATTCTACCTAAAGTGATCTCATCATCTGGTATGCTGTTAGCAGTTTCTAACCTGTATAGTACCTTCCAAATAACATGCCCCCAAATTCCAAAGTTTTACCACTGCTAATTACAGCAGTCTCTTTTATTCTTCATCCCCTGATGCAGATATTGGCGTCATCTGAGAGCATGTTAGTAATGCAGAATCTCCCCTCCCCAGAACTACTAAATAGCACCTGACATTTTAACAAGATCCCCACGTGATTCATGCGCACATCGAAGTTTGTGAAACGTTACTCTAATGATCTCCTGGTAGGCAGAAGCAGGGAGAATTTCAGAGGCAAGATCCTTAATAGAACCATGGCTTTTCTCATTTCAGAAAACCGCAAGCTTAAGGTGTATAACCAAGAAGATGGTTCGGTACTTCTGACTTGTCATGTGAAAAACACAAATATCACATGGTTTAAAGAAGGGAAGATGGTAGACATTCTAACTGCACATAAAAATAAATGGAATCTGGGAAGTAATACCAAGGACCCTCGAGGGGTGTATCAGTGTAAAGGATCACAGGACAAGTCAAAAACACTCCAAGTGTATTACAGAAGTATGTAATCCCCTTTGGTCTGTTCGTCGTGAAATTAATCAGTATTTGCTGCTCTGGTGAGCTTTTTGTCTGGAGTGAAAGTGGAAATAGATCCTCAACAGTGAGATTATCACCGGCTCTCTTAATTTCAGTTTGCCTCTTTTAAAATACTATAAGATACTTCCCTCACCCTATTTGAAAAAGCACAGCCAGTCCTGTAAAACTTTTTTATCTTTGGATGGGCTCCATGCATTCGAGCCATTCAGCACCTTCTATAAACTGAGTTGAATGAAGGGGTTGGGGAGACAGGGGTGATCATGAGGTGAGCAGCAGTGAGGACTAGAGCACAGTGGAGCATGAAGAGCATCTAATCTTTGTTCCACATACTCCATGGGCTGCCCCAGGAATCCTGGGGAACTGAGGAACATCAAGATGCATTGAGTTTTGGCGCAAGGACTTTCCCTTGCCCTGCCACCCACAAAGGAATAGCCTGCTGCCCTCCACAGGGGCATTATTGCTGATAGGCAGGAGAAAAAGATCCAGGAAAAACAACTTTCACACCCTGAAGGTTTTTCTCTCCTTTTCCCCACAGTGTGTCAGAACTGCATTGAACTAAATGCAGCCACCATATTGGGCTTTGTCTTTGCCGAAATCATCAGCATTTTCTTCCTTGCTGTTGGGGTCTACTTCATTGCTGGACAGGATGGAGTTCGCCAGTCAAGAGGTAAAAGAATGCTCTCAGATGAGAGATGGGACCACCTGAGACCCTCAGCTTTCCTCCTAACATTACATACCCAATAGAAGAGACTGAGTTGGTGCCTCTTGCTAATGTGCATAGTTGGGTGAGGCTGTATTTCTTTGAGACAGGAGAAAAGGATACTTGGTGTTATCACAGCATGTTCACCTGTCTCAAGATACAACTCCCTCTGATTTATCCTCTGTGTTAAAAAAAAAAAAAAAAAAAACTGGCTGGGCACGGTGGCTCATGCCTGTAATCCCAACACTTTGGGAGGCCGAGGCGGGCAGATCATGAGGTCAGGAGATCGAGACCATCCTGGCTAACATGGTGAAACCCTGTCTTTACTAAAAATACAAAAAATTAGCGGGGCATGGTGGTGGGTGCCTGTAGTCCCAGCTACTTGGGAGGCTGAGGCAGGAGAATGGCGTGAACCCGGGAAGTGAAGCTTGCATGAGCCAAGATCGTGCCACTGCACTCCAGCCTGGGTGACAGGGCAAGACTCCGTCTCACAAAAAAAAAAAAAAAAACCTATTTTAAGTAAACCCTTACATACAGAAAAGTGAATCACAAGCATACAGCTCAAAAAAAAAAAAAAAAAAATTCACAGAGCAAACACACCCATGCAGTCAGCACATAATTTAAGAAAGACAATATTACCAATGCCGTGGAAGCCCCTTCTGTGGTCACTCCAGCCACTAACCATCCTCAAGAGTGAGCACTGTCCTGACTTCTAACAACAAGGATTAACTTTGCTTGTTTTTGTTTTTGTTCTTTATGTAAGTGGACTCATATACTAAGTATTCTTGTGAGTAGCTTCTTTCACTCAACAACATGCTTATGTGCTTTATCCATACTCTTGTGTGTATATAAAACTCTTATTGTTATTCAGTATTCTATTTTGTGAATATAACCCAATTTATTATGCATTCTACCTTGTGTGGATTCTGTTTCTTTTTTGTGCAGCTTCAGACAAGCAGACTCTGTTGCCCAATGACCAGCTCTACCAGGTAAGGGGATGAAGAACAAAAGAGACATTGCTGTAATTAGAGGGGCATGTTATTTGGAAGATCCTATACAGGTAAGAAACTGCTAACAGCATACCAGATGATGAGATCACTTTGGGTAGAATAGATGAACTAAAGAGAAGGATTGACAGAGACTGAGGTCAGGATCTAGTGAGCACAAGTTGAAGAACACACTGAGAGGGACATACAAAGAAACTCTCGACAGGCCGGGCACTCACTATAGACAGGCCATGGCTCACGCCTGTAATTCCAGTACTTTGGGAAGCCGAAACAGGCAAATCACCTGAGGTCAGGAATTCGAGACAAGCCTGGCCA
The DNA here is from genome assembly GCF_009764315.1 of Trachypithecus francoisi. Classification (NCBI taxonomy): domain Eukaryota; kingdom Metazoa; phylum Chordata; class Mammalia; order Primates; family Cercopithecidae; genus Trachypithecus; species Trachypithecus francoisi. The sequence continues at coordinate 106,660,385 of NW_022681473.1, forward strand.
ACCTGACGAAACTCTGTCTCTACTAAAAACAAAAAAAAAATTAACTGGGCGTGGTGATGCACACTTGTAGCCCCAGCTACTCAGGAGGCTGAGGCAAGAGGACCACTTGAACCCAGGAGGTCGAGGTTGCAGTGAGCTGTGGTTGCGCCACTGCACTCCAGCATGGGCAACGGAGTAAGACTCCATCTCAAAAAAAAAAGAAAAAGAAAAAGAAAAAGAAAAGAAAAAAGACAGAGCCTCCATCTCCTTTTCCTCTTTCCATCCTCAGGACCATGAAGTACTACCCACTCCAAACTCTCACATATAAAAACATTCAATAAACATGCATCAAATTAATTAATAGAGGATGGAAAAAATGACCTTATGACTATACTGTCCTTTCCAGCCCCTCAAGGATCGAGAAGATGACCAGTACAGTCACCTTCAAGGAAACCAGTTGAGGAGGAATTGAACTCAGGACTCAGAGTAGGTGGGTTCTTCAATGCCAGTTCTAATAAAGGACCCTTGCATCAACTGCCCTCCCAATTGCTTCTAAGTCTAGCTCCCTTCCCTAAGCGGCTATAAGGATCAGACTCTGGGGATCAGGGATTGGGAGGTGGTTTGGGGTACTCTTTTATAAAAATTCTGGGGCCATACTGATTGTCTTGGCCTAGGAAAATATGAATTTTATGTATCTGTAAATCCTGTCAGAGCAGGGCCTCAAGCCATAGAGATGCTGAATATTAATCTTAACCTACATTAGAATTTATTTCTCATTATCTATACCATTAACATTTTGGGCTAATAATTATTTGTGATGACGGGCTAACCTGTGCATTGTAGGAGTTATGGAAGCATCCCTGGCCCCTCTCCACCAGATGCTGGTAGATTGTCCAGTGTGACAATCAAAAATGTGTCCAGACATTACCAAATGTGTCCAAACATCACCTTCAGGGCAAAATCACCCCTGGTTAAGAACCACTAACCTATATTAACCTTCCAATCAACAAGTCAATCCGTCAGAAGTTACGATTCAATTAATCTTTCTGAAGTTTCTATCAGGAAGACAGGGTGGAAAGCATTATTTGGTTTTTTTGAACCAATTGCAATTTTTCTTTTTTTAATCCAGATGTTCTCCTTCTATTGAGTTCCCAGAATCAAAGCAATGCATTTTGGAAAGCTCCTAGCAGAGAGACTTTCAGCCCTAAATCTAGACTCAAGGTTCCCAGAGGTGACAAATGGAGAAGAAAGGTCATCAGAGCACATTTGGGGTTTTCTCAAATAAAATAAAAATAAAAATAAGTATGGTGTTTCGGAAGCGCCACCTATTGGAGAAAATTGTAAAAGAAAAATGAAAAGATCAAATAACCCCCTCGATTTGAATACAATTTTTTATGTTGTGATTTTTATTTCGTTTTTGTATAGACCATAATTCACATGGCTCAAATATTCAGTGAAAGATCTCCACCACCATCCCCTGCGACCTAGTTGCCCTCTTCAGAGACATACTATTTTTCTTTTTTTTTTTTTTGAGACAGTCTTGCTCTGTCGCCCAGGCTGCTGAAGTGCAGTGGCACCATCTGGGCTCACTGCAACCTCTGCCTCCTGGGTTCAAGCGATTCTCCCGCCTCAGCCTCCCAGGCAGCTGGGATTACAGGCACCACCATCACACCCGGCTAATTTTTGAATTTTTAGTAGAGCCAGGGTTTCGCCCTGTTGGCCAGGCTGGTCTGGAACTCCTGACCTCAAGTGATCCGCCCACCTCAGCCTCCCGAAGTGCTGGGATTACAGGTGTGAGCCACCATGCCCGATCATAAAACTAGCTCCTTATATATCTCTCTGGAGGTATTCTAGGCATATATGAGCACATTCTCAAATACATACTGTCCTCCCTTCCCCTATCTTTTAGACAAATGATATCAAATTATACATCTTGTGAGATTATTGCATACCATTATATGAAGAACTCCTTTTTAATAGAGCCATATTGTACAAATAGACTATGATTTATTTAACCCATTATCTATCAATGGATATTTAAGTTGGTTCCAATCTTTGGCTCTTACAACAATTCTGCAATGACTAACCTTGTGAAATATCACTTTTAAAAATAATTGCATTGAAGCATAATTTACATGCCATTAAATCCACCCATTTAAGTGATTTCACCTGTTCTCATAAATTTTTAGTAAATTTAAGTAACTGTACAACCATTACCATAATCCGGCTTTAGGACATTTTCTTTTCTTTTTCTTTTTTTTTTTTTTTGAGATGGAGTTTTGCTCTGTGGCCCAGACTGGAGTGCAGTGGCGCGATCTCAGCTCACTGCAACCTCCACCTCCCAGGTTCAAGCAATTCTCTTGCCTCAGACTCCCCAGTAGCTAAGACTACAGTCACGCGCCACCTGGCCCGGCTAATTTTTTTGTGTATTTAGTAGAGACAGGGTTTCACCATGTTGGCCAGGCTGGTCTCGAATTCCTGATCTCAAATGATCTGCCTCCCTCGGCCTCCCAAAGTGCTGGGATTACAGGCGTGAGCCACCGCACCAGGCCCATAACTGTATTTTAATATAGCCATTCTATGGTTTTAATATGGTATTTTATTATGGTCTTAATTTGCATTTCCCTAGAGACTAACCATGCTGAGTATCCTTTCATGTGTTTATTAACCATTCATATATTTTTAGTGAAATGTCTATTCAAATCTTTTGCCCATTTTTAAGTTGGCTTATTTGTCTTCTTTTTTTGCATATATTTTTGATATAAGTCCTTTATCAGATATATGATTTGGAAATATTTTCTACCAATCTGTGGTTTGTTTTTGTTAATGGTGTCTTTTGAAGAGCAAAAGGTTTGAATTTTGAAGTACATTTTATCGATTTTTTTCTTCTATATATTGTGCTTTTGGTATCATGTCTAATAAATTTTTACCAAACCCACAGTTACAAATATTTTCTCCTGTCTTCTTTTTATACTTTTTACAGTTTTATGGTTTTAGCTCTAACAATAAGTCATTTTGAACATACATAAGTCTATTTGTAACAAATACAAATAAATTGAATTGTTGGACACTTGTATTTGCATTTTTAATTTTATTATCTATTGCCAAATTTCACTTTATAGCAGTTGTAAACACACAATACACATACACACAAGTGTATATATATGACACAAGTGCGTGTGTGTGTATATATATATATACATATTTGACAGGGTCTTGCTCTGTTGCTCTGGCTGGAGTGCAGTGGCATGACATTGGCTCACTGCAGCCTTGACTGCCCAGGCTCAAGCAATTCTCCTACTTCAGCCTCCTGAGTAGCTGAGATTTCAGGCGTGTGCCACTATATCCAGCTAATTGTTTAATTTTTTTTTTATATAGAGACAGGGTCTCACTATGTTGCTCAGGCCAGTCTCAAACTCTTGGGGTCAAGTGATCCTCCCACCTCATCCTCCCAAAGTGCTGGGATTACAGGTGTGAGCTACTGTGCCCAGCCAGGTTGTACCAATATATACTACCAATAAAAATAAACAAAAGTGCCGGTTACTCCATACATGTTCCAACAGTGTATTATTAACCTTTTGAAACATGCCAACCTGAATGGCCTCTCACTATAATTTCAGTTTACATTTTTCTTATTAAAAATTGGAGGCTGGGTGTGGTGGCTCACACCTGTAATCCCAGCACTTTGGGAGGCCAAGGCGGGTGGATCACCTAAGGCCAGTAGTTCGAGACCAGCCTAGCCAACATGGCGAAACCCTGTCTCTACTAAAAATACAAAAAATAAGCTGGGTGTGGTGGTGGGTACCTGTAATCCCAGTTACTCAGGAGGCTTAGGCAGGAGAATTGTTTGAACCTGGGAGGTGGAGGCTGCAGTGAGCCAAGATTGCACCATTTGCACTCTAGCCTGGGCAACAAGAGTGAAACTCCGTTTCAAAAAAAAACTGGAGTAAACCATTTGTTTTTCCTTCTCATGATATATAAGTTCACATCTTTGGTCTTTTTCTTACTGACTTACACTAACCCCTTACATATTTGGGAAACTAGGTCTTTTGTGATATTAGTTGCAAGTCTTTTTCCAACTTTATGTGTTTCTTAACTTTGCTTATGGTTAGTTTTTCATGCACATTTTATAATTATTTGCATGTAGTAGAATTCACTGGTCTCTTATGACCTCTGGGTTATGTTTAATATTTAGAAAGTCTTCCTCCATTTTAAAATTATCCTTTTTTAAAAGTTCCCCCATGAATTCCTCTAGCATTTTTATGGTTTTATTTTATGCATTTATATCTTTGACCCATCTTGAATTGATGTTAGCATCAGATCTAATGTAGTAACCAACTTTAAATACAGATAGTTACCCAGTTATTCCAGAAATATTATTGAATGATTCATGTTGTGTCCATCAATTTTAAATGCTGTTACAACCCAACTTACCAGATTATAGCTCCAAGAAGGAAAAGACTTATATTTTTTCACTACGGTATCTTTAAGAACTAGAACGGTGGTAGTCACATTAAGACTGCCCAGGGCTTTTTGTGTGTGTGTAGTAAAAGATATATAACCTAAAATTTACCATTTTAATCTTTTCCTTTTTCTTTTTTCTTTTTTTTTTTTTTTTTTTGAGACAGAGTCTCACTCTGTCATCCAGGCACTCTAGTGCAGTGGCACGATCTCGGCTCACTGCAACCTCTGCCTCCCGAGTTCAAGTGATTCTCCTGCCTCAGCCTCCCAAGCAGCTGAGATTACAGGCGCACATCAACACGCTCAGCTAATTTTTGTATTTTTAGTAGAGGCAGCGTTTCACTACGTTGGCCAGGCTGGTCTCGAACTCCTGACTTCAAGTGATCTGCCCACCTCGGCTTCCCATAGTGCTGGAATTACAGGCACGAGCCACTGCACCCAAACCCATTTTAACTATTTTTAAGTATACCATTCAATGGTATTAAATATATCCACAATGTGTAGCCATCATCACTACCCATTTCAGAACTTTTTCATCATCCCAAACAGAAACTTGGTACCCATTAGACAATAACTCACATTCCCCTCTCCCTCCAATCCCTGGTGACCTCTATTATACTTTCTCACTCAAGGAATGTGCCTATTCTGGGTACCACATATAAATTGAATCAAACAGTATTTAGCCCTTTCTGTCTGGCTCATTTCACTTAGCATAACATTTTCAAGGTTCATCAATGTTTCAGCATGTATCAGAACTTCATTCTTTTTCAAGGCTGAATAAGTCATCTGTAGCTATATACCACATTTTGTTTATGCATTCGTCTGTTGATGGACATTCTGGGTTGTTTCTACCTTTTGGTTATTATGAATAATGCTACTGTAAACATAGGTATACAAGTATCTGAGTTCCTGCTTTCAGTTATTTTGAACATCTATGTCAAAGCGGAGTTGCTTGATCATATGGTTATACTATGTTTAACTTTTTGAGGAATCATCAAACTGTTTTTCCAAAAAGTCTGGACTATTTAACATTGCCATGAGCAATGCATAGGGTTTCAATTTCTCCATATCTGCCAACAATTCCTTTCCTTTTTTTATATATAATAGTTATCCTAGTAGGTATTAAGTGGTATCTCATGATTTTTATTCTCATTTCCCTAAAGACTAGCGATGTTGAGCACTCTTTCATATGCTTATCCACAATTTGTACAGTTGGCCTTCCATATCTGTGGACTCTGCATCTATGGATTCAACCAACCATGAATTGGAAATATTCCAAAACAAATTTCATCTGTACTGAGCATGTACAGACTTTTTGTCATTATTCCTTAAACAATACAACACTATTTAGATTTACATTGTATTAGGTATCATAAGTGATCTAGAGATGACTTAGTCATCTCTAGGATGACACAGGAGGATGTGCATAGTTTATATGCAAATACTGCATCATTTTATATAAGGAACTTGAGCATCCATGGATTTGGGTATCCAGGGGGTCCTGAAACAAATCCCCCACAGGTACCAAGTGGACAGTTATTCTCTTGGAATGTATCTTCTCTGGAGAAATGTCTATTCAAGTCCTTTGCCCTTTTTTGAACTGAACTGTTTGGGGTTTTCTTGTTCTTGTAGTTCATTATATATTTTAGATACTAATCATTTATCAGATATATGAGTTGCAACTATTTTCTCTCATTCTGTGAATTTTCACTTGCACAGCCCTTTTAACTCTTGAAAATTATTTCCTTTATTATTTATGTGTATCCTGATCTCTTGCCCTCGTGATCCACCCATCTCGGCCTCCCAAAGTGCTGGGATTACAGGCGTGAGCCACTGTGCCCGGCCATTTATGTGTATTTCAAAAACAACCTTGTAGGATGTACACCGTCTCCACAGAGAAGAAAACTGAAATCCAATCAAAGATAGCACACTCCAAAGATTGCTCCGAAGACAGCACAATAACAAACTTTTAGTTGTTATTGCTGTTAGTGTCATCCCTTTGAATAATAGAGAGTAACAGAAGCTGCTTCAAAAAGGTATAGGACTGGTGGGAAAATAAGACAGCAGACCCCCAACAGAGGTTGCGAGCAGAGCCAGGAATCACAGAGTTTTATCTGCCCTCGGTACGCTGGTTTCCAAAACCCAGCCTCATATTCCACACTCCAAAGCGCACTGCCAGGTGGACCCACTCCCGTCCCCACAATCCTACCTCAAGGCCACTTCCTGCCACTTCCGCCCCGCCTCCAGTCCGCAGCTATACAGCTAGCGCATGCGCTGTAGGAGGATTTGCACACCAGTCCCCCCGGGTGAGCCTGCACACGGTGCTTCCGGCGCGGAGATAAACTTCCACGAGCCCCGGCGCTTGTTGATGATGTAACTTCCGGTTGCTGTGCTGAGTCGGAAGTGGGAACCCTTCGGCCACTGAGATTCTGTCGTGTCGTCGCTGCTGGTCCTTCAGGCTCTGGTAAGACAGGCGATAGCTTCAGGGGACGGGGTCATTGACTTTGCGTTGTGATATTTTCTGCTAGTCCAATGCCAATTCATGCCTGTTCACTCTTATCTTCTCCAAATTCCTTCTTCTGTGCTTTCCTAACCAGGCACCTTCTCTTTCTTGAACTTCGACCCTGTCTGATTTGGAACCCCTTACAGTGCCCCAGCTTCTGATGTCTCTCTGTACATTTCTGTCCCCATCTTTACCAAGCCACTCCTGGACAGGCCGGAGCGCTATCATTGCATTATCTTTTGACTTAATTCCTCTAGAACGTGCCCCAGGCGGGCGGATCTCCCTCCTTCCTGCGAATCCCTTATGGAACATGGAAGGATCAATTATGAAGAATAGATAACAGATAGGCAGATGCCAAGAAGATAAGATTAATCGCGAGTCGTAAGCAAACCAGTTGAATGCATACATCAGGGTGTTGACATTTCTTAAGGCAGGTGATGAGTTCACCTCAGATCTTGGGTCATTCTGCTTCATGTGTCCTTGGGTTTAGAAGACACTTCTAAAATTGAGTGACCATGCCTCATAACCTTATATTTGATGAGCCTTCCCTTTAGGTTCAGTTGTATGCCCTGAGAGCAAGCATGTGTTTAGTCTCGCTGTCATTTACTGTTTTGGCCTGACGTGGAAGCCCACCTGCGATAAAATGGGATCCAAGAAGGACTGCTGTCTGCTTTTTGACTTGAGATCCTTCTAGGTTGCAAATAGATGTGTTGATGGAATTTTGTTGCCACATTCGTCTGGCCTGATAGTGTTAGGTGAAACATATGACAACGAAAATTGTTTTTTAATTTATATTTTAAATTTATATTTTAATTTATATTTTAAATTGATATATGTATTATTTACCAGGGCACAGACCTTATGGGAGAATATGATTTGATAGAGCTTGATTTTGACAATCCCAGTTTTACAAAGTGTTCCAGATATTTCTGTTTAAAAACAATACCGGCCGGGCGCGGTGGCTCACGCCTGTAATCCCAGCACTTTGGGAGGCCAAGGAGGGCGGATCACGAGGTCAGGAGATCGAGACCTTCCTGGCTAACACAGTGAAACCTCGTGTCTACTAAAAATACAAAAATTAGCCGGGCGTGGTGGCGGACGCCTGTAGTCCCAGCTACTCGGGAGGCTGAGGCAGGAAAATGGCGTGAACCCGGGAGGCGGAGCTTGCAGTGAGCCGAGATCGCGCCACTGCACTCCAGCCTGGGTGACAGAGCGAGACTCCTTCTCAAAAAAAAAAAAAAATACCAAGTCTGATGTTAACACAGTTGTGTGTTCTTGAGAGCTGACAATGGTCTCTTTAAAGGATTAGTGGTACTATTCGTAAACAAAAGCTTGAATCAGGAGGAAGTGACAGAATTTTGTAGGACAGCTATTATAGATATAGATCTTTGTAGCAAGTATATCAGAGTGAAACTTGTTTTCAAGGAGGACATATTTTAAAAGAATCAAATCCAAAAGCTTCTAAGGATTGGTAGTTGTACCATCCCAAAGTGTCTGACAACAGGATAGTGTTGTATCTCTGTATGGCGTTGAAAATAGGAAAAAACATGTATACATATATATATGTGTGTATATATATTCACACACATATATACATATATGTGTGTGTGTGTGTATATATATATATTTTTTTTTTTTTGGGGGGGGGCGGACAGAGTCTGGCTCTGTCGCCCAGGCTCTGCTCTGGAGTGCAGTGGCGTGATCTCAGCTCATGGCAACCTCCATCTCCCAGTTTAAAGTGATTCTCGTGCCTCAGCCTCCCAAGCAACTGGGATTACAGCCTGGCTAAGGCGTGGTGGTGTGCGCCTGTAGGATTTAGTAGGATTTCACCACATTGGCCAGGCTGGTCTCAAACTCCTGACTTCAAGTAATCTGTCCACCTTGGCCTCCCAAAGTGCTGGAATTACAGGCATGACATATTGCACCCGGCCCTGAAAATAGGAGATTATAAATCCCGAGTGACATTATTGAATATTAAACAAAATATTTAGGTTTCATTTTATCAGACCTTTAGAGTGGGTGATTATCTAGGTACTCTTATTTACTTTGGTAAGTCCATTGAACAAATCTAAAGTTTGTACACAGATTTGACGTACCTGTGAAAAAGATGAGCTTAGTGAAAGGTAGGTGAGAACCTTTTTGATTTTCACAGATAGTAGAAATGACAACAGAGACTTATTTCCATCCACCATTCTACACATGCCAAGATACCAAAGAACCAGCGTCTAGCCTGGTAGCTTGACCTTCCACTGCAACCTAAGACAAGTAGTAAAGCCCTTACCTTGAAGTAGGATCATGGTCACGGTGATGCTGTTGATTACAAGGAGTTCAGAAAGAACTATGTGTAAGATTGAAGCCATTCAATAACTACTTATTTAGGATTGTGTGATTGTGATGTATAATGCTAGACACAGAAGAGAGAATAATCAGATATGAACATGTAATCAGAAGAGCTTACAGCCTAACAATACAGAAGATCTGCTTAGAAATACAATGCAGAAAGTTTAAACTCCTAGTAAAAATAGAGGTAAAATGTAGAAAGCTAGCTTCTTTATACAGTACAACAGTATAGTATTGAGAAAGAAGGAAGTAATGCAATTTATGGTGATAAATTCTTCTTGTTTATCTTGGTAGTCTTTTTTTTTTTTTTTTTTTTGAGACAGTTTCCCTCTGTTGCCTAGGCTGGAATGCAGTGGCATGATCTTGGCTCACTGCAACCTCTGCCTCCCAGGTTCAAGCGATTCTCCTGCCTCAGCCTCCTGGGTAGCTGGGATTACAGGTGCACGCCACCACACCTGGCTACATTTTTTTGTGTTTTTAGTAGAGGTGGGGTTTCACCATGTTGGTAAGGCTGGTCTCGAACTCCTGACCTCATGATCTGCCCACCTTGGCCTCCCAAAGTGCCGGGATTATAAGCATGAGCCACCGTGCCCGGCCTTCTTGATAGTCTTAAGAGCTTCTCTGTCATATATGCCGTATTCCTGGCTTTCAGCTTTCTTTCTGCTTATGTGTTGCAGGTGATCCATGTCCTTTGTAATAATCTGGCCACTTTTCAGTTGTGTTTTAAAAAACATCAAACTGGTTTAGGTATTTAGGGAAATTTTATTGGTTTTTATAACTGAAAAGTCCAGACTTCTCTTTCCATCTCTCAATTCTATTTTCTAGTGTATGTTGGCTTGGTTTTAGGCTAGGCCTTTTCTAAATGGTGTAAAGATGGCAACTCTAACTTACCGGCCTAGCATCTCAAGCAGGAAAAAGCTCACTTTTCTGTAGGTTCAACTGAAGTCATGAAGCTGGTATTCACTGACTCTGTTAGGCCTCCATAGTGTCTTTTGCCCACTCCTGGATCAATTGCTTTGGCCGGAAAATGCTGTATTCTTTTTAGCCTAGCCAGACTTGTATGTTCATTCCTGGGACTAGTGGGTGAAGTCAACCCCTTCTGAACTGGTCAACCTCTTCTGGATTGAGTGGAGTGGATACCCAAAGGAAAAAATGAATGTGATGTTTTAGAGAGAAAAATAACAAGAGCTCAGTATACTTTTTAAAAATACCTCTGGGATTTGAGGTATTTTAGGATGGAAGTAGAAGGGTGGTCAGCTAATAATAAGACAATTCTTGGTGGTTTTACATTAACTAGAGGAAATAATTAAACTTATGCAGTAATTACATGGGGAAAAGCCCCCTCATTAATTTCAATACTAAATATGGTATCTTTCCCTTTTTGCATTATTAAGCTTGACTAAAATATACACAGCAGGCTGGGCGCAGTGGCTCAAGCCTGTAATCCCAGCACTTTGGGAGGCCGAGGCGGGCGGATCACGAGGTCAGGAGATCGAGACCATCCTGGCTAACATGGTGAAACCCCGTCTCTACTAAAAAAATACAAAAAACTAGCTGGGCGAGATGGCAGGCGCCTGTAGTCCCAGCTACTCAGGAGGCTGAGGCAGGAGAATGGCGTAAACCCGGGAGGCGGAGCTTGCAGCGAGCTGAGATCTGGCCACTGCACTCCAGCCTGGGTGACAGAGCGAGACTCCGTCTCAAATAAAGAAATAAATAAAGCGAGACTCTGTCTCAAATAAATAAATAAATAAAATATACATAGCAAAAAATAAAATACAGAAGGCTAAGTACAGTGACTCATGCTTATAATCCCAGCACTTTGGGAAGCCAAGGTAGGAGGATGACTTGAGGTCAGGAGTTCAAGACCAGCCTGGCCAACATGGTGATACCCCATCTCTACTAAAAATCCAAATAACAGTTAAATTCCTTGAAGCAGTAAAGCTTTGAGCTGCACTGAGAGGAGACTAGACTGCCTAAGTCATTACAGCTAATTAGCCGTTAGCTCTTGTGTGGAAAAAATGGCAGAGGAGCATGAAGCAAGTGCTGAAGATGCCTCAGAATTGTCAAGAAATGTTATAAATCATCTCTTTCTCTGGTAAATAAGGGTAACTTTTTCGACCACATTAGTTTTTGGGTTTTTTGTTTTTTTTTTTTTTTGAGACGAAGTCTCGCTCTGTCACCCAGGTTGAAGTGCAGTGGTGCAATCTCGGCTCTCTGCAACCTCCGCCTCCCAAGTTCAAGCAATTCTCCTGCCTCAGCCTCCCGCCTCCCAAGTAGCTGGGATTACAGGCACCTGCCAGCCACCATGCCTGGCTAATTTTCATGTTTTAGTAGAGATGGGGGACCAGCATGTTGGCCAGGCTGGTCTTGAACTCCTGACCTCAGGTGATCCACCTGCCTCAGCCTCCCAAGGTACTGGGATTGCAGGCATGAGCCACTGCACCTGACCCACATTAACTTTTGTTACTATGATCCTGTAAGGAGTCTTGCCTCAATAAACTAAAGGTAGATCAAATGTTCTTTTTTTCTTCCTTTATACCCCTACCCCCACTATTTCTAAGGTCTCTGTCCTTGTAGCAATTCAAGATCCTTGTGAGCAAAACGTTCATGCCCTTTGTCTCTTCCCACCCTTTTCAGGGTTGTATTTAATATTTCTTTTTTTTTTTTTTTTTTTGAGACGGAGTCTTGCTCTGTCACCCAGGCTGGAGTGCAATGGCGCGATCTCCACTCACTGCAAGCTCCGCCTCCCGGGTTCACGCCGTTCTCCTGCCTCAGCCTCCCGAGTAGCTGGGACTACAGGCGCCTGCCACCGCGCCCGGCTAGTTTTTGTATTTTTAGTAGAGACGGGGTTTCATCGTGTTAGTCAGGATGGTCTCGATCTCCTGACCTCATGATTCGCCCGTCTCGGCCTCCCAAAGTGCTGGGATTACAGGCGTGAGCCACCGCGCCCGGCTTGTATTTAATATCTCTATGTCATGGCTTTAAAATTTCAGAAAGGGGAGAAAGCCTTTCAGGGAGCCCTGCTTATTCTGTTGTGCCACTGAGTTCCCTTGGTCTCGAATGAGGAAATGTAATCAGAAGAGTGTGAATGCAGGCTCAGTCAGCTCTACTAAACACCTTTGAGGTGTATATATTTCATATTACACAGTAGACCTGACCGTTGAAATTTGTGTTTCTTCAGTATTATTTTAAGAAATCAGGTAAACAGTGAAGGTTAGATATAGCATGAAGCAAAGACCATTTAATTTTTAATGGAAGAAATATCAGTATTTTTAAGCCTAGAAATAAATAGATTGCTTAATCTATGTTAAAAACCCACAACATACAGCTAAACTGCTTCCAGACCTGATTGCCAGAGTCCAAATCTAAGACATGGCTTTTACTTAATTTATATGTAGCTGAGGAATTTCCAGCCCCAGCCCTAAGTCATAGAAGTGCCTTGTCCTCGCCCCAGTTAATGAGAACTAGACTGCCAGCTTAATAATTCTTGGGAAATCCATAATTCTTGTCTTATTATTTTTCAGTGCCACATTGTTATTACGATTAGTAGGTGAGTTCTCTCTTTGACTTCAATAATTCTTTCCACTTAACCTATTTTCTTAAAGGTATAGCAAATGAAAGCATGTCAACAGACAAATGCATTCCAGCTGAACATGTTTTAGACTTTTTAGTTTTAGCTATCCCCAAATCAAGCCAGTGAGTCCAGCTGGTAGGTTTGTAACCATTTTGCCAAAAACGTCTTGAGTTTGGGGACAGGAATTGGAAAATCTTAACCCAAAGTCTTTTTAAATGTGTTGTATTTGAGAAATGGGAAAAGAAACAATCATGGGCATATTACAGTTATTGTGTTATCTGCCCTCTTGTGTCTAATACCTGTCCTTTGAACAGCCCCTCCCCCTAGGTCTGGATGGAGGATACCTTAAAGTGAAATGACAGACCAGGAGAATAACAACAACATCTCAAGTAACCCCTTTGCTGCTCTTTTTGGCTCCCTGGCTGATGCCAAACAGTTTGCGGCAATCCAAAAAGAGCAGCTGAAGCAACAATCTGGTAAGTAGAGGCGCCAATAGCAGCAGATACGATGACCTAGAATGGGGTCTTTCCAAATTAAGTTTCTTTGAGTCCTTAATTGCAATTGGAATTTAAGTTTGGGACAAAAGTTGGTTTTTGTTTGTTTGTTTAGAGCAGAAATTGGGGTTTTTTGTTTGTTCGTTTTTGTTGTTGGTTTTATTTTGAGTCCCTCCCCTCCCCTGTCCTCTCCACTGTGCAAAAAGAGACCAGATAACAGGTGGTTCCATAGTAACAGATGCCAGTTGTGATCCCAAAGCTGTCAGGCTGTTTTCTTTAAAAGAAAAAAAAAAAAAATAACCTAGTAAAAGCTATTTAAATAAATGTTTTTAACATAGGACACTGAGGTGGTAAGTGTAGGTGTAGAAAGCAAGTCATGTGTAGCTATAGAAAGTAGATGTAAAAGGAAGAACTATAAAAGCTTTTTTGACCTGTAGGCAAATGAGACTTGTTCTTAAGCTCAGCACTTCAAAGGCCCTCCCAAGCAAAGTGCTTCTTCTATTCCAATGAGTGGCATCGTTTGTAGCTTAGTCCTGTTAGGACAGACTTTTAAAAAAATCTGATCCTTAGCCTTACTGTGAAAAAAATCAGAATAACATCTCACTAATCAGAAAAAATGGTTTTCTTTCTGGGACCAAATTTAAAATCAAGTCCAGCTTCCTCCTATAAGGAGCATATACACTAGAAGAATTAGGATTTTTCTCAAATATGTTAGTCTTCTGGAGATATTCACAATCTTTCAAACCAGAAATTGCTCCCTTTCTCTCTCTGAAAAGAATAATAGTGTTTTTCTTTTGAGAGAAGGAGACGTGTTTGCATTTTCCCTTTGTTTATTTTTTTAAAAAAACATTCAGGTGCATAGCTGACTTTTGGCCTTTCAGAAAGGGCTGAAGAAAAAAGAGGTAAAGGCAAGACAGTGAGTGATGGATGCAAGGGAAAAACAAAGTCAGTGTTGATTTTTTTTAAGATGATGTTTTCAGTCTCTGAAATCTCTCCCAGAATTCTATGATACGGGCCCAGAATGGGAAACTGGTTTAGAAGATTGTAGGGGAGAAAGCAGAGTGAAAAATAGGAAAAATAAGGAATGAGAAAGTATGATTTATGAGTATGTGGCTGAGGGAAATTTTGCCAAACAGATTCTTAGCTTCTGTCACCATTGGAGGTCAGAGAAGAACTCAACAGTGTAGCAGCTGAGCAACAGAACGCTTGTCCTTCTGGCTATAAACAGACATAAATCTGGCTAGAGTTGGAAGCATTGCAGGCACATGCCCTTCTGTTACTATTTTGGCACCTCTTCATCTTAGTTTGTTTACACTGAGTTTATCATGCCACCAGAGCCAACCTGTTTCCACTAGCAATTAGTACTTTGCCAAAACCTTTGGCTTCCTATATTGAGCTTATACTCACCACACTGAAACAACTCTTACTTTGAGAGTTTTACATGGACTTTCAGAGTAACCATTCTGTCAATAGAGAAAAGTAGATATAGACTCATATGTGGCGTATAGTGAATCACATTACTTTTATGTAGTCATTCAACATGAATGATGGGGCCGGGCACAGTGGCTCGCGCCTGTAATCCCAGCTCTTTGGGAGTTCTAGGTGGGCAGATCACTGGAGGTCAGGAGTTCGAGACCAGCCTGGCCAACATGACAAAACCCCATCTCTACTAAAAATAAAAATTAGCCAGGCGTGATGGCAGGCGCCTGTAATCCCAGCATTTTGGGAGGCCGAGGTGGGCGGATCGCCTGAGGTCAGGAGTTTGAGATCAGGCTGGCCAACATGGTGAAACCCCATCTCTGCTAAAATTACTAAAATTAGCCAGGTGTGGTGGTGGGCGCCTGTAGACCCAGCTACTTGGCTGAGGCAGGAGAATCGCTTGAACCTGGGAGGCGGAGGTTGCAGTGAGCCAAGATCACACCACTGCACTCCAGCCTGGGCGACAGAGTGAGACTCCATCTCAAAAAAAAAAAAAAAAAAAAAAAAAACGCAAAGGATGGGAGCAGATTTTGAGGACAGAAGTTTTTTTAAAAAAATAAAAATAGAAGGAATTTCATCAATAAGAAAAGAAGAACAAGAAAGAAAAAAAGGTACAAAAGATGTGACAGGCAACTTATAACCAAATGATTAAAAAATTTATTATCATCAATCATTAGAGAAATGCCAATTAAAACAACCATTAGTTTTTTTACCTATAAAATGTGTGAAGATTCAAACAGGCACTCTCTTATATACTGTTGGGTTTGCATGCAAATCAGAACAGTCTCTTTGAGGGTAACTTGGTAGTAAATGTTAACTTTTTTTTTTTTTGAGACGAAGTCTCGCTCTGTCACCCAGGCCGGAAGGCAGTGGCACGATCTCCGCTCACTGCAACCTCTGCCGCCCAGGTTTAAGCGATTGTGCTGCCTCAGCCTCCCAAGTAGCTGGGACTACAGGTGTGTGCCACCATACCTGGCTAATTTTTTGTATTTTTTAGTAGAGATGGAGTTTCACCATGTTAACCAGGATGGTCTCAATCTCCTGACCTCGTGATCCGCCCGCCTTGGCCTCCCAAAGTGCTGGGATTATAGGCGTGAGCCACCGTGCCTAGCAGTAAATGTTAACTTTTTAAAAGTTCAAGCTGTTTGATCCAGCAGTTCTGCTACTGTGAATTTATCCTATAGAAATACTCATACAAGTAAACAAAAAGAGTTAAGTTGTATTCAGTGCAGTATTTAAAATCATGAAATATTAGAAACAACCCTATTGTTCATCAGTTGGAAAGTAGCTACATAAATCACAGGGCATGCAAGAGATGTGATACAATACAGCCATTAAAAAGAATGAGGTAGGCCTCTAAATGGCCTAACAGGGAAAGGCGTTGGTGCTGATTAAAAGGCAAGCTGAAAAGAGCTATGTATAGTATCCCATTTTTAAAAAAAAATTAAAAAGATAGTAATGACTATTAGCACCAGAATAGAAAAAATTCCTGAACACTGTTAAGTGTCTTTAGGGAATTGGTTCAGGAGACTTTCTCTACTATATTTTTCTGTACAGTTAAGAACTATTAAAACAAATGTGATCTCTTAAAATCAGGGAGAAAAGCCATACATTTAAAATAATTAAAGGCATTTTGATCTATTAGGCAATTCTTTGTTCACTAGGATTCTGTAGAGAAGATAACATATTGCTATTTCTGGCAGTGTGGAGTATAATTTTGGATAGAAATAAAACTTTTGCTTTGTAAAATGTGGTAGGATTTATAGCCAGGAATTTCAAAACCCTATACTTAACTTCCCTGACTTGAGATGTTCACTAATTAGATGATTAGCTTGTTTTACATCCAAAATTATCATCCTCTTGGTTACATTTATTATTTTTGGTAGTATGCTTGATTCTCTCTTAAAGAAAGGGTTGTAACATTAAACAGTATACATTTTCTGGCAGATGAACTCCCAGCTAGTCCAGATGACTCGGATAATAGCGTGTCAGAGAGCCTGGATGAATTCGATTACTCTGTGGCTGAGATTAGCCGCTCATTCCGATCACAGCAAGAAATATGTGAGCAACTCAACATCAATCACATGATCCAAAGGATCTTCCTTATTACTCTGGACAACAGTGAGTTATAAACTGGTAGCCAATCTCTTCATGATTCTATCCTTCCTATTTGAGCGTGGGCTAGGGGCTTGCTCTTAGAAACCGATCACAGCTAATGGTTAGATACAAACCTACTCACTGCACTCCCTGAAACTCAGGCTTTATATTTCAGTGAAACTTTTGGTATGACCTAAAAACAGTATTTAGACATAGATCTGTTGTTCCCATTTCAATACTGACTGCACTATATAGCTACTTGCCTTTACTACCTTAAAAGGGACATGGAATGGTAGCCAAACTGATTTTCTTCTCAGAGGTAACCTGAATATTCAGATGGGAGCCCTCAGAGGCATCAGAGAGCATTTGCCCTCTGTGCCCTGTCTGTGGTTAAACCCCAAGGTTGGTACTAATGTCTGGGATTTACTCTTTAAATGTCATGATGCTAGGTTTATAACAAATCCCATTCTCTTATGACTAGAGGGGAAAAAAAAAAAGATTTGAATCTTTAGATGTTGCTTTGTGTATCAGGATCATTCTGGTATTCCTGAGTCAGATTTGCAGTTCAAGAGTGATGCTGTCAAGATCAGTTGTCTGTATAAGACAAAAGCGTAATCCTTAACCTATCATATTGAAACTATTTCCCAGGTGATCCCAGCTTGAAAAGCGGGAATGGCATCCCCAGCCGTTGTGTGTATTTGGAAGAAATGGCAGTAGAGCTAGAAGATCAAGACTGGCTCGATATGAGCAACGTTGAGCAGGTAATATTCTTATGTTCCTAATGTGTACCCTTAGCAAAAATTAGCTATGCACCTGAACTCTGCTCACTGTTCTCCAACTTATGCTTGTGTCGATATGTCCATCCCGGTCTCTTTTTTTTTTTTTTTTTTTCACCAGTAGAAGGACAATTAACCTGGATGTGCATCTCTAACATTGTGGTGTTCCTCTTTTGGAATCTTTTTATCTACCATGGCCACATGTCCAAATCTACCCATCCTCTGAGAACCAGTTAAAATGCCTTCTTAATTACAAAACCTTGGCCAGGCACATTGACTCACGCCTGTAATCCCAGCACTTTGGGAGGCCGAGGCAGGTGGATCATGAGGTCAGGAGATCGAGACCATCCTGGCTAACACAGTGAAACCCCATCTCTACTAAAAATACAAAAAATTAGCTGGGCATGGTGGTAGGTGCTTGTAGTCCCAGCTACTTGGGAGGCTGAGGCAGGAGAATGGTTTAAACCCAGGAGGTGGAGGTTGCAATGAGCCGAGATCACACCACTGCACTCCAGCCTGGACAACAGAGCAAGACTCTATCTCAAAAAAAAAAAAAAAAATTACAAAGCCTTGCCAAATAAAAGTGTTACTCCCTTCTCTGGGTACCTAGAATAATCAGCCTCTGAATCTCTTATGGGAATTGTCACTTTCTATCTCATGTTGCAGCTTTCTTATGTACCTGTCTTATGTCCCCTATTAAACTTAAGTTCTTAAGGACAAGGCTCATCACTTTTTCTTCTTTATATCCTTTCTATCTTAGTCTCTTTTGTGTTGCTATAAAAGAATACCTGTGACTGGGCACAGTGGCTCACACCTGTAATCCCAGCACTTTGGGAGGATCTCTTCAGGCCAAGAGTTACCAGCCCTGGCAACACAACAAGACCATGTTTCTACAAAAAATACAAAGAATTAACTGGCTGTGATGGCATGTACCTGAAGTCCCAGCTACTCAGGAGGCTGAGGTGGGAGGATTGCTTGAGCCTGGGAGGCAGAGGCCGCAGTGAGCCATAGTCACACGACTGCACTCCAGCCTGAGCGACAGAGCAAGAAAGACTTGTCTATAGAAGAAAAAAAAAGAACACCGAAGCAGTAATTTATAAAGAAAGGTTTCTTTAGCTCACAGTTCTGCAGGCTGAGAAGTTTCAGGGCATGTCCCTGGCCGCTGGTGACGGCTTTTGTGCTGCCTCACAGTGTGGGAGAGGAGGTCAGCAAAGGACACATATGATGAGGACACATGCAAAGAGGAGAAAACCTGAGAGTTGTCCTGGCTTAATAAGAACCCACTCTGGAGGGAATTTATCCATTCCTATGAGAATTAATCCAGTCTTGTGAGAGCAAGAACTCATTCACCACCTTGAGAATAGCACCAAGCAGTTCATGAGGGATCCGCTTCCATACCCAGATACCTCCCGCGAGCCCCACCTCCAACAGTGCCACATGGGGATCAAATTTCAACATGAATTTTGTTGGAGACAAACATGTAAACCACAGCACTTTAAAAAAACAGTGCGTTGTACCTTGCAGGTGCCTGAGTAACACTGAAAGAATAAAAGTTTGGTAGGAAAGACAGTTGACACCTTGCAGTTTAACTTCACATTTAGAGTATCTTTATATAAGTCTGAGTGAGATCAGCAATCACACAGAATAGTAGATTTCACATTTAAGTTTAATCACTGATCTCAGCACCATTCAACAAATAGTCTTTTAATGCCTGCTCTATGCTGGGGCTATATTAGACACTTGAGGCTTGGTTTAGGATAACTTTATATATACCATAGTTTTCTGATATTTTATAAAGTAAAAAGATACAGGGCCCTTTTTTTCTCCTTCACTCTACATTCAAATCTGTGATTCTTGCTAATAACCTGTATCAGAATTACCTTTTACATCTTAATGTTCTAAGATTAATTTTGCAATAGTTTAGTATTTTTGTTTGTTTTTCTTTATAGGCCCTCTTCGCTCGCTTATTACTTCAAGATCCAGGCAACCACTTAATTAACATGACTTCTTCTACAACACTAAATCTCTCTGCTGATCGAGATGCAGGGGAGAGGCATATTTTTTGTTACCTTTACTCCTGCTTCCAGAGAGCCAAGGAAGAGGTAAAGGAATAATCCCCATTGAATACCATATTGTCCTCTTGGGTATGACTTTAGCATGTAGGCCAGAGTTGGATCAGTCTTTATATCAATTTATATATGTCATAGTATGTCTAGAACTGAATATCAGGGACAGTAAATGTTTTATATCAATTTATATATGTCATAGTATGTTTAGAACACTGGATATCAGATGCACTAAAGCTTTAGTCTCTGCTTTCTGTATCTTGGGGTCCACCCTTCTTCCCAGTTAACTAGTGCCTCCTGTTCTCTATAAAACCTCTTTAGAAATCGCATCCTTAAAAAAGTCTCATGAGGCTGGGCACAGTGGCTCACTCCTGTAATCCCAGCACTTTGGGAGGCCAAGGCAGGTGGATCACATGAGGCCAGGAGTTCGAGATCAGCCTGGCCAATGTGGCAAAACCTTTTCTCTACTAAAAATACAAAAAGTAGCCAGGCGTGGTGGCACACGTTTATAATCCCAGCTATTCAGGAGGCTGAGGCAGGAGAATCACTTGAACCTGGGAGGTGGAGGATGCAGTGAGCTGAGATCACACCACTGCACTCCAGCCTGGGTGACAGAGCGAGACTCTGTCTCAAAAAACAGAAAAGGACTCATGAATTCATTTCCACTGAGATGTAAATATTAGAGTAGGCTAAGCCTGACATTTCCAGGATTGGAATTTTAAATAGGCAGATAGATGATTCCTTAAGCCAAGGATTGAATCTCTAAGTCATTTTCAAGCATCCACAGGAGACCAGTCTGTCTCTTCTATTCTATTCACTATGTCTACTTTCATTCCAGATTAGAGTTAGACTATTCGCTCTTTTCTTCATGCTGTTTACAGATTACCAAAGTTCCAGAGAACCTGCTACCCTTTGCAGTGCAGTGCAGAAACCTCACTGTGTCTAATACCCGAACAGTTCTTCTCACCCCGGAGATCTATGTTGACCAAAACATCCATGAGCAACTGGTAGATTTGATGTTAGAAGCCATCCAGGGAGCCCGTGAGTACATGAGCAAAATCTGTAAGCTTCTACATTTTGATTTTCAGATTTAAAATTTCACTAATTGCATTAGAAAGTCTCAGAGCCATTATGGTTCTGGTACAGATTAAGGAAGAGGGCTCGCATCTTGATCTTTGAGGTTGAGTACCAGTAGAATAAAGCCAGCCATGGTAGGACACCCCTGTAGTCCCATCTACTCTGGAGGCTGAGGCAGAAGGATTCCTTGAGCCCAGGAGTTTGAGGCTGTAGTGTGCTATAATCACACCTGTGAATAGCCACTACAATCCAGGCTGGGCAAAAAAGCAAGACCCCCATCTCTTAAAAAAAAAAAAAAAGAATTATTGAAAGTAAAGAGCTAGCGTGTAAAGGCATATAAAAATTCTTGTGCCCTCCTTTCTCTCTCATTTGTCTTCTGTTAGATTTTGAAGATGTAACTGAATTTCTGGAAGAGGTCATTGAAGCCTTGATATTGGATGAGGAAGTTCGAACATTTCCAGAAGTCATGATTCCAGTGTTTGATATTTTATTGGGCCGAATAAAAGATCTCGAGCTCTGTCAGATCCTTTTGTATGCATATCTGGATATTCTTCTCTATTTCACTAGGCAAAAAGATATGGCAAAGGTAGGTCTGAAAGATGATATATATTCAGTTGAGCTAGATGTGTAATACATTATGCTTCCCTATCCTGAAGACACTGTAATATTACCTATAAAATAAGAAAAAGATAGCTTGGTTGTTGTATCAACTTAACTGTTCTGAGGCCCTCCCACCGCATCACCTTATCTTACCATGCAGACGAATAAGCAGGACTTGTCTTCTCTTACAGGTTTTTGTAGAATACATTCAGCCCAAGGACCCTACCAATGGGCAAATGTACCAGAAGACCTTGCTGGGAATAATTCTGAATATCTCCTGCTTATTAAAGACTCCGGGTGTTGTAGAAAATCATGGCTACTTTTTGAATCCATCTCGTTCCAGCCCCCAGGAGATCAAAGTACAGGAGGCCAACATCCATCAGGTGGAACTGTTTACCAGGGTATCCCAGCCCCCTGATCTTAAAATAGTTTTCTCAGAAAGCAGATACAGATAAGGCTGCTCAAGCCTCTCTGGGAAAGCAAATTGATCTAGTTGGCTTTTACATCACATAAATAAATTAAAGCTGGGTGTGGTAGCTCAAGCCTATAATCCAAGCACTTTGGAGGCCAAGGTGGGAGGATCGCTTGAGCCTAGGAGTTCAATTTGAAACCAGCCTGGGCAACACAGTGAGACCCCCACCTCTGCAAAAAAATACAAAACTTAGCTGGGCGTGGTGGCAAGCATCTGTCGTCCCAGCTACTCGGGAGGCTGAGGTGGGAGGATCACTTGAGCCTGGGAGGTCAAGGCTTCAGTAAGCCATGATTGCATCATCACGCTCCAGCCTGGATGACAGAATGAGACTCTGTCTCAAAAAAAAAAAAAAAAAAAATGCCCTCTTTTTAACATATGCTAAGAACAGAGGATAAACCTTTGTGTGGGGTAAGAATGAGCTGCTGCTACTGCTTACCCTTTGCTGTAGCACTGCTACGGCTACTTCCCCACAACCCTCATTTTTCTCACTGAGCTATACCTTTAGCTCTGAAAACCTTTTGACTGAACTCTAGCTTATAAACCCAGTTTTTCTTCCTTTTCCTGTCTAACCTATGCCCTCTCTATTTGGGCTTCTTCACATAAATTATAGTAGAGGTCTGGCCAACATGAGGCATTTAAATGATTGAATTGGGGATTTAAGTCTCTTATTTATTAGTTTAAGTCTCCTATTCATTAATCATTACACCTCTCTAAGGCAGGGCATGGCAAACTAGCAGTGGCCAAATCTGGCCTGCCACCTGTTTTTATAAATAAAGTTTTATTGAACATAGCCATAGCCATGCCCATTAGTATATGTATTGTTTGTGGTTTGAATTCACGCTACAGTGATAGAGTTGAATAATTGCTACAGACACTGTATGGCAAGTAATGCCAGAAATCCTTACCATCTAGCCCTTTGCAGAAAAAATTTACAGACCTATGCTCTAATACTATGTAATGCCATCTACAGTTCGGCAGCCGATTAGAAAATCTCTTATAAGTGCCCAGAAATATATTTTAAAATCAAATTAGGGGATAAGGCACAGAGAGTGAGGGGAAAGATTAGGATTAGCATCTTTTTAGAAACTGCCAGTTGCTAAGGTTTGGGAATAAAAAATATTAGGATTGTGAAACTGGAACGCTCTGTGGTTGTGTTTTCTGGTTGAACAGTTCATGGCTCAGTTCCACGAAAAGATCTACCAGATGCTGAAGAACTTACTCCAGCTCTCTCCAGAAACCAAACACTGTATCTTGTCCTGGCTTGGAAACTGTTTGCATGCAAATGCAGGCCGCACTAAGATTTGGGCCAATCAGATGCCAGAAATCTTTTTCCAAATGTATGCCTCGGATGCCTTCTTTCTGAATCTGGGTGCTGCTCTCCTGAAGCTGTGCCAGCCATTTTGCAAACCCAGATCCTCTCGGCTCCTCACCTTTAATCCCACATACTGTGCCCTCAAGGAGTTGAATGATGAAGAACGAAAAATTAAAAATGTACACATGAGAGGTAGGGTTCGAGAACCAGGCTTCTCAAAACTGTGTGTGTGTGTATGTATGTGTAACGTGTAAAGCATTCACTCCCTTATCCTTTTTCATAGAGTTCCTTTCTCAAAAAAAGATGAGGCAGAAACAAGAGCTATCTAGATTTTTTTTTTTTTTTTTTTTTTTTGAGATAGAGTCTCACTCTGTCGCTTAGGCTGTAGTGCAGTGGCGCTATCTCGGCTCACTGCAATCTCTTCCTCCCGTGTTCAAGCAATTCTCCTGCCTCAGCCTTCTGAGTAGCTGGGACTACAGGTGCGTGCCACCACACCCAGCTAATTTTTTGTGTTTTTAATAGAGATGGGGTTTCACCATGTTGGCCAGGATAGTCTCGATCTCTTGACCTCATGATCCACCTGCCTCAGCCTCTCAAAGTGCTGGGATTACAGGCGTGAGCCACTGTGCCCGGCCGGAATTTTTTAAAGACAGATTTTTGAGAGGAAAAAAAAACACCTGGTAGCTTTTAAATGTTGTACTTTAGTGAGACCTTCTCTCTGGATTTGGCAGTGTTGCATGTTCATTCATTCATACGTCATAAAAATGAATAAAGCAGAGTCCTCATCCTTTTTGAACTCAGGCTCCAGAAGGCAGATATATTAACAGATAATTATAATGTGGTATAGGGCTAAGCTGTGTGAGCACAGAGGAGGGAGTAAACAATCAATTCTGCAGAAGTTGGAGGTCTTCATAGCTGAGTCTTGAGAGACAAGTTAGGTTTTACCAGGCAAAGAAGCAAGAGGGTCCCTTTATACAGAGAGAAAAGCAAGTGTAAATGTATAAAACTATGGAAAGTCTTGACTAAGGAATGGTGAGAGGCTCAATGTGGCTAGGGCAAGGGGTAGATGGGGTTGAGTTGGGGAGAAATGGGTCAAGGGAGGAAGGTAGTTGGGGCTGGATTGGAGAAAACAGTACAGAGAAATGAAAAGAAAATAAATGACTCATAATCCTACCCCTGTAAGTGAAATCACTCTTAATTTTGGTATATTTCCTTCCAGTTTTATAATTCTAATTGTAAACTTGATAACTGCTCAAAAGCAAATAATCAAATTCAGAAAAACACAAAATAAATACAAATGATCTATTGCCTATCACTTGAAACAATCTATAGTATTATTCCTTTTAATTTTTGGTAATTTCATGGTCAAGTGAAAAAGATTTAACTGTATTTCTGTAGACGGTGAGAAGCCAAAAGATATATTTAGACAAAGAACTAGTATGACAAGATATGTTTTTAAGAAGATATCACTGCTAACAGTATGGAAATTGAATGAGTGTAAGAGGAGACTGGAGACCAAGATGGATGTCTGTGACAAGACATTTACCCTTGTTTTGTCTTTTTTTTTTTTTTAACCTCTTTGAGGTTTGGACAAAGAAACCTGTTTGATCCCAGCTATACAGGAGCCAAAGTTTCCACAGAACTACAACCTTGTAACAGAGAACCTTGCCCTGACAGAGTACACCTTGTACTTGGGATTTCACAGGTAACTCCTCTGATGTCATTAGGAAAAAACAGTTGAGTTGTGTTGATAACCGAAAGGTAGAAATGGAGTCTTTGGCCAGGCACAGAAGCTCACATCTTTAATCTCAGGATTTTGGGAGGCCAAGGCAGAAGGATTGCTTGAGGCCAGAAGTTTAAGACCACCAACCTGGGCAAGAAAGACCCCCACCTCTACCAAAAAAAAAAAAATCGCCAGGCATGGTGGCATATGCTTGTAGTCCTAGCTGCTCCAGAGGCTGAGGCAGGAGGTTTGCTCTAGCCAAGGAGATGGAGGCCACAGTGAGCTATGATTGTGCAACTGTACTCCATCCTGGGTGACAGAGTGATAACCTATCTCTTAAAAAAAAAAAGAGAGGGAGAATCTTAGAGATATAATCTGAGCTTATTCTAAAGGCTCACATTAAAATCTAATAGAAAAGGGGCATTGTATGAATTTATTTGTGTTTCATGAATCAGCTTTGTCCAGATTCCTTAAATTTGTTTTTAACTTTTATTGTTGGATATTCGCTTTTATCACCTTGGTTGGAGTACTGTGGCACATTCTCTGCTCACTGCAACCTCCACCTCCTGGGTTCAAGCAATTCTTCTGCCTCGTCCTCCCAAGTAGCTGGGATTACAGGCATGCACCACCATGCCCAGCTGATTTTGTATTTTTTTTAGTAGAGATGGGGTTTCGCCGTGTTGGCCAGGCTGGTCTCGAACTCCTGACCTCAGATGATCCACCCACCGTGGCCTCCCAAAGTGCTGGGATTATAGGCATGAGCCACTGTGCCTGACCTGTTTTTAACTTTTGACCTGTTAAACTTTAAAAATTAAATCACTGTCTTTCTGTTATGATCTGGGAAAGTGGAATTGTTTTCATTTTATATTACACTTTCTGCTCTTAGATTTTCATTACTGGCCAGGTATGGTGGCTCATGCCTGTAATGCCTGTAATGCCTGTAATCCTTAGCACTTTGGGAGGCCGAGGCAGCCTGATCACTTGAGCCCAGGAGTTTGAGAGCAGCCTGGGCAACATGGCAAAACCCCGTCTCTACAAAATATACAAGAATTAGCTGGGCATGGTGGCATGTGCCTGTAGTGTCAGCTAATCGCGAGGCTGAGGTGGGAGGATCTCTTGAGCCCGGAATGTTGAGACTGCAGTGAGCTGAGATTGCACCACTGCGCTCCAGCCTAGGCAACATAGTGAAACCCTGTCTCAAAAAAAAAAAAAAAAAAAAAAAAATTCATTACTACTCCTGGTGATAAAAGATGAAGTTTGGCCAGGCGCAGTGGCTCACGCCTGTCATCCCAATACTTTGGGAGGCCGAGGCGGGCAGATCACAAAGTCAGGAGATTAAGACCATCCTGGCTAACACGGTGAAACCCCATCTCTACTAAAAATACAAAAAATTAGCCTGGCTTGGTGGCACGTGCCTGTAGTCCCAGCTACTCAGGAGGGTTAGGGTTAGGGTTGAAGAAGGAGAATTGCTTGAACCTGGAAGGCGGAAGTTGCAGTGAGCCGAGATCATGCCACTGCACTCCAGCCTGGACAACAGAACGGGAATCTGTCTCAAAAAAAAAATAATAATTAATTAATTAAAAAAAAAAAAAGACCAAGTTCTAACTCTACAGAGAGACAAAAATGGCAAAAATTAAGGAAATGTTTATAAGGGAGTCTGATGAGATCAATAGGACCACAAAAGACATTAGATAAAGAAGATTCTAGAATATGTGAAGATTTTAGAACTAGAATGTATGACTTCCAAAAACAGTTCTGGTTCTGGCTGTACATTATTCTGTAATTTGTTTTCCTCTGATTTAGCTGATTATGACATGTATAAGTAGAGGGAGAAAACAGCAACGCAGTCATAGAAAGGGACACTAAGAATAGCAATTTTAATACCTTCTCAAGATAGCTGAATTGATGCAGAGCATTTTTCTTTTTTTTTTTTTTTTTTTTTTTTTTTTTTTTTTGAGGCGGAGTCTCGCTGTGTCTCCCGGGCTGGAGTGCAGTGGCCGGATCTCAGCTCACTGCAACCTCTGCCTCCCGGATTTACGCCATTCTCCTGCCTCAGCCTCCCGAGTAGCTGGGACTACAGGCGCCTGCCACCTCGCCCGGCTAGTTTTTGTACTTTTTTAGTAGAGACGGGGTTTCACCGTGTTAGCCAGGATGGTCTTGATCTCCTGACCTCATGATCCGCCCGTCTCGGCCTCCCAAAGTGCTGGGATTACAGGCTTGAGCCACCGCGCCCGGCCGCATTTTTCAAAACTACTCAGTCAACACATTGCTGGAGGAATGAAATTATATCTTTAGAGAGAAATCTCCATCATAGACATTTTAAATAAGACAGTAGATAAAAGTTCAGCATGTGTTTAACCTGCTCAACTGCCTAGGTTCAAACAAAAAATGAGTATCATTTAGTTTCCCAATATTAACTAGCCAAGACATTATCTACAGAGCCAAAGGAAATGATTTTGGACTATTATCCATAACTTTGAATTATGTGTCTTCCTTTCAGTAGAGAATATTAGGCTGACCTTTTCTGAAGAATAATTTAATTTAATATTGAACAACAGAGTGCTGGAAGCTGCTCTTAGATTGCATCTCAGGTGGCTACTAGTTTATATGTGGTCATTACTAATCTAGAGTCCCTTTTCACCAGCTTAGTTTTCTACTAACCGAAGAAAGACTATCCATATAACCCCATCAAAGTATGATCATTGCATCGAAGTATGATCATTGCCCTCATGTGATGTAAAACTATCCTGCTGGGCTTCTTGTACTTTGATTTATTTTATGTAGTAACAGCCCATTCTACACCCTACTCAGCCAAGCTGCCTTTCTTTGGATAGTGTATTTCAACTGAAGCCTGCTAACTATTTGCAATTAGCTTTGATTATGTTGAATACATTGCTGTGCACCCTGCCTGTGTCCTGTCAAAAACTTTTGTGAGTGCCTTCTGTGTCATTGCAACTGCAGCTCCCTACTATCCTTAAAGAGAAGACTAGATAAATAATTGAGGTGGTTTTTTTTTATTTTTTGTTTGGTTTTTGTGTGTGTGTGTGTGTATGACTTTCTGTTTTCCCTGACCCACTCTCTTCTGCTTTCTTGGGGGCAGGTTGCATGATCAGATGGTAAAAATCAACCAAAATCTGCATCGGCTGCAGGTTGCCTGGCGGGATGCTCAGCAAAGTTCTAGCCCTGCTGCTGACAATCTTCGTGAGCAGTTTGAACGATTGATGACCATCTATCTTTCTACCAAGACTGCCATGACAGAGCCACAAATGCTACAAAACTGCCTAAACTTGCAGGTGTCCATGGCTGTTCTACTGGTTCAACTGGCCATAGGCAATGAGGGCTCACAACCAATAGAGTTAACCTTTCCTTTGCCAGATGGCTACAGCTCTTTGGCTTATGTGCCAGGTAAGCAGGCTCTCCCTTGGGAATGTCCTATTTATAGCCTTCTGAGTTTAACTGGGTCAGTTTGGAAGTTTAATCCTCAAAATACCCTTTCTTCATTGTCATTCAGTGGTTTTTGGAGAAACAACTCAAACTTAGATAATATCTACTGGTCAAAGTATTGGGTGACTAACAACTTGTTCCTCAACCTTGTGTCCCCACTGCTATGCATATCAGAAAATCATCTTCAAAGGATTAAGTGTAATCAGAGTTTTCAGAGCTGTTAGTTTCTATCATTAATATTTGTTCAACTTACACATTCATCTAACTTTTCCTGTCAGAGCTGTTAGTTTCTATCATTAATATTTGTTCAACTTACACATTCATCTAACTTTTCCTGTCCTTTTCATAGAAAAAAAATTAGCTCCTATTGGTTAACTCAGAAGGGAAAGAGAGAGAGAGAGGGTTTGTATGTGTGTGTATGTGTGTATGTGTCAGTGAGTCATTGAGGGGTGGGCAGGTGTTGCCAATCTAATCAGGTTATGTGTTCTTAACCATTGTATTGGTCATATCATGCTGTATAACGGATTACCCCAAAACATAGCAGCTTAAAACTACAGACCGGGTATGATGGTGCATGCCTGTAATCCCAGCACTTTGGGAGGCCGAAGCAGGATGATTACTTAAGCCCAGGAGTTCAGGATTGGCCTGGGCAACATAGGGAGACCCTATCTCTACAAAAACTAAAAAATTAGCCAGGCACGGTGGTGCACACTTGTAGTTCCAGCTACTCAGGGGGCTGAAGTGAGAGAATGGCTTGAGCCCAGGAAGTTGAGGCCACAGTGAGCCATAATTGCACTACTGCACTCCAGCCTGGGTGACAGAGCAGGACCCTGTCTCAAAAAAAATAATAATAATAAACAAAATAGCAACAACAACACTGCAAACAGCTTACTCAGCTGCATGATTCTGACTCAGAGTTCCTCAGGAAGTTATGTAGCCAAGCTGTCAGGGCCTTAGGAATCTGAGGACTCTGCTAGGCTGGAGGATCCACTTACAAGCCCAGTCATGTGGTTGTTGACAGGCCTCAGTTGCTTGTGCTATTGACCAGCAGCCTCTTTTCTAGGCCATGTATGTGTCTTCTAAATACTACTCATGATATGGCAGCTGGCTTCCCCCGGAGCAAGTGACTGTGAGCAAAATGGAGACTGTAAGCTTTTATACCCTAATCTTGGAAATGACATAGCATCACATCTACTGTATGCCTCAGAGTTTATCTTCTACTCTGAAAGAGTGAATATAGGAGAGGACTGCATAAGGTCATGAATACCAAAAAGCAGTGATCATTGGAGGACCATCCTGGAGTCTGGCTACCGCCATCACCTAACATGTTAATCTTTATTAGGGCATCCTCACACATCTGAAGGGTTTAAACCACAGTTAACCTTGAGACTAAAAATGTATATATTAGTATACTGGTGTGTTAACATTTTGTGTCATTACTGTTCATATATTTACTTGAATAAAAATTTAAATTGACTTACATTTAAAGGAGATTTTACATTTATTGACTTACCACCATCTCTAGTACCAACAAAACATTTAGTTTTTTTTTTTTAACCTTCATTAAGTAGGGTGAAAGGAATTTAAATGTTGTTTATTAGTACAAATATACAGATGTTTGGCTAATTCCAGTGAATATTTTCTTTTTCAGAATTTTTTGCTGATAACCTGGGTGATTTTCTCATTTTTCTCCGCCGCTTTGCCGATGACATTTTGGAGACATCAGCAGATTCCCTGGAGCATGTCCTTCACTTTATCACCATTTTCACTGGAAGCATAGAAAGGTGAAGTGCTGTAAGCTTGGTTCTGTCACTGTTTAGGCTGTAAAACATTCAGAAGACTTCTAAACCAAGAAATAAACAAGCCTGAATCATAAGGGGTTGCCTTCAGAAGTTATGGTAACATTAATGAATCACCTGACCATCCATATGGGTAGCCAGAAACCCCACTGTTGAGAGGTATAATAAACAATGAACTTTGCCCACAGAAAATTTAATCCTGCATATAAGGTATCTTATGGAAATTCCACTGCTAGTCCATGGTTAAAGTAGTTAACATAATGCCAGAGTTGGATGAGCAGTAAACTTAAGTCAATGTTATTTCTCATTTCAAGTTTTCTCACTCATAGCTTCCAGACCTCTTTTCCAAAGGAAGATACTGTGACTTGTAGAATTGCTTCCCTGATTTTTTTGATGCATAGGCTAAAGGAAATGGAAACTCTGTACAAAAGTGAAGATTTGCTGCACAATGAAGAGAATGACCCACAATTCCCTGAGCCGTATCAGTGATAAGTAGAGAGAAGCCAATTCTTCACTGAGCTGAGCATACCTAATGAGAAGTCATAAGTCAACAAGTATTATGCATACACTGTATGCGTCATGGGTAATGTAGCATAATTATATTCTAGTCTTTACCCTCAGAAAGCTTGAAAAGGCAAGTTTATTCCACATGAAACTGTCAGAGAATAGTAAGCAGTAAATAATGCATTATTACAGAGAAGTAAACAATGGCTAAGCATTCAAAAACTTAAGTGCTCACCCTCATAGTTGGTAAGCTGTCAACTCAAGAGTTAAATGATGTACCCTGCATCACCACCTCCTACCCTCCACCCACACCAAGAAACTGACAAACTTAAAACTGCAGAAGTGGATCTTTTTTTTTTCCTATAATGATGGTTTAGGGTGGATTTTTATTCTTATATGGAGAGAACAGCGTCATAAATTTGGAGTTAAGCTTATCTGCTCATCTTGCTTTTTTCCCATTTTGCAGAATGAAGAATCCCCATCTGAGGGCCAAACTAGCAGAGGTGTTGGAAGCAGTGATGCCCCACCTGGATCAGACCCCAAATCCTTTGGTATCCAGTGTGTTCCACCGGAAACGTGTGTTCTGCAACTTTCAGTATGCACCCCAACTTGCAGAGGCTCTAATCAAGGTTTTTGTGGACATCGAATTTACAGGTAAAGCAGTCATGAAGCTGAGCCCAGAACTGAGAAGCTGATACCAGTGGAGTTTTATAGTTTGATCCGTATTTGGATATCAAAGAAATGTCAAGCCATTACTTATTGAATACCTACTATGTGCCAGGCTTGATGATAAGTGCTTTTTTTTTTAACATTATCCCATTGTCACCATCTGAACACTTTCACTCTATTATCCCTGTTTTATTTATTTATCTATTTATTTTTAATTATCCCTGTTTTACAAATGAAGATATGACTGCCCAAAATATCAAATTATTTGTCCATGTCATGACATTCACTACCAAGTGGTAGAATCAGGTCTGTGTCACCTGAAGAAATCTACGTATTCCAACACCCTTATTATGATGCTTCATCAAATCAGACTCAAGTTAGACTTTTTGATTAAAACCTGGGTCTTTATATTTCTCTGCCTTAAAATTACAGAATAATGCATAAAGAGGCAGTGTACTGGTTGACAGATTCTTTTATCTTAACCAGACTATCTAATTCTCCAATAGTCTAATGGTTCGATTAAGAATACCAGCAGGCGGCCAGGCACAGTGGTTCATGCTTGTAATCCCAGCATTTTGGGAGGCCGAAGTAGGCAGATCACTTGAACTCATGAGTTTGAGACCAGCCTGGCCAACATGGTGAAACCCCATCTCTACAAAAAATACAAAAATTACCCAGGCGTGGTGGCGGGTGCCTATAATCCCAGCTACTTAGGAGGGAGAGGCACGAGAATCGCTTGAATTCGGGAGGCGGAGGTGGCAGTGAGCTGAGATTGCACCACTGCACCCCAGCCTGGATGACAGAGCAAGAAATCCCTCTCAAAAAAAAAAAAACACCAGTGGGCAACATTCCTTCTCTATCTAACCCTGAGCCCCTGTGTTTGTTTAAACAGTACCCTGTCTCAGTCAGTAAATAAGATATGTCAAGAAGTTGTTGAAGACCATTTTTTAAAGGGATGTCTACCATCCAATGATAAATACAACTAACATTTAAAGAGGCATTTAACATTTTACTGGCCGCCTTTCCATATTTGGATTCTGGTTTTTTTAATTCGCTCACCTATTAGCCTTAGTTTCCTCATCTATAAAATGGGTCAAAGTGATGATTAAGTGAAAGAATACATGTAAATCTTTATAATGCATAAGAAATTGTATAATAAATCACTGCAGTTACCTCATTATGTGACCATACGACCAAAGTGTTGTAATGGAGTACAATTTCTGTTTTATTTCTGAGGAAGTGGAAGCTGAAAAAGATTAAGAGACTTAGATTAAGCAGAGCCAGAATGAAAACCTAGGTCTTTTGACTCCAAATCCTACACTCTTCCTTTATTATGACCCAGCCTGTGGAGCTCTAATAATACCTTTGGTATTTCTTTTTTTTTTTTTTTTTTTTTTTCTGAGACGGAGTCTCGCTCTATGGCCCAGGCTGGAGTGCAGTGGCCAGATCTCAGCTCACTGCAAGCTCCGCCTCCCGGGTTTACGCCATTCCCCTGCCTCAGCCTCCCGAGTAGCTGGGACTACAGGCGCCCGCCACCTCGCCCGGCTAGTTTTTTTTGTATTTTTTAGTAGAGACGGGGTTTCACGGTGTTAGCCAGGATGGTCTCGATCTCCTGACCTCGTGATCCACCCGTCTCGGCCTCCCAAAGTGCTGGGATTACAGGCTTGAGCCACCGCGCCCAGCCACCTTTGGTATTTCAAAAGCAGTATAAGCCTCAGAGTTTTAGCTCTTGACCTGATTTTTCAGAGTAATCAAGAACCTGTTGGCTACACAGTTGGGATATTGTCTGTGAAGAATGTGGGAATTGCTTAGTGTCCCATCCTGTACATGGCTTTCACTGCCATAATGGCCAGCCCTGAGCCCTCATTTAAAGCCTGAGAAGTACTCATGTTTGGATATGGAAGCATTTGTTTCCCTTGACTTTTGTTTTATAGCTTGGTACTTGTCTCTTGCAGAGTAAGGTATCCTTTATCTCTGTCTCCCCTTTACTTGGTCAGTAAGGAAATGAGCAAACACTTGGCCATAACTTTAGACCTCTAGAAACTCCAGGGCAGATTTTGTTAGTAGTCTTAACACACTCAAAAGCAAATGACTACAAAGCCAATGACTACACATAGGCATAAGCTCTTCCTCTTATGACACCACCGTTGCTGATACTTTGCTCTTGCCTTACTCCAGGAGACCCCCATCAATTTGAACAGAAGTTTAATTACCGTCGTCCCATGTATCCTATCCTAAGATACATGTGGGGGACAGATACCTATCGGGAGAGCATTAAGGTGAGAGAGTTTCTGATGAAACCTGTTGCTTTATATAAGCCCCAATGAGTTGTAATTCAGTACTAAAATGGTTTTCTTGTGGGCTGGGACTTACAGGATTTGGCTGACTATGCCTCTAAGAATTTAGAAGCCATGAATCCCCCACTTTTCCTCCGCTTTCTTAACCTGCTAATGAATGATGCCATCTTCCTTTTGGATGAAGCCATACAGGTGAGAAAAAAAGATGTAACTGCCCCATACCATCAAATCATTATCAGTACATACATTTTACCTTTTAATCATAATAGAGCAGTCCTTATGCCCCTAGTACCAGACTTGAACACCAAAAATGTGTGGTTAGTAGTGTACCACCAAGCTTGCCATTACAGAGCTTTCTAGTTCATTCCATTAGAGACCAAGATCAAGGGTCATTGAAGCGTCATGAGATGGACATTTTGGCAGAGATGAAAATACCATATGGTGAAGCCAAACTACATTGTATTGGCAGGAATAATTCATCAGGCCGGCACAACAGAAAGAAATCAGAGGAGCTAACTTTTGGTCAGTGAAACCCTTTTAATCCCAATGTGTCAGTAAAATATCTTACTAAGACAATGACTTTTAACCCACTTTCCTAAAAGATTCTGATTTTTGCACCACTACTTGAAAGAAAATCTCTGATTTGGGATATTTTTTCATATAAAGGCTCCAAGTTGTCAATATTTCTCATATTTCCACTGCCTCCTAAATTCTTAGCTATATTGTGAAACAAACGTTTCACAAAGTATAAAATGCAGCTGGGTGCCTCTCAGCTCCTTCAGTGTATTATTTCCTTAACCTTCCCTGGTGGATCTGCTTACTTCTCCCTTAAAAACTTTGCTATCTGTAGAGCAAAACTTCCCTTACCTGTGATGGGTATAGGATGGACAGGGCACTGACCTAAAGGGAGATGAAGCAGGTAAATCCTGAGGGTAGCCTTTAGACAATCATGAGCTCCTCATTGTGATCAGCAGTCCCCTGAGTAGCTTGTGTTTAATTTGTGAGAAAGGTTTGATCTGATTTCTTCATAATCCTACACTTTAGGGTTTAAGATAGGTTTTCTTCAAAAGTGAGAATAGGTCCTGTTACAAACAGACCCTTTTAAGCAAGAGGTGTGTGACACAAAGTATGAAGCAGATGGTATTTTCATGAGACTAAGTTTAACAAGTTGTTTGCTACAACAGGAAGGATGACATGGGGTAGAGTTTTAAATAATTATGTTCTTCCACACATCTTGCATATTTGATAGAGCTTTGATTTTTTGTAAGCAATTTGGCAGGCGGGATTTGTTTTCATCTTTCAGGAAGGAGTCATTGTTTTTTCACTATAGTGTGGGGTTTTTTAGTTTTTTTGTTTCTTGGCCTGGGTTTCATATATTAAACTCTTCATCCTTCTTTCCATTTAACAATGATATACTATTTCTAAGGGAATTACCTGTGAATCTACCCAAGCTGAAACAAATCTGTGTGAAGCCACAATTTCTTTTTTTCCTGAAAGTTCTTTTGAGCTTCAGCCCTATGCTGAGAAATAAAAGCTGATGTCTCTTACATGGTCCCTTGTTTTCCCAGCTTAGTTGACTGGATTTTTAATAGGACCTCCTAAATGTCACATCCCTTCAACTGTACCTTTCTTCTCTGATACATCCCATCTCTGGTTTCTGCAGTATTTGAGCAAGATAAAGATTCAGCAAATTGAGAAGGACCGAGGTGAATGGGATAGTCTGACTCCAGAAGCCCGCCGAGAAAAGGAGGCCGGCCTACAGATGTTTGGACAGCTGGCACGTTTCCATAACATCATGTCCAATGAAACAATCGGTACTCTTGCCTTTCTCACATCAGGTAAGGATACAAAGTACTGCTTTCCCCCAAAAAAGTAATGGCCAAGATCTGCCTCACTTGAGGGATCAGCCTAGCTGAAACTAAGAATTCAGACCCTGGTGACAGTATCCTCCACATCTGGGAGGGAAACGAATCACTTGAGAAGCTTCAAAAAGAATGATAATGCCTATTATTGACATGGGAATGAAGAAATGGTCACCCTCACACAGCTGCCAGAGAGCATAAGGTCTTTCTGGAGGACAAGTTAGCCATATAAATATTTGTGTGTCTATACACACACACGTACATATATATATGTTAATCTGAGAAATATGCTTGAATCCTGGTTAAATATGGTGGCTGTAACAGCCATTTATCTCTACTCCCTCTATAGCTCCACTGTCCAATTCAGTAGCCACTTGCCACATGTGGCTTTCAAGGATTTAAAATGTAGCTAGTCTGAATTGAGATGTGCTATAAGTATAAAATATGCACTGCAAGACTTAGTGTTAAAATGTGAAATCTGTCTATTTTTATACTGATTACATACTGAAATTTTCATTTTTAATGTCTCAGCTAAATATGATATAACAATAATCACCATTTGAGGAAATCCTCTAATGGGAAAAACAAATAGGTGAAAACTTTGTAAAAACTTTTTAAAAAAACTTTTTAATCTCAGAGGGATAAGAGAAGATATAGCAACCAAAAAACAAGATCAAAGAGGCAATGAAAGAGATTATTTAAAGAATAAGAGGCCGGGCGCGGTGGCTCAAGCCTGTAATCCCAGCACTTTGGGAGGCCGAGACGGCGGATCACGAGGTCAGGAGATCGAGACCATCCTGGCTAACACAGTGAAACCCCGTCTCTACTAAAAAATACAAAAAAATTAGCCGGGCGAGGTGGCGGGCGCCTATAGTCCCAGCTACTCGGGAGGCTGAGACAGGAGAATGGCGTGAACCCGGGAGGCGGAGCTTGCAGTGAGCTGAGATCTGGCCACAGCACTCCAGCCTGGGCGGCAGAGCGAGACTCCGTCTCAAAAAAAAAAAAAAAAAAAGAATAAGAAAGAGCTCTTGGATGTTGAAATTTTTACCTCAGAAATGTTAAATATTCAGTAAAAGGGTTAGAAGATATAAATTCAAGGAACTCTTCTATGAACGTAGAACAGAAGGAAAAAGATGGAAATTAAAAGAGAAAGGATAAGAAACAAAGGATGGATCTAGGAAGTCTCAAAAGAGAAAAATGGAGGGAAGGAAGTTATCAAAGATACCAAAAAATCCCCAAGACTCAAAGATAGCCTCTAAATTGAAAGGGCTTGCCAAGGGCCCTGCACAGAGAATTTTTTAAAACCCACACTGAGGTATAACATTGTGAAATTTTAGGAAATCATGGTAAAAAGAAGACCCTAAAATATCCCAGAGAAGTCAGGTAATGTTACCATAGTTTAAGTATCAAAATGGCTTTGCACTTTCAACAGTGTCATTTGAAGCGGAGACACATTTCTGAGGGAAAGTAAACCTAGGAGGAGGAAGGTGGAATTCAACACAAGGGAGACGCAAAGGAGATTCCCAGGTTGATGGTAAAAGGAGCTTGTGTGACCACTACATAGCAGGCCTGTAGAGCAAGCAGTCCAGGTTGGAGCAAAGGATAGAAACATCCAGAAAGAATGTTTCCAAAAACTAATCAGCAGCTAGAATGACCGTGTTGAGAGTTTTAAATTCCAATGGAGAGTTTGGAAAGAATTTAGTGATAAGAGGCTCTGAAAATAAGCAAATAAGCAAAAAGTTACACTAAAAAGGAACTATATACTTATTAGGACAGCACATGGCTCTGCTGTGAATAATATTTACATAATTTTAATAACTAAATTATTTAACCAAAAATTTGACTATATATTGAGGGATTTGTGATAATGACTGAAACTGAAAAATCAACAACTATCAGTACCAACCAAACATAGCATTATGATACTGTCTGGCTTGTTAAATTTGACATGTATAAATTTATTTTTTTTTAATTTTTGGAATTCATGCCCTATGACATAGCAGTTCCTTACACATTTCTTAAGAAGAAGCGATAGGCCGGGCGCGGTGGCTCAAGCCTGTAATCCTAGCACTTTGGGAGGCCGAGGCGGGCGGATCACAAGGTCAGGAGATCGAGACCATCTTGGCTAACACGGTGAAACTCCGTCTCCACTAAAAATACAAAAATTATCCAGGCATGGTGTCAGGTGCCTGTAGTCCCAGCTACTCGGGAGGCTGAGGCAGGAGAATGGCGTGAACCCGGGAGGCGGAGCTTGCAGAGAGCCGAGATCGCACCACTGTACTCCAGCCTGGGTGACAGAGCGAGACTCCATCTCAAAAGAAAAAAAAAGAAGAAGAAGCAATAGGCCTGGCGCGGTGGCTCACACCTGTAACCCCAGCACTTTGGGAGGCCGAGGCAAGCGGATCACGAGGTCAGGAGTTCGAGACCAACCTGG
This sequence comes from Trachypithecus francoisi, assembly GCF_009764315.1. Classification (NCBI taxonomy): domain Eukaryota; kingdom Metazoa; phylum Chordata; class Mammalia; order Primates; family Cercopithecidae; genus Trachypithecus; species Trachypithecus francoisi. Next base: position 106,698,347 of record NW_022681473.1, read on the forward strand.
CCAACATAGTGAAACCTTGTCTCTACTAAAATTTCAAAAATTAGCCAGGTGTGGTAGCACGTGCCTGCAGTCCCAGCTACTTGGGAGGCTGAGGTAGGAGAATAGCTTGAACCCAGGAGGCGGAGGTTGCAGTGAGCAGAGATCACACCACTGCTCTCCAGCCTGGGCAACAGAGTGAGACTCTATCTCAAAAAAAAAAAAAAGCGATGAGTCTACAAGATGTATCCACACTGAAGTTCATTGATAAGTGTAGGAAAAAACTGAAAATAGTAAAAATGTCCACCGGTAAAGACGTTAAATAAATAACTTATGGTGCAGTTACAACTGGAAAAGTCAGCCATTAAACATGATGTAAAACAGGCCAGGAGCAGTGACTCAAGCCTGTGATCCCAGCACTTGGGAGGCTGAGACGGGCGGATCACGAGGTCAGGAGATCGAGACCATCCTGGCTAACACGGTGAAACCCCGTCTCTACTAAAAAATATGAAAAACTAGCCAGGCGAGGTGGCGGGCGCCTGTAGTCCCAGCTACTCGGGAGGCTGAGGCAGGAAAATGACATGAACCCGGGAGGTGGAGCTTGCAGTGAGCCAAGATGGCGCCACTGCACTCCAGCCTGGGCGACAGAGCAAGACTCCGTCTCAAAAAAAAAAAAAAAAAAAAAATGATGGAAAACAGCCTGGTTACAGTGGCTCACACCTGTAATCTCAGCAGTTAGGGAGGCCAAGGCAGGAGGATCACTTGAGCCCAGGAGGTTGAGACTGCCTTGAGCCATGATTGTGCCACTGCATTCCAGCCTAGGCAACAGCAAGACCCTGTCTCAAAAAAATAAAACATAATTTTTTTAAAAAATGATGTAAAACAGCTGGGCACAGTGGCTCACACCTGTAATCCTCTTAACACTTTGGGAGCCGAGGCAGGAGGATCACTTGAGCCCAGGAGTTTGACACCAGCCTGGGCAATATAGTGAGACCCCATCTCATTTTTTAAAAAGATTATGTGAATCACCCCTATTCTATAGAACTTTCTGTGATAGGCCAGGCGCGGTGGCTCAAGCCTGTAATCCCAGCACTTGGGAGGCCGAGACGGTGGATCACGAGGTCAGGAGTTCGAGACCAACCTGGCCAACATAGTGAAACCTTGTCTCTACTAAAATTTCAAAAATTAGCCAGGTGTGGTAGCACGTGCCTGCAGTCCCAGCTACTTGGGAGGCTGAGGTAGGAGAATAGCTTGAACCCAGGAGGCGGAGGTTGCAGTGAGCAGAGATCACACCACTGCTCTCCAGCCTGGGCAACAGAGTGAGACTCTATCTCAAAAAAAAAAAAAAAAAAGAAGAAGAAGCAATAGGCCTGGCGCGGTGGCTCACACCTGTAACCCCAGCACTTTGGGAGGCCGAGGCAAGCGGATCACGAGGTCAGGAGTTCGAGACCAACCTGGCCAACATAGTGAAACCTTGTCTCTACTAAAATTTCAAAAATTAGCCAGGTGTGGTAGCACGTGCCTGCAGTCCCAGCTACTTGGGAGGCTGAGGTAGGAGAATAGCTTGAACCCAGGAGGCGGAGGTTGCAGTGAGCAGAGATCACACCACTGCTCTCCAGCCTGGGCAACAGAGTGAGACTCTATCTCAAAAAAAAAAAAGCGATGAGTCTACAAGATGTATCCACACTGAAGTTCATTGATAAGTGTAGGAAAAAACTGAAAATAGTAAAAATGTCCACCGGTAAAGACGTTAAATAAATAACTTATGGTGCAGTTACAACTGGAAAAGTCAGCCATTAAACATGATGTAAAACAGGCCAGGAGCAGTGACTCAAGCCTGTGATCCCAGCACTTTGGGAGGCTGAGACGGGCGGATCACGAGGTCAGGAGATCGAGACCATCCTGGCTAACACGGTGAAACCCCGTCTCTACTAAAAAATATGAAAAACTAGCCAGGCGAGGTGGCGGGCGCCTGTAGTCCCAGCTACTCGGGAGGCTGAGGCAGGAAAATGACATGAACCCGGGAGGTGGAGCTTGCAGTGAGCCAAGATGGCGCCACTGCACTCCAGCCTGGGCGACAGAGCAAGACTCCGTCTCAAAAAAAAAAAAAAAAAAAAATGATGGAAAACAGCCTGGTTACAGTGGCTCACACCTGTAATCTCAGCAGTTAGGGAGGCCAAGGCAGGAGGATCACTTGAGCCCAGGAGGTTGAGACTGCCTTGAGCCATGATTGTGCCACTGCATTCCAGCCTAGGCAACAGCAAGACCCTGTCTCAAAAAAATAAAACATAATTTTTTTAAAAAATGATGTAAAACAGCTGGGCACAGTGGCTCACACCTGTAATCCTCTTAACACTTTGGGAGCCGAGGCAGGAGGATCACTTTGAGCCCAGGAGTTTGACACCAGCCTGGGCAATATAGTGAGACCCCATCTCATTTTTTAAAAAGATTATGTGAATCACCCCTATTCTATAGAACTTTCTGTGATAGGCCAGGCGCGGTGGCTCAAGCCTGTAATCCCAGCACTTTGGGAGGCCGAGACGGGTGGATCACGAGGTCAGGAGATCGAGACCATCCTGGCTAACATGGTGAAACCCCGTCTCTACTAAAAAATACAAAAAACTAGCCGGGCGAGGTGGTGGGCGCCTGTAGTCCCAGCTACTCGGGAGGCTGAGGCAGGAGAATGGCGTAAACCCGGGAGGCGGAGCTTGCAGTGAGCTGAGATCCGGCCACTGCACTCCAGCCTGGGCGACAGAGCAAGACTCCGTCTCAAAAAAAAAAAAAAAAAAAAAAAAGAACTTTCTGTGATAGCGAAAATATCCTATAAATCTGGGCTGTCCAGAACCATACTTAACTAGCCACATGTGGCTAGTGTGACTAAGGAATGGATTTTTTAATTTATTTTTAATTTTAATAGCCACATATGGCCAGGGGCTGCTATGTTGGACAGCACAGGGATGTACACTTAATAAAATGGTAAAGTATTTGCAATATAGTTACTGAAAACAGTAAGTTTCAGAATATGTAAAATATGATCATTTTTGTTTTAAAAATGTCTGTGTATGTGTAAATATGGACAGAAAAGCTAGAAGGACAAAATGTTAAAATAGCAAGATGTTAACCGTGTTTATCTCTGGGTGGTAGTTTTTGTCTTTTCTGTTTTGTGTTCGGTTTTGGTTTTTGCTTGTCTGTATTTTCTGCAGTGAAAATGAATTACTTAGTTTTTTAAAAAGTAGTTCCTTCAAAAATTTTAAAAATAAAATAACAGTAGTCCCCAGAGGTCTCCAAATAAATTATACTTAATAAGAAATAGAGTGCTAATGGATTGAGTTTTCAGAGACTTTGGATTCTTTTCCAGAGATCAAGTCACTCTTTGTGCATCCCTTCCTGGCTGAGCGCATCATCTCCATGTTGAACTACTTCCTGCAACACCTGGTTGGCCCCAAGATGGGTGCCTTAAAAGTCAAGGACTTCAGTGAATTTGACTTCAAACCCCAGCAGCTTGTATCAGATATCTGCACTATCTACTTAAATCTTGGGTACCTGAGATTGAAATTTGTCAAGCCAGAGGGGATGCTAATGTTTTGATTTAGGGTTTTGATAGTAGAATGACCGGTTGGTAATTATGTGAAAATAGAAAAGAAATGATTCATTCCTAGTTGGTTGATGAAGGAATCTTCTGTAGTTTTAAGTAAGGAGATTTATCTGGGCAAGGTGTCGTGTGCCTGTGGTCCAAGCTATTTGGGAGGCTGAAGTGGGAGGATTGCCTAAAACCAGGAGTTTGAGACCAGCCTGCACAACACAGCAGGACTCTGTCTCTAAAAACTAATAAGATTTTGAGTGACCCATGGGACATTAAGATTTCCAATATTCTGCTTTGATCTGTGCAAAGATAAACTTTACTGATTGTACCACTGTTTGGAAAAGTAGCATTCTTTTAAGGTCACATGATACTTGATAGACTTCCTAGAAAGTCTTTCTATATCAAAAAGTATATATATAAAAAATATATATTAAATATATAAATAATATATATATTAAAAGAATGTTCATGGCTTTTAAGTGGTGAGACTACTTGTTCTGCAGCCTATTGTCTCTTCCATTGACCTACCCTCTGGTGAGCAGTTTTTTTCTGATGCTAACCTTCCAGGGATGAGGAGAATTTCTGTGCCACTGTGCCCAAGGATGGACGTTCCTATTCCCCAACTCTCTTTGCACAGACAGTTCGAGTCTTGAAGAAAATAAATAAGCCTGGGAATATGATTGTGGCTTTCAGCAACTTGGCGGAGAGAATCAAGGTGAGGAAGAGGAGGATTTGTTTGCTGATTTCATTAAGAACCACATTATCAGCCAGGCATGGTAGCTCAAGCCTGTAGTCCCAGCTACATAAGAGGCTAAGGCTAGAGGATTGCTTAAGCCCAGGAGTTTGAGGCTGCGGTGTGCTATGATCATGTCTGTAGATAGCCACTGCACTCTAGCCTTGGCAAGATAGCAAGACCCCATCTCCTAAAAATCCACACAAAAAAATCAGATTGTCGCCTCAGCTGTGCTGCTTTTTACCCTATTTCAGGGAGGAAAAGAGCATTGCCATGAGAAAATATAAACAGATGGTTCTTTTTGGTCACTTAGAACTATAATATTCTTAGTTTTATTCTTGTTTTATTTTTATTTATTTTTTTTTTTTTGAGGCGGAGTTTCGCTCTGTCGCCCAGGCTGGAGTGCAGTGGCCGGATCTCAGCTCACTGCAAGCTCCGCCTCCCGGGTTTACGCCATTCTCCTGCCTCAGCCTCCCGAGTAGCTGGGACTACAGGCGCCCGCCACCTCACCCGGCTAGTTTTTTGTATTTTTTAGTAGAGACGGGGTTTCGCCATGTTAGCCAGGATGGTCTCGATCTCCTGACCTCGTGATCCGCCCGTCTCGGCCTCCCAAAGTGCTGGGATTACAGGCTTGAGCCACCGCGCCCGGCCAGTTTTATTCTTGTTAACATGAGAGTGAAAATAGACATTTAAGAAATCTGCTGGGTGCAGTGGCTCATGCTTATAATCCCAGCACTTTGGGAAGCCAGGGTGGGCAGATCACCTGAGGTCAGGAGTTTGACACCAGCCTGGCCAGCATGGTGAAACCCCGTCTCTACTAAAAATACAAAAATTAGCCGGGCATGGTGGAGTGCACCTGTAATCCCAGCTACATGGGAGACTGAGGCAGGAGAATCACTTGAACCTGGGAGGCGGAGGTTGCAGTGAGCTGAGATCACACCACTGCACTCCAGCCTGGGCAACAGAGCAAGATTCCATCTTCAAAAAAAAAAAAAGAAAGAAATTTAAGAAACCTCAACTAGAAGAGAAGAATGTGCACATTTATGTAAGGTGTTTTTACGAAAACGTTTATGCACAGAGTTGCCAATAGATTTTAAAACCTAGGGTGTTAATACAGAATAACTTCTTTGGAAAAAAATACAAGATGAGTAGTTTTCAGTCACTAATTTTTATTTTCATTGTCTCTATGTTTGTAGTTAGTAGTTGGCTTCTATTGGAATGTGCATACATTTTAAAGATTAAAATACTATATTGTATTTAGCTAAATCCCTTTGGTTAGAGTATGACAGCTCTGTTAGCAGTTAAGAAGAAGGAAAATCATGGCACAAAAGTCTAATAGAAAACCTTCCTTGTTGCTGTCAGTCTTCCCTTCATTGAGTTTCTTTATTGAGTTGGACTTCATCTTTGGTTAGAGCTTGTTGCTGTCAGTCTTCCCTTCATTGAGTGTCTTTATTGAGTTGGACTTCATCTTTGGTTAGAGCTTAGCTAGGTGGATCCCTGAGGAACTCGAGTTGTGAAGGAATTAAATGTTGAAACAACTTTAAAATTCCTATACCTATTTGTATCAAAAATCAAAAACTTCTTTTCATACACAGGCTGCATGAGTGACTCTAATTATGCAAACAATACCCTCCTCCACTTCCCCTTCTCCGTCCCCTTTTGAATTATGGCATTTATAACAGAACTATTGCCAGATGGATGTTGTATGTGATGTATTTCTTTTCCTCCTAACATTTCAACCCATTTCCAGTGTGACTGCCAGCAGCTGAGCCAACTTAAAGGTCCAGAGTTGGGGCTCAATGCTTAATTTGTTCCCAGAATATCTATCTTGGCTTGTTTTTGAGAAAATGAAGCTCACATGTGTCACTATCACTGTCAAGGGTTATTAATGACCTGTTTTTTTATTTTTGAGACAGAGTCTCACTCTGTCATTGAGCACACTGAATTCAGCTGCACTGTGAATTCACTTTAACTACCAGATGTTGTATACTCAGTCTCTTGCAGACCTCCAACAACAGGAAGAGGAAACCTATGCAGATGCCTGTGATGAGTTCCTGGATCCCATTATGAGCACACTGATGTGTGACCCTGTGGTGCTGCCATCTTCCAGAGTCACTGTGGATAGATCCACCATTGCAAGACATTTGCTCAGGTAAGCCAGTCCCAAAAAGCAGACTCAAGAGCACAGATATATATTAGTTTGCTATCTTTCTCTCCCAGGCACCTAATACAGTACTTTGCACTCAATAGATACCACATATTATTAATTTACTGATATGTTGGAAGGCATTTTGGTATCAATTGCTAGGATATAAACATTTCACAACAAAACATTCTGTTAAGAAATGCTAACTTTACCTTACCTCTTCCTGCCTTAAGAAAACAATTTCTGGCTGGGTGCAGTGGCTCATGCCTGTAAATCCCAGCACTTTGGGAGGCCGAGCTAGGCGGATCACTTGAAGTCAGGAGTTTGAGACCAGCCTGGCCAACATGGTGAAACCCCATCTCTACTAAAATACAAAAAAGTTAGCGGGGCATGGTGGTACGCACATGTAGTCCCAGCTACTCGGGAGGCTGAAGCAGGAGAATTGCTTGAACCTGGGAGGCAGAGGTTGCAGTGAGCCAAAATCACACCACTGCACTCCAGCCTGGGCTCAGGTGATCCTCCTGTCTCAGCCTCTGGAGTAACTGGGACTACAGGCATGTACTAACACTCCCAACTACTTTCTGTATTTTTTGTAGAGACAGGGTTTCACCATGTTGGCCAGGCTGGTCTTGAACTCCTGGGTTCAAGTGATCCACCCGCCTCAGCCTCCCAAAGTGCTGGGATTACAGGTGTGAGCCACTGCGCCTGGCCTGTTTTTTTTTTATTTTTGGGACAGAGTCTCGCTTTGTCACCGAGACTAGAGTGCAGTGGCGTGATCTCAGCTCACTGCAAGCTCCACCTCCCAAGATCAAGTGATTCTCCAGCCTCAGCCTCCTGAGTAGCTGAGACTGCAGGTGCATGCCACCACATCTGGCTAATTGTTGTATTTTTAGTAGAGATGGGGTTTCACCCTGTTGGCCAGGCTGGTCTTGAACTCCTGACCTCAAGTAATGCACTCACCTCAGCCTCCCAAAGTGCTGGGATTACAGGCATGAGCCACCTCACCCAGCCTGCTTTTTCTTTTTTATTTAAGGTTTTACACTCTATTCACCGTGTGGGTTTACTCACGTTCTGTTGCTGCTGTTGTATCAGCCGTGGTAACCATGAATTTTCCCCAGCCTGCCTATTCTTTGGACAGTCTGCCCCATGATAACTATAGAAAAATCAAGAATGAAGCAATAAATGGTAGCTTATTAGCTACTGAATGGGCCCCTTAACTGTTTTAGTCCAGCATTAGATAGAAATGAGTGCTGAAAGACTCTGCCTATTTATAGATTTATCTATTTTTTTGAGACAGGGTCTTGCTCTGTCACCGGGCTGGAGTGCAGTGGCATGATCTCACCTCACCCTCCCAGGCTCAAGCGACCCTCCTACCTCAGCCTCACCAAGTAACTGGGACCACAGGCCATGCACCACCGTTCCTGGCTTATTTTTGTATTTTTTGTAGAGAAGGGGTCTCTGTATGTTACCCAGGCCAGTCTCAAACTCCTGGGCTCAAGCAATCCAGTCACATCAGCCTCTCAAAGTGCTGGGATTACAAGCATAGCCACCTTGTTTGGCCTCTCCATATTTAAAATTAAGTTATATTGAGCCAGGCACAGTGGTTCATGCCTGTAATCCCAGCACTTTAGGAGGCTGAAGAAGGTGGATCACTTGAGATCAGAAGTTTGAAACCAGCCTAGCCAACATGGTGAAACCCCATCTCTACTAAAAATACAAAAATTAGCTGGGCTTGTGGCATGCACGTAATCCCAGCTACTTGGGAGGCTGAAGCAGGAGAATCACTGGAACCCAGGAGGCAGAGGTTGCAGTGAGCCGAGATCACACCACTGCACTCCAGCTTGGGTGACAGAGCGAGACTCTGTCTCCAAAAAAAAAAACATTAAGTTCTATCTCTACAAAAAATTATTTTTAATTCGCCAAGTGTAATGGCACATGCCTGTAGTCCTAGCTCCTCAGGAAGCTGAGGCAGATCGCTTGAGCACAGGAATTCAGGCTGCACTGAGTTATGATTGCAGCACTGCACTCCTGCCTGGGCAACAGAGCAAGACACTGTCTCTAAATAAACAGATAGATACATTTTGTATACTTTGACCCAAAGTTAAGGAAATTTTTTAATATTAAAAAAAATGAATTTTTGGCCAAGTGCAGTGATTTACGCCTGTAATCTTAGCACTTTGAAAGGCCAAGGCAGGTGGATCACCTGAGGTCAGGAGTTTAAGACCAGTCTGGCCAACATGGTAAAACACTTGTCTCTACTAAAAATACAAAAATTAGCTGGGCGTGGTGGCACACGCCTGTAGTCCCAGCTACTCAGGAGGCTGAGGCAGGAGAATCCCCTGAACCTGGGAGGCAAAGGTTGCAGTCAGCCAAGATAGCGCCATTGCAACTCCAGCCTGGGCAACAGAGCAAGACTCTGTCTCAAAAAAAAAAAAAAAAAAACTTTTCACCTCTTGGTATTTGGTACTAAACATTCACTATATGGATTATGCTGTGCTAGATGGTATGTCTTTTGCAATGAAAATTTATATTTTATAGTGGCCTCAATGTAGAGAAAAGGTATATCAGCCCTTAAAGTATGTCATAAACCAAGGTTGTCCAAGCTGTGTGTGTAGCCCAGGATGGCTTGAAATGTGACCCAACACAAATTCGTAACATTTCTTAAAACATTATAAGAATTTTTGGCAATTTTTGTTTTTTTAGCTTATTAGCTATTGTTAGTCTTCATGTATTTTATGTATGGGCCAAGACAATTCTTCCATTGTGGCCTGGGAAGCCGAAAGATTGACACCTGTCATAAACCTTCTTACGTGTCAGGAAGCCATAATCTGCATATACTTGCATAACAATCAGCTGACTAAATCAAATGTTGGTCTACAAGGCTTTATTCCTTAACATCTTATACTGTCCTAAGAATCTGTCACTATAATTACAAATAGTTCTTTACACTGACATGAATGTACAGTGTCTCTGTCTTAGAGAAATCTAAAGGTGACAGAAGCATAGCATTTTTTAAGCCACTGTACAGACAGTGGCTTAAATATCATCTGAACAGCAGTGTTGAAATAAAATAAAAATAAAATAAAATAAAAATGAAATAAAATTTATTAAGAAATAGAGGCCAGGTGGGTGGTTCACACCTGTAATCCCAGCACTTTGGGAGGCCAAGGCCGGTGGATCACTTGAGGCCAGGAGTTTGAAAGCAGCCTGGCCAACATGGTGAAACTCTGTTTCTACTGAAAATATAAAAATTAGCTGAGTGTCGTGGTGCATGCCTGTAATGCCAGCTACCCGGGAGGCTGAGGTTGGAGAATGGCTTTAACCCAGGAGGCAGAGGTTGCAGTGAGCAGAGATCACGACACTGCACTCCATCCTGGGTACCACTGCACTCCAGCCTGGGTGACAGGGCAAGACTCTGTCTCCAAAAATAAATAAATAAATAGGCCGGGCGCGGTGGCTCAAGCCTGTAATCCCAGCACTTTGGGAGGCCGAGACGGGCGGATCATGAGGTCAGGAGATCGAGACCCTCCTGGCTAATACAGTGAAACCCCGTCTCTACTAAAAATACAAAAACTAGCCGGGCGAGGTGGCGGGCGCCTGTAGTCCCAGCTACTCGGGAGGCTGAGGCGGGAGAATGGCGTAAACCCGGAGGCGGAGCTTGCAGTGAGCTGAGATCCGGCCACTGCACTCCAGCCTGGGCGACAGAGCGAGACTCCGCCTCAAAAAAATAAATAAATAAATAAATAAATAAATAAATAAATAAATGAGCAAAGTAGCTACAAAAACTCCTGAATCATCTTTTTCTCACTCTTTCTAACCCTGACTTGGCATTTGACTCAAAGTTATAATGCGCTCTGGTTTCATTCTTAAGATGCGATGCCCAGGTGTTCTATTTTTGGCTTAGAATGTTAGAACTTACAGAAATAACCCTGTTTCCCTTTCTCTCTTCATCCCAGTGACCAAACAGATCCCTTTAACCGTAGTCCCCTCACCATGGACCAGATCCGTCCAAACACAGAACTAAAAGAAAAAATCCAACGGTGGCTTGCGGAGAGGAAACAACAAAAGGAGCAACTTGAATAGATACTGTGAACTAACCAAACCAAAACCAGCCCCAGAGTGCAGATAAACAATTGTTTGTGGTTTCTCTCTTTCTGGTTCTGTTCCTTTCTTTCTTTTCTTTTTCTTTTCTTTTTTTTTTTTCTTTACTAAATTAGAGAACTGCTCCTGCTGAAATTATGATAGTTAAGATTCCTAAGAACTTGACAATGCTCCCCTGGCTTGCAGGAAATTATACTTATTATAGCATCACCAAGTTTAGAAATCATCACTCATTTCACCTTTTGTTGTCTCTTCATATTCTTCTTCCTTTTCCTAAATGAAATTATTTCAGCTACTAAAACTTCCTGTCACCCTGCTATTTCTCTTCCAATTACTGTTCAAACATTTTTGGTGAGTGCTGCTTTTATATGATGTCACATATTTCAGTTGACAGCTGATGTCATCAGAAAATCCTGTGTTATCCTGTGTATTTACTAGTCCTCATGATCTAGATCCTTTTCTGTGTTACACAATAACTTCACATAAAAGCAGATACCTTGAAGTTTGTGTAGACTTTTGAATAAGATGATAGATGAGAATTTTTTTGAAAAAAAAAAGGAATTTAAAGGAATCTTGTGCAACTTCTGTTGATAGCTCGTAATTTTGTTATACAGTCCTTTTAATGAGGATTGGTAGCGCAATCCTACCAATTGATGGGGGTGAGGAGACTGTTGGGCCCTTATGCTCTTATGAAAATCTGTTTCTACAAGGACTAGGCCTAAGCAGGTTTAGGCAATGAATATCATATCCATGAAAAATGTCATTTTAAGACACTAATATCAACAGTATATCTCAGTGTGTGAGATATATACATCAACACATATACCCCATGTACTTTTTCATGTTGGTTTAGTGTAAACTGAGTACCACTTTATATTTTCTCTTCCACAGTAAGATGTATGCAGTATGTGGCCATGTTTACTAACATACTCATTGTTGACAAAATGCTGAGATTATAAGATGTATATAGTTAATATTTGTTTGGGCTTGTGACCTGACTTCTAAGAGCTACTTCTAACACAGCCTTAGGTCTTCAATTAACAAAGTAGGAATTTGGGCACAACCTTGTCCACAAGCCATTTTAAATATCCACTTAGTCCTGCGTAGTTAGTAGGTGGATGTTCACCACTTTCATTAGTGAAATTGAGCTCACTACTCAATTGTGCAGCTTAATATGCTGACTAGGGACATTCCCCCTATGGACTGTCTTTATATCACTGTCTTTCTAAGCCCAGAGATGTCATAAGTGACAAGAAAAGTGATAGGATCAAGAAGTGGGTGTCACTGCTTCATTTGGAACATGTTATTAACTATGGTCTCTTTCAAATAAAATAGTAGTTTTACATTTCAACACAAGTTGCTATAAGCAGTCCTTGATGTGTTTTCGATTGCATCACCTGGAAAGCCTCAAATCTAAGAGGGCTTCCCACCTGAGATATAAACTAGGTGTTGCCTATTGCTGTGCTTATAAATGAAAAAGGAAGTTGAAGACACTTTTGCAAATGCCAGAATGTAAGATTCATTCGGTGTGCTCCCTGGGCCTTTACGGCATGGATTGACAGGATTTGTTTTATTTTCTAAAATTAGCTTCATTCAATATTTATCATCCTCCTTTGCCTCTCTGAGAATGAACTATGTATAAAATAAGCTTCTGCCTATTTGCATTTATCCTTCAAACCCAATCTAGTAGGATGTTTTCATTTTAAAAACGAGGGGAAAAGACCAGAGTTTTTCAGGAGAAAACTGGAGGAAAATGGGCACAAAAACTCAGAAGGCAGCTATTCCCAGCAGCTTCCTAGTTAACAACCCCCATGCTGCCTCCAGTCTCTGTCTGTATTCTTCTGTATTTAACCTTCAGATTATAAGCCTTTTCTGGCAAGCTTTTCTTCTTTTTTTAACTATTTTCCTGAAACTTTTTATGAATGGCTGTGGCACCATTAATGCTGCTGAATATCTTTAAACTCTTTGCACAGGCAAGTGTGTAGCTTAAGGCCACTACTGGTAAGGAAACCAAGTGTCCTCTGTGCCTTTTTTCTTTCTGTGAAGTAATTTAAGGACATCCAAAAAAATTAGACTTTAAAAAGTTATCCTGGTACAACACCGTGTGTATATATACACTTGGAAGCTTAAAAAGGTGTCTTGTCTGGAACTTAGAAGCAGCTCTAAATCTAGTAGAGCAGACTTTCTAACATACCTAGTTTTGTGTGTTGGCTTTGCTGGAGTATGATAGCAAAATGAAGACTCTTACACTCAGCTCTGGTATTGCTCATAACTTAACAAGAGGCTAATACTAAACTTGGAAAATTGTTTAAGTATGTTTTATCAAGCAGTCTGGGTTTTGTTTTTTACTATAGTTTTTAATGGATATGTGAAAACTGAAGGAAATGTTAAAGGTTTTTTTAATGGTGCAAGTGAAGGTGCCAGTTGCTATTTGGTATCACACTCTACAAAAGCTTCATTACTTTATTTGATGGTGGTTGCTAAGCAGCCATTGCACAGAGCATAAGTCTGCTGGGTGCCTTTACAAGCCAGAGGCTGATGCTGCACTGTTGTGATGTCATGTGAGGAAATAATGCACATGCTCTAATTGCTCAACAGGAAATGAACCTAGAAACAGAAAATGAAAAGGTTGATTGAAATAAAACTTGATCAACACGACTGTATTTTGAAACATTCCAGGAAGGTTACTTCTTGTTAAACTTGCCTGGCAGTGTTTGTTCAAAACTTGTATTTAATAAATGAACACCTGACTTACAACCTTTGTTATCACTTTATTCCAGTATTAAAAGCTAGTGGCAGTTTCAGAAATCCCCCTGAAAACTTAGAGGATTCTGATGTTTCACTTTTTTTTTAGGTAAGTAACATCAAATATGTATGACCTGGCTGATCCAGCCTACCTTACCAGGCCTCTGGAGGGGACCCTGGGGTTACCCTCAGGAGATGAATCTCACGGTATGGTTTTCCTAACCAGCTCTCTTTTGGCTTCACTGTTTTTCTTTTTCTGGCCTGAACCCCAGGTCTCTGTAATCATTTGCTGTTATCTTCCCCTTTCTTCCTCCTTGTTTCCATGCCCCTGCCATGCAAGGTGTCAGCCTAGATCAACTCAGCCATTCCCCTCTGCTGCAATATCCAAACTGCAAACCATTGTTGGAGGAAAAACACAATTTTTAGAATGGTGCAACCACAAACTTATCTCTAATGTTGCCCAACAACCCTTCTGTGTGTCCTTCAGCTATTCCAAACTTTGGCCTCCTTCCTTAAATTCCTTCCCATCCCCCCCTCCCATTTACCCCTCACAATCCAATGACTTTGCCTTCATGTTGCTGGGAAGATAAGACTTCAGAGACTTTGAAGACTTTCAAACCTCTCTCCCATCATCACATCTGTGGAAAAGGCCCCATAGATCCCTGGCTAGTTCTCCTTTCCTGCCTCATCAGGAAAGGATATTGCCTCTTCTCAATATCCCTTCTCATCAGGCAGGATGGCCTGTGCCTGTAATCCTAGAGCTAAGCAAGAGGCAGCAGTGGGATGATCTCTTGAGGCCAGGAGTTTCAGACCAGCCTAGGCAATGTGGCAAGACGCCATTTCTAAATAAATAAATGACTGCCTCTTCTCTGTCTTCAATTTCTCCCCTGAGTTCCACATCCCCCTTGGGTTTTCTGACTTGTAATCCTTTACAGCCATATTTCTTCACCATTCACCCTGGCTTCTATCCTAATTTTTTGAAACTGCGCTAATTAAAGATTGCCATATTGCTAAATTAACTTTCCCATCCTTAATTTGACTTTTCTGCAGTATCTAGGGCAGCAGAATCACTCCTTCACTGAAAAGTTCTTAGTTCCTTGATACCACTTCAAATTTTTCTTTCCACCCCTCTAACCATTCCAAAAATCAGATATTTACTTCTGCTCAGACTTCCCCAGGATACATTGTAGTTCTGTTCCTCTCATCAAATGCCACTTCCCTACATACATCTTTTCCTTCTCATATTAAACTATGAAGTTTCAGCCCTCTGCAGTATACAGCTGTTCTCTTACACATCAGCTCAAGGATCTTCTCTAGGAAGTATGCTGAAATCACCACCACGCCTAATCTGATAGAATGCCCCCTCTCTGAGTTTACATTGCAGCTTCTTCAGATCTCAACTCTGCCACTTCCAAATTGTGTGGCCATTTTTCAAGACCAGTCTCAATGGGGATAATGCCTTACAGGCTTTCTTTAAATTCCAAAATGCCTGGCATAGTGTGGGCGTTCAATACAGGAGTTTTTTCCCTCACATCTGCACAACTCCTTGTGGCTAACTAGGGAATTAGGGGAAATGGATTCCAATCCTGATACAGGACTTTGGGGAGACTGGGATTACAAAAAAAATCAACTTTAAAAAGGGCTATGGGGCCAGGCGCGGTGATTTACGCCTGTAATCCCAGCACCAAGGCGGGCGGGTCACTTGAGGCTAGGAGTTCGAGACCAGCCTGGCCAACACGGTGAAACACAGTCTCTACTAAAAATACAAAAATTAGCCAGGCGTGGTGGCAGGCGCCTGTAGTCCCATCTACTCGGAAGACTGAGGCACGACAATCGCTGGAACCCGGGGAACGGAGGTTGCAATGAGCCGAAGTCGTGCCACTGCACTTTGGCCTGGGCGACAGAAAGACTGTCTCAAATAAAAAGGGCTATTATGGGTTAAGCCTAACAGGTTGTGTGGTGCTTGCTCGGCCCCTAACTTTGTATGTTTGGCCTTGGACCCTCTCTACCTCTGTACAACGATCGTGTGGGACTAGAAGAATCTCAGCGAATGCTTCTGCAGCACCGACTTCATAGGTTCTCAGAAACGCAGCTACAGCACCAGACGCGAAATAGCGGAGATCGGCGCCAAGAAAAGCACTGAAGGTTCAGGGCGCATGCGCATTTGCGCTCCTTGCCGGGTTTCCGGACCTCTGCTAGTGGCTGCCCAACAAAATGCCTGCTTCTCTGCGGAATCCCACTGTTCTTCACATGCTCTCTAATATCATCTTTTCATATCCACTTTCTCTTCCATGTTGAAAAAAGTAAGTGGACAGACTGGATTCTACAAAGATCTTTGGACATTTAAATATCCTCGACCGGCGCGAAAAGAGGCGGCCTGACCTTGGAAGTGGGATGGGGTCCTGCAACGGGTCCTTCCGGCGAGTGACATTCAGCCGGCCGTTGCGTCCGACGGACTTTGCATCCCAGCACCATGGCCCAATTTGTCCGTAACCTTGTGGAGAAGACCCCGGCTCTGGTGAACGGTGAGCGCGATGTGAGACCGCCGAGGTGGGCACACGGGCGGCAGGGAGGCCTGCGATGGCCTGAGAGGAAGAAGCGGGAGGCGAAGACCCAAGGGGCCTGCGGGTGCCGGGGCGGGATGGCCTGCAGGTGGAGGAAGCAGGAAGGTTGGCGACTCTCCTCTAGGCTTCCGCTCGCCTCACCTGCAAATTGGGTTCTCTACACAATCTAGAAGTTCCTGAAATCCAGCCACCACCGGAAGAGAGGTAGTGTGAAGGATGCCCGGCGTTGCCCTGCAGCTCCGCCATTACGCCCCCTGAGATCGCTAAGGGCAGGAATATAGAGGGCATGGCTCTGTTAGGAGAGCTAAGAAAAGGAAGGGCAGAAACGTGTGAAAGTACATCAATTCGGCGTCATCACATGGTGTGGTTGTCAGTGGAGTATTTGGAAGTCAACAGAAATGTCGACTTTGCTTTCTGTCCTAGACGGATTCTAAGATACTTCCACTTTAATCCGAGGGAAATTTTAGGTAGAAATGGGCTTCATGGATGAGTATCCGTGCCCCGAGAAACATAGAACGGGATCCGTATAAACGGTAATCCTTGTTATTACAGCTTAGCATTCGTGGAATTTTTTTCGGCTTGAAGAGCCTCACTGGTAGACCGCTGTATTTCATAACAACCCTGAATAATCACAGCCTCTGAGTACTAGTTTATTTGGCCAGTAAATATTTCAGTTGTCTTCTCAGTGGCAGGCTATTCATTTTATTGGTGAAGCGAGATAAGATAAATTGACGTGAGGTTTTCCTAAATGTGCTGTATTCCAGTAAGTGACTGAAGGTCGGATCTCTAACTTTCGCCCAGATTTCTGAAATGTGAATAGAAAGCAGAACTTCAAAAAAAAAAAAAGTAATACTTTTTAGCCTCTTTTGCTGTGTTTGAGTTTGATTTGGGTATTTTCTTTTTCTTTCTTTCTTTTTTTTTTTTTTTTTTTCCTTTTTCCTAGAAGACAGGGACTCTCACTCTGTCGCCCAGCTTGGAGTGCTGTCGCAGATCACAGCTCACTGCAGCCTCTGCCTCCCAGACTCAAGCGATCCTCCCACCTCGGCCTCCTGAGTAGCTGGGATCACAGGCGCGCCACCACACCTGGTTAATTTTTGTATGTTTTAAAAGACGGGATTTCACCATGTTGCCTAGGCTAGTCTCTTAACTCCTGGGCTCAAGGGATCCTCCCGCCTCGGCCTCCCAAAGTGCTGGAGTTACAGGCGTGAGCCACAGTGCCAGCCTGGTATTTTATCCATTCTATCCTCCCTTCCCTCCATCACCAGCCAAACTATGAGTTATTGAAGGCTCTCCTGCAGAACCTCACAGCCTACTAGTGAAACATTTTACACATTTTCCCAAAGAATTTCTTAAGCTTGCAAGAAAATCTTTTACTTTACTAAGATTGTTATCTGTCATAGAGCTCTACAATTTTATATTAATCAAAAGAGATGGCCCTGCGGCGGTGGCTCATGCCTGTAATCTCAGCACTTTGAGAGGCCGAGGCAGGCAGATCACTTGAGGGCAGGAGTTCGAGACCAGCCTGGCCAACATGGTGAAACCCCATCTCTACTAAAAATACCACCAGGCCTGGTGGTGGACGCCTGTAATCGCAGCTACTTGGGAGGTGGAGGCAGGAGAATCGCTTGAACCCAGGAGGCGGAGGTTGCAGTGAGTGGAGATCACACCACTGCATGCCAGCCTGGGAGACAAAGCGAGGCTCAGTCTCAAAAAAAAGCCTGGACACCGTAGCTTACGCCTGTAGTCCCAGCACTGCGACGCCAAGGCGGGTGGATCACCTGAGGTCAGGAGTTCGACACCAGCCTCACCAACATGGTGAAACCTCATCTCTACTAAAACAGAAATTAGCCAGGTGTGGTGGCGGGCTCCTGTAATCCCAGCTACTCGGAAAGCTGAGGTAGGAAAATCTCTTTAATCCAGGAGGCAGAGGTTGCAGTGAGCCAAGATCGCGCCACTGCACTCCAGCCTGGCGACAGAGGAGACTCCGTCTCAAAAAAAAAAAAAAAAAAAAAAAAAACAAAAAAAAAGGATTGGAGGCTTCACTCTGGACTTCGTGGATGATTTAAGGCACAATTCTCAATATTTCAAGTGGATTTTTTTTCTGGTGTGGCTTTCACATTTTTTAGGTGGCGCATATTAAGGAATTGCAATCTAGTTTTTATGATAAAATCTAAAAAGAAAAGTAACACCAAGGTAATTTTTTTGTTATGAAATATATAAACCCTTCCCTCTGTTATTGTAAATAATTGAAAGATAACTTGTTATTCTTCCAAAAGTACTTAGAAAGGAGGACTCAGCTGGGCTGAAATGTTAACGTGGAAATACACTTTGCTTTATAACATATACAGGCTAGTGTATTAAATGTGAATGTTGGCCGGGCGCGGTGGCTCAAGCCTGTAATCCCAGCACTTTGGGAGGCCGAGACGGGCAGATCACGAGGTCAGGAGATCGAGACCATCCTGGCTAACATGGTGAAACCCCGTCTCTACTAAAAATTTAAAAAACTAGCCGGGCAAGGTGGTGGGCGCCTGTAGTCCCAGCTACTCAGGAGGCTGAGGCAGGAGAATGGCGTGAACCTGGGAGGCGGAGCTTGCAGTGAGCTGAGATCCGGCCACTGCACTCCAGCCTGGGCGACAGAGCGAGACTCTGTCTCAAAAAAAAAAAAAAAAAAAAAGTGAATGTTAAATATTTAATAAAAATTACTGACTATATCTGTTAATTCCCCTGGGGGCCAAAGAAGCTTATGGAAATAAGTAAATTTATCATCAGGCTTGCCTAGGAATCATAGAGTCTGATTTTTTTTTCCCCTTAACTGTAGACTTTATTTCTATTTCAGTAGTTTTTCCAGTAATCTTCCCATTCTAGGATCCAATCCAGTGTACCACATTGCATTTAGTTTCTGGGTCTTTCCAACTTCCTTTGGTCCAGGACAGTTTCCCAGTCTTCCTTCATCTTTCCTGACCTTGACAGTTTTAAGGTATCTAGGTATCTTGTCTGTCTAGGTATCTGTCTAGGTATCCTGAAGAATTTCCCCAATCTGGATTTGTCTAGTGTTTTTCTCATGCTTAGTCTAGAACTATGGATTTTGAGGAAATATCACAGTGATGAGATGCCCTAATCACGTGTCAGGAGGTATATGATATTCATGTGACATCTCTGGTGATACAAGCTTTCATCACTTGGTTATAGGTTCCTCCACTGTAAAGTTACTGTTTTTCTCTCTGTGTTCTATTCTTTAGAAGCAAATAACTAAGCCTATCTCATAAAGGCAGGGTGTGATTACAGTGGGGGATTCCATCTCCTGTAGGAAGGAATATCTACATAAATTAAATAGAATTCTTCTGTGAGAAAGATTTGTCTCTTCTCCGTTTATTTATCCAGTCACTTATTGTATGGACTTGTACATTCATTTCATACTTTGTATATCAAATACTGTATTATTGCTCAAATTATTTCACCCTTGGCTATTTGGGAGCTCTTTCAGGTTAGCACCTCTGTCCCTTTGACATGCTGCCTCCCTTTCTGATACTACAAGATGCTTCAGATTTATATTGTATTTTCCCTGTCCCAGCCTTAGAATCAGCCATTTCGCCAAGGAACCTTAATTCCTTTTATTGGACAATAGAATTGAGAAACTAAGGTCTGGGTGCTGTTTATGTTCCTTGCTACTAGAACATCACTACTTCTAGGTCCTCTCAATTGACAGAGATATAGATAGGTATCCGTATAGATGTGTGTATATGCATACTAACCCATGTATATGCATGCATATATGTATATATAATTATTTCTGAGTCTATCAGTCTGTGTATATATTAAGCTAAACCTGAATCCAACTCTAACCTAGTACCGTGGGGTTTATTCTTGCTTCTTTTCTTGCTTACCTGTAACATTACTCAACCTCCGCTGAGAAACCTAGCTCCCATCATCTACCATTCATTATGTTTTATCTCTTGTATACATGTAAAGCAGTTTCAAACTCTTTAACCTGTATCCCCTAAGAAACAAATTTACCACCTAAAATAGTGTTTATGTACAGTAAACTGATTCTTTTTTTTTTAAAGGATGAAATGTCTGTGTGTTGGAGATAATATTGACAATTGGTTGACTGTTCCACAAGACTGTACTTTTTTTTATTGTCCCATCTTACAGGCATTGGCAGTTCTATTTGGAACCATCTCTTAGAGCTTTGTGTCTGCTTGAAGGTATGCCCATATCCTTGGCCGGGCACGGTGGCTCACACCTGTAATCCCAGCACTTTGGGAGGCCGAGACGGGCGGATCACAAGGTCAGGAGATCGAGGCCATCCTGACTAACACGGTGAAACCCCATCTCTACTAAAAATACAAAAAAAAAAGGCCGGGCGCGGTGGCTCAAGCCTGTAATCCCAGCACTTTGGGAGGCCGAGACGGGCGGATCACGAGGTCAGGAGATCGAGACCATCCTGGCGAACACGGTGAAACCCCGTCTCTACTAAAAAAAATACAAAAAACTGGCCGGGCGCGGTGGCTCAAGCCTGTAATCCCAGCACTTTGGGAGGCCGAGACGGGCGGATCACGAGGTCAGGAGATCGAGACCATCCTGACTAACACAGTGAAACCCCGTCTCTACTAAAAATACAAAAAAAAAAAAAAACTAGCCGGGCGAGGTGGCGGACGCCTGTAGTCCCAGCTACTCGGGAGGCTGAGGCAGGAGAATGGCGTAAACCCAGGAGGCGGAGCTTGCAGTGAGCTGAGATCCGGCCACTGCACTCCAGCCCGGGCGACAGAGCAAGACTCCATCTCCAAAAAAAAAAAAAAAACAAACAAAAAAAAAAATTAGCCCCGGGCGAGGTGGCGGGCGCCTGTAGTCCCAGCTACTCATGAGGCTGAGGCAGGAGAATGGCGTGAACCTGGGAGGCGGAACTTGCAGTGAGCCGAGATCGCAGCACTGCACTCCAGCCTGGGCGATAGAGCGAGACTCCACCTCAGAAAAAAAAAAAAAGGTATGCCCGTATCCCCAAACACAGAAGATGAGGGAGACAGTAATTCAGAAATACTCAAATGGAGGCCATTAATACAAGGAAAACACCAAGAGCCTTGGGTCATCTGTCTTTGAACAGTAGACACTTTATGGGCCTTCATGCTATTTTTATTACGTTTCTCTTGTAATTTTTGAAACAAAGTCTCATTCTGTCCCCCAGACTGGAGTGTCATGGTGAGATCTTGGTTCACTGCAACCTCTGGCTCCCCTGTCCAAGCAATTCTTGTGCCTCAGCCTCCCGAGTAGCTGGGACTACAGGCGCACACCACCATGCCCAGCTAATTTTTACAGTTTTAGTAGAGACAGGGTTTCACCATGTTGGGCAGGATGGTCTCAAATTCCTGGCCACAAGTGATCTACGCGCCTTGGCCTCCCAAAGTGCTGGGTTTACAGGCATGAGCACTGCACCTAGCCTCTCTTATAATTTTTTAAATAAAAAATGTCTTCCTCTTTCTGAAATCACTACTACATTCTCACAACTACCCTGGTTGTTAATGGTCTCTTCTCTTGAAATAGTGAATACCTTGAGGAATTCCAGCTTGGTAATAGATTCTAGTTTGGGCTCTTAACGATACATGTAGGTTTTACTTTTATTATTTGTGATGTCTTTGAAAGAGGAGCAGCTGTTCTTTTGTCAAGAGAAAGATTTAATCCAGCACATATTGATGACAATACCAAAATGGGTACCAGTTGTTTTAATTCCATCTGAACTTGTATATAATATTATAACTTTCCATCTTGTTCTTAAGAGTGCCATTCCAAATCCTTCATCCCTTTCTTCGCCTTTTTCTTCAAATTTACTTATCTCTCTACCAAGAAAATATGAATAAATTGACTGTTCTCTTGTTTCTAAATCCAACTTCTGGCATCTTTACAGTTAGCTAGATTTGCCATTCATAAATGAAGTACAGTACTAGCTGGCCACTAGTGAAGTACTGGCATAATCGAATGTGCTTATAGCATCCTGCCTGATTGAACACCCCTGTGGCACAGGTGTTCTGCATCTTTAAAAGCCTCTTGTTACCAGGGAGCAGCTTTGACTTTTCACACCGGGTGCACATTTGGTACAAACAGTGAATGAAGGTGATGCATGAATAAATATTTGTGTCCAGCCCACACATCTGCTTCTTTCGGTCTCTAGTGAGTTCATCCTGGTTTTTTTGTTTTGTTTTGTTTTCCAGCTGCTGTGACTTACTCGAAGCCTCGATTGGCCACATTTTGGTACTACGCCAAGGTTGAGCTGGTTCCTCCCACCCCTGCTGAGATCCCTAGAGCTATTCAGAGCCTGAAAAAAATAGTCAATAGTGCTCAGACTGGTAGCTTCAAACAGCTCACAGTTAAGGTAACCATGGGCTAAATGAAAACGGATGTGCATAACAGAAAATGTCTTCCCTTGGGATTTTTCTGATTGTTTTGATTAATATATATGTTTCCAATGTGGCTGAATCCAACATAATGAGGAAAAAAATTCTGACTGCTGAGGAAGATACTTACTTTTCTAATTTTGTTACCTGGGTAGAAATAATTAGCCCATTTTATGTCTTAGTTTTCTAACAGTCTTAAACCTAGCAAAAAAGTGACTATTTTTATTGGGAAATTTTTTTTTTCCTTTCCTATATTAGACAGTATACTAAAATATGATGGCTTGCTTTGCTGAGTCTGTACTTTTTTCATCTGTAGTCCTGAGATTGTCCCCAGTTCAGCCAAAACATCTCTTGAACTATGTCACAGTCAGGAAGCTAACACTTCTTATATGTAAGATAAAAATACCAAACCTGGGTTATTGAATTGTGTGAAGATAAAATCTAAAAACTGGGCCGGGCGCGGTGGCTCACACCTGTAATCCCAGCACTTTGGGAGGCCGAGACAGGCAGATCACGAGGTCAGGAGATCGAGACCATCCTGGCTAACACCGTGAAACCCCATCTCTACTAAAAATACAAAAAAAAAAAACTAGCCAGGCGAGGTGGCGGGCGCCTGTAGTCCCAGCTACTCGGGAGGCTGAGGCAGGAGAATGGCATAAACCCGGGAGGCGGAGCTTGCAGTGACCTGAGATCCGGCCACTGCACTCCAGCCTGGGCAACAGAGCGAGACTCCGTCTCAAAAAAAAAAAAAAAAATCTAAAAACTCTAAGAATTGGAACTTGTGGCCACGTGCAGTCACTTCCTGCCTATAATCCCAGTACTTTGGGAGTCCAAAGTAAGTAGGAGGATCGCTTGAGGCCAGGAGTTCAAGACCAGCCCAGACAACATAGCAAGGCCCTATCTCTACCCAAAATAGTGAAAAAAATGTGCCAGGTGTGGTGGCATGCACCTGTAGTCCCAACTACTTGGGAGGCTGAGGCGAGAGGATCGCTTGAGCCCAGGAGTTAGAGGAGGCAGTGAGCTATGATTGTGTCACTGCCTGGGTGACAGAGTGAGACCCTGTCTCTTAAGGAAAAAAGGCCGGACCTGGTGGCTCACACCTGTAATCCCAGCACTTCGGGAGGCCGAGGCGGGCAGATCATGAGGTCAGGAGATCGAGACCATCCTGGCTAATACAGTGAAACCCCGTCTCTACTGAAAATACAAAAAATTAGCCAGGCGTGGTGGTGGACGCCTGTAGTCCCAGCTCCTCGGGAGGCTGAGGCAGGAGAATGGTATGAACCTGGGAGGCAGAGTTTGCAGTGAGCCGAGATCGCACCACTGCACGCCAGCCTGGGTAACAGAGTGAGACTCCATCTCAAAAAAAAAAAAAAAAGGAAGAAAAGAACTGGAACTTGGATTTTATTTGTATGATCCAAGCACAGAGTACAAAAAGCTTAAATGATTGCAATTTTAGAGCCTACATCCTGGGAAGTATGGTTGTTTTTCAGAAGACTTCCATAAACTTCTGGTCTAATTTGATGGGGAAAATTCACTTCCAGAAGTACTGAAAGGAAAAGGTCCAGTTTTGTTATGGAAAGTTATTTTTTCAACTAGAATTTCAAGATCCATATTCTAGCTCCATGTATTAATAACAGTGCTTTCCTGAACCAGATGTGTATATTTCTCCTTGGGGCAGTAAAATGTTGATATGAATACCAGATACTTAGTCAGAGTTAAGTCAAATACTAAATGAATAAAAATGAGGTCTAAAGGGGGAAGACAGCACTTCATCTTTCAGCAGATTTTCTTTTGCCAGACAAAAATGTCTATTTAGAGACTCGGCCTTCCTAGAGCCATCCTTTCATATGAATGCCCTATCTAAATGCACCAGCTATATCCAGGATGTGGGTTGTTTTAGGGCCCATAAAGTGTCTCATAAACTTATAATGAAAGGGTTAAGTCAGTTCAGGTCTGTAAAGAATGCTTTGAAAGAATTTATAAGCTCTAACTACTTACCTTACAAAATTGAAAGTTCAAGGGTTCTCAGCAGTTGAACAAAAGTAATGTTAGGAATTCTCAACTTTGACTAAAACTGCCTTCTAGTTTGAATAGTGTCTTTATGTTCTTTGTCTCCTTAATTCTGGAAAAGAATGGTTTCAAATATATATATATATATATATATATAAATAAAGATACCTTAAAATGTATGCTTCTTTTTTCAGGAAGCTGTGCTGAATGGTTTGGTGGCCACTGAGGTGTTGATGTGGTTTTATGTTGGAGAGATCATAGGCAAGCGTGGCATCATTGGCTATGATGTTTGAAGACCAATCTTTAACATCTGGTTATATTTGATTTATTATTTGAGTGTTGTTGGACCATGTGTGATCAGACTGCTATCTGAATAAAATAAGATTTGTCAAAACAGTGTTTTTTCCATCAAATACTCCATGAAAGGTCACACTTTCTCTTGATATTAAGCTGGGTTGTCTTTAAACAACTCTAAATGCACATCTGTTTAGCCCAAAATTAGAAAAGATGTGTGTGGCGATATTAACCTGGTACATGAATATATGGGAATAACATGTTAATTTAAAGGTTTGGAATATATATATTTAAGCTTTATTTCCAGAACAGTGAGGGTTAGGTCTTGGGAAAACTAGAACTTGCCACAGTAGGAGAAATGGTAGTACCATATGCCAGTGATAGAGATGAATCATGTCAGTAGTTAGAAAGAGTAACATTTCAACTGTTTCTCTTTGCTAAAATCACAGAAAGACCCTATTAACAACATCTATGTCTGTAAAAATGTTAGAGTACTTGTCATCTTGAATATAGCCTCCCCCAGAGAGAACAGGGTGGTATTCTCAGTATGTATCTTTCTAACATCTTTAACAGTAGCACAGAGCCCTACATTAGAAATCTGATTTTGATGTGTGTTATTCGTTTGTCTGGTTTTACTGCCTTTGCAGAAACAAAATGCCCTACAGATATTTAAACAAGGTAATAATTTAGCATCTTCCCGGGATCTAAATAGTATATTACATCCTGAAGTAAATGAAATGATTGGTATTAGTCTGTCTTCTGGAGCGATTTTATTGGGTACGTAGGAGAGATTGATCATTCCTTGGCTTTTCCCGGGGATCTTAAAATCCTTAATTGACTCACTGGTACTTTCCTAAATCCACTGTTATTCCTGCAGCCACAGCAAAACATACAATACCAACTGATGATAACCAAAAGGTGGTTGCATATTTATTATAAAAGCATTATGGCTCACAATATAGTATTATTAATCCTTTAATAGTGTTGAACCTTTATCCAGTCAATCCCAAATTTACCCACTGCATTTAGAACACTGCTATTTTAGCCTAATAAACGGCACAGCTTATCTAAGTGATAGGCAAGAAAGTTCCCATAGAGACTACCACGCTGCTAAAATGTGAAGTAATGCCTAACTTACTCCTGCAATAAACAGGTGGTCAAAACTGAAACGGCCTCTTTTCAAAAAGTGCTCAAAAAGACTGATATGAGAATGGCAGTCAGTTTCTTTTTCATACAGTGCATGATTATTCAAATTAACCGAAAAAAAACAAGGTAGGAGATCAGCTAGTACTAGTTAAAACCTACAGACACCTAGTTGATTAATGATATGTAATGTGATTGTTTATAACACCACTGTCACACCAGAAGGTCCTCAAAATAAACATTTGCTACTCACTTCACTGCAACTTCCTCTTTTGCCATACAGAACACCTCTGGTCTCCCCTGTGGCTAATAGTGCATGTACAGAATTTTCTTAGGTTAAAAAATAGCAGTGAGCTCCTTGAAGTGACCACTTGACTTCACCAGGCTTGTTTCTCTATTTTTTTTTTTTTTGTCCTCATGAACCCCAAATGTCTTCTAACAGAACTACTGAGGCTTTCACTGAATTTGTGTGCTGCCAAGTGTTTGTCATTGGCAAACTCGGTGTTTATTGTGCACCTCCTAAGTGTAGGCACAATTAAAATGGCAGAAACATTCAGGAACAAGACTGTTACCTGTTTCACAGAGTTTGATCTGTTAAGACAGGTAATTAGGCATGCAATTACTATAAGATGTGAGAAGTACTGTAATGAGGGAAGGGGAAGGTATGCTTGAAAGGCTAATCCAGGGCTGGGCGCAGTGGTTCACGCATGGAATCCCACCACTTTGGAAGGCTGAGATGGGCAGATAATGAGGTCAGGAGTTTGAGACCAGCCTGGCCAATATAGTGAAACCCTGCCTCTACTAAAAATACAAAAATTAGCCAGGTGTGGTGACGTGCACCTGTAGTCCCAGCTACTCGGGAGGCTGAGGCAGGAGAATCACTTGAACCCAGGAGGTGGAGGTTGCAATGAGCCAAGATCACGCCACTGCACTCCAGCCTGGGCAACAGAGTGGGACTCGTCGCAAAAAAAAAAAAAAAAAGGAAGGCTAACCCAGATGAGAAGGAGGTTCAAGAGAAGTTGTCAGAGACAATAGTAACTATATAAACCAGGAAAGTAAGTTAGCCAAGAAGAATGGAGCAAGGTATGCTGGGCGGGTGAAACAACCTGTGCAAAAGCTATTGTCAGAAAAAGTGTAGTACACTGATGATCTGAGAGTGTAAGTGTGGCCACATTGCCAGGCAGAGGAGGGCACTGAGAGGTAAAGCCAGAGATGGTGGGGACCAGATTGTATTTTATACCTGTTAAGGCTTGGACTTCTTTAAGGACAATGAATGGAAAGCCATTGAAAGATTTTGACAAGGCACAGTCCTGCCCTGAAGTAACTTGTGTGGTCTAACATCAGCAGGTAATTTCAGTTCCATGTAACAAAAGCCAGAATAGAAACCTGCAAACTTGCGTAGGGTTCATGTAACAGTGCATGTGGTCCTGCAATTTTCTCAGTATGTAAAAGTAGAAGTAAGTACTCATTTAGTAGTAGGCATCACGAGGAGAGAACATAATGGTTAAGTCAAAGCTAGTTATACGAATATTTGTCACTGTGGTCCAAAGGTTTATTCCTAAGGAAACTGCTATCTATATGTAAGTAAATGAGGCTTTTTGTTGAGGCTTTCATCATTTCAAAACTAATGTGGCCAGGCGCAGTGGCTCACGCCTGTAATCCCAGCACTTTGGGAGGCTGAGGTGGGCAGATCACGAGGTCAAGATATCAAGACCATCCTGGCCAACATGGTGAAACCCATCTCTACGAAGAATACAAAAATTAGCTGGACGTGGTGGCACATGCCTGTAGTCCCAGCTACTTGGGAAGCTGAGGCAGGAGAATCACTTGAACCTGGGAGGCGGAGGTTACAGTGAGCCGAGATGGTGCCACTGCACTCCAGCCTGGCAAAGAGCGAGACTTCATCTCAGAAAAAAAAAACTAATGTGAGGCCGGGTGTGGTGGCTCACACCTGTAATCCCAGCACTTTGGACGGATCACCTGAGGTCACGAGTTGGAGACCAGCCTGACGAACATGGTGAAACCCTGTCTCCACTAAAAATACAAAATTACCCGGGCGTCGGCACACATGCTACTTGGGAGGCTGAGGCGGGAAAATCTCTTGAACCTGGGAGGTGGAGGTTGCAGTGAGCCGAGATCATGCCATTGCACTCCAGCCTGGGCAACAAGAGCGAAACTCAGTCTCAAAAAAAAAAAAAAAAAAAAACGTGAAACTGTCCACATTGCATATTTCATCCCTTTTTCTTTTTTTTTTTTTTTGAGATGGAGTCTCAAAAACATGGCGTGCCACCATGCCTGGCTAATTTTTTGTATTTTTAGTAGAGTCAGGGTTTCACCATGTTGGCCAGGATGATCTCGATCTCTTGACCTCGTGATCTGCCCGCCTCAGCCTCCCAAAGTGCTGGAAGTACAGGAGTCAGCCACCATGCCTGGCCTCATCCTTTGTTTTATACATCTCAGCATTGTTCTTAGATTAACAGTTTCTCCTTTCTTTTCCATTCATCTCTTACATACCTAAGTATTCTACCCTGATTTCTAAGGATAGCTCAATACTTTCTTTTAAAATATTTCATATTTGTATAATACTTTACCTTTTCAAAGCACTTGCACCAGCTATCTCATGTAGCCCTCAGCTTTCCTCTGAAGCACGTGCCATAAATGATATACCATTTAACAAGAGAGGAACTAAGCAGAAAACATGAAAAGGCAGAAAATCCTTTATAAAAGACAATTTGGCTAGGATCCCAAGAGCAGTAAGTGGTGGAGACATAAGCTGGGCCAAGGTCATGATCCTGTGTTGTGCCCTGACTCTCTACCTGTGACCAGCTTGTGGATCCTGCTTTGTATTTCCAGTTCCATTCTGTATTATATATTCTTGGTCCTGCTTTGCCCTACTATTAAGTTATTTAAGATTTCTTGTCTCATTAGATATCAACCTCCCTAATCTTATGTAAAGTGATAGGTAGTTTAGTAGGACTTACTGTTTCCTAATTAGTGTGGTTTTTGTTTCTACCAGGACGTAAGATTCTGATCACCCTTGTGATGAATTCAGTAACAGTTCCACCAGAGGTAATCCCTTAGCAGGGAACTTACACTAGACCTGTTTACCAAACAAAAGGCCCTGATATAATAAAATAGTAGCATGCAAAGCCCTTGGCAATCTCCCTTCTGCCTCACCTTAGTCTCATTAGCTACCAACCATTGTTTCAGCCACAATTTCTTTTTTTTTTTTTTTGAGACGGAGTCTCGCTCTGTCGCCCAGGCTGGAGTGCAGTGGCTGGATCTCAGCTCACTGCAAGCTCCGCCTCCGGGTTTACGCCATTCTCCTGCCTCAGCCTCCGAGTAGCTGGGACTACAGGCGCCCGCCACCTCGCCCGGCTAGTTTTTTGTATTTTTTTTTTTTTAGTAGAGACGGGGTTCACCGTGTTCGCCAGGATGGTCTCGATCTCCTGACCTTGTGATCCGCCCGTCTCGGCCTCCCAAAGTGCTGGGATTACAGGCTTGAGCCACCGCGCCCGGCCCAGCCACAATTTCTAAACAATCCCCATAAAACCTAGCTTTAAACGTCATGTTATTAGAGCGTATATCCACTGTCCCTGATTGTTGCAGTTTTCCACTAATCAGTTCATTCCTTTTTATATCTTTTTGTCTTTTTTTTTTTTTTTTGAGACAGAGTCTCGCTCTGTCACCCAGGCTGGAGTGCAGTGGCGCAATCTCGGCTCACTGCAAGCTCCGCCTCCCGGGTTCACGCCATTCTCCTGCCTCAGCCTCCCGAGCAGCTGGGACTACAGGCGCCCACCACCACTCCCAGCTAATTTTTTTGTATTTTTAGTAGAGACGGGGTTTCACCGTGTTAGCCAGAATGGTCTCGATCTCCTGACGTCGTGATCCGCCCGCCTCGGCCTCCCAAAGTGCTGGGATTACAGGCTTGAGCCACCGCACCCGGCCTATCTTTTTGTCTTTTGAGACAGGGTCTTGCTGTGTCGCCTGGGCTGGAGTATAGTGGCATGATCACAGCTTACTGCAGTCTCAACCTCCCAGGCTCACTCAAGATCCTCCCATCTCAGCTTCCCAAATAGCTGGAACTACAGGCACATGCCACCACGCACAGCTATTTTTTTGTAGAGACAGGGTAGCCACATTGCCCAGGCTGGTCTCAAACTCCTAGGTTGAAGGAATCCCCCACCTTGGCTCCCAAAGTGTTGGGATTACAAGCGTGAGCCACCTCACCTGGTCCCCTTTATTTCTTGCCAATTTTGTGTCCTGGCTCACTGTTACTTTATAACACTACTTCTACCTTAATTCTTGACAATTGCAATTTCAACATACACATGGGTCAGTAGTTTCCAAAGTACAGTCCCTGGACCACAGCAGCATCAGCATCACCAGGGAATTCAGAAATGAAAATTACCAGGCTTTACCCCAGAAACTAGGAGTGGGATCTTGCAATCTGTATTTCTGTTGTTGTTGTTGTGTTGTTTTGCATTTTTTTAGAGATAGTCTCACTATGTTACCTGGACTGGTCTCAAACTCCTGAGCTCAAGCAATCTTCCCTCAGCCTCCCAAGTAGCTGAGACTACAGGCATATGTCATCGCACCCAGCACAATCTGTGTTTTAATCAACTTTCCATATATAAGTCTAATGCATGCTAAAGTTTAGGAACTACTAACATAAATGATCCTTCAACCAACCTGGGCTTTTGATTTCCTAAAAACTTAACAGTTACACCTTTCACCTTCCTTAAATACTGATTCCCATCTTTTTACCAAAAACATCAACCATCTTAGTTTCAATTTCATGCATCCCTCTCTCTGACCACCTATTATCTTCCTAGCCCATTCTGTCAAATATCTCAACTACACAAATTCAGAGTTTTCATGACCATCAATAAATTGATCCTACCATCTCCCTCATCCCCTTGATGTCAGCTTTTCCCTCCTGATACAACGTATGTTCCATGATCAATCATAAGCATTCTCCTGAATACACCTTCAACTTCCTTGCTTCTCACTCTCTTCGTTGTACTCACTTACCAAAACCACCTCCTTGGCTTAATTCAGCTTTCCACCTGCTCTGCACCTACGTAGCCAAATGAAGTTGGAGAAAACAAAGTAACTAGTCTGGCCAGGTGTGGTGGCTCACGCCTGTAATCCCAACACTTTGGGTGGATCCCTTGAGGCCAGGAGTTCGAGACCAGCCTGGCCAACATGGCAAAAACCCCTCTCTACTAAAAATACAAAAATTAACTGAGCATGGTGGCACACACCTGTAGTCCCAGCTACTTGGGAGGCTGAGGCATAAGAATCACTTGAACCCAGGAGCTGGAGGTTGCAATTAGCCGAGATCGCACCACTGCCCTCCATCCTGTTTTGGTGACAGAGTGAGACTCTGTCTCAAAAAAAAAAAAAAAAAAAGGAATCTCACTCTGTATTCATGATGGTCAGAACCTTAAGAGAGCACTTAATACTACCAGCCAATCATATTATGTTTCTTCAGACCGCAATTACATCCTTCAACAGATGACCTTACTTCCTACTTGACTAAGAAAATTTAAGCAATTGGAGAACTTCCAGTTACTCCCACAACATCATTATCTCATCTTACCACTCTCTCCACCTATACATATATATACACACACCACCTTGCCTGTACTAGATGGTTCATATCACATGCTCCAAGCACACAGAAGTCACTCAGTGCAAATGTGATGAATAAAGTGAATGTATCCATTAATGAATCTATATAAATGCTTTCCCCTCTGCCTTCATTCCTGGCACTTTCTACCTAGCACATCCACTTTCTTTTTTTTTTTTTTTTTTTTTTTTTTGAGACGGAGTCTCGCTCTGTCACCCAGGCTGGAGTGCAGTGGCCGGATCTCAGCTCACTGCAAGCCCGCCTCCCGGGTTTACGCCATTCTCCTGCCTCAGCCTCCCGAGTAGCTGGGACTACAGGTGCCCGCTACCTCGCCCGGCTAGTTTTTTGTATTTTTTAGTAGAGACGGGGTTTCACCGTGTTAGCCAGGATGGTCTCGATCTCCTGACCTCGTGATCCGCCCGTCTCGGCCTCCCAAAGTGCTGGGATTACAGGCTTGAGCCACCGCGCCCGGCCTTGCACATCCACTTTCAAAACCACTTCATCACCTTTTCGGAGAGGTTTTTTCTGATTTTCCCGAACTGCTTCCCTTTACCCTCCTGTTGATGCTTCTTGTAGCACACATCATTGTACTCTAATGCTATATTTACATTTATTTCCTTACTAAACTGTAAACTTCTTAAGGGAAATACTGTATCTAATACACCTTTGTAATACTATCCCGTCATATAATCTGGCTTCTATGTTTTTGGTTTTGTTGAAAACAGTGAAACAGCAGACTCTTCCTACTGTGTTTGGTACTGGGTTCATAAACAGCAGAGTTTAGTGGCAATTTGCCACAGAGGGAGATGCAGGCCTGGAGGACTCACTTCCTGAAGGCCTGCAGGCTGAGACTGCTACAGAGCTGATGCCAGCTGAGTCACTCTTGCATCTCAACCTCCAACTCTGAAACAGAGATTTGGATCTCTGATTAGCCTTCTCTACTGTGCTAGCTAATGCAAAGCTACTTTTGCATATATGAGGTCTAGCAGGGAAGAACCAGGAGGTATGCAGCAGAAGATCCTTTATAAAAGACCAAGCCTGAAATCTGAAAATCCCTGAAATTCCTTAGAAATTGATCATCTTAACTCTTTCTTTGCCAAGCCTGCATTTCCTGATTTATATCCTTGTTACAGCTCAAAGAAGCACATCATATAAAGGTTTATAGCACCACCATTTTCCTCAGAGGATTTTACGTATGCAACCTATGGATGGATTTTTATAAGAACTATACCTTGGACTTTTTGCATAAAGTTAGGAAGATTATCTTCAGAGGCTCCAAGTTTTAATGCATTCCAGTGTTGTCAAATCCAAAAGCAATTAAATACTGTTGTGTGGTTTTGAATTATAGCCTGCTTGTTAAAATAGCTATTGTTTCCCCTAAGGACAGCCTGCATTTTTACCTGATGTCATCTGACTCTGGGTCTCAAGAGAGTGGGGAACCTAATAGAACAACTGAATAAATGTAGTTCTAAGACAGTGAATTATGAGGTGATGGTGGAAGAGTGGTTACCAATTTTAGTGACCTCCAGGTAGAACAATGGAAAGAAAGTCATGTGAGCCCCAGATTGGTGAAAAAAATGAAAGGAATAATGACCAAGTAAACATTAAGTCAGGGGTGATGTGGAAGATAGTGTGGTGATTCCTCAAAGACCTAGAACCAGAAATACCATTGGAACCAGCAATCCTAATACTGGGTATATACCCAAAGGAATATAAATCATTCTATTATACCATTATAAATGATATAAATCATTCTATTACACAATGATGTGTGCTACAGGAAGCATCAACAGGAGGGTAAAGGGAAGCAGTTCGGGAAAATCAGAAAAAAACTTCTCCAAAAAGATGATTAAATGGTTTTGAAAGTGGATGTACTAGGTACATATAAAGATACATACATATTGCAGCACTAGTCACAATAGCAAAGACATGGAATCAACCCAAATGCCCATCAGTGATAGACTGGATAAAGAAAATGTGGTATATATACACTATGGAATACTATGCAGCCATAAAAAGGAACGATATCATGTCCTTTGCAGGGATGTGGATGGAGCTGGAAGCCATTATCCTCAGCAAACTAACACAGGAACAGAAAATCAAACACCACATGTTCTCAAAAGTGAGACTGAACAATGACAACACATGGACACAAGGAGGGGAACAACACCCACTGGAGCCTGTCAAGGGGAGGACAGAGGGAGGGAGAGCATCAAGAAATACAGCCAATGCATGCTGGGCTTAACACCTAGGTGAGGGGTTGATAGGTGCAGCAAACCACCATGACACACATTTACCTATGTAACAAACCTGCACATCCTGCACATGTACCCTGGAACATAAAATAAAATGACATTTTAAAAAGTCAGGGGTGATATTTTGCTCATCATAGCTTTACCTGAAACCCCTGTATAGTTTCATCTGCCTTTAGAATATGCTGGTGGAAATATGCTTTATTATCTGATACCCGTTACTACTGCAGCAGGGAAACTAATTTCTACCTCACCCTAGGCTCCAAATTTCACCCCCACTGCACTGAGGGTAAACACTGAAGCCAAAAGGGCCTTGATTTGGGACCTTTGTGTTCCTTTGCTCTCCCATCACCATCTGACCCCACCCCATGCCTCATATCCACCCATTCCAGAAGGAAGCTGCCTCTAAGGACTAAGTAGTAAATCTCTCAAAGTTATCTGTGGAGAGTCCTAAGGACACAAATCAGCAACAAAATCCGTTGGGTTTTTTCTCACCTCTCTTAAAACAATCTATAGTTGCATATTTTCCTTATTTGTTCATCTCAACTTCAGCAAAAGCCTTGCAAGGGAGCAGAGCCCACTCACCAATGAAAATTTGAAACAGGCCCGGCGCGGTGGCTCAAGCCTGTAATCCCAGCACTTTGGGAGGCCGAGACGGGCGGATCACAAGGTCAGGAGATCGAGACCATCCTGGCTAACACGGTGAAACCCCGTCTCTACTAAAAATACAAAAAACTAGCCGGGCGAGGTGGCGGCGCCTGTAGTCCCAGCTACTCGGGAGGCTGAGGCAGGAGAATGGCGTGAACCCGGGAGGCAGAGCTTGCAGTGAGCTGAGATCCGGCCACTGCACTCCAGCCTGGGTGACAGAGCAAGACTCCGTCTCAAAAAAAAAAAAAAAAAAAAAGAAAATTTGAAACAAAATATTACTCTCCTCACTTTTCAGTACAAAATGAAATGAAGTGGAACCATTTGCCTGAGGTGAATGAGTCAGTGGTAGAGGACTGGAATGCAGGACTTGATTCCTCGGTGTCCTAACTCTAACCACATTCCCTCTACTTTGCGATATTTAAGTTTTTTATTGTACTGTGAGGAGCAGGAGTAGGTAAGGGAGATGGTTCGCTTTTTATGTTTTTATTCAGAAACTTACATCTGAACTCTAATTCACATGTAAGACACTCCATTTCAACTTTAGCAGGAGTAAGTGAAGATTAGTAACATATAATTTGCATCAAGCCTTGGATACGGTGACTTTTCCTGGGCCTTAAGCAAGACTATTTGCTATATATTGATAGAGAGGGCTCTTAGTAAAGAAGAGAATAAGGCAAATAGCTGAGGGTGTTAATACCTAACCCTAAACATTTTAAAAAGTCATCAGTTAACTCCCTAGTCTCTACCCATGATGTTTCAAAATAAGTTCTCAGTTTTTAAACTTGACACCAGGAGCTTATATAACTTTTCATATGAGAGACATTAAGAAATGTATCTTTTAATTCAGGCTTATCTTTTTGCATCAGAGAGTATGAGGCCTTGAACAATGATGGCCATGTTCTCTTGGTTTTATCTGCTTTTACTTTAGTTATTACCAAAATATATACAGTTTTTTAAAAATCTAGGAATAAACAAATAAGCACAATGAATGCATTATAATGTATATTCAAAAATATATCAAAACAGCCTTACCCAACTGGTCTTGAAAAAGATAACCTTTGGGAAATCTTCCAGGCCAGTCATGACTGCTGGAAAGAAAATAAGCAAATGCCTACTAAAGGGCTTTCTCCAAGTGACATAGTTTTCTTTTTTTTTTTTTTTTTTTTGAGACGGAGTCTCGCTCTGTCACCCAAGCTGGAGTGCACTGGCCAGATCTCAGCTCACTGCAAGCTCCGCCTCCCGGGTTCACGCCATTCTCCTGCCTCAGCCTCCCGAGTAGCTGGGACTACAGGCGCCCACCACCTCGCCTGGCTAGTTTTTTGTAGTTTTTAGTAGAGACGGGGTTTCACCGTGTTAGCCAGGATGGTCTCGATCTCCTGACCTTGTGATCCGCCCGTCTCGGCCTCCCAAAGTGCTGGGATTACAGGCTTGAGCCACCGCGCCCGGCAGTGACATAGTTTTCTTAGAATTTCTAGTCTTTGGATACGGACACCTTCACCTTCATCTCAGATGATGTAGAAATTCATCTCAGAATTCAGAAATGGATAGCTTCTAGTTCCTCTGAGAATATTCCTCAATCAACAAGTTGTCTACCTAGCTAAGGCACAGCTTCCTGGAATTAAGACTGCATAACCTAGGTTATAATTAACTCAGATTTCCTCCTCCTCTTGTACCTTGTCCATGACCTTAATCCTCACCTAGATTTTCCATCCCATCTACGGATACAAATTTGTTCTAAATTAGATCAACTGAACTCTATTCCTGTTAGCCTAAGGTAAGTTGGCACTGGTGGCTGAAAGGAATCCTAAACCAACTGTAGACTACATAGTTAAACTTTAAGCATGACTCAGAAAAAAGCTAGACATCTCAGTGGGGAGATAATATTGCTCCGTTTTATCCATTTTTCCTCAAAAAAAAAAAAAAAAAAAAAGGGAGGACTTTGAGAATAGTCAGTAGCATTAGAATAATGAGAGCAATTGAAGCTATGTGAAGAATGATAGTTGATAGTGATTTATGCCTGTAATCCCAACACTTTGGGAGGCTGAGTTGGGAGGATCGCTTGAGGCCAGGAGTTCACGACCAGCCTCATCAACATAGCGAGACTTCATCTGTACAGAAAATTTAAAATAAAGCCAGGTGTGCCTCATGCCTGTGATCCCAACACTTTGGGAGACTGAGGCAGGTGGATCCCTTGAGTTCAGGAGTTTGAGACCAGCCTGGGCAATATGGCAAAACCCTGTCTCTGCAAAAAAAATAAATAAATAAAACCCAAAATTAGCTAGGCATGGTGGTGTGCACCTGCAGTTCCAACTCCACAAGAGGCTGAAGCTAGAGGATTGCTTGAGCCTGGGAGGTACAGGCTGCAGTGAGCCATGATCACACCACTGCTGCATGGGCAACAGAGCAAGACCCACTCTCAAAAAATAATAATAAAAACTAAACTGAAAACTTAGCTGAGGGTGGTGGTGCACACCTGTAGTTCCAGCTGCTCGGAAGGTTGAGGCAGGATGATTGCTTGAGCCCAGAAGTTCATGGCTGCAGTGAGCTATCATTGTGCCACTGTACTCCAGCCTGGTGACAGAGTGAGACCTATGTCAAAGAAAAAAAAAAACGAAAGAAAGAAAGAAAGGCCAGGCTCAGGCTCAGTGGCTCACGCTTGTAATCCCAACACTTTGGGAGGCTGAGGCGGGCAGATCACTTGAGGTCGGGAGTTCGAGACCAGCCAACATGGTGAAACCCCATCTCTACTAAAAATACAAAAATTAGCTAGGTGTGGTGATGAACACTTGCCATCCCAGCTGAGGAAGGAGAATAACGTGAACCCGGGAGGTGGAGGCTGCAGTGAGCCAAGATTGTGCCATAGCACTCTAGCCTGGGCAACGGAGTGAGACTCTGTCTCAAAAAAGACAAACAGTAATACTAGGCCTAGTGAATTTTTTTCAAAGCAATTTGGAGGCAAACAAAACATTTACAATTCTGGGAACTGCAGCATTGAAAATACACAGAAATAAAAGGAATGATAAAATGGCAGGGGCTTTGGAATTCAGCCGCTTTCAACTTCATGGATTTAAAGTCAGATTTAAGTGATTATCAGTAGGTCCATTGCTACTTATCTAAAGAGCTCAAAGCCCTATCCTATATGATCTTGTTGGTTCTCACAACTTTACAAGAGATATGGGTTAGAGAGTAGAATCAAGAATTTTGCTGGTATGAAAGTTGAGATTTAAAGAAACTGTTAGGTAACTTCACTGACATGCAGTGTCTTCCAAAAAAGAGGAATGCCTTACCTATTATGTTAGAGAGAAAATAGAAACCATCCAGCATGAACTCCTTCAGTTTTCTCCCTTTCAATTCGAACTGATGTACTTTTTTTTTTTTTTTTTTGAAACAGAGTCTTACTCTGTCATCTAGGCTGGAGTGCAGTGGCATGATCTTAGCTCACTGCCACCTCAACCTCCTGAGTCCAAGTGGTTCTCCTGTCTCAGCCTCCCAAGTAGTAGGGATTACAGGCATGTGCCACCATGCCCGGCTATTTTTAGTAGAGACAGGGTTTTCACCATGTTGGCCAGGCTGGTCTCGAACTCCTGGCCTCAGGTGATCCACCCGCCTCAGCCTCCCAAAGTGCTGGGATTACAGGTGTGAGCCACCACACCTGGCCTGAACAGATCTACTTCTGATTACACCCTCTTTCTGCTGTCCCTTCCCTTCTTTCTCCTATCGCAGAGGAAAACAGGACATTCTTTCCAAAACTATCTTTCTATGTTTGCTCTTGATTCTCTTCCTTTTCACTCTTCAGTAATCTGTCCCTATTTATTCCTCATTTTCATCGGTCCATTTATTTATTTGTTCAGCAAACATTTATTACGTTCTTGTTAGGCATCAGATTGTGCTTCTGAAATTTTAAAAGATATGTTTCCTATCTTCAAGGGGCTCACGGTCTAGTGGAAGAGGCAGTAAAAGAAACAACTACAAATCATACAACTGTGACACAGTATTTAAAGATCAACAAGAAAAGTC
Source organism: Trachypithecus francoisi (assembly GCF_009764315.1). NCBI lineage: Eukaryota > Metazoa > Chordata > Mammalia > Primates > Cercopithecidae > Trachypithecus > Trachypithecus francoisi. Next base: position 106,736,580 of record NW_022681473.1, read on the forward strand.
TGCACATTATGCTATGGTTGTGCATATAGCAGAGCTGGGTCTGGAGCTTAACCAAGAGGACAAGGGGGAAAGGCATTTTAAACAAAGATGCCTGCACCAAAGAATGATCACACAAGAGAATTCAAATAAAATTAGTTCACTAAGGCAAGAATACAAATAAAGATGTGTTTTGAAGACAAGGGGTAAGGGAGAGTTACACCAAAAAATAAAGGATCTTGAAGGTGATAAGGAACTATTAAAATACATTAAGGATGGAATAATATGGTCAGATATGCATTTTAGGAAATTCAATCCTATGTCAGAGGAGGAGACTGGGAACTGCCAGGGCGTGGTGGCTCACACCTGTAACCCCAGCACTTTGGGAGGCCAAGGCGGGCAGATCACCTGAGGTCAGGAGTTCCAGACCAGCCTGGCCAACATGGTGAAACCCTGTCTCTACTAAAAGTACAAAAATTAACTGGGCGTGGTGGCACATGCCTGTAGTCCCAGCTACTCTGGAGGCAGAGGCAGGAGACTCCCTCGAACCTGCAGTGAGCCAAGGTCGCACCACTGTACCCTAGCCTGGGCGACAGAGTGAGACTCTATCTCAAAATAGAAAAAAATAAAAGACTGGGAACTACTGCATAATCTTGAAGAGAAATGGGCAATTGGAAGTGTATGGTGGTATAATTAGAAGAGGGAATACAGGCCGGGTGCAGTGGCTCACACCTGTAATCCCAGCACTTTCGGAGGCCGAGGCAGGCAGATCACCTGAGGTCAGGAGTTCAAGACCAGCCTGGCCAACGTGGTGAAACCCCGTCTCTATTAAAAATACAAAAATTAGCCAGGTGTAGTATCACATGCCTATAGTCCCAGCTCCTCGGGAGGCTGAGGCAGGAGAATCCCTTGAACTCGGGAGGCGGAGGTTGCAATGAGCGGAGGTCCTACCACTGTACTCCAGCCTGGGCATCACAGCAAGACTCTGTCTCAAAAAAAAAAAAGAAGAAGAAGAAGAAGAGGGAATATACAAAGAGGCAAATTTCAGTGTAAAGAGGAATTCGATTTAAGGACATACAAATGAAGATGACTTACATAGTATTGGCTATATGTGTCTGAAATTCAAGAGTGGTTAGTGCTGGAGATGTAAATTTAGAAGCGATCAGCAGCTTGAGTATAGGTGAGATTGCTTAGGAAGAGTAGGTAAGCTCCATAAGGGAAAGCCAGGCATTTTTGTAGGTTTTGCTTATTGCTATATCCTCATCGCCTAGAAATGTGCCTGGCACATAGTAAACATTCAATATTTGAATGAATGAATGGAATAGTGAAAAAAAAAGGAGAGCTAAGAACATGACTCTGAGAAACATGAGCATTTAGGGGTTAAACAAGAAAAGAAGCCCAGGAAGGCGTTTGAGATGGAAAGGTTAGAGAGGTAGGAGGAAAGCAGGAGAGAGAGAGGTCACAGAAACCAAGGGAAGAAAGCTCCTCGAAAATCAACAATGCTGCAAACAGATCAAATACAATAAGACCTAAAAAGTGTTCCTTAGCCAGGCACAAGGACATGCACCTGTAGTTTCAGCTACTCAGGAGTCTGAGGCTGGAGAGTTCTAGGCCAGCCTGGGCAATACAGTGAGACCCCACCTCTTTAAAAAAAAAAAAGTGTGCTAGACTGGGTGTGGTGGCTCACGTCTGTAATTCCAGCACTACTGGGAGGCCGAGGCAGGTGGATCACTTGAGGTCAGGAGTTCCAGACCAGCCTGACCAACATGGTGAAACCCCGTCTCTACTAAAAATACAAAAATTAGCCTGGTGTGGTGGCACATGCCTGTAATCCCAGCTACTTGGGAGGCTGAGGCAGGAAAATCACTTGAACCCGGGAGGCAGAGGTTGCAGTGAGCAGAGACTGCTCCATTGCACTCTAGCCTGGGCAACAAGAGCGAAACTCCATCTCAAAAAAAAAAAAAGTGTCCATTAATTTTGGCAAATAGAAAGCCATTGGTGTTTTTTTGTGACAGTAGTTTCAACGGAGATGGCAGTCAGATGATACAGGCCTAAAGAGTATATGGGGCCAAGATCACATCACTGCACTCCAGCCTGGGTGACAGAGTGAGACTCCATCTCACACACACACACAAAAAAAAAAAATGCATGGAACATGACAAGGAAGTGGAGACTGTGAATGTAGGTGACTCTTTTCAGAAGTGTGGCTTTTTGGCCGGGCGCGGTGGCTCAAGCCTGTAATCCCAGCACTTTGGGAGGCCGAGACGGGCGGATCACAAGGTCAGGAGATCGAGACCATCCTGGCTAACACAGTGAAACCCCGTCTCTACTAAAAATACAAAAACTAGCCGGGCGAGGTGGCGGGCGCCTGTAGTCCCAGCTACTCGGGAGGCTGAGGCAGGAGAATGGCGTAAACCCGGAGGCGGAGCTTGCAGTGAGCTGAGATCTGGCCACTGCACTCCAGTCCGGGCGACAGAGCGAGACTCCGCCTCAAAAAAAAAAAAAAAGAAGTGTGGCTTTTTGTATGTGTGTGTGAGACGAAGTCTCACTCTGTCGCCCAGGCTAGAGTACAATGGGGAGATCTCGGCTCACTGCAACCTCTGCATCCTGGGTTCAAGTGATTCTCCTGCCTCAGCCTCCTGAGTAGCTGGGATTACAGGCATGTGCCACCACGCCCAGCTAATTTTGTGTTTTTAGTAGAGACGGGGTTTCTCCATGTTGGTCAGGCTGATCTCGAACTCCCAACCTCAGGTGATCTGCTTGCCTCGGCCTCCCAAAGTGCTGGGATTACAGGCGTGAGCCACCACACCCAACCTATTTTTTATATTAAATATTAAATATATATATATATATACTTTTTTTTTTCTTTTTGCTGTGGAGTCTCGCTGTGTCGCCCAGGCTGGAGTGCAATGGTGCAATCTCGGATCACTGCAACCTCCACTTCCTGGGTTCAAGCAATTCTTCTGCCTCAGCCTCCTCAGTAGTTGAGACTACAAGCATGTGCCACCACACCCGGCTAATTTTTGGTTTTTTGTTTGTTTGTTTTTTGTTTTTTTGAGATGGAGTCTCACTCTGTCATCCAGGCTAGAGTGCAGTGGCACGATCTCAGCTCACTGCAACCTCTGCCTCCGTTCAATCAATTCTCCTGACTCAGCCTCCCAAGTAGCTGGGATTACAGGTGCCCGCCACCACCACGCCTGGCTAATTTTTGCATTTTTAGTAGAGACAGGGTTTCACCAAGTTGGCCAGGCTGGTCTCAAACTCCTGACCTCAGGTGATCTGCCTGCCTCGGCCTCCCAAAGTGCTGGGATTACAGGCATGAGCCACCATGCCTGGACTAATTTTTGTATTTTTAGTAGGGACAGAGTTTCACCATGTTGGCCAGGCTAGTCTTGAAATCCTGACTTCAGGTGATCCGCCTACCTCAGCCTCCTAAAGTGCTGGGATTACAGTCATGAGCCGCCATGCCCAGCCCCAATATTTAAATTTTTAAAAAATCTTGGCTAGGCATGGTGGCTCATGCCTGTAATCCCAGCACTTTGGGAGGCCAAAGTTGGCAGATCACCTGAGGAGAGCGTCAGGAGTTCAAGACCAGTAAAACCCATCTCTACTAAAAACACAAACAAATTAGCTGGGCGAGGTGGCGGGCGCCTGTAATCCCAGCTACTCTGGAGGCTGAGACAGGAGAATCACTTGAACCCGGAAGGTGGAGGTTGCAGTTAGCGGAGATCATGCCACTGCACTCCATCCTGGGTGACAGAATGAGACTGTGTCTCAAAAACAAACAAACAAACAAAAAACTTCCCTTTACTTCATTCTCAAACTACTGACTTATCTTTCATTACTCTTCCCTATGAGTGAATGGTAGGGTATATGAGTGTATTTTGAATCCTCTTTCTTCTGTTGGTTCTCCTAATGTTTTCCAACTATTTATATTCTGACCTAATCAAGCATTTACTTATCTCTGCATCCTTGCCTTCTCTTTCACACCTTACATTTAATACAATCAGCAAATCAGCAAATCCTTACTTTTTTTTTTTCCATTTTTTCTTTTTCTTAGAGCCTACAGCTATTGTATCATCTGTCTTCAAAATGTATCCTGAATCTGACAATATTCCATCACCTCCACACTACTACCCAAGGCCCAGACACCATCTTCTCTCACCCAGACCACTGCAATAGCCTTCTGACTGCTCTCTCCACTTTCACCCTTGCCTTTCTATTGTTTATTCTTGTTTTGTTGTTGTTGTTGTTGAGATGGAGTCTCACTCTGTTGTCCAGGCTGGAGTGCAGTGACATGATCTCGGCTCACGGCAACCTCTGCCTCCTGGGTTCAAGCGATTCTCCTGCCTTAACCTCCTGAATAGCTGGGATTACAGGTATGCCACCACGCCCAGCTAATTTTTATATTTTTAGTAGAGACAGGGTTTCACCATGTTGTTCAGGCTGGTCTCGAACTCCTGACCTTGTGATCCACCCACCTTGGCCTCCCAAAGTGCTGGGATTACAGGCGTGAGCCACCGCGCCTGGCCTATTGTTTATTCTTAAACCAGCAGACAGAGTGATCCTTTCAAACATTAAGTCATATTTTGTTGGTCTTCAGAACCTTCCAATGGCTTCTCCTCTCATTTTGCATTCTCATATGCTCTGAAACCATCACCACCACAGACTTCCCTCATCTAGTTTCCTACCACTCTTCCTCCAGTCACCCTGGGCCTCTTCACCTCCAAACACACTTCACCTCGGGGCTTCTGCATTTGCTGTTTTATGCTTGGAATGCTTTTCCTGCAGACATCATTTGGTTTACTCTCATTTCCTTCAATGCTCTGTTCAAATAGCCCCTTAACCCAAAGTCTGGCCATATTTCATAAACTATTGTACCTCAGCCGCTCCCAACTCTCTACTCTCTATCCTGCTTATGTCACACTGATCACCACCTGACTTGTCCTAGTTATTTATTTATTGTCTGGTTCCCTTCACTAGACTGTGAGCACTCACAAAGCATACCTACCAAGAGCAGCTCACCTAAAGGAGCAGAGATAAAGATAGCCAGAGGCCGGGCGCGGTGGCTCACACCTGCAATCCCAGTACTTTCTGAGGCCAAGGCGGGTGGATCATGAAGTCAAGAGATTGAGCCCATCCTGGCCAACATGGTGAAACCCCATCTCTACTAAAAACACAAAAATTAGCCTGGTGTGGTGGCGCATACCTGTAGTCCCACCTACTTGAAAGGCTGAGGCAGGAGAATCGCTTGAACCCAGGAGGTGGAGGTTGCAGTGAGCCAAGATCACACCACTGCACTCCAGCCTGGTGATAGAGCAAGACTCCGTTTAAAAAAAAAAAAAAAAAAAAAGATAGCCAGGGAACTATTCCTGCCCTTGAGGAACCCACACCTCAGTGAGTCATATAACCTAACAAGTAATTAGAATGGAAATACTCAAAGCAGTTGGATGCCACAGACTGAGGCCCTGGGGAACCATGTGGTTTGGATGGCAGTTATGGCACTTTTCGGCCTGGGTGATAGTTAAAACTATGAGTTCACTCTAAGAGAATGTGAGAAATGAGAAACACTTAGGAGACACCACTGTTTAAGGGGCGAAGGACAAAGAAAGGAGGCTGAGACGGAATAATCAAAGAGAGGAAGAAGAGCTGGACCAGTAGGTCCCCAGATGGCAAAGCTCTTAGATTGCCTTTATCGAATACTACCGATAATCATGGCAATGGACATTTACTAACAATTCTCTACCCGTCAATTACTATTGTAAGCATGTTCCATATTTTCACACATTAATCCTCACAACAACCCAAGGAGTGAGGCACTAGTATAACCTCATTATACAGATGAGGAAACTGATTCACTCACCCAAGTGCACACACCTAATAAGAAATAAAGATTTGGGTCAGGCAGAGTGGCTCACGCCTGTAAAACCAGCACTTTGGGAGGCTGCAGCAGGCGGATCACTTGAGGTCAGGAGTTCAAGACCAGCCTGGCCAACGTGGTGAAACCCTATCTCTACTAAAAATACAAAAATTAGCTGGGCATGATAGCACGTGCCTGTAGTCCCAGCTACTCAGGAGACTGAGGCAGGAGAATCACTTGAACCCAGTAGGTAGAGGTTGCGGTGAGCCAAGATCATGCCACTGCCCTCCAGCCTGGGCGACAGAGCAAGACTCCGTCTCAAAAAATAAATAAATAAAAATACAAATACAAAAATTAGCCAGGCGTGTTGGTGGGTGCCTGTAATCCCAGCTACTCCGGAGTCTGAGGCAGGAGAATCACTTGAACCTGGAAGGCAGAGGTTGCAGTGAGCTGAGATCGCACCACTGCACTCCAGCCTGGGTGACAGAGTGATACTTCATCTCAAAAAGAAAAAAAAAAAAAGAAAGATTGGAATGCAAGCAATTTGAGCTTGCTCTTAATCATTACATTGTTATCCATAAGACCATATTCTGCCCACTCTCCATGCTTCTTCATATTTTCCTTTTTTTTTTTTTTTTTTTGAGACGGAGTCTGACTCTGTCTCCCAGGCTAGAGTGCAGTGGTCGGATCTCAGCTCACTGCAAGCTCCGCCTTCCGGGTTTACACCATTCTCCTGCCTCAGCCTCCGGAGTAGCTGGGACTACAGGCGCCCGCCACCTCGCCCCGCTAGTTTTTAGTAGAGACGGGGTTTCAACGTGTTAGCCAGGATGGTCTTGATCTCCTGACCTTGTGATCTGCCCGTCTCAGCCTCCCAAAGTGCTGGGATTACAGGCTTGAGCCACCGCGCCCGGCTGCTTCTTCATATTTTCTTGACCCTATTAAGGGTCATACGCTGTTCTGGGCTCTGGGTATGGAACAATGAAGCAAAGCCCCCTCCCTTCATGGAGCTTATATCCTTGTGGAGGAGACCGACGTTAAACAAGTAAACGAATCCATGGTAATAAGTGCTGTGAAGAAAAATGAAGTAGTATAAGGTATCATGAATGATAAGTGGTGGCCTCTGAGAAAGTGACATTTAAAGAGAGATCTGAAGGAAAAGAGAGAGTGAGCCAAGAGGATATCTGGAGGAAGAACATTCCAGGCAGAAGGAACAGCAAGTGCAAAGGCCTTAAGGTGTAAGTGTGCCTGACGTGTTCCAGGAACTCCAAGGAGGTCAAAGCAGTAGGGATACGACGAACTAGGGGTAGAGAGGCAGGAGGTAAGGTCAGAAAGAAATGAAAGGTTTCCAGGACATGCTGCTAAATGAAAAGATTAAATTACTCAGCATAGTAGCTTGTGTGGCATAATCACATTGATTAAAAAGATATATGGGTGTATGCTTATGTGTATATGCTTATATACACACACACATATATATACACATACACACACTTCTTTATAGTCTGAAATATCAGACAACAAAGTTAACAGTGATTACCTTGTGGGAGTTAGACTACAGTTGAAGAGAAGGAAGGGATATTTAGACTTTTTATTTTATTTTATTTAGTTTTTGAGAAGGAGCCTCCCTCTGTTGCCCAGGCTGGAGTGCAGTGGCATGATCTCAGCTCACTGCAACCTCTGTCTCCTGGGTTCAAGCAATTCTCCTGCCTCAGCCTCCCAAGTAACTGGGACTACAAGCACCCACCACCACGCCTGGCTCATATTTGTATTTTTAGTAGAGACGGGGTTTCACCATGTTGCTCAGGCTGGTCTCGAACTTCTGAGCTCAAGAGATCCATCCGCCTTGGCCTCCTCGGCTGGGATTATAGGTGTGAGCTGCCGCCCCCAGCCTAGATTTTCTATCTTATATTCTTACATAGTATTTGTAACTCCTTACCTTGCATATCCTACTTTTATAGTAACCAAAAATTAGCTTACAAAATCAACATTTCTTTTTTTTTTTTTGAGATGGAGTCTCGCTTTGGTTGCCTAGGCTGGAGCGCAGTGGTGTGATCTCAGCTCACTGCAACCTCTGCCTCCCAGGTTCAAGCGATTCTCCTGCCTCAGCCTCCCAAGTAGCCAGGATTACAGGTGCCTGCCACCATACCCATAATTTTTGTCTTTTTAGTGGAGATGGGGTTTCACCATGTTGGCCAGGCTGGTCTCAAACTCCTGAACTCAGGTGATCCGCCCACCTCAGGCCAAAATCAACTCTTAACCATGTGTTAAGGGGCTACAGCTAAAGCCCCTTCTCCTTCCTTTTGCAGCTGAGCTTCCTGAAAGAGTTTCCTACACGTGTTCCTCCTTGCCTTCTCCATTTTCTCCTTAACCAAATGCCATCTGATTTAGACTTCACCTTTCCCCCACGCCTACTCTTCCTGGGAACACTTGTGACTTCCCTCTGACTACAACGAACACTCTGCAGTCCTCTTGCTTCTTGACCTCTCTGCCACATTTGACATTGTTTACAGCTCCTCTGAAACGTTCTCCTTTGCTTTCCTTCTTGCCCCCTTTTGCCTTCCTGAGCTTTCTTTCTCAGTCTCCTTTCATTGGCTACTTTTTATAGCCCATCCCACAGACCTGGGTTTCTTCTGGTTCCAGTCTTAATGCCTTTGCCTCTGTGTGCTACACATACTCTTGTGTGGTTCATGCCCATAGTTTCAACTACCATCTCCATGCTTCCAAATCCCAGATCTGTATTTTTACCACTTTTTCCTGAGCCCGTGGCCAATGTACCCACCTGCTTGCCAGACAGCTCCACCTGCAGATCTCACAGACATCTCAAACTCTACTGTTCCAAAACCAAAGTCATCATCTCGAATTAAAAACATCGGCTTCCTCTTGTTCTCCTTAACTTAGTTGGTGGTATCACCATCTGCCCTATTGACCCCACCTAGCAACCTGAGAAAAGCCCTTTTTCTTTATCTTCTGTATCTAAATGGACAACAAAAGTGATGCTATTTGCTAAGAATCTCGGCAATCTGTCTTCATTCCTACATCTTCACTGTCACTGCATTCATTACCAATGATCTGGACTACTGCATGTGGATATATGAGTCTGGACCCCTAGGAAGAGACCAGAAATATCCTAACTGCATTTTCTGCCTCTATTCTCACTACCAGCCTTATACGCAGCTGCCAAGGGATGTGGCACAAATTCTATTATATCGGCTCCTGCTCAAAACTTTTCAATTTTTTCCTGACCTTTATGGAATAAAATTCAGACTCCTTAATATGCTCTGGCCAGTCATCTTCTGACACTTTCCCACATGTATCTTTTTTTTTTTTTTTTTTTCAGACAAGTCTCACTCAGTCTCCCAGGCTGGAGTGCAATGGGGCAGTCATGGCTCACTGCAGCCTCAACTTTCCAGGCCCAAGAGATCCTCCCACCTCAGCCCCCCAAGTAGCTGGGACTAGAGCACATACCACCATACCCGTCTAATTTCTTCATTTATTTTTTGTAGAAACAAGGTCTCACTATGTTTCCCAGGCTGGTTTTGAACTCCCGGGCTCAAGCGACCCGCCTGACTCAGTCTCCCAAAGTGCTGGGATTATAGGCATGAGCCACCTGCCCAGTCACCCACATATATCTTTTTTGTTGTTGAGGCAGAATCTCAATCTCAGCTAACTGCAACCTCTGCCCCCCAGGTTCAAGCGATTGTCGTGGAGCTGGGATTACAGGCGTGCACCACCACACTCAGCTAATTTTTGTATTTTTAATAGAGACTTGGTTTCACCATTTTGGCCAGGCTGGTCTTGAACTCTAGCCTCAAGTGATCTGCCCGCCTCAGCCTCCTAAAGTGCTGGGATTACAGGCATGAGCCACCGTGCCCAGCCACATATCTTAGGTTTAAATAATACCGAAGCACTCTTTGTTTCTCAAAAAAACCCTTGCCTTTTCCTGCTTCTGTGAAAGTTTTATGATGTAGCACCTTTGTATCTCCAGTTCTTACATAGTACCTGGTACAGAGTAGGTGCTCAACAAATACTTGTTGAATAAATAAAAGGACAAAAGAAAATCAGAAAGTACAAAGGTTGAAAGTAAGGACACTGATCAGAAGACTACTATGAGAGTAAAGTTTGGAGTAATCAGAAAGAAAGGGAAAGAAAATGCTTTAGTGTAATATTTCCTTCAAGCTTCTACGAGGTGAAACAATCATAATCAAATAATAATTACTCCTGTAATTTGTCTCTCTTTGAAAAATATGAACTTTTGTCATTGGTATGATTTCAAATGGGAACTGCTTAAGTGATTTTAAATAAAATGTTTCTTTAAAACACACACACACACACACACACACACACACAACCCCAAACAGCCCAGGACATGACATGTGACTGCCAAAATCCTGACAGAACATGACCCTTTCAGTATAAATCCCAAGGTCCAAGAGTGCATCTGGAAAGAGTCATTTATTTTGCAAACATTAATTGGGCTGGTATAGACACTCTTCGGCACAGGGAATACAACAATAAGTAATACACGGTTTCCTGTCCTCAGAGAGCTCATGGTCCAAGAAGCATCTAGCCCTTGCCTTTGTGCAGAACTCTACTGAATTCTTTTTTCTTTTTTTTCTTAATGGAGTCTCGCTCTGTCACCAAGGCTAGAGTGCAGTGGTGCGATCTCAGCTTACTGCAACCTCCGCCTCTCAGGTTCAAGCGATTCTCCTGCCTGGGCCTCCCGAGTAGCTGGGACTACAAGTGTTCCCCACCATGCCTGGCTAATTTTTGTATTTGTAGTAGAGACGGGGTTTTGTCATGTTGGCCAGGCTGGTCTCGAACTCCTGAGCTCTTTACAGAAAGCCAGATGTCTATGCTAGGGTTGTATTTAAAGTCCTTTTAGGCTAGGCATGGGGGCTCATGCCTATAATCCCAGCACTTTGGAAGCCAAGGCCAAACTCCTCTCCCACACTTAAGGTCAGGAGTTTAAGACCAGCATGGCCAAGGTGGTGAAACCCTGTCTCTACTAAAAGTACAAAAAGTAAGGCTGGGTGCAGTGGCTCACACCTGTAATCCCAGCACGTTCGGAGGCCGAGGCAGGCAGATCACTTGAGGTCAGGAGTTCAAGACCAGCCTGGCCAACATGGTGAAACCCTGTCTCTACTAAAAATACAGAAGTTAGCTGGGCGTGCTGACGCACACCTGTAATCCCAGCTACTAGGGAGGCTGAGGCAGGAGAATTCCTTGAGCCCATGAGATGGAGGTTGCAGTGAACCAAGATCACGCCACTGCACTCCAGCCTGGATGACACAGCAAGACTGTCTCTCAAAAAAAAAGTACAAAAATTAGCCAGGTGTCGTGGTGGGTGCCTGTAATCCCAGCTACTCAGGAGGCTGAGGCAGGAGAATCGCTTGAACTTGAGGGCAGAGGTTGCAGTGAGCCGAGTTTGCACCACTGCACCCCAACCTGGACGAGAGTGAGACTCTGTTTCAAACAAACAAAAAAGTCCTTTTACTCATAGGAATAGCTATATATAATTTTTCTTTTTTTTTTTTGAGACGAAGTTTTGCTTTTGTTGCCCAGGCTGGAGTGCAATGACGGATCTCAACTCACTGCAACCTCCACCTCCCGGGTTCGAGCGATACTCCTGCTTCAGCCTCCCAAGTAGCTGGGATTACAGGCATGCGCCACCATACCCGGCTAATTTTGTATTTTTAGTAGAGACAGGGTTTCTCCATGTTGGCCAGGCTGGTCTCGAACTCCCAACCGTAGGTCATCCGCTCACCTCAGCCTCCCAAAGTGCTGGGATTACAAGTGTGAGCCACCACGCACAGCCAATATAGATAATTTTTTTTTTAAAGCTCAGAAATGGAAATTCACGGATTCAGAGCAAAATGCAGCCATTGCTCCCTTATTTAGAAGAGTGCTTTTGTGGAAGAGTAATGGACTGTACCCTTCTTTCTCTAGAAAAAAAGCAGCACCTGAGCATTCTGAACAGTTCTCTGCTCAGTGATAATCAAGCCTTCCTTTGGACAAGCTTAAATAACTCAACCACTGTTCTTTGTTAGAGGCCTTTGGGACTACTGATTCAATGTGTCCACTTGGGGGCCCTTTGGAGAAAAAAATTGCTAATTTCAGAGGGGTAGCCGCACCAATGGTTAAGGAAATCCCTGGGGAGAAAATGTTTCTGTCTGAATTAGAGAGAAGACACTTTATTTACTCATTCAATCTTCAATGATAATCTTGTGAAGCTGTAATTAATATCTTTATTTTTGCAGATTAGGAAACTAAGACAGACTGAGGCTGGGTGCCTGGTTCAAGATCGTATAGCTAACATTATTGGACATGCAAATCAAGCCCAGATTTGTGACTGAGCTGAAGTTAATTCTATCACAATATTGGTTCTCAACATAAATCTTTCCAGATGAGGGGGAAAGGGAATAAATATCTAGAAGTCCCCTTAAACCAGAAGTAATTAATTAGTTTGCAGAAATTGGCAAAATTTGGGGTTCCCTTCTTAAAAGTTTCCTTCTGTTACTTAGAAAAAATTCAAAATGTGTGCATTAGGTTGACAAAGATCAAAAAAAGTTTTAAAAACCCTTTTTGGAACACCGTGGAGAAAGGAGCACTTTTATTTATTTATTATTTACTTATTTTATTTTATTAATGAATTAATTTTTTTCTTCTTCTTCTGAGACAAGGTCTCATCTCACTCTCTTGCCCAGGCTAGAGTGCAGTGGCCTGATCTCGGCTCACTGCAGCCTCAACCTCCTGGAGTCAAGGGATCCTCCACCTCAGCTCCACTAGTAGCTGGGATTACAGGCACATGCCACCACGCCCAGCTAACTTTTTCATTTATTTTTCATGGAAACGAGGTCTCACTGTGTTTCCCAGGCTGCTGTTGAACTCCTAGGCTCAAGCGATCCTCTCACCTCTTCCTTCCACCACGCCCAGCTAATTTTTGTATTTTCTTGTAAAGACAGTTTCCCCAAGTTTCCCAGGTTGGTCTCGAACTCCTGAGCTTGAGATCCTCCCATCTCAGCCTCCCGAGGCACTTTCTTCTTCTTCTTCTTCTTCTTTTTTTTTTTTTTTTTGAGACACTCTCACTCTGTCTTCCAGGTTGGAGTGCAATGGGGTGATTTTGGCTCATTGCAACCTCCACCTCCCTGGTTCAAGCGATTCTGGTGCCTCAGCCTCCCGAGTAGCTAGGACTACAGGTGTGCGCCACCACGTCAGGCTAATTTTTCTATTTTTAGTAGAGATGGAGTTTTGCCCTGTTGGCCTGGCTGGTCTCGAACCCCTGCCCTCAGGTGACTTGCCCACCTCTGCCTCCCAAAAATGTTGGAATTACAGTTATGAGCCACCGCACTAGGCCAAAAGGCACTCTTGAACATTGCTGGTGGGAGTATGAATTAGCATAACCTCTACTGGGGACAACTTGACACTATCTATTAAAACTATAAATGTACATACTCAGCAACTGCTCTTCTAGAAATCTATACTACAGATACATTTGAACATTTGCAAAATGACGTATATTAAAGGTTATGCACTGCAGCATTGTTCGAAATACATACAACAGATTGGAAACAAGTGCCCACTGATAGAGAACTGATTAAAGTAAGCTCTATTTCTATTCCATACAGCCCTAATAATGAGGAAACGGTCTACTGATAGTAATGATTTCCAAGATATAAGTGAAATAAGCAAAATTCAGGAAATGGGTTTGATATGCTTTTATTCATGGAAAAACTTCTATATGTGTATGCTTTTGTAGGCATAGACTATGTCTGGAAGAATATACAATAGACTGATAACAGTAACCCCTACTAAAGGGTAAGTAATATTACCGGGGTTGGGGAGAGGATAGTTCAGAACAAAAATAAAGTGAGGACTTTAATGACTTTAATTCCTTCAATTTTTTTTTGAGATGGAGTTTTGCTCTGTCACCCAGGTTGGAATGCAGTGGTGGGATCTAAGCTCCCTGCAACCTCCGCCTCCCAGGTTCAAGCGATTCCCCTGCTTCAACCTCCCAAGTAGCTGGGATTACAGGTGCCTGCCACCACACCCGGCTAATTTTTGTATTTTTCGTAGAGATGGGGTTTCACCATGTTAGCCAGACTGGTTTCAAACTCCTGACCTCATGATCCGCCTGCTTTGGCCTCCCAAAGTACTGGAATTACAGGCATGAGCCACCATGCCTGGCCTCCTTTAATTTTTTTGTTGTCGTTGTTTTAGAGGCGGAGTCTCACTCTGTCGCCCAGGCTGGAGTGCAGTGGTGCAGTGTGGGCTCACTGCAACCTCTGCCTCCCGGGTTCAAGTTATTCCCCTGCCTCAGCCTCCCAAGTAACTGATTACAGGCGCCCGCCACCACATCGCCAACTTTTGTATTTTTAGTCGAGACGGGGGTTTCACCATGTTGGCTAGGCTGGTCTTGAACTCCTGACCTCAGGGGATCCGCCCAGGCTGGCCTCTCAAAGTACTAGGATTACAGGCGTGAGCCACGATGCGTGGCCTTAAATTTTTAACTGTATGAATGTATTAGATATTCAAGAAAAATATGTTGAATGAAAATTTAAAATAAAAAGTAAAGCACATGGAGTTTAAGGTACCTAATGTGTAAGGCATAGAATGTCTTTTTATGATCAACAGGATGGTTAATGGATATTTGGTGTCAGACCCCAATTAGTTTTAGCACTTCTACTTTCTAGCTGTGTGACTTTAGACATTATTCTAAGCCTCAGTTTCCCCATATGTAAAATCAAATTTATCTCATAGGATTGGAGAGAATTGAATGCACATAAAGCACTTAGGCTCACAGAAAGCACTCAAAATGTTATTATTAATATTTTTGCCCTAAAATCTCCAACAATAAACCAAATTCTGACTTGCTCTGCTCCTTTTGAACTAGTCTAGAGGCAAAGAGTCAAACTATGTGATTTCTCAAGGAATTTTTCTGCTCAGAGGCTTGAGTCTGGAGACTGCAAACAATATTCGAAGACATTCTTCCTTCTTTCTGCTGCCTTCCAACCTGCAGACCTCCCACCTGTGTTAAATGAAGAGTGCTTGAAGTGAGGTTACTCAGAACCCACCCGGTTCATGTTTTCTCAAGGGTAGAAGGCGGGAAGAAATCTGTTGACACAGTTATATAAAGCCTGTCATTCAGTCCCCTGCCTATTACCTCTGCAGACCGTTATGCATATTAAAGAAGGGGGGGCGGTAAATACAAAAGAAAAATAAGCGAGAGAGAGAGAGAGAGAGAGAACAAATCAGGATGCTTGAGGGAATACACGTGGTCGCCAATCTGTAACTGATCAGAGCAGTTACACTGAAGCAAAAAACCCAGCGCCCAACGCTAAATATATTGCAATGGAGAAACCGTCCACAATGGGGTGTCTCTGTCCTTGGCAGAGCCTTGGGGCTGCCGTTTAAGACCCTCCTGCTACTCCCACCCTTTTAGCATCTAGTAAACCACGCGCTGTAACAACGGGATCTTGTTCTGTGTATGCGTTGTGTGAGTGTGCGCTTTGCAAACCATCTGGGCCCCATCCTGCGCGGTTGGAATGAAGATCGATTCGGGACGAGTTGGGGGAGTTGGGACTTGCCTGTGTCTCCTCCCTTTCACTGCTCCCCCCCAGCCCCCATCCCATCGTCCGCTCTGCACAAATGTTTCGCCAGTGGAGGGACGTAGGTTTTCAGCACCAGGAGGCTGTGGACCTTCTCTGGAGGCGTGCAGTGCACCCTCCGGAGGGCCAGAGCTGAGTGCAACCTGCTCACCACGACCCTCTCCCTCCTTCCCAAATTCGCCGCCCCAGGCTGTAATATTACATGCAGCGCGCTGTACCGGTGCGGGAGTCCAGGAAGGCTGCGTGACCTTCCAGCGAACTCCACCTCGGCTGGGGGGATGGAGGCTGCCCCGGGGCCTGCAGGCTGTGTATCGATCCCCCAGCTTCAACCAACGCAAGTTCCCCCGACACAAACCCCTCCCTACCCTCTCGGCTTTCCCAGCCTTGCAGGCTTCTAACGCTATGCTCGAGGCGCCCTCCCCTCTTTCCCGCAATAAAGTAAACCCAGTGGATATTCATTCCCCTCCCTAACTCGCCTCCTTCTTTCCCCCTCCCCCCCTCAGCTTACTAACCCCGCGCACAGAGCTCGCCGCCGGCGGGCCCCTTCCACCCAGTGTATCATAATGCCCAACGCTCTCCTCCTCCCCCTCTCTTAATCAGAAACGTGCTCGCGAGCCCCCCTCCCTCTGCGTGCATACATTAGGGTCTGCTTTGCATGCAGCGGCAGGCAGAGACCGGAGGAAGAAGGGGCGGGGGCGCTTTTGCCCGCCTCTTCCCTCCAGGCCCCGTTAGCCACCCAGCTTCAGCTTCGTTGTAACACCGCGTCGTTAGCGGAGCACGCCGTGGCCTCAGTGCCCGGGCTGGAGAAACACAACCCAACTCCCTGCAGAAGGGCACAAAAGCCAGACGAGTGCACAGTAGAGCGAGGAGGTGGCAGGAGACCTGCCACTCGTGTGTGCATTTTGGAGAGAGCTCCAGCATGAAAATGGGAGGGGCTCCTTTTTTATTTTTTAAAGTGCGTTCATTGAGGGCCTTTCTGTTTTGCATATAGTAAACTGGGCAGTGCTTCTGTTTTGCATGTAGTACAATAAGGGCTCTTTTATTCTAGAAGCGTTCAATTCGGGCTAACCCATCTTGTATCCGTGCCCTGGGGCGGAGGAGAAGGCTCATTGCTCCCCGACCCAGCCGCCGCGTTATACTGGAAGCTGCTCTCCCGGGCGGTTCGATTCCCAGCGCGTCCCGGGAACGTGTGTAATCGGCCTCTCAGCGCTCAAGGCTGCAGGCGGCCCGGCTCCCTCCGCCTCCATCTCCGCGTAGCCCTCGCCCCCTCCCCCTCTCTCCGGAACCCGCGCTCTGCTCCGGGCTCCCGGGCTTCCTTCCCCCCTCCTTTTCCCGAGCAATGCTTCTCCCGGAGGGCGGGGCATGCAGTTATCCAGGTTGCGGGGCGGGCGGGCGGGCAGGAGGGGGCGGCCCGGGCCTCGGGATGGAGTTGCAGCGCCCAGGCGTCAGAGGCAGAGGCCCGAGGCCGCTATACAGATTGCCGGGCTGGCGGGCGCGGCCCGGCGCTCTGCATAGCGGCCTGTAGAGTGCAGGCGGCCAGGCGGCGCCGAGCGGGTTAGGCAGGTTCCGGGGCCCCGTGCCCCCCCCTCCACCTCCCCGCCCCCCTGTGTTGTCGCCTCTCCCTCTCGCTGCTTCACTTCACGGGGCGAACATGGCGCACAGCTGTCGGTGGCGCTTCCCCGCCCGACCCGGGACCACCGGGGGCGGCGGCGGCGGGGGGCGCCGGGGCCTAGGGGGCGCCCCGCGGCAACGCGTCCCGGCCCTGCTGCTTCCCCCCGGGCCCCCGGTCGGCGGTGGCGGCCCCGGGGCGCCCCCCTCCCCCCCGGCTGTGGCGGCCGCGGCGGCGGCGGCGGGAAGCAGCGGGGCTGGGGTTCCAGGGGGAGCGGCCGCCGCCTCAGCAGCCTCCTCGTCGTCCGCCTCGTCTTCGTCTTCGTCATCGTCCTCAGCCTCTTCAGGGCCGGCCCTGCTCCGGGTGGGCCCGGGCTTCGACGCGGCGCTGCAGGTCTCGGCCGCCATCGGCACCAACCTGCGCCGGTTCCGGGCCGTGTTTGGGGAGAGCGGCGGGGGAGGCGGCAGCGGAGAGGTAAGGGGGCGAGGAACCCCCAGGTCCGGGGTCTCGACCCTCTGCGGAGCCCCCTCCCCTCCCCCATCCGGGATTGAGGAGCATCCCAATTCTGGGACCATCTCGGGGTCCCTCACCCGGGGCGAATGGCTCTCCCATCTTGGGACCCCCATGCAGGGCTGCAGACCCCCAGGCGCCCCCACCCCGGGATTTGGGCCCATCTGGCTGAGGGCGTTTGCCCCCCGCTCTCCTCCCCCTGACCCTTCCCCAAATCCCTTGGCACAGACCCCCTCGCCGGGGTTTCCCATCCCGGGACTGAACCCCTCCTCCCTTTCACAGATTACCTCATCCGAGCAAGATTCCTCCCTCCCTCCCTCCTAGAGACCTGATCCCGCCACATCCCCGCCTCCCTCTCTGGGCAGATGTGTTACTCCTAGGGCAGTTTTCCTCTCGGGCATCTCTCGGGTGATGGCCTCATCCAGGGCCACGTTCTCCTAGCCCTTGGGGATCGATGTCCCTTCCAGCACCTTGCTTTCGAAAACCCGATGAACCCTCGCCCCATCCCCGGGCCCGGTCCCTATACTGCCAGCCACTCCCCCTTGCTTCACCTCCACCCTCTACCCCCACCCCAAGCAGACAGATCCTCCCCCATTCCTCCCTACCCCACCGGGGAAAATCTCTCCTCTGCACCTTTCCTGGTCTCACCTCCTTTTCCTCTGAAGATAACGGTGATTCCTCATACAGCAGTCTCTTCCCCCCGCCCCCCCACCTCGTCTTACAGGGCTACAGTTTCTAGCCTATTGGTAGCCGGGAATTACTCTACCTTCACTCCACCCTTTCCCTCCTTTAGAATGAAGGATTAGTGGCATCTTGGAGGGGAAAATAGTCCACTGTCCCCTAGGCTTAGAGAAGAGCAGCTTTCCACCACTCCCCCTGGAGACGAGGCAGGCTTTCCCTCCAGCTCTGGGGAAGGGGGCCCCTGTGAGGGGAGGTGTTTGTGGGGGGACTGGGGCAGCATCCTCCCAGGGGAAGCAGCTGCTCTCCTACCCCACCCACTGCGCCTGAGAGCACGCAGTCTCCAACCCGAGCTCCCTCCCGCCCTTCTCTTCTCGTCATTTCATTATTGATCCACCTTTTCCTAGGCCAATCCTGGGGCTTGGAAGAGGTGGGGGAAGCCAGGTTGGGGTGAGGAGAGTAGATAAGGGACAGTTATACTTTAGTGTGGTGGCGGTGGTTGCTTTGGGATGGTAGAAAGAGGAGGACTGTGAAGCAAAGTTATCCCTTAGAAAGGACTTGGGGTTCTCTCTGATTCTTACAAGGAGACCCAAGGTGGATGAAGGGTCAGAGCGTTGCCCCTTCCCCATTAGTACTGGGGCAATAACGGAGTTGCTTCTGTAAACATTTTTCAGTCCCCTTCAGCAAAAAGGAAAGTTGCCCAGGGAAGGGAAGTTGAGTTCAGGTTCAGCCAGTGGCGTTGCGCATTTGTTTTCCATTGGATGCAGGAGGGGGGAGTTTGAATTGTAGAGGGGGGAGAATGGCATGGGGGATGCTAGGAGGAGGAAGAGCAGCTGCTAGGGGCTGAAGAGAAGGGGGGTAGGGGGTTGCTGCTCTGGAGTGCTCTTGATTGAAACAGAAAGGGAAAGATAACAACCAGCCGTTTCCTGCGTGCTCTGCCGTTGGTGCACACAAAATATCCTGGGCAAACCCCTTGTCCCCTATTGTGCCCCGCACCCCTTTAGATTTACAGAAAGATCCTGGGAAGAAGGGGAGGGAGGAGATCCCAAGGACCCCGGCCCCTCCTTTCGAGGAGCTGGCATTTTTTGGTTGTTAGTCTTCCTGCCTCCTTTTTTTTAATCGTTTCTAAGGCAGCCTGATCAGGAGACTGACAACAACCCGCCTTCTGACAGAGCAAGGAGGACATGATGGGGGCGTGTTCCTTGCTATGTAGCTAGCTGCAGCGTCCCCTTTCCCTGCCTCTCTCTGCGCTATCTCCACCTCCTTTTCCCAGCCTTCAGAAGGCAGCTGCAGTCAGCAGGGTTGTTTGAGACTATTTATTGGTTGCTGTAGATTATTATTTTTTTTTGAAAGGCCAATTCTGTATTTTTTAAGCTAACAACACAGATCCCATGTAGTTGGAGAACCAAAGGCCACATACTTGACAAAAAGACTGAACCGTTCAGGTTACTTGCATGGAGTTGGTGCTTAAATGTGAGTTGATTTTGCTTTTTTAAAAGATACAGCAGCAAAAAAAAAAAAAAAACTGACATTTCATTTATTTTCAAAATTGAGACTTGCCTGGTTATATGTAGCATTTTAGCGCCGTGTATATTTGAGTTTAATAAGAAAGTCTCTGTTAGGAGAAGTTAGTCCATTTTAAGGGGATCCTGAGAAGCATTTCTTCTTGTTCAGTATGCTTATTTATTTTGTACTGAAGGACCAAATGTTATCACATATTCAAAAGCAAAGTTTTATGCTGACAGCTTCCAATCATAGTTTTTCAAGAGACTGGTTAGAAAGAGAGCCACCTGGATTCAGGGACCTAATGTCTGGGCACCAGAATATTTTATCTGTTGGTCTTTGACAAATCACTTTTAAAGTTTTAATCAGGGGCTAAACGTTTTCTTACCTACTGGCATTATGAGATAATTGTAAACTAGTGTTTTATTTTGCTTAACACTAGTATATAGTGTAAAGCCTGTCAAGGAATTGCAGTTACTTCAAATTGGATCATATTTATAAGGGGTTTTTGTCTTTAAAACTTTTTCCTGAACAGTAGTTGCTGCTTCGTTATGAGAAGAGTAGTTGACTCCTTACATTAAACTTGAGTATTTTTTCTGACTTGGACTTGAATGAGCTCTGTTCCATGGGTAGGCTTTTTATGTGGTGTTTGAGGCAATCCAGTGTGAGTTGATGGTACGCATTGAGTAGCGGTAAACCTCTGACCTGGTAGTTTTCATTGTAGAAGCCAAGCATATATATATATATATTTTTTTTAACATAGCCTTACTAATCAATGATAAAGTTCCAAAAGGGAAGTTTAGGTTCACCCTGGGCTGACATAGAATTCTAAAGGTTGCTTCTCAGAACTCACTCATGGCTCTATATCAAGTCTTATCTGGATTCATGAAGAAATGGTTATATGATCCAAAATGATTCTAACCTCTTTAAACTCTGGTTCGCCTTCAGTGAATAATGACTATAACTTGCCTCTAACACCACCTGTGTTAATACTTCTAAAACTAGGTAACAGAACTTCCAGATGACTTTGTTGTTTGAACTCCCTTAGCCATAGGAGACTTGTCCTTCACTGCTGCTGGTTCCTGACTTCCTTTGTATGACAATTAGGAAGTAGAATTGAGGTTCTGTTTTATTGAGCACTGTAAGAAATCAGAGGTCCATTTTTTTCTTTCCCCTTCCCTCTGTAGTGTCAGTATCCCATTTTTCTAAGGATTGTCTCAGGTAATGTTCATGTTACTGTACTTTGCCATCTAAATAAACATAGTACAGCAGCACCCTTTCTGTTGACTAGAAGTTAGGCTTTTGTAATAATAAACCCCTGAAACAGTATATTTATCAGTAACTAGTCTTTGTTTATTAATGTCATAATCCGGTTACCTTCCCTACTACTTCACAAAATATTAAAAGCAAAATTTCCATCTTGATCATAACATAACAAACTTTAATTAGATACAAATTGAAACTGAGTTACAGCATTGGTGTGTATTTGTTTTCACTTGAAATTGCAGTTTAGTTCCTGTGGACTGAGACAGGCTTTTGGATTGGACCTGAAAAGATAGTACTCCTGCAGCTGAAAGGTAGTAGGAGAGTGTATGTGATTTTTTTTTTTTTTTTTATGTTTACTGATCACGTATGTACCAAGAGTGGGAGCTGCTCCTTCATTGCCTTCACAGCTAATCCTAAGATTGGCAGAAGGTAAATGAAGGAGGGAACACAAGTACAGTGGAGTGCACTAAGCCTCTGAGTAGAAGTCAGTGGATGTGGGCTCTCATCTCCGTTACTGAACAGTTACGAGACCCTGGGCAAATTCACTTTTAACGTTAAATTTCTGATCTGTAAAATGAAAAGTTTGGACTAAATAGCTCATGAATCTGTTCTGTGTCAGTATTATGATTCCTTTCTATTGTATTAAATTTTGGGTCAGATCAGAATTTCTTATTCTGAGTTCATTTCAAGAGTCAGAGTCAAGTGAGACAATTTGGTAATTTTTGTTTTTTTTTTGAGTCAGGGTCTCACTATGTTGCCCAGGTGCGTCCTGAACTCCTGATCCTCCTGCCTCAGCCTCCTGAGTAGCTGGGATTCTGTTTGGCAATTTTTTTTTTTTTTTTTTTGAGACGGAGTCTCACTCTATCGCCCAGGCTGGAGTGCAGTGGCGCGATCTCGGCTCACTGCAAGCTCCGCCCCGTGGGTTCACGCCATTCTCCTGCCTCAGCCTCCGGAGTAGCTAGGACTACAGGCGCCCCCACCGCGCCCGGCTAATTTTTTGTATTTTTAGTAGAGACGGGGTTTCACTGTGTTAGCCAGGATGGTCTCGATCTCCTGACCTTGTGATCCGCCCGCCTCGGCCTCCCAAAGTGCTGGGATTACAGGCGTGAGCCACCGCACCCGGCTGGTAATTTTTAGTATCAGATCATACCTTTGCCCGTATAACTGGCATTATTATTAGGAGGAGAAATTTCAAGTTGGAAATTTTTCATTGTGTAGAAAAAACATAAGGACTTTGGTGAAGTTGACCAGTTTCATTTATAAGAAAAATGAGGATAAAGTTTAAAAACACATAGTTCTGAGAACCTACAGAATCCCAGGCATTATCTGGTGTTTAGAGGCCCTTTTGTTTGGCTAAATGTGTTTTCTTTGTTGTGAATGCCAGACTATCCAAAAGAGAAGTTATTTTCAGTCTAGGTGGTGTATTCCTTTAGGTGTGTGAATTTTGAATGAAAAGAAAAATTCAGTACATCAATGTATTTATAAACTGAAGTGATAGTGCCTGCTTCATAGGAAGTAGTTATTAATATATTCTGAAATGGTTTATACTGAGCATTAGAAATTCAGTCTTTAGAACTTTTCTTCCTCTGTGACTGAAAGCCAGATGACATGTCCCCATCTTTCACTTCCATTTAATTATCTTAAGGCACATACTCCTGGAGGACATCATCATTCACACAACAGTGATCTGTCTTCTTATTGGAAGTTGAGAGAAACTATTCCCATCTTGACTTAATTCTCATTTCTTTGTTCACCTTGGAGCTATCCTTCCGGAGGGCAGCTGTGCAGACTCTATACCAATTGCCTCCCTTACCCTGTGGCTAGAGGGGGTGGCAACAGTGCTTTGCTTGCTCAGAGGCATAACAGACTGCAGTGCCTCTCTCTTTTGGAAACTCGCTGTGTTTTAATTGTAGGTCTCCTAATTAAGATCTCTTTGTGCCTGCCCACATTCCACTAGCGTTGGCACAGAACTTCAGCTTCCTTCTAGCACTTAACTGAAGGCCTTCAATCGGGCCTTTTGTGAATATCTTGTCTCCTTCCATTCTTCCTCTGCCAAGGTGGAGGGCCCAATGGCATAGACCTTTGAGAAGGGGGAAGCTTTGTGACTATCACTACTTTGGGAGGAATTTACTCAAGGATTGCTGGGATGGGACCTTCCTTTGTTTGCATATGTTATTTTCAGGGATTAAGAAAGGTTAAATTACTAATGAGTCTGGCATGACATACCTACATTTTAATCAGATTCTTAACCCTGTAGGCACTAGTAGGAAAGAGGATGCCACAGAGTTCACTGTTACAAAGTATTTCCTTGGATCTTATCTAGACTGGTTTATGAAGCTTGATGACTAAAATATTGTCATGGAGTAAATCTCAGACTTGTGATTTTTGTGGACTCCGAGGTTGTTGAAGACAAGACAATCAGATGAAATTATTGATTGCTCCTAGATTGTATCAGCTTTGAGACACAGACTGAATTAAAGTTAGCTTTGAGATCTGAATTAACTTTTGATTAGAAAGACTTTAGGAGGTTCTGGAAATTGTTGAGTTAATTAAGAATACCCTTGCAGGCTCCAGTATTTCTTGAGAAGTTCAAGAATTGTCTAGGCTTCTAGAGTATTTTCAGAATAAGATAAAATAGCTTTTCTGGAAAAAGTAGTTTGACTTTAGTTTCCAGGACCTTCGTATTCAAAATACAGTATGTTCTTTACTAGATCTACATGTGGCATGCTAGAGAATATGCTACCTTTTATTAAGAAAAAGGAATCTTAAATCCTTTACCTGGACCCAGATGGCTTCATTGATCACATCAGTATGAGGTTACGCAGACAAAGGGCTATTTTTGTTGTTGTTGTTGTCATTTCATTGGTTGTTGAAGAAGGCCTGGAAGAAGGAAGTACAGGATCTTTTATGGCATGCATTAAATAAAGCTGGAGGCCTGCACTCTTATACCTGAGTGGGTGGTTTTATGGCCTAATTCTCTAATTGCTGGCATTTATGACAGTGTGGATGGTACTGGCCCTGTGGCTGAGGTAGATTATGCTGGGAATAGGGAGAAAAAAGGGGTCCTTTTGTTAGCCTTTTCATTTTCCCCCTCAATAAAGTCTCTGAGAAAGCCCCAAGGAAATACAGAGACACTTGGACTGAGGGAATGATTTCCCATAAAATGGTTCTTTATGTTTTTAAAATGATGAGCTGCTTTTCTTGACCTATCCAAAGAAATCCATACCACCACTGTTAAATATTTCAATGAGTTTTTTACCTTGTCAGGTTACACACCAGGGGAAGCCAACCATGAGACTGTAGCTGCTGCCAGACATTTGCTTCTAAAGACTTAAGACATTTGAAAGAAGAATTTTGTTATGTGATTTGTAATTGTTGTGGATGATATAAATCCTCTTGAAGGATTAGTCTAAAACTTCTAAGAGGCCAAGCTTGGTTTAACTTTCAGATGTTGAATTGAACGTATTGCCCTAATGAGTTTTAGTTTTAAGGAAACAACAAAGATATGAGTTAGTTGGCAGTTTTCTGTGCAGTGTATGAAAATTCCCCTTCCCTTGAAATGAGTAGTTGTTTTTCTATTTGACAAATAGACTGAAGGGATTTCCCCAGATATCTTACCTTTAATTATTGCTACAGCAGTACCCTGTGAGGTACCTTTGGGTAGCATCTGTCCAGTGGCATCTATTTCAGGAGATGGAGTTTTTCCATATATAGTATTTTGTCCATTTTCTTGCATTTCTGGTTTTGTGTTTTGTTGGAATGTTTGGGTGTAGATGTTTTGATGTCTTTCAGCAACAAAAGCTATGAATCTTTCTAACATACTGTTTTAGAGAGATCCACTTGTATTATCTATGCTTTGCTGAGGCATCATTGTTTCATTCTCATTTTACAGCATCAATGTAATGGTAGCTTTCTGTCTTGAATTAGGAGAGTGATATTACTTGTGAGAAGTGTTTTTAGAGAAAAGTTTTTTCTTTAGGCTCTCCTTTATACTACCTCAGTTCTAAAAACTAGGGAGAAGTTAATTGTTATCTCTAATAAATATCCTACACCTAGAGAAATATTTACACCTGCCCATATTCAACCTCTGCCCATCCATGAAGATTGACCACTTTTTAGATCAAACACAAACATTGTCCCTAGATTATTGCCTTTAATTATAAGCAGTAAAACCTTGTGGATAACATCTCTTTAAGCTTAGCTAATGAGGAAATCCTTTTGTAATCTCTTTGGCTAGGATTTTTTATTTGTGCATATTTAAATGCCTTTACCGAAGAAAGGGAGAATCTCATAATCTAATCTGTACTGGTGTGAGACAGTATAGCACAGTAATTAAGAGTCGTTAAGACCATGGGCTCTGGATTTAAACTGCCTGAGTTCAAATCTAAGCTCAGCCATCTTGAAAAAGTTTTTTTTGTGTTTTGTTCAGTTTGTTTGTGACAGGGTATTGCTCTGTTGCCTAGGTTATAGTGTAATGGCACAAACATTTCATTTCAGCCTCAACCTCCAGGGCTCAAGCAATCCTCTTGTCTCAGCCTCCTAAGTAGCTGGGACTACAGGCATGCGCCACCACACTCAGCTAATTGTTTTCTTTGTTGTAGAGATGGGGGTCTCACCATGTTGCCCGGGTTGGTCTTGAACTCCTGGCCTCAAGTGGTCCCCCCACCTCAGCCTCCCAAAGTGTTGGGATTACAAATGTGAAGCACTGCACCCAACCAGAAAAGTTTTTGGACCTCTCCATGCCTCCGTTTCTTCATTTGTAAGTCAGGGGTACTCATGCTTCATAGCCTTATTATGAGGCTTAAGCGTGATCATGCATGTAATGTAAGCACTTAGCACTTTGCCTGGCACATAGGAAGCCCTAATTATTAGAACCAAGAGATTGAAAGGGAAGCAGGGTTATAATCTTTTTTTTTTCATCAAAATAACTGGTTTTTATTACATTGAGTTATACCTGTATATGTATGCATACGTACACCTGTTTGAGGGCTATAATCTTAGAATGTTCTTGATATTAGTTTGAGTGTCAAGTTCTTCTATAAGCTAGGTAGAACCAAATTGAAGGCCAGCCACCTATCTTGGTAACAACATTAGTGTCCAACTAAAACATATTAGAGATACGGCAAAAAAGAAGAAAGAGAACAAGATGGTAAATAGGCAGGTAAGATACCAAGGAACACAGTGCCTCCATGAGTTGCTCATTATCAGGCCAAGGCAGCTATAATGGGATTGCTACCTGTTGTCTCTATAACTAGTGTTCCTGATCTTTTTATGAGGAGAGCACTTGGTGGTTCCTTACAACAGCTCTGAGGCTCTTCAGGGTTCTTAGGCTCCAGGTTCAGATCCATTAGTCTATACTTGGTGACATTTGTTCTTAAGTGTCAACTTGAGGAGAATGAGTGCTGGTCTACAGAGATCAATGCAAGTAACCATTTAATTATAGAAGAAATGCTGAATTGTAGGTTGCAATTTCTGAGGGTTGGAACTTGAGCAGAATGGTCAAAAGCAGATTAGAGTTTTTTTTTTTTTTTTTTTTTTGAGGCGGAGTCTCGCTCTGTCGCCCGGACTGGAGTGCAGTGGCCGGATCTCAGCTCACTGCAAGCTCCGCCTCCCGGGTTTACGCCATTCTCCTGCCTCAGCCTCCGAGTAGCTGGGACTACAGGCGCCCGCCGCCTCGCCCGGCTAGTTTTTTTGTATTTTTAGTAGAGACGGGGTTTCACCGTGTTCGCCAGGATGGTCTCGATCTCCTGACCTCGTGATCCGCCCTCTCAGCCTCCCAAAGTGCTGGGATTACAGGCTTGAGCCACCGCGCCCGGCAAAAGCAGATTAGAGTTTAAGGGTAACTAGTTAAGAGTAGTGTGTTTAAGGAGGAAAAGTACAGTTTTGGGCCAGGCGCAGTGGCTCACGCCTGTAATCCCAGCACTTTGGGAGGCCAAGGTGGGAAGATTGCCTGAGGTCAGGAGTTTGAGACCAGCCTGGCTAACATGGTGAAACCCTGTCTCTACTAAAAATACAAAAATTAGCTGGGCGTTATGGCTGGCACCTGTACTCCCAGCTACTCGGGAAGCTGAGGCAGGAGAATCGCTTGAACCTGGGAGGTGGAGGTTGCAGTAAGCCAAGACTGTGCCACTGCACTCCAGCCTGGGCAACAGAGCAAGATTCCGTCTCCCAAAAAAAAAAGAAGAAAAGTACAGTTTTGCCATACTCTTTTTAAAAAAAGATTTGCAGGCCAGGTGGGGTGGCTCAGTCCTGTAATCCCAACACTTTGGAAGGCCGAGGCAGGCAGATCACTTGAGGTCAGGAGTTTGAGACCAGCCTGGCCAACATGGTGAAACCCTGTCTCTACTTAAAATACAAAAATTAGCTAGGTGTGGTGGTGTGCGCACCTGCAATCCCAGCTACTTGGGAGGCTGAGGCACGCGAATCACTTTAACCCAGGAGGCAGAGGTTGCAGTGAGCCAAGATCACACCACTGCATTCCAGCCTGTAGGACAGAGTGAGACTCTGTCTCAAAAGAAAGAAAAGAAAAGATTTGCTAATGTACTCAATACACCATCAGAAACCATCAATACACCTCAGAAACTGAGGCACAGACAAGTTAAGTAATTTTCTTTAAGTTATATGGCTAGTAAGTGGCAGAGCTAGAATTTAAATCTGAACCTACATCTTGCTTGAAAGTTGATTCTTGCTCTCTACACTGTGCTATCTTTAAGTCCTTTCTCTTCCCACTCCCCTCCAATCAATTTCTGAGTCTTGTCCATTATTTTACTGTAGTGTTTCTTTCCTCTGTCCTTGCTGTTCTGTTCCTGCTGTTCTAGTTTAAATTTCCATTACTTTTGGATAGTTTATTGTGGTAATCTTCTCATTGGTCTTCCCACCTATCTTTTCACCCCGCACAGTGCTACACAATATAATGGTTTTCTTAAATACAGATCTGATTATGTCACTTTATTCCTAAAATCCTTTGGCTTCTCACTGAATATAAAATTTAAGATTCTCAGCCCTGTATGATCTTGCTAGCCTGTATTTCTAAATTTTGAACCGTGTCTCCTGAATGTACATTGTTACTGCTTCAACCACATTGGACTACTGAACTATTAGGTATTCTCCACAGTCTTTGTTTATCTGCCTTTGTACCTTTGCTAAAGCCTCTCCTTTGCCTTAAAGTCTTTCCCATTTTGACCTGTCTTGGGCTTCTTACTCATCTCCCATGGTTCAACTCAGATCCCCAGATCCTAACTCTTCCATGTTTTCACAGATTGTACTGCTAGTTGAAACTCAACTTCTTTCTTGTTTTCTTTTTGTGTTTTGTACATTACCCTTAAAGAATTTAACCCAGTATACCTTATGCTGTGATACTTTTGAAATGTGTCTTTGTCCCATTAGATAGTGACTCCCTTAAGACATGGGCCATTTTTAAGTCATCATTTATGTTTTATGTTTTTTATAATGGTGACTTTTTATGTAGTATTTGTTGAATTGAAAATCTGATCTACATATAACTTTTAGGAATACTTTGCTAGGACACATTACATAAACTAGGAGAACTTAAGACTACGAACAGAATATTTGGACTAATCATTAAGAAATACTAATTTAAGTATGGCAAAGGAAACCATAGTAGCCATGATGGGACATTTTTGTAAAGGTACTGATTGGGTTTTGAAAGCGATGTTAAGGTATCCTGATGGAATGGCATTATCTTTTATGTAGATAATACTTGGCACTGATCATCCCCTTACTTGAGTGTTGTTTCCATTTCTAGGTTCCTCAACTTAAAAGGGATGAGGAGACCTTGGAGACGGTTCTGAGGAGACTCAAAAGATGATTATATGATTGGAAGTCAGTCCTATGAGGAAAGGTTGAGAGAATGAAAGGTTAAGAGGCAACTTAATAACTCTTCAAAAAACATGAATGGATCCATTATTAGGAATGGTAACCAGCGGTTTCCCAGCTCCACTGACAGCAGAATAAGAGAAAATAGGTTTAAACTGAAATAAGGGTTAGTTGTGTAAAGAACTTGTTGGTAATGATGGTTGTCATTATAGTCATGATAAAAAGGTTGCCAAAATAATTTTATTATCTTCTCTGGAAGTATATTTTTAAAGTACAGTCCTGCCTATATATGTATAAAATGACCTCTCAAGCTACCTTTTCCTTCTGTGAATCAGTAAATAAATTCTTATTCAGCTCCTCGAAGCAATAATTACTTTTCAGTAGGAAGCTTCCAGAGAAATTTCTTTATGAAGTAATGGTTTTTGTAGTGACTTTATAGGAGAATAAAAATTTTGTAAGTGGAGCTAAGAGAGAAATCTTAAACATCAAGAGAAACCAAGGAAAATAGTAGGTGTGGTATCAGTATAGGAAACAAATAAGTATTTGTAGCTTTTATGTTCATTTTCAGTTGTCATTTAAAGAGGTATGGTTCAGAATAGCTCTTGTTAAGGCTGTCACTGCTTGTGGATACATTATAACAAATGCTTATTAATCATTTCCAAACTAATATAAGTTTGCTTCATGTTAGTATTATAAAAGCCTCTGACCCTTGGCTTTTGAGGCTATGTAGAGGGCTTGCATCACTCAGAATGAAACCTTTTTAGATATGTTGGGTTGCAGAAAGCATTTCCTGTACAGTCAGAATGAAAACTTGAATTGGGATTATTCATGTAGATTACCAAAAGTCTAGGCAGAGCTGATATTACCACCAGCCAGTTTTCCTACTAACTCTTAACTCCAAAACCTTCATTGGGTTATTGAAGCTTTAGGACTTTTGAATTTCCTACTGGAATTGTGTATGAATTCCTTCTTTCAAGTGAACTGATACTAGATTTAAGATTAGTTGTATATCAAGTATTTTTTAAGTTGCATATAATAAATGGTCTCTACTTTTAACCAGTCTCATAAAATGCCTGTAGTTCATAGGTGAAGCTGGATTGTTGCAGGAATTCTGCAATTGTTGGCAAAGTGAAGGGCAGTTTGACTCCTTAATTATAAAGTTGGATGTCATTTGAGAAACTCTGGGAATTGGAAGTAGAACAAATTCATACTTTCCCTATAACTTTTAATTGCTTGTCATACATTCAGTAAACAACAGATATAAAATTCAAAAAACTGCTTGTATAAATTCAGAAAACGGCATTATAAAAGCAAAGACAATTTCTCTTATGATTCTTTGTTCTACTTGAGAGATTCAAGTGTTGGAGTAATAAAAAAATACCAGGGACTTTCTTTTTTTTAATAGGTTAATGCCACCTAATGTGGGCTTCTCAGAATGTGATGGCAAACTTCCAAATATGATGTGGTAGCCAGAAGAGACCAACTGGTTTTACAAAATATTAAGAACACAAAATTTCCCAACTCATATATTTGAATATTCCTAAAAAATAATAAGTCAAAATTGTGTTGGTGGGCTGGGCACAGTGGCTCACAAGTGTAATACCAGCACTGTGGGAGGCTGAGGTGAGAGGATTGCTTAAGGCCAAGAGTTCAAGACTAGCCTGGGCAACTTGATGAGACCTGATCTCTACAAAATAAAAATTTAAAATTTAAAAAATTAAAACAACAAAAACAGCCACGCATGGTGGCCTGCGCCTTATAGTCGCAGCTACTCGGGAAGCTATGATGGGAGGATTGCTTGAGCCCAACGGGTTGAGGCTGCAGTGAGCCATGATCATGACACTGCACTCTAGCCTGGGCAACAGAGTGAGACTCCGTCTCAAAAAAAAAAAAACAAAAAACAAGAAAAAAATTGTATTGGCCGACTTGGAGGCTTCGGTGTTATTTTGCCAAGAAGAATGTTCATTTTTGTCATCTAATTTTACACTGCTCCTTCAGCAAACTGACTTTACGGAGAGATAACCCTGTTTACCTTTAGAAGGAAGGAAGTTGTGGATTCCTCAGTGTTACTCTCGTTACTGTTGGTCATTCAACAGCCCATCTTCCCAGAAGGAAAGATGTAACATGACTTTTGCACCAGGATAAGAACAACAAACGGAAGAAAAAAACTGAGTTTTATAGTAGAAGTTTGTAGTTGAATGAGAATGTGGCTCAAAATGAAGTTAACCACTTAAACTTGTCATATGGGGGACCAAAATTTCTTATAATAAAAAGAACCATATCTGAAAATAAAGTTGGTGTTTGTTTAATTTTTCTAGCCTATTCAAATCAAGCTGGTCATTTATGGTACTTTCCTATTAGAGAAAAATAAACCCTGTGATTGTGATGCTTAACTTAATTTTCTACAGTGAATCAGTTAAGTGGGCTTATTTTTTCTGCTTTAGCAAGTAGATACATCAGTTCAGACTTGGAACCTGAGGAGTCTGGGAATACACCTTTTTTGAGTTTTTTTAATAAAGATTCTGCAGAATAATTTGGGGCATTGCCAGGAATCAGAATAGTTTACTATCTGAAGTAGTGCATTCATTTTGCTGTGTTTTTTTTTTTTTTTAAAGACAAATAAGCTACTTTGTGACTACCTCTTCTTCTGAAGCAGGATGGGTGGAGTTCACCTGTTTCATTTGCTTTGCTGTTTTCAGCATCTTTGCTGCTTGTTCTTGTTGACATGGAGTGGGGATGATGGGTAGTACCTATTTCTCTAGTTACAAAGTGAGTAGCATTTGTGTTTCTTAGGTGACAATTGCTAGGTAGAATTGAATTAAATATTTGAAAACTGGACTTCATTCTTGTGTGGGTGAAATTTTTACCTTCTGTTGTTATTGAAGAACAGAGAATTATTGTCTTGGCGCTCTTTAATCCTAAGTGACCTTTTTGTGTTAACATTTCTCAATATCAGGCAGAGATCATATTTAAACAGTTTAAATCTCTTCCTATCTGTTATGCATTCAAATAATCATTGTTCTCTTGATGCACCAATAACCAGAGAGAATCTGCCCTTGTTCCTACCCCTGACAATCTGTTCATAAGAGAATATGATGTCAGTTCATTAACAGCGTACATTTCTTGACTGGTGGAATTTCATTAACCATTTTGGCTTAAGAAGTTTGCCCCTTGATGTCTGTGTATTTGACTATGCTTGGGTATATTATACTTTTCTTACTGATTGAGCAGCATTATTTTTATATTCTGCTTTTGGAAATTATTTACAAGTATCACTGCATTTTTTTTCTACTGCAAATAATGAAAAAGTACCTGCAAAGAGGCACATCTTCCTACAAATGGCCATCATAAATATTGCATTACAAAGTAAGAAATAAAAATTGAAAAATCTAATTCATCTTTCAAAGAACATCTTTTGTATTCTAGGCAGATGACCAGCTATTGGGGCTCTACTACTGGAGATGTCCCTTCCCTCATGGCACTTGCTATCTAATTCTTTTTTTTTTTTTTTTTTTTTTAAGAGACAGGTTTTTGCTCTTTCACTCAGGCTGGAATGCAGTGGCACAAACACAGCTCACTGCAGCCTCAAACTCCTGGGCTCAAGGGATCCTCCTTCCTCAGCCTCCTGAGTAGCTGGGATCATAAGCTCACAACACCATGCCTGACTAATTTTTAATTTTCTTTTCTTTTATTTTTTGAGACAAAGTCTTGCCCTGTCACCCAGGCTGGAGTGCAGTGGCGCAAGTTCAGCTCACTGCAACCTCCACCTCCTGGGCTCAAGTGATTCTCTTGCCTAAGCCTCCTGAGTAGCCAGGACTACAGGCGTGTGCCACCACACCTGGCTAATTTTTTGTGTTTTTAGTAGAGACAGGGTTTCACCATGTTAGCCAGGCTTGTTCTCAAACTCCTGACCTCAGGTGATCCACCCACCTTGGCCTCCCAAAGTGAATTTTTTTTTTTTTTGTAGAAATGGGGGTCTCACCATCTTGTGTAGCTGGTCTCAAACTCCCAGGCTCAAGTAGTCATCCTGCCTTGACCTCTCAAAGTGCTGGGATTATTATTACCATGCCTAGCCTCTCATTCTTTTAATGAGCTCACCTTAAAATATAGCAGGAATATAAGTATTCACATTTTTATTTTAATACTTTGCAAGATACTTTGGAAATTGATAATATGAAGGTTGAAGCTCTCAGAACTAATGTTAACAGAATTGTCATTGGAAGCAATTCAGCTATTCTTCATTTACGGATTTAGTGGTTCTTGAGTCAGTTGTCTTATACCAAGAATGTAATATGTGAATCAGGAGGGGTTTTTTTGTTTGTTTGCTTTTTGTTTTTTTAAGAGATGAAGTCTCACTATGTTACCTGCGCTGGAGGGCAGTGGCTGTTCACAGGCATAATCATCATGTATTAAAGCCTTGAACTCCTGGGCTTAAGCGATTCTACTTCTTCAGCCTCCCAAGTAGCTGAGACTACAGGTGCACACAACTATGTCTGGCTCTAAATCAGGAGATTTTAAATGTTCTCAAAGTATGTAATAGCTTTTTCAGCCAGGCATGGTGGCTCATGCCTGTAATGCCAACACTTTGGGAGGCCGAAGAGGAAGGACTGCATGAGCTCGGGAGTTCAAGACAGTCTGAACAACATAGTGAGACCCCTTCTCTATAAGAGAATAAGAATAACCAGGCATTGTGGTGAGCACTGTAGTCCCAGCTCCTCTGGAGGCTGAGATGGAAGGATCACTTAAGCCCAGGAATTGGAGGCTACAGTGAGGTATGATCATACCACTGCACTCCAGCCTGGGCGACAGAATAAGATGCTGTCTCAAAAAACAAAACAACTTTTTTCCCTCCTGTTAAAATGGAATTTAAATGTGACTACATACTCTGCTACCTTCTACAATCAAAGAAGTGCCGCCTTCTTTTTTTTTTCTTTTTTTTTGAGGTGGAATCTCACTCTGTCGCCCAGGCTGGAGTCCAGTGGCGCCATCTTAGCTCACTGCAACCTCCGCCTCCTGGGTTCAAGCGATTCTTCTGTCTCAGCCTCCTGAATAGCTGGGATTACAGGCGCACACCACCACGCCCTGCTAATTTTTGTATTTTTAGTAGAGACAGGAGTTCCCCATATTGGCCAGGCTGGTCTCGAACTCCTGACCTCATAATCTGCCCACCTCGGCCTCCCAAAGTGCTGGGATTACAGGTGTGAGCCACCGTGCCTGGCTGAAGTGCCCCCTTCTATCTAAGGCCAACCTCTCCATTTGAGCTCTGCATTCCATCCTCTCTCATCTACTCAGGGTTATACCTGCAGTTATCTCATCTCTCCTGCTGCATAGGCAATTTCTCTCTCACAACTAGATTGGTCCCATCACCATATAAAACTATCTGCTTTAATATAATCCTTTAAAAAAACGCTGGACCCCACGTCCACCTCTAGCTACTACCTGATTCTTTTCTCCCTTTTCACAACAAAACTCCTTGAATGTGCTGTGTGTAATTGCTGTTTCTACTTTCTCACCTTTCATTCTCTCCCCAACTACTCCAGTTGGGCTTTTATCCCCATGATGCCTCTGAAGTAGCTCTTACCAAGGTCCTCAAGGAGCTCTGTTTTACCAGATTGAATAGATGATTCTCAGTCCTCATCTTGTTAAACCCTT
Source organism: Trachypithecus francoisi (assembly GCF_009764315.1). Taxonomy (NCBI): domain Eukaryota; kingdom Metazoa; phylum Chordata; class Mammalia; order Primates; family Cercopithecidae; genus Trachypithecus; species Trachypithecus francoisi. Next base: position 106,771,075 of record NW_022681473.1, read on the forward strand.
TGGCAGCATTTGAACCAGCTGACCACTCCCTTCTTGGATTTTTTTTTTAACATTGTACTCACCTGTTTTTCTTCTTAACTCATTGGCTGTTAATTTTCAGTATTCTGTATGGCTCCCTCCTCTGCTTAACTCTTCCTGAATGTCTGAGATTCCCAGGAGTCTACTTTTCACTGCCTTCTCTGTCTACACACACTTCCTAGGTCATCTCATCCAGGCCTCATCTATACGCTGAGAACTAAGAAACCTTTTTCTCTAACACTAATGACTTCTCAGAGTTCCAGGCTTGTATAGCCTGCTGCCTATTTGATATTTCCATTTGGCTAATATTTACTGTGTGTTTATTGTGGGCCAGGCTTATTCTGAGCACTTCACATGAATTATCTCACCTAACTTTCATGACCATTGTCTGAAGTATCACTACTATTCCCATTTCATAGTCAAGGAAACACATATCCATTGAAGCACTTGGATGCCTAATAGATATCTCATACTTACCATATCTAAAAAGTCTTGACTTTCTCCCTCAAACCTTTTCCATTCCCAGTCTCTTCGTTTCTTAATTATTCCACCAAAAATCCAGTTGCTCAGGCCTAAGATGTAAGAGTTACCATCAATTTCTCTGTTTTATTCACATCCCACATCTATCCCATCAGCAAATTCTGTCTGCATTACATGCAAAATCAGCCCTAAATTCAACTACCTCTCAACAACTTCGCTACCAAAACCTGAGAGTCTCCCATTATAGTCTCTTGGTTGGACTTGCTTGTGTTATTGCCTCACTAAAGTTTGTTCCTCACATAGCAACAGTAAACTCCGGTATCAAATCCTATTCCTTCACTTTAAACCCCTCTGTGTCTCCCCACACTGCTAGGGTAAATCCAGATTCCTTACTATGGCCAACAAAGCCACACGTAATTTGGCCTCTGGTCAAGCCTACTTCTCGAGCACTGTCTCTTCTCATTTTCATCCATTCTGCTGTGCAGCCACACTCGCCTTTTTCTGTCAGGCATGCTGTGCCTGTTGCTGTCTTGGGGCCTTTGCACTTGCTCTCAGGCTAGAACACTACTCCACCAAGGTCTTTATATGTCTGACTTTTTCTCATTTAGGTCTAACCAGGTTTGGCAAGTTTTTTTCTGCAAAGGGCCAGATGGCCTCTGTTGAAACTACTCGACTCTTGTTGTTGTAGTGCAAAAGCAACCATAGGCAATGCAGATGCTCCCCAACTTACGATGGGGCTACATCCTGAAAAACCCATAAATCAAAATTGTCATAAGTCAAAGATACATTTAATACACTTACAAGCTCATTGTAAAGTCAAAAATTGTAAGTCAAACCATTGTTAGTCAGGGACCGTCTGTCCATCAACAATTGAACCTGGCCATGTTCCAATACAATTTTATTTATGAACACTGAAATTTGAATTTCATATAGTTTTCATATACACAAAATATTCTTTTGACTTTAAAAAAATGACTAAAAGTTTTTTAAAATTTTAATTTGCAGAACAAACAATAGGCGGTGGGCCAAATTTAGCCTGTGGCTCATGGATTTCTAGTCTTTGGTAAACCATTACCTTAGAGAAGCCTTTCCTGACCACCCTAGTGAACATAACCCCGCAGCTAACCCCTCCCCACCCCCTACTCCTGTCAATTCTTATTGGCCTAATGTCTTTTTTCTTCTTAGAGATGGGGTTTCACCCTGTCACCCAGGTTGGAGTGCAGTGGCTCAGTCAGTTCACTGCAGCCTCAAACTCTTGGGCTCACGTGAACCTCCTGCCTCAGCCTACCTGGTAGCTAGGATTACAGGCGAGAGCCACCATGCCCAGCCCCTAGTGTCTTTTATTTATTTGTTATATGTTTTATTTTCTGTCTGTCCATTAGATTGTAGCTTCATGGGGCAGGAATTTTGTTCTTTACATGTATCTTGAGAGTCAAACAGTACCTGGCAATACTCAGTAAATACTTATTGAATGATTGAATGACAGTCATATTTGAATTATGCCTGTAGCCTGCTATCTGGTCCCCCTTTTTTTAAGTCTTTCTTACTCTAGTTCATTATATATACCATTTCCAGAATAAACTTTACAGTTAATGCCTTCTCTACATTTGAGAACCAATGGTAGCAGTTTGTGTTCATTGCATTCACTTTGACCATACCATACTAGAATTAACAAGGTCCTGATATTTCATTTGTCTTATATCTTGGCCCTAGTGTGGCTACCCCTTTTGAGCCTAATCAGTTTTTACCAATCCTCCAATCCTTGCATCTGATTTTCTTCCCACCTCTCCATCCCTTATTATTTTTTTTTCTTTTTTTTTTTGAGACAGGGTCTCGCTCTGTTATCCAGGCTGGAGTTCAGTGGTGCAGTCATGGCTCACTGCAACCTTGACCTCCTGGGCTCTGGTGATCTTCCCATCTCAGCCTTCCGAGTAGTTGAGACTATAGGCACAAGCCACCATACCCAGCTAATTTTTGTATTTTTTGTAGAGATGGGGTTTCACATTGTTGCCCAGGCTGGTCTTGAACTGCTGACTCAAGCAAGCTGCCTGCCTCACCCTCCCAAAGTGCTGGGATTATAGGCATGAGCCAGTGTGCCCAGCCCTGGCTACATTTTTAATACATTTTTAATTATTTTGTAGATATGTCATCTCCCTGTGTTGCCAGGCTGATCTCAAACTCCTGGAATATCCCACTGCCTCAGGCTCCCAAAGTGCTAGGATTATAGATGTGAGCCACTGCACCTGGCCTCTCCCTATTACTGTTAATCAGCCATTGCTCATTACCTTCATGATCTATTTCCTTCAGAGCTGCATTCTTTAAAACTTTTAGAGCCATGCATGGTGGCTAATGCCTGTAATCCTAGCACTTTGGGAGGATTGCTTGAGCTCAGGAGTTTCAGACCAGCCTGCGCAATATAGTGAGACCTCGTCTCTACTAAAAATAAAAAAAAATGAACCTTTTTTTTTGAGACAGAGTCTTGCACTGTCCCCTGGGCTGGAGTACAATGACGTGACCTCGGTTCACTGCAATCTCCGCCTCCCGGGCTTAAGCGACTCTCTTGCCTCAGCCTCCCAAGTAGCTGGGATTACAAGCACCCACCACCATGCTCAGTTAATTTTTTGTGTTTTTAGTAGAGACGGGGTTTCACTATGTTGGCCAGGCTGGTCTCAATCTCCTGACCTCACGATCCGCCCGCCTTGGCCTCCTAGAGTGCTGGGATTACAGATATGAGCCACCGTGCCCGGCATGCCTGTATGTTTTTAAGTATATAGGTATTCCTCAGAGCTCTGCCATCTACCCTCCTTTTCTCTCAGTACTATATTCTTTCCCTGGGTGATTGAATTCATACACAGTTTCAGCATTCATATATTCATTAGTCAGATGTGTCTTCTTCAGATCATTATACCCTTTAGACAACGTGGATAAACATTTCAAATTCAGACGTCTAAAATGATCTCTCTTCCCACTCCTTTAAACCTGTCTCCTTTCTGTGTTCCCAGTCTTGGTAAATACCACCATAAACCTAATCAACCTAAGCCAGACATCCACAAGTGTTTTATTGATTCTTTGCACTCCCTTAAACCTTTATATCAAAGTCTTGTCCATTTTGCTTCCTATTGTCTATAGGATCTGTCCTTTTCCCCTCAATCCCTGTGGCCACTACCGTCATTTTATAACTGTTCTTCCTGCCTCTACTTCTCCACTGCTGTCATAGCTTTTGGCAGCAAAAATCCAAATTTAATCATGCTTCTCTCCTACCTGAGTCACTAATAGGCTATAGCCTTCAGGATGAGGTCTACACTTCCTCAAAGATAAACTTCAAACTACTGAAGGCATATAAGACCTTTCATGATACACCTCCTGCCTTTTATTTTTATTTTATTTATTATTTTTTTTTGAGACAGTCTCGCTGTGTCACCCAGGCTGGAGTTCAGTGGCACGATCTTGGCTCACTGCAGCCTCTGCCTCCTGGGTTCAAGTGATTCTCTGCCTCGGCCTCCTGAGTGGCTGGGACTACAGGCGCCCACCACCATGCCCAACTAATTTTTTTTTGTATTTTTTTAGTAGAGACGGGGTTTCACCATGTTGGCCAGGCTGGTCTCAAACTCCTAACCTCATGATCCGCCCACCTTGGCCTCCCAAAGTGCTGGGATGACAGGCGTGAGCACCACGCCTGGTCGCCTTTTTTCCCCCTCAGTATCTTCTGCCCCTTTCCCATATCAGCTAAGGCCTCAGTCATATGGAACTGTTTGTAATTTCACTCCATACCACATTCTTTTGTGCCTCTGTGCCTTTGTATGTGTTATTCTCTTCTGCTTGCAGTACACTCCTCCCCCACCCCCCACCAGCTTTATCATCCTTCGAAAGATTAAGTTTTCATCCTCTCTGCAATGGCTTTCCCGATCCTTTCTCCCTGACTGGGTTAATTGTCTTTCTGCTGTGCTCCTCTAGCAGTGTCTTCCTCTAGCATAGCAGGCAACATACTCTATTTCATTAATTTACTCATCTGTTTTTAAGACTAGCAGGTCCTTAAAGATAGAAGCTGTCCTTTATCTCTGTTTTCATACCGTAGCCTAGTAATGGCCGATACATATTTTAATGAGTGAGTGAATGAATGAATTGGTACAGTCTGTCCTCCCAACCTGAGGGCATTCTCCCTATGCATTTTTTTTAGATGCTTTAAAATTTATTTTGTTTTGTTTTATTTTTGAGATAGGGTCTCACTCTGTCACCTAGCCTGGAGTGCAGTGTCTCAATCACAGTTCACTGCAACCTGTATCTTCTGGACTTAAGTAATTCTCCTACCATAACCTCCCAAGTAGCTGGGACTACAGGCATCCACCACCACACCCAGTTAATTTTTTCTATTTTTTGTAGAGAGAGGGTTTCACTATGTTGGTCTAGAACTAGGCTGGTCTAGAACTCCCGGGCTCAAGCCATCCTCCCTCCTCCACCTCCCATTGTTATGATTTCAGGTGTGAGCCACCTCGTCCTTTCCCTATGCATTCTTTTTTTTTTTTTTTTTTTTTTTTTTTTGAGACGGAGTCTTGCTCTGTCGCCCGGGCTGGAGTGCAGTGGCCGGATCTCAGCTCACTGCAAGCTCCGCCTCCCAGGTTTACGCCATTCTCCTGCCTCAGCCTCCCGAGTAGCTGGGACTACAGGTGCCAGCCACCTCGCCCGGCTAGCTTTTTGTATTTTTTTTTATTAGAGACAGGGTTTCACCGTGTTAGCCAGGGTGGTCTCAAACTCCTGACCTCGTGATCCGCCCGTCTCGGCCTCCCAAAGTGCTGGGATTACAGGCTTGAGCCACCGCGCCCGGCCTCCCTATGCATTCTTAAAAGTAAGAATCATATTATGTAATTCTTTGAAGTCCTTCAGTAATTTCTACTATAGTACTATTACCACAGTAGGTATTTAATGTTTTTAAAATGAGTTTATTGAATTTCTTTTATTTTCATTTTACAAACATTTATTGGGTGCCAAATTTGTGCTAGATATTAGCAATACAAAAATGGATAGGGAAACTGTTTCTATCCTCAGAGTACACACTCTAAAGAAGACAAATGTGTGAACACATTTTTAAAAATTCCTTCTGCTAATACGAGTAATTATGTGAGCATGTCTTTAAAGTGCGACATTAAGACCTTGGTATTTTAAAGCTCGTGGCAGTAGCCACAAGGGGAAAATGTGCCAGCTGAAGTTATAGCTACCTGGAATAAATTCCCAAAGGGGAAGTGATATTCTTTTTAAACTTGTCGCTGCCAAGATGCACAATTTGCCTCCTGGATATTTCTTCAACTTTAGTTGTTTAGTTATAATTTTGTTAGTTCTCCTGTGGGCTCCTTGTTTGATTGAATGATATATAATGATACCAAAAACTGGAAGCCTTCAAAACAAAGTATTTCAAAAAACAAGTGCATCAGGAGTGATTTTGATACTGTCTATGGTGTTGATGTTAGTTTCAATTGATTCATTGAAATTAATTTTGCAATTGAAGGAATTTGATTTTTCAAACTCTTTTTTTCTTTTTTTTTTCTTTGAGACAGAGTCTTGCTCTGTTACCTAGGCTGGAGTGCAGTGCACGATCTCAGCTCACTGCAGCCTCTGCCCCCTGGGTTCAAGTGATTCTTGTGCATCAGCCACCTAAGAAGCTGGGATTAAAGGCATGCACCACTACACCCACCAAATTTTTTATTTCAGTAGAGACAGGGTTTCACCATGTTGGCCAGGCTGATCCTGAACTCTGGCCTCAAGTGATCCATCCACCTCAGCCTCCCAAAGTGCTGGGATTACAGGTGTAAGCCACAATGCTAGGCCCTGATTTTTCATAAGACTAAAAATTTTGGAGACAGAAGAATGCTAAGATACAGCTGCTAAAGGGCATGTTTGAGATGCCTACCACTTAATTAAGTGCTGTGAAGTACCTGGGAGTCTCTTGCTAGAAAAGGAAGGTGAGGATATGAGCAAAGTCATCCTAGGCTATATTCATCTGAGGCCAGGAGTACTGGAGCTTATTCAATAGAAGAATTCTCGGCCGGGCGCGGTGGCTCAAGCCTGTAATCCCAGCACTTTGGGAGGCCGAGATGGGCGGATCACGAGGTCAGGAGATTGAGGCCATCCTGGCTAACCCGGTGAAACCCCGTCTCTACTAAAAAATACAAAAAAACTAGCCGGGCGAGGTGGCGGGCGCCTGTAGTCCCAGCTACTGGGGAGGCTGAGGCAGGAGAACGGCGTTAACCCGGGAGACAGAGCTTGCAGTGAGCCAAGATCCAGCCACTGCACTCCAGCCTGGGCGACAGAGCGAGACTCCGTCTCAAAAAAAAAAAAAAAAAAAAAGAATTCTCAAAGTAGCCCTGGAGCCTCCATCTTAGCCTGGTAGGTAAAGAACTCTAGGCGGGTGATTTTTGCTCTGACTATGGTATATTGAAAATAATTTTTTTTTTTTTTTTTTTGGAGATGGAGTCGCTCCATTGCCCAGGCTGGAGTACAGTGGCATGAGTTACTGGCTTACTGCAACCTCTCCCTGACCCCCTACAACCCCCTGCCCTGGGTTCAAGCATTCTACCTCAGCTTCCTGAGTAGCTGGGATTACAGGCAGGCACTACCATGCCTGGCTAATTTTTGTATTTTTAGTAGAGACAGGGTTTCACCATGTCTCTGGTCATGCCAGGATGGTCTCAAACTCCTGACCTCAAGTGATCTGCCTGCCTTGGCCTCCCAAAGTGCTGGGATTACAGGCGTGAGCTACCTACCGCACCTGGCCCAACTGGGAAGAATTTAAGGGAGGAACTAAAAGCTATGCATTTTAGTTGGGGGTAGGGAAGAAAACATTGCAGTTTATCAGTTGAAATTTTATCAGATCAGTGGTATTACTAGAAACTGTGTCACATCTAATTACTACAAATAATTTAGGTCTTGATTGCCTAAACACTAATTCCCAGCTCTGGAGTGCCTAGTTATGATACTAAGGAATGGAGATATACATTGCCATCCTTTGAAAGAATTTTGAAATTTGAATATTTCTCCATGAACCATATATTAATATAGGAGGAAGAATGAGCTAACTTTTTTTTTTTTTGCGATAGGGACCTGCTCTGTCACCCAGGCTGGAGTGCAATGGCATGATCTCAGCCCACTTCAACCTCTGCCCCCGAGGCTCAAGGATCCTCCTATCTCAGCCTCCCTAGTAGCTGGACCACAGGCGTGCACCACCACACCCAGCTATTTTTTTGTATTTTTAGTGGAGATGGGGGTCTCACCATGTTGCCCAGCCTCGTCTCGAACTCCCTGAGCTCACGCAATCCACCTGCCTTGGCCTCACAAAATTCTGGGTTTATAGTCATGAGACACTACACCCAGCCTTCAAGATGTAAGCAAAATTTTTTATTCCAGAATATGAATTACATACTATTTTATCCTTCAGTAACATTGTTTTTTTAGAGACGGGATCTGGCTATGTTGCTCAGGCTGGAGTGCGGTGGATTCACAGGTGCAATAATAGGGCACCACAGCCTTGAACTCCTTGTCTCCAGTGATCCTTCTGTTTCAGCCTCCCAAATACTTGGGACTACAGGCGCATACCACCATACCCAGCTATTCTTTAGTGACATTTTAATGCGACTGAATTTTAAAAGGAAGACTGAAATTGCACACTGCCTGTCTGCCTTAGATACTTCTTGGGAGCAGGAATCATGTCTTATTCAATGTTGTATCTGGAACATATAGCCCTAGGGCAAGTGTATAAATGTTTTTTGAATGAACAAATGAATTAAATATTGCTTTGTTTGAAAAGTTGTCTTAGTAGTACATAATTTCTTGAAACACAGAATTTCATGTATTTTAAAAATATAGCTTATATTTTATACACAAACATTATGTGTAATACTTATTTGGGGTTCACTTAGGTTCTCTTGTGAGAGAAATATTCCTATTGCTTCGTCACTCACAAAAATAACTGGCCACTAAAGAACTGGCCGGGCGCGGTGGCTCAAGCCTGTAATCCCAGCACTTTAGGAGGCTGAGATGGGTGGATCACGAGGTCAGGAGATCGAGACCATCCTGGCTAACACGGTGAAACCCCATCTCTACTAAAAAAAAATACAAAAAAACTAGCCGGGCAAGGTGGCGGGCGCCTGTAGTCCCAGCCACTCGGGAGGCTGAGGCAGGAGAATGGTGTAAACCTAGGAGGCGGAGCTTGCAGTGAGCTGAGATCCGGCCACTGCACTCCAGCCCGGGCGACAGAGCGAGACTCCGTCTCAAAAAAAAAAAAAGAATTAAAATTTTGTCACTAAAATAAATTTCTGAATATTAAGATATTTATGAGTAAGCTGAATCTAGTGGTAAAGGTATGCTTGGAAGCTCTCAAAAACTGGTTACCCTAGAGTGGAGATGCAGGGGTCAGAAAGAAATTCTACATGTTTATTATTTCTACAATTGATTTGACTTAGGAAGTGACATTACACAGTGTAATTTGCTGTCTTAATCACTGGAAACTAAATATGATTTAATAGTATTTTACAGTGCTCTACTTGGCAAGGGTAGTTTTCTGTCTTTGCTGGTAAGAAGATGAAATCTTGGTGATCTAGTCTCCAAGGACATCAGTGTCAGCAAGGTTTAGGTTCTGTGGCTACACTGTCTTGGAATGCTGCGCTTATCAGAGTAGGCCATGTTGAAAGGAAAAGTATGTGTGATGAATGGTTACCTGGACCCAGTTCCCAGGAATCCTTAGTCATATATAGCATGATGTCTCCTGTACCCTCTCTCTTCAGGGCTTTCCAGGCTTATGATGCCACGATGCCAAATGTGGATTTAACTGCAGCTTCTTTTGTCTTTTTTATACACATATTACCTTAGTCTTTTGATTTCTAGGTAAGTTTAAATCCTTGGGAAGCCAACACTCTTGCCTTGTTTCCAACCTCCAGGGACCCCATGTGCTTAAGATGGGTGATGGAGCAAGCTGTTGATAGTGCAGTGTGTGCTACAAGGAGGACATTTTTGCAGCACCCTCTTTATTTATTTATTTATTTATTTATTTATTTTTGAGACGGAGTTTCGCTTTGTCACTCAGGCTGGAGTGCAGTGGCATGAGCTCTTGGCTCGCTGCAACCTGTGCCTCCCAGGTTCAAGTAATTCTCGTGCCTCAGCCTCCCAAGTAGTTGGGACTACAGGCACGTGCCACAACACCTGGATAATTTTTTATTTTTTGTAGAGACAGAGTTTCGGAGTTTCACCGTGCTGGCCAGGCTGATCTCGAACTCCTGGCCTCAGGTGACCCGCCCACCTCTACCTTCCAAAGTGCTGGGATTACAGGTGTAAACCACCGTGCCTAGCTGCAGCACCTTCTTGTAGCCTTCTTTCCCAGTGCTTTCTCAACTTGGCTTTACTTAGTTTTTTTGTTTGGTTTGGTTTGGTTTGGTTTTTTAGGGCTCTTACATAGGCTTGGAAGTTCAAAGTTAAAAGACTGGAGCTCTTTAACATAACAATGAGGGCTTTTGGTTTTGACTAAGCTGTCTGGATTATTTAAACAATGGTTACTTATGTTTTAAAGCGTGCTTCACGAAATCAGTATTTCAAGTGCAAAGAAAGTTCTTGGGTAAAAGTATAGTTCATTTTGACTACTTATTTTTATTTATTTTTTGAGACGGAGTTTCGCTTTGTCACTCAGGCTGGAGTGCAGTGGCATGAGCTCTTGGCTCGCTGCAACCTGTGCCTCCCAGGTTCAAGTAATTCTCGTGCCTCAGCCTCCCAAGTAGTTGGGACTACAGGCACGTGCCACAACACCTGGATAATTTTTTATTTTTTGTAGAGACAGAGTTTCGGAGTTTCACCGTGCTGGCCAGGCTGATCTCGAACTCCTGGCCTCAGGTGACCCGCCCACCTCTACCTTCCAAAGTGCTGGGATTACAGGTGTAAACCACCGTGCCTAGCTGCAGCACCTTCTTGTAGCCTTCTTTCCCAGTGCTTTCTCAACTTGGCTTTACTTAGTTTTTTTGTTTGGTTTGGTTTGGTTTGGTTTTTTAGGGCTCTTACATAGGCTTGGAAGTTCAAAGTTAAAAGACTGGAGCTCTTTAACATAACAATGAGGGCTTTTGGTTTTGACTAAGCTGTCTGGATTATTTAAACAATGGTTACTTATGTTTTAAAGCGTGCTTCACGAAATCAGTATTTCAAGTGCAAAGAAAGTTCTTGGGTAAAAGTATAGTTCATTTTGACTACTTATTTTTATTTATTTATTTTTTGAGACGGCAACTCCCTCTGTCGCTCAGGCTGGAGTGCAGTGGCGCGATCTCGGCTCACTGCAAGCTCCGCCTCCCGGGTTCACGCCATTTTCCTGCCTCAGCCTCCTGAGTAGCTGGGACTACGGGCGCCCGCCATCACGCCTGGCTAATTTTTTTGTATTTTTTAGTAGAGACAGGGTTTCGTGGTGTTAGCCAGGATGTTCTTGATCTCCTAACCCCGTGATCCTCCCGCCTCGGCCTCCCAAAGTGCTGGGATTACAGGCGTGAGCCACGGCGCCCGGCCTGACCTCTTATTTTTTTATTTCCTTATTCCAGCTACAAGACCAGAAGGAAAACGAATTAATGCTTCCTGTCATTTTGGAAAGTACTTAGAAACTTTAAATATTGACAGTTAAACTGCCTGACAGCTCAGTGGAACTCTTGTTTTGAAACACATTGCAGGCCGGGCGCGGTGGCTCAAGCCTGTAATCCCAGCACTTTGGGAGGCCGAGACGGGCAGATCACGAGGTCAGGAGATCGAGACCATCCTGGCTAACACTGTGAAACCCCGTCTCTACTAAAAAAATACAAAAAACTAGCCGGGCGAGGTGGCGGGCGCCTGTAGTCCCAGCTACTCGGGAGGCTGAGGCAGGAGAATGGCGTGAACCCGGGAGGCGGAGCTTGCAGTGAGCTGAGATCCGGCCACTGCACTCCAGCCCGGGCGACAGAGCGAGACTCCGTCTCAAAAAAAAAAAAAAAGAAACACATTGCAGTTAGGATTATATAGTTACATTTTGTTAAAGTTTGAAATATATAAAAATGACTCATTAGGTTGTTAATAATGAACCTAGCAGTGTGTATCTCTTACATTTATCTTTATTTCTTTTCTTTTTTTTTTTTTTTTGAGACGGAGTCTCGCTCTGTCGCCCAGGCTGGAGTGCAGTGGCCGGATTTCAGCTCACTGCAAGCTCCGCCTCCCGGGTTCACGCCATTCTCCTGCCTCAGCCTCCGGAGCAGCTGGGAGTACAGGCGCCCGCCACCGCGCCCGGCTAGTTTTTTTTTTTTTTTTTTTTTGTATTTTTAGTAGAGACGGGGTTTCACCGTGTTCGCCAGGATGGTCTCGATCTCCTGACCTCGTGATCCGCCCATCTCGGCCTCCCAAAGTGCTGGGATTACAGGCTTGAGCCACCGTGCCCGGCCTTCTTTTTTTTTTTTTAAATAAAGATGGAGTCTTGCTATGTTGCCCAGGCTGGTCTTGAACTCCTGGGGTCAAGCACTCCTCCTACCTTGTCCTCCCAAAGTGCTGGGATTACAGGCATGAGCCACTGAACCCAGCCCATTTCTTTTAAAGATTAATAACTTTTTATTACCTGTTGAATACTTTACCTGTTGATTATTACATGTATAGTTGCTTGAGCTGTCAGTCATTGTAGCATTTGGAGCATAAAATACATGTATTTAGCAATGTAGTCGTCCCCTAGTAAGTGTTGGAAAATCCCCAGATGCCTTTGTGAAATGCATAGATTAGCAGGTTGTTCCATGAGTATAATTCAGGAAAAGAATGAATTAATCAGAAATTTGAAGGATCTGAAAATGGCCATCATATGACTTTTACAGTAGCTAAAAGAATAGCATATTTTGTGGGCCGGGCGCGGTGGCTCAAGCCTGTAATCCCAGCACTTTGGGAGGCCGAGACGGGCGGATCACGAGGTCAGGAGATCGAGACCATCCTGGCGAACACGGTGAAACCCCGTCTCTACTAAAAAAATACAAAAAACTAGCCGGGCGAGGTAGCGGGCGCCTGTAGTCCCAGCTACTCGGGAGGCTGAGGCAGGAGAATGGCGGGAACCCGGGAGGTGGAGCTTGCAGTGAGCTGAGATCCGGCCACTGCACTCCAGCCGGGGCGACAGAGCCAGACTCTGTCTCAAAAAAAAAAAAAAAAAAAAGAATAGCATATTTTGTACTATAGACAACTTACTCAATTCCTTTAAATATTTACTGTTTTATATTGTACCTATTATGGTAGGAAGACTATTGTACAGCCAATTTAGACACTTAGGTTCTTTGTAGCTAACTGTGTGATCTTGGGCCTCTTAGAGCTTCATTTTCTTCAAACACAGCAAGAACCACTATGTGAGGGGACTTCAAAAAAAACTCATGGAAAATACATATTATGAAAAAACTGCAGAATTTCAAAATTTTTTTATGTACCAAAATAAACTTGCACTAACTTGTCATAACATGTCTGAACAAGATGCAGTTTGAGGCACTAAGAAGGATAAGACATCAGTTTGAAACGAGCCCCTATCAGAGCAGCATAAGTTGTACTAAAATTGAAGCAAAAACAAACGTAAAATTTATGGTGAAGCTGAGTGAAAGAATGGTGAAATCACTGACGCTTTACGTAAAGTTTATGGGGACCGTGCCCCAAATAAATAATTGGATAGCATTTTAAGAAGGGACAAGATGATGTTGAAGATGAAGCCTGTAGCAGACTGTCCAGTTTGCAAGGAAAAAATTCATCTTGTTCCATGCAGTAATTGAAGAGGAATGTTGATTAACAGCACAAATAATAGCCAGCACCATAGACATCTCAATTGGTTCAGCTTACACAGTTCTGACTGAAAAACTGAAGTTGGCTGGGCGTGGTGGCTCACGCCTGTTATCCCAGCACTTTCAGAGGCCAAAGTGGGTGGATCACCTGAGGTGAGGAGTTCGAGAACAGCCTGGCCAACATAACAAAACCCCGTCTCCACTAAAAATACAAAAATAGCCAGGTGTGGTGGTGCATGCCTGTAGTCCCAGCTACTTGGGAGGTTGAGGCAGGAGAATCACTTGAACCCAGGAGGTGGAGGTTGCAGTAAGCCAAGATTGTACCATTGCACTCCAGCCTGGGTGACAAGAGCGAAACTCTGTCTCAAAAAAAAAAAAAACACTAAACTAAACTAAAGTTGAGCAGCTTTCTATCAAATGGGTACCAAAACCATTGCACCCAAATCAGCTGCAGACAAGTGTAGAGCATTCAGTGGAAATTTTAAACAAGTGGGAGCGGCGGGGCGCGGTGGCTCAAGCCTGTAATCCCAGCACCGTCTCAAAAAAAAAAAAAAAAAAAAAAGAGCAAAGGTCAAGGCAACAGTTTTTTCAGGATGCTCAGGGCATTTTGCTTGTTGACTTTCTGGAGGACCAAAGAATGACAGCATCAGCTTATTTGAAAGTGTTTTTGGGCCGGGCGCGGTGGCTCAAGCCTGTAATCCCAGCACTTTCGGAGGCCGAGACGGGCAGATCACGAGGTCAGGAGATCGAGACCATCCTGGCTAACACGGTGAAACCCCGTCTCTACTAAAAAATACAAAAAACTAGCCGGGCGAGGTGGCGGGCGCCTGTAGTCCCAGCTACTTGGGAGGCTGAGGCAGGAGAATGGCGGGAACCCGGAGGCGGAGCTTGCAGTGAGCTGAGATCCGGCCACTGCACTCCAGCCCGGGCAACAGAGCGAGACTCCGTCTCAAAAAAAAAAAAAAAAAAGAAAGTGTTTTTGAGAAAGTTAACCAAAGCTTTAGTAAAAAAATACCCAGGAAAACTTCACCAGAGAGTCCTGCTCCATCATGATAATGTTCCTGCTCATTCCTCTCATCAAACAAGGGCAATTTTGTGAGAATTTTGATAAGAAGTCATTCAGTATCATTAAATATGCTGATTTGGCTCCTTGGCCTGTCTTGTTTCCCAATCTTAAAAATCTATGAAGGAAGCAGAGCATCTAGGCTGAGGCAGGAGAATCGCTTGAACCCATGAGATGGAGGTTGCAGTGAGCCAAGACTGTGCCACTGCACTACAGCTGAGTGACAGAGTGAGACTCCATCTTAAAAAGAAAAAAAAAAAAAAAAAACTATGAAGGGCACCCATTTTTCTTCAGTTAATAATGTAAAAGAAACTGCATTAAAAGGTTTCAATTCCCATGACCCCCAGTTCATGGGAATGGGCTAAATGGCTGGTATCATGGCTTACAAAAGTGTCTTGACCTTGGAGATTATGTTGAGAAATAAAATTTATATTTTTAATTTTTATCTTTTAATTCCATTTTTCCATGAACTTTTTGAAGACCCCTTATATGTATGTTGCCTATAGCTTTCCAAGTGATTTCACATAAATTATTTATTCCTTACAATGCTCAAATAAAAAATGAAATTGAGGGATAGATACAGTAAGTGAGTTGTCTAAGATTACATAGTCTGAGAGAACCAGACTGAGACCCTAAACCAACCCTTCTCTCCTCACATCGAGCAGTGTCCTTACTGGCATCATGTATGAGAAGATTGGATTGGCTGTCTACATCTACATGTATATAATATCTACAATTACATTCTATGATTTTTTTTGTTTCTGTTTTGTTTTTTATAGCATCTGAAGTGATTTGCCATTGCCTATTTTATTTGCTTTTTCCTCAAAATGTACTTTAGGGTTGCTATTTTTAATGTCTTTTTTTTCCTGCCCGAAAGTACATTTTAAAAGTTAACAGTATGGAATTTCATTATTGTGATAAGATGTTCTATTAATTGTGCTGTTAGGAGTTTTGGCTTGTTTTGTTTTGTTTTGTTTGGTAACATTGTAGCCTATAGTGTAAACCCTGAAAATGATTCCAGAAATTTATTTGGGGTTAAGATTCACATGTCTTAGGTTAGTTATATACTAACTTATTTCAAGATGAAAAGAGAGAGATAATTTTTTTATTTTAAAATTATTTTTAGTTTTTTTTAGATTGGGAGGCCAATGTGGGAGGATCACTTGGGCCCAGAAGTTTGAGACCAGCCTGGGGAACATAGCGAGACCCCGTCTCTGTAAAAGATTTTAAAATTAGCTAGGTGCTGGTACATGCCTGTAGTCCCAGCTGCCCAGGAGGCTAAGGCAGGAGCATTGCTAGAGCCCAGGAGTTTGAGGCTGTGGTGAGCCGTGATCACACCACTGCAGTCCAGCCTAAGTGACAGAGTGAGCACTGGCTAATTTTAAAATTTTCTGTAAAGACTCACTATGTTGGGTCTCACTATGTTGCCCAGGTTAGTCTTGAACTCCTGGCCTCAAACAGTCCTTCCAATCTTGGCCTCTCAAGGCGCTGGGATTAAGGTGTGAGCTACTGTGCTGGTCAGGAGAAAATTGTTTTATTCACAAATAATGTTCACAGTAATAATTTACTTTAAACTTTCTTAAAGTAAAAAGAACCGGCTGGGCACAGTGGCTCACACCTGTAATCCCAACACTTTGGGAGGCCGAGGTGGGTGGATCACTTGAGGCCAGGAGTTCAAGACCAGCCTGGCCAACATTGCAAAAGCCCCATCTCTACTAAAACTACGAAATTAGCCAGGTGTGGTAGCACATGCCTGTAACTCCAGCCACTTGGGAGGCTGAGGCATGAGAATCTCTTGAACCCGGGAGGCAGAGGCTGCAGCAAGCTCTGAGGTGGTGCCATTGCACTCCAGCTTGGGTGACAGAGCAAGACTCTGTCTCAAAAAAACAAAAAACAAACAAAAAAACAACAGAAAAAGAACTTACATGTAAGAATTTAAATTAGTGATGAAAGATGAAACTGTAAAAAGTACTCCAGTAAGCCAGGCATGGTGGTGCATGTATGTAGTCCCAGCTACTCAGGAGGCTGAGGCAGGAGTATCACTTGAGACCAGGAATTAAAGACCTGCCCGAGCAAAATAGGTAATTTTTTTAAAAAAGTACTCTAGTCTGTATTCCTTAAATTTAGGTTTCATACATTCTTAGAATTATAATACTTTTTCATGGCTGGGCATAGTGGTGCATGCCTGTAATCACAGCTGTTTGGGAGGGTGAGGCGGGCAGATTACTTGAGGTCAGGAGTTTGAGACCAACCTGGCCAACATGGTAAAACCTTATCTCTAATAAAAATACAAAAATTAGTTGGACATGGTGGCAAGGGCCTGTAGTCTTAGCTACTCAGGAGGCTGAGGCAAGAGAATCGCTTGAACCCAGGAGGCGGAGGTTGCAGTGAACTGAGATCACGCCACTGCACTCCAGCCTGGGTGACAGAGCAAGACTCAAAAAAAAAACAAAATTATAATGCTTTTTCAGATGTCTTTGAAGAGGAGAATTTCAGCCTTGTATTAGATAGTCCAATATGTTAATCTTAGCAATCTCAGAGCAAAAAGCCTTTTTAGATGCCAATAAGACTTGTCTCTCAGTTGCCTAGTATGCAAAGACTGGGCCTTAAATGTTTTGCTCCTCTGAAGCGTTTAAATTTAAGAGATGAACCTGCTAATTTGTCCTAAAAGTTACATATGTCTTTTAATATAGTCATGGCTGAAAAATGGCTAAGATGGTTAGCACCTGACTCTAGTTTTAAATTAACTGAGAAAATAATCCTTCAGAAAATTCATTGATGTTGTCCACATACCTGTGATCTTACCTCTTGAGAGGAAAATGTCAGTGCTTTTATCATTGGAACTCAGTTTGGGACTTACCACTATAAATTGGAGGTTCCAGAATGTCTGTTCTTCATTCCTTATTTTGTTCTTGTTTTATATGGATTTTGTTTCCGGAATCTGAAATTCTATCATTGTGTCTCTCTCTGGAAAGAACTCAATCTCTGAATCATTGACTTTCTATTAATCAGTTTGTTTAAATAGACCATCTTTCTTGATAACTTGTGCAAAATAGGTTAAACAAATCCTTTTTTTTTTTTTTTTTTAATAGAGCAGGTTAAAAATTAGAGGTGGCCGGGCGCGGTGGCTCAAGCCTGTAATCCCAGCACTTTGGGAGGCCGAGACGGGCGGATCACGAGGTCAGGAGATCGAGACCATCCTGGCTAACACGGTGAAACCCCTTCTCTACTAAAAATACAAAAACTAGCTGGGCGAGGTGGCGGGCGCCTGTAGTCCCAGCTCCTCGGGAGGCTGAGGTAGGTGAATGGCGTAAACCCGGGAGGCGGAGCTTGCAGTGAGCTGAGATCTGGCCACTGCACTCCAGTCCGGGTGATAGAGCGAGACTCCGCCTCAAAAAAAAAAAAAAAAAAAAAAAATTAGAGGTAAGCAGAAGCTTTTGCTTTTTGTCTTTTCCAACTATAACTGAAAATAGGATGTTTCCCTAAGTTTTAGTAAAGGATTTCATCCTATATGTGGTCAATTCATGATCCCTTTCACAAACACTGCTGCCCACCATTAAGTCTCTTATCACAGGCATTTTTAAAATTATACCATAAAATGCATGTTGAGACTCTCTGGATCTCAAATGTACAGAAATCACATCTAAATGTCAATTCCTGAGTTAAGGAACTGACAATTATGGCACTTTCAGTCTCTATTAATATTTAGAAGGCAAGAGATTATTATATTGTTTATGTTACTCCTTATGTGTCTATAGACTTAAATACTTGTTGAAAAGCATTTGTTGTATTGGGGCTGTATGTTTCTGCCATTATACTTATTTGCTTACCTGATTTAAAGTTGTCCTTTAATTGTTTTGGGCTGTATCTATAGTTTGAAATTTAGGACTATCCTCTGTGTACTATGCACCAAAGATGACATTTCAATGCATTGTTCAGTTACTACACAGCTCCTATTTGTCTATAATAAAGCTGTATGACTGGGTCCATTTATTTCTATATTAGTTATTTTATAGTATCCATTTGAATGATGATAATTAATATAAAAAGGCAAATTTTCCAAATTCATTTGTGCCTCCTCCGGGCATTTCTTTGGGATGTGTTTGTATGCACGTTTTTGCTTCTGATTTTAAAATAATTTTCCTTTGTTGTAGGATGAGCAATTCTTAGGTTTTGGCTCAGATGAAGAAGTCAGAGTGCGAAGTCCCACAAGGTCTCCTTCAGGTACGGCCAATTAAGTGCATGGTGCCTTTAAGTTTTGTTTGTTAGGCGATTGTGGCTTCCCCTTGCCTTCTTTGCATGTAAAGGATGCTCTACCATACTGGGGTTAGGAAATGGCTTATGAGCTAGACTTCTTTATGGGACTCTTCTCTGTCAGGCCACATTGGGCTTATTCTTTCTCTCTGGGAACAACTTGGGACATGGGAAGTAGGTTTCTACAGAATTACTGGGAAATCTGGTAGGCAAACTGAAGGTAACCTACTAAAAGCATCCTCAGATTTACACATTTTGTGTTATGTGGTAGTGTATATGTCTTTGGGAATAATTTGGCCATTGTTTTTTTCAGATTAAATTTGGTCTACTGTTGTCAAAGAACCAAAAACAAAATATTGGCATTATGTGAAACATTTTTACCTGATTCTTGAAAGGCTGTATTAAAATAAAAAAATGGAAAATTAGCAATATTTGTCATCATTCTCACCAACAAAATATCTAGAATATCTTGAAATTCTAGACCTACAAGCAGTTTCCTAAGAGAAGACCCTCAATGGGAATAACATTTAATGGCTTGCAGAATTCAGTTCTATATAGGAGAAAGCTATGCATCTTTTGATGAAAATGCATTCCCTATCTGTGCTGCCATTCTAACTTTATATATGGTTTTCTTTTGATTTTATGTGGATAGACACTCCAGCTAAATATGATATTGTTAGCTGTTTCTGCTTTTTGACATTGACTTAGCTTGTGATATGTGCTAGCATTAGGGTCTCACTTAAGAGTCATATATTATCATGTAATTCAAACATCCAAGTTGACAGTTTTCTTAAATAGGGGTGGTATTGTCATTCTAGTTGGGGCAGTAGTGTCCCAGTATCTGTGCTGTTCAGACAGTAGCAGTGTTCTCTTTAACATGTGATGAAGTCTTAAAACTTCATATAGGAAAGGAATTTGAGAGATCATCAGGGCTTTTTTTGGTTTATAGATGACAAAATGAGGTCCATAAAATATATGAGTAATGATTTATAACCAGTTTGAGAGTTCTTTGGATATGTTGTGGATCAGGGAAGTTAGCAGCAGTGCTGGGACTCTTCTCTGTTCTGCTGCTTCTACTTGTCTACCAAAAGCAATTTTTAAAAAGTAGGATAGAAGAGGTTTTCAGAATTGATAAAGCCCTCTGATTGGCCAGGTTCAAGTCTACCACAATGTTAAGGAATCGTTTGATGTATTTCCGGGCAGGAGTTGTTTTGTTTGTTTGTTCTTGTTTTTGAAACAGAGTCTCACTCTGTCACCCAGACTCCGGGCAGGAGTTTTATTTTGTTAATTCACCACTTTTTCATGATAGTTTTCCTCTTAAGTTTTTTTTCTTGACTACCAGTCTACCTTGAATGTTGTCTTCTTTTCTAAGAAACCATCTCGATATGTTTCATTATTTGAGAAATGAAACATGGTTTCTCTGCTGTCTCCTAGTTTATTACCTTTGTTGTAATTAGAATATGTTGAGAAAGGAGCTGTGAATCCTTAGTCTATTAAAGGAACTCTCATAAATTAATTGATGAGGAATGCATTTATATTTAGAAATCTCAACAATAAAATCTTTGTTGACTTCTGTTCTGTTAGAAAGTAGTTCCATTATAAAAATGTTCATCATAATGGCATAAATCTCTTTTGGTGCCTATTAAGGGAAGTTTTAATCTCAGAAGAATGTTATCAAGAGGGAAGAGAAGATTTGATAAAATAGCCAACTGTTACTACTTTTTAAAATGTAGACTTATACAAGGGTGTTTTAAAAACAGTCTTGTTTTCTTGAATGGCTTGAAAAGTAGCAAACTGAGCTTATTTATACATTGGAAAATTCCTTTTATTTAGAACAGAACTTTGATTTATTAAGTTGTCACTTTGCTGCTTACATCAGTTAAGGTTAAATCTTTTTGCAACTTGAGACTAACTAGCTCAAGAACCTCTATGCAGGGGAGTAGATTTAGTAGACACATCATTACGTTACTTCACTGATTAGTTCACATGCCACTGAGTTCAGTGATCTTATTCTGATGTGTCATGAATGAACATTTTTCTATTCAGTAAAACTTTTCTTAGTCTACTTTGGGAAAATAGATTGAAATATGGTACTCTGAACTGCCCAGGGAGTTGGTATGTTGATGATTAAAGAGCAGCGTGTTCAAATTTGTTCAAAGACAGAATTCTGAATTGAAAAGATGGGATGACTGACTAGAAGCATGTTCTTAAATGTTAATGTTGGTGGCTAGGATATGGCAAGGAAGTTCAGATTTTTTTTCTTTACAATTCCTTTGAATTCAGAAAAAACCTTCTTGCTCATCTAAAATTGTAGGAAAATCAGTTTTGTGGATTAATTGTTCAGTGGAAAACTCTTAATTATCTTTTTGTATCAAAAAAGTAATTAAATGTTCTTTCAGGTGGCATGTTATTTGCTGACTTCTTTGAGGCAAATTTTGGGTGAAAAGAAACTAAGCACAATTAAGATGTTTGATTGACTCATTAGACTCAAGTTGAACTCAGTACAAAATGGCCAGTGCTAAGTTATATTCAGCTTAGTTAAAACCTAAACTACACAGCTAAATATATGCTCTTCATTGTTTAATTTCTATACGCAGTTAAAACTAGTCCTCGAAAACCTCGTGGGAGACCTAGAAGTGGCTCTGACCGAAATTCAGCTATCCTCTCAGATCCATCTGTGTTTTCCCCTCTAAATAAATCAGAGACCAAATCTGGAGATAAGATCAAGAAGAAAGATTCTAAAAGTATAGAAAAGAAGAGAGGAAGACCTCCCACCTTCCCTGGAGTAAAAATCAAAATAACACATGGAAAGGACATTTCAGAGTTACCAAAGGGAAACAAAGAAGATAACCTGAAAAAAATTAAAAGGACACCTTCTGCTACGTTTCAGCAAGCCACAAAGATTAAAAAATTAAGAGCAGGTAAACTGTCTCCTCTCAAGTCTAAGTTTAAGACAGGGAAGCTTCAAATAGGAAGGAAGGGGGTACAGATTGTACGACGGAGAGGAAGGCCACCATCAACAGAAAGGATAAAGACCCCTTCGGGTCTCCTCATTAATTCTGAACTGGAAAAGCCCCAGAAAGTCCGGAAAGACAAGGAAGGAACACCTCCACTTACAAAAGAAGATAAGACAGTTGTCAGACAAAGCCCTCGAAGGATTAAGCCAGTTAGGATTATTCCTTCTTCGAAAAGGACAGATGCAACCATTGCTAAGCAACTCTTGCAGAGGGCGAAAAAGGGGGCTCAAAAGAAAATTGAAAAAGAAGCAGCTCAGCTGCAGGGAAGAAAGGTGAAGACACAGGTCAAAAATATTCGACAGTTCATCATGCCTGTTGTCAGTGCTATCTCCTCGCGGATCATTAAGACCCCTCGGCGGTTTATAGAGGATGAGGATTATGACCCTCCAATTAAAATTGCCCGATTAGAGTCTACACCGAATAGTAGATTCAGTGCCCCGTCCTGTGGATCTTCTGAAAAATCAAGTGCAGCTTCTCAGCACTCCTCTCAAATGTCTTCAGACTCCTCCCGATCTAGTAGCCCCAGTGTTGATACCTCCACAGACTCTCAGGCTTCTGAGGAGATTCAGGTACTTCCTGAGGAGCGGAGCGATACCCCTGAAGTTCATACTCCACTGCCCATTTCCCAGTCCCCAGAAAATGAGAGTAATGATAGGAGAAGCCGAAGGTATTCAGTGTCGGAGAGAAGTTTCGGATCTAGAACGACGAAAAAATTATCAACTCTACAAAGTGCCCCCCAGCAGCAGACCTCCTCGTCTCCACCTCCACCTCTGCTGACTCCACCCCCACCACTGCAGCCAGCCTCCAGTATCTCTGACCACACACCTTGGCTTATGCCTCCAACAATTCCCTTAGCATCACCATTTTTGCCTGCTTCCACTGCTCCTATGCAAGGGAAGCGAAAATCTATTTTGCGAGAACCGACATTTAGGTGGACTTCTTTAAAGCATTCTAGGTCAGAGCCACAATACTTTTCCTCAGCAAAGTATGCCAAAGAAGGTCTTATTCGCAAACCAATATTTGATAATTTCCGACCCCCTCCGCTAACTCCCGAGGACGTTGGCTTTGCGTCTGGTTTTTCTGCATCTGGTACTGCTACTTCAGCCCGATTGTTTTCGCCACTCCATTCTGGAACAAGGTTTGATATGCACAAAAGGAGCCCTCTTCTGAGAGCTCCAAGATTTACTCCAAGTGAGGCTCACTCTAGAATATTTGAGTCTGTAACCTTGCCTAGTAATCGAACTTCTGCTGGAACATCTTCTTCAGGAGTATCCAATAGAAAAAGGAAAAGAAAAGTGTTTAGTCCTATTCGATCTGAACCAAGATCTCCTTCTCACTCCATGAGGACGAGAAGTGGAAGGCTTAGTACTTCTGAGCTGTCACCTCTCACCCCCCCGTCTTCTGTCTCTTCCTCGTTAAGCATTTCTGTTAGTCCTCTTGCCACTAGTGCCTTAAACCCAACTTTTACTTTTCCTTCTCATTCCCTGACTCAGTCTGGGGAATCTGCAGAGAAAAATCAGAGACCAAGGAAGCAGACTAGTGCTCCGCCAGAGCCATTTTCATCAAGTAGTCCTACTCCTCTCTTCCCTTGGTTTACCCCAGGCTCTCAGACTGAAAGAGGGAGAAATAAAGACAAGGCCCCTGAGGAGCTGTCCAAAGATCGAGATGCTGACAAGAGCGTGGAGAAGGACAAGAGTAGAGAGAGAGACCGGGAGAGAGAAAAGGAGAATAAGCGGGAGTCAAGGAAAGAGAAAAGGAAAAAGGGATCAGAAATTCAGAGTAGTTCTGCTTTGTATCCTGTGGGTAGGGTTTCCAAAGAGAAGGTTGTTGGTGAAGATGTTGCCACTTCATCTTCTGCCAAAAAAGCAACAGGGCGGAAGAAGTCTTCATCACATGATTCTGGGACTGATATTACTTCTGTGACTCTTGGGGATACAACAGCTGTCAAAACCAAAATACTTATAAAGAAAGGGAGAGGAAATCTGGAAAAAAACAACTTGGACCTCGGCCCAACTGCCCCATCCCTGGAGAAGGAGAAAACCCTCTGCCTTTCCACTCCTTCATCTAGCACTGTTAAACATTCCACTTCCTCCATAGGCTCCATGTTGGCTCAGGCAGACAAGCTTCCAATGACTGACAAGAGGGTTGCCAGCCTCCTAAAAAAGGCCAAAGCTCAGCTCTGCAAGATTGAGAAGAGTAAGAGTCTTAAACAAACTGACCAGCCCAAAGCACAGGTACTCTTTTCCACCTTGCCTATTAAAACTAACAGTTCATTGAGCTCTTTCTGTGGGCAAGTTTTAGGCTAAGTGGTTCAGTTATATCCAGTTATGAGAACCAAGAAAGGTATGGTGGAGGCAGTGGTATTTGCAGTAGTCCTTCAAGGACCAGTAGGATTTTGATAGGTAGAAAATGGCAGGACATAACATTCTAAGTAGAGGGAACAGTGTGGGTAAAAATGGAAAAGTAAGGAACATATTTGAGGAATACTGGATAGCTGGATTGGCACCTGTGGAAAATTGGTGAACTAAGGCTGAATGAACTAAGGTTGGGACTTAGATAACTTAAACAACTCAGAGGATACTGAGTTGTTTGTACCTTGTAGGTTTGATGTAATTAAACCTGGGACTTAATTTTAAAGGTACATTTTAATAGTCAAGTTGTTTTACTATCCCCGATAGAATAGAAAACCGGAGGGGAGCATTCTCTTCCTCTGAGTAGTGAAGGATTAGAGCAATAGATAATATGTTCTTGCAGAATACAAATGAGAAGTACTGGCCGGGTGCCATGGTTCATGCCTGTAATCCCACCACTTTGGAAGGCCAAGGTGGGCAGATCACTTGAGGTCAGGAGTTTGAGACCAGCCTGGCCTGGCCAATATGGTGAAACCTCATCTGCACTAAAAAAAAAAAAAAAAAAAAAAAATTAGTTGGTGATGCATGCCTCTATTCCCAGCTACTCGGGAGATTGAGGCAAGAGAATCACTTGAACCTGGGAGACAGAGATAGCAGTGAGCTGAGATCCCGCCACTGCACTCAAGCCTGGGCCAATAGAGTAAGACTCTCTCTCAAAATAAATAAATAAACAGATTAGAAGCACTTAGCCTTAGGCCATGGAACAGGAAAGCTATAGAATTCTGTTAGTTAACAGGATGCCAAACAGATTTTTACAAAGACCAGCATTTTTGTTTTTTTTTTTATTGTTTTGTTTGTTTATTTGTTTAACAAAGTAAGCTAGTCACTGGCCTTTTCTGAGAAGTGTTGCTGATCTTTAGGGTCTTTTGAAAAGATTGTCATGTAATAGATGCCTATTGATGCCAGCATATCAAGTTAGATTAAGATGGCCATAAACTTAGATTTGTAATGGTATTCAGGGCCAGGCGCAGTGGCTCACGCCTGTAATCCCAGCACTTTGGGAGGCCGAGGCGGGCAGATCACGAGGTCGGGAGATCGAGACCATCCTGTTCAACATGGTGAACCCCTGTCTCTACTAAAGATACAAAAACTTAGCCAGACATGGTGGCATGTGCCTGTAGTACCAGCTACTCGGGAGGTTGAGGCAGGAAAATCGCTTGAACCTGGGAGGCAGGTTGCAGTGAGCCGAGATTGCGGCACTGCACTCCAGCCTGGGTAACAGAGTGAGACTCCGTCTCAAAAAAATAAATAAATAAAATTAATGTTATTCAACCTAGGGCCATAGTTACATTTAGTAATTCTGCCAGTTGAGAATTGTAGCAGGAATATAATGGGACTTATTTTTAACACCACGTTGGATGTTTTTTGTGATAGGAGCAGTGGCTCTTTAAAATCTGAGACATTTCTGTTGTAGCCTTTTATACTTCCTTTTTTTTTTTGAGACGGAGTTTCACTCTTGTTGCCCAGGCTGGAGTACAATGGCGTGATCTCAGCTCACTGCAACCTCCGCCTTCCAGGTTCAAGCAATTCTGCCTCAGCCTCCCGAGTAGCTGGGATTACGGGCATGCGCCACCACACCCGGCTAATTTTGTATTTTTAGTAGAGACAGGGTTTCTCAGTGTTGGTCAGGCTGATCTCAAACTCCCGACCTCAGGTGATCCGCCTGCTTCGGCCTCCCAAAGTGCTGGAATTGCAGGCGTGAGCCACTGCGCCCAGCCTATACTTTCATTTATAAGTTATCTCACTCCTACTTCTCTGTTGATCAAGGAAATATAAGAAATAGTTTTTGGTTAGATAAGCTACATTTATACCACACTGAACTTTTTGGTAATAGAGACTGGCAGCTTGAATTTTGAGGGGAATTTAAAATAGTAGTGTAATTGGGAATAGAAGCTTAGTTGTTTGTTTGTTTTTAAGATAGGGTCTCACTCTGTCACCCAAGGTGGCTCAAGTGATACTCTTGTCCCAGCCTCCTAAGTAGCTAGAACTACAGGTGTGTATTACCACGCCCAGCCAATTTTTAAATTTTGGGTAGAGATGGATTCTCGCTATGTTGCCCATACTGGTCTTGAACTCCTGGCCTCAAATGATCTTCCCACCTCAAGCTGTTTTTTATTTTTTGATTAGAGACCTTTTTTTTGTGCTGCCAATTAGGATACGGTAATAGCTGATTTCTGTTTTGATGTGATTTATCAGCTGGGAATAATTAGAGTTGTATGTTTTGATTCTAAGTCATCATGAAATTGATCAAGTATACCTTGGCTTCGTTCAGTTATAATTTTAACATGTATGGTTGTTACTGTTTTTGGATTGCCTCATATTCAGGGTCAAGAAAGTGACTCATCAGAGACCTCTGTGCGAGGACCCCGGATTAAACACGTCTGCAGAAGAGCAGCTGTTGCCCTTGGCCGAAAACGAGCTGTGTTTCCTGATGACATGCCCACCCTGAGTGCCTTACCATGGGAAGAACGAGAAAAGATTTTGTCTTCCATGGGGAATGATGGTAGGTCAGGAAGGTCAACTTGGAGTCGGAACAGGCTTTTGATTTGTTTGTTGATTATTCTGGGGATGCCCAGTAGGCTCTTCATAGTTAGTCTGGGTCCTCTGAAAAACAGATGGCAAGAGGGGATTAAAAACATGAGGATTTTATTAAAGGAAATGCCTGAGAAGGAAAACGGGGAGGTAGCCAGGGAAGGCTGGGAGAGCTGTCAGACTTCACCCTCATGAAGGAGAAGGGGAAGGAAGGCTAGAATCTTCCTAGACTGCTGTGCAGGTAAGAAAGGTTTAGAAAGCTGTCAAGGTGTCTTTGAGTAAAAGTGGACTGTCAGGGGAGTCTTGTGTCTCTCGGGAGCAGGTGGAGGAGTGACTCCTCCACCGAGTCACTGCCTGAAAGCCCGTGGTAAGTGTGGCCTCTGCACCACTCGATTTCAGAGCACAGAAGCGGGGGCCCAGATCAGTTGTGCTTTCTGTAGTTGGAGGTCTAGGAGGCACGTCATGGCTGCCATACAGTTCTTAAGTGCAGAGTAGCCACTCAAAACGAATTTAGAGGTTTGAAGAATCCTTAGAAGCATTTGGTTTCTATTCTTGATTTTAGATTAGACTGTTTTGTTTTCAATATTTGGAATTTTGCTTTCATCGAGACGCAAGTTGTTGGCTTTTTTTTTTTTTTTTTTTTGAGACGGAGACTCGTTGTGTCGCCCAACCTGGAGTACAGGGGCACGATCTCAGCTCACTGTAGCCTCCACTTCCTGGGTTCAAGCGATTCTCCTGCGTCAGCCTCCTGAGTATCGGATTACAGGCATGTGCCACCACGCCCAGCTAATTTTTGTATTTTTAGTGGAGAGGGGTTTTGCTATGTTGGCCAGGCTGGTCTCAAACCCCTGACCTCAGGCGATCTGCCCGGCTCAGCCTCCCAAAGTGGTAGGATTACAGACATGAGCCACTGTGCCCAGCCAAGTTATTGGCATTTTTACACATTTAAATAACTATTTAAAATAGATTCTGAGTTCTGTATATAAATATTTTAATATATTTTATTTTTGGAGTACCAATTAAAACAAGGTTTGAAGGTAGCTAATGACAGAAGGGGATTTTTGAGAACCTCTCCTTCTACTCCCAAGAAGGGATTCAGTACTCCCTTGGAACTAATGCCATATTTCTTTAACAGACAAGTCATCAATTGCTGGCTCAGAAGATGCTGAACCTCTTGCTCCACCCATCAAACCAATTAAACCTGTCACTAGAAACAAGGCACCCCAGGAACCTCCAGTAAAGAAAGGACGGCGATCGAGGCGGTGTGGGCAGTGTCCCGGCTGCCAGGTGCCTGAGGACTGTGGTGTTTGTACTAATTGCTTAGATAAGCCCAAGTTTGGTGGTCGCAATATAAAGAAGCAGTGCTGCAAGTAAGTGGGTGTTTTACTCTGAGATGTTGACCTCTCATCCATAAAGTTGCTTATTTATCCCCAGTTTGTTGCAGAGATGCATCAGGACACTGAATGTGGTTGTAATTGAGTTGCAACTTCTAACTTATTACAGTTAGATTTTGTGGTGTGGGCTGTTCTTAAATAAGAAATACTCTGGGGCCATGCTGTCATTAATAGAATGTTCTGCAACAATGGAAATGTTCTATTGGAATAGTAGACAACAGTAATGGAAATGTTTAGTTCAGTGTGGCAGCCGTTAGCCACATGTGGCTGTTGAGTGCTTGACATGTGATTAGTGTGACTGAGGAACTACATTGTTTATCTTGTTTAACTTTAGCCATGTGTAACTAATGGCTACCATATCAGACTGTAGCTCTGGAGGATTCCTACTTAAAACCTGACAACTTTATGAAATTATGTTGACCCAACAAAATTATGACAATTCAGGAAACATTGGAGATACACTGCATAAATATCTGTGCTTTCCGACTGTCTCTTAGAATATTTTTATGCACATGGAATTTTTTTTTTTAAGAGACAGGGTCTTGCTCTGATGCCCAGGCTGGAGTGCAGTGGCATGATCATAGCTCACTGCCAACGTTGAACTCCTAGGCTCCAGTGATCCTCCTGCCTTGGCCTCTCAAAGTACTGGGATTACAGGCATGAGCCACAGTGCTTGGCCTCATATGAAATTTCTGGGTTTTTTTTTTTTTTTTTGAGATGGAGTTTCACTCTTTTTGCCCAGGCTGGAATGCAATGGCGCGATCTCAGCTCACCGCAACCTCTGCCTCCCGGGTTCAAGGGATTCTCCTGCCTCAGCCTCTCGAGTAGCTGGGATTACAAGCATGCGCCACCATGCCTGGCTAATTTTTGTATTTTTAGTAGAGAGGGGGTTTCTCCATGTTGGTCAGGCTGGTCTTGAACTCCCGACCTCAGGTGATCCACCTGCCCCGGCCTCCCAAAGTGCTGGGATTACAGACGTGAGCCACCGCATCCGGCTGAAATTTCTGTTTTTAAGAAGTTTTGTTTTAATTTGTATGGGTACATAGTAGGTATATACATTTATGGTATATATAAGATGTTTTGATACAGGCATGCAATGCATCATAATCATATCATGCAAAATGGGGTATCCATTCCCTTAAGCATTTATCCTTTGTATTATAAACAATCCAGTTATACTCTTTCAGTATACAATTAAATGTACAATTAAATTATTATTGACTATAATCACCCTGTTGTGCTATCAAATGCTAAGTCTTATTCATTCTTTCTAATTATTTTTTTATACCCATTAGCCATCCCCTAATATGGAATTTTTTATGTTGAAATTTTTATTACTCTACTTTTTCTCCTCTTTTTTAGTCAGTTTGTGGATATACTTTTTGCCATCTGGGATACTTTATTTAAAGTAGATCAAGATAGTAGCATAAACAGAAATTTTGGTGATTGAGCATCTTGTAAATTACCTGGCACAAATAATAGGTATCAATAGATATTTGCTGAATGAGTGAGTGACATGAAAGTGAGAAATGCTACATTATTGGGAGAAATGCTACATTATTTACTTCAGGGGAGATAATTTCTAGGAGACAAGAAGTAGTTCTGTGCTTTGGTTTGGTCTGACCTTAAGCAAGAATCTTGTCTCAGTCTCATTAGTGGAAAGAAGTAAAGTACTTCACAGATCACAAAAAAGTACATGACAGCAAGATAAAGTTGTGCTAAATTTAAGAGTTAAAGTGGATTCAGTGCAATTGTAGACTTCAGATTACATTAGAATTTTATTAAATCTAAATTTAGGGGTGAAGTATATATCAAAGCCACCAGATTTAATTATAGCATTGTAGTGGTAGACAAAGGAGTTGTTTGATAATTTTAGTCTGTTTTGTGTTAAGATTACTTGATGAATATTAACCTCATAAGAGAGTAGGACTGATGCGACTACAAGAAATACTGACTGATGACTTTGTGTGTGGTGCTAGTCAGTGTTGGATTACAAGAAATTTGAGTCCCATTTCAAAAATAATTTGATATTTGCTCCTTTTAGATCCTAAAGGTAGGTGAATCCGGGGATTCAAAGGCTCAAATTTAATCTGAGTAATGAGTAGTCCTTTTTTCAGCTATAAAAATGTGAACCTGAATAAAGATTCACTGATTGTTGCAGGCAAAATGAACACTTGTTTCAGTGCTTCTCTTCTAAATTTAATTTGTTTCATGGTTTAATCCTTGTTTTCCTAGGATGAGAAAATGTCAGAATCTACAGTGGATGCCTTCCAAAGCCTACCTGCAGAAGCAAGCTAAAGGTAGTGTTGTTAAAAAGGTCTTCCCCCAAATGCTCCTTGCTTAAATGCTGTGTAGTTGTATACATCCAGTAGAAGAGAATACTTTTTTTTTTTTTTAAGTGCAACTCTTTCGCAGGGAGTAGATTGTTGAAGCTAGGTAATAGGTACATGGGGGTTGATTGGACTATTTCCTGTATTGGGGGTATTTTTTAAATTTTCCATAATAAATTTTTAAGATTTATATAAAAATTATAGTTCATTCTATTTCCTAGAGCAATTAAAGTATACCTATTTCACCTGATCAACTTGGCATTAACTTTCTTTAGCCTTTCAATGCTAACTTTTAGCTGCAGGAAACTGAGAATGTTGTGTCACATTTCTACGCTTCTATTTTTTAAAGGTATTTTTTTAACTTATTTTTAATTTTTGTGGATACATAGCAGATGTATTTATTATTTATTTTTTTGAGACAGAGTCTCACTCTGTCTTTCAGGCTGGGGTGCAGTAGCATGATTATGACTCACTGTAGCCTCAACCTCCCAGACTGAAGCCATCCTCCCATCTCAGCCTCCCTAGTAGCTGGGACTACAGGTGCGCACCACTATGCCTGGCTAATTTTTGTAATTTTCGTTTGCAGAGACAGGATTTTGCCATGTTGCCCAGGCTGGTCTTGAACTCCTGGGCTCAAGCGATCCTCTCGCCTTGGCCTCCCAAAGTTCTGGAATTACAGGCATGAGCCACCACTGTACCTGGCCAGCAGGTGTATTAATTTATGGGGGCACATGAGATATGTTGATACAGGCATACAATGGGTAATAATCACATCAGGGTACATGGGATGTCCATTACCTCAAGCATTTATCCTTTGTGTTACAAACAATCTAATTATACTCTTGTAATTATTTTTAAGGGTACAGTAAATGATTGCTGACTGTAATTACCCTGTTGTATTATCAAAAACTAGATCTTATTCACTTCTATCTAGCTATATTTTTGTACCCATTAACCATCCCCACTTTGCCCCTCAACCTCACTACCCTTCTCAGCCTCTCATAACCATCATTCTCTCTCTCTCTCTATCTCCATCATTTCAATTGTTTTAATTTTTAGCTCCCACAAATGAGTGCGAACATGTGATGTTTGTCTCTCTGTGCCTGGCTTATTTCACTTAACATAATGTCCTCTAGTTCCATCCATGTTGTTTCAGATGATAGGATCTCATTCTTTTTTATGGCTGAATAGTACTCCATTGTGGATATGTACCACATTTTCTTCATCCATTCATCTGTTAATGAACGCTTAGATTGCTTTCAAATCTTGGCTGTCATGAGTATTGCTGCAGTAAACATGAGAGTGCAGATATCTCTTTGATATACTGATTTCCTTTCTTTTGGTATATACCTAGCTGTGGGATTGCTGGATCATATGGTGGCTCTGTAATTCTATTTTAAATAAAATTATTCTCACTTATAGACAGCTGATGTTGTTGTTTTTCCCCCAGCTGTGAAAAAGAAAGAAAAAAAGTCTAAGACCAGTGAAAAGAAAGAGAGCAAAGAGAGTAGTGTTGTGAAGAACGTGGTGGACTCTAGTCAGAAACCTACCCCATCAGCAAGAGAGGATCCTGCCCCAAAGAAAAGCAGTAGTGAGCCTCCTCCACGAAAGCCCGTCGAGGAAAAGAGTGAAGAAGGGAATGTCTCGGCCCCTGGGCCTGAATCCAAACAGGCCACCATTCCAGCTTCTAGGAAGTCAAGCAAGCAGGTCTCCCAGCCAGCACCAGTCATCCCCCCTCAGCCACCTACTACAGGACCGCCAAGAAAAGAAGTTCCCAAAACCACTCCTAGTGAGCCCAAGAAAAAGCAGCCTCCACCACCAGAATCAGGTGAGTGCGGAGGGCAAGAAGGAATTGCTGAACCACAAGTACTAACAAAAAAGCACTGATGTCTCAAACAGCATTTGAAAGCAGGAAATGTATGATTTTAAGTCTTCAGTTCAAGAAAATCAGCATTCTTTCTAACTATTATGTATAATAATAAACAAACAAAAAACCAGGTAAATTGGAGGTATTGTTTTAATTTCCTGTTCGAAGCCTAGAGTTTAAATAGTTTTTTTTTTTTTTTCTAATGCCCCTTTCTTCACAGGTCAGTCAGTATTAAAGTAGTCGTTGCCAGCATCTGACTGCAATTTATTCTGAATTTTTTAGGTCCAGAGCAGAGCAAACAGAAAAAAGTGGCTCCCCGCCCAAGTATCCCTGTAAAACAAAAACCAAAAGAAAAGGTGAGGAGAGATTTGTTTCTCTGCCATTTCTCAGGGATGTATTCTATTTTGTAGGGAAAAAGCCTTATCCTTGACTTCTATGTATATGGCAGTGGAATTCCTTAAAATTAAGAAACTTCAAGTTTAGGCTTTTAGCTGGGCACAGTGGCTCACGCCGGTATCCCAACACTTAATGAGGCTGAGGTGGGAAGATTGCTTGAGGCCAGCAGTTCGAGACCAACCTGGGCAGCATAGCAAGACCCTGTCTTTATTTAAACAAAAAAAAAAAAAAAGAAGAAGAAGAAGTTAGCCAGGCATGGTGGCACTTGCCTGTGGTCCCAGGTACTCAGGAGGCTGAGACAGAAGGATCGTCTTGAGCCCAGGAATTCGAGGCTACAGTGAGCTATGATTGTACCATTGCAGTCCAGCCTGGGTGACAAAGCAAAACACTGTCTCCAAAAAGAAAAGTTTGGGCTTGGCAAGGCACGGTGGCTCATGCCTGTGATCCCAGCACTTTGGGAAGCCGAAGCGGGCAGATCACTTGAGGTCAAGAGTTTGAGACCAGCCTGGCCAACATGGTGAAACCCTGTCTCTACTAAAAATACAAAAATTAGCCGGGTGTGGTAGTGGGCGCTTGTAATCCTAGCTACTTGGGAGGCTGAGGCAGGGGAATTGCCTGAACCTGTGAGTCAGAGGCTGCAGTGAGCTTAGACTGCATCACTGCACTCTACCTTGGATGACAGAGCGAGACTCCATCTCAAAAAAAAAAGTTTAGGCTTTACCCTGTTTCCTTTTTGGTCTCTTCCTTGTTGCTTTTCCCTTCTTTGTGGCCCTGTATGTTCTAGCCTAGGAATCTGCTTATTCTAAAAGCCATTTGGCATAATTATTTTTTGACCCCAACATCCTTTAGCAATTATTTGTCTGTAAAAATCACCCTTCCCTGTTTTCACTATTTTTATTTATTATGGATAAAGAGATAGTGTGGTGACTTACATCTATAATCCCAGCACTCTGGGGGACCAAGGTGGGAGGATCACTTGAGGGCAGGAGCTGGAGACCAACCTGGGCAACAAAGTGACACACAGTTGCTATAAAAAATTTAAAAATCAACTAGGCATGGTGGCATGCACCTGTAGTCCCAGCTACTCTTGAGAAGCTGAGGCAGGAGGATCACTCGAGCCCACAAAGTCTAGGCTGCGGTGAACTATGATTGTGCCACTGTACTGCAGCCTAGGCAACAAAGCAAGACCCAATCTATTAAAAAAATTTTTTTGAAGATTATTTCTCTATTTATGTTGGAAACATGTTTTTTAGATCTATTAATAAGACTTGTCATTTGCGTTATTATCTGTTGCAAATACGAAGGCAAATAGGGTGTGATTTTGTTCTATATTCATCTTTTGTCTCCTTAGGAAAAACCACCTCCGGTCAATAAGCAGGAGAATGCAGGCACTTTGAACATCCTCAGTACTCTCTCCAATGGCAATAGTTCTAAGCAAAAAATTCCAGCAGATGGAGTCCACAGGATCAGAGTGGACTTTAAGGTAAAGGTTTTCAGTGACCGTAAAGTATATTGAGTGTCAAAGACTTTAAATAAAGAAAATGCTACTACCAAAGGTGTTGAAAGAGAAAATCAGCACCAACTGGGGGAATGAATAAGAACTCCCATTCACAGATGGGTTTAGCGCTGGGAGAGCTTTGGTCAGTGTTCTTAGGTCACTGTTTGTGAACTGACTGCAGAACATAGATAATGAAACATTCCTATCCATCCTGAGCAGTATCAGAGGAAGTAATTCCTTCACATGGAAAGTATCAAACCATAATGATTCCTTGAGTTAGCAAAACTGTAAGGGAAATTCAGTCCCAGTGTATCTTTGCAATATATTCAATATGAATTGAATAAGCAAGCCTTTTAATAGTCTGTGTCTGAGATTTAAACTTTCTAAAGCAGCAGTTATTTTTGGACTCATTGAAATGAAATACTCTGACATTCTGATGTCATACTAATTTTATGCTTTTCATCCTTATTTTCCATCCAAAGTTGTGTAATTGTAAAACTTTCCTAACTGACCTTTCTCTCTCCACAGGAGGATTGTGAAGCAGAAAATGTGTGGGAGATGGGAGGCTTAGGAATCTTGACTTCTGTTCCTATAACACCCAGGGTGGTTTGCTTTCTCTGTGCCAGTAGTGGGCATGTAGAGGTAAGGCATCCTGCTTCTTTGTACCCCAGGAAGTACACAGATTATTTTTCTGTGGATGAAATTACTATAGTCTGTTTTGTTGGTGTTTAGCAGGTACTATCCCCTGTTTAAACCAGCTAAATAAATGTTTTGAAGTATTTTAGAGATGTTAGGAAGGAATCTGCTATTAGAGTAGCAAAGTTATTGAGAGTGAAAAGATCAATAATCCCATCTCTCTTAAATTCAGTCTTTATTAGAGTTCTGATCTTTCTGTTAGATGTCTAAATAAGAGAAAAAATTATACAGTGGTCTATTAAAAGGGATGCTATTGGTGGTTGTTTTATATTGTATATCAGAGCCTCTTTGTCTACAAAGAGCTCTTACCAGTTAATAAGAAAAAGGAATGATATCCAGAAAAAAAATAGGCAAAAGACAGAAATAGATAATTCACAAAATTAGAAATAAATACATGGTAGGTGGCGGGGGAGGTGAAAGGAGGGTGTCTGTTTTTTAGCCCTCTAGTGACCAAAAACTGGAAATTAAAGCATGATAAAAAAGAATCCTGAATAAATGGGGACTTTCTGTTGGTAGAAAGAAATATAGATTAGTTACAATCTTTCTTTCTGAGGAAATTATTTGGAAATATATATTTATTTTTAAAATAGGTATATCCTCTAACATAGCAATTGCACTTCAAATACTTATGGACATAATTAGATAAAGTGGCAAATCTGTAGATATAAAGTAGTGTTCATTTCAATATTGTTCATGATAATAAAAAACTGGAAACAACCCAAAAGTCCATATAGGAGCATGGGTTAAAATAAGTATAGGGCATATATAATGGCAAATATGAAGTCCTAAAGATGATAATATAGATTGATGATATTAGGTTGGTGCAAAAGTAATTGCAGTAATAACATGGAAAGATGTCCATGACATATCACTGAGTGAAAAGAACAGGTTACAAGATAGTATATAAAGCACAATCCCATCTTAGTTTGGAAAAGTGTTTTTAGAATATATATCTAGAAAACAATCTGGAAGGATTCATAGCAAAATATTAAGAGTGTGGTTGGATTAGGGGTGACTTTTATTTGTTTCTCTGTTTTTTTGTTTTTTTTTTTTTAATCTTTCTGAGTTTTTTTGCAGTATGTACCACCTTTACAATGAGAAAGGAAAAAGTGCACAATTTTGAATAGGAAGCAGTAGTTTGTCATTTATAAGGGACATATCCTACATCCTTTACAGTTCTTAAATTCCTGGCAGATACCTCTTTGGCTTATTACTTACCACATATGTATGCAAAGGTAGTAAAGAAAATCCAGGTCGGGTGCAATGGCTCACGCCTGTAATCCCAGCACTTTGGGATGCTGAGGCAGGAGGACTGCTTGAGCTCAGGAGTTCAAGATCAGCCTGAGCAACAGTGAGACCTCATCTCTACTCAAAAAAAAATACCAGGCATGGTAGCATGTGCCTATAGTCCCAGCTACTCTAGTCCCAGCTACTTGGGAGGCTGAGGTGAGAGGATCACTTGAGCCCAGGAGACCAAGGCTGTAGTGAGCCATTATCACGCCACTGCACTCCAGCCTGGGCAACTAAGCAAGACCCTGTCTCAAAAAAATAAGAAAAAATAAGAAAATCCAAGCTAGGTTGAAATCTGAATGTTGAGCAGTCAGTGAGACACAAACTAGCTAAGAAACTCAACCCTGCCCACTTGCCATTTGAAGTTATTACTAGCAAAATTACAAATTATTGCCTGGTATTCATTTACTAAGCAAATATTCTCTTAGTCCCTATTACGAACAACTTATTGTTCTAAGTGCAGGAGTTGCTTCAGATATCATTGAGACTGAGAATATTCAGTCTACAAGTGCCAGGGGTCTGTATCTCTTTTCCCTCCTAATATAGTGCTTT
The DNA here is from genome assembly GCF_009764315.1 of Trachypithecus francoisi. Classification (NCBI taxonomy): domain Eukaryota; kingdom Metazoa; phylum Chordata; class Mammalia; order Primates; family Cercopithecidae; genus Trachypithecus; species Trachypithecus francoisi. The sequence goes on from NW_022681473.1 coordinate 106,807,646, forward strand.
GCACCCACATGTATGCCACCCACAGGTATAACTTATTTTTATAGCACCAGTCCTTCAACTTCTGAGATTAAACAGATTTCTTTTTCAGGGTATAATTGTTCTGATTTAAATTCTTTATAGTTGTACATAGCAATCTCACAGGATTCCTAAAACATGAATTAGAGAATAGCCTGCTGCCTGCACTGCACTCCTAAAGCATAACCAGTGCTTGATGAACTCTCTTCCAGGCGAATTTTTTTTTTTTTTTTTTTGAGACGGAGTCTCGCTCTGTCGCCCAGGCTGGAGTACAGGGGCCGGATCTCAGCTCACTGCAAGCTCCGCCTCCCGGGTTTACGCCATTCTCCTGCCTCAGCCTCCCGAGTAGCTGGGACTATAGGCGCCCGCCACCTCGCCTGGCTAGTTTTTTGTATTTTTTAGTAGAGACGGGGTTTCACCAGGTTAGCCAGGATGGTCTCGATCTCCTGACCTTGTGATCCGCCCGTCTCGGCCTCCCAAAGTGCTGGGATTACAGGCTTGAGCCACCGCGCCCGGCCCCAGGCGAATTTTTTAAACCTTTTATGTTGACATGATTTCAGACTTACAAAAAAACTATGAGTCGTACAAAGAATTCTAGGTACCCCTCACCCAGATTCCCTAAGTGTTAATATGTTTCTCTGTGTGTATCTATTTTACAAAATAACAAATAAAATACATATACACATTTTACCTATAGATATACATTTGTCTAAAAATTTGAGAACAAGTTGCAGACATACACCATTTTACCTCTAAATATTTTAGTATGTATTTTTAAAAATCAAAGACATTCTTGTATTTAACCATGGTATAATTACCAAATCAGGAAATTAACATTGGTACATTACTATTATCTGATCTATAGGCCTTATTTAGGTTTGACCAATTGTCCCAATAATTCCTTTGTGGCAAATGAAAATTCTGGATTATCCTAATTCGTATTTTTGAAAATCCTGTATCAATATAAAAATAACTTATTTCTAAAATTCGAAATGGAGGCTGGGCGTGGTGACTCATGCCTGCAATCCCAGCACTTTGGGAGGCCTAGGCAGGTGGATCACGAGGTCAGGAGATGGAGACCATCCTCGCTAACACGGTGAAACCCCATCTCTACTAAAAATACAAAAAATTAGCCAGGTGTGGTGGCACGCACCTGTAATCCCAGCTACTCAGGAGACTGAGGCTGGAGAATCGCTTGAACCCAGGAGGCGGAGATTGCAATGAATCGAGATTGCACCACTGCACCCCAGCCTGGGTGACAGAGTGAGACTCCATTTCAAAAAAATAAGTAAATAAAAATAAAAATGAATTTAAAAAAATAAAATAGAAATGGAAAGGACAAACCAGAGCTTAGAATTGTTTTGTATATTACAGAAAACGTTTAAACCCTCCCTATTTCCCTCACCCCACTCCTTTACATTCCCATAGCTCTCTGTTTATACCACTCTTAGGGCACTTAGCATGTTCTGTTAAATCTTGGATTATGTTTACTTTGTTACTTTCTAATTCCACTGTTATTACCACTTTAGTACTCTGAATCTCCCACAGTGCCCAATACTGTACTTTTTTTACATAGTCATTATAATGAATATGTATTGACTTAAATATATGCCAGTGGGCTACTAAAACCCAAAGTATATAAGGAGGGTATGGTTGATTATGTTTTTCTACATATTATTTGATGTACTTCTATCTTCCCATGTTCTTACTATAGTTTGTGTATTGCCAAGTCTGTTGTGAGCCCTTCCACAAGTTTTGTTTAGAGGAGAACGAGCGCCCTCTGGAGGACCAGCTGGAAAATTGGTGTTGTCGTCGCTGCAAATTCTGTCACGTTTGTGGAAGGCAACATCAGGCTACAAAGGTACAAAACTTGGTAACAGAACTACAGCTGGACCTCTGTGTCAGTGGGTTCTGTATCCCTGGACTCAACCAATCTTGGATTGACTATATCTGGGAAAAAATTAGTAGTTGCCTCTGTACTCTATGTGAACAGACTTTTTCTTGTCATTATTTCCTAAACAATACAGTATAACAACTATTTACATTGTATTAGGTATGATAAGTAATCTAGAGATAATTTAAAGTATATGGCGGGCGGATCACTTGAGGCCAGGAGTTTGAGACCATCCTGAGCTAACATGGTGAAACCCCATCTCTACTAAAAATAAAAAAATTAGCCAGGCGTGGTGGTGGTCATCTGTAGTCCCAGCTACTTGGGAGGCTGAGGCAGGAAAATCGCTTGAACTTTGGACGCAGAGGTTGCAGTGAGCCACTCCAGCCTGTGGTGCAGTCTGTCACGCCAGCCTAGGTGACAGAGTGAGACTCCATCTCAAAAAAAATAAGTATATGGGAGGATGTGCATTTTCTTATATGCAAATGCTGCACCATTTTGTCTATGGGACTTGAGCATCCATGGACTTTGGTATCCTCTGGGGGTCCTGGAACCAATCCCCCACGGAAATCAAGGATGACTGTGCTTAGAGTATTGCTTTCTTTTTCGATCTCTATTTCTGTCTTTCAGTTAAGATTTTGTATCTATATTATTTCTCTTTTTGCTTAGTCTGTCTTTAGTATTTAATTGAGTATCATCAGTTGCCCATTTTGTGTTTTAATTTTGGAACAATGGCAGAAAACATGATATTGAATAAAATTCCAAAAATAAGTCAAATCTCCCTAGTAAGAATGCTGATCACCAAGTGCCTTTGGCAGGAGTAAATAATGCGTGAGGAAATTCAAACTTAAAATTGTGTGCTCTACTTACTTGCCAGTAAATGTGAAATGGGGTACTAAGTAATAAGTGTTGGGTGAAGGTAATATGATGCTCATCTTTTTGCCATTATATTTTCTTACAGCAGCTGCTGGAGTGTAATAAGTGCCGAAACAGCTATCACCCTGAGTGCCTGGGACCAAACTACCCCACCAAACCCACAAAGAAAAAGAAAGTTTGGGTGAGTTATACACGTGATGCTCTTACAGAGAACTGTCCTGTGACTATTGGGCTTATGTAACTTGTATTACAAATATCTATGCTTGAGGATGTCAGTATGACAATCTTTTTGCCTCATTACTAGGAAATCATCTCAGTAGAGAAATGAAATCTATAAATGGATGCATTTAAGAACCTTTTAGTTAAGGAAAGATATTAAAAACAAGAAATTCCTATTGAATTTCTTTTCCTCTTTTCTAGATCTGTACCAAGTGTGTTCGCTGTAAGAGCTGTGGATCCACAACTCCAGGCAAAGGGTGGGATGCACAGTGGTCTCACGATTTCTCACTGTGCCATGACTGCGCCAAGCTCTTTGCTAAAGGTACCCAAAAAGCCAGTTTTGCCAGCTTTCGGAGGTTGTACTTGGTGTTTTGGAGGTGAACTAGACTCTCTAGTGAAATGAAATAAAAAGTCTCACAATTATGTCAAGGATACCATTTAGACACATTTCCTAAGTTCCTATTTAGAACTTATCAACTAGAAATGTCTTGTTAGTTTATATGGGAAGTGTTAAGAGGACTTTTCATTATAACTCACCACAAAGAAATCCTCTAAGCTAGTATTTCCCAAAGTGTGGTATATATATTATATATTTGATTATTTCAGAAGTGATTTTAGTTGGTACTCAAACATTTTCTTTTAATAGTTATATTAGGCCGGGCGCGGTGGCTCAAGCCTGTAATCCCAGCACTTTGGGAGGCCGAGGTGGGTGGATCACGAGGTCAGGAGATCGAGACCCTCCTGGCTAACACGGTGAAACCCCGTCTCTACTAAAAAAAAAAAATACAAAAAACTAGCCGGGTGAGGTGGCAGGCGCCTGTAGTCCCAGCTACTGGGAGCCTGAGGCGGGAGAATGGCGGGAACCCAGGAGGCGGAGGTTGCAGTGAGCCAAGATCGCGCCACTGCACTCCAGCCTGGGCGACACAGCGAGACTCCGTCTCAAAAAAAAAAAAAAAAATAGTTATATTAGAAAAAATATTAATATAATGAATACATTAAACCTATTATATTACTGACTTAGGATAATCATATAAAGTTCAGTATTTTAACTAAGATAAGCAGATCAGTTTGAAGAAGTTCATTAAGTAAAAAATAATAGAGGAGATCTCTGTATATAAAGAAAATTTATGAAGGTTATGCAGAGTACTGAATCTTAGGAAGTGCTCCTCTAAGCTCTAATGTAAATGCCCTAGAAATAAGGAAAAAGCTTACATGTACTGTTTCTGACTTCCATATTGCCACTTCCTTTTAAATATTTAAATACTTCTTTCAAATGTGTAAGAAATTTCTCTCTTCCATTCTTTTCGATTGTTTTACCTTGAAAATCTACCTCATGACCTTTAAAAATGAAAACTAGTAAACTAAAGAAAACTAGTGGCGTATAAAGCTTTTCTATGAGTATTTGAGGGGTTCAGAATAATCTTGAGACTGCAGATATGTGAACATTCCACAGTAGATCCATGCTGGTGTTCATGATCCCAGAAGAAGATTTAGATTGGGTTGGTATATGCAAGTCAAGGGCCGTAAAAACACATATATGTGAGCCAAAGCACTGCTGTAAACTTTGCTTTGCTTTCAGGAAACTTCTGTCCTCTCTGTGACAAATGTTATGATGATGATGACTATGAGAGTAAGATGATGCAATGTGGGAAGTGTGATCGCTGGGTCCATTCCAAATGTGAGAATCTTTCAGGTACAGAAGGTTGGAGTCTTTTTCTTTCAGTTTTCTTCTTTATAGGTACTACTGCATTTATAAGCCTCTAGAGCACTTTAAACCTAAAATTATGGTTGTGTTGTTATTTGAAATCTCTAAATTTATTTTTTAGTTTCTAGAATAAGCAGCATTGTATTACATTTGTGCTCACTTATCATGAATTTATGCCTTTAAAGTATTTATTTGCTGTCCTTTGTGGGTTCCATAACCTGATTCTCAATAACCAAATTCAGGATTAGTGTTAATTAATAATGCCACTTTTTGAGATCAATATGTGTGATATCCATGAGAATATTAGAATCTTAATGTGGTGCCCAACATGGCTTTATAGTAAGTTCAGTGGAATAGTTTCCTCTTCTTCCTGTCTCCCATTCTTCAGAGGACTTCATCATGGTAGGTTTTTGTTTTCTTAGATGAGATGTATGAGATTCTATCTAATCTGCCAGAAAGTGTGGCCTACACTTGTGTGAACTGCACTGAGCGGCACCCTGCAGAGTGGCGACTGGCCCTTGCAAAAGAGCTGCAGATCTCTCTAAAGCAAGTTCTGACAGCTTTGTTGAACTCTCGGACTAGCAGCCATTTGCTACGCTACCGGCAGGTAGGCCAAGCCTCATTTCTTTTCTGAAAGCTTGTTCTTAGGTAGTTTTTACCTAGTGTTTCTCTTGTTTTACTTCATTCTCCTCGCTTAATTTTTAGTTACTTGTTTTGACTATAACCATTAGGAAAATATTTAGAGCCAAGAGTAGGACCTGCTTTAGAGTAAGAAATGGGAAGGAGCTGTATCTTCAACGGTCTTGCTGTTACAATGAGACATTTGGACTTTATACTCTGAAGGTGATGGGGAGCCAGTGAAGCATTTCACCCAAGATAGTAACCTGATCAGAGTTGCTTCTTAGAAAAAATATTATTCTGACTGGAGTGGAGAAGAAGGACTGGAGATACCTGAGCCTAGAGGCAGGATTCGTAGTTAGGAGACAGTTATAGTAATCAATTGGAAAAACACTTTCTGTCTATGTAAGTTGTGAACTTTACACATTTATAAAGTAGTCATTAGAAGAACCATATGGATCACTTTAACTCAGAGCTAAGCTGCTGTTTTATCTTTTAATAGAGCTCCATTTTTTAAATAGGAAAGTTAGCTGCTTTCTATGTTATACTCAAAAGGAACTGAACACAGTTTCAGCTTCTTCATACTAGGTTTGGAAATTACCAAGAAAAGTTCCTAAGTTAGCCTAGCTAAGCTATTACATAACAGTCTCATTTTTAACTTTCCTTTTCTATTTGAGAAATCTGATTATTTTCATGTTCTTTGGAATATGAAATGAATATGAATCATTCAGTACCATCTTTATTAATTTTAATAGAATTTGCATGGACACCTTGGTTTTAGTGTTAGATAAAAGCAACATATCTTTCCTGGCAATAGGCTGCCAAGCCTCCAGACTTAAATCCCGAGACAGAGGAGAGTATACCTTCCCGCAGCTCCCCCGAAGGACCTGATCCACCAGTTCTTACTGAGGTCAGCAAACAGGATGATCAGCAGCCTTTAGATCTGGAAGGAGTCAAGAGGAAGATGGACCAAGGGAATTACACATCTGTGGTATGTTTCTACAGCGAGCCATCAAAATTTCTAGTGCCAGTGTAGCTTCCTTGGATCTGTGGGGCATGAGGCTGAGTATAAGTAAATTAAAAAATGATTTGTATTATATTTAGAAATGTCACATGGCTTTAGAAACCGAAAAATGTATGAGTTATTTTAGCTTTGTGTTTCAGAAGAAGGGTTATGATAGGGAAGGTAATGTCTTAAAATAGTTCTTTTATTTCACTGTCATCTCAGTTTTCTGAAAATTATTTTTATATTAAGAGGAAGCACTAACAAACTGTTGATGTGGAAAACGCTAATGTGAAATTAATTGATTCTCCCTCTCCTTTTGAGATCAGATCTGAATAATGTGCCTTTCTCTATAAGGTCTTCATTTGTAGATAGATGCCTGTTAATTTTATGATTTTAAGAATGTATAGGAAATGATCATTTATTATCTCATGGTCTATATTTGCTATTCTGTTCTTTATTTATTATTATTTTTGAGATGGAGTCTCGCTCTGTTACCCAGGCTGGAGGGCAGTGACAGGATCTCAGCTCACTGCAACCTCCGCCTCCCATGTTCAAGTGATTCTCCTGCTTCAGCCTCCTGAGTAGCTAGGATTACAGGCATGCGCCATCATGCCTGGCTAATTTTGTATTTTTAGTAGAGATGGGGTTTCACCATGTTGGCTAAGCTGGTCTTGAACTCCTATCCTCAAGTGATCCACCCACATCAGCCTCCCAAAGTGCTGGGATTACAGGCGTGAGACACTGTTTACTTATTTTAATCCAAATTAAAAACTGTGGACCTGCTTGGATAATTTATCATGATACAGCCAATTTGTTTGCATTCTTACCTCATTAGCCTGGCATCTCTTAATTGCTACAGGTTAATTGTGAATTGAATCTCAAAGGTCTCAGCCAGAGAGTATTATACCACATTAAAATAGGGTACGAGTTTTCTGTTGGATCTCTGTGCTGGATGATTAGGGAGGAAAAAGGAAATGGTTTTGAGAACACACTGTTTTAAGAATAATTAACATTTTGTTTTTGTATACAGTTGGAGTTCAGTGATGATATTGTGAAGATCATTCAAGCAGCCATTAATTCAGATGGAGGACAGCCAGAAATTAAAAAAGCCAACAGCATGGTCAAGTCCTTCTTCATTCGGGTGAATGAATATTACTAATTCATGGTTTTAATGCTTACCTATAAGTAACTACCCTCTGAATACAATGAACTTGTTCTCTTCTACTTTTTGCTTTGTCATGTATATGAAACATCTTTGGTTTAATTTGATCCTCTGATTCTTTGAGAGGAATTTGGTGAGGTTGCCAGAGTGGATGGATCTTTCCCTTGGTCGCCTGAAATTATCCTCATATTGACAGAGAAGCTGGTTTGAAGTTTTTTCATGTGGTATCTAAATGAATGTTTACATATTTACATTTTGTTTGTGTTTTATTTTAGCAAATGGAACGTGTTTTTCCATGGTTCAGTGTCAAAAAGTCCAGGTTTTGGGAGCCAAATAAAGTATCAAGCAAGTAAGTGAACTTAGCATCACTTTTTTTTTCTCCTCATCGGCTAGAAGTCTGAGAGTTCTCGTATTTCTAGATTGCAGTTTTCCTAAAGGTTTTAATACTAGAAATGAATTGGTTGAAATGCCTTTTCAGTGCTGTTTTGAGGACTATACTTAATGTTTGTTATAGGCAGTTGCCTTTTTGTTCTTTACTTTTGTATTTGTTTTATTGTAAGGATCTTGGTTTAATTGTGACAAATGTACAATACATGTGTGATATAGCCATGTAGCTGGCCTTGTTATAAATGGGTTCTGTTTGACTGATAGTTCAAATGGTGCTTTGTGCTGCTCTTGATTTTCCATATGTAAATTCTTTTGATTTGATTTGATTTGATTTGATTAATTTTTTTTTTTGAGACGGAGTCTTGTTCTGTCACCCGACTAGAGTGCAGTGGCGCGATCTCGGCTCACTACAACCTCTGCCTCCCTGGTTCAAGTGATTCTCCTCCCTCAGCTTCCCAAGTAGCTGGGACAACAGGCAGGCACCACCATGTCCAGCTAATTTTTGTATTTTAATAGAGGCTGGGTTTCACCATTTGGGCCAGGATGGTCTTGATCTCTTGACCTCGTGATCTGCCTGCCTCACCCTTCCAAAGTGCTGGGATTACAGGCGTGAGCCCCCATGTCTGGCCTCTTTTGATTTTTTGATAGGGTTATCATTTGTTTCAGCAAGTTTAACCAAGAGTCATATGTTGAGATATTTTTTAAAATATTAAGTCCTGTGTACTTCTGCGGTTTTCCAAACGCTGTGACTTTTTCTTATATTCTGTGAATGGCTCGTACATGGGGCAACAGGTGATATCAAGAATTTGATTATTTTATACATTTCTAGGTATACTGTAGGAGTTCAATAAATGCTTGTTGAATCAATTATTTTCAGCAGTGGGATGTTACCAAACGCAGTGCTTCCACCTTCACTTGACCATAATTATGCTCAGTGGCAGGAGCGAGAGGAAAACAGCCACACTGAGCAGCCTCCTTTAATGAAGAAAATTATTCCAGCTCCCAAACCCAAAGGGCCTGGAGAACCAGACTCACCAACTCCTCTGCATCCTCCTACACCACCAATTTTGAGTAAGCCACCAAAAGGAGCATCGTCACCCATTTCCCTCTAGATGCAAATGATTGACTTTGTGAATCCAATTCACTAAAATTAGATATACTTGGATATCAGAAAGGAATTTTAAGGTCATCCTTAAATGTAATACCATCATTAATTTTGCTTCACTTGAGGTGTTAATGAGGACTTGATATAAATACTCTTGAGTATTGTAACATAGACAATGAGATAGCGCTACTCTGAACACTTTGAAAAGCGGTTATTTTATAGGCTGTAGGCTATGTAAGCTGAATTGTTTTCTTTTTTCCTGGAAATCAGACGTAGTATTGCCAATTTTAACTGGATCTCAAGGTATTGATGGGAGTCTTTTGGATTTCAAGGTACTGATAGGAGTCGAGAAGACAGTCCAGAGCTGAACCCACCCCCAGGCATAGACGACAACAGACAGTGTGCTTTATGTTTGACATATGGTGATGACAGTGCTAATGTAAGTACTATGCGACACAGAGCCCTAGTTAATACATACCCCAAAAGAACTGTTTGTCCTTGTGTCCATACTTGATGACTGGGTGCCATTTATTTAATGAACTTACTTACAACTTACTAATTTATAACTTTTATTTACCTATAACTTATTAACTTGTAACTTTTATTTATTTGTCACGTAGTTCAAACTTTTATTTATTTGGCACTTGGAGTTTTTTAATGACTGATTTTCTTGATTAAAAGGTGACTGATTTGCCTTAAATTAAACCCTTGATGTCTAGTAATTTCTAATGGAAGTTCCTCAAGAATATTTTGTGAAAGTTAATAAAATCTAAGTTGCCTATTAAAAAGCTTATGTTTCATATAGGATGGCAGAATGGTTAAGAGCCCCAGTTCCGCCGCCTGTCTGAACACATTTCTGTGCTTAACTGCCTACTTATTGACTTTGGCAAGTAGTTTAACCTATCTGACCCTCAGTTTCATCTTTAAAATGAAGATAATAATGCTTACCTCAGAGTGGTTGTGAGGATTAAATGAAATAATGTATGTAAAGCCTCTATTAGTGCCTGGCACACATAGTAAGCCTACAATTTTTTTAAAAAGTTTTGGGTTTTTGTTTTTTTTTTTTTTGAAACGGAATTTCGCTCTTGTTGCCCAGGCTGGAGTGCAATGGTGCGATCTCAGCTCACTACAACCTCCGCCTCCCAGGTTTAAGCAATTCTTCTGCCTCAGCCTCCCGAGGAGCTGGATTACAGGCATGTGCCACCATGCCCGGCTAATTTTGTATTTTTAGTAGAGACGGGGTTTCTCCATGTTGGTCAGGCTGGTGATCCACCCACCTCATATACCAAAGTGGTGAGATTACAGGTGTGAGCCACTGTGCCCGGCCAAAAACTTTTAAATACAATCTGAGAGAACTGACTTTGAAATACAGTTTATAGACGTCAGTGCACATTTTTATAAACTTACCACCTATTGCTCTTTTTGTTTGTTTGTTTCCTTTTGAGACCAGGCCTCTCCCTGTCACCTAGGCTAGAGTACAGTGGCATGATCTTGGCTCACTGCAATCTCGGCTTCCAGGGCCCAAGCGATCCTCCTACCTCAGCCTCCTGAGTAGCTGAGACCACAGATGCGCACCACCATGCTGGATAATTTTTTGTTTGTTTTTGTTGAGACGGAGTCTCCCTATGTTGCCCAGGCTGGTCTCAAACTCCTGGGCTCAAGAGATCCTACCGCTTCAGCCTCCCAAAGTGCTGGGATTATAGACGTGAACCACCATACCCAGCTCATTTTTTTATTCTGTAGATTTGTAAAATAGTTTCAGTCTATGGAAAAAGTAATCTAGAAAAGAAGGAAGTGGAAACAGCAACGTTGCAAAATGAATTCTGATTTCTGTGTGCCTCCCTACATTAAAGAATTACAGTTGCTTTCTTGAGGTTATCCTCACTGAAGAAAAGCTAATGCCGAGGAAAACCTCCTTTGGCATTATATTCTTTAGGAAAAAAGAAATCTCTATTTTATAGGATGCTGGTCGTTTGCTATATATTGGCCAAAATGAGTGGACACATGTAAATTGTGCTTTGTGGTCTGCGGAAGTGTTTGAAGATGATGACGGATCACTAAAGAATGTGCATATGGCTGTGATCAGGGGCAAGCAGCTGGTAAGACCTTATGGGTAAATTTTATGCAAGGGATTCCCTCTCAGTTTCCAGATATTCTTCCTGTGGGTGAATATAGCCTCACTGATATTTTTCATAGTGCCATCAGGGTAGTTAGCCAACAAGTATTGATATACATAATTCAACAGACTACCAATAGATAAAATGAATTGTAGGAACTGTAGAATGGGATGAGTCTATAGAGGAGATGGTAAACGTCTTAAAACATCTGAAAGTCTGAATAGGGCTCTTTTCTTTTTGCATTTTTAGAGATGTGAATTCTGCCAAAAGCCAGGAGCCACCGTGGGTTGCTGTCTCACATCCTGCACCAGCAACTATCACTTCATGTGTTCCCGAGCCAAGAACTGTGTCTTTCTGGATGATAAAAAAGTATATTGCCAACGACATCGGGATTTGATCAAAGGCGAAGTGAGAGAGCTTTAGTTGCTTTTTAAAAAAAAAAAAAAAAGACTATTTTTTTAGAGTAGTTTTAGGTTCACAGCAAAATTGACTGGAAGGTACAGAGATTTCCCATATACCCCCGCACCCACATATGCACAGCCTCCCCCATTATCAGCATCCCCCACCGGAGTGGTGCATTTGTTACAATGGATAAACCTACACTGGACACATGGTTGTTACCTTGAGTCCGTAGTTTACATTAGCATTCACTCTTGGTGTTGTACATTCTGTGGGTTTGGATGAATATATAATGACATATATCCCCCATTATAGCATCATATGGAGTATTTTCACTGCCTTAAACATCCTCTGTGCTCTGCCTGTTCACCCCTGCCTCTCCCCAACCCTGGGCAAACACTGATGTTTTTATTATCTCCATAGTCTTGCCATTTGCAGAGTTTCACATAGTTGGAATCACATAGTACATAGCTTTTTCAGGCTGGCTTCTTCTGCTTAGCATTTAAGTTTCCTTCAAGTCTTTTCATGGCTTATTTAGTTGCTTTTTGAATTATTTAGAAATTCAAAAGAAAAATACAAAAATATAGCAAGATGATAAACTGTTTTGCTTTTCTATTAGGTGTTCCTAGAGGCACCATCTCTTTTGGGAAATACAGAAGTGTCCTGCTGAGTGAAACAGAAGGATGCTTTTGAGATATGCTGTGTGCCTTCCACTCTGAGACAGTCAGGATCATGAGTATAATGTGCAAAGGGACAGCCTATTAACAGCTACCATGGGTTTTATTTAAGGTGGTTCCTGAGAATGGATTTGAAGTTTTCAGAAGAGTGTTTGTGGACTTTGAAGGAATCAGCTTGAGAAGGAAGTTTCTCAATGGCTTGGAACCAGAAAATATCCACATGATGATTGGTATGACCTAGCCTTAGTTATTGGGGAAGGCTGTATATATCATTGGGGAAATTTCTGGTCCTCAGTTATAAAATGACCCTCAGTGTGGAATCTCACGCCTGTAATCCCAGCACTTTGGGAAGCTGAGGCGGGCAGATCACTGGAGGTCAGGAGTTGGAGACCAGCCTGGCCAATGTGGCGAAACTCCATCTCTACTAAAAAAAAATTAGCTGGGAGTGGTGTTGCATCCCTGTAATCCCAGCTACTTGGGAGGCTGAGGCATAGGAATCACTTGAACCCCAGAGGCAGAGGCTGCAGTGAGCTGAGATTGCACCACTGCACTCTAGCCTGGGCGACAGAGTGAGACTCTCTCAAAAAAATAAAATGACACTCATTATCTCCTCTAATCAGTTCTTCTTTCCTTGGTCAGGCTCTATGACAATCGACTGCTTAGGAATTCTAAATGATCTCTCTGACTGTGAAGATAAGCTCTTTCCTATTGGATATCAGTAAGTAGCACTATAAAGAGAAGACAGCAGCCCCACAACTTGAACACACTGAAGGTCATTAAATGTAGAGGCATACTTGTTAGCTACTTTAAACTGCTACTAAGAATTAATTACTTAGTTTGCTAGTTCTCTGATTCATCTGCTTGTAGATTGGGACTAAAGCAGCATTTATGTTAGCTGAATCCAGTTATAGAAGGAAAGCATTACTGACATCATTTCAGAATTACATAAAAATAAAACCTAAGTAGAAAACACAAGGTCAGTCTCTTAAGATTCCTCCAAATTGCCGGGTGCAGTGGCTCAAGCCTGTAATCCCAGCACTTTGGGAGGCTGAGACGGGCGGATCACGAGGTCAAGAGATCGAGACTATCCTAGCTAACACTGTGAAACCGTCTTTACTAAAAAATACAAAAAACTAGCCGGGCGAGGTGGCAGGCACCTGTAGTCCCAGCTACTCGGGAGGCTGAGGCAGGAGAATGGTGTAAACCCGGGAGGCAGAGCTTGCAGTGGGCTGAGATTCGGCCACTGCATTCCAGCCTGGGTGACAGAGCAAGACTCCGTCTCCAAAAAAAAAAAAAAAGATTCCTCCAAATTACATTTATCTCCATGCAGGAGTGCAGATTGTTTTCGTGGATAAAACAGCTCATGCCCTGTTCCCAACTTTACATTTTATAAGTCCTTCTAAAACTATAAATCCCCACAATAATGATCAAATTTTTCAATAAGAATTTATAATCTTACCTATATGAAGCAAGTGTTAAAATGTCTAACAAGCTAACAATATAAGTTCAAAATTCCCCTTCTACTGCTCTCGCGTTGGAGTCTCATTTTGCAATATATGCTCCAACTTACTCTATTCCTATTCCGATGACACAGTCTTTGCTACACATTTAGCTGGCAGCTTTTCACACAAACCAGACTCCACTAGCATTCAGCAAATTTGAAGCAATTACATTTCTCTTGTCTCATGGAGCTTTTCTCCCAAAGGAAACACCACAGGTTTGCCCTTTGTTTTCGGACCATACTTTGTATACATCGTAAGGCAGTAGTTCTGTCCTGAAGGCCAAAACTAATTTTTGTAGTGTTAATATTTTTCTTTCTCTTGCTTTTAGGATATTTTACTATATTTGGTGCCTGCTTATGGTACAAGAAAAAAAGATCTTAGGCTATTTTCTGAGAGGCTAAGAAAAACCAAGGACTTCAAAAAGCTTAGAACAACCTAACTAGGGGAATCTGTACTAAGAACCCATGAAATAAAGCTAAATTCTGTAATTAAAAGGACCTGGGAACCTAGGATGAAGAGAGGTTTTGAAAAATACTAGTTTCTGTTTCTGTCCTCTCCCTTATGATGATTTTCCCAAATCTGTTTACCCAGGTGTTCCAGGGTATACTGGAGCACCACAGATGCTCGCAAGCGCTGTGTATATACGTGCAAGATAGTGGAGTGCCGTCCTCCAGTCGTAGAGCCGGATATCAACAGCACTGTTGAACATGATGAAAACAGGACCATTGCCCATAGTCCAACATCTTTTACAGGTTAGTCTTGAATCAAGACAGGACTTGAGTCCGGGCACAGTGGTTCACGCCAGTAATCCCAGCACTTTGGGAGGCTGATGCAGGTGAAGCACTTGAGGCCAGGAGTTCGAGAACAGCCTGGCCAACATGGTGAAACCCTGTCTCTACTAAAAATACAAAAAAAATAGCCAGGCATGGTGGCGCGCACCTGGAATCCCAGTAATTCCAGCCACTCAGGAGGCAGAGGCACAAGAATGACTTGAACCCGGGAGGCAGAGGTTGCAGTCAGCCAAGATCACGCCACTGCACTCCGACCTGGGTGACAGAGTGAGACTGTCTCAAAAAAAAAAAAAAGAAAGATGGGTTGGAACTTGAATTCGATTCAGGGAGTACTATGATTGAAAGCTGGGGGAAAAGTCATTTACTTGGGAGGTCTCATTTGCTTCTAGTTTTACATTTACCTGATAGCTGACTATTGGTTAATTAGTTTGATATTTTAATTGGGCTTTTTCAGTTAAGAGTTTTTATTTCCTGCCACAGAAAGTTCATCAAAAGAGAATCAAAACACAGCTGAAATTATAAGTCCTCCATCACCAGACCGACCTCCTCATTCGCAAACCTCTGGCTCCTGTTATTATCATGTCATCTCAAAGGTCCCCAGGATTCGAACACCCAGTTATTCTCCGACACAGAGATCCCCTGGCTGTCGGCCATTGCCTTCTGCAGGTAAAAGACTTTATTGACCTACTTGACCTAAGAAGATCAGCCCAAAGATTAATTTGTAATTCTTTCAGGCAGCTTTATCTCGGTGACTTTTACTGATTGAAAATGTAGATTCCGGTTGGGTGCGGTGGCTCACCCCTGTAATCCTAGCATTCTGGGAGGCCAGGGCAGGTGTATCACCTGAGGTCAGGAGTTCAAGACCAGCATGGCCAACATGGTGAAACCCTGTCTCTACTAAAAATACAAAAATTAGCCGCGTGTGGCGGCACATGCTTGTAATCCCAGCTACCCGAGAGGCTGAGGCAGGAGAATTGCTGGAACCCAGAAGGTGGAGATTGCAGTAAGTCAAGATCATACCACTGAACTCCAGCCTGGGTGACAGAGTGCGACATTGTCTCAAAAAAATAAATAATAAATAAATAAATAGAAAATGTAGATTTCCAGTTATCTATAAATATATGTATATATATATATAGTCAAATCATTGAAACCAGTGACTTCTACATATTTGTTCTATCTACAATAGCATTTATTACTTTTTCTCTCTTGTTTAGGAAGTCCTACCCCAACCACTCATGAAATAGTCACAGTAGGTGATCCTTTACTCTCCTCTGGACTTCGAAGTATTGGCTCCAGGCGTCACAGTACCTCTTCCTTATCACCTCAGCGGTCCAAACTCCGGATAATGTCTCCAATGAGAACTGGGAATACTTACTCTAGGAATAATGTTTCCTCAGGCTCCACCATTGGGACCGCTACTGATCTTGAATCAAGTGCCAAAGCAGTTGATCATGTCTTAGGGCCACTGAATTCAAGTACTAGTTTAGGGCAAAACACTTCCACCTCTTCAAATTTGCAAAGGACAGTGGTTACTGTAGGCAATAAAAACAGTCACTTGGATGGATCTTCATCTTCAGAAATGAAGCAGTCCAGTGCTTCAGACTTGGCCTCCAAGAGCTCCTCTTTAAAGGGAGAGAAGACCAAAGTGCTGAGTTCCAAGAGCTCAGAGGGATCTGCACATAATGTGGCTTACCCTGGAATTCCTAAACTGGCCCCACAGGTTCATAACACAACATCTAGAGAACTGAATGTTAGTAAAATTGGCTCCTTTGCTGAACCCTCTTCGGTGTCGTTTTCTTCTAAAGAGGCCCTCTCCTTTCCACACCTCCATTTGAGAGGGCAAAGGAATGATCGAGACCAACACACAGATTCTACCCAATCAGCAAACCCCTCTCCAGATGAAGATACTGAAGTCAAAACCTTGAAGCTATCTGGAATGAGCAACAGATCATCCATTATCAATGAACATATGGGATCTAGTTCCAGAGATAGGAGACAGAAAGGGAAAAAATCTTGTAAAGAAACTTTCAAAGAAAAGCATTCCAGTAAATCTTTTTTGGAACCTGGTCAGGTGACAACTGGTGAGGAAGGAAACTTGAAGCCAGAGTTTATGGATGAGGTTTTGACGCCTGAGTATATGGGCCAACGACCATGTAACAATGTTTCTTCTGATAAGATTGGTGATAAAGGCCTTTCTATGCCAGGAGTCCCCAAAGCTCCACCCATGCAAGTAGAAGGATCTGCCAAGGAATTACAGGCACCACGGAAACGCACAGTCAAAGTGACACTGACACCTCTAAAAATGGAAAATGAGAGTCAATCCAAAAACACCCTGAAAGAAAGTAGTCCTGCTTCCCCATTGCAAATAGAGTCAACATCTCCCCCAGAACCAATTTCAGCCTCTGAAAATCCAGCAGATGGTCCAGTGGCCCAACCAAGCCCCAATAATACCTCATGCCAGGATTCTCAAAGTAACAACTATCAGACTCTTCCAGTACAGGACAGAAACCTAATGCTTCCAGATGGCCCCAAACCTCAGGAGGATGGCTCTTTTAAAAGGAGGTATCCCCGTCGCAGTGCCCGTGCACGTTCTAACATGTTCTTTGGGCTTACCCCACTCTATGGAGTAAGATCCTATGGTGAAGAAGACATTCCATTCTATAGCAGCTCAACTGGGAAGAAGCGAGGCAAGAGATCGGCTGAAGGACAGGTGGATGGGGCCGATGACTTAAGCACTTCGGATGAAGACGACTTATACTATTACAACTTCACTAGAACAGTGATTTCTTCAGGTGGAGAGGAACGACTAGCATCCCATAATTTATTTCGGGAGGAGGAACAGTGTGATCTTCCAAAAATCTCACAGTTAGATGGTGTTGATGATGGGACAGAGAGTGATACTAGTGTCACAGCCACAACAAGGAAAAGCAGCCAGATTCCAAAAAGAAATGGTAAAGAAAATGGAACAGAGAACTTAAAGATTGATAGACCTGAAGATGCTGGGGAGAAAGAACATGTCATTAAGAGTTCTGTTGGCCACAAAAATGAGCCAAAGATGGATAACTGCCATTCTGTAAGCAGAGTTAAAACACAGGGACAGGACTCCTTGGAAGCTCAGCTCAGCTCATTGGAGTCAAGCCGCAGAGTCCACACAAGTACCCCCTCAGACAAAAATTTACTGGACACCTATAATACTGAGCTCCTGAAATCAGATTCAGACAATAACAACAGTGATGACTGTGGGAATATCCTGCCTTCAGACATTATGGACTTTGTACTAAAGAATACTCCATCCATGCAGGCTTTGGGTGAGAGCCCAGAGTCATCTTCATCAGAACTCCTGAATCTTGGTGAAGGTTTGGGTCTTGACAGTAATCGTGAAAAAGACATGGGTCTTTTTGAAGTATTTTCTCAGCAGCTGCCTACAACAGAACCTGTGGATAGTAGTGTCTCTTCCTCTATCTCAGCAGAGGAACAGTTTGAGTTGCCTCTAGAGCTACCATCTGATCTATCTGTCTTGACCACCCGGAGTCCCACTGTCCCCAGCCAGAATCCCAGTAGACTAGCTGTAATCTCAGACTCAGGGGAGAAGAGAGTAACCATCACAGAAAAATCTGTAGCCTCCTCTGAAGGTGACCCAGCACTGCTGAGCCCAGGAGTAGATCCAACTCCTGAAGGCCACATGACTCCTGATCATTTTATCCAAGGACACATGGATGCAGACCACATCTCTAGCCCTCCTTGTGGTTCAGTAGAGCAAGGTCATGGCAACAATCAGGATTTAACTAGAAACAGTAGCACCCCTGGCCTTCAGGTACCTGTTTCCCCAACTGTTCCTATCCAGAACCAGAAGTATGTGCCCAATTCTACTGATAGTCCTGGCCCGTCTCAGATTTCCAATGCAGCTGTTCAGACCACTCCACCCCACCTGAAGCCAGCCACTGAGAAACTCATAGTTGTTAATCAGAACATGCAGCCACTTTATGTTCTCCAAACTCTTCCAAATGGAGTGACCCAAAAAATCCAATTGACCTCTTCCGTTAGTTCTACACCCAGTGTGATGGAGACAAATACTTCAGTACTGGGGCCCATGGGAAGTGGTCTCACCCTCACCACAGGACTAAATCCAAGCTTGCCAACTTCTCAGTCTTTGTTCCCTTCTGCTAGCAAAGGATTGCTACCCATGTCTCATCACCAGCACTTACATTCCTTCCCTGCAGCTACTCAAAGTAGTTTCCCACCCAACATCAGCAGTCCTCCTTCAGGCCTGCTTATTGGGGTTCAGCCTCCTCCAGATCCCCAACTTTTGGTTTCAGAATCCAGCCAGAGGACAGACCTCAGTACCACAGTAGCCACACCATCCTCTGGACTCAAGAAAAGACCCATATCTCGTCTACAGACCCGAAAGAATAAAAAACTTGCTCCCTCTAGTACCCCTTCAAACATTGCCCCTTCCGATGTGGTTTCTAATATGACATTGATTAACTTCACACCCTCCCAGCTTCCTAATCATCCCAATCTGTTAGATTTGGGGTCACTTAATACTTCATCTCATCGAACTGTCCCCAACATCATAAAAAGATCTAAATCTAGCATCATGTATTTTGAACCGGCACCCCTGTTACCACAGAGTGTGGGAGGAACTGCTGCCGCAGCGTCGGGCACATCAACAATAAGCCAGGAGACTAGCCACCTCACATCAGGGTCTGTGTCTGGCTTGGCATCCAGTTCCTCTGTCTTGAATGTTGTATCCATGCAAACTACCACAACCCCTACAAGTAGTGCATCAGTTCCAGGACACGTCACCTTAACCAACCCAAGGTTGCTTGGTACCCCAGATATTGGCTCAATAAGCAATCTTTTAATCAAAGCTAGCCAGCAGAGCCTGGGGATTCAGGACCAGCCTGTGGCTTTACCGCCAAGTTCAGGAATGTTTCCACAACTGGGGACATCACAGACGCCCTCTACTGCTGCAATGACAGCAGCATCTAGCATCTGTGTACTCCCCTCCACTCAGACTACAGGCATAACAGCCGCTTCACCTTCTGGGGAAGCAGACGAACACTATCAGCTTCAGCATGTGAACCAGCTCCTTGCCAGCAAAACTGGGATTCATTCTTCCCAGCGTGATCTTGATTCTGCTTCAGGGCCCCAGGTATCCAACTTTACCCAGACGGTAGACGCTCCTAATAGCGTGGGGCTGGAGCAGAACAAGGCTTTATCCTCAGCTGTGCAAGCCAGCTCCACCTCTCCTGGGGGTTCTCCATCCTCTCCATCCTCTGGACAGCGGTCAGCAAGCCCTTCAGTGCCGGGTCCCACTAAACCCAAACCAAAAACCAAACGGTTTCAGCTGCCTCTAGACAAAGGGAATGGCAAGAAGCACAAAGTTTCCCATTTGCGGACCAGTTCTTCTGAAGCACACATTCCAGACCAAGAAGCAACGTCCCTGACCTCAGGCACAGGGTGAGAGATCCAAATACTACCTAGGCTAGGTCTGTGGGATTTCATGCTGTAAATTAGGGGCTGTTGATGTGGTACTCTCTGGGAGAGACACTCTTCTGTTCAAGTTGCGTTACCTGGGAGTTTTCTGGGTTTTGAATTTTTTTCTCTCTGAGTGGTGATTTATATAGCAAAATGTAGTTCCATCCATGGGCAGTTTGTCTCTTGGATAGAACCACATCTAATTACTTTTTGCTCTGATTTCAAACAGTGTTGCTGTTTGTTCCTGTTTCTTTTTTACTGAGGCTTATACTAGAGAATGATTATTCTTATCTTGAGGGCAAAGCTCCCTCTGGTAAATCCACATAGAGTCCTTTTTTTAAAACTTTATCATTGAAAGCCAAGCATAGTGACTCATGTCTGTAATCCCAGCACTTTAGAAGGCTGAGGCAGAAGGATTGCTTGAGCTCAGGAGTTCAAGATTAGCCTGTGCAAAATAGTAAGACCCTGTCTCTACAAAAAAAAATTTTTTTGTAGAGTGTTTGTGGTGTGGTGTTGCACACCTGCAGCCCCAGCTATTCAGGAGGCTGAGGTGGGAGGATTGTTTGAGCCCAAGAGTTAGAGGCTAAATGAGCCATGGTCATGCCATTGCACTCCAGCCTAGGTGGAGTGCACCTATGTAGCGACCACTCGGATCAAGATACAGAACATTTCTAGCAACCCACAAGGGTGCCTTCTCTTATAAGGTCAGTGCCCCCTCAAAGTAACCATTATTCTAACCTTTATGACCTTAGGTCAGTTTTGCTGGCTTATAGACTTTATCAGATCCTGATAGAGCCATTTCTTTCGACTCACCTCCACATTCTGTACATATTTACTGGTGGTTTGTCTTGAAAAGATACAAACGCCTGTGTTCCAGGACTCCAGGAGCAGAGGCTGAGCAGCAGGATACAGCTAATGTGGAGCAGTCCTCCCAGAAGGAATGTGGGCAACCTGCAGGGTAAGCTGAAGAATTTGTCCTTTAAGACTAAGCTCTCAGTTTTGTCCACCTCATTTAAAAAATAGTTCTTCCAGGCCAGGTTCACGTCTGTAATCCTAGCACTTTGGGAGGCCAAGGCGGGTGGATCACGAGGGCAGATCAAGACCATCCTGGCTAACACGGTGAAACCCCATCTTTACTAAAAATACAAAAATAATTAGCCGGGCACGGTGGTGGGCGCCTGTAGTCCCAGCTACTCGGGAGGCTGAGGCAGGAGAATGGCGTGAACCCAGGAGGCGGAGCTTGCAGTGAGCTGAGATCGCGCCACTGCACTCTAGCCTGGGCGACAGAGCGAGACTCCATCTCAAAAAAAAAAAAAAAAAGGTAAAAAAATAGTTCTTCCTGATTCACATTTTTGTTTTCTTGCCAAAGTTTTTAAATGGGAATAATACAGGCTTGTAAAAAAGTAAACAAAAAATAGAACAGAAGAATTATTTAAATAATGGATAATAGTTTCCTGTTTGTCCCCCTCACCCCCGCCCAATCTATTCCCTAGAGGTGGTCATTGCTAATAATTTGTTTTTATCTATGCAGACATTTCTATGCATATACAGATAAACATGGTATATATATGAATATGTATATGCTTTTTTACATAAAAGGAATAATACTGCACATACTGTTCTGTATTTGGATTTTCACTTATGTACATCTTTCTGTGCCAATATATATAGGTGTGCTTCAATTTTTAAATCGCTGCCCCCAATTCTGTTGTGTGGATCTACAGTAATTTAATGAGTCCTCTATTGATATATATTGGGATTGTTTCCAGAATTTATTTAGTTTAAAAAAGTGAAAATTGGGCCTGGACACAGTGGCTCATGCCTCTAATCCCAACACTTTGGGAGACCGAGGCAGGAGGATTGCTTGAGCCCAGGAGTTTGAAACCAACCTTGGCAACATAGAGAGACCCTGTCTCTACAAAAATTAAAAATTAGCCAGGTGGTGGTGCACATCCACAGTCCAAGCTAATGTAGGAGGATTGCTTGAGCCTGGGAATTGGAGGATGCAGCAAGCCGTGATTGCCACTGCACTCCAACCTGGACAACAAAGTGAGACCGTATCTCAAAAAAAAAAAAAAGTGAAAATTGGTGGTGGTTTATAAGCTCATGCAGCTTATTTTTTATTTTTAGTTAAACCAGCTAACTTATTTAAGTAACTTTAGAATTGCTTCTGACAAGTGTCCTTTCATTTTTTTCTAATACTAAGAGTATGAGAAGAATTTCAAGGGCACAATTTACAACTTTAAAAACAGAAACTTAATGTCAGTATTTGGTAAAGAATCTCACAAAAGAGTTTTATATTATGTACTATACGGTGGTGTGGTGGTTGTATTCATTCAACAAGTTCTACAGAAAGCCCCCTGTGGTTCATTTTCTAGCAGTTATTTTGCATACCAGAGCTGTACAGAAAATTATGGATGTTTTTCTTCAAATTGAAGAACTAGCTGATATTATATCTTACATTTGGTTTTTATTTAGGCAAGTGGCTGTTCTTCCGGAAGTTCAGGTGACCCAAAATCCAGCAAATGAGCAAGAAAGTACAGGTATGTGGGTGGGTAACAGGTTAGAATCCGAGAATATCAATGTTAAAAGGACCATGAAAATGACCCACTTTACCTACTTATTTTCTACATTAAAAAAAAAAATGTCTAAGCTCCAAAGAAGTTAAGTGATTTGGCCCACATTGGAGACTGAAACTTGGCGCACCTGTCTCTTGGTGCAGTGTTCTTCCAGTACATATTCTGTGATCATCTGTCAGCTAAGGACTTAAGACAATACGCATACTCTTCTGCTGTACTGGTTTTACCAGCACTGAGGTTTAAATAGCTAGTAATAACCTGACTTCACTTTTTAGTTGTCACTAAAGAAAACTAAGAACGATTTTTATTAGATAGTCAGATTTTGGTTACAATACCAGATACATCGCCATAGCATTTTCCATCAGTTCTAATGAATTTGATGAGGAAACAAATGGTCACTTTAAGATTAGAGAGTTCTGGCTATAACTTTGTTGAGGACAGTTGCTTATTGAAATTCTACCAGAAATTCTACCACAGAGACAACTTCATGTAAAAAAAATTCTGGTTTTAGTCACTACTTTCTAGCAATGACCTAGGCAAGCTCTTTTGAGTCTTGGATTTGTTATGTGTAAATGGGAATAATAAACCAACTGTGGAATGTGGTTACGCTTAGAGATCATTTATGTAAAGTACTCTACAGGTAGTCAGTGCTCAGTGAGCATTTGTTGCTGCAACCACTTTGGCTCCTATCTATTTTCTCCCTGTTAGAACCTAAAACAGTGGAAGAAGAAGAAAGTAATTTCAGCTCTCCACTGATGCTTTGGCTTCAGCAAGAACAAAAGCGGAAGGAAAACATTACTGAGAAAAAACCCAAGAAAGGACTTGTTTTTGAAATTTCCAGTGATGATGGCTTTCAGATCTGTGCAGAAAGTATTGAAGGTGAGTGGATTAAATCAGGTTGACTCATCAGCAGAAGCCCTGTTTCAGCTAGAGCTTCATTTTCCGAGTATTAGCACCATTTAGGTGGATGTTTTATGCTAGGAAGTATGGGGGATACCTGGAGGCATCATACATTTTCCTTGTCCTTGAGAAGTTTATCTTGTTGGAGAAATAGCTATATTTTACATGAAAAGTCAGTGATACAGATTATGTTTTCAACATTGCACACACTTTAGCGGAGCCCATGAGAACCCTGCTTCCCCCGCCAGCCTTGTCTTTTCCCATTCCCTCATGCGCGTTCTGTGCCCTTCTCTCTCCCTTGTGTGCCTTCACACATGCTTTCTCCTCTGCCTGGAGGTCTCTCCCTGCCCTCAATCACCTGGTGAGCTCCAGCTCACCCTTCAAGATCCAGCTCAGACGGTCTTTCCTGACCTTCTGAGGTAGCTAAGCCCTCCCTCTCCCTCCTTTTGAATCTTACATGTTCTTCTCTCATAGCTTAAAATTTATTTTGTACATGTTTGTTTACTTTTATCACTCACTCAACAGCGAACTCTCCATAAGGGCTGGAATTTTATTTTCTTATTCATCTTTGTATCGCAAGCATGTAGGTATTCATCCGCCTTTGAAGGACTAGTAAATGTTCTCTAGGCCGTAAGTACTAGAAGAGTTCAAGGAGAGAAAGGTCACCATTGGTGAGTTAGGGTTATCAAAAACCCATGAAGATTAAAAGAAGATTCTATTAAAGGAGAAAATGGAATTTTGGTTAGGCAAAGAAGAATGCAGGGCTCTCTAGGAAGAAGAAGGAAGGTAAGCAAAGTTAGAAAGGCATGATTGCATTTGATGGGTTTAGAGTAGTGTCAGGTGAGATGGCGTTGAAATCCATGTCAGGTCGTAGTGAAAGAAAATTGGGAAGGTGGATTGGGACAAGTTTTAGAGAGCCTTCAGTGCCAAACCATGAGGCCTTTGAAAACTTGAGGGAGTGGGCCGGGCGCGGTGGCTCAAGCCTGTAATCCCAGCACTTTGGGAGGCCGAGACGGGCGGATCACGAGGTCAGGAGATCGAGACCATCCTGGCTAACACGGTGAAACCCCGTCTCTGCTAAAAATACAAAACTAGCCGGGCGAAGTGGCGGGCGCCTGTAGTCCCAGCTACTCAGGAGGCTGAGGCAGGAGAATGGCGTAAACCTGGGAGACGGAGCTTGCAGTGAGCTGAGATCTGGCCACTGCACTCCAGCTTGGGTGACAGAGCGAGACTCCGCCTCAAAAAAAAAAAAAAACTTGAGGGAGTGAATAGAAGCAGAATTTCAGGAAACATAATGTGATAAGCTCTCTATATAAGACATTGAACTGGAGATGCTCAAAGACGAGAGTTCACTAATGAGAGTATTGCTAGAGTAGAGATGTCTGGTAATAAAACCCACATTTGGTGGGAAAAGAAAGGAAAAAAGAATGAACACACTTGGTTGAATATGGAGAGGGGAGAGTCAAAGATGACCCTAAAGATTCAGGCCTGGGTGACTAAAACAAAAGATAATGCATGGAGAACAAAGGAGATGAGTACGGAGTATGGAGGCTCCACAAAAGACATTGATGTGGAGTGATGTAAGAAATCCATGTGGAAATGCCTAGAAAACTGGAAGAGATCACAGAATCTTGGGTTAGAGCTGGAAGAAACAGTAAGGATTTTCAAGTTCTGCCTCTTAACTTTAAGGAACAGAGAGGTTATGATCTTCCCACAGTCCTGGTTAAATCTTTTTTTTTTTTTTTTTGAGATGGAGTCTCGCTCTGTCACCCAGGCTGGAGTGCGATCTCGCTCACTGCAAGCTCCGCCTCCCGGGTTCACGCCATTCTCCTGCCTCAGCCTCTGGAGCAGCTGGGACTACAGGCGCCCACCACCACGCCTGGCTAATTTCTCTTTGTATTTTTAGTAGCGATGGGTTTCCCTGTGTTAGCCAGGATGGTCTCCATCTCCTGACCTCGTGATCCGCCCACCTCAGCCCCCCAAAGTGCTGGGATTACAGGCGTGAGTCACCGCGCCCGACCTAAATCATCATTACTAGTGCTGTTTTGATTAGGGGTACAGGGAACATAATAGTACCAAACATTCAGATGTGAGACCCATACTTATATCAAGGGTTGTGAATGCGTTGGGGATTCAGATGTGATTTCGGAAGGTCTGACTTTCCTTAGTGCTTCTGTGTCCTCCAGCAGAAAGAAGCCCTGCTGGGGAGTGCACCTTTCCAGCTCCTTTCACATGTAATGAACTGATTTAAACTCTAAGCAAAATAACAAAACACTGTTCTAGGAGGTCAAGTGTTCACACTCTAGGGATTCTAAGCACAGTGCTTGTGCACATCATTGGTATTAAGAAGGGTTTATGTGCATATTTTCTGGCTTACAGTTTTCTTTATTTCCTTTCAGATGCCTGGAAGTCATTGACAGATAAAGTCCAGGAAGCTCGATCAAATGCCCGCCTAAAGCAGCTCTCATTTGCAGGTAATGGCTGGAGGTGTTATTCCACTCCTGTCTCAGAATACTGTGGTAAATTGTTTGCCTAAGGCAGAGTTGATTCTGTGAAACAAAAAAATCCGTTAAAAAAATTTTTTTTCACAGCTTTATTGAGATTTAATTCATGTGCCATACAGTTCACCCATCTAAAGCATACAATTCAGTGGTTTTTAATATATTCAGAGTTGTACAACCACCACTACCCTATAATTCCAGAACATTCTCATCATCCCTAAAAGAAACCCCCTATTCCTTAGGAGTCATTCCTCATCCCCTGGCAACCACAAATCTACTTTCTGTCTCTATGGATTTGATTATTCTGGACATTTTATATAAATGAAATCAGATAATATGTAGCCTTTTGTGACTGTCTTCTTTCACTCAACACAGTACTTTCCAGGTTCTTCCCTTCTGTTACATCTTGCCTTCCACATCAGTACTTCATTCCTTTTTATTGCCCAAGATTCCATTGTGTAGATATACCATATGTTGCTTATCCATTTATTAGTCAATGGATATTTGGGTTTTTTCTACTTTCTGCTGCAAATAATGTTGCCACAAATATTCATGTTCAAGTTATTGTGTAGACATGTTTTTATTTTTCTTCGGTATATACCTCAGAGTGGAATTGCTGGGTCATAGGGTAACTCTTTAACTTTTTGAAGTACTGCCAGGTTGTTGTTTTTCTTCCAAAGTGGCTATACCATTTTACATTCCCACCTGCAATGTACAAGTGTTCCCATTTCTCCACCTTTGCCAACACCTGTTTTTTTTTTTTAAGACATGGTAGTGTGAAATGTTATCTTTTCTTAAAGTTGAAATCATTTACCATTGGTATTAGACTTCATATTAAATTAGGTAGCATACAAACTTATTAATACACTTGTTTTGAGCAAACACTAAAGATTTTAATCAGCTGGATACTGTGGCTCACACCTGTAATCCCAACACTTTGGGTGGCCCAGGCAGGAGGACTGTTTGAGGCCAGGAGTTCAATACCATTCTGGGCAACATAGAGAGACTACTTCTCTACAAAAAAATAAAAATATAGCTGGGCGCGGTGGCTTACACCTGTAATCCTAGCACTTTGGGAGGCCGAGGCAGGCAGATCATAAGGTCAGGATATCGAGACCATCCTGGCTAACATGGTGAAACCCCATCTCTACTAAAAATACAAAAAAAATAGCTGGGCATGGTGGTGGGCACCTGTAGTCCCAGCTACTGGGGAGGCTGGGGCAGGAGAATGGCGTGAACCCGGGAGGCAGAGCTTGCAGTGAGCTGAGATTGTGCCACTGCACTCCAGCCTGGGCGACAGAGCAAGACTCCATCTCAAAAAAACAAAAATAAAAATAAAAATATATTAGCCGGCACCGTGGCATGCACCACGCCACTACTCTGGAGGTTGAGGGAGGAGGACTTGAGCCCAGGAGTATGAGACTGTATTAAGCTATGACCTTGGCACTGCACTCCAGCCTGGGTGACAGATAAATACCCTGTCTCAAAAAAAAAGAAAAAGAAGATTTTAATTAAGCTAAGGTAGAAACTTTCCACTGACTTTGTTTTATCCATATGTACCTTTCCTACCTCCTTTCAGATTGCTCCTGGAAAGGTGGGTGAATAGGTACTTACAGGAATTTTAACTTCTTTTTTTTTTAGGAATTTAATTTTATCTGTGATGTTTTTCTTTTAAGAGGGAAGGGAAGGAAAATATTTGGATGCACAGTAGAAAATACTAACATATGTTCATTTTATGTGACAGGTACATGTGTGACTGTTAAAATACCCTGTGTATTTTTTTATATTTAAAATTTTCCGGAACTTTCTTAATTAAAAAAGAGCAAAAGACCCAACAGGCAGTTTATCTCCCACAAAATACAAATGGCCCATAGCATGAAAGGATACTCAATCTTAACTGGACAGTGGCTCACACCTGTAATCCCAGCACTTTGGGAGGATTGTTTGATTCTAAGAGTTCAAGACCATCCTGGGCAATAGAGTGAGATCTCGTCTCTAAAAAAAAAATTTTTTGGCCAGGCACGGTGGCTCACGCCTGTAATCCCAGCACTTTGGGAAGCTGAGTTGGGTGGATCATGAGGTCAGGAGATCAAGACCATCCTGGCTAGCACGGTGAAACCCCATCTCTACTAAAAATACAAAAAATCAGCCAGGCGTGGTGGCGGGTGCCTGTAGTCCCAGCTGCTCGGGAGGCTGAGGCAGGAGAATGGCGTGAACCCGGGAGGCGGAGCTTGCAGTGAGCAGAGATCGCGGCACTGCACTGCAGCCTGGGCAACAGAGCAAGACTCCATCTCAAAAAAAAAAAAAAAAAATCAGTTTTTTAATTAGCAGGCATGATGGCACAGGACTGTGGTTCCAGCTACTTGGGAGGCTGATGTGGGAGGATCGCATTGAGCCCGGGAGGTCAAGCCTGCAGTGAGCCAAGATTATGTCACTGTACTCCAGCCTGGGTGACAGAACAAGACCCTGTCTCACAAAAAAAAAAAAAAAAGGTTATCCTGCTCATAATTTTTACAATTCTACCCCAAAAATACAAGTCACATCCCTTTCTTTTTCTTCTTCCCTTGTTATTCTCTCACTCTCAATGTTAAAAAGCCCTATAACTGAGTCTCCTATCTCGCCTCCTTGTACCCTCCGAGTCTCCAGAGGTGCCTCAAAATTTTAGTATTGCCTACTAGTTACAGAGTACAATCTTCAACCCTTACGTATTTGTTATTAGTAAATATTTACTGACCACTCGTCAAATGCCTGGTACCATGTTAAACACAGGATACAGTCGCTGAGTAGCGACCCAGCCCTGCTCTTTGAGGTTTCCAGTCTATGGATCCTTACATGGCGAGGGCCTCTTCAACCAGATTCATCTGTTCAGTCTCAGCTTTCCCCGCTTCCCTCACTGCTCCAAATTCTTTTCTGCAGCCACACTACACTATTTACTGTTCCAGATCCATCCATTTGTCTTTTTCCCCCCGAAGATGGAGTCTTACTCTGTTACCCAGGCTGGAGTACAGTGGCGCGATCTCAGCTCACTGCAGCCTCCATCTCCCAGGTTCATGTGATTCTCCTGCTTCAGCCTCCTGAGTAGCTGGGACTACAGGCGCATGCTACCACACCCAGCTAATTTTTGTATTATTATTTTTTTTGAGACGGAGTTTCCCTTTTGTTGCCCAGGCTGGAATGCAATGGCATGATCTCAGTTCATTGCAACCTCCACCTCCCAAGTTCAAGCGATTCTCCTGCCTTAGCCTCCTGAGTAGCTGGCATTACAGGCATGTGCCACCACGCCTAGCTAATTTTGTATTTTTAGTAGAGATGAGGTTTCTCCATGTTGGTCAGGCTGGTCTCGAACTCCTGACCTCACATGATCTGCCCACCTCGGCCTCCCAAAGTGCTGGGATCACAGGCGTGAGCCACTGCACCCGTCCCATCCATGCGTCTTAAAGTGTAGTTTGTAGGTGTGAATCAGAATCTCTGGGCTTGGAGCTGAGAAAGCTGAATTTGTAACATGCGTCCCCACGCAATTCTAATTACTTACCCTACATGTGCTTTCACATCAGCATAACATGGTTCATGCAGTTCCCTCCACCAGGACCTACTTCCTCCATCTACTCTCTTCTCTCCAAATTCCCTGGTTTACACAACAAACTCCTCAAGGTCAGCTCTTTTCTTTAACCTTTTTTGATCATTCTTCCTGTGCCTACAGAAATCCCAACTCTTAACTGATTTAAAGAGTGAAATAATTTATCATCTTATATAACAAAGTCCAGAGGTAGGACAGACGTCAGATCGATTAGTACAGGAGCTTGCAATGTCATCAAATACCTAGATTCTTTCTTCTTTCCACTTTACGATCTATAGTAAAACTTCATCTTCAAGCTGATAGCAAATGGCCACAGCAGTTCCCACAATAACATTCAGTCATTGCAGTGTTCAGAGGAACAGGAGAGGCTCTTTCTTAGGAACAAATGGACATCTCACAGACCAGAATTTGGTGCCATGTCCATTTCTTTTTCTTTTTCTTTTTCTTTTTTTTTTTTTGAGACAGAGTCTTGCTCTGTTGCCCAGGCTGGATTATAGTGGTGCAATCTTGGCTCACTACAACCTCCGCCTCCCGGGTTCAAGCGATTCTCCTGCCTCAGCCTCCCGAGTAGCTGGGACTACAGGTGCACACCACCACACCCGGCTAATTTTTGTATTTTAGTAGAGACAAGGTTTCCACCAGGATGGTCTCGAACTCTGACCTCAGGTAATCCACCCACCTCGGCCTTCCAAAGTGCTGAGATTACAGGCGTAAGCCGCTGCACCCAGCCCCATGTCCATTTCTAAGCCAGTCTCTGGCAAAGGGACTGGGATTCCCAGGATTGTCTTAGACGAATCATCTGGGGTAGAAGGTTTAACTTGGAGGTTAACCACAATGACTCTTGTGTTCCCCAATCCAAAACCTGTCCATTGTTCTCCATTTCCAGTGCTGCCACCTTGTCCTTACCCTCATGACCTTATATTCTAGTGGTGTATATGTGTATGTAAATACCATGAAGAAGATACCATGGGGAAATGAAATAGAGAGTGACACAGAGGTGGGCAGTTGGTGGCAGGAAATCTGGAATCTCTTGATGAGGTGACATTTGAACTTAGACCTGTGTGATGATAAGAAGCCAATCATGCAAATACATAAAGCGGAAGTCCTAAAGGCAAGCTAGGAAGCTGAGGAAGGAGAGTTTGAGCTTATAGTGTGCCAAGATCATACCTGTGAATAGCCACGCACCAGCTGGGCAACATAGTGCAACCCCATCTCTTAAAAAAAATTGAATTACATTAACTGTGCTTTCTAAAGTCCTGACACAGAGGAAACAGCAGATGAAAAAGTCCTGAAGTGGGAATATCTTTGATGTGTTTATTGTCTGTCTCTTCCATGAAGTAAAAGCTCTATGAATACAGGTACCTTGCCTGTCTGGCTCACCTCTATGTTCCCAAGGTCCTGTCTGGCACAGTAGAAAGATGGAAAGAGTGCCTGGGATATTTTAGGCATACAGTAAATATTTATTGAATGAATAAATGAGTCTCCCACAAGCAGAACAGATTGTTCCTTCTTAAGAGTTCCCATAGTACTGTATATTATACCTTAATTTGGACACCTGCACATTGTATATTTTGTATACATCTCTGCCTTCCTCTGCTGTGAGCTCCTTAAGAATAGATAGGGGCCCACACATAATGCATCTTTGTTTTCCCATTATCAACACAATATTAATCTCATTGTAATCCCTCTGGTGAATGAGAGTTGAACATTCAGCGTACATATTAAAAGGAACTTTATGTGAAAATATACTTGAGTAGGTAGTATGTTTTTCAATGTCTTTTTGTTTAACCTAAGAATTCACAGCAATCTAGAACTTCCAGGAAAAAATTATTAAGGAAAATTAGTGGTCTGTAGAAAAAAGAGTTTGCCCGCCAGTTGCAGTGGCTCATGCCTGCAATCCCAGCAGTTTGGGAGGCCGAGGCAGGCAGATCACGAGGTCAGGAGGTCGAGACCATCCTGGCTAACACGGTGAAACCCCATCTCTACTAAAAAATACAAAAAATTAGCCGAGCATGGTGGCGGGTACCTGTAGTCCCAGCTACCTGGGAGGCTGAGGCAGGAGATTGGCGTGAACCCAGGAGGCGGAGGTTGCAGTGAGCCAAGATCACGCCACTGCACTTCAGCCTGGGCCACAGAGCGAGACTCCATCTCAAGAAAAAAAAGAAAAAAGAGTTTGCCGTTACCTTATATGGCTTAAGTTCTTATCTTGTAGAGTTGTGTTATATACTTCAGCCAAAGTCTTAGGGGACCAACAGTTGTGATCATAAGAATGTCACTTATCTGGGGCTAGTGCAGTGGCTCACACCTGTAATCCTAGCAAGTTGGGAGGCCAAGGCAGGAGGATCACTTGAGGCCAGGAGTTCAAGATCAGTCTGGGCAACACAGTAGGACCCTGTCTCCACAAGAAATTTAAAAATTAGCCAAACACAGTGGCATATGCCTGTAGTCTCAGCTACCCAGGAGGCTGAGGCGGGAGCGGCTTGGGCCCAGAAATTCAAAGTTACAGTGAGCTACAATCATGCCACTGTACTCCAACCTGGGCAACAAAATGAAACCTGTCTCTTAGAAGAAGAACATTGCTTATCTAGAGACAATGTTCTTTTTGTTTGTTTTTGAGATGAGGTCTCACTCTGTTGCCCAAGCTGGAGTGCAGTGGCATGATCATCTGCTTTTTCATCTGCTGTTTCCTCTGCACCAGGACATTACACCAAGGTTACATCTCTAAATATGCTTCATAACACAAACTGTATGTCTGCTGGAATTGCATATGTGCAGTTGCAGTCCTAATATAGTTACACTTATGAAATGGATACCTGATCCACAACAGACACCATTACTGTTTCTGTATCTATTAATAATACCAAAAGCAATATTTATAAATGAAATAATATATTGTTTACTTAATAAAAATATAAAGAACATTAGCTATTTGCTAGTGTCAAAAAGAAGGGTGGCAGTTGTAACTGTGCCCTGTCCCTTTAATGGAAAAAGCCAAATAATTTTAAAATGAAAGCCTTGCACCATCGATGCCAGCAAACTTATATAAATGTTGTTTTCATAAAATAAAAATAAATTTAAAATGCTCATTAACAGCATGAGACAGTGAGTAGAACAAAGCAGCTACTGAGTGTATTACTCCACACATCATAAAAACACAAGAGAGTTCTGTGTTAGGGGTGTATTAACATTGCTTTTAAACTTTAGTGAGGCTGGCTGGGTGCTGTGGCTTACACCTGTAATCCCAGCACTTTGGGAAGCCGAGGCAGGTGGATCTCCTGAGGTCAAGAGTTTAAGACCAGCCTGGCCAATATGGTGAAACCCTGTCTCTACTAAAAATACAAAAAAATTAGCTGGGCAAGGTGGCGTGCCCCTGTAGTCAAAGCTACTTGGGAGGCTGAGGCAGGAGAATTGCTTGAACTCAGGAGCTGGAGGTTGTAGTGAGCCAAGATCGGACCACTGCACTCCAGCCTGGGTGATAGAGTTAAAGTCCGTCTCAAAAAAAAAAAAAGAAAATTAAACTTTAGTGAGGTATCTGGGGGAATATGAGCTTATAGAACCTAGGTAATCCATTCCTAGATGGATTATATTTATAGTTATGCAGTCTAGAGTTCATATCTTGTCAAATCATGTGGCCTTGGGAGTGTTACATCCTTTTTTTTTTTTTTTTTTTTTGAGACAGAGTCTCGCTTTGTTGCCCAGGCTGGAGCGCAGTGGTGTGATCTTGGCTCACTGCAAGCTCCACCTCCCGGATTCACGCCATTCTCCTGCCTCCGCCTCCCGAGTAGCTGGGACTACAGGCGTCCACCACCACGCCCAGCTAATTTTTTGTATTTTTAGTAGAGATGGGGTTTCACCATGTTAGCCAGGATGGGGATGGTCTCGATCTGCTGACCTCATGATCTGCCCGCCTCGGACTCCCAAAGTGCTGGGATTACAGGCATGAGCCACCGCACCCGGCATTACATTAATTCTTTAAGCCTGTTTGCTCACCTGAAAATGAAGCTGGTAATTCCTGCCTTGTGTGGTCATTATGAGCATTAAATGAAATAACACATGTACATAGCATTAGCATATAGCATTTCTGTGTAATACAGCACATACAAAATAGTCCGTAGTTTGGTGACATGCTTTTTTCACTTAACTGTCTATCACGAACATTTTCCATATTAATAGATCTGTATCAACATCATTTTAAAGGCTATCTGATGCTAATTTCGAGGTAATATGTACTATAATTCACCCTGGAGTAGCCTCTGGCAGAGCGACTGTAGCATAGGCATTTCTGTAGGAGTGTGCTGTTTCCTGTTGACTGCACTCCTCACTGCCCTAGTGCTTCTGATTCTTCTAGGTGTTAACGGTTTGAGGATGCTGGGGATTCTCCATGATGCAGTTGTGTTTCTCATTGAGCAGCTTTCTGGTGCCAAGCACTGTCGAAATTACAAATTCCGTTTCCACAAGCCAGAGGAGGCCAATGAACCCCCCTTGAACCCTCATGGCTCAGCCAGGGCTGAAGTCCACCTCAGGCAAGTTCCCTTCTTTTCTGTCAGCAGTTTTGGATCTCGGTTTTCTTATCTCATGACACAGTCGTCTTCCCACATACCCTTTGAGATTTCCAGTGTTAATGCCATCGTCCTTTACTGCTTTATTAAAGCATTTCTCTAAATGCTTTTTCATCTTTTGGCCCCAGGAAGTCAGCATTTGACATGTTTAACTTCCTGGCTTCTAAACATCGTCAGCCTCCTGAATACAACCCCAATGATGAAGAAGAGGAGGAGGTACAGCTGAAGTCAGCTCGGTAAGTCTTGAGTGGGGAGCAGTCATTAGAAACTGCTTTCCCTGTCCTCTAGCTGGTCAGGGCACTATGTAGGAATGTGTTTGCATCAGAATTTCCTGGATAAGATTTAAGAAGACTGAAATCCATTTGTGTTGAAGTAGCAGTAGGTGCCCAGTAAGGAGTGAGGAATATAAGGTACAGAGGAGAAATTCAAAGAACTGTAAGATGCATATTTTCTTTAATGACAGTATACTCTGTCAGCTTTGGTTGTACTACCATAGTCGTCATGGTCAGAAAGTACTATATATACTAAAAATGGGGCCCATTGGCCAGGCGTGGTGGCTCATGCCTGTAATTCCAGCACTTTGGAAGGCTGAGGCGGACAGATCACAAGGTTAGGAGTTCAAGACCAGCCTGACCAACATAGTGAAACCCCGTCTCTACTGAAAATACAAAAATTAGCCCGGCATGGTGGCGTGCGCCTATAGTCCCAGCTACTCAGCAGGCTGAGGCAAGAGAATCGCTTGAACCCAGGAGGTGGAAGTTACAGTGAGCTGAGGTTGCGCCACTGGACTCCAGTCTCGGTGACAGAGCAAAACTCCCATCTCAAAAAAAAATGGGGTTCATTTTATAAGGCACTTACTCAGTTTGGCATTGAACAAAGAGTGTACTAATTTTCTCTAGGAACCTTCAGTTCAAGACTCAAAACATTATTTCCTGAAGAAAATTCGTTAATAGTATATCTTATCTCTTAGGAGGGCAACTAGCATGGATCTGCCAATGCCCATGCGTTTCCGGCACTTAAAAAAGACTTCTAAGGAGGCAGTTGGTGTCTACAGGTATGGCTAAAATTCTAGAAAGAACTATAGAAAACGAATGCAGTTTTTCAAAATCAAAGTAGACCAAATGCTGAAGTGACCTTCCTCAGTAAGTGAGGATTTTACGGATACTGTTTATTGACCCTCATATCCTGGGATCCTGCACCTGCTTGTGTTGAACAAGGACTTTAACACAATAAGCATTAAAACATTGCTGCTTCCAGTGGGTTGCAGAATGGAAATACCTTTTATCTTTGGCCATTTGTTAGAACAATATACACAAATCAAGGGTCCATATTTTTATTTTCTCAAGTATATGTCCCTCCTGAGGAAATAACAGACCAGGAGAACTTATTCATGTATTCATGCACTTAACCTTACTTGCAAAATGTATGTCTGACCTCTTTTCCATCTTTGTCCTAGGTCTCCCATCCACGGCCGGGGTCTTTTCTGTAAGAGAAACATTGATGCAGGTGAGATGGTAATTGAGTATGCCGGCAACGTCATCCGCTCCATCCAGACTGACAAGCGGGAAAAGTATTACGACAGCAAGGTAAGTCTCCCACTTGCACTCACCCAGTTCTTTTGTTTTGCTGTAGAAAGGGACCAGTATGATCCCTGGATCCCAAAAGAAATAGTGTATGCTATCAATTCAAAGACGCTAATTAAAAAAACAAAAAACTGAAATTCGTGAGGGGCCCAGTAAAAATACAGAATCCACTCTGAGGATTAGCATAGAAAGTTACTCTTAGAGATCTATCTCAGTGGCTCCTGGTATCAGAAGCAAATAGCTATTCAAGTTTTAGGTTTCTGTTTCCTGCAGAGACATTAGAAAAAGTGGCCTGTAATCTAGGAACTCCTCATGGAAGCATCTTGAAAGATAGGTACTGGGAGAAATCTGGGAATTTTACTAGAAGAAACTTTATCAGCAGCTATAGGTAATATCAAGAGAAGATTGGGAAATGTTCTTAAACCTGAGTTTATAAGAAATGACAAGTTCTTCTCCTTTCTCCTGCATGTACAGGGCATTGGTTGCTATATGTTCCGAATTGATGACTCAGAGGTAGTGGATGCCACCATGCATGGAAATGCTGCACGCTTCATCAATCACTCGTGTGAGCCCAACTGCTATTCTCGGGTCATCAATATTGATGGGCAGAAGCACATCGTCATCTTTGCCATGCGTAAGATCTACCGAGGAGAGGAACTTACTTATGACTATAAGTTCCCCATTGAGGATGCCAGCAACAAGCTGCCCTGCAACTGTGGCGCCAAGAAATGCCGGAAGTTCCTAAACTGAAGCTGCTCTTCTCCCCCAGTGTTGGAGTGCAAGGACGTGGGGCCATCCGAAGCAACGCTGAAGGCCTTTTCCAGCAGCTGGGAGCTCCCGGATTGAGTGGGCACAGCTGAGGGGCCTCTGTGATGGCTGAGCTCTCTTATGTCCTATACTCACATGTGATCATAGTCCCGGAGAGAGAGTTGAGGTCTCGAAGAAAGATCCATGATCGGCTTTCTCCTGGGGCCCCTCCAATTGTTTACCGTTAGAAAGTGGGAATGGGGTCCCTAGCAGACTTGCCTGGAAGGAGCCTGTTATAGAGGGTTGGTTATGTTGGGAGATTGGGCCTGAATATCTCCACAGAAATAAGTTGCCATCCTCAAGTTGGCCCTTTCCCAAGCACTGTAAGTGAGTGGGTCAGGCAAGGCCCCAAATGGAGGGTTGGTTGGATTCCTGACAGTTTGCCAGCCAGGCCCCACCTACGGCGTCTGTCGAACAAACAGAGGTCTGGTGGTTTTCCCTACTATCCTCCCACTTGAGAGTTCACTTCTGGTTGGGAGACAGGATTCCTAGCACCTCTGGTGTCAAAAGGCTGTCATGGGGTTGTGCCAATTAATTACCAAACATTGAGCCTGTAGGCTTTGAGTGGGAGTGTTGTCCCCAGGAGCCTTATCTCAGCCAATTACCTTTCTTGACAGTAGGAGCGGCTTCCCTCTCCCATTCCCTCTCTTCACTCCCTTTTCTTCCTTTCCCCTGTCTTCATCCCACTGCTTTCCCATGCTTCTTTCTGGGTTGTAGGGGAGACTGACTGCCTGCTCAAGGACACTCCCTGCTGGGCATAGGATGTGCCTGCAAAAAGTTCCCTGAGCCTGTAAGCACTCCAGGTGGGGAAGTGGACAGGAGCCATTGGTCATAACCAGACAGAATTTGGAAAAGTTTTCATAAAGCTCCACGGAGAGTTTTAAAGAAACATAAGTAGCATGATTTTTTAGGAGATGAAAAAGATGATTTAAATAGGATTTAAATCATGCGACAACCAGAGTATCACAGCCAGGATGACCCCTGGGTCCCATTCCTAAGACATGGTTACTTTATTTTCCCCTTGTTAAGACATAGGAAGACTTAATTTTTAAATGGTCAGTGTCCAGTTGAAGGCAGAACACTAATCAGATTTCAAGGCCCACAACTTGGGGACTAGACCACCTTGTGTTGAGGGAACTCTGCCACCTGCGTGCAACCCATGGCTAAAGTAAATTCAATGACACTACTGCCCTGATTACTCCTTAGGATGTGGTCACAACAGCATCAAATGTTTCTTCTCTTCCTTTCCCCAAGACAGTGCCCTGAACCTGTTAAATTAAGTCATTGGATTTTACTCTGTTCTGTTTACAGTTGACTATTTAAGGTTTTATAAATGTAAATATATTTTGTATATTTTTCTATGAGAAGCACTTCATAGGGAGAAGCACTTATGACAAGGCTATTTTTTAAACCGCGGTATTATCCTAATTTAAAAGAAGATCGGTTTTTAATAATTTTTTATTTTCATAGGATGAAGTTAGAGAAAATATTCAGCTGTACACACAAAGTCTGGTTTTTCCTGCCCAACTTCCCCCTGGAAGGTGTACTTTTTGTTGTTTAATGTGTAGCTTGTTTGTGCCCTGTTGCCATAAATGTTTCCTGGGTTTGCTCTTCGACAATAAATGGAGAAGGAAGGTCACCCAACTCCATTGGGCCACTCCCCTCCTTCCCCTATTGAAGCTCCTCAAAAGGCTACAGTAATATCTTGATACAACAGTTTCTCTTCTTCTTTCCCGCCTCTCTCCTTTCCGGCGCGACTTCCAGAGTGGTGAGAGACGGCAATCTTTTACATTTCCCTCATCTTTCTTACTTCAGAGTTAGCAAACAACAAGTTGAATGGCAACTTGACATTTTCCATCGCCATCTGCCTCACAGGCCACTTTTCCCTTTCCCTCTGCCCACCAAGGCCTCGTATCTGCAGAGAACCCATTGATCACCTTGTGCCCTCTTTTGGGGCAGCCCGTTGAAACTGAAGCACAGTCTGACCACTCACGATAAAGCAGATTTTTCTCTGCCTCTGCCACAAGGTTTCAGAGTAGTGTAGTCCAAGTAGAGGGTGGGGCACCCTTTTCTCGCCGCAAGAAGCCCATTCCTATGGAAGTCTAGCAAAGCAATACGACTCAGCCCAGCACTCTCTGCCCCAGGACTCATGGCTCTGCTGTGCCTTCCATCCTGGGCTCCCTTCTCTCCCGTGACCTTAAGAACTTTGTCTGGTGGCTTTGCTGGAACATTGTCACTGTTTTCACTGTCATGCAGGGAGCCCAGCACTGTGGCCAGGATGGCAGAGACTTCCTTGTCATCATGGAGAAGTGCCAGCAGGGGACTGGGGAAAGCACTCTACCCAGACCTCACCTCCCTTCCTCCTTTCGCCCATGAACAAGATGTAGTGGCCCTAGGGGTTCCACTAGTGTCTGCTTTCCTTTATTATTGCACTGTGTGAGGTTTTTTTGTAAATCCTTGTATTCCTATTTTTTTTAAAGAAAAAAAAACTTAAGCTGCATTTGTTACTGAAATGATTAATGCACTGATGGGTCCTGAATTCACCTTGAGAAAGACCCAAAGGCCAGTCAGGGGGTGGGGGGAACTCAGCTAAATAGACCTAGTTACTGCCCTGCTAGGCCATGCTGTACTGTGAGCCCCCTCCTCACTCTCTTTCTACCAACCCTAAACCCTGAGGACAGGGGAGGAACCCACAGCTTCCTTCTCCTGCCAGCTGCAGATGGTTTGCCTTGCCTTTCCACCCCCTAATTGTCAACCACAAAAATGAGAAATTCCTCTTCTAGCTCAGCCTTGAGTCCATTGCCAAATTTTCAGCACACCTGCCAGCAACTTGGGGGATAAGCGAAGGTTTCCCTGCAAGAGGGAAAGAAGGCAAAAATGGCATAGCTATCTCCAAAACACATCTGAGTTCATTTCAAAAGTGACCAAGGGAATCTCCGCACAAAAGTGCAGATTGAGGAACTGTGGTGGGTCATTCCCAAGAATCCCCCAAGGGGCATCCCAAATCCCTAAGGAGTAACAGCTGCGAACCTGGTCAGTTCTCAGTGAGAGCCAGCTCACTTACAGCTTTGCTGCTAGAACCTGTTGTGGCTGCATTTCCTGGTGGCCAGTGACAACTGTGTAACCAGAATAGCTGCATGGCGCTGACCCTTTGGCCGGAACTTGGTCTCTTGGCTCCCTCCTTGGCCACCCACCACCTCTCGCACAGCCCCTCTGTTTTTAGACCAATAATAAGAATTAAGGGGGAAGCCCTGGCAGCTATACGTTTTCAACCAGACTCCTTTGCCGGGACCCAGCCCGCCACCCTGCTCGCCTCTGTCAAACGCCCGGCCAATGCAGTGAGCACCATGTAGCTCCCTTGATTAAAAAAAAAAAAAAAAAAAAGGAAAAAAAATACAACACACACACAAAAATAAAAATAAAAAAATCTTCTAATGAATGTATCTTTCTAAAGGACTGACGTTCAATCAAATATCTGAAAATACTAAAGGTCAAAACCTTGTCAGATGTTAACTTTTAAGTTTGGTTTGGGATTTTTTGTTTTAAATAGAAATCAAGTTGTTTTTGTTTTTAAGGAAAAGCGGGTCATTGCAAAGGGCTGGGTGTAATTTTATGTTTCATTTCCTTCATTTTAAAGCAATACAAGGTTATTGAGCAGATGGTTCTGTGCCGAATCATGAATGCTAGTCAAGTCACACACTCTGGAAACTTGCAACTTTTTGTTTGTTTTGGTTTTCAAATAAATATAAATATGATATATATAGGAACTAATATAGTAATGCACCATGTAACAAAGCCTAGTTCAGTCCATGGCTTTTAATTCTCTTAACACTATAGATAAGGATTGTGTTACAGTTGCTAGTAGCGGCAGGAAGATGTCAGGCTCACTTTCCTCTGATTCCCGAAATGGGGGGAACCTCTAACCATAAAGGAATGGTAGAATAGTCCATTCCTCGGATCAGAGAAAAATGCAGACATGGTGTCACCTGGATTGTTTTCTGCCCATGAATGTTGCCAGTCAGTACCTGTCCTCCTTGTTGCTCTATTTTTGGTTATGAATGTTGGGGTTACCACCTGCATTTAGGGGAAAATTGTGTTCTGTGCTTTCCTGGTATCTTGTTCCGAGGTACTCTAGTTCTGTCTTTCAACCAAGAAAATAGAATTGTGGTGTTTCTTTTATTGAACTTTTAACAGTCTCTTTAGTAAATACAGGTAGTTGAATAATTGTTTCAAGAGCTCAACAGATGACAAGCTTCTTTTCTAGAAATAAGACATTTTTTGACAACTTTATCATGTATAACAGATCTGTTTTTTTTTTTCCTTGTGTTCTTCCAAGCTTCTGGTTAGAGAAAAAGAGAAAAAAAAAAAAAAAAAAAGGAAAATGTGTCTAAAGTCCATCAGTGTTAACTCCCTGTGACAGGGATGAAGGAAAATACTTTAATAGTTCAAAAAATAATAATGCTGAAAGCTCTCTACGAAAGACTGAATGTAAAAGTAAAAAGTGTACATAGTTGTAAAAAAAAAGGAGTTTTTAAACATGTTTATTTTCTATGCACTTTTTTTTATTTAAGTGATAGTTTAATTAATAAACATGTCAAGTTTATTGCTGCACATGGTTAAGCTTCCTTTTGGCTTTGGTTGGAGAGGGTGGAGGAAAGGGGGAGGGGACATGGCCTGTGACCTGGTCACAAAGTACCTTCCACAGTCCTTGACTTTAAGGTGGCATCACTAAATCATTCCCTGTCGCCCACCTTCAGGTCCGCTCCACACTGGCTCTCGACTGTATTTTCTTCCTTTATTCATCAGTGATGTATGTTCAAGACCTAATTAATTGTGGATATGAGGCAGGGTCAAGAGCACAAAGGAACAGGGCCTTTACCTTCTACATAGCTCCCCTGTTTTATCCAAGGAGGTCAAGTAGTGATTTTTATCTATTTTCTCCTCAACTGTGAATATAATAAACAAAGCATTTCAGGGAGAAGCTGGAGAGCACCTTCTCTTAGCTGCACTCCACCTTAAGGCTGAAGCTGGATTTGTTTACTGTTTCTCCTGGGGGCAGAGGCAGTTGAGAAGTAACCAAATAGTCTGCCAAGCCAGGGTCAACCCTCCAGGCCACAGGTTGAGCAAATGCTAACGGCCAAGGACCGGGAGACACTCCTCATGAAGGGGTGGTCCTCATCCTTTCAGATCAACTTCCTGCTGGAGGCTCCACCCTCACCACGTCCCTCCCTCTTCTCTCATCCGGAGTCACCTTTTGGGATTTTGGAGTCGGGCACCATGGGGACTCCAAATGATCGGGCAGTGCTGCAGGCCATCTTCAACCCTGACACCCCATTTGGAGACATTGTTGGACTGGACCTCGGAGAGGAAGCAGAAAAGGAAGAACAAAAAGAAGGTGGGCATTTGATCTGAAGTATAGCTCTGCACATAGGCTGGCCTGCTGGCCTCCCGAGGTGGCAGAGGTAGTGGTCTTATAAGGCCCCTTGTTCCATGATTATGATTGAGATTGGAATCAGAGAGGCTGGCTGCTCCTTAGTGCACTGATGGGGGTTTGGTAAGAGACGTCCTGCCAAGAGGAATAACCCGGGGTTTGTCTCTGAATCCATCAGCTCTTAGGCCTCTGAACTTACCACTTAATTAATTGTATGATCCAAACTTAATTGCCAGGTGATGTTAAACTCTCATATTTTTGTCATAACAGAGAACACTACCACCAGAGCGGAGGACTGAGATAAGGCAGGGCATGGTTGCTCAGTTGAGTGGTTCCAATATAGCAAGCACAACTAGGATCCGCTAAACACCCACAAGCCGAGCTCCAAGCGAACTCTTCTGCAGTGAGTGTGTTCACTGCCTTTTCCATTAGTCCCTAATGAAGAAGTTTTTGATATCTTTTGTTTCTGAGGATTAAAGCCTACACCTTACTAACTCAGGCCGAAACGCTGAGGGATACATAAGAAGTGATGTTCATGATCTGGGAATGTCATGGGGGCCTTTGCATAAGAGGCAGTGTAGTCGAGTAAAATGCAGACAGGAGCCAGAATGACCTGGGTTCAAATCCAAGCTCTGCAATGTATGGCCTGTGTGACCTGGAGCAAATGCTTTAACAGATTGAGGAGTTTGGGCTTCATTCTCTTGGCAATGGGGAACCCACCAAAGCCCCTTTCCAGGTCCCTTGGAACTCAGGCAATGCTAGCTCCCAGCTTTAGAGACCTCATCTCCCCCCACCTCAAACACTGCAGCTGACCCCTGCTGTGACCCATTCCCAGTCAGCTCTGTCTCAGATCTCAGAATTCCAAAGCCTGAGGTGACTTTTTCTTCTTGCTACCAACTGCACACCTGGCCCTCCTGGCTCCTTCCCTGGCCCAGATGAAGTTTTCCCTCAAGCACAGCTGGAACAGTCCAAGGCCCTGGAGCTGCAGGGGGTGATGGCAGCAGAGGCTGGGGACCTCAGCACAGCCCTGGAGAGGTTTGGCCAAGCCATCTGCCTGCTGCCTGAGAGGGCTTCAGCCTACAACAACCGTGCCCAGGCCCGGCGACTCCAGGGAGACGTGGCAGGTAAGGGGAGATGCCCTGTATCCTCTGCAAAAGGGCCCACGGGAGGGCCCAGAGCAGAAATGAAGTGGCTGTGGGGCTGGGGTGGCCTTGCTAAACCCCTCTGGAGCCTGTCTTCTTACCTATAAGGTAGGAGATGTATCAAGGGCCCTGCTAATATCATGGGGCTAATGTGAAAATCAGAAGAGACTGCATTCCATTAAGGAACAGTTAATGAGAACCGACTATGTGGCAGTAGGCTGGTGCTGAGGACACTGAGATAAAGGGTATATGGATCGCCAACATTTATACAGCAGTCACTATGTACCAGGCATTAATCACTTTACATATAAACTAGTAAATCAATCCTCACAACAACCCTAAAAAGTAGGTACCATTGTCACCCCCAGTTTATAGATGAAGAAACTGAAGCATGGAGAGGCTAAGTAACTTGCCCACTATCATACAGTCAGGTAGCAGCAGAGCTGAGATGTGAACCAGGTGGTAGGGCTCCAGAGTGTGTGCTCTTAATCCCCACATGATACTGCTCCTCAGAACGCTCCCACTCCAGGGGGCAGAACAGACACATAATTCTGAGACCAGCAAAACAAGTTTGAGAGGGGTCAGCGTGGGACCTGTTCCTGAAGGGTGAGTTTTAAAGCATGAGTAGGAGTTAGTTGGTGAGTGGAGAAGGTACAGTCTGTAGAGGTCCAAAAAGCAGGCACAAGTACAGAGAGCTTCAGGTCTTCAGGCTGGGTGGAGCAGGGAGTGGAGGAGGGATGGAGAGCTGAGCCTAGAGCCGTGGGCAAGGGCCTGATGAACAGCTTGGGAGTATTAGGCTGAGACTGCACTGTCTTGAAAACAGGGGGGTT
Organism: Trachypithecus francoisi; assembly: GCF_009764315.1. NCBI lineage: Eukaryota > Metazoa > Chordata > Mammalia > Primates > Cercopithecidae > Trachypithecus > Trachypithecus francoisi. The sequence goes on from NW_022681473.1 coordinate 106,851,509, forward strand.
CACTCAAGGATTTTAACAGGAGAGTGACTGGATCAAACTCCTGCTGCATTCAGGTTATTCTAATTAAGTGGAAACAATGGGACCACACTGGGGACCAAAGATGAGGCTAATGTGAAGGTGTAAACCACGGAAACCTAGTACTACTTGACTGTTAGGAGCCGTGGTGACGCAGGTGCTCCCAGAACCAGCAATGCCAGGCTAGGGAGTTTTGAGCCCACTCCAAGAACAATGGGAACCTCCCAAGAGCCCCTTTCCAGGCTTATCTGCCCCAGATCGCTGGAGACAGCCTGCAGACGAAAACCCCAGAGAGATGCAGAGGTGCTTCCAACTAGAGATTCCTCCAGACCAGCTCCTCTGAGGGAAACCAAGGAGTACTGCAATCTGAGCGCTTCTCCGGAGGCTCAGGCTCTTTGGGAGACTAGAGAACATGAGTGAATTGAAGCAGAGCCCGAAAGAAGCCAGCCTGATGGACTTAAGAAGGTGGCTGGCTGCCTGAGGTTCTGAGTTCAGAGTTCTGAGGCCCAACTCAAGTATTTTATGAGAATAATAAAACTAAAAACGATGCAGGCCAGCTCTGGCTCCAGGACCAAGGAAATTACATACATGGAGATAACTAAAGAATAACGAAAGGCAATCAGTCCAGGATATAGGAGAGAGAGAATGTGTTCTAAAGCAAGCAATGGAAAAGAGAAAAGGGCCCTCAAAAGGAAAACAATGAGAAACTGTCTTGATTGTACTTGTAAGAAATGATTATGCAGTTAATATTATTTTTTTGAACCCTGACATTCAGAGTCAGTCACCTGGCACATAGTGGATGCTTAATAACAGGTGTGGAATAAATTAGCTGCTACTTGCCCGGGCAGTGGGCCAGACTCATAAACATAGTGACCATTCAGAATCCTGCAACGTTCATGTTTTCGTATATTAGCGGTGGAAAAAAATAGTAACAAGGCGAGACCTGGACTTCAGTCCCAGCTCTGCCACTAAGTGGCCTGGCTGTACAGCCCTGGGCAAGTCCTCTCAACTCTCCCACAGTCTTCGTCTGTGTAATGGGGATAACGATCCGTACCTCTAGCAGGTGCGAGGCGGGTTGTAAATGGCCACGGCCGGGAGCCGCAAGGACCACGGTGATCCGCGCGGCAGCAGGTGGGCTGGGGCTCCGGCAAGGCCGCCCCGGCGGCCGTTGACCCCCGCCCCGCCCGTCTCGTCGGTCCCGCAGGCGCCCTGGAGGACCTGGAACGCGCAGTGGAGCTGAGCGGCGGCCGGGGCCGCGCCGCCCGCCAGAGCTTTGTGCAGCGCGGCCTCCTGGCGCGGCTGCAGTGCCGAGACGACGACGCCCGCAGGGACTTCGAGAGGGCGGCACGGCTGGGCAGCCCCTTCGCGCGGCGCCAGCTGGTGCTGCTCAACCCCTACGCCGCGCTGTGCAACCGCATGCTGGCCGACATGATGGGGCAGCTGCGCCGCCCCCGCGACAGCCGCTGAGCGCGGCTGGCCCGCGCGTCCGTGGGCGAGGGGACGGGAGGGGGCCCTGAACCAATAAAGCCGTCGGGCCTAACCGACTCCGCCTGCTCCTGCGTCCTGCCCGCGCCCGGAGAGAAGGGCACGCGGGGGCACTCTGTGCGGGGGGCTCTCGGCGCGGGCTAGGCACCAGCCAGGCGGATGGTGAGCCGCGACCGCCCACCTGCCGGGGGAGGGCCCGTGGGGCCCGGGCATCGATTGGCCCTGCCTGACGCAGCCCCCGCCCTTGCAGCGGACTGCGGTGCTCATCAGACCTGAGCAGTTGCTCCGGCAGCGCTCGGGGAAGGAGCCAGGTGAGCCGCCCCGGTGGCGGGGGGCGGGGGGCGGGGGCAGGATGCTCGGCGACCCCACCCTCCGACCCTCTCCTCTTCCACCCACATCCACCGGAGCCACCAACACCAGGAAAGGGGGCGTAGGGCGAGGGATGGGAGAGGGAACAGGGCAGGAGAGAGGATGGGATCGGGAGAAAGGCGATTCCTTTGGGGGAGGGGCGCGTGGAGACCGAGTATGAGTGTGTGTGAGTGCGTGTGTGCAAGGTGTGGTTGCACGGATGCTGGTTGCTTCTGCGTATCTGCGGGCGTGTGTCTGTTTGTATTGTAGCCTGGAGTCAGTGCTCGGTTCTGCACCTGCAGGATGTCCAGGTGTCTGCTGGGTGGGTCTGTACCTTTGGGCTTTGCCGTTGGTGTCCGTGCCTTCGCCACTGGGGGCTGGTCTACATTTGTGTCTCCGTACATGGGTCTTTTTGTTTCTGGGGAGTAAATTCCTGGAGCAATTGCTAGACCTGCCTGCTGTCACCTGGCTGACACGGAGGCCCGCCCCCTTCTCTCAGCAGCCTGGGGCCCAGGCCCGGGCCACCATGGCACTACCTCCAGGCCCAGCCACCCTCCGGCACACACTGCTGCTCCTGCCAGCCCTTCTGAGCTCAGGTACACCCCTGTTCAGTCCTTGACCAAGTCATTCTGGGACCAAAGCCCCCTCACTCCTCTGTCTGCTCTTCTGTTTGGGTACCTACTCCAGGCCCCAAACCCTGGAGTCCCTGTTCCCTTCACCCACCTACCTAGGTCCAACCAGCCAGTCCCTGGTGAGAGGACTCAGGCGCCCTTTCCCTTGGCCTGGTGCTCCTCTCACTGGGGCAATTCCTGGTCACAGCACAGTACCAACCCTGCCTGACCCCTTCCCAGAGGCCCCCTGCTGTGTTCCAGGTTGGGGGGAGTTGGCGCCACAAATAGATGGTCAGACCTGGGCTGAGCGGGCGCTTCGGGAGAATGAACGCCACGCCTTCACCTGCCGGGTGGCAGGGGGGCCTGGCACCCCCAGATTGGCCTGGTATCTGGATGGACAACTGCAGGAGGCCAGCACCTCAAGACTGCTGAGCGTGGGAGGGGAGGCCTTCTCTGGAGGCACCAGCACCTTCACTGTCACTGCCCAGCGGGCCCAGCATGAGCTCAACTGCTCCCTGCAGGACCCCAGCAGTGGCCGATCAGCCAACGCCTCTGTCATCCTCAATGTGCAATGTGAGTGACCCTGAGGTGGACAGGGAGAGAGGTTCTCTGCCCAGGGACCCCCAGCACCCACCAGGCAGGTGGTCCGCAGGACATTTAGCAGACACTTAAGCACTTTGCAAATATGAACTCATTTTATCCTCTGAATAATCCCATGAGGTCATTACTATTTTTGTCACCATTTTACAAATAAGAAAACCGAGGCAGAAAGAGGGTAAGCAATCCGCCCAGGGTGACGATCCCGCTGGTAAGAAGCAGAGCCAGGATTCACATCTGGGCATTTGGCTCTAGTATTTACACTCATAATCACTACGAAATGCTACCTGTCTGGCAGACCCAGCCATCCTGTTCCTCAGCATCCCCTCTGAGGAGAGGCCCAGGCCCCTGGCTCCCATCTGGGTTTGGGAAGAAAGGGCCAGAAGTATAAGGGGCTGTGGTGACAGCATATTGGCCTCTGCTTTGCACCAGTCAAGCCAGAGATTGCCCAAGTCGGCGCCAAGTACCAGGAAGCTCAGGGCCGAGGCCTCCTGGTTGTCCTGTTTGCCCTGGTGCGTGCCAACCCGCCTGCCAATGTCACCTGGATCGACCAGGATGGGCCAGTGACTGTCAACACCTCTGACTTCCTGGTGCTGGATGCGCAGAACTACCCCTGGCTCACCAACCATACTGTACAGCTGCAGCTCCGCAGCCTGGCACACAACCTCTCGGTGGTGGCCACCAATGATGTGGGTGTCACCAGTGCCTCACTTCCAGCCCCAGGTGAGCATGGCCAGCAACTGGCCCAGCCAAGCCTCAGGTGGGTGCAGGAGTCCACATCCCCATACAGCAATGGGAGTACTTGTTTCCCTGTGAGTTGGTCTTGTGGATGAACTGTTCCCAGCCCCCCTGGGCAAGGAGGGCAGAGTAGTACCTATGGCGTGTTGGGGTTGGGGCACTGCCCACTTGGGACCTAACCAGAGGACATCCTCCAGGGCTTCTGGCTACCCGGGTGGAAGTACCACTGCTGGGCATTGTTGTGGCTGCTGGGCTTGCCCTGGGCACCCTCGTGGGGTTCAGCACCTTGGTGGCCTGCCTGGTCTGTAGGAAAGAGAAGAAAACCAAAGGTAGGCCAGGGACACTGGGGGTAGTGGGGATGAGGTCAGGCTGAGCAGCAGCCAGGACAGCAAGTGCAGCTGGGCAGAACCAGTCGTCTCTGACGGTGGCAGAGCACTTCCAGGGTGTGGCCATGGGTAGGGTGACATGCATCCCAGGTAGCAGGGTCAGGCACTGGGAACCCAGTCTCTGGCCCCAGGGCCAAGCCTGGGCATTTGAGAGACCCCTTGCCTGAGGGTCCTGGCTCTGAAAGGGTAGGAGGAGAGCCCAGCGTGGGAGGGCACATTGAGAATTAGGGACATGGTTTCATTCTCCACAGGCCCCTCCCGGCGCCCATCTCTGATATCAAGGTAATTCTTCCTGGGGCTGGGTGGACAAGCCTCACCGAAATGCAGGATGGGGACAGGAGGGAGCCTGCGGTTTCTGGTAGAGGCAGCCATGAGTGCCTGTGCTGGGACACATATCCATCCCGACCTTTATCCTCCCTGTAGTGACTCCAACAACCTAAAACTCAACAACGTGCGCCTGCCACGAGAGAACATGTCCCTCCCGTCCAACCTTCAGCTCAATGACCTCACTCCAGATTCCAGAGGTATATATAGGGCCCTGCTCTTTGCCTCTGCTTCATCTCCAGAAGTGCTTCTGAGAAAAAGAGAGCTTGGTGCTTGGGAGGGGCGAGGCCCCATCAGGCACACTCCTGTTCCTGAACACTGCCCTCTTTGTCCACCAGCAGTGAAAGCAGCAGACCGGCAGATGGCTCAGAACAACAGCCGGCCAGAGCTTCTGGACCCGGAGCCCGGCGGCCTCCTCACCAGCCGAGGTACTGGGGAAGGGGCCTGCCACCCTCCTCCTCTGCCCCCCAGCCCTGTGCTTATGCCAAAGGCCTCCAAGTGCCCAGGAGGCAGAGAGGGCTCTCCCAAGTTCCAAGGAACAAGCATTACTGAGTCCCTGCGGGCTTCTTTGATCCTGCAGGTTTCATCCGCCTCCCAATGCTGGGCTATATCTATCGAGTGTCCAGTGTGAGCAGTGATGAGATCTGGCTCTGAGCCGAGGGCGAGACAAGAGTATTCTCTTGGCCTCTGGGCACCCTCCCATTCCTCCAAGGCATCCTCTGCCTAGCTGTGTCACCAACGTGAAGAGGTCATGCCACTGCCACTTTTGCTTGCCCTCCTAGCTGGGGTGCCCTGTATGTCATGCATGTGATGCATTTCACTGGGCTGTAACCCACAGGGCCACAGGTGTCTTTGGCAAGGCTACCAATTGGACCTAAGCCCCTCACGCTGACTCAGGGCGGGCCCTGCATGTGATGACTGGGCCCTTCCAGAGGGAGCTTTTTGGCCAGGGTGTTCAGATGTCATCCAGCATCCAAGTGTGTCATGGCCTGCTGTATGCCCACCCCAGTACTCCACAGCACCTTGTACAGTAGGCATGGGGGTGTGCCTTTGTGGGGGACAGGGAGGGCCCTGCATGGATTTTCCTCCCTCCTCTGCTATGTATCCTTGTTCCCTCAGGTAAAACTGAGGACCCTGCTAGCTATGTAGAACCAAATTGCCCTTTGTACAGGAGCCAACCCCTGGCCCAGGGGCACTGGCGAAGCACAAGTCTTTTTTGCTGCACAGCTCTCTGCTCTTCTCTGCCCCTTCCTTCCCCACCTCCTCTAGAGAATTCTAGGTTACATGTTGGACCTTCTCTACTACTTCGCTGGACACTAGACTTTTCTATTGGCCTGTGGCACTGCTCAGTATTAGCACAAGTCAGGGAGGAAGAGGCAAGCGATGAGTCTAGTAGCACCCAGGACGGCTTGTAGCTATGCATCATTTTATTACGGTGTTAGCACTTTAAGCACATCCCCTAGGGGAGGGGGTGAGTGAGGGGCCCAGAGCCCTCTTTGTGGCTTCCCCACGTTTAGCCTTCTGTGATTCACTGTGAGTGTCCTGAGCTCTCGGGATTGATGGTTTTCCTCTCAGCATGTCTCCTCCACCATGGGACCCCGGCCCTGACCAACCCCTGGTTGCCCCATCAGCAGGAAGGTGCCCTTCCTGGAGGATGGTCGCCACAGGCACATAGTTCAACAGTGTGGAAGCTTTAGGGGGACATGGAGAAAGGAGGAGACCACATACCCCAAAACAACCTAAGAATGCTTTAAAAGGCAACATGTAAATGATTGGAAATTAATATAGTACAGAATATATTTTTCCCTTGTTGAGATCTTCTTTTGTAATGTTTTTCATGTTACTGCCTAGGACAGTGCTGAGCACACAGTAAGTTTAATAAACTTGACTGAATTAATTTACATATCTCTGCTTCATTTCTTCTATTAATATATTTTCATTTCTGTTTTATTTTGTTTTGTTTGAGATGGAGCCTCACTCTGTCACCCAGGCTGGAGTGCAGGGGTACGATCTTGGCTCACTGCAACCTCCGCCTTCCAGATTCAAATGATTCTCCTGCCTCAGCCTCCCAAGTAGCTGGGACTATAGGCGCCTACCACCATGCCCAGCTAATTTTTATATTTTTAGTAGAGATGGGGTTTCACCATGTTGGCCAGACTGGTCTCGAACTCCCGACCTCAAGTGATCTGCCCACCTTGGCCTCCCAAAGTGCTGGGAGTACAGGTGTGAGCCAGCGCACCCAGCCTTCTTCTAATATGTTTTTTAAATGAGGTTTTCCAATCTCACAGTGGAAAAAAATATGGCAAGCACCTGTATATCCACCACTCAGCTCTGACATTACCAAATTTGCTTCAGAAAAATAAATAATATTTCTTTAATTACACTGTTCCCAGCAGCAGGATTGGCATCCTCTATTTCAGGAGTGCTGCGTGGGGGGCTCTTGGCTATAACTAGCATCTCATTCTCACGTGGTCCATATCACTGAGCTGCTTCTTCCCACCTCAGGACTGGGCTAAAGTATGCTGAGCCCCTTCGTCCTGCCCATGGGAACAGAAGGCTCAGACTGGGCTGTGATTTTTTTTGGTACAAAGTTATGAGGTTCATTGAAATTTTGTTACATATATATGTATGTATGTGTATAGAGAGAGAGAGAGCCCGAGAGAGCACGCGTGTGTGTGTCTTGCTCTGTCACTCAGGCTGGAGTGCAGTGGTGCAGTCATAGCTCACTGCAGCCTTGAACTCCTGTGTTTAAGGGATCCTCCCACCTCAGCCTCATGAGTAGTTGGAACTGCAGGTGTGTGCCATTGTGCTCAGCTAATTAAAAAATATCTGGGGGGACTGGACACGGTGCCTTACGCCTGTAATCCTAGCACTTTGGGAGGCCGAGGCAGGTGGATTGCCTGAGCGCAGGAGTTCGAGACCAGCCTGGGGAACATGGTGAAACTCCATCTCTACTAAAATACAAAAAAATTAGCCAGGCATGGCGGCATGCGCCTGTGGTCCCAGCTACTCGGGAGGCTGAGGCAGGAGAATTGCTGGAACCCAGGAGGCAGAGATAGCAGTGAGCCGAGATCACCCCAATGCACTACAGCCTGGGTGACAGAGCAAGACTCCGTCCTTAAAAAAAAGAAAAAAATGTGTAGAGACAGGGTCTCACTCTATTGCCCAGGCTGGTGTGACATGTGTATAATATGTAGTGATCAGGTTAGGATATTCAAGGTGTCCATTACCCAAGTACAATACACTTTTGTTAACTATACTCACCCCCCTCTGCTATCAAGCATTTATTTTATTCCTTCTAACTATATGTTTGTACCTTTCAACTCACTTCTTTTCTTTATCCCACATTTTCTTGACCCATTCATCACCTGATGGTCACTTAGGTTGATTCTGCATATTTGCTATTGTGAATTGTGCAGCAATACACATGCAAGTGCAGGTGTCTCTTTGCTATTTTGATTTCCTTTTTGGAGATACCCGGAAGCAGGATTGCTGGATTGAATGGTAATTCTATTTTCAGGTTTTTGAGAAATCACAGGCCGGGTGTGGTGACTCATACCTGTAATCCTAGCACTTTGGGAGGCCGAAGCAGGTGGATCGCTTGAACCCAGGAGTTCAAGACCAGCCTGGGCAACATGGTGAGACTCCCGTCTCTACAAAAACACAAAAATTAGCCAGGCGTGGTGGCGTGTACCTGTAGTGCCAGCTACTTGGGAGGCTGAGGCAAGAGGATCACTTGAGCCCAGGAGGCAGAGGCTGCAGTGACTGAGATCACCCCACTGCACTCCAGCCTGGGCCACAGAGTGAGACCCCGTCTCCAAAGAAAAGAGAGAATCCCCATACGGTTTTCCGTAGTGGTTGTACTAGTTTACATTCCCACCAATGTAAGAGTTCCCTTTTCTCCTCATCCTCATCAATAGCTGTAATTATTTGTCTTGTTTTTTTGAGACAGAGTCTCTGTCACTCAGGCTGGAGTGCAGGGGTGCGATCTCAGCTCACTGCAACCTCCACCTCCCAGGTTCAAGCAATTCTTCTGCCTCAGCCTCCCCAGTAGCTGGGACTACAGGCATGTACCACCACGCCTGGCTAATTTTTGTATTTTTAGTAGAGACGGGGTTTCACCATATTGGCCAGGCTGGTCTTGAACTCCTGACCTCATGATCTGCCCACCTCGGCCTCCCAAAGTGCTGGGATTACAGGCGTGAGCCACCATGCCCAGCTTTGTCTTCTTAATCATAGCCATTCTGATTGGGGTCAACTCATTGTGGTTTTGATTTGCATTTCTCTGATGATTAGTGATGTTGAGCATTTTCTCATACACCTGTTAGCCATTTGTATGTCTTCTTTTGAGAAATGTTGGCCAGCCGTAGTGGTTCACGCCTGTAATCCCAGCACTTTGGGAGGCTGAGGCGGGTGGATCACGAGAACCTGGGAGGTGGAGGTTGCAGTGAGCCGAGGTTGCGCCACTGCATTCCAACCTGGGCGACAAGAGCAAAACTCTGTCTCAAAAAAAAAAAAAAGGCATCCATATTGTTGCACGTGTCAGAATGTTGTTCATTTTTAAGGCTGAATAGCATTCCATTACTTACATATACACATTTGTTTATCTATTTATCTTTCAATGGACATTTGGGTTGTTTCCACCTTTCGACTATTGTAAACAAGATTACAGGTGTGCACCGCCTTGGCCACCCAAACTGCTGGGATTACAGACCTGAGCCACCATGCCCAGCCGGAAAGACTTTTTATTATGGCTTCCATGTTGTTCCTTGTTATTGGCCTGTTCAGGTTTTGGATTTCTTTATGGTTAAATCTTGGTAGGGTGTATGTGTCTAGGAATTTATCCATTTCTTCTAGATTTTCCAATTTCTTGGCATATAATTGCTCATAGTAGCCACTAAAGGTCCTTTGAATTTCTGAAGTATTGTAAAGTCATGTCTCCTTTTTCTTTTCTTTTTGAGACAAAGTTTTGTTCTTGTTGCCCAGGCCGGAGTGCAGTGGCAACCTCTGCCTCCTGAGTTCACAGGATTCTCCTGCCTCAGCCTTCCGAGTAGCTGGGATTACAGGTGCGCACCACCACGCCTGGCTAATTTTTGTATTTTTAGTAGAGATGGGGTTTCACCATGTCGGCCAGGCTGGTCTCAAATTCCTGACCTCAGGTGATCTGGCCTCCTCAGGCTCCCAAAGTGCTGGGATTACAGGCGTGAGCCACCGCGCCTGGCCATAATGTCTCCTTTTTCATCTCTGATTTTATCTGAGTCTTCTCCCTTTTTTTCTTGGTCTAGTTAAAGTTTTGCCAATTTTGTTTAACTTAAAAAAATAAAAATAAAAAAATAAAAACAGGCCGGGCACGGTGGCTCACACTTGTAATCCTAGCACTTTGGGAGGCCAAGGCGGGCAGATCACCTGAGGTCAGGAGTTCGAGACCAGCCTGGTCAACATGATGAAACCCCCATCTCTACTAAAAATACAAAAAAATTAGCTGGGCCTGGTGTTGGGCACCTGTAATCTCAGCTACTTGGGAGGCTGAGGCAGGAAAATCACTTGAACCCAGGAGGCGGAGATTGGAGTGATCCGAGATCACGCCATTGCACTCCAGCCTGGGTGACAAAAGTGAGATTCCGTCTCAAAAAAAGACAACAACCAGAAAACCCCAACTTTTTGTTTCATCGATCTTTTGTATTATTTTATTCATTTCAATTTTATTTATTTCTGCTGTGATCTTTCTTATTTCTTTTCTCCTACTAAAACTGGGTCTGGCTTGCTGTTGCTTTTCTAGTTCTTTAAGATGCATTGTTTGGTTGTTTATTTGAAGTCTTTCTTCTTTTTTGATGTAGGCACATATAGCTATAAACTTCCTTCTTAGTACTGCTTTCACTGTTCTCCATAGGTTTTGGCATAGTATGTTTCCATTATTTGTTTAAAGAAATTTTTCTTTTTTTTTTTTTTTCTTTTTTTTGAGATGGAGTCTCACTCTGTTGCCCAGGCTGGAGTGCAGTGGCCGGATCTCGGCTCACTGCAACCTCCGCCTCCCGGGTTCACGCCATTCTCCTGCCTCAGCCTCCCACGTAGCTGGGATTACAGGCGCCCACCACCTCGCCCGGCTAGGTTTTTTTTTTTTTTGTATATTTTTAGTAGAGACGGGGTTTCACCATGTTAGCCAGGATGGTCTCGATCTCCTGACCTCGTGATCCGCCTGCCTCGGCCTCCCAAAGTGCTGGGATTACAGGCGTGAGCCACCGCACCCAGCAAGAAATTTTTCAATTTCCTTCTTAATTTCTTCATTCACCCACTGGTCATTTAGGAACATATTTTTAAATTCATGTATTTGTATAGTTTCCAAAATTCTTGTTATTTATTTCTGGTTTTATTCCATTGTGGTTACAGAAAATGCTTGATATTACTTCAATTTTTTTTTTTTTTTTTTTTTTTTTTTTGAGACAGAGTCTCGCTCTGTCGCCCAGGCTGGAGCGCAGTGGCCGGATCTCAGCTCACTGCAAGCTCCGCCTCCCGGGTTTACGCCATTCTCCTGCCTCAGCCTCCCGAGTAGCTGGGACTACAGGCGCCCGCCACCTCGCCCGGCTAGTTTTTTTTTTTTGTATTTTTTAGTAGAGACGGGTTTTCACTGTGTTAGCCAGGATGGTCTCGATCTCTTGACCTCGTGATCCGCCCGTCTCGGCCTCCCAAAGTGCTGGGATTACAGGCTTGAGCCACCGCGCCCGGCCTACTTCAATTTTTGACTTCAAGTTTTAGGACTTTTGTGACCTAACATATGGTATACCCTTAAGAATATTCACATGCTGAAGAGAAGAATGTGTATTCTGCAGTTGCTGGGTGAAGTGTTCTCTAAATATATATTAGGTCCATTTGGTTAACAGGGCAAATTAAGTCTGGTGTTTCTTTGTTTATTTTCTGTCTAGAAGATTTGTCTCTGCTGAAAGTGGGGTGTTGAAGTCTTCAGTTATTATTGCATTGGAGTCTATCTCTTTCTTTAGCTCTAATAATATTTGCTTTCTATATGTGGGTGCTCCAGTGTTAGGTACATATATATTTACAATTGTTATACCCTGTTGCCAAATTGATCCCTTTATTATGATATAGTAACCTTTCTTGTCTCTTCTTGTAGTTTTTGTCTGTAATCTATTTTTTCTTAAAGAGGTATAACTACTGCACTTGTTTTTGGTTTCCATTGGCATGGAATATCTTTTTCCATCCCTTTATGTCTATGTGTCTTTTTAGGCGAAGTGTGTTTCCTGTAGGCAACAGATCATTGGGTCTTGTATTTTTTTTATGCATTCAACCACTCTGTGTCTTTTGATTGGAGAGTTGAGTCCATTTACATTCAATGTTAATATTGATCAGTAAAGACTTACTGCTGCCGGCCGGGCGCGGTGGCTCAAGCCTGTAATCCCAGCACTTTGGGAGGCCGAGGCGGGTGGATCACGAGGTCAGGAGATCGAGACCATCCTGGCTAACACTGTGAAACCCCATCTCTACTAAAAAATACAAAAAACTAGCAGGGCGAGGTAGCGGGCGCCTGTAGTCCCAGCTACTCCGGAGGCTGAGGCAGGAGAATGGCGTAAACCCGGGAGGCGGAGCTTGCAGTGAGCTGAGATCCGGCCACTGCACTCCAGCCCGGGCGACAGAGCGAGACTCCATCTCAAAAAAAAAAAAAAAAAAAAAAAGAGACTTACTGCTGCCATTTTGTTATTTGTTTTCTGGCCTTCTCTTCCTTCTTTCCTTCCTTCCTGTCTTTCTTTTAGTGAAGGTAACTTTCTCTGATATGATTTAGTTTCTCACTTTTTATTTTTTGTTTCCATTGTGTGTTTGTTGATTTGAGGTTACCATGAGGCTTGCAAATACTATCTTGTTTCGTTTTGTTTGTTTTTTTGAGATGGAGTCTCGCTCTGTCACCCAGGCTGGAGTGTGGTGGTGCAATCTCGGCTCACTGCAACCTCTGCTTCACAGGTTCAAGTGATTCTCCTGTCTCAGCCTCCCGAGTAGCTGGGACTACAGGCGCATACCACCACACCCGGCTAATTTTGTGTTTTTAGTAGAGACAGGATTTCACCATGTTGGCCAAGCTGGTCTCAAACTCCTGACCTTAAGTGATCCGTCTGCCTTGGCCTCCCAAAGTGCTGGGATTACAAGCGTGAGCCACCGCGCCTGGCCGCAAATAGTATCTTATAATTCATTATTTTAATCTGAGAACAACAACACTGTTTGCATAAGCAAAAAAGCAAAAAGAAAACTAATAAAAACTCTACACCTTAAGTTTGTATCCCTGCTTTTTACTTTTTGTTGGTTCTATTTATATCTTGAAAAGTTGCTGTAGTTACTATTTTTCATTGGTTCATCTTTTTGTCTTTCTACTTCAGATACAAGTAGTTTATACACCATAGTTACGAGGTTATAATATTCTGGTTTTTTTCTGTGTACTTACTATTACCAGTAAATTTTGTACCTTCAGATGATTTCTTATTGCTCATTAATGTCCTTTAGCATTTCTTGTAGGACAGGTCTGGTGTTGGTGACATCCTTCACCTTTTGTCTGGAAAAGTCTTTATTTCTCCTTCATGTCTGAAGGATATTTTCACCAGATATGCTACTCTAGGGTAAAAGTTTTTTTCCTTCAGCACTTTAAATATGTCAAGCCATTCTCTCCTGGCTTATAAGGCTACCACTGAGAGGTCTGCTGCTAGATGTATTGGACTTCTTTGTATGTTTCATTTCTCTTGCTGCTTTTAGGATCCTTTCCTTATCCTTGACCTTTAGGTGCTTGATTATTAAATGCCTTGAGGTAGTCTTTGGGTTAAATCTGCTTGGTGTTCTTTAACCTTCTTGTACTTGGATATTGATACCTTTCTCTAGGCTTGGGAAATTCTCTGTTATCCCTTTGAATAAACTTTCTACTCCATTTTTTTTTTCTCTACCACCTCTTTAAGGCCAGTAACTCTTAGACTTGCGCTTTTGAGGCAATTTTCTAGCTCTTGTAGGCATGCCTCATTCTTTTTTATTCTATTTTCTTTCATCTCCTCTGACTGTTTTGTTTTGTTTTTTGAGACAGAGTCTCACTCTGTCGCCCAGGCTGGTGTGCAATGGTGTGATCTCAGCTCACTACAGCCTCCACTTCCTGGGATCTAAGAATTCTCCTGCCTCAACCTCCCAAGTAGCTGGGACTACAGGTGCCCGCCACCATGCTCAGCTAATTTTTGTATTTTTAGTAGAGATGGGGTTTCACCATGTTGGCCAGGCTGGTCTCAAACTCCTGAACTCAAGTGATCCGCCTGCCTTGGCCTCCTAAAGTGCTGGGATTACAGGCGTGAGCCACCATGCCCGGCCCAGACCGTGCATTTTCAAATAGCCTGTCTTCAGTTCACTAATTCTTCTGCTTGATCAATTCTGCTATTACAAGACTCTTATGCATGGCCCACATATGGTAGCTCATGTCTGTAATTCCAACACTTTAGGAGGCCAAGGCAGGTGGACCACTTCAGGCCAGGAGTTCCAGACCGGCTTGGCAAACATGGCAAAACGGTCTCTACTAAAAACACAGAAAATTAGCCAAGTGTGGTGGCACATGCCTGTCATCCCAGCTACCTGGGACGCTGAAGCACGAGAATTGCTTGAACACAGGAGGTGGAGGTTGCAGTGAGCCGTGGGATCACACCATTGCACTCCAACCTGGGCAACAGAGTGAGACCCTGTCTCAAAAAAAAAACTCTGATGTGTTCTTCAATATGCCCATTGCATTTTTCAACTCTAGAATTTCTGCTTGATTCTTTTAAATTATTTCAATCTCTTGGTTAAACTTATCTGATAGAATTCTGGATTCCTTCTTTGTGTTATCTTGATTTGAGTTTCCTCAAAACAGCTATTTTGACTTCTCTGTCTGAAAGGTCGCATACCTCTCTCTCTCCAAGATTGGTCTCTGGTGCCTTATTTAGGTTTGTTTGGTGACGTCATGTCTTCCTGAATGGTGTTGATGCTTGTAGATATTCGTCAGTGTCTGGGCATTCAAGAGGCAGGTATTTATCGTAGTCTTCACAGTCTAGGCTTATTTGTACCCATCCTTCTTGGAAAGGCTTTCCAGGTACTCAAAAGGACTTTGATGTTGTGATCTAAGCAGTCTCTGCATTAGGGATCACCCCAAGCTCAATAACACTCTGGTTATTACAGACTCATAGAGGTACTGCCTTGGTGGTGTTGGATGAAATCCAGAATTATCTGTATTACCAGTCAGAGACTCTTGTTCTCTTCTCTTACTTTCTCCCAAACAAATGGAGTCTCTCTGTGTGGTGGGCCACCTGGAGCCAGGAGTGGGGTGACATAAGAACCCCTGTGGCCACCGCCACTGGGACTTAACTGGGTGAGACCTGAAGCCAGCACAGCACTGAGTCTCGCCTAAGGCCCTTGTATCCACTATGTAACTACCGCCTATGTTCACTCAAGGGCCTGGGGGCCATATAGTCAGCAGATGGCGAAGGCAGACAGGCCTGTGACCTTCCCTTTAGGGTGGCAAGTTCCCCATGGCCCCAGTGGGTCCAGAAATGCCATCCAAATGCCAGGGACTGGCATCAAAAACCTCTACCTGTTCTATTGTTCTGCTGCTGAGCTGGCTTTCAAACCATGGGACTCTGCTTTAATCTTTATTTCCTTTCTTCTGTTAGCTTTGGGTTTCTTTTTTTCTTTTTTTTTTTCCTTCAGTTTTACTCTTCTTTTCCTAGTTCCTTAATTTGTAGATTATTTGAAATCTTTTTTTTTTTTTTTTTTTGAGACAGAGTCTCACTCTGTTACCAGGCTGGAGTACAGTGGCACAATCTCAGCTCACTACAACCTCCGCTTCCCGGGTTCAAGCAATTCTCCTGCCTCAGCCTCCCAAGTAGCTGGGACTACCGGCATGTGCCACCACACCCAGCTAATTTTTGTATTTTTAGTAGAGACGGGGTTTCACCATGTTGGCCAGGATAGTCTCGATCTCTTGACCTTGTGATCCACCGCCTTGGCCTCCCAAAGTACTGGGATTACAGGCGTGAGCCACCATGCCCGACGAGATCTTTCTTAATATAAACATTTACACATAAATTCCCTCTTGGCACTGCTTTAGCTGTATCCCGTTAGTTTTGGTATGTCGTGCTTTCATTTTTTGTTTCTTTTTTTTTTTTTTTTTTTTAGACGGAGTCTTACTCTGTCACTCAGGCTAGAGTGCAGTGGCATGATCTTAGCTCACTGCAACCTCTGCCTTCCTGGTTGAAGTGATTCTCCTGCCTCAGCCTCCTGAGTAGCTGGGATTACAGGTGCCCATTACCACACCCGGCTAATTTTTATATTTTTAGTAGAGACAGGGTTTTACCATGTTGGCCAGGCTGGTCTCCAACTCCTTATCTCAAGTGATCTGCCCACCTTGGCCTCCCAAAGAGCTGGGATTACAGACGTGAGCCACCACGCCCAGCTCATTTGTTTCTAATTTTCTAATTTCTCTTGTGACTTCTTCTTTGACCTATTGGTTAAGAGTGTATTGCTTAATTTCCACAAATTTGTGAATTTTCCTGTTTTCCTTCTGTTATTGATTTCTAACTTCATCCTGGTACAGTCAGAGAAACTACTTTGTATGTCTGTCTCTTAAATCTATTGGGACTTGTAGCCCAACATATGGTCTATCCTAAACAATGTCCCATGTGCACTTGAGAAGCATCTGTATGCTGCTGTTAGAGTGTTTTGTATTTCTTTTTTTTTTTTTTTGAGACAGAGTCTTGCTCTGTCGCCCAGGCTGGAGTGCAGTGGCATGATCTTGGCTCACTGCAAGCTCCGCCTCCCAGGCCCACGCCATTCTCCTGCCTCAGCCTCCCGAGTAGCTGGGACCACAGGCGCCTGCCACCGCACCCGGCTAATTTTTTGTATTTTTAATAGAGACGGAGTTTCATCGTGTTAGCCAGGATGGTCTCGATCTCCTGACCTTGTGATCCACTCGCCTCAGCCTCCCAAAGTGCTGGGATTACAGGCGTGAGCCACCGCGCCCGGCCAAGTGTTTTGTATTTCTGTTAGCTCTGATTGATTTATTAAGTTTCCTATTTCTGGCCGGGCATAGTGGCTCACACCTGTAATCCTAGCACTTTGGGAAGCCAAGGTGGGTGGATCACTTGAAACCAGGAGTTCAAGACCAGCCTGACCAACATGGTGAAACCCTGTCTGTACTAAAAATACAAAAAAATAAATAAATAAACAAACAAAAAAACAGAAAAACCAGGCATGGTGGTGCATGCCTATAATCCCAGCTACTCAGGAGGCTGAGGTGGGAGGATCACCTGAGCCCAGGAAGGGGAATTTGTAGTGAGCCGAGATCTCATCACTGTACTCCAGCCTGGGCAACAGAGTGAGACTCTTTTTTTTTTTGAGACAGAGTCTCGCTCAGTCGCCCAGGTTGGAGTGCAGTGGCCAGATCTCAGCTCACTGCAAGCTCCGCCTCTCGGGTTTATGCCATTCTCCTGCCTCAGCCTCCGGAGTAGCTGGGACTACAGGCGCCCGCCACCTCGCCCGGCTAATTTTTTATATTTTTTTAGTAGAGATGGGGTTTCACCATGTTAGCCAGGATGGTCTCGACCTCCTGACCTCGTGATCCACCCGCCTCAGCCTCCCAAAGTGCTGGGATTACAGGTTTGAGCCACCGCGCCCGGCCCAGAGTGAGACTCTCTAAAAAAAAATTTAAAAATTAAAAAAAGAAGAAGTCCTCTATTTCCTTCTTATCTTCTGTATGGTAGTTTATGATTTGTGTGTGCATACACATGATTAAGACAAAAAATCTGGAAGTTGATGTATAGGTAGGATCTGGACATTTGCTTAAAGAATCCTAATTGTCAGTATCTGTAGGTCTTTCCTCTTTGCCTGATCAATTTCCTGGAAGTAGACTCTTTCAGTATCCTGCTTTGGAGGTATCAGCTTGACACAGGGCTGGATGCAAACTCATTCCTTTATTTAATCCTTTTATTTAAACATTGCCCCTTACTTCCGTCCTCCTAGTTGCTTGGTATTCTCATGTCCGAGCCTACCTGGTTCAAAGGTGCCCATTTTCTGTTAAGCTAAGGAGGTGGGTGCACAGTGGGGGAAGGTTCTGGGGATCTGCTTCCCGTATAAACCTTCAACCAACCTCCTGTTTTCAGCCCCACCCTATACACTTGCTATCAGAATTATCTGGCACTTTCTGTTGCCGATCCTTTCCAGGGTTCCACAGTGTGAAGTGGCTTACTTCTCACTGACTCTCAGACCCTGTCCTCTACATGCAGTTAGATTTCAGGTTTTTTATCTTTCTCCTACTAAATCAGTTACCCCTTCATCTTCTACAATTGTTGCTCTCTAGTCTCTCATCATTTTCTTTCCTATTATCTGTCCTCGCTGGTTTACATCTATTTAGTTTCCTATACTGACATTTTAGTAGGATTAAAGGAGGGAGTGAAGATGTAAATACTTGAGTTTGATTTTTGTTTACTTGGAAGTGCCAGGAGCCTAGGATCAGCAGAGAAGGCGAGGGACACTTTCAGCAAGGAAAGTCGCCTACCTAAAAGTTTAGTTGGAACAGAGAACTCATGAGTCACGTGCATAGCATGACAAGCAAATTGGTTTTGCAGTTTACCTCGGACAATTGTAGAAAGTGAGGATCTTGGGGTAGGGAGAGAGTAGCCAAATGGAAGTCTAAAAGGCCAGAGTTGAAAATTTATACTTAGTAACAAAATTATTATATTTTACATTTTATGGCACTGGCACTTATTTTTTGGAGACGGGGTCTCACTCTGTCACCTAGGCTTCAGTGCAGTGGTGCAATCGTAGCTCACTATAACCTTCACCTCCTGGGCTCAAACGATCCTCCTGCTTCAACGTCCCAAGCAGCTGGGACTATGGGAATGCGCAACCATACCCAGCTATTTTATTTTTTGTAGAGACATGGTCTTGCTTTATTCCCTGAGTTGGTCTCTTAACTCCTGGGCTTAAGTGATCCTCCTAACTCAGCCTCCCAAAGTGCTGGAATTACATGTGTGAACCACTGTGCCCAGCCCACTTAATCTTTTCACATTATTTTTATCCACAGGACAAAGTTAGTGTTTATTGTAACTGTTTCATGGCTGGGAAGTTAATTGACTTTTCCTAGGGTTACAGAGCAAGTAGCCAAAAGGGAGTAACTGGAGACTGTTGGAGAGAGAAGCCTGGTGAAAGCCATCTGAAGATGATCCCTAAAGAGGTGCGGTGGATGTGCTAGAGGAGACAGAGAAGCTGAAAGGCCCAGGCACCAACCAGGAGCTTAAGCAGGGAGTCCAGCTGATTCTCAGTATTTGCAGATTCTGTATTTGTGAATTCACCTACTTGCTAAAATCTATTTGCAACCCCAAATTACTACTTGTTTCCATGGTCATTTTTGGACATGCTCGGAACACTGAAAAATTCTGGTTTCCTGATGCCCACATTCCCAGCTGAGGTTGAAGGTGGCACTCTGCCTCATTTCAAGTCATATTAGAAACAAGTGTCCTTTTTGCAGTCTATGTAGTGCTACATTTTGAACATTTTTTATGGTAATTTCGCTGTTTAAAATGGTTTCCAAGAGTAGTGCTGAAGTGCCAACTTGTGTTCTTAGGTGCAAGAAGGCTGTGATGTGCCCTATGGAGAAAATAAGTGTTAGCAGTATAGCTCATTCAGGCATGAGTTATAGTGCTGTTGGCTACGAGTTCAATGAATTAGTGGTCAGCTGATGAGATGTTATGACCAGAGCTACACAGGAACCTAACCCTGTATTTCCTCTAGGAACAATGGTTCTATAGTTCAATATTTGCTAAATAAGTGTTCACAGTAACTTTACAGAATAACCACCATGAATGAGAATCAACTGTATTTATTAGTGTTATCTTTCAGCTCAGAAGGCCATCTGATTGCTTCCTGAAAACCTAATGGAGCAAACCTAATGGAATCCTATCCAATTTTGTCTCCCTTCATTCCCTATGAGTTGAATGTAAGCATTAATGGTACCTATCTGAGAGCAAAGCATGTGGGCCTGATATGTCAAACTTAGGCCAGCCATGGTGGTGCACCTGCAGTTCCAGCTAATTGGTAGGCTGAGGCAGGAGGATGGCTTGAGCCCAAGAGTAGGGGCCTATGAAATGCCACTGCACTCCAGCCTAGACAATACAGCAAGACCCTGTCTCTTAAGAAACAACAAAACAAAACTGAGGCTTCAAGCATGATGATCATAGTTAAAGGGTTTATAAGAAACAGTTCCTCTCCTACCTATGTGTTTATTGTGTATCTGTTAGGCTGATGGTATCGATTTTTTGTTTTGTTTAGACAGCAGTGTCTTGCTATGTTGCATGATCATGGCTCACTGCAGCCTTGACCTCCTGGGCTCAAGGGATCCTCCCGCCTCAGCCTCCCATGCCCAATTATTATTTTTTGTAGAGACAGGGTCTCCCTATGTTGCCCAGGCTGGTCCCAAATTCTTGCGCTCAAATGATCCTCCCATCTTGGCCTCCCAAAGTGCTGGGATCACAGGCGTGAGCCAAACCAACTGGCCTGGTATAGCATTTTAATGTAATCTTCCCCTTCAAACAATTTCTGTCCCGTATCAGTATTTGGCTTCATTATCCATTCAGCTGCTCACGCCAAAGAAAAGCTGGGAGTCATCCTTGATTTCTTTCCTTCCATCCCCCATGCTGACTCGATCAGCAAGTTCTCTTGGTTCTATGTCTACTGGATATTTCTTTGTCGTCTCTCAGTCCTATCCTTCACTTCTACACTCTGCTTTCTACTGCCAGATTCCCTGGCAAACTATTAACCTCTGCCAGTAGCAGGCACCAGCAGGGGACGAGACGGTGGGAGAAGGAAGCAGCAGCCACTGCTCTAGTCACTGTAGTGGTGGGAGTACACACCTGTGGTGGTCAGCAGTGCCCGAGTATGGCACCTCCTCGGCTACTGAACACCTGGCCCCAGCCAAGCACCTCTGCTACCAGCGCTGGCAATGGCTACCACCCCTTTAACTTTTATGTTCCTCAGTACCCTCCATTCTCCCTTTTGCTCCTTCAGCCTCTACAACACTTTTGTAACCAATTTATCATACTATTACATATATTTTTTTAAGAAAGAGTTTTACTCTGTTGCCCAGGCTGAAGTGCAGTGGCACGATCTTGGCTCACTGTAACCGCCACCTCCTGGGTTCAAGTGATTCTCCTGTCTCAGCCTCCTGGTAAGCTGAGGTTACAGGTGCCCACCACCACACCCAGCTAATTTTTTGTATTTTTAGTAGAGACAGGGTTTCACCATGTTGGCCAGGCCAGTCTTGAACTCCTGTCCTCAAGTGATCCACCCACCTCAGCTTCCCAAAGTGCTGGGATTACAGGCATGAGCCACCGCACCTGGCCAATTCCCCATATTAAACACCCTTTTTTTTTTTTTGAGACGGAGTCTTGCTTTGTTTCCCAAGCTGGAGTGCAGTGCCACGATTTTGGCTCATTGCAACCTCCACTTCCCAGGTTCAAGTGATTCTTCTGCCTCAGTCTCCTGAGTAGTTGGGACTATATGCATGTACCACCACGCCCAGCTAATTTTTGTATTATTGGTAGAGATGAGGTTTCACCATATTATTGGCCAGGCTAGTCTCAAACTCCTGACCACATGATCTGTCCGCCTCAGCCTCCCAAAGTTCTGGGATTACAGGCATGAGCCACCGTGCCAGGCTAAACACCCTTTGTTAGAAATAACTAGCATGGTTTCAGACTTCCTGACTGGAGCTTGGCTGACATAACTCCAAAATATTTCCTGAATCTGTCCATCTCTACTACTGCCACCCCAGTCACCTCTCACCCAGATTACTGCAATAGCTACGCTCCCTGAGACCACAACCAGACAGGTCTGGAGCCAGACAGCCTCAGGAAGGCAGCATTAACTGAAGA
Source organism: Trachypithecus francoisi (assembly GCF_009764315.1). Lineage (NCBI taxonomy): Eukaryota > Metazoa > Chordata > Mammalia > Primates > Cercopithecidae > Trachypithecus > Trachypithecus francoisi. Next base: position 106,872,938 of record NW_022681473.1, read on the forward strand.
GAGACCCTTGGAAAATTAAATTCCAGCAGAAAAATGATTCCCCTCGACTGCCAATCTTGGAGGATTGGGGTTTCATTTTATTTCACAAAATTTGTTTGCTTTAACTACTCTTCATTTAATGCCCATTACTAAGCAAAGTTCCTGTGTCTCTGCCTTATGCTCAGTCTGCCTTTTCTCTTTCATATTAAATAGCAGAATAATCTGACAATATAATAGAGCATCTGATTTATAAAATTTTTACCAACTTTACGAATGAAAGAACACAATTCCATCCCTCTCACGAAAAGGAAATCTTTGAAGCTTTCCTCCCAATCCAAGCTCCATGGGTCTCAGAAATTCCAGTTCTTCTAACTCAAATCCCCGCAGTGGTACGGACGCATTAACTCGCCGGGGACAGCAATCTGAGGCAGGCGGGTTCATTAAACAAACATGTTCTGTGCCCTCTGGCAGGGGGCAGCAGGGCATGCACTGGCCCTGAGCCAAGCTGTGGCATAGGCAAGGACATCAAGTAGCTGACAACGATCTGTCCATCTCAGCTGGGGCAGAGGGGCCAGCTCGGCCTTGAAACAGCAGCTTGGGAGCTGTCTCAGCTGAAGGTTAATGTCTCCATGTCTCCAGCTTGGGAGGTGGAGTTGGATGAAGGAGTGAATGCTTTCTTGCCTTCAGCGAGGGCTTTAAAATGCTGCAAGGAAAGAGGAGAGGGAACACTGAGTATTAGGGATAGGCTAGTTGCTATATTTTAGCAAGAATTAATTTCTTTAAAATGACCCCCCTTTATTTCCTTCCTGCTTCCATTCATGAGGCCACTGGTTCTCCTGAAAGAATGAGTATCCTCTGTAGATCCTCAGCTAATTTCATCTAAGGCCCACATCTCTTACTTCCCCCCACCCTTTTTTCCTCCACTTTCCCCTTGAAAACCCCATCCCTGCCTCCTTTGTTCTCCTAGTTATGGGAAAGGGCAAAGGTAACTGGGCAGAGACATCCTACATCGCTATAGGATGCAATCACAGCAGGCTCAGAACAGTAGAAACTGTAGTGATCCTCTCTACAGCTTAAGTCAACCCCTGATGCTTGGCTCACCTGGGAGTTCTTGAATTCTGAGTAGAGGGAAAATAGCAGATGGAGGGACTGAATCCGACTCTTGTAGACAGGGATGTCTAGAATGGCTGAAATGAAGAAGAACTTCCAGGAACAGAACCAAACAAACTCTGGGAATCGGGGCACTTCTGTTTAGGATAGCCAAACCCCTGGCAGATGGGGTGTCACTATGACTTTGGGGGTTAAACACCCAGCAGGTAGTCACATAAGCCCAAACACCACCTTCGAGTGCTGCCAAAGAGCACAACGGGCTTAACGTGAAAGCTAAAACTCAAGATGCTACCTTCCCAGAGTAAACAAGCCTGTCCAAAAGCCTAGAGCGTCTCTAACCAGAGATGGGGACGAGGAAAGGAAGGAGGAACTCACCGCAGATCATGTCAATGTACTCTGCCAGGCTGCAATCAATCTCTGCTGTGGGCAGGCTTACCTGGAAGAGGCATGGGAAGGACCAAAGTCAAAAGGCTGGTGTCAGTGGTCCCAGAACCACTCTCTCTCTGAAGGAAAAGAGCTTCTAGCATAAGACACATGTTATGGGCTGAAATGTGTTCCCCTAAAATTCAGATATTGAGTTCCTAACTCCCTGTACTTCAGAATGTGACCATACTTGGAGATAACATCTTTAAAGAGATAATTACGTTAAAACAAGGTCATTAGGGTGGGCCTTAATCCAACATGACTGGTGTCCTTATAGGAAGAGGAAATCAGGACAGAGACACATAACAAAGGGAAGACCATGTGAAGACACAGACAGAAGATGGCCAAGGAGAGACCCCTCAGAAGAAATCACCCTTGGTGGGGCATGGCGGCTTCACGCCTGTAATACCAGCACTGTAGGAGGCTGAGGTGGGCAGATCGCCTGAGCCCAGGAGTTCGAGACCAGCCTGGGCAACATGGTGAAATTCCATCTCTACAAAAAAAATTAGCCAGGTGTGGTGCTGAGTATCTGTAGTCCCAGCTATTTGGGAGGCTGGGGTGGGAGGATCGCTTGAGTCCAGCAGGTTGAGGCCGCAGTGAGCTGAGATTGAGCTACTGCACTCCAGCCTGGGCACAGAGTAACACCCAAAAAAAAAAAAAAAAAAAAAGGAAGGAAAGAATGAAGGAAGAAAGGGAGGAAAAAAGGAGGGAGGGAGGGAGGGAGGGAGGAAAGGAAGGAAGGAAGGAAAATCAACCATGCCAACAAATTGATCTCAGACAGTATACTACTGGACTATTAGCCTCCAGAACTATGAAATAATACATTCCCGATGTCTAAGCCACTCAGTCTGTGGTACTTTGTTATGGCAGCCTAGCAAAATAATACAAAATGCTACTTTTCCCCCCGATCAGTATGGAATTAGTCATACATTTTACAGGTAAAATACACTGCCATACTCTTTTCCTGTGGGAATCTGTGCAAAAGAAACTGATACCAAGTTATGGGCAAGTATTAACAGTGATATATGCATGACTTGGTGTTATAATGCCTAATGATCCCAGGACACCATATGAACAGAGAAAATGGGCATGACATCTAACTCAGGTAACAGGCTCTGAATCTAAACAGAGAAACTAAAAAGTCACAGTGTGAACTTTTTAAACTACTGGTTTCTTAAAACTTCTTTTCTCTTTTTACAAAAAATGGAGTACATATAGTTCTGCAACTTGCTATGATTTGCTTTTTTCATTTAACAACATATCACTGTTATTTCTTCGTATTAGAGCAAAATAAGGTTAAATAATATTCCATTGCATAGTATTTCACTGAATGACTGTACTGCAACCTAGCTATTCAATCCCCTAATCAGACACCTTCCCCTCAACTACAGCTTCAAAATGCTCTGAGGAAAGCGACTATTTCCAAATTCTTTGCGTTTACAATCAATTCCTCATATGAAAAAAAAAATCTGTCTTCATAGAGCTTACATTTTACTCAGAAAGAACAAACTAAACAAATTAAGTCTATGGTACCTTAGAAGCTAAGTGTTATCAAGAAAAACCAGGGACAGAGGGCAGGGAATGCTGGGGAGCTGGTGCAGCAATTTCAACATGATGGCTAGGAAGGACCTGTTGGTCATCTTTGTTCAGTTTCCTTTTCTTTTTTGATACTTAAAAAAAATTTTTTTTTATTTTTTTATTTTTTTATTTTTTTATTTTTGAGACGGAGTCTCGCTGTGTCGCCCAGGCTGGAGTGCAGTGGCGCGATCTCGGCTCACTGCAAGCTCCGCCTCCCGGGTTCCCGCCATTCTCCCGCCTCAGCCTCCGAGTAGCTGGGACTACAGGCGCCCGCCACGTCGCCCGGCTAGTTTTTTGTATTTTTAGTAGAGACGGGGTTTCACCGTGTTAGCCAGGAGGGTCTCGATCTCCTGACCTCGTGATCCACCCACCTCGGCCTCCCAAAGTGCTGGGATTACAGGCTTGAGCCACCGCGCCCGGCCAAAAAAAATTTTTTTTTGAGATAGAGTCTTGCTTTGTTGCCCAGACTGGGGTGCAGAAGCATGATCTTGGCTCTCAGCAACCTCCATCTCCCGGATTCAAGTGATTCTCCTGTTGCAGCCTCCTGAGTAGCTGGGATTACAGATATGCGCCACCACCCCCAGTTAAGTTTTTTGTGTTTTCAATAGAGACAGGATCTCACCATGTTGGCCAGGCTGGTCTCAAACTCCAGACCTCAGGTGATCCACCCACCTCAGCCTCCCAAAGTGCTGGGATTACAGACATAAGCCACCGCGTCCAGCTCCTTTTACTTTTCTTTTTTTTTGTAGAGAAGAGTCTCCTATTGTTGCCCAGGCTGGTCCTGAACTCCTGGCCTCAAGTGATCGTCCCACCTCAGCCCCCCAAAGTGCTGGGATTACAGGCTGGGATTACAGGTATGAGCTACCATGCCTGGCCCAGTTTCCTTTTCTTATTAATATATAAGAGCTCTTTGCTTGGATAGTAATTTTTTCTATTACATACATACATAAAATATTTTTTCTCAGACTGCCACTGTCTTTTAACTTTGTTTATGGTATCTATTGGTATGTAGAACTTTTCATTTCTATGAGTTTAAACTGTCACATTTTCTCCATCATGACTTTTTTTTTTGACAGAATTTCGCTCTGTCACGAGGCTGGAGTGCAGTGACACGACCTCGGCTCACTGCAACCTCCGCCTCACGGTTCAAGCAATTCTCCTGGCTCAGCCTCCCGAGTAGCTGGGACTACAGGCATTAGCCACCACGCCTGGCTAATTTTTGTATTTTTAGTAGAGATGAGGTTTACCATGTTGGCCAGGATGGTCTCGATCTCTTGACTTCGTGATCCGCCCGCCTCGGTCTCCCAAACTGCTGGGATTACCGGAGTGAGCCACTGCGCCCAGCCTTTTTTTGTTGTTTTAATAGAGATGGATCTATGTTGCCCAGGCTGGTCTCAAACTCCTGGGCTCAAGCAGTCCTCCTATCTCAGCCTCCCACTCCATTACGACTTCTTGTTTTTTTGAGATGCAGCCTCGCTCTATTACCCAGGCTGGAGTGCAGTGGTGCAATCTTGGCTCACTGCAACTTCCGTGCCCCTCTCCACCCCCGGGTTCAAGTGGTTCTCCTGCCTCAGCCTCCCGAGTAGCTGGGATTACAGGTGCCCGCCACCACACCTGGCTAATTTTTGTATTGTTTTAGTAGAGACGGGGTTTCGCCATGTTGACCAGGCTGGTCCAAACTCGTGACCTCAGGTAATCCACCTGCCTTGGCCTCCCAAAGTGCTGGGATTACAGGTGTGAGCCATCACGTCTGGCCTAAGCCACCACGCCTGGCCTCAATATGACTTTTAAGTTTCTTTTACACTGAGAAACACCTAACACCTAACCATCCTAATAGAATTAAATTTCCCTAAGTTATAAGACACTTGAATTTTTTAAAAAGAGAGAATTAAATTTCTCCTATATTTTATTTCATTTATTTTTTCAGTCATGCTCCTTCTGTATCTCCTATATTTTATTATATTACTTACATGGCTTTATTTTTACATTAACTCTTTTTTTCCCTTCTTTTATTTATTTACTTATTATTATTTCTTCTTTTGGAGACAGGGTTTCCTTATGTTGCCCAGGGTGGTCCTGGGCTCAAGCAATCTTCAGGCCTCAGCCTCCCAAAATGATAGAACTACAGGTATGAGCCACTGTGCCCAACCCACATTAACTCTTTAATTCATCTGAAATTCACATACATATATGGTTGAGGCAGAAACCTAATTTAATTTTTTTTCAAATAGTCAATTGTCTCACTATACCCTCATTCTATCACCAATCATTTAAAAAACTATCTTTCTTGGCTGGGCGTGGTGGCACACGCCTATAATCCCAGCACTTTGGGAGGCGGAAGTGGGTAGATCATGAGGTCAGCAGTTCAAGACCAGCCTGGCCTACATGGTGAAACACTTTCTCTGCTAAAAATACAAAAATTAGCTGGGCACAGTGGCAGGCGCCTGTAATCCCAGCTACTTGGGAGGCTGAGGCAGGAGAAGTGCTTGAACCTGCACGGGGGCGAAGGATGCAGTGAGCCGAGATCGCACCACTGCACTCCAGTGAGCCGAGATCGCACCACTGCACTCCAGTGAGCCGAGATCGCACCACTGCACTCCAGTGAGCCGAGATCGCACCACTGCACTCCAGTGAGCCGAGATCGCACCACTGCACTCCAGTGAGCTGAGATCGCACCACTGCACTCCAGCCTGGGCAGCAGAGTGAGACTGTGTCTAAAAAAAAAAAATCTTTCTTTCTTATATATCAAATTACAATATATACAAGGGTTTCATGTGTTATCATTAAAAAGTTAATGAAATCTCAGCACTTGGGAGGCCAAGGCAGGCGGATCACTTCAGCTCAGGAGTTCAAGACCAAGACCAGCCTGGTCAACATGGTGAAACCCTTTCTCTACTAAAAATATAAAAATTAGCATGATGGCATGGTGATGAGCACCTGTAATCCCAGCTACTAGAAAGGTCGAGGCAGGAGAATCACTTGAATTGGGTGGTGGGGGTTGCAGTGAGCTGAGATCATGCCACTGCACTCCAGCCTGGGCGACAGAGTGAGACTCCATCTCAAAAAAAGAAAGTTGATCTCTGGGCGGAGTGGCTCGTGCCTGTAATCCCAGCACTTTGGGAGGCTGAGGCAGGAGGATTGCTTGAGAACAGGAGTTTGAGAACAGCCTGGGCAACAAAGCAAGACCTCATCTCTACCAAAAATTTAAAAACTGGCTGAGTGTGGTGGTGCATGCCTGTGGTCCCAGCTGCTGAGAAGGGTGAGGTGGGAGGATCGCTAGAGCCTGGGAGGTAGAGGCTGCAGTGAGCCATGATCATGCCACTGCACTGCAGCCTGGGAAGAGCAAGACCCTGTCTCCAAAAAAAAAAAAGAAAAAAAAAAAGAAAAAGTTGCCAATAGGCCAGGCACGGTGGCTCAAGCCAGCACTTTGGGAGGCCAAGACGGGCGGATCACGAGGTCAGGAGATCGAGACTATCCTGGCTAACACGGTGAAACCCCATCTCTACTAAAAAATACAAAAAACTAGCCGGGCGAGGTGGCAGGCGCCTGTAGTCCCAGCTACTCAGGAGGCTGAGGCAGGAGAATGGCGTAAACCCGGGAGGCAGAGCTTGCAGTGAGCTGAGATCCAGCCACTGCATTCCGGCCGGGCGATAGAGCGAGACTCCGCCTCAAAAAAAAAAAAAAAGGTTGCCAATAATAATAATGGGGGAAGAGAAAAAACACCGGGCCCTAGAGCGAATACCGTATTTTCTTATCTTACCTCCGGCTACCTTCCACTCACCTTGCCCAAAAGCTCTTCAAACTCTGGGGACCATTCCTGCATCAGTGTGTCAATGTCGGGCATGGGCCTAAAAGTATAAAGGTAACTATGAACAAGAAACACGAACTGATAATATCAGCAACCTCTGGATCAGCATATTCTAGGATGAAGGAGAGGTCTTCAATCTGGCACATCAGGAAGCCTTCAGGAGAACCTAGACTGGGCATACCAAAGTTACCCAGGCCTGGGGTTTGGAGGAGCTAGCTAAGTAATACTAGAGAAATTACAATCTTTATGTCTACAATCTCAGCTAGTAGTTGCCAGGATCCACAGGACCTCAGGTTGATCAAATATGTTCCCAGCCTCTGGGCCTCTTCTCAGGAGCAATAGTTCACAGGTGGTGAAGGTTACTATGTGTTACTGTTGTAAAGAATGTGGTATTTCTTACCTGGTATAGTGCACAGTCGCAGGGGGCTTAGAATGGTGTAATTCAGAGATGCTCTCAATCCACGTGTCAATGGCTTTGGGATTCTTTTCTGCATCTTCCAGGCTTTTTACTTTCATATGTTGCTAGGAGAAGAAGGAGAAAGCCTAGCTGATGGCACTGAAGTAGCTCTCTTGTTTTTACAGTGTTCTCATTATATCCGCTGTTGTTTCATATTCAGGCTTGCTGATGGCAGCCGCTGCCACATGAAACAGCAGTCAAATGAAGGGGATAGGAAACCCTGATAAAATCTGCTGAAGCCAGGCCAGGCATGGTGGCTCACACTTGTAATCCTAGCACTTTGGCTGTCTGAGGTGGGAGGATCACTTGAGACTAGGAGTTCAAGACCAGCCTGGAAAACACAGTGAGACCTTGTCTGTATTAAAAATTTTAAAATGAGTCAGACGTGGTGGTGTATGCCTATGGTCTCTGTTACTTTAGAGGCTGAGGTGGGAGCATTGCTTGAGCCCAGGCGTTTGAGGTTACAGTGAGCTACGATTGTGCCACTGCACTCTAGCCTGGGCAAGAGCGAGATCCTGTCTCAAAAAAAAAAAAAAAAAAAAAAAGCTGGGCGTGGTGGCTCATACCTGTAATCCCAGCACTTTGGGAGGCCAAGGTGAGCGGATCACGAGGTCAGGAGATTGACACCATCCTGGCTAACACGGTGAAACCCCATCTCTGCTAAAAATACAAAAAATTAGCTGGGCATGGAGGTGCGTGCCTGTAGTCCCAGCTACTCGGAGTCTGAGCCAGGAGAATGGTGTGAACCCTGGAGGCGGAGCTTGCAGTGAGCCGAGATCGGGCCACTGCACTCCAGCCTGGGCGACAAAGCAAGACTCCGTCTCAAAAAAAAAAAAAAAAGTAAAATGCAGTGGCTCACATCTGCAGTCCTAGCACTTTGGGAGGCTCAGGCAGGAGGATCACTTGAGATCAGCCTAGGCAACATAGGGAGAACTTTGCCTCTGCAAAATAAAAGTTGAAAAAAAAAAACACAAAAACCCTAGCCAGGCATGGTGGCACACACCTGTGGTCTGTCCCAGCTACTTTGGAGGCTAAAGTAGCAGGATTGCTTGGGCACAGGAGATCGAGGCTACAGTGAGCCACAATCACACCACTGCACTCCAGCCTGGGTGACAGAGTGAGACCCTGTCTTAAAAAAAATAATAATTTGCTGGAGCCATGGAAAGGGGACAGGTCAAAATGGCAGGACTGACCATAATGAAATACTATTTAGGCGGGACTTGGTGGCTCATTCTTATAACCCCAGCACTTTGGTGGCTCATGCCTATAATCCCAGCACCCGAGGTGGGTGGATTACCTGAGGTCGGGAGTTTGAGACCAGCCTGACCAACATGGAGAAACCCTGTCCCTACTAAAAATACAAAATTAGCTGGGCGTGGTGGCGCATGTCTGTAATCCCAGCTACTCAAGGCAGGAGGATTGTTTGAACCCTGGAGGCAGAGGTTGTGGTGAGCCAAGATTGCGCCACTGCACTCCAGCCTAGGCAATAAGAGTGAAACTGTCTCAAAAAAAATAAAATAAAATAAAATACCATTTCACATCTACTAGGATGGTTGAATAAAAAATACAAACAAAAAGTATTGGTGAGGATGTAGAGAAACTGGAACTCTCATTCACTGCTGGTGGGAATGTAAAATGGTACAGCCACTTTGGAAAACAGTTTGGTAGTTCTTCGAATGGCTAAACATAGAGTTTCCATATGGCCCAGCAATTCTACTCCTATGTATATACCCAACAGATAACAATATATACCCACACAAAAACTTGTATACAAATATTCAAAGCACTATTATTAATAAGAGTGGAAAGAACTAGAGAATGAATAAAGAAAATCTGGTAAATCCACACAGTGTATCTTATTCAGCCGTAATAAAGGAATGAAGTCATTACCAGGGTCTAGGAGGAAGTGGGAGAATGAGGAGTGAATATTAATGAGTATGAAGTTTCTTTTTGAGGTGATGAAATATTCTAAATTAGGTAGTGGTGACGGCTATAAAACTGTGATTATATTAAAATATGTTGTACAATTTAAAAGGCTAAACTTGCTGGTACAGAAATTATATATAAATAAAGCTGTCATTTAAAAAACAGGGCTGGCCAAAAGCGATCGCCATCTCTTTTGATAGGCAGTAAGTCAACTGTATGAGTGCCAGCAAGGCCTCCTCCGCTCTTGGACCCTCTCCAGCTGGGGCCTATACTAAGCTAGTATCTTACCGTGATGTTGTGCTGCTTAGAATTCTCTGTTAACCAGAGTGAGAGCACTGTAGGGTCTGACTGCTTTGTAGAAGGTTCATCCAATACCAACAGGCCAAGGTTGTCAGGCTTTCCATCAGGACGTGGGACCTGGTTAAGAAAAAGGTAAGAAAGCAGAAAGGAACATGTTTCCAGTAAGTTATAGAGGAAGAACTCTTCTGGTTCATCATTATTACTAGTATTAAAAGCATGCTTATCCTGCTGTACTCAATACCATCCAGAAAAAAATATATGATCCATAGCAGCTTAAACATAAACCTGTTGTCATAGATAATTAGGAAGCAAATACATGACAAACTGTTAATGTATAATGAGATATTCAGTATTACTTAAGAGCAATGAGTGTAAACTGGAGTTGAGAGCAAGGTTAAGAACTCCAATGAAATGAACATGACTAGCCAACGCTAGTCAAAGAAATTCGGGAAACTGTTAAGAGTAACGGGCATCAGAAGAAACACTTAAGGAGTCATTTTCAGTATGTACTGACTATACCTTTAAGAATGCATCAATATCCCCGACAGCTGGGATAAAATCAGGAATGAAAGGCTTCAGTTTGTGGTCCAGGTCAATCAACTGAGGTGTGTACCTAGGAGATATTGCCAAGGGAAGGTGGAGACAGTCAGAGAAAATTACTTTACTATTCAGGCTAAAAAAAATCTATGGAGAATGGCCCTGTTTCAGACTAGAGGTAGGAAAGGTTTGGGGCAAGGTAGGGATAGTGGGGTATGGTGGGAGGTCCTAGTACTCACCTACTGATGTACTGGAAGAGTTCCTTAATCTCAGCAGAAACTGGCAAATGCTCATAATCTGCAGGGTCATAGGCCCTGGGAAAAGGAAAATAGTTTGTTCAAGGTGGCCAGAGAAGAGCAGAGGTGGCAGGGTCCTAGGTGCTGCTGTGTTACTGACTATAGGGACATGATCCTAAACCTAGCTTCTGCCTCTCCAATATCTGCCTTTCCTGGTGGCTTGCAAGGCAACTTTAAGGTTGATCATACTTAACTCTCAATTATCTCTGACTCTGAAGGACAGAGGTGCAGAAAATCCAAAACATAATATTTTTTGATGTTAAAATGTAGCATAAATGGTTCACCCTTTTTTTAATGAAAGGATGACAAGAAAAGGTACAAGAGATTTTAGGGCTGGGCATGGTGGCTCACACCTGTAATCCCAGCACTTTGGGAGGCCAAGGCGGGCGGGATCACCTGAGGTCAGGAGTTCAAGACCAGCCTGGCCAACATGGTTGAAATCCTATCTACTGAAAATACAAAAATTAGCCAGGTGTGGTTGCACACACCTGTAGTCCCAGCTACTCAGGAGGCTGAGGCAGGAGAATCGCTTGAACCTGGGAGGCAGAGGTTGCGGTGAGTCAAGATAGTACCACTGCACTCCAGCCTGGATAACAGAGCAAGACTCTGTCTCAAAAAAAAAAAAAAAGAAAAAAAAAGAGAGAGATTTAAATATCTGACATGAAAATAGTTTGCACCAAGAAAAAAAGAAATTTTTATACAAGTGTTTTTAGCAGCGTTTTTTTTTTTTTTAAATATTTAATTAATTTATTTTTGAGACAGGGTCTCACTCTTGACCAGGTTGGAGTGCAGTAGCCCAATCATAGCTCATTGCAGTCTCAAACTCCTGGGCTCAAGTGATTCTCCTGCCTCAGCCTCCTGAGCAGCTGGGACTATAGGCACACACCAGCACGCTAGGCTCATTTTAAAAAAATTTTTGGGCAGCCAGGCACGGTGGCTCATGCCTGTAATCCCAGCACTTTGGGAGGCTGAAGTGGGCACATCACGAGGTCAGGAGATCGAGACCATCGTGGCTATCATGGTGAAACCCCGTCTCTACTAAAAATACAAAAGAGTTAGCTAGACATGGTGGTGGTTGCCTGTAGTTCCAGCACTTGGGAGGCTGAGGCAGGAGAATGCAGGAACCCAGGAGGCAGAGCTTGCAGTGAGCCGAGATCACACCACTGCGCTCCAGCCTGGGTGACATAGCAAGACTCCATCTCAAAAAAAAAAAAAAAATTTGGTAGAGACGAGGTCTTGCTATGTTGCCCAGGTTGGTCTTGAACTCTTGGCCTTAAGCAATCCTCCCACCTCAGCCTCCCAAAGTGCTGGGATTACAGGCTTCAGCCACCATGCCTGGCCACCACCTTTTAGATTTACTCAGCAAAATCTCATGTAATCACCAAGCCCACAAATGTTTCAGATAGTACAAGTGATACTATAGGACTGGATGAGGTAGTGGAGTCAGAAAGGGAGGAAAACTCATGTTGGGTTTCTGAGACATCTGAAAATCCTAAATATAGGAGATCAAAAGAGATGCTGGAATTTCACTTCTAACTGATGTCCTCCCACTCCAGTGTTTTGAAGGAGGTATTCTGAAGAACACCCTTGGCTTGGGTGTTCTTTCCTCACCCTTCCAGAGGGGCTCCGTGCTCTTCATCAACATCATCAGAATCAGAATCAGTTTCAGATGAATCATCATCATCATCGTCATCATCATTTTCACTAAAGCCCCGCTGAGGTGTCAATTGTGAGGTCTTTTTCTTCTCCTGAGATAGGGCAGGGCAGGCATAGAAAGCTTCAAGTAAAAAAATCAAACATACCTGTGCCCAGTTCTCTATTGCTCTAACCAATACCCCAACCACCTGGCACCTAATCACCAGAAAGAGAAGGGAGCACTTCCCAGAAGGGGCTTGAGAGCCTCCTTCTGCCCCTGCTCAGCTACAAATGGGGACTCCACTTGCTAGAACCATATTCCATTTCTCTACTTGAGGCTGGGGTATAAATTCCATCTAATTTTATCTACTGTACATATTACTCAGATCTTCAGGGCTCTGCATACACTTTAGACAGCTTCGGCCCAAAAAGCTATGGACTTTCAAAGAAGAGGATGGCAACTCTAGTTATTTTGGAAGAAAATCGGGGAAGATGAAGTGGGAATAGAAACTTTAGGGGTCTTAATACTCACAAAGACCATAGAGAGGAAATCTAGTACTTAATTTGCAAGACTGCCCAGCGTAAGCTGCTTGAAACTATCAAAAGAAGAAAGTTCAAAATTAACCTTGTGCCCATCTAACCAGCAGTTCCAGAGACTATGGACTTTCCATTTTTGTTCAGTGATATTTCTCTTCATGGAGTATCTGACCTATCCGTATTTCCCTTCCCTTACCCCATAAATTACATACAATGACTACACATTCTCTCTCAAGACAGCAGCTCTTCTGTCCTTGGCATTATAACCTACCTTTCTGTGCTTCTGGCTCTCTCTGTACCATCCCACCCTCTCAAGTCCATGAGAAGGGGTCTGGTGGCACTTGAGACTTTCAGGGGCAGGTGGAACAGGGTCCATGTCTTTGCCTCTGTGGCCTGGAACCTGTGGCATGCCCTCCCTTAGGACCTGAAGGATGACCAATTGGCCCCCTTTAAAAGTAGGTTTTCAAAACTTGGTTTCTATATACCACATGTCTTATACTGAGGTTAACACGTTAACACGTTTGATTCCAGTTGTTTAAAATTAATTTGTTTTTATGGTAAAGCAGCTATTGACACACAAAATTGTGACACGTTACAGGACACCAAAAACTGTTTTTGGTCACATTTTGCTCTAAGAATAACAAATTTATACATAGATAAAAGTATATTCTAATTTTTTTTTTTTTTTTTTTTTTTTTTGGAGACAGAGTCTCGCTGTGTCGCCCAGGCTGGAGTGCAGTGGCCGGATCTCAGCTCACTGCAAGCTCCGCCCCCGGGGTTTACGCCATTCTCCTGCCTCAGCCTCCCAAGTAGCTGGGACTACAGGCGCCCGTCACCTCGCCCGGCTATTTTTTTGTATTTTTTAGTAGAGACGGGGTTTCACCGTATTAGCCAGGATGGTCTCGATCTCCTGACCTCGTGATCCGCCCTTCTCGGCCTCCCAAAGTGCTGGGATTACAGGCTTGAGCCACCGCGCCCGGCCAAAAGTATATTCTAATTAAGCTGTAATATGCACGGCAGATAATGAAACACGGTTGCAGAATTTATTCAGTGACTATGCCTTATTAGTATATGATTGATAAGAACTTTCTAGAGCATTCTTTCTCAATTCAAGATTTGCCAAAATTATCCTTAGTCACATAGGAAGCAGTTTTAGCACAGGGAACTTTTAAAAATATTGTCAGCCCGGGGCGGTGGCTCACGCCTATAATCCCAGCACTTTGGGAGGCCAAAGCGGGTGGATCACGCGGTCAGGAGTTCGAGACCAGCCTGACCAACATGGTGAAACCCCGTCTCTACTAAAAATACAAAAATTAGCCAGGCGTGGTGGCACACGCCTATAATCCCAGCTACTCAGGAGGCTGAGGCAGGAAAATCGCTTGAACTGGGGAGGTGCAGGTTGCAGTGAGCTGAGATCGTGCCACTACACTCCAGCTTGGGCAACAGAGCGAGATGACTCTGTATCAAAACAAAACAAAACAAAACAAATCATTAAAATGCAGCCATCAGGCCAGGTGCAGTGGCTCACATCTGTAGTCTCAGCACTTTGGGAGGCTGAGGTGGGTGGATCACCTAAGGTCAGGAGTTCAAGACCAATATGGCCAACATGGTGAAACCCCCTCTCTACTAAAAATAAAAAAATTAGCCAGGCGAGTTGGTGCAGGCCTGTGGTCCCAGCTATTCAGGAGGCTGAGGCATGAGAATCACCTGAACCCAAGAGGCGGAGGTTGCAGTGAGCCAAGATCATTGCACTCCAGCCTGGGTGAAAGAGCGAGACTCCATCTCAAAAAAACAAAAACAAAACAAAACAAATCATTAAAATGCAGCCATCAGGCCAGGTGCAGTGGCTCACATCTGTAGTCTCAGCACTTTGGGAGGCTGAGGTGGGTGGATCACCTAAGGTCAGGAGTTCAAGACCAATATGGCCAACATGGTGAAACCCCCTCTCTACTAAAAATAAAAAAATTAGCCAGGCGAGTTGGTGCAGGCCTGTGGTCCCAGCTATTCAGGAGGCTGAGGCATGAGAATCACCTGAACCCAAGAGGCGGAGGTTGCAGTGAGCCAAGATCATTGCACTCCAGCCTGGGTGAAAGAGCGAGACTCCATCTCAAAAAAACAAAAACAAAAAAAAACAAATCATTAAAATGCAGCCATCAGGCCAGGTGCAGTGGCTCACATCTGTAGTCTCAGCACTTTGGGAGGCTGAGGTGGGTGGATCACCTAAGGTCAGGAGTTCAAGACCAATATGGCCAACATGGTGAAACCCCCTCTCTACTAAAAATAAAAAAATTAGCCAGGCGAGTTGGTGCAGGCCTGTGGTCCCAGCTATTCAGGAGGCTGAGGCATGAGAATCACCTGAACCCAAGAGGCGGAGGTTGCAGTGAGCCAAGATCATTGCACTCCAGCCTGGGTGAAAGAGCGAGACTCCATCTCAAAAAAACAAAAACAAAAACAAAAAAAACAGGCTGGGCACAGTGGCTCATGCCTGTAATCCCAGCACTTTGGGAGGCCGAGGCAGGTGGATTGCCTGAGGTCAGGAGTTCAAGACCAGCCTGACCAACATGGTGAAATCCTGTCTCTACTAAAAATACAAAAATGTGTCAGGCATGGTGAACCTGTAATCCCAGCCACTCAGGAGGTTGAGGCAGGAGAAACACTTGAACCTGGGAAGCAGAGATTGCAGTGAGCCAAGCAACAAGAGTGAAACTCCGTCTCAAAACAAAACAAAACAAAACAACATAACCTTTGGATAATGTGCTAAGGCTAAACATAAATGGTTGTTTTTTGTTTTTTTTTTTCGAGATGGAGTTTCGCTCTTTTATTTTATTTTATTTTTTTTTTTGAGACAGAGTCTCGCTCTGTCGCCCAGGCTGGAGTACAATGGCACGATCTTGGCTCACAGAAACCTCCGCCTCCCGAGTTCAAGTGATTCTCCTGCCTCAGCCTCCCGAGTAGCTAGGATTACAGGCACCCATCACCACGCCCAGCTAATTTTTTGTATTTTTAGCAGAGACGGGGTTTCGCCATGTTGGGCAGGCTGGTCTCAAACTCCTGACCTCAGGTGATCCGCCCGCCTCGGCCTCCCAAAGTGCTGGGATTACAGGATTGAGCCACCGCGCCCGGCCAACACAAATGGTTTTTAAGAAATCGCATGTACAACTCTAAGGTCCTACATGTTTCTAGAGAGATGGGCATCTTGCCATCTTTCTTTCAGAAGCAGGGTGGTTCTCTAGGTTCACAGAATAACAGCAGCCAATATCTGGGTCTTAAGACCTCAAAATTAAAATCTCTTTCACAAAATACTGACAGTATCACAAGTATCGATAATGAAAAAATGCCTAGACTAATAATTTCAAACTCATTTTAGCATAAAATTACCCGGACTGCTTCCTAAAACATATAAATTCCCAGGCTTTTACTTTTGAGATTCTGGGGTGGGACCAGGAATCTGTATATTTTATTTTATTTATTTATTTATTTATTTTTTTTTTTTTGAGACAGAGTCTGGCTCTGTCTCCCAGGCTGGAGTGCAGTGGCCGGATCTCAGCTCACTGCAAGCTCCGCCTCCCGGGTTTACGCCATTCTCCTGCCTCAGCCTCCCGAGTAGCTGGGACTACAGGCGCCCGCCACCTCGCCCGCTAGTTTTTTGTATCTTTTAGTAGAGACGGGGTTTCACCTTGTTAGCCAGGATGGTCTCGATCTCCTGACCTTGTGATCCGCCCGTCTCGGCCTCCCAAAGTGCTGGGATTACAGGCTTGAGCCACCGCGCCCGGCCTATTTATTTATTTATTTATTTATTTTTTTTTTTTTTTTTTTTTTTTTTTGAGACGGAGTCTCGCTCTGTCGCCCGGGCTGGAGTGCAGTGGCCGGATCTCAGCTCACTGCACGCTCCGCCTTCCGGGTTTACGCCATTCTCCTGCCTCAGCCTCCCGAGTAGCTGGGACTACAGACACCCGCCACCTCGCCCGGCTAGCTTTTTGTATTTTTTTTAGTAGAGACGGGGTTTCACCATGTTAGCCAGGATGGTCTCGATCTTCTGACCTCGGGTAATCCGCCTGCCTCGGCCTCCCAAAGTGCTGGGATTACAGGCTTGAGCCACCGCGCCCGGCCTATTTATTTATTTTTGAGACAGAGTTTCGCTCTTGTTGCGCAGGCTGGAGTGCAATAGCACGATCTCGGCTCACCACAACCTCCACCTCCTGGGTTCAAGTGATTCTACTGCCTCAGCCTCTCAAGCAGCTGGGATTACAGGCATGCGCCACCACATCTGGCTAATTTTGTATTTTTAGTTGAGACGAGGTTTCTCCATGTTGGTCAGGCTGGTCTTGAACTCCTGACCTCAGGTGATCCACCCGCCTCGGCCTCCCAAAGTGCTGGGATTACATGTGTGAGCCACTGCACCCAGCCAGGAATCTGTATATTTAAAAATAAGTATCTCAGTTGAGTCTTATCATCAAGAAAGTTTGTGAAACACTGGCCTACATTACATGAAATTCCTCACCAAAGTCAATTGTAATAGTAGGCTTTATTCCTGAAGAAGGGTCAAAATCTCAAGGTTCTTTGTAACTGATTTTCCTCCATGAGCTCAAAGGTCCCCATCCACTGAAGGTGAGTGTTCAAGAAATGTTTAGCATTAAACTGGTGTAATCTCTAACTACTAAAAACCCAAAGCAAAAATTCTACAAGAAGCTGTGAGTATTACTGTACCTTGTTATTTTCCTCTTCATACTCATCACTGCTGTTATCAGCCATAGCCTTGTTAGGAAGATGGGCAGAATGAGGAAGTCCTTAGAAAAAAAAGTTTTTCCTTTAGATTATTGTTAAAATGATTTTTAAAGACAAATATTTTTTAGTTTGTAGCATTTTATGCTCTAACCATTTTATAAAACAAAGTTTATTGGAACATCTAACTAAAAAGACAGGAGACAGAATTCTAGTCATGGCTCTGCCAATTCAATTCAAGATATATTTACTAAATATTACTATGCTTAAAGCATTGGGTTAGATATTATACTAATCAAATTATCGGCCATTACATAAATAATATAAACTCTGGCCAGAGGCAGTGGCTCATGCCTATAATCTCAACACTTTGGGAAGGGGAGGCAGGAGGATCACTTGAGCCCAAGAGTTTGAGCCTAGCCTGAAAAATATGGCAAGATCCCATCTACAAAAAAAGAAGAAAAAAAAATTAGCTGAGTGTGATGGTGTGCGCCTGTGGTCCCAGTTACTCGGGAGGCTAAAGCAGGAGGTCTGCTTAAACCCAGGAGTTTTAGGAGTTTGAGGCTGCGGTAAGCAGTGTCCAGTGTTCATGCCACTGCACTCCAGCCTGAGCAACAGAGTGAGAGCCTGTCTCAAAAAAAAAAAGACAAAGAAAAAAATATACACTCTGCCCTTAGTTTACACTAGTAAAGCACAGACTGCTGAATTTATACTAAGAGTGGGTTTGAAGACAAATTACTTAAAATGATTTTGCCTTTCCACCCCCTAGTGCTGCTGTGCCTGCAGGTCTCTGTCGAGCCGTGGACGCGGGTCTCTGTTCCGCAGGATGAGGTTTGTTAAAGCTGTTAAGAATAAGGCCTACTCTAACAGATATCAAGTGAAATTTAGAAGACGAGTGGGTAAAATTGATTACTATCCTCAGAAACACTTGGTGATACAGGATAAAAATAAATACAACACACCCAAATACAGATGATAGTTCGTGTAACAAACAGAGATATCATTTGTCAGACTACTTATGCCCATATAGAGGGGGATACAGTCTGTGCAGCATATGCACAAAAACTGCCAAAATATGGTGTGAAGGTTGGCCTGACAAATGCTGCTGCAGCGTATTGTACTGGCCCGCTGCTGGCCCACAGGCTTCTCAATAGGTTTGGCATGAACAAGATCTATGAAGGCCAAGTGGAGGAGACTGGCAATGAATACAGTGTGGAAAGCATTGATGGTCAGCCAGGGGCCTCTACCTGCTATTTGGATGCAGGCCTTGCCAGAACTATCACTGGCAATAAAGTTTTTGGCGCCCTGAAGGGAGCTGTGGATGGAGGCTTGTCTATCCCTCACAGTACCAAATGATTCCCTGGTTATGATTCTGAAAGCAAAGAATTTAATGCAGAAGTACACCAGAAGTACATCATGGGACAGAATGTTGCAGATAATATGCGCTACTTAATGGAAGATGATGATGATGCCTACAAGAACCAGTTATCTCAATACAAAAAGAACAGCGTAACACCAGACATGATGGAGGAGATGTATAAGAAAGCTCATGATGCTGTACAAGAGAATCCAGTCTATGAAAATAAGTCCAAGGAAGAAGTTAAAAAGCAGAGGTGGAACTGTCCCAAAATGTCCATTGCTCAGAAAAAACATTGGGTAGCTCAAAAGAAGGCAAGCTTCCTCAGAGCTCAGGAGCAGGCTGCTGAGAGTGAAATCAAACAATTTTCTATAAAGATTTTTCAGATAAAGACAATAAACTTATGGACAGAAAAAAAAAAAGATTTAACCTCTTTCAGTCTCAGTATTCCCACCTCTAAATGGGTCACTAATATTTCTCACCCAGGCCCCTTATAAGGATCAAATGAAAAAATTTATGTGCAAGGAACTGACCCAGGGCCTGGCAAATAATAGTCACAAGTTTGAATCTGAATCAGTAAGCAAAGATAAGAGCAACTTTTAAATACTCTGAACAATTAAAAGTATAATTAAGGCCAGGCGTGGTGGCTCACACCTGTAATCCCGGCACTCTAAGAGGTGGAGGTAGGCAGATTGTTTGAGCCTAGGAGTTCAAAACCAGCCTGGGCAACACGGTGAAACCCTGTCTCTACAAAAAATACAAAAATTAGGCCAGGCATGGTGGCTCATGCCTGTAATCCCAGCACTTTGGAAGGCTGAGGCGGGTGGATCACCTGAGGTCAGGAGTTCCGAGACCAGCCTGGCCAACAGGGTGAAATCCCGTCTCTACTAAAAATACAAAAAAATTAGCCGGGCATGGTAGCACACTCCTATAATCTCAGCTACTCGGGACGCTGAGGCAGGAGAATTGCTTGAACCTGGGAGGTGGAGGTTGCAGTGAGCCGAGATCATGTCACTGCACTCCAGCCTAGGTGACAGAGCAAGACTCCATCTCAAAAAAAAAAAAATTAGCTGGACATGGGGGCATGGGCTGGAAGTCCCAACTACTGGGGGATCTGAGGCAGGAGGGCTGCATGAGCCCAGGAGGTCGAGGCTGCAGTGAGCCATGATCGTGCTACTGCACTCCACCCTGGGTGACAGAGCAAAACTCTGTCTCTACAAATAAAAAATTAAATTAAAATAAAAGTATAGGCCAGGCGCGGTGGCTCACACCTGTAATCCCAGCGCTTTGGGAGGCCGAGGCGGGTGGATCACGAGGTCAGGAGATCGAGACCATCCTGGCTAACATGGTGAAACCCCGTCTCTACTAAAAATACAAAAAAATTAGCCGGGTGTGGTGTTGGGTGCCTGTAGTCCCAGCTACTCGGGAGGTTGAGGCAGGAGAATGGCGTGAACCTGGGAGGTGGAGCTTGCAGTGAGCCGAGATGGTGCCACTGTACTCCAGCCTGGGCGACAGAGCAAGACTCTGACTCAAAAAATAAATAAATAAATAAATAAAAGCGTTATTAGATGTAAGGCATTAACTGGAATGAAAACATGATAAATGATTTCTATATCAAAGAAATACAAATTAAACACTATTTTTTTGTTTACTAAATTCGCCCAAACTAAAACCAAATTATAATATCTGCAGCTGTCAAGAGCACAAACATGCTCAAGTCAAAAACCTAGGTGGCTAGGTCCCAAAGAATTGAAAACAGGGACTCAAATGGACACTTGTACACCTCTGTTCATAGTAGCGCTGTTCACAATAGCCAAAACATGAAAACAACCTGAATGTCCATTAACAGATGAATGAATTAAAAAAATGTGGCATAGGCCAGGAAAACAACCTGAGTGTCCATTAACAGATGAATGAATTAAAAAAACGTGGCATAGGCTAGGCGCGGTGGCTCACGCCTGTAATCTCAGCACTTTGGGAGGCCAAGGTAGGTGGATCACAAGGTCAGGAGATCAAGACCATCCTGGCCAATGTGGTAAAACCCCATCTCTACTAAAAATACAAAAAAATTAGCTGGGTGTGGTGGTGTGCACCTGTAGTCCCAGCTACTCAGGAGGCCGAGGCAGGAGAATCGCTTGAACCTGGGAGGTGTAGGTTGCAGTGAGCTGAGATCATGCCACTGCACTCCAGCCTGGGTGACAGAGCGAGACTCAGTCTCAAAAAAAGAAAAAAAAAAAAAAAAAAGTGGCATATACATGCAATGGAATATTAGCTTTAAAAAAGAAAGTCTACATTCTATACAGATGAACCTTAAAAACATCACAGTAAGTGAAGTAAGTCAGCCACAAAAGGATAAATACAGCATGACTTCACTTACGTGGTTCCCAGAACAAGCAAACTCATAGAGACAGTAGAATAATGGTTACCAGGGAAGAGTGGAAGCAAGCAATCAGGAGCTATTGTTTAAAGGGTATGGAGTTTCTGTTCGGGATGATCTGGAAATAGTAGTGATGGTCATACAACATTGTGAATGTACTTAATATTATTTAATTGCACACTTAAAAATTGTTAAAATGGCAAATTTTATGTTATGCATATTTTACCACAATAAACAAACAGAAACCCTGGATGTCATCCTTGATTCCTAACTCGAGTCAAATCCAATCCATCAGCAAGTCTTAGTGATTCTACGACAATCTGTCTTGTACTATATTTGCCTCTTTTCTTTATTCTCAACTTCCTCACTAGAGGTCAAGCCACTATCATCTCAACTCAGGCATCGCAACAGTTCATTCCACACACGACAGCAACACAGCCTCCAAAGCTCTGCTTATTATGCTTCCTGCCCTACCTCTCTGATCTGACCATATCATACAGTAGAGTCCCCTCTACCGTAAACTGGTCTCTTTCAGGTCCTCAAACTAAGCCAAGTTCCTTCAGGCTTCAAGGTTTTTCACATCTCACATACTGTTTCCTCTTCCTGGTCTACTTTTCCTCAGTGTCTGGATCCCTGCCATCTATCAGTCTTACACGTCACCCCTTTAGATCTTCCCTGACCACCCTATCAAAAGTGGGTCTCTGGCCGGGAGTGGTGGCTCATGCCTGTAATTCCAGCACTTCGGGATGCTGAGGCAGGCAGATCAGTTGGGGTCAGGAGTTCAAGACCAGCCTGGCCAACATGGTGAAATCCCGTCTCTACTAAAAGTACAAAAGTTAGCTGGGTGTGGTAATCTCAGCTACTCGGGAAGCTGAGGAAGGAGAATCACTTGAACCCAGGAGGCGGAGGTTGCAGTGAGCCAAGATCGCACCACTGCACTCCAGCCTGGGTGACAGAGTGAGACTCCGTCTCAAAAAAATAAAAATAAAAATAAAAATAAAAAAAAGTAGGTATCCTTCCTCACTGTTATTCTCCTTAACAGAAACAATCTGCCTCCATCAGTGTGCACTTACCACATTTGGAATGTGTTTACTCATTTGTCATCTGCCTCCCATGATTACAAGCATCAGGATGGCAAGGACATTGTGTCATTTAACACTATTTACCCAAGTGCCAGGCATAAGGCTGGCACACAGTAGGCATTTTTAAATGCTTGTTGGCCAGGCACGATGGGTCACACCTGTAATCCCAGCACTTTGGGAGTTACGGGTGGAAGGACTACTTGAAGCTAGGAGTTCAAGATCAGCCTTGGTAACACAGCAAGACCTCATCTCTATAAAATTAAGGAAAAAATTGTTGAATAAATAAATGGTGTTCAGCCCGTTAAAAACATTACACTGTGATTTTGGTTGGGGTTGCAGTCTAAGGGGAGGTTATGAAGCATCTTCAAAGCTGGGAAAAACATGTTAAAAAAAAAAAACAGAACAGTGAATTCCTGGTAGACAGTGAGCAACGCAGTAATATGAAGTAAATGGTGAGAGGGCTGAATTGGGGGAAGATCCTGTAATTTGGAAGGCTATGATTTCTCCCCCTTAACTAGTTAGAAAACAAACAATGGCAAGTGAAGAAACTTGACTCTGAAAGTCAACATTTGCTATTATAAAATAAGAACTTCTTGAAGACAACTGTGAATCCATCCTGCTCTTTGAGTACCATTTCTCTTCTTTCCTCTCTTACCTTGGTGTCTTGGGGTTCGAGTATAAATACTTGCAACCTCTTCAGAGTCGTTAATCTCTAGACGTTCATCATATGTCTGGTTTTCAACAACCTTGGTCTAAGCAAAAGGAGACATGATTACATAGTTCCTATCATGGGACATCAAGCACTCTGCCAGGAGGTATATTCCAAACCAGCATTGGCTCCTCTTCCTTACTCAAGAAACTAGTTTTTCATAAAACCGTCACCCCATCCAAACTTTCCTTAAGGTTTCCTGGCCCTCAGTCAAGCAGTTAAGTCATTCTGTTGCAGCCCGTATTTAGGAACTGCTGGCAGTCTGGCTGAGGAACGAGGGAATCGTGGAGGGAAAGAAAGCCAACTTCTGCAGCTTCCCAAAGATGTACTGTACCATCAC
Organism: Trachypithecus francoisi; assembly: GCF_009764315.1. Lineage (NCBI taxonomy): Eukaryota > Metazoa > Chordata > Mammalia > Primates > Cercopithecidae > Trachypithecus > Trachypithecus francoisi. The sequence goes on from NW_022681473.1 coordinate 106,896,111, forward strand.
ACGCGACGGCAGAACACTATTCGTCGTATGTAGATGGCCAAGGCTGTTGAGGTTTCTCAGGGGAGGCTGTAGAGGTTCCAGAAAGAGTTCTGTCTCTGGAGCCACCTCTGGGGTGGGGTGGGGTGGGGTGGGGTGAGACAGGGTGGGGTGGGAGAGTCCCGGAAGAGAAGGGAAACTCCAGTCTCTCGGTCCCATCCAATAATCAGAAAAGCATCACCTCCAGTTTCACCCTTATCTTGCAGATAGGATCCCACCTAAGTTTCTTGGTGAATAAAGGAAGCAGGACGGTTAGTGGTGAGCTGACGAAGGAACAGTTACCACGGAGATGGGAAGAGGTAACCGGGAATGGGGTAAAGGGGAGTCCTCTTAAGCCTCTCTAGAAAAACAGTTCCCTTTTTGCTGGGGTGAGTACTAATTACCTGTAGCCCTTCTGAATCCGTCTCCTCTATAATGGAAAGAACCCCAGCCTAGGGCTGGGGTCCCACTCCAGTCTCAAAGCCAGGCCACTTTACGATTCCACGCCAAGCAACCAGCCTGTTGTCAGTCGCTAGGCAAAAAGATAATTTTTAAAATTCGCGAGACTTGCTTCCACTCTCGTGAGACCTCCTGCACGTTACGCCTCACCCGCGAAGGCTCTCTGCGCAGGAAGAAGATCAAGGGGGGCACGGATAAAGCCTCTCTGGGCGGCCAAGTCGCCTGTTTGTCTATGGTTTCAGTAAATGCGTCTGTTACGGCATCTAGCGGCTGCGGGTGGCAACGCCGGTTGATAAATTTCGGTCTGGTATAGAGTTAGCCCTCCAATCTGGAAACAGGGTATGCGTTTGTTCCCCTAGGACAACAATCTCTGGGGTTGCAGTTCCTCCCAGATCAGTCTTACAGGAATGTAGACACACTCTCCAGGGGAAATTCCGCAGCACTCTGTACGTCCTTTTCTAGCACTATATTACATTGTAGTCTTTCCCCTCCACAGGGTGCCATGGCATGGGACATACTTACAGTAATAAATTATTCCTTGTGTATCTGAGGTTCAAATTTTACTCTGTGTCCTGTCTTTCTTATTTGCTAAAGAAGACTGTGAACTTATTTAAAGCAGGATCTGTGTCTAATTAATTTTTAAACTTTGTAACACCAGTACATTGCAGAAATTAGACACTAACAATGCTCATCGGGTGGATGAATCGAGGAATGAGTGAATGGAGACGTAAGGAACAAGTATTTCCAAACTGTGGACATAATTAATTTGGGAAGTCAGGGAGAGAGAAACATAAAATATTGGAGGCCGGGTGTGGTGGCTTATGCTTGTAATCCCAGCACTTCAGGAGGCAGAGGCGGGAGGATTGCTTGAGTTCAGGAGTTTGAGACCAGCTAGAGCAACATAGCGTGAACCGCCCCTCTCCACTCTATTAAAAATAAAAATTAAAAATTAAAAAAAATTAGCCAGGTGTGGTGGCACACGCCTGTAGTGCTAGCCACTCAGGAGGCTGAAGCAGGAGGATTGCTTGAGCCAGGGAGGCAGAGGTTGCAGTGAACCGAGATTGGACCACTGCATTCACTCCAGCCTGGGCAACAGATTGAGACCCCATCTCAAATATAAATAATGAATCATAATAATAATTTTTTGGCCGGGCACAGTGGCTCACACCTGTAATCCCAGCACTTTGGGAGGCCAAGGCAGGTGGATCACAAGGTTAGGAGTTCGAGACCAGCCTGACCAACATGGTGAAACCCCCCCCATCTCTACTAAAAATACAAAAATTAGCTGGGCGTGGTGGTGCGCACCTGTCATCCCAGCTACTCGGGAGGCTGAGGCAGGAAAATTGCTTGAATCCGGGAGGCAGAGGTTGTGGTGAGCCAAGATTGCGCCACTGCACTCCAGCCTGGGCAACAGAGTGAGACTCCATCTCAAAATAATAATAATAAATTTTTAAAAGAAAATAGTATTGGAAATTTGATCCTGAAAATCTGCCAGAGGAAAACAAGGAAAGCGGCTTTAAAAAATGAGAGACACCTTTTCTGGAATACTGATAGTTAAAAATGGAACTGCATTAAAAAAAATTTTGTGATGTGTTTTGCTCGTAATAGTGGATATGTAATGTGGAGTACTTACTATGTAGGAGTACTTAGATTTGTTGCAGGGGAGCACTTAGATTATATCATCTAATTTACTTCACAACCTTATGAGATAGATGTTACTGCCAATTTACAGATTAGGTAATTGAGGCTTAGACAGTTAAAGTAATTTGCCTGAAGTCACTCAGCTAATAAGTCCCGAAAACAGCAGCCAAACATAGGTCAGTCTGATTCCTAAGTCTCTGCTTTTAACCATTGTAATATACTGCCACTATGGGACTCCTCGAGAAGCATACTTACAAGGTTGATTTTTCTTTTGCGGTTTAATTCAGTTACGGTTATATTTCCGAAGAATCAGCATCAGTTGGTCTTGCACAGCTTCTGAGATCCAAGTCGGAAGACCTGGAAGGTGCCACAATAAGGCAATAGTTTCTAACAGGATTTTTACTTTTCTAAAACAATAAGAATTTGTTCCATCTTTCTTAAAACATGTCTGCTTTTTGTAACAAAAATTAAAATTGCGCCAGGCGAGATGGCTCATGCCTGTAATACTAGCACTTTGGGAGGCCGAGGCGGGTGGATCACCTGAGGTCAGGAGTTCAAGACCAGCTTGACCAACATGGGGAAACCCTCGTCTCTACTAAAAATACAAAAATTAGCCAGGTGCAGTGGTGCACGCCTGTAATCCTAGCTACTTGGGAGGCTGAGACAGGAGAATCGCTTGAACCCGGGAGGCACAGGTTGCAGTGAGTTGAGATGGCACCACTGCACTCTAGCCTGGGCAACAGAGCAAGATTCCATCTCAAAATAAATTAATAAATAATAAATAATAAATAAATAAAAATTTACCCCAGAAATGTGTACAGTTGTTATCTTTTTTAGGACATTTCATCATCCCCTAAAGAAAGCTTGTACCCATTGACACTTTTTTTTTTTTTTGAGACAGGGTCTCACTCTGTTGCCCAGGCTGGAATACAGGGGTGAGACTTCAGCTCACTGCAATCTCTGCCTGCCGGGTTCAAGCGATTCTCCCGCCGAGTAGCTGGGACTATAGGTATGGGCCACCACGCCCAGCTAATTTTTATATTTTTAGTAGACATGGGGTTTCACCATGTTGGTCAGGCTGGTCTGGAATTCCTGACCTCAGGTGACCCGCCTACCTTGGCCTCCCAAAATGCTGGGATTATAGGTGTGAGCCACCATGCCTGGCCAATGTGTACAGTTATTATGTGTCAATCAAAAAATTTAAAAATAGGCCAGGCGCTGTGGCTCACGCCTGTAATCCCAGCACTCTGGGAGACCGAGGCTGGCGGATCACCTGAGGTTAGGAGTTCAAGACCAGCCTGGCCATGGTGAAACCTCATCTCTACTATAAATACAAAAAATTAGCCAGGTGTGGTGGTGCACGCCTGTAATCCCAGCTACTCAGGAGGCTAGGGCAGGAGAATCACTTGAACCCAGGAGGCAGAGGTTGCAGTGAGCCCAGATTGTACCATTGCACTCCAGCCCGGGCAACAAAAGTGAAACTCCGTCTCAAAAAAAAAATTTTTTTTTTTTTTTTTTTTTTTTTTTTGAGACGGAGTCTGGCTCTGTCGCCCAGGCTGGAGTGCAGTGGCCGGATCTCAGCTCACTGCAAGCTCCGCCTCCCGGGTTCACGCCGTTCTCCTGCCTCAGCCTCCCGAGTAGCTGGGACTACAGGCGCCCGCCACCACGCCCGGCTAATTTTTTTGTATTTTTTAGTAGAGACGGGGTTTCACCGTGTTAGCCAGGATGGTCTCGATCTCCTGACCTCGTGATCCGCCCGTCTCGGCCTCCCAAAGTGCTGGGATTACAGGCTTGAGCCACCGCGCCCGGCCAAAAAAAATTTTTTTTTTAAATATTGGCTGGGTTCAGTGGCTCATTCCTGCAATCCCAGAACTTTGGGGGGACAAGGTAGGAGTATTGCTTGAGGTCAGGAGTTCGAGAACAGCCTGGGCAACATAGCAAGACCCCCATCTCGCTCTAAAAAATTTTTTAATGAAAAAAACTTTAAAATACAGTTTGACATATATCCTCCCAGACATGTAAAAATTAAAAATATTTGAGCTTTCTAGAGATTTCTATTAGAAGGCCATTGGAGATGTAATTGATACGGATAAGAGCAAGAAGTCTATAATGCAGTGCTTAAGGGTATAGTCCAAAATTGAACAGGTTTTGTTTGAATCCTTGCTTATCTACTTTTTTTTTTTTTTTTTTTTTTGAGGCGGAGTCTGGCTCTGTCGCCCAGGCTGGAGTGTAGTGGCCGGATCTCAGCTCACTGCAAGCCCCGCCTCCTGGGTTCACGCCATTCTCCTGCCTCAGCCTCCCAAGTAGCTGGCACTACAGGCGCCCGCCACGTCGCCCGGCTAGTTTTTTTGTATTTTTTAGTAGAGACGGGGTTTCACCGTGTTAGCCAGGATGGTGTCAATCTCCTGACCTCGTGATCCGCCCGTCTCGGCCTCCCAAAGTGCTGGGATTACAGGCTTGAGCCACCGCGCCCGGCCCGCTTATCTACTTTTTAGCCATGAGACTTGTGGTGGGATAGTTTTCTTCTCTATACCTTGATTTCCTCGCGTGTGAAATGGAGACAATAAAGGTACCTATCTCAGAGGATTCTTGTGAGGATTAAAGGAGATATTCTGTGTAAAGTTAGAGTAATGGCTGGTACACTCTAAGTGTTCAATAAATGTTAGAGAACACACAGGAGATACAGAGGCAGTGTGTTTTAATGGAAAAAGCTGACTTTGTTTTTTTGTTTGTTTGTTTTGAGACCGAGCCTTACTCTGTTGCCCAGGCTGGAGGGTAGTGTTATGATCGCAGCTCACTGCAACCTCCACCTCCTAGGTTCAAGCAATTCTCATGCCTCAGCTTCCCAGGTAGCTGGGAGTACAGCCATGAGTCACTATGCCATGCCAAGCTATTTTTTTTTTTTTTTTGAGACAAAGTCTCCCTCTGTTGCCAGGCTGGAGTGCAGTGGCATGATCTCGGCTCACTGCAACCCAACCTCCGCCTCCTGGGTTCAAGCGATTCCCCTGCCTCAGCCTCCCGAACAGCTGGGATTACAGGTACGCACCACCATGCCCAGCTAATTTTTTTTTTTTTTTGTACTCTTAGGAGAGACGGGGTTTCACCATGTTGACCAGGATGGTCTTGATCTCTTGCATCCACCTCAGCCTCCCAAAGTGCTAGGATTACAGGCATAAGCCACCATGCCCAGCCAGGAAAAAACTGACTTTGAACTTGGCTCTACCACTTACTAGTTGTGTGAGTTTGGACAAATGCTTAACTTTTTTGATCCTCAGTATCTTTATTTGGATTGTTGTAAAGGATTGGAAATAACATGTGTAAAGTACCTGACACAAATTAAGCACTCAATTAAAAGTTGCTATTATACTTAATTGTGGACATATAGGTTTAATATGGGTGAGTGCTGTTGGGTTGAGCTAAGGATGTGGGATAAAATGATTTAAGGATGAACTACTGAATCAGCTATACTCTGAAAAATCTGAAATTTGGCATACAAGAAATAACATGAGAATCACAAGAACAGATTTTGAGTCCTGGTTCCATCATATACTGGTTTAGAAACTTTGAGTAAGTCCCTTAAACTTTTCATCATTTTCTTCATATACAAAATGGACATAAGCACAACTGCCCTGCTTCCTGTGCGTTTTTTTTTAAAGATATAATTTACAAATCATGAAAATTCACCTTTTGAAAGTATACAATTTAGTGGTTTTTAGTATATTTGCCTCTATCTAGTTCCAGAACTACTATTTTTTGTCTGTTTGTTTTTGTTTTAAGAGTCTAAGTTTCAGGCCGGGCACGGTGGCTCAAGCCTGTAATCCCAGCACTTTGGGAGGCCGAGGAGGGCGGATCACAAGGTCAGGAGATCGAGACCATCCTGGCTAACATGGTGAAACCCCATCTCTACTAAAAAATACAAAAACTAGCCGGGCGAGGTGGCGGGCGCCTGTAGTCCCAGCTACTCAGGAGGCTGAGGCAGGAGAATTGCATAAACCCGGGAGGCGGAGCTTGCAGTGAGCTGAGATCCGGCCACTGTACTCCAGCCTGGGCAACAGAGCAAGACTCCGTCTCCAAAAAAAAAAAACAAAACAAAACAAAAAAGAGTCTAAGTCTCACTATTTTGCACAGGCTGACCTTTAACCCCTGGTCTCAAGCCATCCTCCCAACTCAGCCTCCCAAGTAGCTGGGACTCTAGGATCATGCAACCATGCCTGGCTTAATTCCAGAATGTTTTAATTATTCCAGAAATAAATCTCACACTAATTAGCTCTCACTCCCTATTCCTACCATTCCTGAGCCCCTGGAAACCACTAAGCTAGTCTCTGTCTCTGTGGGTTTTCTTCTGTTCTGGATCTTTCATATTAATTGAATCATATATGAGTGCCCCATTGTATCTGTCTTTTTTCACATAATATTTTCAAGGTTCATCCATATTGTAGCATGTCAGTACCTTATTCTTTTTTGTGATTAAATAATATTCCACTCCATATATATGCCACATCTATTGATGAATGGATTTGTTTGGATTGTCTCCACTTTCTGGCTACTATGAATAATGCTGCTATGAACATTAGGGTACACATTTTTGTGTTAACATATATTCAGTTCTCCTGGATATGTACCTATGAATAGAATTGCTTAGTCATATGGCAATTTTGTTTAACTTTTTGAGGAACTGCCAAACTCTTTTCTAACGTGGCTGCGCTATTTTACATTCATCCTCACCAACAATTATTATGATAGCCATCCTAGTGGGTGTGAAGTGGTATCTCACCATGGGTCTGATTTCCATTTCCCTAAGGATATTCAACATTTCTTAATGTGCGTATTAGCCATTTATATATCTTCTTTGGACACATATCTATTCAGATCTTTTGCTCATTTTAATTTTTTGTTTTCTACTCTCTCCATTTTGCAGATGAAGCCCATTTTTAGACAGGAATACTGTATTTGTCTTTTTATTGCTGTGTTGTAAGAGTTATTAGGCTGGGCGCAGGGGCTCACGCCTGTAATCCCAGCACTTTGGGAGGCTGAGGCGGGTGGATCACTTGGAGTCAGGAGTTCGAGACCAGCCTGGCCGACGTGGCGAAACCCCTTCTCAACTAAAACTATAAAAAACAGCCGAACGTGGTGGCCCGTGCCTGTAATTCCAGCTACTCGGGAGGCTGAGGCAGAAGAATCCCTTGAATCTGGGAAGCGGAGGTTGCAGTGAGCCGACATCGCCCTATTGCATTCCAGCCTGGGCGACAGAGTGAGACTCCATCTCAAAAAAAAAAAAATTTATTTATATATTCCGGATACTAGTCCTTTATGCACACGGGTTATCTTGTATATTAAATAATAGTGGCTGTGCCAGCGGCTTAATAAACTGTAAGATGTGACGCAAAATAAATGAAGGCGATGAAAGTGAAAGGGCAGAGATATAAGGTTCCACAGTTGGGGGGTGAACGCTCCCTACACCGCCTGGGCACAGTTTAACCCGAGCGGGGTACCCTCAATTTCCCCAGCCCGCAGGCCCCGCCCTGCCCTGCCCTTTGACCTGCGCCGCTTCCGGTTGAAGACGTGGCTCGGGGCCGCCATCTTGGCAAGAGGCGAAGCGGCAGCGGCTCCTGTCAAGCGGGCAGCAGATCGAGAGCGGCCCGTGCTCCCCTTCCCCAGACCCTCCCCCTATCCCCAGTGGAGCCGGAGAGCGGGCGCGCCCCACCACCGCCCTCACCATGGTAAGATCCGAGCCAGGACCCGAACTCCTGGGGTCCGAGCCTCACCGTCTCTCCTTGTCGGCGGGCCTGGGGCCGGGGCCGGAGGAGCCCCGCCCTGAGGGTCTAGGGCCGGGTGCTTTGCTCGGGACTCGGGGAGCAATGTGGCCTCCCGTGCCCGGTCTCCTGGAGATCCGACGGAGCTGACTTCAGTCCATCTGTCGTCGTGCCCGCTTCCCCACCACCCCCAACCAGCTGGACTCCCTCGTCTGCTGGGACCTGCCCCTGAGACGGCCCGGCGTTTTTGCTCTGCGAGAACTTCGTGGTGGTGGTGCGGGTCCCAGGCTGCGGACCTCGGAACTGATGCTGTCCTGCCGGTTCCCTGGCGCTTAGGCTCAGCAAGCTGGGCCTGTCTCCGGAGGTTCTGGTCCTTCTTGTTAACCAGCTTGTCTCCCACCCCCGGTATTTGCTAGGCCGTTGATAACTCGAAATGCAAATCCACTGGTGTCCAGAAATTTTTCTTTTGTTTGTTCAGAAGGGAGAAATGGAGATACAGAGCGGAAAGGAGTAACTTCTAACATTAATTTATAGGACCCAAGTGTCCCTGAAACCTTCCACTACTTCCGTAGAACTCACTTGTGTCCATTTGTTAGTGTAACTCAGGGTACATACACTGTGTAGACCACTGGGAAAATGTGAGCAAGTTCTAGAGAACACAGGGTTTGCCTTCAAGCAACTTATTGTTCAGGTGAAGTAAAATGTGTATGTGGCATGTCGTAGTCAGATGTCTCACAGGAGGAGGAATAAGAGGGGTGAGTTATCCTCTGAGACCAGTTACTTGCCTTCACATGGGTTATCTTTGTATACTCATCTGTTACAAGGATGAGAAAGGTAATGTGGTTGAGGATGGAGGAAATCAGAACTGCTGACATCACTCAATCTTTATCGCTGTGATTTGTAGATATTCATAAAGTAGTAGACATTCTTTGGTTGCAAAAAAGCTAGTAATTTATTTTTCAGTGCACCTTACGTCCTTTAATCTTTTGAAGGATGTTCTGTTCTGTTCTTTTTTATTCTTTTGTCAATAGATAACTTGATTTAAAACATCGTCCAGTGTACCTGAGAGATGACAGAATGTAATTTGGTGCCAATCCTAATCAGTTCTATTGACAACCCTTTAGATAAGAACTTGGTTAGTGGGGGGAACTCATGCTGAGCTTTAAGCCACTGAACAGCTTTTCTCAGCCTCAGGTATATAAATTGCATCAAACAGGTTTGCCTCCTAAAATTTTTGTGTTGGACGTAAAATTTATAGAAACTTGTATTTTCAGTTTCTCCAGGAGGTTCTGTATTTGGTTAGTGATTTTGAAATTAGTTCCTGTTTACACCCTGGAATTAATAGTGTATTTTAGAGCTTTTTTTAAATTTTTTTGAGACGGAGTCTTGCTCAGTCGCCCAGGCTGGAGTGCGGTGGCGCGATCTCGGCTCACTGCAAACTCCGTGGCGCTTGCCATTACGCCCGGCTAGTTTTTTGTATTTTTAGTAGAGACGGGGTTTCACCGTGTTAGCCAGGATGGTCTCGATCTCCTGACCCGTGATCCGCCTGTCTCGGCCTCCCAAAGTGCTGGGATTACAGGCGTGAGCCACTGCGCCCGGCCGAGCATATTTTTATTTTAATGGTAAAGTTAAGGTCTTGTATTATATAAACCAGATATAGATAATCTTTATAAAAATCTTATTTGTTAAAAGGTTATTGGAACTTAGTATTTTTAATTCATTGATAACTGAGGGATGGTAAAGCCCTACATGATGTATATAAAATGTAACTTTTGCATGCTATTTTGACTTGTGTACGTACACATAGAGTTGTGTCACATATTTCTGAATTATTTGGAACTTAGCATGATCCAGATACCCACAGATTTGTGTACTCTGGAGAACAATTTATCTCAGTACGTTCTGCTCTGTAGAGTCTTAAGACATTGGTGTTATTTCTGTGTAATGTTTTTGGGTCCTGTTCCTTTACAAACATATCCCTGGACAGTAGAAATGTCCAGATAGGGTGAAATATTGATCTGAAAGTTGTATCAAAACTTCTAGCAATGGCCGGGCGCGGTGGCTCAAGCCTGTAATCCCAGCACTTTGGGAGGCCGAGGCGGGCGGATCACAAGGTCAGGAGATCGAGACCATCCTGGCTAACACGGTGAAACCCCGTCTCTACTAAAAAATACAAAAAACTAGCCGGGCGAGGTGGCGGGCGCCTGTAGTCCCAGCTACTCGGGAGGCTGAGGCAGGAGAATGGCGTGAACCCAGGAGGCGGAGCTTGCAGTGAGCTGAGATCTGGCCAGTGCACTCCAGCTTGGGTGACAGAGCGAGACTCCGTCTCAAAAAAAAAAAACTTCTAGCAATTTATTTTAGCTCAGCATTTCATTATGAAATTTTCAAACATCTGGAAAAATTGAAAGAACTTTGTAGTGAATACCCATATAAACACCAACTAGATTCTGTAACTAACATTTCACTATATTTTATCATACATCTAACCATCCATCCATCCCTGTCTCCATTTAAAAAAATATACATTTCAAAGTAAGTTGCAGATATCACATAAACATTGATTTTTTAAAAATAAATTCCTTTTGGCTTTAGTTATTGAAGTGCAGAATGTCCTAGACTGCAAAGTTCCAATAGATAAATAAGTGAACAAATGCAAAAACAAATGCCTTCTCATGACTTCATCATAAAGTAAAGTACAAAGAAAGGCATCGTTTGATTTACTTATTTTTTTAAGAGACAGGGTCTCACTATGTTGCCCAGGCTGGAGGGCAGTGGCTATTCACAGGCACTATCACAGTGCACTATGGCCTGAAACTCCTAGCCTCAAGCGATCCTCCCACCTCCATCTCCCGAGTAGCTGGGACTGTAGACATGCGGGCCTTGGTTTGATCTTTTTCTTGTATTCTGCAAATTAATGAGAACATGTTCTGACTTTTTTTCTTGTTTGTTTGGTTTTCGAGACCGAGTCTCACTCTGTCTCCAGGCTGGAGTGCAGCGGCACAATCTCGGCTCACTGCAACCTCCACCTTCCACGTTCAAGCTATCCTCCTGCCTCAGCCTCCTGAGTAGCTGGGACTACAGGCGCATGCTACCATGCCCAGCTAATTTTTTGTATTTTTAGTAGAGACAGAGTTTCACCATGTTGGCCAGGATGGGCTCTATCTCTTGACCTTATGATCTGCTCTCGGCCTCCCAAGGTGTTGGGATTACAGGCGTAAACCACTGTGCCCAGCCCCTTTTTTTCATATATGATACAGCAGCAGCACAGCTATTGTATTCTTTTTTTTTTTTTGAGACGGAATCTTACTCTGTCACCCAGGCTGGAGTGCAGTGGCGCAATCTTGGGTCCCTTCAATCTCTGTCCCCCAGTTTCAAGCTATTCTGCCTCAGCCTCCCAAGTAGCTGAGATTACAGGTATGTGCCACCACGCCCAGCTAATTTTTCTATTTTTAGTAGAAATGTGGTTTCACCATGTTGACCAGGCTGGTCTTGAACTCCTGACCTCAAGTGATCCTCCCACCTCAGCCTCCCAAAGTGTTGGAATTACAGATGTGAGCCACCATGCCCAGCACTGTATTCTTTATGTATCTTTTTAATTGTGTTTTGAGAGGACAGCAGAGAATGAAAATGATTCTCTTGAGTTTCCATTGATTTGCCGTCTATTTATGTCTTCATATAGAAGTTCACTGCAGGAACTGATAATGGGGGTGTGTGTGTGTGTGTTTTAATTCTCTACAAGCTTTTGTTTTAGAACAGAAATGTGATGGATTTAAAACCCTCACTGAGTGAATTACTTTTCAACTTTTAGGTTTTGTATGTGGTCTACATTTTATTGTAATCTTCTTTCTGATTTTATATATAATAGCTTCACGTAAATAGGAAAGACAGAACAGTCCTCCCTGACAATTATAGTAACTAGCCTTAATATGGCCATGAATCGTGTGTGTGTGTATAAAATATTGCAGTGAATTACAAAGGAGAAGGTGACTATAATTCTGGAAGTAAGGAAACCTGAAGCATTTAGAGGTTCAAGAAAGAACCTGACTTTTTTTGAGAGAGTTGTGCATATTTATGCTGAATTATTATACCACCTGTTATTCTTGTACCTCTCTTGCACACACAATTTGTTATGGTTAGACAGTTTGCCTTCTTGCAGCCTAATATTACCATAAAATATTGTTCCAAAGTGGTTAGAACTGGAGCAGTGGGTATAAAATGGAAGTTTGTACGTTTTCTGTCACTGTAGTTTTTTTTTTTTTTTTTCTGTTACTGTAGTTTTCAAATGCTTAGACTTATAGAACTTTAAAGACACAGCACTTTGGATTTCATATAAACTAACCTCCTACTTTAGGGATATTTCAATAATCAATTAAGTGACTTCTCCAAGGTCACATAATTAGTGGCAAAGGCAGAACAGAAACCTAATTCTCCAGGTTTCTTAACTTGAGGCACTTAACAATTCATGTAGTTAAGTCTGTGTAGCAGAGAGTTGTTATTTAGTCCAAAGATAGTGTACTCAAACCATGTAAGAATTATTAAAAGTTGTTTGGCAAAGCTTAACTTAATGGGAGAATTTTTTTTTTTTTTTTTGAGACGGAGTCTCGCTCTATGGCCCAGGCTGGAGTGCAGTGGCCGGATCTCAGCTCACTGCAAGCTCCGCCTCCCGGGTTTACGCCATTCTCCTGCCTCAGCCTCCCGAGTAGCTGGGACTACAGGCGCCCGCCACCTCGCCCGGCTAGTTTTTGTATTTTTTAGTAGAGACGGGGTTTCACGGTGTTAGCCAGGATGGTCTCGATCTCCTGACCTCGTGATCCACCCGTCTCGGCCTCCCAAAGTGCTGGGATTACAGGCTTGAGCCACCGTGCCCGGCCTTTTTTTTTTTTTTTAAGCAGTCCTGGAGAGATCATCTAACTTATGGGCCCTCAGTTTTCACATCTGTAAGACAATCAAGTGCTCTTGCAAGTTCCTTTTAGATCTGGAATTTTTTTTCCAAAAATGTTAAAAAAACAAAAACTTTGTAATCATGTTTATTAATTCTTCCTTGGAGAAAATCAGATCAAATTTCAATAGGTAAAATTGTTAACTTACCTTTTAGTATATGCTATATTTTAATAATTGTTAAACCAGTAAACATTGATGTGAAGAGGTTTATTATTTCAAGAACTTTAAGAAGACAGATGTTAATTTAGGATAGGATAAATTTATCTTGTTTAGAGGTGACTATACGTTCTAGCCGTGTTAGTAGCTGTAACAGAGAGACCTGTGTCAGCTGCCTGGAACCTGTGATTTGTAGTGTCCTGGATGTTTTGATATTTATGCTATACTTAGTATGGGGAACTTTGGTCCTACTTTGGAAGCCTTGTTTTGCTTGTATCTGGATAATGGAATGACTCAAAGAGAAACATATGATTTTACCCTACTGCTTTCTTCATCTTGACATATGAAATCCTGGAATTCTGGCCAGGCGTGGTGGCTCATGCCTGTAATCCCAGCACTTTGAGAGGCTGAGGCAGGTGGATCACTTGAGGTTGGGAGTTTGAGACCAGCCTGGGCAACATGGCAAAACCCTGTCTCTACAGAAAAATACAAAAAATTAGCCAGGTGTGGTGGCATGTGCCTGTAGTCCCAGATACCTGGGAGGTGAAGTGGGAGAATCACCTGAGCCCAGAATGTTGAGGCTGCACTGAGCTGAGATCACACCACTGCACTACAGCCTGGGCAATAGAGCAAGACTCTGTCTCAAAACAAATCCTGGAGCAAGACACTCTCTCAAAACAAATCCTGGAGCAAGACTCTGTCTCAAAACAATCCTGGAATTCATTAAAGCATGATTTAAATACTGTTTCTTTTTTTTTTTTTTTTTTTTTGAGGCAGAGTCCCACTTTGTAGCCCAGGCTGGAGTAAAGTGGTGTGATCTCGGCTTACTGCAACTTCCGCCTCCCAGGTTCAAGCAGTCCTCCCACCTCACTCTCCCCAATAGCTGGGACTACAGGCGTGCACCACCACACTCGGCTAATTTTTTGTATTTTGTGGTAGAGACAGGGTTTTACCTTTTTGACCAGGCTGGTCTTGAACTCCTGACCTCAGGTAATCCGCCTGCCCTGGCTCCCAAAGTGCAGAGATTAAGGCATGAGCCACTGCTCCCTGCCTAAATGCTATTTCTTCTATCAAGTCATCCCTGACCTTACCAGCTGGAAGTAATCTCTTCCTCTGAATTTCCACGCACTTTATCAGTGACTCTCTTATGTTACTTAACACATTCTGCCGCACATTACAGTGATTTGCGTTTGTGTCTTATCCCTATTAAGCTTCTTGTAGGCAGAATGCTAGTCTGTGTCATCTTAATTCTCAGAAAGCATGTTGTATGCATAGTAGGTGTTCAATAAATAATTACTCAGTTAATTCTTATAACATCACAAAAATGGAGATTACCAGTACCTATAATTAGTTTTTGAATGTGCTCATCAGTAAAGTGGATGGGCCGGGTGCAGTGGCCCACTCCTGTAATCCCAACACTTTGGAGGCCAAGGCGCGCAGATGACTTGAGGCCAGGAGTTGGAGACCAGCCTGGCCAACATGATGAAACCCTGTCTCTATTAAAAATAGAAAAATTAGCCAGGCTTGGTGGTGCTGGCCCGCACCTGTAATCCCAGCTGCTCGGGAGGCTGAGGCATGAGAATTTCTTGAACCCAGGAGGCAGAGCTTGCAGTGAGCCGAGATGGCACCACTACACTCCAGCCTGGACTACAGAGTGAGACACTCTCTCAAAAAATAAATAAAGTGGATAGTAACACACCTTTTTGTTCCTTTTGCCCTTTCAAGTTGCTTTTGATGTTTTTACCTAAATTTTACCTGTATGGTATAGAGGTGTTTTTAACTCTAGTTGGAAACCTAAGAACTACCCTTGAGCCTGTAAACATTGTTTCTAACAGTTTTATTATTAGATATGGGGTTTCTATTAAATGCAGCATGTTTATATAGGTCTGAAGTTTTGGTCTGAGCTGTCCTTTCTTTAGATGTGCATTTGATTTGTCTTATTCCTTCAGAACCTCATAAAATTCTAACATAGAGGACCATAACTTCCTAGAGCTATGATTCTCAAACTTTTAGGGATAGGAGGCCCTACAGGGATTACATTTGCAATATGCTCCCATTTATTAATAATATCTCTCATTGCATGAGGGGATTTTCTGTGGGCCATTTGAGAATAACTTCTCTAGAGGATCAATGCATTCCCTGAAACTATATGTAAAATTTTGGGGGGAGAAT
This sequence comes from Trachypithecus francoisi, assembly GCF_009764315.1. Taxonomy (NCBI): domain Eukaryota; kingdom Metazoa; phylum Chordata; class Mammalia; order Primates; family Cercopithecidae; genus Trachypithecus; species Trachypithecus francoisi. The sequence continues at coordinate 106,911,248 of NW_022681473.1, forward strand.
CAGTATTCATTATTTGAATATCAAAATATTGACAAAAGCAAAAATCCATTACCTTGGCCGGATGCTATGGCTCACACTTATAGTCCCAGCACTTTGGAAGGCTGAGGTGTGCAGATCATTTTAGCCCAGGAGTTTGAGAGCATCCTGGGCGACATGGTAAAACCCCGTCTCCTTTTTTTTTTTTTTTTTAAATAAAAAAAGAAAAATCCATCACTTTGAAGTGACATAATTTTTTTCATGAGATGCATGTTTGTTATTACTAATGGTGCTGTTTTACATCATGAATATATGTGCTACAAGTTGTATAGCACTTTTGAAGTACAGTTTCATTATAGTCATTTGGCCCTCATAATAGCTTATAAGGTCATTAGATAATGCTGCATTTTATAGGAAAAGAAAGGAGGTTAAGAGAGGTTGAGTAACTGAAGGTCAGACAGGTGGTAAATAGAAGAACAAAACTAGAATATAGATTTTCTCACTCCCATTTAGTTTTTCCGATATATCAGCTTGGTTCTTTGCAAATTTGGGACACTAATTCTAACTCAGTCTTTGGGAAAAGGAGAAACCAATGTGAAATGATCCCAAATATAAGAGAATTCCCCACTTTTCTGATGAGACTATTAAGAAGAAAAGCTTTGGCCGGGCGCGGTGGCTCAAGCCTGTAATCCCAGCACTTTGGGAGGCCCAGACGGGCGGATCACGAGGTCAGGAGATCGAGACCATCCTGGCTAACACGGTGAAACCCCGTCTCTACTAAAAAATACAGAAAACTGGCCGGGCGCGGTGGCTCAAGCCTGTAATCCCAGCACTTTGGGAGGCCGAGACGGGCAGATCACAAGGTCAGGAGATCGAGACCATCCTGGCTAACATGGTGAAACCCTGTCTCTACTAAAAAATACAAAAAACTAGCCGGGCGAGGTGGCGGCCGCCTGTAGTCCCAGCTACTCGGGAGGCTGAGGCAGGAGAATGGCCTAAAAAACCCGGGGGCGGAGCTTGCAGTGAGCTGAGATCCGGCCACTGCAGTCCAGCCTGGGTGACAGAGCGAGACTCCGTCTCAAAAAAAAAAAAAAAACAAAAACAGAAAACTAGCCGGGCGAGGTGGCGGGCGCCTGTAGTCCCAGCTACTCGGGGGGCTAAGGCAGGAGAATGGCGTAAACCTGGGAGACGGAGCTTGCAGTGAGCTGAGATCCGGCCACTGCACTCCAGCCTGGGCGACAGAGCGAAACTCCGTCTCAAAAAAAAAAAAAAAAGAAGAAAAGCTTTTTGCCAATTATGTAAACTTTTAAGAATGTAACAAAAATAGAAAAATAGTCTGGGCGCGGTGGCTCACACCTGTAATCTCAGCACTTTCGGAGGCCGAGCTGGGTGGATCCCCTGAGGTCGGGCATTCCAGACCAGCTTGGCCAACCAATATGGTGAAACCCCATCACTACTAGAAATACAAAAAGAAATTAGCTGGGCATGGTGGTGGCGCCTGTAATCCCAGCCACTCGGGAGGCTGAGGCAGGAGAATCACTTGAACCCAGGAGGCGGAAGTTGCAGTGAGCCAAGATCTTGCCATTGTACTCCAGCCTGGGCAACAAGAGCGAAACTCTTTTAAAAAAGAAAAAAAACAAAAAACAAAACAAAACAAAAATACTCTCTTCGGTCCCTGCCTCTAAGATGACAAAGAAAAGAAGGAACAACGGTCATGCCAAAAAGGGCCACGGCCACATGCAGCCTATTCGCTGCACTAACTGTGCTCGATGTGTGCCCAAGGATAAGGCCATTAAGAAATTCGTCATTCAAGGCCGGGCGTGGTGGCTCAAGCCTGTAATCCCAGCACTTTGGGAGGCCGAGGCGGGCGGATCACGAGGTCAGGAGATCGAGACCATCCTGGCTAACACGGTGAAACCCCGTCTCTACTAAAAATACAAAAACTAGCCGGGCGAGGTGGCGGGCGCCTGTAGTCCCAGCTACTCGGGAGGCTGAGGCAGGAGAATGGCGTAAAGCCAGGAGGCGGAGCTTGCAGTGAGCTGAGATCTGGCCACTGCACTCCAGTCCGGGCGACAGAGCGAGACTCCGCCTCAAAAAAAAAAAAAAAAAAAAGAAATTCGTCATTCAAAACATAGTCCCACAGCAGTCAGGGACATTTCTGAAGCGAGCATCTTCGATGCCTATGTGCTTCCCAAGCTGTATGTGAAGCTACATTACTGTGTGAGTTGTGCAATTCACAGCAAAGTAGTCAGGAATCAATCTCGTGAAGCCCACAAGGACCAAACACCCCCTCCCCAATTTAGAACTACAGATTGCTGCCCCACGTCCCCCACCAAAGCCTATGTAAGGAGCTGAGTCCTTAAAGACTGAAGACAGACTATTCTCTGGAGAAAAATAAAATGGAAATTGTACTTAAAAAAATATCAAAAATAGTCCAATATGTTCTTAAAATGGTTAACAATTTGCATATATGTTTTAAATTACATAAATCTTAATTTAGAAATAATTTTTTCCATTTTTATATTCATAAAGCAATTTTGTCTAGATTCTTTTTTTTTTTTTTTTGAGGCGGAGTCTCGCTCTGTCGCCCAGGCTGGAGTGCAGTGGCTGGTTCTCAGCTCACTGCAAGCTCCGCCTCCCGGGTTTACGCCATTCTCCTGCCTCAGCCTCCCCAGTAGCTGGGACTACAGGCGCCCGCCACGTCGCCCGGCTAGTTTTTGTATTTTTAGTAGAGACGGGGTTTCACCGTGTTAGCCAGGATGGTCTCGATCTCCTGACCTCGTGATCCGCCTGTCTCGGCCTCCCAAAGTGCTGGGATTACAGGCTTGAGCCACCGCGCCCGGCCTTGTCTACATTCTTTATGAACATCATATCATCACTCGGGCCACTTTTTGAATCATCAGTTTGCTCTTTAGCAGTTTTGAATCCATGTGTGATATATTGGCAGTTTGGGAAATTTTATCCCAAGTCATAAAAACCCATTTATAGGCCGGGTGCGGTGGCTCAAGCCTGTAATCCCAGCACTTTGGAGGCCGAGACGGGCGGATCACGAGGTCAGGAGATCGAGACCATCCTGGCTAACACGGTGAAACCCCATCTCTACTAAAAATACAAAAAAACTAGCCGGGCGAAGTGGCGGGCGCCTGTAGTCCCAGCTACTCGGGAGGCTGAGGCAGGAGAATGGTGTAAACCCGGGAGGCGGAGCTTGCAGTGAGCTGAGATCCGGCCACTGCACTCCAGTCCGGGCGACAGAGCGAGACTCCGCCTCAAAAAAAAAAAACAAAAAACATTTATATAATATTAGGACAGTTGCTTTTAAAAGGAATATTTATAACTGATATTCAACACATGAAATTGTGAGTTCTGGCTAGGCGTGGTGACTCATGCTTGTAATTCCAGCACTTCGGGAGGCCAGGGTCGGCTGATCACTTGAGTCCAGGAGTTCAAGACCATCCTGGGCAACATGGTGAAACCCCCACCTCTACTGAAAATACAAAAATTTGCCAGGCATAGTGGCACCTGCCCATAGTCCCAGCTCCTTTCAAGGGGCTAAGGCAGGAGGATTGTTCAAGCCCAGAAGTTGAGGCTACGTGAGCCACGATCGCACCATTGCAGTCCAGCCTGAGTGACAAAGTGAGACCCTGTCTCCAAAAAAAAAAAAAGACATTGTAAATTCCGATCCTCAGGATAATTACTAAATCCAGTGACCTTTCGTTAGTACCACATGCAAAACTAGCATAGTTTGAGGATAAGGTGTATCCCAGACAACTCTTTTAGTTCAATATAGTCATTGAGGGAGCACCTTTAATATGAGAGACTGTGGAAGGATTCAAAACTACACAACTCTTTTTTAAAAATATATAAGTATTCCTTCCATAAAAATACATTAATATAATAGCATATTTTCACACCTAAAAAATGAGCAGTAATTTTTTAGTATTATCAACTATTCAATCACTGTTCAAATTTGATTTGTACATTGTGATGGACTGACATGTCTAAGTCTCTTTTAACGTGTGTTTGTATTTTTAGTAGGGATGGGGTTTCTCCATGTTGGTCAGGCTGGTCTCGAACTCCCGACCATAGGTGATCCACCCGCCTCTGCCTCCCAAAGTGCTGGGATTATAGGTGTGAGCCACTGTGCATGGCCCAAGACTACTTTTTAAAAACTGTTTAGGGCCTGTGCCCTAAAAAGAGCATGAGCACATTGGCTTATGCCTGTAATCCCAGCACTTTGGGAGGCCGAAGCGGGTGGATCACTTTGACCTTAGGTGATCGAACTTAGGAGTTCTAGACCAGCCTGGCCAATATGGTGAAAACCTGTCTCTACTAAAAATACAAAAAAAGGCCGGGCGTGGTGGCTCGCGTCTGTAGTCCCAGCATTTTGGGAGGCCAAGGCGGATGGATTACTGGAGGTCAGGAGTTCAAGACCAGCTTGGCCAACACAGTGAAACCCCATCTCTACTAAAAATACAAAATTAACTGGGTATGGTAGCATGCACCTGTAATCCCAGCTACTTGGGAGGCTGAGGCAGGAGAATTCCTTGAATCTGGGAGGTGGAGGTTGCTGTGAGCTACGATCACGCCATTGCACTCCAGCCTGGGCAAAAAGAGTGAAACTCCATCTTAAAAGGAAGTTAAAATAAAAAAAAAAAATTAGCTGGGTGTAGTGTTAGGCACCTGTAGTTCCAGCTATTTGGGACCACTTGCTGTTGAGAAATAAGCATGATTGTGATTGTCTCCCACATACCCTAATTACCTATTTTTAGTGGATAAGGATGTTATGTTCTCCTATAATACAAAACTATTGATGTATTGAAACTATAAGAATATTAGGCTGGGCACGGTGGCTCAAGCCTGTAATCCCAGCACTTTGGGAGGCCGAGGCAGGCGGATTACCCGAGGTCAGGAGATCGAGACTATCCTGGCTAACACGGTGAAACCCCGTCTCTACTAAAAAATACAAAAAACTAGCTGGGCGATGTGGCGAGCGCCTGTAGTCCCAGCTACTCGGGAGGCTGAGGCAGGAGAATGGCGTAAACCCAGGAGGCGGAGCTTGCAGTGAGCTGAGATCCGGCCACTGCACTCCAGCCTGGGTGACAGAGCGAGACTCCGTCTAGCCGGGCGAGGTGGCGGGCACCTGTAGTCCCAGCTACTTGGGAGGCTGAGGCAGGAGAATGGCGTAAACCCGGGAGGCGGAGCTTGCAGTGAGCTGAGATCTGACCACTGCACTCCAGCCTGGGCGACAGAGCGAGATTCCGTCTCAAAAAAAAAAAAAGAAAGAAACTATAAGAATATTTATTTAAATTGGCTAACTTGTTTTTCTTCAAGCTACTCATCTGTAGAGCTTTCTATAAAGCTGAGAAGCCTGACCAGTAGGATTTTGATATTTCAGAGGTTATATCCTAGCATTGAGGCTTCCTAAATGTTTTAATAGTGTTTGTTACTTGTGCTTGTGAATGAGCTCTTGGGTTCCTGCACTGAGGAGACTGGACTTAATTTTCTTACTCCCCTGCTCATGGCATTTGAGGTCTCCGCTTCTTCCTTTGGTGCTTAATTTGTTTTGTTTAGTGAAATGCCAGATGCTAAAATAGGGGGCTATTAGGTCTTGATCATTGCCTAGTATCAAAACCTATGTGAAACATTGAGCCATTTAGATTTTTATTTTGCAGATTGTTTGGATGTCCGGGAGTAAGACAGTGTGAATGGGAAAGTTAGTCAAGGAGCAGAAGATAAATTTAGACTCGGTAGCTTGGTTTCATATTCTAGATAAAAATAATAAATGTAAGGGGCTTCTTATGTCTTTAATATTTTTAATCTGCCTGATCACACTTCAGCGTGGGCTTGGAAATATCTTGTTCTTTTTAGAAAAAGTTTTAATCTCTTCTTTATGGGTTTGCCAAAGCAGAGAGCAACCCAATTCTGAGTCACAGGAGACTCATTAGTATATGTATGGTCTTGGAAAAAGGTCATTTCATTACACAGTTTTTCTATAGGTATGTTATTGAAAAACAGGAATAATGGCGTTAGTTTTGTCTACCTTAGCTTTGTCTTATGAATTACGTATTACAATGAAAAGAACAATGGCGTAAAAGTTTGAAACTCAGCATTCGTTTTTTTTTTTTTTTAAAGACAGAGTATTGCTGTGTTACCCAGGCTGGAGGGCAGTAGCTCGATCTCTGCCTCCCGGGTTCAAGTAATTCTCGTGCCTCAGCCTCCTGAGTAGCTGGGATTACAGGTGCATGCTACCATGCCTGGCTCATTTTTGTATTTTTAGTAGAGATGGGGTTTCGCCATGTTGGCCAGGCCTATAATCTCAGCACTTTGGGAGGCCAAGGCAGGAGGATTGCTTGAATCCAGGAGTTCAAGACCAGGGAAACCTAGCGAGACACTGGGAAACATAGCGAGACACTGTCTTTACTAAAAGCTTTTTAAAAATTAGTGAGGCTTGGTGGCACGCACTTGTAGTCCTAGCTACTCAGGATTTCTTGAACCCAGGAGTCTGAGGTTGCAGTGAGCTGTGATCTTGCCGGTGCACTCCGGCATGGGTGACAGAGTAAGACGGTCTTAAAAATAATACTACTACTAGTTCTGTCACTAAATAAATATGTCATTCTATGGAACATTTCCTGGGATATTGAGAAAACAGATGTGAAGAAATAATAGTACTTATTTATGCATATGTTCCTGGCAGGTGCTGTTGGCAGCAGCGGTCTGCACAAAAGCAGGAAAGGCTATTGTCTCTCGACAGTTTGTGGAAATGACCCGAACTCGGATTGAGGGCTTATTAGCAGCTTTTCCAAAGCTCATGAACACTGGAAAACAACATACGTTTGTTGAAACAGAGAGTGTAAGATATGTCTACCAGCCTATGGAGAAACTGTATATGGTACTGATCACTACCAAAAACAGCAACATTTTAGAAGATTTGGAGACTCTAAGGCTCTTCTCAAGAGTGGTAAGAGTACTACTATAATACTGGGTTCCACTTTTTGTTTTACATTTTGTGCAAAACTAGTTTTTCCTCCAAAGCAGCTGATGCTCACCAGTTTGCAGGCTCCTACTCCCCACCCCAGCGACTTACTGCTGCAGCTCCTTGTTTATTCAGCAGACATTTATTGGGTGTCCTCTTAGAATATAGGTGTCCCAAAAGAATATAGGAACTACTCTTTCATTTCCCAGTTCTTAAGCAGTTGTTCTAATCTGCCGTTCTAGTTCTGATACTTGTTTGGTTGTGCTTTTTAGATAATGTTTTTTAGGTAAGACTTACTGATCCAAACACACACACACACACACACACACCCCTTCTCTTTAAGACTTTATGCCAAAGTCTTGCTTAAAATGAAGACTAAGGCCGGGCGCGGTGGCTCACGCCTGTAATCCCAGCACTTTGGGAGGCCAAGGCAGGCGGATCACAAGGTCAGGAGATTGAGACCCTCCTGTCTAACACAGTGAAACCCCAGCTCTACTAAAAATACAAAAAAAAAAATAGCCAGGCATGGTGGCAGGCACCTGTAGTCCCAGCTACTCGGGAGGCTGAGGCAGGAGAATGGTATGAACCCAGGGGACGGAGGTTGCAGTGAGCCAAGATCATACCACTGCACTCCAGTCTGGGCAACAGAGCAAAACTCTGTCTCAAAAAAAAAAAAAAATGAAGACTAAGGCCAGGTGCGGTAGCATGTGTCTGTAGTCCAAGCTACTCAAGAGGCTGAGGCAGAAGGATTGCTTGAGGCCAGGAGTTCAAGTGAATAGGCATTATACTTTAGTGTGGACAACACAGCAAGACCCCAATTCCTTTTTTTTTCTTTTTGAGACAGAATCTCGCTCTTGCCCAGGCTGGAGTGCAGTGGCACAATCTTGGCTCACTACAACCTCCGTCTCCCAGGTTCAAGCAATTCTCTGGCCTCAGCCTCCCGAGTAGGTGAGATTACAGATGTGCACCACCATGCCCGTCTCATTTTTGTATTTTTAGTAGAGACAGGGTTTCACCATGTTGGCCAGACTAGTGTTGAACTCCTGACCTCGAGTGATCTGCCTTTCTTGGCCTCCCAAAGTGCTGGGATTACAGGCATGAGCCATTGCACCCGGCCGTAAGAATCAGGGTCTTGGGCGCAGTGGCTCACACCTATAATCCCAGCACTTTGGGAGGCCGAGGTGGGTGGATCACCTGAGGTCAGAAGTTTGAGACCAGCCTGACCAACATGGTGAAACCTCATCTCTACTAAAAATACAAAAAAATTAGCTGGGTGTGGTGGTGGGCACCTGAAATCCTACTACGCAGGAGACTGAGGCACAAGAATTGCTTGAACCCGGGAGGCGGGGGTTGCAGTGAGCTGAGATCGTGCCATTGCACTCCAGCCTGGGCAACAGAGTGAGACTTTGTCTTAAAAAAAAAAAAAAAACAAGGTCTTAGGCTGGGTCCAGTGGCTCACACCTGTAATCCCAGCACTTTGGGAGGCCGAGGCAAGCGGATCACCTGAGGTCAGGAGTTCAACACTAGCCTGGCCAACATGGTGAAACCCTATCTCTACTAAAAATACAAAGATTAGCTGGGCGTGGTGGCGTACACCTGTAGTCCCAGCTACTCCGGAGGCTGAGGCAGGAGAATGGCCTGAACTTGGGAGATGGAGGTTGCAGTGAGCCGAGATGGCACCGCTGAACTCCAGCCTGGGCAGCAGAGTGAAGCTCCATCTCAAAAAATAAAATAAAGACTAGAAGTAGCTAAGGGATTTGGGTTATTGAAATTTATGTAATTTAAAGGATAAGACTTGGAAATATAGCTGCTGATAAATTCTAAATCTTTCTTTTTTATTGGTGTCCATGATTAGATCCCTGAATATTGCCGAGCCTTAGAAGAGAATGAAATATCTGAGCACTGTTTTGATTTGATTTTTGCTTTTGATGAAATTGTCGCCCTGGGATACCGGGAGAATGTTAACTTGGCACAGATCAGAACCTTCACAGAAATGGATTCTCATGAGGAGAAGGTGTTCAGAGCTGTCAGAGAGGTAAATAGGATCTTCTCTGGGACTACCCGTTTGTGTATCTTCGTCTTAGGCTTCACTAATCTGATTTTCCTGTTTTTACTTGCTAATGTATAGACTGTATTCAAAGCTACGTCCAGGCTGGGCACAGTGGCTCATGCCTATAATCCCAGCACTTTGGGGAGGCAGAGGTGGGAGGATCACTTGAGTCTGGGAGTTCAAGACCAGCCTGGACAGCATAGTGAGACCCTGTCTCTACAAAAAAAAAAAAAAATTAGCCAGGCATAGTAGCACATGCCTGTGGGTCCCAGCTACTTGGGAGACTGAGATGGGAGGATCACTTGAGCCCAGGAAGTTGAGGCTGCAGTGAGCCGTGATCGTGCCACTTGCACTCCAGCCTCGGTCACAGAGTGAGACCCTGTCTCAAAAAAAAAAAAAAAACAGCTACATTCATGTATGTCTTTTTCTGTAGACTCAAGAACGTGAAGCTAAGGCTGAGATGCGTCGTAAAGCAAAGGAATTACAACAGGCCCGAAGAGATGCAGAGAGACAGGGCAAAAAAGCACCAGGATTTGGCGGATTTGGCAGCTCTGCAGTATCTGGAGGCAGCACAGCTGCCATGATCACAGAAACCATCATTGAAAGTGATAAACCAAAAGTGGCACCTGCACCGGCCAGGTATAATCCATTGTACTTTAGAATGCTAGATGACGGGTTTATATGTATCTATCTTTGAAGTGATAATCTGATTTCTTGGAAAGCTCTAAATAATGAAGGACTTGATGAAGTAAGATATGACGTTACATTTGGCCACATAAAATGTGAGGATAAAGAAGAAATCTGAATGTGATGTTTTTCCTTTTGTATAAAAGTTATAAATTATGTCATGACCTCAGTTTCCTATGAGAGTTGCCTTATTGTGGGGGAGAAAGGGATATTTAATGCTTTATGGAATGTAGATTTTTAATCTTGATGTTCAAAGATTGATTTTAGGGGTAATCTGTGAATTACCCGAAATTATATGCAAAATTTTGTGCACAGGTATGTTTCTCTGGATGGAAGATACAAAGTTTTCATCACATCATATGTGCTTGTAAAAATATACCTTTGGGTAATGAATTTCACATTCTTCCACTTAGGCCTTCAGGCCCCAGCAAGGCTTTGAAACTTGGAGCCAAAGGAAAGGAAGTAGATAACTTTGTGGACAAATTGAAATCTGAAGGTGAAACCATCATGTCCTCCAGTATGGGCAAGCGTACTTCTGAAGCAACCAAAGTGCATGCTCCACCTATTAATATGGAAAGGTAAGTAGGAACTTTGAGTAAGAATTCAAGCTTTGAATACAGTCCACATAATTTTTTAAAAATCTTATTTCAGTGTGCTATGAATTCTTTTTCTGTCTTTTAATCTTTCCTGATTTAAAAGATTTATTCAGAGCATATTCTATGTATTAATATAAGGTCGTTTTTGGTTTTGTTTTGTTTTATTTTTTTGAGACAGGGTCTTACTATGTTGTCTAGGCTGGCCTCCAACTCCTGAGCTCAGTTAATCTTCCTGCCTCAGCCTCCCAAGCAACTGGGATATAGGCATGCATTGCTGCACTTGACCTTTTTTTTTCCTTAAACCCTGATTGGTGGGCCCTCAGCCACCTATTTTCTATGAAGTTTAGAACTTTCCTTTTACAGCTAAATTAAAGTTACTCGTAGTCACACCTAGTGTATAGCTTATCTCTTAGAATGGACCTGAATTAGGGGACTAGAGCTATGGTGACCCCAGACTGTATTTTGGCATGACTTTTTGTAATTAAAAACTCTTAAGTAGAACCAATATTTAATCCAAAACTTGTAGATATCTTTAATAGCAAATTAATATATTTTGCATTTTTATTTTATTTATTTATTTTTTTGAGATGGAGTTTCACTCTGTCACCCAGGCTGGAGTGCAGTGGTGCAATCTCAGCTTGCTGCAAGCTCTGCCTCCCAGGCTCAAGTGATTCTCCCACCTCAGCCTCCCAAGTAGCTGGGACTGCAGGCATGCACCACCATGCTGGGCTAAGTTTTGTATTTTGGTAGAGATGGGGTTTCGCCTTGTTGCTCAGGCTGGTCTCGAACTCCTGGACTCAAGCAATCTGCCTGCCTCAGCCTCACAAAGTGCTGGGATTACAGGCCTGAGTCACCATGCCCAGCCATCTTTTGCAGTTCAGATATTTGAAGCCGTTATGGAATATTTTGATTCATCTCTATCTCAGGACTGTGGTACTGGCTGGTGACATTTTTAAGTGGTAGTTATCAGGTTCATATATTCATGACTCAGATTTCTCGTCTTGAAGTCAGACCTTCTACTGTTGCTGATGGTTTTGAGGTCAAGTGAAAGATAATACCAGGAGGATACCTCTATCAGGTGTGCATAAAAGAGGAGTATTTACTCTTTTTCTTTCTTGCTTTTTTTTTTTTTTTTTTTTTTTGGAGACAGAGTCTTTCTCTGTCTCTCAGACTGAAGTGCAATGGCGTGATCTTGACTTACTGCAACCTCTACCTCCCGGGGTCAAACAGTTCTCCTGCCTCAGCCTCCCAAGTGGCTGGGATTACAGGCGCACACCATCACACCTGGCTAATTTTCTTATTTTTAGTAGAGATGGGGTATTGCTGTGTTGGTTAGGCTGGTCTCGAACTCCTGACCTCAAGTGATCCGCCTGCCTCCACCTCCCAAAAGTGCTCGGATTATAGGCATGAGCCACCACACTCAGCCAAGTATTTACTCTTTATATGCTCTGTTCTGTATGAAATGAACAGGGTTACACTGGGATAAATTTCTTGATTCACTAAAGCCGCTGTGCTCTTCCTAGTGGTTGCTTTGAGTGAGACAGGCTTCACACTTTTAAAAAGATGTTCCTGAGTGCAGTGGCCCACACCTGTAATCCTAGCACTTTGGGAGGCTGAGGTGGGTGGATTGCCTGAGATCAGGAGTTCATGAGACCACCCTGGGCATCATGGTGAAACCCCGTCTCCACTAAAATACAAAAATTAACCCCTTCTCCATGAAAATACCAAAAATTAGGTGGGTGTGGTGGCGCATGCCTGTAGTCCCAACTACTCAGGAGGCTGAGGCAAGAGAATTGCTTGAACCCGGGAAGCAGAGGTTGCAGTGAGCCAAGTGACTGCACTCCAGCCTAGGCGACAGAGTGAGACTCTGTCTCCAAAAAAAAAAGATGTTGGAGATCATCACATATTACAGAGAATTTGAGACACTCTTTTTTCTAAATGATAAAATGCCTCTTGAGCACAGAGCAAACTTTTTTGAAGGTAAAATGGTGCCATGCATTGTCTTAAGATACACTCCTTTATGATCTTGACTCTGATGCCTTTGTTTCTAGGAAGACTTAAGAGGTTGGAACAGGGTAGGATAACAAAATATTCTTTGTAGCCTCTGTAGTTCATCCAGCCAAACATATTTCTGTTACTGAATATGAATAGATCGTACTTAGTAATTGTAACAGCAGCACTTTTTAATCTTTTTAAAATTGGATTGTACTTTAGTATAAAATTCAAAAGTTTTTTTTTTTTTTTTTTTTTTTTTTTGAGATAGAGTCTCGCTTTGTTGCCCAGGCTGGAGTGCAGTGACCGGATCTCGGCTCACTGCAAGCTCCGCCTCCCGGGTTTACGCCATTCTTCTGCCTCAGCCTCCCGAGTAGCTGGGACTACAGGCGCCCGCCACCTCGCCCAGCTAATTTTTTGTATTTTTTAGTAGAGACAGGGTTTCACCGTGTTCGCCAGGATAGTCTCGATCTCCTGACCTCGTGATCTGCCCGTCTTGGCCTCCCAAAGTGCTGGGATTACAGGCTTGAGCCACCGCGTCTGGCCTCAAAAGCTGTTAACAGTCAGAAGTCTTTCTCTCACGCAGCCATGCCAGTTTCTCATTTTGGAGACAACTAGTGTTAACAGAGTTTTTTTTTTGTATCCTTCTGAGGGGGGTGGTCTATGATATATAGATTAATAAAAAACGTGTATACAGTGTGTCTAGTTTTCCCCCTTTTATGCAAAGCAGTAAAACTAGACACGTCTTCCAATTGCATTTTTCACTTAATTATTTTGGAGATAAGAATTTCCTTATTTGAAACTAGGGTAAATGTAATACCTTACCTAGACTAGATCCTCTGCTACTGTAGTGTAGAAAAAACAACTCAAACTGTTTCTTTTTTTCTATTTTCTCATTCAACAGCAACAATCAACACAGAAGACTTCTGTTATCCAGTGTGTTTAGGTTTTTCTGCACACATCAAGCAGTCACACCCAGCTGGTGTCCTCCCATTCAGTTCAGTTCTGATGCTATCTACCTGGGAATAGCCTCAGATTCTACAGGTTGAGAGTTGAGTCCCCCAAGACTGATTCTTCCTTCCCACCAGTCATAAGTCCAGGCTTTCAGAACTTCTTACTGACCTCAAGTTTGGCCTCCCACGACCCCATCTTTGGGTTCAATTAATTTGCTAGAGCACCCCACAGAACTCAGGGAAACTTACTTGACATTTATCAATTTGTTACAGAGGATATTTTAAAGGACACAAATAAGCAACCAGATGAAGAGATACATAGGGCAAGGTCTGGGAGGGTCTTGGGTGCAGGAACTTCTGTCCCCAGGGAGGGGGGTACGCACTCTCCTGGAAAATGGGTGAGACCTTGTTCATCTTCCTGTAAGCCTCCATGTGTTCAGCCGTCCAGAAGCTTCCCAGACCCTGTCCTCTTGAGCCTTTTATGGAGACTTCATTGGATAGGCATGATTGACAGGTGTGCAGAAATGTGATTGGACAAAGGGTATGACCTAATACTGATAGGCTGAGTGGGGAAACCCAGCAAGGCCTGTCCAGATTCTTGGCCTCTCTGTGCAACACACATTAATCTTCCTCCAGGATATGGTGCAGGACCCCTTTTGGAGATTAGAGTCCTGCCTTTGGCTGGTGAAAGGAGGGCAGGAGAAGGTCAAAGAGAGATTCTGTTTTCTGAGGGCTGCTCCTGAGGCCTAAAGTGCCCCAACATTACATGTAATAAGGGATATGGGAGTTATGAGCCACGAACCATGGATGAAAACCAGTACATATGTATATCATAATATCACAACTACTATTAAAAATATTATTAGGTTGGCCGGGCACGGTGGCTCAAGCCTGTAATCCCAGCACTTTGGGAGGCCGAGACGGGCGAATGACGAGGTCAGGAGATCGAGACCATCCTGGCTAACACGGTGAAACCCCGTCTCTACTAAAAATACAAAAACTAGCCAGGCGAGGTGGCGGGCGCCTGTAGTCCCAGCTACTCGGGAGGCTGAGGCAGGAGAATGGCGTAAACCCGGGAGGCGGAGCTTGCAGTGAGCTGAGATCTGGCCACTGCACTCCAGTCTGGGTGACAGAGGGAGACTCCGCCTCAAAAAATATATATATATATATTATTAGGTCAACTGATGAAATTGACATATGATTGATAGATTGGATACAATTATTATATCAGTGTTAGCCTGGCATGATGGCACATGGCTATAGTCCTTGCTACTCAGGAGGTCGAGATAGGAGGATTGCTTGAGACCAGGAGTTCAAGGTTATAGTGAACTGTGATTGTGCCTCTGAATAGCCACTGCACTCCAGCCTGGGCAACATAGCAATATCTATCTCTTAACAACAGGCTGGGTGCGGTGGCTCACATCTGTAATCCCAACACTTTGGGAGGCCCAGGCGGGCAGATCACCTGAGGTCAGGAGTTCAAGACCAGCCTGGCCAGTATGGTAAAACCCTGACTCTACTAAAAATACAAAAATGAACCGGGCGTAGTTGGAGGCGCCTGAAATCCCAGCTATGCGGGAGACTGAGACAGGAGAATCACTTGAACCCGGGAGGCAGAGGTTGCAGTGAGCCGAGATTGCACCGTTGCACTTCAGCCGGGCGACAAGAGAGAAACTCCATCTCAAAACAACAACAAAAAGCTAAAAAAAAGTATCAGTGTAAATTTGTGTAGTTAGTACTATGATTGATTATGTAACAGAATATCCCTAATCTTATAAAAATAAGCACTAAAGTATTTATGGGCAAAGTGCCGTGATGTATATAATCTGCTTCTTAATGGTTCAGGGGAAAAAAATCAAATGTATAACATACATATATAATGTTTAGAGAGAGAGACACACATATGCAAATTATAAAACAAATGGGGTAAATGTTAACAATAGGTGAATCTGAAAAAGGGTATATATGTCTTCCTTGTATAATTTTAATTTTTTTAAGCTTGAAAATATTTTCAAATAGAACCTTTTTTCATTTGTTTTCTCACCATTGCCTACTATTCATTTGGGTGAATATTCCTTTATTTTTTATTTTTATTTTTTTTTGAGGTGGAGTCTTGCTCTGTTGCCCAAGCTGGAGTGCAGTGTCGTGATCTCAGCTCACTGCAAGCTCCACCTCCTGAGTTCACGTCATTCTCCTACCTCAGCTTCCTGAGTTGCTGTGACTACAGGTGCCCGTCACCACACCCGGCCAATTTTGTTTTTGTATTTTTAGTAGAGATGGGGTTTCACCGTGTTAGCCAGGATGGTCTCGATCTCCTGACCTCATGATCCGCCCACTTTGGCCTCCCAAAGTGTTGGGATTACAGGTGTGTGCCACTGCGCGCGTGGATTTGCCTTTATTTAAGCAGCCCCCTAGTGGCAGACATTCGTTTCTAAACTTTTGCCATTACAAACAATTCTTCAGTGAATAACTTAGCAGATTGTTTTGCACAGATGAGAATTTGTCTGTTGAGTTGCTGTATCAAAGGGTATCGTCTTTTAAATGTTTATAGCTATAGCAGTAGCACCTTTAAAAAAACATTGTTGAATGGCTAATCAGACCTTGGAGAAAGGGAGTTCTGGTTTCTACCTTTCTTTTTTCTTTTGTTTTGTTTTGGTTTGTTTTGTTTTTGAGATGGAGTTTCACTCTTGTTGCCCAGGCTGGAGTGCAATGGGACAATCTCGGCTCACCGCAACCTCTGCCTCCTGGTACAAGGATTCTCCTGCCTCAGCCTCCCAAGTAGCTGGGGCTACAGGCATGCACCACCACGCCTGGCTAATTTTTTATTTTTAGTAGAGACGGGGTTTCTCCATGTTGGTCAGGGTAATCTCGAACTCCCGACCTCAGGTAATCTGCCCACCTCAGCCTCCCAAAGTGCTGGGATTATATGCATGAGCCACTGTGCCCGGCCATAGGTTTCTACCTTTCTGAACAAATGTTTTACTTTCTCTTTGTAGTGTACATATGAAGATTGAAGAAAAGATCACATTAACCTGTGGACGAGATGGAGGATTACAGAATATGGAGTTGCATGGCATGATCATGCTTAGGATCTCAGATGACAAATATGGCCGAATTCGTCTTCATGTGGAAAATGAAGATAAGAAAGGGGTGCAGCTACAGGTGTGTAGAAGCTTTTGATAGGGAGTGTTAACACTTTGTCTGCCTATTATAGTCTTTGTGAACTAGAGTTCCCAATATGAACCACAGAAAATTATTTAAGTTATATAACTAGCATCACTCTAAATGCATAGGAAAGAAGTTAATTTATTGCATACAGTAGCTACCTGTGAGTAAAGCAGCTCTGTTAGGATGGCTTTTAAATATTGGAACTGAATAAAAGGTCATTTTGAAATCTAATAAATGACTTCATACTCACTAGCAAAAGGTAAAAAGAGATGTTTATCTTTTGCTGTTATGAAAACAGTAAATTAATCACTTAGGATCTTGCTTGAAATATAGTTTTTTAAAAAACAAGGCTTTAGGACAGGTGTAGTGGCTCACGCCTATAATACCAACACTTTGAGAGGCTGAGGCCAAAGAATCGCTTGAGCCCCGGAGTTCAAGAACAGCCTGAGCAACGAGGGCTGAGCAACAAGACCCTGTCTCTACAAAAACTTAAAAAATTAGCCAGGCATGGTGGCACTATACGAAATTTACTCATTTTGCTATTAAATAAACTACCAGTGCTTGTTTTGTTAACTGAAGGGCAGTATCTAATGATGTATTTGAAAAGTACATAAAATCCTTTCAGTATAAATGTGTGTGTTCCAACTGTTGGATAGATATATATATAAGCCCTTCTTTATATTACAGGTGTTCTTGTCACATTTCATTTAGCTTGACATCTCGTCACAAGAACAAAGCCTTTTTAGGGAAGAGTGTTTTTGTCTACTTTCCCTCCCGTAGTCAGCACAGATTTGTCTTTTGGAAGCAGTGCTTATATTATTTGACAACATTTTTGCTGGCTTGTAAAGTGCTATCCAAAAGTGATTTCTGGTTTTTTTTTTTTTTTTTTTCGGAGAGGGAGTCTCTCTCTGTCGCCCAGGTTGGAGTGCAGTGGTACGATCTTGGTTCACTGCAACCTCAGCCTCCCGGGTTCAAGCAGTTCTTCTGTCTCAGCCTCCTAAGTAGCTGGGATTACAGGCACTTGCCACCACGCCCAGCTAATTTTTTTTATTTTTAGTAGAGACAGGGTTTCACCATGTTGGCCAGGCTGGTCTCAAACTCTTGACTTCGTGATTCGCCCACGTCATCATCCCAAAGTGTTGGGATTGTAGGCATGAGCCACCATGCCCAGCCCTTCTGGGTGTTTTTGTTTTTGTTTTGTTTTTTGTTTTTTTGACACAGAGTCTCTCTCTGTCATGCAGACTGGAGTGCAGCGGCACAACCTTGGCCTGCTGCAGCCTCAACCTCCTGGGCTCAAGCAATCCTCCCTCCTCAGCCTCCATAGTAGTTGGGACTATAGGTGTGCACCACCACACCCAGCTATTTATTTATTTATATCGCTTCTCGGCCTTTTGGCTAAGATCAAGTATATTTATTTATTTATGTATGTATTTATGTATTTATTGAGATGGAATTTCGCTCTTCTTGCCCAGGCTGGAGTGCAATGGTGTGATCTCGGCTCACTGCAACCTCTGCCTCCCGGGTTCGAGCCATTCTTCTGCCTCAGCCTCTCAAATAGCTGGGATTACAGGCATGTACCATCATGTCTGGCCCCAGCTAACTTTTGTATTTTTAGTAGAGATGGGGTTTTGCCATGTTGGTCAGGCTGATGTCAAACTCGTGACCTCCAATGCCCCGCCCACCTCAACCTCCCCAAAAACAATTTCTTTTAAAAAGATAAGACTATCTTAATTGGCTTGGATTTTAACAACTTTAAGTCTCTAGGCAAAATTGCAACTAGACTTTACACAGAGCTTGCCCTTTTTCTGCTAAGGCCAAAAATGCTATCTGACCTAGGCAGCTGATCAGGGTCTTACTAGAGCCTTCTGCTTGGCAAACCTGGCCCCACCATGAACCTGCTCCCTGTGAAGTATTTTTGGAAAGGACTTGGTTAATGGTCTTTTAACTTTTTCAGGTGCAAACTTGTTCTATAATGGCTTTTAGAGTTGAAAATTTTTTTTTTTTAATTACTGGTTTTTAAATATCTTAAATTATTTTAAAAGTCTTTGAAGAAGGGAAATCTTTCTTGAAAATGAAAGAGAATTGGAATTTGTTAGGTACTCTATTTTAGATGTTTAGATTATGGGCCATATCAGCCTAGAGAGGGGTTGTTTCTTGTCTGTCTGAACCTCAGGAGTTTTCCTTTCCTTGTCATTCTAGACTCATCCAAATGTGGATAAAAAACTTTTCACTGCAGAGTCTCTAATTGGCCTGAAGAATCCAGAGAAGTCATTTCCAGTCAACAGTGATGTAGGGGTGCTAAAGTGGAGACTACAAACCACAGAGGAATCTTTTATTCCACTGACAAGTAAGTGCCTCTGGCCAGTCCCACTAAGCTAGTTTGCATTGAGAACTGGAAATAGCCCTTGCTTGTACACTTTTATTTTTATTGCCATAGCAAAGTTCTTTTTGACAAAATGACTTTCTTTTGAAATGGACCTGGTGCTGCATTTTGTATATTTTTATCATTAGTTTTCATTTTTAATAGCTTTTATTTTGAAACCATTCTGGTTTTGTTGTTGTTATTGTTTTAGAGACAAGGTCGTCTTCTGTTGCCCAGGCTGGAGTACAGTGGGGCGATCATAGCTCACTGCAGCATCAAACTCCTGGACTCAAGCCATCCTCCTGCCTCAGCCTCTTGAGTAGCTGGGACTAGGACTACAGGCACATGCCACCACATCCAGCTAATTTTTTTTTTTTAAAGACACAGACTCCCTCTGTCTGTCACCCAGGCTGGAGTGCAGTGGTCTGATCATGGCTCATTACAACTCCTGGGCTCAGCTGATTTCCCACCTCAGCCTCTTGAGTAGCTAGGAGAACAGGGAAGTGCCACCACCCCTGGCTTTTTTTTTTTTTTTTTGTAGAGATGGAGTCTCACTTTGTTGCCTAGGCTGATCTTGAACTCATGGCCTCAACCAGTCCTCCCACCTCGATACTACCCCCTGGGTTGTCTAAAGCGCTGGGATTATAGGCATGAGCCACTGCACCCAGCCATCTTTTTCTAATACTCTAGTATGACTGCTTTGCTTTCTTCTCAGTTAACTGCTGGCCCTCGGAGAGTGGAAATGGCTGTGATGTCAACATAGAATATGAGCTACAAGAAGATAATTTAGAACTGAATGACGTGGTTATCACCATCCCACTCCCGTAAGTGCTGTCCCCGTGTCCCCTATGTTGGATTTACAGAACTGGTCTTTTGGAACTCATTTGGAGTCAGCACTTACCTGACCTGACTGTCCATTCAGAGATACTTGTTTCTTTAAAAAGCTAGTTGTGAAAGAAGCCAGATATAAAAGGCTGCATGTTATGTAGTGATTCCACTTCTTTGACTTTCTGGAAAAGGTAATACTATTGAATAAAAATGAGGAGGTAGAGAAGAAGGTACTTCACTTCAGAAGGATACAAGGGAACTTTTGGGAATGATAGGAATGTTCTAGGACTTATGTTTGCTTTGGCAGCACAGGTACTAAAATTGGAACCAGAGAAGATTAGCATGGCCCCTGTGCAAGGCTGACATGCAACTTTATGAAACATTTCATATTTATAAATAAGTAAAACAAATTTTTTTTGAGAGTCTCTCTCTGTCACTGGAGGTCACTGGCACGATCTCAGCTTATTGCACCCTCCACCTTCCAGGCTCAGGCTATCCTCCTGCCTCACCCTCCCAAGTAGCTGGGACTACAGGAGCATACCACCACGCTTGGCTAATTTTTGTATTATTTGTAGAGATGGGGTTTTGCTGTGTTGTGCAGGCTGATCTCAAAACTCCTGAGCTCAAGTGATCTGCCTGCCTTGGCCTCCCAAATGCTGGGATTATAAGCGTGAGCCACCACACCCAGCCAAGAATTGTTCTGTGACTTGATTGTGGTGGTGCTTACTGCATACACTTGTTGAAATACATTGCGCACTTTGAATGGATGGATTTTACTGACTTTAAAACCAAATTGAACAAACAAGCCACTTGTAGATCTGGAGCTGTTTTTATTTTTTATTTTTATTGGAGACAGAGTTTTGCTCTTGTTGCCCATGCTGGAGTGCAGTGGTGCGATCTCAGCTCACTGCAGCCACCACCACCTGGGTTCAAGTGATTCTTCTGCCTCAGCCTCCCGAGTAACTGGGATTGCAGGCATGTGCCACCATGCCCAGATAATTTTGGTATTATTAGTAGAGACGGGGTTTCACCATGTTGACCAGGCTGGTCTGAAACTCCTGACCTCAGATGATCCACCAGCCTTGGCCTCCCAAAGTGCTGGGATTATGGGCGTGAGCCACCGTGCCTGGCTGTTTTTATTTTAATTTTTTTGAGACACAGTCTCACTCTGTCGCCCAGGCTGCAGTGCAGTGGTGCAATCTTGGCTCACTGCAACCTCCACTTCCCAGGTTCAAGAGATTCTCATGCCTCAGCCTCCCAAGTAGCTGAGATTATGGGCATGTGCCACCACGCCCAGCTAATTTTTTTTTTTTTTTTTTTGAGATGGAGTCTTGCTCTGTCACCGGCTGGAGTGCAGTGGCATGATCTCGGCTCACTGCAACCTCTGCCTCCTGGTTCAAGCAATTCCCTTGCCTCAGCCTCCCAAGTAGCTGGGACTACAGGCACGGGCCACCACACCCGGCTAATTTTTTTTGTATTTTAGTAGAGACGGGGTTTCACTATATTGGCCAGGATGGTCTCGATCTCTTGACCTTGTGATCCACCCGCCTCGGCCTCCCAAAGTGCTGGGATTACAGGCGTGAGCCACCACACCCAGCCTAATTTTTGTATTTTTAGTAGAGATGGGGTTTCACCATGTTGGCCAGGCTGGTCTCAAACTCCTGGCCTCAAAATGATCCACCTGCCTTGGCCTCCCAAAGTGCTGGGATTACAGGCTGGAGCCACTGCACCTGGCCTGGAGCTGTTTTTAGATGTTGGCCCTCAGCTTGTTTGTGTAGTAATGAAGGTTTCCAGAAGGAGGAGCCATTTCTCAGTCAAACTTCCTGTTTTGCAACTTTCAAAGAAATTGAGTCTATCAGGCTGAACGTTTTATTTTCACATGCTCTCTAAAACTTTCACTAAAGATGAGAGTGTGTTCAAGGGAACTGTTGATTCTTGTTAAACAAGATGTCTACATTAGTTACAGTAAATATCCTAACAGCCCTTTTGGAGCGTAATTTATATACAACAAACTACACATATTTTAATTGTGCAATCTTGACGTTTACACCTGTGAAACCACCACCATAATCAAGATAACAAAAATGTCTTTCAACCCCAGAAATTGAGTTCCAGTAAGCTTTTGTTGTACACCTAAGTGTCCCACTCTCTAGGATCATCTGGAAATGGTCTCTACCTTATCTGTTTAGTAGCATTTCCAGTGAGCATGCAGTTATTACTTCACCAGTAAATCCTAGCTCCTTTCACCTACCCATCAGCCCTCATGATTAAGCACAGGGTCTAATTATGAGTACCAGTAAGTGTATCCTTAGTGTAGCTTTACTGTTATATTGTTCAGTTATTGCTGCAGAGAAAATGGTACTAATTTAATTCATAGTTTTCTTCCCTTTTTGATAATTCAGGCCTTTACATTATCAGGTCTGGTTTTAGTCATTGTTAGTTCCACTTTTTAAAACATGCTTTTTTACTAGTATCCCCTTGAATGGGTAACCATCTTATCCTCTGCAGTATGGTTATTGCTTCAGAACAGTAGATGGCTGCCTTGAACTGTTGTAGGACTTGGGCATTGGTGACAGGTAGAGTTTTGTTTGTCAAGATTTCGTTTACTAGACTATTTATAGAATGCCACAATGTTGAGGCCTGTCTACCCTATAATTGTGGTTGTGGTGGTTTCCTGTATTCTAGTTCAGTTTTGCAATGGTCTCCAGAAGAGACCCTTACACAACATTTTACTCCCGTTGTCTAGAACTGATCAAATTAGAAGAGATCAGAATCAGAATTAGAGCAAGTGCACAGAGAAGGAACATAAAAGAACCAGGACCCTGAAATTGATAGGGAAGAATTAATAGTCTTACGCCACTCGTAAAGTTTACTTTGTCTCCCTTATTTACCCTATCCCTAATATAAACATTGAGTGTCACTGGTGAATTAAAAGCCAGTAAATTTAGAATGTGTAGGAGTAGGTGACACTGCCTGTCAGCCGTGTGTAGGGGTGCAGAGTAAATCTTAACTAGCCCTGCTTCTCTTGCAGATTAAGGACAGCTATGGATCTGTTTCTCCCATCATGTTTCCATTTGCCCCAGGGGTAATTGTGCTTTCCCTTATCAAATAAAAGTCCATTTACTGGATTGTAAATCAAATAAACCCATTGGTGTCAACTTCAGTAAGTTTGAAACATTCTGAAATCTTTAAAAACAAATTCTCGGCCGAGTGCAGTGGCTCATACCTATAATCCCAGCACTTTGGGAGGCCGAGGCAAGCAGATCACAAGGTCAAGAGATTGAGACCATCCTGGCCGACATGTTGAAACCCTGCCTTTATTAAAAATACAGAAATTAGCTGGGCATGGTGGTGCACACCCGTAGTCCTAGCAACTTGGGAGGCTGAGGCAGGAGAATCGCTGGAACTGGGGAGGGAGAGGTTGCAGTGAGCTGAGATCGCGCCGCTGTACTCCAGCCTGGCGACAGAGCGAGACTGTCTCAAAAACAAAACAAAATAAGTTCTCTCAGAGGCCTCCATTCATCTCCATTATTGATGTTTAGAGTTTCCCCCCAAATCAACGTGCTTGTTTCCCTATTGTTTCCTGTAAAGAGTGCTACATTATGTTAAAATTCCTTATTTACAAGGCAGCAACCTATTGGTGCAGGGTTTTTGGAAACATAGCCATCTTTTTTTTTTTTTTTTTTTTTGAGACGGAGTCTCGCTCTGTCGCCCAGGCTGGAGTGCAGTGGCCGGATCTCAGCTCACTACAAGCTCCACCTCCCGGGTTTACGCCATTCTCCTGCCTCAGCCTCCCGAGTAGCTGGGACTACAGGCGCCCGCCACCTCGCCCGGCTAGTTTTTTGTGTTTTTTTTTAGTAGAGACGGGGTTTCACCGTGTTAGCCAGGATGGTCTCGATCTCCTGACCTCGTGATCCACCCGTCTCGGCCTCCCAAAGTGCTGGGATTACAGGCTTGAGCCACCGCGCCCGGCCGAAACATAGCCATCTTAACACATTTGTTGGTCGCAGTCCCCAGATCTAGTCCATAAGTTGGAGCAGCTCATAGACATATCTGCCAAATACCTATTTTTGCATATTAACTATATCTACAGAGGGAATTGAGTGAAACTCTTAGCCAAGGCACTAGGACTTCATCGTTTGATCCTTGAAGTTATTAGGGAGCCTTTTTTTTTTTTCCTGAAATTGTAGTCCAAGAAGGCAGAATTTGAGGATCGTAATCAAATTTGGGGTTGGTTTTCCTTGGTAGAGTTCCAGCTCTGAACAGCTACCTTGACCAGAATGTTTCTTACAACAGGTCTGGTGTCGGCGCGCCTGTTATCGGTGAGATCGATGGGGAATATCGACATGACAGTCGACGAAATACCCTAGAGTGGTGCCTGCCTGTGATTGATGCCAAAAATAAGAGTGGCAGCCTGGAGTTTAGCGTTGCTGGGCAGCCTAATGACTTCTTCCCTGTTCAAGTTTCCTTTGTCTCCAAGAAAAATTACTGTAACATACAGGTACTCCATTTTAGTTGATAACATGTATAGGGAAAGTGGTAGGACAGTAGGAACATGTATAGGATGCCAGACAGGTAGCATGGCTTTTTCTGGTCAGATAAAGCTCAGAAAAAAGCTGATGTCTTCTACAGGAATTCCCTTTCTAATTCATTGTGTGATCGTGGTCAAATTCTTTTTTTTTTTTTTTTTTTTTTTTTTTTTTTTTGAGACGGAGTCTCGCGCTGTCACCCAGGCTGGAGTGCTGTGGCCGGATCTCAGCTCACTGCAAGCTCCGCCTCCCGGTTCACGCCATTCTCCTGCCTCAGCCTCCCGAGTAGCTGGGACTACAGGCGCCGCCACCTCGCCGGCTAGTTTTTTGTAGTTTTTAGTAGAGACGGGGTTTCACCGTGTTAGTCAGGATGGTCTCGATCTCCTGACCTCGTGATCCGCCCGTCTCGGCCTCCCAAAGTGCTAGGATTACAGGCTTGAGCCACCGCGCCCGGCCTCGATCGTGGTCAAATTCTTTATCGCTTTACCTCAGTTTTCCTCTCTAAATCAGACAAAGTAAAGAAATTGAATATTAATACGTAAAAAAGTACTTGTGGATTGTGCAAGGTTCATAAACACTTAGTTGCCTGTTTTTTTTGACCTTATATATTTTAAAATTGATTTGCCAAAACACCCAACACATGGTTTTTTAAGGCCTTGCTGTCACTTGATTTATAACCAAAGGATGACAGTTTTTTTATTTGGAAGACAAAATTCCTGCAAAAAAAAAAAAAAAATCATTCTATTACAAATGGAAATTATTTGGGAGTTATTTATGTCACAGCTCCCTTTATTAGTACAAATAATCATGAGCCAATTCTGTTGCAAACTCTGTCCTTTAGGTAGGCAAAGCAATGGAAATGTGTGAACTGTTCCTTCAGAATTTTTTTTTTTTTTGACATGGAGTTTCGCTCGTTACCCAGGCTGGAGTGCAGTGGCGCGATCTTGGCTCACCGCAATCTTGGTTTCTCTATGTTGGTCAGGCTGGTCTTGAACTTCTGACCTCAGGTGATCCACCCACCTCAGTCTCCAAAACTGCTGGGATTATAGGTATGAGCCACCGTGCCCAGCGGATTTTTTTTTTTTTTTTTTTTTTTTAGAGTTTCACTCTTGTTGCCCAGGCTGGAGTGCAATGGCATGATGTTGGCTCACTGCAACCTCTGCCTTCCAGGTTCAAGTGATTCTCCTGCCTCAGCCTCCTGAGTAACTGAGACTACAGGCACGTGCCACCATGCCCAGCTAATTTTGTATTTTTAGTAGAGACGAGGTTTCACCATGTTGGCCAAGCTGGTCTCAAACTCCTGACCTCGTGATCCACCCACCTCGGCCTCCCAGAGTGCTGGGATTACAGGCGTGAGCCACCATGCTCAGCCGGAACATTATTTTTTAACTCATCATTCTTCCAGTTTTTGTTGTTGTTGTTTTGAGATGGAGTCTCACTCTGTCACCAGGCTGGAGTGCAGTGGCGCGATCTTGGCTCACCGCAATCTTGGTTTCTCTATGTTGGTCAGGCTGGTCTTGAACTTCTGACCTCAGGTGATCCACCCACCTCAGTCTCCAAAACTGCTGGGATTATAGGTATGAGCCACCGTGCCCAGCGGATTTTTTTTTTTTTTTTTTTTTTTAGAGTTTCACTCTTGTTGCCCAGGCTGGAGTGCAATGGCATGATGTTGGCTCACTGCAACCTCTGCCTTCCAGGTTCAAGTGATTCTCCTGCCTCAGCCTCCTGAGTAACTGAGACTACAGGCACGTGCCACCATGCCCAGCTAATTTTGTATTTTTAGTAGAGACGAGGTTTCACCATGTTGGCCAAGCTGGTCTCAAACTCCTGATCTCGTGATCCACCCACCTCGGCCTCCCAGAGTGCTGGGATTACAGGCGTGAGCCACCATGCTCAGCCCGGAACATTATTTTTTAACTCATCATTCTTCCAGTTTTTGTTGTTGTTGTTTTGAGATGGAGTCTCACTCTGTCACCCAGGCTGGAGTGCAGTGCGATCTCAGCTCACTGCAGCCTCTGCCTCCCAGGTTCAAGTGATTCTCCTGCCTCAGCCTCCTAAGTAGCTGGGACTACAGGTGCGCACTACCACACCCAGCTAATTTTTTGTGTGTATTTTTAGTAGAGATGGGGTTTCACCACGTTGACCAGGCTGGTCTCTAACTCCTGACCTCAGATGATCCGCCCACCTCGGCTTCCCACAGTGCGGGGATTACAGGAGTGAACCACCGCGCCTGACCATTCTTCCAATTTTTGAATTTGAGTTACTAGAACCCAGTTTATATTGTTAATATTCCCCTCTTTTTGACTTGCTTGTTGTTCTGGCCCTACCTTAGCTTCCTGTATGGTTTCCATCTCCCCTGTAAGTGCTTAGAAAGTTGCAGCTTCCTCCCTTGGATGATTCCAAAGAGCAGTTCTCTCTCCCTAACCTGTTAGTTAGTGACATAACCCCATCAGTGTTGGAAGCTACTGTATTGAACTCAAGACATTAGATAGAAATGGGTAAATTTTCCTATTGGGGCTCTTCAAAGATTAGGACAGTGTAGTTGCTCTCCCAAAACCTCATTAGGAAGTATGAATCAGTGGTTCAAGTGTTGTGTTGGTGCCATTATAGGTACCTTTGCTACAGGTAATTAATTAAACTGGACATTTATTTATTTAAAAAGGAGAAACCTCATTGGAAGGACCCAGCCATGCCTGAAAAATAAGTATGATAGAGCAGCTTACTGGGACTTTTAACACGGGACTTTGAGAGCAGAGCAAATGAATAATGTGAAGAGCTAGAACATTGCCTTTTGGGTCAGAATGTTAATATATCATCCTGATAGAATGTCTATGAATTTCATAGGTTATATAGGGCAGAGCTGGGCTATGGCCACTCATTTTGGAGCTTTTACTTAATACTACTGTACATCTCATCCCAACAGTTGTCTTTTCTCTATCTAGAAGGAGAGCAGCTTAATCATGTTGGTGGGAAAGAGTGATGCTGTGACTTTCAGTTATGAACTGAACATTTTTCTAGTATTTTACAGTTACTTTTAATACCACTTTTAGGGAAATTGATATGTTCTGTAATGAGAATGTAGTCAACATCATGGAGACTCAAACCTCCTGCTTTACCTTACTCTTTGTTTATTTTCCTAGGTTACCAAAGTGACCCAGGTAGATGGAAACAGCCCTGTCAGGTTTTCCACAGAGACCACTTTCCTAGTGGATAAGTATGAAATCCTGTAATACCAAGAAGAGGGAGCTGAAAAGGAAAATTTTCAGATTAATAAAGAAGACGCCAACGATGGCTGACGAGTTTTTCCCAAATTTACAAGCCATTGGAGACCCCTTTTTAATGATACAATGCACGATTCTCTGCGCGCAAGGACCCTCGACTCACCCCCATGTTTCAGTGTCACAGAGACATTCTTTGATAAAGAAATGGCACAAACATAAAGGGAAAGGCTGCTAATTTTCTTTGGCAGATTTTATTGGCCAGCAGGAAAGCAAGCTCTCCAGAGAATGCCCCCAGTTAAATACCTCCTCTTCCTTTACCTAAGTTGCTCCTTTATTTTTATTTTATTATTATTTTTGGGTTTTTTTTTTTTTTTGAGATGGAGTCTCGCTCTGTCACCCAGGCTGGAATGAAATGGCATGATCTTGGCTCACTGCAACCTCTGCCTCCTGGGTTCAAGCAGGTCTCCTGCCTCAGCCTCCCGAGTAGCTGGGACTATAGGTGCACACCACCACCCCGGCTAATTTTTTGTATTTTAGTAGAGATGGGGTTTCACCATGTTGCCCAGGCTGGTCGTGAACTCCTGAGCTCAGGAAATGCACCCACCTCGGCCTCCCAAAGTGCTGGGATTACAAGCATGAGCCACTGTACGTGGCTGCTCCTTTATTTTAATCCCTAAATATAGTTATATTTCATACTGTGTTTTTAAAAAGTTTTCTCGCCAGGCACAGTGGCTCAAGCCTGTAATCCCAGCACTTTGGGAGGCCGAGACGGGTGGATCACGAGGTCAGGAGATCGAGACCATCCTGGCTAACATGGTGAAACCCCGTCTCTACTAAAAAATACAAAAAACTAGCCGGGCGAGGTGGTGGGCGCCTGTAGTCCCAGCTACTCGGGAGGCTGAGGCAGGAGAATGGCGTGAACTTGGGAGGCGGAGCTTGCAGTGAGCTGAAATCCAGCCACTGCACTTCAGCCTGGGCGACAGAATGAGACTCTCTCAAAAAAAAAAAAAAAGGTATTCTCTGTAGAAGATTTTAATCTTTCATACCCTTTTCCTTTAGGTTTTTCTTTCTATACATTCAGTCAGGCACTGGGATCATCTGTTTACAGGCACGGTGTTTATTTGGCACTCCTGCAACAAGTATATCTAACCCATTCTTGATTTTTGGACTATTCAGGTGAACTGTTTGAGGGGTGTGGGGTCTAGAAGTTAAAAGATAAGGACATCTTCTGTCCTTTTCCCATATCCATTCATTCCTTCATCTCTTTGCCAAGTTGTTTTCCTTTCAGGGCCTGTCCTTCCAGTTTAGAACAGTACCGTGAATCCCACTTGTGTCAATATTAAAGATAGCTGAGACACACCTTTCAAATGGCACAGTCCCTCTTCAAGATATCTAAAAGAATGGTTATGTCTGTCGAGTTAGGGATTTCACATCCACATGTAATCATGTCTGCTGCTGTTGCTACCCAAATTTCCAGTTCTCCACATTTTGGGTACTTAAGCTAAAACGTAATAGCCACAGTCTTTGTAATCCATTCACATTCCTCAGTTTCACCACCTCCCTCTTCTAGACTGCACTCTCTGTCATCAGTCCTCTCCTTTCGAACAGAAACAGGGTTATGATTTTGAAGGTGTGGGTTCAGGGAGTCTTTGTGCCAATCCTGTTGGCCCTAAACTGTCAAGGAGGCTTCATTTCACCATTCGATTTTTTGCATTTTAGGAGGCAACTGATTGTTTTGGTATGCACAGATTATTCATGTATACCCCATTTCCTTCCAGTCAGCCCAACATTTTCCACCAGTCTATCTGTCCCCATCTCTGAAATCCTTCCTTCTCTTCCCTCTAAACCTTTTGAGTATCATCATGTACTGGTGGTTTCTCGGTTCCATCTCATCCATTTCCTTTTCAGTGGAGACTACAGTGTCAGCCAGCTCAGCCTTGGCTTTTAACTCAGTATTCCAGTCCATAGGGTGGTGAAAAGTTGCTGCAAGGCTGCAGGCACTGGCAGTGGGAAGAGGCAGATGACTAGATGGACTTCTGTGCTTTTAGCTGGTTGACAAGTACCACTCCCACTCTGAACAACATCTGGCCTTCCCTGCAAAGAGTGTACTGTACTTGAAGCAGAGCACTCGCACATAAATGGCTGTGTATGGAATTGCTTGCCAAAGAAGTTTCTAGCCTTTCCCTTTCCCCTAACTGCATCAGGGAAGAATTCTTATCTCTAGCTTGGTTTCCACATGAGGTTTTTCTGAGAAAGGGGCCTGGGACAAGAAGTCTGTCATGTAGTTAAGTAGGCAAGAAATCCTACTAATCCAGTTTTGAAAGTTGTTTGTCCATATGATTTTTTAAAAGTCAAGTTTAATTTCAAAAAACCGTTTTTTTCTGAGATTACTTTTGGGGTAATATTTAAAATGAGAGACATTTTGTAACCCTGTAAAATACATAGGGAATAAAACATTCCAGTGTATACAAAGAAGGCAAATTCTTTAATCAAATAAAGAGCATTATAAAATGAGATGTTTATTGGATTCTTGACTCACTTTGGTATCTGCTTGTTGATTCAGGATGCTGTAATGGGACCTAGGATTAAAAATTAATGACATGTTTTTTTTTTTTTGAGACAGAGTCTCGCTCTGCAGCCCAGGCTGGAGTGCAGTGGCTGGATCTCAGCTCACTGCAAGCTCTGCCTCCCGGTTTACACCATTCTCCTGCCTCAGCCTCCTGAGTAGCTGGGACTACAGGCGCCTGCCACCTCACCCGGCTAGTTTTTTGTATTTTTTAGTAGAGACGGGGTTTCACCGTCTTAGCCAGGATGGTCTCGATCTCCTGACCTCGTGATCCGCCCGTCTTGGCCTCCCAAAGTGCTGGGATTACAGGCTTGAGCCACCGTGCCCGGCCATGACATGTTTTTTTTAAGAGAAAATAATCTCTGAGAGTATTCATTGCCTTTTCTCCATATTATATGTATTGTGCTTCCTTGTGTATTTTTCTACATTTGATACATGCACTCCTGACAGTGTAGCTTTTGAATCTGATGCTGCTTCTGGCTTTTTGGGGGATTGGAGTCTTAATTTTGTCAGATGGCAGTTGGAGAGTCAGAAAAGTCAGGCTTCATCTTTAATCCTGGAGTCTTCTCTTCCCCATTAGACCGTGATGAGAAGTGTTCCAGGGATGAGGGATAATGGGAACAATTTTTGGGAACTGTTGATAATTCCCTTGGGTAAAGCCACTTACTTTTTTGTTGTTGTTGTTGTTGTTGTTGTTGTTTTGAGACAGTCTGGCTCAGCTGCCCAGGCTGGAGTGCAGTGGCGCGATCTCGGCTCACTGCAACAACCACCTTGCCCAGCTTCAAGCGATTCTCCTGCCTCAGCCTCCCAAGTAGCTGGGATTACAGGCAACTGCCATCATGCCCGGCTAATTTTTTTTGTATTTTAGTAGAGACAGGGTTTCACCATGTTGGCCAGGCTGGTCTTGAACTCCTGACCTTGTGATCTCCCCGCCTCAGCCTCCCAAAGTGCTGGGATTACAGGCGTGAGCCACCGCACCTGGCCAGAGCTGCTTGCTTGCTTATGCTTTTTTAAAATTTAACTTGGAAAAACTATTGAGTGTCAAAACATTGGAAGGCAAATTATTCTCACTTATTAATAAGTATCTGGGATGAGAAATTTTTAATTTAACGTTGAAAGCTAAGATTCTGATTTTTTCTTGGTGAAAAAGTATCTGGTCTAATGTTGCTCAAGTGTAGCTTAGCTCTCTGAGTGAGACTGTAGCCTTACTCGAATGAAATGATTAAGGTCTGTCATTCCTTTACTCACTGTAGCTTCAAATTTGTCAACCCATACATCTCTGATGGGAAACTTTGCCCTCCAATTAATTTTTAAATTGTGAACAGTTTTTTTTTTTTTTTTTTTTTTTGAGACGGAGTCTCGCTCTGCCGCCCAGGCTGGAGTGCAGTGGCCGGGTCTCAGCTCACTGCAAGCTCCGCCTCCTGGGTTTACGCCATTCTCTTGCCTCAGCCTCCCAAGCAGCTGGGACTACAGGCGCCCGCCATGTCGCCCGGCTAGTTTTTTTTTGTATTTTTTAGTAGAGACGGGGTTTCCCCATGTTAGCCAGGATGGTCTCGATCTCCTGACCTCGTGATCCGCCCGTCTCGGCCTCCCAAAGTGCTGGGATTACAGGCTTGAGCCACCGCGCCTGGCCAAATTGTGAACAGTTTTAAAGTTGTTCACACTGGGTAGGGTCTGAGATTTACAGGGTTGCTCTAGAATAGCTTTTTATTAAACTTCACATCTGGCAGGGCTTATTGGAAGGAGATGGGAGAAAAATGGAAAAAGTCATCCTCAAGAAGACTAAAGTCTAACTAGAAGCAATGACTATACCTGCTTGCAAAGCCTTTTTTTTTTCCAAGTTAGACAAGTGTTAACTACAGCTAGTACTAAACATGGATCTTTATGAGAGTAGGGAATATGGCTTCTGTCTTGTAGGCTTTAGAGAAATCACAAGCAAAATCTCACAAATGATTTTCTTTTGCTATGCACATGTCTTATTACAACCCCCTCACCCCAAATTCCCTCATCTTAGAAGATCCACAAGTAGGTTGGTTGCTGTGCATTGGTGTTACCCAAGGGCAGACAGCAACACTACAAACGTCTTAACGTCTTATCCTGGGGAGTTGGTGATTGATACGAAGGTAGGCCTTTAGAAAAATTAGACTATCTTTCCAAACCAGGCTGTTTTCCCTCTCTCACAATCACAAGTCAAGCTATTAGGCAGTTTTCAGAAGCTTGGGCCACTTCTCCCAACCCCCACCAAAGTTATTTGCCCTGCTGTTCTTAGGGTAGGGGCTAAGTGGTTATTTAGGGTCTAAACCATTTCTGGAAAGCTGCCCTAGGTGTACTCTGTGTGATCAGATTGATTACCAAACCAGGACAGGGGCTGTTTGAAAGAAGCATTAGAAGTTCAAGACAATGAGAGAAATTGAAATAGGTCTTGTTTTCCATTCTTTTGCCCAAATGAATGCTTGTTCTTTTCAGCTCATTAGGAAAGCCCTTAGCCTTGGAGGTACATAAGACCAGTTTTCTGTCCTCCCCAAATTTCCCACTCAGCTTGGATGCGTGTTAGCTTTGGGTAAAAGCAGACTGCAGTTTCTTTTTTTTTTTTTTTTTGTGAGATGGAGTCTGGCTCTGTCGCCCAGGCTGGAGTGCAGTGGCCGGTTCTCAGCTCACTGCAAGCTCCACCTTCCGGGTTTACGCCATTCTCCTGCCTCAGCCTCCCCAGTAGCTGGGACTACATTAGCTGGGACTACAGGCGCCCGCCACCTCGCCCAGCTATTTTTTTGTATTTTTTAGTAGAGACGGGGTTTCACCGTGTTAGCCAGGATGGTCTTGATCTCCTGACCTCGTGATCCGCCCGTCTCGGCCTCCCAAAGTGCTGGGATTACAGGCTTGAGCCACCGCGCCTGGCCGCAGACTGCAGTTTCTAAGACAAGCTGAAAAGACAGCTTTGAGCTTTTCCCCAAGTTGTTGCAGGGTCATTGCTACCACCATGCCTACACCAATGATAGTGACTTCAGGATCCAGAGGCCAGAAAGGGATAGCTTTCTGGAAGAGGGTGTGTATCTACAAGGATTGCATGCTGTATGAGCAATAATCACCTCTCTGGGCCTAGAGGGAGTACAATTTGAGAGGTGGGACAAAGTGGAGAATGTGCGAAGGCAAAAGCAGGAGTATGGAAATCCACTCCTGACATTCATAGCCAATGCAGAGGGCCTTAGAAAAATCCACCCTTCCTTCCACACCCAGGCTTTGCCCTCTCCCCCTGCTTCCACTTCGGAAAGTCTGAAGCAAGCCTGGAAAGCTGTTTTCTGCTTTCTTTCCCTCTCCTCCTCCTTTCCTGAGCTCCCAGCTGCTCGACCTCTTGCGTAACTATGAGAGAGCACTGAGTTTTTTGATGGGCTCCAGATGTGGAGTGGGGCGGGGATGAAGAGTGGGGGCGGTAGGTCTTTAGTCCCCTGAGTGCTCTAACTGTGGGAACATAGAGGCCTGACACAGCAGGAGAGAGGACACATTGCACAGCGCCTTTATCACGGGGTCAGCTGGTCCCTGTGTTGGGAGGACAGTGAGAGAAGCTGGGTGCTGTTTCGACCCTCTGCCTCAGCATCTGCAGCCTCCATGGCAGGCTTGATTATTCCCTGAAATTCCTCCTGCCCAGTACAGTAAAGAGGAGCTGAGGGTCATGAAACAGAATAAAGTGAATAGTCTCTGAGGTACCGCAATCTGGACCCCTCCCCTCAGTGCTGGGTCTTGGCACATGGGATACAACAGTTGGGGTTTTTTCTTTCT
This sequence comes from Trachypithecus francoisi, assembly GCF_009764315.1. NCBI lineage: Eukaryota > Metazoa > Chordata > Mammalia > Primates > Cercopithecidae > Trachypithecus > Trachypithecus francoisi. The sequence goes on from NW_022681473.1 coordinate 106,944,923, forward strand.
TCGTTTTTTTACATACCCGAATGGGCTATTACCTTTGTAATCTGCCTCATGAAGGTTCACCAGAATTACTTTCATGACTTCAAACAATATGAAGAGAGGAAAAATTAAGAGTCTCACTCCTCAAATCCTAGGACTTCCTGGTACCCACAACATATTCTGGAGCTTGAATGTTCCACCTCCATTAGCTATAGCAGGTGGCAGCAAAGGGCGGCCTCTCCCCTCCCCCTCCTTGTCTGCTGCTTGGCCCCGGTCAGCTTCAGTCTCCAGCCGTGGGGGCCCTCTGCTAAGGCCAGCCCTGTCAATGAGTGACCAGAGATTCCTGTAGTTCAGCCTCCTGCTGTTCTTGGGTTAGGGAGAGACGGCACTAACTAAACTCACTGAATCATAACAGCACTTGTCCATCTCAAAGAGGAAAAATTATTTTTTGCTATCCACCCCAGCTGGAATTTAGACCAGACTTACAGGCTTTCTGCTCCTTCCTTCAGTGAAGAAGAGTCTCCAGGGTCCCTCTAGTGCAGGTCAAAGAAGTCCAGAAGTCTAGCTGAGTTCAGCTCCCTAGGGTCTCCCCAGCCAGTCTCCTGGGCCAAGAGCTGGCTTTGCAAGGTAAGGATCCACTGTCAGCTTTGGATTTCGGGGTGGAGGTTGAGATGGAGAATGACTTCAACCTAGCTCAATTTGGGGGCCGCTTTTAGGTGTTTAGTGCCTCCTTCTCTTCCTTATTAACTCCCACTCCTACTACAGGTTGGTGTGCTCAACTGTATGTCTATAGCCTGCCTCCATATCCCAATCTGTAACCAGCAGGTCTGTCGGCGTGGATGGGTGTGGAGCTCCATGGGTGCAAGATGATAATTCCATTCTGCTTTCCTGTGCTTTGGAGTTTGCATGGTACTTTAACGTGTCTTCTTGTGCCTATCCTTAAGAAAGTCTGTGAAGCCTGATGTGCGTGGTTATCAATCCCACTTACAGCTCTTCATGGTGGGGCTTGGAATGGGGCGAGGGGAGGGGGTGACAGGGAGAAGACCTGTGTACCCTCAGTAGATGTTCTGGAGATATTGAGAGCATGTTGTAGGGGCTTCAATTTAGGAGGTTCACTAGGAGCCCGTGGAGGTTTCAGGCATCAAAGGCAAAAAGAAAGAGGGGAGAGTTTGGGGGTGGGGAAACGGATTGTCAAAAACACCCTTTCAGAAGGGCGTTAAAGCCTAGGAGTGGAGGGTAGTCTAGGAGAGTCGGGAGGGCAGGGTGGGAGGAGAGGGGGGGAGTGTGGTCTTGGTGGTGGCTGTGGCTGTGGTGGTGGTGGTGGTGGGGTGGTGGTGGTGGTGGAGAGCCCAGCTGCAAAGATGAACAAAGCGGGCGCTGTGCAGGCTGGGGGAGGTGCTGCTGTGGGAAAGGGTGGGTGGGGGGACCTTGGGCTCCAGCCCCACAAGGGCGTCTTCTTTGGCTGGCCAGGCGGACGGGATGGGGGACGGGGGCGGGGACTGGCGGGAGCGGGGCGGGACAGGCTCGCTCTCCTCCTACTCAGCGGGCTCCCGGGGAAAGGCAACAGTGTCCTCCTAAGCCTGAGGCCACCGCGACCGAGCCGAGCCGGGCTAAGGGACCAGTGTCTCCCTGTCCCCCCCCCGCCTCTAGGTAAGAGCGCCCCCTCCCACTATATTTGCGGGTCCCATTCGCTGCGGTGCTAGGACTGGATAAGGGGAAGTCCCTGGGGCCTGGCGAGAGCCCTGAGATCAGCTCTAGGCTAGGGAGCTCGGCAGACACCCGTGTGTGAGTGAAGGCACCCCAGGTGAGTGCGTGGAGGCGAAAGGGGCGTTGTGGGGAGTTTTCCTGTGAGCCGCTTGCTTTTGCCTTCCTCGGCCGCTGCCAACGCCACCGCCAGAGGGGGCCGTGGCGCTCTCCCCTCCTTGGAGAAACGCTGATCCTGGCCCCATCCAGACTCTCTCCCGAGGGCACCCAGGCGGCCGGGCGGACACTCGCGGGGTGTTGGGTGGCGAGCGCGCGCGCGGGTTTTCGTCCTCCAGCGCCCCACACCTCCCCCTGTCCGCCCACAGCAGGACCTTGGGGAGGGGGTATCTCCTGTGACGTCTTCCCCCTGTCCCCTGGACAGCTGCCTTGATGGACCAGGAAGGGATTCGGAGTCCGACTCAGAGTCTTGGGCGTCTAGGAGGGATGCCTGGGGGTGTCCAGGAGATGGGAAGCCCGCCTGGGGCCTCCCAGGCACTCCCCAAGGCCCCCAGTCCTCGGGGGCCGGGGAGGCAGCCTGGGGCGCCTTGCCACGCCGCGCCGTCCGGACTGGAATCTCTAGAGTTCCCCCGAGCGGAGGCTGACCCAAGTCATCCGGGCTCCCTCGGGATAGGAAAGTGCGGGCGGGCGGCTGGGTGGGGGGCGCCGGCGCAGGGTGGCCGAGTCGCCCGCGGGCGCTTCCGCCGAGGCAGGCTGGGGTGGGGACTTGGCCCGGCGACCGCACAGCCCGGCCGGGGACCCACGGCTCCGGGGCGGGGCTGCATTCTGGGCCGTTAGCTCAGCGGTCCTGGAGCCTCTGGAGGCTGACTCATTGGACGGCGGGCTCACCCCACAGCCGCCACACGCAAACGCAGGCGCCCCACCACGCCGAGCTCCCACGCGGCACACACGCACGCCTCCGCGACACTTCGCATACCCTACGTCCCTGCGTCACGCCACCCAGACACACCCGGACCCGCCCACACGCCGAGGCCTGCCCACGCACTCCATGTGCTGCGTCTCACAGGAAACCGCCCCGCCCTCACGCAGCCCCTCACACCCGCAACACCGCTTACACGCACCCCAGCTCACACATGCACCCCAGTCAGCCCAGCTCACACACGCACCCCAGTCACACACACAACCCAGCTCACACACGCACCCCAGTCACACACGAGGCCCCAGCTCACACACGAAGCCCAGCTTACACACACAGCCCCAGTTACACACACAGCCCAGCTCACACACCCAGCCCTAGTCACACAGTCCAGCTCATACAAGCAGCCCGTCACACACACAGCCCAGCTCACACAAACAGCTCGTCACACACACACAGCCCATCTCACATAAGCAGCTCGTCACACACACAGCGCAGCTCACACAAGCAGCCCGTCACACACACAGCCCAGCTTACACACACAGCCCAGCTCACACACACAGCCCAGCTCACACACACAGCCGTCACACACACAGTTCAGCTCAATACACAGCCCAGCTCACACACACAGCCCAGCTCACACACACAGCCGTCACACACACAGTTCAGCTCACACACGCAGCCCAGCTCACACATACACCCCAGCTCACACACAGCCCGTCACACACAGTCCAGCTCACACACACAGCCCATCACACAGCCCCTCACACGCAGCCCAGCTCACACATGCAGCCCCAGTCACACACACACAGCCCAGCTCACACCACAGCCCCAGCTCACACACGCGGCCCCTCACACACATTCAGCCGCCCTTCCCGCAGCTGCCAGGCTGGGAACGGGAGATGTCTGTGGGGCCGCCCTGTTTCCCGGCCGCGCAAACAAGCGGCTCCTTCTCCCTGCCCCGCCAAAGAAAGGCCTCTTGTCAGGGGCGGGCGGGCGGCCACGGCAGGCGCCCAACACTGCGGCCTTGTCCCACGCAGGCGGCCTGGGCAGGAGCAGGCCGAGGGGTGCAAGGGGCCGCTGCCTTGCGGAAACCTCCCTCCCTCGGCCCTGCGGACCGCGGAGAGGCACCTTTCCACCAGTGAACACCCACTCAACAGCCCCGGCTCCATCCGCGCTCTCCCAGCTCCCTCTCTCCTCGGGCCTCCCATCTCTCCTCTCTCCCACTTTAGGGGTCCCGGTCGGCCCCAGCCTCCCTCTCCTTCGCCCCATCTCCCCTCCCGTCAGCCTCCCCTCCGCTGCCCTCAATACCTCCTCGCGCATCCCCAGTCTTCCCGTCGGTTGTCCCTTCCACTTGAGGACCCGCCTGTCCTGCCTCCCCCGACCCCTCCACCTCTGTGTTCTTCAGTCTCCCCGCCGCATCCTCTGCCCTCGGTCTTCCCCTCCCCAACTTGCATTTTTTCACATCCCTTAGTCGGCCTTTCATTTTCCCCTTCACATCCCGGTGGCTCCCCTTCCCCGCCCCGTCCCTCTGCACACCCCCATTCATCTCTGCCAGGTTTTTCTCATCCTTAAGTTCTCTCGTCCCCCTCCCCACTCGGGCGTCCCCCGCTGGGCTCCCCGCCTCAGTTTCCTTCCCTTCCTGACTCCTTCCTCTGCCGGCGGCCCTTTCTCGAAGGCGGATGTGCGCCTAGAGGGCGAAGGCGGCGGCCGAGAGGACCCCAGCTCAGCCTGGCGGGTCTCTGGCCACAGCCATGCACCGCTCGGGCCGGGGCCGAGGCCGAGGCCGACCCCCAGGGACACAGGTGAGGCCGGACAACCCGCGGGGCTCCGGGGAGCGCCCGAGCAGTGGCCCCGCGAAGGGCCGGGTCTGGTGCTCTGGGGCTGGCTTTGGACCTTGTCCTAGGACCCCGTGGGAGCCCGGGAGCTGTGTCAGTGCCCGTTGGTGCCTGAGCCGGTCGGTCCTTCCCCGGCCTCCTGCAGGCGCGGGCCGAGACCCCCGAGAGTTGACTCTGGGTGCTCCCCTCGGCGGTGAGGGCTTCGGACTGGTGTCCCCCGTGGCTGGGGTGTCGGCCCGTTCCCGCGGGGGAGGAAGCCGAGGTGCCGGGCGGCCTCGCGCACAGAGGGCCTTGCCTGTCTCTCGTCAAATCCAGACACCTGGGCCTCCCCCACTCGGCTCCCGGGGCGGCGCTGGGGCGTCTGTGCCCAGCGTGCGCGAGGACACCCAGGGCCGGACGCGCACCGCAGGGGCCTTTTTTTGGCCGCGGGGCTGGGCGGGCCGGCGGGTAATGACAGCCGGGGTGCTGGGGAGCCGCGGGCCGGAGGAAGCGGGGCCGCAGGTGAGGGGCGTCCCTCGCGCAGCGCCACTCCGCCGCCCCGGCCAGGGCGGGGGGAGGGGGGTCAAGATGAGGGCGCCCCCAGGTGGCCGCTCTCGGCTGCGGCGATCGCCCTTTGGGGAAAGCACCGCCTGCGTGCAGGGCAGGTTGGCCTGGTGTTGCTTTCCACTTCTCTTGGATCAGGTTACTGTGCTGGGGCCACAGCCTCGCACCTCCGAATCTCTCCATCTTTTCTTATCTTCTCCTTACACCTCTCTCCTTATCTCTCCCTCTACTTTCGCCTCCTTATTCTCTTTTCTTCTCTCCTCTAATCACTCTGGTTCTCCTTCGGACTTACTCTTTTACAATCTTTATTTCCACTTGAAGTTCTTCAGTGTAAATAAATGAGCACACCACAGCTGCCCCACACGGCGATAGTGACAAATATTCCAATCTGACAGATGAATAAACAAAGGCCCAGACAGGTGAAGTGCCTTGCTCCAGGTCACACAGCTCATAACAATAAATGGGGCCAGGTGCGGTGGCTCACGCCTGTAATCCCAGCACTTTGAAAGGCCGAGGCGGGCGGATCACCTGAGGTCGGGAGTTCGAAACCAGCCTGACCAACATGAAGAAACCCCGTCTCTACTAAAAATACAAAATTAGCTGGGCGTGGTGGCGTGCGCCTGTAATCCCAGCTACTCGGGAGGCTGAGGCAGGAGAATCGCTTGAACCCGGGAGGTGGAGGTTGCAGTGAGCCGAGATAGCGCCACTGCACCCTAGCCTAGGCAACAAGAGTGAAAGTCCGTCTAATAATAATAATAATAAACGACATTTTAATAGTGCTTTGCTTTCATAGAATGCCATTTAATGTAATATCTGAATGTTCAGACAGTCCTTTTTAAAAAACTGACAGCTTTATTGAGGTGTAATTTATATACTATAACATCCACCCAATTTAAGTATGCAATTCAAAGACTTTTAGTATATTTACAGAGCCATGCAATCATCATCACAATTTAATTTGAAAACATTCACCCCCGCCCCACCCCCTGCCCCCAAACTTGTACCCTTTTTACAGTCACTCCTCATTCCACCCCTAGCCCCAGGCAAGCACTGATCCAGACAGTCTTTTTTTTTTTTTTTTGAGACGGAGTCTTGCTCTGTCGCCCGGGCTGGAGTGCAGTGGCCGGATCTCAGCTCACTGCAAGCTCCGCCTCCCGGGTTTATGCCCTTCTCCTGCCTCAGCCTCCGGAGTAGCTGGGACTACAGGCGCCCACCACCTCGCCTGGCTAGTTTTTTTGTATTTTTTTAGTAGAGACAGGGTTTCACCGTGTTAGCCAGGATGGTCTCGATCTCCTGACCTCGTGATCCACCCGTCTCGAACTCCCAAAGTGCTGGGATTACAGGCTTGAGCCACCGAGCCCGGCCTTTTTTTGTTGTTGTTGTTACTCTAGTTTTATAGAAGAATGACTTGACAATCAGGGAAGTTAAATAACTTGTCTAGGATCTTTTTTTTTTTTTTTTTTTTTTTTTTTTTTTTGAGACGGAGTCTCGCTCTGTCGCCCAGGCTGGAGTGCAGTGGCCGGATCTCAGCTCACTGCAAGCTCCGCCTCCCGGGTTTACGCCATTCTCTCGCCTCAGCCTCCCGAGTAGCTGGGACTACAGGCGCCCGCCATCTCGCCCGGCTAATTTTTTGTATTTTTTTAGTAGAGACGGGGTTTCACCGTGTTAGCCAGGATGGTCTCGATCTCCTGACCTCGTGATCCGCCCGTCTCGGCCTCCCAAAGTGCTGGGATTACAGGCTTGAGCCACCGCGCCCGGCTAGGATCTTATAACTAATAAATAAATAAAGTCAGGGTGGAATTTAAGGCTTTATATATCCCAGTCTAAAGTTCTTTCTACCAAAGGATGATATTTCTTCTTCACCATTATTTATTATTTTGTTTTTCTTAACCCCTCTTTTACATAAACTCCCCATTCCTAACCCATTCTCTTGCCCCTCCTCCCTCAGAAAATGCTGAGGGATTTCCCTGAGTCTAAGGAAGCAGTACAGCAATCTTTGTCCTTGGAAATTCTTCTCCATGGCAAGGAATTCTGGGAAGGTGCCAGGCCAGCTTGGGGCTTTGCATAGGTTAATGGCGTTTTCCTCCTCTCTTCCCTGGCAGTCTTGGGGTGGGCCCCAGCCTGGGTTCCGGCCTCTCTTCCGCCAGCTTGGGTGGAAATGGTGACGGAGATGATGCAGTCCAGGTCCGGAAGGGTGGAAGCTGGGAGGGTAAATTTAGTAACGCTATAGCTAAGGTCCTCGGGACCCACTGCCAGGGTCAGACACTCCTTGGAATGCTGGCTGCTGCCCTGCTTCCTTTCCAAGTCCCCTGGTAGATGGCTTGAAGAGAGAGTGGAGGGAAACCCTGCTTCCCTGGGTCTGCTTCCTTACCCCTCCCCTCAGTCACACTCTTAGCTTTCCCCAGTAACATTTCACAGCAAGTGGGAAGTTTCTCAGCTTAGCTAGTTGGCCAAGGGATGGGCATGGGGGCACATATTAGTACACAAATGTCCTCACATCCCAGATACCAAAAACATGAGCCAGGGAGAGAGGGATGGGTGACGGGTGAGAGGCAGTGGGGTGGTGGTGGGGAGGATCCAAGTTCTGGCTCTGGAATCTGTCTTACTCCTGGTTCTAATGGTCTAAGCTTCCTATAGCACCTCGCCAATTAAGAACCCAAGAGTTAAGAGCCCAATATTCCCAGTATTAGTTATCACTAAAGTTTTTTGTTTTTAATTTAAAAAAAATTTTTTTTAACTGATTGTGTTGGGTTGAGGTTGCTTTCTGGGGAAGAAAAGGTGTAGGAGTTGAGACATCTGGAGATAGCAGAAATGGCTGAGTTTTTCTTTTGTGTCTCCTTTAAGAAAACATCCTACTAAAGCCCTGGGAAAAGAGACAAACGGTGAAGAGGAGAATGAAAGATTTCAGGAGGGAGCTCCTGTTTTAGCCCTGCCACCTACCTGGGGGCCCTCTGGCTACCAGTGTCCTTGGAGGGGCCTCCTTGCTGCTTCTCCCACTAAGGTAGATTTTCCCCATCCTGCTTAAGGCTCCACAATGGCCAAGGGTCTTCAGCTGTCAAAATCTGGGTTCTGAGTAGCATAGGGCAAGAAGGCACAGAGGTATAGATTGAGCCCTATAGGACTGTGCTTACAGTGGCAAGAGGCAGGACTGGTATGGTGTAGTATACATGCTGTGGCTGACTGGAGACTTGGCACTGCTCCCAGACAACTCCCACCCAAGCTCTTTAGCTGCCTCTACTTCCCTTCAGCATGAGCATTTGGGGAATGTTAGTGACTGGTGCTACCTCTGCCCTGAGAACTCTGCCACAGAACCTACTTCTTTCCCTCTCCTGCCCTGACCTTCCCACTCACCAGCTTTCTGCTGTGTCCCTAGGAGCTCTGGAGCCTTAGGACCATGGACGCTCTCAACAGGAACCAAATAGGCCCTGGATGCAAGACCCAGACCATGGTGCAGGTGAGTGGGATCAGGGCTGTGAGGCAAGAGAGATATGGTGGGGATGGCATCAGCTCTTCTACCCCCTTGTGGTCCCAGCCCAAGGATGAAAGGAGCAATTCTGTTCCTCTCTGCCCTTCCCCAGGTCCCAAGCCTATTAACAGCTCAGTCTTTATCTGAATCAGGTTAATTGGTTCACCCAGAAACTACCCGCCGAAAGTCAGAAAGCAGTTTACAGATTGACCCTAGGCTGTATCACTCTCCTTGATCCATGCCTCTATCTTCCCTGTACTTGAGATTAGCAGGGGCAAGCAATGGCCAAGTGGATAGCCATGGACAAGTCTGCAGGGAGCTCGACTGGCCTTCCTCTACAGTACCCCTGCTGCTTATCCAATGCCACCCCCACCCCCCACCGCTTTCTCCTTGCTTCTGTTTTAATAGACAAAAGGGACAGTTAAGCCAAGACTTGAGATAAATCCAGTGGGACGAGTTAGTGGCCTAGATTCAGATCTAATTACAATGTAGTGGAATAATGCTCTGTGTAAGATTTTGTGCTAAGCCTTTCAGCACCCTCAGAGCCCTTTGGAGAGGGGCAAGGGCTGGAGAGAGTGCTGGTGTGACTGGTTTAGGGTGGTAAGGTGCTGAGTCTAATGATGCTTGTCCTCCACCCCTACTACCTACAGAAAGGACCCTTGGACCTGATCGAGACAGGCAAAGGGCTGAAAGTGCAAACGGACAAACCCCACTTGGTGAGCCTGGGCAGTGGGCGACTCAGCACAGCCATCACCCTCCTGCCGCTGGAGGAAGGTAAGTGTGAACAGGGCATCTCACTCATCACCCCTCTATCCTTGTAGGCATTCCTGCCCTGGAGGCCCAGCTCCTGCATGTGTTGGGGCCCTTCTACTGTCTGCTGGCAATGCTCGCCTCGCAACCCGACCAGCTTGCTTCCCTTCTCTCTGCCTCCCCAGACTGCCTGCCTTCCTTGGTAGATAATCTGGTTCCATGAGTGGGCTTAAAGATCAGCTTAGAAACAAGGAGGAGAGGCTGGGTGTGGTGGCTCACGCCTGTTATCCCAGCACTTTGGGAGGCTGAGGTGGGCGGATCACGAGGTCAGGAGTTCTAGACCAGTCTGGCCAATATGGTGAAACCCCATCTCCACTAAAAATACAAAAATTAGCTGGGCGTGGTGGCACGGGCCTGTAGTCCCAGCTACTTAGGAGGCTGAGGCAGAAGAATCGCTTGAAGCCAGGAGACGGACGTTGCAGTGAGCCGAGATCGTGCCACTGCACTCCAGCCTGGGCAACAGAGCGAGACTCCATCACAAAAAAAAAAAAAAAGAAGAAGAAGAAGAAGAAAAGAAACCATGAAGAGAGCACTGAGAGAAACAGGAGAACACATTGCTCTTAGCAACCAATGTGGCCAAGAAGAAAAAGGGCCCCACTCCAGGGCATTGGCTTGCACGGGAGGCTATACCGTAGGTAGAGAATGGAGAGATGGGAGTTGGGGGCAAGATCTCCCAAGATAAGGCCCTGGCATGGCCCCCTTCACCTTTCAGCTTCTGCTCTCCCTCTCTCCTCTCCTGGCTGCACTTGTTGCCTGGGTGATACTACATTCTCCACATTCTCCAAATACCAGTCCCAGGGGCTCTGTCAGTGGGAGGGGCTGTTCTTGCTGCAGTTAGGGGAGAGCCTGCACTGAAGAGAGAGGTTGCACTGAACAGAGAGGTTAGCGAGGGAGATGAAGTGTTGCAGGTAGCAGAAGCGGGGGAGAGAAGAAGAAGAGAAAGGGAGATTTAGAAGAAAGGAGGAGTAGGCTGAAGGGGAAAAAGAAAAAAGGACAATAGGGAGAGGCAGTTGGGGTATAAGGGAGGATCCGCAGAAAAGCAGTCTTCCTTCTCAATCTGTGGAGTCTGGGTCTTCCCATCTCTGGGCCTCCCATTCTCAGGCAGAGTTTTCTCTGAGAAGAGCTTCTATCACTTACTGTATAGACCAGGCTCAGGGGCCCAGTAGGGGTGGCCAATGATGGGCAGAGATTCTCCCTGGAGTAGGAGGTGGAATATGTTTCCACTGTGGCCCTCCTTGCCCTGTCACTGCCTCCTCAGCCTGGACAACCCTTCTGATTCAGTTTGCCTCTTGTCTCCAGGGAGGACAGTGATTGGCTCTGCAGCCAGAGACATCTCACTACAGGGCCCAGGCCTGGCTCCAGAGCACTGCTACATCGAGAACCTGCGGGGCACCCTCACCCTCTACCCCTGTGGCAATGACTGCACTGTTGATGGTCTCCCTGTCCGGCAGCCTACCCGGCTCACTCAGGGTAAGGCTGGACACCTCCAGATGGAGGGGGCCTCTGTTTAAAGGCTTGTGTGTGTTAGACACAGGGGAGATTGGCTGTGGTGGTTGCCATGGCAACTGACTGAGTGCCCATACTGGGAATGGAGTACTCAGGTGCATCTGAATGTGCCTAAACAACATACCGAAACCTCTCAGCATCCAGACATGTTTTCAACCTGTTTTTCTTCTCTGGTCACCCCCAACCTGCCTCCACATACTATGGGGAGAGAAGAGGTTCTGATTCCCACCATCAGAGGGCCTGGGGCATGATGGGATTGTTAGTGGTTGTTGGGGAAGAGCAATTGGAGCAGCAGTGAGAGGGTATCAATGGCGTTGTTCCATGATGCCAAGAGGAAGTTGTTTTGAGAAGCTGAAGAGGAGGACAATACTTCCTGATGGGGATGGGGCAAGGGTGAAATCTGAGGACATGCCTGCTCCTGTTACGAGACTGCTGACAGTAGCTTTTGGGTCACGAATATAACCCAAAGCAATAGGCCATTCTGTTGTGTAAGGTGGCTCTAAAAACTAGCCCCCTGACCAGGCATGGTGGCTCACTCCTGTAATCCCAGCAATTTGGGATGCCGAGGCGGGTGGATCACTTGAGGACAGGAGTTCAAGATCAGCCTGGCCAACATGGTGAAACCCTGTCTCTACCCAAAATACAAAAATTAGACACGTGTGGTGGCGCACGCCTATAGTCCTCGCTACTCAGGAAGCTGAGATAGGAGAATCGCTTGAACCTGGGAGGCAGAGGTTGTAGTGAGCTGAGATGGCGCCACTGCACCCCAGCCTGGGCAACAGAGCAAGACTCCGTCTCAAAAAATAAATTAAATAAATAAATAAATAAATAACAACTAGGCCCCTAATTACTATGGCTAGCAGGCAGGTAAGTGGTTGGCCCAGGTGGTACTTCGACAGACCAGGTGTGCTCACCCTGGAAACAGGGTTCTGGGCATCAGTTCACACAGTGAGTTGTCAGATTAGGAGAATGAGAAAAACAGATTTGGGTGGAGGTTAGAGGTGAGGTTAAAGGCTAACAGGAGGACAGGAACTTTGGGCTAAGCCTGGCTCTGAGCAGGTTCTGATGGCCTAGCATTGTTTTCTCGGGGCTCTTACTGCCTAGAAGCCCTTTGGAAGTGGCCATCCTACTCACTCCACTGTCTCCTTCTCTCCTCTTCATCCTCCTTAAGGCCTTTCAATGTCACTTCCTTCACAGCTGATTCAGGAGACCTGACCTTTCCCCCATCTTTTTTTTTTTTTTTTTTTGATACGGAGTCTCGCACTGTTGCCCAGGCTGGAGTGCAGTGGCACGATCTCGGCTCACTACAACCTCCACCTCCTAGGCTCAAGTGATTCTCCTGCCTCAGCCTCCCAAGTAGCTGGGATTAGGCATCTGCCACCACACCCGGCTAATTTTTTTTTTTTTTAACCCCAGTCTTTTCTTCCTGCCCTCGGGTAGGGGGCAGGGCATGCAAAAATTGACTTCAGGGAGGCAGGTCCACCAGTAGCAGCACGCAGGCCATTGCCTTCTCCAGGGCTTCAAGGTCTCTGACTTTGGATGAGAGGAGGAATCCCCCAAAATTGGGGCTTGGCTATGATGGCAGCAGGTTCCTAACAGTCCTGTTCAGTCTCAGAGAGAGCATGTTCTCTAAGATTTGGGAGCATGGAGATGAGACAATAGAGCAGCAAGGAGAGGCAGGACAAAATTTAAAGAAGGCTCAGCGCTTACTACCCCCGCCCCAAACCTATCACATTCATCGGTAGGAACGTTGTTCCCCTGCATGTTGTGAGCAGGGTATGCTTGTGTTGTTCATTCTTTCCGGTGCATCATTTAGCTCCCTGAGAAGAGGGAGAGCCTGGGGCCAAGATGGAATTCTGAGGCATTTCCTGTGGCCCCAGTGACCCCTCCCGACTCTTCTCCAGCCAGAAGCCTACCCAGCCAAGTATGTACCCTCCCACTCTCTTCTGACCCTAAACCCCTTCCCATTTTCTCTCCCCATCCCCCATAGCCTTCTTGTCTGGGCTTGCCTGTCTCCAAAGCTTGGCAGCCTATGGAGGGGTAGGCAGAGGCACAAAGGAATGGGTGTTCTTCTCCCCAGTCCTCCCCCTCCCCTGGGCTCCAGGAGCTGAGGGTTTCCTTGTCTCATCTCTGGAGCAAGGCACCAAGCCCAGCCCTGCCTGGCCCCACTCCGGACATTCTTGGGAGTGTGTTTCCCTGGAAACTGGGTGGTTCGGGGGTGCATGTGCTATCTCTGTGTGTCTGTGTAACTGGAGTGTGTTTATGTAGCTCCGGATGTGTTTGTGACTCTGGGCTTACGAATCTCTGTGTTTGTGTCTTTCTTTGTATTTATGGATCAGTGTGTTCAAGTGGGCGGTAGGGGTGAACTCAGGACTGATGGTACCAAAATGTCTGTGTATGTACTCCTATGTGTATATGAGACCTCACTGGTCATATGCCTATCTGTGGGCATATATACAAGAGGATCATTTTCCCTTCCTTGTTCCCCTAATCTGGCCTTGTAGAGGCGACCCTCCTCTTTGAAAAACAAGGGCTACCCTGGGAATAACAAGGAGCCTACTTTGGCCTTAGATGCATCATTCTGGGCACTGTGCCCAGCCATAGGCAACTTGGAGAGACACACTTCATGACAAGCAGAGATGGCAGTGACAGGCTCTTCCAGCAGGAATATGCTTGGGCCAGGGGAAGGGGGAGGCGGGCAGAAAACAGATGCCAACCTTTAGCACAGAGCTGTGAACATAGGAGCATGAAGTGAGGGAGCCAGGAAGGTCCTGATTCCACCCCCTGTACCCAGGCGTCTTGGCACATCCCACATTGCCCACTTCTCTACAGAGCAAGGGGTGGAGCTCGGAATAGGACCAAGGGAATGAGGAGGAATCTCAATCTGGGTCTAGGCTGCCCCACCCTGGGACCACAGCGCCAGACCACATGAAAGATCTGGGAGGGAACCAAGCAGGGGAGGACCCAGAAAGCCACCAGCTCAGGGCCCAGGCTGTCTAGACAGTAGGTCCCCATCCACTCCTGGCATTTCCTCCGAGCCCTGGTCTCCAGTCTCCTTCATTCCCTAAGCCTCTCATTGGTGGGTAGGGGCTTGCGTGGGGGCCAGCAGAGGAGTGTGGCTGGGGAGCCGGATCTCTGGGTTATCCAGCTGCCTCTCTCTGGGATCCAGGATATTGAACCTCTTTTTTTCCCACCCAGTTATTCCATCTGTAAATTGGGAGTGAAGCCTTCAACCTTTTTCTGTTATGAGACTGATAACAATCTTGACTAATAAAGCTCAAAGGAAGGAGGGCAGAGCGAAGGCTCCCAGCTTCCCACTTCTTTGTGTCTGCCTCCTGCCCTATTTCTCATTGGCGGGCATCCTCTGTGTCTGCCTAGGTCTATCCAGCTGGCCATCACAGTTTCCAGACCGATGAATCACTCTTCCTGAGATTTTTTTTTAAGCCTCCCTTCATTTTGCATTTGACCCTATATGGTTCTTCCTTTTTCCTCAGAAGGGAGTAAGATACGTGTGCACACGTGAGTGTGTGCATGTGTATGCACATAGTTGGCAACATGGGTGAGTGAGCTAGTGGGCTGTTCAGCAAGAATGGAAAACTTGCCTGATTATTCATCTAAGAGGTTGATTTTATTTCAGAGTTTCTCCAGGGACTGAGTGAAAGGAAAGCTATGCCTGGGTGAGTGTGTAACTAAAAGGAGTTGTCTGGGGGATGTGTGCATGAGAATTAAGGTGTGTGAGAGACAGAGAGTGTGTTTAATGAGGGTGTCTGTGTGACTCAGAGCATGTAGAGATGAAGTAGTGTCAGTGTGACTGAGCAAGTGTCGGTGTGTATCTGAGAGACACTGTGTCAGGCTGTGTGAGCTGCCTGCTGAGAGCATACAACACGGTGTCCCGTAAGGCTCTGGTGTGCAGGGGCCAGGTCCCTGGAACAAGAGGAACTGGGGGACCTGGCTGGATGGTAGGTATTAATACCTGCCTGGGCTGGGTGCGGTGGCTCATGCCTGTAATCCCAACACTTCGGGAGGCTGAGGCGGGCGGATCACCTGAGATCGGGAGTTCGAGACCAGCCTGACCAACATGGAGAAACCCCATCTCTACTAAAAATACAAAATTTGCTGGGTGTGGTGGTGCATGCCTGTAGTCCCAGCTATGGGAGGCTGAGGCAGGAGAAATCGCTCGAACCCGGGAGGTGGAGGTTGTAGTGAGCCGAGATCGCGCCATTGCACTCCAGCCTGGGCAACAAGAACAAAACTCCCTCTCAAAAAAAACAGAACAAAACAAAACAAAACACCTCCCTGACTCAGAATCTCAGCCTGACTTTGGGGGCTCCAGATATCTGTTTCCCAAGTAGGATGGGTACCTTATTGGGGTCGGAGGGCTCTTTGCTGGGTCGAGCACAACTGGAGGTTGTGGCTGGGGTGTAGGCTGGCTTCCAGGGGCCCAGGAAGTTGGCTGGCTGGAAAGGGCAGTGCCTTGGTCCAGGGTCATGGGTTGGGCTACGGGGAGTGGGGCGGAAGAGGAGGCGTTTAGGGTGGAGGCAGGAGGTGGGCTGAGTGCTTGCATTGTACAGAGCACTGCTTTGGCCTGAACTCCTAGCCCAGGGTGACCTTGTTACAGTGACAGCCTGAGGGCCAGAGCAGGACCTAGTGACCTAGCTGGACCTGTAGAGCCCCTGCTCTTTTCCTCTCCTTCTCTCCCTCAGATATGGACCCATGGAATGTCAGAGCTGACTTTCTGTAGATAAGGAAGCCGAGGTCAGAGGGTGTGACTGGCCCAAGGTACTATAGCCAGTTAGGGCCGGCCAGCCCGGCTACCACTGACCTCTTACCACAGCGGGCTGGGAATGAGACCCTGTCCTTTGCTTGGCCTCACTCCTGGCTCCTGGCTCTTCACTCTCTGGCCTCTTTACTTACCTCTCACCTTTCCTTCACTCAGTCACCTCCCTTGAACCTTTCCTTCCCGCCCACTTTTCTTCCTGCCCCGGGTCCAGGATCCCAAGCCGGCTGCCTTTCTGCATCCTCCCGCCCCGCCCTCTCCATCCAGCTCTCCACTCGTCTCCTCCATCACTTCCTCTTCCCCTCCTCCTCTCCTTTGTCCCTCCCTCCCTGGCTCCCTTCCCCCGCCGCTGGTGGCCGGCCCGCCCCTCCCCGGGCATTGGCGGCTGCTCGCTGCCTCGCTGCTCGCTCCGAGCCTGGAGCCGGCGGCTCGGGAGGTCGGCCCGCCCCCTCAAAGGCCCCGGGCGGGCCCGGGACCTGGAGGGCCTGAGCTAGCGGGGGCGAGCGGTCCGGAGGTCCGGTTTCGGCGGTGAGTCCTCAGCCCCGGGCCAGCCACAGCTCCCAAGCCGCCAAGCTTGGAGAAGCTCAGGCTGGGAGGGGCGTCTTGAGGAGGGTGGGCGGGAGGAGGGGCATGGGGTCCTCTGACCTTCTTTGGGAGCTTGAGGCGGAGAGACTCGATTGTGTGTGTTCCCTGAACATTTCTAAATGGGGATTTTGGGCTGGGGGGCACTTCTCAGTCGGTAGACCTTATCTTCCCCAGCGCTCCGGCAGCCCCCTCCTTAGGACTCACCTCTCTCAGATAAGGTTAAAGGGTCCTGGTTAGAATGAGGGGAGTCTACCTTATGGCTAAGGAGGGTCTCTGATAGGAAGGACCAAGGCCCTTCCTCCCATATTCCCTTCACTCGGTCTCCCTTTGGCCAATCCACTCTATTTGTGTGACCAGGAGGGCAGTGACAGTAGCTCTGAGAGTGTGTGAGCATGTACGCCCATGAGTCTGTTGTGTTACTATGAGTGTGTATGAGTGTGAGCCTGTTTGTGTTGGTGTTTCTCCTCTGCATCTCTCACAGATAGGATTCACCCTCTCCTTCGCCTAGTTTTTCCCCTCCAGAGGTGCAGCTCCTCCACCCACCTGCACACAGCTGGACCCTGATCCCCTCTGGGCATGGGGGACACTGACCATGACTTTGGCAGGATGGGCAGGGGTTCCTGGGCTCCCTGAAAGGGCTGGCCTTTGGGGGTGTGGGGTGGGAGTGGGCGGAGAGGAGGCTTCTTCCCAGAAACAGGCCGGCCAGACCCCTAGGGGCTGTAGGGGCCAGCACTAGGGCAATGCCTGAAGCTTCTGCATGCAAATAGAAAGTTAATTTGGGCAGGAGCTGGGTTGCTCTCAGTCCTGCTGCCCTCCTGCCTGCTCTATTAATACGGATCCAGCTCTGGTGCCTGGCATCACTATTTATAGCCCAGAGGCAGCACGCCCACACCCCCTTATGTGGGGGAGGGTGAAGGGCTGAGGAGGGGGCAGAAAACACACAGCTATAGAGGCCCGAGCGAAGGATCCCTAGATGCCTACATCCTACTTGGGTGGGCCTGGCACTGCTGCACTGTTATCCACTCAGACTCCCCACCTCCTTCCCAGCCTGGACTGTGTGGTCAGGCTCCTGATCCCCACCACCCGCGACCCTGGGTTGAGTGGGTCTGTCTAGACCCTGTGAACTCATCACTAATAAGCTTGTTAAATGGCTAAAAGGAGGGGGAGGGGCTTGACAGGGCTCTTTCTGAAACAGCTGTGGTTGTAATTATGTGGACAGTGTGGTTGGCTATCATTTATTCCAGTTATGAATACTGTGGGATCCTCTTCCCTGACTGGTGACTTGGCAGGGAAGGCTCCCTCTCTCTCCTTTAGAATTGTTGGTGTCTGGGTACCTGGGAGGGCCTTTGTGTATGCCAGGATAGTGAGTGGCTTTATCCACTATGGTTATCTGCCATGGGCTTCTCAGCCTACTAAACCCCCAACCCAAGCAATGCCCAGGATCCCAGGAACAGGCTCCTGAGCTTCTTAGTTAGGGACCTGCCAAGGTACCCCCGTGGCCTGGGATGCCCCTTGCCCTTGTGGCCTGCCTGAGCTGAACTGTCTCAGCGTCCAGGAATGTAGACTCCTCTGCCAGTCTTAGACTGACGTGAAGCTTGGGGTGCCAAGTGGCACCAGATTGGGTAGACAGGAGGCTGAGACCAGGGGCCAGGGGTGTGGACAAATTGGAAGGATTGGTGGTAGAGAGCAACAGGGCTCTGGCTTCTCCCAATATAGTATCTTCTGCGGGAGCCCTCCAGCACCTGGTGTGGCTGGGAGGTGGAGTTCTGCCAGCTACACCTAGACGCCTGTGGGCACACCTGCCACTGTGCACACTCCTGGTGCCCCTGGCTACATTTTCCAGCTCCCACATGCCCTCCCCCTCCAGGTACTCACACTTGCTGGGCAGGACTGGGCTTGTGTCTACTGCCCGGGAATGTGCTTGGCTGAGGCCGGGCCCAGTGGCCTAGTCTTGGCCTGATGCCAGGGAAGACCAGGGAGCATGCAGAGGGTGCTTAGTCAGAAAGAAAGGTGGTGATCGCTCCCTAGACTTGCAGCACACAGCTCTCCTAAGGTCACAAAACAATAACGAGTGGGAGCAAATTCAGGACCCCCCCAGGTCGTCTGACTGATCTATGGTTTTTCCTCTTGTTCCCTATCTCAGAGCTTTTTTGTGTGACCCTGCAAGTGCTGCCTCTCAGACTGACTCTTCTACCCTTCTCCCCAAGGGGCAGATAGATGGATCATGCATACAGGTTGGGGTTGGGGGACAGGGGTGTCGGTGTTCTCTGAACATTTTTGTGTGTGTGTGTGTCTGTGTGTGACGGAGTTTTGCTCTGTCACCCAGGCTGGAGTGCAGTGGCGTGATCTCGGCTCACTGCAGCCTCTGCCTCCTGGGTTCAAGCAATTCTCTTGCTTCAGCCTCCTGAGTAGCTGAGACTACAGGCACACGCCACCACCCCCAGCTAAGTTTTGTATTTTGAGTAGAGATGGAGTTTCACCATGTTGGCCAGGTTGGTCTCGAACTGCTGACCTCAGGTGATCCGCCCGCCTCAGCCTCCCAAAATGCTGGGATTACAGGCTTGAGCCACCGCGCCTGGCCTCTTTGTATATAGAGTACTTTCACATACACTGTCTTATTAACCCTACAAGATCAGTGGTATTGTCCCCATTTTTCTGATTACGAGAACTAGATTCAGAGGTGAAGTGACTTCACCCAGAGATCTCACAGCTAGTAAGAAGAGGAGTTAGGACGAGGACTCAGATCTTGGGACTCGCCGGGCGCGGTGGCTCAAGCCTGTAATCCCAGCACTTTGGGAGGCCGAGACGGGCGGATCACGAGGTCAGGAGATCGAGACCATCCTGGCTAACACGGTGAAACCCCGTCTCTACTAAAAATACAAAAAACTAGCCGGGCGAGGTGGCGGGCGCCTGTAGTCCCAGCTACTCGGGAGGCTGAGGCAGGAGAATGGCGTAAACCCGGGAGGCAGAGCTTGCAGTGAGCTGAGATCCGGCCACTGCACTCCAGCCTGGGCGACAGAGCAAGACTCCGTCTCAACAAAAAAATAAAAAAAAAATAAATAAGTAAATTAAAAAAAAAAAAAAAAAGATCTTGGGACTCACTCACCCGTACTTTTTCTACTCTGTCTTGTGCTGCAGAGCCCTGGAGGTGCCCATCTCAAGCACAGGCAGGGTCAGGTGTGGACTGTGTGGACTCTGAGAGCAGGTGGGGATGGGTCTTTTTTTTTTTTTTTTTTTTTTTTTGAGACGGAGTCTCGCTCTGTCGCCCAGGCTGGAGTGCAGTGGCCGGATCTCAGCTCACTACAAGCTCCGCCTCCCGGGTTCACGCCATTCTCCTGCCTCAGCCTCCCGAGTAGCTGGGACTACAGGCGCCCGCCACCTCGCCCGGCTAGTTTTTTTGTATTTTTTAGTAGAGACGGGGTTTCACCGTGTTAGCCAGGATGGTCTCGATCTCCTGACCTCGTGATCCGCCCGTCTCGGCCTCCCAAAGTGCTGGGATTACAGGCGGGATGGGTCTTTAGAGCCGAGGTGAGCCTGCTAGTGCTGTGAGGTGGAGTAGCTTCAGCCCTGCCTGCCCTTCCAAGTGTTTTCTTTCTTTCTTTTCTTTTCTTTTCCTTTTTTTTTTTTGAGACAGAGTTTAGCTCTTGTCACGCAGGCTGGAGTGCAGTGGCGTGATCTCAGCTCACTGCAACCTCCACCTCCCGGATTCAAGCTATTCTGTGGCCTCAGTCTCCCGAGTAGCTGGGATTACAGGCACCCACCACCACGCCTGGCTAATTTTTGTATTTTTTGTATTTTTAGTAGAGATGGGATTTCACCACGTTGGCCAGGCTGGTCTCGAACTCCTGACCTCAGGTGATCCACTCGCCTCTGCCTCTGAAAGTGTTGGGATTACAGGTGTGAGCCATCACACTCGGTCTTCAAGTGTTTGCTTTCTCTGCAGGCTGCATGTTGTGCCTGGGTCAGTCCACCTTCCTTCGCTTTAACCACCCGGCTGAAGCCAAGTGGATGAAAAGCATGATTCCAGCAGGGGGCCGAGCCCCTGGGCCCCCCTACAGCCCTGTTCCTGGTAGGTACCAGAGTGGGGTGGGGGAGCGCAGGGGGCTGGGGTGTTCCTTCAGCAGTCCTCCTTGCTCAGTTCAGCCACACTTGGAGTGTTAGGGCAAGACAGTACCTAAGGTCTGGGCTCACTGCCATTGGCCATGGGCTGGTGGAGAATGCCAGGCAGTGGGACCACTGAGAGCTAACCAGGGCAGTGCTGCTTAGCTAAAACTGGGAAATTATGTGTCTTGAGGGAGAGCGGGCTCTGCCAGCTTGTACCCCACTGCCCTGGAGGTTGCCACTCAGTATCTGGAACTCTGGCCCACTTGTGTCACCACAGGGAGCCTCACCCTCTAGGGTGTCCTGGAAGGAAGCATTAGGTTGAACTCCCTGTAAGCTGTGGTGGGGATCATGTCCTTGGGCCTCGCCCAACCCTCACTCCATGCCTTGCCCGCTGATGACTCAGTGGAGCAGCTGTATTTTATGTGTGAATTATTGATCCCCAGAAGAGAATTGGTGATTGTTCTGGGGAACCAACACAGGCCCCCTCAGCCCAGCTGCGTAGGGGGTGGGGTGCAGACCAGGAGGCTATTATTGGGTCTACCATCTCAGACTTTGTGCTGGCATTTAGATGGCTATGGGGTGACAGGTGCTGGGGCAGATGGACATGGATGTCAGGTACACCTAGGGGGGTGGTATCAGCAGCCTAAGTGGATAGCCTGGGGACCTGAAGAAAGGTGAGTGGTCACTGGGATTACCAGTATCCATGGCAACCCCTCTGACTATATCCCACACAGTCCCCATAATTTTGGACCCAGACTCAGTCTTGCAAAGTCTTTCTCTTCTCTTCTCCCCACCCTCAATCTTTTCCAGTCCTCTGGGGGCTCAGAAGCCTGGTTTCCCAGTCTACTCGCTAGTTAATTTTACCCTGCCCTCACCCCAGCCTTGTCATGCCACTCCCTTAGCTGTCTGGGGCAGTGGTTCCAGGGACTCCTGTATGGTTGACTAGGGCTGAGGCATGGCAAAAGCAGGCTCTTGCTGGCATGGCTTAATGGGATAATTGGAGGCACTGAGCTTCACCTCCTTGCTGGCAGCCTGGCTTCCAGGAACCAGCCATTAGCACCAGCTCCCTCCCCTACCTCTGATTGGATGAAGACACACCCCTCGCCCAGCCCTGGAGGCTTTTTCTTTTCCTTTTCCTTTTTTTTTTTAATCCTGGGCCTCTGGTTCCTGTGGTGGGAGGCCCTGTCGTCCTATTAGACTAGGAGCCCCTGGAACTTCTGGCCAGCTCTGCAGCAGGTGCCCATCTTCTTTGTATAATGCCCTTCTTTTTTCTTTTTTTTTTGTTTTGAGATGGAGCCTCACTCTGTCGCCCAGGCTGGAGTGCAGTGACGCGATCTCGGCTCACTGCAACCTCCACCTCCTGGGTTCGAGTGAGTCTCCTGCCTCAGCCTCCCAAGTAGCTGGGACTAGAAGTGCGTTTCACCACACCTGGCTAATTTTTTATTTTTAGTAGAGATGTGGTTTCACCATGTTGGCAAGGCTGGTCTCGAACTCCTGACCTCAGGTGATACGTCCACTTCAGCCTCACAAAGTGCTGAGATTACAGGAGTGAGCCACCATGCCTGGCCTCTTCTTTTTTTTTTTTTTTTTTTTTTTTTGAGACAGTTTGCTGTGTCACCCAGGAGGCAGGAGTGATCTCAGCTCAGTGCAACCTCCTGGGTTCAAGCGATTCTCATACCTCAGCCTCCTGAGTAGTTGGGATTACAGACATGTGCCACCATACCCAGCTAATTTTTTATATTTTTAGTAGAGGTGGGGTTTCACCATGTTGGCCAGGCTGGTCTTGAACTCCTGTCCTCAAGTGATCTGCCCACCTCGGCCTCCCCAAGTGTTGGGATTACAGGTGTGAGCCACTGTGCCTGGCCTACCTGCCCTTCTTGAGGAGGGATATAGGATATAGATTGGAGGAGTCTAGTCTTGGGGTGAATTGACAACAGTAGGCTTAGAGCGCCTATCATTGTTAACTGTTTTAAGTCACAGGCAGGAAGGCCCTGCCAATTCCCTTCCGTTACAGAAGGAGAAACTGAGGACAAGTGACTTGGCTAAGGTTGCATAGCAGGTCAGTGTCAGAGCTAGCTGGTACCAGAACCAGATCTCCTGGCTTCTTCTCCAAAGCCCTGTTAGTCTCACTGTGCTAGGAGGAAGTGGGCTAGTGCCCTGGCTCTTATGCTATGCAGCTCCCCAAAGTCAAAGACCTTTCCATTTCCCTCCAGCAGAATCAGAAAGTCTGGTAAATGGGAACCACACCCCACAGCCTGCAACACGGGGACCCTCGGCCTGTGCCAGCCACAGTTCCCTGGTGAGCTCTATTGAGAAGGACCTGCAAGAGATCATGGACTCACTGGTGCTAGAGGAGCCTGGAGCTGCTGGCAAAAAGCCTGCCACAACCTCTCCACTGTCGCCGATGGCTAATGGTGGGCGCTACCTGCTGTCTCCCCCAACCAGCCCTGGTGCCATGTCTGTGGGCTCCAGCTATGAGAACACCTCTCCAGCCTTCTCTCCACTCTCTTCACCAGCCAGCAGTGGAAGCTGTGCCAGTCACTCACCCAGTGGGCAAGAGCCAGGACCTTCTGTGCCCCCGCTGGTACCTGCCCGTTCCTCCAGCTACCATCTGGCCCTGCAGCCCCCACAGTCCCGCCCAAGTGGTGCTCGCTCTGAGAGTCCTCGGCTGAGCAGGAAAGGGGGCCATGAGAGGCCTCCCAGCCCTGGCCTCCGGGGTCTGCTAACAGACAGCCCTGCAGCTACTGTGTTGGCAGAGGCCCGGAGAGCCACTGAGAGCCCCCGGCTGGGTGGGCAGCTGCCTGTGGTGGCCATCAGCCTGAGTGAATACCCAGCTTCTGGTGCTCTCAGTCAACCCACCAGCATTCCTGGCAGCCCTAAGTTCCAGCCTCCAGTCCCTGCTCCCCGAAACAAGATTGGCACACTCCAGGACCGCCCTCCCAGCCCTTTCCGTGAGCCTCCAGGCAGTGAGCGGGTGCTAACAACTAGCCCCTCACGCCAACTGGTGGGCCGAACATTTTCAGATGGGTTAGCCACCCGTACCCTGCAGCCTCCTGAGAGTCCCCGCCTGGGCCGGCGGGGCCTGGACAGTATGCGAGAACTACCCCCCTTAAGTCCATCTCTGTCCCGGCGAGCCCTCTCCCCACTGCCCACCCGGACCACCCCAGATCCCAAGCTAAGCAGGGAAGTGGCAGAGAGTCCTCGGCCCCGCCGCTGGGCAGCCCATGGGGCTTCACCAGAGGACTTCTCCCTGACGCTGGGGTCACGGGGCCGTAGGACACGGAGCCCCTCACCCACACTGGGTGAGTCTCTGGCACCCCGCAAGGGCAGCTTCAGTGGCAGGCTGAGCCCAGCCTACAGTCTGGGCTCTCTTACTGGGGCTTCACCCTGCCAAAGTCCCTGTGTCCAGAGGAAGCTCTCCAGTGGGGACTTGCGGGTGCCTGTCACAAGGGAGCGGAAAAATAGCATCACAGAGATCAGTGACAATGAGGACGACCTCCTGGAGTACCACCGGCGACAGCGCCAAGAGCGGCTCCGGGAGCAGGAGATGGAGAGGCTGGTGAGCAGGTGCCAGGGAGGCTTGCCACTGTCCATGGCAGAGTCTCTGCCAGGGCTCGAGCAGGCCAGTTGGCAGAGCAGGAGGGGCCCTCAAACAGGGCTTGGGCTTCTCAAGGTTCCCCACCTCCAGGATACACTTTAGTGATCAATATCTTCTGGTTCCGGTGCCCTGAAGAAGAAATTTTCTTGAAATCTCTAAGGCTTTATTTTAAATTCGTGCTAATTTTGCATTTCTTCAACATAGCATTTGTTTTAATGTATAAATTAAATTTCACATTGTTTACTCAAGCACAGTGTAGCTCTAGGAAAACATAGCACAGGTATGGTAAGACCTTGAACCTACCAGTTTGAGAAGCAGGTTGAAGTAGGTTGAGTAGGCTGAAGCTCAGAGAGGGGAATGGCTTTGTCCAAGGTCACACAGCAAGTTCTGGCAGAGCTGGAATTGGAACCCAAGTCTCCTGTCTGACTCTGAGACTTTTTTTTAGAAAAGTACCTTGTCCTTTTTTGCTTCTCTTTGGCGTCTACAAGTGGGTAGGAGCTGCTCACCCTGGCCCAGGCAGTATCATCTAGGAGTATGGGTGGCAGGGAAGAAGGACAGGGCAGGATAGGCAACCCTGGCCTGACCGTTAGCCAGCCTCTGTAATTGTGACTGTGTGTGTCCGTGTGCATGCGTGTGGGTGTGTGCAGGGGCCGGGTGTGGCTCTAGGCAGCTGTCCTGGAGACGGCATCTGAGCTGGGTGGGGGCCAGGATTCCCCAGATAACTCAGGGAGCTTAAGGGGCTCTGGTTGGTGTGTACACAGTCGAGCCCATGTACAGAAGAATGGATTCTGCCCTCTGTCCTTGCAAGCAGAACAGGGTTCTTTGGGAGGTGGACAGGAACCCTGGGACTGGTTTGAGGAGGAGAATCAGAACTGATGAGAACCAGAAATGAAGCATCTGGAGATGCTTTTGGAAGAGGTTGGGACAGTTTTGGATGAGGGTATAGGATTGTGTGTTTGTGCTGGATGGGGGTGAAATGAGGCGGATTCTGTCTTTTCCTTTGCTGCATCTTCTCTTCACTGTTTTTGCATTGGTCTAGATGGGAATGCATGGCCATTCTAAGCTGGGGTCTCATCCTGGAGAGGGGGCAGTGAGCCTGGCACAGGCAGAGTGGCAGGCACAGCCTCCCCCAACTCCTCCATCAGTCTCCCCACCCCCATTCCCACACATAAGCACATATCTTACCACTAGTCCTGACCTGCCTTACCTGCCACTTTAAGTCTTGGAGGCTGCCGGCCCTGCCCCTCCCACCTCAACCAGGCTGCTTATCTGGGTCCTGGGGCAGGGGCGGAGGCACTGGCCCAGCCTCCCAGGTGCCGAGGCTCTGTTCCTGTTTTTTTTTTTTTTTTGCCATGGAACTGGGCAAGCAACAGGAGGGAAGCTGGGTAAGTGTATGAGAACGCCTCTCCAGCCTTCTCTCCACTTCCTGCGGTTTGGGTTCATGGCCAAACTGTAAGTGGTGAGAGACACTTGAGGAGGTCTAGGGACCCTAGAGAGCCATGGGAGCCTCACAAGCCAGGCTTCAGGCCTATAGGTAGGCCTGCAGGAGAAGGCGACAAGACCAGGAATGCGATTGTATCATCCCTCCTTTACTCCTAGGCCCCTGAGAGGTGACTGTATCTGGGTGGGTGTGTATGTGGAGAGGGGTGGATGAAGTGGTAGGGCCCTGGGAGTACTCACTCATGGGCCTGGGCATTCAAGGACTGGTAACAGCCCATTCTGCTGATAAACAGCCAAGGACTGCCTGAAGGTAACTTGGAGCTGAGGTGGGGACAGAGGGCCGTGTCCTTGGTCTACCTCTTCTCCATGTGTGTCTGTGGTTGGGTGTCTGGTCCCTGTGGGCTTGTGGGTCTGTTTTCCAGCCCTGTCTGTCTGCATACATGCCCACCTGTCTGTATGCTAGACTGTGTTTATCTGTGAGTGTGCATCAGTGTGCATTGGTGCATGTCAGGGCTGGTGTCTTTGTACCTGCTTATTAATGCAAGTCCAGGGCACATATTGTGTCCTTGTGTGCCTGTGCATCAATGCTGGTGTGTCAGTGTGTGTCCTCGTGTCTGTAGATCTGTGTGTTCCTGCATTAGGACAAGCACCCAAGTTTATCTGTGTCTCATTGTGGTCTGTAGTCTACTTAACAGTATGTTTCCGTATGTGTTTGGTGTGTTCCTTTGTGTCCATGAGGAAGCCCTGTCCTGGGATAGATTGAAAAAAGAAAGGAACAGGAAGATGGAAGGGGCTGTCCCAGAAGTGGGCAGGAAGAACCAGGCTGTTGTGCCATGTGGACAGGTGGCACAACAGCCTGGTTCTTCCTGCCCACTTCTGGGGCACCCTATTTCCCTCTGCCTCCCCCAGGTCTTGGGGTCAGGCATCTCCTGACTTGACACTGATGACCTAGCCACCAGTAACCTTGCTCTCCCTCCTGACAGGATACTGAACCTGGCGCTATCCCCACCAGGGCTCAGCTTCCTCCCCTTCATGTCCTGCTCTGTCCATCCTCCCCAGGAACGCCAGCGCCTGGAGACCATCCTGAACCTGTGTGCCGAATACAGCCGGGCTGATGGGGGATCTGAGGCCGGGGAGCTCCCCAGCATTGGGGAGGCCACTGTAGCATTGGCACTGGCAGGCCGGAGGCCCTCACGAGGCCTTGCAGGGGCCTCTGGGCGGAGCAGCGAGGAGCCTGGAGTTGCCACCCAACGCCTGTGGGAGAGTATGGAGCGCTCAGATGAGGAAAATCTCAAGGAGGAGTGCAGCAGCACTGAGAGCACCCAGCAGGAGGTGAGATGGAGGGGTAGGCAAGACAAAGAGGCTGAGGTTGGACACGTGCTGGGGGCAGAGGAGGCTGGTGTATCGAATGCCAAGGTCCAGTGAGGAGAAGGATCAAGTTTGGGAAGAGATTCGAGAGCAGAGGTGCAGAAATGAGACAAGGAAGAGAAGGGAGGTGTTGATGAACTTCCCAAGCTATAAATATGCTTTATGACCTGCCTTTCCATGGGGCTCCACCCAGGCCTGGCACTCAGTGGTAAATCTTTATTATCTTCAGCAGAGCCCTTATTGCTCCCCTCAAAGGTGGGGCCGGGGGGTGGGGGGGCAGGGAATTAGCCTCCTGTCTCAGTCCAGCTATTCCTCAGCAAGTGCCTGGAGGAACAGGTGATCCATTTTATTGGTCTGACTCCAAAAGGCTCTAGGCTTCCTCAGTTGATAGCTTCCCTCCCCTCCAGCATGAAGATGCACCTAGCACCAAGCTCCAGGGAGAGGTGCTAGCCCTGGAAGAGGAGCGGGCTCAGGTGCTGGGGCGCGTGGAGCAGCTCAAGGTCCGTGTGAAGGAGCTAGAGCAGCAGCTGCAGGAGTCAGCCCGAGAGGTGAGCCATGAAGACCCTAGCTAGACTCTTCCCTAGGCCAACTGAAGGCCCCAGAGAGGGGCCACAGTCAGCTGCTTTGATGGGGACCCTGGTGTCTGCCCCCAGGCCGAAATGGAGCGGGCACTGCTGCAGGGAGAGAGGGAGGCAGAGCGGGCACTGCTGCAGAAGGAGCAGAAGGCAGTAGATCAACTGCAGGAGAAGCTGGTGGCCTTGGAGACAGGCATCCAGAAGGAGAGGGACAAGGTAACCCACACCTGGCCCGGCTTAGTGCTGGGTACCAGTGGCCTGGGAGAGAAGGAGAAACATCTTCTCTGGGGCCCTGTACCCCTCACCTCATCATCCATTCTGCAGTACAAGTGGTCTCTGTGGCCTTCCAGGGACAGGGTGACTTGTCCTCCTCTGTGGAAGGTACCAGCTTGGAGGGCACTGCCAGGGGCTGGGCTGGTGTCTGGGGTCTCCTCTGTTTGGGTCTGTGTGCTACCTCTGGGTGCCTGCCATCCTAGGCCCTTTATGGCCCTTCTAGGAAGTGCCAAAGCCCCTTCTTGGGCAGTGAACACAGCCCGAGGGACTGACACTGGGGAGTGATTCAAGTTTGGGCCCCACCATCTGGAGAACATCTCCCTCCAAGCACGCCACAGGTTCTTACATGGTGATCTTTGGGAGGTGACCCTCGGGCCTCTGCTTCCCTTGAGCCTTCAGGATCTGCAGCCTCCTGTCCCAGGTGACCCTAGCTCCTGCCCCTGCCCCTTTCAGATTTCGTGCCAGCCTGCAGGGGCCACTCCCAGATGCCCAACACCGTGCCAAAAGCTCTGAAGTGGAGAGGGGTCATCTATTTCTGGATCTGACAGTATTTTTCCAATAATTTAATTTTCCTTCTGGATTTTTTGAGTTTCTTCCTCCTGCCCTCAATTTTGAGGATCTTAAAAATTCTTTGACCCGTTTTTTTTTTTTTTTTTTTTGGAGCTTTGGCTCTGGCCCCCAAAACCACACTCCCAAATTCTGTGCCAAATTAACTCCATGCTTGCCAACTAGGCCTACACTAACGCCCCTTCTAATCACTGACCTGGGCTTTCCGCATGCCCCTAACTGCCAGTGCCACCCAGGTAGGGCTGAGCCATGCCAGCTTTTGCACTAACTCAATGGGTGCCTCCGTGCCCCTGGCCTCTCCCCTCTAATGCTGCCTCCTTCTTTTCTTGGTGTGGGACCCCAGAATTTTGATATGAAAGGAATTGGCAGGAGGACTGGTAGCTCAACTTTACTCAAGGGGGCATTGGTAGGAGGGGTATAATGGTGGGGGAAATGCTTGGCTGTGGAGCTGCTCAGACTGAAGTTCTTCCCATTGGAAATGCCTAGGCTGCTGTCTTAGGCTACTGTCTGAGGACAGCGTGAGATAACTCAAGGAAGCTTCCTGGCAGCTTCCTGTACAGCAGACCAGGCTGTCTTCCACCTAGTCCCCTGCCTGCCTTCTGCAGCCAAGGAGTAAGGAGGCCCAGTTGTGGGCATGGTCTTGGAGGGCTTGAATAGGACCTCTCTGCCAACACAGTGGCTACCCTTCCTAGCTTTCCCCTGGGGCTTCCTAAATTCAGATACCCATCAGAGGTTGGTAATGGGTAGCCCCTACTCTTCTCCTCACCCCTGAGCCACCTATAACACAGGGTATTTTAAAGACTGAGTCCAAGGCTGAGGAAGCACCTAAACCTCAGGAACTGGCCTGATCAGGTCCTCCTCTCTGGGGAAGGGTAGATGAGTTGGGTAGAGGGGTGGGAGTGACTGGGTTCAGCACAGGGCCTCACTCCCAGGGATAAAGCTCATCATTTCAGAAGGAACCTGCCTAATCTCGTTTCCCACTGACCTGGAGTTTTTTGGAGGCCTGGACTTCACTTTCTCTGTGAGGAAGAAAGAAGTTATTTGAGGCTGTGGTAGTGATGGTGGTGGTGGTGGTGGTGGTGATGGTGGTAGTGATGGCAGTGGTGTAGAGGGTTCAGTCGGCTTCCCTCCCCTGCCCCCAGCCCATGGCTCCACTCCGACTTTGGAATCAGTAATCACAGTTTCTCCTCTGCCTGTCCTTTGAGGGGTGACTCACCAAACCCTCCCCTCGTCCCCCTTCCCGCCCTCAGAGGTGTCATCTCACCCCAGACAGAACAGTCCACCCCCTCTGTACCCACTCCTGGGACTCTTATTACCATGACAACGGCCCGAACTAATTGCAACCCTCATCCCTGAAGTTCAGCCTGCAGGGCCAACACCCCACCCCGACCCTGGGCAGGAGGGGAGGGAGGCCAAGGGTGTTGGGCTGGGGTCCCTTCTACCACACTGCTTTAACATCCTCAGCTCCTGATTCACGCCCAACCCTGGATTTAACCCTCACCATCACCTTTTACCCTGGGTTAAATTTTGGTCTCTGGGCTGTGGTAGAAGGGGAGGGATGAGAACTGGAGGCTCCGATTCTGTGATGCGGAACCAGCCTTGACTGGTTTGGAGAGAAAACAGAGGGCCTTTTCTCAGGACCTACCCAACAATTTCAGTTCAAGGGACCCCAGGAGACCAAAATCTGTGCCCTGCCCCCACACCTCTGCCTGTGTTACCCCACTCCCTGCACCTCTGACTGCTGTGTTACCCTTCAGCTCCTGGCCTCGGGCCCTCTGCCTCTTCACCTCTTTCCCTCCTCACTTTCCCTTTCTACTCTTTTCTTTCTCCTCACCTGGTTATTCTCCTCTTTGATTCCAGCCTTTTTTCTTCTCTCAACCCCCATTGCCGACCCCCATTCTGTCCCGCCCTGGCCTCCCTCCCGCGCTCCCCTCCCGCCGCTGCCGGGCCGGAGTTGAGGAGTGTGTGTTCTGTTTCTCCCCTGTGCCCCGCCCTCTCCCTCCCGCCGACCAGGAGAGGGCGGAGCTGGCCGCGGGACGGAGGCACCTGGAGGCCCGCCAGGCGCTCTACGCCGAGCTCCAGACGCAGCTCGATAACTGCCCCGAGTCAGTGCGGGAACAGTTACAGGAGCAGCTGAGAAGGGTCAGTTCCACCGCCCCCCCTCCCCCGGCCCCCGCGGGCCACGCCCCAGAAGGAAGAGAGGAGAGCGGTGGGACGGGACCACCTGGCCCCTGCAGTACCTGCCGGACACCAGGGTCGGTGCTGTGGCTTGGAGGGAACCGGGAAGGTTGGGGGGATCAGCGCTCCAGGCCATGATGCCCGCGAAAGGGCAAGGCCAAGTACAGCGGGAGCTGGGTGAAGGCAGGTTTCCTACCCAATTTCCCCGGGTCCAGCCCCATACAACGCATGCACCTGTGGCCTGGCCTTCCAGGTGCAGAGTGGCATTGCAAGCACCACCCAACCCCCTTTGTCACTGTCGTTGAAGGAGGCAGAGGCCCTGGAGACTGAGACAAAGCTCTTTGAGGACTTGGAGTTCCAGCAGTTGGAGCGGGAGAGCCGCGTGGAGGAGGAGCGTGAGCTGGCCGGTCAGGGGCTGCTCCGGAGCAAGGCTGAGCTGCTCCGCAGCATCGCCAAGAGGAAGGTGTGCCCCACTCCGTTCCCTGCTGCGTGCTGTTGGAGGCCTGTGACCTGGGTTTGAATCCCAATGACTTCACAAAAGTTAACTTCGCCTTTTGTGCCTGGGTTTCCTTGTCTGTAAAATGAGAATTATAACAGGTTGTTATGAGAATTAAACAAGATGTAAAGACAGAATAAGATGTGATTGTAGTAAGCACTCGGTGAAGAATAGCTATTATTATTAAGCTCTGACTCCCCTCGGTCTTCCAGTGGAAAGTGGATTCTGCTCTTATTCAGAGCTTAACACTGGCCCATCAGGAAGGTGAAAGATGGAGGAGGAGGAGGTTTGCCCCGTGCTTGCAGAGCTCTTGTCTGGTGGAAGTGCTGGGACACACAGAAAGATTTGAGATCTGGATATTAAAGCCAGCTAGGGGCCCTAGAAAGGGCATTCATTTGGGTTCCAGCCATGGCTCCGTCCTCCCTTGGCCGAGCTATAAAACAAGGGTTATTGCGTATTGTGGCCTGGTTGGCTCTGACATGCTAGCTAGATACTGTGATTGTCTGCTCCTGATCTCAGCCAGACCACAGAATGATGGCGCAGGTGCCTGTGTGTGAGGGTGGGGAGTAAAGCTGGGAGGAGGTATGTGTTAGTAAGGGTTGGGAAGAGGTGAGAGAGGGACTGGAGAGGATGGTTCAAGCAGCTTCCACCCTTATGGCTGAAGCTTGTGGCCAGGCACATGCACACATGCATGTACATTATGCCTGGCTGGAGTTAGTGTGGGGGAAGTGAGCATGGTGAGACTGGGGAGTGGTGTCTAAAATTGGCGACTTAGAAGATTTGCTGGCTAGCCTGGGGCTGTTGGTAAATGGGGAGCTGCTGGACTTTACTTGAGTCCAGATCCCATGCTTCTCTCCCTGAGCTGCTGTCTTACAAATGCGCTGACTGATGAATGGAAGGAAGAAAATTGACACACCTAAGCACATGAGTGTGTGTCAGGCACTTTGCTGGGAGCCTTCCTTGGATTACCTCATGCTGTCCTTAGGATGGTATCACAAGACAAGTGCTATTATCCCCATTTTATAGACAAGGAAACTAGGAGTAGGAGAAGCTACACATTTTGCCCAAAGCCTCCCATAATATAAGCTTCAGAGTCAGAACTGGAACCCAGGCCTGTTGGCCCAAATCCCATGTTCCTTCTACTGTACTGCACTGAGGCTAGCGGTGGGCACTTCTCTAGCCTCTTCCTCCTTCTTCCTGGAGGGAATGAGGTAGGGAGCTGTAGATCAGCTAATCTCATCCCTTTGGGATTCTGGTGAGTATAAGCTCCAGGGAGTTTGGGAGGGCTTGGGAGTAGTGGATTCCTCTTCCCACACCCACTCTGGCTCCTGGGAAACCAGAGCTCAACCCCTGGGACCTGGGGTATCACATTCTTCCCCATGCTCCTCCTTAGGAACTTTATCCAGCTTTCATTCTCAGACCGTAGTGTCCCACCCTAGGCTCTGTCTACCCTGGTGCCCTGTGCTCCCCTGCCCTTTCCACTCTGATTCAGAGTGGCTCAGAGTACTGGCCTGGGAGTTCAATAGATGATTCTAGTCCTTGCTCTACCACTTAGCTGGCTAAGAGATCTTAGCTCCTAAGTATGTTGGTGTTCTCACCTATAAAATGGATATAAATGCAGCTGCCTCATAAGGGAGCTTATTAAATGACATAACAAATGCAAAACATTTAGCAGAGTTCCTGGCTCCTGATGGGTTCTTAGTAGATGGTGGCTCTTGCAGTGAGGATTACTGCCTAGCCTACTTTGTTGTTGTTGTTGATTTTGAGACAGAGTCTCACTGTTGTCGCCCAGGCCAGAGTGCAATGGTGTGATCTCAGCTCACTGCAACCTCCACCTCCGGGGTTCAGGCGATTCTCCTGCCTCAGCCTCTCGAGTAGCCAGGATTACAGGTGCCCCCCACCACACCTGGCTAATTTTTGTATTTTTGGTAGAAATGGGATTTCACCATGTTGGCCAGGCTGGTCTCAAACTGCTAACCTCAGGTGATCCAGCCTCCTCAGCCTCCCAAAGTGCTAAGATTACAGGCGTGAGCCACCACACCCAGCCAGCCTACTTTGGTCTTCTTTTGGACTGACCGCAGATTTAGGACACCATCCTTCTTTAACTCTTCCTTTCCCATGATTTGCTCCTAAGGGTGGTGGTTTAAGGCTGCCTTCTTCAGGAAGCCCTCCTGGGATTAACCCAGCCCATTTTTCCCATCCCTCATCCTTCCCCCTTATTATCTTTTCATTTCCTTTTAGCACATGATTGTTGAGCTAGGTACTGTTCTAAAAGCCCTATTGGGGGTATAAAGACAGAAAAGACAATGTGGATCTTATGTTTGGGGCAGGGTGGTGGTAGTGGTAACAGATATATTCACAAATAACAATAATAGAGGCAGATGGTGATACAGAAGAATATGAGCACAGAGGAAGGAGCAAAGAAATTGAGTGGCAATCAAGGGAGGCTTTGGAGAGGAGGTAGCATTTGGTCTAATCTTAGATGATAAGTAAGCTCTTGATAGATAGAGAAGATTGGGACAGCTCTTCTGGCCTAAGGAAGCGACAGAAGAAAGGCCTGAGAGTTTACAGCTACGCAGCTGAGTGTACCATGTGGCTGAGCTGAGAGAACATGGAGGCGGTAGGAGGGAGGGGAGCTGCAAAGGGTTTGGGAGCCCCGAATGCCTGATAAGGAGTCTGTGCTTTATCCTGTGTGTAATGAGGAGCCACTGAAAGATTTGGAGGAGAGGCATGACCTGACCTTATTTGTGGATTTTTAAAAATTATTCAAGTAATATTCCTTTTTAGAAAGTAATTTTTCTTCTTAGAAAGATTAGAAAATTCAGATAAGCAAACAAACCTCAAAGTCATCTTAGGAAGACATTTGTGACAGTATGGAGTGAATCAGGAAGTTGAGAGAGTGGAAGCAGAGGCTGGTGAGAAGGTCCAGACCAGGGAAGCAGAGGGCCTGGATTTGAGTGGTGGCAAGTGAGGTTGGGACAGGGAGAATGAGGCAGATGGAGTGTCTCTAGGCTTTGGGACCCATTGGTTGTGGGGTAAGGGAAGGGAGGTTAGAGGATCTGAGTGGTATGCCTAATGGCACAGGGGTCGTTGGTCAAGGGAGGGAGGAAGGCCCGAGGGAAGGAGCCCACATGGCAGCCTGTGTTTTCTTAGGGTGAGTTGAGGCCAAGCAGAAGAGCTGGTTGATCTCCTTCACCTGAGCCTTGAGTCTCTGGGCAGGAGAGCCAGCTAGTTCTCACCTTGAGCTCAGCCCTGTCTCCCCAGGGCCTGATCAACCACCCCATCTCCTTTAGGAGCGCCTGGCCGTCCTGGACAGTCAGGCTGGGCAGATCCGGGCTCAGGCCGTACAAGAGTCAGAACGCCTGGCCCGGGACAAGAATGCCTCCTTACAGCTGCTGCAAAAGGTAGGGTCCCTCAGGTTGGGCTGGGGGATTTTGAGTAGGGTAAATGAGAGGGCAGTGCAGAAGGGCTGGGGTGCAAACGTGCTGGGGTGGAGCACAGGGACCCCCTCACACAATCTCCTGGCTCCCACTCCTCTTTGACTCTCTGCCATTCTGGGCTCGCAGGAGAAGGAGAAACTGACTGTGCTGGAAAGGAGATACCACTCACTCACAGGGGGCAGGCCTTTCCCGAAGACCACATCGACCCTCAAAGAGGTATCAGGATTGGGTTAGCCCCAGCTTCAGGCCCAGGGGGTGTCCTGGGAGGCTCTGAGTAACACACAGCACTTTCACCCCAGTGGCTGAGGTTGTATGGGGCATCTCCCTGAATGGGAGAGATTGGAGGAGGAATGGCCCCAAGCTCTGGAATTTGATCTTCCATGGCCACCAGCTGCCTCTGTTTAGTTGCCTTTAGGGTTCCCAGGAGCCCACTGATTTCCCTGTTTTTGGTGGCTGAATATATGTGGGGGGACTCAGGGGCCTGGGTTGGGTGGGTAGACAGCTCAGAGGCTTAGTAGGGGCTGGGCTGGATGGACTCACCTTGAAGGGGAGCATATGGATATAGGAGTGCTGATCCTGGGGCTCCTGGGCTTCAGTCCTGAGTTAGGCGTTTGTCTCAGAAGAGGATATTGAGGCCCCTTAAATGGTTCTTCCCAAGTCTGTATGTCTGGTGTGTGAGTTCCAAATAGAACATATCTGGTTTACCAACTTCATTCCCTCCCTCCCTGCCTCACTACACAAACAATTTAGGCCTGGGGTGGGGAACTGGGCCAAGTGTGAGGGATGCAGCCCCTCACTCTGTCCCCTCTCTGTAGGCCGAGCTGCTCATCCCCGAGTCCTCAGAGATGGGGCTGGGGACTAAGGCTCTGGGCCTTTTCCCAGGGTCTTCTCAGGCTGGGGCCTCCTCTGTCTCTTTAACCCCACCTGCTTCCACTCTTCTCTGCCCCAGAGCACAAGAGGTAATCACAGCTAACTGCGTGCTCTGCTTTGCCCACTGCCTGCCTGCCTGCCCGCTGAGCCCCTGCCTACAGCTTCTCCCAGGGCTTAGCTGAAGGGCATGTGGTGATAGTTTCTTGGCTGGCCAGAGTTTGGGAGAGTGTGTGTGAGCGTGCCATGCCGCCATTCCATAGAGTGCCTGGGCAGCCCATTGAATTGCATATTAATTTGCCTATATTCTGCATGCCATTCATCAGTTCTCACAACATGCTGGACCCTCTGGCTCATTTTTCTTTTCCATGACCCCAGAGGACAACCTGATTCTAGAGCTAGGCCTGGATGGGCCTTGGGTAGGGCAGGCTTATGATCCTGCACTTTGATTCAGCATGCATTGTGGAGGTCTGCCATGCTCCCAGCACCCAGATAAGCTCAGTTTCTTTCTTTTTTTTTTTTTTTGAGACGGAGTCTCGCTCTGTCGCCCAGGCTGGAGTACAGTGGCGCAATCTTGACTCACTGCAAGCTCCGCCTCCTGGGTTTTACGCCATTCTCCTGCCTCAGCCTCCCGAGTAGCTGGGACTACAGGCGCCCGCCATCTCGCCTGGCTAGTTTTTTTGTATTTTTTAGTAGAGACGGGGTTTCACCGTGTAGGCCAGGATGGTCTCGATCTCCTGACCTCGTGATCCACCCGTCTCGGCCTCCCAAAGTGCTGGGATTACAGGCTTGAGCCACCGCGCCCGGCCGATAAGCTCAGTTTCTAAGAACAGGTGATGAATACGACAGTCCCTGTTCTGCCAACCCACAGTTGAATGTGTTGGCATCTTTCCAAGGACTCACCTTGGGTAGTGGGCCCATTTTTCTGCTAGGCTTTTAGCTGTTCCTTGCTAAGGCCTCTTTCTCACAGCCCATCTTGCTCAGGCCCTGGTGATGTCTCCACCTTTCCCCACCTGTTTCTAGCTCCTGCCCGGGCTGATGGGGTGTGAGGGGACCCTGGGGAATGGTATGACTGGTGCCCAATGCTGCATGTGTGTGCTCCACTGGGGACTGCCAGGTTGTTGGGGATGGGGGTTCTCTGGGAGCTGGGTTCTGATCCTCAGTGTACTCTTAGAAGGCCTTCTGTGGGCTTCTTTGCTTGTCCCCAGCCCAGGGCGAATTCAGGTATGGGCCTTCAGGGTCTGCTTGGGTCAGGACTGGATGCCAAGGTGGCTCCAAGAGTGGAGGGGCAGGAGGAGCCTTCAGACTGTTGGTTCTGCTGCCCTTTTCTGGTCTCTGTCACTCCTTGCAGCCATCTATGGGCATAGCAGGCACCCTACCCCTGCCTTGGAGTTTGTATTGACCTGGAGTGATGGCCCTGTGGCCTGGCATGGAGTTTGGGGTGTTGGGCACCTTGTTGAACCCTGTTAACCCCTTTCTTTGCCCACCCCTACCCCTTCCACTGGGCACCCCAGGAATATGTGACCCTGGCAGAAGTTTTCCAGCTGTGTTCCCGCTTGGACCCCTATGCTTCTGCCACCCCCCCCAGTGTGCTCGCCCAGCCCCTGCCTGACAGTGAGGTACCAGCCACTGAGGGTGCCCACCAATGCCCAAGGACCTCTTTATGGATGGCCTAGATTCCCCCTTGGGCCTGGGTGGAGCTGGGGGGACAGAAGGATCTGTGTTCGACAGAGAGGGAGAAGGGCAGCCTGTATAAGGGGAGGTTGGGAGTGGTTTCTTTTCTCCCCTGGGGCCTTGGGAGCTTTCTTCAGCTCCTATGGCCTGGGAAGGGGCAGGCCTTCTGCTCTAGGATGAGGGCATCGAGTTGAGAGGACTCTGGTTTTCCTAGGCTGCAGGCTCTGTACTTCCTGTCCTTTCCCTCTCTTCCCCTGTGGGTAGGGCCATCTTATGTATTCTAGTTCCATTAACCTCTTATATTCCCTCCTGCGTCTGGCCTTGCCCCAAGTACGTGATGCTTGAGCAGCTAAAGGTGATGCGGGACACCTCGCCCATGCCCCCAGCCCCTGTGCCAGGCCTTTCTCCCTGGGCCTCCGCCTCCCGGGACCTGGTTCCCACCACCTGCCTTCCTCCCATGCTGCCCTCCTCCTCGTTTGCTTCCATCACGCCTTCACCCAAGGTTGGTGGTCTGTGAGTTCTTGCTACCCCCACCCATGACTGGTGTGCTCCGTGTGTGTTTTGCTCCTGCTCACCTGGCCTCCTGGCTCTGGGCCAGCCCAAGGGGAGTGCCCAGTGCCTGCAGGCTCTGTCTGGTGGCTGGTTTCATGGCTGGTGTAGCACATGTCTGTGGTCTGGAAGTTGTACCCTGACTGTTTCTCTTTGCCCTTAGTACATTCAGGGCAACTGTTGTCTCACTGTTTTTCTCTTCTTTTTCTTGATGCTCTCCTTTCTCCCTTCCTTCCTCCCCTTCTTCCTTCACCTTCCTGTCCATTCCCCTGATATGGCCTTCCTTTAACCTTTCCCCTCCTTCTTCCTCTTCTTTCTTCTTTCTCCCTTCTCCTGCCTTTTCCTTTCCCTTTATTTCCTGGCCTTTCCTCTCCATCCTTCCCCTCCTGTCCCCTTTTCCCCTCCCTATTCCCACCTCCAGATGGAGAAGCTGCTGCTCCCTGCTGTAGACTTAGAGCAGTGGTACCAGGAGCTGATGGCCGGGCTGGGGACTGGCCCCACTGCAGCTTCCCCTCACTCTTCTCCCCCGCCTCTGCCCGCCAAAGCTTCCCGTCAGCTGCAGGTAACCCCTCCTTCACTGCCCATCCTCCCCAGCCTTTGCACCTGTCCACTCTGATACCTCCTGCCAATCCATCAGCCACACAGTACCACCTTGAGTGGAGGCGTCAGCCCAGTCAGGGCAATGAGGGCACCTCTGGGCCCTGAGAAGGTCACTCCGTGGGCAGCTATCCTGGCATTTGGGCAACCAGAGGGCCAGCCTCCATAGTCTAAAACTGTCTGATTGAGTGTCTGGTGGAAGGAGATTCTGGAGCTATGGTCAGGTTGGGAACTGTTTGGTGCCCTGTGGTGAGCTAGGCTGTGGGTCTGGTCTATGTTTGGCAGCCCCCAACACCCAGAGCTTCTCACCCAGTCTGGGGGCCTGACAGGCTCTTGGGCCTGTGGCAACTGGAACTAGTGTGTCCTGGGAGAACTGCCAGTATTTTGTTCTCCTGGTTTCTCCAGCAGTGACACTTGGAGGCAGAAAACAAGGGGCAAAGACTCTGAAGTGACAGCCCAAGCCTCCGCAGAGTTGCCATGGAGGGCGTGGGCCTACCTGAACCTGCAGCAAGCAACTGACCATGGGGTGGGAAAGGGAGCTGGGCTAGTCTTCTCCTTAGGTTTCCTCCACTGACCTGCTGCAGTGCCTAACATTGACCATTTAAGATCATCCGTTGAGTGAATGCACTGCATCTGTAAGACTGTGACCTCAGCTAAAATTTCATGTTTCCTTGGGGAGGAGTTTGATCATATAAGACTTCTACTGTGTACCCAGCTGGTTAGAGACTTTAACATGTTTTGATTCTCTTAATCATCACCATAGGCCTTTGAGGTAGATAAAGTTAACTCATTTTATAGATGAAACACTGGAGCATGGAGAAGATAGGTAATCTTTCCAAGGCCACACAGCTAAGAAGTAGCAGAGCTTATGCCAAGTCAGGGTTTGTGACGCTAAGGGCCATATTTACCACATGCTAGTGCTGCAGGGGAGCTTGGCCATTATTTAGTCTAGTCCTACCCCCTTCTTTTGCAGAGAAGGAAGCCAAGGCCCAGAGTAGGGAGGTGTGTGACCGAGCTAGGACCAGAGGGAACCCAGTTTCTAGTTGGTCTCCTGCACAACCCTGCCTGACTGACATTAAATCCTTGCATGGGTCTGTTTACAGGTCTTTTCTTAGACCCAGGGTTGGGCTAGGGATTGGCCCAGGGAGGAACAGCATGGAAAGGAGAATTGGCAGCTGCCAATAGCATCTGGCCATTGGGCTGGCTCAGGAGGCTTGTTGTCAGAGCCAGAAGGCCTGAGGCCTAGTGCCAGGGTGATACGTCAGATCACAGCCAGACTAGGTGACATGGGGGAGGTGGCCAATGGGGGAGCCAGAAGTCACTGGGCACTATCTTTTCTTTCCAGGTTTACCGCTCCAAGATGGATGGCGAGGCCACCAGCCCCCTTCCCCGGACCCGCAGCGGCCCCCTCCCCTCCTCCTCTGGCTCTTCCTCCTCCTCCTCCCAGCTCAGCGTGGCTACCCTGGGGCGTAGCCCCTCCCCAAAGGTCTGAGGACAGTGGGTGGGGCTGCACATGTGGCAGGGGATGGAGACTGCCATGCTGGGGAGAGGCCAAGACCACCCATAAAAGCCTTGGGAATGGGGGTGAGGGCCTTCTGAGCCCAGGTCCAAACTCTCCATTCCTCTGCAGAGCGCTCTACTCACCCAGAATGGCACAGGCAGCCTTCCTCGCAACCTGGCAGCCACGCTGCAGGACATCGAGACCAAGCGCCAACTAGCTCTGCAACAGAAGGGTGAGTGACTGCCCCGCCAGCCCACCTGCTCTTCTGAGGGGACCCTGGATAGTTGCCATGCTTCCTCTATGCTCACACCTTTCACAGGATGTTTTTCCTTTCACTGGGATCAAGGCCAGAGCAGAAAGGATTTAGAGGAGTGGGTACCTAAAGAAGAGCTTCCTGGATATTTATCTATAGCCTTCAGGGCCGGAGACTAAGGGCCTAGGGGGCTGTGACATCTTTCCTAGAGAGCCTAGCCAATAAGGGAACTGCTTGTTGACCTGAGTCGGGTTAGACATTGCCCTCTCTGGAGGCAGGGAATGGATTTGATTACTTCTAGAAATGGTTGCCTGAGATATTGGCTCTGGGGACCCAGGAGTCCTTGTTGCTTGTGTGCAATTTGGTTGTTTTGAAAGCCCATGTCTGTGCCTCTCTCTCCTCTTACCCCCCCGTGTCTCTGCCGTACCCTCTGCCCGGGGTCCCCCACGCCAGTCGAGTTGCTTCCCACCGAGCCCCTCCCAACCGACGACCCAGCAGGTAGAACGTTGGTCACAGAGGGCATTGCTTTGGCCAGGCAGCCCCTGCCCTGGCATCAGCATGATGTGTCCTGCCCAGGTCCCCACTGCCTGCAGACAGGGTCCCAGGCTGAGCTGGGTTGGGGTGTCTGCTGGCCTCACCCCTCCAGCTGGCCTCTCTTCTGCCCTCAGCTGTGCTCTATCGTGTCTCCCCTGCCTTCTTTCCCGCGTTTGTTGCTTTTGCTTCTGCATCGCAGGGGGGTCTGCATTGGCATTCTGGGTG
The DNA here is from genome assembly GCF_009764315.1 of Trachypithecus francoisi. Lineage (NCBI taxonomy): Eukaryota > Metazoa > Chordata > Mammalia > Primates > Cercopithecidae > Trachypithecus > Trachypithecus francoisi. The sequence continues at coordinate 106,985,280 of NW_022681473.1, forward strand.
CTCATGGGGTTTCCGCCATCTCTTCTTTCTCCCTTCTCCAGCAGGCAGGGTGGGTGCATGTATCCTGCCTAGACCTACTTAGGCCTTGGTTGTGAGCTGGAGCCAGCTGGCTGTCATGCTGCCCGGGCACTATTTGGGTAGGTTTGGTGTCCTATGTGGACTCAGGATGCGAAAAAGCACTGAAGCCAGACTGTGCATCTGTGGCCGGTTGTGCAGGCGACTGAAGCATTGGCAGAGCAGCCAGGCCTGGAGCTGCAGGGGCCTTAGGGAAGCTGCGGGGAGAGGGGGCTGCTCTGTATTAACCTCTCCCTGCTTGCCCCTCCTTCTGTGTGTGGTGCTGCCACTGGCCTGCTCCTTAACTGGGTAGGGAGCCCACTGTGACTCCCATCTGTCTCTCCTACAGGACAACAGGTGATTGAAGAGCAACGGCGGCGACTGGCTGAGCTGAAGCAGAAAGCGGCAGCTGAGGCACAGTGCCAGTGGGATGCCCTGCACGGGGCAGCCCCCTTCCCAGCGGGCCCCTCGGGCTTCCCCACTCTCATGCACCACTCTATCCTACACCACCTGCCTGTGGGGCGGGAGCGTGGGGAGGAGGGTGAGCACGCCTACGATACGCTGAGTCTGGAGAGTTCTGACAGCATGGAGACCAGCATCTCCACTGGGGGCAACTCGGCCTGCTCCCCTGACAACATGTCCAGGTACCCCCCACGCCTGGGCCCACAGCCTCCCTCAGCCACCGCCTCAGCTCCTTGATGCACCTCTTCTTCCCCTTCTCTCCCCAGTGCGAGTGGTCTGGACATGGGGAAAATCGAGGAGATGGAGAAGATGCTGAAAGAGGCTCACGCAGAGAAGAACCGGCTCATGGAGTCGAGGGTGAGTCTGACCTGGATCAGGGAGGCACAAGGTGATGGGGCACAGAGCTGCCTGCTGCCTGTCAAGGGCCTGTGCTCCACCTCAAGCCCTTCCACCCATATTAGCCTTGCCACATTCCCTTGGGGTAGAAAATGTTTTAAAAGGTTGTATTCCTCAAACGGGTTTAGGGAACCTTGGTGAGATTACAACTTCATGGCTCTTAGGAACAGAGAAGGCAGCACAGTAACCATTCTCCAACCAGTAATTTCTTGTACGGAAACTTCCAGTTTTTGCATGTTTACTTCTGTAGACTTTTTGGCAACTACAGGAATTTTGATTCCTGTCTACCTTCATGGCAGGCCATTCCTCTTGGGACTGATTAGGAAAGGCAGGAACTGTGGGTGAAGTATAGACCAGAGGAGGAGGCAGATGTCCAAGTCAGAGTAGAGGTGTTGGCTGGGGAGCCTTGGGAGCAGAGAGGGCTGACAGCTCCTTCACATGGGCATGGAGCTGGGATTCAGCAAAGAGGGACCCGTGGTTTATCCTGGGCATAGGCAGGCTGATGAAATGTGTGCCTAGGAAGGAGAATAAATAAAGGATCTGCAGAAGCTGTTCTGTGTCCACCATTCAAGGCACTCTGCATGTTTGAGATGAGAGTGGGACGCAGAGAGTAAGGTCAGCAGTTTGAGGGATTTAATAAAAAACAGATACTGACAGTTTGAATGGAGGACCAGCCACAAAAGAATGCCTCCTATCTTATTTATGTCTAAGTATGGCAAATGTGTAAGCATCTCCTGGCAAATGTGGGGATAGGAGATTCTGCTAAGTTTTGAGCTGGGAAGAAATAGTAAATGGGAGTTAATGGTATAGGAGGTCTTTATTAGTAATTAAGACATACAAAGCATCACTGACATGCTCTGTTTTTAATTATTTGTTTTAATGACTTCTAAAATCCTTTTATAGTGGCTTTTATAAGTTCAGTTCTGACCTTAGTCTGTAGTCACTTTGTGCCCATAAAGTTTGAAGTTCAATAGCAGATGTTTCTAATTTGGAGTTTCAAAAGGCCTTCAGTTAGTGATTGGGAAAGGACTATATATTAGCTGTCAAAAAAAGTTGTCTAGATAACCCACGTTCCGAGAATTCAGATACAATTGTCAGAGCCCCATTTATTTTTTGAGTGCTTTCCTACTGGAATCAGTAATGGGCATTTATATACATGATCTAATTTCATTTTCACTATAATTCCAGGAATGGGTATTCTTAACTTCATTTCACAAATGAGGCAATTGAGGCTTAAAAAGTTTAAATGACTGGGTGTGGTGGCTCACGCCTGTAATTCCAGCACTTTGGGAGGCCAAGGCAGGCGGATCACCTGAGGTCAGGAGTTCGAGACTAGCCTGGCCAACCTGGTGAAACTCTGTCTACTAAAAATACAAAAAAGTTAGCCCGGCATGGTGGCAGGTGCCTGTAATCCCAACTACTTGGGAGGCTAAGGCAGAAGAATCACTTGAACCTGGGAGGCGGAGGTTGCAGTTAGCCGAGATCACGCCATTGCACTCCGGCCTGGGCAACAGAGTGAGACTCAGTCTCCAACAAAAACAAACAAACAAAGTTTAAATGATTTTATCAAGATCACAGAGCCCATAGTGGTAGCAGGGCCAGGGTTTGAAGTCAGGACAGTCATGCTTAAAGCATTTCTCTTTAACCAGCCAGGGCTCTTGGAGAGGGTGGGCTTTGAAGATGATGCCTCCTCATGCCAGACTACCCTGAGGTGGATGCCTCCTGCAGCCCTGCCCAGGTGTGACAAGGGCCAGTGGGGGGAAGAGGATGGCCATAGGTGCTGACCCCTTGGCTTTGGGGGCAGGAGCGGGAGATGGAGCTGCGGCGGCAGGCCCTGGAGGAGGAGCGGCGGAGGCGTGAGCAGGTAGAACGGAGGCTACAGAGTGAGAGTGCCCGGAGGCAGCAGCTGGTGGAGAAGGAGGTCAAGATGCGGGAGAAACAATTTTCCCAGGTGAATGGGCGGTGGAGCACAGTGGTGGTTGGCTTGACGGTGAGGGCTGTAGAGAAGTGGGGAGAACCCAGGGTTTCTGTGTTGGGCTGTAAGACCTGTTCTACTCCAGAAAAGATTGCTGTTGGCTTAACACAAGCAGAATTCTACCTGGGACTCATTGACCCCAAAACATAGACCTACCTACCAGGACTGTTCAAATGTGTGTGTGTGTGTGCTGGGGTAGTGGGTTGTAAGGATGTGACAGGCCACCTTGCAGACATCCAGGGTCAGAGAATAGGGTCTGGATAGGTGTCCCAGAGATGGGAGCTGGTAGTCAGGAATCAGAGTGGCTCTCCTTGGCCTCTCCAGGGCTTCAGATCTGCTTCATGAGCCTGCACTGCACCTTCCCTTCTGCTTCCCCTGCTGCCCTTCCTGTATGTGGAACTTCAGGGTGTGCTGGCCCACACCCCACAGGACCTTTCATCTCCAGTCCCCACCATCAGTGGATGACCTCACTCTGACTTTTGGTTTACGTCTCCAAGACAGAACTGTACTAGTTTCTCTTCGGGACAGAAATTCCTCGTTGCCCAAAAGCCAGCCCTACCCTTTCTCCTTAAACAGGAGACTTGAGCAGAACAATTGAAAGCAGGAGAAATTGGTTTGGGCTGGGAAATCTGCCCATGTCTCTGGTCCCAAATCCTAACTCCTACAACCCCCCATGAGAATCTGTAGGACTTAGATAGGCTGTCCCTTCTGATTAGGTCTCTGTAGGCTTCCCCAGGTTGGGAGTCCCGTGGAATCTTTCCCAAGCAGTGATCACAGCTCCCTCATTTCCTACAATGCAACAAAATAAATTCCAAGGGATACGTCAACTGGATTGGGTTTGGGAAATAATGAGAAGGGGCTGGGCACAGTGGCTCACACCTGTAATCCCAGCACTTTGGGAGACCGAGGTATACAGATCACTTGAGGCCAGGAGTTCAGAGACCAGCCTGGCCAACTTGGCGAAACCCCATCACTACAAAAAATACAAAAATTAGCTGGACATGGTATCACACACCTATAATCCCAGCTTACTCTGATGGCTGAGGCATGAGAATTGCTTGAATCCAGGAGATGAAGGTTGCAGTGAGCTGAGATCGTGCCACTGCACTCCAGCCTGGATGACGGAGTGAAATTCTGTCTCAGGAAAAAACAACAACAACAAAAAAAAATGAAGCTCTGTGAGTTTTACCCCTGTGGTTGGAATATTTGTAAAATGCCTGGTTTCCCTTTCCTGCTTTAGTCAGTGACTGCTCTGGGAGTCTGTCTTCTAGCCCCTGTCCTAGGGCTCAGGCATTGCAGCAGTGGCCACTGGTGTCTGGTGTGGGAGATGGATAGAATCAGCTATCTATGGGGTTGTGCGTTTTGTTTTTTTTCTTTAAATAATGTGTGGTGTTTCCTGGCCATTTTAATGTTCTTCTGGGAAAGGAAGAGTAGAAAAATATTCCAGCTGACTGAGAATTCTAGTTCGTATCAGAGGTAGAGTAAACCTTAGTAATTACCTAGTTCAAAGCCCATGTTTTACATGGAAGGAAACTGAGGACCAGAGAAGGGATGTGACCCAAACAAGGTCCCATGGGAAGTCAGAGACTAGATTTCTTATTGGGCTTTTCTTCCCAGAGTTCTTATCTGGCCTCTTACTTTATTCTGTTTGGCTCAGGAGGGAAAGGAGGGACAGGGCAAGACAAAAGATGCTGTGTCTTGGTTATAGGTGGGAAAACTGAGGCACAGAGTGACTTCGCAGTTTGCCTGGCCCTAGATAGAGTCAACGTAGGCATGGTAGGTCCCCACTTTTGCTATAAGCCCTATGGAGCCAGTGACCACCATGGGTTGGGGATGGGTGATGTCAGGCTGTTGGGGTTTAGAAGTGAAGCCAAGGGGCCTGGACAGGGAAATAATGAGGGAAGAGAGGAAACTCTCCTGACCCTCCCTCTTGCTCCCAGGCACGACCCCTGACCCGCTACCTGCCAATCCGGAAGGAGGACTTTGACCTGAAGACACATATTGAGTCATCAGGCCATGGTGTTGATACCTGCCTGCACGTGGTGCTCAGCAGCAAGGTACAAGGCGTGTGTGGCCCTAGGGTGCTGGGGAGAGGGAGGACCCCATTGTGAGAGGCACCTCCTGGGTCGTTGGAATAGTGGCGTCAGTCTCTACCTTATCTAACCAGATCTCTGTCCCAGGACCTGGTATGCTGGCCTGAAGAGATGTTGGGGACAGTCCCCCATGAATACAGGCACAGGCGATGGCACACACTTAAGGCTTAAGGGCTGCACATTTGAGTCCTTCCTTACTCCTGCTTCCCACCAGGTCTGCCGTGGCTACTTGGTCAAGATGGGCGGCAAGATTAAATCATGGAAGAAGCGTTGGTTTGTCTTCGACCGGCTCAAGCGCACCCTTTCCTATTATGTGGGTGAGTTCCAACAAGGCCGTCCTGGGGGCCAGCCAGGACCCCTGGGCTCTGTTACCCAGGATGGCTGGTCTTCTAGAAGGAGGCCAAGCTTCCAAGTAGGGGACCAGAGGCTTGGACTGGGCCTTGCCCTCCTTCCCTGAAATGTACACAGTGTACCTGGTTCACCTCCATTTATGTGTTCATTCATTCATTCCTTCCTTCAGCAATGTTACTAAGCATCTAATAAGTTCCAGGCACTGTTCTAGGCTCTGGTGATAAGTAAGATGGCCACAGCTCTCTCATGGAGCTCATAGTCGGGGAAGCAGACAAGAATTATAACAATGCACAATGGGTATGCTGATAGGAGACATCCAGGCTCTGCAGGAGCATGGGGTCTTATGGTCGGAGTTGGGCTGGGAACTCCCCCTTGGACAGATTCCATCAAAGACTCCAAGACAAGCAGTTGAACAGTGCCAAGGAGTGCTCAAGATAGCCCAGGAACAGGCCGACTAGACCCTCTTGCTCCATCAGCTCTCTCTGTTCGAGCCGCTAGCCTAGTTTCCCATCCCTGGAACTTCCTTTGTACTTTTCCCACTTGGGGCGTGGGATGCTGTGTTATACCCTAGTCAGGAGAAGGTAAGGTATGCCGCAGTAACAAGAAGTCATAAAATCCCAGTGGCTGTACAGGTGCAGTGGCTCACACCTGTGATCCCAGCATTTTGGGAGACCAAGGCGGGCAAATAGCTTGAAGCTAGGAGATTGAGACCAACCTGGGCAACATGGTGAAACCTTGTCTCTACTAAAAGTACAAAAATTAGCTGGGCATGGTGGCATGCGCCTGTAGTCCCAGCTACTCAGGAGGCTGAGCACAAGAATTGCTTGAACCCAAGAGACAGAGGTTGCAGTGAGCCGAGATTGCACCACTGCACTCCAGCCTGGACAACAGAGTGAGACTCTGTCTCAAAAAACTTAATTAAAAGGCCGGGCATGGTGGCTTATGCCTGTAATCCCAGCACTTTTGAGAGGCCGAAGTGGGCAGATCACACGCTCAAGAGATCGAGACCATCCTGGCCAACATGTTGAAACCCCGTCTCTACTAAAAATACAAAAATTAGCTGGGCATGGTGGCACATGCCTGTAGTCCCAGCTACTCAGGAGGCTGAGGCAGGAGAATCACTTAAACCTGGGAGGGGGAGGTTGCAGTGAGCTGAGATCATGCCACTGCACTCTAGCCTGGCGATAGAGCAAGACGCCATCTCAAAAAAAAAAAAAAAGAAATATTAAAAAGGAAAATCCTAGTGGCTTACAAGTACTAGGTTTCCTTATGCCCAATACATGTGGACTGCACATTGTGAGTTGGTGGGGGCTCTGCCCTGCATCAGTGTTGTCTTTGCTTCAGCATGCCTTTTGGGAACATTTCTGGCCACAGTGGCAGAGGGAAAGAGAGGCTTAAGTAAGCCTGGCCTTGGTATTAAATGTCCCAGCTAGGAAGTGACACACATCATTTTTGTCCACAATTCATAGGTGGGGCTGTCTGCCAGTCACACAGCCTCACCCAGCCACAGAGCTGGGAAGAGCAATCCTGCTAGGAGCTCAGAAGAGGGGAAAAGGCTGCAGAGTTTGGTGCCAGAGATGCTCAGGTCTGGAGTGCCCTTTTCCCCCCTAACCTGGTCCCTGATCACCTGCTGGCTCCGCTAAGAAGCCTTCCCTGACCAGCCTGGGTCCTGGGTGTTTTGAGGAGGCAGGAGAGACAGAAGCACAGGTGTCCCATGTTTCTCTCTGCACCAGGAAGGTAGAGGGACTAGGGACTTTGGAGAGGAAGAAACAGGCCTGGGGAAAAGAGTTCCATTTGAGGCATGTTGAGATTGAGGTGCCTCTGGGACATCTAGGTTTAGGAGGATGGTCAGGATTAGAGGTGGAGTAATAGTTGAATCAGGTGGAATAACAGTAATAGCAGATAACCTTTATCAAGCACTTGCATGAGCCAGGTGCTATGCTAAGCACTCTGAATGCATCATCTCATTAATCTTTGAAATAATCCTATAGGGAAACACTATTTTTATGCCATTTTACAGATGAGAAAAATGATACTCAGAGAGGTTAAGTAAATTGCCCAAGGTCCCACAGCTCCTAAGAGACAGAGGTAAGTCTGAACCTGGGCAGTCAGACTTCAGAGCAGAGAAGAGGGGAGGGAGAGGGCCGAACCCTGGGGCAGGCCTACCTGTGTGGGGAAGGAGAAAGAGGAGAGACCAGCAGAGGGAGAAGGGGCAGGAGACAGGAAGCCAGCACTAACCACATGCCAGGTGCTGGGCTGGTGCTTGGCATATGTGGCCTTAGTTAGCGTCTGTGAAACAAAAGGAGACCAAGTTCAGATGGCAGGAATAGAAATGGGAGCAGAAACAGGGAAGGAAGCCAGCCAAAGGAGCAGACATTCACAAGCAGGAGGTGTCACCAGCGATGATGGATGCTGCAGAAAGGCCAAGAAAGATGTGGTCCAAAGGCTGTTAGACTCAGGGATGGGAGCTTGTCAAGAGAAGGCTTTCTGCTGTGCATGGGGCCAGGAGCCAGATTGCACAAGATTGAGGATAGGTGGGTGGTAAGGAAGCGGAGGCAGGAGTGTGTTACTATTTCCTGTGAAGGAAGGGATGAGAGAGAACAGGGGCTGGAGGGCTGAGCAGGCCCAGAGCCACGCAGGGCTGGTCCTTTTCCAAGGAGGAAATGTCAGAAATGGGCCTGGATAAGGGCCCTGGGTGCCCTGCCTGTTCCACTTGGACCCTCTTCCTGCCAACTTGATAGAAACCCCCTCATTGCCTGGAGTCCAGATTACATATTATCTCTAGGACCCCACCTTACTAGGAGTGATTCCCATCCTCCTCTGAAGCCCTGCATTATCCAGCGTCTGTTTTTCCATGTGACATCAATCCAGGAGTGTAATGATATAATAACAGTGTCACGTTATGTGCCACACACTGTGCTGAATACCTTAAATGTGTTCTTTCCTTTAATACTCATGACAACCTGTGATGCGTAGGTGGTCTCATGGAGTTCCTAGCCATGCCTTTACTAGCTATTTACATAGCTGAGTGTCTGCATTTTCCTCCCTGTGAGATTGCAGTTTCCGGCCGGGCGCGGTGGCTCAAGCCTGTAATCCCAGCACTTTGGGAGGCCGAGACGGGCGGATCACGAGATCAGGAGATCGAGACCATCCTGGCTAACACTGTGAAACCCCGTCTCTACTAAAAAATTACAAAAAATTAGCCGGGCAAGATGGCGGGCGCCTGTAGTCCCAGCTACTCGGGAGGCTGAGGCGAGAGAATGGCGCAAAGCTGGGAGGCGGAGCTTGCAGTGAGCTGAGATCCGGCCACTGCACTCCAGCCTGGGCGACAGAGCGAGACTCCGTCTCAAAAAAAGAATAAAATAAAATAAAATAAAATAAAATAAAATTAAAAAAAAAGAGATTGCAGTTTCCTAAGAGAAGGGTCTCTGACTTCTCTCTGAACCCCGGTGTCTAGGACTCAATTCATTCAGCATTGAGTACCTACTGTGTGCCAGGCACATAGTTGTTTGTGTTGGAGGAGGTAGACCATGAATGGATAAAGGAGGATTCCGATTCAGCATCAGTTCTATACAGAGGAGCATCTGTGCTGTGGGAACACAGGAGAGCACAACTGTGCACTGTCGTGGTGCCATTTTGCGATGGGTCTTGAAGATTGTTTAGGAGTTTGCCAAGGAAATGGGCTGGAGGAGACAGTTCCAGCATACAGAGTGTATTATTAAGGGAACAGTGAGAAGCTCAGATAGGACTTGGGACTCATGCAGGGGAAGGTTGTGATACAAGGCTGGAGGGACATGTTGGCACCAGTCTGTAAGTTGCCTTTACCAAGCCACGGAGGTTGGGGAGAGGAGGCGCACTCGGGGAGGAGCTTACTTCCAGCCGGCACCATTGAGTTTAGTGATCGGCGTGACCTCTCCTGTAGGACTCAGGCTCACTGTTAAGGATATCAGCTGTAGCATCTGAGCAGTGCCACAGACAAGGTGGCCCAGGCCCTGTGCTTTCCCTTGACAGGGATCCTGCCCCTTCTCACTGAATGGTCACCTCTGCTCAGGTAGTTTGCCCCTTTCCTGCCACCTCTGACTTCCAGAGGCTATATGCTATATGTATATGCTAAATGCTCTGTACACATCAAGGGAGTGTGCTTCCTTTCTTTTTATTTTATTTATTTATTTATTTATTATTTTATTATTTTGAGACAGAGTTTTTCTCTTGTTGCCCAGGCTGGAGTGCAGTGGCACGATCTCGGCTCACCACAACCTCCGCCTCCCAGGTTCAAGTGATTCTCCTGCCTCAGCCTTCCGAGTAGCTGGGATTACAGGCATGCGCCACCATGCCCGGCTAATTTTGTGTTTTTAGTAGAGATGGGGTTTCTCCATGTTGGTCAGGCTGGTCTCGAACTCCCGACCTCAGGTGATCCACCTGCCTTGGCCTCCCAAAGTGCTGAGATTACAGGCATGAGCCACTGCGCCTGGCCACTTCCTTTTTTTTTAAAAAAAATAGGTAAAAGTATTCATAAAGTTCAAAAATAAAAAATATATAAAAAGGTTTAAATTGAGAATTATGCCCCACCCAGTACAGGTAAATACTTTCATTAATCTCTTGTGTATCCTTGTACACTTTTTCTTGCACAAAAGGTGGCATGCAGTACATTCCTTTTTTTTACCTCCTAATGTGTCTTAGAGATCATTCTATATCAAATTTATCTATATCTAGATATTATATCTGGGTATATACCATAGGCTTATTTCTCTGTATCAAATATTCCTTCCTTCCTTCCTTCCTTCCTTCCTTCCTTTCTTTCCTTTCCTTCTTTCCTTCTTTCTTTCTTCTTTCTTTTTTTCTTTCTTTCTTTCTTTCTTTTTTTTTTTTTTTTTTGACAGAGTTTTGCTCTTTTTGCCCAGGCTGGAGTGCAGTGGTGTGATCTCGGCTCACTGCAACCTACGCCTCCCGGGTTCAAGTGATTCTCCTGCCTCAGCCTCCCGAATAGCTGGGATTATAGGCATGCACCACCACACTTGGCTTATTTTTGCATTTTGAGTAGAGACAGGGGTTTCACCATGTTGACCAGGCTGGTCTCGAACTCTTGATCTCAGGTGATCAACCCTTCTCAGCCTCCCAAAATGCTAGGATTACAGGCATTAGCCACCATGCCCGGCCTATATCATTTTACTTAACAGCTGTATTTAGTCTTCCATGATGTGGCACACACTAACTTATTAACCAGTTCTCCACTTGATTGATATTTTGGTTGTTTCCAATCTTCTGTGACTATAGGCAATACTATACTTAATAATCTTGTGTATGTTACTTTGCATATGTGAAAGAGAAATTCTCCTAAATGTAAGCATTGGATCAAAAGATAAATGCCTTTCTAATTTTGATAGACATGGCCAAATCGTTCATAAGAGTTTTACCAATTTATACTCCCACCTGTCGTTAGACTACCTCCTTCACCATAGACTTGCCAAAAGTGTGCTGTATATTTGTTGTATGTTTTTGTCATTGGGTTAGGCGAGAAGTGGTCTCTCAGTGAAGTTCTGATTTGTATTTCTCTGTGATTATGAATGAGGCTGAGCATTATCCATATCTTTAGGATTCTGTATTGGGTTCCGTTTGGGGGTCTTGGTAGACTGGGATCTTCACCCCATTTCCCAGGTTTGGAAGCTCAGGCCGTGGAACTCCACATAAATGGAGCTAGACCTGAAGTGTGACTGGCTCCATAGCCCACCCTTACTTGCTTTGCAGACAAGCATGAGACGAAGCTGAAGGGAGTCATCTATTTCCAGGCCATTGAGGAAGTGTACTACGACCACCTGCGCAGTGCAGCCAAGGTCAGGAGTGGAGGGCACCAGAGGGAGGCCAGAGGGACAGCCATGGGGAAGGGGTGGCCTGGTGGGGCTCTGGGAGCAAAGGCCTCCAGCCTTTGCTTGTTCTCTTTGTCAACAAAGTCCTTGTTCTCTTTGTCAACTTTCTCTTCCTTTCTCCCTCTCCCCTTCCCAGAAGAGGTTTTTCCGCTTCACTATGGTGACTGAGGTACCCCTCCCCACTTAGCTGTAACCAGCACATTAACACCTCCTATACCTCACTCATCCCTGACCCTTGACTCTCCCCTTCATCCCCCCCCCCCCCCCCACTTTCCCCAGGCCCAAGGGAGGAGCAGAAAGCAGGTTGCAAAGAGCAAGAAGCTCCTCTGGGCTTGGGTGCCTCCCTCTCCTTGCTGCCTCCCTCCTCTCTTGGAAATGACAGCAGGATATCTCCCTGTGGGGGGCTGATACAGAAGGGATGGCTGGAAGGGGTGGAGGGGACCCTCAAAGACTAGATTTGATAGGGAGAAATTGATAAACAGGAGATATCTGAGGCTGGGGCCTGCTTCCCTAATGCAAGTCAGCCTCCGTGCCACCAACCCTCTGATGCCCACTCCAGTCCTGGTCTCTGCTCCTCTGGGGTCCCGGGGCCTAGCATCCTACTTGTAGCTTTCTCTGTCTGCCCATGTTTTGCTGAGAGGAAACTCTGGTCCTCACTGGAATAGCCCTTTGTGTCTGATCCTCTTGATACTCACTCTTGAACTTGGGGTGTCAGGGACCAGTGCCCCCCTTGTCAGGTTATAGCTCTGTCAGGGTCCAGGGAGTTTAGAGAGCCCAGGACTGCTGTGGTGTGAGAAGGGAACATTTCAGCCTGGGGCTCACATGGACTGGTGGGGACTAGGCTCTGGGCCTATTTAGGACTCAGTCCTAAGCTCCAGGGCTTTCCGGGGGCTGGGAGAGGAAAGGGCAGATAGGGAGGCAGGTGAGACTATTCCTAGGCATGGGTGAGCCCCATCTTAGACATTCCTCTCTTCCCTTGGCAGAGCCCGAACCCAGCCCTCACCTTCTGCGTGAAGACCCATGACCGGCTGTACTACATGGTGGCCCCATCTGCAGAGGCCATGCGCATCTGGATGGATGTCATCGTCACAGGGGCTGAGGGCTACACTCAGTTCATGAACTAACTGCCGTGGGCCTCCTGGCAGAGCACAACTGAGGCTTTTGTGTAAGAAGACTTTAATATTCTGTAAAGAACTTGGTCCTGTGAGTTTCTGGGCTCTGGCCTCCTGAAGAACCAGCCAGAAGAAGAAAAGTGGAGGTGGCTTTGCTGCCTCCTGGGAACCCAGAACTTGCAGTAACCCTTTAGGGTCCTGCCCCGGGCCCAGCCAGGGCTGAGGAGCTGTCACAGAGAGGGCCTCAGCTCCGACCTGACACCTGCCCTCCCCAGCCTCTTTTCTCTTTTCTAAAAGACAAATTATGGTACCATAAGCTGCCAAAGATCCCCTCCTGCCTCAGACCCCTTTGCCAGGGGCTTTGGGAGCTGAGCAGAACCACATCCAGAGTGGGGTAATAGCTCAGGCAGCCCACTTTCCACTTCTCAAACCCCACTCTGCCCCATTGTTCTCCTTTCCCATATCCTTTGTATCACCTTGCTCAAGGGCCAGACATCTCAAGTGTCATCCTTGAGGTCCCAGGTCCATCCCCTAGTTGCAGACCCATCACCATGGTTACCATAGCAACTGCCTCATTGCCATGGTTACATACTAATTGCTGCAGCTCTGTGGCCCAGCCCACTGCTTCAGCTGTGGGCCATCTGAGGGTACGTGCCATCATCTCTCCAGCCCAGGCCCCTGGGCATCTCATGCTGGGGGAAAGGGACTGAACACCTGTTCCCTGCCCCATGCCTGTGTCTTCAGCCCTTATGCACAGCCTGCCAGCCCCCCAGTCCAGCCCTCTCCCTTCCACTGGTGCCTTGCTTAGAGCCAGAAGGGATGAAGCCGGGGGATCTAGGGAACAGAGGAGGAGTGATGCGGTTGGGAGGGGAAGCTAGAAAAGTTATGGTTGGAGTTCTGTACAGGGTCGAGTTTCCGACAGGGAAAGAGGATTCCTCCGATGCTCCTAGAGGGAAAGCCTAAGCAGGAGATGATGCAGCAGAGGGGAAGGGCCCTGTGGTGCCGCTGCCCTCCCTTCAGCCTCCGAAGGGCGATGGCAATGGAGAGTGGAGGACCAGGCCTCCAGCTGTCCGGCCTCGCCCTTCACGCCTTAACACAAAGCCCACCTCCCCTGCTCTCCTTCCCAGCATTAAGCCCTTGGTTGCATGGGCCCAGGCTGGGGGTTTTCAGTATTTGTAAGCATTTCAGCAGAACAATAAAGCCTTTGGACTATGGAAGTGAGTGGAAGGCCGGAGGTGTGGGACTTGGCGCTGGGGCACTTGGGGTAGGAGGGATAGGTCTTCCCCCCTGGAGCAGGATTTCCACCCTATTCAAGGTTCCTGGAGGGAGCTAGGCCCCAACCCATGACCTCCAGGTCATGAACCTGTCCCCCACTTCACTCTGAGGACAGGCTGGGAGGTAGGAGGGCATGAAGAGGCAGGGGAAGACGGGAACTGGTACAGAGGTTTAATGGGACAGGAGCTGGGGCCAGGGGAGGAGGGGAGGGCTGTCACCGTGACAGGAGGCTGTACAGGAGGCTGGGTAGAAGGGTGGCCGCCAGGCAGTGGGGCTCCAGGAAAGCCAGCTGGGCCCCTGAGGTCAGCCGGTCACCATAGCGGTCCAGCAGCATCAGGACCACGCCATTCGTCCAGCCAAAGCTCTCCTGGGTGAGGCAGGGCAGTGGGGCCCGGTTTCTGGGGAAGCCCCAGACCCTTGGTGGGGGTTGTGGGCTCTCTCCCCAGGGGCACTGGCCCTGCCTAACCCCAGCAGTACAGGAAGCACCAGTCAGCTCATCCCCTGGGCCCACATGCAGGTGAGCACACTGAGGCCTGGGGTGGGGGTCGTGGCAGCAGAGCCCAGGAGTTCCCTGTAGGGCAATGGCCAGCCCGCCCCTGGCCTGCTCACCTGAACTTCATACTCTCCTCCCCCACCAGGCTGTCCACCGTTGCTGATGTCATACTGGGGACAAGCGGGTGGGCTGTAGGTCAGGCACTGCCCCCAGCTCCAGGAACAACAAACAACCGGAGCCCTTGGGGAGAAGCTGCTCTGCCTGCCCAGCAGCCCCTGCAGTGCCCAGGAGTGGCCACTGGGTGCCGCCACCATCCCAGCTGTGCTGGCCCTGGGCCCTGCTGCCAAGCCTGACCCACCTCAGCACTGGGACGCCCTGGGGGTGCAGGGAGGGCTCAGGCCAGCTCACCTTCTCATAATGGCTGACTTTTGCGAGTAGACATCAAAGTTGGTTCGGATCCAATTCTGAGCCAGCTGGAAAGCCACTTCCTGAGCCCGAGGTAAAGGTGCCTTGGCCAGGCCTAGACCCCATCGCAGGCAGGACTCAACCTCCAGGTCTCCCATCCCAGACAGAGCAGAGGCTGCACCCTACTCTCCCCAAGGAGGGAAAGAGGCCTGGGTCCTAAGACTTCCTTTCTGAGACCGTGGGCCAAGCTGCCCTTAATCGAGGGCGCTGGTTTGAAGGGCAAACAGGACTGACTGCACTGGACAGGTCGGGTGGACATAAATGTTTGCCAAGTGGAGGCCAGGAGAGCACAGGAGTAAGAGAAAGGACACGGGGCCTGCCTCTTTTGTTCACGCGTCCCCAGCACCAGGGAGGCCCACCTCTACACCCTGGGGAGGGCCCTTGGCTGTGCCAGCCCTGCCTCCTAACCTCTGATGACCAGGCCCTGCAGGGGGGCCCAGGCATTGGGGAAATCCCACTGCTGGCCTGTCTTCTGGAGAGAGGTCGGGATTCCATACTGGTAAGTCAGGATCTGGCTGTCCTAGAAGGTCCCAGACATTCCCGTGACTGTGGGTGGGGCTGGACTGGGAGCCAGGACAGGATACTGGGCCCCGCAGGAAGCCAGATGTCCCCTTCTTGACTCTTCTTGGCTCACAGCTGCCCCCCGGTGGCTCTGCAGGACCCACAGCCTGGGACAAGAGGCACAGCCGGAGGAAGCGGCCTCCCCTGCAGGTCCTGCTCAGGGTCGGGAGGGGGTGGTGCTGCCTGCAGTGGACCCCAGGCAACTGCTGTGCCCTCACCTCCAGGTATTTTAGAGCCTTGTCCGGCACACCAGAGTCAGAGAAACACCCGGCCCAGAGTGGAGTGAGGTTGGATGGGTAAAACTCCTGGTTCTTCTTGTTCTCAAGGTCGTAGTCGAACCAGGCACCGGTCTCCTCATCCCACAGGACTGCATTCAGGTCGGCCAAGCGCTGTGCCCGCAGGGTTCTATACTTTGTGGCCTGGGAGTCGTTCCCTGGGGCAGTGCTGCCTTTAGACCCAGCAGCCAGCGTCCTGCCTGCGGGCCCCAAGCCTTTCGTGGCTCTACTTTGGCCTCCACCCTTTGTGTTTCTCTGCAAGGACTAAGACACCCTGGTGACCAAGGGGATGTGCCGACCTGGAACCGACCACACTTCTGGTGTCTAGGTCCTGGATTTCCTGAGTATATAGCCCCACACTGCTCCCAGGGAACCACTGGAGCTGATCTGTCCCAGGGTCTATGCTCCCAAGGGTATTGGCTGGGTGGATTCCCCTAGCTCTCAGGGGGTCAAGAACAGCTGTCTGAGGAGAGGGAGTGGATGGATTTTGGATGTGTGGACTAGAGTTCCCCTCACAGACCCTAGAGACCCTCACAGTAAGAAAGGGAGGAAGAGGGGATTAGGGTGGGCTCCGTTTGTCCTCTTGTCTGGTACACAAATGTGAGTGCAGGCGTCCACTAGGGCGGGGCTCGACAGGCTGGGTTGCTGAAGGCCTGACACCCCAGGGTCCTACTTCCAGTTCTATTGCCAAGTCTGAGGCAGAAAACCAGGCTCCCTGCTTACCCTTCCCTCCTGGGGTGCTCACCCAGCCTGGAATAGAATTTGCTCATCAGCTCCTCTGCTTGGCATAGGAAGGCATTCAGGTCAACAGGCACCAGTTTGCTGGTTCGGATGCCACTAAGCGAGTTGGGGTTTGGGCCTCCGATGAGCCAGCGTGAAGAGAAGTCCCAGCCAGACTTGGCCCCAGCCTTGAGCTCACCCCACAGAGGCTCCCGGTCTCCTGTGAGGACACAGCAGGGAACCCAGCCAGTCCCGGCTGCAGGATAGGCAGCCAATGACAGGAGACCAGAGCCTGACACAGAGGTGCTCAGCCGCCCTGCCCCCAGCCCTCCCTCACCCTGCTGCTGCTCACCTTCTGGCAAGGTGTCAGCCAACTCCGCGTCTTTGTTGTAGGACTCAGGCCTAGCAAAGAGGAGAGGTGGGCAGCCCAGCACTAGTAGCTACTAAGCCCCTCTGTGGTCAAGAGGAGGCTGAGCCATCTTGATCCAACTGCCCTTGGGCCCCCACAGCCCAGGATTGCAGAGAGCTCTCGGTGTCACCATCTGAGAGGTCAGGCTAAGTCACTCCTCCTCCTGCCCGGGGCATTGTGATGCTCTAACCAGAGTGAGCAGGTAAGAGATTGAGGGGTGGGCTGTGCAGTTCCTCACCTGGGTCCCCCATAAGGGACATAATAGCGATTCAGGAGGTAGTTCTTTCCCTCCAAGCTCACAGAGACAGTCGTATTCTTGGTCCAAAAGTCCAATTCCAAGGCTAGCATCTCAATATTCTCCCTGGAGTGAAGCAGACAACACCTCAGCCCAGGCGCGCTGCCCATCCCCAGCCCTGAGAAGTCTGAGGTGGGGGGTGAGTCTGCAGAGCAGCACAAGAAGGGTGGTACCCACTGTAGGAAGGTGTTGTCGTTGGTGTGAGTCAGGTAGCAATCCATCATGAGAGTCAAGAGTGGGGGCTGGCTCCGCTGCAGGTAGTACACATGCCTGCCATTGGGGACATGCCCATAGCTGCCAAGAGGAAGGCCTGCTGAGATGCCTTCTCCCCAACAACTGGCACCAAGGCAATCCAGCTCCAGGCCTATGGCACACCTGCCAATCCTCCCCACCTAGGCTGGAGGTGGCTGGCCCCCTCTCACGTTTTCACCAGGTCCAAGAAGTTCTGCAGCATGCCCTTCACCGTCTCAGCCATCTCCGAGAGGAGCAGACCCTCCATGACCCAGTAGGAGTCCCTGGGGAAGGGGCAGCTTAGGCACCACCCTACTGTCTCCCTCTGCCCTGCACACCAGCCAGTGGGGCACTCTGCCCTGCTCAAGACACCCTGCTGGCCCTGGGTTTCTGCACCACTGCCAGTCCTGCAGGCCCCCTGGTCTCTCAGGCCTGGGCGCTCACCAGTAGTAGAACTCAACAAAGCGACCGCCAGGCACAATGAAGGGATGTTCTGAGTAGATGAGAGAGAACCGTTCAGAGTGGCTGAGAACCTCTGGCTTCATCTGGAATCAGGAGAGAGGGCAAGGGGAGCCTAGAATCCCCATGGAAGCAGAGGCTGCAGGCAGCTGGGGAATCTGAGGCCCCGGGAGTCACAGGCTTTGGAGCCAGGCAGTTGGGTTCAGCTCTGGCTCCACTGCTGCTCAGCCATGTGATAAAGGCCTGGCCGCTGGGAGCCCTGGGTCCTCATCTGTCACCTTCTGGCCTTGGGAGTCCTGGCTCAACTTGGTGCCGGGTAGAAGACCCAACCACTCAGCCAGGCACCGGGCAGGTATCCACCAAGCAGTGGCCATTATGAAGACCCAGGGTGGGCTGGGTGGTTAAGGGGGGTTCCAGCCCCCCATTTCCCCTCTACTCCTCATCCTTGCTGCCACCACCCAACCAGGCTCAGAGGATTGGCCCATCACCCCCATTCTCTGAGCCAGGTAGGGGTAAAACCCCAAACCCTTTCCCCAGGTGAGGGGATATAGATGAGCAAAGTAGCTCAGGACAGGGCTGAGCACAGGGCCTGGCCCCAAGCAGCAGTAGCACTGACTCCTCCTGAGACGGAGGCCTCCTGAGAAGGAGCTCAGGGAAGGAGACAGCCCAGCAGGCAGTGAACATCTACCCAGTACTGGGCAGCCTGGAGGTGGCAAGGCAGCTGGGGTTTCCTGGGGAGGCTGGGGAGCCTTCCTGGAGGAGGCGAGGCACTAGAAGTAGATGCTGCTCTTCTGACCTCAAAAGTTCTTTCTAGAGGGCTTCTATTTGGGGACCCAGGGGTCAGGAACTGGTTTCTCA
This sequence comes from Trachypithecus francoisi, assembly GCF_009764315.1. Classification (NCBI taxonomy): domain Eukaryota; kingdom Metazoa; phylum Chordata; class Mammalia; order Primates; family Cercopithecidae; genus Trachypithecus; species Trachypithecus francoisi. The sequence goes on from NW_022681473.1 coordinate 107,003,628, forward strand.
GAAAAAGAAGCCTGATCTGTGCTCCGGAGACACTGTGGGCCCCAGGCACATTCCTCTCTCCAGTTCCCTTGGCCAGGCCTTGGGGAAGCCCAGGACGCTGATACCTTCTTCCCCAGCTTCTTCCAGAGCTGGTGCAGCTGCCCTGCCCAGACACGTAGTTTGGCATCTGAAATCTTCTGCAGGAACTGGGGGCTGGAAGAACACAGGCCCCCCAGGGTTCAGGGAGGCAGCTCGGTTGGAAGGGACCCTCTCTTGTTCCCCATCCAGAGTCATACCTGTCTTTCCAGTCTGCAGGGGTCCAGGGCTGCAGCTCCTGCCCCTTGGCCTGGAAGTGTTCCTGGACAAACACCTGCAGCTGCTCCCTGGGGATGCTGTGATTGTGGTCCCTGGCCAACTCAGTGAAGATCTGCAGGACTTGTTCTGGAGAGCAGGCAGCAGGGAGGGGTCAGCAGGGTGTCACAAGTCACTCCCTGATCACAGGGGCCTCTCTGCTTGTTTTTGCCCCCTGCCTTCTTTGGAGAGAAGGTTCTTTGGAGAGGAAGTTCAGCCCTAGGTGCTTCACCTGGAGCTATAGATAGAGACATGTCCACAAACTGCTTGTCATCCTGGTAGAGCTTGGCCATTTGAACTTGGTGTAAGAGCTCCCCGTGGCACTAAAGCTCACTGCAGAGACAGGGATAGGAGCAGGTCAAGTCACCACCAGCACCCCATTAGGACAGAAGAGAAGGCTAGAGTCTGTGGCAAACTGGTCAAGGCATGTTCCCTGGGACTGGACAAGGGCTGTGTGTGTGTGTGTGTGTGTGTTAGGAGTTTGTGGGTTGGAGTGACATACAGGGCTGAGGGAACAAGTAGGGTCTTCGGGCAGTAAAGTGCCTGTCCGACTGCCTGAACCCACACTGGTGGCTAATTTGAGATGCTGTAGAACAGCTGGTGGACAAAGGGAGGTTAGCACTTTAATCATACTGGTGTGGCCAATTCTCTGCACAATGGCCCTGTGTAGACTCAATCGGAAGGGCTCATGGCAGAAACCTGGGAGGTGCACTCAGCGGTGATCGCTGAGATTGGGCCAGAACATTTCCAGGTGCAGTGTATGTAGAGGTCATTTGAGAGACAATTACTAGCTGGCTCTTGAGTGTTTCCAGAAACTGCTTCCATGACTGCAGAACACAAAATAATCCTGAAACCTGAAATACCCATAATGTCTTGGGTGATGTCAGAGGAACACTCTGTAACGAAGGCAGTGCCCAGAAGAGTTCCTGAATAAAATGGAAACGGTTTATTCAGGAGCGTGCTGCTCAGGGAATGCAAGGAGGTGCTCATGGTATTCAGGAGCAGGAAGCCTCTTTCCCTCTAGGGTCAACTCTGGAAGCAACGAGGAGCTGATGGATCCTAGTGCCACATAGGGGCCCTTTGAACAGCTCTTGGTTGAATGACAAGAAGCTGCTTGGTTTATAGGTAGAAAGACCTTGTTTGGAAGGCCTTTGCACTCTGACTGAGGATGGAAAATCTTTGAAGAAGGTAAGAACAAATCACCTCAGTGGATTGAATTGCATGCTGTTTGCCTTGCAGTGATAGAAGAATTGAATGATAAAAGCCCCTGTGTTTGGGTTTTTACTGACTCATGGGCCGCTTCCAATGGCCTGGCAGATGGGCAGTGAAAAACTGAACTACTAAAGTGTTGCCCACCTGGGGCATAACCCTATGGAAATGTAAAGGGCACATTAAAGTAGCTTTGCATATCAGGTTGTAGATGCAAATGTGCAAAATACTACAAGATGCTATATTAGAACAGAAGATGCTGTACCAGTGTGGACCACCAAGTTACATTTCTTCAGATCAAAGAACACAATTGACAGCATCTAGCGTTCAGCAACGGGGCAAGCAATACCACAGCAAATGGACATATGGTGTTGCATACCATCCTCAGAGTAGCGCTTTGATAGAAAATTGGAACAGATAGTTGAAACATTTGCTGTCTATAGTGGGGGTAGGGAGATAAAAGCATGAAGGGGTGGCTTACATACCTTCAGAAATGTGTGCTCTGGCCGGGCACGGTGGCTCACACCTGTAATCCCAGCACTTTGGGAGGCCAAGGCCGGTGGATCAATTGAGGTCAGGAGTTCAAGACCAGCCTGGGCAATATGGTGAAACCCCATCTCTACTAAAAATACAAAAATTAGCCAGGTGTGGTGGCACATGCCTGTGATCCCAGCTACTTGAGAGGCTGAGGCAGGAGAGTCACTTGAACCCGGGAGGTGGAGGTTGCAATGAGCCAAGATCACATCACTGCACTCCAGCCTGGGCAACAAGAGCAAGACTCTGTCTTAAAAAAAAAAAAAAAGTGTGTGCTCACATTCAACTTGAGAGGAGCAAAGGAGGTCTCCATTGGATGGATTCCCCTAATTTTTCTGGGGGACCTGGGAAGAGGGAGGGCAGAGTTGTTGGTATGATTATATGATTTGTTCCCACATCATCTCAACTATATTTTCCTACCCAATACAGTGGCCCCAGGACTAGAACTGCAAATGTGGGTGTCAGAAGAATGGACGATTCTCACGGAAAAAACTGCAACTGTACCTTTAAACCTCTATGCCAGATTTACTAAGGGTCTGATGGGGTGTGTTGTGCCTTCATAGTATCTGGCTAAATTTGGCTTCTTAGTGAATGCAGCCATGTTGCCTAGTGGTCAAGATAGCCCACTAGTTCCACACCTTTGTAACTCTTCCTTATATGACTGGGAGCGGACTGAGGGCAAGGCACCTGCAGCAGTACTGTTGGTGCTGGCAATGTGGATCAGCACAGTGGCCAAGCCTAATGTCCCTTCCAGAAGTGGAAAAATTTGGTAAAAATCAATGATGGGCTGGGCGTGGTGGCTCATGTCTGTAATCCCAGCACTTTGGAAGTCCGAGGCGGGTGGATCAGGAGGTCAGGAGATCGAGACCATCCTGGCCAACATGGCAACACTCCCGTCTCTACTAAAAATACAAAAATTAGCTGGGCATGGTGATGCCTATAATTCTAGCTACTTGGGAGTCTGAGGCAGGAGAGTTGCTTGAACCCGGGAGGTGGAGGTTGCAATGGGCCAATATTGCATCACTGCACTCCAGCCTGGGCAATAGAGTAAGACTCTATCTCAAAAAAAAAAAAAAAAAAAAAATCAATGACAGATGGTGAGGAAGAGACGCAGTAGCTGAGGGTAAAGGAATGAGTAAATGGGTTATGCAATGAGGGGAATGCAATATCACGTTGGTGCCTGGAGAGACTCAAAACAAGCGAGTAAGATTGTGTCTTAGCATGATTATACCAGATGCCTGAAAGGGGGAAGCCATGCATTTGCCAAGACGACTCCTGCTTTTGGGCCCTGACAAGGTCAAATGGCAGCCTGCAAACCTGAGTGGCACTGCTCTGAGACTTGGTCATATGATATGAGGATGAGCTGCACCAGTTGCTGACAACAGAATGTAACTCTAGCAATGTGCCAGAGATTTTTGACTCTTAATTTTCAGGTTACATCTACTACGAAGGATACCATTTGGGAAGGAATTTCCAGGAACTACTCTTTTGGGGGCCTTTGGATTATGTGGTTTACAACTCCTGGCAGAGTAATCACTGTGTAACTGTAAACCTTGATCATTGAATGTTTAGAAAGGTCTCCGGTTAAAATGAACGAAATATAACAGTAGCATGGCCAGCCTGTCCCAATGAGCTCCATGCACAAATGCAGATCACCCTTGTTTTTGTGGATGAAAAGCTGTTAAACAGAATAGAAAAAAATTTTATTTTATTTTTTATTTTTTTATTTTTTTGAGACGGAGTTTTGCTCTTGTTGCCCAGGCTGGAGGGCAATGGCACGATCTCGGCTCGTGGCAACCTCTGCCTCCCGGGTTCAAGTGATTCTCCTGTCTCAGCCTCCCGAGTAGCAGTAGCTGGGATTACAGGCATGCACCGCCATGCCCAGCTAATTTTGTATTTTTAGTAGAGATGGGATTTCTCTATTTGGTCAGGCTGGTCTCAAACTCCCGGCTTCAGGTGATCCACCCGTCTCAGCCTCCCAAAGTGCTGGGATTACAGGTGTGAGCCACTGCACCTGGCCTAGTTTTTATTTTTTTAGATAAGGGCTCACTCTATCATCCAGGCTGGAATGCAGTGGTGCAATCACAGCTCATTGCAACCTCAATCTCCCAGGCCCAAGTGATCCTCCCACCTCAGCCTCCTGAGTAGCTGGGACTACAGGCTTATGCCAGCTTATCCACCTAATTTTTTCTATGTTTTTTTGTAGAGACTAGGTCTCAATATGTTTCCCAGGCTGGTCTTGAACTCCTGGCCTCAAGTGATCCTCCTGACTTGGCCTCCCAAAGTGTTGAGATTATAGGCGTGGGCCAGGATGCCCAGCCCAAATGGGTTTCTTATAGTATTAAAGCAGTAGGCATCCCATGATATGTCCAAATTCTCTTGGGGAACAGCCCCATGCTGAGACAAGGAAGGCTATGGGAGGCTTTATGGCATACTCAAATGAATTACACCCAGGTGTGATGACCACTCATCTAACCCTAGTATGGGGAAGTCACAAATTCTGGGTACAAAACATGTATCCTAACGGCACTCAGGCCTTTAATGCAAAATGGCAACAGCATACATGGTGGAACAAACATTGCCCATGAGATAGAAAAAGCTCTAAGGGAGATAGGTTCCCCCATCATGGAACATGCTGAATTTATTAATCCTATTTTTTTCACCTTAAAATCTTTTATCCCTAACACATTTTTTTTTTTTTTGAGACTGAGTCTCACTCTGTCGCCCAGGCTGGAGTGCAGTGGCACCATCTCGGCTCACTGCAACCTCCACCTTCCTTGTTCAAGCAATTCTCGTGCCTCAGCCTCCCAAGTTGCTGGGATTACAGGCATGTGCCACCACACCCAGCTAATTTTTGTATTTTAGTAGAGACCGGGTTTCACCTGTCTCTGGTTGATCTTGAACCTTCTGACCTCAGACGATCCAGCTGCCTTGGCCTCCCAAAGTGTTGGGATTACAGGCGTGAGCCACGGCACCTGGCCTACAAATTTACTTTTAACAAGGAGAAGCATTTAGAGAAAAAGATGTATTAGAGGAGGAGGGAATACTTCCAAACTCATTCTACAAAGCCAGTATTACCCTGATCCCAAAACCAGATGAAGACACATCAAAAAAAAAAAAAAAAACTACAGGCCAGTATCACTAATGAATATTGATGCAAAAATCCTCAACCAAACACCGGCAAACCTTGGCCGGGCATGGTGGCAAAACCCTGTCTCTACAAAAAAACAAAAAAATTAGCCGGGCGTGGTGGCATGCACTCGTAGTCCCAGTTGCTTGGGAGGCTAAGGTGGCAGGATCGCTTGAGCCCAGGAGGCAACAGAGGTTGCAGTGAGCTGTGATTGTGCTGCTGTACTCCAGCCTGGGCGGCAACAGAGCGAGACTCTGTCTCAAAAAAAAAAAGAAAGAAAGATTTTCCATGTTCATTGTTTATGGATTGGAAGAATCAATATTGTTAAAATGTTCATATGGGCTGGGCACAGTAGCTCATGCCTGTAATTCCAGCACTTTGGGAGGCCAAGGCAGGCCAATCACTTGAGGTCAGGAGTTCGAGACCAGCCTGACCAACATGGTGAAACCCTGTCTCTACTAAAAATACAAAAATTAGCCAGGCGTGGTGGTGCATGCCTATAATCCCAGCTGCTCAGAAGGCTGAGGTAGGAGAATTGCTCAAACCTGGGAGGCAGAGGTTGCACCACTGTGCTCCAGCCTGGGTGACACAGCAAGACTCCATCTTGGAAAAAATAAATAAATAAATAAGGAACTCATACAACTCTATTAAAAAAGCTAATAATCCAATTAAAAATGGGCTAAAGACCTGAATAGACATTACTGAAAAGCAGACATACATTTCCTTAAGAAAAGAAATTTAAAAAAAGACATACAAATGGCAAACAAGCATATGAAAAGGTGCTCAATATAATTGATCATCAGAGAAATGCAAGTCAAAACTACAATGAGAAAGCATTTAATCCCTATTAAAATGGCTTTTATCCAAAAGCCAGGCAATAACAAATGCTGGTGAGGATGTGGAGAAAAGGAAACTCTCATACACTGTTGGTGGGAATGTAAATTAGTACAACCACTATGGAGAACAGTTTGAAGGTTCCTCAAAAAACTAAAAATAGAGCTACCATATGATCCAGCAATCCCATTGCTAGACATATGACTGAAAGAAAAGAATCAAAATATTGAAGAGATATCTGCACTCCCATGTTTATTGCAGCACTATTGACAATAGCCAAGATTTGGAAGCAACCTAAGTGTCCATCGACTGATGAATGGATAAAGAAAATGTGGTATATATCCACAATGGAGTACTATTCAGCCATATAAAAGAATGAGATCCTGCCATTGCAAGAACATAGATGGAACTGGAGGTCATTATATTAAGTGAAATAAGCCAGGTGCAGAAAGACAAAACTTCATATGTTCTCACTTATTTGTGGGAGCTTAAAATTAAAATAATTGAACTCATGGAGATAGAGAGTAGAATGACAGGCCGGGCGCGGTGGCTCAAGCCTGTAATCCCAGCACTTTGGGAGGCCGAGACGGGCGGATCATGAGGTCAGGAGATCGAGACCATCCTGGCTAATACGGTGAAACCCTGTCTCTACTTAAAAATACAAAAAACTAGCCGGGCGACGAGGCGGGCGCCTGTAGTCCCAGCTACTCGGGAGGCTGAGGCAGGAGAATGGCGTAAACCCGGGAGGCGGAGCTTGCAGTGAGCTGAGATCCGGCCACTGCACTCCAGCCTGGGTGGCAGAGCAAGACTCCGTCTCAAAAAAAAAAAAAAAAAAAAAAAAGAGTAGAATGACGATTAGGAGAGGCTGGAAAGGGTAGTGGTATAGTGGCAGGCATCGGGGGGAGGTGGAGATGGTTAATGGTACAAAAAAACAAATAATTGGCCGGGCGCGGTGGCTCAAGCCTGTAATCCCAGCACTTTGGGAGGCCGAGACGGGCGGATCACGAGGTCAGGAGATCGAGACCATCCTGGCTAACACTGTGAAACCCCGTCTCTACTAAAAAATACAAAAAACTAGCCGGGCGAGGTGGCGGGCGCCTGTAGTCCCAGCTACTCGGGAGGCTGAGGCAGGAGAATGGCGTGAACCCGGAAGGCGGAGCTTGCCGTGAGCTGAGATCCGGCCACTGCACTCCAGCCCCGGCGACAGAGTGAGACTCCGTCTCAAAAAAAAAATAAATAAATAAATAAATAAACAAATAATGAATAAGACCTAGTATTTGCTAGCATGACAGGTGACTATAGCCAAAATAATTTAATTGTACATTTAAAAATAACTAAAAGAGTATAATCAGATTGTTTGTAACACAAAGGATAAATGCTTGAGGTGGTGGACTCCTCATGTACCCTGATGTGATTATTACCCATTGCATGCCTGTATCAAAATATCTCATGTAATTCATAATATATTCACCTACTATGTACCTCCAAAATTTAAAAATTAAAACAAAGAACAAAACAAAACAAAAGATTAAGTGAGGGGCTTCAAGTGTCTTAAATATTAAATAAATGTAAGGTTTTTTTATTAAAAAAAAATCAATTTCCAGTTCCACTCCCCTACCCAGAGATTGGGAGGTCAGGCTGATATTACTTGGCTCAAAGCCCCACCTCTCCAAACACACAAGTTGGTCTTTCTGGCATGTCCAGTCCTCGTCCTGAGTCAGCTAATTAGTATAATCCATCTAGAGCCTCATCATGAATACTAAAGACACACCTATCATTTGGGAAATTGCAAGAGCTTAGAAGTTACTTCCCAGCAACCTGGGTCAAAGAACAGACAAACTCTGTTATACAACAGTCCAGTCCCTAGCCTTTACCCATAGATCCCTTGTAGCAAAACAGTCATACTTTCCTGAGCAACTGCATTTGGAATAGCATTTTTGTAACAGACAAAGAGATAGTATCAACATGAATATATTGAAAATTTAGAGGAGCTAGTGTGGAAGTAGAGATGGGAAGCTTTTAGCTCAATTTCCCAATACATGTGACCCTCAATATTAGTATTATAATCTTGCCAACAACACCAGTGCTTTATCATATTGCACTATGGTAGATGTAACCTGCAAATTAAGAGTCAAAAGATGTTCACACATTACTAGAGTCCCATTGTCATTAATAATTAGTCTGTTCATCACCAGATCATATGACAAAATGTCTCCCAGGATACGGCCACTCAGGCTGGCAGGCTCCCCTTTGATCTTGTCAGTTTCCAGAGCAGGAGTGGTCTTGGCAAAATATGGCTTTATGCTTTCAGGCGTCAAGTATAATTGAATGAAGAGGCAATAGCATCTTTTTCTCTGATCTTCTTTCTAAGCATTAATGTAATAGTGGACTTCCCTCATTGCATTTCTTTTTTTTTTTTTTTTTTTTTTTTTTTGAGACGGAGTCTTGCTCTGTCGCCGGGGCTGGAGTGCAGTGGCCGGATCTCAGCTCACTGCAAGCTCCGCCTCCCGGTTCACGCCATTCTCCTGCCTCAGCCTCCCGAGTAGCTGGGACTACAGACGCCCGCCACCTCGCCCGGCTAGTTTTTTGTATTTTTTAGTAGAGACGGGGTTTCACAGTGTTCGCCAGGATGGTCTCGATCTCCTGACCTCGTGATCCGCCCGTCTCGGCCTCCCAAAGTGCTGGGATTACAGGCTTGAGCCACCACGCCCGGCCCCTCATTGCATTTCTTATTAATGCATGGATTCATTCAATTATTCCCAGCTACTACACCTCTTGTTCTCCATTTATACCCAAACTTTTCCACCTTTGGAAAGAACATTGGGTTAGGCCACTGTGTTTATCCAAATTGTAGGTAGAAACACTTGTCTTGTAAATGTTTCTTCTTCGGTCCACTCCCATTCGTACAGGGCAGGCTTACATAGGTACAGAACTAGTAAGCTATCTTGAGCAGTAGGCAATATATTTGTATTTATTGTTAGCCCCATTTTTGCTAGATAAGGTGAAGGCACAACCTGCCCCATCAGACCCTTAGGAATTCTCACATAAAAGTTTAAGAATATAGTTATACTTTCTTGCTTAGGAGTAATTCCTGCCTCTTGCATTTGTATCTGCAGTCCTAATTCAAAATTCTATCAGATAAATGTAACAAAGAGATTAAAATAATTGAAAAGAATCAAGCAGAAACCCTAGAGCTGAAAAATGCAATTGGCATACTGAAGAATGCATCAGAGTCCTTTAATAGCAGAATTGATCAAGCAGAAGAAAGAATTAGTGAGCTTGAAGACAGGCTATTTGAAAATACACTATCAGAGGCCAGGCGCGGTGGCTCAAGCCTGTAATCCCAGCAATCCCAGCACTTTGGGAGGCCGAGGCGGGCGGATCACAAGGTCAGGAGATCAAGACCATCCTGGCTAACACGGTGAAATCCCGTATCTACTAAAAAACACAAAAAACTAGCCGGGCGAGGTGGCGGGCGCCTGTAGTCCCAGCTACTCGGGAGGCTGAGGCAGGAGAATGGCGTGAACCCAGGAGGCGGAGCTTGCAGTGAGCTGAGATCCGGCCACTGCACTCCAGCTTGGGCGACAGAGCGAGACTCCGTCTCAAAAAAAAAAAAAAGAAAATACACTATCAGAGAAGACAAGAGAAAAAAGAATAAACAACAAAGAAGCACGCCTACAGGATCTAGAAAATACAATCAAAATGCCTCAAAATGGCAAATCTAAGAGTTATTGGACTTAAAGAGGAGGTAGGGAAAGAGATAGGGACAGAAAGTTTATTCAAAGGGATAATAACAGAGGACTTCCCAAACCTAGAGAAAGATATCAATATCCAAGAACAAGAAGGTTATAGAACACCAAGCAGATTTAACCCAAAGACTACCTCAGGGCATTTAATAATGAAGCTAAAGGTCAAGGACAAAGTAAGGATACTAAAAGCAGCAAGAGAAACGAAACAAATAATATACAATGGAGCTCCAATATGTCTGGCAGCAGACTTCTCAGTGGAAAGCTTACAATCCAGGAGAGAATGTCTTGACATATTTGAAGTGCTGAAGGAAAAAAAAAAAACTTTTACCCTTGAATAGTATATCTGGTGAAAATGTCCTTCAACCATGAAGGAGAAATAAAGACTTTCCCAGACAAGCAAAAGCTAAAGGATTTCATCAATACCAGACCTGTCCTACAAGAAATGCTAAAGAGTGTACTTTGATCAGAAAGAATAGGATGTTAACACACAGTAAGAAATCACCTGGGCCGGGCACAATGGCTCATGCCTGTAATCCCAGCACTTTGGGAGGCCGAAGTAGGAAGATCACTTGAGGAGTCTGAGACCAGCCTGACCAACATGGTGAAATCCTGTCTCTACCACAAAACACAAAAGAATTAGCCAGGTGTGGTGGCACGCACCTGTAGTCCCAGGTACTCAGGAGGCTGAAGTGGGAGAATCGCTTGAACCGGGGAGGTGGAGGTTGCAGTGAGCTGAGATCTCACCACTGCACTCCAGCCTGGGTAACAGAGTGAGACACTGTCTCAGGAAAAAAAAAAAAAGGTAATGATCGCTGGGCTCAGTGGCTCATGCCTGTAATCCCAGCACTTTGGGAGGCTGAGGCAGGCAGGTCACTTGAGGTCAGGTGTTTGAGACCAGCATGGCCAACATGGTGAAACCCCATCTCTACTAAAAATACAAAAAATTAGCTGGGCATGGTGGCGCATGCCTGTAATCCCAGCTACTCGGGAGGCTGAGGCATGAGAATTGCTTGAATTCAGGAGATAGATGTTGCAGTAAGCTGAGATCGCACCACTGCACTCCAGCCTGGGTGACAGAGCGAGACTCCATCTCAAAAAAAAAAAAAGAAATCACCTGAAGATACAAAACTCACTGGTAATAGTAAGCACACAAAAAAAACACAGAATATCGTAACACTAGAACTGTGGTGTGTAAACTACTCTTATCTATGTATCTGCAGTCCTGGGACCACTGGTTTTACTGGAACCACTGAATCATCTGGAAAAAGAAAGTTTAGTTAATGTGGGGAAGAAAGAAAATGGTATAGTGATACCACATGGGAAGAATTGCTAGTCATCGTCCCCCAGTCCCTCTTCCCTTTAACTTCCAGAAAAGCAGAAGAATCTATCTAATAGGGACAAACCCTTGAGCCCCCTTATGTTGAGTGTGAGCACATACTTGTGAAGGCATGTAAGCCAGCCTTTCATACCCTTATTCCCTGCTGTTTTAGATAGCACATGCTTCAACTGCCCATCCCAATTTTCTATGGAACCACTCCTCTGAAGATGAAAGTGTTTCTTGATCTGAAGAAATATAACTCAATGGTTCAAATTGGTGGAGTATCTTTTGTTCTGACCCTTTTACAGTGTCAGTATTTTGAGCATTTGCATCTACCACTGGCCATGCAAACTCCAGTCCAGAATCAGTGTCTACTCTTGTCAGGACCCATTTGTAGCCCTCCAGGCCTACCAGAATCAGTCCATCTTGCCAGGTATCTGCAGGGCCTTCCCTCCAAGGTTATCTTCCCACAGCCATGTGCAGTCTTTCTCTTTTTGGCAGACGGAAAAGTACTTACTGGCATTTTGTGCCTCAGCGGGAACAAGAGGACTAAGTCTAAATTCAGCCTTTCTCTGCATGGCTGCTGCCCTGCAATGTCCATTTATTTCATGAACACAGGTGGCCACCTCAAGCGAGCACACAGGGATGCCCGTTTGTTGCCCCAGTTCCCTTTTGATCCTGGAAAGGGGTTCTTCTGATGGACATCAACATAACCTGCTTTAATGCACTCCTAAAATTCCTGTTGTGATTTCCATATAGACAAGGTTCCCATTGTTCTTCTGCCTGACCATATGGCCAGGCCATTGGGCCACTGTCCAAGAGTTAGTAAAAACCTAAACAGTATGCAGTTCAGCCCACAGAGCCGATTTGTTTTTGCCTTCTTTGATCAGAGTGACAACCTTCCAAACAGTAGGCTGTTCATTCACCTTGGGACTGCCATCCATAAGCCAAATAGCTCTTTGTTGGTCAATCGAGAGCTGTCAATAGGGCACTGTCCAATTGGCAATAGAATCTAATGAGTGGGTCCAAAGTCAGTCCTAGGGGAAGAGAGTCTCTCTGCTCTTGAATACACTGAATAACTCTGCATTCCCCCATGAGCTTATTCCTGATCCAGTCATTTCCACTTCATTATGGAACTCTTCTGGGCCCTGCCCACTCTCTGAGAGCATTTCTCCAACATCACCCAAGATATTATAGGTATTTCAGGTTTCAAGATTATCTTACATCCTTCAGTCATAGGGGCAATTTCAAATAATGTCTGATAGCGAGCCAATAATTACCTCTCACACAGAAATTCTCTAGTCCAAAGTCCCAGCACTCATGCCAGGAGGTGCTCTAAGACTTTTGCTGTAAAGTCCAGTCTATGCTCCAGAGAAGGCTAACAATCTCTGTGGAGCTGGGCAATCTTATTGGTTCCCATTTGGAATGTCTAATCAATATTGCTTGATGAGTGGATGTCCATGCCTTCTGTTTTACAATACTAGGTAGTGGAAATGTTTCCTGGTCAGATACAGTATCCATCCCTGTAATACATTCAGGTAGAAGAGATGCAACACTCCACAGAAAACCTGTTCAAGCGCATACCAGTTTTTTGTTTTGTTTTGTTTTTGAGACCGAGTCTCACTCTGTCACCAGGCTGGAGTGCGGTGGCGAAATCTCAACTCACTGCAACCTCTACCTCCCAGCTTCAAGCGATTCTCCTGCCTCAGCCTCCCAAGTAGCTGGGATTACAGGCATGTGCCACCACACCAGGCTAATTTTTGTATTTTTAGTAGAGATGGGGTTTCACCACTGTTGGTCAGGCTGATCTCGAACTCCTGACCTCAGATGATCCCCCCTACCTCAGCCTCCCAAAGTGCTGGGATTACAGGCGTGAGTCAGCATGCCCAGCTGTTTTGCTTCTATTATTATTGTTCTTGCAGGAACTGGTAAAGTGGTTGATGTGGCCACAGCTCCATAAATCCATGAGGAATGAAGGGTGAACTTTGCCTGAGTCCAGGAGGCAGGACTGGGTCACTCATCTCTGTCCCTGGTGATGGAAACTCAGGGTTAGGAAAGAGCTTTGACCTGCCCTGGGTCACAAAGAGAGTATTAGGGTCAGGGCTTAAGCCCGGGTGCTGTGGTCAGGCCCTTAGGCTGCCTCTCACACCCAGGCTAGGAAGCTGGAGCAGAAAGTTTGCTAGAACAATCCTGGGAAGAGGCCTGCACAGTTCAAGGGGCAGCTTGGAGGAAGAGAGGGAGGGAGGGTGGGCTCAGGCCAACAGGCTTTAGACCTCAGGCCAGGCTCTGGCAGCTGCATCTGGTATCAGGACGGCAGGTCCTGGCAGCGGCAGTGGCTCACGCTTGTATTCCCAGCACAGTCACCAAGACTAATTCCCTTCCAAAGGTGGAAAATTTTGGTAAAAGTCAATGACAGGCCGGATGTGGTGAGCATGCCTGTGATCCCAGCTACTCAGGAGGCTGAGGCACAAGAATCTCAAACCTGGGAGGTCTAGGCTGCAGTGAGTGGGGATGGTGCCACTGTACTTTACCTGGACGACAGAGCAAGACTCTCACAAAAAAACCAAACAAACAAAAACAAAAACAAAAAAAAGGACTGCAGGTGCAGTGCCCAGCGTAGAGCCTGCTACACAGGAATCCTCATTTTCTTCTCTTCCCTACTTTTTTTTTTTTGAGACGGAGTCTCGCTCTGTCGCCCTGGCTGGAGTGCAGTGGCCGGATCTCAGCTCACTGCAAGCTCCGCCTCCCCGGTTTACACTGGGACTACAGGCGCCTGCCACCTCACCCGGCTAGTTTTTTTGTATTTTTAGTAGAGACGGGGTTTCACCGTGTTAGCCAGGATGGTCTCAATCTCCTGACCTTGTGATCCGCCTGTCTCAGCCTCCCAAAGTGCTGGGATTACAGGCTTGAGCCACCGTGCCCGGCCATCTCTTCCCTACTCTTTCCTTCCTTTATAATCTCTTCTTTTTCTTCTGAAGTACTGACCCCAGAGCTTGAGATCTCATCCCAGCCTCCCTCTTATTGCCATCCTCTCCCACTGCCTTCCCCACACCCTACCTCTCACAGGGTGGGGGTAGGGCCTCCTGGGACCCCAGTCCCAGCCCCAGCAGCAGTAGCAGGCACAGCTTCCAGGTCCTCCCTGGCATAGTGGCTGTGACTGTGACTGAATGAGCAAGCCCAGGCACCTTCGGCTTGCTGGGCATAGCCTGACTCGTCTGCCTGTCCAAGTCAGCCGAGGTCCAGCCTTCAAGGCGTGGCCACCTGAGGGACGTGTGCTTGGTCTGTGTGCAGCCTGCTCGCCCCTCCTGCTCTCAGGGCAGTGGTCACCTCCCCTGCTTCTACTTTGCTTCTTCTATTTCACAGTCTCAGCTGCTGCCAATGGCTCAGGCCCTTCCCTCAGAGCATGGGGATGGTGGTGGGGAATGGGCACCCGAAGGCCAGGGACACAGTCGAGGCCACGCACCTGTAACCTGGATGCAAGTTCCTTGTGTGGCCCCAAGACCACCCACTTCAGAGAGTTACCATTTCCCTTGACATTTCAAATGGAATGACTCAAGATCCTGTCCCTGGTGTGGTGTGAAATTCAGGGACTCTCACTATTGTCTACAAGAGACATGGCAGGAGCACAGGGCAGTAGAGCCATTCTGTCTGGGGAGAAGTAAGAGAGATCCACCATAGTTTGACATTTGTAATGAGTCTTTTTTTTTTTTTTTTTTTTTTGAGACTGAGTCTCACTCTGTTGTCAGGCTGGAGTACAGTGGCATGATCTCGGCTCACTGCCACCTCTGCCTGCCGGGTTTGAGCGATTCTCCTGCTTCAGCCTCCCAAATAGCTGGGACTACAGGTGCGTGCCATCACGCCCATTTAATTTTTGTATTTTTAGTAGAGACGGGGTTTCACTGTGTTGGCCAGCATTGTCTCTATCTCTTGACCTCATGATCCGCTCACCTTGTCCTCCCAAAGTGCTGAGATTACAGGTCTGAGCCACCACGCCCGTCCTAATGAGTCTTGATGATCACATAGGAGTTTGCCAAGGGCTGGAGACCACTACAATGTATGCAGAGCATACAAAGAGAACAGCAGGCCGGGCGCGGTGGCTCAAGCCTGTAATCCCAGCACTTTGGGAGGCCGAGACGGGCGGATCACGAGGTCAGGAGATCGAGACCATCCTGGCTAACACGGTGAAACCCCGTCTCTACTAAAAACTACAAAAAACTAGCCGGGCGAGGTGGCGGCGCCTGTAGTCCCAGCTACCCGGGAGGCTGAGACAGGAGAATGGCGTGAACCCGGGAGGCGGAGCTTGCAGTGAGCTGAGATCTGGCCACAGCACTCCAGCCTGGGTGACAGAGCAAGACTCCGTCTCAAAAAAAAAAAAAAAAAAAAAAAAAACAAAGAGAACAGCAAACCCCTCAGCCTAGCTGCAGAGAACTTGGTGTTCATGCAGGGAAGGCTTTTGAGATAGGCTGCAGGATCATGTTGGCACCAGTCTGAAAATGGTCTTTGCCAAGCCAAGGAATGTAATTCTTTGTAATTCCCCACAATGGAGCTAGCAGAGAAGTTTGTGAGCTTAAGAAGCAGATTCTCGCCGGGAGGGAGCAGTGGCTCACACCTGTAATCCCAGCACTTTGGGAGGCTGAGGCGGGCGGATCACCTGAGGTCAACATGGTGAAACCCCGTCTCTACAAAAATACAAAAATTAGCTGGGCTTGATGGCGGGTGCCTGTAATCCCAGCTCCTCAGGAGGCTGAGGTGGGAGAATCGCTTGAACCCAGGAGGCGGAGGTTGTAGTGAGCTAAGATTGTGCCACTGCACTCCAGCCTGGGTGACAGAGAAAGACTCTGTCAAAAAAAAAAAAAAAAAAAAAGCAGATTCGGTTGCTTTAGGAGGCTCATCCCCTCAACATATGGAAGGTGAGCTGAAGGGACAGGGGACAGGGGGTGGGCAAGGCACATGGAGTGTAGTGATTGGCGTAACCTCTCCTGAAGGACTTAGGTTTGCTGTTAAGGATGTCAGTTGTGGCACCTGAGCAGTGTTTGCCTCCGTTAAAAACAAAAACCTTAGACAAATTAAATTTAACCCTTTATTCAAGCAAAGAAATGACTCATGAATCAGGCACTGCTCTGAACTAGTAAAGGTTCAGATAGCTCCACCCAGTAATGTGGGCAGCTGGCATTGGTTTTTTGTTTGCTTCGTTTTTTGAGACAGGGTCTTGCTGTGTCACCTAGGCTGGAGTGCAGTGGCTCCATCACAGCTCACTGCAGCCTTGATCTCTCAGGTTTAAGGGATTCTCCCACCTCAGCCTCCTGAGTAGCTGCGACCACAGGCACATGCCACCACACCCAACTAATTTTTTAATTAAAAATAATTTTTTTTTTGGTAGAAATTGGGTCTCCCTATGTTGTCCAGGCTAGTCTGGAACTCCCAAGCCAGAGTAATCCTCCTGCCTCATCCTCCCAATGTATTGGGATTATAGGTGTGAGCCACCATGCCTGGTCAACAATTTTTTTTTTTGACATGGAGTCTCACTCTGTCACCCAGGCTGGAGTGCAGTGGTGCAAGCTCTGCTCACTGCAAGCTCCGCCTCCTGGGTTCATGCCATTCTCCTGCCTCAGCCTCCTGGGTATCTGGGACTACAGGCGCCCGCCACCATGTCCAGTTTTCTTTTTTTTTTTTTTTCATTTTTGGATTTTTAGAAAGACAGAGTTTCACCATGTTAGCCAGGATGGTCTCAATCTCCTGACCTCGTGATCCGCCTGCCTCGCCCTCCCAAAGTGCTGGGATTACAGGCGTGAACCACCACGCCCAGCCAACAATTTTTAAGTGTACAATTCAATTTCCTTTTATTACATTCACAATGCTGTGCAACCACCCTTGCATTCTCCAGATAAATCTCACTTGGTCATGATGTCTAATCCTTTTAATAAACTGTTGGTTTTAGTTTGCAAGTATTTTTTTGAGGAATTTTGCATCAATATGTATATAGGATATTTGACTGTAATTTTCTTTTCTTGTGATTTTTTTTTTTTCGGACACACAGTCTTCCAGTCACCCAGGCTGGAAGACAGTGGCATGAACACAGCTCACTGCAACCTCGACCTCCTAGGGCTCAAGTGATCATCTGGCCTCAACCTTCTGCGTAGCCAGGACTACAGGTGCATGCCACCACGCCTGCGTAACTTATAAATGTTTTCGTAGAGACCACATCTGACTGCATTGCCCAGGCTGGTCTTGAACTCCTGGCCTCAACTGATCCTCCCGCCTTGGCCTCCCCAAGTGGGAGCCACCACGCCCAGCCCTCTTGTGATGTCTTTATCTGGCTTTGGTATCAGGGTAACGTTAGCCTCATAGCATGAGTTAGGAAGTATGCCCCTCTTCTATTTGTGGAAGTGTTTGAGAAAGATTAATGTTAATTATTTAAATGTTTGGTAGAATGTACCAACGAAGCCATCTGGTCCTAGACCATATTAGGCAGAAACAATATATATGTGGGGGATGGGGGCAGAGAGAGAGAGTTTGAGAGGTAGCTGGCAAGTCCAAAATCTCTAGGGTAGGCCGGCAGGCTGGGGAAACAGGGAAGAAGCTGCAGTTCAAGGCTGAAGGCAGCATGCTGGGAGAATTCCCTCTTCTTCTGGGGAGGTCAGTCTTTTTCAAATTAGTCTTCAACTGATTGGATAACGCCCATCCACGTTAGGGAGGGTAGTCTGCTTTACTCAGAGTCTACAGATTTAAATGTTATTTTCATCGTTTTTTCACAGAAACATCTGGAATAATGCTTGCCCAACTATCTGGATACCTTTGCCTAGCCATGTTGACACATAAAAGTAAACTTTTTTTTTTTTTTTTTTTTGAGACGGAGTCTCGCTCTGTCGCCCAGGATGGAGTGCAGTGGCCGGATCTCAGCTCACTGCAAGCTCCGCCTCCCGGGTTTACGCCATTCTCCTGCCTCAGCCTCCCGAGTAGCTGGGACTACAGGCGCCTGCCACCTCGCCCAGCTAATTTTTTTTTTGTATTTTTAGTAGAGACGGGGTTTCACCGTGTTAGCCAGGATGGTCTCGATCTCCTGACCTCGTGATCCGCCCGTCTCGGCCTCCCAAAGTGCTGGGATTACAGGCTTGAGCCACCGCGCCCGGCCTTTTTTTTTTTTTTTGAGATGGAGCCTCACTCTGTTGCCCAGGCTGGAGAGCAGTGGCATGATCCTGGCTCACTGCAACCTCTGCCTCCCAGGTTCAAGCGATCCTCCTGCCTCAGCCTCCTAAGTAGCTGGGATTATAGGCGCCCACCACCACACCCAGCTACTTTTTGTATTTTTAGTAGAGACAGGGTTTCACCATGTTGGCCAGGCTGGTCTTGAACTCCTGGCCTCAGGTGATCCACCTGCCTTGACGTCCTAAAGTGCTAGGATTACAGGCGGGAGCCACTGCGCGTGGCCTAAACATCTTTTTTTATTGCAAGGTTTTTTTTTTTTTTTTTTTTTTGAGACGGAGTCTGGCTCTGTTGCCCAGGCTGGAGTGCGGTGGCCGGATCTCAGCTCACTGCAAGCTCCGCCTCCCGGGTTTACGCCATTCTCCTGCCTCCGCCTCCCAAGTAGCTGGGACTACAGGCGCCCGCCTCATCGCCCGGCTAGTTTTTTGTATTCTTTAGTAGAGACGGGGTTTCACCGTGTTAGCCAGGGTGGTCTCGATCTCCTGACCTTGTGATCCGCCCGTCTCGGCCTCCCAAAGTGCTGGGATTACAGGCTTGAGCCACCACGCCCGGCCTATTGCAAGGTTTTTTATTGCCATATCTTTACTTGTTATGCCTATTGAGACTTTTTCTTCTTGCATCAGTTTATATAATTTCTGTTTCTAGGAATTTTTCTATTTCATCTAGGTTATCTAATTTGTTGGTATATACTTGTTTATAGTATTCTATTTTCAATTTTGTAAGGTCAATAGTAATGCCTCTGCACTCATTCTGATTTTTTGTGTGTCTTCTCTGTCAATTTTATAGATCTTTTCATAGGACCCACTTTTTGGTCACTCAGGTCACTGCAACCTCTGCCTCTGCCTCCTGAGTAGCTGGGCTTACACGTGCCTGCCATCACACCAGGCTAATGTTTTGTATTTTAGTGGAGATGGGGTTTCACCATGTTACCCAGGGTGGTCTTGAACTCCTCAGCTCAGGCAATCCACCCACCTTGTCCTCCCAAAGTGCTAGGATTACAGGCATGAGCCAACGTGCCCAGCCAATGTTCTTTTTTAAAAAAACACACAACTCTATAGTGATTGTACTAATTTACATTCTTACCAACAGTATACGAGGGTTCCTTTTCTCCACATCCTCACCAGCATTTGTTATTGCCTGTCTTTTGGGTAAAAGCCATTTTAACTGGAGTGAGATAATATCTCATTGTAGTTTTGATTTGCATGTCCCTGATGATCAGTTATGTAGCCCACCTTTTCATATACCTGTTTGCCATTTGTATGTCTTCTTTTCAGCAATGTTTATAGTGATTCACATCTTCTGCCCAATATGCAGACTGGCTTTGTTCTGGGGGAACTCCTCACTGTATTGCCCAGGCTGGTCTCAAACTCCTGGGCTCAATGAATCCTCCCGCCTAGCCTCCCAAAGCACTGGGATTACAGGTGTGAGCCACCATGCCCAGCCAGTAGTGTTTTTTGTTTTTTTTTTTTTGAGATGAAGTCTCACTCTGTCACCCAGGCTGGAGTGTAGTGGCATGATTCCAGCTCACTGCAACCTCTGCCTCCTGGGTTCAAGTGATTCTCCTGCCTCAGCCCCCTGAGTAGCTGGGACTACAGGCGCGTGCCACCACACCCAGCTCATTTTTGTATTTTTAGTAGAGATGGGGTTTCACCATATTGGCCAGGCTGTTCTCAAACTCCTGACCTCGTGATCCACCCACCTCGGCCTCTCAAAGTGCTGGGATTACAGGCGTGAGCCACCGCACCCGGCCTCCAGCAGTTCTTTTTTCAGTATTATACATTTACAACTAACCAAGTCGACTCAAATAACACTACGTTTCATGGTAGTGCAAGTACCTTATGATAACAAAGTAGTCTTAACTTCCTCCTCCTGTCCCTTTTATCATTGCTGTCATTCAGTTCCCTTATCCATAAACTATAACCATTGAATACACAGTTGCTATTACAGATTGAGCACCCCAAATCTGATAGCCCAAAATCTGAAATGCTCCAAAATCCAAAACTCTTTGAGTACAGACATAATGATCAAAGGAAATGCTCACTGAAGCATTTCAGATTTTGGATGATCAGATTTGGGACTTTGAACAGTAAGTATATTGCAAATATTTCAAAATTAAAAAAAAAAAATCCGGGCTGGGTGCGGGTGCGGTGGCTCAAGCCTGTAATCCCAGCACTTTGGGAGGCCGAGACGGGCGGATCACAAGGTCAGGAGATCGAGACCATCCTGGCTAACATGGTGAAACCCCGTCTCTACTAAAGAATACAAAACACTAGCCGGGCGACGAGGCGGGCGCCTGTAGTCCCAGCTACTCGGGAGGCTGAGGCAGGAGAATGGCGTGAACCTGGGAGGCGGAGCTTGCAGTGAGCTGAGATCCAGCCATCGCACTCCAGCCTGGGCGACAGAGCCAGACTCCGTCTCAAAAAAAAAAAAAAAAAAAAAATCCGAAATCCAAAATACTTCTGGTATCAAGCATTTTGGATAAATGCCCCGTTTTATTTTGAACAAACCATTATCTGTTAGATTAACTAAGGATAAGAAAAGTAGAAGCTTTTATTTTACCTTTACTTATTCCTTCTCTAAAGCTCTTCCCTTGTTTATGTAATTCACAGTTTCTAACATATCATCTTTCTTTTCTCTGAAGAAGTTTTTTTTTTTTAATACTTCTTGCGTCTTCAGGTCTACAGATTCTCTCAATTTTTGTTGGCTTGTGAAAGTTCTCATTTCTCCATCACTTTTTTTTTTCTTTTTTCTTTTTCTTTCCTTTTCTTTTCTTTCTTTCTTTTTCTTTTCTTTTTTTTTTTTTTAAAGACAGAGTCTTGCTCTGTCACCCAGGCTGGAGTGCAGTGGTGCGATCTCGGCTCACTGCAATCTCCACTTCTCTGGTTGCCAGTGATCCTCCAGCCTCAGCCCCCCAAGTAGCTGGGACCACAGGTGTGTGCCACCACTAAAGTTTGTATTTTTTTGTAGAGACGGGGTTTTACCATGTTGCCTAGGCTGGTCTCAAATTCCTGAGCTCAAAGCGAACTGCCTGCCTCAGCCTCCCAAAGTGCTGGAATTACAAGCATAAGCCACTGTGCTGGCCTCTTCATCACTTTTGAAGGATGGTTTTGCAGGATACAGATTCTGGGGATTATGGGTTGATGGGATCTTTTTCTCTGTCAATGCTTTAAATATCTCACAAGGCTCTCTTCTTCCTTGCATGGTTTCTAAGAAGTCTGATGTCATTTTTATCCCTGGTCCTCTACAGGTGAGGTTTTTTTTACTCCTCCAGCCTCTTTCAAGACTTTTTATCTTTGAATTTCTGCAATTTGAATATAATATGCCTAGGTGTTGATTTTTTCTTCTTTTTGGGGGCATCTGTCTTACTATTTTCTGAGCTTCCTGGGTCTGTGGTTTGGTGTCTGACATAAATTTGGGGAAATTCTCCATCATTATTGTTTCAAATATCTCTTTGGTTCCCTCTTCCTCTGTATTCCCATTAATGCATATGTGATGCCTTTTGTCATTGTCCCACAGTTTTGGATATTCTCTTCTGTCTGTTTCAGTCTTGTCTCTTTTTGCTTTTGAGTTTTCGAAGTTTCTACTGACATATCCTGAAGTTCATGGATTCTTTCTTTAGCTGCGTCCAGTCTACTAAAGAGCTGATCAGGCTGGGCGCGGGGGCTCAAGCCTGTAATCCCAGCACTTTGGGAGGCCGAGACAGGCGGATCACGAGGTCAGGAGATTGAGACCATCCTGGCTAACACAGTGAAACCCCGTCTCTACTAAAAAAAAAAAAAAAATACAAAAAAACTAGCCGGGCGAGGTGGCGGGCACCTGTAGTCCCAGCTACTTGGGAGGCTGAGGCAGGAGAATGGCATAAACTCAGGAGGCGGAGCTTGCAGTGAGCTGAGATCCGGCCACTGCACTCCAGCCTGGGCGACAGAGCGAGACTCTGTCTCAACAACAACAACAAGAACAAGAGCTGATCAAAGGCATTTCGTTGGTGTTTTTTTTCTCATTGTACTTCCTCTTTGTTTCTTCTTAGAATTTTCATCACTCTGTTTAAATTACTTATCTGCTCTTGCATGTTGTCTACTTTTTCCATGAGCACCCTTGGCATGTTAATCATAGTTGTTTCAAATTTCCAGCCTGGAAATTCCAACATCCCCACTATAGTTGAGTCTGGTTCTGATACTTGCTCTATCTCTTCAAATGGTATTTTCTGCCTTTTAGTGTGACTTCTAGTTTTTTCTTGAAACCAAACCAGTATTGGGTAAAAGAAACCCAGTGTGGCGATGTCTACTGTGGTAAGTTGTGACTCTCTGTATCTGCCTGTCTGTCTCCAGTTTTGGAGGCAGCTCTGTGACCTTAATTCTCTGACAGATCTAAGAAGAGTTGTTGGTGTTGTTTATTCAGCTTTTTACTTGTTGTTAAGATGGAGTGACAATTGCCACACTCCTTACACCCTAGGCCAGAAACCCAGAAACAAGAAACCCCATTTAGTTCTCTTTTTTTTTTTTTTTTTTGAGACTGAGTCTCAGTTTGTCTCCCAGGCTGGAATGCAATGGCACAATCTTGGCTCACTGCAACCTCTGCCTCCTGGATTCAAGCGATTCTCCTGCCTCAGCCTCCCCAGTAGCTGGGATTACAGGCATGCCCCACCATGCCCGGTTAATTTTTGTATTTTTAGTACAGACAGGGTTTCATCACGTTGGCCAGGCTGGTCTCAAACTCCTGACTTCAGGTGATCCTCCCACCTTGGCCTCCCAAAGTGCTGAGATTATAGGCATGAGCCACCGTGCCTGGCCGGTTCTCTTTGTATTTTCTTTTTATTTTATTTTCTAGAGACAGAGTTTTCCTCTGTCACCCATGCAGGAGTGCAGTGGCTCGATGACAGCTCGTTGCAACCTTGAACTTCTGGGCTCAAACAATCCTTCCACCTCATCCTCCCAAATAGCTGGGACTACAGGCATGTGCCATAATGCCTGGCTAATTTTAAAAATCACAGCTCGGGCCGGGCGTAGTGGCTCAAGCCTGTAATCTCAGCACTTTGGGAGGCCGAGATGGGTGGATCATGAGGTCAGGAGATCGAGACCATCCTGGCTAACACGGTGAAACCCTGTCTCTACTAAAAAATACAAAAAACTAGCCAGGCGAGGTGGTGGGCACCTGTAGTCCCAGCTACTCAGGAGGCTGAGGCAGGAGAATGGCGGGAACCCGGGAGGCGGAGCTTGCAGTGAGCTGAGATCCGGCCACTGCACTACGGCCTGGGCATCAGAGCCAGACTCCGTCTCAAAAAAAAAAAAAAAAAAAATCACAGCTCACTATGTTGCCCAGGCTGGCCCTGAAATCCTGTCCTCAAGTGATCCTCTTGCCTTGGCCTCTCAAAGCACTGGGATTGCAGGTGTGAGCCAGCACACCCAGCCCTTTCTTAATTTTTATTTTTTTATTATTATCATTTTTGAGACAGGGTCATGCTGTGTTGCCCAGGCTGGAATGCAGTGGCACAATCATGGCTCACTGCAGCCTCCACCTCCTGGGCTTAAGCAATCTCACCTCAGCGTCCTGAGTAGCTAGGACTACAGGTGTGCACCAGCACACCTGGCTAATTTTTTTATTTTTGTAGAGATGGGGTCTCACTATGTTGCCTTGGTTGGTTTTGAACTCCTGGGCTCAAGTGATTCTCTCGCCTCAGCCTAACAAATGTTGGGACCACAGGGGTGAGCCACTACACCCCCTGGCCCTTTTTAATACTTTCCATCTGTTTATTGATACTCTCTTTAGTATATAGTGGTCACTTGTTTTTTGTTTGTTTGTTTGTTTGTTTGAGATGGCGTATCGCTCTGTTGCCCAGGCTGGAGTGCAGTGTTGTAATCTCAGGTCACTGCAACCTCCGCCTCCTGGGTTCAAGTGATTCTCCTGCCTTAGCCTCCCAAGTAGCTATGATTACAGGCGCCCACCACCACACCTGCCTAATTTCTGTATTTTTAGTAGAAGACAGGGTTTCACCATGTTGGCCAGGCTGGTCTGGAACTCCTGACCTCAGGCGATCCACCCACTACAGCCTCCCAAAGTGCTGGGATTACAGGTGTGAGCCACCGTGCCCAGCCTAATGGTCACTCCTAAGACAATTTCTCTTGCCTGCTTGTGTGTGTGTGTCTGTGTGTGTGTGTCATACTTTCCTGTTTGTGTGTGTGTGTGTCTGTGTGTG
The DNA here is from genome assembly GCF_009764315.1 of Trachypithecus francoisi. NCBI lineage: Eukaryota > Metazoa > Chordata > Mammalia > Primates > Cercopithecidae > Trachypithecus > Trachypithecus francoisi. The sequence continues at coordinate 107,028,128 of NW_022681473.1, forward strand.
TGTCATACTTTCCTGTTTGTGTATGTGTGTCTGTGTGTGTCATACTTTCCTGTTGTGTGTGTGTGTCTGTGTGTGTGTCATACTTTCCTGTGTTTGTGTGTGTGTGTCTGTGTGTGTCATACTTTCCTGTTTGTGTGTGTGTGTCTGTGTGTGTGTGTCATACTTTCCTGTTTGTGTGTGTGTCTGTGTGTGTGTCATACTTTCCTGTTTGTGTGTGTGTGTCTGTGTGTGTCATACTTTCCTGTTTGTGTGTGTGTGTGTGTGTCATACTTTCCTGTTTGTGTGGTGTGTCTGTGTGTGTGTGTCATACTTTCCTGTGTTTGTGTGTGTGTGTGTGTTGTGTGTGTGTCATACTTTCCTGTGTTTGTGTGTGTGTGTCTGTGTGTGGGTCATACTTTCCTGTTTGTGTGTGTGTCTGTGTGTGTGTCATACTTTCCTGTTTGTGTGTCTGTGTGTTTCATACTTTCCTGTGTTTGTGTGTGTGTGTCATACTTTCCTGTTTGTGTGTCTGTGTGTCTGTGTGTGTGTGTCATACTTTCCTGTTTGTGTGTGTGTGTCTGTGTGTGTGTCATACTTTCCTGTTTGTGTGTGTGTGTGTGTGTGTGTGTCATACTTTCCTGTTTGTGTGTGTGTGGTGTGTCATACTTTCCTGTTTGTGTGTGTGTGTGTCTGTGTGTGTGTGTCATACTTTCCTGTGTTTGTGTGTGTGTGTCTGTGTGTGTGTGTCATACTTTCCTGTGTTTGTGTGTGTGTCTGTGTGTGGGTCATACTTTCCTGTTTGTGTGTGTGTCTGTGTGTGTGTCATACTTTCCTGTTTGTGTGTCTGTGTGTTTCATACTTTCCTGTGTTTGTGTGTGTGTGTCATACTTTCCTGTTTGTGTGTCTGTGTGTCTGTGTGTGTGTGTCATACTTTCCTGTTTGTGTGTGTGTGTCTGTGTGTGTGTCATACTTTCCTGTTTGTGTGTGTGTCTGTGTGTGTGTGTCATACTTTCCTGTTTGTGTGTGTGTGTCTGTGTGTGTGTCATACTTTCCTGTGTTTGTGTGTGTGTGTCTGTGTGTGTGTCATACTTTCCTGTTTGTGTGTGTGTGTGTCTGTGTGTGTGTCATACTTTCCTGTGTGTGTGTCTGTGTGTGTGTGTCATACTTTCCTGTTTGTGTGTGTGTGTGTCTGTGTGTGTGTCATACTTTCCTGTGTTTGTGTGTGTGTGTCTGTGTGTGTGTCATACTTTCCTGTTTGTGTGTGTGTGTCTGTGTGTGTATGTCATACTTTCCTGTGTTTGTGTGTGTGTGTCTGTGTGTGTGTGTCATACTTTCCTGTGTTTGTGTGTGTGTGTGTGTGTCATACTTTCCTGTTTGTGTGTGTGTCTGTGTGTGTGTCATACTTTCCTGTGTTTGTGTGTGTCATACTTTCCTGTTTGTGTGTGTGTGTCTGTGTGTGTGTGTCATACTTTCCTGTGTTTGTGTGTGTGTGTGTCTGTGTGTGTCATACTTTCCTGTGTTTGTGTGTGTGTCTGTGTGTGTCATACTTTCCTGTGTTTGTGTGTGTGTCTGTGTGTGTGTGTCATACTTTCCTGTTTGTGTGTGTGTGTGTCTGTGTTGTGTGTCATACTTTCCTGTTTGTGTGTGTTTGTGTGTGTGTCATACTTTCCTGTGTTTGTGTGTGTGTGTGTGTGTGTCATACTTTCCTGTTTGTGTGTGTGTGTCTGTGTGTGTGTCATACTTTCCTGTTTGTGTGTGTGTGTCTGTGTGTGTGTGTCATACTTTCCTGTGTGTGTGTGTCTGTGTGTGTGTGTCATACTTTCCTGTTTGTGTGTGTGTGTGTCTGTGTGTGTGTGTCATACTTTCCTGTGTTTGTGTGTGTGTGTCTGTGTGTGTGTCATACTTTCCTGTTTGTGTGTGTGTGTGTCTGTGTTGTGTGTCATACTTTCCTGTTTGTGTGTGTGTTTGTGTGTGTGTGTGTCATACTTTCCTGTGTTTGTGTGTGTGTGTGTGTGTGTCATACTTTCCTGTTTGTGTGTGTGTGTCTGTGTGTGTGTCATACTTTCCTGTTTGTGTGTGTGTGTCTCTGTGTGTGTCATACTTTCCTGTGTGTGTGTCTGTGTGTGTGTGTCATACTTTCCTGTTTGTGTGTGTGTGTGTCCTGTGGTGTGTGTCATACTTTCCTGTGTTTGTGTGTGTGTGTCTGTGTGTGTGTCATACTTTCCTGTTTGTGTGTGCGTGTCATACTTTCCTGTGTTTGTGTGTGTCTGTGTGTGTGTGTCATACTTTCCTGTGTTTGTGTGTGTGTGTCTGTGTGTGTGTGTCATACTTTCCTGTTTGTGTGTGTGTGTGTGTCATACTTTCCTGTGTTTGTGTGTGTGTGTCTGTGTGTGTGTGTCATATTTTCCTGTGTTTGTGTGTGTCTGTGTGTGTGTCATACTTTCCTGTGTTTGTGTGTGTGTGTGTGTCATACTTTCCTGTTGTGTGTGTGTGTGTCTGTGTGTGTGTCATACTTTCCTGTGTTTGTGTGTGTGTGTCTGTGTGTGTGTCATACTTTCCTGTGTTTGTGTGTGTGTGTCTGTGTGTGTGTCATACTTTCCTGTGTTTGTGTGTGTGTGTCTGTGTGTGTGTGTCATACTTTCCTGTGTTTGTGTGTGTCTGTGTGTGTGTCATACTTTCCTGTGTTTGTGTGTGTGTGTCTGTGTGTGTGTGTCATACTTTCCTGTGTTTGTGTGTGTCTGTGTGTGTGTCATACTTTCCTGTGTTTGTGTGTGTGTGTCTGTGTGTGTGTGTCATACTTTCCTGTGTTTGTGTGTGTGTGTCTGTGTGTGTGTGTCATACTTTCCTGTTTGTGTGTGTGTCTGTGTGTGTCATACTTTCCTGTGTTTGTGTGTGTCTGTGTGTCATACTTTCCTGTGTTTGTGTGTGTGTGTATGTGTGTGTGTGTCATACTTTCCTGTGTTTGTGTGTGTGTGTCTGTGTGTGTGTGTCATACTTTCCTGTTTGTGTGTCTGTGTGTGTGTGTGTCATACTTTCCTGTTGTGTGTGTGTGTCTGTGTGTGTGTCATACTTTCCTGTGTGTGTGTGTGTCTGTGTGTGTGTCATACTTTCCTGTGTGTGTGTGTGTCTGTGTGTGTGTCATACTTTCCTGTGTGTGTGTGTGTCTGTGTGTGTCATACTTTCCTGTGTTTGTGTGTGTGTCTGTGTGTGTGTGTCATACTTTCCTGTGTTTGTGTGTGTGTCTGTGTGTGTGTCATACTTTCCTGTGTTTGTGTGTCTGTGTGTGTGTGTCATACTTTCCTGTGTTTGTGTGTGTGTGTGTGTCATACTTTCCTGTTTGTGTGTGTGTGTGTCTGTGTGTGTGTCATACTTTCCTGTGTGTGTGTGTGTCTGTGTGTGTGTCATACTTTCCTGTGTTTGTGTGTGTGTGTCTGTGTGTGTGTCATACTTTCCTGTGTTTGTGTGTGTGTCTGTGTGTGTGTGTCATACTTTCCTGTGTTTGTGTGTGTGTCTGTGTGTGTTTGTCATACTTTCCTGTGTTTGTGTGTGTGTCTGTGTGTGTGTGTCATACTTTCCTGTTTGTGTGTGTGTGTGTCTGTGTGTGTGTCATACTTTCCTGTGTGTGTGTGTGTCTGTGTGTGTGTCATACTTTCCTGTGTGTGTGTGTGTCTGTGTGTGTGTGTCATACTTTCCTGTTGTGTGTGTGTGTCTGTGTGTGTCATACTTTCCTGTGTGTGTGTGTGTCTGTGTGTGTGTCATACTTCCTGTGTGTGTGTGTGTCTGTGTGTGTGTCATACTTTCCTGTGTTTGTGTGTGTGTGTCTGTGTGTGTGTGTCATACTTTCCTGTGTGTTGTGTGTGTGTCTGTGTGTGTGTCATACTTTCCTGTGTTTGTGTGTGTGTGTGTCTGTGTGTGTGTGTCATACTTTCCTGTTTGTGTGTGTGTGTGTCTGTGTGTGTGTCATACTTTCCTGTGTGTGTGTGTGTGTGCGTGTCATACTTTCCTGTTTGTGTATGTGTCATAACTTTTTGTAGGAAAACAAACATTTTAGATAACACATTGTGGAAATGCTGGGTACTTGCTGCCTCACCCCACTCTACCCAGAGCGTGCTATTATTGCTCATTTGTGTATTTGGGGAGCGACTGGCTGAATTATGTTCCCAGTCTATTTCCCACCCTCTCTGTCAAGCCCACGAGGTTGCTTCTCAGGGAGACACAGCTTTCGGGATGACTACAGCCACTCTTGGGTGACAGTGGTCTTGGCAGGGCTCCCTTCCTCTCTTTCCCTGAGCACATCCAGCAGTTAAAAGCCACTAATTGCCAGCTGGTTTTACAATTGTTTTAACGATGCCCTGGGGGATAAATAGATCTAGAGACAATCCATTCAAATTCAGACTCTTTTGAAGGAATAATATCAGGGGCAGAAATAAATTATATGTATTTATTTGGACCCCACCTCCCCTGCTCTCCTTCCCAGCATTGAGCCCTTGGTTGCATGGGCCCAGGCTGGGGGTTTTCAGTATTTGTAAGCATTTCAGCAGAACAATAAAGCCTTTGGAATACAGAAGTGAGTGGAAGGCCGGAGGTGTGGGACTTGGCGCTGGGGCACTTGGGGTAGGAGGGATAGGTCTTCCCCCTGGAGCAGGATTTCTACCCTATTCAAGGTTCCAGGAGGGAGCTAGGCCCCAACCCATGACCTCCAGGTCATGAACCTGCCCCCCACTTCACTCTGATCAGAGGACAGGCTGGGAGGTAGGAGGGCATGAAGAGGCAGGGGAAGACAGGAACTGGTGCAGAGATTTAAAGGGACAGGAGCTGGTGCAGAGGTTTAATGGGATAGGAGCTGGGGCCAGGTGAGGAGGGGAGGGCTGTCACCACGGCAGGAGGCTGAGCAGGAGGCTGGGCAGAAGGGTGGCCACCAGGCAGTGGGGCTCCAGGAAAGCCAGCTGGGCCCCTGAGGTCAGCCGGTCACCATAGGGGTCCAGCAGCATCAGGACCACGCCATTCATCCAACCAAAGCTCTCCTGGGTGAGGCAGGGCAGTGGGGCCCGGTTTCTGGGGAAGCCCCAGACCCTTGGTGGGGGTTGTGGGCTCTCTCCCCAGGGGCACTGGCCCTGCCTAACCCTAACGGTACAGGAAGCACCAGTCAGCTCGTCCCCTGGGCCCACATGCAGGTGAGCACACTGAGGCCTGGGGTGGGGGGTCGTGGGCAGCAGAGCCCAGGAGTTCCCTGTAGGGCGATGGCCAGCCCGCCCCTGGCCTGCTCATCTGAACTTCATACTCCCCTCTGCCACCGGGCTGTCCACCATTGCTAATGTCATACTGGGAATAAGAGGGCGGGCCGTAGGTCAGGCACTGCCCCACCCCACCCCACCCCCAGCCACAGGGACAACAAACAATGGGATCCTTGTGGGGAGAAGTCGCTCTGCCTGCCCAGCAGCCCCTGCAGTGCCCAGGAGTGGCCACTGGGCGCCGCCACCATCCCAGCTGCGCTGGCCCTGGGCCCTGCCAAGCCTGACCCTCCCGCCTCACCACGGGGACGCCCTGGGGTGAGGGGAGGGCTCAGGCCAGCTCACCTTCTCATACATGGCTGACTTTTGCGAGTAGACATCAAAGTTGGTTCGGATTCAATTCTGGGGCATATTGGTAGATCAGGATCCGGCTGCCCTAGAAGATTCCAGACATTCCCGTGACTGTGGGTGGGGCTGGACTGGGAGCCAGGACGCTGGGCCCGGCGGGAAGCCAGATGTCCCCTTCCTGGCCCTTCTCTTCTTGGCTCACAGCTGCCCCCCGGTGGCTCCGCGGGACCCGCAGGCTGGGACAAGAGGCACAGCTGGAGGAAGCGGCCTCCCCTGCAGGTCCTGCTCAGGGTCGGGAGGGGGCGGTGCTGCCTGCAGTGGACCCGAACCACCTGCTGTGCCCTCACCTCCAGGTATTTCAGAGCTTTGTCCGCCACGCCAGGGTCAGAGAAACACCCGGCCCAGAGTGGAGTGAGGTTGGATGGGTAAAACTCCCAGTTCTTCTTGTTCTCAAGGTCGTAGTCGAACCAGGCACCGGTCTCCTCATCCCATAGGACTGCGTTCAGGGCGGCCAAGCGCTGCGCCTGCAGGATTCTGTACTTCGTGGCCTGGGAGTCGTTCCCTGGGGCAGTGCTGCCTTTGGGCCCTACCGGAGGGAGCCCTCTAGAAAGAACTTCTGAGGTCAGAAGGGTAGCATCTACTTCTAACGCCTCGCCTCCTCCAGGAGGGCTCCCCAGCCTCCCCAGGAAACCCCAGTCTGTCCTGTCTCCTCTGGGCTGCCTGCACTACCTCTGGCACCATCGGGTAGATGTTCACTGCCTGCTGGGCTCTCTCTTTCTCTGAGCTCCTGAGCCAGGCCTCCGTCTCAGGAGGACTCAGTGCTACTGCTTGCTCGGCCTCCTCCTGAGCCACTTTGCTCATTCACATCCTCTCACCTGGGGAAAGGGTTTGGGGTTTTATCCCATCCCTAGTCCTACCACTGGACCCCAAGCCCAGACCCTCTTGCTTGGAGCCCCACTCCCCCTGGACCTGTTCCCACTCTGCGCCAATCACACAGGCCTTCTTCCCAATCCCTGAACAGTGCCTCAGGGCCTCTGCACGGTCCTTTCCGTGCCTGGACTGTCCTCTCCCAGGTCAGCTCAGCGATGGTTCCTGCCCCAATTCTGCTCACACATCACCTCCTCAGAAACACCTTTCCTCCCCGTCCTCTCTAACACACCCTCCGCTCACCCGCACCAGCGGGTCCTGACTTCACTCTACTTCAAACTGTGCTTCTGTTACTGTTTTGCTTCTATTATTATTGTTCTTGCAGGAGCTGGTAAAGTGGCTGATGTGGCCACAGCTCCATAAATCCATGAGGAGTGAAGGGTGGACATTGCCTGAGTCCAGGAGGCAGGACAGGGTCACTCCTCTCTGTCCCTGGTGATGGAAACTCAGGGTCAGGAAAGAGCCTTGACCTGCCCTGGGTCACAGAGGGAGCGTTAGGGTCTGGGCTTGAGCCCAGGTGCTGTAGTCAGGCCCTTAGGCCGCCTCTCACACCCAGGCTAGGAAGCTAGAGCAGGAAGTTTGCTAGAACTATCCTGAGAAGAGGTCTGCACAGTTCAAGGGGCAGCTTAGAAGGGGAGACGGAGGGAGATGGGCTCTGGCCAGAAGGCTCTTAGACCTCAGGCCAGGCTTAGGCAGCCGCATCTAGTATCAGGCCTGCAGGTCCAGTGCCTATTATGGGGCCTATTATGCCTGGATGAGGGGCCTCAAGTTCATTTAGGCCAAGCCCCTCATTCTACGGAGAACCACACAATGGTTGCAGGGGATATATGCCTGACGTTGGTGGGTTGATCGTGGGGCAGGTCTGAACTCGTCTCTGTTTGCATTCCGGCTCTCCTGACATTCCAGACCCATCTCTGAGTCATCCCTGGACAGGAGAGATCCCACAGGGTAAATAGGACATGAGCCTGCAGTGAGGGGAGACAGAGGAGGAGAGAACTCCCCGAAACAAGAGGAGAGGAGGAGCCGGCGGAGAGGACACAGGTAGGGCAGCGGGCAGACCACCAAGGGGCAGGCTTGCTGCTTTGCAGCCTGACCACCAGCCTGTGTGCCTCATTGCCGCCCCCTCCTCCCAGGGCAGGGCCTACATCTCAACCAAAGCCTGGAGCAAGACAAGGAAGGCTCCATTTCCCTCCTCCTACTCCTCTACTCAAACCACAGCCATCTGTGCATCAATAACTTTTTTTTTTTAACCCTCAGCTGCCTGATGTCCATGGTTGGGGTTTGGGCTGAGTCGCTGGGGGCCGCCTGCACACACCAGGGAGGGCTCCTGAGCACCCACTCTCAGGCTTTGCGCATTTCCAAAATTCTGCACATGGCAGCAATGTTTGCAGAAAGGGTGTGGAGGGTGCCTGTGGGCCAGGCACCAGCCTGCTGCAGCTGCCCGTGGTTGCTTCTGTCTGCCAGGGCTGCACAACCTCTGGTTTTCACCTCAACCGCTGTGGCTTCCTCTCTCCCCGTGGGAACAGGGCATGGGGTGAGGGGGCCACCATGCCGAGACAACTAGGCATCTCCCTGCCAGGCCAGGAGTTCCACTGCTACAGCCCAATACCAGCAAATTCAGATGCACCCAAGTGACCCCAACTCAAGTTATGTTCCCTTTCTCCCCCAGGCTCTGCAGTCCCTGGGATCTGCAGTGTTAGTTCATCTCCAGGAGAGACTAGGTCCCAGGAGACCCACTGAAGGCCTGGCTGTACCATCATAGGCTGTGTGCCCTTGGGCAAGAACCTCTACCATTCCTCGTTGCCTGTTTATAAATGGAAGGCTTTGCTCTAGATCAGTGTTGCAAACTCAAATTCCAGCAACCGGAACATGCAAAATATGTTGGGGATAAGAGAGCCAACAGTGCAAGGGGGAAGTGAGTGTTGGGGACCTAGTCTTGGGGTGACGGGAACTGGGCTGAACCGGAAGCGTATTCCTGTGTAAGCACGTTGAGTCCTTTGCCCTCCCTCTTCCCGCCTTGATGCAGATGAAAGGCTGGCACTGCAGCAACCACCTTGCATCCACAAGGCAGTAAACCTCGGCTGACAGCCACCTGCTTCAGACAGCAGCTCAGGAAGGCAGAAAGAGGCTGGGTTCTCGATGGCAACTTTGAGTCACAACAGCCGTAGACTTCTGTGACATGAAAAAACAACCCTCTTAGTTGTTGAAGGCACTGGTTTTCAGATTTCTGTCACAGATGAAGGAAAACTCAAGCAGATCCTTCCTCTGAGCATCTGCTCTCTTCTCCAGGGGCCTTCCGGTCACACCCTTTCCTTCATTCCCATTACATTTCCGTCCAGGTTCTATTGTCCTTACAAGGTATATTGTAGCACGCCTCTGCCTGGCCTAACTTCAACCTCCCTCTGGCTGTGGGAGGTAGACCTCACTGTAGGAAGAGGGTGAAGGAAGGGTGTCAGTTAATGCATAAGGAACCAAGGACTAATATCCATATATATGGACCCAAACATCAGGTGACACTGAGCATGTGCACCCACAGCTTCTCGCACCTGCCTTGTCTTGTAGACACCAGCTCTGGATCCCCAGACCTCTAACCTGAGCTCTGGGGCAAACGCTTCCCGACATCCTCAACAGTGGGCAGTGAGGCCGGGATGGTGTGGAACTGCACACTTCCAGCTTCTGGGATGTTGGCAAGGCCCTGTAACCACTCAATTTCCAGGTGTCTGCTTCACAGTGATCTGTTAAACTGCCATATGTGTTGTATGCACCTTCCTGGGCTGTGCTATAGCTGATAATAAAATCATTTGAGAATTTTTTTTGTTGTTTTTTGAAACGGAGTCTTCCCCTGTTGCCCAGGCTGGAGTGCAGTGGCGTGATCTTGGCTCACTGCAACCTCCGCCTCCCTGGTTCAAGCGATTCTCCTGCCTCAGCCTCCCAAGTAGCTGGGACTATAGGTATGTGCCATGACACCCAGCTAATTTCTGTATTTTTAGTAAAGATGGGGTTTCACCATGTTGGCCTGGCTGGTCTTGAACTCCTGACCACAGGTGATTCACCCACTTTGGCCTCCCAAAGTGCTGGGATTACGGGTGTGAGCCACCACGCCCCGACATTTTTGAGAATTTTTAAAAAGAGTCTATCAGAGCCGGGCTCGGTGGCTCATACCTTTAATCCCAGCACTTTGGGAGGCCCAGGTGGGTGAATCATCTGAGGTCAGTAGTTTGAGACCAGCTTGGCCAACATGGTGAAACTCCGTCTCTACTAAAAATACGAAAATTAGCCGGGTGTGGTGGTGGGTGCCTGTAGTCTCAGCTACTGGGGAGGTTGAGGCAACAGAGCGAGGCTCTGTCTTTAAAAAAAAAAAAAAAAAGTCCACCACCCTGCTTGGTTTGGCCCCATTTGGACAGGAGGGGAAAGGGCCCTGGAAGGCTGTAGGTTGGCCTTGGGGTCAGGCCAGCAGTGAAGCATCCGGCACGTGAGGTGGCCTCCCGGGGTAGCAGAGCTGGCAGGGCAAGGCAGGGCGGGCCAGGCCGGGAGGGCTCTGACTGATCCTCGGAGCGCTAATAGGAAGCTGCACACCCATTCACTCTTAGAATAGCTGTGCACCTGCAGATAACCAGTTTCTGTTGTGGTGAGTGGTAGTTAAATAAATAAATAAGCAGGCAAGGAACAAGCTTTTCCTTACTGTGACAATCATTTGCTGCTGTGAAACTACTATGGTCTAACACCTCCCACTCACTTTTCTCAATCAGTGCTGCCTGGAACGGCAAGAACTTGGGGCCAAAAGAGCACCTGCCCTAGCACAGAGCTCGGGCCTGCCCACCCCACCATCCCACCCCCTGGGACCACCTGCCTTTGACCTCTGAAACCACATTTAGCTTGCATGCAGGCAAGTCATATGATTTCTCTGAGCCTCAGTTTCTTCCTTGGCAAAGTGGGGATAATAACAGCTCTCTTTAAAAGCCGTTGTAAGAGTTGGAAATGATAAGCCAGGTGGGCCTCATACCTGTAATCCCAGCAGTTTGGGAGGCTGAGGCGAGTGGATCACCTGACCTCAGGAGTTTCAAGATGAGCCTGACCAGCATGGTGAAACCCCATCTCTACTAAAAATACAAAATTAGCCGGGCATGGTGGTGCATGCCTGCAATCCCAGCTATTTGGGAGGCTGAGGCATGAGAATTGCTTGGACCTGGGAGGCAGAGGTTGTAGTGAGCCGAGATTGTGCCATTGCACTCCAGCCTGGGGAATAAGAGGGAAACTCCATCTCAAAAAAAAAAAAAAAGTTGGAAATGATGTATTTTAGTCGCGCAGATAGTCAGCCATGCACCTGTTTCGCTTATGGGTAGAAACACTGCAGTTGATTCCATTTCAGCAGCTGAGGGGCCCAGAGGACCGTACCCTCCGCCCCACTGTGTAGGTCTTAGTCATGTTGCTGGCAAATACTCCAGAAGGCTCAGAGGAGGCGTGTTGAGAGTATTGTCAGCCAATCACCACAAAGCTGCTCCTTCAGGACCCTTCTCACTCTGAGCCTCATATAACACAAGTCTGTGGCTGGAGGGAGGGTGGCAGGGGCCCACCTGGGCTTTACTTCCACGCTTGCAGCCTCAGGGTAACCCTGGTGGTCAAATAAGCAAAGATCAGCCTCAAAGCAGCAAATAGGACTGCGTCCTCTGGGGCCTTACCATGGTCCACGTGCAGTCCAGGCTTGGCTTCACCATTTGCATGAGAGCTCAGAGGACACCCATGGCCACAGAGGCTCAGCGCAGCCAGGGGAATGGAGACCTTATCAGTAACATGGAGGTGAGAGCATAGCAAACACTGTCATCTCAGGTTCAAGGGGGAAGGGGTCACCTGCTGGGGAAGAAGGAGGCCCTGGCAGGTGACGCTGAGCTGGAACCCCGACCACTTTCCTCACAGCCTTGGAAGTGAATTCCAGACACCCAGACCTCTGCAAACAACTTCCAGCAAGTGCGGCAAGGCCAGCAGGGCACCTACTGTTGACTCAAAAAGACCCTTCCAGGTTTCCCCAGAAAAGGCAGCCTTCGCTGCTGCAGCCCCTGTGGATGATGGCTTGTTTAATAGCTCAGATTCCCCAGGCAGTTTCTCCACCCTCCGCTGCTGGGATTCTTGCAATGATGATGTGGTGGGTCGGCCTGGAGAGGGTGGGTCAGGAAGGATCTTCTGACTTGGAGACTGCCAGGGGAGACAACACCACACACGAGGCCCTGCTCCAGACTTGGCAAGGATGATGCCAGATACGCCAAGGCGGCTGCAGGGACCCAGGGAACAGAGGAGCTTTTTCCCAGGATAAAGAGGGGGTCAGCAGGCCAGGTACGGTGGCTCACGCCTGTAATCCCAGCACTTTGGGAGGCTGAGGTGGGCAAATCACTTGAGGTCAGGAGTTCGAGACCAGCCTGCCCAACATGGATAAACCCCATCTCTACTAAAAATACAAAAAGTTAGCTGGGCATGGTGGCAGGCACCTGTAATCCCAGCTACTCAGGAGGCTGAGGCAGGAGAATCACTTGAACCCAAGAGGTGGAGGTTGCAGTGACCCGATATGGTGCCACGGCACTCCAGCCTGGGCAACAAGAGTGAAACTCCGTCTCAAAAAGAAAAAAAAAAGAAAGAAAAGAAAAAAGAGCCGGGCACGGTGGCTCACGCCTGTAATCCCAGAACTTTGGGAGGCCAAGGTGGGCAGATCACCTGAGGTCGGGAGTTCAAGACCAGCCTGACCAACATGGAGAAACCCTGTTTCTACTGAAAATACAAAATTAGCTGGGCATGGTGGCGCATGCCTGTAATCCCAGCTACTCAGGAGGCTGAGGCAGGAGAATTCCTTGAACCCAGGAGGGGGAGCTTGCGGTGAGCAGAGGTTGCGCCATTGCACTCCAGCCTGGGGAACAAGAGCGAAACTCCACCTCAAAAAAAAAAAAGAAAAAGAAAAGAAAAAGAAAAAAGAAAAGTTTAGAATATAATGGTAAGAAATGTAAGGGTGTTAGATTCTGTTTTTAGAACGGAAGCAAAACAGATCCACCAAAAGCATCCTGTGTTTTGTGTTCCCTTTCCTACCTGGGTTCCTCGCCCACCCAGGCATGACTGTTCTCCTGTCATGTAAGGTGTATCAGTCCCCTGCATGCTTTTATACCTCTGCTGTTCATGCATGGGTCTGCTAGGGTTGCTTGGCATGATTTTTGTTGAGGTAAAATACACATGGCATAAAATTTTCTATCTTAACCACTTTTAAGTGTATATTTCAGGGACATTAAGAATGTTCACTTGGCCGGCCTGGTGGCTCACGCCTGTAATCCCAGCCCTTTGGGAGGCCAAAGCGGCAGAAATTAATTCTAAAAAAGTCTCAACATGTGTCTCTTTCTTTTATCTTTTTTTTTTTAAGACAGAGTCTTGCTCTGTCGCCCAGGCTGGAGTGCAGTGGCACGATCTCAGCTCACTGCAAGCTCCGCCTCCCGGGTTCGCGCCATTCTCCTGCCTCAGCCTCCCGAGCAGCTGGGACTACAGGCGTCCACCACCATGCCCGGCTAATTTTTTGTATTTTTAGTAGAGATGGGGTTTCACCGTGTTAGCCAGGATGGTCTCGATCTCCTGACCTCGTGATCCGCCCGCCTTGGCCTCCCAAAGTGCTGGGATTACAGGCGTGAGCTACCGTGCCTGGCACCTCTTTTTTTTGTTTTTTTCTGAGCCAGAATCTTGCTCTGTCACCCAGGCTGGAATGCAGTGGCGCCATCTCAGCTCACTGCAAGCTCCGCCTCCTGGGTTCTTACCATTCTCCTGCCTCAGCCTCCCGAGTAGCTGGGACTACAGGCTCCCGCCACCACGCCTGGCTAATTTTTTGTATTTTTAGTAGAGACGGGATTTCACCGTGTTAGCCAGGATGGTCTTGATCTCCTGACTTCGTGATCTGCCTGCCTCAGCCTCCCAGAGTGCTAGGATCACAGGCATGAGCCACCGCGCCCGGCCAAGGCTGGGAAGTCTTAAGGGCTAGACCCCACATCTGATGATGTCTTATTGTGGGTGGGGACTCTCTACAGACTCCCAAGGCAGCAAGGGCATCATCACATGGAGAGGAGTTTATGAGAGATGGCCAAACTGGCTTCTTTTTTTTTTGAGACAAGGTCTCCCTCTGTCGCCCAGGCTAGACTGCAGTGGCACAACCACAGCTCACCACAGCCTCGACCTCCCAGGCTCAATTGATCCTCCCACCTCAGCCTCTTGGGTAGCTGGACCAGAGGTGTGTGCCACCATGCCCAGCTAATTTCTTTTTTTTTTTTTTTTTTTTTTTTTTTTGAGGCGGAGTCTCGCTCTGTCGCCCGGACTGGAGTGCAGTGGCCAGATCTCAGCTCACTGCAAGCTCCGCCTCCCGGGTTTACGCCATTCTCCTGCCTCAGCCTCCCGAGTAGCTGGGACTACAGGCGCCCGCCACCTCGCCCGGCTAGTTTTTGTATTTTTAGTAGAGACGGGGTTTCACCGTGTTAGCCAGGATGGTCTTGATCTCCTGACCTCGTGATCCGCCCATCTCGGCCTCCCAAAGTGCTGGGATTACAGGCTTGAGCCACCGCGCCCGGCCGCTAATTTCTTTTTATTATTTGTAGAAACAGGGTTTCCCTGTGTTGCCCAGATTGGTCTCAAACTCATGGGCACAAGTGATCCTCATTCCTCAGCCTCCCACAGTGCTGGGATTACAGGTATGAGCCACCACACCCAGCCAAACTGGCTTCTTATAAGAGAATCACTCTGAGGCCGGGCGCGGTGGCTCAAGCCTGTAATCCCAGCACTTTGGGAGGCCGAGACGGGCAGATCACGAGGTCAGGAGATCAAGACCATCCTGGCTAACATGGTGAAACCCCGTATCTACTAAAAATACAAAAAACTAGCCAGGCGAGGTGGCAGGCGCCTGTAGTCCCAGCTACTCGGGAGGCTGAGGCAGGAGAATGGCGTGAACCCGGGAGGCAGAGCTTCCAGTGAGCTGAGATCTGGCCACTGCACTCCAGCCTGGGCGACAGAGTGAGACTCCGTCTCAAAAAAAAAAAAAAAAAGAGAGAATCACTCTGATGATAACTAACTCATTCCCATGATAACCCATTAATCCATGAACTGATTGATCCATTCATGAGAGAAGAGCCCTCATGACCCAATGACCCAATCCCCTCGTAAAGGACCCCCACCTTTTTATTTTATTTTATTTTTTTGAGACAGAGTCTCACTCTGTCACCAGGTTGGAGTACAGTGGCACGATCTCGACTCACTGCAATCCCCACCTCCTGGGTTCAAGTGATTCTCCTGCCTCAGCCTCCCGAGTAGCTAGGACTACAGTTGCCCACCACTACCCCCAGCTAATTTTTGTATTTTTAGTAGAGACGTGGTTTCACCGTGTTGGCCAGGTTGGTCTCGATCTCTTGACCTCGTGATCCATCCACCTCAGCCTCCCAAAGCGCTGGGATTACAGGCGTGAACCCACTGTGCCCAGGCAGGCCTCACATCTTAATACTGACACAGTGGGGATGAAGTTTCAACATAAATTGCAGAGGGGACAACATTCAGACCATGGTACCTAGTCATAGTGTTTTATTCTTTTCTTACGCTTTTAATTCCTGACATGCATCTAGACATTTTAATCATATCTATTTTATAATACCTTTGTAGTCCTTATATAACATCTGTGTTTTGGCATTTGTTTCAGGTTTTTTTTCTAAGTATGTGTCAAGATCCCATTTTCTTTTTTTTTTTTTTTTTTTTTTTTGAGACGGAGTCTCGCTCTGTCACCCAGGCTGGAGTGCAGTGGCGCGATCTCGGCTCACTGCAAGCTCCGCCTCCCGGGTTTACGCCATTCTCCTGCCTCAGCCTCCCGAGTAGCTGGGACTACAGGCGCCCGCCATCTCGCTCGGCTAATTTTTTGTATTTTTTTAGTAGAGACGGGGTTTCACCGTGTTAGCCAGGATGGTCTCGATCTCCTGACCTCGTGATCCACCCGTCTCGGCCTCCCAAAGTGCTGGGATTACAGGCTTGAGCCACCGCGCCCGGCCAAGATCCCATTTTCTAAGTCAAAAATGGGATTGTGCTACACATTATTTCATAACCTGCTTTTTTTTTTTCCTCCACATAATAAGGAACTTAAAACAACACACATCTTTTTCTGAGGGCAGAAATTTGGGCCCAGCTCACCTAGGTTCTCTGCTTCAGAGCTTTACCAGGCTGCTGTCCAGGTGTCGGCTGGGGCTGTGGTCTCATCTGAGGCTCAACTGGTCTCATTTAAGGCTTAACATTGGCCCGAAAGCTCCCCCAAACTGTTGGCAGAATTCTTCCCCTTATGGTTGTAGGACTGGAACTGTGGTTCCTGTTTTCTTGTTGGCGATCAGCCAGGGATAGTCCTTAGCAACTAGAGACTACAGTAGTTCCTTGCCAAGTGACCCTGTCACCACATAGAAGCTTCCTTCTTCAAAGCCAGCAATAGACGGAGAGTCTCTGAGAGACCCTCTGGGAGGGCCCAGATACTCTTTCAAAGACTTCCACCTGATTTAGTGAGGCCCACCCATGAAAATGCCCCATTGACTTCAAAATCAACTGACTTAGGACCTTAATTAAGTCTGCAAAACTCCCTCACCTTTTTCACAGTCTATTAGCTGGAAGGAAGTTGCAGATCCTACTGGTACTCCAGGGGAGGAGGTTACACAGGGTATGAACACCAGTGAGTGAGACCACAGGGCCCACCCCCAGGTCTGTTCATACCATGTTTATCTTTCCATGTCATTATCTTTTCTTTTCTTTCTTTTTTTTTCAGATGGAGTCTCGCTCTGCTGGCCAGGCTGGAGTGCCGTGGCCTGACCTTGGCTGACTGCAACCTCTGCCTCCCAGGTTCAAGTGATTTTCCTACCTCAGCCTCCTGAGTAGCTGGGACTACAGGCATGTGCCACCACACCTGGCTAATTTTTGTATTTTTAATAGAGATGGAGTTTCGCCACGTTGGCCAGGCTGGTCTCGAATTCCTGACCTCAGGTGATCCGCCCACCTAGGCCTCCCAAAGTGCTGGGATTACAGGCACAAGCCACTGTGTGCAGCCATCATTATGTTTTCTACCACCTTCTAATGTTAATGGCCTCACAACATTCTACTATGTGGATGTGCCAACATTTATTTAATTAATCATTTATCACTAAACACTGAATAAACATAAATATTTCAGTTTATTCCTTTTTTTCTTACAAACAGTACTGGGGAGAATGAACGCCTGAGTACTCATGTCTTTATGCACTGTAGTATTATTTCCTTACAACAGACTCCTAGACATGGAACGGCGGGGTCAAAGGATTCACAAAATGTTAGACTTCTGATGCAAATCAGATGGCACCTTTTTTTTGACTAATTAAGAATCTTTACCCCTGGCATGAGGAGCTGAGGACAACTCCCACTCCACAATGTGAAGCCACAGGGTTTCAATGTAGTGGTTAATGGTGGTTGTGATTTTTTTTGTTTTTGTTTTTGAGACGGAGTCTCCATCACCCAGGCTGGGAGTGCAGTGGCACAATCTTGGCTCACCACAACCTCTGCCTCCCAGGTTCAAGCGATTCTCCTGCCTCAGCCTCCTGAGTAGCTGGGACAGGCACCCGCCACCACGCCTGGCTGATTTTTGTATTTTTAGTAGAGATGAGGTTTCACCATGTTGGCCAGATTGGTCTCAAACTCCTGACCTCAGGTGATCCACCCGCCTTGGCCTCCCAAAGTGCTGGGATTACAGGCGTGAGCCACCGTGCCCGGCCAGTTGTGATGTTCTAATTTGGATTTGGAAGTCAAATAATCGCCAAATGCCCTGTGGTTGCTGTGGTTGCACGCCCTGCCCCGTGGAAGCTGGGGAAGTGTTTCCTGTCTATCGTCCCACCCATTCATGTGTCCTCATTACAGGGGAAGCCCAGAGAGTGAGAGCTCTCATTGTGGCCAAGGCTGCAGCCTTGCCACTGTCACGGAGCACAGCACATGTCTCCTCCCAGCCGTTATTTTGTTTGTATTAATCCAGAATGCATGTAAATTCTGATGGGGTAAGCTGGCAGACAAAAAGGTCGCTGATGTGTCCCAAACAGAATCTCATTGTGTCCTGGAGAGGAGGCAAAATAATCACTTGCCAGAGGGCGGAGCTTGGTTTTGTGGGGCCTGAAGCTTAAATAGTTTGCCGGGGCCTCTTTAAGAAAAAGAATCAAATTATGAATACAAAATGAGGATGAGAGTGTTTGAAGGGCCTCAGGCAAGTGCAGTGCCTGGGACTTCAGCTTCATTAGCTTCCCGGTCAGTCTGCGCCTGCTTGTCAGTGGACTGGGTTTGTCCTGCTTGGAGTCTGGTTTTGTTTGTTTCCAAACTTACTAAATTAGATGTCTTTTCTTCTTTCCTTTTGCAAGTGTATTAACATTTAAGAATTGAGGCCGGGCGCGGTGGCTCAAGCGTGTAATCCCAGCACTTTGGGAGGCCGAGACGGGTGGATCACGAGGTCAGGAGATCGAGACCATCCTGGCTAACACGGTGAAACCCCATCTCTACTAAAAATACAAAAAACTAGCCGGGCGAGGTGGCAGGCGCCTGTAGTCCCAGCTACTCCGGAGGCTGAGGCAGGAGAATGGCGTGAACCCGGGAGGCGGAGCTTGCAGTGAGCTGAGATCCGGCCACTGTACTCCAGCCCGGGCGGCAGAGCAAGACTCCGTCTCAAAAAAAAAAAGAATTGAGCAGGCCTTCAATAACATAGCTTGTCTCTCTCTCTCTCTTTTTTTTTTTTTTTTTTTGCCAAAATTACTCTAACCCCTCCTACTTCAAAACACAAACTTACATTATAGGCACACAAAGGATGCCGACTCCCTCCAGCAGCCTCCTTTGCCTCCTTTGCAGTACAGAGCCTGGGGCCCTAAACGGGGTAACAGGGAAGTGGGGAGTTGGAAGGAATCTTCCAGCAGTTGAGTCTGCCCCAGGCACCATGTTAGGTGATTACATTGTGTTCCTTAGCCCTTTTGCGTTTGTCAGTGTGACGAGCAGGCACTCCCAGGCTCTCCTCGAAACAGCTCTGATTTTAAGAGGAAATGCCAGGACACCACAAGTTGCAGTTCAAATATGAAACTGTTAGCAGAGTCATTTTGGCATAAAACCCACTGTATTAGTCGGTCTCCCACCAGGAACCAGATGGCACATTCAAAATAGGATCATTGGAGGAGAGTTTATTTGCAAAGTGTGGGTGTCGGGGAACCACAAAGGATGGTGCAGTAACCCAGAGTTTAGCATCAGCCAGGTGGTGCCCCCAGGAAACTTGAAGGGAGAAAGGGGAGAACAGTTCCTGGCATCCACAGGGAGAGGGTTGAGCTGCGAGGTCCCAGGAAGAGAAGATGTCATTGTCCCTTGAGAGATACAGCCAGCCAGGGAAATAAACACCCTGACCTCCCTCTCTTGTCTCCCTCTGGCCACCTCCCACGGGAGTTTGTGGATGTGAACCACAAACTGTGAGGTCAGCCTCAGAGGGCGGGGTGGAGACGGCGAGGGGGTGCATACGGAGGAGCAAACAAAAGGTAAAGAGCCCAGCCCAGGCCTGTGGCCCCTCAGCACCCACTCTGGACTTTTTTCCAGGTGAAGAGCTTGCTCGCCTGACACAGGGGATCTATGAGTCATAGTAACTACCATATCATTGTGGACTGATGCCAACCGGTCATACTCCCAGCTGAAATTGCCGGTGTTCCTCAGTTAAGGTAATGAGTAAAAGCGGGTGAAACAGAGTGAGTTTTTTTTCTTTTTTTCTTTTGAGATGGAGTCTTGCTTTGTCCCCTAGGCTGGAGTGCATTGGCATGATCTCTGCTCACTGCAACCTCTGCCTGTCAAGCTCAAGTGACTCTCCTGCCTCAGCCTCCCAAGTATCTGTGGTTACAGGTGCACACCACCACACCCGGCTAATGTTTGTATTTTTAGCAGAGACGGTGTTTTGCCATGTTGGCCAGGCTAGTCTTGAACTCCTGATCTCAAGTGATCTGCCCACCTCGGCCTCCGAAAGTATTGGGATTACAAGTGTGAGCCACCGCGCCCGGCCCAACAGAGTGAATGTTTACGTCTCCTCGCAATCCCTGCGTTGAAATCCTGACCCTCAAGGGGATGTTGTGAGATGGGACCTTTGGTAGGTGATTAGGGCACAAGGATGGGGCCCTCATGAGTGGGATTAAGTTCTTATAAAAGAGGCCCCAGAGGAGTCCCTTGCCCCTTCTGCCGTATGAGGCCACATGAAGAAGATGCTGTTTATAAGCCATGAAGCAAGCCTTCACCAGACGCCAAATCCGCTGGCCCCTCGACCTGAGGCTTCCCAGCCTCCAGATATGTGGGAAATAAATCTCTGTGATTTATACTACACCCAGTCTATAGTATTCTGCTACAGCAGCCCAAATGGATTAAGACAGGGAATGAATTGAGATGGGAAAGAAAAAAAGCCCCAAGTTCATGAAAAGTAGCTGCTACAGTCCCCGCCTCCTTAGCTGGCCCCCAAACCTAACCAGCTAATCATAACTTCCATTCTGTGCTCACCTTAGCTCTGCTGGCACCTTTTTGGACAGGGTCCTCTACCTGGCGAGGTGACCCAAATCTTCATTGCTGCAGGCTGCTGCAATTGTTTGAACATTGTTTGTCCCCACCAAAACTCATCTTGAGGCTTGGTCCCCAGTGTAATGTTGAGAGGTGGTGAGACATTTAAGGGGTGTTTGAGTCGTGAGGGATCCAGCTTCACAAAGGGATTAGCGCAGGAGTATAGGAGTTCTTCTTGTGGGACTCGATTAATTACTGCAGGCGCCAGTTGTTACAAAGCAAGACTGCCTCTGGCCTCGTGCCCTCTTCTCCTTCCTCTTTTCTGCCATGCTTGAAGCAGCACAAGGCCCTCACCAAATGTGACCATCCATTTTGGACTTCTCAGCCTCCAGAACCGTGGGCTAAATAAGCCTCTTTCCTTTATAATTTACCCAGTTGGACTAAGACAGGTGTTTTGTTATAGCAATGGGAAACAGACTAAGACAGGTGCATTGTGTTTGGGGTCACCACAGTTTTCCATTGACTAGGATTGTTGGACTAGGAGTGCTCCAGTGATGTCTCTGATTTCAGACACCGTCTTCCTCGCAGCTTTTCAACAGCAGCAATCCAGTTTCATCCTGTGATCAGGATCCATTCTCTACCCACTACCATAACCCCTCCTTTGCTTCTTGGTCTATGGCATGCAGAACTCCAAATGAGCAGGGAGTAGCTTCAACTTCTGATTCATCAGAAACATGACTGTTTCCTGTAACAGCATTTCTTTTCTAGGCCCCAGGACCTCCGGTGTCAATGTTGTGGGATGATGGGTGACAGAGCTGGAGCATCGCCATCTTGGACAAGCACTGTCATCCTCAAGTTCCTCTTGATCAAAAACTGTCTAAACCCAAAGGGCATTAGCCTGATGGTTAAGGTCAGCATGAACATAAACCACAAATAACATCTCTGACCAGGAACATTCCAAACCCCTCCCCGACGAGAGACATGCCAACCCAGAGATAACTTCCCCACCGGCCGGAAAGATGCCAACCCCGAGATAACCTCCCCTCCGACCAGAGACATCCCAACCCCGCCATAAACTTCTCCCCGACACAGAAACATTCCGACCTTATCATAAGCCCCCTCTCCTAAAACCAGTATGTACTCTTAGTCTGTAAGAGAAAGTACTCCTTACCAAAATTGGCCAGAAGCCCCTCTGAGGCTTATTTTCTGTAAAATAAATCTGTCATTAAGTTGAGCCACAGTTAGTGTTTCTTCCCTCTTTCTTTAACTCTTCTGATGGGAAGCAAACTTTTTTGGTGGGTTATTAGGAATAATAGTGAAAAGCATAATTCTATTCTCCAGGCCTTGCTTCTTGGACCCACACATCTTGCCTGTGGGGAAGATGGAACCATGTATATAGTGGCCACTGGTTTAATGTACAAGATGTGTCTCCAGTCCCAGTGGTAGACATCCTATAGCCAAAACTCCATCCATTGCCTGACCTCCACATGTCCGTGCTCGGACTGGGAACCTTGTGGGTAGTTTAGGTCTCTGAGGATCAGTCAAGCTTAGAGCAAGATTGATTAACTCCTGGAAGGTATGAATATTTCTATTTCCCCAGGGTCAGAAGCATATTTACCGTAAAGCTAATGATGCTTAAGCTTCAAGGCTGCTCATTTACTAAGGTCCTGGTGTTAACATGGTCATATGCTTTTATAAAATTTGCAAACATAAGATATCTTTTTTTAGTTGGACTTTTTAATTTTTTTATTTTTCAAGACAGAGTTTTGCTCTCGTTGCCCAGGCTGGAATGCAGTGGCGTGATCTTGGCTCACCACAACTTCTGCCTCCCGGGTTCATGTGATTCTCCTGCCTCAGCCTCCCGAGTAGCTGAGATTAGAGTCATGCACCACCATGCCTGGCTAATTTTGTATTTTTAGTAGAGATGGGGTTTCTCCGTGTTGGTCAGGCTGGTCTTGGACTCCTAACCTCAGGTGATCTGCCCACCTCAGCCTCCCAAACTGCTGGGATTACAGGTATAAACCACCGGACCCAGGCCCCCGACTTTATTTATTTTTGAGACAAGGTCTCACTCTGTAGCCCAGGCTGGAGTGCAGTGGTGTGATCTTGGCTCACTACAACCTCCACCTCCCATTTCAAGCAATTCTTCTGCCTCAGCTTCCCGAGTAGCTGGGAGTACCCCGCCGGGCTAATTTTTTTGTATTTTTTGGTAGAGACAGGGTTTCCCTGTGTTGGCTAGGTTGGTCTCAAACTCCTGGCCTCAAGTGATCCACCTGTCTCAGCCTCCCAAAGTGCTGGAATTACAGGCATGAGCCACAGCGTCTGACCAGACTTTATTTTTCAATTTTTTTTTTTTGAGATGGTGTCTCACCTTGTTGTCCAGGCTAGAGTGCAGTGGCATGATCGTAGTTCACTGCAGCCTGGACTTCCTGGGCTCACTTGATTCTTTCATCTCAGCCTCCTGAGTAGCTGGGGCTACAGGTGCATACCACCATATCCTGCTAATTAAAAAAAAAAATTTTTTTTTAGCAACAGAGTCTCACTATGTTGCTCAGGCAGGCTGATCTCCAACTCCTGGCCTCAAGTGATCCTTCTGCTTCAGCCTCCCATGTTGCTGGGATCATAGGCATGAACTACTATGCTGGGTTAGTTGGACTTTATTGAAATATAATGTTACACAAAATAAATTGCACAAGATTGAGGTATATTAATGGCAATCCCTGCCTCTTTCCACTCTCTATTACCTTCTCTCTCATCTTCCCTTAAGGCACTAGAATGGTTGTAGCTGTTTTGGGGGACCATCTAAAGGAAAATTGAGGTGGAGATACATCTGTTTGGGTTTATTGAGTTTTGTTTGTTTATTTTTTTGTTTGGAGATGGAATCGCCTAGGCTGGAGTGCAGTGGCGCGATCTCGGCTCACTGCAACGTCTGCCTCCCAGATTCAAGCAATTCTCCTGCCTCAGTCTCCCATGTAGTACATTTTTTGTATTTCAGTAGAGACGGGGTTTCACCATGTTGCCTAGGCTTGTCTCGAACTCTGACCTCAGGCAATTCGCCCACCTCAGCCTCCCAAAGTGCTAGGATTAGAGGCTTGAGCCACTGCACCCGGCTGAGATATTTTTATGTAGATATTTGTATGAAGTTCACAGTCACTGCTGTGTGTAGTTAAGTAATTGGTAACAATTCTGGTATAGAAATGGCTTCCAAAAATACTCTACCACCTACTGTGCCTCTCATCCAGTACTGCAGCATGAATGCAGGTTTTAAGTAGTCTTCAAATGTGAACCTGGCTTACAGTCCCCGGCACTGGAAGTACAGGTAATGGAAAGGATCAAGCTTTGAAACGTGTGGAGCCATAAATTAAACTATAGAAGATGCTTCCAAATATTATTGGGTTCACACCTGTAATCCCGGCACTTTGGGAGGCTGAGACAGGATGATCACTTGAGCCCAGGGTTCAAGACCAGCCTGAGCAACATGGCAAGAACCTGTCTCTATATTAAAAAAAATACATTTAAAGCTGGGCATGGTGGCTTATGCCTATAATCCCAGGACTTTGGGAGGTCAAGGCGGGTGGATCGCCTGAGGTCAGGAGTTTGAGACCAGCCTGACCAGCATGGAGAAACCTTGTCTCTACTAAAAATACACAATTAGCCAGGCGTGGTGCTGTATGCCTGTAATTCCAGCTACTTGGGAGGCTGAGGCAGGAGAATCACTTGAACCCAGGAGGCAGAGGTTGCTGTGAGCCAAGATTGCGCCGTTGCCCTCCAGCCTGGGCAACAAGAGTGAAACTCCATCTCTAATTAAATAAATAAATAAATTTAAAAATTCAAACAAAACAAAACAAGAATCTTACAGCTCGTATGTGAAAAAAACCTGATCAAGATTTCCCAACATTGACAACAACCCTAAAATTGCACTTTTCCAATAATGTGTTAGAAGCTGAAACTTTTTAAAACTGTAAGTTTAAAACAACAGCAATTTTTTTTAATAAAAAATTTTTTTTGAAACAAGTTCTCTGTCACCCAGGCTGGAGTGCAATGGTGCGGTTACACCTCACTGCAGCCTAGCCCTCCCTGGCTCAAGGGACCCTCCCACCTCAGCCTCCCCAGCAGGTGTGCACCACCACACCCAGCCAATTTTTGTAGAGACGGGGTTTCACAATGTTGCCCAGGCTGGTCTCCAACTCCTGAGCAATCTTCCTGCCTCAGCCACCCAAAGTGAGCCACTGAGCCCAGAAATTTTTCTTTCTTTCTTTTCTTTTTTTTCTTTTTTTTTTTTTTGAGACAGGGTCTCTCTCTGTTTCCCAGGCTAGAATGTAGTGGTGTGATCTCGGCTCACTGCAACCTCCAACTCCCAGGCTCAAGTGATCCTGTTACCAAAAAGGGGTCCTGATCCAGACCCCAGGAGAGGGTCCTTGAATCATGAGCAAGAAAGAATTCAAGGCAAATCCACAGAGTAAATTGAGAGCAAGTTTATTAAGAAAGTAAAGGAATAGGCCGGGCGCAGTGGCTCAAGCCTGTAATCCCAGCACTTTGGGAGGCCGAGACGGGCGGATCACGAGGTCAGGAGATCAAGACCACCCTGGCTAACACGGTGAAACCCCGTCTCTACTAAAAAAATACAGAAAACTAGCCGGGCGAGGTGGCGGGCGCCTGTAGTCCCAGCTACTCGGGAGGCTGAGGCAGGAGAATGGCGTAAACCCGGGAGGCGGAGCTTGCAGTGAGCTGAGATCCGGCCACTGCACTCCAGCCTGGGCGACAGAGCGAAACTCCGTCTCAACAAAAAAAAAAAAAAAAAAAAAAAAGAAAGTAAAGGAATAAAAAACGGCTATTCCATAGGCACAGCAGCAAGCAGCATGAACTTATTACTTCTTGATTATGTTTGGGTGAGGGAGAAAGGACAAGATGGAGGAAGGTGAACAAGAAGGCACAATCCATGTTGCTTCCAGGTTCTTCCTCACCAACTTTCCCAGGCGCAGGAAAATGCAGCCCGAGCCCGGGAAGATGCAGCTCAACAGAGCATGTGCCAGGTGACCTCAATCCAAAGAGATCGAAACTTACCCGGCCACGCCTATGGAGACGCCCCTATCACGCCCTTATCTCGCCCACTGCCCTCCCCCTTTCAGTACCAATGCATAAAAGTCAGCTGCCGGCAGGAGCCGGCGTGACTTCTTCGCCCCCGCATTCGTGGACTGGGGATCCTCACCGGAGAGCGCCGGCGCGACTTCCCTGGTCCCCCACCCCTCCAACACGTGAGTACCAGAGAACCTCGCCCGAGAGTGTGTGCATATTTGCAATAAAGGGCTGCCGCTTTCTTATGTACTTTGGCCTCATGTTTAATTACTTAGCTCTCCTAAATTAAGTTACATTAAATTAAATTAAGACAGATTATATGCTAGACAAGGAATGGATTATTCATGAGTTTTCTGGAAAAGGGGTGGGCAATTCCCAGAACTGAGGGTTCCTCCCTCTTTTTAAACCATATAGGGTAAATTCCTCACATTGCTATGGCATTTGTAAACTGCCATGGCGCTGGTGGGAGTGTCTTTTGGGATGCTAATATAATCAGCATATAATGAGCATGAGGACGACCAAAGGTCACTTCCATCACCATCTTGGTTTTGGTGGGTTTTGGCTGGCTTCTTTACTGCAAACTGTTTTATTAGCAAGGTCTTTGTGGCCTGTATGTTGTCTGACCTCCTATTTTATCCTGTAACTAAGAACGCCTGGGGCTGGATGCGGTAGCTCACACCTGTAATCCTAGCACTTTGAGAGGTTGAGGCAGGTGGATCACGAGGTCAGGAGTTCAAGACCAGCCTGGTCAATATGGTGAAACTCCATCTCTACTAAAAATACAAAAATTAGCCAGGTGTGGTGGCAAGCACCTGTAATCCCAGCCACTCAGGAGGCTGAGGCAGGAGAATCACTTGAACCTGGGAGGTGGAGGCCGCAGTGAGCTGAGATCATGCCACTGCACTCCAGCCTGGACAACAAGAGCAAGACTGTCTCAAAAAAAAAAAAAAAAAGAAAAGAAAAAAAAAGAATGCCTGAACTTCCTGAGAACGAAGCCCAGTAGGTTTCAGCCTCATTTTACCCAGCCCCTATTCAAAATGGAGTCTAGGCCAGGCGCGGTGGCTCACGTCTGTAATCCCAGCACTTCGGGAGTCTGAGACGGGCAGATCACGGGGTAAGGAGTTCGAGACCAGCCTGGCCAATAAGGTGAAACTCTGTCTCTACTAAAAAATACAAAAATTAGCCGGGCGTGGTGGCGCATGCCTGTATTCCCAGCTACTCAGGAGGCTAAGGCAGGAGAATCACTGGAACCCAGGAGGCAGAGGTTGCAGTGAGCTGAGATCACACCACTGGACTCCAGCCTGGGCAACAGAGTGAGACTCCATCTCAAAAACAAAACAACAGCAACAAAAAAACCCAGATGGAGTCTAAAGTTCAAATGCCTCTGACACCTTAGGAAGCTGAAGCAGGAGGATCACTTGAGCCCAGGAGTTATTTGAGAAAAGCCTGGGCAACACAGTGAGACAGTGTCTCTACAAAAAACTTAAAATTGGCCAGACGTGGCCGGGCGCGGTGGCTCAAGCCTGTAATCCCAGCACTTTGGGAGGCCGAGACGGGCGGATCACGAGGTCAGGAGATCGAGACCATCCTGGCTAACACGGTGAAACCCCGTCTCCACTAAAAAAAACTACAAAAAGGCCGGGCGCGGTGGCTCAAGCCTGTAATCCCAGCACTTTGGGAGGCCGAGACGGGCGGATCACGAGGTCAGGAGATCGAGACCATCCTGGCTAATACGCTGAAACCCCGTCTCTACTAAAAATACAAAAAAACTAGCCGGGCGAGGTGGCTGGCGCCTGTAGTCCCAGCTACTCGGGAGGCTGAGGCAGGAGAATGGTGTAAACCCAGGAGGCAGAGCTTGCAGTGAGCTGAGATCTGGCCACTGCACTCCAGTCCGGGCGACAGAGCGAGACTCCGTCTCAAAAAAAAAAAAAAAAAAAAAAAATGGCCAGACGTGGTGTTGCACACTGGTAATCCCAGCTACTCAGGAGGCTGAGGCAGGAGGACCACTTGATCCCAGCAGGTTGAGGCTGCGGTGAGCTATGACTGCACCACTGCACTCCAGCCTGGGTGACAGAGCAAGACCTCATCTCTCTAAAAAAGATAAAATAAATAAATATTATTTGTTTTATTTACAACTGTTTGTCATTTTGGGTTTATTAAAAAATGGTATATCAAATTGTATTAATCTCCGGGCCTTGTGAACTCAAAAGTATCTGAGATAGGTCTCAGTCGATTTTGAAAGTTTATTTTGCTGCTGGGCCTGGTGGCTCATGCCTGTAATCCCAGTACTTTGGGAGGCTGAGGTGGGCAGATCATGAGGTCAAGAGATCGAGACCATCCTGGCTAACATGGTGAAACCCCGTCTCTATTAAAAATACAAAAATTAACTGGGCATGGTGGCATGCACCTGTAGTCCCAGCTTCTCAGGAGGCTGAGGCAGGAGAATTGCTTGAACCCAGGAGGCAGAGGTTGCAATGAGCTGAGATCACACCACTGCACTCCATCAGGAGGTCCTGATGACATGTGCCCAGAGTGGTCAGAATATAGCTTGCTTTTATGGATTTTAGGGAGACATAATACCTCAATCAATACATGCAGGATTTACATTAGTTTGATTTGGAAGGGTGGGACAACTCAAAGTTGGGGGTTTGGAGAGCTGCTTCCAAGTCATAGGTAGATATAAAATTTTTCTGATTGGCAATTGGTTGCACGAGTTATTAGTTGCCGGGCGCAGTAGCTCATGCCTGTAATCCCAGCACTTTGGGAGGCCGAGGTGGGTGGATCACCTGAGGTCAGGAGTTCAAGACCAGCCTGACCAACATGGAGAAATCCTGTCTCTATTAAAAATACGAAATTAGCCGGGCGTGGTGGTGCATGCCTGTAATCCCAGCTACTCGGGAGGCTGAGGCAGGAAAATCGCTTGAACCTGGGAGGCGGAGGTTGCGGTGAGCCAAGATCACGCCACTGCACTCCAGCCTGGGCAACAAGAGCAAAACTCCGTCTCAAAAAAAAGAAGAAGAAAAAAAAAAAAAAGTTATCAGTAAAAAGGAATGTCTGGATTATAAGTGGATGTAGAGACCAAGGTTTTATCATGTAAATGAAGCCTCCATGTAGCAGGCTTCAGAGAGAATAGATTGTAAATATTTCTTATCAGAGGTAAGGTCTATATTGATGTTGATGTTGGAGGGATAATGAGGCATATCCATTCTCCTTTTCTATCATAGCCTGAACTAGTTTTTCAGGTTAACTTTGGAATGCCCTTGACCAAGAGGAGGGGTCCATTCAGATGATTAGGGGGGCCTTAGAATTTTATTTTTATTATTTTATTTTATTTTATTTTATTATTGAGACGGAGTCTCACTCAGCCCAACCTGGAGTGCTGTGGCCGGATCTCAGCTCACTGCAAGCTCCGCCTCCCGGGTTTACGCCATTCTCCTGCCTCAGCCTCCCCAGTAGCTGGGACTACAGGCGCCCGCCACCTCGCCCGGCTAGTTTTTTGTATTTTTTAGTAGAGATGGGGTTTCACCAGGTTAGCCAGGATGGTCTCGATCTCCTGACCTCGTGATCGGCCCGTCTCAGCCTCCCAAAGTGCTGGGATTACAGGCTTGAGCCACTGCGCCCGGCAGAATTTTATTTTTTATTTACAGTCCCCAAACCCACATCTTCGCCTGCACACAGTGACTGCTCCCATCACCCTGGGGAATGGCTGCAGATCCCTCTGTGCACATGGGGTGGGAGGGTGAGGGCGTGGGGAAGAGTCACAGGTTACCTGTGGCACATTGCAGGGTCCTTCCCTAAGGGCCTGGCCTGTCTCAGGCCACAGGCCCTGGGCCCTGCGCTGGTTTAGCTCCGGGGCCTGGGTAAAAGGATGTGAAACCCACTGCAGTAACTTGATTTTCAGAGTTGCCCAATCTTTTGGCTTCCCTGGGCTGCATTGGAAGAAGAATTGTCTTGGGCTACACATAAAATACACTAACACTAATTGTCAGGCCTCTGAGTCCAAGCTAAGCCATCATATCCCCAATGACCTGCAGGGACACATCCAGATGGCCTGAAGCTACTGAAGATCCACACAAGTGAAAACAGCCTTAACTGATGACATTCCACCACTGTGATTGTTTCTCCCCCACCCTAACTGATCAATGTATTTTGTAATCTCCCCCACCCTAAAGAAGGTTCTTAATAATTCTCCCCAGCCTTGAGAATGTACTTTGTGAGATCCACCCCCTGCCCCCAGAACATTGCTCTTAACTCCACTGCCTATCCCCAAACCTGTAAGAACTAATGATAATCCACCACCCTTTGCTGACTCTCTTTTCGGACTCAGCCCACCTGCACCCAGGTGAAATAGCCTTGTTGCTCACACAAAGCCTGTTTGGTGGTCTCTTCACACGAACACATGAAACGCTAATGATAGCTGATGAGCTAAAAAAAAAATCTCAAAAAAAATCTCATAATGTTTTAAGAAAGTTTGAGAATTTGCGGTGAGCCGCATTCAAGGCCATCTCGGGCCACATGCGCCCTGTGGGCTGTGGGTTGGACAAGCTTGATTTAGGTTTTGTTCCATCAGACTGGAGTGTTTCATCCTGCCTATGTCTAGCAGCATGTTAGAAGGCTGCATTATCTTAGCAGAGACCCTGTGATTGAGACAGAGCAGAATTCTTCCTTAGAGGCCTGTGGCCGCTCCCCCGACCACCCCAGCATGGAAATTTAAAAAAGCCTTGAGTTCCTTCCTTCAAGGGAAATTTCAGGCACCTAGCTGACCTTGAGAAGTAAATGAGCAACTTGATAAGCAAGAAAGTGTAAAAGGAAAAATAAAATCTTGGGAGCCCAAATTCACGATGCCAAAAGGGAAAAGTTAAGTTTGGAA
The DNA here is from genome assembly GCF_009764315.1 of Trachypithecus francoisi. Classification (NCBI taxonomy): domain Eukaryota; kingdom Metazoa; phylum Chordata; class Mammalia; order Primates; family Cercopithecidae; genus Trachypithecus; species Trachypithecus francoisi. The sequence goes on from NW_022681473.1 coordinate 107,058,101, forward strand.
GCTGAGTCACGGGAGGGGGCGGGAACAAGCGCTTTTCTTTCTGTTTCTAAACTGATAGCTGCAGCTAGAAGGCCACAGGTGGCCTCCCTCACCCTAACAATGTAAATTAACTGCTTGTCTTTGCAGGCGGGGGATGAGGGTGGGTAAGGGACAAGAGGAGACTAGAAATCATCGTCCCCACCCACTCCAAGATAAATGCATATTTGACTGTTTCCTGTACTCTGTTTATTTTGTCTTATGTAAAGTGCCAATTTACCACATGAGATGAATACAGAATTGACTGTTCCTTCTACCCACCCACCCCCTTTTTTTTTTTTTTGAGACAGAGTCTTGCTCTGTCACCCAGGCTGGGGTGCAGTGGTAAGATCTTGGCTCACTGCAACCTCTGCCTCCCGGGTTCAAGCAATTCTACTGTCTCAGCCTCCCCAGTAGCTGGGATTACAGGCATTCGTCACCACGCCCAGCTAATTTTTGTATTTTTAGTAGAGATGGCATTTCGCCTTGTTGGCCAGGCTGGTCTCAAACTCCTGACCTCAGGTGATCCTCCTGCCTCGGCCTCCCAAAGTGCTAGTATTACAAGCATGAGCCACCACGGCTCACCTTCTACCCCCTTTTTATCCTGTGCAACATGTGGATTCAGTGAGCCTAATCAAAGCTGCAAAAGAAAGTGACCATATCCTCCCTCTTTTTTTTTTTTTTTTCAAGTTTTCCCTTTCCCCTCCTGCCTGCTTTTTCCCCTATGCTTTTTATTTTTATTTTTTGATATGGAGTCTCGCTATGTCGCCCAGGCTGGAATGCAATAGCGTGATCTCAGCTCACTGCAACCTCCGCCTCCCAGGTTCAAGCAATTCGCCTGCCTCAGCCTCCTGAGTAGCTGGGATTACAGATGTGTGCCACCACACCCAGCTAATTTTCGTATTTTTAATAAAATTTTTAATTTTATTTTCACCATGTTGGTCAGACTGGTCTCAAACTCCTGACCTTGTGATCCACCTGCCTGGGCCTCCGAAAGTGCTGGGATTACAGGTTTGAGGCACCGCGCCCGGCTACCGCAACCTGTTTTATCAGCAAGGTCTTTGTGACCTGCATCTTGTGCTGACCTCCCATCCCATCCTGTGATTTAGAATGCCTGAACTTCAGGCTGGGCGCGGTGGCTCAAGCCTGTAATCCCAGCACTTTGGGAGGCCGAGACGGGCAGATCACAAGGTCAGGAGATCGAGACCATCCTGGCTAACACGGTGAAACCCCGTCTCTACTAAAAAAAAAAAAAAAAAAAAAAACTAGCGGGCGAGGTGGCGGGTGCCTGTAGTCCCATCTACTCGGGAGGCTGAGGCAGGAGAATGGTGTGAACCCGGGAGGCAGAGCTTGCAGTGAGCCGAGATGGCGTCACTGCACTCCAGCCTGGGCGACAGAGACTCCGTCTCCGTCTCAAAAAAAAAAAAAAGAATGCCTGAACTTCCTAGGAATGCAGCCCAGGAGGTCTCAGCCTCATTTTGCCCAGACCCATTCAAGATGGGGTCACTGGTTCAAACACCTCTGACACCTGTACTTTCTGGAGGGCTAAAAAAAATTAAAATGAAAATCCCTTCCCTGAGGCACTAAGAAGCCACTGGTGAGGCCAGCACCAGCATCCTAAAAGAGATCTGTGTGATAGCCAGGATAGCAGTTGGAGATAACAACAGGGATGTTGAAACTGGGTTCTCTAATTTCAGCAGGAATCATGGAGATGCTGAGTGGCAAAGGCCAGGAGCTTCGCCATCAGAAACAGGTTTCAGTAAAGAAGTTGGCCAAAACGCACCCAAACCAAGAAGGTGATGAACGTGACCTCTGGTCGTCCTCACTGCTAATTATATGCTAATTATAATGCATTATAATGCATTAGTGTTCTAAAAGACACTCACTAGCACCTTGACAGTTTACAAATGCCATGGCAACATCAGGAAGTTACCCTATATCGTCTAAAAGGGGAAAAATCCTCAGTTGGGGAATTGCCCACCCCTTTCCCAGAAAACTCATGAATAATGGACTCCTTGTTTAGCATATAATTAAGAAGTAACAGTAAGTATAAACAGCTGAGCAGCCCATGCCGCTGATGGCCTATGGCGTAGCCATTCATTTATTCCTTTACTTTCTTAATAAACTTGCTTTCACTTTATGAATTCACCTTGAATTTTTTTCTTTCTTTTTTTTTTTTTTTTTTTTTGAGATGGAGTCGCCCAGGCTGGAGTGCAGTGCCACGATCTCGGCTCACCACAACCTCCGCCTCCCAGGTTGAAGCAATTCTCCTGCCTCAGCCTCCTGAGTAGCTGGGATTACAAGCGTGTGCCACCATGCCCGGCTAATTTTTTTTGTGTTTTTGGTAGAGACGGGGTTTCACCATATTGGCCAGGCTAGTCTCGAACTCCTGACCTTGTGATCCACCTGCCTCGGCCTCCCAGAGTGTTGGGATTACAGGTGTGAGCCACTGCACCCAGAAAACCTTGAATTCTTTCTTGTGCAAAATCAGAGGACCTTCTCTTGGGGTCTGGATTGGGACCCCTTTCCGGTAACAGCAGGTAGAGTGTAACGAAGCCATCCTACCAAACCCATTTTCTGGGGCCTCAGGAATCCTTTCTTGACAATCTTATACCAGGGAAGATCTGGCATTTCTTTTTGAGACAGGCTTTTGCTCTGTCACCCAGGCTGGAGTGCAGTGGTGCAATCATGGCTCCCTGTAGTCTTGACTTCCAGGCTCAAGCAATCGTCTCACCTCAGCCTTGTGAGTAGCTAGGACTACAGGTATGCACCACCATGCCCAGTTAATTCTTTTTTTTTTAAAAAAAAAAAAAAAAAAAAAAGTCTTGCTCTGTTGCCAGGCTGGAGTGCAGTGGCACAATCGCGGCTCACCAAAACCTCCCTCCACCTCCCATGTTTCTTTTTTTTTTTTTTTTTTTTTTTGAGACGGAGTCTTGCTCTGCCACCCAGGCTGGAGTGCAGTGGCCGGCTCTCAGCTCACTGCAAGCTCCGCCTCCCGGGTTCACGCCATTCTCCTGCCTCAGCCTCCCGAGTAGCTGGGACTACAGGCGCCCGCCTCGTCGCCCGGCTAGTTTTTTGTATTTTTTTAGTAGAGACGGGGTTTCACCGTATTAGCCAGGATAGTCTCGATCTCCTGACCTCATGATCCGCCCGTCTCGGCCTCCCAAAGTGCTGGGATTACAGGCTTGAGCCACCGCGCCCGGCCAACCTCCCATGTTTCAAGTGATTCTCCTGCCTCAGCCTCCCGAGTAGCTGGGACTACAGGTGCCTGCCACCACGCCCGGCTAATTTTTTGTATTTTTAGTAGAGATGGGGTTTCCCTATGTTAGCCAGGATGGTCTCGATCTCCTGACCTCATGATCCACCCACCTTGGCCTCCCAAAGTGCTGGGATTACAGGTGCACGCCACCACACCCAGCTAATTTTTGTATTAGTAGAGACGGGGTTTTACCATGTTGCTCAGGCTGGTCTTGAACTTCTGACCTAGTGATCTGCCCACCTCAGCCTCCCAAAGTGCTGGGATTACAAGTGTGAGCCAGCGCACCCAGCCCATTTCTTTATATAGATGCAAATTTTTGACCTATATTATTTTCCTTCTCTCTAAAAAACTTTTTAAAACACTTCTTTCAAGGCAGGTCTATTGGCAATAAATTCCCTCAAGTTCTCTTTGTCTGAAAAAGTCTACTTTTGAAGGGTAATTGCACAAGGTACAGAATTCTAGTTTGGTGCTTTTTCTCTCTGAAGACATTGAATATTTCACTTAGTGCTCTTCTTGCTTGATTGGTGATATGGTTTGGCTCTGTGTCCCTATCCAAATCTCAACTTGAATTGTAATAATCCCCATGTGTCAAGGGCAAGACCAGGTGGAGATAATTGAATCATGGGCCGGTTTCCCTCATGCTATTCTCGTAATAGTGAATGAGTTCTCAAGAGGTCTGATGGCTTTATAAGGGGCTTTCCTGTTCACTTGGCACTTATTCTCTCTCCTGCTGCCCTGTGAAGAGGTGTCTTCTGCCATGACTGTAGGTTTCCTAAGGCCTCCCCAGCCATGTGGAATGTGAGTCAATTAAACCTCTTTTCTTTATAAATTACCCAGTCTCAAGTAATTCTTCATAGCAGCATGAGAACAGACTAATATAATAAATTGGTGCTGGGAGTGGGTGCTGCTATAAAGATACCCAAACACGTGGAAGCAACTTTGGAACTGGGTACCAGGCAGAAGTTGGAACAGTTTGGAGGGGTTGGAAGAAGGCAGGAAGATGTGGGAAAGTTTGGAACTTCCTAGAGACTTGTTGAATGGCTTTGACCAAAATGCTAATAGTGATGTGGACAATGAAGTCCAGGCTGAGGTGGTCTCAGATGGAGATGAGGAACTTGTTGGGAAGTAGAATAAAGGTGACTCTTAACTTTCCTTTAGCAAAGAGACTGATGGCATTTTGTCCCTGCCCTAGACATCTGTGGAACTTTGAACTTGAGAGAGATGATTTAGGGTATCTGGTGGAGGAAATCTAAGCAGCAGAGTGTTGAAGAGGTGACATGGGTGCTCTTAAAAGCATTCAGTTAGGCTGGGTGCGGTGAGGATCGAGACCATCCTGGGCAACATGGTGAAACTCAATCTCTGCTAAAAATGCAAAAATTAGCTGGGCATGGTGGTGCACACCTGTAATCACAGCTACTCGGGAGGCTGAGGCAGGAGAATTGCTTGAACCCGGGAGGTGGAGGTTCCAGTGAGCCAAGATAGCACTGCTGCACTCCAACCTGGGTGACAGAGAAAGACTCCGTCTCTCAAAAAAAAAAAAAAAAAAAAATAGAACATCCAGTTGTGGGGGAGAGAAAGACTTCTGCCTTCCACTTCCTGCCAAGATGAAATAACTAATGGAAGACAGCCTGGAGAAGTCATGGCCCAATGAGGATGCTAGGAAGCCAAGGGAAAATCACGAACTGGCTCTCGTGAAACAGTAGCTTGGGTGCACAAGTTAATGCTTTCAGGGAAATCTGCAAGTGAGACACATCCAGCTGCTGTGTTGGGATCACACAGGGTACTGGGGCAGAAGACCATGAGGGCTTGTCTCTTTTTATCTATAGTCTCTGTGAATTCACAGCCAAATGTCTGGCAGTAGGTCTGGCGTTGCAAAAAGGGGCAAGAGCTGGACACAAAGCAAGTATGAGGACATGGAGCAGGGAAAAGAGCAAGGAGAAACCAGAACCTTCTGCCACATCTACATCTGTCGCTCATCACCACTAACGATGATGAGCTTCAGATTGTGGTGCCTGCTGCTTCACTTCGTAGGGGAGACAAAATCTTCTTTTTCCTTTACCTGTCTTAGGTTCGTTGGCTAGGGCGTAGCAAATTAGACTGACAAAAACAGATTAACAAGAGAAAAACAGTTTGTCAATGCATGCAGCGCATGTCACAAGGCAGAAAACTCAGTGGCGAACAACCCAAAGGGGTGGTTAGAATTTGGACTTGTATCACATCTTAGCAAAGAACAATACATTTATAGATAAGAGTTAAGACAAAGAAAAAGGGCTTTAGGCTTGAATGGGCAGAAAACTGTGGGAAGATAAATGTATGGGGGAAACTAATGGAAGATAAGGATTATTTATACAGCTCCAACTCAACTGACTTTCCCTCTTCTTCATGATTATGAAACTCCCTAGGCGAGGGAATTTCCCAGAAGTTTCTGCTTTAAGTTGAAGAGGGAAGCTCCACGGGAAGCCTTTTTTTTCCTGCCCCCTATTGATTCCCATTTGCCTCCAGCTTAAGAAAATCTTTTTTTTTTCTTTTTTGAGACAGAGTCTCACTCTGTCACCCAGGCTGAAGTGCAGTGGTGTAATCTTGGCTCACTGCAACCTCCACCTTCCAGGTTCAAGCAATTCTCCTGCCTCAGCCTCCCAAATAGCTGGGACTGCAGGTGCATGCCACTACACCTGCCTAATTTTTGTATTTTTAGTAGAGATGGGGTTTTGTCATGTTGGCCAGGCTGGTCTCGAACTCCTGACCTTAAGTGATGCACCTGCCTTGGCCTCCCAAAGTGCTGGGATTTCAGGTGTGAGCCACTGTGCCTGGCCGCGGTTAAACTTTGCTAATACATCTTATCTTAGATAGTAGGAGAATTGGAGGGGAGGAAAAGGAAAGAATTGGTTCATATATACTTTCAAGATTTGTAATAAAATAAGGAAGAAATACTCATAAGTATAATCCTCATTTCTGCAAGTGGTCATGTGGTTGTAAATGGTATTTATAACTGCCTTCTTCCACCACCCATTCTGCATTTCCTTTGCTTTCTGCAAATATCTTGGCTAGTCCTGATTCCTTGCCTGGTGATAAGATCCTAAACTTCATTCCTGAAGGATCTGTTAGCAGTACAGCCTACCTAGTTGCTGTCATTTTCCATCAACATTGATCACATTTATGGTAGCTCTGAGGGATCGACTGCATTCCAGATATATTCTTCCTTATTTTCTTTATGTGGTCATGACACAATTTCACCTTCCAAATCAGCATCAATCATTACAACAGTGCTTTGCTTGTTGGTTCATTAGCATCAAAAGCCCAAAATAGGCACATGGCTGTCTCAGTTTTCAATGTAATGGAACCACTGTTGAGTTCCCTGACAGAGATACTCCTCTTTTAGGAGCTCAGACCTCTGGACCAGCAGAACCCAAAGTTGCCCTATAACCTGATGGGCCAAGCAACCTCCAGTTCATGATGGGCAGCTCCAGTTATATGGTAACTTGCTAACTCTCAGTCAAGAGTCCAGGCTCTAATAAGGCCTGATAGCCAACCAGAAGCTGCTTCTCAAAAGGCTGGGTGCAGCGGCCCATGCCTGTAATCCCAGCACTTTGGGAGGCTGAGATGGGAGGATCGCTTGAGCCCAGGAGTTCAAGACCAACCTGAGCAACATAGCAAGCCCCCATCACTATGCTAAAGAATAATTATATATTTAAAAGGGGGAAAAAAGAGAATGTTACCTGTAGAAGGTGGCATAGCTTTTCTTTAAATTCCTAAAGGTCTGTGCTACCATGCATCTAAAAAAGCCTTTCAAAGGCTCCATATAAGCATTTCTATCATCCATAGACACTTCGGCCAGACCATAAGACACAAGTGGCAGAGCCCCCTGTAATGCAACCTGGACCTGTTTCAGAGCCTTCTCTTGTTCTGGGCCGCCCTTAAAAATGGCAGCAATTCAGATTTCTCAACAGATAGGTTGAAGTACCACAGCCAAATAAAGTACATATTGCCTCCAGAATCCAAAGGGGCCTACTAAGCATTGTGCCTCTTTCTGAGTGGCAGGAGGGGCCAATGCAGCAATTTGTCCTTTACCTAGAAAGGAATTATTGCAACATGGCCCAGCCCATTGGATCCCCAGAGATTTCACTGAGGAGGCAGGTCCATGATTTTTTGTTGGATTTATTTTCTATCCTCTGGCAGGCTTGAGTTTCACGAAAGTATCCAGGGTAGATGCTGCGTCCTGCTCACCACGTCCATGATATTGTGGATCAGCATGATACCCCATAGAATTTAGAGGTGATGAAGGTCTCTGCACACCACGTAGAGGGATAATAGAGCCCTGACACAGGACAACGAAGTTGTATTGCTGGTCCTGCTAGCTGAAGGACAATGGCTTTTGGCAGTGTTTACTATCAGGTCTGAAAAAAAAAAAAAAAGCATGTTCACTACATCGATAGCTACATACCAGGTGGCAGGGGGTGCTGATTTGCTTCAGTAAAAAGACAAACAAAACACAGTATCTGGGACAGCAGATTGCATTGAAGTCACCACATGATTAAGTTTACAATAATCCACTGTCATTCTCGATGATCCCTTTATCTTCTGAACAAACAAAATATGTGCGTTGAATGGAGCAATGGTAGGAACCACCATCCGGCACTTTCTAAGTCTTTGTTGATGGTACAAAGCGCTTCAGTCTTTTCAGGAACGCAGTAATGCTTTTGGTTTACTACTTTGATAGAGGCAGTTCTGCTGTCTTCCATTTAACCTTTTCTATCATACTATTCCTTATTTCATGGGTCAGGGAACTAAATTGGGGATTCTCTTAGTTGCTGAGGCTGTCAATTCCCACTATGCTGTGTGGACTTGGGTTCAGGGACCCACTAGGCCAACCATGAGATGGACCCAAGCCAAAACTCCATGGATTACTTGACCAGCATAGTCTTTACTCTGAGTTGTATTATTTTGGGTCTACAGTAGTCCTCAAACGTCTATTTATTTCCTCTTCCCTTGTCACCCTGGTAAATAGTCACAAGCCCTTTTGAGAAAGGCTAGAAGGCTGGGCCTGGTGGCTCACGCCTGTAATCCCAGCACTTTGAAAGGCCGAGGAGGGCGAACCACGAGGTCTGGAGTTCGAGACCGTCCTGGCCAAAGTGGTGAAACCCCATCTCTACTGAAAATACAAAAAATGAGCTGGGCGTGGTGGCGGGCGCCTGTGGTTCCAGCTACTTGGGAGGCTGAGGCAGGAGAATCCCTTGAACCCGGGAGGCGGAGATTGCAGTGAGCCCAGATCGCACCACTGCACTCCAGCCTGGCGACAGAGCAAGACTCTGTCTAAAAAAAAAAAAAAAAAGAAAGGCTAAAAGGGGGACCCAGATTCAGATTCCCTTTTATTCAAGGAGCTCTGTGTCAAGGAACTGGCTCAAGCCTTATTGAGGGGAGTTCAACAGACTAGCTCAAGTCAGAATTCTGTTCACCAGATCTAGAGCTTTTCTGTTTATACAAATCAAGTAAAACTTTCAAAGGCTGTCATCTATTTCAGTTCTAGGGACACTGGAATAAATTAGCTAACACCAAAAATATCTACAGAGAAGGACCTTTCACCAAAACTCCCAAGGAGGCCTTCTCTTTCTCTTTGAATGTTAATTGCATGTTCTTTTTTTAAAATTCTTATTATTTTTTTAAGACAGAGTCTTGCTCTTGTTGCCCAGGCTAGAGTGCAATGTGCGATTTTGGCTTACTATAACCACCGTCTCCTGGGTTCAGGCAATTCTCCTGCCTCAGCCTCCAGAGTAGCTGGGATTACAGGCACCCATCACCACGCCCAGCTAATTTTTGTCTTTTTAGTAGAGATGGGGGGTTTCACCATGTTGGCCAGGTTGCTCTTGAACTCCTGACCTCAGGTGATCCACCTGCCTCGGCCTCCCAAAATGTTGGGATTACAGGCGTGAGCCACCACACCCAGCTGGCATGTCCCTAATTTTTATTTCTCTTATTCTTCTGTATGCACTCGAGGGCCTATTGTTGCTATAATTGTTACAGGTTCCTTTCCTCATGCCTTGCCCTTTTTTTTTTTTTTTTTTGAGATGGAGTCTCACTCTGTCGCCCAGGCTGGAGTGCAGTGGCCAGATCTCAGCTCACTGCAAACTCCTCCTCCCAGGTTTAGGCCATTCTCCTGCCTCAGCCTCCCGAGTAGCTGGGACTACAAGCGCCCGCCACCTCGCCCGGCTAGTTTTTTGTATTTTTTAGTAGAGACGGGGTTTCACTGGGTTAGCCAGGATGGTCTCGATCTCCTGACCTCGTGATTCGCCCGTCTCAGCCTCCCAAAGTGCTGGGATTACAGGCTTGAGCCACCGCACCCAGTCCATGCCTTGCCCTTTACCTCACTTCATCCCATGGTACCACCAGTAAAAATTTGACTTGTGACACCACGGCATGCCATGGATCACTCACATCCCACTCCCGGCCTCTCCTCCACCACCTCCCTTAAGAAGGTGATTGAGCTCTTCAAGTATGACCAACCCAATCCCAGAATCTAATTTTAAGAGTCTGTTTCCTGGGGCCACTTCTGGTACCAATTACTCTATCAGTCTGGATCCCAAAAAGGAACAGATGGCGTACTCGTAATAGCATAATTTGAAGAGGACTTACGTAGCATAACTTAACAAAGGGAGGAAACAGTTACCGGAAAATGAGGACAGAGCCATGTAGATTCAGATTCAGTAAGAGACCTCAGATTGAGGGACAAAGCAGCTAGAAACAATCTTGCAGGGAGGGACTTAGAGGCAGACAAACTCTAACTAGGGAATCAGAGGATCTTACTGTCTTCCCTCTCACTGATTTCCTTGGGGGGATCCCTGGTGAGCAAACCCAAAGGGAAGCCAGGGACCAGAGGGAATGTTAGTGTGGTTCATGCAGGCCAATCTGTGGAGACAGTGAGCTTAGAGAACAGACCTGAAGATGTAGGCACCTGCTACACTCTCTATTCCATAATTAGATTAATGAGATAATGGAAAGGCAACCGGGGATCTAAGAATAAATACTTTCCCACAGAGTCTACAAAGAAGTCTGACCTTAGACCAGACTGTACAGTACTGTTAAGTGATTTTCATATCCGTTCTCTTTGCTTCTCTGATTGAAGGCATGTCCCCCCATATTCCTTTATAGATAGGGTAGTGCATTGAAAGAACTGAATATGGAGACAGGTTACCTGATTTGACTTTTTTTTTTTTTTTTTTTTTGAGACGGAGTCTTGCTTTGTTGCCCGGGCTGGAGTGCAGTGGCGGGATCTCAGCTCACTGCAAGCTCCGCCTCCCGGGTTTACGCCATTCTCCTGCCTCAGCCTCCGGAGTAGCTGGGACTATAGGCGCCCGCCACCTCGCCCGGCTAGTTTTTTTGTATTTTTAGTAGAGACCGGGTTTCACCGTGTTAGCCAGGATGGTCTCGATCTCCTGACCTCGTGATCTGCCTGTCTCGGCCTCCCAAAGTGCTGGGATTACAGGCTTGAGCCACTGCACCCGGCCGACTTTTTTTTTTTTTGAAACATAGTCTCACTCTGCCCAGGCTCGAGTGCACTGGCACGATCTTGGCTCAGTACAACCTCCGTCTCCTGGGTTCAAATGATTCTCCTGCCTCAGCCTCCTGAACAGCTGAAATTACAGGTGCACGCCACCACACCTGGCTAATCTTTTCTTTTTTCTTTTTTTTGAGATGGAGTCTCGCTCTGTCACTTAGGCTGGAGTGCAGTGGTGCAATCTCGGCTCACTGTAACCTCCGCCTCTCGGGTTCAAGCAATTCTCTGCCTCAGTCTCCCCAGTAGCTGGGATTACAGGTGCCCACCACCATGCCCGGCTTATTTTTATTTTTTATTTTTTGAGACAGTCTCATCCTGTTGCCCAGGCTGGAGTGCAGTGGCGCGATCTCAGCTCACCACAACCTCCGCCTCCTGGGTTCGAGTCATTCTCCTTCCTCAGCCTCCTGAGCAGCTGGGACTACAGGCATGTGCCACCATGCCTGGCTAATTTTCGTATTTTTAGTAGAGATGGGGTTTCACTATGTTGGCCAGACTCATCTTGAACTCCTGACCTCGTGATCTGCCTGCCTTGGCCTTCCAAAGTGCTGGGATTATAGGTGTGAGCCACTGCATCCAGCCAATTTTTGCATTTTTGTAGAGACAGGGTGTCACCATGTTGGCCAGGCTGGTCTCAAACCCTTGACCTCAAGTAATACCCCACCTTGGCCTCCCAAAATGGGATTACAGGTGTGAGCCACTGCGACTGGCCAATGTACTTTTCCAATGTACAATCTGTAAATCTTTGAAGTCTCCTTAACGACTTTTTTTTTTTTTTTTTGAGACAGGAGAGAGAGAGAGAGGAGAGAGAGACAGAGAGACACATACAGGATCTCACTACGTTGCCCAAACTGGATTTGAACTCCAGGGACTCAAGTGATCCTCCAGACTTAACGTCCCGAGTAGCTGGGACTACAGGTGTGTGCCACTGGGCCCAGCTTTCTCCTTAACTTCTGAATTTACTTGAACTAAATTCTGATTCCTATTATTCTAAGTTACTATTCTATATCCTCCACAGCTCACTTAATTGATAAGAAAGTTTTAACAACTGCTCATCAATCTTCTCCATAACAGCATATTCAGCTTTCTGCCAAACCCAACCAGGTCACAGATTCTTTTCCTTCTAGAAATTTTGGTTTAATGTTCTACTTTTAGGTCTATGATCCATTTCTTTTTCTTGATACAGGGTCTTGCTGTGTCGCCCAGGCTGGAGTGTAGTGGTGCAATTTTGGCTCGCTGCAACCGCCCTCTCTCGGGTTCAAGCGATTCTTGTGCCTTAGCCTCCTAAGTACCTGGGACTACAGGCGCCCACCACCACGCCCAGCTAATTTTTATATTTTCAGTAGAGGTGGGGTTTTGCAATGTTCAGCAGGTTGGTCTTGAACTCCTGGCCTCAAGTGATCTGCTCGCCTTGGCCTCCCAAAGTATTGGGATTACAGGCGTGAGCCACCGTGCCTGGTCGTATGATCCATTTTGGGTTTTTATAGAAGGCACAAGGAATGGATGAAAGATTTTTGTTTTTGCAACATATTCAGTATCACTTATTGAAGACTATCTTTTCTTCATTGAATGGCCTTGCACTGTCAAAAATCAATTATATTCGTGCAGGTACATTTTTGGGCTATTCTATTCGCACGTCTATCCTTTTGCCAACAATATGTTACTGCATCTATATTGAGTCCAAATCAGGTAGCGACTCCTCCAATTTCTTCCTATTACAAAATTGTTATGGCATAATTTGCCTTCCCACATAAATTTTACTAGAGAGAAGGTCTCACTATGTTGCCCGGGCTGGCCTGGAACCCCTGGGCTCCAGTGATCCTCCTATCTTATCCTCCTGAGTAGCTGGGACTATAGGTGAACGCCACCACACCCAGCATTCCACATATATTTTATAGAAGCAGCTTGTGGGTATTTACAAAAAAGCCTATTGGGATTGACTGGAAATGCATTGACCCTCTAGACCAAATGGTGAAACTCAGATTTATTCTTCCAGTCCATGAACCATGGCATCTCCATTTACCTAGGTCTTATTTTTTCTGTCAGTTTATTTTGCAGCGTCAGCATATACATATTGTACATAGTTGTTTGTCCCTTGGTATCCATGGGGGTTGGTTCCGGGATTCCACCCTCCCTTGCAAATACGCAAACCCTCAGATGCTCAAGTCCCTAAAGTGATGTAGTGTTTGCATATAATCTCTGGACATCATCTTGTATACTTTGTCATCTCCAGATTAGTCCTATCTAGTACAGTAAGTGCTATGTAGATAGTTGTTACACTGTAGTTTAGGGAACAAGAAAAATCTGTACATCCTCAGTACAGACCCAACCATTGTAAGCCTAACACTTTTGGTCTACAGTTGACTGAATGCACAGATGTGAAAACCCAGATACAGGGGACTGACTGTATTTTCTGTTATACTTAAGCATTTCTCTGGGTAGAGAGGTAGTGAGTGGTGTGCTCAGCTTCAAGTGTCTGCTTTTCCCAACTTAGATCTTTTATTTCATCAGTGGTTTGTAATTCCCAGTGTGAATTCTGTTCATACTGTTAGATGTACTATTGGGGTATGTTCAGTTTTGGGGGTATGTTCAGTTTTACATCTGAGAACAATTGTAGGAGGTGGTAATTACTGATATATTTGGACATATTACGGACATCTCCCCTCTTCCCAACTGATTATCTTGGTTCTCCATTTAGGGTGTGAAATCTGACAGCACGGTAGAACAGTATCTAGAACAGATGAAGGGGCTCTGAATTAACCTGGGCTTCACAGCAATGATGTGCTGAGAAATGTCTGACTGCTTCACAGTATTAATTACGTGAGCAAAACGCTCAGATTCCTATGCGCACAGATGCTACTAAGGACATACCACACACACATTTGGAGTTCCAGTGGGTTTTTATTGAGATAAATTAACAAAAACCAAGATTTTACCATATTTTTTGAACCTTATCAACTCAGCAGACTCTGGTCCATATATGTGTACATACAACATAACACATCCCAACAAAAACAGAGCCCCACTGGAACATCTGCCAATTAAGAAAAAGCCAATTTTCCCTTCCCCCGAAGTTTCAGAAATTTTGAGTTCCCACTGTTCACTTCTCAGTGGAACTGGTCCCTTGTGGCTAGGGACATTGGAATTCTCTACCATTTTTACTGAACAAAAAATAATTTTTTTCCTTTGTTTCAAAAAAGGGAACAGTGACTTTGTTTTCTCCAGGCACCCCTTTCCCCACAACCAATGGTTAAAACACAGCAGCCTGTATCTTAATAACCCAGCCCTACCCCCTCCCTTGCCCAGCATTGTCTACTGGAGAATTTAAATACACTTCTGTTGGAATCTGTCAGCTGTGGAGGGGCAGAGTCCAGGTGCCAGGCTAGCTCCCTCTAACCTCATGAACTGTGACAACCTTCGGACACTTAACTCTTTACTCCAAAGATGAGTTTTTAGATCAGAAAGGAGAGTAGATTTTCTTTGGGAGTTTTAAAAAACTATCTTTAGAGATATAATGTACAACTACTATCTCACAGAAGTCCACTCAAGTTCACCAAAAAGATGACTTACTTCAGCGCTCATGAAGCCAATAATTTTGATAAAGATATTTGGCAAGAAAATGATTCCACAATAACAAATTTAAAGATACCAAGAACGTTGAAAAAATAGCAAATTAAAATTAAAATAACATGGCTTAATTCCCAAGAACTTATTTCATTTTTTGTTACTCATCTAGAAGGTCAGGAGTGTGGCTAAAGGCAATTTCTGATGAGGTTATGAGCTTCCAAAGTGTTTCTAAATCCTTAGTGCAGACACCCTCCCTTTTGGGGCAAAGTACCCTCCCTCCCACCCCTATTAAAAAAAAAAAAAATTAAAAAATTAAATGTAATCAGAATGAGATGTTTTGATTCCAACAATTTACACTCAAGGCTTTGTGCTGAGTTGTCGTTTGAACCAAGCATGATGGTATCAAGCACAAAGCACGTGGCAAAGGAAAGATGCTCCCATCTCATTCTGAAAACAAATACTGATAACCAAGCCCACCCTCCAACCCTTTGGGGCCAACCCATTTTATGCTGCTGGGACCAACTTGAAACAATTTAGAGGTATATTTAGGTTTCCCTCTCCCTTACTTCTGTGAAAGATCATTTTAGAATAAATGTATTCCATTCCTATGGGAAAGGCAAAACAGTATTTATCCCCATCAGAATATATGGGGAAAGAAAAAAAACATAGGCCTAGAGGTGGCAAGATGTGTAACAGTCCATAGCCCATTACACAACTATACAACCAAAGGCTAAACCATGAGTTCGATGTAGTTTTAACATTAAAAATAGGGGGTAGTTCTCATCCAAATGAGCCACTGGAAAATATTGTTACTTTAAAAAAATACATATCCAATATTGGAAAAAATGTGAAAACAACTTCCAACAGTAACAATGCTCCTTATTATGAGGGCCCAAAAAAGAAAACAAACAAAAATAAAAAAAAAAAAGACCAGGCTTTGACCTAGTCCTTAGAGCATCTTTCCATTGAACAATTCCTATTCAAGAGTCAAGCACCAAAACTGGACAGCTGCCTCTACAAGACCTTGTCCAGTAATGGTGTCCCAGATAGTTTAAGTGCCACTCCTCATTAGAGGCTATACTTCAGTAATACTTTCAATTTTAAGTCTGTGCTTTAAGAGGGACCCACAGGCATGTGGCACCAGGCAGTCTCAAGGTGGCAAAGGAGACTGTACTTTTTGTTTAGTCACCCACATGTTCTCTAGCGAGATACAGAATTGCATTTATACTCTTTTCTTCTATATGAATGATCCCTCTTATCTCGCAAGAGGTGGGGTAGAAAGAGAGCTGCATCGGTACGAGGGCAAAATTTTTTTGGTCAAAAGTTGACGCCTTTTAAATCCCCTCTCCCACCCCTCCCTGGAAAAAAAGTTACTTCCTTAATTAGGTTTTCTATTTAGTAACCAACATTAACTGGACAGAACATATGAGGCTTGGGTTCCAAATAGATGAGCTTGCTCTTTTTTGGGTTTGTACCTTGCAGCTCTTGCTACAGTTGTTAAGGAGTTAGGGCTATGTCCCATCAGGAGGCATCCGTAGGATTTTGATCTCCAAGGAATTGTGGGTGAGTCACAAATCGTTTGCTCAGAAGTAGGCAGAGTCAAAAAAGCAACTTCAAGTAATTGATTTCTTTGTCCAAAAGAGTTAAAACATTAACGTATATGCAGGACTCATTTTGTAATATTTTAGGGTTTTGAAAAACAAAATATGGAAATCAACTTTTTTAAATTTTGTTTTTTCCACCCTTTCCCGATGCCTCCTGATTGACCTAGTACACTGGGTTAAAAGGGAATTAAAAACATCAAAAAAAAAAAAATTCACTGGTTTTGATTCATCTCACTCCTTTTGCCTGGAGATCAGGCCAAACATCAAGCATGTTGGGAGGGGCACAATTTAAAGCAACACTATTGACTGTAAAGCATTTGCCAGCAATTTACAGTGCAAAATGACAGATTAACAATTCTTGTCACAACGCAAGAGAATGGCAAGCAGCTTTCTGTAGCATGAAAGTTAACAGCTCTCAGGTTGCCCATTCCTGCAAAAGTTTATGTATCGAAGTGGGCAGAGGGCAACACATTTACACACTACAGGAAATGATCCACAGAAAATTAAGCTCCAGAACTGCTAACGTTACCAAAGCTGGTACTGGCTAATATTCTGAAATGCAAATCTGTGCTTTATATATATACTGCTCAATGACACTGCCACTCAATAGAATTCCCACACTGCAAGGTAGATTAATCTTTGCCCCCTGTTGCAGAGCTTGAAATATTCCTCAAACTTTTAGAGAGGGGGAAGAAGCAAAATCAGAGCTTCTCAAAATAAATCTTGGATTATCAATGTTTTGAAGCTTCCTTGCTCTCTGGGTAACCTACTCCAAAGGTACTAGATGAGACAGTGTGGCAGCAAACAGTACATCCCAGATTTCTGGGCCCCTTTACTAACACAGGGTACCACAGAAATCTGCTCTCTACAGCAAGAGGCCAAAGTACTTTCTAGAGTTTAGTGTTGCGTAAAACTGAGCCCCTCTCATCTTTAGCTGCTCCCATAATCACTCTAATCCCCTTAATCCCAGCAACCTTCATCCAAAAAAAAATATATATATGTATATATATATATATATATATATATGAACCCAGAAAAAAAACTTATTTACAAAGTTTATACAAGTATACACACCCAATTTTCTATGGGACACGCTTTGCCACAGAGGAAAGAGGGTCAAGGCTCTGACATGTCTACACATCAAGTGCCATACTGCTACTGGAGGCGAATGTAAACCAGTCTTTAGTGTCTGCTATAGAGCACAAAGGCTTGTCATATGGCTCCTGCAATGATAGACTGCTCTTTCCTTTGGGAACGATGATGTTTTATCTACTCAGCCCAGAAGAAACTTTTACTTGGGATTTTTTTTTTTTAAATACATGTATTTACAGTGCGGATGAACTGCAGTTGCATATCAACTCCTCCACAGAAAAAAAAAAAAAAAAAAAAATTTTAACATTACTAGTAAGTTTCAACTTCTAGCCCTGGGCTTGAGTATTGGGTAGAAAGGGAAGAGACTTCAACTTGAAACCAAAATGAAAAGACAACATTTTTTAAAAGAAAAAGAAAAAAAAGGAAAGAAAGAGTTACTATTGTTGATTCCTCGGGCTGTGTCTAAAAGATGATATTCTGAATGGTCTCATAGCATAAGGCACTTCGCACAAATAAGTAATAAGCTCTTCAGGCTTAAAAAACGGATGAGTAATCAGGGAGAAGTTGAAATGCACTCGAGAGTCAGCTGTTGGAGAATTTTGAAATCATAGACAAGCTTGTGTGTTCATTAAGATTCTTCTCTTTTTAGGGTTTCTCCCCTTCTCTTCTTTCTTTTCCTTCCTTGTCCCCTTTCCCCAGAAAACATTTTTTAAAAACCAGCAGTTAGTGCAACTAATGTTCAGTCAGCACACAGTGCAAACAAGTGGAACAAAAAAGGTATATTCCTTCTTTTCAGCCTTTTTCTCTTCACCAGTTAAAAAAAGAAAAAATGTCTGAGCTCTTTTAAGTCTTCGTAGTTCCAAAATAAAAGATGAAAAACCCACAAAGAGAAGAGCATTCCCCCCAAAACGATGTGTCACAGATCCAAACGAGCCTTTTGTAGTTTGTCAAAGCCTACAGAAAAAGGGAATATAAAATTAACATTTTAAAAGCAACACAAACTAGGATACATAGGTTTTCACAATTCTCATCCCAAATGCTCTTTTCTAGTAGTTTCTACTGACCCTGTGCCTACTACAGAATCTACTGGTTATAGGATTAAATAATTTCTGGTAGGCAACTCTGAGACAGATTGGGGGCCTGAATGAATGTGAATGTTCTGACAGCAGGCAACCCTCACTCATAACAATTAAATCGGGGAAAAAATTACACCTTAAACAAACTGAATACTCTGCCAAAGTACTAGCAAACATTGGCTATTGTTATGCTTGTCCAGGGGTTTGTGTTTGATGTTTAACTTAAGGAAAAAAGAGTAAAGAGCAATTCAAAAATTATTTAAGTAACAATTGATTGGGTGAGGTGGCTCCTGCCTGTAATCTCAGCACTCTGGGGAGGCTGAGGTGGGCAGATCACCTGAGGTCAGGAGTTTGAGAGCAGCCTGGTCGACATGGTGAAACCCTGTCTCTATTTAAAAAAGAAAGAAACAAAAATTTTAAGTAATATTAGGTTACTTAAATAGGTACGATGTTCACCTATAATTTGGAAACTATCCGTTGTCAAATCAGATTTAGGAAATACTGTAACAACCTATCTTGCTTAAAGCTGAGCCTTGTTTCGTGCACTTCTAACTAGAGCCCAACAGTCATCAAAAGATGATAGAGGCCAGGTGTGGTGGCTCACACCTATAATCCCAGCACTTTGGGAGGCCAAGGTGGGAGGATCACTTGAACCTAGGAGTTTGAGACCAGCCGGGGCAATACAGTGAGACCCCATCTTAATAAAAATAAGAAAAGACGGAGAATAGGTTGTCCAGGAAATCAAGGGTGGGTATTTTACTTATTTATGCATTTGACAGAGTTTCACCCTTATTGCCTAGGAAATCAGAGTGGGTTATTTATTTACTTATGAGGCGGAGTTTCGCTCTTACTGCCCAGGCTGGAGTGCAATGGCCTGACCTTGGCTCACTGCAACCTCTGCCTCCCAAGTTCAAGAGATTCTCCTCCCTCAGCCTCCTGAGTAGCTGGGATTACAGGTGCCCACCACCATGCCTGGCTAATTTTATGTATCTTTAGTGGACACAGGGTCTCACCAGGTTGGCCAGGCTGGTCTTGAAGTCCTGACCTCAGGTAACCCACCCACCTCAGCCTCCCAAAGTGCTGGGATTACAGGCATGAGCTACTGAGCCCAGCCTGAGTGGTTTTTTTTTTTTTTGAGATGGAGTCTAGCTCTGTCACCCAGACTGGAGTGCAGTGGCGCGATCTTGACTCACTGTAACTTCCACCTCCTGGGTTCAAGTGATTCTCCTGCCTCAGCCTCCTGAGTAGCGGGGACTATAGGTGTGTGCCATCAAGCCTGGCTAATTTTTGTATTTTTAGTAGAGACAGGGTTTCACCATGTTGGCTAGGATGGTCTTGATCTCTTGACCTCGTGATCCACCCACTCAGCCTCCCAAAGTACTGGGATTACAGGTGTGAGCCACCGCACCCGGCCCAGAGTGGGTATTTTAAAAAGACGGCCATCCTCATAATCTGATTAAACATTTGGTAATAAGGTTATTATGGATAGTTTTACCAGAGTTACTAACATACTTCCTAGAAATTAAGAATAAATGCTAGCACCCGGCCCAGAGTGGGTATTTTAAAAAGACGGCCATCCTCATAATCTGATTAAACATTTGGTAATAAGGTTATTATGGATAGTTTTACCAGAGTTACTAACATACTTCCTAGAAATTAAGAATAAATGCTAAAAACATTTTACATTTTCAGAAATGTAAATACTTTTCATATTCAAAACTGCTGGCAGAGTGCGGGGACTCATGCCTATAATCCCAGCACTTAGGAGGCCGAGGCAGGTAAATCACTTGAGGTCAAGAGTTCGAGACCAGTCTGGCCAACATGGTGAAACTCCATCTCTACTAAAACGTACAAAAATTAGCGGGCATTGTGGAGCATGCCTGTAATTCCAGCTACTTGGGAAGCTGAAGCACACCAGAATCGCTTGAACCCAGGAGGCAGAGGTTGCAGTGAGCCATGATTGTGCCACTGTACCCCAGCCTGGGCAACAGAGCAAGACTGTCTCAAAAAACAAAAACAACAAACCGCCCCCCGCCACTGCCGAAAAAGGCCAGGCACAGTGGTTCGAGCCTATAATTCCAACACTTTGGGAGACCAAGGCAGGAGGATTGCTGAAGTTCAGGAGTTCTAGACCAGCCTGGGCAACAAAGTAAGACCTTGTCTCTACCAAAAATTTAAAATACCAGCCAGGTGTGGTGGCATGTGCCTACAGTTCCAGCTACTCAGGAGCCCAGCAGAACTAGGCTGCAGTGAGCTATGATTGCACCACTGCACTCCAGCTTGGATGACAGCAAGACCCTGTCTCAAAAAGAAAAACAAACTGCTGAAAAAGATTCTTTTTTGTTTTTTTTTTGAGACGGAGTCTTGCTCTGTCGCCCGGGCTGGAGTGCAGTGGCCGGATCTCAGCTCACTGCAAGCTCCGCCTCCCGGGTTTACACCATTCTCCTGCCTCAGCCTCCTGAGTAGCTGGGACTATACAGATGCCCGCCACCTCGCCCGGCTAGTTTTTTGTATTTTTTAGTAGAGACGAGGTTTCACCGTGTTAGCCAGGATGGTCTCGATCTCCTGACCTCGTGATCCGCCCGTCTCGGCCTCCCAAAGTGCTGAGATTACAGGCTTGAGCCACCGCGCCCGGCCCTTTTTTGCTTTCATTATTTTAGGTCTCTGAATTTCAGTACTGCTAACCTACCACATTACTGAGGAAGCTGCATTCAAGAACATTTACAGATTCTCTAACAAGACTACAACCTCCCACAAGACATATTATTCACTGTCATTCATGCCAGTTGGTATTTTTACCCTTTATTGCTATTATATATGGTGTGACATCAAATTTCCCCAAGGAAAGATTTTTATTTCCTGCATTTAAAGGTTCCTCTTAGCTATTCTGTCAGGGACGTACATGCTTGTTAAGGTTTCTCATCTTCTACAGGCTCGCTGTGGTATTCTGCCACATACAGGCTCTTATCAATGTTGCTTGGAATAGGTTTAATTTCTGTTCCCAGCTGCTCCTCAATACTTTTCAGGTTGAAGCGATCATCATATGTGATCAAGTTGATGGCTAAGCCAAGATGACCAAAGCGACCTAAAAAATAATTGTTTAAAAATTTTAATGAATAAAATATGAAAATCAATGCAAACTGTGCAAGTCAAACAGTGGCAAAACCACACAGGATTGATAAGTCTGTTCAGTGCCACTCTTAGTATGCAAAACAACTTCTTAATGGTCTTCAAACACAGGTTTCCCTACAACTTCAGGTTTTGCAGCCCAAAGTAGTACTTTATTTTACCTTTCTCAAATGACAAAATGGCTACTCATCTGTGTCAAAAATTGTCATAAAATAGACACTAAACAGTCACAGACCATACCATCTAATGAGTGAAGTTCTCATTTGTTAATTTCATCTCAAATTAAGCAAAGTTATTTTAACTTTTCTTAATAAATGTTACAGAAGAATTAGAAATTAATCTTAAATACCAAACAACTGAATTAGTGTTAATTCACTGTTCTCATAGCTACTGTACTCTATTTCACAAAGGAACAAAATTTAGTCATTACGTGTCTCAAGAAAGCACTTCTACCAAGAATATCACGTCTTTTTTCCTCACCTGATCTTCCAATACGATGGAGATAGGTCTCGGCCAGCTTTGGGAAATCAAAGTTTATTACCACATTCACAGCTTGTATATCAATACCTCGGGTAAACAGATCTTAAAAAAAAAAGATAATTTTCATTTTATCTTTCAATTTAGAAATGTCTCTCAGTACAATACTCTCTAACACATACAGCATAACCTAAGTTTATTAATTTAATTCAGTTATTCAAATGCATTTGCATATTACTGGCATTACCTTTCATAATCACATTATCATAAATAACTTTCTGCTCACAAGTTACTTTTTTCCAGTAATTGTAAGCAAGTTTTAAAAAATGTGTCTAAAAGAGGCTGGGTGCACTCAGGCCTGTAATCCCAGCACTTTGGGAGGCGGAGGTCAGTGGATCACCTGAGGTCAGGAATTCGAGACCAGCCTGACCAAAATGAAGAAACCCATCTCTACTAAAAAAAAAAAAAAAAAAAAAAAAAAGGCGGGCGCAGTGGCTCAAACCTGTAATCCCAGCACTTTGGGAGGCCGAGATGGGCGGATCACGAGGTCAGGAGATCGAGACCATCCTGGCTAACACGGTGAAACCCCGCCTCTACTAAAAAAAAAAAACTAGCCGGGCGTGGTGGCGGCCGCCTGTAGTCCCAGCTACTCGGAGGCTGAGGCAGGAGAATGGCGTAAACGCGGAAGGTGGAGCTTGCAGTGAGTTGAGATCAGGCCCCTGCACTCCAGCCTGGGCGATAAAGCGAGACTCTGTCTCAAAAAAAAAAAAAGTTAGCCGGGTGTGGTGGCGGGTGCCTGTAATCCTAGCTACTCAGGAGGCTCAGGCAGGAGAATCACTTGAACCTGGGAGGCGGAGGTTGTGACGAGCCGAGATCGCATCATTGCACTCCAGTCTGGGCAACAAGAGTAAAACTCTGTCTCAAAAAAATAAATAAAAAAAAATAGATTGATATTCAAAGTCCTCCAGGCAGGGCTTGGTGGCTCACACTTGTAATCCCAGCACTTTGGGGAGGCAGAGGTGGGTGGATCACTTGAGGTTAGGAGTTGGAGATTAGCCTGGTCAACATGGTGAAACAATCCCTCTACTAAAAATACAAAATTTAGCTGGGCACGGTGGTGTGCGCCTATAGTCTCAGCTCCTCGGGAGGCTGAGGCACGAGAATCACTTGAACCTGGGAGGCGGAAGCTGCAGTGAGCCGAGATCATGCCACTGGACTCCAGTTTGGGTAACAAGACCGAAACTCCGTCTCAGCAACAAGAACAACAACAAAGTCCTCCATGCTCTGTCTCAGCAACAAGAACAACAACAACAAAGTCCTCCATGCTATGCTTTGTCCTAATTTACTTCCCTAACACATCTGTTTTTCTTCTCTATCAAACTTATCTTCTAAGCCATCTGACCATCAGTCCCCTAAAACTTAATCCCTGTGTTTGAAACTTATCTAGCCTAGAAAGCCAATTAAAATCCCATCTCTTCTCAAACCACCTCAGCCAATTATATTACTCTGATATGAACACTTGGGATTACTTACTATATACATACTTTCCATTTGCAAGTCACCTTTACTGCCTTGTGGATCTAGTCCAGTGAATGATTTTGTAAACAGTTTTACTACAATATAGCCATGCCCATTTGTTTATGTATTGTCTAGGCTACTTCTGAGCTGCAATAGCAAAACTGAGTATCTGTAATAAAGACCAATTAATGTGCAAAGTCTAAAAAATTTACTATCTGGCACTTTATAGGAAAAGTATGTGGGTGTTTCCTTAGACTCCTAATGTTTACTTTTTTATCTCTCCAATTAAACCACACTCCCCCGAAGGGGTGGAATTTTATATATGCCCTTCAGTATTGGTCCTTCAAGAACTTATCTGAAGAAACCTTGCAAGCAAGTAATGATTTTTAAAAGCCCAACTGTTGGACGCGGTGGCTCACACCTGTAATCCCAGCACTTTGGGAAGCCGAGGCAGGCGGATCAGCTGAGGTCAGGAGTTCAAGACCAGCCTGGCCAACATGGTGAAACCCCCGTCTCTACCAGAAATTAGCTGGGTGTGGCAGCGGGCGCCCACAATCCCAGCTACTTGAGAGGCTGAGGCAGGAGAATCACTTGAACCCAGGTGGTGGAAGTTTCAGTGAGCTGAGATTGTGCCACTGCACTACAGTCTGGGTGACACAAACTCCATCTCAAAAAAAAAAAAAAAAGGAGGTATGAGTGCCAGAATAAGTCTTCTGAAGATTCAGATATGGAACCCAGTATCAGCAGCTAACAAGAGTTCATTTTCAACTTTGGAAATCCTAGAAGTAGTGGTAGGGTGTGCTGGACTATGTCACAGGTTGCACTGTGTAATATGAACAGAGAAAGCAAAAAAGAACTTGGGAGAAAAACACTGGGTAAAGGAAATACAAAAATACTTACCAGTGCAAACAAGATTGCGGCATAAGCCATTTCGGAAATCATGAAATACACGATTTCGATGTTCCTAGGAGAAAGCAATTTATTCCATTTGATTAGCACTCACATACAGCCCCAAATTTCCCATGATTATTTCTCCTAGTCGATCAGTTCTACCCAAAATCTGTTTATAAGTGATCCATGACATTAAGCTGCTTTCAAAACCAAATGAGTTATTGATCTCTTCATCTACAGAAACTGTTTACTTATGAAATTTCATAATGTAGTTAACAAAAAGTCATTTTGCTAGTTTTAAATTTTTTGCTAAATCAAATTCTGAAATGTAGACATTGCATCTTTCTCTAAAGGCAAACAGTAAAGAAAAAAGAAAAATCAGCCAGCTGAGGGGCCATATTTAAAAATCCAGAGCACTGCTGTCCAGTAGAAATTTCCGTAATAAAGGAAATGTTTGTGTCTGTACTTCCACTTCCAATACAGTATCCAGCAGCAACACGTGCCTAACTAACTAAGCACTTGAAATGTGGCTGTGATTGAGAAACTGACTTTTTAATTTTAAGTGATTTAAATGGCCACATGTGGCTAGTGGTTACTGGATTAAACAGAGAATTCAACATGGGAATGAAGGGAAGAATACAATTTTACATTTGTATTATGCCTGACAGCTTACAAAGTACTCATTTAAACTTAATTTTCTTAAACTCATTTATCTTAATTTTCCTAACTACCTTGTAAGTTATGAATATGTACTATTATCTCTATTTTATTGCTAGAAAATGAACCTTAGGGAGGTCAAAATGAAATGTCCTTTGGCTACTAAGAAACAGTTTATTCTTAAACTCAGGACATTTAAAAGAACATTAAAACAAAATAAAATAAGAGATTTCTTGTTAAATTTGTGCAAGTTATAGTTTTATACTCACCTGCCTCATTTTAGCATGAATATAGAAGCAAGAATAACCCAGTTGAGAAATCTTCTTGGCTAGTAATTCAACTCGCTGAGAGGAGTTACAGAAAATGATCGACTGGTTTATCTGAAGCTGAGCACAGAAAAAATAAGTATGAGAAAAATAAAAATCTTCATTTGGTTTGCCAAATCTTGAAAACACTAACCAGCAAACAAGAAACATTAACATGGTCTAAAACTTAGAATCTCACGATATGAGAGAGATGGTAATTCTAAGTACTTTAATAGATGGAATATAATAATATCTAAGATTTATTGTATTAGAGTGTGTTTCTTAAGGGCCACATAACTGTAACAAGAGTAATACAATTGATTATCTGATTCCAAGTAGTTATGTTTTATGTTTTTCCATTTAAGAATACCTTTGTGTGTGTGTGTGTGAGTGTGTGTGTGAGAGAGAGAGAGAAATGGAGTTTCACTCTTGTTGCCCAGGCTGGAGTGCAATGGTACAATCTCAGCTCGATGCACCTCAACCTCCTGGGTTCAAGTGATTCTCCAGCCTCAGCCTCCTGAGGAGCTGGGATTACAGGCACCACCACCACGCCTGGCTAATTTTTGTACTTTCAGTAGAGACAGGGTTTCAGCATGTTGGTCAGGCTGGTCTCGAACTCCTGACCTCAGGTGATCTGCCCACCTTGGCTTCCCAAAGTGCTGGGATTACAGGTGTGAGCCATCGTGCCCAGCCAAGAATATCTTCTTTAATATACTCACAACCAATGCCACTAGCACTGGGCAGCACTTCAGCACCACGAGTAGGGACCAATTAAAACCGTGAAATCAGCAACAAAAACTTGAAAAATATGGCACAGACAGTGAAAAGGACGCTTGTTCACAGTTTGAGAGCTAAACAAGAGGACAGAGCATTGTCTTCTTCAACCTCAGCTGGGAATGTGCATGTCAGGTGACTTAGACTCTTTGCCACACTGTACACGTCCACAAATGACTGCTAAACTGCCTAGAGTATTAATCCTGGAGTTACAAATAAATTCTAGTGACTAAGCAAATTCACAAATACAGAATATGTGAAAAATGAGTATTAACCCTAGTAAAGGTCTAAGTATTTCAGAAACTATTCAAAAGTGTATCTGTGACTTAATTATTTAGTATCAACTTTAGGTCAACAACTAAAACTGCCTTTTAGGAAACACTATGAATTTTTAAAAAATCTTTTTGTTCCTTCCCGAGATGGAGTCTTGCTCTGTCGCCTAGAGCTGGAGTGCAATGGTGTGATCTTGGCTCACTGCAACTTCTGCCTCCTGGGTTCAAGCAATTCTCCTGCCTCAGCCTCCCAAGTAGCTGGGATTACGGGCATGCACCACCACGCCCAGCTAGTTTTTTTGTTTTTTTGTAGTAGAGACGGGGTTTCACCATGTTGGCCAGGCTGGTCTCGAACTCCTGACCTCATGATCCGCCTGCCTCAGCCTCCCAAAATGCTGGGATTAGAGGCATGAGCCACCACACCAAGCCAGAAACACTATTAACTTTTATACAGTGAAGATGGTGGGAAAACTGATGAAATAATCTGTTTTACTGGGACTGGAGAGATAATATTCAACAGCAGAAGCCTACTTCTTACCCTGGAGAAAAGTGTGTTGAGGCAGTGTACTTTTTGGCGCTCAGTTACATACGCGTAGTACTGGGTTACTCCCTTCAGAGTTAGTTCCTCCATCAGGTTAATCTCATAGGGTTTCTGCAAATGGGAATTCTGGGGGAGGGAAAAAAAAAAAGATGGTTCTTCTTCTTAAATGAAATGAGAGTTCATCTCAAATTCAAAATATACCCTATAGGTTTCTGTCTAATCAACTCTTGCTATAAGGGATGCAACTCTCTTCAAAACAAAATATATGATCTGTCATTACAGAATCTTCCCCCCGCAGCCCTGAAATGGAGTCTTGCTATCACCTAGGCTGGAGTGTAGTGGCACCATCTCCACTCACTGCAACCTCCACCTCCTGGGTTCAAGTGATTCTCCTGCCTCAGCCTCCCGAGTAGCTGGGATTACAGGCATGCGCCGCCACAACAGACTTATTTTTGTATTTTTAGTAGAGACGGGGTTTCACCATGTTGCCAAGGATGGTCTCGAACTCCTGACCTTATGATCTGCCCGCCTTGGCTCCCCAAAGTGCTGGGATTACAGGCCTGAGCCACCACGCAAGACTCGATAGAAATAAATTAAGATATAAGATCTCAAAAATGCAGCTAAGTTACTACAGGTTGAGTATTCCTTATCCAAAATGCTTAGGAACAAAAGTGTTTCAGGTTTTAAACTTTTTCTAATTTTGGAATATGCGCATTACACTTAGTGATTGAGCATCCTTAATTTGAAAATTCAAAATCGAAAGAACATTTCCTTTTAGCATCATGTTTGTGGCTCAAAAGGTTTCAAATTCTGCGGTATTTTGGATTTCAGTTTACAATACTCAAGCTCTATTTTGTATATAGAATAATACTGGAATCAATTCAGCTAGCACCAATGGCTATGTCATCATGACACCAAAAACTAAGTGAAAGATGAGGAATTTAATTAATTACTATTACAACCTTCTTAAAAAGTCAGTTAATTTATGTAAAACAAATCTGTAATTGATCAACTGAAGAAAGAGCCAAAGGCTTGAAATAATTAGTATAAAGTATTTTCACAGATAGGAAGATGTAATTACGAATAAAAACATACTCATAGGTCACAGGATGGCACTGATTCCAAGCACAGATTTATACTCACCATGAACTTCTGTACACTAAGAGGGAAAGTAGCGGAATATAGTAAAATCTGCCTGTTTTTAGGTAGCGTGAGAATAATATCCTCCATTATCTGCACAAAATCCTGTGACAGCAACTTATCTGCCTGCAGTAGAAAGAAAAGACAATTTTAAAAACAATAAAATAACGTCTAAGGTCTTTGGTTAATACATGGTCAAATAATAAGGCATCATCCAACAAAAGCATCCATGAAATGTTCCTGGTGGAAAACAATAAATTCTCTCCAACACTGCAGAGTCAAATACGCATAAGGGGGCAGAATCTATGATCCCCATCTTCTAGGGGGAAAAAAAAAATGCTACACTACACAGATAAACCTCCCCCTTTCTGTAACAGAATTTAATTAATTAATTTTTAGAGACAGCATTTCACTCTGTCACCCAGGATGGAATGCAGTGGCATAATCATAGCTTACTGCATGCAGCCTGAACCTCCTGGGCTCAAGTGATCATCTTGCCTCAGCCTACTGACCTACTGAGTAGCTAGGACTACAGGCACATACCACCACGCCCAGCTCAACAGAATTTTAATGTGATGATTCTCATTAAAGAGGTAGTATGGTGTATGTGTTTAAAAGTACAGGTTCTGGCTGGGTGCGGTGGCTCACGCCTGCAATCCTGGCACTTTGGGAGGCCGAGGCAAGAGGATCACGAGGCCAAGAGTTCAAGACCAGCCTGACAAACATGATGAAACCCCATCTCTACTAAATATACAAGAATTAGCAAGGTGTGGTGGATCACACCTGTAATCCCAGCTACTCGGGAGGCTGGAGCAGAATAATTGCTTGAACCTGGGAGGTGGAGGCTGCAGTGAGCCGAGATCACATCACTGCACTCCAGCCTGGGCAACAAAGCAAGACTCTGTCTCAAAAAAAAGTACAGGTTCTGGAGCTAAACTGCCAGGTTGAAATCTTGCCTCCTTCATTTCTTAGCTGTGTGGGAATGTTACAGAACTACCCTGTACTTCAGTTTCCACAACTGTAAAATTGTAAAACTAAAATTTGGATGTTTACATAATGTGGTAATTACTTTACAGGGATTTAGAAAAAACGTGGCTAAGGTCAGGTGTGGTGGCTCACACCTATAATCCCAGCATACTGGGAGGCTGAGGCAGGCAGAACACTGAGGTCAGGAGTTCAAGACCAGCCTGACCAACATGGAGAAACCCTGTCTCTACTAAAAATACAAAATTAGCTGGGCATGGTGGCACATGCCTGTAATCCGAGTTACTTGGGAGGCTGAGGCAGGAGAATCGCTTGAACGAGGTTGAGGCTGAGGTGAGCCGAGGTCGTGCCACTGCACTCCAACCTGGGCAAAGAGACTCCGTCTCAAAAAAAACCAAACCAAACCAAACCAAACCAAAAACACAAAAAAGAAAAAAGTTGGCTTTCAAGTTATCCAGCCACTCCTCTTCTTAAAAATTAAACCTAAACTCTGGCACCTGTAAGAAAAAGACAAAAGCTGAATTCCTACGAATGCCTAGCTACTGCATCTGAAGTATAAAACATACTTTATAAGCAAATTAAAATTTGGATGTCTACATACTATCGTAACTACTTGACAGGATACCTACCTTATAGGTTTCTTGTAAAAATTAAATGAAAAAAAAAAAAAAGTACAGCACTTAGTGCTGGTACCCAGTGACTAATAAATGTTATCTCTCATTACTTAAAGATAAAAGCCTGATTTGAATTAAATGTTACCTAAAACACAAACCAGGCCGGGTGTGGTGGCTCATGCCTGCAATCCCAGCACTTTGGGAGGCCAAGGTAGGAGGACCACCTGAGGTTAGGAGTTCAAGACCAGCCTGGCCAACATGGTGAAAACCCACCTCTACTAAAAATACAAAAATTAGCCAAGTGTGGGTAGTACACATCTGTAATCTCAGCTACTCAGGAGGCTGAGGCATGAGGATCACTTGAAGCCGGGAGGCAGAGGTTGTAGTGAGCCGAGATCACGCCACTGCACTCCAGTCTAGGTGACAGAGTGAGTCTGTCTCAAAAAAATAGTAATAATAATAAAACACAAACCAAATGTGAAAATAACCTCATGTCAAAACATTAACACTGATACACTACAGATCCTCCTTGACTTACAATGGGATTATGTTCTGATAAATTCATCCTAAGTTGAAAATATTACCCAAACCTATTGAACATCATCGCTTAGCCTAGCCTCCTTGAAACATGCTCCACTTAGCTTATAGTTGGGCAAAATCACTTGACAACACCGTATACTGTACAGTATTGGCTGTCTGCCCTCAATGATCATGTGGCTGACTGGGAGCTGCAGTTTGCTGCTGATGCCCAGCATCGTGGGAATATCATATCGCATATTACTAACCAGGAAAAATATTAATCTTAAAAATTCAAAGTACGGTTTCTAATGAAAGCTTATCACTTCCACCGAAAAACCGTAGTGAACCATCGTAAGTCAGGGACCATCTGTATATGTACAAAACATGGCTAGATGCCAGGACTACAGATTTTAATAAGTTTTTAAAAGGCATTTATAACATGGTGAGATAATACGTCTAACAGAGATTAATAACCAAACAGTACAAAGTAGTATGCACAAAATGAGACAATATATATTATATGCTTTTAAAAATTAATCGCCAAGTAGAAAGAGATGTAGAATAAATTTGGCCTTGAGGTTATTCACTCCTCTTCTAAAAAATTAAAATAAAACCTAATCTCTGCTATCTCTAAGAAAAAGACAAAAAGGAGAATTCCAATGAATGCCTATAATCTACTCCCTCTAACGGGTAAAACACATTTTATAAGCAAATTAATTTAAACTGATTGTTTATGTGTTTATTAGATCATAAACATAAGCAGCTTTTGCTTCATTCACTGGCAGTTATAAGCAAAGCACAGAAAAGTACAGAATAGTATAATGCCAAATGAAGAGATATTACCTCATCCAACACTATCATCTGGACATGATCAACCTTTGCTACTCCTTTCTTAATAAGATCCAGGATTCTCCCAGGGGTAGCAATCACCACGTGCACTATGCAAGATTTAGAAAACATATTCTCATTAATTTTAATTTGGGCAAAAAGGATACTGTAAACGTTTATCATATTACAGTCCTGAGCTGCTTAATGATAATTCTGAGAAATGCATTGCTATGTGATGGTACAGCCTACTCCATTGTATAGCTCCATTATAACCTTATGGGAACACCGACACACATGCGGTCCGTCACTGATCAAAACATTGTTATGCAGCACATGACTATCTTTTATCAGAAACACTAGGCCGGGCACAGTGGCTCATCCATGTAATTCCAGCACTTTGGGAGGCCCAGGTGGGTGGATCACATAAGGTCAGGAGTTCGAGACCAGCCTGGCCAACATGGTGAAACCCTGTCTCTACTAAAAATACAAAAATTAGCTGGCTGTGGTGGTGGGAGCCTGTAATCCCAGCTACTTGGGAGGCTAAGGCAGGAGAATCGCTTGAACCCAGGAGGCAGAGGTTGCAGTGAGCCAAGACCACACCACTGCACTCCAGCCTGGGCAACACAGTAAGACTGTGCCTCAAATTAAAAAAAAAAAAAGAAAGAAAGAAAAGAAACACATTGTGTTATAGAGGTGGGAATAACACAAAAAGGTCCAAAGATGTGTTTTAGGATAAAGACTTCCATTTCACCGCAGGATGCTTAAAAAATACTTTTCACCTCTACACTGGGTGGGGTACAGCTTCCCACATCACCTGCTTCCAAAAGGAGGCATACTTTCTTGTTTTAGGATAATTCCCAATTAATAACAGAAGGCACACCAGACTTCTGACATGAAAGCAATGCCTCTAATCTGGAACAGTGAACCGAGTATTGTTAAAAGGATCAAACAAGGTAACAATTTTTAAAAAACCTATGCAATAAAAGAATATATCACATAATTACATATAGTATTCTAACTAAAATTTTAGATATAATTTTATGAGTGATCTCATTCTTGCTGTTTTGTTACCTTTTTCCACTCAGCAATGTATCATGAAAATCTTCATGAAAATGAATACAGATCAACTTCACTCCTTAATGACTATGTAGAATACTATTCAGACTATACTTTAATGTATTTATTTAGCCAATCTCCTTCTAAGTTGGTCCAATTTTTCGGCACGACAAACCACCCCATATAAACAACTTTGTACATACAGCCCTGCATTTACCCAACTTTTTTCTTCAGGAAAGATTCTTAAAAATATAATTTATAATTTTAAAATAAGACCACCAAATTGCTCATCATAGAGATATAAGTTGACACCCCCACGTTTACAACATAGCCTATTTCTCCACAAACTTACATTATCGTCTACTACTACTTTTAGCTTTACCAATTAAACAGGTAAAATTACTATAAACTTGCTGTTTTAGAATTACTAATAAAGTCAAATATTGTTTTCAATTACGGTCAATTTGTTTTTTTTCTCTTGAATGCAATGGTCATTCCCTTTTTTTTACTGCAGGATTTCTGTTCCTTAATTCTTAAAAGCAATTTTTAATAATTTATTGAAATACTTGAGACTAAAATTACAGAGAGCTACACTACCTTTTAGTAATCATTTCTTACCTGTATCATCAAGCCTCATTATGTCATCTCGTAAATTGGTTCCTCCTGTGGTTGCCATCACTTTGGCCCCTCCCATGTGTTTGCTGACCTGGATGCAAATTTGACTGACCTGTAGAGCAAGTTCTCTAGTGGGAACAATCACCATTGCTGAAACAACATCAAGGAACATATGAGAAAATAGGGGGTGAGGTGGGAGAACATGCTATACATTATATTTACAAAATTTAAGAAGCTACAGAAATACTGCCCCTTATGATGCAGTGGCTCAAGCCTGTAATCCCAGCACTCTGGGAGGCCAGGGTGGACAGATCACGAGGTCAGGAGTTTGAGAGCAGCTTGAGCAACATGGTGAAACCCCATCTCTACTAAAAATACAAAACTTATCCAGGCTTGGTGGCACGCACCTGTAATCCCACCTACTCGGGAGGCTGAAGCAGGAGAATCACTTGAACCCGGGAGGCGGAGGTTGCAGTGAGCGAAGATCACGCCACCGCACTCCAGCCTGGGTGACAGAATGAGACTCAGTTTCAAAAAAAAAAAAAAAAAAAGGGGGCCAAGCGTGGTGGCTCATACCTATAATCCCAGCACTTTGGGAGGCCAAGGTGGGTGGATCACCTGAGGTCTGGAGTTTGAGACCAGCCTGATCCTATCTCCACTAAAACTACAAAATCAGCTGGGCATGATGGCACATGCCTGTAATCCCAGCTACTAGGGAGGCTGAGGCAGGAGAATCGTGAACCCAGGAGGCAGAGGTTGCGGTGAGTCAAGATCGCGGTGAGCCGAGATCGCGCCATTGCACTCCAGTCTGGGCAACAAGAGCAAAACTCCATCTCAAAAAAAAAAAAAAAAGGAAAGAAAAGAAAAGGAAACACTGCCCTTATAATCTAGATACCGAGATGTATTAAAAAATTGGGCTGGGTAGCACAGTAACTCATATCTGGAATCCCAGCACTTTTGGAGGCTGAGATGGGAGGATCACTTGAGCTCAGGAGTTTGAGACCAGCCTGGGCAACATAACAAGACCCCATCTCTACTAAAAAAATTAGGGCCGGGTGCGGTGGCTCACGCCTGTAATCCCAGCACTTTGGGAGGCCGAGACGGGCGGATCACGAGGTCAGGAGATCGAGACCATCCTGGCCAACACGGTGAAACCCCATCTCTACTAAAAATACAAAAAACTAGCCGGGCGTGGTGGCGGGCGCCTGTAGTCCCAGCTACTTGGGAGGCTGAGGCAGGAGAATGGCGTGAACCCAGGAGGCGGAGCTTGCAGCGAGCTGAGATCCAGCCACTGCACTCCAGCCTGGGCGACAGAGGCAGACTCCGTCTCAAAAAAGAAAAAAAAAAAAAAAAAATCAAAAAACTAAAAGTTGAATCATCACAGGACTCACAGGACATTATGAAAACCTCTTTACAAAAAGATAACTTATTATAGTGTCCCAGATTTAGACTTTCCCTCAGCAATACTATCATATAAATATTACACTCTTCTTTTTTTTTTGAGATGGAGTCTTGCTCTATTGTCCAGGCTGGAGTGCAGTGGCGCCATCTCAGCTCACTGCAACCTCCGCCTCCCAGGTTCAAGCAATTCTCCTGCCTAAGCCTCCTGAATAACTGGGATTGATTACAGGCGTCCGCCACCACACCCAGCTGATTTTTTGTATTTTTAGTGGAGATGGGGTTTCACCATGTTGGCCCGGCTGGTCTCAAACTCCTGACCTCAAGCGGTTCTCCTGCCTCAGCCTCCCAAAGTGCTGGGATTACAGGTGTGAGTCACTGCACCCGGACTTCTGCTGCTGCTTCTTTTTTTGTTTTGAGACAGAGTCTCGCTCTGTTGCCCAGGCTGGAATGCAGTGGTGTGATCTTGGTTCACTGCAACCTCCATCTCCCAGGTTCAAGCAATTCTCCTGCCTCAGCCTCCTGAGTAGCTGGGACTACAGGCACTTGCCACCACACCCAGCTAATTTTTGTGTTTTTAGTAGAGACAGGGTTTCACCATGTTAGCCAGGCTGGTCTTGAACTCCTGACCTCAGGTGACCTGCCCACCTCAGCCTCCAGAAGTGCTGGGATTACAGGCGTGAGACACCACACCCAGCCAATATCCTTTCTTTTTTTTTTTTTTTTTTTTTTTTTTTTTTTTTTTTTTTTTTTTTTTGAGACGGAGTCTTGCTCTGTCGCCCAGGCTGGAGTGCAGTGGCCGGCTCTCAGCTCACTGCAAGCTCCGCCTCCTGGGTTCACGCCATTCTCCTGTCTCAGCCTCCCGAGTAGCTGGGACTACAGGCGCCCGCCTCGTCGCCCGGCTCGTTTTTGTATTTTTTAGTAGAGACGGGGTTTCACCGTATTAGCCAGGATGGTCTCGATCTCCTGACCTCTTGATCCGCCGTCTCGGCCTCCCAAAGTGCTGGGATTACAGGCTTGAGCCACCGCGCCCGGCCCTATCCTTTCTTAATTACAAACTTTTAGCATGTTGAGTTGGCAACTACTAGCTCAAAGTTTATTAACTTAATATTTCTAAGAGCCCCAACTACATTTGAGTCAGATTCACCAGTGTAAAATACCTAAGTAGGAAACTCCTGCTATCTACATTCTATTTACATCATACATATGGGAAGAAACGATAATTACAGATTAAGAAGGCTAAAAACATAAAGTTTCAGAGGTGAAATCTTAATTCCATTAACTTACACTGAATATAACTATGAAAATTGTTTATTCCCCGCTGCCGAGGCTCTTAAAATCTCAGAACCCACAGACTTTCAACAGAAGTTCATGTTTTCACAAGGAATTCTGCTAACATTCATCTACCACAAGAAAGAAATAATTCCACAGTTTATAAGTAGCAGTGTCAACTAATATAACCTCTTAGGATCTCAGCTGTCTCTCTTTTTTTTTTTTTTTAAAGAGTCTCACTCTGTCACCCAGGCTGGAGTACAGTGGCACAATCTTGGCTCACTGCAACCTCCACCTCCTGGGTTCAAGTGACTCTCGTGCCTCAGACTTTTGAGTAGCTGGAATTACAGGTGTGCGCCACCACATCCAGCTAATTTTGGTATTTTCAGTAGAGACACGGTTTCGCAATGTTGGCCAAACTGATCTTAAATATCTGGCCTCAGGTGATGCACCCACTTTGACCTCCCAAAGTGCTGGGATTACAGGCTGTGAGGAACCGGGCCCAGCCTCAGCTTTCCTACCTATAGGGCACTAATACTTATTTTTCCTGTCTCACTGGAATGCTGTCAAAACTGTGTATCATATAAAAACACTCTTAAAACTAGAAATCTCTAAAAAGTTGGGAATCATTTTTAAAAGACCATCAGGCTAAAAAAAAACCTGAAAAGAAAGAATACAGATTTTAGATAATGTAAATTCTGACTAAAAAAACGCGTATCTTCTACACATAGTTCCAAGGCTGAAACTCCCATTTTTAGTTTAAAAACAAACTTTTGTTCAACTAACCTTGTATATTGTCCTTCTTCAGGTCTAGCCGTTCAAGTAAGGGAATGAGGTAGGCACCGCTCTTGCCTGTTCCATTTTTTGCTCTAGCTAAGATATCCCTACCAGATAAAGCAATGGGAATGCTCTCCTCCTAAAAGAGATAAGACAATACAAAATTACTTGTGAGTTTAGTACACAAGCAAATTTCTCTCTGAAATACACTGAAGGATACCTCTTTTCGGTATTGCTTTAAGTATCCTAAGTATCCTACATTTGAATTCTACATGAATAGCAGAGATCCAAGTAAATCAGCAGGACCAGTCAACATCAATATCATTATAAACCAGTATTTACCAGAACTGCTCACAGAATTTTAAATTGTAACCCAATGTCATAAAAACTGCGTTATGTGTGTGTCTGAAGAAAACAACAAAGAAAGTGGAGGAACTCAGGCTGACCCATAAATAGCACTTGAAAATACAGACAAAACAAAAGCAAGGCCTCCTTCAAACAAAAAATGGAAAAGTGGCCAGGCACAGCAGCTAATGCCTGTAATCCCAGCACGCTGGGAGGCAGAAGTGGGGGATGGCTTGAGCCCAGGAGTTCAACACCAGCCTAAGCAATTGGGCAACATGGAAAAACCCCAATTCTACAAAAATTACAGAAATTAGCTGGGTGTGGTGGTAGATGTCTATAACCCTTGAGAGGCTGAGCCAGGAGGTCAAGGGTGAAGTGAGCCATGACTGCACGACTGTACTCCAGCATGAAAGAGTGAGACCTTGTCTCCCCCCCCCCCAAAAAAAAAAGGCTAGACACAGTGGCTCACATCTGTAATCCCACCATTATGGGAGACGAAAGCAAAATGATCACTTGAGCCCAGGAGTTTGAGACCAGCCTAGGTAGGATGGTGAGACCCCATCTCTACAAAAATTTTAAAAGGAAAAAGCAAAAACAATTCCAAGGTAAGACTATATGTATTTTGAGACTAGCAAACCAATTTGACCAGTGAAAAATTGTAGCTTGGACACCTCATCCCTGCAACAAAACACGAATAGGCTGGGAAAGCTTAATTTCAGGTCCTACTTGTCATTTATTTATATAACAAGTAAATCTCCAATGTCTGTCTCACAGCCAGAATACTTCTCTCTTCTGAAATGTGCTCTCTATTGAGGGTTCAATTCTATTGCAGTTACCTCAAATACGGTGACATCACTAAAAGTGACCTCTCATTTTAATATTTGGCTTACTTTGTTACATATTTTGCAAACGATAACAATAGTTCATATTAACTTAAATTTCCCAGACAACAGCAAAGGATTCCCAAAAGTTACTGAAAAATAGACAGACATATACAAAGAGAGGTTAGGAGTTCAAGAACAGCCTGGGCAACATGGCAAGAATCCCCTCTCTACAAAAACAAAACAACAACGAAAAAGCTCAATTAGTTGTTGAAATTGTTAAAAGGAAATGATGTGAATTTTTTTTTTTTGAGACGGAGTCTCGCTCTGTCGCCCAGGCTGGAGTGCAGTGGCGCGATCTTGGCTCACTGCAAGCTTGGCCTCCCAGGTACACACCATTCTCTTGCCTCGGCCTCCTGAGTAGCTGGGACTACAGGTGCCCACTACCACACCCGGCTAATTTTTTTTGTATTTTTAGTAGAGACGGGGTTTCACCATGTTAGCCAGGATGGTCTTCTCCTGACTTCGTGATCCGCCCACGTCGCCCTTTCAAAGTGCTGAGATTACAGGTGTGAGCCACCGCGCCTGGCCATGATGTGGAATTTTAAATGTTTTTCTTTTTTTTTTTTTGAGACAGGGTTTCATTCTTGTCACTCAGGCTGGAGTACAACGGCGCGATCTTGGCTCACTGTAACCTTCGCCTCCTGGTTCAAGCGACTCTCCTGCCTCAGCCTCCCGAGCAGCTTAGACTAAAAACGTGCACCACCACGCCCAGCAAATTCTTGTATTTTTAGTATAGCCAGGGTATTTCACACCATGTTGGTCAGACTGGTCTTGAACTCCTGACCTCAGATGATCCACCGACCTTGGCCTCCCAAAGTGTTGGGATTACACACATGAGCCACCGCGTCTGGCCTGAATTTTTAATTTCTAAAACTAAGACACTAGGAATCAAATTCACAGTCACTGACATTTCTCCCTTCTATGCCCGGGCTAATGACCAAAAAAACCCCCAAAAAACAAAAAAAACAAAAAACAGCTTTAGCCCTTTAAAGCCACTATTGGTAGAAAGGACTAAATAATAAGCAGGACGACTTCCATCTCCCACAACACTCTTTCTACCTAGAGCTCCAATCACAGGATATAAATGGGTTCCATATGGTCAGAACAACACAGCTGCCAGAACAACTGTGAAAATGTTGTTGGCCGTGCGAGATGGCTCACGCCTGTAATCCCAGCACTTTGGGAGGCTGAGGTAGGTGGATCACCTGAGGAGTTCGAGACCATCCTGGTCAACATGGTGAAACCTCGTTTCTGCTAAAAATACAAAAATTGTCATGGTGCGCACCTGGAGTCCCAGCTACTTGGGAGCCTGAGGCAGGAGAATCGCTTGAGCCCGGGAAGAGGAGGTTGCAGTGAGCCAAGATCGTGCCACTGCACTCCAGCCTGGGCAATGGAGCAAGACTCCGTCTTTCACACGCACACACACACACACACACACACACACACACACACACACAAAGAGAGAGAGAGAAAGAGAGAAAAGAGAATAAAATATTGTCTTGACAGGGTTAGTTTGCCCAAGGTCACAAAGCAAGAAATGCTTTAGCCAGTACTTGAACGTAGATCTGCACATAACACGTAGGCAAGAAGGTGGAGAAAATGGAACTCTCATACACTGCTAGTGGGAACGTATAGTCATGCTGGAAACCAGTCTTGCAGTTCCTCAAAAGGTTAAACAGAGTTACCATATGAACTAGCAATTCTAGGTATACAGTGAAGAGAAATAAAAATATCTCCACACAAAAACCTGCACCTGAATTTTCACAGCAGCATTATCCTTAATAGTCAGTTCCTTCTATGTATTTTTTTTAATAACAGTACAAACTTTATTCATAAATAAAACTTCATAAGGTTAAAAGCAGGGGCAGTTTCTATTTTAAAAAGGGAACGGGGAAGGAAGCTTGCTATTTTATTTAAAAATCACAAGTTAGGTTTTTCAAACGGATAGCAGTTGAGATCATTAAATCCCCTTCCTACTTTTCAGATTTTCACAAAATAGCACATTAACTCCTCAGTCCTTGGAAAACCACCCCAAATATCTACCAACTGATGAGTGGATAAATCAGAAGTAGTCAAGCCATACAATAAAATATTATTCAGCAAAAAGGAATGGAATATTGATACATGCTACAACACAGATGAACTCCGAAAACACAATGCTAAGTCAAAGAAGCCAGTCACAAAAAAATCACATACTATAGGATTCCATTTATATCACATGTCCAGACTAGGCAAAGCTAGAATGACAGAAAGTATACTAGGGGTGGGAGAAAATGAGGTGTGACTGCTAAAAGGGTTTCTTTTGTGGGACTGATCAAAATGTTCTAAAATTTATTGTGGTAATGGTTGCACAACTCTAAATGCACTAAAAAGCATTAAATTTTATACTTTTGATGTGTGATTTGTTGTTTATATCTCAATAGAGCTATTACCCCAAAAAAACCAACTCCACAAGCTTAGGGCTGACATCTGCCACCTTAGGTCTCCAAGTTCACATTCACTGTACCATTTAGATACTGACTGAAGAGTATTTGTTGTGTATGGGTTCTCTAGTATCCCTTTGCTAAGTAATACTCCAATTTCCTTCTAAGGAATTACATACGCCCTGCTCTCTCCTGTCCCAACAGACCAAGCCTCACCGATTTTCTAAGCCAAGTGGTAGACACATAGCCCACACTAGGCCAGTGGAATGTTGCCTCCTAAGAATCTAAATTGTTACAGTGCATCCATTACAGCTTCCTAAGTCCTTCAGAGCTATCTCAGTTCTCAGTCATTTCCAAGTATGTTTCTCTAGCCTTCTCAATCTTGTGAATTCCTGTTATTTTTCCAATAAATTTCCTTTTGCTTAAGTTAGATCAAGTTGGTTTCTGATGCCTATAATTAACGGTATACTTTCCAATTTCCCAGCATTGAGAGGCATTTTACAAAAGTGTGGTACCAACAAAAGCTCAACATTGCCCAACTAGCTGCATTTACACTGACTGCTTCCTCTAATTTTCCAAACTTTAATTTCCAAGAGGAAAAAAAACCCTATGGGTACTGCAGAGGAGGTAGCAGTGATTGTTACAGATGTTGGCTGCTTACCAGGAAAAAAAGGGGGAGATACTAATTTCTAATAATCTCTCTAATTTACGCTGCAGATGGTGGCTCACGCCTGTAATCTCAACACTCTGGAAGGCTGAGGCAGAACTGCTTGAGGCCAGGAGTTCAAGACCAGTCAGTGTGACAAAGAGAGACTCTGTCTCCCCGACCCCACCCAAAAACAAAACAAAACAGAACGCACACACAAAAAACACCACAAAAAACAAACCAAAAAAACTGAGTTTTTAGGAAATAATTTTTTAATCACAATCAACACATTGGGAGCAGGAGGAATGACTTATTACAGGATTCAGAATGCTGTAATTCCTAACTATAAATAGTAAACTATTAATCCTTATTAGACCTTAGTTGACCTGGCACAAAATTGTGTTGCCAACAGTAAGGAGCTTCCATGTTTCCCTCAATAATGAACTACTCATTTCTTCACCTTCTTAGATTTTCGAAAAAGTGTTCAAGAGGTGTGCCCAGGATTTGGAAGCAACAAGAGAGGCCATCTTTCTCAATCATAATCTCAAAGTTAATATAAACTGTCAAATAATGCTAAGCAGACAAATACAGTATATTCTTATTAGGCCTTCCAAAGAAGTCTATGTTCCTATAAAGCTACACCTTCAGAATGGCAGTTATTCTACTGGCCACAGCATCCATACCTAGAACTGGTCACAGATGGCTCTATCAAAGAAATACGTGTGGGAGCAATCTGTAGTATATCTGGTTCCAGGCTATCAATGTAAAAGCTCTTTTGAGAGCATATAATTTCAAGTGCCTAATTCTCCAACTTTTTTTTTTTTTGGTGAGACAAGGTCTTGCTCTGTTGCCCAGGATGGAGTGCAGTGGCACAATCCTGGCTCACTTGCAGCCTCAACCACCTGAACAGCTAAGACTACATGTCCACCATGCCCAGCTAATTTTTGTACAGTCAGGGTTTTGCCATGTTACTCAGGCTGGTTTTGAACCCCTGGGCTCCCAAAGTGCTGGGATTACAGGTGTGAGCCACTGCACCCAGTCAATTCTCCAATAATCTCACAGCCAAACTGCAACTGAATTCCATCTCAAACAAATATTCAAATGCAGAAGACTCATCCAACTAATCAAGGCAGCTTTAATATTTACGGGGAAAAAATGCCTGGATGAAACTGTAAAACCAAGCATGATAGAAGACACACTTTTAGGCACGGGGGAGGGATGACAAAAAAAAAAAGAGAGAGAGAGAAGGTAGATAATGGAAAGAATACTAGAAGACAGCCTGCCATGAGGTTATATTTTACCAGGGGGGAGATGGGTACACCCAAATCTGAGAAATCGCAACTAAAGAACCTACTTGGCCAGGCGTGGTGGCTCATGCCTGTAATTCCAGTACTTTGGGAGGCCGAGGAGAGTGGATCACCTGAGGTCAGGAGTTCAAGACCAACCTGGACAACATGGTGAAACCCCGTCTCCACTAGAAATACAAAAATTAGCCTGGTATGCTGGCGCGCGCCTGTAATCCCAGTAACTTGGGAGGCTGAGGCATGAGAATCACTTGAACTCGGGAGGCAGAGGTTGCAGTGAGCCAAGAGCACACCACTGCACTCCAGCCTGGGCGACAGAGTGAAACTCTATCTCAAAAACAAAAACAAAAAAAAAAGAAGAATTTACTCATGTAACCAAACACCACCCGTTCCCCAAAAACCTACGAAAATAAAAATAAAAAAAATTTTTTGGGGGGATCTGTAGATTTTGTTTCAGTTCTAAAATCCTAGTATTTGTGACTTGTTACTCTGAATGACTCTAAGAAACACTTAATCTTGTGCTATCCATGGATCCCTAGGACAAAACAATAGGAAAGAAAAAGGCAATACAATTGGTGGCCTTGAGTATCTAAAGTATACTCATACGATATCTTGCTATTTCAAAATACTTTGGTTATACACTACATTTGATCTTCACAATAAAAATCCCATGAGAGAGTACTTATTTTTACTTTACAGAAAAGGCTAGATGTCAGACTGGTTAAGTGGCTGAAGAGTTGACTGCCTATATGCTATACCAACACTGAGAGTACAAGTAACAAAGTTACTTTTAAATTTTAATACAAGGTAAGAAATAGGAGTTAACAAATACCCATGAAGAATGAGGACTGGGCTAAGTGCAGTGGCTCACACCTATAATTCTCGCATGTTGGGAAGCCAAGGCAGGAGGACTGCTTGAGCCCAGGAGGTCAAGACCAGCCTGGTCAACATGGCAAAACCTTGACTCTACCAAAAAAAAAAAAAAAAAAAAAGAAAAAGAAGAAGAAAAGAAAGAAGTCAGGTGTGGTGGTACTCCACTATCATCCTTACTCAGGAGGCTGGAGCAGGAGTATCATGCGAGCTCAGGAGTTTGAGGCTGCAGTGAGCTAGGATCGTGACATTGCACTCCAGCCCAGGCAACTCAGTAAGACTCGGTCTCTTTAAAACAAATTTAAAACAATTACGTCTCCTAAATTAACTAATTTCCTTTTTTGAAACTATTATATAAAATAACCCATAACATTTTTTGAGCATTTATCATGTACTAGGCATTGTACTAAGCACATGAACTATCTCATTTAATCTTTACAACAACCCTATGGTATTACACTATTACCTCAATTATATAGGTCAGGAGTCCAAGACTTACAGCTCCCAAATAACCAATTTATGAAGGAGCAGAGCTGGGATTCAACCTGGGCAGTTCCCTACACCAT
This sequence comes from Trachypithecus francoisi, assembly GCF_009764315.1. Lineage (NCBI taxonomy): Eukaryota > Metazoa > Chordata > Mammalia > Primates > Cercopithecidae > Trachypithecus > Trachypithecus francoisi. The sequence goes on from NW_022681473.1 coordinate 107,101,065, forward strand.
GTTCACCTGCAGACATGAGTTACCTAAGTTTCATCAAAGCATGCTAAATAAGCACAGGCACTATGCTAAGTACTAGAAATAAAAGCTGAATGATGCAGTTCCTACTGTAAAAGAACTCTCATAAGACTTCAGTGGGCCAGGCACGGTGGCTCACACCTGTAATCCCAACACTTTGGGAGGCTGAGGCAGATCACAACGTCAGGAGATGGAGACCATCCTGGCTAACATGGTGAAACCCCATCTCTACTAAAACACAAACAATTAGCCGAGTGCAGTGGCACACGTCTGTAGTCCCAGCTACTCGGGAGGCTGAGGCAGGGGAATCGCTTGAACCCAGGAGGCGGAGGTTGCAGTGAGCTGACATCGTGCCACTGCACTCCAGCCTGGCAACAGAGTAAGACTGTGTCTCAAAAAAAAAAAAAAAAAGACTTCAGTGTAGATAAAATGGATTAACATGAACTACATCATAGTAGATCCCTAGGTATTTCTAATATCTACACCCAAACTACCGCTGTGATGATGCATATTCTTGTCTTAATACTTTATCCAGTCAATAGCACACTCACTCTGGGTAATCGCTACCCAGCATTCTCTGCTTCGAACATGGCTCAATTCTTCCAGGTTGTCCCATCTTCCTCTAATGACTACACACATATGCCAATTCAGAAAGGTACCTATCATATTACAGTGAATTACTTGTACAATTAGCTGTCCGTTCCAAACTGTAAGACAGGAACCATATATCTGTTTTATTCATCACAAAATTCCCAAGGTCACTTTATAGGTCACTCAACACATTTTTTGAGCCAATACATGTTGGCTCAATGAAAAAATACTCAGTGATGTCACAAGGTTTGTCCTTAGCACAGCCTGAATTCAATCATTTCATCAATTTAAGTATGTCTGTTGTCATCATTTATCAAACTGGCCTATGTATAATGCATGTTTATATGTACATGTATATTTATGTGTATGCGTGTGTGGGTATGTGTATATACATGCATTTATTTCCCTGCTCTTTCCACGGAAAGGACCAAGTAGCAAGCAGGGTACCTAATGCCTGGGTCTCGGTCCCTAATACTACTCCACACTAAAAAGAATCAAGGAGGCCGGGCGCGGTGGCTCACGCCTGTAATCCCAGCACTTTAGGAGGCCGAGATGGGCGGATCACGAGGTCAGGAGATTGAGACCATCCTGGCTAACACAGTGAAACCCCGTCTCTACTAAAACTATCAAAAAAAAAAAAATTAGCTAGGCGTGGAGGCAGGCGCCTGTAGTCCCAGCTACACGGGACGCTAATGGCGTGAACCTGGGGGGTGAAGCTTGCAGTGAGCCGAGACCACACCACGGCATCCCAGCCTGGGCGACAGAGCGAGACTCCGTCTCAAAAAAAAAAAAAAGAAGAATCAAGGATCCTTGGACGCCAATGCTGGGCCAAGGTAGGTATAAGATAAGCCTGCCATCATGTTATGTCAAAAAGCAAGAAAGGGGCTGGGTGCAGTGGCTCACATCTATAATCCCAGCACTTTAGGAAGCCAAGGCTGGCGATCACTTGAGATCAGGAGTTCGAGACCAGCCTGGCCTACATGGTGAAACCCTGTCTCTACTAAAAATACAAAAATTAGCTAGGTGTGGTAGCACACATCTGTAATTTCAGCTACTGGGGAAGCTGAGACACAACTGCTTGAACCCAGGACGGGGAGGCTGTAGTGAGCCAAGATCATGCCACTGCACTCTAGCCTCTGTGACAGAGCTAGACTCCGTCTCAAAAAAAATAAATAAAAGCAAGAAAGTACTCAAGAAAGATGAAGGGGACACATCATAAACACACAGGAACCAACCTGAAAGAGCTTACACCGGCCAGATCTAGGATATTTTTAGGGAAAAAAAAAAAAAGGTGAGTATAAGTCCATACTGATAACAGATAAATATGGATGAGGGGAAGGGAAGTTTCTTCTTTATAGGAGCAAATACAGAGGGAGTGCTAGAATTGGAAAGTCATAACCCATCAGAGCAGAGATGAGCTCAAGCAAGAATCACCAATGGGTGCTAAAACTAGGGGGAAAATTTTGTGATTTTTTTAAAACAAGTATCATGCCATGAATTGAAGATACAAAGTCAAATCCCACTTCTACCACTCATGAGCTACAAGTATCTTTGGCTAAGTTAAGTTTCTCAAGCTCAGCACAACTGACATTTTGGGCCACAAAATTCTTTGTTGTAAGGGGCTGTCCTTTAGCATCCCCCCATTGATGATAATCAAAAATGTTTCTACAAATTGCTAAATGTCCCCTGGGGGACAAAAATTCTCCCTGGTTGAAAACAATACGCTAAGAGAACTAACTGCTCTGAACTTTTGTTTTCTCATCCACAAAACGGGGATAATACCTAGCCTGAATATCTATCTTACTGGGTTGAAGAAGGAGGGTGGCCATAGTATTACTGTATTTGCATGGTCTCAAAACGCACCCCAGATTGCTTATTCATCTCAATGGAGAGGAGAAAGAGCAGTAATTATAGAATGGAAAAATCATACACCTTGACAGGGTAATCAAAATTAACATCACCAAAGAAGAATAAATGGACACCATGTACACCTTCAAACATGATACCCTGAGAAGGCCATAATGTGATTTCTGCATTATTCAGGCTGAGAAAGCCTAACTTGAATCTAATTACTTCGGAATATCAGAAAATCCCAAAATGGGAAATGTTCCATTAATAAAAAAAGGAGGCCAGGCATGGTGGCTAATGTCTGTAATCCTAGCACTATGGTGAACCCAGCCTGGATAACATGGCAAAACCCCATCCCTACAAAAAAATACAAAAATTAGCCGGGTGTTGTGGCACATGCCTGTAGTCCCAGCTACTCAGACAGCTGAACGCAGGAGGGTCACTTGAGCCCAGGAGGTCAAGGCTGCAGTGAGCTGAGATCAGGCCACTGAACTCCAGCCTGGGTGACAGGGCAAGACCCTGTCTCAAAAAAAAAAAAAGGCGGGGGGTGGTGGGGGAAGGGGGTTGTAGGCTGTATTTTTATATGCCGATGGCATAAAAAGAAGAAAAAACACTAGGGAAACACTAATGACTAAAAAAGACATAACTACAAGTAATACCTGACCCTAGACTGGATCCTGTATAGAAGAAAAAAACTGCTATAAAGGACATGTTTGGGTCCATTAATAATTAGAATAACAGATGAGATAGAAGTATTTTAGCAATGTTAATTGAAGGTAACTGTACTGTGGTTACATAAGAGAATACCCTATTCTTAAGAAATATACACTGAAATATTTATAGTTGTAAAGGTCATGATTTTCTAATTTACCCTTAAGTATTCAGAAAAACTGTGTACACATGAGAAAAATGTTAGTTCGCTATACCACTTCAGCAGAGCAAAAAGAAAACTGTTTAATGACTGACACATAACCTTATATATGTTATAAAAAGAGTTAACATACCTGAATAGGAGATGGCTTTTCCCAGCCCATTTCAAAAATTCCCATCAGTAACTCCCGTTTCAAACAGTAATCTTCAAACTCATTTCCTTTTGTGGAGGTCACATCCTAGTCAAACAAACAAAAGGAACAATAAAAGAATAAATAACACTGTTTGGTAAATTTGGTGTCCTTTGGAAAATTTATCTGGGTCGGACACGGTGGCTCATGCCTGTAATCCCAGCACTTTGGGAGGCCAAGGCAGGCAGATCACCTGAGGTCAGAAGTTCAAGACCAGCCTGGCCAACACAGTGAAACTCCATCTCTACGAAAAATACAAAAAATTAGGCCGGGCGCGGTGGCTCAAGCCTGTAATCCCAGCACTTCGGGAGGCCAAGGCAGGCAGATCACCTGAGGTCAGAAGTTCAAGACCAGCCTGGCCAACACAGTGAAACTCCATCTCTACGAAAAATACAAAAAATTAGGCCGGGCGCGGTGGCTCAAGCCTGTAATCCCAGCACTTCGGGAGGCCGAGACGGGCAGATCACGAGGTCAGGAGATCGAGACCATCCTGGCTAACACGGCGAAACCCCATCGCTACTAAAAAATACAAAAAACTAGCCGGGCGAGGTGGCGGGCGCCTGTAGTCCCAGCTACTCGGGAGGCTGAGGCAGGAGAATGGCATGAACCCGGGAGGCGGAGCTTGCAGTGAGCTGAGATCCGGCCACTGCACTCCAGCCTGGGCGACAAAGTGAGACTCTGTCTCAAAAAAAAAAAAATTAGCCAGGGTGGTGGCGCACACCTGTAGTCCCAGCTACTCGGGAGGCTGAGGCAGGAGAATCGCTTCAACCCAGGAGACAGGTTGCATTGAGCCCTGATCGCACCCACTGCAGAGGCTGGGGGGACAAAGCCAGACTCTTATCTCAATTTAAAAAAAAAACAAGGAAAGAAAACTTACCTGACTTTAGTACTTTACCTGCCCAATCTTAAATATAAATACATGCAGATTACTTGTTTTAATCCATATTTCAACTTTTCCTGAAGAAAAACCACTTCTCCCTGCTTCGACACACAAGCTATTTAAAAAACTATGTTTTGGGGAAAGGGCACTTGGTCATAGCCTTTTTTTTTTTTTTTTGAGAGATGGAGTCTCGCTCTGTCACTCAGGCTGGAGTGCAGTGGTGCGATCCTGGCACATGCAACCTCCGCCTCCCAGGTTCAAGTGATTCTCCTGTCTCAGCCTCCTGAGTAGCCAGACTACAGGCACCCACCACCACACTCAACTAATTTTTGTATTTTTAGTAGAGACAGGGTTTCAACATGTTGACCAGGCTGGTCTCGAACTCCTGAAATCAGGTGATCCGCCTGCCTCGCCCTCCCAAACTGCTGGGAATACAGGCAAGAGCCACTGCGCCGGGTCCTTGGTCATAGTCTTCTAAGGACTGGTGGAATAGTGTTATTTTTTCACACAAATATCATGCCATGAATTGCAAATCACAAGATATGAAGTCAAATCCCACCTCTACCACTCATGAGCTACAGATATCTTTGGCTAAGTCAAATTTCTCAAGCTCAGCACTACAGACATTTTGGGCCACAAAATTCTTTGTTGTAAAGGGCTGTCCTGTAGCATCCCCCCATTGATAAGCAAAAATGTTTCTACAGCCGGGCGCGGTGGCTCAAGCCTGTAATCCCAGCACTTTGGGAGGCTGAGACGGGCGGATCACGAGGTCAGGAGATCGAGACCATCCTGGCGAACACGGTGAAACCCCGTCTCTACTAAAAATACAAAAACTAGCCGGGCGAGGCGGCGGGCGCCTGTAGTCCCAGCTACTCGGGAGGCTGAGGCAGGAGAATGGCGTAAACCCGGGAGGCGGAGCTTGCAGTGAGCTGAGATCCGGCCACTGCACTCCAGTCCGGGCGACAGAGCGAGACTCCACCTCAAAAAAAAAAAAAAAAAAAAAAAAATGTTTCTACAAATTGCTAAATGCCCCCTGGGGGACAAAAATTCTCCCTGGTTGAAAACAATACACTAAGATAACTAACTACTCTGAACTTTTGTTTTCTCATCCATAAAATGGGAATACATAGCCTGAATATCTATCTTACTGGGTTGGAGGAGGAGGGTGGCAGTGGTGTTATGGTCCTGAAACCAATTCCCTCCAGATACTGAGGGACAGCTGTACTTCACTTCTAGTTCCCCACCATTATCTACTTGTATTTTACAACCAACTTACCGAAGTTTTGATTCTAAGATCCTTTGGAGGGAGTTTTAAAGTCTTTTTCCAGTCATCACCAGGTCTAGAGAGAATACAGTAAATTTGAAGTATCAAAATTTATAGCATCCTAACAAAGATGATTCATCTCAATTATAATTGTTTTTAAAAGCACGGTAAGTTTAATATATTCCATTTAATATATCTAACAAGATAATTAAACAACTTTAGAAAAAGTATTCTTATACAGAAACAATCTCAGGAGGATAAAAAAATCAAGAACAGAAGGGATTAAGGCATCCATCGTCTTAAGCAATATTGTATACCGTGTAATTGTTGTCAAAAAGTGTTTTGTTTGACCTACACAGCGTGTGTTTGAATTTAAATTAGTTTAAATGAGTTTTCAACATTTAAAACTTGTAAGATTTTATGTATCTTATAGAACTCCTGGGTTCAAGCAATCCGCCTGCCTCGGTCTCCTAAAGTGCTAGGATTACAGGTGTGAACCACCATGGCCCGCTATTCTCATTTTTAAAATAGGTTAACAGGCCAGGCATAGTGGCTCATACCGGTAATCCCAGCACTTGGGAAGCCGAGGCAGGCAGATCACTTGAGGTCAGGAGTTTGATACCAGCCTGGCCAATATGGTGAAACCCCATCTCTACTAAAAACACAAAAATTAGCCAGGCATGGTGGGCATATCTGTAGTCCCAGCTACTCGGGAGGCTGAGGCAGGGGAATCACTTGAACCTGGGAGACAGACACTGCGGTGAGCCAAGTTCACAACACTGCACTCTAGCCTGAGTGACAGAGGGAGACTGTCTCAAAAATAAATAAGCCAGGTGCCGTGGCTCACGCCTGTAATCCTAACACTTTGGGAGGCCGAGGCAAGTGGATCACCTGAGGTCAGGAGTTCAAGAGTAGCCTGGCCAAAATGGTGAAACCCCATCTCTACTAAAAATACAAAAATTAGCCAAGCATGGTGGCATGCGCCTGTAATCCCAGCTACTCAGGAGGCTGAGGCAGGAGAATCGCTTGAACCAGGGAGCCAGTATCACGCCACTGCACTCCGCGACACAGCAAGACTCCGTACCAAATAAATAAACAAAACAAAACAGGTTAACAGTTACATCAAATAATTGATGTAATGCACTCAGCACAGTGCCTGGCAAAATAATAGCACAATATTAGCCAATGAGCATCTCTTAAATTTTTTTTTTATCGGAAATGCCAGAAACCATGAAAGAGAATAAAAACAAGGAGCATATAAATAAACTTTCTTTTGGGCCAAGTAAAAACCTCAAGCAATAAATACTCAAAGCATCTAATAATTAAAAAGATCAGGGAACATCTGCAGACAAAGCATTTAACTGTGACATCTTTGAAAAAGTTTTCACTGTAGCTGTTCTTACATAACCAGAGTCCCCAAAACATCTCAAATGCTCAACTGATAGAAAAAAAGACCACTTACTTTACTTAAAACTAGGTCCTACATAATGCAAATACTCTAACACTGGTAACTGTTTGCTACGAATTCCAAGACTACTATACTAAAACCTTTTTTTTTTTTTTTTCCTGAGATGGAGTCTTGCTCTGTCACCCAGGCTAGAGTACAGTGGCATGATCTCAACTCACTGCAACCTCTGCCTCCTGAGATTTAAGGAATTCTCCAGCCTCAGCCTCCAGAGTAGGTGGGATTACAGGAGCCCACCACCACACCCGGCTAGTTTTTGTATTTTTAGTAGAGACAGGGTTTCACCATGTTGGTCAGGCTGGTCTCGAACCCCTGACCTTGTGATATGCCTGCCTCAGCCTCCCAAAGTGCTGGGATTACAGGCGTGAGCCACCACGCCCAGCCTACTAAAGCCTTTCATCTAAGTCTGTATCATCAAAGTTTCTGATTAAAAAATGTCAGTATGACATACTGTTGAATTCAACAAAATAGTGAATAATAATGCGTAAGATACAATCCAAAGCTTGACAAGAAATTTATATATATATATGTTTTTTGAGACGGAGTCTTGCTCTGTGGCCCAGGCTGGAGTGCAGTGGCCCGATCTCAGTTCACTGCAAGCTCCGCCTACCGGGTTTACGCCATTCTCCTGCTTCAGCCTCCTGAGTAGCTGGGACTACAGGAGCCTGCCACCTCACCCGGCTAGTTTTTTGTCTTTTTTAGTAGAGACGGGGTTTCACCGTATTAGCCAGGATGGTCTTGATCTCCTGACCTCGTGATCCGCCTGTCTCGGCCTCCCAAAGTGCTGGGATTACAGACTTGAGCCACTGCGCCCGGCCAGAAATTTATAATCTTATGAGATGAAAAAACTATTTAAAATGAGAAAGTAAGTGATAGACGTAAGTATTAGAAGCGTTCTGAGACACTTGATGGGATCTAGAGGACTTCATGGAAAAGACGACACAGAAAATGAGATCTGAAGAACTTACAGAATTGAAAAGAAACCATTAATCGTAGGAAAACCAGAAAAGAAAACCCACTGTTGTCCCAAAACCAGAATTTACTACTTTTTTGAGATGGAGTCTTGCCCTGTCACCCAGGCTTCAGTGCAGTGGTGCCATCATAGCTCACCACAGCCTTTATTATTTGTAGAGACAGGGTCTTGCTATGTTGCCCAGGTTAGTCTCAACCTCCTGGCCTCAAGTGATCTTCCCACCTCAGCCTCCCAAAGTGCTGGGATGAACAGCATGAGCCATCATACCCAGCCCCAGAACTTTTGAAATAGAAAATATTCTCATAGGCCAGGTGCGGTGGCTCATGCCTGTAATCCCAGCACTCTGGGAGGCCGAGGCAGGCAGATCACCTGAGGTCAGGAATCCAAGGGTAGCCTGGCCAACATGGTGAAATCTCATCTCTACTAAAAATACAAATATTAGCCAGGCGTGATGGTGGACACCCGTAATCCTAGCTACTTGGGAGGCTGAGGCAGGAGAATGGCTGGAACCCAGAAGGTGGAGGTTGTAGTGAGTTGAGATCACACCACTGCATTCCAGCCTGGGCAACACAGTGAGAATCCATCTCAAAAAAAAAATTAAAAATAGGCTGGGCGCAGTGGCTCACATCTGTAATCCCAGTACTGTGAGAGGTCAAGGTGGGCAGATCACTTGAGCTCAGGGTTCCAGACCAGCCTGGGCAACACAACAAAACCCCGTTGCTACTGGCACATGCCAGTAGTCCCCACTATTTGTAGGGCTGAGGCAGAAGGGTCACTTGAGCCTGGGAACTTGAGGCTGCAGTGAGCCGTGATCATGCCACCATACTCCAGCCTGGGCAACAAAGTGAGACCCTGTCTCAAAAAAAAAAAAAAAAGGTTATAAAAAAATTAAAAATAGTCTAAATTTTGCTAACCTACTTACATTCTGTCAAGACAAACTACAACCGAAGTAGTATTCATTTCTCTATCAATTAAAGCACTCACCTTAAAAAAATGGAATATATACTAATACCAATTCTACCAGTGACCTAACCAATTCTGTTGAAAATTAGTTATTAGAGGTCCTAGTGAAACACATACAGTAACTATACGATAGTCTGGTAGCTTGTATAAGCTATTTTTCTGTAGGAAGTGAAAAGATCTAGGTTGTAGTAAAACATATACCTCAGTTCAGTAACCCAGTGTCAACATCTTATGAGGATTCCTAGGGTTAAATTATTTCATATGGCAAGTTTGTTTTTTTTTTTTCGAGACAAAGTCTGTCGCCCAGGCTGGAGTGCAGTGGCACCATCTCGGCTCTCTGCAACCTCCACCTCCCGGGTTCAAGTGATTCTCCTGCCTCAGCCTCCTGAGTAGCTGGGATTACAGGTGCACACCACCACACCCAGCTAATTTTTGTATTTTTAGTAAAGACAGGGTTTCACCATGTTGGTCAGACTGGCCTCAAACTCTTGACCTCGTGATCTGCCCACCTCAGCCTCCCAAAGTGCTAGGATTACAGGCTTGAGTTACTGCACCTGGCCTTTTTTTTTTTTTTTTTGTGAGATAGTTTCACTCTTGTTGCCCAGGCTGGAGTGCAGTAGTACAATCTCAGCTCACTGCAACCTCCGCCCCCCAGGTTCAAGTGATTCTCCTGCCTCGGTTTCCCGAGTAACGTTATAGGCATGCACCACCACGCCCAGCTAATTTTGTATTTTTAGCAGAGACAGGGTTTCTTCATGTTTGTCAGGCTGGTCTTGAACTCCCGACCTCAGGTGATCTGCCTGCCTCGGCCTCCCAATGTGCTGGGATTACAGGCATGTGCCACCGTGCCCGGCCCTGTATGGCAACTTCTTAACAAAAGCCAAATATCAATTGGAGCCAAGAATCTTAAATGTGAATTTCCTATAACTGAATCTTTACAGTGATGGTTACCATTCAAATACTCTAATTAAAATATACACTTAAAAGTAACAAATAGCCTACATACTTTCAGCTTTAAAAGAAAAAATACCCTCTAGTAAGAGGAGGCTCTTCAATTTTGAGGTTAACAAAAGGTTTCTGAGACTGTTCAGAACTGTGTTCTGTGAGTTCAAAATTCTTAGTTCCCGTTTTATATGTAAAAGAAGGAAAAACAATTAAAAAAATATTTTTTTCTGGTAGAGACAGAGTCTCGTTATGTTGCCTAGGTTGGTCTCAAAATCCTGGACTCAAGTGATCCTCCCACAATGGCCTCCCCAAAGTATAGGGATTACAAGCGTGAGTCACCTCAACCAGCCAATTTTTTTTTTTTTTTAAAGTAAAAAAGCTAAGTTCCATAAGCTAAAAAAAGTTATGAGGAAATTTTCTGAGTGAATAATGCTTGGAGTTCAGAAGGCTGGGCAAGTCTTTAAATACTCTAAAGACTCAGACTGAGTCTTTAAATTTAATACTTAAAGTTGGCTTTATGTGCTGTTTAGGGTAAGGTGCAGTCATAACAACACTAAAAAAACTATACTGACAACAAGATGACTAATAATTGTATTCATTTATAACAAACTAAGCTAATAACTTTTACACTAATTACAAAAGCCAGAAATGTTTCCAAAAACCATTTATACAAAATTTCTGTATATCATCTGTCCTTAGGATCACTACATGCTGAATAAATTATAGCAGAAATAACGTTATTCTATTGCAAATACCTACTGGCCATAAAACAAAGTCATCTGTCCTCTATTTGGAATCAAAATGGTTAAATTAAGGCATAAGTTTTTTTTTTTTTTTTTTTTTTTGAGACGGAGTCTCGCTCTGCCGCCCAGGCTGGAGTGCTGTGGCCAGATATCAGCTCACTGCAAGCTCCGCCTCCCGGGTTCACGCCATTCTCCTGCCTCAGCCTCCCGAGTAGCTGGGACTACAGGCGCCCGCCACCTCGCCCGGCTAATTGTTTTTGTATTTTTTTTTTTTAGTAGAGACGGGGTTTCACCGTGTTAGCCAGGATGGTCTCGATCTCCTGACCTCGTGATCCACCCGTCTCGGCCTCCCAAAGTGCTGGGATTACAGGCTTGAGCCACCGCGCCCGGCCAAGTATTAATAGTCAACACCAAAGTAACAAAAATCTTGGTTCCCCAAAAGTATTTATTATTTACTCTAACACTTACTTAATAGTGGTGGTCATACTCTGTGCTTGCTGCTGAGTGCCATTATTGATTGTGTTGGTGTTTTTCAGCTGGTTCATCTGTTGCTGTGTCTGTGTGCCCCCTCCTCCAGGGCCACCAGTGGGTTTCACAGGGCCTCTCAGCTGACCATTTTGACTGGACAGACCCATTATAACAGGGTTCTCTGTTCTGGCCGTGCTCATGCTGTTTTAGTTGCAAAGGTGTCTTTCAAACTTCAAAACTTTTGAAAGTCAGTAGAGAAACTGTAATAACAGTTTATTAGGCTCTCCAAAATGAAGAGATAAATATAAGTCTTGCTCAATAAATGAGTCCTTTATTGCAATGCAGGCAAGCACCTGTAAGTCTCTGAACGGTAAGCAGCAGTAACTTGCTCCCTTGCACGGAATCAACTTTTTATTTTTAAAAAGCCCTCTAACAAGCTTGAGTTATGTCTGAATTCACTCACGTCAATCTGAAACAAACAAATAAAATTAAATTAGCAAACACAACAGAAAAACTTTGTTTCCTTTTTAAAAGAACCCCTTTGAAAGAACTCTTCTTTTATATTTAAGAATTAATAATACAGCTACACTTATACCAAATCACTAGCCAAGCTAGGAAAGACACAACTTTGAACTATCTCAAAAACACAATGAGGCCAATCTCAAACATTTAAAATTGTTAATTCAAAGCAATCCAGAGATTATGTAGAAAGAGACTAGTATATTAGCACTACTTGTCAAATTATTATCTGTTCAGTTTCCTCCCCATGAATTCTCTAAAAGTCTCTGACATCTCTAAAAGTCAGTGATTCATTATACTTAATTGCATTACAACTCACTGAAGTATCACACAACTTAAGACAATTCATTTTCTTCTACTTCTGATAGCAATCGAGAGTCTTTATAGACTTAAGTGAGCTTTTGACTTGAACTTCACACTTCCAGAAAAAAAAACAACACTTTTGTGCCCTTATGAATTTCAACTATTAAACTTTATGGGCTGGGTGTTCGTGGCTCACGCCTGTAATCCCAGCACTTTGGGAGGCCAGTGCAGGTGATCACTTGAGGTGAGGAGTTAGAGACCAGCATGGACAACACAGTCAAACCTCATCTCTACTGAAAACACAAAATTTAGGCCAGGAGTGGTGGCTCACGCCTGTAATCCCAGCACTTTGGGAGGCCGAGGTGGGTGGATCACGAGGTCAGGAGTTCAGGATCAGCCTGGCCAAGATGTTGAAACCCAGTCTCTACCAAAAATACGAAAATTAGCCAGGCATGGTGGCAGGCACCTGTAATTCCAGCTACAAAGAACTGCTTGAACCCAAGAGGCGGAGGATGTAGTGAGCCAAGATTGTGCCACTACACTCCAGCCTGGGCAACAGAGCCAGACTCCGTCTCAAAAACAACAAAAAAAACCACACAAAATTTAGCCAGGTGTGGTGGCGCACACCTGTAATGGAGTCTCAGCTACTCGGGAGGCTAAGGCCCAAGAATCACTGGAACCTAGGAGATGGAGGCTGCAGTGCGCCAGGCGACAGAGTGAGACCTTGTCTCAAAAAACAACAAAAAAAAAACTATGAAGAAAAATGTATTTTCCTTTTTCCTTTTTGTCCTTTAAAACAATACATGAAGCAGTCAAGAAAATAGTGTATTTCTGCCACAATGTATTCAGCAAGTAATGATCCTAAGGATAGACGATACACACAAATTTTGTATAAATGATTCTTTATTTTGAAACTGACAAAAACAAGATAACGCTAATAATTTTATTCATTTATAATAAACTCTGCTAATAACTATTCTAATTTTAAATAGTATTAATTAAAAAAACAGGAAAATTCCTGTTTAAAAAAAAAAACTGTGGAAGACTAAACACACTAGTAATTTTTTTTTTTTTTTTGAGGCGGAGTCTCGCTCTGTCACCCAGGCTGGAGTGCAGTGGCCGGATCTCAGCTCACTGCAAGCTCCACCTCCCGGGTTCACAGGGGTTCACACCATTCTCCTGCCTTAGCCTCCCGGGTAGCTGGGACTACAGGCGCCACCACCTCGCCCGGCTAGTTTTTTGTAGTTTTTAGTAAAGACAGGGTTTCACCGTGTTAGCCAGGATGGTCTCGATCTCCTGATCTCGTGATCCACCCGTCTCGGCCTCCCAAAGTGCTGGGATTACAGGCTTGAGCCACCGCGCCCGGCCACACTAGTAATTTTAAGAAAACTTTCCAAGAAACCCAGAGTAGTAAATCTAATTAATACTTAAAAAAAAAAAAAAAAATAACTGGCAGGGCGGGCACGGTAGCTCACACCTGTAATCCAAACACGTTGGGAGGCTGACGCTGGTGGATTACCTGAGGTCAGGAGTTCAAAACCAACCTGATCAACATGGTGAAACTCCGTTTCCACTAAAATACAAAAATTAGCTGGGCGTGGTGGTGGTCCTCTGTAATCTCAGCTCCTTAGGAAGCTGAGGCAGAAGAATCACTTAAACCCAGGAGGCGGAGGCAGCAATGCGCCAAGATCACACCACTGTACTCCAGCGCAGGTAACAAGAGCAAAACTCCGCTTAAAATAAAAAGACACAAAACTGGTCAACCTCATTTTAAAATTATCCTGTAAATGGAAATCTTACTTTTATTTTTCATTTTATTTTTTGAGACAGAGTCTTGCATTGTCGCCCGGGCTGGAGCGCAATGGCACGCTCTCAGCTCACTGTGACCTCCACCTCCCGGGTTCAAGCGATTCTCCTGCCTCAGCCTCCTGAGTAGCTGGGGATTACAGGCATGCGCTACCATGCCCAGATAATTTTTGTATTTTTAGTAAAGACGTGGTTTGGACACGTTGGCCAGGCTGGTCTTGAACAACTGACCTCAGGTGGTCCGCCGACCTTGGCCTCCCAAAGAGCTGAGATTACAGGCGTGAGCCACCCCGCCCAGCCACTTTTATTTATTATTATTACTTCTGAGACATGTTGCCCAGGGTGGAGTGCAGTGGCCCGATCTCAGCTGACTGCAACCTCCACCTCGTGGGTTCAAGCGATCCTCATGCCTTAGCCTCCCAAGTAGCTGGGTGGGATTACAGTGCGGCTAATTTTTGTATTTTTCAGTAGAGATGGGGTGTTATCAAGTTGGCCAGGCTGGTCTCAGACTCCTGACCTCAAATATCTGCCCGCCTTACCCTTCCAAAGTGCTAGGATTACAGGCGAGAGCCACCGTGCCCAACTGAAATCTTAATTGTAGTTAATAAAAACATACAAAGACCCGAAAACAAAGCTCTACTCTGTTGGCTTTTGATTTAATCCCATTACATTTCTTTTTTTTTTGAGGCGGAGTCTCGTTCTGTCACCCAGGTTGGAGTGCAGTGGCACTATCTCGGCTCACTGCAACCGCCGCCTCCTGCGTTCAAGCGATTCTCCTCCTGTCTCAGCTTCCAGAGTAGCTGGGATTACAGGCGCCCGCCACCACGCGCAGCTAAATTTTTTGTATATTTAGTAGAGACGAGGTTTTGCCATGTTGGCCAGGCTAGTATCGAACTCCTGACCTCAGCTGATTCGCCTGCCTTGGCCTCCCAAAGTGCTGGGATTACATGCGTGAGCCACCGCGCCCCGCAACCCCGTTTCATTTCTTACATAAAATACACAGCTTACAAGTGCTGATTCTTTCTGCCATATACCAAGGCATGTGAAACTCAAAATTTTCAAGTCAACAGATCTCAAAATTTATGAGAAAATGTTCCTTGATTATGCCTTCCTTAAAAAAAAAAAAAAATGAACAAGTTGCTCACAAGCAAATCCTGATTATCACATACACAAAGTTGTTTACTTTGAAGTCCTTCTGACTGACATCTTAAGCAGATATGGTTAACAGCTACTTTCCTGTATTGACGGGTTTATATTATGATCAGCGACATCACGCAGTTCACACCGAGACTTAGTTGCTTGCAAAGCACTAAGAGGATGAAAAGGGCAACCTCTAAAGACCGAACGATATCATCATTACTGTCCATCATGCACAGTAAGACCTCCTATATCCTTAAATCCAAAATGAGACTATGTGATAACTGCTCCCTTCTTAAACTGAAACCTGCACTGCAGCTTTGTCTCAGAGAAGGAAATATTCCTCCAATCCCTTCCCAATTTAGATGTGCAAGTTATCTTTCTACATTCTCAAAACAAAACAAAACACAAAAAAACGAGAAACAGACTAGAAACGTAGACTAGTTGGGAGGAGCCCCTAGTGGAGTTAATTACAGCACTTCTCAGATCGTAGTTAGCAATTGACAGTTTCACACCCAAAACACTATCGTCATCGCCAACAAGAGCTTTTGTTTGCAAATGCAGCGCAGTTTTTCTAAGCTTTGCCTGCAAGTTGGAGTGACTGGGTTTTATTCTGAAGGGAAAGGGGGGCTGTGGAAGAGAAAAGAAAAAGATAAAGGAAAGAGACAGGTCAATGACTGGAGCCCCATAATTGTAGGGAAATTTACCCTCCCCCCTGCCGCCCCTCGCCCCAAACACACAACACGTCAAGTCAGCTCCCTCTGACCATAAACACAAAAGGTTGGGGCTCTGCAATCCTATCTGCGCAATATGAGCCGGCAACCAGCTCCATCAGTAGCAAACAATAGGGACTCCCCGAAGGAGGCCCCAAAGGGACCCCCCCAACCCAGAAATCCCCCTCCTTTCCTCCAAGAGTCTGGGGCTCCATATACACCCTCTTGTTACTGACCTGCAAGGCCTACCGCAATCAAGCAGCGGTCAGTTCGCTTTGAACCGAGCCTTCCAATACAGCATGTCCCTGCCGCCCCCTATAGGGCTGCCTCGTACCCTATAACCTCCACCATCATTCCCCTAAGTCCTTGCCGCCCCCTTCGGCCTCATATTCCCTCATCTTCGATAAAGCTCCTCCGAGTACTTAACCTGCTCCTCCTGCCGACTCTGCCGCACACCACATTCCTATATTCGCCTCCTCTCAGGCGCCCCCACCCCACACAGCTGCCGCCCGCCTTCCTCCCCAGGCCCGGCCAGGCCTTAGGCCTCCGCCCAAGAGAGTGCCCCAGAGCCGGCCCGGGGGACTCCCCGCAGCCCCCACAGCGCCGCTGACCTCGACCCCACCACCTCACCCCAGGCCTCGCGGCTCGGGCCCGTGTCCTACCAAGGAGGCCACTCCCGCTCGGCACCCTCGGTCCTTTATTGTTGACTCGAAGCTCCCAAAATGGCGGCCGCTCCTTCCTCCTCGGAAACCTCCGCCCGCCCCCACCCGGCCCCCTCGCTACGGCCTCCTCCCGCCCCCGCCCCCACCCGGCTCCGAGGGGCGCGCAGCCCAGCCGCCCGCGCCGCCGGCTCCTCCGGCCGTCCAGCCCTACCTCCTCCGCTGCCCGCTCTCGTGGCGCCGCCGAAGTCGCCGCCGGGCTGAGCTAACTCGGCTCCTCTGTCCCCTCCCTCGCTCGCCCGTTCGCCTGCCCGCCGCCTCCTCCCTCTTTCCCTGCCTCTCCGCATGGCGGCGACCGCGGCTCCTCCTCCACTCAAGATGGCGAAACCTCGGCCGCCGCGGCTACATCCGCCGCGGCGTCAGTGCCTTCCCGGCCTGCTGTTGAGAGAAAGCCGGGCCGCGAAAGCCTCCTGAGGAGAAAATGGAGGGCCTTTCTCTCACACCGACGAGAAAAGTTCGAGGGGGAACTATGAGTTCCTTTCTGAAGGGACAAGACGGCTGCTTTTCCACAGCTGCGAAGTGATTGGGGAATGGTGGCTGGCAAGGGTAGCCCTGCCTTCGCCCCTGCAAAGTAAAAATAGGGAGTTGAGACCAGAGGAGCATCTCTTTATTACATGTCTAAGGATATGTTTTGAAAACCGGCCCCCGGGCAGCTGCTCGGGGACAGGAAGCTGACCTGACTTCTCCTGCTAGCCGGGGAGACTGATGCCGGGCATAAGGGGCCGCATCCGAGCCTCTCGGGGCGCGCCTCCCTCCAGGAAGGCGCGGGACTAGCAGCCCGGAGACGCCGGGCGCGCGTCTGAGTGTGGGGGCCGGAAGGGGGGCCGACCGGGCCCCGAGGCCGCGCGAAGCAGGAGGGAGGACTCCAGAGAGCGCGCGAGGGGCGCTTCGCGGAGGGGCAGGGCGGGCCTGTAGGGCGCGCCTGGCTAGGGGAAGGCTCTGGGCTTGAGAGTGCGCCTGGCGGGGGGGGGGGTTGGGGGGGCAGGCACCGGGCTTGAGGGGGCGCCTGCGGGTGCTATGGGGGGGTACACCGAGCTTGAGGGTGCGCCCGAGGGGCTCTCATGTGAAGTGTACTAGGCTTGAGGGCGCCCCTGTGGGGCTGGGGAGGGGCAAAGGCGCCGAGCTTGAGGGTGCGCCTCGGGGGGCTGCGGGGGGAAGGCACCGGGCTTGAGCGTGGGCCGGGAGAGGACGGCGGGGGATCGGACTGTGAGGGCGTATCTTGGGGGACCTGTTGGGGAGGAACCGGGAGGTGAAGGCACAGCTGGGGATGAGGTGGGGGCAGGGGCCGGGCTGTAAGAGTGCGACTGAGGGGTATTACTCCGGAACGCACGGAGCAGGGGGAGTGGGGAGGCCTAGTGGCGGGGGAGCTCACGGGGTGGTGGGGGGAGAAGCTGGACTGTAAGGTGAGGAGTTGGTAGGGCGCAACCCTCTTCTCCTGCCGTCGAAGGGCAAGACTCAAGAAAGTGGGGGCGGAGGAGGCCGGGCCCTCCCCCAAAGGGAGGGAAGCTACTGAAGCGTCAGTTATAATGGAAATAGGAATTCAGTAAGGAAATGGAGAACCTGAAGGCGGAGGGTGATTCTCCTGCCTGACCCTCACTATAAAGATATTTATGTATCTTTCCATAATTACTTTTAAGATCCCAACGTCTCTGTTTATCCTTGACAAATAATAAAACTGCTGTCTTCTTCCAAGTTAAACAAAACTTTGGAGTTAAAAACTAACTAGGTCAAGAGAAACAATATCTGGGTCTCGCCCAATTGAGAGATTTGAGTATACAAAGAATGGCCAAACCTATCCATGACCTCCTACCCAAGACCTCTGCAGTAATCTGCCCAGAAGGGTCAGGACTTTATCTTTAGCTGGCCGCTTCCCTATTTCTTGCCTCTGCTTCCAGCTCTGGGCCAATCAGAGAAAGCCAAATGTGCTCCTCACACCAATCACATAAGAAACCCTGCTTCTAGTTAGCCCTCCTCCAACTTCCCGGTGCCAGGAGCCTCCAATCAGAGCCAGCCTGAAGTTTCTCACTTTTTTCACTGTATGTAAAGCTTTTCCATTTCCCTGCCTGCCTATGAGTCTACCAAACCAAGTGATGGGTCTCGGCTGACTCCCTTGCCAGCTCTGAGTAAATAGTCTGTTCTCATCTGGTGGTCGTTATTTCTACACAGCCAGTGGGAAGGTGGTGGAGAATAATGAAGACTATTCTTAAGGTTAAAAAGAAGATTCGCCTTAAATTTTTTTTAAATTTTAAATTTACAGTATGGCGTCTCCTGCCCAGCTTTTAAAATACGTGCTCATGTAAGGAAATAGCCTTGCACCTTGTGCCCATCCTGGAGAGAAAATGGTTTCTTAATAAAATAATGTATGAGGCCTTTTTTGCCCCCAGTATCTTCCTAAGCAGAGGAATGTGAAGGGGGGTTGGGCCAAGAAGTGAGTGGTAGGAAGAGAGGCCTACAGATTTAAAACAGGCCACTGCTCGGAAGGGTCTCTTTCCTAGACCACTGAAGAAATTGAACCAGGCAAAGGAAGGGGGTTCACACCCACAAATAAACTATAACCTACAAAAGGAGCCCGGGTTCACATCCACAAATAAATTGTAACTTACACAAGGAGTCAACCAAAAGTAGAATATGAAATAGGTACCCCCTTCTCACCTAGGAATCTTTCCAGGGCTAAAACCTGCAAAGATTCTGCTTTTAGGGTAGTCAGATACCCTCACAACTCATTTACATCAGCCCTTCTCTGTTTTCAAGTGAGAAGCATAGATGGTTCAGAATTAAGCTATGAGTTCTTGGATCTTTTCTTCCAAGTTTAGTGTTAGTGGTTGATAGGTATAGTTCAACTATCTCAATACATTGTTTTCTCCCTAGTTAAAACAGATTTGCAAGAATCATTTGTATGACACTTTAGGAATACAGATAAATTGTTTGCTAGTGCAAATAATATCCTTATATTTATAAAATATATGTATACTTTTTTTAATGTTATATGAATCCAGTCCTCTGGCCTTTTAGTTAGTATTGAGTGTAATAGTTGTGAGTGATCTGTAGTAAATATGGTTTCTGGAGGGTGTGCTGTCATCCCTAATGAACTCACCTATTAATTGTGGTAAAGAGTGTCCCACGTGGGCTAGGTGCGGTGGTTCACGCCTGTAATCCCAGCACTTTGGGAGGCCAAGGCGGGTGGATCGCCTGAGGTCAGGAGTTCGAGACCAGCCTAGCCAACATGGTGAAACCCGTCTCTACTAAAAAAAAAAAGAAAAGAAAAAAGCTGGGTGTGGTGGCAGGTGCCTGTAATCCCAGCTACTTGGGAGGCTGAGGCAGGAGAATCTCTTGAACCCAGGGAGGTGGAGGTTGCAGTGAGCCGAGATCATGCCATTGCACACCAGCCTGGGCAACAAGAGCAAAACTCCATCTCAAAAAAAAAAAAAAAAAAAGTTTTCCAACATGTATTAGCCGTTTTCATGTTGTTCGTAATCACCTTTGCGTCATCACCCCTCTTCAATTCCTCCTGGAATTTCAATCACAGTAATGGGTTATCTCAGCAAATATTCGCCAGTCTGACATCCTGACCTCATTTATTTACCTAAAAATAACCAGAACGAAAAAATAAATCGCAGGTTAATTTACACTTGATTTCACTTTAACTTCATTTTAAAATACTTAGAATCCAGAATTCCAAGTAAGTTGAACCTGGAATACGCAGACCTGTGATAATACCTTAAAACACCCAAATGTTTTCAACTTGCTGAAATGGATTTCACACTTTTAACATTCTGGGCTTATTTTTTTAAATGGAACTATAATACTTTAACTCAAATTACAATCAAATGTGTTCATGACCTGGAAGAAAAAAGTTTTACCTATCTCATATCTTCAGGGAAATTATTATATCACATCTGGCTAAGCTTTACGGTTTGGTTTTTGCCCTCTTTCAAGTGATTTGCAGTATAATACTTTGATTTTCCAAAATTTCAACATACAAAGTTATTTTCCAAATATGCTCAAGCAACATCTGATAGTCACTAACAAGACTAAAGGCTAATATGCCCAAGGAGCCAAGTCCTGTTTTCTTGGGACTTCATAGCAGGTAAAAATTGCCTTTTCAATTTATACACCTGAAGAAAGTGAAGCAGCATCAGTCACCGAGGGCTTAGTAGAGATGTACTCAGAGAGATGCACATACTGCACTGAAGTTAATGCATACTAAGCAGGTGTCTTTAATCACTGAGAGATCACATCAGGCACATTTTATTGGAATAAATGTTCCAACCCCTGAGTAAACTCAAGTTGAAAAGTAGGAAGGTTGGCCAGTGCAGTGGCTCACACCTGTAATCCCAGCACTTTGGGAGGCCAAGGTAGGTGGATCACCTGAGGTCAGGATTTCGAGACCAGCCTGGCTAACACGGTGAAACCCTGTCCCTACTAAAAATACAAAAAAGTAGCGGGGTGTGGTGGCACACGCCTGTAGTCCCAGCTACTCTGGAGGCTGAGGCAGGAGAATCGCTTGAACCCAGGAGGCAAAGGTTGCAGTGAGCCGAGATCACACCACTGCATTTCAGCCTGGGCAACGGAACAAGATTCCATCTCAAAAAAAAAAAAAAAAAGATAAAAGAAAAAGAAAAGAAAATATGTGTGGCTGGAAGACACTGAAATCTGGAAAATAGCTATTTAGATATAAATTTACTTTGACTTACTGAGATCAAGAAAGAACTGACATCATTTTCATCTAAGATACCTTGTTCTCCTTGGGTATTTTCCAAGTTAGTTCAGGGGCAGTTGCCGAGGAATAACACTGATGGGGATTCACACTCTGGCAATCTTGTTGAACTGCCTGATGTTGGTTTGTGTAATCTGGCCCCTTTGTACCCAAGAATCTGTGACAAGATGCTACTTCTGATAATCTGTGCAGGGGTAGCAACAGGAGTCTGAATAATCGTAAGTGTCCAGCCCTGGTTTCCTGCCACTAGTCAATCTGCAGAGACTTTTATTGATTCTTGAAAATACAACTGTGATTGTAGGTTTGGGCCCTGGGAATGTAATTTATAGCTAAAGAATGGGCAATCTCTTCGGTCCTGAGTGCCGTGGTTGGATTGTGTAACATCTGTGGCTACCAGGACAAGGAAGGAACAAAGAGAAAAGTATTTCAGTGCAGAGATCTTCTCAGTGGCTCTCCTTGCTCTTCACCTGCCTGATGAATTTTAAAGACTACTTTTTTATCATATCTTCACACCCTAAGCTACCCCCTCAGTGGCTCCCAGTTTCCTTTTACTAATCAAGTCTACACTCCATAGACTGAGACTGCCAATATGCCTATCTGCTCTGATATCCTACTCTTCCTCCCCCCATACATTTGCTGCTCTGGTCTCCTGAAAGGTTACATTCCCTCACCTCTGATTGTTTCCCTTAGAAACCCTCTCATCTCCTTTCCTCTGGGTCTATCAAAATCTCATTCAGAACCCTAGCTATATTACCACAAGCCCCCATCCTTCCATCTTCCCATTCCTTTGCTCCTGTGCAACCAGGGCTCAGGCTCTGGAGTCAGACAGATTTGGGTTCAAAATCTCATAATCCTAGTTCCGCCACTTATTAACTATTAACTCCATAAACATGGAAGCATTTCTCAACTTTTTCTTTTTTGAGACAGAGTCTCGCTCTGTTGCCTGGCTGGAGTGCAGTGGTGTGATCTCGGCTCACTGCAACTTCTGCCTCCTGGGTTCTAGTGATTCTCCTGCCTCAGCCTCCCGAGTAGCTGGGATTACAGGTGTGTGCCACCACACCCAGCTAATTTTTGTATTTTTAGTAGAGATGGTGTTTCACCATTTTGACCAAGCTGGTCTCAAACTCCTGACCTCAAATGATCCGCCCTCCTCGGCTTCCCAAAGTGCTAGGATTACAGGCGTGAGCTGCTGCACCTGGCCATTTCTTAACTTCTGAGCCTCAATTTTCCCATTTTTATAAAATGGGTAAAAAGCGGCCAGCACGTGGGTCAGGCCTGTAATCTCAGCACTTTGGAGGCCCAGGCAGGAGAATCTCTTGAGGCCAGGAGTTCAAGGTCAGCCTGGGCACCATATTGACATCACGCCTCTACAAAAAATAAGCTGGGCAGGGTGGCGTGCACCTATTGTCCTAGCTATTCGGGAGGCTGGGGTAGGAGAACTGCTTGAGCCCAGGAGTTCAAGGCTACAGCGAGTTATTGATTGTGCTGCTGTACTCCAGCCTGGGTGACAGAGCGAGACTCTGTCTCTACAAAAAATAAAACAATAAAGTGGGTAAGATGGAGATAATAGGACCTAGAGTGTCATGAGGGTAAGTGAATAAAATAAATCACTTATTTTAGTAGTTGGCAAATGGCACTCAAAAAAATTAGTTGGTGTTGCTATTGTTATTTTATTGACTTTTGTCTGAAACTCTTCTTATTCTATCAGATTACAGCCTGTGGTGGCCAATTCAATTCTATTTCCCCAGCCTCTGTTGTCACTCAGCTCTTCAGCTTTGTGCCCTACCAACCTTAATAAACAAGTGCCACACTCTAATTTCACAGCCTCTCCTCCAGGAATGTTGATGCTGGAGAGAGCCTTGTAACCAGGCTGATTGGTTCAACAATAAATTCTTGCTTCTGAACCTCAGCTGAGCCCTTTCTGCTGCTCCACAAACCCTTTGCTGCTGGTTCTCAATTGTGGATTCTCATTAGAGTCAACAGAGGCACTTATGAAACCTCTAGTGCCTGGACCCCATCCCAGGAGAATTAAATCAGAATTCTTGGGGCTGGGGTCCAGCATCCTTTTTGTGTGTGTTAAGCCTTCCTGGATGATCCTAATATCCAGCCAGGAATAAGAACCACTTAATTGTTCTTAGGCCGGGCGCGGTGGCTCAAGCCTGTAATCCCAGCACTTTGGGAGGCCGAGACGGGCGGATCACGAGGTCAGGAGATCGAGACCATCCTGGCTAACACGGTGAAACCCCGTCTCTACTGAAAAATACAAAAAAACTAGCTGGGCGAGGTGGCGGGCGCCTATAGTCCCAGCTACTCGGGAGGCTGAGGCAGGAGAATGGCGTGAACCCGGGAGGCGGAGCTTGCAGTGAGCTGAGATCCGGCCACTGCACTCCAGCCTGGTCGACAGAGCAAGACTCCGTCTCAAACAAAAAAAAAAAAAATTGTTCTTAAAGGACAATTATTTTCTACTACAGCATTCCAGATATTTTATTCTATCCATAAGCTTACCTTCAAATCAAATAGAAGCTTCATAAACTTTCAAAAATCCACAGAAGCTTCATAAACTTTTCACCTCTGTCCCTGACAGACTTCATTTTGTTCCTTTCTTGGTAGATAGAGCATCACACCTCCTATGTAAGGCTAATCTATCCTTTTTTAAAATAAAATATTCCATTGGTTACCTCCTTTCCTTTATATTTTTAATATTATTAAATGTTTCTCTGTTGCTTCTTCCTCTCAACCTGGATTTGTTCCCAAGTTTTTCTCCATTCTAAACAACAAACAAAAACAATCTTCCCTCACTCTGGTTCCAGGTCGAATGAGGAGGAGGGAAGAACTAGTATTCACTGAAGGGCTTCCAGGGACCGTGCTATGTTAGGTGACATCCATTGCAAAATCTTGGCCATTCTTGCTCTGGGATGTCACTTCCATCTCTGCTTCTCCATGATTACTGCCACTGTCTCAACCCAGGGTCTTTTTTTTTCTTTTGCTTAGACTATTTCCTGGACTTCCTGCTTCAACCTGTTTTCCTCTCTAACCCATCCTGTATAGTAATGCCAGAGTAGTTTTCCCAGTCAGATCCTATTCTGTTGAAGAGTCTTTCATAATTCTCCATTAACTACGGGATAACATTTCGATCCCTTATCTCTCTTCTGAATAAGTAGGAAGCCCTTGGAACCTCCTTGCCCCAAACCCTGTGAGTGATCTGACCTTCTGATCATTGCTGGGATAAGACAGCTCTTGTGATATTTTTGTCTTTGAATTTCTTGATTCTTCTCATAATTTGTTTTGGCTTAAATGTTACCTCCTCCTAGTTGCCTTCCCTGATGATACTAAAGTAGTGCCCCTCTCCCTCACTCTGTACACCATTAAATGATCTGAAAGTATTTTGTTTTCATGTTGATTGCCTCTGCCCTCCCTAACAGCAAGCCCAACTCAAATCCACTTCTACCATTGAGCTTTGCTGATTCATCCCAGTGCTCCCATCACTTTGAGCTTGTTCGTTGCCAAGGTGATACAATCAGATTTCTTCAGAACACACTGGGATTTTCTAGGGTAATTATTATTAGTGCTCCTGTTTATCCTCCAAACTATCCCAATTGGGACAATAAATTATATAACAACTGGATTTATAGTCTTGTATCATACCCATTTGTAAAGATGTGTTATTTCTAAGCTCACTGAGGACAGGAACAAAGTCATGTTCATCTTTCTTTCTTTCTTCTTTTTTTTTGAGACAAGGTCTTGCTCTGTTGCCCAGGCTGGAATGCAGTAGCACAATCACCACTCACTACAGCCTCAATCTCTGGGGCTTAAGTCATCCTCCCACCCCAACCTGCCAAGTAGCTGGAACCACAGGCAGGCCCCACCATGCCTGGCTAATTTTTTTTTTTTTTTTTTTTTTTTGAGGCGGAGTCTCGCTCTGTCGCCCAGGCTGGAGTGCAGTGGCGCAATCGCGGCTCACTGCAAGCTCCGCCTCCCGGGTTCACGCCATTCTCCTGCCTCAGCCTCCCAAGTAGCTGGGACTACAGGCGCCCGCTACCTCGCCCGGCTAGTTTGCCTGGCTAATTTTTAAATTTTATTTTATTTTAATTAGTTAATTATTATTATTTTTTGAGACAGAGTCTCGCTCTGTTGCCCAGGCTGGAATGCAGTGACGTGATCTCAGCTTACTGCAACCTCTGCCTCCTGAGTTCAAGTGATTCTTCTGCCTTAGCCTCCCGGATAGCTAGGACTACAGGCGCATGCCACCATGCCCAGCTAATTTTTGCATTTTTATTTTTATTTTTTAAATTTATTTATTTTTTGAGACAGAGTCTCACTTCTTCACCCAGGCTGGAGTGCAATGGTGCGATCTTGGCTCACTGCAACCTCCGCCTCCTGGGTTCAAGCAATTCTCCTGCCTCAGCCTCCCCAGTACCTGGGATTACAGGCATGTGCCACCATGTCCGGCTAATTTTTGTTGGTATTTTTAGTAGAGATGGGGTTGCACTGTGTTGGCCAGGCTGGTCTGGAACTCCTGACCTCACGTGATCCGCCCGCTTCGGGCTCGGCCTCTCAAAGTGCTGGGATTATAGGTGTGAGACACCACGCCAGGCTATTTTACTTTTTTGAGACAGAGTTTCACTCTTGTTGCCCAGACAATGGCTTGATCTCAGCTCACTGCAACCTCCACCTCCCGGTTTCAAGCGATTCTCCTCCCTCAGCCTCCCAGGTAGCTGGGATTATAGGCGCTCACCATCACACCTGGCAAATTTTTGTATTTTTAATAGAGATGGGGTTTCACCATGTTGACCAGGCTGGTTTTGAACTCCTGACCTCAAGTGGTACTACACCCTCCTCAGCCTCCCAGAGTGCTGGCATTACAGGCATGAGTCGCCATGCCTGGCCAGAAACAGCTTTTGAATCAACTACTTCCCTTTAGTCTCCTCTTCAAAAATAAACTTTCCAAAAGACCTACACATTGCCTCAATCTCTACTTCCTTATTCTAGATCTCTGTGCATCTAATCTGTCACCAAGCCCTATGAATTCAACCTCTAAAATATTTTCTAAATCTGTCCACTCCCTGTTGCCCCATTGCCTCCACCTTCATCCAGACAGATATCTTTCATTGGCATGTTTACTGCTGTAGTCTCTTAACTTGGGCTCCCTATTTATTCTCTTGCCTTAGCCCCCATCTATTCTGTGCACAGCCTTAGTGATTATTTTAATGTAAATGAAAGTATCACTACTCTGCATTTTCAATTGCTTCCCAGTGAGCTGAGGATACACTCCACATTCCCTGCTCTGGTCTACAAGGACCTACACAATCTGAATTCTACCATTCTCTCCCACTTCAACTCATGCCACGCCCTAGTTGCTCATTCGGCTCCAGTCATGCTGGCCCTTAGAGATTCTGATTAGCTCAACTCTTTCCCACTTCACAGCCTTTGAATTTACTGTTTCCTCTGTCTGGAGCACTCCTCCCCTCTCCTCACGCAGCTGCCACTTCTTATTCTTTTTTTTTTTTTTTTGAGATGGAGTTTCACTCACCCAGGCTGGAGTACAGTGGTGCGATCTCGGCTCACTGCAACCTCCACCTCCTGGGTTCAAACAATTCTCCAGCCTCAGCCTCCCAAGTAGCTGGGATTACAGGCATCTGCCATCATGCCCGACTAAGTTTTGTATTTTTAGTAGAGACGGGGTTTCACCGTGTTGGCCAGGCTGGTCTTGAACTCCTGACTTCAGGTGATCCACCTGCCTCAGCTTCCCAAAGTGCTGGGATTACAGACATGAGCCACCGTGCCTGGCCAGAACTGGCTTCTTAAAACAAATTTATCAGGCCGGGCGTGGTGGCTCATGTCTGTAATCCCAGCACTTTGGGAGGCTGAGGCAGGTGGATCACCTGAAGTCAGGATTTCAAGACCAGCCTGGCCAACACGGTGAAACCCCGTCTCTACTAAAAATACAAAAATTAGTCGGGCATGGCGGCGCGTGCCTGTAATCCCAGCTACTCAAGAACCCGAGGAAGGAGAATTGCTTGAACCCGGGAGGCGGAGGCTGCAGTGAGCTGAGATCGCGCCACTGCATTCTAGCCTGGGTGACAAAGCGAGACTCTGTCTTTAAAAACAAACAAAAAGCAAAACAAAACAAACAAATTTATCCATATCATTTCTCAGCTTGAAGATCCTGTTGGTTCCCGTTTTCCATAGGGTGAAATCCAAACTTCATGGATTGGCATACAAGATGTCTTCTCCCAATCCTAGTTCCTGCCTCCCTGTCTGTCTCTCAGCACCCTCTTTCCCCTCCCTCCTTCATGCCTCTCCTTTACAGAAATCCAGTTCAGTTTACTAACTATTAACTGGACATCCACTGTGTGCCAGACACTATACTTGACTATGGGGGAGAAAATATGAATGAAAACAGATAGCTAACTTCGAGGAATTTATATTCTATCTGTAGCAAAGGTAGATAGACATATGAGCAAATATAACACAGTGATCCATTCCATAATGAAGATATATACTAAGGCTAGAAGGGTTACTGAGGAAAAAGTAATTCTGCAAGGGGGCAAGGGCATGATGCTTCAGAGAAGGTTTCAAGATGAAATTCTGAGCAGGATTTTGAAAGTTGAGTAGGAAATGGTCAGGTGGATTAAGGATGGAAAAACATTACTGGCTGAGTCAACAACAGATTAAGATCAGGAGTGGAGTCCCCCAAGTAGCTTCAGTGTGTACAGGTGTGTTGGGGAGAGAAGTGGCGATACCTGAGGCTGGAGAGGCATCAGGAGTCACTCTATCAACAGCCTCTGTGTTGGGCTATGAAGTTTGGACATTATCTTATAGGTGAGGGGAACCATTAAAGATTTCAAAGATGAGGATGACTTAATGGGACTTTAAGGACTATTACTCTGACAACCAAATAGAGATAGATTAAGAAGGGCCAAGCAGATCAGTGAGGAGGTCCCTCGTCATCTCTCAGACTATGGAAAATGGCTCCTAACTGATCTCCTTGGCCAACTAACCCGTCCTCTACTCAGCAAGAGGAGAAAGAAGGAGGGAGAGCAGAATTCACTGACAATAAGTTAAACGACAGAACCTGGGGATAGGTTGGATTCAGGGAGGAAGAAGATGGAAAGAATGATGTCTAGGTTACTAGGTCTGTGTACTTGATGAGGTTGGAGGCAATAGCAACTGTCAGAATCTAAGAGAAAGAGCAGGTTTCATGGTGGGCATGGTAAATAATGCTTTCAGAGATGCGTAAGTTGAATACTGAGTCTGGGGTGCCTCTAGAGAACCTACCTGGCAATATGGGACTGGGGGTAGGAGAGAGGTCAGAGGTGGAGATAGGGAAGGTATCTTCTGCATAGAGATGGCAGTTAGAACCACAGGAGTGGACATGATCTCCCAGGGAAAGGTGTGTACAGCTGGGAAGGGGGAGAAAGGATGAACTCAGGAAAGAGCAGCACCAGGTGGAGTCAGACAGTAGAACAGGATTTGGCAAGGTGACTGCAAAGGGAGAGACAGGCAGAGGACAGGGAAAGAGTGGTGTTCCAGCAGCCAGAAAGAGAGGGGACTTCAGGAAGAAGGAGTGGTTGGGAATGTCAAGGAAGTAAGATGAGGGCCAAAAACTACCGTTGATTTTGGCAACTGGAAAGTCATTGCCAACCTTGGCAAAAGCATTTCCAGTATAGCACTGGGGCAGAAGACAGATTTTAGTGGGATAATTGATACTGATAATAATACCTAATGTTGATTGACTGCTGTCAATAAACAGGCGTGCGCTGTTTTATATGAATGATCTTATTTAATCCTCACAACAACCCTCCAAAGTGAGGCAGGCACAGTTATCGCTCTCTTCAGAGGTAGGGAAACAGGCTTAATTTTAAGAATCAGTTGGGATATAAACCCAGGTCTGTCTGACAAGAAACTCCATACTCCACTTGATCTTAGCCAAACAGCCGAGAAGTGATACAAACTCCGTACTCTTCACGACTCTTCTTTATCCTTTATTTCAAGTGAATGGAAGGTGAAGAAGTGGGGACACAGCCTTTTAAGAATCTTGGCTGAGGTGGGGAGCAGTGGCTCACGCCTGTAATTCTAGCATTTTGGGAGACCAAGGCTGGTGGATCACCTGAGGTCAGGAGTTGAGACCAGCCTGGCCAACATGGTGAAGCCCCATCTCTATTAAAAATATGAAAATTCGGCCGGAAGTGGTGGCTTAGGCCTGTAATTCCAGCACTTTGGGAAGCCGAGGTGGGCAGATCACTAACTAGGTCAGGAGTTCAGGACTAGCCTGGCCAACATAGTGAAACCCCGTCTCTACTAAAAATACAAAAATTAGCCGGGTATTGTGTCACACGCCTATAGTCCCAGCTTCTTGGGAGGCTGAGACAGGAGAAATGCTCGAACCCAGGAGGCAGAGATTGCAGTGAGCTGAGACCAAGCCATTGTACTCCAGCCTGGGTGACAGAGTGAGACTCCGTCTCAGAAAAAAAAAAAAATAGCCGAGTGTGGTGGCAGGTGCCTATAATCTCAGCTACTCGGGAGGCTGAGGCGGGAGAATCACTTGAACCCGGGAGGCAGAGTTTGCAGTGAGCCAAGATTTCGCCACTTCACTCCAGCCTGAGGGAAAGTGCGAAACTATGTCTCAAAAAAAAAAAAAAAAGAATCTTGGCTGAGTAGAGGAGAAAAATAAGGTGATCTTGAGAAGCAAGGATAGGGTTGACAATTATTTTTATTTACTTATTTTTTTTGAGACACTCTTGCTCTTGTTGCCCAGGCTGGAGTGCAGTGGTACAATCTCAGCTCACTGCAACCTCCGCCTCCTGGGTTCAAGCAATTCTCCTGCTTCAGCCTCCTGAGTAGCTGGGATTACAGACGCCAACCACCATGCCTCGCTAATTTTTGTACTTTTTGTAGAGACGGGATTTCACCATGTTGGCCAGGCTTGAACTCCTGACCTCAGGTGATCTGCCCGCCTCGGCCTCCCAAAGTGCTAAAATTACAGATGTGAGCCACCACGCCCTGCCAACAATTATTTTAAGGTGTGAAAGGTTAGAGCATGTTTATGTGCTCAAAATGGTATCATTAAAAAAAAAAAAAACTGTAAAAGGACTAAATACTTACAAGGAAGTGATTTTTCTGTATTTCTGTAGAGCATGCACTGTTGCATCTCAGCTCGTCACTTAGTGCCTGGCTTTTCAGTAAAAGTGTGTGTTGAATGAATTATCAAGGGATTATACTGAGCAGGATGGTGTGAAAGTGGAGAGGCTTGCAGGGAAGGTGGATGGGCAGGGGTGCAGGCTTGCCAGATAAAACACAGGACTCCTGGCCAGGCATGGTGTTTCACGCCTGTAATCCCAGCACTTTGGGAGGCTGAGGCGGGTGGATCGCCTGAGTTCAGGAGTTTGAGACCAGCCTGGCCAACATGGTGAAACCCTGTCTCTACTAAATACAAAACATTAGCCGGGCATGGTGGTGCATGCCTGTAATCCCAGCTACTTGGGAGGCTGAGGAAGAAGAATTGCTTGAACCCAGGAGGCAGAGGTTGCAGTGAGCCAAGATTGCACCATTGCACTCCAGCTTGTGCAACAGGAGCGAAACTCTGTCTCAAAAAAAAAAAAAAAAAAAAAAGCCGGGCGCGGTGTAATCCCACCATTTGGGAGGCTGAGGCGGGCAGATCACCTGAGGTCAGGAGTTTGAGACCAGCCTGGCCAACATGGTGAAACCCCATCTCTACTAAAAATACAAAAATTAGCCAGGCGTGGTGGCAGGCACCTGCAATCCCAGCTACTTGGGAGGCTGAGTTAGGAGAATCGCTTGTACCCAGGAGGCAGAGGTTGCAGTGAGCTGAGATGAAATCATTCTGCTATAAAAACACATGCACATGAATGTTCATTGCAGCATTATTCACAATAGCAAAGACATGCAATCAAACTAAATGCCCATTAATGATGGATTGGATATAGAAAATATGGTACATATGTACCATGGAATATTATGCAGTCATGAAAAATAATGAGATAATGTCTTTTGTGGGAACGTGACTGAAGCTGGAGGCTATCATCGTTGGCAAACTAAGATAGGAACAGAGCCCCAAATACCACATGCTATCACTTTTAAGTGGGAGCTAAATGATAAGAACTTCTGAACAGAAAGAAGGAAACAATAGACACTGGGGCCTACTTGAGGGTGGAGGGTGGGAGGAGGGAGAGGAGCAGAAAAGATAACTATTGGGTACTGGGCTTAATACCTGGGTGATGAAATAATATGTACAATAAACCCTCATGACACACGTTTGCCTATGTAACAAACCTTCACATATATCCCCAAACCAAAAATAAAAGTTAAAAAAAAAAAGTGTAGACATATATGCGTATTCCTTAGCTCTATGCACCAAGACAGTTTGGAAACAGTCATACTCCAATGGCGATTAACACCCCTAGTCCCAAATCTTGGTCTCTAAATACCATTCTCCACTAAAAGAAACCAGGGATCCTTGGAGAAATGATTGATTTCAGGGCTGTAAGGAAGGTACAAGATGAACACAGACCACAGACCATCTTGCTGTGGCAGAAAGTAAAGAAGTGCTTAAAGAATGACAGAGACATGTCAACAGGATGTTGAAGGGGCTTGAAGGGGGCTCCCCTAACCAACTCTGAGCATCAAAATAAATAATGACAGTAAAAGTCTATCCAATGAAGTGGGAATCCATATGTTCATACTGATCTAAATAAAAGAATAAACATATGAGAAGAGAACATTTTTCTTTACAGCAGAATAACAACTAATAAATTTAGGAGGAACAATGAAATAAAAAAAATCACTATTAGGCAGCCTTCATAGTAATAGTTCATTCAGCCAAAAAACCTAAAAATATTGAGTAAAACTATGATAAGGAACAGGATATGTACCTCAGAGAAGTACCTTTCCACAAAACACTTACTAATTACAAAGGACAAAAGAGTTATTTTACAGTGGAAAGACCTAGCAGGCACCACCTTAGTCAGGGTCAGAATTAACATTCTGTTGAGGTTTGGATTAAAAACAAGTCAAATATGCAAACAAAATAAATGATTGTATCAAATTGTTTTAAAAAAGAGAAGAAAGTTAATATTCTCAATAATGGTACAAATTGAAATCAGGTACCGGCCGGGCGCGGTGGCTCAAGTCTGTAATCCCAGCACTTTGGGAGGCCGAGACGGGCGGATCACGAGGTCAGGAGATCAAGACCATCCTGGCTAACACGGCGAAACCCCGTCTCTACTAAAAATACAAAAAACTAGCCGGGCGAGGTGGCGGCGCCTGTAGTCCCAGCTACTCGGGAGGCTGAGGCAGGAGAATGGCGTGAACCCGGGAGGCGGAGCTTGCAGTGAGCTGAGATCTGGCCACTGCACTCCAGCCTGGGTGACAGAGCGAGACTCCGTCTCAAAAAAAAAAAAAAAAAAAAGAAATCAGGTACCACCAGATGGGAGGCAACAACACAGTATCACTTCTGTCCTGTTCCTGCCAAAAAAAGAAACACTGAAAAATTGTTCCAGATTGAAAGAAACATGAGCCAGGTGTGCAGTGGCTCACGCCTGTAATCCCAGCACTTTGGGAGGCCCAGGTGGGTGGATCACCTAAGTTCAGGAGTTTGAGACTAGCCTGGCCAACATGGCGAAACCCTGTCTCTACTAAAAATAAAAAAATTAGCTGGGTGCGGTGATGGGCACCAGTAGTCCCAACTATTTGGAAGGCTGAGGCAGAAGAATCGCTTGAACCCGGGCAGCAGAGGTTGCAGCGAGCTGAGATCGCGCCGCTGCACTCCTGCCTGGGCGACAGAGCAAGATTCCATCTCAGTTAAAAAAAAAAAAAAAAAAAAAAAAAAGAAAGAAAGTTAATATTCTCAATAATGGTACAAATTGAAATCAGGTACCGGCCGGGCGCGGTGGCTCAAGTCTGTAATCCCAGCACTTTGGGAGGCCGAGACGGGCGGATCACGAGGTCAGGAGATCAAGACCATCCTGGCTAACACGGCGAAACCCCGTCTCTACTAAAAATACAAAAAACTAGCCGGGCGAGGTGGCGGCGCCTGTAGTCCCAGCTACTCGGGAGGCTGAGGCAGGAGAATGGCGTGAACCCGGGAGGCGGAGCTTGCAGTGAGCTGAGATCTGGCCACTGCACTCCAGCCTGGTGACAGAGCGAGACTCCGTCTCAAAAAAAAAAAAAAAAAAAAAAAGAAATCAGGTACCACCAGATGGGAGGCAACAACACAGTATCACTTCTGTCCTGTTCCTGCCAAAAAAAGAAACACTGAAAAATTGTTCCAGATTGAAAGAAACATGAGCCAGGTGTGCAGTGGCTCACGCCTGTAATCCCAGCACTTTGGGAGGCCCAGGTGGGTGGATCACCTAAGTTCAGGAGTTTGAGACTAGCCTGGCCAACATGGCGAAACCCTGTCTCTACTAAAAATAAAAAAATTAGCTGGGTGCGGTGATGGGCACCAGTAGTCCCAACTATTTGGAAGGCTGAGGCAGAAGAATCGCTTGAACCCGGGCAGCAGAGGTTGCAGCGAGCTGAGATCGCGCCGCTGCACTCCTGCCTGGGCGACAGAGCAAGATTCCATCTCAGTTAAAAAAAAAAAAAAAAAAAAGGAAAGAAAGAAACATGAAAACAAATGCAATGCATGGTCCTGGAATAGACCCTTTTAATATAAAGGACAGTATTAGGGCCAGGCATGGCAGCTCACACCTGTAACTTAGCACTTTAGGAGGCTGAGGCAGGAGGATTGCTTGGGCCCAAGAGTTCAAGACCAGCCTGGGCAATATAGGGACCTACCTCTGTGAAAAACTTTTTAAAAAATTTGCCAGGCATGGCTGTACACATCTGTAGTCCTAGCTACTCAGGAGGCTGAGGCAGGAGGATCCCTTGGGAAGAACAGTTCCAGATTATTCTATGATGGCACCACTGCACTCTAGTCTGGGCAACAGAGTGAGACCCTGTCCAAAAAAAAAAACGAGGGAGAGGGGACAGTAGGGGGACAATTATAGAAATCTGATTGGGGCCTGTGGATTAGATGGCTGTCATATGCTTGTTTAAGTGTGTACTCATGTTAGGGAGGTTGGGCATCGTGTTGGAAATTTAATCTTGGATGGTTCGGAAAAAAAACTTCTTGAAATATTTTTAAAATTTGAAATTCTTTCAGCATAAAATGAAAAATGAAAGTTTCAAATCTATCAGTAATTCCTCTGAGAAATAAGATAAGCTATTGAATTAATGGAACAAAAACAGTACACATAAACAGAAATTTT
Organism: Trachypithecus francoisi; assembly: GCF_009764315.1. NCBI lineage: Eukaryota > Metazoa > Chordata > Mammalia > Primates > Cercopithecidae > Trachypithecus > Trachypithecus francoisi. Next base: position 107,135,466 of record NW_022681473.1, read on the forward strand.
CATAAACAAGAAAGAGCTCTTGGAAATTAAAAATAGATAGAAAATTTGTTTAAGTGTTCAACAGAAAATGTGGAAAATAAAATTGAGGAAATCTTAGAGATAAAAGACAAACATAGAAAACAGAGGAGGATGGCTGGGTGCGGTAACTCAAACCTGTAATTTCGGCACTTTGGGAGGCCAAGGTGGGAGGATCACTTGAGCCCAGGAGTTCAAGACCAGCCTTGGCAACACAGTGAGTCCCTGTCTCTATAAACAATTAAAAAATTAACTGGATGTGGTGGCAGTCATCTGTAGTCCCAGCTGCTAGGGGTTTAGGGGAGCTGAGGTGGGAGGGATCGCTTGAACCCTTGAGTCAAGGCTTCAGTGAGCTATGATTGTACCACTGCACTCTAGCCTGGGCAACAGAGCTGAGACTCTGTCTCAAAAACAAACAAACAAAAAGAAAATAGAGGAGGAAAACACGAAATACAAGCTCCAAGGCAATTAGATTAGGCCAGGAGATCCAGCATCTAATTAATGGGTGCTCAAAAGAAAAAGAAGATAGAAATCACAAGGGAGGAAATCACCAAACAAGTAATAAAGAATGATCCTCACATTGAAGGATACGAATTGCTAGATTGAAACGTCCCATCTAGTGCCAGCGTAGTCCATGAAAACAGACCTACAGCAAGGCACATCATCAATAAATATCAGAAAATCAAAGACAAAGAGAAGAGGTCCCAGAAAGGGAAAACCTAAACTAAACAAAAACAGGCCACATAGAAAAGCTTAGGAATCAAGATGACTTTAGCCCTCTTAACAGCCACACTAATGAAGGAGTGCCTTGAAGTTTCAGAGGGAAAATTCTGTACAACCTAGAACCCCAAATAGAGCCAAACTTTTGTATGAAGTATGAAAACAAACACACATATTTTCAAGCATGCAAGGTCTCCAAAAATTTCTTTCTCATCTATATTTTGTTCAGGAAGCTACTGGGGGATATGTGTCACCAAAATGAGGAAGTAAGCCAAGAAGGAGGAAAATATGGGATGAGGCGATACAAAGGGAGAAAAAGGTAAAGGGGATCTCCAGAAGGTGAGGAGGAGAGGTCGGAAGACAGCTCTGCACCAAGACTAGTAGCAAATGACAGAAACCCAATTCAAACTAGTTTAAGCAAAATAAAAATATTGGCCTGGCACGATGGCTCACACCTATAATCCCAGCACTTTGGGAGGCCGAGGCGGGTGGATCACTTGGGCCCAGGAGTTGGAGACCAGCCTTGCCAACATGGCTGATACAGTTTGACTGTGTCCCCACCCAGAATCTCATCTTGAATTGTAATCCCCATAATCCCCACGTGTCAAAGGCAGGACCAGCTGGAGGCAATTAGATCATGGGGCAAGTTCCCCATGCTGTTCTCGCAATAGTGAGTCTCATGAGGTCTGATGGTTTTATAAGTGTCTGGCATTTCCCCTGCTTATACTCACTCCATCCTGCCACCCTGTGAAGGAGGTGCCTGCTCCTCCTTTGCCTTCTGCCATGATTGTAAGTTTCCTGAGGCCTCCCAAGCAATGTGGAACTGTAAGTCAATTAAACCTCTTTCCTTTATAAAGGGTATTTCTTCACAGCAGTGTGAGAACGGAATAATACAATGGTCGAACCCCTTCTCTACTAAAAATACAAAAATTAACCAGGCATGGTGGCACACACATGTGATCCCAGCTACCTGGGAGGCTGAGGCATAAGAATGGCTTGAACCTGGTAGTGGAGGTTACAGTGAGCCAAGATAGCGCCACTGGACTCCAGCCTGGGTGACAGAGTGAGACTGTGTCTCAAAAAAAAAAAAAAAAAAAGTGTATTAAAAAAAATATATATATATAAACAAAATGTTGATATGTGTGGTGGGGTGGGTGAAGGAGTTTGTGCAAACTAAAAAGTCCAGTATCTAGGTTTTCAAATGCTGTTGTCAAGTTTGTCTCTCTTTTGGCTGTTTTCCTGTATTTAGGCTCTTTGTGTGGCAGCAAGAGGGACTCTGGAAGCTCAGGTTTACCTGTTTGTTTATGCCTAAGATAACATCAGGGCCAGGTATGGTGGCTTGCACCTATAATCCCAACACTTTGGGAGGCTGAGGCAGGAGGATTGCTTGAGCTCAGGAGTTCCAGACCAGCCTGGGCAATATGGTGAGACCCCATCTCTACCAAAACTACAAAAAAATTTAAAAATTAGCCAGGTGGGGTGGCTTGTGACTGTAGTCCCAGCTACTAGGGAGGCTGAGGTGGGAGGATCCCTTGAGCCCAGGAGGTTGAGGCTGCAGTGAGCTGTGATCATGCCACTACGGCACTCCAGCCTGGGCAATAGAGCGGGATCCTGTCTCAAAACACACAGAAACAAAAACAAAAACAAAACCATCAGGAGAATATCAAGATAGCCACTTTTCTGATCACTCTGATGAAACTCCCAGGGTGATTCTAACAGGCCCAGCTTGGGTCATGTGTTCATCCCAGAACCAATCATTGGTAAGGGAGATGGAATATTCTGATTGGCCAGGCAAGGTCAAGTCCCCAGCCCCAGGACTGTGATCCAAAGACAATGATATCACCTGCAAAGGTCTGATGAGCACTTTGTAATTGGTAAAGTGTGCAAATGTAACAATTATCACCTGTCCATAGCAGATTCGACCCTATATTAGAAGGAAAGAGAGTCTGTATTAAGTAAACTCTACCCTTACAGCAAAGAGAAGTAGAAGTGGATAACAGGGAGACTGACAGAAAAAACTATACAAATTCCACATAGAAGTGCAGCATTCTGGGACATTTGGTGTAGAGAAAAATGGTTCTACAAACTTTATTATGTAACATCATTATCATCATGATCTATTTAGAAAAGGTTTGGGGGTTTTTTGTTTTGGTTTTGGGTTTTCTGGTTGTTTTTGTTTGTTTGTTTGTTTGTTTTGAGACAGGGTCGCACTGTGTCACCCAGGCTGGAGTGCAATGGTGCAGTCATGGCTCACTGCAGCCTCAACCTACCTGGGCTCAAGCAATCCTCCCACCTCAGCCTCCTGGGTAGCTCTGACTACAGGTATGTGCCACAACATCCAGCTAATTTTTAAATTTTTTGTGGAGACTGAGTCTTGCTATGTTGCTCAGACTTGTCTCAAACTCCTGAGTTCAAGTGATCCTCCAACCTCAGCCAAAGTGCTGGGATTACAGGTGTGAGACTGAGAAGTGTAATATACATTTTAAAATTCACATCTGGAGAAGTCATCCTTGTCTGTGTTTAACTTGTCTGTCCAGAATGACTTTTTCCAAAGTTGCCAGGTAGCCAGTGATTTAACAGGGACCCTGTCCTAGTGGACAGTTAATCTCATTCAGAAGATGATGTAGGTTTATTACAGGACAGCAAACAGTGAAAACTAAATTGATCATTTATACATTAAGCGCTGTATACTAATTACGTTTTCAGTTCCACACTCCAAAACAGAACATTGAATTGGGTGGGTCCCTTAAAGTAGGGCAATTCTCATGTTTACATGTTCAGCTTGCTTGGCCAGAACTTGCTACCCTAAAAATATACTCACTTTACTCACATGTAGGATGTAAACACATCCTTCATTGCAGATCTGTGTTTAATCTCTTAGGTTCTCTTTTGCAATTTCCTCATTAGTAAGTTGTGTGTTGGTGGAAAGTGCTCCCAGCAGTAAAAAGCACAAACAGGTGCATAAAATGTGGATTATCATACTGACAGCACTTATCCCAGAAGATGACACATTTCACCCTTTTTCCATTTTACAAACAGCTCTGACATTAGATCCACCTGTTACTTCAGGACATTTCAGGAGCTTTTCCTCAGAAAGCCCAATGTCCTCCCCAGCTGATCTGCTTCTCATCCCATTAGCAGTGTCACTGCACTTTATGCCATGTGCGATCACATCCTTCCCCAAGTTATGACTATATGGTAGGGAGAAGAAAAGAGAAGGGAGGAGAAGGCAAGGGAGAGAATAATTAATTCATAGTTCATTTATTAACTTCCCACGCGTTGATTACTTGCCTGAATCCCTTTTCTTCATATTTGGGCTGTACAGTAAACTGATTCTTTTATTTTCTTCTGAGACAGGATCTTTCTAGGTCGCCCAGCCTGGAGTGCTGTGGCACCATCTCAGTTCATTGCAACCTCGACCTCCCCAGGCTCAGGTGATCCTCCACCCTCAGCCTCCTAGGTAGCTGGGACCACAGGTGCACACCACCATGCCTGGCTACTTTTTGTATTTTTTGTAAAGACAGGGTTTTGTCATGCTGCCTAGGCTCATCTCAAACTCCTGGACTCAAGCATGCACCTGCCTCAGCCCCTCAGAGTGCTGGGGCATTTTGGGTAGGCATGAATTACCACAGCCAGGCAGTAACCTGATTCTTAATTTTGCCTAGGTAACTTACTCATGGTTTTGGATCACCATTTTGTACTGATTTGTATACATCTCACAACTTCCTTGATTCTCTGTGCTATTTAGATTCCTACTCGCAAAAAATGATTACTATTTCCTTATATAGCTGTTTAATAGGAAATAAAATGGTAATATCCAAGGTATTCCTAATTCCAATGACCAACTAATATAGCTCCATAAAGAATGTGTCTTTGCAGGAGTCAACCCACTGGTGGGAGATCAGTTTGCACACGGAATGTGTTAAGTTGGGAGGCAAACACCCATAGTTATCCACACATTCAAGGGTGCAATCATACCAGGAGAGGCAGCCTAGGAGAGAAAGATGGAGGAGCAGGTAAGCTTAATGTGAAGAGGCAAAGGTTCACTGAAGTGTAGTAGGGAGTGGTCGTGAGAGAGGAACCAGAGAGGTTCTGCTAAGCATGGAATTCAGTAGTCCAACTAGAGGAAACTGGTTGTATTTGTTTGTTTTCATGGCAACCAAAGTACCTTCTAATAGGAAATAGGCCCGGTGGAGAAATGAAGAGAAATACAAATTCCCAAATTATTAACATCTTTAACTGGACCTTAGGAGAGTTAGTTGCAGAGTTTCTTTGAGTTAATCCTTATAGAAATCACTGGTTTTTAGATTTAACACTTTAAATCTTTTTTTTTCCCCCTCTGCAAGACACCTATTTGTCTGGGGAAGTTGAGAACTATCTCTGCATTGGTCATTCCTTTTTTCCTGCTTCTCCCACAAGCATCTCAACATGGGGCAGAGCCCCCATCCACCAGTACCACCTGAGGATCTGGAAACCACCCCTGAGGTGGAAGAGGACCAGAAACTGGAGAGAAAAACGTCTGGATTGAAGACCTCAGTGGCTGAAGAGAAGAGGAAGACAGCCCTGGAAATGGTCCAGGCAGCTGGAACAGATAGACACTGTGTGACATCTGCATTGCAAGAGGAGGACTATACTTTAGGAAATTTGCTCACAAATATTGTGAGTCTTTATACATACATACATATATATATATATATAGAGAGAGAGACTTTATATATATATAATATATATAAAGATTCTATATAGAGAGAGGTCTCTTTTTCTCTTTGTATAAGTGTGTGTGTGTGTGTGTGTGTGTGTGTGTGTGTGTCTATCACTATGTTGCCCAGGCTCCTGGGCTCACCTGGGCTTCCCAAAGTGCTAGGATTACAGGCATGAGCCATCACGCTCAGCCGGGACCACACTCTTTACATGTATTCAGAAGCCTCCTCAATCAATCTTTTTTGTTTTTTTAATTGCTTTTTTTTTTCTTTTTTGAGACAGAGTCTCACTGTGTTGCCCAGGCTGGTCTTGAACTCCTGGGCTCAAGTAATCCTGCTGCCTTGGCCTCCCAAAGTGCTGGGATTATAGGCGTAAGCCACCATGCCCAGCCTCAAGTAATCTTTATATTCTCATTTCCCAGTATATTCTTCATCCTTCTTGTCCATCTGCTTATTCTCAAAACCTCAGCTCAAAGCCATAAGGCCTTAAGTCTGTTTCCCTCATTAGAACATGAGTTCAACAAGGCAGGGTGGCTCACACCTGTAATCCCAGCACTTTAGGAGGCCCAGGCAGGAAAATTGCTTGAGCCCAAGAGTTTGACACCAGCCTGGACAACATGGGAAAACCCCATCTCTACAAAAAAATACAAAAACTAGCCAGGCATGGTGGTGTGCACCTGTGAACCCAGATACTCAAGAGGCTAAGGTGGGAGATCACTTGAGCCGGCGAGGTGGAGACTGCAATGAGCTAAGATTGTGCCACTGCACTCCAGCTTGGGTGACAGAATAAGACCCTGTCTCAGAAAAAAAAAGAAAGAAAGATAAAGAAAAAAAAGAAAATCTGTCACTCTTCCATATTTTCCCCATACCTATCATTTATTCATTCAACAAATATTTATTGATTGCCTACTCTATGCCAGGCAGTGTGTGACTGAATAATTCTCCTGTTATAATAATAATGATAATAATGTAAAAGAGAATAATGTTTATCAGGACCAGCCTGAGCAACATAAGGTGACCCCATCTCTACAAAAAATAAAATTAAGTTAAAAAAAATCAGGGCAGCTTTGCGCAGTGGCAGTATCGTAGCCAATGAGGTTTATCCGAGGCGCGATTATTGCTAATTGAAAAAAAAAAAAAAAATCAGGGCTGCGCATTGTGGCTCACACCTGTAATCCTAGCACGTTGGGAGGCCAAGGCAGGTGAATTGCCTGAGCTCAAGAGTTCAAGACCAGCCTGGTCAACATGGCAAAACCTCGTCCCTACTAAAAATACAAAAACTTAGCAGGACATGGTGGCATATCCCTGTAATCCCAGCTACTTAGGAGACGGAGGCATGAGAATCGCTGAATCGCTTGAACCCGGGAGGCAGAAGTTACAGTGAGTCGACGTAGTGCCACTACACTCTAGCCTGGGTGACAAAGCGAGACTCTGTCTCCAAAAATAAATAAACGAATAAAAATAATTATTTTTGTTGAGACGGTCTCACTCTGTTGCCCAGGCTGGAGTGCAGTGGCGCCAACTTGCCTCACTGCAGCCTCAACTTCCTGGGATCAAGTGATCCGCCCCAGCCTCCCGAGTAGCTGGGAATATAGGTGCATGCTATCCTGCCCAGCTAATTTTTGTACTTTTTGTAGACTCTGGGTTTCACCATGCTGACCAGGCTGGTCTCGAACTTAGCTTAAGCGATCTGCCCACCTCAGACTCCAAAAATGCGGGGATTATAGGCATGAGCCATCGCACCAGGCCAAATTAAGTTAAATCAAATTTAAAAATTTTTAAAAGAATGTCATATAAATGGAATCATACAGTGATTAACTTTTTTTCACATGCTATATTTAAATTCACAATCCATTTTGAATTAGTTTTTGTGTAAGATGTGAAGGTTAGGCTGGGCACAGCGGCTCATGCCTGTAATCCCAGCACTTTGGGAGGCCACGGAGGGTAGATTACCTGAGGTCAGGAGTTTGAGACTACCCTGGCCAACATGGTGAAACCCCGTCTCCTCCAAAAATACAAAAAATTAGCTGGCGTGGTGGCGTGCACCTGTAATCCCAGCTACTCAGGAGGCTGAAGCAGGAGAATCACTCGAACCCAGGAGGTGGAGGTTGCAGTGAGCCGAGATTTCACCACTGTACTCCAGCCTGGGCAACAAGAGCAAAACTCGGTCTCAAAAAAAAAAAAAAAAAACCAGATGTGACATTTAGGTCAAACTTCTTTTTATTTTCTTTTGCCTATGGATGTCCAATTTCTACAGGGCTATTCATTGAAAAGACTATTCTTCCTCCATTGAATTGCTTTTGCTCCTTTGTCAAAAATCAATTTCTGGCCTGTTCCATTGACCTGTGTATCTGTCACTACTCCATACTGTTTTGATTACTATACCTTTACAGTGAGTCTATAGCAATACAGTAAATCTTAACATCAGACAGAATGATTCCTTCCAGATTATTCTTCTGTTTCCAAATTGTTTAGCTATTCTAGCTCCTTTTTTTTTTTTTTGAGACAGAGTCTCGCTCTGTCGCCCAGGCTGGAGTGCAGTGGCCGGATCTCAGCTCACTGCAAGCTCCGCCTGCCGGGTTTACGCCTTTCTCCTGCCTCAGCCTCTGGGTAGCTGGGACTACAGGCGCCTGCCACCGCACCTGGCTAGTTTTTTGTATTTTTTTTAGTAGATACGGGGTTTCACTGTGTTAGCCAGGATGGTCTCGATCTCCTGACCTCGTGATCCGCCCGTCTCGGCCTCCCATATTCTAGTTCCTTTGACTTTCTGTATAAATTTTAGAATAAGCTTGTCTTTACCTATAGAAAATCTTGCTGGACTCTTCAATTTTAATAATTTTTAAAGTTTCTTCATTTCATTTATTTGATGTATATTAGTTTTTAAAATGATTTATTCTATTGTATGTCACACAGATGATCAGAAGACACCAAATTCCTATGTTTCTAAGAGATAGGGCAAGCCCTCTTTTGGCATGGTAGTCACCAAATAATTCCATATGTTATCTTTACAAGTGTTCCTTAAACCTCATAGCAACTGTAAGAGGAAGATACTAGTAGTTTTTCTGTTTTACACATGAGGAAACGGAGGCATGGATAGATTACAAACATGTCCAGTGTCTCATAGCTAGAAAGTGGCAGAGTTGGGATTTGAACCAAAGCAATCTTGTTCCAGAACACATACTGTTATCCTCTGTGCTATGCTCTTCTGTTTGAATATAGTTATCACATCCAAGCAATTTTTATTCAGTGCCTATTATGTGCCAAGGACTGTTCTAGGTGCTATGTGTTCTAGATGTCCTATGGCACCCATGAGTAAAATAAAATAAAGCAGTGATTAAGACAAAATCCCAGCACCCATGGAACTTCTATTGTACAGGGGGAGAATTTACTGTATTAATGCGATAATGATTGTTTCGTTGAAGTATTATTTTGTTATTGGGTTTATACTGAGAACACAGACACTTTAAATATAGGAGCTGGGATCTTACCCAAAAGATATGCTTATTCACTGGATATAAATACCATAATTCTACCAGTGTTCTGGGGACTGAAAAATCCCTTAGTTGGGAGATAGATATAAGTATCTTGGGCCAGGTGTGGTGGCTCACGCCTGTAATCCCAGCACTTTGGGAGGCTGAGGCGGGCGGATCACAAGGTCAGGAGAACAAGACCATCCTGGCTAACACGGTGAAACCCCGTCTCTACTAAAAAATACAAAAACATTAGCTGAGCATGGTGACACGCGCCGGTAGTCCCAGCTACTCAGGAGGCTGAGGTAGGACAATCGCTTGAACCCGGGAGGCGGAGGTTGCAGTGAACTGAGATCGTGCCATTGCACTCCAGTCTGGGTGACAGAGCAAGACTCTGTCTCAAAAAAAAAAAAAAAAAAAAAAAAATCTTGACTTCAAACACCGTAGATTAGTCTTGACTATTTTGGAACTTTAGATAAATAGAATTATACAGTGTATTTTCCTTTCTGACTTCTTTTGCTCAACATTATGTTGGTAATTTGTTGCATGTAGTTGTAGTTTGTTCATTCTTGTTGTGCTATTCCATTGAGTGAAATAACCTAGCTTATCCATTCTACTGCATGTGGAGATAGAGATTGTCTCCAATGGCCGGGCACAGTGGCTCACGCCTGTAATCCTAGCACTTTGGGAGGCCGAGGCGGGTGGATCACTTGAGGCCAGGAGTTCAAGACCAGCCTGGCCAACATGGTGAAATCCCGTCTCCGCTAAAAATACAAAAATTAGCTGGGCATGGTGGTGCATGCTTGTAATCCCAGCTACTCAGGAGGCTGAGGCAGGGGGATGGCTTGAACTCAGGAGGTGGAAGTTGCAGTGAGCCGAGATCGTGCCACTGCACTCCAGCCTGGGTGACAGAGCTAGACTCTGTCTCAAAAAATAAACAAATAAACCAAAAAAGATTGTCTCTAATATTTGACTATTACAAATAGCACATGATTATGGTCAGTTTTAATAGTGCCAAACAATTTTCTAAAGTCATACCATTGTTTCATACTACTTGCAAAAACGTCCTTTTGTTTTCCCTTATATTTAGCAAAATATTTTGTTGAGGACTTCAACTCATTTCATCTACAAACAAACGTTTTAAAATCTATGCTTAGACCAAAGGGATGGAAAGAGAAGAGCAAAGACACAGGAAACCTGAGGGAGGAGGAAACTGGGATAGATTCAGGACTGTTTGGCCAGCCAGTTCTTCATGTAAGATATTGTCTTTCAAGAGCTAAGCTTTGGGGATTCTAATTGTTTTAATAAAATACAGTGTTCCTTTACATAGTTGAACTGAATTGTTTTCCAATAAATATGAATTAAATTGCCTCATTATTTATTTAGGTTAAACAATTAAACTGAAAACTTAAGAGGAAAGAGACCTTGTACATTCTTCAACATTATAGCCTCAGACATAACAGATGCTCAATAAATGTTTGGATAAATGAATGAATAAATAAATGAATCAGTTTCCTAAAACTTAGCAATTATCTATCATGACCTGATGTAGCATGGTTGGTTCATTATGCAGATACTAATCCTGTGTTTCAAATTCAATGATCCAGGCCTTTCTCCTGAGTCTACCCCAAGTACCATGAGACTATATTGGAGCTCTCTGGGGATTATACATACAGGATCAATAGGCTGGACAACCTCACTCCCTCAGGCAGTCAGCCTGGCACTGCCCTTATAGAGATCCTGGTCAAAAAGTAGACCTAGGCCAAGCGCAGCGGCTTATGCCTGTAATCCCAGCACTTTGGGAGGCTGAGATGGGAGGATCACTTGAGGCCAGGAGTTTGAGACCAGCCTGGGCAACATGGCGAGACCTCATCTCCATTAAAAATAAAAAATTTAGTCGTGTGTGGTGTCATGCACCTGCACTTCCCAGCTACTCAGGAGGCTGAGGCGGGATGATTTCTTGAGCCTGAGAGGTCAAGGCTGTAGTAAGCTGTGATTAGCCTGGGTGACAGAGCGAGACTCTGTCTCAAAAAAAAAAAAAACAGAGATAATTTATGAAAGAATACGTACACACACTCAGAATGATGCATGTGGCTTAACTGTTTACAAGTGTGAATAAGTGGCTTATTTACATAGAGTATCACATTTAATCGTCTCAAAGCCCTAAGGGGCTTGTTATCATAATCTTCATTTTATAAATGAGGCAGTTCAGAGAAATGAGGTGAGTTGCTAAAGGTCACAACCAGTAATTGTTAAAGCCTCAATTTAAACTTAGGTCTGTCTAGAGCCTGAGATTTTAAGAATTATGTGTGCATAAATAATTTAAAAATTAAATTTTCTTTGGCTCTCAAGGACACGTATTTTTGCATCTGATTTCAATTAAGCTAAATACATTTGGTGCCTACTAGGTACCGAAGACATTTGTATAACTTAAGATAATATTACAATGTATTTACTTTCTCTAAGCACTCCTTCAGCTTCCCTGATTAGAAGGCAACTGGGTCTTGAAAGAAAACTTCTTTTCTGATGTACAGAACAGAGGACTAGGAACCTGCATGAGTAGGTCTTAGGGTGAAGGAAGCCTCTTCAGAAGGGGAGATGAGGGAGAGAGGAAAATGAATTAGCAGGAAAAAGGCAAAAAAGGTATTTCAAGAGGGAAGCCTGAAAATTATTTCCATTGGAGCTTTCCGTGACTTGTTTTAATGACAGCCATCCAGGTTTTTCCATTTTATTTATTTATTTTTATTTATTTATTTATTTATTTATTTATTTTGAGATGGAGTCTCACTCTGTTGCCCAGGCTGGAGTGGAGTGGCATGATCTCAGCTCACTGCAACCTCCGTCTCCTGGGTCAAGTGATTCTCCTGCCTCAGTCTCCTCAGTAGCTGGAACTACAGGCATCCACCACCACACCCAGCTGTTTTTTTTAGTAGAGACGGGGTTTCACTATATTGGCCAGGCTGGTCTCAAACTCCTGACCTTGTGATCTGCCCGCCTCGGCCTCCCAAAGTGCTGCGATTACAGGCGTGAGCCACCGCACCTGGCCAGCCATCTAGTTCTTGAAGGCCAAAGAAAGCATAACAAACCTGAAGATCCTTGGCAGATCCTTGCATTGCTGGACTGCAGGGTGCATAAACACCCTGGATGACAGATGACGTGGCCAGCCACCTCAGGCCCATCCCTGCGCACTGGGTCTGGACAATGCCAGCTCCTTGGCAACACTGCAGGCTGTTATGACCCTGTGCTGGGGCGGGGGCAGGAGGGCCGAGCACCAGGTGATGTGGCGACACCGCAGTCAAACGAAAGCCATGCTAAGAGGCCGCTGCCCAGCAGTCCTGTGACAGGCAAGGGGACTGCAGGAATACTGGGGAAGAGGGGAGGGATGGAGGGGAAGGATCATTGTTGCACGCTCTAGCCAGAAAGAAAATCTAAAATTCTGCTTCATGGCTCAGCTCCCAGCACAGCTAATACTTGGAATGGACCAGTTGCCTGGACAGTTACAATTATTTGTCATAAGCACCTCAGGCCTTGGTGTTCAGTTTTCCTTTGCCCCTCAGTTTCAGATGGCCTACTGTGGCCCCTGCTCATGATTCAGACTGAAATAGCTGCCTGTTTTGCATGCCAGTTCAGGCTGTATTTCAGTTCTTGTTTCTTTGAAAGGACCTGTCAGGGAAGCAGTATGAAATGTCAGGTTCCGGTTTGGTATTCCCCCTCTAACTTCAACCTTGTAGCTTGACTTTTGCGGGATTCCCACTCATGCTCAGAGTCTCCTCATGCGAATAGGCTTATCTAATTCACAAATAGCTTGGTGATGTGATGATGCCTGGCCCTGTGAAATCATGCTTTTTCACCTTACATCACCTTCCATGGACTGCCTGGAATTCAGATTAGTTAGCCATCCCTTGCTTGGACATGCTTACTAAAGATAGAGGATATTGGCCAGACGCAGTGGCTCATGCCTGTAATCCCAGCACTTTGGGAGGCCAAGTCCGGCGAATCATCTGAGGTCAGGAGTTCAAGACCAGCATGGCCAACATGGTGAAACTCCGTCTCTACTAAAAATACAAAAACTTAGCTGGGTGTAGTGGCACACACCTGTATTCCCAGCTACTCGGGAGGCTGAGGCGGGAGAATTGCTTGAATCCGGGAGGCAGATGCTGCAGTGAGCCAAGATCGTGCCACTGCACTCCAGCCTGGGTGACAGAGTGAGACTCCATCTAAAAAAAAAAAAAAAGATAAGGCATTTCCAGTTATCAAGGAATTATCAATTTCTTCCTACAAAATAATTGAAGAGTCCTACATAGATCTTTATAATTGTCTGTGTAGAAGTTCAAACTCCTGAAAGTTGGCTAGTTCTTGTTCATATCTACCCCATACCTGTGTTAATACCGTGTACATGTACTCTTTCAGACACAGGGGAACAAGGTCCTGAACAAAGGAGGACTTGGTATGGTGCCACAACTGCTTCTGGCTTGGGTCTCTACAACTTTGGTGGAGCTTCCAAGAGCTCCATATGGGGACAGAGCATTAGATGGCTGACAATATCTGTGATCTGCAGGAGCCACTATGTGGAGGGCCCAGGGAAGAATTTGCCATTTTCAATGAAAAACACGTGGCAGTTACTAACTATGATGATTTTGTACTTAGGATCTGGATCTGTGGCAACTTTCTTTAAACACCAACTGCTTAAGAAATAAGAATGTACTAGCCGGGCGAGGTGGCGGGCGCCTGTAGTCCCAGCTACTCGGGAGGCTGAGGCAGGAGAATGGCGTAAACCCGGGAGGCGGAGCTTGCAGTGAGCTGAGATCCGGCCACTGCACTCCAGCCGGGGCGACAGAGCGAGACTCCGCCTCAAAAAAAAAAAAAAAAAGAAATAAGAATGTTTTAGTTCATCCATTTAACAGACATGAAGAGTGTTTCAAGAGATGCAATCCCTTTGAAAAATGGATCAAACTCTTGAACCCATATAGCATACTAGATATGTTTGTCAATAAACTTATGACATGAAAACTCAATCAGTCAATCAATTTAGCCTTGGGCATAAACAGATAATGGCTTCTCATTCCCGGTTTACAGGGGCCCCTCCTTCTCTTGTCTTTTCCAAATACAAGACCACTTAGATCTTTATCATGGTCCTAAGGAGCTGATGTTGAAGGTTATATGTAAGACATGGGGAACTTGAACTCAGAGGGGCGTGTGTGTGTGTGTGTGTGTGTGTGTGTGTGTCAAGGTCTCACTGCTGCCCAGACTGAGTGCTGTGGCACAATCACAGCTCACTGTAGCATCAACCTGCTGGACTCAAGCGATCCTCCTACCTCAGCCTCCAGAGTAGCTGGGACCACAGGTATGCGCCACTATGCTCAGCTAAATTTTTTTTTTTTTTTTTTTTTTGAGGCAGAGTCTCGCTCTGTTGCCCAGGCTGGAGTGCAGTGGCCGGATCTCAGCTCACTGCAAGCTCTGCCTCCCGGGTTTACACCATTCTGCTGCCTCAGCCTCCCAAGTAGCTGGGACTACCGGCGCCCGCCACCTCGCCTGGCTAGTTTTTGTATTTTTAGTAGAGACGGGGTTTCACTGTGTTAGCCAGGATGGTCTCGATCTCCTGACCTCGTGATCTGCCCGTCTCAGCCTCCCAAAGTGCTAGGATTACAGGCTTGAGCCACCGTGCCCGGCCAGCTAATTTTTTTATATTTTGTAGAGACAGGGCTTTGCCATGTTGCCCAAGCTAGTGTTGAATTCCTGGACACAAGCAATCTTCCTGTCTTGGCCTCCCAAAGTGCTAGGATTACAGGTGTGAGCCACTGTGCCCAGCCAGAATTGCAGATTTTTAAATACAGAAATTCTCAAGTGCTTTGCCCAGGAAGGGATACATTTGCCAACTTTTCTGGCTATTGGAGCAGGTCAGAGAGGGCTAATGTTCCTGTCAGAGGTGATAGTTTTACTCTGATCCCATTTGTTCATCTCTACACTTTCTGAAGAAAAGTCCCATTTCAGATGTGTATATATTTTTGGATATTCTCATTCTTTAGAAAGCTCCTTTCTTTATGTCCTGAGTGAATTACTCCCATGTGTTAAGAGTTGGGAAGTTGCCAGGCACGGTGGCTCAAGCCTGTAATCCCAGCACTTTGGGAGGCCGAGACGGGTGGATCACGAGGTCAGGAGATCGAGACCATCCTGGCTAACACGGTGAAACCCCGTCTCTACTAAAAAAAATACAAAAAACTAGCGGGGCAAAGTGGCGGGTGCCTGTAGTCCCAGCTACTCCGGAGGCTGAGGCAGGAGAATGGCGTAAACCCCAGAGGCAGAGCTTGCAGTGAGCTGAGATCTGGCCACTGCACTCCAGCCCGGGCGACAGAGTGAGACTCCGTCTCAAAAAAAAAAAAAAAAAAAGAGTTGGGAAGTTATAGGAAAGGTAGGGTCCAAGAAAATTAGTCAAAAATCAATCAAGGACCCAGCTGAAAGATAAATGAAGTTGAACAGTTCACAAAAGAGGAAATATATTGGGCTAAAAGACACGTGGGAAAATGTTCAACTTCACTAATAACAAAAGAAATGCAAATTTTAAAAACCGTTTCATCTGTAAAATTTGCAAAAGTTAAAAATGTGTGGCTGGGCACAGTGTCTCACGCCTGTAATCTCAGCACTTTGGGAGGCCAAGGTAGGTGGATCATGAGGTCAGGAGTTCGAGACCAGCCTGGCCAACATAGTGAAACTCCGTCTTTACTAAAAATACAAAAATTAGCTGGGCATGGTGGCAGGCACCTGCAATCCCAGCTACTTGGGAGGCTGAAGCAGAGAACTGCATGAACCTGGGAGGCGGAGGTTGCAGTGAGCCAAGATTGCACCACTGCACTCCAGCCTGGGCGACAGAGCAAGACTCCATCAAAAAAAAAAAAAAAAGTGTTGGGGGTGGTGGAAAAATACCCAGTACTGGCAAGCATGCAGTATGGTGGCTGTCTTTATGCCCTGCTAGTGGTGGGCTACATTGATACCACTTTTAGGGAAACCATCTGATGAGACACGTCAATCATAGTCCTGTTAAATTATCCTGAGGAAGTTATCCAAAACATATACAAAAATTTATCACAATTATGCAGTGTTATTTATTTTAAAAAATGGGAATAACTTAGGTATGAAAAAATATGAGACTGGTTAAATAAATGATAATATATTCTCACAGTAGAACACTAATGCAACCATTAGGAAAGATGCTTTGTTTTCTAGTACCATGAGAAAATGCTTTTTTACAATCCAGGCTGGGGTGCTGTGGTGCAATCTTGGCCTCCCAGGTTCAAACGATTTTTGTGCCTCAGCCTCCCTACCGGGATTACAGGCGTGTGCCAACACACCCAGCTAAATTTTTAATATTTTTAGTAGAGATGGGTTTTTGCCACGTTTGCCAAGCTGGTCTTGAACTCCTGGCCTCATGTGGTCCGCCCACCTGGGCCTCACAGAGTGTTGTGAGTCACCGCGCTTAGCCTATTACAATGTTAATTAAAAAGTGTAAAATACATAATTGTATTTACAGTCATCCCTCAGTATCTGTGGAAGATTGGTTCTAGGACTCCCCCTGTCCCCGCAGATACCAAAATCCACAATGCACAAGTTCCTTCTTTTGTTGTTGTTGTTGTTGTTTTGAGACGGAGTTTCATTCTTGTGGCCCAGGCTGGCCGGGTCTCAGCTCACTGCAACCTCTGCCTCCTGGGTTCAAGTGATTCTCCTGCCTCAGCCTCCCGAATAGCTGGGATTACAAGGCGTGTGCCACCACACCCAGTTAATTTTTGTATTTTTGGTAGAGATGGGGTTTCACCATGTTGGCCAGGCTGGTCTCAAACTGCTGACCTCAGTTGATCCACCCACCTCGGCCTCCCAAAGTGCTGGGATTACAGGCGTGAGCCACCACACCCGGCCACAAGTTCCTAATATAAAATAATGTAGTATTTGCATGCAACCTACTCACATCCTCCCATGTACATCTCTATGTTACTTACAATACCTGATGCAATGTAAATGCTGTGTGAATAGTAGTTTTACTGTATTGTTTAGGAAATAGTGACTGGACAAAAACAACCTGTGCATGTTCAGTACAAATGCAGCCATCTTTTCCTTTTTCAAACATTTTCAGTCTGCAGCTGGTTGAATCCCAGGATGCAGAACTCACAGATACAAAGAGCTGACTGTACATTCTAATCTCAGTTATGCTAAAAAATAAAACATAGAAACAAGAAAGGGATAAAATATATTAATTCATTAACAATGGTTGTCTTGAAATAATTCGTAATTTTTTTCTTCTTCCCTTTTCCCCTTATTTTTCTGTAATAATGACATACTGTCTTTAGAATAAAAATTGTATTTAGGCAGGGCACAGTGGCTCATGCCTATAATCTCAGCACGTTAGGAGGTCGAGGCAGGAGGATTGCTTGAGCTCAGGAGTTTGAAACGAGCCTGGGTAGCATAGTGAGACTCTGTCTCTACAAAAAATTTTATTTATTTATTTATTTGACAGAGTCTTGCTTTGTCACCCAGGCTGGAGTACAGTGGTGCAATCTCGGCTCACTGCAAACTCTGCCTCCTGGGGTTCAAACAGTTCTCCTGCCTCAGCCTCCCTAGTAGCTGGGATTACAGGTGCACATCACTGCACTCAGCTAATTTTTGTATTTTTAGTAGACAGGAGGTTTCACCATGTTGGTCAGGCTGATCTTGAACTCCTGACCTCAAATGATCTGCCCGCCTCAACCTCCCAAACTACTGGGATTATAGGCATGAGCCACCACATGCGGCAAAATTTTAAAAAATGTTTTAAATTTTATTGAAAAATCACAAGCAGCTACAGTAATCAAGGCTGTATGGTACTGGCATAAGGATAGACACATAGATCAATGGCAGAAAGTTCAGAAATAAACTGTTAGCTTTATGATCAATTGATTTTCAGAAAGGGTGCTAAGACAATTCAGTGAGGAGAGAATCATCTTTTCAATAAATTGTGCTGGGACAACTGGATATCTACATGCAAAAGAAGAAAGTTGGACCCCTTCTTTACACCACGTACAGAAACTAACTGAGCTGGATTATAGACCTAAATGTAAAAGCTAAAACTATAAAATTTTTAGAAAACAAGAATAAATCTTTATGGCCTTAGGTCAGAGAAAGTCTTCTTAGATATGACCAAAAGCCCAAACAACAACAAAAATAGACAAATAGGACATCATCAAAATTAAATACTTTTGTACTTCAAAACACAGAATCAAGAAAGTGAAAAAACTCACAGAATGTGAGAAAATATTTGCAAATCATGCATCCGATAAGGGACTTGTATCCAAAATAAATAGAGCTCTAGCAACTCAACAATAAAAAGACAAATAATCCAATTGAAAAATGGGCAAAAGGCCAGTCTCAGTGACTCAGGCCTGTAATCCCAGCACTTTGGGAGGCCAAAGTGGGCAGATCACCTGAGGCTGGGAGTTTGAGATCAGCCTGACCAACATGGTGAAACCCTATCTCTACTAAAAATACAAAATTAGCCGGGCATGGTGGCGCATGCCTGTAATCCCAGCTACTTGGGAGGCTGAGGTAGGAGAATTGTTTAAACCTGGGAGGTGGAGGTTGCGGTGATCCAGGATTGCCATTGCACTCCAGCCTGAGCAACAAGAGCAAAACTCTGTCTCAAAAAACAAAAAGAACAAAAAAAGAAAGAAAGAAAGAAAGAAAAATGGGCAATGAGTTGAATAGAAATTTCTCCAAAGAAGATATATAAATATTGCTGCAGTAACAAACGTAGTGGCTTAAAACAATACCACTTTATTATCTTACAGTTCTTGAAGTCAGGAGTTCAACATGGGTAGAAATGGAAAGTGACTGCTAATGAATATAGGGCTCCTTTTTGGGGTGATGAAAATATCCTAAAATTAATTGTTGTGATTTTTTTTTAGTAGAGACAATGTTTCATCATGTTGCCCAGGCTGGTCTCAAACTTCTGGGCTCAAGTGATCTGCCTGCTTCGCTGGTTGCACAGCTCTGTAAATAAACCAAAAACCATTTTGTATATCCCCACCTTGGGTTGTTTGGGGTTTTTTGTTTTTGTTGTTGTTTTGTTTTGTTTTTGTTTTCCTTTTTTTGGGGGTTTTTGTTTTTTGTTTTGTTTTTATGACAGGGTCTCACTTTGTCACCCAGGCACATACAGGCTGGAGTGCAGTGGCACGATCACAACTCACTGAAGCTTCAACCTCTTGGACTCAAGGGATTCTCCCACCTCAGCCTCCCAAGTAGCAGAGACACAGGCGTGCGCCACCATACCTGGCTAATTTTGTTGAGAAATGAGGTCTCTTTGTGTTGCACAGTCTGGTCTCCAACTCCGGGGCTCAAGTGATTGTCCCACTTCTGCCTCTCAGAGTGCTGGGATTATAGGCATGAGCCACCATACCCAGCCTGTATGAATACTTTAAATGGGTGCATTGCATGGTATGTAAACTACATCTCAATTAAGCTGTTAAAAAATAACAAATGAATGACTCCCAAGTAGGATGCCATATCAATTTAACAAAAACACACCACAAATGGCCTTAAAGAATAAAGGAAATGTATTGGCTCATTCAACTGAAAAGTACAGAGGAAATAAAGACTTCAGGTGCGATACAGTCAAAACCTCCTCCCCCAGCAGTTGGAGCTCCAACTGTACATGCTGCTACATAATTGAGGGAGAGTGAAATAGATATTGTGGAGACAACACCCACTATGCCCATCCACTATGGTCCTAAGGGCAAGGAAAAAACAGGTGGCTCACGGCTGGGTGCAGTGGCTCATACATGTAATCCCAGCACTTTGGGAGGTCGAGGCAGGCAGATTACTTGAGTCCAGGAGTTTGAGACTAGCCTGGGCAACATGACCTGTCTCTATAAAGAATACAAAAAATGGCTGGGCGCAGTGACTCACACCTGTAATCTCAGCACTTTGGGAGGCTGAGATGGGCGAATCACGAGGTCAGGAGATCGAGACCATCCTTGCTAGCATGGTGAAACCCCATCTCTACTAAAAATACAAAAAATTAGCCGGGCCTGGTGGCGGGCGCCTGTAGTCCCAGCTACTCGGGAGGCTGAGGCAGGAGAATGGCGTGAAACCAGGAGGCAGAGCTTGCAGTGAGCCGAGATCGTGCCACTGCACTCCAGCCTGGGCGACAGAGCTAGACTCCGTCTCAAAAAAAAAAATACAAAAAATTTAGCTGAGTGTGGTGGCACACGTCCATAGCCCTAGCCCGGGCAACAGAGTGACACCCTGTCTCTACATTTTTTAAATAAATAAATACATTGAAAAAATATATATAGTAAAAAAGAAGAACACAGAAGGGCAGGCCTGGCATGGCGGCTCATTCCTGTAATCCCAGCGTTTTTGGAGGCTAAGATGGGAGGATCACTTGAGGCCAGGACTTTGAGAACAGCCTGGGCAACATATGAAGACCCTGTTGCTATAAAAAAAATTTTTTTAGGCCGGGCACAGTGGCTCATGCCTGTAATTCCAGCACTTTAGGAGGCCAAGGTGGGCGGATCACCTGAGGTCAGGAGTTCGAGACCAGCCTGACCAACATGGAGAAGCCCCATCTCTACTAAAAATACAAAATTAGCCAGGCGTGGTGGCACATGCTTATGATCCCAGCTACTAGGGAGGCTGAGGCAGGAGAATCGCTTGAACCTGGGAGGTGGAGGTTGCGGTGAGCTGAGATTGTGCCATTGCACTCCAGTCTGGGCAACAAGAGTGAAACTCCATCTCAAAAAAAAAAAAAAAAAAAAAATACTTTGGGAGGCCAAGGCAGGAGATCACTTCAGCCCAGCAGTTTGAGACCAGCTGGGCAACACGGTGAAACCTTGTCTCTACTAAAAAGCAAGCAAGCAAACAAACAAAGAAACAAAAACACTTTTTTTAATCCAAAAGAGGGGCTGGGCATGGTGACTTACTCCTGCAATCCCAGTCCTTTGGGAAGCCAAGGCAGGCAGATCACCCGAGGTTAGGAGTTGGAGACCAGCCTGGCCAACATGGTGAAACCCCATCTCTACTAAGAACACAAAAAATTAGCCAAGTGTGATGGCGCATGCCTGTAATCCCAGCTATGTGGGAGGCTGAGGTGGGAGGATGGCTTGAGCCCAGGAGGTAAAGGTTGGGGTGAGCCAAGATCGTACCACTGCATTCCAGCCTGGGTGACAGAGTGAGACTGTGTCTCAGAAAATAATAATTAATTAATTAAATAAATTTAAAAAAAAGAAAATAAAGAAAGAAAACAGAAGGGCAAGCTCAAAGACAAATAGCAGAGCATGTGTGTACCGGTCACAGGAGCAATTCTCAGGAGGCTGAAGCCCTCTTTAGACTAAAAAGAGAAACAACTAAGGACAGTAATGAAGAACACTGTCCTTTAAACACTTTAAAAGTGTTTAGGATTGATTGCTAATGGAGCATGAAAATGTTCTAAAATTAGATTGTAGAGATAGTTGCACAGGCCTGTAAATATACTAAAAATGATTGAGGCACGGTGGCTCACATCTATAATCCCAGCACTCTGGGAGGCTGAGGAGGGCAGATCACCTGAGGAGTTCAAGACCAACCTCATCAACATGGTGAAATCCTGTCTCTACTAAAAAATTAGCTGAGTGTTGTGGCACACACCTGAAGCCTCAGCTACTCAGGAGGCTGAGGTAGGAGAATTACTTGAACCAGGAGGTGGAGGTTGCAGTGAGCTGAGATCTCACCACTGCACTCCAGCCTGGGCAAGAGAGTGAGACATCGTCTCAAAAAAAAAAAAAAGCTAATGATCATTGGGCACAGTCTCATACCTGTAATCCCAGCACTTTGGGAAGCTGAGGTGGGCGGATCACCTGAGGTCAGCAGTTCAAGACCAACCTAGCCAACATGGTGAAACTCCGTCTCTACTAAAAACACAAAAAGTACCCAGGCATGATGGCGGGTGCCTGTAATCCCAGCTGCTTGGGAGGCTGAGGTGGGAGAATCACTTGAATCCGAAAGGCGGAGTTTGCAGTGAGCTGAGATCGTGCCACTGCACTCCAGCCTGGGCAACAGAGCAAGATTTCATCTCAAAAAAAAAAAAAAAGATTGAACCGTACACTTGAATATCTGTATTCTTTTTTTTTTCCTTTGAGACGTAGTCTTGCTCTGTCTCCCAGGTTGGAGTGCAGCGGCATGACCTCGGCTCACTGCAAGCTCCGCCTCCCAGGTTTATGCCATTCTCCTGCCTCAGCCTCCCGAGTAGCCGGGACTACAGGTGCCCACCACCACATCTGGCTAATTGTTTGTATTTTTAGTAGAGACGGGGTTTCACCATGTTAATCAGGATGGGCTCGATCTCCTGACTTCATGATCCGCTTGCCTCCCAAAGTGCTGGGATTACAGATGTGAGCCACCAGACCTGGCCGAATATGTGTATTCTTTAAATGATGTGTGAATACCAGGCACAGTGTCTCATGCCTGTAATCCCAGCACTTGGGGAGGCTGAGATGGGAGGACTATTTGAGCCCAGGAGTTTGAGACCAGCCTAGGCAAAATAGTGAGACTCCATCTCTACTGAAAAAACAAAACTAGCTGGGCGTGATAGTATATGCAACTGAAGTTCCAGCAACTTGGAAGGAGGCGAGAGGATTGATTGAGCCCAGGAGGTTGAGGCTTGAGGTTGCAGTGAGTTTTGATCGTACCACTGCACTACAGCCTGGGGAGACGGAGTGAGATTCTGTCTCAGGAAAAAAAAAACAAAAAACAAAAAAAACACTTAAATAATATGTGAATTCTATTTCAATGAAGCTGGATTTCATTGTTTAGAGCAGGTAGATATTAATCTAGTGCTTGGGCATATGGAGCCAGGAGAAGGGAATTAAATGTAAATTAAAGCCCAAAATATGGGAAAGATAGTAAGTGAGCCTCTGTGTATTTCAAGGAGTTCAAGACTCTTGGGCCCAGATAAATTACCTCTTAGGGCACTGAAAGAACTTGTAGGTGTAGTAATTATTTAAACTAATTTGTGAGAAATTATGGAGAATTGGGTGAGGGAAGAGAAGTTTTGGACACAAGCACACATGGATATTTTTTTTTCTTTTTGAGATGGAGTCTCGCTGTTACCAGGCTGGAGAGCAGTGGCATGATCCCGGCTCACTGCATCCTCTGCCTCCTAGGTTCAAGCAATTCTCCTGCCTCAGCCTCCCGAGTAGCTGGGACTACAGGCACGGGCCACCACGCCCAGCCAATTTTTGTATTTTTAGTAGAGACAGGGTTTCACCATTTTGGCCAGGATGGTCTCGATCTCTTGACCTCATGATCCACCTACCTTGGCCTCCGAAAGTGCTGGGATTACAGGCATGAGCCACCGCGCCCAGACCCCACACATGGATTTATTTATTTTGTGCATTTGTATATGTTTAGTTTTATTGTACCAAAGCAACTTGTACATTTTTTTGTTTTGTTTTGTTTTGTTTTTATTTTTGAGACAGTCTCACTCTGTTGCCCTGGCTGGAGTGCAGTGGCATGATCTCAGCTCACTGCAGCCTCTGCCTCCCAGGTTTAAGTGATTCTCCTGCCTCAGCCTCCCCAGTCGCTGGGACTACAGGCACACGCCACCACACCTGGCTAATTTTTTTTTTTTTAATTTATTTTTAGTAGAGACAAAATTTCACCATGTTGGCTAGGCTGGTCCCAAACTCCTGACCTCAGGTAATCCACCCTCCTCAGCCTTCCAAAGTGCTGGGATTACAGGTATGAGCCACTGCACCTGGCTACAAAGCAACTTGTACATTTTTAATGTTTAAAACTGAGCATCTGGGCCAGGGGTTGTGGCTACCTTCTGTAATCCCAGCCCTTTGGGAGGCCCCAGCAGGTAGATGGCTTCAGTTCAGAGGTTTGAGATCAGCCTGGGCAACATGGTGAAACTCCGTCTCTACAAAAAATACAAACCTTAGCCAGGCATGGTGGCGCACACCTGTACTCCCAGCTAGTCGGGAAGCTGAGGTTGGAGGATCGGTTGAGCCTGGGAGGTTAAGGCTTCAGTGAGCTGTGACTGCCTTATTGCACTGTAGCCTAGGTGACAGAGCAAAATCTTGTACCAAAAAAACAAATAAATAGGCCAGGTACTGTGGCTCACACCTGTAATCCCAGCACTTTGGGAGGCCTAGGCAGGTGGATCACGAGGTCAGGAGTTTGAGACCAGCCTGGCCAATATGGTGAAACCCTGTCTCTACTAAAAATACAAAAATTAGCCAGGCATGGTGGCGCATGCCTATAGTTCCAGCTACTCAGGAGGCTGAGGTAGAAGAATAGCTTGAACTCGGGAGATGGAGGTTGGAGTGAACTGAGATCAAGTCACTGCACTCCAGCCTGGGCGACGGAGTGAGACTCCATCTCTAAATAAATAAATCAATGTAAAACTTTATTTTAAAAATGTTATATTGGCCAGACGTGGGTGGCTCACGCTTGTAATCCTAGCACTTTGGGAGGCCGAGCTGAGTGGATTATCTGAGGTCAGGAGTTCGAGACCAGCTTGGCCAACATGGTGCAACCCCATCTCTACTAAAAATACAAAAATTAGCTGGGTGTGGTGTGCACCTGTAGTCCCAGCTACTCGGGAGGCTGAGGCAGGAGAATCGCTTGAACCTGGGAGGCAGAGGTTGCAGTGAGCCAAGTTTGTGTCACTGCACTCTAGCCTGGCAACAGAGTGAGACTCCGCCTCAAAAAAAAAAAAAAATGAAAACAACAAAAAAAATCAAAAATTCGCCTGGCATGGTGGCGCATGCCTGTAATCCCACCTACTCAGGAGGTTGAGGCAGGAGAATCACTTGAACCCAAGAGATGTAGTTTGCTGTGAGCCGATATCACGCCACTGCACTCCAGCCTGGGTGACACAGTGAAACTCTGTCTCAAAAAAAAAAAAGTGTTATCTTAATGATGTCCATTAAATATGCCAAAGGAAAAGCCATGTTGTCAAAATGCCTACTTAACCCACCGAAGTATCTCAAATTCTCCCTTTGCTGATTTTCTATAATCCCATTTTTTATTGTTTTTTTTCTTCCCTTTTTTCTTTTTTTTTTTTTAAGGTACAGTCTTGCTCTTTTCCCCAGGCTGGAGTGCAGTGGCACGATCTTGGCTTACTGCCACCTCCACCTCCCAGGTTTAAACGATTCTCTTGCCTCAGCCTCTTGAGTAGCGGTGATTACAAGCATCCGCCACCACGCCCGGCTAATTTTTGTATTTTTAGTAGAGACGGGGTTTCACCGTGTTGGCCAGGCTGGTCTCAAACTCCTGACCTCAAGTGATCCCCCCACCTTAGCCTCCCAAAGTGCCAGGATTACAGATGTGAGCTACCGTGCCCAGTCTCGATTCACATTTAACTCCCTTCTCCTGGCCTTTTTTTCCTTTTTTTAAAACAAGAGAAAGTAGATGGATACATGTTGGTAAATGCTAACTGTCCATGTTCACATAGAGACACAGTGAACTCTCTGAGCCTAACACACAGAGAAAGGGGGAAAAAAGCAAGAATTCTATGCATAACAACACAGGAGCCTAGCACCCTCCGGTTTCCAGCAGAGCGAAGGGAGTAGGTTTTTCTTTTCTCCCATGGAGCTTGGTGGTGTGGATTCCATACAGTTTTTGTTCAGACAAGAAGGGATAAAAATGAATTTGGGATGGAAAGAGATAGAGACTCTTGTCCCACTCTGTTCTGCTCAAGGTGCATCCCCTCAAAATAACACCCATGGTATAAAGAAAAGAAACCTCAGAAACAGTGTGACTGGTCACAAGAGGGAAAAAACAAAAAGACTGCAACTTGCTCCCAGGAATGAGATACTTTTTTTTTTTTTTTTTGAGACGGAGTCTCGCTCTGTCGCCCAGGCTGGAGTGCAGTGCCACCATCTCGGCTCACTGCAAGCTCCGCCTCCTGGGTTCACGCCATTCTCCTGCCTCAGCCTCCCGAGTAGCTGGGACTACAGGCACGCACCACCACGCCCCGCTAATTTTTTGTATTTTTAGTAGAGACGGGGTTTCACCGTGTTAGCCAGGATGGTCTCGATCTCCTGACCTCGTGATCCGCCCGCCTCGGCCTCCCAAAGTGCTAGGATTACAGGCGTGAGCCACCGCGCCCGGCTTTTTTTTTTTTTTGAGATGGAGTCTTGCTCTGTCGCCCAGGCTAGACTGCAGTGGTGTGATCTCGGCTCACTGCAAGCTCCACCACCTGTGTTGACTTCATTCCCCTGCCTCAGCCTCCCAAGTAGCTGGGACTACAGGCCCTCGCCACCATGCCCAGCTAATTTTTTTGTATTTTTAGTAGAGATGGGGTTTCACCGTGTTAGGCAGGATGGTCTCGATCTCCTGATCTCGTGATCTGCCCGCCTCGGCCTCCCAAAGTGCTGGGATTACAGGCGTGAGCCACTGTGCCCGGCCCTGTAGTTTATATTTAATTTATTTATTTTTAAGAGACAGAGTCTTGCTTTGTCACCCAGGCCGGAGTGTAGTGGCAGGATCAGGCCTCAGTGCAGCCTGGAACTCCTGGGCCCAAATGATCTTCCCACTTCCAGCTCCTAAGTAGCTGGAATGACAGGATTGCAACACCATGCCTGGCTAACTTTTTACTTTTTAAAGAGATGGGGTCTCACTATGTTGCCCAGGATGGTCTCGAACTCCTGGGCTCAAGCAATTCTCCTGCCTTAGCCTCCCAAGGTTCTGAGATGATAGGTGTCAGCCACCGTGCCTGGCAGCCCCAAGTTTTGACTCTTATCCCAAGATTTAGTTTTTGGTCCAAGTGAAAGAGGGCACTTCTTTATTGTTTCTACAGACATTGAAAAGACAGTAGAACATTATGAACAACTTTTTATGAATATAAATTTAACAACATAAATGAAATGAATAAATTCCTGGAAAGACACAAATGGCCACACTGACTCAAGAAAAAATAAAATATCTGAATAGTCCTATATCAATTAAATACACTGGATTTGAAATTTAAAATCTTAGGCCCTGGTGAGTTAATTGTTAACAAAATATTAGCAAATTGAACTCAGCAATATGTAAAAAGGATAATACAGCCTTCTAAACTGAGTTTGTTCTAGGAATGCAAGATGGGTTTAACATTTGAAAAGCAATTAACATAATTCATGTTAGTAGAATAAAGGAGAAAAACCATATGATTATCTTAGATGCATAAAAAACATTTAACTAAATTCAAAACCAAAATTTGTAACAATAACAATGAAAACACCCGAAACCCAAACTTTCACCAAGAATTTTTTTGCCCACGATTCACCTTGTAACCTTACTTCCGCACTTTGTGCTGTGCACCAGGGATCTCTCTCCATGGCCAACCCTAGAGGAGTCAACACTCAACCTTAAACAAATATTTGGGGCCTGTTAGGAGCTGTCGTGAATAGGCAGATGAAGTCCTTACCTTATAGAGTTTATCTTCTTGGAAACAGGCTTGATTTTATTAAGGGTTCTGGAAGGACTCCTTTCACTTTCTTTTTTTTTTTTTTTTTTTTTTTTTTGAGACGGAGTCTCGCTCTGTCACCCAAGCTGGAGTGCACTGGCCAGATCTCAGCTCACTGCAAGCTCCGCCTCCCGGGTTCACGCCATTCTCCTGCCTCAGCTTCCCGAGTAGCTGGGACTACAGGCGCCCACCACCTCGCCCGGCTAGTTTTTTGTATTTTTTAGTAGAGACGGGGTTTCACCGTGTTAGCCAGGATGGTCTCGATCTCCTGACCTTGTGATCCGCCCGCCTTGGCCTCCCAAAGTGCTGGGATTACAGGCTTGAGCCACCGCGCCCGGCCCCTTTCACTTTCATTCTATCCATGCCACTTTAAAAAAATCTGTAGGTGGTTTTCTGAGCTTCATCCTGTTGAGCAATGAGACTTGTGATCTGGTTGTTGGACTTTTCTAGCAGCATGGCCCTGAAATGCCAGTCTCCACTACTGCCTCAAAAGAAGAAACCAAGACTGCCTCATGCTCTGAGACCAGGGAAGACATCCACCTCTCTGGGCTTGCAGAAGAAGACAGAAAAAAACCAGCAGGAAGCAATTGAATGTATTGATGAAGTACAAAATGAAATAGACTTAATGAACAAGCCAGTGAGGAGATTTTGAAACTAGAAAAGAAATATAGCAAACTCCGCCAACTATTTTTCCCAAAGAGATCAGAGTTGATTGCCAAAATCCCAAATTTTGGGGTAACTATTTGTCAACCATCCACAAGTGTTTGCACTGCTGGGGGAGGAGGATAAAGAGGCACTGCATTATTTGACCAGAGTTGAATTGACAGAATTTTAATATATTTATTAGGTTACAGATTAGATTTTTATTTTGATGAAAATTCTTACTATGAAAATAAAGTTATCTCCAAAAAATTTCACCTGTATGAGAGTGGTGATCCATCTTCAAAGCCCACTGCAATCAACTGAAAATCTGCAGGGAATTTGACAAAGCATTCAAGTCAGACAGAATAAAGCCAGAGTGAGGAATCGGAGAGGTTTTTTTACCTGGTTCACTGATCATTCTGATGCAGGTGCTGGGGAGTTAGGAGAGGTCATCAAAGATGATATTTGGCCAAACCACTACGGTTCTACTTGGTTCCTGATATAGATGATAAAGAAAAAGAAGATGATGATGATGATGAAGGGTTGGAAGATACTGACAAAGGAGAGGAGGATGAAGGGGGAGATGATTAATAGAACTCTGATGGATTCCAACCTCCCTTTTAAAAAATGTTCCCCATTTTGTGCTGGGTGCGGTGGCTCACGCCTGTAATCCCAGCACTTTGGGAGGCCGAGGCGGTGGATCACGAGGTCAGGAGATCGAGACCATCCTGGCTAACATGGTGAAACCCCGTCTCCACTAAAAATACAAAAAATTAGCCGGGCGTGGTGGTGGCCGCCTGTAGTCCCAGCTACTCAGGAGGCTGAGGCAGGAGAATGGTGTGAACCCGGGAGGCGGAGCTTGCAGTGAGCTGAGATCGCGCCACTGCTCTCCAGCCTGGGTGACAGAGCTAGACTCCGTCTCAAAAAAAAAAAAAAAAACTTCGGGATGGTCCGAGTGCAGTGGTGTTTACAACTAATTTATCACAACCAGTCACAGATTTCTTTGTTCCTTCTCCACTCCCTACTGCTTCACTTGACAAGCCAAAAAGAAAAAAAAAAAAAAAAAAAAGAAAAAAAGCAAACAAAAAAACACATGGAATTCTAGGCAAATCAGTTCCACACATAGCAATTGACTGCTGTGCCTGTTAATTCTGCTGAGCTGCCTTTTCCCTCCATTGCCAGCCTTAAAGGATCAGTTTTCTATTTAATTAAGGTTGTTAAGAAGAAAGGGGCCGGGCTGGGCGCTGTGTAATCCCAGCACTTTGGGAGGCCAAGGCGGGCGGATCACAAGGTCAGGAGATTGAGACCATCCTGGCTAACATGATGAAACCCCGTCTCTACTAAAAATACAAAAAATTAGCTGGGCGTTGTGGCAGGCACCTGTAATCCCAGGTACTCGGGGACTGAGGCAGAAGAATTGCTTGAACCTGGGAGGCAAAGGTTGCAGTGAGCCAAGATCATGCCACTGCACTCCAGCCTGGGCGACAGAACTAGACTCTGTCTCCAATCCAAAAAAGAAGAAAAGAAGAAGGAGAAGGAGAAGGAGAAAGGGGCCAGGCGCGGTGGCTCATGCCTGTAATCCCAGCACTTTGGGAGGCCGAGGCTGGTGGATCATTTGAGGTCAGGAGATCGAGACCAGCCTGACTAACATGATGAAATCTGGTCTCCACTAAAAATACAAAAATTAGCTAGGCGTGGTGGCATGTACCTGTAATCCCAGCTACTTGGGAGGCTGAGGCACAAGAATTGCTTAAGCCCAGGAGGCAGAGGTTGCAGTGAGCCAAGATCACGCCACTGCACTCCAACCTGGGTGACAGAGTGAGACTCTGTCTGAAAAAAACAAAACAAAATAAAACAAAAAAGAAGAAAGGGGCCAGGCACAACGGCACACACTGTAACCCCAGCACTTCGGGAGGCTGAGGTGGGTGGATTGCTTGAGCCAAGGAATTCGAGACCAGCCTGGGCAGTATGGCAAAACCCCTTCTTTACCAAAAAAAAAAAAAAAAAAAAAAAAAAAAAGCCAGGTGTGGTGGCGCTCATCTGTGGTCCCAGCTACATGGGAGGCTGAGGCACGAGGATTGCTTGAACCTGGAGGTCAAGGCTGCAGTAAGCCATGTTCGTACCACTGTACTCCAGCCTGGGTGACAGTGAAACCCTATCTCAGAAAAAAAGAATAAGAAGAATGAGAGAGGTAGATTCCAGAAATGATAAATAGCAAGCTCAATGTTGATCTTAGGTGAAATTCTAGAATGGGATCTGTGGGCAATACAAAAAAGAATTGGTGGTTCTGAGAGCTCTCACATATTCACTAAGAGCAATTCTGCTGAACTTGATTTCCTTCTTGTCAAAGTATATGTCTTCCTTGGACAGTTGGATTGTTTACCGAGGGCCAATTTCGTACCAAGCATTGTGCTAAGAGTGTAGATAGATACAATAGGGGTGAACCAAAAGGACATGCCCTCTGCCCTTACCATGTAGTGAGGAACAGTCATTAAACCAAAAGGCGCATGAATAAATATATCACTATAAACTGTGAGAAGTGATATGAAGGATGGCAGGATGGTGGGAGAATTTCACAGGAAGACCTGATTTAGATTTGGCAGCAGGGAGGAGCTTGGTCTAAGGAAAACCTTTAAGAGGAACTCATATTTAAAGATAAGTAAGAGGCCCGGCATGGTGGCTCAAGCCTGTAATCCCAGCACTTTGAGAGGCTGAGGCAGGTGGATCATGAGGTCAGGAGTTCGAGACTGGCCTGGTCAATATGGTGAAACGCTATCTCGACTAAAAATACAAAAAAAAAAAAAAAAAAAAAGATGGGTGTGGTGGTGCATTCCTGTAGTCCCAGCTACTCAGGAGGCTGAGGCAAAAGAATGTCTTGAACTTGGGAGTTGGAGGGTGCAGTGAACCAAGATCGCACCACTGCACTCCAGCCTGGGCGACAGAGCGAGACTCCATCTCAATAAATAAATAAATAATAAAATAAAATAAAGATAAGTAAGAGTTAGCCAGGGTAATACAGCAGAAAGAGTATTCTCTTTTTTTTTTTTTTTTGAGACAGAGTCTTGCTCTGTCGCCCAGGCTGGAGTACAGTGGCACGATTTTGGCTCACTGCAACCTCCACCTCCAGGGTTCAAGTGATTCTCCTACCTCAGCCTCCCAAGTTGCTGGGATTACAGGCACAAGTCACCACGCCTGGCTAATTTTTGTATTTTTAGTAAAAACAGGGTTTCACCATATTGGCCAGGCTGGTCTCAAACTCCTGACGTTGTGATCCACCCGCCTAGGCCACCCAAAGTGCTGGGATTACAGGCATAAGCCACTGCACCCGACCATGAGTTTTTTGTTGTTGTTGTTTTGGGTTTTTTTTTGCAATATTGTCTCGCTCTGCCGCCCAGGCTGGAGTGCAGTGGCTTGATCTCGGCTCACTGCAACCTCTACCTCCCAGCTTCAAGCGATTCTCCTGCCTCAGCCTTCTGAGTAGCTGGGATTACAGACCTGGTCCACCACGCCCAGCTAATTTTTGTATTTTTAGTAGAGACAGGGTTTCACCATGTTGGCCAGGCTGGTCTCAAGCTCCTAGCCTCATGTGATCCACCTATCTCGGCCTCCCAAAGTGCTGGCCTGAAAGGTATTCTGAGCAGAGTAAACAGCATGGGCAAAGACCTTGAGTCAGTAAAGTAATGAGTTTGAGGAACTGAGAGCAGTCTGATGTCACTGGAAAGTAGTAGGAGAGTGAGAGTTGGAGCTGGAGGGTGAACAGGTCAAAATTATGCAAGCTTTAAAGGGCACAAAAAGGTTGGCTTTCATCCTGAGGGTGCTAGAAAGTCATCAAAGTAGTTTGTGCAGGAATGTAGCCCAAATGATCCAGTTTTGGTTTGGAAAAATTTAAACATAGGCCAGGCACGGTGGCTCATGCCTGTAATCCCAGCACTTCAGGAGGCCAAGGTGGGCAAATCACTTGAGGTCAGGAGTTCAAAACCAGCTAGCCAACATGGTGAAATCCTGTCTCTACTAAAAACACAAAAATTAGCTGATGTGTCAGCGGCACCTGTAATCCCAGCTACTCAGGAGGCTGAGGCACGAGAATCACTGAAGCAGGGAGGCAGAGGTTGCAGTGAGGCGAAATCGTGCCACTGCCCTCCAGCCTGGGCAACAGAGTGAGACTCCGACTCAAAAAAAAAAAAAACTTTTAAGCATATATGAGAATAGATACAATTATATTATAGCACCCAAAATTCCCATCAATAGCTTTAAAATGATCATTTTATGGCCAATTTTTAGGATTTGGGAATAAAATAGAAATTCCCAGGAATTCTCAGAAATTCTTGATGTTAAAAACTATTCTGTATTTTCATAACACTTGATTTAACGTTTTAAATGTTAGTATGCAAGATCTTCAAAGAAAAAGACTTTTTTTAATTTTTAAATTTTTTTGAGACATGGTCTCTCTCTCTGTCACCCAGGCTGGAGTGCAGTGGTGCAATCTCAGCTCACTGCAACCTCTGCCTCCTGGGTTCAAGCGATCCTCCCGCCTCAACCTCCCTCCCAAAGTGCTGGGATTACAGGCATAAGTCACTATGCCCAGCCAAAATAGTTAACATTCTTAAAATAAAAAACATAAACATGCAGGCCGGGCGCGGTGGCTTACGCCTGTAATCCCAGCACTTTGGGAGGCTAAGGCGGATGGATCACCGGAGGTCGGGAGTTCAAGACCAGCCTGACCAACATGGACAAACCCCATCTCTACTAAAAATACAAAATTAGCCAGGGGTGGTGATGCATGCCTGTAATCCCAGCTACTTGGGAAGATGAGGCGGGAGAAACCCTTGAACCCGGGAGGCGGAGTTTGTGGTAAGCCTAGATCGTGCCATTGCATCAGCCTAGCAACAAGACTGAAACTCCATCTCAAAAAAAAAAAAAAGAAAGAAAGAAAAGAAAAAGAAAAAGAAAAACATAAACATGCAAAGCATTAGTTGCTTTGTCTAATAGTCTTGATATTTGATTCCTGACAGATAGTCCAGATGTAAGAGAAATCCCTTTCATTTGAATTGATGTCAGTTGAATTGCTAAAAATACATCCAGAAGCGTCTTTAAATTAGGGATTAGAGTACATGATGCTTCATACCAGCTCATTTACTTTTATAATGCTTGCCCTGATTTTGGTTTTACTGTTGGAGTTGATAATATTTTTGCAAATTCAGATTATAGATTAGTTCTGATTTCACTGGTATTTTATAACAGCATTATCTCTTCTTTTGCATTTCTTCTGCTAAAGTATTTACAGATGACTGTAACCACAGCGAATATTCAAACACTAAAAACTGCCAATGAACATTATTGAATAGCATTCAAATAATCAACATTGAGCTTTCCTAACACGATACAGAATCCCAGATTGAAATTCCCAGTTTTAGTATTTACCAAAATTTGTTACTTCTTGGATCACCACTCATTGGATTTATATAAAGCAAACTGTGCATATAAACTCATTACTATTTATTTTACTTGCAGAAATGCTTGTGCTTAGCAGCAGACAGGGCCATGAGCACATACTTGTGACATGGCAGTGAAGTCGAATTGACAGGGATGGGTTCATGCTATGTTTTGGAGTGAGCAACACCATCAGGATATCACAACTCTTTTTTTAAAAAAAGTTTTAATTGTTTAAATAAATTTTTAATCTTAATTTTTGTGGGTACTTAGTGGGTGTATATATTTATGGGATACATGAGATGTTTTGATACAGGCAGGCAATGATTATACAACCCATTTTAATAGTCTCAATGCGCTCCATCATCATTTTGTTGACACAGTACCAGTCTGAGTTAACAGGATGGGTATTAGAAACTAACAGGGAGCCGGATGCAGTGGCTCACGCCTGTAATCCCAGCACTTTGGGAGGCCAAGGCGGGTGGATCGCCTGAGGTCGGGAGTTCAAGACCAGCCTGACCAACATGGAGAAACCCCGTCTCTACTAAAAATACAAAATTAGCCAGGGTGGTAGCTCATGCCTGTAATCCCAGCTACTCAGGAGGCGGAGGCAGGAGAATCGCTTGAACCCGGGAGGCCGAGGTTGCGGTCAGCTGAGATTGCACCCTTGCACTCCAGCCTGGGCAAAAAGAGCGAAACTCCGTGTTGAAAAAGAAAAAGAAACTAAGATGGAAATAAGGCCGGGCGTGGTGGCTCATGGTTGTAATCTCAGCACTTTCAGAGGCCAAGGAGGGTAGATCACTTGAGGCCAGGAATTCGAGACCAGCCTGGCTAACATGGTGAAACCGCATCTCTACCAAAAATACAAAAGTTAGCCAGGTTTGGTGGGATGCGCCTGTAATCCTAACTACTCGGGAGGCTGAGGCAGGAGAATCGCTTCAAACCGGGAGGTGGAGGTTACAGAGACCTGAGATCACGCCACTGCATCCCAGCCTGGGTGACAGAGACTCTGTCTGGGAAGGGAAAAAAAAAAAAAAAAAAAGAAAGAAAGAAAGAAGAAAGAAAGAAAAGAAACTAAGATGGAAATAAGGCCGGGCGTGGTGGCTCATGGTTGTAATCTCAGCACTTTCAGAGGCCAAGGAGGGTAGATCACTTGAGGCCAGGAATTCGAGACCAGCCTGGCTAACATGGTGAAACCGCATCTCTACCAAAAATACAAAAGTTAGCCAGGTTTGGTGGGATGCGCCTGTAATCCTAACTACTCGGGAGGCTGAGGCAGGAGAATCGCTTCAAACCGGGAGGTGGAGGTTACAGAGACCTGAGATCACGCCACTGCATCCCAGCCTGGGTGACAGAGACTCTGTCTGGGAAGGGAAAAAAAAAGGAAGAAAGAAAGAAAGAAAGAAAGAAAAGAAACTAAGAGGGAAATGAGTTTGGATAGTTGGGGTGGGTGAGGACTCTCAGAAAGGAGGGAGGGCTTGCCAGCAAAAGGGGCATGTTTTCGTGGGTAAGAAATGACTGGGGAAAGCGAAAGCGGTCGGGGCACCCGTGATGAGACTGGCTGGCTCTAGAAACATTAGCAGGATTTCATCCACACTGGCTTGGGTAACTTTCTGTTGTCACTGGGAAGCCAGTGGGACTTTCTCGTCCCAGATGAACCAGGGCCCATACACTTATTACTTTCACTTGTTCCTAGAGGCTGTGTAGTGTCTTGGCTGCCTGAGGGTGCAGGGACTATGCTCATACAGTGGGACGGTAACTCGGCATCCACAAATTATGTGCTTACAGGTCTCACACTTGTCACTTGGCTCCATTCAGTTTCATACTTGGTTCTTTTCTTCCATGATCTCTATTTTGTTCCCTGAATAGACCAGGACTCTGTAAGCTGAGACTTCTGGTAAATTCCTTTCCTTGCCAGTTTACTCTGACTTTGTACCCACAGTTCAAGGCTAAATCCCTTTTTGTCTGGGCTACTGGTTGCCAAATCCCTTTTTGTCTGGGGTAGTCATTTCATGTGGAGACTGCTTCTGTACCCATATGCTTATTCAAATGCGGTAGTGAAATAAAATCAATGCACAGCCGTACAATTACTACATAGCCCGTGTAAAGAATGATGCAGATCTATTTATACACAAATATGGTAAGCTCCATAATATATTATTAGATTTTTTAAAAGTAAGTTTCCAGATGACATTTATAGTAGTACACGTGTATGTGTGTGCGTGTGTGTGTTTATAATTGCATAGAAATTGTTCTGGAAGGATACTTGCTAAACTCAACTCTGACAAGTGTGTAAATGACAGGAATGAAATTACTTTATTTTTTAGTTTGTTTTTAAATTATTGTAATTTGCAAGCATCACTTCTATAATGTGAAACAAAAATTTAAAATCCCAAACCATTGCTCTTCTTAGAGTCACTTGAATTGGTAGCCCTGAAGAAAATTCCTAAATTAGACTTTCTTCTGTTCTTGACTGAACGAGGATGAATGGATCACCCAATCCTGTGC
This sequence comes from Trachypithecus francoisi, assembly GCF_009764315.1. Lineage (NCBI taxonomy): Eukaryota > Metazoa > Chordata > Mammalia > Primates > Cercopithecidae > Trachypithecus > Trachypithecus francoisi. The sequence continues at coordinate 107,171,402 of NW_022681473.1, forward strand.
CAGGTACAGGAATAAATGCTGGACAGTTACAGATGAAAGAGAGCAGGCCGGGCGCGGTGGCTCAAGCCTGTAATCCCAGCACTTTGGGAGGCCGAGACGGGCGGATCGCGAGGTCAGGAGATCGAGACCATCCTGGCTAACATGGTGAAACCCTGTCTCTACTAAAAAATACAAAAAACTAGCCGGGCGAGGTGGCGGGCACCTGTGGTTCCAGCTGCTCAGGAGGCTGAGGCAGGAGAATGGCATAAACCCGGGAGGCGGAGCTTGCAGTGAGCTGAGATCCCGCCACTACACTCCAGCCTGGGCGACAGAGCGGGACTCCGTCTCAAAAAAAAAAAAAAAAAAAAAGTCAAACATAACTGAAAAGTTGAAACATCTGCAGATCCACCATCTAGATTCAATGATTGAACATTTTGTTATATTCACTTAATATGTAATACAAATAAATGCAAAACCATTTGAAGATTCACCCCTAAATGTTTAAACTCCAACTCCTAAGAATGCCATTATCAAACAAAAATAACTTTAATCCTCCCCACCACCTTTTTTTCTTGAGACCGAGTCTTGTTCTGTCACCCAGGCTGGAGTGCAGTGGCGTGATCTTGGCTCACTGCAACCTCCGCCTCCCGGGTTCAAGTGATTCTCCTGCCTCAGCCTCCCAAGTAGCTGGGATTACAGGCATGCACCACCACGCCTGGCTAAGTTTTGTATTTTTAGGAGAGACAGGGTTTCACCACATTGGCCAGGCTGGTTCTGAACTCCCTACCTTAAGTGATCTGCCCACCTCAGCCTCCCCAAGTGCTAGGATTATGGGTGTGAGCCCCTGCACTCGGCCTGCCTTTTAATTATCTAATAGCTGATTTGTAATTTAAAAATCATCCCATTTTCCTCAAAACCTCTTTGATACGTTGTTTTTTTCTCACAATCCAGGATCCAGCCTAGGTTCAATTATTGCATATTATTGTGTTTTGTATTATGTCAACTTGGTTAAGTTGGAACTGTTTCCCAGAATCTTTTTCCCTGAATGATTTCAGGTTACAGCTGGCCAAAAGAGGAATTTGCACGACCTTTAGAAAGCAGAGGCTGGGCACGGTGGCTCACGCCTATAATCCCAGCACTTTGGGAGGCCAAGGCAGTGGATCACGAGGTCAGGAGTTCGAGACCAGCCTGGCCAACATGGTGAAACTCTGTCTCTATTAAAAATACAAAAAAATTAACCAGGCATGGTGGCAGGTGCTTATAATCCCAACTACTCGGGAGGCTGAAGCAGGAGAATCACTTGAACCTGGATGGTGGAGGTCACAGTGAGCCGAGACCGCGCCACTGCATTCCAGCCTGGGAGACAGAGCGAGACTTCATCTAAAAAAAAAAAAAAAAAAAAGGCAGAAATGAAGCTTCCTGAGTAGCTGGGACTACAAGCATGCACCAGCATACCTGGCTAATTTTTGTGTTTTTAGTAGAGACGAGGTTTCACCATATTGGCCAGGCTGGTCTCAAACTTCTGACCTCGTGATCTGCCCGCCTCAGCCTCCCGAAGTGCTGGGATTACAGGCGTGAGCCACCACGCCCAGCCGCAAGTATTATTCTCTAAATGTCACGTGGTTAGATATGGTGACAAAAGTGTTAGTGAGCTCTAGCTTGTCCTTGCTTTGCTCTGATCAGTGTCCAGAAATGCTTGCCGATTCCTGACCCTGTTGACCACCAGTGACCACCAGACACTTGGTGATGGATCCACAGAGGTGGCGGCTGCTCAGATGGCTCTTCATGAGCCTTCTCAGCACAGCCCAATGTCAGTGGCCAGATGCACTTTCCTCCCCACATTGGTGACTCCTCTTTTGATTCTCTGACTAACCTCTTGGTCTTTCACTTCCCCAGCTTCTTCTACAATTGTATAAAGCATAATTCCCATAATAAATTCCTTATCTCATCATTCATAAAGGTTCTGCCTCCCTGACTGATGCACTTACTGGTACTGGCCATGGTTTCAGGGGACAGATAACATTAAGGATAGGAATTGGAAACTGGTTCTCTGATCTGATTAAACTTAAGTACATTCATGATTGTTGCCAGCAGTAAACTTAAATTCTTAAACTCTACCTGTAATCACTTGTGATAAATGCTTATAGAAGGCAAAGCTTTGGGTAGCCAATTATTTGCTGCTGTAGAAGATTCTAATAGAAATAGGAATGTAATGAGGAATGTTGGTTGCTTCTACATATGGGGAAAGTTTGGAGAAAGAAAACAATGAGCTAAAGGCTTTAAATTTCCATCCCAAGATCTGGAAAATGGACCAAAAAACTTGAAGACTGCCTTTAAAAAAAAATCTCTTATCTCTGGTGGCCTCAAGGTCAAGATTTCTGATCACCAAACCCTAAGTGTCCACTTGCAGCAGACTGAATTTCAATGCAAAGTGAATTCATAACCTACCAGGGTGTCTTATGTTCAAAATAAGACATAGATTGGGAAGGAGTCAGACCCTGAATCTTAGGATACAGACATGTGGATGGATTCCTATGAGGCCAAAGACCTTCAACCAACCTGTGGCCCTGCAGGCTGCATATGGCCCAGGATGACTTTGAATGTGGCCCAACACAAATTCATAGACTTTCTTATTTTTGAGACAGAATCTCCCTCTGTCACCCAGGCTGTAGTGCAGTATCACGATCTCGGCTCACTGAGACCTCTGCCTCTCAGATGCGATTCTCCTGCCTCAGCCTCCTAAGTAGCTAGGGTTGCAGGCACGCACCACCACACCCAGCTAATTTTTTTGTATTTTTAGTAGATATGGGGTTTCACCATGTTGGCCAGGCTGATCTCAAACTCCTGACCTCAGGTGATCCACCCGCCTCAGCCTCCCAAAGTCCTGGGATTACAAGCTTGAGCCACCACGCCTGACCATAAACTTTCTTAAAACATGAACTTTGGCCAGGCACGGTGGGTCACACCTGTAATCATGCACTTTGGGAGGCCGAGGCAGGTGGATCACCTAAGGTCAGGAGTTTGAGACCAACCTGGCCAATGTGGCGAAACCCCGTCTCCACTAAAAATACAAAAATTAGCCAGGTGTGGTAGCAGGCACCTGTGATCCCAGCTACTTGGGAGGCTGAGGCAGGAGAATCGCTTGAACCTGGGAAGCTGAGGTTGCAGTGAGCCGAGACAGCACCACTGCCTTCCAGCCTGGGCAACAAGAGAAAACTGTGTCTCAAAACAACAAAAACAAAAACAAAACAAAACCAACCAAAAAAACACAACATCAACAATAAAATCATTATGAGTTTTTTTGTGACTTTTTTTTTCTTTTTTTTTTTTTCCTAGCTCATCAGCTGTTGTTAGTGTATTTTAAGTGTGGCCCAAGACAATTCTTTCAATGTGGCCCAGGGAAGCCAAAAGATTGGACACCCCTGCCTTAAACCCTAAATTCAGCTGACCCTCCTCAGCCAAAGAAAGTGACCTTCCTCTATATCTGCAGTTAATCTTCCCTTACCTGAAGAACCTAGGATGACCTCCTCAGAGCTAGTGGCCTTTCAGGTGACTGTGATCCTCCTAGGAATCTAACCCTTCCACCTCTTTTAGATCTGTAAGCGCAGAGATTCAAGTCACAGCAGGCCCCAGGGTGACTCATGAGGAAATACCATACAAACCAAAAGAATATTGAGAGTTTGTCAATGTATACATTGCTTCATGTTTTCTTTTGACATAGTTTCATATTTACAGCAAAATTATAAGAATAGTACAAACAATTTCCTTTACCTTTTACCAAGATCCTTAAATGCTGATTTATTTACTGACTGAAACTCAGGGAATATGTAGGGGAACAGATCTTGAAAGAGTTGGGTCAGGATGGAAGAAATATAATTTTGGATTTGGATGAATTTATTTATTTATTTATTTATTTATTTATTAAGACAGAGTTTCTCTCTGTTGCCCAGGTGGAGTGCACTGGCACAGTCTTGGCTCAGTGTAACCTCCGCTTCCTGGGTTCAAGTGATTCTCCTGCCTCAGCCTCCTGAGCAGATGGGATTACAGGCGCCTGCCACCACGCCCGGCTAAATTTTGTATTTTTAGTAGAGGTGGGGTTTCACCATGTTGGCCAGGCTGCTCTCGAATTCCTGACCTTAGGTGATCCACCTACCTCGGCCTCCCAAAGTGCTGGGATTACAGGGTGAGCCACCATGCCTGGTCTGGATGAATTTATTAGTAAGAATGCACACCCTAAAAAAACCTTTATCAGCCAGGTGCGGTGGCTCACGCTTGTGATCCCAACACGTTGGGAGGCTAAGGCAAGAGGATTGCTTGAGGCCAGGGGTTTGAGACCCGCCTGAGCAACATAGCAAGACCCCATCTCTACAAGAAAACGAAATAAAATAAAATAAACCTTTCTGGCTTCTGGTTGAGGAGAGACTGCCCCTCCCTAGGCTAGCCAGTTCTTAGAAATAGAGATAGCAAAGGGCTCAGCCAGAAGCATGTATTTGATATGCAAACGAACCAGTCCCAGAGCCACACTCCCTCTATCTGTCCTATACATCCCTAAAGGCAAAATTCCTCTCCTCAGGGCCAGGTCCCAGTCAACTAGGGACTAACCTATACCCCAAAGCCACTGAAATTATTCAAACTAGTCAATACTAAAGGTTCACCCCACCCTACCTTGCCCTTCCCACAAAACGCGCCACCCCAAAGAGCAGTAGCCTAGACCTTCCCCATAATTCTGTCTTCTACCCTTTGACCACCCAGTGTCTTTTCCTCAGGGCCCTGCATGCTTCCTGTCCCTAGGACCGAGGAGTACAATAAACTCTGTTTTCCTGAACCTCTCCTGTCTCCTCTTGTGGCCATACCTGACTGGCCAGCTCATAAAAGAATGCAAAGCAGCCAGGCGCACGCCTGGAATCCCAGCACTTTGGGAGGCCGAAGCAGGAGGAACACTTGAGACCAGGAGTTTAATACCAGCAACATAGTGACACCCTCATCTCTACAAGACTATATTGTGGTGCACACCTGTAGTCCCAGCTACTCAGGAGGCTGAGGTGGGAGGACTGCCTGAGCCCAGGAGGTCAAGGCTGCAGTGAGAGTTAGGATTATGCCATTCATTGCACTCCAGCCTGAGAAACAGAGAAAAACCCTGTATCTAAAAAAAATAAAAATAAATAAATGTAAAAAACAATTTTTGAAGAAGGGCACTAAGCAGAGATTCTGAATTTAAGGTATCTGTTCACGTTGTTTGGGAATGGCTTTAGAAGTTCGCTCTTTTTTTTTTTCTTTCCTTGGGACAGAGTCTCACTCTGTTGCCCAGGCTAGAAGGCAGTGGCAAGACCCCGGCTCACTGCAACCTCCGTTTCCCAGGTTCAGGCGATTCTCCTGCCTCAGCCTCCCAAGTAGCTGGGATCACAGGCACCTACCACCACACTCAGCTAATTTTTGTATTTTTAGTAGAGACAGGGTTTTGCCATGTTGACCAGGCTGGTCTTGAACTCCTGACCTCAGGTGATCCACCCGCCTCGGCCTCCCAAAATGCTGGGATTACAGACATGAGCCACCGCACCCGGCTTTAGTAGTTTGCTCTTAAACCCAAAGATGGCTTGCATGAATGAAGTTAAAATATCAGAACTCCCAATACTTAAGAGGAAGGTATCCAGGGTGCTAGAGTGAATTTATAATGTAAAATCAGCTAATTATATTCCTTGGTAGGATCTCCCAAGGTTTGGTGGACTCCCCTCACCAAGGTTTTGAGAAATACATTGATGAGAACACTGACATTCTTTTTTTTTTTTTTTTTTTTTTTGAGGCGGAGTCTCGCTCTGTCGCGTAGACTGGAGTGCAGTGGCGCAATCTCGGCTCACTGCAAGCTCCGCCTCCCGGGTTCACGCCATTCTCCTGCCTCAGCCTCCCGAGTATCTGGGACTACAGGCGCCCGCCACCTCGCCGGGCTAGATTTTGTATTTTTAGTAGAGACGGGGTTTCACCATGTTAGCCAGGATGGTCTCGATCTCCTGACCTCGTGATCCGCCCGTCTCGGCCTCCCAAAGTGCTGGGATTACAGGCTTGAGCCACCGCGCCCGGCCAACACTGGCATTCTTGAAGTACTCTGTAGTGGTTACTCTTTGAAGACAAGGCTTGAGAATGGGAAATGCAATTATCAAAATGGGATCCCTGAATTAATACAATGAGAATGATGGGACATTAGGGTGTCCACAGCCAAGTGGAGGCACTTAGTAACCAAAACAAAGTTAGTGTAGTTACTGTTATGGGTAGCAGAGCCAAGGCAGGCATCAAAGCAGTTTGGCCTGCAGAGCGTTGGCATTGGCTAATGGATCATAGTGTTCCAAGGACAGGAATGGATAGGCAGCCTACTAGGGTCTTACTTGATTTGCGTAAGTGGAAAAGCTCTAGTTATGCTGGGGGAAAAAAAAAAAGTCTGACTTCTTTTTTTTTTTTAGACAGAGTCTTGCTCTGTCACCCAGGCTGGAGTGCAGTGACATGATCTTGGCTCACTGCAACCTCCACTTTCACGCCATTCTCCTGCCTCAGCCTCTCCAGTAGCTGGGATTACAGGCACGCATCACCAGGCCCAGCTAATTTTTGTCTTTTTAGTAGAGACTGGGTTTCACCATGTTGGCCAGGCTGGTCTCCAACTCCTGATCTCATGATCCGCCCACCTCGGCCTCCCAAAGTGCTCGGATTACAGGTGTGAGCCACCGACTTCTGACAATAAAGAGTAAGAGCCCTTCAATCAATTATTAGATTAGAGACAGTCCCCAAGCCCAGTCCCCTTGAATGAAGGAAAGATCCTTTGTGGAAGGATTTGCTACATTGTCAAAAAGTTACACTGTAAATCTTCTTCTTAGCATTTCCTCAAAGAGATCTGCAGCCATAACGCAGGGTGACTGTGCTTTGAGAAGGGGAAATGACCAGATACTTAGGAGTTAGTATACCTTGGCTCTGAACTGGTGCTAATCCCTGGAGAAGCAAAATGGCACTGTGTCCCATTGTCAGAGTAAGGGCTCATGGAAGTCAGATGATCTGTGAAGTTTTGGCTTGGCTCCATCTCACAGCAAGCCCAGTGGTTCCCAGAACTCACCCCATCATTATTTCCCCAGTTCCAGAATGCACAGATGGGTATACATTGCAGTTTGGATATATTCAGTAGGTGTCCGAGTAGACATACTCAACAACTGGTAGACTTTATATTGGTTCTCTGACCCATAGAATGAAGGCTATCATGATAGAAAAGGCCAAGTGGAATCCACTAGAACTGTGTCTACATACTAAAATAGTAAACAAAAAACAGTATCACATTTCTGGAAGGCTTGATGAGATTAGTGCCACCAACAAGGTCTTGAAAGACACAGAGGTGGTAATTCCTACCAGATCCCTGCTCAAATCACCTGTTTGCCTGTCAGCAGACTGAAGGACATAGGAGAATGAAAATGGGTTATCCAAAGCCTGGTGACTCCAATTGCAGCTGCTGTTCCAGGTATAATTTCATCGCTAAAGCAAATCAACACATCCCATGGCACTTAATCACTTTTTCTGTTGTGTTTTGTTTTTTGAAATAGCACCTTTCTCTCTCACCCAGACTGGAGTGCGTTAGCACAATAGCTCACTGCAGCCTCCACCTCCCGGGCTCAAGTGATCTTCCCACCTCAGTCCCCCAAGCAGCTGGGACTCCAGGCGCACACTACAAGTTGTTGTTGCTTGTTGGCAGGATGTCTCAGTTCCTCACCACATGTTCCTCTCCTCAGACTAGATTATGACAGAGGTTAGAGAGTGAATGGAGCCTTGAGGTAGCAACATGAAGGTGTACTGCAGCCCTGCCAACTAAAAGAAAACTGCATCTGGTAGTCTTTTCTAAAAGGCATACAGTAGAAAGTATTTCACAGATCAATTGCAAACCAAGTACCACGGTTGGCCAGGTACAGTGGCTCTGCCTATAATCCAGCCTTTTGGAAGCCCAAGCAAGGCAGGAGGATTTCTTTTTTTTTTTTTTTGAGGCAGAGTCTCGCTCTGTCGCCCAGACTGGAGTGCAGTGGCGCAATCTCGGCTCACTGCAAGCTCCGCCTCCCGGGTTTACGCCATTCTCGGCAGGAGGATTTCTTGAGCTCAGGACTTCAAGACCAGACTGAGCAACATGGCAAAATCCTATTTGTACAAATAATTTTTTTTTTTTTTTTTTGAGGCGGAGTCTCGCTCTGTCGCCCAGGCTGGAGTGCAGTGGCCGGATCTCAGCTCACTGCAAGCTCCGCCTCCCGGGTTTACGCCATTCTCCTGCCTCAGCCTCCCAAGTAGCTGGGACTATAGGCGCCCGCCACCTCGCCCGGCTAGTTTTTTTTTTTGTATTTTTAGTAGAGACGGGGTTTCACCGTGTTAGCCAGGATGGTCTCGATCTCCTGACCTCGTGATCCACCCGTCTCAGCCTCCCAAAGTGCTGGGATTACAGGCTTGAGCCACTGCGCCCGGCCTAATTTTTTTTTTTTTTTTTTTTTGAGACAGAGTTTCACTCTTGTCGCCCAGGCTGGAGTACAATGACACGATCTCAGCTCACTGCAACCTCCGCCTCCTGGGTATAAATGATTCTCCTGCCTCAGCCTCCCAAATAGTTGGGATAACAGGTGCCTGCCACCACGCCCAGCTAATTTTTGTATTTTCAGTAGAGACAGGGTTTCACCATGTTTTTCAGGCTGGTCTCAAACTCCTGACCTCATGATCAGCCCACCTCAGCCTCCCAAAGTGCTGGGATTACAGGTGTTAGCCACTGCGCCTGGCCAGAAATATATATATATATTTTTTAATTAGACAGGTGTGGTGTTGCATGACTATAGTCCCAACTGCTTGGGAGGCTGAGGTGGGAGAATCACTTGAGCCCAGGAGTTCAAGGTTTTGGTGAGCTGTGACTGCGCCACTGCACTCCAACCCATCTCAAAAAAAAAAAAAGTTTTCACTTAAATATTTTAGGAAATAAAAAAATGAGCCGGACATGGTGGCGGGCACCCGTAGTCCCAGCTACTTGGGAGGCTGAGGCAGGAGAATCGCTTGCAACTGGGAGGTGGAGGTTGCAGTGAGCTGGGAGGGTGCCACTGCACTCCAGCCTGGGCAACAGAGTGAGACTCCATCTCAAAAAATAGAATAAAATAATAATAAACTCATTGTGTGTTAACATAAATAACATACATAAATACCTTTTGCTAGGATCTGAATGTTGGCATACTCCCCAAAATTCCTATGTTGAAACCTAATCTCCAGGGTGATGATATTAAGAGTCGGGGCCTTTGGGAGGTGATTAGGTCACGAAGGCTCCACCCTTATCAAGGGATTAGTGCCTTTATAAAAGAGGCTTGAAGGAGCTTCCTTGCTCCCCACACCTTGTGAGGACACAAAGAATCAGTCAATCAATCAGTCAATCAATCAATCAACAAATGAAAATAGTGTAGATTTCACAGACTCCCTGAAAGGGTCTCTGGGACCTCTGAGATTCCCAGACCACACTTTGGGGACCCCTGTTGTAGCGTTATGCCAGAGGACTCTGCTTTGTCCTGTTCAGCATTCTCACTACCTGCTAGGACAGAATAATCAATGTTTACCAGTTTGGCAGATGATACAAACTGGGAAGGGAATTATTACAAAAGATGACAGAATTAAAACTTTTAATTATTTCAGCTGACCAGAATCAAACGGAATTAAATTGTATGTGGAATATCTTGCATTTACGTTTTGCTTTATTTTATTTTATTTTATTTTATTTTATTATTATTATTTTTGAGATGGACTCTCGCTCTGTCGCCCAGGCTGGAGCGCAGTGGTGCGATCTTGGCTCACTGCAAGCTCCGCCTCCCGGGTTTATGCCATTCTCCTGCCTCAGCCTCCCAAGTAGCTGGGACTACAGGCGCCCGCCACCATGCCCGGCTAATTTTTTTGCATTTTTAGTAGTGACGGGTTTTCACCGTGTTAGCCAGGATGGTCTCGATTTCCTGACCTCGTGATCCACCCACCTCGGCCTCCCAAAGTGCTGGGATTACAGGCGGGAGCAAAAATCAGTTGCACGTGTACTAGAAGCATGGGATGGAAGGAACTCGCCAGATAGCAGTTTGTATGAAAAAGATCTGGTTTAGGTCAACCACAAGCTAAATATGAACCAACAGCTTGTAACATAATGTCAAGAAGTGTAACCATTGAGCTGGGACAGACGGGTTGAGGGTTACTTGGAGGAGGGGCGGGTAGAGGAGGGAGTAGTTACATTTTCTGTATTGCTCCAGCCATTCTCACATTTGCTCTGACTCTGAACATTGCTTGCCCCCCGCAGTTTGCTCTGTCAAGAGGCCTCTGTCCAGGGGTCTGCTTGCTTCTGTAGAACACTCGGGCTCAATCTCAGCATCACCTGCAGTCTTCCTCAACATCACCCTTTGGAACTTGGCATGGCCACCTGGGGCTCAACTCTTCCTGGCCTGGCCCATGGGGCGAAAGGGTCATTGCTTCTCCCTGCTTGTCGCCAAGACAGTGTCTTTGTGCCTTATTGTAAAATGATTCCATCCCTTCCCTCTTGCGTCAAGAGAGAAGTTCCTCCAAAGATCAGCAAGGGTGGCCCCGATTGGCACACATTTCAAGAGGGTGATGATTTCTCCTACTCTGCTCTAGTCTAAGTCAGTCAAGAATGGCATCCTAATCTTGTTACCAGAAAGGGGTCCTGATCCAGACCCCAAGAGAGGGTTCTTGGACCACGTGCAAGAAAGAATTTGAGGAAAGTCCACAAAGTGAAAACAAGTTTATTAAGAAAGCAAAGGAATAAAAGAATGTCTACTCCATACGCAGAGCAGTGGCTTGAGCTGCTCAACCAAGGATACTTACTGTTACTTCTTGATTTATGCTAAACAAGGGGTGGGCAATTCCCAGAACTGAGGGTTCCTCCCCTTTTTAGAGGGTAACTCCCTGACGCTGCCATGGCATTTGTAAACTGTCATGGCGCTGGTGGGTGTGTCTTTTAGCATGCTAATGTTTTATAATTAGCATATAATGAGCAGTGAGGACAGCCAGAGGTCACTCTTGTCACTATCCTGGTTTTGGTGGGGTTTGGCTGGCTTCTTTACTACAACATGTTTTTTTTTGGTTTTAGGGTTTTTTGAGACGGGAGTCTCTCCCTGTTGCCCAGGCTAGAGTGCAATGGCATGATCTCAGCTCACTGCAACCTCCGTCTCTTAGGTTCAAGTGATTCTCCTGCCTCAGCCTCCCGAGTAGCTGCGATTACAGGAGTACGCCACCACGCCCAACTAATTTTTTGTATCTTTAGTAGAGATTTCACCATGTTGGCCAGGTCGAACTCCTGACCTTGTGATCCGCCTGCCTCGGCTTCCCAAAGTCCTGGGATTAGAGGGTGAGCCACCGCACCCGGCCAACTGCAACATGTTTTTTTTTTGTTTTGTTTTGTTTTTTTGAGACGGAGTCTCGCTCTGTCTCCCAGGCTGGAGTGCAGTGGCCGGATCTCAGCTCACTGCAAGCTCCGCCTCCCGGGTTCACACCATTCTCCTGCCTCAGCCTCCGGAGTAGCTGGGACTACAGGCGCCCACCACCTCGCCCGGCTAGTTTTTTTTGTATTTTTTAGTAGAGACGGGGTTTCACCGTGTTAGCCAGGATGGTCTCGATCTCCTGACCTCGTGATCCGCCCATCTCAGCCTCCCAAAGTGCTGGGATTACAGGCTTGAGCCACCGCGCCCGGCCAGCAACATGTTTTATCAGCGAGGCCTTTATGACCTGTATCTTGTGCTGGCCTCCTATCTATTCCTGTGACTAGAATGTAGCCTCCTAGGAATGTAGTTCAGTAGATCTGAATCTCATTTTACCCAGTCTCATTTACTCCATTCAAGATGGAGTTGCTCTGGTTCAAACCCTTTTGACAGTCTGGGAAAATCACTCATTCCATTAACGACCTGAAAAAATTCCAGAGGATGACAGAGGCAGAGAATAGGCTTTGGAGTCAGATGTACGTACAAACCCCTTCTCTGTCACTTGCCAAATGCATGCCCACTGCACAAGTGACTTAAATTCTATGAACCTCAGTTTGCTCATTTCATTTATATAATGAAAGTAATATTGGGTATTATGAAGGCTGGGTGAGATAATTCACATCAAGTGCTTATCATAGTATCGGCACATAATAATCACTTATTAAATATTAATTATATAAATTACATTTCATATCAATTTTTTTTTTTCTCACTGTTTCACCAGGCTCACTGTTTCACCAGGCTGGAGTGCAATCGCATGATCTCAGCTCACTGCAACTTTCACCTCCCAGGTTCAAGCCATTCTCCTGCCTCAGCCTCCTGAGTAGCTGGGACCACAGGAGCACGCTACCATGCCCAGCTAATTTTTATATTTTTAGTAGAGACAGGGTTTCACCATATAGGCCAGGATGATCTTGATCTCTTGACCTCATGATCCGTCTGCCTCGGCCTCCCAAAGTGCAGGGATTACAGGCGTGAGTCACTTCACCTGGCCAATTTTTTTTTTTTTTTAAGACTGAGTCTCACTCTTGCCCAGGCTGGAGTGCAATGGCGTGATCTTGGCTCACTGCAACCTCTGCCTCCAAGGTTCAAGCAATTATCCTGCCTCAGCCTCCCAGGTAGCTGGGATTCCAAGCATGCACCACCACGCCTGGCTGATTTTTTTTGTATTTTTAGTAGAGACGGGGTTTTGCAATGTTGGCCAGGCTGATCTCGAACTCCTGACCTCAGGTGATCCACCCACCTCAGCCTCCCAAAGTGCTGGGATTACAAGCGTGGGCCACCATTCCTGGACCTTATCAAAATTTTTAAAGGGAAACCTGATCTGAAGAGGCGCCTTTCTGCCTACAACACAGGCCCTTTCATCAGCTGACCAGAGGAGGGAGTGCTTCATGGAGCCTCAGGGCCACAGGCATCTCCATTTCAGAAGAGGAGTTCTGCGCTACATTTATATAACTAAAAGTCCCTTCCAGAGGGTTTTCCTAGAATGAAAATGGATTAACTTCAGCTTTGCAATGACAGGTTTCATTTCCTCTCCATTCCTATAAAAGCTTCAAAGACTTCAGGGTCAGTTTTCAGTTGGGGCTCAAGCTCTCCAAGGGTCTGTGTGTGTGTGTATCCCCTGGATCCCCCAAGAAGGAGAACCTGGCCCAAGACCTCCATCCATTCAGCCAAGCCTGTCTCTACCAAAAGCCAAAGCTTGGGCGAGAATACAGATGGAGGCTCATAGACCATATACCTAATAGTTCCAAGTTATAAAGAGACTATTAGACCAAATATGGTTTATCCTCCTGTGATATTCTGAAATACATATTTAGTCTTTATCACCATTTCCCAGCATACAACTCCTAAAATCCTGGGAATCTCCAAAGTGCTGTCTTTTGTTTTTTGTTTTTTTGTTTTGTTTTTGTTTTTCGTTTTTTTGTGAGGAGTCTCCCTCTGTCATCCAGGCTAGAGTGCAGTGGCACAATCTCACTCAACGTCCACCTCCCGGATTCAGATGATTCTCCTGCCTCAGCCTCCCAAGTAGCTGAGATTACAGGTGCCCGCTTGTCACCAACATGGTGAAACCCCATCTCTACTAAAAATACAAAAATTAGCTGGGCGTGGTGGCGGGTGCCTGTAATCCCAACTACTCGGGAGGCTGAGGCCAGAGAATCCCTTGAACCTGGGAAGTGGAGGTTGCAGTGAGCCGAGATCACGCCACTGCACTCCAGCCTGGGCGACTAGAGCAAAACTCCATCTTGGAAAATAAAAAATAAAAAAAGAACCAGGAAGCCAGCTGGAACTTAGAATTCTTGGACTCCTCAGTTTCTCCTTGGAATGTGGAAGTGCAGAGAGGTCTGGCCTGTCACATTCAAGTCCCTCTCTTTGATTCTGTAACCCCCCAAGGGGCTCACCTTCTCTGCTGCCAATTTATCAGAGCTCTTTTATGTATAAACATCACACACACACACACACAACACATATAAATACAGACAGAAGATTCAGCACTTGTAAGATTTTTCATTGGCCAGTTTCTTAATTGGATTACTGAGAGTGATGTAATTTATACTTCAAAAAGGTTACTCTTGGCCAGGCATGGTAGCTCATGGCTGCAATCTCAGCACTCTGGGAGGCCGAGGCAGGGGCATCGCTTGAGACCAGGATTTTGAGACTAGCCTGGCCAACATAGTGAGACCCTGTCTCAAAAAAAAAAAAAAAGAAAAAAAAGATGACTCTGGGTGCTGTGAGGAGAAAGGATTGTGGGGTGCACAGTGGAAGCAGGGAGACTAGCTGGGAGGCGGGGACAGCAGTCCCGGAGTGAGAGAATGATGGTCTGGACTAAGATCAGGGCTGTGGCCAGGGAGAAAGTGCACGAATGGAGGCAGCATCTGAGGGACTTGCTGTTGGGTTCCATGTGAGCGAATATGAGGAAGAAAGAGATGTCAAGAATAACTGGCCTCTGCTCTCCAGTGATGACCACATCCTGTCTGTCATAGCTGCCTTTGCCATATGCGGTCCCCAACGTATTTAAAATGCTGGTGTTCTCAAATTTGTTGATGTTTTCCTCTGTTATTTTTTTCATTATTTTTAAAATCTCAAGTCATTTCTCATTTCAAAATCTCATATTATTTGGCCAGCTCAGTGGGTCACGCATGTAATCCCAGCACTTTGGGAGGCCGAGGCAGGCAGATCACTTGAGGTCAGGAGTTCGACACCAGCCTGGCCAACATGGTGACACCATGTCTCTACTAAAAATACAAAAATTAGCCAGGCGTGGTGGCGCATGCCTGTAATCCAAGCGACTCAGGAGGCTGAGGCAGGAGAACCACTTGAACCTGGGAGGCGGAGGTTGCAGTGAGCCAATGGTGCCACTGCACTCCAGCCTGGGTGACAGAGCAAGACTCTGTCTCAAAAAAAAATCTCATATTATTTACATATAATGTTTTCTTTTTTAAAATTAAAAACTAATTTTAGTATAAGAAATATTCTTCAAACTGCTGATAGCTATTCACTAGTGAGTTATTAGATCAATTTACTGGATAGACACTGGAATTTTCTTTTTCTTTTTTTTGAGGCAGAGTCTCGCTCTGTCGCCCAGGCTGGAGTGCAGTGGCATGAGCTCGGCTCACTGCAAGCTCCGCCTCCCGGGTTCACGCCATTTTCCTGCCTCAGCCTCCCGAATAGCTGGGACTACAGGCTCCCACCACCGCACCCGGCTAATTTTTTTTTTGTATTTTTAGTAGAGACGGGGTTTCACCGTGTTGGCCAGGATGGTCTCGATCTCCTGACCCCGTGATCCGCCTGCCTCGGCCTCCCAAAGTGCAGGGATTACAGGCGTGAGCCACCACGCCCAGCCTGGAATTCTGGAATTTTATTTTTAATAATATAGGAATGGAATAGATCAGAGTCCATCTGACATAATAAAGATAAATATTGCTTTATCAACTTTTGTTTTGATTATTAACTTATATTCAGCTGAAATGTTCCACATATTTCTTTTTTTTTTTTTTTTTTTTTTTGAGACGGAGTCTCGCTCTGTCGCCCGGGCTGGAGTGCAGTGGCCGGATCTCAGCTCACTGCAAGCTCTGCCTCCCGGTTTACGCCATTCTCCTGCCTCAGCCTCCGCAGTAGCTGGGACTACAGGCGCCCGCCACCTCGCCCGGCTAGATTTTTTTTTTTTTTTTTTGAGACGGAGTCTTGCTCTGTCGCCTGGGCTGGAGTGCAGTGGCCAGATCTCAGCTCACTGCAAGCTCCGCCTCCCAGGTTTACGCCATTCTCCTGCCTCAGCCTCCAGAGTAGCTGGGACTACAGGCGCCCGCCACCTCGCCCGGCTAGTTTTTTGTATTTCTTTTTTAGTAGAGACGGAGTTTCACAGTGTTAGCCAGGATGTTCTCGATCTCCTGACCTCGTGATCCGCCCGTCTCGGCCTCCCAAAGTGCTGGGATTACAGGCTTGAGCCACCGCGCCCGGCCCCACATATTCTTTTTTTTTTTTTTTTTTTTTTTTTTTGAGGCGGAGTCTCGCTCTGCCGCCCAGGCTGGAGTGCAGTGGCGGATCTCAGCTCACTGCAAGCTCTGCCTCCCGGGTTTACGCCATTCTCCTGCCTCAGCCTCCGCAGTAGCTGGGACTACAGGCGCCCGCCACCTCGCCCGGCTAGATTTTTTTTTTTTTTTTTGAGACGGAGTCTTGCTCTGTCGCCTGGGCTGGAGTGCAGTGGCCAGATCTCAGCTCACTGCAAGCTCCGCCTCCCAGGTTTACGCCATTCTCCTGCCTCAGCCTCCAGAGTAGCTGGGACTACAGGCGCCCGCCACCTCGCCCGGCTAGTTTTTTGTATTCTTTTTAGTAGAGACGGAGTTTCACAGTGTTAGCCAGGATGTTCTCGATCTCCTGACCTCGTGATCCGCCCGTCTCGGCCTCCCAAAGTGCTGGGATTACAGGCTTGAGCCACCGCGCCCGGCCCCACATATTTCTTTTTTTTTTTTTTTTTTTTTTTTTTGAGGCGGAGTCTCGCTCTGCCGCCCAGGCTGGAGTGCAGTGGCCGGATCTCAGCTCACTGCAAGCTCCGCCTCCCGGGTTCACGCCATTCTCCTGCCTCAGCCTCCCAAGTAGCTGGGACTACAGGCGCCCGCCATCTCGCCGGCTAGTTTTTTGTATTTTTTTTAGTAGAGACGGGGTTTCACCATGTTAGCCAGGATGGTCTCGATCTGCTGACCTCGTGATCCACCCGTCTCGGCCTCCCAAGTGCTGGGATTACAGGCTTGAGCCACCGCGCCCGGCCCCACATATTTCTTACTGTGGGTCATATTCCAAAAAAGTTTAAAAGCCTCTTTATAAAATGAAATAATAAAATCTGGTTATTTTAGTCCAAAACTATAAGCAATTTTCCCAGTATTATTAAAAGACTAGTCCTCTCTTTCACCACTGATTTATGAGTCCTTCTTTAGCATGTATTACATTTTGGGGTTTTTTTTGAGACAGAGTCTCACTTTATAGCACAGGCTAGAGTGCAGTGGCACAATCTCAGCCCACTGAAGCCTCAACCTCCCAGGCTTAAGCTGGGGCTACAGGCACGTGCCACCATGCCTGGCTACGTTTTGTATTTTTTGTACAGATGGGGTTTCACGATGTTGCCCAGGTTCGTCTCGGACTTCTGAGCTCACGTCATTCTCCCACCTGGGCCTCCTAAAGTGCTGGGATTACAGGTGTAAGCCACCATGCCCAGCCATGTGTATTAAATTCTAATATAATATATACTTTTTAAGCACTTCCTGTATGCCCTACATATGTTAGGCATGGGGAAAATGACACAATGGCGAATACAAACATAGACTTTCTCTGCACTCCTGGATCTTATGGAAATGCTGAGGTCTGTTTTTGGGCTATCTGTTCTGTTCCATTGGTCTTTCTATAGATTTTTGCCCAGTGCTGCAGTTGTTACCACTGTAATTGCCATTTGTTGAACAAATGTTATGGGCCAGGCATTCTGCTGAGTGACATATGCTATTTCCTTTAATACTCATAAGGATGGTATAAATGATATTCTTACTCCCATTTTACAGGAGGAAGAAACAGAGGCCATAAGATGTTAGGAAGCTTTCCCAAGATGGCAACCTTAGTCTGCTCAGGCTGCCATAACAAAATACTACAGACCGAGTGGCTTGTACAACAGAAATGTATTAATATCTTCTCACAGTTCTGGAGGCTGGAATGTCCAAGATCAAGGTTCTGGCAGGGTTCAGCTTTGGGCAAGGGCTTTCTCCCTGGTTGGTAGATGGCCACCTTCTCACCATGTCTTCATGAAGTGCCCTTTCCTTTGTGCTGGGCAGGGGGTGGGGAAAGGAGACGGGGAGAAGAAGAGGAAGGCCTCAATATGTGAATCTGAGGGGACATCAAGCAGTCCATAGAAGTGACACGTTCAGGAAGTGGCAAAGTCCGATTCAAACCCAGATTTTCTTTCTCCAGAACCTGAATTCCTCTTAACATCATTTCATTTCTTTTCTTTTCTTTTTTTTTTTTTTTGCTC
Source organism: Trachypithecus francoisi (assembly GCF_009764315.1). Classification (NCBI taxonomy): domain Eukaryota; kingdom Metazoa; phylum Chordata; class Mammalia; order Primates; family Cercopithecidae; genus Trachypithecus; species Trachypithecus francoisi. The sequence goes on from NW_022681473.1 coordinate 107,189,396, forward strand.
TGTTGCTCAGGCTAGAGTTCAGTGGTGCAATCTCAGCTCACTGCAACCTCCGTCTCCTGGGTTCAAGCAATTCTCCTGCCTCAGCCTCCTGAGTAGTTGGAATTACAGGCATGTGCCACCATGCCTGGCTATTTTTATTTTTATTTATTTTTATTTTATTTTTTTAGTAGAGACGGGGGTTTCATCATATTGTCCAGTCTAGTCTTGAACTCCTGATTTCAGGTGATCTGCCCATCTTGGCCTCCCAAAGTGCTGGGATTATAGGTGTGAGCCACTACACACAGCTTAACATAATTTCTAATAGAGAAAATCTTTCCTTGCTATATTTATTTTCCAAAAGAAAAATAATCCTATTCTTGTCTGTTAATTTTATAATTTTTTTTAGAGACAGGGTCTTGCTCTGTCACCTAGGCTGGAGTGCAGTGGCACTATCATAGCTCACTGCAGCCTCAAACTCCTGGGCTCAAGCAATCCCCCTCACTCAGCCTCCTGAGAAGCTAGGACTATAGGTGTACACCCATCAAGCCCAGCAAATTTTTAACAATTTTTTGTAGAAATGGAGTCTTGCTATGTTGCCTAGGCTGGTCTTGAACTCCCGGCCTCAAGGGATCCTCTTGTCTTGGCTTTCCAAAGTGCTGAGATTACAGATGTGAGCCACCATGCCCAGCCAATTTATTCTCTCAAATGAACTTCAAAAATCACTTTGACCCACACACACCCCACAATATGTACCAATATGTACAACTATGATATATCAATTTTGAAAAATGTAGAGAAAAAGAAAAACGAGAGTAGAAAAAAAAATCACTTTGATCCATTCCATGTGAGTGAGAACTGTCGTCTTCCCCCCACTGAATATTCCTATCCAGAAACACGCTCTGTGCTGTCTCTTGGGGAAATGGTGTGGATTTCCTCTTACAGATTTCACACACATTTCTTGCCACGGATTTTCTGAGCTCATATTTTTTTAGTTTAGTGTTTTTCAGACCGTAATGTGCATACAATCACCTGGGGATCATCTTTAAATGCAGGCTCTGCTTCAATAGGACCAGGGTGGAGCCTAGGATTCCACAGTTTTAACAAGCTCTCAGTGACAGATCCAATGCTGATCTTTGGGCCACACTGTGAACCACAAGGTTCTAGTTGTGCCATTCTGTGTGGGATAGTTTAGTCTCAGATCTCGGAACTGGCTAGTGGGATTATCTAGAAAAGCTAATAACTTTTATTTGGCCAGTTTTACATACAGTTCCCTTTCTGAACCCAGGAGGTTTGTTTGTTGCTGTGGTTAACAAGGGTTGGGGGAAGAGTTTGGGGACAGGAGACCATCATGGTGGTACTAAAAGAGGACCAGGCCGGGCGCGGTGGCTCAAGCCTGTAATCCCAGCACTTTGGGAGGCCGAGACGGGCGGATCACGAGGTCAGGAGATCGAGACCATCCTGGCTAATATGGTGAAACCCCGTCTCTACTAAAAAATACAAAAAACTAGCCGGGCGACGAGGCGGGCGCCTGTAGTCCCAGCTACTCGGGAGGCTGAGACAGGAGAATGGCGTGAACCCGGGAGGCGGAGCTTGCAGTGAGCTGAGAGCCGGTCACTGCACTCCAGCCTGGGTGGCAGAGCAAGACTCCGTCTCAAAAAAAATAAAAAATAAAAAAAAAAAAGAGGACCAGTGGTGGGCTGGGCATGGAGGCTCATGCCTGTAATCCCAGCACTTTGGGAGACCAAGGTGGGTGGATCACAAGGTCAGGAGTTCAAGACCAGCCTGACCAACATGGTGAAACCCCGTCACTACTAAAAATACAAAAATTATATGGGCGTGGTAGCAGGCACCTATAATCCCAGATACTCAGGAAACTGAGGCAGGAGACTCACTTGAACTGGAGGAGGAGGTTGCAGTGAGCCAAGATTGCACCATTGCACTCCAGCCTGGGCAACAAGTGTAAAAATCTGTCTCAAAAATAAAGAAAATAAAAAATAAATCTTGCACAGATCATACTGCAGAGTAATTAAAAACTCAGAGACCTGGCTGGGCTTGGTGGCTCATGCCTGTAATCCCAGCACTTTGGGAGGCCAAGATGGCGCCATTGCACTCCAGCCTGGGCAACAAGAGTGAAACTCCATCTCGAAAAAAACAAAATAAAACAAAACAAAAACACAGAGATCTCTCAAAACAAAGAAGCAGTGAGAGAGTTTATATCCCAGCTCTGCCATCAACCACCAATATTAACAAATTATTTAACCTAAGACTCAATTTCTCTACTTGAAAAGTGTGCCATTTAACAGAACCAACCCATTATAGCCTAGAGGTGAAATATATGATGGTTTGAGCCAGACTGGCTGGCTCAGATCCCAGTTCTGCTACTTGTTGGCTGCATGTCTTTGGGCAATTTATTTAACCGCTTTTTGCCTCAACTTCATCACTTTTTTTTTGAGACAGAATCTTGCTCTGTTGCTATGCTGGATTGCAGTGGTGCGATCTCGGCTCACAGAAACCTCCGCCTCCTGGGTTCAAGCAATTCTCCTCCCTCAGTGGAGTAGCTGGGACTACAGGCCCGCGCCACCATGCCCAGCTAATTTTTATATTTTTAGTAGAGACAGGGTTTCTCCATGTTGGCCAGGCTGGTCTTGAACTCCTGACCTCAGGCGATCTGCCCACCTCGGCCTCCCAAAGTGCTGGGATTATAGCTGTGAGCCACCGCACCTGGTCCATCACTAATTAAATGATGACACTACAGTAATAGCAATTTCCTCAGAGGATTATTGTGAGGATTAAATGAATTCATATAGTTCCCTAACCTCTGAACCTTGGTGTGCCCAGGGCCACAATCCTTAATCCCTTCTCTGCCTACACTCACTTTCTTGGCTTTAAATGCCATTTAGGGCCAGGCATGGTGGCTCGCACCTGTAATCCCAGCACTTTGGAAGGCCGAGGCAGGTGGATCACAAGGTCAGGAGTTTAAGACCAGCCTGGCCAAGATGACGAAACCCCATCTCTACTGAAAATACAAAAATTAGCTGGGTGTGGTGGCAGATGCCTGTAATCCCAGCTACTCGGGAGGCTGAGGTAGAGAATTGCTTGAACACGGGAGGCGGAGGTTGCAGTGAGCCGAGACTGCACTACTGCACTCCAGCCTAGGCAACAGAGCAAGACTCCATCTCAAAAATACAATACAATACAATACAATACAATACAATACAATACAACTTGCTTTAAAGCAATACAACTTGCTTTAAAAAATACTATTTATAAATCAGTCATTTCCAAATTTATATCTTAAGTTCATTCCTCCGCTCTGAACTCTTTATTGGAATATAGCAGCCTGCCTGATGGACAGGTCCACATGGATACCTAGTAGGTATCTTTAGACTAACTTTCCCAAAACTGAACTTTTCTTGTATTTCTTTTTTTGATACCAGGTCTCTGTCACCCAGGCTAGAGTGCAGTGGCACAATCATGGCTCTCTGCAGACTCCACTTCCCAGACTCAAGTGATCCTCCCACCTCAGCCTCCCAAGTGGCTCGGACTACAGGTGTGTAACACCACTCCAGACTAATTTTTTAATATTTCATAGAGATGGGGGTCTCCCTATGTCCCCCAGGCTGGTCTTGAACGCCTGGGCTCAAGCAATCCTCCCACCTCGGCCTCTCAAAGTGCTGGGATTACAGGTGTCAGCCACCATGCCCAGCCCAAAACTGAACTCTCCATCTCTGTCCCTATCCCTGGTGGTCTAGTGGTCAGGAAAAAATTAATTAAAATAAAAAGATCTCCACCCTTAAACCTGCTCTTTCCAAGGTCTTCCTTATCTCATTAACTATCTCAGTTAATGGCAACTCCCTCCTTTAGTTGCTCCGGCCAAAGTCCTCAGAGTTATCCATTTATCCAAAGGTCCTGGCTTTACCTTCAAAAGATACCTGGAATACCCTTTCTCACCACTGCACCGTAACTGCACTGGTCCAAATCACCATCACCTCTTAGTTGGCTTAATGAAACAGGTTCTTGGTTTCCTTGCTTCCAAATATACTCTCCTATGGCCTCTTCTCAACATAGCATTCATCCAGAGTGAGCCTATTTATACAGAAATTGCATTATGTTACTTCTGCCTCGAACCCTTCAATACTTCTCAATTTACAGTAAAAGTCAAAGTCTCTGCCAGAGCCTATAAGGTCTTCCATACTCTGGCCTCAACTTCTCTGCTGTCATCTTTACACAACCCTTTGCCTACGCCTCCTTGCAAGTTCCTGCCCCTGAGAATCTTTATACTTGCTCATTGTTCTGCCTGAAACACTTTTACACCAAGATATCCTCATGTCTCATGTTCTTAACACCTTCAGGTCTTCACTTAAAAGTCCCCCTGGGCCAGGTGCAGTGGTTCATGCTTGTAATCCCAGCATTTTGGGAGGCCAAGGTGGAAGGATCACTTGAGCCCAAGGGTTCGAGACCAGCCTGGACAACATGGTGAAACCCCGTCTCTACAAAAACTACAAAAAGTAACTGGACGGGGGGAGGGATTGCACTGGGAGTTATACCTGATATAAATGATGAATTGATGGGTGCTGACGAGTTGATGGGTGCAGCACACCAACATGGCACAAGTATACATATGTAACAAACCTGCACATTATGCACATGTACCCTAGAACTTAAAGTATAATAAAAAAAATTTAAATAAATAAATAAATAAAAGTAACTGGACATGGTGGTGCATGGCTGTAGTCTCAGCTACTCAAGAGTATGAGGTGGGAGGATCACTTGAGCCTGGTAAGTTGAGGCTGCAGCAAGTTGAGATTGTGCCACTGCACTCCAGCCTGGGCAACGGAGCGAGACCCTGTCTCAAAAACCCCAAAAAGTCCCCTTGGAAATGTTAGGTCTTTCCTGACAGTTCCAGCCCTCTCTATCCTCTGTTTCTGAGTCACCTTTTAAAAAAAAAAAAAACACATGTGCCCTATCTGTATACTATTTAACCAATGTATTCTTTCTTTCTTTCTTTCTTTCTCTCTCTCTCTCTCTTTTTCTTTCTTTCTTTCTTTCTTTTTTCTTTCTGTCTCTTTCCTTCCTTCCTCCCTCCCTCCCTTCCTCCTTTCTTTCTCTCTCTCTCTCTCTTTCTTTCTTTCAAGACAGGGTATCACTCTGTTGCCCAGGCTGCAGTGGAGTGGAGTGACTTTGGCTCACTGCAACCTCCACCTTCTGGGCTCAAGACATCCTCCCACTTCAGCCTCCTGAGTAGCTGGGACTACAGGTGCACGCCACCATGCCTGGCTAATTTTTGTAATTATTTTTAGTGGCAGGGTCTTGCCATGTTGTCCAGGCTGGTCTTGAATCCTGAGCCCAAGTGATCTGCCCACCTCAGCCTCCCCAAGTGCTGTGATTATAGGCATAAGCTATGGCGTTCAGCCAATTTAACTAATGTATTAATTTACTTATTTATTTTGTTTATAGTCTGTTTTTCCCCACTAGTAAGTCAGCTCCATGAAGACTTGAAGATAGGAATCCTTTCTAGTTTTTTCACTGCTACATCCTCAGAGCCTAGACCACAACCTGGCACATAGTAGGTTCTTCATAATAATTGTTGATTAAATATAATAAATACATGTTAACTCTAATTATTATCTTGACATTTTGGAAACAGTAAGAGGCAGAAATTTTAAATATTGCCATTTCATGCTGAAAATCTCCAAACAATATTTTTAAGAACATGCTAAATGAAAATGTAGCTGTTCTGCCTACTCTGCCTATGAAGTAGCCATTCTTTTATTCCTCACTTTTTTTTTTTTTTTTTTTTTTGAGACAGAGTCTTGCTCTGTCACCCAGGCTGGACTGCAGTGCTGCAATCTTGGCTCACTGCAACCTCCGCCTCCTGAGTTCAAGAGATTCTCCTGCCTCAGCCTCCTGAGTAGCTGGAATTACAGGTCCCTGCCACAATGCCTGGCTAATTTTTGTATTTTTGGTAGAGACAGGGTTTCACCATGTTGGCCAGGCTGGTCTCAAACTCCTGACCTCAAATGATCCACCAGCCTCAGCCTCCCAAAGTGCTGGGATTACAGGTGTGAGCCACTGCACTCAGCCTATCCCTTTACTTTCTTAATAAACTTCTTTCACTTTACTCTATGGACTTGCTCTAAATTATTTCTTGTGTGGGGTCCAAGAACCCTCTCTTGAGGTCTGGATTGGGGCCCCTTTCCAGTAACATCTTCTTGGTGAACCATGAAGGGATTGTACTGGGGAGACCCCCAACCCAAAGGAAATAGACTTCAGCACTAATTGGCCAACTTTGGAGTCAAGAAAACTTTTCTTTTGAGCTATTGACAGCTTCTAACAATTGAGTAAATGCCTGTGAACAAAATTTGGAGCATATTGTTTTTTCTCTTCCTGATTTTGTCAGAATTTGGACACTATTTATGAGCATTCTTAACTTATGGCAATATGATTATTTGCATAAGTGCAATAAGAATGTTTTCTTTTGCAACAGCACACAATTGGAGAAACTGGTTATTTTACCAAGGCTTTGAATGGAATGATGTGCTTTCCTTTAATGAATCAAACTTGACTTATAGAGGCAATAAAAGCCCCTTGGGAAAACTGGCCATGTGCCTTGTCTGCACAGTCCTTATACAGGGTTTCTGACCTGTGGTAAATAAAAAATGTCACTTTCTGACAGGCCCAGGAGCCCCAAGTTATCTTGGGACCTCAAGAGGAAAGGAATTTACACAACTCCTGTAGGCATTTGATGGTACAAACCCATAGCTGGGCTTGGCTTTTAAAAAGGTATCATCTGAGATTCTTTTTATGGAAGAAAGTTCCATCAAAGTCAATTATAAAAAGTCTATGTGAAAAGTAATTATTCTTGCTGCACTTTATACAAATGATCAGACCGAATATAATAAAGCAAGTTGCTCTTACCATGATTTTCCTTTAGTAAAAATGGGAGACTGGAGAGAGAGAAAAAAATATGTTTCGGAAACTATGGCACATCTGTTATTAGATTCTAGTGTTATCAGTTGTTTTTGAGCTTTTTTTCTGCAATTTAAACTCACCTGCTTATTCCTGTGAACCAATCAGTGATCTCTGACTGCAGCTCAGATGAAACAAGAGGAATGGGTAATGTAAAAATCTGGATCAGTATTCTCATTCTAGGCACACATTGGAATCAGCTAGCAACTCCACATCCACTTGGTTTCCAATAATTGTCCAGTTCATGGAAAGCCCAGGCTGGAGGGCAATGGCACGATCTTGGCTCGCTGCAACGTCTGTCTCCCAGGTTTAAGTGATTCTCCTCCCTCAGCCTCCCAAGTAGCTGGGATTACAGGCATGCACCACCACACCCGGCTAGTTTTGTATTTTTAGTAGAGATGTGGTTTCTCCATGTTGGTCAGGCTGGTCTCAAACTCCCGACCTCAGGTGATCTGCCCACCTTGGCCTCCCAAATTGCTGGGATTACAGGCGTGAGCCACCATGCCCGGCTGGAAAGCCTTCTTATTTAGTTTACTTGGGATAATTTTGTAGGAGGATCACTTGAGCTCAGGAGTTCAAGGCTACAGTGAGCTATGATCATGCCACTTCTCTCCAGCCTGGGTGACAGAGTGAGACCCTGTCTTAAGAAAAAAAAAATCTATGTATCTACATATATATATAGAATAAAGAAAAAAGATAGTGGACAAAGTTATATTACTTCCCACCACAACATTATGACTGATTTTTCCCACAATTTTCCAATTATATGTAATGTTGATTCTACAATAAAATAAAATGTTAACTTACCAAAATATGAATAATATATCCTTCATATAAAAAGAAAGCAGGCTAGCCGGGCGAGGTGGCGGGCGTCTGTAGTCCCAGCTACTCGGGAGGCTGAGGCAGGAGAATGGCGTAAACCCGGGAGGCGGAGCTTGCAGTGAGCTGAGATCCGGCCACTGCACTCCAGCCCGGCGACAGAGCAAGACTCCGTCTCAAAAAAAAAAAAAAAAAAAAAAAAAAGCAGGCTGGGCACACTGACTCATGCCTGTAATCCTAGCACTTTGGGAGTTCAAGGTGGGTGGATCACTTGAGGTCAGGAGTTCAAGAATAGCCTGGTTGGCTGGGCGTGGTGGCTCACGCCTGTAATCCCAGCACTTTGGGAGGCCGAGGCAGGCGGATCACAAGGTCAGGAGATGGAGACCATCTTGGCTAACACGGTGAAACCCCGTCTCTACTAAAAAAAAAAAAAAAAATACAAAAATACAAAAATTAGCTGGGCGTGGTGACGCGTGCCTGTAGACCTACCTACTCTGGAGGCTGAGGCAGGAGAATTGCTTAAACCTGGGAGGCAGAGGCCACAGTGAGCCAAGACCTCGCCACTGGACTCCAGCCTGGTGACAGAGCAAGACTCTGTCTCAAAAAAAGGAAAAAAAGAAAGCAAAACTATACCTTTTCCTTTTTTTTTCATGCTTTTTTTTTTCATGCTTCACTCTGTCACGATCAGGGCTCACTGCAATCTTGAACACCTGGGCTCAAGCAATTCTCCCACCTCAGCCTCATGAGTAGCCAGCTGGGACTACAGGTGTGCGTCACTATGCCCAGCTAATTTGTTTGTTTGATTGGTTTCTTTTTCTAGTAGAGACAGGTCCTATGTTGCCCAGGCTGGTCTCAAACTCCTGGGCTCAAGTAATCCTCCTGCCTTGTCTTGCCAAAGTGCTGGGATTATAGAAGTGAGCCACCACACCTGGCCAATTTTATCTTTTGTATAGTGCACAGAACAGTCCCCATCAAAGGGCTTTTACTGCGAAGTCATTTACAAAAACAATGGGTAAATATTATTTTTTAATTTAAAAATATTTTAATTTAGGCTGGGCAAGGTGGTTCACGCCTGTATTCCCAGCACTTTAGGAGGCCGAGGTGGGCCAGTCACCTGAGGTCAGGAGTTCAAGACCAGCCTGACCAACATGGAGAAACCCTGTCTCTACTAAAAGTACAAGATAAGCCAGGTGTAGTGGCGCATGCCTGTAATCCCCGCTACTGGGGAGGCTGAGGCAGGAGAACTGCTTGAACCAGGGAGGCAGAGGTTGCAGTGAGCCGAGATCGTGCCATTGCACTCCAGCCTGGGCAACAAGAGCAAAACTCTATCTCAAAAAAACAAACAAAAAAATTAACAATTATTAAATTTAAAAATATTTTAACTTGAAAATATTGTGTAATTAGATTTTTTTTTATGCTGGAAGAAGCTTTAATTAATAGTTATAAGCCAGGCAGGGTGGCTCATGCCTATATTCCCAGTACTTTAGGAGGCCAAGGCGGGCTAATCACCTGAGGTCAGGAGTTTGAAACCAGCCTGACCAACATGGTGAAACCCTGTCTCTACTAAAAATATAAAAAAATTAGCCAGGCGTGGTGGCAGACACCTGTAATCCCAGCTACCTGGGAGGCCAATGCATGAGAATCGCTTGAACGGGGGAGGCGGAGGTTGCAGTGAGTCGAGATCTTGCCACTGCACTCCAGTGCACTCCAGCCTGGGCAACAGAGCAAGACTCCGTCTCAAAAAAAAAAAGAAAAAGTTACAGATTACATGTTGTTTTCTTTAAAGCCTTTAAAGAAAGTGTAATCTGTAACTATTAATGAAAGCTTCCCAAACAACGAAACTGTTTATTTTCCTGTGCAGGCTCAGGTTGCCTCCAGCTAAACACAAATGTAGGGGCTGGAGAAAGGCCTGGAGAGCTCCCAGGGCCCTCTGAGACATGGCTCCAGGTCACACACCCCAAAGCCTTGGCCTGTTTTGTACGTTGATGGGGTTAAGAGAACACCCTCGCCGCTTCTCCCTGCCTTTAGCAGGGCTATAGGAAACTCCCACCAAAGATCTTCAGCTTGGAGAGGGAAGAGTGGAACAGCCCTCTGGAAGCGAGTTACCCACAGTTTAGTTTGCCTGGAGTGAAAAAGTCTGGAGAGAGACTGCGGCCTCCCTAGGATCTTCTGACGGCAAATTCCTCCAGCTCAGTGGCTACTGGGCAGCAGCACAGCCAGTTTCTCTCAAAGGCACACCCCACACACTGCGTCACTGTGCACTAGCCTCAGATGACAGAGACCAGCCTTTCACAAGACTTTTGTGGCGCTGTTCATTTCTGAGACTTTCTCTATGATGAGCTCAAACTGCTTACCTCAGAGAAGAAATTGCGTGCACAGAAAGCTGCTGAGGCCAGCTTGGGGCCCCTTCTTTCCTGTCCCTGGGCACTTCCCCAGCTGCTCTCTTTCCCCACTGCCCAGCCCAAGGAGTCCCCTCTGCAGCTGACCAGGGCTCAGCCTCCAGAACAGCAGGTTCCAGGGCCGTGAAGCCTGGCCAGTATCCCTTTTCTGGACACTGGACCGGTTCATAGGGCTCAGTGCCCTGCGGCTTTCTCCTCCCCACCACAGGCCTGGGAGGGGCAAGAAGCACCAGTTTGTTTTCTGGGTCAGCCTGCAGCAAAGAGCAACTGCCCTCACCGACAAGCTGAGCCTCCCTCCCAGCGGCACCCCTGCAGCAGCCGGCAGGGGACCCTGGAGGATTGTGGAGCTGGATCACCACCCAGAAGACACGAATTCCTCTTGTCCAGAGGCAGAACAATAACAACAGCAGCCGCTTATGCTCCTGCAGTTTCCAGAACACCTTGCTTAATTGGAAATAGGATGTTACACTCCAGAGACTACTGATTTACGTATCACACTTGTGCTTATCCATCCATTCACCAAACCTGTTGACTGCTCGCTCTGCCCTATGTGCCTGGCGCTGTGCAGGGTTCTCATCTAGTAGGAAAGACTGGCAAGGGCACAGACGTCTGTACTGAAAGGAAGAGTAGGGCAGATGGCCACCCCGTCCCCACCCCAACCTCAAAAAAGAGACTAAAAAATCACTATCACTTGTGTAACTCATCAACAAACTTTATTGAGCACCTATTGGGTACTGAGTGTTTTTGTGTATTGATCACACATTGATCCTCACAATAATCTTTGAGATAGGTGGTGCCATTTACACATGGGGAAGAAGACAGAGACTGGCCACTGTCACGCAGCTACTGATATCCAAGCTGAGATCCAAAGCTCCTGTGCTTCTCCTGATGAGCACGAGCACCACAGGCAGGCCACAGAAAAACACCCAGGACAGCCAAAGTCAGATCCACCCGATTTCCCACCCCACCCTCCGCTGACCCCACCCTCACTCCCTCCTCATTCATTCAGCCAGTCTATCAAAGACAACTATTATACTCCTGTTGGGTGCAAAGCTCTTGAGGAAAGGGGAGGAAGGAAGAATCATAAATAGCTTTGTCACCAAAGGCCCTCATAGCCTACCAGGAAAGTAGAGTACATTAATCACTACAGTGCAAGGTGAAAAATACAGGTAAAGTGCCAGATCAGCTTGGGGGTGGGAGTGGAGGCACATTTACTTTGATTTAGGAGAGCCTTTGTAGAGAAAGGGGCACTGAGATGGGCCTTGAGGATATTTAGGTTTTGGTCATGCAGAGATATGAGGGAAGGGCTGCCCAGATTCCAGAAATGGAAACGTCTTTAGCAGAGAGGTGGAGGGTGCAGGAGGAGGGAAGGCTATTGGAGTTCATGTGGTTGGAGGACAGTGCACCGCAAAGGGAGAAGCAGGATATAAGTTTGGAAACACACGGTAGACATTCTATAAATATTTATATCTGAGAAACAAAAGCAGGGAATTGGGGCCAGGTTACAGAGGACATAAACCGTGGCGCCAGGGTTGGCACTTGCTTCTCTGTTCACAGGAGCCGTTGGCGGGATTTCCCATTGTCCCCCTTGGGTAGGTAAGGCCAGGTGGCTGCTCCGTCTCTGCCACCTCCAGCGCCGGTCCCACAGTGTCAGCAGCCCTGTCCCCTACTGCTGTGTCATCAGTTACTCTCTTTCAGGTGCCTGGCCCCCACCCAGTGGCCCCCACCTTGCAGCCCTGAAGGCTTCCTTCCTGGGGCAGCAGAGCCGAGTCATTTGGAAACCTCTCTCGGAGGAGCTCCATGATCAAGGTGCAGATGCGGCAGGTGGGCCGGCCTCAATCGTGTCCCCAGTCGTGATGGTGAATGCGGTGAGGAGTTTCGTTGGCCCATCGCCTCTGCCCTGGGCCCGGCTCACTTTCACTGCTGAGTTAGTTCCACGGCCGCCTTTGATGATGCCGCTTCAGCATCTTTATTCTTTGGCGTTTCCTGCTCCTTTGTTTTCAAGGTCACTCTGTCCTGCCTGCCCCCACTCTAGGCCACCCAAGGCCGAGCCTCTAAGCTCTGCGTTGCTGACCACAGTTCTTCACACTAGCCTCACTGCGAGGCTCCGTCGAGACTGAACGTGGGGAAGATGAACCTTTCACCATTTGATGTCTTGAGATTCTCCTCCAGAACAAGCAGGCTAGCTGCCCTGCTCAGGGCCGGCTCATCTCTTGCTCCTTGGAGGACAGAGCTCTGGGCCCTGAGTCAGAACTAGCTGGGGTTCCTCACTAACTGAGTAGACTTATATGACGCATGAGACCTATGGACTCTTACTTAGTTTTCGCAGGCCAAGAGCGCCTGCTTGCCTGTCTCCACAGGCTGGGATGAGGCCCTTATGAGACCAAGAATGGGAGGGCTTCGTGAACTGTAAATTAATCTGCGAGTATGACAGTCTTCATTATTAGTTTACAAAGATTGAGTTCATGTTGTTATTTGCTCTCCTAGCACCCTGTTCTTTGTCTTCATAGCACTTTCACATTTTCTAACGATATTATAAGTTATTATTATTACTAAGCACGTAGTTTATGGGTCTAAGGCCTCCCTCCTCGCCAGGGTATAAGCTACCGCAGAGCGGAAGCCACGTTCCATTTTATTTCTTATCACTCTCCCAGCACCTGGTTCAGGGCCTGTAATGTTGTGGGGGTTTAAGGAATACTAATGATAAACTGGTGAGTTATTTGAGGACCCACCACCATCCTTGCAAGAGACTTTATGAGGCCAGTCTCTCTGGTTCACTGCTGAAGCCTGGCATTTGGTAAGCCATTCATACATGTTTTTTGGAAGTTGAGATGAGTACACCTTAGCCGGGTGTGGTGTCTCATACCTGTAATTCCAGCACTTTGGGAGGCCGAGGCGGGTGGATCACCTGAGGTCAAGAGTTTGAGACCAGCCTGGCCAACATGGTGAAACCCTGTCTCTACTAAAAATACAAAAATTAGCCGGGCATGGTGGCAGCTGCCTGTGATCCCAGCTACTCAGGAGGCTGAGGCAGGAGAATCCCTTGAACCCAGGAGGCAGAGGTTGCAGTGAGCCAAGATCGTGCCACTGCACTCCAGCCTGGGTGAGGAGAGCGACACTCCATCCAAAAAAAGAAAGATAAAAGAAAGGAAGGGAGGGAGGGAGGGAGGGAAGGAAGGAAGGAAGGAAGGAAGGAAGGAAGGAAGGAAGGAAGGAAAGCACCTTAAATACCATCAGCTTCTTCATCGTGAAGTTCTGTTGCTGAAGTCCCTGACATGTGTCTCAGTCGCCCCCTCTGCCATCCAAATGGCCAGACAGGCTCATCTGGGCCTCTCAGTGTCCACCCTCCTTGCCTTCTCCCACATCTTCCTCTGCTCCAGTCCAGACAAACTGCTCACCATCCCTTCCCCAAAATGTGCTTTTACCACCTGTGGATCCCCTTCCCTCAAAGTCCTGCTCAAAGTTCCCTCCTTTTTGACCTCCCTTTAAAAAGCATGAGTGGGCCTGATACAGAGGCACACGCCTGACATCCCTGTGCTTTAGGAGGCTGAGGAGGGAGGTTTGCTTAAGTCCAGGAGTTTGAGACCAGCCTGGGCAACATAGCAAGACCTTATCTCTACAAAAAATAAATAAATAAAAGAAAATAAAAGTGAGCCTGGCATGGTAGACATTATAGTCCCAGCTGCTCAGGAGGCTGAGGTGGGAGGTTCACTTGAGTTCAGGAGTTTGAGACTACAGTGAGCGATAATTATGCCACTGCACTCCAGACTGTGTAACAGAGCAAGACCTTGTCTCAAAAAAAAAAAAAAAAAAAAAAAAAAAAAGCATGAGAGAGAGAGAGAAAGTAGGCCGGGCGCGGTGGCTCAAGCCTGTAATCCCAGCACTTTGGGAGGCCGAGACGGGCGGATCACGAGGTCAGGAGATCGAGACCATCCTGTCTAACACGGTGAAACCCCGTCTCTACTAAAAATACAAAAAACTAGCCGGGCGAGATGGCGGGCGCCTGTAGTCCCAGCTACTCGGGAGGCTGAGGCAGGAGAATGGCGTAAACCCGGGAGGCGGAGCTTGCAGTGAGCTGAGATCGCGCCACTGCACTCCAGCCTGGGCGGCAAAGTGAGACTCCGTCTCAAAAAAAAAAAAAAAAAAAAAAAAAAAAAAAAAAAAAGAGAGAGAGAAAGTGTGTGTGTGTGTGTGTGTGTGTATGAGAGAGAGAGAGAGATAGCACTTTGAACCTATGGAGGATTTCTATTTGGAAAGAAAAAATCTTTTACATACACAATATTATTATTACTATTATTATTATTTTTTTTGAGACGGAGTCTCGCTCTATGGCCCAGGCTGGAGTGCAGTGGCCGGATCTCAGCTCACTGCAAGCTCCACCTCCCGGGTTTACGCCATTCTCCTGCCTCAGCCTCCCGAGTAGCTGGGACTGCAGGCGCCCGCCACCTCGCCCGGCTAGTTTTTTGTATTTTTTAGTAGAGACGGGGTTTCACAGTGTTAGCCAGGATGGTCTCGATCTCCTGACCTCGTGATCCACCCGTCTCGGCCTCCCAAAGTGCTGGGATTACAGGCTTGAGCCACCGCGCCTGGCCCACAATATTATTTAATAGCAAAATTGGCCATGCAGGTATTTTACAATTGTACATATTAGGAAACTAATGCTCAGAGAAGTTATATTTGTAACTTTCTTTTTTTTTTTTTTTTGAGATGGAGTCTCACTTTGTCGCCCAGGCTGGAGTGCAGTGGCACAATCTTGGTTCACTGCAACCTCCGCCTCCTGGGTTCACGCCATTCTCCTGCCTCAGCCTCCTGAGTAGCTGGGACAACAGGCGCCTGCCACCATGCCCGGCTAATTTTTTGTCTTTTTAGTGGAGTCGGGGTTTCACTGTGTTAGCCAGGATGGTCTCGATCTCCCGACCTCGTGATCCGCCCACCTCGGCCTCTCAAAGTGCTGGGATTACAGGCGTGAGCCACCACACCCAGCCATTTGTAATTTTCAGACTGGGGATTGTGACTTATGTGTGGACCCATGAAAGCAGTTTGATTCATTGACCTCTATTAAAAATAGAAAGAAGGCTGGGCATGGTGGCTCACGTCTATAATCTCAACACTTTGGGAGGCCAAGGTGGGAGGATGGCTTAAGCCCAGGAGTTTGAGACCAGCCTGAGCAACACAACAAGACCCCATCTCTACAGTAAATTTATTTATTTATATTTTATTTTTATTTTTTTGAGACGGAGTCTGGCTCTGTCACCCAGGCTGGAGTGCAGTGGCCGGATCTCAGCTCACTGCAAGCTCCACCTCCCGGGTTTACGCCATTCTCCTGCCTCAGCCTCCAGAGTAGCTGAGACTACAGGCGCCCACCACCTCGCCCGGCTAGTTTTTTTGCATTTTTTAGTAGAGACGGGGTTTCACCATGTTAGCCAAGATGGTCTCGATCTCCTGACCTCGTGATCTGCCCGTCTCGGCCTCCAAAACTGCTGGGATTACAGGCTTGAGCCACCGCGCCTGGCCTACAGTAAATTTAAAAGTTAGTTTGGTGTGGTGTTGCACACCTGTAGTCCCAGCTACTCAGGAGGCTGAGGTGGGAGAATCACTTGAGCCTGGGAGGTAGAGGCTGCAGTAAGCCATGATTGTGCCACTGCACTGCAGCCTGGGTGACACAGTGAGACCCCATCTCTACAAAAAAGAGAAGAAAGAAAATGTGAGAGAAAGAAAGAGAGAAGGAAAGGAAGGAGGAAAGGTGGGAGGGAGGAGGAGTAGAAAATATGAGTATGCTACTCATACTAAGCAGTGTTTACGAAATTTGCAGTGTATTTGTGTGTATATGTTCATGCACACATGTCCAACTAGCTTGTGATATAAAATATATTTCTTCCTATGGGTTATGGTCAAAGTGACAGGATTACATGACATGCTGAAAGCTACCTAGTAGAGCTCATGCATTACTTATTAGAGTAGAGCTGAGACCGACCAGAGAGGTAGAGGTACAATCCGTCAGAGCCTGGGAGGCATCACAGAAATCTCAAAGGTGCCAGAGTGGGGCCCAGGAAGGCCGGTGTTCTGGGAAAACCAACTGTTGTGTGCTGGTTGTATGAGGTGCTGTGTTGTCGTGGGTTGTGTGCTGGTTGTATGAGGTGCTGTGTCGTTGTTGTTGTGGGTTGTGTGCTGGTTGTATGAGGTGCTGTGTTGTGGGGTGGGTTGTGTGCTGGTTGTATGAGGTGCTGTGTTGTTGTGGGTTGTGTGCTGGTTGTATGAGGTGCTGTGTCGTTGTTGTGGGTTGTGTGCTGGTTGTATGAGTGCTGTGTCATTGTTGTGGGTTGTGTGCTGATTGTATGAGGTGCTGTGTCGTTGTTGTGGGTTGTGTGCTGGTTGTATGAGGTGCTGTGTTGTCGTGGGTTGTGTGCTGGTTGTATGAGGTGCTGTGTTGTTGTTGTGGGTTGTGTGCTGGTTGTATGAGGTGCTGTGTTGTGGGGTGGGTTGTGTGCTGGTTGTATGAGGTGCTGTGTTGTTGGGGGTTGTGTGCTGGTTGTATGAGGTGCTGTGTCGTTGTGGGTTGTGTGCTGGTTGTATGAGTGCTGTGTCATTGTTGTGGGTTGTGTGCTGATTGTATGAGTGCTGTGTCGTTGTTGTGGGTTGTGTGCTGGTTGTATGAGGTGCTGTGTTGTTGTGGGTTGTGTGCTGGTTGTATGAGGTGCTGTGTTGTTGTTGTGGGTTGTGTGCTGGTTGTATGAGGTGCTGTGTTGTTGTGGGTTGTGTGCTTGTATGAGGTGCTGTGTTGTTGTGGGTTGTGTGCTTGTATGAGGTGCTGTGTTGTTGTGGGTTGTGTGCTGGTTGTATGAGGTGCTGTGTCGTTGTTGTTGTGGGTTGTGTGCTGGTTGTATGAGGTGCTGTGTTGTTGTGGGTTGTGTGCTGGTTGTATGAGGTGCTGTGTTGTTGTTGTGGGTTGTGTGCTGGTTGTATGAGGTGCTGTGTTGTTGTTGTGGGTTGTGTGCTGGTTGTATGAGGTGCTGTGTTGTTGTGGGTTGTGTGCTGGTTGTATGAGGTGCTGTGTCGTTGTTGTTGTGGGTTTTGTGCTGGTTGTATGAGGTGCTGTGTTGCTCTGGAGAGATGTCAAGTACAGCACCCTTTGTGTGGAGGGACTGAAGGCCCTGCTGGGTGGTTGGGAGCTCCAGGTTGGAATACAAGCTGTGTGGTGGCGAGTGTACCAATTGGTATATGGCTGTGTACCAGTCCTTCGTGGCCTAGGGCAGTGGTTCTAGGAGTATAGTTCTCAGGTCAGCAGCATAGCATCACCTGGACACTTGTTAGAAATGCTAGAAATGCACATTCTCAGGTCCCACCCCAGACCTCCTGAATCAGACACTCTTGGGGTAGGGCTTGAGGTAACAAGCCCTCCTGGTGCCTCTGAGGCATAAAGTGTGAGGAGCACCCCCCTAGGGATGCCTGTTCGGCATTCTGTGTTTGGTATGTCTTCGCACAAGCAGGCAGGGTCTGGTCTCAAAGCGGTCTTGCTGGGAAGCAGAAGTGCTGGGCCTCCAGTGCAGCGTTCCTCCTGTCACCCACTCAGCCTACCCAGCACATGCACCCACAGCACTCATGTGTGAAGGAATGCTGCACGTTTCCCCCATTCCCTGTGCCTTCCACACTGCTGACTCCACCCACACTACCTTAGCAACATGGTAGAGTTTTGTATACTGCTTTGAAAATGTGCCCGGCTGCATGTGAATACGAGCGTGCCAACTTGCATGATGTGTCTGTTTTACCTTCTCTATTAGATAAAGTGCTCCTCCAGCAGAATCTTCCCTCTGGCTGCTGCAGTACTCAGTATACAAGCGCCTGATCCAAGCACCAGACTCACTCTAACCCGCCCCAGGCTGATGTTCCCAAGCTCATTCGTGGCCCCCATAACCTTGTGGTAACCTTGATGTGCCTACCCAGCACCTGCAGCCCATTTCCCCCCTGCAGGACTCTACGTGTTTCCTAACGAGAGAGGAGCTGTGCGTGGGTGCCGGCTGCCGGCAATGACAGCCTTTACCACCCCACTTCCTGTGTTGACTTGTGATGGGGTGTTGGGTCCCTGCTGCCTGAGTGAGCTGTGAACATTCATGCTACTTCCCATTACTGTCTGAAGCTTGGTTTCCGCATCTGCAGTGTGGTAATAAAAATACCCAACCCTTGGCGGGGCACGGTGGCTCACGCCTGTAATCCCAGCACTTTGGGAGGCCGAGGCGGGCGGATCACGAGGTCAGGAGATGGAGACCATCCTGGCCAACGTGGTGAAACCCCATCTGTACTAAAAATACAAAAAATTAGCTGGGCGTGGTGGCGTGTGCCTATAATCCCAGCTACTCCCAAAGCTGAGGCAGGAGAATTGCTTGAACCAGGGAGTTGGAGGTTGTAGTGAGCCAAGATGGTGCCACTGCACTCCAGCCTGGTGACAGAGCGAGACTCCGTCTCAAAAACAAAACAAAACAAAACAAAAAACTCAATACTCAAAGGCTGTTCAGGGGATGAAAAGAAACGACCTGTGAAAACCTATCATAGTTCGTGGCACATAGAAAGTACCTGATGAAGAGCTCGTGCAGGGTTTAGCCATAGTTTTCCCTTTAGCCA
This sequence comes from Trachypithecus francoisi, assembly GCF_009764315.1. Taxonomy (NCBI): domain Eukaryota; kingdom Metazoa; phylum Chordata; class Mammalia; order Primates; family Cercopithecidae; genus Trachypithecus; species Trachypithecus francoisi. The sequence continues at coordinate 107,208,178 of NW_022681473.1, forward strand.
GCCGGGTAAGTGCCTGTCCTTTGCAAACAGCGCCTCTGAGAGAAGGCCATGTGGTCTTGTGGAGGGAGCCCCGGATTTGGTGCCTACATGGCTGACTTCAGGCTCTGACTCTGCGACGAACCCTCCCTGCAATCACGAGCAAGAAAATGAGACTCGGTTTCCTTATCCCCCTAAAATACGGCCAGGAGTGATGCCAATCCCTCTTGCACAAGCTGCTTCAAGGACTACATATAATTAAATGTGAAATTAAGTGAAATATAAAGATGAAGTAACATTAAATTTAAACTCTCATGGGACTGTGTAGACCGGTGACTGCAAGTGCTGTGGTGAGTTTCCCTCAGTGCTGAGGGGCATACTCTACTCTTCCTGAGGCTGATGAGTTGGGGACCTGAGAGCTCTGTTCTCAGCTGTTAGGAAAGACCTAGAGAAAGAAGAGAACAAGGTCTCTGGCGAGGTCAGAAAGGGAGAGAGTCCCAGGTTAATAGAGGGGGAAACCCCAGCCCGTTCCCCGCAGCAGCACCCCAAAACTGTGTGGAACAGCTTACTTTTTGTGTGGAATACGGAAAATGAACTCCAAGACAAGTGATTGCCATCTAATCTCTGGAGCAAATAGAAATTCAATGTAATCCATGGACTGTAAAGTATAATTACTGAGAAAAATCTACCTGAGCTGATGTAAGCAGCCACCCATGCCTAAACCAGACACAAACCCAGTCTTTGGCGGATGCATCAGTAGTCTTTCTGTCTTTTTTTTTTTTTTTCGAGATAGGATCTTGCTTTGTCATCCAGGCTGGAGTGCAGTGGTGCAATCTCAGCTCGCTGCAACCCCGACCTCCCGGGCACAAGCAATCCTCCCACCTCAACCTCCTGAGTAGCTGGAACCACTAGTGTGCACCACCAGCTAATATTTTTATTTTTTGTAGAGATGGGGTATCCTATGTTGCCCAGGCTGGCCTCGAACTCCTGGGCTCAAGTGATCCTCCTCCCTTGGCCTCCCAAAATGCTGGGATTACAGAGGTGAGCTACCATGCTCAGCCTCCAGTGGTCATTTTGACGAGAAGACTAGAAAACAACTTAGCCTCAGTTAGACTGCCTATGGGGTGGGGATTGGGATCCTGCATAGGTGAAATACAAACAAGTTGCAAACTGAAATGAAACCTGGGCTGCCTGACCTGGAAGGGTCCTCTCCCAGCTGATTGTCACACACAGGTGGGACCTCTGACATCTCCCCTTCAAAGGCAAAGGATCACAGCTTAGACATGGCCCTCTCTCTCCTAGGGAGCTAGTCTGGCTTTATGTGTGAAGACTGTAAGATCATGGTTTCTAGTCGAGGCAGTAACTCTCTGAGCCTTCTCAAGGCAACATTAGAACTCATGGCTGCTGGGCATGGTGGCTCATGCCTATAATCCCAGCACTTTGGGAGTCTGAGGCAGGCATATCGGTTGAGCCTAAGAGTTCAAGACCAGCCTGGGCAACATGGTGAAACTCTGTCTCGACAAAAAACATAAAATTAGCCAGGTGAGGTGGCATGTGCCTGTAGTCCCAGTGACTTGAGAGGCTGAGGCAGGAAGATGGTTTGAGCTCAGGAGGTCGAGGCTGCAGTGAGCCTTGATTGTACCACTGCACTAAGGCCATAAGAGCAGCTCCTACCTTGTCCAATACATGTTTCAATCACCTCCTCACTCCTCCCCCTGCCCTATCTCATCATCATCATTGCCATAGCCACATCACCACACACAGAATGCCTATGATGTGCCGGGCACAAGGTAATTCTTTTTGTTTGTGTGTTTTTGACACAGAGTCTCACTCTGTCACCAGGCTGGAGGGCAGTGGCACCATCTCAGCTCACTACAACCTCCACCTCCCAGGTTCAAGCGATTCTTCTGCCTCAGCCTCCTGAGTAGCTGGGACTACAGGTGTGCACCACCACACCCGGCTAATTTTTGTATTTTTAGTAGAGAGGGGTTTCACCATGTTGGCCAGGATGGTCTCAATCCCTTGACCTTGTGATCTGCCCACCTCGGCCTCCCAAAGTCCTGGGATTACAGACGTGAGCCCCAAGTAATTCTTTCTCTATTTTATTTTATTTATTTATTTATTTATTTATTTATTTATTTTTTGAGATGGAGTCTCGCTCTGTCACCCAGGCTGGAGTGCAGTGGCGCGATCTCGGCTCACTGCAAGCTCCGCCTCCTGGGTTCACGCCATTCTCCTGCCTCAGCCTCCTGAGTAGCTGGGACTACAGGTGCCTGCCACCACGCCTGGCTAATTTTTTGTATATTTAGTAGAGATGGGGTTTCACCATGTTAGCCAGGATGGTCTTGTTCTGATCTCGTGATCCACCCGCCTCAGCCTCCCAAAGTGCTGTGATTACAGGCGTGAGCCACCATGCCCGGCCAGGGAATTCTTTCTGCACATTTTTTCCAAGCAGTTCTCATCATGTCCCACACTCTCCACCGTGTCCCCCTCTCCAGGCACACCAAGCTTTCGCTCTCTCCAAGCCTCCAGTGGCCAAGACTTCCATGAAGTCTTTCCTGACCTTTGGGTATAGTAGGTCTCTAATGACATGAAGCCGAATTCTGATTTTGGCTTCATCCTGTCAATATTTGCCATCAGGACTTGGATAGACCCAAGGATGACTTATCTATGTCCCAGAAATCACCCAGAAGTCAAAAAACAGGGTGTCAAAGGACCCAGAAACCAAGTCTTCGAATAACGACTGAAGACACTGTGGAAGTGTGTTTTGGAGACAAGAAGACTCTCGGGATGTGCTGGCTGTCTTCAGAGGATGCTTATTGAAGAAGAGTTAGACAGTCCAGACAGAAGGGACAGCCAGGACCTCTGGGGTGGAGTTACAGGAAGACATATTTTGACTCATGATGAGGAATAAGTTTCTAATCATGAAACCATCCTCCATTGAAACATGATCTATTGAAAGGAGCAAATGTCTCACCTTCATTGATGTTTGTATTCATTGATGCTGGGTGATCATCTGATAAGGATGCAGTGACAGGAATCTTGCATTTGCTGGGGGTGGCGGTGTGGTTGAGGATAGTCTGGTTTATCTTTCAAAGTTCCTTTCAATTCCTCTATGATTCTATAGGCTGTACTCCTTCCTGATCAATGTCCCTAGCCAGGGTGGCCAAGGCTAAGTCGAGTATGCTGAGGGATTGGAGGGGCAGGGATGTTGAGAATAGGGTGAATGGAAGGATGAGGAGTTCCCAGCAAGCCTGGGACACAGGAAACCTTGGGGCAGCTTCCTCCCGGAGGTATCAGGACTGGAAGTGCTGGATAAGAAGTGTGATGCCTTGTCCTGAAGGCCTTCCTCCTTGAAAGCAGCTTCTAAAGGCAGTGAATGGAGAAGAGCAAGGAAACGACCCCAATACCACCAACAGAGGCTGGAAACGCCTCAGGCTGTTTAATCCTAAGAATGATGCATCTGTTGGCTGGCCGGCCGTGGCTCACGTCTGTAATCCCAGCACTTTGGGAGGTCAAGGTGGGCGGATCACCTGAGGTCGGGAGTTCAAGACCAGCCTGATCAACATGGAGAAACCCCATCTCTACTAAAAATACAAAATTAGCCGGGGTGGTAGCGCATGCCTGTAATCCCAGCTACTCGGGAGGCTGAGGCAGGAGAATTGCTTGAACCCGCGAGGTGGAGGTTGTGGTGAGCTGAGATCGCGCGATTTCACTCCAGCCTGGGCAACAAGAGCAAAATTCTGTCTCAAAATAAATAAATAAGCAAACAAACAAACAAAATTAGCCGGGCGTAGTGGAGCATGCCTGTAATCCCAGATGCTCGGGAGGCTGAGGCAGGAGAATTGCTTGAACCTGGGAGGCAGAGGTTGCGGTGAGCCAAGATCATGCCATTGCACTCCAGCCTGGGCAAGAAGAGCAAAACTCTGTCTCAAAAAAAAAAAAAAAAAAAAAAAAAGAATGGTACATCTGTTGGGGATGCAGTGAGGTAAGCATCTTCAGTAAGCAAGGTGTGAAGAGGGGAAAGAGGGAAGGTGAATATGGAGGAGAGGGTGAAGGAGAGCAATGGAAAGGGTAGGATCCCAGCGAAGGGTGATTTGGTTAAAAGGGAGCATGATACAAAGGTGGGGGTGGGGCCAAGAAACAGCCACCATGTGTGGGTGCCGCTGTGCGTGCAGACATTGTTTTCACATCATTGTGGACCAAGAGAGGAAATGCCCACTTCTGGAAGAAAAAGCCACAAATGAGACTTGGAAGGGAAATTGATCAACATCTACAAAAGGGCTTCTTAAAGGAAAAGGCCCTCAGACAGGGCAGAGTTGAGGGAAAGGACAGAGGTTATGAGTGCCTGCAAGAGAAAACACTAAAGGTGGAGTCAGAAGACCTGAGTTCAAGTCCCAGCTCTGCCACTGGTTAGCAGTGGGATCTTGGGTAAGTTGCTCTCCCTCTCAGCCTCACGGACCTCCTGCATAAAAATTGGGGGTTAGACTGGATGATCTCTGAAGTCCTCTCTAGCCTGGTAGTCTATGAGGTTAATAATTTATCAGCAAGCCAATTTAATTTATAGATAGAACATCATTATTTTTGAGTCAGAAAATGACTCTGTAACTATATGCTTTTCTTGGTGATTTCACTTTTTTTTTTTCTTTTAGAGACAGGGTCTTGCTATGTTGCCCAGGCTGGTATCCAACTCCTGGCTTCAAGCAGTCCTCCTGCCTCGGCCTTCCAGAGTTGATTTCATTTTTGTCTTCCAGTATTGTTTTACTGTTGTTCCGTTTGAAAAATTCTAACCTATCTTTTCTGAACTTGAGCTGAGAAGGGAAGGGATTTTGCCCCTGTTGGACAAAAGGATGGTGGCAAGTAGTTTGACCAAGTGCCCTGATTTGCCAGGACTTAGGGGTTTCCCAAGTCAAGGGACTTTTCAGTCCTGCGCAGACTGGAATGGTTGATCACCCTAGTGGTGAGGAAGATGAAGGTCTGGAGGTGGCTTGGAGGAGAGGCTGCTGGGAGAGCTCTTCTCCTGTTCTCTGTTGATCAGGAGTTTCCCTCATCAGTCTGCTGACTTTGTGTGGTGGTTTCATCACAAGTTGTGAGCCCCTTATTGGGGGTATCGGGAGGAGAAGTGAGGGCAACCTTTAAACTAGTCATAGGCCCCAGTTGAGACAATTGTTGCCGGGAAAGAAGCTGAAATGCTTGACTAGCACTGATGCTGTGGGGGATTTTCCCTCTTTCTTCAAAAAAACAGAAAAGACCCAGTGGAAAAAAAAAAAAAGTGATGAGTTGTGAGGCAGGTCGCGGCCCTACAGCCCCAGGAGACGATGCGCAGCTCATTTGCTTAAATTTGCAGCTGACGGCTGCCACCTCTCTAGAGGCACCTGGCGGGGAGCCTCTCAACATCAGACAGTGACCAGTCTGGTGACTCACAGCCGGCACAGCCATGAACTACCCGCTAATGCTGGAAATGGACCTCGAGAACCTGGAGGACCTGGTGAGTAGACACGGGTAGCTTCCTGTTGCCGAGGCCCTGCCTGGAATTCTAATATCCTCTGCCAGAGTCTGAGAGAGAGGGGACAGCGTGGGAATCCTCTCCCGCTGTGGATCTGTAAAATCTAGACAGGTCAGTCAGCTCCTGCCCTTTAAGAGTTTATTTTCCATTCTGTGGAAGAAGCAGATAAGGAGAGCTGCTGTCCTTAGTAGACATCCTTTAGAGGAAGCTGGAAGACATGGGTTCAGGCCCTGCATCCTTCTCTGAGTTGCTATGTGACCGGGAACAGGATACTTCACTTCCCCATTCTTTCTCTCCTTTTCTCTTAGGGTGGGAATATGGAACTAGACAGGAAAGTACCTTTGGAGGTTTTCTTACCATAAGGAGGCTGGCATTGCTCATCAGTCAATCAGTGCATAGCTGTTCATCTCTTGCCATATGATTATATCATCAGGGCACTACATTCTGTGTTGGGTGGAGAAGTTGAGGATCTGGTCTTTGCCCTCAAATAGCTTCTGCTCTGGCCAGAGAAAAAAAATCACTCACTGGAAGCTATTAGACAACAATTATGTGCTAAACTGAGAAGTATGAGAACAGATGGTAGCAAGGAAGAGGATCCCAGCAGGTTGGAGTCGGGGAGCAGGGTGAGAAAACTGTTAATCTGAAAAAATGTCTTGGAACCTGTTGTAGAATCTCTAGAGATAAGGTATTCTTGGAAAGGTTTCTTGGGTGGGCTAAGAAAATGGTCCCCAGCACTACGCTGCCAGCACTCAAGTCTCTGCAGTGAAGCGTAGAGGTGCAGTTGACCTGGTCGTCACTGGGCTCCCAAAAGATGTGTGTGTGGAGCAGCTCAACCGGAGAAACACAGGGTTCCTTGTGGACCGACAGCAGGGGCTGGTTGTAAGGGTTTCTTGGAAACTTCTTCACGGTCTTTTCTCCCCCTAGGGAGGGGACTTGTCTTGGGACTGCATTCTGGGTTAGATCATGAAGGAGCCAAACCCTGGCTCCTACCAACTCTCCTGGCCCAAACTTACCCTGAGATATTGTCTGACTCCCTCCTGCTCCCCCAGCTGGAGTGGACTTTGTAGTTCCACCAACCGTGTTCCCAGACTTGCTTGGAGAAGCCTGCCTCTCGCTTGCCCAGATCGCAAGGCTGGGAAGTGTAAGTAGGACACGGAGAGAAAGTGAGCAGAAGGGCTAACTACCCAAAGCCTGGCCTCTCGGATCCAAACCGCAAGCAGAATCAGAGCCGGACCATTCATCTAATCAGGACCTGCTTCATAATTTGTGGGATCCAGTGCAAAATGAAAACATGGGGCCCCTTGTCGAAAAATTATTAAAAATATCAAGAAGGCAACAGCAGAGCACTAAACCAAGTGGGGGGTCCTGCTGGGTGCAGGCCCCGTGTGACTGCACCAGTTGCACGCCTATGAAGCTGCCCTGAGTCTAATCACAGAGTCTGGGCAATATCCCAAATCAGACTAAAAGGCTGCAGCCCCAAAGGGGCAATGTGCTCCCACCCTGGTCCCCAGTCACGGCTTCTGGCCTCGCCTGATTAGGTTACTGGGCGTCTTCCTCTGCCTGCAGCTTCAAACTGACCACGAGCCCTGACCCAGTTGGATTTCTTAGTAACCGACTGGAGACCTGGCGGGTCCCAGCTTCTGAGAAACCTTGAGTTTCCCCTAACTGCGCGTCTCACCTCACTGAGTGACCTACTAGAGACAGGTGGTGGCAGGGGCCAGGGGCAGCAGGGTATGTCCCGAGAAAACCTACATCTGGGGGAAAGGTACCTAGTGACTTGCTTCATGTCACACCTCAAATGAGTGATCCTCAGCCAGGCATTCAAATATCTGGATCCCTCACTCAGGGTCTAGCCAGGAGTCCAAGAGTTCTCAACCATCTGGGCTCTGGAGTTCTTCAGCCAGCCACCAGTGCGTCATTCTCCCTTCACGAATCTCCTACATACCCTGTCTCCAGGGCCAGTGTCCCCTCAGAACACAGACCCTCTCCTCCACCCCCACCTACTCACTGAAGGGCCGTGAGCAGCTTGGCAGACTGTCCCTCAGTGTCACAGTACAAAAACCCCGGGGCGTAGTGGTACAGGCAGGAGAATCTTACATGTAACAGCTTCTCAATAAGTATTTATTGATTTGTGATGCAGTAAAGCTCTTAGTTCACCATTTTCCTCTGGAATTAGTCCAGGTTCTTCTATTCATTCTGCTTCCTAGTCTCCTCCTTGTCCTTGCCCATACCAAGTATTGGTTCATATTCCTTGAACACTGGGTTTTACACTCTAATGTTGGGCTAAGAACTGGAGACTTTTGGCTACACAAACTTGCCAGGAAAAAAAAAGAAAAGGAACTGGGGGCTCCTCGCCATAAGCCAGGTTGGTCATTCTATATTCCATTTGTCCTGTTGAACTCGAAGACCAACTTGAGCCGCTTAAAATGTCCACTTCTTTAAGGCAGGGGCCGGGAGGTGTGGAGGGGCTGCTAATTCTCAAGAATGAATGGTCCAAATAGAAAAAAATTAGATGGCTAAGAGCCAGGAATCAGAAGATTCCAGGTCCTGGGGTGGGCATGCCAGGGACCCATCCTGCTGGAAAGGCAGATCCAGGCAGACCTAGAGCAGCCCCTGTCTATGCGAACCTTGATCTGAGAGCCTCCTTCCAACAGAACCAGGGCCTGGGCTGGGGCACCCACAGAGGCTGGTCATAAACTATACCTCCAGCCCCACCCTGCACACCAACCAGAAAGGGAAGCTGCTATAGCACAGGGCGAAGCTGGCCCAAGCCCCAGAGCCTGGCTTTCTATGACCCCTCTCCATAGATAATTACTACACATCATGACTAGAGCATCACAGGCTACACGGCCCGTCCACGTGGACCATCTCATTTCATCACGGAGGTGTGAAGAACAGGAACCAAAACTAGCTCAGGCTGTTTCTGGGGGGAAGGGAGGTTCTCCACCCGCCCCCCGCCAATCAGATCAAAAGTCCCAGAGCAACCCCAGCAGAGCAGGCCCAACTGGGGGTGTGGTTGGAGGGATCAGACATGAGGGAGAGCCCCAAGGCCAGGCTGAGGATGGGTCAGGGTCAAAGTGAATCTGGGTTCAGGCATACAGACTGCAGAGTCGTCAGGAACTCTTGCCTTCCCCAGGGATGCAGTCTGCAGCTGATCCCACTCCTCTAGCAGAACGGCATCAACAGTGGCCGTGTGTGTGGACCTGAGAATCAGGACACAAGAATGAGCGTTCTTTCAAGAGTGGTGGGGCAAAATATTTCCAGCCCAGGAGATGGTTTCAAGAGGCTGCCACACACACCTGGGAGGCCTGTCTATCTGCACCTTGGATTGTGTGACTCTGTATCCAAAGGGCAAAGAGATGCTGGGGTGCCAGGTGGGACCCCTTTAAGCCTAAAGTCTTGCTGCAGAGGCTTGGAGTAGGTTAAACTGTCCCCCTAAAACCACATCCAGCGCAGTACCTGCTTCTAATGGCCAAAACCCGTGGGAAGAGATGGAAGAGGAGTTTCACAGGCTTGTCCCTGAAGGCTATGGGTGCAACAAGGGAGATGTGACAAATGGCAAGCCAGAGTCTCAGATGGTCTTTAAGGGCTGTGGGCCTCCTGAAGAAAGACGGGGTAAGGGATACAGACCTACACCCTCACTCACAGCCCAGTCTCATTCCTCCAGACCCCTGCACTCCTTAAGCCACCGAAGGCTGGAATGACAGATACCCTGGCTGGCTCCATTCACAGCTCCTGACTCTCAGCTGGGAATATCCACACAGGGACATAAAAGGAGATGGAGCTTGCATGCTCCCCGTGGCCAGAGCAATGACTGGCGTCTGTGTGCAGACACCTCCCGTGGCCAGCATGACTCAGGTCTTGGAGTCCTGGGGTTCGGCCTGAGTGAGCCACGCACGCAGGCAGCCCTGCCCCCTTCTCGGGGCTGAGAAGCAAGGTCAGGCTGGGGCATTCACTAGTGGCAGAATGGACTAGAAAAGCAAAGTCTCCAGCTACTGAGCTAGACAGAGATCACACTGAGAACCAGCTCAGCCCCAGGCAGGGCAGGACAGACAGAGAATCTGGGAGTGAGAGTGAGGGGCATTTGAAGGCAGAGTCCAGCATCCTTCTTCCCAGGGCAGGAATCTCTTCCCGCACACTTGGGCTCAAACGTTCCTCTCCTTCCCAAGGGTCTCATCTCATTGCTGGACAGTTCTGCCTGTTAGAAAGTTCTCCCTCCTTTGACTGAAGCTCTACCCCCTCAGCTTCTGCCCAATCCTTCTGGATGCCCCAGAAGCCCACAGCAAGAGTCCATTGCTGCTCCTCTTGCCCATGGAGCTTCTTTTCAATCCGTGACATCAGCCCTCATGGACTCAAGGTGAACAGATGAAGGTAACAGTGGCCCTTCTGCTGGCCACGTCACTCCCATGACTCATCTTAAGCTTGTAGGCAACAAACTCCCAAGTCTTTCTCACCAACTGTTGTTACCTGGTCTTCCCTAACTTATCCCTGGATGGGTAAAGTTTTAAACCTGAGTCCTGGCTTGTATATTTTCCCCACGCAATTTCATGTGGTTAGGTTGGGCCCATGGTTCCAGCTTGTAAAGAGCTCTGTGTTGCCTGAGAGTGCCCCCAAAGCTAGGTTGAGAGTGCTGAAGAGGAGGGGACCCAGGATAGATCCCTGAGGCATGCTAGACACCCCTGCCCAATGTACCTGCTGACATAGAATCCCCATTAGCAAATGTGAGCTGAGCTTCATGCTGGTCAGTGCTGGGCAGTGGGGCAGCTTCATTATTTGGAGAAGTGAGGTGGGGCTTGGAAACTTAATTATCCAGGGAGGAGCCTGCATCCTACAGTGGAGGGAAGGAGAAGAGTAACATTTTGGGCCCTACCACAGGCCAAGTACTTTGCATCTCTTTACACCCCCCACCTTTCCCTAAGCCCCTCAATACTGGACACTGTTACAGCCCCTGCTCCTCCGCAGTGCTCACAGCAATTTTCTAACTAGATTCTAGCTCCACTCTCAGCCTCATTCTGGTCATCTTGTTTCTTGTCTATGCAAGGTGGGTGTTGCTGTCAGAGTGTGTGTGTTCATGAGGGCCTTGGGTTTCTACAGCTTTTCATGTCAAAGAATGGGTACACCGCTCACGCAAACGGTCTGCCCTATGCTCCCTCTGGGCAAGGATTGAAGGGCTTCCTTCAGCACAACATGCCCCACAGTATTCAGGATTCCTGATTCCTCAACTTCCCAGGAAGCAAGAGCCAACCTTGCTTTATTGCCTCTCTCCATAGTTTGGGGGAGATTGGGGTAGCTAGAACTCCTATGTGTGGGAAGTGGCTTTAACATGTGCCACTCCTGAACCCCCAAAACGTCTGTTTGACACCTCCTGGTGAGATGTGCTGTCAGTTCCCAGCACCCCTCAAACCAGCTTCCTCCCATCTTCCTCTCTCTGACGCTGCCAAACAAATACCTCTTGGCAAGGAGGAAGAGACAGGCCCCTCCCAACCCCCCTCTAAATCTGGTTCTCAGGAGATGGGAGCCCTAGGGACAGAAACCCAGGGCTTTCTGGGTCAGATAGGCTGGTTGGACCTAAGCCCTCACCCAGGCACAGCCAAGGTAGGTGGAGTTCAGCCCTGCTGACGGCCCCAGGCCCTGCTGCTCTCCTCCCTCTGCATGAATGGCTTGGCTCTGCGTGACGACTGCTGAATTCCAGTATTAGTCAAGTGGGTGTGCTCAATGACAATACTGGAAAGAGCTCCCAATAGAGAGAGAGCACTCAAGATAGGATCTAGGATCCAGGCGGTCAAGGTTATTGGGAGAAGGCAGAATGCAGAAGACGACGGAGTGAGTCCCTGCAGAGACACTTGCCTAAGTCTCAGATTATCAGGGCTCCTGGCCTTCTCTGGGAAACTGCTTTCAGAGCAGGTCAGCACACATCTGTCCTATGTAAAACACATGACCTTGGGAGGGGGACACAGAAGGCCTGCTTCTCAGACCTTTGCCATCTGGTTAGAAAGTGGTCATCCCACCCCTGGGTGCTGTAATAAATGCACACGCATCATAAGGAGAAGAGAGAATTCCAAGAGGGGAGCCGGCAAGGATGTGGGAAGATGGGATTGAATTCGGCTTTGGAGGAAGGGTAGAAATTAGATAGGCTAATTTGGAAAGAAAGACCTGCTAGGCAGAAGGAAAAGGCCAAGCAGAGGTTTGGAGACAGGAATGTGTTGGGCTGGTAGGGAGAGGCCGAGGGGTGACCTAGAGCAATAATATATTAATAGAAGACAAAGTTTGAAAGGTCAGAGGAATATACATTTGGGAGGAACATAAAGGCTCTGTTGGGGAGGTTAGACTTCATCCCACAGGTCCATGGTTTTCAAATGAAAGTAGAACCATTTTCTTCAACAAAAGCTTATGTGTGAAGCACTACACAAGTCAAAAGTGGAGAGCTATAGTTTAAAGTCAAGGAGGGGAGCCTGGAGCCACAACACCACTCCCCACCCCAGGGGAACCCTGTGACACACACACACAGTCATGGGTACTCTAAAGAAAGTTCTTGGAGCTGGGCGCTGTTGTCACACACCTGCAGTCCCAGCTACACAGGAGGCTGAGGCAGGAGGAGGATCACTTGGGCCCAGGAGGTCGAGGTGTAGTGTGCTATGATCACACCTATTAATAGCCACTGCACTCCAGCCTGGGCAACATAGCAAGACACTATCCATCAAAAAACAAAAACAAAGGTGTGTGTTTGGGAGAGAAATTCCATGGGATCCTACTGCATGGGATGTTCTGCAATTAGTTCTAAACTTTATTTTTTTTTAAAATGTTTTGTAGAGTTGAGGTCTCACTATGTTGTGCAGGCTGGTCTTGAACTCCTGGTTTCAAGCAATCTTCCCACCTAAGCCTCCCAAAGTGCTGGGAGCCACTGTGCCCAGCAGTTCTGAAATTTAGCAATGTGTGAATGGCACTAAGTATGGCTTACTCTACTCTTTTTTTTGAGACTGGGTCTTGGTCTGTTACCCAGGCTGGTGTAGTGGCATGATCATAGTTCACTGCAGTCCGAAATTCCTTGGCTTAAGTGATCCTTCTGCCTTGTCCTCCCAAAGTGATGGAATTACAGGCCTGAGCCACCATGCCCAGACTCCAATAAATCTTCTACTGACGAACATTATCACAAATATGACTTTTTCTTATAGTTGACTTTGTTATTAAATGTGAAATTGAGACCTGGTACGGTAGCTCATACCTGTAATCCCAGCACTTTGGGAGGCCGAGGTGAGTGGATCACTTGAGGTCAGGAATTCGAGACCAGCCTGGCCAACATGGTGAAACCCTGTTTCCACTAAAAATACAAAAAAAATTACCTGGGTGTGGTGGCAGATGCCTGGAATCCCAACTACTCGGGAGGCTGAGGCAGGAGAATTGCTTGAACCCAGGAGGCAGAGGTTGCAGTGAGCCAAGATCGTGCCACTGCACTCCAGCCTGGGCAACAAGAGCAAAAATCCACCTCAAAAAAAAAAAAGTGAAATTGAAAAAAAAAAAAAGATAAAGACAAAAAACAAAAGAAAACTACTGCTTATAGGTGATGGGGAACCAATAAAGGACTTTAAGCAGAACACTGATGCAATGGGATTTGTGTTTTAGAAAACTCACCCTGTCCTCTGTGCAGGATGTGGACAGGAGTAGAGAAGCTGGTGGAGACAGGACCCATGGAGAGATGGTCTCCTGAGCATTAGAGTGAAGAGAAGGAAGACTAGACTGAGGCAATGGCAGAGGGATGCTGTGGGAAGGGTTGGCAGATGGCTCTGCCCTTGCACTGATGTGTCTCCCACACCTGCTTCTCACAGAGCCCCATTCCCCCAGAGCCAGAAAGAAAGACCCAGGTTGGGGAATGGGTCTGCTCAGCATTAGGAGTGAGTGTGTGACCCACAACTGTGGCTCCTGAGAGGCAAGAAAGCCCTGTGGCACCCAGTGTGACCATCCCCTCCTTGTGGGGGGGCCTTGCTCTCCTAAAATGGGGGCAGCATTAAGCCACTCAGAGCCTGGTGGACAGGGTACCCCATCCTATCCTCTGCCTCCCTGGGGCTCATCATTTATAGTATTGCCTTTTTGAACCCACATAGGTTGGTTATAATTGATTTTGAATTGCCTGGGGAGGGGCTTGGGTAGGGAGGGTGGGAAGAACAGAGCTGGGAGGTGAGGAGGAACAGGTGCAGGGGACAGCTGTGAGTGAAAGGTGTGAAAACAGGCACATGTCTTCCTTTGTGGTTAGCTGGGTAAACAACCTGAGTGCTGGGGTGATGGAGGTGGGGTGATGGGGAGAGGAAGAGGAGGATGGGGAGGAGGGAACTTCCGGAGACATCACGGGCACGCCCCCTGCGCTTGGAGTAGGCTCTCTCCTTCTCTCCTGCCAGTCTCCCCGTGTTGCCCTCACTTTCTCCTGCCTCTCTCTGCCTCTGGGCTTTCTGCTTCTGAGTGCTCCTAGCTACAGGGAGGTTGCCAGTGATGGGAAGTAGCAGGGAACCTGCATCTACTGCCCCTAGAAGGAAGCCCAGGCAGGGTTGTTCAGTGGGAAGTATTGGCTTTGGAAGTAGATAAATGTCGGTTCACACAAACCTGATCTTTAGCAAGACACATCTGCAAAATAGGAATACTATTTTTTTTTTTTTTTTGAGACGGAGTCTCGCTCTGTCGCCCAGGCTGGAGTGCAGTGGCACCATCTCGGCTCACTGCAAGCTCCGCCTCCCGGGTTCACGCCATTCTCCTGCCTCAGCCTCCCGAGTAGCTGGGACTACAGGTGCCCACCACCTCGCCCGGCTAGTTTTTTGTATTTTTTAGTAGAGACGGGGTTTCACCATGTTAGCCAGGATGGTCTCGACCTCCTGACCTTGTGATCCGCCCGTCTCGGCCTCCCAAAGTGCTGGGATTACAGGCTTGAGCCACCGCACCTGGCCGAAGGAATACTATTACATACCTTGAGCAGGTTGTGCATATTGAACCAGATGGGAGGCTATTACTGCCATTTCAGTGATAACGGAGATGGTCAGGAACAGCGAGACCCATGAGGAGGGAGCCACAGGCCACGTCAGCACCCGCCTGCCCCCAGCCCCCAGCACGATGCTAAGTTGCAGTGCCCGACTGTTCTGCTCGGAACTGAAACAGACGGGTCCTTGTACCAACCAGGTCCATTCCCCAAATTGAAATCCTGTGACTCCAGCCCCCAAGGCTGCAGGCTTCCGTACATGAGGACCCCAAAACACAAGCTGACTTATGGGGCCCAGCCCCTCAGCACTTACAAAGCATGGCCACCCGCACACCTCCCTTCATCTGCACCACCACTCTAAGGAATGCGATCCCTTTGACAGGCAGAAAACTGAAGTTGGAAAAGACAAAGTGATTTGTTCCACATTGAAATTTGAAACTTGACATTTGGTCAGTGGACCCTGTGTAGGAAAAACCTCCAAGAGAGCTAGGGTTCCTCTCAGAGAGGAAAGACAGGTCCTCAGGTCCTCACCCTCCCGTCTCCTTACCCTTGCAGTTCTTGGAATTTGACAAATTCGACAACTATAACGACACCTCCCTGGTGGAAAATCACCTCTGCTCTGCCACGGAGGGGCCCCTCATGGCCTCCTTCAAGGCTGTGTTCGTGCCCGTGGCCTACAGCCTCATCTTCCTCCTGGGCGTGATCGGCAACGTCCTGGTGCTGGTGATTCTGGAGCGGCACCGGCAGACACGCAGCTCCACGGAGACCTTCCTGTTCCACCTGGCCGTGGCCGACCTCCTGCTGGTCTTCATCTTGCCCTTTGCCGTGGCCGAGGGCTCTGTGGGCTGGGTCCTGGGGACCTTCCTCTGCAAAACTGTGATTGCCTTGCACAAAGTCAACTTCTACTGCAGCAGCCTGCTCCTGGCCTGCATCGCCGTAGACCGCTACCTGGCCATTGTCCACGCTGTCCACGCCTACCGCCACCGCCGCCTCCTCTCCATCCACATCACCTGCGGGACCATCTGGCTGGTGGGCTTCCTCTTTGCCTTGCCGGAGATTCTCTTCGCCAAAGTCAGCCAAGCCCATCCCAACAACTCCCTGCCACGTTGCACCTTCTCCCAAGAGAACCAAGCTGAAACGCATGCCTGGTTCACCTCCCGATTCCTCTACCATGTGGTGGGATTCCTGCTGCCCATGCTGGTGATGGGCTGGTGCTACGTGGGGGTAGTGCACAGGTTGCGCCAGGCCCAGCGGCGCCCTCAGCGGCAGAAGGCAGTCAGGGTGGCCATCCTGGTGACGAGCATCTTCTTCCTCTGCTGGTCACCCTACCACATCGTCATCTTCCTGGACACCCTGGTGAGGCTGAAGGCTGTGGACAATACCTGCGAGCTAAATGGCTCTCTCTCCGTGGCCATCACCATGTGTGAGTTCCTGGGCCTGGCCCACTGCTGCCTCAACCCCATGCTCTACACTTTCGCTGGCGTGAAGTTCCGCAGTGACCTGTCGCGGCTCCTGACCAAGCTGGGCTGCACCGGCCCTGCCTCCCTGTGCCAGCTCTTCCCTAGCTGGCGCAAGAGCAGTCTCTCTGAGTCAGAGAATGCCACCTCCCTCACCACGTTCTAGGTCCCAGTGTCCCTCTTTATTGCTGCTTTTCCTTGGGGCGCGCAGTGATGCTGGCTGCTCCCTCCAACAGGAGCTGGGATCCTAAGGGCTCACGGTGGCTTAGAGTGTCCTAGGAGTATCCTTAGCTGGGGTAGCTAGAGGAACCCACCCCCATTTCTAGGACATCCCTGCCAGCTCTTCTGCCAGCCCTGGGACTCGGCTGGAGCCCAGGGAGCGGAAAGCAGCTCGAAGGCACAGTGAAGCCTGTCGCTACCCATCAGCCCTCCTGGGCTGAGAGAACCTCATGTACCTCCCATTCTAATCACCCAACGCTCAGGAAACAACTTCTACTTCTGCCCTTGCCAACGGAGAGCGCCTGTCCCTCCCAGAACACATCCATCAGCTTAGGGCTGCTGACCTCCGCAGTTTCCCCTCCTGCCCACCTGTCCACAAGGCCAGGAGAAGCTGATCCCCTCTCCCCTCCTACCCACCTTCCGCAAGGCCAGGAGAAGCTGATCCCCTCTCCCCTCCTACCCACCTGTCCGCAAGGCCAGGAGAAGCTGATCCCCTCTCCCCTCCTACCCACCTGTCCGCAAGGCCAGGAGAAGCTGATCCCCTCTCCCCTCCTACCCACCTGTCCGCAAGGCCAGGAGAAGCTGATCCCCTCTCCCCTCCTACCCACCTGTCCGCAAGGCCAGGAGAAGCTGAGCACCAGGGGATGAGTGGAGGTTAAGGCTGAAGAACGGCCAGCTGGCAGCAGACTGTGGCCTTCAGACAACTCAGTCCCTAAAAACACAGACATTCTACCAAGTCCCCAAGCCTGCAGCCATTTTGACCAAGCAGGAAGCTTGGACTGGTTGAATTCAGGTAGCTGCCACTGGCTCGGACTGAAACAGTGCTTGGTCCTCCCCATGTCACCGGGTCCTGGGTGGTTTGCAGGCAGGGCCGTCTCTAGGTGCCCTTGGAGACCAGCCAGTAACCTGAGGAAGTGCAAAGGCCAAGAAGCAAGAGAGAAACCCGACAGAGGAAAGAAAAGAGCTTTCTTCCCCAACCCCAAGGAGGGACATGGATCAATGAAACCCGGTGGTCCCCTCCACCAGGCAAGATGGAGTGGGGTGGAGAACTCCTAGGGTGGCCGGGTCCAGGGGATGGGAGGTTGTGGGCACTGATGGGGAAGGAGTCTGGCTTGTTGCCTCCTCACTCCCTTCCCACAAGCTACAGACCCGAGGAAACTCAGGAGTCCGAATGGAGAAAGGTGGACTGGAAGGGGCCTGTGGGAGTCATCTCAACCATCCCTTCTGTGGCATCACCTTAGGCAGGGAAGTATAAGAAACACACTGGGGCAGGGAAGTCCCCAGGCCCCAGGAAGCCATGCCCTGCCTCTGCGAGGATGCCACTCAGATGGAACCGCAGGAAGCTGCTCCGTGCTTGTTTGCTCACCTGGGGTGTGGGAGGCGCTCCCTCCCACCTCCCTCCCACAGTTCTGGGCGCTCCCTCCCACCTCCCTCCCACAGTTCTGGGCACTCCCTCCCACCTCCCCAGCCTTTGATCGGGTAGGGAGTCAGGGACCCCTGCACTTGTTCCACCAAGCCAAGCAGCCAAGCTCCTTGGGAGGCCCCACTGGGGAAATAACAGCTGTGGCTCAGGAGAGAGTGTCTTCACGGCAGAACAAGGAAGACCTGGGACGCGCCTTTTTTCTCTGACTATCTCCTAGCAAGCTGGGTAATCTAATCCACAGAGGAGTCTGAAGCAGAGGCAAAGAGGCAAGAGGCTGGATTTTGAATTTTCTTTTTAATAAAAAGGCACCTATAAAACAGGTCAATACAGTACAGGCAGCACAGAGACTCCCGGAACAAGCCTAAAAATTGTTTCAAAATAAAAACCAAGAAGATGTCTTCACATATTGTATTTATATATTTATATTTATATATATATATTTATATAATGGTACAAAATGGCTAGGGGTATGGCCATGGATGGAGGGAAGAGTAGGCTGGCCTGTGGCACAGGTGGGAGAAGAGGGGACGGAGAGGGCACTCGGCCCGCTGCGATCTGACCCCTCTCTCCTCAGGGCAGGAAACACAGAGTCAGACAGTTTGGGGGGTCTTGGGCCAGGGGTGGAGGGCTCAAGGGCACAGGGCCCAGGCTGAGGCAGGGCGGGCAAAGCGCCTGGCAGGATGAAGGGCAAGTGACCCCCCAAACACAGAGGCCCTGGCCATAGCCCCTGGGAGGTGGCCGGGGGGAGTCAGGGGCCTGTTGTCAGCCCCAGAGGAAGCGCTGGACCTGGCCGATGGTGGGCCGAGAGGACAGCACCAGGCTGGGAGAAGTGGGGCAAGTTCCCTTTGTATTACAGCTGCCAGTGCGAGACCAGGCCCTCCAGGCCAGGAAGGCTAGGGACTGGTCCTGGTAGAAGACACCCTGTCTAGAATGGCCCTTGGCCCTGGAGGCGGGGCGCAAAAGGCCTCAGCCAGGGAACTGCCCTGCCACCTCCCAAGGCAGGAAAGGAAGTGAGAAAAGGAGTTTTTTACTCCTGGGGCCAAAGTAGGGGACAAACACCCAGTCGTATATGGCTTCAGCTCTGACCAAAGGCGGATGGGGAGCTCTCCTGGGGAGGAGCAGGGAGCCTAGGGGGAGGCAGTGGCTGTGCCTGGGTGGACACAGACAGATCTGGTACATGGCCCTGAGCCCTGGGCAGAGGGACAACCTTGCCGGTGAGTTGGCAGGCAGAAAGGAGGCGGCAGGATGCTGTTTCCCTGATTCCATCTTCAGGGGGTGGAGACTGGAGGGGAGGTGCACTGACTCAGATGAACTGTTCTCCCCCTTCTTTGATAAGAAGTAGGTGGCAGCAGCCTCTGGAAGTCAGGGCCCTGGAGGTTACCCGGCCCATGGCTACTGCAGCCACAGGCCCCAATGGCACCATGTCACACCTTCCATGGCTCCACTCAAGGGGGCCACACAGCCACCACCTCTTCCTCCTTTCCTTCATCCCAAACTGGGACAAAAGACTTCAAGTTCTGGCTAAGATGTAGCAGCAGGGGTCGCCCAGGCATCCAAAGTGGGAAGCCAGGGCCCCGTGTCACCGGTGTGGGCAAACCCGTGTGCGTGTGCACACATGTTCTCCCCGAATCACTCAGCAGCAGACAGGCTGCCGCCCTGGGGGTCTCAGCCCTGCTAGGGCTCACCAGGTGGAAGCCTAGGTGGTCTGACCTCAGTTTAGGAGTGGGGCATTTACGTCATTTTACCATTTGGGAAGGGGACAGGAATGGTATCCTTAGGGACCCAGAGACACTGCAAACAGTGGGTGGCCATGTAGGCCTGCACATCCTGGGTCCAGGGGAATGGAGAGGGCAATAACTTGAAGAAGGGGGAAGGGTTTCTTTTATCCTTTTTTTTTTTTGTGTGACTTCTATCAAAACACAGAAATACAGCACACGCACAAACCAGCACAAAAGCGCAGCGCTCTATTTACAGCTCCGGCTGGCACCTGCCCACCTGGCCAGCCGCCTGCAGGGAGAGGAGGGAGAGGGGTCAGCCACATCAGCAGGGAAAGGATACGAAGCAGGTAAAGACAGAAGGAAAATGGGCGGGTGCAGAGAAACGAAGAGGGAGGTGGAGCTCCAGCAATGTGGACACGAGGAGACAAGAGCAGAAGGGCTGGGGGAGACCTGACCTGTCCTTCCTCTCTCCCCCCAGATCCCACCCAGGACTCCAAAAGCACAGCTGAAGGGGGTGTGGCGGGTGTAGGGATGCAGGGAAAGAGGTAAAATAGAGGCTCCATAGGAATTGGGAGGAGTGGGGGAGGGGCAGTCCTGGTGGCCAAAATGGAACCAACCCCAAGGCCAAAATCCCCCCACCCCACTCTGCCACATCCCCCTAAGCTGCCAGCACATCTGGTTTCCACAAATGCCACTCCCCACGCAAGCTCCCTCCCACCCCCTCCACCCCACCCCTCGACCCAGGCCATCCCAACATTGAGGGAAAGAACTTTGTTAAGGTTATCGTATTTGCAACATTGCCCCGGCTCCAGCCCCGGCAGCGACTTCTAGAAAGGAAGGTTGGCCATGCCGCCTGGCGCCGGGAGGTAGCCCATCTGGCTGTCCAGGGACACACTGCGCTGCCGAAGGGGGTGGGACACCATGAGGTTCTGCTGGGGCGGGGGGCCCATGAGGGAGCCCTGTGGGGAGAGCATGTGGGGCGGCTGGCTGTAGACCTCGCCCCCCACGCCCCGCTGCTTCATCAGCATGAAATTCTGCTGGGTCATGAGGCCTTGTGGAGGTGACATGACCCCCTGGTGCAGGCCATGGGGCACCATCCCCTGCTGTGGGGGCACACCTGTCCTGCCCAGCAAGGACATCTGTCCGGGGTGGCACATGGACATGTTGAGCCCCCGCTGGACGCCCTGCTGGCCTGGGAGGTTGGGAGGCCGAGAGGGAGTCTGCTCCGCCATCATGTTCTGCAGGTTCATGAGATGCAGATTGGGGGGCTGAGCCTTGGGGGGCTGGTTCTCGCTCTTGGGGAAGTATTGGAGGGTGCTGCTTGGCTTCTCAGAGGGGATGATCCTTGACAAGTCGAACTCGGGGATCCCCGTTGGGGTGGGCCGGATCACCTCGCTCAGCTCGGGGTCGTTCAGCACTGATGCCACCCCAGGGAGCACACCCGGTGGGTATGTGTCGCCCATGCGCCCAGCCATGGCTTTGCCCATCAAGTGCTGCTGGGGAGGCATGGGGCCTGGCGGCTGGTTGGGCAGGTCCTCGGGAGGCAGGGGCATGCCTGACGGGTAGTGCTGCTGCAGGCCAGGCCCCCCGCCCCCACCCCCAGTGGGGGCCATGGCACCATGTGGCTGCTGCAGTCGAGGGGGGAAGGGCATCATCTGGGAGGAGCTGGGCACCGGGCCACAGGGGGCATTCAGGGAGTCGGGGCCCCCTGGAGCCATCATCATGGAGTTTTGAGGGGGCCCTCCTGTCCCCTGTGGGTTGGGATGCAGTGGAATGTTGGAGCCCAGAGGGGTGGGAGAGGGCAGCATGGTGGGTGGGGGCTCATGGGACAGGGGCTGCTGGCCTGGCAGGTTCATGCCCATGGGGCTCTGGGCAGCGGCTGAGTTCAGGTGCATCTGGCTGGGCTGGCTGTTGCTGATCCCTGCAGGGAATAAAGACAGGGGGTCAGGCACGGTGCGCCCAGCTCGGGGAGGGTGCAGGGCTCAGGCCTTCTCCACTCCCAAGCCAGGTGGTGCCAGGGGTCGGAGTTTTCACCACTGGCTTCCCCTGGCTGGGAGGGAAGGGACTGGAGGCACTGAAGCTAGAAGCCAAGAGACTAAGTTCTGGCTCAGGTCGCAGACACCGCCAGGTGTTGGAAAGACCACTCGAGTGCTCTGGGCTGCATTTCACTAATGACTCCCGTGAGTGGGAGCAGCATCCCGGAGCCTCCACCCCCATGCCCAGAGCCTTCAGAAGCACAAAAAGTCAGCACAACCACAGCTGTGCTCCCCGATCCCAGTGCCCACACCAGCTGGCCTCCCTGGGGCCCCCGCCTGTCCTCGCACCTGGCCCAGAGCCCTGTGGTGGTGGTGGGGGGGGCAGCAAGGGCCGGTCAGGCAGCAGCTCGTCGTCTGAGGTGGCGATGGTCTTGATGGCATTGTGGTAGAGCGGGGTGGAGCTGGGCATGGCGTACTTGGACATCTGGGTCATCATCAGTGACAGGGGGTTCTGGGAAGGCGTGGGGTCTGGGGAGGAAGTGAATGGTAGGCTGGGGTTCATGAGGCCGCTGGGAGGGTTGGCGGGAGGTGCTGAGGAGCTGCTCCGGGGGCCGCTAGGCGGGAGGGCACCTACAGAAACGGGGAGACAAAGAGAGCAGGGGTGACTGGGGAGGGGCAGATGAGTTCGGCTGTGGATATTGGGGGGGTTTAGGAAGAGGTCGGTTCCCCAAATCACCTGGTCCTTCAGACACACCCACAGGCCCCCAGTATCTCCTGAGCCCACTAGTCTTCAAGCAATCCCTGCAGCCTCAGGGCCCCGGGCAAGGGGAAGATCCTGGGCACCAAGTACAATCCCTCAAAATGCCTGAGGGACTCATGTAGTGCCCTCTGAGAAAGCCCACAGCTGTCATCATCTGCCCCGCGAGCAGAGTCATCCACCTCTGGGCCCCAGTACAGAGGCCTCGACTCACTGCCCAGCCCCAGCATGGGCACACTGCTCGGAGCCTGCCTGCCTGTCTGCCTGCGCAATTGACTCACCCTGTTCCATGTTGCTCAGGGTGGTGGAAGAGTTCATGTTGAGAGGCGGCTGCTTGTTCTGGGAGACCCCAGGACTGGGCATGGCCGTCTTGGGTGAGGCAACCCAGCCTGGAGAAGGCACCGCCATGGAAGGAGACTTGAGCCTGCTGGGCGAGCCAGTGGGCGAACGGACACTGAGGGAGGAGCCAAGGACCTGGGGTGACTTGAGAGGTCCTGGCGGGTTGGCAGAAGGCAAGGGCACCATCTGTGAGGGAGTCTGGGGTGACTTGAGGTTGGCAGAGGGCGAGGTGACCAGGGGTGAGTGCACCTGGCTAAGGGTGGGTGACTTCAAGTGACCCATGCCTGGTGAGCCCATCTGATTAATACTGATGGTGAGGTCCGAAGGCCGCCTGCCTAGCCCCCGGTTTGGGGCTGAATGCACGGTCCCGGGAGGGTTGGAGGCAGAGGGCAGAGGCATGTGGCTGAGCCGGGTGGTGCCCACGTTGCTCATGGGCATTGAGCTCTGATCAGGGCTGAACATGTCTTGGGTATTGCCCATGTCCTGGGACATGGCTTGGTAGGGTCCCTGGCCCCCAGAGAATCCCTGCTGGCCCTGGTTGGGAAACTGTGAAGGCATCAGCATCTTTTGCGGGCCGCCCATCACGCCACTGCTGTTCTGGGCCCGAACCCGGGCCATCTCCTCAGGACTGAGTCCCTGGGGCCCCATCATGTCCCCAGGGCCCCGCATCTTCTGTGACATCAGCATCTGCTGCTGCGGGGTCATCTGCACGTTCAGGTTCATGTTCATGTTCATGTTCACATTCATGTTCATGTTGAGGTTGCCTGGCCCCATGGGCGGGTCCACCTCCCTCAGCCCAGACTGTCCCATGGGAGGGCTCAGGAGGCCCCGGCCTCCACCAAACTCCATGCCCATGGGAGTGCCCGCCAGGCCCTCACTGCCAGCCATCTGCCCTGGGAACATGGCAGGATCCATCTGCCGGTGTGCCTGCATCATCCGCTCCATCTCCATGCTCTGTCCCATGCCACCGCCTGCCATGCCCAGGGGGCGCTGCATGCCCATCGACCGCTTCTCCAGCAGCTGGTGCCGCAGCAGCTCCTCACGGACTCTGGGGGTCATGAATCGCTCCGCCTCACCCTGCCCACCTGGGTAGGGCATGGTGTTCTGGGCAAAATTGCTGGGTCCCCCCATAGGGGGCAAGTCTTCGGTCCAGCCCATGCCTGGTCTTACGGGCCTCTGCATGGCATTCATGGGCACCTCCATGGGCATACTCTGCATGCCCCCAAACCCAGGCACCCGTTGTATCTGGTTGCCTGGGAAACGGGGGCCAGGAAAGGGAGGTCCGCCCCGGAGCTGCATGGGATCTTGAACATCCATGGGTCCCCGCAGCTGCGCACCCATTCCAGGCGGCCACTGATCCCCAGGCTTGCTGTGGTAAGGAGGTGGGGGCCCCCTCACCATCATGCCCCCCATGCCCATCATGTCCTGCAGAGGGCGGCCCCCGTGCAGCCCAATCTGTTCCTCTTTCCGCCGTTTCTCCTCGTAGTACTCCTCCTGCAGCTTGCGCCAGGCCACCTGCTCCGGCGTGAGGCTGTCCTGGCCCAGCCTCTGTATCATCATGTTCATCTGCTGCCCCATGTCCCCACCCGGAGGGTGCCCTGGCACTTCGTGCTCCAGAGGGGGGCCCCCTAGGCTCTGTGTCTGCGAAATCATGGACTGCAAGGGTTCCTCGTACTTCTTCAGCCCGCTGGGAGGGGCCGTGGGTGGCTGCTGGGTGGGGGGAGGGGGGGCTTGTGCTGGGGGGCCCCCCTCACCCGCTCCTCCTGGGGGCCCCTTGAGGAAGGGCTCAGTCTCTCCGCTGCGGAGCAGCAGTCGCTCAATGTCTCGCAGCGTCTGGAGGGACCGTTCCCGGTGCTCCAGCTGCTCTTTGGACAGGCCCTCTGAGCCCGCCAGGCTGCGCTGCCCGTTTCCAGTGGGGGCTGCCTCCCCCAGCAGGGCAGGGCCGGGGGCACTGCTGGGGTCTCCTCCAGGAGGCAGAGGGTTGTTGGCGGTGGTAGCCGTCGGGGTGTTAGGGTGGGTGCCCCCAGTCCCACCACCTGTGCTGGCAGCTCCCACTGAGCTGGGGGCCAGGTCCTGACTGCTGTCCTCAGGAGGCCCCTCTGGGGGCAGAGCAGGCGGGGCACTGCCAGGGGCCGGGGGTGGCGGCGGCGGCAGTGGAGGTGGCTGGGACTGTGGGGTGCCCGCTGTCGGCGTGCTCAGGGGTAGCGGTTCTGGGGTGGGGGGCACTTTAGGGGCCTGCAGAAGGACAAAGAGAGCATGAGACAGGGAAGGGGACGTTCTGCCCAGTCCTGCTGCCCACAGAGGCACCACTCTCACCTGGTCAAGCTTAGCCCGGGGCACGTTCTGCTGGTGGTAGGCGAGGATGGAGTCTGCCCGGCCCTGCAGCACTGCCTCCGCGGCCCTGCACAGTGAGGGCACCCACAGCTCAGAGAGGTGAGCAGGAGGGAGCCCCACCCTCACCCACCCCACCCTGCCCCTGCACATGGCTCCCTCAGAACCCCAGGCTGAGAGGTGCTGGGCAGAGAGAGAGAGAGAGACGTGGCCTGCCCACCAGGCACTTACGTGTTGGCCAGGTGGGTGGTGAAGACGTATACGAACTGCGAGGGAGGCTTTCCGGGGACGCCCCCGCCCCCGCCCCCAGGGGCATCAGGCCGAAGGCCAGGAGGAGGGCCGTGCGGGGCGCCTGGCACGCTGCTCTCGCTGAGGGGCAGTTGGGTGGTTTGGCCGGGACCCAGCTGTGGGGCCGCCATGGCTGGGTCTGCTACATTACAATCTGCAGGAGGAGAGAGGAGAGGGAAAGGGGCTAAGTGGTCCAGACGCAGGTAGGACCAGCTGATACCCCTCCCACTGATGCTCACAGCCTTACAGCTCGTGCCCACAGGAACATCTGATGTCACTATCTGGTGTTCTCATTAGGCTGGTTTCCATGATGGCAAGAGTGGTGACCATGTGGAGAGCAGGGACAGAGAAAATGTGTCCCTTCCACAGGCTCCCATGGGCCTGGCATTCTGCTGGGGACTTAACAGGTGTGATTTCATCTCATCAACACACCCTGGGAGGAACCTGTCACACACTCCATTTAACAAAGGAGGAGGCCAGGCGCGGTGGCTCACGCCTGTAATCCCAGCACTTTGGGAGGCCAAGGCGGGCAGATCACGAGGTCAGGAGATCGAGACCATCCTGGCTAACACAGTGAAACTCCGTCTCTACTAAAAATATGAAAAAATGAGCCGGGTGTTATGGTGGGAGCCTGTAGTTCCAGCTACTCAGGTGGCTGAGGCAGGAGAATGGCGTGAACCCTGGAGGCAGAGCTTGCAATGAGCCAAGATCACGCCACTGCACTCCAACCTAGGCGACAGAGCGAGACTCCATCTCAAAAAAAAAACAAAAAACAAACAAACAAACAAAAACAGTTGCACAGCCAGTTAGTACAGAGCCAGAACTGAACCCAGGGCAGGGACTCTGAAGCTCTGCTGCTGCCCCTCAAACTGGGTAAGTGTATGTGCACACAGTCTAGTCACCCAGTTAGGCAGAAGGCATAGAGGGTACACAAGCTGATGATTCAAATGATGGATGGTTTTTCACTCTAGCCCCACCACTAACTGACTGTGTGATTTTATGAACCAGACATCCCTCTAAGCCTCGGTTTCTTCATCTATAAAACGTAAAATACTAACCTCCTCCTTGCACAGGGGGCAGGTCAAAGAAATATATTTTTTAACAGTAAGTTTAAATCAATGTCACAGAGTAAAAGAATCCATTTGAAAAACAGAGAGCCAGGAGCGGTGTCTCATGCCTGTAATCCCAGCACTTTGGGAGGTAGAGGCGGGAGGATCACCTGAGGTCAGGAGTTCAAGACCAGACTGGCCAACACAGTGAAACCCCGTCTCTACTAAAAATACAAAAATTAACTGGGCATGGTGGCGCATGCCTGTAATCCCAGCTACTCGGGAGGCTGAGACAAGAGAATTGCTTGAACTTAGGAGGTGGAAGTTGCAGAGAGCTGAGGTCGCACCACTGCACTCTAGCCAGAGCGACAGAGCGAGACTGTCTCAAAAAATAAAAATAAAAAAAATAAATAAAGAAAGAAAGAAAGAAAGAAAGAAAAAAGAAACAGAAAAAGCTGACATACTGGAAACACTCTCAAGACAGACCAGCTACCCTCAGCACCAAGGGAAGTTTTGTTCCATGGTTATACACTTGACTGCAAGTCTTAGCGTAGAAAAAAATCTCCAGTGGTTCTAGGTGAGTGGGTAGGCCCATTCCCATGCCAAGAAAAGCAAGTCACAGTGCCTGGCCCACAGACAGTAAGTCCCAGCATTCTCAGTTAATGGGAGACAAACTGCCTAAAGTTGTCTCCATTGAGCTAGGGCAGTGACTACCGGGCCATGGGCCCAGTGTCAGGCTGCCCTCTTTGGAAAAAGTTTCTTCTCCACCTTCTTCTCTGACTGACCCACCCCAAAATGGCCCTGCTCTAGACCCTATCTCTCCAATTTTACATAGAAGAGCAGAGCCAGAAATTTGTGGGGGAGCTTGAGAGCTGACCTCCATGTGTGAGGGTTGCTGAGGGGCTCTTGGATACAAGCTATGGGGAGAGAGGCAGGGCTTAGTCCAACAAGGAACTTTCTAGTACAATAACGATAAAAGCTAACATGTTACGCCAGGCGCGGTGGCTCAAGCCTGTAATCCCAGCACTTTGGGAGGCCGAGACGGGCGGATCACGAGGTCAGGAGATCGAGACCATCCTGGCTAACACGGTGAAACCCCGTCTCTACTAAAAATACAAAAAACTAGCCGGGCGAGGTGGTGGGCGCCTGTAGTCCCAGCTACTCAGGAGGCTGAGGCAGGAGAATGGCGTAAACCCGGCAGGCGAAGCTTGCAGTGACCTGAGATCCGGCCACTGCACTCCAGCCCAGGGGACAGAGCAAGACTCCGTCTCAAAAAAAAAAAAAAAAAAAGCTAACATGTTATATGTATAACCCCATTTACTCCTTGTACGAACCCTATGAGGTAAATAATATTTTTATAGATGAGGAAATGGAGGCCCTTTCCCAAATTAACAGAAATAACCTGGGTTGCAAACCAAGGCAGCCTGATGGCAGAACTAGTTCTGTCAATGTCTACATTCTATCGCCCCTCCAATAAGAACTCTTTAAGAATCTAAGGGCAGGGCCGGGCGCGGTGGCTCAAGCCTGTAATCCCAGCACTTTGGGAGGCCAAGGCGGGCGGATCAAGAGGTCAGGAGATCGAGACCATCTTGGCTAACACGGTGAAACCCCGTCTCTACTAAAAATACAAAAAATTAGCCGGGCGTGGTGGCGGGCGCCTGTAGTCCCAGCTACTCGGAGGCTGAGGCGGGAGAATGGCATGAACCCGGGAGGCGGAGCTTGCAGTGAGCCGAGATCGCGCCACTGCACTCCAGCCTGGCCGACACAGCCAGACTCCGTCTCAAAAAAAAAAAAAAAAAAGAATCTAAGGGCAGTGGCCAGGCGTGGTGGCTCACACCTGTAATCCCAGCACTTTTGGAGGCCGAGGCGGGTGGATCACCTGAGGTCGGGAGTTCAAGATCAGCCTGACCAACACAGAGAAACCCCGTCTCTACTAAAAATACAAAATTAGCCGGTCATGGTGGCGCATTGCTATAATCCCAGCTACTCGGGAAAGCTGAGGCAGGAGAATCACTTGAACCTGGGAGGCGGAGGTTGTGGTGAGCCGAGATTGCGCCATTGCACTCCAGCCTGGGCAACAAGAGCAAGATCACGTCATTGTACTCCACCCTGGGCAACAAGAGCGAAACTCTGTTTCAAACAAAAAAAAGAATCTAAGGGCAGGCCGGGCACGGTGGCTTATGCCTATAATCCCAATACTTTGGGAGGCTGAGGTGGGTGGATCACTTGAGGTCAGGAGTTCAAGACCAACCTGGCCATCATGGTGAAACCCCATCTCTACTAAAAACACAAAAATTAGCCACAAAAATTAGCCAGGTGTGGTGACGCATGCCTATAATCCCAACTACTCGGGGGGCTGAGGCAGGAGAACTGCGTGAACTTAGGAGGCAGAGGTTGCAGTGAGCCGAGATGGTGCCATTGTACTCCAGTCTGGGCAACAAGAGTGAAACTCCAACTCAAAAATAAATAAATAAATAAATAAATAAAAGACTCTAAGAGTAGTACAACTAAATGAGTCACAATGGTCGCCTTGAGTATGGGATGTCAGCAATTTCTACTTTGTATTTCCCTATGTTTGCCAGGCACAGTGGCTCACTCCTGTAATTCCAGCACTTTGGGAGGCCAAGGCATGAGGATCACTTGAGACCAGGAGTTCAAGATCAGCCTGGGCAACATGGCAAGACAAAAAATACAAAAATTAGCCAGGTGTGATACATGCCTGAGCCCCAACTACTTGGGAATCTGAGGTGGGAGGATCACTTGAGCTCAGGAGTTTGAGGTTGCAGTGAGCTGTGATCACACCACTGCACTCCAGCCTGGGTGTCAGAGAGAGACCCTGTCTCTAAACAATAAATAAATAAAACTCACAAAGTTTCTACAATGGTGCAGTCTGATGTGACATAAGTGAACTGGAGGTGTTGGCTATGGGGGAAGGTGTCTGGCCTGGGAGGCAGTAAACGGTTCTATCATCAAAGGGTTCAGCCAGAGGCTTGGCGACCACCAGGTTAGTCCCACGGGGGAGAGAGAACTGATACGGGATGGTCTGTGAGGTTCCAGTTAGCTGTAGAGGTTTGGTATTTGACCCTCTGCACCCCTGCCACAGACATAGTCTGCTCACTCCATCACATTTGCTGACTCTCTTTCCTCCTCTGTAATTGACGTTATGATAACACTGACCTCACAAGGCTATTGTAAGGATTAAATAAAACAGAGTAGCGGCCAGGCGCGGTGGCTCAAGCCTGTAATCCCAGCACTTTGGGAGGCCGAGACGGGCGGATCACGAGGTCAGGAGATCGAGACCATCCTGGCTAACACGGTGAAACCCCGTCTCTACTAAAAAATACAAAAATCTAGCCGGGCGAGGTGGCGGGCGCCTGTAGTCCCAGCTACTCCGGAGCCTGAGGCAGGAGAATGGCAGGAACCCGGGAGGCGGAGCTTGCAGTGAGCTGAGATCCGGCCACTGCACTCCAGCCCCGGCGACAGAGCGAGACTCCATCTCAAAAATAAATAAATAAATAAAAAATAAAATAAAATAAAATAGAGTAGCAAAGTAGTCAACGTACTCTTTTCTTTCTTATTTCTACCATCCCTGCCTTCAAGAAATTCACAATTTAATAGTCTCTAGTTAGTTTCTTTTTCTTCTTTCTTTACTTCTTTCCTTTCTCTCTCTCTCTCTTTAGAGATGGGGTCTCCCTACGTTGGCCAGGCTGTTCTTGAACTCCTGGGCTCAAGCAATCCTCCGGCTTCAGCCCCGCAAATTCTGGGGATTACAGGTGAGAGCCACCACACCCAGCCTCTCTGGCCAGTTTCTTATGTCTCTCCCATCAAAAAGATGTAAACTTTGAGGGGGAAAAATGTGTACAAGCTTCCCAGGGATAGGGGTTACCTCTGGCTCTCCCCCATCACTCACGGAAGGCCAAAATACAGGTGGATTCATAAAAGAATCAGAGGAGGAGTGGGCATCCCTCCACACCCACTTCTTGTCCTGGTGACACACCCTGGGTACTTGCCAGGAGTCAATTAGAGGTTAGGGAAGGGCACCAGAGATACAGCCAAGTGGCAGCTCACACCCAGGCTTAGCAGGGCTTTGCACAGCAGAGCCAACTGTCCCACTCCCAGGGACACTGGACCTTCACTGCCCTGCCTCCACTAACCAGAAGGTGGCAGCATAGGCCAGGAATTCACGAGTAGAGGTGTAGGTGATGTGACCAGTAAGGGGGCCATTCCACTCTGCCTCACCAAGGGTCCTTAGGGAGAGGGGGCCACTGAGCACCTGGAAGGCAGAGGCAAGGCTGTTGCAGTGTAGGGAGGGACAGAGTCTGAGGTGGGATGGGAGAGAAAAATCCAGGGCTCCTGGTCCTCATTTCTTTCCCAGGCTCAGTCCTAAGTCCATCCCCCTGGAACATCACGGGCTAGAGCACCCTGGCATCAACAGGCACTCACTGTGGGTGGCCCCAATGGGCTTGTCGTCCTCCTCACTGTCCGGTCCAGA
Organism: Trachypithecus francoisi; assembly: GCF_009764315.1. Taxonomy (NCBI): domain Eukaryota; kingdom Metazoa; phylum Chordata; class Mammalia; order Primates; family Cercopithecidae; genus Trachypithecus; species Trachypithecus francoisi. The sequence continues at coordinate 107,238,668 of NW_022681473.1, forward strand.
GCACCATTCGTCCCCACTGTATGGCTGCTTCCGCTCCAGCACACAGCGCCGCTTACTCCGGGGCGCCACCTCTGCCCAGGCAGGATGGAGGAAAGAGTGAGCACCCAGAGACCCCATTCTCCCACACCCGGGGTCCCTCCCAGACCCATTCTCTAACATGCCCCACCCTAGAGGGCACTGCCCAGGCCACGGTGGGCACTTCGCCTGCCCGTGGTCCCCACCACACGACCATTTGTTTCTGATTTCTCTCTATAGCCCCATGCCTGTCTCCCCTCCCCCCCAACACCAAGTACAGCATAATCCCCAACCACAACTGGTTCTAATTAGGACTGGCGGGGAGGGGGAGCTGCTGCTACTCTTCCAGGCCCCAGTGCCTGCTCCCAAAGGGCTCCCACCAGCTGGGATACGGAGGCTCCTGGGAAGTATGTGGGTCTGGGGTCTGCTCCTCACTCCACAGCACCTCCCTGTCCCTCTCTGGAGCTCTAGTGGGTAAGCAGGAGGGGAAGGAATCCAGAAGTATGACCACTCTGTGTGGCCCCTCCATGGGTGGCACCATGGCCAACCCCAATCCCGAATGATCTGGTTGGTGGGTGTTGAAAGGTACCCATGCAGAAAACACTGGAGAAGAATGTGGGGTGAGGACTGGACAAGCAGGGGGCAGAGAGCTGATCTCCCAGAACATCTGAGCCTTGGACTATAGGAGATGCTAGGGTCTTGGGGATAAGGAAATGGGGTACCTTTGGCCTCCGAATCCAGGGATGGGGTCCCAGCCTCTCGCTGCTCTCCAGAGTCCACAGACACACTCCGTTCCCTCTTCACCTTGCCCTTGAGCGAGCTGAAAGGGGGCACCCCTGTCTGGGGGTTCTTCAGACTTGAGTTGCTAGGCGAGATCTGGTTGGCCTTGGCCCCATGGTTCCCCGCCCCCACGCCCTTCGAGCCCAGGTTGCAGGTGGGTCCTTGGTTCACATTCTGGTGCTGAGACTGGGCCCCGCCATTCCCTGTCTTGCCATGATTGGTCAGTTTATTTTCTGGGTGCATTGGCTTGGCTGGGGCAGGGGGGCAATGGCCGCGGGGGGACAGCGGCGGGCTCCCTGGAGCTTCTCTCCTCCTGGGGTGGGGTAACCTGGGAGAAGGTAGGAGAGATGTGAAAAGTTAACCTTGCTAGGGGCTAGGCATGCCTGGAACTTAATTGCCCCATCCTGCCTCCTCTAATAATGGGGGAGGGTAGGGGGAAGGGGTGGCATCTCAAGACTACCACCAGCTATTCCCTACTTCCCTCCATGGCTTCCTCAGACAAGGGCCAAGGCCCTCACCCACCTTGGGGAGTGGAGATGGGGAAACCCTCCACCCTCCAGCCTCCACAATTTGAATGCAAACCAGGGCCCAGAGTTGGCAGAATTCGCCCACCTCAGCCCCAACACCCATCAGCCTGCAAGCTTCTGTGGCAACCCTGTCCTCTGTATCAGACTTAAGCATCCTCTCTTCTAAGATCAGCTGTCTTCAGACTCCTTCCAAGGTCTCAAACCTCAACTCCCATATGTCCCAACACCAGCAGAGAAGGGCCGCAGGACCTGGGGTCACTGCACATGCCCCCGTCTCGTTCCCCAGGGACAGTGGGGAAACGCACACTGGGGAGTGGTACCCACTGGTCCAGACAGCTGGAGGGGAAGGCCTGAGGAGGGGGGCCTGGCAGGCCAGGCCGGCAGGCAGAAGCAGGAGGAAAGGGGGAGGGGAGCGGTGTGTCAAGCAGATGGGGAGTGCAGCTTGAAGCCAAGGATTCCTGCAGCCTAGGCTGCGGGCCCTTTAAGCTCCAGCCCGCTCCCCCCGCCGCCTCCCCCTCCCCGGAGACCTATTAATAGCCGCTGGAAAGATCACATCACGGGAGAGGATATTTATCCCCCCTCATTCCACACCAGCTCAGATTTATTTCAGCTCTGCTGTCCTGCTGCTGCCGCCTGGCCCTGTCTGCCGGCTTCTCCGGGGTGGGGGGAGGGAGGCAGGCACCGCCCCCTACTCCCGCTCCCACCTCCAGCTAGACTGAGGCCAGAGGCGGCCTTCGGACTCCACAGTAGGGTGGGAGGGGGTCTGCTCAAACCATTTTAAGGAGGGAAGAACTAGAAGGGACCAGAAGCTGCAAGCATAGCAGGCTGCCAGTCCCCTCTGCCCCCGGGGCCCAGGTACTAAGGCTGGCTGCGCCTCCTGCTTCGGGCCAGGCCTTCCCATGCTAACCCCACTTTAGCCTACTGGTGGCCTGGGAGCCAGGTGCCCAGGGCGGCTCCTCTCTTGGCCAGCACAGCTTGGGCCCCATCACCACTGGGCCCTTCCCTTCCCACACTCCACACACACACATCCCGCCCGCCACGACACCCACACACCTTGTCTTGTTAGCCAGGATCCTCATGGCTCCCACACACAGTGGGGCTACGGCCCCTGTGCGTGCCCAGGGCCCAGCCAGGTACTCGGTACTGGAGCACGGACTGCAGCAACAAGCCCCAAAGAGAAAACTCGTGACTTGGGGAGGGGGTGTAAAAGGGGGAGGGGAGAAGGGAAGCCCCAACAGCCCTGGGACTAGGGAACTGGGTAGGGTGGGGTGGCACTGGAAAAAGAGGATTACGAGATGGGGTCTCGATCCTGGAGGCCAGCCCTCTCCCCATCCCTCCCGCACCTTGCCCTCAGGGGGCTTGCAGTCTCCAGCAAGCCCCCGCCCTGACGGGCGGCAGAGACAGAATTCACTAAAAGACTAGGTAGCAAAGGTACCGCGTGTGGCGGCCGTGAGGTCTGCCCTGGCCCCTTGAGGGATTCCTGCTCCCAGACGCGCCCCTCACCCAGGGTGGGGTACCCCTCACGCCCCACCCCCAGAGCGCCCCAGCCGTGGAGGGGGCCTGGGGTGGGGGCCACGCCCCGCCCCGTCCCCAGCTCGAGGCCTAGCCCGTGCCCATCCCAGCAGGCCCGGGCGGGCAGCGAGAGGCCTGGCGGGGCCCCGGGGCTGCAGCTGGGCTCTTCTGGAGACCAGTAACGCTGGCTCGGATTCCTCCCCGACCGCAAGAATGCAGGAGCCTCCCCTCCCCCCGCCCTGCACCCCCACCCCGCCCCCTTCGGCAGAGCCCGGGCGGAGAGGCAGAGCGAGAGAGCGACAGCCAGCGAGGCAGCGAGCGGGAGGCGGACAGGACTGCAGCGTGCTTCTCCAGGCCCCGCGGGCGGACAGACACACGGACAGGTCCCGCCAGGAGCTGGGCGCGCGCCAGCCGGCAAAAGCTTGGCGAGCACCGGGTGCTGCCGGCAGGGGCTCGGAGACCCACAGACACCCGAACTCTGACTCACACACACTCAACAGCTCACACGTGGACAGGGAGACAAAGACACGCACGGAGCCCAGGAAGCTAGAGGCGCGCCGGAGGCCAGGGAAGCGCCGGCCGGAGTGGGAGCCGCGGAGACAGCCTGGGGCACGCGCAGACACCGAGGCTGCCCGAGGACTGAGTGGGAGCGCCGGACTCATTGAACAGATGAAAAGACTGAGGCCGGCCACAAGAGAGCCGAAGAAAGTTGAGCCTGGTTGTTACAAAGAAACACGCACAGGGCCATAGATACAGCAACAGACAGACTTACACAAACACAGAGGCCTCACCCAGTTGCCCCCCGCCCTGGCTCCCCCTCGCCTCCCCTACCCGCCCTCCAGCAGTCGATCCCGGTCAAAGGGGAGGAGTCTTGGGCCCATGAGCCTCGTCCCGGTGACAGGCCCGGCCAGACACCGGTGCACACTCCTGATGCTCTGCTCCCTGCGAGGCTGCTGGAGGCTGGGCGGGGACCTCGGGGTGAGGGGGCCCCACCTGCCACCCTGCGGGAGTGTAACCCCAACTCAACCCTAGGGCACATTGGCCTTCGCCACTCCAGCCCTGTCTCTGGGGAGGAAGGCTCCTGGGGGAAGGTTCCAAAGTCCAGAACCTGCCTGGGAAACAGCCCGCCACCCCCAGCTTCTCCATCACAACCAGGGAAGAGCAGAGGCAGAGGCTGGAGTCACTGGAGACAGCAGGGCCCTGAGCAGGCTCCTGACTGGCATGCATCTCAGGCTCTGCCTTCACCAACTCGCAGATTCTCAAAAGGATCGACCCCATTTCAACGAGGAAACTGAGGTCTGGGAAGAGGAAGTGATGTGACCTTGAGTCATATATCCAGTACGTGGCAGTGTGGGGACCCTCATTCCAGACACTGCAGTGGCCCCACCTCGCCACCCCAGCCATGACTGCTCCTCTGAGCCTGCATCAGATAGGTGGGCTTCCCACATTCCAGCCACAGTGCCCAGGCCCCCCATAAGGGGGGAGGGGCAGGGCAAGGGCCACTCACTACCTATGTTCACAGCCTCAAAAATTGAGAACCTGTAAGAATTTGGGAAGGGGCTATTAGAAAATCAGTCCTCTCCAGTGGCCTTTCGGGCCCAGGCTCCTCCCCAGAAGACTCTTTCAGTCACCCTCCCCTCTGGGACTCCACCCCCTCTCTCCCACCCCGCCGCAGGGCGAGCTGAGTCAAGCGTGGATGAGTCAGGACTTTCCCATCTCACACCTCCCCCCTTTGCCCCTCAAGAGTCTGCCCCAGCTCCCAAAGACCCCTCCTCCTCCACACACTCACAGTCTCTGAAGACACCTGGAAGGCCTGGTGATGGGAAGCAAGAGGGCTGATCTCAGCCCAGTGCAATTTTGAAGTACCAAGTAAAGGGGGCTTCCTAGCACGAGGCCAGAGGCCCTTGAGGTGCAAGAAAGCAAAGGGATGGGGCTCTGGGAACACATCACCGTGCCTCCCTCTTAGGGGGTTAGGTGGGGAGGGGTAGCAAGCTCACAAACAGGGAGCAGGTGCAAGTCACCTGAGTGGAAGGCCAGGCGCATACCAGGAGAATGAATGTGCCCGGAGGAGCGGAGGAGGCGGCTTGACAAAGGGCCTGAGATATCCATCCGTTCCCCCACCCGCCACCCCCACCCTGAGTGACTGCGAGGGTAGGAGCCAGCAGCCTAAGGGTTGCTAAGGGTTAAAGTGGACCTGATCCTGGCTGGGGGAGGGAGCTGAGGAAGGCTCAGATGCCCAGAGCCTCCAGGTGTGACACACCGGCTCTGCTCCACACACAACTACCACAGGTAGGGCAGGCATTCACACATCCAGTGGCAACCTGCCTGCTTCCCGCTGCCCCCACGTTGGGAGCCTCTGCTTGGCTCACCAGCTGGCCCACCAGTGTCACTGCCTAGCTCAAAACCACCCCAAAGAGGCAGTAAGAAAATGTTTTGGAGGGTCCATACTTCTGTCTGCCCGGGCCCCCTGTGATGACGCGAGGGCTCAGGACCCTGCTGGGGACAACAGAGCAAACGAGATCCTTGGCCTCTGGCTCAGGGAGATACAGCGCCTGAGACGACAGGGTCCCAAATCCCCTTTCTCCTGGGTGTCAGGACCCCTCAGACCTCAGAAGCTCTCTCCACAGCTCAGGTCACTTCCTCTTCCTGAGGTGGTGACTCAGCGGGTGGGGAGGTCAAGGATTTGTAGCCCAGCAGGAAATCTGCTCAAGGACCAAGGTGCTGCTCTGGGACCCTCGATGTGGGGACTTCCAGACTTAGGGGCCTTCCCATGGCCCTGGTTCCTAGTAGCTCTCCCCACTTCCCCCCACCCTGTGCCAAAGGAGACCATGCAAATCAGCCATTTTTGCTTGGGAGGTTTTCCCTGGGAGTTTCCAGCCCCACCCCACCTGCAGCCCTAGGGTAATGTCGACAACCCCAGCTCCACAGGGCCGTGGAAACTCCTGGTCCCAGACCTTTCTGGTCTGGGATCCTTGAACAGGGTACTGGGGGGCGATCGGTGGTTTTGCCCATTCTGGCCCACTGTCCCTTCTGGAGCTCGCAGGGACAAGTGGCATTGCTTGGACAGGCCTGAGGTCACCTCACTTCTCTTGGCTCCTACAGTCATTGTCAGTGTGGTCGGGCCTTGGGCAGCAATCATGGCCTGGCAGTGGGGTGCCCCCAAAGACAGCCACCCAATCCCCAGCTGCTCCCTCTCACGGGGGGGAGGGGTGGAGAGGGGGTGGGGGGCACAAGGAAACAAGACAGGGCAGGAAGCCCAGGCAGGCGGCGGGCACTCTGGGCCAGGCACAAACAACCAACACAGGAAACCACAGCCCACCCCCGCCCACCCCACCCGCCCAAGGCTCTGGGAGAGAGGAGTGCCAAAAGCCTGGTACCCCAACAGAGGCAAGGGCCAGGGGTTAGCCCAGGGCGAGGGAGGAGCAAGAAGCTCTTCAGTCCTCTCTCTGCCCCAGACCCTACCTGGGCAGGGGAGAGGGAGCCAGGCTGGCAGGGATGGTGCTGCCTCTTTAAATCCACCGAAATCCTGAGCTAGGCCCAACCTAGCTCTGGTTTCACAGGAAGGAAAGGAGCTCAGAAGCCAGTAGGGCAGGCAGTGGTGGCTGGAATTAGCCCCACCGGCCCAAATATATCTGGTCTCTGCCCGCCGCCCCACTGGTACTTCCTGTCCCCTGGCACCTGCACCAGGGTGGGGATAGGAGATGATCCAGGTGCCACTCTCTACCCTATGGAGGCTCCCATCTCAGGAGGTGGTCTGGTGCTGGGTTCATGTGGGTAGAAGGTAATTTCCCAAGCCTGGGTTCCCAGAACAGGCAGAGATGGGCAAGGCAGCTCCCTATGGGCCCTCACCTGGCCTCAGTCCTCCAAGGGGTTAATCTGGTCCCTATTTAGGGGGGTAGGGGTGGCCGAGGAACCTCCTCCAAACTGCCTGGCTGCTGGGAACAATGGGGCCATTGTGGGAGGATGGAGTGCAGCAGACTGCTGGCACAGCCAAGCGCACCACGGTGGGACCTCACCCAGCGCCCGCCCGCCCGCCTGCCTGCCTGCTCTGCTCTCTCCCCAGGTACAGCCAGAGGCAGAGGCATCCTCCTGGCCCCTCACCTCGCCTGCTGGCCCACACTCTTGGCACCAGCAGCACCTGGGGACTCCATGAGCTCTGCCCACATTGACATCCAGACTGTCATGACCCTCCAGGATGCAGGGGCACGTGGGCCAGGCCGGGAGGGGTGGGGGTGATGAGACAGGATGTATGCCTGTGATCCTCTGCAGGGGAGACAGGAAGGCCACATGGGGTTTCTGGTGTCAGTCCTGGCACCCTCAGGCAAAAAGGGCTTAGGGGATTGTGAGAGCAGTGACAGGCAAGGTCCCCTGTCCCCAGGCCTCCTCTCCCACACCCATTCAGTAAAGCTGCTCCCAGAGGAGGTCTGGTGCCTGGCGGCCTCGCCCTCTGGGGCTGGGGCCCTGGCAGGCAGTAGGATGCAGTGGAATAAGAACTGAGTTTGAGGGCCGGGCGCAGTGGCTCATGCCTATAATCCCAGCACTTTGGGAGGCCAAGGCAGGTGGATCACGAGGTCAGGAGTTCAAGATGAGCCTGGCCATGATGGTGAAACCCTGTCTGTACTAAAAACACAAAAATTAGCCGGGCATGGTAGTGGGCACCTGTAATCCCAGCTATTCGGGAGGCTGAAGCAGAGAATTGCTTGAACCCGGGAGGCGGAAGTTGCAGTGAGCTGAGATGCACCACTGCACTCCAGCCTGGGCGACAGAGCAAGACTCCGTCTCAAAAAAACCCAAAAAACTGAGTTTGTAGTCAGATAGTGTCAATCACACCCTGCCCCTTCTTATCTATGGGGCCTTGTCCTTCCCTTTATCCCTCTGAGCCTCGGTTTCCTCATCTGCAAAATGAGAATAATTTTATACAGTGAGGTAACCGTGTGAAACTAACAGAATGCCTAAGACACACCAGCCCTCAACAAACCACTTCTGGCCTTAATGTCCTCATTTTTACCTTCTGCCATGGCACCCAAATATGTGGGCATTTGGTAAAGGAAGGCACTGTCCAGATATTTTCCCTGTGAGTGTCCAAGAGAACAGGGCCCGTGGGCATCATATTAGCGGTATCAAGTACCAAGACCCAGCTCCTTCCCTGCCTTCCTCTCAGAGGCCAGCTCCCTCCACTGGCACAGTCCTGGGCATCCTGGGCTCACCGACACACTCAAACCCAGAGCATGAAAACAGAGAGGGGCTGGGCGGCTGTCCACTCTCTTAGCCTCAGGACCATGTCTCAAAAGTCCAGGAGGCAAGTAAAGGGGAATTTCCCTTCAAGAGAGCCAGCCTCCCCTCTGCCAGGTACCCTTCTCCCTGCCTGTCCCTTGGCTGTCACCCTGTAGTACTTGGGCTGGGAGAAAGCTTAAGCCTACTCTCTAGCCACGGATCTCAAAGGAACAATTGACAAGCAGTTCTGGAAAGTAGGGGGCCCAGGAAGAAAACCTGTTCTCTTCTCAACTAGAGAGGGTTATATCTCTCCGAGTGGCCCCACAAGCCCCCAAAGGGTTAACAAGGTCCTAAAAATAACCTGCGCCCAGCAGTACCCACTGATCGGAACCCTCCAGCCATCTGTTCCCATTTTCTCCCGTTCACATTGGAACATCTGAAACCAGCCCCAGAGCCCCAGCCCGATCCCAAAAATAGCCCCAGCCTGCCCAAGGAACAGGCCCCAGGGGCTGGGCACAGGAGGCATGGCCAGCCCAGCAGTGAGGCATGGCCCAGGCAGACCCTGAGCCCTCATTCCCCTGGCCCATGGAAGGGAGGTGTCCTCTCTGGATCCAGAGGAACATGGTAAGCAGGGCCAGGGGCTCCAGCCCACCCCTCTTGGTACCACGCCGGAGAGACACCTGCTAGCTCAGTCCAGGCCTCAGACCCAGGGCCCCTGGGATCCTAGGCACTTCAACCACATCTTAGTCCCCAGAAGATTTTACCCACCTATCTGCATAGCTTCCACACCTCATTGTGGGCACCCCGTCCCTGCCACCCACTCCTGGGCTCCTCATTCAGAAGCTCCCAAGCCTCAGCCCCTCCACCATCCCACTCTCACCCCAGGGCCTATAGGAGCCCTGGCCGCCTGGCCCCACTCAGCATTCTCCCTTGCCAGCACACAGGGTTAAGGCAGAACTTTTCCTAGCCTGTCCACACTCCCCCTTGCAGCTCAGGGAAGGACTCTGGAGGTGTCCCTTGGACGCTGTGGATGCTGATATTACTCCACTCCCCTTCTGGGCTTCAGGATGCCCCCTCCCTGACCATCTGTGTCCAGCAGGTGCCAAACAGGCCCCTCAGGGCTCCCCCACATTATCATAGGCCTGGGCACTGCCCCTCAGGGAAATGCCCGGGCAGGGCACAGGGAATCTGGGGGCCCGGGGCCCTGAGGTGTTCCTAACAGCTGCCATCCAGGTCACAGCTCCACACTGACACTTCACTCCCCAAGCCAGGTCCCTGACCCCTAGGCCAGGAAGGAGAGGAGGCGGCCATTTAAGCCATTTAAGGACGGAATGTCTTGTTTGCCTGGTGAGAGCAGAGCAGCAGGGGATGGGGCAGTGGGAGGAGTGCTGGAGCAGAACTGAGCAAACAGCCTCAGGGAGGAGGGCTGGCCCTGAGAAGCCTGAAGATAGCGAGGGAGACGTGTCCTAAGCTCCCTGGGCCTTCTCCAGGCCCCTGGCTATTTGGCAAACTTGCAATCAAGAAGTCAGCAAGCACCAACGATGGGGAAACGGAGGTAGCAAACAGTGGGTCTGGAGGGGTATTAGAATCCAGGAATCTGGAGTGTGGAAAGGCTGTCTCTTCCCCACCCCCACACTCCCTCTTCTCACTATCAATTCTTTCTGGGCTAAAACCCCTGGGAGGGTCAAAAGTTCCTGTGAAGAGCTCTGACTAATAAAATAGAAGGATCACCAACATTTATTGAGCATTTACTTTGTAACTTCACAGTCCTAAATGCTTCAAGTGCATCATCTAATTTAATCCTCAGAACAGTCTGGTAAGAAAGTATTCTTATTATGCTCACTTTCCCACTAAGAAAAGGGAAGTGCCAAGAAGTGAAATAACTCGCCTAAGGCCCATAATTTTAGAAGAAGCAGGATTTGAATTCAGACTCCCTGGCATCTGGGTTCTGGGCCATTTCACAACACTCCAGATGCACCACAGTATCAGTCCTCTGAACGATGATGAAAGCAAGCATGGGTGCCCAGGCCCCACCCTCTCCCTCCATGCCTGATGTGCCCAGGGCTTGCCCAGGGAAGATGAGAGAGAGAGCACCACTCCCCACTCCCTCAACCCAGGTACCCGCCTGGCCTGGCCTGTGCTGCCAGGACACAGCAAAGTTCTCCAGCTTCCCCCAGCCCCGCCCAACTCCAGTCCGTTACCTCCTCACCCATCCTTGTCCCTGCTGGTCAGAGGAGGGCACAAGGCCAGTCATTGAGACAACAGCACAGAGCCCCTGCCAAGAGTTACCATGGGCTTGTGAGAGGCCCCAGGTGGGGGTCAAAGGTCAAGTGGGACTCACCAGTGAGGGTGGAGTCCCAGCCCTGCTCCCCACCCACCTGCTCAGCCACACCTGGCCAATGCTCCCCATTTCTTTCATTCCTCAGTAGAGAGCAGGACCACTTCCTCGGTGTCCCTGGGGGGGTGGCTTCAGTGGGGAGGGTGTGGGCTGAGGTGAGGGGATGAGAAGCCCCTCCCTCCTGGGGATGGTCTAGGAGAAGCGCCTCCTCCCAGTCCCCAGCTTCCTCCAGCTTTCCCTAGTCGGACTGGGAGCCCTCAGGAGTGTTTGTTGTGAATTCAGGGAGTTGTTGCTAAGTAAGGAAGGGGGGCTGACGGAGGGAAAGAGTCTGGCACGCGCACGCGCGTGCGTGTGTGTGTGTGTGTGTGTGTGTACATGCACACATGTGTACACTAGGGGACCAGGGAGCCAGGGCAGAAACCACGCTACTGTGGCTGGCAGCCACTCTGGCTTTGACTGAGCCAGAAAAGGCCAAGCCAGCGAGGAGGAGCAAGGACTTGGGATAACCAGGAAATCGTACCTTGCCCTCCAGGGCGATTGGACGGAATCTCCTCGCCTCCCGCAGGGTGGGGCGGGTGGGGGGTGAGATCGGCTGAGATAGAGAAGGGCTAGACTCTCACTGGAGCCTGGCTCTAACCCCTCCCAGCCCGGCCCCACTCCCCACCCGACTGGGTCTAGGGTTCTGGTCAGGCTGTTTGCCCACCAGGAGAGAGGAGACCTCCCTCCTCTGGAGGGAGGGGAATGAAAGGAGAGATGGGGGCAGAAAGCCAAGAGGAGGGTGCCCAAAAGACAAAAAGCCAAGCAAGAGGCTAAGCCAGGATGACGCGGCCACCGCGGACAGAAATCAGGGAGGCTGAGAGGGACACACAGGGGCACACAGACCTCTCACCTCAGGAATAATGTCGGGCTCAGGCTCAAGGGTGTGGTCTGGGATGGGGGCTCCCTGTGGAGAGAGGGTCAAAGCTAGAAGCCCCCTTCCAGCAACCTATGCCCCCGCTCCTCCCATCACCCCAGCAGCCCCACCAACACACCACATAAACATGTACACACAGTCCACACAGCCTGCAGCTCCAGGAAGTCTCTGAGCTACTCATTTGCCACCCCCCACCCCCGCTAGGACTTCTGTGGATTGGCTGGGAGCCAAGCCTGACCCAGCTGCACCACCCCCCCGCACCCCCCCACCCACCACGCTATCCCCTCCCTAGCCTGGAAGAGAGGAGAAAGCACTGGAAGACCTTAGCGCTCCCTTAGAGCTTGGCCCCATGGGGAGGAGGAGAGGCAGAGGACTCCCACGACCTGGCCTGAGGACCTGGGGGAGGAGAGGGATGGGGAGGCTGGAGGACCCCGGATTCTAGTGCCAGCTACCTCCAGGTTATCCTATGTCAGGGAAAAGAATGCCTGTGTATTCTGTGTCCCTGTGTGGTCTCCCTGGCTATAGCCCTGGTCCCCTGAAGACGCCAAGTCCTGAGGACCTGGTCTGGTTGGGAGGGCCTGGGGCGAGGGAATAGGTTTAGCAATTCAGTAGGAGGGGGCTGGGCGAAGCTCCCACAGCAGGCGGGAGGGAGGCTGGTGGCTGGGCTCAGTTTGTACTGGGGGGTCAAAGGGGAGTTCTTTTCCGAAGAATTCTGGGAGAGACGCCAACTAGAGCAAGCTGCTAACCACCCCTCCCTCTCTCTCACTGCACTGGGCGGGGGGTGTCCCTGCCAACCAGACTTAACCCTCTCCAGCCTGCGTTCTTCCCAGACCTGAGATGGGGGCTGCTGGGGAGAAGACTTTGGCTGCGCTCAACTTTCCATTCTAAGGCTCATATAGAGCAGGGCATCTACCAGCAAAAGGCTGGTTCCACATGGCCCCATCTGGCACTGCCCTGCCCTGCCACCACCTAGGTGACTTTTCTGAGCTCATCTCCTAAAGGTGTCTGCAGTGACGTGTGTGCGTGTCTCAGAGACAGAGATTGAGAAACAAACTGAAAATTCCTTGCCAAGGCCCTCCCCCTGCTGGGTCACTGAGCATGGTACCAACCTGTACCCCTCCCTTCCTCCCACTGTGCCCTGGGACCAGAGGCCACTGGGGGTGGGGACGTAAAAGGGACAGCTTATCCTTGTGTCCACCTCCCGCTGCTGTCTCCACAGGTCTCTGACTCACACACACAATCAGCCCCAGCCCCAGCACTCTGCTTCCTCACTGATTTGTCACAAGTGCTTCTGGAGGAATGCATTCCATTCTAGCCTGAGATCCCAGGATGGAAAACTGAGATACAGAAAGGTTATGGGGGTTCTAGTGCCTGCATCCCATGCCGATATAACTCTGCTATCACCGTCCTCTCTTTGGCCCCAAATCAAAAAACCCTAGGAACCTCCTCTTATGTAGAATACTGCCTAAGTGTAGTAGGAGGGAATGAGATGAAACATCAAGAAGGACTTCCCACAATCGATCAAGGCTACAAGGGCAGCTGGCCCCACCCTAGATGCCTGGATTCCAGACCCCTCTGTCTTCTGCTCAGGCTGGAAATATGAGTGTCTTCTCTTGTTTAGCTATTTGGCCCTCACTGGAGAAGTCAACTTTTTCTGAACCTTAAATTTGCCACCAAGCTCCCAGGTCTAATGTGATTGGCTGTTCCTTGCCCTCAATGAAGCAAGTGACCCCAGGGTGGGGGGTTAGCTGCCTTTCCCCGCCCCTTTTCCTTTAGAGCACCAGGCCTCCCTGTAACAACCACCACTGTATAATCAGGACCAGAAGAGGGTGGACAGGTGGTATGGGGACCTTACAAGGTGCTAGGTGCCCGTGAGGGGTAGAGGGAGAGAACCCAGTTCCCAGGGAGGGTTCATCACAAAGTCCCCACTGCACCACTCTCTCTCCAAGGACCACGGAACTGCCAGGAAACTTCCCTATGAAAGGGCAGAGGACTCCATGTCCCAGGGAGCTGTGGGGAGACCTGTGACTACACACCCCAGACATGTTCCCAGGGAGGAGAGAGGAGGGAAGAGAAGTGAAGCGCATGTGTGTGCACGCACATGCACATGCACGTGGACGAGACACGCCCCCAGCACACACACTCACCAGAGGTACCCCGGACACTGACAACACAGACGCAACTCCCAAAGATGCACATCCAAAGACGTTTCCTAAAAAGCACTCCAAATTTTCCAAGAGTGGCCCCTTAAGACCCATAGAGGCTACCGTATTCATAGAGACAGCCTCGGGGAGCTCAGGAAACACACATGACATCGGCCAATCACACAGAACTGCCAAACAGAACCGCCGACAGAAGATACACCCACACTAGACACACACACACACACACAAACTTACACACACACACACAAAGTAGTACGCAGCCATGTGCTAGCACACAAACTCAAACACACAAACTTGCAGTGTACAGTGTGTGAAGTCGGATTAGAAGGCAGTGCTCTGGGGAGGAGGGGAGCCTGCGGGGGGTGGAGAACCACTCAGGGATTTCAAAACAATCCTGGTTTCGAAATGCTGGAATTGCTGGATTCAGGGCCATTCCCAGTTGAGGCTGGGGGTGGGGAAGTGCAGAGTGAGGAGGAGGGGAAAACAGGCCAGCCCAGGGCTACCAGTCCATTGGAGAAGGATCGGGAATGGACAGAGGGAGTCCCAGCCCTGACGGAAGGGGACCTAGAATAAAACACCAAGGTTAGGAGAGGGGCCGGTCCAGGGCCAAGCAGGGAGGGCCTGGGCTGCAAAGGAGAGGCCTCTGCTTTTGCCACTGACAGAAAAAGTGAGAAAGCAGGGGAGGCCGCCCCTCCCCCTCAGCATGGAGAATCAGAGGGAAGCTGTCTGTGTCCTTTCCCCTACTCCTGGGCAGTAGTGACCACCTTCTGCTCTCCAGAGTGGCACCCTGGCTCCCCTTCCCCACCAGCTAGCACAGCCCCAAAGTGGGTGGAAAGCTAAGGGGTCACAGGGGATAGGGAGGCGGCAAGGGCCTGCAGGAGTCAGGGGTCTTCTACAGGTTCCAGGACCCCCCCACACTCAGAGCAGGCTGTGGGCATCCCCCTGGGAACCCAATGCTTTCTTCCTCTCCACAAGGATGCGGAACCCTCGGGGAGACTGAGGCAGTGCAACACATGCCCACACCCAGGAAGTCGCCCCTCCCAACAGCAGCCAGAATGCCCTTACTGCCCCTCCCCCAGCCTCCAGGGAAAGTCAGGCTGAGCTCTCCCCCAGGAGGGGAGGGAGGGGAGGTCAGTCCAGGCTGGGGGTGGGGCTCGGAGGCCTGGCCCTGGCACCAGGCAGAGGAAATTCCAGGCTGTAAGTCCAGGCAGCCTTCAGGGCCGCCGAGCCAAGTGACATGCACCAGCTCAGGAGGTGCAGTGCTCTGGCCTTCCCCTCCTAGTCCTGGCCTTCCAGCCCTCCAACTGGCTTCAGCCCCAGCTCTGGGACTCAGATGGGCTCCTCAGCCCTGGCAGGAGCTCCCACCGGCCCCATCCCGGCCCCTCTGGCCAGTTAGAGCCTCGTTTCCTCAGTTCCGAGGGCAGCCCCCACAGTGTGGCTATGGGTGGGCAGCTGGCAGGGCTGGCAGGCAGGGGCACACATGCCGAGCTACAGCAGCCAGGCGCTCAACAGGTTGAGCCAGTCCATGGAACAGTCGCCCCACCCCAGGGAGAGCGGGCCTGGCAGAGGCTCCCTGCCTGCGGCACCCAGCCTGTACCCACTTGGCTCCCACAGCTGCCCACTTTCCCACGGTGCCATCCCCCTTCTGCCCCCTCCCCCCATCAGAGGTCAGCACCCGGGCAGTGCCCAGGGCTCTGGCACAAGGAAGCAAGGGATGCCATTCCCCTGTCACCCCTGGGTGCCCAGGCTCTTGAGAGACCTCACTCTCAGCAGCCAAAGAGCCCCAGAAACAGCCAGCATGGCAGCAGGACCATGAGAATCCCAAAGGACCCCCCTACACCTCCCTGTGGGCCTCTTCTGATCCTGGGAAAACTGGACACTTGAACACCCCAGCTCTCCAGAGCTGCCCCAGGTCCTGGGACAGAACTTCAGCGTGTGGTGCTAGGGGCAGTGTGGGTGCCCCCAGCTCCTCCTATTGGACTCCCTGGAGGAGGGCTGCAGAGCTAGGTGACAGTGGCTCTCAGACTCCCTGGAGGAGGGCTGCAGAGCTAGGTGACAGTGGCTCTCAGACTCCCTGGAGGAGGGCTGCAGAGCTGGGTGACAGTGGCTCCCTCCACTCCTGCCTGGGCTGCTGCTGCTGCAACCCTGGTCCTTTCCTCCCACTCCACTCCTGGGCTCCATGGAGCTCCATCCCAGCCACTCCCCTGACAGGCAGGCAGCTCCCCTTTGCTCGGCATCTCCTTTAATCTAAAGCAGGTGCCAGGCATTCCAGCCCTTGCTGAGCCGACACTGCCACCCCCTAGGCCTCTGCCTAGAGGCTACTGTTCTGCCTGGTGTGGAAGTTGAGATCCCAGCCTAGGGCTCCCGCTTAACCCAGGTACCAGGACTCCAAAGGCAGGAACTAGCTAAGCAGGGTCATGGGTACCCAACACAGATTCAACAAGCGAGATCAATAGGTCCCAAACCGCCACTGAGGCGCTAGATTTCTGTGGAATGCCACTCCCTCTCTAGGACCCTGTAGTGTCTCTCCAATCCTATGACTCCCCATCCTAGTAGAAACTCATTCTGAACCTCTATGTGGGCCTCCAGAACCCATCACCAGTCACAGGACCCCTTCTACTCCAGGCACAAAAGTCACTCTGGACCCAAGATTTTAGGTATTCCACCTGCCCCTCAGCACCCTTCCTGCTGTGAGCCATCACCCCACACCACTCAGGAGCAACACGGGCAAGCAGAGAACCCCTAGAGGGAGGTGGCCAGAAGGCTGGCCTTCCAGACCTGGCTCTCCAAGGCCAAGGAGGCAAATCACCTGGGGGAGGTGGCACCTTCCTTCCTGGCACCAGCCTCCCAGTCTCTCTCCCTGCTCCTCACCTTCTTCACCCATTCTCTCCCGGTCCTGTCCTGAGGCCTCTATCATCAGGGCCTCAGAGCTGACACCAGGAAGACAGGGCCTGAGCATGCTCTTCCTCTGGGGTCATGAAACTGTGGTTCTGACCCGAAGAAGGTAGCCAGGCCCATGCTGAGAGGCAGCAAAGGAGCAAGGCAGCCCCTGCCCGGAAGTGGCTGCACCCTGGAGAGGCTGAGAAGAGAGGGAGAAGACAGTGGAAGCCCACTCACTGTGGCGGTCTCATCCAGAGAGCTGCTCAGAGGCAGCAGCAGAGTTAAAGCAGACATAGTGCACAGACAGCTTTCACACTAAACCAAGGCTGGGAGTGAGGGCAAAAGATCCAGGGAGCCTTGGAGCCCCTTTCTGAAGGCTCAAACACATGCCCAGGTCACCTCTCTCAGAGCAACACTTTTTCTCCTCTCAGCAGAGGTCCCCCCAGACACAGACACAGACACCCACCCCAAGCAGCAGACAGACAGAAAGAGGAGGGAGGGAGGGGGTGTCAGAAAAACCCGGAAGGAAGGAAGCTGGACAGACAGACAGAAGCTGATCCTAGCCTCATTGCTCCACAGAGACACCCTCCAGACTCCTAGACTTCAAGGGACTCTCTCCTTAGTAGTCCTCTGCCTCTTCTGAAACCAAATTCCAGTAGCTCTGGAATAGGACCTACCCTAGCGGAACAAGAAGTGTAAGCTCACTTCTCTTCCTGCATTCTTCCCGAGGGTTCCTTTGGATCAAGGCAGGGGCCACCTCCCCTTAGCAGCGCAGGGACACCTCCAAGGAACTGTATGACTGCCCCACCCCCAGCCAAGCCCACATCACTCAGAAGCCTTGAAAGAAGAGACTCCTCAGTCACAGCCCCCGCTACTCGCAGGCAGTGCCTAGGGGAAAAGGGTGACTGACCCCCAGCTCTCCCTAGTCCTAACCCACCTCCTTCTGGAGGCTCCCATCAGTCAGGGGAGGAGGGCTGGGGTGCGAAGACCCACAGGGTTGGTGAGCCTGGGAGGGGGACTACATCTCCCAGAAGCCCCCAGGGCAAGGTTCGCTGCTCCAGCTGGCCCAAGGCCGGCCTTGTTCTCTGCGCTAGGGTGGCAGGGTCCCCTGGCTGCCCCTAAGCCCTCCCCACGGTGTTCTGGAGCTGCCAACCTGATTGGGGGCTTAAGAGTAGCCTCCACTTACCCTGGGGGCGTCCCCCACACCTTAAACAGCCTGGGGGTACGTGCCAGAGAGCAAGAGACAATCCGACTGTGTTTCCCCTCCCCGATTTAAACTGGATCTCCCTCCTCGCGCCTCTGCTGGCCTGGCATGACTTTCGCCTTGCCCCCAGCCCACCCCTCACCTCACGCGGATTGGGGGGTCCTCACGCCAGGCCGGAGGTGGAAGCCATAACCAGGTCAGGGTCGGTGTGTGGATGGGGGTCCTCCTGCTCGCCAGTTGGAGATGCAGAGAGGGCGGGCAGGCGGTGATCTTTTGATCCTGGACGCCTTGATCTCAATACCAGCCCGGCCCGGGGGAGGCTATCCGGGGATCGCTGGGTGCCGGGGTTCCTCCTCCCAACCGTGGAGCATGGTCGTGGGCGCCGGACAGCGGCGGGAGAGCGCGCACACCCGCCGGGGCCGGGGCGCGGGGCTGGGGTCTCGGCCCCGAACCTCAGGACTCCGGCTCCTGCTCCCGCTCCTCCTCCCTTGCTTGCTTCCTTCCTTCCTTCCTTCGCCGCCTCCTTTCACTTTCCCCAAAGCCCGCGGGGATGGCGGGCGCTGGGTGGGGAGGGGGCTGTCTGGGCGCTTATTGTTGGTCGGACGCCGAGGGTCCGGGTCGCAGCCCCCGGGCTGCGCGGCGCCGGGGGACCCAGGCGTGCGGGCGTCCGGCCGTCTGGCTCCGGGCGGCGGCAGTGGTGCAGCGGCCCCGGGTCCGGGGCATGTCCAGCCACTGGCTCCGCCGCGCGCCGCCGCCTCCCCGGGCTCCCCTGCGCTGCCGGAGCCTCGCTCGCCCCTCCACTCGGCTCCACTCCCCAGCCTGAATAAGCATCGGGGCTCTCTGGCTGCCTCCTTCTGCCTTCATACCAGAGCCCGGAGAGGCCCCTGTCAAAATAAGAGCTCCCCCATCTCGCTTGCCTCCTCGCCCAACCCGGCTCCCCCAGCCTCCCAGTGGTCTGACTCGGTAAGGCGCCCGGCCGGCTAGCCGGAGGCAGGTTGGCCCGGGGGCAGGGAGGGGGGTTTCTTCTCCCCACTCCTGAGGATTGAGGAGGAGACGCGCCAACAACATCCCAGGCTAGGGAAAGGTTTGACAAACCTACCTTCCTGTCTGCACTGATTGGAAGGAGTGGAAGTTGCCAGGACACACACACACACACACACACACACACACAGCACTGGGTCCCCTCTTCATTGTACCCACCCACATCCATAATGCACTGAGCATCTCTATTCATGTCTCTCCCCTAGTAGACCATGAGGTCCTTGAGGACACAGACTGAGTTTTTTCATCTCAATCCTCAGCAGCACAAAGTAGATGCTAAGAAAATGTTTGTGGAAGTGAAACCTTTGTCTTCTCAAAAGAGCTCTCCTAACCTAACCTCAAAGTGCTTCTCTCTCTCTCACACACACACACACACACTCACACACACTCTCACCACCCTATAGCACTATCGATGCAATGAAAAACAAATTGTAAAGCACTTTTTTTTTTTTTCAGACGGAGTTTCGCTCTTGTTGCCCAGGCTAGAGTACAATGGCGCGGTCTCAGCTCACTGCAACCTCCGCCTCCTGGGTTTAAGCGATTCTCCTGCCTCAGCCTCCCAAGTAGCTGGGAGTACGGGCACCTGCCACCAGCTCACTGCAACCTCCGCCTCCTGGGTTTAAGCGATTCTCCTGCCTCAGCCTCCCAAGTAGCTGGGATTACAGGCACCTGCCACCATGCCTGGCTGATTTTGTATTTTTAGTAGAGATGGCGTTTCACCATGTTGGCCAGGCTGGTCTTGAACTGCTGACCTCAAGTAATTGGCCTGCCTTGGCCTCCCAAAGTGCTGGGATTACAGACATAAGCCACTGCGCCTGGCCCAAAGCACTTTTTAAAACATTTCACATGTTTCAATGTTCATCACAAACCTTCAAGAAAGATGTTATGGTCCCATTACAGAGGTGAGGAAATTGAGGTTTACATTACCTAAGGGCTTACCCAGAGCTACCCAGCTAGAAAGTGGTAAGCCCAGGACTAGAATTTGGGTCTCCTTATCCCAGGGCACTTTCACTGTTTCCTATTGTCCCCACCCACCCAGAATTAATACCAAGTGACAAGCATTGACTGTGTCTGATAGGAAGAACACTAGCCAGCCTGCTTGCTCCTGCTGTTTCCTCAGCCCTGTCCCCTGCCCATCCTCACAGATGGTCCCCAGATAACTCTAGCCTCACTGACCTCCCTCTCTTCTGACCACCTATCCTGTCATAGCATCTGAGTACTTCCTCATGTGTTTTATCTTGTTTGTCATGTACATATATGTGTGTGTGTGTGTATACATCCCTATACATATATAGGTGTATACACACACACACACACACACACATATATATGTCTGATTTCCCCCAAAAGATTCCTAAGGGCTCAGACCATGCCTCCTAGCCTCTACATTCCCCACAATACTCAAGTGCTGGCTGGGTTCATAGTAGGACTTCAGTAAATACTGATCTGATGGGTTGATGGTGCCAACAGCTGGGCACTGGACAAGATTTAGGGAGGCACAGGTGGAAGGGGCCAAAAACCTGAAAGAAGATAACATAGTAGCCCCCCGCACCATGTGTCCCGTCACCACTTACAAAGCATTTTGATGCATGTTGTCTCATGATGATGCTTTGATCTAATCACCAAAACTTTTCCAAGTGCCAATCTGCTGCGCCAAGCACTGTCCTGGGTTGGGGGTTGAATCACCACAGTCCTGAGAAGTCGATTTTATCCCCACTTAAAAGAAAAGAAAACCAAAAGCCAGAGAGGCTTCTAGTGTGAAAGATCCCAGCACCTAGACTAGTACCTGACCCATGGAAATAAGGTTTAATTTCTTATCTTCTCTCCAGAAAGACATAATATGGGCCCCCACTTCTCGAACAGGGTGCTTGTTAGAGGGGACCACGGCATGTATGTGGATCAGTTTTCCCTTACATATGTAACAAGCCAAAGGGGCTTGTTATGATCCCTTTGGCACAAGTCCTGGTGCATAGCAGGTCCAAAACAGAGTTTGCAGGGGCGAGTGAGTCTGTGTTGCCAGGGGTCTCTTAAATGGTGCACAATACATGTCCTATGGAGCAGCCATGCAGAGCGCTCCCCTGGGTGGGGCTGTGACTCATTCCCCCAGCGGAGGTTCCAGGTTGGGATTCGGAGCTGAGCTCTGGGCAGCCACAAGTTCTGGGTGGAACCCTGAAGAGAGCCAGGAGGAAAGGAGAGGCAGGGGGCCCTTGCTGGAATCGAGCGGCTCCCTCTACTGGCCAACTCGGGGAACCTCTGTGTTTCCGTGTATCTGTGTGTCACTGTGTCACGAGGGGTGTCACAGGTGTGTCAGCGTTGGCGTTCGTCGGTGGAAGTGCCCGCATGGGTATGGGTGCGTGAGGGTGCCCGTTTGTGACGCAGTGTGGGTGTGCCAGCGCCACGAGGGGGTGTTTCTGGAAGCACAGTGTGTACACACAACTGTTATATTGTAATGCAATTTACTTTGGGGCTGCTGGGGATCGGCGCGAAAGCTGCTGATGATCTGAGATTAGGCATCCCGTTGCCGGGGTTACTAAGACAAAAGGATTCTCCAGCTGGTACTCTTCACCGGCTGGAGCACTAGCCCAAGACGGTGGGAGGAGTCCAGACCAAACAGTTCCTGGAAAGGACTCTATCCCCTAAAGCAAATAGGGACCCAAGAAAGAGTTAACGCAGAGTCCCACAGTGACTTCAATCATTGGTTCAGGGCACTGTCAGTCAGAGGTCTGGGGGCGGGGTTTGTATGGCCGCCGTCTGACTGCCCAGCGCCCCTCACTTGCCCCTCGACCCCCACATCATCTCACCGCTGGGCTGCGCCCGCACCCCCATCTTGGTGGCGACACCGTCCTGGGCCCTGGAGGAAGAGCTGATCCGGGCATCCTGGCTTCCCCACTCACTCCAGCTGCCTGGCTTCCTGATAGATGGTGATTATTATATAATAGACTTGCTGGACAGAACCGTGCCAGCGCTCGGAACATTGCCCCCTCCTCGAAGCTTGCCCCAGGGCCTGGCACCTGCCATACAGAGCCTGCTGCCTGGTTCTGCCGGCGCCCCCCAGCAACGCCTCCGTTTCGGGGTGGGAGACCCCAGGACCAGGTCCTGGGATGGGGCGGGCGCCAAGCGGAGAGAAGCAGAGCCGGTGCCCTGCGGGTCTCAGGGTCGGCCTGAGGAGTGTGGCTTCATAAGCTCCTCTCAGGATAGTGGGACCCGCCTGGCCCCTTCCAACCTGAGCTTGCAACTTGGGAGCCAATAGAGGAGGTGCTAGGGGGCGCAGGGGCCAGGGTGGGAACGGGAAGGAGTTTGGAAAAGGTGCGGGGGCAGGAAAGGGAGGCTGAGAGAGGGGGCCGACTGGGGCAAGGGGGAGGGACTCTTATCCTGACAGGGCTCCCGCCTTCCCCGACTGGAGGGTTTGGAAAAACTGAGCAGGCAGCCAAGGCTTGGCTGGAAATCCTGCAGCCCACCCTCCTGGGGACACAAAGCTGGAGGGCGGGGGCAGGGCGGGGGGAGAGAGCACGACCCCGGGGAGGACAGGGCCTCTTTTGGGGCTGGGGGCCCAGGGGCCAGGACCCTGGGGAGGGGGTTCCTGACGCTGTCTCCCTGCAGTCTGCTTCCCCCTTCTCCTCTACCCCCTCCGCTTCCCCCTCCTCCCCCTCCGCAGCTCCAGTCTTGCAGATTGCGGGCAGACTTAACTCCTTGAGTGCCAGCCTGGTGGACTCTGTGGTGATGACGCTGTGAGGGAGGGAAGGAGGAGGGACTCCGGACCCCACTCCCACCCACAGTTTAACACCTTGTGCCCCGGAACTCAATCCCGGAACTGGTCGGGTTCCAGGGCCCTGAAAGGCTGCTTGGTTCTGGAATCGCCACACGCAAAACAAGGCACCTGAGAGTTGCGGAATCGCCCGCTCTCTTGCCTAATCTTCCCTGCCTCCCATCCCCACCGCCGCCCTCTGGGTCTCTCCCTCCACTCTTTGGCTACCCTCCCCCCACCCCCCCATCTCCAAGTTGCAGCCGACAGCAGAGGTCCTTGCCAGATTGACGCAGGGGAGCCCGGAAGTCTGGGTTCTGTAGCTGCCTCAGCGCTCTCCTCTACATCCCACCACTGAGGCCCAGCGCAGGTGACCGCAGCCCATGCCTCTCTTGCCCCTAGAGGGGCTGCTTCACCCATCTGCGGGGCTAACTACCCTACGGAGGCAGGGAACGCTAGCTTGCTCCAGCGAGGACTAAGGACCTGAGTAGCTGGAAACCTGACTTCGCCTCTACCCTAGCCCCTCCCCTGGCGAACAGCCCCTCCCCCGTCCTCTGTGCCCCTCAGCTCTGCTGTGAATGACTCTGCCGAGAGAATACCGCAGACTAGGCAGGAAGGGGTTAACGCAGCTACCGCGCTCGACTGGAGCGCCAGGTGAGGCACCGCCCATCTTGGCCTTCAGGTGTGTGGGTGGGGAAAGAGGAGGGTATACTGACCTTAAGGGCTGCTTTTTTGCCCCCTGGTGGCTAAATCTGGCTTAGCAGCCGCTGGCAAAAATAGGCTCACATGGGGATTCGCGGAAGAAGAGCATTGGCGACGACAGTAGAGTGTTTCTCTTGCGGGAACAGCACCTTCCCAGGGAAGGAGATCCTTCTGGGAAGGCTGATGGAAGGAGGGAGCTCCCACAGTCCCTGCCACACCATCTCTTTCAGCAGGCTGCCTCAGCCACTTCCAGATCCTTGCCCTAGGGGCTCTATTTGTGCGTCCCAAACACCTGAAGGAGGGTAGAAAAAAAACCGGAAGATATAGGCCCTATCCTCCCAAGGTCTCCATCTAATGGAGAGGGTCTGTAGAAGGAAGTTGCTCTCTCCTACCTTTTCTTTCTGTGCCTCAGGCCTTCCCAGAGCACCCATTCCCTCCAGACCCCAGCATCAAATACAAATCAGCCAGGCTTCAAAGCTCCTACCAGCCACCCCAAGCCGCTTCAGCTTCCCTCCCCTCCAGCCAAGCTGCTTTCTAGGTCCCTCCCTGTAAAAAGACTCCACTTGAGGGATTCCAGGTGTTCTTATCCCCAGCATGGCTGAGACCCTTCCTCCCATCTACCCAAAGCCCTCCCTGGTTAGCAAAGCCAATCATCTTGAAGGGCTCCTTCCCCTCCCCCTTTCAATTGCCTTACTTTTCTGCCTCTCCTTATTTCCCACTACTTTCCTTTCAAGACTGCTTTTTGCATGGGCAGTTCACCCAATTGGAGACAATTCTGTCCTCCTTGTACCCTGTGATACCTCAATATTTGCCTTTTCTCCCAGCTCAGTGGCAAGCCCTGTAGCCCCAGCTAGCAGGCGGGAGGATCGCTTGACCACAGGAGTTCTGGGCTGTAATGCATTGTGCTGATGGGTGTCCACATCAAGTTCAGCATCGATATGGTGACCTCCTAGGAGTGGGAGACCACCAGGTTGACTAAGGAACAGTGAACTGGCCCAGGTCAGAATGGAATAGATTGAAACTCTGGTGCGGATCATGGTGGGATTGGGCACACAAGCCTGGACAACACAAAGACACCCTTTCTCTTTATTTTTATTTTTTTTTCAAACACCAGCTCAAACCAGATGAGACCTTGTCTCTTAAAAAAAAACAAAAAAACAAACAAACAAAAAAAGTCTTTTCCTTCAGGAATCCTTCTCTGACCAGCCCCACCTACTTATTCATCCAACAGATATTTATTGAGGAGCTGCTATGTGCCTGGCACTTGACACTAGGGTGGTATATGTTGGTGACATAGATGTTTGTCCTTGTCCTCACACAGCCTGCAGCCTTGTGGGGGTCAGAAAACAAGTGAACGGGTGATTTCAATTCAGTGTGGGCACACTTAGGGGAAGTGGACGCCAATCCCAGACTTGAGAGTTTGAGGAAGCTTCCTGCAGGGACCAACTGTCTGAGCTGGAACTTCCAGCATCAGGTATGGTTCTGTCCAGACAAACAGTACATCTCACTAGAGCTCTAAAGATAGAATAGGAGGCTGGGTGTGGAGGCTCACCCTATAATCCCAGCACTTTGAGAGGCTGAGTTGGGTGGATTGCTTGAGTCCAGGAGTTCAAAATCAGCCTGGGCAACATGGCAAAACTCTGTCTCTACTGAAAGTACAAAAAAAAAAAAAATTAGCCAGGCATGGTGGTGCATTCCTGTAGTCCCAACTAGTCGGGAGGCTGAGGTGGGAGAATCACCTGAGTCTGAGGTGGTCGAGGCTGCAGTGAGCCGAGATCGTGCCACTGCACTCCAGCCTGGGCAACTGGAGTTAGACCCTGTCTCAAAAAAAAAAATAGCATCCCACCAAAGCCTCTCCACCAGTTGTTATGAGAGGCCTCTAAGGCAGCATTCCCAAACAATGCTTCTTTTTGTTTGTTTTTTTCCGAGACAGAGTCTTGCTCTATTGCCCAGGCTGGAGTGCAGTGGCGCGATCTCTGCTCACTGCAACGGGTTCAAGCAATTCTCCTGCCTCAGCCTCCCGAGTAGCTGGGACTAGAGGTGCCTGCCACCACATCCAGCTAATTTTTTGTGTGTTATTTTAGTAGAGATGGGGTTTCACTGTTTTAGGCAGGATGGTCTCGAACTCCCGACCTTGTGATCCACCCACCTCGGTCTCCCAAAGTGCTGGGATTACAGGCGTGAGCCACCATGCCCAGCTCCAAACAACCCATTTCTGATTCTCCAAGTCCCAAAAGAACTTTGGTCTGAGAGTCCAAAGTACAAGTCCTTGGCCTAGTCACTCCCTATCTCTGGGGTGCAGCTTCTTCAAATGTAAAACAAGAGGCTTAGGTGCCTTTATCTTCATGCTCTTCTTTATCCTATAGATAGCGATTAAATAGTTGGCTTATTGAGAGACAAACACTCACTTGGCTCTGATCTGCATGGGGTTACCAGAGCTCATAAACCCAGGAGAAGCTGCCAGAGGCAGGGTCTCAGAGAAAGCCAGTTGGTCAGTCACTCGTGTCTCGCCCACTCCCCCCTTGGTCTGGCAGTTCTGCGTCCTGGGAACATGTCATTCTTGCTACTAATGGAAGGCAAGAGGCTTTCTGAGATTGTGCTGGAGGGGAGAGTATGCCCATAATATATTTAGTTACTGCATTCATCTGCTCCAATATGTAGCACTATAGGACTGTTATTTTTGAGAGATGGAATGTTCTCAGGTGAGGAAACTGCTTGGTGAAGGTCCAGAGTGGTGAAAGGACTTCCCTAAAAGCATAGGGCTGGTGCTGATAGCTGGAAGAGGTACCCAGGCCTCCATGGCCAGACTCTTTCCACTACACCACGGCAGCACTTGATCCAACTTTCCACTGGACTTCTTCCTGTGTCTGGCTCATTTCCCTGTGAGGCCATACGATCCGGGAAGGCAGACTCGGCCTCCTTATCTGGACATGCCCCAGAGCCTGGAGGGGTGCTCAGAACCTGCCTTCTCCCAGGCCCCCCTTTTCTCTCTCATCATGACCCTGTTTATATTTATGTAGCTCCCTTACTCGTTCTAAAACAGCTTCCCAAGCTGGGCGCGGTGGCTCAAGCCTGTAATCCCAGCACTTTAGGAGGCCAAGACTGGCGGATCACGAGGTCAGGAGATCGAGACCATCCTGGCTAACACGGTGAAACCCCGTCTCTACTAAAAAATACAAAGAAAGCCGGGCGCGGTGGCTCAAGCCTGTAATCCCAGCACTTTGGGAGGCCGAGACGGGCGGATCACGAGGTCAGGAGATCGAGACCATCCTGGCAGACAAAGTGAAACCCCGTCTCTACTAAAAAATACAAAAAAACTAGCCGAGCGAGGTGGCGGGTGCCTGTAGCCCTCCCTACTTGGGAGGCTGAGGCAGGAGAATGGCGTGAACCCTGGAGGCGGAGCTTGCAGTGAGCCAAGATCCCGCCACTGCACTCCAGCCTGGGTGACAGAGTGAGACTGCGTCTCAAAAAAAAAAAAAATACAAAAAATACAAAAAAAAAGCTAGCCGGGCAAGGTGGCTGGCACCTGTAGTCCCAGCTACTCGGGAGGCTGAGGCAGGAGAATGGCGTAAACCTGGGAGGCAGAGCTTGCAGTGAGCTGAGATCCGGCCACTGCACTCCAGCCCAGGCGACAGAACGAGACTCCGTCTCAAAATAAATAAATAAATAGGCCGGGCGCGGTGGCTCAAACCTGTAATCCCAGCACTTTGGGAGGCCGAGATGGGCGGATCACGAGGTCAGGAGATCGAGACCATCCTGGCTAACACGGTGAAACCCCGTCTCTACTAAAAAATACAAAAAACTAGCCGGGCGAGGTAGCGGGCGCCTGTAGTCCCAGCTACTCGGAGGCTGAGGCAGGAAAATGGCATAAACCCGGGAGGCGGAGCTTGCAGTGAGCTGAGAACCGGCCACTGCACTCCAGCCCGGGCAACAGAGCGAGACTCCGTCTCAAAAAAATAAATAAATAAATAAATAAATAAATAAATAAAATAAAATAAATAAATAAATAAATAAATAAATAAAACAGCTTCCCTGGATTATGAACAAAGCCCTGGGCCAGGCATAGTCCCAATCCCAGCCAGACCTAAAACCTGCTCTGTGACTTAAAACAAACTGATTCACTTCCCTGGGCCTTGTGTTCTCCATCTGTCAAGACCTATAACCTGGTGGGGCACAGTGGCTCACGCCTGTAATCCCAACACTTTGGGAGGCTGAGGTAGGTGGATCACTTGAAGTCAGGAGTTTGAGACCAGCCTAGCCAACATGGTGAAACCTCGTCTCTACTAAAAATACAAAAATTAGGCCAGGCGCGGTGGCTCAAGCCTGTAATCCCAGCACTTTGGGAGGCCGAGACAGGCAGATCACGAGGTCAGGAGATTGA
The DNA here is from genome assembly GCF_009764315.1 of Trachypithecus francoisi. Taxonomy (NCBI): domain Eukaryota; kingdom Metazoa; phylum Chordata; class Mammalia; order Primates; family Cercopithecidae; genus Trachypithecus; species Trachypithecus francoisi. Next base: position 107,266,082 of record NW_022681473.1, read on the forward strand.
GACCATTCTGGCCAACATGGTGAAACCCTGTTTCTACTAAAAATACCAAAAAAAATGAGCTGGCTGTGGTGGTGCATGCCTATAGTCCCAGCTACTCAGGAGGCTGAGGCAGGAGAATCACTTGAACCCAGGAGGCGGAGGTTGCAGTGAACCAAGATCGTGCTGCTGCGCACCAACCTGGGTGACAGAATGAGGCTCCATCTCAAAAAAAAAAAAAAAAAAAGACCTATAACCTATTCTAACTCTTAAGGCATTTGTAATCTCACCTCTGAAATGCCAAATCAGGGAAGTGTTTTTAGAAGACATAGCTCTGCTGGACGGTGGCTCACGCCTGTAATCCCAGCACTTTGGGGGGCCTAGGCGGGTGGACCACAAGGTCAGGAGTTTTGAGACCAGTCTGGCCAATATGGTGAAACCCTGTCTCTACAAAAATACAAAAATTAGCCAGGCATGGTGGCACGCACCTGGGAGACTGAGGCAGGAGAATCACTTGCACCCGGGAGGCGGAGTTTGCAGCGGGCAGAGATCGCACCATTGCACTCCAGCCTGGGTGACAGAGCGAGACTCTGTCTCAAAAAAAAAAAAAAAAAAAAAAAAAGACATAGCTCTGAGGTAAGGGAATAAGCCTAATGCTTCTGTCTTCCTGCAGGGTCTCACAGCCTCAGGACCGCATCTGCTTTATCTGCAGGGACTAGGGTGCTGCTTTTTTTTTTCCAGAAGTGGTTGTCTCTCTATATTGCCCAGCCCCAAGTTCTTATCCTTACTAGTCATTGTACAAATAATACAGGTACCTGCCTTCAAGGGGCTTATAAGATGGGGACAATGAGAGAACAATAAAAGATGCTGAATAGGCCAGGCGCAGTGGCTCACACCTGTAATCCCAGCACTCTGGGAGGCCCAGGCAGGCAAATCACCTGAGGTCAGGAGTTCGAGGCCAGCCTGGCCAACATGGTGAAACCCCATCTCTACTTAAAATACAAAAAAATTAGCCTGGAGTGGTGATGCATGTCTGTAATCCCAGCTACTCGCGAGGCTGAGGCAGGATAATTGCTTGAACCCGGGAGGTGAAGACTGCACTGAGCCGAAATCACACCACTGCACTCCAGCCTAGGAAACAGAGCAAGACTCCATCTCAAAAAAAAAAGATGCGGAATAATTAAGTGATATGAAGTTTATGCAGTCAGTGCAAATTGCATCCTCACGTAGACCTGGTGGAGAAAGAGAAAACTGACCTGGGCCTAGAAAGACAGGCCAGGGACAGAGGCACACAGAGGGCTCGGTGAGGGGCAGGGAAAGAAAAAGCAGGATGAATGTTAATGGGAAGGGAGTGAATCTCAAAGACCAACTACCTAGTTCAAGTTCTCTCTTTTTTTTTTTTTTTTCTGAAATGGGGTCTCACTTTGTTGCCCAGGCTGGAGTGCAGTGGCGTGATCACGGCTCCCTGCAGCCTCAGCCTCCCTGGGCCTGGGTGGTCCTCTCACCTCAGCCTCCCATGTAGCTGGGACTACAGGCACATACCATGACACCTGGCTAATTTTTGTATTTTTTGTAGAGCTGGGGTTTTGCCATGTTGCCCAGGCTTGTTTCTAACTCCTGGACTCAAGCAACCGTCCCTCCTCAGCCTCCCAAAGTGCTGGGCTTATAGGTGTGAGCCACTGTACCCAGCCTTCAAACTCTTTCTGATGGTTACCTCCCTGCCAACATCTTTGGCCAGCAGTGTATTAGCATCTTCTTTTTTTTTTTTTTCTTGAGATGCAGTTTTGCTCTGTCGCCAGACTGGAGTGCAGTGGGGCGGTCTCAGCTCACTGTAACTTCCACCTCTCAGGTTCAAGCGATTCTCTTGCCTCAGCCTCCCTAGTAGCTGGGACTACAGGCACGTGTCACCACTCCCAGCTAATTTTTGTATTTTTAGTAGAGACAAAGTTTAACCATGTTGACCAGGATTGTCTTGATCTCTTGACCTCATGATCCGCCCACCTGGGCCTCCAAAGTGCTGAGATTATAGGTGTGAGCCATGGCGCCTGGCCATCAGTATCTTCTTGAACACCTCCAGTAACAGGGAGCTTACTGCCTCCCAAGACAGCTCACTCCATTTATGGACATCTGTTTTTCCTTCCTCAAAGCTGAACTTCATCTCCCAGTGGTCTCCACAGAACTGAACTTCATTTTGAGCTGATCTCTTATCTCCTGGTGGTCTGTGCACCACTTTGTGGGGGTGCACACTGTAAATCTAATTCTTCTTCCCCATGATAGTCCTTCAGGTATTTGAGCTTTAGTGGTCCCTACTCTTTCTTTTTTTTTTTTTTTTTTTTTTTTGAGACAGAGTCTTGCTCTTGTCGCCCAGGCTGGAGTGCTGTGGTGCAATCTCAGCTCACTGCAATCTCCACTCCTGGGTTCAAGGGATTCTTCTGCCTCACCCTCCCCAGTAGCTGGGATTACAGGCACCTGCCACCACACCCAGCTAATTTTAATATTTATAGTAGAGACAGGGTTTCGGCATGTTGGCCAGGTTGGTCTCGAACTCCTGACTTCGTGATCCACTCTTTTCTTTTGCCTAAACATTCCCAAGTCACAAAACAATGGCTCCCATTGTAACACCTGGTCAACTTACAGTAAAGCAAGATTATCTGTCTTCTCCTTTATTCCAAATACTGTATCTCCAGTAACATGACTTAACATTGACGGTGGCTCAAGCCTGTAATCCCAGCACTTTGGGAGGCCGAGACGGGCGGATCACGAGGTCAGGAGATCGAGACCCTCCTGGCTAACACGGTGAAACCCCGTCTCTACTAAAAAATACAAAAAAACTAGCCGGGCGAGGTGGCGGGCGCCTGTAGTCCCAGCTACTCCGGAGGCTGAGGCAGGAGAATAGCGTGAACCCGGGAGGCGGAGCTTGCAGTGAGCCGAGATCCGGCCACTGCACTCCAGCCTGGGCGACAGAGCAAGACTCCATCTCAAAAAAAAAAAAAAAAAAAACAAAAAACATTGGATTTGCTCCTGGCAGTCACGTTATGCTGATGCCCCTTTTTCTTTCTTTCTCTTTTTTTTTTTTTTTGGAGACACAGTTTTTCTCTTGTTCCCCAAGCTGGCGTGCAATGGCACGACCTTGGCTCCACTGCAACCTCCGCCTCCCACGTTCAAGCGGGGTTTTGTATTTTTTGTAGAAACGGGGTTTCACCATGTTAGCCAGGCTGGTTTTGAACTCCTGATCTCAGGCGATCCACCTGCCTTAGCCTCCCAAAATGCTGAGATTACAGGCGTGAGCCACCACGCCCAGCCTGACGTCCCTTTTTCTTTTCTTTCTTTGAGATGGACTTTCACTCTTGTGGCCCAGGCTGGAGTGCAGTGGCGCAGTCAGTCTCAGCTCACCACAACCTCCACCTCCTGGGTTCAAGCAATTCTCTTGCCTCAGCCTCCCAAATAGTTGGGATTACAGGTGCCTGCCACCACGCTCAGCTAATTTTTATATTTTTAGTAGAGATGGGGTTTCACTATGTTGGCCAGGCTGGTCTGGAACTCCTGGAATTCCTGACCTCAAGTGATCCGCCCACCCCAGCTTCCCAAAGGGATTACAGGCTTGAGCCACCACACCCGGCTTCATGTCCCTTTTTCTTTCTCCCATTCCCCTCTCCCCCACCAATGCTGATGTCTCAGACTGAACTCACTAAAACCCCTCATTCTTTTTCACCTGAACTTCTTCTAAGCCATGTCTGGCCCACTGTGTATTGCTGAGGTCTTAGATATTTGATCACTTTATTCTGTTAGGTTTACCTAACCATTCTATACATGGAGGTGATTCTTGAATTTTTTTATTTTTTTATTTTTTTTGAGACAGAGTTTCACTCTTGTTGCCCAGGCTGGAGTGCAGTGGCATGATCTTGGCTCACTGCAACCTCTGCCTCCCAGGTTCAAGCGATTCTCCTGCCTCAGCCTCCCGAGTAGCTGGGATTACAGGCTTGTGCCACCATAGGGGTTTCGCCATGAGGTCAGGCTAGCCTTGAACTCCTGACGTCAGGTGATCCACCCACCTTGGCCTCCCAAAGTGCTGGGATTACAGGCATGAGCCACCGTGCCCGCATTCTTGGATCCTTATCTTTCAATGTTTACTATCCCTCAAGGGTTTTATCTATGAAATGTGATACTGTATTTTCGTATAAGCTGTTAATAAAAATAATTTAACAGGAAAGAGAAGGAGACAAAACCCAAAAGTACGCAAATGTTCTTCCGGGTGGTACCAATCCACGTCACACTGAGACGTAGCAAGAATAAACGATTTTGTAGGTGGGATCGAGTCAGATCAAAATGAGCCTCAAAAGAAGAAAATAGAAAGGCTCAGAGGTTTTTGAGTAGAAGAGTGATACAAGGAACAATCTGGCATAGCAAAAAAAACAAAACACTAACCTTGGAACTCAACAGATCTGGATCTGATCTACAATTCCAGCTCTATTGCTTATTAGCTGTAGAACTTTGGGCAAATTGACTGCTCTGAGCATCAGTTTCTTCTGTAAAATGGGATAACAATTACCTTAGGATTTATTGTGAAGATTAAATGAGATAGCATGTATGAACAGCCTAGTACATAACAGGTACTCAATAAATGAAGGAGAAAAAGAGAGGGTGAGGAAGAGGAGAAGAAAGTGGTGCTCAGGACAAGCCCAGGTCTAGTAGTGTCTCACTCTATTGCCCAGGCTAGAGTGCAGTGGCATGATCTTGGCTCACTGCAACCTCCATCTCCTGGGTTCAGGTGATTCTCCTGCCTCAGCCTCCTGAATAGCAGGGATTACAGGCATGTGCCACTATGTCCAGGTAATTTTGTATTTTTAGTGGGGTTTCACCAAGTTGGCCAGGCTGGTCTTGAACTCCTAACCTCAGGTGATCCACCCGCCTCGGCCTCCCAAAGTGCTAGGATTACAGGCATGAGCCACGGCACCTGGCCATGTCTGGTTTCTGAAGAGGGACTGCATTTGTAGTAAACCCAAGTGGGAAGTCCACCTCTGAGGCTTCTATGAGGGCCCAGAATGACTCGCTGGGGCTGGGGCTTGGTCTAGGATAATATGTATGGAATGGCAAAGGGAAGGAAGCAGATCCAAATGACATTTCCAAAGGAGAATTGATCCACCTTGGACTTGGGTGAGGTGTGGAGGATGACAGAGAGAGGAGTCACAGGTAGCACCAAGGCTTTTACTCTGGGTAGTGACAGGGAGGTATGAAGAGGGTGATGGTTTGGGGAAGACTGTTCATGTTTAGTCACTGCATTAGGCACGGCAGTAGGATACCAAGTGGACATGACCAGTGAGGAGGTGAAAAGATTTGATTAGAACTTCAGAGAAAGAGAAGTCAGAGCCAAAGTTAAGTTCCTGGGAAGCACCGCCTGCCAGTGGTAGCTGCAGGCAGTGGGTGAGGTCTCTGAGGGTAAGCTGGGAAACGAACCAAGGACAGGACCCTGTAGAACACATCCAGAGCCATGACTTAGGGCGGGAGAAGAAACTGCCCAACACTGCTTTCCCTCCCCACCATTCTCTGCCTCCTGGTCAGAGTTGAAAAGATCAACCCAAGCTGACTCCCACCCACCCACTGCATCATGGCAAACAGAAATCTGTGCAGAGCTCACTGGAATCGAAACCCTCCAGGACTCTGCTTTTCTGTCCTGATATCAGAAAGGACACAAGTTCTTGTCTAATCAACAGACCCCAGCTTGTTGCTGCAAAGGAGGGATGCCATAGAGAGACATGTGGACAGAGGCAGGCAGGGACACCTTCGTGAAGAGCAGGAGAGAAACAGAAGCTGAGGGACAAAGGGGAGGGGAGCGCTGTGAGTACCTCGAAAGGCCGACTGATGGAATAGGAGAAAAAGAGACTTAAGGAGGGGGCAAGAGAAAAGATTCGCTGAGAAGCTGATGAAGTGCAACTGAGAAAACGGTTGCCATGGTGATGGGTCCAGAGGAGGGAGAAGGAATATAAATCAGATTATGAGTTGGGGGAGTCTGTGTGTGCCGGGGGTGTTCAAAACCCAGATGCTGTCCCCCCACACCAAGCCCTCCCCACGAGACCTCCTACTGCAAGGAGCCCTTCCCAGAGGTCCTCCCCAGGCCAGGCCAAGGAATGCAGTGAACAGAGGCACTGGAATGGCCCAGGGCTCAGCATTCCTCCCCTTCTCCCCGAAAGGCCCCTCAGTGAAACAGAATAGCCCTGCACCCCCACACCAGGTGCCCCCGGCCTCTTGGAGAGCCCTCTGCACGGACCCTCTTCATCAGCGCCCCGAGGAAGAGAGGAGGGCATTGTTTTAAGCACCTACTTACTATGTGGCAAGCAGTGTGTTGGGCACTTCATTCCTTGTTCATTTGGTCCCCACCAGGGCTCTGTGGGACGGTATTACCACCTCCATTCATAGACAGAAAGTGGGTCCAGGACACAAGCTGGAAGGCTGCAGACAGAGGGCGTGTAGTCCTGGCCCATCTGCTCCAAAGCCCATTCTGTCTCTCCTAGACCTTGCCTGCCTTGCATGGCCTGCTTCCCATCCCCTGCTTCCCATCCCCCGCTGCCATCTCCTGCACCCTTAGGGTACGGTGGGCATCTTGGCAGCTGCTCAGGGCATAGACTAGGGTGAGGCTCTAACTCCATTCTTGGAGATGAAGGGAACTGGGGAGGCTTGGGGCAAATATGTCACAGCCAGCGAGACTCCAGGTTGGGGAGGAGGTGCAGGGCAGTGCTAAGCTCAGGGCTGGGGAAATGGGGAGGAAGGGCTGAGGCTGAGAGGCCCCAGGGGGTAGGGGGAAGCTCTAAGGCCCAGCCATTTCCGGCAGAGCAGAAACTCCCAGCATGGGCCACGTGGGGAGCTGGGGAAGCTGCAAGTCTCAGGAGTGGGGAGGGAGAGTGCTGGGGGTGGGCATTTTCCTGCAGGTCCCTGCAAGTGGAAGTGGCTGGAGGGAGGAAAGGGGGGGAGCAGCTTCCCTCCTTCATCTTTCCTCAGGTTTCTGTACAAATAACAGTTTTGCAAAGGGCACCGGTATCTGATGTGCATACCAAACAGGGCCTGGGGAGGTGGGAGAAGGCCAAGTTCAGGGCTGTGGCCTGGGCAGCTGTGCCAAGACCAACCCCCAAATCCAGGAGGATGGGATAGGATTCCAAAGCATTCCCACCCCTTCCCATCATACCTGGCTGTTCCTCCTGGTGACCATGAAACATCCCCCACTGTTCTCTCAGGGGACCAGCCTGAGACACTTGGAAGTCCCTGTTGGGGTGGGTGGGGTGTCAGAAATGCCTGGACTCCAAGAGGGGTTAAAGGTTACAATTCTGTTGGGTCCCTTGGCCACTGGGCTGGAGAGTCCAGGTCTCTGCCCCACCTCTCCAAAGGAGGACAGAGCTCCTTCCTCCACAGGCCTGGAGGGAAGAGCATTCCAAGACCAGCTTGCTTTGGTGCTTCATTCATACCTTCTCCTCCACCCTCCACCAGCATCCCAGGGAGGCCCTCCTGACCCTACTTCCCTGTGGCCATCAGAGGTTCTTTCAGACAACTCAAAAGGGGGCCCAGCAAGAGCCAAAAAGATCTAAAGAAGTGCATGGGGTGGTGGGGCGGGGCAGGGGGGAGGATCCTTCCCTTTCCTTCTCCTGCCCTCTGGCGGCCCTCTGGTCTCTTAGCCTTTCACTGAGTCCTAGACCCTCCACACAGTCATTTAGTCCTTCTGCATCCTCTTGCCCAGCTTAGTCCCTCTCATTCGCACACCCTCCAGTTTGCAGAGGTTTCCAATGACTCCTCCGACTTGCCAAATCCAAGGAGCCCATTTCAGCACATCTCTTCAGTTCCCTGTGGTCCTGCTGCTGCTCGATGTGCCTCCCACAGGAATCTTCCTTGGGCACCTGGGATACTGCTCCCTCCTGGCTATTCTTCTTTCTTTTAGGGAAGCTTCTTGGTTTCCTTTGCAGTCTCCTCTTTTCCTTTGGCCATAAATGTTGGGGCTCCCCAGGCTCTGTCCTTGACCTTGTCTTCTCAATCAGCATCCACTTGCTCCTCTCCAAGGCTTCAGCTGTCGCGCCTGCACTGACAACCTTTCCTGTGCTCCAGACCACACATCTAACCACCTTCAACATACCTCCATCTGGGTGTCCTACAGGCACCTCAACTGGCAAGTTCAAGACCCAAATATCTCCACCCAGCCCCTTACCACAACCTGCCCCTCCCACCCCCCACTGTGTTCTCTAGCCCCTGACAGTTCTGTCATCCACCCTGCTGCCCAAACCAGGACCTGGGAGCATCCTCCTTAACTCTGCTCCCCAAACTGCACACAACGGTCCCTATCACCAGACCCTGTCAGTTTTGCCCTCTGCCTAGAGCAGTAGCCTATGCCTATAATCTCAGCACTTTGGAAGGCTGAGGCAGAAGGATCTCTTGAGTTCAGGAGTTTAAGACCAGCCTGGGAAACATAAGTAGACCCCGTCTCTACAAATAAAAAGTTTTTAAAAATAGCTGGGCGCGGTGGCTCACGCCTGTAATCTCAGCACTTTGGGAGGCGAATGCGGGTGGATCACGAGGTCAGGAGTTCAAGACCAGCCTGGCCAACATGGTGACACCCCCATCCCTACAAAAAAAAGAAAGAAATAAAGAAGAAAGAAAGAAAGAAAGAAGAAAGAAAAGAAAGAAGAAAGAAAAGAAAGAAGAAAGAAAGAAAAGAAAGAAAGAAAGAAATTAGCTGGGCTTGGTGGTGTATGTCTGTAGTCCCAGCTACTCGAGAGGCTGAAGCAGGAGAATTGCTTGAACCTGGGAGGTGGAGGTTGCAGTGAGCCGAGATCATGCCACTGCACTCTAGCCTGGGTGACAAAGCAAGACTCCGTCTCAAAAAAAAAAAAAGTTTAAAAAATCAGCCAGGTATGATGGTGCACACCTATAGTCCCAGCTAACCTGGGAGACTGAGACAGGAGGATCACTTGAGCCCGGGCTTGAGCTGCAGTGAGCTATGATCATGTCACTAAACTCCATTGTGGGCAACAGTAGAAGACCCTGTCTCAAAAAAAAAAAAAAAAAGAAAAGCCCTCTCCCCAATCTGAATTTTTTTTATTTTTGGAGACGGAGTCTCACTCTGTCACCCGGGCTGCAGGGATATGATCTCAGCTCACTGCAGCGTCCGCCTCCCAGGTTCAAGCGATTCTCCTGCCTCAGCTTCCTGAGTAGCTGGGATTACAGGCCTGTGCCACCATGCCTGGCTAATGTTTGTTATTTTTAGTAGAGACGGGGTTTTGCCATATTGGCCAGGCTGGTCTCAAACTCTTGACCTCAAGGGATCCGCCCAAAGTGCTGGGATTATGCGTGAGCCACCACGCTGACCTAGAATCTGATTTTTTTTTTTTTTTTTTTTTTAGATAAAGTCTTGCACTGCTGCCCAGGCTGGAGTGCAATGGCACAATCTCTGCTCACTGCAACCTCCGCCTCCTGGGTTCAAGCAATTCTCCTGCCTAAGCCTCCCCAGTAGCCAGGATTACAGGCGCCTGCCACCATGCCTAGCTAATTTTTTATATTTTTTAGTAGAGACGGGGTTTCACTATGTTGGTCAGGCTGGTCTCCAACTCCTGACCTCATGATCCACCCGCCTCAGCCTCCCAAAGTGCTGGGATTACAGGCGTAAGTCACCGTGCCTGGCCTTAGAATCTGATTTTAACAGCCTCTAAAGTGTCTGCCAGCTATCTATCCAACACAATCTCTACATTGCAGCAAGAGCCATCTATATTCAATACAATGTGATCAGCACACTCTCCAGTTTAAAATCTTTCAAGGGCTTTCTTTTATCCTCAGGATCAAAATTAAAATTCTTTAAAGGGACTGTAAAAGCCTTCCATCTTTTCCCAGCTACTTCTCCAGTGACTTCTCCAAGGTCTACTCTGACCCACCAGTGGACCCATTCTCTGACCTTGTGCCTTTGCAGGTCTCTCAGCCTAGAATAATCTTCCCTCTTCCTCCCCTCTCTCCACCTTTAGCTTGCTAACTCGGACTTCAATTTTAGGTCTCCACTTAGTTACCACTTCCTCCAGGTAGCTCTTCCACACTACACAAGCTCATGTAAGTCGCCCTTTGGTGAGAAGCCTCTTTAGCAAGTTATTTAACTTATTGTGCCTTAACTTCCTCAATAAAATGAGGATAATAATATTGCCTGCCTCACAGAGGTTGTTACAAGGTTTAAGCAATAAAATATATGTAAAGGGGCCAGGCGCAGTGGCTCGCGCCTGTAATCCCAGCACCTTGAGAGGCCGAGGCAGGAGGACCACGAGGTCAGGAGTTCGAGACCAGCCTGCCCAATATGGTGAAACCCTGTCTCTACTAAAAATATAAAAATTAGCTGGGCGTGGTGACGCACACCTGTAGTCCCAGCTACTCGGGAGGCTGAGGCAGAAGAATCTTTTGAACCCAGGAGGTGGAGGTTGCAGTGAGCTGAGATCATGCCATCGTACTCCAGCCTGGTCCAGCCTAGGCGACAGAACAAGACTCTGTCTTTAAAAAAAAAAAAAAAAAAGGCCGGGCGCGGTGGCTCAAGCCTGTAATCCCAGCACTTTGGGAGGCCGAGATGGGTGGATCACGAGGTCAGGAGATCGAGACCATCCTGGCTAATACGGTGAAACCCTGTCTCTACTTAAAAATACAAAAAACTAGCCGGGCGACGAGGCGGGCGCCTGTAGTCCCAGCTACTCGGGAGGCTGAGGCAGGAGAATGGCGTAAACCCGGGAGGCGGAGCTTGCAGTGAGCTGAGATCCGGCCACTGCACTCCAGTCTGGGTGGCAGAGCAAGACTCCGTCTCAAAAAAAAATAAAATAAAATAAAATAAATAAATAAATAAAAGGTGGGCATGGTGACTTATGCCTGTAATTCCAGCACTTTGTGAGGCTGAGGCAGGCAGATCACCTGAGGTCTGGAGTTCGAGACCAGCCTGACTAACATGGAGAAACCCCGTTTCTACTAAAAATACAAAATAAGCCGGGCGTGGTGACGCATGCCTGTAATCCCAGTTACTCTGGAGGCTGAGGTAGTAGAACGGCTTGAACCCAGGAGACAGAGGTTGCTGTGAGCCGAGATCGCGCCATTGCATTCTAGCCTGGGCAACAAGAGCAAAACTCCGTCTCACAAAAAAAAAAAAAAAAAAAAAAGGACGGCGTGGTGGCTCATGCCTGTAATCCCAGCACTTTGGGAGGCCGAGGTGGGTGGATCACCTGAGGTCAGGAGTTCGAGACCAGCCTGGCCAACATGGTGAAACCCCCTCCCTACTAAAAATACAAAAAATTAGCCTGGCGTGGTGGTGGGTGCCAGTAATCCCAGCTACTCGGGAGGCTGAGGCAGGAGAATTGCTTGAACCCAGGAGGCAGAGGTTGCAGTGAGCTGAGATCACACCACTGCACTCCAGCCTGGGTGACTAAGTGAAACTCCATCTCAGAAAAAAAAAAAAAAAAAGAAAGAAAATATATGTAAAGGAATTAATGGAAAATATATATACAAAGGAGTTAACATGCCTGGCATGTGGTAAACACATTATTCTTATTCTTATTAATTTTGAGAAAAGGTCTTGCTGTGTTGCCTAGGCTGGAGTGCAGTGACACGACTTCAGCTCACTGCAACCTCTGCCTTCTGGACTCAAGCGATTCTCCCACCGCATCCTCCTGATTACAGGTGGGTTTACAGGCTGGGTTTACAGGTGGGATTACAGTCCAGGATTAAAGGTGTGAACCACCATGCCCAGCTAATTTTTGTATTTTCTGTAGAGTCTCATTATGTTGTCAAGGCTGGTCTCTAACTCTTGGGCTCAAGTAATCCTCCCGCCTCAGCCTCCCAAAGTGTTGAGATTACAGGCATGAGCCACCACACCCAGCCATGGGGAACACTAAGTGAGCAATAGCTGTTATTATATCTTCCACTAAAATCCTGATGCAGTGTAGTAGTGAACTCTTCTCAGTGCCTCTCACTAGACCTTATTTCAGTAAGAGCAGTGTCTTATTCACTCCTGAATGTCCATAGCTCAGCATAGTGACTGACACTAAAGCATTTATTTATTTGAGATGGAGTTTCGCTCTTGTTGCCCAGGTTGGAGCGTAATGGCGCGATCTCAGCTCACTGCAACCTTCACCTCCTAAGTTCAAGCGATTCTCCTTCTTCGGCCTCTCGAGTAGCTGGAATTACAGGTGCCCACCACCACACCCAGCTAATTTTTGTATTTTTAGTAGAGACGAGGTTTCACCATGTTGGCCAGGCTGGTCTCAAACTCCTGACCTCAGATGATCCACCTGCCTCGGCCTCCCAAAGTGCTGGGATTACAGGCGTGAGCCACCATGCCCTGCCGACACAAAAGCATTTAATAAGACATTTATTGAATAAACTAATTCATGTCAATTTGGTTCATCATTATGTCTTGTGTGGATGAGCTCTCCTTCGGGCCTGAGGAAAGGATTGATTACCCCACAGTGAAACCTCCACCTACTCTTAATCTTTCTATAACCAAACTTAATTATATCCCTTTCCTGCTTAACCCCTGTGAGAGACTCCTCATGCCTGCAGAATACATGTGGACCAGGTCTTTCCCAGGGCAATTGCTCCACCACCTCCTCCACCACCACCCCATGCCACTGCAATTCCTCCTTCCCAGGGCTCTGCTTGCTGGCTGCCCTGAGCACATTGCTGCTTCTAGAATCCTCCAGCCAATTTCCCACCAACTCCAAATATTCCTCCTTCTTGCTCACCTAACAACCTATTCTCCTCCCAATACCCTGTCCCAAATGGCACAATGTTGGGGGCCCTAATGACAAGGCTGACCTTGAAGAAGTATATGATTTGGCTCACAAAATGCATTTTCATAATGTGTATTTATTCATCGCAAATTTAAAAATAAGGGTGCTTTGCCTGAAAATCCAGATTTCTGACTCCTTTTTTTTTTTGAAATGGAGTATCACTCTGTCACCAGGCTGGAGTACAGTGGCACGATCTCGGCTCACTGCAACCTCTGCCTTCCGGGTTCAAGCGATTCTCCTGCCTCAGTCTCCTGAGTAGCTGGGACTACAGGCCCCACCACCACGTCCAGCTAAGTTTTGTAATTTTTAGTAGAGACAGGGTTTCACCATGTTGCCCAGGCTGGTCTTGATCTCTTGACTTGTGATCTGCCTGCCTTGGCCTCCCAAAGTGCTGGGATTTCAAGCGTGACCCACCGCACCTGGCTGAGACCTGATGGTTTTATAAGGGGCCTCTCCCTTCGCTCAGCACTCATTCTCTCTCCTGCTGCCCTGTGAAGAGGCGCCTTCCACCATAGTAGCCTTCCCAAGCCATGCAGAACTGTGAGTCAATTAAACCTCTTTCCTTTATAAATTACCCAGTCTCGGGCAGTTCTTTATAGCAGTGTGAAAATGAACTAATACAGTCCCTCTTTCTGCAAGGCAACTCTCACAGAGCTGAGTGAGGCGACCCCTTTAGACGGAGCTCATGCTGCTACACTCGCTTCAGTTGGCCGCTCCTTGTACTATTTTTGTTATCTGCTTGGCCCCTGCAGGCAACTGGGTCTGCGACCCCTGTCCCGGCCTCACAATATTTTTATTCACCCAACTGCAGTGAGGACCTCGGCTTCCTCTCCCCTGCAGCCACCTAACTGGCTGCCACTCTATGTCCTGTCCCCATCTACACTCTCCTGCTCTTCCGCGTCTCTCATGCCTTCCTTCTGCCCTGAGTTCACCGAAAATCCCCATCCCTCAGTGCTTTCCCCTCTATCGCTCCTGTCCATCACTAGCCTGGACCTTCTTCTCCACTTCTTCACTTCTCCCAGTACCTCCACATTTCCCTGCCTTGAAAACCCCAACCCTAAGCCAATACGACCTGATGGCTTTGCGATTTCTTCACTCAGCTGTTGGGTAATTTGAAAAACTCTGAATATGTCAAGGTAGATGCAATGGTTAATTTTACATGTCAATTTAGGTGGACCATGGTGCCAGGGATTGAGTCAAACATTATTCCAGATCTTTCTATGATGGCATATTTTTGGATAAGATCAACATTTGGCCGGGCGCGGTGGCTCAAGCCTGTAATCCCAGCACTTTGGGAGGCCGAGACGGGCGGATCACGAGGTCAGGAGATCGAGACCATCCTGGCTAACACGGTGAAACCCCGTCTCTACTAAAAAATACAAAAAAACTAGCCGGGCGAGGTGGCAGGCGCCTGTAGTCCCAGCTACTCCGGAGGCTGAGGCAGGAGAATAGCGTGAACCCGGGAGACGGAGCTTGCAGTGAGCTGAGATCCGGCCACTGCACTCCAGCCTGGGCGACAGAGCAAGACTCCGTCTCAAAAAAAAAAAAAAAAAAAAAAAAGATCAACATTTAAAATGACAGATTTTAAAATTTTTATTAAATTTGGCCAGGTGCGGTGGTTCACACCTGTAATCCCAGCACTTTGGGAGGCCAAGGCCAGAGGATCACTTTAGGTTTGGAGTTTGAGACCAGCCTAGCCAACATGGTGACACCCTGTCTCCACCAAAAAATATAAAAATAAGCGGGACATGGTGGCACATGCCTGTAATCCCAGCTACTCTGGAGGTTGAGGCAGGAGAATCACTTGAACCAGGAAGGCAGAGGTTGCAGTGAACCGAGATCACATCACTGCACTCCAGCCTGGGTAACGGAGTGAAACCGTCTCAAAAAACAAAAATGAATAAGTAAATAAATTTAGATAGTTGTACTCTGTCACCTATGGTGAAGTGCAGTGATGCAATCTTGGCTCACTGCAACCTCTGCTTCCAGGGTTCAAGCGATTCTTGTGCCTCAGCCTCCCCAGTAGCTGGGATTACAGGCACGCGCCACCACACCCAGCTAATTTTTTTGTATTTTTAGTAAAGATAGGGTTTCACTGTGTTGGCCAGGCTAATCTCAAACTCCTAGCCTCAAGTGATCCATAATTTTAATTTGTAATATTTATTTAGCACTGGGCACAGTGGCTCGCGCCTGTAATCCCAACACTTTGGGAGGCCAAGGCGGGGAGATCACAAGGTCAATAATTCAAGACCAGCCTGGTCAACATGGTGAAACCCTGTCTCTTCTAAAAATACAAAAATTAGCTGGGCATGGTGGCGCATGCCTGTAATCCCAGCTGCTCGGGAGGTTGAGGCAGGAGAACTGCTTGAACTCGGGAGGCGGAGGTTACAGTGAGCCAAGATCACACCACTGCACTCCAGCCTAGGTGACAGAGCAAGACTCCATCTCGAAAAATATACATATATATATATTTTTGAGGGGGGATCTCACTCTGTCACCTAGGTTGGGGTGCAGTAGTGTGATCACAGCTAACTGTAAGCTTGACCTCCTGGGCTCCAGGAATCCTCCCGCCCTCCCGCCTCAGCCTTCCAAGTAGCTGGGACTATAGATGCATGCCAACTAATTTTTTTCCTTTTTTTTTTTTTTTTTGAGACAGAGTCTTGCTCTGTCACCCAGGCTGGAGTGCAGTCGTGTGATCTCCAGTCACTGCAACCTCTGCCTCCTGGGTTCAAGCAATTCTCCTGCCTCAGCCACCCCAGTAGCTGAGATTACAGGAGCCCACGACCACGCCTGGCTAATTGTTGTATTTTTAGTCGAGACAGGGTTTCTACTACTGTTTTTTGTTTTTTTTTTCTTTTTTTTTGAGATGGAGTTTCGCTCTGTCGCTCAGGCTGGAGTGCAGTGGCCTGATCTCAGCTCACTGCAAGCTCCGCCTCCCGGGTTTACACCATTCTCCTGCCTCAGCCTCCCGAGTAGCTGGGACTACAGGTGCCGCCACCTCGCCCGGCTAGTTTTTTGTATTTTTTAGTAGAGACGGGGTTTCACCGTATTAGCCAGGATGGTCTCGATCTCCTGACCTTGTGATCCGCAAGTCTCGGCCTCCCAAAGTGCTGGGATTACAGGCTTGAGCCACCGCGCCCGGCCTACTGTTTTGTTTTTTTTAGAGGGAATCTCATTCTGTCGCCAGGCTGGAGTGTAGTGGCGTGATCTCGGCTCACTGCAACCTCCGCCTCCCAGGTTCAAGAGATCCTCCTGCTTCAGCCTCCCAAGTAACTGGAACTACAAGCGCATGCCACCACGCCCAGCTAATTTTTTTGTATAGAGATAGAGTTTCACCATGTTAGCCAGGATGGTCTCAATCTTTTGACCTTGTGATCTGCCTGCCTCGGCCTCCCAAAGTGCTGGGGTTACAGGCGTGAGCCACTGCGCCTGGCCAGGATTTTTTTTTTTTTTTTTTTCTGAGTCTCATTCTGTCACCTAGGCTGGAGTGCAGTGGCCCGATCTCAGCTCACCGCAACCTCCGCCTCCCAGGTTCAAGCGATTCTTGTGTCTCAGTCTCCCAAGCAGCTGGGATTACAGGCACATGCCGCTATACCCAGCTAATTTTTGTATTTTTATTTTTATTTTTATTTTTTTTTTGAGACGGAGTCTCGCACTGCTACCCAGCTGGAGTGCAGTCGTGTGATCTCCAGTCACTGCAACCTCTGCCTCCTGGGTTCAAGCAATTCTCCTGCCTCAGCCACCCCAGTAGCTGAGATTACAGGAGCCCACGACCACGCCTGGCTAATTGTTGTATTTTTAGTCGAGACAGGGTTTCTACTACTGTTTTTTGTTTTTTTTTTTTTTTTTTTTTGAGATGGAGTTTCGCTCTGTCGCTCAGGCTGGAGTGCAGTGGCCTGATCTCAGCTCACTGCAAGCTCCGCCTCCCGGGTTTACACCATTCTCCTGCCTCAGCCTCCCGAGTAGCTGGGACTACAGGTGCCGCCACCTCGCCCGGCTAGTTTTTTGTATTTTTTAGTAGAGACGGGGTTTCACCGTATTAGCCAGGATGGTCTCGATCTCCTGACCTTGTGATCCGCAAGTCTCGGCCTCCCAAAGTGCTGGGATTACAGGCTTGAGCCACCGCGCCCGGCCTACTGTTTTGTTTTTTTTAGAGGGAATCTCATTCTGTCGCCAGGCTGGAGTGTAGTGGCGTGATCTCGGCTCACTGCAACCTCCGCCTCCCAGGTTCAAGAGATCCTCCTGCTTCAGCCTCCCAAGTAACTGGAACTACAAGCGCATGCCACCACGCCCAGCTAATTTTTTTGTATAGAGATAGAGTTTCACCATGTTAGCCAGGATGGTCTCAATCTTTTGACCTTGTGATCTGCCTGCCTCGGCCTCCCAAAGTGCTGGGGTTACAGGCGTGAGCCACTGCGCCTGGCCAGGATTTTTTTTTTTTTTTTTTTCTGAGTCTCATTCTGTCACCTAGGCTGGAGTGCAGTGGCCCGATCTCAGCTCACCGCAACCTCCGCCTCCCAGGTTCAAGCGATTCTTGTGTCTCAGTCTCCCAAGCAGCTGGGATTACAGGCACATGCCGCTATACCCAGCTAATTTTTGTATTTTTATTTTTATTTTTATTTTTTTTTTGAGACGGAGTCTCGCACTGCTACCCAGGCTGGAGTGCTGTGGCCGGATCTCAGCTCACTGCAAGCTCCGCCTCCCGGGTTCACGCCATTCTCCTGCCTCAGCCTCCCAAGTAGCTGGGACTACAGGTGCCCGCCACCTCGCCCGGCTAGTTTTTTTGTACTTTTTTTTTAGTAGAGACGGGGTTTCACTGTGTTAGCCAGGATGGTCTCGATCTCCTGACCTCGTGATCCGCCCGTCTCGGCCTCCCAAAGTGCTGGGATTACAGGCTTGAGCCACCGCGCCCGGCAATTTTTGTATTTTTAGTAGAGATAGGTTTTCGTCATGTTGGCCATGGCTGGTCTTGAACTCCTGATCTCAGGTGATCCGCCTGCCTCAGCCTCCCAAAGTGCTGGGATTACATGCGTGAGCCACTGCACCTGTCTGAAACAAGGAATGTTGCCAACGGACTGCCTTTGAACTTGAACTGCAACTCTTTCCTGAGTCTCTAGCCTGCTGCCCCCCTCCGATTACTGTTTTGGGACTTGCCAAGCCTCCACAATCACATGAGCTAATTCCTTAAAATCTCTCTCTCTCTTTCTCTCTCTCTCCATATATATATATGTATACACACACACACACACACACACACACACACACACATCCTGTTGGCTCTGTTTCTCCAGAGAACACTAATACAGTTGGTTCCCCAGTAGTCCCCAAGCTCAACTGGGCCATCACCACCAAATACAGCCTTCCTCGGGGCTCTTTGTAGCTGCATCCCCTCCTGACAACAGCTATTTCAAGCTCTTGCTCCTCTCTGGCCTCCAAGCCCTTCTCCCCACTGAGTTTCCTATTTTGCAGAAAAAGCAAAGGCCTCTAGAAGGGAGCTCCCTTATTTCTCCCATCTTCCTGCCTTTCCCACCTCAGCCCCCCAAAAAGCATAGCATTTTTCTGCATCATCGCCTCCATTTTTCTCTCTGCTTGGAAATGTCACCCTTTTGGCCAAAGGCTAACCTGAACCCCAATTTCTTCCTCTTTCAGAAGTCTCTTAATTACATCTCTCTCCTGCATCTTTAACTTTTTTTTTTTTTTCTTTTGAGACGGAGTCTCTCTCTGTCACCCAGGCTGGAGTGCAGTGGTGCAATCTCGGCTCACTGCAAGCTCCACCTCCCAGGTTCACGCCATTCTCCTGCCTCAGCCTCCCGAGTAGCTGGGACTACAGGCGCCCACCACCATGCCTGGCTAATTTTTTCTGTATTTTTAGTAGAGATGGGGTTTCACCGTGGTCTCGATCTCCTGACCTTGTGATCCGCCCACCTTGGCCTCCAAAGTGCTGGGATTACAGGCATGAGCCACTGCGCTCGGCTGCATCTTTAACTTTAAAAATAAAACACGCAGTGGTGTGCCAGTAGTCCCAGACATTTAGAAAGCTAGGGCAGGAGGATCACTTGAGCCTAGGAGTTTGAGTCCAGCCTGGGCAACATAGTGAGACTCCCATCTCTAAAACACAGAACAAAAACCAATAAATCAATAGAGAAAATAAATGAAAGTAAAATCTGGAAAAGAGTTATAAAATATACGTGTTTTTAAAAATACAAGCCTTTCCTGTATTCCAAATTTCCCTCAAGTTATCTCTTTCCTTTGCTAGCCAAGCTTCTTCAAAGAACTGTCTACACTAACTCTAGTGCCTCAACTCCCAGTTACTACTGCACTTTTACAGGGAGCTTCTGCCTCCTCACCCATAGGCAGCTGCTCTATATGCATAACCCCCAAGATACTAGGCCCAGTGGACATTTTAATAGTCCTTACCTTCAATCCTGATCTTTGTACTATTTGACACCTCTTTTTTGAAACTCTCCATCCACTCCCTCCTGATTTTCCTCTTATCTTTGTCTTTTTCTTTTTTGGAGACAGGGTCTCTTTCTGTCACCCAGGCTGGAGTGTGATGGCATGATCAGAGCTCACTGTAGCCTTGAATTCCTGGGCTCAAGTGCTCCTCCTGCCTCAGTCTCCTGAGAAGCTGGGAGTACAGACCTGTGCCACCACATCTGGCTATCTCATAGTTTTCATTCCTCCTTCATCAGCTCCTCTTGCTGTATCTGTCCTTTAAATGCTTTATTTCCCAGAATTCTGTCCTTAGCTGCCTTCTCCCACTCTCCTTCCACTGCTCCCCTCAAGGACTCTCTTCCACAGGCATGATTTTAACCAGTGCCACCTCCCCTGTCTGCATCCCACACCTCTCCTCAATGTTCCAGAATCCTATGCTCAGTGTTGAGTTGCCCAAAATATTTGTATTCACTACTTTTTATCGCACAGCAAATCATCCCCCAAATCTAGTGGCTTACAAAAATAAACATTTGGCCAGGTGTGGTTGCTCATTCCTGTAATCCCAGCACTTTGGGAGGCTGAGGCAGGCAGATCACTTGCGGTCAGGAGTTTGAGACCAGCCTGACCAACATGGTGAAACCCTGTCTCTATGAAAAACACAAAAATTAGCCAGGTGTGTTGGTGGGTGCCTGTAATCCCAGCTACTCGGGAGGCTGAGGCAGGAGAATCACTTGAACTCAAGAGGTGGAGGTTGCAGTGAGCCAAGACTATACCACTGCACTCCAGCCTGGGGAACAGAGCAAGACACTGTCTAAGCAAAAAAGAAAAAAGAAAGAAAGAAAGAAAAAAATTAATTCTGAGAGTCAGGAGTTTGGGAGAGACCTACCTGGGAGACCTACCTGGGTAGTTTGGGCTCAGAGTGTCTTGGGAAGCTGCAGTGAAGATATCTACCTGGGCCACAGTCATCTGAAGGCTTGACTGGGGCTGGAGGATCTGTTTCCAGTCTTGCTCATTCCCATACCTACTGCCTGAAAGTCTCACAACCTCATAGGTCATTGGCAGGAGGTCTCAGTTCCTTGCCACATAGACCTCCCCACAGAGGAGCTCCAACATCCTCCAGAGTGAGCAACCCAAGAGAAAGTGAGGAGGAAGCCACCCTACCTAGCCTCAGAAGTGACGTGTCATCACTTCTGTTGTATTTATTGGCCACACAAACCAATCCTGATGTGATGTGGGAGAGGACCATATGAGGACACAAATGGGAGGAAGCAGGGATCATTCGGAGCCATGTGGGGGGCCGGCAGCCCCAACACCTCAGACTCAAAAGATCCACAAGTGAACTTTCTTTCTTTTCTTTTTTCTTTTTGAGATAGAGTCTTACTTCTTTGCCCAAGCTGGAGCGTAATGGTGCGATCTCTGCTCACTGCAACCTCCTCTTCCCGGGTTCAAGCAATTCTCCTGCCTCAGCCTCCCAAGCAGCTGGGATTACAGGCATGTGCCAGCATGCCCAGCTAATTTTTGTATTTTTAGTAGAGACGAGGTTTCACCATGTTGGTCAAGCTGGTCTAGAACTCCTGACCTCAAGTGATCCGCCTGCCTCTGCCTCCCAAAGTGCTGGGATTATAGGCGTTAGCCACTGCATTCAGCCCACAAGTGAACTCTCTTCTCCTCAGTCCTCCCTCCAAATCTGCTCCAAGCCATACATCTGGAAATTGTTTTTGATTCTTCCTTCCTAAAATTACTCTGCAGTCAGTCACTGATTCCAGTCAATCTTTCCCTAACATACTGCATGCAGTCTGTCTGCTTCTCTCCATTGCCATGCTCATTGCTAGGCCATGAACTTTTTCACCTGGATCATTTTGCTTCTCACTTAGTTTCCCTGCTTTATGTCTCACCTGCTGCCAATCCATTCTCCACACTGTGCCAGAATGATCTTTACACATTTTAAACTCCTCTAAGGCTTGCTAAGAAACACGATCCTTAGCGTGGGATACAAAGCCAGTGGCTGTAGCTCCCACCATGCCCATCTTTGAATACTTCTCTCCAGCCAAGATCATTTGCAGTTCCCAGAAGGTGTCAGCATAATTCACATCCCTGAGGCTTTTCATAGGCTGCTCCCTCTTTTTGGAATATGCCCTTCCACTTACCTCAACCAGACTAACTCTGATTCATTCTTCAAAGCCCAGCAAGTTTTGAGAGCAGGAACTATGTTTTGTCCTCTCTGTATCTCAGCCCTTAATACAGTACCCACTATAGAGGAATTGCTCAACAAATGTGTGATGAGTTAACAAATGACCGGGAAGTTCCTGTGTGCCTGGTACCCTTGTGGCATGCTTGGCACACAGGAACAGCAGTTCCACAACTCAGTCACTTCCCCCCTTGGACTATCTTTCCCCGTCCAAATAGCTCCCTCTGCATCAGTGACAAACCTGGAAAAACAAATTGTAAATCATATCCAACCTCATTCCCTGTGACCTTGGGAAAGTCATTTATTGTCTCTAGTCTTCTTCTGCAATGAAGGTTAATAAAAAGATAAAATGAATTACTTACATTAATATTTATTGAGCCAGATACTGTGCTAGGCACTCAAATAAATTCGCTTGAGGGGCCGGGCACATTGGCTCACGCCTGTAATCCCAGTACTTTGGGAGGCTGAGGCAGGCAGATCACTTGAGGCCAGGAGTTCAAAACCAGCCTGGCCAACATGGTGAAACCCCATCGCTAATAAAAATACAAAAAACTAGCTGGGTGTGGTGGCATGTGCCTGTAATCCCAGCTACTCAGGAGGCTGAGGCGGGAGAATTGCTTGAACCTGGAAGGCGGAGGCTGCAGTGAGCTGAGATCATGCCAGTGCATTCCAGCCTGGGTGTCAGAGCAAAACTCCGCCTGAAAAAAAAAAAAAAGAAAAAAAATTGCCTTAGGGTGAGTCAATATCGAAGTGAGACAGGTTTTTAAATTTTATTTATTATTATACTTTAAGTTCTAGGGTAGTTGTGCACAACATGCAGGTTTATTACATAGGTATACATGTGCCATGCTCATCTGCTGCACCCATTACCTCGTCATTAACATTAGGTATTTCTCCTAATGCTATCCCTCCCCCTGCCCCCCACCCCACGACAGGCCCCTATGTGTGATGTTCCCCGCCCTGTGTCCAAGCGTTCTCATTGTTCAATTCCCACCTATGAGTGAGAACATGCAGTGTTTGGTTTTCTGTCCTTGTGATAGTTTGCTCAGAATGATGGTTTCCAGCTTCATCCGTATCCCTGCAAAGGACATGAACTCATCCTTTTTTATAGTTGCATAGTATTCCACAGTGTATATGTGCCATATATTCTTATCCAGTTGATCATTGATGGACATTTGGGTTGGTTCCAAGTTTTTGCTATTATGAATAGTGCCACAATAAACATATGTGTGCATGTGTCTTTACAGTAGCATGATTTATAATCCTTTCGGTATATACCCAGTAATGGGATTGCTGGGTCAAATGGTATTTCTAGTTCTAGATCCATGAGGAATTGCCACATTGTCTTCCACAATGGTTGAACTAGTTTACACTCTGTCTGCTACCAACAGTGTAAAAGCTTTCCTATTTCTCCACATACCCTCTAGCATCTGTTGTTTCCTGACTTTTTAATGACCACCATTCTAACTAGTGTGAGATGGTATCTCATTGTAGCTTTGATTTGCATTTCTCCAATGACCAGTGATGAGGATTTTCTTATGTGTCTGTTGGCTGCAGAAATGTCTTCTTTTGAGAAGTGTCTGTTCATATCCTTTGCCCACTTTTTGATGGGGTTGTTTTTTTCTTGTAAATTTAAGTTATTTGTAGAGTCTGGATATTAACCCTTTGTCAGATGGGTAGATTGCAAAAATTTTCTCCCATTCTGTAGGTTGCCTGTTCACTCTGATGGTAGTTTCTTTTGCTGTGCAGAAACTCTTTAATTAGACCCCATTTGTCTATTTCGGCTTTTGTTGCCATCGCTTTTGGTGTTTTAGTCATGAAGTCCTTGCCCACAGTTATGTCCTGAATGTTACTGCCTACATTTTCTTCTACGGTTTTTAGAGTTTTAGGTCTAACATTTAAGTCTTTAATCCACCTTGAATTAATTTTTGTGTAAGTGTAAGGAAGGAATCCAGTTTCAGCTTTCTACATATGGCTAGCCATTTTCCCAGCACCATTTATTAAATAGGGAATCCTTTCCCCATTTCTTGTTTTTGTCAGGTTTGTCAAAGATCAAATGGTTATGAGACTGATTTTATACCATTTTTTTAAAGACGGAATCTGGCTCTGTTGCCCAGGCTGAAGTGCAGTGGCGTGGTCTCGGCTCACTGCAACCACCACCTCCCGGGTTCAAGTTATTCTCCTGCCTCGGCCTCCCGAGAAGATGGGATTACAGGAATCTGCCACCACGTCCAGCTCGTTTTTTCTATTTTTAGTAGAGACGGCATTTCACCATGTTGGCCAGGCTGGTCTGGAACTCCTGACCTTGTGATCTGCCCACCTCAGCCTCCCAAAGTGCTGGGGTTACAGGCATGAGCCTGGTTTTATACCCTTTCTACAGCAGAGGAAGCTGAAGCTCAGAGCAGTTAGTGAGGTATGTAACTTGGCAAAAATCACAAAGCTGGAAGATGATTTGGGGTAAGTGGTTGTATCATAGGCTACATTTTTTTTTGAGACTGAGTTTCACTCTTGTTGCCCAGATTGGAGTGCAATGGTGCGATCTTGGCTCACTGTAACCTCTGCCTCCCGGGTTCAAGCAAGTCTCCTGCTTCAGCCTTCCGAGTAGCTGGGATTACAGGCATGTGCCACCACGCCCGGCTAATTTTGTATTTTTAGTAGAGATGGGGTTTCTCCATGTTTGGTCAGGCTGGTCTCGAACTCCCAACCTCAGGTGATCCACTTGCCTTGTTTGGCCTCCCAAAGTGTTGGGGTTACAGGTGTTAGCCACCATGCAAGGTGACTACATTTTTTAAAATGGAGCATCCAGGTCTCCTCCAACCCTGAATGACTGGTATTTTCTCATTCTCACGGCATTTTCCAGCCTCAGCTCTCAAGGATAGAGGCGCCACCACTTCCCAATGGGCCAACATTTGGTGAGCACCACATCTTACCTCCAAGTCCAGTCCTCCAGGACTCCCCCATCCCTGGCTGCTCCTAGGATTATGAAAATGATCTCCAACATTTCTTCCACACCTTTATTTTAAACCATTTTTACACCTGTCACATAGTTTGATCTCCTGTATTTCAGACAGGGTCTTGCTCTGTCATGCAGGCTGGAGTGCAGTGGTGCAATCATAGCTCACCAAAGCCTCAGACTCCTGGGCTCAAGCCATCTTCCCGCCATAGCCTCCCAAGTAGCTGGGACTGGAGGCATGTGCCACCATGCCCAGCTCATTTTTTTTTTTTTTTTTGAGATGGAGTCTCACTCTGTCGCCCAGGCTGGAGTGCAGTGGCCGGATCTCAGCTCACTGCAATCTCCGCCTCCCGGGTTCACGCCATTCTCCTGCCTCAGCCTCTCGAGCAGCTGGGACTACAGGTGCCCGCCACCTCGCCCGGCTAGTTTTTTTTTTTTGTATTTTTAGTAGAGACAGGGTTTCACCGTGTTAGCCAGGATGGTCTCGATCTCCTGACCTTGTGATCCACCCGTCTCGGCCCCCTAAAGTGCTGGGATTACAGGCTTGAGCCACCGCGCCCGGCCTCATTTTTTTTTTTTGAGATAGAGTTTTACTCTTGCTGCCCAGGCTGGAGTGCAATGGCGTGATCTCAGCTCACTGCAACCTCCATCTCCCGGGTTCAAGTGATTCTCCTGCCTTAGCCTCCAAGTAGCTGGGATTACAGGCATGTGCCACCACGCCAGCTAATTTTTTGTATTTAGTAGAGAGTCGTTTTCACCACGTTGGTCAGGCTGGTCCTGACCTCAGGTGATACACCCAACTCGGCCTCCCAAGGTGCTAGGATTACAGGTGTGAGCCACTGTGCCCGGCCTGTTTTTTTGTTGTTGTTGTTTTTGAGATGGAGTCTTGCACTGTCACCCATGCTGGAGTGCAATGGTGCAACCTCGGCTCACTGCAACCTCTGCCTCCCAGGTTCACACAATTGCCCTGCCTCAGCCTCCCAAGTAGCTGGGATTACAGGTGCACACCACCACATCTGCTAATTTTTTGTATTTTAGTAGAGATGGGGTTTCACTATGTTGGCCAGACTGGTCTCGAACTCTTTTTTTTTTTTTTTTTTTTGAGACGGAGTCTCGCTCTGTCACCCGGGCTGGAGTGCAGTGGCCGGATCTCAGCTCACTGCAAGCTCCGCCTCCCGGGTTTACACCATTCTCCTGCCTCAGCCTCCCGAGTAGCTGGGACTACAGGCGCCCGCCACCTGGCCCGGCTAGTTTTTTTTTTTTGTTTTTGTATTTTTTAGTAGAGACGGGGTTTCACCGTGTTAGCCAGGATGGTCTCGATCTCCTGACCTCGTGATCCGCCCGTCTCGGCCTCCCAAAGTGCTGGGATTACAGGCTTGAGCCACCGCGCCGGCCTCATTTTTTTTTTTTGAGATAGAGTTTTACTCTTGCTGCCCAGGCTGGAGTGCAATGGCGTGATCTCAGCTCACTGCAACCTCCATCTCCCGGGTTCAAGTGATTCTCCTGCCTTAGCCTCCCAAGTAGCTGGGATTACAGGCATGTGCCACCACGCCCAGCTAATTTTTTGTATTTAGTAGAGAGTCGTTTTCACCACGTTGGTCAGGCTGGTCCTGACCTCAGGTGATACACCCAACTCGGCCTCCCAAGGTGCTAGGATTACAGGTGTGAGCCACTGTGCCGGCCTGTTTTTTTGTTGTTGTTGTTTTTGAGATGGAGTCTTGCACTGTCACCCATGCTGGAGTGCAATGGTGCAACCTCGGCTCACTGCAACCTCTGCCTCCCAGGTTCACACAATTGCCCTGCCTCAGCCTCCCAAGTAGCTGGGATTACAGGTGCACACCACCACATCTGCTAATTTTTTGTATTTTTAGTAGAGATGGGGTTTCACTATGTTGGCCAGACTGGTCTCGAACTCTTTTTTTTTTTTTTTTTTTTGAGACGGAGTCTCGCTCTGTCACCCGGGCTGGAGTGCAGTGGCCGGATCTCAGCTCACTGCAAGCTCCGCCTCCCGGGTTTACACCATTCTCCTGCCTCAGCCTCCCGAGTAGCTGGGACTACAGGCGCCCGCCACCTGGCCCGGCTAGTTTTTTTTTTGTTTTTGTATTTTTAGTAGAGACGGGGTTTCACCGTGTTAGCCAGGATGGTCTCGATCTCCTGACCTCGTGATCCGCCCGTCTCGGCCTCCCAAAGTGCTGGGATTACAGGCTTGAGCCACCGCGCCCGGCCGACTGGTCTCGAACTCTTGACCTTGTGATCCGCTCGCCTCAGCCTCCCAAAGTGCTGGAATTACAGGCGTGAGCCACCATGCCCCAGGCTTTTTTTTTTTTAAGAGAAGAGATGTCACTATATCACTCAGGCTGCTCTTGAACTCCTGGGCTCAATCTTCCCATCTTGGCTTCCCAAAGTGCTGGGATTACAGGCTGTGAGCCACAGCACCTGGCCATAATCTTTTTTTTTTTTTTAATTTTGTAGAGATGGAGCCTTGCTATGTCGCTCAGGCTGCTCTCAAACTCCAGGCCCCAAGTGATCCTCCTACTTCAGTCTCTCAAAGTGCTGAGATGACAGGCATGTGTCACTGTGCCTGGTGAGTCTTCCATTTTTTATTTTATTTTATTTTTTTGAGATGGAGTCTCGCTCTGTTGCCCAGACTGGAATGCAGTGGCGTGATTTCAGCTCACTGCAACCTCCACCTCCTGGATTCAAGCAATTCTCCTGCCTCGGCCTCCCAAGTAGCTGGGATTACAGGTGTGCACCACCACACCAGGCTAATTTTCATATTTTTACTAGAGACAGGGTTTCACCATGTTGGCCAGGCTGGTCTCAAACTCCTGACCTCAGATGATCCAACCGCCCCAGCCTCTCAAACTGCTCGGATTACAGGCGTGAGCCACCGCGCTTGGCCAAGTCTTCCATTTTAAATGTGAGAACACTGAGGTCCACCTAAAGTTATATGGTATCTCATAAACAAGAGAACAGTAGCAGCCATCAGAGGCTGACATCCCTGTGCAGCCAAGTATACATGTTTTTCTAATTGACTGGGAGGCAGAGAGTGGCACTCTGGAAGGAGAACCCTGGGCATGTCAAACAGACCTGGGTTCTGATCCCAGCTCTCCTGGTTGAAGAACTGCCATAGTTCAAGAAAAAAAAAAAAAGGTACCACAGTCCAGAAAGCAGAAGTTTGTTTTAGGAGATAGTCTTCTAGGCTGAGCAGACTGGAGCTATTAAGAGCTCCCTGAGGGCAGAAACTTATCTTACCTTTATATCCCCGGTGGCTAGTGCAGTTCCAAAGACATAGTTGGTACTCAATAGGAGTACTTGAATAGGAGATTTGGAAGAAAGGAGGCAGGGGAGGGAACTCAAGAGAGTTTAGAATCAAGAATCCAAAGAGGAGACAGCCTAGAAAGAGTGGGTCCAAGACAGAGACTTCAGGCATGTGGGGCCCTGGTTCCCTTCTCCAAGCCATTGGGAAATCCTCTAGAGGAACATGGTGCTGTGGCTTTAAATGACTTCAGCATTGTCAATGAATCTGCTCTGCTAAAAGAGTTATCCTCTTGCTCCTGTGCTTGGCCTCCCCCTCCTCTCAGCTCCCCAAACCCTTCTCGGCCGCTGTGATGGGATAATTAGATGCGAGAGCTCAGCACAGATGATGCTCCAGTTGCTTAGCAACTAATGGTTTCTATGGAGACTGCAAAGCACAGCCTTCAGAGCAGCCAGTGAGCAGCTCGGCAGGGCAGGGAGAAGACGCAACTCCCGGCTCCTCCAGAAACCTGGGGAGGGCTGGGGTGGGGAAGGTTGGGGTGGGGGATTGGAGGGAGAAGGGAGAGCTTAAAGGCACAGGGCCCTCTTATCCTTTTAAAATCTGGTCAGAGATCTGCCCTCCCCTACCCAACTCTGTCCCACTCATAATTTTAGATGGGGATGGGGGATTAAGAGTGGACCCAACACAACCCACCCTGCAATAAACCCAACCTCTTCTTCCTGCTTCTTGGTTGTGAATGAGGAGAAAGACCTCCCAAGTTCAAGTGTAAACAACTTACTGGTGGGTGACAGGTTTTGAGGAGTACCAGGAAGGATGATCCCCTCACCCTGGGTCCCCTCTCTCCCAAGTTCTCCTTAATGTGCAAGAGATCCTCTTTCAGTTTATACAGTGGTGGTGGAATCAAAAGCCAAGGTGCAGGAAAAACAGAACCAAATTCTTCACCCAAAAGCAGCCTGTTCGGGCAGATTGGGAAGGAACACCTGCCCTGATCCCTGATGTCCGTGGAATAGGATCCAGTTGGGGGTGGGGATGGTGTTTACCAATACAGAGCAGCTGGCAACTCCAAGTGTGGGCCTTTCAGACCAGCATTATCAGTGTTACTGGGAAGTCACCAGAAATGCAGAATTGACTGGGAACGGTGGCTCACGCCTGTAATCCCAACACTCTGGGAGGCCAAGGTGGGTGGATCACTTGTGGTCAGGAGTTTGAGACTGGCCTGGCCAACACGGTGAAACTTCATCTCTACTAAAAATACAAAAATTAGCTGGGTGTGGCTGGGCACAGTGGCTCATGCCTATAATCCCATCACTTTGGGAGGCCAAGGCTGGCGGATCACCTGAAGTCAGGAGTTCGAGACCAGCCTGACCAACATGGCCCCATCTCTACTAAAAATACAAAATTAGCTGGGCGTGGTGGCGCAAGCCTGTAATCCCAGCTACTGGGGAGGCTGAGCCAAGAGAATCGCTTGAACTTGGGAGGCGGAGGTCACAGTGAGCCAAGATTGCACCATTGCACTCCAGCCTAGGCAACAAGAGAGAAACTCTGTCTAAAAAAAAATTAGCCAGGTGTGATGGCAGGCACCTGTAATCCCAGCTACTCTGGAGGATGAGGTTGCAGTGAGCTGAGATCGCACCACTGCACTCCAGCTTGGATGACAGAGATTCTGTCTCCAACAAGAAAAGAAAAGAAGAAAAGAAAAGAAAGAGAAAAGAAAAGAAAAGAAAAGAAAAGAAAAGAAAAGAAAAGAAAAGCAGCCAGGCACCGTGGCTCACACCTGTAATCCCAGCACTTGGCCGAGGCGGGTGGATCATCTGAGGTCGAGTTTGAGATCAGCCTGACCAACATGGAGAAACCCCGTCTCTACTAAAAACACAAAATTAGCAGGGAGTGATGGTGCATACCTATAATCCCAGTTACTCGGAAGGCTAAGGCAGAAGAATCGTTTGAACCCTGGAGGCGGAGGCTGCAGTGAGCTGAGACCACGCCACTGAACTCCAGCTTGGACGACACAGCGAGATTCTGTCTCAAAAAAAAAAAAAAAAAAAAAAGAAATGCAGAATTTCAGGCTTCACCCCAGACCCACCACATGACTGCATGAGAAGCTGCATCTTAACAAGATCCCTGGTAATCCATATACACATTAAATTTGGAGAAGCGCTGGCTTAAGACCCTCCTACTCTCTGCTGAGGCCTATGAGTTCTTCCTTTACTGTCATTCTCCACTCACCCCAAACTTTGAGCCTACCCTTCCCACCTTGGCGGTAAGGACACAACCTCCCTCACATTCCTGCCAGGACCCTAACCTTCCCTGGGACTGAGGGAGATAGAATAGTTCATAGAACAAACGGTTATACAGCAACAGTCTCTGCACAGCTCCAGGCTTCTGGGAGTTCTACAGCCTCTCCCGACAAAGTACTCCACTTTCCACAAGTAACTCTATGTGTCTGAGTCTCAGTTTCCACTTCTCTCTCTTTCTCTCTCTCTCAATTTTCTGAGGCAGAGTTTCACTCAGTTGCCCAGACTGGAGTGCAGTGGCACAGTCTCGGCTCACTGCAACCTCCACCTCCCAGGTTCAAGCGATTCTCCTGCCTCAGCCTCCTGAGTAGCTGGGATTACAGGCGCATGCCACCACGCCAGGCTAGTTTTTGTATTTTTAGTAGAGATGAGGTTTCGCCATATTGGCCAGGCTGATCTCAAACTCCTGACCTCAGGTGATCCGCCCACCTCAGCCTCCCAAACTGCTGGGATTACAGGCGTAAGCCACCATGCCTGGCCGATCTCTTTTTTATTTTAATAGAGATCAGTCTCTCTGTGTTGCCTAGGCTGGTCTTGAGCTCCTGGCCTCGAATGATCCTCCCACCTTGGCCTCCCAAAGTGTTGGGATTACAGGCATGAGCCATTGTGCCTGGCCTCAGTTCTACTTCTACAAAAGGAAGTCAATACCATCTACCACCCAGGATGGCTGTAGGCCTACAATGGAGCACACAGAACCCCTGCCCAGGGCCCAGAAGAAGTCCTGATTCCTCTCCTCTCCCTCTGCTCAGAACTCCTCTGCTTCTCTCTGATGTAGCCCAGGGCTGGAGGAGGTAGTCAGAAAGTTCTCTCTCTTTTTCATGTTCTCTTACGAGGTCTCTTTCCTTCATTCTCAGTTCAACAAATGGTTGCTGCCGAAGGCTGACTGTGCACACCTGCTACCCTTGCTGGCCGGGTCAGTATCTGTCTCTCTGGTCTCTCCAGAAGTCTTCTATGGTCACCTTCGTCCCCACCCTCCAGAGGAATCTGAAACCACATGTGATCCCTGGCCTCCACAGCCCCTGCCTCTCCCAGAGCAGCAGTACCTGAGCCTCAGTGCACTCCAATAATTAAAACCCTTGGTCTGCTGCCCCTGCCCACCAGAATGTTTCTCTCCCGTTCTTACCCACTCAAGGCCCTTTCAGTAGCCCCTTGGAGTATTCTCTTCCTACATACCGCGGCAACTTCCAAACTCATCACCCTTCTGAGGGGTGGGGGAAAGACACCCACCACATTGGGGGAGCAGTCCCCCATGGACAGGACAGGCTCCAGATGCCCGTGTGCACAGGAACATTGCCTTACGCACAGGAGTCCCAGAAGAAGGGGTGATTTCTTTCCCCACCTTAGTTACCCAGCTGTCGGCAACTGGCTACGCCACCAGGATCCAGCCAGAGCGTCCCCCCTCCTGGCCTGAGGGCCAGCTCCCCATCCTGAAAAACCTGTCTGCTCCCCCTATCCCTTTGAGGCTATAGGGCCCAAGGGGCAGGTTGGACTGGATTCCCCTCCAGCCCCTCCCACCCCCAGGACAAAATCAGCCATCCCAGGGGCAGGGCCTCACTTGCCTCAGGAACCCCAGCCTGCCAGCACCTGTTCTACCTCCCAGCCCAGCATGGCACCCCTGCTGCCCATCCAGACCTTGCCCTTGATCCTGATTCTGCTGGCTGTGCTGTCCCCAGGGACTGCAGGTCTCTTCCATCTCTGGCAGGGGTGGGAAGGGGGCTGGGGGCCAGGACAGGGAGCACTGTACCTTCCAGGGCTCTCAAAGAGAGGTCTGGACAGTTGGGAGTCAGGGCTGGTGATGGCAGTGACTGGGTATCAGACACTGGCCTCAGGGCACACTCTTGATCATCCTCCAGACCTAGGAAGCAGAGAGGTGTGGGCAAGGATCCCCCAAGGCTGCGGGGAGGGGTGAGGTTGGGCGCTGCCCGGCTCCTGGCATCCAGAATCTGGCTCTGGGGACCGTTTGGTGGAGGGTGCAGCTTCTACAGCCCAAACCTGCCACCTGGTGGTCATACCGGCACAGGCCTGGATGTTCTGCCCAGGGTTCACAGAGTGGAAAGGGAGATGGCTCCAATGGGACAGGGCCAGATCTGTTGGCCAGGGGGGTTAATCCCTATTGGAGCTCCCTCCTGCCTCCCATCAGACTTTAACATCTCAAGCCTCTCTGGTCTGCTGTCCCCGGCGCTAACGGAGAGCCTGCTGGTTGCCTTGCCCCCCTGTCACCTCACAGGAGGCAATGCCACACTGATGGTCCGGAGAGCCAATGACAGCAAAGGTCTGCTACCCCTTCCTGCGACCCCTTCCTGCGACACCCCCTGTGCCCCTTTCCCCATTCATGCCTTCCTGTCCACCCCTCTCCTGGGGCACTCACACTCTAAAAGCTGCCCCTTCTCCTTGGGGCCCCCAGAAACTTGACCCAGCCTTCCCCTCCCCCCACTTCTGCCCAGTGGTGAAGTCCAGTTTTGTGGTGCCTCCGTGCCGTGGGCGCAGGGAACTGGTGAGTGTGGTGGACAGTGGTGCTGGCTTCACAGTCACTCGGCTCAGTGCATACCAGGTGACAAACCTCGTGCCAGGAACAAAATACTAGTAGGTACTGGGTCCAGCCTGGGGTGCCTAGGGAAGGGGGTGCAGGAAGAGAAGCTAGTGTGGGAGAGATCTGGTGGGCATGGGGAGAGAGTGAGGGCACAGCAAAAGGGGGTGAAAGCTGGGCCTGTCATGGAGGAATGCAAACTGGGGAGACACAGCTGTGAGGGCAGATGGCCCAGGCTGGAGTCCCTCTTCCTGCAAGTCCCAGATACTCACTGAGGGTTCTCCACTCTCTCCCAAACCCACCACAAAAGCATTTCCTACCTAGTGAAGAAGGGAACAGCCACTGAGTCTAGCAGAGAGATCCCAATGTCCACACTCCCTCGTAAGTAACACTCCTGCCTCCCTTTCCCATCTCAGCGGCCACAAAAGCTTCCCTGACCATTCCTGCCTCATCCCCAGTCGGGGTTGCCTGTGCCTCCCCGTCTGCCCTCAGTGCCCCTGCTTACCTCTATCCTAGAACGGAGCCTTCAGCATGGCTACTGCACACTCAGCTAAAGGTTCCTTGTGGGCAGGGACTGTGTTCTTAACCTTTCCTCAGCAGGTGACATGGGAGATGCTTCATAAATGTCTATGTGATGGGTGTTTGGATCCATCAGCTGGTTGGTTGGTTGGTTGGTTGGTTAGCTGGCTGGCTGGCTGGTTGGTTGGGCAGTCTGTTGGCTGGATGAGTGCGAGGCTGTGAGACTCAGGCAGACTAGGGGCCTCTCCCGCCCACAGTAGTCTCCCCTCTCCCTCTTTGGACAGGAAGCAACATGGAATCCATTGGGCTGGGCATGGCCCACACAGGGGGCATGGTGGTCATCACAGTGCTGCTCTCCGTCGGCATGTTCCTGCTGGTGCTGGGCTTCATCATTGCCCTGGCACTGGGTGCCCGCAAGTGAGTTCTGCCCGGAGCAGCGGCTCCTCCAGGAAGCCCAGGGCACCATCCAGCTCCCCATCCCACCTGCTCCTAGGCCCCAGGCCTGTGGCTCCCTTGGTGCCCTTGCCTCCTCTTCCTGCCCTCCTCTTCCCCAGAACCCTCTCCTCCCTCTGTCCCTCTCCTTGCCCCCAGTGCCTCACCTTCCAACACTCTGTTATTCCTTTCACCCCACTCCTGTCAGAGTTGACTTTCCTCCCATTTTACCACTGTAAACACCCCCATAACAATTCCCCCATCCTTCAGTGAACTAAGTCCCTATAATAAAGGCTGAGGCTGCATCTGCCACGTGTGTTTTCCTTTAGTGGGCTTTACCTTGGCTCAAACCTGCAGGTGCTCCCGGTGTCCTCCCTGTCCCACCGCCTGGAATTGCTTTTCCGGTGAGGCAGGCAGGGGTCAGATGAGATAAGAACCCAGGAGTCAGAGTTCTCAGAGACATACCAGGGCTGTGGGTTTGGCACCATCCACAGCACACAGTGGGCCACCCAACCAGGGGTGTGGGTCAGGGCAGAAGCTGGGGCTGGTGCCATATGTTGAGGCCTGGAGGCCTGGGGGTGGGGGCGGGGGGCAGGCCAAGCAAGGGAAGTGCTGGGGAAAAGAGGAGAGGATCTGTCTGGGAAAAGACAGGCCAGGTGCAGTGGCTCATGTCTGTAATCCCACCACTTTGGGAGGCCAAGGCGGTTGGATGACTTGAAGTCAGGAGTTTGAGACCAGCCTGGCCAACATGATGAACCCTGTCTCTACTCAATATCCAAAAAAAAAAAAAAGAAAAAAAAATAGCCAGGTGTTCTGGCAGGTGCACATCCCAGCTCTCATCCCAGTGGCTGAGGCATGAGAATCACTTGAACCTGGGAGGCAGAGGTTGCAGTGAGCCAAGATCACACCACTGCACTCCAGCCAGGGTGACAGAGTGAGACCCTGTCTCAAAAAATAAAAAGACAAAGACGAGACCACCAGGCTGAGACCTGAGAACATTGGGTCATGGGGAGGGAAGAACAGGCTAAAAGGAACCCTGGTTGGAGGGGAAGCAGAGGAACCCTGGTTGGAGTGGGCCAAGAGTGGAACAGCCTAGTACTGAGGGAAAAGGGCAGGAGTGGCCACCTTCCTTCACTTTTGTTCTCTGCAGTATATAATGTATTCTTTTTAAGGATCAGTGATCTTTGCATTGTACTTAGGGTAAAGACCTTCAGGGCCAGGCCTGATCCAACTGTTGCTCAGCTCTTACCAGGTTCCCTCTAATTTCCCAGGCTCTCCTCTTGCCTCAGGGCCTTTGCACAACTATTCCATATGCCCACACTGATCTTGGCACTCCCCCAACCCCGCCACACCTCCATTCCAGTTTGCATAGTTAGCTTACTGTCCATTCTCTAGGGAAGCCTTTTCTGACCTCCATTTTCTGCTATTTGGTTGGGTTCCATTCTCTGTCTTTCACAGCATTACTATGGTTTATAACCATGTGTTTGTGTGATTATTTGGTTGTCTCTCCCATCAGACTGTAAACAGTTGCTTTGCTCCCAAGGACCTTGCTCCACAGTGCCTGGGACACAGTAGGTACTCAATAAATGCTTGCTGAATAACTGAACAAACAAATGCACAAATGAATGAACCAGTCTCTGAAGAGAAGGACAGAGCTGGGAAAGTGCATGAAAGAGGAAGGAAAGGGAAAGAGAGAGAGAGAGAGAGAGAGAAAGGAAAGAAAAGAAAGAGAGAGAGAGAAAAAGAAAAAGGAAGGAGGGAAGGAGGGAAGGAGGGAGGGAGGGAGGGAAGGCAGGCAGGCAGGCAAAGAAAGCAAGCCGGGCACGGTGGTTCATGCCTGTAATCCTAGTACTTTGGGAGGCAGAGGCAGGAGGGTTGCTTGAGACCAGGAGACCAGCCTAGGCAACAAGGTGAAACCCCGTGTCACTCTGTCACTCTGACACCCAGGCTGGAGTGCAGTGTTTCAATTTTAGCTCACTGCAGCCTCAAAATCCTGGGCTCAAGCGTTCCTCCTGCCTCAGGTCTCTGCATAGCTAGAGATACAGGTGTGTATCACCATACCCAGCTAACTTTTAAAATTTTTTGTAGAGATGGCATCTCACTATGTTGCCTTGGCTGGTCTCAAACTCCTGGGCTCAAGTGACACTCTCGCCTCAGCCTCTCAAAGTACCGGTATAACAGGATCTCTGGGGTGTTGACTTTTCTGGCTGGAAACTTCTGTGGCCATGACGTCTTTGCCAGAGTTCTTGTCCTGCATCCAGGAAGAATGAAGTATGCAGACAAGTGAAGGGTGAAGAAGAGGGTTTTTTGTTTGTTTGAGATGGAGTTTTGCTCTTGTTGCCCAGGCTAGAGTGCAATGGCACCATCTTGGCTCACCACAACCTCTGCCTCCCAGATTCAAGCGATTCTCTTGCCTCAGCCTCCTAAGTAGCTGGGATTACAGGCATGCGCCACCAAGCCCGGTGAATTTTGTATTTTTAGTAGAGACAGGGTTTCTCCATGTTAGTCAGGCTGGTCTCTCTCCATGTTGGTCAGGCTGGTCTCGAACTCCCGACCTCAGGTGCTCCACCCACCTTGGCCTCCCAAAGTGCTGGGATTCAGGCGTGAGCCACTGCATCAGGTGGAAGAGTTTTATTTAGAGTTAGAACAGCTTGGAGGGCTGTTCAGCTCCTAGCAGAGAGAAGGCCCTGGAAAGGGTGGCTCTCTCTGCAGGCAAGTCATTCCAACATCTCTGCAGGTCTCTGAAGCTCTCAGAAGAGAGAGTAACTCCTCTCTGCCAGCAGGTGGTCTCCACAGCTCTCAGCAGAGAGGGTACACCCTCTGCAACTGGTTGTCCCATGGTCTCCTGCTATTGGAAGAAAGGGTACTCCTTTCCGCAACTGGTCATCAGGTCCCATCGTCTCTCTGCCCTCTTCATCCTCTGGCCATCCTCTGCCCCGCTCTGGCTGAACCCAGAGCTTTTATGGACATCAGAGGGGAGAAAGGTCCATAGGAAGCCATGGGCAAGCCCACAAGAGGCACCATGAGTCCCCACTCCGGTCAGTGGGACTGGCAACCCAGCCCCCAGCCTTTAGGCCCTCCCTGGCCTGAGGGTGGGGCCTTACTGGGGGCCCCACCCCCTCTCACCCAGGACTCTGTCTGCCACCCACTGCCATTCATGACCCCCTGGGCTTGGCCCCAACTCCCCTCCTTTCTGAGACTGGAGCAGGTGCTGGGAGTAGAGAGAGGCCAGGCAGTGGGAGCAGACACCCATAAGCCTGCAGGGATGGGGGATCGGGGGGGGGTGCTTCCTAGGGCCCCCTGAAGGTGCAGAGACGCCAGGGTCCTGTGTCTGGGAGGGTGGCCGCAGCTGCACCCAGGAGCTCCCACCCTGCCAACTCAGAAGGGGCAGGACTACTGCTTGTCCCTGGCTCCTGCCTGCTTCCTGGAGCAGGAGGCCCAAGTCTGTAGCTGCACCCGGGAGAGCAGATCCTGCCTGTTCTGGGCTCCCCCAAGAGCACAGGAAGGCAAGGATCCACAGCTGCGGTTTGGGCGGCTGTAGCCTCCTGGGCAGGGCTTCTGCCTGCTAGATAGAGCAGGAAGCCTGGGTCTGCATCTATGTTTGCGTGGCTGCAGTGGCTCGGGGAGCTCCCGTCCCAACTCAGAAGGGGCAGGGTTCCCACTGGCTCCATGGAGTGTGCAGCCCCAGCTGCGGTTCCCTGCTGCAGCTGGCATGATGCCATCACTGGGATTACAAATGTGAGCCACCACGCCCACCTACACATTATTTAAAATTGTGGTAAAATATACATAACATAAAATGTACTACTTTGCCCAGATGCAGTGGCTCACAGCTGTAATCCTAGCACTTTGGGAGGTGGGCAGATTGCTTGACCTCAGGAGTTCGAGACCTCTGTGGGCAACATGGTGAAACTCCATCTCTACTAAAATACAAAAAGTTAGCTGGGCATGGTGGTGTGTGCCTGTAGTTCCAGCTACTTGGGAGGCTTAGGCACGAGAATCACTTAAGCTTGGGAGGCGGAGGTTGCAGTGAACTGAGCTGAGATCATGCCACTGCACTCCAGCCTGGGGAACAGAGCAAGACTGTCTCAAAAAAAAAAAAAAGTACTACTAGTTCAACTGGTTTTAAGTGGACATTTCAGTGGCATTAAGTATACTGACATTGTAAAACTATCACCACTGTCCATTTCCAAAGTTTTCATCATCTCAAATAGAAACTGTACCCATTAAACAATAACTCTCCACTACTAACTCCTTCAGCCCCTGGAAACTACCATTTTACTATGAATTTAGGTCACTGTAGGTACCTCATATAAGAGGAATTATACAAACTTTATCCTGTTGTGTCTGGCTTATTTCACTAAGGATAATGTCTTCAAGGTTCATCCATGTTCTTAGCATGTATCAGAATTTCATTTTTTTTTTTTTTTTTTTTAAGACAGAGCCTCAAAAAAAAGGCTTAGATTCCAGAGTAGCTGGGATTACAGGTGTGCACCACCATGCCCGGTTAATTTTTGCATTTTTAGTAGAGATGGGGTTTCGCCATGTTGTCTAAGCTGGTCTGAACTCCTGGCCTCAAGTGATCCGTACACCTCAGCCTCCCAAAGTGCTGGGATTAGAGGTGTGAGCCACTGCACCTAGCAGCATTATTCCTTTTTACGGCTGAATAATATTCCATCGTATAGACATCCCATATTTGGTTTATCTGTTCATCTGTTGATGAACACTTGCATTGTTTCCACTCTTTGACTATTGGCCATTGTGAATAATGTTGCTGTGAACATGGGTATGCGAATATTGGTTCAAGTCTCTGCTTTCAGTTCTTTTAGGTATAGAATCAGAAACAGAATTGCTGAATCATATGGTAATCCTATGCATAATTTTTTGAGGGACTGCCAAACCGTTTTCTTTTGCTTGTTTTTAAATTTTTTTTTTCTTTTTTTTTTTTGAGACGGAGTTTCACTCTTGTCACCCAGGCTGGAGTGCAATGGCGTGATCTCAGCTCCCTGCAACCTCTGCCTCTCCAGTTCAAGTGATTCTCCTGCCTCAGCTGGGATCACAGGTGTCCACCAAAACTCCCGGATAAGTTTTGTACTTTCAGCAGAGACAATGTTCTGCCATGTTGGCCAGGTTGGTCTGGAACTCCTAACCTCAAGGGATCCACCCACCTTGGCCTCCCAAACTGCTGGGATTACAGGTGTGAGCCGCGGTACCCAGCCTGTTTGTTTTTTCTAACAGCCATCTAAAAGCCCTCCTATGAAGTATGAAATTATATCTCACTG
This sequence comes from Trachypithecus francoisi, assembly GCF_009764315.1. Classification (NCBI taxonomy): domain Eukaryota; kingdom Metazoa; phylum Chordata; class Mammalia; order Primates; family Cercopithecidae; genus Trachypithecus; species Trachypithecus francoisi. Next base: position 107,304,726 of record NW_022681473.1, read on the forward strand.
TGGTTTTGATTTGCATTTCTCTAATGATGTACGCATCTCTTCATGTGCTTATTGATTATTTCTTTTTTTTTTTTTTTTTTTGAGACGGAGTCTCGCTCTGTCACCCAGGCTGGAGTGCGGTGGCGCGATCTCCACTCACTGCAAGCTCCGCCTCCCGGGTTCACGCCATTCTCCTGCCTCAGCCTCCCGTGTAGCTGGGACTACAGGCACCCGCCACCACGCCCGGCTAATTTTTGTATTTTTAGTAGAGACAGGGTTTCACCGTGTTAGTCAGGATGGTCTCGATCTCCTGACCTCGTGATCCGCCCATCTCGGCCTCCCAAAGTGCTGGGATTACAGGCGTGAGCCACCACGCCCGGCCCGATTATTTGTATATTTTCTTTGGATAAATGTCAATTCAAGTTCTGTGCACATAATTTTTTTTCTTTAGAGACAGGGTTCATGTGCGGTGGCTCATGCCTGTAATCCCAGCACTTTGGGAGGCAGAGGTAGGAGGACTGCAGGAGTCCAGGAGTTTGAGAGCAGCCTGGGCAGCATAGTAAGAGCTCGTCTTTACAAAAATAAATCAAAATTTAGCCAGGCATGGTGGTGCTCAGGTAGTCTCAGCTACTCAGGAGGCTGAGGTGGGAGGATTGCTTGAGCCCTGGAGGTTGAGGCTGCAGTGAGCCATGATCATGCCACTGCACTGTAGCCTGGGTCACAGAGTAAGACTGTCTCAAAAAAAAATAAAATAAAACAGTAGACACAAGGTCTTGCTCTGGAGATCCTCTTACCTTAGCCTCCCAAAGTGCTGAGATTACAGGCTTGAGCCATGGTCCCATACCAGACATATATTTGTATAATTAGGGTAGAAAAATTATCATTAAAATTATTATTGTTGGCCAGGTGTGGTAGCTCACACCTGTAATCCCAGCACTTTGGGAGGCTGAAGCAGGTGGATCACCTGAGGTCAGGAGTTCAAGACAGCCTGGCCAACATGGTAAAACTCTGTCTCTACTAAAAATACAACAACTTTGATGGCAGAAGGGAAAATAAAAAGTATACTACCGGCCAGGTGCAGTGGCTCACACCTGTAATCCTAGCATTTTGGGAGTCCGAGGCGGGCAGATAACTTGAGGTCACGAGTTCAAGATCAGCCTGGCCAACATGATGAAACTCCGTCTCTACTAAAAATAGAAAAATTAGCCAGGAGTGGTGGTGGACACCTGTAATCCCAGCTACTCGGGAGGCTGAGGCAGGAGAATCGCTTGAACTCGGGAGGCAGAGGTTGCAGTAAGCCGAAGAGTGCAGCATTGCACTCCAACCTGGGCAACAGAGCAAGACTCCAACTCAAAAATAATAATAACGATAACAATAAATAAATAAATAAAAATGAAAAAAAATAGGCCAGGCACGGTGGCTCAAACCTGTAATCCCAGCACTTTGGGAGGCTGAGGCAGGCAGATCACCTGAGGTCAGGAGTTCAATACCAGCCTGGCCAACATGGTAAAACCCCATCTCTACCCAAAACACAAAAATTAGCTGGGTGTGGTAGCACACACCTGCAACCCCAGCTACTCAGGAGACTGAGGCAGGAGAATCGCTTGAACCCACGAGGCGGAGGTTGCAGTGAGCTGAGATCATGCCACCACACTCCAGCCTGGGCAGCAAGAGTGAAACGCCATCTAAAAAAATAATAAATAAATAAAATAAAATAAATAAAAAATAAGAATACAAAAATTAGCCAGGCATGGCAGTGGTGGGCACCTGTAATCCAAGCTACTAGGGAGTCTGAGGCAGAAGAATCGCTTAAACCCAGGAGGCGGAGGTTGCAGTGAGCCAAGATCACGCTACTGCACTCTAGCCTGGGCTACAGAGAGAGACTCCATCTCAAAAAAAGAATATATATATATATATATATATATATGTGTGTGTGTATATATTTGTGTGTGTATATATATGTGTGTATATATATACATACATAACATACATACACACACACACACACACACACACACAAATTAGCCAGCTGTGGTGGTAGGTGCCTGTGATCCCTGCTACTCGGGAGGCTGAGGCAGGAGAATCGCTTGAATACAGGAGGTAGAGATTGCGGTAAGCCAAGATCGCGTCACTGCATTCCAACCTGCGTGACAGAGTGGAACTCTACCTCAAACAACAACAACAACAAAAATTGTTACTGCAATTAAAGGTAGACTCCTAGCAAACTTTTTTGTTGTTGAGACAGACTCTGTTGTGCAGGCTGGAGTGCAGTAATGCGATCTCGGCTCATTGCAACCTATACCTCCTGAATTCAAGGGATTCTCCTGCATCAGCCTTCCAAGTAGTTCGGACTATAGATGCATGCCACCACACCCAGCTAATTTTTTTTTTTTTTTTGAGATGGAGTCTTGCTCTGTTGCCCAGGCTAGAGTGCAGTAGTGCAATCTCAGCTCACTGCAACCTCCGCCTCCTGGGTTCAAGCGATTCTCCTGTCTAAGCCTCCCAAGTAGCTGGAATTATAGGCGCCTGCCACTGCACCTGGCTAATTTTTGTATTTTTAGTAGAGACGGGGTTTCACCATCTTTGCCAGGCTGGTCTCGAACTCCTGACCTCGTGATCCACCCGCCTCGGCTTCCCAAAGTGCTGGGATTACAGGTGTGAGCCACTGTGCCCGGCCAACTAATTTTTATATTTTTAGTAGAGATGGGGTTTCACCATGTTGGCCAGGCTGGTCTTGAACTCCTGGCCTCAAGTGATCTGCCCTCCTCCGCTTCCCAAAGTGCTGGGATTACAGGTGTGAGCCACTGCGCCCAGCCAAACTTTTTTTTTTTATTATTATTAGAGACGAGGTCCTGCTATGTTGCTCAGGCTGGTCTCCAACTCCTGGGCTCAAGTTTGAGTTTGAAACCAGCCTAGGCAAGAAAGGAGATCACTGTCTCAAAATAAAACAAATTTTAAAAAATGAAAAAGAAGCTGTTTCCAATCACAAGCATCTGGGGAGTGGGAGAGGAAACTGCTGATTTCACTTTAGTTAAATCACCATCTATGGAGGGTCTCCCATGTACCAAATCCTAAAATACTATGCAAAATTTCTGGTCTAGCACACAGGCAACAGGCAACACAGTACAGGGTGGATGATCTCTGCTAAGGGAACCCAGGATGCCACACCAAGGAACCAGAGGATGCCTCACCTCCTGGGCAAGTTTTACGACTAAAAAATAACAGTAATGAATTACGATTTACTCAACAAAATAAGAATCCATTGAGTCGGGCCAGGTGCCATGGCTCATGCCTGTAATCCCAGCACTTTGGGAGGCTGAGCCAGGTGGATCACTTGAGGTCAGGAGTTTGAGACCAGCCTGACCAACATGGTGAAACCCCGTCTCTATGGAAAAAAAAAAAATTAGCCAGGCGTGGTGGCACATGCCTGTAATCCCAGCTACTTGGGAGGCTGAGGCAGAAGAATTGCTTAAACCTGGGAGGTAGAGGTTGCAGTAAGCTGAGATTGCGTCACTGCCCTCCAGCCTGGGCAACAAAAGCAAAACTCCTTCTCAAAACAAACAAAAAATTCCACTGAGTCTATTCTTATTTTTTACTTTTTGACACAGAGTCTCGCTCTGTTGCCCAGGATGGAGTGCAGTGGCATGATAACAGCCCACTGCAGGCTTGAGGACAAGCTAATTTCTAAATTTTTTGTCAAGATGGGGTCTTGTTATGTTGCCCAGGCTGGTCTAAAACTCATGTGCTTAAGAAATCCTCCCAACTCAGCCTCCCAAAATGCTAAGATTACAGGAGTGACCCACTGTGCCTGTTGAGTACATTCTAACAAATACGGGAGGAGAAAAAGCTCTTCTTTGCAATAGAATGCTAACTAAATAAATGGAGAAGGAATGATAGATTTGAAAAATTATCATTTTACGGCCGGGCGCAGTGGCTCAAGCCTGTAATCCCAGCACTTTGGGAGGCCGAGACGGGCGGATCACGAGGTCAGGAGATCGAGACCATCCTGGCTAACACGGTGAAACCCCGTCTCTACTAAAATATACAAAAAATTAGCCGGGCGAGATGGCGGGCGCCTGTAGTCCCAGCTACTCGGGAGGCTGAGGCGAGAGAATGGCGTAAACCCGGGAGGCGGAGCTTGCAGTGAGCTGAGATCCGGCCACTGCACTCCAGCCTGGGCGACAGAGCGAGACTCCGTCTCAAAAAAAAAAAAAAAAAAAAAGAAAAATTATCATTTTACAACCATCATACTAATGATACAGTCAAGAATCATAAATGAATGTTAGTGAGTCCAAGTTTAATAAGGAATAGGATTTTAGATAATTTCAAAATATCTCCCCACAAATTACTAATTACAAAAGGGAAAAAAGATAACTTTACAGTAGAGAAATCTGATAGATACCACTAAATCAAGTGATTGAAGTTAAACATCACTAATAATGAGACAAACTGACACCATCTGCTTCTTGATGCCATGCTCTAAGAAAGAAACATCACTTCTTTGGCCCAAAAGCTCCCTCAGCTGGTAAACAACTTCAGCAAAGTTTCAGGATACAAAATCAATTTACAAAAATCACTAGCATTCCTATATACCAACAAGAGCCAAGCGAAGAGCCAAATCAGGAATGCAATCCCATTCATAATCGCCACAAAAAGAATAAAATATCTAGGAATACAGCTAACCGGGGAGGTGAAAGATATTTACAATGAAAATTACAAAACACTGCTCAAAGAAATCAGAGAAGCCGGGCACAGTGCCTCATGCCTGTAATCCCAGCACTTTGGGAGGCCAAGGTGGGAGGATCACTTGAGCCCAGTAATTCAAGACCATCCCGGTAACATAGTGAGACCCTGTCTCTCTCTTAAAAAAAAAAAAAAAAAAAGACTTAAATGTAAAACCCAAAACTATAAAAACCCTGGAAGACAGCCTAGGCAATACCACCTTGGGCAAACATTCCATGACAAAGACCAAAAGCAATTGCAACAAAGGCAAAATTTGACAAATGGGATCTAATTCAATTTAAGAGCTTCTGCACAGCAAAATAAACCATCAATAGAGTAAACAGTCAACCTAAAGAATGGGTGAAAATACACATCTGACACAGGTCTGATATCCAGAATCTACAAGGACTTTAAACAAATTCACAAGGAAAAAAAACAAGCCCATTAAAAAGTGAACAAAAAACAAAAACACTTTTCTTTCTTTTTTTTTCTTAGATGAGGGTCTCACTCTGTCACCCACGCTGGAGTGCAGTGGTGCAATCTCAGCTTACTGCAGCCTCCGCCTCCCAGGCTCAAGTAATCCTCCCACCTCCGCCTCCTGAGTAGCTGGGACTACAGGTGCACACCACCATGCCCAGCTAATTTTTGTAGCTTTTGTAGAGATGGGGTTTTGCCATGTTGCTCAGGTTGGTCTTGAACTCCTGAGCTCAAGCAATCCACCCACCTCGGCCTCCCAAAGTGCTGGGATTACAGGCACGAGCCACTGTGACCAGCCAACAGATGCTTTTCCAAAGAAGATACACACGTACAAGAAAAAACGCTTATCACCAGCAATCATTAGAAAAATGCAGATCAAAACCACAATGAGATACCATCTCACACCAGTCAGAATGGCTACTTTTTTTTTTTTTTTTTTTGAGATGGAGTCTCTGTCACCCAGGCTGGAGTGCAGTGGCACGATCTCGGCTCACTGCAACCTATGCCTCTGGGGTTCAAGCGATTCTCCTGCCTCGGTCTCTTGATTAGCTGGGATTATAGATGCACGCCACCACGCCCAGCTAATTTTTGTATTTTTAGTAGAGACAGGGTTTCACCATGTTGGCCAGGCTGGTCTCGAACTTCCGACATCAGGTGATCCACCTGCCTCGGGCTCCCAAAGTGTTGGGATTACAGGCGTGAGCCACCACGCCCGGCATTCCACAATGGCTGAACTAATTTACATTCCCACCAGCGGTGTATGTAAGGCTTTCCTTTTGTCCACAACTTTGCCAGCATGTGTTATTTCTGTCCACAACTTTGCCAGCATGTTTCCTTTTGTCCACAACTTTGCCAGCATGTATGCAGTTTGGTGATTTCTCAAAGAACTTAAAACAGAATTACCATTCAACCCAGTAATCCCATTTTTGAGTATATACCCAAAGGAATATAAATCATTCTACCATAAAGACATATGCATGGCCGGGCGCAGTGGCTCACGCCTGTAATCCTAGCTCTTTGGAAGGCCAAGGCGGGCAGATCACTTGAGGTCAGGAATTTGATACCAGCCTGGCCAACATGGTGAAACCATATACTAAAAATACTAAAATACAAAAAATAAAAATACAAAATTAGCTGGGAATGGTTGGGGTCACCTGTAAGCCCAGCTACTAGGGAGGTGGAGGCAGGAGAATCGCTTGAACCTGGGAGCAGAGATCACGCCATTGCACTCCAGCCTGGACAACAAGAGCAAAACAAGAAAAGAAAGGAAAAGAAAAGAGAAAAGAAAGAGGGAAGGAGGGAAGGAGGGAAAGAAGGAAGGAAGGAAGGAAAGAAGGAAGAAAAGAAGGGAGGGAAGGAAGGAAATGGTACATATACACCATGGAATACTACGCAGCCATAAAAAAGAATGAGATCGTGTCTTCTGTGGGAACCTGGATGAAGCTGGAGGCCATTATCCTTAGCAAACTAATGCAAGAACAGAAAACCAAATGCTGGAGCCTGGGAAGTCGAGGCTGCAGTGAGCTGACTGCACCACTGCACTGCAGCCTGGGTGACAAAGTGAAACCCCATTTCAAAAAAAAAAAAGAGTAAAGATGGCTTGTCTGATGGTAGTGGGTTATCAGAACCTTTTTTTTTTTTTTTTTTTTTTGAGACGGAGTCTGGCTCTGTAGCCCGGCTGGAGTGCAGTGGCCGGATCTCAGTTCACTGCAAGCTCCGCCTCCCGGGTTTACGCCATTCTCCTGCCTCAGCCTCCCGAGTAACTGGGACTACAGGCGCCTGCCACATCGCCCGGCTAGTTTTTTTGTATTTTTTTAGTAGAGACGGGGTTTCACCGTGTTAGCCAGGATGGTCTCGATCTCCTGACCTCGTGATCCACCCGTCTCGGCCTCCCAAAGTGCTGGGATTACAGGCTTGAGCCACCGCGCCCGGCAGAACTTATTATTAATAACATTAGTGTCACTAAAGTTGGTATACAAGCCCCTATTGCTAAATTTGGCTTAAAAAAAAAAATTGTTCCAGATTAATGGAGAGTAAACAGACGTGGATATTGTGTGTATTGCATAGTGCTGAAAGGGATCCTAGGCCAGAAAAAAAATTTATATAAATGACATTGTTGGGACAATTGGTAAAATCTGAATAAGAACTATATATTAAATATAACATTGAATCAATCTTAAATTTTCTGATTTCTGACTTTCTGGATAAATAAAACAATATCTTTGTTTTTAGGAAATAACAGAAATATTTATAGGTAAAGGGACACGATGTCTGCAAATTACTCTCAAATTGTTAAGCAAAACATAATATATATGTAGTATATATGGAAATAAAAATATAAATGTGATAAAATGTTAATAATTGGTGTAATTGGTGAATCTGGGTGAAAACGTATACAGGAATTTTTTATAGCATTCTTGGGATTTTTCTGCAAATCTGAAATTATTAAAAACAAAATTTTTATTTTTATTTTATTGTCCCCCAGGCTGGAGTGCAGTGGCACTATCTCGGCTCACTGCAACCTCCACCTCCTGGGTTCAAGCGATTCTCCTGCGTCAGCCTCCCTGGTAGGTGGGTTACAGGCTTGAGCCACCACGCACGGCTAATTTTTGTATTTTTAGTAGAAACGGGGGTCTCACCATTGGCCGGGCTGGTCTCAACTTCTGACCTCAGGTGATCCGCCCACCTCGGCCTCCCAAAGGGCTGGGATTACAGGCGTGAACCACCGCGTCCGGCCGAAAAACAACAAAAAATTTTTTCATCAAATCACCATCCAATCTAACTCCATCTCCACCATCTACTACAGATGTGATCGTGGATAAGCCATAAACCTTTCATAACTTTTATAAAGTAACTACAATTATGGTAGAAAGGATCAATGTTAAAGCAAAACTATAAAAAAAAAATACGATCACGTGACCATGGCGCCTTTTAAATGAAATAAGGGGCTTGGGCAAACGAGGATGCGGAAGATCGTCTGGGGTCCCTTCCGGATCCCCAGGTCCTCGACCCCCAGCATGTAAGGGCAAGATCAAGGAGGGTCTTCCTAAGCGTTCCTTGGCGCGGTCCTGAGGAGATTAAAGGCGTCAAATGGACCACTCCACACCTGAGCTGCCGCCAAGCTAACTCAATCGGAGCCGGCGCATTTGAGAAGGCGCCTGTGAGGGTCGCTCCTCAGCCGCCACGCTCCCACTCCGCGCCGCCGCAACTCTGCCCGCCCCGAAGGTGGACGTGAAGCTCCAACACCTCGACTTCTGGGCCAGCCTCCATGGCCAGGTCCCGGGACTGCTGGACTGGGACATGGGGAACGAGCTCTTTCTGGCCTTCACCACATCTCACCTCTCCTTAGCCGAGCAGAAACGTGAGTAGCGGGTGGGGTGAGGTGGGGGCTGGGCGTGGCGGCTCCCCGGCCTTCGCCCCCGCCTCCCGGGGAGGCTTGCGGGGGCCGAGCCCCCCGGGCTTAGCTCCGCAGCCCCACTCCATCCCCACTCGCGAACTCCACTTGGGAGTGGTGGGGCGGGGGCGGTTCGCGCCTGACTCAATTGGAAGCTTCCCGAAGGCAGCTGGTCTTACCTAAAAACGGAGGCTTTCCTGTCTACGTCACCAGCCAGGCTCCCAGAACATTCCAAGGCCTCTTCTGGGTCTTCTTGGCGCTGGTCGCCATTTGCTATACTGTATATTTCAGTTACTTGTCCGTCTCTTAAAAAAACAGGCCTCATCGTTTTATCCATGGCTGTATTCGCACCTCTTAACATATTGTCTGACACCTAGAAGTGCTCCGTACCTGCCAAATGCTTGGTTGACCATCGCGATCTTTTAGGTTTTTTTTTCTTCTTTGGACCTCAAGTGTGGAGAGTTGAGGTAATTACTCCCCACATTCATGGTACCTTTTTGCCTGCAAGGCCCTTGGATTAACTTTTTTTTTTTCCAAATTTATTGTTTTTGAGACGGAGTCTTGCTCTGTCTCCCAGGCTAGAGTGTCAGCTCACTGCAACCTCCGCCTCCCGCGTTCAAGCGATTCTCCCACCTCAGCTTCCTGAGTAGCCTGGATTGCAGGCGTGCGCCACCACGCCCTGTTAGTTTATTTTTAGTAGAGGTGGAGTTTCACCATGTTGCTCATGTTGGCCTTCCAAAAGTGCTGGGATTACAGGCCTGAGCCACCGCCCCCGGCCTTAACTCTTCCTTTTGCCCCTTAAGTCTCCATCCCTCCTTCCATTACCTCCGCTACTCCCATAACCAACCCTAATCCATTTAACGTCTGTTTTCTCCACTCATTGTTTTTGAGAGCTGTTGTTTTGCGTTGCTAAATTCAGGCCTGGTTCATTATTTCTGATTGTTGTTACTATTCTATCTGCTGGGTGTCCCACCTTTTACATTTTAATTTTCTTTACACCTAGATTGCTTCCAACTCTTTGCCACCATCATTAATGCTAATGAACATTCTTGTTTCTTCATTCAAGAAATATGTATTGAGCACCTCCAACTGACCTGGCACTGTTCTAGAAACTCATGATACACATTGAACAGAACAGACAAGGAACTTTGCATTCTACTGGGGGCAGATAGATAATCCACATAAGTATAATAAATGAGTAGGCCATATAGTATGCTATAAAGTGATCATCTGCAATGGAGAAAGAACAGGAGGAGACTCAGGAATAGGGGAAGGGTATGGTAGCAGCTACAGTTTGTTTTTGTTTATTTTTGTTTTTTGAGATGGAGCCTGGCCCTGTTGCCCAGGCTGGAGTTCAGTGGTGCAGTCTCGGTTCACCACAACCTCTGCCTCCCGGGTTCAAGGGATTCTCCTGCCTCAGCCTGCTGAGTAACTGGGACTACAAGCACGTGCCCCCATGCCCGGTTAATTTTTGTATTTTTAGTAGAGATAGGGTTTCACTCTGTTGGCCAGGCTGGTCTCGAACTCCTGACCGTGAGCCGCTGTCTCAGCCTCCCAAAGTGCTGGGATTACAGGTGTGAGCCACAGCGCCCGGCATTTTTTTTTTTTTTTTTTTTTGACATGGAGTCTCACTCTGTCGCCCAGGCTGGAGTACAGTAGCGCAATCTCAGCTCACTGTACCCTCTGCCACCCAGGTTCAAGCAATTCTTGTGCCTCAGCCTCACCAGTAGCTGGGATTACAGGCATGCATCACCATGCCCACCTAATTTTTGTATTTTTAGTAGAGACAGTTTCACCATGTTGACCAGGCTGGTCTCAAACTCCTGGCCTCAAGTGATCTGCTTGCCTCGGCCTCCCAAAGTGCTGGGATTACAGGTGTGAGCCACCACGCCCGGCCACAGCTACAGTTTTAAATAAGATTGTGGGGTTGAACTCAATTAGGAACATAATATTTGAGCAAAGAGTTGATAGGAGGGGAGGAGTGAGCCTAGAGGGTACTTGAAGGGAAAGTGGTAAGGAGGTCAGTAAGGCTGAATGACAGTAAATACAGAGCTCCGAAAGGTGTGGTTGAGAGCAGGAATGACTGTCCTCTAAAGGCTTTAGGGTTGGCCGGGTGCGGTGGCTCAAGCCTGTAATCCCAGCACTTTGGGAGGCCGAGACGGGCGGATCACGAGGTCAGGAGATCGAGATCGAGACCATCCTGGCTAACACAGTGAAACCCCGTCTCTACTAAAAAAAAAAATACAAAAACTAGCTGGGCGAGGTGGCGGGCGCCTGTAGTCCCAGCTACTCGGGAGGCTGAGGCAGGAGAATGGCGTAAACCCAGGAGGCGGAGCTTGCAGTGAGCTGAGATCTGGCCACTGCACTCCAGTCCGGGCGACAGAGCGAGACCCCACCTCAAAAAAAAAAAAAAAAAGACTTTAGGGTTGACTTTGAGTCAGATGAGGGTTGGTTTTAAGGTTTTGTTTGAGATGGGCTCTTGCTCTTGCTCAGGCTGGAGTGCGGTGGCACAATTACCTCCAGGCTCAAGCAATGCTCCCACCTCAGTCCCCAAAGTAGCTGCAACCACAGGCACGGGCTACCACACTGGCTAACTTTTTTAGTATTTGTAGAGATGGGGATCTCCCTATGTTGCCCAGGCTGGTCTCGAACTCCTGGACTCAAGCAATCCTCCTACTTCCCAAATTGAGCAGAGGAGTGACTTGCTCTCGTTGCCTAGGTGCCTGTGTTTGGTTTAATACACTGCTATCACTGTCTTGAAATTTTTAGTAATTTTTCAACGAGGAGCCTCATGTTTTCTTTACTGGACCCTACAAATTATGTGGCTAGTCCTGCATCATCTGTATTTGAAAAGATCACTCTGGCTGTTGTGTTGAGGGTAGACTGTGGATGTACAGATACTAGGAGGCTGCAGTAGTAATCCAGACAAGAGATGATGGTAGATTGGGCCAGCGTAGTAGCAGGAGAACCAGCTAGCTATGCTGATGGATTGGATATGGAGTATAAGACAGACAACTGAGTATGAACCTTTCAAAGTGTTTTGACCTAGTGGAAGGATGGAGTTGCCTTGTACTGCAAGTGGGATACAGGTTTAGGAAAGAAAATCAGGAATTCTGTTCTGTATATGATGAGCTGAGAGATCCTTAGACATCCAAGTAGAAGTGTTGAGTCTGCGGTTGGATACCTGAGCCTGGAGTTCTGGAGAGAGGTGGGGACTGCAGATGTAAATTTTGGGTCTTTTGGTCTATGGGTGGAATTTAAGGAGTAATAGAGGAGGAACAAGAATGAGCCCTGGGGGCAGTCCATTGTAAAGAGATTGGAGAGAAGAGCGATAACTAGCAAAAAAAGACCATTGAGAATCAAAAGTAGGGGGTCTGTGGTGTCCTGGAAACCAAGTGGTAAAAGCCTTTCAAGGAGGGAGTGGTTGGATGCGTGGAATGTAAGTGATGATTGGACTTAGCTAAGCAGAGGTCCCTGGCTAGTGGTTTTAGTAAGTGGTAGAATGTAAAACCTGACTGAAGGGCGTTTAAGAATGGAAGGAGGGGAAGTAGAGGCAATGTGTTATGCTTCAACAGGAAATAAGATGGTATAATTTTTTAATTTTTCTTTCTTTTCTTCTCTGTCTCTCTTTTAGAGACAGGGTCTCTATCTGGTGCCCAGGCTGGAGTGCAGTGGCACCAGCACAGCTCACTGCAGCCTTGAGCAGGCTTGAACTCCTGGGCTCAAGTGATCCTCCTGCCTCAGCTTTTTAAAGCAGGCTGGGATTACAAGCATAAGCCACTGCACCTGGTCCCTAAAATGGGAGAATTAACGGCATGTTTGCAGGCTGATGAGAATGACCCAACAAAGACAAAAAATCAGTGACACAGGACAGAGAGGGGAAGATTTGTGGAACAGTGTCCTTTAAAAAGCGTGGGGGATCTGTGCCAAAGCGAGACACAGACATCCAGAGGTGCTATCCTTGGGTCGCAATGAGATCAGCAGTCCATTGATCCTACCTTTTCACTGTTTCAATCACTTGATGTGTCTACCCTTATTCAACTAACTTGAATCCCATGGTCAAATATTACGCAGGTTCCCTGGATCGTCTGTGGCTTTGGAGCACTTTGTTGGCCAAACCACAACCCTGACTAAATCCACCTCTGCCAAACGAGTGAGCCAAAACCATAATTCAGTGGACTGGTGATCTCGGTGGGATCATAGCTGGGGTTGAGGGAGTTAGCCAGAAAGACACAAGGTGGTGCATTTTTATGTGGTGCATAAATGAGGTTACGGAGAGGTTGTAGTTGTTGATTTAGGTTATGACTGAGGGAGTGTCTACAGTACAGTAGAAGTCAGACTCGCTGGAGAAGAGTTCAATAAACAGCAAAGATCATGTTTTTGTTTTCGAAACAAGGTCTGGCTTTGTTGCCCAAGCTGGAGTGCAGTAGCGTGAGCTTGGCTCACTGCAACCTCCCCTTTCCCTCTCGAGCCATCCTCCCACTTTAGCCTCCTGAGTAGCTGGGACTACAGGCTCACACCACCACACTCGGCTACACTATTATCTTTGTATTTTTTGTAGAGATGGGGTTTCACCATGTTGCCCAGGCTGATTTCAAACTCCTGGGCCCAAGCAATCTGCCCTGCCTAAGCCTCTTAAAGTGCTGGGATTATAGGCATGAGCCACCACACCTGGCCAGCAACCAAGATTTAAGGCAGGAGTAGTGTTGGAGAGTGACAGTAAGTCAGGAGCTAAAACAGGAGGTCAGTAGATGATAGTAACAATGGAGATTGATTAGTATATAAGTTCCTGTATTAACTTGAAAATATACATCCAGGGGCAAACAGTAAGGTAAATTGTAGTCCTGCCTCATTGCTCTTAACAAGGACTGCTCCAGTTGATACTCAGAACTGCAGTATAATAAGCGATTCTATTTCTTTGCATGTTTCTCAACACTTGGTATTATCTTTATAACTCTAGTCAATCTGACTTTTTTTTAAGACAGAGTCTTGCTCTGTCACCTAGGCTGGAGTACAGTGGCATGATCTCAGCTCACTGCAACCTCCGCCTCCCAGGTTCAAGTGATTCTCCTGCCTCAGCCTCCCAAGTAGCTGGAACTACAGGTAAGTGCCACCACACCCAGCTAATTTTTTGTACTTTTAGTAGAGATAGGGTTTCGCCATGTTGGCCAGGCTGATCTTGAACTCCTGACCTCAAGTAATCCACCTGCCTTGGCCTCCCAAAGTGCTGGGATTACAGGTATCAGCCACCACACCTGGCCAAACTTTAATATTTGTACTATAATATGTGCATAAAACTTATAGATTCATTTTAGGGTAACTGGCATCTTAATAGTATGTATTATAAGTCTTTGTTCAAGTCTTTTAAGTTCTTTATTTAAGAGCTGAGATGGGAGGATTGCTTGAGCTGGGAGGTGGAGATGGCAGTGAGCCAGTGTCACACCACTGCACTCCAGCATGGGCAACCAAGCAAGACCGTGTCTCAAAAAAAAAAACCCTATGTTTATATCTTTTGCTACTTTCTCCTTTTTTGAGTACTATGTTGAATATTAGCAACATAATAGGCATCCTCTCTAATTAAGCGGTAAGTATGTCATTTCCCAAACAAAAGCCTAGATTCATCTGTAATATAATGACACTCATAGGGACAGTGAGGGGCAAAAATAGTTTTTGTCCTGAACAACCAGTTAATGGTGGTGCCACTTGCTGAGACAAAGAATACAGGAAGGCCAGGCATGGTGGTTCACGCCTGTAATCCCAACATTTTGGGAGCCTGAATAGGAGGATTGTTTGAGCCCAGGGGTTCAAGACCAGCCCAGGCAACAACATAGTGAGACCCTCATCTATACAAAAAATATAAAAATTAGGCCGGGCGCGGTGGCTCACACCTGTAATCCCAGCACTTTGGGAGGCTGAGGCGGCTGGATCATGAGGTCAGGAGTTCGACACCAGCCTGGCCAATATGGTGAAAGCTCTACTAAAAATATAAAAATTACCCAGGCGTGGTGGCAGGCACCTGTAATCTCAGCTACTCGGGAGGCTGAGGCAGGAGAATCACTTGAACCTGGGAGGCAGAGGTTGCAGTGAGCCAAGATCACGCCACTACACTCCAGCCTGGGTGACAGAGCAAGACTCCATCTGAAAAAAAAAAAAAAAAATGCAAAAATTAATGGGGCGTAGTGGCATGCACCTGTAGTTCCAGCTACTTGGGAGGCTGAGGTGGGAGAATCTCTTGAGCACACCACTGCACTCCAGCCTGTGCAACACAGCAAGACCCTGTCTCAGAAAAAAAACAAGAATACAGGAGGAAGAGCAACAAGATGGAATTCAGTTTTAGAAGCCATTTGAAGTGCCTGTGGGCTACCCAAGTAAAGATATCCAGTAAGTAGTTCTCCTTAAGGGCTAGCACAGAATGCTAGGCTAGAGGTGAAGATTTGAGAGCTCTACATTTTTTTATAGATGTTAACTGAAGCCACAGGCATGCATGAGATCATTCAGGGACAGTATATGTAGAGAAGAAAAGAATGCAGAGGGGAATGAGGTCAGAGAGGTAAAGGGAAAACCAGTAGAAGTAGAATGTGATGTTAACTCCCCAGGCAGGGCCCACAATACCTTCTCCCAGAGAAGCCTTAAGGCCTAGGATCCTAGGGTCACAAAGGGATATCCTAGGATGTTTTGACTCTCTCTTTCTTTTTGCCAGTTGCCAGGTATAAACTCCGAATTGTTAAGCCACCAAAATTACCCCTAGAGAAAAAACCCAACCCTGATAAGGATGGTAAGTATTGAGTTCTCTCACCTGTTTCTGTGACCTGGGCTGGAGACCAGGGGCACCCAAAGCCAGTGGGCTGCGGCACACAATCTCCTTTTGTTCTGCACAGGTCCAGATTATGAACCAAACCTCTGGATGTGGGTAAACCCCAACATCGTGTATCCCCCTGGAAAGCTGGAGGTCTCAGGACCTAGGAAGAGGGAGGATCTGACAAGCACACTCCCCTTGTCTCAGCCACCACAGAAGGAGGAAGATGCCAGCTGCTCAGAAGCCACAGGGGTGGAATCACTGTCCCGGTCCTCCAGCAAGTGGTCTCCCCCTCGGAAGCGCTTTGCCTTTTCCCCCAGCACTTGGGAGGTATGAATCTCTGGGGGTGGGAGCCGGACTTGGGCAGTAGGCGAGGGGCATGGGGAAGAGCCATCACAGTTCTGCTCTCTTAGCCATAGCAAAAGGTGAATGGGTTCAGAAATTACCTACATGCTTGGGTTGGGGAGAAGCCCAGATGGTGGCCTTAGACCACCCCCCCTTCCTGCCACTGCACCCTGGAGTAGAGGCTGAGGAGTCAGGACCAGTTCCTACTCTGTGCTCCTCTAGCTCACAGAAGAGGAGGAGGCTGAGGACCAGGAAGACAGCTCCTCTGTGGCTCTCCCATCCCCTCACAAAAGGGCCCCCCTCCAGAGTCGGAGGCTTCGGCAAGCCAGCAGCCAGGCGGGGAGGCTCTGGTCCCGGCCCCCTCTCAATTACTTCCACCTAATTGCCCTGGCATTAAGAAACAGTTCCCCCTGTGGCCTCAACGTGCAACAGATCTACAGTTTCACTCGGTATGTGCCGGGGGCCCTGTGAGGAGGGGGAAGTGGGGGCCAGGGCCCTGGGCTGATGCCTTCCAATCCATCCCAGGCCCTGGGTTGCTGACCTGGTTTCCCTATCTGGGTCTGAGAGGACGTGTATGTTCCCAGTTCCCTTTTCCCAGGCGCATTTGTGCCCACATGTGTACAGGAACATAGCCATTCCCACCCCTTTTCACATCTAAAGAACCCTCCAACCTTTTTATGACTTTAGTTCTTTTTTTCTTTTTAACTAGTTTTCAGTGCTCTTTGGGTATAGTTCTCCTTTAAAACATAAATTCACTTGGGTCAGGTAACAGTTTTCCACCATCCTTTGAAGATCAGCCAGTCTAAAGTCAGGTTTCCCCAGCAGTTCCCACCTGCTTCTGCTAGGACTGGACTGCCTGGCACAGCTCCCTGCACCCCCAGGGGCGCAGGGAACCCAGTTGAGAAGGGTTTTCCATTTAGCTCAGAAAGTCCTGCTCACATGAGTGTGAGGAAGGGAGTTTGTTGGGCCCTTTCCCAGTGTTAGGAAAAGTGCCTAATGTCTCAGAATAGGCATTTTTAAGTGGTTTCCGTCCTTGATCAAGATTCCTCTTATGGGAGATGCTTGGCCTGATTCTGCTTTGTTCATGCTGTGGTCCAAGCCCTGGCCCTCAGAGGGAGGGAGGGTTCAGGTGAGCCACACACCACGTGGACGCTTTGCCACGTGCTCAGTCAGCAAAGAGCAACTCCAGGCCAACTTGCTACTATCCCCCTGTAGAGGGGCTGAAGTTCCTGGCCCCTGGGTAGAACATGCTCCAGAGAAGGGCATTCCCGAGACATAACATGCCTTTCCTTACCTCTCCTGCCTGTCCACAGAAAACACTTCCCCTTTTTCCGGACAGCCCCAGAAGGCTGGAAGAATACTGTCCGTCACAATCTCTGTTTTCGAGACAGCTTTGAGAAAGTGCCTGTCAGCATGCAGGCCGGGGCCAGCACACGGCCTCGATCTTGCCTCTGGAAGTTGACGGAGGAGGGACACCGCCGCTTTGCGGAGGAGGCTCGCGCCTTGGCTTCCACTCGGCTGGAAAGTATCCAGCAGTGCATGAGCCAGCCAGGTGTGAAGACTTGTCGTGCGTGGGCCCAAGGGGAGGAGACCTGAGGATCCTGACCCAAAACTGAGTGTGGAAGCCTGGGTCACACCATGGTGGGGGGTCGGGGGGCATCTTCTATAGGAAACAGGGATTAGCAGTGACCTGAGACCCTCAGGTGATGCCTGCCTGAGGTGAGACCTCCCCCACCAATGTGGGACGTGATGTGCCAGGAATCCATGGGCAAACAACTAAGGGGCAGCCGGCCTTGCCAAGCCCAGCAGCCTAGGCAATAGTGAGCACACAACATGAGAAGCACACTAATAGAGGTTATGTGCAAAGAGTAATTGTACTTTCCCTGGAGCAGTGCAGGGAGGCTTCAGAGAAGAGGCAGCACTTGAGCCTTGAGTGAAAGAAGCAGATCACCTGCTATGAGAGAGCATCCCAGGCCTAGGAAACAGCAATTGTGAAGCATAAACTCCTGAACTCTCTCCTTTTCTTACAGATGTGATGCCCTTCCTCTTTGATCTTTAACCCCAAGAAGCAGAAGCCAGCTAATGCTTTATTAAATTTACCCTCAGTAGCCTTCTGTGTGTGTCTATGGAGGTGGGGTCTCTAAGGATGGGGTTAAGGGTGGAGGTGGAGATCAACTCCAACGTTGGAGATGGGACACCTTCAGCTTACAGATGCTCCTGAGGCAACGGGGCAGGTGCCTGCTGTGCAGCAAAGGGAGTCCGTAATTTTCTTTCCTCAAAGGAGGAAAATGCACAGCCTTCTAAAGCATCTTGGAGCAATTTCCATTTTCCTGAATTATGAAGATAATCTTGGCTGGGTGTAGTGGCTCACACCTGTAATCCAGCACTTTGGGAGGCTGAGGCAGGAGGATCCCTTGAGCACGGGCGGTTAAGGCTGCAGTCAGCCATGATCACACCACTGCGCTCCAGCCTGGGCAACAGCAAGACTCCATCTTTAAAAATTATCCTGGGAGATGCCAGTTTGTAACAGCCAATTCTGTAAGCCCCACACATTCATTCAATTGATACTCCTTAACCACCACGCCTGGCTAATTTTTTGTATTATTTATTAGAGATGGGGTTTCTCCATGTTGGTCAGGCTGATCTCGAACTCCCAACCTCAGGTGATCCGCCCGCCTTGGTCTCCCAAAGTGTTGGGATTACAAGTGTGAGCCACTGCACCCGGCAGGTGACTTTTTTTTTTTTTTCTTTTTTTTGAGATAGAGTCTCGCGTTGTTGACCAGGCTGGAGTGCAGTAGCACAATCTCGGCTCACTGCAACCTTCGTCTCCCAGGTTCAAGCGATCCTCCTGCCTCAGCTCCCCTAGTAGCTGGGATTACAGGCATGCACCACAAGGCCCAGCTAATTTTTGTATTTTTAGTAGAGACAGGATTTCACCATGTTGGCCAGGCTGGTCTCCAATTCCTGACCTCAGATGATCCACCCGCCTTGGCCTCCCAAAGTGCTGGAATTACAGGCATGAGCCACCGCGCCTGGCCTCTTGAGTTAATTTTTGTATTGTCAGCGTTCATTTTTGGTTTGTAGATGTCCAATTGCTCCTTCCAAAAGTGCTGGATTACAAGTGTGAGCTGACTACAGCCTCGAACTCCTTGGGCTCAGGCAATCCTCCCACCTCAGCCTCCCAAGGAGCTAGGACTACAGGTGCGTACCACCACACCCGGCTAATTTTTTTTTTTTTTTTGAGACGGAGTCTTGCTTTGTCACCCAGGCTGGAGTGCAGTGGCACCATCTCGGCTCACTGCAAGCTCCGCCTCCTGAGTTCACACCATTCTCCTGCCTCAGCCTCCGAGTAGCTGGGACTACAGGCACGCACCACCATGCCCGGCTAATTTTTTGTATTTTTAGTAGAGACGGGGGTTTCACTGTGTTAGCCAGGATGGTCTCGATCTCCTGACCTTCTGATCCACCCGCCTTGGCCTCTCAAAGTGCTGGGATTACAGGCGTGAGCCACCGCGCCCGGCCCCCCGGCTAATTTTTTTTTTTTTGCGATGGAGTTTTGCTCTTGTTGCCCAGGCTGGAGTGCAATGGCACGATCTCTGCTCACTGCAACCTCCACCTCCTGAGTTCAAGCCATTCTCCTGCCTCACACTCCGAGTAGCTGGGATTACAGGCATCTACCACATCTGGCTAATTTTTTTGTATTTTTAGTAGAGATGGGGTTTCACCGTATTACTCAGGCTGGTCTCAAACTCCTGACCTCAGGTGATCCACCTGCCTCAGCCTCCTAAAGTGCTGGGATCACAAGCGTGAGCCACTGCACCCGACCTGGATACTGATTTCTAAGTGATAGCCACTGAAGGAGTGGGTAAGGGAGACCAGGTCAGGTCATTTGCTCTGGGCCCACCCAGAGCTCTCCTGCAGCCAAAGCCTCTTTCCTACAACCCTAGTCTATTCAGCTCCTAGGAAGGAGAGGGTCCTGAGTCGCAAGCTCTGCTTTCATCTGATTTTGCCTCAATTTGTCCACCTCATCTGCACTTTGTATACAGCCTTATCACTGTGCACATTCTTGTTAACATCAGGGTTTTTGTTGCTTTGTTTTTGTTTTTTGAGATGGAGTCTCACTCTGTTGCCCCAGCTGGAGTGCAATGGAGCAATCTCGGCTCACTGCAACTTCTGCCTCCCAGATTCAAGCGATTCTCCTGCCGCAGCCTCCCAAGCAGCTGGGACTACAGGCGTGCACCACCATATCTGGCTAATTTTTGTATTTTACTAGAGATGAGGTTTCATCATGTGGCCCAGGCTGGTCTCAAACTCCTGAGCTCTGGCAATCCACTTGCCCCGGCCTCCCACAGTACTAGATTACAGGCGTGAGCCACCACACCTGGCCAACATCAGGTTGAAGTTGCAAGTGGATCCCAAAATGCAGCAGATCAGAAAGAAAGTACAAAACAATACAGCCTTTGGGGAAAATGGGACTTGGAAAAAAATCTGCCTTTGCCCACTTTGCTCTCTAATAAACTCCTGTACTTGCACCTAGTTTTCACTTATCGATTACTTTGTTATTTTTCTGTTTTAGGCAGAATTGCAATCCCAGCTCACTGCACCTCTCAGGTTCAAGCAATTCTCCTGCCTCAGTCTCCTGAGTAGCTGGGACCATAGGCACGTGCCATCACGTCCTGCTAATTTTTGTATTTTTAGTAGAGTCGGGGTTTCACCATGTTGTCCAGGCTGGTCTTGTACCCTCTCTGAGGTCAAGCGATCCACCCATGTCAGCCTCCCAAAGTGTTGGGATTACAAGTGTGAGCCACCGCCCCAGGCCAGAGGAAAAGCATTCTAATAGAGGGGTTAGAATGGACAAAGCCCTGGAGGTAGAGACATACCTTGGCCTTTTGAGCAAATGGGGATGAGACCATGGAAGACAGAATACACTAAACAAGGGCAGAAGGATCCAAGGTGAAACTGGGAGAGGCACAGGGTAGGCTTTTCTAGGCTATAACAGGGCATTTGGACTTTTTTCCAGTATGGTGGAAAGTAATTGAAGTAACTTACTTAACCTGTTTGTTGTTGTCATTGTTGTTAATCACAATTAGCCATTCATTGACAGTGGCTTGTTGTCAGGGGAAGCCAACATGGAAGCAGGAAGACCCATTAGGAGGTGACTGCGGTAAATCAGACCGGTTGAAGTAGTAGTGGCAGTAGAGATGGAGACAGAAGAACAATTTGATGATGCATCGTGGAGGTAGAAAAAACAAGTCAATAGTATTGACTGCAGGAGAAGAAACGACAAGAATGACTCTGAGGTTTTTGGTTTGAGCAAGTAGGTGAATGGTGAGGAGATGAAGCCTGCAGGAGTAGCAGGTTTGAGCGTTCTGTGTTTAGTATCTGTGAGACAAGAGCGGGCACGATGGCTTACACCTGTAATCCCAGCACTTGGGGAGGCAGAGGTGGGTGGATCACTTGAGCCCGGGAGTTGGAAACTAGCCTGGGCAACATGTCGAGACCCCTTCTCTACAAAAAAGAAATAAGCTGGGCGTGGTGGCATGTTCCTGTGCTCCCAGCTACTTGGCAGGTTGAAGTGGGAGGATTGCTTGAGCCCGGGAGGTCAAGGCTGCAGTGAGTCATAATTGTGCCACTGCACTCCAGCCTAAGTAATGACAGAGCAAGATCCTATCTCCAATTAAAAATAAATAAATAAAAGGAATCTGTGAGGCCAGGCACAGTGGCTCACACCTATAATCCCAGCACTTTGGGAGGCTGAGGTGGGAGGATCACTTGAGTTCAGGAGTTTGAGGCCAGCTTGGCCAACATGGTGAAACCCTGTCTCTACTAAAAATGCAAAAAATAGCCAGGTACGGTGGCTCACACTTGTAATCCCAGCACTTTGGGAGGCTGAGGCGGGTGGATCATGAGGTCAGGAGTTTGAGACCAGACTGGCCAAGAGGGTGAAACCCCGTCTGTACTAAAAATACAAAAATTAGCTAGGCGTGGTGGTGGACACCTGTAATTCCAGCTACACAGGAGACTGAGACGAGAATTGCTTGAACCCAGGAGGAAGAAGTTGCCCCGAGCCGAGATCGCACCACTGCACTCCAGCCTAGGTGACAGAGCAAGACTCCGTCTCAAAAACAAACAAAAGGCGGTGGGGCAGGGCGCAGTGGCTCACACCTATAATCCCAGCACTTTGGGAGGCTGAGGTGGGTGGATCACCTGAGGTCGGGAGTTTGAAACCAGCCTGACCAACATGGAGAAACCCCGTCTCTACTGAAAAAAAAAAAAAATAGCTGGGGGTGGTGGCACATGCCTGTAATCCCACCTACTCGGGAGGCTGAGGCAGGAGAATCGCTTGAGCTTGAACCCAGGAGGCGGAGGTTGCGGTGAGCTGAGATCGCACCATTGCACTCCAGCCTGGGCAACGAGAGCAAAACTCCATCTCAAAAAAAAAAAGGGGAATCTGTGAGACATCAGGGTGGTTATGTCAATGTCAAGTAGATAGTTATAAGTCTGGAGTTCAGAAGAGAAGTCTGAGGTGAAAATGTAAATCCACTGAGAGTCAGCAGTATGTGGATAGCACTTAATATGCTCTATGTACTGACATAGAAAGATATCCACAAGGCCGGGTGCAGTGACTCATGCCTGTAATCCCAGCACTTTGGGAGGCTGAGGTGGGTGGATCACTTGAGGTCCAGAGTTCGAGACTAGCCTGACCAACATGGAGAAACCCTGTTTCTACTAAAAATACAAAATTAGCCGGGCATGGTGGTACATGCCTGTAATCCCAGCTACTTGGGAGGCTGAGGCAGGAGAATCACTCAAACCCAGGAGGTGGAGGTTGTGGTGTGCCGAGATGGCGCCACTGCACTCCAGCCTGGGCAACAAGAGTGAAACTCCATCTCAAAAAAAAAAAAAAAAAAAGGAAAGATAACCACAATACATTTTGAGGAATTAAAAAAAAAAAGAAAAAAGTAGCAGAACAGTGTGTTCAAAATTACTCCAAATATGGCAGAAATTATGTTCATATATATATGAAGTCTAAACAGAAACCATCTTGATCAATATAGGTGTCAAACAGCAATGGCCACCTTCGAGGACTGGGTAGGCAACAAAAATGGGGCAGTTGTAGCCTCTGTACAGTTTTTGTTTTTTACAAGAAATTGCTTTTTACAATTTTTCTTTTTTCTTTTTTTTTTTTTTTTTTTTGAGACTGAGTCTTGCTCTATTACCTAGGCTGGAATGCAGTGGCAAGATCTCAGCTCACTTCAACCTCTGCCTTCCGGGCTCAAGTAATCGTCCTGTCTCAGCCTCCCTGGTAGCTGGGACCACAGTCACACACAATCCTGCCTGGTTAATTTTTTGTATTTTTTAGTAGAGAAGAGGTTTTGCCATGTTGCCCAAGCTGGTCTCAAACTCCTGAGCTCAAGCAATCTGCCTGCTGGGATCACAGGCGTGAGCCACCATGTCCGGCCTATAGTTTTTGTTTGTTTGTTTGCTTTTGAGACAGAGTGGAGTGCAGTGGCCGGATCTCAGCTCACTGCAAGCTCCGCCTCCCGGGTTTACGCCATTCTCCTGCCTCAGCCTCTTGAGTAGCTGGGAGTGCAGGCGCCCGCCACCTCGCCCGGCTAGTTTTTTTTTGTGTATTTTTTAGTAGAGACGGGGTTTCACCGTGTTAGCCAGGATGGTCTCGATCTCCTGACCTCGTGATCTGCCCATCTCGGCCTCCCAAAGTGCTGGGATTACAGGCTTGAGCCACCGCGCCCGGCCTGTTTTTTGAGGCAGTCTAGCTCTGTCACCCAGGCTTGAGTGTGGTGGCATGATCTCTGCCCGCTGCAACCTCCACCTCCTGGTTTCAAGCGATTCTCGTGCCTCAGCCTCCCGAGTAGCTGGGACTACAGGTCAGCACCAACACACCTGGCTAATTTTTGTATTTTCAGTAGAGACCAGGTTTTGCTATGTTAGCCACATGTTGGCCAGGCTGGTCTTAAACTCCTGATCTCAAGTGATCCACCTGCCTTGGCCTTCTAAAGTGCTGGGATTGCAGGCGTGAGCCACTGCACCTGGGCTACAATTTTTAATAGAGGGAATTTTTTACAATTTTTTTTTTTTTGAGACAAAGTCTCGCTCTGTCACTCAGGCTGGAGTGCAGTGGGACAATCTCAGCTCACTGCAACCTCTGTCTCTGGGTTCAAGCGATTCTCTTGCGTCAGCCTCCTGAGTAGCTGGGATTACAGGTGCGTGCCAGCACGCCCGGCTAATTTTTGTATCTTTAGTAGAGACACAATTTCACCATGTTGGTCAGGCTGGTCTCAAACTCCTGACCTCGTGATCTGCCTGCCTCGGCCTCCCAAAGTGCCAGGATTACAGGCATGAGCCCCCATGCCTGGCCCATTTTTTACGATTTTTAAGGAAAACTACCCATGAGCCCATTTGGTAGCTTGATACTACTAATTAGCAGGCTGCTAGCTGCATGCTTCCTGGGCTCCTTCCATGCACTAACTCCCACCACTAAACGGCATCTTAACCTCAGGGTGCCTGGGTTTTGATGGTTTTTACTTAATTTGACAAGCATACATAGAGGACCACCATCTGTTAATTAAGAGTCAGGCATGAATAGAACACAATCCCTGCACTTGAGGAGTTTTTCCTTTTTTTTTTTTTTGAGACGGCGTCTCACTCTGTCACCCAGACCGGAGTGCAGTGGCCCTATCTCGGCTCACTGCAAACTCCGCCTCCCGGGTTCATGCCATTCTCCTGCCTTAGCCTCCCGAGTAGCTGGGGCTACAGGCGCCCACCACCATGCCCAGCTAATTTTTTATGTTTTTAGTAGAGACAAGGTTTCACCATGTTAGCCAGGATGGTCTCGATCTGCTGACCTCGTGATCCGCCCGCCTCCGCCTCCCATAGTGCTGGGATTACAGGCGTGAGCCAGCGCACCCGGCCGAGGAGCTTTTCAATTATTGGTTTTCAACTGACTGCTAGACAAAAATGATGACAGGATGAGCAAAGGATCTTGAAGTTGAGGAATTAATTCTTCAGAGACAACTCTGGAAGGCTTCACAAAGGGGTGACATTTCATCCTTTCAATAAACATTGATTTAGAGCTTACCATATGCAAGATAAAGTCATTAGCTTCATGGAAATTACTTCTAGTTCCTAATTCAGAGCCTTATATAATAGAAAATTTGTAAGGCAGGATTGGAAAAATGTAAATTCCAGGCAGAGGGGCTGAAGATGCTGAAGCTCATAGAAGCAGACTAGAGTATGGAGGATATATGGAGCGAAATAGAGCAGACACTTGGAAACCAGTTAGATTTTATGTGAACCCAAGCAAGAGAGGAGGAGAATTGAAATGAAGTATGCTCTGAGTTTAAAAAAATATAGGCTGCATGCGGTGGCCCATGCCTGTAATCCCAGCACTTTTGAGGCTGAGGCAGGAGGATCCCTTGAGCACAGGAGTTCCAGACCAGCCTGGGCAATACAGCGCAACCCTGTCTCTATTATATATAGAGAGAGATTTTTTTTTTTTTTAAGGGTAGGGGGCTGGGCGTGGTGGCTCACGCCTGTAATCCTAGCACTTTGGGAAGCCAAGGTGGGCAGATCACCTGAGGTCAGGAGTTTAAGACTAGCTTGGCCAACACAGTAAAACCCCATCTCTACTAAAAAACAAAAATTAGCCGGGCATGATGGGGGGGTGCCTGTAATTCCCGATACTCAGGAGGCTGAGACAGGAGAATTGCTTGAACCCAGGAGACGGTGGTTGCAGTGAACGGAGATCGCACCACTGCACTCTAGCTTGAACAGCTGAGTGAGGCTCCGTCTCAAAAAAAAAAAGGAAGACAGCTGGGCGCCATGGTGTATCCTGTGGTCCCAGCTACTCAGGAGGCTGAGGTGGGAGAATCCCTTGCGCCCAGGAGTTCTACACTGTAAGGCATTATGCAGTTTGGGTGTCCACACTAAATTTAGCATCAATATGGTGAACTCCCAGGACAGGGGACCATCCAGGTTGTCTATGGAGGGGTGAAACAGCCCAGGTCGGAAATGGAGCAGGTCAAAACTACCATGCTGGGCTGGTCTCATGGTAGTGGGTTATTAGAATTTAATAACATTAGTGTCACTAAAGTTGGTATACAACCCCCACTGCTAAATTTGACTGGTTTAAAAATTTTTTAAAAAAACTCCAAAGCTCCCTTGCTGATAAATAGTAGGTTGGCACCTGTGAACAACCACTGCACTCCAGCCTGGGCAACACAGAAAGACCCTGTTTCAAAAAATAAATGGAAACAGACCCCTTAAACATATTAGAAGTCCAGTGAATAAGACAACTTGTGTGCAGTGGATGTTGGGTGAGGTTGAGTAAAAGGAAAGATGTTGAGTTCCATTTGACACAAGTCAAGTTCCAGGTGCATTGTCTTATGCCTGTAATCCCAGCACTCTGACCAGCCCAGCATGGGAGTTTTACGCCTGTAATCCCGGGACCTTGGGAGGCCGAGGCAGGTGGATCACCTGAGGTCAGGAGTTTGAGACCAGCATTACCAACACAGTGAAACCCTGTCTCTACTAAAAACACAAAATTTAGCCAGGCGTGGTGGCACACACCTGTAATCCCAGCTACTCAGGAGGCAGAGACAGGAGAATCACTTGAACCCAGGAAGCAGAGGTTGCAGTGAGCTGAGATCTAACCACTGCACTCCAGCCTGGGCGACAGAGTGAAACTCCGTCTCAAAGGAAAAAAAAAAAAAAAAGCCTGGAAGTTTGGGGTGAGTTATTCCTTTTTTTTTTTTTTTGAGATGGAATCTCGCTCTGTTGCCCAGGCTGGCAGGCTGGAGTGCAGTGGCACAATCTCAGGATGGTCTCTATCTCCTGACCTTGTGATCCACCTGCCTCGGCCTCCCAAAGTGCTGGGATTACAGGCGTGAGCCACGGCACCTGGCCTTTTTTTTTTTTTTTTTTGAGACAAGGTCTCATTTTGTTATCCAGGCTAGAGTGCAGTGGCACAAACACAGCTCATTGCTGCAGCCTCCACCTCCCAGGCTCAAGCAATCCTCCTGCCTCAGTCCCCCAAGTAGCTGGGACTTTAGGCACATGCCACCAGGCCCAGCTAATTTTTGTTTTGTGTTTGTTTTTGTTTGAGATAAGAGTCTTGCTCTGTTGCCCAGGCTGGAGTGCAGTGGCGCGACAGGCTCACTGCAGTCTCTGCCTCCCAGGTTCCAGCGATTCTCCTGTCTTAGTCTCCGGAGTAGTTGAGATTATAGGCACCCTCCACCATGCCTGGCTAATTTTTGTATTTTTAGTAGAGACGGGGTTGCACCATGTTGGCCAGGCTGGTCTCGAAATCCTGACCTCAGGTGATCCGCCCACCCTTTCTCCCAAAGTGCTGGGATTACAGGCGTAAACCACCATGGCTGGCCTGTTTGTTTTTTTGAGACAGAATCTGGCTCTGTAGACCAGGCTGGAGTGCAGTGGCACTATCTCGGCTTACTGCAACCCCCGCCTCCTGGGTTCAAGCAGCTCCCCTGCCTCAGCCTCTTGAGTAGCTGGGACTACAGACACGTGCCACCACACCAGACTAATTTTTGTATTTTTAGTAGAGATGGGGTTTTGCCATGTTGGCCAGCCTGGTCTCAAACTCCTGACCTGAGGTGATCTGCCCACTTAGTCTCCCAAAGTGCTGGGATTACAGGTGTGAGCCACTGTGCCCAGCAGTATTTTTTTGTAGAGACAGGGTTTCACCATGTTGGCCAGGCTGCTCCCAAATGCCTGGGCATAAGCCATCTGCCCACCTCAGTTTCCTAAACTGCTGGGATTACAGGCATGAGCCAGCACACGCAGCCTCCAGGCTTTAACTTGGTGGTGTCATTCACCGGGAGGATGAAAATAGGGGATGTCCTGAAGAGGAAGATGTTGAGTTCCATTTGACACAAGCCAAATTCTGATGCCAGCTGACTATTTGGTGGTGGAGAACTTCAGTGAAGCAGTTTCACAAGCAAAACTGTTGAAGGCTTAGACATTACCAGAAGTTGAAGCAGATAGTAGTGTAGACTACTCTGACCAGCTTTGGAACACATGAGGGAAGGATTCCTGGGTTGATCCAAAATTGGGGTTTGACAGAACGAGAGGTCTTGGAAGGTCAAGTGAAGTGAGAAGTTGCCCTGAGAGTGTAGCTGAACATTCCTGAGATCCAACGAGGAAAGTGAACCAAGAGGATCTAAGACCTAGACCAGTGCTTCTCACATTTGATCGCGCATCACTATCCCCTGAAGAGCTCATAAAACCACAGCTGGCTGGGCCTCCTCACTGCAACCTCTACCTCCTGGGTTCAAGCGAGTTTCCTGCCTCAGTCTCCCAAGTACCTGGGATTATGGGCACATGCCACCACATCTGGCTAATTTTTCTATTTTTAGTAGAGACAGGGTTTCACCATGTTGGCCAGGCTGGTCCTCAACTCCTGACCTCAGGTGATTCGCCCTCCTCTGCTTCCCAAAGTGTTGAGATTACAGGCATAAGCCACCGCGACCGGCCCTCACCCCAAGTTTCCGATTCAGTAGTTCTGGGTTGGGGCCCAAGAATGTGAATCACTGACAAGTTCCCTGATGCTGATGCTATAAGCCTAGGGGGAGCGGGAAAGCACACTTTGAAAACCCCTGGTGGAGAGCAAAGCATCAGCAGCAGGCAGATGTTGAATCATTTCCAGAGTGAATGGATGAAAAGAGGTGTCTTCAGGAAGAGAGGTTTCCCTGCAGTCAAAGACTAGGCTGACGGTAAGGCCACACGGGATAACTTAAGGTTAGGTAGGCAGAGCCGAATTTCAGAGTCTGGATTCAGAAACGGAGCAATTTGGGGGGGACAAGGCCGAGGACTGACCCTGCCAGGGGAATGATGGGAGATCAAGGAATTGGGAGTTACAAGGGTATTCAAAATGAATTATTTCTGGCAGAGGCTAGAGTCTAGAGGACAGTTCCAACAGGAAGTGAAGATCTGAAGGGGGAAGTAGTTACGCCGGGCCTGAATTCTGTAGCGCTGACCCTGTGCAGGCCCTACAGACAGTAGTGCATCCAGGTTAGTGCACCAGAACTAGCAGCAAAATCTACGGGAAGTGTGCGATCCCTCAGCAACGACGCTGCACACTGTGTAGCTTCCCTTACAGCTTTATAGGAGCCACGGCGAACACACCCTGTGGGGACGACTACGATTTTTAGTTCGTGGTCCCCTCCAGCAGGCATTCCCCTCCATCCGCCGCACTGATGAGTGCTGGGGCTCAGGTGCTGACCGTGCTACTTAACACCTGTGCAACCCTCCTCAAAGCTCCTTACCTCCTCATGCCTCACGTTTCCCGCTTAAAAATGCGCTAACAGTAGTAAACCACACAACCTCAGCGAGATGACACAGTGAGGTGGTTAACGTAAAGCTCTGGACACACAGTGCGCACCTATACATCAGTTATTAAGTGTCCTGTTGGCTACTACAGGTCCTGGCCAATGCTGAGTTGCGTGTGGCCTGTGAGCCTCACGCTGCGGAGGGCGCGCGTCCCCGCACATCTGCAGGATGGCGCCGACATCCCCCTTAACCGGCCGGACTCTGGAATGTTGGTGCCTGGGCGGGACCAGAGGCCCGGGAGGAGTCTGCGCAGCCGCAGAAGGGCTTGCAGTGGCGCCTGCTGGGCGCTGGGGGCCGCTGGGTTAGCCCCGCCCCGAAGGGTCAGGGGTCAGGGGCCGCCGGATGGCGTAGGATCAGCTGCCTGTGGTGGTGATACCGGGTCTCCCGCCTATGGCGCCGGCGCAGCGCTGCCCTCTGTGCCGCCAGACCTTCTTCTGTGGTCGCGGGCACGTCTACAGCCGCAAGCACCAGCGGCAGCTGAAGGAGGCTTTGGAGAGGCTCCTGCCCCAGGTGCGGAGGCAAGGCTAGAGATGGGATGGGAGTGCGGGGCAGGTTGGTGAAGGCCAGAGCGGGTTGATTTGGGTGCCCCCCTCGGGGTTCTACTTCGTCTTTCTGCCGCAGGTGGAGGCGGCCCGCAAGGCCATCCGCGCCGCTCAGGTGGAGCGCTATGTGCCGGAACACGAGCGATGCTGCTGGTGCCTGTGCTGCGGCTGTGAGGTGCGGGAACACCTGAGCCATGGAAACCTGACGGTGCTGTACGGGGGGCTGCTGGAGCATCTGGCCAGGTGAGAGCCGAACTGGGAGCCTCCTCCAGCACAGACGCATACATACACGGGAGGAGGGTTTGGAGTAGGTGACAAAAAGAACGCTTTTGTGATTTGATCAAGATGGATGGATTGGGTCACTTCACAGGTGTTGCCAGCCTTTTTAGGGTAGAGGTCCTATGCTGCCACGGTCCCAAGTGGTGCTGGTGGTCTGGCTGCGAAAGCCAGCTTGGTTACCGCCCCTAACCTCCCCTCAGATTCTCACAATTTTATGGGAAGAAGAGACACGAGATCTTGAAGAGATGGTAACAGTGTTCCTCTCTCAGCTCTGCCCCAGGCAGAAACCCAGATGTCAGTTTGCATTACAAACCTAATGCTTAATATCTGAGTAATATTTTATAATCTATAGCTGAGATTACTTATCCTCCCCATTTTCAGCCCTGAGCACAAGAAAGCAACCAACAAATTCTGGTGGGAGAACAAAGCTGAGGTCCAAATGAAAGAGAAGTTTCTGGTCACTCCCCAGGATTATGTACGGTGAGTCACTGGTATTGAACATGAAGTAGCAGAGTGAATTCTCTGGATCTTTGTCAGGTATGGAAGCTTACTCTATTAACTGGAAAGTTCAGGAGGGACTTCCGAAGTATCTACTGTCTTCATAGCACTTCTTATTCCAGGTACTATGTTGGACACAAAAATGTGACAGTTCTTGAGGTTTGGTTGGGGGATGGGATTTAGCAACTAGAGAACAATACTAAAAGTTGGCTATTGTCAGGCCGGGCGCGGTGGCTCAAGCCTGTAATCCCAGCACTTTGGGAGACCGAGACGGGCGGATCACGAGGTCAGGAGATCGAGACCATCCTGGCTAACCCGGTGAAACCCCGTCTCTACTAAAAAATACAAAAAACTAGCCGGGCGAGGTGGCGGGCGCCTGTAGTCCCAGCTACACGGAAGGCTGAGGCAGGAGAATGGCGTAAACCCGGGAGGCGGAGCTTGCAGTGAGCTGAGATCTGGCCACTGCACTCCAGCCTAGGTGACAGAGCGAGACTAGGTCTCAAAAAAAAAAAAAAAAAAAAAAAGTTGGCTATTGTCAACTACTTAAATTTGAGGCACAGAGAATACTAACGTTAGAAGAGACTGTTTATAGTTTGTAAGAAACTGCTGTTCAGCCAGTACCTACTTTTAATAGTTTTGAACTCTATTTTTTTTTTTTTGAGACAGAGTTTTGCTCTTTTTGTCCAGGCTGGAGTGCAATGGCACAATCTCAGCTCACTGCAACCTCCAGCTCCTGGGTTCAAATGATTCTCCTGCCTCAGCATCCCAAGTAGCTGGGATTACAGGCGCACACCACCACACTTGGCTAATTTTTGTATTTGTGGTAGAGATGGGGTTTCACCATGTTGGCCAGGTTGGTCACTAACTCCTGACTTGTGATCCACCCGCTTTGGCCTCCTAAAGTGCTGGGATTACAGGTGTGAGCCATCATGCCTGGTCTCAGTGATTTTCTTAATGGTATCTGGGAATTCATCTGCTGCCTCTTGGTTGGCAGAAGCTGCCCCTTCTGCTATTTTGACATATTTTAAGCCAAACTTCTTTCTAAAAGTATCAAACCATCCTTTGTTGGCATTAAATTCTCCAGCTTTAGATCCTTCACTTTCCTTTTGCTTTGTCATGTAATGATTTTGCTGTTTCTTGAATCCTATTAGAAGCTGTAGGTAGGCCTTTCTAACGACCCTGTACCCACATAAAAGCTGTGCTTTCAATATGAAGATAAAAAGGTATTGTGCAAAGCATGCAAGATGCAGTGATAGCTTCATGAATTTCCTCTTATTTTTTTTTACAGTGTTCCTTAGGCTGGATTTAGTTATTTTTTTCTTTGCCTTTAAACAAAAAAAATTTTTTTTGGCCGGGCATGGTGGCTCATGGGAAGTCAGGATCAAGTTTGAGACCAACCTGGCCAACATGGCAAAACCCCGTCTCTACTAAAAATACAAAAATTAGCTGGGTGTGGTGGTGGGTGCCTATAATCCCAGCTACTCAGGAGGCTGAGACAGGAGAATCGCTTGAACCTGGCGAGGCAGAGGTTGCAGTGAGCCAAGATCGCACCACTTCACTCCAGCCTGGGCAAAATATAGAAACTGTCTCAAAAGGAAAAAAAAAAAAAAATTCTTTTTTAAATTTAGATGGGGTTTTGCTCTGTTGCCCAGGCTGGTCTCGAACTCCTGGGCTCAAGCAATCCGCCTGCCTCAGCCTTCCAAAGTGAGCCACCGTGCTCACCCCTCACCCTTTTTTTCCACATGGGTTTTGTCAATGTGCATGGATTCATTTATCTTGAAATGCTGGGCAACTGCAGCTGTAGATCTTAATCTACAGTACTTATCAAACAATTCAGCTTTTTCTTGTAATGTCATGACTTTTCTCTGCTTCTTGGGAGCGCTTCAGGCATCACTAGTGGCACCTCCTATAGGTCCCATGTTACTATTCAAGGTTAATGGTATGACATTACTGAAAATTATGCAGGAACCATGAGTGATCACTTTCACTGTAATATGCAATTTACTGGTGAGACAACCTCTTACAAGATGACCAGCATTACTGTGTTTTAAGCAGATACTCACAACACTGCAATAGGTGGCTACAAAATTGTGACAGTTGTACAGTTTGGAGTGTAATTTTATGCAGTTATGCAGTTATGTAATATTGCATCTTTACATTTATTTTCATTTCTCTTGACTGCGAATGTCACCATGTACAGTCTGTGTTTCTGTGTGTAAGTTTTGATAGATTTTAACTTTTTTTTTTTTTTTTGGAGAGGGAGTTTTGCTCTGTCACCCAGGGTGGAGTGCAGTGGTGCCATCTCGGCTCACTGCAACCTCTGCCTCCCGGGTTCAAGTGATTCTCCTGTTTCAGCCTGGATTTGTGTATTTTATGGTAGTAAATCATAAAAGACTAGTATCTACATATATTTTATGCATTCATGACATACCTTTTTCTTTTTTTTCGTGTTTCTAGGCTATGTGGTTCATCTGTAAGTTTTTTCAAATTGTTGCAAATCTCCAAAAAACTTTTCAAGTGAACTTGTGCAGCTTGAACTGTGCTGTGCAAAAGTCAACTGTATTTGCTTATTTTCTCAAAAGGGAATGCCTAAAGGATAATCAAGAAACTAATGAAACTGCCAGATGTGGTGGTACACACATGTAGTCGTAGCTACTCAGGAGGCTGAGGTAAGAGGATAGCTTGAGCTCAGGAGTTTGAGGCCAGCCTGGGCAATGTATCAAGACCCCATCTCTAAAAATAAATATGAATTTTTTTTTTTTTTTTTTTTGAGGCGAAGTCTCGCTCTGTCGCCCGGACTGGAGTGCAGTGGCCAGATCTCAGCTCACTGCAAGCTCCGCCTCCCAGGTTCATGCCATTCTCCTGCCTCAGCCTCCCGAGTAGCTGGGACTACAGGCGCCCGCCACCTCGCCCGGCTAGTTTTTGTATTTTTAGTAGAGACGGGGTTTCACCGTGTTAGCCAGGATGGTCTCGATCTCCTGACCTCGTGATCCGCCCGTCTCGGCCTCCCAAAGTGCTGGGATTACAGGCTTGAGCCACCGCGCCCGGCCGAATTTGTTTTTAGAGAAGTTAATGAAACTGATCACATGGCCGGGCACTGTGGCTCACACCTGTAATCCCAGCACTTTGGGAGGCCGAGGCAGGAGGATCACTTGAGGTCAGGAGTTCGAGTTCGAGACCAGCTTGGTCAATATGGTGAAACCCTATCTCTACTAAAAATACAAAAAATAGCTGGGTGTGGTGGTTCGTGCCCGTAATCCCAGCTACTTGGGAGGCTGAGACAGGAGAATCGCTTGAGTCCGGGAGGCAAGAGATTGCACTGAGCTGACATCGTGCCAAACATTGCACTCCAGCCTGGGCAACGAGCAAAACTCTGCCTCAAAAAAAAAAAAAGGCCGGGCGCGGTGGCTCAAGCCTATAATCCCAGCACTTTGGGAGGCCGAGACGGGCGCATCACGAGGTCAGGAGATCGAGACCATCCTGACTAACCTGGTGAAACCCCGTCTCTACTCAAAAAATACAAAAAACTAGCCGGGTGAGCTGGCGGGCGCCTGTAGTCCCAGCTACTGGGGAGGCTGAGGCAGGAGAATGGCGTAAACCTGGGAGGCGGAGCTTGCAGTGAGCTGAGATCTGGCCACTGCACTCCAGCCTGGGGGACAGAGCAAGACTCCGTCTCAAAAAAAAAAAAAAAAAAAAAAAAAGTAAAAGAAACGGATCACATATCAGTTAGTGTAACCAGTTGGTGTGATCCAGTTTGTGGGTCAGTAAAAATGTTTAGAGGTGAAAGGAATAGAAAAAAGATGTTTTTTTTTTTTTGGACAGAGTCTCATGGTCACCCAGGCTGGAGCGCAGTGGCATAATCTCAGCTCACTGCAACTTCCACCTCCCAGGTTCAAGCGATTCTCCCATCTCAGCTTGCCGACTAGCTGGGATTACAGGCTTGTGCCACTACGCCCGGCTAATTTTTGTATTTTAGTAGAGATGGGGTCTCAAAATGTTGGCCAGGCTGGTCTTGAACTCTTGACCTCAAGTGATCCACCTGACTCGGCTTCCTAAAGTGCTAGGATTACAGGCGTGAGCCACCACACCTGGCCTAGAAAAAAGATTTCTATGTATACTTTTAAAAATAAGTTGTTTTTTTTTTTTTCTTTTTCTGATGGTACATTTGGGAATTATACTGTAACAGGCGTAAGAAGTAAGATTTCTCTTATAGGAAAATTTTCATTCAGAATCCAAAAGAAATATTTTGGGTTTTTTTTGAGATGGAGTCTCGCTCTGTTGTCCAGGCTGGAGGGCAGCTGTGTGATCTCGGCTCACTGCAGCCTCCGCCTCCTGGGTTCAAGCAGTTCTCCTGACTCAGCCTCCTGGGTAGCCACGATTACAGGCATGAGCCACCAGGCCTTGATAATTTATTATTATTTTTTTTACTGGTGAAAAGATATACATATATTTAGAATTAGCCAACTGGATTCAGTTGAGATGATCCCTATTTTGTTGGCAACATCCAAAGCACTGTAATCAGGAGCCAGTCAAACATTATGCCTTCTTCTCTCCATGAGGCCGAATCAGGGTGTTGACCTTGGCCTCATCAGTGTCAGAGCTTCTTCCAGTGCTTTCTGGCTTTAACATTCACCATGAACACAAGTGTGTTGTCTTCTGTCTTCTTCATGGGACACTCAGTGGTTAGAGGAAACTTGATGAATAGCATAGTGGTCAAGCTTGTTTCTCCTGGGGGTGCTCTTC
The DNA here is from genome assembly GCF_009764315.1 of Trachypithecus francoisi. Taxonomy (NCBI): domain Eukaryota; kingdom Metazoa; phylum Chordata; class Mammalia; order Primates; family Cercopithecidae; genus Trachypithecus; species Trachypithecus francoisi. The sequence goes on from NW_022681473.1 coordinate 107,339,869, forward strand.
CGAGGATGTTTGCACTGCCTCCGGAGTCGCAGTGTCTTGGGCCACTGGAAGGTTGGTGATGTGCAGATCTTTTTTTTGTGGCTGTGAACACCTTTCAACACTGCCTTCTTGGCCTTCAGACCCTTTGCTTTGGCTTTAGGAGGGGCAGGAGCTTCCTTCTTAGCTTTTGGCGCCATCTTGTGAAAAGGGGCTAATTTTTGTATTCTTTTGTAGAGACAGGGTCTCACCATGTTGGCCAAGCTGGTCTCAAACTCCTGACCTCAAATGATCCACCCGACTTGGCTTCCCAAAGTGCTGGATTACAGGTGTGAGCCACTGCACCTGGCCAATAATTAGAAATATTTCTTTTTTTTTTTTTTTTGGAGACAGAGTCTTGTTCTGTTGCCCAGGCTGGAATGGCATGATCTTGGCTCACTGCAGCCTCCACCTCCTGAGTTCAAGCAATTTTCTTGCCTCAGTCTCCCGAGTAGCTGGAACTACAGGCCCACACCACCACGCCCAACTAACTCTTGTAATTTTAGTAGAGATGGGGTTTTACCATATTGCTCAGGCTGGTCTCGAACTCCCGACCTCAGGTGATTCACCCGCCTTTGGCCTCCCAAAGTGCTGGGATTATAGGCGTGAGCCACCGACCCTGGCCTAGGTTAGAAATATTTCTAATCAGGTATTTCCATGGTTATAAATATTTGGTTGCTTGATTCATATGCATAGAAAGAAACAGTTGTCATAAATGTAAAAAGCAGTACTTAGCAAGTATTTTTAAGTGATTGGAATAGTTTTCCTTTAATATTACAATACTGCCTATTGGTTTGGAAATTAGATCACGCTGTATGTTTCGATTTTACTCAAAGGCATCATGAGTACTCTGCTCATTCTTTCATTCTTTATAGTGTTCTAGTTGAGTTAGGAACTATTTTATCAGAAATCATTTTAGCACTATAATAAGGATAGATTACATATCATAATGATTTTCAGACTTTTTTTTTTTTTGAGACAGAGTCTCGCTCTGTTGCCCAAGCTGGAGTGCAGTGGTGCGATCTCAGCTTACTGCACCCTCCGCCTCCTAGGTTCAAGCAATTCTTCTGCCTCAGCCTCCTGAGTAGCTGGGACTATAGGCACGCACCACCATGCTTGGCTAATTTGTATTTTTAGTAGAGATGGGGTTTCACCATATTGGCCAGGCTGGTCTTGAACTCCCGACCTCATGATCCGCCCACCTTGTCCTCCCAAAGTGCTAGGATTACAGGCATGAGCCACTGGGCCCGGCCTGATTTTCAGATTTTTAATAAAAAGGGTATGTGGATTAGCGGGGTATGTAGTCCTACCTGCTTGGAAGGCTAGCCTATAGTCATACTTACTCTGGAGGCCAAGGCAGGAGGATCACCTGAGCCCAGGAGGTTGAAGCTGCAGTGAGCTATGATCCCACCATTACACTCCAGTCTGGGCAACACAGCAAGAATGTCTCTTAAAAAAAAAAAAAAAAAAAAAAAGCAATTCAGTTGCAGTGGCTCATGACTATAATTCCAGCACTTTTGGAGGCTGAGACAGAGGATAATTTGAGCCCAGGAGTTTAAGACCAGCCTGGACAACATAGCAAAACCCCATCTCTAAAAAAAAATTGTATTAGCCAAGCATGGTGACATTTGCCTGTAGTGTTAGCTACTGGGGAGGCTGAGGGAGGAGGATTGCTTAAGGTCATGAGGCAGCAGTGAGCTGTGATCGTGCCACTGCATTCTAGCTTGGGCAACAGAGCAAAAGACCCTGTCTCAAAAAGAGAAAAAAAAAAAAACAGTACCTGGAGAGTTTGAACAGGGCGAAAAGAAGGAAACATGGAGGAGTCTGCTAAAGCACAAAACTTCTCTCTGGTCCTCAAATAAATAAAAGTTTTTGGCCAGGCACGGTGGCTTACGCCTGTAATCCTAGCACTTTGGGAAGCCAAGACAGGAGGATCACGAGGTCAGGAGATTGAGACCATCCTGGCTAACACTGTGAAACCCTGTCTCTAAAAAATTAGCCAGGTGTGGCGGCGGGCGCCTGTAGTGCCAGCTACTCAGGAGGCTGAGGCAGGAGAAACGCTTGAACCCAGGAGGCAGAGGTTGCAGTGAGCCAAGATGGCGCCACTGCACTCCAGCCTAGCGACAGAGTGAGACCCCGTCTCAAAAAAAAAAAATTTTTTTTTACAATTCCACATTGTCATTTTCTTTTCCTCTGGTCTCAAACTCCTGGTCTCAGGCAGTCCTCCCACCTCAGCCTCCCAAAGTGCTGGGACTACAGATGAGCCACTGCGCCCAGCCAGCAGCCTAGAAATTTCTGGACTTCAACCACAGTGTAATTTTTTTTTTTTAAATCAGTTTCTTCTATTTCCTTGAACTCAGTTTCCAGGAACTTCTGGTTTGGAAATTAGATACCTGCCTTCCAGGTTAGTCTATAGAAAGTCCAATTGTGTTCCACTGTGTCTTCATTGTCCTGCTCACTCATGTGATACACTCAGGTGTTGTGGATTACGAGACGCATAGAGAAACTTCCTGGTGATAATCGTACAAAGTAAAGGAAAGAAACCTGGCAGTCTGTACTGTCCATTATCATTATGTGCTTAGTCCATTTGGTTAAATAATTTGAGATGCTTTTTTTTTTTTTTTTGAGGCAGGGTCTTGCTCTGTCACCCAGGCTGGAGTGCAGCGGTACATTCATGGCTCACTGCAGCCTCAAACTTCTGGGCTCAAGCAATCCTCCTGCCTCAGCCTTCAGAGTAGGCAGGATTTTTTTTTTTTTTTTTTTTTTGAGATGGAGTCTCGCTCTTTCGCTAGGCTGGAATGCAGTGACATGATCTCAGCTCACTGCAACCTCTGCCTCCCAGGTTCAAGCGATTCTCCCGAGTAGCTGGGACTACAGGTGCAGGCCACCATGCCAAACTAATTTTTTTTTTTTTTTTTTTTTTTGAGACGGAGTCTTGTTGTCACCAGGCTGGAGTACAGTGGTGCGATCTTGGCTCACTACAAGATCCACCTCCCGGGTTCACGCCATTCTCCTGCCTCAGCCTCCCGAGTAGCTGGGACTATAGGCGCCTGCCACCATACCCGGCTAATTTTTTGTATTTTTAGTAGAGATGGGGTTTCACCATGTTAGCCAGGATGGTCTCGATCTCCTGACCTCGTGATCCACCTGCCTCGGCCTCCCAAAGTGGGAATTACAGGTGTGAGCCACCATGCCCAGCGTAATTTTTGTATTTTTAGTAGAGATGGGGTTTCACCATGTTGGCCAGGATGGTCTCGATCTCTTGACCTCGTGATCCGCCCACCTCAGCCACCCAAAGTGCTGGGATTACAGGCGTGAGCCACTGTGCCCGGCTAAGTCCACATATTTCTAATGTGACTGGGTTAGTCATCAACCTCTGTGATAAGGTTTAGCTGTGTCCCCACCCAAATTTTTTTGAACCGTAGCTCCCGTAATTCCCACGTTGTGGGAGGGACCCAGTGGGAGATAACTGAATCATGGGGGCATTTTCCCCCATACTGTTCTCATGGTAGTAAGTCACATGATCTGACGATTTTATAAGGGGTTTCCCCTTTTGCTTGGGTTTCATTCTGTCTTGCCTGTCACCATGTAAGACTGCCTTTCACCTTCTGCTGTGATTGTGAGGCCTCCCCAGCCACATGGAACTGTAAGTCCATTAAACCTCTTTCTCTCTGTAAATTACCCAGTCTCAGATACGTCTTTCTCTTTTTTTTTTTTTTTTTTTTTTGAGGCGGAGTCTGGCTCTGTCGCCCAGGCTGGAGTGCAGTGGCCGGATCTCAGCTCACTGCAAGCTCCGTCTTCCGGGTTTACGCCATTCTCCTGCCTCAGCCTCCCGAGTAGCTGGGACTACAGGCGCCCGCCACCTCGCCCGGCTAGTTTTTGTATTTTTAGTAGAGACGGGGTTTCACTGTATTAGCCAGGATGGTCTCGATCTCCTGACCTCGTGATCCGCCCGTCTCGGCCTCCCAAAGTGCTGGGATTACAGGCTTGAGCCACCGCGCCCGGCCCAGATACGTCTTTCTCAATCAGCAGTGTGAAAACAGACCAATACACCCTGTCAGGAGCATCTCTGTGCTCCAGCGCTGTATCTTCAGGAGCCCAGGTTCCAGATAAATGAACCGTAGTGGCAGCCAGTGGCCAGGAGATACCAGCAGCCTAAACAGTTTTCGCTTCTTTTTTTTTGAGACGGAGTCTCACTCCGTCACCCGGGCTGGAGTGCAATGACCTGATCTTGGCACACTGCAACGTCCGCCTCCCACAGTCAAGTGATTCTCCTGCCTCAGCCTCCTGAATAGCTGGGATTACAGGTGCGCACCACCACGCCTGGCTAGTTTTTGTATTTTTAGTAGAGATGGGGTTTCAGCATGTTGGTCAAGCTGTTCTCAAACTCCTGACCTCGTGATCTGCCCACCTCGGCCTCCCAAACTGCTGGGATTACAGGTGTGAGCCACCGCGCCCGGCCTTTTTTTTTTTTGAGATGGAGTCTTGCTCTGTTGTCCAAGCTGGAGTGCCATGACACAATGACAGCTCACTGCAGCCTCAACCTCCCAGGCTCAAGCAATGCTCCCACCCCAGCCTCCCAAGTAGGTGGGGCGACAAGCGTGCACCATCACACTTGGCTATTTCTGTATTTTTTGTATAGACAGGGTCATCACTATGTTACCTGAGCTGGTCTCAGACTCCTGGGCTCAAGCAATCCTTCCACTTTGGCCTGTATGCCTACACTCAAGTGTAAAGACATATAAACCATGTCTATACTAACCAGCCAAATATTTGAACACTAAAAAGAATAATTTTCTTGATGTGGTAATGGTATCATGGTTGTACAGAATGTTCCTCTTCTTGGGAGATACGTGCTGAAAATCTGGTTTGCCATCTAAACCTATTTTGTTTTGGCAAAGAGGATATATGTCTGTACAAAAGAAATGGAGCCAGTGTGGCAAAATGTTTACAATGACTCTGGGTGAGAGGTACATAGGTGCTTATTATACCGTTTTGTTTCTGAATTTGAAATTTCTCAAAATTAAAAAAAAAAATCTGAGGAGCTTTTCATAACTGGTGGGGAATGGGTTCTGGGCGGTTTTGCCCCTTTTCTTTTTAGATTCAAGAAATCCATGGTGAAAGGTTTGGATTCCTACGAAGAAAAGGAGGATGAGGTGATCAAGGAGGTAAGTTAAAGCAGCAGTCCCTCACCCTTTTCGCACCAGGGGCTGGTTTCGTGGAAGATGATTTTTCCAGATGGACCCAGGCAGGGGATGGTTTCAGAATGAGACTGCTCCACCTCAGATCATCAGGCATTAGATTCTCATAAGGAGCACGCAACCTAGATACCTTGCATGCCCAGTTCACAATAGTGTTTGCGCTCCTATAAGAATCTAATGCTACCGCTGATCTGACAGGAGCTCAGACAGCAGTGCTGTTGCAGCCTGCTTCCTGACAGGCCAGACCAGTACTGGTCCACACCTGGGGGTGGAGGGCCCCTGAGTTAAAGGAAAGGCCTCTGAAGAAACTGGCCCCCATGATCCTGTACCTGTCTAAGCAGCCTCTCTCCCACAGATGGCAGCTCAGATCCGCGAGGTGGAGCAGAGCCGGCAGGAGGTGGTTCGGTCTGTCTTAGAGGTTGGTTTCCCTCGGAGGATCCAGACAAGTATCCAAATCCACTGATCCCTGGCATTCCCAAGTCCAGCATTTCATGAACCAGTGCTGCTTTTCTTTTTTTTGGAGACAGAGTCTCACTGTGTCACCCAGGCTGGAGTGCAGTGGCACAATCTCGGCTGACTGCAACCTCCACCTCCCAGGTTCAGGTTCAAGTGATTTTCCTGCCTCAGCCTCCTGAGTAGCTGGGATTACAGGTGTCACCACCACGCCTGGCTAATTTTTGTATTTTTAATAGAGATGGGGTTTCATCATGTTGGCCAGGCTGGTCTTGAACTGACTTCAGGTGATCCACCCGCCTCGGCCTGCTGGGATTATAGGCGTCAGCCACTGCACCTGGCCATGAAAAAGTGCTTCTAAGAGAACTCTGACTGCACTGTCATCTGCTTGGCTTGAATTCCCTTACCTGTGCACAAGGGGGCAGGCCTAGTCAGTGAATATGTGGACAGGGCTGGGAGGGAGGGAGGGAAGAGTCTGTAAAAGATGGCAGGGCAGTACCTTCCATATGCTAATTTGTTTCCTTCCTGTGATACTGGGGTCTGGAGGGTGGAGGCATGGCCTAGGCAGGCTCTTAAGCATCCCAGACACATTTATTTTTCCTGAATCAAACTCAGCCTCAGGCAGTGCCAGACCCAGAAGAGGGCTCTTCAGCACCTAGAAGCTGGAAAGGGATGAACAGGTAAGACTGTTAGAGAATCTCTTGTTGGGAATTTGACATCTTAGAACATTCTGCAACCTTTTGGCCGGGAAATGGAAACAGATCTAATCTTTACCACCCTATGGCTCAAGGACCTCATCTGCCAGCCTGGCTCATGTTTTTCAGCCAAGTAGCTTCCAGCTCACAGCAGCCCTCAAACTTGGACCTGCCAGCAGCTCCAGAGCTTGACTGGATGGAGATAGGACCATCTCTGACATTCATTGGCCATCAGGTACAAAGGATAAGCAAGCCAGAAGAGGGCCAATGCTCCCTCAGGTCTCAGGACCCCTCTTCTGATTTTCTACCTATTCTAGCCACTGCTGTCTCCACTGCAGGCTTTTCCTTCTTACTTCACTGTTCCCTAGTAGTGTTCTCAGACTTCTTCTCACCCTCCAAAGGGATCCTATTCACATGTATTGCCACTTAGGAGTGCCAACTCCTAAATCTTGCCCTCTGTAGAACTCATAGTTCCAACTCAACACAGGACTTTTATATTTAAATATCCCATAGGCATCTGTTTTCTTTTTTTTTTTTTTTTTTGAGACGGAGTCTTGCTCTGTCGCCCAGGCTGGGGTGCAGTGGCCGGATCTCAGCTCACTGCAAGCTCCGCCTCCCGGGTTTACGCCATTCTCCTGCCTCAGCCTCCCGGGTAGCTGGGACCACAGGCGCCCGCCACCTCGCCCGGCCAGTTTTTGTATTTTTTAGTAGAGACGGGGTTTTCACCGTCTTAGCCAGGATGGTCTCGATCTCCCGACCTCGTGATCCGCCCGTCTCGGCCTCCCAAAGTGCTGAGATTACAGGCTTGAGCCACCGCGCCCTCCCATAGGCATCTGAAACTAACCTCCACCACTCCTGTATTTCCAATCACTAGATGCAGATCCTTTCCTTTTCCATCTCCCATATCCTGTCAACAAGCAGTCAGTTTTAAACATCTGTCTGCCTCTATTCAGCCTTTGGACAATTTCTACTCCCCCTTCAATCCTGCCTCACAAACAGAAAATCATCGTATCACTTATGATCTTACTCTACACTTCAGCTGTATTGTGTTGCTTTGCGCTTTTACAGTTGCCATTGCCTAAAACATGCTTTCCTTCCCTTATCACCTAAAGTTTACCTTCCTTTAACTGCTAGCTCAAATGTCACTGTTTCTTTCTTTTTTTTTTTTTTGAGACGGAGTCTTGCTCTGTTGCCCAGGCTGGAGTGCAGTGGTGCGATCTCGGCCCACTGCAAGCTCTGCCTCCCGGGTTCCCGCCATTCTCCCGCCTCAGCCTCCGAGTAGCTGGGACTACAGGCGCCCGCCACCGCGCCCAGCTAGTTTTTTTTTTTGTATTTTTAGTAGAGACGGGGTTTCACCGTGTTAGCCAGGAGGGTCTCGATCTCCTGACCTCGTGATCCACCCGCCTTGGCCTCCCAAAGTGCTGGGATTACAGGCTTGAGCCACCGCGCCCGGCCAAATGTCACTTTTTCATAAATGGCTTATCTGAATAGGTTATCTCTATTTTAAGTGGATGTAGCACCATGTAAAGTGGCAAATGTAATTTACCTAACTTGTGCTTAATGCTGTTCCCCAATTATATGTATGCTGTGAGGGCAAGGTTTTGCTCACCTGGCATGTAATAGCCACTCTACTTACGGACATCTCCACTGTTCTTGACTGTGAACTTCCTAAGGACAGGGCTGTCTTAAGAATGACTTACTGTGCTTTCAAAGTTTAACATCAGCTGGAGTGCAGAATTAGCATTGTGGCAGCAGTCACACCCAGCTCTTTTGAAGTGTGCTTTGTCTATCTTTTCTAGGATTTTTTTTTTTTTAATCATGGCTAGACTTTAACTAGCATTTTTTTTTTTTTCCATTTCCAACTACAGGATATACCAGGAGTTGGTAACATCCACTCAGGTAAGGTCCAGGACAGAGTTTTTAAAACCCTGGGAGATAATTTTTTTTTTTTTTTTTTAATAAATTTGGCCAAGATAAAGCATATGTATCTGGTAAAAGCCTTGTATCCAGAATATAGGAGAACTGTCAACTTGATATTAAACAACCCAATAAAAGCATATGAATAGATGTTCATCATTAGTCATTAGAGAAATGCAAACCACAGTGAAATACCGCTATGTATGTATTGGAATGGCAAAAATTAAAGACTGACCGTGCCAAGTGTTTGGCAATGTAGAAAAACCAAAACCTCATACACTACTGCTTAAAATGTAAACTGGTAATAGTCACTTTGGAAAACAGTTCAGGATACACCTACGGTATTATCCAGGCATTCCACTCCTAACTAGAAAAAAGAAAGCCTGTCTGCACAGACTTGTACACAAATCTTCAGAACAACTTTATTTGTAGCAGCTCCAAATTGGAAACAATTCAAATGTCTATCAACAGGCAAATGGATTAACAACAGAATAGTATTCCAGGGTGAAGACAGAATTTTTGATACATACAACACAGATTAATCTTAAAAGGCCAGACCCGGCTGGCATGGTGGCTCACGCCTGTAATCCCAGCAGTTTGGGAGGCCGAGGTGGGCAGATCACAAGGTCAGGAGTTTGAGACCAGCCTGGCCAACATGATGAAACCCTGTCTCTACTAAAAATACAGAAATTAGCTGGGCGTCATGGTGTGCACCTGTATTCCCAGCTACTCCGGAGGCTGAGGTTGTAGTGAGCTGAGAATGTGCCACTGCACTCCAGCCTGGGCTAGAGTAAGACTTCTCTCAAAAAAAAAAAAAAAAAAAAAAAAAAAGCCAGACCCCACTCAATGTCCACACACAGAAAATCCTAAAAAATACAAACCAATAAAGCAACTGAAAGATCACTGATTGCCTGAACAGGAAAGTATTTTAATGGGGGCAGTGATACTTACAGGCAGATGTTTGGGGTCTTGATTGTAATGGCTTCACTCAACAATCACCAAATTTAAATGTGTATCATTTATGTCAATTATGCCTCAAAGCCATTTTAAAATGACTATCACATATGGGGTACATTGCTTTAAATTAGCCTAGGGCCTTCTTCCTAAGCTGTAGAATTCCTGGGCTTTGCTTTTAGACATTTCTAGCTCTTAATTAGGAGAGGTGAGCTAACAGCTAGGACATGCTTCACAATAGCCTGAAGACTTAAAAAAAAAAAACAAAAACAAAAACAAAAAAAACTTTATTTCTTTTTCAGGTGCCACACCTCCCTGGATGATCCAAGATGAATACATCGGTGGGAACCAAGAAATAGGACCATCCTATGAAGAATTTCTTAAAGAAAGTAAGTAAACTAATTCGAGGGTCTTCTAAATCTTCACACTCAAAAATGGTTTCCTTGCCTGTGTGTGATGGCTCATGGCTGTAATCCTAGCACTTTGGGAGGCTGAAGTAGGAGGGTCACTTGAGCCCAAAAGTTTGAAAACAGCCTGGACAATATAGTGAGACCCCATCTCTATATTCTTTAATAAAGAAAAATAAAAAACTGTTTCCTTATCATTGCACAGAGGAAAAACAAAAGCTGAAAAAACTCCCCCCAGACCGAGTTGGGGCCAACTTTGATCACAGCTCCAGGACCAGTGCAGGCTGGCTGCCCTCTTTTGGCCGCGTCTGGAATAATGGACGCCGCTGGCAGTCCAGGTATGTGTGTTCAGTGCCAGGTCACCAACCTACCCATCCAACCTCCTTTTTGGAGATATCACCCTTCATCCTGTTAACCCTTTATTTCCTTTCAGACATCAATTCAAAACTGAAGCTGCAGCAATGAAGCAGTCACATACAGAAAAAAGCTAATCAAGCTCTACCAACTACCATGAGGCTAAAAGCAAAGTCAACAAACCCCTACTTTCCACCTAATTATTTATCATTGTCTTTCTTAGGAAACGGACATACTCATTCATTTGATTTCATCAAGTTTTATTTTTCCAAATGTACAGTTGGTTAGACCTGTAAAAAAAAAATTAAAAGGATCAGAACCATAAAGCTTTGTATCTACCTCCTACACCATGAGCCCACGCATTCCTACTCACCTATTCATGCATCTTCACCAGCAGCTGGAGCATCTCCGCCCTTGGTATTTCTGGTGTAAATTACTTGAGCTCTGTGCTTTGAAACCAGTTTGATAAGTCCTAGGGAGAGAAGATAGTAGGATGAGATGCTTAACAGATGCTATAATAGAAACTAGTAAGGTTTTTGGTTGGGCACGGTGGCTCATGCTTGTAATCCCACCACTTTGGGAGGTGAAGGTGGGCAGACATCTTGAGGTAAGGAGTTGCACACCAGCCTGGCCAGCACGGTGAAGCCCCATCTCTATTGAATATACAAAAATTAGCGGGGCATGGTGGCACGCGCTTGTAATCCCAGCTACTTGGGAGGCTGAGGTGTGAGGACTGCCTGAACCCAGGAGTTGGTGGTTGCAGTGAGCCAAGATTTCCCCTCTGCACTCCAGCCTGGGCGACAGAGTGAGACTGTCTCAAAAAAAACAAACAAAAAAAACAAATAAAAACACACTATTAAGGTTTTTGTTTTGGCCAGGTGCAGTGGCTCATGCCTGTAATCCCAGCACTTTGGACAGGTGGATCTCTTGAGCCCAGGAGACCAGCCTGGGCAACATAGCAAAACAGCATCTCTATTTAAAGGGAAAAAAAAAAAGGGTCTCTCAAAGGTGCCCAGGATGTACTCAAACTCCTTGGCTCAAATGATCCTCCTGCCTTGGCCTCCCAAGTAGCTAGAAATACAAGGGTACCACTGCACCTCCCTTGGCCTCCCAAGTAGCTAGAAATACAAGGGTATCACTGCACCTGCTTAATCTGACGTTTGGTAACAAGAGAATCCTACAGTTTTTAACGATCATCTATCTTTATTTTTCCTTTAAATTAGGGCCCCTTTTTTGAGACAGTCTCTTGCTCTGTCACCAAAGCTGGAGTGCAGTGGTGCCATCTCGGCTCACTGCCACCTCCACCTTCTGGGTTCAAGCGATCCTCATGCCTCAGCATCCTGAGTAGCTGGGATTACAGGCATGCACCACCACGTCCGGCTAATTTTTGTATTTTCAGTAGAGACACGTTTTCACCATATTGGCCAGGCTAGTCTCGAACTCCTGACCTCCAGTGATTCACCCGCCTCGGCCTCCCAAAGTGCTAGAATTACAGATGTTCAGTCACTGTAGTTAGCTGAGCTTTATTATTGTGGAATTATGGTAATCAAATCATACTACTGAGTAGACCATACTAAATTTCTGGTTTTAAAATTTAATACATCAAAATATTTACCATAAAGGTTTTCAACATTTTCAAAATTGTTTTAAAATAGTAATCTAATTATTTCAAAAACTGTTGTCCCTGTAATTCTATGCATCCATTTACTTGAAACATAAAAGATCCTTGGGCTTCACCAAACTGCCACAGGGTCCACAGCACAAAAGTGGCTAAGAACCCTAAGAATTCATCTCAGGAGTAAGACATCAGAATTACATTACTAACAGTCAATGGTCAAGCTATGCTTTTTTTTTTAGTTCTGCTTTTCCAGCAAAATCACTGAAGATGGTTATCGTGGTCAAGACAATTTACCCTACAAAAGCACACATGTAGGATACACCCCTCACCTTTACTAAGGAGCTCCTGAAGGGCTGCCCTGGCCAGGGAGCCTCGAATCTTCAGTCTCTCAGAGACCACAGCTGGGGTTATAAGTTTATAGTTGGGAACCTCCTTACAGAGTTTGTCGTAGGTAGCTTTGTCAAACAAGACTAAGTTATTGAGCTTGTCCCGAACTTTGCCTTTGGACCACTTCTGCTCACCAAAACAAAACAGAAACAAGTTAGTATTTCTGGCAGAAGCACCCTTTCCCTCTTGAGTAATCTGCGTCAGAGAAATCTCTTCCATCATCATCAAAAATAAATTACACATTACTAACAAAAAAAAAAACCCGACAGGTGTTTGGGCTTCAGAACAGGGACAGAGACAGACCCTTTACACACTGGTCTCATTTTCATGATCCTAAAGGAAAACGAGGAAAAAGAACGAGTGGTGATGGGAGGATAAACCCACGTTTTTACTCTAGAAATCTACACCTGAGGCCGGGCGCGGTTGCTCAAGTGTGTAATCCCGGCACTTTGGGAGGCCGAGACGGGCGGATCACGAGGCCAGGAGATCGAGACCATCCTGGCCAACACGGTGAAACCCCGTCTCTACTAAAAAAAAAATACAAAAACCTAGCCGGGCGAGGTGGCGGGCGCCTGTAGTCCCAGCTACTCGGGAGGCTGAGGCAGGAGAATGACGCGAACCCGGGAGGCAGTGAACTGAGGTCCGGCCACTGCACTCCAGCCTGGGCGACAGAGCCAGACTACGTCTCAAAAAAAAAAAAAGAAATCAACACCTCAAAAACCAATTGCTATACAAGTTACCTATGGCCAGAAGGCTACGGGAGGGCACCCTCCTCTCTCTCAGGGATCTTACTCCTACCTTCTTTTTGGCCTTGCCCCCGGATTTGTTCACTGGGTCTTTGTCTTTCTTGGCCGACTTTCCGGCGTCCTTCTTCTTCTTGTCGTCCTTGGGCGGCTGTAGGAAGGCAGCGGGAATGCAACCAGGTCCTCAAGTAGCCCCAAACTCCCCTAATACTGTGCCCTCAGCCCCCGCAAACTCCACCACCCGAGCACATGGGCGAAGCAATAACCGCGCCCGCCCTGCAACCAAGGCCAGCAGGCCAAGGAGCGCTCCCGCCGAAGGCTCTCCCCACTGAGTCCTCAAACCCAAGAACCCTGGCGAGTTCATACCCCTGAAGCTTACCATTGCGAAGCTCGGAGAGCAGCAACGGACACCACAGACTTGCTAAGATGTCGGACAAAAAGGAAGCGCTGTTCAGAAACGGGCCCAGAAACCTCCGTCCGCTGTGAGTACTTCCGGGGCAAGAGGCGGAGCCAGGCGGAGGAAGTCCCACGGTGAAGCGCTCGCCCTCTAGCCTCAGGAGGAAGACAGGAAGTGAATTCCAGTTCCCAAGCCGCACCGCCTAAATACCGCCCCAGGTTGTCGGAGTCTGGGCTACTTGTGACGCAGTACTGTAGTACTGTTTTCCGGCACTGATAAACGGAAAACAATCCACCAGGTCTCGGCAACTAACTCTCCGGTACTACTTATGCCCTAGAGTGTCGCTCCCAATGCGCAGGCGCCGCAGGTGGCGGCATGCAGGGCCTGGGAGGGGGAGGTGGCTGGGGTGGGACTGGGGGCAAGTGCTGTGATGCGGTTCCGGGGAGGGGCCGTCGGGTAGCGGCCGAATGACAGTTTCCGAGCGGCGGCGGCAGTGATGGCGATTTTTAGTGTGTATGTGGTGAACAAAGCTGGCGGCTTGATTTACCAGTTGGACAGCTACGCGCCACGGGCTGAGGCTGAGAAAACTTTCAGTTACCCGCTGGATCTGCTGCTCAAGCTACACGATGAGCGTGTGTTGGTTGCTTTCGGCCAGCGGGACGGCATCCGAGGTGGGCTAGGCTCGGGCCGGGGGCGGGGGTTGGGGAGGGACGGGCCCCCGTGCTGCGGAAGTGGGTTGGTTGTAGGTGCGGGGCTGGGGGAAAGGGAGTGGTGTCGGGTCCCTTGTCCCCGCGGCGGAATCCCGGGGCTGCAGCTTCGCTGACCATTAGCTTCACCTCTGCAGTGGGCCATGCAGTGCTGGCCATCAATGGCATGGACGTGAACGGCAAGTACACGGCCGACGGGAAAGAGGTGCTGGAGTATCTGGGTAACCCTGCTAATTACCCGGTGTCCATTCGATTTGGCCGGCCCCGCCTCACTTCTAATGAGAAGCTCATGCTGGCCTCCATGTTCCACTCGTAAGTCCCCCGTCTCTTGAACGGCAGCGCTTGTAATTTGTCTACCTTTTCTTAAATCGTCATTTTGGGGTTATGAAAAACGCAGCCGATCCAGATCTAGATTTTAGGTAATAGTGGCAGTGGTGTCATCATTTTTTGGGGGGGGAGGGGAGAGGAGGGGGCACGGAGTATCGCTCTGTTACCCAGGCTGGAGTGCAGTGGCGCGATCTTGGCTCACTGCAACCTCTGCCTCCCAGTTTCAAGCGATTCTCTTGCCTCAGCCTCCCGAGTAGCTGGGATTACAGGCGCGCGCCACCAGGACCAGCTAATTTTTGTATTTTTAGTAGAGATGGGGTTTTGCCCTGTTGGCCAGGCTGGTCTCAAACTCCTGACCTCAGATAATCCACCCGCCTCGGCATCCCAAAGTGCTGGGATTACAGGAGTGAGCCACCGCGCCCAGCCGAGGTGTCATCTTACTTAAAGTCAACTTCTCTTCGCTGAGCCTTAGTTTCTTCATATTTAAAGAAAGCCAGTTTAACTAAATGATCTTAAAAAATCTATGCGCCAGCTTTTGCTTAAAAGCACAAGCTTAGTAAGTGTGGCACACATTCCTAGAGTAATCATTTTATCCAAAGTTTTAGATGTAAAATGTCTTAAAGTATGAATGTAAAATATTCCCAGAATTCAAATGAACTTAAAAATTTGGACACTACTGCCAGACAGTTCACACTACTTCTCCTGATTGTCCCAGGCCATACTGTTAACTCCTCAGCAAATAGGGACACGTCAGTGGAAGTTTGAGAAGCACTCCTGCCTTAGAACAACTTTGCCTTCTTTGCATATAGGCTCTTTGCCATCGGCTCCCAGCTGTCTCCTGAACAGGGAAGCTCAGGCATTGAGATGCTGGAGACAGACACATTCAAACTGCACTGCTACCAGACACTGACAGGTATGCATCTCCACGGAGGCCAGAGGAGTGTGATGGAGAAGGTGGGGAAGAGACACTGACAAGTTTGCATCTCCAGGTGGGCCAGAGGAGTGCGGTGGAGGTGGGAGGAGGGGATTGACCCAAGACACCTTTGGTAAGCAAGAAGAGGGGGTGTACTTTTCCTGGCACAGTTATCTTTTTTTTTTTTTTTCTGAGATGTTTCACTCTTGTTGCCCAGGCTGGAATGCAGTGGCATGATCTGCCTCCTGGGTTCAAGCGATTCTCCTGCCTCAGACTCCCAAATAGCTGGGATTACAGGCATCTGTCAACATACTCGACTAATTTTTATATTTTTAGTAGAGATGGGGTTTCTCCATATTGGTCAGGCTGGTCTCAAACTCCCGACCTCAGGTGATTGCCCGCCTCGGCCTCCCAAAGTGTTGGGATTACAGGCGTGAGCCACCGCACCTGGCCCACAATTCTTTTTTTTTGAGATGGAGTTTCACTCTGCCACCCAGGCTGGAGTGCAGTGTCATGATCTTGGCTCACTGCAGCCACCACCTCCTGGGTTTAAGCAGTTCTCCTGCCTCAGCCTCCCAAGTAGCTGAGACTACAGATGCCCGCCACCACCTCCAGCTAATTTTTTGTGGGGTTTTTTTGTTTTGTTTTGAGATGGAGTCTTGCTCTATCACCCAGGCTGAGTGCAGTGGCACGGTCTTGGCTCACTGCAGCCTCTGCCACCCAGGTTCAAGCAATTCTCCTGCCTCAACCTCCTGAGTAGCTGGGATTACAGGTGTCTGCCACCCCACCCAGCTAATTTTTGTATTTTTCTAGGAGAGAGGGGGTTTCACCATGTTGGCCAGACTGGTCTCGAACTCCCGACCTCATGTGATCCACCTGCCTCAGCCTCGCAAAGTGCTGGGATTACAGGCATGAGCAACTGTGCCTGACCTTCCTGGCACAATTCTGCAGACACATCTGTTTGTTTGTTTTGCGAATACAAAACCAATATTTAATCTGAAACTGATTTTGTCCATGCCACCCAGCATGTTCAGCACAGGTTATCTTGTGTTCAGATAAAACTCACCTTAATGCTAGTCCTGTTGCATGTACTTTGGAAGGTGTTAAATGTCTTTCCAAAATAAAATGTGAAAGCCAAATGGATATGACCTTTGGATTGCGAGTGTCATTGCTTCACCCCCTTAATTTATTGAAAACTGCCTGAGTTTGTCCCTTGCCTGGCAATGTTTCTGCTGAGGGACTTCAAAACTGTTAGTAAGTAGTAGAGCTAGAACTCAAAGCCTGGTCTTAATCAGGTGGGTGACATAATAAAGTTACTTCACTTCTCTGGTCTCATCGGTAGATTCAAAGTCTTGCCTTTCCTGCATTATGTGGTAAAAAGAATAAAGTTAAAATGGGCTTATTTTTTTTTTTTTTTTTTTTTTTTGAGGCGGAGTCTCGCTCTGTCGCCCGGACTGGAGTGCAGTGGCCAGATCTCAGCTCACTGCAAGCTCCGCCTCCCGGGTTCCCGCCATTCTCCTGCCTCAGCCTCCCGAGTAGCTGGGACTACAGGCGCCGCCACCTCGCCCGGCTAGTTTTTTGTATTTTTAGTAGAGACGGGGTTTCACCGTGTTAGCCAGGATGGTCTCGATCTCCTGACCTCGTGATCCACCTGTCTCGGCCTCCCAAAGTGCTGGGATTACAGGCTTGAGCCACCGTGCCCGGCCTAAAATGGGCTTATAAAAGTGTTTTGCAAAATTGAAAGTGCTGTACAAATACAGGATGACACTATTTGCTCCAGTGTCTACCCTTTGGTAACCATTCTTGGTCTCTCTCCAGGGATCAAGTTTGTGGTTCTAGCAGATCCTAGGCAAGCTGGAATAGATTCTCTTCTCCGAAAGATTTATGAGATTTACTCAGACTTTGCCCTTAAGAATCCATTCTACTCCTTAGAAATGCCCATCAGGTAAGTGGCTCCACTTCCAGATACTGGTTAAAGCCTCCTTGCCCCAAGCCTCCTTGCCCCTCCCTGTGTGCTCTGTCCAAAGTTAGTTGAAGCATAGTAGAGTATTACTTTTTTTGTTTGTTTTCGAGACGGAGTTTCGCTCTTGTTGCCCAGGCTGGAGTGCAATGGCGCGATCTTGGCTCGCCGTAACCTTCGCCTCCCAGGTTCAAGCGATTCTTCTGGTTCAGCCCCCCGAGTAGCTGGGATTACAGGCATGTGCCACCATGCCTGGCTAATTTCATATTTTCAGTAAAGACAAGGTTTCACCATGTTGGTCAAGCTGGTCTCGAACTCCCGGCCTCAGGTGATCCACCCGCCTTGGCCTCCCACAGTGCTGGGATTACAGGCGTGAGCTATGCGCCTGGCTGAGTATTACTTTTAAGTAAGACAGAAGGACAGGCCGGTCGCTCACGTGTGTAATCTCAGCACTTTGGAAGACGGAGGGGGTAGGATCACTTTATCTCAGGAGTTTGAGATCAGTCTGGACAACATAGACCCTATCTTTAAAAAAAAAAAAAATTAGCCTGGTGTGGTGGCAGACACCCATAGTGCCAGCTATTAAGGAAGCTGAGGTGAGAGGATTGCTTAAACCCGGAAGGTCAAGGCAGCAGTGAGCCATGCTCGTGCTACTGCATTCCAGCCTGGGCAACAGAACAAGACAGTATCTCTAAATAAATAAGACAGTCGCTGGGTGCGGTGGCTCACGCCTGTAATCCCAGCACTTTGGGAGGCCGAGGTGGGCAGATGACTTGAGGTCAGGAGTTTGAGACCAGCCTGGTCAACATGGTGAAACCCTATCTCTACTAAAAATACCAAAAATACAAAAATTAGCCGTGTGTGGTGGTGTGCACCTGTAATCCCAGCTACTCTGGAGGCTGAGGCAAGAGAATCACTTGAACCTTGGAGGCAGAGGTTGCAGTGAGCTGAGATTGTGCCACTGCATTCCAGCCTGGATGACTCTTTAGAGAAAACAGTCTTTCCTTGGGGTTTATGTCATTTTTGGGGGGTTTTTTTGTTGTTTGTTTGTTTTTGAGACAGAGTTTCACTCTTATCACCCAGGGTGGAGTGCAGTGGTGCGATCACGGCTCACTGCAACCTCTGCCTTCCGGGTTCAGGTGATTCTCCTGTCTCAGCCTCCAGAGTAGCTGGGATTACAGGCGCCTGCCACCATGCCCAGCTAATTTTTGTATTTTTAGTAGAGACAGAGTTTCACCATGTTGGCCAGGCTGGTCTTGAACTCCTGACCTCACCTTATCCACCCACCTCAGCCTTCATGATATATGTTCTTCTTCAAACAGTTTCCCCTGGCTTAAGTGGGGAGAAAGCCTCAGGCCTCACGCTTTTTTTCCCACCTTGGGCCTGGTTTAGGTGTGAGCTCTTTGACCAGAACCTGAAGCTAGCCCTGGAGGTGGCAGAGAAGGCTGGAACTTTTGGACCTGGGTCATAGGCTGAACCTGTGATGGACCCCCAAATTCTGAGAGTTCCTGCAAAAGGAATACTGCTGTTTATACTCCAGTGGAAATCCCAGCAGCCTTGTTAGTGCGCTTGAAAATGGGAGAATGCTGACCCTGAAGACAAAACTGATTCCTGAGCCTTAACACTATATTCTTTCCTTCTGTATATACCATGGTCTTACTTTCCAACTCTGTATGGATTTATTTTTGGAGGAGCTAGGTCCATAAATGTTGTAATAAATATTCCTTTGTTCTTGGTGTTTGCTCTCTATCTTAATCGATGGTTTTGGGGGAAAGGTAAAGGAAGGGAGACAAAAATGGTGAGGGAATTCTGGGAAGATGATTTGTTCTAGTAAAAAACATAACAAGTATGTGTTCATTAAATAAATGAACATAAGATTTTGAAGCATGAGCATTGGATCTAGTCCCAGAATTGTTGCTGATTTCTTGGGGTCCTGGGGTGGTGGTGGCCGTGGTGGTGGCTGTTATGATGATGATGATGGACCGGGCACGGTGGCTCAAACCTGTAATCCCAGCTTTCTGGGAGGCCGAGATGGGCGGATCACGAAGTCAGGAAATCAAGACCATCCTGGCTAATACGGTGAAACCCTGTCTCTACTAAAAAAAAATACAAAAAAACTAGCCGGGCGTGGTGGTGGGCGCCTATAGTCCCAGCTACTCCAGAGGCTGAGGCAGGAGAATGGCGTGAACCCGGGAGGCAGAGCTTGCAGTGAGCCGAGATTGCGCCACTGCACTCCAGCCTGGGCGACACAGCGAGACTCCGTCTCAAAAAAATAAATAAAATAAAAATTGATGATGATGATGATGATGATGGAACATATATCAAGCACTTACAGTCAGGCATTCCTGCTTTATCTCACTTGATCGTCATCCTAAGTCCAGGGGGTACGTTTTGTTACAGATAAGAGATTTAGCAGACTTTCTGCCTCAAAGTTTCCAAGCTAGTTACTGACAGTATGGGTTTGAACCTAGGCTTTCTGACTACACTCAGTAAACTACTGTTACACTTCCTCCTCCCTCCATCAAGTTATTTAACCTGTCCACAACCCAATAGCTTTATCTCTAAAATAGTCATTGAACTATTCAATGTTCAGGTGAAGGCAGAGGAGGCATGAGCTTTAAAGGAGTCCATCTACACTTCAGCTTCCCGATTCCAGGGAAATGAAGTCTTTCTCTTTTGGGGTGGAAAGAGCAGGTATCGACAGTATTTCCCAAGGAAGCTGCCTCACTTTGAAAAAATGAATCACTGACAGTGTTCAGTATCAAATCTAGTTTTAATCTCTTATAACAAGTCATCTTTTCTTCCCACCTACACCCAACTGCGCCTGGTGGTACAGTGAGAGTGATAGCCGCCTCTCTTTCCCTGGAGTCTGAGGTATTGGCAACAGCTGTCGCCCACTGCTGAGAGGACTTAGGGCCCAGCAGAAGTCAAGGGCCATTAGTGCCCTGCAGCTGCAGGGATAGCCTCACTTCAGGTGGGGATGGGGTAGGATGGGGACAGGATGGGGCCTAGGAAAAGAAGAAGGGTACAGGAGGCTTCCTGACTGCAGAAGTTTCCTGTTTGTCTGAAGGCAGGAAATAGGAGCTAATGGAGTCTAAGACCAAAGGTTATCTTTTAAATAGAGCATAGGACCGGGGAAACTGGAACCTCACTAGCCACTGATAGCTTCCAGCGCCACCTGGGTGAGGGAAAAGGCGCAGAAATGCAAAGTGAAAGGTTCAGGGCTAGCCAAGCAGGCCCGCCTTCTCCCCGCCGACAGCGTGCAGGGGGAAGGCCACCGTGGGATGGTGCTCTGGAACCTGGACTCTCTTCACTCAGCCTTCTTGGACACTCGGCCCATCTTGGTGCGGATGTTTCGTAGGAGGAAGAAGGCAGCTGTGCTGGCTGCACAAATCACTTCAGCCACCCAGAAGGCTGTGCTCCAGCTGTAGTGCTTGGCAATGGTGCTGAAGGGCAGCCCAGCCAGAAAGCCGCCCACTGTCAGGGGAAGGGGATGAACATAAGCCAGTGGTGCTAGCTCCAGCTTCTCACTGGTTTATATGCAAAGCACGGGTGGGGGTGAGGGAGAGACTCTAGAAGGTAACACTTACCATTGGCCATGAGTCCCACAATGGCGTGGGAGGTGCCACACAAGCTGGGAGGGGCACTCTCGTTGGCTATGACTCCAAACAGGGCAATGGGACCATACGAGGAGAAACCAAATACAGCTCCCAATACCAGGATCCAGAGCTGCCAAGGGCAGAGTGGAGTGGCATTCAGAGTTGGAAAGCTGACCTGCCTGCCCACCCCTGCCAAAGCGAGGAAGAAGGCTTGGTCCCCAGGAACAAACAGTAGTCATAAAGGGACAGTAAGTTAGTGACCCTTTCCCTCCCACTCCCCAACACAATTGACAGTACAGAGCTAGAGTAGTAGATGCCACATTGAGCAAACCCAGGGACCTAGGTGGGCAAGGAAAGGAGGTACAGAAGTCATCCCTCCGAGCTAGAGGCTGTCCTCAGGATTCACACAAACTGGACTGGCTAGGGGTAAGGCAAAGGGGTAGGACAAAGGTAAGACAGACCAGGAGAAAAACCAGAGATATCTGTAAGGCACCTCATGCTCTGTAAAGCCTGTGAGCTCTGCGAGAGGGTGAAGAGCCGGAGTCCAGAAAGCAACGTCCTAGAGGAGCACAGGGAAGAAAAGAAAACCAGGCCCAGAGTGGAGGAGGAGAACCCAGACACAGAGAGGAACGGTCCAATCAGAACTGAAAAGGGAATCTGAGAGGCAAAGAAAAGACTGGCCCAGGCTAGAGCCAGGAGAGGAAGAGAGTCAGTGGCCCTTGCTTTCTCTCCTTGTGCCCTGCCGTGAGCCAGGCCTTTCTTAATTACCTTGGGGGAGTCACTGGTCACTGTTACCCGGAAGAGGTACATGGACACTGTCATGCCAGCCATCATGAACAGCAACAGGCCATGGCGAGGGTTCCCGTAGATGGACAGTCCCGCCTATGGATACAGTCCCGGCAATGTCACACCCTCAGAACAGGGCAGAGAACCCCCATCCCTGGACTCTGATACAGCAGGGCCTCTGCTGACAGGTCTTTGGCAATCCCACCTCAGTTCTTGGCCCTGGGCAGCTCTGGGAGGCCCTGGGACCTGCTCATTACATTCTGAGGCCAAACTCCACAACATCCCTTCCTCCCCCATGGGGCAGGTCTAGGACACGTGCTGGGGAGTGCACCTAGTCTGTTCCCAGCCCATTTTCCTGGGGCTGTGGAGAAACCTATAGCTAAGTTAAGAAATATTCTGGCTGTCCTTCACATCAGTTAAAATTCTCCCAAGAGCCTTACCTCCACAACTGTAGGAAAGCTAAGACCAGCCTGGAATCATTCCCTCCTCACCCAGTCTAAACCAGCAGATGCCAACCTGCCTGTGCCCTGGGACTCCCATCTCTCAAGTGCCTGTCCCAGCCATGCTGTGAAGACTGAAAGGGACCCTTCTCCTTCCTGTCCCTTCTGCCCGCTCACCTTTGCCATGGCCCGGTCTGACAGGTAGCCAGCTGCGATGCTGCCTACAAGGCCCCCAACTTCCAGGGCACTCATGTAGGAGCTACCTGCAGTGGGGAGTTGTGGTAGGAAGAGGGAAGGGAAGGGTGGGAGGGTGTTACACATTGGGGTTGTCCCACAATGGCTTAAACCTGGAGAGGTACAGGGTTCCCATGGGTGACTGGCCATAGCTGCCTGAGTAGTGGCCGACCTCAAGGAACGAATAAAGAGGATAAAGGGAAGCAAGGCCTGAATTTCCATCCCCTGCATTGGTTCCTGTTCCTTATGCCCACCCTTGTCCCCATGCTCATCTTACCTACAAGGGCTGACTGTCCTTTCTCCTGGATAAGGAAGAACTGGCCCCAGTCAGTACAGCAGGTCTTTACTCCAAACACCACAAGGTAACCAGTGGAGAGCACCCACAGGTAAGGGGACAGCAGCAGCTCCTGTAGGGTGCTCTCCTCCTTCAAGGAGCCTGGAGGTAGGAAGAGGCTGGGTGTCAGGCTCTGCCCTGACTGCTCTCCCCAACCTGAGCCCCCAACATTCATTAACCAGTTACAGGGGCAGAGTCCATCTGCACAGCCAGGATCAGCGTGAAGGGTATTCCCTCACCCCACTGCCCTCCTCTCCCCTTCTCCGCTGCAAGCTCAATGAATGAAAGAGAAACAGGACCAGGGAGGACCAAGCCACTTAAGGACCAAGCTCAATGAATGAAAGACAAACAGGATCAAATAGGCCCAAGCCACTAAAGCTCATGATTCTATCTATCCAGGACAGGGAAGTCTGTGCTGCTGTGAGGAAAGGCCAGAAAATAACGTGAGTCACAGCTCTTGCTGGCTCTGCCACTTGTCCAGTACTTAACTGCCTCTTGGGATGGAGTCTTTCTTTCTTTCTTTCTTTCTTTCTTTCTTTCTTTTTCTTCCTTTCTTTTTCTTCCCTCCCTTCCTCCCTCCCTCCCTCCCTCCCTCCCTCCCTCTCTCTCTCTCTTTCTTTCTTTCTTTCTTTCTTTCTTTCAGATGGAGTCTCGCTCTGTCACCCAGGCTGGAGTGCAGTGGCCAGATCTCAGCTCACTGCAAGCTCCGCCTCCCGGGTTTACGCCATTCTCCTGCCTCAGCCTCCCGAGTGGCTGGGACTACAGGCGCCCACCACCTCACCCGACTAGGTTTTTGTATTTTTTAGTAGAGACGGGGTTTCAGCGGGTTAGCCAGGATGGTCTCGATCTCCTGACCTCATGATCCGCCCGTCTCGGCCTCCCAAAGTGCTGGGATTACAGGCTTGAGCCACCGCGCCCGGCCATGGGATGGAGTTTTGTCCACTCCCCATGCAGCCTTCGTTACCACTCCTTCCCCCACATCCACTGACTAGCATAGGACCAGGCAAACGCCTAGTCTTCAACAAAAATCTGCCTGCTGAATGAGTGCCCCAGTTGGCTTGGGTGAGGGCTTACCCTTCTTGCCCTTAGAGGGTGTAGGGTCCAGGTTGCAGAGTCCAACATCAGCAGGTTCATTGTGGATGAGCAGAAGACAGAGGAAGGAGACAACCACACACAGTGCCCCAGACAGGGCCAGCGTGCTGCGCCAGCTGTAGCTCTGGGCGAGGACAGTTGCCAAGATAGGGCCCAGCCCTCCAGCCAGGTTCATGCTGGTTGACAGGATGGCCCACCAAGTGCCAAACTGAGATGGCTCAAACCACTGTGGGGCAGAGGGCAACAACACAGGTGTCCAGCCTACTGCCCATGTTGAGGGTGGGGTCAGGTGGGGCAGCCCTAGAAGCTCACATTACAGGGAGGAGGGAGAGGGCGCTTCTGTTTGGCAGGGCAGTTCCCTCCTCTGCCACCTGATCCCACCACTCTCAGCCTCCTAAAATATCTTGACAAGCAATAGGAGCTGGCCAGGAACTGCTCAGGAACCTGCTCTGGGTTGGGTATGGAGGTGGTGGGTAAGAAGGGGCACTCCCACATGCTGTTTAGGCATCCTCTATGACAATCCAAACAGGCTCTTTGGAAACACTCACCTTCCGCAGGACCTTCCCACATGGGGGCCAGCCCAGCCCCTGGGCCAGGCCATTAAGGAACCAGAGGGCAGCAAAGACAGGTACTGTGGAGCTCCAGGAAAAGAATATGTTGACCAGGCCAACCAGGAGCAGCCCAGAAGAGAAGAGCCAGCGAGCACTCATCTGGTCAGACAGCACTCCACTGACAAACTTGCTGATAGCATAAGCTGCTGACTGGCTGCTGGTGATGAGCCCTGCAGGGGAGGAGAGCAGAGAACAGTACATTTAGGGGTTAGGGACCAGGGGAGAAACACAGGAGCAATGGAAGAAGGCATGGGGTCAGGTGGGTAGGGGTGCCCAGTGGCGTGAGACAGGTTACTTCCCAGAGGAACAGGAGGAGGCTGCGCTGCAATCGGACACTCACTCATGGGGCCTACTACTTCTGCCACTTCTCCTGCCTCACCATCAGCACTAGCCCCAGACTGACCCATGATTCTCAGCTACAGTTGTCAGGGAACAAAAAGGGAGCAGGACATGGCAGCTCCCCATCCCTGGGATTTGCATATGGGATTTCCCACCTCACCCTGGATGCCAACCCCGGGCCTCTAGCAGTTCTGTTGCTCTACCACCCAACATGGGGCAAAGGGCTCAGGACTGGAGTCAGGGACCCTGTCCCTCCTGAAGGGTAGCATGCCAGGCCACATGAAATCATTGTGCCAACTTTTTAGTTCCCAGTGTTCACAGTGTCAGTAGCCAGCACTCACCCCGAAGCCTCCACATGCACCCAAACAGATGTGAAAACCATGCTCAGAAGCCCCTCAAACACTCTCAGAATAAACAGTGCCTCCAGGGGCATGCACACACACATCCACACACATCAAATAAGCAGCCCTCCTTAGCCCTGCATGCACCCACATCCATGGATCTCAGAGCCTCTTTATCTGGCACCTGGCCTCTACTGCGCAGACACTCCACCCACACGACATGCCCGTACACAAACACCCAGTGTCCCCAGGCCCACCACCCTGCTGTTTCAGGGCTCACCCAAATCATCCTTGTCCAAAGGGATCTCTTCCACCAATGATGGCATGACAAAGGAGAAGGTCTTGCGATTGAAGTAATACAGGCTGTAGCCCCCAAACATGGCCGAGAAGATCACAGCGCGATAATAGCCATAGCCCTGGGCTGCCATGGTAGAAAAGAGCAGGCCCTACCAGCCAAGACGCACAGCCTTTGACCACAGCTCCTGCTTGCCGCTCTCACAGTTCCCAGATCTGCTGAGTTGGGTTTTTTCTGCTCCCTCCTCCACCGAGCCTCCCAGGCTCCCTTTATAGCCACCTCCTGGACAATCATTAAGCCTGGGGAGGCTCCTAGGGGACCCAGTGTCCTGAGGGAGACAAGCAAACAAGAGATTACTGATCGCCAAACTGTAGGGGGTGGAGGAGGTCCCAGAAGGAGGCATGCCTGTGAGCCAGGCCAGCACCCTGTGTCCCCAGGATTTCTGCCTTTACCTCCTCTATCATGTCTGCTTGCCTGTGAAACCAGCTTTGATTAAAGGTTCAACCTAATTACTTTTGTCTGCATGAGCCCAGGGGAGGTAGGGGTGGGATGAGCAGAGATGCCCTCTCTAGCCCTGCTCCCTCAGTCACAGAACCTTCTCATTCATTCATGGAAGGTTTCTTAACTTACTAGTTGACAGGCACTGCACTTGGCACTAGGTTAGTTTCTACACCCACTCACCACCACCCCAGCAAAACACAAAGACACATATCCCGTCTACCCCACTTCTAAGCCTTCTAGAGAGGGCCTCAATCCATGGAACTCTCAATCCTTAGCACATAATATATGTAACTGTTTCCTACAGTTGCCCCCTGTAATTCTAAGCAAAGGGGACCTCCCCAGTTCAGGTCCCACGGTGTCACACAGAAAGCCCTGCTAAGCTCTGGTGGGGCCCCACAGAACTACCTCTGGGTCCCCATTACCCTGCGACGTCAGTCTGGGCTTCCTTCAGGCTGGCTAGGGGCTGCAGGGTCTGGTTTCCAACCTGGGGGACGTTGGCAGGGGCCGCAAGCAGAGGGACTGGGCAGCCCGTGGGCGGGAAGGCGCACAACCGTCCAGCCCAGGGCCCCGGCAACATGCCCCGGCTTTTCCGCTCAATTGGGAAAGCAACTGGAGCAGAAGGCGTAGGCGCACGCGCAGCGAGGGACCGCACATATTCCCCCGGAGGCCCCGCGCTTCTGGCACCCAGAGGCTCAGCCTGGTAGGGGAAGGCCAGGCGGCGGGCGGGGGAGGAGGAGAGGCGGCGGGCGGGGGAGGAGGAGAGGCGGCGGGCTCCTGGCACCTGCCCAGCCCCGTGTCCTCACGCTACTCAGGACACGCGATTGTGCGGCTGGGAACCACGGGGGCCGGGGGTGCAGGAGCTGGAGAGGTGCGGAGACCACAGGACTGGCGCCATAGAAAGGGGTCTTGTGCTGGTCAGGGGCAGCGCCTCGGTGCCCCCCAGACCCATGAATTGTCTTCGGAACTGCAGGAACAGCTCCGGGTCGTATCGGAAGTTGGGGTTCGCCAACAATGGATCCCCAAGACGTGAGAGCCCCGCCCTCAGGTAACGCCCCTCCCCCGCATACCGCCCCTACCTGAACAGAGGCGGGAGCCCGAATAGGACGGGGCGGGGCCAGCGAAGGCTGCGCATGCGCGACGGGCGGGGGCGTGGCCTTCTCTTGCTGCTTCGCTTGCGGGCAAGTGGAGTTCTCCGCCCCACATTCCGGGGACATCGACTTACTCCCTTCCGCCGGTCACGCTGCTCCTTGGACCAGCACAGCGCCCCTTAGGGGTTGGGCACGGCATGTCCAATTCTTAAGTGGTTGCATTCAGCAAACCATGTTTTTAGTGAGTGCCCTCCTCTACAAAATACATGGAACTCTAAGGTGGATAATCATTGTTCCCAAGTTGCTCACAGTCTGGGAAAGGTGTTGTAAGATAACACAGCATTTTTTTTCTTTCCTTTTTTTTTTTTTTGAGACGGAGTCTCGCTCTGTCGCCCAGGCTGGAGTGCAGTGGCCAGGATCTCAGCTCACTGCAAGCTCCGCCTCCCGGGTTTATGCCATTCTCCTGCCTCAGCCTCCCGAGTTTATGCCATTCTCCTGCCTCAGCCTCCCGAGTAGCTGGGACTACAGGCGCCCGCCACCTCGCCCGGCTAGTTTTTTTTTGTATTTTTTAGTAGAGACGGGGTTTCACGGTGTTAGCCAGGATGGTCTCGATCTCCTGACCTCGTGATCCGCCCGTCTCGGCTTCCCAAAGTGCTGGGATTACCGGCTTGAGCCACCACGCCCGGCCTAATTTTTGTATTTTTAATTGAGATAGGGCTTCACCATGTTGCCCACGCTGATCTCAAACTCCTGGCCTCAAGTAATCTGCCCGCCTCTGCCTCCCAAAGTGCTGGGATTACAGGCGTCAGGCACTGCACCCGGCCAGTCAGTTGTATTTTATAATGTGAAAAATATTGATAGATGCAGTCCCCATAAACAAAGGCTCTTCAGAGTCCTCAATAATCTTTAAGAAGGTAAAGTTGCCCGGCGTAGTGGCTCACACCTGTCATCCCAGCATTTTGAGAGGCTGAGGTGGGTGGATCACAAGTGGTCAGGAGTTCAAGAGCAGCCTGGCCAACATGGTGAAATCTTGTCTCTACTCAAAACACAAAAATTAGCTGGGCATGGTGGCATGAACCTGTAATCCCAGCTACTCAGGAGGCTAAGGCAGGAGAATGGCTTAAAGCTGGCGGAGGTTGCGGTGAGCAGAGATTGTGCCACTGCACTCCAGCCTGGGCAATAGAGCGAGACTCCATCTCAAAAAAAAAAAAAAAAAGGTAAAATTGTTCTGAGATCACTGGATTGAAATGCTCTTCCCTGAACTGCCTGCCATAAGCAAAAGTAATTTCTTTTTTTCTTCCTTCCCTCTTTCCTTCCTTTGTTTCTTTCTTTCTTTTTTTTTTTTTTGAGACACAGTCTTGCTCTGTCGCCCAGACTGGAGTGCAATGGCACGATCTCCGCTCACTGCAAGCTCTGCCTCCTGGGTTCACGTCATTCTCCTGCCTCAGCCTTCCGAGTAGCTGGGACTACAGGTGCCCGCCACCATGCCGGGCTAATTTTTTGTATTTTTAGTAGAGATGGGGTTTCACCGTGTTAGCCAGGATGGTCTCGATCTCCTGACCTTGTGATCCGCCCGCTTTGGCCTCCAAAGTGCTGGGATTACAGGCATGAACCATGCCCGGCCACCTTCCCCTCCCTCCCTCCCTTCTTTCTTTTCTTTCCTTTCTTTCTTTCTTCCCTTTCTTTCCTTTCTTTCTCGACTGACTTTCACTGTTGCCCAGGCTGGAGTAGTGGTGCAATCTCGGCTCACAACATCCACCTCCCAGATTCAAGAGATTCTCCTGCCTCAGCCTCCTGAGTAGCTAGGATTACAGGTACGTGCCACCATGCCTGGCTAATTTTTGTATTTTTAGTAGAGATGGGGTTTCACCAAGTTAGTCAGGCTGGTCTCAAACTCCTGACCTCAGGTGATCCACCCGCCTTGGCCTCCCAAACTGCTGGGATTACAGGCGTGAGCCACCATGCCTGGCCAGCTAATGTAATTTCTTTCTGAAGGAAGATAACATAATCCAAAACCTCAAATTATCTTTTTTTTTTTTTTTTGACAGTCTCACTTTGTCACCAAGGCTGGAGTACAGTGGTGCGATCTGGGCTCACTGCAAATTCTGCCTCCCAAGTTCAAGGGATTCTCCTGCCTCAGCAGGAGTCCCAAGTAGCTGAGACTATAGGTGTGCACCACAGTGCCCAGATAATTTTTGTATTTCTAGTAGAGACAGGGTTTTTCCATGTTGACCAGACTGGTCTTGAACTCCTGGCCTCTAGTGATCTGCCAGCTTCTGCTTCCCTAAGTGCTGGGATTACAGGTGTGAGCCGCCGTGCCCGGCCTTAGAGCTGAATAGATTTTAAAATAATTGTGATTGAGGCCAGGAGTTAGAGACCAGTCTGGGCAACAAAACATGATCTCTTAGAGATAAAAAATTTAAAAACTGAATGGGTGTGGTGGCATGTGCCTGTAGTTCCAGGGAGGTAGCAATCAGCAGGACTTGTTTTCCCAACCCTAGTCATGACCCTGGCCAGGACCCTGCTGGCTGGAGCAGGATGTGATAGAAACAAGGTACAGTGAAGAAGCCCGCCAAAATCAGCAGATGGTGACAAAAGTGACCTCTACTTGCCCTCACTGCTCATTCACATAAAGACACTCCCGGCTGGGCGCGGTGGCTCAAGCCTGTAATCCCAGCACTTTGGGAGGCCGAGACGGGCGGATCACGAGGTCAGGAGATCGAGACCATCCTGGCTAACATGGTGAAACCCCGTCTCTACTAAAAAATACAAAAAAAAAAACTAGCCGGGCGACATGGCAGGCGCCTGTAGTCCCAGCTGCTTGGGAGGCTGAGGCAGGAGAATGGCGTAAACCCAGGAGGCGGAGCTTGCAGTGAGCTGAGACCCGGCCACTGCACTCCAGCCTGGGCGGCAGAGCAAGACTCCGTCTCAAACAAAAAAAAAAAAAAAAAAAAAAAAAAAAAAAGACACTCCCACCAGCGCCATGACAGTGTACAAATTCCATGGCAACACGCCATGGCAACGACTTGAAAGTTACTATATATGGTTTCATACACTTCCTGCCCCTTTTCTAGAAAGCTAAATAACTCACCCTTAATTTGCAAGTAATTAAAAGTGGATATATACTTTAAAACACACACACACAGACACATGAAGTGGGTAGAAATACAGCTGCCAACAGCCCATATGCTGCTACTCTGGGCACACTGCGTGTGGGTTAACCTTGCTCTGCAAGGAGTAGCACCTTGCTGTTGCTGCTGTACTCTGCTGCTTCGATGAAGTTGCAAATTGCTTTCTTTTACCACCATATTGTCCTTGATTCTTTCCTGGGAGAAGCCAAGATCCCCTCGGCAAAGCTCCAATTTTGAGACTTGCCAGCTCTGTATCACCAGCTACTTGGAAGACTGGGTGGGCAGGAGGATCACTTGACCTCAGGAGTTTGAGGCTGCAGTGAGCCGTCTTTGAGACTTTGCACTACACCCAGGCTACAGAGCAAGACTCTGTTTAAAAAAACAAACAAGGCCGGGCGCGGTGGCTCAAGCCTGTAATCCCAGCACTTTGGGAGGCCGAGACGGGTGGATCACAAGGTCAGGAGATCGAGACCATCCTGGCGAACACAGTGAAACCCCGTCTCTACTAAAAATACAAAAAACTAGCCGGGCGAGGTGGCGGGCGCCTGTAGTCCCAGCTACTTGGGAGGCTGAGGCAGGAGAATGGCCTGAACCCAGGAGGCGGAGCTTGCAGTGAGCTGAGATCCGGCCACTGTACTCCAGCCTGGGCGACAGAGCGAGACTCCGTCTCAAAAAAAAAAAAAAAAAAAAAAAAACAAACAAAAGGCTGAGTGCAGAGGCTTATGCTGTAATCCTAGCACTTTTGGAGGCCAAAGTGGGCAGATCACCTGAGGTCAGGAGTTCGAGACCAGCCTGGCCAACATGGTGAAACCCCGTCTCTACTGAAAAAGATACAAAATTAGCAGAGCATGGTGGTGCATGCCTGTAATCCCAGCTACCCGGGAGGCAGAGGCAGAAGAATCGCTTGAACCCAGAAGGCAGAGGTTGCAGTGAACTGAGATCGTGCCATTGCACTCCATCTTGGGCAACAAGAGTGAAACTCCGTCTCAAAAAAAAAAAAAAAAAGATATGTATATAGGCCGGGCACGGTGGCTCACGCCTGTAATCCCAAGACTTTGGGAGGCTGAGGCAGGCAGATCACAAAGTCAGGAGATTGAGAACATTTTGGTCAACATGGTGAAACCCTGTCTCTACTAAAAATACAAAAATTAGCTGGGCATGGTAGTATGCACCTGTTAGCCTACTTACTCTGGAGGCTGAGGCAAGAGAATCGCTTGAACTCTGGTGGTGGAGGTTGCAGTGAGCCGAGATCGCGCCACTGCACTCCAGCCTGAGCAACAGAGCAAGACTCCGTCTCAAAAAAAAAAAAAGGAAGAAAATTAGAGATGGTATCAATATGGGAGAGGTAACTTGATAAATTAATACTGAGGAATTTATTTGGTAAAGGGGGATAATATCAATTTTGAAAGCTTAAGGAATTAACAGAAAAAATAAACATAAGAATAGGTCTTAATAATTAAAAAGTAACCACCAGAATAATCTCAGCTGTCATGCTTGGCTAATTTTTTATTTTTATTTTTTGTAGAGATGGGGGTCTCACTATGTTGCCCAGACTGGTCTGGAGCACTTGGGCTCAAGTGATCCTTTCATCTCAGCCTCCCATAGTGCTGGGATTATAGGCGTGAGCCACTACACCCAGCCATGTGAGAGTTTTAATTCCTCTACAGCCTCATCAATCAACAGTAGTTTTCTTTTTTCTTTTCTTTTCCTTTCTTTCTTTCTTTTTTTTTTTTTTTTTTGAGACAGAGTCTCACTCTGTTGCCAGGCTGGAGTATGGTGGTGTGATCTTGGCTCACTGCAACCTCCACCTCCTGGACTACAGGCACCCACCACCACGCCCAGCTAATTTTTGTGTTTTTAGTAGAGAAGGGGTTTCACTATATGTTGGCCAGGGTGGCCTCAAACTCCTGACCTCAAGTGATCCACCCACCTCAGCCTCCCAAAGTGCTGGGATTATAGGCATGAGCCACCGCATCCAGCCTGGTCTATAGTTTTCTTGCAGTGTCTGTCTGGCTTTGGTATCAGGGTAATTCTTGCTCATAGAATGAGTTAGGGATTATGTCCTCCTGTTCAATTTTAGGGAAGAATTTAAGAAGGATCAGTGTTTACTCTTCTTTAAATAGCCTAGGTAAGGCCAGGCATGGTGGCACATGCCTGTAATCCCAGCACTCTGGGAGGCTGAGGCAGGTGGATCACCTGAGGTCTAGAGTTCTAGACCAGCCTGGCCAACACGGTGAAACCCTGTCTCTACTAAAAATACAAAATTAACTGGGCATAGTGGCCCATGCCTGTAATCCCAGGTACTCAGGAGGCTGAGGCAGAAGAATCGTTGAATCCAGGAGGTAGAGGTTGTAGTGAGCCAAGATTGGGCCATTGCATGCTAGCCTGGGTGACAGATCGAGGTTCTGTCTCAAAAATAAATAAATAGGCTGGGCGCGTTGGCTCAAGCCTGTAATCCCAGCACTTTGGGAGGCCAAGACGGGCGGATCACGAGGTCAGGAGATCGAGACCATCCTGGCTAACACGGTGAAACCCTGTCTCTACTAAAAAATACAAAAATTTGTAGAGATGAGGTCTAGCTATGTTGTCCAGGCTGGTCTCAAGCTCCTGGCCTCAAGTGATCCTCCCACTCCTGCCTCCCCAAATGCTGGTATTACAGCCATGAATCATTGCACTTAGCCCCGCCTTTTTTTTTTAAGAGCACTTTTAGGTTCACAGCAAACTTGAGGGGAAAATATAGAGTTCCCGTATATTCGCTTCCTCCATACACTCCCAGCTACTCGGGAAGCTGAGGCAGGAGAATCACGTAAACCCGGGAGGCGGAGCTTGCAGTGAGCTGAGATCCGGCCACTGTACTCCAGCCCGGGCGACAGGGCGAGACTCCGTCTCAAAAAATAAATAAATAAATAAATAAATAATAAATAAATAAATAGCCTCAGTGACAGAGTAAGACCCTGTTTCAAAAGAAATGAAATGTATTTTTTCTTTCTTTCTTTTTTTTTTTTTTTGAGACAGTCTCGCTCTGTCTCTCGCTCTGTGGCCCAGGCTGGAGTGCAGTGGCTGGATCTCAGCTCACTCTCCGCCTCCCAGGTTTACGCCATTCTCCTGCCTCAGCCTCCCGTGTAGCTGGGACTACAGGCGCCCGCCACCTCGCCCGGCTAGTTTTTTGTATTTTTTAGTAGAGACGGGGTTTCACCGTGTTAGCCAGGATGGTCTCGATCTCCTGACCTCGTGATCCGCCCGTCTCGGCCTCCCAAAGTGCTGGGATTACAGGCTTGAGCTACCGCGCTTGGCCTTCTTTCTATGTTTTAATTAATTAATTATTTATTTTTGAGATGGAGTCTCGTTCTGTCCCCCAGGGTGGAGTGTAGTGGCCGGATCTCAGCTCACTGCAAGCTCTGCCTCCCGGGTTCACACCATTCTCCTGCCTCAGCCTCCAGAGTAGCTGGGACTACAGGCGCCCGCCACCTCGCCCGGCTAGTTTTTTGTATTTTTTTAGTAGAGACGGGGTTTCACTGAGTTAGCCAGGATGGTCTCGATATCCTGACCTCGTGATCCGCCCGTCTCGGCCTCCCAAAGTGCTGGGATTATAGGCTTGAGCCACCGCACCCGGCGCCCCCCCCCTTTTTTTTTTTTTTGAGACAGAGTTTTGCTCTTGTCGCCCAGGCAGGCTGGTCTCGAACTCTTGACCACAGGTGATCCGCCCTCCTCGGCCTCCCAGTGTTGGGATTACAGGCGTGAGCCACTGTGCTGGGCCTTTTTTTTTTTTTTTTTTAAGAGTCAGGATCGGCGGGCGCGGTGGCTCAAGCCTGTAATCCCAGCACTTTGGGAGGCCGAGACGGGCGGATCACGAGGTCAGGAGATCGAGACCATCCTGGCTAACATGGTGAAACCCCGTCTCTACTAAAAATACAAAAAAAAACTAGCCGGGCGAGGTGGCGGGCGCCTGTAGTCCCAGCTACTCGGGAGGCTGAGGCAGGAGAATGGCGTGAACCCGGGAGGCGGAGCTTGCAGTGAGCCGAGATTGCGCCACTGCACTCCAGTCTGGGCGACAGAGCGAGACTTTGCCTCAAAAAAAAAAAAAAAAAAAAAAAGAGTCAGGATCTCTCCCTCCCAGGCTGCAGTACAGTAGTACGATCACAGTTTACTGCACCTTTGACCTCCTGGTCTCAAGTGATCCTCCTGCCTCAGCCTCCTGAGTAGCTAGGACTACTATTTTTTGTAGAGATGAGGTCTAGCTATGTTGTCCAGGCTGGTCTCAAGCTCCTGGCCTCAAGTGATCCTCCCACTCCTGCCTCCCCAAATGCTGGTATTACAGCCATGAATCATTGCACTTAGCCCCGCCTTTTTTTTTAAGAGCACTTTTAGGTTCACCGCAAACTTGAGGGGAAAATATAGAGTTCCCGTATATTCGCTTCCTCCATACACTCACAGCTTCCCCCATGATAAACATTTCACACCAGAGGTCTACAGGTGTTACATCTTAGGAACCTACATTGACACATCATATTTGCCCCAAATCTACAGTTTCAGTTGTCTTGGTGTTGCACATTCCATAGGTTTTGACAAATGTATATGTACCCACCATTATGGTGTCATACAGAACTTTGGGTGATAATAAACTGTAAGTTCAGTGATTGTAACAAATGTACCACTCTGGGGGAGATCCAGTATGTGGGGACAGGAGGTATATGGCAACTCTGTACTTCCTGCTCAATTCTGCTTTCTGCTGTGAATCTGAAACTGTCTAAATGGCATCCAAAAAAAAAAAAAAAAAAAACCCAAAACTTCCACATTCAAAACGTATCTGACTTGTTCAACTTTTAGAGAAAAAAGACAACCTTCATGGTTATTGTTATTTTTTTTGAGACGAGTCTCTTTCTGTCACCCAGGCTGAAGTGCAGTGGCACGATCTCGGCTCACTGCAACCTCAGCCTCCCGGGTTCATTTGATTCTCCTGCCTCAGCCTCCCGAGTAGCTGGGAGGGACTACAGGCAGGTGCCACCACGCCCAGCTGACTTTTTGTATTTTTAGTAGAGACGGAGTTTCACCGTGTTAGCCAGGATGGTCTCGATCTCCTGACCTCGTGATCCGCCTGCCTTGGCCTCCCAAAATGCTGGGATTATAGGGGTGAGCTACCACACCTGGCTGGGCCTTCATTGTTATTAAACGTAAATACAACAGGGCCAGGCTCAGTGGCTCATGCCTGTAATCCCAGCACTTCCGGAGGCCAAGGCAAGCAGATCACTTGAGTCCAGGAGTTCAAGACCAGCCTAGGCAACATGGTGAAACCCCATCTCCACCAGAAAATACAGAAATTAGCCAGGTAGTCTCTGCTACAGGGTTGAGTGGGAGGACTGCTTGAGCCTGGGAGGTCGCGGATGCAGTGAGCCAAGACAGCACCATTGCACTCCAGCCTGGGTGACAGAACAACACCCTGTATACTGTATACAACTGCTTAGATATGTACATGATTAAAGACAAGAGGGATCCTCCCTTGGTAAGAGAAAATTTGGGTTAGGCATGCTCCATCCCAAACTGATGAACAACTGAAACTGTGCTACAAATGGTGAATCTCTACCAACACATTCCCGTGGCTAAGTAGGAAGAACAAGGGTGAATGGGTCCGAATTCAGCTTAAATCTAGCTGAAGCACTCAACATTGATTCATTCCTTGGACCAATTACTTACTAAATCTCTATGAACTGGTATCTTGTTTGTACCATGAGGTTGCTATTTTAAAAATTAATGTTACCAGCTGGGCCTTTATAACAATTATTTATAACAATAATAAAAATTAATGTTACCAGTGGCTCACGTCTGTAATCCCAGCACTCTGGGAGCCCAAGGCAGGTGGATCGCTTGAGGTCAGTTCGAGACCAGCTTGTCCAACATGGCAAAATCTCGTCTCTACTAAAATACAAAAAAAAATTAGCTGGGCATGGTGGCGGGTGCCAGTAATCCCAGCTACTCGGGAGGCTGAAGCAGTAGAATCACCTGAATCCGGGAGGCGGAGGTTGCAGTGAGCCTGGATCGCACTATTACACTCCAGCCTGGACAACAGAGCAGGACGCAGTCTCAAAAAAAAAAAAAAAAAAGTCACCTAAAAATGCCTGGAATATAGGAGTCCAAATAATGTTAGCAGTAAAATAAAACCAGTATTTTATTCCCATGAAAAAAATACATATACAAACCTCAACTAAGTCCAAAGTGTTAATAACATTTTGGTAATTATTCAAACTTTTTTTGAGGCTTTCACTGTCACACATGCTGGAGTGGTGGCACGATCATAGCTCACTGAAACCTCCAAGTCCTGGGCCCAAGGGACCCACCCTCCAGCCTCAGTCTCTGAAGTAGCTTGGTCTACAGGCGCACATCCCCACACTCAGATTTTTTTTTTTTTTTTTTAAACAGGGTCTCGCTGTTGCCCAGGCTGGTCTGGCCTCAAGTGATCCTCCCATCTTGGCCTCCCAAAATGTTAAGATGACAGGTATGAGCCACCATGCCTGGCCCAAGTTTCTACTTAAAAATTTTTCTATTTTTAAAAACTCACAGCACAAAAACTGTAGAAAAGAATATTTTATTGAAACAGTTTCTCAATTAACAATGGAGCAAAGTACAACTTGACTCAAACCTGTCCAACCAGCATCAACTGCTACTGAAATAATTCAAACATACAGAAGAGGTGGGGGTGGGGTGAGCGGTAGGACCCTTAGGCCCCATCTCTGCCAATGTGGCAAAAAAAAAAAAAAAAAAAAAGGAAAAGACAAAATGACTGACACAGCCAGGTTCATTCTTGTCGTGGAGCTGGGGCGGCAGCCCTAGCTTCTGCTACGG
The DNA here is from genome assembly GCF_009764315.1 of Trachypithecus francoisi. Lineage (NCBI taxonomy): Eukaryota > Metazoa > Chordata > Mammalia > Primates > Cercopithecidae > Trachypithecus > Trachypithecus francoisi. Next base: position 107,376,545 of record NW_022681473.1, read on the forward strand.
ACAGAATACTGGAGACAGGCTCCCTAGGCATAGGCATGGTGGGTCAGGGGTCCCCATCCTAGCAGAGCGATGCACAGAGGAAGGCCAGCCCTGACCCTCCTCCTTCATCCACAGGCCTGCCTCGGAGAGAGGGAGGTGGCATCTCTACATTCACGCCATGGTCTCTCCTTTCCCTAGGACCTTGGGATAGGGGCTCACAGTAGAAAGCACATTTTGGTCAGCCCAGGGGTCAGGGGGTGAGGGAAAGGCTCTGTCTGGGAGGAGCGGAACAGAAGAGAGGAGGCAAGGAGTTACAGGAACCTGGGGTACCAGGCTGCTGGAAAGATGCAGATTATGACAGAGCTTGCAGGATGCGGGCACCCCATGCCAACCACTATATGTGGCTTTCCTCTTCGGAGAGGTGGTGGGCTTCCTTCTTCACTGTGTCCCTCCCTCCCTCTGGCCAATTCTTACTCGTATTTCCGACTAGGGGTCGGAAATACGAGTAAGAATCCTTCCAGATTTACTTCCACCAATCCAGAGGTACAGGTTTTTAGGCCAGGGGCAGAGAACTGCCCAATTTGCAGCAGGAAGCCAAGGAAACCCAGGGGGAAAGAAGCTGGATGGGAATGGGGGAGGGAGGCTCAGGGAAAGAGAAGCCCGCAGAGGGAGGAAAGAGTACAGATAGGCACTCGGAAACCAAACCTGGTAACCAAGGCTCTGAAGACACTGGCCTGAAAGAATGCTGATCGCATGGTGAGAGAGGAAGGGAGGGAAGGAAGGATCACCAGAGAAGAATGGAAAATCCCCAGCAACCCCAGATACCCTTCCCATCACCAGGACCCATTAACCACTGGCAGCCATTCTCTCCCTACCCACAGGCAAAGAATTAAGACATAATAGTGATTTTTCCCAAATGTAGGGCCTATATGGGTAGGGAACAGGGAGTGGGGCTGGGGAAGAGAACAGTTTCCATTTTTAACCACAGAGGTACTGCACAAGGAACCAGTGAGCTGTCCCTCCCTTCCCCTTCTCCATACCTCCAATCACGAGTGAGAAAGGAACTCCAGCCGAGGGCAGGACCTCCCCCTCCCCCCACCCTCGATGTTTAATAAATAGAAGTAGTGGGGGAAGGGGTGGAGATGAATGGGAAAAACAGAGGTGGGCGTTATAGTTCGTCGTTCTTCAAAGGCCGCTTCTGTCCTGTCGATTGTTCTTTCTGTTCAGGTTCTGTTGGGAGTTTGGGGGAGCAAAGGAATCACGGCAGGTGAAACAGAGGAACCAACCCCAGCTCTTTGCAGAGGATTTCCTGAGACCCCACCAGGCTTCCCACTGTAGCCCCAGCTCCACCCTCACCTGCTCCAGGACCTCCTAACTCCAAAGGCTCAGTGTCTCCTGGCTCGGATCCTGCTTTGGAAAGGAACAGGTTAGTCTCCTCAAAAGGGAGGAAGAAGCTAAGGGAAGGCTGGGCCAGTTTTTCCATGAAGAGCCACCCAGTAAATATTTTAGGATACATGAACCACATTTGGTCTCTTTGCCTACTCTTTTTTTTTTTCGAGACGGAGTCTCTGTTGCCCAGGCTGGAGTGCAGAGTGCAGTGGCGCCATCTCAGCTTACTGCAATCTCCACCTCCCAGGTTCAAGGGATTCTCCTGCCTCAGCCTCCTGAGTAGCTGGAATTAAAGGTATGCGCCACCATGCCTGACTCATTTTTTTGGCATTTTTTTAGTAGAGATGGGGTTTCACTATGTTGGCCAGGCTGGTCTTGAACTCCTGACCTCAGGTGATCCACCCGTCTCAGCCTCTCAAAGAGCTGGGATTACAGGTGTGAGCCACCACGCCCGGCCTTTTTTTTTTTTTTTTAAACCACCCTTTAAAAACACAAAGGCCATTCAAGCTCATGGGCTGTCTAGAAACAGGCTGTGCCTGCCAGTTTGCCTAGCCCTGGGCTAATGCAACATCCACGTGCCCAACCATGGTTGCTCCAACTCACCAGTCTCTACTTTCTCCGGTTCTGAAATGGGCTCTGCATCTTCAGTCTGGCCTGGAAGGAAACCAGAGGTAAGACACAGCCTCAGGAGGGAAAGGAGGCCATCTCCCTGTCCAGCAGAACATGCAGCCAGGTACCCTGTCCTCACCTGCTGGAAGGATGACCTTCTCCCCCTGGTCACTGGCAGTGGCATTGAGGGGTGGCTCTGCCCGGGTCCCATTCTTGTCCTTGGGCCGGGGCCGGGGCTTGGTAAACTTGGCCTTATTGAGCAGATACTGCACCTCTCGGTCCAGGGCCATCATCTTGGCCTCAATGTCTTTTGAGAGCAACACGGGCTTCTCTGTGGCGGGCAGCTTGGCCTGCTCGGCCAGAGTTGCATTCTTCCAGGCCTGTGGGTGAGACCAGGAGAGGCTCCGAGCTAGCCATGGAGAGAGCAGACATCTCTGTCCCAGATGGAATCACACCCCTAACCAGCCTCTTCCCTCAGACTGCAAATCACTGCCACCCCTGGCCTCAGTCCCATGAGGCTAACAGACTCCTCAGAAGGGTATTATAAAGGTTCTCCACAACGAAGTCCCAACCTGCATGTTTCTGGCTTACATCCTACTACTCTGGAGTGACTACAACTGAACAAACCCCTTGAATATTCCTTTCTTATTTTTATTTTTTTGAGACGGAGTCTCGCTCTGTTGCCAGGCTGGAGTGCAGTGGCATGATCTCAACTCACTGCAACTTTCGCCTCCTGGGTTCAAACAATTCTCCTGCCTCAGTCTCCCGAGTAGCTAGGACTACAGGCACGCCCCACCACGCTCAGCTAATTTCTGTATTTTTAGTAGAGACGGGGTTTCACCACGTCGACCAGGATGGTCTCGATCTCTTGACCTCATGATTCACCTGCCTCAGCCTCCCAAAGTGCTGGGATTACAGGCATGAGCCACTGTGCTCAGCTGAATACTCCTTTCTTGATTCTCCACTTCTGAGCTGTGGCTCAAGAGTCCCCACACATCCAAAACAGTTTCTACTTCACATGCCACATCAGTCTCACCTAGCCAAACCCTGGACCATGTTCTGACCTAGGTCAAATCCCAGCCCCTCAAAGCAGCTTTCTCTATCCTCATGGCATGGGCATTTTGCTCCTCCAGTCTGATGACTCTTATGGCCATGGCTCTTGCTTGGGACTAATCAGATGTGGGCTCAAATACAAACATCTTTTGTCTTCAGATTAGATGCTAAGCCAGGAGGCAGGGGTTGCTGTGGCTTCCTCTCTCCACCTCTCCCACAGTACCTAGGATGGCAGCTAAGTATCTGGTTAAGTATGAAGTGATTACCCAGGTCTCATTGATGACTTTCTCTAACGTTGTCATCTCCACCTCAGTGAAGATCTGGTCCATCTCTGGGATGAGCCGGGCCCCCCTGGAAGGCAGAAAGGAGACCATTAACCTCAGAGGGAGAGGGGTCTGTGGTGTGGGGAGTGGGAAGCTGGGAGGAATGAGAATCAGTGGCCTGGCAGGACTGCATACAGGGTTCACGGGCTGCTTACTTGAGGAACATGCTGGAATGGTTGAGGAGATTATCGAGGGCAGACAGCCGTTCGGGCCACTTCTTGCGCTCCTCTACCCGAAAAAACAGCCCTTGGCACAGCTTCCTCAGCTCAGCCAGCTTCTCCTTCAACATCTGATGGATGTGGGATTGGGCAGAGGGGTGGAGGGACGACAGCAGAGCCTGGAGTCAGCCCCCTGTCTTTCTTTATGGGCTGAAGCCCCGGCTCTTCTCTCTCTCTGACCCTGGGAGAGGAAGGAGAGCTCCCATTCCACCTGCCATGTCCTGAGAGGCCCCTCACCACTGTGGTGGCTCCAACACCCTCATCCTCCAGCCAGGTGGATGCGGCACTGAGCTTCCCAGATATCTCCTCACGCTGCTCCTCTGTGGACACTTCCTGGTACTCGGGCTGGTACAGCTTGTCCTGGGTGGGGGACATGCAAACACATGCACCCGCAAGCCCAGGGGCAAGGCCCACAGAGCCAGGCGTAAGCCCGCAGGGGCCGCTGCCTCCTGCCCACTGACCTGGGTCTCAAAGATGAACGCTTCCAAGCTGTTGGCGGCTTTTTCCCGTTCCTGCTTCTCCAGGTCTCGGAGTGTCAAGTCCTGAAGTCTATAGGATGAGGGAGGGGTAGGGATGAGGGAGAGAGCGAGTGAGAACTTGAGACTCTGGGTCAGACAGCCCTCCCTCCCAGGGCACCATCCCACACCCTGCCCACCCTGCACACACATGTACACACCATCTGTCCTCACTTACTTCTGCACCGACTGAGCCAGCTTATCCTCTGGCAAGTCAGGCAGGTCCAGAACGACCAGCTCCACCCCAATCTCCTCAACCATTCGCTGCTTCCTGGCGGGCTTCTGTTTCTTCTCTCCCTCTGGGGCTGGAGCCACGCCCTCAGGCCCTGCCTCTGCCTTCTCACTTGGCTTCTGGGTGGGAAGAGTCAGGGGTGTCAGGAAAAGCCTCTGCCCTCCTACATTCTCCATGGGGTCAGATACTAGGCAGGTGCCCGCTCCCTTAGTCTCTGGATCCACACTGGCCTTCCTCTGCCACAGCTCACCTGGGCCTCAGACTTGTCCCCATTTTCTTTTTCTGTGGCCTTTTCTCCCTCAGGGGCTGCATCTCCCTTAGGTTCAGGGGGCAGGGGCTGAGAGCCATCCTCCGCCGGGGCCTCAGCTTCCTCCTTGAGCTCCACCTGCTCCCCAGGCTCATCCTTGCTCCCCTCTGCAGGGCTCTCCTCTTCCTCCTGGGAAACACCGCAGGCGCCCCACGGAATGATCAGGAGCAGAGCCTCCAGGCAGGCCTGGCTCAGCACTGCTGACCCCATGGGGGTTCCATACAGGTGACCACTGTATGCAAATGGTCAATGGCCTGCTTGGACAGTAACAATCTAGCTGGACAAAGGAAGAGAATCTGAAACGAGGGGAATGGGCCTTGGGAACACCGGTCAAGAAACAGGTGAGAGCCCAGAGGATCCTGGGGAGTGAATGGTTAACACAACAGGGGCAGGTGTGGCCTACCCTCACCCCTTCCTCTGCTGCTACCACCTGCACCCCCCACTGTCCTCCATGCTCCCCTGGCTCCATCTTGAACTCACCTGGACAGTATCAGTACCGTTCTCCTTGGCATCTGGTGTGGTGCCGCCTCCAAACAGGCTGGAAATGGTGTTGCCAAGTTCTAGGGGGAGGAAAACCCAAAGACTCAAAAGGAGACCACAGCAGTGATTCCACCTTCTAACCCAAGGGCCATGCCCTGTCCACCTCCTGAACCCTCACACATTCTCTCCTGTACACGCATGCATGCCCATCTTACTGGTGAGAGTAGATTCCTCTTCTGGGCTGTCCTCCACTAGTGTCTCAAATACAGACTCCACCTGAAAACAGGTTCAAAATCAAGAAACACACAGGCTAATCCACCTTTTCGTCACATACATCCTGCCAAAGTGGGTGCCTGCTCATGCACACTCCATGCCATTGCAGGCCTTGTCTCTCACTTGCCTTTTCTAAGGACCTGGAGTTGGTTGCCCATCTCTTGATTAGGAGGCCTCCACGAATAGGGTCCCAGCTCCTCTTTCCCCAAAGAGCCCCCTACTTCTCCACTCAGTAACTGTATGAGCCATTACATCCATATTCCCAGATGTGTTCTTCAAAAACGGATTTCTGGCCGAGTACAGTGGCTTATGCTTGTAATCTCAACACTTTGGGAGGCCGAGGTGGGTGGATCACTTGAGGTCAGGGTTTTGAGACCAGACTGGCCAACATGGTGAAATCCTATCTCTACTCCAAATAACAAAAATTAGCCAGGCGTGGTGGCGGGCACCTGTAATCCCAGCTACTCAGGAGGCTGAGACAGGAGAATCGCTTGAACCCAGGAGACAGAGGTTGCAAGATCGCGCCACTGTACTCCAGCCTAGACAAGCAGACTCTGTCTCAAAAAAAAGTTAATAATAATAGTAAGTGGATTCCTGAGGCCAGGCACAGTGGCTCCCACCTGTAATCCCTGTACTTTGGGAGGCTGAGGCAGGAGGATCATTTGATCCCAGGAATTAGAGATCAGTCTGGGCAACATAGTGAGACCCTGTCTCTATAAAAAGTACAAAAAAATTTAGCAGGATGTGGTGGCACATGCATATCATCCCAGCTACTCAGGAGACTGAGATGGATCATTTAAGACCAGGTGTTCAAGGCTGGAATGAGCTATGACCATGCTACTATATTCTAGCCTAAGTGACAGAGCTAAGACCCCATCCCAAAAAAAAAAAAAAAAGAGTGGATTCTTTAAACCATTCAATAGTTCCAAGAAATTTACAATGCCTATAAGCATTTATAGGCTATAAGGAGGTCTGCACCAGATCACCGCTTAGCTCTGTTTAGAGCCAACATTTTTCTGATACCTAAACTTTTGGTTATCATATCCTAATGCCATGTGGAACATGCTTTGGAAATGGCTGGCAGGGCCTGAGCCCCTGCCCTGCACACAGGGTCTCCTTTAGTTCTCACCCTGTCTAGACTGAGCACGCCACTCTCATCCAGGTTGAAGTGAGCCTTGATGCCCTTGGACTCGTAGTCAGGATACTTCTTGAAGCTGTCACCCACCCCTTTTAGCTTCACTGTGGTCAGATTCTGGGAGCCAAATACCCTGGTTGGGGAGGAAAGAGGAGTTCAGAGGGACCCATTCCAGCCCATCTCCCCCTCTAGACAACATGGCCTCCTGGCATGAGGTCTCAGGGGTACTCCCCAAGGGCACACTCAGGAGGATGGATGCATTCTCCAGAGAAGTTGCTCATAGCTGCCCTGTTTCAGCCCTGCAGGCCCACATCCTCCCTCACCCCCAGTCCTCACTGTCCAGCAGCCACGCCTCCCTGTCCCTGGAGCTCCCATTCTGCACCCCCGCCACTCACCGAAGATCTTCAGGCCCTAGGAAGCCCAGGTCACCGTAGTTGATGTGGAAGTTGAAATCATGGCTGTAGCGGTTAAAGGTGATGACTTTGCGTTGAGGGTAGGGCCCCATCCGAGAGAAAAGTACCCGTTTATTGTGCTTCAGGCTATGAACCCCAGGCTCCTCCTCCACCTCCCTCGTGAACTCCACCTACACAGCAGGCAGACAGAGGCATACTGTTATACTGTTGCACACTAGAGAACCCAAGTAGGTCGTGGGGTAAGGTGGGGAATATCTCTTAGCAGAAAGACAAAGGGATGAGCCAGAGCAGACCGAAGGGGAAACCCCACTTGGGAGAGGTAAAGGGAGCTTGTCACCTGCTTAGTCAGTCAGGCTCACTCACCAGGATGGGGTAGACCACTGCATCTCGGACGACAAATGGCTTCACTTTAAAGGCTTTGCTGAGTGCAGCTGCCTGGTACACCGCCCCCATGGCAGCTGCTTCATCTGCATTGATGTTCTTCCCCAGCTCCTCCCTGGGAAAATCCCAAGCCTCAGCACGGCCTACCCTGGAGCATGCAACTGGGACTTCCCTCCCCTCAGCCCTCCAGCTGCTCAGCCCAAAGCCGTGCCCCAGGCAGAACTCAGCCCAGCGCTCTAGCCCCCACACTCACTTGCCCACGGCCTTCAGCAGCACCTCCTGAACTTTGGGGACCCGAGTGGCCCCGCCCACCAGGATCACCTGCTCAATCTCATCCTGCAGTGAGTAAGAATGAGAGGTGGAACAGCAGGCACTTAGTGCTCTTCCTCAGCACTGACTCGTCCCTTGACGTCCCATGGGTTTCCTATGCCCTTTCCTACAGGGCATTCCCACCTTCCCCTACTCGCTCACCAGACTCATTTCGGCACTCTGGAGGGCCTGCTGTACAGGCCCAGGCACCCGCTCAAACAAGTCTGCACACAACTCCTCAAATTCCACACGAGTCACTTTTGCCTTGAAGTCCACATCATCCATCAGGCCTTCAATCTGGGGAAGGATGGGGACTGTCAGGGAGTTCTTGCCCAGGTCCCACTCTCTTGGTGAGTAGGACAGAAACAAAAAGAATAGGTCTTTGGGGAGGATGGTAGAGGGAGGAGCATGGGCCATGCCAGGAATGAGCAGTCTAGTTCAGTGGCAGGGTCCCCCACCCTCTACGTGGGACAAATATAGCCTCAACCAGCCATTTGTGGGCACCTGTGCCATGTGGTCAGCGTTGGCACTAAGGACGGTTTTGAGCCGATTAGCCTCACGCAACAGCTTGGCCATCGCACGTGGGTTCTCCCGCACATCCTTTGCTCTCTGACCCTTGCGCTGCTCATTGAAAAGCCCAGCCAGGTGTTCTCGAAGCCGGAGCTCCATCTCCAGGCCCCCCAGGGTGCGGTCAAATCTGTTGAGAAAAGGGAGCAGGGAAAAAAGTGAAGAAAACATGGGGTCCCCACATTTGCACAGGAGCCTGACTCTCATCCCCACGTGGCATCTTTCCTTCATCTCAGGGGACCTTGTTCATCTCCAGTGCCCCATGTGTGGACACACACTCTGCCCTCAACTCTCTACAGCACAGCTGACACCTCACAGTGACCCTTCTTCCACGCATTCATTCGACAGTGTTTACTGAGCATTACTTATGTACTTCCCTCTGGGAATACAAGTGTGGCAGCGGGGAGAGAGACAGGGTCTCTGCTATGGAAAAGTTGAATAGTCGCATAAATGTGAAATTATCACTACGTCACATGTTGTAAAGGTCAGGGGACAATGCCTGAAGAACATGCATGGGGGAGATTCAAGCTACTGAGGGAGGCCCAAGAACATGTCCCCTAAAAAGTGATGCTTGAACTGAAACCTGAAGGATGAGTTCAGTGCAAGCATCCCTTGAACTGAAGAGTTCAGAGTTCACTAGCTGGAGGGGAAAGAACATTCTAGACAGGCAACAATGTTCATAAAGACCTTGAGGTGGAAGAGTACATGGCAAGTTCCAGAGGAGGACAAGCATCACTGGGGCTCAAAGAGCGAGAGGGCTCAGGGCTCAGACAGGCTGCAGAAGGCAGGGTTGAGACAGGCGCAGGGAAAGTTTTGGAGCCAGTGACAGATTTTTAAAGAAACAGGTTAATGATCAGGTTGGATTTTAAGAAGAAACCTCTAATATGAAGAAAGAAGTAAAAGGAGACGTCACTAGAAACAAGGAGATGTTTTTAATTCTGCAAATAAGAGCTGATGGTAACTTGGACTGGGTGGTAATGGTGAAGTCAGAAAAAGATGGCTTCAAGAAATAAGACAACAGGGCATATGTTGTCAGGATCTCCTGAAGGCTATGTCACAGGTCATAAAAATAAAAAAAATTAAAAAACAATACAACAAGAGTGGTAAATTATTTAACTGGAAATGACAAGAGAACAAAAACATGATTGAATCTGACACCCAACATATGGCCTGCAGCTCCACGGATTTCCTTAGAATACGTTTCGAAAGTTCATGTCTTCCAATTTTCCCAAACTGTCCTCCCCTGCGCCCCAGCTTCCCCTTACTCTTTGTGAGTGGTCCCCTACAATGACTGATGGCTCAATCGGGAGAGCATTCCTGCAGCATGCAGGAAAGCAAAGCAGTGTTTCTCCTCCAAGAAGAAACCCTTGACTTGAGGGTCTTCACAAGAAGCCCTCCCTGCCAAGTACCCACTTACCCTACTCCCCGGATCTGCAGCTGTGGCTGCATCCCAGCTTCCTTAGTCTTCACCATCTGGTAGGTCACAATGGTGCATACAGTGCTGCCCGAGCCCATGTCATAGAACATGATATTCTGTAGAGATATCAAGGCAACTGTCACAGGAACCTTTTCAAACTCCAGGGTGCCTGCCTGCCCACCCGCCTGCTTCCAAGGAGCTATCTGACTCTTAACATAAACCCAAACAGCTCCAAGAGGGGCTGGGAGGAGGCTATTGGTACATTTTGCCAAGGGCCAGCCCATGCAAACAAGATGCAAAAGGGACCAAGTGGCCTCCGTCCTTAGATTCAGTCACTCTGCATGTCTGGTCAGTCCCCCCGGCTCACCTGGGCAGTGGTGTTGATATCTTTCCGGCGGAAGACACCATAGCTGAGGGCAGTGGCGGTGTTGTCATTGATGAGCTGCAGCACTTTGAGGCCAGCCATGCGAGCAGCCTGCAGCACAGCTCGGCGCTCGGCCTGGTTGAAGAAGACTGGCACGGTGATCACTGCATCCTTGATGGGCTGCTCTACAGACGACAATAGAAAAGGGTCCCACCGGCTCCACACCTTAGATGAGGGCTTCTAATCTCATCACTAATGACATTTTGGACTAAGTAATTATTTGCTGTGGGTGCTGTCCTGTGCACTATAGGATGTTTAGCAGCATCCCTGGCCTCTACCCACTAGATACCAGTTGCACCCCTTAGAAGTGACAACCAAAACGTATCTTCATATGTTGCTAAATGTTCCCTGGGAGGCAAAGTTGCCCCTGTTTGAGAATCACTGCCCTAGATCCTGGGGAGCCTGGCCACAAAGGGCCCCACCTTGACCACTCACCTGCAAAATCTTCAGCTAGAGAACGAGAGTAATTGAGAACCATGCCCAACACTTCCTCAGGTGAGAACTGCAGCTGCCTGAGGGGAGGGAAGATAGTTGGAGCCAAGGAAAGTCAGGCATTAAGGCGGCACAATCAGGAACACACACCAATGAGGAGCCCAGCAGAGTTGCTGAGACCACCTTCCCCAACAGAACACTCACGGGCTGATCTGAAAGTGCACAGTCTGCCTCTGTGGGTCGAAAGTCAGTTCATGCTCCGGGAAGCGGGCCTGGTAAAGAGCTACATGGGGGTTATCTGCCTGCTTCCCCAGGAGGTGCTGGAAGTAACGTAGTGTAGCCTTTGGATTCTTAATGGCCTGAGGGGTGAAGAAGGAGCAGAGTATTAGGCTCCCAAGTCCACCCATCTTACATCACAGAGACTGATAAGGAAACAGACTCTGGGGGCTGCCATCTTCTCTCCTCTGCCCACCACTCTGGTGGGAACTGCTAGCTCTGGGAAGGGGGACTGCTAGCTCACCATGCTTGCTGCACTGTCTCCAAAGAATCTTTCATTTTCTTTCAGGGTCACAATCACTGGGGTTTTCCTCCGAGATTCCCTGAGGAAAAGAGACTTTGGGCCCAGGTGCCTGCAGCAGGACTCGGAAGCCTCGACACTCACACACATTTAACCACTCAGACGCCGAAGTCTGCTGTGGGCACTATGACGAACACATTCACACTTGGAGCCCAGACTCCCTCGTTCCCCACCCTTAACATAGGGGCCACCCTCACTTATTCAAGACAATTTCCATGGGCACTCCAGGTTTGACGATGGCCACCTTCATGGACTCACTGCCCAGGTCCACAGACATCACTGCCAGCGTATCTGAAGGGAAAAGAGGTTTGTCAGTTAGCTCTCCCTTCCCCCACCTTCCTGAGACCCCCTCTAATCAAAGCATACCACTTTCCATAGGTAAACGAAGATGGCAAAAGACATAAAGGTCTGGACCTAACAACTCAAGAGACTTCTGACCAAGAGCCCCAAGCCTGCTTCCCATAATGCATCCTTCAGTCATCATTTATCCATTTGCTCCCTCTACTTGGGTACATACCACTCAGTGCCAACAGGTCTGCCAAGAGCACAGCCACCAAGGCCCAAAAGACTCGCCTCCTCGGCCTCTGCCTCCTAACTTTGACTGTCATTGTGCCCCTGGGGGAGGCAAAGAAAGAAAACACTTCAAACTGGATGCCCGGAGTGAAGGAGACAGAACCACATCCCAGAACGGAGAAGCTGTAAGATTCATACCTACTCCATTCTTACCCAGGGCAAAGCAGCCTACTTCTCCCCCTCTCCCTCCTGATGGGTACCAACCACTCTCTCATCATCCCAGCAGCGCTCACACAAAGGCCCAAGTGAAAGAGCATGGGTCCTCAGCTATGCCACATCCCTAAACAGAGAAGCTAACAGGACAAGACGAAGCGAGACCCGAGCCTTTCGTCCACCACACAGGCAGTGAGTGGCGCACAGCAGCACTGTGCCTGTTGTCAGACACCTGGGGTGCGGCCAGGGATCCCCGCCCAGGGCTCAACCACCTCCCCACACCTGGAGCTCCCCCGCTGGCGGGGAAAGCCAGGCTGGGCCTGGACGGGAAGAGAAAGGTAATGACGTTGGGGGTGACTAGGAAGGAGTAAAGGCCTGTCTCCTCCTCGGCATCCCTGCGGTTTGTCCCGCCCCCTCTTTCCCCACCTCACTCCCCGGCCCCGCTGTGCCCACAGACGCAGTGCCGGGGCGGTAAGGTTCCCCGCCCGGCAGGTATCCGGTACCCGGTGTTCACCTAAGCCTCACCTGACGAAGGCGGCGGCTCCCACTCCTGGAAACGGATCCCGCCCGCCCCAGCGCGTGGGGACAGACCGGGGGGCCGAGCTGCGAGCCCCGCGGTGCGAGGCCGAGCGCCCGGCGTCCGCGCGGCCCTCCCTTGCGCTCCCGACCCGCCCCCGGAGCTCGCACGCTGTCTCCCCTAGGAGGGGTGGCTGGTCCGCACCTCCATCCACCCCCGCTACCTCTTGCCTCCGCTCCTGCGGCCCCAGCTCTGGGACAGACGCGGCACGAACGTACCCACGAGGCCAGCAGCGTCCCCGACCCGCGCCCTTCACAACTCCCCTCGGTTTGCAAACTGTTACATTAGCCACCAACCTCTTGGCGGCGTCTGGCGCACCAGCCGGCCCCGGACGCGGCGCGCGCTCATTGGCGCCTCGGCCGCCCGGCCCTGCGCCGCGCGCCCGGTCCCGCCCCTGCCGCCCCGGCGCGCGTACCCATTGGACCACGTCCCAGGCCCCGCCCCCTTTCTTTGCCTGCCTCGTCCTAGGGGCGGTGGAGGGGACCAGCCACTGGTTGGACAAAAACCACCGGCGTCGGCTCGGGATTGGACCACGTCACGGGGCCACCGCGCTCCACTCCTTCCTCCCCACCGCCGGCTCCGGGGCGAAGGCGGGACCTTTTCCGGCGCTGGATGCTTCGCTGCCGGGGTTCGGGAGTGACCCGCGCCTGGAGCCCGTCGGGCTCACTGCAGTCCCGCACTCGGGGCTTTTCTTCCGGTCACCTGGAGAGCCCGGCCGAGGAATGGGATGACAGGCGTCCCGTCCGCAGCCCCGCGGAGGAGGCGCTTGCCTGCGGGTTGGTATTGAGGTGCCCTAGGCTTTAGATAGACGTTGGAGAATGGCTGTGTCTCCAACTGAGTCCGCCGCAACCCCCTCTGTTTTACTGAGGAAACTGAAGCCACAGAAAAAGATGTTTGTTGATGGGTCAGAGATAACCGATGCATTCGTCGCAGAATTTGGCCTGGATTTCTTAGGTTAAGCCCCACTCATTTGTATGAGTATTCCAAACTTAAGTGCTACACGCAGAAGACAGTTTTATTTGTGAGGCTATAGTTGGTTGAGCATGTGTGCACCTTCTCCTATTTCTATTCTATTAAATCTTGTGAACATTTCTCTACTCTTTCGCTGTTTCTGCCATAGAATGACAGAAGCACCTTACTGCCTTCTCTTTTAATTCACAGCTCCATAGAAATGTGCGCAGTCGCCCGGGCGCGGTGGCTCACGCCTGTAATCCCAGCACTTTGGGAGGCCGAGGCGGGCGGATCACTTGAGGTCAGGAGTTCGAGACCAGCCTGGCCAACATGGTAAAACCCCGTCTCTACCAAAACTACAAAAATTAGCTGGGCCTGGTGGCAGGCGCCTGTAATCTCAGCTGCTCAGGAGGCTGAGGCAGGAGAATTGCTTGAATCCGGGAGGCGGAGGTTGCAGTGAGCCCAGATTGCGCTACTGCACTCCAGCCTGGGCGACGACAGCGAGACTCCTTCTCAAAAAAAAAAAAAAGAGGCCGGGCGCGGTGGCTTAAGCCTGTAATCCCAGCACTTTGGGAGGCCAAGACGGGTGGATCACAAGGTCAGGAGATCGAGACCATCCTGGCTAACATGGTGAAACTCCGTCTCTACTAAAAAATACAAAAAAAAACTAGCCGGGCGAGGTGGTGTGTGCCTGTAGTTCCAGCTACTTGGGAGGCTGAGGCGAGAGAATGGCGTGAACCCGGGAGGCAGCCAAGCTTGCAGTGAGCTGAGATCTGGCCACTGCACTCCAGCCCAGGCGACACAGCGGGACTCCATCTCAAAAAAAAAAAAAAAGAAAAAGAAAAAAAAAAGTCCGCAGTCCTTGGAGAGTGCATTTTCCTTAAGTGTGGATGGAAATAAGTCACCTGTTTTCTCTCCTACTAAATTGATGCCTGGCCACTCTTCACAGAAAGACCCGCTTGAAGGCCCTGGCCGTTTGGGCCAGAGCTGTGTCAACCCTGAACTTGTTTAAGGAGCTCTTAGCTCTTCCTTTCTCTACTTTTTTCGTGATGCTTAGATGGAGAGTGGTCCGGTGTCTATGCTTAGAAGGAAAAATTATTGGCAGTCCCAGAGAGAGAGTCTGTTCTTCCTTTTCAGAATAGTTATGTATTCAGGCAGTAGACAAATTGGTAGAAATAGAAATTCACTTAAAATTTTAACAGAATTGGCCGGGCGCGGTGGCTCAAGCCTGTAATCCCAGCACTTTGGGAGGCTGAGGCGGGCGGATCACGAGGTCAGGAGATCGAGACCATCCTGGCTAACATGGTGAAACCCCATCTCTACTAAAAAAATACAAAAAAACTAGCCGGGCGAGGTGGCAGGCACCTGTAGTCCTAGCTACTCGGGAGGCTGAGGCAGGAGAATGGCGTAAACCCGGGAGGCGGAGCTTGCAGTGAGCCGAGATCCGGTCACTGCACTCCAGCCTGAGCGACAGAGCGAGACTCCGTCTCAAAAAAAAAAAAAAAAAAAGAGGGCCGGGCGCGGTGGCTCAAGCCTGTAATCCCAGCACTTTGGAGGCCGAGACGGGCGGATCACGAGGTCAGAGATCAAGACCATCCTGGCTAACACAGTGAAACCCCGTCTCCACTAAAAAATACAAAAAAACTAGCCGGGCGAGGTGGCGGGCGCCTGTAGTCCCAGCTACTCGGGAGGCTGAGGCAGGAGAATGGCGTGAACCCGGGAGGCGGAGCTTGCAGTGAGCCGAGATCCGGCCACTGCACTCCAGCCTGGGCGGCAGAGCCAGACTCCGTCTCAAAAAAAAAAAAAAAGATTACTTTTGCGTATTATTTGTGTAATTAAATTCCGTTAATTTTTTTTTTTTTTTTGAGACAGAGTCTTGCTCTGCCGCCCAGGCTGGAGTGCAGTGGCCGGATCTCTGCTCACTGCAAGCTCCGCCTCCCAGGTTTATGCCATTCTCCTGCCTCAGCCTCCCGAGTAGCTGGGACTACAGGTGCAAATGTAATCTTTAAAAAATTCATTCTATGGCCGGGCGCGGTGACTCACGCCTGTAATCCTAGCACTTTGGGAGGCCAAGGTGGATGGATCACGAGGTCAGGCGATCGAGACCATCCTGGCTAACACGGTGAAACCCCGTCTGTACTAAAAATACAAAAAAATTAGCCGGACCTGGTGGCGGGCGCCTGTAGTCCCAGCTACTCGGGAGGCTGAGGCAGGAGAATGGCATGATCCCAGGAGGCGGAGCTTGCAGTGAGCCGAGATCGCGCCACTGCACTCCAGCCTGGACGAAAGAGCCAGACTATGTCTCAAAAAAAAAAAAAAAAAAATTCTACATAAAGGTAAATTTCCTTGACACCAACCCAAACCCCCACTCTCTCTTGTGGAGGTACCTGCTATTGTTGGTGTGGTGTATAAGCTTCCAGGCCTTTCCCTCTTTTACACATATATATGTCTCTAGAAAACTTGTAGCTTTTATCTTTTCATAATATATACTTTTTGTTTTTTGCAACCAGCACCTTGATTGCATTTTATCTTTTTTAAAACCATAAAATGTTATACAATTACGTTGTTTGCCATTTTTTTTTAACTAATAATAAAGTGTGGAGCATTTTCCATGTCACTGTGATTCACCACCTCATTTACTGCTGTAGCACATTCCATAGCATGGGGTTTGTTCTGCAATAATGATGTACATATAAGTTGTCAATTCAATTCCACAGGGAAAGATTTTGTTTCTCAGTAATTGACTCCACTTTTGACCAACTATCCAGTAGATTCTTTCCATTCATTTCTTTTTTTTTTTTTTTTTTTTTTTTTGCGACAGAGTCTGTGTCACCCAGGCTGGAGTGCAGTGGTTCAGTCTTGGCTCACTGCAACCTCCACCTCCCGGGTTCAAGCGATTCTTCTGGCTCAGCCTCCCAAGTAGCTGGAACTACAGGCACACACCACCATGCCTGGCTAATTTTTGTATTTTTAGTAGAGACAAGGTTTCACCATGTTGGCCAGGCTGGTCTCAAACTCCTGACCTCAGGTGACCTGCCTGCCTAGGCCTCTCAAAGTGCTGAGATTACAGCGCAAGTCACCACACCCAGCCTTTCCATCCATTTCAAACAGCATGCATTTTAACACTTACTGGGCCACTCTGATATGCAAGCACTGGGCTAGGTGCTGCTAATCCAGAGATGGGTATGAGCTTGTCCTTACCTTCAAAGAAGTCATAATGTGTTGGGAAACAAACATGTTCATCATTTCATGCGCTTATTAAAAACCTATTTGGGGGGCCGGGCACAGTGGTTCATGCTTGTAATCCTAGCACTTTGGGAGGCTGAGGCAGGCAGATTGCCTGAGCTTAGGAGTTCACGACCAGCCTGGGCAACATGGTGAAACCCCATCTCTACTAAAATACAAAAAAATTAGCCGGACGTGGTGGGGCATGCCTGTAATCCCAGCTACTCGGGAGGCTGAGGCAGGAGAATTGCTTGAACCTGGGAGGCAGAGGCTGCAGTGAGCCGAGATTGTACCACTGTACTCCAGGTTGGGCGACAGAGTGAGACCTTGTCTAAAAAAAAAGAAAAAAAAAAAAAAAGAACAGTTCTCAACTGGGTATCTGTCCTCCTGGGTAGTGAAGCAGGTTCAAGTGCTCTGAGGAGTCAGCTGTTTTGTTCTGGGACCAGAGGGGAGTCTAGTATTTCACAAGAACAAGCTGAAGAACAATGGGAAATTTTTAATGTAGAACACCTGATGTAGATTGACCTAGGCAGGTGAACTCATTGGTTCTTTTCCAGAATAACTTGTTAACATTGAGGACTATATCTCTTCCCCTACACTGCAGAAACCCAAGGGAAGAAAGTTGCTCTCTTGCAGAACACGTGCCAAACTGACAGAGGTGTAAAATAGACACATTGGTAAGGGTATATGTGTACATAAACCATGCACATTACATGATGGGCTGAGGGCAGTGTTGATCAGAGAGAACATCCTACATCAGAAGAATTTTAAATAATTATTGTTGGCTGGGGGTGACTCCCACCTGTATTCCCAGCACTTGGGAGGCTGAGGCAGGCAGATTGCCTGAGCTTAGGAGTTCACGACCAGCCTGGGCAACATGGTGAAACCCCATCTCTACTAAAATACAAAAAAATTAGCCGGACGTGGTGGGGCATGCCTGTAATCCCAGCTACTCGGGAGGCTGAGGCAGGAGAATTGCTTGAACCTGGGAGGCAGAGGCTGCAGTGAGCCGAGATTGTACCACTGTACTCCAGGTTGGGCGACAGAGTGAGACCTTGTCTAAAAAAAAAAAGAAAAAAAAAAAAAAGAACAGTTCTCAACTGGGTATCTGTCCTCCTGGGTAGTGAAGCAGGTTCAAGTGCTCTGAGGAGTCAGCTGTTTTGTTCTGGGACCAGAGGGGAGTCTAGTATTTCACAAGAACAAGCTGAAGAACAATGGGAAATTTTTAATGTAGAACACCTGATGTAGATTGACCTAGGCAGGTGAACTCATTGGTTCTTTTCCAGAATAACTTGTTAACATTTGAGGACTATATCTCTTCCCCTACACTGCAGAAACCCAAGGGAAGAAAGTTGCTCTCTTGCAGAACACGTGCCAAACTGACAGAGGTGTAAAATAGACACATTGGTAAGGGTATATGTGTACATAAACCATGCACATTACATGATGGGCTGAGGGCAGTGTTGATCAGAGAGAACATCCTACATCAGAAGAATTTTAAATAATTAATTGTTGGCTGGGGGTGACTCCCACCTGTATTCCCAGCACTTTGGGAGGCTGAGGCGGGTGGATTATGAGGTCAGGAAATCAAGACCATCCTGGCTAACACAGTGAAACCCTGTCTCTGCTAAAAATACAAAAAATTAGCGAGGCTTGATGGCATGTGTCTGTAGTCCCAGCTATTTAGGAGGCTGAGCCAGGAGAATTGCACGAACCCTGGAGGTGGAGGTTGCAGTGAGCCAAGATCACGCCACTGCACTCCAGCCTGGGGTCTGAGCCAGACTCCATCTCAAAAAAAAAAAATTAGCCTGGCGTGGTGGCACACACCTGTAATCCTAGCTACTGGGGAGGCTGAGGCAGGAAAATTGCTTGAACCCGAGAGGTGGAAGTTGTATTGCGCCAAGATCGTGCCACCGCATTCCAGCCTGGGTAACACAGTGAGACTCTGTGGAAAAAAAAAAAGGAAACATGTTCACCCAGAGGCTGTTGGTAATAGCTTTATAACAGCCCCGGGCTGAAAACTATCCAAATGCTCACCGACAATTGGATAGATAAATGAATCACAGATTCATACAGTTGAATTCTATATAGCAATAAGAATGAGTGGACTGTGGCTGGGCGCGGTGGCTCAAGCCTGTAATCCCAGCACTTTGAGAGGCCGAGGCGGGCGGATTACGAGGCAGGAGATCGAGACCATCCTGGCTAACACTGTGAAACCCCCCTCTACTAAAAAAATACAAAAAATTAGCCGGGCGTGGTGGTGGGTGCCTGTAGTCCCAGCGACTCGGGAGGCTGAGGCAGGAGAATGGCGTGAACCCGGGAGGTGGAGCTTGCAGTGAGCCAAGATCGCGCCACTGCACTCTAGCCTGGGCTACAGAGCAAGACCCCGTCTAAGAAAAAAAAAAAAAAAAAGAATAAGTGGACTATTATTACACAGGACAACTTAAATGAATTCCACAAACATAATACTGAGTGAAAGAAGCCCAATATATACTGTATGATTTAACTTATATCAAGTTTAAAAGCTGGCAAAACTAAGCTACAGGGATAGAAGTCAGGATGCTGCTATCCTTTAGATACATGGTCTCACTCTGTTGCCCAAGCTGGAGGGTTTAGACGAGGACATAAGGCAAGCTTCTGGGGGTGCTAGATGTGTTCCCCCCTTTTTTTGAGACGAGTCTCACTCTGTCACCCAGGCTTGTGTGCAGTGGCACAATCTCAGCTCACTGCAACCTCTGCCTCTGGGGTTCAAGCCATTCTCCAGCCTCAGCCTCCCAAGTAGCTGGGACTGTGGGCATGCAACACTACGCCCAGCTAATTTTTGTATTTTTAGTAGAGACAGGGTTTCACCATGTTGCCCAGACTGGTCTCAAACTCCTGACCTCAGGTGATCTGCCTGCTTCGGCCTCCCAAAATACTGGGATTACATGCATGAGTCACGATGCCTGGCCTCTAGCTGTGTTCTCATTGCTGGTTATGATGGAAGTGTCCAGTTAGTTTCTGGAATTTCAGTGGGCTGTATTATACAACTTTTTTGTATGTTGTTACTTCAATAAAACATTTTAAAATTATTTTGTCTGTCATACAAATGACTCTAGGGTTTGTTGTTGTTGTTTTGAGACAGGGTCCTCACTCTCTTGCCCAGGCTGGAGTGCAGTGGTGTGATCACAGCTCACTGCAGCCTCCATGTCCTGGGCTTAAGCAATTCTCCCTCCTCAGCCTCTCAAGTAGCTGGGACTACAGGTGTATATCACCACATCTGGCTACTTATTTATTTATTTATTTATTTATTTATAGTAGAGATGAGGTCTGCCTGTGTTGCCCAGTCTGGTCTTGAACTCCAGGCCTCAATAATCCTCCCACCTTGGCCCCGCAAAGTGCTGGATTACAGGCATGAGCTACCTTGACTGGCCTCAAGAGACTCTAGGTTTGACTTTACTGTAACCCTAGGCAGGAGAGAGCCCATTTTCAGCAGGAGCGGAACCAAGATAAGTTTTTTCCTACTTCTATAACAATATTTTTAGAATTAACGAAAGAAATACATGGCTAGGGCCGGGCACGGTGGCTCACACCTGTAATCCCAGCACTTTGGGAGGCCCAGGCATACGGACCATTTGTGGTCAGGAGTTTGAGACCAGCCTGGCCAACATGGTGAAACCTGGTCTCTACTAAAAATACAAAAATTAACTGGGTGGTAGTGGCGTGCACCTGTAATCCCAGATACTTGGGAGGCTGAGGCAAGAGAATCACTTGAACCCAGGAGGCAGAGGTTGGGGTGAGTCGAGATCGCACCACTGCACTCCAGCCTGGGCGACAGAGTGAGACCCTGTCCCCCCAGTCCCCATTCCAAAAAAAGAAAGAAATATGTGGCCAGGCATGGTGGCTCACACTTGTAATCCTAGCACTTTGGGAGGCTGAGGCGTATGGATTGCTTGAGCCCAGCAATTCGTGACTAGCCTGGGCAACATGGCAAAACACTGTCTCTACTAAAAATACAACAACAACAAAAAAATTAACTGGGCCTGGTGGCGTGAGCCTGTAGTCCCAGCTGCTGGGGAGGCTGAGGTGGGAGAATCACCTGAGCCTAGGAGGTGGAAACTGTGGTGACCTGTGATTGTGCCACTGCACTCTAGCCTGGGTGACAGAGTAAGACCTTGTCTCAAAAAACAAAACAAAACAAAAAAGAATGAAAGAAATATGTGATTATTGACGAAAACTGGAAGAACATTAAAATAACAACCGGCCGGGTGTGGTGGCTTATGCCTGTAATCCTAGCACTTTGGGGGCAGTGGCGGGCGAATCACTTGAGGCCAGGAGTTTGAGACCAACCTGGGAAACATGTCAAAACCACGTCTCTACAAAAAATGCAAAAACTAGCTGGACATGATGGCGTGCGCCTGTAGTCTCAGCTACTTGGGTGACTGAGGCACAAGAATCGCTTGAACCTGGGAGACGAGACGGAGGTTGCAGTGAGTTGAGATTGTGCCACTGCACTCCAGCCTGGGGGACGGAGCGAGACTCCGTCTCAAAAAAAAAAAAAAAAAAAAAAGAAATTATCTTCTTTTTTTTTTTGAGATGGAGTCTCCCTCTGTTGCCCAGGCTGGAGTGCAGTGGCGCGATCTCGACTCACTGCAAGCTCCACCTCCCAGGTTCACGCCATTCTCCTGACTCAGCTTCCGGAGTAGCTGGGACTACGGGTGCCCACCACCAGGCCCGGCTAATTTTTTTTTTTATTTTTAGTAGAGACGGGGTTTCACCGTGTTAGCCATGATGGTCTCGATCTCCTGAGCTCGTGATCCACCCACCTCGGCCTCCCAAAGTGCTAGGATTACAGGGGTGAGCCACTGCACCTGGCCAAAAAAAGAAGATAGTTTCTACCTGGAGAGCCAGATGAGAAAAACAGAAAATTAAAGTTTGCTGAAGCAGCTACTCAGGAGGCTGAGGCAGGAGAATCACTTGAGCCCAGGAGGTGGAGGTTGCAGTGAGCTGAGATTGCGCCACTGCACTCAAGCCTGGCAACTGGCCACAGAACGAGACTCCATCTCAAAAAAAAAAAAAAAAATATATATATATATATATATATGTGTGTGTGTGTGTATTGAAGTTGGCATTTAGGACAAAAAGTTTTCCTGTTTTGTTCCGGTGGATATAACTGTTTTATATTATGGGCAGCAGTTTGCTAAAGGGAAAAGAGAGAATACTGCAAGACAATTCTTGCATTCTTGATTCTGAGTTATGACCTCTCTAATTTGAAACTAAAGACTTATATTTCTTCTTTATTTTTAGTCCCTTCAGGACTTGAGTTCTCAGTATGCAGAACTAACTGTAAGTGAACAGTCATTTTCTGTGTAATTTGCTTGGTTATCTTCCTCACTATCCTGAAATTCCTGGATTCAGACCAGTGTAACTAAGAGACAAACCCTGGTGTATGTTCTGACAAGCATAATCTAGCTTTACACCCATCAAACTATCTAATTAGAGGGTAGGGGGCTGAATTACTCATTTTGTTTCCAAAGAACTTTGAAGTTTTTGCCCAGAGAGAGCCACTTTAAGTTAAACTCTTTGAGACTCCCTTTCTTTTTTTTTTTTTTTTGAGATGGAGTCTTGCTCTGTCGCCCAGGCTGGAATGCAGTGGCCGGATCTCAGCTCACTGCAAGCTCCGCCTCCCGGGTTCACACCATTCTCCTGCCTCAGCCTCCTGAGTAGCTGGGACTACAGGCGCCTGCCACCTCGCCCGGCTAGTTTTTTGTATTTTTTAGTAGAGACGGGGTTTCACCGTGTTAGCCAGGATGGTCTCGATCTCCTGACCTCGTGATCCGCCCGTCTCGGCCTCCCAAAGTGCTGGGATTACAGGCTTGAGCCACCGCGCCCGGCCGAGACTCCATTTCTTATCAGGGATAATGATACCTCTTCTGCAGATGGTTGCTATGAAGATTCCGTGAAAAGCAAAGGCACTTTATTAGATATAATTTGCTACACGAAATTAGGGGCTTGTTACCGTCAGTTCTTTTTATGCCTGTCCCTAGGGTGGTGGTTGAGGACCATGTCTTGTTCATTTATATTCTGGGCATTTGGTATAATTCCTGGACTAGGAGTGCTCAATACACATTTGTCAAAAGAAGGGCAGGAAAGAAGGTAGTAAGTCTGAAGAGGTGTTGTGGGTCTCTCTGGCGGGCCAATCTCAGCCTTTGTATCCCTCATCAATAAGAGGATCCAATGGGCACAGGTAGAACCAGATTCAGCCCTCAGAGGAAGACATGGAGCCTCTGCCATTGGACAGCAGGGGGAGCATCCAAGCAACGGAGATGCACTCTATCTCCTGTTCACATCTCTGCTTTTACATTGCGTCTTTTTTGAAGTCTGTTGCCCATGCTGGTCTTGAACTCCTGGCCTCAAGGGATCCTCCTGCCTCAGCCTCTTAAAGTGCTGGGATTATAAGCGTGAGCCAGGTTGCCTGGCCACATTGCTTCTTTTAACATATATTCTTCATAGGCTTAACAATGGACATATTAACATACCATCTAAACATTCTGATGACTAGTATGGAATATGCTCAGTAGGTGAAAGTGGTTTCAATCTGCTCCCATTTGTGCTTCTGCCCAAGAGTTGGTATCCTGAAACAGTTCCAATGAATTGGAGATATCCTGTGTCATGAAGAGGAAAGAAACTTTAGTTGGAAGTCAGGAAATCTGTATGCATGGTGGTGGCTAGAGTTTCTTTCTGTCATTTACCTCTTCAGACAAATGGACACCACCTGCCCATCAACCAGATTGAGGAGAGGAGTGGATAAGAAGGGAGTCATTCACATTCATTCCTCCAACCAAACATGGGACTTCTACCAGGCTCTGCTAGGCCTCGTTCACGGTAAACAAGACGTAGTCCCCGCTGTCAGGGAACTCTGGCTGGTGGAAATACAGCATCAAATATTATGAAATAAGTTGGGGGAGGGCCAGATGTGGTGGCTCACGCCTGTAATTCCAGCACTTTGGGAGGCTGAGGCAGGTGGATCACCTGAGATAAGGAGTTTGAGACCAGCCTGGCCAAAATGGTAAAACCCCATCTCTGCTAAAAATACAAAAATTAGCCAGGCATGGTAGCAGGCACCTGTAATCCCTACTACTCGGTAGGCTGAGGCATGAGAATCGCTTGAATTCAGGAGTGGAGGTTGCAGTCAGCCGAGATTGTGCCACTGCACTCCAGCCTGGGGGATAGAGAGAGACTGTCTCAAAAAAAAAGAAAAGGCCAGGCGCGGTGGCTCAAGCCTGTAATCGCAGCACTTTGGGAGGCCGAGATGGGCGGATCATGAGGTCAGGAGATCAAGACCATCCTGGCTAACACAGTGAAACCCTGTCTACTAAAAAATACAAAAAACTAGCCAGGCGAGGTGGCGGGCGCCTGTAGTCCCAGCTACTCGGGAGGCTGAGGCAGGAGAATGGCATAAACCCAGGAGGCAGAGCTTGCAGTGAGCTGAGATCCGGCCACTGCACTCCAGCCTGGGCGACAGAGCGAGACTCTGTCTCAAAAAAAAACCAAAAAACAAAAAACAAAAAGAAAAAAGATGTTGGAGGAGTGCAAAAAATAAACTTCACAAATACCACAGGGTCACTTTTTCATATGTCCCTACTATCTCAAAATGATGCTATGTCACTTCTGTCTATAGCTTCTCATGGCACACACACAGTAAACCTACAGTAGTTGTCCATGAGGATAGATCTTGCTTGCATTCAAAGCTGGTTTAGCCAGAGTTGGGAGTGGAGAATGGCCATGTAATATCTTGGACACCTGCCGCTTCTCATTAAAACACTCAGCTCTCAAAGCCGCCACTTCCAGTTTTTGCTCAGTTCTATGTCCCATACCCTGCCACTATGGAAAGGGGGAGAAACCCCAGGGCCTTGGGGTTCCTGCCCCATCAGTATTCCGTTTCCTTTTTTTTTTTTTTTTTTGAGACAAGGTCTTGCTCTGTCACCCAGGCTAGAGTGCAGTGGCACGATCACGGCTCACTGCAGCTTCCACCTCCGGGGCTCAATCGATCCTTCTGCTTCGGCCTCTCAAGTAACTGGGACCACAGGTGTCCACCACCACGCCTGGCTCATTTTTGTAATTTTTGTAGAGATGGGGTTTCACCATGTTGCCCAGGCTGGTCTCGAACACCTGGGCTCAAGTGATTTCCCCACCTCGGCCTCCCAAAGTGCTGGAATTACAGACAGGCATGAGCCATCGCGCCCAGCCCGTTTCCTTGGGAAACGTTTTGACCGTCTGTTAGGTATTATACGCTCTGACAGGGAAAACAAAAACAAATATAAGTCATTGACTATGGTTCACAATCTGCGTGGTGGCAGACACAAACTTATAATTTTATTTCTTCTCTCATACAGCCGAAAAATTGGTTTAACATACACTGTTTCATTTATGCCCCAAACCAGTCCTGTGAGATCAAAACGTCACTCACTTAGGCACGACGGGTTACAGTCCACAAGGCGCATGATATCGCTCATCTTGATCTCCCGGTACCCGCGCATTTTAGGAAGAAACACGCTCAAACGGATGAAGGGTCCGCTCTCAAGCATTTTAGCTAGCGAAGTTATAGTCACATCCGGCAAAGTCGCACACTGCGGAACTAGGACTGCCGCGCGCGGCCCCGCCCACTTTCCCAGCAGCGGGAAGCCGTCACCCCGACTCTAGAGCTCCCGGGCCCGGGGGCTCCCGGAAGCTGCCGACCACGTGACTCGTTGGCTCAGCTCACGTGACAAAGCTCTCGGCGGTGGGGGCCCTCGGCCAAAATGGCGGCCTACCTGCAGTGGCGGCGCTTCGTTTTCTTCGACAAGGAGCTGGTGAAGGAGCCGCTGGGCAATGATGGGGCCGCTCCCGGGGCCACACCTGCTTCTGGATCCGCTGCTTCCAAGTTCCTTTGCCTCCCTCCTGGCATCACTGTCTGCGACTCAGGCCGAGGGAGCCTGGTCTTTGGAGATATCCTTCGTTTGGAGCTGTCTTTTCCCTCCCGGGATCCCGAAGAGATCGAGTTAGGATGAAATCTGTTTGTGGAGGGCCTCTTTCCTTTAGCTGGTCATCCAGAGTTGTTCTGTGGTCTACGGGAAGAAAGAAGGAAGTCCATTTCCTAACTTGTTATCAACTGAGCAATCCTGGGCAAGTCATTTAACCTCTCTGGGTTTTACTTTCCTTATCTGTAAGAGAAGTGTACATGCCAATTTGACAAGCTTAATTTGAGATCAATTAAAAAAAATGCAAGTTGGCTTTAAAAGATGAATATGTAAAGTAACATGCTCTCCCCTGCCCGTTATCGTTGGCGAGGAGGTAAATGAGGCTAGCAGTTTGTTGCTTTCGTCTTCATGTTGCTGGTACTCAACTCTGGCCTTTTTCACTCTTTTTTTTTTTTTTTTTTTTTTGAGACGGAGTCTTACTCTGTTGCCCAGGCGGGAGTGCAGTGGCACGATCTCAGCTCACTGTAACCTCCGCCTCCCGGGTTCAAGCGATTCTCCTGTCTCAGCCTCCCGAGTAGCTGGGACTACAGGCGTGTGCCACCACACCCGGCTAATTTTTTACATTTTTAGTACAGACAGGGTTTCACCATATTGGCCAGTCTGGTCTTGAACTCCTGACCTCGTGATCCACTCCCCTCGGCCTCCCAAAGTGCTGGGATGGCCCACTTTCTTTTTTTTTTTGAGATGGAGTTTCACTCTTGTTGCACAGGCTGGAGTGCAATGGCGTGATCTGGGCACACTGCAACCTCCGCCTCCCGGGTTCAAGCAATTCTCCTGCCTCAACCTCCTGAGTAGCTAACAGGCACGCATCATTATGCCCGGCTAATTTTTGTATTTTTAGTAGAGACAGGGTTTCGCCATGTTGGCCAGGCCGGTCTCGAACCCCTGACCTCAGGTGCTCCGCCCTCCTTGGCCCCCAAGGTGCTGGGATTACAGGCATGAGTCACCATGCCTGGCCCTACTCTTTTTTTTTTTTTTTTTTTTGAGACGGAGTCTGGCTCTGCTGCCCAGGCTGGAGTGCTGTGGCCGGATCTCAGCTCACTGCAAGCTCCACCTCACGGGTTCACGCCATTCTCCTGCCTCAGCCTCCCAAGTAGCTGGGACTACAGGCGACGCCACCTCGCCCGGCTAATTTTTTGTATTTTTTAGTAGAGACGGGGTTTCACCGTATTAGCCAGGATGGTCTTGATCTCCTGGCCTCGTGATCCGCCCGTCTCGGCCTCCCAAAGTGCTGGGATTACAGGCTTGAGCCACCGCGCCGGGCCCCTACTCTTTTAAGGGAGTTCCATGAGATGATATGTAGGAAAATCCTTGAAAATTTTAGAGTTATATGCATGTAATTGTTATCTGAGTTCTGGTCTGAATATAAGTATCTCTCCTTGGAAAGGAGGCTCCTTGACTACCCTGCACATATGGAAGGCCAGATCTGGTTCTTGCCACGTTCCCTACAGCTTACAGGCTTCCAGGCCTACAAACTACGGGTGACACACCTGTACCAACTGAAGCAGCACAATATTCTGGCATCTGTTGGAGAAGATGAAGAGGGCATCAACCCCTTGGTGAGTCCCAGCAGGGAAATGGGAAAGATCCAGAAGCCTGGAAATGATTTTTTCTTGGAGAATGACTAGCATTTACACTTCTGAGGTCTGTCCACAGGTTAAGATCTGGAACCTGGAGAAGAGAGATGGTGGCAATCCACTCTGCACTCGAATCTTCCCTGCTATTCCAGGAACAGAGCCAACTGTTGTATCTTGTTTGACTGTCCATGAAAATCTCAACTTTATGGCCATTGGTAAACACAAGGCAAAACTAACACTCCTAGATTCGTTACAGATTTTCTTCAGAGTTGCTTCTGCCTCTCATCTTTACTGTTTTCGTGAGACCACTTTGTATTGAACTGAGGCCTTTGAGATATTAAAGTTTGGAATGGGGGCCAGGCACAGTGGCTCACGCCTGTAATCCCAGCACTTTGGAAGGCTGAGGTGGGCGGACCACCTGAGGTAGTTTGAGACCAGCCTGACTGACATGGAGAAACCCCATCTCTACTAAAAATACAAAATTAGTTGGGCATAGTGGCACATGCCTGTAATCCCAGCTACTAGGGAGAGTGAGGCAGGAGAATCGCTTGAACCTGGGAGGTGGAGGTTATATGCAGTGAGCCAAGATTGCGCCATTGCACTCCAGCCTGGGCAACAAGAGGGAAACTCCATCTCAAAATAAATAAATAAATAAATAAAAGTTTGGAATGGGAAGGGATTTAATTTTGTCCTTTGAAAATCTGTCAGTGAGTGCCAATATTCAGGTTAACCATTAATTAGAGAGGTTGGGTATATGGAGAAAGCTTGTCACTTCTGAGTGCCTCAAGTGGTCTTTTTTCCCTCTCCACGTCCTGATCTTTTCAGCCTCACTGAAGTAATTTTCTTGTTCTCCTACAGGTTTCACAGATGGCAGTGTTACATTGAACAAAGGAGACATCACCCGAGACCGTCATAGCAAGACCCAGATTTTGCACAAGGGCAACTATCCTGTAACTGGATTGGCCTTTCGCCAAGCAGGAAAGACCACTCACTTGTTTGTTGTGACAACAGAGAACGTCCAGGTATGACCAAGGCCTCCACTCTTAGGAGCAGGCAGGAAGGGCTTCTCCATTGCATAGGGTAAGGAAGTGACAGGAAAGGTGGGATTGTTAAAATTTTAATCATATAATTGGAATCATTTGCCTAGCTTTGTATTTTATTTATTTGCCTAGGAAGCTGGGAAGAGTTAGACTCTGGGCTTGTAGTAAAAATATGTGAATTTTCTTTCTTTTTCTTGAGACAAAGTCTTAGTGTGTTGCTCAGGCTGGAGTGCAGTGGCAAGATCTCAACTCACTGCAACCTCTGTCTCCCAGGGTCAAGCGATTCTCCTGCCTCAGCCTCCTGAGTAGCTGAGTAGCTGGGATTACAGCCACACAGTAGCACATCCAGCTAAGTTTTGTATTTTTAGTAGAGACGGGGTTTCAACATGTTGGCCAGGCTGGTCTTGAACTCCTGACCCTAGGTAATCCACTCACCTTGGCCTTCCAAAGTGCTGGGATTACAGGCATGAGCCACCGCGCCTGGCCTTGAATTTTATTTCTAACTAGCTCTTTTTTTTTTCCCTTGAGACAGGATCTTGCTGTGTCGCCCAGGCTGGAATGCAATGGCGCTGTATCAGCTCACTGCAACCTCTGCTTCCTGGGCTCAAGCGATCCTCCCACCTCAGCCTCCTGAGTAGCTGGGATTACAGGCATGCGTCACATGCCTGGCTAATTTTTGTATTTTTTCTAGATACGGGGTTTCACCATGTTGCCCAGGCTGGTCTCAAACTCCTGGGCCCAAGCAGTCCACCTGCCTCCACCTCCCAGAGTGCTGGAATTACAGGCATGAACCACTGCACCGGCCTATTTCTAACTAACTTTTTAAATGACAATGGACAAGTGTCTTTACTTTTCTTGTTCCTGGTGCCCCAGATTTACAACAGTCTACT
Organism: Trachypithecus francoisi; assembly: GCF_009764315.1. Classification (NCBI taxonomy): domain Eukaryota; kingdom Metazoa; phylum Chordata; class Mammalia; order Primates; family Cercopithecidae; genus Trachypithecus; species Trachypithecus francoisi. Next base: position 107,405,563 of record NW_022681473.1, read on the forward strand.
CTCTCAGAAATACTGTTGATAAAATAGTAGAAGAGGCCGGGCGCGGTGGCTCAAGCCTGTAATCCCAGCACTTTGGGAGGCCGAGACGGGCGGATCACGAGGTCAGGAGATCGAGACCATCCTGGCTAACATGGTGAAACCCCGTCTCTACTAAAAAAATACAAAAAAAAAACTAGCCGGGTGCGGTGGCGGGCGCCTGTAGTCCCAGCTACTCCGGAGGCTGAGGCAGGAGAATGGCGTGAACCTGGGAGGCGGAGCTTGCAGTGAGCTGAGATCCGGCCACTGCACTCCAGCCTGGGCGACAGAGCGAGACTCCGTCTCAAAAAAAAAAAAAAAAAATAGTAGAAGATTATTGTATTTCTCTTACTTGTAGAATTTCTGTACTAGATAGAAATAATATATACAGAGAAAGAATGGTGGTCCCTGTTATATATTTAATAGATGAGTGATGGTTAACGAAGAAGGTCAGCAGCCAAGAGAAAGACTTAGAATGCTAAGAGGGAAAAAAGAGCCAGTATGGAGATGGGAATGCCTTTGTGAAGGCTTAGTGTTACCTCCTCAAAGGAGCCTGTTAACCCCTTTCTTACTTCTGGCAGTCCTATATAGTTTCTGGAAAAGACTACCCTCGCGTGGAGTTGGACACCCATGGTTGTGGCCTGCGCTGCTCAGCCCTAAGTGACCCTTCTCAGGACCTGCAGTTCATTGTGGCCGGGGATGAGTGTGTCTACTTGTACCAGCCTGATGAACGTGGGCCCTGCTTCGCCTTTGAGGGCCACAAGCTCATTGCCCACTGGTTTAGAGGCTACCTTGTCATTGTCTCCCGTGACCGGAAGGTTTCTCCCAAGTAAGGACTCCAGTGAGAAGGGACAGGGAGAGGGCTGGACTCGTTCCCCAGAGTCCGCCTGATTTTAAAATCCTAATGCCTGAATCCCAGCACTTTGGGAGGCCGAGACGGGCGGATCACGAGGTCAGGAGATCAAGAGCATCCTGGCTGACATGGTGAAACCCCGTCTCTACTAAAAAAATACACACAAAAAAAAACTAGCCGGGCGAGGTGGTGGGCGCCTGTAGTCCCAGCTACTCGGGAGGCTGAGGCAGGAGAATGGCATAAACCCGGGAGGCGGAGCTTGCAGTGAGCTGAGATCCGGCCACTGCACTCCAGCCTGGGCGACAGAGCGAGACTCCGTCTCAAAAAAAAAAAATCCTAATGCCTGGATCCTGCCAGTCTTCTACTCCTACTCTGGTAGTATCTGGTAGATAACATTTCTTTTTTTTTTTTTTTTTTGAGATGGAGTCTTTCTCTGTCACCCAGGAGTGCAGTGGCGTGATCTCGGCTAACTGCAACCTCTGTCGCCTGGGTTCCAGTGATTCTCCTGCCTCAACCTCTTGAGTAGCTGGGATTACAGGCATGTGCCACTATGCCCGGCTACTCTTTGTATTTTTAGTAGAGACAAGGTTTCACCATGTTGACCAGGCTGGTCTCAGACTCCTGACCTCAGGTGATCCACCCGCCTCGGCCTCCCAAAGTGCTGGGATTATAGGCGTGAGCCACTGCACCTGGCTGGTGACACTTATATCTAGAGTTGGTTATAACGTTTTTTTAAAATGAAAAATGGGTGTTTTTGCTGCAGGTGTTTGCTACATAGCCCTAGTATACTAGAATGCTCCAGGGAATTTGGACCTGTTTTTTTGTTTGTTTGTTTGTTTTGTTTTGTTTTGTTTGAGACAGAGTCTCGCTCTGTTGCTCAGGCTGAAGTGCAGTGGCACGATCTTGGCTCACTGCAAGCTCCGCCTCCTGGGTTCACGGCATTCTCCTGGTCAGCCTCCCGAGTAGCTGGGACTACAGGTGCCTGCCCTGACACCCAGCTAATTTTTTGTATTTTTGGTAGAGATGGAGTTTCACCGTGTTAGTCAGGATGGTCTCAATCTCCTGACCTCATGATCTGCCTGCCTCGGCCTCCTAAAGCACTGGGATTACAGGCGTGAGCCTCTGCGCCCATCCTTATTTTGTTTTGTTTTTTAACTCTTTTGTCAAAATAAGTTGGGCAGAGGAACAAAGGATTCAGGAGTGGAGAAATTAGAAAGTGCTGGGAAATGTGGGACACAAGTTTTTTGTTTTGTTTTGATTTTGTTTTTCTAAGGGGTAGGTGGGGTCTTCTGCATGATGAAAATACTCCCTGTTAGATGCTAGTTTGTTTTGCTTTCGTTCAGTTCCAGGCACAATGTTTTAAATATACCATGTATTGGATGATTATTTTCTAAATGAATGGATATCTGAATGTACTTAATTTTCTCATCTGTTGCTTGGGTTAATTGTAGGATCCTAAAGGGTAAGGTCAGGTTTATATGTTCTCTTTCTACAACTACCAGCACAGTGCTGCATGTTACGGGATGTGAGGGACCAGAGAGGTGATTTGTGCTGGGTGGAATGTGCACTAAAGTTATCATGGGAAAGGAAATAAAGGGGAGATAAGACAGAGATGTCCAAATATCTGGTGCTTTTTCTTTCCTATGCAGGTCAGCGTTTACCAGCAGGGACTCACAGAGCTCCGACAAGCAGATTCTAAACATCTATGACCTGTGCAACAAGTTCATAGCCTATAGCGCCGTCTTTGAGGATGTAGTGGATGTGCTTGCTGAGTGGGGCTCCCTGTACGTGCTGACGCGGGATGGGCGGGTCCACGCACTGCAGGAGAAGGACACACAGACCAAACTGGAGGCAAGGCCACCAGGCTCCCAGAGCTGGCCACAGGCACCTAGAAGCAGCTGCAGGCGCGGGTTTCCCAAGTCATATTGGCTAGGGCGTGTCCCTCCTTGTGGGTCACAGCCTTACTCAGCTTCCTTAGGGTAGGATTATAAGGTAAACGGCCTGGGATAGGGCTTTAGAGGGAAATAATGGCTGGGAGCCTGAGCCCACTCTAAGGGTTCACTTTGTTTCCAGAGCACCTTATGAAATAAGGTAATACTGATCTTGGGGATATCTGGGAGCTCTTGGTTTGTCTAGGATCTTGCCTAAGATCAGAAATCCAGGACTTTGCGTTTTGCATGTTGTGGGCACATTTTGGGAAAGTGTCTTACCAGGACCGCTTCTACCAATTTTCTAATCTCTCTTCCCTTCTAGATGCTGTTTAAGAAGAACCTATTTGAGATGGCGATTAACCTTGCCAAGAGCCAACATCTGGACAGTGATGGGCTGGCCCAGATTTTCATGCAATATGGAGACCATCTCTACAGCAAGGGCAACCACGATGGGGCTGTCCAGCAGTATATCCGGTCAGTCTGGAGGCACTTTGGGATATAACTGTGAATGCAGGGACAGGCAGCTAGATAGCTAAAGCCCATCCATGCTCCAGGTAGGGGCTAGAATTCTACCAGGAACTGTTTTTGCTTTTGTGTTTGTTTTGTTTGTTTTTGTTAGGTTTTTTTTTTTTGAGATGGAGTTTCGCTCTTGTTGCCCAAGCTGGAGTGCAATGACGCGATCTTGGCTCACTGCAACCTCCGCCTCCTGGGTTCAAGCGATTCTCCTGTCTCAGTTTCGCGAGTAACTGGGATTACAGGTGCATGCCACCACACCTGGCCAATTTTTTGTATTTTTAGTAGAAACAGGGTTTCACCATGTTAGACAGGCTGGTCATGAACTCCTGACCTCAGGTGGTCTGCCTGCTTCGGCCTCCCAAAGTGCTGAGATTATAGGTATGAGCCACCGTGCCCAGCGTTTTTTTTGTTTTGTTTTGTTTTGTTTTGTTTGTTTTTTAAGGTGGATTCTCACTCTTTCACCCGGGCTGGGGTGCAATGGTGTGATCTCAGCTCTCTGCAGCTTCTGCCTCGGGTTCAAGCGATTCTCCTATCTCAGCCTCCTGAGTAGCTGGGATTACAGGTGCATGCCGCCATGCTGGGCTAATTTTTTGTATTATTAGTAGAGACGGGGTTTGTGTTCCCTAGCCTGGTCTCGAACTCCTGAGCTCAGGCAATCCACCTGGTTTGGCCTCCCAAAGTGATAGGATTATAGATAGGAGCCACCATGCCTGGCCTTTTTAATTTTCTTTTTTTTTTTTTCTTTTTTTTTTTTTTTTTTTTTTTTTTTTTTTTGTTGAGACGGAGTCTCGCTCTGTCGCCCAGGCTGGAGTGCAGTGGCCGGATCTCAGCTCACTGCAAGCTCCGCCTCCCGGGTTTATGCCATTCTCCTGCCTCAGCCTCCCAAGTAGCTGGGACTACAGGCGCCTGCCACCTCGCCCGGCTAGTTTTTTGTATTTTTTTTTAGTAGAGATGGGGTTTCACTGTGTTAGCCAGGATGGTCTCGATCGCCTGACCTCGTGATCCGCCCGTCTCAGCCTCCCAAAGTGCTAGGATTACAGGCTTGAGCCACCGCGCCCGGCCTTAATTTTCTTTACAGGAACTGTGATGCCTTAAATGAGAGGACAGGATTCCTTGTTGAAAAGGGAATTTTAGGGTCAAATATTATATGACCAGTATGCAGTTGAGCTGATGATTACCTCTCATTTTAACCTTTAGCTTGGCCTTTGTAAGTACTTACTTTGACCTGGTTCTTTAAGGGGGAAAAGATATTCATTTCTTGCTTCCATAATTCCTTCCCTCAGTACTAATTCTTGGAATTTGCTGCCTTGAGAAGGAGTGTTAGAAACCAGTCTAAGGTGGCCGGGTGCAGTGGCTCACGCCTGTAATCCCAGCACTTTGGGAGGCCGAGGCGGGCGGATCACGAGATCAGGAGATCGAAACCATCCTGGCTAACATGGTGAAACCCTGTCTCTACTAAAAAATACAAAAAATTAGGGCCGGGCGCGGTGGCTCAAGCCTGTAATCCCAGCACTTTGGGAGGCCGAGACGGGCAGATCACGAGGTCAGGAGATCGAGACCATCCTGGCTAACACGGTGAAACCCCGTCTCTACTAAAAATACAAAAACTAGCTGGGCGAGGTGGCGGGCGCCTGTAGTCCCAGCTACTCGGGAGGCTGAGGCAGGAGAATGGCGTAAACCCGGGAGGCGGAGCTTGCAGTGAGCTGAGATCCGGCCACTGCACTCCAGTCCGGGAGACAGAGCGAGACTCCGCCTCAAAAAAAAAAAAAAAAAAAAAAAATACAAAAAATTAGCTGGGCGTGGTGGCGGGCGCCTGTAGTCCCAGCTACTCGAGAGGCTGAGGCAGGAGAATGGCCTGAACCCCAGAGGCGGAGCTTGCAGTGAGCCGAGATCGCGCCACTGCACTCCAGTCTGGGCGACAGAGCAAGACTCCGTCTCAAAAACAATAAATAAATAAAAGAAACCTGTTTAAGGCTGGGGTGCAGTGGCATGTGCCGGTGATCCTATCCCTTTGGGAGACCAAGGTGGGAGGATTGCTTGAGCCCAGTCTGAGCAACATAGCAAGACCCCATTTCTAACAACAAATAAATACATACATTTAAAAATATGGCCGGGCGCCATGGCTCATGCCTGTAATCCCAGCACTTTGGGAGGCCAAGGCGGGTGGATCACTTGAGGTTAGGAGTTCGAGACTAGCCTGGCCAACATGGTGAAACCCTGTCTCCACTTAAAAAAAAAAAATACAAGGCCAGATGTGGTGGCTCATGCCTGTAATCTCAGCACTTTGGGAGGCTGACGCAGGTGGATCAGAAGTCAGGAGTTCAAGACCATCCTGGCCAACATGGTGAAACCGCATCTCTACTAAAAATACAAAATTTAGCTGGGCATGGTGGCGGGTGCCTGTAATCCTAGCTTAAAAAAAAAAGCTGGGCGTGGTGGCATATGCCTGTAATCCCAGCTACTTGCGAAGCGGAGGCAGGAGATTCACTTGAACCTGGGAAGCAGAGGCTGTCGTGAGCCGAGATCGTGCCACTGCACTCCAGCCTGAGCAACAAGAGCAAACCTCCATCTCAAAAAAAAAAAAAAAAAAAAAATTTAATTAAATTAAAAAATAATAATATATGAGAAAAAGAACAAAAATACAACAATAAAACAACAACAAAATAATAATATAAAAAGAAACCTGTCTAGCCTCTTCCCCATTCACTTTAGAATTCCTATTTTTAGCCAAATTTAAGAAGCAGTGCCCTGGAGCCTTGCTACCTACTGTGGTCCCAGTCTAGTAGCACCGATATTACCTGGGACTTTGTTAGAAATGTAGAATCTCAGACCCCACCCCAGATCCACTGAAAGAGAATTAGCATTTTGATAAGATCTGCAAGTGATTCCTCTGTACATGAGTTGGACAAGTAGAGTGATTCAGGTGCTATCTGGTGCACATGTCTCCCTAGAACCATTGGAAAGTTGGAGCCATCCTACGTGATCCGCAAGTTTCTAGATGCCCAGCGCATTCACAACCTGACTGCCTACCTGCAGACCCTGCACCGACAATCCCTGGCCAATGCTGACCATACCACCCTGCTCCTCAACTGCTATACCAAGCTCAAGGACAGCTCGAAGCTGGAGGAGTTCATCAAGGTGCAGGATGGTGTTGGTGGGAGAGTCCTGGAGGCCCCACTGAGCATGAGGTGGCTCCACCGGGACTTGTTCGTTTCAGTAAGACATAGGGAGAGGAAAGGGCCGACCTTATTTAGAGGAGTGGCTGTTCCTGTTAGTTCTGTGCCGTCTCCCCTCTTGTTTTATGACTCTAGAACTTCCCATGGTATCTAAGCCCAGGGTGGTGGCACTCGGGAAGTCCTGTCCCTAGCAGTGTCCCTCTAATGGTAGGGGCAGAGGAAAACTTTAGTCAGACACTCCCACAGGCTGACTAGCATAATATTTTCAAAGCGTGGACTTTATGGTATCACCTTAGGAATCTGTCTGAAAGTCAGATGCCTGTTTCCTCTCCCTTCTCTAGCTACGTCTGTGTAAATGATTTTGTCTCATGTCTCCCTGGCAGACAAAAAGTGAGAGTGAAGTCCACTTTGATGTGGAGACAGCCATCAAGGTCCTCCGGCAGGCTGGTTACTACTCCCATGCCCTGTACCTGGCAGAGAACCATGCACATCATGAGTGGTACCTGAAGATCCAGCTAGAGGACATTAAGGTAGGTGAGACTCTGTCTTTTTTCCCCAAGAGACAGGGTCTCGCTATGTTGTCCAGGCTGGACTTGAATTCCTGGGCTCAGGTGATCCTCCCACCCCATCCTTCTGAGTAGAGGTGAGACTCTTAACTTGGGCCGAGCCCTGTTGTTTTTGAAGACATCCCCAGAATGATGAAAGTGCTTTCTGGTGGCTGAGGCAGGAGTATGCACTACTCTGCCCTTTACTTTTCCACAGAATTATCAGGAAGCCCTTCGGTACATCGGCAAGCTGCCTTTTGAGCAGGCAGAGAGCAACATGAAGCGCTATGGCAAGATCCTCATGCACCATATACCGGAGCAGACAACCCAGTTGCTGAAGGGACTTTGTACTGATTATCGGCCCAGCCTCGAAGGCCGCAGCGATAGGGAGGCCCCAGGCTGCAGGGTGAGGCTACAGGGTAAAGAGCTTCAGACAGTGGGATCACTTGAGGGGCTTCCTGTATATCACGCCCACTGACTCAGCCTCCTTTCTCCTCCCCTGCCATCCTAGGCCAACTCTGAGGAGTTCATCCCCATCTTTGCCAATAACCCGCGAGAGCTGAAAGCCTTCCTAGAGCACATGAGTGAAGTGCAGCCAGACTCACCCCAGGGCATCTACGACACGCTCCTTGAGCTGCGACTGCAGAACTGGGCTCATGAAAAGGACCCACAGGTGAGGCCTGGCCGGGGCTGCAGGAGAAAAGACAGTTCATGCCATCTCCATTCTTCCATCTTGGTGGCTGCCTTTCACTGCATTCCTTAGACCAGTAACACCTTACCTTGGGGCTCAGTGGTCCTCTGTGAAGAGGGAATGGACTGAGGGAAAGAGTTGACTGGCCTTGTCCAAAGAGACCTTGTGATTTTCCCCTTTTGTCCAGCAACTCTGCCCTCCTTCCTCTCCAGGTCAAAGAGAAGCTTCACGCAGAGGCCATTTCCCTGCTGAAGAGTGGTCGCTTCTGCGACGTCTTTGACAAGGCCCTGGTCCTGTGCCAGATGCATGACTTCCAAGATGGTGTCCTTTACCTCTATGAGCAGGGGAAGCTGTAAGAGTTTGGGGAATTTCAGGGGAAGGGGAAGAATCCAAGTCATTTTCCAGAGACAGCCACTGAGGTGTGCCCTTGCCCCGGCCACAGATTCCAGCAGATCATGCACTACCACATGCAGCATGAGCAGTACCGGCAAGTCATCACCGTGTGTGAACGCCATGGGGAGCAGGACCCCTCCTTGTGGGAGCAGGCCCTCAGCTACTTCGCTCGCAAGGAGGAGGACTGCAAGGAGTATGTGGCAGCTGTCCTCAAGCATATCGAGAACAAGAACCTCATGCCACCTCTTCTAGGTACTTGGGAAGACAGGATGGGTGGGTGACAAGCTGCTGACAGCTGGGCTCTGTGGCAGGGGCCCTTCAGCTCTATCCAGAGAGTGCCGCACGCAATTCATTGTCTTGTTTCCTCTCGGACCCCAATCTCAGTGGTGCAGACCCTGGCCCACAACTCCACAGCCACACTGTCTGTCATCAGAGACTACCTGGTCCAAAAACTACAGAAACAGAGCCAGCAGATTGCACAGGATGAGATGCGGGTGCGGCGGTACCGAGAGGAGACCACCCGTATCCGCCAGGAGATCCAAGAGCTCAAGGCCAGGTACCCAGGGCATGGATATGTGGAGGAGTCCAGGGGATAACTTGCCCTTCACAGGGTATTTATTACTAAGTACTTTCCATAGAGGATTCTTTGGAGTGCTTTTGAGCATTCTGATTCTTCAAGATGTGTTTTAATGGAGGAATTCCAAAAAATGGTTTATTACACAGATCATTATTTATTGGGCTTTGGAGGATATTATTTTGTAGCAGGTACTTTTTGTTCTTTATATGCCTGTATTTTACCTTTTCTAAACATATCCATATTGTGGTTGGAAGCCATTCTGGTGTTTTTCTTTTTTGAGACAGGATCTTGTCACTGAGGCTGGAGTGCAGGAGCGTGATCACGGCTCACAGCAGCCTTGACCTCCTGGGGTCAAGTGATCCTCCCACCTCAGCCTCTGGAGTAGCTGAGATTATAGGCGTGTGCCACCAAGCCCAGCTACTTTTTGTATTTTTAGTAGAGATGGGGTTTACAGTGTTGACCAGACTGGTCTCGAACTCCTGGCCTCAAGTGATCCTCCCGCCTTGACCTCCCAAAGTGCTGGGATTACAGGCATGAGCCACAGTGCCCAGCCATAATCCCAACTCTGAAATCTTATCTGCCCTTAACATTCTGTAAAATATTTATTAGAGAGCAACAGTTTCTTCATTCTACAAATACTGAGTCTCTGTGATGTCCCAAGCACTATTCTGAACAGCACAGGCAAAAAGCCTTGCCTTCATGGAACTTTATGTTTTAGAAGAGACAGACAGCAAACATGTTAAATAGGCAAACTTTTTTTTTTTTTTTTGAGATAGAGTCTCACTCTGTCACCCAGGCTGGAGTGCAGTGGCGCGATCTTGGCTCACAGCAACCTCCACCTCCTGGGTTCAAGCAATTCTCCTGCCTCAGCCTCCTGAGTAGATGGGATTACAGGTGCCTCCCACCATGCATGGCTAATTTTTGTATTTTTGTAGAGACAAGGTTTCACCATGTTGGCCAGGCTGGTCTTGAACTCCTGACTTCAGGGGATATGCCTGTCTTGGCGTCCCTAAGTGCTGAGATTGTATGAGCCACCGCACCTGGCCAAACAGGCAAACTTTTTTATTTATTTATTTATTTATTTATTTATTTATTTTTTTTTTTTTTTGAGACGGAGTCTCGCTCTCTTGCCCAGGCTGGAGTGCAGTGGCTGGACCTCAGCTCACTGCAAGCTCTGCCTCCCGGGTTTACGCCATTCTCCTGGCTCAGCCTCCGGAGTAGCTGGGATTACAGGCGCCGCCACCTCGCCCGGCTAGTTTTTTGTATTTTTTAGTAGAGACGGGGTTTCACTGTGTTAGCCAGGATGGTCTCGATCTCCTGACCTCGTGATCCACCCGTCTCGGCCTCCCAAAGTGCTGGGATTACAGGCTTGAGCCACCGCGCCCAGCCTTCTTTTTTTATTTTTTTTGAGTTGAAGTCTCGCTCTTGTCCCCCAGGCTGGAGTGCAATGGTGCGGTCTCGGCTCACTGTAACCTCTGCCTCCTGGGTTCAAGTGATTCTTCTGCCTTGGCCCCCTGAGTACCTGGGATTACAGGTGCCTGCTACCATGCCTGGCTAATCTTTATATTTTTAGTAGAGACGGGGTTTCGCCATATTGGCCAGGCTGGTCTAAAACTCCTGACCTCAGGTGATCCACCTGCCTTGGCCTCCGAAAGTGCTGGGATTACAGGTGTGAGCCACTGCGCCCGGTCAAATAGGCAAACTTTTGTAGTACGTTAGGTGGTGATAAGTTCTGAGTGGAAAATAAATTGCGCAAGGGGAGTGGGGGAAGAAGTGTGTTAACAAGTTTAGAGAAGGTGGCCAGGAAAGGCCTCACTGAAAGGGTCACATCTGAGTACAGACCTGAAAGTTAATTTAGTGGCAGTTGGCCGGGCGCGGTGGCTCAAGCCTGTAATCCCAGCACTTTGGGAGGCCGAGACGGGCGGATCACGAGGTCAGGAGATCGAGACCATCCTGGCTAACACGGTGAAACCCCGTCTCTACTAAAAAAATACAAAAAACTAGCCGGGCGCGGTGGCGGGCGCCTGTAGTCCCAGCTACTCCGGAGGCTGAGGCAGGAGAATGGCGTGAACCCGGGAGGCGGAGCTTGCAGTGAGCTGAGATCCGGCCACTGCACTCCAGCCTGGGCGACAGAGCGAGACTCCGTCTCAAAAAAAAAAAAAAAAAAAAAAAAAAAAATTTAGTGGCGGTTGTGAAAATGGAGAGAGAGGAAATGATCCCCAGGTTGAGTTGGCCTTGTTGGGAGCATGCTAAGACTCACTGCAGGTCTAGGGCTGTTATAATCATTTGACTCCCCTAAGGTGATAAGAAGAGCAGGGCAGGGCCTTCAGGGGCCTTACCGGGGACCTTGCCCCGTCCGCTTCAGCTGCTTTCTTTCTCATCCTTAACTCTTGGCCTTGCCCTCACTTTTGCCACTCACTTCTGGTCTTTCTTCCCTGTAGTCCTAAGATTTTCCAAAAGACTAAGTGCAGCATCTGTAACAGTGCCTTGGAGTTGCCCTCAGTCCACTTCCTGTGTGGCCACTCCTTCCACCAACATTGCTTTGAGAGTTACTCGGAAAGTGATGCTGACTGCCCCACCTGCCTCCCTGAAAACCGGAAGGTCATGGATATGATCCGGGCCCAGGAACAGAAACGAGATCTCCATGATCAATTCCAGCATCAGGTGGGGATGAGTGGGCTAGATGGGCCAGGGGATTCCCACTAGTGTCACAGAGTCACTAGAGGGCTTGTTTCCTTATCTCCTCCTCATTTGTGAAACAAGCACTTTGATTCTGATTCGTACTCCTTCCCTTCTCTTCTCCTGCAGCTCAAGTGCTCCAATGACAGCTTTTCTGTGATTGCTGACTACTTTGGCAGAGGTGTTTTCAACAAATTGACTCTGCTGACCGACCCTCCCACAGCCAGACTGACCTCCAGCCTGGAGGCTGGGCTGCAACGCGACCTGCTCATGCACTCCAGGAGGGGCACTTAAGCAGCCTGGAGGAAGATGTGGGCAACGGTGGAGGACCGAGAGGACAGACACAATGGGACCTGAGCGGGCGTTACACAGAAGACTGGCTGACATGCCCAGGGCTCCACTCTCATCTAATGTCACAGCCCTCAGAACTAAAGCAGACTTTCTTTCCCTGCCTTCTTATTTAGCCAGCCTACCATCCCTCCTCTTCACTAGCAGTGTAGATCATTCCAGATCAGTGGGGGAGGGCACCTCAGCAACCTCTGAATGTGGACAATAGCTGCTTTATTCTCTATCCAAGAGCACCAGGCTGTGCTTGGGTCCTTGCTCGCAGAGTCTATAAATAAAAGAATATAATGATTTGGGAGCTTAAGGATTTTTTTCTGGGGACTTCCCGGTGATTCTTAACTGCATGATGGACTTCCTCCCCTCTGCTCTCCTGGCGTTCCACTTCCCTCCTATGGTGTTCTTGGAGACCATGTTGGCTCAGTCTCGTTTCGGTAATGGGTGGGGCCTGTGGCATTGCGTATAGTTCAATTTACTGAAGAACCTCTGCAAAAGACCTAATGACTGAGCTCCAGGAGCAGCCTGGACCAAGACACACAAAACAACTCTTGCTCTTTCCTCTTGCTGGTCTCTATGGCTGTAGTTTGGGCAAAATACTCAAGCAGGAGACACACTCTGGTAGGGAGCTTTGGGCTTAACCTACCTTAATAATGGGTAGGTTAAAGAAAAAAAAAAAAAAAGAAAAAAAAAAAAAAAAATAATAATGGGTAGGTTGGCATCTTGCTGTATTTACTACCAGATGATAAACGGGGGAAAAGGTCCTTTCTGGAAACACCTTTCCCTCTTTGAAATTGTCAGCTAAAGTTTATGTTGCTAGGTGTCCCTGTGTAATTTGGGTGGCGCTGCCTGTCTGAAAATTGCTCCTATGTTGTTTTTCTCCCCACAGTCTCACCTAATTTCATCTCCTATGTTGTTTAATTGGAGGAAGTACGTTTGACGTTGTGGTTTAGGTAGTATTTAGGATTGCCATGGGCTGGGCGCAGTGGTTCATGCCTGTAATCCCAACACTTTGCGGGACTGAGGTGAGAGGATCACTTGAGTCCAGGAGTTCAAGACCAACCCCCCAGGCAACATAGTAAGACCCCGTCTGTGCAAGAAATAAAAATAAACTAGCCCAGCCTGGTGGCGCTTGCCTGTGGTCCCAGCTACCCAGGAGGCTGAGGTGGGAGGATTGCTTGAGCCCAGGAAGTTGAGGCTGCAGTGAGCCTTGATCACACCACTGCACTCCAGCCTGGGTGACAGAGACCCTGTCTCAAAAAGTAAAAAAGAAAAAAACAGTGGCAGTACTGTAGCTGCTATGAGTAGACTTTGGATCCACTGATCTGGGTTCAAATCCTAGTTGTGCTGTTTGACTTAGGGTACATCTTACCTTCTCAACCTGTTTTTCTTTTTTTTTTTTTTAATTTTTTTTTTCAGTGGGCTTTTGGGGAACAGGTGGTATTTGGTTATGTGAACAAGTTCTTTAGTAGTAATTTCTGAGATTTGGTGCCCATCACCCAAGCAGTGTACACTGTACCCAATGTGTAGTCTCTTATCCCTCACCCTACTCCCACTCTTTCCCCATCAATCTGTTTCTTCATCTGTGCATTAGGGATTATAACATCTACCCTATATAGCTATTATGAAAGCCTAACAAGCAAATAGGTATCCAGTTCTTTGTACAGTGCTAAGCACATGGCGCGGTGGCTCATGCCTGTATTCCCAGCACTCTGGGAGGCTGAGGTGGGCGGATCACCTCAGGTCAGGAGTTCGAGACCAGCCTGACGAACATGGTGAAACCCCGTCTCTACTAAAAATACAAAAACTAGCTGGCTGTGGTGGTGGGTGCCTGTAATCCTAGCTACTCAGGAGGCTGAGGCAGGAGAATTGCTTGAACCCGGGAGGCGGAGGTTGCGGTGAGCCGAGATTGCGCCATTGCACTCCAGCCTGGGCAACAAGAGTGAAACTCCATCTCAAAAAAAATAAAAATAGGCCGGCGCAGTGGCTCAAGCCTGTAATCCCAGCACTTTGGGAGGGCGACAGGTGGATCACGAGGTCAGGAGATCAAGACCATCCTGGCTAACACGGTGAAACCCTGTCTCTACTAAAAAATACAAAAAAACTAGCTGGGTGAGGTGGCCGGCGTCTGTAGTCCCAGCTACTCGGGAGGCTGAGGCAGAAGAATGGCGTAAACCCGGGAGGCGGAGCTTGCAGTGAGCTGAGATCCGGCCACTGCACTCTAGCCTGGGCAACAGAGCGAGACTCTGTCTCAAAAAAATAAATAAATAAAAATAAAAATAAAAAAGGGGGGGGTCTCACTCTGTCATCCAGGCGAGAGTGCAGTGGCACCACCACAGCTCACAGCTGCCTCGACTTCCTGGGCTCAAGCGATCCTCACACCTCAGCCTCCTGAGTAGCTGGGACTACAGGTGTGTGCCACCACACCTGGCTATTTTTGTATTTTTTGTAGAGATGAGGTTTTCACCATGTTGCCCAGGGTGGTCTCAAACTCCTGGGCTCAAGCAGTCTTCTTGCCTTGGCTTCCTAAAGTGCTGGGAATATAGGTGTGAGCCACTGCAACCAGCTGGGTGATTATTAATCATGATTGTTAATTATGTTCATGGGAAAGTACTTTTCCTAATAAGCTCTTTTCTCACTACAAGTATGTAGCGTTTGTGCTCCCACTTCAGTTACTTGTCTTTAGGCATGACCTTTAATCTCTCTGAACCAGTTTTCTCATCTTAAGAATTGAAATGCTGGTTGGGCCAGTGGCTGACGCCTATAATCCCAGCGTTTTAGGAGGCCAAGGTGAGATAATTGCTTGAGTCCAGGAGTTTGAGACCAGCCTGGGCAACATAGACCACCTCCCTGCTGTCTCTACAAAAAATCTAGAAATTAGCCGGACGTGGTGCTGTGCACCTGTAGTCCCAGCTACTTGGGAGGCTGAGGTGGTGGGATCGCTGAAGCCGGGAGGTCAAAGCTGCAGTGACCCGTGGTCATGCCACTGCTCTCTAGTCTGGGGACACAGTGAGACCCTGTATCAAAAAGAAAAATGCTGCCTACTTCAGGGATGTAGCAAAGCTAAGTTTGAACAGAGCAAAGGAAGTGCCATAGAAGCTGCTCATGCCACAGCTGGGGAATGGGGAGGTCGAATGAGGAGGTCCACTCTGTCGCAACGTTCCAATTCCCGCCCAGAGGGAGGGACCTCCCCTTCGAGGGAGGGCGCCGGAAGTGACGTGAGGCCCTGCGGAGACCAGGAGTCAGACTGTAGGACGAGCTCGGGCCCCACGTGCCCCCGGTACTCGCCGGCCGGAGTCCCCGGCTTCCCGGGGCTGGGGGACCTTAGCGGCACCCAAACACAGCCTACTTCCTAAGCGGAGCCATGTCTGGTAACGGCAATGCGGCTGCAACGGCGGTGAGTGCTGCGCCGGTGACCAGCACACTTTGGGCTTCTGGACGAGCCGTGCAGCAATTGGCCCCAGGTTGCCATCCTCAGTCGCTATTGGTCAGAACGGCTTTTTTTTTTTTTTTGGTCCGAATAGTTTTTAAAGGGCCAGTAGCTCGGTTGCGCTCCGGAAGGAATGGGGAAATCAAGAGAGCGGTGGTGCTGGGTTAAGAGTGGAAGGATTGTCTGGAACATAACCCCGGTCCCTGCGGGCATCTGGGTGGGATTCCCATCAGGCCTGGGATGCACGGCTGTAGATTTAGTGACCCAGACCGCGAACGTTCGTCTACACAGACAGGATCCTTTCTTTCGAGGCTGGGCCGAGGCGAATGCAGATGCGGCCCCTTTGGGAAGACACGTTCCACTTTTGATTCAGAGGAGAGAGCATAAGCCAAGCCTCCGAACTGCACACAAACGTCTTAAAAGTGCGCCTTATTTTTGTATTACAGTGGTCTCCCAGCCACAACCAACTCTCCAAGTCCCCAGCTGAGACACACCTACTGAATTACTACCGTGGGTGGGAGGCCGCTGTGGGCCTTCCCATTTACAAGCCTGCTTGCTGAGCCCTGGGCTTGTGCACAAACTGCAGAGTTGGTGGAGGCCACTGTCAGGTTGAGATAAGAAAGAGATGGGGAGCTGCTAATCTCCCCCTGTCCAGCCAGTTGGTGAGGGCTGGGATCTTTGCTCCTGCAGTCATTCCGGAGCCCTGGACTAGAAGTAGGAAGATCTGAATTGTAGCCCCAACTCTTTCTCGGTTATTATCTCTGTGACCCTGGGCAAGTCACCTCATGCCTTGGTGCCACCCGTTGCTTCTGTAACATGGTCCCAAAGGTGCCTGTCTTGTCTACCTGATAGGATTGTTGAGAGGACAACAATATGCAGAAGCAATAGCTTCAACATAGAAGTGCTCAATGTTTTATTTTTTAATGAAACGGTTTGACTTGAATATGCTGTGCACATTCAATGAACTTAAGGAATTGTTTGAACCTGGTAGTTCTGGGACCTTAGAGTCCTTTCTGTGAGCTCCCTGTGGCCCAGAATTTTGGTGGCCACGTTTAGTATTTCAAGCCTACCCTAATTTGCAAAGGGTCTCCCAGGGTTAATTAACTGGCGTGATCACATGGAGTAGACCAGAGTCTGAGGGCAGCAAACTGTCACCTGCTCCTGCAATAGAGACCCCAGATGTTTGGGTGCAAAAGAACTCCATAGCACTCTGGCCAACATGGTGAAACCCCGTCTCTACTAAAAATATAAAAATTAGGCCGGGCACAGTGGCTCATGCCTGTAATCCTAGCACTTTGGGAGGCCAAGGCAGGTGGATTGCCTGAGCTCAGGAGTTCGAGACCAGCCTAGGGAACATGGTGAAACCCCGTTTCTACTAAAAATACAAAAAATTAGCTGGTGTGGCAGCATACACCTGTAATCCCAGCTACTTGGGAGGCTGAGACAGGAGAATCGCTTGAACCTGGGAGGTGGAGGTTGCAGTGAGCTGAGAATGTGCCACTGCACTCCAGCCTAGGCGACAGAGGGAGACTGTCTCAAAGAAAAAAAAAAAAAGGAACTCCATAGGATGAACTTCCCATATCAGGGAATGTCGACTGTTGACAGTATCAGTATCTACAGTGGCTACTGTCTGATGTAGAAAGAAATGGAATCAGGCTGGACGTGGTGGCTCAGGCCTGTAATCCCAGTGCTGTGGGAGGCTGGGGCAGGAGGATCATAAGGTCAGGAGTTTGAGACCAGCCTGGCCAACATAGTGAAACCCCATCTCTACTAAAAATGCAAGAATTAGCTGGGTATGGTGGTGCATGCCTTTAGCTTGAACCTGGTGGGTAGAGGTTGCAGTGAGCCTAGATCATGCCACTGCACTCCAGCCTGGGCAAAAGAGTAAGACTCCAGCTCAAAAAAAAAAAAAAAAAAGAGAAATGAGACGTCTGTCTTAGACTGTAGAATTCAGTTCTACCTGCTTGGCAGTGAATACTTTTGTCCAAGGTACTCTGGCAGGAGGAAGAGGCGTGTCCTCTTGAGTTCTTGACTTGGGCTCTGGCCTCCCAGTGTTTCCTTCTTGGTGAAACTGGAGGCAACACTCTAGGTGAACAAACTTTAGGCAGTACAGCCTCCTAGTCTTATGGAACATCTGAGGCAGAAGAAACCTGAGTCCAGCCAATGTACCCAAGGTCACCCAGCCAAAAGGCTGAGCAGGACTGTACATCAGATCTGTTGACCTCAGTCCTTAATGCATGCAGTCCAGCCAGATTAAGTGACCGTTAATACTGTCAGCTTTCCCCGCTGTGGGATCTTCATCCTCTTGAGTTCTTTTGCAGCCAGACATCTGGGCCTCTTGCTGGAGAAGGTGGCAGCTTGCTGCTGTTAGACTCTAGTCTACTCCATGTGGCATCTGGATGGCACTGAAATTTTCTCAAGTGCCTCTTCTGTTGTAGATAATGAATCTATCCTCCAGTGACTCAGCACAGGTTTCCCAGTGTGGTCCTGGCTGCCCTGCCCCTGCCAGCTGCAGGCCCCACCCTTCCTGTAGCCAGGCTGATGGGCCTTATCTCTTTATCCACCCGGCTGTGCACAGCACTCCTACTGACAACTTCCTTGGCCAAGGTGGGCTTCAGGGCTCAGTGTCCTGGTTACTGCAGTGGCAGCAACAGCAGGTCCTACTGTTGCCTCCCTCTAGTCTCTGCTTCTCTGGATCCCTGAGGAGGGCAGAAGGTACTGAGGAAGGTGAAAGGGACCAGCCTTGGAGTATTTCCCCACTCTGAGCCCCAGCTAGCCACAGGCCAGGTTCTGAAGTTCCTTTCTTCCAAGCCAGTGATTCTGGTTCTTGGACAAGGTGTTGAGAAACACAAGGAACAGAGGGGACTGTGACCTGGGGACTTTTTCTGCAGGAAGAAAACAGCCCAAAGATGAGAGTGATTCGCGTGGGTACCCGCAAGAGCCAGGTGGGTGCAGGAGCCCGGGTGGAAGAGGTTTGTCAGAACAGTTGTAATGCTCACAGCATCACACATTGGGGGACTCAGAGGCTTAATTCCTAGTATGGAGGAGATGGTGGCTGGGCATTAAGTTCCCTGGCGAATGGCAGATTACATTCTATGGCAAGATCGTCCCTAGGCTGGGAAAATTGTTGGAGTACAGAGGGCTCCCAAGCCCCTTCTCATTCTCAGATGGAAATTCCAGTCCCTTCAGCATGTGCCTAACCTATAAGAGTCTGAGCAGTGGCTGGGAAGGGCAGGACTAATCCAAATCTCTACCCACAGCTTGCTCGCATACAGACGGACAGTGTGGTGGCAACACTGAAAGCCTTGTACCCCGGCCTGCAGTTTGAAATCAGTGAGTTTTCTGGAAAGGAGTGGAAGCTAATGGGAAGCCTAGTACCCCGAGAAGGGAGAACACAGCATTTCTGGCTTTGCCTATAGCTAAGCCAGAGGTGCTTTCCTCTGAATACCTCCAGCTCTGACTACCTGGGTTAGCCTGGCATTTAACATCTTGAGCTTTGGGTCTTTTTATGAGTGTTTCTGGTCTTCCTGCTTGATCGTATATACTCAGAGGGCAGGGACCAGGGATTATGTGCCTCTGTCCTCATCATGAATCGTAGCACAGTGCTGGGCTCAGTAAGTGCTGATCAATAATGAGCGCCTGATTGATTGACTCTCTCCTCAGTTGCTATGTCCACCACAGGGGACAAGATTCTTGATACTGCACTCTCTAAGGTAACAACATCTTCCTCCCCAGTTCTTGTCCCCACTCTTCTTTCCTTCCCTGAAGGGATTCACTCAGGCTCTTTCTTGTCCGGCAGATTGGAGAGAAGAGCCTGTTTACTAAGGAGCTTGAACATGCCCTGGAGAAGAATGAGTAAGTAAAGATAGGAGAGTGTGGTGCCCTCCCAGTCTCTTGCTGGGAACCTAGTATGCTAGGTCTCTTGCTGGGACCCCGGGTGTCAGATAGGCTGCTGGGCTTAAACCCTCAGAGAGGCTGAAGGTGGCGCATAGGTGGGTTTTTTCAGGCTTCAGAAAAGGAGAGAGTCTGGTTCTGAGCCAGCTGGCTGCCTGGACTGCAAGAATGGCTGGGGGAGGGAGGGTAGGAGGGAGAGTGAGAGGAGGGCAGGTTTCATGCTCCTGAGATTTTGGGAAGGCATGCTTCCTGAACTGCCCTAGGCTCCACCACTGAAGTGGAGGCAGGGGTGGGTGGAGAAGGGGTGAAGGCTGGCTGCTCATTCCCTTTCTCTTCACCCCCATCTCCCATCTCTGTAGAGTGGACCTGGTTGTTCACTCCTTGAAGGACCTGCCCACAGTGCTTCCTCCTGGCTTTACCATCGGAGCCATCTGCAAGTAAGAGTTTTGCAAGTAAGGGGCTTGGGCAGGGGTAGGCATCAGGTGAAACTTTGCCTTTCCCTTTGGGATCTGACCCTCTGCTCCAGGGTTATCTCCTCTGCCCTGAGGAGTGTTGACTGGTGGCAGAAAGCTCAGGAAATACCCGTGAGTTGGTGGTGATCTGAACTTAAATTTCTTCATTCTATGTCCTTCCCTCCTCCTCCAGACGGGAAAACCCCCATGATGCTGTTGTCTTTCACCCAAAATTTGTTGGGAAGACCCTAGAAACCTTGCCAGAGAAGAGGTAAGTGGGGCCTGGATAGGCAGCTTGGTGGGATGTGCCCAGAAGATGCAGGGATGGGAGGAGGAGGAAAGGAACAGTGACCGCCTAGAGTTAAAATCTTATTGTAACCTCTCTCTGGACAGTGTGGTGGGAACCAGCTCCTTGCGGAGAGCGGCCCAGCTGCAGAGAAAGTTCTCACATCTGGAGTTCCGGAGTATTGTATCCTTTTAGAAGAGTGATGGGGGCAGCAGCCAAGGAAAAAGGCAAGGTCTAGAGGGCTCTGGGAGTCCTGAGAGTGGAAGGGGCTTCCAGCAAGCAGCCTGTGGGGTTAGTGGCCTGTCTGTCCTTCCATCCACGCATCCGTCCACTCATTTATAGTCTAATGTTTTCTTAGTCCCAGACAAGTGTTTGGAGTGCAAGGCATTGGGGATAATGGTGAGCAAGATAAACGTTCCCCTGCATATGTAGAGTTTACTTTTTACTTAGGGATAATGTAGTTATACTGAACAGTGACTACTTCTGGAGGGATAGGGAGTACTTCCTTATTTTTTATTTTTTATTTTTATTTTTTGAGGCAGAGTCTCACTCTGTTGCCCAGGCTGGAGTGCAGTGGCGCAATCTAGGCTCACTGCAACCTCTGCCTCCTGAGTTCAAGCAATCCTTCTGCCTCAGCCTCCCAAGTAGTGGGGATTACAGGTACCTGCTACCACACCTGGCTAATTTTTGTATTTTTAGTAGAGATGGGGTTTCACCATGTTGGTCAGGCTAGTCTCAAACTCCTGACCTCAGGTGATCCACCAGCCTTGGCCTCCCAAAGGGCTGGGATTACAGGCTTGAGCCACCACGCCTGGCCAGTACTTCCATTTTTATATGCTACTATATTGTTTTGACTTTTACAATGAATATGTAGTACATTTCATAAAACTAAATTTAAAAATAGTATGTGCGAAGTGCTCCAATAAGTGAAGTTGGGAATTTTCTGGAAACTTCTAGTTGGAACATCTAAACACAGAAGTCTGGGGGTTCAGGGAAGGTTTCTTAGAGGTCTTGTAACCTTGGCAAGTCATTTAGCCTCCCTGTGTCATTTTCCCTATCTGTAAAGTGGGGATAATAATACTACCTTCCTCACAGGGTCATTGTGAAGATGAAATGAGCTGACATATGGAAAGTACTTTTAGAGCAGTGTCTGGCATGTAGTAAGTATGATGTAAGTGTTAGCTGTTACCATTAAGCTGAGAGCTGGAAGATGAGTGAAAGGCGGACAGCTAGAGAAGGAAAGACAGACTCAGGCAGAGGGAATCTCATGAGGCCCCAGATTGCCCGACACTGTGGTCCTTAGCAACTCTCCACAGCGGGGAAACCTCAACACCCGGCTTCGGAAGCTGGACGAGCAGCAGGAGTTCAGTGCCATCATCCTGGCAACAGCTGGCCTGCAGCGCATGGGCTGGCACAACCGGGTGGGGCAGGTAGGGGCTGCCCCTATCCTATCCCCAGTTCATCTGCATCTCCTTTCTGCCTTATAGTCATCCCCAATTTAGGATTTTTAGACTTTATGATTGTGTGAAAGTGATATACGTTCAGTAGAAACTGTAGTTAGTACCCATACAGCCATTCTGTTTTTTACTTTCAGTATTCATTACATGAGATATTTAGCACTTTATTGTAAAACAGGCTTGGTGTTAGATGATTTTGTCCAACTATAATAGGCTAATGTTAAGTGTTCTGAGCACATGTAAGGTAGGCTAGGTATATTAAATGCATTTTCAGCTTGTGTTTTCAACTTACCAATGGGTTTATCAGGATGTAACCCCATTGTAAGTCAAGGACCATCTGTCTTCACTTCTTGACCACCCCGCCTCTAACACCACAGGCTGGGAAGATTGTGAATCAGAGGCCAGACTCTAGGCCTTCATGGAGAAAATTTACCAAAAAAAAAAAAAAGAGGCCAGACTCACACTTAGGCCTACCCAGGCTTTCTCGATGATAGGAATCATCTCACTGCCAAGTGTCTTTAGACATCCCTGTGTCCACCCTTTTGACTACCTGTTCTGCCTCCACAGATCCTGCGCCCTGAGGAATGCATGTATGCTGTGGGCCAGGTATACTTGACCAGGGAAGCCACATGGTGACATATCCCTTCCCTTTGTTCTCAACCAAGAAGCTGGTCTCACAACTTTCTGCATCTGCTTCCCCAGAATAGCATTCTCGGGGAGGGGCAGGCCTTGGGATGCTACCGGTCCAAAAGGCCCTGGGGAGCGAGTAGAGGTGGTCCTATGCTTTGCACCATTGGTTGGGGAAAGAGCAGGCCTGATGTCCTAGGCTGTTTTTCCATCAGGGGGCCTTGGGCGTGGAAGTCCGAGCCAAGGACCAGGACATCTTGGATCTGGTGGGTGTGCTGCACGATCCCGAGACTCTGCTTCGCTGCATCGCTGAAAGGGCCTTCCTGAGGCACCTGGTAGGGCCTGTGCTCCACCTATGGAGGGCTGGGGACTTGGAGAGCTGGGAAAGGTGGTGGGGACGATTTCTCACATGAATGCTCTGTATATAGTGCTAACTCATTCTTGTTGAAAGTTGTGTGTGGAGAGGACCAGGTCTGAGCCCACAGTTACCTTTTCAGTGATGTCCTCAGGTCTGTGGTCACAGGATGGTGTTAAGAGCCCTTGGAGCTCACAAGAACTTCTCATTACAGGAAGGAGGCTGCAGTGTGCCAGTAGCCGTGCATACAGCTATGAAGGATGGGCAAGTAAGTGGGGGGAAATAGATGGGAAGCCAGGGAAGGGAGGACTGTGGCATTTCTTCCTGTGCATCCCAGGTTTCTAAGCAGTTGGCTCTCAGACTGCTGAGGCAACTGTTTTCTTCCCCAGCTGTACCTGACTGGAGGAGTCTGGAGTCTAGATGGCTCAGATAGCATACAAGACACCATGCAGGCTACCATCCATGTCCCTGCCCAGGTACCAAAGCTGGAGGGTGAGGGGGTAATAAACAAGAGTGCATATAATCTCATTTATTCTCACCAATTCCCACCTCCTTCCCGCATACAGCATGAAGATGGCCCTGAGGATGACCCGCAGCTGGTAGGCATCACTGCTCGTAACATTCCACGAGGGCCCCAGTTGGCTGCCCAGAACTTGGGCATCAGCCTGGCCAACTTGTTGCTGAGCAAAGGAGCCAAAAACATCCTGGATGTTGCACGGCAGCTTAACGATGCCCATTAACTGGTCTGTGGGGCACAGATGCCTGGGTTGTTGCTGTCCAGTGCCTACATCCTGGCCCTCAGTGCCCCATTCTCACTGCTCTCTGGGGAGTGATTACCCCAGAAGACTGAACTGCAGGCTTCAAGCCTTCCGGGGATTTGCCTCAGTTTGGGGCCTTGATGACTGCCTTGCCTCCTCAGTATGTGGGGGCTTCATCTCTTTAGAGAAGTCCAAGCCACAGCCTTTGAATGTAACCAACTCTACTAATAAACCAGCTCTGAAGGTGTTTGTGTGTGTGTGTGTGGTGGGGGGGGGTTGGCGGGAAGATATGAACAAACACAAAGCCCTTTCATCCTTACCTCGGAGGCTGGGACTTTTGCCCAAAGTTCTCCTGGTACATCCTTTCTGCTTCTGCCTCAATAGTTTTCATTTCACACAGAATAAATTGTCTCCCAGGAACACCAAGAAACAGAGCCATAATCTTAAATTCCTATGGTTTGCCCCTTCTTCAGTTAACAGTAGAGCCTATTTGGCCGGGCGCGGTGGCTCAAGGCTGTAATCCTAGCACTTTGGGAGGCCGAGACGGGCGGATCGCGAGGTCAGGAGATCGAGACCATCCTGGCTAACACGGTGAAACCCCGTCTCTACTAAAAACTACAAAAAACTAGCCGGGCGAGGTGGCGGCGCCTGTAGTCCCAGCTACCTGGGAGGCTGAGGCAGGAGAATGGCATGAACCCCGGAGGCGGAGCTTGCAGTGAGCTGAGATCCGGCCACTGCACTCCAGCCTGGGCGATAGAGCTAGACTCCGTCTCAAAAAAAAAAAAAAAAAAAAACAGTAGAGCCTATTTATATTGCATGGCCCCTCCCACCCCCACTATCAGTAAAGTATAGAAAGTCACTAATCCTACAACTGTCTTGCAAAATGAAAACAAATGCTCCATTTAAAAAAAAACAATCCTTTAATAAAATTAGTTCATCTAAAACTCCCCAATGCCTAAGGTTCTAGTCTTGGAAGGGTTAGCTGCAAAATTCCAGTTCGGAAGCCAACGGAGGCTCAGTCCAGACAGGGATTAACCGACTTGTGCTGGTATCTAGGTGCTTGGATTGCCGAGTTGAGTTTGCTGGAAGGGAAATGGGGAGGCCCGACAGGCTTGGCTGCCAGTCGGCTTCCGCGAAAACGACTCTTGCTGTCCACATAGCCAGCCGTGAAGCCAAACTGCAGGCCTTTGCCCTTCCCTAAATGTCCTCGTAGGAGGCAGTCACTCGGGAGGAAGATGTGCCTGTTACTAAGTGCTTCGTCCCGGCCCCAGCGCAGACCTATGAATGAAGATGGAGGGAGATCTGATGTGAAAGGCCTGGGTCCCGGCCGCAGAGGGGGCGCCAGACCGAAATCAGCGATTGTGTCTCTCCCACCAAAGCCTCCAGGCCAGCGGCCACGTCTGAAAGTCCTGGGCTAAGCACCACGCCGGGGGAGTACCAGACACCCCGGCTGCAGCTGCCGAGGGCCTCACTCACCTTCAGGGCCGCCAGCCTCTCGGCCTGGACTGCCCACCTCGGCCCTGCGTCAGAGCGGAAGGCTAAGTCTTCCAGAAGGTGCTGCGGCCTCCCCGCAGCCCCTTAGCGACTCAGGATGGGGCAGCTGGCTGAGTCACGAGCGCCGAGGCGGGCAGGTGCGGCGCCGCCGGCCTCCCCCGGCAGGCTCGGGTCCTCCGCGCCACGGCGGTCCCCGAAGAGTGCCCAAGCCGCGTCCAGAGGGCTCGAGCCCTACCGGAGGGCGGCCGGCGGATGGGGCAGGGCCCGAGGCCGACGCGGCAGGCCAGGAGGGGGGCGGGCGGGGACTCGAGGCCGGGCGGCAAAGGCGGGCGATGGGAGGGGAAAGGAGCCGGGAGCCGCGGCCCGCTTGCCCCGCAGTCTGAAGTGGCTCAGCTCTTTCCATGAGGGCGGTGGTGGCCCTTAAAAGGGCCTTTGTGGTGGCATGGGGAGGCCTGGCGGCCGGCCGCGGCGCGGGCCCTCTTAGTACTCCTGGGAGGCCTGGGTGGCCTTCTTGCCGCCCGAGGGCGCCTTCGGCCCCACGGTGGCGCTGGTCTTCTTGGGCAACAGCACGGCCTGGATGTTGGGCAGGACGCCTCCCTGGGCGATCGTCACGCCGCCCAGCAGCTTGTTGAGCTCCTCGTCGTTGCGGATGGCCAGCTGCAGGTGGCGGGGGATGATTCGCGTCTTCTTGTTGTCGCGGGCCGCATTGCCCGCCAGCTCCAGGATCTCAGCGGTGAGGTACTCCAGCACAGCCGCCAGGTACACCGGCGCGCCGGCGCCAACGCGCTCGGCGTAGTGGCCCTTCCGCAGCAGCCGGTGTACACGGCCCACTGGGAACTGGAGGCCGGCGCGCGACGAGCGCGACTTGGCCTTGGCGCGGGCCTTGCCGCCAGTCTTGCCGCGGCCCGACATGCTAGCGAGGTAGACCCGAGAAGTACAACGGTTCAGAGGCAGACACCACAACCCAAGCCCGCCGCAGTGTAACTGCTGTCGCGCGCGCGCCGTGAGGCCGCCTTTATAAGCCCCCAGGACACACCTCTGCGCCCTCCTGATTGGCTCTTTTCTCCAATACCCGCCTCCGGTTGGTTGCGGTTAACCCTTGGGTGTCGCGCCTCGGCTGAGGGAGCGCGCCCGCTGATTGGTCGAATTTGAAAACCTTTTGCCCGGGGAGAAAAGGCGAGGAGGAGGGGTAGCACGCAGACTGCCAAACACCCGCTGATGTAGCCAATCCTTGTAAAGCGCGCGAGATTTAAACACTACAGTCGAAAAGCAGAACCGGAAGACAAAAGGGGTGGAGTCTGAGGCCACCTAGAGAGCGTCTGGGAAATCTGTGCTGGCGTAGGATTTTTTAAAGGAAAGGGGTCAATACTATAGCTACCCTTTCCAGGTCCGGTCACTCCACACTCCCTTCTCCTACCTGACAAAGGGAGAATGGAAAAGGGAAGAAATTAGACCCCTTAAAGTTTTCCTTTTCTTTCTTTGCTTTCTTGTTTTTTTTTTTTTTTTTTTTTGAGACGGAGTCTTGCTCTGTCGCCCAGGCTGGAGTGCAGTGGCCGGACCGGCTAGTTTTTTTGTATTTTTTAGTAGAGACGGGGTTTCACCGTGTTAGCCAGGATGGTCTCGATCTCCTGACCTCGTGATCCGCCCGTCTCGACCTCCCAAAGTGCTGGGATTACAGGCTTGAGCCACTGCGCCCGGCCTGCTTTCTTGTTTTTAATAGACCGGGTCTTGCTCGCTGTCACCCAGGCTGGAGTGCAGTGGTGTGATCTCAGCTCACTGCAGCCTCAGACTCCTGAGCTCAAGAGATCCTTCCTGCTCAACCTCCCGAGTAGATGGTACTACAAATGCTCCACCACAGTGGGCTAATTATTTTATTTTTGTAGAAACGGAGTCTTGTTTTGTTGCCCAGGCTGTCTTGAATTCCTGGGCTCAGGCAATCCTCCTGCCTTGGCCTCCTGAATTTAGTGCTGGGATTACAGGCATGAGCCACTGTACCCAGTGTCTCTGAAAGTTTGACCCCATGCCAGGAAACAGGATATCTTCAATTTTGTGGCCCTCCATGCCACCTGAAGTATCAGGATTTAAATGTTTATTCAATATGTTCTGTTTGGTCTCAGTTCTGTTCACTTCTTGTTAGACGGGGTCTGGTGGGGCAGAGAGATAGGCATCCTGTTGGAGGAAGTCCCCCCACCTACCCTCCCAATCCACCCAAAAATGCCCATATAGGAAATATACCTACAGGAACACTAAGAAAAAGACAAACACTTTATTGTCTCCATTGAGAGCATGTGGCCCCCTGCTTACTTCTTACTAATCAGAACACTTAATTTACAATCAAATAACAGGTCACTGTGGAGCCTGTGTCCCTAGCCCTGGCCCAAGTTCTATCCCAAAAACCAGTAGTTCCTTGAGAGTCAGGACTCTGAAATGTGACTGTGGATAACTGCAAAAAAAACTGCTGTATCCCATCCTGTGAGGCTGCAAAGACAGGATGGAGAGGGAGAGTAGCAAGTTGCAGAAAGTCATAAGTAAAATCCAATCAGTAGACAGTAGGGGGCAAGAAACGCCCAGGATGCCAATGATCACAGGGAAAAGAAAATGCTGAGAACAAAATCTGGAGGAGTATGAAGAGTGAGAGAGGCCTGGGCAAGGAGGCAGTCTGGGACCAGAGAGAGGTCAGCCTGAGTCAGGAATCCTAGAGACTGTGAGGTAAAGGACAATAATCCAGGGACTCAGACATCATAGAAGAGTCGAACGAGCTGATATCGAATGGAGAAGGTGAAGGCACTGCCCAGGATCTGCAAGGAGAAATGGACTGGAGTAAGAATCACAGAGAATTGGCCGGGCGCGGTGGCTCAAGCCTGTAATCCCAGCACTTTGGGAGGCCGAGACGGGTGGATCACGAGGTCAGGAGGTCGAGACCATCCTGGTCTACACGGTGAAACCCCGTCTCTACTAAAAATACAAAAAACTAGCCGGGCGAGGTGGCGGGCGCCTGTAGTCCCAGCTACTCGGGAGGCTGAGGCAGGAGAATGGCGTAAACCGGGAGGCGGAGCTTGCAGTGAGCTGAGATCTGGCCACTGCACTCCAGTCCGGGCGACAGAGCAAGACTCCACCTCAAAAAAAAAAAAAAAAAAAAAAAGAATCACAGAGAAAGGGAAACAAGGAGGTATAAACCCAGTCCCCATCCTCACCTGCAGCAGCAGCAGGAGCAATGTGAGGTTTCTCTCATGTATGGGCCCGAAGATTTTAAGTAGCAAGTTGATGAGGGTCATGTTGTTACATTCAGTGAATTCACCATCCCCAGTCTCACTTTGGTATACTGTCACCAGCCGGAGGCTCTCTGCCACCTGGAGGGACCAGAGGTGAAGAGAACCTCAGCTAATACCTATGCTTTAGGAATGTGGATCTATTTAATGCTTCCAAGGACCCCTTGGATCTGATGTAGGCCTAGGTTCCCCATTCCTCAAGGTCAGGATGGTAGCCTAGGGCCTTACCTCCTTGTTACCCTGTTACCTTTAAAATAAAGGTGCCCAAGAAAGAGAGGCTCTTGGTCTTGAACTTGGAATAGCTCATCTCCAGTTTGCCTGTCTTGATATTGAGTCTGTGGGGGGAAGACAGCTTCATGTGACTGGGCCACTATTTGAACCCTCCTCCCTGTGGCTAATCAATAGGAAGAGCACTGAATGTGGAGTCAACCTGAGATCTATTTCTGGCTCTGCTGCTTGCTGTTATCAGAACCACTGTGAGTATCAGATGATGCAAATAAATGTGCTTGGAAGTTATAAAGGGTTACTCACATGGAAATAGCCCTTCTTTGGGCCCACTCCCTTTGCACAGCAAATGTATAGGCTGGCATTAGATATCCCAAGTGAAAAGGCTATGATGTCCATTTCAAGCCCCAAAGCAGCTACCTGGGTATGCGGTGGCGAGGGCAGGGGATGATATGCAGGAGCTGAGGCAGTGAGTAGAGGAAGTTGAACACCTGGGGCATGAAGAATAGTAGCATGGTCTTGCTGAAGTGTCCCAAGATGCCCACCACGGCAAAGGTCATGCCAGCAAAGTAACAGAAGGTATCTCCCACAAACACCTGTGATGGGTACCTGTGTGGGGGAGAGGATCCGAGCCAGTGGCAACAGGAATTACCCATCCTTTCTCTCACATCACACCCTATGGGCACTGGACTAGCCCTGACCCTAGTTCTGACTTAGAGGAGACTCCAGTTGTGCAGCAACTCTGCAGGATCCAAGGCCCTGAATTCATCTATTCCTGGGGCCTCCACGCACTCATCCCCAACTACTGCTGGGTAGGGAGAAATTTCAGAATACGACCAACTGAAGACACAAAAAACTCCATAGAGGTATGCACAGGTTTAACCTCTCCACCACAAGGTGGGTTATGATAAGGGCCATCTTTGCCATGTGTTCGGGTAGTTTTCCTCTTTTCCCCTTATCCATAGGCCTACTTACCAGTTGTGGTACAGCAATCCCAAAGTGGTGAAAAAAAAGGGTATCATGAAGTAGAGGGAAAAGACATGATCATCCCGACAATCACCTTTGGAAGCAAGGAAGAAAGAAGGGAAAATTAATACCCACTTCTGCATACCTTGGTCCTATTTTTGTCTAAGTTCTGTTTACAGCTGTATCATCCACCTCACCCAAGTCACTTTCAAGAACTCAATACCCCTTTTATGTCACCCAAGGCAATTCCCAATATTCCACCTCTTTCATGCAGCCTTCCAAACTAGTTACTGTCTTAAATTTGGTTTAGCCCATTCTGATGTCAGTTTGGACACCAACTTTACTTCTTAGCTTTGTGACCTTGATCTTGATCATGACACATTTAACTTCTCTAAGTCTGTTTACTCATCTGTAAAACAGGGCTGATTATAACATGTGCCACATAAAACCATTACAAGATTTAAATATGATCATGTTTAAAAAGTACTTAGCTTTAATAAACACTTGTTGATGTCCATCAGCCAAAGACCACTAGAAACACATCTATATAGTTCGAAGCTAGGTTTAATGACTTGTAAAAAGGGAGACTTCAGAAACCACACACCATTGGGAACCACGGAATGTCTCAGTAAGAGAGTGTTAGGAGGGGCTTGTAGTTTTGGGTATTTTGGGAGAGGGTAAAAGAAAGTAGAGTTGGCCGGGCGCGGTGGCTCAAGCCTGTAATCCCAGCACTTTGGGAGGCCGAGACGGGCGGATCACAATGTCAGGAGATCGAGACCATCCTGGCTAATACCGTGAAACCCCGTCTCTACTAAAGAATACAAAAAACTAGCCGGGCGACGAGGCGGGCGCCTGTAGTCCCAGCTACTTGGGAGGCGGAGGCAGTAGAATGGCGTAAACCTGGGGGCGGAGCTTGCAGTGAGCTGAGATCCGGCCACCGCACTCCAGCCTGGGCGACAGAGCCAGACTCCGTCTCAAAAAAAAAAAAAAAAAAAAAGAAAGTAGAGTTTTGCTCTGGACTGGGTACTGTTAGAAAGCAGGGCAACAGAACCAGACTCCATCTCAAAAAAAAAAAAGAAAGCAGGTGTAATTCATGGCTGGGTGCGGTGGCTCACACCTGTAATCCCAGCACTTTGGGAGGCCGAGGCGGGATCACCTGAGGTCTGGAGTTGAGACCAGCTTGACTAACATGGAGAAATCCTGTCTCTACTAAAAATACAAAACTAGCTGGGCGTGGTGGCACATGCCTGTAATCCCAGCTACTAGGGAGGCTGAGGCAGGAGAATCGCTTGAACCTGGGAGGCGGAGGTTGCAGTGAGCCGAGATCGCACCATTGCACTCCAGCCTGGGCAAGAGTGAAACTCTGTCTCAAAAAAAAAAAAAAAAAGAAAAGAAAAGAAAACAACAATAATTCTATGATCAAGCATTTTAATGTTTATCTAAGAAGTGGTAGGAACTGGCTGGCCGCAGTGGCTCAAGAGTGTAATCCAGCACTTTGGGAGGCCAAGGCTGACAGATCACTTCGGCCAGGAGTTCAAGATCAGCCTAGGCAACGTGGTGAAACCCTGTCTCTACAAAAAATACAAAAATTTGCCAGGTATGGTGGCGCACGCCTGTAGCCCCAGCTACCTGGGAGGCTGGGGCAGGAGGATCGTTTGAGTCAGAGATGCAGTGAGCTAAGATCGTGCCACTGCTTTCCAGCTGGGTGACAGAGGGAGATCCTGTCTCAAAAAAAAAAAAAGAAAGTAGAGTTTTGCTCTGGACTGGGTACTGTTAGAAAGCAGGGCAACAGAACCAGACTCCATCTCAAAAAAAAAAAGAAAGCAGGTGTAATTCATGGCTGGGTGCGGTGGCTCACACCTGTAATCCCAGCACTTTGGGAGGCCGAGGCGGGATCACCTGAGGTCTGGAGTTTGAGACCAGCTTGACTAACATGGAGAAATCCTGTCTCTACTAAAAATACAAAACTAGCTGGGCGTGGTGGCACATGCCTGTAATCCCAGCTACTAGGGAGGCTGAGGCAGGAGAATCGCTTGAACCTGGGAGGCGGAGGTTGCAGTGAGCCGAGATCGCACCATTGCACTCCAGCCTGGCAAGAGTGAAACTCTGTCTCAAAAAAAAAAAAAAAAAAGAAAAGAAAAGAAAACAACAATAATTCTATGATCAAGCATTTTAAGTTTATCTAAGAAGTGGTAGGAACTGGCTGGCCGCAGTGGCTCAAGAGTGTAATCCCAGCACTTTGGGAGGCCAAGGCTGACAGATCACTTCGGCCCAGGAGTTCAAGATCAGCCTAGGCAACGTGGTGAAACCCTGTCTCTACAAAAAATACAAAAATTTGCCAGGTATGGTGGCGCACGCCTGTAGCCCCAGCTACCTGGGAGGCTGGGGCAGGAGGATCGTTTGAGTCAGAGGATGCAGTGAGCTAAGATCGTGCCACTGCTTTCCAGCCTGGGTGACAGAGGGAGATCCTGTCTCAAAAAAAAAAAAAAAAAGGTGGTAGGAACTGAGTTGTTATTGGAAAGCAACAGCAGTCGCTCATGGCTCATGTTAATGGAGAGAGAGGATCTTGGCCATTTTGTGGGTTGCTCAGTGTTTTTGTGGTTTTATCTGTGCTCAAACAGGATTATAGAGGGAGGGGTCTAGTTTTGGTCTTCCTCCATCATGGTCACAGAATGACCCTGTGTAATGATGAGGTTCTGTGAAACTGTTTATATTCAATGGGAGAAGATCATGGCCTAGCTATTAGTGCCAATCCAGCTATAAATGACCGGGCTGCTATTTCTCTTTCTCACTTTCAATAAATCTGCATTATTTGCAAAGTAAGTAGCCGCCCTTATCTTCTATAATTACTACGCATATTGTTTTTTTCCCCTGAATTTCCCAAAGTCATATATCAGGCCACACCTTTAACATTCAGACTTCTCTCTCCCCACCCCCAATCCCACCTACCTTCCAACTCTACCAGGTTGAAGACAATGATGGAAGCAGAAATGACTAGTGACTGGCCAGCCTCTAGGCCATTAATTCCTGCTAGGATATTGATGGCATTGGTACAGAACACTGCCAGCAGCCCCATGTAGACATAGTACAGGATTCCTGAAGGGAGAGATGGTAGGAAAAGTAGTGCCACCTAGGGGAGGAGGATTTAAGAAAAGTGGTGAGGACAGAGGATAGGATGAAGGGCTACCAGAAAGGATCTGGGAAGACACAGAGACAGAAAAGGAACACTTGGAGGAGAATGTGAAGTACCAGGAAAGGTGCCCTGAAGTAGGTGCCATAGGAGCAGCAGTGGCAGGACTACCTACCCAAGTCCAGATGCAGGCCAAGAATTGGGCGGAAGGGCTTCGGCACCACAATGGTCGTGTTGCCAAAGTTGGTGAAATAGACCATGAGGAGAGGTAGTGAGGCAGCTGTGGGTAGCAGCAGCTTATGGCGCCAGCGCAGATTCAGTACATCATCCGCAAAGCCCAGGAAGATCATGCAGCAGATGGCAAGGAGGGCACCTATCAGGGCCACAAACTGGGGGAGGCTTGGGCAGGTCCATGACTCAAGCCTGCTCCCATTTCACCTTTTAAGAATTCTTGTATTTTCTTATTATTTCTTAACCCCTCCCCACAAGCCCAAATAACACCAATTCTCTCAGGTACCTCCCAGGTCCCAGCCACAGGTAACCACCCCCGCGAACCCACTTACTTCATGGTGGGGGAATGCCTTACACTGCTCCTTCACAAAGCAGTTCAGGAAGGGGAAAGGGATGAAGCAGAAGAGGATGATAAGGAAAACAGCACCGCTGATCACTCCCTGGGATTCTGGGCTGTGGCCCAGCAGCAAGGGGACGAGGGGGAAGAGGAAAGGGGGCGTGGTCACTCACTAGTGCAGGTGTTACAATAACCCAAAGTGGTCTTCTCATTCCTGGTTTTTTATTTTGGGAAGTGGTGAGGGGGGCGGAGGGAGGAAAGCACCACTGATATACCCAAGTCCCTGATATACCCAAGGTTCCCTACCCATCCTTTCCCCAATGCGAATAAGTTCTGCTCATCACCTCTCCGAGTTCCAGGCTGCCTGGGTTAGTTCTGAGTCTTCACGTGTGGTCAAGCACCCCGGTCCCCGCCCCTGCCCTAGCCACTCCTTCCTTAGCCCTTGCCCCCTGCCCGGACCCGTGTGCCGCTGCTCACATCTGTTGTCGGCTGGTTTTGTTGAGGTCCTGACCACAGAGGCGCGCAGCAATGAAGTGGCCCCGGAAGGCTGGGATGAGGGTGACTGTGGCCACAAATCCCAGCAACGAGACGATCAAATTGACCAGCAGCGGCATGGGCAATTCCGAGAAGGCCCACATGGTGACCGGTCAGGGGCCCGGCTCCGCCGCCTCTTCAGGTAACTGGCAAGCTGAGCAGCAGTCCTGAGGCCTCAGCAGTATGGAGTGGCCGCTCCCCACAGGCAGGCTCTTCCCACACCAATCTGAGTAAAACCCAACAACTCTGACTTGAGCCGCCCTCGGGACCTCAAAGAACCTCTCTAAGGCAACCTAGGTTCTGCCCCGCTGAACCAGCCTACCTACTGTTTCCGCCCGGATTTTGTTCGCTGAACAACTATCACTGCGGAAGGCGGCAGCCGCCATTTTTAATATGGGCACTAGAGGTGGGGGTGGGGGTGAAAAAGAAGTGTGATTCTAAATTTCATCCTATGTTCGAGAGTAGAATCACCGAGAGAGTATTGGAAACGCAATTAAAGAAAAGCAGCCAAGAACGGATACTTCCCTAACATTATTTTAAAGATGTACTACCCAGAGCGGAAATGCCAGTTGCCCGGTTCCAAGATGAATGCCTCCTTATACCACGTGTCTGATACAGCTCACATTCCGGTTGCACGTCAGTTTTAGCTCAGTCCGCTTCCGTAGGTCAAGTTTAAAGGGCCCGTACCTTGCCCTTAATCTGGGATGCCTCCGGCTTCAGGAAAATGGCTATTGAAAGGCAGGGGGTGGGGAGGAGGGACGATGGTGTAGAGCCGCGCCTGTTCCTTGCAGGAAACCTGTTGCCAACATAGTCAGAAGCCAAGGTAAACACAACTCAGTTCCCGGAAACGCAGCTACGATTTGGAAGGATGGTGTAAATTCTGAAGCGTAGATCCTTGAAAAGCCCCTCCCACTCTGTTTTTCTTGTCCTCGATCCTTGTATTTTTTTCTCAGCATCCCACCCACCTTCTGCACCAGCTGTAGCAGTTAGTTGCCCGGCAACCCAGCGCAGCACTTCACTCAGGGATTGGGAGTACCCTCAGGTCTTGGATTTAACTCGGGACTTAAGCTTGGCCCAGGATCCATTGTACTTAGCGCCCACAAGGAGGAGACGGAGATTTCCAGGCTGAGGCTCTGAAAAGAGCTAAGAAGGCAGAGGAATCAGACCCACAACTGACTTCCTGTGAGTCTGAGGAACTCCCAGTCAGGTTTCTTCCTGTAGGTCACTGTGCATTTTGCTTGGCCTCTGCAGGTCGCTGTGCATTTTGCTTGGCCTGTTCCCCTGCAAACAACAATTAGCCAGCTGTTTTTTTTTTTTTTTTTTTTGAGATGGAGTTTCGCTCTTGTTGGCCAGGCTGGAGTGCAATGACGCGATCTCGGCTCACTGCAACATCCACCTCCCAGGGTCAAGCGATTCTCCTGCCTCAGCTGGGATTACAGGCAGTAGCTGGGATTACAGGCATGCGCCACCACGCCCGGCTAATTTTGTATTTTTAGTAGAGACGGGGGTTTCTCCATTTTGGTCAGGCTGGTCTCGAACTCTTGACCTCAGGCGATCTGCCCGCCTCGGCCTCCCAAAATGCTGGGATTACAGGCCTGAGCCACCACGCCCAGCCAGTTCACCAGCATTTTTTTTTTTTTTTTTTTTGGGACAGAGTCTCGCTCTGTCGCCCAGGCTGGAATGCAGTGGCCGGATCTCAGCTCACTGCAAGCTCCGCCTCCCGGGTTTACGCCATTCTCCTGCCTCAGCCTCCTGAGTAGCTGGGACTACAGGCGCCCGCCACCTCGCCCACCTAGTTTTTTTTTTGTATGTTTTAGTGGAGACTGGGCTTTCACGGTGTTAGCCAGGATGATCTCGATCTGCCGACCTCGTGATCCACCTGTCTCGGCCTCCCAAAGTGCAGGGATTACAGGCTTGAGCCACCGCGCCCGGCCACCAGCATCTTTATTACCTTTCATTCCCCCACAGGCTCTTAGGTGGTAAATGATTTCCATTCGTCAGAGAGGAAGTCACCACCAGTGAGTTAGGGAAAGGACTCCAATAGCCTAGCACTTTGTCCACTCTTCCCTCTATGGCATGTTCCAGGAGTCAGGGTCATATTGACTCTTTTTAAGCTGAAGATAGTTCCTTTTTTCCCTCAAAATCAAATGTGAGGCCGGGCCTGGTGGCTCACATCTGTAATCCCAGCACTTTGGGAGGTGAAGGTGGGTGGCTCACTTGAGGTCAGGAGTTCAAGACCAGCCTGGCCAACACGGTGAAACCCCATCTCTGCTGAAAATACAAAAATTAGCCGGGCGTGGTGGCACATGCCCGTAATCCCAGCTACTCAGGAGGCTGAGGCAGAAGGATCGCTTGAACCCGAGATATGGAGGTTGCAGTGAGCTGAAATCATGCCACTGCACCCCAGCCTGGGCAACAGAGGGAAACTCTGTCTCAAAACAAGCAAACAAACAAACAAACAAACAAACTCAGATGTGAAATGGCTTTTCTACTTGAAAATGGCTCTAATTAACAACAAAAACCCAGATATGTATAAAATACATAAATTCTCATAATGTACTTGCTAGTATTCCACCAGATTTTCAGTACTTATCCCACTGCTATTATTTTTCTGTGTGTGTGTTGTGTGTATGCACGTGTGCCCCTCTTGAACTAGAAACTCCCAGGAGGCAAGTGTTTTCTCTTCCACAGGGTGTCCCCATGGGGCTAGGAACACAGACATCTGTGTACAAGGCAGGCATCATCACACATAATGAGGCTGAGTCTGAAAGAAGCACTGAGGTGCATATGGAGGGAGCAATCAGTTGTGACCACAGTAAGTGGTCTTGAGGAACAGAAGTATCATTTCAGTAGATTATAAGAGTAGAAGGACCTTTCACAGGCGGCGACAGTGAGACGCCAGAAGCAGGTGGAAAGGATGAGCTTGTGGGATCCCAGAGGAGGCAGCATTCAGTTATCCTGTTGATGATGAGGATACTGAGACTCCCTGGAGGTCTGAGAGCCAGTCTGTATCTATTTCCTTTTTTATTAGGAGGCCAATCCTAATAAATCTTCCTTCCCAGCCCGGTATTGGGAAGCTTTGTCTCTTTCTTCTCCCGAGATCATTAGCCCTCCCTACCATCACCCTCCTGGGGAGGGCGGGAGGACATAATCAAAGACAAGAGATACTAAGGATTCATCATCCACATATACAAGTTACCATCAGAAAATGGTTACTAAGATGCTTGTCAGATAATCTGAGTATTTTTGTTCCCATGATGGTAAAGGCCCAGTTGATTATCAGACTAATCAGAAGGAGAAACAAACACATGATTTTTGGCTTCACTTGAAGTTGTGTGCCTTTCCTGGTAAAAGTTCAAAGCATTTTCCTGAATGCTGAAACAGGCCCTAGAATTCAGAGACCAGCTGACTTGTCAGTGGCCCTGGACTGAGCAGACAGTGTTTGAGATGCACATCTCTTCTAAGTAGCCCTGAGTGGCTCCCAATGAGCAAGGTCAATCCACTAAATCTGATTGCTAGACAAAGCCTGTCCCAAAAATGTTTCATAGTGCCACAAAGACAATGAGACCCCTCTGTATAGTCTGGGGCTGTGACACTTGCAAGACTCTATCTGTGGCTCTGTTCAGACAGCTGAATCATCTTTTTCCTTTTCCTCCCACCTCTCCTCTCTTAGTCTAGAAAAAAAGTTGTTAATTAAAAGCAAGCCCCAGGATTTCCCATTCCACTGGTATGGCATGAATGATATTTCAAAAGACAGAAATGGCATAGAAATCCTCTTCTGTTAGACCCCCTTTTTTTTTTGAGATGGAGTAGCCCAAGCTGGAGTGCAGTGGCGCCATCTCAGCTCACTGCAACCTCCGCCTCCCAGGTTCACACCATTCTCGTGCCTCAGCCTCCCTAGTAGCTGGGACTACAGGCACCCGCCAACACGCCTGGCTAATTTTTGTATTTTTAGTAGAGACGGGGTTTCACCATGTTAGCTAGGATGGTCTCGATCTTCTGACCTCGCGATTCGCCCGCCTCAGCCTCCCAAAGTGCTGGGATTACGGGCGTGAGCCACCGTGCCCAGCTAGACTTCTTTTTTTTTTTTTTTTTTTTTTTCTGAGAGGGAGTCTCGCTCTGTCGCCCGGGCTGGAGTGCAGTGGCCGGATCTCAGCTCACTGCAAGCTCCGCCTCCCGGGTTTACCGCCATTCTCCTGCCTCAGCCTCCGAGCAGCTGGGACGACAGGCGCCCGCCACCTCGCCCGGCTAGTTCTTTGCATTTTTTAGTAGAGACGGGGTTTCACAGTGTCAGCCAGGATGGTCTCGATCTCCTGACCTCGCGATCCGCCCGCCTCGGCCTCCCAAAGTGCTGGGACCACAGGCTTGAGCCACCACGCCCGGCCTAGACTTCTTAAAATTACAAAGTTTGTTAATCCCTACTATGTGCATAGGAAGCTCTTCAGTACGGTGGAGGATACAAACTGATATAATTGTAGTTGCTTGTCCCCAAGGAGTCTACCTCAGCATATTTAGAGCATCTTGGTTGAATTTGAGGGAAGAGAGATGACTAAGACATGGTTCCCAGCCCTAGGCAGCTTCCTGATGAATGGAAAAAGCAGACATATAAACAATCAGCTAGACTCTGAAGCAGAATGAAGGAAGTGCTAGATGTCCAAGTAATGGATGGAAGAGGGAGGGCTAGGCTGGGTGCAGTGGCGGGAGGATCACCTGAGGTCAGGAGTTCGAGATCAGCCTGGCCAACATGGTGAAACCCTGTCTCTACCAAAAATAACAAAAATTAGCCAGGCATGATGGCGCATGCCTATAGTCCCAACTACTTGGGAGGCTGAGGCAGGAGAATCACTCGAACCTAGGAGGTGGAGGTTGCAGTGAGCTGAGATCTCGCCACTGCACACCAGTCTGGGCAACAGTGACTCTGTCTCAAAAAAAGAAAAAAAAAAAGAGGGAGGACTAACTAGGGAGACTCATGTAAGACTGAATTGTGAAGCAGCATCTGGCAGCATAGGACCAAGCACTCAGTGGAAAAGTTAAGGGAATAAATCAAAGAAGTCGGAGAATGGAGATCACTGGGGTTCTGAGGGTTCCTGAAGGATTCTTGGGGGAAGAGGGTCTTCATAGGGAAACCTTCTACCTGGACAACTTCCTGCATAACCTGCTCCCCTAAACCCTAACTGCTCTCCCCACTGACAGCTTCCTCCTGCATCCCTGGGTTCTGGCCCTGAGTTCTCTCCTCCCTTGATTTCATGCCTTCTCCTCCCTTTGAGATTAGAAACCCAGACTCTAGGAATCTCCACTGATTTGGCAGCCCAGTGACAGTACATGGGCAGGCCACAGGAGGTTACTTCATTCATCCCCACCTCTCCCCATCATTCCTTACAGGGAAATCCAGGGACCCCCAGCCTACCCCACCACCTCCTCTGGCTCAGACAAACCTGTTGCTGACCTGTCAGGTTCTACCTAGCCCTGCAACCTCACACTTTATTTATTTATTTATTTATTTATTTATTTATTTATTTATTTATTTTTTGAGGCAGAGTCTCGCTCTGTCGCCCGGACTGGAGTGCAGTGGCCAGATCTCAGCTCACTGCAAGCTCCGCCTCCCGCCTCCTGAGTAGCTGGGACTACAGGCGCCCGCCACCTCGCCCGGCTCGTTTTTGTATTTTTAGTAGAGATGGGGTTTCACCGTGTTAGCCAGGATGGTCTCGATCTCCTGACCTCGTGATCCGCCCATCTCGGCCTCCCAAAGTGCTGGGATTACAGGCTTGAGCCACCGCGCCCGGCCAAACC
This sequence comes from Trachypithecus francoisi, assembly GCF_009764315.1. NCBI lineage: Eukaryota > Metazoa > Chordata > Mammalia > Primates > Cercopithecidae > Trachypithecus > Trachypithecus francoisi. The sequence goes on from NW_022681473.1 coordinate 107,444,513, forward strand.
TCACACTTTAGAAGGCATTGTTTATTCTCTTATTTTCCTGTGCTCATTCCTCAGACAACTATTTGGGTTTGCGAGAAAGATACTTAACACCTTTCCATCCTACCTCTTTAAGAAAGGGACTGTGTGCCAAAGACCTTCCCACATGTATGAAGAAGGGGCTCTTGGGAGAACGTGAATTCCCACAGGATTCCTTTGAATCCTTTTGCAGGTATTTCCTTCCCCTGTCCTCAGCAAGCATTGATGAGCCCCAGTCCTGCAGAGGTTGAATCAACTCCTTGAGTCTAGGAAAAGATGGCTCCTGAGGCCCGAGGTTGGGCAGTATACCTACAGCACCATTTCTTGGGATCTTGTTGGGATATCACATACTTGGAGTGGCAAGGTCTTGTGGCTGAATCTATTCAGTCCAGTGCTACATTGCCAGCTCCCCTGTCATTACCACCCCCTCTGCACGTGCTCCATAGGCAGGAGCTGTTACTATGGAAATATATTATTTTTAAAAACAGACACACAGCCTGGGCTTGGGAATCTCCAGAACAAACCTACACGGGCAAGTAGGTTAATGGGGCTATTTCTGGGTCCAAGCTCCAAGAGGAAGGAGGGTGATGATGGTGGGGGGAATTCAAAATTCGGCGTTCTACTCGCAACCTCTCCCAGCTTAAGGTTCTGCTTTCTCTCTGTTGACATCAGCTGAACCTCTGCCAGACACTTCTATCTGGGAGTGATGTTCTGCACCTTCTTAGCCTGGGCCTCGCTTCCCCCAGGAAATGGGAAGCTAGAAGTCGCTGAGTCTGAGGGTGTTGGGAGAAAGGGGCGGTGATTTCCACAGGGGTCACCTCCTTCTTAACCTCACAGGCGTCCGACCTGTGGAAATCTAACAAGCACAGAGGAAAGCAAAGGCAGGATCTTAGGTAAGTGAAGTTACTCTTGCCTTGAGCTGAGTGTGGGAGCACCGCGATTGCAAGATGGGGCGAGGTGATCAAAGATCCCGCCTATTTTCAACCCCGGAACCTCCTCCGCTGGCTGCTCGCCCTCCCGCCCTCCTCCAGCGAGGTAGCGCCAGGCTATCGTGGCCCCGCCCGGCGCGGGTGCGGCTCCTTTAAGGGCGGGTGGGGGCGGGGTGCCGGCGGTGTTGTCAGTGTCAGCTCTGCGCACGCAGCCCTCCCGGAGCCGGTGCCGGCCCGCGAGCCCCAGGGTCTTTGCAGACCAGTCCTCTACCGGGTCCGGCGGGGCCCGAGCGGTGGGAGGAGTCGGGCACTGACCGGCGACTAACTGGGGTCCGACTGCTGACCAAGGTAGAAGGGACCCGGACCACGGAGACAGAGACCCCGGCGTCGCGACCCCCGAGGACCTCCTCTCCTCGCTCTGTGGCACACACTAGTCCTGGGCACTTAACCGCGGAGAGCCCCCGACCCTGCGCGCCCAGCCCCGGGGGAGCCCGCCCCCGCCCCGCGGCGAGCCCGGGCCATGCTTCCCCGGGGTAGCGGCTGAGCCTCAGCCGGGACCGGGACCGGAGCCCGCGCAGAGCATGGATCTGGGCTGGGGGCAGCGGGACGTGGGCTGGGTGGCCCTGCTGATCCTCTTCGCAGCCTCGCTGCTCACGGTGTTCGCCTGGCTGCTGCAATATGCCCGGGGCTTGTGGCTGGCGCGGGCCCGCGGGGACCGGGGCCCGGGACCCGCCTTAGCCGGGGAACCCGCGGGTTCCCTGCGGGAGCTGGGCGTGTGGCGCTCGCTGCTGCGGCTGCGGGCGACTCGGGCTGGCGCCGCCGAGGAACCAGGAGTCCGGGGCCTCCTGGCGTCACTCTTCGCCTTCAAGTCTTTCCGGGAGAACTGGCAACGGGCTTGGGTGCGAGCGCTGAACGAGCAGGCCTGCAGGAACGGGGTGAGTTGCACCAAGCGCTTGGGTGGTCCCTTCAGCCTTTCCTTCCAGGGGAGGGACTGACTGCTCATGCTAGGAGGCCAGTTGGGAGTGGGCATTAACGGGGGAACCCTATGGCTTCTCTTCCCCTCCCGGATCAGAGAAAAGCACCGTACCGCTAAGGCTGGGGGTTGTAGAAATCCAACTGGGTTCCCAGACCTCCATTTCTGTGGGCAAGGTACTCTGGCTCCAAACCCATGCACAAGTTGCTGTTCTCATAGCAACGCTAATCCCTGTGCTTGAGGGCACTTCCGCCTTGTCTGGGTGCTGGTTGTGTTGGGGCGTGGGAGACAGGTGCACCTGTAGAAGGAATTTGCCTGCTTCTCATGCCACCACACCCATTTAACATTTCATGCCCCAAATCCCTGGTGTGGTCAGGCAAATCCCCAAGGAACCTGAATCACTCCCCTACCCCACAGTAATTTCACTGCTACAGTCAAACACATCTTCCATGCTGGCCTGTGGTTCGTTGGGGGGTGGGGGAGTGTTCAGGTGGAGAGCAGATTGACAGTGCCCTTACCAGTAGATGAGCTTGCAGCTGCCCCTTGAGGGTCAGTGACAAACCAGTCCAGCCTACTTCCTCCCATTGCACCATGGGCATCTGGCCTCCCAGGAAGTGGGGCAGGAAGCGTGGTCATGAGACGGAGATAAGGTGGGAGGTAGAAGTCTCTCTTTTCTGGAGCTCCCTCCCATCCTGGCCCAGCAGTCTCTCCTTGCTCTCACAGTCCATCAGCTCCTTGCTCAGAGGGTTCTCTTTTTCCAGTCACTGTGAATTTGGAGGCTTTACCTTACTAGTTCCCCAGATGCCTGGAAACAGAAATGGCCACAAGAAATTGCTCTGTTTCCTCTGTCCAGCTGGCGGGCTGAAAGCCAGATGGCATCTGTCAGTTAATACCTTGCACCCACCTCTTCATCCAACTCTCCCTGTACCTTGTCCTTTGGTCAGAAGCAACTCCCTAGGATAGCTGACTCAGCTGGACATTGGCCTCCCTTGCAGAGGGTGGGGAGATTGAGGTTTCAAGCATCTATCTCCTCATCTTCCTTGGCCTAGCCTTTGAATGAGACAGCTACCAGAGCAAAGGAGTTGGCTTCCCCTGGTTTGCCAGGCAAATGAACCCTGTGGATTTGTTTCTTCCATCTCAAGACCCAAGGAAGAGTTGCCAGCCAATTCTGTGCTCCTTCCTCAATTCTGTGTCCGCACTGCTCTCCATCCAGGTGGGGCTGTGGTAGGTTGCTTCCATTACTGTGGAAGAATTAGGGAGCAGCTCTTTTGAGATCTAAGCAGCTTTCTGCTCTCTAATACCTTCCTGCTATCTGCCTTGAGGAATTAGCCAGGCCCCTGGACTCTTGAGTCCTCTGAGCTTGTATCTTTTCCCAGTCCCCCGGTACAGATCCCCAAGGCCATGCTAGTCTTCATCTCCAAGAATATGAAGCATCATACTCTTGAGCCTCCACATCCTATTTATTTGGAAGAAGGCTTAGCTTCATTTCTCCAGCTCTTATCTTGGACAAGGTGGCTCTACCACCTTTACCCGTGGCTTAGCCCTTTCCCTCTCTGCCCAGCTATTATATATAGGTGGCGACCAGCACCTTAACTTTTTTCTATGTACACCTTTTTTAGGTGTAGGGTAGGGGATGAAAGGGATGGTGGTGAGAAGAAGGAAGCTCCTGGTATTCCAGGAGGAAACCAGGGTCTTCAGCTCAAGGTGATCTAGCCTCTGAGGTGGACTAACGCCCCATTGCTCAGTGACTCCTAGCAGCTACAGGTCCCTGGAGAGGCAGGCTTTGAGGGGACTACCTCCTGTCCTAAAGCCCTGAGCCAGGGAGGGGCCAGAAGCCAGCCTGCAGCTGAGGCCTCCGCAATGGCAGAGTCTAGCCAGCAACTGAGCAGTCCAGCCCTGTGGGGGGCAGCTCCAGAAACCTGATCCTGTGCCCACATTACTCCTTCAGAGCTCCATCCAAATCGCCTTTGAGGAGGTGCCCCAACTCCCACCCAGAGCCAGCATCAGTCATGTGACCTGCGTAGACCAATCTGAGCATACCATGGTAAGGGTCTGATGGACACTGCTGTCTTTGGGGTCCAAAAAGGACTGATCCCAAGGGCTCCCTTTAGTCCAGAGGTTCTTAACCTGGAGTCTGTGAATGCCTTATGGATCTAAGGATTGACTTCAGGAAGTCTGAGAATCCCATTGAAGTTATGCGCAAAATGTTGGATGTGTGTTTATCTGCATTTTTCTGGGGAGAGGAGTTTTTGGCGTTTATCTGATTCTTTTAGGGAGTTATGATCCTGAAAACATGAAGTCTCTAGGAAAATGGAAGTGGGGAGGGGTCTGCTGAACTATTATAGGGCAGGACAAAGTAGGGCAAGCACCTGACCCACATCTGACCCACCTCGCGGGTCTCAGGTGCTGCGTTGCCAGCTCTCTGCTGAGGAGGTGCGGTTCCCAGTCTCTGTGACCCAGCAGTCCCCCGCTGCCGTCTCCATGGAGACCTACCACGTCACTCTGACACTGCCACCAACACAGGTAGAAGGGGATGTGGGAAACTGAGTTGGGCAGGGGGCGGTTCCATTGGCTCGGCTTCTTCCATTTGTTTCCTCTCTGGGATGGAATTCAGGAAGGGAGGGTCCTCAGGAATTAGGAGTCCTTGGGGGAAATGGGGCAAGTCAGTCCAGTCACTTTGTTCCTGTCCGTAGTTGGAAGTCAACCTGGAGGAAATCCCTGGTGAGGGGCTGCTCATATCATGGGCCTTCACTGATCGCCCAGATCTCAGCCTAACGGTGCTTCCCAAGCTGCAGGCCAGGGAGGTAAGGAGGCAGGGGTGGCAGAGAAGAGGCAGAACAGGGAGGGAGGCAGAGGTGGGGGATCCACCTCCTTGTTGTTCCCTTCTCCTCTCTGCAGAGAGGTGAGGAACAAGTAGAGCTCTCCACAATTGAGGAACTGATCAAGGATGCCATAGTCAGCACCCAGCCAGCCATGATGGTCAACCTCAGGGCGTGCTCTGCCCCAGGAGGCCTGGTGAGTTGGTACCCAAAGTAAAAGATTTGCATGCACCTTGTTCCCAGCGTGCTATGTCAGGATTCTTGCTCTTTGGACCTTCTTCTGTTCTTAGGTACCCAGTGAGAAGCCACCCATGTTGCCCCAGGCTCAGCCAGCCATTCCCAGACCTACCCGGTTATTCCTACGGCAGCTTCGGGCATCTCACTTGGGAAATGAGCTGGAAGGTGAGAGCTAGAAGTGGCTGCGGGACTGCCAAGGCTATGGCTGGTTGCAGGTGCTCTCTGCCTCTCTGCAAAGGGTACAGCCTCGTTATTCTGCAGTGACTTCCCATCTTTGATCTGAGCATCTTCTTCTTTTTTTTTTTTTTTTTTTGAGACGGAGTCTTGCTCTGTTGCCCGGGCTGGAGTGCAGTGGCCGGATCTCAGCTCACTGCAAGCTCCGCCTCCCGGGTTTACGCCATTCTCCCGCCTCAGCCTCCCGAGTAGCTGGGACTACAGGCGCCGCCACCTCGCCCGGCTAGTTTTTTTGTATTTTTAGTAGAGACGGGGTTTCACCGTGTTAGCCAGGATGGTCTCGATCTCCTGACCTCGTGATCCGCCCGTCTCGGCCTCCCAAAGTGCTGGGATTACAGGCTTGAGCCACCGCGCCCGGCCTGATCTGAGCATCTTCTAACTTCTGGTTCCTCCCAGGCACCGAGGAACTGTGCTGTGTAGCTGAACTTGACAACCCCATGCAGCAGAAGTGGACTAAGCCCGCGAGGGCTGGACCCGAGGTGGAGTGGACAGAAGACCTGGCACTGTAAGGAGTAACTCTGCCCTGACCCCATGCTCCAGAGCATAAAGGATCAAACCTTTCCAGCACAGCCCTTGCAGGAATCAGCTCTTGTTTTCAGTAGCCTTTGGTGTGAGCCCCTATTGTATGCCAGGTCCTGGTGTGGGTCTTAGGGATACAGACTTGACCCCCACCCCTGGGTCAATGACACGCTTGAGGCAGAGACGGGTGTAAACAAAGAAGATGGTATAACCGCTCCAGTTGAGGTTTATATAATGTGCCATTGCAGTGCCTAGGTCGGGGGTAGATTAATTCCCATGAGGGAATAAAGATCAGAGTAGGCTTCATGGAGGAGATGGCATTTAAACCACACTTTAGAGCAAGAGTAGGATTTCATCAGAGTGTGAAAGTATTCTCAGCAGAGGGAAGAGCTGGAGCAATGAAAGAGGGTGGCTTGCAACTGAGAGACTGGCAAGACAGGAGGAGCAGGGCCAGGGAGGATGTGAATGCACAGCTGAGGAGCATGGTTCCCACTCAGGCCCTGTCCCTTTCTCTTGGGATGAGAGAGAATTTGGGATTGGAGCATTTGTGCCGTTTTATTTATGTACACAGCGCTCTGCCTCTGGCCTGTGATCCACTCAAGTGTGGGTTCAGCTTGCTAATCTTCCCCTTCCTGCCCCATCTCCTCTTGTCCCACAGGGATCTGGGCCCCCAGAGCCGGGAGCTGACCCTCAAAGTGCTGAGGAGCAGCAGCTGTGGAGACAGTGAGTGAGGGGCGGGAGGGGCACCCCTGGGTGGGTGCAGAGTGGAGCCTGGCCATGGGCCCAGCTCACAGTGCCATCCCTTTTCCCAGCCGAACTCCTAGGCCAGGCCACACTGCCTGTGGGCTCCCCCTCCAGACCACTTTCTCGAAGACAGGTGTGCCCACTCACCCCAGGGCCAGCGAAAGCCCTGGGACCAGCAGCCACCATGGCAGTGGAGGTAAGAAGCTGACCCCTGGGGGAGTGGGAGGACACAGGGGATGGGCAGTCTCTGAGGCTCTGCCTCTTCTCTCTCCCACCCCTGGGCAGCTTCAGTACGAGGAGGGCTCTCCCCGGAACCTGGGTACTCCCACCTCCTCCACCCCACGCCCCAGCATCACACCTACCAAGAAGATTGAGCTTGACCGGACCATCATGCCCGATGGCACCATTGTCACCACAGTCACCACCGTCCAGTCCCGGCCCCGTATAGATGGCAAATTAGGTAAAGAGAAGGAGCCTGGGAGCCCAGCTCTAACCAGGGGCCTGGGACTGCAGACCCAAGGCGGGACAGTGAAAGAGGAGAGAAAGCCTTAATTCCAACTCCCCCTGTTTTCATTCTATTCCAGTCCTACCACATCTTCCTCCCAATCTTTGTCTCTTTCAAACTTTCTCTTCTGCCATTTCCCCAGGAATTCCTCTCACTCTGCCACCCTTCTGGATCCTCATGCCCCTCCTCACACAGGACTGTTGCACTCCCACCTTCCAGCTTCCCCTCTGGCTTTTCACAGGTGTCCTTAGCCCTAGCTGACTATAATTGTCCATCCTGCTACCCTCAGCCCTCCAGTACCCCCTGGGTTCCTCCAGCAAACCCAGAGGCCTCTGGCATTTCTGCCCCACTCATTGGGCCCCCATGGTACTTCGGCCATTATAGGGGCCCCCATGGAATTGCCCCAACCTCAGGGGACCCCAGTACCCCCACTGTCCCCCCTCCATATTTTCATAGCATCTCCCCACACCCTCAGCAGGCCCTGTGGCACTTTCCTACACTCCCATTAGCTCCTGGGGTGTCTTTTAGTCCCCACGGCATCTTCTTAATCACCCTTGTGATTAACCACCCCTCAATCATTCTTGCCCTCTGAGTCACCCAAAGTCTGCATCTCAACAAAGACAGTAGGGGTGGGGGCCACTCTGAAGCACCTCCCAGCTCACTGACCCTCCCCCACCCACCAGACTCCCCCTCCCGCTCCCCGTCCAAGGTGGAGGTGACCGAGAAGACGACGACTGTGCTGAGTGAGAGCAGTGGCCCCAGCAATGCCTCCCATAGCAGCAGCCGTGAGTGGGGAATGGGGTGCATGAGTGTGGGTTGGCCCTGGTACCCCAGCATTAAAAAGTACTCTGAGTTCCAATCCAAGAAAGAGCCAGGGAGAAGTCAGGTTATCCATCCTTTGCACCCCCAGCAGGGGACAGCCACCTTTCCAATGGCTTGGACCCTGTAGCAGAGACAGCGATTCGCCAGCTGACAGAGCCCAGCGGGCGGGCGGCCAAGAAGACACCCACCAAGCGCAGCACTCTCATCATCTCCGGTGTTTCCAAGGTAACAGGGCTCTGGGGAGAGGAGCTGGGATGGGGAGAAAGCCCTAATGAGTCGGTACTCCTGCCCATTTAAACTCGTCCCTCTTGCCAGGTGCCCATTGCTCAGGACGAGTTGGCACTATCCCTGGGCTATGCAGCATCCCTGGAAGCCTCAATGCAGGATGATGCAGGGACCAGCGGAGGTCCCTCTTCACCTCCCTCAGACCCACCAGCCATGTCTCCAGGACCCCTAGATGCCCTCTCTAGTCCCACAAGTGTCCAGGAAGCAGATGAGACAACCCGTTCGGACATTTCTGAGAGGCCATCTGTGGATGACGTTGAGTCGGAAACGGGGTCCACTGGTGCCCTGGAGACCCGCAGCCTCAAGGATCACAAAGGTAGGGGGACGTTGGCAGGTGCCCCTCATCTCTTCTTTTATACAGGGTGCCTTCTCTTCTCCCCTAAGAGACAGCCGGAGTTCCCAGCCTAGTTCAGCCAAGCTAGCCTAGAGGAGGGAACTTGGTGCCTTGGTTCCTGGCCTAGATTTGACATGCTTGTGATAGGAAGGGATGCCAAATTATTTCCCTTTACCTCCATTGTTCTTTCTTCCTGAGTCTAAGTGCCAGTTTTCCTGCCCTTAAAAAAAAAATTATAAAAATTTATTCCCAGGCAGGGCGTAGTGGCTCACGCTGGCACTTTGGGAGGCCGAGGCAGGTGGATTACCTGAGTACAGGAGTTCAAGACTAGCCTAGGCAACATGGCAAGACCCCATCTCTACTAAAAATACAATAAATTGCCCTGGTATAGTGGCATGCACCTGTAATCTCAGCTACTCAGGGGGCTGAGGTGGGAGGATTCCTTGAGCCTGGGAGGTTGAGGTTCAAGGAGGTTGAGGCAGTGAGCCATGATTGTGCCACTGCACTCCAGCCTGGGTGACAGAGTGAGACCCTGTCTCAAAAAAAAAAAAAAAAAGGCCGGGCGCGGTGGCTCAAGCCTGTAATCCCAGCACTTTGGGAGGCCGAGAAGGGCGGATCACAAGGTCAGGAGATAGAGACCATCCTGGCGAACACAGTGAAACCCCGTCTCTACTAAAAATACAAAAAACTAGCCGGGCGAGGTGGCGGGCGCCTGTAGTCCCAGCTACTCGGGAGGCTGAGGCAGGAGAATGGCGGGAACCCGGGAGGCGGAGCTTGCCGTGAGCTGAGATCCGGCCACTGCACTCCAGCCTGGGCGACAGAGCAAGACTCAGCCTCAAAAAAAAAAAAAAAAAAAAAAAATTTTTCCGTGGTCCGGTGTGGTGGCTCATGCCTGTAATCCTAGCACTTTGGGAGGCCAAAGTGGGTGGATCACGAGGTCAAGAGGTCAAGACCAGCCTGGCCAACATGGGGAAACCCCGTCTCTACTAAAAATAGAAAAATTAGCCAGGCTTGGTTGCAGGCGCCTGTATTCCCAGCTACTCGGGAGGCTGAGGCAGGAGAATTGCTTGAAGCGGTGGGGCGGAGGTTGCAGTGAGCCGAGATCATGACACCACACTCCAGCCTGGATGACAAAGTGAGACTCCGTCTCAAAAAAAAAAAAAAAAATTCTTCCCTTTCATTCTGCACCGTCTCCCCCATGAGTATAAGAAATCCTACCCCAGGTCAGCCAGGCGCGGTGGCTTAAGCCTGTAATCCCAGCACTTTGGGAGGCCGAGACGGGCGGATCACGAAGTCAGGAGATCGAGACCATCCTGGCTAACCCGGTGAAACCCCATCTCTACTAAAAAATACAAAAAAACTAGCCGGGCGAGGTGGCGGGCGCCTGTAGTCCCAGCTACTCGGGAGGCTGAGGCAGGAGAATGACGTAAACCCGGGAGGTGGAGCTTGCAGTGAGCCAAGATCCAGTCACTGCACTCCAGCCTGGGCGACAGAGCGAGACTCCGTCTCAAAAAAAAAAAAAAAAAAAAAGAAATCCTACCCCAGGCCAACCCTTGGATTGTCATTCTGGCAGCAAGATAGGCCACAGCCTGTCTTGCTACCAGTGGTGGTAGTTCTACCAGTGGTGGTAGTTCTAACTTTAAAAGTTGAGAGGCTCACCCTAAAACATATTCATTCCTCTACCAGTGAGACTATCAACCATGGATGGATCTATTTTTTAAGCCTGCATCACTTCTTGAGATAATGAGGTTTCTACCTCCAAAGCCTGCTGGGTGGGCACCTTGCTCATTATACTGATTCTGAATTTACCTCTTTGAAGTTTCTAGATGCACCACTTCCTGCTCACAGCCTGGAATTCAGTTAACAAGTCAGTGTCAACCCACCTTTCCCTTCATGATTTATAGGCTTTTGGGAGTACCTTCTGGTAGCTTTTGTCTTCCCGTAGGAAAGAGGCCCAATCCCAGTTTGTCCTCACAAAGCAGCCAGCCCCGTGATAACTCTTTTGCAGGCAGAGTTAGGAGTGTACACAGATCTCCACAAATACCACGATTTTTGCCTCAGGAAGGATAAAGCACATGTTTGTTTATGCTTTCGTTTTCTTTTTTCTTTTTTTCCACGAAGCCTTTTGGAGAAGTATGTTTCTGCTTTTTTTCCTGAGGAAGCCTGGCTTCTGGGCCACGGGACTGATCCTGTCCACATCCTCGATCCCTCCATTCTCGGTCGTGTCTCTGCCCCATCTCACCCCACCCCGTGCCCCTCTGTGCCTTAGTTTCCCCTCTTCCCCTGCAGTGAGTTTCCTGCGCAGCGGCACTAAGCTCATCTTCCGCCGGAGGCCTCGACAGAAGGAAGCTGGCCTGAGCCAATCACACGATGACCTCTCCAACGCAACGGCCACGCCCAGTGTCCGAAAGAAGGCTGGCAGCTTTTCTCGCCGCCTTATCAAGCGCTTTTCTTTCAAATCCAAACCCAAGGCCAATGGTAACCCCAGCCCCCAGCTCTGAGGATCCTCCTCACTTCCTGAGCTAGGAAAGGGCACAAGTTCTCTCAGCCCATTCCCCACCTCCCCTTCCATACCCCTTCCTGGATCTCCAGCGCCTGGGCCAGGAAAGTCCTCTGGGTTCTAGGAAGCCCTGTCCACCCTGGGCCACGGGGCGGTTGGAAGGATATTTGGAACGGGAAGCACATGAGAGATGGGCACCCGTTGCCGAGGACATAGACGAGGGACTGGTGGCTGGGAGGGAGAGAAGGGCCCTGTCTGGCATGTGTGGGCATTCCCCAGAAGCGTTTGCCTCCTGCTGAGCCTGGTCCCTGAGTGGAGTCCCAGGGTGCTCAGCTCTTCAGCTGACCCTTCCTCCCTTATTTATTCTCTTTTCTATTTATATGTGTGGCTTAGGACCCTCCGTGAACAGATGATAGAGGGCATCTCTCCTAGGTGACCCTTCTTTTCTGTCCCAGGAGGGTGGGTAATTCCCTTCAGGATGGGGCTCCCACACCTCCCTCAGGTCCCCACTCAGACCAGCACCAGTGTCTGCCTCTGAGAATGTTGGCAGCTCACAGACAGCAGGGCCGGCCCGGGATGGGGGGCAGGTACTCCCCACCTTTCTGCCTCCCTTCCTGCTCCTCATCCCTCCCTCCCCCTTTATTACCGTTTTTTGTACTTGATGCCTTCTCTGTGAGCAGTGGCTCTGTGGGAAGGAGGGAGCCGGGAGCCTGCTGGGAAGCCTTCCCCAGAGAGATGGCTTTAGGGGCTTTATTTAAAGACTGTGATGATGGAGCCACGCAAGGCTGCACCTCTGTGTGTTGGGAGATGATGATGATGATGTCCATTGCTGTGTGATGGCTTGGAATTTAATTTATTAAAGTCAAATTGGAGTTTATAAACTGGACAACTGGTTATCCTTTGAAAGGCAGTAGGCAGCCAAGCTGTGACATGGATGGTGTGGGAGGATGAGAGACAGGGGCCCGGATAATGAGGTTGGGTAGATGACACACATTGTGGATCTGCGAAGAAGTTCCTGCAGGGAAGAAGGGGCATGCAGAGAAAGGATGGAAGAGACAGGAGGCTCTGGAGTGTGAAATTGTAGCAAAAAAGTCAATCGACTAGTACAGGTTAGTCTTCATTCCCCTTTCTGGAACAGGCTCCTGCTTCTAGGATGTAATGGAGATCAGAGCTTGGACCCTATAACTAGACTGCCTGCCTGGGTTTGAGTCCCAGCTCCTCTAATTACTTGTGTGACCTTGGGCAAGTTATGTAACCTCTAAGTGCCTCAGTTTTCTCATCTGTAAAATGGGAACTTCAGTTGTCATAGCTATCATTTGGCTGTGGATGAGAAGTAAATGAAGTGCTGAGTGTTAACTGTTGCCTCAGAAGAAACTGGGAGGGGGAAGTCTTAGAAGTGTTTCAACATAGAAAAGCTCTCATTCTGAAATGTGGGCAAATTTCAGGGATTGATAGATCCTAGCAAACTCTTGTGTCCCTGGTTCCTGTGCTTGGGATCTTATACAGGACTTGAACCAGGTAAGCTGCTACAGGATATTGGGCAGAATGCAGGACCAGGAAGCAAGAAAACTGAGTCTGCCACAAACAAACCAAGTGATCTTGAGCAAGCGACTTCTCCTTTGGGGACCTCAACTTCCTCATCTCTAAAATAAAGGTGACCTGGATAATCATTCAGTTCACTTCCAGCCTTGACATCCTATGACTACGTACATCTCAGGGTGTTTAGGGCACATGCCTTTGGGTAGATAGCATGTGGAAATTGTTACTATTCCCCATGTTCCTGTCCACACTGTTAACCAAATATGAGATATCTGGGAAGAAAGGAGAGTATAGATACTTGTTTCTTTTTTCAATTAGATAATTTAGTTTTATATATTTGGGGGCACAAGTGCAGGTTTCTTTGTGTGTGTGTGTGTGTGTGTGTGTGTGGTTTTTTTTTTTTTGAGACAGGGTCTCACTCTGTCTCCCAGGCTGAAGTGCAGTGGTGCGATCTTGGCTCACTGCAACCTCCGCCTCCCCAGTTCAAGCGATTCTCCTGCCTCAGCCTCCCGAGCATCTGGGATTACAGAGACGTGCTACCACACCCGGCTAATTTTTGGATTTTTAGTAGAGCCAGGGTTTCACTATGTTGGCCAGGGTGGTCTCAAACTCCTGACCTCAAGTGATCCACCCGCCTCAGCCTCCCAAAGTGCTGGGATTACAGGCGTGAGCCACCGCGCCCGGCCCAGTGCAGGTTTCTTACATGCACATATTGCATGCATAGGGGCGAAGTCTGGGCTTTTTTTAGTGTACACATCGCCCAAATAGTGAACATCATACCCAATAGGTAGTTTTTCAACCCCCACCCTCCTCCCCTTCTCACTTTTCATAGTCTCCGATGTCTTTTATTCCACTCTGTATGTCCATGTATACCCATTATTTAGCTCCCACTTATAAGTGAGAATATGCCATATTTGACTTTCTGTTTCTGAGTTATTTCACTGAGGATAATGGTCTCTGGTTCCATCCATGTTGCTGGAAAACACATGATTTCATTCTTTTTTATGGCTGAGTAGTATTCCACTGTGTGTGTGTGTGTTAGGAGGTGATCATGATGTTCATTGCTGTGTGAGTGTGATAGCTTGGAATTTAATTTATTAAAGTCAAGTTGGAGTTTATAAACTGCATTTTATCACTCACTACATTTGCTACATTTTCTTTATCCAATCCTCCATTGATGGACACATCGATTTGGTTGATTTTTACATAGTGAAATGTTCAATTCTAGGTCATGAAAATTCAGAGAGATTTCTCAAGCTGTTTCCCCTAATCTAAGAAATGTAACTCTAGTGGTTCACAGAGGAACAGTTTTTCTACCAGTATGACACGACAGCCAAACACAATGAACTTGTGATTGCACAAGAAACTTTTGTTGATAGAAGAACAGGTATTCAGATTTCTACAAGACCTGGGGACTGAGTAGATGGCAACTGGAATCTGTATTGAGCTTCCAGTGCTGAGCTGCCCAGAGTTCCATGGAATGACATACTTTAGTGAAGAAGAGCCTGATCACGTTTCAAAAATAGGGAATTTTTAAATGAATGAAAAAAATACGAAACATATTTTCATCAACTTAATCCATTTCACACTTTCAGAAGAGATCCACAGCTTTTAATGAGTATGAATTATGCTTTCAGTTTTTGTGGCAGCTTTTAAAGAACAAATCTTGGGATATGTCTGAATTACCCAGCCAAAATTGTGGCTTGTTTTCAAGAGAAGCAGATTGAGATAGAAGTAAACTATGCTAGACAGCATGACACTGCTTTAAATTTTGGAAACATATATATGGATCCCAGAGCAATCCTGAAATTTTTGCTCTGTAACCCATGTTTGAGTTTACACAGCTCTGTGAATGAACTTTTTCTTCATAAATTTGCTAAATAAAGCTAAAAGCTATTTTCAGTGGTGTAAATCTGAATTAAAATGAGGTTGGCATTTCGTGAAGTACTACTATATGCATTTTTGAATGAATAAAGTTGGTAAGATATATTCTGTTACTTTTGAATTACATTTTTTAAAACTTTTTTTTTTTTTTTTTTTTTTGAGACAGAGTCTCTCTCTGTTGCCCAGGCTGGAGTGCAGGGGTGTGATTTTGGCTCACTGCAACCTCTGCCTCCCGGGTTCAAATGATTTTCCTGCTTCAGCCTCCTGAGTAGCTAGGACTACAGGCGCCCACCACCACACCTGGCTAATTTTTGTATTTTTAGTAGAGATGGGGTTTTGCCATGTTGGCCAGGCTGGTTTCAAGCTCCTGACCTCATGATCTACCCGCCTCGGCCTCCCAAAGTGCCGGGATTACAGGCATGAGCCACCGCGCCCGGCAAAACCCTATTTTAAAATAGGGACCAAGTTATAACTCACTGTTGTTAAAACCAAAAACCAAAATTTATGCACAAGTATGACTTTACTATCTTAATAGCATTTTAAATTTTATTTTATATATATTGAACATTTAATATGTTTGCTGATTATACAAATTATATAGGTTTATTTTTATATTAGAAGATACAGAAAACTACAATGCAATAAAATATCAATCTTTTTTTTTTTTTTTTTGAGACGGAGTCTTGCTCTGTTGCCCAGGCTGGGGTGCAGTGGCACAATCTCGGCTCACTACAAGCTCCACCTCCTGGGTTCACGCCATTCTCCTGCCTCAGCTTCCCGAGTAGCTGGGACTACAGGCGCCCACCACCACGCCCGGCTAATTTTTTTGTATTTTTAGTAGAGACGGGGTTTCACTGTGTTAGCCAGGATGGTCTTGATCTCCTGACCTCGTGATCCGCCCGCCTCGGCCTCTCAAAGTGCTGGGATTACAGGCGTGAGCCACCGCACCCGGCTTAAAATATCAATCTTAACAAACTTTATTGAGGTATATTATTTAACAAGTATGTCTTGAACCCTTACTGAGTTTCAGCCACTGGGCTGAGTGATGGGTTTTTTGTTTTGTTTTGAGACAGAGTCTTGCTCTGTCGCCTAGGCTGGTGTGCACTGGTGCCATCTCAGCTTTCAGCTCACTGCAACCTCTGCCTCCTGGGTTCAAGCGATTCTCCTGCCTCAGCCTCCTGGGTAGCTGAGATTATAGGCGCCCGCCAGGATGCCCAGCTAATTTTTGTATTTTTAGTAGAGATGGGCTTTCCCCCTGTTGGCCAGGCTGGTCTTGAGCTCCTGACTTGATGTGATCCACTCGCCTTGGCCTCCCAAAGTGCTGGGATCATAGGCGTGAGCCACGACACCCGGCCCACTGATGGGGTTATAAAGGTGAAGAACTAGTCTAGTGCAGAATGCAGAGTAAACAGACAAATACAATGTGATTGAGCTGTATTGTTAAATACAGGAAAGGACTATCAGGAAGACTTTTTGGAAAAAGTGTCTACACTGAGACCATAAGAATTAGTAGGAATCAGTCAAATAAATGTGGGAGGAGGAGAAAGGGATTATTCCAGGTAAAGAAAACAAGTCCAAGGCTTGAGAGGTAAAAGGTGGCTTGGTGTGGTGGAAAAGGTGAAAGAAATTTGCGACTGGAGAGCAAGAAATATGGTGGAGAGGGACTAAAAAAAAAAAGTAGACAGGGAGAGCCCAGATGCTGAAGGGTCTAGAAAGCCTCAGTATGGTTTTGGAGCTTTGTCCTGAAGGCAATAGAATGCCTTTGAATTGTCTGAAGCAGGTGGTAAATTGATCAGGTCTACTTTTTGCAAAGTGGAGAATGCTTTGGAAGGAAGCAAGTGTGCACGCAGCGGGACCCGTTAGACTAATGTATAAATCCTGCCTAGAGGTCATCACTGGACAGGGGAGGTGGGGGAGGCGGTGAAGATAAAGAAAAGGGGATGAATTTGAAATATCCTGTTTTAAAAGGAGGTAGAATCCACAGAACTTGGCAATGGATTGGATGTGACAAGTGAGAGGAATCAGTGATGACTGCCAGGTTTCTGACCTGAACGAGTGGATGGATGAAGGGAAGCCGAGTTTTGGGGGGAAAGAGAAACATAATACTAACATTTAAAACATAATAAGGCTAAGAGGCTGAAGGAAAGGGTAGAACCTTCAATCCGAGCCGAGCACGGCCGACAGCGCTGGGCAGCCTCCCACGCCTTTTTCTCCGCGAGGCCCACGCAACCGGCCAACTAAAGCGAAGAACCACGTGAGGGTGACCCCACTGGGCACCGGGCGCGAGCCCCGCGCATGCCCGTTGGGTCCCAGAGGCCGAGTCTGCGCAGTTTGGGGAATTCAGGCCCATAGGCTCCCCGCCTTTGCGTCGCCCCGAGCATCCAGGCGCGGTCATGTGCTACCTTTTGCACGTATCCGGTAGTCCCTCTGTCCGCCTGGGACGCCTAGCCCCACCCACCGTTCCCGCCCCTTCCGTGTTTTGGTGCGCACGGGTTCCGTCAGACACTACTACCATTGGCTGTCAGTCGGATCCGAGGACGACGATTGGCTTTCCTTGACCGTCCCTCAAGCGCCTCCCCGGAGATGGTCTGAGGTGGGAGAAAAAGTGAAGAGACTCGGTGCGGACGGACGGTAAGCTCGGGTATGTTCTCTGCAGGGGCTGCAGGAGGCCGGGCTCTTCCCGAGTCACTTCGGCGAGTCTTCTTGCCGCTTGGCCACGCTGGTCTGCCCTGATCCGGTCCCCTCACCCCGACTTGAACCTTCCTGCTTTCTAGTCTAGGGTCTTCGCTGCGGCTGAGAGTCGGTCGCTGCCACGCCTTGGGGGAAGGATTCCGGGAAGCCTGCGGGACTGTGAGTGGAGAGGTTTTGTCCAACGGGACAGTCTCCTTCCTTCTGTCCAAATTCTATTTGTCCTTCGAGGCGTGGTGTGGGCCCCACCGCTTAGGGGAGCCTTCCTTTTCGCCTGACTGCGGAGGTTTCTTTCTGTCCTGGTCTCCCTCATCGGGTACTTTGTTTTTGGTCGTTGTCTTCACATATCAGTCTTACCTCTTTGGCCAAATTATGAGTTCTTAGGCCTTTAGGACCCCCTTTTTCTTGAATACCACAGTTCATTCATTGTCTTGCCTTACAATATGTGCTCTCTTAAGTGTTAAGAGGGTGGAATGATAATCATGCCCCTGTCTCCTCAGAGTAGAAACAAGCGACACAGAAAGAGAAATTAAAGAAGGCAGGAGGACAGTCAGAGAGAGTCAGGGAGTTTTGCCTAGATTTCAGATCATTCTGTATCTCCAGCTAGCTTGCCTCCTTGGTCTTACCCACTAGTCTAACAGCAGGTGTATGTTTAGAATATTTGTGCTCGGCACAGTATAGGGACACAGGCAGGTATGATATGGTTTCTACTCAGAAGCTTCTTATAGTCCAATTGGGTAAACGAGACTAGAACATATAAAACGACCGTGGCAACATAAAAATAGGGTTGAGGTTTTATGATATCAGCTGTGCCAGCCATAGAACTAAGGAGCAAAAGTAGATCCAGGGATGGGGTAGTTTAGGAAGGCTTCCCGGAATGTGATTACCTCCTGATATTTATTGAGTAACTGGGGTGTACAAAGCTCTGTGCTGAATCTGGGAATGAGAAATGAGTAAGTGATGGCTACCATCCTGAGAAACTCCTAGTCTAGGGGAAACAAGTTTCATTGCAGTGATAGCAAAGATGTGGATGGATGCTGTGGGGAGGAGATGGGATATGCCAGCTGTACCTGGATGAATTGGGAAAGGGGTCATCAAAGAGAGGGCTTTTAGGTTTGAAGGGCAAATAGAAGTTGCATAGGCAGGTCTGTCGCGGTGGCTCACACCTGGAATCACAGCACTTTGGGAGGCCGAGGCGGGCGGATCACTTGAGGTCAGGAGTTTGAGACCAGCCTGGCCAACATGGCAAGACCCTATCTCTACTAATACTACAAAAATTAGCCGGGCGTGGTGGTGCGAGCTTATAGTCGCAGCTATAATACGTCGGAGGTTAAGTCACAAGAATCGCTTGAACCTGGGAGGCGGAGGTTGCAGTGAGCCAGGATCACACCACTGCGCTCTAGCCTGGGCAACAGAGCAAGACTCCATCTCCAAAAAAAAAAACAAAAGAACTTGCGTTGGCATAGAGTTTTAGGAGAATGTAGGGTATTCAGAGACAAAGATGATGGAATCAGAGGAAGAAGGAGTGAAGTATGGGTGAGGAAGCCAGAGAACAGCATCGTGTGGGGGAAAGCATGATCTCTGGATTGGAATGAGGGTGCTCTTACATCAGATGAAGTGTAGAGAGGACTCACCACAGGGCTGACACACCATAGCCTCTCAATAGATGTTCGTTTCCCTACCTAGACCTGGAGAAGTAAAAATGAGACCACTTTGAGAAGAGCCTTGCATTTCATACTGTAATAGAGAGTCAGAGGAGGTGTGGGATTTTATGACTTTTGGAAGCTTTTTTTCTACTTTTCTTACCCCAACATTATAAAAAGCAGTCAATATTCAATATTTCTTTCTTCTTCTTTTCAATATTTCTTTCTTCTTCTTCTTCTTCTTTTTTTTTTTTTTTGACAGAGTTTGGCTCTGCCGCCTAGGATGGAGTACCATGGTGTGATCTTGGCTCTTTTGCAACCTCTGCCTGCTGGGCTCAAGCCATCCTCCCACCTCAACCTCCCAAGTAGCTGAGACTACAGGTGCATGCTACCATATCGGCTGTTTTTCTTTGTTTGTTTTTTGACATGGAATCTTGCTTTGTCGCTAGGCTGGAGTACAATGGTGCGATTTGGGCTCACTGCAACCTCCGCCTCCCGGGTTCAAGCGATTCCCCTGCCTCAGCCTCCCTGGTAGCTGGGACTACAGGCGTATGCCACCACACCCAGCTACTTTTTTGTATTTGGCCAGGATGGCGTCGATCTCCTAACCTTGTGATCCGCCCACCTCGGTCTCCCAAAGTGCTGGGATTACAGGCATGAGCCACTGTGCCTGGCTGATTTTTGTATTTTTAGTAGAGACGGAGTTTCGCCATGTTGCCCAGGCTTGTCACAAACTCCTGAGCTCAAGCCATTTGCTCACCTCGGCCTGCCAAAGTGCTAAGATCGTGAGCCACTGCGCTCGGCCCAGCAGTCAACATTTGTAATAGGGATTCACTGTTAGTCTGTGAGCAGCTCAGCAGCCCCACATACACCCCAGAGTGTTAAGGATGACTGGACTCTTCTCTGAGGAGGAGAAAAGGCTATGTAGGTATAGTAGGTTCAGAAAAGCCTGTATTGGAGGCATGAAGGATCTTCTGTTTTTTTGTATTTTCTGTTTTTTTCCTTTTAGTATTCAGTAAAGGCCTTTTTCAGAGTCCCCACCTGTCTCAGGTAGGCCAGAGAGAGCAACATGGTGGGGTCAGCAAGAATCAGTGAGAATTCCTGAGGAGAAGGTGACACTCGGGAGACAGAGCCAAGGCCAGCTAGTGTCCTCTGTCTACTAGAAGGTTTGCTTGCAATGTCACCCTCTGTTCTGTATTTTGTTTATTCTTTATTGTTACTCAAAGTATGCTTCTGGAACTGCTTGTATCACAACTGGGGTGCTGAGTAAAAAGGGCACATTTCTAGGCTTAACCTCTGCCTTCCTGAATCTGAACTTCTCAGGCAGACGCTGGATAACTCTACATTCATGTGCAGATCTAAAATTGAGAACTGGCCGGGCATGGTGGCTCACATCTGTAATCCCAGCACTCTGGGAGGCTGAGGTGGGTGGATCACCAGAGGTCATGAGTTTGAGACCAGCCTGGCCATCATGGTGAAACTCCATCTCTACTAAAAATACAAAAATCAGCCAGGTGTAGTGACACACCTGTAATCCCAGCTACTCAGGAGGCTGAGGCAGGAGAATCACTTGAACCCTGGAGGTGGAGGTTGCAGTGAGCTGAGGTTGCGCCACCGCATTCCAGCCTGGGCGACAGAGCAAGACTCTGTCTCAAACAATAAAAATAAAATAAAATTGAGAACCTTTAGTTGTGTGTGTGTGTGTGTGTGTGTGTGTGTGTGTGTGTTTGAGTGTTTGAGACAGTCTCACTCTGTCGCCCAGGCTGGAGTACAGTGGAATACAGTGGCACAATCTTGGCTCATTGCAGCTTCTGCCTCCCAAGTTCAAGCGATTTCCTGCCTCAGCCTCCCGAGTAGTTTGTGCAACCATGCCACCATGCCACCATGCCTGACTAATTTTTGTATTTTTAGTAGAGACAGGGTTTCACCATGTTGGCCAGGTTGGTCTTGAACTCCTAACCTCAGATGATCCACCTGCCTTGGCCTCCCAGACTGCTGGGATTACAGGTGTGCACCACTGCGCCTGGCCAAGAACCTTCAGTTCTGTGTTTATCTTTCTTCAATAAATATTTATTACAGACTGGGTGCAGTGGCTCATTCCTGTAACTCCAACACTTTGGGAGGCTGAGGCAGATGGATTGCTTGAATCCAGGAATTCGAGACCAGCCTGGGCAACATGGCAAAACTGTGTTGCTACAAAAACAAAATAAAAATTAGACAGATGTGGTGGCGCATGCCTGTGGTCCCAGTTACTTGGGAGGCTGAGGTGGGAGGATCTCCTGAGCCTGGGGAGGTCAAAGCTTCAGTGAGCTGTGATTTTGTGCCACTGTACTCAGCCTGGGTGACAGAGTGAGACTCTGTCTCAAGAAAAAAAAA
Organism: Trachypithecus francoisi; assembly: GCF_009764315.1. NCBI lineage: Eukaryota > Metazoa > Chordata > Mammalia > Primates > Cercopithecidae > Trachypithecus > Trachypithecus francoisi. Next base: position 107,465,559 of record NW_022681473.1, read on the forward strand.
AAATTGTTACATGCCTAAGCATGCCTAGCAGTGTATAGACTAACCCAAGGTGCAGTATAAACTACATAGATAACGGCTTTTTATGTTCAAATGGAATCTACATTTTAACAAGGTATTAGCAGAGTGGTGGAGTAAACCATTGGATAGGTTAGGTAAAGGCAGATTGTATGGCACTTTGAAAGTCTGGCAGGGGACTTATGATTCAGTAAGAAATAAGGAGCTTCTGGGCTCATCTGCAGGCTATATGAAGTAGAACCGTATATGGACTAGAGTCAGCTCAACATGACCCTGCCATTACCACTAGTGTGTGGCTGTGAGCAAGACAGTTGACCTCTGGAACTTAAGGTGTTTATGTTTTTTTTTTTTTTTTTTTTTTTTGAGACGGAGTCTCGCTCTGTCGCCTGGGCTGGAGTGCAGTGGCCGGATCTCAGCTCACTGCAAGCTCCGCCTCCTGGGTTTTATGCCATTCTCCTGCCTCAGCCTCCAGAGTAGCTGGGACTATAGGCTCCCACCACCTCGCCCAGCTAGTTTTTTTGTATTTTTTAGTAGAGACGGGGTTTCACCATGTTAGCCAGGATGGTCTCGATCTCCTGACCTCGTGATCCGCCCGTCTCAGCCTCTCAAAGTGCTGGGATTACAGGCGTGAGCCACCGCCCGGCCTCTTAAGGTGTTTATCTATAAATGAGGTTAAAAATATCACCTACCAGGCCGGGCGCGGTGGCTCAAGCCTGTAATCCCAGCACTTTGGGAGGCTGAGACGGGCAGATCACGAGGTCAGGAGATCGAGACCATTCTGGCTAACATGGTGAAACCCCGTCTCTACTAAAAAATACAAAAAACTAGCCGGGCGAGGTGGCGGGCGCCTGTAGTCCCAGCTACTTGGGAGGCTGAGGCAGGAGAATGGCGTAAACCCGGGAGGCGGAGCTTGCAGTGAGCTGAGATCCGGCCACTGCACTCCAGCCCGGGCGACAGAGCGAGACTCCGTCTCAAAAAAAAAAAAAAAAAAAAATCACCTACCAGCTGAGCGTGGTGGCTCACGCCTGTAATCCCAGCACTTTGGGAGGCCAAGGCGGGTGGATCACCTGAGGTCAGGAATTTGGGACTAGCCCAACCAACATGGGGAAACCCTGTCTCTACTAAAAATATAAAAATTAGCCAGGCATGGTGGCAGGCACCTGTAATCCCAGCTACTCGAGAGGCTGAGACAGGAGAATCGCTTGAACCCGGAGGCGGAGGTTGCAGTGAGCTGAAATCTAGCCATTGCACTCCAGTCTGGGAGACAAGCGAAACTCAATCTCTCTTTTTTTTTTTTTTTTTTTTTGAGGCGGAGTCTCGCTCTGTCACCCAGACTGGAGTGCAGTGGCGCAATCTCTGCTCACTGCAAGCTCCGCCTCCCGGGTTCACGCCTTTCTCCTGCCTCAGCCTCCCGAGTAGCTGGGACTACAGGCGCCCGCCACCTCGCCCAGCTAGTTTTTTTTTTTTTTTTGTATTTTTTAGTAGAGATGGGGTTTCACCATGTTAGCCAGGATGGTCTCGATCTCCTGACCTTGTGATCCGCCCATCTCGGCCTCCCAAAGTACTGGGATTACAGGCTTGAGCCACCGCGCCCGGCCAACTCAATCTCAAAAAAAAAAAAAAAGCACCTACCCCAAAGGGTGGTGTTGGTAATTAAATGACATAATGCAAATAAAATGCTTACTATGGTGCTTGACATATAATAAGTGTGAAATTAAAAACAAAAAGATTTATTATCTTCATTTTGCAGATGAGAGTATTCAGAAGTTACGAGTTAAGTTCTTGACAAAGGTCATACAGCTAGTAGGTGGTGAACAATGGAGCCAGGATTTGAACGCTGATCTTTCTCAAAAGCCATCTGTTCGAACCTGACCATTGTTCTTCCTCACATAGGAAGAATTCCTTCTTGGTGGGTTGCTCTGAAGCTTCATGAGAAAATGTCTGTTAAAGCGTTTAGCTCAGTTTAGCCTGGCACACACTCAGTAGTGTTAGTTTTTGTTCTCCCTTTCCACAAACACCAGACATCCTCCAGGGATTTAAGGAATTACTCCATCCTTACTGTAAAAGTGCAGGGTTTCTCATGGGTCACTGGAACAACACGTGCTGATTCTAGGCAGGCTGCCTGCCCAGCTTTTTGCCCCCAGCAGCACCTGGGTGGAATTCTTGCAGCTGTGGATTTCTTCCTCTTCCTCTAGGGTGAAGGCCATGCCACCTCCTGGGAAAGTTCCTCGAAAGGAGAATCTGTGGCTCCAGTGTGAGTGGGGGTCCTGCTCCTTTGTGTGCTCAGCCATGGAAAAGTTCTTCGAGCATGTCACTCAGCACCTGCAGCAGCACCTGCACGGCTCTGGGGAGGAGGAGGAAGAGGAAGAGGAGGATGACCCACTTGGTAAGACAGCAGGACACAGGAAGGGGAGGAGCTCAAAGAAAGGTGGAAAATCTGACTTTCTTTTCCTTAGAGGAAGAAGGCGGCCTGAGAGAATGGTGATTTATTTTCCTAATTGTGTTTTTGTTGTATATAAAAACATTTTAAACTCATTTATAGAAAACTCAGTCAACAAGGATATAAGGAATAAATCTGCCATCCTGCCATCAAAAAGTAATTGCTGACAGTACTTTAGTGAACATTATTTTTGACATCTCTTTGCATGTGTTTACATATATTTAAATACAGATGAATATGCTTTTTTTTAAAGATATTTCTGTACAAGTTGTTGGCAACCTTTTTTTTTTTTTTTTTTTTTTACTCTGCTAGTATTCCCAATTTTTTTTTTCTTTTACTGCAACCAGTCAGAAATGCATCTTATTTTTTAGAGACAGGGCTTCTTCACCTTGTCACCCAGGCTGGAGTCCAGTGTCATGATCATAGCTCATTGCAGCCTTCAACACTCAAGGGATCCTCCTGCCTCAGCCTCCCGGGTAGCTAGGACTGCGGGCATGTACCACCACCACACGCCAATGTTTTTTTTTTTAATTTTTATTTTTTTTAGAGACAGGATCTTGCTTATGTTGCCCACAGATCTCAGACTCCTGGCCTTGAGCAGTCCTACCTCAGCCTCCTGAGTAGCTGGGACTATTGGCGTGTGCCACCGAGTCCAACCCTACTCCCACCTCCGAATTTTTTTTTGTTTTTGCTTTGAGACGGAGTCTTGCTCTGTTGCCAGGTTGGAGTGCAGTGGTTCAATCTCGGCTCATTGCAACCTCCGCCTCCCAGGTTCAAGCGATTCTTCTGCCTCAGCCTCTGGAGTAGCTGGGACTACAGGCGTGCGCGACCACGCCCAGCTAATTTTTGTACTTTTAGTAGAGATGGGGTTTCACCTTATTGGCCAGGATGGTCTCAATCTCTTGATATCGTGATCCGCCTGCCTCAGCCTCCCAAAGTGCTGGGATTACAGGCTTGAGCCACCGCGCCCAGACCCGTCTCACACTTTTTAACCTTTCTCTGACTTATGTTTTAGGTATGCCTTTTATCAATAGCAAATAACTGGGATTTTAATAAAATCCAATCTGAAAACAATAACAATAGTGAACTCTTCTGTAGTACCTACTGTGTGTCAAGTATTGCTGAGTACTTTTTCTTTTTTTTTTTGAGACAGAGCCTCGCTCTTGTCGCCCAGGCTGGAGTGCAGTGGTGCGATCTCAGCTCACTGCAACCTCCACCTCCCGGGATCAAGCAATTCTGTTGCCTCAGCCTCTTGCCATGATTACAGGTGCCCGCCACCACACCTGGCCAATTTTTGTACTTTGAGTAGAGATGGGATTTCACCATGTTGGCCAGGCTGGTCTCGAACTTCTGACCTCGGTTGATCCACCTGCCTCAGCCTCCCAAAGTGCTGGGATTACAGACGTGAACCACCTCGCCTGGCCAGTACTTTTTTAAACCAACATTAAAGCACTGTTTCCCACAGAGCCTATGAGATAGGCACTATTATTATTTTTTATTATTATTATTTTTTTTTTTTTTTGAGTGGAGTCTCGCTCTGTCTCCCAGGCTGGAGTGCAGTGACCGGATCTCGGCTCACTGCAAGCTCCGCCTCCCGGGTTTACGCCATTCTCCTGCCTCAGCCTCCCAAGTAGCTGGGACTACAGGCGCCCGCCACCTCGCCCGGCTAGTTTTTTGTATTTTTTAGTAGAGACGGGGTTTCACCGTGTTAGCCAGGATGGTCTCGATCTCCTGACCTCGTGATCCACCTGTCTCGGCCTCCCAAAGTGTATTATTTTTTAGACAGAGTCTTGCTGTGTCGCCAGGCTGGAGTACGGTGGTGCAATCTTGGCTCACTACAACCTCTGCCTCCTGGGTTCAAGCGATTCTCCTGCGCTGGCCTCCCAAGTAGCTGGGATTACAGGCGTGTGCCACCACGCCCGTCTAATTTTTTTTTGTACTTTTAGTAGAGACGGGTTTTCACCATGTTAGCCAGGATGCCCTGTTGGCCAGGTTAGTCTTGAACTCCTCACCTCAGGTGATCTGCCCGCCTCAGCCTCCCAAAGTGCTGGGATTATAGACGTGAGCCACCACGCCTGGCCAGTACTTTTTTAAACCTACATTAAAGCACTGTTTCCCAAAGAGCCTATGAGATAGGCACTATTATTATTTATTATTTATTATTATTTTTAGACTGAGTCTGGCTCTGTCGCCAGGCTGGAGTGTGGTGGTGTGATCTCGGCTCACTGCAATCTCCCCCTCCTGGGTTCTAGCAATTCTCCTGCCTTAGCCTCCCTAGTAACTGGGATTACAAGTGCATGCCACCATATCCAGCTAATTTTTTTTGTATTTTTAGTAGAGATAGGGTTTTGTTGTGTTAGCCAGGATGGGATAGATACTATTATTATGCCCATTTTACAAATAAGGAAATGGAGGCACAGAGGAATAAAATAACTTGCCCAAAGTCATGGTACTAATAAGTGGCAGGATTTAAAAGAAAAAGGAGGCCGGGCGCGGTGGCTCAAGCCTGTAATCCCAGCACTTTGGGAGGCCGAGACGGGCGGATCACGAGGTCAGGAGATTGAGACCATCCTGGCTAACACGGTGAAACCCCGTCTCTACTAAAAATACAAAAACTAGCCGGGCGAGATGGCGGCGCCTGTAGTCCCAGCTACTCGGGAGGCTGAGGCAGGAGAATGGCGTAAACCCGGGAGGCGGAGCTTGCAGTGAGCTGAGATCCGGCCACTGCACTCCAGTCCGGGCAACAGAGCGAGACTCCGCCTCAAAAAAAAAAAAAGAAAAAGGAGAAAAACCTTTTTTTTTTTTTTGGAGATGGAGTCTTACTCTGTCGCCTAGGCTGGAGTGCAGTGGTGCAATCTTGGCTATTTGTAACCTCCATCTCCCGGGTTGAAGTGATTCTCTTGCCTCAGCCTCCCGAGTAGCTGAGATTACAGGTGCCCGCCACCATGCCCGGGTATTTTTGTGTTTTTAGTAGAGACGGGGTTTCACCATATTGGCCAGGCTGGTCTCAAACTTCCGACCTTGTGATCCACCCGCCTCAGCCTCCCAAAGTGTTGGGATTACAGGTGTGAGCCACTGTACCTGGCCAAAACAACTTTTTTTTAGAGACAGAGTCTCGCTGTGTTACCCAGGTTGATCTTAAACTCTTGGCCTCAAGTGATCCTCCTGCCTCAGCAGGCTGAGCAGCTGGGACTGTAAGCATAGACCATTGCATCTGGCAGGAATACATTTTTCTTTTCTTTTTTTTTTTTTTGTGGGAGTGCAGTGGCTCATCTCCGCTCACTGCAAGCTCCACCTCCCGGGTTCACACTGTTCTCCTGCCTCAGCCTCCCTAGTAGCTGGGACTACAGGTGCCTACCACCACACCGCCTAATTTTTTTGTCTGTTTTTTAGTAGAGACGGGGTTTGACTGTGTTAGCCAGGATGTTCTTGTCCTGACCTCGTGATGTGCCTGCCTTGACCTCCCAAAGTGCTGGGATTGCAGGCATGAGTCACCGTGCCCAGGGTTTTATTTTTTTATTTTTTTTTGAGATGGAGTCTTGCTCTGTCGCCTAGGCTGGAGTGCAGTGGCTGGATCTCAGCTCACTGCAAACTCCGCCTCCTGGGTTTACGCCGTTCTCCTGCCTCAGCCTCCTGAGTAGCTGGGACTACAGGTGCCCGCCACCTCACCCGGCTAGTTTTTTGTATTTTTTAGTAGAGACAGGGTTTCACCGTGTTAGCCAGGATGATCTCGATCTCCTGACCTCGTGATCCACCTGTCTCGGCCTCCCAAAGTGCTGGGATTACAGGCTTGAGCCTCTGCGTCCGGCCTGTTTTATTTTTTAAATATGTTTTTATTTTGCCTGTGACTCAGCCCTCAGGAGGTTCTGAGAAATGTGTCGAAGGAATACATTTTGTATCACAGCCTTGTACACCAAAGTTAAAGAAAAAAAACGTTGAAATAATACTTTTTTCACTGAATGCTTTCTGCAATGTTCTATCCTATTCTCTTTTATTTAAAAAGAAAATGGGGCTTTTTCTTTTTCTTTTTCTTCCTTTTTTTTTTTTCTGAGACAGAATTTCCCTCTTGTTGCCCAGGCTAGAGTGCAATGGCGTGATCTCGGCTCACTGCAATCTCTGCTCACTGCAATCTCTGCCTCCCAGGTTCAAGTGATTCTCCTCCCTCAGCCTCCTGAGTAGCTGGGATTACAGGCATGCACCACCATGCCTGGATAATTTTGTATTTTTAGTAGAGACAGGGTATCTCTATGTTGGTCAGGCTGATCTTGAACTCCTGAACTCAGGTGATCCGCCCACCTCAGCCTCCCAAAGTGCTGGAATTACAGTCATGAGCCACCGCACCCAGCCCAAAAATGTGGTTTATAGTTCATTGAACTGATTTCATCACCCACTAGTGGGTCACAACAGTCTGAAAAACTCTATTCTATAGGAAATACGGAGTCAGCTCTCCTTCTCCCACCCCAAATTCTGTTTTAAGTCTGGTGACTGTGAACCATAACTGATAGTTTCAAAATTCAAGTCATACTTATACAAAAGAAAAATTGGGGCATGATTATATTTTCTAAAGTATCTGTGTTTCAAAACAAGTTAACTTCCATAAAGCACTGAAAATATAGTATTTAGAGATGCTAGAGAGATAGGAAATGGATTGGAAGAGTTGATGGAGCCTTCTTGGAGAAGGCAGATCTTTTTTTTTTTTTTTTTGAGACGGAGTCTCGCTCTGTCACCCGGGCTGGAGTGCAGTGGCCAGATCTCAGCTCACTGCAAGCTCCGCCTCCCGGGTTCCGCCGTTCTCCTGCCTCAGTCTCCCGAGTAGCTGGGACTACAGGTGCCCGCCACCGCGCCCGGCTAGTTTTTTTTTTTTTTTTTTTGTATTTTTAGTAGAGACGGGGTTTCACCGTGTTAGCCAGGATGGTCTTGATCTCCTGACCTCGTGATCCGCCCGTCTCAGCCTCCCAAAGTGCTGGGATTACAGGCTTGAGCCACCGCGCCCGGCCTAGAAGGCAGATCTTAAGCAAAACATGAGGGGAAGCAGGACTGGTGGTTTTACAAGAAGTGGGAGGTGTCTGAGATCGAGAGGCAGCATCTTCGTCAGGAACTGCAGAAACACATGTCAGAGGTCTTGCATGCCGGCCATTTCTGCTGTCTGTTTCTGGCATAGGCCTTGCACACACTCTCACCTCTGCCTAGACCATACTTCTCCTATTTACAGATACTCATCTGTTGTCCTTCAGAGTTCAACATGGGGACGCTACTCAGAACACCATGTTTACATCAAATTATCTCTGTTTAATACTTTTATAGCACCATGTATATCCCCACTTTGTAACACTCATCACTGGTTGCAGTTTTATATTTATAGATCTGATTATTTGATGAATATGCTTTCTCCCTGACTGAAAGCTATGTGAGGGCAAGGAGTGGGACACTTTTTACTTGTTAGAGTCCCTCTACCTGGCACCCAATTTATGTTCATTAAATACTGGTATTTGCTAAATGAACTCCTGGTAATTGGGTTAGAGTCCAGCCTCCTCACTCTCTGTTTAGTGCTGCAGGGGGAAGGTGACCTGAGCCTTGGAAAGTGTCCGACTCTTCGTTTTAAACCCCTTTCTACAGAGGAAGAATTCTCCTGCTTGTGGCAGGAATGTGGCTTTTGTTCTCTGGACAATTCTGCTGACCTCATCCGCCATGTCTACTTCCACTGCTACCACACCAAGCTGAAACAGTGGGGGCTGCAGGCCTTGCAAAGCCAGGCTGACCTCGGCCCCTGCATCCTGGACTTCCAGAGCCGGAACGTCATCCCTGATATCCCTGACCACTTCCTGTGTCTGTGGGAGCACTGTGAGGTCAGCAGGCAGTGCCAGTAATTGGGGTGGAAGGAAGCTGGGGGTCTTAACTCTGAAGCCTTGTCCCTTTCAGGGATGCCTTATATTTCCAAGATTCCTGCTAGTATCTCTCCTCCATTTCTTTTGCTCTCTTTAAAATTTATTTATTTTTTACACACAGGCTCTTGGTCTGAAGCCCAGGCTAGAGTACAGTGGTGCAATCACAGCTCACTGTTACCTTTAACTCCTGGGCTCAAGCAATCCTCCCACCTCAGCCTCCCAAGTAGCTAGGACTACAGGCATGTACCACCATGCCCTGCTAACTTCCAAATTTTTTGTAGAGACAAGGTCTGGGTATGTTGCCCAGACTGGTCTCGAACTCTTGGCCTCAAGTGATTCTCCTGCCTCAGCCTCTTGAAGTGCTGGGATTATGGGGTTGAGCCACCACTGTGCCTGGCCACTCCTCCATTTCTGTGTAGTGCCTTTCTTCAAACTTTCCCATCCCCATCAAGTTAATTTGGGAGAGAGCCAATAATTCTTTGGGCACATAGGGGTGAGTCCCTCTACCCACCCTCAGTCCTCACCCCAAGTTGCCCTGGCACAGAGTTCCTTCGACAATCCTGAGTGGTTTTATCGGCATGTGGAAGCACACAGTCTGTGCTGTGAATACGAAGCAGTCGGCAAGGACAACCCTGTGGTGCTGTGTGGCTGGAAAGGTAGGGCTACTCCTTAACTTCTGGCCTCTGGAAGAAACCTTGGGATTGCTGAAGAGCTAGGACAGAAAGGGATAGGGGTCCTACAGGGGCAAGGTTGGCTGCTGGCTGGAGAGACTCAGGGGTACCAGATCCTAGGCAAAGCGGGTTTTGTGGCTGGAGACTGACAGGGCTTCCTTCCTAGGCTGTACCTGCACCTTCAAGGACCGCAGTAAACTTCGGGAGCACCTCCGCAGCCATACCCAGGAGAAAGTGGTAGCCTGCCCCACCTGTGGGGGCATGTTTGCCAACAATACCAAGTTCTTAGATCACATCCGTCGCCAGACCTCATTGGATCGTAAGTAGTCAGAGGAAGTGGGGTAGATGCAGGCTATGCTGCTTGCAATGGGTTAGGGGCATGTTTCTAGCGGGGGTGGCTGCTGAAGAGACCTGCCTCTTGGCTCCCTCTTCTTTTTGGGCTCAAGCACCTCCCATAGTCTCTTTGCTGATTCAGATTCGTAGACATTGTTATTCAGTACTTACTGTGTGTATTACCAGTTACTCAGGGAATCCTCACAACAGCCCCATGAGGTAGGCTTCTTATCCCCCTTTTTGCAGATGAGGAAACTGAGGCTCAGAGAGGTTAAATCACTTACCTGAGATCACACAGCTAGTAAGTGGTGAAGCTGGAATTCTAACTCAGGTTCTCCAAGTCCCATGCTCTTTCCATGATACTGTGTCCATTCATAGCTCCCTAAGCTCTCCTTTTCTCCTTGGGTGGTTCCCTTCTGCCTGGGATGGTTCCCCTCTCCTTTCTGTGCCTGCCCACTATCCCCTACAGCCCTCCTTTCTTCTGCCTGCCCCACCCCAGAGCAGCACTTCCAGTGTTCTCACTGTTCCAAGAGATTTGCCACGGAGCGGCTGTTGCGGGACCACATGCGCAACCATGGTGAGTGGCCTGCGGCCCCCAGCCTCTCTGCTGCCCTCCAAGCTTCCAGAAGTTCTCACATCACAGCCTCCTCTCTGCTTCTCTCAGTGAATCACTATAAGTGCCCTCTGTGTGACATGACCTGCCCGCTGCCTTCCTCCCTCCGCAACCACATGCGTTTTCGTCACAGTGAGGACCGGCCCTTTAAATGTGACTGTTGTGACTACAGGTAAGGGGGACTAGGGACCAGAAAACAGCTCGTGTTCCAGTGTTCCCCATGTCCTCCAATCCCTCCTGATTTCTCATGGCAGCTGCAAGAATCTTATTGACCTCCAGAAGCACCTGGATACCCACAGTGAGGAGCCAGCCTACAGGTGTGATTTTGAGAACTGCACCTTCACTGCTCGCTCCCTCTGCTCTATCAAGTCCCATTACCGCAAAGTACATGAAGTGAGTGGGGCTGGTGGTGCGAAGGGCTAGTGGAAGTATGGGGGACCCTGGGGTGAAGAACTGGTATCATTTTACCCTTCCTTCCCCATCAGGGAGACTCTGAGCCAAGGTACAAATGTCATGTGTGTGACAAATGCTTCACACGGGGCAACAACCTCACCGTGCACCTTCGCAAGAAGCACCAGTTCAAGTGGCCCTCAGGGCATCCCCGTTTTCGGTATGTCTCTCAGCCTCCCTCCCAGATCAACACACTTGTTTGTATACCTTTCCAACAAGTTGTGAAAACCTTAATTTGATGGTGGTTTTATGTCTACCATTTCCATTTAGATGCAAAGAATCCTAAGAATAATGGTGGAGCAAAGCTTATTTTTCTGTTTTTTGATTGTAAGGCATGGTGCCAAACCCAATAAATCGTGCCAAAAAGTCCTGCAGCCAGAACTAGAGCTAGAGTCTAAGGGTTCTGATCCTTAGCTCCAAGGCCTTCTTATAAATCCTTTGACACTTTCACCCTCCAACACAGTCAGTCTCTGTTTCTCTGGTTGGGTTTCTACATAAAACTTTCCATTTTGAGTAATGATCTTTCCCTCTTGCCTTTTCTTCTACATATTCCAATAAAGACCTTTTTTGTCTTCAACTCCTGTCACTTGGAATCCAGGACTTCTTCCATCCCTCATGTTTGTTCCTTACTTTGCCAGCCTTCACGCCATTTCTGTATCCCCCTGCCTGGATTTGCTGCCCTTTATGCTCCTACCTCACCAGGTACAAGGAACATGAAGATGGCTATATGCGGCTGCAGCTGGTTCGCTACGAGAGTGTAGAGCTGACACAGCAATTGCTGCGGCAACCACAAGAGGGATCGGGCCTGGGAACGTCGCTGAACGAGAGCAGCCTGCAGGGCATTATTCTAGAAACAGTGCCAGGGGAGCCAGGACGTAAGGAAGAGGAAGAGGAGGGCAAGGTTGGCGACGGGACAGCCCTCTCAGCCTCTCAGGACAACCCCAGTTCTGTCATCCATGTGGTGAATCAGACCAACGCCCAAGGCCAGCAAGAGATTGTCTACTATGTGCTCTCTGAAGCCCCAGGAGAGCCTCCCCCAGCCCCTGAGCCACCCTCAGGGGGCGTCATGGAAAAGCTTCAAGGAATAGCTGAGGAGCCAGAGATCCAGATGGTTTGAAGGCCGCAGAGCCAGACCATTTCTTCTCCAGGTCCTGGAGTTTGAGCCAGGCAAGTGGCTGTGCCCCTAGTGGACAGCCGTTGCCAATGGATGCCTTTAGGAGTGGTGCTGAGAGCAATGTGGTCCACTCTGGTCTGGGTTTGCATCATTCTACGGACTCTAAAGACTTCCCTTTTCTGCCAGACTGCATTTTGTGGGGAGCCTGAGGACTTTGGATTCTTTGAGGGGATCCTGGATGTGTGTGTTCTTGTTAAAGAGGCTGTTGTCAGGCTTAACCATAACCCTCAAGACATGTTTGACGGTGATTAAATCCTTAGCTCACATCCATTCCCATCTTTAGGGCTCCTTAGGCCCAAGGATGGCATGTGACTGGTCCCTACAAGGGTCCTTGCTTTGTCACCAGCCAAGGCATTGAGAACCAATTAGCCATTTTCCTCTTAAGGTTTCCTCCACAACCCCAAGGACTTTCATGATTATCCTCAGGGACAGGATAGGAGGCATTGAGCGTGTTTATTAACAAATTGTTTTTGGTAATAAAAGAAATGCTTGACTCTTACTCATTTCTTCTTTTTTTTTTTTTTTTTTGAGATGGAGTCTCACTCTGTTGCCCAGGCTGGAGTGCAGTGGCCGGATCTCAGCTCACCGCAAGCTCCACCTCCCGGGTTTACGCCATTCTCCTGCCTCAGCCTCCCGAGTAGCTGGGACTACAGGTGCCTGCCACCTCGCCCAGGTAGTTTTTTGTATTTTTCAGTAGAGACGGGGTTTCACCGGGTTAGCCAGGATGGTCTCGATCTCCTGACCTCGTAATCCGCCCATCTCAGCCTCCCAAAGTGCTGGGATTACAGGCTTGAGCCACCGCGCCCGGCCTACTCATTTCTTCTTACATTTGGTGGCAGTTTAATAGGTAATGAGAATAGCCACCCAGAAGAGGAGCTGAATAGTTAGGCTTGTTCCCCTTGTGGTGACTCAGGTGGTTTGTTTTTTGTTGGCTTAACTGTCCTGTTGTCCTCTCCTCCTCCCCTTGGTGAAACTTCACTATTTCTTCTCAGAGTATATGCCATTTCCATGGAGGTCCCAGGTCTTTGGCTGTGAGTGGGCAGTAGTGGTACTATAGAATGAACAAGAATGGGCTCACCAGGAGGATAGGGCTGCTGACCATGGCCTCACTCTGAATACCGATTAGAACCCAGTGCCTCTAGGGTAGGGGTTCTTTACCTGGGAGTGGGAAGGAAGCGGGGGGTACAGAGTAGATTGGAAAGCCTCCTAGAGAAGGGAGGCAATCAAATGGTCCAGGAACCAAACTAAAAAATTATGTGTGTGCATTTTCCTGGGGAAAGGATCTGTTTTTTGCTGGATTCTCAAAGAGATTGAAACCTTGCAAAATAAGAATCATTATTTAGTCTGGTTCAGCTACTTCTCAGCACCTTGTGTCCATTTTTATGGTCTACTGCTCTACTAGAGAGGTCAAGGAAATAGTCTTAGGTGCACAGGAAGCTACCCAAAAAGGATCTCTGGGCCTTTTTTTTGTGTGTGTGTGTGTTGAGACGGAGTCTTGCTCTGTCACCCAGGCTGGAGAGCAGTGGCCAGATCTCAGCTCACTGCAAGCTCCGCCTTCCGGGTTTATGCCATTCTCCTGCCTCAGCCTCCCAAGTAGCTGGGACTACAGGCGCTCGCCACCTCACCCGGCTAGTTTTTCGTATTTTTTTTAGTAGAGACGGTGTTTCACCATGTTAGCCAGGATGGTCTCGATCTCCTGACCTCGTGATCCGCCCGTCTCGGCCTCCCAAAGTGCTGGGATTATAGGCTTGAGCCACCGCGCCCGGCCTTTTTTTTTTTTTTTTTTTAAAGACAATTCTATTACTAGAAAAACTAAGGTCAGGTGCGGTGGTTCACGCTTGTAATCCCAACACTTTGGGAGGCTGAGACGGGCGGATCACAAGGTCAAGAGATTGAGCCCGTCCTGGCCAACATAGCGAAACCCTGTCTCTACTAAAAATATAAAAATTAACTGGGCATGGTGGTGCGCACCTGTAGTCCCAGCTACTTGGGAGGCTGAGGCAGGAGAATCACTTGAACCCGGGAGGCAGAGTTTGCAGTGAGCCGAGATCATGCCACTGCACTCCAGCCTGGCAACACAGCGAGACTCCGTCTCAAACAGACAAAGAAAGAAACAAAGAAAAACTGTGTGTCTATTTGTGGAAAGAAAAAAATACCTTCATTAATCCCATCAGCCATTTATTGAGTTCCTACTATAGTCCAGGCACAGGTGCTAAGGATACAAAGATGAATAAAACCCAGGACCTTCCCTGGAGGGACTTGCAATGTAGAAGCAAGGAAAGACTAGGTAAGCTGAGTGATAGAAGTTTATCAGGGTACATTTAGAAGGCTCCAAATAGGAGTAGATGGTATTACCTGGGCAAAGAATCAGGAAAGGTTTCATCCAGGAAGAGACCTTCCACCTAACCAAGACTAGATGAAGACTTTAAAGGTTCTAAACTCCAAAAAGATTATAGTGTCCCATTTTTCATATGTAATCAGAATGAAAATATTAAGCCCTGAAACATATTTCAAGTTCAACATGATTATACTTAAAACATACACTGTGTATAGATTGACTATCAAATTCTGTTTCTAATTTTTTCCTTTATTTTTCAGTTCCCCTGTTTTGCTGGTGTTCTAAGCACTGGCGTGGCGTGCCCCTTGAGTAATGCCGCACTAATGACTTTATCCATTCTTCCATGAGCAGTGTCTTTGGGTACAGGCCAGCATTCTATGAAAAGGGCCTTCCCCACTAGTCTCAGTCATGCCCACACCAAATCCCATTGCTCTATCTGGACCATGGAGACAGAAGAAGAGATTCTGGTCTGTTACCATGTGATTCCATTCCCTAGGAGGAGGGGTGACTTGGGATCCTGGACTCAGTATGCATGGCTTAGAAAGTACTGGACCAGGAGTGAGGGGTCATTGTTGAGTAGGCAGCCAAAGGCCTCTGGAAGGATACTAAAGGCTGTGATGGGTGTCAGTGGGCTCCTGGAGGAAGGAGGGTGATGATACTAACTCGGTTACCTTCGAGTTTCACCTAGAGTCAACCCTGGTCCCAGCATCATGGTATCTGAAGATTAAGGAGACACCCTGTCTTAGTGTTCCTTAAAGTGAGTAGGGATAGGAGAGAAGGCAGGTGGTCCAGGAGTTGGAAGCAGATAACTTTTCTTTTATTTGGGGCAAGTTCACAACCACAGAGGACTTAGAATAACTGGGTGGATATAAAAAAATGTCAACTATGGCTGGGTATGGTGGCTCACGCCTGTAATCCTAGCACTTTGGGAGGTTGAGGTGGGCAGATCACTTGAGGTCAGGAGTTCAAGACCAGCCTGGCCAACATGGTGAAACCCTGTCTCTACTAAAAATACAAGTAGTTGGGCATGGTGGCACATGCCTATAGTCCCAGCTACTCGGGAGGCTGAGGTAGGAGTATTGCTTGAACCTGGGAGGCAGAGGTTGGAGTGAGCCGAGATCACATCACTGTACTCCAGGCTGGGCTACAGAGCAAGACTCTGTCTCAAACAAAACAAAACAAAACAAAAAAACAAAAAAGTGTCAACTAAAAAGGAAAATTCAAAAAGAGGCCAGGTGCAGTGACTCGTGTCTATAATCCCAGCACTTTGGGAGGCCGAGGTGGATGGATGGCTTGAACCCAGGAATTCGCGACTAACCTGAGCAACATAACGAAACCCCATCTCTACAAAAAAATACAAAAATTTAACCCAGGCATGATGGTGCATGCCTGTAGTCTCATCCACTCGAGGCTGAGGTGAGAGAATTGCCTGAGCCCAGGGAAGTCGAGGCTGCAGTGAGCTGTGATTGTGCCACTGCACCCCAGCCTGGATGACAGAACAGTGTCTCAAAAAAAAAAAAAAAAAAGAAAGAAAAAGAAAAACGATTCTCCAAGATGAGAAGAGAGAGGAATGATGAATGGTCATGGGGAGTAAATCATTACTGTAAGATTATGACCTAGTGAATTTGGACACTCAATGCATGTTAAATGAATCAATGAATTTTGCTCAAGATCAAGAATCAAATGAGGAACATATCCACTTCATGTACAGTAGCAGAGAGACTTAAGGCTGAGAGGGAAGGGTGGAGGAGATGGTGAAAGCTTCTTCATACTGTGCTAAATAGCTTGGATTTCTTGGCTGGGGAGGGAATGTGGAGGACAAGTAAGTAGATGAAACTTGGAAAGGAATGGGGATGTCCCTGCCCTCATGGAACTTAAGGCTAATTTCCTGAGGGAAAGAGACTGGAAGTCAAAGGGAAGAAGCCAGTGAGAGACAATTTCAAAAATACAAGAGAAGCCTGGTGCGGTGGCTCATGCCTGTAATCCCAGCACTTTGGGAGGCGGAGGCAGAGGCAGGGGCAGAGGTGAGAGGATTGCCTGAGTCCAGGAGTTTGAGACCAGCCAGGCCAGCATGGCAGAACCCAGACTATAAAAAAACTACAAAAAGCAGGGCATGGTGCTGCATGCCTATAATCCCAGCTACTCGGGAAGCTGAGATGGGAGGATGGCTTGAACCTGGGAGATCCAGGCTACAGTGAATTGTGATCATGCCACTGCACTTTAGCCTGGACAACAGAGCCAGACTCTGTCTAAAAAAACAAACAACAACAACAAAAAAAGGGAGAAATACAGGAGAGAGGATATTGATAGGGTAAAGCCCCTAGATTTGGGGTGGGAAGAATATAGAGAACAAGTAGATAAATAAAACTTGGAAAGGAATGGAGTACAGAGAAGAAGGTAGGAGTGGGAGTGGATATGGATTTTATTCATAGGCATAAGGTGGATTTTATGCTCGGTGGTCTCTATTTCATTGATAAAGTAGGAATTAAAGTTATTGAGGATAATTTGTTGGATTAAGGATTTATATGAATTGACACATTTTAGAAATGCCATTAACAGATATAAGAATGAGATAGGCTGGGCGCGGTGGCTCAAGCCTGTAATCCCAGCACTTTGGGAGGCCGAGACAGGAGGATCACGAGGTCAGGAGATCGAGACCATCCTGGCTAACACGGTGAAACCCCGTCTCTACTAAAAAATACAGAAAACTAGCCGGGCGAGGTGGCGGGCGCCTGTGGTCCCAGCTACTCGGGAGGCTGAGGCAGGAGAATGGCGTAAACCCGGGAGGCGGAGCTTGCAGTGAGCTGAGATCCGGCCACTGCACTCCAGACCGGGCGACAGAGCAAGACTCCGTCTCAAAAAAAAAAAAAAAAAAAAAAAAAAAAGAATGAGATAGAAGACCTGACCACCCAGCTGAGGTTGAAGACCAAGATCAGACAGGGGCAACTTCAATACAACCATACAATTTTCTTTTTCTTTTCTTTTCTTTTCTTTTTTGAGACAGAGTCTCGCTCTGTCACCCAGGCTGGAGTACAGTGGCCGGATCTCAGCTCACTGCAAGCTCCGCGTCCCGGGTTTCGCCATTCTCCTGCCTCAGCCTCCCAAGTAGCTGGGACTATAGGCGCCCACCACCTTGCCCGGCTAGTTTTTTGTATTTTTTAGTAGAGACAGGGTTTCACTGTGTTAGCCAGGATGGTCTCCATCTCCTGACCTCGTGATCCACCCGTCTCGGCCTCCCAAAGTGCTGGGATTACAGGCTTGAGCCACCATGCCCGGCCTTTTTTTTTTTTTTTTTTTTTTTTTTAGCAGACAGGAGCACCCCTGGAACAAAAACAGAAGACAGACCACTGGGTGTATCACAGCAATGGCGTGGTGGCCAGGACATGGGTTGCACAGGGCCAAGGAGCAAGGCAATTAGAGCAACTAGAGATGGATCATCAAGTCCAGACTGGACGGTGAGGGCCTGGGAAGCTGAAGGTAGTACAGCAGTTAGTCACACCACTGGAGATTCCAGTGAGGCTTCTGAAGATTAGTGGGCAGAAAGGAAAGGTTGTGGTCAAGAAGGGAACTTCTGTTTAATTGATGCATAATAAGTATGCATATTTATGGGTAATATGTGATATTTTGATACTTTGCATACAATGTGTAATCAAGGTAATTAGGATATCCATCATCTCAAACATTTATCATTTCTTCGTGTTGGGAACATATCAAATCCTTTTCTGGATGTTTTAAAATATACAATAAGTGGCCAGGCAGAGTGGCTCACTCTTGTAATCCCAGCACTTTGGGAGATCTAGGCAGGCAATCACGAGGTCAGGGGTTCGAGACTAGCCTGGCCAACACGCTGAAACCCCATCTCATCTTTTTGTATCTTTTTTGTAAAGATACAAAAAATTAGCCAGGCGTGGTGGTGCGTGCCTGTAATTCCAGCTACTCAGGAGGCTGAGGCAGGAGAATCGCTTGAACCCAGGAGGCGGAGGTTGCAGTGAGCCGAGATCGCGCCATTGCACTCTAGTCTGGACGACAGAGCGAGACTCCATCTCAAAAAAAAAAAAAAAAAAAAGAAATATACAATAAGCTGCTGTTAACTAGAATCACCCTCCTGTGCTGTGGAATGCTAGAACATATTCCTTCCATCTAACTATATTTTTGTAGACATTAACCAATCTCTTCATTCCCTACCCTTCACTTCACTACCCTTCCTTCCTAGCCTCTGGGAACCATCATTCTACTCTCCGCCTTCATGAGATCAACTTTTTTTAGTTCCCATATATGAGTAAGAACATGAGACATTTGTCTTTCTGTGCCTGGCTTATTTCACTTAACACAATGTCCTCCAGTTCCATCTATGTTGCCGCAAATGACAGAATTTCATTATTTTTATTTTTATTTAATTTATTTATCTATTTATTTATTTTATTTATTTTTTTTGACAGAGTCTCACTCTGTAGCCCAGGCTGGAGTGCAATGGCGTGATCTCTGCTCACTGCAACCTCCATCTCCCAGATTCAAGCAGTTCTCCTGCTTCAGCCTCCCAAGTAGCTGGGATTATAGGCACCTGCTACCACGCCCAGCTAATTTTTTGTATTTTTAATAGAGATGGAGTTTCACCATGTTGGCCAGGCTGGTCTCAAACTCCTGACCTCAGGTGATCCACCTGCCTCGGCCTCCCAAAGTACTGGGATTACAGGCATGAACCACTGCGCCCGACCTATTTTTATTTTTATTTTTATTTTTGAGACAGAGTCTGGCTCTGTCCCCCAGGATAGAGTACAGTGGCAAAGTGGCATGATCTCAGCTCACAGAAACCTCCACCTCCCAGGTTCAAGTAATTCTCCTGCCTCAGCCTCCCAGGGAGCTGGGATTATAAGCGTGCACCACCACGCCCAGCTAATTGTTGTATTTTAGTAGAGACAGGGTTTCACCATGTTGGCAAGGCTGGTCTCAAATTCCTGACCTCAGTTGATCCACCTGCCTCGGCCTCCCCAAGTGCTGGGGTTACAGGCATGAGCTGCCGTGCCTGGCCGAATTTCATTCTTTTTTATAGCTGAATAATATTCCACCGTGTGTATGTACTACATTTTCTTTATCCATTCATCCACTGATGGACACTGAGGTTGATTCCATTTCTTGGCTATTGTGAATAGTACTGCAATGAACATGGGAGTGCAGATATCTCCCCGATATACTGATTTCCTTTATTTTGGATATATACCCAGCGGTGGGATTGCTGGATCATATGGTAGGTCTATTTTTAGTTTTTTGAGAAACTTTCATACTGATTTTTGAGACAGATTCTCACTGTCCTCCAGGCTAGAGTGCAGTGGCACAAATCTTGGCTCACTGCAACCTCCATCTCCTGGGCTCAAGCAATTCTCTTGCCTCAGCCTCCCAAGTAGCTGGGATTACATGCATGTGTCGCCACGCCTGGCTAATTTTTTGTATTTTTAGTAGAAGAGGACTTTCACCATGTTGGCCAGGCTGGTCTTAAACTCCTGACCTCAAGTGATCTGCCCGCCTCGGCATCCCAAAGTGCTGGGAACACAGGCGTGAGCCACCGTGCCCGGCCCATACTGTTTTTTATAGTGGCTGTAGTAATTCACATTTCTAACAGTGTACTAGCGTTCCCAGAAAGGGGACATTTTTAAATGGAGCTATTCAGAGTCCAGAGTACGTCTGCAGGGAAGTAGGCTGCTGAATGGAGACAGGTCATTGGTGTAGAATAGACCAAGAGAAATAAAGCATTTTGAATGCCTACTAGGAGTGACCTTTCTGACCCACCCATCAGTGGGGTGGATCTTTATGATATTGTGAAACACATCAGTTGGCCCTCCATATCCGTGGGTTCCACATCCATGGATTCAACCAACTTCAGACTGAAAATATTCAGAAAAAAAAATGGTGGTTGCATCCGTACTGAACGTGTACAGACTTTTTTCCTTGTCATTATTCCCTGAAAATATACAGAATAGTATAACAACTGTTCACATAGCATTTACATAATATTAGATATTCTAACTAACCTAGAGATGATTGAAAGTATATGGGAAGGGCTGGGCGCAGTGGCTTATGCCTGTAATCCTAGCACTTTGGAAGGCTGAAGCAGGCAGATCACTTGAGGCCAGGAGTTCAAGACCAGCCTGGCCATTATGGCAGAACCCCCGTCTTTACTAAAAATTCAAAACTTAGCTGGGCATGGTGGCACATGCCTGTGATCCCAGCTACTTGGGAGGCTGAGACAGGAGGATTGCTTGAGCCCAGGAGGTAGAGATCACAGTGAGCTGAGATCACAGTGAGCTAAGATCACACCACTGCATTCCAGCCCAGGTGACACAGCAAGACTGTCTCAAAAAATATATATATACACACACACACATATATAAAAGCATATATAATGTATAAATATATATTATATATAAGTATATATTTAAGTATATATAAATATGTAAGTATACATTTACATATGTATAAGTATATATAAAATATATAAGTATATATTTTTATATAAGCATATATATTATATATAATATTTATGTAAGTGTGTAGGGAATTCAAAGCCAGCTTTCAAAGATCAGATCAAAACTACTGCAAAGTCTGCTTTAATACATGAAATTAAAAAAAATAAAGTATAGGCTGGGCATGGTGGCTAACGCCTGTAATCCCAGCACTTTGGGAGGCTGAGACAGGCGGATCACGAGGTCAGGAGATCGAGACCATCCTGGCTAACACAGTGAAACCCCGTCTTTACTAAAAACATACAAAAAATTAACTGGGCCTGGTGGTGGGCACCTGTAGTCCCAGCTACTCGGGAAGCTGAGGCAGGAGAATGGCATGAACCCGGGAGGCGGAGCTTGCAGTGAGCTGAGATGGCACCACTGCACTCCAGCCTGGGTGACAGAGGGAGACTCCGTCTCAAAAAAAAGAAAAAGAGGCCAGGCGCGGTGGCTCATGCCTGTAATCCCAGCACTCTGGGAGGCCTAGACGGGCGGATCACAAGGTCAGGAGATCGAGACCATACTGGCTAACACAGTGAAACCCCACCTGTACTAAAAAAATACAAAAAACTAGCAGGGCGAGGTGGCGGGTGCCTGTAGTCCCAGCTACTCGGGAGGCTGAGGCAGGAGAATGGTGTAAAACCCGGGAGGCGGAGCTTGCAGTGAGCTGAGATCCAGCCACTGCACTCCAGCCTGGGTGACAGAGCGAGACTCTGTCTCAAAAAATAAATAAATAGGCCGGGCGCGGTGGCTCAAGCCTGTAATCCCAGCACTTTGGGAGGCCGAGGCGGGCGGATCACGAGGTCAGGAGATCGAGACCATCCTGGCTAACACGGTGAAACCCCGTCTCTACTAAAAAATACAAAAAACTGGCCGGGCGCGGTGGCTCAAGCCTGTAATCCCAGCACTTTGGGAGGCCGAGACGGGCGGATCACGAGGTCAGGAGATCGAGACCATCCTGACTCACACGGTGAAACCCCGTCTCTACTAAAAATACAAAAACTAGCCGGGTGAGGTGGCAGGCGCCTGTAGTCCCAGCTACTCGGGAGGCTGAGGCAGGAGAATGGCGTAAACCCGGGAGGCGGAGCTTGCAGTGAGCTGAGATCCGGCCACTGCACTCCAGTCCGGGCGACAGAGCGAGACTCTGCCTCAAAAAAAAAAAAAAAAAAAAAAAAAAAAAAAAAACAAAAAACTAGCCGGGCGAGGTGGCGGGCGCCTGTAGTCCCAGCTACTCGGGAGGCTGAGGCAGGAGAATGGCGGGAACCCAGGAGGCGGAGCTTGCAGTGAGCTGAGATCCTGCCACTGCACTCCAGCCCGGGCGACAGAGCGAGACTCCGTCTCAAAAAAAAAAATAAATAAATAAATAAATAAAAGAAAAAGAAAAAAAAAGTATATGGGAGGCTGTGCATAGGTTATATGGAAATACTAAACCATTTTATATTGGGACTTGAACATCTGTGGACTTCGATATCCAAAGGGAGTCCCAGAACCAATCTCCCACAGATACTGAGGGACGACTGTACAAATGTACAATATTTGGTCTTTCCCTCATTTCCTGGCATACAACTTCTAAAATCCTTGGACTCTTCACAGTGTAAGTGTCTTTTTGTGACCCAGTGAGTTGACTGAGGGCTGGCAGCACCTAGGTAGCTTCAGGATGGGGGCTGATCACTGGAAAGAACAAGGCAGGATTAGAGGGTTGAGATTTTCAGCCCCACCCCACAACCACCAGGAAGGGGAGAGGGGCTGAAGGTTGAGTTAATCACCAATGACCAATGATTTAATCAATCATGCCTATGTAATGAAGCCTCCATAAAAACTCAAAGGAGGTTCAGAGAGCTTCTGGATAGCTGAACATGTGAAAGTTCCTAGAGAGTTCCTGGAGAGTGCATAGAAGTTCTCCACCCTCTGGCCGGGCACGGTGGCTCACCCATGTAATCCTAGCACTTTGGGAGGCTGAGGTGGGCGGATTGCCTGAGCTCAGGAGTTTAAGACCAGTGTGAGCAACACGGTGAAACCCCGTCTCCACTAAATACAAAAATCAGCCGGGTGTGGCAACATACACCTGTAATCCCAGCTACTCATGAGGCTGAGACAGGAGAATCATTTGAACCTGGGAGGCGGAGGTTGCAGTGAGCCGAGATCGCGCCACTGCACTCTAGCCTGGGCAACAGAGCGAGACTTTGTCTCAAAAAAAAAAAAAAAAAGAAGTTCTCCACCCTCTTCCCACATGCCTCACCTATTGCCTCTCTTTTTCTGTATTCTGTGTAATATCCTTTATAATAAGCTGATAAGTGTAAGTAAAGTGTTTCTCCAAGTTCTATTAGCCACTCTAGCAAAGTAATCAAACCAAACGAGAGGGTTGAGGGAACCGTGATTTATAGCCAGTTGGTCAGAAGCATGAACAGAAACAACCTGCGGCTTGTGATTGGCATTGGAAGTGGGGGGTAGTCTGTGGGACTGAGCCCTCAACCTGTGGCATCTGACACTATCTCCAGGCGGGTAGTGTTGGAATTGAATTGAATTAGAGGACAAGCAGCTGGCGTCCACTGCAGAATTGATTGCTTGCTTAAAGTGTAGGGTAAAACACCCACACATCTGGCGTCAGAAGTGTGTTGTGAGAATATAGTAAGAGAAACTGAGTTTGTTTATTTCTGTATATTCTCAACCCAGTATTAAGGGTAGGAGAACAGGGCCCAGAGAAAAGCTGGGGAGACACCTGATCTGTAAAGCTGGTTCCACCCAAAAGATACAACCAAGAGGTGTGGTGCGAGTTCAAGTTTTAAGAGAAGGAAGAAAAAGAGATAAGAGACTTGGGCAGAGACCCTTGGCATTCGGCAGCTTTGGAGAACCCCACTTTCTTCTTATCAAAGGAAATGGTGGTACATAGCAGGAGAGAGAGGGAGAGACAAACACTGCACTTTAAAAATTCACTTCAGGCCGGGCGCGGTGGCTCAAGCCTGTAATCCCAGCACTTTGGGAGGCCGAGACGGGCGGATCACGAGGTCAGGAGATCGAGACCATCCTGGCTAACACGGTGAAACCCCGTCTCTACTAAAAAATACAAAAAACTAGCCGGGCGAGGTGGCGGGCGCCTGTGGTCCCAGCTACTTGGGAGGCTGAGGCAGGAGAATGGCGTAAACCCGGGGGGCGGAGCTTGCAGTGAGCTGAGATCCGGCCACTGCACTCCAGCCTGGGCGACAGAGCAAGACTCCGTCTCAAAAAAAAAAAAAAAAAAAAAAAAAATTCACTTCAAAATTGCTTGATTTTGTTTCGTTGTTTTTATAATTTTTTTTTTTTTTTTTTTGAGATGGAGTTTCACTCTTGTCACCCAAACTGGAGTACAATGGCACGATCTCTGCTCACTGCAACCTCTGCCTCCCAGGTTCAAGTGATTCTCCTGCCTCAGCCTCCCAAGTAGCTGGAATTACAGGAATGTGCCACCACGCCCAGCTAATTTTTGTATTTTTAGTAGAGACAGGGTTTCACCATGTTGACCAGGCGGGTCTCGAACTCCTAACTTCAGGTGATCCACGCGCCTCAGCCTCCCAAAGTGCTGGGATTACAGGCGTGAGCCACTGCGCCCAGCCTATAATTTTTTTTTAAAAAGCAACAGCAACAGCAGAGACTCTGCCTAGTCTCTAAGGGGTCAGGAGAGGCAATCAATAGTTACCCCTCCACGGCCTCCATGCAGCGCCTATGCACATTTTTCCTTCCTGCCTGGAGGAGCCACAGGAGGACTGGAGAGCTTTGCTGCTACATACCAGCAGGACCCCTGAAGCCAGCTGATTGGGTGGGGCAGGGTGGGGGTTTGCCCTCAGTCTCCTCTTTATCCACCCCTCCTTCCTGGTCCTGGGCTGCATCTCTCCAAGTGACCGGCAGAGGGGCCTTCATTAACAAATACACTTCAAAACCATTCTGTCCAGAGGTGACAGACTGTCATGGTGCGCAAGGGAGGCACAGTGGAAGAGGGACCTGGGATGGTGGAAGCAGAACTGGTCAGTTCCAATATCCCCCCAGTCGAATTCCTTTCCAGCTCCCATAGGACCCTGGTAACCCTCCTTTTTTCCATAGGCCCACAAAGCTGCTTACCAACTGCTTCTCCCACAAATCCCTGCCCAGAGCAGCATGTGTCTGTTAGATTAGCTCCTGGCACTAAGCTGAGATGGGAATTTTCTGCTTCTGCCTTGCTCCTCTTAAGCCAATTATCATCAACCCTTACATGTCATGTCTGGGCCTAGGGAAACAGGCCCTGGATGGAGGCTCTGTCCTGGTGGTGGGGGTGAGGAGGTCTGGGGTGGGAGCTGGGAGAATCCTAGAGAAGGGGGAGAATCCATCTGGGAGGAGTTCTGTTTGGAGGAATAGGGGAGGATCCACCTGGACATTGGAGAAAGTCTGTGGTGGGAAATAGGGTGTTTGTTCTGGGGATGGGAGATCTAGACTAAGGAAAGAAGGTTCTTTTAAGCAATGGTTCTCAAAAGGTGGTCCCTGGACTAGCAGCATCAGCATTACTTGAGAACTTATTAGAGATGTAAATTCTCTGGCTCCACCCCAGATACTGAATCAGAAACTCTGGGAGTGGAGCCCAGTAATCTAATCTGTGTTTTAACAAGCTCTCTAGATGATGTGGATGTGCGCTCAAATTTGAGGACCACTGCTCTTGAGTTACAAGGTCTACTCTAGGAGTTGGAACTGTGTGTTCTCAGGAATCAAAGGTCCATCCTGGGGGATACGTGGTGGGAGTGGGGAGTATCTCTAGGATGGAGAGGGTCTGTGCTAGTGGACCTCTGGAAGGCTGGAAAGGTTCTGTATCCTAGAATGAGAAAGGTCTGTTCAGGGGAACTGACAAAATCTGCTTTATAAAGTGGGAAGGTGACAACAGGTGATGAGGAAGTCTGACATCGTACATAAAGCCACGGTTTAGGATCACTGAGACCTGGATCTGAATCCCTACATCCATCACACTAACTACGTACTTCATACTTGTACTTAACATTTCTGAGCTTCAGTTCCTTATCTAAAACATGGAAGAATAATACTGACTTCAGAACATTGTTACAAGGACTGGTTAGACGGTTCGTTTAATGGGTATTTATGGAGTGCATTTTCTTTTTTTAATTTTTAATTTTTAATTTTTTTTTTTTTTGGTAGAGATGGGGTCTCCTTATATTGCCCACGCTGGTCTCAAAATCCTGGGCTCAAACAGTCCTCCTGCCTGAGCCTCCCAAAGTGCTGGGATTACAGGTATGAGCCACCACACCCGGTTTGGAGTGCAATTTCTGTGTCCAAGTTCTAGGAACATAGTGGAGAAAGAGACTGGCCCAGCCCTTTACTCAGATATCAACCATAGCTCTATGCTATGTGCCTAGCAGGTAGTAGGCATCCAATAAATGTAGTTTCCCCTCCTTTGCTAAGGAAAGGAAGATTCATCTGGGGGAAGGAAATGAGCCTGAACCATGGTGTGACCTGGGAAGTAAGAATGTATGGTCTATGCAGTGGCATGATCATGGCTCACTGCAGCCTTAACATCCCAGGCTCAAGTGATTCTCCTGCCTCGGCCTCCCAAGTAGCTGGGACTACAGGCATGTGCTACTATGTCTGGCTTATTTATTTATTTATTTACTTATTCATTTAATTTTATTTTTTGAGACAGAGTCTTGCTGTGTCTTCCAGGCTGGAGTGCAGTGGCGTGATCTTGGCTCACTACAACCTCTGCCTCCCGGGTTCAAGCCATTCTTGTGCCGTAGCCTCCAAAGTATTATAGGCATGAGCCACCATGCCCGGCTAATTTTTCTAATATTAGTAGAGATGGGAATCTCGCCATGTTGGCCAGGCTAGTCTCAAACTCCCGACCTCAAGTTATCCACCCGCCTTGGCCTCCCAAAGTGCTGGGATTACAGGCATGAGACACCATTCCTGGCCTATAGTCTATTCTTGAGAATGAAAAATTGTAATCTGCTGAGTGTGGTGGCTCATGCCTGTAATCCCAGCACTTTGGGAGGCTGAGGCCGGTGGATCGCTTGAGGTCAGGAGTTTGAGACCAGCCTGGTCAACATGGTGAAACCCCATCTCTACAAAAAATACAAAAAGTAGTCGGGCGTGCTGGTGTGTGCCAGTAGTCCCAGCTATTCAGGAGGCTGAGGCAGGAGAATCACTTCAACCCAGGAGATAGAGGCTGCAGTGAGCTGAGATCTCGCCACTGCTCTCCAGCCTGGGTGCCAGAACCAGACTACGAAAGAAAGAAAGACAGAGAGAGAGAAAAGAAGGAAGGAAAAAAGGAAGGAAATAAGGAAAGAAGGAAAGAAGAAAAGAAGGAAAAGAAAGAAAAGAAGGATGGAAGGAAGGAAGGAAGGGAAAAGAAAGTTGTGTGCCAAAGAATAAAGCTGGGTGGTATTAAGACATGGAGGTTATATCAGGAGGATGAAGAGCCTGTCTAGAAAACAGAGGGAGACAGTCCATTTGGGAATAAGGTTCTGAGAGGCCCAATTAGCAGGGTGGGTAAAAGCTGGGACTTTGGGGTTCAAGCCCTGCTCTGCCACCAACTATTGCTTAACCTCCCTATGCCTCAGTTTTTCATCTCTAAAGGGGGGTTGTTAAACCTGTCTCATAGGGATATTGTGAAGATTAAATGAGATAATGCCTAGTACAAAGTAGTTAATAAATGCAACTTTTGGGGGATGGGGAGGTCTATAGTAGCTGATGGGAGGTTGACTTGGAGAATGGAGGGTCCATCTGGAGAGTAGGAGGTTGGTCCTGAGGAATGGTGGTGATGGTGGGGCATGGAGTTGGGAGAAGACAGGAAAGACTGGATCCAAACCCCACATAAACCTCACTGTTACAGGGCGGGGCCTAGAGAAATCCTCCAGGGACCACCAGCTTTTAGGGCTGTGGAGAGGTGGTTGGCAGTGGAGAGGTTTGACTGCTAGTAACCTCTCAACTGCTGCAGTAAGGAGAAGCCTCAGCGGTGGCAGTCGCACCAGCAGCCTCAGAGCCTTCCCTCCCATCGTCTCTGCTGTGTGACAGGTGGGAACTTAAAAGCTCAGGTCACGTGTCTTGGCTAGCTAACCTACTTACCCCTTGAAGACATAGTGGCTGGGATAGGCAAGGGCCAAGAGGAATTGGCTGAGAAAGGGGCAGAGCAAGGGAAAGCCCCAAGTATGTTCTGGGGACCTACATTTGAAGTCTTTGGGGGCAAGGGAGAATGTGCAGGTGCATGAGATTCCCGGAGCACTGTCTGCGAGCCCTGTGCATGCCCTGGCACACAGGTCCCTCCAGGATATGGCATGTGCCTGTCTTGAAGGCCTGTATCTGGCTATTTGACTGCAGTCGGAGCAGACTGAGCACTGGGTTCCAGTTTAACTCTGGAGCTGCTGCAGGCTCTCCCAAAGCTGCTGCCATTTCCACTTCTTTATTAGTGTCCTAACCCAGAGAAAGTGTGAATGGGGAAAGGGGAGTATGTTCCAATGTCCCAAGGCTCCTGCTTTTTTGAAAGCCTTTGTACCTAGTTTGGGGATTCCTGGAGGGAGGCCTGCGCTCACGGGCTGGAACTGAGGGAAATTGTTGGGGGGCTGGCATCGTGTGTGAAGACAGACTGACACCTTTACAATCCCTCCACTTCTCCCCACCCCCAACACCGTTGCCTAATCTGTCTTCCCGAGACTTGTCCCCACGGAATGACTCTAGCTCTCCTTTCCTCACTGCCTCCAAGTCGGCCCTTTGCCATCAATCCCCACTCCTGAGTTCACCCCTGCACCCGCTCCGGCCCACGCGCCGCAAGCGCTGCTCTCTCCTTTGCCGTCCTCGCCCACCGCGGGCTGCCAGGCGGCGCGGGCCCTTTAAGAACGGCGGGACCGGCGAGCAGTAGCTGGGAGGAGAGCGCAGTCGCCCCGCGGGCTCGGAGGACACAGCGTCCGGGTCCAGGCTCTGGGAAGCGGGTGTGCACAGCCCAGCGGAGTCGGGGCGCGACCCCAACCGCCTCTCACCATCCTTGCCATCTCCTCCGAGCCGAGGGCCGGCCCTCCTGCCTCGCCTGCCCCGCCCCGGCCCCGCCCCGGCCCGGGCCGCGGGGACCGGGAGCCGGGACGCGAGTGCCGCAGCCCGAGGCAGGTAAGGGGATCCCCGGCTCTCCGTCCCTGGTCCGTGGCAGCGCTGAGCATCCCTGCCCCGCACTGGCCCGGGGGCGCGTCAAGGTGACTAGGCATGCGGGAGATGGGGCGGGGGCTTGAGCCGCCGTGGGGTGCTTAGTTTTGAG
The DNA here is from genome assembly GCF_009764315.1 of Trachypithecus francoisi. Taxonomy (NCBI): domain Eukaryota; kingdom Metazoa; phylum Chordata; class Mammalia; order Primates; family Cercopithecidae; genus Trachypithecus; species Trachypithecus francoisi. The sequence goes on from NW_022681473.1 coordinate 107,494,226, forward strand.
TCCGGGTGGTGCGCCTGGCTTTGGGGACAGCCCGGGGCACGCGGGCCCGGGGGTGCCAGCGGGAGGGCCCGGCCTGGGCATCGCGCCAAGGGATGGGGAGTGGGACACAGCTGGAGGCCTGAAGCCTCCTCCTCTCCGCCTTCCCCTGGTCCGCCCTGCACTCATCCTGATACCCCGACCTCCCAGCCGGCAGCCTCCACCGGCTGCCCCTTCTCCCCCGCCCCCTTTCCCTTCAGTCCCCAGGGGCTGCTGGCCTGCGGGGTAAGGAGATTAGAGAAGCCGCGGGGAGGAAGGAGCGATTGAGGGCTTCAGGGGGACGGGCTGGAGCCAGGTTGGAGCTGGGCTGCCCGGGACTGAGCGTCTCCGTGCGGGGAGTGGGGGGCGGGGGCAGAGTGCGGGGCTAACAGTCGCGGATCTGCCCCGAGAAGGAGGTGGGGAGTGGGGGCGGGGGAAGCATTAGAACGCCAGGGAGCTTTGAGCGGGGCTCGGTAGTCTGCCCCAAACTGAGCAGGCCCTCTCCCCGCAGGCCGGCGGCGTGATGGCGGAGAAGGCGCTGGAGGCTGTGGGCTGTGGACTAGGTCCGGGGGCTGTGGCCATGGCAGTGACGCTGGAGGACGGGGCGGAACCCCCTGTGCTGACCACGCACCTGAAGAAGGTGGAGAACCACATCACTGAAGCCCAGCGCTTCTCCCACCTACCCAAGCGCTCAGCCGTGGACATCGAGTTCGTGGAGCTGTCCTATTCCGTGCGGGAGGGGCCCTGCTGGCGCAAAAGGGGTAGGGAACAGCCTGGTAGGGGGAGTCCGTGGGCCCTCTCTGAGTTGCCTCTCCAGAAGCATGAGGCCTGGGTGTCCCATGTTCGGCAAGTCCTGCACCAGTGGGCTCTGTGGAAACACTAAAATCTGGGTCCCAGCCCGTTGCTCACTGCACTGTTGGGGTGTCAGGATCTACTCTCCCCCACACCTGTGAGCACCATGGGATACTGGGTGCAATTGGTTACGGAAGCTTTATCTTCTAAAGGATCCCGTGACCTCTGGTCCTTGAGTGGTCCTTGATGAGTTTTCCTTCTTTTGTTTACGGAAGATTCCTAACTGTGAGGACTAGTATGAAAAAGCAAGGGGCTGTGTCTGCAGGGTTGAGCAATACCCTTGGACCTAATTATAAAGACGTTCTCATTCCTGTCATCTTATTCCATTCTTACCACCGTGCTCAGAAGCAGGGAGGGTGGCGGTTTGGCAGGATAGATGTCATCTCTTTGTTACTAATAAGGAAACTGAGGCCCAGGGAAGTTGAGTAACTTGACCAATGTCACACAGCTAGGAAGTGGCAGAGCTGGGACCAGAAGCCGGGTTTCATTCAGGCTTCATTCAGAAGCATTGTTCTTTTCTGTCTCTTTCCTGTACAGCAATCCCATCACCTCCACCTTCCCACCCATGAGGACAGGTTCCCCTGAACCCTGAGCAGCCCCTGCAGCCCCTACCCTGAGCAGCTTTAGCTGATAATAGGGAAGCTGAGGCTGTTTCCCAGAGCCTGGGTGTGGGCCAGGGGTGGGGCTGGGACATTGTTCTCTGAGGTTTGACAAATAGGTTTGGGGTGCTTCAGAGTAGGGCTGAGCATGATCTTCTCTGCACTCTCCAAACCCTCACTCCCAAGAGTGACCAAAAGGTCACATGACTGAGCCAATGGAAACTGAGGCATCTAGGCTTCCTGCCCAGTGTGCCCTGTCCCTAAGCAGCCTCTTTGAGTCCTGAGACCAGCTCTGGGCAAGGTGATGAGGCAGTTGTTATTTCCTTAGCTCTCTCATTTCCTCATAATTTTAAGAAGAAACTAAGATTGTTTTAAAAATGTGTCTAGACGGGCCAGCTCTGCAGTTGCTTCCACGTGCCAGCCACAGATTGGTACCCTCACCTGGCCCTCCCCTCCTGTTGACCTTGCCAGCCTCATTCTGCTCTACTGGCCATTTTGCCATTTCTTTCATCCGTCATCCCTTTCTCTGGCCCCTGCCCTCCCCTCGATGACTTCTCTTTTCCATTGAATCCCTCTCCCCTTCTTTAGAGGACAGAAAGCAGTTAGGGGTAGGCAGAAAGGAGAGAAAGCAAGGGGGATGGAGAGAGAGAGAGTTCTGCCTTTCCCAAGTAAGGGTTTGTTATTTCCCCTAAATATATATGGCATTTCTTATTTTTTCAAAACAGCTTCCTTTTAATTATTATTAATAATCTCACTTAACATTAATAATAACCTTATTAAGTCCTTGGGAATATATATTATTATCCTTCCTTTATAGATGAGGAGTCAGAGGCCTTAAAGATTAAGTGACTTGACACAATTGCAAAGAGAGCTACTGACGGTGGCAGAACTAGAATACCAGTGTCTCTCCAGCCCAAGGTCCTGGCTGGCCTCTTCTGTGCTGAGCAGTTGTGGGACATGGGTTCCTAGTCACTTATAAGCTGTGTGACCTTGGGCAGGCTGCTTACCCGTTCTTGGCCTTGCTTTTCTCATCTGTAAACAGGGATGATAAGAATACACAGACGTGTGAAGCTCAGCTGAGACGGTATCTGTGAGAGGCAAATGTAAGATGATTTTTGTGTTAGGCATCAGTGTTCAACCAGCTACTGTAATTAATTAAGGGGAAGGTTCGTTGTTACCAGTTTCTTCTCCTGCAAGAGATCACTTCCTGTGAGTGGCTCTGAAGGCAGATGCTGGAGTGCACCACCAAATGTCTCTGACTGATGGTGAGGAGGACTGAGGCAGAGGGCTAGAGCCTACGGCTTCCCTCTCCCAGGAAAGAACTTGCTGTGTGACCCTGGGTGAGTCACTAGATGTCTCTGGTCCCCAGTTGCCTCACCCATGTTGTTAGAGAAACAGTGGAAGCTTTGTAAACCATGGGTACCATCCAGGCAGTTGCTGTGATCAGGACCTGACAGTGGGCAGGAGCTGCTCCCCCTTCTGACGGGAAGCATCCGGAGGGACAGCCGGGCCCAGAACACAGTCTTGGGTGTTGTGGAGGAGGGTTAAATATGCCTTCCCTTCACCGTCTCCACTAAGAACACTAAGGAGGTGAAATGGGGAGGGACTTGGGCTCTGTGGAGGTCAGAGGGGGCGGCAATGAGCAAGGTGCTAGGTAAGGGATCGGCATGTCCTCACCTATGAGGCAGGTCTGCCAGCATCGCAAGCGAGGCCCTCCTTGATGGTTTTATCCTTCTCCTCCACTTCCATGTCTCACCAGGTCACTCCATGTAGGTTCTGCCCTCTGTTCCTTGGATTGTGAGTGTATATACACATCCTTTTATATCACAGAGCTTTTCCTCCCAAAGCCTGGAGGGCCTCTGCTTTCCCTTTGCCTTTTAGAATCCTGCTCATCCTCCAAGGCTTAGCTCAAATGCCACCTCTTCCATAAGGCCAGTCTTGATTTTCCCTTTGCCCCCGCCGACTCACGTCAATTCCATTGTTTTGCATTCTCACAGCACATTTTTTGTACTTCTGTTATAACTCTAATTTTATTTTTCTTCATAGATTTTTTTGTGTCTATCTTACTTAGATTATGACCTTCTTGAATACAAAAACTATGTCTTCCTCAATTTTTGTCCAGTGTTTGGTACAGAGCTTGGTATATAGTAGATATCAATAAGCATTTGTCAAGTAGAATTAATAGTAAAATGTCACTTTTTAATGCATTCTATGTGCCAAGCACTGTGTCATATGTTTTACATATATTATCTCATTGAATCTTTACAACAACCCTATGAGATAGGTACTATCATCCTCATTTTACAGATGAGGGACCTGGAGCTCAGAGAGGTTAAGCAACTTGCCCGAGGTCACACAGCTGGTAAGTGTGGAGCCAGAATTTGAACCCAGATCCACCTGACTCCAAACCGTGCTCTAAATGCATATGCTGCCTTCCAATGAATGAATGAAAGGTGAGATTTTACTGGGCCATGTAGGGGCTAGAGAGACAAGCCTGGTGGGCAGAGAGAGTGCAAAGAAGAAGGCTTTTTCTGAATTAGAGAAAAGCTCTGAGAACTCGCGCTCATGGAACAGACACTTACTGAACATCTACTACAGGCCAGACAGTCTACTGAGATTACCAAGATGAGTGAGACACTGCTCCCAAGGAGCTCACTGACTAAGAGGCTGGGAGAGTGGGGCAAGTGACAGGCACATCAAGTAACAAACATGCTAGGATAGGAGAGGTGCTATGGAAACACAGGGGATAGGCAGCCAGCTCGGGCTGTAGTAGTGGGAAAGTTTTCCTGGAGGGGGCGAGACAGTGGCCGCTGTGATCACAGAAGAGGACCAGGGTCTTCTACAGCTTTGATCCCCTCTCCACACCCATCTATGAGATATGTGGATTTTCCCACGCCCTTCAGAAGAGGATTGTTGCCTCTGGTACTTTGATATTAGCAGTGGTGGTTTCTAGGGGGACGGGATGAGAGGGACGGGTTCCTGCCAGGGCTGTGAGGGTTGTTCCTCCGTCCTAACCCAATCATACTGAATAGGGACTACCTATTTCATTGATAGCCGTGGCTGCTCCTAAGAATTCTGGGGGTACCTCTGTTCACTGCAGCCTGACCAAAACTTCCTCCTCTCCTCACTGCAGGTTATAAGACCCTTCTCAAGTGCCTCTCAGGTAAATTCTGCCGCCGGGAACTGATTGGCATCATGGGCCCCTCAGGGGCTGGCAAGTCCACGTTCATGAACATCTTGGCAGGATACAGGTAAGAATGAGATGGGTGGAATGGGGGCAGGACTCAGGAAGAAGTATCCCTTGGGGAACACAGAAGGTATTCTGAAGTGGCTTTGACCCCCATCCTCAACCCACATCCCTGCAGGGAGTCTGGAATGAAGGGGCAGATCCTGGTTAATGGGAGGCCGCGGGAGCTGAGGACTTTCCGCAAGATGTCCTGCTACATCATGCAAGATGACATGCTGCTGCCGCACCTCACGGTGTTGGAAGCCATGATGGTGAGGGCTGAATAGTCCCCTCCTCCCAGCAACCCCCTCTGTCTGCTGTCCCCACCTTCCCCATTGGCGGAGAGGTCAAGGCAGAGCTCCCTCCCACACATACTTCTCTCGCTTACTCTCTGGACCCCAGGTCTCTGCTAACCTGAAGCTGAGTGAGAAGCAGGAGGTGAAGAAGGAGCTGGTGAGTGGAGAAGGGAGGCAGCGGCACCACTCCCTTTTGTGGTGCTGCTGAGCTCAAGGCCCCGAGCTGGGGGTGGGAGAGTGGTGGCCTAGGCCGAGACAATGGACTTAAGGGAGATGCTTTTTGAAACTGGGGTGGTGCCTGGGGGAAGCAGAGACTCCGAAGCTGACCTGGCATGGGTGGGGCGGGGCCAGGTGACAGAGATCCTGACGGCACTGGGCCTGATGTCGTGCTCCCACACGAGGACAGCCCTGCTCTCCGGCGGGCAGAGGAAGCGTCTGGCCATCGCCCTGGAGCTGGTCAATAACCCGCCTGTCATGTTCTTTGATGAGCCCACCAGGTAGTTCTCTTCACCCTTTCCCACCAGGATACCCCTCTCCTCTCGGCCCTGAGCCAGGGCTGGAGGCTGTATCTTCTCCATGATCCAGAGCTTCTGTTCACATCCTCCTGGGGCCAAGATAAGGGCTTCTTCCTCATCTCCATCCTTGCCAAATCTGTTGCTGTGAGTGGCCCCATCCTTCATTCGGGCAGAGATCCAGATGTCCTCCCTGATTGACACCTCCCTCTCCAGTCACCCTCGGCCATCAGTCACCAAGTCCTATTGATTCCACCTCCTTTTGATATCTCTCAGATTTGCCCTGCCCCATCTCTAATGTTGATGTTAAATTCAGGACAGCAACAGATTCTTATCTCCTTGTCTCCAGTGTCTCCCAGTCAGTCCTTCCTCCAAACTGCAGCTAGAGTGAACTTTCTTTTACTTTTTTAAGACGGAGTCTTGCTCTGTCAACCAGGCTGGAGTGCAGTGGTGCAATCTCAGCTCACTGCAACCTCTGCCTCCTGGGTTCAAGCGATTCTCCTGCCTCAGTCTCTTGAGTAGCTGGGATTACAGGCACATACCACTATGCCCGGCTAATTTTTGTATTTTTAGTAGAGACGGGGTTTCACCATGTTGGTGAGGCTGGTCTTGAACTTCCGACCTCGTGATCCACCCGCCTTGGCCTCCCAAAGTGCTGGGATTACAGGCGTGAGCCACCACGCCTGACCAGAGTGAACTTTCTAAACACAAGTCTGCAGTGCTCACTCCCCTGCTTAAAACATGCAGTGTTTCCTGTCCCACTTGTCCTCAAAATAAAGTCAGGTGACTTACAAGGGCCTGGTCTGAACCTACTTCTCCAGCCTCATGTCATGTACTTTATGCTCTAATAATACTGAGTTGCTTATAATTCCCTGGTCAAGCCACGTGTTCCATGCCTCTAAGCTTTGCTCATGCTGTGTCTTCTGCTGGAATGCCCTTCACCACTGTGCCTCCCCTCTTCCCTTCACCTGCTTAGCTCTTACTCCAGGGCTCGCTCAGGAATCTTCTCTGACTACCCTCCAACACCTGATACAGCTGAGCTGAATCCTCCCCCTCTTTCACCCAGTGTTGCTACAGCACTTTCCACATTACCCAAAATCATCTGTGTGCTTGTCTCTCTCTCCTTCCAGACCAGAGTCTATGTATTATTTATGTATCATTGTAATCCCAGTGCCTGGCATACAACAGATCCTCAATATATGCTTATTAAACTGAACCGTGCTCTGGGCTTCTGGGTATACCTCCAAGTGCCTGAACAGTAAAGGATACAGATGTGGCCAGAGTGCCCTCTTCCTGCCAGCTTCATCCCCTTCACAGCAGCTGCCCCACCCCAGACACTCCCTTCTTTTGGCCTCACCCACCTCACGTGGCCCCCTGGTGGCCTCTCTCTGGACAGTGGTCTGGATAGCGCCTCTTGTTTCCAAGTGGTGTCCCTCATGAAGTCCCTGGCACAGGGGGGCCGTACCATCATCTGCACCATCCACCAGCCCAGTGCCAAGCTCTTTGAGATGTTTGACAAGGTGAGTGTCTCCAGGCCTCAAGGAGGATTGGCTTGAGATGGAGGGGTGGAAGGGGGTCAGTAGGGGTGCCTGGCCCACTGCTCCTTCCTTACCCTTCTCTTTCTGCTGCAGCTCTACATCCTGAGCCAGGGTCAGTGCATCTTCAAAGGTGTGGTCACCAACCTGATCCCCTATCTAAAGGGACTCGGCTTGCACTGCCCCACTTACCACAACCCGGCTGACTTCAGTGAGTGGGGGTCTTTTGGTAGGGGCTGGGAAACAGCAGCGGGCCAAACCTGGAGGCTCTGCACTCAGGCCTTCTAGGGATAGGGACCTCACCGTTGCCTACCTTCCCCACACACCCAAGGCGGGACTGACTTGCCCTTGGGAAGTGAGGATGAATCTAAACTGAGCTCTCCACTCTGTGTCCCCAGTCATCGAGGTGGCCTCTGGCGAGTATGGAGACCTGAACCCCATGTTGTTCAGGGCTGTGCAGAATGGGCTGTGTGCCATGGCTGAGAAGAAGAGCAGCCCTGAGAAGAACGAGGTCCCTGCCCCCTGCCCCCCTTGTCCTCCGGTAAGTAGGGGTGGAGAGGGCAGAGAGGGCATAGTTGGGGAGGGGAGACTGGGCCATGGACAGTGGCCCTGTCAAAGAGGCTGTTCCCTGGAGGCATTGCAACCATTGGGTACTAGGAAGAACCTAGGACTTGGAATCGACCTACTGTGAACAGCACCGTGACCTTAGGCACCTTATTTAACCTCCTTGAGCTCCAGTTTCCTCATTCACGTATTCATTTGGCAAGTTCTTGTTGAGCAGCTACAGTGTGCTGTCCTTGGTCCTGGCATAGTGTTCATCTGGTAAGCAAGATCAACATGGTCCCCAGCCTTGTGGCCAGTGTGACTTACTGTTCTCTCTAACTTAGAGATGATGATACTTACCTCACAGGGTGATTGGGAGGACTAATCACATAATCACATAAAGCTCTTAGCACTGTAGCTGGTACAGCAGGCATCTGCCCGGTGCTAGTTGTTTTCCTTAAATGAGACACTATAACCCCTGAAAACCAGATTGGTTAGTTTTTGTTGTTATTGTTGTCATTATCATCATTATTAAATAATATTACTATAAAATGAGTGGCATAAAGGGATTATACCCTTAGAGTGAATATGTTGTGACGGATTAAAGAAGTAATCCAGGCCGGGCGCGGTGGCTCAAGCCTGTAATCCCAGCACTTTGGGAGGCCGAGACGGGTGGATCACGAGGTCAGGAGATCGAGACCATCCTGGTCTACACGGTGAAACCCCGTCTCTACTAAAAAATACAAAAAACTAGCCGGGCGAGATGGCGGGCGCCTGTAGTCCCAGCTACTCGGGAGGCTGAGGCAGGAGAATGGCGTAAACCCAGGAGGCGGAGCTTGCAGTGAGCCGAGATCGCGCCACTGCACTCCAGCCTGGGCGACAGAGCGAGACTCCGTCTCAAAAAAAAAAAAAAAAAAAAAAAGAAGTAATCCATCTGTTATTAGCCACCATGGTGTCCATTACTTTCTTTCCATCTCCTCCCTCCCAAGTTTTTGCCCCGTCTTTGTGTCTGAATCTCACTCTGATTCACACCCCAAGCCTGGCTTTCAGGAACACAACTTAATGGTGGAAGATTCTCTGTAGACTTGGAGGACCCCGGCCCTGGGGAAGAGCTCTGAGGTTTTCCATTCACTGAGCTGGGGGTTCTGTGGGTGAATGGGGTAGGCTCACCTGATCCCGATCCAATTTCTTCTTCCCAGGAAGTGGATCCCATTGAAAGCCACACCTTTGCCACCAGCACCCTCACACAGTTCTGCATCCTCTTCAAGAGGACCTTCCTGTCCATCCTCAGGGACACGGTGAGGCGTCAGGCTAGGGGAGAGGAGGCTGGCACAGGCCTGACCTTTTGGGCTGTAGGATCCTAGCAGCTGAGATGGGAATGGGGACCCTCCCTCATAGCCCCACAATGTGCCTGTGGGTCTCTGTGCCTGTGAGGGCAGCTCCGAGATCCTACCCTGCTCTGTGGCTTGCCCTGGCCTGTAACACATCCCTCTCCTGGTGATGACCCCTCCCAAGGTCCTGACCCACCTGCGGTTCATGTCCCACGTGGTTATTGGCGTGCTCATCGGCCTCCTCTACCTGCATATTGGCGACGATGCCAGCAAGGTCTTCAACAACACCGGCTGCCTCTTCTTCTCCATGCTGTTCCTCATGTTCGCCGCCCTCATGCCAACTGTGCTCACCTGTGAGCTGAGCTGCCCTGGGCATGGGGCAAGGGCGTGGGTGCTGGGGCTTGGGGCAGGGTGTTGGCTGGCTGTGCCTAAGCAGCCTGTGTCCTCAGTCCCCCTAGAGATGGCAGTCTTCATGAGGGAGCACCTCAACTACTGGTACAGCCTCAAAGCGTATTACCTGGCCAAGACCATGGCTGACGTGCCCTTTCAGGTGGGCCTCTTCCTCCCCCCTGCCCAGTGCCTCCATCTTGTTTTGCTCCTTCTGTCCTTGCTTTCTTGCCTCCCTCAAACTTGTCACTTTCCTTCCTTTGCTGTCCTACTCACTTAGCAAATAGATGGTGAGTACCTATCATAGGCCAGGCTCTGTACCAGGTCTCAGGGATATAGCAATGAACTAGACTGATGTAGTCTTGACCACGTGGAACTTATGTTTTAATGAGAACAATGGACAGCGAACAGAAAACGATGAAAATAACCCTCTAGGGCCGGGCGCGGTGGTTCACGCCTGTAATCCCAGCATTTTGGGAGGCCAAGGCTGGAGGATCACTTGAGCTCAGGAGTCTGAGACCAGCCTGGGCAACATGACGAAATCCCATCTCTACTGAAAATACAAAAATTAGTGAGGCATGGTGTTGTGCACCTGTAGTCCCAGCTACTGGGGGCAGTGGGGGTTGGAGGGCGGTGTTGAGGTGGGAGGATTGCTTGAGCCCGGGAGGCAGAGGTTGCAGTAAGCCTCCAGATTGCGCCACTGCACTCTAGCCTGGATGAGTTAGTGAGAGGCCCTGTCTCAAAAAAAAAAAAAAAAAAAAAAGAGGAAATAGCCCTACAAATGACTCTGTAACTCTTATTAGGGGCGGTCGACAGTGGTGTACTCTCTGGCTCTTACTGCCACTTGCTACCTGCAAGATCTTGGGCAAATCACTCTCTTTGCTAAAGTGTCCCCATCTATAAAGTGGAATGACAATAGTATCTACCTCAGGATTGTTAGAATTGAATGAGTTAATGTATATAAAGAACTTAGAATAGTGCTTGGCACACACAAAGTGCCAAATAAATGTTAGCTAGTTGTTACTGCCAATACCACCCTGTTCCAAGCATCAGGGCCACCAGTAATCCACAGGGTGCATTTGTGCAAATTAGAAAAAGGTGCCACTTCCTCAGGGTGGACAGCGTAACAGGATGCTTGGCTTAATAAGAAGAGCACGAGCTGGACCTTTGGCCTTTGGTTGGCTCTTGGTTAGATGCCCTTGAGCAGGGGATGACTGTATTTAGTAGGCTCAGACCCTGCCCTCTAGGAGTTGGTAGGTCATGGGGGAACAAAATGACTCTCCTATGGAGAGTTAATTAATTAACAATATAATGAATAAGTTGGTCCAGGTGGGAAGGACTTTACGCGCTCAGGAAAGGGAAAAATCACCGTGCCTGAAGCAGTCACGGTGGACCCAACGGAACACGTGAGACAAGATAAGTGAGGGTCATATGGCCAGGGAGGAAGGGGACGTGTGTCAGTCTGGGGGACAGCTTGAACAAGAGTGTGGAGGCAGGATGGGCACCTGGGAATAGGTATTCTAGAGGCCCAGGCTTGGGTGGAGTGGAGATCTTGGCTGCTGCACCCCTGGCTTGAAGTCCACTGCCCAGTCCGTGCCCACTCCCCAGGTGGTGTGTCCGGTGGTGTACTGCAGCATTGTGTACTGGATGACGGGCCAGCCTGCTGAGACCAGCCGCTTCCTGCTCTTCTCAGCCCTGGCCACCGCCACTGCCTTGGTGGCCCAATCTTTGGGGCTGCTGATCGGAGCTGCTTCCAACTCCCTACAGGTGGGAGGCCGGCAGCTGGGGATTCCCAAGGTGGGAGGAGGTCTTGTGGGAGGAAGCAGGGCCTGGTGCAAGGGGTAGGGTGGAGCTCTAGGAAACCTGGGTTTGTCCTGGTCACCCCTATGATGGCCTGGCCCCCTCTCGTCCCCTCTAGGTGGCCACCTTTGTGGGCCCAGTTACCGCTATCCCTGTCCTCTTGTTCTCCGGCTTCTTTGTTAGCTTCAAGACCATCCCCACTTACCTGCAGTGGAGCTCCTATCTCTCCTATGTCAGGTCAGTACCCCTGCCCTCCTCATTCGCCTCTGCTTCTCCCTGGAGGAGTCCATACCCAGGACTTCCTGGGTTGTGCCAAGTCTGCTGCCTGTCCCATTATCCTTTGGGCACGGGCATCCTGGCTGCACCCCAGGGATGAGAGCATTGCAGCTGGGCTCTGGCAGTTTTCTCAGAGAGCAGGGACCCTGTGTGCTGTGTCCTGTCTGATATCCTTGCCTGCCTAGGTATGGCTTTGAGGGTGTGATCCTGACGATCTATGGCATGGAGCGAGGAGACCTGACATGTTTAGAGGAACGCTGTCCATTCCGCGAGCCACAGAGCATCCTCCGAGCGCTGGATGTGGAGGATGCCAAGCTCTACATGGACTTCCTGGTCTTGGGCATCTTCTTCCTAGCCCTGCGGCTGCTGGCCTACCTTGTGCTCCGTTACCGGGTCAAATCAGAGAGATAGAGGCTTGCCCCAGCCTATACCCCAACCCCCGCAGCAGGAAGGCCCCAGCCCCAGCCCTTTGGGACTGTTTTAACCTTATAGACTTGGGCACTGGTTCCTGGCGGGGCTACCCTCTCCTCCCTTGGCTCCTCCACAGGTTGGCTGTCGGACAGCACTCCCAGCCTGGGCTCTGGGAGTGGGGGCTCCAGCCCTCCCCACCATGCCCAGGAGTCTTCCCAAGTTGATGCAGTTTGTAGCTTCCTCCCTACTCTCTCCAACACCTGCATGCAAAGACCACTGGGAGGCTGCTCCTTCCTTCCTGCCCATGGCACCCTCCTCTGCTGTCTGCCTGGGAGCCCCAGGCTCTCCAGGCACCCACTTACAACTGACCAAAGTGGCCCCCTCTGGGGGTCCCCACCACACAAGTGTTTATAAACTGGGCTGCTATAAGGTTGGAGTTCCAGGGCTGGGCCCTGGTGGGGTCCCCTGGAAGTCCCATTATGGACGTTGAAATGGACAGGGAAGGACTCTGGAAGTCTCTTCCTCCTCCTCCCCTTCTCCCTACCCCTAGACCCTGGCTGACTTGGACAATCTGCTAGGACAGAAGCTGGATTTTCTGTCTAGGTCACTACTCCCAATCCTGGGGATTGGAGAGGCCTGGGGCTGCGGGATGCCCCGTCCTCCTCCCCATCACCTTTGGTGGGAGTAGGGCCTGGTGGCACCTGTGCAATAATGTCTGTGTTTCTCTCCCACCTGCCACTGGAACTGGAGAATGCACTTTATTCTGGGGGGTGAGTGGGGGAAGACCCAACCCTCCTTTCTCGCTGCCCCTGATACATGCACGGTCTCGTGATGCTCCCTCCCTCTCCGGAGTGACAGGCACATACATGCGAACAGGCCATCTCAGCCCTACACACTTGCCATCCTCTACAGTGCAGAGGAAGAGTGATGGTGGCATGCTGGTGGTGGCGGGAGGACAGTGCCAACCTCCTCCTGGGGATCCCATGGTGGAGACTCTAAGGATAAGGCTGGTGCTGCCCAGGGTGTCTACAGGACCTGCAGGTGTCTACCCCCAAGTCTTCCCTCCTCCCGAGCCAGGGGTGGCACAGGGCACTAGATCCCTGGAGTTCAGGACCCAACACAAGCACAAGCACGGGCATAAGTTGGCCTTGGCCACTGCCACCCATGGCCCTCCTTTTGTGCTCCATGCTGGCATCTTCACTCCCCTACCCCTTCCCCAGTCACTGCTGTACATTCAAACCCCTGTCCGTGTCCCTCCACCGTTCCTATCAGCAGGTGGCCCCTGGGCATCAGAACAGCCTGCCTTGGGCACCAGGTGGCAGACACAGAGCATGTCTGGCTTTCCTGGTGGGTCCAGGTTCATTCTGTTTCTTGTTTCCCCTCCCCCAGGGCTCATTTCCCTCCTTTTTCCTGTATACATCCATGTCTACCTCCTCTCACCCTGCCACAGATTCTTCCTATCACACAGAGATGCCAGTTGTATTCGTGGGATTTCACCCATTATTAATAAAACCTATATTTATACAGTATGTAATGTGTAAATGTGTGTGGATCTGCCTCCTGGCACTGTGCGCTGCAAGGGGATCTTCAAAGCATTTGGCAAGATGCTTGTCGGCCGTAGGGAGTCTGTGGCAGGGGATAGTAGGTCCTAGGTACATGTCAAGCTAGTGAACATGTAGCTTAAGAAATATTTGTAGGCCGGGCGCGGTGGCTCAAGCCTGTAATCCCAGCACTTTGGGAGGCCGAGACGGGCGGATCACGAGGTCAGAACATCGAAACCATCCTGGCTAACACAGTGAAACCCCGTCTCTACTGAAAAATACAAAAAACTAGCCGGGTGAGGTGGTGGGCGCCTGTAGTCCCAGCTACTCGGGAGGCTGAGGCAGGAGAATGGCGTAAACCCGGGAGGCGGAGCTTGCAATGAGCTGAGATCCGGCCACTGCACTCCAGCCTGGGCGACAGAGCGAGACTCCGTCTTAAAAAAAAAAAAAAATATATATATATATATATTTGTGCCGGGCGCGGTGGCTCAAGCCTGTAATCCCAGCACTTTGGGAGGCCGAGACGGGCGGATCACGAGGTCAGGAGATCGAGACCATCCTGGCTAACACGGTGAAACCCTGTCTCTACTAAAAAGTACAAAAAACTAGCCGGGCGAGGTGGCGGGCGCCTGTAGTCCCAGCTACTCAGGAGGCTGAGGCAGGAGAATGGCCTAAACCCAGGAGGCGGAGCTTGCAGTGAGCTGAGAACCGGCCACCGCACTCCAGCCGGGGCGACAGAGCGAGACTCCGTCTCAAAAAAAAAAAAAATATTTGTGTTGCTGGGCGCGGTGGCTCATGCCTGTAATCCCAGCACTTTGGGAGGCCGAGACGGGCGGATCACGAGGTCAGGAGATGGAGACCATCTTGGCTAACACAGTGAAACCCCGTCTCTACCAAAAATACAAAAAAATAGCCGGGCATGGTGGTGGGCGCCTGTAGTCCCAGCTACTCGGGAGGTTGAGGCAGGAGAATGGCATGAACCTGGGAGGCAGAGGTTGCAGTGAGCTGAGATTGCACCACTGCACTCCAGCCTGAGCAACAGAGTGAGACTCCATCTCAAAAAAAAGAAAAAAAAAAAAAAGATAAAAATATTTGTGTCATGCTTTCCATTTCACAGAGGCTTCACTTTCATTATCTCAAGGGAGTCCCATGCTGCCCCTGCACCATCCTTGTTTGTAGGTGAGAGAACTGAGACTTGAGTTAAGGAACCTACCCACGGGCCCTCAACGAATGGAGGAGGAGTAAGGCCTGGAGACCAGATCTTCTGCCTCCGTAGTCCTCGTTCTTGGCATTGGTCAATGACATTCGTTCATGGTGGACCCACATGCTGTGTGGGGAGCTGTGTGTCTGTTGCATGGGCGAGTTCTTGCCCAAATGATGCCTGGCTCTGTGTTCAGGACTCACTGAGCCCTGGGTGTGCCTGCAGGGGTGGCATGTGTTAATGGTTCTGGAGGGCAGTGAGAAGCAGGAAAGACCCTGGAGCCCCATCGCTAGGATGGGCGTGGTGGGGACCTCACTGGGCTTACTCGCCTTTCCCCTTTGCTTCTCCTCTTCTGTCCACCCAGCCACCCTTGCCGGGGCTGAACTGTCAGCCACCAGGAATACAAATGGGTTTGCTGACTGGGGGTTTGAATCAGGCAACTGTCCAGAAGTTCTTGAGGGCTGGGGGCAGGACGACCCAAGAAGCAGCACACTGACTCACCCTCTTCTCTCCTGGGCCTGCTGCTTGGGGACTGAAGGAAATGACTAGTATCAACCTGCCAGCTGCCTGGAACACCCTAGTGCCACACGTAGACTTAAGTGACCCAAACTAAACTAGAGTCCAATTTATGAGTGGTTGGGTGCTCACCTGGAGATGAATGACTTTTTTTTTTTTCTTATGGAGGTTTGTGATGGGAGTGGAAAGCATGAAGAAGTCTGAGTTCAAGCTGCTGGAATTCTAGTTAGATTTAGAGGGCATTCTGGGTGCCACCTTCTCCCTGGAGTGATGCCAAGAGATGGCTTTTGATATATCAAAGGGCATGAAATCCCACCACTAAATAATCTTTTTTAAGATTCTTATTGTACTCTCTCCATTTTTCTTTTTTATTTAAAGACAGGGTCTCACTCTGTCACCTAGGCTGCAGTGCAGTGGTACAAACATAGCTCATTGCAGCCTTGAACTCCTGGGCTCAAGGGATCCTCCTCCCTCAGCCTCCTGAGTAGCTGGGACCATAGGTGTATGCCACTATTCCCAGATAATTTAAAATTTTCTTTTTTTTGAGACAGAGTTTCACTCTCGTTGCCCAGGCTTGTGTGCAATGGCGTGATCTCGGCTCACCACAGCCTCCGCCTCCCAGGTTCAAGCGATTCTCCTACTTCAGCCTCCCGAGTAGCTGGGGTTACAGGCATGCACCACCACGTCCAGCTAATTTTGTATTTTTAGTAGAGATGGGGTTTCTAATTTTGTATTTTTTGTATTTTTGTATTTTTTGTAAACATGTATTTTTTGTAAACATGTAAACATGTAAACATACAAAAAGCTAATTTTGTATTTTTAGTAAACATGGGGTTTCTCCATGTTGGTCAGGCTGGTCTCCAACTCCTAACCTCAGGCCTAATTTTTAAAATTTTTTAAATGTAGAGATGGGGTCTCATCATGTTGCCCAGGCTGGTCTCCAACTCCCGGCTGAAACATTCCTCGCAGCTCAGCCTCCGAAAGTGTTAGGATTACAGGCATAAGCCACCATGCCCGGCCCTCTTTCTCTTTTTAAAATGTAAATACTAGGGCATGGCATGGTAGCTCACACCTGTAATTCCAGGACTTTGGGAGGCCAGCCTAGGCAACACAGTGAGGCCCCATCACTACAACTCTCTATCAAAACAAACAAACAAACAATTAGCTGGGCAAGGTGGCAGTGCTTGTAGTCCTAGTTACTTGGGAGGCTGAGGTGAGAGGATCACTTGAGCCCAGGAGTTTGAGATTACAGTGAGCTATGATTGTGCCACTGCACCCTAGCCTAGGTGACAGAGTGACACCCTGTTAAAAACAAAACAAAACAAAACAAAACAACAGTAAATACTTCTGAAAGGGTTAAACACTTATAGATTCACACATTTACAAGTTCCTGTGGGAGCTAATGAAGGCCATTGGCCTTCCAGAGCCAGCAAAGGCCATGCAGGCACAGATAACATTTGTAGAGTGGCTCACATATTTGCTGAGAGCTCTTTTGATTCCCACAGCAACCCCATGAGACTGCTAGGAAGAGCACTATCATTTCCTCCTTTTATAGAAAATGAGTCCGGGTGCGGTAGCTCACGCCTGTAATCCCAGCACTCTGGGAGGCCAAGGCGGGCAGATCACCTGAGGTCGGAGTTTGAAATCAGCCTGATCAACATGGAGAAACCCTGTCTCTACTAAAAATACAAAAATTAGTCAGGCATGGTGGCGCATGCCTGTAATCCCAGCTACTCGGGAGGCTGAAGCAGGAGAATCTCTTGAACCTGGGAGACGGAGGTTGCAGTGAGCCGAGATTGCACCATTGCACTCCAGCCTGCACAACAAGAGTGAAACTCTGTCTCAAAATAAATGAATAAATAAAAATAAGTAAACAAAATAGAAAAGGAAACCTAGGCTTGAAGAAATGACTGGAGCAAGCTCTTGAGATACTGTATTCTTTTGTTTTTTTTTTTTGAAAGGGAGTCTCTCTCTGTTGCCCAGGCTGGAGTGTAGTGGCGCCATCTCAGCTCACTGCAAGCTCTGCCTCCTGGGTTCACGCCATTCACCCGCCAACACACCCGGCTAATTTTTTGTATTTTTAGTAGAGACGGGGTCTCACCATGTTAGCCAGGATGGTCTCGATCTCCTGACCTCATGATCCGCCCGCCTCAGCCTCCCAAAGTGCTGGGATTACAGGCGTGAACCACGGTGCCCGGTGAGATACTGTACTCTTGCCACGGCGCCCTATCCCGTGTTCCTCCCACCAGTCCCAGTAACCCGCTGAGTTAGAGCATAAATGCTCCCTGCCCATCTAAGTATGTTTTGAAATAGGCCGTCTCTCCCTAAGTGCCAAAATACCTAAGTACCTTGGCTTACAGATCATCTTTTTTTTTTTTTTTTTTTTTGAGACGGAGTCTCACTCTGTAGCCCAAGCTGGAGTGCAGTGTCACTATCTCAGCTCACTGCAATCTTCGCCTCTGGGGCTTAAGCAATTCTCCTGCCTCAGCCTCCCAAGTAGCTGGGATTAGAGGTGTGTGCCACCACACTTGGTTGATTTTTTTGTATTTTTAGTAGAGACGGGGTTTCACCATGTAGCCCTGATGGTCTCGAACTCCTGAGCTCAGGCAATCCACCCACATTGGCCTCCCAAAGTGCTGGGATTACAGGCATGAGCACTACGCCCGGCCGATATAATCTTCTTTCACACAATCACCTTCTCTGTCCAGACCTGTGCAAAGTGCTGAAGACCAGAGTTGACCAAGACAGTTGTCCATGCAATAATTCTTTTTTTTTCGAGACAGGGTCTCGTTCTGTCACCCATGCTAGAGTACAGGGTGCAGTCATGGCTTACTGCAGCCTCAACCTCCTGGGCTCAACCGATCCTCCCATCTAAGCCTCTAGAGTAGCTGGGACTGCAGGTGCATGCCGCCATGCCTGGCTAATTTTTTTTTTTTTAATTATTTTTTGTGGAGTCAGGGTTTTATTATGTTGCCCAAGCTGGTCTCAAACTCCTGGGCTCAAGTGATCCTTCTGCCTCAGCCTCCTAAAGTGCTGGGATTGCAGGTGTGAGCGACCACACCCCAGCCTCAGGCTATAAGTTTTTTTTTTTTTTTTTTTAGATGGAGTCTCACTCTATCCAAGGCTGGAGTGTGCAATGGCATGATCTTGGCTCACTGCAACCTCTGCCTTCTGCGTTCCAATTATTCTCCTGCCTTAGTCTCCTGAGTAGCTGGGACTACAGGTGCCTGCCACCACGCCTGGCTAATTTTTTTGTATTTTTAGTAGAGATGGGGTTTCACCATGTTGGTCAGGCTGGTCTCGAACTACTGACCTCAGGTGATCCACCCACCTTGGCCTCCCAAAGTGCTGGGATTCTAGGCGTGAGCCACTGTGCCCCATCCTGAGGTCACACAACAGAGGACATGCCCACGGCATGACTCACAGTACTTCTGTCTGCAAGAAGCCAAAGTATATGTTATTAATAAAACCTACATGGCTGTCGTATCCATGGGGAAGGTGATGGGGGGGGGAAACAGATTGCTCTGAACTGTGTCCAGGAACTGCCACCAGGTGACTGCCTTGCATGGCTAGATAAGTGGAATTAAGCTAGAGTTTATCAGGCCCAAACTGTCACCCCTGAGACTACATTCACGGGGTTCCTATACTTCCCCTCCCACATTCCATTCTACTCTCCTTGAAGAACCTCTTTTAAAATGCAAATGTGTTGTTCACCCTGCTGCTGGGATGCCCTGCCCTTCCTTTCTCTGATTTATTTATTTATTGAGACAGGGTCTCTCTTTATTGCCCAGGTTGGAGTGCAGTGGCGCAATCTCGGTTCACTGTGACCTCCGCCTCCCAGGTTCAAGCAATTCTCCTGCTTCAGTCTCCTGAGTAGCTGTGATTATAGGCATGTGCCACCATGCCCAGATAATTTTTTGTGCTTTTTTTATTTTTATTTTTGAGATAGAGTTTTGCGTTATCTCCCAGGCTACAGTGCAGTGGCATAATCTTGACTCACTGCAACCTCTACCTCCCAAGTTCAAGCAATTCTTGTGCCTCAGCCTCCTGAGTAGCTGGAACTACAGGCCCATGCCACCACTCCTGGTTGATTTTTTTTTTTTTTGGATACAGAGTCTTGCTTGCCTCCCAGGCTGGAGTGCAGTAGTGTGATCTCGGCTCACAGCAACCTCCGCCTCCTGGATTCAAGCGATTCTCCTGCCTCAGCCTCCTGTGTAGCTGGGACTGCAGGCATGCACCACCCAGCCTGGCTAATTTTTGTATTTTTAGTAGAGATGAGGTTTTACCATGTTGCCCAGGCTGGTCGTGAACTTCTGGGCGCAGGCAATCCACCTGCCTTGGCCTCCCAAAGTGCTAGGATTACAGGTATAAGCCACCATGCCTGGCCAATTTTTTGTATTTTTAGTAGAGACGGGGTTTCACCATGTTGGCCATGGTGACCAGTTTCAGCTGGTCTCAAACTCCTGGCCTCAGGAGATCTGCCATCACCCCCAGCCTTCCAAAGTGCTGAGATTACAGGCATGAGCCACTGCGCGTGGCCCTCTGATTTATTTTTTCAGATCCAGAACAAATATTACCTCCTCTGCACTCCCTTTTCCAGACTCTCCTAATGCTTTGCCTCTGCCACTGACGAACATCATTTGTTTGTCTGTTTTTTATATTTTTATTTTCTATTTTCTTTTCTTTTTCTTTCTTTCTTTTTTTTTTTGAGATGGAGTCTCACTCTGTTGCCCAGGCTGGAGTGCAGGGGTGCAATCTCCGCTCACTGCAAGCTCTGCCTCCCAGGTTCAGGCCATTCTCCTGCCTAAGCCTCCCGTGTAGCTGGGACTACAGGCACCCACCACCACGCCCGGCTAATTTTTTGTATTTTTAGTAGAGACGGGGTTTCATCGTGTTAGCAAGGATGGTCTAGATCTCCTGACCTCATGACCCGTCCGTGTCGGCCTCCCAAAGTGCTGGGATTACAGGTGTGAGCCACCGTGCCCATCCTTATTTTCTATTTTCATTTTAAGTAGAGACAGGGTCTCACTGTATTGCCCAGGCTGGTCTTGAACTCCTGGTCTCAAATGATCCTCCTGCCTCGGCCTGGAAGTACATCATCTGTAAATGTGGTAGTTGGTTCCATTAAAATGAGGTGCATCCCTTGTTCTGGTTGGCAGCCCAGGGCCTAGTGCTGAACCTGGCTCAAGGGGGCGAGGTGCTCAGTACTACCCAATACCACACTACAATGAATGAACAAATGTCTAAATGAAACATTCACATTGTTTTCAGTAAGTCCTATTCCCAGCCCTGCCCTGGAGAGCCTGTTGGTGCCCTAGTGCACAGCTCTGTTGTGTGAATATTGTACACTCATGCTTGCATACAAAGGCGTGCCGCGGCTGTGGGTGGTAGGTGGCTCCCCTTTCTGGGCTACGTGAGCCCAGGGTGTGGAAGTGTGTGGAAGTGCAGGGATAAGGGTGGGAGCTTCGGGAACTGGGAAGCCCCAGGGCTAGGTCATGAATGAGTGTCAGACCCGAAGAGCAGGTTGGGGTGCAAGCTGTCCTTCAGCCCCCATTCTTCCTCCTTTCTTAACCAAGGTTACCAGAGGCCACACACTTATAGGTCTGGGGTCTGAAGAGGAACAGATACCTAAGGGAGAACCCAAGGAAGCCTTAGGCTCAGGTCTCTGCCTGAAGGTAGGCTGGGGAGGTGGAGAGGGACAGAGGGAAGAATCCCCCCCGACACCAGCGCCTCAGGGAGGCCCCCGGGTAAGGTAGGAAGACTCAGATCGGGGATTTTGTTCTGGCTTATCCACTTCCTAACTCAATCAACCTGCACAAGTCGTTTCACCCTTCTGAGCATCAGTTTCTTCATCTGTAAAATGGGCCTAATAAGCAGCCCAGCCTGGGAGGTGGTTAGTGAGGTCACTGGGTGTCAATGGCGCTTGGAAACCTGCAGAGGGCAGTACTAGCGGCAATGCCCGCGGGGATGGAGGCAGCGAGGGGCGGGGGCGGGGGCGGGGGCGATGGCGGGACGGGTGGCGCCGGAGTGCCAGCCCTGCGCCTGCTCCGGAGCACCGGGCCCCTCTCGCTGACCCTCTCAGACCCCGCAGATCCGAGTGCCTGGGTTCATCCTCTTTCACTCCCGCTGCCAGGGCCGCGCAGGCGGGCGGAGGCGGGCAGGAAGCGCCTCGCCGAGGAGCCGGGGACTCTGGGAGTCAGCGGGAGACGCCGGCGTCCTCTCAGCCGACCCCTCCGGGCAGCGGCCGACGTCTCCTGAACTGTGCAGCCGCGGGGTAAAGGCCTGGCGGGCTTGATCGCCACTGCGCCCCTGGCTGGGAGGCCGTGATGAGCGGGGGGCAGGGCGGGCGGGGGGAGGAGGCTGTGCAAGGGCCGCGGGGAGATCCCGGCCGGGAACGAGAGGGACGGAGCTGGGCGCTGAATGGCGGGCGTTCTGGCAAGTCTCCCCCTGGGTCCCCGAGGCAACCTGAAAGTAGGAGAGCTGTTTGGGACCCAGTTTGGTGGAGGAGCTCTGGACTTGTGGGAACACCGCCCCTGTACGTTTCCTGCAGTGCCCCCTCCTTTTCTCACTGCTGTGGAGACCTGGGTGATCACCCAGAGAACTGCCCTCGGCCCTGCGAGTCCCATCTTGACTCAGTGGCCCTAGATCCGAGGTTAACCCGGAACCTAGGCTTTGTCAGGCTTCCGGAGCCCTCTCTTAACCCTTCCCCAGCCCATGGGACGGGCCAGCAGCCAGCCAGCTCCTCTGCTGGTGGCCTAATGCAGCCAGTTCTCCCTAAGCGTGCCCTACCCAAGAAGCCCCGATCTCGGTGGAAGAGACCAGGTGCTAAATAGGGACACATTCCATTTAAGTGAGTTCAGAGGCCTCAGAAAAGACTTTCCAGGGACGGAGACTTTTGAGTAGGATCTTAAAAGATTGATTGGGGCCCAAGCCTGCAGTCCCTGCACTTTGGGAGGCCAAGGCGGGCGGATCACTTTAGCCTGGGAGTTCGAGACCACCCTGGGCAACAATGGTGAAAACCCTGTCTCTACAAAAACAAAGAACAAAAATTAGCCAGGTGTGGTGGCACATCACTGTAGTCCTAGCTACTCAGGAGGCTGAAGCAGGAGGACTGCTTGAGCCCAGGAGGTAGAGGTTGCTGTGAGCTGAGATCGCACCACTGCACTCCAGCCTGGGCAACCGAGCGAGAGACCCTGTCTCAGAAAAAAAAAAAAAAAATAGATTGGTTGGGACTCTAACAGAGGAGAAAGGTCATTCCAAACTGAGAAGAGTGTATGAACAAATTTAGGACAGCAAGAGCAAGAATCCGGTGAGCCTGGGGAATAAGGTACGGGCTGGGACAAACTCAGAAAAACAGCTTGTGAGAGCCTGGTGTTTGGACTCTATAAGTAACCTCGGACTTTCGGGAGGTGCTTGGTGCCTGGGGTGAGGGATTAGAATGGGATGAGACTGAAGGCAGAAAGGCTGGTGAGGAGATCGGGTCCAATAAATGCTGGTCAGGACAGCAACTGGCTGGCAAAGCAGTGGGGAGGAATTGCTGGTACTCTTCACACTGCCTGAAGGAGCAGGGGAAGAAAGATTTGAAGACAGAGGTCAGGTTTCTAGTGTAAGGCATAGGTGGGAAGATTTACAGCAAGGTAAATGACAAGAGGAGGGAATGATGAGTTCAGTTTTACATGGGAGAAGTTTGAAGCAGTGGCAGGTTGTCCATCTGGAGATGTCAAGTGAGAAGTTCATTCATTTATTTATTATTTATGTCAGCTTCAAAAGCTGCTTACATAAAAGTCACAGAGAACATAAAATGATAATGCCGTTAAAACTCAGCTAAAAGGACCTGATATCTGGGGAAGAAAGGCAGAGTGGGATGGATAATTATTACTGGAAAATCTAGGCACAGAAAAGCCACTGAAAATGAACACAGGACTCCTATCTGAGCTTGCTGGCAACCAAGAAGGAAAAAGGACATCTAAATAAAGCAGTTTCCCAGGGTGGAACTCAGGGAAAGGTGTTCGTGAAACTTCAGGGGAGAGGCAAGATGTGGTAGGAAGCCTGGGTGTGATGGCTCATGCTCGTAATCCCAGCACTTTGCAAAGCCAAGGCAGGTGGATTACCTGCCTTGGTCAGAAGTTCGAGACCAGCTTGACCAACATGGTAAACCCCATCTCTACTAAAACTACAAAAATTATCCCAGTGTGGTGGTGGGCACCTGTAATCCCAGCTACTTGGGAGGCTGAGGCAGGAGAATGGGATCCCTCAAGTTGGAGAGTTTGGGAGAGGGATGAGAGCTGAAAGCCAGGCCAGGGCTTCAGCAGGGCCAACATTTGAGGAAGGGCTGATCCTCTCTTGGGAGGAAGGTCCCTCCTTCGCTGGAATGGGGTTAGGGGTGCAGGGGAGGAGTGGTGGCAGTGATCCATTCATACCATTCTTCTTGCAGGCTAGAAGTCAGTCCTAGGCCCCCCAGGCTCTGGCCTTCTCTCCCAGAATGAGGTGGGGCCACCATTTGCCCAGGGCCTCTTGGGGCTCTGGTTTTGGAAGAGCACTCCAGCCACCAGGTGAGTAGGAAGCAGGGGTTTCTGTTTTTATCTCTTTCTTGCTTTCCAGGGTCCACATGATGCCTCCAAGACAGCAGGGATCCAGATACCAGGTACACTAGTCTCAGCTCTGTGATTCTCTAGCTGTTGATCTGCAGCATGTCACCTCACCTTCCTCAGCTGCCTTTTTCCCATCCTAAAATAAGGGAGTTGGACTTGGCCAGGTGCAGTGGCTCATTCCTGTAATTCTAGTACTTTGGGAGACCAAGGCGGTCGGATCATGAAGTCAGGAGTTCAAGACCAGCCTGGCAACATGGTGAAACCCTGTCTCTATTAAAACTACAAAAAAAAATTAGCCGGGCATAGTGGTGCACACCTGTAATCCCAGCTAGTTGGGAGGCTGAGGCAGGAGAATCATTTGAACCTGGGAGGCAGAAGTTGCAGTGAGCCGAGATTGCACCATTGCACTCCAGCCTGGACAATAGAGTAAGACTCTGTCTCAAAAAAAAAAAAAAAGGAGTTGGACTAGATCGTCTTCGAGAGTCTCTTGTAGCTACATAAGTCTAGGAACTTGTCTGACTTGACTTTACATACAACAGAGATTTACTGAGTGTCTGCTGTACTGCAGACCTGGTGTTAAGTTCTAAGTAAGAAATTGTGAACAAAAACAGACGTTAAGGGGGACAAAAAAATTTTGAAACACCCAAATGTGATCCTTCTCATGGAGGAGAGAGGAATGAATGTTAATCAAATAATTACACAACGAAATATAAAGTTGCAAAATAACGTGGCCGGGCGCGGTGGCTCAAGCCTGTAATCCCAGCACTTTGGGAGGCCGAGACGGGCGGATCACGAGGTCAGGAGATCGAGACCATCCTGGCTAACACGGTGAAACCCCGTCTCTACTAAAATATACAAAAAACTAGCCGGGCGAGGTGGCAGGCGCCTGTAGTCCCAGCTACTTGGGAGGCTGAGGCAGGAGAATGGCGTAAACCCAGGAAGCGGAGCTTGCAGTGAGCTGAGATCCGGCCACTGCACTCCAGCCTGGGCGACAGAGCGAGACTCCGTCTCAAAAAAAAAAAAAAAAGTTGCAAAATAACTGCTGCAAAGGGACAGTACCTGCTGCAATGAGAGCAGACACTGGGGGGTTTGATGTAGACGTGGGTTCTGTGTATTGGATGGCTCTGCAGATGCTATTTCTTCCTTCTCTCTGTAGATGAACGTATCCCCTTCCTGATCCACTGGAGTTGGCCCCTTCAAGGGGAGCGTCCCCTTGGGCCCCCTAGGTGAGGCCTGGGTGTCATACCTTAGGACTAATCTGGGCACAACAGAGCAGACTGGGAAGGGTCAAGACTTGGGGCTAGCTTGATCTCCTGGGGACCTTGGGGAGGGGCTTGGTCCTCTGGGGGAGGGAGGATACAGTGGCAGCTCCAAGGCCTGAGAGGAAGTTGGCTTCGATCATCTGTGGTAGAAGGCATAGTAGTCAGTGGAGGGAGGACCCTGTGGGAAGTGGGTGGAGCCTGGCATGACCAGCCTGAGTTCCAGGCAGGCAGTCAGCAGTGGGGGCTGGAGGGCTAGGGTTAAGGCCTCAGCACCTGGGAAGGGTGTGAGAGTCAGACAAGCCTCTAAACTTGGGGGTCCAGTGTGGGGCCTATATCTCAGGAAACCAGAAATCTAGCAGTGCAGACGGGCTTGGATCCAGAGCTTGCGAAGGGGCTGATCCAAGATCCAAGTCCCAGCTCATCCCTTCTCCTTGTTCCCAGGGCCTTTAGACGCCACCATGGAAGCTTGGCAGACAGTGCTCCCCGGTCCGGGAGGCATGGACGGCTGTTCCCCAGCGCCTCTGCAACTGGTAAAGGGACTGGCTGGGACCCTGGTCGGGAGGTGTGGTGGGGAGATGGGGCTGGAAGGAGAAGCAGGGTGAGGAAAGCATAGAGGATCCACTGCCATCTTCCATTGGTGTTCCCTCCTCCTCTCCCTCCCTCCCATCTGTGTGTGTATCCCTTCCTGCAATGCTCTTGCAATGCACACTTATATGTACAAAGCACTAGGAGAGCCATACCATCCCTATCCTCAACCAAGTTGGGTCAAGCGGGTTAAGACGACACATAGGTCACTGTGAAACCAGTTGGTCCAGGCTCAGCATTACATGTCCAGTGGCTCCCCACTTTCTGACACAGGGGTTCCAGACTTTCTGGACAGTCTGTATTTTCTCAGGGAGTCTTGTGTGCCCACCATTGTGGGCCCCAGCATCTATGCCTTGATGTCCCAGCCTGACCTCACCACTGCCCTGATTGGCCCTAAGCTACATCTCCAGGCTCCTTTCTCTGACCCATTTCCCTTGTCTTCCCACTCAGAAGCCATACAGCGGTACCGCCGGAACCTGGCTGAGTGGTTCAGCAGGCTGCCCAGGGAGGAGCGCCAGTTTGGCCCGACTTTTGCCCTAGACACGGTCCATGTTGATCCCGTGATCCGCGAGAGCACCCCCGATGAGCTACTTCGACCACTCGCGGAGCTGGCCCTGGAGCATCAGCCACCCCAGGCTGGGCTCCCCCCACTGGCCCTGTCTCAGCTCTTTAACCCGGATGCCTCTGGGCGCCGGGTGCAGACAGTGGTGCTTTATGGGACAGTGGGCACAGGCAAGAGCACGCTGGTGCGCAAGATGGTTCTGGACTGGTGTTACGGGCGGCTGCCGGCCTTCGAGCTGCTCATCCCCTTCTCCTGCGAGGACCTGTCATCCCTGGGCCCTGCCCCAGCCTCCTTGTGCCAACTTGTGGCCCAGCGCTACACGTCCCTGAAGGAGGTTCTGCCCCTGATGGCTGCCGCTGGGTCCCACCTCCTCTTTGTGCTCCATGGCTTAGAGCGTCTCAACCTCGACTTCCGACTGGCAGGCACGGGACTTTGCAGTGACCCGGAGCAACCAGAGGAACCAGCTGCTATTATCGTCAACTTGCTGCGCAAATACATGCTGCCTGAGGTGGGTGGCCCCTCACCCCAGGCTATCACTGCTGCCCCTTGACTCGCCCCGTAGGTCCTGGGTTACTTTAACTCCTGGGCCCTTCACTTCCCAGCGGTGCGACCCAGAACAAGTCAGTGACTTCCGCAGGCTTCTGTTCCTTTCTTCTTGAGTTGCTCAGATCAAATGGGATACTGCACATAACATTAGCACAGCAGCCTGGATCACAGCAGGAGTTCAGTAATTGCTAGTTATAACTGTTATCCTCATCAATGTCTTCCTCCTTGGACACTCAGTCTTCAGGGGTCCCCTGGGAATAGAGGCAGTCAACAGGACACTAAGGTCTTTCTTAACTTTCAACCATGATCTTCCCAGGCCAGCATTCTAGTGACCACTCGGCCCTCTGCCATTGGCCGTATCCCCAGCAAGTACGTGGGCCGCTATGGTGAGATCTGTGGTTTCTCTGATACCAACTTGCAGAAGCTCTACTTCCAGCTCCGCCTCAACCAGCCGGACTGCGGGTGCGGTTCAGGTGTCTCCGCCGCACCAGCTCAGCGTGACAACCTGGTGCAAATGCTCTCCCGGAACCTGGAGGGGCACCACCAGATCGCCGCTGCCTGTTTCCTGCCGTCCTATTGCTGGCTCGTCTGTGCCACCTTGCACTTCCTGCATGCCCCCACGCCTGCTGGGCAGACTCTTACAAGTATCTATACCAGCTTCCTGCGCCTCAACTTCAGCGGGGAAACCCTGGACAGCACTGACCCCTCCAATTTGTCCCTGATGGCCTATGCAGCCCGAACCATGGGCAAGCTGGCCTATGAGGGGGTGTCCTCCCGCAAGACCTACTTCTCTGAAGAGGATGTCTGTGGCTGCCTGGAGGCTGGCATCAAGACGGAGGAGGAGTTTCAGCTGCTGCACATCTTCCGCCGGGATGCCCTGAGGTTTTTCCTGGCCCCATGTGTGGAGCCGGGGCGTCCGGGAACCTTCGTGTTCACTGTGCCTGCCATGCAGGAATACCTGGCTGCCCTCTACATTGTGCTGGGTTTGCGCAAGACGACCCTGCAAAAGGTGGGCAAGGAAGTGGCTGAGCTCGTGGGCCGTGTAGGGGAGGACGTCAGCCTGGTACTGGGCATCATGGCCAAGCTGCTGCCTCTGCGGGCTCTGCCTCTGCTCTTCAACCTGATCAAGGTAACATCCCTGAGACCCCCACCTGCTTCTTCCCTCCCCAGCACCCCAAGCTGCCCATGCCCCCACATGGTTCCCTGTTCACCCCTTGCTCCTTTCCCAGCAGGAAACTGCTGCTTCCTGCACAGGTATGAATCTTCTTCCTGGATCTGGTTTCAGCTCTGGGCATTTTGGCTTTTGGTGGGATTGCTTAGAGAGAAGCCACAAGGCTGGGGAAGGCTTGGTGGCTAGGGAGGGGAATCTGGGGACATGGGGACTTTAATAACAATCCTACATGGATTCCTAAAAATGGTTTCTTTTTTGTGTCTTTCCTCCTAGGAGGCAGGCCTGTCCTCTACTTTGCAGGTCCAGAAACTCAATTGTGTCTGTTCCTCCAGAGGTGATTAGGCTCTGAGAGTGATGACTCATCCTAACTAAATCACCAGAGACAGGTTTATAAAGCAGATGCCATTTTATTCATTTATACTAGGAAGATGAATGGCATTGGTAATTGGCTTAGGGGAGTCATCCTGAGGGCAGGTCCACTCCAGAAACCAAATTACAGACTTGAGGACTGTGCTGTGAGCGGCATAGCTGAGCGAGGTCTTTGAGGGCTGGAAGGAGCCACTGTGTGATGTGTGTCAGGCGCTTTATCAGTGTTAATCAGTGTTCTTCCTTTTGTTTTTCACATCACTCCTGGAAAGGAAAGACTATTTTTTTTTTTTTTTTTTTGAGAAGGAGTTTCACTCTTGTTGCCCAGGCTGGAGTGCAATGGCACGATGTCGGCTCACTGCAACCTCCGCCTCCCAGGTTCAAGCGATTCTCCTGTCTCAGCCTCCTGAGTAGCTGGGATTACAGATATGCGCCACCACACCCGGCTAACTTTTTTATTTTTAGTAGAGACAGGGTTTCATCATGTTGGTCGGGCTGGTCTTGAACTCCTGACTTCAGGTGATTTGCCTGCCTCGGCCTCCCAAAGTGCTGGGATTACAGGTGTGAGCCACTGTGCCCGGCCTGGAAATTTTATTATGATCCCTTTTACAGACGAATAAACTGAGTCTCAGAGAGGTAAAGTAACTTGTCCAAGATCACTCAAATAGTAAGTTTAAAAAGCTGGGACAGGAACTCAGGGCTTTGTGATTCTGAATCCTGTGCTCTTTCTGCCAAACTATACTGGTGCATTGTGGATATTTCTGTCAAGCTGTGGGACCTTGCTAGGTAACCTTTGTTTTCTCTAGGAATGTTTCAGCAACCGATTTTGAGGAGGCAGAGTGCTGATTAGTGCCGGCAGAATTTCAACACTTTTTAAAAAAAATTTAAATGTATTTTTATTTTTATTTTTTGAGACAGAGTCTTACTCTGTTGCCCAGGCTAGAGTGCAGTGGTGCAATCATAGCTCACTGCAGTTTCAACCTCCTGGGCTCAAACAATCCTCCCACTTCAACTTCACTGAGTAGCTGGCACCTCAGGCATGTGCCACCATCCCTGGCTAATTTTTAAAAATTTTAATTTTGTAGCTGGGTGCAGTGGCTCACGCCTATAATCCTAGCACTTTGGGAGGTGAGGCAGGTGGATCACCTGAGATCAGGAGTTTGAGACCAGCCTGGACAACATAGTTAGCCAAGTGTGGTGCTGGGTGCCTGTAATTCCAGCCACTTGGGAGGCTGAGGCAGAAGAATTGCTTGAACCTGGGAGGTGGAGGTTGCAGTGAGCCAAGATTGCGCCACTGCACTCCAGCCTGAGTAACAGAGCGAGACTCCTTCTCAAAAATAAAATTAAAAAAAATTTAATTTAATTTAATTTAAAAATAAAAAATGTTTAATTTTGTAGAGATGGGGTCTCATTAGTGATCCTCTCACTTTGGCCTCCCAAAGTGCTGGGCTACAGGTGTGAACCAGTGTGCCCAGCCAACTTTTTCTTTTTATAGGCACCAAAGCATAAGGGCTAAGCACAGGGATTTGGTAACTCAGCTATTTGAGTTCAAATCCAGGCTCTGCTACTTATTAGCTGTGAGACCTTGGACAGGTTACTTAACTCTGTGCCTCAGATTCCTCATCTGTGAAATGGAGATAATACTAGAACTTATATCACTGGCCTAACATGAAGATTAAAGGAACTCATCCTCAGGGTCTGGCACATGGTAAGTGCTGTTTAATTGCTTTTGTTTTTGTTTTTGTTTTTTTTTTTTTTTTTTTTTTTTTTGAGGCGGAGTCTCGCTCTGTCGCCGGACTGGAGTGCAGTGGCCAGATCTCAGCTCACTGCAAGCTCCGCCTCCCGGGTTTACGCCATTCTCCTGCCTCAGCCTCCCGAGTAGCTGGGACTACAGGCGCCCGCCATCTCGCCCGGCTAGTTTTTGTATTTTTAGTAGAGACGGGGTTTCACCATGTTAGCCAGGATGGTCTCGATCTCCTGACCTTGTGATCCGCCCGTCTCGGCCTCCCAAAGTGCTGGGATTACAGGCTTGAGCCACCGCGCCTGGCCTGTTTTTGTTTTTTTGAGATGGAGTCTCGCTCTGTCGCCCAGGCGAGAGTGCAGTGGCACCATCTCTGCTCACTGCAACCTCTGCCTCCTGGGTCTAAGTGATTCTCCCGGCTCAGTCTCCCGAGTAGCTGGGATTACAGGCGCCTGCCACCATACCTGGCTAATTTTTGTATTTTTAGTAGAGACAGGGTTTCACCATGTTGGCCAGGCTGGTCTTGAACTCCTGACCTCAGGTGATCCACCCACCTCAGACTCCCAAATTGTGGGATTACAGGAGTGAGCCACCACACCCGGCTTAGGCTGTTTAATTGTTTGTCACACATAGAAACAAATTTAGTTTGAGACTAGCCTGGACAACATGGTGAAACCCCATTTCTACTAAAAATACAAAAATTAGCCGGGTGTGGTGGCACGTGTCTGTAATCCCAGCTACTTGGGAGGCTGAGGCAGGAGAATCTCTTGAGTCCAGGAAGTGGAGATTGCAGTGAGCCGAGATCGCACCACTGTACTCCAGTCTAGGCGACAGAGCGATACTCTGTCTCAAAAAAAAAAAAAAAAAAAAAAAAAGAAAAGAAACAGGCTCATGCAGCCCACCCCTTCTCACACTATCACCTCTGATAGGAGGTCACAGCTGCTGCTGAGGCCACCCCCGCCTTGAGGATGTGCCTGCTGAACCTGAGTTGCAACGAGAGGCTGCAGTCTCGCGAGGGGATTCAGAAAGCCCTCAGTTATTGAAAACCCACAAGAATTGTCAGCCCCACACCTCCAAGCCCTCTTGGAGGGAGGGCTGCCCTGGCAGAGCACTGAGCCCATCTGTTTATTCACAGTCCTGTGGATTCAGCTTCACAGGGTGACATATGCTGTCACAGGTTAGTGTTGGAGAAGGGGCACTATCACCTCTATGAAAGGAGCCTCACATGTAAACATGAAACTTAGCCAGGTGCAGTGGTGCACACCTGTAGTCACAGCTCTCAGGAGGCCAAGGCAGGAGAATCGCTTGAGCCCAAGAGTTAAAGACTGCAGTGAGCTAGGATCACACCACTGCACTCCAGCCTGGGTGACATAGCAAGACCCTGTCTCTAAACAAATAAAAAATCAAAAAGTGAAAAAAACCCAGACGTTAAAGGAGGTGCCACAAAACAATGTCATGGTTTGTTGCCAGAGGAATGACCCTTCTTCCCTTTCAGAACCATTGCAGGGATGGGGGAAGATATCACAAACCCCCAACATTTATTTCTTTGTCAGATATTTGAGTACCTGCTGTGTGCCAGGCAGTGTGTTAGAATCTGAGGAAACTACAGGCTTCTGCCCTTTCTGATCTAGTCGGAGCTCCTCTCCCAGAAGGAAACTGCTGCTTCCTGCACAGTTTCAGCACAAAAATATCAATGTAACCATATAAGGAAAAATTACGGCAAATGCCTGGAAAGGAGCCCCAGATGCCATGAAAGTGTTAGTGGGGGAACTGGTTTGAGGGGTCAGGAGAGTCTCTTTGTGGAAGGGCATGTCATCTGACCCTTGTAGCATTAGCCAAGGGAAGAAGTGGGGGGGAAATGCCCCAGGAAGGGGCAGCACCCTGGAGGTTTTTTAAATTTTTCTCTTGAGACAGGGTCTTGCTCTGTTGCCCAGGCTGGAGTTCAGTGGTGTGATCTCAGCTCACTGCATCCCCCACCTCCAGTGCTCATGGGACTACAGGCACATGCCACTATGCCTGGCTAATTTTTTTTTTAATTAAAAAAATTTTTTTGCCGGGTGCGGTGGCTCACGCCTATAATCCCAGCACTTTGGGAGGCCGAGGTGGGTAGATCACGAGGTCAGGAGGTCGAGACCATCCTGGCTAACACGGTGAAACCCCATCTCTACTAAAAATACAAAAAATTAGCTGGGCATGGTGGTGGGCGCCTGTAGTCCCAGCTGCTCAGGAGGCTGAGTTAGAATGGCGTGAACCCAGGAGGTGGAGCTTGCAGTGAGCAGAGATTGCACCTCTGCACTCCAGCCTGGGTGACAGAGCGAATCTCTGTCTCAAAAAAAAAAAAAATTTTTTTTTTCAATAGAGACAGCATCTTGCTACATTGGCCAGGCTGGTCTAGAACTCCCGGGCTCAAGTGATCCTCCTGCCTCGACCTCCCTAAGTGCTGGGATTACAGGCATGAGCCACTGCACCAGGCCTGTAGAGGCTTTGAAGGAGGGAAGACCTTGGCACTGTCAAGATGAAAAAAGCCGAAAAGGCAGGAGCATAGTGAGTGGGGCCAAGAGGCTTGTGATGAAGGCATCGTAGTCGGCAGGGCCCAGATCACACAAGACCTTAAAGCAGTAGGAGCTGCATCAATCGTAGTTGCTGAGACAACAATGACGTTGAAGATGGTGATGTATTTGTGACACCTAGCCCGGTCCCAAACTAAGTGTATAATACATGCTAATTCCTTCTCACCACCTCCTGGGTTTGAAAATGTATCAGGGTGTTTGGGAAAGAGAAAGAAGTTCCTAATGTCTGGAGCACATGAGACAGGTGTTGAGATATGACCCTGGGAAAGTCAAATTAGGGCCAAATTATTAAAAGTTTTGGGCCGGGTGCAGTGGCTTATGCCTATAATCCTAGCACTTTGGGGGCCTAGGCGAGGGAGCCCAGGAGTTCAAGACCAGCTTTGGTGACACAGCAAGACCCCATCTCTAGTTTTAAAAAACATTTCATATTCCAGGCTAAATGTTTGGAGTTTGCCACATAGGCAGTGGAAGGTGTCGCAGCAGGGGAGTAGCATGATCAGACAAATTATGCTAAGTTCATGGGGAGATCACAGGGCTGGAGCAGTCACGGGGGTGTACCTTAAGCTGAGCCTTGAAGGCTGAACAGGCACGTGGAAGGCCACAGTGACCCTCCCCTGCTTCTTTTTCAGGTGGTTCCACGAGTGTTTGGGCGCATAGTGGGTAAAAGCCGGGAGGCGGTGGCCCAGGCCATGGTGCTGGAGATGTTCCGAGAGGAGGACTATTACAATGATGATGTTCTGGACCAGATGGGCGCCAGTATCCTAGGCGTGGAGGGCCCCCGGCGCCACCCAGATGAGCCTCCTGAGGATGAAGTCTTCGAGCTCTTCCCCATGTTCATGGGCGGGCTTCTCTCTGCCCACAACCGAGCTGTGCTAGCTCAGCTTGGCTGCCCCATCAAGAACATGGATGCCCTGGAGAATGCCCAGGCCATCAAGAAGAAGCTGGGCAAGCTGGGCCGGCAGGTGCTGCCCCCATCGGAGCTCCTTGACCACCTCTTCTTCCACTACGAGTTCCAGAACCAGCGCTTCTCTGCCGAGGTGCTCAGCTCCCTTCGTCAGCTCAACTTGGCAAGTGTGCGTATGACACCCGTCAAGTGCACAGTGGTGGCATCTGTGCTGGGCAGCGGAAGGCATGCCCTGGATGAGGTGAATTTGGCCTCCTGCCAGCTAGACCCTGCTGGGCTGCGCACACTCATGCCTGTCTTCCTGCGTGCCCGGAAACTGGGGTGAGGACCTATCCTCATGCACAGGCATGAAGAGGGTTGGAGGTGAAGCAGTGGGAAGAGAAACCAGGGAAGCCAGGGAAACCAGAGGTACTGACGAGTGACCAGATGAAGAAATCTAGTTTGGGCGGAGGAGACAGGAGCAGCAGAAGGGAGGAGCCAGCCATGGTGGCTCCTGCCTGTAATCCCACTGCTCTGGGAGGACAAGGCGGAAACATCACTTGAGCCTAGTAGTTTGAGACCATCCTGGGCAACATAGCAAGACCCTGTCTCTACAAAAGAATTTAAAAATTAGTCAGGTGAGGCCGGGCAGGGTGGCTCAAGCCTGTAATCCCAGCACTTTGGGAGGCCGAGACGGGCGGATCACGAGGTCAGGAGATCGAGACCATCCTGGCGAACACGGTGAAACCCCGTCTCTACTAAAAAATACAAAAAACTAGCCGGGCGAGGAGGCGGGCGCCTGTAGTCCCAGCTACTCGGGAGGCTGAGGCAGGAGAATGGCCTGAACCCGGGAGGCGGAGCTTGCAGTGAGCCGAGATCCGGCCGCTGCACTCCAGCCCGGGCGACAGAGCGAGACTCCGTCTAAAAAAAAAAAAAAAAAAATTAGGTGTGGTGGCATGTGGCTATCGTCCTAGCTACTCAGGAGGCTGAGGTGGGAGGATTGCTTGAGCCCAGGTGTCTGAGGCTGCAGTGAGTTGTGATCATGCCATTGTGCTCCAACCTGGGTGACAGAGTGAGACCCTGTCTCTCAAAAAAGGGGAGGCAGGTATGGATTCCCAGAGGCAGGCTGATCAAAAAAGGTCATGGTAGATGGACAGACTGCTTGCTGAATTCCCTCCCTGGTCTTTCACCTCCCCTCTGGCCACCTTCTGCTCCAGCTTGCAGCTCAACAGCCTGGGCCCTGAGGCCTGCAAGGACCTCCGAGACCTGCTGCTACATGACCAGTGCCAAATTACCACACTGCGGTGAGTGACTGGGAGTGGGGCATCCTGGTGGCCAGCTAAGGTCAAGGGTGAGCTCCCTGCCTCCTGGCATACTTGGCACAGGCCCACCCAAGGGATAGTAAATGGAGGTGAGTCTAGGCCCTGACTGGTCCCCTCTACTTCCCCCAGGTCCACTGCAAGCAGCAGGGCAGCAGGAAAAGATGCCACCTGTAATGGGTGCTAAGAAACCTCTCACGTGGCTAAAATCAGCCTGGGGGAGGCAGGGAGAGAGGGTGGAATAATACCTAGGCCAGTTGCCTGGTAACAGTGCCACTGATCCCCTTCCAGGATTTTTCCTGCAGCTTCCTGAGGATGACCCTAATGCTGGGCACTCAGTAGACACCCCTGAAGTGTTGACTGATATGTGGGGAACCCGAGCACCTGGTTTCCGAGTTTCTGGTTGGTGTAAGGGGAGGCAAATGAGGAGAGAAAAAGGAAGAGCAGGGAGAAGGATACGGGAGTCAGAGGGAAGGGAGAAGCAGAGGCTGTGGAGGGGGTGAAACAGGCAGAAGAAGGGAAACAGAAATGGTGAAGAGGAAGGGAATAGATAAGAAGGGAGTCGGGGGAAGAGGGAAGGAAAGGCCAGCTCCCCTACTCTCCCTCCTCTGCCAGGCATCACACCCCCTATTGCTCTACCCTTTCTCCTGGGCCTGCATTTCTATGTCCAGGCTCCTTTTGCCCCAAGCAGGGCCCTCTTTGGCCCACGTTCTGACACCCAGCACAGCGCTGCTCCATCAAGGCTGCCAGCACCACCAGCAACCTTGCCTCCCCCTCCTCTCAATGGGCCCTCATAACCTTGGGTTGCACGTGGCTGTAGGCTGTCCAACAACCCGCTGATGGCGGCAGGTGTTGCCCTGCTGATGGAGGGGCTGGCAGGAAACACCTCAGTGACACACCTGTCCCTGCTGCACACCGGCCTTGGGGACAACGGTCTGGAGCTGCTGGCTGCCCAACTGGATCGCAACCGGCAGCTGCAGGAGCTGAACGTGGCTTACAATGGTGCTGGTGACACAGCGGCCCTGGCCCTGGCCAGAGCTGCCCGGGAGCACCCTTCCCTGGAGCTGCTGCAGTGAGTCCTGTCCCTGGTCCCATTGCCCCCAGCCCTTCAGACTACTTCCATCTCTCAACTGTGCTCTTCCAATCCTAGGGAGTGCTTCTGGGCCTGGGCCTGTTGCCTATCCTCTATTCCTGGTTTCTGACTGATCCTTGTCAACCTAGCTCTGAGTCAACCCACCCACTCTGTGACTGGCCCTTAAACTGCCCCAGTTCCCTACCACCATTTCTCCTAAAGGCCTACTGTCCCTGGTCCCATTGAATTCTAGTATCAGGATCGGGTGCGGTGGCTCATGTCTGTAATCCCAGCACTTAGGGAGGCCGAGGCGGGCGCATCACCTGAGGTCAGGAGTTCAAGACCAGCCTGGTCAACATGGTGAAACCCTGTCTCTACTAAACATACAAAAATTATCTGGGCGTGTTGGTGCACACCTGTAATCCCAGCTGCTTGGGAGGCTGAGGCAGGAGAATCGCTTGAACCCGGGAGGTGGAGGTTGTGGTAAGCCGAGATCATGTCACTGCACTCCAATCTGGGTGACAGAGCGAGACTCCGTCTCAAAAAAAAAAAAAAAGAGAGAATTTTAATATTAGTCCCTGCCTCCCACTGGCCAGCACCCTCCATCTCTGGCTCATTGCAGATACTTACCTGATTGCACTCTGCAGCCAGGAGATGAGATGTGAGGCCCCCTGACTTTCCATCTGTCTACCCTCGGGCCCTCCTTCTTGGAGCTCTACTGAATGGCATCGACTTTCTCTCTCCTGCCAGCCTCTACTTCAATGAGCTGAGCTCAGAGGGCCGCCAGGTCTTGCGAGACTTGGGGGCTGCTGCTGAAGGTGGTGCCCGGGTGGTGGTGTCACTGACAGAGGGGACGGCGGTGTCGGAATACTGGTCAGTGATCCTCAGTGAAGTCCAGCGGAACCTCAACAGCTGGGACCGGGCCCGGGTCCAGCGACACCTTGAGCTCCTACTGCGGGATCTGGAAGACAGCCGGGGTGCCACCCTTAATCCTTGGCGCAAGGCCCAGCTGCTGCGAGTGGAGGGCGAGGTGAGGGGCCTCCTAGAGCAGCTGGGAGGCTCTGGAAGCTGAGACACTGGTGGCAGGCACCTAAATATGTGACCACTGGCCCTAAACCTCTTCCCTCTGTGGCCTCCTGGCTTGCACTGCTCCCCCTAGAAAGATTCCTTCAGGAATGGGCACAGCTGTGCCAGCTGCCCTCCTAGGGCATGCTCGACCAGGACCGAGTCTGGAATCTCCAAGTTAAAGATGGTGAATCGATGCTTCGGGCTTGGAGATGGAACATGCCTCCTCTCCATTCATCGAGAAGGACCAAAGCATGTGGCATTTGGATGGCCAGCGTGCCCTGAAGCACCACCACCAAACTTGCCTCCCCCTCCTCTCAAGGAGCCTCTGATTGTGCCACCAAGGGGCTCACATCTTATGTCTGCCATGCCATGCCAGGGGTGTTGCCATCCAGATGTGTTGGAAACTTCCCGTCATGACTTATGCTCACCTGTGGACACTGAGGATGCCCTCGCATTGGTGCGTTCTCCTCATCCTCATGCCCTCTCTGCCACAGTGGTATGATGGCTTGGTGGCCCCCCGAGGCAGATGCACCTGACTTGCTGCTATTAAAAAGCTGTGTGCCTTCCACCGATTGTGACCTCTTCTTTATTGCCTGGTGCTTCCAGGAAGGGCATTCTTCTTGGTCTTTCTGGTTAAACTACCAACCATGATCTATTGCACGTGGTTCTTGGGCACTAGGTTCCGAGGCAGTGGAGGCTGGAGGGGCCCATGAACAAGATACTGGCATGGGGTTTGGCCATGCTGGACTGTATTATTCCGAACTCACGCTGCTAATGAAGACATACCCAAGACATACCCAAGACTCGGCCTTTGGGAGGCTGAGGTGGGCAGATCACCTGAGGTTGGGAGTTTGAGACCAGCCTGACCAATACGGAGAAACCCCATCTCTATTAAAAATACAAAATTAGCAGGGTGTGGTGGCACATGTCTGTAATCCCAGCTACTGGGGAGGCTGAGGCAGGAGAATTGCTTGAACCTGGGAGGCGGAGGTTGTGATGAGCCAAGATTGTGCCATTGCACTCCAGCCTGGGCAACAAGAGCTAATCTCCATCTCAAAAAAAAAAAAAAAAAGACTCTCACTCCTGTTAACCATTACCCCACTGCTTCCACAGCGTCTTCAAGGAGGCGGGACCTGGGAGGGGATGGGTGGGAGGGTCAGTGGCTGTGATGAACCTTGTCCCTACCCCAGCACTGGGTTGCTGATCCAGCTATGGAGAAAGCTGCAGGTAGGAGGCCAGGAGAAATCCTCTGCAGGGGACTTTGGGCCAGGCAGGGGGCCGACTTGGAGGCTGAAGCTTTGGGACCAGGGCACACTTGATTTTGGGGCTTGGAGCCCTGAGGCAGGTAAACAAGTCAGGAGAAAAGTAGTGAGTTGATATGTCTGTCTTCCTGGTCCACACCCTGTACTGATATACTCAGATTTATGTGCCAAGGACTTGGGGGGAGGGGAAGGGAGAGGACCGCACAGTATTCCTGTGTGTATGGCAGTGAGAAGAGAAGACCCTTTTGGAGCAGAATGGAGGGGGCATGCCCTGAGTTTGGGGGTTTCCCTGAGTCCTTTTAGTTTATGCCAATGGAAGAGGCACATCTGGGGAAAAGAATGTGACTCTCCTCCTCTCACCCACTTCTTTGCCCAGTAGATCTTCAGGACACAGCCTCATTAACTCTGTAAGTGCCATGAAGGTTGGGGCAAGGGGAAGAAAGAATCGGAGGCAGGGAAGTGGTTCACTGCCATTAGCACCTAAAGGAGATCCTGGGACCCAAGTCCAGCTGCCAGCTTGTACCTGCTTCCCCTGCCTCCTTGCAGGAAGTTTAAGTTTAACCCAAAGCTGGGCGTTGATAATCCTGTTCTCTCACTGGCCGAAGACCACGACCCCTCTGGTAACTCCCTCACCCACTGGCAACCATTCCCTTTCCCTGGAGGCACCACAACTCCACACAGCCTCCCATCTCCTTGGTAACCACTCACTTGGTCTCCCTCTGATAACAGCCTTGGTTGGGAGCAGAGATAGGAGGGGCCAGGCGTCTTCTCCTGTCCCAGTCCCTCTGCCCACGAGGTGTTCACCCCACCACCCAACACCCAACCAGGCAGAAACTGTTTGTATCAGGACACAGGGTCTGCCAGGCACATGGCAAACCTGTACTTGGGCTGTGCCCTCTCCTCC
The DNA here is from genome assembly GCF_009764315.1 of Trachypithecus francoisi. Taxonomy (NCBI): domain Eukaryota; kingdom Metazoa; phylum Chordata; class Mammalia; order Primates; family Cercopithecidae; genus Trachypithecus; species Trachypithecus francoisi. The sequence goes on from NW_022681473.1 coordinate 107,533,169, forward strand.
CCCTTTTCTGCTGCCTACCTCACCCTCCAGATCCCTGGAGCCTGGAGCGGCCTCGCTTCTGCTTGCTGAGCAAAGAGAAGGGCAAGAGTTTTGGCTTCCACCTGCAGCAGGAGCTGGGCAGGGCTGGGCATGTGGTGTGCAGGGTGGACCCAGGCACCTCTGCCCAGCGCCAGGGTCTTCAGGAAGGAGACAGGATCCTGGCTGTGAACAACGATGTTGTGGAACACGAAGACTACGCGGTGGTAAGGCTGTGGTCCGGGAGAGCATGCTAGCACCTCAGATAGAGAAGCAGGTTGCTCAGTCCCCTGGGCACTATGGCAGCAGGGCACAAGCCTCACTCCCCCACACCCCAGGATTTAGGAGTGCCCAAGTCAGAGAGGTTGGGGAAGGCATCTAGAAAGCTGATTCCCGCTGGGCGCAGTGGCTCATGCCTATAATCCCAGCACTTTGGGAGGCCAAGGCAGGTGGATCACCCAAGGTCAAGAGTTCAAGGCCAGCCTGGGCAACATGGCAAGACCTTGTCTCTACTAAAAATACAGCAATTAGCTGAGCGTGGTGGTGGCGCCTGTACTCGCAGCTACTCGAGAGGCTGAGGCAGGAGAATCACTTGAACCTGGGAGGCGGAGGTTGCAGTGAGCCGAGATGGTGCCATTGCACTCCAGCCTGGGCAACAAGAGTGAAACTCCATCTCAAAAAAAAAAAAGAAAAGAAAAGAAAAAAAGCAAAAAAGCCTATTCCCATGGCAAAAAAATGTGGATTCCAGGGAGGTCCTGAGGGTTGGCAAGAGGGTCTAGACCAAACCCACGCCCATGTGCCCTCTGTCCAGGTGGTACGCCGCATCCGGGCCAGCGGTCCTCGGGTGTTGCTGACAGTCTTGGCACGGCATGCACATGACGTGGCCCGAGCTCAGCTGGGAGAAGATGCCCACCTCTGTCCCACCCTAGGCCCAGGGGTCCGGCCCCGGCTGTGCCACATAGTGAAAGATGAGGGTGGTTTTGGCTTCGGTGTCACCCATGGTGAGCCCAGAGGGTGCGAGGGGGCGGCAAGGATGAGAGATTTCAGTCCCTGTTCAGGGCAGGCAGGCAACAGACTGGAACTTGCTTTTTTTTTTTTCTAGGCAATCAGGGTCCTTTTTGGTTGGTGCTAAGTACTGGAGGAGCAGCTGAGCGGTCAGGGGTGCCCCCTGGGGCCCGACTGCTGGAAGTGAATGGGGTCAGTGTGGAGAAGTTCACTTACAACCAACTCACCAGGAAGGTGTGGCTGCCTGTCTCCCACTCTCCTCCCCCAGTCTGGGCCTGGGCCCCACTTCGGGAAGACACCTCCTCCCCTATGCACCTCACCTCCTTATCTGGTCTCCTACCTTTATCACCATCCTGCCCCTCTACAGTTTGTGCCAGGCTCCACTTAGTGCCTGGGAGGAGGGGCTGTGGGGGGAGCATGCCTCTTCTCTCCCTGCCCAGGTATTATGCTGATGCCCTGCTGGGTCCCCACAGCTTTGGCAGAGTGGACAGCAGGTGACCTTGCTGGTGGCAGGGCCAGAGGTGGAGGAACAGTGTCGCCAGCTGGGATTGCCTCTGGCTGCACCCCTGGCAGAGGGCTGGGCACTGCCTACCAAGCCCCGCTGTCTGCACCTAGAGAAAGGGCCCCAGGGTTTTGGGTTCCTGCTCCGGGAGGAAAAGGGCCCTGACGGTCACCCTGGTGAGTGGGAGCCCTGGGGGTGGTGGGGGAAGGTGGGCCTTGGGGTGGGCACACAAGTGTATATACACCTTTCAGTGCGCAGAAGAGGTGACCCTGACTGAGCTCTGGCCCTGGGTCGCCTCTTCCTGTTCACTCCGGGGTCAGTCCCCTGGTGTGCACACAGTGGCCTAGGATAGCTGGAGAGGAGCAGTGAGGATGTGTATGCCCCAGGACAGTTCCTGTGGGAGGTGGACCCAGGACTGCCAGCCAAGAAGGCTGGGATGCAGGCTGGGGACCGGCTGGTGGCTGTGGCTGGGGAGAGCGTGGAGGGGCTGGGCCATGAGGAGACAGTGTCCAGGATCCAGGCGCAGGGCTCCTGTGTCTCCCTCATTGTCGTCGACCCTGAGGCTGACCGCTTCTTCAGCATGGTGCGTGCTGAGGGGCAGGGGCTAGGGTTGGGGCAGGAGTGGAGCACGGCTTGGGTCCAACAGCTTTGCTCTACCTGCCACCTTCCAGGTTCGCCTATCCCCACTCCTCTTCTTGGAGAACACAGAGGCTCCCGCCTCTCCCCAGGGCAGCAGCTCAGCCTCACTGGTTGAGACAGAGGTCCCTTCGCTTGAAGACACAGGCGTGCCTTCTGTCCCTCTGGGCTCCCGACAGTGCTTCCTGTACCCTGGGCCTGGTGGCGGCTATGGCTTCCGACTCAGCTGTGTGGCCAGTGGGCCTCGCCTCTTCATCTCCCAGGTGACTGATGCCCCATGCATCTTGGATCCCTTCAATCCTTTGCTGCCTGGTCAGTCTTCCTCTTCTTCCCTCCCAGAGCCTTAAGCCAGCAAACTTTCCCCTGGTGTCCCCTGTTCTGCATGCCCCCACACCACCAGGTGACTCCCGGAGGCTCAGCTGCCCGGGCTGGGCTGCAAGTGGGAGATGTGATTCTGGAAGTGAACGGGTATCCTGTTGGGGGACAGAATGACCTGGAGCGGCTTCAGCAGCTGCCTGAGGCTGAGCCACCCCTCTGCCTGAAGCTAGCAGCCAGGTCTCTGCGGGGCTTGGAAGCCTGGATTCCCACTGGGGCTGCAGAGGTGAGGAAGAAGAAGCAAGAAGAAGCGGATGGGACTGTGAGTAGTTACAGATGGGCAGGGAGGAGTGAGAAAGAAGGGCAGAGTGGGCGAGGTACAAGGTGAAGCAGTGTGGGATATACAGGTTGGGACTTCAGGTTGTGGTAGGTGGGGACAGAAGGACCTGTGAAATAAGCCCCATTCCTGGGCATTGCAGGGCAGGGGTGAGCAAGAAAAAGGAACTCTTCTGGGTGCCACCTGGAATGACCTTCTACCTCCTCTCTCTGCATAGGACTGGGCTCTGGCCTCGGATCTGCTGTAGAGCACCTCTGCTTGGTACAGACACACTCAGGGGCTACTGTGTCTTCACTCTCCAGCCCGAGGTGGTGGAGGCAGGATTGCTCTCTCTAAGCCAGACCGGAGGAACTCAGGCACCACCGATCACAGGCTGGCCCAGGTGCTCCCTCCCTTCCTGCAGGCCCACCTTCCAGCAGAGGGTGTGGTTGGAGGCCTCAGGCAGGTTCCTGAAGGAGTCTGAGGCTCCAGAGGATGTCATATGGGAGTTTGGAGAGCTGTATCCCAGGGATGAACGTGTGGCTGTGGGTCTGGCTGGGACTGAAGCCATCTGGACCTTTTCTAGATATGACTCCAGGACCCTTGAGTGTAATGCAAAAATTTGGAGACCAGCTATGCCTGCCCTCTGTGGGTGCCTTAGCATTGCCAGAGGGTGGTGCTTGGTTACCGTTGCATTTGTTATAGAAGTGGCTGTTCCCCATAAATCTGACTGCCTGTGTTTGTGTTGGTGGGGGTAAGGGGCAGTGGTGTGAAGGGACCAAAAGGGCCTCAGGCTTAAGGGGTGGGATGCGGCTTCTGCAGGAGAGAAGGTGAGACCTGGTCAAATTTCTTTCCTATCACTGAGTCTCAGGGATAATGGGTCAACCCAGAACTGAGATGTCTGCATGAGAGCCACTCCTAAAAATAAACAAAACAAAAAAATAAGAAAACTAAATAAAAATAAAAATAAAAAAGATCCACTCCTCTCTGCCAAAAGGCCAGAGCCCACAGCTCTACTGAGTTCTACATCAAGACACTTTATTGCTGGCGCCTCAGAGAACACTAGAGACTAGAGGCTGGTGGCCTCAAAGATCCAGGGGGGTTAGTCCAAACTGGCGTAGCTGCTCCTTGTGCCTGGCATGGAGTCTCAATGCCGTCCCATCCCACTGCGACTTGATGGCTCTCAGCTTGGCCAAGAGCCTGTCCAGACTGTCCTGCAGACATCAATATTTCAGCTCCCAGGAAGAGAGAGGGAAGGGTGAGGGCTGCCCCAGGTTGGTTCGTAAGCTTTCCTTACCCAGTACACATGGCTGTATCCCCTCTCTGCCCGCAGGATAGAGCAGGGCTCCCTTGAAGATACTTCTTCTCCTTACCCCTGGGTTGTCAGTCATCATACTAGCTGGGGTTTGTGGGCATGGGGGAGTCCTGGGTACTGGGATGGCTGGGATCCAGGAGGTGGTGCTTACCTGTAAGATTTCCTCATACTTTGCCTCCATGTCTGCCACGTGGGTCTGAAGCTGAGACAGGGCCTGGTCCCGCTCTCTTAGAGCTTGTCCAGCCTCTTCCCGGGCAGCCGCAGCTTCCCTTTGGCATGCCTCTGGGGGCAGGCAGGATGAAAGACAGCAGGATGGTGACACTCTATCCTTGACCAGTCTCCAAAGGTATCTGGAAAGGAGACCTTGAATGTCATTCCAGACTCCCCCAGCATCACCAACTTTCCTGCAGTCCCTGTAAAAGCTGAAGCTCCACTGAGGTATAGCAGAGAATGGTGGGCTGGAGACAGAAGGCTCCAAAGTCGGATTACTACCTAGGTGACCACAGACATGTCTCTTTCTGAGCCTCAGTGTCTTCATCTTTTTATTTATTTATTTATTTATTTATTTATTTATTTATTTAGATGGAGTCTCACTCTGTCGTCAGGCTGGAGTGCAGTGGCATGATCTCGGCTCACTGCAACCGCCGCCTCCTGGGTTCAAGCAATTCTCCTGCCTCAGCCTCCTGAGTAGCTGGGACTACAGGCACATGCCACCACGCCCAGCTAATTTTTTAATTTTTAGTAGAGATGGGGTTTCACCATGTTGGCCAGGATGGTCCCTATCTCTTGACCTCGTGATCCGCCCGTCTCGGCCTCCCGAAGTGCTGGGATTACAGGCGTGAGTCACCGCGGCTAGCTGGTGTCTTCATCTTTAAAGAGAGAATGACACATCTCTCAGGAGTATGCTGTGACCTTTAAACACGCTAATGGATGACAAAGCACCTAGCTAGTATACAGGAAGTACTCAGTAAACATTGATTCATTGGCCGGGTGTGGTGGCTCACACCTGTAATCCTAGCACTATGGGAGGCCGGGGAGGGTGGATTACCTGAGGTTAGGAGTCCTGGCCAACATGGTGAAACTCCATCTCTACTAAAAATACAAAAATTAGCCAGGCATGGTGGCACACACCTGTAATCCCAGCTACTCGGGAGGCTGAGGCAGGAGAATTGCTTGAACCTGGGAGGCAGAGGTTGCTGTGAGCCGAGACTGCGCCATTGCACTCCAGCCTGAGCAACTAGAACTAAACTGCGTCTCAAAAAAAAAAAAAACCCAAAAAACAACAACAACAAAACCAAAAACAATTGAGTTATTGATTGACTTGGAATTTGAGGTAAAGCAAAGATTAGGAAAGGAACCCAGGGTCTGAATGGTAGATAAGCAGCTCCTGGCCATCTATAGCTAAACCAAAGGCTTTTTTTTTTTTTTTTGGTTGGAGTCTTACTCTGTCACCCAGGCTGGAGTGCAGTGGTGCGATCTCGGCTCACTGCAGCCTCCGCCTCCTGGATTCAAGTGATTCTTCTGATTCAGCCTCCCAAGTATCTGAGATTACAGGCACACGCCACCATGCCCGGCTAATTTTTGTAATTTTAGTAGAGACGGCATTTCACCATATTGGCCAGGCTGGTCTCGAACTCCTGGCCTCAAGCAATCCTTTCGCCTTGGCCTCCCAAAGTGCTGGGATTACAGGGGTGAGCCACCGAGCCCGGCTGAAGGCATTTTTAAGGTATGAAAACTTTGAGACCAAAATTGTGCAAGAGCTCATGTGTCATGCTGAGATATTTCAACATTATTTTGTAAGTAGGAGGCAAGAGAAGAGAAGCAAAGGCTTCCTAGTTTTTAAAAATATTTTTGCTTATTGGGAGTGTTTATTCATTTATTTGGTGAACGCTTATTTAGGACCTACCGGGTGCTAGGTCTTGAAGATATAGAAGTAAATAAGTCAAACATTTTCCCTTAGTTTCATTGTAGAAATCAGCTAAACTAAAAGGGAATATGTTTTGCTCACAAGAGACATGGCGGTGGTGGGGAGTTAGGTAGGGCTGGACTTGGAGAGGAGGAAATGGGGTGTGAGGCCTACCTCTTCTTTTTTATTTTTATTTATTTTTTTGAGACAGAGTCTTGCTCTGTCGCCCAGGCTGGAGTGCAATGGTGTGATCTCGGCTCACTGCAACCTCTGCCTCCCGGATTCAAGCGATTCTCCTGCCTCAGCCTCCCGAGTAGCTGGGATTACAGGTGTGCACCACCACATCCGGCTAATTTTTATATTTTTAGTAGAGACGGGGTTTCGCCATTTGGCCAGGCTGTTCTCGAACTCCTGACCTCAGGTGATCTGCCCACCTTGGCCTCCCATAGTGCTGCGATTACAGGCCTGAGCCACTGCGCCTGGCACCTCTTCTTTACTTACAACAGAGATTCTGGGCATCCTGAACCCTCTGCTTCAGTCCTCGGTGGTGGAGGTCAGTGAAAGTGGGGAAAGTGATCCCAGAGCCCAGGTGGCAGCTTTCTGGAGCAGAGACTTTGAAGTCTGCCCCTTTATGCTGGCCCTTGCTGCAACTCTTGGAGACAAGGGGCTTGGGGGGTGGGGAAACCTACCTAGCTGCCCCCGAAGGCCCTTGACTTCCTCCTCCAGCTGCTTGCTGCGGGATTGCATATCCTCCTGCAGGGCATGGCACTGGCGACTCATCTCTGGGGTGGGGGCAGTGGGCCGCCAGTGACCCAGGTCGGAGATGGAGCGATGGAGAAAGGAAATGAAGTTGTGGGTGGGGAAGACTCTACTTGATCTAGTGGAACAGGAGCACAAAGGCCTTCTTTGTTCTTCTTCTTTTTTTTTTTTTTGAGACGGGGTCTCGCTCTGTCATCCAGGCTGGAGTGCAGTGGTGTGATCTCGGCTCACTGCAAGCTCCGCCTCCCGGGTTCACCCCATTCTCCTGCCTCAGTCTCCCGAGTAGCTGGGACTACAGGCGCCCACCACCACACCTGGCTAATTTTTTGCATTTTTAGTAGAGACGGGGGTTTCACCGTGTTAGCCAGGATGGTCTCGATCTCCTGACCTCGTGATCCACCCGCCTCGGCCTCCCAAAGTGCTGGGATTACAGGCGTGAGCCACCACTCCCAGCCCATGGTCTTCTTGGTTCTTTTTGTGATTCTGAGAAGCTGGAGACCATGAAAACCTGAGGAAGGGAAAGGAAGCCCAACCCACCTCCCCTAGTCCAGCTTTGGATGGGGACGCTAGTCCTTCTCCCCTCCCATGGGATGGTTGAGGTGATGGCTATGACTGCATGTGTATCCTACACAGCATCAAGCACATGGCACCAGGCATCCTGGAAGGCCCCTGCCTGGGATCCCAGGAACCTACCTGCCTTTGATTCCTGCAGGATCCTGCCTGATTTGTACTGTTTGGGGAAGACCAAGACCAGGCCTGGCAGTCGGAAGCCCTCGTTTCCCTTCCTTGCCATCATCTGACCCTGCTGGTTGTCTTCCTCCAGGCCCCTGTCTCCTGCCCACCTGCTCAACAGACCACACACCTGCATATATGGCCTTCCCTTCACTTCGGGACCCTTCCAGCTCAGCCTCCACCCTTTGCAGCCTCTGCTTCAGCTGGTCTTCGGAAGCCTTGGCTCGATGGCCTTCATCCCTCCGTAGAGCTGTGAGCAGTCCCAGAGCCACAGTCAGGACTGGCTGGGGCCCACTAAATCAGCCCCCATAAACTTGATGAATTTTGCCCATCTCTAGAAATCTGGTGGCGGGGCGTCCAGCCTCTTATTCTCTCTCTGGGTTTTGTTGTTTTTGTTTTTTATCCCTAGAGTCTCACAGGCTCCTCATTATTAAGAAGTAAAGACTTTCTCCATGTTCTGCCTGTACAAAATAGCTTTCCGGATAGCCCGGCATGGTGGCTCATGCCTGTAATCCCAATATTTTGGGAGGCTTAGGTGGGAGAATCGCTTGAGGCCAGGAGTTTGAGACCTGCCTGGGCAACAGAGTGAGACCTTGTCTCTATAAGAAAAATAAATAGGGCCAGGCGCAGTGGCTCATGCCTGTAATCCCAGCACTTTGGGAGGCCAAGGTGGGAGGATCATGAGGTCAAGAGTTCAAGACCAGCTTGGCCAACATGGTGAAAACCCGTCTCTAATAAGAATACAAAAATTAGTCGGGCGTGGTGGCCATGTACCTGTAATCCCAGCTACTTGGGAGGCCGAGGCAGGGGAATCACTTGAGCCTGGGAGGCAGAGGTTGCAGTGAGCTGAGATCGCACCACTGCACTCCAGCCTGGGCAACAGAGCACAAGATTCTGTCTTAAAAAAAAGATAGTAAAATAAAATAAAATAATAAAATAATATTAAAAAATTAAAAAAAAGAAAAATAAATAAATAAAGTAGCCAGGTAGGGTGGTATGCACCAGCTACTCATGAAGCTGAGGTGGGAAGATTGTTGGGGTCCAGGAGTTTGAGATTACAGTGAACTATGATCACACCACTGACACCACTGCAGTCCAGCCTGGGCAATAGAGCAAGATTCTGTCTAAAAAAAAAAAAAAAGCTTCCTTTATCAACTCTCACTGCCCACCCCTCTCTCATTGTCTTTTTCCACTAGGGGATGGTTAGGGTTCAACTTAGCCCCCCACTGTATCTCCAACTCTCCAATCTCCCAGGATACAGAAATGCCCCATTTCACTTGCCCTGTTGCCCACCCCCATGCCAGCTTCTACCCTCCTTACCCAAGTGGTCTCGGAGCAGCTCCTTCTCCAGCACCACCAGCCTGTGCCTGGACTCAGCCTCCACATCTGCACCTGCCTTGGCAAGTGGCAGAGCCTCAGCTCTTCATGATCTCAGCATTCCTCACTCTCCTTGCGTTCTCACCCACACCCTGCACTTTTGCCACAGGAGACCTGAGGACCGCTAAATGAGGTATCCATGGTGGCAGAGTCTACTGAAGTCAGCACTGTGTCCTTACCGACTAGCACATAACAGATATGCAAAATACACATGACAAATATATTAGGCAGGCACAGAGCTAGATGGTGCTTAAAGGAGAGCGTGAGTGACAATTTCCCCACTTCCTCAGCTCCCTGCATCTGACTTCAAGGACATGAAAGAGGAAGGTCAAGAGAGTTCCATCTTGTCATGCAGAAGGCTGAATTCTCTCTGGAGGAGCACTGCATGGTCTTCATGCCAGAACATGGAGAAGCAGGGGGCACCTCCATCCACCATGACTCACCCCAGTTATTTTTCTTCTTCTGTGCCCCAGATTTCTTCCCTTTTTCTTTGTTTTTAGGTGGCATCTCCTTGCTGTCCTGGGAGAAGGAGGGGACCTTATGTTTAGGTCTGGACACAGGAATGCTTTCCTGACTGAATCAGGAGTCTCAGGGGAGTCTCCTGGTTCTACTCCAAATTTGTCTCTCATACTCTTCAGAAAAGTCAGTTCACAGTCTCTTTGGAACTTCAGGCAGGGTTGGGGTCAATGGGGAGGATGAAGTTTTTTCTCTCAACCAGGCTGACTGTACAGAAGTCACTCCTCGCAACTCTCTTTTAGATAAACTAAATCCCTGTACCTGCTCCCCTCCCTCTTCCCATCATCCTCAACCCTCTCTTCCTACCTGTAGGATACTCTCCTGCCAGTGTTGGGGCTCCCTGTGGAGTGACCCACCCATGGGGAGTGGCAGAGAAAAGGCCCAACTAGCGAGGAGCCTGAGGCGGGGCCTGGGTCCTGGGAGCCAATCCTTGGTGGCAAATTTCTCTTGAGGGCAGGACTGAGGGCTGGAAGGTTGGGTTTCGGGAGGCTGTATGTTGTCCAGGCAACTGGGAAACATGGAGTTCGTAGGAAGGTGGAATGGGCTAAATCAGCTCACAAAGCTTAAAATATCAAGGTCTCAAAGGGTCAGTTCTTTCCTTATCCCAAAATCCTAAGTATAGTTTGAAAAGAAAGGGCTGGCCGGGCGCGGTGGCTCAAGCCTGTAATCTCAGCACTTTGGGAGGCCGAGACGGGTGGATCACGAGGTCAGGAGATCGAGACCATCCTGGCTAACACCGTGAAACCCCGTCTCTACTAAAAAATACAAAAAACTAGCCAGGCGAGGTGGCGGGCGCCTGCAGTCCCAGCTACTCGGGAGGCTGAGGCAGGAGAATGGCATAAACCCGGGAGGCGGAGCTTGCAGTGAGCTGAGATCCGGCCACTGCACTCCAGCCTTGGCGATAGAGCGAGACTCCGTCTCAAAAAAAAAAAAAAAAAAAGAAAAAAAAAGAAAAGAAAAGAAAGGGCTTTGGAGGCCGATTAGTTATGATTCATTGCCATGTAGACATGGCCTGCAGTTTGGAGACTTCCAAATTCAGATGTACACATCTGAGATAATATGTTGTGCTGATACAGAGGAAAAGGACTGACAGTAGCCATGTTGGACAATTGACATCCCGAGGTCCCATCAGCAAAATGACATTAGTAGGTTTAAAACTGAAGATCTAAGGTGGGGGCGGTGGCTCATGCCTATAATCCCAACATTTTCAGAAGCTGAGGCAGGAGGATTACTTGAGGCCAGGAGTTCAAGACCAGCCTGGACAACACAGTGACACCTCATTTCTATAAAAAATTAAAAAATTAGCCTGGCATGGTGGTGCACACCTGTTAGTCTCAGCTACTTGAGAGGCTGAAGCAGGAGAACCACTTGAGCCTGGGAGGTTGAGGTAGCAGTGAGCTATGATTGCACCACTGCACTCCAGCCTGGATGACAGAGGGAGACCCTGTCTCAAACAAACAAACAAACAAAACCCCCCAAAGCACTGAAGATCCTCTTCAGTACACTGTGGAATGAGGGTAATAAGTGCAGGAATAGGTAGGTAGTCGAGGGCGTTTCCCACTTCAGAGAAATGAGACACAAAGGAACAGCGGACTCATGGACTCTAGGGTACCGACCTAGAGGGATGCAAGTGTGCAGGAAAGTGCTCAGGTTAGAGACAAGACATTTGAGCTTGAGTCCCAACTGTGGATATGTAAACTGAGGCAAGCCATTTGACTTTGCTCAGCATCAGTTTCCTGATCTTTAAATGTTTGATTTTGTAGCTCTTGAAAAGCCTGTGTTTTAGCTGGGTGTTTACATGGCTATCTTCTCTCCTAGTGACTTAATCTGTTGCTACATTTCCCCATTCCCTTGTGGGGTTGATTTTCAGACAGGTGTTGAGACATTGCTTTGTGAGGCTCCCTGCAGCATAGAGTTGGTTGGGGCTCCCTCTAGTGGACCTGCTTGACCTTCTCCTGAGTTTCCTACATTTTTGCTTTTAAATTATTTCCTGGGCAATATTGGGGGTGACTTCCTTTGGGGATACTTCTTAGTGTCCTGCTGGAGCCAGGAGTGGCTGGAAGAATTAATGTGGGGGAGAGAGTATGACAGGTGGCCCTCCCTTGTCAGGCAGCCCTCACTCTCCCTGCAGCTCTGTGCTATCCTGAGGCTTGCCATCTATCTGCCACTTGGATCTCTGGGCACAATACTGGTTAGAGTGAAAACAGCAGAAACTTCAGGGCTTTTCTCCTTTTGGATTAGGGGACCTGCAGACCATTTATTTAGTTTTTTTGTTTGTTTGTTTTGTTTTTGTTTTGAGATGGAGTCTTGCTCTGTTGCCCAGCCTGGAGTGCAGTGGCACGATCTCGGCTCACTGCAAGCTCCACCTCCCAGGTTCATGCTGGGACTGCAGGCATCCACCACTGCGCCCTGCTAATTTTTTTGTATTTTTAGTAGAGACGGGGTTTTACCATGTTAGCCAGGATAGACTCGATCTCCCGGCCTCGTGATCCACCCGCCTCGGCCTCCCAAAGTGCTGGGATTACAGGTGTGAGCCACCACGCCCGGCAGTTTTTTGTTTTTCAGTGTCTCTCTCTGTCACCCAGGCTGGAATGCAGTGGCATGATCATGGCTCACTACAGCCTCAGCCTCCCCGGGCTCTGGTGATCTTCCCACCTCAACCTCCTGAGTAGCCGGGACTATAGGCGCATGCCACCACACCTGGCTAATTTCTATATTTTTTGTAGAGATGGGGTTCTCCATGTTGGCCAGCATGGTCTCGAACTCCTGGCCTCAAGTGATCTGTCTGCCTTGGTCTCCCAAGGTTCTTAGATTACAGGCGTGAGCCGCTGCACCAGGCTATCTTTTTTTTTTTTTTTTCTCAGACAGCATCTTGTTCTGTCACCAGGCTGGAGTACAGTGATGTGATTTCGGCTCACTGCAACCTCCACCTCCCGGGTTCAAGCAATTCTCTGCTTCAGCCTCCCAAGTAGCTGGGATTACAGGCACCCACCACCACGCATGGCTAATTTTTGTATTTTTAGTAGAGATGGGGTTTCACCATCTTGGCCAGGCTGGTCTTGAACTCCTGACCTTGTGATCCACCTGCATCAGCCTCCCAAAGTGTTGGGATTACAGGCATGAGCCACTGCGCCTGGCCTTCTTTAGGTACTTCTCTTCAACTCTGTCACCCTCAATATTTTTGGTCCATTGCCTATTGTCAGGAGCAGATCTGTAGAAATAGCCACAAGAGGCTGGGCACGGTGACTCATGCCTGTTATCCCAGCACTTTGGGAGGCTGAGGTGGGCAGATCATGAGGTCAGGAGTTTGAGACCAACTCAATCTTATTAAATCCTTTCTCTACTGAAAAATACAAAAACTAGCTGGGCATGGTGGTGTGCGCCTGTAATCCCAGCTATTTGGGAGGCTGAGGCAGGAGAATCGCTTGAACCCAGGAGGTGGAGGTTGCAGTGAGCCAAGATTGCGCCACTGCATTCCAGCCTGGGCAACAAGAGCAAAACTCTGTCTAAAAAAAAAAAAAAAAAAAAAACTTGGAAAACCTTGGTCTCTGCAACCCCTTATTGTGACCCAGACATTCCTTTCTATTGATTCCAGATCTTTAGATAATAACTCTTTCAAGTAATTGTCAATTGGAAAATCTCTGAATTCACTTATGACCTGGAACCTAACTCTAACCCTAATTCCCTTACCCACTTCCTCACTTCCAGTTGTCCTGCCTTTCTAGACCGAACCAACGTACATCTTACATATATTGATTGATGTCTTATGTTTTCTTAAAATGTATAAAGCAAGCCGGCACAGTGGCTCACGCCTGTCATCCCAGCACTTTGGGAGCCAAGGCAGGTGGATCACCTGAGGTCCGGAGTTCAAGACCAGCCTGACCAACATGGTGAAGCCCTGTCTCTACTACAAATACAAAAAATTAGCCGAGCATTTTGGTGGGTGCGAGTAATCCCAGCTACTTGGGAGGCTGAGGCAGGAGAATCTCTTGAGCCTGGGAGGCGGAGGTTGCAGGGAGCCGATATCGCGCCATTGCACTCCAGCCTGGGCAACAAGAGTGAAATTCCGTCTGAAAAAAAACAAAAAATGCAAAAAGCCAAATTGTAGCCTGTTCACCTTCAGCACTTGTTCTCAGGATCTCCTGAGAGTTGTGTCACGGGCCATTGGTCACTCATATTTGGCTCAGAATAAATCTCTTCAAATATTTTACAGAGTTTGACTCTTTTCTTTGACATGAGACTAATGTTAATAAGTTCTGATAGCCCACTACCATCAGACTAGCTTCTTCTAATCTTGAGCATGTTTTTCATTTATTCTCCCTCCACCACCTCCTTCTCCTGTGCTGTAATGCAGCGGGGGTTCCTGTCCCTGTCCTCCTCATCTAGAAGCCTGTTTGGGAGGTTTTTCTTTCTTTCTTTTTTTTTTTTTTGAGACAGTCTCACTCTGTGGCCCATGCTGGAGTGCCGTGGTGCAATCTCAGCTCACTGCAACCTCCACTTCCTGGGTTCAAGAGATTTTTGCGCCTCAGTCTCCCGAGTAGCTGGGATTATAGGCATGTGCCACCACATTCAGCTAATTTTTGTATTTTTAGTAGAGATGGGGTTTCACCATGTTGGCCAGGCTGGTCTGGAACTCCCAACCTCAGGTGATCTGCTTGCTTTGGTCTCCAAGTGTCAGGGTTGTGTGAACCAGAGCAACTCCATCTTGAAGAGGAGCTGGGTAGAATGAGGCTGAGAACTACCGGGCTGCATTCCCAGAAGGTTAAGGCATTCTAAGTCATAGGATGAGATAGGAGGTTGGCACAGATACAGATCATAAAAACCTTGCTGATAAAACAGGTTGCAGGAAAGGAGCTGGCCAAAACCCACCAAAACCAAGATGGTGACGAGAGTGACCTCTGGTCGTCCTCACTGCTACACTCCCACCAGCGCCATGACAGTTTACAAATGCCAGGGCAACATCAGGAAGTTACCCTGTATGGTGTAAAAAGGGGAGGCATGAGTAATCCATCCCTTTTTTAGCATATCATCAAGAAATAACCATAAAAATGGTTATGTCTATGGAGTCACCATTCTTCTGTTCCAACACTTTCCTAATAAACGTGTTTTCACTTTACTCTAGAGTCGCCCTGAATTCTTTCTTGTGTGAGATCCAAGAACCCTCTCTTGGGATCTGGATCGGGACCCCTTTCCTGTAACAAAAGTGCTGGGATTGCAGGCATGAGCCACTGAGCCTGGCAAATTTTTGCATTTTTTATAGAGACAGGGTTTCGCTATGTTGCCCATCCTGGTCTCGAACTCCTGGGCTCAAGCAATCCATCTGCCTCAGCCTCCCAAAGTGCTGGGACTACAGGCAGGAGCTACCTTGCTTGGTCTGGGAACTTTTTTTTTCCGTGGAATGATTAGTGTCCCCATTACTTGTTGTGTAAAGGAAAAGACTGGCATAAATTTAAGCAGAGAGTTTACTTGGGCCAAGTTTGAGGACAGCAATCCAGGAGCATAGATTCAAGTTGCCCTTGACAATAGGCTCAGATTAGTAGCAGTTACAAGTGTGTGTGTGGGTTTTTTTTTTTTTTTTTTTTTGAGATGGAGTTTCACTCTTGTTGCCCAGGCTGGAGTGCAGTGGCACAATCTTGGCTCACTGCAACCTCTGCCTGCCGGTTCAAGTGATTCTCCTGCCTCAGCCTCCCGAGTAGCTGAGATTACAGGCTCCCACCACCAAGTCTGGCTAATTTTTTGTATTTTTAATAGAGACAGTATTTCACCATCTTGGCCAGGCTGGTCTTGAACTCCTGATCTCGTGATCCGCCTCCCAAAGTGCTGAGATTACAGGCGTGAGCCACCAGGCCCGGCCAACAAGTCTTTTTTTTTTTTTTTTTAAGACAGACTCTCTCTGTCGCCCAGGCTGGAGTGTAGTGGCACGATCTCGGCTCACTGCAAGCTCGCCTCCCGGTTCACGCCATTCTCCTGCCTCAGCCTCCCGACAAGTGTGTTTTTTTTTTTTTTTTTTTTGAGACGGAGTCTCGCTCTGTCGCCCAGGCTGGAGTGTAGTGGCACAATCTCGGCTCACTGCAAGCTCCGCCTCCCGGGTTCCGCCATTCTCCCGCTCAGCCTCCGAGTAGCTGAGATTACAGGCTCCCACCACCAAGTCTGGCTAATTTTTTGTATTTTTAATAGAGACAGTATTTCACCATCTTGGCCAGGCTGGTCTTGAACTCCTGATCTCGTGATCCGCCTCCCAAAGTGCTAGGATTACAGGCTTGAGCCACCGCGCCCGGCCCGACAAGTGTGTTTTTAAAGGAAAAAAGAGGCCAGGTATGGTGGCTCATGTCTATAATCTTAGCACTTTGGGAGGCCCAGGCGGGAGGATCACTTGAGGCCAGGAGTTTAAGATCAGCCTGGGCAACCTGAGACCACCACCACCCCACCGAAAATAAATAAATAAACAAACAAACAAACAAATGCAAAGAAGAGGCAGTTCCTAAACTGTCTGCTAATCACTTACATTAACATAGTGTTAAGGTATTTGATTGGCTGTACCTTGCATTCCAGGAACATGAAGATGATGGGTGAGGCAGCTAGTCAGGGACCAAATGCCTTTAAACCATTGCCCCCAGGCATGGGTCGGGGGTTTGTGACTGAAGTCCCATACTCATGTTTCTCTGGGCCTGATAATTTTGCATACCTCACACAGTTCAGACAGCTTTGAGCTATTTTTCTTTTCTCATCCTGATGCATAGAATGACATTAGAATAGAGATTGCAGAATACAAACAACTATACCCCAGAAGAGAATGTAGTTTACAAATACGTTCAGTCAATGGACTTTCCTTTTTTTCTTTTGAGACAGAGTCTCGCTCTGTGCCCAGGCTGAAGTGGAGTGATGCGATCTCGGATCACTGCAACCTCCGCCTCCCAGGTTCAAGGCATTCTCCTGTTTCAGCCTCCAGAGTAGCTGGGATTACAGGTGCCCACCACCACGCCTGGCTACTTTTTGTATTTTAGTAGAGACGGGGTTTCGCCATGTTGGTCATCCCGACCTCAAGTGATCCGCCAGCCTCAGCCTCCCAATGTGTTGGGATTATAGGCATGAGCCACCATGCCCAGCTCAGTCAATGGACTTTCAGGTGTGGAATGAGGATGTGGTTTGGGGTGAAGGTGAAGTGGGATAAGAAAAAGGCTACATGTTACACAATGTGATGCAGGATGAACCAACTCTAGCATAATCTGGAATGGGAATGACATTGTGATTAACAGTCCAATCCCCTCTCTTGTACGTTTTCTAAAACAAGACAAATAAGAATTGTGGCCTGGCGTGGTGGCTCGCGCCACGCTCAGCTAAATTTTTTTTTTGGGAAAAAAAAAGGTAAAAAAAGGGCAATCTTCCTTTTCTTATTAATCTATTTATTCTTTTTTTTTTTTTTTTGACAGAGTTTCACTCTTTTCACCCAGGCTGGAATGCAGTGGCACAATCTCGGCTCACTGCAACCTCTGGCTCCCGGGTTCAAGTGATTCTCCTGCCTCAGTCTCCCAAGTAGCTGGGATTACAGGTGCCTGCCACTAAACCCAGCTAATTTTTGTATTTTTAGTAAAGACCAGATTTCACCATGTTGGCCAAGCTGGTCTCCAACTCCTGACCTGAGATGATCCTCCCCCCTCGGCCTCACAAAGTGCTGGGATTACAGGCGTGAGCCACTGCACTGGGCCAAATGGATTGGATTTTAAAGCACACTTCAGGCAGAGGGAATAAGGGAACAGTCTGAGTAATGGTGATGAAGAAAGAAAGAATTGGCCAGGTGCGGTGGCTCATGCCTGTGATCTCAGCACTTTGGGAGGCCGAGGAGGGCGGATCACCTCAGGTCAGGAATTGGAGGTCATGTCAGCTTGGCCAACACCGTGAAATCTCGTCTTTACTAAAAATACAAAAATTAATCAGGCATGGTGGCAGGCACCTTAATCCCAGCTACTCGGTGGGCAGCGGTTGCAGTGAGCCGACATTGTGCTATTGCGCTCCAGCCTGGGTGACAGAGAGAGACTCTGTCTCAAAATAAAATAAATACGGCCGGGCGCGGTGGCTCAAGCCTGTAATCCCAGCACTTTGGGAGGCTGAGACGGGCGGATCACGAGGTCAGGAGATCGAGACCATCCTGGCTAACACGGTGAAACCCCATCTCTACTAAAAAATACAAAAAACTTAGCAGGGCGAGGTGGCGGGCGCCTGTAGTCCCAGCTACTCGGGAGGCTGAGGCAGGAGAATGGCATAAACTCGGGAGGTGGAGCTTGCAGTGAGCTGAGATCCGGCCACTGCACTCCAGCCCGGGCGACAAAGCGAGATTCCGTCTCAAAAAAATAAATAAATAAATAAAAAAGAATTGTATTTGATGACTTGGTGAGTCAGCTAGCATAGGACATGTGTACCAGGGAGTAGTATAAAACTACAAGGTTATTTAGCTTGGAGTTAGAGCAACTTGATTGTCAATTTTATTCCAGAGGCAATGGGAAGTGTTTAAAGTTTGTGACGCTGTCTGAACTATACTTTAGGAAACCTACGGTGGCAGGATGAATTGAAGGCAGAGGAAAAGGTTTCAACAGTCCAGGGAAAAGAAAAGGAGGACCTGCAACTAGGTGTTGGCACTAAGGACGGAGTTTTGCCTAGATTTTCCCTTCATAGATTCTTCTCTTCCTGAATGGAAACTGATAAAAGGAAATTCTTCTGATAGTAAATTATAATGTTGACTCCAAAATCAATTCTAGATAAAGGCGATTAAATTGCAAACCCAGGATGCCTGGCTGAAAGGTCCCTGCATTCAAAGATATTTTCCCCTTTACAGGAGCTATAAATATAGCTCCCTAATCCTTTGTGCTTTGTGGAAGAGCCTGGAGGGGGATCGAAGGCGGAACTAATACTTACACACCTGGGTCTGCAAACCCCCAAAACCGAGGCTCAGAATTAGTAAATTAGGGTAGGGCACTTCCTTCTTTGGAAGGGAAGTTCCTATTTTCAAAGTTCTTCCAACGGAACTTTTACATTAGAGAAGTGTAATTGACCGAGAAGTGGAAGTGACCGGGAACAGCATTTCTGTTCCCTGGGCGGGAGACAGAACCCCCTCGGGCAGAGCCAGCAGCAGGTCAGCTTCTGAGGGGGCCCTCATGCTGGCGGCGCCGACCTGTGGTGCAATGCTCCGAGTAGGAGAATCTTAAATACATGTTGAGACTCAATTCCCAGAAACATAACTAGTCTTCACGAGCTAAAAAAAAAAAAAAAAAAAAGGAAGTACTTTCTTTTCAAGAGGTCAAAGGGCCTGGAAGAAGAGCTCCTGGCTTGAGTGTCTCAAGCCTTGCTGGGGCCTAATCCGGCTGGAACAGGCCGCAGTATTCATATTCCTGTCCTTGGTCGTGTCTTAATGAAGACTTGAAAATAATAAGGGGTGGAGAAATAACTTTCCTTTTTCTCCCACCATCCTCCCACAGTGTAAATAAGCAAATATCTCTAATCTCCATTTCCTCATTTGTCAGGTGTAGGGAAAGACGACATCAAGACTTCCATTCCATCGACACCTGTCTTAATTTAAACATTCCCATGACCCACCCCAGGAGCGCCAACCTCCCGCCCACAAGGAGCATGGAAGTCTCGGTTTCTGGCTACTGCGCAGACTCCACCTTGGACCTACCCCCACTTCCAATCCCCCGCCGCTCCTTTCCCCGTTTCTCCAGCAGAGGGCGCAGGCCCGAAGGTTCCGCCGGCCCCGCCCCAGCCTGGCCCCGCCCCGCCCCCGGCGTAGGGGTGGGGGAGACGGGCACGGAAAGCTGGCTGCGGCTTTCCGGGAGCTGTGGGCACGCGGGCTGCTCGGAGCCAGTGGCTCGGGGGTCGTCGCTGCGCAGTCCGGCCGCGGTCGGCCGATTCCCCGAGGTCACCAGTAAGCTGGTCCGCCTCCGGGACGCGCGCCCCGCCGGCCTCGGGCTCGCGCGCTCGGAAGGGGCGCGTCCCGCGCTCTCCCGGCACCGCCCACTCCCCTCCCCACGGCCGCTCCTCCCTCCGCCCGGATAGCCGGCGGCGGCGGCGGCCGGGAGAGGCCCCTCCTTCACGCCCTGCTTCTCTCCCTCGCTCGCAGTCGAGCCGAGCCGGCGGACCCGCCTGGGCTCCGACCCTGCCCAGGCCATGGCCGGCAACGTGAAGAAGAGCTCTGGGGCCGGGGGCGGCGGCGGCTCCGGGGGCTCGGGCTCGGGTGGCCTGATTGGGCTCATGAAGGACGCCTTCCAGCCGCACCACCACCACCACCACCACCTCAGCCCCCACCCGCCGGGGACCGTGGACAAGAAGATGGTGGAGAAGTGCTGGAAGCTCATGGACAAGGTGAAAGGCCTGCGGAGCGCCAGCTGTTGCAGGGTGGGCGTGGGCGGAGGGCCGCGGGGTGGGGAACGAGCGGACGGAGGAAGCGGGGGAGGGGACGTGTCTGGTGAAGCCGGGGAGGCGCGGAGCCGGGGTGACCGGCCGGGGGATGGGGGGCGTGGGGGCGGGGACGAGGCCGGGAGAGTGGAGGGCGGCGTGGGGGAGGGGCTGCCGTTGGGAGTCGGGAAACGCTGGGGTGCCGCGTTTGGGGTAGCCAGACAAAGATGGAGTGGGGGCTGGGGCGAAGGTTAACTGGGAAGCCAGTGGGGCGGAAGTATAATGGGGGGTGCGGAGTGTGGGGCTCTGTGCAGGGTGTAGGGATGTAGGTCACGGAATTGGCCTGGGAGGTTAGCAGGGAGGGCGTGAGGAAGAGTGTTTGATTTACCGGCTGGGGCTCTTGGCTGGGTGAGATCTAACCAGGGAATTGGGTTCCTGGGCTCTGATTGAGGAACCTGGCTAGGGTCAGGACAGCTCCGCAGGGAAGCTGTGCTCTGGGTGAGAGTATAGTGCCTTCTTATTAAGATGTAACCCGAAGATAAAAGACATAGGGATGTTTAAATGGGGCAAGGAAATAACTTTTCTCCACATCTGGCGCCAGCTCAAGTTTTTTGTTACCCTCAGAAACACTGGATGTGATGCTCAAGTTTTTTGTTACCCTCAGAAACACTGGATGTGATCCATTGCTGGTGCTGCGATATGCACTGATTAAACCACAAGTTCTGGTTAGAACTATTATCTTCTGAAAGATGGACTAGCTGAGCCTGTTAAGCAGCAGCAGATTCTAACTTCTTAATAACTTCCTCCCTACCACACCGCTTGAGCTGGGTTCTTTTTTTCTGGTAACGGTTCTGACTCCTTATTGCAAGTCCTGACTTTAAACTTGTTCGATGAGCTTCTTTGATTACGCTTGTTTGTTTGTTTTTTTGCAAATACGAACAAAAATAACTCCTTTATATTTAGCCACTAAGTTTGTCATTTGGGAGACTTACTTCCTTATAGTTGTTTCTATATAATGAAATGTAGTTAGTCTCAAGTAATTAAGTGTTTAAGCAGTCAGACGCTTTGTTAGAATTCAGTATGTTTTCTTGGTATTTTTCATATTCGTTAATTACTTTGGCAAAATTCATATTGCGCATGAAAAGTGATTAGAAGTATCTGGCACGTTTAACAGAATGGTGTTATTTCCTCCAGGGTAAAATTTGGTTTTCTTTGGTTCCTCTCTGGGCCTCGGTTCCTCTTCTGTAAAGTTCTTCATGGGCTGTTTTGGACTAGAAACCGCTAATACAATGATTATGAAGCGCTTAGCTTCATAATTGTAATGGGTAATTCAAATGCCTAATAAGTCCTGTGTGTGAATTAACACTCCTGTAGTGCGTGGCAGTGGTTTCATAGCTACCTTTTTAGGGCTGGTTTTTCTCATGTTAAATAATTGGTATTGTGATTAATGACACAAGTATTTGTGTGTTGATTATATTGGTGGTGTAGTACTAATTTTATTATTAGAAATTATAATAAAATCCTTACAGAAAGTTTAGGTGTGTGAAAGGAAACTTTAAATGTGTCGCCTCTTTTAAAAAAAGCGCATCAAAGGTATTCAAATGCTAAAGTTTGTTAGTTTGCTTTTTAGGGATATATCGTTAAGGATGAAAAAATTTCCTCTGGCACAGAAAAAAATACCTTTATAATGAGTGTCTCGTATCAGACATGTGGGTGCAGTACAATCAAAATTGTATTAATTAGTGACCCCTGCTTAAGAATAATCTCTTTATTAAAGAGATTCTGTATTCTGTATTTTTTTTTTTTTTTGAGACGAGTATCTGCTCTTGTTACCCACTGGGCCCGGCCCTCTATTCTAAAAGAATAAGAATATTCTGTATTCTTATTAAAGTGTTTCTGTAAATACAGAGTAAGATATAGGTAGTCCTATTCTACAAGGTAGCCCAAATAAAATCCTTCCTTAAGTCTTACTCCTTCATCTATTTAAAGTATGTGTATTGAATTTTGATTTATTCTGCAGAATGTTTAATTATTTGGGAAGAATAAAGAGGACTCAAAAGTTTTGACTCGAATTGCTTTTCAGGTTTGATAGTTTCACAGAAAGTAGGCTTCTAGCTTTTCCATTCCAGTGTAGGGAGAGGGATGTTTTATTTTTGTATTACTTGCCTCAAAGGTTGGTTTTAGTACTGTCTCCTCCCCCTGTATCACATATTTCTAGTTGCTATGAAAACGTAGTACTTTCTGATGTGTCAGTCTGATAGGTTTATGCTGCTTTCCAGATCTTTGAATACCTCTGTGATGTTACTAGATTGCACCTTCTCTTTTACCCTTGATGTTTTGAGCATGAGGTTTACTCTTTTTTTCACTTTATTTCATTTTTATTGTTGAAAGTCTTAAATGTGTCACCACACCTTGACTTCAGGTGCTCTAAGTGGTGAAGAATCTACTGTCAAATCCACAGATGTCCCACACATTTAATTCTTTTTAACAAAATTTCTGGGCCGGGCCCCATAGCTCACACCTGTAATCCCAGCATTTTGGGAGGCCGAGGTGGGCAGATCACTTGAGGTCAGGAACTCCAGACCAGCTCTGTCAACATGGTGAAACCCTGCCTGTACTAAAAAATACAAGAATTAGCCAGGCGTGGTGGCAGACGCCTGTAATCCCAGCTACTTGGGAGGCTGAGATAGGAGAATCCCTTGAACCTGGGGCAGAGGTTGCAGTGAGCCAAGATCGTACCACTGCACTCTAGCCTGAGCTACAGAGCGAGACTCGGTCTCAAAAAAAAAAAAAAAAAAAAATCTGTTTAATTCCTTTGAATGACACACATTTAGTTCTTTTTTTTTTTTTTAATTTAAATTTTTATTTTTTGAGACGGAGTTTCACTCTTGTTGCCCAGGCTGGATGCAACGACACGATCTCAGCTCACCGCGGCCCCCGCTTGCCAGGTTCAAGTGATTCCCTCCTGCCTCAACCTCCCGAATAGCTGGGATTACAGGCATGTGCCACCATGCCCAACTGATTTTTTTTTTTCCCCTGTTTTCAGTAGAGACGGGGTTTCTCCATGTTGGTCAGACTGGTCTCAAACTCCTGACCTCAGGTGATCTGCCCGCCTCGGCCTCCCAAAGTGCTGGGATTACAGGTGTGAGCCACCGCGCCTGGCCATCCACATACTTAGTTCTAAGTCACCATCTCATACCTGTTTTATCTTTGTTGTTGAAGCTGGATGAATATTATTCCAGCCAACTCTTAATCAGTTTATTGAATTAGCACTGGGAACTGTTAGTCTCTTTCCTTCCCCCAATATGGGATCTATACAGATGGAAAAATTGGCATAAGACATGGATTCCGGTTAACATAGGCCCGATTTACTAATCCATTATGGAACTTAAACTTACTATTGGAAAAATGTTTGTGCTAGAATGCTTGTTATTAAACTAAAGTTAGAGCCTCTGGTTTTCTTTTTGCCACCCCAGGGTATTGTAATAAACATGTGCGTAAGTGCTTCTATGCGAAGAAAGTGGCTAGTAAGCCAAAAGACAATTGGGCAGGGAGGAGAGGAGTGGGAAGTGAAGAGAAAAAGGCACCTAAATTGGCCTTAAATGTATGCCGGGCTCATATCTGTAATCCCAGCATTTTGAGAGGATGAGGTAGGTAGATCATTTGATCCCAGCTTGAGCCCAGGAATTCCAGATCAGCCTGGGCAACATGACGAAACCCCGTCTCTACAAAAAATACACACATTGGCCAGGCGTGGTGGTGCCTTCCTCTAAGTTTGAGCTGCTAGGGATGATAGCTTGAGCCTAGGAGATCGAGGCTGCAATGAGTTGTTGAGCGAGCCACTGCACTCCAGCCTGGGGAACAGAGTGAGACCCTGTCTCAAAAATAAGTAAATTGCTTTAAATGTAAATGTAGAAGTATCAAAGTGTTTAATTTGATAAGAGAGTTTATTTATTTATTTATTTGCTCGGTCACCCAGGCTGGAGTGCAGTGGCACGTTCTCAGCTCACTGTTTCCTCCACCTCCCAGGTTCAAATGATTCTCGTGTCTCAGCCACTGAGTAGCTGGGATTACAGGCTTGCGCCACTATACCTGGCTAATTTTTCTATTTTTATGTTTTACTAGAGACGGATTTCACCATATTGGCCAGGCTGCTCTCGAACTCCTGACCTCAGTTGATCTGCCCACCTCAGTCTCCCAAAGTGCTGGGACAACAGGCATGAGCCACCGTACCTGGCTCAATTTAGTAAGAGACTTTACATTCCATTATGAAATAGAACAGAGGTTGGCAAACTTTTTCTGAAAAGGGAGGTTTCAGAGCCACTGTAAATACAGTAATCCTCCATTATCCTAGGGGATATGTTCAAGACACCCAGTGGATGCCTGAAAACCCCGAATAGTACTGAACCCTGTACATATACTATGTTTTTCCTATACATACGTACCTATGATAAAGCTTAGTTTATAAATTAGGCACAGTAAGAGATTAACAACAATAATGAAAGAGTACAATTATAAAATACACTGTAGTAAAAGTTATATAAATGTGGTCTCTCAAAATATCTTATTGTAGGCTGGGCGTGGTGGCTCATGTCTGTAATGCCAGCACTTTGGGAGGCTGAGGCAAGTGGATCACCAGAGGTCAAGAGTCTCAGCTCACCGCAACCTCCACCTCCCAGGTTCAAGCGATTCTCCTGCCTCAGCCTCTCACGTAGCTGGGATTACAGGCACCCACCACCATACCCAGCTAATTTTTGTATTTTTAGTAGAGACAGGATTTCACCTTTTTGGTCAGGCTGGTCTCGAACTCTTGACCTTAGGTGATCCCCACCTGCCTCAGTCTTCCAAAGTGAGCCACCACGCCCCGCCCTTATTTTTAATTAGTTTATATAATTAAAACATTAAGGTATTAATGATTTTTAAATGGGATATAGTTTATTAGAAAAATACATTTAAAAGCATGAGCTTGAAAGAAAATTACATTTTTTTTTTTGAATTTAAAAAAATATTTTATTGCCCGGGTGTATGGTGGCTCATGCTTGTAATCCTAGCACTTTGGAGGCCGAGGCGGGTGGATCACCTGAGGTCAATTCGAGACCAGCCTGACTAACATGGAGAAACCCCTTCTCTCCTAAAAATACAAAAAATTCGCCAGGTGTGGTGGCGCATCCCTATAATCCCAGCTACGTGGGAGGCTGAGGCAGGAGAATTGCTTGAACTCGGGAAATAGAGGCTGCGGTGAGCCGAGATCGCACCATTGCACTCCAGCCTGGGCAAGAAGAGCAAAACTCCGTCTCAAAGAAAATATATATATATATTTTTTATTTTTATTCATTATTATTAACTAGTTTTTTTTTTAAAATAGAGACAGGGTTAGGCCTGGCACGGTGGCTCACGCCTGTAATCCCAGCACTTTGGAGGACTGAGGCTGGGGGATCACCAGAGGTCAAGAGTTTGAGACCAGCCTGGCCAACATGGTGAAACCCCGTCTCTACCAAAATTAGCTGAGCATGATGGTTATGGGAGGCAGAGGTTGCAGTGAGCCGAGATCGTGCTACTGCCCTCCAGCCTGGGCGACGGAGCAAAACTCCGTCTCAAAAAAAACAAAAGAAAAAAAATAGAAACAGAGTCTGACAAGTTGTCTAGGCTGGTCTCAAACTCTTGGGCTCAAATAATTCTCCCACGTCAGCCTTCCACAGTGTTGGGATTACAGGCATGAGCCACTGTGCCCAGCCAAAAAAGTATTTTTAAAAGATGATTATTGGCTGGGCGCGGTGACTCAAGCCTGTAATCCCAGCACTTTGGGAGGCCAAGACGGGCGGATCATGAGGTCAAGAGATTGAGACCATCCTGGCTAATACGGTGAAACCCCGTCTCTACTAAAAAATACAAAAAAACTAGCCGGGCGAGGTGGCGGGCGCCTGTAGTCCCAGCTACTCGGGAAGCTGAGGCAGGAGAATGGCGTGAACCCGGGAGGCAGAGCTTGCAGTAAGCCGAGATCCAGCCACTGCACTCCAGCCTGGGTGACAGAGCGAGACTCCGTCTTAAAAAAAAAAAAAGATGATTATTTCCTTCCTTCTAACTTTTCCTGCCTTACCCTATCCACCTTGCCTCATGTGCCTCCTAAAAGCACCTTAGGAAACTTCCTGTATTTTGGAAGTGAGATGCACTTAGAATTTGCAAATTAGTATATAGCATTTAATTGGACTACTGCTTAACTCCCTCAGTTCCTTTCCTTCCTGTATTTGCACACTCAAGCGTAGTGGTAGGTATTAAGTTGTTACACTCTAGGAGATTACATTACAAATTGTATATAAGTGATGTGACTATAGGTGAAATATGTCTGAAGTGATGAGGATCTCTTAGGTTTATCTTCTCTGTGTGAAATGTGTCAATATTTTTTCTGTATTTATCTTAACCTCTCAAGATTGTAAAGTCCTTGAGGGTAGCACCTGTAACCTGCTTGTCTCCTGCAATAACCAGTTATGGAGCCTTCCATAATAGTAGATACTTTGTAAGGTTTTTGGTTTTGTTTTTATTTTTTTAGAAAGGTATTTATTTATTTATTTATTTTTTAGTACACTTGAAAGAGGGCCAAGTGGGTGATTTGAGACCAAGTGCCTATTTTTATTTTTATTTATTTTTTACTTAAGAGACAGAGTCTTGCTCTGATGCCCAGGCTGGAGTGCAGTGTCACAATCATAGCTCACTGCATCCTTAAGCGTCTGGACTCAAGCCATCCTCCTGCCTTGGCCTTCCAAAGTGCTGGAATTACAGTCACAAGCCACTGCACCCAGCTAGTAGTTGGCTTTGTGGGTCCCCAAGGAATAACTGCATGGAAAAGGTATGGAGGGGGGCATCCATCTTTTCTTTTCTTTCTTTCTTTCTTTTTTTTTTTTGAGAGGGAGTCTCGCTCTGTTGCCCAGGCTGGAGTGCAGTGGCATGGTCTTGGCTCACTGCAACCTCTGCCTCCTGGGTTCAAGCGATTCTCTTGCCTCAGCCTCCTGAGTAGCTGGGACTACAAGTGTGTGCTACCACACCTGACTAATTTTTGTATTTTTAGTAGAGACAGGGTTTCACTGTGTTGGCCAGGCTGGTCTCAAACTCCTGACCTTGTGATCTGCCCGCCTTGGCCTCCCAAAGTGCTGGGATTATAGGCATGAGCCACCGCGCCCGGCGGGGGGCATCTATCTTAATTACATTAAAACTGATTTATTTCTTGCAGTAGCCCTTTGTTGGTATCATCCTTGTTTTATATATAAAGACATTGAGGCTCAGAGTGGTTAAGTAACTTAGTTAATAATGGAGCCTGACTTGGAGTGGTGGATTACCCACCGTCCTAAAAGTGCTTCCATACATTACCTTCTCAGGTATACAACAAAGTCTCAATCACAAAAGCCATTTATTTAGAAAGTGACCTGTTCAGGTCACCTGCTGTATAGACCTCTGATTTATATAGCATTCCCCTCCATTCGAGGGAAGTAGACATTCTCTATTTTTTTAAATTATTATTTTTAAAATTAATTAATTAATTAATTTATTTATTTTGAGATGGAGTCTCGCTCTGTTACGCAACCTGGAGTGCAGTGGCGCGATCTCGGCTCACTGCAAGCTCCACCTCCCAAGTTCACGCCATTCTCCTGCCTCAGCCTCCTGAGTAACTGGGACTACAGGTGCCTGCCACCACACCTGGCTAATTTTTTTTTGTATTTTTAGTAGAGATGGTGTTTCACTGTGTTAGCCAGGATGATCTCGATCTTCTGACCTCGTGATTCGCCTGCTTCAGCCTCCCAGAGTGCTGAGATTACAGGCATGAGCCACCGTGCTGAGCCCCGGCTGGCTAATTTTTATATTTTTAGTAGAGACGGGGTTTCATCATATTGGTCAGGCTTGTCTCGAACTCCTGACCTCAGGTGATCCGCCTGCCTCAGCCTTCCAAAGTGCTGGAATTACGGGCGTGAGCCACCCTTCCCAGCCTTTTTTTTTTAAAAGACGGAATCTCTCTCTGTCACCCAGGCTGGCATACAGTCTCGGTTCAATGCAGTGAGGGGCATGATGTCACCTCCACCTCCCAGGTTCAAGCAATTCTCTTGCCTCAGCCTCCCAAGTAGTTGGGATTATAGGCGTGTGTAACCACACCAGTTAATTTTTGTACTTTTGATAGAGATGGGGTTTCACCATGTTGACCAGGCTGGTCTCAAACTCCTGGCCTCGAGTGACTCACCCACTGTGACCTCCCAAAGTGCTGGGATTACAGGTGTGAGCCACCGTGCCTGGCCAGTAGGCATTCTCTTGAACGACAGTAAGATAGTGTTTAACTAGTACTATTCAATGAAATATCTGTTGTCTACTTCAAAGATTGGTGTTTCTTCAAATTGTGAGTGCTGGTTACTTTGTGTGGTGATCATAGAGGCTTTTGTATACTTTTCCAGTTATACTTAATTTATGTTGTCTACTACATTTTTTATTTTTTCTGATCAGATAGTTCAGATTGTAGTTTACTTTTTAGCTTCAGTTTATTAACATCTCTCTCTCTCCCCTGTTAGAGCTCCTTAGGACCAAGGCTTTGTCTTAACATAGTCACTCCCTCATTTTCTGTCGAATTAATTGAGGGGATCCGGTAGGGAATTTTTTTTTTTTTTTTTTTTTTAGCGAGTGCTCTGTAACTCGCTAAAATAGTAGCATTTACTAAACGAGGGTTTACCTCATAAAGGTAGTATATAATTATTGTAAAACTTGATTTGTGTTTTATCCCTATGAAAGGCTCACCCAAAGGATGTAAGATTCTTCATAATTCCTTAATGTAAAACATGAGATGGTTGGATATTTCATGTAATCAGCAATAGGATTTTGAAAGGCATGTAGAATAAAAGTAGGGTTAGGTCAGGGGAAAATATTGTATGCTGTCTTCATTTTGTGAGTTTGGTTGAAGTTTTTGCTGATTCTTGCTATAGGAAAAAAGTTATTTTTTAATATGTTTTTAGCCAGCAGTATACATATAATGAATCTGATAAATCATGGTCAAATTGGTCCTGGAGTCTTCCTCTTCAGCAGAGTTCAATGTTGTATTCAAACATACAATAATATTTATACTGTGATAATTTCCCTAATGATTAACCTAGAATGTTAAAAGCCAAATGGACTAAATATTTGTTTGAAAACAGGCTACATTTTTGTTTTATTTTTTCGAGATGGTGTCTTGCTGTGTTGCACAGGCTGTGCTGCCCAGGCTGACCAACATGGTGAGCTCTATCTCTACTAAAAATACAGAAATTAACTGGGCGTGGTGGTGCATGCCTATAATCCCAGCTGCTTGGGAGGCCGAGGCAGGAGAATCGTTTAAACCTGGGAGGTGGAGGTTGCTGTGAGCCGAGATCACGCCATTGCACTCCAGGCTGGGCAACAAGAGTGAAACTGTCGCAAAAAAAAAAAAAAAAAGTGGGGGGTTGTGGCCGGCGCCTGTAATCCCAGCTACTCGGGAGGCTGAGGCACAAGAATAGCTTGAATTTGGGAGATGGAGGCTACGGTGAGCAGAGATTGTGTCGCTGCACTCCAGCCTGAGTGACAGAGCTAGACTCTGTCTCAAAAAAGAAAAAAAAATTGTTAGAAAAGGGGCATTTAACAAGTCACTGAAATATTTTCATGATTAGCAAATTTTGTGCTGGAAGAAAATAGGTAGGAGTAGGCAACCACCTGGAAGCCAGCGTCAGCTTTGTCCCCACAGTGCTCCTTCCTGCAGCAGCTTCCGCAAGGAGGGAAAGGGGGTGCTAATGATGGCACTGGTGGTGTGCATCCACTGGGGATCCAAGCACTGGGGAGATGTGATGCCACTATCATAGGTGCACCTGTGGTTCTCTCACAAGAAATAAGCAGCCACTCTGGGTCCCTCTCTGCTGTTTTTGGAATGGCTAGTGAGTCGTGTGTGACAGCATCCCTTGCCTGGGCACCTTCTCACAACCACCACTATTTGCTGCCTTCCCTGTGGCTTGAATCTGGCATGGAGGAAGGACTAAAATGAGGCCAATTCATTGGTGCTTCATTGAGTGGGGATGGGATCCTAATTTCTGCTTCCTCCTCTCTTGGACTTATTGTATTGTATTTATTTATTTTTATTTTATTTATTTATTTATTGAGATAGAGTCTTGCTGTGTCGCCAGGCTGGAGTGCAGTGGTGCGATCTCGGCTCACTGCAACCTCCGCCTCCCGGGTTCAAGCGATTCTCCTGCCTCAGCCTCCCGAGTAAGCTGGGACTACAGGCGCTCGCCACCAGGCCCAGCTAATTTTTGTATTTTTAGTAGAGACGGGGTTTCACCATACTGGCCAGGATGCTCTCGATCTCTTGACCTCGTGATCTGCCTGGCTCGGCTTCCCGAAGTGCTGGGATTACAGGCGTGAGCCACCGTGTGCAGCCCATATTTTTGTTAAATTTTTATGTGGATCTTTTTTTTTTTTTTTTTTTTGAGACGGAGTCTTGCTGTGTCCCCCGGGCTGAAGTGCAGTGGCTGGATCTCAGCTCACTGCAAGCTCCGCCTCCCGGGCTCACGCCATTCTCCTGCCTCAGCCTCCGGAGTAGCTGGGACTACAGGCGCCCACCACCTCGCCCGGCTAGTTTTTTTTTTTTTGTATTTTTAGTAGAGACGGGGTTTCACGGTGTTAGCCAGGATGGTCTCGATCTCCTGACCTCGTGATCCACCCGTCTCGGCCTCCCAAAGTGCTGGGATTACAGGCTTGAACCACTGCGCCCGGCCTTTATGTGGATCTTAAACTGATGTTCAGACTCTGTCAAGCGATTTCTTACAAACCAGTACTTCTCAGATTTTATCATGAATTCAGATAAATTCAGGGGATCTTGTTAAAATACTGACTTTGAATAGGTCTGGAGTGGGGCCTGAGAGATTTTTGCATTCCTGATCAGCTCTCAGGAGATGTCACTGCAGCAGGCCCAGGTACCAGACTTGATATAGGAAGGCCGTATGCCACAGTTCCTTTTATTTTGGATAAGCCTAGCAGATTTTTTTTTTTTTTAAAGAAATGGCAGTTTAAGATTTTAATTATGATGTTCTTCAATTATGAAAGTAATACTTTAAAATATAAATTTTTGACTGGATATAGTGGCTCACACCTGTAATCCCAGCACTTTGAGAGGCCAAGGCGGGAAGATTACTTGAAGCCAAGAGTTCGAGACCAGTCTAGTCAATATAGTTAGAACCGAATCTCTACAAAAATAAAAAATAAAAAAAATTATTTGGGCGTGGTGGTGAGTTGCTTTAGTCCCAGATACTCAGGAGGCTGAGGTGGGAAGATCACACAGGAGTTTGAGGCTGTAGTGAGCTATGATCCTGCTACTGTGCATCAGCTTGGGCAACAGAGTGAGACCTTGTCTCTAAATAAGGAAAAGGAAAAAGGAAAAGCAGCTGATTCTTAGTTACCTCAAGTGAAAATTATGTTGACACTTTTCCACAGTGACACTTAACATAAATGTAGTAGTTGCTGGGGAGTTAAAGATGACCCGGCACTCAAACTTACAATTTGTGTGATACAACGAAGGTACGTAGAGGGCTCTGGGAACCCTCTATGCAATACAGTCTATGGGGCTCATGAGGCAAACCATTAATTTCTGAGGAGGCAAAAAAGGGAATGAGGAGGAACTTTAGACCAGTCAGGCTCTTATGTAATACCCTCATCCACAATTGTGTCTTAATTAGTGTATGGCATCTCAAAGTGATACTAAAACATTTACAGTAGTCCTTTCCTATCCATAGTGCTTCCTGCAGTTTCAGTTACCTGTGGTTTGAAAATATTAAATGGAAAATTCCAGAAATAAACAATCCAGAAGTTAAATTGTGTGCTGTTCTGAGTAACGAGATGAAATCTTGCAATCTTGTGCTGCTTGTGTCCTGGGCATGAATCATCCCTTTATGCAGTGTGGATACATACTGTGGATATAGTAGTGTAGCCACACCGTCTACACTACCAACCTGTTAGTCGCCTAGTAACCATCTTGATTCTCAGATCAACTGTTGCAGTCTTGCAGTGCTTGTATTTGAGTCACCATTATTTTACTTAATGACCCCCAAAGCATAAGAGTAATGATGCTGGCATTTTAGATATCCAAAGAAAAACCAGGAAGTGCCTCCTTTAAGTGAACAATTGAAAGTTGTTAAGAAAAAAATCATATTCTGAGGTTACTAAGATGTACAGTAAGAATGAATCTTCTACTCATGCAATTGTGAAGAAGGGGCTGGGCTCAGTGGTTCATGCCTGTAATCCCAGCACTTTGGGAGGCCAAGGTGGTTGTATCACTTGTGTCCAAGAGTTCGAGACCAGCCTGGTCACATGGTGAAACCCTTTTTTTTTTTTTGAGACGAAGTCTCGCTCTGTCACCCAGGCTGGAGTGCTGTGGCCGGATCTCAGCTCACTGCAAGCTCTGCCTCCCGGGTTCATGCCATTCTCCTGCCTCAGCCTCCCAAGTAGCTGGGACTACAGGCGCCCGCTACCTCGCCCGGCTAGTTTTTTGTAGCTTTTAGTAGAGACGGGGTTTCACCGTGTTAGCCAGGATGGTCTCGATCTCCTGACCTCGTGATCCACCCATCTCGGCCTCCCAAAGTGCTGAGATTACAGGCTTGAGCCACCGCACCCGGCCGGTGAAACCCTTTTTTAAAACAAAATTTTGAAGAAGCGAAAAGAAATTGATACTAGGGCTGGACATGGTGTCTCACACCTGTAATTTCAGCACTGCGGGAGGCTGAGGCGGGTGGATCACTGGAGGTCAGGAGTTGGAGACTAGCCTGGCCAACATGGTGAAACCCTGTCTCTACTAAAAATACAAAAATTAGCCGGGTATGGAGGTGGGCTCCTGTAATCCCATCTACTCGGCAGGAGGCTAAGGCAAGAGAATTGCTTGAACCCAGGAGGCAGAGGTGGCAGTGAGCCGAGATAGTGTTGCTGCACTCCAGCCTGGGCACAGAGTGAGACTCTGTCTCAACAACAAAAAAATGTATACTAGGCTTGCTGTCATACTTCATGGCCCTGGTATATGATAAGTGCTTAGTTAAGATGGAAAAAGTGTTAAATTTGTGGATGGAAGTCATGCACAGAAACGTGCTCTGATTGGCGCACTTGGGTTTGGTATTATCCTTGATTTGAGGCAACCACTAAGGGTCTTGGAATGCATCCCCCTAACATAAAGGAGGACCACTGTAATCTCTAGTTCATGCCAAGTATTTGGTTTGAAGTTGCATCGATAACTCTGGACAAATAAACGTTTTTGCATTTTTTTTTTTTTTGAGACAGAGTCTCACTCTTTCGCCCACGCTGGAGTGCAGTGGCGTCATCTTGGCTCACTGTAACCTCTGCCTCCTGGGTTCAAGTGATTCTCCTGCCTCAGCCTCTCAAGTAGCTGGGATTATAGGCGGGCACCACCTCGCCTGGCTATTTTTTTTTTTTTTAAGATGGAGTCTCACTCTGTCCCCCAGGCTGGAGTGCAATGGCATGATCTTGGCTCACTGCAACCTCTGCCTCCTGGGTTCAAGCCATTCTCCTGCCTCAGTCACCTGAGTAGCTGGGATTACAGGCATGTGCCACTACGCCCGGCTAATTTTTGTAATTTTAGTAGAGATGGGGTTTCACCATGTTGGCCAGGCTGGTCTCGAACTCCTTGTGATCCACCTGCCTTGGCCTCCCAAAGTGTGGGGATTACAGGCATGAGCCACTGCGCCTGGCCATGCCGAGTTATTTTTGTATTTTTATGTAGAGGTGGGGAGGTTTCACCATGTTGGGCAGGCTGGTCTTGAACTCCTGACCTCAAGTGGTCCGCCTGCCTCGGCCTCCCAAAGTGTTGGAATTACAGGCGTGAGCCACCACACCTGGCCCATTTTTGCCTTTTAAAAGTAGAACTGGCTGGGTGCAGTGGCTCATTCCTGTAATCCCAGCATTTTGAGAGATTGTGGTGGTAGAATCACTTGAGACCAGGATTTTAAGACCAGCCTGGATAACATAGCCAGACCCTGTGTCTGAAAAAATATTAGCCAGATGTGGCACATGCCTGTAGTCCCAGCTACTGGGGAGGCTGAGGGAGGAGCATCACTTGAACCTAGGAGGCCCAGGCTGAGTGCGCTGTGATGGCGCCACTGCACTCCAGTGTGGGTGACAGAGTGAGACCCTGTCTCAAAAAAATAAAAATAAAAAATATATATAAAAACTGCATGGTTAAGCTGTCAGAACATACATTGTATTGAATGTGTTTTTTCTGCAGTTGATGTGGTAAGTGAAAGTAATGAGACTGGTAATGAATTATAAGTGGCATGGTGTTTTTGATAAATGCTGTTGGGTGGTATTTGAGAAGTGCTGTGTAGTAACTGCAATTCAAGAACCTGAAGGGAGTTTTGAGAAATCAAAAATTGAGAATAGTAATTACAAGTAAGGTGTTTTTCAAATTATTGTCTAATGATGGGGCTATTGTCTAGTGATGACACTTTTTTTCCTCCTATAATTGGTTGACTTTAAAATATGTTTGTTAAAAAAAAAGTATAGGTGGCTGGATGCAGCGGCTTATGCCTGTAATCCCAGCACTTTGGGAGGCCAGGGTGGGCGATCACTTGAGGCCAGGAATTCGAGACCAGCTTATCCAACATGCGAAACACTGTCTCTACTAAAAATATAAAAATTAGCCAGGTGTGGTAGTGCACGTCTGTAGTCTCAGCTACTTAGGAGACTGAGGCAGAGAATTGCTTGAACCTGGGAGATGGAGGCTGCAGTGAGCTGACGTCACACCACTGCATTCTAGCCTGGGTGACAGAGCGAGATTCCATCTCAAAAAAAAAAAAAAGCAAAGGTTTCTGGCCAGGCACCGTGGCACATGCCTGTAATGCCAACACTTTGCAAGGTTGAGGTGGGCGGATTGCTTAAGCCTAGGAGTTCAAGACCAGTCTAGGCAACATAGTGAGACCCCACCTCTATTTTTATTTAAAAATTAAACCAAAAACAAAAAGGGATAGGTTTCTGATTTGTCTTTGAAAAACAGTCATGAGTTTTCGTTTAAAAAAGCGTCACTATATATTTATACTTGTTAAACCTCTTCAAGTTTCTGAGATGGAGTTTTTAAAATTTGAAGCTTTAAGAGACTTTAGAAATAAATTGATCTAACTCTTTCATTTAGAGAGACAGAACTTGAGACCCAGAAGGGCAAATAATTTGCTTGAGGTTGCATAGCATCAGTGTCACCAGACTAGAGCCCAGGTCTCTGGACTTGTGCACTGGTGTCCTCCTCTCCTCTTGACAGGAGGTTAATATTCATCCTTGTAAAGTATAATGACATTTTACACATAGAGCTCCACATATTGAATACTTGCTTTTGTAGCATAAAACTATTCATTTTTAACATGGGAAAACATTGAAATGAAAATGAAAAATGCTTCTATCAATAAGTTGGAGTCTTTAGAGATAAAAAATATTTAAGTTATTTTAGACTTATATGCTTATGGTTTTCTGCCTAATTAAAAATGCAAATTCCTTAGTGTTAGAAAATATTCTGTATTCACAACAGCATTAGGCCTAGGCATTGTTGTTCTCTATAACATTTTGCTTTTTAAAAGTTTAGCAGTTTTCAAGCATAGTTTTATTGCTCTTTATTGTGATCATAACACTTTGCAATTTTTTTCTATTGACCATTGAGTCTTGGCAGAAGCAAAGGGAGGAGCTAGGCCAGTGAGAAAGCTATTATGAATGGAGTGCATGGCAGCTGTACAAGGATACTGTTGGTTTTTCCAGAGCTAAGCACGTTTCTTTTTAACATTGTTCTGAGTGATGCTGTAAATGTACAGGCAGAAGTAAACAAAAGGCAGCCATTTTTGCCACTGCAGGATTTGGAATGCAAAATAGAGTTGGCCAAATGGAGGACAGACTAAGCAGGAAAATATTTTTATCTTTCAGAAATTTTTTGGTGAATTTTTTTAAGCTTGGGGTTCATGTTCTTTGAAGGTTAACTGTGACTGCCAGTTTAAAATTCACTAAATAATATAGGCAGATGGTTTGGGTTTTTGATGTTTGTTAACTATCGAGTTGAATTATTCACACAGGGCCTTTGGAAACCATTTTTTTTTTTTTTAAGAGGTTATACATAATAAGGACTTTTTTTCCTTTCCAAAGAATGTTAATTTCAAGAGTATCAGCAGCATGGTCAGGAATGGTGGCTCTTGCCTGTATATAATTCCAGCGTTTTGGGATGCCAGGAGGCAGGATCACTTGAGGCCAGGAGTTCGAGACCAGCCTTGGTAACACAGTGAGGCTCTATCACTGCAAAAAATAGTTTAAAAAAATTATGCAGGTGTGGTTGCGTGTACCTGTAGTCCTGTGTTTTTGGGAGGTCTAGTTGGGTCCAGGAGTTTGAAGCTGCATTTGAGGTATGATCATGCCATTGTGTTCTAGCCTGGGTGACAGAGCAAACCACCCCACACCCTTTTTTTTCTTTAAAAAAAAAAAAAAGGTCTTGCCATCTTTCTCAGCTGGTCTCAAACTCCTAGGTTCAAGCCATCCTCCCATCTCAGCCTTCCAAAGTGCTGGGATTACAGGCATGAGCCACTATGCCTGACCCTTTAAAAATTTTTTTTTTTTAATTTTACTTTATTTTATTTTATGTTATGTTATGTTATTTTATGTTATTTTATTTTAAGACAGAGTCTTGCTCTGTCACCCAGGCCAGAGTACAGTGGCCTGATCTCTGCTCACTGCAAACTCCATCTCCCAGGTTGAAGCGATTCTCCTGTCTCAGCCTCCCCAGTTGTTGGGGTTACAGGTGTGTGCCACCACACCCAGCTAATTTTTGTATTTTTAGTAGAGACGGGCTTTCACCATGTTGGCCAGGCTGTTCTCGAACTCCTGACCTCAAGTGATCTGCCCGCGTTGGCCTCCCAAGGTGCTGGGATTACAGGTGTGAGTCACCGCACCTGGCCTAAAGTTTTTATTGTTTATTTATATTTTATTTTATTTTATTTATTTATTTTGAAACAGAGTCTCTCTCTGTCACCAGGCTGGAGTGCAGTGGCGTGATCTTGGCTCACTGCAACTTCTGCCTCCCAGGTTCAAGTGATTCTCCTGCCTCAGCCTCCCGAGTAGCTGGGATTATAGGCATGTGCCACCACACTCAGCTAGTTTTTGTATTTTTCGTAGAGATGGGATTTCACCATGTTGGTCAGGCTGGTCTCGATCTCCTGACCTCGTGATCTGCCCGCTGCAGCCTCCCAAAGCGCTAGGATTACAGATGTGAGCCACCACACCTGGCAATTTTTGTTTTTTGAGACTCTGTCTCTTAAAAGATGAAGCAAAAAAAAAAAAGAATAGGCCTACCTTCATGTTCTTTGAGGCCTGTGTTAGTGTTCCATGGTTGAAGACTTAAGAGTTAGTGCAGTGCTGATTTCCCTGGTCATGATGATTCATTTTCAGAAGATCTTGAGAAAAACAGACATTTAATATGCAAATAAACTTTAAGAGGTTACATACTAAAGAAGGACAGATAATACTTGTGAAAGGCACATGGTACTAGTTTAAAAATACTAATTCATGAAATGTTTTGGGAACATTTTGTGGTATGTTGTGAGGGCTGATCCATTGTCATGAACATTTATTGATTGCATATGATAAAGGTTTTAGTTTAGTTTTTTGTTGTTGTTGAAGGGATGTGCAGTTGACCCTACAACAGCCAGGAGGTTAGGGGCACAGACCACCCCACGTCCCATCCCCCTCAATACCTCCAGCCCCTGCCCCCCCATCGAAAGTCACACGTAGCTTTTGACTCCCTCCCCCAAAGTTAGCCAGTAATAGCCTGCTGTTGATTAGAAGCCTTACTGATAACATAAAACAGCTTATTAACACATATTTTGTACATATATGTGTTGTATCCTGTGTTCTTCCAATGAAGTAAGCCAGATTAAAGAAAACATTATTTTTTGTATTTTTTGTTTGTTTGTTTGTTTGAGATGGAGTCTCGCTCTGTCACCAAGCTGGAGTGCAGTGGCGTGACCTCGGCCCACTGCAACCTCTGCTTCCCGGGTTCAAGCGATTCTCCTGCCTCAGCCTCCCGAGTAGCTGGGATTACAGGTGCCTGCCACCATGCCTGGCTAATGTTTTTGTAATTTTAAATAGAGGCAGGGTTTCACCATGTTGACCAGTTGTCACTTACCTCCTTTTCTTTTGTGGATGTTTCTTTTTTTTGAGACGGAGTCTGGCTCTGTCTCCCAGGCTGGAGTGCAGTGGCCGGATCTCAGCTCACTGCAAGCTCTGCCTCCCGGGTTTACACCATTCTCCTGCCTCAGCCTCCGGAGTAGCTGGGACTACAGGCGCCCGCCACCTCGCCCAGCTAGTTTTTTGTATTTTTAGTAGAGACGGGGTTTCACGGTGTTAGCCAGGATGGTCTCAATCTCCTGATCTCGTGATCCGCCCGTCTCGGCCTCCCAAAATGCTGGGATTACAGGCTTGAGCCACCGCGCCCGGCCAGTGGATGTTTCTTAATATAAACTATGTTTAGTTTTCAGTTTTTGCTGGATATTAATCTGTAGTTACAGTGTCAGTCTCCCCCACCTCCTTCCACAGACTAACATAGGAACCTACCATTTTAATATTTTTATTGTAAAATGTATTGTTTATAAATACCTGACTTACTTTTGGAATGTAGCACTTGTAAACTGGGAACTGTCTGTATTTGTTTTATTAATATGAGTTATTAACTCTGTTGTACTTAGAATATAGTTACCTTGTGAGGTGGAGTCTTTTTTCCCGGGCCATGTTCTTCCCTTTTGACTTAAACACTTGATAGGAAGAAGAGCTTTCTAAAATGCTGTGAAAATATTCATGAACCAAATGTTTTTTGTTGATTCGGCTTGTCTTTATGTGCTAGGCTTATATATATATATGGGGCTAACTGGATGTGGTGGCATGAGCCTTTAATCCCAGCTATTCGGGCAGCTTAGGCAGGAGGGTTGCTTGAATCCAGGAGTTCGAGGTTGCAGTGAGCTATGATTGAACCACTGTACTCCAGCCTGAGTGACAGAGTGAGTCTCTCAAAAAAAAAAAAACCAAAAACAAAACAAAAAAAACTTAAGAAAACAAGAGTTCAAGAAATGTTGTATTGAGAATGACGTATCTTAGTTTTACAATTTTCATATTATTTCAAGAGTTCTGTTTTTTTTGTTTGTTTGTTTGTTTGTTTGTTTGAGATAGAATCTTGCTGTTGCCCAGGCTGGAGTGCAGTGGCATGGTCTTGACTCACTGCAACTTCTACCTCCCAGGTTCAAGTGATTCTCCTGCCTCAGCCTCCCGAGTAGCTGGAATTACAGGCATGTGCCACCATATCCGGCTAAGTTTTGAAGAATTCTTGATCATTAGTTATTAAATGGAAATTTATCCTAAGGAAATAATCTGATGTATAGAAGACTGAAATGCCCAAGCATGTTCATCACTGTGATGTTGCAGTAGTAAAGACTTGAAAACAAAATAAATGTTAAAACAAAGTTGGGGGGAGATGGTTAAGATATGTTATTGTCTATCCATAGACTAGAATTATTTAAATATCTCAAAAAAGTTTATAATGAGCTTTTGGTGACACAAGAAAATAGGTATTTTTAAATGTGAAATAAAAACGAGAATGTCAGACATGTGCTTCCATTAATGTTAGCTTAGGTTGTTTTGAACCAAATAACTGCTAACAGCTAGAAAAGCTAGAAGACATAGAATTATTATCAAGACAGTAAGAAATTATGCCAAATTTGGGAAGTTGAGGAGAGCTGTGAGAAGTTTATTTTCATGTAATGTGTAAGGGGTCTAGTTTTGTTTTTTTTCCATATGGAGAGCAAAGTTTTCAATAGTTTTTCTCTTGTATTCTTGATTTTTAATGTTTACCACCAATACCGAATTTCCTTATGTACATGTATGAGTCTGCTTCTGGACTTTCTGTTCCAATAGTTTGTCTTTTCCAGACACAGAAAAGTCCGTGTCAATAGAGAGCACAAACAAGTTAGGTAGAAATCTAAATTTATTTGTTTGACAAACACAAAATGGACTAAACTTACCAGTTAGAAAACAATGATTGTTACATTGGATTTTTAAAATCTGTCTTTATGATCTTTAAAAGAAACACTTAAAACATAACTCAGAAAAGTTGACAGTAAAAGATGGGATGAAGAATTACCAGGCAAATTCTGAGTCTAACTGTAGGACTCTCAGCTCCAGGCTTTGCTGGGTCCAAGGACCTGTCTGTTCCTGTTCCTCAAGCGGTTGTTAAAACTCAAACCCCAATAATCCCAGCACTTTGGAAGGCCGAGGCAGGCGGATTACCTAAGGTCAGGCATTCGAGACCAGCCTGGCCAACATGGCGAAACCCCATCTCTGCTAAAAATACTAAAATTAGCTGGGTGTGATGGCAGGTGTCTGTAATCCCAGCTACTTGGGGAGGCTGAGACAGGAGAATCACTTGAACCTTGGAGGCGGCGGCTGCAGTGAGCTGAGATTGTGCCATTGCACTCCAGTCTGGGCAAAAAGAGCAAAACTCCATCTCAAAAACAAAAAACAAACAAAGGTCTGGGCGCAGTGGCTCACACCTGTAATCCCAGCACTTTGGGAGGCTAAGGCCAGTGGATCACGAGGTCAGGAGTTCGAGACCAGGCTGACCAACATGGAGAAACCCTGTCTCTACCAAAAATACAAAATTAGCTGGGCATAGTGGTGCATGCCTGTAATCCCAGCTACTGGGGAGGCTGAGGCAGGAGAATCGCTTGAACCCGGGAGGTGGAGGTTGCGGTGAGCCAAGATCACACCATTGCACTCCAGTCTGGGCAACAAGAGCAAAACTCTGTCTCAAAAAACAGACAAAACTCTGTAATCCCCTAGATTACAGAGATTTACCTCCCAGGGCAGTCATGTCCTTTATTTCTGTCCCTGGGAATTTTCTTTAGTCTGTTACAGGGGTCAGGCTGGATGCAGTGGCTCATGCCTATAATCCCAGCATTTTGGGAGGCTGAGGCAGTTGGCATCGTTTGAGCTCAGGAGTTTGGGACTAGCCTGGGCAACATGTCTCTACAATAAAAACAATTAGCTGGGTGTGGTTACGTGTGGCTGTAGTCCTAGCTACCCAGGAGGCTGAAGTGGGAGGATCACCTGAGCCTGGGGATTTGAGGCTGCACTGAGCCATGATTGCTCCATTCCACTCCAACCGTGAGACCCTGTCTCAAATAAATAAATAAATAAAAATATTGTGGGGATTAGCAGTATATTTAAAAGCAGTATATTTAAAACATCTGGCATGTTTTAGGCATTTATGTGGATGTTTTCCCCTAGTTGTTTGGTCTGAGTGTTATCTGTACCATTAGTCTCTCAAAGGGATTTAAAAACACATTCTTCTGGGGGACCACTAAAAATTTTAAACTGATTGCCTGTGGGCAATGGGGTTATGGATCTGTTTCTTATATTCTCATGTATTTTTCATATTTTGCAAAAAAGCACATATATACCATCTTTCTTAAACTTAAAAAAGGGAGCTGTCCTTAAAATTCTCCAAGTAATAGCCCTTCTTTTTCATTTGTTGCAGGTGGTGCGTTTGTGTCAGAACCCAAAGCTGGCGCTAAAGAATAGCCCACCTTATATCTTAGACCTGCTGCCAGATACCTACCAGCATCTCCGTACTATCTTGTCAAGATATGAGGGGAAGATGGAGACACTTGGAGAAAATGAGTATTTTAGGGTATTCATGGAGAATTTGATGAAGAAAACTAAGCAAACCATAAGCCTCTTCAAGGAGGGAAAAGAAAGAATGTATGAGGAGAATTCTCAGCCTAGGTAATGGAGAAATACTACACAAATAATAATGCAGGTCTGTGACTGCCTGAATGGGTAACACGTAGAAGTAGTTGAGTTGGTTTTAATTTTATGTTAGTAGGAATGGAAAGTTGACATTTGATTTAAAGGTATAGTTTATATAAAAGGTTGCCATGTAGGACATTGTAGTATCCCTAACTCTGATTTATTTGCTTACCTCTGAAAAATCATTTACTGATAGTAATGAAAATGAGTTGGAGGCAGTAGGTCCTTTGGAGAACCTGAAGATCGTGAAAGTTTGTGAGTAGATGGGAGTTTGGAAGAAAGAAGATTGGAGTTAAGTGGAGTTTGGGGGTAAATAAGAGGCAGATCTTGCCCAAAGCTGTAGCATATTAGGTAAATTTATGTGTGGGATAATAGGGGAAAAAGCCACTAGTTTAACTTTTTAAAACATGAAGCTATGTGAAATGACGTTTTCTTTACAGGTAAAAGTAACTTTTCAAATAAAATAGGTAGAGGTGAATGCAGTTAATTCAATACATATTTGAAGGATCACTATGTATTCTTTTGTATTAATTTTATTATTATCATCATTATTATTTTTTTGAGACAGAGTCTGGCTCTGTTGCCCAGGCTGGAGTGCAATGGCGCGATCTCGGCTTCTAGGTTCAAGTGATTCTCCTGTCTCAGCCTTCTGACTAGCTGGGACTATAGATGTGCACCACTATGCCTGGCTAATTTTTATATTTTTAGTAGAGATGGGGTTTCACCATGCTGGCCAGGCTGGTCTCCAACTCCTGACCTCAGGTGATCTGCCCGCCTTGGCCTCACAAAGTGCTGGGATTACAGGTGTGAGCCATCGCGCCTGGCCCTCTTTTGTATTTATTAAATGCCAGAAACTATAGGCTATCCTGCAGGTTGTTAGCTTGGCTGTCATAAATTACATACTGGGAGAGAAATAAGTTAACTGTATGTGTGA
Organism: Trachypithecus francoisi; assembly: GCF_009764315.1. Classification (NCBI taxonomy): domain Eukaryota; kingdom Metazoa; phylum Chordata; class Mammalia; order Primates; family Cercopithecidae; genus Trachypithecus; species Trachypithecus francoisi. Next base: position 107,575,729 of record NW_022681473.1, read on the forward strand.
ATGTAATTGTGTTTGATTTTGTTCAATTGGAACTAAATATTAACTCATCTAGAATGAGTAATAAAATAATTCCACTAGAATTTTTTAGTGAGTAAGTTACTATCGAGGAGTGACTTGAATTAGAAGGAACAGTATTTCTGAAGACATCTGGTTACCATGCATGACTCTAGCGGTAACATACTAAATGGTGTGCTTGTTGTCTACTTTCCTTTGGGCCTGTTGGCCTAGATTCTGGCAATCCTAGCTCTCAGTTAAAATTTTATGCACATGATTATCCATATTACCATTATTGCAACAAATTACTCAGGTGTAGTCTGAATAATGGACTCTAAATGTCCATCTTTTCTTTCTTTTTTTTTGTTTGTTTGTTTGAGTCTTGCTCTTGTCACCCAAGCTGGAGTGCAGTGGCGCGATCTTGGCTCACTGCAACCTCCACCTCTTAGGTTCAAGCGATTCTCCTGTCTCAGCCTCCCGAGTAGCTGGGATTACAAGCATGCACCACTGTGCCCGGCTAATTTTTGTATTTTTAGTAGAGACGGAGTTTTGCCATGTTGGCCAAGCTGGTCTTGAACTCCTGCCCTCAGGGGATCTGCCTGCCTCAGCCTCCCTAAGTGTTGGGATTGCAGGTGAGAGCCACTTCTGCTGGCCTGTCCATCTTTTCTTAAAAAGATTCTGATGAGTGAATTCAATCCATAAGAACCTTTGTTCTAGTTTATCTGGAAGTGAACTTTATTCCTTTTAAATATTCAAATTTCGTAACTTGTTAAAACCGCGACTGCATGGACCTTTTAGCTAGCTAGTGATTTTGTATTGCTGAGTTTCTAAAAAATAATTTTAATTCATTAGGTACCAAAACTTAAAAATTTTATTTACCATGTACTGTGAACTAGGTTCTGGTTCTAGGAGATGAAAAGGAAAGTTAAGCATTCAAATTTGAGGTGATATGACAAATGCATTAATAGAGATACGTACAAAATGCTATTGGGAGACAGGCACAGTGACATGCATCTGTAGTTCTAGCTACTCAGAAGACTGAGGTGGGAGGATTCCTTCGGCACAGGACATTGAGACCAGCCTGGGCAACACAGCGAGACCTCTACTTAAAATAAATGAAACATTTTTAAAAAGTACTGTGTGAATACAGTTTTGTCCAGTGGCATCAGAAAAGGTGGCTTAAAGGACTTGTAATTTGAATTAGAGTTTGAAGGATAAGTAGGAATTTTCTAGGCAGAGAAGTCAAGAAAAGTCTTAACACAGTGGCATGAAAATGGAGGCGCTGGTATGTTTAAAATAAATAAAAGTCTGGTTTGGTTAGAATTGTGGGAGACAGATATGCTGGAAATACAGGTTGAAGTCAGATTATGAAGGGCTGTTTTTTGACTGCTAGACTTTCTCCTATAGATGGTAATTTTTGACTTCTAGACTTTCTCCTATAGATGATAGGCTGTCATAGAACAGGTTTATTTTAAAGAGCATTTCTTTTTTCTTATTTATTTATTTATTTGTTTTTTCGAGACAGAGTCTCGCTCTGTCGCCCAGGCTGGAGTGCAGTGGTGCAATCTCGGCTCACTGCAAGCTCCGCCTCCCAGGTTCACACCATTCTCCTGCCTCAGCCTCCCAAGTAGCTGGGATTACAGGCGCCTGCCACCACGCCCGGCTAATTTTTTGTATTTTTAGTAGAGACGGGGTTTCACAGTGTTAGCAAGGATGGTCTCGATCTCCTGACCTCGTGATCCACCCGCCTCGGCCTCCCAAAGTGCTGGGATTACAGGCGTGAGCCACCGCGCCCAGCGTCTTTTTTTTTTTTTTTTTTTATTGAGACGGAGTCTCACTCTGTTGCCTAGGCTGGAGTGCAATGGCGCAATATTGGCTCACTGCAAACTCTGCCTCCCTCATTCAAACAATTATCTTGCCTCAGACTCCCAAATAGCTGGGATTACAGGTGTGTGCATCACGCTGGGCTAATTTTTTTGTATTTTTAGTAGTGACAGGGTTTCACCATATTGAGGCTAGGTGGTCTCAAACCACCTAGCCTCATATGCTAGGCTGGTCTCAAACCCCTGGCCCCAAGTGGTCCGCCCGCCCTGGCCTCTATTTTATATGTATTCTTACAATAAAGTGTGGTAGAGAAAAGAAAATGTTATTAAAATCATAAGGAAAATAAAACATTTATTATTCAGTAAATGGAAGTGGATCCTCATAAAGGTCTTCATCCTCATTGTCTTCATGTTGAATAGGCTGAGGAGGAGGAATAGGAAGAGGAGGGGTTGGCTGCTGTCTCCGTACTGATAATTCCAGTACTGGTATTTCTGTGGTAGAGGCAGAATAGGTGGAGGAGGAGGAAGGGGAGGCAGGACAGGCAGGCACATTTGGTGTTACTTAAATTGAAAAAAAATCTGTGTATAAGTGGACCCACACAGTTAAACCCATGTTGTTAAGGCTCAACTATATCTAATTTGCCCTTACCAAATGACTTCAGTATGTGTTGACAAGTTCTTTTGCCTCTTTTTAAACCTCACTGTCAGTGTGCCTATCTGTATCAATTTAATTCCCCCTAACATGAGGTTTTTAATATTTTATGGACTTTGAACCAAGATTTGTACAAATTATATGTAAAATAAGAGTAAACAGATTTTAGGTGAGGATCAAGGAGTTCATTTTTTCAATCAACTTTCTCAGGTTGAAAGGGTTTTTTGTAAATAGGGAAAAATATATAGGCTTTTTTATGATCTTTGTGATCTTTTTGGTTACTTAGAGGTTTTTTTTTCTATTCAATTTTTAAATTGAGATATAATTCACATACCATAAAATTCACCCTTTTAAAGTGTACAATTTAGTGGTTTTTAGTGTATTCACAAAGTCAGGCAACCATCATCCCTCTGTAATTCCAGAACATTTTCATCCCCCACAGGAAACCCCACTCCTATTAGCAGTCACTCTTTTTTCCTCTCTCCGGATCTCCCCCAGCCCTTGGTAATCACTAATACCTGCTTTCTGTCTATGTGGATTTGCCTGCTCTGGACATGTCGTGTAAGTGGAATCACATTAATGGTGGCCTTTTGTGGGTTTTTTTGTGTGTCTTCTTTCCTTAGAATGCTTTTACAATTCATCCATATTGTAGCATGTATCAGTACCTCCTTCCTTTTTATGGCTAAATCCTATTTCTTTTTTTTTTTTGAGACAGAGTCTCGCTCTGTCGCCCAGGCTGGAGTGCAGTGGCCAGATCTCAGCTCACTGCAAGCTCTGCCTCCCGGGTTCACGCCATTCTCCTGCTTCAGCCTCCCGAGTAGCTGGGACTACAGGCGCCCGCCACCTCGCCCGGCTAGTTTTTTTGTATTTTTTTAGTAGAGACGGGGTTTCACCATGTTAGCCAGGATGGTCTCGATCTCCTGACCTCGTGATCCGCCCGTCTCGGCCTCCCAAAGTGCTGGGATTACAGGCTTGAGCCACCACGCCTGGCCAATCATATTTCAGTGTATGGATATACCATATCTTGTTTATGATATTTGTGTTGTTTCTACTTTTTGGCTATTAATAATGTTGCTATGAATGTTTATGTGCCAGTTTTTGTATGGCTATAGCCATATAAACATATACACATAAATGTTTTCACTTCTTTTGAGTATATATATATACATAGGAGTGGAATTGCTGAGTCATATGGTATTCCGTGTTCAACTTTTTGAGTAACCTCCAAACTGTTTTCACAGTAGGTGTAGCATTTTTCATTCCCCTAGCGATGTACATGTGGGTTCTGATTTTTTGCTAACACTTGCTATTGACTTTTTATTATAGCCATTCTACTTGGGGTTAAGTGGTATCTTGAGGTTTTGAAGTGCATGTGAATACCTTTTCATATGCCTATTGGATGTTTGTATATAGTTGTCCCCCTTTATCCTCCGTTTCACCTTCCTTGGATTCAGTTACTTGCAGTCAACCATGGTCTGAAAATACTAAATGAAAAATTCCAGAAATAATTCATAAATTTTGAATTGCATGCCCTTCAGAGTAGTGTGATGAAATCTCACAACGTTCTACTCTATCCCAGCCGGGTTGCAGAGCATCCCTTTGTACAGCATTTCCACGCTGTATACTCTAGCACCTGTTAGTCATCTAGTAGCTATCTTAGTTATCAGATTGAGAAAACATAATATACATAGGGTTCAGTACTATCCTATTGCAGGAAGTGAGCCACTGTGCCCGACCCCTAAATACAGTGTTTTATTTTTTATTTTTTTGAGACGGCGTCTCGCTTTGTCACCCAGGCTGGAGTGCAGTGGCCGGATCTCAGCTCACTGCAAGCTCCGCCTCCCGGTTCACGCCATTCTCCTGCCTCAGCCTCCCAGGTAGCTGGGACTACAGGCGCCGCCACCTCGCCCGGCTAGTTTTTTGTAGTTTTTAGTAGAGACGGGGTTTCACCGTGTTAGCCAGGATGGTCTCGATCTCCTGACCTCGCGATCCGCCTGTCTCGGCCTCCCAAAGTGCTAGGATTACAGGCTTGAGCCACTGCGCCCGGCCTACAATGTTTTCTTATCAAAAAGAGCAGCAGGGGCTGGGCGTGATGGCTCACGCCTGTAATGACAGCACTTTGGGAGGCCAAGGTGGGCGGATCACCTGAGGTCAGGAGTTTGAGACCAGCCTGGCCATTGTGGTGAAATCCAGTCTCTACTAAAAATACAAAAATTAGCCAGGTGTGCTGACGGGTACCTGTAATTTCAGCTACTCTAGAGGCTGAGGCAGGAGAATCTCTTGAACCCAGGAGGCGGAGGATGCAGTGAGCCGAGATCGAGCCACTATACTCCAGGCTGGGCGACAGAGCGAGAGTTCATCTCAAATAAACAAGAGCAGCAGGGATTTCGGTAGATTTTTTTTTTTTTTGAGATGGAGTTTTGCTCTTGTTGCCCAGGCCGGAGTGCAATGGTGCAATCTCGGCTCACAGCAACCTCCGCCTCCTGGGTTCAAGCCATTCGCTTGCTTCAGCCTCCGGAGCAGCTGGGATTATAGGCATGCACCACCATGCCCAGCTAATTTTTTTTTTTGTATTTTTAGTAGAGACGGTGTTTCTCCATATTGGTCAGGCAGGTCTTGAACTCCAGACCTCAGGTGATCCACCCACCTCGACCTCCCAAAGTGCTGGGATTACAGGCGTGAGCCACCACACCCGGCCCTTTGGTAGATATTGTATTAGATCCATTGATCATTTTGGGGATTACTGCCGTCTTAACAATACTGTTTTCTACTACATGAATACTGGGTATATTTCCACTTATATTTTTGTTCAGTGTTGTTGTTGTTGTTTTAGACAGAGTCTCACTCTGTTGCGCAGGCTGGAGTACAGTGGCTCAATCTCAGCTCACTGCAACCTCCACCTCCCAAGCTCAGGTGATCCTCCCACCTCAGCCTCCCTAGTAGCTGGGACCACAGGTGCGCACCATCGTGCCTGGCTAGTTTTTGTATTTTTTGGTAGACTTGAGGTTTCGTCATGTTGCCCATGCTGGTCTCAAACTCCTGGGCTCAAGCAGTCTGCGCGTCTCTGCGTCACAAAGTGCTGGGATTACAGGCACGAGCCACTTTGCCTGGCCTTGCTTATATCTTCTTTAATACCTTCTTTAATTTATTTCAGTAATGTTTTGTAATTTTCAGTGTTCAAGTTTTTTGCCTTCTTAGTTAAGTTTATTCCTATTTTGTTTGTTTTGATGCTATTATAAATAGAATTGTTAATTTTAGGGTTCATATATAGAAACATAGTTGACTTCTGTGTACTGATCTGGTACTCTGCAACTTTGCAGAACTTACTGACTCTAGTAGCTTTTTAGTAGGTTCCTTAGGCTTTCCTAGATACCAAATCATGTCACATGCAATTAGAGGTAGTTTTACTTCTTCCTTTTCTTTCTGGATGCGTTTTATCTCTTTTTTCTTGCCTACTTATTCTTGGCTGTGTTGAGTAGGAATCTCAGGAGTAGCCATCTTTGTCTTTTTGGTACTGAGGAGGAAAATGTTCAACCTTTCACCATTGAGTATATTAGCTGTGAGATTTTTATAAAGGCTTTTTATCAGGTTAAGGAAGTTTCCTTACGTGTCTTGTTTTTCAGTTTTTTTTTTTTTGCTTGTTTTTTGTTTTATCATAAACAGGTGTTAGAGACCTTTTATGTTTCATTCATGGTTTTTCTTTTTTTTGATAGATGAGGTTGTGGACAGCTAAGTGCTAGTTAAATATAGTACCTAGAATCTTGAAAAGAAAACTAGTTTAAGTAAGCCAAAGTAGAAACTTGTTGACTCATAAAATTCTAGAAAAAATGAGTATCTTAAATTGCACTAAAGAGGCTGGGCATGGTGGCCTACGCCTGTAATGCCAGCACTTTGGGAGGCTGAGGTGGGCAGATCACTTGAGGTCAGGAGTTGGAGAGCAGCCTGGCCAACATAGTGAAACCCCATATCTACTAAAAAATACAAAAAAATTTGCTGGACATGGTGGAACATACCTGTAATCCCAGCTGCTTGGGAGGCTAAAGCACGAGAATCGCTTGAACTCGGGCGAGGTGGAGGTTTGCAGTGAGCTGAGATCACGCCACTGCACTCCACCCTGGGTGACAGGGCAAGACTTTTAACCAATGAAAAAAAGAAAAATTGTGCTAAAGGCAAGAATGCAGGTAAGCTTCAGGAACAACTGAAGCCAGGATTGAAATGTTGCCAGGACTCCCTCTGTTCTCTTTGATTCTTCTGGTGTTGCTTCCATACTCAGTGCAGATAGATTAATGTGTAAATTGCAGAAAAGTTTGGTCTCTGTAACACCCAAGTTTTATATCTTAAGAGTTTCTGCAGTAGCAGAAGATCTGATTCTTAGTTCCAGTTTTCACTTTGTCTTGGTATAGAGCATTTGATTGTCCCTGGACCAATCTCTGGAAGGAGAAGTTAAGTATTGGGATTATTAGTACAGCACAGGCCAGGTGCAGACCTCTAGACTAATTGACTGTGAGTTGGGAGACATGTGTTCCTTCATACCCATGTGCTATGAAGTTTTTTGGGTGAGTTTGTCCCTAGTTTTTTGGGTGTTGAGGAGCCAATCTCTTAAATATTCTCTATAAGAGTGTACATAATTGGCTGGGCGCAGTGGCTCATGCCTGTAATGCCAGCATTTTGGGAGGCCGAGGCGAGTGGATCACCTGAGGTCAGGAGTTCAAGACCAGCCTGGCCAACATGGTGAAACCTGGTCTCTACTAAAAATACAAAAACTAGCCGGGTGTAGTAGCGGGCACCTGTAATCCCGGCTACTCGGGAGTCTGAGGCAGGAGAATCACTTGATCCTGGGAGTTGGAGGTTGCAGAACCGAGATTGTGCCACTGCACTCCAGCCTGGGTGACAGAGTGAGACTCCATCTCAAAAAAAAAAAAAAAAAAAGGCCGGGCGCGGTGGCTTAAGCCTGTAATCCCAGCACTTTGGGAGGCCGAGACGGGCGGATCACGAGGTCAGGAGATTGAGACCATCCCGGCTAACACGGTGAAACCCCGTCTCTACTAAAAAAAAATACAAAAAAACTAGCCGGGCGAGGTGGCGGGCGCCTGTAGTCCCAGCTATTCGGGAGGCTGAGGCAGGAGAATGGCGTAAACCCAGGAGGCAGAGCTTGCAGTGAGCTGAGATCCGGCCACTGCACTCCAGCCCGGGTGACAGAGCGAGACTCCGTCTCAAAAAAAAAAAAAAAAAAGTGTACATAATTGTGTCATTATTATATAGTATAGTTGCTTCATGATTTTATTTTAGTTATTAGCTGATTTAAGTTCTCCAAAGATAAATTTGCCCTCATTTTTCTTAGACTTTATAAAAAATGAATTAAGTAAAACCATAAGCCTCTGTTTTGCCTTTGATCTTTCTGGGTTTTGCACCTGTTTTCATTTGTGTACAGGAAGTTACAGTAGAAGCTGAATGGGATTATACAGTGCAGTTAATTTTAAAAACTGGCTTGTATTCGGCCGGGCGTGGTGGCTCAAGCCTGTAATCCCAGCACTTTGGGAGGCCGAGACGGGCGGATCACGAGGTCGGGAGATCGAGACCATCCTGGCTAACAAGGTGAAACCCCGTCTCTACTAAAAACTACAAAAAAAAAAAACTAGCCGGGTGAGGTGGTGGCGCCTGTAGTCCCAGCTACCCGGGAGGCTGAGGCAGGAGAATGGCGTGAACCCAGGAGGCGGAGCTTGCAGTGAGCTGAGATCTGGCCACAGCACTCCAGCCTGGGTGACAGAGCAAGACTCCGTCTCAAAAAAAAAAAAAAAAGGCTGGGCGCGGTGGCTCAAGCCTGTAATCCCAGCACTTTGGGAGGCCGAGACAGGCGGATCACGAGGTCAGGAGATTGAGACCATCCTGGCTAACACGGTGAAACCCCGTCTCTACTAAAAAAAATACAAAAAACTAGCCGGTTGAGGTGGCGGGCGCCTGTAGTCCCAGCTACTTGGGAGGCTGAGGCAGGAGAATGGCCTAAACCCAGGAGGCGGAGCTTGCAGTGAGCTGAGATCCGGCCACTGCACTCCAGCCTGGGCGACAGAGCGAGACTCCGTCTCAAAAAAAAAAAAAACTGGCTTGTATTCACTGTGCAAATAGTATTAAGCTTTTCTAGTGTAATTCTGCCTTCTTAGAGGTAGGTAAAAGGAAAAAAAAATTAGTATTGAGTATTTTGTCTATGGTAGGCACTGCTCCTAAATAGTATGTAATGCCTTCTTTTCATGAAGCTTACAAGCTTATATTATCTCTTTTTCCATTAGTTTCCAAAGCATAACCTTCATATTATCATTCAGTGGCACAGTATTTAACAAACTAGACAAAAGTGTTTGTGCAGCTATAATCTTTTCCTAGCACCCTGAAAATAGGTTTCAATAAGTGTGCCAAATTCTTCTGGTAGGTAATGGCAGCTTAGGTCTTTGTGTTCAGGAATTTGGGCTTGGTGGGGAGAGATTTTCGCTTAGGTTAAAAACGTCCTTGCATTTAGGACAGGGACAACAACATGGGTTCTGAAAGAGATTTTCAGTCCATGAGAGAGACAATGATGGCTTGGACTGAAGTGGTGGGTGTAAAGATGGAAAGAAGTGGGCAGAATTTGATGTATTTTAAAGCCCAGCTAATTTTTGTACTTTTAGTAGAGACAGAGTTTCACCATGTTGGCCAGGATGGTCTTGATCTCTTGACCTTGTGATCTGCCTGCCTCAGCCTCCCAAAGTGCTGGGATTAGCATGAATCACTGCGCCCGGCCTTGCAAATCTTTTTTTTTTTATTTTTTTTTTTTGAGACGGAGTCTTGCTCTGTCGCCCAGGCGGGAGTGCAGTGGCCGGATCTCAGCTCACTGCAAGCTCCACCCTCCGGGTTTACGCCATTCTCCTGCCTCAGCCTCCCAAGGAGCTGGGACTACAGGCGCCCGCCACCTCGCCGGCTAGTTTTTTGTATTTTTAGTAGAGACGGGGGTTTCACCTTGTTAGCCAGGATGGTCTCGATCTCCTGACCTCGTGATCCACCCGTCTTGGCCTCCCAAAGTGCTGGGATTACAGGCTTGAGCCACCGCGCCCGGCCGCAAATCTTTTTAATACATAGTTAAAGAGAATACAGCCAGAGTTTTATATCTGCTGCATTCAGTGTGTTACAGTGTGATCTTTAGGTTGAAGTTTATGAAGAAAATTCAGGCCGGGCGCGGTGGCTCACGCCTTTAATCACAGCACTTTGGGAGGTTGAGGCGGGCGGATCACAAGGTCAGGAGATCGAGACCATCCTGGCTAACACTGTGAAACCCCGTCTCTACTAAAAATACAAAAACAAAATTAGCCAGGTGTGGTGGCGGGCGCCTGTAGTCCCAGCTACTCAGGAGGCTGAGGCAGGAGAATGGCGTGAGCCCGCGAGGCAGAGCTTGCAGTGAGCCTAGATTGCGCCATTGCACTCCAGCCTGGGCGACAGAGTGAGACTCTGTCTCAAAAAAAAAAAAAAAGAAAGAAAATTCAGCTACCCATAAATATGTAGTTGGAAAGGGGGAGATGTATCCATACTTTACTAAAACTGAACAAGTGTTAGTTTCTTTTTCCTTTTTTTTTGAGATGGAGTCTCGTTCTGTTGCCCAAGCTGGAGTGCAGTGGCACCATCTCAGCTCACTGCAGCCTCCACCTCCCGGGTTCAAGCGATTCTGCTGCCTCAGCCTCCCAAGTAGCTGGGACTACAGACGTGTGCCACCACACCTGGCTAATTTTCGTATTTTTAGAAGAGACAGGGTTTCACCATGTTGGCCAGGCTGGTCTCGAACTCCTGACCTCAAGTGATCCGCCTGCCTCGGCCTCCCAAATGTTTGGGATTACATGTGTGAGCCACCGTGTCCAGGCGAGTATTAGTTTCTTAAAAGGTTAGTTGGCAGTGTGCAACTGCTTCAATTAACATTTTGTACTTTTAAGATTCATGCTATTTTGTAATTGGAATGATTCTTTTACTCGTGCATGATTTCGTAACATACATTGGTCACTTGGAAAATATTGATTCACTAGGTTATAGAGATTTTTCCATATATTGATACATCATATCATATCAAAACATTAAATTCATTGATTAAATCTCAGAAAAAGTTTGGTTTTGGGAAGCTGTTGCTTATAGTTGTGGATAGAAGTTTGAAAAATGAAATTTTGCTTAAAAGCTTGAGTTTCGTTATTGACAATGAAAACTGCCAGTTTGGGCCGGGCGCGGTGGCTCAAGCCTGTAATCCCAGCACTTTGGGAGGCCGAGACGGGCGGATCACGAGGTCAGGAGATCGAGACCATCCTGGCTAACATGGTGAAACCCCGTCTCTACTAAAAAAAAATACAAAAAGCTAGCCGGGCGAGGTGGCGGGCGTCTGTAGTCCCAGCTACTCGGGAGGCTGAGGCAGGAGAATGGCGTGAACCCGGGAGGCGGAGCGTGCAGTGAGCTGAGATCCGGCCACTGCACTCCAGCCCGGGCGACAGAGCGAGATTCCGTCTCAAAAAAAAAAAAAAAAGAAAACTGCCAGTTTGTCATCAAGTGACAGGGCACTTCATTTTGGAGAAACACTGCCAATTATGCAAGTCTGAATAGCCATAGTCTATTCGTCATTCTTTCAAGTAAAAATGATACTCCGTACCGTACATGAAAACATAGCTAATACTTGATGGTAGAAGACTAAAAGCTTTCCTTTTGACATCGTGAAGCAGACAAGATAGCCTCCTTTTGCCACATCTCATCAATGTGGTACTAGAAGTTCCAGCCAGAGCAATTAGGCAAGAAAAAGAAGCCTAATTGCTCTGGCTGCAACTTCTAAGAAAAGATAGGAAAAAGAGCCATTTCTATTTGCATGTGACATAATTCTGTATGTAGAAAATTCTAAAGAATCCACTAAGAAAACACTAAAGCCGATAAATGAGTTCTGCAAAGTTGCAGGACACAAGATGAATATACAGAAATCAATTGCCGGGTGTGATGGCTCGCGCCTGTAATACCAGCACTTTGAGAGGCCTAGGCAGACGGATCACTTGAGGTCAGGAGTTCAAGACTAGCCTGGCCAACATGGTGAAACCTTGTCTCTACTAAAAATACCAAAATTAGCTGGGTGTGGTTACGGGTGCCTGTAATCCCAGCTATTTGGGAGGCTGAGGTAGGAGAATTGCTTGAAACTCGGCAGGCAGGGGTTGCAGTGAATCGAGATCATACCACTGCACTTCAACTTGGGTGACAGAGCAAGAGTCCATCTCAAAAAAAAAAAATTATAGTTTTATACATAAGGAATGAGCAATCCAAAAATAAAATTAAGAAAATTCCATTTGCAGTAGTATCAAAAATAATAAAATACTTAGGAATAAAATTAAGGAGGCAAAAGACTTGTACACTGGAAACTACAAAATGTTGCTGAAAGAAACTGAAGAAGACCTACATAAATAGAGAGACATTCTGTGTTCATGGATTATAACTTAGAATTGTTAAGGTTGCAATATTCCCCAAATTGATATATAATCATTGCAATACCTATCAAAATTCCAGTAGCACTTTTTTCAGAAGTTGACTAGTGGATTCTAAAAGTCATAAAAAATCTCAGTGGACCTCAAATAGCCAAAACAATCTTGAACAAGAATAAAGTTGGAAGATGCGTACTTCTGATTTCAAGGCTTTACTGCAAAGCTACAATAATCAAAACATTGTGGTACTGGTATAAGGATAGACATACAGACCAGTAGACTAGAATTGAGAGCCCAGAAATAAACCCTCACACATATGGTCAATCGATACTTTTTTGACAAGGTTCTCGATGGAGAAAAGACAGTCTTTTCAACAAATGGTGCCAGGAAAACTAAATTATCATATTCAAAAGAATGAAGTTGGACCCTTTTCATATGTTTCATGTAAAAATCCTGCAGAAGGATGAGCCAAAAAAACAAAAACAAAAACCCTCAAAATGTATCAAAGACCTAAATTTAAGAACTAAAATACAAAACTTGTAGAAAAAACATAAGTGAAAATCTTCATGAATCTTGGATTAGGCAGTGATTTCTTAAGTGTGACACCAACGGCATAAAGATAGATAAATTAGACTTCATGAAAATTAAGAACTTTGTTCATCAAAGGATATATTAAGGGAGTAAAAAGGCAACACACACAATGGGTCAAAATATTTACAAGTTACATATTTGCTAAGGGATCAACATCCAGAACATGTAAAGAACTGCAAAACAACAACAAAACATACCAATTCAAAAATGCTAAACAGTTTTGAATACATTTTTCTTCAGAGAAGATACACAGCTGGCCAATAAGCTCATGAAAGGATGCTCAACATCATTAAATCATTAGGGAAATGCAAATCAAAACCACAATGAGATATCACTTCACACCTACTAGATGCATCTTATTTTAAAAATAAAACCCTCATGCATTGCTGACAGGAATATAAAATGGTACAGCCACTGTGGAAAACCGTTTGGCAGTTCTTTAAAAAGCTGAACATAGAATTACCATAGGATCTAGCAATTCTTCTAGGTACATACCCCAGATAATTGAAAGCAAAGACTTGAACAGATATTTGTACACCCATGTTCGTAGCAGCAGTTTTCACAACAGCCAAAAAGTAGAAGCAGCTCAAGTGTTCAGCAGATGAGTGGGTGAACCAAATGTGTTATAGCCATATGGTGGAATATTATTCACTCATAAAAACTGAAATTTTTGGCCAGGCGCGGAGGTTCATGCCTGTGATCCCAGCACTTTGGGAGGCCAAGCCAGGCAGAACACTTGAGGTCAGGAGTTTGAGACCAGCCTGGCCAACATAGTGAAACCCCATCTCTACTAAAATATAAAAATTAGCTGGGCGTGGTGGCACGCACCTGTAATCCCAACTGCTTGGGAGGCTGAGGCGGGAGAATCGCTTGAACCGAGGAAGTGGAGTTTGCAGTGAGGTGAGACATGACACTGCACTCCAGCAACAGAGTGAGACTTGGTCTCAAAAAAGAAAAAAAATGCTGTAGGCACATGATAGAGAAATGAAATCAAATGACAAAAGGAAAGGAAAGTGACTAATATTGCTGTTATTTTGGTACAGTTTCTTTTTTTTTTTTTTTTTTTAATAAATTGAGACAGGGTCTCCCGTTATCTCCCAGGCTGGAGTGCGGTGGTGTGATCATGACTCATTGTAGTCTCGACCTCCTGGGCTCAAGTATTGATCCTCCCACCTCAGCCTCCCAAGTAGCTGAGAATATAGGCATGCACTACCATACAGGCTAACTTATTTTTTTGTACAGGTAGAGCCTCATTATGTTGCCCAGACTGGTCTCAAACTCCTGGGCTCAAGTGATCCTCTTACCTCACTCAGGCTTCCCAGAGTGCTGGGATTTTGGATGTGAGCCACTGTGCCCAGCTTTTTTCTGATAATTCTGTCATCTGTGTCACTCATAGATTTAATTCTATTGGTTTATTTTTATCCTCAGTAAGAGTGATGTTTTTCTGCTTCAATCCATGCTGGGCAATTTTTGAGTGGTGGCCAGACATCATTAATTTTACCTTGTTCTACACTAGATTCTTTTGTGTTATAAATACTCCAAAGCTGTGTTGTGGAACACAGCTATGTTACGTGGAATAGTTTGATCCTCTTAAACTTTGGTAGGCAGGACCAAAATGACCTTTAATCTAGGGTGAATTTCCACTGCTGTCTGTTGAATAGTAAGATTTTTTTCCTCTTTTGTCCTTGTGTGAGATCTAGGGATTATTCCCTCTACCCCTTTCAGGTGGTTCTTTCCCTAGCTTCAGGTATTTTCCTGTGTTGATCAGTGCTTAGCTGAAGACTTAGAACGTCCCCTCTGTAGCTCTTCAAAGCTGGGCTTTCTCTATGCATCTCTCTCCTCTCTTGTATTTTGCACTGTGAACTCCGGGTGCCTTAGCTTTCCCAGGCCCGAAATTCTGTCTTCTCAACCCAGAGTGACCGTCAAATCTGCCTGAATTCCCTTTCTAGCGCTGAGACATGAGAACTCTCCAGACAGTGAGTTAGATCATAGGGCTCGCCTTACTTGTTTTTCTTTTTTAGGGGGTCCCTGTCCTCTATTGCCTGGTGTCCAGTTTGTGAAAATTATTTCAGGTACACTGGCTCATGCTTGTAATCTCAGCACTTTGGGAGGCTGGAGGTGGGTGGATTCCTTGAGGCCAGGCGTTCGAGACTAGCCTGGCCAACATGGTGAAACCCCGTCTCTACTAAAAATACAAAAATTGGCCAGGTGTGGAGGTGCGCGCCTGTAATCCCAGCTACTCAAGAGGCTGAGGCAGGAGAATCGCTTGAACCTGGGAGGCAAAGGTTACAGCGAGCCAAGATTGCACCACTGTACTCCAGTCTGGGTAACAGAGTGACACTCTGTCTCAAAAATAAAAAATTATTTTAAATATTTTGTTTAATGTCAGGCAGGGTGCGGTGGCTCACGCTTGTAATCCCAGCACTTTGGGAGGCTAAGGCAGGCAGATCATGAGGTCAGGAGATCGAGACCACAATGAAACCCCGTCTCCACTAAAAATACAAAAAATTAGCCAGGCGTGGTGGCGGGCGCCTGTAGTTCCAGCTACTTGGCGAGGTGAGACAGGAGAATGGCGTGAACCTGGGAGTTGAAGCTTGCAGTGAGCCGAGATCTCGCCACTGCACTCGAGCCTGGGCGACAGAGCGAGACTCCGTTTCAAAATAAATAAATAAATAAATAAATAAATATTTTGTCCAATTTTTTTAGTTCTTTCAGATGAGAGAGTAAATCTAGTCCTTACAATTCCATCTTGGATGAAAGAAGTTGTCCCAGTCTAAAATTTAATTTTGGGTATTTCCAAATTCTGATGCAATTAATATTTATCGTGTGCTTGCTGTATGCCTCATATGTTCAGAACTCAACCTATCCTTCTTCCCTTACTCCCTACCTCACTTTACATATTAGTTGAGCACTTTCTCTGTGTCAGGCATTCTATATTCATTGTGGAGCTAAATAACCTGGCCTTTGCCTTTGTGTAAGGACAGTATTTTTCTCTTTAGAGTTATGGACACTGAGGCTCAGAGAGTTAGATTAACATACCTTTACCAGCCTCTCTTCCTTTGAAACACACAATGGTTCAAACCCCCAAAAAAGGCAAGATAAGCCTGCCTTTATGCAAGGTTTCTAAAATGTTAATGAGCAGTTCCATTTGTTTGAATGTAAAGGAATGGTGAGTGTTTCATTTCATAATACAGAAGTGATTCTTTGGAGGCCCTACTTCAAACATCATATAAAGTAGTAAACTACATAAATTCAGAGAAGTTACAACATGTTTTAATAACCTAATAACCATGCCTTTTGGACACAAAAATATTCAGTAGTGTGATTTACAGCAGGATTATATGTTCACATAAAAACAGAATTTCACTCCCGAATATTCAGTAGTGTGATTTACGGCAGGATTATATGTTCACATAACAAGAGAATTTCACTCCTGAAATTTCTAATGGAACATAGGCTAGATGATGCAGAGAGAGGAATTATAAAGAAACCGTCCTGGACCAACCCCCAAGAATCAGTGATAACTTTTGTAAAACTAGGGTATTATAGAGAAGTAGGCTGTGAATGTCAAGTAGAAAGTGCAGAAGCTTTTTCCAATCACTTTTCTCTAATATTGCCGACCAAGACTTGCTCTAAAACCGTAATACTTGTGAAGTCTACAACTGCATTTAAATTAGGACATCTTTAAGAACAAGCCCCAAAACTGGCTACAAGAACATCTTTCCTGCCAGACTTTAGTATACAAAGCCAGCAAGTGCCTGCTAGAGATACCTAGTAGTGTGAAAATGTTAGCAGCATTGTAAACTTCAATCCTGGCAGCTTATTTTTTTTTTACTCTTATTTGTTGTGTGTTGAACTTAATAATACATTTTTTTTTTCAGGAAGCTTAAGTCCTATGTGTTAAATTTGTTGAAGAAATGGAAAAAAAAACCTTTTGTTAACATTTTTCTTTTCTCTCTTTCCGTAAACCCTCCCCCACTCCATTTACATGCAGAACACTCATCCAGCCTAGTGTCTCTAATATATCTAGGTGATTGAAATCCAAGTTTAATTATTTAGATTTAGTGTTTCTTAATGTGTTCCTTATATTTATGGTATTTTTTTCAGGGTATTTACATTTAAAATAATTAGTTGAATATTTTCTTTCTTTCTAAAGTTGAACCAGATAATAGTGATTCCTTTCCTCCTATTCTTTTACTTCATTGAGTATGATTAAAAAGCCACTTAGGGAAGAAAATCTTCCATTATGCTTTCTGTTAAATAGCAAGCTAAGTGCTATTGACATCAACCACTGTGCAGGGCTTCTTAGGCCTATATATAACTGAATATTAGATACTCTTAAAATCACTAGATTGAGGCTAGACACGGTGGCTCACACCTGTAATCCCAGCACTTTGGGAGGCTGAGGTGGGTGGATCACCTGAGGTCAGGAGTTCAAGACCAGTCTGGCCAACATGGTGAAACCCGATCTCTACTAAAAATACAGAAAAAAAAAAAAAACTAGCTGGGCATGGTGGCGGGCGCCTGTAATCCTAGCTACTTGGGAGGCTGAGCTGAGGTAGGAGAATTGCTGCAAAGGAGGCAGAGGTTGCAGTGAGCCAAGGTCACGCCATTGTACATCAGCCTAGGCAGTAAGAGTGAAATTCCATCTCAAAAAAAAAGATTAAAAAAAATAAAATCACTAGGTTGAGGTTTTATAAATTATCAGTTTCTTAGTCATTTTTTTACCCAATGGCACACTTACGTGTTCGTAGATACAAGGTTACATGCGCAGATCATGGAGCTGGATTGTTCCAGTTTGACTCCTCTGCCATTTATTATCTATATGACCTTAAACAAGTTACTTTTAAAAACTCAGATTTCTCATTTTAAGTGTTCTCATAGTTTAATCATTTCAAAGTATAAACATGTATCAAAACATCACATTGTACCCCATGAATATAGACAATTATTTGTCATTTGAAAAAAAATTTAAATGTTCTCATAAGATTGTTATAAAGTACTTAGAATAATGCCTGGTTCACAGAAAACAGGACATGGTATTTCATTAAAGGAAAATTAGAGCCGTGCACGGTGGCATATGCCTGTAGTCCCAGCTCCTCAGGAGGCTGAGGTGGAAGGATCTACTTGAGCCCAGGAGTTCAAGTCCAGCCTACTCAATATAGCCAGACCTCATCTCAAAAAAAAAAAAAAGTCATTGATGAAAAATTATGTAAAGGAGAAAGCGTTAATAAAAGACACCCAGGCTGGACGACGTAGCTCACACCTGTAATCCCAGCACATTGGGAGGCCGAGGCAGGAGGATTGTCTGAGCCCAGGAGTTTGAGACCAGCCTGGGCAACATAGCAAGACCTCATCGCTGCAAATAATAAAAAAGGCTGGGCGCGGTGGCTCATGCCTGTAACCCCAGCACTTTGGGAGGCCAAGACAAGTGGATCACCTGAGGTCAGGAGTTCAAGACCTGCCTGGCCAACATGTTGAAACCACTCCCCGCCCGCCCCCGTCTCTACTAAAAATACAAAATTAGCCGAGTGTGGTGGTGCATACCTGTAATCTCACCTACTCAGGAGGCTGAATCGGGAGAATTGCTTGAACCTGGGAGGTGGAGGTTGTAGTGAACCAAGATCGTACCATTGTACACCAGCCTGGGCAACAAGAGCTAAACTGTGTCTTAATAATAATTATCTGGGTGTGGTGGCACACACCTGTGGTCCAAGCTATTCTGGAGGCTGATTTGGGAAAATTGCTTGAGTGTGGGAGGTTGAGGCTGCAGTGAGCTGTGATCATGCCACTGGAGTCTAGCCTGTGCAACAGAGTGAGACCACATCCAAAAACAAAAACAAAACCCAAAAAAATCAGCCAGTCTTGTTGGCTCACGTTTGTAAGTAATCCCAGCACTTTTGGAGACTGAGGCGAGAAGATCACTTGAGGCCAGGAGTTTGAGTCCAACCTAGTCAACAGAGTGAGACCTTGACTAAAAAAAAAAAAAAAAAAAAAAAGACATACACTGATTGATGAAAAATTATACGAAAGAGAAAGTGTTATCAAAAGTCAGCTGGTCTTGGTGGCTCACACCTGTAATCATAGCACTTTTGGAGATGGAGGCAAGAGGATCACTTGAGGCCAGGAGTTTGAGACTAGCCTGTGTAACAGAGCAAGACCTCATCTCTATAAAAAAGAAAAGTCATGTTCACTGAATTATATACTTAAAAATGCTTAAAATAGTAAATTTTGGTAAGTGTATTTCACCACAATATTTAAAAAAGAAATGTCACAATTTAACGGCCATTGAAATTTTCTTTTATGTAAGTACAACCATGTATTGCTAACGACAGGATGCATTCTGAGGAATGTATTGCTGCCTGATTTAGTTGTGTGAACGTCATAGAGTGTACTTACAGAAACCTAGATGATACAGCCTCCCACACACCTAGGCTATATGGTAGAGCTTATTGCTTATAGGCTACCAACCTGTACAGCATGTTACTGTAGTGAATACTGCAGACAATTGTAACACAATAGTAAGTATATCTCTTAACATGTAAACATAGAAAAGGTGCAGTAAAAATATGGTATAATATTACAGGACCACTGTTGTATATGTGGCTCATGTTGACCAAAACCTTGTCAGATGGTGAGCTTTTTGTTTGTTTGTTTGGAGATGGAGTCTTGTCCTGTCTCCTAGGCTGGAACGCAGTGGTACGATCTTGGCTCACGGCAACCTCAGCCTCCTGAGTAGCTGGGATTACAGGCATGCACCACCACGCCCAGCTAATTTTTGCATTTTTAGTAGAGACAGGGTTTTGTTGTGTTGGCCAGGCTGGTCTCAAACTCCTGACCTCAGGTGATCCTCCTGCCTCAGCCTCACAAAGTCCTGGGATTACAGGTGTGAGCTACTGTGTCTGGCCTCAAGTATTTTTTGAGAACTTGTTCTCAGTAGATGCATGGTGAGCATCAGTGACATCATTTAGACTGGAATTCATGGGGAGAAGGAGGAGCAGGTATACAGTTCTCCTATTCTCTTGGTGTCCTGTGGAGTGGCGTGCTTGGATTGGGGCATAGGTGGATGTACCATTAGACTGGGCTCCATGAAAGGATTCTGCCTGCCCTCCCCTAACCTTCTTTATGAGATTGAATGTGATAAGTGAGGTTAAGAATTGTGAGTCTGGGTACTGACTTTACAGGAGTTCCTGAGAATTGTGAGTCTGGGTACTGACTTTACAGGAGTTGCTGAGAATTGTGAGTCTGGGTACTGACTTTACAGGAGTTGCTGAACTGTGTGGGGCTTCAGGAAGATGCTTTGGAGAAACTACTGGCCAGAGGGAGGGAGGAGCCAGGAGCCCCAGATCCTAATTAGCTCTTCGCTAAGCAATCCAGAAAGAACAAAAAGATCAGTCGGCCAAATTTGGTAATCCGGGTGAGATCATGATGGCTTGGACTAAGGTAACAACTCGACTAAGATGGAGATGAAAAGCTGTTGGCACTATGAGATGGTTATATGTTTTTTCCCTGTATTATGTTGTTGCAGTGAATTGTTCTTAAATTTGCAAAGTTAAACCATCCTTGGATAAATTCTAGTCTGTAATATATACTTACAATTATATAAAAATACATGTTTTACTATTTCTCTGTATTCTAGTAATCATTTAGGACTTTTTCCATCTATATTGGTAAGTCAGGCTAGTACATATAAATTTTTTCATGATGTTTGTCTTATGGAAGTAATCAAAATGAGTTATTTCTCTTCCTGTATTTGTAAACAGTTTGTAGAAGATAAGAATTTGCTTTTGCAGGGGACATGTAGCAAAATTCTATAATATAGTCACAGCTTAATGTTTGTACTTATGAACACATGAATGTATGTCTATATATGAATGATGGAGAAGGGATTTTGACACCTATTCTATTTAATGGTTACTGTTTTATTCAGGGTTTAAAACGTCCCATTTCCCCTTAATTTATACTTAAAAAAAATAATAATAATAATAATTAGAGACAGGGTTTTACTGTGTTGCCCAGGCTGGTCTTGAACTCCTGGGCTCAAGCAGTCCTCCTGCCTCGGCCTCCCAAAGTGCGGGGATTATAGGCATGAGCCACTGCACCTGGTGGATACATTTAAAAATAATGCCTGCCGGCCGGGCGCAGTGGCTCAAGCCTGTAATCCCAGCACTTTGGGAGGCTGAGACGGGCGGATCACAAGGTCAGGAGATCGAGACCATCCTAGCTAACACGGTGAAACCCTGTCTCTACTAAAAATTCAAAAAGCTAGCCGGGTGAGATGCCGGGCGTCTGTAGTCCCAGCTACTTGGGAGACTGAGGCAGGAGAATGGCATAAACCCGGGAGGCGGAGCTTGCAGTGAGCTGAGATCCGGCCACCGCACTCCAGCCTGCGCGACAGAGCGAGACTCTGCCTCAAAAAATAAAAAAATAAAAAAAATAATGCCTGCCGTCTAGTAGTCACTCAGTATTTATGGAGTGAATAAATTAATGAACGTTACTGAAATAGAATCCATTGCATTTTGTTGTTGCGGTACCATCTATATGTTAAGCCTCCATTCTACTTGATAGTATTTGTACATTCTTTTTTTAGACAGAGTCTTCCTCTGTGGCCCGGGCTGGAGTGCAGTGGCGTGATCTCGACTCACTGCAACCTCTACCTCCTGGGAGGGGATTCTCTTGCCTCAGCCTCCTGAGTAGCTGGAGTTACAGGCATCCACCACTATGCCTAGCTAATTTTTGTTTTTTTCAGTAGAGATAGAGTTTCACCATGTTGGCCAGGCTGGTCTTGAACTCCTGACCTCAGGTGATCCACCCGCCTCGGACTCCCGAAGTGCTGGGATTATAGGTGTGAGCTAACACACCCGGCCATATTTGTACAGTTTGAAGATTTTTACTGATTTATCATGATAGATTTAAGTTGATGCCCTTTTTTTTAGATTTTTCTTTTTAAAAATTTTGGTTAACTTTAGGGATACAGGTGGGTTTTGGTTATATGAATGAATTGTATAGTGAAGTCTGAGATTTTTGGTACACCCATCACCTGAATAGTGTACATTGTACCCAGTATGTAGTTTTTTTTTTTAATCCCTCACTGCACTCCTACCTCCCCCCTTCTGAGTCTCTAAAGTCCATTATACCAGTCTGTATGTCTTTATGTACCCAGAGCTTAGCTCCCACTTATCAGTGAGAACCTTTGGTATTTTGTTTTCCAGTCCTGAGTTACTTCACTTAGAATAATGGCCTCCAGTTCCATCCAAGCTCCAAGTTGCTGCAAAAGACATTATTTCATTATTTTCTATGGCTGAGTAGTATTCCATGGTGTATATATTAATGTATCACATTTTCTTTATCCACTCATCAGTTGGCAGGCACTTAGGTTGGCTCCATATCTTGTAGTTGTGCATACTGTGCTATAATTAACATATACATGCAGGTCTTTTTCATATAATGACTTCTTTTCCTTTAGGTAGATACCCAGTGGTGGGATTGCTGGATTGAACTGGTAGACGTACATTTAGTTCTTTGAGAAATCTGCATACTATTTTCCACAGAGGTTGTACTAGTACAAATTTACTTCACCACCAGCAGTGTATAAGCATTCCCTATTCAAATGAACAAATAACTAAATGAAGCATTCCCTTTCACTATGTACACATCAGCATCTATTGTTCTTTTGATTTTTTAAATAATGGCCACTCTGGCTGGGGTAAGGTGGTATCTCATTGTGATTTTAATTTATATTTCCCTGATGATTAGTGACGATCATTTTTTCATATGTTTGTGGCCATTTGTATATCGTGTTTAGAGGAATGTCTATTCATGTTATTTGCCCACTTCTTGATGGGATTATTTGTTGTTGTTTTCCTTGCTGATGTGGGCTTCTCGTAGATTCTGGGTATTAGTCCTTTGTCAGATGCATGTTTTGCTTGCATATATTTTCTTCCATTCTGTGGGCCCCATTTATTTTTGTTTTTGTTGCATTTGCTTTTGGGTTTTTAGTTATAAATTCTTTGCCTAGGTCAGTGTCCGGAAGAGTTTTTCCTAGGTTTTCTTCTAGAATTTTTGTGGTTTCAGGTCTTAGATTCAAGTGTTTAATACATCTTGAGCTGATTTTTCTATGTGGTGAAAGGGATTCATTTTCCTTCTTCTACGTGTGGCTATCCAGTTTTCCCAACTCCATCTATTAAATATGGTGTGTCCTTTCCCTAATTCATGTTTTTGTATGCTTTCTCAAAGATCAGTTGGTTTTAAGTATTTGGCTTTATTTCTGGGTTCTCTATTCTATTCCATTGGTATATTAGTCCATTCTTGAACTGCTATAAAGCAATACTTGTGGCTGGGTGCCGTGGCTCATGCCTATAATCCCAGCACTTTTGGAGGCAGAGGCAAGCGAGTCACTTGAGGTCAAGAGTTCGAGACCACCCTGGCCAACATGGTGAAACCCTGTCTCTACCAAAAATATAAAAAATTAGCCGGGTGTGGTTGTGCACACTTGTAATCCCAGCTACTCGGGAGGCTGAGGCAGGAAAATCACTTGAATCTGGGAGGTGGAGGTTGCAGTGAGCGAGATTGCGCCATTGCACTCCAGCGTGGGCGACAGGTGAGACTACGTCTCAGAAAAACAAAACAGAAAACAAAAAGACTTGAGACTGTAATTTATAAAGAAAGGTTTAGCTGGCTCGTGGATCTACAGGCAGCACAGGAAGCATAGTGGCTTCTGCTTCTGGGGAGGCCTCAGGAAACTGACAGTCATGGCGGAAGGTGAAGGCAGAGCAGGCTCCTCATATGGCCCAAGCAGAAGGAAGAATGCAGGAGGAGATGCTACATACTTTCAAAGGACCAGATCTCCTGAGAACTCTATCACTGTATAGTAGCAAGTGGGGATAGTGCTAAGTCATTCATGAGAACTCTGCCCTCATGATCCAGTCACCTCCCACCAGGCCCCATTTCCAGCACTGGGGATTACATTTCAACATGAGATTTAGGTGGGGACAGATGCAAACCATTCAATTGGTCTATGTGTCTTTCTTTATACCTGTACCATACTGTTTTGTACCTGTACCATACTGTTTTGATTACTATAGCCTTAATAGTATAATTTGGTGCTGGGTAATGTGGTGCCTTTAGATTTGTTACTTCTGTTTAGGATTGCTTTGGCTTTTCAGGCTCTTTTTTGGTTCCATGCGAATTTTAGGATTGTTGCTTTTAATTCTGTGAAAATTGATGTGGGTATTTTGTTAAGAATTGCATTGAATCTATAGATTGCTTTGGGCAGTATGGTCATTTCCATGATACTGATTCTTCCAATCCCTGAGCACACGATGTGTTTCCATTTGTTTGTGTAGTCTGTGATTTCTTTCAGCAGCGTTTTGTCATTCTCCTTGTAGAGATCTTTCATCTCCTTGGTGAAATATATTCCTTCGTTTTTATGTGTTGTTTTTCTCTCAGCTATTGTAAAAGGGATTGAGTTCTTGATTTGATTTTCAGGTTGGTCGTTGTTGATGTGTAGCAGTGCTACTGACTTGTGTATGTTGATTTCATAAGCTGAGCCTTAACTGAATTCACTTATCAAATCTAGTTGTCTTTTGGAGGAGTCTTCGGAATTCTTTTAGGTATGCGATCATATTATTGGCAAAACAGAGATAGCTTGGCTTCCTCTTCCAATTTGGATGCTCTTTCTTTCTCTTGCCCAATTGCTGTGCCTGGGTAAGTTGGTAGCCTTATGTGGCTTTAAGTTTCTTGTATTCTGCTTAAGATACATTTGTGATTTTTCTCCCATTTATTATTTATTTTTATGTTTTTCCCCATTTATTGAATATACCTCTCCTCCTTTGACAATACTGAAATTTTGTTTATTTGCTTTTATGTTAGAGCCACTATGCAAAAGTAAACAGTATTTTATTAAATTTATGTGAATTTAGTGAACACAGTAAATACTATTTGCTTTTGCATAGTGGCTCTAATGTTCAAGTTCCATATAAATATAAATATTTCTGGTGGGAGAATTATGATAGATACCACTGAATGGGTGTTAGAACTCCCCAGAATTGAGAATTTTTGAAGTGCTAAGATACTAAATGTGTTTTATCAGGCCTATATAAAAGATACTGAGAAACAAAGATTGGGTTTCAAAGAGATGGCATTAGTTTCTGCCTTAAGTGAGAACAACTAAAAAATTGGCGTCATTTTCTTATAAATATAGCTCATTTAGGACGTGAATTGTATTTCCAAATACCTGTCACATGGATTTATTCTGCCTTTTATAGGAGAAACCTGTAATACTGTTCTTTTGTATCCTTCTGATTCTATCTCACTTACTTCCACACTCTTCTGAAAGGGGGAAACTCAGTTTCAGCTTGATTATCTTGTACAAGGGAACTAGCAAATAGACCGTTCCATTCCCAGAGATGCCAAAAATCTTACACAAATTATTCACAAATCTGTTTTCCCAAGCTGTCTGCTAGTTATACTCATGTTAGTATCTTTCCCACACTCAAAATACCTGAACACTGAATGTATCCTCTTCAATAGCAAACCAACTTCCTCTTTCATGTCCCGTTACTGAGTTAGTATTGTATAATGTAGTGAGTAGTGATGATGAGTGTGGATTGATTGTTGGCTTAGCTTTTTTTTTTTTTTTTGAGACAGACTGTCGCTCTGTCGTTCAGGCTGGATTTAGTGGTATGATCTCAGCTCACCACCACCTCCTGGGTTCAATCAGTTCTCCTGCCTCAGCCTCCCGAGTAGCTGGGACTATAGGCATGTGCCATCACGCCTGGCTAATTTTTGTATTTTTAGTAGATGTGGGGTTTTACTATGTTGACCAGGCTGGTTGGCTTAGCTTCTTTATGCCTAAATTTTCTCATCTGTAAAATGGGGATAATATTGGAATCTGATGGGATTGTAAGTGAGAATTAATTAAATATCAAAATATGTAAAGTGCCTGATACTTAGTAAGCCCTTTAAAAAATTAGCTTTTATATTATTACCAATATATTATTGGTAATATCCTAGGTTTATCTCCTGTCTTACTTGATCATACTCTTGATTTTACTGCTGCAGTCTCTCTCAAATCTGTCTTTATTTTACTGCCCCTGTTACTTTTCTATCTCAGGCTCCCATTACTTTTCTACTGCACTACTATGCTAATTGATCTCTCTGCTTTTGTGATTTCCTCTCTAATTCACCTTGCACATTGCTGTCATTTTCTGTCTTAAAATGACCAGAATCACTCCCCAGTCCCAAATCCTTAATGACTCCCCACTGCATTTGTATTTTCTTTCACATTGGCAGTTAAAGCTCTACTTTTTTTTCTTTTTTCTTTTTTTTTTAAATGGAGGCAAAGTCTCCAGGCTGGACAATGCAACCTCTGCTTCCCAGGTTCAAGCGATTCTAATGCCTCAGCTACCGGCGTAGCTGGGATTAGAGGTGTGCACCATCATGCCTGGCTAACTTTTTGTATTTTTAGTAGAGATGAGATTTCACCATGTTGGCTAGGCTGGTCTCAAACTCCTAACCTCAGGTGAGCCGCCTGTCTCGGCCTCCCAAAGTGCTAGGATTATAGGCATGAGCCACCACGCCTAGCCTCTAGATTCTTTTTCATGGAACATTTATTGAAGATTTCTCTAGTTTTTGTCCCTTTTAATAGTCTTATATTCAGACAGAGAACATTCTATGTTCTTTCTCAAGTTTTGCAAAGCTTAGTATTAGCTACTGTGTTTATTTGTTCAGGGAAATGCTATGTTTAAATTGAAATTGACGTCTCAGTTACATACTCAAGAGTTAAATAATTAATGGTAACTAAATATAGACTTTCTACATATTTGATTAGATTCTACTAGTGCTATCTCTTTATAATTTGTATCTATGTTTTTTATTTTTTAAGTTGATTGCGTCAGCCTTCTGAAAGGTGCTTGGTGGTGGTTGTCATTTGTTGAGGGAGAGGGTGTGAGAGGTTTTGAAGATTTCAGCATTATCTTACTGATATGTTTCTATATATCTTTAAGGAACTGGTGTGGAGAAGTAGTAACCAGTACTGAGGGTTAATATGCTTTCAATTGTGGGAAGTGCTCCAGTGCATGTAGTTCTGCTTATTAAAGTTGTCTTTCAGAGCTTGGGCTAAGTGAACTCAAAAGTTATTTTGAAATACAGAGAACTCTGATTAAATAGGACCATGAAGTAATGTAGCTAGTGAACACTTGCTAAATGTTCACAATGATTGTTTTGAACTATTTTTGTTTTTTCTGACCACACTGAAAACTAAAGATACTAATGTAAAATATTTGTGATTTAATGAGAATGTATTACAATCATTAAAAATACTATTGACTCTTGTATAAGTGATTTGTTTTAAATTATCTAAGAAAGGTGTGGAGAAGTAAATATTTTTCACTGATAGCTTCACCTGCAGAATCATGACATGCAAACACTAAGTGATCGAGTTGAACATTTTCAGTGATACCATGTAGATATTGTGACTTGATGTGCTGAGAAGGGCACCTCACCTCTGTGTTATTCTTTCCATAAACTCGTAATTCCAGTCAAAATATCAGAAAAACAGACACACTGAGGGACATCCTTTAAAATACTTGACCAGCACGCAGAACTATTAATGTCATGCAAAACAAGGAAAGACTAAGAAATCATTACAGACCAGAGGAGACTAAGGAGATAGGATGAGTAAATGTAAAGTGGTATCCTTGCTTG
The DNA here is from genome assembly GCF_009764315.1 of Trachypithecus francoisi. Taxonomy (NCBI): domain Eukaryota; kingdom Metazoa; phylum Chordata; class Mammalia; order Primates; family Cercopithecidae; genus Trachypithecus; species Trachypithecus francoisi. The sequence continues at coordinate 107,602,947 of NW_022681473.1, forward strand.
GATCCTGGAATAGATAAAAACATTAGTGGAAAAAACTGGTGAAGCCTGGATATAGCCTGGCATTCAGTTAGTACTACCATACTGATGTTGGTGTCTTCGTTTTGAAGAATGTCCCGCAGTAATATAAGATGGTAACATTAGGGGAAACTGAAACTGGATTTGGGGTTTGTGGGAACTCCCTGCGTCGTCTTTTATAACTGTTCTATAGATGTAGAATTATTCTAAAATTAAAAGTTTGTCAAAAGTAGGTAATATTTTCCAGTTCAGTCCTACAAATGCATTGAATGCCTGTTGTGTGCCCAGTGTGACCAGGGTTGCAGGGGATAAGGTGTGTAAGAGATACTTTCCCTGCCTCTGCCCTTAAGGAGTTGTCTTCCAGATTGGGGAGTAAGACAATTAATATGAAGCAGAACATGATGGAACCTGTGAAAAGCGTGAGCAAGTTGCTGTGGGGGATTTAGAAGCTGAGATAGTTAGATGATAGATAGTTAGATGAGATAGAGTAGATGTTAAATATAGACTGGAGAGTCCTCCCCAAGGAGGCAGCGTTTGAGAACTTTGAGGAATGGGCAGGATTTAGTAACCATAGTCATCGGAAAGGAAATGTGTCATAACCAAAGAGCCCTGGCTCTTGAATTTCATAGACTTACGCTGCCCCTTACTAGCTTTGTGACCTTGGGCAAATTATTTAATGTCACTAAGTCTTTGTTTCTCATTTGTAAGATAAGGTTGGTAATTCCTATTTCAAAGCATTATGAGAATTAAATGCACTTTATTTAGCTTAGTAAAGCATCTAATCCCTAGTAAGCTCTTAATGTTAACTGCTAGAGATGGAGAGAAGCATGTATTGTTGATGTAGTACCATCAGCGCAGGCACAGGGCCTGGAGAGTGTAGAATGTTGGGTGGAACATTGACTGGTGCTGTTTAGAAAGGTGAATTAGGAATACATTGTGAGTGCTTTGATGTGTCAGGTCAGCAATTCAAACTTTTTAAGTGGTAATTGGGAGTCATTAAAGATTTTCATATAGGGAGAGTCAGGAGATTGAGTCTGTTTTAGGATTAATTTGATAAGACATATGAGGGGAGTGTTGGAGGCTGTCATGTGGGTTGCTGCCTTCCCACTTACTTGGTGAGTCAGATGTGTCCCCTTGAGAATTCAGTGAAACAGCTAGCTTGAAACGCTCAGGATGATTAGTGGTAATCTGTTACTGTGTCACTTGGGAATTTCAAAAGCAGGACCATGAGTTTGTAGTATGAAATACACTCAATATGTGTTTAGTAAAAAGGGCCATTGCTATTTTTAGATGTATTGGCTAAGAACTCCTTTTGTAGGTGATGTTTTTCATTTTTTTTTTTTAACAGCTTAAGTCAATAAGAGTTAAACAGTACTTCATTGACTTCCTGTGAGGCTTTGTGGAAAGCAGTTCCGTTGTGTCTATTTTTAAAGCTGATTACTGTGAGCAGAGGATGCTGCTATTGAGTTATAAATGTCATCTCAGTATGTTCTCACTCAGCATTCTTTAGATGACACTACTGTTTGTATGTAAGGTTTCTGGAGTTTATCTGATAGGAAAAGCAGCAGTTATTACTGAAATAGTACCAGTAAATGAAATACTTAAAAGCAGTGATCATGCTACCCTTCAGCAGTATAATTATCATCATCTATATGAGTCTTAAGCCTATACCATCACTGAATGGCAAAAATTGTAGCCTTATTTTAGGAATATTTTGCAACCCTGTAATGGTATTGTATAATGTTTTGCAACTTTTTTGTTAATCGTTATATTAAAAGTATTAAATCATCTTGGAATTTTCCTCTTGGGATCGATAGGATCACTTGATTTACAAATATTGTTAAAATATACTTATGTGTAAATTACTGGGGGTTTTCTTCAGTGTGTTTTTTGTTTGTTTTTAGAGACAGTCTCGCTGTGTTGCCCACGCTGGTATGAAACTCCTGGCCTTCAGCCATCCTCCCATCTTGGCCTCCCAAAGAGCTGGGATTACAGGTGTGAGTCTCTACGCCTGACCTCCAGTCTTTTATTATGATTTTTTTTTCTTTCTTTCTTTTCTTTTTTTTTTTTTTTTTTGAGACAAGGTCTCTTAGTTTGCCCAGGCTGGAATGCAGCGGCATGATCTCTGCTGACTGTACCTCTACCTCCAGGGCTCAAGCCATCCTCCCACCTCAGCATCCTGAGTAGCTGAGACCACAGGCTCATGCCACCATGCCCGGCTGATTTTTGTAGAGATGGAGTTTCACCATGTTGTCCAGGCTGGTCTCGAACTTGTGAGCTCAAGTGATCTGCCCGCCTTGGCATCCCGTAAGTGCTGGGATTACAGGCGTGAGCCACCACGTCCAACCTATTAGGAAGTTTTTCAGTCCTACAGAAGAGTTGAAAGAATTTTATAACCACTATATGCGAATCTACAATTACTTAATTACTTTTCTTTGTTTTTTATTATTATTATTATTTTTGAGACAGTCTTGCTCTGTCACACAGGCTGGAGTGCAGTGGTGCGATCTCTGCTCACTGCAGCCTCCACTTGCCAGGTTCAAGCTATCATCCCACGCACCACCATACCTGGCTAATTTTTGTATTTTTTGTTTAGATTGAGGGGTCTCACTATATTGCACAGACTGGTCTCAAACTCCTGAGTTCAAGCAATCTGCCGGCCTCAGCCCCTCAAAGAGCTAGGATTATAAGTGTGAGCTGCTGTGCCCAGCCTAAATTACTGTTTTTAAAATGAAAGTTTTGTTTCCTTCTCTTTTTAAATATCATATAAACTTTTTCGAGTCTTTAAACCATTTTTAAGAGACTATTTTGAAGTAGGTGAGATGATTTTTGATATTTCTGTGTTAATACTTCAGAACAACAATGTTGTTCAAGTGAAATAATTCTAATAGTCTGAGATTTGGGAAATCTCTGTTTTAGAATAGATAATACTAGTTTAGCAGATTAAGTTAATTTTTCTGGCCCTGTATAGGGTTTATACAGTTAACTGTTCATTTAAATTCCATAAGACATAAATTATTTTAAATTATCTGCAGACAGAAAATATACGTTAAAAAGTTATTTCTGCTAAGGTATGAGGATTGCTTGAGCCAAGGAGTTGGAGACCAGCCTGGGCAATATAGTGAGACCCCCATCACACACACAAAAATAGAAAAAGTGGCTGGGTGCGGTAGCTGACATCTGTAATCCCAGCACTTCGGGAAGCCAAGGCGGGTGGATCACCTGAGATCAGGAGTTTGAGACCAGCCTGACCAATATGGTGAAACCCCGTCTCTACTGAAAATACAAAAATTAGGGCAGGTGCAGTGGCTCACGCCTGAAATCCCAGCACTTTGGGAGGTTGAGGCGGGTGGATCGCCTAAGGTCGGAAGTTCGAGACCAGCCTGACCAACATGGAGAAACTCCATCTCTACTAAAAATACAAAATTAGCCGGGCATGGTGGTATGTGCCTGTAGTCCCAGCTACTGGGGAGGCTGAGACAGGAGAATTGCTTGAACCCGGAAGGCACAGGTTGCAGTAAGCCAAGAAGCGACACTGCACACCAGCTTGGGTGACAGAGTGAGACTTCGTCTCAAAAAAAAAAAAAAGAAGAAGAAAAATTAGGCATAGTGGCCTGTGGGTCCAGCTATTCAGGAGGCTGAGGTGAAAGGATTGCTTGAGTCTGGGTGGTCGAGGCTGCAGTTTACTTGTCTTAAATGTTAATAAATGCATTTTTAATAGAAGGAATTAATTTATCTCCTCATACTGTGTTTGTTTTCCTGTTTCCTCTTTCTCTTCACAGTACCTTTTGAGCAAGAGTTACAAGATAACTTTTTCAGTATTCTATGTAGAAACAAAATAGTTTAAGAGATTTTTCTGTTTACCTCATCATTCATATGAAGGCCACTTTTCAACTCCTGTCTTGCTTAAGATGGTGATTGTGAGTCCTGTGAAGTTGTATTTATATTTTTACTTTTGAAGGTAAAACAATGCTATAATTGTTCATTTAATTTTTAATATACTTGTGTATTGGTGATATGTAAGTCTTACTTCTTTATTATGTGAAATTATACACAGGAAAATGCATAACATTGCTTTGGGCCTGAGGCACGAAGGTACATTGGCATTGAAGGTAGGCCCTAAGGTAGAGAGAAAAGAACTGACACCAATCTTGAATTTAAAAAAAAAAAAAAAAGATGCTGCATGCAGAATCAGCATTTGATTATGAGGAAGTTGTGAGAGGAAAAGAGAAGAGGAAGATGGAAGCTGTAGAGTAGAATTTGCAGTTAAGTAGATATAGATGGTTAGAGTTGAAGGCATTAGAAGGTAAATGACTTCCTTCCCCAGCACTGTGTTACTGTGTTAAAGAAAAGCCTGTACTGCTTGCTGCTACTAGAACTGAAAAAAGAAAAGTTCTGTCTTCAGGGCATTTACAAAAAATTGAACAGTTGTGTTCCTTTGTGGAGCTTTGGAGAATTGTTAGAACACATTGTATGAGTTGAGGTAACTGCTGACAGAATTTTTTAAAGTGTTGCTTACCATGTAAACTCAAATGTCTATATCATGCCTCATTCTTTTTACATGTTAAGACAGATTCTGCTGATTAAATTCTGCCCCATATACTGTAGACACTGAACCATAAGCTTCATATTGATTACAAAATGCTCTGATCCATTGACTTTTGTAAATTCATTATTTCCTTTTAAGAAGTATGATACTTAGAGTGTGGACATCTCTGGTGGTTTTAAGAAATGTAAGCAGGCTTTTTGAAGGGATGCATTCTTGAGTAGGAAAATGTCTTAAATTGATTTCCCGTAACTGTTGCAGTCAGCACTTTGAACTGCTCTTAGGTACCTGGTGCCATTACATCTTTGTGGTCAATAACTTTTTTTGTGTGTGGCTTACTTCACAAAATAAAAATGCTTTCTGTGTCTTGTTATTTTGGTATGCATATTTTATCTTTGATCCAACATAGTGCTAGGTACCTGGTAGATTTTCGGTAGAAAATTATTTTAAGAACCAAAGATACCAGCATGGTCCAGTTATTCCAAGACCCACTGCCTGTATTCACTTCAGACTCAGCTTAAAAAGCAACACTCGATAAGGTCTCTAAGACGACCCTCCCTAAACAGCAACCCTGCATGGCTCCTCATACTCTGTGTTATTCTTCCTCACAGCACTTTTCTCCTACCATCTGATACACTCTCGTGGGAATGTACATGTCATAAAAGCAAGAATTTTATTTTGTTTGTTGTCGTATTCACCCCGAGCCTAACACATAGTGGGCACTCAAAGGTTTTCTGAAGGTATATTGATCATTAGAAAATTCTGCCATTCGCCTGGCCCAGAGGGATATAAATACAAGTCAGAAATAGATTTAGCCATTGTGTACACAAATAGCTATAGTGCAAAATGGGTTCAGATGGTGTAAGAGAACTGCAGAGAAAATGCTGGGGTTGTTGAGTATTTTATTATGTCTAGCTTGCTCTTAAAGAAATGACATTTAAACTGGGTCTTATTTCAGACCAGAGAAACAGGCAGAGACCGAGAAACAAAGAAGAGTGGCAGGTGTAAGAAAAGGTGAAGTACTTGATTTGGCTAGAACATACTAGTGAAGAACTCAGAAGTTAGTTAGAAAGATAGGTTAGATCCAGGTCAATGGAAAGCCTTAAAATCCAAGCTGAGTTTGGATTTTATCCCATTGGCTGTGAAAATTGTTTGTTTTTTCCCTTCGTCAAAAGGCAGTTAAATGTCGTAAGGATTGTACGTGCATAGGAGGAGACGCTGAAGACCAAGACCGGAATTTTAATTTTAATTATTACCAAGGAGTTTATGTTAGGCCAGTACCACATAAATCGAAGGTAGGAATGACCACAGATAGGCAACAGATTGACTAATCAGATGTGGAGAACAAGGTAAATGAAAGAAGCTAAGAAGATTCTTCCGGTTTTGAACCTGTGGGAAGTAAGATGGTGTTGTCATTAAATACAGAAGTAAAGAACACGAAGAAAGAGCAGATTTAAGAAAGATTAGTTTAATTCTGAACCTGTTGCTTTGAGGTGCTAGCATTCGAGTGGAGGAAAAATGTGGTAGAGTAGATAGTTGGAAAAACTACCAAGGCCTAAGATTTGGGCATTGTTTGCTAAGTAGCTTTTAAAGCCCTAAGATTGCAAAGGAAGAGAAGAGAGTACACAGAGAAAGAACTGAAAATAGCAGAGAGCAAATTCTTGGGAAATACCGCTTAAGATGATGGGGGAGAATAGCCAAGAAACAACAAAAGGAAGTAGGAGAACCAAGAGAAGACAATACTGCAAAAACCCAAGGAAAGATGTTCAGGAAGAAGTAAAACTCAAACCTGTTTGCTTCAGAAAGAGCTCTGTTATAACCTCAGAAGTGTGACACATAATTATTTTTTCTGTCATCTCATTCATTGTTCCGCTATACTGTTTAGCGTAGTTCTTCACACACACAGTAGGTTCTCAGTAATCTAGTTGAAGGATTACTGCTTCACAGAATGTTAGGTAGATGTCGACGTCTGAGCCTCAAGCTGCTGATTGTGCAGTCTAGGGTCCTGAACACTGGAAAGCAGATTCATTGGGATTAACTTGTGCTTTGCAGGGTTTCTTTCAAGTTACCTATTTCATATTCCATTTGTGATATATTCTTGATCTTGTCTATTTTCTCTTTGGTAAATGATAGAAGTTCTATTAAACAATAATCAAAGGATCTCAAAGTGCTAGGAAAAAAACAGTTAATGGACTTTAAAGATTGGATAAGTGCTTTAAAAAAAGAAAAGAAAAGACTGAGTCTCACTCTGTCGCCCAGGCTGGAGTGCAGTGGCGTGATCTTAACTCACTGCAACCTCTACCTCAGCTTCTTGAGTAGCTGGGATTACAGGCATGCACCACCACCATGCCCGACTAATTTTTGTATTTTTAGTAGAAATGGCCAGGCTAGTCTCAAACTCCTGACCTCAGGTGAGGTCCTCCACCTCGACCTCCCAAAATTTTGGGATGACAGGCGTGAACCACCGCACCTGGCCAAAAAAAGATTTCAATAGCATTTTTCGAACAAGTCATGGATATAGAGACTTGGATAATTTGGTGCTGCATTTTATCCACGAAAGACAGAGATAGCACACTGATGGTGACCTTCCAGTATAGCATCAAGAAAAATCTATTCCTAGTAGAGGATTGTTAGGCAATCAGTAATTGATCACGATTTGACTTGAATTTTTATAGTATATTTGTATAACAAGAATAAACTTTTGAATACATAAATACAAATTATTGGGACAAGGAAAAATAGACACGTGTATTCAGTAGCTTGTTTAGTGTAATATAATCTATATCATGTGTATCCTGTTTTTTTTTGTTTTTTTGTTTTTTTTTTTTTTGAGATGGAGTCTCGCTCTGTCGCCCAGGCTGGAGGGCAGTGACACAGTCTCAGCTCACTGCAACTTCCGCCTCCCGGGTTCAAGGGATTCTCCTGCCTCAGCCCTCCCAAGTAGCTGAGATTATAGGCACACACCACCATGCCCAGCTAATTTTTGTATTTTTTAGTAGAGACAGGGTTTCACCATGTTTGCCAGGCTGGTCTTGAACTCGTGATGCAAGTGATCGGCCTGCCTCAGCCTCCTATAGTGCTGGGGTTACAGGCGTGAGGCACCACTCCTGGCCTGTGTGACATCTTTATAATCATATCCATTAAACAGGTTATGAGAACAAAATTAATTGTTAACAGTAGCATATGCACTATGTAGAAATTTTTGTGTGGTTTGGATGTTAGCATCTCATTTTTGGTAAAGGAAGAGGAGTTTGGGTAAAATTTATCTCTTTAAGGTCTGATGTAGTGAAAGAAAACATTTATTAGGTCTGGATACTTAAAAAGTTCTTTTTATTAAGACTGTCTTTTATTTAGATATGTTATATGATGATAAATCTATTTGATAAATACACCTGCAAAGCAGGAAATAATACATTGGTTTCCTATCATTTTTTTCTTTTGTGATAGAGTGATGATTATTTGTTGAGTTCTCTTACCTGTCATCCTTAAAAAGTGAATTTGTCCATGTTCGTGCTTAGCTATTAAGCTTTATTAATTCAAGATTAAAGCTTTAAAATATATGACTAAATTTTTTATCTTGTTTACTTCATATCTGTTTGAATGGAGGAGATAAAAGTGGAGACAGTGAATGCAACAGTATTTCTTCCATTGTGTTTGTATCTTTCGTATGATCTTAGAACAAAAAGTTTCTAAAACCCTTCTTTAAACAAAGACAACAATATCACTGAATATGTAAAAATATTCTCAACAGCGCATTTGTTTTCCCTTCTCTACTTTTTTTTTTTTTTCTTTGAGACGGAGTCTCGCTCTGTCGCCCAGGCTGGAGTGCAGTGGCCGGATCTCAGCTCACTGCAAGCTCCGCCTCCTGGGTTTATGCCATTCTCCTGCCTCAGCCTCCCGAGTAGCTGGGACTACAGGCGCCTGCCACCTCGCCCGGCTAGTTTTTTGTACTTTTTAGTAGAGACGGGGTTTCACCGTGTTAGCCAGGATGGTCTGGATCTCCTGACGTCGTGATCTGCCCGTCTCGGCCTCCCAAAGTGCTGGGATTACAGGCTTGAGCCACCGCGCCCAGCTCCTTCTCTACTTTTTTATATCCTTGAATAATACTGGCCAGAAGGAATATTTGAAGAGGTTCTTTCTAAATGTATTTTAATATTCATGTTAATTATACATCTTGTATGGTGAATTTGGTGCATTTAAAATAAAAATAATTTTTTGTGTTTAATTATTGCACTTCTGATCATTTGTAGGCGAAACCTAACCAAACTGTCCCTCATCTTCAGCCACATGCTGGCGGAGCTAAAAGGAATCTTTCCAAGTGGACTCTTTCAAGGAGACACGTTTCGGATTACTAAAGCAGATGCTGCAGAATTTTGGAGAAAAGCTTTTGGGGAAAAGTAAGTCTCAATAATGAATTTGAACTATGAATAACTAAAGCTTACGAGTTTTTTCTTTACATTTTTACTATTGAAATATTTAAAATTCAGGAACTCTCTGAGAAAATATATGTGTACGTATTTCCTAGCTGTGGTTAAATATTTGTTTAAGTTTTTGGTTAAATATTTGGTTAAGTTTTGCCCTGTTCATTTTCCTTTTTTAAGAAATAATTTTGCAGATCAAGCTCTTTGAATGCTCTTCCCTTTCTCTCCACATCCATTGTGCGCTTTTTTTTTTTTGGATATGGAATCTCGCTCTGTCACCCAGGCTGGAGTGCAGTGGAGCGATCTCTGCTCACTGCAAACTCTGCCTCCTGGGTTCACGCCATTCTCCTGCTTCAGCCTCCCGAGTAGCTGGGACTACAGGTGCCCGCCACCATGCCCAGCTAATTTTTTGCATTTATAGTGGAGAGTTTCACCGTGTTAGCCAGGATGGGCTCGATCTTCTGACCTTGTGATCCGCCCACCTTGGCCTCCCAAAGCGCTGGGATTATAGACTTGAGCCGCCGCGCCCAGCCCCATTCTCTTAATGGACATACATATTTCATATTATTTGCTATCAGCAGTGAACAATATCTAAGTTGTCTTCACATGCAAGAAATTGTCTTTATTTACATACATAGGAATGGAATTACTAAGTCTTGGGGTTTTACAAAATTCTTTTGCTTTGCTGAGTATCGTCAAATTTCTTTCCAAAATGGTTGTACCAGTTCATATTTTACAGTAGCCCCACAATTTAGCTAACGCTGGTGATGTGAATTAGTGTAATATTTTGCTTTATATTCCTTGATGAGAAGGGAGATTGAGCTGCTTCTCACCTTTATGATCAGTCAAGATTCTTATTCTGACTTGCCTGTTCCTATTTCTGATTTGCCCATTTTCTTATTGAGTGGTTTATCTTTTTCTTATTATAGGTTACTAGTTCTTTGTTAATTACTTACATTACAAATATCTTCTCCCAGGCTGTGGCTTACCTTTTCCATTTTGCTGTATTGTCTATATATATTATATAGGTTGATTTATGAGTCAAGCTTGTTTTTAAGTATAAATATCAATATTCTGGGTTTTGTTGTGTTATTTTTTTTTCTTTTTTGAGACAGGATGTCACTCTGTTGCCCAGTCTGGTGTGCAGTGGTGCAGTCAATCATAGCTTACTGCAACCCTGAACTCTTGGACTCAAGCAGTTCTCCCAAGTAGCTGGGACTACATGTGTGTGCTGCCAGGCCCAGCTAATTTGCAGAGACAGGATTTTGCTGTGTTATCCAGGCTGGTCTTGAGCTTCTGGCCTCAAATAATCCTTCCCCCTGGCCTCTCAAAGTACTAGGATTACAAGCATGAGCCACCGTGCTAGGCCCAAGTTTCTCTTTAAAGGCCTTTATTTTTGGCCAGGCACAGTGGCTCACTCCTGTAGTTCCAGCACTTTAGGAGGCCAAGACAGGAGGATTGCTTGAGGCCAGAAGTTTGAGACTACCACCCTGGATGACATTACAAGACCCGGTCTTTATTTGTAGATTATTTTTTCTTTTTCTTTCCTTTTTTTTTGCAACAAGGTTTCACTCTGTTGCCCAGGCTGTAGTGCAGTGGCCTGATCTTGCCTCACTTGCAACCTCCGCCTCCAAAGTTCAAGAGATTTTCCCACCTCAGCCTCCAGAGTAGCTGGAACTAATTAATTAGTCCAGCTAATTTTGTTTGTTTTTGTGGAGACAAGGTTTCACCGTATTGCCCAGGCTGGGCTCAAGCAGTCTGCCCACTCTGGCCTCCCAAAGTGCTGGGCCTCCCAAAGGCATGTGCTGCGGTGCCGGGCCCCCTTCTTTCTGTATTAAAGAAGCTGACCTGTATTTTGAATTAAGAGGATTGAAATTGGTATGGAGAGCTTAATGTGGCTCTCTTTCCTTTGCTTGATTATGGTGATGCCTGGAATTATCTGTTATTTCACTTTGTGTCTCCTCTCCACCCCCATCCCAGGACAATAGTCCCTTGGAAGAGCTTTCGACAGGCTCTACATGAAGTGCATCCCATCAGTTCTGGGCTGGAGGCCATGGCTCTGAAATCCACTATTGATCTGACCTGCAATGATTATATTTCAGTTTTTGAATTTGACATCTTTACCCGACTCTTTCAGGTAGGATACTAAAAAAGTTGACTAAACTGGTTACTGCTACTTTTCTGAAGAGAAAACTTAAAAAAAAAAAAAAAAAAAGTTTGAGTTTCTTGTCTGTATGAAAGTGTTTAATTCATTTTAGGAACTATGCCAAAAAAGATTAAAACTACCTCATATTAAAAATATATGTGTGTATATATATAGTGAAAATGACAGCTATACCACCTGCTTTCTTCTCTTCACATCTTTCCTTGTTATTGAATATTCTTCTTTTGTATCATTTTAATGTTTGTAGAATGGCCAGAATATGGATATATTAGTTTTCTGATATTGGATATTTGTGTATGTTTGCGACTTTTTCTCCTGTTTTATCAAAATTGACTGTTAATATTGAGATGTTTAGATACTTCAGAAACAACTCCTTTCTTTTTCTCTAAAAATAATGCTTTCTCTGGTGTTGTCTATGCCCATTTGCATACATATTTATTTGAAACATTAGTTGCACCTGTAGGCCCTATCCTGGTTTTCAGTTTGTTGTTGTTCAACCCCACTACTGTTAATTAGAGCTGCTTTACAAATTCTAGAATTTTCATTTTGTATTAAGTTTCTCTCTATAAGCATATATTCTTTTCTTCATAGCTTTTCAGAATTTTTAATCTCCCAAACACGTGTGTCTTCCCTCTGAGTGATGGTATAATTAAAAATTTCTGACAATGAATTAAGAGTTGGTGGTGGTGTTTTGTTTTGTTAGTTTGTTTGTTTCTCATTGCTCTCTGAGTTGGTTGTACGTCTGATCTGAATAGTCTGTGATTGATCTTGTTTCTTTAGCCCTGGTCCTCTTTGCTCAGGAATTGGAACAGCCTTGCTGTGACTCATCCTGGCTACATGGCTTTTTTGACGTATGATGAAGTGAAAGCTCGGCTCCAGAAATTCATTCACAAACCTGGCAGGTCAGTGCAATGAAGCAAAAAGGTTTATTCTTCTGATTTTTGTTATCTTGAGACTTCTGCTAGTATAGAAGAAACATGGCCTTTATTAGTTTCGCAATAGCCAAGATTCTGCAGTAGGATTGATACCTATTTATCAGATGTATTGACTTAATTCAGATCCTATAATTTGATAAATGTTTTCAGGCCACTTAAGAATTGAGTTTATGGCCGGGCACAGTGGCTCACACCTGTAATCCCAGCACTTTGGGAGGCCGCCGAGGCGGGCGGATCACGAGATCAGGAGTTTGAGACCAGCCTGGCCAATGTGGTAAAACCTTGTCTCTACTAAAAATACAAAAATTATCCAGGCATGGTGCAGGTGCCTATAATCCCAGCTACTCAGGAGGCTGAGGCAGGAGAATCACTTGAACCTGGGAGATAGAGGTTGCAGTGAGCCGAGATCATGCCATTGCACTCTAGCCTAGGCAACAAGAGTGGAACCCTGTCTCAAAACCAACAAAAACAAAAAAGAATTGAGTTTATGTGTCTTTTGCTTCTGGTGTGGAGTCATGGAGGAAGTTATTCTCTTTTTAAAAATATTTTCGGCCGGGCACAGTGGCTCAAGCCTGTAATCCCAGCACTTTGGGAAGCCGAGACGGGCGGATCACAAGGTCAGGAGATCGAGACCATCCTGGCTAACCCGGTGAAACCCCGTCTCTACTAAAAAATACAAAAAACTAGCCGGGCGAGGTGGCGGGCGCCTATAGTCCCAGCTACTCGGGAGGCTGAGGCAGGAGAATGGCGTGAACCCGAAAGGCGGAGCTTGCAGTGATCTGAGATCCGGCCACTGCCCTCCAGTTTGGGCGACTCCGTCTCAAAAAAAAAAAAAATATTTTCTTTATTTTTGCTTGTCACTGACTTGAAGCTAACGAGAAGTTATTCTTGCCTTGGTGTGGTGGCTCATGCCTGTAATCCTAGCACTTTGGGAGGCCAAGGTGGGCAGATACTTGAAATTAGGAGTTCAAGACTGGCCTGGCCAACATGGTGAAACCCCATCTCTTCTAAAAATACAAAAATTAGCGAGGCATGGTGGCACATGCTATAGTCCCAGCTACTTGGGAGGTTGAGGCAGGAGAATCACTTGAATTCAGGAGGCAGAGGCTGCAGTGAGCCGAGATTGTGCCATTGCACTCCAGCCTGGGTGACAGAGCCAGACTCTGTCTTTAAAAAAAAAAAAAATTATTCTTGACGGTCCTTTTGATTTTTGTCTGTATCTTGCCTTGCCTTCCACCCTAATACCAGCGTAATCTACTAAAGCTTCTGTTTATCTCTGTTCATAGTTACATCTTCCGGCTGAGCTGTACTCGTCTGGGTCAGTGGGCTATTGGGTATGTTACTGCCGATGGGAACATTCTCCAGACAATCCCTCACAATAAACCTCTCTTCCAAGCACTGATTGATGGCTTCAGGGAAGGCTTGTGAGTACCTACTGCGTACCATCTGTTAGAGTCTAGGAACTTAGGGGCTGTAAAACCTCATCATTAATGACTTTATTCCAGGTTTCTTAAACTACAAAGATTCAGGAAAATATTAACAGATGATATTGATTTGACCTTCAGGTCCTGGAAGGCTTGTTTTTCTTTTTTAGGGATTCCATGAGTGAAATTATTCTCTACCGCTTCAGTTATTACCATAAATAAACTTTATCTTTTTTTTTTTTTTTCCAAATGTTAACTTATTTTCAAGCCTATTTTGGGTTTTAAAATACACCAATTAGTAGGAAATTTGACCAGTTGTTTAGTCGGCATTCAAGTGATTCAGTGTTCCTAATGGCCATAGTCCTCAGTGGCCTTCATCTGCTTTCATCCTCACTTCATTTTTATTCAGCAGCATTTCTTCAGGCCTTGGGCTTTTGTAACCTATGCTGCTATTTATAACTAAGTCCTTATTTATTCCAGAATTGCTATTCCTTTGAGAATTCAAATTGATTATCAGTTGGTAAACACTTAAAAATACTAACAGTTGACCAGGTGGTAGAAAACTAGCTTGTGTTTTAAAGTGATTAGGAAAATACATTTTGTATTATACATTATGTTTTACTTATGATAGCATTGGGTCTGAAAGAAGTGCTGTCCCAAATGTCAGAACAGTTTGATGCTAGAAACTGGATCTCCCTGGTAGATGATCTCAGTGGCTTAATTTGCATCTTGTTACATTGCTTTTAAATTAGTGTCTCTCGTTTTCTTAAACCTGTAAATAAAGGTATTTCAGGTCTTTGATCAAAAGCAAATGTAGTTTAAATTAAGAATTTAGGCTGGGCTCAGTGGCTCACACCTGTGATCCCAGCACCTTGGGAGGCTAAGACGGGCGAATCACCTGAGGTCAGGAGTTCAAGACCAGCCTGGCCAACATGGCAAAACCCCGTTGCTACTAAAAGTACAAAAAATTAGCCAGACATGGTGGCAGGTGCCTGTAATCGCAGCTACTTGGGAGGCTGAGGCAGGAGAATCACTTGAACCTGGGAGGTGGAGGTTGCAGTGAACCAAGATCACTCACTGCAACCTCAGAAAAAATAAAAAGAATCTGTCTCAAAAAAAATAAAATGAATTTCTGTCTGGTGGCCGTCCATTGATTAAAAATTGGTTAGTAAACTGTGACCCATGGGCTACCTGTTTGTTCCCCGTGTAAGCCAAGATAGTTTTTCCTAAGAATCATTTTGAAAAAAACAATCAGAAAAATATGTGACCCAGACTAATGTGGCCTACAAATCCTAAATGATTTTCTGTCTGGCTCTTTACAGAAAAGCTTTGCTAACCAACCCCTTATTAAAAGATAGAACCTATGGCATTGTTACCTGGAGAAGGAGAATATCTTTGTTTTTGGAGAATATCTTTGAACTGTTCTGTGTTATTTAGTTTTTTGAAGTATTATTTTTTTGAAGTAAGATTTATCTTTATACTTACACCAAGTTGCCCTTTTAGATTGGAGGAACTCCCAGATACCATTTGTCTATATTAGCAAGCACTGGTAAATTGGCTTCAATAAAACCCAAGATTGGTTACTCTTTACAGCTATTTGTTTCCTGATGGACGAAATCAGAATCCTGATCTGACTGGCTTATGTGAACCAACTCCCCAAGACCATATCAAAGTGACCCAGGTGAGTTTTGTTTTACATTATAACCATATCACTGGACACAAGCTTTGGTATATTCCTTATATATACCAAACTAATGCCATAATTGAATTGATTGGAACACCATTGACTAGATTAGTGAATTTAAACTGTTGACTAGATTAGTGAATTTGTGTGTATGTGGTTTCACTTTAAACCCTGGAGCTTAAAATAGGACCCAGACTAGATGCTTTCTGGTTTAATGGGAGAAAATAAACCACTGTTGTGACATTTTTATGTAAGCAAAATTTGTATAGGAAGCAAGTCTTCACTTTTTCTGTTGTTAACATTTATGATTGCAGTTATTTATTCAACTAATAGTCTCTTAATTTTTCTTAAAGGAACAATATGAATTATACTGTGAGATGGGCTCCACATTCCAGCTGTGTAAAATATGTGCTGAAAATGATAAGGATGTAAAGATTGAGCCCTGTGGACACCTCATGTGCACATCCTGTCTTACATCTTGGCAGGTATGAATCTAAACAGTGACTTTTTTCAGCTATGTAATCACCTTGGAGAATTCGGTATTATATAGCCTTTACTGATATTGGGGTGGTCTGGTTTTTGGGGTTAGGGTTAAACTTTTACTTTCTTTTAATCTCTAGGAAATGTATTTTTAGTAGATTAATATTTTAAGTATTTTCAGATGCATCTGTTACTATCTTTTGCTTCTTCTGCAGGAATCAGAAGGTCAGGGCTGTCCTTTCTGCCGATGTGAAATTAAAGGTACTGAACCCATCGTGGTAGATCCATTTGATCCTAGAGGGAGTGGCAGCCTGTTGAGGCAAGGAGCAGAGGGAGCTCCCTCCCCAAATTATGATGATGATGATGATGAACGAGCTGATGATACTCTCTTCATGATGAAGGAATTGGCTGGTGCCAAGGTAAGACAGCAGTTTAGGAGACTGGCTAAATCCATTATGAGTTTATGTTCTAAAGCCATAAAACACTTAATGGTATCCAAACTACAATGATAGGTAGTATTAATAGCTGATATTTATTGAGCATTTACTATATGACAGATACTATGTTAAACACTTTACTTGTTTTTTACTCATATAATCTTTACTACAACCCCATGAGTACATACTACTATTATCCTCATTTAACAGATTAAGAAACTGAGGCACAAAGAGGTTAGGGAATTTGCCGAAGATCACACAGCTAGTAGGTTGAAGCATCTGTGAGCTGCATCTGTGACCAGGCATTCCAGCTTAAGGCCCAATACTGTCTGAATTTTAGGACTAAGACTTTATTCATATCTCTTGTTGGAGAATATGATGGAGAAATAAAAGAACTGGATCCTCTTTTGCTAATGCAACTAGAATGAGTTCTGTTCCCTTTTTTTTAATGGAGTCTTGGCATTAGAAAGTTGGAGCTGGGCATGCCTATAGCTCATGCCTATAATCCCAGTACTTTGGGAGGCTGATGCTGGAGGATCAGTTGAGCCCAGTTTGAGACCAGCCTTGGCAATATAGTGAGACCCTATCTCTACTCCCAACTCCAAAAAAAAAAAAAAAAACAAAAACAAAAACAAAAACAAAAAAAGCTGGTGTATGGTGTTGTGTACCTGTAGTTCTGACTACTCTGGAGGCCAAAGCTGGAGGATCAGTTGAGCCCAGCAATTCAACATAGCAAGACCCTATCTTTACCACCACTGCCCTCATGACCCCCTAAAAAAAAAAATAGTTGGGCATGGTGGTGTTTGCCTGTAATTCTAACTAGTCTGGAGACTGAGACAGGAGGATTGCTTGATCCCAGGAACTCAAGGCGGGAGTGAGTTGTGATTGTACCACTGCACTCTAGGCTGGGTGACATAGTGAGACCCTGTCTCATAAATAAAAAGCAATTGTGTACTACGTGTAGTGTGACTTATTTCTGTAAAAAAAATTTTTTAAAAGCATATACATAGAAAAGTTGGATGACTACATACCAAACTAATCACTGTTACTTCTGAGGATAGAAATTGAGAGCACTTAAATTCTGTGGAATATTTGAATTTTTTACAATTAATGCATGTTACTTTTTCAAAGTGTTTGTTGTGCTAGATGGTTGAGTGCAAATGGGATAAGAAGTCTGAGACAAGGCTTTCAAGGAGCTAATAGTTTTATTTAGGAAGAGGACATATGTGCAGGTGAAACACTTTAGAGGAAGAAGTAAAGGAACACTCTTCCCTAGCCATGTAGAAATGCAAACAGAAAAAAAACCAGCCTCATGTATTTTGTCATTTGGCCATTCCATAATTTATTTTGTCTTCCTTTTAATGGACATTCATATTGTTTGCAGGCTTACATATATTGGCCAGCTTTTACAAGTCTGTCTAGGCTAGCAGTGGGATTGCTGCATAAGGGAGCGTGTATTTCAGCTGTGATAGAGGGGAGGGTTATGATTAATGGAGGGGCTCATGGGAATATCACAGTGATCATGGTATTTTGTTTTTTAGCTGGATAATAAGTACATGGATGTTTTATTCCTTGTACTTTATAGTTCATTATATATTTTATATGAATAAAATAATTTGAGTGAAAATATTTAACTTTTGGATAGTTATTAAAGCTTAGCCCCTCTCTTTGTTCCTGAAATCACTCTTGAAGGTATGGGAAAGAATGAGAATGCCTGTTTCTTCACATCCTGGTAGATGTTTGTTGTTTTATTTTGATTTGTTTTTAATATAGTGAATCTGCTTATAGTTGGTGAAGGCACATGGATTTTTTTTTAAGGCTTGAAAGAATTGCTAAAACACTTACAAAAACATTGGCTTCCTGCCTCTGTCCCCTCCAGCACCTCTCTGTCCCCTTGTTCAGAGTTTTAATTCTTGAAACTGTTTACTACCTCTGTGTTTCTTAACCATATGCTTATACTGCTTCTTCTGGATTCTTGATCTGTTCACCTCAGATATTGTGGGAGAGCGTTTAGGTCTCTTATCTCCCTCCTCTCTACTCCATATCCTCCCACTACAGTTATTTGAATTTGGCTTAGTACTCAGTGTTTATGTGATTTCACTCCATACTGTGCCAAATAGCATACTATACAATAATTACTTTTGCTTTCTTATACAACTTTCTGCTTTTCCTGGTATAATTATTTTTATTTTTTAGTTTTCAGTTTGTACCTGTCACTACCAAAATTCATACCGTACTCTCAAACATCCTCTCAATATAGTTTCTGTGAAATAAAATCTGTTAGTGTAGTAGTATGTGATATGCGTGTACTGCTGCGTAGGAAATAGGAGTCATCTGTGTTCAGCTCCAGTCTGCTCCAGTTATTCTTTGTGCTATACTACTTGTCACCCTGAGGTGTCCCCTCGCCATCCTCATGGGACTTCATTGCCTCTCCTCTCTTGTAGTACCTTGGTTCCTGTGTTTTCCTCTTTTTTTGCTTTACTTCATGTCCTTAAAATGGCTTTCTGTGAAAGGGTGAGCGATAAACTTCTTGAGATCGTTGGTATCTTAAAAGGCCTGTATTCAACCCTCAAACGTAAATTGACTAGTTACAGAATTCTAGGTTGATAAATATTCTCCTCTAAATTGTTAAGGCTTCACTGACTTCTAGCTTCTAATGTATTTTTACTTTTCAGTGCTTCCTTTCCCTCTGTCACCAAAAGCCCCTTTTTTTTTTTTTGAGATGGATCTTACTCTGTCGCCCAGGTTGGAGTGCAGTGGCGCAGTCTTGGCTCACTGCAACCTCCACCTCCTGGGTTCACGCCATTCTCCTGCCTCAGCCTCCTGAGTAGCTGGGACTATAGGCGCCTGCCACCATGCTCGGCTAATTTTTTTTATTTTTATTTTTAGTAGAAATAGGGTTTCACCATATTAGTCAGGATGGTCTTGTTCTTCTGAACTCATGATCCGCACACCTTGGCCTCCCAAAGTGCTGGAATTACAGGTGTGAGCCACCGTACCTGGCCCACCAGAAGCTTTTAAGATATTTTCCTCATCCTTGATTTGATGAAAAATGTAAGGGTATTTTTGGTTTGTTTGTTGTGGGTTTCTTTTCCTTCATTGAGCTGGGTATGTAATAAACCCTTTCTATTTGGCTATTTATGTCCTTTAAGTCTTTAAGTCTTGGAAATGTTCGTATTTCTCTGATAATTTGTTTTCCATTTATAAATTTACAAAGGTTCCACCTTTTCTGGAACCTTATATGCTGTGATAAAAGAATATTGCGGCCAGGTGCGGTGCTTCACGCCTGTAATCCCAGGACTTTGGGAGGCCAAAGCGGGCAGATCACCTGAGATCAGAAGTTCCATACCAGCCTGGCCAATATGGTGAAACCCTGTCTCTACTAAAAATACAAAATTTAGCCGGGCATGGTGGCACATGCCTATAATCCCTGTTACTTGGGAGGCTGAGGCCGGAGAATGGCTTGAACCTGGGAGGCGGTGGTTGCAGTGAGCCGAGATTGCGCCATTGCACTTCATCCTGGGCAACGAGTGAGACTCCATCTCAGGAAAAAAAAAAAAAAAAAAAAAAGAATATTGCAAGGATCCATTATGATGAGACATGAATTTAAAAATATGATTCATTCAACCCTCTGTGCTTAAAGAAGGAGAGAAAGATCGATGAGAGGGCCTTCCAGAATGGGGAAAGGATTTGAAGAATCATACCGAAGTCGAAATAATCATAGCATGTGCAGGAAACACTGAGGAGATAAGCCTGAATAGAGCAGCCTTGACACTTGTTAGGGAGTTGTGGGAAATACCTTTGGTTGCAGAGACCAGATTAGAAAGCCGGGCAGGAGGGTGAGATTTTGTAACAGGGCAAATTGGGAGTTACTGGTGGTTTTTGAGTTGGTGAGTGTTTAAGAATGGCTAAGCTGATAGTGGTAAGCAGAAGGATGTGGTGAGATAAACTACAAGTTGGGAAGTTCACTATGTTGTTTTAATAAATCACGTCAAGACGCGGTGGCTCACGCCTGTAATCCCAGCACTTAGGGAGGCGAAGGCAAGGAGGATCAAACCTCTGGGCAACATGACAAGACCCTGTCTACCCACGCTTCCCACCCCCCCCGCCCCCCAGAAAAAGCAGCGTGTGGTTTGTCCCAGCTACTTGAGAGGCTGAGGCAGGAGGATGGCTGGAGCCCAGGAGGTCAAGGCTGCAGTGCACCATGTTTGTGCCACTGCAGTCCAGCCTGGGCTATACAGCAAGACCCTGTCTCCCAAAAATAAATAAGGTCTGAGGTTGCTAAGTAGAATGAAATGAAATATACAGATAGGAGAATCTTTTAGGGAAAAGTCAGCAGGATATAGCGACTGACAAAATAATTATGATGAAGTGAGAGGAGGCTTGACTTTGACTTTTGTCATTGAGCTGTTTAGTTGCTCATGCTGCATTGTCAGCTGATTGGGAGCCCGTTATCTTAAGCATGTGGATAAAGCAAAGAACTAAAGATGAGAGCTTTCTTTTCTGTCATCTACCACCCAACACTAATAACAGGACTAAGTATGGGGATGGCTGTTTCTCTGTCAGTGTTGCTTTCCTGTTGGGGAATTTAAATGCAGAGTAGCTTTTTTTTTTTTTTTTTAATGAATTACTGTTTATCTCTTGACCGCTTACTTTGGCAAGCTTATCAGCTATTCCTAAGCCTCCTATAGGCAGGGAAATGGAAGAGGTTATATATGTATATATGTGTTCTTTCTTCTAATTGGGTACCTCATTTTTTAGAGCTCAAATTGACAGAAAATATTAATCCCTTTTAATTCTTGAATTGGAATAATTTATTTCTTTGGAAGAACTCAAGATACTTTTTAGTGATATTCTTGATCTTTTTTTTTTTTTTTACAAATTTCACCTTAAAAATTTTTTTTTAGTTAAAAAAATTTTTTTAGAGGGATCTCTGGTGTTGAACTCCTGGCCTCAAGCAATCCTCCTGCCTCCCAAAATGCTAGGATGACAGGTGTGAGCCGCTGTACCCACTCTATCTTCTTTCTTATTTTAATAGCCCATAGAGAATTCATTGTCATTGATCTGTTTCTTTGTTATGTCCCTTAAACATTGTTTTCCCAGGTACTTTGTTGAGAGGTTAATATCTGTACGCCGCCCCCCATCCTTTTTTTTCTTTCGTCGAGACAGGCTCTTGCTCTGTTGCCCAGGCTGGAGTACAGTGGCATGATTATGGTTCACTGCAGTCTCAAACTCCTGGGCTCAAGCAGTCTTCCTGCTTTAGCCTCCCAAATAGCTGTGTGCCACCATGGCCCAGCTAATTTTTTATTTCATTTTTTGTAGAGACGGGGTCTCACTATGTTGCCCATACTGGTCTCGAACTTCCGCCTCCCAAAATGTTAGTATTACAGGTGTGGGCCACCATGCATGGCCTGCCCCTTTCTTTTTCTACGGATTCCTATTTTTAATCTTGAAAAGATTTTTTTTCTTTCTCCAAAGATGAGGGGGTAGAAAACTGTAGTAATTTTTTTTTTTTTTTTGAGGCGGAGTCTCGCTCTGTCGCCCAGGCTGGAGTGCAGTGGCCGGATCTCAGCTCATTGCAAGCTCCGCCTCCCGGATTTACGCCATTCTCTCGCCTCAGCCTTCCGAGTAGCTGGGACTACAGGCGCCCGCCATCTCGCCCGGCTAATTTTTGTATTTTTTTAGTAGAGACGGGGTTTCACCGTGTTAGCCAGGATGGTCTCGATCTCCTGACCTCGTGATCCGCCCGTCTCGGCCTCCCAAAGTGCTGGGATTACAGGCTTGAGCCACCGCGCCCGGCCTGTAGTAATTTTTAAAATTGTAAGCTAGGAAATTTTTTGTCACCCTGTCCTTTCTAGATAGATTACCTGTAGCTTGCCATGGGTATGGTGTTTCTGTGATTGAGAGTGCCCTCTTATGGTGACACAAAAATTATTTGGAAGTGCTAGAGTATCTGGAAGTTTTTTAAGAGGGTGTGTGTGACCTTAAACCTAAGTCTGGCCCATTTGTAGCTGTAAGTGTTCCCATGGTATTTGCCATCCACAGCTTTAGGAGAGTTGAAAGATGCCATTTCCCCAAACGAGAGTAACCTGTTAAGTTTTTTATGTACCCTAGGTGGAACGGCCGCCTTCTCCATTCTCCATGGCCCCACAAGCTTCCCTTCCCCCAGTGCCACCACGACTTGACCTTCTGCCGCAGCGAGTATGTGTTCCCTCAAGTGCTTCTGCTCTTGGAACTGCTTCTAAGGTAAAGCATTTTCCATTACTGCAGTTTTTGGATTCTTTGCTGTGTACTAGTGGGTTTTTATTGATTTGCTTTCACCATGTTTCCACAGTCTGCTTCTGGCTCCCTTCATAAAGACAAACCATTGCCAGTACCTCCCACACTTCGAGATCTTCCACCACCACCACCTCCAGACCGGCCATATTCTGTTGGAACAGAATCCCGACCTCAGAGACGCCCCTTGCCTTGTACACCAGGCGATTGTCCATCTAGAGACAAACTGCCACCTGTCCCCTCTAGCCGCCTTGGAGACTCATGGCTGCCCCGGCCGATCCCCAAAGTACCAGTATCTGCCCCAAGTTCCGGTGATCCCTGGACAGGAAGAGAATTAACCAACCGGCACTCACTTCCATTTTCATTGCCCTCACAAATGGAGCCCAGACCAGATGTGCCTAGGCTCGGAAGCACGTTCAGTCTGGATACCTCCATGGTGAGTCTTAATTTTGAAACTATCTAACCTGTTAAGAAGTATGTGTGGACCAGGCACAGTGGCTCATGTCTGTAATCCCAGCCCTTTGGGAGGCCAAGGTGGGCGAATCGCTTGAGCCGAGGATTTTGAGACCAGCCTGGCTGGGCAACGTGGTGTTTTCAAAACCCTGTCTCTACAAAAATTACAAAAATTAGCTGGGCATGGTGGCACATGCCTGGGTGGCACATGCCTGTAATTCCAGCTACTCAGGAGGCTGAGGTGGGAATATTGCTTGGGCCCAGGAGGCCAGGGTTTCTGTGAGCCACGATTGTGCCACTGCACTCCAGCCTAGGCAACAGAGTGAGACCCTGTCTTGAAAAAAAAGGAGAAAGAAAAGGAAATATGTGTGGATAGAAGTTTATGAGTTGAAATTTTGTGATAGGTTTTATCTGGAATTCAGAGATGCTATAACATAATTCCTACCCTCAAGAAGTGTGGCCGGGTGCGGTGGCTCATACCTGCAATCACAGCACTTTGGGAGGCCGAGGCAGGTGGATCACCTGAGGTCAGGAGTTCGAGACCAGCCTGGCTAATATGATGAAACCCCATCTCTACTAAAAATACAAAAAACTAGCTGGGCCTGGTGGCGGGTGTCTGTAGTTCCAGCTACTCGGGAGGCTGAGGCAGGAGAATCGCTTGAACCTGGGAGGCAGAGGTTGCAGTGAGCTGAGATCATGCCACTGCACTCCAACCTGAGCAACAAGAGTGAAAGTTTGTGTCGAAAAAAAAAAAAAAGCGTGTATGTTCATAGACCAGATGCGGCAGTTTGTAAATATTGCAGCAAATGTCCTTTTATAAATGCCATTTGTAATCTAACTAGAAAACACTTAAGTTTTAGAGAAATAAGAGGTTATTCCCAGGTAGGGCAATCATGAGGACTTTATAGAAGGAGTGGCATCTGAATCTGAAGTATTTCTTTGGAAGTGGATACGATTTTCAGCTTGTTAACAGCCACAATGACAAATGCTTAAGGTGTATTGTGGAATGACGATTAGGTTATTTTAAGTAGAGCAGAAATTTTGTCAGTAGGAGAAAGAGCTGGAAAGGAACATCACACTAGATTAGAGAGACTTGAATACCCTCTTCCAGAAGAATTTTAATTTATATGGTAGGAAATGAAGAGCATTTGGAGGTAGGTTATTGGTCCTTTGTCTAAATATGCAAGAAAGGGTCCAGAACTGGGAGGTGGGAGAGGAATATTTGATGTTTTGTTCATTTATGCACTCAACAAAAAGTCTTGCCCTCACAAAGTTTATATTCTAATGGGAGGAAGATCGAATATAAACATGTTAATTGAATAACATAGTATGTTCACAGTCACAAGTACTATGGAGAAAAATAGCCCAAAGAAGGGTATAGAGAAAGCTGGCACAGGAGTGGGAGGTACATGAAGTTACAGAGTACAATTCTGAGCAGAAACCTGTAGCAGTTAGGGAGGACCTGCCATGCTGATCCCAGGGGAGATTATTCCAGGATGAAGGAAAAAGCAAGTGAGTTTGGGAGAGACTATTTGAAGAGTAAAAAAGGGGTTTAATATAGCCAGTACTAAATGAGCGAGAGAGAGAATCATTGTTTATGAGCAGAGTGGGCAGCCAGATTAGGTCGAAGCCTCTTGAGAGCATGAAATAAAGACTTGTTAAGGCTTGAAAAGCAGTCAGTGCATGGAAAAAAAAAGATAAGAAGTACCACATGGGCTGGGCGCGGTGGCTCAAGCCTGTAATCCCAGCACTTTGGGAGGCCGAGACAGGCGGATCATGAGGTCAGGAGATCGAGACCATCCTGGTTAACACGATGAAACCCCGTCTCTACTAAAAAATACAAAAAACTAGCCGGGCGAGGTGGCGGGCGCCTGTGGTCCCAGCTACTCCGGAGGCTGAGGCAGGAGAATGGCATAAACCCAGGAGGCGGAGCTTGCAGTGAGCTGAGATCAGGCCACTGCACTCCAGCCCGGGCGACAGAGCGAGACTCCGTCTCAAAAAAAAAAAAAAAAAAAAAAAGAAGTACCACATGTATACCGCATGCACATAAAAACGAAGCTTTTACCTGGCTGACTGTTGAATTTGAAATGAGCAGTTGGTGGAAGCATTGGCAAACAGGCAGTCAGAAATCTAAGGAGATGGAATGGGAAGAGTAAAGTTGAGAAATGTGGCACTAAGTGAATGGCATATTCTTTCGTTGCAGAGAAGGGGTAACACTCAAGTGGTACCAGTGAGGTGGACAGTTTAATTAGTGAGTGTGGATTAGGTTTGACTTTCTGTCAGCATCAGTATGGAATGACCGTTTTGAGTTTGGATATAGATTATTTAAGATACTAATGGTATTTGTGTGGATAGGCAATTTACTCAAATCTTTTTAGAATTAAACCAAAAAGTTCATTTCCCTGCCTCTTTCTAGATCTCCATCTCCCTAAACCTTACATTTGAAGGTTCTTCGGAACCTTAAGGCCTCTAAGCCTTAAGGGTCAGATGTGATAACCCCTGGGCATGGCATTGAGAGTTAGGTCTGTATCTGTTATTGTTATTTTGAAAAGGTTCAGTAAGAGGAGCAGCTCAGCTGTGGTAAGAAAGTTGTTTTTCAACACTTTTCTTTACTTTCCAGAGTATGAATAGCAGCCCATTAGTAGGTCCAGAGTGTGACCACCCCAAAATCAAACCTTCCTCATCTGCCAATGCCATTTATTCTCTGGCTGCCAGGTAAGTCTGCTAAAGCTATATATATTTCATACAGTGGAGTTGGTACTTGTGAAAAGTTTACTTGCAGAAAATTGACAAAACCCAGAGAAGTGTAAAAAAGAAAATAAAAATTAATTTCTGTTTGCACCATGTAGAAATGATTATATTTTATGTTTTAGAGTATTTCCTTCTTTTCCTTTTTCTGCATACATGTACCTTGATCTGTGTTGCTGGGGCCTCTCAACTTTGTTAATCTTTTCAAGGAGGTTATTTTGGATATCTGCTCTCTGTTGCATTGCTCTGTGCTCTTTATTCTTCAGAGCATCTTTCTTTAAGTTTAATTTCCTGTTTTTCCAGCTTCATGAAATGGATGCTGTGTTGGTCTGCTCAGGCTGCCATCACAAAATACCACATATTGGGTGGTTTAAATAGTGGAAATTTATTTTCCCTCAGTTCAGGAGGCTGGAATTCTGAGATCAGGGTGCCTGCATGGTGGCTTTCTGGTGAGGGCTCTCTTCCTGCATCTCACTGTGTGCTTACATGGCCATCCTCAGTGTTTGCGCAGATAGAGAGAAAGAGAGAGAGCGCGGACAAGCTCTCTGGGGTCTCTTCCTATAAGAACACCAATGCTACTGGATCTGACGTCTTCCAACCTTAATTACATCCTTAGAGGCCCCATCTCCAAATACAGCCACCCCTCAGTATATATGCATGCAGGGGATTAGTTCCAAGACCCCAGCATATACCAGAACGCCCATGGTCGGGTCCCACACTTGGCCCTGTGGAGCCACATATATGAAAAGTTGACCCTCCCTATATGGGTTTTAATGAGTACTGTATTTTCAAGCCAAACTTGCTTGCAATCACAGAACCCAAGGATACAAAAGCCTGACTGTTTATTGATAAAAATCTATGTGCACACTGAGAATAAGGGCTTCAACAGATGATTTTAGGGGGAACACAAACAGATATTTTACAGTATTCCACCCATTTTGATATGTCATATTTTCATTAAGTTCAAAATATATGCTTTTTCTATTTGTGGTTTCTTTAATTTATGGGTTATTTATATGTTGCCTGATTTTCATACCTTTGAAAATTTTCTAGTTATCCTTCTGTTACTGGTGGCTTTATTCCAATGTGATCAGAAACCATATTGTCAACTAGTTTATGGTAAAATTTGGTAATTTGTATCACCTTCAGTTCCTAAGAATGTGTATTTTGCAGTTTTTGGGTTGTAGCATTCCATGTAAGTTAATGAGGTCAAATTTGTTAATTGTGTTAAATCTTGTATCTCCCTAGAACCTTTTTTAAATCTCTCTGCTATTGGATAACTGAGAGGAGAATATTAAATTCTCCACCTATGACTGTGGTTTTTTCTTTTCCTTTTAGTTATATTTATTTGTGTTATCTGTATATTTAGCCTATGTAATTGGGGTACATAGAAACTTAGACTCTCTGATGCTAAATAAGTTTTTATTATAATCAAATATACCTCTTTTATTCTGTAATTCTGTTTCTTGCCTGCCTTAAGTCTGCTTTGCCATACATGAAAGTGGCTACATCACCTGTCTTTTAGTATTTGCATAACCTCTGTTTATACCATTTCACTCCTTCTATTCTTTTTTTTTTTTTTAATGTGAAACGCTTGACGAACTTGTGTGTCATCCTTGTGTAGAGGCCATGGTAATCATCTCTCTATCGTTTCAGTTGTATGAGCTGCTGAAGTGAGCACAACTCCTTCTATTCTTTAATAGTTTATCACGAGGTTCCATCATGCACTTTTGACTTTTGTTAGGGTTTTGTTTATTTATTTAGAGATAGGGTCTTGATCTGTTGCCCAGGTTGGAGTGCAGAGACTCAATCATAGCTCACTGCAGCCTTCAGCGTACTGGGCTCAAGAGAACCTCCGGCCTCAGTCTCCTGAGTAACCGGGACTCCAGGCATTCACCATCATGCCCGGCTAAATTTTAAATTTTTTATTTTTAGTAGAGACAAGGTCTAGCTGTGTTTCCCAGGCTGGTCTTGAACTACTGGTGTCAAGAGATCCTCCTGTCTCAGCTTCCTCAAATGCTGGGAAATACAGATGTGAGCCATCACAGCCAGCCTAGAGTGTATTTTTTTTGCAACGGAGTCTCGCTCTGTCGCCTGGGCTGGAGTGCAGTGGCCGGATCTCGGCTCACTGCAAGCTCCGCCTCCCGGGTTCACGCCATTCTCCTGCCTCAGCCTCCCAAGTAGCTGGGACTACAGGTGCCCGCCACCTCGCCCGGCTAGTTTTTTTGTATTTTTTTTTAGTAGAGACGGGGTTTCACCGGGTTAGCCAGGATGATCTCGATCTCCTGACCTCGTGATCCGCCTGTCTCGGCCTCCCAAAGTGCTGGGATTACAGGCTTAAGCCACCGCGCCCGGCCAAGTGTATTTTAAGTCAGCATCTCTGTTTGTTGCCCAGGCTGGAGTGCAGTGGTGCAGTCTCGGCTCACTATAGTCTAAACCTCCCAGGCTCAAATGATCCTCCTGCCTCAGCCTTCCAAGTAGCTGGGACCACAGATGCGCGCTACCACACTCAGCTAATTTTTGCATTTTTTTGTAGAGATGGGGTTTTGCCATGTTGCCCAGGCTGGTTTAGAACTTCTGGGCTCGCCGGGTGCGGTGGCTCAAGCCTGTAATCCCAGCACTTTGGGAGGCCGAGACGGGTGGATCACGAGGTCAGGAGATCGAGACCATCCTGGCTAACACGGTGAAACCCCGTCTCTACTAAAAATACAAAAAAAAACTACCCGGGCGAGGTGGTGGGCGCCTGTAGTCCCAGCTACGTGGGAGGCTGAGGCAGGAGAATGGCAGGAACCCGGGAGGCGGAGCTTGCAGTGAGCTGAGATCCGGCCACTGCACTCCAGCCTGGGCGACAGAGCGAGACTCCGTCTCAAAAAAAAAAAAAAAGGCCGGGCGCGGTGGCTCAAGCCTGTAATCCCAGCACTTTGGGAGGCCGAGACGGGCGGATCACGAGGTCAGGAGATCGAGACCATCCTGGCTAACACGGTGAAACCCCGTCTCTACTAAAAAAATACAAAAAAATTAGCCGGGCGAGGTGGCGGACGCCTGTAGTCCCAGCTACTCGGGAGGCTGAGGCAGGAGAATGGCGTGAACCCGGAGGCGGAGCTTGCAGTGAGCTGAGATCCGGCCACTGCACTCCAGCCTGGGCGACAGAGCGAGACTCCGTCTCAAAAAAAAAAAAAAGGCCGGGCGCGGTGGCTCAAGCCTGTAATCCCAGCACTTTGGGAGGCCGAGACGGGCGGATCACGAGGTCAGGAGATCGAGACCATCCTGGCTAACACGGTGAAACCCCGTCTCTACTAAAAAAATACAAAAAAATTAGCCGGGCGAGGTGGCGGACGCCTGTAGTCCCAGCTACTCGGGAGGCTGAGGCAGGAGAATGGCGTGAACCCGGGAGGCGGAGCTTGCAGTGAGCTGAGATCTGGCCACAGCACTCCAGCCTGGGCGGCAGAGCGAGACTCCGTCTCAAAAAAAAAAAAAAAAAAAAAAAAGAACTTCTGGGCTCAAGTGATTTGCCCACCGTGGCCTCCCAAAGTACAGGGATTATAGGCGAAAGCCACCGTGCCCAGCCCACTTTTAATTTTTTAAAAGGATACTTGGCTGTGCTTGGTGGCTCATGCCTGTAATCCCAGCACTTTGGGAGGCCGAAGCGGGCGGATCACGAGGTCAGGAGATCAAGACCATCGTGGCTAACACGGTGAATTCCCATCTCTACTAAAAATACAGAAAAATTAGCGGGCATGGTGGTGGGCTCCTGTAGTCCCAGCTACTTGGGAGGCTCAGTCAGGAGAATGGCATCAACCCAGGAAGCGGAGGTTGCAGTGAGCCGAGATTGCGCCACTGCACTCCAGCCTGAGCGACAGAGCGAGACTCCGTCTTAAAAAACAACAACAACAACAACAAAAAACAGATACTTTCATTGAATACAGCATCTGTTTTTGTTTTGTTTTGTCTTGTCATGTTTCGAGATGGAGTCTTGCTCTGTCACTCAGGCTGGAGTCCAGTGGCATGATCTCAGCTCACTGCAACCTCTGCCTCCTGGGTTCAAGTGAGTCAGTCTCCTGCCTCATCTCCTAAGTAGCTGGGATTACAGGTACACGCCACCCCGGCCAGCTAATTTATTTATTTATGTATTTATTTTTGAGACGGAGTCTTGCTCTGTTGCCCAGGCTGGAGTGCAGTGGCCGGATCTCAGCTCACTGCAAGCTCCGCCTCCCGGGTTTATGCCATTCTCCTGCCTCAGTCTCCCGAGTAGCTGAGACTACAGGCGCCCACCACTTCGCCCGGCTAGATTTTTATATTTTTTAGTAGAGACGGGGTTTCACCGTGTTGGCCAGGATGGTCTTGATCTCCTGACCTCAAGTGATCTGCCCGCCTCGGCCTCCCAAAGTGCTGGGATTTATAGGCGTGAGCCACTGCGCCTGGCCCAGTATAGCATCTGAACTGAAGCTATTTTCTTTTTCTTTTTCTTTTCAAGGCAGAATCTCACTCTGTCGCCCAGGCTGGAGTGCAGTGGCGCAGTTTTGGCTCACTGCAAGCTCCACCTCCCGGGTTCACGCCATTCTCCTGCCTCAGCCTCCCAAGTAGCTGGGACTACAGGCGCCCCACCGCGTCTGGCTAATTTTTTGTATTTTTAGTAGAGACGGGGTTTCACTGTGTTCGCCAGGATGGTCTCGATCTCCTGACCTCGTGATCCGCCCGCCTTGGCCTCCCAAAGTGCAGGGATTACAGGCGTGAGCCACTGCGCCTGGCCTAAAGCTATTTTCTTTCAGCAGTTTAAAAATAGCATTCCACTCTTTTTTGGCTTCCATCGTTTCTGTTGAGAACTAAGCTCTCAGCCTTAATGTTACTCCTTTAAAGGTAGTGTTTCTTGACTGTGAGTGATGGCTCACACCTGTAATCCCAACACTTTGGGAAGCCAAGGCAGGAGGATCGCTTGAGTCTGGAGTTTGAGACCAGTCTGGGCAACATAGTAAGACCCCCATCTTTATAAAAAATAAAAAGTCAGCCGGGCATGGTGGCACACGCCTATAGTCCCCGCTGCTGTGGAGGCTGTTTGCTGGAGCCCGGGATGTTGAGGCTGCCGTGAGCTGTGATGGTACTACTTCACTCCAGCCTGGGTTACCGAGGAAGACCCGGTCTCAATAAAATAAATAAAATAAAATAATAAAATAAAATAAAATAAAAATAAAGGCTGGATAAATAGGCCAGGTGCAGTGGCTCACGCCTGTAGCCTCAGCATTTTGGGAGGCCAAGACAAGCGGATTGCCTGAACTCGGGTTTGAGATCAGCTTGAGCAACATGGCAAAACCCTGTCTCTGTGAAAAAGATACAAAAAAATAGCTGGGCATAGTGGTGCACACCTGTGGTCCGAGCTGCTCAGGAGGCTGAAGTGGGCAGATTGCCTAAGCCTAGAAGGTCAAGGCTGTATTGAGCCATGATTGTGCCACTGTACTCCAGCATGGGCAACACAGACCGTGTCTCAAAAAATAAAAATGTATATTAAAAAGAAAAACATAATGCTTCTTTTCCTAGGTACCTACAAAATGTTTTTCCCCCCTCTGGTCCCAGCAGTTTTACTGTATCTTCCTCTGTGGTTTTCTTTGTATTTATCTTTTAATCCTTCATAAGTTTTTTTCTTCTTCTTCTTTTTAAAGACGGAGTCTCACTCTTGTCACGCAGGCTGGAATACAGTGCTGTGATCTCAGCTCACTGCAACCTCTGCCTCCCAGGTTTAAGCAGTTCTCCCACCTTAGCCAAGTAGCTGGGATTTTAGGCATTTTTGTATTTTTAGTAGAGATGGGGTTTCACCATTTTGGCCAGGCTGGTCTTGAATTCCTAATGTCAAGTGATTCACCTGCCTCAGCCTCCCAAAGTGCTAGGATTACAGGCATGAGCCACTGCACCCTGACCTCCTTTTCTTTTTCAAACACTAACTGGAACCAAGCCTTCGTAAGTTTGGTAAAGTTTATTTAGTTTGTGATATTTTTAATCAGTTTTAGGACATTGTCAGCCAGTTTTTCTGAAAACAGACTGAATATTGCAGTCCCTCTTTGTCCTCTTCTTCTGGGACTACCTTTTCCGGAATGTTAGACCTTTTCACTATGTCTCTGAGAGCTCTTATGCTGATATCTTTTTTTTCCCCCATTGTTTTTTCTCTGCATACTTTATTTTATTTGATTTTTTAATTTTTTCAGCCTCCCTAGTAACTGGGACTATAGGTGTGTACCACCACATCCAGCTAATTTTTGTATTTTGTGTGCATACAGGGTTTTGCTGTGTTGTCCAGTTGTATTTTTAGATACAGATGCTCCTCAACTTAAGATGGGGTTATGTCCCGGTAAACCCATTGTAAGTTGACTTATAGTATTTTTGACTGGGTTTATCCAGATACTGCTCCATTGTAAGTAGAGAAGTGTATTGAATGTTTATTACTTTTGCACCATTGTAAAGTTGATAAATCATAAGTTGGGTACTGTGTTGTATTTTTAAGTTCTAGTGCTTCCATGTGATTTTTAAAAATGTATCGATTCTATCCTTTTTTTTTTTTTTCTTTTTCTTTTTTGAGACGGAGTCTTGCTCTGTCACCCGGGTTGGAGTGCAGTGGTGCAGTCTTGGCTCTCTGCAAGCTCTGCCTCCCAGGTTCAAGCGATTCTCCTGCCTCAGCCTCCCGAGTAGCTAGGATTACAAGCATGTGCCACCACCACGTCTGGCTAATTTTTGTATTTTTAGTAGAGACAGGGTTTCACCGTGTTGGCCAGGCTGGTCTTGAATTCCTGACCTCAGGTGATCCACCCGCCTCAGCCTCCCAAAGGGATGCGATTACAGACATGAACCAGCGTGCCCATCCCATCTTCTTTTTTTATTAAACAAATAAATTATTATTTTAATGGCCATATATAACTCCAACTCTGTCCAGCTTGGCAAGACAGCCAAAATATCTATTTAGCTTTTCGATCGCTGCTTTCTGCTTGTTTTCTCAAAATCTAGCCCCATGCATAAACAGTTTAGGGATTTGCAATAGCTCTAGGGAAAATTGCTGGCATTGCAGGTATAATCCTTTTTGGTCCCTCATAACTTGGCTGTCATTGTACCCCAAAATTTCTGTCTCCTCTTAGTCTGTTTTCTGTTGTTATAACAGAATACCTGAGATTAAGTAATTTATAAAGAAGAGAAGTTTGTATTTAGCCCATGCTTTTGGAAGCTGGAATGTTGAAAAGCATGGCGCTGACGTGGTGAGGGCCTTCCTGCTACCTTGTAACAAGGCATCAGCATGTGAAGATGGTAACTAAGTTTCCAACACATGAAATTGGGGGACACATTTATATCGTAGCATTCTCACCAGCCCATTGAGACTACTTTAAACCCCTAGTTCAAAGCCCCTAATACAGGGCTTACTCTAATGTATTCTTTCTTAAATCTTAGCCTGTTAAGTCATGGCTGCCTGGTTGCTCTCCAGCGTCTTCTTTCTTTTGAAGTATATATTGCCAACATGCTTTGTGAGAAGGAGGTTCAATTATATAGTTTATGGACTTTATTAATAGAGAATTATAATTAAAAATTTTTTAAGTCAGGCGCAGTGGCTCACACCTGTAATCCCAGCACTTTGGGAGGCCAAGGTGGGTGGATCACTTGAGGTTAGGAGTTCGAGACCAGCCTGGCCAACATGGTGAAACCCTGTGTCTACTAAAAACACAAAAATTAGCTGAGTGTGGTGGCGGGCGCCTGTACCACCAGCTACTTGGGAGGCTGAGGCAGGAGAGTCACTTTAATACGGGAAGTAGAGGTTTCAGTGAGCCGAGATCGCGCCATTGCGCTCCAGCCTGGACGACAGAATGAGACTCCGTCTCCAAAAAAAAAAATTTATTGCCTTTTTAATGGCCCTTTTTACAAAAATAATACATGTTAACTAAAATTTAGAAAATACAGGTAAGCAGGCTGGGCGCGGTGGCTCATTCCTGTCATCCCAGCAGTTTGGGAGGCCGAGGCTGGTGGATCACGAGGTTGAGATCAAGACCATCCTGGCCAACATGGTGAAACCCTGTCTCTACTAAAAATACAAAAATTAGCTGGGTGTGGTGGCATGTGCCTGTGGTCTCAGCTGCTTGGTAGGCTGAGGCAGGAGAATCGCTTGAACCTGGGAGGCGGAGGTTGCAGTGAGCCAAGACTGTGCCACTGCACTCCAGCCTGGTGACAGAGTGAGACTCTGTCTCAAAAAGAAAAAAAAAAAGAAAAAGGAAATACAGGTAAGCAACACTGAAGAAATAAGTGGTATCTATAATCTTACTACCTAGAATCAGACAGTAGTTAGCAATTTGATACATGTTCACTGCCATTCTTTCTTGTATGAAATCATATTGTCATTGCTGGTTTTCACTAGAAATATCTTGAACATCTTTGCATGTTATTACATATTGTATTGCAATGATTTTCAAATTATTTCACATGATTATACATCAGTGTAACTAAAGTGGAATCTCAGTGTGTAAAATAGGTAAGAACAGATCTATTGTAGTAGAAGCAGCGGTAGGCTTCTGTGGCTCCTGCTTGGAACCTCTAAGGCACTTGGGGACACAGTTGTGTGGCTCAGTATTTATTCAGTACATTATTATTTAGTATTTAAGTTATTGCGTAATTTTCCAGCATTATAAATAATGCTGCAATGAATGTTCTTGATGGTTTCCTTAGGGAAAATTCTCAGAAATGGAGTTTCTGAGACCAAGAGTATGCGTGTTTGGTAAATACTTTTGTTGAATTACACAACAGAAACGTATCAATTCCTTATTTCTACAGCTGTGTAACAAAGTACCCATTCATTTCCCTACACCTTCACTGACACAATGTGGCCAAATACCACATTAAGAACAAACTAGGGGCCTGGCGCGGTGGCTCAAGCCTGTAATCCCAGCACTTTGGGAGGCCGAGACGGGCGGATCACGAGGTCAGGAGATCGAGACCATCCTGGCTAACACGGTGAAACCCCGTCTCTACTAAAAATACAAAAAAACTAGCCGGGCAAGGTGGCAGGCGCCTGTAGTCCCAGCTACTTGGGAGGCTGAGGCAGGAGAATGGCGTAAACCCGGGAGGCGGAGCTTGCAGTGAGCTGAGATCCGGCCACTGCACTCCAGCCTGGGCGACAGAGCGAGACTCCGCCTCAAAAACAAACAAACAAACTAGGGCTGGGTGGGGTGGCTCAGGCCTGTAATCCTAGCATTTTGGGAGACTGGAGCGGGAGGATCACTTGAACCCAAAAGTTTAAGACCAGCCTGGGCAACATAGACTCTGTCTCTACAAAAAAAAATTTTTTTTTTAAATTAGCCTGGTGTTGTGGCACATGCCTGTAGTCCCACCTACTGAGGAGGCTGAGGTGGGAGGATCACTTGAGCCCGGGAGGTTGAGGCTGCACTGGGTTGTCATCGTGCTACTGTGCTCCAGCGAAAAATCTAGGTGTTTCTTTGTTAATATGGATTGTCCTCCCGCCATCTCATTTTATTGTGAAAAATTACAAAGATAGTAGAGGTGAAAGAATTTTACAGTGAAGTGGCCGGGCGCGGTGGCTCAAGCCTGTAATCCCAGCACTTTGGGAGGCCGAGACGGGCGGATCACGAGGTCAGGAGATCGAGATCATCCTGGCCAAAATGGTGAAACCCCGTCTCTACTAAAAAAAAATACAAAACCTAGCCGGGCGAGGTGGCGGGCGCCTGTAGTCCCAGCTACTCGGGAGGCTGAGGCAGGAGAATGGCGTGAGCCCGGGAGGCGGAGCTTGCAGTGAGCTGAGATCCGGCCACTGCCCTCCAGCCTGGGCGACAGAGCGAGACTCCGTCTCAAAAAAAAAAAAAAAAAAAGAATTTTACAGTGAAGTGAACACCCATATACTGATCACCTGGATTCTACTTTTAGCATTTTATTATATTTGTCTTATCAAACTATATGTCTGTCTTTTGATGTTTTCAAAGTAAATTGTAGATACCAGTACGTTTCTGCCTCAGAACTTCAGCATGCATTGCACAAATCTTAAGTGGATATTTGCCATTAACGGCAAAAAAACACAATTACTTTTGCACCACCCTAATAAAAGTAACATGTAGACATAAGAAAAAAGCTCAAGTGAGATTAAAGGGGACTTTTATGTTCTCTGTTAAGTTTCTATAGCACTTACATGTGTTGCTTTTATAATTAGGAAAACTAAACATCAGGCAGACAAATAAATGAAAGAGATGCTCCTTGTAGCGTCTTTGGGATATGCAAAAGTAATATAAAGAGGAAGGGAGGAGAAACAAATTCACACTGCAAGAAGTAGGTTTTTGTGTGTTTTCCCCCCCTACAATTTGGTGGGGTGTTTTTGTATTTCTTGGGAGTTTTTTTGTTTCATTTCATGAGGTGGCAGAAGTCTTGTTTCCAAAGTTTCTGGGTGAAAGTTACATGTGGGTGTAACAGCCAGATCCTTGATGTGGGAATCGGTAGATCTGGGATCTAGCCTCAGAATTTATGCTAACTGCCAGGTCACTTTCTCTCTCTGTATTTTAATTTTTTCTTATATAAAACAAGGAGTTTGAGAAAGCTTTTGACAAGCTATGCATTCCTTGAAACCATAGGTAGAGTTTAGAATTGGAATTTAGTGTACAGTTCTAACATATTGTCAGAAAAAATCTTGCTGTTTCTCTAACTCTAGGGCCTGGGACTCTATAATGAAACTTCTGTGGGGATTAGGACCAACCGGTGTCTCAGGTGATTAGCCCAGTATATCACCTCGGAAGCATAAAAGCTGCACCTTTGGTCAGTTGAAAGTGACATTTTTAGTTAGTGTGCTTTTGCTAATTACCTGTCTTGGTCAGCAGAAATAATAGTTCCCTAGGTGGCAAGTGTTTTGCTCTGTACAATTTGAGTTATGTCTGCTTTTAAGCCACTTATTTTATACTTCAAAGTTTACCAGTTTGTTACTTCTTTTTCTGCTTTTTATTCTTCATCTTCCAGACCTCTTCCTGTGCCAAAACTGCCACCTGGGGAGCAGTGTGAGGGTGAAGAGGACACAGAGTACATGACTCCCTCCTCCAGGCCTCTACGGCCTTTGGATACATCCCAGAGTTCACGGTAGGTTCCCAACAACCCTGTTTTGGGCCATATACCTCTATGCGGGTAATTGCCACCCTTCACCTGCTTGGCTTGCTGCCTGCACATAGTGTTATCCAGTCAGATTAAAGCAGAAAGATAAATCTAGCCCTTCATGGTTTAAGCCTTTTGTAGCTGTAGGTAATTGCACTTATGTTTTCTCAGCAACACGAGAACCTCAAAAACACAGACACCTGTAACTTGCCACAAGAGTCAACCTTAACAACATTTATTAGTGATACTGGCAAAAGGAGGAGATTAATCTTCATAAGTTTATAGATAACAGTTCTATTTCCAAAGACCATTATGGCACTTTCCTTCTGATTCAGAGCATGTGATTGCGACCAGCAGATTGATACCTGTACGTATGAAGCAATGTATAATATTCAGTCCCAGGCGCCATCTGTCACCGAGAGCAGCACCTTTGGTAAGTAGCCATTCTGCTACTTTAAAAGTCATTGATATGTCATAGGAATGAACATGTAATATTTAGCAATTGAGATAGCTTGATCTAAGCTGAAAATTCTTCTGTAGCTGGGACTACAAGTATGTGCCACCATGCCTGGCCAATTTTTGTATTTTTAGTAGAGATGGGGTTTCACTATGTTGGCCAGGCTGGTGTTGAACTCCTGACCTCAGGTGATCCACCACTCCCAAAGTGCTTAGATTACCGGCATGAGCCACCATGCCAGGACAAAGCTGAAAATTATTTTCAATAATCTTTGGCAAAATGATCCATGGCAAAATAAAGGAGTAAAGTATCCCCATTCCTTTATTTCCTACTCACACTGCTGGTTCCTTTTGTGCTTTTCTTTGTCCTTTCAGGGCCTAGAGACATTTGTGTTCTATACCCTGGACCTGTAAGCTCCTTTTTATTCTCATTGCATTGATGAAATTCTTTTCTGTGGGGGTGGTGAACACTCAATTCCCATGTTCACTAGCCTACCAGATTGAAAGTTCAAGAAGCCTGCTCTCACAGGACCTTCTGCTGATCTTCCAAGGTGGAATGTGGATAGAATTGTTTATTGAATGCTCTGAGATGATGTTCGAGTCATTGGCATCAGTGGCTATTAACCTTGTCAAGAATAACCTTTGGCATGTTCAAAAATGAAAGCTGAAATGTTGGTGCAGATTTTGTTTTCTATTTTTATCTCTGTTTACATGGTGTTTGGCCCACAGTAGACAATCAGTAACTGTTCGTTGAACGAGATAAATGATTGCATACATGCAAAAATGAGTGGATGCCCCTATATTGAAATGTATTAGAAGATGAAGTGTGTCAGAAGAAGATCACCTCACTGATTTTTCTCCAGGTGAAGGGAGTTTGGCTGCAGCCCATGCCAACACTGGCCCCGAGGAGCCAGAAAATGAGGATGATGGGTATGATGTCCCTAAGCCACCTGTGCCGGCCGTACTGGCCCGCCGGACTCTGTCAGATATCTCTAATGCCAGCTCCTCCTTTGGCTGGTTGTCTCTGGATGGTGATCCCACAACAAGTGAGTCTCCAGGCTACTTTGGGTTTGTCCTGAATGGCAGTATGGCCTGCATGTTTATATTGAAAGGGAGATGACCTTCTCTGGTGACAGTCAGTATGTGGATGTAGTAGGCTAAACATTATGTCTAAATGGGAGGAAAGTCCTAAGTTAGGAAGTTAGACTGTAGTCCGACTCTAGGATTTTTGCACTTAGAAAAGAGGTCGTTCCTTAAACCCTGGCTCTTCTTATGTTGGGGTAGGTAGGATGTATAGTTTTTCTGAGTATGCCTTATGACACTGGTAATTAGGTTTGATGACTCAGACCACACATTCCTTTTTCCTGGCCTCTGTTCCATTGGAAAGGAGGTGTGCTGGCTCTGGAACACACACTGAACGGGCCTGGAGCCAGCCCATGCTGGGCCTTGATTGTTGGAGGCTCCTCTTCTTGCACCTGTGGCTGCCTGGTAGGGCAGCAGCCAGAGTTGCTGTCACTTTGGAAATTGAAGACAGCCTTCAGGACAGACAGCTGGTGAAAAAGAATACAGCCTTCGGTTGCCCAGACGAGCAGTGATCCCCACTCAGCCTTGGCTAATGCTTCTTTATTGCAACTTATATCTCTCTTTTTCCTTATTTGTAGAAGACGAAGTTTAGTATCTTCTCTGGTCCCCTCAGAATTAAAACAGACAATTACATGTGCAGAAACATGTTGCTTAGTGTCAAGCGTGATGCAGTTGTTTATGACTGCAGTGGTTATTGTTTGTAGAACAGGTGCATGGTATATTTAGAAGGTTGTTTTTATTGTGATAAGGAGGAGGCTATATCTTAAAACCCTTGAACCTGTAAAACCTAGCCTTGTGACTGAAGAGCACATGTACCCAATTTACAGGAAGTCAATAATATCTTGATATTAGCACATTTTTATTGCTCTCATTCAGTGAGGATTTCCCCAGATTTGCAAATATTTTTTTTCCTATTCTAGATGTCACTGAAGGTTCCCAAGTTCCCGAGAGACCTCCTAAACCATTCCCTCGGAGAATCAACTCTGAACGGAAAGCTGGCAGCTGGCAGCAAGGTAGTGGTGCTGCCGCCTCTGCTGCCACCGCCTCGCCTCAGCTCTCCAGTGAGATTGAGAACCTCATGAGTCAGGGGTACTCCTACCAGGACATCCAGAAAGCTTTGGTCATTGCCCAGAACAACATCGAGATGGCCAAAAACATCCTCCGGGAATTTGTTTCCATTTCTTCTCCTGCCCATGTAGCCACCTAGCACACCACCTCCCTGCTGCAGGTTTAGAGGACCAGTGAGTTGGGAGTTATTACTGAAGTAGCACCTAGAAGGGCAGGAGTTCCTTTGGTGACTTCACAGTGAAGTCTTGCCCTCTCTGTGGGGTATCACATCAGTGGTTCCAAGATTTCAAAGCAGTGAAATGAAAATGGAGCAGCTAGTATGTTTTATTATTTTATGGGTCTTGAGAGTGCATTTGAAGGTGTCCTTCAGTTCCCACATAAAGAGAGTGTGGACTTTATTACATGATAACCTACCTGGGGAACAGCCCAGAAAGCTGTAGAACAAATATTTTGCTGGAAATCCTAATTGAGGACTTAAGACTTCCTGGGTTAAGGATGTGGCCGTGTGTGTGTCTGTCTGCCTGTGGTTGTGTGTGTCCTTGTGATTATAAGATTAACCTGCTGTGTGTGTTAATTCCAGGCAGGGAATTAGCACAAAAGGTTTAGGAAGGAATCTTTTTTAAAGACTTCCATCTACTGTGGTATTATACCCAAGCCTAGTGTGTATTACAACTTCAACACTCCCCTTTGGCTTGTATCACCATGTGCATAGCTAAAGTCTTCTATTTTTAGAACACCCTCAGTCTGTTCTTTCCCCATCAACTCCTTCCTCATCCTTCTTGGTGTTCTGTCATTGGCCATGGGCTTGCTATGACCAGCCTTACTGAGGCCAGGCAGCTTATGGGTTGTTCTTTATTGTGTGTGATGGTACTGGTTTGTTTGGTAGATAAGTGGGAGGAAAAGTACTGTTGCTACACTATTATAGTCATGTTTGATACTAGCAGCTAACACTGGTCACTCCAAAGCACTGTTTCTATAGGAACATTGAATCTATTAAGATGTTTTGATTATCCTAATTACATAATGACCGATTTGAGATAGAGGCCTTTAAATACATTCCATGCCCTCCCCAGAAAATCGTCTGTGGGAGCCAGTTGCCTTGGTGCCAGGTGTGTGTTCTGATGTAGGTCATGAGTCTTTCTACTTAATGGGAAGGGAAGAACATTTGTTTCCAGGATGACTTTCTGGCCAGAGTACCATAAAGCTTTTAGGAAGCTTCGTTCACATGCTATTTAAATGCACAAAATAGACAGTAAGGATTTCTCTGTTCAGTTTTTCTTCCCAGTGAATTAATTTCAGCTTGTATGGGTGTCTTCATTTGAACATGAGGAATCTTAGTTTAGATTTTCAGCAGTGGTTTTTTTCCTTTGCCCTTGAAGGAGTGGGGCTAATGCCCATGGCGGCCCAGCCTCTTGCAGATGGCGCCTTCCCTGCATTGCTGCCTCCTGATGATGTCGTTTCTTTCTTGTGCCTGTGGCTTTGGGAGTGTAACATCTCTTTCCTCCTTTCCTTCCCTTTTCCTCTTCACCTGAGGCCCTCAATACTCTGTAATTACTGTGTTCTTCACCGTAAGTAGACATCATTCAGTGAATAAATTACTGTAGTCAAAGACAATATGGGCTGGCAGTTTGTGTAATTGCAGGTTCATAAAGAAGATTGAGAGTCCAGTTTGGAGAACCATTAGTCAGTTCCTTTATATGCTGATAAATGATCCCTCGATTTCAGTTAGTATTCTGTCCAGAGTGTTTTGCTGACTTTCTTAGCAGTGTATAACCTTTCTCCACGTCAGAAGCAAGCCTGCTCTTTGATAAATATGTCTTCCTGAAAATCTAAATCATGCTTTTGTCTTTAGATCTAGACAGAAATGACCCTCCTTGGATCAGTCTTTTTTCTAGTCTTATCTTTGGAACTAAAACTTGTTCTAACTCCTCTCTTGGCATTCAGCTATTCCTGAATCTTTTGGTTTTATCCTCTGGCCTCAGAGCCATTTATGTTCCCAGAGTAGGCAGTACAGGACCTTGTGTT
This sequence comes from Trachypithecus francoisi, assembly GCF_009764315.1. NCBI lineage: Eukaryota > Metazoa > Chordata > Mammalia > Primates > Cercopithecidae > Trachypithecus > Trachypithecus francoisi. The sequence goes on from NW_022681473.1 coordinate 107,644,262, forward strand.
GATTTGCCGTGGTTACTCAGTATCTTCTCTACATGGCATAAAGCGGCAAAACCCACCATTAGATGAGGTAGTCCTGAATTGAGGTGGAGTGGGGCAGAGGAAAATGGCAGTGAATATCAAACAGTAGACTGCCATCAGCTTCTAACAGCCAGTATGTATACTGTTTCATTTTGAGGTAATGTTCAGTTTTGCATTTTGTTTAAATATTGAAGGCCTAGAAAGAACTAGAAAGAAGGCCGGGCGCGGTGGCTCAAGCCTGTAATCCCAGCACTTTGGGAGGCCGAGACGGGCGGATCACAAGGTCAGGAGATCGAGACCATCCTGGCTAACACGGTGAAACCCCGTCTCTACTAAAGAATACAAAAAACTAGCCGGGCGATGAGGCGGGCGCCTGTAGTCCCAGCTACTTGGGAGGCGGAGGCAGGAGAATGGCGTAAACCCGGGAGGCGGAGCTTGCAGTGAGCTGAGATCCGGCCACCGCACTCCAGCCTGGGCAACAGAGCCAGACTCCGTCTCAAAAAAAAAAAAAAAAAAAAAAAAAAAACTAGAAAGAAAACGGCGGCAGTTTCCAGGCCCGTCCATATTGTAATTTTTCTTTATCTGCAGATACTGCCCATAGTCTAAAGATCTCTTCAGAAGACAAAGCACTGGCTATATATCTTTTGCCTTTTCCATGCATCTAAATCTTCTCTGGAAATTACTGTCCCTACTGTGTAGGCTCAGGGCGGTCTCGACTTTTCCTTTTTTGAGTCCCGTGTGGCTCTTTGAATCCGCGTGAAACTGAGGCTCCAGCTCCGTGTGTTGTGCCTGTGTCCCATCGATGGGCTGGGGTGTTAGTTGGTCACGGGTATCTGCCAGCATTCAAGGTTTTGGATTATTTTGTGAGGATCTTTCCTTTGACTGGGTGCCCTGAGGACACACCTGGGTCTGTGCCTGAGATTGCCAGGCAAGATTAAGGAAAATTTTCATGTGGCTTTTGTTTTGAGATTATTGTCAAAAGCTTAATTTCTTTTTTGTTTGTTTGTTTGTTTTTTGAGATGGAGTCTTGCTCATCACCCAGGCTGGAGTGTAGTGGCGTGATCTCGGCTCACTGCAAGCTCCGCCTCCCGGGTTCACGCCATTCTCCTGTCTCAGCCTCCTGAGTAGCTGGGACTACAGGCGCCTGCCAACGCGCCCGGCTAATTTTTTTTGTATTTTTAGCAGAGACGGGATTTCACCGTCTTAGCCAGGATGGTCTCGATCTCCTGACCTTGTGATCCGCCCGCCTCGGCCTCCCAAAGTGCTGGGATTACAGGCGTGAGCCACCGCGCCTGGCCCAAAAGCTTAATTTCTTATATTTTCTGTTGACTAAGGCACCAGTAACCCATTCTTCACCCTCCATTTGTATGGAAATTTAAAATTCTTTGGCTTTGCTCTGAATTTAATTAAAACTGCCTTTTACGAACAGACTTCGAGTTTTGCCATTGTCCCTCCCTAGTGGCTGATAAAGTAAAAAAACGCGCAACACTTTGTTCTCCTTTTTCTCATATTCATTGGGCTGTTGTATTCAGCCCAGTTTCATGCTTTCCCTGTGTCTTCACGGGTTGCTTTCCAAGCTGCCTTGTTGCTGGGTTTGCTGCTCTGCAGCAACCACAACTGGACCTTTGCAGCTGCCCCCATGTTCCTTCCACTAAAGTAGAGGGTTCTTTAAATGGAAAAACCTGTGGACTCTTAATATACCTCCCTTTAGTTAATACGCCAGGCAGCTTCTCATCTCAGCATTTACCTGTTAATATTTTTGTGAATAGTGCTCTCTACCTGTGGGTGGCCGCTCTCTTCCACTTGTCGTCTCCCCCCAGCCCCACGCTACATAATCTGCCATTCTTTTCCCTTTCTCTTCTTCCACAGACCCTCGTTACCGGGGCCCAAGATGTGGGATAGTACTGTTAGTATTACTTAGCTCTCTTGTCGATTTAAAAGATTTCTGGTTAAGGGAGGTGGGGGTCACTGTTCATGACTCTTAAAATACATGTTTTCTCTATAGAAAAGTAAAATGTGCTTATGGTCCCAAACAGTCAATTGACAAATTTTTTTTTTTGTTTTTTTTTGAGACGGAGTCTCGCTCTGTCGCCCGGGCTGGAGTGCAGTGGCCGGATCTCAGCTCACTGCAAGCTCCTCCTCCCGGGTTTACGCCATTCTCCTGCCTCAGCCTCCCGAGTAGCTGGGACTACAGGCGCCTGCCACCTCGCCCGGCTATTTTTTTGTATTTTTTAGTAGAGACGGGGTTTCACCGTGTTAGCCAGGATGGTCTCGATCTCCTGACCTCGTGATCCGCCCGTCTCGGCCTCCCAAAGTGCTGGGATTACAGGACAAATTTTTATAACAAAACTTCCTTGTAAAAACTAGGGATCACCTATATATTTCCTTTAAGATCTAGTTCTTTTTGTAGGTGTTCAGCAATGGTGATAAAGCAGAATATTCTCCTACCTCACATCATGAAAATCAGAAGATTATAGGCCTTCTCAAACTATAAGTCCCTCTTCTTGCCATTGGCCTTTCTGACTCTGGAATGACCACTGTTCGTTGAAAAATAGTTTTCTGACTATTGGCCTGGCTCTAACAGTTTGTTTGTTCATCCAGCAAATGTTTGAGTGATGACCATGTGCCAGAAATGTCAGGCATTTGTCCTTCCCTTGGTACCACATAGTGGTTTGCTAATGTTTGAGGGATTGTACTTGGACTGTCATAGCCTCTGCATTTGACCTTAAAATAGCTCTTCCTAGTAAGATTGTGCGATTTTTATTCACAGCTCTTTCATGTAGACTTACCTTTCCTTATAGAGCTGTCCTGATTAATAGCAGGCCAAGATTCTCCCAGTACCCCCTGTTGTCTCCTGTAGCTTTGATAATGCCTGAGAGACTCCTTGATGTAAGTCGCATGGATAGCGACTGTTTTTATGTTGGAATTTGTTCCAACATAATTAGAATCTGTTTGGCAAGTTGAAAGGTAAGTTGGCTCAGAGTTGCACAGTAGGGCATTAAATGTTTAAGCAAAGCATCTGTCCACACTCCCCTTTCCAATCTAGTGCCTTCCTTGAACTTTTTCCTGAGCTGCTATGTCCCTAATCCCCCTTGTTGGGAGGATTTTCATATCACCCTTCTGAGACCTGTCACCATGTCCTGTACTATTTGGAATTGGTTTTCCAGTCTTTCAACAACCTTTGCAGCTAACTTTATGTTTTAGAAGGGCTGGAGGTGTGGGCGCTATCTTTGGGTCTCAGGACCCAAAGATCCTTTAGTCAGTTGTTTGGTCTTCCAAGAGCCAGACATTAATACAGATTGAACTCCATCAGTCCCCTAATTGTCAGCCTTTACCTCCCTCTCAGAGCAAGGAATTTAGGGATTCTAAAGCTTAGTGTCCACACATCATTCTGCCAGACCTTAGAGCTTTAGAAGCTCAATCTAAAGTACTCTAACTCAGCGTAAACTATTACTGTCACTCTCTTGAACTCAGTCTCCATGAGCAGTCTTTTGTTAGAAATACATAGAACTGCTTAATGCCTAGAGGGTAGTGGATAGTGAAGGACGGTCAAGGTTGTATTTTTGACTGCTTAGGGATCCTTTGGATACAAGAAACAGAAATGTTCAAGCAGAAGAAAGGAGGGACTCATGGTAAGGATGCAGGGTATTTCGCAGAACCCAGGATGGGAAGTGCCTTTGGTTCTCGGGTGGAGCTGGAACTGCAGAGCTTTGCACCTAGTCCTTTCTCCCGCTTTCCTGTCTGGTTATGGTATGCGTGACCCCCAAATAGGCACTCCAGTCCTCAAGTCCACACCACCTTCCAACTCTGGGGATCACCATGAACAAATTCGCAATTTCTCATACTACTTTTTTTTTTTTTTTGAGGAGTCTTGCTGTGTCACCTCGGCTGGAGTGCAGTGGTGCAGTCTCAACTCACTGCAACCTCTTCCACCTCCCAGGTTCAAGCAGTTCTCTGCCTCAACCTCCCAAGTAGCTGGGATTACAGGTGCTTGCCACCATGCCCAGCTAATTTTCATGTTTTTAGTAGAGATGGGGTTTCACCATCTTGACTGGGCTGGTCTTGAACTCCTGACCTCGTGATCCACCCGCCTCGGCCTCCCAAAGTGCTGAGATGACAGGCGTGAGCCACCGCTTTCGGCCCATATTTCATATTCTTAAGAAAAACTACACTCAGCCCAGCACATTGATCAAGTATCTATCCTTGAGCATTTGGCCTTGCCAGGGAGAGCAGAGATGTGGCAGACTCCTTCAGCTGGAGACAGGGAGCTTCTCAGAGAAGTGAGCAGAGACTCCACAGACGCCCTAAAAAGGCTTCTACTCAAGGAGTAAAGCCTCTACTCCTGCCTTTTTGCTAGTGGAAAGGAAGGCATGGGAGTTTTTCTGGGACATCATAGAAATTCTTAGGTTTAACTTAATTCTGGTCATTGTCTTCTTTATTTCCTGTTTTTCTTCCCTTTGTCAGTCTTGGCATCCAAGATTTCTTACCTCCCTCTTGTGGGCCAGCCTGTCCTGTTCCAGAGCTAGCCTGTTCCTGGGTGGCCTTCCTTAGCCTCCATTCATCCTCAGGTCTTTTGCCTTCTTCCGTGTTATTTAGAAAGCAGAATCTAATAACGGGTGCCACTGTAGCCACTATCCATGGACTTCTGGGTCCTCTTCAGGTTTGAGTGCTTGGAAATGTTTATTCTCTGGGCTTGTGGCCTGTCTCCTCCACTCTCCTCCTTACCCTCTCCCTCCTTCCTGTGTGAGGGCTGCTCTGCAGTAATGTTCTCAGGCAAGCCTTCCTAGGCACCTCAGAAACTACTTTGCCAGAGCCAGTAAGAATATATAATATTGGAGCCGTTGCCAGGATAGAAATTAAATATAGATTCCAGTTTAGGATAGAGTTTTTACTGAGAGCTCTTTAGACAGTATACCTGTGTCTTCTCTGGCAATTGCTTTATTTTAGTCCTATATAAAAGCTTTCCTTTTCTTTTTTTTTTTTTTAACTATGCTTTTGCTTGCCTGAATCTTTTGATCTTACATTTTTCTCATTGTAGAGCCTGTCCTGAGTTGTAAGGTATTTCATACTGCCTTACTTAAAAGTTTATTAAACTACTAGAATCATTTGATACACACAGAAATTACCTGATAATCCAAAGATGTCCATCAAGGGAGGAAGGATGGGTCATCAGACTTTGCCTTTGATGTTGTAGTCTAGGCTCCTGGGTAAGCAGCAGAGGGACAGCAGTGCCATGTGCCTTCACCGTGTCCCAGGAAACCTGGGGTGGTTCCTGTGGGAAATACCAGTGTTTCTTGGTTCTGAAAAGTAGCAAAAGAGTAAGAGATGGGGAAATAGGGATGGGGAGAGCAAGCCCCGCACGCCCGTGGTGAGTCAGGTGGGGAGCACAGGTGGAAGGGCTGGCTGTTGACAGACAGGCTAAGCTGTGTGGCGCTCTTGTCGCCCCTTCCTGGGTACAGAGCTTGAGAAAAATGCAGCCGACCACTCCCTGTATTTGTATAGAGCAAAGCCCAAAAGCCAACCTCAGATCTCCTGATTTGGCAGCTGAAGAAATCAGCAGAGTCCTGATTGCCTGATTCAGTTCCAAAAATGAATGTCAGGCCCCTCCCCGCCCCCACCCCCACCCCCACCCACATTGCCTCTCCTACATTCTCCTTCTACCCTTAAATCAGACAGGAGGCCAGAGAGGAGTATTGCTCAATGCGTGCTACGTGCAACTCCTCAGGCCTTGCGCCACCTCCATGCTGAGCCCTGAAGCAGGGTGTCCTGGGTGCCTGTGTGTCAGCTCCCTCCTCTCTACCTACCTCTGACCTTGTTGTGGGTGAGGGTAGCCATGCTTATGGCCGTCTTAAAACTGGAGAGGCGGAGAACTACTTAGGAGTCTGTAGGCCATGTGTTGTCTTCCATGGCCTCTTTTCTCCTGCTGTCTGGGTGAGTGAGCCTGCAACGCAATGCCCACGAGAGTAAATGCCTCCTGACCTACCCTGCTCAGCACTGTTCTAGTGTCTTGGCCTTGAAAGAAAAGCCTGACTTCCTGCTGAAACATGTGGTAGTGGCATGGCAGCTATGAGGCACCTCCTACATCTGTTTTCTGGCTGTGGTGACTTGGGATTTTTAACCTTATATATCTTTTTCCTTTACTCAAAACAAAACAATTTTTAGCACACTGAAAAAAAAAAAAAAAGCCAAATGTTTTGTGCCTTTCTAAGGCAGCACTGTATCCCAGGCTGCATTTTAGGACTTAATATGGAAATACCAGAGTCTGAGCTCCTCTACCTTGAGTTTCATTAGTCCTTAGTGTCTAGGAGATAGGAAAGAATGCTCTCTGTGACTGGAGAGGTGACAGGCAGGTGCGGTGTGTCCGGAGCCCCTTTCTCCTGCCCTGAGACTTCAGGGGAGGAGAGAAGCGTTGTACCCTGGGATCATTTGGTTGGTTCCAATCACAAGCTTAGTTATCAGGTTGCATGCCTTGTCTCCTGCAAGAAACAGAATGTTCCACAATTCCCAGGTAAACTCTGGACCATTCCAAGTGTCCTAGCCTCCTGATGACATTAATTACCCAATTGTGTGGAGGAGTGTAGGATGGACTCTCCTGAGAAGGGGAGGTTGGTGGTCTTGTCTTTTCTTTTTGCTGGATCCTGAACTGGTCTAGACCTCCTGCACCCACCCCCCGTCCCCATCAGATGTGGCTGGCCTTTCATTTGAAGGCTTCAGACTTAAAGCATTAAGCAGCTAGTGCCCTCTGCAGGGCCTGGTTTCCCCAGGGAAGGGCAGCAAGGAACACGGACCAGAAGCCTGTCCTCAGTAATGTGACTATAGTGAGCTTTAGCAGAAGTTTTTCTATATAATGACATTTTACTTATCTCTTACCCTTTCCTCAGTTTTCCCTTGCCTTTAACTAATAAAGAATTGGGAGATAGAAATGTTAAAGTCCTTCTTATTCAAGATTTTGAAATTCTTAGCCTGGGGGTGCTGGAGAGAACCTGATGCTTTCTCCAGAATGAAGAGTCCCAATTTGTATATCAGTGTTAAGAAGAAAACAAACACATAGATAAGATTTTCGTGGACTATTTTAAAAATGTGTCATTAATATAAAAAAATTTATATTAGCAGTATTTAATCATTCTCACCTGTAAAGAATAAGAAAAACAGAAGGTAAATATTCTTACAGAGAATAGCAGAGCTTTAAGATTCATTTTCATTTTAAGTCCATTTTATTTTGCCAGTGTATTAATGTTTAGAAGTCTGTTATACTAATGTTATTTATTAATTTTTTTCATTTCCATACACAGTTAACTAAAGAGCTTTTTCAAGCACCCATGTCTGTAAAAAAATATTTTTAAATAAAGTTTCTTTTGTTGTAGCGGACTTGAGTTCTTGCTCATTCAGGGGGTTCGGAGGCAATAGCTGAGTTGCCGTAGGACCAAATGCCAAGGCCCCGTGCCTCACGGCGGTGAGCCTGAGCTGCTGTCTCGAGGGCAGTTCCAAATGGCAGGAAAGCATAGGAAGGGGACACAGCTCCTGCTAACAGCCTACCAGGCCCTTCATGCTGCGTCATCAGCGCAGTTTGGCTGCTGAAAAGTAGAGTGACTGTCCGCTGTGTGGTAGAACTTGAGCCATTTGCTCAGAAGCAGAGGTAACCCCTGATCTCTGCTGCCAACTGGAAACGGTTCTGTGTGCCTTTTGGTTGTAGTTTCAGGGGCCCCCAGGTTCCTGTGGTACCCATGATGAATAAAAAGCAATGTAAGACTTCTGGGACAATTAAGCTTTATTTTTCATATATATATACACATATATAAAGGAAACAGTTTGCAAACTTACACACCTGACAAAACCATATATACACACATATGTATGCATACACACAGACACACACCCACAGCTGTAGCCAGGCCCGTTTTTCATCCCTAAGTACCATTCTCTCATTTGGGCCCTTCTAGGTTGGGGCTGCTGAGCTTGGTTTGTAGAAGTTTGGTGCTAATATAACCACAGCTTTAATCCCCGGGAAAGACAGTGTAGCCCTCATCTTTGTCCGCTTCCCCTGCCTTTCACTCATGTGATCCATCAAGACAGCCATGGGAGCCAAGTGAACACGGGCAGTTGAGGCTAATTCACTTGAACTCAAAAACCCAGCTTCCTCACTGCAGGCACGTATTTTTTTTTTTTTTCTTTTTTTTCTTTTTTTTTTTTTTTTTTTGAGACGGAGTCTTGCTCTGTCGCCCAGGCTGGGGTGCAATAACACGATCTCAGCTCACTGCAAGCTCCGCCTCCCGGGTTCACACCATTCTCCCGCCTCAGCCTCCCGAGTAGCTGGGACTACAGGCGCCGACCACTATGCCCGGCTAATTTTTTTTTTGTATTTTTAGTAGAGACGGGGTTTGACCGTGTTAGCCAGGATGGTCTCAATCTCCTGACCTTGTGATCCACCTGCCTTGGCCTCCCAAAGTGCTGGGATTACAGGCGTGAGCCACCGCACCCGGCTCCGGCACGTATCTTTTAAGGAATGACACCAGTTCCTGGCTTCTGCCCAAAGAAAAAAATGTCACAGGAGACTTGGAAGAGGCAGACAGGAGGGTGGTGGCGGCAACACTGCAGCTGTTTCTGGATGCTGCTGGGGTGCTCTCCAGAGCCGGTGTGAACAGCGCACTTAAACATGAGCAGGCGCCTGGCTCCAGTGCGTCCTCACTTCAGTGGTGCACTTGGATGATGGAAGCCATCCTTTGGGGCAGGAAACCAGCTCAGCGAGGCTACCCAGCTCAGCTGCTGGCAGGAGCCAGGTATTTACAGCCGTAATGTGTGTAAAGAAAAAATACGTAGGCCGGGCACGGTGGCTCAAGCCTGTAATCCCAGCACTTTGGGAGGCTGAGACGGGCGGATCACGAGGTCAGGAGATCGAGACCATCCTGGCTAACACAGTGAAACCCCATCTCTACTAAAAAATACAGAAAACTAGCCGGGCGAGGTGGCGGGCGCCTGTAGTGCCAGCTACTCGGGAGGCTGAGGCAGGAGAATGGCGGGAACCCGGGAGGCAGAGCTTGCAGTGAGCTGAGATCCGGCCACTGCACTCCAGCCTGGGCGACAGAGCGAGACTCCGTCTCAAAAAAAAAAGAAAAAAATACGTCTGCAAGAAACTCTCCTACCCGCTCGGGAGGCTGGGGCTCCTTGCTTGGGATGAGCTTCACTCAATGTGGAGACGGTGGCAGACTGGTCCTTGAAAAGCGGGCCTTCTAGGGCCAAGTGAGGTTCTCAGGACAGCTCTGGTCCTAACCCAGTGGCCCTCTGAAAGGGGGTGTGCAGGCGAGTGGAGCAGGAGGCTTCTCTCTAGTCCCTTTGGAGGCTTTGGCTGAGAGAAGAGTGAGCAGGGAGCTGGGAATGGTCCAGGCAGGGAAGGGAACTGAAGTGATTCGGGGCTAATGCCTCAGATCGATGTATTTCTCTCCCTAAAAATGGGAAGGGGAGAAGAGGGAAACACGGAGGTGGTGCTCAGAGTTGAAGGTGTGAGCACCGAGAGGAAGGAGAGATGGAAGCAGAAGCCGATGAACTTGGTGCGGCAGCCTTGGGGCGGAAGCGAGGATGGGCATGGCAGGCCAGGGAAGGAGGGCGGTCCCCATTTGACTGCACTGGTGGAATGGCCACACCCAGAGTCATGGGCATTGGTCAGGAAAAGGTGATGGACAGGGTTTTTCTCAGTCTTCCTCCAAGCTCCCTCAGCCACCTGCCTGGCCCTGCCATCTGTGAGTGGTGTTAAGAAGGCAAGATGGGGCCTGCTCCCTGTCTCCGACAAAGAGGGTGAAGGATAGAGAGTTAGAACCGTTAGCCCCTGCTGCCCCCGGTCCCTGAGGATGTGGTAGGCTCTGGCCACAGGAACCGCCTCCTACCTGGTCTCCTGGAGCCCTCTTGTCACCGCCGCTGCCCTGCAGGAGGCCCATCTCTTCTGGGAGCTTATCTGACTTAACTTCAACTACAAATTCACTCTTACGAGACGGGGGCAGCGTGCTGGGAGGAGGGAGGGAGGCGAGAGGTTGGCACCTCAGGGCCACAGGAAGGGAAGGGCCTGCTGTGAAGGATGTGGGATGGATGAGGGCTCCTTGCTCCAGGGCCAGCCCAGGGCAGGGAAGCAGGTCATGAGACCATGTGGCTGATGGAAGCTGGGCAGTGGGCAGTGGGCAGTGGAGCAGGGAGCACCCTGGCCCAGGGCCCCACTCCTGCTCTCGAGGGGCAGGCAGGCGCTGGGCAGGCAGCAGGCTGGGTGGCAAGATGGGTGGGGGTGGAGGGGCCAGTGTTGGGCTTACATCTCCTGCTTGCCTGAGCGCCCGCACGGCAGCTTGCCCTTCTTATAGAGGAAATAGAGGACAGCACCCAGCACTGCCAGGACCAGGATGCACACAATCACAGCCACGATGACCACGCCCTGGCTCTCCGGCTCTGGCAGCTTTCTCTCTGCACCACAAAGACACTCGTCGTCACTCCCTGCTCCAGGCCATCTCGTCACCATTGCTGCCCCAGCCAGTCCAAGGCCGACAAGATGGGGCTGCTACTCACCTTTCCGGACAGGGCTCTCTGGGAAGGGACAGGGCAGAAAGGATGCCCTGGCAGAGCCCTGTTCTCTTGCTAGGCCTGGCTTACCTGTGGAGGTGCTGTTGGCTCTGGTATGAGGACTGGCTGTGGAAGTGCTGAGGCCAGTGGTTGTGTTGGAGTCTGGTGTGAGGGTGGTTAAATTGACTAGGAGGCAGAGGGAGGGGTGTTAGGAGAAGCGCAAGTTACTGCCCGTGCCTGGGCCTGCCCCTGCCATCCCCTGCAGGGATGCAGCCCTCACCCAGCTCCAGGAAGAGGACGCTGGTGTTTTTGCCCAGGTCGCTGGAGGCCGTGCATTCAACACCTGTCTCCAACAGCTCTGGGGTCACGAGGACATTCAGGGTGCTCAGGATTCGCTGTGGATCTTGGTCTTGTTCACTTGTCTGCAAGGAAAGGAAGGAGGCAGCTCAGGGGATGGGGAGGATCTCTGGTCCTGGCCGCAAAGCCCAGGCCGGGATTAGGAGTGTGTGGCAGATGAGACACCTGCTCACCGTGCCGTTGGCGTTCCAGGAGATGGTGGGCCGGGGGTGTCCTGATGCTTCACAAGACAGATTCAACATCATATTCTCTTTCACCCACACCTTCCTCTCCTTGAATGCCATCCAAGGGGGACCTTGGGGAGGTAGGGAGGGGTGAGGCGGCAAGCCCAGCTAGCCTGCCTCCCCTCCGCACCAGAGCTCCCCAGAGCAGCAGGCGGCTTCTTGTCAAAGAGCTTAAAAACCACCCCACTTGGGGTGACCTGGTCTCTACCCAGAGGGAGGGCCTCACCAAAAACGGCCACATTGACCAGCTGTGTGCGGTTCAGGCCGGGTATGCTGGGCACGGAGGCCACACAGCGGTAGCCGCCTCCTGCCTCCCGTTTCAGGTCATGCAACTGGAGCACAGGCCCCCTTTCCAGCACCTGGCCTGTCTGGGGTGAGAGATGGGTCAGAGGGTCTGGGAAAGAGCACACTCGGGTCACCCCCAGCCCCACTCACCCATCAGCCCCTTGCTCCAGACCCGCCTGGGTACCTCTTCTCTCAGCCACTGGAACTCGAGGTCCTGGCTACTCTCTGCCTCACAAGTCAGGGTGAGGCTGCTGCCTTCCTGTCTCTCAGGGGCTGCGGGACTCACTCGGACATCAGATACATCTGGGGGTACAGCAATCATGTCACCCGGGGCAGGGCAGGGCCAGTTCCCTATTGCCCCAGTCTGGTCCCCCTGTCCTGGGTCCCCAGCTCCTCACAGTTCACCAGTAGTTCCTGTGGTTCACTCGGCAGCGATATCATGGTGTCCAAGTCCAGGCCCTGACATTCATAGAGCCCACTGTGTTCCTTCTGGGCGGGCTCCAGCACCAGGATCCCGTTGTCGTTGGTTGTCTCTTCTTCTGCCTCCCTGGTGCTGGGGTTCTGGGGAAGACTGGGGAGGTGAGCAGAGTGCACCTCCTGCCACTCCACCCGGGCCTCTGCTTGCATCCCCATCTGCACCCAGCACAAAGCCCCCACACCTGCTTGCTGATGCTGAAGTGTGGTGGAGGGTTGCCATCAGCCAAACACCTGATTTCCACGCGGTCCCCTTCCTTCAGCATTCCCACGGGCTCCACTTCCAACCACACTTTTTCTGTCGGGTCTGCATAGGCAAAGGGGGTAGCTCTTGGCCCATGAGTCAACCCTGGGCTGGATAGGGAGGGGCTGGCAGGAGTTTCCAGCAGCCCCAGCCCCAGTGAGCAGAGAGTCAGGTTAGCACTCACAGAAAACAGGGACAGTGACTTCCCTGGACTCCTTCATGTGGTTCCCACTGGGCAGCCGGTAGTTGAGCTCACAGTAAAACTGGGCATCTTTGTCTTCTTTCACCAGCTGTGCCTTCAGAATACTCTGCAAGGTGTACAAACCACTCGACTCCACAGTCTGGGACGACTGAATGTGGACCCCTGGGCAGGGAGGAAGGGGAGGAAGACTCAGCCTCAGTCCCACCTCCAACCCCACCCTAGGGTTGTCCACTGGGTTGGTAGGGGACCATCTAAAGAGTCCCCTGTGCCCTGTAGAGGGCCAGGTACAAATGCAAGCTGGAAACCCTTCAACCCAGCACTTTTACTGCTCAGGGTCATCCCTAGGAAAACATTTACAGGTCTGCTCATGCTCATATCCAAGGATGTGTGCAAAGAATGCTGCAATGATAAAAACGAGCAGCTGTCTAGATGTCCACTAACTGGGGAATGGTGAACTCGACTACATGATATGCATAGTATGGAAAATTCAGCAGTAAGCAAAACCATCAGCTGATCTAAATAGACTGACCCAGAAGGATCATACAAAAGAAATTGTCTAACGATGTATACCATACAACACCACTTAGATCGGGCTTTCTCAGCACTACTGATAATTTTTTTTTTTTTTTGAGACGGAGTTTCACTCTTGTTGCCCAGGCTGGAGCGCAATGGTGCAATCTCGGCTCACCGCAACCTCCACCTACCTCCTGGGTTCAAGTGATTCTCCTGCCTCAGCCTCCTGAGTAGCTGGGATTACAGGCATGTGCCACCACGCCTGGCTAATTTTGTATTTTCAGTAGAGATGGGGTTTCTCCATGTTGGTCAGGCTGGTCTTGAACTCCTGACCTCAGGTTATCCGCCCACCTCGGCCTCCCAAAGTGCTGGGATTATAGGCGTGAGCCCAGCCAGCACTACTGATGTTTTAGGCCACATTGATTCTTTATTGTAGGGGCTGTCCTATGCACTGTAGGATGTTAGCAACATCCTTGGCCTCTCTACCTGCTAGATGGCAGTAGCACCCCCTCTATGTGTGACAACCAAAAATATCTCCAGACATTGTCAAATATCTCCTAGGAGGAGGGGTACAAAATCACCCCTGGTTAAGAATGACTGATTTAGATAATAAAAAACAAAAGCCTATATCGTTCTAGAAATGTTTCTGTATATGAGCAAATACATAGAAATAGGCTTGAAAGAACACACCCTGATAGCAGATATTATTTCTGGGAGGGGGGTGTCAGGCAAGAAGAAACTTTTAGATTTTTTGTCAGTTTAAATTCTCATGAAAATATTTTTAAGAACCATTTGTATAATTTTTTTTTAGTTAAAAAGCTTAAAGAAAACATAAGGCAAGTTCCTGTGTAGTACCATAGGGACAGCTCTTTTTAAGAGACGGGGTCTCGCTCTGTCACCCAGGCTGGAGTGAGGTGGCGCAATCCTAGCTCACTGCAGCCTCCATTTCCTGGGCTCATATGATCCTCCTGCCTCAGCCTCCCAAGTAGCTGGGACCACAGGCACACACCACCATGTCCGGCTAACTTTTTTATTTTCTGTAGAGACGGGGTCACCCTATGTTGTCCAAGGTGGTCTTGAACTCCTGGCCTCCAGAGATCCTCCTGCCTTGGCCTCCCACAGCGCTGAGATTACAGGTGTGAGCCACCACACCTGGCACAAGGGTGGCTTTTGGGAGCAGAAAGGGCTACTCACGGTTCTTCTCCTCCTTCAGAGGCCGGCCATTCTTGTACCAGATGACTTGAGGAATGGGGTACCCGTTCCTCCCTACACAGGTAGCGACCTAAGGAGCACAGGGTCTGAGTCTCCCTGCCTCCCAGCCCTCTGCAAGCCCCATCTCAGCTGCTGCGCACCAGCTGGCCAGCCCATCTGCCACACATCTCACCTCCTCAGGCTCCTTACTGTCCACAGGGATGCCCAGGGCGTTGACCTGGATGTTTGGCTCCTCTGGAGCTTCTACAAGAAAATAGAAATGAGGGGGACATGCGACCACGCCCCACCACCCTCACTACTCAGCTGGCAGACATGGGGTCACGCACTGTAGACGCGGAGTTGGATGCGATGCTCCTGGGACCGAGGGCGCTTGCCCTGGCACAAGAAGATGCGCTCGTCGTGGGGGGTGACTTGAGTCAGGGCCAGAGTAGCCCCTCTGTCCTGGAGGCTGAGCCGGTGCTGGTACTCCCCAGGTTCACTCTGGCCCTGGCCCTGGCGCACACGGAAGATGGGTACCCGCTTCTCCTTGTGGACCTAATGGGAGGGGATACAGAGGAGGAGAGGGTCCTGGGCTACGAGAGAGGCACAGCCTCCCGCCCCGGGCTGCTCTTGCAGGAGCCCAAGCACTCACAGAAAACCAGTCGACATGGCTGAGGTTGCCTTGGGACTGGGAGAGGCCGCACTTCAGAAGGGCTGTGCTGCCCACTTCCACCTCCACCAGCTCAGGCGCAGGCTGCTCAGCCTCTCCGGGCACACCTGGGGGAGGGAGGCGGGGCCCCCCGCAGCTGTGTCAGCGCCAGCGGCTGTCCGCCCTCCCCTCGCAGCGCTGCTGCAGCTGTTTTTCCTGCCACTCAGAGCGTCTGCAGAGGGCCCTCTCCTCTGAACGCTGGACCCCCCGACCCGCGCCCCACCTGGGCCAGCCCTCTCCCCGTCCAGGAGACCCCAGGAGACCCCAGAGATTGAGCAGAGACTGAGCACCGAGCAGCTCCAGCTGAGGCTGGTAGAGGGGCTGAGAGGGGCAACTCAGGCTTCGGGCCAAGAGGGAAGGCCCCTTTCCTTCCAGGCCCCCTCCTCTCCGGGTGAGCTCAGAGTGTGGGAATGCAAGGCATGTGCCAGGCTGGGGCACACAGGCCCTTTTGTGTCACTACCGCCAGGGGAAGACACCACTACTCTACCCTCTGCCCTCCAAAATCCCTGCCCTAACTCCCCACAAGACCCAGCGGGCTAACTCTGGCGGAAGTTCCCGTCTCATGCTCCCTCAGCAGCACCTCCATAAACACTCCGCACACACCCGGGGACCCCACCCTGGGAAGCTGGTAAGGATGGAGAGGTCAGAGTCTCCTCCAGGGGTCAGGGCAAGGGCCAGGCAGTGGGCAGGAGTGACGTCAGTGGTGCCAGCGTGCTGCCAGCCCTGTGAGGAGGTGATGTCACTCGACACCATCTGCCTGGGCTCTGGGATGCCTGGGTTGTTGCCTTGGCTCTCGGACAAGGAGGGCAGGTGGAAGGAGGGGTCTCCAACCTGGAGCCTCAGACCCCTGACTCCTTCTCCCAGAGTTAGAAGAGCAGGGCAGGGTGGAGCTGGACCGGCTGCAACTGTGGAGCCCGATTTAGCCCTTTCCCCAGAAATAAAGTCAGCCTGGGAGGCAGTAGCCTGGAATACCCCAGGGACATGGTTGGCACTGGGCATGAGGCCAGCGAGCTGGGTATTGCCTAGCCCTCCCCTTCCCCAGCCGGACAGCGGCTGGGACGGCGGACCGGGAGCTAAGAGAAACACGCGACACCGCTGCGGGCCATACAAGGGCAGCGTGGACCCGAGAGTGCCCGGCTACCAGGCGGATCCAGAGAAACGCTCCAAGGTGCCCGGGCGCTCTTCCCACCTGAATGTGGTCCCCAAAATAAGCCAGCGGGCGCTTCCAGTATGGGAATCCTCCATCCCTCATCTCTGTCACCTATGATCCCATCACTTGGGGAGACGCGAGGCGACCCACACCGCCCCGCAACCCATGCCAACGCCCAGCTCTGGCGGGAGCCGCCGAACCTCCCGCTCTCGCTCACCTCCAGCCTGGCGCGATGCCCAGGCGGGAGGGAGAAGGGGTGGGCCGGCGCACCCCCTCCAGCGAAGGAAGCTGCCTTTTCCAGCAACAGGCGGGCGCGGAATTCAGGCTTTGAGGATGCGCCCCAGCTGTGCCTCCTGCCCGGCTTCAGTTGCGGGCCTCCAGAGTGAGCACCTCAGGGACGACTCCCCCCAGCACCCCGAAAGGCTGAGCTCCACCCCTTCTCGCTCCCAGAAGCAGCCTCCTCCCCGCCTTCCCAGTGCTGCTCCCGGGATACTCTAGAATCCCCGCTGCAAACTGGCTGCAAAGAAGAGTTGCTCGTGAGCAAGGCGCCCGGGGGTCGGGGACCCGGGGAGGAGGCGCGTCCTCCCGGACGCAACGCCCCTACCCTGCCGCGCCGCTGGCTCTGCTCCCAGGCACGCTTTACCGTAGACCCCTAGCCGGGGCGCGGCACCCCTGCGAACTCACTCACCCGCGACGCGAGGACAGCAGCAGCAGGCGACGAGCAAGAAGGCGCAGACCAGCCTGGGAAGCCCCATGCTTCCCCGCCGGAGGGCGAGAGCCAAGTGAGCAGCTCAAGGCTGCCGGGGGCTGACGTCAGGGGGGCGGGGGAGGGGGCCCGGAGCGCCCGGGCCCGCCCCGCCCCGCGCAGCCCCCAGCCCCCGCCCCGCGCGCCGCAGCCCTAGGGGGCGGGCCCCGGCGCCGCCAGCCCGGGAGCTGCGCCCAGGAGCGCAGCCGGAGGTAGGCCGGAGCCGGACTCCCAGGCTCCTGGCTTGGGAAGGCTGAGGGGGTAGTGACAGGTGTCTAGGGGTCTGAATGACCGAGGTGGCAGCGAAGAGAAGCTGTCCCGGATGCCCGGAGTCGCCCCGGGTCGAAGCCAGCTAGGCTCACCCCTGTTGAGCCCCTGCCAGCCAATGTAGCCTCTGGGGGACCTCCTGGGGGAGGAGCAGTAGCGGACCTGGTCCTCGGTGTCCCCAAGGGGCCTCCCAATTGGCTCCCCTCCCCTGCCACAGAGAATTCAGGCCGGCCTCGATCGCTTCCCAGAACGATTGCACCACTGTCGCTGCCGCCGGCCTGGCACTGCCTCAGCCTCACAGTGCTGGCAGCTTTGGGAGAAGAACCCTGCACCAGTCCCACAGACCAGAGGTACCTGCATGGGGAGTGGAGACGGTGCCTTCTGGGCTGTCCCTTCAAACCCAAGCTGCTGCAAGTCTAGCCTTTGACCAGAGAAAGGAAGGAGGGGGCTGAATTCGCAGGCCCAAGGGTTTACACTTGTCCAGACCTGGGCCTTGAGAATCATGTTTCTTCCCTCTTCACTCTGGAGCCTACCCTGGGACTCATTTTCCCCTCACCTAAGAGAAAGAAACAAGGAGAAGAAAGAGTTAATGGACGAGGGTCCCCAGCCTGACCCTGCAAACCTGTTGCTGTTCCCGATAATTGAAAGGATCCCGGCAGCACTGACCCCACCCCGTCTTCCCCTGTTGATGGTGGGTCCATAGCTGAGGGAAGAACCAAATCGGCCCTGCTTGGGTGGGGAGCTCTGCAGCTGCTCTTCTCCCAAAAAGACTTCTCCCTGGGTCTTCTGGCCTCTTGAACTAAGGCTCTAGGGAGGGGGAGGGGCTCTTGCCTCACTGTGACCCCCGCAGCCTGGCTTCAGAAAAGGGGTCCACATCTCCTGGTGCGCCTTCAGGGGCCTGGATTTGGGTAGAGGTGTGTTGCCCAGCGGGGCCACCCCTCTGCTGGCTGCGGGAGGTGGAGGGTGAGCCGGCAAACCCCAGAGATGGCCAGGTGACTTGAGAGCATACTCAGGGTGGCATTTTGATGACGCAGAGATGACTGGCAAACCACACCAGCCTTGTCATTCAGAGCTTTGCCGACCCCTCCTCCATGGCCATTAGTCTCCAGCCAGAGGCTGTGCAGAACCCAGGCCCGCCGGGCCAGGGGCCTGGAGCCTGGAGCCTGGAGCCTGCAGGGAGAACAAGAGGAGGACCCTGGCTCCCCCTCCAGAGTGAATTTATGGACTGGCCCCAGGCCCAGAGCTGAATAGATGAGAATATTTTGTCTGCTGGGCTGGAGTGGGAATGGTTGAAGGATGCCATTTGCCCTGGCAGGCCTGGCTGGGCATGGAGCTGGCTTCCCTGCCCAACCCCCTTCCTTCACTTAACACCATTAACTAATCATTCGCCTCTCTGGCCTGAAAACAAAGCCAGCTAACCACCAAGGACAGTCAGTTCTTAATTCTTCTTCCGCTGGAGGAGAGTGAAGCCAGGTGGGGGTGGAGGATTTTTCTCTGCAGTGAAAGGGAAATGAGGTTAGAGCCTAGAGTCCAGGGTGACGTCCCCTCCCCTGCATGGCCCCACCAAACAAGCACAGAAGACTGTCCTTTAAGGAAGCCAGTAGCCTGGGGCTGTCTAGGCTGCTCGGGAGTGGGTCATAGCCTCAGGATAGACAGCTTCGGGATGGTCTCATGAGGTGGGCACTTTGGGATTCCAAACTAAAGAGGGGTCAGGACCTCGGAGAGGACTCAGGAATGGAGGCAGGGAGCAGGGTTGAGGGAGCGGAAGGTGAAGGGGAGAGGAAGGTGAAGGGGATCAGCCCTCAGCTCCCCTTAGAGGCCGGAGGCTAGCACTCCAGCAGCAGCAAGAGAGAGAAGGTGGCTGCTGGACTTCCAGCAGGACAGGATTGACAGCCAGCAGAAGGGAGTTGGAGGAGGAGGCCATGGCCTTCCACCCTGCAGGGCCCCAGCACATGGTCTGGGTTGGAAGAGCCTGGCTCAGATGTAGGCCAGGGCCAGAAGAGGCCCTGGGGGCAGAGTCCTAATTCTTATTCTTTTTTCCCTCCTTGGGTTGCAGGCAAGAAGGCTGCTTTCCTCCAGCCCCATGGTGGACCTGGGCCCCTCAGACATGAGGGACCCTCCTGCGCATGATGCCCTCTGCATGTCTCTGGTATAGGTCTGATCACAGGTGGAGAAATTGAGGCCAGGTGGGGCGGGTGGGGGGGGTTCCTGGTTGGGCTCCTCAGCCACAGTCTCCTGGGTGGGTGGAGCTTTCAGCTCATTGTAAGGAGAAGTAGAGCCCTGGGGAGTTGGAGGTAAAAAGACAAGGATGGACCTGTCCCCAGAGGCCGGGAAGGGGCAAGACTGGAACCCAAGTGTCCTCTCTCAGCTCCAGCATAGGGAACTTAGTGACTTCCAACCCATCCTTCTGGATCCAGGGGCCTTGACCAGGATGTGAGGATGTGAGAAGGGTGGGCTGGGCCTTGAGGAAGGAAGCTGATAAAGAGGTGTTTGCAGCTGCTATGAGAACATGGGGTGGGGGAGTCCCAACAATCTTGGCAGTTATGGAGACTGGGGAACCTCCTGGCCAGGCCGGATAATAGGATCCGGCCTGGGTCTTTGGAGGGGGGGGAAGGTGGAGAATTTTTCCAGAATGTGGGTGTGAGTAGGAGAAGATTGTACTGAAGGAGTGAAAACAGGGTGGAAAAGGGTGGGGGGGCAGGAAACCGGATACTGTACTGGGGGGCCGGTGGGAGATGTGGGGGAAGAGATTGAATCGGGGGAAGCAGCCCTGCTCCCGCCGGACGCTGTCTCACCCATGTCCTTGCACCTGACCCAGGGCAGGAGGAAGGAGGCACAGCCCAGATGGAGGTGCACCCCACAACACCTTGGGAGAGAGGGAGGGTGGCCTTCTGGGGGATGGGAGGGGCTATTTTTAAACTTGGAAAAACCGTGAGTTCATCTCCATTCTGGAGGCTGCAAAGGCCCCATTGTACAGGGGTCTAGAGAGGGGGAGCAGAGGGAGGGGGCAACGGGCACAATGGGGAGGATTATGTTGGAGCAGGGTGGGGAGGGGGGTGGAGGGCGGAGAGCGGAGGAGGGGCTGTCTTCGTCACAGCTGGCCTACTGAACTCTGGGGTCGAGCCAGCCTGGGGCTTGAACTGGGGGGCGGGGCCCACCCTCACAAAGATCCCTGTTGGGGAACTGGGGTCTCTGACATCCGGTGGCCCATCATGGGGAGGGGGCTGACGGTGGGATTCCCACAGCCTGGCTTTCCCAGGGACCGCAGGGTCTGTTCCCAGGCTCCCAGCATTCCGACGACTCCCCTGAGAGCTGCTGGCCTCTTCCCTCCGCCCCTTCCCTGCCAGGGAGTGGGGGGAGAGAAGGAGAAAGGATGTGGATGCATCAGGACTCTTCCTGGGGATGATGGACTCTTAAGCCAGAGGCGGGGATTGGGTGGGCAGCAGTGGGTGGTTAGGGTAGGTTGAGGGGGATTATAGCCCTCCCATCAGAGCCCCCAACCCCGCGGACCCCTCTTCGGACCAGCTGGGGACTGTCCTTCTGGTACTCCCCGGCTTTAGGAGCCTCCGCACGGGGGCCAGCCCACCTGCCGGACCTCAGGCCTCCGGCACCCAGGGTCTCCACCCAGGGGACCCGGCCGCGGCGGGAAGGCGCCGGCGCTAAGCTCCCCAGGAGCCGGCCTCGAGGTCCCGCCCGGCGGAGGCAGGGGGCGGGGATCCGGCCGCTCGCCCCAACCCAAACATTACCATAAATGCTCAGGCGACCGCGGGTGGATGGGCGCGCGGGGACCCTGGGGCTCTCCGGAAGTCCCGGATCCGGTCCCCAGGCCCGACCCAGCGCGGGCCAGCGCAGTGATTCCGTCTGACCAGCAGTCCTCTTTACAAAGCGGTGCAGCCAGGGAAGGCAGAGCTGGGGTGGGCGCGGGGACAGGGTGGAGAAAACCCAGGCCGTAGGGGGCGTCTCGGGACTGCCTCCTGGGTAGGCAGTGAGACTGTGACCTCTGGTTAAAGAAAGAGTGGGGCCTTCTAGCCAGATGGCAGCGTCGGCTCCGCGGGGGCGCGGCTCGGTCTCCCTGCAGCTCTGCGTGTCCCGCTGCTGTTAGCGGTGATACCCTGGATCTCGGTTCCCCGACCCCAGCACGTAATCCCCTTCCCTCTCCTCTGCCCCCAGCCTGCACTTGGGGAAATGAAGGGTGATGGGGGCGGGGGTGGTAGCAGGATGCTGGGAGTTTACACCTCTCCCCTTCAGGGAAGTTCACATCCGCTCTCCAAAATACCGCCACCCAGGGAGAGGAATGTCCCCAGAGAGCTCTTCAAATTTGACTTTGAGTCGTCACTGAGGGAAGGGCCAGCTGGTCTACAGGAGGGAAACCTGTGGGAAACCTGGGGGCGCCATGTTGCCGTCTTCTGGCCACTCTCCTCCCTGAAGGACGCTCGGGCAGTTCCTCTTCCCTGCCACACGGGGCTGCCAGCAACCCAGGGGGAGCCTTGGAGAAGGTGGGTTCCATCCCACCCCCGGCGAGGCCTGGGACCCTCACTGCTCCTGCCAGGGCTGATATTGGAGCCGGGAGTAGAGAGGGGAGGAAAGAGGCCGGGCGCAGTGGCTCACGCCTGTAATCCCAGCACTCTGGGAGGCCGAGGCGGGCGGATCACAAGGTCAAGAGATCGAGACCATCCTGGCCAACATGGTGAAACCCCATCTCTACTAAAAATACAAAAATTAGCTGGGTGTGGTGGCGCGCACCTGTAGTCCCAGCTACTGGGGAGGCTGAGGCAGGAGAATTGCTTGAACCCAGGAGGCGGCAGTTGCAGTGAGCCGAGATCATGCCACTGCACTCCAGCCTGGGCGACAGAATGAGATTCTGTCTTAACAAAAAAACAAAAAATTGTGTTAACAGTTGACACTGTGGTGTGTACCTGTGGTCTCAGCTACTCGAGAGGCTAAGGTAGGAGGATTGCTTGAGCCCAGTAGTTCAAGGCCAGCCTGCACAACATATGGAGAACCTCATCTCCAAAAATAAACAAATAAATAATTGTGGTAAAATGCACATAACAGAATTTTAGCCAATTTAAACGTCAGCGTTCCGTGGTATTAAGCACATTCACAATGCTGTGCAGTTATCACCATTATCAAGTTCCAGAATTTTGTCTTCACTCCAAGGAACTAAAATTTGAACCAAGTTTTATCTAACTAACTCCAAAACCTGCACACTCTATGTGTAATAATTACAGCTGAATTAAGAGCTCAGTTGTGTGGTAAAGACAGGAAGTGTGACTGGGATTCAGAAAAGGGAGTGTCAATGTGGACTGTGCTGGCTAGGAAAGTCTTTCCAGAAATATGAAGCCTTCAATGAAAGGTCAGGTTTAGATAGGGAGGAGTGAGGAATGATCTTTTGAGGTAGGGGAAATGACAAGCAAAAAGAGAGAGATGGGACCCATGCAAGGGGCACCTATATGGACAACTACAGAATTTCCCTATCGGAAAGTGTCAGAGTAGCCATTCGGCTAGAAGATGGAGTTGGTGGGGTAGGTGGCTTGTCTTGAGATTATATTCACATAGCAATCCCGCTACTTTTTTTTTTTTTTTTTTTTTTTTTTGAGACAGGGTCTTCCTCAGTTGCCCAGGCGTAAGTGCAGTGGCTTGACCTCAGCTCACTGTAACCCCTGCCTCCTGGGTTCAAGCGATTCTTCTGCCTCAGCCTCCTGAGTAACTGGGATTACAGGCACACCACCACGCTTGGTTAATTTTTGTATTTTTAGTAGAGGTGGGGTTTCACCATGTTAGCCGGGCTGGTCTTGAACTCCTGGCCTCAAGTGATCCACCCGCCTCAGCCTCCCAAATTGTTGGGATTACAGGCGTGAGCCACCTCACCTGGCCTAGTCCACTACTTTCATTTCCAGTATCCATTTACTTGGAGCTCATTGAGGATAGCTTTATTTATGTATTTATTTTTACGTGGCACCTGTCAGGGCCTGGGTTTCACTGCCACACACGGGGCAGTGCATGGTGAGCTGAGGCCCCTAGAAGCTCTGGGCACTGAATCTCACTTGTGGCCACTGGCAAAGCCCAGGATGATTTTCATCCAACCCCGGGCTCCCCAACCAGAGGGATGTGAGTGGTTGACGCAGCCAGATCTACCTAAGTGGAGAGGGGGCTAGCTTTAGCTACACCATTACCCCTTGGCATCACCCTTGTGAGTTACATGGCTAAGCAGAAATTCAGCACGGTAGAGGGTACATGCACGTGGGAGCTTGGGCAGATGAGATGGGCTTAGGTTATAGGGGAACAGCTTAAGATAGGGTGGGCAATGGGGAGCCACTGCAGGTTCTTGAGCAATGGAAAAAATGATGTGACATTGGAATTTAGGTTTACTGTGGTTTCTTGATTTCATCTTGGCCTGAGAGCGCCCCCTGGTGCCGCTAGTTTGAATTGTTTTCTCATCTTACAGAGCAGGTGGGAGGATGGGGGACTGAAAAGCGGGATTGATGAATCGCAGAAGCCAGACTCTTGGGTCCTATTTCACTTCATCCTGGGTAATGACAGCCTTGCAACAAAGCTAGGGATGATATGCGGGCAGACAGGATTTGAGGTGAAGAGAGGCATTGTAGTTCCCTTCTCTGTCTCATAACTCGGTGCATATGTGTATTGTGATTTGGGATACGGCACACTAGTCAGGAACTAAGCTGGGGGCTGGAGACAGGATGATAACTAAAAACAAAGGTCATGTGCTTGAGAAACGTACAGTCTTGTGAGGGCGACATTCAAATAAATAATTATAACACAAAGAGCTGCATACCAGGGTGCAAATATGCACATAAAACAGTTACTTAACCCAGCCTGAGGTGATGAAAGAAGGCTTCTTGGAAGAGTTGATGTCTAGCTTCATTTTAGGTGATGAATAGGAGGTAACTAGGTAAATGGGAGTGGGCTGTGCTGTCTGAAGTGTGACAGAGCTCGCTATGTGCAGGGGGCTGCTAGGAGTTGGTTAATATTCTTCAAGGGAAGGCTGAGGTTAGTGAAGGATGAGGCCAGATTACAAAGGATTTGTAAGCCATGGTCAATTACTCAGAGCAACAGGCTGTGTATAAACGGTAGTGTTAAGCAAGGGAGCAACCACAAGTGACTTTAAATCCATTAGAGCTCAGGCCCCAGAGGGACAGAACAAAAGGCCCCTCTTACTAAGTTTCCATTTCCCTTCTCAGATCCCTCCTTTCCCTTGGGTGATGAGGTCGAAAACAGCCAATCCCTTCTGGGGAGCCTGCCTCCTGCACACTGAGTGTGGCCTTATTTTACCTCCAACAAGCCAGTTCATTTTATCATAATAGTCCCACAGTAGAATCAGAGGTAAGTGTGGGGAGGGGGACTCTTCCCTTATGTCATCCACATGTGACTGAGATCCCCTTGGCAACCTCTTGGAGGTGGGATACAGCACTTCACCGAGTCCACTAAAAACAATCCTTGCATCAACTCCACACAGTGGAGTACTATGCATCTGTTAAAAGAATGAGGACAGGCCGGGCACGGTGGCTCACACCCAACACTTTGGGAGGCCGAGGCAGGCCCATCACTGGAGGTCAGGAGTTCGAGACTAGCCTGGCCAACATGGTGAAATCCCCCTCTACTAAAAATACAAAAATTAGCCAGGCATAGTGGTGCATGCCTGTGGTCCCAGCTACTCGGGAGGCTGAGGCACAAGAATTGGTTGAACCTGGGAGGCAGAGGTTGCAGTGAGCCAAGATTGTGCCACTGCACCCTAGCCTGGGCAACAGAGCAAGACTCTGTCTCAAAAAAACAAAAACAGAAACAAAAACAAAACAAAAAACAATGAGGACAATCTCTATACACTGGTGTGGACTATAAGGGAATAAAACCCATTCAATTGGAATAAAAAAGGAATCCATGACTCCAAACTGATAATAAAAAGATATCCATAAACAGGCCGGGTGCGGTGGCTCACGCCTGTAATCCCAGCACTTTGGGAGGCTGAGGTGGGTGGATCATGAGGTCAGGAGATCAAGACCATCCTGGCTAATACGGTGAAACCCCGTCTTTACTAAAAATACAAAAAATTAGCGGGGCGTGGTGGTGGGTGCCTGTAGTCCCAGCTACTCAGGAGGCTGAGGCAGGAGAATGGCGTGAATCTGGGAGGCGGAGCTTGCAGTGAGCTGAGATCGTGCCACTGCACTCCAGCCTGGGCTACAGAGCCAGACTCCGTCTCAAAAAAAAAAAAAAAAGATATCCATAAACAAATAAATGAGAAGGGAAGGCTATTCTTTACAGTCTTTACTGAACATGATTTTAAATTAAAAAGATAGGTATATGGCTGGGCAAGATGGCTCATACCTGTAATCCCAGCACTGTGGGAGGCCAAGGCAGGTGGGTGGCTTGAGCCCAGGAGTTTGAGACCAGCCCGGGCAACAGGACGAAAACCCATCTCTACCAAAACCCAAACAAAAACATTCCAATAATTAGCTGAGTGTGGTGGCGCATGCCTGTAATCCCAGCTATTCAGGAGGCCGAGGTGGGCAGATCGCTGGAGCCTGGGAAGTCAAAGCTGCAGTAAGACAAGATGGTGCCACTGTACTCTAGCCTGGATGACAGAGCAAGACCTGTCTCAAATGAATAAATAAATAAATAAATAATAAAAAACATACAAATAGCTACCTAAAGAGGGATAGAAGGAACACCCTCCACCCTCATAATATTTGTGAAGATAGGGCAGGGTATAAATGCAGGCTGTCATATCATACGTCTAAATATTTGAAATATTTGAAAGTTAACTAACTGTTTGGTATGCTCTATCCTCCTACCTTGACAAATATACCTTCTAATGACAAAATTTAAAAATATGTAAAACTGGCTGGGTATGATGGTTCACGCCTGTAATCCCAGCACTTTGGGAGGCTGAGGCAGGCAGATCACTTGACGTCAGGAGTTCAAGACCAGCCTGACCAACATGGTGAAATCTTGTCTCTACTAAAAGTACAAAAATTAGCAAGGCCTGGTAGCACCTGCCTGTAATCCCAGCTACTCGGGTGGCTGAGGCAGGAGAATCACTTGAACCCAGGAGACAGGGGTTGCAGTGAGCTGAGATTGTGCCATTACACTCCAGCCTGGGTGACAGAGAGATACTTTGTCTCAAAAAAAAAGTAAAGCTATGGTTTTTGTATGATCCAAAGTCAACAAAATATCCAAGATAAGTTAACTTAGCTATTATTGCATATATTATTACATATATTATTGCCTGGGTACGCTTATGATGGACTAGCAATATTTAGATGAGTAATAAAGTGATACACAATTCATAATTATCTATTTATTCCATAAATTAATTTTCCTTGCCTTCACTTCAGGAAATTCCTTAATTATGTTGTTATAATAAAACATTTCTCATAATTCATGTTCTATTGCCAATAATGCAATAATTGTTGTTATAATAAAACATTTCTCATAATTCATGTTCTATTGCCAATAATGCCAAATTAATTGGCCTTTCTTGAGTCATAGTTGTTCTGAGGTCTTCAAAAAAATAATATATATATATTTCTTGAGACAGTCTCGCTCTGTTGCCCAGGCTGGACTGCAGTGTGTGCGACTTCAGCTCACTGCACCCTCTGCCTTCCAGGTTCAAATGATTCTCCTACTTCAGCCTCCCAGGTAGCTGGGATTACAGGCACATGCCACCATGCCCTACTAATTTTTTGTGTTTTTAGTAGAGACAAGGTTTCACCATGTTGGCCAGGCGGGTCTCCAACTCCTGACCTCAAGTGATACACCTGCTTTGGCCTCCCAAACTGCTGGGATTACAGGCATGAGCCACCGCGCCCCGGGCAATTTGTTTTTGTTTTTGAGACAGAGTCTCATTCTGTCACCAGACTGGAGTGCAGTGGTGCCATCTCAGCTCACTGCAACATCTGCACTGTAGTGCAACCTCTACAACATGGGCTCAAGTGAATCTCCCACCTCAGCCTCCCAAGTAGCTGCGATCACTGTGCCACCGCACTCAGCTAATTTTTGTTTTAGGTTTTTTGGTAGTGATGGGGTTTTGCCATGTTGCCCAGGCTGGTCTTGAGCTCCTGGGCTCAAGTGATTTGCCCACCTCTGCCTCCCAAAATGCTGGGATTACAAGTGTGAGCCACCATGCCCGGCCTTAAATAATTAATTTATTATTATTATTATTATTATTTTTGAGATGGAGTCTTGCTCTGTCACCCAGGCTAGAGGGCAATGGCGCGATCTTGGCTTACTGCCATCTCTGCCTGCTGGTTTCAAGCGATTCTCCCACTTCGGCCTCCTGAGTAGCTGGGATTACAGGTACTCACCATCATGCCCAGCTACTTTCTGTATTTTTGTAGAGAGGGGGTTTCACCGTGTTGGCCAGGCTGTTCTTGAACTCCTGACCTTAGGTGATCCACCTGCCTTAGCCTCCCAAAGTTCTGGGATTACAGGCGTGAGCCACTGCGCCCGGCCAAAAAATTAATTTTAATATGGAGAAACTGCTCTGCTGAGGCCTTAGCAAATGAAATTATTACTAATATGTTAAGCAAGACTTAGATTCAGAAAGGAATCATAAATTTTATATGTCATGTTCAAATATTTTAAAGGGGTTACATATAATAAATATTTGATCCCAGAAAATATTTGAAATATTTTTATTTTTTTCTTCTTCTTATTATTTTTTGAAATGAGTCTCGCTCTGTCACCCATGCTGGAGTGTAGTAGTGCAGTCGCAGCTCACTGCAGCCTTGAACTTCCAGGCTCAAAGTGATCCTGCCACCTCAGCCTCCCAAATAGCTGGGACTCACAGCATGCGCCGTCACACTTGGCTAATTTATTTACTTATTATTTTAACATTTATAACAAACCTGCACATGTGTTTTATTTATTTATTTATTTATTTATTTATTTATTATTTATTTATTTATTTATTTAGTAGAGACAGTGTTTCACCATGTTGCCCAGTCTGATCTTGAACTCCTGGCCTCAAGTAATCCACCCACCTTGGCCTCCCAAAGTTTTGGGATTATAAGCATGAGCCACTGCGCCCAGACTCATTTTTAAACTTTCTGTAGTGTTGGGGTCTCTCTCATTATGTTGCCCAGGCTGTAAAATTGTTTAATCATATATAAATCTTTATCATTTATGGTGTAATTTTTTTTGCCATCTCTTAAATCATTTCTTAGGTGAGATATTATAATTCTTTAATGCTGAGATATTATAAAGAAAACCTCAAAAGGGAGTATGTGGCTACATTTCTTCAAATCTCTCTTCATTTGAGACTATAACTTGGTGTTGGCCAGAAAATTAGTTTGGAAATTATTGGCATGTGGGTTTTTTCCTTCATAGGTTATGGAATATATGGAGAATGAGAGAGAGAGAGATTGAGAGATAAATGACATCAAACTTAGAGAAAAGTTGCAAGGATAGTATGAAGAGTCCTCAAAGACGCTTTACCTAGAGTCACCAACTAATAACAGTTTTTGCTTTTTATTCATCACCATATCATATGTGTGTGCAACATGTGTATTTTTTTAATGAATTACCTGAGAGTAGGTTGCATACATCATGTCTCTATACCCCTTAATACTTCAGTATTTCCTAAAAACAAGGATTTTCTCCAATGTAACCATGGTACAGTTACCAGATTTAAAAAATTTAACTTACCCAGGCGCGGAGGCTCATGCCTGTAATCCTAGCACTTTGGGAGGCTGAGGTAGTGGATCACCTGAGGTCAGGAGTTCGAGACCAGCCTGACCAACATGGTGAAAGCCCGTCTCTACTAAAAACAAAACAAAACAAAATTAGCTGGGCATGGTGGTATGCACCTGTAATCCCAGCTACTCGGGAGGCTGAGGCAGAAGAATTCCTTGAACCCAGGAGGTGGAGGTTGTGGTGTGTCGAGATTGCACCACTGCATTCCAGCCTGGGCGACAAGAGCAAAACTCCATCTCAAAAAAAAAAGCAATACTTATTTCTAATCCATAGTCCTTATTCCAGTTGGACAAGAATACCAATAGTGTTGGCATTCTTGATACTTTTCCCTCTGGTACTGTATCCAGTCTAGAGTTCTCTGCTGCATTTAGTTGGCAGGTCTCATTTACTTTCCTTTAGTCTAGAAAAATTTCTCAGACTTTGTCTTTCATGTTTGTCAATTTGGATTTGCCTGATGTATCCTTATGCTTAGATTATGGCTGTGTACTCCAGGTTTGAGCAATGCGTAAGTAATATGTAGATTTAGCATCCCTTGGTGGTTCTAGCCTGAGCCAGTCTTTACTAGGATGGCTGTAAAATGGTGATTTTTTTTTTTTTCTTCCTGAGATGGAATTTTGCTCTTGTCGCCCAGGCTGGAGTGCAGTGGTGCGATCTCGGCTCATTGCATCCTCCGCCTCTCAGGTTTAAATGATTCTCCTGCTTCAGCCTCCCAAGTAGCTGGGATTACAGAAGCTCACCACCACATCCAGCTAATTTTTATATTTTTAGTAGAGACGGGGTTTCACCATGTTAGCCAGGATGGTCTCGAACGCCTAACCTCAGATGATCCACCTGCTGCGGCCTCCCAAAGTGCTGGGATTACAGGCGTGAGCCACTGTGCCCAGCCTAAAATGGTGGTTTTAACCTCCAGCACGTTCCTCCACACATGCCAGCCCACATTTGACTATAAAGAAGAGCCCTCTCTTCTCATTTGTTTATTGGTATCTTTTTATAATCCGTTTGGACTCATGGACTCCTATGTTATTAAATGGGTTTTAGTCCTTTACTCTGTATTTCTTTGGATGCTGAAATCAACCCAGATCGGCCCACCTCTGAGCTGGCTCCTGAGTCCTTTGATGCCTCCCACCCCTTTCCCCCAACAATTTTTGGGATCACTTTTTTTCTTTCTGGCACACTCGATGTTCCAAGCTTACCTTGTTCCTTCTCTGTCCCAGCCCTGGAATCACCCATTTTCCCAAGGAACCCTGGTTCCTTTTAGGGGGAATGGTAATTAGAAATTAAGATCTGGGCACTAAGTGTGCTCATTGCTACTAGGGTGCTCATTGCTTTTGGGCCCATTCAGTGGACAGAGCTAGGAGAAACAAATGATATGTTATGCTGGTAACTTATTTATTTATTTTTCTTTTGGAGACAAGGTCTCACTCTGTCACCCAGGCTGGAGTACAGTGGCATGATCAGGGCTTACTGCAGCCTGGACCTCCTGGACTCAAGTGATCCTCCCACCTCAGACTCCCGAGTAGCTGGGACTACAGGGACACACCACCACGCCTGGCTGGTTTCTTCATTTTTTGTAGGAGAGGGTATGTCTCACTTGTTGCCAGGGAATGTCTTGAACTTCTGCACTTGAGTGATCCTCTCACTTCTGCCTCTCAAAGTGCTGGGATTACAGATGTGAGCCACCTTGCCCAGCCCACTGGTAACTTCTTACTTTGATCTTGCTCAATAGGGCTTTACCTTGCCTTCCTGGATTCTGTTTATGCCTCCTTTCTTCCAAAGAGCTCTGGTTCCCAACAATATTTACTCATTTTACTCAATCCTACAATATATAGAAAATAGCAGTTTCAGAATGACTACCTTCATATCTCTATGGAAAACAAATTAATATAAATAGTTCAAGGGACCTTTTCTCCCCCCAGGCTGAGGGTCTACAGTTAGCTTGTACCCCTCCCCTTTTTGTGTGGGTATATTATTCTATACAAAACACAGCTGGGTTTATTTTTTCTATTTGCATGTTGGTTTTTTCTTTCTCATTTCTATTGATTTAATTTAATTTTTGAATATATAGAACATTAGCGGGCTGGGTGTGGTGGCTCAAGCCTGTAATCCCAGCACTTTGGGAGGCCGAGACGGGTGGATCACGAGGTCAGGAGATCGAGACCATCCTGGCTAACACAGTGAAACCCCGTCTCTACTAAAAAATACAAAAACTAGCCGGGCGTGGTGGCCGGCGCCTGTAGTCCCATGTACTCGGGAGGCTGAGGCAGGAGAATGGCGTGAACCCGGGAGGTGGAGCTTGCAGTGAGCTGAGATCCGGCCACTGTACTCCAGCCTGGGTGACAGCGAGACTCCGTCTCAAAAAAAAAAAAAAAAAAGAACATTAGCATTCTTCTAAAAGTCAAAATTAGGCCAGATGTGGTGGTTCATGCCTGTAATCCCAGCACTTTGGGAGGCCGAGGCGGGTGGATCACAAGGTCAAGGAGTTCTAGACCACCCTGGCCAAGATGGTGAAACCCCGTCTCTACTAAAACTACAAAAATTAGCCAGGTGCAGTGGCAGGCGCCTGTAATCCTGGCTACTGGTGAGGCTGAGGCAGGAAAATTGCTTGAACCCAGGTGGTAGAGGTTGCAGTGAGCCAAGATCGCACCACTGCACTCCAGCCTGGGTGACAGAGTGAGACTCTGTCTCAAAAAAAAAAAAAAAAAAAAGTCAACATTATACAAAACCAGTATACTCAAAGGAGTGTCACTTCCTCTCCATCCCTTCCATTCCGTTCCTCCACCCCCCACCCCTTGTAGTAATTAATTTTATTTCTGGTTTAACCTTCCTGTGTTTTTATTTTTTCAAAATTAAGCAGCTTTCAAGAGAATAAGAAGACAGGCCACACACTGGGAGAAAATATTTGCAATAGACACATCTGATAAAGGACAGTTACCCAAAATATACAAAGGACTCTTTTTTTTTTTTTGTTTCTTTTTAATACAGTTCTCACTATGATGCCCAGGCTGTAGTGCAGTGGCTATTCACAGGTACGAGGGCACTACTGATCAGCACAGGATTTTTGATCTGCTCTTTCTTTCTATTTTTTTTTTTTTTTTTTATTGAGGTGGAGTCTCACTCTGTCACCAGGCTGGAGTGCAGCAGCACGATCTCAGCTCACTGCAACCCCTGCCTCCCAGGTTCAAGCGATTCTCCTGCCTCAGCCTCCTGAACAGCTGGGACTACAAGCGCGTGCCACCATGCCCAGCTAATTTTTGTATTTTTTTAGAGACGGGGTTTCACCATGTTGGCAAGGATGGTCTTTATCTCTTGACCTTGTGATCGCCCACCTCAGCCTCCAAAAGTCCTGGAATTACAGGCATGAGCCACCGCGCCCGACCAATCTGCTCTATTTCTGACCTGGGCTGATTCACCCTTCCTTAGGCAACCTGGTGGTCACCCACTCCTGGGAGGTTACCACATTGATGCCGAACTTAGTGCAGACACCGGATTGGCATAGTGCACTACTGCCCAGAACTCCTGGCCTGAAGTGGTCCTCCTGCCTTAGCCTTCTGAGTAGCTGCGACTATAGGTCTGGCATAAAACAAACTCTTAAAACTTAAAAATAAGAAAACAACCCAATCTAAAAGTGGGCCCCAAACCTTGACACCTTATTAAAGAACATATACAGATACAAAATAAGCATATGAAATGATGTTCCACCCTATGTACTACCAGGGAAATGTAAACTAAAACAGCAATGAGATACCATTACATACTCATTAGAAAGGCCAAAACCCAAAACTGACACCACAAAATGCCGAGGAGGATGTGCAGCAACAGGAATTATCATTCATTGCTGGTGGGAATGCAAATGGTACAGCCACTTTAGAAGATAGTTTGGTGATTTCTTGCAAAACTAAAAATACTCACCCTATACCTATGATCCAGCAATTGTGTTCCTTCGCATTTACCCAATGAGTTGAAGACTTATGTCCACCCAAATGTACATGCATGTTTATAGCAGACCTTATTCATAATTCCCAAACCTGGAAGCAACCAAGATGTCATTCAACTGATGAATGGATAAATTAGCTAGTACATCCAAACAATGGAATATTGTTTAGTGTTAAAAAGAAATGGGCTATCAAATCATGAAAAGATATGGAGGAAACTTAAATCCATATTACTAAGAGAAAGAAGCCAATCTGAAAAGGCTATGTATTGTACGATTCCAACTATATGATGTTCTAGGACAGGTAAAACTATGGAACTAGTAAAAAGATTGGTGGTTGCCAGGAGTCTGGGGGGAAGGAGGGATGAATAGGCACAGCACAGATAATTTTTAGGGCAATGAAAC
This sequence comes from Trachypithecus francoisi, assembly GCF_009764315.1. Lineage (NCBI taxonomy): Eukaryota > Metazoa > Chordata > Mammalia > Primates > Cercopithecidae > Trachypithecus > Trachypithecus francoisi. Next base: position 107,677,225 of record NW_022681473.1, read on the forward strand.
TATTCTCTATAACACTGTATGATGGATAAATGTCATTAAACGTTTGTCAAAACCCATAGAATGTACACCACCAAGAGTGAAGCCTAATGTAAACTATGGACTTCAGTTCATAATAAAGTATCAATATTGGCTCATCACTTGTTTAAAAAAATAACCAAATGAACAGTATTTTGGTTACACTTTTATCAATATTATTCATACTAAGCAATCATCTCAAATATCTGTGGGTAGCGCACATGCAAGGGTAATTTGATTTTCCATTTGAGACCATAATTTGCTCTTTGTGAATCTTCTTAACTCTGCTCAGTCTTCTAGTTTCTCCTTCCCTCCTTCCTTCCTTCCTTCCTTTCCAGGGTCTCAACCCTGTTGCCCAGGCTGGAGTAAAGTGGTGCGATCACAGCTCACTGCAGCCTCAACTTCCCAAATTCAGGTAATTCTCCCACCTCAGCTTCCCAAGTAGCTGGGACTATAGACACATGCCACCACGCCCAGCTAATATTTTGTATTTTTAGTAGAGACAGGGTTTCACCATGTTGCCCAGGTTGGTCTTGCACTCCTGGGCTCAAGCGATCCAGCCACCTTGGCCTCCCCAAGTGCTGGAATTTCAGGTGTGAGCCATAGTGCCCAGCCCTTCTAGTTTCTTGTCTAAATTAAATCGACTTGTTTTAACAGCATTTAGCCAGCATTCCCATCATGTATGCAAGAGTAGTTGTACGGTCAATTGTGATATAGTTTTTTCCAAGATATTTCATCTTTGGGCACATCCAGAATATTGCATATGATCTTTTTAGTTTTTCAAAGATGCCATTATTATCAGCACAATTAGGCTGTGTCTTCTAATAACTAGTTCAACTATGTGCCACACAGGGGACATATCATCAAAAAATGCTTCTAGATTTTTGGCCAAAATCCTGGCTTGTTCATCTTTATTATCTTTACTAACCACGTCATTGCTTTTATCAGACTTGCCCTTGATAATCTTTTAAATCAAAGACTAAAATTGTAAGTAGGTTTTTTCCTTAGTGCAAAACTAGGGAAAACTAGTTTTTCCTTAAGTCAAAACTAGAATGTAGCTAGTTAAATACACATGCGTGTTTCTCTAGATTTACATATATGCAAATTTAAAGAGAAATAGGAATTAATATTGAAAAATGTTCCTTAGCCACATTGCACAAACCACGTTAATTTCTTTTCTTTCTTTTCTTTTCTCTCTCTCTCTCTCTCTCTTTCTTTCTTCTTCTTGTAAGATGTGTAGGACAGAGCTGGCACAGTGGCTCAGGCCTGTAATCCCAGCACTTTGGGAAGCTGAGGCGGGCAGATCGCTTGAGGCCAGGAGTTCAAGACTGGCCTGGCCAACATGGCGAAACCCCGTCTCTATTAAAAATACAAAAGTTAGCTGGGTGTGGTGGTGCACGCCTGTAGTCCCAGCTACTGAGGGAGACTGAGGCACAAGAAGCACTTGAGCCTGGGAGGTGGAGGTTGCAGTAAGCTGAGCTCATGCCACTGCACTCCAGCCTGGGTGACAGAGCAAGACTCTGTCTCAAAAAAAAAAAAAAGTGCAGAAGAGCTGAAGAGCTTCTTCGGGCCTGAACCGCTGAACCGTGTTGTTTGCAGAGCTGATGTTTGGGGTTATAGGCTTTTCCATACCAGTAATGAGCACTGGATCCTGACTGACAGAGGACCCCAGGTGCTCCTTTATGGAGACATTTTTTGGCTATGTTTGTAATACTTGGGGTCCTCTGAAACTTGGGTGGCACTGGGAGGGAACAGGGTAGAGGGTACAAGGATGAAGGCAAACCTTCTGTGACTGTATCTTTTTATAAAGTTTTGACTTTGGGACTCTGTAAATGATTTGCATAATTAAAAAAGAAAATATAAAAGACAAACCTAAAACCATGGCAATAATATAGATTTTACTGAATGATTGATGAGGAGATGATGGGGAGGACCATAATACACACAATAGCACAAAACAAAAGCCCTGAATTAGACATTCTTTTCTGTTTTTTCTAATCTCTTAATCCTCAATCCTCATAGTCTCTGAAAATCCCTTCTATCGTCCCAGCTAGAATCTTACACTGAGCAAAACAAAACAAAACAAAAAAACCCCTGACGTTAGCACAACAGCAGAAATCAACTGCTACCAGAGCAGGCTTCCAGAGGGCTTTACACCGCGTCTTCCATTAGAAAATACTGCAAGGATAGAGCTTCAAGGTGTTCAGCCTTCTCAATATCTGGCTTATTTTCTTCTCAATCCCTGGGACTAACATTGTCAAACAATTTGAACTTCCTCCCTAAAGCCAGTTGGAGTCTTTGTCCCTGCCCAAAGCAGGATTACCTGCTAAGTTTCCTGGGAGTCAAGGGTTGTGGCTCATTAAAGATGGCTTTGCATTAGTGAGTCTCAGATCACTCACAGGGGAGGTCTTGGTCCTAAACAAATGGAAATACTCTGTTAGAGGATCCTGCCAACTCTGAGAAGGCCTTTACATGCTTCTTTGTGTGGAAAACTGGCCAGTGAATTGCACATAGTGCAGGCACAGCACGTTTGCCAAGTTAGACTTTGGACATATTGAATAGGAAGCACCAGTGGAATACCTAGGAACTCTTCATGTCCAGGAAGCAGCTGGAGCCTGAACTTTGCAGGACAGGTTCAGACTGAAGACACAAATTTAGAAATCATTGTGTATACAGGAGAGGAGGCTATGATGGAAACAGAAAGAATATAGGAAAGGGTAATGCCTCTGAGGCCAAGGGTGCAGGAAGTGGTCAGTGGTGTCAAGTGCTGCAGGAAGATGGATTAATAACAACATAGTGTTCACTGGACAAGTAAGATCCCTGAAGAGGAGATGGTACGGGTGATGGGATCAAGTATCTTGAAAGGGAGGTGGGCACATTCTCCAAGATTTGACACTGGCAGGAGGATGCAAGTGGGAAAATAAAAACATCAGCAACACATCACAACACAACAAACCATAACCTGGGCAGGGCCTGAGAGCAGCGAGAGAGAAAGGGTAGGAAGAAGCCAGAGGAGTTTCAGCGACTGCAGTCCTTCCTCTGCACTATAGCGTAGCCCCTACCACGACCCCATGGCCTCAGTAAAGGTTTGCTGCACACCTCAGCTTCTTATCAGTGATGCTTTGGAGAATGAAGGACTCTGAGGCAGTGTTCAGGGCAGAGTGAAGGGGGATGGACAATTTGAGGAGCCCAGGAGTGGAGATGGAGAATTCAACCCAAGTAGGAAATTCAGCAAAGGTAACCAGGGGAAAGGTAAGTCCGCTAGGAGTCCGCTAAGTATCCTTGGAGTTAGTAGAAAACCCCAGGATTCCCAATATATTTGGGATGGTGTTTCAAATATATTTTGACTATTGTTTGAGTATTAAAGGGCAGGGCCAGGCTTGGTGGCTCACGCCTGTAATCTCAGCACTTCGGGAGGCCGAGGCGCGTGGATCACGAGGTTCAGGAGCTGGAGGCCAGCCTGGCCAACATGGTGAAACCCCGTCTCTACTAAAAATACAAAAATTAACCGGGTGAGGTGGTGGGCGCCTGTACTACCCGGGAGGCTGAAGCAGGAGAGAATCGCTTGAACCCAGGAGGCAGAGGTTGCAGTGAGCTGAGATCGCGCCACTGCACTCTAGGGTAGGAAGGCCCAGGGTAGGAAGCTGAGCTGTTTCTAAATCTGTAGCCACCTTTTCTCAATGACAATGAAGTAATCTTCCGAGATGTTGAAAAACCTAGTGCGGAAAGTTTAGAGTAGCAGTTTGGGAATCCCCTGTAATAATCCGCTTTCCCTTGTGAACCTCAGGCACTGTCTTAAAATTTTTGTATCCTCAATGCACTGTAGGAGCTCAACAAATGATAGAATAGATGAATAAATGAAGAGAATGAGGAGACGGATCTGAACAGGCTGCGAAGGAGGTGCTATTCCAAAGCCCAGCCCAGAGGCAGTGACCTCGGACCCAAGCCAAGAAAAACAGCTCGCGTTCAGAGGCCGGGAGAAAGAACAGTTCCCAAATTAAGGGGAATCCAAGGCCTTGCTCTTTTAGGGGGCGGGGCTAGGAGAACGTATTCGGACGCTGCCCGTCAACGAGCCAATCCCCGCCTCAAGGGGGAGGGGATTTAATCTGTCGCCGCTCCTTCCCTTTGGAAAGTAAATACGTTCGGGCGCCATTCAAACGGACCAATGAGTGATTGACGTAGTTGTGGTTGGCCCTCACCGATTGGCTGGAGTTTGTCGTCCTCGTCACCCCTCTGGCTCCACCCCTTTGCACACAAGATGGCGGCGCCCAGCGGAGTAGAGGCTGCGCTTGGGGTTTGCTGAAGCTGGTTGCCTCTCCCACTCCCCTTTTGGGTGCAAAGCGCCGCTAACTGGAGGACGGGGGCCGGGCGGGGACAGGGGCACCTGCGTAGCTGGACTGCGAGCCCGCGCCCAGCTTGCGTCGACCCCACCCGGCCCCGGCCCGACCCGACCCGATCCGATCCAGTCCGATCCCATTCCATCCGTTCCCCGTCTCCTCCCGGTCTGACCCATTGCCCGGCCGTGGTTCGCCACATCAGGCATCCAAAGCTGAGGTCGCTCCTACGGCCTGGGCTCGCCTTCGCTTTGGAGATGTTTGGGCTCTTCCCTCCCAAACAGCCCATCTTCAAAACCTGGACTCTTGGACTGGCACCTAACCCCCTTTCCCTCTACCAAGACTCCTCTTCCCTCTTACCCACTTCTTCCTCAGATTCTTGATACCCCCTGTGTTGGAGACTGCTCATTTTCCTTCCATATTAATCTCAGACCCCCTAAAATATTGACAATCTTGACAACCCCACAACCGAGGAGCCAGACTTTCTTTTGGACTAACCTCCATAGCCCTATCATGGAGGCAGTGTACCTGGTAGTGAATGGGGTGGGCCTGGTGCTGGACGTGCTGACCTTGATGTTGGACCTCAACTTCCTGCTGGTGTCCTCCCTCCTGGCTTCCCTGGCCTGGCTCCTGGCCTTCGTCTACAACCTGCCGCACACGGTACTGACTAGTCTTCTGCACTTGGGCCGCGGAGTCCTGCTTTCATTGCTGGCCTTGATCGAAGCCGTGGTCCGGTTCACATGTGGGGGCTTGCAGGCCTTGTGTACCCTGCTCTATAGCTGCTGCTCTGGCCTGGAGAGCCTAAAGCTCCTGGGGCACCTGGCCTCTCACGGGGCACTGCGGAGCAGGGAAATACTGCACCGGGGCGTCGTCAGTGTGGTCTCCAATGGCCATGCTTTGCTGCGCCAGGCCTGTGACATCTGTGCCATTGCCATGAGCCTGGTGGCTTATGTGATCAACAGCCTGGTCAACATCTGCCTCATCGGCACTCAGAACCTCTTTTCCCTGGTGCTGGCCCTGTGGGATACAGTGACCGGGCCTCTGTGGAGGATGACGGACGTAGTGGCTGCCTTCCTAGCCCACATTTCCAGCAGTGCTGTGGCCATGGCCATCCTCCTTTGGACACCCTGCCAACTAGCCCTGGAGCTGCTGGCCTCAGCTGCCCGCCTGCTGGCCAGCTTTGTGCTTGTCAATCTCACTGGCCTGGTGTTGCTAGCTTGCGTGCTGGCAGTGACGGTGACTGTGTTGCATCCAGACTTGACCCTGAGACTGGCTACCCAGGCACTCAACCAGCTCCATGCCCGGCCATCCTACCACCGTCTTCGAGAGGATGTCATGCGGCTCTCTCGCCTAGCACTGGGCTCAGAGGCCTGGCGCCGAGTCTGGAGCCGCAGCCTGCAGCTGGCGAGTTGGCCGAACCGGGGAGGGGCACCTGGAGCCCCCCAAGGTGACCCTATGAGGGTGTTCTCAGTTAGGACCCGGAGACAGGACACTTTTCCTGAAGCGGGGCGCAGATCAGAGGCGGAAGAGGAGGAGGCCAGGACCATCAGAGCGACACCTGCCAGGGGCCGAGAGAGGCTCAACGAGGAGGAGCCTCCAGGCGGGCAAGACCCATGGAAGTTGCTGAAGGAGCAAGAGGAGCGGAAGAAGTGTGTCATCTGCCAGGACCAGAGCAAGACGGTGTTGCTCCTGCCCTGCAGGCATCTGTGCCTGTGCCAGGCCTGCACTGAAATCTTGATGCGCCACCCCGTCTACCACCGCAACTGCCCGCTGTGCCGCCGGGGCATCCTGCAGACCCTCAATGTCTACCTCTGAAGACTCCTTCCCTACCTGCCCACCCCTCCACGCTCCACGCAGGCACTCACGCTAGGACAGCATTAACACCTCATCTCCGGGTCCTGGTCTGAATCCCTCCTACCCCTGTGGCTGTCCTGCCAAGCCTCCAAGCCATACATCCAGGACATTGAGATGGAAGACTATGATCTGGGTGGGGGCAGGATAACATAGCTTCTCCTTACCCAGTGGGTCCCTTCGATGCTGAGGGTGGTGAGTATGTCACTATGCAAGGGCCCTGAGACTGTTTGCTGTGGGCTGTCCTCCAGCTTGCCCAGGGCCCACCCAGCTGCCGAGATCTCTGCTTCTGGTTTTTCTGTTGGAGATCTGTGGGTCCTTTTCCTGCCTCCTTCACATTTCCTCCCCAGCTTTTGTGGCTACAACAGACCAGTGTTATTTGGGTGTTTTGGCAACTCAGGGGCCTTCGGATGATCTTGAACCTTTGTGTTCAGCCAGAGCCCCTGGGCCCTGGTAGGCTTTGGGGTTAGTATCTCTCAGGTACCCTCAGAGCCACCTCTGCCTGTCATCGTCTGATGAGGCTCCCTCCCAACCTGATCCAAAAGCTGGGCTCAGGAGTTTACCCCTGGGATGGGGGACGCATCTGCACCTGACTTTGGGACCACGTGCTCTCTGGCACCCCAGCTCACTGCAAGTCTCAGGAGGGATAACCAGATTTCTGCTCATTCCCCTTTCACTCCCACATCACACAGAAAAATGGCATTCCTCTCTGTCTCTCCCTGGCATTGGAGAGGGCAGACTGTGCACATTTCACTAGGGTCCAAATACAGAAGGGGCCAGGGCCCAGGGGCTTGCAGCTTCCTGAGGGGTCTCTGGCCCAGTTTCCTATGAATAAAGTTATCTTGACAGCTCTGACAGTCTCTTGTGCATCCCTGCAAGGGAGCAGTTGGTCAAGGCAACAGACCCTGCATCAGCATCCTTCAGCCCTTCTGGAGTCAGAAGTGTGGGCTGGGGGAGTACCTGGGCTTTAGCGGGGGAGACAGGGAAGGAGGTAAGATAGGCTGGGAAGACTGTGTCATGGGGAGAGTGCATGCCAGGCGTGGCTCTGTGAGCTGTCATCCCTTCTGATTCGTCCCCTCACACACGTGGCTTTCGAAAAGCCTTCTGTATTTTTTCTATTTTTGCCCAAATTAAGCCCTTGGAGAGAGGAATGTGAACCATCTCACCCCTTGAGTCAGCCTTCCCAGCTCCTCCCCCGGGGCCCGTCTTCCGGGGAGGGATCATGGGGTTCCTGCTGCCTGGAGTCCAGTCTTACCCTCGGATCCCAGGAGGAGCTGGTGTGTGTCCCTGTGTGTCTTAGCGTGGGGTCTGGTGCAGAGCTGGGTTGGAGTGTGGCTGCGGGACCTCCTGATGGAGGCTGCCTGAGGCCTGTCTCTAGCTCACATTTGGGGCTCAGTCCCCATTGGCCATATCTGCCCTCACATGACCAGCAGAAGAGCAGGGGCACTCCCCCATAATTGTATGTTCTGTCTGGGACCACAGTGCCTGGGACTGCCTTCAGGAAGGGGGCGCCGGTAGCTCAGGAAGAACTCTGAGGAGAGGCCCCCCCTTCCTTGGGTTGAGGCTGCGCAGATGGGGCTGGGCAGTCCTGGTTTGTTAGTCATTGAGTTGGAGGTGGGCCCCCCGGGTGGGGGAGGCTTGAGGGGCTTTGTGGCTAGCCTCAGACACAGTGGCTTGGCCCACCCAGGCTATGCCCAGAGCAGTGGGGGAGGGCTCCTCATCTCCACCTCAGAACTGGGAGGCCTAGGGAGGGCTTGGCACGTGCTCTTTCCTTCCCTCAATCCGGGACAGGGAGCTGAGCAAGGGGAGGCCCGGCTCCTTCCAGTCTCTGTTTAATGTGGGGATAAACATTTTATGATAGAAGATAAACTTCCTGAGTTGGGAGTAAAGGACTCCCCTTTTCTTCCATCTGCATCTGGAATTCCTTTGGTCGACCTCAATACCCCTCCTCCCCCTCACCGCCCATGGTCAGGAGCTCAAGCTACCCAGGATCCCTGCGGCATTCTGGGTCCAGGGCACCCCCTTGTGGTCATCTCAGAAACTACTTATCTCTAGACGCCCAGGGACGGCTCTCGGGTTACAGAGCAATAGCTTTCCAGTCATCTGGGGACCAGGCAAGCAGCCAGGGCAGTCATAGACGAAAGTCCTCGGCTCTTTTTTGTTGGATCAGGGCAGGGATATGTGTGGTGCAGGCAGCCCCTACGTGGTTTAGTTGGCATCTTTGAATTAGATAAAGGTACCCCCTTTTTTAAGGGTGGCTGGAGCCCAACACCAGGAGGGCATCCCACTGTCAGCCACTCTTATTCACAACCTAGGTGGCGGCTCTGTGGAGCAGCCTCTCATTCCCCTGGGCCGGCTTCCTGTATATCTGTCCCATATCTCTATTTCATCCAAGAACCCTCCCTTCTGCCTGAGCACCCCCTCCACACCATGATCCCAAAAACAGAACCCCCACCACTAAAGAAGAAAGGCTGGAGCCAGTAGGAGTGTTCTTAGATTTATTGAGTGATCTCTGAGTAAAGTGCCGGCCCCATGTGCAGGAGGGGGTGAGGAGGATCCAGAGAAGCAGAGGACCAGGAAGAGAGCACCCCACCATGGGCTCCTGGGCCAGAGCAACTGGGGGACTCACACTTGCCAGCACAGCACGCTCCTCTGGTCTTGGGCAGAAATCCAGTCACTGCCCCATCCTGCCATACCTGATTGCAGACAGCCACTGTCCCCATTCCTTGCCAGCGGCAGGACAGAGAGGCCCCTACCCCACCTCCCTAGTCATTCACAATATTCCAGGGGGGGCCAGCCCTCCTGGATGACCTGGTTGTCAGCGTCGCACCCTCCTCCTAGGAGTGAGAGCGTGAGCTCACCTTGCAGTGGGCATTAAGCGAAGACTGGAGAGCTGTGCCAGTCAGAGTACACCAGAAATCCGGAGAAGGTGCTGTCTGTCTTGATGCTGGCATAGATGCCAATGTAGTCACCCACACCCACCTGCACCCACACTTGGTCCTCGGGCTCCAGCCTCACCATGGCGCCTCCCGAGAGCGAGGCTGGCTTGGGCCAACCCCCGAAAAACTGGAAGAAAGAGGCAATGGATTCGCCGTTCTTCACCAGATCAAACTGCAGGCTGGCTCGGTAGACGGTGGCATGCACGGCGAAGTAGTAGACCCCAGGCACCTGGCAGGTGAACTTGCCGGTGACGGCGTCATAATGTCCCTGCTCGTTCACTAGCACGCGGTCGAAGGGCAGGGGAGCGTCAGACAGCGGAGGCACCCGGCTCTCGGAGCGCTTGGCGCTGAAGGCGGATCGCGGAGGCACCGAGCACTCCCCTGCAGGCCCGGTGGGCCCCGCGGGTCCCGCCTCTCCTCGCGGCCCAGGCTCCCCTCGAGGTCCCGGCAGTCCTGCGGGGTAAGCGGGGCGGCAGGTTGAGCGTAGTGGCCGGGTCAGCCCGAAACGGGGCGGCGACTCTAAGGTCACCGTACCCCTCCCCGCCTCTGCCTGAGCTTGGGCCAGCGCCTCCTCCCGCACGGGTACCTCCTCCACCCATTCCCGCAGGGCAGATCTGGGGGGCTGGCCGAGGGGGCGCCCGCTGCCTGGGCCCTTCCCCGGCTCAGGGCTGCAAAGCTCAGGGAGTGGCGCCCCCTGGCGGGAGGCCCGAGCCCCGGGCACTGGGAGTGGGAGCTGCGGCGGAGCCTGCTCGGACGTCGCCACCTACAGCCGCTGCGGTGCCTTCTTACCCGGCCTCCCGCCCTCGCCTTTCTCTCCCGGAGCCCCGGGCGCGCCGTCGCGGCCGTCGCGGCCATCGCGGCCCGGCAAGCCCTGGCTGCCATGGTGGCCCGGCGTGCCTGGAATGCCGGGGTGCCCCGGGCACAGGCTGGGTATCTTGTTGTCGTCCAGTGGGGGAGAGCCGGCCGCCAGGCCCAGGAGCAGCAGGACAAGGAGCGGCCTCATAGCGCTGGCACCGGGAGCCCGGACGCCGGGGTCCTCTCGCAGTCTGTGGGCCAGGCAGGACTGGAGTCGGGACCCAGAATCCTGGGACCTACCTCGATCCCCACCCCGGCGTGGCCCAGTCAGTCCCCACCCCACTGCCGTGCCCCTGAGGCTGAGCGCCCGCAGGGCCGAACACCCGGAGAGCGCAGGCAGGCGAGAGGGGGTAGGAGCGGCCAGCCCTCCCTCCCACCGGCGGCCCGCGCCAGCCTTTCCCACAGTCTCCTCCCCAGCCCCTTTCCCCTCCTCCGCCAGACTCACCCCGCCTCCCGGCTCCCCGATGGCCTCCTTCGGGGCCCTCGCTACTCCGGACCCTCCAGTCGGTGGTGCTCCAGCCCCCGCGCTTCTCCCCGGCGAGGCGCCCCCTGCCCTGCCGTCACCCCAGTCCTGGTTCGCTGCCTGCCGGCTCCGCTCTCCTCCTCCCAGACTCCAAGAGGAAACCAGTTGTTCGGGGGCCAAGAGCTCCTGGACCAGGAAATAGCTGGGAAATAACTCGTGGTGTCGCCCGGCGGCCGGCCAAAGTTTAGGGGGAGAAAGGAGGGGTAGAAAGACTTGAGCCGGGCACAGAGAGGCAGAACTTCGAGAGACGGACACACAGGGCACCTCCTGTTCCCAGGGCCAGAGGAGAGGCGGGGCAGTGGCAGAGACCAAGGAACAGACCCCATTTCAGGGAGAAATAGGTAGGGAGATGAGGGTGGAGAGTTCTAGAGGCAGACAGCCAGTTGGATCCCTAAGGCCTAGGACAGGGCCTGCCACATGAGTAGATGCTCAGTACATTTCTGTTGAATCAAGGAAAAGGTCAGAAGGCAAGCGAGAGAAAAGCTGAAAAAGCAGATGGAAAGGGGAAGAGGAAGAAGGCGGGAAGTCTGGGTCAGAGGCCTGAATGGGAAGTGGTCTCCATTGTCCAGTGGCACAGTGTAGGGTCAGTCAGCAGCCTGGGGCCAGTAAGGGGACAGGAAGGTGCAGGGAGGGTCCCATGAGCCCCAGCTGAGGACTTCTCCTCCCCTCCCTGGGATCCCCAGAGAAGATAGAGACCCTGCTGGTGCCCCTTCCTTTTTCCCCTATGTGCCAGTCCTGACCGGCAAAAGAGGATGGGCAGAAAGAGGGCAGGGGCTGGCTTCAGGGTCAGGGCTGGGCGCAAGCTTCCAGACCAGCTGCCTCTGGCAGTCTGTTGCAGTTGAAGGGCCAGGGGGTGCCCAGTAGTGCCAGGCCAGACTGGCACTGGTGCTCTGCTTCCTGGCAGACAGAGCGGCAAGGGGGCAGAACACTGCCTAGTGGGGTGCAACGGGGCACAAGCAGCCCACACAGGAGCCTCCGGAAATTCTGGTAGCAGGGCAGGCTTGTCAGGCTCTGCGGAGGGACAGTGGCCTTCAGGCACCTGCTCCCAGGCTCCCTCCCCTCCCAGGCCTGCCCTCCTTCCCTCCACCCAGAAGACCTTGTAACCGCTGAGGACTTCTACCACCTCCTCCTGGGTGGCCATGCCCACCCAGATGTTAGGGAAGGCCGTGGTGTTGTAGCTCAGACCGAGGCACATCTCCACCTGGACGGGCTCACAGGCCAGCTCTGCAGGGGTGGAGGGGAAGGTCACTGTGGGGACTGCTCACTGGCTCTGTGGCCTGTGGCAAGTCACCGAATCACTCGGTCCTGTGTGTACGTGGGTCCAATGGGGGTGGTTGTGAGGAAGCAAGAGGATAACAAGGAGAGAGGCTGTACACACACTGAGGATCCCTGCCATCCCTGAGAGCCTGCTCCAGCATCGGTTGCCAGCCCTGGGCATCACGCAGGCACGTCTTTGATCTCAGGGAACATGGGGCACCCGTGTTTGCAGGGACCGCTTGGGCATCTGGAAGAAATCCCCTGCTCTGTGTAAGAGGATGCCTTCATCTTATATGGGCTGTGGAAAGGGGCTCTGGGTGACAGAAGGGACTGGTTCTTGAAGTCCCACCACTGATTCCCAGATTCCCATTTCCCTTGGGGTGACAGTCAATGCCATTGCCACCACCAGCCGAGTGTCTTCCAGGACTCTGCAAAGTGGTCCCAGAGTCAGCTGGCCCCGCCCCCTCAGGGAGGACGGGATGGGACACTATGCAGTACAGCAGCAGGGTTCTGTGAGGTGAGCACCCAGCCTATTCAGGGTCCCCAGGGGCAGGCTTCTCACCTGGGGGTGGGAACAAGGGGCGGCTGCAGTTGTCATCGCTGCCATCAGTGCAGGCTCTCCACATGTCACACATCCACTGCACACCCTTACACCCTCCAGCCTGGCAGGAGAGCTCACTGGGCCCACAGGGGTCTGCAGGCACAAGGGGCATGGCAGTGCCTGGGGACATACCTATATCCCCAGTACCCCCAGAGTGTCCTGACCAGGGTCCAGAACCCTTCTCCATCCCCCTGGAGGTGCCTCTACTGCCCACACCCACTTGCCCAGGGGCACCTACTCTCCGTGGCATTGAAGGCCAGGTAGGTGGCTGAGAAGCCTCCACTGCTGATGCCATGATCTGTCCTAAAAAGCACAGCCAGCTCATGGTGTGAGGAGACGAGGTGGGGGGGTGGCTCTGCTCCACAGAACCTGCCCAAAGCAGACAGCAGTTCTGAGCACCAGCCCTGGCTGACTGAGAGGGCACTGCAGCCTCCCACAGGCCTGGCTCTGAGCTGGAGCTCTGGATGATGCCAAAGTTGATGGGAGACACAGGGTTAGGGTCTGGTGAGGAAGACACACATATTCAGCAGGCAAAGCATTAAACAAACTGCTTGAACTTGAGCCACTTCGAGATGGGGAAAAATCAGCGAGGCAGCCTGGCGTTGTGGCTCACACCTGTAATCCCAGCATTTTGGGAAGCCAAGTCGGGAGGATCACTTGAGTCCAGGAGTTTGAAACCAGCCTGGGCGATACAGTAAGACCTTGTCTTTACAAAAAAATTTAAAAAATAAATTATCTGGGTGTGGTGGCATGTGCCTGTGGTCCCAGCTACTTGGGAGGCTGAGGTGGAAGGAGCGCTTGAACCTGGGAGGTCAAGGCAGCAGTGAGCCATGATAGTGCTACTGCACTCCTGCCTGGGCGACAAAGTGAGATTCTGCCTCAAAAAAAGAAGAAAAAGAAAAATCAATGAGGGTTTGTAAGGGAGGTGGAAGTGGCCCCTACCGGCGGGGAGAAACTGGGGCAGGGAGAGGTTTGGGGAAGGACCTCCTGGGGACAAGGGAGAGTGTGGGGTGAAGGTTTTGAGGTGAGAGCTGTCTTTAGGGTAATGGTGAAGAGACCCCTGGCCTAGAGTAGCAGAAGAAAGTGAAGCTGGGGAATGTGCTGGGCCGACATGGAAGGTGGCGGTGGCAGACAGTGAGGATGGAGTTATCCGTGGCTCTTCCCTGGCTCCTGTACCTGCCCAGGAGGCTGAAGGCCCCTGAGCTGCTGGTCTCATACACCTCCACGTAGTCAAACTTGCACTCATCCTGAGCCTCCAGGCTGAAGTTGTGGAACTGCAGTTCTATGCTGTGTCCAGCCGGCACCGAGATATGCCAGGTGCAGAGCTGGGGGAGGGCACAGGTGGGCAATTCATGACCCCTTCTGTCTCATCCTGGGCACCCAGGCTGAGCTCCAGAAGGGCCTTCTTCCCCCACTGCTGGCTGGGGGGTGGGGTCGCGCTTTCATCATTGGTGGATCTTAAGGGCCTGGTTTCAGAGGTGAGTTGACCCAGTGTGGGCACATCTGGGTACACATCAGGCACTTACTAATATCCCCCATCCCCCGTCTGCTTGATCTCTGACCTTCCCAAGTAGAAGGTAGTGTCTACCATGCCGTTCCCATTACACTGACTTGGGTGCTCAGGTGCTTCCATGTGTGCCCCTCCCCCCTGCATGGAGCACCGTGCTTACCTGTTGGTGAGGGTACTGCTGCAGGTAGTTGGGAGTAGAGAAAGTGCCCTGGAGCCCAGTCAGATTCCCCCCACACCCTGTAGAGAGGTGGAAGGGCTCATGAGTTTGCTAGGATCCGTGCTTCCATCCAATAGTGATTGTGGGCAGTGACTGCAGAGCAAGAGTTTTGGCCATGCCCATGGGAAGCAAGTTCTGAGCCAAAGAATGACAAAGGAGGGAATGCTGGCAGAGGCCCCGGTTTGAGGCTGGACCAGAGCTGGGGGGCCCAATTTGAACCCAGATCAGATGCCTGAAGAGAGGACCCCCCATGCCTGGCCCGTACCCGAAAACTTGGCACTGCAGTTGGTCTCATCACTGCCGTCAGCGCAATTGGCAAAGCCATCACACACTGAGTCAGGTAGCAGACAGATGAGCTGGTCACAGTGAAACTCATCATGGGCACAGCTCCCTGGGTGTGGGCACCAGAAGTCAGGGAGGCCCGGAGTCTCCACCCTTTTGGCAGGGCTGGGAGTGGGTGGAGAGGAAGAAAGTGGACACTCAACAGGCAGCTAGGGACATGGTGGGAACACACTCACCATGCCCAGGGACCACAGCCTGGTACCAGGCATGGAAACCAAATCCTTCCACGCTGCTGTCAGAGACGAAGACCACCAGGAGGTGGCTGGCATTGGTGTTGAGTGTGGGGGGAGGCACCCTCCCACAAATCCTGCAAGAAGCCAGGTTGGGGGTGATGGAGGCTCCAAGACCAGGGCCAGCCAGAGAGGAGCTTGCCTGGGCCTTGCAGTCCTATTTTCTTAACCCCCAAACTGGTGACCATGTGGTCAAAATGTCTCCTCTGATGTCCCAGGGAGCTCTGACCTTCTTAGCATCTGCACATTTATCCTTGTAGCATTTACTGATAGGAAGAGAGAAAGGAGATCCATGTTACAGACTAGGAAACAGGTCAGAGAGGGGAAGTGATCTTCCTCATGGCACACAGCAAGGTGGTGGCAGAGCTGGGCCCAGAGGTCTAGTCTCTCAGTTTCTTTCTGGGTTAGCCCTTCCCCCTGCCACTCCCTGATTCTGCTCTTTAGATAGTTCAGGACACGGTGGGATGTCCTGGGGTCAGAGGGACCTACCTGAGGAGGGAGCCTTCAGGCTCAGGGGAGATTTCCAAGCGATCAAAAAGGCAAGAGGCCACACTCTCTATGCTGAGGGCTTCGATTTTGAGCTGTATTGCATGGTCTGTGGCCACCTGGATACGCCACATGCAGTGGGCGTTGGGGGGGTAAGGGTCTGGGTAGTTGGGACTGCTGAAGAAGCCCCTTGGGCCAGAGAGGAGGCCTCCACAGGCTGTGGAGATGGAGGTCAGAGTTCAGAGGTCAAAAGGAGTGAGGTCCTTTATTCTCCAAGGTGCCTCTTCCTCACCCTCCCCTCACCCCCACCCGATCATCTTGGGCCCTTCTCCGGGAAGACCTGCCCTGAGTACTCACTGGCCTGTGGGGAGGGGCTCACACCTGACTCCTGCTGCCCATTAGTGATCCCAGCTGCCTGAGAGGTGGTGATGGTGGGGGTGGGGGTGGTGGTGGTAAGGCCTCCGGCAGGCAGTGGGCTATGGGAGGCCCCAGGTGGGGGTGCAGCCTGCAGCTCTGGAGGCGGGAAGATGGAGGGTGGCGTTCAGAGGAGCTGGATCCTGGGAGGCTGGGAGAGTGGCTGATGGAATTTCATTCCAAAGCCCTCCTTTCAAGTTGTCCCTGGGTACTTACGGGCCAGGATGATGGCCACCAGCAGCCCGAGCAGCAGGAGCAGCAGGCTGGCGAGCAGGAGGACGCAGAGCCAGGAGAAACGGCAGTCTGGCCGCAGCCCTCGAGGACGCCGACCTGCAAGCCGGCAGGTAGGGTTTTGAGAGCTCCTTCTGTTGGGCCTTTCTCATGCTGCCCTTGGCTCCTGGGCCTCTCTGTCCTCCCCCAGGTCACCCCCTGGGATGGTTACCGTGCCAGGGAGCTGGGACACTATAGCTGGCATCTTCTGGGAAAGCTGGGGGAGGGCAGGATGGCTCAGGCTCGAAGGCAGGATTGCAGAACTCGGTCTGGAAGGGAGAGACTTGAGGGCTGAGGCAGCGGTGACCACTGGGGTGCTGGGTCTTAGGAGCACGATTCTATGTGGCCCTTACCTTGCTTGATTCCGTTGCCTCCACGCAGAGGATGACATCTGAGTAGTCCTTCATGGCCCAAGGCTCTGCATGGCTTTCTGGAGTCCCTGTGACAGCCCAAGACCCCCAAAGGCCCACTCTCTGACCACAAACTCCCTATCAAAGGGGCAGCCTCTACTACCAAAGGGAAAAGGTTGCCAGGCTAGACCAGCTCTTGGGCTGTCCTTGGTAGAGTGGTTCAGCCTATGGGCTACTCTGTCTCTGTGTGAGGGAAGGGATGGCAGCCAGGAGGAATTCACAAAGGCATGAAATGGTCCCTTAATCCCACTCAGCTGAGGATGCCGAGGCCAAGTTCCTGGCACAGGGTGGCCGTTCTTAAAGGCACAGGCGGTGGCTGAGAACACCCAGCAGAGGAAACTAGGTGCTCTGTGTGGGGGTGTGACGAGGGGAGCTCTCCATCCCCAGCACCCAAGGTGCTGAGTGAGCACTTGGGGGGTCCCTGGGAGGGGAGAGAAGTTGCAGGCAGAAGGAACCGTGGGTGGTCTGAGAAAGAAGCAGGGTGGAGGGGGTGGACAAAGCCAGCTGCCCGCCAGGTTACAGGGGCACTGGCCAGGTCGGGTCTTTGGAAGGCCCCTGATAGATCACCAGTGGGTGTGACCAGGACAAAGAGAGAAGAACATGGTGTGAGCCAGGGACTGACCACTCATTCCTGGGACCCCTAAACCTACAGGAGAAAGGACAGGGAAGGGGGAGGTGCCCAAGTCTTGGGGAGGGTTGGGGTGTGGAGTCTAGCCATTGGGGCTGTTGCACGGTAGGAAACCCACACACTGCAAACAAGATTACTGCATGTAGAGGCCGGGCGCGGTGGCTCAAGCCTGTAATCCCAGCACTTTGGGAGGCCGAGACGGGCGGATCACGAGGTCAGGAGATCGAGACCATCCTGGCTAATACGGTGAAACCCCGTCTCTACTACAAAATACAAAAAACTAGCCGGGCGACGAGGCGGGCGCCTGTAGTCCCAGCTACTCAGGAGGCTGAGACAGGAGAATGGCGTGAACCCGGGAGGCGGAGCTTGCAGTGAGCTGAGAGCTGGCCACTGCACTCCAGCCTGGGCGGCAGAGCAAGACTCCGTCTCAAAAAAAAAAAAAAAAAAAAAAAGATTACTGCATGCCTCTTTCTCCATGGGCGAAGTCCTCTTGGAAAATCCCGGCCTAGCCCTGCTGTCCTCAGGGAGAAAGGAAAGGGATTGGTAATCTGTTTTGTGTTAGCCATGCTTAGGCTGAGAGTTTGGCAGGGAGGGAAGTGGGGAGAGAGCCTCATATTTCTGGCTACTATTTGTACAATGTCTGGGCAAGAGGGCTACATGCAGTTTCTCTCCTTTCATAACTATAAGGTAGCCTCACCATTTTACAAATGCTGATGCTGGGCTCTGAGAGATGATGTCACTTTCCCAAGGTCACACCGCTGGGAAGATACAGAGATGAGAGTTGAGCCTAGGACTGGATAGAGCTTAGGCTCATGTTTTCTGTAATGTACTTCTTTCACCCCACATTGGGGCTGAGGCATGCTGGGGTAGCAGAGGGATCAGAGTGACACGGGGGCAGAGTGAGGAACCCCTTGGGGATGGAAGCAAAGAGCGCAGGCTGCCCTCCTTGCACTCAGGAAAGGAGATGCCTCCACCCATACGTTTTTCTCCATTTGTTACTGGAGGGCCTTAGTTTGCTTTTGTCTAGGAGGTCAAGCTGTTTCCTGGACCCTTGGAAGTCTAATGGTACTTGGTCTTTAGGGAAGAGACTTTTTGGGAGCTGTAGGGGCAGGTGCTCTTGGAGAGGATCAGACAGTTCCTGACCACAAAGTACTTCTCATTCTGGCTGGATCAAGACAGAGCAGGATCCCCTGTCACACAGTATGTGAAGAGCCTCGCCACAGGGGCAGCTTCATGGACAGAGTGGCCCTGCACTGAGCTTTGAGGATGACTGGCTGGGCGAGCCATGCCCCTGGGTCTGCTCCTCTGAAGCCACTCGTTCGCTGTCGTTGAGAGAGAGGCTGCTGTGCCGGGGTTTGGCTGGGCACTGGGCTCTTGGAGCTGACTGAGACAAGGTGCCCTCGTCTCGAGGAGCCCTTGTTCTGCTGTGACAGCTCTCAAAGTGGGGCCCGGGGCCTTCTTTTACAGGGCTTGAGAGCTTAGAACTAGGCTCATAATAACACTAAGACATGATGTGCCTTTTTCACACTCATTCATGTTTTCCAGACGCTCCATGACATGTGATATGCCATCGGGTTGAAAGCTGAACGAGACACAAGTCCAGCTGCCTTCTATTAAGCCAGATGCTAAAGAGATTTGCACAAATGTAAAACGACGCTGCCATTCTTACTAATTTTTTTTTTTTTTTTTTTTTTTGAGACGGAGTTTTGCTCTTGTTGTCCAGGCTGGAGTGCAATGGTGAGATCTCAGCTCACCGCAACCTCTGCCTCCCGGGTTCAAGTGATTCTGCCACCTCAGCCTCCTGAGTAGCTGGGATTACAGGCATGCACCACCACGCCCAGCTAATTTTGTATTTTTAGTAGAGACGGGGTTTCTCCATGTTGGTCAGGCTGGTCTCATACTCCTGACCTCAGGTGATCCGCCTGCCTCAGCCTTCCAACGTGCCAGGATTACAGGCGTGAGCCACTGTGTCTGGCCCATTCTTACTAATTTTTTTTTTTTTTGTTTCAGAAAAGATAGTTGGTTTTAAAAAAAAATTATTATTATTTTTTATTTATACTTTTAGTAGAGACAGGGTCTCACTATGTTGCCCAGGCTGGTCTCAAACTCCTGGACTCAAGTAATCCTCCTACCTCAGCCTCCCAAAGTGCCGGGATTATATGGTTTTAAAAAAAAATTGTTGGCCGGGCACGGTGGCTCATGCCTGTAATCCCAGCACTTTGGGAGGCCGAGGCGGGCAGATCACGAGGTCAGGAGATCAAGACCATCCTGGCTAACACGGTGAAACCCTGTCTCTACTAAAAGTACAAAAACAAATTAGCCGGGCGTGGTGGCGGGTGCCTGTAGTCCTAGCTACTCAGGAGGCTTAGGCCCCAGAATGGCGTGAACCTGGGAGGCGGAGCTTGCAATGAGCCGAGGTCATGCCACTGCACCCCACCCTGGGCGACAGAGTGAGACGCCGTCTCAAAAAAAAAAAAATTATTTTAGCTTGTAAAGGGTTTATTATATTAAAATTTATTGTTTAAAACTTAGTAAGAAAATACTTAAATTTCTCTCAGCTTTAATATTAATTTGGTAAATATTAATAGAACCCACATAAAGCAAAGTTCTTTGGGGTTCTCCATAATTTTTAAGAATGTAAGGGGGGCTGAGTGTGGTGGCTCACGCCTGTAATCCCAGCACTTTGGGAGGCCGAGGCGAGTGGATCACGAGGTCAGGAAATTGAAACCATCCTGGCTAACACAGTGAAACCCCGTCTCTACTAAAAATACAAAAAAGTTAGCCAGGTGTGGTGGCGGACACCTGTAGTCCCAGCTATTTTGGAGGCTGAGGCAGGAGAATGGTGTGAACCCAGGAGGCGGAGCTTGCGGTGAGCTGAGATCGTGCCACTGTACTCCCGCCTGGGTGACAGAGCAAGACTCCGTCTCAAAAAAAAAAAAGAAAAGAAAAGAAAAGAAAAAAGAATGTAAGGGGGTTAACTGGGTGCGGTGGCTCACGCCTGTAATCCCAGCACTTTGGGAGGCTGAGGTGGGTGGATCACCTGAGGTCAGAAGTTCAAGACCAGCTTGGCCAACATGGTGAAAGCCCATCTCTACTAAAAATACAAAAATTAGCCGGGTGTGGTGGTGAACGCCTGTAGTCCTGGCTACTTAGGAGGCTCAGACAGAAGAATAGATTCTGTCTCAAAAAAAAAAAAAAGAAAGAAAGAATGTGAGGGAGTCTTTTGAGAAGTGTGGTTCACTGGACAGAGATGAAGACAGTTTACTGGGCCATAAGTCCGGAGATTAAATGCTGTGTAAACTGAAGAAACAATGACTTCCTCTGATGGGGCCAGCAGGAGGACTTCCTGGAAGAGATGAGCCTTTCAAGTTTGGGGGTTGAAAAGGATTTGAATAGGCAGAACTTGGGGGTTGGGTAGGGAATTCCAGGAAGGAGGAGAGGCTTAGCACTGTGGCCTGAGGAACTTGGTCACAACTGGGTCTCAGAACTGTTCCTGTGAGTGGGGAGACAACAGAAGGGAGGCCAAGGGAAGGCCTGGAAGACCAGGAAGTTTTTCTCTGCTTTGCTGTTGCCCACGGCCATCCTGGACTACACCCAGGACTCTGCGGGCACAGGCACTCCTGCACCTGGCTGCGTTATGAAGGGGTTTCTGGAGGAAAGGAGGGAAGCCAGGGGCCAGCTCAGGGTTGGGGAGTGGCACACCTAAAACACACGGAGAGTGAAATCCACTGCAGACCCCTCAGCTCATCGCCTCATTTCACCCTTATTCAGCCCCGACGGCAAGAGGAGGGAGGTGTTTTCCTCTCATTTTCTGGATGTCACCGAGGCTCCTGGAAGTTAAGTGCCTTTGCCCAAAGTTGTACAGCTGCCCAGGGGCAGGGCTGGGTTGCAGAGCTGGGGCTGTTGGAGTCCTGGTTTCCACTTTTTTTGTTTTTGCTTTTTGAGACAGGGTCTTGCTGTGTCACACAGGTTGGCGTGTGATCACAACTCACAGCGGCCTCCACCTCCCAGGCTCAAGCAATCCTCCTACCTCAGCCTCCCAAGTAGCTAAGACTACATGTGTGCACCACCATGCTCGACTCATTTTGTAGAGAAGGGGGCCCCCTATGTTGCCAGGTCTCGAATTCCTGGGCTCAAGCAATTCTCCTGCCAAAGTGCTGGCATTATAGGCTTCCCTAGTCTTTAGAAGCATGGGACATAGAAGCTCAATCCCATTACTACCTCCAAGAGGCAGATGTCCCCAAATATCAGGAAGTTGGAAAAGTCAGTTCCTTGATTTCGGAATGCCTATTTAATGGGCATTCTGTTTAGCTTGGGCAGTGCCATACTTACCTACATCAAGTGTATTGTTCCGGAAAAGAAGGTAGAAGCATCCAGAGAGATGAGAGGAACTAAATATTTGCTAAATAGGGACAGTGTTGGTTAAAAAAAAAAATTTGCTGAGGATCACCCACCATGAGAATCTCAATGGAGCTTCGATGGTGTAGTCCTGGAAATGGAAGTTAAGTGGGGGAAATGGACATTTGTGGAGTTGCTGAGTACCTACTATGTGCCAGACACCCAGCCATCCCCTCCCTTCTCCTCCTCTCCCCTCTCCTCCCCTCTTTACTTTTTCCCTTTCCTTTCCTCTCTCTCTCCCCACTTCCTTCGGTGTGTGTGTGTGTGTGAGACAGGGTCTTGTTCTATCACTTAGGCTAGAGTGCACTGGTGTGACCATGGTTCACTGCAGCCTCAACCTCCTGGTCAATTGATCCTCCCACCTCAGCCTCCCAAGTGGCTGTTACTATGCCTGGCTAATTTTTGTGCTTTTTGTAGAGACAGCGTTTCACCATGTTACCCAGGCCAGTTTCAAACTCCTGGGTGAAAGTTATCTGCCCATCTTGGCCTCCCAAAATGTTGGAATTACAGGCATGAGCCACCGTGCCTGGCCAGACACTGTTTTTCTTAACTGGCACTCACAACTCTGAATAGGTAATGTTATGCTCAGACTACAGATGAGGAAACTGAGGCTCAGAGAGATTAAGTAACTTGCTTGGGCTGTGAATGCCAGTCTCTTTCTGCTGCCTCCTGCATTCCTGCATAGGTGCTTGTTTCTGCTCTTACAGCAATGAAGGATGGGGACCCTCAGAGGTGTCCAGCTCAGACAGTCCTACTAGGGCCCAGGTAGGAGGCAGATCATGGTGGTTTTGCTGTTGAGTGTGTGTGAATGTCACACTGCTGTTTGGCTCAGTTCCTAATAGACGCGGGGTTGGAAAATTTGCTGCAGAAAGTCCTGCAAAATGCTGTCAATTATTCAAACTAAAGGCAGAGTACTCAGATGGAAAGAGAACTGGATAGGCAGTCAAGATCCCCAGGTTCCATCCTGTCTCTGCTCCTGACATGCTATGTGGCCTTGAGCAAGCCTTACTCTAGGGCTCAGTATCCTCACTGCCAAATCGAGATCATGGACAAGGTGACCTCTATGATCTAACTCTAAAGCTTTATAGAGGCCGGGCATGGTGGCTTATGTCTGTAATCCCAGCAGTTTGGGAGGTCAAGGTGGGCACATCACCTGAGGTCAGGAGTTCGAGACCAGCCTGGCCAACATGGCGAAACCCCATCTCTACTAAAAATACAAAATTAGTTAGGCGTGGTGGTGCATGCCTGTAATCCCAGCTACTCGGGAGGCTGAGGCAGAAGAATCGCTTGAACCTGGGAGGTGGAGGTTGCAGTGAGCGACTGCACTCTCAGCCTGAGTGACAGAATGAGACTCCATCTCAAAAAAAAAAAAAAAAAAATATATATATATATATATATGGCTTTATAGAAAGAAACAAGCATTCTGAGCATTGGTCACTTAAATAAATTCTGTAGGCCGGGCGCGGTGGCTCAAGCCTGTAATCCCAGCACTTTGGGAGGCCGAGACGGGCGGATCACGAGGTCAGGAGATCGAGACCATCCTGGCTAATACGGTGAAACCCCGTTTCTACTAAAAATACAAAAAACTAGCCGGGCGACGAGGCGGGCGCCTGTAGTCCCAGCTACTCGGGAGGCTGAGACAGGAGAATGGCGTGAACCCGGGAGGCGGAGCTTGCAGTGAGCTGAGAGCCGGCCACTGCACTCCAGCCTGGGCGGCAGAGCAAGACTCCGTCTCAAAAAAAAAAAAAAAAAGCCGGGCGCGGTGGCTCAAGCCTGTAATCCCAGCACTTTGGGAGGCCGAGACGGGCGGATCACGAGGTCAGGAGATCGAGACCATCCTGGCTAACACGGTGAAACCCCGTCTCTACTAAAAATACAAAAAATTAGCCGGGTGAGGTGGCGGGCGCCTGTAGTCCAGCTACTCGGGAGGCTGAGGCAGGAGAATGGCCTAGACCCGGGAGGCGGAGCTTGCAGTGAGCTGAGATCCGGCCACAGCACTCCAGCCTGGGCGACAGAGCGAGACTCCGTCTCAAAAAAAAAAAAAAAAAAAAAAAAAATTCTGTAAACTGGAACCAGGGAACTAGAGCTAAGTTCCCTATCTTGGGACTTGAGCATGTATTTAGAGGAAAAGTGATATAGAATGATTGATAACAGGGGAGTGGAGACCTTCAAGACCCACAAGTCCCATCTCAGTAATTTGCAGATGAGGCCCAGAGGCCCAGAAAGAGGAAGGTTCTTGTTTAAGAGCCACACAAGAGCAGTCGAAGGGGAAGCCCCTCCCCTAGGGAGAGGCCAGCTGGATCAAGAGCAAACAATGAGGGAAGAGAGCCAAGTTGCTAGGAGGCAAAGCTTGATGGACAAAAAAACGTGGGGACAGACCTGTGTGTGTTTGTGGTCTGTGTAACACTAGGACCTGTTGCCATGGGGATGAGAAAGCACCACAGATTAATTACTGAAGAGCTGGGAGCAAGGGTGGCGGGCCTGAGTGGAGCCCCTGCCCTCAATGTCACCTAGAGTCCATCTGTTCCCCAGTGGAAGACAACAAAAATTATAGGGCTGCTTCTACCTCCAGTGAAGAACTAGTCAGAGTACAGCTATTTACTTTGCTACCAGCCTGTTTTTATTTTGAGGGGATCCTATTTGCCTGTGGCTTGGGGGCAATCATCAGGTTAAGATTTCCAATCACACCCTGGATCAGGCCACCCTCAGGGCAGGCCAGGGAAGTTTGGGTCCCTCAGGGAGAAATTCCAAGTTTTAAGTAACTGTTATTTTCAATCCCTCTTCTTCACTCTTGGGAAATACTTAGAAAAATGCCTGTCCCCCTCCATGAGGCGGGTTTGATAGCAGCACACAGGCCTTAAGTGACAGCAGGTGCTTCTGTCTCAGCAAGGATGGAATAGTCAGGCCTTTATTTTTTAGTGTCTGGAGCAGTGGAGGCAGTGAGGAAGGATCCTCATGAAACACTCTAGGCTCACCTGGGGGAGCCTTCAGCTTCCCTAGTTCTAAGACAGCAGCAGAAATGGGAAAGCTGAACAGTGCTAATGAAGAGGTGAGACCAAAGGAGACGTGGGTCACTGAGTGCACCGAAGGCATCACCTCTTTTAGGGGTTAAATCTGAAGTCTTGAGAAAAAGCACTTTAGGGAACAAATCCTATAACATAAAAGGTAACTGTTTCTAAGTATTAGGGGGGAAAGCTGAGATCTTTGATCAAAGACTAAGCCCTGGCTGGTGCAGTGGCTCACGCCTGTAATCCCAGCATTTTGGGAGGCCGAGGCAGGCAGATCACCTGAGGTCAGGAGTTCGAGACCAGCCTAACACGGAGAAACCCCATCTCTACTAAAAATACAACATTAGCTGGGTGTGGTGGTGCATGCCTGTAATCCCAGTTACTTGGGAGGCTGAGGCAGGAGAATCGCTTGAACCCAGGAGGCGGAGGTTGTGGTGAGCCAAGATCACGCCACTGCATTCCAGCCTGGGCAACAAGAGTGAAACTGTCTCAAAAAAAAAAAAAAAAAAAAAAAAAAAAAAAAAGATTAAGCCCTGTTCACTCCACACCCAGGTAATGGTACTCTACTCTAACAGCAAGTTTTGCTATATTTGACATCTGCTGGAGAGATGTATTTTATCTCATCATAGGTCTGTGAAGACACCCAAGTGTTTTTTTCATAGAGACAGGGTCTCACTATGTTGCCCAGGATGGTCTCAAACTCCTGGCCTTAAGCCATCCTCTCACTTCAACCTCTTGAATTACTGGTATGAGCCACCATGCCTGGCCCCAAGAGTTTCAACAAAGAATTAAGAGAGTAGCTCATACTAACATTAAAAAGTAGACAGTTCATTAAAAAAAAAATGGATATGTGAAAACGGTGTCACATAGGAGAATGTCCTGATTCTTAGGAGATGTATACTCAAGTATTTAGAAGTGGTGATATAACACCTCACCTGTAAATGTTTCGGCAGAGAGAATAAAGTACAGTTGACCTTTGAGCAATGTGGGCTTGAACTGTGCGGGTGGATTTTTTCAACCAAATAAGGATAGAAAATACTGCATTTGTGAGATGCAAAACCCACGTATATAGAAGGCTGATTTTCATATATGCAGGTTCTGCTGGGGTGACCTCGGGACTTGAGTATGGTGCAGATTTTGGTATGTGTATCTTGGAACCAATCTCTCTGTGTATACTGGGGGATGGCTGTATATTTAAACGTGTATGTAAACAAGTAGTGAATCCAGATGAAGAATATAGTGTCCAAAATATGTATTGTTTCAGTTTTTAAAAAATTAAACTTAAATGTTCAAACTAAAAAGTGGGTAACTTTTTCCAGAAACTTGGAATGTACAAACTGGTTGAAGCAATGAAATAGATGGCCCCTAATACACTAGGAGCCCTTCCTAGGTTCAAACACTCCCAAATAAAGATTCCAACATCTGCCAACTGATTTCTCAAAGCTATTATTTATTCTGTACAAGGTTCCACTGTACATTAGACATTCTTCTACTCTTGCTTACACAGTAAACAAGTGTACACTTGCCCTTGGGCTCAGGTTCACAGGTCTTCCCTGGAGAAGGGTGTCAGGCCAGTAAAACTCAGGGTGTCTTTCTCTGATGCCTCCTCCTGGGGGCCTGGAGCATGCCAGGCTCCGCGGGGTACAAGCCGGGCCCAGCTGGGTGAACAGCTTTACTCTCTAGGACAGCACAGAGTTTTGTCCAACTATGTAGGGCAAAATTGAGCCCACAGGAAAGAACCATACAACTGAGGCAAGATGGCCCCAAATACCCAGGCTCCAGCTCCCAGGGCAGGACTGGAGACCAACGCCAAGAAGGGCTGAGGGGCGGCCTGGGCATCCCTGAGAAACTCGGTCCAAAGGGCCTATTATCTAGGAGGCTCTGAGAAGGGGGCGGGAACAGGAAGGCCGGGGGGAAAGGGGTGTTAATAAATAAAAGGGGAGAGAAGCTCTAGGGACGAGGGGCTTGTGCTATCCTTCAAACAGCTGGGGAGCAGACCAGGGGTGGGTTAGAAGACGTGGGCGGGAAGAACTTGATGCACCGTTGGAAGGAATCTCCTACCTGCTTTTTTCTTCGCCTCACTGCAATGCACAACGAGCCAGGGCTAAGGGCAGGATCCCTTTCCCTGGCGGGTTTGAACATGGCACTGGGGAAAAGGGAAGAGGCTGAGGGATATTTCAGGGAGGGGCAGTTACCCCCTGGTCCCCAAATGCTATAAGGCACAATTCTTGGAGGCAACTAAATTCCATTCATAACATTAAAAAAAAAAAAAACCCAAACCCCCCAAACATAAACTTGTTTTAGATCCCAGGTCTACTGTGGCTGTGCTTGGGGCCTGGCCAATGCCCACCTAGCACCACGGCTAGCATTAAAAAAGTTGTACTTGGAAAAACAGAAAAAGGACCAGTGCAATGTCCCAGCTATGAAGAGGCCTGAAGGAGAGCACTCCAGTCTGAACACTTTAGTTATGGAAATTAAAAAAAAAAAGTTGGGCTTTTTAAAAACCAAAACCAGCGTTTTCCAAAGATGTCCTTTCGTCTGTCCCCTGGAGTTAGCAGCGTGAAGAGGGCTCTTGGCTCATGGGTGTTTTCGGGCTCTGGACCGGCGAGCGGTGCGGATGGAGATGGGTGCCGGCTCCTCCGCGGCGCGGGTGTCCAGGCGGCGATGCTCCCAGCAAGCTCCAGAGGGCGCTGTCCCCTCGGAGGCGCGGGCACTGCGGCGGGCAGCGGCGCAGCGAGGGTCTTCTCCCCACAGACGCGGTTGTTTCTGACACATAGGAAGCCCACAAGTTTACAAATGCAAACGGAGACGCCGAGGGCACGGGGCGACGCTGGCTCCACGTCCAGGCGATCTTCCCTGCCGGGCCACAGCTCACGAACGCCCGGCTGCTTGCTCCAGACCCTGACCTGGCGGCGTCCATTCCTGCTCGGCAGCTTCAGGTTTGCTTTTCTCATCAGGTGTGTGTGTTGTTGTTGTTTTTGTCTTTTTAAGAAACTTAGGGAGCGGGGCCACCACGGGGAAGGGAGAAGGGACGTGGCTCCTGGCGCTACATTCGGGAGGGCGGGCTGGCCAGTTCGTAGAAGAGCAGGTAGGCGTCGCTGGTGCGCACTTGGCTGGAGGACATGGGAGTGACGCTGCGGAGAGAGTAGGGAGTCAGCCCGGAGAGGGGGCAGGACCCGGAGACCCTGGGCCGGCCTCTTCCGGCGCCCCCGAAGCCGGCCGGCCTTTCAGGGAGGCTCCCCACGGGCAGCGGCTTCATGGCCCTGAACTTTCCCATCCATTCTAGGTGTAAGCCGTGGGGGGTTGGGGGGTGGTGGGGCTGGAGGAAGGTGGGTGGCTCCAGCCCTGCCCTGGCTCTCACCTGGAGTCGTTGAAAGTGTGCCACTCGCCTGTCCCTGGACTGCGACAGTAGGCTGTATAGTGGCCACCCATGGTGGTTCCGGAGTGATTGGACACAGCATACAGGTTGTAAACAGCATGGTCTGAGGAGGAGGCAGCTGTCAAGCCCCGGAGGCCCCCCTGCCCCGACTTCCTCCCTCCAGCCTCTCCTTCTGGGTCTCTCAGCAGCTGGTGCTGGCAGCGCCCCTTCCTCCCGCCCTCCCTCCGGCCTTGCACACCTGCGTCTTCATTCTGCCCTGTCTACTGGAAGATACTCACTGGTGTTTTCTGAGGCAAATTCTCTTAAGTCCAGGTCTCTTAAAGGGAAGTTCACAAATGTTGTGAGCTTGCTGGTTCGGATCCTGGATTCTGAGAACCGCTTCAGATCTGGCATTGACGTGAGTCAAGGATAGTCAAACCAATGCAGAAGCGCAGACAACAAAAGGAAAGCCTACATGGTCCGTTTCTTCTGACTCTGCTCCCCTCACCTGTTGGCCCCTTGTCATCAGTCCCCCTTGAAAGTCATGTCCCAGCCCTGATGGATCTTAAGGATACGGAGCACCAAGATCTTTGGGAACCTCTGGATGGAGAACTTCTTTATACACCGTTTTCTGCCTCGGCAGCGACAGCATGTCTGAGAGAGAAGACAAACACAAAGAACTTGTGGGGGAAGTCAGTGGGCCCCAGTGCAGTCACTCCTCAGCTGGATCTGCTGGTATCAGCCTCTTCCCAGTAGGTCCCATGGAAATTTGTTCTTGCTATTACTGAAGGGTGACTTACTGGCTTTTCATCTCCATCAAGCACATCCTCTTTGGTGAAGAGCCTCATGCAATCCATTAATGTCACCTCAGGATAACCTCGCTGGGAAGGGGAAAAAAGCAAAGGTCAGAGGTCAACATGAAAAGATGGGAGAGAGAGTTCAACAAGGTGGGCAGCTGGGGTGCATACCTTAGCAATGGGCAGTGAGAGGTCCCAGAAGGGGTCGAAGACTGTAGAACAGTAACCACAATCTGTACACGTCAGGGAGCTCTTTAGCTGTCCAACAAAGAGATCTGGGGAAGAGAAGGCCATGAGATGCTGAAATACAGGAAATACAGCATGGTCTACTGCACAGCATCTTTTATTTCTTTTTGAGATGGAGTTTCGCTCTGTCCCCCAGACTGGAGTGCAGTGGCGCAATCTCGTCTCACAATAAGCTCTGCCTCCTGGGTTCAAGTGATTCTCCTGCCTTAGCCTCCCAAGTAGCTGGGATTACAGGTTCCCACCACGGCTCCTGGCTAATTTTTGTATTTTTAGTAGAGATGGGGTTTTGCCATGTTGGCCAGGCTGGTCTTGAACTCCTGACCTCAGGTGATCTACCCGCCATGGCCTCCCAAAGTGCAGGGATTACAGGTGTGAGCCACCATGCCTGGCCTGCACAGCATCTTCTTTCTTGCTGTTTCTGCTTTGGTTTGTTGGACACTGGGCAGAAACAGGCTTCCCTGGGACAGTGATTCTTAGGGCTTTTTATGCTCCACTCAGGCAAGAGCAGGCAACAGTGAAAATAAGCATCTTCTCTTCCATGCGCTTACCCCCGATCCTACTGTCTTCCCGTTCTAGATATTTTCTCCACATCTGTCGGCCTTTCTCATCATCACTGGGAACCGGAGAGAGAAGACAATTCAGTCAAAGCTCAAAACTTAAGTTTAAGGGTCTGTCAATCTAGATCCTTCATCTTCAAAAGTAAATCAGATTCTTCCCAAATCATTAACCCCAAAGTGGTGGGTAAAAATCTTGAGTTCACAAAAGTTTTGCTTCCCCACAGCATTCTCCTCTTACTTACGGAAGATGATCGAAGTTCTCAGGGTTGGACTTAGGCCTCAGTGTCACTCGGTTCACCTCATTATGGAGCCCATCCAGAAGAAAACGAAGGAACTCCTGAGCGTCCTGCTGACTGAACCCAAAGGAAGGAGGGTGAGCAACACCTCTTGTCCTAAGAACCTGCTCCTGCTGCCACCCACCCTGGAGGACATGTCTGCAAGGCCCTTACTTATAGCCAACAAAGCGCGGTGCGTATCTCTGGATCTGGGTCTTGAATTCAGATGGGCTCACCACATCATTGGGGGATGAAGTCCATATGGTCTGAATTAGTTTTGCAAACTCTATTGGAAGGAGAGAGTGTATAGGACAGCTGAGATATTTTCTATAAGAAACTCTGAAACTAGAATCCCAACAAAAAGCAAGCAGAGAAAGAAAGACAGGATAGGAGTGTCTAAGACACAACTCCTAGAACAGCCCCAGTGGAATGGAGGACCATCCAGGGGTAGGCAGGGGCACATGACAGAGGGCCCCTCACCTTCCATGAGGGCTGTGTGTGCATTGCTGCTGTGGTGCAGATCCCGCATGTAGAGCCTCTGGAGACAGTAATCTCTCAACTCTCGGGTGTTGCTCAGGCACTGCAGAATTGAGTTCATGAAGCACTGCAAGAGATGACCAGGCAATCAGTGGGGAGATGAGAGTCCCACCTTCACCTCTGTTACTTACTACCAGAGGCTCTCTGGTTCATCTACCTAGAAATGAATCCTTTCATAGCCTCAAGTTCCTTTTTTCATAAGTGAAAGGGGTGAAGTGAGGCAAATCCCCACTCCAGGCATAGGTGACGTAATTGGTTATTTACTATAGAGGTGCACAAAAGGGCATGGACGCGACGGACAGAAGTGTGTGGGAAGTGATGGGCGTCCTTGAGGGGAAGGATCCAGGAGAAGAGCAGGCTGACGGGTAAAAGGGCAACTCCCTTTTAGCAGCGCTTCCTGCTGGGGATGGGTAAAGCACAGCCCAGCAATTCTGTGAAACACCAGCCGGGAAGGGCGAGTGCCAACTGGCTAAATGGGTAGGGAGTCAGCCACAACCAGGAGGGAACTCGGGTTATATGGCTCCAGTCAGGAGAGTAGGGGGTGGGCCTGGGGAAGAAGCAGGCCAGGAGGAACTCACCGTGTTCCCAAGGTTTCGAAGACCAGCCAGACCCTGGGCACTCTTAGAATTCTGCAAGCAAAGAACACATGGCGATAAGGTGGAAGCAAAGATGACAGGCCTGTGCTGGGCTCTCTTGTTCAATTTTCTAACCAGCCAGAGTCACAGGCAGCAGGCCACACATAATATTCTTTCTTCAACTTTACCTGTCTATGTACTTTGTAGGAAAGAGGATTGAGGAATGCCTGTTATTTTCTTTCTTTCTTTTTTTTTGAGACAGACTCTCACTCTGTCACCCAGGCTGGAGTGCAGTGGTGCGATCTCAGCTCACTGCAACCTCTACCTTGTGGATTCAAGCGATTTTCCTGCCTCAGCCTCCTGAGTAGCTGGGACTACAGGTGCGTGCCATGACGCCTGGCTAATTTTTTGTATTTTTAGTAGAGATGGGGTTTCACAATATTGGCCAGGCTGATCTTGAACTCCTGACCTCAGGTGATCCAACCGCCTCAGCTTCCCAAAGTGCTAGGATTACAGGCGTGAGCCACCGTGCCTGGCCTAAATGCCTGTTATTTTCAACACCCAACAGAAATATTCTTCAGGGCTTTGCTTTATTGAGTATGTATTGACTATGTATCTCCCTGCCCCCCATCTTGATATTATTCTCCATTCTCTGCTATAGTGGAGACTGGGAATTCACATATTTGGTACATATTGACTCCTTACTATAAGAAATTTCGAGTCCCAAATCCAGGTGCTATCTCAAATGACCTATATTTGTACTCCTAGAAGTCCAATATATAAAGTAGCTCTCATAATAGACACTTTGAGGAGGTTTTGAAAAATTAAACAACAAAACACCTTGAGTTTCGATCTTCAGTTGGAAAAACTCAAGCAAGCCTGCCATTCTGAATTGCCAGAGACAGGTGAAATTCCTTCCAGCTGAGATCAGCTCTTAAGGGCTGATTAAAGGCTGGGAGAATCCTCCCTGCCTGGCTCAGGTTTCAACATCCTGACTGGCCACTGGCTGGGAATCCTGGAGATGGCAGATTGGACCCGCAGAGGCAAGGGCCTGGCTGAAAGTGCCACTCTTGCTGTTGGCCCTATAGCGGAGGCGGGTGAGGGGGCTGGAGAGAGAACAGGTGCTGGATCGAGGACTCTGAGCTTATTTGTCAAGGTCTCTTGGCTAATCCTGGGCATATCTCCAAGGAGTCAGAAAACCTTCAGGCTCAAAGGGTTAAAGAAACAGTTTGCAGATGAGTCTGCCACCCCCTCTCTCAGGGAGGGGACTGGGAACAGGCAACTCTGGAGCAACACTGGGGCATGCGTGGGGCCAGCTCAGCCCTGATCAGAACAGGAGCCTGAAATAACTCAGCTAAAATTACTCATGCGGTGTGCTGACAGCCTATGAGGCTGTCAGCAGCTCAAAGCCCATGAGGTTGTCAGCTGGGGGGGGGGGGGGGGCGGGGAGGCGGTGGGGAGGAGCAGGCTGAAGGAGGGCTTTTCTCAAGAACTGCCTTACGGATCCCACAAGAGGATCCCTTCCTGGCCAGCTGTCAGGGCTAGCCCTAACAGGTAGGGAAGAAAAATATACCCAGAAAAGAGACCCAGTTTAAACCTGCAGCTAGAGAGAAAAGCCAATTGGCAGCAGGTGGGATATAAGCATCCTTGGAGAACTTGGCTAGGGCTGGCAGTATATACAACATCTGAATCTGACTTACTGACAGTAACAAGAGGGCCACAACGGAAATAATTCCCTGGGACAAAGACCTTCTCAGCATATTCCAGAATAGGTGAAATGCTGCAAAAGTCTCCATGTTGCCCACTCGGAACTAAATGTTAAAGCTTGCCCCCAACAGAATACCCACCCTCACGTCTATTTTTGGCAGTGCTTTATTAGTTCTTAGCCCCCGTGCCTCAGATGACATCTGTCTAAACAGGCTGCAGGGGAAAGCATTCTACCACTGGTGATCGTGTCAATGTTCACCAAAGCAGGCCCTCAGCTGAGACAACAGTCACTCAGCGCTAATGGGGGTGGGGAAATGGGAAAACGGAGTCATCTGTCTACAGAAGCACTCCTGTGGTGGTTTAAGATGTTGATACTTAATTCTCACCCAGCAGTGAGGGGCAAGAAGGACACTTTGTCACCCACGATTACTATTCTTGGCGATCTAACCCCTCTATTGGCCTGGGGAGTGGGGAGATGGGAGAAGCTCCTTTAAGGCGTCGTTAGGACCCTTGGTTGTTGTGTTTTAGGGTGGGAGTTGATGCCTTTGTCTACAATTTCCTGAGCTCAAAACCACATGCCAATTTCTAGGTGCTCTGTGTAGAAGGCGGGTGGATAACAGGAGTGGGGGCGACAGAGGATGGGGGAGCGGGGCTGCTCTATGCCCAGCCAGATATTCTTCTGCCAAGAATAGGAAATCAGGAGCTCCAGGGAAAGTCAGCACTTTTCATTTCAGAGGGGAACAAAATGTCCCCAGAGTGACCTTTCTTACAGGACAAACAATCGTACCTCAGGGTCGACAAGGAGAAAAGGGGCTAGAACTTCAGAAGGTGGGAGACCCTGCACAGCCAGCCTCTTTTGGGGGAAAGCCAGAGAAGGAATTGACCCCAGGTGTGTTATGCTGGGACACATAACAGCATAGTGCAGAGTTGAGAAAGTTTGGACCCAGTCTTCCTTCCACTGAGCCATCAGCAAACCTAGTTTTGACTCAGTAGCAAGCACTGTTGCAGGGAGCAGATGGCACCTCCACCGTCAGCAAATAGCATTCACCTTCTAGAGGAGGAGCGGGGGCTCAGGAGAGCCCTGCCTGGGTGAATGCGGAGGTAGCATCTGGGCACCCTTCGGTAGGAGAGGCCGAGGTTTGTGTCTTCACACTTGAGACCCCAGTCAAGGGCTTTCCCGCCTACCTCACCTGTGTGGTGAGGGTCGCCCCAAGTCCTGGCTGCCGCTAGGAAGCCTGGTGTGGCCCTGGCACGGGGCAGGGCATGCACTGCCAGCATGGGAGCTGGTGCCTGTTACATAAGACCTGTCAAGCTCGGGTCCCTTATCCCTTCCCCAGGCGGGCAGCGCCCAGCCTCGGCCTCGGCATTCCCCTGGGGGCTGCTTCCTCGGAGGGACCCGCTGCCCGCTGCAGAAATGGAGAGGACGGAAAGAAGGGGAAGTTGCCCTCTGTCACCTGTCTGCACCTCCTCTGCCCTTCACAGGGTCAAAGGACCCCCGTCACCAACCCTTGGGAAAGAGTCCTTGGTGGACAGTGAGGGGGAGGCGGCCCCTTTCTGCCCAGCCTTCCTGGCCGGGGTTTGGCCTCGGAGGAATACCCCCGCAGGGTCCAGCGTGCTGCCGTCGCACACCGACCGAGACCCAGTCAAGGTTATGCTTTCCTGCACCTGTCCTGATAGGTGCCAGGAATTGAGAGGCCAAGAGCCACCACCTGGTGCGGGGGTCACCGAGAGGGAGGGGGAAAGGGGGCCTCCTCGGACATCCACCAGGGGAGGGGACCGCGAGTAAGCGTGCGATCACCTGGGGAGGGGGCATTCCTTGCCAGGAGACCCTGGGAAAGGAGGGGTGGGGGCTGGGAAGAATCCGTCCCTTCACCTAGGGGCGCGTGGCGGGCAGGGGCCAGGGAGAAGGCGGGACCCCAGGCTTTCGGCGCGGGGGTCCCGGAAAAGGGCCCGCGTACCTTGGCTTTGTTGAGCAGGAGCCCCACGAAGGTGGAGAGCAGCAGGGACGGGGAGAGAGGGGAGCGCGGCCGCAGCTCCTTGGCGAGGGCGGGAAAGGGGGCGGCGGGGGGCTCCTCGGGCAGGGTCACGGTGTACGAGGTGCGCATGCTGGGGGGCGGGCGGCGGGCTTTGGCCCTCGCTTAACGTTGGCAGCGGGGGCGCGGGGGGAGTCCCCGCGCGATGCCACAGTCCGGACGCCGAAGCCGGCGGGACCGCCACAGGACACTGTCCGCGGCGCCCGGAGGTAACCGTTACCGCGGGGCCAGAACGCGCGCTCTTCCGCCTCAACCTCCCCGGCGTGCGCCGCCAACCGCCCGGGTCCCTGCTCTCGCTCTCCGGCCGACTGGCTGGCTAGCCGGCGCCTCGGGCTCCGCGACGTCAGCGCTGGGGCGGGGCTAGGTCCGCAGCCCCGCCCCACCCCGCCTCCGTCCCGCCCCCGGCGCTCGCACGCGGACCCGAACAAGGCAGCAAGGTCGGTCCTCCCACGCCGGGCCTTCCCCGCGCTCCGCGGCGCCCCCAGCCCGCTGACCCCCGGCGAGGCAGGCCCGCGGGGGAGGCAGGACTGGAGCCCGGAGGCCCTGGCCGGCCTCGGAGTTGAGGCTTAGCTCAGGATAAGTGATCTTTGGGGCCCGTAGAGGACATCTCCCCAAGACCCAGTGTCAACCGGGTGAACTTCCCCCAAGGCAACATTACACTTCCTAACTCTTGGAGGGCTGCAAACCATTTTGAAAACGTGATGAAAGCTCTTCTCTCTTCAGGGCGAAATACGCATATGCACAAAGTTTTGTCTAGCGTTCTGGGGGTGCTCAGGCCCTGGTGAAGCCCCAAATTCATGCAATCTGTGGAGGTCAGTGGGCCCAGGTTAGGAAGATAGACCTTCACGGCCTAGGGGCTGAGCTGCCCTCCTTGTAACAGTCCTGTCTGGCCTGTTTCAAGAGAGGCAGTGCCCCTATTTTATAAGGCCCAATAGGTCACCTTCTCACTTGGCTTCTGAAAAGAAGCTTTTCTGGTCTCTTCTAACCAATTACCTAGCTCCAGCTCTCCCACTCTCAAATTTGACTTGTTTTGGGGAGCTGGGGAGAAAGTAATAAATAGTGGGGAAATAGGCGCTCAGCTGGCATGGGGGCGAGTGTTCTACTCTGACCCTAAGCACAGCCATCGCTTAACGTTGGCAGCGGGGGCGCGGGGGGAGTCCCCGCGCGATGCCACAGTCCGGACGCCGAAGCCGGCGGGACCGCCACAGGACACTGTCCGCGGCGCCCGGAC
This sequence comes from Trachypithecus francoisi, assembly GCF_009764315.1. Lineage (NCBI taxonomy): Eukaryota > Metazoa > Chordata > Mammalia > Primates > Cercopithecidae > Trachypithecus > Trachypithecus francoisi. The sequence goes on from NW_022681473.1 coordinate 107,712,829, forward strand.
TGTGGCATCGCGCGGGGACTCCCCCCGCGCCCCCGCTGCCAACGTTAAGCGAGGGCCAAACGTTGAAGATCAGGGGTCTTTAGGTTTCATTTCTGATGCTCCACCCCTCCACCTAACAGGAAAGCTCACGAATCTGCCTAGAGAAAGTGTCTTGTTTGGAGCTTGCTGGCTATTTTTAGCCAGTATTTTTAGCATTTAAAAATACTCCAAGAGGCAGCAGTGTATGCTGTTACTCATCTGTGGGCTCCTTCTGTTCCTTCTGGTGTGCTCATCCCCACATGTACACGCACACATGACCACAGCTACATGGGGACTGTGTCCAGGACACACGTATGGCGGTACCCTAGGCCACCCGCAAAGCAGCAATTTCATGCCAATGAGAGAGGGGTGGGGACAGTTGCCCCCTCCCCTGTGTGCCAGCAGTGTGGTGGGAGGAGGGGGCAGGGGACAGGAACTACAGGCAGTCTGCTTGTGATCAGTGAGAGTGGGCATGTGAGGACGGGTGATCTCTACAGTCACTGTCCTCACCCAGACTCTGACTGAACCTGGACCCTGGACAAACTGCAGCAGCCTTTCTCCAAGCCTCCTTTCCAGCCAAACGCTTTCAAGCCAGCCCTACACCATCTGAAGCAATGTTTGCATCTGATCATCTGATCACAACTAGAGCACCTGCCCTTGCATCCAGTCCCGAAGCCTCAGGTAGCCTTTCTCCAAGGCTGTCTGTCCACAGGCCCACCACCCTCAGTCTTTGACCACTGCTGTCGAGCAGCCTGTGCTTATCCTCTGCTGAAAAACCAAAACTGCCACTCATTAAGTACTTATTAGATCCCAGGAACCGGGTTAAGGGTTTTATATATATTATCCCAGTTAATTTCTATAATAATATCATGCTGTAGTAACTATTACCTCTATTTTATTTAATTTTTATTTTATTTTTTGAGACAGAGTCTCGCTCTGTCACCCAGGCTGTAGTGCAGTGGCACGATCTTGGCTCACTGTAACCTCCGCCTCCCGGGTTCAAACAATTCTCCTGCCTCAGCTTCCGGAGTAGCTGGGATTACAAGTGCGCACCACCATGCCCGGCTAATTTTTGTATTTTTAGTAGAGATGGGGTTTCACCATGTTGGCCAAGCTGGTCATGAACTCCTGACCTCAAGTGATCCACCCACCTCAGCCTCCCAAAGTGCCAGGATTACAGGCGTGAGTCACCGCGCCCAGCCTATTACCTCTGTTTTATAGGTGAAGGACCTTAAGCCTAGAGAGGTCAAATGACTTTCCAGGACTGCAAAGTTAATAAATGACAATGTGGGGCTTTGTCTTACAGCAAAACCCACGCTTTTAACAGGAAATTCTGAGATATACTTCCTGCTCTCTGCCAATTACCTACTTGTAAATTCTGCCTAAAATTTGCATCTTCCAAAAGACTTCCCTAATTAACTCCACCCAGCTGTAAACTCTCCATTACTGCATATCCTCAGTCTACGCGCATTCAGTTTGCATGGTGTTAATTTATCTTAATATGTTTATCTTTGTTTTGTAAGTGTTTCAAAGAGTCCTATAAATGGTGTTAGATTGTGTGTGGCTTGTCATGGTTGTGCCAGCACACCGAAACCTCCTCAAGGGCAGGGATGTGGGTTCTCTTAGTGGGTTCTTAATAAACAGTGTTGATCTTGTCTCTGAAGAGGGCCAGACCAGGCTCTGCTGGGAATCCTGGGAGTCCCACTAAGCCTCAGAGGGTGGGGTGTGAGTTTGGTTTTGCATGTTGAACACATGTGCTGCTGGGCTTGGGGGGACCTGCCCAAGAGGTGCTCACCCACTATAGCATTTGGCCTGTTTCCCCGTGACTTAGACACAGTGATGTAAGCACTCCCACCCAGGACATCTGGGTGTTCTGCTAGCTTGCTCTCCCTCTTCCCTGGGATTTAGGAGGTTAGAGGGGTTGCTAGGAGCGGGGAGGGCCAGAGGCGAAAGCTTTAGTGTGGGAGCACTTTGGGAAGTCTGGGGTGGGAGGAAAGAATGCACACAGGGTCCAGTCTAGTCAAGCAGGTCTGACTGCTGCAGGACATGGCCACAAAGGACCTTGGCTCATCTCTCAGCCAGCCAGGTCTCTGTGAGACCCTTTCTCTTCACTGCCATTCTTGGAGTGGGATGGATACAAAGGATAGAGGCTTCTGGCATCTGAATCCGGCTCTGGCTCAGTGACTCTCTGTGCTTCAAATACACTAAGCTAATCTGAGCTGGGCTCATTCCTGCATCCTGACTGCTGTTCCTCAGAACCTGGACTTGGCCTGCTTCCCCTGTAGGATAAGTAATTGTTTTCACCTTAAGTCCTTCCTGGCATGAGATGGAGTGATATAAATGAAAGTCAGGGCTAGCTCTACAAGGGCAGGGACTGAGAGTATCCTGCTTCTCTCAGATCTGCGTGGGCAGCTTGGGCCAGGGTTTGGGGACACTGCTGGGGCTAAGGCAGATGTCTCAAAGCCTGGCTCCCAGCATGTGCCTGCAATTACCACAGCAAATGGACAGACCGGTGGCCTGATTGATTGATGGATGAAAAGGTAGGGGCTCTGAGTCCTTGTTAGGGGTTGGGCTTTTGCTCCACAGTGCACCTTGGGGAGAGAGGGTCAGCCCATCCTCCCCACTCTCTGTAGGAAGGTCTGCTTCCCTGCATGACATGGACCCCAAGAGGCCAAAAGCTCTGCACTCCTTTGAGGCCAGGCAGTCTGGCTTGAACCAGCTGGATTCCAGAGGCCCACACAGCTCCTTCTTTTGCATATGTCTCTGTCTGGGGTACTAGTTTTATGTATATATTGAGGTGAGAAGGTACAAGGGGCCACGTGTGCAGCTTTGGGCTCTGAACATGATGTTCATTTCTGCAGCCGGTGGTCAGTGGAGCGGCTCCCCCAGGGGCAAGGAACATTTTGCCAGGCTTGGATTAACTTCTGCATTGCTGAGCCCCACCCCAGCATCACATTAACTCATGAAGACATCCTGGAGTGGGGGTGGAGGAGGAGGTGGGAGGATGGTGCTGGGCACCGATTGAGAAATTGAGCCTGGATAAGGCAGCACCAAGGCTAACAGCCAGGATACAGCCCACAGCCGGTCTGCAAGGGATGGCGACATCAGTGTCTTGCTGATTCTAGTCACAAACCACAAACCCACTGCCCTTTCCTTTGCAGCAGCTAGTACAGCTCCTGGTCAAGGGGTCCCTCTGGCTTAAGGTCCTTTAGTGACCTTCTCATGCTGCCAACACAGATTCATGACTTCAGGAAGTTCAGCCTCCTCAGGGTGGCTGAGTGAACCTGGGGTGGGAGTAGGTGAGGACAGACCCTAGGATCTCAGGCTGCCAAGCTGGACAGACAAGGCAGCAGGGATGCAGGCCAGTATGGCTGCATGAACGGTGCGAGAACACGAGGAACGAGAGGCGAGTTGTACTTCTCACCTAGGAGCTCCAGGACAGCCCCTGCTATCCGCAACTTGCTCTCTTTGGAGTAACCTCCGCTCACTGCAGGGCAGCATTCAAGTCCAAAGTCCCACCCGAGGGAAAAAAATCACATGACCTCAGCTTATATAATCTCTCTGTCACTGAACAGCTGGAACCCAAGGCTTCTGAAGATGAGTCAGCAGCCCCAGTGGCAAATAGGACCCAGGTATTCAGTTTCCCAGACCTTTTGCTCCTAGAAACAGGTCCTGGAGCAGAGGGCCAGGGTGTCGAAGAGACTGGGTGGGTGAGAATAGGCTGGGCCAGACTCTGAGCCTCGGCCCTGGCTCTGCGTCCGAGTTGCAGGTGCCCAGCTTGCTGACTGTGCTCTGGAGGGCCTTGGGCCAACCCCTGGCTCTTCTTGGGGAGAGGAGAGGGTGGCCTGGACAGGGCGGGGCAAAGGCTGGGCAGAGGCCAGTGGGCAGAATGCCAGGACTAGGGAGGAGCAGCTGGAGGGGTGGAGCAGAGGGGGATTAGGAAGGATTGTAGGGGTTAAAGCGCAGCCCTGGCAGGGCTCAGTGGGAACAGCTTGTCCTTCCATAGGCCCCGGGAACAGGAGAGGTGGGGCAGAGTGGGGAGATGACAGGGTTGGGACTGGGGCACCTGGCTCTCTGCAGGGCTGAGCCACCTGGACTGACTTGGAGTCCCCACTGGGGGTAGTGAATGCTTTTTTTCCACCATCACTGTTCCTCCTCTCTGCATATTAAGCAGAAGGTGGAGTCTCAGGAGAAGCCCTGGTTATACAAGTGCTGAGCTGCACCCCCCGGCCTGGCATTTTGTTGGTGCTTACACAAGCATGGGGAGGGAATAATTCTGAATTTATATGGTGCCCCCTGCCCCCCGCCCCCACCAGCTCTGTACTCATGCTCAGCTGAGTCTGTGATATTCAAAGATTCGTTTTGAATGTTACTGTTAATGAGGGAAAGAAGTCTGGCTAGAACTGTTCTCCCTGGTCACAGCCTGCTGTTGACCTCCCTTAATGAATGCCAGCTGTAGTTCCGGTCAGCTACCCTGAGAACCCTCTGGGACACAGGATGTACTTTTTTACCTCTCTTTCTCCCACCGGGTTGGTACGGGTGGGGGGCTTCCTACTCTAGTCAGCTGCCAAATGCCCCCTTTCTATGATCTCTTTTCCCCTCTTAAGTTTAAATGACCTCTTCCGCAGCATTTTATTGATTTCACATTCCTCCACCTTCATTATTTGCTTTGAGCCTCACGGCATGCTTGTGAGGTGGGCAGGGCAGGCGTGATTGTTTCCTTTTATAGTCTAGGAAATACAGCCCAGCTGATAGGTGTCCAAGGTTAGAGCAGCCAACTGTTCCTTCCACTGGTCACGAGCAGCCTGTCCCAGCCTCAGATGACCTCTCCCTTTCCCTCCACCTATGACACTCAAGAACACCCAGGGCTGCCCTCCCATTGTACCTATTTAATAACTTATTTCTCAGCCAGGTGTGGTGGCTCACACCTGTAATCTCAGCGCTTTGGGAGGCCAAGGCAGGTGGATCACCTGAGGTCAGGAGTTCAAGACCAGCCTGGCCAACATGGTGAAACCCCATCTCACTAAAAATACAAAATTAGCCTGGTGTGGTGGTGCATGCCGCTAGTCCTAGCTACTTGGGAGGCTGAGACAGGAGATCACTTGAGCCCGGGAGGTGGAGGTTGCAGTGAGCCGAGATCACACCACTGCAGTCCAGCCTGGGTGTGACAGAGCGAGACTCCATCTCCAAAAAAACAAAACAAACTTATTTCCCTAAGTGAATTGTGAAGGCACTGAGGGCAGGGACTGTTGCTCGCACACATCTCTTGCCTCCCAAAGCACCGGAAGGGTACAAGGAGGACTAACATTTATAAGGCAACGTGCCAGGCCCTTTCACATACATTATGTCTTCATTCCTCAAGTAATCTATGAAGTGGGAACTATGATCACTCATTTTATAGAGGAGGACACAGTTTCTGAAGCTAAGGGACCTATCTGAGGTCACACTGCTAGTAAACTGAGTACCACAAATGAGTGCCTCAGAAGGCAATATCCCCAGATGGAGATCTAGAAAGAAACTGGACCCAGTTTTAGAAAGAAGTGGTCCAGGCCCCACAAGCAGGGTTGTTCCCACCTCAGCAAGATGCACTCTGCTCCAGGAAATGAGGATAAGAGGGGTGGAGAGAGCGGGATGAGGTTAAATAAAGGTCTTGTACCATTGACCCTGGAGAGGCCTCTGCTGGTTGGCAGTATCTTCTGGGGCATGAGCTCAGAATGAAACACTAGCTCAACTGCAGGGCATTCCCAGCTAAAGCGCCTTATGAGTTGCTTCTGGATGAGGGTGGCTGAGTTTGTCCCAGGGCAATCTGCCACTTCTTTGAGATCCTCTCTCAAAATTCCCTTCACCTTGGCCCTGGAGCCGTGGGGAGGAGCCAGGGTTGTCCCTTCTGGAGAGGTGGAGGGCAGCAGACTCCCAGGAGGGTTGGGCCATGCCTGTGCGGGGAGGAGGCAGATTCCCAGTGGAATCTGACCCCCAGTAAAGGGGAATACTGGCTGCTCTCATGGTTGGGGCTGAGGGTGGGTCTGTAGTTTAGTCTGTGGTGAGGTTTTCCATCTCAGCAGGCCTAGAGATCACCCAAAGAGCTTGTGGAAAGAGCAGCGTCCCAGGCCCCATCCCGAGAGAGTTTGTGTCAGTGGGTTTGGGTGAATCGTTAAGCCCTGCAGTGACTCTGACACCGGGAGTCTGCAGATCCCACTTTAAGGAGCACTGCTGACCATGAAGCAACACTTCTCTTCTGAGCAAGGGGAGGGAGCCCTGCAGAGGCTTCTAGGACCCAAACCCCTCTGAGGAGAGCCATATTCTAATTGCCCTGGGGATGAACAGCACCAGCCGAGTCCAAATGAATCCTGCTCCACCACAAGCCCCGAACATGGCCCCCTGAGAGCTGATACTTTCCCCCCAGGCCAGCTCTGTTGTGACACATGTCTCTTCTCCACTCCTTTCTACAGTGGATCCAGCCCTGCTTTGTCAGGTTCTGAATGTTCTGGGAGGCACCAGCATTTCTATCTCCTGTGCCACTTCACAGATGGCACAGCAAAGCCAAGACTCCCTAAGTGATATGATCAAAGTTGCCCTCTCAAGATGTTTACTTATGCAAGCTTCAGGGTCCTGCCCCTCGTCCTGAACCCCTGCTGCATTTGTCTGGATCAGCCCTCCAAGCAGCATTTCTTGCTGTGGCAGGCTGTTGTTTTCAAAATGTACTTGTCCTAGCCGTAGGGAGGGGTATGTAAGGTAATGGAGGAGACACAGCACCCAGCCCTTCTGTCCATATGCTTGCCTGTCCATCTGTCCACCTGCCACTACCCATGTATCCACCCACCCACCTATCCCACCACCCACCCATCCATCCATCCATCCATCCATCCATCCATCCATCCATCCATGCAATCAGCAGGTCAGCTCCCGTTGTGGGAGGCACGCGGCAGGGGATCTAGAGATAGGATTTCTTTTTCCTCCTCTGAGAGCTTGCCACCTAATGGGCACACTAATAACTACAGAAAGGCAGATGTCGTCAGTGCCCCAAGAGAGGCGCGTTCAGATTAGTTGCGAGCGAGGCCATGCCAGCCCTTGGTCAGTCTCCAGCAGAGCCTCTTCCCTCATTCCAGCTGAGGCAGGGCTGGAATAGAGGTATTGGATTGTCTCAGGCCCTAGATAAACATTTCTCCACTACTTTCTCCAAAGCCAGATGATAAGCCTTGCTGTCTGATACCCTAGTCCTGAGCATGCCAGTGTCACTCAGAGGAGAGTCCCTCTTCCCCTGATGTCTTATGTCCAAATGTAAAGCCAGGCCTCGGGGCTAGGGAATAAAACCTGCACAAGAGGGGAGATGTAACCGCAGCAAGGACGCCCTCCTGCCACTGGGTGCACTGGTGGTCTGGGGCCCCCGCATCCAGCCCAGGTCGGGGCAGGGCCTGCAGGAGACACTGGCATCTCAGATGGAAAAGGAGAAGGTGAGAAGAGTGGTTCACTGGGGGCAGCAGAGCATTCCTGAGAACACTACTGGACTATCCTCGAGTGCACAGGCCCTGAGTGGGCTTTCTAGGCAGAGTGGGAAAGCCCCTCCCCTCGGCACAGAGCCCCAGGGGCACCAGACGTGCCGGGATGACCTCTCTTGTTTGTCTCCACCAGGAGCAGCCATCGGCTGCTGTCAATCATCAGTCAGGTTGGGAGTCAAGCCCTTAGCCTGGCTGTTCTCCAACAGTGGCTGCCTCCCCAGGCCATCCCTGGTCCCCAAGGGTAAACTCACCATGCTGTCTCTCCCCGGGGAGCTGGCGCGGCTGGGCCCAGGGGCCCGACCCTTTCCCTCCTCCCACAGCGTGTAGCGGCCAATGGGTCGGAAGGTTGGGCTGAGGATTTCAGGGACTCGTGAAGGAGGGGTCTGGGAGGGCACCTGAGATGCAATGCCCTTGCGACCATAGTTCTCCAGGTAGTCCACCAGGTACTCAGGGCGGCTGGCTGCCTGGTAGAGCCCCTGCAGGGTGCAGAGCTCCTTGCGTGTCCGGGCCAGCATGGGGCTGCGACCCAGGTTCCCGGGGTCTATCCGGTAGTTATCTGAGGTCCGGAGGCTGGAGAAATCCCGGGCCAGGTCCGATTGGCTGTCCGACTTCTGGGTTAGGGTCACCCCCTGGTCATAGGCATTCATGGGCAGGTAGCTGAGGCAGTTGTTGCTCACTCCATAAGGGAATCCACTGCCCCCACTGAGGCCACTGCCTGAAGGCCGCTCAGTACCCCGGGTCTGGCTCTCTGCCCGCTTACCTCCCCCAGTGATGTCGGGTCTCAGCAGGGGGCGGCCCCGGTCATAGTCCAGGATGGAGGAGGGGCCATAGGTACGGGGACGGGTGAGGAAGCTGCTGGCAGGGACCGGCTTGAAACCAAGTTTCTCCTTCTCCAGTAAGGAGGCAGCCAGGTTGGCCCCATAGGAGGAGGGGGTGTAGGCACCATAGCCCGACTTGGAATAGTGGGCATCTGTGTAGCGGGCTGATTCTGTGTAGCGCTTCAGGGTGGAGGAGAGCTGGGACATCCTTCAGGGTCGCACTCAATGGGGACTGGGAGCCTCATGGGCTGAAAGACAAGGAGAGTAGTTGTCAGAGGGCCCTGCCAGGTGTTGGGCTCCCACAGACCCGCTCCCCATCCCTAGCTGGGCCAGAACCTCAGAGCTCCCAGTCCATTTCCACAAGAGGCAGGCTGGCTGCTGAGAAACACACATGCACACAAGTGCGCACACAGGCTTGCTTGCACCTGTGTGTTCATGCCTCAGTGAGAGTGCAAGGGATGAGGTGGCTTTTATATGCCACACAGGGAGTCAGCACATCCTGGCCATTCAAAGACTCAAACACGCAAGCAGGGGCTACCCGACCTCCACAGCCCACCAAGCCGCGCAGTCTTCCAGCTCAAATCCCATTGCCTCAGCAACTGCAGAAACTCTTGAGCTGGGGAGATGCCACAGACCCCTGGGCTGAGAATGCTGGATATTTCAGGAGTTAAGACCACTTCTGTCCCTTCTGACTTATGTGATGAGCAGGTGTCTTTTTGGAAACTTAGACTGTGCTGGAATGACCTGAAGATCATTTGGTCAGATCCCCTGTGAGGCCAAGGAGGCTCAGGAGAGGAAATAATGGGGTGTGGGTGGGCAGGGGAGGCCGTGAGTGAGCATGCAGCAGCGAGGGGCCAGAACGTGGTCTCCAGACCCTTTCCCCAGACACCAGCACCTGCTGCTGGTCCCACAGTGAGGGACACTCGTGAAGTAGAACCCACTCACGTCACTGAGCTAAGCTTCTGTTCTAAGTGGAGTTAGGGCCCTGAGCCTCCCAAGAGTTCCTCTACCAACACAGGGTTCCTCTACCAACATGGATCCGGATCCCAAATTGGTCCTGGTGATGTTTGTGCAAAGGGGGCCCCCTACAGTCCCAAATCTTGCACTGCACGTGGCATTCCCAGTCCTTCCCTGTTGCAGTCCAGCAGCTGGGGAGGGTCTAGTGAAGGAACACAGAAACTGCTGAATGTGGAGCTTTGAAAGCCCTGAGGATCATGAATTTTAATCTATCTGTTGTACAGATGGGAAAAGTGGTGCTTATTTCTCCCCAGCCACACACCAGCAGAGCCAGGACTGGAATCCAGGTCTTTGAAATCCTGGCCAGTGTTCTTTGCACTTAACCTTGAGTTACTACCCTCTCATCAGATTTAGGGTCAGTTGGGGACCCCCAGAGGCCTTCCATTGCCGTAAACGTGCAACCTGTATCCAATGGAGCTGGAGTGGCAGAGGAGCAAGTAGGGTTAGAAGCCTTTCCTCGAGGGCATCAGGGGCTCTTGGGGGGCTCTCTAGGGGGACGGAAGCAGAGCCATCCAGGACTCTCAGAGTGGTGGGACTTGCCCTGTGATAGACTAGCTGGGTGATTTTGCACTAATCATGTAACCTCTCTGAGCCCCAACTTCCTCATCTGTAAATGAGTAAAACCACCATCCTCATAATTCCTACCTCACAGGGCTGTTGTGAGGAATAAATGAGATAACAACATGTGAAGGGCTCCACAATGACAGCAGTTACCATCTCCTCCCCCAGCTACTTCGAGGCAGCCTGGCTCTGCCCTCTGTAGGTCTATGATAATATCAGGGCTGGCTCTCTCCCAACCTGGCCAGCCTCTGGCCTCAGCTTGGGACACCAGGCCTCCCCATGCAGCCCCCAGCGAGAGAAGCAGGCAGGGGGCAGACATCTGGCCACTCAGCAGACACTGGCTGGGCAACCCAGCCCATCAGGGTAGAGAGGAGATGGTGCCAAACCCCAAATGCAAGGGCTTGGCAGAAAGCTCTAGAATCCCAGTCCACACAAGGCTTTGGGGTAGGTACAGGGGTGAGAGATGAGCAGGTAGCTTCCATATAGGACCCAGAACAGCATTCCTTGACCCTGCCTGAGAACTCCAGCAGTTTTCAGTCCAGGCTGACATCAGAAAGGCCTGGTCCATCTTATTGTCCTTTTGCCACCTGGCCCAGGGGGCCCCGGCCCTGCATGTATACTTCTTTGCCCACTGTGCCCAGCACAACCTTCACCCCTTTCTAGGGAAAGGTAACTGGGGGATGACATCACACAGGGTTAGAGGGAAACCATAGTGGGAGAGACAGACAGAGGCACAGGGTGGGGGTGGGAGGCCCAGTCCTGCTCTGTTTCGCTTTGGAGAACTCCATCAATAATGCAAAGTCAAAGAGATTCCAGGTCTCAGGAGCTGGGCTCTGGGACACCAGGCAGCCAATCAGATACAACCCCCACAACAAAGGTATGAGCTCATGGCTCCTCCCCACAGCTCTCCCTCCCCCTCCTCCACACTAAGGCTCTCAGGGAATTGGTATTCTACGGGCAGCGCCCCAAGCCCGTGACATCCCTTGGCCCTGCTGATGACGCAGAAGTGCTGGGGCCAAACAAGGTCTAGAGGACAGGGACAGACAGCTCTGAAAGGCTTTGGAGCTGGAGGTGGGGCCACACCTCTGGCCCACAGATTCCCAGGAAGGCTCCCAAATCCCCACTCTCCTTCCCATCTGGCAGGTGATTGCCAGACCCCTCCCCCTCCTCCCAGCAGCCCTAAGAGTCATGCCATCACTAATACTCCATGGGAACTGCTCTCGGCTCTGACATCTAGCTACAGTTCCCATGTCTGAGGAGAGGGTTCCTATTGGGGTGGGGGCCTTCCACATGTCTTTCCCCTCCCGCAACCCACAGTTTCACTCTCAAAGGTCCTAGCACCTTCCAGGTGAAGGCACAGCCTAGGTTGGTGCCCCTTGGCATTACCTGCACAGCTGTCCCTGGAGGCCACAGAACGCACTATGGGCAGGAGAGTGGGCTGGGGCCCTGGCCGGAGTCTCGCCGCGCAAGACAGGGACAGGACGGGCACTCACATGGCTGCGAGTCTCCCTGTTGCCACAGGAACAGCCTGAACTGAATGGCCCTTTCATGGGACAGTGGGAGGCAAGCCGATTGGCTGGGATCCCCCATACCCCTCCCTGCCCAGTGCGGGGCCCCTGCTGCCCAGCTTCTTTCACTGTTTACCCAGAGCTGGCAAGTACAGGCACGCAGCTCCAGGCAGCGCCTCCCCAGGTGTCTGCCACCTTGGACAGGGGGCAGTCCCCTGCCCAGCTCCTCCTCCTGGCCATCTTCACTGAGGTGTCTGGACCCTTCCTTCTGTGTCAGAGATTCCTGTTGTTTTGCTCAGTTTCCCTCTCCTGGGAGGTGCAGCAGCCTTCCTCTGCACAGAGGCACAGGGCTTCCTGTCAGGACATGTGAGCCAAGCAGCTGTCACCCCAGCCAGCTGGTGCTGGTCACCTCTGAACCAGGCCCCAGGCATGTTGAATACTTCACATGCAGCTTCTGAGTCCATCTTCTCTGCAGCCTTACATCAAATCTCATCGGCCTTCGCCATGTAACACATTCTTCTAGGTGTGCTTCATACACAGAGCACCCCAAAAAGTCTTAGTGCGGGTTTAAGCTGGAGTTCTTTCAGACATAAGTGTCTCCAACTTACACACCTCTTTGGACAGATTAAATTATTTAAAGTAAAATTTAAAAAACATTCACAATTAGAAAATAAATATATAAGAAAATTAAATATGGAAACTTTCTTTTCTTTTTCTTTTTTTTTTTTTTGAGACGGAGTCTTGCTCTGTCACCCAGCCTGGAGTGCAGTGGCGCGATCTTGGCTCACTGCAAGCCCCACCTCCCGGGTTTACGCCATTCTTCTGCCTCAGCCTCCCGAGTAGCTGGGGCTACAGGCACCCGCCACCTTGCCCGGCTACTTTTTCGTATTTTTTAGTAGAGATGGGGTTTCACCATGTTAGCCAGGATGATTTCTATCTCCTGACCTCGTGATCCGCCCGTCTCGGCCTCCCGAAGTGCTGGGATTACAAAATATGGAAACTTTCAAATGAAGTTTTTAGCATTTGTATTTCTGAAGTTATTAAGGCTTAAAACTGCACTAAGGCTTGGGACACAGTGTATTAACTCACTGAACCCTCCCGACTCCTTTAAGCGGTAAGTGCTGTTATAATATCCATTTGCAGATGAGGACATTGACGATGCTGGGAGTGATGTGGATTTCCCAAAGTCACACTGGGAGCAGTGGCAAAGCTGGGCTGGACCCGTGCTCTATGCTCTGTCTGCTACAGCTGGCCTGAAGCCCAGACCCCTGCTTCACTCTTCCCTGGCTCTCCATGGGACGGGTCAGGACTGGGACCTGTGGGTGGGGTTTGAGGGAAGGACGGCCACAGGATCCAGGTGTCTGCCATCTGGCATCTCTACACTTCCAAGACAAGGCAAAGAAATGGGCCTCCAGGCAGTACTGGATCCTTAAATTCTCTTTTCCAACCACCTCTGCACAAGTACTCTCCTGGTGTCCCCTCCCCATGGAAGAGCCCTGGTCTCCTTCCCTCTCCTCGAGGTACAACATGGGGTGTACAGACTCCGGCAGGAGCAGCCCTCTGGATTTTCCACTGCAGGCGAATGAAAGCGAAGCCAGGTGCAACTTGAGCCCTAGAACAATACTGATCGGCCGCGAGATGGTCCAGGAAGCCTCCATTTCACCCACTGTGCCAAGCCCCTGTGTGTTCCCTGGCACCAGCATCTACCCCAGCTCAGAGCCTTGGGTCCCTGGCCTGGTTATGAGCAAGTCCCTAGCCTCCTACCCTGGCTGCAGCTTGGCCCACTCCTCAAGGTACCCATGCTGGGTGAGTCAGGGGTTAAAATGAACCCCGTCCCCCTGGGGCAGCCAACCCCTTTGCTTCAGCCACTGTCACTTCCTGTTGCTCATGTGAAGGGTTCCCTAACCTGCCCAGCCAGAGGAGGGACTTGCTCCCCAGGAATTCCAGGCACTCCTGGCCCTGGGGGCAGGGGATGGGTGATGCCCCACATCACCCATCCCCTGACCCCAGGCTTCTCTCTGCCTTCATGGCTTCTCTCTGCCCAGATCTGCTTGGCTTTCTGGGGGTGAAAGCCTGCTTTGCTACTGGGGCCTGGATAGAGAACCTCTAGCGGAGTTTCAGAAGCATGCCTAAACAGGGTTAAGTCTCTTCCCTCCTACTCAGGTGCCCAGAAAAGGTGAGTGGGGAGTCCCAGCCAGTCCCGCCAGGTGGCTGGGAGCCTCCACAGTGGTGACCTCAGAGCCTCCTAAAGCCACTTGCTAACAGCATCAGAATGTGCTGACCTTGAAGGACAAGGCGGGTGAGAGGTGCCCTGTCTCCTTCCATCTGCACTCTGACCCGCCCTCCCAGCTGCTCGGGTCACCTGCTGCACTATCTGGGCACAAGTGTCTGGTCCTGGAGGATGGGAGGAGGGAATCCTGGCAGGTGTAGAGGACGTGGGTAGAGTAGGGGATTGTGGGGGCAGGGGCATATTTATGCTCAAACAGTCCTTGAACTCTGCCTACTCCTCTCAGGCCCCAGGGCCTCGGGTGGGCCCCTCCTCTCCAGCCTGTCACTAGGCTCTGTCTATCAGGGGCTAGCACCCACTGATCCACCAGCTTAATCCTCTTGCCTGCCCTGGCAAGGGGTCATCCAAGGGAATTTGGGTCCATTTCTCTTTCTCCTGCTCCCAGTAGTTACCCAAGAGCTGGGGGAGGGGAGGAGGTAAGATAAAGAGATTGGAGATTAAGGCAAGAATCCTGACTGGTAGAGATGAAGTGGGTGGGCCCAGGGCAGTTTCTATAGGGTGTTCCTTGATTTGGGGTTGTGAGTGGGGTGGGCATCTCTATGCTTCCAAGACAAGGCAAAGAAATGGGCCTCCAGGCAGTATTGGGATCCTTAAATTCTCTTTTCCAACCACCTCTGCCCAGGTACTCTCCTGGTGTCCCTTCCCCAGGGGAGAGCTCTGGTCTCCTTCACTCTCCTCTAGGGTCTCATCTTTCCTCTGTTCTCAGCCTCCGGAGGAGCCTTTGGTCTTGCCCCTGACACCCACCAGGCCCAGTGGAGTGGCCTCTCACATGCTATCCTAGATACACTGATGTCTTTCCTCTAGGTAGAGTCCCAGAGAAGCTCAGATACCAAAGGGGCAGCTACTGACCTGTGTCCAGGGGCACTGGATGGGAGCTGGGGGCTTCTTCTTCCACAGCAGGACAGGGAATGCAGTGGAAAGTCCAGAAGCTGGAGCCTGACTCCGGGCTGGGTAATCCGGAGCTCAGGTTACTGACTCCGATATATATAGTATCTTATCTGACCTCGCACACTCGCAGAGATGGCGAGCGCAACTCACTTGCATTCCAAGCCCCGGGAGAATTAAAGGGGCAGTGGCGTACCCACCCTTGAGGGGCTGCCCTTTCAGGCCAGTGCCAGCCAAGGAGGTCTGCAGGGACTCTTGGAAGGGGGCATTTTGAAGGGGAACAATGGGGAGATTCAAGAGGAAAGAGGACTGAAAAGAGCACGGAGGGGTGGGAGTGGAACTTGAGACAAAAATACGGAGAAAGTGGATTTTCTGGAGCAGTCAGTCACAGCATTAGAGAACAGGAAGAAGCCTACCGTTAGCCCCACTCTTAATTTTGAGATAGAGTAGACCTAGAGAAAGAAAGCAGCTTGCTCAAGGGCATATACCGATAGCCAGAAGCAGAAAGGGGACTAGTACTCAGGTTTCAGTCCAATATTCTTTTCTAATGGACTTCTCGGCCTGGGCTTGGAGGCTAGTTCTTTCCCTTACTGACTCCGAAATAGTGGGTAAGTCACTTAAGTTCTCTGAGTGAACCTTAGCTATTTAATCTACAAAACAGGAATAATAATAATAATGGTCTATCTCAGTTGTGAGGATTAAATAAATTAATATTTGTAAATTTCCTGGCCCATAGTAAGAATTCAATAAACATGATGATTATATTGAATACTTCCACTTATTATAATTAGTGGTATTATTAGTAATGGCACCTTACCAGGAGAACTTTCCTAGGGAGAAAAGGAAGGTTACTCCTGGGGAAGGGTTCTTTTCTTTCTTTCTTTTCTTTCTTTTTTTTTTTTTCTGAGACAGAGTCTCCCTCTGTCGCCCAGGCTGCAGTGCAGTGGCGTGATCTTGCCTCACTGCAAGCTCTGCTTCCTGGGTTCACGCCATTCTCCTGCCTCAGCCTCCCAAGTAGCTGGGACTACAAGCGCCTGCTACCATGCCTGGCTAATTTTTGTGTTTTTTTTTTTTTTTTTGAGGTGGAGTCTCGCTCTGTCGCCCGGGCTGGAGTGCAGTGGCCCGATCTCAGCTCACTGCAAGCTCCGCCTCCCGGGTTTACGCCATTCTCCTGCCTCAGCTTCCCGAGTAGCTGGGACTACAGGCGCCCACCACCTCGCCCGGCTAGTTTTTGTATTTTTAGTAGAGACGGGGTTTCACTGTGTTAGCCAGGATGGTCTCGATCTCTTGACCTCGTGATCCGCCCGTCTCGGCCTCCCAAAGTGCTGGGATTACAGGCTTGAGCCACCGCGCCCGGCCTTTTTTGTATTTTTAGTAGAGACGGGGTTTCACCGGGTTAGCCAGGATGGTCTCGATCACCTGACCTCGTGATCCGCCCGCCTCGGCCTCCCAAAGTACTGGGATTACAGGCATGAGCCACTGCTCCTGGCCGGATGTGTGCCTTTCTAATGCCAGAGAACAGTCCCACGGTTTTCTGAACTGACCATGTCCCATAACTGGGAAGGGCAAACAAGGCTTGCCATCTTCCTAGATGTCCAGTCCACCAAGCAGAGAAAGGCCAAGCCCATTTGGGCTCCTTCCCCCTTTGCCTAGAAAAATATGGCAAGTGCAGCTTCCCCCAGACCACCAGGAGAACGCTTGGCCCCTCTGGGGTGGTTCCACTCTACCTGTGGGAGGGCTCAGGATTCCAGGGCCACAGAGCCGGGCTGGGCAGGGTCACAAGAGGAAGGAACAGGGTTCTTAGCCTCTCTGGCCTTGGTGCACTTGTCTGCTCCCAGGACGTTTTCTCGATGGCTCTCCCCCAGGACTGGGAGTACCCAGCTTGGTGCCTCCACCCTGTCTTAGCACAGGCTACTGACTCAGCCCAGGTCCTGATGATGCACTTCAGAGGACGCCCTCATTCCAGTCCTCATTCTGACTCTAGTCTGACTTGCATCTACAGCATCAAAGGAAGGGGCCTGCCTCGACCTTAGCCCAGTCAGCTCTCCTTTCCTCTGCTTTACGGGGGGTCCATCTGGGGGATGTTCTCATGCCCATTCCAGGGGAGGTGAGCAGCCCCTACCACTACCTCCAGCTCAGTCCCATTCTAAAGGCAGCCAGGTCAGGAGGTAGGATGTTCACTCTTCAGGGAAGGGCTGGAATGGGTTGGCTAGGGCTTCCCTTGACTGTTGAGAAGTTGCTGTCTTCGGAGCACCGCGTGCATGCTTCTGGTTTGGGATTGGTGAGAATTTCAAAGCTGCCTCTTTCTGGTTAGGGATTGGTGGAAAATCTCCCCTTCTGCTTAATTGTTGCACACCCCCTGCCCCCAACCCCCTTTAGCAAACTGACCAGATACAACCCGGGGAGCTTTAAGAGCAGCGAGTGAGCTCCACGCACACATGGGGAGGGGTGTCAGTGTCACTCTCGGGCCACATACCACCGATATACACAGGGCACAGCGAGGAGGACCCGCCGAAGCAGCATTTCGTTAGAATACACTGATCAGCACACAGATGGCTTTTCCCGGCACCCTGGGCTGTCAGCAGGCAGCCCTCACACAACTGGCAGACACAGCTGGAGCGTCCCTGCACAGCCGGCTCTCTCCCTATATTTCTAGTGTTCACTCTGCCCAGGCTGTCGTGAACACCTTACTTTCTGAGCCCCAAACCGGCACTGATCCCCGAATCCCCCCTCCCAGATTCCCGACAGGTGGCACGTACCTGCCTCTTCTTGGAGGATGGACGAGTCGAACCGGGCACAAGCATGGAGCTGCGGGTGAGTCCCGGCTGGCGATGGCGCTGGCGCTGGCGCTGGCGCGGCGCAGTCCGCAGCTGACGCAGAGAGCTCCCCAGCCTCGGGTCCTGCCTGCCTCTCTCCCACCTCCGCCGGGGTCCCAGAAGGGACCTCCCCGGGAAATCGGCGCCACCCAGAGGGCAGCCGCCTCATCGCGCCTGGGCCGGCAGAGCCACACCCCGCGTCTCGCGTCACTGAGTCGCGTCACGGCTATTGGCTAGTTCCTATTGTGGCGTCATTAGAGCCCGGCCCGGCTGGGGTCTCCCAGGCAACCGATATACACAGAGAACCACGTGGAGGAAAAGCACGCGAGTTTGGAGGGGTTGGAGCAGGAACAGAGGTGGACTGGAATGTCACACGACGGGGCAGCTGGAAGGTATTGGGAAAGAAGAGGGGTCATGGGAGAAGACTCGGAACTTGAGCCCTGGGGCGTATCAACTTTCAGTTTTTAGGGAAGGCTAAACATCCCCCACTCCCCTTCTCACCGGACTGGGGGAGGTCCTGTTCCTCAGCCTCTTCTCTTTTTCTTTACTCTCAAAGACACTCGCCGCTCATTTTACTTCCGTGGGACCAGTGATTAGTGATGAGTGTCTGAGTGGGTAAACGGAGGCACTGAGTCAATGGAAGGAATTCTCTTTGGTCTTTTCAAGAAAAAGCCGAGACAAAACTTGAATTTTTGCTGCTCCCATTACTTTTGTGTAACCTTCTCCCCACTCCCCCGATGTTGATGAGGAAAACTGCACAACCAGGTAGCTGGGTACCAAGGCAAATCCAGGTTTTCAACTTCAGCTGCTCCATCAACCCTTGCAGGTGCCCTTAACGCCTCCCATCTTCACCACAGATCTCTCTCTCCATTGCTACTCTCCTCAAGTCCTTCCTTGTCTTCTATTTGCCAGAGAAATCAGACGCAATCAGGAGGAGAATACTTACATTTCTACCCGCAAACATGTCTGAATCCATTCTTACCAGGAGCAGTGAAAGAGGCACCCCTGTTCTTGTCCAAGACGATTCCCTTCTCGATTTCAACTTTTTTTTTTTTTTTTTTGAGACGGAATGTCGCTCTTGTTGCCCGGGCTAGAGTGCAATGGCGTGATCTCAGCTCACTGCAACCTCTGGGTTCAAGCAGTTCTCCTGCCTCAGCCTCCCAAGTAGCTGGAATTACAGTCGCGCACCACCACACCCGGCTTTTTTTTTTCTTTTTCTTTTTTTTGACAGAGTCTTGTTCTGTTGTCCAGGCTGGAGTGCAATGGCGCAATCTCAGCTCACTGCAACCTCCTCCTCCTAGGTTCAAGTGATTCTTGTGCCTCGGCCTCCCGAGTAGCTGGGATTACAGGCACCCACCACCATGCCTGGCTAATTTTTGTATTTTTAGTAGAGACAGGGTTTCACCGTGTTGATCAGGCTGGTCTCGAACTCCTGACCTCAGGTGATCCACCAGCCTCAGACCCCCAAAGTGCTGGGATTACAGGCGTGAGCCAGTGGGCCCGGCCCCAGCTAATTTTTTGTATTTAGTAGAGATGGGGTTTCACCATGTTATATTTCCTTAGGGCCCTCATTCCATCACTTCATTTTACAGATGGATATTGGACATGCCAGTCACTCGTCTAGAAACTGGAGATATAGTAGGGAACAAAACAGGCACAATCCCTGCCCTCAGGGAGCTTACATTCTAGTAGAAGCAGGACAATAAATAAGTAGAATATGTAATATGTTAGATGGTGCTAAGAGCTATGGGGGCACATCAAGCAAGGAGGAGGTGTGTTCGGAGAAGGTAACATTCAAGTGACCTGAGGGAGGCTAGGCGTGAACCACATGTAAATGTGTGGAAAGAATCTTCTAGGCAGAGGGAAGAGTAAAAACAAAGGTCCTGAGGTGGGAGCGACCTGCCACTTTCGAGGAAGAACAAAGTCAATGTGGCTGGAGTGAAGAGAGAGAGAGATAGGGAAAGAGTGGGAGATGTGATCAGAGAGGTAAGGGAAGGACCCAACCTGCATGTCCCCAAGACCTTTCTGAGGACTTTGGCTTTTATGGTGCTATTGAAAGGTTTTGAAACAGGGGTGTCCAATCTTTTGGCTTCCCTGGGTTATGGTGGAAGAAGAATTATTGTCTTGGGCCGCATATAAAATACACTTAACATTAAAGATAGCTGATGAGCTTTAAAAAAATCACCAAAAAAACCTCATAATTTTTTTTTTTTTTTTTAAGAGACAGTCTCACTCTGTCACCCAGGCTGGAGTACAGTGGCCCAATCTTGGTCCACTGCAAGCTCTGCCTCCCGGGTTCACGCCATTCTCCTGCCTCAGCCTCCCAAGTAGCTGGGACTATAGGCGTCTGCCACCACACCCAGCTAATTTTTTGTGTTTTTAGTAGAGACGGGGTTTCTTTAGTAGAGCCAAGATGGTCTCGATCTCCTAACCTCATGATCCGCCCACCTCGGCCTCCCAAAGTGCTGGGATTACAGGCGTGAGCCACTGGGCCGGGCAAAACCTCATAATGTTTTAAGAAAGTTTATGAATTTGTGTTGGGCCACATATGGCCCGCAGACTGCGGGTTGGACAAGCTTGTTTTGAGCAGAGGAGGGACAGGGTTCCTACCTTTCGCTACTGTGTAGAGAACAGATCTGAAGACAGCAGAAGCGCGAGACCATTGTTGAAGAGAGCAGAAGTGGGAGACCATTTAGGAGGTCATTGTGAGCGTCTGGTTAGTGTGGTAGCAGGAGAGGTGATGCAAAATGGTGGATTTTAGAAGTATTTTGAATGTGGACTAACAGGATTTTCTGATGGATTAGGCAGTGTGGGGAGGAGGGAGGAATTTTTCACCTGAACTTTAACTGAGAAGGGGAAGGCTGTGGTAAGAGAATCGCTGGAACCTGGGAGGCAGCAGTTTCGGTGAGCTGAGATGGTGCCACTATACTCCAGCCTGGGTGACAGAACGAGACACAGCCTCAAAAAAACAAAAAACAAAAAACGTATGTCTACTAGGCATCCAAATGGAGATGTCAAGAAAGCAGCTGCATGTGCAAGTTTGGTGTGGTCTGGGCTGGCGATAAAAGATTGAGAGTCATCAGCATATGGAAGTTATTTAAAACCAGGAGATGAGAGGAATTACCAAGGGAGCGAGTGTAGATAGAAAAGATGTGCAAGGACTAAATTCTGGAGCTCTCCAATATGAGCTTGAGATCAGTTGGAACCATCAGAGAGACGGAGGCATAGGGTCAGTGTAGTGAGGAAAAAAACTCCAAGAGATGGTGGTATGCTGAAGGCCAAGAGAAGGAAACTTACTGAGGAGGAGGGAAAGGTCAATTGTGTCAAATGTGGCCTGTAAAGTAAGTAAGATGAGTTTGAGAATTGATTGACTGATGGAGTTTTTTTGTTTTATGTTTTGTCCCTCCCTTGCCCCCCCACTGGAAAGTATATAGAGCAAAGATAATTGATTGAAGGTCATTGGTGATTTTGACAAGAACAGTTTTGGTGGAGTGGTGGGGGTAAAAGTCCGATCGCTGATGAGTTTAAGAAAGAATGGGAGGAGAGGGATGGAAACAACTCTTTGGAGGAGTTTTGTTGTAAAGGAAGGAGAGAAATTGGATGGGAGCTAAAAGGAGAAGTGAGGTCAAGAAAACTTCTTAAGTGGGAAAAAATAGTTATATGTTATATGCTGATGGGGAAGAGCCAGTAGAGAGTGAAAATTGACAGTGC
The DNA here is from genome assembly GCF_009764315.1 of Trachypithecus francoisi. Classification (NCBI taxonomy): domain Eukaryota; kingdom Metazoa; phylum Chordata; class Mammalia; order Primates; family Cercopithecidae; genus Trachypithecus; species Trachypithecus francoisi. Next base: position 107,733,946 of record NW_022681473.1, read on the forward strand.
AGTGAGGAGTGAGGAGAACATCTGGAGAAATGTCCCTGATGAGGGGAGAAGGGATTGGACAGAGTCCAGAAGCAGAGGGGCTGGCTTTGGTTAGAGGACTGATGGCTCATGCAAAGTAAAAAGAGAGAAGGCATGATATTTGGGCATAGATGTGGGAAGGCGGATTGATGTGGGAGAAGCTGGTGGATATTATCTCTTTGAGGCCTTTTTGTTTTTTTCCACTTTGTGAATTAGGAAGCAGGGTCAGCTGACTGTGAGGATGAAAGGAAAGGCTTAGAAGTTTGAACCTGGAAGAGGAGTTCTAAAAAAGTCACTGAGAGCAGTGATTCTCAAACTTTAGTGTGTACCAAAACCACCTAGAGAGCCTATTAAAGCCCTCCCACAGTCTGGGCAACATAGAGAGACCCTGTCTCTTCAAAAAATAAAAAAATTAGCCGGGTGTGGTGGTGTGCGCCTATGGTCCAGCTACTCAGGAGCCTGAGATGGGAGGATTGCTTGAGCCTGGGAGGTCAAGGCTTCAATGAGCTGTGATCGTGCCACTGCACTCCAGCCTGAGCTACAGAGTGAGATGCTATCTCAAAAGAAAGAAAGAAAAAAAAGCCCTCCCTTCCCCCAGACATTCTGATACAGTAGGTCTAGGATGGGCCCAGGAATCTGCATTTCTAACAAGTTCCAGGTGATGCTGTAGTCGCCTGTATGGGGATGACCCTTTGAGAACTACTGTGTGAGAGAGTGGGGCAGTGACTGGACTCGCATCCCCACAAATGCAGTGTGGTTGTCAGGCAGCATCAGGGGCCCAGCTGAGGTTAGAAATCATGACTTGAAAGTGTCTCCAATCACATCGCACTCACAATTGCTTGCACGTGTTTGGAGTCCTATCTCTTTAAAACTTCCATTTTCTACTGACTTTTCCTTTGCCGTGTAAAAGACTCCACACCCGCTGGGCGCGGTGTCTTAAGCCTGTAATCCCAGCACTTTGGGAGGCCGAGACGGGCAGATCACGAGGTCAGGAGATCGAGACCATCCTGGCTAACACGGTGAAACCCCATCTCTACTAAAAAAAAATACAAAAAACTAGCCGGGCGAGGTGGCGGGCGCCTGTAGTCCCAGCTACTCGGGAGGCTGAGGCAGGAGAATGGCGGGAACCCGGGAGGCGGAGCTTGCAGTGAGCTGAGATCTGGCCACAGCACTCCAGCCTGGGCGACAGAGTGAGACTCCGTCTCAAAAAGAATAAAAAAAAAAAAAAAAAAAAAAGACTCCACACCCTTCCTCTTTAAAAAATGAAAATCTTTAACTTAGGTTCTAGCTCTCCCCTCTTCACAATTTTCTTGGCAGAGTTGTGCATGCTGTATTTCCCCACCTCCTAGTCTATGCAGCATCCGCAACACGTCTGCTCTCTCCAACCTCAAGACACTTCTGTTAGTCATCATTACTGATCTAGATGCTAAATCCAATGGACACTTTTTAGTTGTAATCAGTCATTTGACCACCTACAAATCTGATACCTACAACCATTTCCTCCCTCAGCTGTCTCCTCCTTTAGATTTTGTGGACACACTGCTTTTCTGGTTTTCCTCCTGACAGCTGTCACCTCCTCATTCTCCTTTTCCCCTGGTGTTCCTTTATCCTCCTTTAAGGCAGAGTATAGCACAGTGGCTGTTATATGTGCAGGTTGTAGATTGACTGGGATAACTTCTGATTTCTCTGGTTCTTAGCTGTGAGACCTGAAACATTTATATCCGTTTCTTCATATATTTACCAAAGTGAGGCTGGGCATGGTAGCATATGCCTGTGGTCCCAGTAGCCTGGGAGGCTGAGGTGGGAGGATGGCTTGAGCTCAGGAGTTCTAGTCCAGCTTGGGCAACATAAGGAGACATCGCCACTTAAAAAAAAAAGATAGGCTGGGTGCGGTGGCTCACACCTGTAATCCCAGCATTTTGGGAGGCTGAGGTGGGCAGATCATGAGGTCAGGAGATAGAGACTATCCTGGCTAACACAGTGAAACTCCGTCTTTACTGAAAATACAAAAAAATTAGCCGGGCGTGGTGGTGTAGTCCCAGCTACTTGGGAGGCTGAAGGCAGGAGAATGGTGTGAACTTGGGAGGCGGAGCTTGCAGTGAGCTGAGATCGCGCCACCGTGCTCCAGTCTGCGCAACAGAGTGAGACTCCGTCTCAAAAACAAACAAACAAACATACAAAACCCAACATAGTAGTAATACCTGCTTCACAGGGTTCTCATTTGAGGATCCAATGAGTCAGTATGCATAAAAAGCTTACAACAATGCCTGGCTCATACTGAGTATGTAAGGTCATCACTCGGAGCTACTACTCATCTGTCAGGTGCTATTTGTATAGGCTGATGATGCAAAATATCTGTATTTTCAAGCAGGCCTCATTCCTGAGCAGCAGTCATAATTATCCACCGGCCTCCTGACCTCCCCAGATGCCTCATCAGCATCTCAGCCTTGACATGCCCAAACCTTCAACTCAGCATTTTTCACTTAGTTTGCCCTCTTTCTTTATTCCCCCACATCCACGAATGGCCCCACCATCTGCCCAGTTCCCTGGCCAGAAATTTGGTAGTTTCTAGCTTCTCTCAGTCCTTTGATTCTTTTCTTTTCTTTTTTTTTTGAGACGGAGTCTTGCTCTGTTGCCCAGGCTGGAGTTCAGTGGCACGATATTGGCTCACTGCAACCTTCACCTTCCCGATTCAAGTGATTCTCCTGCCTCAGCCTCCCGAGTAGCTGGGATTACTGGCACCTGCCACCATGCCCAGCGAATTTTTGTATTTTTGTAGAGATGGGGTTTCGCCATGTTGGCCAGGCTGGTCTCGAACTCCTGACCTCAGGTGATCCACCCGCCTTGGCCTCCCAAAGTGCTGGGATTACAGATGTGATCCATTGTGCCTGGCCACAGTCCCTTGATTCTTATAGTGGTATTACCTTATTCTACAGACTCAGATATGCGGGAGCATACATATAACATTGTTTTTCTATAATATAACTACATTTGTAATTTTTTTTTACACATTTTTTATTTTTCTGAGAGTGAGTCTCGCTATGTTGCTCAGGCTAGTCTCGAACTCCAGGGCTTAAGGGATCCTCTGGCCTCAGCCTCCAAGTAGCTGGGATTACAGATGTATGCCACAGTGCCTGGCTCTTATGTTTCTATTCTGAGCCAGCTCCTATTCTCCTGGAATGTTGGATGGTTAATTTTAATCTATTGGTGGAATCTCCCCTCTCTCCAGGGATTGCCTTAATTCTGGGAGGGTGTCTCTTATGTATATATTTTGCCAAAGCACTGGCGGAAGTGGGTCCTGTTATTAAGTGGCCACCCAATGTCCTCTGACATATCCTCTGCCTGGCTCCTGCTTGCATGGCCTCTTTAGGTCTGGTGTCTCAGTTGCTCTTGGACACAGGGTTCATTCTGCGGCTCCCATGCCCTGGAGTAGCATGAGACAGTGTGGCACTGTCCATGGTTCAAGCTGCCTCCACAATAGGCTACACTCTGCAGCCATGTATTCTTTTGGGGGTCTTGTCTCCTTAGGTCTGGGGTTCCACTGCCATCAGATCTCGAAAACCTACTTGGGGGTTTTGCTGTCTCTCTGCACTCAGGTGCCTGAGGACAGAACCTACCACTATCTGTGCTGTCACTGCGTTCCCATTGGCTCTTGCCTGTGAGTTGTGCTCGTGCCATGGAACTGGGGTGAAATCAATGCGAGGCCTTGCTTTATCCAGAATATTTCCTGCACATGTATCCAGACTGGGGGTCCTTTCTGTTTTCCTAAGGGCCTGCCTAGGTGATTGAAATTCAAAAGTCAGAAGTGGCTTTCCATTTCCCCTCGTTTTTGTTGTTGTATCTTTTCACTATGGCATCAGCACAAAAGCTGGGCTGCTCAAAGTGAGGCTATAGGGGAGAAAGGGAAGAAACCACAAATAATATTGTAAGATGTCATCATATTCCCTATATCCAGTGGGGGCCATGGATTCTACATCTGTAGCCTCCCCTAAAATTTCCCCCTTTTCACCCACATTGCTTCTGTCGTAGTTTGGGGTTTTGTTATAATTCTTCTGGTTTGAGAGTATTCCCTTCCTAATCACAGGGTTAGGTTGCTGAAACAGTGGGAGGTTTTGCAGGTGAAGATCCTTGATAAAAGATAAGATTCAGAAAACTGAATGACCTATGAAATGCCTGATAAATACTCGATCTTCACTAAAATCACAACTAAAATTTTGCACAGTAAATAAATTATCAACAACAGATCTGAAATTAGCAGTAGTGTGTATTGTGTAATTTCCACATATCCCTGGGTGATTTAATGTTTTTAGGATTTCCCTGCAGTTACCGTTCTCGTAAATCCAGTTTGTTTTGATGCAGATGATGTATAGTTAGATGTTCTCTTTGGGTCAAGTTGTTAATCCAGACGTCCAATACCTTCTGATTTGAGGATTTCCAGTTATTGCCCTCACTGGCCCCATCATGGTCTTCAAAACAGCTTTTGGGGGACCTGGCTTGAGATTAGATCCTATGATTTTTGAAACCTTGGTAAGGGGAAGCAGGAAAAACTATTTAAAAGTTGCAGGCTGGGCGCGGTGGCTCACACCTGTAATCCTAGCACTTTAGGAGGCCGAGGCAGGTGGATCACAAGGTCAAGAGATCAACACCATCCTGGCCAACATGTTGAAACCCCATCTCTACTAAAAATACAAAAAATTAGCTGGCACCTGTAGTCCCAGCTATTTGGGAGGCTGAGGCAGGAGAATCACCTGAACCCGGGAGGCAGAGGTTGCAGTGAGCCGCGATTGCGCCACTGCACTCCAGCCTGGCAACAGAGCGAGACTCCATCTCAAAAAAAAAAAAAAAAAAGAAAAGCTGCAGCCACGAGTGGTGACTCACGCCTATAATCCCAGCACTTTGGGAGGCCGAGGTGGGTGGATTGCTTGAGCCCAGTAGTTTGAGGCCAACCTGGGCAACATGGAGAAACCCTGTCTTTTTTTTTTTTTTTTTTGAGACGGAGTCTCGCTCTGTCGCCCAGGCTGGAGTGCAGTGGCCGGATCTCAGCTCACTGCAAGCTCCGCCTCCTGGGTTCACGCCATTCTCCTGCCTCAGCCTCCGAGTAGCTGGGACTACAGGCGCCCGCCACCTCGCCCGGCTAGTTTTTTGTATTTTTTAGTAGAGACGGGGTTTCACCGTGTTAGCCAGGATGGTCTCGATCTCCTGACCTCGTGATCCGCCCGCCTCGGCCTCCCAAAGTGCTGGGATTACAGGCTTGAGCCACCACGCCCGGCCAAGAAACCCTGTCTTTACAAAAAATTAGCCAGGAGTGGTGGCACAGGCCTGTAGCCTCAGCTACTTGGAAGGCTAAGGTGGAAGGATCACTTGAGCCCAGAAGGAAGAGGTTGCGGTGAGCCGTGATCATGCCACTGCACTCCAGCCTGGATGACACAACAAGGCCCTGTCTCAAAAAAAAAAAAAAAAAAAAAAAGGATGCAAGCACTTTTCACTTTCTAGAGGAGGAGACTTCGGTTTTTCAGTTCTTCTTGGGGCTGACTGTTCTTTGCTTTGGGAAAATCACTACAAACGGCTTTATTTCCTAAGTACAAAGCCATATCCACCAGTGGTCTGAGCGCAGAATGTTACATGTGTGTGAGTGGGAATTGTGTTTTTGTGGCTTCTTGCTTTTTAGAGGGTGATGGGGGAGAGAGGCGTTTCTTCTCCTGGAGTGTCCAGTGCGCTGTGTGGAACACTGTTGCCAGGGCTTGGCCCAGCAGGTGTTCACAGGAGCTGAGGAGCAAGACAGAGAGGGCTAGGGAGGGCTTTGCCTCATCAGAGAGCCAGAGGTGAGAAGGAACTGGGTGGTCTCTAGACGTAGGGGGCCCGATGGACATTTCTGGATGTTCTGACTTGACATGTGCTGTGAGCACGTGAGTGGTTTGCTGGGGCGGGGGCGCTGTGCGTGTGCGATGTCCGTGCTCCTCTGGAGGAAGTGGACTTCCGCTGTCAGCTGTGCTGAGGCAGGAAATAAGGAATGGGGGAGTGGTGGGCCTTGGACTAGCTGTAAAGAGAAACTTCCGGCCCGGCGCGGTGGCTCACGCCTGTAATCCCAGCACTATGGGAGGCCGAGGCGGGCGGATCACAAGGTCAGGAGATTGAGACCATCCTGGCTAACACGGTGAAACCCCGTCCCTACTAAAAATACAAAAAACTAGCCGGGCGTGGTGGTGGGCACCTGTAGTCCCAGCTACTCGGGAGGCTGAGGCAGGAGAATGGCGGGAACCCGGGAGGCGGAGCTTGCAGTGAGCCGAGATCGCGCCACTGCACTCCAGTCTGGGTGAGAGTGCGAGACTCTGTCTCAAAAAAGAAAAAAAAAGAAAAACCTCCCCCTCTTTGGGCCTCATGGCGCTATGTCCTGGACTCTGAGGTGGGGGTGTGTTCAGAGCATTCCTGGGCTGAAGGTAAGCTGACCTTTGTCTCAGGGAGCCAGGCAGAGAGGTTCTTATAAGGGCCCTTCCTCTTGTTCCGCCTCCCTACATGAGTGCAGCAACCACGGAGCAGCTCTGCCTTGGGAAGGCAGTGGTTCAGACGCCCCATATGCACGGTCTAGTCCAGCGCTGTCCAGTAGAACTTTCTGTGATGACGGAAAATGATTTCCGCTCTATCCAGGACGTCAGCTACTAGTCTCATGTGGCCACTGAGCACTTGAAATGTGGCCGGTGTGACTGAGGAATTGAATTTTAAATGTATGTAAATTTAATTGGTTTAAGTTTAGTCTCATGTAGCTAGTGGCTACCGTATTGTACAGCAATACGGATGGCAGGAAACTATAAAGCTGTAAAGTTCCAAAGTCTGAGCCCAGAGTAGTCTGGGCTGATGATGGCTGCCATCATCAGAGATCACAGAGGATCAAAGAGGCTGAGTCACAGCTGAGTAAATGGTGGAGCTGCCCCAGAAGGCCCTGCAGCAGGAGGGCGCAGTCTCCTGACCATGCCAGGGTCCCTCTCTGCAGGTGACCACACCACAGAAGGTGCAGCGACTCCCACGTGGCGGAAAAAGTATCAGGCCTGTACTGTAAATGGATTACTTGTCCTCTCAGTGACTGTCTCATTTGACTCTGTCATACGGGTCCTCCCTGTCCATCTCAGTCCCTATGAGTCTGGAGAGCCCAGGTAATCCATAATCACCACAGTTCACGTCTCTCCTGTTGCATCTCCTTATTTGAGCCAAGGCCTCACCCTTTCCTCTCCCCCTACCCCCTCTCGTGGCCTTGGCACTGCTCTGGGCTGAGCAAGCCCCACTTTGTCCTCAAGCCCTCCTCCAAAGCTTCCCTTGATTTTCTTGGCTTAAGTGAAACTCACTTTCCCCTAAGGACATCATTCCCCCCAAAGCCCTCTGAAACAGAGCCTGCTTTTCTCCTACCCTCACATGCCGCAGAGTCAGGAGGTGGGATATTTGTTTGCATGGGCTGCCATACAAATTACCACGACCAGGTGGTTTAAAATGACAGCTTCATTCTCTCCTAGTTCTGGAGGCTGGAAGTCTGCAATCAAGGTGTCCGAAGGGCCATGCTCCCTCTGAAGCCTCTAGGGGAGATCCTTCCTTGCCTCTTCCAGTTTCCGGAGCCTCAGGTGTTTGTTGATTTGTGACTGCATCACTCCAATCTCTGCCTCCATCTTCACATGGCCTTCTTCTCTCTGTCTCCTGTTTCCCTGTGTCTGACTTTCCCTTGTTTTATGATATTAGTCATTAGATTAGGGCCCACCTCATCTTAACTTGATTACACCTGCAGAGCCCCTTTCCAGGTGAGGTCACATTAACAGGTGATGGGGATAAGTGTCTTGCTTACCTTTCTTCCGGTAAGCAGCCCTGCTCTCTGGAGCTCCTGGTGTCTGGTTTTGGTATGCCATCTTTTGTTGCTGGCAGCTGCTGGCTTCAGAGAACTTCATCTCCTTTACAACTGGCTCCTGGCCCATTGTCTTCCTCTCCGCCCTTCTCCTTCGTCATCTTGGGATGTCTGCTGCCATGTGGACGATCCTTCCAGCTCTCTGGCCTGCCACTTTGGACCTCTTGAGTCCCTTTCTCACTGTGGGTCATCTGCCCACCTGCCAGCATCTTCACATCCTTACACAGTAGACTCTACAATGCCTCATTAGACTCTCTCCTTTTTAGACTCCTTCATTTTTTGCCCCTCCTTCTTTCTGCTGCTCTTGCCCAGAAACACCTGGACCCTTGCTGAAGCCATCTTCTCCACCTCCCTGTGCTTGCACTCATGCAGTTGGAAGATACAGATCTCCTGATTAGGTCCACTTTATGTTCACGACCACAGACCTCAGATGGACATACTCAGCACTGCCCAGCATTTCTATTATGTTTCCCTGGTTTGTTTATTTTCCCACCATATTTTCTATTGCTGTATAACACATGCCCCAAAATCTAGTGGCTAAAAAACAATACCCATTTATTTTATTATTATTATTTAAAAAAAATGATAGAGATGAGGTCTCATATGTTGCCCAGGCTGGTTTCAAACTCCTTAGTTCAAGCAATCCTCCTGCCTCAGCCTCCCAAAGTGCTAGGATTACAGGCATGAGCCACCACACCTGGACAATATCTATTTCTTATCTTACAGGTCAGAGGTCCTGGTGGGCTCAGCTGGTTCTCTGGTCAGGGTCCCACAAGACCAAAATCAAGGTGTCAGCTGGGCTGGACTCATGTCTGGAGGCTTGGGGCAAGGATCCACTTCCAAGTTCATTCAGGTTGTTGGTAGACTCCAATTCCTCATGGCTGCAGATGTGTGGACCCTATTTCCTTATGTTAAAGAAAAATGTGAGGCACGATAATATTTTTGAGTTTATTTGAGTAAGAAGCAATTGATGAATTGGGAAGCACCAAACTGAAGAGGTCTGTTCTGGCGGCAAGCCATCAGGGGCAAGTATTTCTGGGGTAAATGCAGAAGCAAAATCAATATATTGTTTGGTTGGTTGCAATTATACAATTGCCTTATTTGGCCTATCCTGTTGGAAAGTCCTTGGTTATATAGTATAAGTGTGTTGGCTATTTCTGACTGGTTGAGCTTATGATTTGTTTTTCCTTAATATAGGCATTTATAAGAAAAAATTCAAGTTTCACTTATGTTTGCAAATCAAGCAAGGTTTAGGTCTCGTTACGAAGCCTCACTGGTTTTGTCTGCTCAGGGATTCTTCAGGCCTAGTATCCCTTTAAATTTACTTTAACAGTTCCTCGCTTTTGGTCATTCTCCCAGCAAGCTGAGAGTATGACCAAACAGTATAGCATTACTCTCGGTAACCAGGTTACCATTATTGACTAGTTACCGGAACAAAGAATCGTGTAGATGTTGTCATTCTCAACAGTTGCGTTGGAATGGAAGGTCAGGTAGTCATCATTATCTGCAGCTGCAGAGTCATCATAGGCTTGGGGCATGTGTTATACAGCAATAGAAAATATGGTGGGAAAATAAACGAACCAGGGAAACATAATAGAAATGCTGGGCAGTGCTGAGTTCTTCTAGTTGTCTAATCCTGATAGCAATTATTTGATGTGTGAGTGGTTAGGGTCTCACACCTGAATGCTGCTGGAAAGCATTCAAACCCCTTGAGAGGATACAATGGACTACAGAGCTGAAAATCATGATTATAAGGAGAATAACAGCCAATAATTAAAAAATTCTCTGGAGCAGACATTGAGCTCAGGAGTTCAAGACCAGCCTGGCCAACATGGTGAAACCACGTCTCTACTAAAAATACAAAAAGCCAAGAGTTAACCAATTAAAAAATCAGTGGATCAAGTAGACCACACCTATCTGATGAGGAACTTACGTTTGTTTAAGATCCTTTGAATTGGGGGCAATAATTTCTTTTTGAACAATTTATTTCCTTAGGTTTTTGGGGGAACAGATGGTATTTGGTTACATGAGTAAGTTCTTTTTTTTTTTTTTTTTGAGACGGAGTCTCGCTCTGCCACCCAGGCTGGAGTGCAGTGGCCGGATCTCAGCTCACTGCAAGCTCCACCTCCCAGGTTCACGCCATTCTCCTGCCTCAGCCTCCCGAGTAGCTGGGACTACAGGCGCCCGCCACGTCGCCCGGCTAGTTTTTTGTATTTTTAGTAGAGACGGGGTTTCACCATGTTAGCCAGGATGGTCTCGATCTCCTGACCTCGTGATCCGCCCGTCTCGGCCTCCCAAAGTGCTGGGATTACAGGCTTGAGCCACCGCACCCAGCCATGAGTAAGTTCTTTAGTGATGATTTGCCATATTTTACTGCATCCATCACCTGAGCAGTGTACACTCAACCCAGTTTGTGGTCTTTTATCCCTCACCTTCCTCCCACCCTTTTCCCTGAGTCCCCAAAGTCCATCATATCATTCTTATGCCTTTGCATCCTCATAGCTTAGCTCCCACTTATGAGTGAGAACATATGATATTTGGTTTTCCATTCCTGAGTTACTTCACTTAGAATAATAGTCTCCAGTTCCATCCAGGTTGCTATAAATCCATTAACTCCTTTTTTTTTTTGAGACGGAGTCTTGCTCTGTCACCCGGGCTAGAGTGCAGTGGCCGAATCTCAGCTCACTGCAAGCTCCGCCTCCCGGGTTTACGCCATTCTCCTGCCTCAGCCTCCGGAGTAGCTGGGACTACAGGCGTCCGCCACCTCGCCCGGCTAGTTTTTTTTTTTTTTTTTTTTTTTTTTTTTTTTTGAGACGGAGTCTCGCTCTGCCGCCCAGGCTGGAGTGCTGTGGCCAGATCTCAGCTCACTGCAAGCTCCGCCTCCCGGGTTCACGCCATTCTCCTGCCTCAGCCTCCCGAGTAGCTGGGACTACAGGCGCCCGCCACCTCGCCCGGCTAATTTTTTTGTATTTTTTAGTAGAGACGGGGTTTCACCGTGTTAGCCAGGATGGTCTCGATCTCCTGACCTCGTGATCCACCCGTCTCGGCCTCCCAAAGTGCTGGGATTACAGGCTTGAGCCACCGCGCCCGGCCGTTTTTTTTTTTTTTTTGTATTTTTAGTAGAGACGGGGTTTCACCGTGTTAGCCAGGATGGTCTCGATCTCCTGACCTCGTGATCCGCCCGTCTCGGCCTCCCAAAGTGCTGGGATTACAGGCTTGAGCCACCGCGCCCGGCCCATTAACTCTTTTTTATGACTGAGTAGTATTCCATCATATATATCCACTTGTTGACTGATGGGCATTTGGGTTGGTTCCATATTTCTGCAATTGTGAATTCTGCTGCTATAAACGTGTGTGCAAGTATCTTTTTTGTATAATGACTTATTTTCTGGGTACTCAGTGGTGGGACTGCTGGATCAAATGGTAGTTCTACTTTTAGCTCTTTAAGGAATTTCCACTCTGTTTTCCATAGTGGTTGTACTAGTTTACATTCCCACCAGCAATGTAGAAGTGTTCCCTGATCACCGCATCCACACCAACATCTATTATTTTTTGATTATGGCCATTCTTGCAACAATAAGGATGTATTACACTGTGGTTTTAATTTGCATTTCCCTGATCATTAGTGATGTTGAGCATTTTTTTCATATGTTTGTTGGCCATTTGTATATCTTCTTTTGAGAATTGTCTATTCATGTCCTTAGCCCACTTTTTAATGGGATAGTTTTTTTTTTCTTGCTAATTTGTTTGAGTTCCTTGTAGATTCTGGATTTTAGTCCTTTTTTGGATATATAGATTGTGAAGGTTTTCTCCCACTCTGTGGGTTGTCTGTTTACTCTGCTGACTGTTCCTTTTGCTGTGCAGGCGCTCTTTAGTTTAATTAAGTCCCACCTGTTTATCTTTGTTTTTGTTGCATTCGCTTTTGGGTTCTTAGTAATGAAGTCTTTGCCTAAGCCAATGTCTAGAAGAGTTTTTTTCCCCAGTGTTATCTTCTAGAATTTTTATAGTTTCAGGTCTTAAGATTTAAGTCCCTGATCCATCTTGAGTTGTTTTTTGTTTAAGATGAGAGATGAGGATCCAGTTTCATTCTCCTTTATGTGGCTTTCCAGTTATCCTGTGGGGCAATAATTTCTAATTTATTGACATAGAAACAACATTTTTTTTTTGAGACAGGGTCTCACTCTGTCACCCAGGCTAGAGTGCAGTGGTGCAATCAAGGCTCATTGCAGCCTTGACCTCCTAGGCACAAGGGATCCTCCCACCTCAGCCTCCCAAGTAGCTAGGATTACAGGCATGTGCCACCACACCTGGCTAATTTTTGTATTTTTTTTGGAGATGGGGTTTCGCCACGGTGCCCAGCCTGGTCTCAAAGCTCTAGGCTCAAATGATCTGCCCACCTTGGCCTCCCAAAGTGCTGGGATTATAAGTGTGAGCCACCATCCCTGGTAAAACTTTTTTAAAATCAATAAAAGCACAAGCTCTTCTTTGTTAAACTGTGAGGTGTCAAGCACTTCTGTTTTGGAGTCCTTTGGAGGCTAAATTGTTCATTTCAGATTATATTGCTCGAAGAAAATTCAAGTTATTATTCTATGAAAACAAAGGAAAAACAAAGATTAATATTTGGAGCAAATTATGACCTTAGTCTTTGTGTCTGGAGGGTCAAGATTTGTAGATTTGAGTTTGACGTATCTAGATGGTGGAATGGAGATGGCTTTGAGAGCTGGTTGTATCATCAGGTGGTGTTCTGGTGAACTCATGTGGCAGCAGGCATAAAGGTTGTCTATACATGGTCTGTTGCAGTGATTTTTTCTGAAGTTTGAAGTCATTCAGTTTCAGCTTTTAGGACTGGAGAAAAGGGCAGTTTTAGTTTTTAATGAAACTAGAGAACTTCAGGATTCAATCCAGTTTATAGATGGATAACAAATCTTAAACAAAATAAACAGGATTAGAATTTGGTAATTGGTGCTCTACAGTTTTCTATTGAAATGTAGTCTTTTTAATAGTCACTCTCATTTTTATAAAAAATAGTCACAGTTAAATTTTTTAACAAAATAAGTCTAGTTTCATTAAGGTAGATCTGTTTATATAAATGCAACACAGGTATTAATTCTATGTAAGTTTTAAAATATGATATTTTAGTCAGAGCTTTGGTAATATCCAAGGGGCTTTACTGACTTTGTATCCATCCACTTTAGTTTTTTTTTTTTTTTTGAGACGGAGTCTTGCTCTGCCACCCAGGCTGGAGTGCAGTGGCCGGATCTCAGCTCACTGCAAGCTCCGCCTCCCGGGTTTACGCCATTCTCCTGCCTCAGCCTCCGGAGTAGCTGGGACTACAGGCGCCCGCCTCGTCGCCCGGCTAGTTTTTTTGTATTTTTAAGTAGAGACAGGGTTTCACCGTATTAGCCAGGATGGTCTCGATCTCCTGACCTCGTGATCCGCCCGTCTCGGCCTCCCAAAGTGCTGGGATTACAGGCTTGAGCCACCGCGCCCGGCCACTTTAGTTTTTTAAAACTGCCTGATATCAACACTCCCTTAGCCACCCCAGCTGATGTCTCAGTAAGTTGTGTTTCTCCGCAGTCCGAGACTTTGAGACTTTGGGCTCAGTTCAGCACTAGGACTTGCCTAGGAGTTGCAGTCCTTGTGGCCTGGACTGCCTTTCAAGTTTCTTCAGAGCCCCAGAGCACTTTGGCCCATTGTGGCGAGACTTGCAGGGACTCAAGTTCACACTGCTGGGATTGGCAATTCCCCTCTGGCTAGGGCTGCTTTAAATGCTCCCCCCATGGGTGGGCATTAACTGAGTTTGGTCTGGTTTTGTTTTCTGCTATAACAGGGCACCATGGAGTTAGGTACTTCAAAATTGCTGTGCTCTCCCTCTCCCCAGTGCACAGAAATACTCTCTACACCATGCTGCTGCTGCTCGGGGATGGAGGGATGGCGTCAGTGATTTAAGACTGTTTTTCCTACCTGTTCAGCCCTTCTTTCAGCAACATGAAGTTAAATTCAGGTACTATGAGTGCTCACCTGATTTTTAGTTCTAATGAAGGTGCTTTTTTGTGTGTGTAGATAGTTGTTAAATTGGTATTCTTGCCAGGGAGGAGGGGACAATTAGTGGAGTCTCCTGCCATCTTGCTCTCCTCAATATGCCCTTTCTCGCAGATCTTTTACAGCTCTCTATATTTGTTCAGTTTGTGTCTTACTTGTTTTCTTCTTTATTATTCTGGAACAATCGTCTTGTTTTCAAGATAACACCATTCTCTTTTTCCTTTAAAGGAAACACATTCCGCACATACTTTTTCTTGCTAAAAACACACCTACTTTTAAAATACATTTTTTATATACAGTTGTTTGCTTTCTTTCTTCTTCTTCTTCTTCTTTCTTTTTTTTTTTTTTGATACAGAGTCTTCCATTGTCACCCAGGCTGGAATTCAGTGGTTCAATCTAAGCAGTTCACTGCAGCCTCTGCCTCTCAGGTTCAAATGATTCTTGTCCCTCAGCCTCCCAAGTAGCTGGGATTACAGATGTGTGCCACCACACCCAGCTAATTTTTTTTTCTATTTTTAGTAGAGAGAGGGTTTTGCCATGTTGGCCAGGCTGGTCTTGAACTCCTGGCCTTAAGTGATTCACCTGCTTTGGCCTCCCAAAGTGCTAGAATTACAGGCTTGAGCCATCACACCCGGCTGAGTTATTTTCTTTCATCTTTACTACATCTGGTAGTCTTTATTACATAAATTAATTAGAATTCTTTTTTATTAATTTATTTTTTTCAGATGAGGTCTCTGTCACCCGGACTGGGAGTGCAGCAGTGTGATCTTGCCTCACTGTAACCTCTGCCTTCTGGGCTCAAGTAGTCCTCCTACTTCAGCCTCCTGAGTAGCTGGGACTACAGATGTATGCCACCATGCTGGGCTAATTTTTTTTTTTTTTTTTTGTATTTTTGGTCGAAAAGAGGTTTTACCATGGTGCCTAAGTGTTTTTTTTCTTCCCCCTTTGAGACAGGGTCTCGCGCTGGAGTGCAATGGCATGATCTCGGCTCACTGCACCTCTGCCTCTGGGGCTCAAACCATCTTCCCACCTCAGTCTCCCAAGTAGCTGGGACAACAGGCATGTGCCACCAAGCCTGGCTAATTTTAAAAATTTTTTGTAGAGATGGGGTCTCACTATGTTGCACAGGTTGGTCTTGAACTCCTGGGCTCAAGCGAATTAGAATTCTTAAAGATTTGATTTTTAGAGACAGGGTCTTGCTCTGTCACCTAGGCTGGAGTGTAGAGTGGTATGATCATGGCTTAAGTGCAGCCTCAATATCCTGGACTCAAGCAATGCTTCCACATCAGCCTCCTAAGTAGCTGGGACTACAGGTGCACACCACCACACCCAGCTATTTAAACATTTTTTTTTTGGTAGAGACAGAGTCTCATTATGTTGCCCAGGCCGGTTTCAAACTCCTGGGCTCAAGTGATTCTCCTGCTTTGGCCTCCCAAAGTGCTAGGATGACAGATGTGACCCACCACACCCAGCCTAAAATTCTTAACCCCTAGTAACCTTAATATCTAGTGAAAATTCCTTTCTAGTGAAAAGGAAGCACATGATTTTGTAATTTTGATTTTTATATTTTTATTATTTTTATATTTTATTTTTGGCCTTTATTATTAGTTTTAATTGACAAATAATAATTGTACATATTTATGGGATAAAGTGTAATATTTGCAATATAATGTAATTGTTATGCCCAGACCGTTTATTCCCCGAAGAAGACCACCAGAGTCCAGAGTCAAAGCCAAGCGGCAAGGATCTTTATTGCAAGTTCGAACTTGGTCCCTCTGCTCCACAGCATACAAGAGGGCCTCGAACAATGCATGTGCTCGCTTTTTATAGCCTGATGTAAACAGGATATGTAAGGTTACAGAGAAACAAGGGAATTCTTTGGGTTACAGCATTACAATTGGTTAACATTTTAAGTTATACATTTAGCAGTTTTTTTATTGGTTCCCGCGCTTTCAGTAAAACCACTCCACAAACTGTTGTGACCTTATCGGGGACTCTCCAGGTGGTGTTTTTCTAAAGTTGAGACAAATGGAGGAATGTTTGCACTGGGCCCAGGAAGTTGAGACAAATGGAGGAATGTTTGCACTGGGCCCAGGAAGTTGAGACAAATGGAGGGATGTTTGTACTGGGCCCTGGACTGAGATAAATGTTTGATTTCTTACATTTCCCCCTCTCTCAGGTACCTCTGGAGCCAATCTTGGGTCTTATAAGTCTGATTCTGTTTCCGCGTTTACAGGTTGGTATTGGGCTCTGAGGACCATGAGCTGTATGGTGTCAAACCTTTTCCTGACAAACTGCAAAATTCGGTTAATAACACAGGGTCCTATGGTAAACAGAAATAGTAGGCTTAGCAGGGGTCCAAGGAAGGGGGTTAACAGAGAAAACATAGAGGAATTCCACCATTGGTTTGCAGCTGAGGCAAATTGCTGTTTCTTCATTTCTATGCTTAACTTGCGTAACTGTTGGACCCGGTTCTCTACAAGCCCTGATTCATTTATGTAAAAACAACAGTCTTCCTTCAGGAACATACATGTACCACCTTTTTCAGCAGTGAGTAGATCTAGGGCCCTCCGGTTCTGCAAGGTTACCTGAGCTAGGGATGTGAGCTGTCGCTGAAGGAAGGCAAGGGATTCAGCCGACTCCTCCATAGCAACGGCAAATTGTCGGTACAACTTGTTGCTTTCTATGAGGGTGTGACCTAGGGCTCCCCCTGCCAGTCCGGCCGCAATGAGGGATGTGGTGAGGGAGATTCCCACAATGAGGGGGAGAAATATGGCTCGTGCATGTCTCGGTCCAGGGGCTGGGTGAATAGCAGTGCTAGTCCAGTTACCGGTGTACCCCAGGAACTTGCCGGCAGTTAGTAGAGTTAACCGGGGAACTAGTACGACAGGGAGACACAGTAGGTTGGTAACAGAGGGACCAGATAGGGTCTTAGATAATGTTCCATTACACCAAAAGAATATGCCCGGTGGGGCCCTCAGGTTGGCATTAGGGGGCGCTACCGTGATGTTGCAGAGGCTAGAGTTAGTGCCTGAAAAACAGTAGGGAAACTTCTCCTGACTGGGGTTCCGGTACAGTGGCACATTAAGAATAGGGGCATTCGAGAGATTCCGAAGGTTGTTAGTTTGGGTAAAGGATTCCCATGGCAGAGGGACAGCGGTTAGCGGTGGACGCCCTAGGGTGGCACACAGAAAGCAGCCAGACAAGCTGTGAAGTCCTGTAAGATTAGCAAGTTCTAATCCTTCTTGTAATAATTCTAACCAGGAGAAAGGACGTAAATCTTGTGTTAGTCTGTCTTCCTGTTTTTGGATATCCCCATGGACCAGGGGCCGTACCTGAACTAGGCCACGCCACAGATAGAGGTGACTGCTAGGCCACGTGGAGGAAGAGGAATAGTATACAGCCCCATGTTGAGGCGTGGTCCAGCGGGAGTTCCAAGGATCCTTAACTATCCAAGTATAGATGCCGCCTCTACCCTGCTGGTAGAAGTTCCACCCGGATTGCTCGTTCCACCCTCTGATTGAGTGCATTTTTACAGTAACTGTAGGGGCAGCCTGCATTTTGGTGCCACCAATAGTGTTTACAATTGTACTTAGTCTGATCAAACTCAAAACATATCATTGGTACCACTGGTTTGGCTATCTGAAAACCAGTAAAATTTAGCAAAATTGGGTCACTGCACCCTGTGGAGGGGCAGTCAGCACTGGCCAATAGCTTCCCGGGCTTACGAGGTTGCCCAGGGTGGGTTCGGTTTTCATAAAGGCAGAATCTCCAGACAAAGGGGTTAGGAACTGGTTTTGTGTTTGCCCCAGTGGCCACTAGGGCGACTAATGTTAGGGTTAGACTACCTAGCTGCATGTTTGCAGTGAGCTATGCTGCCGGCGCAGGGTGAGTTTTAAGGGGTTGTTCTTAGCTCTGTCCACAGTCCACGTGGCCGGTGCTTCAGTTGCTGCTGTGATTGGTCCAAGAAGGTCGGAGGTCGGGTCCACTGGTTTGACGTGGGTGTAGTGGATCCACGACGCGATGCCTTCTACCTTTAGGGTGGTGGGTGTGGTTAGGAGTATCTGGAGTGGTCCTTTCCACCTGGGTTCTAAGGTCTCTTGTCGGTGTCGCTTAACCAGGACCCAGTCTCCCGGCTGGTACGGATGGGGTGTCGGTGGGGGACCGGTCTCATATAGTTCCTTCAGCTTGGGCCAGATTTCTTGATGAATTTTCTGCAAGGCTTGTAGGGAAAATAAGAGTTCAGAGACATTTTCTGTTTCCGATTTGAGCAGATCATCTTTTAGGCTGGGAACCAGGGGTGGGGGTCTGGCATACATGATTTCATAAGGGGTAAGGCCCAGCCTGTAAGGGGTATTACGGGCCCGGAACAGAGCGTAGGGGAGAAGGACCACCCAATTAGCACCAGTCTCCATAGTCAATTTAGTTAAGGTCTCTTTTAAGGTCCGATTCATCCTTTCTACCTGTCCTGAACTTTGGGGCCTGTAAGCACAATGTAGTTTCCAATTTGCCCCAAGGATGGAAGCCAAATCCTGACTTACCTTAGCAACGAAGGCCGGCCCATTATCTGACCCTATTTGGACGGGGAAACCATACCTGGGGAGGATATCTTCCAGAATTTTCTTGGCTACAACCTGAGCAGTTTCCTTTTTGGTTGGGAATGCTTCAATCCACCCTGAAAAAGTATCTACAAAGACAAGTAAGTACCGATACCCGTATTTTCCTGGCTTTATCTCAGTAAAATCTACTTCCCAGTAAATACTGGGCCTGGTTCCCCTGAGCCTTGTTCCTGTGGCAGCCTGGGATTGGAGGTAGGCATTGTTAAGCTGGCAGACTTTGCAACTTGTCATGATGCTGCTGGCCATCTCAGCTATATGTCTGATCTTGAGCTTGGAGCGTCTGATCAGGTCTATCATCCGCCGGGCACCCAGGTGGGTGGTTCGGTGGATGTGTTCCAACACTTGTTGTCCTAATTTTTCTGGTAGGATAGTTGGGTCATTAGTATCAGTCCACCACCCATTCTGGATCTGTTTCAGGGGAAGTTTGTCAATCCACTGGAGATCTTGTTCTGAATAATCAGGGAGATATGGCAAGTCCCGGGGGCCCGGATCAGGGAGCTGGAGTGCAAG
Organism: Trachypithecus francoisi; assembly: GCF_009764315.1. Classification (NCBI taxonomy): domain Eukaryota; kingdom Metazoa; phylum Chordata; class Mammalia; order Primates; family Cercopithecidae; genus Trachypithecus; species Trachypithecus francoisi. The sequence continues at coordinate 107,753,017 of NW_022681473.1, forward strand.
GAGTTGGTTGGGAGCCTTTGCCACACTCCTTGCAGTTTGGTCTGCCAGAAAGTTGCCTTGAGCAATTGGAGTGGTTGGTTTCTGATGCCCTGGGCAATGTACAATAGCCAATTTTTCTGGTCTCCATAGGGCTGTTAACAGGGCTAGGATCTCTTGCTTGTTTTTTATCTCTTTTCCTTCAGCCGTTAGTAACCCTCGCTCCCTGTAAATGGCCCCATGTATATGCGCTGTAGCAAAAGCATATCGGCTGTATGTGTATACTGTCAGTTTCTTCCCTGCCCCTAAGGTAAGAGCTTGGGTGAGCGCTATCAGTTCGGCCTTCTGGGCCGATGTCCCCGGGGGCAGGGGTTCTGCCCAGATTACCTTAGTCTCTGAAGTCACTGCTGCTCCTGCATACCTCTGGCCTTGGTGTATGAAGCTGCTCCCATCAGTGAACCAAACGAGGTCAGCGTCAGGAAGTGGGCGGTCCTGCAGGTCCTCTCAAACTCCGTGCACTTGAGCTAGTATCTTGGTGCAATCATGGAGCGGGGCGTCCAGGTCCGGGTTGGGCAGCAGCGAGGCAGGGTTTAAGGTTGTTGGGGGCAGGAAAGTTATCCTGAGGGGATTTAGTAGTAGTCCTTGGTAGTGGGTGAGCCGGGCGTTACTTATCCATCGATTAGGTGGCTGTTTGAGTACACCCTCGATGGCATGTGGGGTAACGACCCGTAATTCTTGTCCCATGACAAGTTTATCAGCATCTTGTACCATCAGGGCCGTGGCTGCAATCATTCGGAGACAAGGGGGCCACCCGGCAGCCACTGGGTCTAATTTCTTTGACAGGTAGGCAACTGGCCTCCGCCAGGGGCCTAAGTTCTGAGTTAGCACCGCCTTGGCGACACCCTTGCTCTCGTCCATGTATAAGTGGAAGGGCTTGGTGACATCAGGTAGTCCCAGGGCGGGCGCAGAGAGTAGGGTGGTTTTAATCTGTTGAAAAGCCAACTCGGCTTCTTCTGTCCAATTAAATGGCTGTTGACCCCATGTTGCCTGATACAAGGGTTTAGCCATCTCTGCGAACCCAGGGATCCATAATCTACAAAATCCCACCAATCCCAGGAATTCCCTTACTTGTTGGGTGGATTGTGGCCTGGGGATCTGTAGAACAGTTTGCTTCTGGGCGTCTGTTAACCAGCGTTGCCCTCCTCTTAGCAGGTACCCCAGATATGTTACTTCTAGTTTACAGATTTGAGCTTTCTTTGCCGAGGCTCGGTAGCCCAGGTCCCCTAGAGCTTGTAAGAGACCGTTGGTCCCTTGGATACAAGCTTCCTGGGTCTTGGCAGCAATCAGGAGGTCACCAACATACTGTAGTAAGGTTATTTCAGGGTGTTTGCGTCGGTACTCACCCAGATCTTCATGGAGGGCCTCATCAAACAGGGTGGGAGAGTTTTTGAATCCCTGCGGCAGTCTGGTCCATGTCAGTTGGCCACTTATGCCCCTTTCAGGGTCAGTCCACTCGAAGGCAAAGAGCTTTTGGCTCTGAGGGGCTAAAGGCAAACTGAAGAAAGCATCCTTCAAATCTAAAACAGTGTACCATTGATGTTTAGGGTTTAGGGTACTCAGGAGGGTGTACAGGTTAGGCACAGTTGGATGTATGTCCATAACCCTCTTATTGACTTCTCTCAAGTCTTGTACAGGTCTGTACTCTCTGCTATTGGGTTTCCGTACCGGCAACAATGGAGTATTCCAGGGCGAGTGACATGGGCGAAGGACCCCTTGGTCGAGGAGCCGGCGAATATGTGGTGCAATCCCTTCTTTGGCCTCTAGGGGCATCGGGTATGGGCGAACCCGAACGGGGTCCGTCCCAGGCTTGAGTTCAACAAACAAGGCAGGACGGTGTTTTGCTAGCTCTAAGCCCCCTGTTTCCACCCAAGCTCCTGGATATTGCTGGAGCCAGGTTGCTATGTCCTGGTCAGGGGCCGCTCGCTCCTGGTGGAGCTGGTACTCATCTTCTAGGGTTATAGTCAGGACGGACACGGGCTGATTTTGGGAGTTGGTCACGATGGGCCCCTCAGGGAGGAAATGGATCTGTGCTCCCATTTTAGTTAGCAGGTCTCTCCCTAATAGGGGACAGGGGCTCTCAGGGATGACCAGGAAAGAATGGGTTACATTTCTGGCTCTGAGGTTTACTGTTCTTTGTGTCGTCCAGGGGTATTTCTTAATTCCTGTGGCCCCTTGTAGCCACGAGGACTTGGAGGATAATTTTCCATTAGTTCCAACTAGGACTGAGTGCTGTGCTCCCGTATCGACCAAGAACTGAACTGGGGACCCCTCCACTCGCAAAGTTACCCTAGGTTCGGGGAGGGGGTCCGAACCCCGTCTTCCCTAGTCTCCGTCTTGAGTGACTAGTATGGGTGTAGACCTGGGGGTCCCTGTCCTCTGCGTTGTTTCTTTTTAGGGCAGTCCTTTATCCAGTGGCCAGCCTCCTTACAGTAGGCACATTGGTCTTTGCTTAGATTATCATGTCTGGGGGACCGCCTAGGTTGGGCGTCCTCTGGCTGTAGATGCTCTTTTTGTACTACTGCTGCCAGGACCTTGGTCATTCTTTCAGTGGCCTTAAATTGCTTTTCCTCTGGAGTATCTCTATTATTGTAAACCCACTGGGCTATCTGAAGGAGGTCCTGAATCTGTTTTCCCTCTAAGTCTTCTAATTTCTGGAGTTTCTTTTTAATGTCTGGGGCCGCCTGATTTACAAAAGACATTACAACAGCTGCCTGACTTCCTGTGGCCTCTAGGTCTATGGGGGTGTACTGTCTAAAAGCTTCTATTAATCTTTCTAAATAGGTAGCTGGGCTTTCTGTCTTTCCCTGCAGAACAGAGTATACTTTAGCCAAATTAGTGGGCTTGCGAGCAACTGCCCGGAGACCTGCTATTAGAGTCTGGCGATAAAGGTGTAGCCGTCCCCTACCTTCTGCCGTGTTGTGGTCCCACGCCGGCCTGGTCAGCGGAAAAGTCGCATTTATGAGGTCGGGGTTGGCAGTCGGTTGACCGTCGTCCCCCGGGACCAACTTTCTAGCTTCAACCTGGATTCTCTCTCGCTCCTCCATTGTGAACAAAATTCGGAGGAGCTGCTGACAATCATCCCAAGTGGGCTGGTGGGTGAACATGATGCTATCTAGTAAAGCCATTAAATCTTTGGGGTTGTCTGAAAACCGGGCACTCTGAGTCTTCCAGTTATACAGATCACTGGTGGAGAATGGCCAGTACTGGAGCCTGGGGATTCCCGTGTCATCTGGGGGTCCTATTTCCCAAAGGGGTAGAGCCACTGTGGAGTCAGGCAGCTGGGGGGGAGCTAATCCGCAAAGTGCGCCCTCACGTCCGCCCCGCCGGTCCTTCAGAGTTACTTTCACTTTCAGTGAGCTCTGGTGCGCTGGCCGCCTCCTGTCCGCCTACTTCTTCCTGCGGCTCAGCCCAGGGGGCTGGGGCCTGGGGCCCGGAGGGGTATGGAGGGGGATCTATGGACAGTGGGTCCTCGCTATCAGGTAAAACAGGATGGGGGAGGGCGGTCGGTTGCTTGGATTTTAGCGGCCGAGCAACCAGTGCCTTGCATGGTTTGGGGGCTAGTAGGAAAGGGGACAGCCAAGGGGGCGGGTTCTCAACAAGGTCCTGCCATATGAGAATATATGGGATTTGATCTGAGTGGCCAGCATGCCCAGGTAGAAAAACCTTGGACTTTAGTAACGACAGGAAGACAGAATGTCCCTTCAGGTGGCCACCCTACATTAAAGGCGGGCCATTTGGAGCAGCACAGAGTGATTAGCTTTCCCCTCCTGATTTCCACACCAAGATCATGGCCCCTTGCTCTAACATCCTTGAAATTATTTATGAGGAGAGATAGAGGTGTGCTTTGGGTATTACCCATCTTAAACAGTAGCGCCCGGAGTGGCGTCTGGAACAGGTCCTGCAAGGAAAAGTGAGTTGCTGGAACAGGTCCTGCAAGGGAAAGTGAGTTGCTGGAACAGGTCCTGCAAGGGAAGGTGAGTTGCTGAATATCAACAACAAGTTATGTCAGTCGCAAGCGCGCTCCAGAAATCTGGATCAGAATTAATTCAGTCAAGAATCAGATGAGAGCCAGGGGACGTCTCCCACTGGTCTCTGCTGGCCATCCTATAGCGTGTCCGCCAGGACTATGTCAGCTTTCAGCTTCAGTTACAGACCTCGCGAGTCACATACAGGTTCAGAACAGACACAGACAGACAAACAGGGACGAGCCGGCTCACCTATCAGCAGATCGATCCTGGTAGATCCATTGACCAGGGGTCTGGTGAGCTTGGGGAATCCCGGACGAGCCCCCAGATGTTATACCCAGACTGTTTATTCCCCGAAGAAGACCACCAGAGTCCAGAGTCAAAGCCAAGCGGCAAGGATCTTTACTGCAAGTTCGAACTTGGTCCCTCTGCTCCACAGCATACAAGAGGGCCTCGAACGATGCATGTGCTCGCTTTTTATAGCCCGATGTAAACAGGATATGTAAGGTTACAGAGAAACAAGGGAATTCTTTGGGTTACAGCATTACAATTGGTTAACATTTTAAGTTATACATTTAGCAGTTTTTTTATTGGTTCCCACGCTTTCAGTAAAACCACTCCACAAACTGTTGTGACCTTATCGGGGACTCTCCAGGTGGTGTTTTTCTAAAGTTGAGACAAATGGAGGAATGTTTGCACTGGGCCCAGGAAGTTGAGACAAATGGAGGAATGTTTGCACTGGGCCCAGGAAGTTGAGACAAATGGAGGAATGTTTGTACTGGGCCCAGGACTGAGATAAATGTTTGATTTCTTACATAATAAATCAGGGTAGTTAGCATACCATTACCTCAAATATTTATCATTTCTTTGTGTTGAGAACATTCAAAATCTGCTCCTCTAGGTATTTTAATAATACAATCAATTGTTGTTGGTTGTAGTCACTCTATTGTGCTATAAAACACTAAAACTTATTTCTCCTGTCTAACTGTACTTCTGTATCCATTAACCAACCTTTGGCTGTTCCCCTATTTCCCCTACCCTCCCCAGCCTCTAGTAACAAGTATTCTAATCTCTACTTCTACAGGATTAATGTTTGTAGCTTCCACATGTGAATGATAACAGCATTACTTATCTTTCTGTGCCTGGCTTATTTTACCTAACATAATATCCTCCGAGCTCATCTATGTTGCCACAAACGACAGAATTTCTTTTTTTTTTTTTGAGACACTTTTGGTCTGTCACCCAGGCTGGGGTGTGGTAGTGCAGTCATGGCTCACTGCAGCCTTTACCTCCCAGTCTCAAGTTATCCTCCCACCTCAGCCTCCCAAGTAGCTGGGACTAAAGGAGTGCACCTCTATGCCTGGATAATTTTAATTTTTTTTTTTTTTTTTTTTTTTTTGAGACGGAGTCTCGCTCTGTCGCCCAGGCAGGCTGGAGTGCAGTGGCCAGATCTCAGCTCACTGCAAGCTCTGCCTCCCAGGTTTATGCTATTCTCCTGCCTCAGCCTCCCGAGTAGCTGGGACTACAGGCGCCCGCCACCTCGCCTGGCTAGTTTTTTGTATTTTTTAGTAGAGACGGGGTTTCACCATGTTAGCCAGGATGGTCTCGATCTCCTGACCTCGTGATCCGCCCGTCTCGGCCTCCCAAAGTGCTGGGATTACAGGCTTGAGCCACCGCGCCCGGCCATAATTTTAAATTTTTTTTGTAGAGATGGGGGTCTCATGTTTCTTAGTCTGGTCTTGAACTTCCAGATGCAAGAAATCCTCCTACCTTGGCCTCCCAAAGTGCTGAGATTACAGGCATGAGCCACTGTGCCCAGTTAGGATTTCAGAATTTTTTTTTAATGGCTAAACAGTGTGTTCCATTGTGTGTATATATACCAGTTTTTCTTGACCCATTTATCTGTTGATAGGCATGTCACCTACAAAGGAAAACAGTAATTCTCCAGTACAGATTTCAATCATAAGGAAATATATGAAATGTCAGAAAAAGAATTTGAAATAATAATCATAGAGAAATTCAGTGAGACACGAGAGACTACAGATAGACAATTCAATGAAATCAGGAAAATAATTCATGATTTGAATGAGAAATTTAACAGAGTATGTAACAAAGGGTCCAATAAAAATCCTAGCGCTGTGAAATTCATTGGAGGAAATAAAAAATACAATGGAGATATTTAACAACAGACTAGACCAAGCAGAAGAATTTCTAAACTTGAAGACAAGTCTTTTGAAATCACACAGGCAGACAAAACAAAATGGAAAAAAAAGAAGAAAGCCTACAGGATTTGTGGGACACTATTAAGTGGACAAATATTCATAGTATGGGCATTTCAGAAGGAAAAGAGAAGAGAAAAGGTGAGGAAAACATATTTAATGAAATAATCGCAGAAAGACTCTGCAAGTCTTAGGAGAGAGATGGATATCTGGGTGCTGGAAGCTTGAATAACCCCAAATAGATTCAACCCAAATAGGTCCTCTCCGAAGCACATTATAGTCACATTGTCAAAAGTCAAAGACAAAGAAATAATTTAAAGCAGGAAGGGAAAAATGTCAAGTCACATGTAAGAGAATCCTCATTAGACTAATGGATTTCTCCCAGATTTCTCCCTGTTATAGGCCAGGAGAGAATGGGATAGTATATTCAAAGTACTGAAAGAAAAAAGCTGTCAGGCAAGAATATATACCCAGTAAAGCTATTCTTCAGAAATGAAGGAGAAATAAAATTTTTCACAGATAAGCAAAAACAGAATTCATTACCACTGGATCAGCTGTACAAGAAATGCTCAGTGGAGTTTTACATTGGGAAGAAAAGATGATAACCACCATCATAAAAACATGCAAAACTGACTGTATAACTAACTGGTAGAGCTGATACATAAACAAGAAAGAGAAAGCAGTCAAATCTTATCACTACAGAAAACCACTCAATTCCAGACTTAAACAATAGGAGAGGAAGTAAGGAACAAACAATATACAAAACAATTAGAAAACAATTGTGGGGAAAAGAAAGAGAGATCAGCCTGTTACTGTGTCTATATAGAAGGAAGTAGACATAAGAGACTCCATTTAGTTCTGTATTTGAATGGCTGTTAATCTGTGACCCTACCCCCAACCTTGTCCTTGCAAGAAATATGCGCTGTGGTGACTCAAGGTTTAATGGATATTGGGCTGTGCAGGATGTGTCTTTGTTAAACAAGTACCTGAAGGCAGCTTGCTGGTTAAATATCCTGCCCGTCCCTGGGCAATGGAACATCTCCGGGTAAAACCCATTGTGTGCTTTGTTTACTGAGCAAGGAGAAAACCGCCTTTAGGAATAAGGTGGGGCTTGCTGGAACAATACTGCTAAAAGGCTTATGGAGATGTTCGCATATGCATCTCAAGGCACAGCATTTTCCTTTAAACTTATTTATGTTACAAGGATTTTTGTTCATATGTCTTACTGCTGATTTCCTCCCTACAATGATCCTATTGTCCAGCCACTCCCTTATCTTTTTGATGGTAAAGATAATTATCAATAAATACTAAGGGAACTCAGAGGCCGGTGCCGGTGTGGGTCCTCTGTAAGCACAGCACCCGTCCCCTGGGCCCTGCTTTTCTTTCTCTATGCTTTGTCTGTGTCTTATTCCTTTTCTCAAGTCTCTCGTTCCACCTAACGAGAAACACCCACAAGTGTGGAGGGGCAGGCCACCCCTTCAACAATAGAATGACAAAAATAAGTCCTCACCTATTATAAGTAATAACCTTGAATGTAAATGGACTAAATTTCCCATTTAAAAGATGTAGATTGAATCTGGCTATGGTGGCTCATACCTGTAATCCCAGCACTTTGGGAGGCCCTTTTTCACCATCAAAAGCCTAAAATTGGACTGTCTTAGATTCTAGTCTGAGCCTAAAATTATAGAATTATTCCTGTGTCATGTCTGTCTGTATGATCTTACTCGTCCCATGGTTGATGTCTACCATCCAAATAATAATTTCCAGCATACTTTTATTTCTAGCCTGGACCTCTTACCTCTTGCTCAGGACTGGGATATCCAGCTGTTTTCTTGATGCTTCCATTTGGAAGTCTAGTGAGCATCACAGATTTAATATATCTGCTTTCCCACTGCAGTGCTCCTCCAGGCTTTTCTTTCTCAATAGATGTCATCATCATCTACTTGTTCGAGCAAAAGCCCAAGGATCATCCTAGATTCCTTCTTACTTCCTCTCAATCCAACCCTGTAACATCCAAACCACCAGTAAGCAAGTCCTGCAGGGTTTTTTTTTTCCCAAACATTTAATGTATTTATTTAGATATATTTGATTTATATTGTTTAGCAAACCACAACATTTATAGGGACAAAAAAGTATTACCAGTTTTATAATGTAAAAGCAGTCTGTTACCCCATCCTAAATTCTTATTCCCCAAAGCAACCCTCTCAACTCTAGCTATTTCATCTGCTATTTACTTCTGTGTTTAAACATTTCTCTCATAGAGATATATAAACTGTATATATGTAAAGTATGTAACATATAAAAGTATATATATTGAGATAGAAAGCCCCTAAGGGAAAAATTCTAAACATACATGCATGTGACCACCCACCGGGCTTACACAAACAACTTATCTAGAAAACCCCTAGCTGTTTGAGGTTGCAACATACATGCATGTGACCACCCCCCGGGCTTACATGAACAACTTATCTGGAAAACCCCCAGCCGTTTGAGGTTGTGAAAAAGGTGGGAACCAACCAGAAACTGCCGAATGTTCAACTTTAAATGTTAACCAATAATAAGCTTGTAACTACTGTTTCTCTGTGACTTGTTTGTACCTCGCTATAAAAGAAACCCTAAAACAGCAGCCGGGGCCTCTCTCTTTACCTGCCATTGTATAAAGCGGAGAGGTCCGGGTTCGAACTCATAATAAAGTGACCCCGGCTATTTGGCTTTGACTCTGGACTCTGGTGGTCACTTACTGGGGTCTCGCGACTTCGGGCACAACAATATAAAGTATATTCTATATATAGAACTATTTCTTGATTTTTTCAGTGTTAAGTATGATCTATTGACTTTTTTTTTTTTTTTTTTGAGATGGAGTTTTGCTCTTATCATCTAGGCTGGAGTGCAGTGGCATGATCTAGCTGACTGCAACCTACACCTCCTGGGTTCAAATGGTTCTCCTGCCTCAGCCTCCTGAGTAGCTGGGATTACAGGCATCTGCCACCGCACCCAGCTAATGTTTGTATTTTTAGTAAAGATGGGGGTTTCACCATATTGGCCAGGCTGGTCTTGAACACCTGACCTCAGGTGATCCTCCTGCCTTGGCCTCTCAAAATGCTGGGATTACAGGTGTGAACCACCGCACCCGGCCTCTATTGACTTTCAACTATTGGAACTGTGGTTTTAGCTTTCTTATATGCCCATTTTCTCCTTCACCAAATGCATACACTTTATCTTTTCCTATCCTCCAATACATCATCATCATCATAATTTTTGGTTAAAATCGCTATTTAATGTTACCTTATTTCATTCATACTGCTATGACAAAATACCACAGACTGGGCCGGGCGCGGTGGCTCAAGCCTGTAATCCCAGCACTTTGGGAGGCCGAGACGGGCGGATCACGAGATCAGGAGATCGAGACCATCCTGGCTAATACGGTGAAACCCTGTCTCTACTTAAAAATACAAAAAACTAGCCGGGCGACGAGGCGGGCGCCTGTAGTCCCAGCTACTCGGGAGGCTGAGGCAGGAGAATGGCGTAAACCCGGGAGGCGGAGCTTGCAGTGAGCTGAGATCCCGCCACTGCACTCCAGCCTGGGTGGCAGAGCAAGACTCCGTCTCAAAAAAAAAAAAAAAAAAAAAATACCACAGACTGGGCAGCTTATAAACAACAGAAATTTATTTCTCAGAGTTCTAGAGGCTGGGGAGTCTAAGCTCTAGGTGCCGCAGACTTAGTATCTGTTGAGGGCCCACTTTCTAATTTATAGACAGCATGTTCTTGCTGTGGCCTCATGTAGTGGAAGGATCTCTGTGGGGCCTCTTTTACAAGGAGACTAATCTCTTTCATTAGGGGTTCACTCTGATGACCTAATCACCTCCCAAAGAGTCCACCTCCAAATATCATCACCTTGGGGGTTAGGATTTCAAAAGATGAATTTTGAATTTTGGGTGATACAAACATTCCGACCATAGCAAATGTTTATCAGTATGACTATATAAATATTATCCACAGTAAATCCATCTAACCTGTTATGAGCATTCTTTTCTCTTCCCTCTGGAGTTAAATATTTGCCATCTTTTTTTTGGGTTGTGTTGAAAATTTAAAATATTTAAAGTAAATTATAAATTTACAAGAAATTGCATAAATAGTACAGACAGGTCTTGTCTGTACCCTTGGGGTACAGAGGTTAGAGGCCTCATGTACCCTTCACCCAGTTTCCCCCAATGGTAACATTTTGTATAATTGGAGTACAGTATCAACACTGGAAATTGATACTGGTAAAATCCACAGACCTTATTTAGATTTCTCCAGTCCTCTCTGTTTTAACACTAAATGTATCTTGAAGTCACCACTTCTGTCTATCTTAACCACTGCAACTTTTGTCAAAGTTGCTATCATCTGTTTTAGGACCACGGCAATATCCTCCTGATTTCTTCTTGAACTGTTACTCTCCTTTATGTTTCTACAGAGCAGCAAGAGGGATCTTCTAAAAATATGACCAGATCACATCCTTGAACACTTCCCTGTTACCCTTACAATAAAATTCAAATTCTTCACCATGACCTCCAAGGCTCCTGTTGAATCCGGCTCTTGTCTGCCTCTTCAGTAACACCATGGACCATTCCTTGATGTTCCCTCCATCTAGCTGTACTTCCTACAGCTCTTCCAATGGTTGGCTTGCTCTCACCTTTGAAGTCTCAGCTCAAAGAACACTCCCTTGGGCTCTCCCTCATCATCCTAACTAATAGGTCACTTAGGATTGTCATTATTTTTAGAGACAAAGTCTCACTATGTCACCCAGGCTGGCCTCAAACTCCTGGGCTCAAGCAATCCTTCCACCTTGGCCTCTCAAAGTTCTGGGATTACAGGCGTGAACCACTGTGCCTGGCCATGTCACTTATTATTCTTTATTGTCTTCTATATATAAATGATCCCAATCTATAATTATTTGATTTATTGATTGGTTTACTTGCTTAATGTCCAATTTCCATACTAGAATATAAATGTTATAGGACAAGAGGTTGTCTGTGCCATCCACTGTTCTATTCTCATTACCCCACACAAGGCCTGGCATGGAGTGTGCACCTAATAAATGTTTGAATAAATATTGACTGGATCAGGGATTCTTTGGATGGGCCTGTGCGCTCTAAGAGCTGTTATATCCACCAGCAGTTGTGTATTAACCTAGAGAGGGGCTAAGGCCTGTCCTCAGACTGAACCCACGATGGCTTCCTCTCCCTTTTCCCTGATTTTGCAGAGTATAGAAGAAATAACATAAAATTTCTTTTTTTGCAATTAGTTTACAAAATAGTAGAGACTGCTTTTTGCCCTCTTACTCATGACTTCTCCTCTGGGAAGCTACTTTTGCCTGGCAAAAGGGCCCTACATATGTGTTCCCATAGCACTTTGATAAGGTGTAATTTATGTTCAGTGAAATTCACCTATTTTAAGTGCACAATTTGATGAGTTTTGATAAAGGTAACCACCCCAAAGAGTTTCCTGGTACCTTGGCTTATTCTATTTATTTAATTTTGTGATAAAATACACTAAATATAACATTTACCATCTCAGTCACCTTTAAGTGTACGATTCAGGCTGGGTGTGGTGGCTTACATCTGCAATCCCAGCACTTTGGGAGGCTGAGGGGGAGGATCACTTCAGCCCAGGAGTGTGAAACCAGCCTGGGCAACATAGTAAAACCCCATCTCTATTTTTTAAAAAGTGTATGGTTCAGTGGCATTATGTACATTCTCAATGTCGTGCTACCATCGCCACCACCCATCCATGGAACTGTTTTCATCTTGCAAAACCAAATCTCTGTGTCCATTAAACAATAACTCCCCATTCCCTCTCCCCACAGCCCCTGGCAACCCATTCTATTTTCTGTTTCTATTAATTTGACCTTTGACTTTTTAAAAAAAAGTTGTGGTTAAAAAGTCATAACTTACTATCTTAACCATTGTTAAGTGTACAATTCAGCAGTGTTAAGTAGCAGCTTTTTTTTTTTGTTTGTTTTTTGAAGACAGGGTCTTATTCTGTCACCCTGGATTGCGGTGGTATGATCTTGGTCACTGAAGCCTCAACCTTCCAGGCTCAACTGATCCTCCCACCTCAGCCACCCAAGTAGCTGGGACTACAGGTGGGTGCCATCATGCCCAGCTAATTTTTGTATTTTTTTGTAGAGATGGGGTTTTGCCACCTTGCCCAGGCTGATTTTGAACTCCTGGGCTCAAGGAATCCACCTGCCTCAGCCTCCCAAAGTGCTGAGATTACAGGCGTCAGCCACTGTGCCTGGCCTGCAGATTATTTTTAAGGTAGTTTTAGGTTTAGTTAGTGATGAATGCAGAAAAGCCCAAATAACAGTCGCTTAAAAAAGGTTGTCCATGGCTGCCCTGACAGCTCCACCATCACCAGGGACTCAGGCTTCTATTTTGTGCTTTGTCATTTGCAACACACAAATTCCATCTATCTCATAGTCCAAAATAGCTGTTTCAGTTCCAGCCATCACCTCCACATTCCAGCTAGCATAAGGCGAAAGTGGGGAGAAAGGCACACTTTCTCTCTTCTAGAGCCCTTCATAGAAATTACACATACTATTTTGTGCTTATATCTCATTGGACAGAACTTAATCACATAGGCCCATCTCACTGCAGTGGAACTGGGAAATAGAGTCTTTCTTCTGGATCACACGTTTCAGTTCTAGTTTATGGGTCCCATTGCTGAGAAGTAAGAAGATAATGCATGTTGGGGAACCTGCACTGGTGTCTTCCACAACTTCCCTTCCTCATGGTAGGGAGGGAAGGGACCCCTTCAGTCAGGGGCTTGTGTCTTTATAGCTTAGCACAGAGCCAGGTGCATTTAGGTGCTTAATGTTTGTTGTACAAATATATGATTTCAGCCCAACCAGCTTATTGTTGGTTTTTAAGAATTATTGTTTTTATTATTTTTTTGAGACAAGGTCTCGCAGTGTTGCTTAGGATGGCCTCAAACTTGTGGGGTCAAGGGGGCCTCCCAGCTCAGCTTCTCAAGAAGTTGGGATTACAGGTGCCTGCCACCACACCAAGCTCTAATACTTTTTTTTTTTTTTGAGACTGAATCTCACTCTGCCACCCAGGCTGGAGTGTAGTGGCCCACTACAACCTCTACCTCCTGGGTCAAGCGATTTTCCTGCCTCAGCATCCCAAGTAGCTGGGATTACAGGCATGTGCCACCACACCCAGCTAATATTTGTTTGTTTATTTATTTATTTATTTTTTAGTAGAGACAGGGTTTCTCCATGTTGGCCAGGATGGTCTCAAACTGTTGACCTCAAGTGGTCCACCTGCCTTGGCCTCCCAAAGTGCTGGGATTACAGGCGTGAGCTACCACACCCTAATTTTAAGACTTACTGAAGTGAAGCCCTAAAGGGGGAAGAGACTAGAGTCCTCTAGTCCATGTTGTCACCAAATTCAGGAAACTGCTTTACTGCATACTTGGCAGGTGGCCTCCACCTGGCCACGCCCACTGCCAGGCACTCCCCGCCTGCACTGCTGGGCACCTCCAGCCATCACAGCCCCTTCCTGGTGCAGAGTCACACTTGGCCTCCATGGAGCTGCTACATTGGTCCTGCACCACCCTCCATATGATGTGTCTACATCCGCAGGTCCCACTGACCCCAGCTCTTCCTTGTGCTGGGCAAAGATGCCTCCTATGGGTCTGCATAGGACATGTTTCTCCTTGAGTGTGTTGGGGACATTCCAGGCCTGAGATTGTCCTGAGGCTGAGAGCCCCTGTTGAGCAGAAGAGAGCTGATGGCCCTCTTGCCTGGCCAGGACTCTCTGAAGGACTGCAGCTCCAACATTTTCTCACCAGTGAATGAGATGATTTACTCTTGACTTGGGATTTCTTTCTTTCACATGTAAAGACACCTCCACAGCACCAAAGCTGCAGATTCAGAGAGGGACATCAGGTTGAGGAGGCGGGAGGGATGTGTGTCACAGGTCCCTGGATGCTGTGTAGATTTCTCGTTGGCCAGTGAAAGTCCCCACATCTCACGGAGATCCCCATGCCCTTCCCGAGGAAGCCTCTAGATGTCAGAGATGCAGACATTGCACGTCTCAGTGGACAATCCAGTCCAGAAATGGGGGTGCAGAGAGGGGCTTCTGTTGCTCTTGAGCGGGAATTCAACAGCCCTAGGTATGGACTTAGGTGCTGAAGGGGGACCCAGGAGAGAGGTGAGGACTGGCGAGGGAGTGGATGGGGAGGGGTTTGGGGCATGTGCACAGGAACCAGGGCTGGCCCCAGCCCTCTATAACTACCTGAGTTACCACAGACACTCCACAACCTCCACAAGGCCTGCTGACTTGACCACAGAGGGACCCACGGCTGTCGCGGACTGTGGCTGAAAGTCTGCGGGCTGCCAGCCCTTGGCATGGTCATTCCGGATAGGTTTATTTTATTTTTTATTTTTTTGACACAGAGTCTCACTCTGTCACCCAGGCTGGAGTGCAGTGGCACAATCTTGGCTTACTGCAACCTCCGCCTCCTGGGTTCAAGTGATTCTCCTGCCTCAGACTCCTGAGTAGCTGGGATTACAGACAGGTGCACGCCACCATGCCTGGCTAATTTTTGTGTTTTTAGTAGAGATAGAGATGGGGTTTTGAAGCTAGTCTGGAACTCCTGACCTCAAGCAATCCACCTTCTCCAAAAGTGCTGGGATTACAGGCTGAGCCACCGCGCCCAGCTCTGGGTAGGTTTGTGTTGTGAGGCCTGATGCTCTCTTCTTCTCTTCTTTCCTGAAGTCCGTGGCCCTCTGGTGGCCTCTGTGGCTTCTTGAGCTAACCTCACCCACTGTGGGCCTCAGGTTCTGCTCCCCTAAACATGGCTGCAGAGGGTAACGCCATCTCCCAGCACCCTTCTAAGAGTGTGGCTGCTAAACTCTTCAGGGACACAGTACTAGAGTGTGACAAAGACCCCACAGGAGGAGTCACACAGGTGCGAGGCTTCACACGGTGCCCCTCGTTTCCTTCCAGAAACACCTCCATACTCTAACTCTTACTACCCTGAGGGTGGTGCTCCCCACATTTCTCTGGCATTTGATCTCCCTTCCCCCACAGCAGCTCTTCTCACCAAGACGCCTTTCCTTGGCACGGCGCTGGCAGCCCAAGCAGGGCTGAAGGAGAGGGGCCTGTGTCTCAGGGGTGTTCCTCCCTTTGGAGCACTCTGGGTTGGCAGCATCTTGCTAAGGGGCTGTCAGCCTCCCAGCCTGGGACATGGACAGCTCCTCCTCCTCTCTTTGTGCATGGTAACTACAGGGGTGGAAGGCAAGGCACAGAGGTTGACAGGAGGTAGCAAGAGTGGGAGCCGGTGCATAATTTAGATCTGAGGCCTTTAAGAAAAATGCTCAGAAACAATCATCCTACCCAGTGCTAAATTATCATATGAGTCAGCCTCTGGGCAGCTGTCACCTTCCTCCCCCAAATTCCCTGGCAAAGCAGGGAGGCTGGCTTAGGGTTACCTCTCTAACTCTGAAAGCAATTGGAACCCACAGTTGCCCTGTGGTCCCCCTCTAGCCCCCAATCCCAGGATGCTCGCTTCCATTTTACTCTACTTTTAGGGGAGGAGCCAGGGATGGGGCTCAGTGTTCCCTCCCTACTCCCAAAGGGACAGTATTTGTCCCCAGTCCTTTCTCCTGCCGATGCTTTTGGATTTAGGAAGCGATGCCTCGAGGACATGGGCGTCTCCCAATAGCGGATGTGCCTGGAGGGGACATTTCTGAAGAACTCCCAGAGCTGAGAATTAAAAGCAGACTGCATAACTTAGCGCAGGTTCACGCAAAGCCATTTGTGCATTCAAGAGCCAGGGCCATGTGGTTCGGCCCACGTGCTGGCAGGTAAGCGTGTTGTTCCGGCCAGGTGAGTCAGCAGACATGGGAAGTTTGTTTATTTGGGAAAATGTGTCTCGTTAGGGTCATTCTGAAAATAAGCCCAGTGTGCAGTCATGAGCCCCTGCAGCAGTGTCGCTACTAAGTGGTTGGGGAGAAGTCAGGAAAGAGGAAGAGGTGGCATCCCCCAGCCTCACCTGTGGAGACCCCAGCGAAGTGGGGCAGGCAGGCACTGCTGGAGGAGTGAAGGCCACGTGGACACGAGGACAGATTCCAGAGGCTTGGTTTTATTGTGCAGTTTTCTTTTTCCTCAATGAGATGCCATAAGCTGTGGTGGCACTATGCACAGTCACAGAACAGGAAGAACCACCGGGCGGGGGCTGGGGGTTGGGAAAAGCCATTTCCCGGGAAGTGTCCAGCTCCTGGATCTCACTCCATGGCCTGCCTCGGGCCCCGCAGAGGTCCCTGAGAAGGCAGGCCTGCGGGGCAGGGGGCTGTCTGAGGGGCTCAGGCACCAGCCAGCAGGGGCTGGCACTGATGGGCGAGGGGAGGAAGTACCTCCCTTAGAAACTTGGGTCAAACCCTGTGCAGCTCTGGGACTCCACCCCACCTGACTTGGAGGCTGTGGGTCAGAGCTCTGGAAGCTCTTGGGAGCTTGGGACAGCCTGAGAGGGTCTTGTCCTCCTCTGTAGCCCTCTCCACTGTGGGTGGAGGCAGGGAGGGGCAGCAGGCCCATGCTTTTAGCTTCCTTAGGCAGGGAGGGATGATGAACCCTCATCCTTTGCTTCCTCCTCCAACCCTCCACTAGCGCTGCTTTTCCGCTCAAACCTGCATCTTCACCGGCTCATGCCCCAAGGCCCTTGGGGAACTTGCACAGTTGGTAAGGAGGGCTGCTTTTTTTTTTTTTTTTTTGGGTTGTGGCTGAGAATGCTGGAGATGCTCACTTCTCTCCCTCAGAAGGTAGGCCACAAATTCTTGGTGGTGCCCTCATATCTGGGGTCTTCAGGCACCAGCCATGCCTGCCGAGGAGTGCTCTCAGGACAGACCGTGTCCGTGCTAGGTCCAGGCACAGCCCAACCACTCCTCATCCAAGTCTCTCCCAGGTCTCTGGTCCCAGTGGGCAAGGATGACCCCTCCAGTGGCTGGTACCCCACCATCCCACTACCCCTCACATGCTCTCACTGTCTATCAGGTCCCCAAACCTGGCTTCCCTCTTCACGAACTCTCTAAGAAAAGGAAGGATAAACCGTAAATAAACCAGACAGAAGCAGCTCTGGAACAAAGAGTACAAAAAGACAGCCAGAGGTGTGCGGAGAGGGTGAGGTGCCGCGGGGATGTGGGTAGATAATTGCATGCAGCACTGGGACTCCTGATGAGGGATGGGGTCCCCACTTCTCCTCGAGGTGTGAGGGACTGTGGGGAGGGGGTCAGCCGACTCAGAGAAGTAGGATCTCTGCACTGGAATTTGAGGCTTCCTGTCTCCTCCATGGGCCCCACCAGTCACAGGGACATGAAATCCGTGGCCTGGAGAAGGGAGAGGGAGAGTAGGAGCAGAAGCAGCCACGAGGTGTTCTGAGCCAGCAGGCTGATGCCCTCACACTTGACCAGTTTGTCTGCCGAAAGAGAAGAGGGCCGGGGGAGGGGTAGGAAAGAAGAGGGATCAGGACTCAGTAAGGCACAGGCCCAAAGCAAGGGTGTACTCCCTTTGGGAGGCAGGTAGCATGACGTCTTAGCTGGGACCAGGAGCAGCCTGGCCTCACAGAACCAGCCATCTTTCCCGTTTGCAGATTACTTACCTCTTGCACACATATCATCTTATGAAAACCTTACTAAACATCATCACAAGAAAACTGGCTGCGGGAAGTCGTGTCATCCCTGTTTTCCCGCTGGGGAGAGGGAAGATTAGGGAGGCCAAGGGCCTTGCCCACAGTTCTGGTGGAAGCATCCACCACACTCCTCTGCCTGTCTGACTGGCCCTGAGCTTTTCACCCCATTCACACTGAAGGCAACGGTTCCCCAGTTGACCAGGCAGCAGTTGGGAGACGGGGAGAGAGTTGTGGGGCTATTCTCTCTAGCCCAGCCAAGGGAACTGCCTGCTGTCCCCGAGCCTGGCTCTCCCAGTTCACTTGGCCTTTTTAGGAGTTTGCCTCACCTCTGAGCACAGTGACGTTCTGGGAGGAGATGGGTGGGGAATGGCCAGAGTGGTGGAGTGCACACGTGTAGGTCCCCTCATCCTTGCTGGTGAAGGCGGATAAGTAGAGGACCTTCATGTTGTATTTGCTGGTGAAGTTGGTTCGGGAGCGGTATGTGTGCTCAGGCACCCCCACGGTGCCAAAGAGCACGTGCTTCTTTGTCTCACGGGTCAGGCTGAACTCGTACTGGATGGGTGAGCTGGTGGTATTCTCATGGCGGCAATCCAGACGAAGGCTCTGGTCCACTAGGCAGGCCGTTAGGCTGGTCACCTTCTGCCCTCGGGAGACCTGCAAGACTGGCACCAGCAGTGCCTCCTTCAAATTGGAGGGGCGTACAGCGTAGGGGCCTCCCACCCACCTGAAGTGGAGAGATGGGCCTGGCCAGGGAGGGGACTGGGGTCTGCTCTCTGAGTGCCTTTCCCCACTCCAGGGATCCCACTTCTCCTTTGCAGACCCCAGCCTCCCTCCCAAGTCTGCTTGAGTCTTGGATCCTATCAATGTGTTTCAAGGACAGGAGATTTTGGGGAATTGATACAGGTTCTGGGTTCTCAATTGGGGATTTTAGTTCAATATGAGGGAGGGCTCAGCAAACTGTGTTTCCAAAAACCACCTCAGGCCGTCAGAGTATCAGTGAGGTGGATTGGCTGACTTCGGGATGAAAAGAGCCCTCTGAAAACCAGTCACCTGCGCTTTTCTGAGACTGTGAGGGAGAAGCCACTTCTCTGGAGGGAAGGAAGCCAGGGTGCCTGAAGCCCCAGCCCTGCCCCATGCCAGGTACCTGTTAGCAGGAGAGCGATGCTGATGGCCGGGTTCATGGTTCTGGGAGCTCAGTCCTGGATCTGGGTTGGGAACAGGATGGGAATCAGCCAAGGGGTGCCATACTTACTGCCAGGGCTGGGGGTCCCTGGGAACATGACATAAAATGGCTATGGCAGACATCTAAGTCCCTCTCTCCATCCCCCCACCCCCCCATCCCTACTTCTCATTGAACATGAGAAGTCACTGGCTCTTTCCTGCTCAGGGAAACCAAGTAAGGAGGGAGAACAAGCCCTGTCATGGTGTGCTTAGCCATGGAGCACTTACTAGCTGGGTGACTTTAAGTGACTTTACCACTCTTTCGCCTCTCCTTACATTAACATAGTGTATGGTAATGTAAGACCTATGAGGGCCAGGGCTTCCTATTTTTTTTAAAAAATTTAATCGTGGCAAAATACAAAAAGCATAATAATTACTATTTTAACCATCTCCGGAACTCTTTTTGTCTTTCAAAGTAAAACTCTGTATCTGTTAAACAAAGACTCCCCATTTAGGGACTTCCCATTTCCTGTTCAGAAGAAAATCCCCAATGCTCAAAACCGTTTCCGTTTGCAGATTACTGGCATACAGCATATACTCCAAAAATATTTATTGTGAATGAATGAATGGATCTCTCTGAATCTTACATACCCACCGGGTTATGATGGGAGTTAAGAAAAACAACCAACATCTGGCGATGACTTCTTCATAAGTGAGCCACAAATCCCTAAGTCATTCGCCATCCCCAGTGGATGGCTAGAGACCATCCCCCACGGCTAAGGATGCTCCCAGATAGGGAGTATCTATTCCTATCTGGATAGGGCACAGGCTAAGCGTGTTCCTGGAGGAGAGAAAGCCACTGATCTCCGATTGTATGTGAGTCAAGGACGCTTCCCAATGTCCAGCTCTCTAGAGTTCCTGGGACTGCAGCTTTCCAGCCCAGTTTCAATAGCCACCCTGGCTAGGCTGTCTGGTCTTTTTTTTTTTTTTTTTTTGCAGCCTTGGCTGAACCAACCCTTGGCGAGGCGACGCGGAGCCGGTAGCCCAGCCTGTCCGCAGAGCAGTGCTCGCCCAGGAGAGGCCACAGAAGGGGCGTGCACCCGCGAGCGCGCGCAAGGCATTGCCTGGGTTGAGTGCGCCCGGGTGCGCAGGGTGCGCCACTCGCCGAGTTCAGGATCTCTGGCGCTCAGCCCCTTGACGGGTGAGGCTAGGATCCTGCGGTGGCTGCAGCTACAATCAATGCTCTCTCTGTCCCGGGGTGGAGCTGCTGCCCTGAGCCAGATCCAGGAGGAAGGGGGTCTGCATCTGGCTTTTGATTCGAGGACTCTTGTTTGAGATGATGTGCGGGCTTGGGATCTAGGAGGGGAAGGGGGAACAGTGGTAAGAGCAAGAAAGGGAAGAATTGGGTCTGGGGCTGGAGAGGGTAGAAGAGCCAGGGGAGGGGTGGAGAGCGGCTGGGGAGGTTCAGTCTGTATTCATGTCCTCTGGTTTGTGTCCTCAGGCGGGTCCAGACCCAGAGAAGGTCTGCTCTTCCTCCCTCTCAAGCCCCCGGCGGGCCTCACCCTTATCCATTTCCGTATTCCAATCCTCTCCTTTCTCAGCTGAATCCCCCTTCCCCCTCTCTCATCCTTTTCCAGTTCTCCCCTCCCCCGTCCGCCCGCCTTCCACCCAGTCCCCGCCTGCGGCACTGCGGCTTCCTTCTCCTCCGGTGCCCCGCACCCAGCCCGCCGCGAGGTCACCGGGCAGACTCCCTCCACTCGCCATCCTTCGTCCTCTCCCCACCTCTGCAAGCTGGGTTTGGGGACTTCTGGGTGGAACGTAGACCAACAGTTTGTCCTTGGTGCCCTTCCTCCTTGTTCTCCAGCGCCCCAGCCCCAGACACCCGTCCCCCAGCGGGCGAAAGCCCGGGAGCGCCTTCCCCGAAAGACGTCGCGGTGCGACGCGGCCCCTTCCCTGCAGTAGCATCCCACTCCCGCCCTGCCTGGAAAGCAGGCCCCTCCCTAAGCTCTGCGCCCTCTTCCCTGGGCGCCCTCGGACCGTGGCCCGAAGCCTAGTGTTGGGAGGGCTTGCATGGGCGCCTGACGGCAGTCCCGGAGCCCCAGGTCCTGCCGGCTCCAGTTCCCACCTGGACTGGGGTCTTCCGCTGCCGCAGCCTCCTCCAGACGCGCCGCCGCCTCCGGTTGCTGCACCCAGCTCGGAGCCCGCAGTTTTCACCCGGGATGGAGGAGAGGGGGAGCGGGGAGCCGGGGGCTCAGCCAATCAGAGGCGGAGATGGGGGGAGAAAGGATGGCAGGGTGGGGTGGGGGGGGTGGGGAAGGAAAAGAAGGCGGTCCCGTATTGGTGTGAGAGTGGCAGGTTGCGGCGGAAGGGGGCCCTCATCCTGTGGCCGGGGATCAGGGTGGGGCAGCCCAAAGACCATTAGCCTCCTCTTTGAGCCCCGCAATGGTTGTTCCCCTTTTAACGCTTTAACCCTTTTCTTCTGACTTATTCTTCAGAAGTCTGTGGGAAAGCCACAGTGTAAGAGGTGCAGGATGCAGGCCGGGAGCGTCCACGTCTCCGCATTTCCTTTTCAGCGGGAGCCCACCTCCTCCGGAGACTCCAGTGAGAAGTTTTGGAATATTCCAGTCTTTCTCAAAGGAAGCTTGTTGGGTGTTTTTCAATGTTGGAGCAGCCCTTCGGAAGCAAGGCAGGCCCTGGACCCACCCTGTCCGTCCCTGTTCCCCAGCCCCATTTCGCCCCCTCATCTATTCCAGAACACCCAGCCCTTCAGGGGGCCTGTGGGTGCTTTTTGCTCTGGGCATCACGTCTCCTTCAGCCCCTGGGCTGGCACCTGCTGGTCCAGACAGCTGGAAGGTTTTTCTGGCTTTCCTGAGTACAGTCTGCTTGTTTGGTCTTCAGACCAGGGAGGGAGTGTTGCCTGTTAGCAGGCACTGTGCTGGGCACATTACATTCATGGCCACCTTTACCTCACGGCCACCTGCTGGGTTCATCCCATCTCAATCCTCACCTCCTGTCTTGGCTAGTAAGTGGGAGAGCTGGAGAACTGACCTGGGCTATGGAACCCCGGCTCTCAAGGGTGAGCCATTCCTCTTGCTCATCCCTGCCCATTGGGAGAGGAGAGGAACTCTGGGAAAGAGGAGGAGACAGCTCCACAGAAAGGACTCAGTGGAGGCCAGCTTCTGATCACCTGGGGCACTCCTGATAGCCCACCAACTGGATGTCACCAGAAGCCCTAGGCTCATTTTTGTAGACAGTGCTGATGACTTGTCTCTCACTCACAGGTGTGGTGAATTTTTTGAACCAGCGTTTATTTGATTGATTTGTATCCTGCCGGTCTCTATGAATTCTGGTTGAGACATTGTGTGGGCTGGCCCTGCCTCTCCGCTGTCTGCCTGCCTGTTCTCCTATTTCTTCATGGAAGTCAGCCCTGGCACCTTCCTTGCAGTTTCTGATACTGCAGTGGCACTGCTGGAAGCCACTGTTGGAAGCTTGCAAGTGGGAGGAGATTCGCTTGGTTTCCCAGCATTTAGGGTGATGGAATGTTCTAACTGGAATGAGCCTTCCAGACTGTTAAGTCCAAAGGAGCTATTCACTTTGGTAAACCGCAGAGGCTTCTAGGGCATTTTATGAAAAATGCAGCCCACCTTGCCCACCTAGGACCTCCTTAATCTAGTACTAGAGCCAGCTGAGTCTGCACTTCTCTCATGCTCCCCAGGATCTGGGGGACTCTAACACATGACCTGGTAAGACTGTCCCTCTTCATAGGCGAGCTAACCTGACTTCTTGTTTGTAGGGTACTTTTTAAGGCCGTGGATGTCCTTGCCCCTTGCTGCTGACTTCCCTCCTCCCTCCAACTCCATCCCAGCCATCTTCCCATTCATCTACCTGATGCATTCCAGACATGCTGGCTCTGGCTTCTTTCTGTCTCCTCATGGCAGTGTGTTCCTTCCTGCTTAACAGCTTTCTGATTCTGCGTCCACAGAAGGCATCTGGGCTCTGCTGGCTGAGACCCTGGATGCTCCGTTTCCCACTCTTTGGCCCTGTCTCTGAGTGTTGCTGCGTGGAAGGCCTAGCAGTGCTATTTTGATAAGGTTATGAGGGCCTGGCCTAATTTCTGGGTCCCCAAGCACCTTGCTTTCAGGAAGGGGGGGGAGTATAGACTGTAAAAGGTGTGGCAATTCTGTTTCTGCCAAAGCAGGATCTCTGACTGGATGGAATTAATGGCTCAGATGAGACATCTGAGGTCAGGGGATAGACCACAAGGTAGTGGAGGGAGGGAAGAGATTTTAAAACTCCATTTACTGTGGACAGGATCGGAGTGCTGAAAGCAGCAAGGCTTTAGAGGAATCCAGCTAAGGCATGACTTCCTGCCAGAAGACTGTGGCTGCCCTGTTGGTCTCTTAGATCTCTCTTCTCCCACCATCTCCTGTTGTCCCAGTCAGAAACACATGGGGATAAAAAGTCTTCTAAAAACACACAGTCCTTTAGCATGACCTAAGGACTGCCAGCCATTCACTCATTTCATCAGATTGTCTTTGTAGAATCACAGAGGTGGCTACAGCTTTCCCATCTTTTACATTTTATTTTATTTTATTTTTGAGACAGGGTCTCACTCTGTTGCTGGGGCTAGACTGCGGTGGTACAATCACTGCTCACTGAAGCCTTGACCTCCTGAGCTCAAGCGATCCTCCTGCCTCTGCCTCCTGAGTAGCTGGGACCATAGGCACTTGACACTATGCCCAGCTAATTAAATTTTTTTTTTTAATTTTTAATTTTTAATTTTTTTTTTTTAGAGCTGGGATCTCACCATGTTGCCCAAGCTGATCTTGAACTACTGGGCTCAAGTAATCCTCCTGCCTGACCTCTCAAAATGCTGGAATTACAGGCAGGAACCACTGCACCTGGTTTGCCTCACCATTTTATAGCTGGGACTTGAGGCCCAAGAAAGGTAATGATTTGTCAAGGTCAGACAAATATTTTGAAGAATGGTCTGGACTATTAGATCTTAGGTCTCCTGACTCTGTGTACAGTGCTCTCCAGTGCTCCCAGAGCGGACCCTCAGATCTCTGCTAGACTCATTTCCCTGGTTCATGGTGAAATAAGTAAAACGAGGACGGTCCGGGGTACTCTGAACATAACTGTCAGATTATCACCTTGTTTTGATTTTATGTTCTTCACCCTACTGATGAGGGAGAGATTCCCACCCCCTAAAGTTAGGAGGATCACAACATGACCTCAACACTGGACAAATGAGATCAATAGCAGTTTATTAGTCACATATGCTCATACCCAGGAGGATAACACTGCATGCCATGGATTGCTACATGGGAGTTGCACTCGGGGATTACCAGGAGCAGTGGGAGGCAGGCTTTGTAATGTCAAAACGGTGGAATATCCCTGTTTCCTGTAAGAGAAAGTGATTGGCTGTTTGTGTAATTCTGTGGGCTGGCACGGTGCTGAAGCCCGCTACTCAGGGATAAGCAGAAATTGTGCCTGGCTCCCACAGTAAGGAAAGTGGTTTGGCTGGGGGACCTCATCAGCAAAGTAGGGAGGGGATCTTGTCATTAGGCCATTTGAGGTCTCCCTGATATCAAGGCAGCCATAATATTGAGCTCTAATCTTTGAATAATTGTGACTGTATACCAGCCTTTCCTATACTTTCATTCTAAGGTTATACCTTTCCACTTTTCTGAAGAGGTGGTGGTATTGATATGTGTGTATGTGTGTTTTTAATGTCCTACTTTATAAAAAAAAAAAAAGAAAGAAAATTGGCAACTTTCCATTAACTCTCACATTTCTTTGGAAATGTGACTAAGTCTATGAAATTAAAAAATCTTGGAACCACTGCTCTACACTCTGCTACCTCTCCTAACCTCTAGTCGAGGTCAGCTTCCTGAGTGAGGTTAGCTCCCTGAAAAACTGCATGTTTGGTTGGAGAATGTGACAAATGCAAACTAAACATTATCTCTTGGAATGCAGGGCAGAAGTTGAGAGAAGACACCAATGGAGATAATTTAATCTTTGATAGTTATTTTAAAAACTTTATTCATGGATGGTTTAATTGATCAAATAATTAAGACATTATTGGTACCAATAATGTTCCAAGGCATGGGGCTAGACTCTAGGTATACAAAGATCAATAGAACACAACCTCAAAGACTTGTTCCAATGAGGGAAACAGAAATGATACGTAGATAATTAGAAAAAAAGAGGGTAGACACAGAGGTAGAGATGTGTAAAGGGTACTGTGGGAGTCCAGAGGAGGGACAGGTGATGACCCAATCTGTCAGGGAGGGCTTCTTGGAGGCCAGGCATGAACCGAGCTTTTAAAGATAAAAGGGAGCTGCCCAGATATGGTAGACTGTCGCATCAATGGCCTCCAGTGAGTCATGCCCCCCGGGTGTCCATGCTTTTGTGTGATTCCTTCTGCACTGATTCTGGGGTTGGCCATGTGCCTTACTTTGGCCAATGGGCCATCAGCAAATGTGATGAAGTGTTTGTAGATTGTGAAATGTTTGTACATTGGGGCTTGCTTTTTTGGAGTTCACTTCCCACTTGAGGAAGTCTAAACTATCTCAGTTTACATCAATCACCATTTGGGATCTGCCAGGCCCCAGTTTATCTGCCATGGGACCACACAGGCATGTGACCTGCCATGGGACCACAAAGGTATGTGTAATTCCAAGTGATGCCACACAGAAGAGATATGACCCACCCAGATAAGGCTACTGTGGTGATTCTAAAATGTGGACACAAATTCTTTGACATTCCTTCATCAAGAGGTGACATCTATGTCCACTTGTCTTAAATCTCAATGGGCTTGTGACTGCTTCAGCTAATACAATTGGACAGATGTGATGCTAAGAGACTTCTGTGCTGAGGCCTTAGAAGGCCACATAGCTTCTATCCTTTTTGCCAGAACACTCACTCTTGGAGCCAACGTGGAAAATGTCTGGCTATTCACCTGCAGCCACCATGCCTGGCTCCAGGCAATTTCAAGTAAGGAGAGACTCTTTGGTGGCTGGAACAGGGTGACTCAGGTAGTGGTGAAACAATTGGCAAAAACAAAGTTTCTCGTGGTAACTTAGACAACAGAAGTTGTGCTTAATGAATTTGTAGATTTGGCTAAAGGGACCTGGAGACAGAATCTCAAAGTGTCATTTGGGTGCTTCTAGTTGGCATGATAAAGTATGAAAAGAGAGCTGAGCTACAAAAGGACCTGCTCAGTTTGTTAGGTGGAAAAGAAAACCAGCTCTCATTGCCAGTCTCAGTATCAGGCAATGGTCTCTCAAAATTAGAACTGGCCTAAAGGTAAAGATTAAATAAAGGGTATCAAGGGTATGATTTTACAACCTTTGTTAAGACCCCAGGAGATTTAAATGGTGTTCAGTAGACCTTGACAAAACAGAAGAGTTTCTAAGAATGTTAAGGACGTTGTCCTTGCCAGACACAGTGGCTCATGCCTGTAATCTCAGTACTTTGGGAGGCCAAGGCAGGAAGATCACTTGAACCCAGGAGTTTGAGATCAGCCTGGGCAACATAATGAGACCTCATCTCTACAAAAAATAAAAAACTAACTGGGTGTGGTGTCACGTGCCTGTGGTCTCAGATACTTGGGAGGCTGAGGTGGGAGGATCTCTTGAGCCTGATAGGTTGAGGCTTCAGTGAGGCACCCCAGCCTGGGCAACAGAGCAAGGCCATGTCTAAAAAAAAAAAAAAAGGCATTGTCCTCTAGCTGCAGTGGAGTCCTTTTGAAATTAATTATGTATGTGACTTTTGGTGCATGAAGTGGACCCCAGTAATATTTACAGAAAACCCATAAAGTTTTAAGGAGTATCGTATTGGCAAAAGCTCCACCAGTTTGGAGTAAAAGGAACTGAAACAGTTCAAAATGAAAAGAAGCCTCTGGGCCTCCAACTTTCTATGGGCAGGAAGCTGGCCCCTATATACAGGTCCTTCTTTTAGGGAAAAGAAGGATCTCTTGGAAGGCAAAACCAACAGCCCAGAGAGTATAACTAAGAGCCAAGGAGAACTGGGTCCTGTTCAAGTAACATTCTCTGCCTGTAGCATAGGGATCCCAGCGACATGTGCCTGCCTGGATTTCAGAATTACTTTGAACTAGTGATTGCTCTGTGCCTCTCATTTCTCCCCTTTTAATGGGAGTATCTATTGAACTTATCCTGTCCCTGTGTCACCATTGTACCTTGGGCATGTGGTCTTGTCTTTTTAGCTCACAGGTCCCTAAGTGAAGAGGAGCCAGCCCTGAGGAGTTGTACCCAAGGAGACTCAGCCACAGCCAGACCTACTGCACATTTTGAGATCATGGTCTTGGAGCCTGATGTCGTGATTGGGTGCTTTGGGAAGGATGGGTGTATTTCACAAGTGGGAGGACAGCGCATCTTTAGGAGTAGAGAGCAGACTGTGGTAGAGTGCCACATTAATGCCCTCAGCCAGTCATGCCTCTTTCACACTGACTCTGGGCTTGGCCATAAGACATGTTTTGGCCCATAGAAGTTCAGCAAACGTGGTGCAAGCGATTTCCTGAGTGCTTGTCATCTTAGGCAAGGACCCTGGGGCCCTGTGAGGAAGCTCCAGTTGGTCACAATGGACAGACCTGAACAGAAGTACTGTGGCTACCATCCCCCACCCCAATCTGGGAGTTGCCCATCACTGAGTGAGCCTTTCCAGGATCACCCAGTGTCCAGCCCGCTTGTCACCTGGCCACACATGCAGGGGTGAGCCCAGCCAACCCCGTACGAAGCTGTTCCCTGACCAAACTGCTGACCCACAGAATAGCTGCCTTTGGTTACTAGTTGGGGTGATTTGTGACAGAGCAATAGCTAACTAAGAAACCAGGTGAGGAGAGGGGAGAGGATCTAAGAGAGGAGGCAGTGTGAGCAAAGGAACAGAAATACAGCAAAGCAAAGCAGAGGCAGGAAAAAATAGGCAGTTTGGTTTCTTGTGGCAGTGAAGACTGGGAGAGGATAATGGAGAAATGGAGAAGAGACAGTTGAGGAAGTCCTCGTCTGTCTGAACTTGGATAATGAGGCATCATGATGGGTTTACAGGAAGAGTGTGAAACAGCTGGGTAGGTGTATTCTTTAGAAAGATTACTCTGGGAGGTCGGGGTGCAGTGGCTCAGGCCTGTAATCCCAGCACTTCGGGAGACCGAGATGGCCAGATCACCTGAGGTCAGGAGTTCGAGACCAGCCTGGCCAATGTGGTGAAACCCCATCTGTACTAAAAATACAAACATTAGCCAGGTGAGGTGACAGGCGCCTGTAGTCCCAGCTACTCAGGAGGCTGAGACACAAGAATCACTTGAACCTGGGAGGCGGAGGTTGTAGTTAGCTGAGATCGCACCATTGCACTCCAGCCTCAGCAACAGAGTGAGACTCTGTCTCAAAAAAAAAAAAAAAAAAAGAAAAAAAGAAAAGAAAGATTACTGTGGGGGCAGCCTGGTGAGTGACTGGAGGGCCTCATGAATCCTCTCCTACCTGTGGTTCTTTGCCCTGCAGTGCACTCAGCGCGGAGGTAGGGAGGTGGGAGGTGGCTTCTGGGGAGGAGGGCGGTGTGATGCACACTTCCTTGGGGTCAAGACCCGTATTCGTCTTATTTACTGCTGTAGCTCTGGGGCTTCCAGTTCCTGGCACAAAGTAGAGTCACACAATAAATATTTTTGGATAAACCTAAGGAGTAAGGACGTTCAAGTATCATAGGTGCTGCCCATGAGGCAAGAAGGCGGGAATTCAAAGAAGGGTTTGGGAGAAAGCAGTGGTTGTTTTCTGGAAAGGGGAAAAAAGGCATTCCCGACAGAGAGAGCCCCAGAAACAAGGGTGGAGGTGTGAAGTGCGCCTGGGAGCTGCATCCGTGAGGGGGATGAGGGTCTGAGATGGGTCAGGAGCAGTGAAGGTGGAGAAGGTGGGGCAGATGGGAGAGACCCAAGTCAGGGGATGTTCAGTGCCTTCCTGGATGTGTTTGGGAGGCATCACAAAGACTCCCAGATTTTGGGGGTGGCTGCTCTGAAGGATGAGAGAGAGGAAGCAGCTTCGGTGCAAAAGATCATGTATTCAGTGCTGGCCCCGTTGAGCTTGAGAGCCTGTGGGATGTGCACATGGAGAGGTTCATGCGTGAGCTGAGGAGTGAGGTCGGAGGAGAGGAGAGGTTAACTGCTGGTTGCTGGCAATTAGGTAGTAATGAGCACCCCGGGAGCATGTGTAGACCTAGAAAAAAACGGAACCCAGGACAGGACCCTGAAGAGCGCTGACACTTAAGGGAGCGGTTGCAGCTGAGGAGTCTGAGGAGGTAGCCAGAGGATGGATAATGAGAGGACGAAGCCACAGGAACAGGTGAATTCAGTGAGGGTGTGGTCAGCGGTGTGAAGTACAGATGAAAATGTATCCTATTTGGCAACAGGAGGTCACCTGGCGAGGACAGTTTCAGAAGAGTGGGAACTGAGGTCTGAAGTCATTGTTTCAAAGTACAGTTTTTATTATTAGGTATGGCAAGGGCCGCAGGGCAGGAGGCGGCCTCCATTGAAAAGATGATTTGTTAAACTCATAGATCCTGAGCAGGGGGCACGCCACACGGTGGGGGCCACTGGGAAGCACTGGGCCGGTCAGGAGGCACGTGGGGAGGGGGCAGTCATGGGCAGGAGCCTTCATTGTGGTTTTCAAGGGAACAAATGGGCAAGGCAGGGTGAGCAGGCTTAGGATTGGCTATGTTGAATAATTGCAGTGGGCTCTGGGCATAGGGCCTGTCCTAGTTGTGTGGAACCTGGCCTTGGGCAATCAGGGCAGGTGGCTGGTGGCTCTGAGTGTGAGAGTCAATAAAGGAGGCATTTGGAGCATGCACTCTGGACTGGTTGGGTGGGAGAGTTATCGCCGATCTCTACGAATTGGCTAACCGTGGGAGGAACAGTCACCTCAGATGTTAAAACATCATAATAGAGAAAATAAAAGACATGGTTAATATAGTCGTGGGTTGAGGAGTGAGTGGGGAGACAAGATGGAGGCTGCAAAGCAAAGAGGAGCTTTTAAATGAGCAGCAGCTGCTTGAGGGCCACAGGGTCCCTTCTTCTCCTGAGGGGCTGGCCTGGGAGGTGGCTTGCAGGGTGGCTGAGAGATGGCCAGCATCTTCTGTGGAGGCCTGGGCCTGCCTCCTGGTGAGATCCTTCTTGTGACTTCTGGCCGGGCAGCAGCATCTGGCATGGACACTCCAGGCATGAGGTGTGGGGCTGCTCAGCTTCAACCTTGTGGTTTCGGTTTGGCTGAGCTCAGCTGTTCTCAGTGTGCACCAAGCCAAAGGAGAGCCAGACAGGGCTGTCTGAGAGGTGAGGATAGCCCCCTGAGACTGAGTCTGTCTCTCCAGCACAGAGAAAATGAGTTAGCTTTTTTTTTTTTTGTCAGGGACAGCTATGCCTAGGGAATAAGCAAGACTCATCCTTGTGGAATGTGAGCAGTTAGGTTTTTTTTTTGTTTTTTTTTTGTTTTTTAACGTCTTTTGAAGGAAAAATACACAAGCAGAGATCCCACGGTTGTCCGAGGCCACTGCTACCTCAACTGTCCACAGCCAGGACCCATCAACAGCAAAAGTGCTTTGTAAGCAAGCCGCTGCTCCCTGATATACAAGCTGTAGCATCCCCACCGCCTTCCAAAGAAGCCGACAATTCCCCAACGTCCCTTGCCAGCTGGCTTCAGTTAGTTGCAGAATGCAAATAAAGCATGCTGCAGCTACTCTGGTGGGCTGCTCCAAAGTGAGGGTAAATTCACCTCCCAGATAGGGAAGAGAAAGAAAGTCAGAAAAACTTTCTTTATGTTAGAGGCATTTCTGCTGCTCCTTGGCAGGAAGGAAAGGAGAATGTCGTGGGTGTTCATTTTTCCAAAGTGCACTGTGTAGGAAAGCATGTGAGTTTCAGCTTCTCTGGGTGAGAGCATGGGGAGCATTCTGAGAGTCCATGTGATGGTGTGCGTGTGTGTGTGCGTGCGCGCGCGTGTGTGTGTGCACATGTGTGGGAGTTGGCAGCAGTCGGAGGTCTCTGCTCACTCAGGTACAACCTCAGCCCTGGATACCCCTGTCTTCAGCTCACCCAGGCAGATCTCTGTCCTTTGAGCCTCCCAGAGGGTATTGGAGGAAGGGGCAGACCTGAGGCAAGTGACTCCAAGCCTGAAATCTTTCTCAGCCAAATCCTGTGAGTCATCCTTCCTCATCTTCACCACCTATATCCAGTCATTCATCCAATGAAAGCCTGGTGAATAAAATATCAATATTCTTTTTTTTTCTTTTTTTTTTGAGATGGAGTCTTGCTGTGTTGCCCAGGCTGGAGTGCAGTGGTGTGATCTTGACTCACTGCAACCTCCACCTCCCAGGTTCAAGTGATTCTCATGCCTCAGCCTCCTGAGTAGCTGGGACTATAGGCACACTCCACCATACACAGCTAATTTTTGTGTGTGTGTGTTTCAGTAGAGACGGGGTTTCACCATGTTGCCCAGGCTGGTCTCAAATCCCTGAGTTTGGGCAGTCTGCCTGCCTTGGCCTGGAGAGCTGGGATTACAGGTGCGAGCCACTGTGCCTGGCCAAAATATCAAGATTCTAAACAAAGACAGGATCTGACCCTGCACTTGCGTGAATCATTTCATGTTACCCTCACCCTGGCCCTGTCACTGGATAAAAGCTACTGTTACCATCTTAAATGCAGCAGGAAGAACTTCCTTTCTATAAAAAGAAAGCAAAACTTCCTTTTGTTGGAGTTTAAAACACATACACAGCATGTGCAGATCGCTGGTATGTGGCTTGATGACTTTTGGCAAATTCACACACAGGTGCAACCAGAACCCAGCCCAAGAACCTGAGCTGACCAGCCCCTCAGGAGCTACCCTCAAGCCCATGTTCCAGGCACTAACCCCACTGCAAGGTGAGCTAATCCCTAACCTGGGTTTTTTTCTTGATTTTTTTCATTGAAGTGAAATTCACATAACATAAAATTAACCTACTTAAAGCATACAATTCCGTGGCATTTTGTATGACTCACAATGACCACCTCTGTCATGTTCCACAACATTTTTATCTCAAGGAAAACTTTTAAAATTTTATTTTTTATTATCGCTTGGGAATGACTCTCACAAAAAGAAAACTTTTATCACAATTTTTTTTTTTTTTTTTTGGAGACAGAGTCTCGCTCTATCACCCAGGCTGGAGTGCAGTGGCATGATCTCAGTTCACTGCAAACTCTGCCTCTGAGGCTCTAGAGATTCTCCTGCCTTAGCCTCCCAAGTAGCTGGGATTACAGGAGCCGACCACCATGCCTGGCTAAGTTTTGTATTTTTAGTAGAGACGGAGTTTCAACATGTTGGCCAGGCTGGTCTTGAACTCCTGGCCTCAGGTGATCCACCCACCTCTGCCTCTCAAAGTACTGGGATTACAGGTGTGAGTCACTGCGCCCAGCTTTATCATAAGGAAAACTTTGTGTCCATTAAGCAGTTACTGTTTATTCCCTCTACTCCCAGCCCCTGGTAATCATCAGCCTGCTTTCTATCTGTAGGAATTTACCTATTTTGGATATTTCTAATTATAATATGTAACATTTTATATCTAATTCTTTTACTTAGCACAATGTTTTCAAGGTTTACCCATGAAACCAATATCCCGGTTCATCCATATTCTAGCATGTATCAACACCTCATTCCTTTTTATTGCTGAATTATAGTTCACTGTATGTTTATACTGTATTATCATTTATCCATTCATCTGTTGATAGACATTTGAGTTATGTCCACTTTTTGGCTATTGTGAATAGTGCTGCTAAGAGCATTTGTGTACACATGTTTGTTTAAATAGCTGTTTTGGCCAGGTGTGGTTGCTCGTGCCCGTAATCACAGCACTTCGGGAGGCTGAGGCGGGTGGATCACTTGAGATCAGGAGTTTGAGACCAGCCTAGCCAACATGGTGAAACACCATCGTTACTAAAAATTAGCTGGGTGTGGTGGCATGTGCCTATAGTCCCTATAGCTACTTGGGAGACTGAGGCAAGAGAAGTGCTTGAACCCGGGAGGTGGAGGTTGCAGTGAGCCGAGATTGTACCACTGCACTCCAGCCTGGGTGACAGAGTGAGACTCCGTCTCAAAAAAAAAGAAAAGTAAATAAATAAATAGCTGTTTTAAATTCTTTTGGGTATATACCTAGAAGCGGAATTGCTGGGTCACATGAAGATTTGATGTTTAATTTTTTGAGGAAATACCAAACTATTCTGCACAGAGGTGGTACCATTTCATATTCTACTCTCAATGCACAAAGCTTCCAGTGTCTTCGTATTTTAATCAACAGTTACCAACAGTTATTCCTTCTTCTCTTTTTTTTTTTTTGAGATGGAGTCTTGCTCTGTGGCTCAGGCTGGAGTGCAGTGGTGCAATCTCGGCTCACTTCCAGCTCTGCCTCCCGGGTTCATGCCATTCTCCTGCCTCAGACCCCCGAGTAGCTGAGACTACAGGCGTCCGCCACCGCGCCCGGCTAATTTTTTGTAGTTTTAGTAGAGACGGGGTTTCACCGTGTTAGCCAGGATGCTATCTATCTCCTGACCTCGTGATCTGCCCACCTCGGCCTCCCAAAGTGCTGGGATTACAGGTGTGAGCCACTGTGCCTGGCCTCCTCCTTCTTTTTTTTTTTTTTTTAAAATTACAGTCACTCTAGTGGTTGTGAAGTGGTTTCTCACTGTGGTTTTGATTTGCATTTTCCTAATGACTAATGATGTTGAGCATCTTTTCATGTGCTTATTGGCCATTTGTGTATCTTCTTTGGAGAAATGTGTGTTCAAGATTTTTGCCCTTTTTTTTTCTTTTTTCACCTCCATCCTCTCAGAATGTGAACCCCTTCCCCTTTTTATTGGGTTGTTTATTTTGTTGAGTTGTAAGAATGCTTTATGTATTCTGGATACTAGACACTTAAAATATAGGATTTACAAATATTTTCTTACATTCTGTAAGTTGCCGTCTTAGTCTGTTCAGGCTGCCGTAATGAAATACCATAGGCTGAGTGGTTTAAACATCAGAAATTTTATTTTTTCACAGTTCTGGAAGCCATAAGTCCACGATCAAGGTTTCAGACAGTTTGGTTGCTGGAGAGGGCTTACTTCCTAAGGCTTGTAGACTCTTATCTTCTCCCTGTGTCCTCAAGCAGCCTTTCCTCACTGGGGGGGGGGTAAGGAGCAAGAGAGCTCTCTGGTGTCTCATATCTCTTTGTACTAGTGTTTCATGTTGCTGTAAAGGAATACCTGAGGCTGGGTAATTTACAAAGAAAAGAGGGCCGGGTGCAGAGGCTCACGCCTGTAATCCCAGCACTTTGGGAGGCCGAGGTGGGTGGATCACTTGTGGTCGGGAGTTCGAGACCAGCCTGGCCAATATGGTAAAACCCCGTCTCTACTAAGAATACAAAATTAGCCCGGCGTGGTGGCGAGCGCCTGTAATCCCAGTTACTCGGGAGGCTGAGACAGGAGAATTGCTTGAACCCAGGTGGCAGAGGTTGCAGTGAGCAGAGATCATGCCACCACTCTCCAGTCTGGGCATCTCAAAAAAATTTATAAAATAAAATAAAATAAAAGAGGTTCACAGTTCTGCAGGCTGTACAAGCATGGCACCAGCATCTGCTCGGCTTCTGCGGAGGCCTCAGGAAGCTTTTACTCATGGCCTCAGGAAGATTTTACACATGAAGGGGGAGGAGGTGCATCACGTAGGGAGAGCAGGAGCAAGACAGAAAGGGAGGAGGTGCCAGGCTCTTTTAAACAACCAGCTCTTACATCAATCAACAGAGCAAGAACTCACTCATTACCACAGGGGAGGGCACCAAGCCATTCGTGCGGGATCCACCCCCATGACCCAAACACCTCCCGCCAGGCCCCACCTCCAACACTGGGGATCACATTTCAGCATGCGATTTGGAGGGGACAGACATCCAAACTGTATCACTCCGTAAGGGCACTAATCCTATCAGATTAGGACCCTACCCTTGTGATCTCATCCAGCCTCTATTACTTCATTAGAGGCCCCGTCTCCAAATATAGCTGTACTGGGGTTAGGGATTCAACAGATGAATTTGGGGGGACACAAACATTCAGTCCATAACAATTGTCTTTTCACTTAAATTTTTTTTCATTTAATTGTTTTTAATTTAAAATTTTTGTGGCTAGGTGTATATATTGTAGCAGGTATATAAATTTATGGGGCATATGGAATATTTTGATACAGGCATACAATGTGTAATAATTTCATCAGGGCAAATGAGATACCTGTCACCTCAAGCATCTATCCTTTGTGTGACAAACAATCCAGTGATACCCTTTTGGTTATTTAAAAATGTACAATTAATTTATTATTGAATAGTAATCTGTTTGCTATTTTTTTTTTGTTCCTATTGACCTTCCATCCTTCTTCCCCACCCCCACACTATCCTTCCCAGTCTCTGGTAACCATCCTACTCTCTATCTCCATGAGTGCAATTGTTTGAAGTTTTAGCTCCCACAATTAAATGAGAACATGTGAAGTTTGTCTTTCCATGCCTGGCTTATTTCACTTAACATAATGGCCTCCAGTTCCATCCATATTGTTGCAAATGACAGGCTCTCATTCTTTTCATGGTAGATTGTACTCCATTGTGTACGTGTACTACATTTTCTTTATCCATTCGTCTCTTGACAGACCCTTGGGTTGTTTCCAAATTTTGGCTATTGTGAACAGTGCTGCAAAAAACATGGGAGTGCAGATATCTCTTTAATATACTGATTTCTTTTCTTTTGGATATCTACCTAATAGTGGGATTGCTGTATAATATGGTAGTTCTGTTTTCAGTTTTTTGAGGAACCTCCAAACTGTTTTTTATAGTGGTTGTACTAATTTACATTCCCACTAGTAGTGTACGAGGATCCCTTTTCTCTACATCCTCTCCAGCATTTGTCATTTCCTGTCCTTTGAATGAAAGCCATTTTTAACTGGGGTGAGATAATATCTCATTGTAGTTTTGATTTGCATTTCTCTGATGATCAATGTTGAGCACTTTTTCGTATACCTGTTTGCCATTCGTATTTCTTCTTTTGAGAAATTTCTATGTTTTTCACATGATATCCTTTGATGCACAGAAGTTTTTAATTTTGGTAAAGTTCAGCTTGCCTGTTTTTTCTTTGGATGCATATGCTTTTGGTGTCATGTCTATGAATCCATTGCCAAATCCAAGGTCATGAAGATTTACCCTTACGTTTTCTTCTAAAAGTTTTATAGTTTTAGCCCTTCCACAGGTTGTTGATTCATTTTGAGTTAATTTCTGTGTGTGGTATGACATAGCTTCATTCTTTTGCATGTGAATATCCAGTTTTCCCATCACCGTTTGTTGATGGTTATCTTTCCTCACTGAATAGTCTTGGCACACTTGTTGAAACATTAATTGGGTAGGTGTATGGGTTTATTTCTGGACTTTCCATTTTGTTCCATTGGTTTGTATATCTCCATGTCTATTTTTATGGCAGTACCTCACTGTTTTGATTACTGTAGCTTTGAAATAAGTTTTGAAATCGGGATGCGTGAGTCTCTTAGCTTGGCCTTTATCACCAGGAATTAATTTTGCCTAGTTTAGCAATTTATATAAATGGAATCCTATAACATGTACTCTTTGTGTCTTCTTCTTCCACTTTATATTATGTTTGAGAACTACCTTTTCAAGTTAAGTAAAAAAAAAAAAAACTTCAATTAACACACTTACATTATTTTAAACATTTAAAAAGGATGAAAAGATTAAAGTGAAAATCAATGCTGAGTACCCAGTGTGAGCAGTTTCTTGAGCATTTCTGGAGGGAAATGGTAGGCATGAACAGGCCTCTGACTGTGAACCTCCCCGCAACAAAGAGATGGCAACGCATACTATACCTGGAAGATAGTACCTCGTCAGACTTGCTTTCTAAATCTTCCTTCTGTTAACTTACTTTATCTCTATTCCTATTGCCATTTGCAGTCCATTTTTTAAAGAGTGCATGGCTGTTACTTTGCAGCCTGTCACTCAATTTGGGGGTGCCTGGCATTTCCTCATAATTATGTTCAGTTTACGCATTTGGGCAGTGCGAACCACAGAAGTGACTGTGTTCTTCTCAGTCTGTCATATCACAGGCACCTCATGTTAGTTGCTGCTGTTATAGGTGAAATGAATTTTAATCACTGGGTGAAGGGGGAGTCTACCAGGTTTCTCCACTGCAAAATTATCAATTTTTCTTTTTCAATTAATAAGTAATCTGTGGGAAGACTTTTTGAGGTAATATATTTCTTGTTCCTCATCAAACATTCACTTAAGGTTTTAACCTCCACTGATGATTTTTCCCTGAATCAATGATTACCCTGATGATGGCAAAATGGTTTGTATTAATTACATTTGCATGGTCTTTGAGCTCTCCTGAACTCTACAGCCAGACCGGGTCAGTAGCTCTGTGAGGTGCCTCTTACAATGCTTCTACCTGTCTCTGGCTCCTGACACCTGGCCTACCATCTCCAGGAGGCTTAGCTTCTAGGCCCAGGGGGGAATTGAAGACCCAGGAAGAGTGAAAGAGATATCTGGAGCCTAGGGCAACACTGTCAGATACACTGAACTTGCTTCTATGCTCCCACTCCTGGCTCCAGAGAAATCTAATGTCTGAGGGACAGAAGCTACACAAAATGGTGTATCTTGAACTGTCTCATCTCAGAGGTCATGTCTCTTATTTTTGGTCTTATTTTTGTTCTAAGGCCTGATCAGGATCTCTTTTTCTCTGAGCCAGGATCTAAATCTAAATCTTTAATTTTGAAACGAAATTTGGACTCTTGGCTGTTAGAACCCCAATTTCCAGAGCGAGTTGTCCTCTGGAATCAATCCTAGAGTAAGCGTTGTTCTCACACACCTTGATTAGGGTATGTAATTAGGAGAAGGTATGTTTGGAACAACACCATCTGGCTTCTCTACCTTGAATCCTGTCTTCTGTCTTGTCCATGGCCTAGGTTTGGTTCTAAGGCATCTGTAGGCCCTGGCCTTTTCTGGAGTAGGTACCCATATCTTCAATTCTGAAATCAAATTTGGGTTCTGGACTCTTCAGTGTTGCTTTCTAAAGCGAGTTTTTGTTTGGAAGCATAACCTGGGTAAGGTTTTTGGTCGACTATGTCGATGTGGATTTTCAGTGGCTCCTCTGTGACTTCAGTGCGACTGCGTCTACCATGTGTAGCTGCATTCTTGTTTGCAGAGTTGTCCTGGGGCATGTGGGAAGAGCATCCTGGCATCCGTCCTAGGATACAACTAGCCAGAGCAATCTTTTAAAAGTGAAAATCTGACAAGTCCTGTACGTGACTGAAGATCCTTAGACAGCTGCATCCCTAACTTTAGGCCGCCAGCCCCTGGGATCTGTAAATCCATGTGCAGCATCAAGCACTGCCATGTTGGCCTTTTTTTTGGCCCCAGAGATATGAGATGTGAATTTAAAGGTGACTAGAGTCAATAACACACACACAGCATGGCAGGGTTCATTGTCGTTTTTGTTGTTAGGCATTTCAATCTGTAGATTCTTTTTTTTTTTTTTTTTTGAGACGGAGTCTCGCTCTGCCGCCCAGGCTGGAGTGCAGTGGCCGGATCTCAGCTCACTGCAAGCTCCGCCTCCCGGGTTCACGCCATTCTCCTGCCTCAGCCTCCCGAGTAGCTGGGACTACAGGCGCCCACCACCTCGCCCGGCTAGTTTTTTGTATTTTTAGTAGAGACGGGGTTTCACCATGTTAGCCAGGATGGTCTCGATCTCCTGACCTCGTGATCCGCCCGTCTCGGCCTCCCAAAGTGCTGGGATTACAGGCTTGAGCCACCGCGCCCGGCCTTCAATCTGTAGATTCTAAAAATGTGATTGTTATATCGGGGGATACCCAAATTATTTCAACATTAAAAAGGGGATTCTTATTCAGACAGTGAAATGTTACTCAGAGTAGAAAGAAATGAGCTCTCAAACCATGAAAAGACACAGAGGAATTTTAAATGCACATTGTTTAGTGAAAGAAGCCAATCTGAAAAGGCCAAACACTGTATGATTCCAACTGCCTGACATTCTGGAAAATGCAAAACTATGAAGACAGTAAAACATCGGTGGTTGCCAGGAGTTGGGGGGAAGGGAGGAATGAACAGACAGAGCAGAGAGGATTTTTACAGCAGTGAGGAGACTCTGTCTGACACTGTCATGGTGGATGCATGTCAGTACATATTTTTCGAAACCCATAAAATGTACACACCAATAGTGAACCCTAATGTCAACTATGGACTTTGGGTGATAATGATGTGTTAATGTGGGTTCGTCCGCTGCCATAAATGAACCTCTCTGATGAGGGATGTTGATGGTTGGGGAGGCTGTGTGTGTGGGTGAGGAGGGGAGTATGTGGGAACTGCCTGTACTTTCTGCTCAATTTTGCTGAGAACCTAAAACTGCTCTACAAAATAAATGTATTAATTTTTTAAAAAAAGGATTCTCGTGATCAAAAAATGTTTAGAAGCCCCAGCATTCTGGGTCAAGTCCAGACTCCTCTGTGTGTAGCACCGTGATGATTAGACTCTGTGCCCACCCTGCCCCACACCCAGTGGGACAGACTGTGCCCCGCCACACATATTGCCTTGTCGCATTCTTCCTTGCATTGTGCCTCCATCGCTTCCTTTCCTGCAGGGCTCTGCCTGGTGGAATCCACAAGTTCCTAGGCTCAGCTCACATGCCTGGTCCACTGTGGAAGATTCCTTGGTGCATCCTGTTCTGGGCACCACTTTGCCCCCAAACCCCTTTCATCAGCGTGTTTTAGAGCAGCATCTTTTGGCAGACACAACTGTGCTTAGATTCCATTCTTGTTCTTTGTCTATGATTTATGTCTTTCTCCCCAGCTAGATTTTCCTTTTATTTAAAGGGTGAGGGCCTGGAATGGGGTGGGGTCCATGGAGGAGAAGATCTGTGTGACGTAGGGCCAGGCAAGAATGAAGACCCCAAATTCCAAAGCCCAGGCTGCTCATGTCTCCGTCTCCCTTTCATACATGACTTCTCATCTGATCCTTTCAGCAGCTCTTCAAGCGGGTTAGAGTATCCCCATTTTACAGATGAGGAAACTGAGCCTCAGAGAGTTCAAAGGGCTTGCTCAGGTCACATAGAGGTGAGGCAGGGATATAAACCCATGTCCTCTGACTGTTTCAGAGGACCAGACCCAGGATCAGAACACCATGTTGACTTCGTGTAGCAAAATCACAGCTGAGATCTTCCCTGCTTTGAGAGTTGGGGACACGGTGGCACAGATGGCCGAGGCTTGCTTGCTGGTTCCTTGGCATGCCCAAGTTGAGGGGGGAGCTCCAGAAAATCATCTCCTGCCTGATTTTCCTCCATTTCACCCAGCGGGTGCTGCTTCCTTCTAGCTTGGGCCTAGATTTCCTTTCTCTTCACCTGGCAACCCCTCAGAGAGCTGAGTCAGAGGGTGGAGCTGGGGGGTCTTGGGGCTTAGACCACTACAACCTTTATGTGGCCTCAGACCAGAGGACAAATGCTTTCTTCATGCTAGGACAGTTCTTTTCCCCTCTTTTCTCCTCCAGCAATGTTTGGCCTGTGTGAGCCTGGGTGAGGTCTGTCCTCCCTCTGGCCTTGGTGTCCTCTGAGAAACGGGCTGATGTCTGCTCTGCCTACATCGCAGGCCTGGGGTAAGCATCCAGCATCGTTCCGGGGCTGGATCTGGAGGCTGTGCTCTGTCTGGGTCCTCCCACATGCTGGGTTCTCAGAGAATCAACCTCCTGCTAGGATATTTTCAGACACAGCTTAGTTGAATAAATCATGACCAGGAAGAGAAGGGACTGTGGCGGGCTCCTCTGAAGGCCTGGAGATGGTTCCTGAAACGCCTGGGGATGTTGCCTGGCTCCTTCCCCACCCACCTTTCTCTGCTCCTCTGCTCCAATCCACATCTTCCTCCTCTCCCAGGGCCAGCCCCCAGCTCCTTTAAAAGATTTCCCCACCTGTCTCCACTTGCCTCCACCTCTGAATAGCGTCAGCTCCATGTTTCTTGTTATTTTTGTGTCTTGACCCAGGGCCCATTTCATTCAATTTTTAAAAAAACACCAATTGAGGCCGGGCGTGGTGGCTCACGCCTGTAATCCCAGCACTTTGGGAGGCTGAGGCAGGTGGATCACGAGGTCAGGAGATCGAGACCATCCTGGCTAACACGGTGAAACCCCGTCTCTACTAAAGATACAAAAATTAGCCGGGTGTGGTGGTGGGCGCCTGTAGTCCCAGCTACTTGGGAGGCTGAGGCAGGAGAATGGCATGAACCCAGGAGGTGGAGCTTGCAGTGAGCCGAGATTGCACCACTGCATTCCAGCCTGGGCGGCAGAGCAAGACTCCGTCTCAAAAAAAATCCAAAAACAAACAAACAAAAAACACCAACTGAGTCCCTGCCTGGGGTGAAGGTGGGTTGGAATCTAAGCACAGTTGTGTCTGCCAAAAGATGCTGCTCTAAAACATGCTGATGAAAGGGCTTTGGGGGCAAAGTGGTGCCCAGAACAGGATGCACCAAGGAATTTTTAAATGTTTTGTAGAGATGGGATCTTGCTATGTTGCCCAGGTTGGTCTCGAACTCCTGGCTTCAAGCAGTTCTCCCACTTCAGCTTTCTAAAATGCTGGGTTTACAGGCATGAACCACTACACCCAGCAGGAGAATCTCTTTGTAGTTCAGAAAAATCTCTCTTCCCATGTTTACAAGCAAGTCTCCTCTCCCTCAAGGACACCTAGTGTGTTCACTCAGGGGAAAACAGGAGCCAGGTAGAAAAGTATATTAGTTGGTATTATGGTCTGGATTGTGTACCTCGCCACCCCCCGCCCACCGCCAATTATATGGTGAAGTTCTACCTCCCAGTATCTCAGAATGTAAAGTATCTGGAGATAAGGGCTTTAAAGATGGAATTAAGTTAAAATGAGGTCTTTAATGGGCCTTAATCTAATATGACTGGGTCCCTATAAGAAGGAGATTCGGACACGTATGTGTGTGCACAGAGAGAAGACCATGTGAAGACAGCAGAAGAAGATGCTTTAGAAGAAATAAACGCTGCTAACATCTTGATCTCAGGCTTCCCGTTTTCAGAACTGTGAGAAAATAAATGTCTGCTATAGAAGCCATCCAGTGTGTAGTACTTTATTATGGCAGCCCTGGTAAACTGAAACAGTTAGGGTTTGTGTTTGACTGCTGCAACAGAGGAGTCCAAAACACAGTGGCTTAAACCAAAGAGAGGTTAATTCTTTTCTCATGAAGTAGTCTGAACATGGGCATCAGGGCTGATGTGGGGCTGGGGCTGGGATTCACACTTCTGATGTGCTACTCTGCCATCCTCTGGGACGATGTTTTTATCTTCCTGATCCCACAGAGCTCCCCGTCATGTTTCTTGGTCCACATCTGACCAGCAGGAAGTGAAAGAGGAGAAGGAAAGGGAGTGACCCTTTTTCTAAGAGCAAGAACTGGAAGGTACGCACGTCGTGCTACTCAGATATTAATGGACCGAATTTAGTCCCATAACCACATCTAACAACAAGGGGAGGTTGGGAAATGGAGTCTTTGTTCTGGATGTCCATGTGTCCAGCTAAAATGTGGGGGTTCAAACATTATAACAACAAGAAGATAATAACTGTTGGGGGACAACCAGCAGTCTCTGCCCTCAAAGAAGCAGGGAAGAACAGGAATGGTCAATTCTCTTGAATAAAGGAAAGGGAAAAGGGAAGATGGCAAGGAAAAATCAGTATCTCAAAAACTTCTGCCTGAAGCTGAGGAACAGTAAGACCTGTGTGGACCCCACTCTCAAGTTGCTGCCAAATTCTCCCATTTCTAAGGAGCACCACTTAAAAACAAGCAACTGTAACACAATATGGCAATATACAATAGAGTGAAAACTCTTATCTTTACAACTTTCACTGGAGTTGCTCTTAGGAAGAAACTATGTCTGTTTGCAAAAATTTCTTGCCGAGTCACATGGTGATGGATAGTGAGGGCTTGGAAACACGGTTTAGCAAGATTTCGAGAAAGGGGAGCAATAGCCCAACTGGATCTGTGAAAGAAACATACAGGAATTGAACATGATGGAGGGCAGAAGGCAAGACCAAGTCACAGGTGGGAAGGCAGAAAGGAAACTGATGCAGTTATTAGGACAGGATGCTTAATTAAGTTCAATTTAAATTATTTGGGTTCTGTAGTGTAACTCTCCCCTACAAACCTTCAGTCAAATCTAGTAAAGATTTTTGTGTGGCATGATTTCATATCTGGGTCATTTAAGGGCAGAATGGGGCAGCATTATGAGATCATGATGTAAATGTTCATTGAATAAATTAGGCAAAAGCAGGACTGAAACGGAGGTAACTGGAGAACCATGAGCTAGTATCCCCTTTAGAACTCCGGAGATACTGGGTCAGAGGTGGGAATGGAATTTTAGTCAATTTTTTTTTCTTTTTTCTTTTTTTGAGACAGAGTCTCACTCTGTTGCTCAGGCTGGAGTGCAGTGGTGTGATGTCGGCTCGCTGCAACCTCCGTTTCCCGTGTTTAAGCGATTCTCGTGCCTCAGTCCTCAAGTAGATGGGACTACAGGTGTGTGCACCCAGCTAAGTTTTGTATTTGTAGTAGAGATGGGATTTTACCATATTGGCCAGGCTGCTCGCAAACTCCTGACCTCAAGTGATTCACCGGCCTCGGCCTCCCAAAGTACTGGGATTACAGGTGACACCGCACCCGGCCTGGTCAATTTCATCGACTCTCAAAGAGTGAAGTACTTCAGCCAGTGCCCGGATTATAACTACCGTGGTAGAAACCAGGTATCTGAGCAGACTCCCCCCTGCCCAAGGGAGTCCCAGGAGGTATTACAGAGGAAGTGACACTTAAGACTACCTTGAAGGAGTATGTTAGCCAGTGGAAGAGAGGATCTCTCAGAAAAGGGAAGAGGTTTTGTTACAAGACATTGGAAGGTTTTAAACAGGGGCAACATGATTGGATCTGGGCTTTAAGAATGTGTTGAGGATTAACGTTTTTCATGTGGATGTGAGTGGTCACATCTTCTCTCTTCCTCTGCTCACTAAGGACAGTGCTGTCTTTTTCTCAAGATCTTCTCCCCTGTCCTGTCCTTTGGGGGATGGTTGTTTTCACCAGCTTGGCACCTGGGTTCCTGTGAAGCAAAAATCTGTTGAGAGTGGCAGAAAGAGAAGGAGAGACGCTGGGATGGGGACAGGCATTGGGAAGGACTGAGATCCACCCATGGGAGATGTTTGGGTGTACAAGGTGACTCTCTAAGTAGTGTCCCTGTTCCTTGCCTAAATCTTGGAACAATTGAAAATGAAGACCAAAGGCTGGGTGTGGTGGCTCACACCTGTAGTCCCAGAACTTTGGGAAGCTGAGGC
The DNA here is from genome assembly GCF_009764315.1 of Trachypithecus francoisi. Lineage (NCBI taxonomy): Eukaryota > Metazoa > Chordata > Mammalia > Primates > Cercopithecidae > Trachypithecus > Trachypithecus francoisi. The sequence goes on from NW_022681473.1 coordinate 107,797,488, forward strand.
CGATGGATTGCTTGAGTCCAGGAGTTCAAGACCAGCCTGGGCAACATGGTGAAATCCCATCTCAAAAAAAAAAAAAAAAAAGACAAGGTGTCAGGCTGGATGAAGATGAACTATTTACATTATGAAGGAGCCATTGTTGGAGATTGTGACTTTTTTTCTCTTTTCTAATTTTTTAATTCAGAAGCAAAATAATAAAAAACAAAAACACAACAAGTTTAAGGCTGAAATAGCAATAAGCCAAATTGCTGCAGCCGTTCATGGATGTACCTGGGGTACATGCTCCCTCACTGTGAGGCAGGATGTAGTTTCTTTTATTAACCCATGGGGCTTCGCCATTAAGTCTTTGATCAACCAAGGAGTTGTCTGTCCCCTCCCTGGGAAGTTGTTCTACAGTCTCATTTATCTTTGCATTCTCAGCACCTAGCACAGTGCCTGGCAAAATGGCAGGTACTCCGTACAGATTTATTTTGAAGGAAAGAAGAGACGAAAGAAGGCAGACATTGCCTAAGAGGAGAAAAGGGGTTAAGAGACAGCACCCTGTCATCCCTGGACTCAGGGTTAAACTGTGCTTTAACCCACATAGAGAGATGAGGGGAGAAGCCCATGTCTCTCTGGGATCTTGAAGAACGTAAGCCACGTCCCTCCCTTTGTTACGTCCCATGTTTTTCAAGGTGCTGATCAATTTAGTAGGTTATGACCATAATTTAAAATGAAATTGAAAATATGAAAGGGCATTATATGTAGTGAGGTAGGAATTGTTTTGTGAAAATTGCTTTGTGTGTGTTTGTGTTTGTGTGTTTGTATTTGTACTGGGTTGCTGTGCAAATTGTATATTTTATTATGAGTTGCAGTTAAAAATGTCAAAACAGTGGACTTCTCCCATTCAGCAGGACTAAATGGCAACTTCTATCTCTTTTCCTATAAGGGAGTGAATTGTAAATAGTGGGGTACAAGTAATCAAGGGATGAGGAAAGAAGAGGGCACTTTTAAGCTGAAAATAACAAGCCTATTAGTCAACCCTTCAGGGATTGTGGCCAAGGGCTTTGTCTGGGTGGTGTTTTGTAGCAGTGCTTGTCCAAGGCTAGGAAATAAAATTACACTTGAGCAACTGGCTGCCGTGATGTCTCCACATCATTGTCAAAGCAGGAAACTCAGGAATTGTGCAAAGAGTTCAATTTTGTATTTTTCCTGTGTCTGTGGAGCTGGTTCATGTAACCAGGGTGCTGGTTATTGTGGTTAATTTTAGTAACAATATTGATACTAGCAGTACTGACATTGTTGTTGATTTGAGTTCTTTCCAGTTTTCGTAGGTCTTTTACATCTGTCTTCTCATTTCATTCTACAACAACCCTGGGCATAGTCAGCCAGGGCAGGATTACTTTAGAGGAAACAGGCTCGGAGAGGGTAGTCTGTGCTCATGCAGCCTCTGCTGTGATTCCCAGTTCTCAGCTGGGTCCTTTTGGCATTTGAGGGGATTCAATTAGTAATACCTCTTTCCATGCTGGAATTCAAAGCCTACTGAGAGACAGAAACACCAGTGAAGACGAAAATATCAGCTTAATTATGGGCAAATGCTGAAATGAACCAGGATTATGACTACTAGGGGCTCTGGGAGACCCTCCTATGCCACCACAATTCAGTCCCAGATGGGACCCAATCTTTGAGGCATCACTGGTCTCACATAAAGAGAGGTCATTAGGGATCCACCCTCTAAACCCAAACCAACCAACCAATCAACCAACCAACAAATATGAGCTGGTTCTAGAGTGGCTAGGGGCACCATTTGTTGCAGCTGGGAACTGGGATTTGATGGCTAAGAGTTGTGGAAGGAGCTCCCTTACTTCCTTCAGGGAGGGTGGGTGGCTGGAAGCAGGAGGCTGGATGGGGCCGAGAGAAGCCAGAGTGGTGGGAACTAGCCCGGATTAGCAGGCATGGGGAAAGAGAGCCTGAGCCCGGGTCATACAGCAGCACTGTTATGTGTTTACTGACGTGGAAAAGCTCTGAGGTGGAGATACTGAGCCTGGATCCATTTTATGAGCCAAACTCTCAGTGGGGACTGAGGTGGTCTTGATCAGAGGTGCCTTAAGCAAACCCTCTCTGAAGAAGGCATTCTGAAGTCAAAGGACCCTCCCAGCATAAGATCAAACAATTAACTCATGAATAAAGATTACTAAACCCATAAAAAGCCACATCACTGTGCTTGAGAGTCGGCAGAAACAATGGACAGCGATAAACAGCAGATTCAAGGGCTGCAGATGGTATTAAATATAGAATAGTTACATGGAAAATGCTTAAAGAGATTAAAATACCACCTTTTTCTGTACCTTTTCTACATTTAGATATGTTTAGATGTACGAATACTTACCAATGTTTTACAGTTGCCCACAGTACTCAGTACAGTAACATGCAGTACAGGTTTGTAGCCCAGGAGCAATAGTTTATACAATACAGCCTAGGTTCGTAGAAGGCTCTCTACCACCTGGGTTTGAGTAAGTACACTCTAGCATGGTCACACAATGACAAAATTCCCTAACAACACGTTTCTCAAAACATATCCCTTTGTAAAGTGATGCATGACTTAACAAAGCATGACGTATTTGGAAAAAAAGAAAGCACTTCTAAATGTCTCATGCATCAACGAGAAACATCATCATAAACTTAAAAGTACTTAAAGCTGAACAATAATGGAAATACTATATATAAAAACTTGTTGCATGCAGCAAAAAATGTTTCAAGGGGCTGGGCGCGGCAGCTCAGACCTGTAATCTCAGCACTTTGGGAGGCCAAAGTGGGCGGATCACGAGGTCAGGAGATCGAGACCATCCTGGCTAACACGGTGAAACCCCGTCTCTACTAAAAATATAAAAAATCAGCCGGGCGTGGTGGCAGGTGCCTGTAGTCCCAGCTACTCGGGAGGCTGAGGCAGGAGAATGGCGTGAACCTGGGAGGCAGAGCTTGCAGTGAGCCGAGATAGCACCACTGTACTCCAGCCTGGGTGACAGAGCGAGACTCCGTCTCAAAAAAAAAAAAAAAAAAAATGTTTCAAGGGAAATTTATAGTCTTAAATTTTTATATTAGAAAAAATGAACTTTAGTATCATGTATCCAATCTGAGTGCCTGGGAAAAGAACAACAGAATAGGCCCAAAGAAAGCAGAAGGAAAGACATAGTAAAAATATAAGCAGTAATCATAAAATAGGAAACATTGATACTATAGAAAGGCTCCAGAAAGCTAAAAATTGCTTTTTTTTAAAAAGAGTAATAAATAGACAAACAGGTCGGGTGCAGTGGCTTATGCCTGTAATCCCAGCACTTTGGGAAGCCAAGGCGGGTGGATCACGAGGTCAGGAGTTTGAGACTATCCTGGACAACATGGTGAAACCCCGTCTCTACTAAAAATACAAAAATTAGCTAGGCGTGGTGGTGCGTGCCTGTAATCCCAGCTACTCGGGAGGCTGAGGCAGGAAAATTGCTTAAGCCCGGGAGGCAGATGTTGCAGTGAGCTGAGATCGCACCACTGCACTCCAGCCTGGGTGACATAGCAAGACTCTGTCTTGGAAAAAAAAAGACAAACATCTGGTGGAACTACGAGGAAGAAAGGGAGGAAGAAAGAGAGAGGGAGAGAGAGAGAACATTAACAATATGAGTAAAGGGATGTAATTACAGCTGTAACAGTGTTTAAAAAGATAATATGCTGTCAACAAATAATACCATCAATAAATGTGATATTGGAAAAAATGGAAAAATTCTTAGAAAATGTGTCACTTACTAAAACTGTGTCAAAATAAAATAAAAATTTGGAATTTCCCTATAACATTAAAACATCAGTTCCCTATGTTTTTACAAGACAGTTCTACCACACATAAACAAACAAAAAAATTAATTGTATTTTATTTTAAGTTCTGGGATACATGTACAGGATGTGCAGGTTTGTTACATAGGTAAACATTTGCCATGGTGGTTTGCTGCACCTATCAACCCATCACCTAGGTATTAAGCCCCATATACATTAGCTATTTATGCTGATGCTTTCCCTCCCCCAGCACCCCTAACAGGCCTCAGTGTGCGTTGCCCTCTCTGTGTCCATCGGTTCTTATTGTTCACCTCCCGCTTATAAGTGAGAACATACAGTGTTTGTTTTTCTGTTCCTGCATTAGTTTGCTGAGGATAACGACTTCCAGTTCCATCTATGTCCCTGCAAAGGACATGATCTCACTCCTTTTTATGGCTGCATAGTATTTCATGTTATATATGTACCACATTTCCTTTATCCAGACTATCAGTCATGGGCATTTGGGTTGATTCCATGTCTTTGCTTGTGAATAGTGCTGCAGTGAACATATGCGTGCATGTATCTTTATAATAGAATGATTTATATTCCTTTGGGTATATACCTGGTAATGGGATTGCTGGGTCAAATGGTATTTCTGTCTGTAGGTCTTTGAGGAATTGCCACACTGTCTTCCACAATGGTTGAACTAATTTACATTCCCACCAACAGTGTAAAAGCGTTTCTATTTCTCCACAGCCTCACCAGCATCTTTTGCTTCTTGACTTTTTTAATAATCGCCATTCTGACTGGCATATCACACTTTTAAGGAAAAGGTTATAACTGCAGTTTTATGCAACTCATCCAGATAGTAGAAAAAGAAGCCGCATTCCCCACTTCATTCTATGAAGCTAGCATAACATGACACAAAAACCAGATAAGGACAGACGGTGTGAAATTTATACGCCCTGGCCGGGCGCGGTGGCTCAAGCCTGTAATCCCAGCACTTTGGGAGGCCGAGACGGGCGGATCACGAGGTCAGGAGATCGAGACCATCCTGTCTAACATGGTGAAACCCCGTCTCTACTAAAAATACAAAAAATTAGCCGGGCGAGGTGGCGGGCGCCTGTAGTCCCAGCTACTCCGGAGGCTGAGGCAGGAGAATGGCCTAAACCCGGGAGGCGGAGCTTGCAGTGAGCTGAGATCCGGCCACAGCACTCCAGCCCGGGCAACAGAGCGAGACTCCGTCTCAAAAAAAAAAAAAAGAAAAGAAATTTATACGCCCATCTAAATAATAAACATACATGCAAAATTCTAAACCAAATGTTAGCAAATTGAATAAAATAGTAATAAGAAGATAAAATTCTACAACCAAGATGTTATTTAAACAAATAAAGGAGAAAATGTTTTGATCTCTCTACAGAAAAAAGCATTTCCTAAAATTAGACACCTATTGATAAAAACTCAGTAAATAGAAATAGACTAGAATTTCTTTTTCTTTTTTTTTTTTTTTGAGGTGGAGTCTCGCTCTGTCGCCCGGACTGGAGTGCAGTGGCCAGATCTCAGCTCACTGCAAGCTCCGCCTCCCGGGTTTACGCCATTCTCCTGCCTCAGCCTCCCGAGTAGCTGGGACTACAGGCGCCCGCCACCTCGCCCAGCTAGTTTTTGTATTTTTAGTAGAGACGGGGTTTCACTGTGTTAGCCAGGATGGTCTCGATCTCCTGACCTCGTGATCCGCCCGTCTCGGCCTCCCAAAGTGCTGGGATTACAGGCTTGAGCCACCGCGCCCGGCCTAGACTAGAATTTCTAAACCTGGAAAGAAGGATTGAGAAAAACCCTACTGAGCTTTATTCCAGGTGGGAAAATGGGAGGAGCATTCCCTATAAAATCATAAAGACAAGGATACCTACTGTTACACTCCTTCCCCACATTATGTTAGACATTCTTTTTAGCACATTATGTGCACGTGCACGCACACACACACACACACGATCAGAAAGGAGGAAACAAAATTGTTGTTACTTCCAAATGATATGGTTTCTATACAGGAAATCCGAAAGAATATACATGATAAATTACTTGAAATAACAGAAAATTTAGCAAGAATTTAAGATATAAGAGCAATAATATACACAAGTCAACTGTGGGTCTAGATCTTAGCAACAAACAGGAAAAACAGTTAATCAATTAAAAAACTATATTAACAACAACAAAAATCGTAAACTACCTAAGAATAGAGCTCATGAAAGATATGTACGATCTGTAAGCTATGATTCCATTAAATGTCATTTTGTTAAAGACCATAGTATAGGAACAGAGGAGAAATATCGATCGCCTGGCATTTGGCGGGGCTGGGGTGGAGGAGGCTGACTGCACAGGGGCCTGAGAGGAAGGTTTTGGGTTGATGGAAACGCTCAGTCTTGATTGTAGTGGTGGTCACATGACTGCATATGTTTTCAGAATTTGTAGAATTTTTTTTTTTTTTTTTTGAGACAGAGTCTTGCTCTGTCGCCCAGGCTGGAGTGCAGTGGCGCCATCTTGACTCACTGTAAGCTCCGCCTCCCAGGTTCACGCCATTCTTCTGCCTCAGCCTCCCCAGTAGCTGGGACTACAGGTGCCCACCACCATGCCTGGCTAATTTTTTGTATTTTTAGTAAAGACAGGGTTTCACTATGTTAAACCATGTTAAAGACATGTTTCACCATGTTAACCAGGGTGGTCTCAATTTTCTGACCTCGTGATCCACCCACCTCAGCCTCCCAAAGTGCTGGGATTACAAGCATGAGCCACTGCTCCAGGCCCAGAATTTGTAGAATGTTATACCTAAAGGGTGAATGTAAATTATGCCTCAATGAACCTGTCTTAAAAAAGTAAGATTATTTTGTTTGTTAAATGACAAAGTAGGCCGAGTGCGGTGGCTCACACCTATAATCCCAGCACTTTGGGAGGCCGAGGTGGGCGGATCACCTGAGGTCGGGAGTTTGAGACCAGCCTGACCAACATGGAGCAACCCCGTCTCTACTAAAAATACAAAAAATTAGCCAAGCATGGTGGCACATGCCTGTAATCCCAGCTACTTGGGAGGCTGAGGCAGGAAAATCTCTTGAACCTGGGAGGGGGATGTTCCAGTGAGCCAAGATCGTGCCACTGCACTCCAGCCTGGTCAATAAGAGCGAAACTTCATCTCAAAAAAAAAAAAAAAAAAAAAAGACAAAGTAATGCACCCATATTCATAGCAGCATTATTTACAATAGCTGGAGGTGGGAACAACCCAAATGTCTGTCAACATATGTAGTATATACATATAATGGAGTATTATACAGCCTTATAAAGGAAGGGAATTCTGATACATGCTACAACAAGGATGAACCTTGAGGGCACTATGTTAAGTGAAATGGGCTAGTTGCAAAAGGATAAATGCTGTGTGAGTCCACTTATATGTGGTTCCTAGAGTAGTCAAATTCATAGACACAGAAAGTAGAATGGTGGTTTCCCGGGGGATTGCCAGGAGAATGGGGAGTTAATGTGTAATTGCCATGGAGTTTCTTTTTTTTTTTTTTTTTTTTTTTTTGAGACGGAGTCTTGCTCTGTCGCCCAGGCTGGAGTGCAGTGGCCGGATCTCAGCTCACTGCAAGCTCCGCCTCCCGGGTTCACGCCATTCTCCTGCCTCAGCCTCCGGAGTAGCTGGGACTACAGGCGCCCGCCACCTCGCCCGGCTAGCTTTTTGTATTTTTAGTAGAGACAGGGTTTCAACATGTTAGCCAGGATGGTCTCGATCTCCTGACCTCGTGATCCACCCGTCTCGGCCTCCCAAAGTGCTGAGATTACAGGCTTGAGCCACCACGCCCGGCCGGCATGGAGTTTCTATTTGGGAAGATGAAAAAGTTCTGGAGATAGATGGTGGTGATGGTTGCACAGTTATATGAATGTATTTAATGTCACTGAAAATGGTTAGGCCGGGCGCGGTGGCTCAAGCCTGTAATCCCAGCACTTTGGGAGGCCGAGACGGGTGGATCACGAGGTCAGGAGATCGAGACCATCCTGGCTAACACGGTGAAACCCCGTCTCTACTAAAAACTACAAAAAACTAGCCGGGCGAGGTGGCAGGCGCCTGTAGTCCCAGCTACTCGGGAGGCTGAGGCAGGAGAATGGCGTGAACCCGGAGGCGGAGCTTGCAGTGAGCTGAGATCCGGCCACTGCACTCCAGCCTGGGCGACAGAGCCAGACTCCGTCTCAAAAAAAAAAAAAAAAAAAAAAAAAAGAAAATGGTTAAAATGACAAATTTTATAAAATTAAAAAAATTTAAAAATTAATTAAAAAATAAAATAAAAATGTAAAAATCACATACAAAAAAGACAAGGCAAACCTAGACCAGGCGAAGAAGGCCATAATATATAGATTCAGCAAAAGACTCATATCCAGAGTATATAAACAGCTCCCACAAATCAATAAGAAAAAGCCAAACAAGCCAACTTAAAATGGACCAAATGGCTCATGCCTTTAATCCCAGCACTTTGGGAGGCTTAGGCAGGAGGGCTGCTTGAGCCCAGAAATTCAGGCCCAGTCTGGGCAACACAGTGGCATGTGATCTCTACAGAAAATAAAATTAGCTGGGTGTAATAGAGCACACCTATAGTCCCAGTCACTCAGGAGGCTTAGCCTTGGAGAGCGCTTGAGCCTGGAAGGTCAAGGCTGCAGTGAGTCATGATCGTGCCACTGCACCCCAGCCTAGGTGACAGAGTGAGACCCTGTCTCAAAAAAAAAAAACCCCAGAACGCCTCCCCAAACCCAAGAAAGTACCAAAGACTTAACAAGCCTTTTGTATATCCAAGTGGCATATATATATATTCACTACTAGGTATATTTTCAAGAGAAATGAGTGCATATGCCCTCCAAAAGACATAAACAAAAGTGTTCATATTTATTCCTAATAACCAAAATTTGAAAACAGTTCATCAATGGTAGAATGAGTGAATTGTGGAAGATACACTCAAACACTACACAATCATAAAAAAGAACAAACAACTGCTATGTATAACTATGTGGACGAATCTGATGGATGTAAGGATGAATAAAATAATCCTGACACAAAAAAACTACCACTATTGAGATTCTATTTATATAAAGTTCAAAACCAGGCAGTACAGTTTTGTTACCTTGGGTGGGAGGGGATATTGATAGAAACAAGGGAGTCTTTTAAGATGTTGAAAATGTTCTCTATTTTAACAGTGGCTACATGGATGTATAACTGTGTTAAAATCATACAGTTGAGGCTTGTGCAACTTGCTGTAGGTCATACTTTAATTTTTAAAAGGTGTCATATAAAAGTGAAAATACATGATACAAACTGAAAGAAGACATTTATAATACACACAATTGACAAAAAAAATTATTTTTTATTGTCAAAAATTAATATTTCAAGAGCTCTTAGAAATCAATTGGGAAAAGACAAACAACCCAGTACAAAAATGAGCAAAAGTCATGAACAGGAATTTTATGTAAGAAGGAGCCCATATGGCCAATAAACACATGGAGATATGCTCAGCTTCATCAGTAGTCAGGGAAATGCCAAACAAGACTACAAGATAACATCTTACATTCATTTGATTAGATTAGCAAAGGTTAAGAAGCCTGGCCAAATAAAATGTTAAAAAGGATGTAGAACAATAGGATCTCATATACCTTGCTGTTGGGAACATACTGTAAATTGGCACAATTAGTCTGGAAAACAATGTGGCATCAATATATAAAGTTAAACGTCCACAGCTCAGCAATTCCACCCAATGTCCACTGGACAAGAATGTTCACAGTATCACTATTCACAATAGCAAAAACCTGGGCACAATGCAAATGATCACTGATGAGAGAATGTGTAGATAAATTGCAGTATATCCATACGATGGTATATTATATGACAGGGCAAATACGTGAACTGCAGTTGTGTGTTCAACGTGGATAAATTTCAGTACAAATTTGAAAAAGATGAATCCCAGATGATTACATACCATGTGATACCTTTTGTGTAAAATTCAGAATCAAGCACAACTGAAGAGTATATCATTGTACATAAACACAGAGGGAATGCCAAGCACACAATTGAGGTTTGGGTAGCCTCTGTTGGGGGTGAGGGGACTTAGGAGGATGTGATGTGGAGGAGTTCATAGGTAGATGTAAGTTATGGGTGATAGTCTTGTTCTTGGGTTGGCTAATAGGTAAATGGGGATCCCTTGTGTTATTGAAATAAACAAATAGGGTCATACATTAATCAGTAGTACTATGTTATGAGACAGGGTTATGATGAACTCAATTCTACATTACCTGTCTCCTCCAGAAATTCTTTTTTTTTTTTTTTGAGATGGAGTCTTGCTCTGTTACCCAGGCTGGAGTGCAGTGCCACAATCTCAGCTCACTGCTACCTCTGCCTCCCAGGTTCAAGCGATTCTCCTGCCTCAGCCTCCCAAGTAGCTGGGATTACAGGTGCACACCACCATGCCCAGCTAACTTTTGTATTTTAGTAGAGACAGGGTTTCATCATGTTGGCCAGGCTGGTCTTGAACTCCTGACCTGAAGTGATCCGCCTCCTAAAGTGCTAGGATTACAGGCATGAGCCACCGCACCCAGCCTTCTCCAGAAATTTTTATTTTTTATTTTTTTAGAGATGGGGTCTTGCTCTGTTGCCCAGGCTGCAGTGCAGTGGCATGATCATGGCTTACTGCAGCCTCTGTCCCCTGGGCTCAAGTGATCCTCCCACCTCAGCCTCCCAAGTAGCTGGGACTACAGGTGTTCACTACTACACCCAGCTAATTTTTAATTTTTTTTTTTTTTTTTTTTTTTTTTTATAGAGATGGGGTTGTACTATGTTGCCCAGACTGGTCTTGAACTTCTGGGTTCAAACAGTCCTCCTGCCCCAGCCTCCCAAAGTGCTGGCATTACAGGCTTGAGTCACCACGCCTGGCCTCTTCCAAAAATTGAAAGCTGCATTAGACTACTTAGTCCTAGGACTGGCATATTTGTTCTTCTCTCCTTCCTGATCCAAGGCCTCTACCACAAACATGCTGCTCTAGATCTGTATTAGTTTGTTTTCACGCAGCTGATAAAGACATACCTGAAACTGGGAACAATAAGAAGTTTAGTTGGACTTACAGTTCCACATGGCTGGGGAGGCCTCAGAATCATGGCAGGAGGTGGAAGGCGCTTCTTACGTGGTGGCGGCAAGAGAAAAAAGAGGAAAATGCAAAAGCGGAAACCCCTGATAAACCCATCAGATCTTGTGAGACTTATTCACTACCAGGAGAACAGCATGAAAAAGACAGCCCCATGATCAATTACTTCCCTCTGGGTCCCTCCCACAACACGTGGGAATTCTGGGAAATACAATTCAAGTCGAGAATTTGGGTGGGGCACAGTCAAAGCATATCAAGATCCTTGGCCAGGAAGCACTGGAGCCTGAGCCCGTCTTCGTATCTGTTGCAGCTGGAGGTACTCCAGTAGCACTGCATGCCTTGTGCCTGGCATTGCTCAGTCCAGATGTCAGTGGGGACAGAAGGAATATCCCAGAATCCTGGAACAAACTGGGTCCCAATGAGCAATACAAGTTCTACTCAGTGAATGTGGTGATGGCTGGGGAAGGGATGCCCTTGGGGCTTTGGGTCACAGAAGTACAAATGCCAGTGCAGAGGCAGCCTAGGGCAGCCTGCTCCATGTCCCAGGTTTTGTGTCTCCATGTGGAGAATGTGCAGCTAGTGCAATCATCCTAGCCCTTCTCCTCCTCGTTCCTCCCAGTGGGAACGACTTGTGATTGCCTAATCAGCATTGCATTCTTAGGTTTCCCTTTTCCTCTGAGCTTACAAGGGTTGGTTCTGAAGTCCACACAAAGGGTTGAAATCCCACAGGAGGTGATGATAGGACAACATGCCTCCCCTGTGAGTGGCCCAACACAGCCAACTCCCCTCCTGAGTGGTGCAGATCATTTATTCTTCAGCTGAGTAATAGACAAGGTAAGTGACATATGTTAGGTGCTATGTCTGAAAAATGTTGATTTTTATTTTTCTTATTATTATTTTTTATTTTTTTGAGACAGAGCCTCACTCTGCTGCCCGGACTGGAGGGCAGTGGTGCGATCTCTGCTCGCTGCAACCTCCACCTCCCAGGTGCAAGTGATTTTCCTGCCTCAGCCTCCCGAGTAGCTGGGATTACAGGCGCCTGCCACCACGCCTGGCTAATGTTTTTTTTTTAATTTTTAGTAGAGATGGGGTTTTACCATATTGGCCAGGCTGGTCTCAAACTCCTGACCTCAGGTGATCCACCCACCTCGGCCTCCCAAAATGCTGGGATTACAGGCGTGAGCCACCATGCCTGGCTGGAAAAATGTTGATTTGTAAACACCAGGACAAAGCTCAGCTCAGCAAGATGCCCACACTATGAGAGGCACAGGAGAGAAAATTCAGGCTTCTGGGCTCAGAGACTCACTCTAGGGCAAACACTCATGGGGTCAGAGGTGAGCATAACTGCCCACCCTATGAAACTGGCGGCTGGAGGCAGCAAGCCAGAGACTGATTTGTCATCAAGGAGGGTGTGAGGGTTCAACATGGTCGAATGAACTAGGGACTGAGAGCTGAGGATGGGGGCCCTGGGGACAAATCTGGAGTGGCAGGTGAGGTGAGAAAGTGTGGGAGGCCCGAGGTATGTGGGTGCTTGCGAGCAGCTGGGTGCGAACGTCACGGAGCAGCATTTTTCCTCCCTGAGATGACTCCGTATGAGACTGTCCTGCTTCCTTGCTTAGAACCTCCTATAGTTACAGTAGTTTTTGCTAAAACTGGGGATTGGGAGGCCCGGCACTTGGGCCATCGGGAAGGAGCTGGGGGACCCAAATTATTTCACTCGCTCTTCTTCTCCACCTCATGGAGAAGGCAACTGCTTATTTTCTTGATCTGCATAGGCATCCTATAATTTATTGTCCAAGTTGGGACACTTTTGAGTGTGAAATGGGATGCTATTAATAATTATGCCAGGAGAGCAGGCATAAACTGGGACTGTCCCAGGAAAACTGAGACATATGATCTCCTACCTACAACCCCTAATATTAGATTTTCTGATAAAAGCTAAAATTGAAATTTTAGCTTAGATCCAAGGCTAAGGTGTGGCCCCACCCTCCACCCCAAATCTAAACCTTGGAAGGCCCATGCGGACTCAGACTGTCCCTCTCTTTGCAGTCAGTCAGGGAGTCACCTGCTGGCCTGGGTGACTGAGGTATAGAGAACAGTGGGTGTTCCCATGGGGTGTGGCTAGGGTGCTGCTCAGGTGTGTAAACCACACACAGATAAGAAATAGAGCTCAGGAAGTGAATGAGGAAGTGGGGAGTGGGCAAGAGGTTGAGCCACACCTCCTGCAGTGACCCTGCTCTCCAATAAAACCTTGCCCAGTGATGTCACACTCCAATGCAACCTATTAAGCACAGAGGAGTGAGGCGGGAGGGTCTCCTGCTGCATTTACCTGCTTAAGGCAAGAGACTAGAAGTTCCAGTCTTGACGAGAGTGATGGAAACCTGCAAAGTTCTTTCTCCCATACCATCCACCGTATGGCCTGTTTCCGGCCCCCACTGCACATGCGGGCTACTGTTGAAGCCTCTTCTCCCACCACTTTGCAAAGCTGACCTCAGAAAACAGGCCTCCCCATCAGGCATCACAGGTTGAGGAAAGAGGCCAGGATCAGAATTTTAAAATAATTCCCAAACTAAAAATTATACAAAGAGAAAAAAGATGAAGGAAACACATAAAAGCTGCTAACAAATGATTTCAGTACTTTGATTTGTAGGCCTGTGGATGATTTTATTTATTTGTTTATTTTATTTTTACTTTTTAGAGATGAGATCTTGTTATGTTGCCCAAGTTGATCTTGAACACCTGGCTTCAAGTGATTCTCCTGCCTCCCAAAGTGCTGGAATTATAGGCATGAGCCACCACACCCAGCCTATTGTGGGTGATTTTTAACATCTATAAATTTCAGTGCTTTCTAGTTTATAAAAATGAGCATTCTTTTTATGTTGGAAAAACATTTTAAAAATCCCTCCCCTAGTTACCCTTTAACTATAATAAGCTCATTTAAATGGCTTACGGAGAGAGTCGTTACCTGCTGAATCTTACCCACCTTTTCTGGAAGGAGATTCATGCCTGTTACTGTTATTCACTCCCTGTGATTCCTGCATGTCCTGGTCATACATCACTTTCAACCCAGAGCCCAGACTTGTACACTTGCCGTTCTATAAAGGAGAATATTTGGGGAAGTGTCCAGTCCCCAAAAACTTTTTCTGTTGCAAATGACAGAAAACCAGTTTTAACTTGGTTTAGGCAAAAAAGAGAATTTGTTGACCTAGGGATTATGTCACTTTCAGGTGAGGCTATACCCAGGACTCTAATGATTTAATAGGAACCCGGTTTCTCCTTCTCACACTTGGCTCCTCTTTCTTGTGTTGGCTCCACCCTCAGACCAGCATTCTCATCGTAGCCCCAATATGGCGGCCAGTAGCTCCCCAGGGTCCTTTTCCTTGAGGATCAAGTGACTCCTCTTTCAATGACTTGAGTGGATGAGGAGGGTCTGGGAGGGTCTTAAGTGCAGGAGCTTCTATCCCTGTGGAGCTGGAGTGTACCACCCTCCCAGCAAGTGGATGAGGTCTTGTTCACCTTCCTGTAAGCCTCCATGTGTTCAGCTATCCAGAAGCTTCCCAGACCCTGTCCTTTTGGGCCTTTTGTGGGGACTTCATTGGATAGGTATGATTGGCAACTGTGCAGAAATGTGACTGGACAAAGGGTATGATCTACTACTAATAGGCTGAGTTGGTAAACCCAGTAAGGCCTGTCTGTTCAGATTCTTCTTGGCCTCTGTGTGTAGCATTCCTTCCTCTGGGATATGGGGCAGGACCCCTTCTGAAATGGGGGTCTTAGGACCTACAATTAATAAGGTAGGTCAGGGAATTTCTTTATGGTCAGCTTCTTGACCATAAAGGTGGGGTGGAGGGTGGGGCCTGCCTTGAGGAGAAACAGGAGCAGGTCAAAGGAGGGCAGGAAAATATCAGAAAGATTGATTCTGTTTTCTGAGGCCTGCTTCTGAGGTCTGAAGTGCCCCAACATTATAACAGGGTAATGGGAGCTTTGAGCCAGGAATTGTGGATAAAAACGAGGCCTTTCTAGGGATAGTGCTGAAGGAAGGAACTCCCTAAAAGGGAAGCTATTTCATTTTCATGCATCCATCCATCCATTCATCCATGCATCCATACATGCATCCATATATCCATCCATCCATCCATCCATCCATCCATGAATCCATCCATGCATCCATGTATCCATCCATCCATCCATCCATCCACCATCCATGCATGCATGCATCCGTCCATCCATCCATCCATCCATCCATCCATGTATGCATGCATGCATGCATGCATGTATCCATCCTTCCATCCATGCATCCATCATCCACGGACCGATGCATCCATCCACCCACCACGCATCCGTCTATGCATCCATGCATCCATCCATCCATCTATCCATCCATCCATCCATCCACCCATGCATCCATCCATCGATCCATCCGTCCGTCCGTCCATCCGTCCGTCCATCCATCCATCCACCCACCCATCCACCCATCCATCCATCCATCCATCCATCCATCCATCCATCCAGCTATCAATTCAGCCAGCCAGCCACTGATTTATAAATTGTTGAAGTCAATTTATTTTTTATACTGCTAGGCACCAGGGACCCCACCAGCAATGGCCCTTTACTCAGAGCCCCCAAGCTCTTCATAGAATACAAATTCTTCTGCTAACTGGTTAAATCCTGAGGATAAAGACACTTTTGCAAATTGGTACATCATCATAATTGTTTTGTTACTGGCCAGAGGCATTTCTCTCAAGCAGGAGCTGCTACTCTCAGGAGCATTCAGAGAACCAGCTCCTTATCCAAACATTCAGTGACTTAGGGACCCTTCCAACTTGCAATTCCTCTTTAATGTTTTGTGAAGGCAAATTTTCTACATTTTCAGGCCTCCAGAAAGGTCAGTAGATAGGTGTGGGGCCCATAGAGAATTTACACTACCTGGCAAATAGCAGTTCTTTGGAGGGTGATTTTAGAGTTCATAGCAGCTGCAAGAACCTAGTAGACTTATAACCTGTCTCTCCATTCATTACATTAAGTAAGCCACTGAAAAAGGTTTTGTCATGTCACCAAAGCAGCCTTCCTTGGGCAGGGAAAAACCCACCATCCTGCTCACAGATAATCTCTGGCTACCTGTCTCACATCCAGGGAGGGGGTGCAGGGTGAGGTTTGAGGGATGGACCCCAGGGGTTGCCTTGGATATGACAATCTCAGGTCTAGCAAGGGGTACTCAGAGCTCTCACATTTTCTTTCCTTAATGTGTGGTTCCCAGGGCCAGGAGACCCTAAGCTAGTGTCCTGTGGTGGGAATGGTGTCAAGCTATGGAGAACCACATTCCTGTTTCAGTCCTGGCTGACCGTGAGGCCTTGCCAGGGCTCCATGCAAGCTCGTTAGCATGAGAACCCAGGTGAGTGCTAGGCAGCTGTGTCTGGCTTCTAGTGCTTGCTGGTAGTTCTTAGTAATCAGAGCTTCCCAAGTGGGGTGTCAGGAATGGGTTCCAGGTATGCAGAGGTATTGATCTTGGTGGAGCCCAGGGTGGTACAAGTTCCCAAGCCTTTCACCTATAGCTCTGACCAGCTTTGTCTGTTTACACCAGAGTGCCCCAGTAGTGTTGTCTTCTATGCATGTTGGATATAAGAGTTTGGAGGATACTGTCCTGGTTATCTCTAATCAGATAGCAGCTGACTATCTCATCCTGTGAGGCTGGCCTAGTAAGGATTGGGATGAGCACCGGTCTAGACCAGAGATGCTCAAGTTTCACTGGGTATGAGAATCTCCTGGGGAGCTTATTTAAAATGCAGATCCCCAGCCCCCAGCCCCAGAGGGTCTGATTGTCAGACTCGGAGGTGGGGTCAAGGTATCTTCTGCCACCACTGGCCTGGGGACCCCACTTTGAGAAGATATGGCTGAGGTGCTTGTCCCCTCTTTTGTCCTCTCTTTCTTTCAGCTTTTACTGAGGCTCTTCTTGATGCACAGGGACCTGTGTTGGGCCACAGGACTGCAAAGCTAAAATGACACTTGAAAGATTGAACAAGTGATTACAAGGCAATGTGGTGAGTGCCAGCACCCAGCAAATGCAGACATTCTGAGAACTCCGAAGAGCCTGGGAGGCCTCCCAGGGAAGGCACCTACTGTCTGGTCTGAAGGAATGAGAAGCTCACTGGACAGAGAGGAGAGAAGGCTATTTAAAGTAGAGGAGGCTGCAGGGGCAAGATAGACATCAGTGGGTGGAGGCAAGCACGGCTGTTCTTTCTGGCTGGGGTAGGGTGTAGGCTGGGACAGCCTGGAGAGAATCCTGGACACAACGCTGAGGAGTTTGCATTTCGCTTGGAGAGCAATGAAGAGGTAATGAACTGGCGTGACCAGGTCTGCATTTTGGGGAACAAGAAGGAAATGAATGGGACTGAGGCTGACCCGGGCTCCAAGTGCTTGAGGCTCTGCCCCTGGTGGCTCTAAGACTTGGGAAGGTTGCTTATCCTTTCTGAGCCTCCATTTCCCCACAAATAAAAGTGAGTGTGTTAAAGAACTCAACTAGGTCTAGTTGTCTGGCACAGTAAGACTAGACATCCACACTGAGGTTGTGTAGTGGGAGAAAAGAAGGTGTTTATTGCAGGGCACCCGCAAGGAGCACCAGGCATCTCATGCTGAAATCCTGGCTTCCCCGATGGCTTGGAAGTAAGGGTTTTTAAAGGCAAGGGTAAATTTCAGGGAAGCAGAAGTTACAGTAAAATCATAAATGAATACATGGAGGTCACACAATGGTTTTGGTCTGAAAGGGTGGGATTTCATGAGGCGAGGCTTACAGGTCACAGGTAGATTCAAAGTTTTCTGATTTGCAGTTGGTTAAGGAAGAGAAGCTTTGTTTAAAAATTTGGGACCAGAGGCCAGAGAAGAATGTTAACTCTGGCTCGTGGGTGTGACTCCGTTCAGGCCACGAAGGAAGAAATTTAGAACCAAGAACAGTGGTCGGCTCAGTCCCCACTTCCCCTTTAGCTGAGGCCTGTGTGCTGGTGGATCTGTTTGATGGGGGTCCAGGTGTTTGAAAAACAACTCAGGGACATATGTTAAGATGTTATCTTTAGTTTCTATAGGGAACCAAACCTCTGACCCTAACTTTCTTGGCTGTTGTTTTTAGTTATTATTACCTTCTTGCTTATCAAGTTGTTTATTTATGTCTCAGGACTAGCTAGGTCCCTGAAATTTCTCTTGAAAGAATTCAAGATTTTCCTTTATTTTCATGCTTGGGGGGCCTGTAGGTCCCTAAAAAAGGGATCCTTGCTCCATCTCAAGTGTAATAATATCTAAAGTACAGGGTCATTGGAAGATTAAATGGCATGGCATATGAGAAAGCTTTTGGCACAGTGCCTGGCATCTAGTGACTGTCAACAAAATAATATCCCTTGCATTCCCTAGCTATATGACTGGCAGCCAGTAGGCAGGGGGAGGGGCTGGGTGAGGGTCTCTGGGCAGGAGCTGGTAGGAGGCTGTCTCTCCAGGCCTGGACAAAGGGAATGCAGGTGGATGGAGGGCTGGGGACACTGTGGGGAGGGTCACTGGCACAGCAGGCAAATAAATGGATGTGGAAGCCTGGGGCACCCTCTGCATCTGAAAGGAGAGGGGAGCAGGGGGTGGATTTGAGGTCATCCTGGAAGGTGATGGCGTGAGAAGTGGACCTAGGACAAAGTTCTGGAGAACAACGTATTTGAGGAGCTGGCTGAAGAGAAGTCAGAAAAGGAATACAGGGAGAAGCAGGAGAGGCCACATCATGCAAGCTGAGGGCATGGCTGTGGCTGGCACCGGGCACTGTGGAGCAGTCAGCAGGAAGCTTGTGTCACTGGACCAGGCTCCAAAGGTCATGACCGTCTTTGTGGTGCGGCTGGAAAAGCAAGGGCCCAGAGGGCACCGGACAGTCTGTTGAGAAGACGCAAGGTCGTGGGAGGAAGGCTTAAGAAAATGAAGTGCTGTGTGCAGGTTCTATGCCATGGGGAAGGAGCCATGGGTTGAGAGCAGCTTTGAAGTGGGGAGAGGGGAGGAAGGAGGCAAGAGGTGAAGGCTGAAGGTTTTGTGGGCGGGTCAGGCAGGGAGTTAGTGGGGGCTGCCTGGAGGGTCCCAGTTGTCTCTGAAGGAGGACTTGAGCTGGAGCTTGACGGAGGGAAAGCATCAAACAGACAGGCCAAAGGACATTGTGGATTAGGATGAGGAGGAAAAGGAGGGACGAGGTGTGGAGGTGGAAAATTGGCTAGAAAGGGAGGGGATGAATTGCGGAGAGATAGCCTGACAGCGCAGGATGAGCACGGTAGAGAGTGATGGAGGATAGCGTCTCGCTGGCCAGGTCTGGTCACTCCCTAAGGGATGGGGCCTTGCAGGCCAGGAGGTGGCTCCGTGGGTGAGAACCCTCCCAGCGCACTCAGGTGGGGTGGCTGCCATGGGAGATGGGCAGGGCCCCTCCTTGCAGACTGGAGGCGGGGCCGAGTTGTTGAAACGGTCCCTGATAGTTTGCTTTTCTGCCTTCTCTCTCCTCCTGGATTTGTGGTTTGTTTGTTTTGGCTTCCCCCCCACCACTTCTCCCTGTACCCCACAGTCTCTGGAGACTGAGCGAGGGTCTCCATGTTGCAGTTACATCTCATGTATTTAATTTGGCCCCCTTAATAAACAGAGGGTGGAGCAGAGGCTGTGAGGGAAGGATGGAATTAAAACCACATCCTGGAGTAATGAGATCTCCATTTGGCCTCCTTCCCTTCTTTTCCCACTCCCAGGCTCTGCTCCTCTACTCTCCTTCCTTGGAGAGAAGCACAGCTCTGCTTGCCTAATGGAAGTCAGTGGGAAAATTCTGTTCACATTCCATATATAGTCGTCACTCAGTATGTGTGGGGGATTAGCTCCAGTACCCCTCACAGATACCAAAATCCACAGATGTTCAAGTGCCTGATATAAAACGGTGTCGTGTTTGCGTGCAACCTCCTGTATCTCTTAAATCACACATCCTCCTGTATACTTTAAATCATCTCTAGATTACTTAGAATACCTAATACAATGTGAATGCTATGGAAATAATTGTTATGCTGTATTATTTACAGAATAATGACAAGGAAAAAAATCTGTACATGTTCAGTACAGATGCAGTTTTTTCCAAGTATGTTCAATCTTTGGTTGGTTGAATCTATGGACACAGAATCCATGGATATGGGGGCAGACTGTATAACCTTGCTGGCATAAACCCATTCCACGGTGAGAGAGCTTTGAGGAGTGGAATCTGTTTACGAATGTATTTATAATCACATTTGGATGACTGCAGGCTTGCTCTTGGGCAGAGCAGAGTTGGGCTGTAAAAAAGGATGGGAAGATTTTCCCATCAGTGGAAAACTCCCTGTTTGCCCTGACCCTTAGAGAAGGGAATGGCAGAAAGCTCTGAGTGATGTGGCCTTTGGGAGACCTCATGGTAGGGAAAAGCCAGGGAGCAGTTCTGAGCTGCAGGGAGATGATCTGTACAGGAACTGACTTGTAATAAAATCAAATCTCAATTCTCCAGGCTTAGCGTTTACGACTCAAGATTGGATTCTGAAGTCTCATTCGTCTTCCGGGATTCTGCTCCCCTTGGCTCTCTGATACAGGGCTCTATGGCCACTCCCTGCTAGCTTTAGGTGGCTGGCCCAGCCCAGGTTGGATCTGAGATCATTGCTTCAATTTCCCTAAATACAGCTGAGTCAGGATTGGGGTACTTAACACAATATTGTTCAAGGTTCAGGAATGACAAAGGGGAAATAAACACAGAAAGGAACATGAAACCAGCCCAGGTGCCAGGGGCGACAGCTGCTTCTTCTTCCCCCTCCTGCTCAGGGCTCTATCCCTGGCTCTGGCCCTTCACAGAGGCCACCTTCTTCCACCCCTCCTGTTCCTGGGACATAGCTTTGCCTTGGGGGCCCCAGAGAACAATTTCCTCAGACACCATAAAATAAGCCTATAGAAGGGAGAAACACAGACAGTGACACAAGCTTGGTTGGCTACTGCAATTCTTCTTTAGCTGTTTTCCACTCCCCAGCTTCAGTGGCAGCAGAGGATCATGAGGTCATTTGTTAGGACAAGGTCCCCATTATTTGCATCTTTATTTTTTTATTTTATTTTATTTTTTTGAGACAAAGTCTTGCTCTTGTTGCCCAGTCTGTAGTGCAATGGCGTGATCCCGGCTCACTGCAATCTCAGCCTCCTGGGTTCAAGAGATTCTTCTGCCTCAGCCTCCCGAGTAGCTGGGGTTACAGGCACACACCACCACGCCCAGCTAATTTTTGTATTTTTAGTAGAGACAGGGTTTTGCCATGTTGGCCAGGCTGGTCTTGAACTCCTAACCTCAGGTGATCCTCCTGCCTCGGCCTCCCAAAGTGCTGGGATTACAGGCTTGAGCCACCACGCCTGGGCTTTTTTTTTTTTTTTTTTTGAGACAGGATCTTACTCTGTCACCCAAGCTGGAGTATGGTGCACAATTTCAGCTTATTGCAACCTCTGTCTCCTGGGTTCAAGTGACTCTCCTGCCTCAGCCTCCTAAGTTGTTGCAAATGACAGGATCTCATTCTTATTTATGGCTGAAGAGTACTCCATTGTGTATATGTGCCACATTTTCTTTATCCATTCACCTATTGATAGACACTGATATGGTTTGGCTGTGTCCCCAACCCAAATTTCGTTTTGAATTTTAGCTCCCATAATTCCCACGTGTTGTGGGAGGGACCCAGTGGGAGATAATTGAATCACAGGGATGGTTTCCCCGATACTGTTCTCGTGGTAGTGAATAAGTCTCATAGGACCTGATGGTTTTATAAGAGGAAACCCTTTTGCTTAGCTCTCTCATTCTCTCTTGTCTGCCGCCATGTAAGACATGCCATTTGCCTTCTGCCATGATTGTGAGGCCTCCCCAGCCACGTGGAACTGTGAGTCTATTAAACCTCTTTTTCTTTATAAATTACCCAGTCTCAGTTATGTCTTTATCAGCAGCATGAAAATGGACTAATACAGACACTTAGGTGCTTCCAAATCTTGACCATCATGAATAGTGCTACAATAAACATGGGAGCGCAGATATCTCTTCAATACACTGATTTCTTTTCTTTTGGGCATATACCAGCAATGGAATTGCTGGATCATATGGTAGCTCTATTTTTAGTTTTTTGAGGAACCTCCAAACTGTTCTCCATAGTGGTTGTACTAATTTACATTCCCACCAACAGTGTGCAAGAATTCTCTTTTCTCCACAGCCTCACCAGTCATTTGTTATTGCCTGTCTTTTGGATAAAAGCCATTTTAACTGGGGTGAGATACTATCTCATTGTAGTTTTGATTTGCATTTCTCTGATGATCAGTGATGTTGAGCACCTTTTCATATGCCTGTTTTCCATTTGCATGTCTTCTTTTGTGAAATATGTGTTCAGATCTTTTACCCATTTTAAAAACAGGATTATTAGACTTTTTCCTATTTAATTGTTTGAGCTGTTTATATACTTTGGTTATTGATCCCTTGTCAGATGGATAGTTAGCAAATATTGTCTCCCATTCGGTGGGTTATCTCTTCACTTTATTGATTGCTTCCTTTGTTGTGCAGAGCTTTTTAACTTGATGTGATTTCATTTGTCCATTTTTTGCTTTGGTTGTCTGTCTGTGCTTGTGGGGTATTACTCAAGAAATCTTTGCCCAGTCCAATGTCCTAGAGAGTTTCCCTGATGTTTTCTTATAGTGGTTTCATAGTTTGAGGTCTTAGATTTAAGTCTTTAATTCATGTTTATTTAATTTTTGTACATGGTGAGAGACAGGGGTCTAGTTTCATTCTTCTGCATATGAATATGCAACTTACCCCATACCATTTGTTGTCTTCTTTCCCAGTGTATGTTCTTGGCACCTTTGTCAAAATGAGTTCACTGTAGATGTATGGATTTGTGTCTAGGTTCTGTATTCTGTTCCATTAGTCTATGTGTCTGTTTTTATGCTAGTACCATGTGTTTTTGGTTACTATAGCTCTGTAGTATAACTTGAAGTCATTTAATGTGATTCCTCCAGTTGTGTTCTTTTTACTCAGGATGGCTTTGGCTATTCTGGGTCTTTTGGGGTTCCATATAAATTTTACGATTTTTTTTTTCTATTTCTGTGAAGAATGTCATTGGTATTTTGATAGGGATTGCATTGAATCTGTAGATTGCCTTGGCTAGTGTGGACATTTAAAAAATCTTGACTC
Source organism: Trachypithecus francoisi (assembly GCF_009764315.1). NCBI lineage: Eukaryota > Metazoa > Chordata > Mammalia > Primates > Cercopithecidae > Trachypithecus > Trachypithecus francoisi. The sequence continues at coordinate 107,820,621 of NW_022681473.1, forward strand.
TTTCAACCTATGAACATGGAATATCTTTACTTTTTTTTGGTCCTCTTCAGTTTCTTACATCAGTGTTTTATTGTTTTCATTATAGAGATCTTCTTTGGTTATAAACTTCTTTGGTTATGTTTATTCCTAGATATTTTATTTGTAGATGTTGTAAATAGGATTACTTTCTTGATTTCCTTTTCAGATTATCCACTGTTGCCATATAGAAATTCTAGTGCTTTTTGTATGTTAATTTTGTGTCCTGCAACTTTACTGAGTTTATCAGTTCTAATAGTTTTTTTTTGTAAAGTCTTTAGGTTTTTCCAAATATAAGATCATATTGTCTGCAAACAAGATAATTTGACTTCTTCCTTTCCAATTTGGATGCTCTTTATTTCTTTCTCTTCTCTGATTGCCCTAGCTAGGACTTCCAGTACTATGTTGAATAACAGTGATGACAGTGGGCATCCTTGTCTTCTTCCAGGTCTTAGAGGAAAGGCTTTCAGTTTTCTCCCATTCAGTATGATACTAGCTGTGGGTCTGTTGTATATGGCTTTTATCGTATTGAGGTACATTCCTTCTATACCCTATTTTTTGAGGGTTTTTATCATGAAGGGATGTTGAATTTTATCAAATGCTTTTTCGCCATCAATTGAACCAATCTTATGGTTTTTGTCCTCTGTTCTGTTGAAATGATGTATCCCATTGATTGATTTGTGTGTGTTGAACCATCTTTGCATCTCTGGGATAAATCCCACTTGGTCATGATTAATGATTTTTAAAAATATGTTATTGAATTTGGTTTGCTAGTATTTTGTTGAGGATTTTTTTGCATCAATGTTTATCAGGGATATTGGCCTATACTTTTATTTTTTTGATATGTCTTTGTCTGGTTTTGGTATTGGGATAATCTCAGCCTTGTAGAATGAGTTGAAAGTATTCCCTCCTCCTTTTATTTTTTGGAATAATTTGAGTAGTATTGTTAATGGTTCTTTAGTTCTTTAAATGTTTGGTAAAATTCAGCATTGAAACCATTGGGTCCTGGGCTTTTCTTTGATGGGAAACTGATTATTATGGCTTTGATCTCATTACTTGCTATTGTCCTGTTCAAGTTTTGGATTTCTTCATGGCTCAATCTCAGTAGGTTGCATGTATCTAGGAATTTGGCCATTTATTCTAGGGTTTCCAGTTTATTGGCAATTTATTGATAGGCTTTCCTATTTATTAGTAGCCTCTAATTTAAATCCTCTGAATTTCTGTGGTATAAGTTGTAATGTCTCTTTTTTCAGCTCTGATTTTTATTTATTTGAATCTTTTCTCTTTTTTTCTTAGGATAAAGATTGGTCATTTATTGTTTCAAAAACCAATTTCTGTTTCTTAGATCTTTTGTATTTTTTTAATTTCAATTTCATTTATTTTTGCTCTGGTCTTTATTATTTCTTCTACTAATTTTGGGTTTGGTTTACTCTTGCTTTTCTATTTTTTTTAAGATGCATTGTTAGGTTGTTTATTTGAAATCTTTCTACTTTTTTGATGTAGGCGATTATTGTTATAAACTTTCTTCTAGTACTACTTTTGCTGTACCCCATAGGTTTTGGTATGCTGTGTTTCCATTTCCATTTGTTTCAATAAATTTTTAAATTTTCTTCCTAGTTTTTTCATTAACCCACTGGCCATTCAGGAACATACTGTTTAATTTCCATGTGTTGGTATAGTTTTCTAAATTTATCTTTTTTTTTTTGGTTTCTAGTTTTATTCCATCGTGGTCAGAGAAGATACTTGATATTGTTTCTTTTGTTTGTTTGTTTGTTTTTGAAATTTTAAGACCTGTTTTGTGGCCTAATATATATGGTCTATCCTTGAGAATGATCCAGGTGCTGAAGAGAAGAATGTGCATTCTGTAGCCATTGGATGAAATGTTCTATAAATATCTATTGGGTTCATTTGGTCTATAGTGCAGATTAAATCTGACGTTTCTTTGTTGATTTTCTGTCTAGATGATCTGTCCAATGCTGAAAGTGGGGTGCTGAAGCCTATTTTTGTATTGAAGTCTATCTCTGTCTTTAGCTCTGATAATATTTGCGTTATATATCTGGGTGCTCCAATGTTGGGTGCATATGTATTTACAGTTGTTATATCCTTTTGCTGAATTGATTCCTTTATCATTATATGATGACCTTTTTAAAATCTCTTTTATAGTTTTTGTCTTGAAATCTGTTTGGCCTGATAAAAGTATAGCTAATCCTGCTCTTTTTTCAGTTTTCATTTGCATGGAGTATCTTTTACCATTCATCTTTTTGTTTTCAGTCTATGTGTCTTTATCGGTGAAGCATGTTTCCTGTAGGCCGTAGATCATTGGGTCTTGTTGTTTTATTCATTCAGCCACACTAAGTCTTGATTGGAGAGTTTCGTTCATTTATATTCAATGTTATTATTGATAAGTAAGGACTTACTCCTGCTATTTTGTCTTTTGTTTTCTCTTATTTTTGGTGATCTTCTTGTCTGTACTTCCTTCTTTCCTGTCTTCCTTTTAGTGAAGGTGATATTCTCAAATGGTGTTTTAATTTCACGCTTTTTATTTTTTATTTATCTGTTGTAATGTTTTTTGAGTTTACCATGAGGTTTGCAAATAATATCTTATAACCTGTTATTTTAAGCTGATGACAACTTAATACTAATTGCATAAACAAACAAGCAAAGACAAAACGAATACAAATTCTACACTTTAACTTCCTCCCTCTGATTTTTTTTAACTTCTTGTTGTTTTTATCTTATTGTACTGCCTATGTCTTAAGAAGTTGTAGTTATTATTTTTGATAGGTTTATTTTTTAGTCTTTCTACTTAAGATATAAGTAGTTTACACACCACAAGTGCAGTGTTATAATATTTTGTGTTTTTCTGTGTACTTACTGTGACCAGTTTTTTTCCTTTGGATGATTTATTGTTAATTAACATTCTCTTTTTTCATATTGAAGAACTACTTTCAGTGTTTCTTGTAGGATAGGTCTGCTCTTGATAAAATCCCTCAGTTTTTGTTTGTCTGGGAAAGTCTTTATTTCTTCTTCATGTTTGAAGGATATTTTCACCAGATATACTATTCTAGGGTAACAGTTTTTTCCTTCAGCACTTTAAATATGTCATGCCACTCTCTCCTGGCCTGTAAGGTTTCCACTGATAAATCTGCTGCCAGGTGTATTGGAACTCAATTATTTGTTTCTTTTTTCTTGCTGCTTTAGGATTATTTCTTTATCCTTGACCTTTGGGAATTTGATTATTAAATGCCTTGAGGTAGTTTTATTTGAATTAAATCTGCTTAGTGTTCTATAATCTTCTTGTACTTGAATATTGATATTTTCCTCTAGGTTTGGAAAGTTCTCTGTTATTATCATTTTGAATAAACTTTCTACCGCAGTCTCTCTCTTTACCTCTTCTTTGAGGCTAATAACTCTTAGATTTGCCCTTTTGAGGCTATTTTCTGATCTTTTGTGTTTGCTTCATTCTTTTTTCTTTTGTTTCCAATGTGTGTTTTCTTTTTTTAATTTAATTTAATTTAATTTTATTTTTGAGATGGAGTCTCGCTCTGTCACCCAGGCTGGAGTGCAGTGGCCGGATCTCAGCTCACTGCAAGCTCCGCCTCCCAGGTTTACGCCATTCTCCTGCCTCAGCCTCCCGAGTAGCTGGGACTACAGGTGCCCACCACCTTGCCCAGCTAGCTTTTTGTATTTTTTAGTAGAGACGGGGTTTCACCATGTTAGCCAGGATGGTCTCGATCTCCTGACCTCGTGATCTGCCCGTCTCGGCCTCCCAAAGTGCTGGGATTACAGGCTTGAGCCACCGCGCCCGGCCCCCAATGTGTGTTTTCAAATAGACTGTCTTCAAACTCACTAATTCTTTCTTCTACTTGATCAATTCTGCTATTGGGAGACTGACGCATTCTTCAGTATGTCAATTGCATTGTTCAGCTCCAGAATTTCTTCTTGATTCTTTTAAGTTATTTCAACCTCTTTGTTAAATTTATCTGATAGTATTCTGAATTCCTTCTCTGTGTTATCTTGGATTTCATTGAGCTTCCTTGAAATAGCAATTTTGAATTCTCTGTCTGAAAGGTCACATATCTCTATTTCTCCAGGATTGGTTCCTGGTATCTTATTTAGTTCATTTGGTGAGGTCATGTTTTCCTGGATGGTGTTGATGCTTTGGATGTTTGTCAGTGTCTGGGCATTAAAGAGTTGGGTATTTATTGTAGTCTTCACAGTTTGGGCTTGTTTGTACCCATCCTTCTTGGACAGGTTTTCCAAATATTCAAAGGGATTGGATGTTGTGATCTAAGTCTTTGGTCACTGCTGCCATATCTGCTTTAAAGGGCACCCCAAGCCTAATAATGCTGTAGCTCTTGCACTAGTAGAAGTACTGCCTTAGTGGTCTTGGGTAAGATCCAGAAGAATTCCCTAGATTACCAGGCAGAGACTCTTGTGCTCTTCCCTTACCTTCCCCAAAACAGAGTCTCTATCTCTGTGATTAGCTCCCTGGAGCTGGGAGAAGGGTGACGTAAGTACCCGTTTAGCCACCACCATTGGGACCACACTGGGTCAGACCCAAAGCCAGGACAGCAACTGGGCCTCACCCAAGGCATGCATTCACCACTGCCTGGCTACCACCTATGTTCACTCAAGGCCCAAGAATCCCTACAGTTAGCAGATGGCATACTGAGCCAGGTTTGTGTCCTTTCCTTCAGGGCAGTGAAGGACCCTCCTGGGGCCAGGAGGGTCCTGAGATGCTGTCCAAGAGCCAGGGCTGGAGTCAGGAACCTTAGGAATCTACCTGGTGCTCTATTCAACTGAGGCTCAGCAGGCACCCAAGCCGCAAGCAAAGAATCCTTCCCACTCTTCCCTCCCCTTTCCTCAAGTATAGGGGTCTCTCCCATGACCACTGCCACCCCAGGCCTGGGGTAAATACTGCCTGGCTATGTTCAGTTGAGACCCAGGCTTTTTTAGTCAGCTTGTGGTGAATGCTGCCTGTGCCTAGTTCCTCCCTTCCAGGCAGCAGGCTTCCGTCTGGCCCAGAGCAGGTCCAGAAATGCCATCAAGGAGCCAAAGTCTAGAACTGGGGACCCCAGGAGCCCATTTGATGCTCTACCCTACTTGGGCCTAGCTGTACCAGGTTCTTAGGATTTTCAGTTCTTATGAAGGTGCTTTTCTGTGTGGATAGATGTTTAATTTGGTGTTCCTGCAGGTGGGACAAATGCTGGAAGCTTCTATTCAGCCATCTTGCTCTGCCTCCCCCTCATTGTGTTTTCTTGTCTTTTTCTTTTTTTCTGAGATGGGGTCTTGCTCTGTCACCCAGACAAGAGTGTAGTGGTGTGATCGCAGCTCACTGCAGCCTCCACCTCCTGGGCTCAAGTGATCCTCCCATCTCAGTCCCCCAAGCTGGGATCACAGGTGTGTGCCACCGTGCCTATATTTTATTTTTATTTTTATTTTTTGGAGACGGGGTCTTGCCATGTTGCCTAGGCTGGTCTCATACTTCCAGATTCAATTGATCCTCCCACCTGGGCCTCCCAAAATGTTGGGATTATAGGTGTGAGTCACTGTGCCTGAGTCCATTATGCCTTTCAATGACACATTTAAAAAAGTTTCCTGGCAGGTCCTTGGTTAAGGCTTCCTTCTGGGAGTTGCTTTTTCCATAAATCATGACAAGGAGGTTGTGTTCTCTGAAGCTGAGCCCACCCCGGCCCTCCTGGGCATGCGGAGAGCAAAGCCTCCTCTGCTGAGGAGTGAAGCCAGTTCCCTCAGGGCTGAGGGAGGGCTGGAGAGATGCATGTTTTAGAACAAGGGCATAGTCTGTCCCTTTGGGCTTCTCATAAGGCCATGACCACAGTGGCTGTTTTCTGGCCTCTGGGTCTCCCCTTGAGCTGAGGAGGAGGAGATGTGGCCACCTGGTTAGGCTTGGAGATTCATGGCTTGGTCCCTGGATTTTTGAGGGTCTTATTTATTTTCTCAGGCTAAGTTCCCACCTGGTGGGAAGCACTGTGCAGGTTCCTGGGGATGTAGCCCTGCACAGCCCAGACTGGACTCCTTCCCCATGGAGCTTACAACACACGGGAGACGCAGAGAGATTCAAGCGCACAGAAAAACACATGAAGATTCAGCCCTGTCGTTTTATGCTAAGTGAGTTCCACATAATTCAATTATAAAATGAGAGATTGTGTTTCTGTGAGCTTCATAAAAATGAATTATATTTCTGTCACAAAAAGTAAAGATAGTGCAAATGACACTGTGCATTGTAGTCCTTACACTGAATTGAGAACATCTCAAATGGTCCCGAGGCCACCACTTTCTGGACATCGCATCTCCTGTCCTAAGACATGAGCTAGGGCTTTGCCTCATCTAGACTGGGACTGGGTGCTGGCTATGGGAACAGCATGTGCAAAGGCCTGGAGCCCCCTCTGTGTCTAGCCTGATGGGTGCCAGGTGCGGACGCCAGGACCACGAGCATCTCCTGGGTAGCCCCAGCACCCAGCCTAGTGTCAGCACATAGTAGGGCTCACGGGTATTTCCAGACTGAGGGAAGCTCTAAGGGGAGGTGCTCAGGGCCCAGGAGGCAGGGCTGGCCTGGGAAACATCACTGCACTCCTTCCTGGCAGCATCTTCTCTCTTGCCTTGGCAGATGTTCCAGGAAAGCTGGTCCACGCCCTTCCCGCAAGTCTTAAGATGACTGCCTTTTGCCTGCATTTAAATGAAGTGTACCAAATGTCAGTTGGCCACTGACTCATAACCTTTCTGAGCCCATGCATGCCTTTGAAATGCTTGGGAGAGCATTTCTTACAGAAAATTCATATACTGCACCCACCCAATTGGATATGGAGTGTTCTGGGGTCCTCTCCGCTGGCCTGCCTGCGAGGCGGCCCCACTGTACAGCCCAGAGACCCTGGCTCCCACCCCACCTGGCCCCTCTCCCTCCAGACTCTCTGATGCCTGCTGCGTCAGGTGTCCCAGCCTGCCCTGGTAGATCTCCCGACTAGGCTCTGCCTCTCTCCTGTGCTCACAGCTGGGCCTGGGGACAGCAGACAGTCAGACCAGCCCCACCTGGTAACTCAGGCTCCTAGACCCCAAACCTGAGGGGCTGCCGTGATGGCGCCCCCAGTAGCTCTCCCTGTCTCTCCCTGGCTCTTCTTCCTCTGAGAGGCCTGGGAAGGTTCAGAGGCTCCAGATGCTGGAACACCCGCCTCCCTGCAGAGGCTTAGCCAGCCCTACTCTCCCCTTCTCTGTGATCCCTGCGGTGCCACCCCGCTTGCTGGCTTCTAGTGTCATGAATGCCTCTGCTTTCACTCCGTCTCCCGTCTTTGCTTTCTAGTCTGCACTGATCGCAACATTTCCACTACTCTCTTGTTAGAACCCTGGACTCCCTTACCCCTCTGCCTTTGTTGCTCCTGCCTGGTGAACCCCTAGCCCTAGATGGCCCCAAGAGGGTGTCCTCCCCAGCAACCAGTCAGGCTGTTCTCCTTGTGCTTCCCTCCCCCTTCCCTCACTCCCAGGTGGTCTTCCATTTCCCAGGGACTAAGGGAGGTGAGAGGGGCAGTGGCACTCTGAAAAAAGACCAGAGGCAGCAGGGGGTGGAGGGAGGAAGAGACTCTGAAAGTGAGCAGTACTCAGCCGTACCCAGCAGGACTCAGGGTACTCAGTTGTACTCAGCAGGACTCAGAGTGCCCAGCCGTACCCAGCAGGACTCAGGGGCCTGGTCGTATCCGGCAGGACTCAGGGTGCCCAGAATACCCAGCAGGACTCAGGGCATCCAGCACACTCAGCAGGACTCAGGGCCCCTGGCTGTACCTGGCAGGTCTCAGGGTTCTCGGCCGCACCCGGCAGGACTCAGGGTTCTTGGCTGTACCCAGCAGGTCTCAGGGTTCTCGGCTGTACCTGGCAGGTCTCAGGGTGCCCAGGCATACCCAGCAGAACTCAGGGCACCCGGCCATACCTGGCAGTACTTTAGAAATACTCAGTAGTACTTAGGGTGCTCTAGTGTGGACTTTGTCCCCCCAGTGCCTTCGGCTGAATTGCGTCCTCACAAAATTCACATATTGAAGTCCCAACCCCCAGCCAGGACATCAGAATGTGATTGTACAGTTAACCCTTGAACAACAAGGGGTCAAGGGCACCAACCCCCTTGTAGTCAAGACTCACATATGACTTTTGACTCCCCACAAACTTAACTACTAATAGCCTACTGTCGCCTGGAAGCCTTACCAATGACAAACAGTTGAACACATATTATGTATGCTATGTGCATTACGTACTGTATTCCTACAACAAAGTAAGCTAAAGAAAATGTTATTAAAAGAAACACAAAGAAGAGAAAATCTATGTATTAGTCACTGAGTGGAAGTGGATCCTCATCAAGGTCTTCATCCTCCCGTCTTCATGCTGAGTAGGCTGTGGGGTGGGGCGGGGGCTCCTGCTGTCTCAGAGGCAGAAGAAAAACCGCATGTAAGTGGACTCACAAAGTTCAAACACGTGTTGTTCCATAATCGCCTGTATTTGCAGACGGGGCCTTTACCGAGGTAATTAGGTTACCATGAGGCCATATGGGTGGACCCTAATCCAATATGACCAGTGCTCTTATGAGATTTGCACAGAAAGCCTGGGTGAAGGCGCAGGGGAAGGTGCCGTCTGCAAGGCAAGGAGAGAAGCCTCAGAAGAAAGCAGCCGCGAGGATGCCTTGGTGTCCGACTGACTTCCAGCCTCCAGAACTGTGAGGACATTTTTGCTGAGGCTTCCCCGTCAGTGGTGCTGCAAGCTGGAAGACACTTTGGAGGTCATCTCATGATCCATCCACTTCTGTTTACTGATGGGGAGACGAGGCCAAGAGCGGGAGTGCAGGGCTACAAAATGGGTCAAAGACAGTGCTCCCAGGCCAAGGCTGGCTTCTTAGCCTGCGGGACACCAGGACCGAGGTGCTGGAACAAGAGAAGCTGGGGGAGAGACAGGAGGGGTGCAGGTGACTATGACGTGGTCCACATTGCTCTTCTTCCTGCGTTACATTGGCTGTTCCGGAGCTGTAGCCTGAGGACTAGGCTTTATTGCTGAATGCAGTCCTGTATCCAGACATTTTGTTCTGTTCAAGCAGCCCAAAGCTGCACTTGGCTGCTGCTGAGCATGGGGTCAGCCAAGATCCCTCTGGATCTATGTGAAGCGAGCCTTGCACCCAAGAGCCCACAAGGCCCTCCTCATGGACCAGCCTGCGTGGCAGGAGCTGAGGGCAATTCTCACACCTAGGATCCTCACTTGCCCTTTTCAGGCAAAGACAGGGAATTGATGGGCATCTTGAGGCTCCGTCCTTCAGTGCTCTGCGAGCCCAGCCAGCTGTCAGGAAAGGGACAAGACCAGGGACTGGGGATGTGGAGGGAAGGGGCAGGTTTGAGGAGATCCTGGGTGACGAGAGAGGGACTCTCCAGGCTAGGTCATAGACGCTCTGGGTCCGCCTATCCCAGCCTCTTACGTCTGTCAGTGAAGCCATGTCCGCTGTCCATGACAGGGAGCCTGGCTGTTACCATCTTTTGGAAGTTGGACGCCTGCTAGTGGCAGTGACTGGAGCAATGCTACCCCCTAGTGGCCCGATCTGCAAGTGCAGTCAATCGATGTGCCAGAGATCTCAGAGCTGCCCTCTGGGACCCCCACCCCACCTCTCCTGGGGTCACAGACTGCCTTTTGGTCAGCCTGTCTTAGTCTTGTCTGTAGCCACCTGTCAGCCTGCCTCCAGCTGTGTTTACCTCGGCATGTCCCTTCCGTTCTGGCTTATGTTAGCCATTCCTCTGTGGCGTATCTCTGTGGCGTATCCCTCTTACCCTGTCTGCCCTGCTGGCTTGGGCTGGCTGTTCCTCCATGTCTCATTCCATCAGTTTCCGCCTCACCCTCTGCTGGGCCCTGGCTCTCTATTCTGCTCCTCACCTGTTTTAGACTTGCTCCTTGCCCCCCATACCCCATCCCTGTGTGCCTGAGTTGGGATCATGCCTGGGGTCATGTCTGCCCTCTTATTAACATTGAAGCTGGTTCTTGAAAAATACAGAGGCTTTTCTGCTTTTTCCAGGATGAGTCAGGAACTCCTGGAGTGAGAAGGGCTCAGGCCTCACCCAGCAGTGACCTCAGAGAGGGTGTGCAAGGTCAGAGGAGCCTCTGGCTGAGCTCAGCACTGTGACAAGAGACTTTCCAAAATACGCTTAAGGGTCTGGCTGGGGCTGGGCGTGCTCCAGCAGGTGTCAGGGAAGAAGAATGAGCGAGCTGGCTGAGTCGCCTGGCCCCACCTAATGTTGTCTCCTCCCTGAAGCCTCCCCTCCCTTCTGTGCTACCGCAGCTCTTAGGTCTGTAGCGTCCCATCCTGAAGCCACTGGTGCCATGTGATGGTTTGCATTTAAATTAATTAAAATGAAATGAAATGAAAGACTCAGTTTCTCAGTCACACTAGCCACATTTCAGATGCTGAATGTTCATGCATGGCTGGTGTCTATTGACCATATTGAGTAGCACAGAAGAGAACATTAGCCGCATCACAGAAAGTTCCATTAGTCAGCACTGTCTTAGAACAATCTTTGGAAACATCCCTTTCCTCTTATACTTTCCTACCCTCAGAGGGAGGATAGGATCATGATGTGTCCATATCAGGATCCCTAGGGTCCAGCATGTCAGGTTATATACATTTGTTGGCTGGTTGGCTAGATGGATATAAGGATGGATGGATGAATGGATGGATGGATAGATGGATGGATGGATGGGGGAAGGGAGGGAGGGAGAGAAGGATGAGTATATGGATGGATAGATGGGTGGGTAGATAAATAGATGGATGTTGGATGGATGGATGGCTGAATAGATGGATGATGGGTGGGTGGGTGGAAGGATGGGTAGGTAGAAGAATAGATGGATGAATGATGGATAATGGATGGATATATAGATGCATGGATACATAGGTGGATGAGTGGGTGGATGGGTGGGTGGATATATGGATGGATCGATGGGTGGGTGGGTGGGTGGATTGTTGGATAAATGAATGGATAGATGGATGGATGGGTGGATGGATGGATGGGTGGGTGGCTGGACATGTGGGTGAGTAGATGAATGTATGTATGTATGTATGGATGGATGGATAGATGGAAGCTTGAATTCCTAAGTCTCTATGCCATGGAAGTCCCAGGGGGACCCAAGAAGCGGGCAGAGTTGCCTGAAGGGCCAGCTGTGGAGACTTCATGTTTCAGGGCGAGCACCTACCTGTGTCTAGGGTGGAAGTAGCCAAGGTGGCTGGGAGTGGATGAGCTGGAGGAAGGGTAGCCAGATCCAGACCTCAGGGATGGGCTGTCTGGGCTCACCCTTCTGCAGCTTGAACCCCAAGGAGCAGGACCAGGGTTCTGGGAGAGGGATGAGGCAGCTGCAAGGCTTGAGTCCAGCTCAGTCCAGGGCAGACAGGAGTTGAGGTCGACCTGGGAGGAACCCTTCCCAACACAAACCCTTACCAGCAGCTGGACCTGGACAACCAGGGCGGTAGTGGTCTGACCCAGAGCAGGAGTCTGATCCAGCAGGAGCAGGAGCTCAGTGGCAGCCTCTGTTCTATCCCTGCGGGCTGCTCTCCATTCAGTACTCCGGAGGGCTCCTGAGCAGCCTTGCTGCCTTGTTTGGACTGCTCTGAAGGGAAAAGGATCTGCTCATCCCTGGGCAGGAGAGAGGGTGGTGCAGGCCACAATTAATTCAACAGACACCTGCTGAGCACTCACTGGCTGCCAGGCATGTGTCAGGACTGGGGGTCTGTGTTGAGGATGCCACAGTCTTGCCCTGGAGAGTACCTGACCCTAGCAGACGTCACGTGACCCAGAGCCACAGAAGAGCAGAGGAAGGAATGAGGAGGGCGGGACTGTGGCTTCGCAGGGGCACGGCTTGCAGAGACCAGTGTGCCGATTCTGCAGCCTCACTGTGCAGGTTCCACTTACAGAAAGATGGTAGCATCATGGGCAAATTACTTGGCCTTTTGTGACTCCTATTTGTTTGTTTGTGTTTTCAAAATCTACAATGAAGGATAGTAATAGTGTGGAACCCATAGAGCTGTTGTGAGTTCGTTCATAAGAAGTGTTCAGAATGGTGCCTGATACACAGGAAGCATTATATAAGTCCATGCTATTAGCATTATGGAGCTACCTCTCTCACCTTTGGTTCTACTGGATTGATCAGATAGCTTTTTCCCCAGGGAGGTAGCTGGAGGGGAGCAGTGGTGGCGTGAGGGGAGGAGACAAAATGGAGGTTTGGGTACTGCAAGTGTTCCTGCTTTTCTGAGCCTCATCCCTTGTCTGGGGATGAAGAGAGGTGGGCAAAGGGAAAGCCCAGGCATCAGGACCCGCCATGATCTTCAGGGACCAATGCATGGCATTGTCTGGGCTAGGGAGGATACTGGCCTTCCAGGGTCCCCCAGTCCAGAGAGGGAAAGAAGCCCAAGACGGCACGATGAGTTCTTTCCTTTTTATTTATTTATTAATTTTTTTGAGAAAGGGTCACCTTCTGTTGCCCAGGTTGGAATGCAGTGGTGTGATCACAGCTCACAGCAGCCTCAAACTCTTGGGTTCAAGCGATCCTCCTGCCTCGGCCTCCCAAAGAGCTGGGATTACAGGCATGTGCCACTGAGCTTGGCCTTCTTTCCTTTTTAAATTTCCAAAGCATATATACTCCATGTTACATGCACAAAAGGCATAGTTCAAAAAACATAAAAAGCACACAATGAAAGCCTCCCTCTGAAATCCCTTCTGCCTCATCAACCCCTCTCAACCTTTCCCGCAAAACCTAGTTCTCGAGATTAACACCATTAATAATTTAGAGGGCGTACTTTCCAGGCCTTATGTATATTTTAATAATCTAAACACACACGTGCATACATACCATTTTGTATAAAAAGAAAGGAAAGAAAATTATATAATATAACACATATTATTCTGCAAACTGATTTTCCACTCATGACATGCCATGGAAATCCTTTCATGTTAATATGTCTGGACCACTTCATGGCTTTTACTGCTTCAGAGTATTCTATCATGTGGATGTATTATAATTTTTAAAAACCACTTACCCAGTAATGGACACTTACGTGGTTTCCCATCTTTGGTGATTGCTAACAATTCTGCCTTGAGCATCCCTGCATATGCAGTGTCTGCATGCAAGTGTTTCTGAGACTGAATTCCCCAAGAGGAATTGCAGTGACAGGGAATGTGCATTTTAAAAGGCGATGGGTAGTAGGTAGGCATATTTTTAGGGTTTGTTTCAGACTCCCATGGGAGCCCCTGTACGTCCAGGGAGTGGGTGGGCCTTGTTATGGGGGGAGCACAATGCTGGTGACCCAGATCTCCACACTCTCAGGCTGTTGGGCCCACTCGACGTGGGACTACTGCCCCCCAGCACATATTTATTGCACCTTTGCTTCCTTCCCATGGGCCTGCCTGGGAATCCTCCTGAATCTCCTTGGCCCATTCATTTCCTCTTGCGGCGACATACCCGTTCTGTCCCTGTGCTCTTCCCTGGAGCCCCCATCTCTACTCTCAGCTGATGATGTAACTTCCTGTCTCACTGAGAAAATAGAAGCCACCGGGAGAGAATGTCCATGGTCTCCACCCCCACACCACCCACCTTCTTGCATCTGCCTGGGTCTTCTGCCTCCTTCCTGGGCCGAGGCAACCCCTCCACTTCGTATGACCAGATCTTAAAAAAAAAAAAAAAATTGATATATAACTCATACTCCATGAAATTCATCCCTTTAAGATGTACAATTTAGTGCTTTTTAGCATATTCACAGAGTTGTATAACCTTCACCGCCACCTAATTCCAGAACATTTTCATCCCCACAGGAAACCCATTCCCATTAGCAGTCAGTCCCCATTCCCCGTCCCTGGTCCCTGGAGACCACTGATCTATGCTGTCTCTGAAGAAATCTAGTCTCTCCAGACTCACCTGTTCTGGACATTTCATATAAATGGAGTCACACACCATATGGTCTTTTGCGACTGGCTTCTTTCACTTGGCATTTTGTACACGACTCATCCATGTTGTAGCCTGTATCAGAACTTCGTTCTTTTTTATGGCTGAGTAATATTCCATTGTATGGATAGACTATATTTTGTTTATCCCTGCGTCAATTGATAGACATTGGGGTGGTTTCTACTTTTTGGCTCTTATAGACAATGCTGTTATGAATATTTGTGTACACGTTTTTGTGTGGCTGTATGTTTTTCGTTCTCTTAGGTACACACTTATGAGTAGAATTGCTGGGTCATATGGTAACTGGCAGGTTTAACTTTTTGAAGAACTGCCAAACTGTTATCCAAAGTGACTGTATCATTTTACATTCCCACCAGCAGGGCCTGGGGGGCTCCAGTTTCTCCCCATTCTTGTGATTGCCTGGCGTTCCATTCTAGCCCTCTGGGGACCATGAAGTGCATCTCCTCTGGAAGCACAGATCTTCTCACCTGCTTGAGGACAGCACTCTCATTTCTCCCCAACCCCTCCTTCAACACGTTTTCCCCTTTGTATCCCAATCACCCGTCAGCATGGAGATAAGCTCTTATTTTTTCCCACCTTTAAAAAACTCTCTTGACCCATGGCCCCTCCAGCAAACGCCCCATCTCTCTTCTCTCTTTTACAGCAAAACCCCACAAAAGAATTGTCTCAACTTGTCTCTGATTTCTCTTTTTTCATTCTCCTCTGAACGTACTCTTGTCAGACTTTTGTCCCCACTCTGACTGCAATCAAGGTCACCAGTGACCTCTACATTGCAACCCCAGGGGACCTTTCTCAGCCCTGACTTAAGGATCAGTGGCTTTTTACATGATTGGTCGCTTCCTCCTCTTTTCTGACTCGGGTTCCTGGGAGCCCCTCTTCCTGGTGTCCTCTCCTTTGCTGGCTCCTCCTTCTCAATCTCCTTAGTTCCTCAAAATCTTCCTGATCTGGAAATGTCAGAAGGCCCTAGGGCTCAGTCCTTGGTCTCTCTGCTCTGCTTTCAGAGTGTCTGAGATCTCATCCGGTCTCACTCTGAATGTCAACCAAGTGCTGACGACTTGCTGATGATAGCTCCAGGCAGGGCCTCTCCTCTGAGCTCCACATTCATTTATCGACAGCCCCCTGTGACATTTCCCCTGGCAACTCTGACCACCAATTCCCAAACAGGACTCCTGGCTTCTTCCACTGAGCCTGCCAATCCCACAACTCAGCAAAAGACAGTGCCGAGACAGCTTCTTTCTGTACCTGAGGCCAAAGGCTTGGCATCGTCCTTGACTCCTCTCTCTCTTACACCTGGGAGAATCCTGCCGTTTTTCACCTCCCCACTGTCTCTGCTACCCCAGGGCCAAGGTGCTTTGAGGTCGCAGTGGACTCCTAACTGATGTCTGTTTCCACCCTTGATCCCACGGTCTGTTCTCAACACAGCGCCCAGAGGGATCCTCTTAAAACACAAGCTAGGTTACGCCATCCCCCAGCTCAGAGCCTGGCCATGAAGCCACATGTCATGGAGGCCTCACAATGGCCCACAGGGTCCTTCAGGGTCTGCCCCCTACTCCTGCCCTCTCCACCCTCCACATAATCCTCAGAGCCTTTTTCTGTTATTCAGACCCTCCAGGCAGGCCTCGGGCCTTCGCACTTGCTGTGCCTGCTGTCTGGGATGCCCTAGCTCAGAAGTCTGCTTGACTCTCTCCTCATCTCCTCCCAGGCTTTACGCAAATGTCACTGCCTGGGTGAGACCGTGTCTGGCCACTTTGTGTAAAACCACAACCTCCCCGACACTACTCACTGCTTCCAGCTTTATTTTTCTCCTGGGTGCTTATCCCTCTAATACACTGTCTGTTTTATGTGTTGACCTTACTTATGCATTACCTCTTTCCCCCATTAGGATGTAATCTCTGCAAGGGCAGGGCTTTTAGTCTGTTTCTTCACTGCTGTATACCCAACCTCTAACATCACTCCTGTCCCAAGGGAGGTGCTGAGTCAATATTTGCTGGATGCCTGATCCAAGGCCTGCGGTCTGGAAGTTCTCCGATGGTGGAGCGGCCCCTACGGCCACGCCGCAGCCGGCCAGGAGGTGGCGCTGTGACTGCAGAAATGGCGGGCTCTGGCTGCCCGGCCGCTTCTCAGGAATGCACCCGGGACTCCCCGCTTCAGAGGCGCTGGGGGTGGGGGGCGCGGGGTACGGCTGTGTGTGCCCCCAGGTCAACCTGCTGCCTTTCTTATCTGCGGCAGGACTCCGGGGAACCTGTGCTTATTTCTGGGCTAAGGGTCACTAACACCACCCTGATCCCAGGCCCGGAGACGTCTGCATGGGGCAGCCTCTGGAAGCCGACTGGATTTGGTTGGACGCCCAAGTCTTTCCTGGCTGCCATTTGCCGGCTGGGTGACCTTGGGCAAGTGCTGAGCCTCAGTGTTGTCATCTGTTCGATGGGAGAGACATACCTGCCTTGACTGTCGTGGGGAAGGTTAGATACTTGTCAAACCCCATTTGGTTCTGGGCAGACGCCGAGCAGGTGCCCTTGGCCAGTGCCAGCTCCCATTGAGGCAGTGTGCAGTGCCAGGGCTGGCTGGGCTCTGGGGTCCGACCCAAGGGGCTGTCCCAGGCCCTGCATGTTCATGCACTCACTCAGACACCTGTGCAATGTGGCTCCTACGTGCCTGGTGCTGTGTAGGGGATTGGGGGAACCATAGGGATGAAAAAGATACTGCCCCTGTGTTCCAGAAGCTGAGAATTAATGGGAGAGACAGGAATAATCCTACGTGAGACAAAGTTAAATAACAAAGATGAGACAAAGCACAAGAGGTGTGGGCAGGCTGCTGGTGATGAATACCCAGCGAACAGGATAGACAGGAAGTGCTTCCAGCCCTGCCAGAGGAGCAGTGGGCTATGTGGTCCAGGGAGGTCACTACAGGCTTGGGGCTGGGAGACAGGCAGAGATCATGGCTGTGGCTATGGAGGGAACCAGCCTGCAATGAGGCCCGCTGTGTCTCTTTCCCCGACTGACGTCCTCCCTCCACGGCCTGGTCTTGGGCTGGTTTCCAGAGGCTGCTCCTGACTGTAATCCAGGGTTCAGGCTTTTGAAAGGAAGGGTGGGCTGGAGGGCATCTGCTGCCTGCCGGGGACTGGGACAGGGGCTGGCACCAGCTGAGGCCCCCTGGAGTCTGACCTGGCCCTTGCTCAGAGAAGGTTCCAGGGATGGTGCTGTCCATGGAAGTCACAGAGCAGGAAGGTGCCCTGAGCAGCACCTGGACCTACTGAGCATTGGTTGGGGTGTGGGGATGGAGGAGCTCGTACCACCAGGATGGGAGGTCCTCCTCTGGGAACAGGGGTCAGTTAGGACACTTCTGCTGGACTCTGAAGATGGGGAGCGTGATGACGGACATCACCACTCTGCCCGCAAAGTCCTAGTGTAACTTCTGGGAAACAAAACTGCCAAGAGCCTGTGAAAGCCGCTGCATTTAGGGGATGAGAAAAAATGCAGAGGTCGCGGGCACAGTCTCCTGGTGGGACTTCTAGCACCACGTCCAGTCATCCTGTGGCCCACTTTCCTCCCATGCATTTTCCAAGTTATGCCCAAGCAGGAAGCCGTCAGGATCTTGGGTTAGCATGGGGTGAGTCTTGGGGTGGGTGGAATGGCTCCAACCCCTTCCAACCGTTTGCCTTCACAGACCTGTGGCCACCATCCCTGCCAACATCAGTGCAGTGCCCAGCCTGTGGCCAACTTCCCGTGCCAAATCTTAGACCTGCTGCCTCCACCCTTCTTCCCACCTTCCCCCCTCTTTTACCTTGGTCCTGTCAGTTTCCCCGAGGGGGAGATTGAGACAGCTGGGAAGGACCCAGGAGCCTGGGATGCTTCTCATCACCAGAGATCCTGCCCTGCCAATGCTTGCCCCTCTGAGCAGCTGTCTCTGGGTCTCCTTGCCAGGGAAGCTGTCATCTTGGGTGGCCCGGCCGGCACTGGGCAGAGAGGCTCAGGCTGGTCCTAGAGGGTCTGCTGCCTCTGCCCTTCCTGCCCGTCTGGACTTGGTGCTCAGCTCTGCCCATGTCCTGGTGTGGCCCAGCTGCCTGCCTGGCACAGAGGACCACTGCTTGGTCTGTGGCTGGGACACGAGCCTGTTTGCTCCACTGCACCCTCCCTCATGGCACAAAGCAGAGCAGGCGCTCACTTAGATTAATTAATCTGCTGCCCAGCCTGCTCCTCCGACCCATCTTTTATTCATGGACAAGCAGTGCTCTCTGCTTTACTAGGACTTGGGCATCAATATTTCATCCTTGCTTCGCATGCCAGCTTCCTGCTCCCTCCCTCCCACCTCCTGTGGCTCTAGGACCCACAAGGTGCTAGGACCTGGGGCACACTGGCCATGCCTGGCTCAGCCTGGATGCCAGGAGGGCTTCTTGGGCCTCTCGACTGCCTTCCACGCACCAGAAGCCTTTCTGAATCAGCAAGCTGGGGAAGCAAGGCAGAGTGGTCGGACATGGAGGAAGGGGTCCCAGGAATCTGAGGGGTGCAGGGGATCTGGTCTTGGGGAGGCCGGGGCTGGCTGGCCCAGTCCTGCCTTGGTGTTGCTGGGTTGTCAGGATCAGAGCTGAGGGCTGCGCAATGCCAGGCACAGGTCCTGGCACAGAGTCCTTCCCCTTTCCACCACAGTGTCTTGGCCAGTGCTCGTAACCCAGGTCTGTGGAGGGCCTTCTGGAGGGTCATGAGCCCTGGAAACACAAAACCAAATGTGATGTGTGTGCATGTGTGCAAGAGTGAGTGTGAGAGAGAATGGGGGTGAGGGTCCCTGGCTTTCACTGAGTTCTCAGCAGGGTCTATGAGCCATAAAAGGTCCTAAGCCACATGATTCTAGGCAGGTCCAGCCTCCTCTTTTTAACATGGAAGGAAGAGAATTAATGGGGTTACTCACCCAGGGAGCCCCAAGGAGTAAGTGTGCTTGGCAATATGGGCGTTATGGGGGTACAAATACACACCCTGTGTGTGGGTGTGACTGTGTGTATGTGAGTATGAAAGCACGTGTAAATGTATGAATGTGAATGTGAGCATGCAAAATCATGTGTGTGAGCATTTTGAGTGTGCAAGGGCGTGTGAGCGGCTGTGTGTGAGTGCATGTGTATGAGGTGTGTGCACGTGTGAGCATGTGTGTGTGTTGTGTGGTGGCACTGGGGTCACAGACACGCATTGCTGTCCTGTGCTGGAGGAGCCCAGCGCAGAGCTAATGAGGCAGTGACACCCAGGCGCTGGGGACAGGTTGGGCCTCCCTTCCCAGGCTGGCAGTGCCCTCATCTCCACGGGAGGCCTGTGGTCAGGGGGTGCCAGCTGGGCTGAGATGAAACCTGGGGAACTGCTCTGGCCCGGGCTGTACTGGGCAGGAGTGGGGACGGGGGTAGGGGTGTGGGGAGGCAGCCGCAGCAAACTGCCCTTTGAGCTTAGTGTGGAAGCTTCATGAGGGCACCACGAAGCGCTGCACTCGCCGCTTTTCCTCACACCCTATTCCCAATCGGCCAGGAATTCCTGCTGCCAACCCTCCAACTACACCCAGAACCCAACCAAACCCGCCCTGCCTCGGGTCCCTCCATGGCCCCTGCAGTCCCTGCTTAGCACAGCGGCTCTGCCCTGCCTCTGCTCCTAGGAAAGCCAGGCTCTCAACCGCCTGGAGCCCAGGCTGCTGCCCTGCAGGCCTCCCCACCGCCTGCACCTCGCTCAGGCATGCCAGCCACCCCTACCGCACACGCCTGCACACCCGCACACCCACACACTCACACACCCACATTCCCGCAGGCTCCCCCAGGGGCCTCTGCATTTCTGGCTCCCCACATGGCTGCCTGGCTCCCTCCCTCACCTCCTGCAAGTCTGCTGCCTGACCCTGTACCCTTTATTTCCCTCCGTGGCACGCATGACCTTCTCACACCCCAGTCCATCGCTCGTCTGTGTTATTGCACTGTCTTCTGCCAACACAACAAAAGCTCCCTGAGGGCAGGAATTTTTATGTTTTGTTCACTGATTCATCCTAGAGCAGTGTGCACTGGGAGGGGCTCAACACATGTTGGAGGGTGAATGAATGGGTGGATGAATAAATGAATGGATGAACTGCCCATCCCATTCCTCAGTGGCCTGTTTGGAACTACCCATGGGGGATGTATTTTTTTCCTCAGGCTTAAGGGCTAATAAAACCTTAGCTGTGTTGAAAAGCTGGTGTTCATTCATCAATGATTCAATATACTTACCGTGCACCTACTGTGTGCTGGGCACTGACCTCGCTGCAGCTAGATGGTAACGAACATGCAAGTAAACACCACTCCTTTCTCCCAGGGAGCGTTTGTCTCTTGGATCCTGAGGACCTTGTCACTGTTTTCCTTTCTGTGATGACTGCCCCCATGCCCAGAGCCAATTTTCTGAAATGTTCTGAGTACAAAAACATCCCCTCTGATCTCACCTCATTATCCTATGCTGCTTCTCCCTGTGTCTTGGTTGTTTTTGACAGAAAAGGGAAATTCATGACAAGCATGTGGAGCGCTTGGTGGCCCAGTGCAGGCCTGGGGAGCTGCCGAGTTGAGGTGTTCTTGTTTCTCTCTGGAACCTCTCGGTTGCTACCTCTGCCCCTCACCTCTGTCTCTGGGTCTTTGCCACCTGCCTCCTCCTTTCCTCCCTCCTGGACCTGCTTTCCCTCTCACTTGCTGAAGATGAGGCCCCACCACTCTTGCTTTGATGAAATCATCCATTTATGTGTTTAATCGTATAGTATTATATGCATTCTGTTACATGATTTCAAAATCTTTTGGCAGCAAAATATGCATAAATGACTGCTTATAGTTGAATGCACGTGCATGTGTGTGTTTGGGGAGGGGGTGGTGCTGGCTCTCACTGGAGAAGTCCCCCTCCCAGTACAGATGGAAGATTCCCTGGAGAGGAAGCTTGAGGTGACAGATGTCTTGCATTACAGGGGAGGTCCCTTGCTGCTGCTGCCCCTGGGAGACCCCTTAGTTAACAGTCCATGTGACTTGCTCAGCCACAGCCTAGCATTGCTGGGTCTGGATATACTTTTGTCACCAACCTGTCATCTCCTGGTTAGCTCTCCCATCCCTGACCCGTCAGCCAGGCTTGAATGTCCTGGTCGCATTCCCAAGTGATGTCACTGGTCCTTTTGTCCTTGGCTCCCTGTGACCAGTGGCAGGGGTGACCCTGCCATCTGAAGCTTGGTGCCAGGAAAAGGGATGGATGGGGTAAGGGAAACAGGGGCAACTGGCACAGAGAGCCAGAGATGGGGGATACCCAAAAGGGAGATTGGGAGGCTCTGGGATGGGGTGGAAGGAACCAGGGAGACTAAGACCAAGCAGCCATGTGTCCGAGGGTACCCACTCCACACCCACTCCTTCAGCACTGCAGCCTGGTGTTGGGGGAGAGGGGTATGATAGACAGAAAAGGTGATTTTGACCTGAATGTCAGGGCAGAGGCACCCCCAGCCTCCCTGTGGGTCCTGGGTCTGGGGTTCTCACTCTGACACTTAGCCCCTCTTTTATTCCTTGTCCCCCAACTCCCACAACGTACATTCTGGTTCAGGAAGAGGAGTCATCGGGAGGAGAAGCAGCTTCCTCGGTGTCATGGCTGAGGCTGTAAGGGGCAGAGGCTAACTAGTCACATGCCTTTGAATGCCTTAAGCAAGCTCTCTGTGCCTCAGCTTTTCCATCTGCACACTGGAGATAATAGTACCTGTCTTAGAGGATTGTAAGAATTAAATGAGTCAACAAGAGAAAGAATTTAGCAGAGTACCTGCACACAGTTAGCCACTGCATAAGAGTGGCTAGCAAATGACAATAATAGTGGCTAATCTGTGCAGGCTAACTGTATGCAGGTTAGCACACAGCCTGCACAGATTGGCCACTATTATTGTCATTTGAGGAATTCTAGAAGTTCTCCTCAACCCTGTATCTCCGCCAGACATGCATAGCCTGAAATTCCTCCTGCACTTATCTCTTGGAATGATAATTGTATTAGTCTGTTTTCATACTGCTATAAAGAACTGTCCAAGACTAGGTAATTTGTAAAGGAAAGAGGTTTAATTGACTCACAGTTCCTCATGGCTGTGGAGGCCTCAGGAAACTTACAATCATGTTGGAAGGCGAAGGGGAGTCAAGCACCTTCTTCACAAGGGGGAAGAGCCCCTTATACAACCATCAGATCTCATAAGAACTCACTATCGTGATAACAGCATGGGGGAGACTGGCCCCATTATTCAGTTACCTCCACCTGTCATCTTGACATGTGGGGATTATGGGGATTACAATTCAAGATGAGATTTGGGTGGGGACACAAAGCCTAACCATATCAATAGTTCTTCAAAGGCACCTTGAACAAAACTCAGACTAGTACCTGACAACACAGTGTGAACAGGGTTAAGAACAGGGACTTGAGATCTCGGCAGCTGTGTGCCTTTAGGCAGTTTCATGGCCTCTCTGAGCTTTGATCCCTTCTTTTTAGATGAAATGAAAATAGATCCTCCTGGAAGATTCTTGTGAAGACAAAATGAAATTACGCACTTAAGCACTCAGCATAGGGCATGGCACGGCATGAGTGGTCCGCAAACAGCAGCTGCATTCTTTACAAGGCACCTGCACCTGCATCATCCCATCTGATCCTGGCCCCAACTCTGGAGGTGGCCTCACTTCCGGCTGAGAAGACTGAAGCAGATAGAGCAGTGGCATTCTGAGCAGGGCCGGAGCTCGGGCCCCCTGGCTCAGGCTAGTGCTTTCTTAAAGGGGTGACCTTCAGAGGCCTGGCACAGGTGGCATAAAGGGAGCAGTAGATGTCCTGGATGTCCTGTCTCTGACCTGAGACCTGTAGGGACCTGGAGGCAATGGAGAACATTCCTGGAGGAAGAGGGGCATCAGGAGACAAAGTGAGACTCCTACTTCACAGGTTTGCCTGACTCTCTCTAGCCACAGGCTCCCCCTGTTCCACCAAGTCTGCCCTCTCCTGCATCATCCTGGACTTGGCCTCTGGGCTTACGGAGCCCTGGAGTAGAGCCTGTCTGGAGGAATGAAGCCCGGTGCTGCCCTAGCCCAGCTGATGCCTTCAGGCCTCTGCAGAACTCAGGAGGAAGAAAGGCTGACCAATGAGGGGGTCCGCTTTAGACTATTCTAGTTTTTACTGAAATTGCAAGGGCGAGAGGTTGGGGAGGGGCAAGACAAGTAAAAAATAGCCTCATTTGGACTGAGAAGGGGAGAAAGCAATTTCCTTCTGAAGTCTCTTTTCCTGATTCTTGAAAGATGTAATTTGGAAACGTCCTGGTGGCTCTGGCTGGAGTGTGGGCCAGACCACCCATAAGGCATGGAGTGGGGACCTAGGGGTGGGGAGCAGGGAAGGCCAGTGGAGGAAGGGGACACAAGTTCTTGCTGATGGTTTCAGCCCAAGCCTCAAGGACAGGTCATCCAGGGGGAGCTGTGGTAAGAAGGACTGTCAAGGCACACAGGACAGCTGAAGAGTGAGGTGGCAGAGTCTGACTCGAGAGAGGAAGAGGATCTGGGGGTCCTGATAGACCAGGGTGGTGGGGCAGATACACTGGGGAGAATTCCAAGCCTGCCTGGGGTAGGAGGGTGGCCCAGTACCTAAGAGAGGTCCATGCTCTGGGGTCTGTATCTCAGGACATTTCAAGGGGCAAAGGCACAAATCCATCCTGAAGGACTATGCATCCTCAAGTTTCTTTGCTGGAAAGTCATCTGGGTGCTGGGCAATCTGGTGGAAACTTGGAGGCTTATTCAGAGCCTGCAAGAGAAGCAGGGCCCTGGCATGGGGTGGTAAAGGGGCACAGGGGAGCCTTGATAAGCCCAGGGTTCCTCTGCTTGTCGTCCTTTGGAATCATGCTCCAAGTTCCTCCACAGCCTCTTTTGCAGCCCTGCCACCTTCCAAGCCGCCATGGTGTGGCTCTGAGGGTCCCAGCTTGGGGCGCAGCATTGGCCCTAGGAGAAGGCAGAAATGAGAGCCACCAGCACTTTAGGGGCCTCCCTGGGACTTGTCCTTCCCTCTGACATGATGCTAACTCCATGTCCTGAAGCATCAGCTCATCACCCCATCCTTCAACTAACCTATCAACCAGCCAAGTCCACCAGCCAACGAGCCAAGCCACACCCCACTCACCAATCCACCGGCCACCACTCTACCTGTTACCCTACACCCTGCCATGCCACCAACTCAGCAAGTTTCTAAGAAACATACCAATGCACCAACCAGATAATATACCAACCAGCCTATTCTTCCACCATCTAACCACCCCACTAACTAGCCTATCAGCTAACTCACCAACCAACTCATTACCACACTGTCCAATCAGGTGATAGAAGCTACACAGTGCTATGAACAGAAAGGTTTAATATAAAGAATTATTAACTATAACAGGAAATCACCCACTAACCGTGACAAGAGATCACCCAGTAACCGTGACAGGAGTTCACCCAGTAACCATGACAGGAGATCACCCAGTAACCATGACAGGAGATCATCCACTAACCGTGACAGGAGATCACCCACTAACCATGACAGAGATCACCCACTAACCACGACAGGAAATCACCCACTAACCACGACAGGAGATCACCCAGTAACCACGACAGGAGATCACCCAGTAACCGTGACAGGAGATCACCCACTAACCGTGACAGAGATCACCCACTAACCGTGACAGAGATCACCCACTAACCATGACAGGAGATCACCCACTAACCGCGACAGATCACCCAGTAACCATGACAGGAGATCACCCACTAACCGTGACAGGAGATCACCCGGTAACCGTGACGGGAGATCACCCACTAACCGTGACGGGAGATCACCCACTAACCGTGATGGGAGATCACCCACTAACCGTGACGGAGATCACCCACTAACCGTGACGGAGATCACCCAGTAACCGTGACGAGATCACCCACTAACCGTGACGGAGATCACCCACTAACCGTGACGGAGATCACCCACTAACCGCGACGGGAGATCACCCAGTAACCGTGACGGAGATCACCCACTAACCGTGACGGAGATCACCCACTAACCGTGACGGAGATCACCCACTAACCGCGACGGGAGATCACCCAGTAACCGTGACGGAGATCACCCAGTAACCGTGACGGAGATCACCCACTAACCGTGACGGAGATCACCCACTAACCGTGACAGGAGATCACCCGGTAACCGTGACGGGAGATCACCCACTAACCGTGATGGGAGATCACCCACTAACCGTGATGGAGGTCACCCAGTAACCGTGACGGAGGTCACCCAGTAACCGTGACGGAGATCACCCAGTAACCGTGACGGAGATCACCCACTAACCGTGACGGAGATCACCCACTAACCGCGACAGATCACCCGGTAACCGTGACGGAGATCACCCACTAACCGTGACGGGAGATCACCCACTAACCGTGACGGAGATCACCCACTAACCGCGACAGATCACCCGGTAACCGTGACGGAGATCACCCACTAACCGTGACGGAGATCACCCACTAACCGTGACGGAGATCACCTACCTAAGCAACACTTCTATCTCTAGGGCTGAGGCCAAGCATCGAAGGCCGTAAGAAACCTGGAAGCGTCTTCCCGCAACCCCAACATCCAGGACTGAGACCCAAACCTTGTTAGAGAAGGTACAGCTGAGGCGCCCTGGCAGCAGGAAAGTTTGCTGAAGTGCTGGTGCCGGTGGAACTCTCTGGCAGGCCACTCTCTGGGCTGCTGCAGGAGGCTGGATGCTGCGGGACACCTCACTGCCGGAGCCTGCAAGAGAAGCCCTTCCTCCTTCTGTGCTGTTCCTCCAGCACCGTCTCCTGGGAAAGCCGAACATACAGCCAGCTGGTTAAAGAGAAATATTGACAGGGTCTAGCTCCACGATCACAGACCAGGCCCTGGAGAGTAGATCTGAAGCTGAGACACAATTCGGTAATAACTGGCACACCTGTTCTCTTGCTTCCCCACCAACCCTGCAACCCACTAACTAATATGCCATTCATCCACCAACCAACCAATCAGCTAACAAGCCTACCCTTCTGCCATTTCACCACCCCACCAATTGCAGTCCTCTGACCAGAATACCTGTCTACCCACCTACCTGCTAGCCAGCAAACCAGTTTTCTTGAAAGTTCCAGGCACTGTGCTGAGGGCAGTGAGGAATACGGCAGTGAAAGGGAAGTCTGCACCCTGAAGGAGAGACATTCATTTATTCAAATTGGGCGACATATGTAACCTATGCCTATGACTTACTGTGGGCCGACAAGGCCCTGTTTTACGCAGGTGACATCCATTCAATGGACAAACGGTGGGCAGACAGCGTGCTCTGAAGCTAGTGGTGGGAGAGATCACTGTGGCCTGATGGTAGGGAGCAGCCTCCTGGAGGAGGGAAGTGATCTGGGCGTTGAAGAATGAGCAGAGTAGAGATTCTGATTTGGAAAAGGAAAGGAAAGGCACGGGGGCAGGAATGTCTGGTATCTGTGGTGCGAAGGAGGACTCGGCACAGGGAGACTTTCTCACAAGAAGGGCTCACCACGCTGGGGGTGCCACAGGCCCCAGCTGCACGGGCCCGCAGGGAGCACACGTCCATTTCGTCCGTGACAGGCAAGAGCTATCATGCCCCTAGGAGAGGCTGATCCTATCACCAGCTTCTTTCTCAGGCAGCGAAGGGGCTCCTCCTTTTCATCAAGGGCTAAACTGCAATTCTGAAAAAAAAAAAAAAAGAGGCTCACCCAGCATCAAGTAGACATCAGAAAAAACTTCCAGTCCAGACCAGCAGGAGGCTCAGGAATGCGATTCTTCCAACTGTCTGGGGTGGCTGAAATATTGACCTGCTCAGAGGCAGGGGAATATCTGCAATGACCCTTCCTAACCCTGTTGTTAAAGGGCTCCTTGTGGCTCAGGTCCACCTGCTCCCAGGCTTCCATCAGCCCAAGTGCCATTAAGTATCTCAGAATAAAAATCTGACTTCAGAATCAATTGATGGAGAGAGGTTCTCCAAACATTCGCCGGCGAAGGTAATTAAATTCCAATCGGAGAAGATGGAGCTGTGTGACGGGGCGGTGGGGGCAGCGGCTGGCGCCTGGCTGCTGAGCAATGAAATCACAGGCGTGCGCAGCCCAGAGCTGGCAGCGGCACAAAGGAAATTGGAGCAGTCAAATATTTCCCTCCTCGTTGAGTTCCATTTACATGTTTATAATAGAGGTTCTTAAGGCCCTAATGAGAAGGCTGCTCATTGCAGGCAAGAGGATGATTAAGGCTCTGCCAGACGAGATCAGGGACAGGAACAAAGGCCTGTTAATTACTACAGAGGGACAGGAGGAGCGCCAGGCTCCAGCTCGCTGCTCCCCCAGAGCCTCCGCAGCCTGGTGCCTTCCGGTTCGCTGTGGCTGCCTCACCTTTGCTCCCAACCCAGGTGACCTCCCAGGGGTGGGCTAGATAGATTCCCCAGAGCTAGAGACAGGGGTTCAGGGACCATTCCCACTTTCCCTCCCTAGGGGGTGATTTCAGGCAGTGCCCCTGGCACATGCAGATTTGTCCTGCGAAGGTGCCCTGTTGGGGGACGTGGCTCAGAGGAAGCCACACTGCTGAACTGCTTGGCCACCCCCTGAACCACAAGGTTCACCTGCCCACCAGGGGGTTGCTCACTTGAGTTTCCAAGCCCTAGAGGGAGGACCACCCTGGGTGGATGACAGAGCCCCTCTTCCCAGCCCTCAGGGCATCCAAGAGACACAGTTCTACCTGTGGAGACCCAGGCCAGAATTAGTGATAGATGATGTCATCTGGTACGAAGGCAGAGGGTTCTTGCCAAGTGGATTTTAAGGCCTTTCTAGCAACTGGAGTTCATGGTATGGTGGAAAAAGTATAGGCTTTGTGTCAACAGGCTTAGGGTCAGGCAGACCTGGGCTCAAATCCCAGGTCTTCTGTTTGCTAATGAGGTGCCCTGGACAGGTTATTAACTTCTCTGAGCCTCAGTCTGTTCATCAGTTAAAAGGGGGTAATCTCACCTACTACACTTTGGCTGGTTTTATGATGCAATGAGATAATGTTGAGTAGGTCTGGCACAAAGTAGGTGGTTTATTCACATTGGTGACCTTGTCCCCTATTCTGTGGGGCTGGGTTGGTATGCTTTAGAAGTCCTGCCCATCTATGACCTGCAGGACATGGGGCTGAGTGTGGGCAGTATCTGGTGTCCTTCACCTGTCGCTGCTCTGTAGCGCCTCTTCTTGTGACATGTCATCTGGCACTATTGAAGGAAAAGAGGAGATTGTCTGGCCAGGGCTGGGAGGAAACCAGACTCTGTGCACTGCTTGCCCAAGTGCCCCTCAACTGTGTCCCACTCTACCCCTGAGGCCTCCAGAGATGAGGGGAAGATGAGAGGAGGGAGAGGAGAGTCATACGTTTGGGGAGCTCCCTGATTTCTCCACGAGAAAGAAAAATCAGAGAAATGTTATGCCATGCAAACTGGAGTGAATCTGGGAGTTAAGAGTCGAATTTGAAGAACTTTGATTTTTAGGAAAATGATCATCTTGTAAAGGCCCAAACCAGGGCTTTCTCAACCAGAATCCGATTTTAGGCCCAGGGGATATAGGGTCTAAGAGGAGAACGATTCTGCGGTTAACACAAAGACCCAAAGATGAGAGATCCCCAACTCCCCAGAGGATATGGTGCCATCTTGGTCTTCCCGGGGTCAGTGTTGGCAGCTGGGAACATCTCAGTGGCTTCTTGGCTTACTAAGGTGCTTCCCTTGGAGCTGTCCTCGGTGCTGGCCTCAAAGCCTATCTGGCCCTGGCTGCCTGGCCACACCTACCTCTCCAGTTGGCTGTCTGCCAGGCCTGTCACCTGCAGAGCTTCTGCCCAAGTCCACAGCACTGAACCTTGCTGCAAACCCCAGGATTTTCAGACACACCTAATGCTAAGATGCATTTTAGCTCGAGCCTTAGGGCTAACAATAACCTAGTCCCTAGAGTCTACCTTAACCAGAACTCTCACCAGAATCCAGACTTGAATCCATACCAATCTGAAGTACAGCTCGAATTGTCATCGCTTCCTTAATGTGAATCTTAAACCCTATTCTCTTTTCCAGTCTCCAATGGAGTACTGATCTGAAGTTCATCTCTTACCCTAACCTCAGAATGAACCTGAGCCCGAAAGACTTGATCTTGGGCAAAGGATTGGCCCCTCCCCTCTTCTCTCCCTCCTTGTGAATGTGGCTGAGCCTCTGTGGTGAGCACCGCGGGTAGAGAGACGTGTCCTGTGCTGCCCCTGCTCTCCAGGAACTTGGCTGTGTGCCCCTACTGCCCTCACCGTCAGACAAATTCATGTCAGTGTCAGCATTGACAGTATTCTCCTAAGAGGGAAAGTCTTTAGAGAAGATGTCACCATCATTTACAAGGCAAAACATAGAGGTGGGTCATGGAGAGCTCTGAATTCTGCCGACTGTGCACCACCTGCCAAGAGCCTCTGGCTCCTGCCTCTTGCGCCTTTGGTCCACGCTGCACGCTAGTGTGGGTGGGGAGTGAAGAATGGAGGAAACTTTCATAGAGGCAAGGCCCACCTGTCTCTGTGGAATATGGTCCACATAGTTGTAGGTAGATGCTGGGGAGGCCCAGGTAGCACAGGAAGTACCAGACCCTGAGTACCTACCATTACCAGGCCCCTCACTGACCTTCACGACACTCACTGAGCGGGGCTGAGGAAGCCGAAGGGCCTTTATATCCATTACAGTGATAACAGGTGGAAGAGCTGGGAATGAAATACAAGTCCTCTGGCTGTGGAGTCCTGGAGGCTGGGGATGGTGAGGGGAGGTGAGGTGCAGGCAGTGGGGACACAGGCAGTGTGGGGTGCAGCGTCAGGAGGGATGAGTGGGGGTTGAGGTGAGAGGTGAGGAAGAGATGTTGACCAAGGCTGGGAGATGCAGATGGGATGGGGATGGCCCCATGGGCTGGTCTGGACTTTCCCTGTGCCCAAGGCCAGGCACTGGGGAAAGCTCAGGGAGAGAAGAGAACTTGCAAAGTGGAGCCATATCCTTCTCTCCAATGGCGGGTTCCTCCTGAGGGGCCTGCTCTTGTGGGATGACATGAAGAAGGGGAATGGGGAGAATGGCGGCCAGGAGAAGACATGCGACATTCCCCAGGGTCAGTGGTGCAGCCCATGTGTCTGTCTACTGGCCCTCCACTCCTCCTGCACCCTCTTCTTCTTTCCCCACAGCCACCATTCTAGTCCAGGCCATGCCTGGCCACTGGCTGCAGCCTCCCTTGCCTCCCTTCTCCATCCTTTGAGTCCTCTGCCCACAGCCAGAGGGACCTGCCTGAGGCCCTCATGAGGACCCTCTTCCCCAAGAAGCTGGGCTGCTCCCTGTTTCCTACCACATTCCACTCACCTCTCCTCCTTGGCTTTCTGTCACTTGTAGCTGGGGCAAACTTGTCCGAGTTGGGACACTGATGCTGAAGACAGTGCTGTGGATGATGATGAGGGCAGCAGGCCTGATGCCAGGATGCCCCCGACTCCTGTCTCCTCTCCAGCCGACCCCCCAGGGCTTCCCAACACCTCCCTCAGCTCCTCCAGATCCTGCCAACTGCTAGGCTCAGGCCCTGCCGCAGCTTCCTGGCCTGGAAAGGGCGCTCGAATGGGAGTCAGAGGAACCGAGCCCAGTTCCTTACTGACTGCCCTGAAGCCTGGGATAGGGCGCCTCTGCTCTCTACTGCCTCCCCTGTAAAATGGGGATAATCCCTCCTGCTCCACTCCTCTCCCAACGAGACGCAGACTATGGCAGCACTTGGTAAGTAACCACACTGCATAACGAGGCCTGCTGGAGTTACTGGCCCCCATTCCTGCCTACATTTTGGCCCCATTATTTACATTTAGTTTTATTCCGCTCCTCCTGGAGTTTCCGTTCCCTGCTGCGGGGTGTGCAGCTCGCACCCTTTGTGTCCTCCAGCGTTCTCTGGCTGAGCCCGCTGCCTGCCACTGTTCAGGCCCCCGATTAGCCACAGCCTGCCAGCCCCCTGCAGGGAAGGTGGTGCCTTTCTTCGCTGCCAGTCTTAGCACATTCCTGGGCTCACAGGGGAGCTCCATCTAGTTGACTCGATGTTGACTGAACCCAGCTTTAGATCAACGGTTCTCAAGCTGAAGCATGTATCAGAATTACCTGGTGAGCTCATTAAACTCCAAATTGCTGATTCCCTCCCCAGTTTCTGGTAGAAGTCTGGGTAGAGCCGAGGATGTGCATTTCTGACAAGTTCTCAGGTGATGCTGATGCTGCTGGTCCAGAAACCACACTTTGAGAACCACTGTTATTCTCAGCGAAAACCTGGATGGCCCTGCCAGGAAGTCTTCTAAGTGGGCTGGGATGAGATGGCCTCATGGGGAGGGTGTGTGTGGAGGGGCCTGGGGCCGGGGCACCCCAGACACCAGGAAGTGAGCGCCTCTTGCCTAGAGGCAGAAGCGGCGTTGAATGTCCTCAGTCAGAGCTGTGAGATCTGAGTTTCATCTGCGTGGAGCAATTCAAGGGAGGGAGCCAAGGGTGGGGGGAGTGGGAGCTGGGAAGGCAGTGCATATTTCATACTGTTTCCAGCTTTGAAGGTCCAGGGAGGGCCTGTGGCAGTCGGTGACAGCTTCATCGTAATGAGGGATGGGGAGAAGCGCCCTGCTTGGGGTGAGGCGCTCGTCAGAGGGGTGGAAGGATGGCCAGGGAGGGGCAAGGGAGGTGGTGGTAGGTATAGATGGGAAGTGGGGGCGGAGGTAGAATCTGTAGTGTGGGCCCTTCCTCTAGACTCATCCCCATCGCCCCAGCATATATGGGTGGTGATGAGATTCCTGGAGGGTTTTCAGATGCAGTCTCTAAGGGCCTGTATCCATCCCCAAGGTCACATCTGGAATATCCTTTCCCTCAAAGAGGTATCTCAACATCAGCAGAAACTCCAGCAGGGCAAAAGCCCCACTGTTCTGAAACTGTCCCCGCTGGACCCTGGTGGTATCTGGAGCCTCTGAACTGCATGAGAATAGGGCTCATTACCATTCGGCCTCCGATATGCACCCTGTTCGCTCTTCCTGTTCCATCCCCCATCCCCGACCTCCCACCAGCAGGGGCCAAGGCCATTTCTAAAGACCTTATAATCCAGGGCTTGGGAAGAATCTCTGAACATTCTAAAAAAGCGTCCTCCTTTGTCTTAGTTTTGGGCCCCACCTGCGGTACAGCCCTCATATAGGAATTCAGCATTCCAGATCTATGGCAATGGGGGAGTGGGGGAGACACTGCTCAGAGGTAGGGTTGGCTGGGGGACACTTTCTGGGACCGGAAAGGGGGTGTGCACAGGCTGAGTGTCCCCTGTTTACAGCCTCAAAGGGCTCTCAGCACCCAAGTTGGCTGTATTGACAAACATGTCCCTTCTGGGCTCAGCAGGGATTCAGGCCAGCCTCGGAGGAGTCACAGAACCATTAGAGTCGGTGACCATAGTTTCCTTACAGACAGCGGGGTGTGCACAGAGGGATACCTGGGCAGGAACCACACAGACTTTGCTGCTCCAGAGCTGCCCAGCCCTGCCCCATGACCAGGGCTGCGCTTGCTCTTCAGAGGCCTTTGCAGCCACAGGGTGGGCAGGACCCTGGGAGGTAAGAAGGGAGGATGGCAATGCAACCCGGCTTCCCTCAGACAGACCTGGGCCCAGCCCTGCCTTTGCCTCCTAGTTTATAAGGATGCAACCTTGGGCAAGTTATGTGGCCTTTCAGAGCCTCAGTTTGCTCATCCTTAAAATGGGAACAATTGTATCAATTTTGCAGGGCTGATATGAGATGACGTATGGATAGCACTGAGCACAGTGCCTGGCACTGGTCCGCTCTCAATAACAGCATGTGCAGACCTGGGGTGGGAGGCATCCAAAGCTGCTTAGGGCCCCAGCCCCA
This sequence comes from Trachypithecus francoisi, assembly GCF_009764315.1. Classification (NCBI taxonomy): domain Eukaryota; kingdom Metazoa; phylum Chordata; class Mammalia; order Primates; family Cercopithecidae; genus Trachypithecus; species Trachypithecus francoisi. The sequence goes on from NW_022681473.1 coordinate 107,853,512, forward strand.
GGGCCTCCTCCCTCCAGCCCAGACCTGGTGGAACCAAGGACCGGCCTTGAGCCCCCTCCCTCGGAGCGGCTGGAGTGAGCATTCAATCCTGATTAGCTCCACCGGGCTCCCTCGTAACCTTTTCATTAGGAAATTATGTTTAATAGAAATTGTTCTGACACCTCTCAGCAGCGTTTGCCTGCAATTCATTACCACTGGGGAGGGGCAGGTGGCAGAGCGGCTCTGGGGCCCAGCTCCTTGGGGGAGGGGCTGCCCCTCTCCCCACCCCTTTCCTGGTTCAGCCTTTGCTGTATGGGTGGAAGGGACGCAGGACAGAGGTGTTCCTGCTTGGCTTCCCCATAGAGAGGCAGGCTAGCTGCTGAAGCACATCTGGATGGGACCAGTCACTCTCAGCACCCTCCCCTGGGTCCGATTTGGGACTACCCTGCTGTTGCTAGTGATGTTCATGTGTTAATGGCACTCTCTATTCTTGTTTAGTCCTCACTGTCCTCAGAATGAAGAGAGGCACACAGCGCTCCCCCGCTGCTGGAATGCAGGAAGAATTGAGGTGCTCAGGACCCACCACCTCTTTGCGGCAAACTAAGCTCACTCTCTTGCTCCCTTGCTCCCAGAAGTGGCACTGGATGGATCCCATCCAGGTCAGCCCAGGCTGTCACTTCCTACCCTTCTGTACCTAATCTCAGCGCGATGAAGAGTTCACACCTGTTTCTCACTTGAATCAGGGAAGTCTAGTTTGCATTCTCCTGACTGGATGGGCCTGGGGAAGGCAGAGACTGCACTGAATCTTTCATCTCATTGGTCTGGGAATTTGGTTCTGAAGACCAATGCCTTCCAGAACCTTCCTGTCTCTCCCCAAATTGTGGAGAGTTCTGTTTCCAGCACTCAACCATGATGGGGGGTGGGGGGTGGGTACAGGAAATGAGTGTTGAGGGAAAGGCATCCCACCTTCTCTCTGTTCCACCTTCCATATTTGACAACTCACTGGAAAGTTCCTCTCTGTGTCCCTGTTCCCCGTCTGCATCTGAGGCCGCTGCTTTCCCCAGCCTTGGGTTTTCTGCTCTGTGAAATGAACCAGATCCCTTATCCTGTTCTCCCCTGAAGAAAAGAGGGTGTGTGGGCCTTGGCACCGGAACTGGCCCTTGCCATTCACAGGCTTTGGGGTCTGAGGGCAACTCTGATGCCCCAGCATGCTTTTCCGGCCCAACTGCTGGGGAGACCCCCTTGTCATTTTACCACCGAGTATCTGAAATTAGCAGCCGCCTAATCTCTCTCTGCCATATCACTCAATGGTGTAATTGTGCAGAAAAAAATGTATTAAAATGCAAAACACTCAGTTGTACTTCTTTATGTTAAATCCCTTCTTCGCTCTATCTCCCTTTTAATTTTACAAGGTTTTTTCTCTCTCCCCCTTTCATAAAAGGGAGAACTGGGCACGCAGGGAATCATTTCAACTCCCCTATAAATCTCCAAAATGAATACTTAAATTCGAGGAAAAAAATACATTCTTACACCTTTAATTTCCCTGCTATGAAGTGTAATGAAAAAGCCTGATTATTTTTAATTCTTCCCTTTAATAATTCAGCGGCGGAGTGATTTAAGACTAGGATTCATAATTACCTTTCTGCTTTCTTGGCAAATGGAGTTTTAATAGAAATGAGAACTCTGGCGACTGAAATGGATTTCAACAGGTCACTGGGGGGTCAGGCTCAACACCAATTGGTGGAAGAATGTTCCTAAGGCCCCTCAGGTGTGGGGTCTGGACTGGTTACCTGGGCCCACGCGGATGGAGGAAGTATATCACCTTGTGCTCACTGGGAATCACCTGTTGTAATAGTAACAGAAGGTCACAGTGTGGTATCTAATGACCCATTGATCCTGGAAGGAAGAAACCAGTGAAAAGTGGCCATCAGGACAGTCTTCCTGATTAGTAATAATAACTAATAACTATGATGTTAATGATAGCAGCTACCATTAATTGAGCAAATACTGTGTGTCAGGCAGTGTTAAGTGCTTCAGAGACATTCTAGGCAGGCATGGTGGTGTGCACCTGTAGTCCCACCTACTCAGGAGACTGAGGTGGGAGGATCACTTGAGCCTGGCTCACTTGAGGCTGCAGTGAGCTGTGATCATCACCACCACCATCATCCAGCCTGGGTGAGAGAGTGAGACCCAGTCTCTAAAAAGAAAAAAAAAAAGACATTCTTTTTTCTCATTTTCACAATAATCTATTCTACATGGGGGGAAACTGAGGCTCAGAGACTGATATGGTTTGGCCCTGTGTCCCCACCTAAACCTTATCTTGTAGCGCCCATAATTGCCACGTGTTGTGGGCTGGACCCAGTGGAAGGTGATTGAATTATGGGGGCGGGTCCTTCTCATGCTGTTCTCATTTAAGTGAATAGTTCTCACAAGATCTGACGGTTTTAAAAACCGGAGTTGCCCTGCACAAGCTCTTTTTGCCCGCTGCCATCCACTTAAGATGTGACTTGCTCCTCCTTGCCTTCCACCATGATTGTGAGGCCTCCCCAGCCACATGCAACTGTAAGTGCAATAAACCTCTTTCTTTTGTAAATTACCCAATCTCAGGTATGTCTTTATCAGTCTTGTGAAAACAGACTAATACGGAGAGGACCTAGCAAGTTAAAATTAAGGAAGATGGCAGAGCTGGGGTTTGACCTATATTCTCTCTTATTCTAAAGCCACCACTCCACTGACTAACTTCCCAAGCACTACCCAGAGCTCATTACCCAAACATGGTACCTGCCTCCCAGGAGTAAGCAGAGATAACCAGACACAGTGGTGGAGCAGAATTATAGAGAGACCTGTGGAAAGGGCACCAGGTGGGGTCAGAGTCGGAACCCTGAGCCTTCCTACCAGCTCCATGGCCTGTGAGCTTGGAGACACTGGGAAAGCCGCCTTTCTGAGCCTCAGTTTCCTCACCTATAGAATGGGGATAATAAAACCAATTCGTCTAGTTCAAGGGACAGTAATGAGATTCAAAGGAGAAAATACATGTGAAAAAGCTTTGTAAATCCCAATTTGCTCTACAAGGGTGAAGTTTAATTGGTATTATTTGATAACAGAATATACTTAAAACTGACCCATGTCTGTCCAACCCTCCACAGTCATTTTTCCTGCTCTCTGCATGCCCAGCCTTCCTATCAAAATCCAGCTCATGCTGGGTGCAGTGGCTCATGCCTGTAATCCCAGTGCTTTGGGAGGCCAAGGTGTGAGGATTGCTTGTACCCAGGAGTTCGAGACCAGCCTGGGCAACAAAGCGAGACCCTGTCTCTACCAAAAAAAAAAAAAAAAAAAATTAAAAAATCAGCTGGGTGTGGTGGTGTGTGCCTGTAGTCCCAGCTACTTGGGAGGCTGAGACAGGAGGATCCTTTGGGCCCAGGAGGTTGAGGCTGCCGTGAGCTGTGATTGTGCAACGGCACTCCAGCCTGGGTGACAGAGACCCCATCTCAAAACAAAAACAAGCAAAAAATATCCAACCCAGACCTTACCTCCTCCGCCAGAAAACCTGGATTGACCTCTCTCAGGCCCCGTTGTTCCATGGCCTTCCACTCCCTCTTTGCCTACATTTCCCATTCAGTTGTTTTGAGTCCTTAAGTTCCCTGAGAGAGCACAGAGGTGTGTGTGTGCACATCCTCACATTCTCTAGATTGTCACATCCCAGGCCAGGGCTTTTTTATTCCCTTTGTTTTGTCAGCTCAGAACTCAGCCTCTGCATTCAGTGTATCTCATCAATATGGTTGATTCACTGCCCGAACAGAGGCATAGAGGGTGAAAACGCACAGACAATCCCAAACCATGAAATATGGGTATTGGAGTGCTGAGGCACGAAGTGAGACGCCGGTGCAGACGCGCACACATGTGCACGCACACACACACCCACCCCTACCATCACGCCTGCGCCTGGCTCACCTGAGCTTGCTTCTATTGTGGTTATCCAGTGGGGAAAATTGTACCCAGTGCTTATTTTCCAGTTTATCAAGTGCTTTCCCATACATTAAAGAACATGATTCTCTCAATAGCCTCCTGCAGAGAGAGGCAGGGCCGGGAGGGCGGTTGGATCATTGTCTCCTTTCAGAGCAGGAGAGATTAGGTGGCTCGCTCAAGGTTCCTGGGTGGAACAGGGAGAGCCGGACCTTCAGACGCCGGAGCCACGGCTCTCTCCAAGACAGCCTCAGGGCTGCTGCTGCGCATGGGGAGTCCTGGTGTATGTGCCGGGGAGGATCCTGGCTGAGGGCAGAGGGTGCTGCTCAGGGGGCTCAGGACTGCCAAGGCATGAGCTGGGAGATAAAGCCCTTCTTGAGTCCAGTAGGAATTTGCATTCGGACCCAGGCTCCTCACAGGCAACCCGTTGGGCTTCCCTGTACCGGATCTTACTGAAGACCAGGGCGTTGAGCCTCCCAGCTCTGGAGTCCCCACCCCACCCCACCCACCCTGCGCTCTGTGCTTTGACTTGTGGGAGTTCAACCCCTCGGGGCCTCAGAAGGAAAAGAGGGTGCTGGAGTCAGAGGAGTGGGCTGTGAGGACCTCTGCCCAGACCCGGTGGGTTTCCCGCCTCCCCTTCTCCTATTAGTGCTCCCGGGAATAAGAAGGCACCAGAGGGGCCCTCAGAGACACTTGAGGCCTGATTGGGAATAAGTGTCTGATAATGACTCCCATCAAATGTCAAGCGGCCATGCTGCGCTCCTGGGGCTGATTGCTTCTCCTTGAGGGGGGTGCGTTGGGGGGACGTCTGGCCCTGGATGCTTTGCCACTGCGGAGATGCCACCCCAGGACTTTGTCTCCGAGGTGAGCTCTTCCTGGGCTGGGGACAGCCTCCACTCACTTTGCAGCTGTCCCTGTGTGCAGCAAGGGGTCTTCACCTCTCCTGATACTGCCGAGGGGTGGGGCCTGCAGGCAGGTGGAAACGGTGGGGCTGAATCTAGAGCTGATGTCACTGCCTTGTGTGGGTCAGAGCCTCACAGCTGGACAGAGGAGGTGGACACTCAATCAGGCTCTTCACCGAAAAGGGTCCTCCTGCTTCTTCAAGGCTCTGGGTGGCCACAGGCCTCAGCTCCTCAAAGGCTATGGCTTGGGGGTCTTTCCTTTACTACTATTATTAGCTAGTACTTGGAGAAACTCAGTGACTTAAAACGATCTGTGTGACTTCTCATGAGTCTAGGGGTGAGCTGGTTTATTCTTCAGTTCTTGGTTGGGATCACTTGTGTATCTGAGTTTGGCTGTGGGTTGAGGAGATGCTTGTGTTGACCTAGGAGGGGTTCCTATGTTTGGGGGTCAGCTGACCGTCAGCAGGTCTAGAGAGGGGATAAAGTTTGGGTGTCGTCCTCTCAGAATCTCATGTTGCAGTGTGATCCCGTATGTTGGAAGTGGAGCCTCGTGGGAGGTGTTTGTGTCATGCGGGTGGATCTCTCATGAATGGCTTTGTGCCTCTCCATGGTAACAAGTTTACGTGAGATCTGACTGTTAAAAAGAGACTGGGACTGGAATAGTTTCAGAAGGAATGGTACCAGCTCCTCCTTGTACCTCTGGTAGAATTCAGCTGTGAATCTATCTGGTCCTGGACTTTTTTTGGTTAAAAAAAAAAAAAAAAAAAAAAAGAGGGTAGAGTGTGTCAAAGGTCAAATTGTAAGGTCTTTTTCTCCTTATCCATATCTCTCAGATCCCCCTTTCCCTCTATTACCTTGCTTCTCTTTTAATCTGAGTACTCCTAATACTCTCTGCACCAGTGTGTGTGTGTTGATAGGGATGGGGAGGATATGTGTATTTTAAAAATTAATTGCTGAAAAAATTCCACTTTAAACTTATTTGTTTTGTAATATTTGCAGGAAACATTTTGGATGTGATAAAAATATGAATTTGGCATATTTGACAATGGTGTGCTAATTCTGTACATACGTTTAATTTTCTTGCTTACCCTTTAGGTGTAAATGTACAACAAATAGGCATTAAGCAATTTAAAACAAACAAACAAAAAAAGAGACTGGGGCTTTCCTCTCTCCTCTCTTGCTCCTGTTCTCACCATGTGACATGTCTGCTCCCCATTCAATTTCTGCCATGAGTAAAAGCTTCCTGAGGCGCACCAGAAGCTGAGCAGATGCTGGTGCCATGCTAGTACAGCCTGCAGAACCACGAGCCAATTAAACCTCTTTTTAAAATAAATTACTCTTCCTCAGGTATTATTCCTTTATAGCAATGCAAAATGGACTAATATAGGAGGCCTCCGCTGAGACAACTGGGCCTTTCTCCACTGGGTCTGTCATCCTCCAGGTGGCCGGCCCATGGTAGTTCATGGGGTACTGCAGGGCTCTAAGAGAGAACGGAAGGCTGCAGAGTCTCTTGAGGTCGAAACTTGGAATTGGCTCACAGTCGCTTCTGGTAAGTTCTGTTGGTCACAGTGAGTCACAAGGCAGCTCAGATTCAATAGGTGGGGGAATAGACTCCACTTCTTATTGGGAAGAGCTGCAAAACTATGCTGCAAAGGGACATGGATGTACAGAGGGGAGAATTTGAGGACGTTTTTACACTCAATCTACTATGTCCAGTCTCTGCAGCCTCTGTCTCTGCTCCTCCAAGGTCTGAGTGGGAGGACTTGGCTTGGATGGCCAGGGAAGGATTGGCAGGGTTTGACCACATGACCTCCTAGGATTCTTCCACTTCTGACATTTTGGGATGAGCGCGTGATCTTCTGTCAGCAGGTCTGTCACCTCATTTTCCAGCTGTGTGACCTTGGGATACTCACTACTTCTTTTTCTGTCTCAGTTTCCTCATTGGGGAAATGAAATAGTTGGATTAGACCTGATGATTAGATTAGCTGGTGAATTGCTGGGGACCTACTCTGTGCTGGGGATAGGCATTATGGCAGGGAATGGGCTGGAAGAGCTCTAAGGGCCTTCCAGGGAGACAGAAGAGGACTGCAGAGCCCATGATGGGGTGGACAGGAAGGAGCAGCTGGTTCTAACGTAAGGTCACGTCCTTCTCCACCACTTTGGGCAAGTCAATTCCCCAGCCTGGGCTCATTTCTGCTTTGGCACAAGTGGGCTGTGAAAGCATCTGGCAAGATAGTGAGACAGCCAGCTTGAGCAACAAGGCAAGACTCCACCTCTACAAAAAAATTTTAAAGTTAGCCAGGTGTGGTGGCACCTGCCTGTAGTCCCAACTGCTTGGGAGGCTGAAGTGGGAGGATCTCTTGAGCCTGGGAGGTCGAGGCTTCAGTGAGTCATGATTACACCATTGCATTTGCTACCTGTAAAGTTGTAAAGTGTGGTGCGCAAGTTCATTGCTAGAGTCACTAAACCCCTCCAGTTTATATGGTGGAGGGCTAGTCTCTAGTCTTGGGGGCTCATGGGTTTTATTCACTTCTGCTCATATCTGATGTTGGTTTCACACCATTAAATAAGTGCTCCCCAGGCTGAAGCAGCATTGAGGAATTTGCTGAGCTAGGGTTGAGGTGAAGAAGGCTGTGGAAACAGGGTCATGGTTTATCCTCAGGTAGAGGAGGCTCAAGGGACTAAGTCTCACTCTCAGAGTGTTCGAGCAGATCCAGATTCAACTAACATCCCTGCCTGCCACATCCCACGCATTTGCTTAGAGGATATTGAACCAACTTAATCCTCACCATGACTTTTTGGGGAAGGTGTTTTTTTCCTACTGTACAAACAGCCATACCGTAGCCTGTGACTGGAGAAGTAGAATGATGTCTGCATATCCACACAGCTAGTGATCATGTACTTGGAATCTGTCTTGTGCCAACTGGATTTAAAGAGAATCATGGCTAATAGACCTGAGATGGGAGTTGAGCATAGCTCTTTGTTTTCTAGCACCATTACTCTTCATGCCACATTGCACTGGGGACTGCTAAGCCCCATGCCCACCGGGCCTTAATAGGCCGTGGGTAGGACTCAGATGAGATGAACCAGGAACTTCCTGACCATGGTGAGTCATAATAATAAGAATAGTTAACATGAGGCCAGGCGCAGTGGCTCATGCCTATAATCCCAGCACTTTGAAAGGCCAAGGCAGGAGTGTTGCTTGAGGCCAGGAGTTCAAGACCAACCTGGCCAACATAGCAAGGCTCCCATCTCTATTTCTAAAAAATAAAAAAAAATTTAGAAAGAATAGTTAACGTGACTGAGGACTTCCTATGTGCCAGGCACTGTGCTAAACCCTTTGCAAACAGTATCCCAGTTAATCCTCAGAAGGACCTGTGAGGTAGGTAGTATTTACCTAACTTGCCAAGGTCACAGAGTGAGAAGAGGAGCTGGGCTTTGACTCCAGGTGATCTGGCTCCATCTGGGTATAGCACTCATAGCTAAGGTCATGGGGCAGGTGCTTTCTGTTTTGGGCCTGCCTAGGCCCCTCTGCTGATGCAAGGCTGTGTGCTGCCTGAGGAAGGGGAAATGCGTAGTCTTGTCCATGCCCAGGGAGGTGCTGCTGGGCTTTGTGTGAGTCGGCTCTGAGCAGAGCAGTGTACGGAGAAAATGTTCGTGTGGAGAGAGCATCTGGACCAGGCTTTGTTTTTCAGGGAGTGACGCATCACTGAGCTACCCAAGGCCATTAGCTCCTGAGATGGGGGCTGCTCTCTGCTTGGTTATTTATCATGCCCAAGGGCATGAAATTGATTCCAGAAAGTCTGTCCATTTCCTCTGGCTCTTCCCGTAGAAGGGGTAGAGTGGGGAGTATGTGGGCAGGGCTGGCCAGGATGAGAGACACCCCTGGGTTGGCAACATAACCCCCATGGGAATATCTCTCCAAGGGCCCTAGGAGCACCATCTCCATGTCCAAGGATGCAGACCTTGTCCCGGGCTGCAGGTGGAATGGGAGTGTGTGGCAGGTGGAAAGGCTGAGAGGGGACCAGCTGGCCAGATGAAATAAATGCAAGGCATCTGTCAGGGGTGATCAAGGAGTTGGGCAGGGGCCAGAGGGCACTCTTGTGGTATTTTAGGGGACACTCTGATGGAGTCTGCAGCGTCTAAAGCCCATGGACATAAGGCTCGTGGCTGATTCTGGAGAGAGTAAGGATGAGGTACAGGCCATTCTCTATGTGTATTGCTCAACCCAGAGTCAGGCACAGCAGGCTGTTTCATGTCAAATAATGATGACAGTGGCAATGATCACATTAGCAACAAATACTTAGTGAGCGCCTTAGTAAGCACTCTGGGTTCTAAGCTAGACCTGAGGATGTAACAATGAAAGAGACATGGTCCCAGGTCTCAGAGAGCTCAGAGAGGTGTGTGTGTGCGAGTGTGTGTGTGCGTGTGTGGAGGGATGGTGGAGACTCACATAGAGGTTTATGCCTCTGTTCACACTGCCATGATCGAGGCATGAGGCTGGGCATGATGGCTTACACCTGTCATTCTGGCATTTTGGGAAGCTAAGGCTGGAGGATTGCTTGAGTTTGAGACCAGCCTGGACAACATAGTGAGACCCTGTCTCTACACACACAAAAAGCCAGATGTGGTGTCATGTGCCTGTAGCCCCAGGTACTCAGGAGGCTGAGGCAGGAGGATTGCGTGAGCCCAGGAGTTTGAGGCTGCAGTGAGCTATGATCGCACCCCTGCACTCCAGCCTGGGTGATAGAACGAGACCCCATATCTCAAAAAGGGGTTGGGAAGGGTAGGGGGAAGAGGAATGAGCAAAATGCCTGGGCTTGAGGGAATTCAGGCAAGGTGCCACCCAGGCTGAGTCTTCAGAATGAGTCATTCTCATCAAAGGTGGGGCACATTTCTGCAGCAGTCAGTGCTATGGTCTGATTGTGTCCCCTCAAGATTCTTACATTGAAATCTTGGTCCCCAAAGTGATGGTATTTGGAAGTGATGGTATTTGAAGGGTGATTAGGTCGTGAGGGTGGAGCCCTTGTGATTGGCATTAGTGCCTTTTGAAAGAGACCTTAGAGAGACTCTGTCCCGCTACAATGTGAGGACACAGCTAGACGGTGCTGTCTATGGACATGAAAGAGGGCTCTCACCAGAGACTGAATCTGCTGTACCCCAGTCTTGGCCTTCCTAGCATCCAGGACTGTGAGAAATAAATTTTTGTTGTTTATAAGCCACCCAGTCTATGGTATTTTGTTATAGAAGCCCAAAAGAACTGAGACATCCAGGGTTCATAGCTTTAGGCAATAGAAGCCAATTCAGACTGGCTAAGCAGAAAAGGAATTTATTAGAAGAATACGGGGTGTCTCATGTAATCAATAATGTTAGGGAGAGCTGGTGAACCGGACTTAAGGCTACGCTTCCAGGCAGGATGCCCACGACATACAGAACTAGATGGATGGGGAAACCACAGCTACTGCTGCCTCACCAGCTTCAGCTGCCACTGTCACTCCCCACTGATTGCACTTCCAGGCCAGGAACTTAATCTTGCTACTGTTTCTACCCCCCAGAGCTGGATGCATTCTTACCATCCTTGTCAGCATGATGGGTTCTGGGTACGGTCTCCTTCCCCAAACTCCTCCCTTCTAGAGGAGTTGCTCCACCATTGGCTAATGGGTGGAGTCAGAGTCACCTGCTGTGCTCCAGCTGCAGTGGAGGTTGGGTAACCCCGTTTCTGCTTTCTGCTTTCAGAAGGTGTGACTCATAAGACTGGAAACTCCTGAACATAGCAAGGATGTTTACAGTCAAGCCAACTGACTACAAAGAGGATAAAGTCCATTACAAGGATGGAAAGTCCACAGAACAGAAAATGTGTCTATTTTTTCACCAGTGACCCTCCGGCACTCAGCTATGCCTGGCACAAGGTAGATAGTCAGAATAACATGTAGAATGAGTGAATGAATAAATGGCAGAGAGGGTGGTGACGATCATGGAGCTTGGACAAGCAGTCCTTTTACTTACAGATATCCCAGGAAAGATTTGAGGCCTCTGGACAACTCTTTGAGCTTAATTTGGACCCGTCTTGCCACCCAGTCTGCACTCTGGGTCATTGATCTGATTCTCTACTCTTTGATGAATGGGCAAAGGCCTGGCTCTTGGAATTGGGCAAAAAGAAATTGACCCAGCTCAAGCGGGGAAGGTTGAAGCATGCATGGCTAATGATTAAAACATATATTGATTTCAGCAATCTCTACACATTTCCACCACTGTTACTATAGTGGACGTTGTTTAATCCAGCGTCCAGTCCGAATTTCCTCCTTAACAGGCCCTATTTTTGTTCTGACACCCCTCCTCAGGGTGTGTGTCTCAGGGAGGAGTTGGCCTCAGCCCAGCTCCTGAACCACCTGATTGGTCTAAAGTAATCCTCTCTCTTTGCCAGCGATTGGTCAAGAGTGGGCCAATAAGATCCAAGCAGAGATTTTTGGGGAGTGGGGGTGGGATGGGGGAAGACGTCTTTATGCTTTTGAAAGAGTCTGAGAAGGTTGCTCTATTCTAGTTTTTTTTCCGGAATGTTGTTGTGGGTAGGTCTAATGTTGTTGTGGGTGAGTCTATCTCTGGTCTAGTCATAGGATAGTGTACACACACACACACACACACACACACACACACACATATCACAGGGAAACAGGGTCAGGCTTCCAGATCACACCAGCCCTGAATTCTGCCCTACCTGCAGGTTTCCAGAACTCCGTAAGATCAGAGCCACTTTGAGTTATTGGATATTTGGTGTTTTGTCTCTGAATACCCGCCGACAGCTACCTGGACCACTGGTCGCTCATGTGTGTGATGGCCCCAACCCCAAGGCAAGACTGGTATCTGGCTGATGCTGAGGGGTTAATAAAGGATGGCCCCTGCCCGTTCTCAAATGCCCTCCTATAAGCCCATGTGAGTCTGAGATGCATCAGGGAGGGGCTTTCCTTTCAAGGCCGCCCTGTGTCTAAAGAACTGTGTTTAGGATAGAAATGCCCCAAGAATAGGTGATCCACAGCCAGTTAGCATCTCAGAGCATGAAGGAACTGGTCAGGGAGATGTGAAGCCAGCTGCCGGCCACCCTCGGGACTTGGATGGAAAGAGACTTTGGGCAGAGGGAAGAGAGGCAGAACTTCCCTTCTGCCCAAGGTCTCTGTTGAGCAGACTCTGTTAAGCACGTGGCATGTCCTGTGACCCCAATTAGGAAAGCAGTTGTGGGAGCATTTCTGCCTCCACATAACCGCCCCACAGGGGCATCGACTGGTTCCACATGATTTAAAGAGAAAGGAGGGCCTGTTCTTCAGGTCTCCAAAGGACTCCCTATTTCCCTGGGAGGGGAGTTGGGCAGAACATAAATAAGACAATTTATTCAGAGAAACCATCTCCCCTATTTACATTTAAATTGAATAATTTAAAACACCTTTACCCATTTCCATAAATTATTCCCTGTTAGACGGGCAGCGCAACTGTACAGAGGGGGTTCCGTCCTGGGGAAAGGCCTAATTACATTCCCTGCTCCAAGGCTGGGTGGGAGAGGGTGCGTGGGGAGGTGGGCAGGGGCGGGCAGGCCTGGGAGGAGGGAGCTCCACGAGGGGCAGGTGTTTGCCTTAGAATTGGCAGGAAGAAGGGAGTGAGGTAATAAGAAAGTGAAGTGCCTTTAAGAGCTTTAAAATCCAGGGGTAAAGGGCCAAAAATCTTCCTCTTCACAGGAGCAAAGTCACTGGGACCAATCCCCTGCCTCCCAGCCAAGGGCATCACTCAGACTTTGATCCTGAGTCATCTCTCCTAGTTTTACAACTTTTGCAGCCTCAACCTCCCATGCCAAGGGAGGAGGAGGAAGCAGAAGAAGGAGCAGGATTTCCTCAGCGATGAGTTAGTCACAGTGTTTCCCAGGCACCTATTGTTTGCCAGGTTCTGAGCTGAGTGCTGGGGACACAGGGGTAACCAGCCCCAGCCCCACCCTCCAGGGCTCCCCGGGGATGGGGGAGGAAAGTGACTTTCGTACAAGCTGTGTACTGAGAGCAGAAACGCGAGAGACAGAGAGGCCCACAAGAGGTCAGAGGAGTAAGAAGAGCCGTCCCCTGGGGGTACCCGGGCTTCATGGAGGAGGTGGCTGTTTAGGTGCCCCTTGAGGATGGGTAGCCTTGGGCAGGTGCTGAGGCAGGGAGAGGGCATCACCAAGCAAGGTACAGAAGCAAGGAGGTCTCAGGCCAAGATGCCCACAGCGGACTGGAGAGGCTGGGGAGGGGAGCGTCTGGGAGAGGGGCCTGAGGCTGGGCTTTATCTTTCAGGAGAAAATGGAGAGGGTGCAGGAGGCAGAGCTGTTGCTGGGCTTGGTGGCCTTGCCATGGTGCTATTTTTTTTTAACAGCACAGAGGGAGCTTGCGTGGGTGGAGCCTGGGCATTTGGATTCTTTGTTATCGATTTCTTTTAAGAAGTCGATGCTTAAGAAGGAGAACCCTCCTATTGCCCAAATGCCTCCATTTCCCCACCAAGGGCCCAGTGCAGCTGGAGGCTCTTCCCAGATCCTGCTGATGCAGAGGGGATCTAGCTCCTGGCAACTGCCTGCTAGCTCTTCCAGGCCCTGGTGTCTCTGTGCCTCCAGGATCTCCTGGGCTCACTCTTGAGTCGCCCAGACACAAGAGCTACTGACCTTCCCCACCCTCGCCCAGGATCTCCTCTTGGCCTTTCCCAGAGATGGGGTTCTTGCCAGCTTCTCTCCTCTCTGGACTCAGATCAGAGCCCCAGATGACTCTACTCCTCCCCGACTGAGGGGGAAATGGCTGGTGAACCGTGTGGTGATTTGGCTTAGAGAAGAGAACAGTCAAGGGTGGCCTGGAAGGAAGGCCAGTGACAGGCTTTTAAATGCTTTTTACAATCCTACAGGGCAGGCATGATTAGCTCTGCCTAAGACTTGAGGAAACTGAGGCTCCAAGCTGGGGAAAGCAGGACTTGCCCTTCATTCTGTCTGCCTTTGAAAGCCCCGGCTGCTGCTGGCAGGCTGAGAGCCATGTTGCTCGCGAGGATGCTGACAGCAGTGGCTGGTGAGCAGTGCTGTGCTGGGGCCCCTGCGAGCAGATGGGGCATAAACCTCTCTGGGAAAACAGATTAAAGTGGCCGTGGTGGTGCTTAAAAGCTCTGCGGTCCCCTTGCATGCTCATGGAATCTATTCAGTGTGTTCCTCTGCCAACTTCAAGGGCCCTCCTGGGGGAGGAGGGGTGGATCCAGCAGTGAAAAATGCCTGTGGAACAAGGCACACCTGGTCGCGTCTCCTGCCTTTTCAGAGCCAAGACTCCTTATTTTAAGCTCCTCTATGCTAACAAAGAGGTGTCTCCAGCAGTGCCCTCGGAGCTGCTTTTTAGCCTCTCCCAGCACCTGTCTCCTCCAGTCAGGTCAGTGGCTTGTTCTCTCCTACAGATTCAGATCTGAATCTAGCATTGACTGGCTGTGTGACTCTGGGAAAGTCACTGTCCCTCTCTGAACCTGAGTCTTGCTTCAGAAGGTGGTCATGAGAGTTGGATGAGATTGTATAGTGTATGGCATGGAGTGGCACACCAGGCAGCTGCTCACTAAATGCCAGCTTCTGCTCTGACAGGCCTGCCGCCTGTTAAGGAGCTCCTCCTCGCCTTTCTCAAAAGTCCCAGGGAAATTTGGGAGACCTACCAGAGTGTACTCCCTGCAACAACTGTCACAACGTTTGGTGTCCCCTGGCACTGGGGTATTCAGTTTGCAGGTGTTTGCGTGTGGCTGGTGGTAGAGCCGGACCAGGCAGACCCGCTTCATCTCCTGGCTCCGCTAACTTCTTGCTGTGTGACCTTAGGCAATTGACATAAGCCACTTGTGTCTCACTCTATTTGTGTCTGATTCTCCTGTTAAAAGAGGCAAAATAATGGCTACCTTACAATGAAATTGTGAGAATTAAGTGAGAAATAACTTGAGTTAAGTAGATAGCATGGTGTGGAGTACACAGCAGTCACTCAGCAACTGCACTGTGTGTGTTGAGGGGGGTAGGCTGCTTCCTATCAGGCTGAGTCCTCCCAGGAAAGGACTGACTCCTCTTTGTCCTGGGTCTCCCCAAGCACCAAACAAAGACAGTCCCCATTCTGGAGGGTTCATGCTAATGGGGGAAAAAACCCATGCCCCTCCTACTGCTCACTTCCTAGGCTCCCAGGCCATTCATCTTATTAACTTGGTAATTGTGCATTAACTATTGGCAGAGGGCTTGCAAGTGTGACTGGGATAAAGTGGAGCTATTTGGGGATGATTATCATCCCTCTTTTGAGGTTTCCCATTTGAGTTTAGGGGATCAACGATCACAAATGGAGATCTATTTCATAAGACTAAGAGTGATTGAGTATCTAGGATGTGCAAAGCAAATGCTAAGCTGCATCCTGGGCTGGTATTGGGGCATCAGAGATACCACAAGATTCTAGCTCCAAGGCGTCCCCAGATGCCATCTTGCTCATGCCAGCCCAGATCCAAGCATGGTCAATTAGCCAACTTTTTAGCCCTGGGAGAGGGAGTCCAGCAACGGGCAAAGGGTGGTTTTGTCGGGGAGCACTGCCCAGGTTGTCCTGGACGATGGCTCAGCCACAGTCAGCTGTGTGATTTTTGAATGAGTTTCTAATTTCTCTTGGCCTCAGTTTTTTCATAAAATCGGGAATTTCACTGGATGACATTCAAGGTCACCTGTCAATCCTAAAGTACTGTATTTCTAGAACTTTAGGTTCTTTGGTGGGTCTAAACTGAATCTCTCTTGCTGCATTTGAAGCCAATGGGAACTATATACTTGGTAACAGGTGAGCAACATGGGGTAGGGGTGAGGAAGCCTAGTTCTCAGCATAGAGGGCTGCATTATTTATTTATTATTTTAATTTGTAAATTTATTATTATTTTCTTGAGGTGGAGTCCCACTCTGTCACCCAGGCTGGAGTGCAGTGGTGTGATCTCGGCTCACTGCAACCTCTGCCTCCCAGATTCAAGTGATTCTTCTGCCTCAGACTCTTGAGTAGCTGGGACTACAGGCATGTGCCACCACATCCAGATAATTTTTGTATTTTTAGTACAGATAGGGTTTCACCATGTTGGCCAGGCTGGTCTTGAACTCCTGACCTCAGGTGATCAACCCACCTTGGCCTCCCAAAGTGCTGGGATTACAGGCGTGAGCCACCACGCCTGGCCTGCTTTTTTTTTTAGTCTCTCATAGTGAGAGAGCTCTGGTGGGATTGCATTCTAATTAAATATTTAATGGAGAGTGTCTGTCTGTTAAAATCACTGCCACCGCCTTGGGGATGGGTCTCCTTTGTGTTCTTATTTGCAGCTTGCCCACAAATTGCAGGACCAAGCCTAGCTGGAAATCTGCCCCTAAGACCACGTGGGATCTCTGAGTCCAAAGAGATTGTACAAAGGCCAAAGGAGCATTTCAGGGCTCTGGTCCCGCCCCTCCTACCCAACTTCTCAGAACCTATTATGGCACCTCAATCAGGAACCAGGAAATGGGCTCAGCCCCATGTTTGGAGCTTCTCTTTATTCTGCCTGCTCTCTCAGAGCTGGGGGGAAAAAAGAGTGTGTGCTTTTTTTCTGCGTTAATAAAACCCGAAATGAGTCTTCATTAAGGGCTCCATTAAGAAGCCACTGTTATTCTTAGCACTCATTAGCATTGCTGCTCACCACTAAATTGCCACACTGGCGTTTTCCCCGGGCTTCGCAGAGCCTCCTCCCGATGCTGGAAAGCTGCTCTTAAGATAGATCTCGACTTGCTGAGCTTCAGAGATGGGGGGACTAGTTCCTGATGAGTTTATCTCATCCATTCCCCTGTCTCCATACACATGCTTTTCCTTCTAGCTCTGCCAGCTTCTAGAGCCTCTCTCACTAGACTGTTTGAAGACTTAGTGGGCCCTAGGTGGAAGTTCTTCCCCTTGTGGAACTGCCCTGTTTTGCTGCAACATCACCCCATGTGGATCCTTCACTCTGACACTGAAGAATATCTTTCTTTCTAAGAGCACTTTGCTTTCTTCCTCCTACTGAATTCAGCTCCTAGGTCAATTTTTGTGAGTGGTGAAGCCCTGCCTCCTTCCTGTATCCTTGTGGTAAGACCCCACCCTAGACAATGTCCTTCCCTAGGGTGAGTTTGTCTTCTAGGTTCATGGCCCCCTGTATTTGTGCCCTTTTTAGAGAAGAAAGCTACTTCACCCTTGCTTTCAAGGCAAGGCCTTTGACAATGGCCAAGCCTTTATCCAGGACCTGCGGCTACCTGACCCCTTCTCCCCAAGCAATCAACTAACACATATTAAATTCATACGATGTGGCAAGCACGGGGTCAGGTTTTCCATCTCATTTAGCCAGAATCATAATCCCAACAAGTGAGATTTTGGTCGCTAACATGTTACCAATGAAAAAAACAGACAACTTTAAAGGAGTTTAGGCCCTTGATCACACAGATAGTAAAAAGTAAAGGCAGAGTCAAACCCAGATCTCCTGGCTCCAAGTAGAATGCCTGCCCACCTCCCCAGACCGTCCTTGTCTTCTCTCTCCTTCAGATAATGACCGGTAAACATTAGAAAGCACTCTGAGATGCGCTGCTAATGGCGAGCTGCTGATGTGACAATAAAAAGTTAGACTAAGGGTTTTGCTCACATGTTAGAACTTTTTCATTCAAGTCGCATTATTCCCATCAGTGTAATTCACTTGGAAAGCTCAATACCCATTCCAGTCATGTCACGCTGTCAAATCACTTTGGGAACTCCCCTTTGGAAGTCTGTGGCATGTGGTCTTGAATATTGGCAAATGTTTATTCTTTTAGGGTAAACTGCATCTTTGGAAACACCCCCAAAGGCATTTGTATTCAAGTCTGGAGAATAGGTAAATCAGCAAAACACGTGACTTTGCTTTGGGTCAAAAACCTCTTAAAACATTTCTCAGTGACGTGTGGATACTTACTGTAAACAGGTCCCAGCTTCTGTGTTGTAAGAAAGATTTCTCAAGTGTTTCAGAATCTTGCCATGTGAAATAAAGCCTGGCTGACCATTTGGTGATTATGGAGTGGGGTAAAGGTGGGCACTGATACTTGAAACCAAATGACCCATATTCTCCCCTCATGCTTTCACCACTATTTTGGGTGTAGGAGAGATGTTGGCTCCCTGATCCTAGATCAGCTGGGGCATCAAAGGTCATTGATCACCATTTTCCTGCCACAGGCATTGCCAGGTCTGGTTTACCTGGACAACACGCTAAATGGAGACGCTCTGTCCATCACAAGAGTGAAGCTCAGCCTTTTATAAAACCATTCCCTGTTCCTGCATTCCCTGAGCTCTTCAGCCATCATAGTCACATTTTTTTTTTTTTTTTTGAGATGGAGTTTCACTCTTATTGCCCAGGCTGGAGTACAATGGCACGATCTTGGCTCACTGCAACCTCTGCCTCCCGGGTTCAAACGATTCTCCTGTCTCAGCCTCCCGAATAGTTGGGATTACAGGCATGTAATTACCATGCTTGGCTAATTTTGTATTTTTAGTAGCGATGGGGTTTCACCATGTTGGTCAGGCTGGTCTCGAACTCCCGGCCTCAGGTGATCCACCCGCCTTGGCCTCCCAAAGTGCTGGGATTACAGGTGTGAGCCACCGTGCCCAGTCTCACCATGCCTGGCCTCATGGTCACTGTTAATTATCTCTTCCAATGAACTGAGTCTTTTACCTTCTTTAATATTTTCATTAGTCCCAGAGAGGAAAGAGGAAGAGGGCTGGATAATTACTTCTGGCTTCTGGGTCCTTGCTCCTCTTTCTTTAAACTTGGTGAGCCTGGGTAACAACCAATTGTTTTTTGACATGACTTCATTTGGACACACTTTTTTGAGATGCTCAGGTGTCCCCCTTTGAGCTCTCTGACTTTAGCCATGTTTCACCTTGATTTTCAGGCTTCAGGAATCCTCACTGGGGCTGAATACAGTGGGAACAGGAAGTGCGTGATGGGATGATGTTGAGGACTTGCTGCTATGGACTGAGAGCTGTTGGTCTCTCCTCCGCTTTCAGGGGAAACCCATCTGGTGAAGTTACGGTCATATTAAGCATAGACAATTTAACAGGGACCCCTGGAATTAGATGCCCCTGTCTCTGTTATTTCAGGCAAACTCAATGGGAACTTGGGCAGTGACCATCCCTGTGAGCTTCAGTTTTGTCATCTGTAGAGTGGGATAATGACACCTATCTTCAGAGGTTGTGAAGACCAAGTGAGATGATTCATACAAAGAGCTTGACTTGTGACTGATGCATACCAGGTGTTCAAAATGAACGCCACTCTGTATGATGATACCAGTGTATTAGTGACTCCAGCTGGCTGTGAGCTGGAGCTAACTCATCTGGGAGGGAGGGGAGGGGAGAGGTGAGGAGTGGGTGGGAGCTGTCCATGGTTCTGCATCCATTCAGCCAAGAAGCCATTTGACTGATTCAGTAAACATCAGCGATCACCTCTTTTGTGTCAGCACCCTTCTCTGCACCGAATTCTTCAGGCAAAAGGAAAGCATTTATCTAGGCTCTCAGAGTCTCATTCACACAGAGGTGAGAGTGTTGGTGAGCATGGGGTTGTCTCATGTACGTGCGTCTCTGTGGGCACAATGTTCTAACACTGTGTGTACTGGGAGTGTACTCTGTGTGTGTGTGTGTGTGTGTATGTGTATGTGTGTATGTATGTGTGTGTGTGTGTGTATGTGTGTGTGTGTCTGTGTGTGTGTCTGTGTGTGTCTGTGTGTATGTGTGTGTGTCTGTGTGTATGTGTGTGTCTGTGTCTGTGTGTGTATGTGTCTGTGTCTGTGTGTGTATGTGTGTGTATGTGTCTGTGTGTATGTGTGTGTGTGTCTGTCTGTGTGTGTGTGTCTGTGTGTCTGTGTGTGTGTGTGTCTGTGTCTGTGTGTGTGTATGTGTGTGTGTCTGTGTGTATGTGTCTGTGTGTGTGTGTGTGTGTCTGTGTGTGTGTGTCTGTGTGTGTGTGTCTGTGTGTGTGTCTGTGTGTCTGTGTGTGTGTGGTGTGTGTGTGTGTGTGTGGAGAGAGAGAGAGGAGGGAAGGTGGGAAGGGGCCGCGTGGGTGGCAGCTGAGATGAAGGCAGGGTATTGCTGTAATAGAGCTCACCTGTGTAAACTGGCCGGTAAGGAGGCCCCAGCTCAGCCACGAGGAGAGGATGGCCTCCCAGAAACCCCTGAAGAGACTGTAGGGCACACTGACTTCCACCCCATCCCCATCCCCGTCCCAGCCCACCAGAACAGAGTAAATCTGAGGACAGAGCTGAGCTGTTCCCCTGCTGGGCACTCCAAACTAATTTTCTGGTACATTATACACTTGGCCTTTTGAACAATCAATGGCCTTAAATGCTGTTTGGCTCCCGCAGCCAAATCCAAGAGAAATAAGACTTAATCCATCTGGCGGATATGGCCAGGGCAGAGAGTGAGGGAGGGAAAGAGGAGTCTAGAGCTGCTGGGACCAGACCTCTGCCTGGTTCAGGAGGGTAGGGTGGGACTGGGGGTAGAATTGAGAGGGATCTGCCAGCTTTGGAGAGAATGGACCTTTAAGGGGTATTGATGGCCAGCCAATCACAGGCCCGTTTGTCTCAATGCATTCTGGCCACTCCAGCTGTCACTCCCTCAGGGGCTGAGCTCTGGCGGGGGAGGGCTGGGATACGGCTCAGGATTCAGGGCTCAGGGCGGGCACCCCAGCCTTGGTGTGGTTATCCTCGAGGCCAGGACAGATGTGTCTCAATCTGAAGTTAGATTTTGGGAAGAATCACCTAATCACCTAGAATCCCTGAGATGGCACCGGGCAGGATATCCTGAGGGCAGGGACTGGTGTCCCAGAACAGGTTAGGACTGATTGGAAGAACCCACCCTGGCTCAGGAGGACAGCATGACCGCTGCCAGCCCTGGTCTGGGGCGAAGCCTGGCAGAGGGTGGAGTGGAGGGGCTGCATGTGGAGGAAGGGGCTTGGTTATTCCAGAGTGAGAGGGAAAGCAGGATCTGCCTCCTTCAGAGCCTCTGCCGCCCGCAAGTGTGAGACCCCTGGAAGGACCAATAGCCCAGAGTGTCAGGCTGCCCTGCTGCCACCGATGGCCCAGCTAGAGGACTGTACCCCAGACACCCCAGGAATGAGGTGGGGGAGTCAAAGACCTGGCCCAGGGCCCAGTTTCCCATCTTTTCTGGAAACAGTCACTGTCTAGAAACAGGTAGGTAGAGGATGCAGACCTCTGCTGGACCCATGGGCTTGGACCTCTGCTGGACTCAGGGCCCCTGTGGGAAACTCTCTGGAGCTGGGAGAGCTGATGTTTGCGGTGTAAGGTCAATTGTCTCAGCAGCCTGCTGAGATGTCGGGGAGGTGGGAAGACGCACCATCCCCAAGGGCTATTTGGAAGTGGCTTCCCTGGGCAGGCATGTGGACGGAGGGGGTGGTGTGTGGGAGGTGGCAGCTCCCTGCACCTGGCTCTGGGGAATGGGACCCACCCTACCTGCCTGTCTGCATCTTCAAGCACTGCCTCCTGCCTGGGTTGCTGCTGGTACCCTGCCTGAGATACAGGCCACACCTCAGGCCTTGGGGGTAGTGGGAGTAGAGGAGGCTAATAAGGGGCCCACCCAGGTGCCAGGTCAGAGACAGAGATAGGGGACAGGGAGCCTGGGGAGGGTGAACAGGGGACCTCCTTCGAGATGGGCAGGTGGGGGCTCATGGTGGGTGATGACAGGAAGGAGAGAAGCCAAGCTTGGCATTTATTTGGGCTGTGGAATCCCCTCCCTTCCAGTTATTCACAACCAGGGCCCACAGGTTCCCCTCCAAAGCATGGCCCTACCTGGCCCTACTTACCTAGAGAACTGCTCCTGCTTCCTTGGTTTGGGGACGTGCAGCCTTCAGCTGCTGCAGCAGCAACAATACAGTGGTGGCAGCAGCTCTGTGATAAAGGCGGGGCCTGTGCACCTCTCCAGTAAGTAATTATGCTGAGAGTGTGTTCTACGGAGACACGGGGCTTGTCTGACAAGGCACACTCTTGTTCCTGTTGCCGAAGCAGCCGGGGAGCTGAGAGGAGAGACCAGGAGCTGGAGGCGATGGTGCTGTCTGGGGACCCGGCATGGAAAACGGGCTGCTGATCCCCAGGGGCTCTCATCCAGGGGTTGCACCTGCCCCTCCCCAGGCCAGAGGGAAGGAAAAGGGGGGCTAGGTTGAGGACTCCCCAAACAGGGATGTGTAGAGGAGCTGGGGGATGTTACACACTTATATTAATATCTTGTTTTAACAATTATTATAGTAGCAGAGATACCTAATATTTACAGTGCTCTGTACTTTTCAGAGCATTTTCATGTTTGATTCTTCCCATAACCCTTTCGTGAAAGGACAGATCTTTTCTCCCATTTGAATGATGAAGAAGCCAAGACCTGAGAACTTTCGGTGGCTTGACCAAGGTCGCCGGACAGAGCTGGGTTTCTTGACTTGCTGGTTGGGCTCCTTCCCTAGGTTGGCCAATCTCTCTGACACAGCCGAGCCCTCACGACACACCACAGGCCCTGTGTGTGAGGTCCCCAGGCAGGAGCTGAGAGGAGAGGTCTGGAGGGAGAAGGGACCTGGGACCCTCCCTGCATTGGGAAGCTTCTGGCAGCAGGACAGGCCATTCCTGAAAGGCAGAATGAGGCGGCTCCACAGGTGTGGATGAGTGCGTGTTTCCGTGTAGACACGACAGTGTCCTAGGAGGAGGCTGCTGACACTGATTGCCATCTGCGTGCCAGGTCTGGTGTAAAAGATACTACATGACAAACAGCCCTTTCCACACTCTGCACACGTGAAGATGGTGCCAATGAACCCCACAGATTCTGCCCAGGAAGCACCAAGAGCCCAGAAGAGATGACAGGCACATTCAGTGGGGCTGGGTGAGCCAGGGAAGCTTCCCTATGGAGCAGTTCTGAGCGGAGTCTGGAAGGAAAAAAAAGGACAGGCAACATCAGATGAGAAACAGAGGGCCTGGGGCAAAGGGATGAATGGTCTAGGACGGTGAATGTTTCAGCTTGGGTAAACCCAGGGGTGGATGAGGGGCCCGGGGTGGCTGGCAGTTGAAATAAAAGGTCAGGTATGAATTTGATATGCTAGAAATTAAGGAGCCCCTGAGGATCATTACAAGGGAAGAAATATGATCGAAACAGTGTGACGTGAGGATGGGAAGGAGGGACTGAAGACAGACATGGGGCGAGCACTCTGGTCAGCAGCGTTCCATCTCACTTAGAATTCCAGGCCACCGTGGAACCTGGAATTCTTTGGCTGGCTGCCAGGCTTTGGGACCTCTAGTGCATCCTGCCACCAGATTGGGCTGGGTTCTAGAAGGTGGGGATGGATGACTCCCACAGCCCATTGCCCCGACCCATGACGCCTTCCTCCTCCGAGCCAGGCCCCAGCCTTCCCTCGACAGGATGCCAGTTCAATGCTGGATTCTGCCTCAGGCTCCAGGAAAAATCTTGCTGCTCTGGGAAGATGCCCTGCTGCTCCTTCTGCTCTGCTCTGCAGTGATTGATGGCTGTGGGTAGGTGGGTAAGAGCCTTCCTTTCCCTGCTCCAGATGGTTGGAGTCAGTGAGGCAGACTCCTGGAGTAACCAGAGGAGTGGATGGGCCAGGGAGGTGCCCAGAGGTGGGAGGTGCTCCAAGGGTGGTTCTAGATGTAGTGGCTGGTTCTAGGGGCCAGGGATGGCTGTAGAGTACCATACCATTCTCTTAATACTGAGTTTATTTTTATTTTTATTTTATTTGTTTATTTATTTTTGAAGTGGAGTCTCACTCTGTTGCCTGGACTGCAGTGCAATGGCGTGATCTCGGCTCACTGCCACCTCTGCCTCCTGGGTTCAAGTGATTCTCCTGCCTCAGCCTCCCGAGTAACTGGGATTACAGGCATGTGCTACCACCCCCAGCTAATTTTTGTATTTTTAATAGAGATGAGGTTGCATCATGTTGGTCAGGCTGGTCTTAAACTTCTGACCCCAAGTGATCCGCCTGCCTTGGCCTCCCAAAGTGCTGAGATTACAGGCATGAGCTACCACACCCGGCCAATACTGGGTTCTTCTAAGTAGGAGGAAAGTGACATTTTGCTGCCTAATTTCTTGGCTTTTCAAGGCCACCCCCGACTAAGGCCCTGAAGTACTCATGATGGTTGAGCAGGAAGGTCCTGCTATTGTCATAAAGGGGAACCAAGGTCCAGGGCAGAAAAAGGTGGTTTATCCTTAAAAGGGTGTGCTCTGTGAGTGACACTCTGAAGCCCCTTCCCTAACCCGTCTGGGTCCCCACATTGTGAGGTAGGACAAGGTTTCTTCTGTCTCCCTCTGCCAGGCCTTCCTGGGGAATTTTAAAGGGACAAATTCTCTTCCCGAGGCTGGGGGTGGAGGGAACCCAGGAGCTATAGGCACCTGTAAACCCAATTTGAAAATCAGTCTAGCCAACCAGCCCCCAAAGGAACCAGAGGGAGCTATAGAGTAACTCAAAAGCAGACACTAATGGAGGAGAAAAGACATGTAGTTACATATTCATCAGCTTTTAAATATTCATGAGGATTGTAAAGCAGATTAATTTTCATGCCTCATTTCTCCCGAGGTTCCTGCTGTCCATATTTTACCACACCAAGAGAAGAAAAGGGAGCGATGGATCACCTGGTCACTGCCCTTACCATCACTTAAGGAGCAGCGTGCGTGAGCGTGTGTGTGTATGTGTGTGTGTGTGTGTATGTAAGGGCCAGTGAGCAGGAGCTGTGGTCGCTGTGGAGGTGTAGGTGCTCCTGAGGGACCAGCTCTACCTCCTGCCAGGCCGGGACAGCGTGAGAACAGCAGGGCACAGCTGCAGACAAGTGTGGGGAGGAGGTGAGGGTGTCTGAGGACAAGGGAGCATCCTGGAGTGGGGCAGACTCTGGAGCCACCAAGGTAATTTCTGGCCTCCCCAGGGTGAAAGAGAGAAGAAAGAGGACCTTCACCAGAGTCAGCAAGAGCTCCGCCTCCACTCCCCTCAACTCATGGTCGAGACAAATGATTGAGGTGAGGGAGCGGAGGAGAGGGCATGCGGAGGGGTGGAGAGGCATGAAAGAGACCGAAGGACATAGGGAAGGGGCAAGAAACAGGGACAGACAGAAGCCACAGGCGAGGAGAAAGCAAAAGGGTGAGAGTTCCAGTTGGAGGGCTGAGAATGAAAGGACAGGGGAAAAGCAGCGGGGATGGAGGTTAGATATCTGGAAGGACGTCCAGATCTCAGGGCTATTGGACCTTCTCTCTATAGGGCATGGGGGAAATATTCACCCAAGCCATGCACCAGTGGTGAGGCACAGTAGAGAGGAGCTAAGATCAGAACTGTGCCAAGATTGCTTGGGAAACAGCCAACAAGCGTCCCGGCCAGCAGGGGCAAGGCAGAGTCAGGGGAGACTCCCTGTCAAATGCAAGATGTCCAGGTGAGACATCCCATGGGCTAAGGGGACAAATCTTGTTGTCCAGAGTCATGAATGGGAACCAGAGGGTTCTGTGAAGAGCAGAATATGGGCCCCTGGAGGACAGCTGCCTGCGCAGCTTCTTGGAGGTCCTGGAGTGTGGTTCTTGGGTAGGGATGCAGTCCATTTAAAAAAAGGCCTGGCCAGCAGCCTTAGGTAGCTTGGACCCACTTTCTTGGAATTAGAGGAGGAATGGTCCAGACTCCAAAGGGGCCAGCTTGGTTTTCCAGCTCCTGCCACTTCATGGAGGCTGAAGGCTGTTCCATGGAGTGGGAAACACAAGGAGCTCTCTGGTGATGTTTGGGCATCACTAGGCAAGACCTTCACCAGTGGTCTCCTTCCCCAGCTACCTTCTCTCCACACTCTCTGGGATCTCCCCACTGAGTTCCTAACTTGTGTGTCCAGCTGCTCGTGGGATATGTCCACTGGGAGGTCCAGTGGGCATCTCAAACCCAGCATGTCCACAGCCATGCTGACCCACGCACAAGCCTGTCTGGCTGCAACCTTCTCTAGACCAAGCCAGTGCAACTCCATCCTTCCAGCTCCTCGGGACTGTCAAAATCTAAAGATCTTAAATGGCTTTTATTTGTGGTTCTAGAATCAGGGGACACCTTGTTTTATAAAACGGAATGAGTGTTCCGAAGAGCTGAGCAGAGGAGGTGGGTTTTATGGACAGGAAAAGGTTGAGCAGAAACAGGGAATGAAAAGTGAATTCGTCATTTCAAAGTTCCTTTTTCTTGTAAAGGTTAAAGCAGAGGGGACTTCCTTTCTTGCCGATGAAATTTGGCCAGTTTGGAGACTTGGCTAGTATTTATCCCTCTCTCTCCTGATCCCTCCCAAGGTCAGATAAAGATCTTAGTTTTGGCTTGGTGGCATGGAACTTGAGTATGAATGACTCTACTTTGGTTTGGTCTGTTAGGCCCAGTGCAGGAGTTTAGACCAAGCCATTGGCCGCCTATAAATTGTATTTAACAGGGCAAACAACTTAGGAGTCACCCCTGCCTCCTTGCTCCTTCAGCCCTTCAGCATAATAGTCAGAACCCCACCGCTCCCACCACCTCTGTGGCTCCAGCTGGGCCCAAGCCCACATCTTCTCTCGTTTGGTTGCAACAGAAGCTGTCTGCTTGCCTCCTGACCCTCCCCTGCCTATTCACACAGTGGTCAGAGTGAGGCTTTTATCAGGGCAGAGCATGTCCTGTCTGTTCCCATCTAAGAGTCACAGCCCACATTCTCCATGGCCTAAGAGACTCTTTGCAGTTGGCCTCCCCATTTGTCTCCCTGCCTCGCCTCTTTCTCACGCACACCCCTGCAGCCACACTGGGCTCCTTGAGCAAGCCAGGCCTGCTGCCATCTCGGGGCCTTTGCACGGTACTCCCTTCCTCCCTCCCGAGCACTTGCCTAGATTTGCCTTCTCAGTGAGGTCTTCTCTAAGCACCTGATTTAAAATGACCATCCCGTTCCCTGGCTGTCTGTCACCCTGCTCTATTTTTTCCCACATAGCGCTTTTTGCCCTCTCCCATGCTACACAGTTATTTTGTTTGTTGGTATTGTATACTGTCCACCTCCACCCACTGGAATATTAGCTCTCTGAGGGCAGAGATTCTGTCCATTGAGTTCAGTGCTGCATCGTCAGTACCTACAGCAGGGCCTGGTACATGTGGAAATCCTGTGGGAGATTTCCACAATCAATATTTATTCCACAGGAGGCATCCCCTTTTGACCATGAAGGGTTAACCACTATAGAAATTGCTCATCTACCCAGCACTTTGGGAGGCCAACATGAGCGATCACTTGAGGTCAGGAGTTCAAGATCAGTCCGGCCAATATGGTAAAACCCCATCTCTACTAAAAATACAAAAATTAGCCAGGTGTGGTAGCTCGAGCCTGTAATCCCAGCTACTCGGGAGGCTGAGGCAGGAGGATGGCGTGAACCTGGGAGGTGGATGTTGCAGTGAGCTGAGATTGAGCCATTGCATTGTACTCCAGCCTGGGAGACAAGAGTGAGATTCTGGCTAAAAAAAAAAAAAAAGGAAAAACGAAAAAGAAACTATTCTTCTAATGCAAACAACTGAACACTGGATGAAATACAGGGCTAGGTGCGGTGGCTCATGCCTGTAATCCCAGCACTTTGGGAGGCTGAGGCGGGCGGATCACCTGAGGTCAGGAGTTCGAGACCAGCCTGATCAATACGGTGAAACCCTATCTCTACTGAAAATACAAAAATTAGCCGGGCATGGTGGTGGGCGCCTGTAGTCCCAGCTACTTGGGAGGCTGAGACAGAATTGCTTGAACCTGGAAGGCAGAGGTTGCAGTGAGCTGAGATCCTGCCACTGCACTCCAGTCTGGGTGACAGAGTGAGACTCTGTCTCAAAAAAAAGAGAAACATAGGAAATGACTGCTTTCAGACAGAGGGCATCAGGTGGCATAGGGTGATGGGCCCCAAGAGAAGGGAAACAAATTAGGTGCCCCCACCCCAACACACAGTGCAGCAGCTTACTGCCTGGAGAAAGTTGGCAGAGCCAGGTGGTTGAGTGGTGAGACGGAGATTGGGCTGAAGGAGGCTAGAATCTGTGAGGAAGAGTCCTGGGGAGAAGGGAGCTGCAGGCAGAGTTCGGGAAGCCTGTAGAAAGGTCCTCAAAACTTTGGCTGAACACTGATCTGACAGAAAGCAGTAGGCTGAGCAATTAATTCCTGGAGCTTACATGGGGCTGTGGCTCAGATTCCCACCAGTGAGTGGAGAGTCCTTGCAGTACATGGTGCACTGGATAGAGGCCTCAGAAAGATGCTACCGTAGCCCTGACGTCTGTCCTGAACTCATTCTAACAGAGCTTGAAAACAAGCATTAAAAGGATCAAAGCAATTCCAAATAACTGAGCCAGAACAAAGTCCAACACTCTTTAAAAGAATAGAATAAGATCCAGAACTCAGCAACGTAAAATTCACAATATCCATCATCTAATAAAAAAATTAAATCATGCAAAGAAGCAGGAAAATATGGCTTATAACCAGAAAAAAAAAATCAACAGAAACAGATCCAAAAATCAACAGAAACAGAAAAACGATGAAATTAGCAGAAAGGATACGAAAGCAGTGATTATAGATTATGTTCCATATGCTCAGAAATGCAGAGGAAAACATGAACATGATGAGAAGAGAGATGGAAGATTTAAGAAAAACAAATGCAATTTATAAAGATGAAAATAGAATATCTGAAATAAAAATACTGTTGAACAAATAAATGACTTTATTTCTGCTGTTGCTCCTATCAAAACCATACAGGTTGGGGGTGGGGGAGAGCGACGCAGTGGCTCACGCCTGTAGTCCCAGCATTTTGGGAGGCCGAGGTGGGCAGATTGATTGAGCCCAGGAATTCGAGACCAGCCTGGGCAATGTGGCAAAACCCTGTCTCTACAGAAAAAAAAAAAAAAAATTTAGCTGAGCATGGTGGCTTATGTCTGTAGTCCCAGCTATTTGGGAGGCTGAGGTGGGAGAATCACCTGAGCCCGGGAGATTGAGGCCGCAGTGAGCCATAATTGTGCCAGTTGCAGTACAGCCTAGGTGACAGAGTCACTCACTGTTGTTCCAAAACAACAATAACAACAAAAAACCCCACATGGGATGTGAGAGGCATGTCTCTCCAAAAAGCTTATTCTCCCTGCAGCTGTGCTTGCCCCTCCCCCACCCTGAGATGGCACGAGCTGGCTGCATTCACTTTCCCAGCGCTGCCGGACTCTGCAGAAACAGGCTTCTTTTCTATTTGGCCCTCAAATATAATCTAGATTTCAGGTTGCAAGCAGTGGCTCTCCTCAGTCACCTTTCAGCTGATATTTCCTGAGCCACCCCCTTGTCCTCTGAGCTGAGTGCACTCCACCTCCTGTCCAGCATCATCATGAACCTCTCCTCTCCTTCAGTCCCGCTGGATCCCACAGTTAGTCATGGGGGTCTTGTAAGGGGATGATGAGCAAGGGCCGGCCTCTGCCCTGTGGAGCTCCGAGTCTAGCCAGGTTTGCACAACACAAGGCAGAACGTGACAAGGTTCATGAGATCAATGTGGACAGGTACTTAGGGAGAAAGAAAGCTTCCTGTGGAGGTCAGAGAAGGCTTCATGGAAGAGGTGGCATCTGTGCTGGATTTTGAAGGATGAATAAGATTTGGGCTGCTGGGAATGAAGGGACGGGTATTCTGGCCAAACTGGGCTTCATCTTGAACTCCCTCACCTCTTATTTCCCCTTCTTTCAGCACCTTTGTCTGCTGCCTACTGGCACTGCCATGAAGCCTGGTCCCAAGCATCTGAGCCTCTCATTTCTCATCCCCCTCGCATTTCATCTCATCCCTTTCCTTCTCTCCCCGTTTTGCGTTTTGAGTGCAAAATATGAACAATTCCTGAAAAGGGCAGAGTTGTTCATCGGTTGCTTCCCACATATCAGCTGACCTTCAGGGTGCCTCGGGGTGTGGTGGGCGTGTGCAAATGAGCAGGGCTGGAGGGAGGCTGAGCAGTGGGTGCCCATCCTTCAGGTATGCTTGTTCTGGATAAGGATGAGCTTGTTATTGACAATGATGTCACTGGACAAAGTCCAAGGAGGGAGGATCAGGAGTGGGGGTTCCCTGTGGTGGGAGGTTTGAGCAAGATGGGGACTCAGACACCAGCTCTGTGGTGATGCATGCACCCCTCCTCCCCTCCCACCTCCCTGGGTCTGCCATCTTCCCTGGAATGGCTTCTGCCTGTCATCCAAGCAGATGTCCCTCCCTTCCGTCTCCCACAGCAAGGCGGAGAGGTGGGGTCCACGGGGTAGCAGACAGAAAGTCTGGGTGAGCTCTCAACCCCTCAGGAATTCCCACCTGAAATCTCAAGATCCAAGCTGGGGCAGTGCTGGCCTGTGGCCCTGGGCATCAACTGAGCCAGCCTGGGGAAAATCTGGAAAGAGGGCACCACAGTGGGGTGGCTGTGAGGCCTGATTTTGGTGCCCTGTGGTGCTGGGCCACCACTAAGTGCTTGAGGTGAGTTACTTAACCTCCAGTCTGCAGCGTCCTTATCTGTAAAATGGAGATAATGATACTGCCTACCTCTCAGTGTGGGCATGTTAAGCACTGCGTAAAGGCAGGTGCTGTTATGATTATGTCACCTCGTTGTTCTTGGCAGACTTGCTGAGAGGACGGTAGCTGCGCCCCGATACCTTGTCCTGGCTCCCCTCTCATCACCCCCTCCTCCAGCTGCTGTTTCTAAACCCCAGCTTCCTGACCCCTGCTCTGGACCCTTGTCTGACAGCCCCCAGAGGGACTCATCATGTCCTTAATTGCAATTCTCTTGCTCAGCAAAGCCATCAGCACCTAATGTTCCATGTCATTGCTGGTTCTCTGTCTGCAGACACCTCACTCCTCCTCGGAGCTGCTCAGCCACGCAGGGTAGCTCCATCTGGCCAGGAATGGCCACGGCATGGAGCAGTGCCAGGATCTTCTAGGGATGCATTGGTGACAACTTGCTTACAAATAATTTAATATCAGAGGGCAAAATACTTCAGGACTCTATCCCTGGCTCTTTCTGCCACTATGAACCTCCACCCTATCTCCTCCTTGAAATCACAGAGGTACCACTTCTCTCCCCACCAAGACCTTCCCCATCTCCTGCTGAGCTGGCCCCAAACCCAGTGAAGAACTGCCGTTCCCCCGCCTGACTTGGCTTTGATGCCCTTGTTGAGTGTTTAAGATGGGGCCCAGTAAAGAGCCAGAGCTGGGGAAGGGGAACTTGAAGGAAGACTTGGAACCCCCAGAAACCAGGATCAAGGGAGAACTTATCCCAGGAGTCTGAGTTCCCATTCTCTGGGCCCCAGCGCAGAGCCCCCTACCGTGGGCAGAATCTCTGCTAATCCAGTCAAGCCCCTGCTGAAGCCGTCCTCACAGGGTGAACAAGAATTCTGGACAGAAATATGGTGATAGGCATTAATCAGGCTGCACTTTGACCCACTTCTTTGTAAACGACAGTCACGTAGCACTTGACACTGGTCATTTGCATCCCAATTATTCCTATAGATAAGAGTTCTGATGTTAGAAACAAGACTTTTGTTTAAGAATTACTTAAGCAGATCCTGAATTCCAGTGAAATAGCTGACACCAACCAGTTTGAAGACCCCCAAAGAGGAACCGAGTCAGGGTGTGAACACAGTTTCTTCATCTTCCTGTCCCATAACTTCACCCTGCACTCGAATCAATCGACAATCTCCACACTCCGGCCCACTCCAAAACCATTAAAAACCCTAGCTCCAGACTCCTTGGGGAGACAGATATGAGGTTTCATTCTGTCTCCTGGTTTGGTGGCCCTACAAATAAACCTCTTTCTCTGATGTAACCTGGTGTTTCAGCACATTGACTTGTCATGCACAATGGGCAACAAACCTCTTACGGTTACACTGCTGCCCCTCCTCCCAGCCTCAGCACCCAGGGGCACCCAGGGTCACAGGGAGCAGCTTCCTCAGGAGTCCACACCCAGGCCTGGCCTGAGAGTGGCTTGCTTAGGCTGCCTGCCCCCCACCCCCAGGATGAGGCCAAAAGTATGTGGGCAGTTCTAACAGCCAGCCCAGTCCAGTCCAGGACAACAGACTTTGTTTCCAGGGAGCCCAGGGAGACACCCCAGGTTCAAAAGAGAGCTCAAAGAGCGGCCCTTCAGGGGAGCAGGAGCCCTCCTGGCTGCAATCCTGGTCCCCCCACCTCCAGTACCCGCCATGTCCAGCCATGTTCTGGCCACCTCCACTCCCAGGCTTGTGGGGGATTTGTCTCTCTCACCATGAGCCCAGGAGCAGACAGAGAGCCCTTTGCTAGTTTCTCTCAGCACTGCTGGGATCCGCTGGCATTCTTACAAAGAACTTCCATAAATACTAAGGGAGAACAAAAGGGAAGTAATTACAGAAAATACAAACAGCATGAAAATAGTCAAGTTTTTAAAGTACTGGTTTTCCAGGCTCAGACAACCACCCTGGAGCCCCGGGGGCTGGTCTGCCCTCCCAGCAGGCCCTGTGCCAATGCTCCCACCTTCCCAGACTAGCCTGGTGCTGTCCATCAGGATCTTGGCACCTGCAGGTCTGGGGGCCAGGACGAAGTCCCCATCTTTCAGTTCTAGTTTTCCATGTGAGGATTTGCCTCACCACAGCTGGCCACTGGAGCTGCAGCATCTGACACACTGAATAACTCACCTTTCAGGTACATGCAAAGGCCTTAACCACCTGGAGAACACCTGCTGCAACAGGTAACACCCCCGTGTCCAGGCCCAAGGCCTTGTCCACTGCACACCCACCACCCAGCCCTGTTTTCACTACCATGATGGACAGCTGTTGGAGTTAACTCTCCAACTATCCACGAACTCTGATCCATCCTGCTCACACACAGCAGTGAGCACATCAAAGCCATTTGTTCAATGTGACCCAACCCCCTGAATTGACACTGGCTGGATTAGAAAAGGCACCTGAGCCAAGTTGGACCCATGAGAATTCAGTCTTTGGGGTACCAGAGTCAGGGCGCGGGGACAGTCTCTTCAGAGAGTTCTCTGTCTATTCCACATATATTTGGGAGCTGTGGGTGGCCACTTTGGGTCGTGAGGTCTGCCCACAGAAAGAAAATGAGGCAGGTGTGCGGGAGAGACGGTGACCTGGAATTCACTGGCTTTGCTGGCCTTGAGACCCTTCTTTGCTGAGGCTCCACCACACTCCTGCCTTTAGGTTCTACAAGACACTCCTAAGTTCTTTCAGTAAATTGCCTCTTTGAACTTAAATGCTAGTTTGAGTGGGTTTCTGTAACTTGCAACCCCAGAATTTCAACCCCTCGCCACACTGTGATAAAAACATAGTGTAGCTGGGGCCCCAAGAGGACCAAAGCTGGGCACTTGCTGGGGACTTACAGGAGGAACTGAGAAGGCCCTTGGAAACGGGTGAGAGAATGGAGGGGCACCAGGTGTATCTCTTCTCTGTAGGGCAGCTGTTGGGGTGGGGACCCCGGGGAGCTCATGAATGGGGCAGGTCTAGCAAAGGAGAGACATTTTAGAGCACTGCTTGTCCCGTAGGATCAATATCAACTTGTCAGTAAACAGACTGCTGATACAGCAGGATCTTTAAGCCCGAGTCCCCACACTCTTTCCAGCATCCCACCTTCTGGCCAGACCCCCACTCCCAACCTCTGCCTCCGTGGCCATGTAACGCACCAGACTAGGAGTCTGAAATCCGAGTTTGAGCCCCAGTTAAGCCACTGATGGACTGTGTGAGTTTGGGCAAGTAACCCCACCTCCCTGGGCCTTGGCCCCCTCATCCAAAACATGGCCCCCACAATCCCCTTCTATTATGCAAGGTTCCTTTGAATTCTGCCCTCCCTTCTCCGCTCCCTTCCTCCTTTGCCCCTTCCTTCTGCTTGGCACTTGCCTGCCCAGCAAGCCTCCCCTTCTGATCCATGCAGTTCAGTGCACTCCCACCCGCTTCCTACAGCTCAGGAAACTGAGGGACAGGCACTGGTGTGTACGGTGCCTTTGAATCTTACTTTCAGTGAAGATGCTCACCCAGTCTCCTCTTTCAGAAGGAGACCCTCTGAGGGCAGAAATCTGGTCCTCTTTTCCTTCTAGACCACTCAGTGTGCCTGGAACAGGGCTGAGCCCAGAGCGCGGTGCCTGGATGAGCCCTGCCCTGCCTGCCTGCGCCCTGACCTTTCCTCCTGACCTTTCCCATCCCCTCTCCTGGCAGGGAGGATGCTCCAGAGCCTGCATTCCAAACTAAGCCAGAGTTGGGGATCCCCAGCCTCTCCAGAAAGCCAGCTCCAGCCATGGGAGGGGGCATTGTTGGCTGTTTCTTCCCCACAGGCCTGCTTTCCTCATCCCTCACCCTTCTGTCTGCAGGGGAGGCGGTATGCCTCACCTGAGCCAGTCACCACAGCTCCAGTGCAGCTGGCTCCTTCCCTTCCTCTCCCGCTCCCTGGCATGGACTGGAACACCATTCTCCTCCCATCGCCCATCCTCAGTCGCCCCTCGCCTCCCCACCCCCGCCTTCCCTTCCCATGCTGGCGTGTCTCCCCCCCAGGCAGCTGGGAGCAGGGCGCCTTCGATTTCTCTATTCAGTCTGAGGCGTAGCAATTTTCTGCTCTCCCATAATTAGGGGAATTTTAAGCAAACTCCCCGACGGATGATTACAGCAGGTTCAATCCCGGCTCCTTTGATCAGGGAAGAATGAGGACGTTGTTGGAATATTCCTCAACCTGCTGGCCAGACAGGCTCTGCGGCACACGCCCGGCTCTCGGGCTCCCCCTAGGGGGCTTTGAACTTGTGTCCTGGCATCTGAGTGTCCCTGGGTGCTGGAGTCTCCCCAGGAGAGGACTGGGTTCAAATTCTGCTTCATGAAGAATTATCCCAGATGTAGCTTCTCTAGCTTTGGGCCAATATCTGGGTTCAGAGCCAGAGTTGGAGGTGTTCTCTTGGGTAGGAAGGAAAATTAAAGGGTCATGTAGGGCAGTCTCCCAGGGTTTCGGTGAATGGCTGTGCAGGTCATACACCGTGCCCTCTAGGGACATTATTCTCCCTGTAGCTTGTGGGAATGGGACTCCTAGGGATGTGCAGTGTCCAGCCTGCACAACACAACTGACAGGTTGAACTGCTTGAATGACTCCACTTTTCTAAAATGGCAGAAGAGCCACCTCTTTGGAGTTGAAAGGGGCTCTCCTCTGTTTAGTCCGTTTCCTTCGCCTGTTGTGCCTGCCCAAGGCAGTGTGGAAGAGAGAGAAAAGCATGGCCTTTGCAGCCGTAGACTAGAGGGGAATTCCAGTTTGAATGCTTCCTGGCCGTGTAACCTTGGGTTAATGAATGAACCTCCCTGAACTTTAATATCAATCTTAAAGGACTGTTTTGAGGATTAAGTAAGAAATGGACTAGAACATTGCTTGGACCTTATGGGTCCTCAATAAATATCACTCCCTTCTCCTTTCCCTGCCCATGTCACACTTTCCTCTTAAACATTTAATATTCCCAGGCAAACCCTATTCTCTTCTGTCTGCCCCAGCCCCGAGTCCCCCCGAAGGCTGTGCCAGATAGCAGACTGGATAGCTATGTGTGTGTGTGTGTATGTGTATATATATATATACACATTTTGGGGGGGGGGGTTGGAGTCTTGTTCTGTCACCCAGCCTGGAGCACAACGGCGTGGTTTTGGGTCACTGCAACCTCTGCTTCCTGGGTTCAAACAATTCTCCTGCCTCAGCCCCCCGAGTAGCTGAGACTACAGGCATGTGCCACCACACCCGGCTGATTTTTGTATTTTTAGTAGAGACAGGGTTTCACTATGTTGGCCAGGCTGGTCTTGAAATCCTAACCTAGTGATCTGCCCACCTCGGCCTCCCAAAGTGTTGGGATTACAGGCGTGAGCCACCGCATCCCGTCCAGACTGAGTATACTAATAGACTACTAATGTCTCTGGCATCCCCGAGCAGTGGTCCTGGCTTTTCCGTAGGTTAATTAGGCCATATTTCAGGATAATTATGACTGGATATTCCTACACTAATTAAGTGGCTCTAAACCCTCTCCACAATGCAGCTCTGCGCATCATAATTAAGCCTTACCCCAAAGTTCCTGTCTCAGCCATGGAGCCCTGCGAGCAGCCTGTTGTCCCCACTCCCAGTCATGGGAAAGGCTGCATCTGAACCATGGACTTGAAAAGGACCTGTTTTCCTGGGATCATGTCGAGATGATTCCCAATGAATGTTGGATGAGGCTTTGCCTTGTTCCTCTTTTGTTTTCACAAGGAGAGAGAGGAATAGAAATACAGTGTTGATATAGGTTTATCTCCTTCTCCTCCCCGCTCTGTTGAGTGGATGTAAGTGGATTCCCAGGGGATACAGGTGGGCAGGGATGAGAAGGTGATGCCTGCATGCCTGGGCATAGGGATGTGTGTGTCACACTTCGGTGAGCGTACGTGAGAATGTGTCTGCTATAGTTATTGTTCACTAGGGACTTATGTCTAACATTAGCCAGCCCAGTTCATGACTACCCAATGGTGAAAACACGTGAACCAGAAAACACCTGTTGGAGAGGGCTGCATTGATCTTCTCATCCCCAATTGTTTTGTTCTTTAATTTTTTTTCTTATTTTAGAGACAGAGTCTCTGTATTAGTCTGTTCCTCACACTGTTATGAAGAACGACTTGATATTGAGTAATTTTTTTTTTAAAAAAAGAGGTTTAATTGGCTCACGGTTCTGCAGGCTGTACAGGAGCCTGGGTGGGGAAGCCTCTGGAAACTTTCAATCATGGTGGAAGTGGAAGCAGGCACGTCTTACATGGCCAGAGCAGGAGAAGAGAGAGAAGGGGGAGGTGCCACACATTTTCAAACAATCAGATCTCGTGGAAACTCACTATTACAAGAATGGCAAGGGGGAAATCCACGTCCGTGATCCAATCCCCTCCCACAGGCTCCTCTTTGAACACGGGATTACAATTTGACATGGGATTCGGGCAAAGACACAAATTCAAACCATATCCTGGTGGACAGTCTTGCTCTGTGCAACGGTGTGATCATAGCTCATTACAGCCTTGGACTCGCAGGCCCAAGCAGTCCTCTCACCTCAGCCTCCTGCATAACTGGGACTACAGGAGCACACCATTGCACCTGGTTAATTTTTTTTTTCCAGAGACTGGGTCTCATTACGTTGCCAGGCTGGTTTTGAACTCTTGGCTTCAAGCAATCCTCCTGCTTTGGCCTCCCAAAGTGCTGAGATTACAGGTGAGAGCCACTGTGCCTGACCTGTTTTATCCTTAATGGACCTTGCAAATTAGGCTGCGCACACCTGGCGTTGGCCAGCCCTTCAGGCTAATGTCAGGATTAGCTTGAATTATGGAGTTGTCATAATTTTGAGTCTTGGCTCTACCACTTGCTGATTACGTTACCTTAAGGAGGTCATTTGGCCTCCTGAGCCTTAGCTTCTTATCTGGAAGATGAAAATATTACTGACTATCTCACAGAACTGCTGAGACAATTAAATAAGACATGAGGATGGAGCCACTGACCCCATGTGAGAAGGCTGTGAATTCTGAGCTGTTCTTTCAGCCATGGAGAGGGGCTCACGTGGAAAGGGCCACCCTCCCTTCCGGGTCCTCTATTTGGTGGCTGTTGGTCCTGGTGTGTTCCATCCGTGTTCATGGGCACAGAGGGTCAGAATCCAGGACGTCATTGCAGTAGCACCAGCGTTCACCACTAGGGCTCACCGGGATGCATGTGTTCTCCCGAATGAGGGAAAACACGAAGCCCCTCTCATCTTGTACTGCAGGAGCTTGGAGAGGCCACCATGGGTCAGGACAGCCGGTGGAGGGTGGATGTGAAGACGTCCGGAAAGGGTTTCTGAATCAACAATGCACGGACCTTGATCCCAGGCTTGCAGTCCTTAAAACCCCTGGCCCCCCTGCCCTTGAGAGCAGCTTCATTCCCCAACCCTGATCCCTGTAGTCCCACCTCCCCCGCCGTTCTGGGGCCAGCAGCCCAGGCAGCAAAGAGGAAACAGCGAAGACATGTCCTTTTTCTTGCTCTCTTTCTGTGAAGAGGTGGCTCCAGGCACTCTGAGTAAGACACTAATCAAATAAGGACAGGTGACAATACACCAACATCTGTGGAAGCCAAGGAGACACTTGGCTGTCCTCAGTAACAGGACAGGGAAGGGAGGCAGCGTTTATTTAACCTGGTTGTCACACACCGCCCCTGGCTTCTTTGACAAGAGAGCCCTGTGTGAAGGCACAGATAAGCTCTGCTGGAAAATTGACAGCAATGAAGGAGGCCCCAGCCTCTCCACTGCTGTGGCCTGTGGATTATGGCTCTGTTCAAATAGAGGGAGGTGAGAGGCATGCGCAGCTTCCCCAAAACACGATCTGTAGGTGCAGGGGGAATGAACCTTGTTCTCCGTAAGGAGGGAGGGAAAGCCCACCCTGGGCTAGCAGGAGATAAGAGCTCAGAGGACGGTTCTAGCTGACTTTTGATGGAGAAGGGAACTTGCTTTCTTGGTAGAGATGCAGAGCAGGTCCAAGGTGGACTTTCTACTATTTGTGCTGAGGGAAGTGAGAAAGGGTGGAGCATAAGGCAGAGACTCAGCACATAGGAGTGGTGAGTGAGCTGGTCACAGTGAGCCTGCACAGCCAGACTGTGCCCACAGACCTCCCTGGCAGCACAAACAAAGCTTGTAAGAGATCTCAGTCGAGGAGGAATCTCTACTGAAGTGGGAGGTTGGGCAAGAGATGGGGGCGGCAACAGAGCAGAGCCACAGAGGCCAGGCTAGGGAAACAGATCCTCTTGCATGTGGCTCTCACACTCACTTCTTGTGCACAGGAAGGCATGCACAATGCCTATTTACACACTTATGCACGCCCATACGTGCACAAACATCTGTGCATGCACACTGCTATGGTGCTATATTTGTTTGTTTATTTTTGAGGTAGGGTCTCACTGTGTTGACCAGGCTGGAGTGCAGTAGTGCAACCATGGCTCACTGCAGCCTCTCTCTCCTGGGCTCAAGGAATCCTCCTACTTCAGCCTCCTGAGTAGCTGGAACTATGGGCATGCACCACTATGCCCAGATAATTGTTTTATTTTTATTTTGTAGAGACAGGGTCTTGCTACATTGCTCAGGCTGCTCTCAAACTCCTGGACTCAAGTGATCCTCTCACCTTGACCTGTCAAAGTGTTGGGATTATAGGCATGACCCACTGCACCCAGCCATGGTTTGATTATATGAGCTCTCTAAATCTTATGTTGAAATCTAATCCCCAATATTGGAGGTAGGGCCTTGTGAGAGGTGTTTGGGTTGTAGGGTTGGAACCTTCAGCACCATTCTCATGGGAGTGAATGAGTTTCCACTCTTAGTTCCCACAGGATTGTTGGAAAGAGCCTGGCACCCTCTCCCCTCTCTCTCTTACCATGTGACCTACACATGTGTCTCTGTTTGTCTTCTGCCATGAGTGGAAACTTCCCAAATCCCTTACCAGAAGCAGATGCTTTGGTGCCATGCTTCTTGTACAGCCTGCAGAACCACGAACCAAAGAAATGTCTTTTCCTTATAAGTTACCCAGTCTCAGGTATTCCTTTATAGCAATGCAAATGGTTTAAAACATAGACCTGGTGTTATGACTGAATGTTAATCCCCCCCGCCCCACAAATTCCTGTGTTGAAGCTCTCACCCAAAATGTGATGGCATTTGGAGATAGGGCTTTTGGGAGGTGACTAGGGTTAGATGAGTGTAGGGTACTCATGATGGTGAAACCAGTCCAATTTCCCCATAAAACTAAAGCTTGAGAAACTTACATTTGTTTTATTTGAGTTCCTTTCTCAGGAAACTGTTAGTCCTCTAAGATACTATCAAGAAAATAGAATAGGCTTGGCATAGTGGCTGACACCTATAATCTCAGCACTTTCAGGGGCTGAGGCAGGAGGATTGCTTTAGCTCAGAGTTCAAGACCAGCCTGGGCAACAATAGTGAGACCTTGTCTCAAAAAAAGAAAATTAGCTGGGTGTGGTGGCATATACCTGCAGTCCCAGATACGCAGGAGGCTGATGTGGGAGGATCACCTACCTGGGCCTGGGAGGTTGAGGCTGCAGTGAGCTATGATTGCACCACTGTACTCCAGCTTGGGTGAAAGAGCAAGACCCTGTCTCAAAAAAACAAAAACAAAAACAAAAACAAAACAAAACAAACAAACAAAAAAAACCCGAACAAACTTCCCAGATCACCACATCCAATTAGACACACCTGCTGCCTGTTGACCAACTCCTCTTCCTTACCACTCCCTAAGTCTCCGTTATCTTAGCCCCTAACTTTAGTCAGTTAGGAAGACAGATTTGAGACCGGTCTCCCATCTCCCTGCTGATGTCACCTGCATTAAAGTGTTCTTCCTCAGCAATACTTGTTGTGTCAGTGATTGGCTTTCTGTGCAGCGAGCAACTGAACCTAGGTCAAACCCCTGGCATTCAGCAACAATGGGATTAGGGCCCTTATAAGAAGAGACACAGAGAGCTCCCTCTCTTTCTTTCTCATCCTGCACATGCACTGAGGAAAGGCCATTTGAGCACATAACAGGAAGGTGGTGTCTGCAAGCCAGGAAGAGGGCCCTCACCAGAACACAGCCATGCTGGCACTCTGATCTAGACTTCCAGTCTCCAGAGAGTAAGAAAGTCCATTTCTGTTGGGTAAGCCAATGATATTGTGTAAGCTATGATATTGTGCTATGACAGCCCTAGCAGACCAAGGCCCCCATGTAAGCACACATGCATTAATGTGAGCGAGCAGAGGGAGTCCTGGCTGGAGCACTCATTCAAGGCTGCAGTGTAGCCTTCTGCATAGTTCAACTTGCTGAGCCTCGGTGTCTCCTTCTCCTCAGGGGGTTCACACTCCCTTCCTTGCTTACTTCAAAGAGCTGCCAGGAAAATGAAACAGAAGAAAGATGGGAAGGCTTTCTGCAGACAGTAGATCTGCTGCAGCCCTAAGGCCCACTGAGGGCTCTATTGTGGTTCTCCCCAGGCCTATCCTGACCAGGGGCCAGGGCACTGGTGGCAGCTCCCTGTGCCGCCTCCAACAACCTCCACCAGGTGGGGAGGAGGAAGAGGCCTGGGAATCCTTGCTGTCTCCTCCCTTGCCCTTGTCAGAGCCATGGGGGATGGGAAAGGGGCTCTGAGGTAGCCACTGTGCTTCTCCAGCTCAGCCCCAGTAACCCACAAAGCCTATCATTCAAAACCCACACAGCCCAGCACCCACAACCCACACAGCCCAGCAACCCTAACCTACAGAGTCCAGCACCCCAGCCCACACAGCCATGGCTGTTCAGGGGTGCAGTGCTGGCCTTCTCTGTCTGAAAGGACATGAGGGACAAGAGCAGGAAAGACCAGAGGACCCAGAAGCTCCCCACCCAGAGACTAGGACAGACTATGAGGGCTGTGATCTGCTCTGATCACAGCCTCTCCACTGCAGAGGGCCCGGGAACCAGGTATCCCTCTGGATATGGGGCTTTTGGCCATGGAGCTGGTGGGCTCAGGAGCTGATTTGCCTTTGTGTGTCTTGAGCATGTGGAATTGGGGCGAGGGGTGGGATGAACCCTCATTGTGGCAAAGGGGGGTCCGTGAGTAGGGGTGGGCTGAAGCTTTGTCTCCAGCTTCCTAATGAAAGGAGGCCTTTTGGAGTCCCATCCTGACCACTCAGTGCTGTAAGAAGGAGAGAAATGGGGAAGGATGGAGAGGAAGACTTAGTGTCTCTGCCCTTTCAGTGGGTATGCCGGGCGCTGGCACTCTGAGGTGATGTCATGGAGCCCTCCCAGCTCCAGAGACAAATGTCCAGATGTACCACGTGCAAGAGAAGCAGAGAGATGGGTACCTCTTCCTTCCTGTCACTTCGTATTTGTTACAAACATAGACTCTGGAGTCACACCGACTCAGGTCCAATCTGGACTCCAGTACGCTCTAGCCCTGCCACTTCAGCTCCCTAAGTCTCAAGCTGCTCATCTCATCTGTGACATGAGTATAACCATAATGTCTACATTATACAGAGTTGTGTAAATGAAATAAGGTGGTGCTTGTAAGATGCTCACAGAGGTCCCAGCTTGTGATGACTCCGAATGGACATGAATGGTGGCTCTCCCATTACCTTGCATTCCCTCCTGTCTGTAACTACAGCTTAGGGCGGCCTCCCCTCACTAGTTTCCCACAGTGGTAAATGCTATGTGTAAAGAAGGCAAAGATGGTAATGCTGAGTGAGCAGAGGGTTGACTGCTGTAGACAAAGTGGTCAGGGATGGGCCCTGTGAGGAGGTAACATTTGAACTGAGCCTCGATTTTTGTCGGCAATACAAAAATTGGCAGAGATTGGAAGGGTGGAGTGGTAGGAGGTCACTTCAGGCGCCAGGAACAGCAAGTGGAAGAGCCCTGTGAGGGGAGGAAGCTCAGCATCTTCAAGGTGCTGGGAGAGGGCCAGCATGGCTGGGGTATCACAGATGAGGAGAGTGATGAGAGTGCCAGAGAC
Source organism: Trachypithecus francoisi (assembly GCF_009764315.1). Taxonomy (NCBI): domain Eukaryota; kingdom Metazoa; phylum Chordata; class Mammalia; order Primates; family Cercopithecidae; genus Trachypithecus; species Trachypithecus francoisi. The sequence goes on from NW_022681473.1 coordinate 107,895,836, forward strand.
TTATTCAGGGACCAAGTGCCTCCAGGACCCAGGACAGGGCCTGGCACAGGGAAGAAAAGGAATCAATGTTCTTGAATGAGGCAATGAGGGAATGAGGGAATGGGGGAATGGTACCTGGAGCTCAGGTCCTGGAAATAACCTTTTCCTAGCCCTCTTGACTTTGTCAGTTGTGGCACAGAGACCAGCGGGGTTGGGGACTCAGATCTGGGGAATGTTCATTTCAACTAAATCTAATTATGTGGATATAAGAGGTTAAATTAGAGTCAAGAAGCTCTCCTGGCCAGGTGTGGTGGCTCATGCCTATCATCCTAGCACTTTGGGAGGCCAAGACTCATTTCAGCCCAAGAGTTTGAGGCCAACCTGGGCAACATAGTGAGACCCCATCTCTACAAAACAATTTAAAAACTTGCAGAGGCTGAGCCCAGTGGCTCAGGCTTATAATCCTAGCACACTGGGAGGCCAAGGCTGGCAGATCACTTAAGTTGAGGAGTTTGAGACCACCCTGGCGAACATGGTGGAACCCCGTTTCTACTAAAAATACAAAAATTAGCCAGGTGTGGTGGCACACAGTGTAATCCCAACTACTCAGGAGGCTGAGGCAGGAGAATCGCTTGAACCCAGGAGGCGGAGGCTGCAGTGAGCTGAGATTGCACCACTGCACTTTAGTGTGGATGACAGAGCAAAACTCTGTCTCAAAAAAAAAAAAAAAAAAAAAAAAAAAAAAAAAAAAAAAAAACGTGGAGGCGATCACCTGTGATCCCAGCTACTCTGGAGGCTGAGACAGAAGGATCACTTGAGCCTGGGAGGTCGAGGCTGCAGTAAGCTGTGGTTGTGCCACTGCACTCCAGCCTAGGTGACAGAGTGAGGCCTCATCTCTAAAATGAAATAAAATAAAATAAAATAAAAGATCCCAGGGATAGAGAGAAAGAATATTGAAAAATTAAGAGATGCGGAGGCTAGGAAGGAGAGGGCTAATAAATACTTACATGTTTCTACAATGAGTTTCTGAAGCAGAAGAAAGAGTACACAAAAAGGAGAAAGTATTTTAAGAAAGTGACTTCACATTTTTCAGAACTAAAGAAACACATGAGCGCTCAGACAGAAGGGGTTAAAGGAGTACTGAACCAGATAGAAAAGGAAAAAACCTTATATATAGACACATTAGAGTGAACTTCTCAAAAATTGTTAATAGATTTTTTTTTTTTGGAGCAATTTTAGGTTCATGGCAAAAATGAGCAGAGTTCCCATATACCCCCTGCCCTCCTCACTTGGTGCCACTATCAGCATCCCAGCACTAGAGTGGTATAGTTTTTACAACACACAACTATCATCAAAAATCCATAGTTTGCATTGTGGTTCAGTGTATATCTAAGATTTGTGTAATTTCCTGAAGTAGGTTATGCTACAATGAAAAAAAACAGACTGAATGGAAAGGATTTATTTCAGTAATGCGAAAGTAGTTCAGTATTAGAAAGTACAGTATATCAATGTAATCCATCACTTTAAAGCAGAAGTTAGACAACTTTTTCTTGTTGAAGACCAGGTAATAAATCATTTAGGCTTTGTGGGCTAGCTGGTGTCTATCTCCTTATGCAACTCTTCCATTGTAGTGTGAAAGCAGTCATAAACAATATGTAAATAATGGGTGTGGCTCTGTTCCAATTAAGCGTTGTGAAAAACAGGCAGCAACCCAACTTGGTCTACAGCCTACATTTTGTCAACCCCGATTTAAAGGAATAAAAGAGAAAAATTATAGGGTCTTCTGGGTGGATGCAAAAAACTTCTGATAAAATTCAACACCAAAAGTTGAGTTTTTAAAAAAACTCTAAGGAAACTAGGAGCTTTCTTAACTTCATAAAAATTAGCTAACAAAACCCTGCAGCAAACTCATGCTTAAAGAAGACACTTTTTATGAATTCTTATTAAGGTGGGAACAAGAAAATAACATCCCCTGTCACTGCTATGCTGTTCAACAGAATAATGAAGGTCATGACCCATGCAATACATCAAGAAAAAGAAATGAAAAATATAATATTGGGGCCAGGTGTGGTAGCTCATGCCTGTAATACCAGCATTTTGGGAGGCTGAGGTGGGCAAATTGCTTGAGCCCAGGAGTTGGAGACCAGTCTGGGCAATATGGCAAAACCCCATCTCTGCAAAAAAAAAAAAAAAAAAGCCAAAATTAGCTGGGCATGGTGGTATGTGCCTGTAGTCTGTAATCCCAGCTACTTGGGAGGTTGAGGTGGGAAGATCACTTGAGCCTGGAAGGTGGAGGTTGCAGTGAGCCGAGGTGGTGCCACTGTACTCCAGCCTGGGTGGCAGAGCAAAACCCCATATTTATATATATATATTATTAGAAAGAAAGAGATAAAATAGTCACTCTTTGCAGATGATATGATAATTTGATGAGAAAACCCAAACGAGTCAACAGACGAACTTTTAGGACTAGTAAGAGAGTTTAGTAAGGTTGCTGGATTCTAGATCAAAATAGAAATTTGAATACACAAAACATCAATACCATTGATAATATCCATGGACAAATCCAGGTGTCTTTTTTTTTTTTTTTTAATAGAGACAGGATCTCACTATGTTGTCCAGGGTGGCCTCAAACTCTTCACCTCAAAAGATCTGCCTGCCTCAGCCTCCCAAAGTGTTGGAATTATGGGTGTGAGCCACCGGGCCTGGCTCAAATCCGAGTTTTAAGGAGTGGAAGTTTGTGCAATTTGGGTAACTCTCTTTCAGAAAAATAAAATAAAACTACAGATTCAAAATTAGGTATAAAATAAATGTTTATTTAGAGATAGAAATCACAACTAATTACAATTTTTAAAAACTGAAAAATGTAATGAGCATGACAACAGAAAAACAACATTAAAAAAATTAACTGCTGTCTTTGCACTTTTATGTTCAGATATCCAGTGAGTCAGGAGAGTGGCTGGAATGAATTCCAGGAATTTCTGAAAGTCACTCTGACACCAAGACATCTAGCCATGACTTAACTAGACCTGGATGTGATCCTGAGACACATAAATACATCCCATCAACCTCAAGTTAGTGTATCCCCATCTCAAATTCCTCTCAGCTGGAGCTCCAAAGCACTTGTGATCACTCCAGTGCCAATGTTAGGGGAGATGTGATGGAGGGAAACTTGGGATGGAAAGAGACAGCAGCCTTAACCAATTGTGGTTAAAATACTCTACTTTTAAATGTTTACAATGATAGAGGCACTTTTCTGGCCCCCTCCCAGGATCCTGGAAAGTAAACTTGCCTCTGATAATGGCGATGAAGATCACAAAGTTCCTAAGAATTAAGATAACAAAGAAGGCCCAAGAGCATAAAGGAAAAAAAAAAAAAAAAAAAAAGTGAACTTTACTAAAGGCCATTACATAAAAGACCTAAATAAATAGAAGTACTATATCCATGTTTGAGATAATTTAATCTTGGAAAGATGCCTACTAGCCCCAAATGAATTTCTACATTTAATTAAATTCCAGGAGGATTTTTGGAGAATAAAACAACTTGATTATAAAATTTGTAGAGAAGAATAGCAAATCCAATTTTAAAAGAAAAACAGGCAACATTTGTTCTGCTGATAATCAAACTATGATGACAAGGTCATAATAGTAAAAGCAGTGTGTTATTGGCATAAGGACAGACAGGCTGAAGACACAGAGTAAGAGACTAGGGACAGATGTAGACATACCTACATACATTTACTAAATAAAAACAAGTCTAAATTTAAAAACTACAAGGGAATGCAGCATATGATAGAGGACACATCACAAATCAGTGAGGGAAGGATGAGTTGCTTAGTACAGAGTATCAGGAAGAGTGGTTCACTGCTTTGGAAAGAAGTTAAGTTGGGCTCCTACTTGATACAACATTAAAAAAAAAAAAATCCAACTGGAGAAAGACCTAAATGTGAAAAGTAAAATTATAAACAATAATATTAATAAAAGAAAATGTATTAAAAAAAAACTGGCCAGGTACGGTGGCTCAGGCTTGTAATCCCAGTACTTTGGGAGGCTAAGGCAGGTGGATCTCTTGAGCCCAGAGTTCAGGACCAGCCTGGACAACATGATGACATGCCATCTCAACCAAAAATAAAAGAAATTAGCCAGGTGTGGTGGCACACCTGCAGTCCCAGCTACTTGGGAGGCTGAGGTAGGAGGATTGGTTGAACTTAGGAGGTCAAGGCTGCAGTGAGCCGAGACTGCGCTACTGGAGTCCAGACAGGGCAACAGAGCAAGACCCTGTCTCAAAAAATAAATAGATAAATAACTAAAAATAAAAATAACTCTGAACCTCAGAGTTAATATTTTTTTATTCTTTTTTTCTTTATCAGTCAAGATTCAAGTTAGTCTTTATTTGAAAAGATTAAAAATAAAAAATTACATAAACCATTAGACACAAAATTAAATGGATTTGATTACATCAACATTAGAGATTTCTGTTAAAAAAAAAAAAAAAAAAGACAAACGACAACCAGTATAAACAAAGTTAACAGTGGGATGACAGAGTGAAAGCAGATTTTTTTTTTTTTTAAGACAGTCTTGCTCTGTCACCCAGGCTAGAGTGCAGTAGTGTGATCTCAGCTCACTGCAACCTCCGCCTCCTGGGTTCAAGCGAGTCTCGTGCCTCAGCCTCCCAAGTAGCTGGGACTACAGGCGCTTGCCACCACACCTGGCTGATTTTTTTTCGTATTTTTTAGTAGAGAAGGAGTTTCACCATATTGGCCAGGCTGGTCTCGAACTCCTGACCTCAAGTGATCCACCCACCTCGGCCTCCCAAAGTGCTGAGATTACAGGCATGAGCCACCGCACCCCGTTGAAAGTGGATATTTTTAAAAGTCTAAAACTGGCAAAGGTTTACTCTCCAGCTTCTATAAATAAGAGCAAAATCCATAAGAAAAACACATGACTCCAACGGCGGGAAAAAAGGAAGAGTATTTAAATCGGCCATTCACTGAAGTGGACATTTGAATAACTAATAACTGTAAAAAGAGTTGCCTAATCTCTTTAATTCAAATTAAAATAAGAAGGTACCATTTTAACCCCTCAGACTGGCAAAAAATAGAAAATTGTAATCATATTGAGTACTAGTGAGGAAGTGGGAAAGGGAAAACCTTTCAGTCCCTCTTGTTAGGAAATGTGAACCAGGACAGCCAGGTTGCAGAGAAACCTGTATTATTAATAGCTTTGCATTGGGAGGTGGAGATTGCAGTGAGCGGAGATCATGCCACTGCACTCCAGCCTGGGTGACAGAGCAAGACCTGGTCTCAAAAAAAAAAAAAAAAGTTAAGCGTGAACCTTCCCCATCACTGGTACTTACCCTTGGCATACAGCTTCAGAGAGGGGCACAGAGGCCCACGAGAGACGTGTACAAGGATGAGACAGTCATGCTGGTCTGGATCTGTGTCAGCCTGGTGTCCTTCACTAGGGGATGGGTAAATAAAACATGTTTGTGCAGGGTGGAATACCACGCAGCCGTCAGAAGTAATGAACTGGGTCTTCATTGAGCAACTGGGAAGATCTCCCAGGCAAACCAGAAGGAAGAAATGTAAGGCACAGAATGGAATTGATAGCATGAATTCATTTGCTTAAATTTCAGAAACACAAACAGCACGGTGCTTTTAAAGGGCAGCCATATGTCTAAATAACCAAAACCCCAAACATTAGAATAAAAGAATGTTTTGACCGCTCAAGTTTAACACAGGAGACATTTCGATGGTGGCTTATTATCCAGAAATGTTTGCTATAGAGATGCTTGCCTCTTCCTGTGCCCCTAGCGTGGGTTTTGGGGATGGGATGAGGAGTCTACTTTGCTGTAACTTGGCAGTAAGAGCAAACTCTAAGTTTAATGGCTGCTTTAGAGGCCACATCAAGTGTCTTCATGTCAAAATGGTTTCATCAAGATGTCACTTACTCTCCCAGAAATAAGTTAAAAGCCCTGTTCCAGTAAGCCCTCTGGGCTGTGGAGGGGCTAATCTTATCTTCTCTGTGAGAGTCATTTGCCCTGTGAATCTCTGCGTGGCTGAAATGAGTCATTTTAAAGTGGGAATGGTAGCCTTTCCTGGAGGACCATTCTGGGGCCAAAGCTCATGCCCTGGGGTCCCTGGCCTCAAGATCCAGCCTCATTAGCCCGGGAACCTCCTCTGTGATTCTGCTGTCTTCCTACTTGCATGTAAAAGCAAAAGATAAACAAGCAGAAAAGTAAATAAGACCAAAAACATTTTTTAAGCTAAAGGGTGACTTAATAAAACAGTAGAGATTGTCTGGGCGCGGTGGCTCATGCCTGTAATCCCAGCATTTTGGGAGGCCGAGGCAGGAGAATCACCTGAGGTCAGGAGTTTGAGACCAGCTTAGCTGACATGTTGAAACCCCATCTGTACTAAAAATACAAACATTAGCCAGGTGTGGTGGTGGGCACCTGTAATCCCAGCTACTCAGGAGGCTGAGGCAGGAGAATCACTTGAACCCAGGAGGCAGAGGTTGGATCTATAGTTTTGGGCTGGAAATACAGTTCTCACCTCCCGAGGCACCCTCCTGGGCCCCTGCTTGTTCTGTGCCTGCCTACCATCTGCCTTCCTCCTCCCTGTGCCTGTCTGCCCATCATGGAGGGTGCAGGGGCCACAAAGTTTGGGCTTGACTCCCACTTCTGTCACCTACTAGCTGTGGGACCTGGGAAAATGGCCAAGTCTCAACTTCCTTCTCTCTATAAAGGTGAAAATCATCACAGGCATCCTTTGGAATCCTAGGGCACTATGGAAATGGGAGGGCTTTTTTGTGAATAGAGGCTCAGTTCAGGATGGCCTCCCCCTTGAAGCCCTCCTGGAAGGAAAGAGCCCTCAGGCCTCTTCAATATTGTCCTAACCAAACCCCTCGCCCAGGCTCTGGAGCACTTAGAGTGCACTAGTTTATACTTTAACATAGTGCTATTAACACCTAAGATATCCCTTGTATGCCTGGAAAAGTGTGGTGGTTATTAGTTAGTGTTTAATAGATATTAATCGATTGATTGAAAGGTCTTCTATTCTCTTTGTTTTCCTGCTCCCCCAACCAGATTGTGAATTCTTGGAAAGACAAACCTCTTCTTCTTCCTCCCTCCCTTCCATTTATCCTATCAATCAACAAATACTTGGACATCTATTAATATTATGTTCCAAACCTTGCTGTAGGTCTCAGAGATACCAGACAGACACAGCCCTGTCCTCATGAAGCTTACATTCTTGGTGGCAGAGCAGGGAGAAGGCAGTTAAACACTTTAAAAAGAAACAAAGAGATAAAAACAACTACAAATTTTGAGAAGCATAATGGATACAAAAAAAGAGATTAAGCTGGGAAGCAACTCGGGGAGGGGATCTACTGAAGCAGGGTGACCAGGTCAGGCCACTGCCTGGGGAGGGCACTTTAATGGAGAGCTGGCTATTAGGAAGGGATGGCTGGTGGCTGCTGGCAGAGGTGGGAAAGAGTGGCGTTCCTGGCAGAAGAAAGACTCTGTAAGGCTAGAGGCAGCAAGCAGCCTGTGGTTTTGAGGCAGAATAGGGTCTGGAGGCAGGGAACCTAAGGTCAATTATACTGACTTCCTAAAACTAAGTCAAAAGGAAAACCCCAACACTCCACACCCAAGTAACAAAAGAACAAAAGTAACAAAAGGCTACTACTCCCTTTGCAACCCCCCATCCTTTTGTGTCCCAGGTGAGAAATGGAAAGTATCTCTGACTGGTGCCTCCTGCAACCAATCAGACTGGTCACGGACCTAGTCTTCATTTGCATAGGGGTATAATTTTGTAATTTCACTTCAGGCTCTCATTGGTCCCCTCCCACAACCAGTTGGATGTTTGCGTAGGGGTGTAACTTTGTAACTTCAGTTCAGCCTCTGACTGGTCACCTTCCACAGCCAATCAGACTGGTTGCAGGCCACTACTTCATTTACATAGGCTGTAAACCAAGAAAACAATGGGAAACCTCTAGAGGATATTTAAACCCCAGAAAATTCTGTAACAGTGCTTTTGAGCCCCCTGCTCAAGCCTACTCCCACTCTGTGACAGAGTGTACTTTGGTTTCAATAAATCTGTGCTTTCATTGCTTTATTCTTCCATTGCTTTGTTACAGCATTTTTTACAATTCTTTATTCAAAATGCCAAGTACCTGGACAACTCATAGTCAAAACCCTCCACCAGTTACAGTTCCAAAGTAGGAAAAGGAGACAGAGGGGACTGGAGCAAAACTGAGGGAAGAGGACAGCGGGTGGAGAGGTGGGAGGTGAGGTTTGACCGATCATAAGGGCAGGTCTTTGCAAAGGCCAAGAAAAGGGTATGGATTTTCTTTTCAGGGCAACAGGAAGTTGTAGAAGGGTTTCAAGCAGGGGAACGATGTAACCATTTTATATTTCTGTAAAGATCTTTAGGGAGACTGAAGGGGATGTTAAATAACATCATGAGAATGCAATAAGTCACTGAGAATGTGGGACATTCCACAGGACAATGACCTATTTAAGGTGGTGGGGGCAGGAGGGAGTGGGGTGAAGAGGCCGGGGCAGTTAAAGATTCAGGAGACATCAACCCCAGCAATGGACAGGCCTCGTTTGGATCTTGACTTGTTTTGTTTTGTTTTTGAGACAGAATCTCGCTCTGTCTCCCAGGCCAGAGTGCAGTGGTGCAATCTCAGCTCACTGCAACCTCTGCCACCCAGGTTTAAGCAATTCTCCTGCCTCAGCTTCCTGAGTAGCTGGGACTACAGGCACCCACCACAACGCCATACTAATTTTTGTATTTTTAGTAGAGATGGGGTTTCATCATGTTGGCCATGCTGGTTATCAAATTCCTGACCTCAAGTGATCTGCTCGCCTCACACTCCCAAAGTGCTGGGATTACAGGCATGAACCACCACACCTGGCCTGGATCCCAATTTGAACAAATTAACTGTGAAAAGCTATTTAGCAGGCAACTGGAGAAATTTGAACGTAGAGTATTACATAATATTAAAAAGCCATTGCTCATTTTGTTAGGTGAGTTAATGGTGTAATTAGGTTAAGGGAAAAGAAGTCCTTAGGCACACTGAAGTATTTACAGGTGAAATGAAAGAATGTCTGAGATTTGCTTAAAATCTTCAGAAAAAAAGTGCATGAGGGAGAATAGATGAAATAAGATTAGTAAATGTTGATAATTTTTGAAGCTGGGTGATGAGTACATGGGAGTTTACTATACTAGTTTCTGAAATTTTCCATTAAAAAAAAAAACAAAAGTAAGTTCTCTAGTTTTCTGTGGTGGGGTATGTGGTGCCCAGCATGTGCAGCACCCTGGCACCAGTCCCAGAGAGTGGGAGTCTCTCTAAGGATGAAGTGAGGACTGTGGTCTGGAAGATGACATGCGTGGGGACACTTTGTGAACTGATGGGGGAGGAAGTGATAGGGAGCCATCTACGGACACTGTTCACTGCCCCCAGGCATGAGCCCAGCCTGCACCCAGTCAGAGGCAATGGAGGAGACTGACTGTGAGCAGTAGGGTCAGACAGACCCAGGGCAACCCCCAAGCTGGCCAGTTGCTTTCTGCTACCTTGGGTGGATCCTCTGTTTCTTAGCTGTGAAATGGGAGTACTTGCAGTAGCTTTCTCATTGGGTTGTATATTAGTCTGTTCTCATGCTGCTAATAATGACATACCCAAGACTGGGTGATTTATTAAGAAAAGAGGTTTACATGGCTCCGCATGGCCTGGGGAGGCCTCTCAATCATGGCGGAAGGCAAAGAAGAAGCAAAGGCACATCTTACATGGTGGCAGGCAACAGAGCTTGTGCAGAGGAACTCCCATTTATAAAACCATCAGCTCTCATGACACTTATCCATTATCACAAGAACAGTATGGGGGAAACCACCCCCATGATTCAATTATCTCCAGCTGGCCCCACCCTTGACAGGTGGAGATTACTACAATTCAGGGTGATATTTGGGTGGGGACACAGAGCCAAACCATATCAGCTTGTTACAAGCATTAAATAGAATGGTGCATGTAAAGCCCAGAGCTCAATGCCAGGTGAGGGTCACTGTTCCCTTCCTGGTAGCCATCACAGGCATGACACAGGCTGCACTGAGGCACAGCAGGACTGGGTTCTGGACCCTCTTGGGACTGGTCTCCAGTATCTAGAAAACTGAGAGCTAATACATGTGTTGAAGTACATGCATCATGCGTGTGCACACACCTGTGGCTGCATTCATGCACATGCACACACACAGACATCCCTCTGAGGTGGGGGTGGGGCCCCCATGGCAGACCCGAGCAGGCCTGGAGCTTGGCCTCCAGGAAAGGCTGTGGATGTTCCTCCCTAGAGGACCCAGCATGGAGGCGAAGGAGGGTGATGCTCAGAGGAGACTCGGCTAGGGGCCTAAGGATAAGCCTGGGCACCTGGTGAGCCCAAATGGGAGAACACAGCTAGACACAAGGGCAGCACCAAGGGGTAAGCCAGGGACTGAGGAGGTGCTGTCCTGACCAGAAAGGTATAGGCTGGGGCATGGGAAGGGCCTGGCTGGAAAGTCTTTAAATGTGAGGGAGAGCATCACCACAACTGCAAGCCCCATGAGAGTGGCTGCGTTTCCTGGGGCCTGCTTAGAGCCCTCAAGTTGCTCACCTTGAGCTGCCAAGAGCTGGACAACCCTCACAGGCCCCTTGCTGCTCCTGCAGCCCCCGCATGTCTCCACAGGTTCTTTTTCTGTGGTCAGGCCAGATAAATGTAAGCTGGCCAGGCCTCCTGAGACCCTTCCTCTCTGAAGAAGCTTCTGGAACTCAGGTCTGAGGGAGAGGAGGGTTGCAGAGAGAAGTTTGGAGTATCATGCTGGGGCACCCCTGGCTTCCAGGAAGGGATGCCAAGGAGGCAAGGTAGAGAGGACAAGCACCCCGCTTCCTGAAGCCTCCCTTCTCTAGACCTCAGGCATAGGACAACAGCCCACTAATTCAATCCTGTCTCTATCAGTGGGAAGAAGCTTTTAATCAAATCCTAAGTCAAGAGGTGGGGGAGAGGAGATCTATTCTTCCTTCACTTGCTCTATTCCAGATAACAATTTGGGGAGTCGCTAATCCTGCGAACATCACATTAACACCAATAAAACACCCCTACAGCTCCCACTTGCTAAATGTCAACATTTATTAACTTCAGAACCCAGCACCATTTCAGAGCGGCCTCCCTGCAACACAGGCCTGGTGGGAGGAGCAGCTGGAGTGGGCCCTCAAGGAGGGAGACCTGTGGCCGTCACCGCTGGACCTGCCATGGGTCTTGCCCTGAGCCCTGGGGCAGGCCAGGATGGGGCTCAGAGCTAGCAAAGGCTGAGGCAATATGCCCCTGGCAGAAACTTGGGGACACCCATGTTGGGGACGAGGCTTCCCTTGCTTCCCCTAATTTAGGGGACCTTGGGGGAAGTTCCTCTCCCTATCCCTCATCCTAGGAAAGAACAGCTCCCCTTCTAGCTTGGCCCAGGCCCTCCCCTAATTTCCCACTCCCTCTCCTGGAAACGAAATCAAGATATTTTTTCTTAGACATATTTTGAGTTGGGTGTCAGAGGGCCAGGAAACAGAAGTGGCCCTGCAAAGCTGTCTTTTGGTGGGAGATTCTCTGCATCTGCAGAGAATCTGCATTGATGCAGCCCAGCCTTCCCTCATCCTCAAGGCAGTAGATAAGCTTCTGCACCCCATCGTGGGGGTGGGTCTTCATTCTGAAGGCTCTTGTGTCACATAAAACTACGATCAAATAAAGTTGTATGTCTTTTCTCCAGTTAATCTGCCTTTTGTGAGCTGATCTTTTAGTGAACCTTCCAAAAGTGAAGGGAAAGCTTTTTTCTCCCACTACACCTGGGAAGGAGTCCTGGTGACATTTGAAGGAGAGTGTCCTGCTTGCACTTGGGCCCTCCCCAGGCCAAATATGACTGGGACCTGTGGCCCCTTCGACACAAATCAGAAGACCAGATGCAGAAGGCTAGTGGGTCTGCGGGCCTGGGGCTCAGGGCCGGGAGGGCAGATGAGCTCGTCCTCTGTGCAGTCCCCAGCCAGCTCCACCTACCTCAGGGCACTCAAGAGCCTCTGCAGCTGAGGAGATGTCCAGGAGGCCCAGCAGTTTCCAACAGCTGAGCTCTTGAATCTGGGAAATCACCTTCAAATTTTCCTTCTTAGGAACCCTTCCCCCACATGGGGGTGAATATGAATACCCCAAAGGTAGTCACTGTAGTGGGGGAGTCTGAGAGCACAGTCCAAAACAACCGCAGCTTTTCTTTGAAGTTCCTTCTTTCTCCCTCTTTCTTTTCCTCTCTTTCCCTCTTTTCCTTCCTTCCTTCCTTCCTTCCTTCCTTCCTTCCTTCCTTCCTCTCTCTCTCTCTCTCTTTCTTTCTTTCTTTCTCCTCATTTCAACAGAGTCTCAGTGGATCACTGTAGCCTCAAACTCCTGGGCTCAAGCCATCCTCCCATCTCAGGCTTCTGAGTAGCTGGAATTACAGGCACACACCATCATGCCCAGTTAATTTTTTGTACTTTTTGTAGAGATAGGGTTTTGCCATGTTGCCCAGGCTGGTCTTGAACTCCTGAGCTCAAGTGATCTGCCCACCTCGACCTCCCAAGGTGCTGGGATTAGAGGTGTGAGCCACCATGCCCAGCCTCAACATTCTTAAAGAACAGAAAGTCCAACTCAAAACTTCATGTCTGGCCAAATTAACCTAATAAGGAAAGGAGAAATAAGATTCTTTTCAGGCAAGCAAATGCTGAGAAAATTCATTACCACCAGACTTGCTTTACAAGAACTCCTCAAGGAAGCACTAAATATGGAAAGACTGTTACTAACTTCTAGAAAAACACATTTAAGTATACAGACCAGTGACACTATAATGCAACCACACAAACAAGTCTACATAATAACCAGCTAACATCATGATGACAGGATCAAATCCACACATATCAATACTAACCTTGAATGTAAACAGACTAAATGCCCCAATTAAAAGGCACAGAGTGGCAAGCTGGATAAAGAACTGAGACCCATTAGTATGCTGTCTTAGAGTCCCATCTCACATTGGATGACAGCCATAGGCTCACAATAAAGGGATGGAGAAAAGTCTACCAAGCAAATGGAACACAGGAAAAAACAGGGGTTGCAATCCTAATTTTAGACAAAACAGACTTTAAACCAACAAAGATCAAAAAAGACAAAGAAGGGCATTACATAATTGTAAAGGTTTCAATTTAATAAGAAGACCTAACTATCCTAAATATATATGCACCTAACACAGGAGCACCCAGATTCATAAAGTATGTTCTTAGACACCTTCAAAGAGACTTAGACTTTTACACAATAATAGTGGGAGACTTCAACACCCCGCTGACAGTATTAGACAAATCATCGAGGCAGAAAATGAACAAAGATATTCAGAACCTGAACTCAGCACTGAATCAAATGGACCTGAAAGACATCTATAAAACTCTGCACTCCAAAACAACAGAATATACATTCTTCTCATCACCACATGGCATATATTCTAAAATTAACCACACAATCACACACAATACACTCCTCAGTAAATACAAAAGAACTGAAGTCATAACAATCACTCTCACAGACCGCAGTTCAATAAACTTAGAGATCAAGACTAAGAAAATTGTTGAAAACCATACAATAATATGAAAATTGAATAACCTGCTCCTGAATGACTTTTGGGTAAATAATGAAATTAAGGCGGAAATCAAGAAATTATTTGAAACTAATGAGAACAAAGATAAAATGAACTAGAATCTCTGGGACACAGCTAAGGCAGTGTTAAGAGGGAAATTTATAGCATTAAATGCCCACACCAAAAAGTTAGAAGGATCTCAATTTAACAATCTAACATCACAACTAAAAGAGCTAGAGAACCAAGGGAAAACCAACATCAAAGCTAGCAGAAGACAAGAAATAACCCAGATCAGAGCTGAACTGAAGGAGGTTGAGACACGAAAAACTAGCCAAAAGATTAATGAACCTAGGAGTTGGTTAATTGAAAAAAGTAATAAAACTAGATAGACCATTAACTGGACTAATAAAGAAGAAAAGAGAGAAGGTCCAAATAAACACAACTAGAAATGACAAATGGGATATTATCACTGACCCCACAGAAAATGAAATAATTGTCAGAGAATAACATGAACACCTCTATGCACACAAACTAGAAAATCTAGAAGAAATGGATACATTCCCGGACACATACACCCTCCCAAGACTGAACCAGGAAGAAATTGAACCCCTGAACAGACAATTAATGAGCTTTAAAACTGAATCAGTAATAAATAGCCTATCAACCAAAAACAAAAAAGCCCAGGACCAGATGAATTCATAGCTGAATTCTACCAGATGTATAAAGAAGAGCTGGCACCACTCCTACTGAAACTATTCCAAAAAATTGAGGAGGAGGAATTCCTCCTTGACTCATTCTATGAAGCTAGCATCATCCCGATACCAAAACCTGGCAGAGACACACCAATTAAAGGAAACTTCAGGCCAATAGGCCAATATACTTGATGAGCATTGATGCAAAAATCTTCAACAAAATACTGGCAAAACAAATCCAGCAGCACATCAAAAAGTTTATCCACATGATCAAGTAGGCTTTGTTCCTGGGATGCAAAGTTGGGTCAACATACACAAATCAATAAATGTGATTCATCACATAAATAGAACTAAAGAAAAAATCATGTGATTATCTTAATTGATGCAGAAAAGACTTTAGATAAAATTCAACACCACTTCATGTTAAAAACTCTTAATAAACTAGGTATTGGAGGAACAATACCTGAAAATAATAGCCATCTATGACAAACCCACAGCTAACATCATACTGAATGGGCAAAAGCTGGAACCACTCCCCTTGAAAAATGGCACAAAACAATGATGCCCTCTCTTACCACTCCTATTAAAAATAGTATTGGAAGTCCTGGTCAGAACAATCAGGCAAGAGAAAGAAAGAAAGGGCACCCAAATAGGAAGAGAGAAAGTCAAATTATCCCTCTTGCAGATGACATTATCCTATATCTAGAAAATCCCATAGTCTTGGCCCAAAAGCTCCTTACATTGATAAACAATTTCAGCAAAGTCTCAGGATACAACATCAATGTACAAAAATCACTAACATTCCTATACACCAACAACAATCAAGCTGAGAGCCAATCAGGTACATGATCCCGTTCACAACTGCCACCAAAAGAATAAAATACATAGGAATACAGCTAACCAGGGAGGTGAAAGCTCTCCACAAGGAGAACTACAAACCATGCTCAAAGAAATCAGAGATGACACAAACAAATTGAAAAACATTCCATGCTCATGGAGAGGAAGAATCAATATCATTAAAATGGACATACTGCCCAAAGCAATTTATAGGTTAAATGCTATTCCTATCAAACTACCAATAACATTCTTCACAGAACTATAAAAAAAACTATATTAAAATTCATATGGAACCAAAAAAGAGACTGAATAGCAAAGAGTATCCTAAGCAAAAAGAACAAAGCTGGCATCACGTTACCTGACTTCAAACTATACTACAGGACTACAGTAACAAAAACAGCATGGTACTCGGACAAAAACAGACACATAAACCAATGGAACCGAATAGAGAGCCCAGAAATAAGGCTGTGCACCTACAACCATCTAATCTTCAGCCAAGCCAACAGCAACAAGAAATGGGGAAAGGATTCCCTATTTAATAAATGGTGCTGGGATAACTGGCTAGCCATATGCAGAAGATTGAAACTGGACCCCTTCCTTATGTCATATACAGAAATCAAGTCAAGATGGATTAAATAGTCAAATGTTATAGTTTTGGGTTTTACATTTAAATGTAAATCTAGGCAATATCATTCTATATATAGGAATGGGCAAAGATTTCACGATGAAGTTGCCAAAAGCAATTGCATCAAAAGCAAAAATTGACAAATGGGATCTAACTAAACTAAAGAGCTTCTGCACAGCAAAATAAATTATCAACAGAGTAAACAGACAACCTACAGAATGGGAGAAAACATTTGCAAACTATGCATTTGACAAAGGTCTAATATCCAGCATCTATAAGGAACTTAAATTTACAAGAAAAAATAAACAATCCCATTAAAAAGTGGCAAATGACATGAGCAGACACTGTTCAAAAAAAGACATACATGGGGCCAACAAGCATATGAAAAAAAGCTCAACCTCACTGATCATCAAAGAAATACAAACAAACCACATTGAGATACCATCTAACACCAGTCAGAATGGCTGCTATTACAAGGTGAAAAACAAAAACAAACAAAACAGTTACTGACAAGTTTGCAAAGAAAAAGGGACACTTATACACTATCAGTGGGAGTGTAAATTAGTTCAACCATTGTGGAAAGCAGTGTGGAGATTCCTCAAAGAAATACCATTCAACCCAGCAATTCCAATACTGGGTATATATGCAAAGGAATATATATTGTTCTTTAATAAAAACACATGAACATATATGTTCATTACAGTAGTATTCACAACAGCAAAGAGATGGAATCAACCTAAATGTCCAACAGTGGTAGACTAGATAAAGAAAATGTGGTACATATATACAATGGAATACTATGCAGCCATAAAAAAGAATGAGATCATGTCCTTTGCAGGAATGTGGATGGAGCTGGAGGCCATTATCCTTAGCAAACTAATGCAGGAAAAGAAAACCAAACACCACATCCTGCCACTTACAAGTGAGAGCTAAGTGATGAGAACACAGAGACAGAAAGAGGGTTATAAGAGACACCAGGGCTCATTGGAGGGTGGAGGGTGGGAGAAAGGAGAGGATCAGGAAAAATAACTAATGGGTCCTAAGCTTAATACCAGGATGATGAAATAATTTGTACAACAAGTCTTTTTGACACAAGTTGACCTATGTAACAAACCTGCACATGTACCTGTGAACTTAAAATAAAATTTAAAAACAGAAGTATATTTTGGGGTGAAATATTTTGGTTTCCCTTAACCTCATCTCAAACCTATTTCCAAACAGAACCACATTACAAGTACCAGGGGTTAGGACTTGGGCATAGCTTTTTAGGGGCACTATTCAATCCAATACAGGAGCCAATTTTAGCCACGCTGGGTGGTGTCAGGATACAAAGTGAAGCAAGGCCCACACGCTGGAGTCAGACAGGCTAGGGCTTGAGCTCTTGCTCTGTCACCAACCCTTACCACCTGTCTGGGTGAGTGTGCAGGTCATTAATACTCTCATTGTTACAATATTTAACGTGGGTATAATAATAACCATGATATGTTATCTCATGGAATTGTGGTGAAAGTTAACTGGCTGAATGGTTTGAATGTGTTCCCCAAGATGCATGTGTTAGAATTTAATCTCCAATGTAGCAGTGTTGGGAGGTGGGGCCTAATGAGAGGCGTTTGGGTCATGAGGGCTCCACCCTCATGAATGGGTTAATGATTATTATAAAAGGGCTTGAGACTGCAAGTTTGGTCTCTTGCTCTCTCTTTGCTCTTACACCATGGGAAGATGCAGCAAGAAGGCTCTTTGTAGATGCCAGTCCCTTCATCTTGGACTTTTCAGCCTCTAGAACCATGAGCCAATCAATTTCTGCTCATTATAAAGTACCCAGTCTCAGGTGTTCTGGTACAGCAGCACAAAATGGACTAAGACAATGACCTAATGAAAAGAAAGATCTTGGAAAATTATGACGTGCTATCTATGTACAGGGTAATTAGCAAGCATCTCAACTTACTAATTGTGTGAGCTCAGGCAAGTTTCCTAACCTCTCGGAAGCTGTTTCCTCATCAGTAAAATGGAAAGTACTCACCTCACTGGGCCACCGGAAGGACTCAGTGAAACCGCATGCGAGGCACTTAACACATAGAAAGTGCTCTTAAAGTAAAAGCCATGAGCATTGTGCTGAGGCCCTTCCAGAGGGATGGGCTGGCCTAAATGTCCAGAAGAGAAGTAAATCAGACTCTTGGTTTTTGAGATTTTGTGTGTTTTTTTTTGAGACTGAGTCTCTCTCTCTCGCCCAGGCTGGAGTTCAATGGCACAATCTTGGCTCACTGCAACCTCCACCTCCTGGGTTCAAACGATCCTCCTGCCTCAGCCTCCTGAATAGCTGGGACTACAGGTGTGTGCCACCACACCCGGCTAATTTTTGTATTTTTAGTATAGAGATGAGGTTTCACCATGTTGGCCAGGCTGGTCTTGAACACCTGACCTCAGGTAATCCACTCGCCTCAGGCTCCTAAAGTGCTGGGATTACAGGCATGACCCCCCCGTACCCGGCATTTTTGAGAATTTAGGAGATTAAGCACCTGCCCCCACCCCTTGGGGATTTGAAAAGTAGGTGGGAAGAAGCTGATTCTAGGTTTTGCAAGTAAAGGGGGACCTGGTACTGCTGGGGCCAGCTTGCACCCAGGAAGTGGCTGGTAGCTGAGCAGAATGAGCCACTGATGACAACTTTGGCTCTTTGGCCTTAGGCCTAGTGGGTCCCCAGGGTTCTGCTGATCTGAGCATTTTGCTGGGGAATTTTCCTTTTCTGAAAGAGCTCAACACTAAGGTGGTGGCATCAGCTGGGGCCTAGGCCAGGCACCTTCTGTCTATGGACTCCAGCCTGAGTTTCAGGGACATCTTGACTCACAGGGGGAACTTTTCCCTCCCACCAATCATGGCATTGGGGGTGGAGGGTGGGCAGCCACCCTGGATGACGTCACTCAGTGCACACCATTGCTGGCTCCTGTGGCTGTTGCAGGAAGAGGAGACGGGGCCCCATTTTCGAGAACTTGTCTGTGCTAGGCATCTCAGTGAAGGGGGTTGAGCCAACCGCTAGGTTTCCTCTAAGACACCAGGAAGCACTGGGGGAACCCTGGATGCACCCAAGAAGGGACTGGATCGGGGAGGCTTGAGGATTTGCTCTTTTCTCCCAAAAGGGTTGGAGGCCACTCTGCCTCAGTGCCATCCTCTACATTTGCATGACTACTGTCCTGTGAAAAATCTCCGCTTGTGAGCCAGTGCAAGTATGACTCAGCGTATCTCTTTAATTCCCTTTGGCCACGTCCATCAGAGTCAGTTTACAATAACCAGACACCTGGCTTTACAATCACTCCTCACTGTTGGCCCAAAACAGTATCCCGCAGCTCGATCACTGCCCATGTGCTAGACTTCTCTCAGAATGACTCTTATTAAAAAAAAAAAAATTCCACATCTGGTGCATTTAGTGGCCTACAGCACATGCCTTTGAGAATTCATCAAGGCAGAAAGTATTCGTTATTCGAGGATGGGTTTGATTTTTGGCAATGATGTTGAGGCTCTCTGAGTCAAGTCTGAAGATTATGTAGCAGGGAGAGCTCTTTGCTTAGACCACTGCGTCAGACTGCCCTCCTCAGTCTCTGTGCTCAGCTACCGCTTCCCTTCTATAGCTCCCCTAGTCGCCAAGGCAGATGTGGCCAGACACCTCACCCTCTTGCCATCTGCCCAGGGTTTCTCTGCCACCAGGGCCATGCCCAGCTCTTCCTCATGTCAGATGCATTTTGCACGGTTCTTCAGAAGTTCCCTAGCAGGATGGAGCCTCAATGACCCACGATGATGGCCAGCTCAGTTAAGACACCTTAGCTTGGCCTTTCTGCTTCCCTGTTTTATGCTTCCCAATCCCCCCTTGGGATTGTAGGGAACCATTGCTTTTCCCTGGAATCTCTTTCCAAAATAAGCTACTTGAACCAAAGGCTCTTTATGTGGGGGAACCCAGGCGAGGACAGCTGCCGTGCTGAATTTTTTTGTAAGACTTTCAACAGAGCTTGAGGATGGAGTTACGGGGAGTCTATTGAGATACTGGTCATAGGAGTTCATAGTGTCCCGAGGCATCATATATATGGGCCATCTCTTTTGCTCTCTCTCTGCCCCTTTTTAAAAAAACAATTTATTTTTTAGATATAACTCACCTGCCATATAAGTCCCATTTAAAGTGTGTAATTTGGCCAGGCATATGACTCATGCCTGTAATCCCAGCACTTTGGGAAGCAGAAGTGGGAGGATTACTTGAGTCCAGAAGTTCAACACCAGACTGGGGAATACAGTGAGACTCCATCTCTATATATAAAAAAAAAATAAAGTGCAATTCAGTGGTTTTTAGTATATTTACTAAATATATAGTTGTGCACCCATCACCACATCGATTTTAGAACATATTTATCACCCCTAAAAGAAACACGGTACTCATTAACAATCATTCTCCATTTCTCCCGCAACCTCATCCCTCTAGGCAACCACTGATCTACTTTTTGTTTGCCTATTGTGGACACTTCACTTAAATGGAATTGTATAATATGTGGCTTTTTGTGTCTAGCTTGTTTACTCAGCCTAATATTTTCATCATGAAGGAATGAAGGAAGCTCAGCAGAAGGTTCATCTGTATTGTGGCATGTATCAGTACTTCATTCTTTTTTTTTTGTGAGACAGGGTCTTGCTCTGTTGCCCAGGCTGGAGTGCAGTGGCATGATCACGGCTCACTATAGCCTCGAACTCCTAGGCTAAAGCAATCCTCCTGCCTTGGCCTTCTGAGTAGTTGGGACCACAGGTACTGTGCCACCATGCTGGCTATTTGTAGAAGTGAAGATTTGCTATGTTGTCCAGGCTGGTCTCAAAACTCCTGGGCTCAAGCAATCCTCCTGCCTTTGCCTCCCAAAGTGCAGGGATTATAGGCATGATTTCATTCATTTTATGGCTGAATAATAATCCCTTGTATAGATACGCCACATTTTATTTATCCATCAATCAGTTGATGGACATCCCAGTTTCGTCCACCTTTTGGCTATTAAGAGTAATGCTACTATAAATATTTGTGTACAAATTTCTTTCTGTGCAGATGTATGTTTTGGTTTCTCTTTGTTATATACCTAGGAGTGGAATTGCTTGTTCACTTTGCTCCTCTTTTAATTTTTAATTTTACTGTTAGGTTAGACAATACATTCTCATGCTATCTCACAATTTAAAAGGTACAAAAGGAGAATTTCTATTCTCTCCTTAATCACAAGCAATATTTTCCACTTTAAATGTATTTTTGGAGATATCTCTAGCATATATAAACAATTACGAATATTTGTTCTTTCTTTTTCTATCACAAATAGTGATACAATACACGCTGTTCAGTACCTTACTTTATTTGTTAAACATTAAATCTTAGCGATTGCTCCATATCATTACAAAAGAAGCTTTTCATTTTTGTATCTATGTAGCATTCCCTTGAATGGAGAGAAATAGCTTATTTAATTTAAATTATTTCTTTAACCAGTCCCTAATTAAAAGGCATTAGGTTGTTTCCAATCTTTTGTTATTACAAACAATAGTGCAATGAAAAACCTTAAACAAATACCATTCCCCACATGTGTGAGTTCATCATAGGATATATTTCTAGAAGTAGAAAAACTGTATCAAAAGGTATGTGAACTTGGCTCGGCCTGGTGGCTCATGCCTGTAATCCCAGCACTTTGGGAGGTCAAGGTGGGAGGATCGTTTGAGCTCAGGAGTTCAAGACCAGCCTGGGTAACATAGTAAGACCCCATATCTATTAAAAAAAGAGAAAGAAAGAAAGGTATGTGAACTTTAAATCTTGACACATATGCCAATTGCCTTCCATAGAGGTTATACGAATTTACAGCCCACCAGCAATGTGTGACCTCTTTGCACGTACCCTCACAACTTTGATGGGTGGAAAATGATATCTCCATGTCATTTTAATGTGAAATTATGAGTGAGTTACAGTGTCTTTTATTTCCTTTTTGTAAAATGCCCGTTCATATCTTTTCCCTGTTTTTTCAATCGATATGATCATTTTCTTGATGATTTGGGAGTATTCTTATTTATCGGATAAATTAAACCTTTGTTTACAAGATGAGTATCTAAAACTTCTCCCAAAGGGTCGAGTCTTTTGCTTTTGTGTACTCTTGTTCATGAATACCCAGTATCCCTCCCTGAAAAGGCATTACATTCCCACCCTTGTGAACCAAGGTGTAGCTGTGTGACTTGTTCTGGTCAGTTAAACGCAAGTGGAAGCCCATGTGACACTTTGGGCTGAAGTTTGAAGTGCTGGTGCTTTGCTTACCCTCTTTCTCTCTGACATGGGAATTGGCATCAGCAGATGATGGCTGTGCCTTCAACTTGGGAGCCTAAAGTGAAAATGGCAATACTGACAACATGGGAGTGGAGGCCCCAGCCACTCCACAACAGGATATGTACTGTGGGCCAGAAATAATCCCTTGTTGCTTTATACCCCTCAGATTTTGGCTTTTTTTTCTTGCTGCAGTATAACCAGCCTATCCAGACTGATTTTTCCCACAAAGACTTTTGAAAAAAATTTTATTTTGATGAGGTTAAAATGATTAATCCTTTATTTCGGGACTTCTAGGTTTGTGCCAGAAGATCTTCCTTAATCACGCAATGAAAAATCTTAAACAAATACTATTTCCCTGCCAGGCATGGTGGCTCACGCCTGTAATCCCAGCACTTTGGGTGGAGGGCCGAGGCAGGTGGATCACCTGAGGTCAGGAGTTCGGGACAAGCCTGGCCAACATAGTGAAACCACGTCTGTAGTAAAAAGACAAAAAAATCAGTCAGGTGTGGTGGTGGACGCCTGTAATCCCAGCTACTCAGTAGGCTGAGGCAGGAGAATTGCTTGAACCTGGGAGGCGGAGGTTGTGGTGAGCCGAGATCACACCACTGCACTCCAGCCTGGGCAACAAGAGCAAAACGAAACTCTGTCTCAAAACGAACAAACAAACAAACACCCCCAAAACCAAATATTGTTTCCCACATCTGGATTATTATTTTAAAAATCCTCCCATGGTTTGCTGAAAATGTATTATTTATCTTCTAATTTGAAATGCCGTCAGGTGCCACTCCTCTGACTGTCATTGTTTCGTAGTTCAAGAAGTGGAGCTTAGGGCAGCAGCTGCTCTTGCCTGGGCCAACCACCATAACCGCAGTGTTTGAGACTGTGGCTGCTGCTGAAAGCAACTTGACTGCAGATGTGTATTCCAATCAGAAGCTTCTCCTGTCACACAGAAGCCTAGCATTGGGCATTTCAGGGCCAGTAGGGCAGCTCCAGGGGCGTTCTTATGTGGTTCTGTTTTACCCTCCTCAGCACGTGGCTTTCCCAGACCTCATGGTCCAAGATGTCTGCTGGAGATCCAGCCATCAAGCCTGAGTTTCAGGCAGGAAGTAGGAGAAGGCAGGTGAGGCCAAAGGGACTATACTAGTTGTTCCTCTCCCTTTTAAGGAACTTTCTTGGATGTCTCACCTACAGTCTTCTGTTTATACCTTCTTGCCCAGAAGTTAGTCATACAGCCACACCTTGTATCAAAGGGGCAAGACATGTAGAGTTTATAGTGTTGGTGTGATGGAATGCTGGAGGTTGCTGATGAGATAGGGTGATAGATAAGTTCTCTGACAGCCTCAGAACTTTGGGGGCAGGGCCTGCTCCTAAAAAACAGAGCTCCCTGGTAGCAAATCCCAGCAGAAGGCACCATAGCCCTCCTCATCCCCTCCTTGCCTTCTGGCCATCTCAGGCCATCCCCAGCTTTTGGGGACTTCCCAGAAGGGTCCGCACCTGTGAGTGGTAGCTGAAAGCTGAGATGGAGCCTGGCCCCTACTCTGGGAGTCAGAAGCCCTCTTGGTCTTTGGTCAGTTCACCTTTGGCTAGCACTGACTAACTCTGGCTTGAATCTCTGAGCCTGTTTTTCCTTCTGTAAACCTGGGAAACAGGAGTAGCTTCCTAGGGCTGCTGTGCTAACAGAGAGAAATTACATCTAGGAGAGCCTTAGGAGGTTGCAGCTATTGATTTTGGGGGAACAAGGGAAGACTGCCTGGGAGTTCCTGCTGCCATCAGCAGGGGTGGCCTGGGTGCTGTCAGAGAGACCGGAGGAGGAGAAGGGTGTGGTGCTCCGTTGCTCCCACCTTTCCCACTGCTTCCTGATTCTCCTTCAGGATTGTTCACCTGTCCACACACCCAAAATCACCAGCACTTCCCAGCATCCTCACCCCAACTTCCCTGGCTCAAGCGTTCCTCCCATCTCAGCACCCCCAGTAGCTAGGATCACAGATGTACCACACCACACCTGGCTAATCTATTTATTTTTTGTACAGATGGGCTCTTGCTATGTTGGCTAGGCTGGTCTCAAACTCCTGGCCTCAGGCAATCCTTCCACCTCAGCCTCCCAAAGTGCTGAGATTACAGGCATGAGCCAGCATGCTCGGCCACATTTGTTTCTTGTTCTCATAAAATTCCCATGACTCTCTGGGACAGCTGTCCCTGGCAATCCAGACAGCTTAGATCTGCTAAAGCCTCCACCTCAACACTTGCCACAAAGAGTGAAGAGAGAATGAGGGCCTCATATCTACTCTTCTATGCTTCAGTCTGGGGGTAACACTTAGACCCATAGACTGCTGGCCAGAGGAAGGTGCACAGCTCTGTGACCTGCAGGCCCTGGGAAAAGTAGGGAGCACCCAGATTGAGTATCTGCAGTCAAGCCTCTGTTAGTAGCAGTAACAAATGTAGTAGCTATGTCTGCTAAAAGCCTATAGGACCATGCTACCAGTTCATGTCCAAGTTCCTGCCTAGTCCTCGATACCTATGATCTGACCTGGCCGATGCCTCCCAGCCCATCACCCCCATCTCTCTTCAAATGCATCTCGCAAAGTCCTTCCTCCCAGCCCTATTCATGCTCTTCTTCTGCTTTATCAACTGTCACCACTTCTTTCCTCTTTCCTAAGTTCTTCAGGGCCCAAATCAAGCTCAATCTCTTCCTCAAAGCCTTTTGACTTATCCCTTAGTGCTGTCCCTTCTTTGAGCTCATCCAGGGCTGATTTTTAAGCTTCTCACTCAGCCCTGAGCATACACTCCTTCTATATGTCCTGTCTAGCGTAGGGGAAGAAAAATAAATTTGTCTTCAACCTTCATAGGTTCTTCGTTAGCATGAACCCCTGTAACAGAGGACAGATTAACAAGAGAAAATAACGTTTATTCACCTATATATTTCATATATACATGGGGGACACCCAGAGAATGAGTAGTTCTCAAAGACGCAGCTTTGAATTCTGGCTCATAAGCATCTTCAACAAAGAACAGTCAGTTTTGTTTGTTTTTGAGATGGAGTCTCGCTCTGTCGCCCAGGCTGGAGTGTGGTGGCGCAATCTCAGCTCACTGCAATCTCCGCCACCCAGGTTGAAGCGATTCTCCTGCCTCAGCCTCCCGAGCAGCTGGGACTATAGGCGCCCACCACCATGCCCGGCTAGCCTTTGTATTTTTAGTAGAGACAGCGTTTCACCATGTTAGGTCTCCAACTCCTGACATCATGACCCGCCCACCTCAGCCTCCCAAAGTGCTGGGTTTACAGGTGTGAGCCACCGTGCTCGACCAGAACAGTCAGTTTTTATGGTCAGGTGCAGTGGCTCATGCCTATAATCTCAGCACTTTGGGAGGCCAAGGCGGGTGGATCACCTGAGGTCAGGAGTTCGAGACCAGCCTTGCCAACATGGTGAAACCCTGTCTCTACTGAAAATACAAAAACTAGCTGAGCCTGGTGGCGCACACCTGTAGTCCTGGCTACTGGGGAGGCTGAGGCAGGACAATTGCTTCAACCCGGGAGGTGGAGGTTGCAGTGAGCAGAGATCGCACCACTGCACTCCAGGCTGGATGACAGTGAGACTCTGTCTCAAAAAAGAAAAAAACAAAACAAAACAAAACAGACTTTGACTCTCCAGGGGCAGCAACTTGTGGGTAGGCAAATAACTGGCAGATAAAGGTTAGTTAGTAAAGCTTGTTAATATAGATTCCTGTGGTACCATCTTCAGGCCAGTAAGGGTCTAAAGTTATCCTCCATGGTTAGCTTGCATTCTCCTAGGTAGAAGAGGGTGTGGGATATCTTTTGTCTTTGTAAATCGATGTCCTGCTTTTGGGCACATAGAGAAGAGTAGAGAGCTTTCCTGCATCTGCTTCTAAATTGCCTTCAGCTCAACAATCCATCTTTTGGGGTGGCATGTTCTGGTCTCCCCTACTAAACTATAACCTTTGGAGGTCAAGGGTTATATCTTTCCCTTCTTTGCCCTCTCAGTGTCCTGCTCTGTAGGGCTCCTAATGACGTTAATTCCCAAATGGCCACTGGGCACCTGTTAAATAGCAAACACCATGCTAAGCACTAGGGATGCAAAGAACAGTAAAATATGACCTGGGAAAGGAATAGGATTTATATGCACCTGCTGTGTATCATCTAACGACTAAGAAAGAAAGACAGCTCTGGAGTCTGCCTGGGGTTGAATCCTGTCTCTGGTGTTAAATTAACTACAAGACCTTGGGCAAGTTACTTAACTTCTTTAGCCTGAGTTTTCTCATCTTCAAAACTAGTAATGATCATTACCTACTGTATTAGCTCCCTAGGGCTGCCGTAACAAATCACAAACTGGGTGGCTTAAAACAACAGAAATTTATTCTCTCAAAGCTCTGGAAGCCAGAGTCCAAAATCAAAGTGTCAGCAAGGCCATGCTCCCTGGGAAGGCTCTGGGGAAGAACTCCTTCCTTGCCTCTTCCTAGCTCTGGCGGCTCCTGGCAGCCCTAGGTGTTCCATGGCTTGTAGCTGCATCATTCTAAGCTCTGATTCCATCTTTACAAGGCATCCCCTCTTACACTCTCTGTATCTCTCTGTGTCCTCTCCTCTTCTTCTAAGAAAGACACTAGTCACTGGAATTTTTTTTTTTTTTTTTTTTTTGAGACGGAGTTTTACTCTTGTTGCCTAGGCTGGAGTGTAATGGCACTATCTTGGCTCACTACGACCTCTGCCTCTCAGGTTCAAGTGACTCTCCTGCTTCAGCCTCCTGAGTAGCTGGGATTACAGGCGCCTGCCACTATGCCCGGCTAGTTTATTTGTATTTTTAGTAGAGACAGGGTTTCACCATGTTGGCCAGGCTGGTCTCGAACTCCTGACCTCAGATGATCCACCCACCTTGGCCTCCCAAAGTGCTGGGATTACAGGCATGAGCCACCACAGCTGGCCCCAGTCAGTGGATTTAGGGCTCACCCTAATCCAGTGTGACTTCTTCTGAACAAATTACATCTGCAAAACGCTATTTCCAAATAAGGTCACACTGTGAGATTCTGGGTTGACAAGAATTTTTGGAAGACACTTGTTCAACCCACAGCACCTGTTTTATCAGGTCATTGTGAGGATTAAATGAGATGATGCCTGTGAAGCATTTGGCACAATGCCTGGCACATAGTAAAATCTGTTGAATGTTAGTCATTTTTAGGGCAGTAAATTAATCAGCATTGTTTTCATTTGTGAACATCAGAAACCCAATTCAGTCCTTGTGTGGCTTAACGAGGCTATGGAGTGCCTTTCCCTCTTCATCGCCCAGCTTTGTTCATTGTCTTTATCCTTAGGCACACTCTCCTAGACAGGTGGCAAGAAAATCTCTCAGCAGATCTGGGGCTCCATTTGACCAGCTCACCATGCTTGATGGAAAAGGATCACCTCTTTCTCAATAGTTTTAGCCAAAGTTCCAAGGCTGAATCTCATAGAACCAATCTGGAACATGAGCCTATCCCAGAGCCAATCCCTGTGGCCAGCAGGATGCAATATCCTGAACTAGGGGATGGGGTGGAGGGTGAACCACCTGAGCTGCAAATGAGGTAAGGGTGGCTCCCAAAAGAGAAATCAAAATGTGAACCCTCAGATACCAAGTCTGCAAAAACACAAATAGTCAACTATAGACCGTGACAATGTTGTATGCCAGCTCCTAGCATGGTCTTTGGCACAGTATAGAAGTTCAGTAAATGTTTGTTGAATGATCGTACGAATAATGCAAGAAAACATGTTAGGCACCAAGTAAGATGCTCAAGTTGGCGGGGCGCGGTGACTCACCTCTGTAATCCCAGCACTTTGGGAGGCTGAGGCAGGCGAATCACTTGAGGCCAGGAGTTCAAGACCAGCCTAGCCAACATGGCGAAACCCCATCTCTACTAAAAATACAAAAATTAGCCAGGCATAGTGGCGTGCGCCTGTAGTCCCAGCTACTCAGGAGGCTGAGGTGGGAGAATCGCTTGAACCTGGGAGGCAGAGGCTACAGTGAGCCGAGATCATGCCACTGCACTCCAGTCTGGGCGACAGAATGAGACTCTGTCTCAAAAAAAAAAAAAAAACCCCAAAAAACTCATGTTTTCTCATTTTCTCATTACTTCCCACTGCAAAGAAGATATTCCACTTTGCAGGTGTGGAAATTGAGGCTGACTGAGTTTAAGTGATCTAAGATGACAGAATAAAAAGCAGTAGAGCTAGGATTCAAAGCAGGTGGGTTTCATTGCAGTGCCTGTGATATTTCTATTACACCATGCTGCCTTTGTCCACCAGACTCATAGCCAGGGAAGAAAGTTTGAACACACACCACTGTTGGGTGCAAAAACAAAATGAGTTTGTTGATGAAGGTGCTGATGTACAGCAGATAGTGGAGGAGGAAGGAGACGGTAAACCTAAAGAGGATGTTGTAGGGATTTCACCCTGAGAAATTCAGATCTGCATCTGGGGCTGGATGAGGAGGACATTCCAGAAGCTCTGAAAGAGCCCAGTAAGTGGGTGAATCAGGTGACCTAATCCACCAAAACAGCTTCAATGTCTCCAAAAGGGAGGGGGACATCAAGCCTGTGAGGATCACCCATGCGTCAGTAGTTCATCAATTATTGACATTTTTTCTTTTTGATTGCTATGTAGTATTCCGTTGTGTAAATATGCCATAGCCATAATTCTATTTTTTGAGACGGGGTCTCATTCTGTTGCCCAGGCTGGAATGCAGTGGCCTGAACTCCTGGGCTCAAGCGATTCTCCTGCCTCAGCCTCCCAAGTAACTGGGACTGCAGGAAACATGCCATAATTATTTTCTCCATTCTGTTGTTGATGATATTTAGGTTGTTTCTAGTTTTTTGCTATTAGGAATAAGCCACTATGAACATTCTTGTGCATGTCCTTTTGTGGCCATAACATACATTTCTGTTGGATACACTCAGGAATAAAATTGTTGGGTCATCCAGATGTCCCCCATTCATCGTTGGCTGTTCTTTGTCTTCTACCTCTCAAAGCCCCTCAGATAGCACAGAACTCCTGCCTGTCTAGAGTTCTCTAAGCCTGGAGGCAGGGGGCTGGACAAGGTGATCCCCTGAGGCCTCTCTCAGCATTTCTCTGAAGGATTTAGCCACGGGTCTCTGGCCCCAGCTCCCACCAGCATCACTGTTTGCTCATGAAAACGTTTCATGCGATTAGCCAAGTAATGACATCTTAAAACTGTAGAGCTAATATATTACGTAATAAAACACAGAAGCAAATCTCTTTGACACATACTGGTGATTTACTCCGCCAGCCATAAAGATAATTACATTTCAGGTTGATATATAAAAGGCGGCAGGCAGAGCTTATGAAGAATTAGCATAGCTTTGTGTTGGACCTCTCCATTCATGTGGACCAGCTCATCATTCCTCCTGCAGTTAGCCAGCAAACATTGACTCAGCTGGGCCTTCCCAGTGACTGGTCACTGCTGCCACTGGCCTTGTTGGCAGCATGGAAAGGGCAGGTGGAGAAGGCCAGGTCTGAGGTATAAGGCATTCATTCCTACAGGCAGCTCTGTGACATTGAAGCTGTCTTCACGGGGTTAACAAGAATTCTGAACAGAAACATGGGGATGATTAAGCATTAATCAGGCTGCACTTTGACCAGCTTCGTTGTAACCAACTGTCACAGTAGGTCTAGATACTGGCCGTTTGCATCCACATGGTTCCTATAGATAGGATTTCTGATGTTAGAACCACAAGACTATTGTTTAAGCTAGATAGGATCTCTGACATTAGAATCACAAGGCTCTCATTTAAAAATTGCTTACCATGTTTTTCAGAGCCCCAATTCCAGTAAAACAGCTTATGCCAACCAGTTTAAAGACTCCCACGGAGGAACAGAATCAATATGAGAATACAGTTTCTTCATCTCCCTGTCTTATGGCTTCAACCTGCACTCTTTGACCAATCGACAATCTCTACACTTTCACACACTCCAAAACCCTTAAGAACACGATCACCAGACTCCTCAGGAAGTCAGATTTGAGGTTTCCTCCTGTCTCCTTGTTTGGTGTCCCTACAATTAAACCTCTTTCTCTGCTGCAACCTGGTGTCTTGGGCGTATTTAAAATTGCCTTTGCAAAGATTATGACAGTGAGAGAAGTCTAGCAAGGCTGACTCCATCTTGCTTCTAACCCCCCAGGCTGGCTGTCCTCCCTCATTCCTGGGCATAGGCCAAGCTAACCATGGGAGGAATTTAGTTGACAGTTTAACTTTGAAGCAAGGATGATAAGAGTCCCTCTCTATAACTGATTCCCTCCTTGTTAGGGGGCTGAAGCTGCCTTTGTAAGACTAATGGAAGGCCACAAGATTAGGAATATCGGAGGGGCCTGAATTCTGCTTAAATGTAGGGCAGGGCCGGGCACGGTGGCTCATGCCTATAATCCCAGCACGCTGGGAGGCTGAGGCAGGCAGATTATGAGGTAAGGAGTTTGAGACCAGCCTGGCCAGCATGGTGAAGCCCTGTCTCTACCAAAAAAAAAAAAAATTAGCCAGGCATGGTGGTGCATGCCTGTAATCCCAGTTACTTGGGAAGCTGAGGCAGGAGAATCACTTGAACCCGGGAGGTGGAGGTTTCAGTGAGCTGAGATCATGCCACTGCACTCCAGCCTGGGTGACAGAGTGAGACTCTGTCTCAAAAAAAAAAAAAAAAAAAAAAAAAGGAGTAGGGCATAGTTCCCAAAATCTCTTATTGCTAGGGAGTTGTTGTGGCTAGAGGTCACAAGTTTTGTGACCTCCCCATTGCTCCTACAGATGACACCACTACCAATCCCAGAATCTAAGATTAGTCTTCTGAGGTGTTTCTCAGACTTCTGCATTCTGGCAACCGACTGAGCCCACCTGGACTTAATGACTCATGACTCAACCAGTCCTGTGCCCTCACCCCAACCAGAGGCTGACACAGTGCATGAGGACAGTTTTCCACCAGGATCGCATCCCTGACCAATCAGCAGCACCCATTCCTTAGTTCCCTGCCCACCAAACTATCCTTGAAAAATTCTAACCTCCAAGCTTTCAAGGAGATTGATTTGAGTGATCCCCAGTTCTCCCACATGGCTGGCCTATCATTAATTAAATTGTTTACTGTAATACCACAGTATCAGTGAATGTATTGTTAATTAAATTCTTCAATACCACAGTATCAGTGAATGGGTTTTGTCTGTACAGCAGGCAGAACGAACCCACTGGGCAATTACTTGCTGACTTGCTGAATACATCAGGCAATGGACTTACTACAGTTACAATACTGCAGAAGAAGCATCTGGCCTGGTAGACAGGGTGCCTTTTCTCTAGGCCTGATTTGCCACCACCAGCCTTAAGCAACTCACCACCTCTCTTGGAGTCAACATACATGCTGGGAGCAAGAGGCTCCTAACTCCTCACTGATCACCCAGGAGAGGTTTACAGTAAATGTGCTGAACTTCCAGTACCAATTTTTCGAAGCAAAAGTCAGGTCTCTCAGTCTGACAAGCTGTTTCTTCTTCTTCCTTCTTCCCTTCTCCTTCTCCTTCTTCCTCCTCCTCTTTCTCTTCTTTCTTTCTCTTCCTTTTTCTTCTTCATCTCCTTCTCCTTCTTCTTCTTCTTCTTCCTCCTCTTCTTTCTCTTCTTCCTCTTCTTTCTTTCTCTTCTTTCGTCTTCTTCCTTCTTCTTCTTTTTTAAGTCAGGAAGGCTCCCAAGCCCGAGTAGGCACAAAGAGGTTACTGGTGCATTTCTAAGGATGAAGGGACAAGGAATTTGCAACTGAGCTGTCCTGGTGTCACTGACCTTAAGGATTCCCTTCCCTATTGTGGCCCTAAAGGAAAAAACTGAGGCAAAATTAATATAAGAAGAGAGTTTGTTTGCATCAAGTTTGAAGACTGCAATCAGGGAGCATAGATTTAAGTTGCCCTGAACATAAGCTCTTAATTAGCAGCAGTTACAAGTGGGTTTTCAAAAGAAAAGAGGCAGTTCACAGGTTGTTTACCAAGAATGTACACTAAGATAAGCCGGACAACAGAGTGAGACCCTTGTCTCCACAAAAAAAAAAAGAAAAAGAAAAAGAAAAAGGCCTGGCACAGTGTCTCACACTGTAGTCCCAGCACTTTGGGAGGCTGAGGCTGGTGGATTGCTTGAGCCCAGGAGGGCAAGGCCAGCTTGGGCAACATGTCAAAACTCTGTCTCCACTAAAAATACAAAAAATTAGCCAGGCGTGGTGGCACACGCCTGTAATCTCAGCTACTGGGGAGGTTGAGGCATGAGAATTGCTTGAACCTGGGAGGCAGAGGTTTTGGTGAGCCAAGATTGTGCCACTGTGCTACAGCCTAGGTGACAGAGTGAGATTCAGTCTTAAAAAAAAAAAAGTTACCTGGGTATGGTAGTACCTGGCTGTAGTCCCAGCTACTCCAGAGGCTGAGGCAGGAGGATTGCTTCAGTAGAGGAGGTTGAGGCTTCAGTAAGCAGTGATCATGCTACTACTCTCCAGCCTGGACAACAGAGTGAGATCCTGTCTCTAAAAAACAAGTAATAATAATAATAACAGCAACATAAGCCATTCATTCGTCATTTGCTATTCTTTGTATCACAAATTTAGGAACCTGAAGATAATGGGTGAGGCAGCTGGTCAGGAACAGAATCCCTTTGAACAACTGTTCCTGGGCCTGGGTGGAGTATGAGGAGAGATGTGTATGACTGAATTCCCAAACTCCTGTGTCTCAGGGCCTGATCAGTTTTGCAGGGCTTAGACTGCTCTGAGCTATTTTTCTTTTCTTGCCATGTTCCCTACTGCCCTGCACCAAGAGGCAAGGGCCCAGAGGGATTTAGAGAGAAAAGAAGTTGGAAAAACCCTCAGGCATCAATATTCAAAGACCTTGTTTAGAAATAGGAAACTGAGGAAGACAGGAGCTCCTGGGTCATCCTGTAGATTCTGTAGGGGAAGAAAAGTACCTTTTCCTTCCACCTTTCTTAGGTTCATTGGCTGGAACACCTGTAACAAAAGACAGATTAACAAGAGAAAAACAAACAGAAGTTTATTAACCTCTATACCTCATGTACACATAGGAGATGCCCAGGGAATAAGGAGTAAATCTCAAAGAGGTGGCTTAGAATTCAGGCTGAAATACCGTCTTCAGCTGAAACAAAGAAAGAAGGGTATGAGAGAGGCCAGTTACGCGAGGTGACCAGGAAAAGCAGAGTAAACAAGGGTAAGGTTTGCTATGCATATTAAAGTCAGTGCCTTATCCATTGATAAGTCTCTAGTGATTTGGAGACATCCTTCTCTTCCTGGTACACAGAGGGAGACATCCTTACAAAGGGAGATTTCCTTTGTAAATATAAATTTCCCATACAAAAGGGTAACTTCTACTCTGTTTTCAGTTTCTCCTGTGTCTGCAGTTTCTCAAAATAATCCTTATGCTAGAAAGGCATATTTTAGGGTGGCATATTCTGGTCCCCTACAGTCATATTTTGGTCTCCTACAATTCACAGAGAAAATGAGTGTCAGAGTCGAGACTAGAAGCCAGCACGAGATGTATATAGCCAAAGTCATGCTGCTGCCATCCTGGGTAATGGAGCCCAGAATCTAATATGGTATCTGCTCCTTTTCTTACCTGGGCACAAACTGAGAATTTTTTTTTTTTTTTTGAGATAGAGTCTCGCTCTATCGCCAGGCTGGAGTGCAGTGGTACAATCTCAGCTCACTGCAACCTCCACCTCCAGGTTCAAGCAATTCTCCTGCCTCAGCCTCCTGAGTAGCTGGGACTACAGGTGCATGCCACCACGCCCAATTAATTTTTGTATTGTTAGTAGAGATGGGGTTTCACTATGTTGGCCAGGCTGGTCTTGATCTCCTGACCTCGTGATCCACCCACCTTGGTCTCCCAAAGTGCTAAGATTAAAGGCATGAGCCACTGTGCCCAAACTGCAATCTTAAAGGAAACCCAGCCTCATGCTTCGTCTTTTCTCAGGTTTCCCCACCCTTCTTGCTCAGGTGCTGGCGGCCTGTCTAGTGGAGTGTTGCTCTGGATGCAGCAAGATTGGACAGGATGAGCTCTAGAGAGCCAGGGCTTTTGATCCTTAGACTTAGGGAGAGGTGGGACGTGGGAGGTGAACTGCAGGTAACCCAGTTGCAGTAGCCATTAGCCAGCTGTGAGCCCTTGGGAACTGGGAACCGGGACTCCTGGGATCTGCCTTCCTTCTCTCTCCTCCCTGGTCTTCCGAGGCCAACTCACCTTTGGTTTTCCGCTGGGAAATGTGTTCACCTCTCCAAACCTGGAGAGAGCGCCTCCTCCTGGCTGAGTGGGGATGATCTCCAGCGAGCCTTAGGACATTGGGGAGCAACACTGCACACATGGGGTTCATCAAAAAGCCATTTGCAGGCCAGGTGCGGTGGCTCACACCTGTAATCCCAGCACTTTGGGAGGCTGAGGCGAGTGGATCTTCTGAGGTCAGGAGTTCAAGACCAGCCTGGCCAACATGATGAAACCCCATCTGTACTGAAAATACAAAAGTTAGCTAAGCGTGGTGACCAGCACCTGTAATCCCAGCAACTCAGGAGGCTGAGGCAGGAGAATGGCTTGAACCCAGGAAGCAGAGGTTGTAGTGAGCCAAGATTGCACCACTGCACTCCAGCCTGGGTGACAGTGTGAGACTCTGTCTCAGAAAAAAAAAAAAAAAAGCCATTTGCAAGGGTGAGAATTGCATCCTCTGAGCCCCCAGCCCCTCCTCCTTGGCCTGAGTGCGGGAATGGCAGGCTTGGGCACTAGTTGGATGGTTGGAGGAGAACTCCAACTCAGCAGAGCAGCACGCGGGGCCTAGAAGGCAGTATGGGAACCACTTCTAGGTTCTGGAATGTGCAAACTCAGCCACGCACAGACCCTCAGCTTCCGGCCCAGCCTCCTGCTGAGTTATTGAGGCAGATAATGGAAGAGGCGGGGGAGGGGGGAGGGCGCCTAGAAACCCCCAAGCCCCTCCTCCTGCCCATTGTTCCCTACGAATCCCGGTCCCGCGGCTCAGCGCTGCGGCGCTCAGGGGCGCAGGCTCTTAGAGCTCAGGGGCGCAGGCTTTTAGAGCTGCGGTGGGGCGGGGGCCGCGGGGCGTCCGTTTGTTCTCCGCGGAGGAGGCGACGCGCAGCCAACGACCGCAGCTCCACGTCCTCGAGCTTCTGGGAGCCGCCCCAGCGGGAGCCAGGGAGAAGATGAATCGCGTTGAGTGACACAGGACACGGCAGATTGGATGTTTAATTTGGGTATCTCTTTAGAACGCCCCCAACGCCCACCTCCTCTGCTCCCACTTAGCATCCAGCCGGCGAGAAAGCCCTGCTCCTCACAAATTGCCTTGTCGGCTCAGAGAAAAATGCCAGCGTGACTGATTGCTAGCTGGGTCCCTCCAAGTGCGCGGGAAGGAACCGGCACGACCGCACAGTGCTCCTTCCTACAGAGACGCGGCGTCGTGCCAGAGCCGGAGATTTGAGTCAGACACCAGGAAGGACTGCCCGTGGAGGAGGGCCGCTCGTGGGGCTAGGGGTTTGTTTAGGGGTCTCTCGGGGCCAGAGGGAGGGCCAGGCGACTCTGGCTGGGGTCTGGCGGCTGTGGGGGGGCCTGCGGGGCCTGGAGGAAGGGGCCGGCACCTGGTCCGCGAGAGGGGGGACTTGCGGGGCGCGGAGGCGGAACGCAGCCCCCGGCAGACGGACAGCCTTCCCCAGACTGCTTGGAGCTTGGAGCCCGGCGCCAAAACCTGCAGATCACAACCTGTCAGTCGCGCTTTCCCGGCAGCCTCACCTGCCTCCAGATCTTTCCAAACAAGGAAAGGAGCTGCAAACATGGCAATCACCTTCCTGGCAGCGGCAGACAGCTGCCAGGGAGCAGCAGGCGACGAGCCAGCCCAGTCCGGGAGGTGGAGACGTGATCAGGCTGTGGCAGCCCCCCATACCCAGCTAGAGCTCGGCGGACCCCCCCCTCCTCCTGCAGGGAGTGTGGTGGATGTCCAAGGTCACCCTCGGCTCGGCAGGGGCTCAGCACCGGAGCAGCCACCTGTTCAGGTGGCAGTTCTGGAAGGACCCCCTCGGGGCTCGGGGAGGGTGGGACTAGAGCCGCACCCTGGCTTTTGCTAACCATTTGTGTGACGGGCAAGTGCCCTGGCCTTGGACTCTGACTGCACCGCACAAGGCCTGGGATCGCTTCCATGCAGCTCTCTCATTCTGATTCTGGAGATCTCTTGGGAAGAGCTAAGGGTGGCTTTTAGGCCCTGAGGCTGGGGAGGGCCCAGAAACCACCTTTCTAGGCTGTGGAGTGGCCCTGATCCTCTCATCATTGTCCAAATGATTGCTTGAAGCCAACTCAGTGGGGTGTTGAGGTGGCTAATCCAAGCTACTTGAGATGAAGAGGTGTTGGAGGTCTGACCCTGGTTAAGCCTGAGTGATCTGGGTCTCAGGGCTCCCAAAAGGTTGGAATGAAGAACCTCCTTTGGAGGGTTAATATAGGAGAATTTAAGGGGTCCCTACCTTCCTTCCCATCAGCCTGTGGGGTGTTACTGCCCATGCCAAGGACAGCCCGATGGGTGCGCCAGCTTTCCTTAGAACTGACTGCCTTTTACTTCGTGAACTGTTTGAGATTGCATGGGTTCCTCTGAGTTCTTGAAAGTGTGAGGACAAACAGAAGGGAGGATGCTCTCAACATGAACGTGGATAATTTGCCCCCAGTGAAGCCGCGGTGTGGGTGGTTTACCTGTACAAATCAAGAGACGGATACCTTTTCCATCTGCTCTCATTCAGATGTATTCTCAAATCAGAAAATGTCTACTCCTTAGCTCCCAGCCCAAGTGACACTTACTACTCCTTCACCAAGCCCACCTTCCCAGCTTCCTCACATACAGTAGTGGATGAATCGCACCCCCTTGCCACATGGAACAGGGCCATCAAAGTGGCCCTAGACCAAGGGGAGGTCTCTGCGGCCTTCCGCAGCCCTGGGCTACCCTTGGGTCCTGCTCCTCAGGCCACTCTCCTGTCTCTGGCCCTGTGGGGAGGAGGCTGCCCTGATCATGGCCGCCTACCTGTCATTCCTGACTCACCACTGTCCCCAGGTGTACCATTCCTGCCCTCTCCTCAGCTGCAGTTGAAGCCTTTAATTTTGCACACTTTGGGATTATGGTTGTGTCACTGGAATAAATCAAGCAGGTCTCAATGCCCGTTCCCACTCTGGCAAAAAAAAAAAAGTGGCCCTAGGATGAGAAAGCTGGAGGGAGCGGGCAGGAATCCACTTAAAAATATTCCATAAGCTTAAAACATGCTGTAGGTGGGGAAAATATCATGATCAGATGGAAGTTAGGGTGGCAGAGAATGTCACCAAGTCACCTCGATCCATTGCAAGAAAGAGGCTGGGATCTGGGTGCCGGGGAAACCTTCACCAAGCTGTATGAAGACTCAGCCTTTCCTCAGTATCCTAGCTAGCTCCCCCTTCCCGTGCCACACCTTCTCTACTCTATAAAGGGGCTTAACGTCCTCATGCTCTCTGCTTGCTCACCAAGTTTTCAGCAAAGTGTCTCTAATAGTCATTTACACCTGCATTAGAAGATAAGTTCCTGGGTGACAGCTTATGTAAATGTTCAGGTCAACTTTTCAGAAGGTATTTGCTATGGTTTGAATGTGTCCCCCCCAAAAGCATGTGTTGGAGACATAATTGCTATTGTAACCGTATTAAGAGGTGAGCCTCTTAATACGGTGGCTCATGCCTGTAATTCTAGCTATTTAGGAGGCTGAGGTGGGAGAATCGCTTGAGGCCAGGAGTTTGAGACCAGCCTGGGCAACATAATGAGACCCTATCTCCAAAAAGTAAAAACATAAAAAATTAGCTGGGTGTTTGTGGTATGGCTATTAGCTGGTAGTTGGTGCCAGCTACTCAGGAGGCTGAGACTGAGATGGGAGGATGGCTTGAGTCTAGGAGTTTGAGGCTGCAGTGAGTTATAATTACACCATTGTACCCCAGCCTGGGCAACAGAGTGAGACCTCATCTCTAAAAAAACAAACAAACAAAAAAAGAGGCCAGGTGTGGTGGCTCACACCTGTAATCTCAGCACTTTGGGAGGGTGAGATGGGTGAATCATGAGGTCAGGAGTTCAAAACCAGCCTGGCCAACATGGTGAAACCTCATCTCTACTAAAAATACAAAAATTAGCTGGATGTGGTGGTGTGTGCCTGTAATCCCAGCTACTCGGAAGGCTGAGGCAGGAGAATCTCTTGAATCTGGGAGGTGGAGGTCGTAGTGAGCTGAGATCATGCCACTGTACTCTACCCTGGGCGAAAGAGCAAGACTCTGTCTCAAAAAAAAAAAAAAAAAAAAAAAGAAAAAAGAAGAAAGAAGAAAAAGAAAGAGGCAGGATCTTTAAGAGGTGGTTAGGCCATGAGGGGTCTGCCCTCATGAATGGATTAATGCCATTGACCATTGTCTTAGTAATGGGTTCCTTATAAAAAGAGAAGGTCAGCCCTTCTCTCTGTCTTTACCCTCCTCCTCGTCTCTCTCTCTCTCCCCCACCTCCTCTCTCTCTCTTTCTCTCTCTCACTCACCCATGTGATGCCTTCTGTCATGCTATGATGCAGCAAGCTCTTACCAGACGCTGCCCCCTCAGTCTTGGACTTCCCAGCCTCCAGAACCATAAGCCAGTAAATTTCTATTCACTGTAAATTACCCAGTCTGAGGTATTCTGTGGGAGCAGCACAAAACAGACAAAGATGATATTCATATTTAAATAATCTAAGACTTTTTATATCTAACTCTGGGCTTTCTTCTCTGGTAAAAATAAGATCAATGTGATAGCACTTGGTCTCAGAGCCCCTGACGTTAGCACTAAGTTACAAGCACTTACTCTGCCATCAGATATGGTGTCCCTGCTGAGGCTCTGGCAGTAGGATGAGCCCAAAACAAAGCAAGTGGTCCCAGTGCCTTTCCCTACTTCCACTTCCTGCTCCAGGTTGATGGGCTGGACATAATGGTTAAGATTAGGGGATCTGGCCAGGCGCAGTGGCTCACACCTGTAATCCCAGCACTTTGGGAGGCCGAGGTGGCCTCAGATCACTTGAGGCCAGGAGTTTGAGACCTGCCTGGGCAACGCAGTAAAACCTCATCTCTACTAAAATTACAAAAATTAGCTGGGTATGGTGATGCATGCCTGTAATCCCAGCTACTCAGGAGGCCGAGGCACAAGAATCACTTGGACTCAGGAGGCAGAGGTTGCAGTGAGCCGAGATTGTGCCACTACACTCCAGCTTGGGTGACAGAATGAGACTCTGTCTCAAAACAAAACAAAACAAAACAAACAAACAAACAAAAAAATTAGCTGGGTGTGATGGCACACACCTGTAATCCCAGGTACTCAGGAGCCTGAGGCAGGAGAATTTCTTGAACCCAAGAAGTGGAGGTTGCAATGAGCAGAGATCACGCCACTGCACTCCAGCATGGGCCACAGAGCAAGACTCT
Source organism: Trachypithecus francoisi (assembly GCF_009764315.1). Lineage (NCBI taxonomy): Eukaryota > Metazoa > Chordata > Mammalia > Primates > Cercopithecidae > Trachypithecus > Trachypithecus francoisi. The sequence goes on from NW_022681473.1 coordinate 107,935,413, forward strand.
GTCTCAAAAAAAAAAAAAAAAAAAAAAAAAAAAATTAGAGAGCGAGGCTCAGAGATTCCTGAGAGGAGCTTTGTCAGTTTCCCCTAGTTCAGAAAGGACTGAGTAAGCCCACTCTTGGTACTTTTCTGAATCAGCCTAAAAGTGACTTCTCTTGGTTGGGGCAATTTTGGAGAGCGAATTACAAGGGGCAGAAGCTTGGAAAGGACTGGAAGGAAGGAAGGAAGGAAGGAAGGTGTTGTTGCAACCAATGCCAGCTGTTTCCCCCCCAATCCAATGCTGTGGACTGCTGGCTAATGGGTGCAGATGCTTTTTAGCCTCTGGCTCTTCTCTGCCATTCCCACCCCACAGCTGGACTGTGCTTGGCAGAGGCACATAATTGGCTCTGTGCATTGGATCCAGTGAGGGAAGAACTACAGCGGGAGGGACAGAAGGAGATGGCAGGGAAAGAAAGATCCTGCACCTTTCTCTCTGCCCACTCACTGTGGTCCCCTCTGCCCTCAGGTGAGTCACAGAATGGTGGAACAGAAAGCTCAAGAGATCTGCAGTCAGAAGACCTGAGACGTCTTCATGTGCTAGCTGTTACCTAACTTTATTTAGCCTTATTTTTCCCATCTGTAAAATTGCGATATTGGTTAGGGTTACAAACAAACACAGGTTGGGAGGATGCTCTTTGGTGTGGGAAGGAACATGATAGTCTGTAGAAGGATGTGCAGATGTGAGTTGTTATTCTTACTCCTGTCTTGCAGGAAGCGGGATGCCTGGCCAGACACCTCAGCATGCATATCACTCATCAAGCCACCCCCACCCCTGCACATACAGGTGCATGTTCCACAGTAAACCAAAACAACAGCCTCAAAAACAGCCAACAAAAACTGAAGGTGTGATGTTTATCCACGTGGGTTCCTCCTAATCCAACAAAACTTAGACTTGGGCCTCTAGGACTCATTCCAGTGAGGATGCTCTGAGCACTCATGAAGCTTTCATGGGAGTCTGCAGGAGGGAAGGTGGGTGGAGGAGGGACAGGATCTCTTCAAAGGGCAAATTAATGCATGCCAAGCTAACACATGCCAACCAACATTACTGAGCATCCCCTGAATGCCCATACCTAAGCTGGACATTTCACAGGAGCCAAGACAACTCTGAAGGGTTTTACAGTCAATGGAGATGATAACTAAACCTTCCTTCAAACAGAAATAATGGGAAACATAGACTGCAGTGCCCACAATTGTAGAGGGAAGGAAGCTGTTCTCCTCAGAGCCCCAGGCCATCCCATCAAACAATGGTGCTCCCAGGGTAAATGGAGTTCTCTTTGGCTGGGCAGAGAGCATGAGGCCAAGAGGGAAAGATATTGGGGTGCCGGGCATCACAGCAGGCTCCCTTTCTGCCTTCCCACACGAGTCCCCTGATACCAACTGGATGTCACTCAATTCAATTCAATTCAATTCAATTTTGACATCAGCTACCTGAAGTTAGCACAAATCCCACAGGTTAAGGGGCTTAGTCCCGCAAGACTGCCCACTTCAGATACCAACTACAAGTCCTGGGTGTCCTCAAGTCACCCACACTTCTGCCTGCCCAGCTATAAATTCAGGGGTTCCTCTGCACCCCCATTTTGGGTTGATAACTTAATAGAATGACTCAGAGAACTCACTGGAAGCATTATATTTACAATTACCATTTTATTGTAGAAGAGACACATAAACAGCCTGATGAAGATGCACACACACCAAGGTCTGTAAGAGTCCCGAACACAAAAGCTTCTGTTGGAGTCAGAGTGTGCCACCCTTCTGGTATGCCAATATTAGTATGTTTACCAACCAGGAAGTTCTCCAAGCCTTGTTGTTCAGAGTTTCTATTGCGGTTTCATTATGTAGGCAAGATTGATTTAATCATTGGCCATGTGACTGGACTCCATCTCCATCTTTTCCTGGAGGTGGAAGGGAGAGGGGAGGGGCTGAAAGTTCCAACTCTTTAATCCCTTGGTTGGTTTTCCTGAGAACCAGCCTCTGTTTTGAAACTGTCTAGGGGATCTGCTGTGAGTCATCTCATTAGCATAAACTCAGGTGTGGCTGAAAAGGGCTCATTATGAATAACAAAAGACATTCCTATCATTCAAATTTCTGAAGGTTTTTGAAGCTCTGTGCCAGGAACCTGGGACAAAGACTAAATATATTATTTTTGACTTTATCCCACTTTCCTACTCATAGAGAAGAAGGAAGAGAATGGGAGAGCGTCCTGAGTGTTTTGTGACTTCATTGTGGGAGGAGGTGCCGGAATTGTATGAGTGGTTGAAGGAAAGTATGAAGAAAACAGAATCACAGATGGTCTTTACTTAACTGGAGGTCTATCCTACAGAAGAGGGAGCCTCTGCCAGGAGGACTTTGGACCAATGAGGAAAGTAATGGGAAACCAGTTTTCAGCAGGAGGTGATGGGGTAGGCTGCCTTGAGAAGTAATAAGCTCCTCGAGGATATTTCAACAGAGCCGAATGCAAGTTCCATGTGAGCATCACCTCAGTTGGACTTGACTTCTGCTGTGTGCCTGGGGCCTGGATATTACCTGACAAAGAGTAGATCCTTACTAAATATTTGGTAAATATTTGTTGAATGCACATTTGTTGAGAAGAAGGGAAGTTAGTTTAAATAACATGAAAACCTAGGCCCAGTCATAAGTCTTTAGTATCTAGCCATTGTGCTGGCTTTTGAGGCAAAAAACAAAAACCAAAACAAAAAAAATTCTTCTTAAGAAGCTCACCACAGTAAGTGCTGTAAGTGGGGAGATAGACATTTACGTCTAGAGCAAAGTTTAATAACAAACAAATCAGTTCCAGTTAAAGATGGCAAGTTGAACCCATCTATTAGTTTACACTCCCCAGAGCCTATGGAAATAACAGTAAAAGGATTTTATTAAAAGGCATAAGCCCATCAGTTCAAAGGTGGAATGCAGATGGAGACTTCCAGGTAAAGATGGTGAATTGAATGCACACAATTCATCTTGCTCTTCTTGAAAACCCTAAAGTGACAATAAAGGGATTTTTAAAAAATCAGAAACCCACAAAGATGGAGATGAGACAGAAATTTGGCAGGACTTGTTTTACAAGATACAGGTCACAAGGATACTGCTGATAAAACAGGATGTGGTGAAGAAACCAGTCAAAACCTGCCAAAACCAAGATGGCAACAAAAGCGACCTCTGATAGTCCTCACTGCTCATTATATGTTAATTACAATGCAGTAGCATGCTAAAGACACTCTCACTAACACCATGACAGTTTACAAATGCCATTGCAAAGTCCAGAAGTTACCTTACATGGTATAAAAGAAGGAGGAACCCTCAGTTCTGGGAAATCTCTGCCCCTTTCCTGGAAAACTCATGAATAATCAATCCCATATTTAGCATATAATCAAGAAATAACCATAAATATAGCTGGCCTACAGCCCACAAAAGCTGCTCTGCCTATGGAATAACCACTTTTTATTTCTTTACTTTCCTTCTTTTTTTTTTTTTTTTTTTGAGATAGAGTTTCGCTCTGTCACCCAGGCTGGAGTGCAGTGGCACCATCTTGGCTCACTGCAACCTCCGCCTCCTAGGTTCAAGCGAGTCTCCTGCCTCAGCCTCCCGGATAGCTGGGATTACAGGTGCATGCCACCACATCCTGCTAGTGTATTTTTAGTAGAGATGTGGTTTCTCCCTGTTGGTCAGGCTGGTCTGGAACACCGGACCTCAGGCAATCCACCTGCCTTGGCCTCCCAAAGTGCTGGGATTATAGGAGTGAGCCACTGTGCCCAGCCTATTCCTTTACTTTCTTAGTAAACTTGCTTTCACTTTATTCTGCTTCCTCTTGAATTCCTTCCTGTGCTTGAATTTCTTCCTGCACAAAGCCAAGAACCCACGTGGCCTCCTGGGCTGAGCCCCAATTTTGGGGTTTGCCCTGTGCCAGAAATAATGGGAGAGAAGACAACAGCAGCACAAGTTTGGAAACTGTAAAGCAATGAATGAGTAAACTGAGTAGACTGGGAAAAGCTGAAGCCTAAACTGAAAGAGGGGAAAGCTAAAAAACCATTTCCCACCCCCTTTCCCCAAAACCCCTCCAGAGTCTCAGGCATTGGTGACACTACCATTGCTGGAAAGTAGAGTGAGGAAGGGAGCTAAAATCAGGAGATCTTGAGCCGGGTGCAGTGTCTCATGCCTGTAATCCCAGCACTTTAGGAGGCCGAGGCAGGCAGATTACTTGAAGTCAGGAGTTCGAGATCAGCCTGGCCAACATGGTGAAATGCTCTCTCTACTAAAAATACAAAAATTAGCCAGGAGTGGTGGCAGGCACCCTGTAATCCCAGCTACTTGTAAGGCTTAGGCAGGAGAATCGCTTGAACCCAGGAGGCACAGGTGGCAGTGAGCCAAGATTGTGCTACTGCACTCCAGCCTGGGTGACAGAACGAGGTGCTGTCACAAACAAACAAACAAAAACAGAGATGGGGTAATTTATAAAGAAAAGAATTAAAAAAAAAAAAATAATTCTGGAGGTTGGGAAGTCCAAGAACATGGTGCCATCATCTGCTCAGTTTCTTCAAGGACCTTCTTGCTGTGTCATAATATGGTGGAGGGCATCACATGGCAAGAGGGCAGGAGCATGCATGTCAGCTCAGGTCTCTCTTCCCTGATGGGACTGGTGGCTTTATAAGAAGGAGTTTCACCCTAATGATCTTACTTAATCCTAGTAACCTCCCAAAGGCCCCACCTCCAACTGACATATAAATTTGAAGATTGTTTCCAACACATGAAACTTGGGGAACACATTCAAACCATAGCAGTGGTTGGGCACAATGGCTCACGCCTGTAATCTCAGCACTTTGGGAGGCTAAATCTCAGCATAGGGATGATTTCCCGCATGGTGTTCTCATGATAGTGAGTTAGTTCTCATGAGATCTGATGGTTTCATAAGTGTCAGGTTTTATACGAGGCAGGAAAATCACCTGAGGCCAAGAGTTTGAGACTAACCTGGGCAACATAGTGTGACCTTCTCTCTCTCTCTCTCTCTCTTTTTTTTTTTTTTCTGTCACCCAGGCTGGAGTGCAGTGGTGTGATCTTGGCTCACTGCAACCTCCGCCCCCCAGGTTCAAGCAATTCTCCTGCCTCAGCCTCAGTAATCCCTGTAGCTGGGATTACAGGCACCCGCCACCACGCTTGGCTAATTTTTGTATTTTTAGTAGAGATGGGGTTTCACCATGTTGGCCAGGCTGGCCTTGAACTCCTGACCTCGTGATCCACCTGCCTTGGCCTCCCAAAGTGCTGGGATTACAGGCATGAGCCACTGCACCTGACAGTGTGACCCTTCTCTACAAAAAAAATTAAAAAATTAGCTGGGCATCATGATGTACACTTGTAGTCCTAGCTACTGGGGAGGCTGAGGTGGGAGGATCCTTTGAGCCCAGGAGATGAAGGCTATAGTGAGCTGTAATCACACCACTGCACACCAGCCTGGGCAATGGAGTGAGACTCTGTTTCAAAAAAGAAAACAAAAAGTAAACTATAGCAGTGGATAATTGCTCTTTCTCCATGCTGGCAGAAGACTGAGGTTTGTTCTTGGAAATGGTAAAACAGGATCTCTGGACTGGGGGATGCCAGGTTGAGGATGGAGATACTATGTTAAAAAAAAGAGGGGAAAAGAGATGAAACTGTTGGCAGAAAAATCTTCCTCTCTACCAGCTTGGGTCTGTGTAGTTGGGGCCCTGCAAATGAATGGACATTAGACAGATTAACAGGAGAAAAGACAAATGTGCAGAAGCAGTCAGTAGTGAGTGCCTTGCTGGACAGCCAGAGTAAAAGGTTCATACACGGTTAACAAAAGAAGGGGTTAGGGCTTCAAGGATGGGAGGTTCTGGTGAAGTTTCTTTACACAATTTTTTTGGAATGTCGTAGTGTCCAAGGTCAGTTGACCTCCCTGGAGGGTGGGAGGGGGGCAGGGTTGCGGCCGCTGACTCACATAAAGCTGTGTTTTAGTCAGATAAGGAACATACGGATCATATATCTTTCTGTTTCTCGTTTTGGGTTTTTGGTCTCTTCAAAATGAACGTATGCAGATAGGAGCTTGAGGCCTCCACATCCCTCTCCTGAGAATGCTGGCAGTCAGGCCTTTACCTTCTAAGCCAAAGACTGGAAGAGTTTTTTTCTGGGGAATCTGGTTAGCTCAAGAGGAAAGACTTAAACATACAGACATCAGAGGTTCCCCAAATACATAGCCATTCACCCTACGAGGATCTCACGGTCAGACAGGTCCCACCACCCACTAAGAGCTTCCAATTAACACTTGGTCCCCAACTCTCACACAGGTGCTAACAATGCGGGAAAGTCAAGACAAACAAGATAATAAGCAACTGAGCAGTGCTAAGTACAATGTAGGGAGAAGAAAACTTCTGAAGAACTATTATTAATATCCTTAGATAAGTGAAGATAATTGCGTGAAATAAGAAATGGATGCTATATAAAAGAACAAAAAAGAGCTCTTAGAAATTAAAAATATAACAGGAGAAATGGAAAATTTCAGTAGAAGCATTAGAGGATGAAGTTTAGGAAATGTGGGGGCCAAAGCCCTCAGACCTGTGGACTTTTGTGGAAAATTTAACTTGCAAAAGGCGAGTATGGACAGCTGTGTAGAAATATAATCAAAAGAAAGAGGGTCTGACCTAATGCTGATAGACTGAGTGGGGAAACCCAGCAGGGCTGTCTGTCCAGATTCTTCTCGGCCTCTCTGAGAACGCATTCCTTCTGTTGGATGTGCATCAAGACCCTCTCTGGATCAGGGGGCCTCACAACTTACAATCTAACAAGGTAGGTTGGATAATTTCTTTATGGTCAGTTTTTTTTACACAGAAAGGCAAAGGGAAAATGAGAGTAATCTTTTTAGGTATCATGGCTGGCTTTGGGGAAAAGGAATTCTTGTTTCTGTGGCCGGCCTTGAGGGAGAACTGGACAGAGAGACAGGGCAGGAGAAGATCAGAGAAGAGCTTTTGCTTCTGAGGCTGCTGCTGAGGACTTCATTTTGGGGTATTGTTTCCACTGAGCCCAAAGAAATCTCTCAGAAAGTGGAATGATATGGTTTGACTGTGTCTCCACCCAAATCTCATCTTGAATTGTAGTTCCCATAATCCCCATATGTCATGAGGGGGACCTGGTAGGAAGTGATTGGATCACGGGGCGGTTTCTCCATGCTGTTCTCATGATAGTAAGTGAGTTCTCACACGAGGTCTGATGGTTTTATAAGTGTCTGGCATCTCCCCCTCCTGGCTCTTCTCTCTCTTGCCGCCTTGTGAAGAAGGTGCCTTGCTTCCCCTTCACCCTCCACCATGATTGTGAGTTTCCTGAGGCCTCCCCAGCCATGCAGAACTGTGAGTCAATTACACCTCTTTCCTTTCTAAATTACCCAGTCTCAGGCAGTTCATTTTTATTTTATTTTATTTATTTATTTTTTTTTGAGGCAGAGTCTCACTCTGTCACCCAGGCTGGAGTGCAATGGTGTGATCTCAGCTCACTGCAATCTCTGCCTCCTGAGTTCAGGATTCTCCTGCCTCAGCCTCCTGAGCAGCTGTGATTACAGGTGCATGCCACCATGCCCAGCTAATTTTTGTGTTTTTAGTAGAGATGGGGTTTTGCCATGTTGGCCAGGCTGGTCTTGAACTCCTGGCCTCAAGTGATATGCCTGCTTTGGCATCCCAAAGTGCTGTGATCACAGGCGTGAGCCCCTGCACCCAGCCCTCGGACAGTTCTTAATAGTGGTATGAGAATGGACTAATACATAGAACAAAGAAGGCAAAGATGTAGCAAATAGAAAAGATAAGAAAATTAGTGGAGTGGTCCGGGAGGTCCTCTATATGAAGGAAAGAAAACCCAAACAGAGGAGGGGAAGTTGTAAACTAACTCAAGAAAAGTCCCAGGCCAGAAGAACATGAGTTTCCAGACTGAAAACGCCTACCAAGTGTCCAACATGGTGAAAAAATAGCTCACACCAAGGTGCAACATCATGAACAGAAGATTCTACAAGTTTCCTGAGAAAGACAAGGAAAAAGCAATCACTTACAAAGGAACTGGTATCAGAATGGCATCTTTAGCGTCACAATCATGTAAATACTGATCTAACAAAAATTGCAATATACATAAATCGTCAGAATGGAGAGGAGGATTGTGTGTGTGTGTGTGTGTGTGTGTGTGCGTGTGATGGCAGGAGAGGGAAGATGGCCAAATCTTCATGCTATATAATGGAAAGTCAATAGATAATGCTAAAAATGGAATAACAAAGACATAAGCACATTTTAAAGAGATCTGGAGGTAAATATCAAAAGAATCAGCTAAAAGCATTGAAATAGTTGCCTCTAAGGAGTGCTTGCCTCTGCCTGGGGTGGGTGAAGGGTCGGAAAGCAAGGGATTACTGTCGTGTTTTGTTTTTAGTTTCAAACCCAGTAGAATTATGTAACTCTTTAAACCTTGTGGATGCATAACATTCATAAAATTAGAAAGTAGAACTAAAAAAATGTTGGGCACATGTTTTTTGCTATGATACTGTATGTATTTGTATGTCTGTCATCTTTCATAATAAAAATGTTTTAAGGGAAAAAAAATCCCAGGCCTGATGATAATGTCAGGGGAGGGAGAGATTTTTCTGGGCTGGAGAAGCCTCTGTGAGTAGGGCTTTCTTGAGCTGAGTGGTGAGCTTGGATGGGAGTTAAATGGGCAGCGGGAGGCAGGGGCTTTCTGGGGTGAGGAGGTGGCAGAGAGCAAGGGCTCAGGGAGGCTCTGATGTAGGTGTGTTTAGTTTGTCTCTTGCTCTGATTGGGTAAAATGCTACCCCTTCCCCCTGTACTCTGCTCATACAGTGAAAGATGAGGTGGATTTTGGTGGAGATGGAAAGTCAGGCAGAAGGATCTGGACTTCCCCTGGGAGGCTGGCACCATGGGATGAAAGGTGTGCCTGAAAAGCAAACTGCCCTGGCTACTGGCAGGATGGGGCCACGGGAGAAGCCAGGGCAGTGACTCTGCGGCAAACCAGTGATGGCCTTGGGTGGTGGCAGTGGAGATGGAAAGAAGGGAAGGGTAAAAGGAGGTTCTGAAGTTGAAGGGAAAGAACGTATTGGTGGCTGGAGGAGAGAGATGGAGGGAAGAGTCCAAGGTGGTGGAGACTTTGGGTGTGGGAGAAGGATGGAGATGTGGGGAGAAACAGGAACACAAGGAGTGGGGTTGGGAGAGCCGAGGATGCAGTTTGAAAGTGCGTAGGGGTAGAGGGAAGGACCCCCAAGTAGAAAGGGCTTCCTGGGAATTGGGAGGGAGGAGCAACTGCTGACTTAGAGGAGAGGTTCGAGGTGACCGGCCATAGTCCACTGTGACAACTGAGATGTTTCTCAGGCTTTGCAGTCTCAAAGTCCTTTCTCAGGCCCAGCCTCATTCAGCTCTGTGAGAAGGAGAGGCAGACTTATCTCCATTTTACCAAAGGGGAAACTGAAGCTCCCAAGAACTTACCCAATGGGCACATATCAAAACTCTCATTTTTTGCCCAAATGTGGGTACCACTGTGGCAGGTGATAGGAGTGGATGTTGCTCCTGAGGGAGGTGTGTGGAGGGAGGAGAGCAGAGGGTACAGGGGCTGAGCACCCCCAGGTGGAGGGCAGGAGAGGCAGGGAAGAGTCAGACAGGGAGACAAGAGAAGGGAGAGGCTGGTGCAGATGGGGAGAAAGCACAGGGTTGAAGGGGATGTCAGGACAAAAACAGCTGCAAATGAGATGTACTAGGTTCATGCCCCAGGCCGAGCACAGTGCTCAGCTCCTTATCGCATTTGATCCCGATGACAACTGTATGAAATAGGTGAGGAATTAATGAGGAAGCAGGAACTAAGCAGGAACTAAGCAGCCCTCATCAGTGAGTACTGGAGCCAGGATTTGAATCCCAGCATCTGACTCAGAGACCTGGAATCTCAACTCGGCCATGTTGCAGGTCATAGGCCTGCCAGCCTAGGTGGTAGGAGACAGGAGCAGTGCTTTTTTAAAAATTTAAATATCTTTTTTTTTTTTTTTTTTTGAGACGAACTCTTGCTTTATCGCCAGGCTGGAGTGCAGTGGCACGATCTCAGCTCACTGCAACCTCTGCCTCCTGGGTTCGAGCAATCCTCCTGCCTCAGCCTCCCGAGTAGCTGGGACTACAGGCATGTGCCACCACGCCCAGCTTTTTTGTATTTTTAGTAGAGACGGGGTTTCACCATGTTGGCCAGGGTGGTCTCGATCTCTTGACCCTGTGATCCGCCCCCCTCAGCCTCCCAAAGTGCTGGGATTACAGGCATGAGTCACCACGCCCGGCCAAACATCTGTTTTGTATTGAAAAGATAGATTTTTAAACCATTTACCAAAAATAGTGATGCCTATCATAATAAATAAAAGTAAACCACTACCGAAAGCCAGTAGGACTTCCTCCTTCACCCCCTCTACCCCCAGACACTGGTGCACTCACCCCACTAAGGGTAGGGATGGGACTGCCTGGGACCCCAGATCAAGGGACAAGCTTCGGACCTGGGTGGATTTCATAAAGGACAAAGCCCTTGGGATGGTGTGTGAACGTTTGTGTATCTGCAGACACAAACAGCATGGCTGTGGGGGGCAGCCATCAGCATGGGGGACCCTCAAAAATTAAAAAGCTGCTGATGCTGCCTCGTGGCCTGGCCTGCTCTGCGGTGGGCGTCTTGCCTCTGCAGAGAGAGGGGCGTGTGTGTGACAGTGTGTGTATTAATGTGTGTGTGTGCACATATTTGTGAGTTTCATTGTGTGACTATATGTGTGGGTCTTGCTTGTAATGATGAATTGTGTCTGTGAGCAAAGAGTTGTGTATGTGCCTATAAACCCACGTCTGTGTGTGTGTAGGTATGTGAGTCTGTAAGTGAAAAGTGTAAGGATGTCAATGGTGATAAATTGTGCCTCTAGGGATGGGTCCGTTTGTGCATGGGAGCGCCTGTGTATGAATGTGTGTGCATATGTGCATGTGAACAGAAGTGTGGGATGCATGTTCTGTGATTACGGGTCATGGGTAAGAGGGCAGATGTATATAAATATGTGTGTCAATTATGTGATGTTGTCTGTGGATGGAGTGTGAGGTGTATGCGTTTATGAATCATGTTCCTGGGGCAGCTTGATTTGGGGTGTGTGTGTGTGTGTGTGTAGTGGTGCCTGGGCATGAGTGAGAGTGCATAGGTGCAGGTCTGTTTATAGCCATTGTCATTTATGCACCTGTGTGTGCTGGGAAAAGACATCAGAAGTCCTTGCCATTCCCTCATCCCAGCCCCCAAGCTCTCAGAGCCTGCTCCCATTTGGGTCTAGAGCAACATGTTCGAGAGAGATGTGAACATCCTTTCAGCTGCCTGTAGCCGGCCTGGGAAACAGTGACAAGGAAATGTGCTTGTTTATACCCAAGTACCTTAATAAACCATCAAATTTACATGTGTGTTGTGGGGAGGGACGGGAACAGGCAGCATTCAACTAGCAGGACATGCAGATATTAAACTCAATGTGAAAGTTAATTTGTAAGCCCAGAGAGTGAGTCGTGCTGGAGACAAGACTACCAGGTCCCTGAGAGATCTGGGGCACCATTTCCTTTTTCGCTCCTCTCTCCCTTGCACAGCTTTTAGCAGAGCCTTGGAATAACATTAATTTATCTAATGTGTGCACGCCATAAGTTACTCTTTTAATTATTATGATCAAAATATTGCTTAAAATTGACGCCAGCTGCATGTGTTTCTGTCGGTGTTCATAATTGCAATTGTAAATTGGGGAGCAGCTCGGCTCCAGGAGCCTCCCTGAGTAACGGCCCCAATATCATTACCGAGAGGTGGATAAAAATAAAACTGCAGATCGTGCGGCAAAAATACACCAGTGCGAGTTAAAAGGATAATTAGTGAAACAGAGAGGGAAGCAGGACTTTTGTCTGCTCTGTGGCCCACGGGGGTGAGAACTGTGCTGGAGGCTGGCCCCAGGCTAGGCTAGGGCTGGGTGGCATGATAGCTCCCAGGGAAGGACCCAAGCAGGTCTTTGCACCTCAGTTTCTCCTTCTGTAAAATGGAGATAATAGGAACACCCAGTGACTCCAACCAGGTGATGCATGTGAAAGTTTTCCAGAAGCCCGCAAGTTCCCTATCCAAGTAAAGGGATTATTCATGGGCTAGGGAGACAGTGCTTTTTTCACCTTCCCCATCAGGAATGGTTTAGGTTGACTTTGACTTCCAAAGGAAACTGCAGGTCTAGGACCAGAAGGTTGCTTTCGAGTGCAATGGTAAGGAGCACAAGCCTTAGAATTCTTTTATTCATCCATGCATTCACTTGACAATGTTTCTTGTGCACCCTCTATGTTCCAGGACCTATCCAGGCATTAGGGATAGAGCAGTGAACAAAACAGAGATCCCCGCCCTGCAGAGCTCACATCCTAGCAACGGGGCCAATAAGCAATGAAGATAGTGAATAAACTGGGTAATACAGAAGTGAATTATATGGCACATTACAAGTGGACACATTGTAGTTGTATGACTTTAGACAAGTTACTTAACCCAGCACTGCTGAACCTTTTTCACATAGTGGCCCATGCCATCATCATCGTAGTGACAACGCAACCTACTAACAACCCATGTGATTATCATAGTGTTAATAGTAAGAACAATCGCTTATATGGCATCAACTGTGTGCCAGACACTGTTCTAAGGACCTGCCATATAAGCGATTGATGATGATGTCATGGGCAAGGCTATCTTTCTTGAACCTTCATGCTGTGCCATTAACCCTCACAAGGAATCTATGAGGCAAGGAGGTGATCATATACTGTAGGGCTGGTGGGGTAGACCCATGGAGCTGCCGTTCTACAGCTGAGAAGAATGAATTTCCATATCGGAGAAATGGGAACAATAACAGTGCTTAACTCCCAAGGGTTGAGAAAATGCCTGGGAAGTGCCCAGCACAGTGCATGACACGGCATGAAAGTTCAAGAACGATAAGCTTGTTTTTGTTACTAACCTGTAAGCCCTGAGACAGGGGAGAGTCCGGAAGCTGGTTGGGGGCATAGAGGGGAGTTCATTAACCCAGCAATGAACCTGGTTACCTGCAGAGCTGAGACGTTACCTAAGGGACCAAGTGGAGGCCACTGAGGGCAGATAGCCTGTGAGAGGTGATTTCAGTGGGGAAGGGTTCTTGTTCCTGGCTGGTGTCAAACAAAGAGCAAATCAGGACTTAGGTGACAGAGACCATGTGAAAAGACAATTGCAGTAAGAGAGGAGGGTTACTGCAATAGGGAAAACACAGTGTCTCAATGTCAGACAGAACAGGCTTTTAAAAAAACAGGGAGGCTGTTATTATTATTATTGTTGGTTTGTTTTTGAAACAAGGTCTTGCTCTGTCACCCGGGCTGGAGCACAGTGGCACAATCTCGGCTCACTGTAACCTCTGCCTCCCAGGTTCAAGTGATTCTTGTGCCTCAGTCTCCACCTTCTGAGTAGCTGGGACTACAGGTGCACACCACCATACCCGGCTGATGTTTGTATTTTGTTTGTAGATATGGGGTTTCGCTATATTGCTCAGGCTGATCTTGAACTCCAGGCCTCAAATGATCTGCTGTCTTTGGCCTCCCAAAGTGTTGGGATTACAAGCATGAGCCACTGCACCCAGCCTATTATTATTATTATTATCGTTATTATTATTCTTTGGCAGAGCTAGCTGAGGTTTATTTTGGACCAAAAAAAAAAAAAAAAAAAAAAAGCAATTGAATTGTTTTGTAGCTGGAGGCATGGGCAAGGGAGTTCCCCAGGCAGTAAACTCCCCCACCAGTGGGCTGAGGGCTAGGGCTGAGCCTCAGGTGGGTCTCCTGTTCCCTGTGCTCCCCAGCACAGCAGCCTCTGTGGCAGCTGCAGGAGGGGCAGGCTGGGAGAGGCTGCCGTGGCTGTTCACTTGGGCAGGACATCAGAGGACTCCAGCTTCCCATCTCGGGTCTTGATCTTCTTCACAACTACGGCCCTGGTGGAGCTGGTGCTGCTGAAGGAGCTGGAGCCCGCGCCAGAGTCAAAGCCGGAACCCAGGCTGCAGCTGAGGCTGGGGCTTGTGAGACTCCCAAAGGCCGAGCTCGGACCACCCGCATAGCTGCTGGAGGTTTTTGTATGGGTACTCCTGTTCTGCATCCCAGACTCCAGCCGGCTCTCCTCGCCCTCCGGCAGCTTCCTGTAGGTGGTGATCTCGATGTCCAGGGCCAGCTTGATGTTCATCAGCTCCTTGTACTCATGCAGCCGCCGCGCCATGTCCTGCTTGGCCCGCTGCTAGGCGGCCTCCAGCTCAGACAGTTTGGCGTTGGCATCCTTAACGGACAGCTCTCCACGCTGCTCGGCATCTGCGATGGCGGCCTTCGGGGACGCCGTCTGGCCTTTGAGGCCCTCAGTCTCAGCCTGGAGCCGGCAGATGTTCCGGTTCATCTCGGAGATCTCAGTCTTTGTGCGCCGCAGGTCATTCCCTTGCTTCCCAGCCAGCGTCTGCAGCACCTCATACTTACCTGGTACACGCTGTCAGCCTCAGCCTGGCTACGCTTGGCAATCTCCTCGTACTGCACCTTGACCTCAGTGATGATGCTGTCCATGCCCAGGGAGCGGCTCTTTTCCTTGGAGGGCACCACAGATGTGTCGGAGATCTGGGACTGCAGCTCCCGGATCTCCACTTCATACAGCTGCCTGAGGAAGTCGATCTCATCAGTCAGCCCTTCCAGGTGAGATCCCAGCTCTGCCTTGTTCGTGTAAGCTTCATCCACATCCTTCTTGATGAGGACAAATTCATCCTCCATCTCTGTAAGCTCATTGGCCTCATCCTCATACTTGTTCTTGAAGTCCTCCACCAGCCCCTGCATGTTGCCAAGCTCCGCCTCCAGCTTCAGCTTCTCCTGGTCCAGAGTCTAAGGTTGTGGATGTAGCTCTCCAACAGGTTGTTAGTGTTGCTCGAGGCATCTTCTGCTGCTGCCGGCGGCTTCACTTGGTCTCCAGCATCTTGTTCTGCTGCTCCAGGAACTGTACCTTGTCTATGAAGGAGGCAAACTTGTTGAGGCTCTTGATCTGCTCCTTCTCCTGGGCGCGCACGGCCTGGATGTTGGGGTCCACCTCCAGGTTAAAGGGCTCAGCAGGCTCTGGCTGACCGTGACAGTGGTGATGCCTCCCGTGCCACTGGCCCCACCACAGCCTCTGCCCAGGCCACCCCAGAAGCTGCTGCTGCCCACTCGGGAGAAGCTTGAGGAGCTGATGCAGGCACTGGGCCCACTTGTGTAGGAGCGGCTGCTGAAGGCCTGGGGGCCAGAGGTGGGTACCTTGTAGGACTTCTGAGTCACCCGGATGGACATGGTGGAGGCAGGTGGGCTGAACCATGCGGACATTCCAGAAGGAGCAGAGTAGCTGCTTCTTGGTCTATTATTTTTAATAAACAAGGCTAAAAGGAGCCAGGTGTGGGGAGTGGGACCAGCAGGTGGCCTGGCTGGCAGTTGATGCAGGAATGTTTGCCCCTGCATCCTGGGAGGGGGCGTTGAGAAGGGCGTCCTGAGTTCCCATGCTGGCTCAGGCTGAGGGTGAGGTAAAGTTCAGGGCAGAGATGCCTGACTCAAGTGTAGTCAGGTCAAGCTGGTGGCATTTTGTCTAGATTGGCTGCTGGTTTGACTAATCAGTTATGAGACAAAGGATGGGACTTAGGAGTGTCTGTGCCTGGCCTTCTCACACCTAAGCAAGGAATCTTGGGGAAGGGGACTTCTTGGCAGTGAGCCTTTTCCTAGAACACAAAAGGTTGGGGAGTTTCTTGACCATCGGGCACAGGGCTCAGGATGCACTTAGCATTGTCGCTGGCCCCTGCAGGCTGGGGTGGAATGGAATAGCAATTTAGTCCCACCTTGGACATGGGAGGGCAGGGATGGGGCATGCTTTACAAGCTGGTCCTGGCTAGCAAGAGGAGGCACTCCCCACCTGTGGCCCCGGGAGACGGTGGGGGCTGGGCCACCACCTGGTCTATGCCCTGGACCACGAAAGGCAGAATCCCATCCCTGTGGGTGGGAGCAGGGGCTGGAGGTGGGAGCCCAGGAGACTGGGCCCTGCTCTCTCCCACCAAGTTTAGAGGCTGCCCCATGTCTGACCTCTGCCCAGCAGAGACAAGGATTTTCTTTAGCCTCTTCCCTCCCAAGCCTTCTTTCCAACCATCCTATGGTTAGAAGTGCAGGAGCTGGCCGTGGTTACAAAGTGCCCTGAAGCTGGCGGGGGCCTGGAGGCTGGACCGAGAGGCATCCACTTTGCTAGAGCCTCTCACTCTCACCCTCCCACTGTTCTTGCTGTGCCAGCCATGGGCTGTTTGGAGCGACGGAAGCCTCCCCACAGGGGGAGGGCAGGAGAGGAGCTCCACTGCTGCACTTTCTCCAGGCTCTGCTCTCCAGCCTGAGCCGGTCCTGCGGCACCCCCCAGCCACCTCCGGCCTCCCGGGCTGCGGATGTACCACTCACTTGTCTTCCCGTCGCTCAGGGTGACTCCCTAATGACTATAATCAGAGTATGCACGGAGAGGTGAAGGAGGGATGGTGAGTGCTTCCCTAGACAGCCCGTCCGTTAGTGGGGCAGTGGCCTGTCACAGCTGTCCAGAGGTAGATGAGCCTGGACCAGGCCAGAGAGGCCTGGGGAGGGAGACCAAGAACCCCTGTCTTCTCCATCCCTTCTTCCCCTCCCCTCTTCCTTGGCCTTTTGCTTAGGAACTCTGCTCTAATTATAAATGGTTTGACAAATTTAGGCCAGGCTTTGTAATTAAAAATAAAGAAGACAGGCAGCATTGTCTCCTAACGATGCCTTTAATTGGTGGAGTTAATTTTAACGGGGCCTAGTTCAGTGCCTTGGAGGAGGGAATTCCAGAATTGGGACTCTTACTGGCATCCCCTGAAAGGCTCCCCCAGCCCATTTACCTCATCAGCCAGGGGCTCCTCAGGCAGGGTGGGGGGCAGGATATTTATATGTTTATTTTTGTCTCCAGTGCCTGGCACACAGTGAGCAGAAGAAGGGGCCTGTGGTGAGGAAGACCCAAAGCATCTGGAGCTTCTGACCAGTCAGGAGGATTGCCTGAGGCCAGAAGTTCAAGACCAGCCTGTGCAACATAGTGAGATCCCCGTCTCTAAAAAAAAAAAAGTACAAAATTTAGCCAGGGGTGGTGGTGCACACTTGTAGTCTCAGCCACTCAGGAGGCTGGAGAGGGAGAATCGCTTGAGCTCAGGAGATCCAGGCTGGAGTGAGCTGTGATGGTGCCACTGCACTCCAGCCTGGGCAAGAGAGCAAGACCCTGTCCTCCACTCCAAAATAAATTAATTTAAAAAATAAAAAGAAACACATTGGGATGGTGACTTGCAAAAAATAGAAAGAAAGCCTCCCAGACTGACTCAAGTGACAGGGGAGACATTTCAAGGGCAAGGGGGGGCTCTTGTGGATACCCCAAGGAAGGAAGGGAACAACAGCTGATCCACGCAGGAGCCATTGTCAGGGAGGGAAACCCCTCCCTCTACCTCTGAGACTTCCATAATTGAGTCTATGAAATAAACTGACAGCAGGCAGATTAACAAGAGGAAAGGCAGACACATTTTTTGTGTGCATAGGAGCGTCACATGAAGGAAAAGTGCATACCCCAAACCCAGTGAGATCTAGAAGCTGTGATGCGTTCTTCATGGAGGAGAGAGAAGGGGGGATGCAGGCAAGTGAGGGGAGAGTATATGAGGTTTGGAAAGATGAATGGGCCTTTGGGAGAATAAGTGACAGTCTGACAAAGTCTGCCTGGGTGGGTGCCCCCTAGACCCCAGTTTCCTCTCTCTCCTGTGATAGGAGCCAGTCTTCACTGGTTGATGGATTCCTGGGGAGGGATTCATGACAATTGGCTTATTTTTGGAAGACCTGTCTTTAGGCAGATGCAGGGAGTTCAGAGAGAGAACCCCTGACCGCATTTACTGTACCCCAACTGCTCTCAGTTTGAGGTAATTAGCACACCAGAGCTGAATATTTTGGGGTGATATTTCCTGAACTTTTTTTTTTTAGAAACTAGGAAAGCCAGAAACCCAACCTACTTTCTCCATCTCTCAAGGCCTCCCCAGTAGCCAAGACTTCTCTCTCTCAGGGGTCTCACATCCCTGTGGGGACCAGCATCTCCAGAGGTAAGGGACGGTTTTTCCCTTTTAACTTCAGCTCATGCCGAAATTAAATCCTTTCTTTAGTTCTTTTAGCACTGCCAAAGACAGGCTGGTATTTTCAAATATAACTGTATCTGTTAAAAGCTAGAAAATAGAAATAGAAAATACAAATAGCAGAATCGGTTTTCCAAAGGGCAGATTCTGAGTGCTAGGAATCCTGGAAGAAGTAGAAACTCAGTTTTCTAAAATTCTGAGCTATGCAATAACCTTTCTCTAACCTTCCAGGAGCTGGGACAATTCTACCCCTGACCCCATGAGATAGATGCCTCAGGTAGAATCTATACAAGTAGAATCATCCCAGTCTTTTCAAGGAACCCCTTTGAGAAGAGAGCCTGGCACATAGTAGGTGCTCAGTAAATATACGGCATCCTATTTCCATCAGGTGGAACAGTTTAGCAGGATATTTTATCCCCTCCTGGGAGGAACAAGAAAGACCCCCCCAAAGACAAACTCTTCTGTAAATTAAACCTCTTGGATCTAAGCCTTCCTTCATCCCCATTACTCAAGCTTCATCCCTAAATCTTGCCAGTTTCATAAGAGGCTGGATAATGTTTTTGAAATAGTAAACCTACGTGTTCCTATCGCCTGGTAGCCCCGCACCCACTGAGTCAATGACATCGATGCCTCTGGGGAGGGCGGCTACAGCCTAGAACGAAGAAGTCAATTGAGTTGCTGAATGGATTTTTTTTTTTTTTTTTTTTTAACCTGAGGCAGATGCTGATACAATAGTCTATGGGCAAAGCGATTTTGATTTGCAAGAGCTAGAGCTTAAGAGAGAAACAGTTTAGCTTTAAATTCCAAGAAGGCTTAGTTTAAACTCAGGACTGATCATTGAATTTCTGAAAGTTAACTATAGAAGGTCTGGGGATGTCGTAGATGTTTGTGGATTGAATCAACCTTTCCCTATGTGCAAAAATCCATCTATGTGACTAAACTTTTATTCTCATGCAATGCTTTAATGAGTAGTCGTAGTCAACATTGTGATTACCTTGTGCTAGGTACTGTGCTAAGGGTTAGATAACTGATTTAATATTGTCAACAACCTCATAGAAATGGTAGCACAATTACCCCTATGCTCAGATAAGCTCCTGTCAATTGCCTACTACCCAGCTATAACAATGCCTCTCTGTCGTTCAATCAGTTCTCTCACTTCTGTTTCCATTGCTCCTTCTCCATCCAGATTCTTGTGTGTGCTCTTCTCTCTGCTGGGAAGATCCATTGACACCTTGTCTCTGGAGAAATCGGGCCCCCCTTGTTCTGAGGCTCCCAGAGACAAGTAATCATACCCTTTTCCATGCTCCAGCTAAACCTGTGCATACATAGGTTTTCTTTTCGCACTTTATATACAGAACATTACTGTAATTATTTGTGTATGTTGGTCTCTCTTATTGTGTGCTCTGAGAGTAGTGGGGCTTTCTCTGTATCTTTAGAATCTAGCAAATGCTTGGCACATAGTAGGGACCAATGATTGTTAAGTAAGTGACGAAATGATGTACGAATGGGGAAAAAGTGAAGCACAGAGCAGAGACCTGGGGGTAGTTGCCCCTCCACGCAGGAAAGGCTTCCTGGGAAATTGGGAAGCCCAAGGAGAGGCAGAACCACCGTTTGGAAGGAGCTGTTGGGTCTGGTCTCCACCTCTGCCTCCTCTACTTTTTACTTAGAGGTCAGAACCCCCCAGATCACAGGTGGTTCTGCTCAGCCCCAGGCAGTTTATGCCCTGCTTCCCTCTGGAACTCTCAGAATATCCTGCACCAGCAGGGAACAGACAAGCCGAGCAGAAGGTGCCTTCAGGCAGTGAGAGGGCCTGAGATCCTTGCAGCTGATCTTTCCCCGTAACCCCCTTCAGGCTCCTGGCCTGTGGCTGGTACCAAGGAAATCCAGAGTGGCCTCCAATCTGAGAGATGAGGACTAGGGGCACGAGTCAGGGCTAGCAGGAGCAGGGCAGCCCAGCAATCAAGATAAATTATATTTTAATGCAATACTTAAAAAAAAATTGGCAAAGTATGGTTCATGGGATTTCTGCCTAGTTTTATTTTTAATTCTTTTGTCTGTCTATCTATCTATCTATCTATCTATCTATCTATCTATCTATCTATCTATCTATCTATTTTTTGGGACAAGGTCTCAGTGTTGCCTAGGCTGGTCTCGAATTCCAGGACTTTGGCAATCTTCCTGCCTCAGCCTTCTGAGTAGCTGAGACTACGGGCGTGTGCCACAGCCCAGCTGTTGCCTGTTTTGTTTTTGTTTTGTTTTGTTTTTGTTTTTGTTTTTGAGATGGAGTCTCGCTTGGTTGCCCAAGCTGGAGTGCAGCGTTGTGATCTCAGCTCACTGCATACAACCTCTGCCTCCCAGATTCAAATGATTCTCCTGCCTCAGCCTCTCCAGTAGCTGGGACTACAGGCACCTGCCACCACACCTGGCTAATTTTTGTATTTTCAGTAGAGACAGGGTTTCACCATATTGGCCAGGCTGGTCTTGAACTCCTGACCCTGTGTTGTGATCCATCCAGCTCGGCCTCCCAAAGTGCTGGGATTACAGGCGTAAGCCACTATGCCAGGTCTGCCTGGTTTTATGAATAAAATTTTATTGGAACTAGGGCCAAGATTAGAGTGAGGTGAGTGAGACAGGATCATCCATGTGCAGGGTTGGAACCTGCCTCTAAAATTTGCTATATTGCTCTGATTTAACGAAATTTTTAAAAATTAATTAATTTATTTAGAGACAGGGTTTTGCTCTGTCGCTGGGCCTGGAGTGCAGTGGTGTGATTATGGCTCACTGCAGCCTTGAACTCCTGGGCTCAAGGGATCCTCTTGCCTCAGCCTCCCA
Organism: Trachypithecus francoisi; assembly: GCF_009764315.1. NCBI lineage: Eukaryota > Metazoa > Chordata > Mammalia > Primates > Cercopithecidae > Trachypithecus > Trachypithecus francoisi. The sequence goes on from NW_022681473.1 coordinate 107,956,467, forward strand.
AGTAGCTGGAACTATAGGCATGTGCCACCATGTGTGGCTAATTTTTAAAAATTTTTGTAGAGATGGAGTCTTGCTATGTTGCCCAGGCTGGTCTTGAACTTCTGGGCTCAAGCAGTCTCACTGCCTCAACCTCCCAAAGTGCTGGGATTACAGGTGTAAGCCACCACACCCAGCCCAGTTGCTGAGTTCTGGGGCTATACCTCACATTCTGTGCCTGTGGTGGGTGCCTTGGTTTCCTTGCCCCAGTCTTGGCCTAGGAAGTGGGACCTGTGTCAGAGGGGCTGGGGGAGTGGTAAGGGCTGCTGCCTCTACAAGATGCCTTTGCTTTTTGATGAGAGCACAGGCTGGATTTCAGTTCCTTTCACCATCTCAGCAGCCCCTCTGTACAGAGTACAATCTGCACAACTGTACGGGGTGGCCGTATCTGGAGAACAGACTACAGATTAGTCCACCCACAGGTAGTCTACTGCAGAGGCAGATGCACCACGAACAGAAACCAACGCCCAGGACCATTGAGGACAAGCTACCCTTCAGCCTCCCTTCTGGGGAGGCAGGGGAAGCCCCTTGGCTGGGCATGGTGCAATCTCAGCTCACTGCAACCTCCACCTCCCAGGTTCAAGTGATTCTCCTGCCTCAGCCTCCCAAGTAGCTGGGATTACAGGCGTGCACCGTGCCTGGCTGATTTTTGTACTTTTAGTAGAGACAGAGTTACATCATGTTGGCCAGGCTGGTTTCGAACTCCTGGCCTCAAGCAATCCAGCCGTGTAGGCCTCCTAAAGTGCTGGGATTACAGGTGTGAGCCACTGCACCTGGCCGGTGATTGGTCTTTTAATTGCTGAGTTATTAGAGTTCTTTATATATTTGGTATATGAGAATGTTATCAATGGCTTCCTTTTGTGTAGAGGATGAGTTTCAGTCCCTTCAGCTGGCCTGCAAGGTTCTTCCAGATCTAACCTGATTTCCTTTACTGCTGCCTCTATCTCCTGCTACTCCCTTCCTTTTACTGATAAAGCTTTTTCACTTCCCTTTCCAGAAAATGCTTTCTCTCACAACTGGCCTTTTGTAGATGCCATTCCAAAAACATTATTGTCCCTTCTTGCCTGGCTAAAATCCACTCACTCTGCACTTAAGGTTCTTCTCTGTGGGCTAAAAAGATGGTGTAGGCCGGGCATGGTGGCTCATGCCTAGAATCCCAGCACTTTGGGAGGCTGAGGCGGGAGAATGGCTTGATCCCATGAGTTCGAGACCAGCCTGGGCAACATTGTGAGATACTCTCCCAAAAAAGTAAAATAAATAAATAAATATTAAATTAAAAAATAAAAAGATGATGCAGCAGGCAAGCTCCCATGTCTGAGAGCTGGTCTACGTTCAGGGCCAGCTGCTGAGGGCACATGTGGATTCTGGCCCTGTGATGCTGACGGGGAGGTGTTGGAAAGTGATTGCAGCATCGTCCCTGTGATCCACGGTGGCCAGTGAATCCCTCGGACTTACAGGAGATTTTAAATGTTATTTAGCCCACCCTCCTTCCCCGAAGTTGGAGCATTTCTGGATCACCTCCATCTAGCCTGTCCTGACTCTGGATTCCACCACGGACAGCTGGGGATACTCAACATGGCCTTTGAGGAACCGGGGGTGGTATGTTTACCTGCAGGCAGGCAGCCCTGGGTTTGGATCCTGGCTCCACCCTCAGCCATGGAATCTAGGGCAGGTGTTTTTAGTTTTTCAATCTGCAGATTGGGCTTAGGGAGTAACACCTGCCTCGCGGGGCTGTTATTTGGCATTGGGCAGGCACTCAGCAGTGTTGGTTTCGTTTCCCTCCTATTAGAAAACTCATCCTCAGATTGAGCCTAAATCTATTTTCCTGTGAATTCTAAACATTGGCCTTGGAACCACAGGGGACACGTCTCTCTCATTCCACTGTCTGTTCCATGTTTGGAGTTTGTCCCCTTAAAAGCCTCTCTTCTGCAAACTCAACATCTTCACCTCCCTCAGCAGCTCTGCCCAGTCACCCATGCTGAGGTGAGCCTCACCCAGACCTCCTTGAGAGGCAATCCATTCCGCAGACAATGGCTGCATTATTGATATGGTTAGGCTTTGTATCCCCACCCAGATATCATCTTGAATTACAATCCCTATAATCCCTGTAATCTCTTACAGGTCAAAGGAGAGACCAGTGGAGGTAACTGGATCATGAGGGTGGTTCCCCCCGTGCTGTTTTCACAATGGTGAGTTCTCGTGAGATCTGATGATTTTGTGTTTGGTGGTTCCTCCTGTGTTCATTCTCCCTCCTGCTGCCCTTGTAAACAAGGTGCCTTGCTTCCCTTTCTCCTTCCGCCATGATTGCAAGTTTCCTGAGGCCTCTCCAGCCACTCTGAACTGTGAGTCAATTAAGCCTCTTTTCTTTATAAATTATCCAGTCTCAGCTAGTTCTTTATAGCATGTGAAAACGGACTAATACTATTATCCATGGCGTTAGGTCATTTTTGTCAGGATAGGAGTCGTTTCTGATTCACTACATGGGGTATAGCTGTTTGCACTTGCTAAGTGTGTAATAAATATGTGTTGACTTAGCCTGTCTTCCTTGGTCAGAGGGAGTACTCTGGTCCCGAGTCTTCTCTCCCTTCCTCAGCTACAACTTGAGGCCAGGGAGTGAGGCAGGCAGTGTATTGTAAGACCTTCCATTAATTCACCCTTTCAACATTTACCAAGCACCGGGCTAGGGGCTCTGATAAGAACTCTATGAATTTCCTAGGGTTGCAGTCACAAATTACCACACACAGCGTGGCTTAAAGCAACAGACATTTCTTTTCTCGCAGCTCTGAAGGTTGGAAGCGCAGAATCAAGGTGATGGCAGAGTCAGCTTCCTCTGAGGTTCGAGAAAATAATCTGTCCCACACCTCTCTCCTAGGTTCTGATGGCTTCTGGCAGTCCCTGGCATGCCTTGGCTTGTAGAGCCTCACTCCAATCTGTCTGTCTTCACAAGGCATTCTCCCCTGTGTGCCACTGGGTTCACATTTCCCTCTTCTTAAAAGGATGCCAATTGTATTGGAGTGAGGGTCCACTCTAATCCAGTGTGAACTCATGTTAACCCTGATCGTATCTGCAAAGACCCTATTTCCAAATTAAAGTCACATTCCCAGGTTCTAGATGGACACGCATTTTGCGAGGACAGCAGTCAATGGTACGGGAAATGATGCTTGCTCTCAAGGAGCCCACTGTCCGGTGGAAGGGAAGCAGACCTGTCAACGTAGAGGAGCGATGTGGTGATTGACAGAGGTATGCTGGAGTGGAGAGAGAGTGTGTGTGCTGGGAGGACACCTGAACCAATCTCTGAGGGGATAGGAGCTGGTCAGAAGAAGGGTATGAGTAAAGGTGGGAGAAATGGTCTGGGGCATGCAGAGAACTCCCAGAAACTGGTGAGGGTGGAGCCCCAAAGAAGGGATCAGGGAGTGATGAGACAAGGCTGGGAGGTGAGCAGGAGACAGTTGTGGAACACCTTGGACACCAGAGGCCTTTATCTTACAGGCAGCCAATCAGAAGCCAACGAAATACTTTACGCAGGAAAATGATAAGGCCAAATGTGTCTGGAAAATTGACTCTGGCATCCTTGTGGGTTGGGTTAAAGGGTGAGACTGGAGGCCAGTGAACTAGTTAGATGCTGTTGCTAGTGCAGGCTAGAGATGTGAGGCTGTCAGCGGCTGATGGCGGTCTTGGCCAGTTTGTGCCCACTGTTATTCCAGAGATAAACACTGTGGACCTGCATCACAAACACCATTCTGCAGGTAGAACTTGACCTTCATAAAAGGAAGACAGAGAAAGACATCAGAAATTGTTTTTTAAGAGCAAATGTTGGATTTTCAAGGGATCTGAAATCAAGGTTGAATTTTCCAATGAGCCAGCTGGACTCTTCTTGGCATTTAGACATCTCAGGGTTTGCTTTCCATTGATTTTCCAGTGGGCACCTCCTTCTCATGCGTGATCTTCCTCTTACACTCTTGGCCCCTTGTCAGCTGCAGTTTCTGACAAGGTCTTACTGATGGTGCCTCACTAGCTGGTGAAGGAGCCCTTAGGTCTGGGCAGCCTGGGGATGCCCCTTTCCTGTAAGACTGTGTCAGGCACCCTCTTTCCTGGGCTAAGATCTTCCATGGGCCAATGCCAATGTAAGTGGCAAGGGAGTACATGCACTGTAGGGCCCTCCCTCCTAGGTCACCTGTGCCCTTGCATGGCTGTTCTGAGTCAGAGGCCCCCTCCATTTAGGACATTGTAATGCGACCTTCTTTCTCCACTCCAGACAAAGGAGATACTGCACAGGCAGTTGTAAGTGCGAGTCTGGGTGTCAATATCACTGTGGGTGGGGCTGGTTGGCAGTTGAAAGGCTTCAGGGCCAAGCTGTGGGACCACCCACTGTCTGATGGAAGTGGGTGATGAAAGAAGCTTGACAAAGCGCAACTGGAGAGAGATGGGACTAGGGATGGATGGGGGAGTGGACACTCCCAGCGGCATCCCAGACAACTGTTTTCATTGATGCGTTCTATAGGGAAAAATTGTGAAAGACTTTGAAATGGACCAAAAAGATGATTGGGTGTCTTGTCTAGTATACTCTTCTGGTTTTTTTTCCGGCTTTCATGGTCTTTGAGCTATTTTACAGCCCTGGAAGTTACAGAAAACTGGTAATAACACAATGAGGAAAGGGCGTGTGAGGCCACAGCAAGAGGACACACAAGCCAGGAAGTGAGCCCCCATCAGACACCGGAACCTTGATCTTGGACTTCCAGCCTCCAGAACTGTGAGAAATAGATATTCCTTGTGTAAGCCACCAGCCTATGGTGTTTTCTTACGGCAGGTGGAGCCGACTATGATCGGAGCAGACTATGAGAGCTATATTTCAGGTTCTGTGAGATTTTCTTTTAACCAATTGTAATATCTTACTGGTTTCCCCATGAATTAGTGAACTAAATACAATTTTTGACATAGTTTGATTATTTGCATGAGAGTCACGATTTTGTCCTTAAGCAAAAGTTATTCTTTGACCGTCCAATCATTCGGCAGAATGTTCATTGATGCTGTCTCTGGCCCCGGCACTGTGCTGATGGCTGGAAATACAAAGATGAGTTCAACAGAGTCTTTGTCCTCAAAGAGCTCCTTGTGTGGTGCAGAGGCGGGCAGGAGGCACACCAGTGAGCATCAGCGTGGCGGTGCTCAGGCTGCAGTTGGAGGAGGTCGCTTTTGGCAGCGATTTGGGGCAGGGCTGGGTTTTTCTTCCTGGGAAAAGCATGAGTTTTGGAGTCAGACAGGCCTAGCTCTAAGTCCTAAATTCACCACTTCAAAGCTTTGTGGCTTCAGATACATTCATTTTCTTATCTGTGAAGTAAGGATAGCATTTTCATCTTAAGGGTTTATGAGAAATAAATGAGGTATTGTGTGCAAAGAGCTTAGCCCAGTGCCTGGCATATACTAAATGCTCAGCAAATGCTAGTCTCAGCCCTCTGGGCTATGATTTCAGAGGGGCAAGGAAGGCCCCTGATTCCTTCCTCTCCCTGCTAGGAGACACCTGAAATTCCTTTAGGAGTGGAAAACCCTTTCATTACACAGCTAGCGAAGCACTCCCAGTATAAACAGCTTGGGACAGGAAGTGTAGTGACTCAACACACGTTAATATGTAATTTGCTGATGCCAGGGCTTCCGCTTAGAGAAAGTTTTCATAAGCATAACCCCTTGCCTGTGGGTGCCTCTGAAAGCACTTTCACATCTCTGACCTCATGTAATCCCCCCAGCGCCTATCTGGGGAGGGCAGGCCCTGGAGGATCATCCTCACTCATTTTACCAAGGAGGGGACTTGGGCTTTGAGCCATGAAATAAATAGTCCATTCCAGGTTACCCAGTCACGATCCAGGAGCCGGGCCTCAGACCTCGGTCTCCAGACTCAAACAATGCACCCTCTCCTCCAGTGGAGAGAAGAAGGGAGAGGAATCACTCTAGAAGAGAACTTGGGGAACCTGAGCTTAGAGAAGTTGTGTCAACCCTGTGTGCAGGAAGCAGAGCCTCCCGGGATGGTGGGTTAAGGATCTGCTCTCTATAAACTGTGGAATTCTTATCACGTTGGGCCTTGATTTCTTTTCTTCTAAAATGGAGGTAGTGATGCTTGTCTCACAGGGCTGCTGTAGGAATAAAGAGGATAACACAAGCAGCGTCTAGCACAATGCCAGATGGAAGGCTTCAAGCCACACAAGAGCAGGAACAAACCTGACTTGCTCCCCATTGCATCCCAGCAATCGGTAAAGCACCAAGCACGTGGTAGGTGCTCCAGTAGTATTCAATAAAGGAATGGATCAGTGAGTGGCACGGGCTCAGTGCACGGCCACCGTTGTAGTCGTGGTGTAGGAACAGGATCGCTGGTGGAACTCACTGAGCTTGGGGATGTGGAAGAGAGGCTGGAGGAGCCGGGTCTGCAGATACCTTTCAGTGGCTGTGGGGAGGGCAGACTCAAGGAAGAATTCAGTTTCTTTGGGTGTGAGGACTTTGGGACACCTTCTGCTCTGAATCAAGGAGCCAGGAGCTGGGATACTCCACACCCAGGCCAGGGGACAGAGTGACTTCAGGTAGAAGCTGTAGGCATGCAGGTAAGCCCCAGAGAGCATAAGGAGGGAGAAACCCAGGTCCATGCTAAACCAGCAGGGGCAGCCCATGTGGGTGGTGCCAGGACCAGACAAGCAGCCTCCAGGAGGTGGGCAGAGAGCTTCGCTGTGGCCCCTGTGCTGGGGGGCATGGGTGGCCCAGAAGGACGCAGGCTGCCACTGTATTTCCTGAGAACTGCTTTCCCAGCCCCTGGCTATTCCTTCCACTAGGAGCCATTTTCATTCCTGTTCTGACCCTCCTGAGACCATGGCTCCTGGTCAGGCCCTGATCTCCTAGTGGATTTCTATTGATTTGGATGTTTTTGACAGAGCGTGCCTTTAGGAGAGTTCTGCTCCTGAGCCGTGAACTCTGCCTCCATCTGAATCTTCACCTCTGCTTTCTACCTCTCCTCCTCACTCACAGCTGCTGGCTCAACAATCCCACTTAAAACAAAACAAACGAAACCCTCTCTCCCTTGGCCCCAGCTGTCTCTTCAGATCACGGCTTATCTTTTCTCCCCAAACTCATATCTTGAGAGGATTAGCGTTCTTTGCTGTCTGATGTTCTCCTCTCCCATTCACTTTTTTTTTTTTTTTTTTTTTTACAAATAGTCTTCCAGGTGTTTTTCCTCTGAGTGGCATCACCAGTGGTCTACAAAGTCACCAAGTCCCCTCTCCAATCACCCCCTTACCCCTTCTAAACCCAACTGCTGTTCTCAGGATGTTTCTGCCTCCCATGACATTCGGCCACGTGGGCCGCTGCCTGCTTGAAAGTCCAGCCTCAGGTCCCAGGTGGAGCCCCACCGGTGCCTGCGGCCTTGGTCTTGGCTTTGACCTTGGCTAGCTTCTTGCTTTCCTTCGCTGGTCGCCTTCCGCCTTTGCTGTGAGTGCTCCTCGAGTGGATCCCAGTCCTCACCTCCTCCCTCCACACGTTCTCCCTGCGTGAGCTCATCCTCCCTGTGGCTTTAATTACCATCTGTAGGCTGCTGGCCGCTCCAGTGTGGGCTTGTCTCAGGAGCAACAGGCCAGCAGCTTAAGAGCACCTCCATCCCCACATGTGTGAACTTGAGCACGTTCTGAACACCCTTCCCCGCCTTCCTGCATGGCCACCATCTCAGTAAGCATCTCTCTAGTTGCCGGTCAGAAACCTGGACAGGATTCCTGATTCCTCCTTCTCTGTCAGCCCCCATACTCAGTCCTTCTGTTTGATTTGACCCAACTGTCCCTTAGGTTTTCCTCCTAATTTGCTTTCCAGTCCACCTGCTTATCTCCTGACTGCCTCGGTGACGGCTTCCTCCCAGGCTCCCTGCCTCAGTTGCCCCGGCTCACTCCCATGGGCTCAGCAGGTCTTGGACTCTGCCTCACGCCTTGGGCTTCTCTGTCCATCTGTTCCCTCCCTCCAAGCTTTCCTCAAGCCTCACCTCTTTGAAAGTTCATGTCACAGTTAAGAGGGATACTCTGGAGCCCACAGACCTATTTCAAATCCAGATGTCACCATTTAGCAGCTTTGAGACCTCAACCTCAGCAAACTTCTTACCTGCTCTATGCCTCAGTCTCCTCTTACGTAAATGGCAATCCCTGCTTCTCATCATTGCAGTGAGTCAAGTGTGTGTCTCTAGCTGCTTTTGTATTCTAGAGAATGGCATGCACTGCTGCCAGGGAGACAGGGATCTTTGTTCCGGAAAATGACCCACTGATTGTATCAGATAAAGCTCTCTACCACCAGAGTGAAACTGGGAAGAGAAGACCAAAGAGTGGGGCTGAACTGCTCCAAAGACAAAAGCCATTTCAGCAGGAAGCGATGAGAACCAGGAAATGGGGGAGTGCGGTAGGGGTGAGGAGGGTCAACCACGGGATTGGAGGGCAGAGGCTGAAGACAGAACCCAGAAGATGTGACTGGTTCAGCAGGAACTCGCAAGAGCAAGAGGTCTGATTTTTAAATTTCGAGTTGCTCGTTTGGCTATAAGAAGGTCCTTCCTACTCCCCAGTTACTCCCAACTTCTAGGAAAATTATCTTACAGATTCTGCCATAGGTTAGTAACATTTTGGGGGAAAATTCAGGATGAGACAGATCCCATCTGCCACTTCCTCCAGGAAGCCTTCCTGGACTCTCCCTGTCTCCCAAGTCTGGTTTTGGTATCTCTTCTTCTGTAGGTCAACAAGAAGACAACAAACAAACAAACAAAAACAAAACAAAACAAAACCCCCAAAAATGCATGAACTCAGAAACTGAGTCAGAACAGGATTGAGAGAGAAGAGGAAATCAGAATGAGAGGGAATCATGAAAATGCCAGGTCCTGGCCATTCTTAGGAATCTTGGAGACTGTACGGCATGGAACCATTTTTATCTGAATACTAAAAGTGACCCCCAAAGCTTTAAAGGGACATCAAGAGATCATCTGTGTTACTGAGAATTAAATTAGATGATATACATAGAGTTCCTAGCCCCAGCCCCAACACATAGGAAACTCAGAAATTTGGGAGTTACTTTTTTTTTTTTTTTTAAACAAACATTATAATGTCCTATTTTATAGATAGCAAGGATAGAACAATCTCATCAGAGGTGAGGTGGGCAGAGATGTACAGGAACAGAGGGAGCTTATCTCCTCTTAACTTCCCTGGGCACCCAGGCCCCATAATGGGGACCCAGCTGCTGGTAACACTGGCCAAACAAGGACAATATGATCATATCTGGAAATGTCCATTTTTGTGTTATTGTCAGCTACTATTATTATTTTTAATAGGATACGGTCTCACTGTGTTGCCCAGGCTGGTCTTGAACTCCTAGACTTAAGCAATCCTCCCACCTCGGTCTCCCAACGTGCTGGGATTACAGTCTGAACTGCAGCACCCAGTTCTATTATTTTTTTTTTTTTTTTTTTTGAGGCGGAGTCTCGCTCTGTCGCCCGGACTGGAGTGCAGTGGCCGGATCTCAGTTCACTGCAAGCTCCGCCTCCCGGGTTTCCGCCATTCTCCTGCCTCAGCCTCCCGAGTAGCTGGGACTACAGGCGCCCGCCACCTCGCCCGGCTAGTTTTTGTATTTTTAGTAGAGACGGGGTTTCACCGTATTAGCCAGGATGGTCTCGATCTCCCGACCTTGTGATCCGCCCGTCTCGGCCTCCCAAAGTGCTGGGATTACAGGCTTGAGCCACCTCGCCCGGCCAGTTCTATTATTTTTAACAACACTGTCCTTCCTCAGTGTCCCCAGAGTGCCTCTGCCTGTCCCCACTCATCTGTTGTTGAGTGTGGATCTTGGATTACTACTTTTTCTACTTATATGTAAGAAATCTGGCTGATTTTCACATGTGGTTTATGGAAATAGAATGATTTTTTGGTTCCATCATGTATCCTGTCTTCCTCCAATTTCACTGCAAGCTCTGAGTTGGAAATCAAATGGCCAGTTCTCCCTGGGTCCCTTGTGCCTCACACACAGCAACGGCTCCACCGATGTCTGTTGCTGTGGGTGTTAATTTCATCCCTGGATGGGTCCAGAGAGCCCACACCTGGGCAGGAGGCTGGGCTCAGCCTGGAAGCCCCTGCTCTGTCTTTGCCTGTGTCTTCACTCAAGTCTCTTGGGACAGCCTGAGCTGCTGAGATGTGGTGGTGGAGAGGAGACCAAGATGGGGTCTTTGAGAAGGACAAGCAGTGTGAAACTAAGGGGCAGTCACAGGGTGTGGGCATTGTATTTAATTAGCCACAAAGCCCTTTCATGAGCTCTTGAGCCATGGTCCCTTGTTGAGGAAATGTGTATACATGTGAACTACATGGAAAAGGACCTCAGGGTTGTCACATCCAACTCTGACCCATTGCAAGAATCTCCTTTTATACCTCTGACAGGTTTTATTCAGTCCTTACTTGAATGCTTGTAATGATGGAGGGTTCATTACCTTTAGAGCAGGAACTTTTGGTTACCTAATCATTTGTATTTTTATTTATTTTTCCTTTTTAGAAACAGGGTCTCACTCTCACCCAGGCATGAATGCAGTGGTATGGTCATAGCTCACTGCAGCCTCGAATTCCCAGGCTCAAGCGGTCTTCCTGCCTCAGCCTTCTGTGTAGTTGGGATTACAGACAGGTGCCACCACACCTGGCTAATTTTTTTTTTTTTTTTTTGTAGAGATAGCATCTCAGTATGTTGCCTAGGCTAGAGAACTTGATTTTAATTAAGTGCTCACCCTCCTTCATAACTGGTCCAAGGAGCTGTAGTGAGCCCATTTCTCTTCCCAGTGGATAATTTAGGCAAGTGTATGAGCATGTGACACAATTCTAGCTAACAAGGTAGAGAGGAAGCCCAGTAGGGGCTTCTGGGAAAGGTTTTCTCTCTTTTAAAGAGATACAAAAAGGGCTGGCCTGTTCTTCTATTAGAAATTTGTGCAGAGATGTGATGGCTGGAACTGCAGCAGCTATCTTATGACCATGAGGGGAACTAACCTGAAAGCCAAGAGGACAAATTAAGGCTAACAGAACAGAAATGTGTTAAAAACAAAACAAAACAAAACAAACATGCAAGCAAGCAGGCAAACAAACTGGGGTCACTGATGTAATCACTGAACAGCTAAGTTAACCGGTGCTGGGGGTACACCTAATATTTAAAGCAAACCAGAAAAGCTAGTCACTCATTTTCAGCATGAGGTCGATGAAATAGTTTATATGAACTGGAACCAAACAGGGAATCTCTAATTTTAAATGCCAGTGGCTGAGTTTTGAGCCTAAATAATGGACTTTACATCCATCTCTGTTACACTTTATGTTTTGGTTTTGAGCTAACCTTCCACCTTTTACAGACTTTTTTGGATTTCTGTTTTAACTCTATAGAACATTCCTAGTCCCTCACAACTCTTTTTTTTTGGAGACAGGGTCTCACTCTGTTGCCCAGGCTGGAGTGCAGTGGCGGGATCTTGGCTCTCAGCTCACTGCAACATCCGCCTCCCAGGTTCAAGGGATTCTCCTGCTTCAGCCTCCCTAGTAGCTGGGATTGCAGGTGCCCACCACCATGCCCGGCTAATTTTTGTATTTTTAGTAGAGACGGGGGTTTCACCATGTTGGCCAGGTTGGTCTCAAACTCCTGACCTCCGGTGATCCTCCCGCTTTGGACTCCCAAAGTGCTGAGATTACAGGCATGAGCCACCACGCCCGGCTTCAACTTTCTCTCTCTCTCACTTTTAGAGCTTCCCTGAGCATAATTTCTTCATCCAAGGAAATGATAAGTTGAAAAGAGCCAGGCCAAAGAGACAGCCTGGCAACGCCACACACGGCACTGGGGGCCAGACACTTTGGGGTCACCTAGATGTATCACACAGCCCACATTTCTCTATCTTGTCTGCATTTGAACAAATGCCTTGCTGAAATCAGGATTTAGTGACTGTGATACATGGACCCATTCTTCCTTATCAAAAATGGAACCACCGTTAGCAGAACTACGCCGGGTCTGCCTGTGCCAGGGCTGTGACCTTCTCTGTACAAGTCTGTTTGCACGTGGAGAGGGATGCTGAGTTTGTGGCTTTTTCTACACGTTTCATATCTGGACCCATAGTTCAGTTTTGGGGGTTAGGACTGAGCTCTGGTTGGCACTGGCCAGGGCTAGACACTGGGAAGATGGCTGGAAATACTGATGACAGATGAGCCTTTTTTTGTCCAAGGCCAGACAGGTTACATCAGCCCAGACTAAGAGCCTTCTGAGTCCCCTCCCCTCCCCTCCACACTTACTTCTGTTGCCCTGGTTTTGCCTTGGGCCTTCCTCCAGCCGAGTTTTCTGGCTTTCTGCTAGGGTAGGGCTCCATCTCCCATTGATCCTGAAAATAGATCTTGAGGGCACTTGAGAAGAGAAGTTTGTATGAGAGGAGTGGAGGCCCCCAAATCCTCCTCAGCCTCTGGGGGCCCAGATGAAACTCAGAATGTGGGACAGGACATTTTTTTTTTTTTTTTTTTCTTTTTTGAGATGGAGTCTCGCTCTGTTGCCCAGGCTGGAGTGCAATGGTGCAATCTCGGCTCACTGCAACCTCCGCCTCCCGGGTTCAAGCAATTCTCATGGCTCAGCTCCCGAGTAGCTGGGACTCCAGGCGCCTGCCACCACACCCAGCTAATTTTTGTATGTTTAGTGGAGATTGGGTTTCACCACATTGCCTGGGTTGATCTCGATCTCCTGACCTCAGGTGATTCACCTGCCTCAGTCTCCCAAAGTGCTGGGACTATAGGCATGAGCCACTGCACCTGGCCTGACAGGAGATTTATTTTACCTGGGACTGGAGTTTTCCTGAGCTGCCCCGAGGGTGCCAGCTCCTGTCCCCACCGTTGCAGATCTGGTCTCTTCCCTGCATCCTTTGGCCCCTTGTTGGCACAGGAGAAAGGGGATGCCTTGACTCCTAGTCCAGTGCTCTGGCCACTCCCTCCCGGCTTGCACAGGGGCTGCTAGCCTGTGAGCCAGGGTGAGGTAGTGAGGGCAATGGCAGCCTTATAGGACCATGGAATACACTGGGCTCACTCTGGAAATTCACCTGTGCCAGGCCTGAGGGTTGGAAGATGGGAGTCTCTCTATGGCTTCCTGGGTTGGCTCTCCCCCAGCTGGAGGAGAGTTAGGCTAGAACAGCAATGGCCTGGAAGCTTCATAACCCCCAGCAGAAGGAGCCCCCTCACAATCCAGGAGCCTCCAAGCCTCCTGGACTTCCTCGGCCCTGATGGTGGGTGAAGGGACTCAATCCAGCAGAGACATCCCAAGCTCTGAGTGCCCAGAAGAGGCAGCGTTCTGGTCTGAGTTCCTTGGCCCCTTTAGATGATCAGCCTCTAAAGGCATGATCCTGAGATAATAGGGCATAGGAAGACGGATGTTGGTTTAGAGTTTGGAGGTGATTTGGGGGTGGCTGGAAGGCTGAGGGAGCCGCCTCTTGGGATCTACTGCTTCTTGCTAATGGCTCAGCTTCCCAGCAGGAGAGGAAAGGCAGGAGACTCAGGCCTGGCAGCTTGGGCTGGTGCTGAGCCTGGGAGACTGAGAGGGAGTCTGGAAGCTTCTGTGAGAGGATGAGAATGTATGGCAGTGGCGGGGTGCCCACCTGTGCACCCTCAGGCACACCTGCCCTTTCCCATTCAGAATTCATGTTCACCAGCGGGAGTCACGCTCAGGTGTTCACCCACAGGTTTATCCCCACGATCAGGGTGGAGGGAAGTGGAGCCTGGGGGCTCTGGAGGTCTGGGAGGAGGGAACCGGGATGTAGGACGGGGCTTCTGTCCCGGGCTGTCCTAGACGCAGAGGTAAGGGCAGGGTGTGTGTGTGAAAGAGACAGAGTCTTGTCCACAAATGCCCTTAGAGGAAGGGGCAGAACCCAGGGAGGCCAGTGAAAAGAGGCTGGAGGAAATGGTCCTGGGGTAGCAGGTGGGCAGCTGGCCCAGGTCGTTGTCTTCCCAGATGTCAGGGTAGCTCTGGAGGTCCTGGGGCATGGCCAGTCTCATCCTGGGGTTCTAGAGAAAGAGAGAGGAAGAGGGAAGAGCAGGGAAGAGAGCTGGGATTATGGTTGCCCACCACCCGCCAGGCATGCAAGCAGTGCATCCCTGAAACCCTCTCATCCTGTCCATCCCACCCTCCCAGCAGGTCCAGGAAGCTCCACCCCTTTGCCCAAGGTCACACACAGTAAGTGGCGGAGTGGGGTTTGAACTCAGGTCTGCCTGACTCTAAAGCCCATGACCGATCCCTCCCCTGCACCAGGAGCCAGGGAGAGAGGAAGGCGGGGAGGGAAAAGAAGGGTACTCTGTCTGGGCAGGGCGTGGGTGGCATGGGATGGCGTGTTCACCTAGGGTCCTATACTGACCTCCACTTGGCTTCCCACCACCTTAGGCCCTGGAGGGGATGTCTTGGGTCTTGGTCACTCCATCCTATCTCCCATCCCAGACCTGAAGTCCCAGGCAGCTTCCCTGGGGGAGCTTAGCTTGGGGAGGGGCTCCCAGCTCTGCCTATAGCACGGGGGCACGTTTCCCAGGCTGTCCAGCAGGGGGAGCCCCACCCCCTGCCTCGGTTATCCCGGGTCCGACAGGACGGGAGGACTCAGGCAGCCCACCTCTGCTCTGCCCTCTAAACACAGCTGGGGTCAGGGCTCCAAGTCCTAAGGACTGGACAAGAGTGGCTGGCTCTGGGGAGGGCCTCTGGCCCTGTCTGACCCTGGCCTGCCTGGCCTTCCATGAGGATGACAGAAGACTCTGGCCATTAGGCTCCCAAGCCCCCTCCATGGGTGAGCCTGGGCCCTCCTGCCTCCTCATCAAAGGCCTTGGGAGGGTGCTTAGGCCTCCAGGGCTCCTGGGCTGCACACCCGGACTCAGGAGCCTACTGGGCGCTGCGGCACCTCTCTTCTCAGGGTGTGCTCCCCCTCTACTCGCTCAGCCAAGGACACTGTCCTGTGCTGGGGAATTCAGGAGCCAGGAATTTTTCTTGCCCACCCGATATATTCCACTGCTGCAGGTGTCTGCAGAGGAGAAGGGCAGAGACCAGACATTCGGGCGGTGCCTCTATCTGCACTGTGCAGTATGGAAGCCTGTAGCCATGTTTAAATGAAATGAAAATTAAAGAACATTAGCATTAACATAACGACAATACCGGTTACTTGGTGGTACTGGCTGTATTTCCAGTGCTCCATAGCCTCCTGTGGCTAGTGGCTATGTATGGGGGAGCATAGAGGTGGAACATTTCATCAGGCTGTTCTCCTGGTCCAGCCCCTAAGCTGGGGGAGGGGGAGGCCCTGGTGTGGGGGGTTGGGGTCGAGGAGCTGGAAGCTGGGTGGGAACCAGTGTATGTGTGGAGTGCTACCATGGGGTGCCCTGGGATGCAGGAGGAGGGAGGGGCGTCAGAGGAAGAGGGCAGACATCTGTGGAGCCCAGGAAGGGCCTGGGGACATGAGGGGGGTGCAGGTTGGAGCCTTGTCTGCATATCTTGGCTCTGAGCTTCCATGTGCCCATTTGCAACCCGGGAGGACTGTCCTGGTCAGGTGACAGGGCGGGGAGAGCCCGAGAGAGGCTTAGGTTCACTTCGTTGTGCTGCTGCTGTGACTTGGGGTAGGCTCCTTCCCCTCCCAAGCCTCAGTCCCTTGCTCGGTGACACAGGACCCACAAAGTCTGTGTCTCAGGGCTGCGTGGGGCTCAGGGAGATGCAGGGTGTGTCTGCACCAGCCTCCTGTGGGAAGCAGTGCAGACTGGAGGTCGGCACCTCCTCGTCTCCCCCTGTCCTGAGGGAGCTCAGAGATCTTTGAGTTCTATCTCCTCGGTTCTTTAAAATTACCATGTAGACAGAGTCTGCTTCCTAAGGAGGATTTGAGGCAGCTAACCCCTTATTTTACAAATGAGAAAACAAGCTTTGGGAGGTTTAGGGACTTACTCAAGTCACGTCGTCTCTGAAGTTCCCTGATGTTCAGAGCCAAGAAAAGTTTCATAAATGCAGCCTCGGCCTCTCAGCCCCACCTCCCACCCCATCCAGACGCCTTCATCCCCTTAAGGGATGTGGGGCTGGGCTG
The DNA here is from genome assembly GCF_009764315.1 of Trachypithecus francoisi. Taxonomy (NCBI): domain Eukaryota; kingdom Metazoa; phylum Chordata; class Mammalia; order Primates; family Cercopithecidae; genus Trachypithecus; species Trachypithecus francoisi. The sequence continues at coordinate 107,972,569 of NW_022681473.1, forward strand.
AGGGCGAGGAGGAGGACTGGGGCCAGAGATTGAGGATGAGGCGGCGGCCTGCGCAGAGGAATCCAGTCTGGGGAGAGAGCCCAGTGCTTGGCGGGGGAGGGTAATGGGGATAATGGGGACTTTGAAGTGGCCACTACATCCTGCAAAGCCCAGGCCTAGAGAATGGGGTTTGTGTGGAGCCTCTGTGTGAACAGGGGCCCAGACTGGGGATGCCAGGGTCCCCCTGCCCTTCAGGGCAGCAGCAAGCCTTCCTCCCGGCACCTGTGCTGTCATCTCCACAGGTGCTCATGCAGAGGGCTTTGTAATGGCAGCAGTGTTAACAGCAGCAATTCACTGGGCACCTGCTGTAAAACAGGCTCAGCACTAGATATTTTACCTGCTTGCTTTCCTTTAATTCACTCAACAACCCAATCAACTCCATAATAGCCCTATTTAAAACCTAATGTAACTCAGAGAGGGTCAATGACTTGCCCAAGGTCACACAGCCAAAAAGGGGCTGGCTGTGTCAGTTTCCCAGCTGGTTCCCTGAATCACTCAGGCCAGGAGCTTTCCCCATGCACAGGGGTCTGTCCAGCACCGGGTGCTGGCTGAGGATGTGCTTCCCAGGGGGCTGGAATGCAGGACTCTGGCCTGTCAGGGAGAGTTACAGCCTGATGGGAGGGGTCTGCTCCTGGCAGAGCCTGGTCTTTGATGGGGGAGCCCAGCTTTGATCTCCTTTTGAAGTCCTGGCCTCTGGAACCAGCAGCTTCAGTGGGGAGAGCGCAGGGGAAGGGGGAGATGAAAGGGCAGGGGAAGCCAGAGTGGGAGAGAGAGGGGGGCAGCCACAAGGAGAGAAACAGATGTGTGAATGAGGACCCGGGAGACTGGGGAGCTGGGAGAGGGAGTGGGAGCTGCTGGTGGGTTGAACTCGGGGAGAGGAAATGCCGTGGGCAGACAGGGAGGGCCAGGAGGGGGAAGGGCTGAGTGTGCCACTGGGGGGCAGGGGAGACATGGGAGAGAGGCTGGGCCCAGCAGCTCCTCACCCGCCATCCCCAGCCTCAAATCCCCCTTCTCTTCCCAGGGAGGCCCTTCTGGCTCTGCCACGGGCTGACTGTCAGTGTCTAATGGTCCAGAGGTTCCAACGAGGTCCTAGCTGAGGCCTTATCCAATGACCTGGGGATGAGGCGAGGGGGAGGTGAGGAGCTCACATCCAGGACTTTCCTGGATCTACTGCCCAGTCTTGCGCCCCAGGTAAGGGGGCTGGGATGAGGGATGGGGGAGGGCGTCTGCCTCATGGCGGTGCACCTGTTCCTGTCTGACATCCTGGTTCCTCCTGTGGGGCTGCCAAGCAGGCAAGTGAGAGTGAGTGGTGGGGCGGGCTGCACGGCAGGAGGGGCTCATTCCCAGCTAATCCCCCAAGCCTACCCCACCCAGTGCCTTTCACTGCCTTCCCATCCCCCACACTCTCAGGTCCCCTTCAGCTCCCCGCAGCGCCTGTCCTGGCACCCTGGTCCAGCGCCCTTCAGGCCCTGCACCCAAACAGAGGGCCTCTCTGGGGCTCAGGGCGGCAAGTGAGAGCCAATGAGGGGGCAGCAGCAGACCCCCCCTTTTCTGGGTTTCCTTCAGGGGCATCTGGGATTACACCCACCCCAACTCCACGTACTTCAGAGAGGCCGGGAGGAGGTCCACATTAGGATTTATGGGATTAATGACTTTTCTTCTGGCCCCCAGACTGTCTCCCCGACTCCAAGCCTCATGCCTTCCTCCCATTGGCCTCTCCCGGGACCCAGACCTCACAAGGAGCTGCAGTAGCCAAGCATGCCTCCCTTGGCTCATGGGGGCTGGGGAGGGGAGGAACCGCACCTGGCACCCAGCCCCTTCCTCATGCCCACAGCACCCCTTCCTTGGCAAGGCAGAGGACAGGCTGGAGCAGCGACACATCCTGGTTCCCATGCCAGGTTCTCCAAGGATGCTGCGCAGATGGCCTCGGGCCCCTGGCTCTTCACTCCTCCATACCTAAGTGGGGAACTGAGGCTAAGCACTTCTCTGTTGAGGTAGCAGAGGATGGCATGTCACAGGAGGATAGGAGGTTGTTGAGAGGGAGTAGGGGTGGGGAACACTGGGAAGTGGGGAGCAGAGTTCTGCTGTCTGTGGGTCCTGGGACCCAGCAGGCTCTCCTGGTGTGTGGGAAAGGTTCTGTAGGGCCACCAGAGAAGCCCCTCCTGGGTCCATCCACTTGGGCCAGCCCTCTCGGGACCTGCCAGCTCCTGGACCCATGGGACCCCTCTCACACTCAGCGCCATCATGTCCCTCCCAGCAGTCCCGTCTCCTCCACCTGTCCTTGTCTCTGTCCCCTGCCACCCTGCTTATCCCAAACCACTCAGCACAAGGGCTGAGGCCAGCCTTCCTCACTGTATGTGGCCCCTTGGCCTGAGTCCCCAGCCCTCAGATTCCAGTTTCTCAGTCTGAGACACCTTCACCTTCCTTTGGCTTTCAGGGAGGTCACATGTTTGCTGAAACTCCTCTGATCTTGCCATGTCCCCCAGGCAGTGTCTGGGTTCTTTGCACTGTGGCCTCTGTGTACCTCGCAGTATCTTCCAGGGCCCAGGGTGGAGAGAGCCCTGCTCACCACCCATCCCTGCAGAGCCTGTGGGCTCCCCTTCAGCCCAGGGCTTAGGAGTCCCAAGCTGGCCACTCTACTGAGAGTGCCTCAAGGCTAGGAACTGCCCTGGACGCCGGGGCCTCTGTGCAGGGCCTGGAATGAGCAGGCACTCAGTAAAGGTTGGTTGAATTCAACTGTCCAGCTGGGCTGGGGGGTCAAGAGGAAATGTGGGTGTGCAGCCTTGACCCTGGGGGCTCCTTGGCAAGAAAATGAAGTGGAGGCCAGGCGCGGTGGTTCATGCCTATAATCCCAGCACATTGGGAGGCCAAGGTGGGTGGATCACCTGAGGTCGGGTGTTCGACACCAGCTTGACCAACATGGAGAAACCCCATCTCTACTGAAAATACAAAATTAGCCGGGCATGGTGGCTCATGCCTGTAGTCCCAGCTACTCAGGAGGCTGAGGTGGGAGAATCACTTGAACCCAGAGGCAGAGGTTGTGGCGAGCCAAGATTGTGCCATTGCACTCCAGCTGGACAACAAGAGCAAAACTGCATCAAGAGAAAGCAAAACAAACAAACGAAAAAAAAAAAAAAAAAGAAAAGGAAAGAAAATGAAGTGGAGCACTTTGCTGGTAAGTGCTAAAGGGCCAGCTTGGTTGCAGGGAGTGAAGCCACTTCTGGTGGCCACAGAGGGATAAGGAGGACTGTTGGAACAGGAAGGGGCCCTAGACTTGATTTGGGTTTCACAGATGGGGAAACGGAGGCTCAGAGAGGGGAAACAGTACGTGGCAGAAATGGAACAACATTCCTGCCCTCTGGGCTCCTGGTCCACATTCCTTCTCCTGTGCTCCCCAGGCCCCTGCCCACCTCCCCGACCCTTTCATTGCTAAGCCCAGCAAGTGGGGTGCAGGCCCTTCCAGGAAGGGCAAGAAGGGGCTCTCAGAGCAGGAAGGAGGTGGGTGGGTTTACCTGTGGTCCAGAAGCAGGGGTGGGTGGCTAGGGGTTATGTGCTAGGGTGGGCTCAACTGGATGGTGGCATACTCCACAGCCTCTGCCGGCCCTGGCACGGAGTTCCGTGGCCCTGGCATGAGTTCCAGGGCAGAAGTGTCCAGCTCTGCATACTGGATGTCAGTGTCCTTTAGGCCAGAGCCCTAGGAATGAGGCAGAAGGGACAGGTGGCAGGAGGAGTTGGTGGGGGGTGGTCAGGACCGGACGAGGTACCCCAGGGCCAGGCGTCAGGGGAGATGGGAGGTGTGGGTGTGTAGGGAAGCATATGAGAGAGAACGGAACCATGGAGGGTCAGGGTGATGGAGAGAGAGAGAGACGCAGAACACCAATTACTCAGTGACAACAGAGGAAACAAAGGTTTAGAAAAGGTGTTTACAAAGATTGGTCACAAAACATTTACCTGCTGTGCTAAGCTGTGTTCCCTTAGGCCCTGGGCATGGGTGGACAGAGGCAGGGTGGGTCCCACTCCTGACCCCACTGTATTTGCCTCCGAGACATTATTTGTGCTAACCCTTTCATTTTGCAGAGGGAAGAGAGATGCCTGGAGAGGCGACATGCTGTGCAGGGGGTCACGGGGAGGTTCCTGGGGCATAAAACGGAACTTGGAGTCAAAGGGCCTGGCTTTAAATTTTCGCTGGACCCCCTGCTGTGGCTTGACAGGCAGATGGGTCAACCCATCTGTGCTGAGTTTTTCTTTTGTGAAATGGGAAAACAGAACTTATAAGCAATATCACTATGGTTAGAACCCAGGGCTCCAACTCCCACCCCTAGCTATTCAGCGGCACTGCAGTTCTTTGACTCTTAGTGTGATTTGCAAATTATTGGAGTAAGAGTGCTACAAGGACAGGGGCTGCCAAGAAGTTGAGAAGCAGAGGCTCTCCCTCCGCTGGGAGTTGTAGATGTGTGAATGGGGACCCAGGAGACAGGGAGCTGGGAGAGGGAATGGGAGTGGCTGGTGGGAAGAACTGGGGTAGAGAAAATGCTGTGGTCTGGAAGCAAGGGTGGGTGGCTACTGACAACTCACCCTGTGGTTGTGCCAAGCTCCTCCCTCCCAAGGCCTTGGTTTCCCCTTCAGCAAAATAGGAGGGTGACTTGATGATCCCTGAGGTCCTTCCAGCTCTTCTCTCTAGATCTGTCCTCAAAAGCTCCTCCTCCTCAGCTCAATGCTCAATGCTAGTGCACAGGCAGATAGACAGATCATCTGTCCACAGAGCAGGGGCGGAGGGAGAAGAGGGTTCTTGCACCCCAGGAGGCTGGTACAGGCAGAAGGCTGTGTGCTATTGCAGGGATCTCTGTGACCTGGGCTGCTGCTCACTCTCTTTTCCTTGGCTGGGCCGCCTGGGCAGCGGGGAAAGCCAGGTGTGCTGATTTCAGTTGCCCTCCAGCAACACCCATCTTGTGTCCATCAATGACCCATGGCGTGGGCAGGGACACGTGGCAGAGCTAAGGTGAATGCAATGAGCTCCTGATTCCTCACAAGGGAAAGTCACACTCTGACACCTGCTCCTCCCTTTGGCCCTCTGTGCTTCCACAGCCTGCCTGGAGTTGGAGGTGGAGAGTTGGGGGTTGGGAGGAGACACCTCTTTTCCAGAAGGAAGAAGCCTGGGTTGGAGGTTGGGGGTACAGGAGACCAGGGGCAGAAGGAAGGGGAAGGAGGCTAGACAGACAGGAAGTCTGAGTCCCAACCCCCAAGTCCGGGGGCCTACAAGGGTGGCTGAGGGGCGGGAAGGTGGGGTCTGGGCAAGCAGCACAGTGGGAGTAGGAGATACTGGAAGCAAAAGTTTTTTTTTTTTTTTTTGACGGAATTTTGCTCTTGTTGCCCAGGCTGGAGTGCCATAGCGTGATCTCGGCTCACCACAACCTCTGCCTCCTGGGTTCAAGTGATTGTCGTGCCTCAGCCTCCCGAGTAGCTGGGATTACAGGCGTGTGCCACCACATCCAGCTAATTTTGTATTTTTAGTAGAGACGGGGTTTCCCCGTATTGGTCAGGCTGGTCTCGAACTTCTGATCTCAGGTGATCTGCCTGCCTCGGCCTCCCAAAGTGCTGGGATTACAGGTGTGAGCCACCACGCCCGGCTGCAAAAGTTCTTATCCCCAGGGGCTGCTGAGACTTTGGTTCCACTGGAGGGAGTCCCATAAAGATGGGAAGAATGGCTGCTGCTCTGGGATGGTGTGAAGGCCATCCTGTGGAGGCAGGGGGATATGCTGATGGTGTCCCCATGACTAAATGGATCCCACCTCTTATCCCTCCTGTTATCCTGAGGATGTCTGGGAACTGGCGCTTCAGGGGAATGCGAGGCCAGGTGTGTCCTGGGGTTGTGCAGACTCTACAGATTCCCACTGGGGGGGTCTTCCAGACAGCTTCTTCATGTGACCTTTCCCAGCTGCGTGCCACTGGACAGGAGCAACCTGACTCCGAGCCCCAGGGAAGCCTGGGAGTTTAGAGGGTGACGGCCAAAGGTGGTTTGGGAATATCTCACCCAGGTAAGTGGAGAGGAGCCCAACTACATGCTTTGGGGCCATCTTATCCAAGATGTGGGGCTGCCCAGGGAGTGCTGGGCACTTGGCCTTTAGCCTTCGTAGAATCTGTCTCAAAGATGACAGAAAGCAATGACCTGTGACTCCTGCTTGGATGATACCAAGAGGGGCCCAAGAAAACAGGTGGCAAAAGGTAAAATAGAGAATTGGGCCTGGCTTTCTCAGCACCTGCTGGCAAGGAGGACCTCACCCAGAGTGGAAGGCAGGCCCCGGAGAGTTCCCGGCACAAAGTGGTAGCCCAGTTGCCAAATCTTTCACCAGCGGTGACGTGGGAGAACATCCTGGTGGAGGGGAGTTTCAGGTCCAGTGCTTCAGGCATTTGAAAGATGTGCAGAGAGCAGGGCTACAAGGGCAGTAGAGCTGGCTGGTTATTTTTAAGTCATGTTGGAGAAGGAGAAACTGAGGGCCATCAGCAGTTAGAGGCTCAACCTCAGAGTCGGAGATCCTATTTGGTTGCTTCCAAAGAGACCCATATCCTGAGGTAGAGGAGTGGACACAGCCGAGGAACAGACCCAGGATGTGACAGTAGGAATCAGAGGGCTCCAGGGCAGCTCAGCCAAGGCAGGCCTGTTGTGCTTGGTAAGGGTCCTGCTGGGGAAAACCTGGGTCCCTGAAACTGACGGGAGGATGAGTGAGTGGGGACCCTTGAGCGGGTGGCCCACTCTTCTCTAATTAAAGAACTAACAGCACTGCATGCTGGAAGATGCTGTACAAGGAGGCCTTTCCCCTGCGAGGCAACAGATGCCCCCTCCTCTGTTCCTGGCTGCAGGCTGATGCTGGGGTTAAAGCCCAGCACAACCCAGCTGGGGACATGCTGGGCCTGATCAAGAAGGAAGATGACAGGCCTGCAGAGCCAGGAGAGCAACAGCAAGCTAACGTGGACCAGCAGAAGCCTGGGGAGCACTCCTGGGTTGGATTTTGAGGGTTCTTAACCAAGTGAGCCAGAACATAGACTGAATAAGCAAGAATTCATTGATTTGGGAGCACTTTCTCAAGACATGGAATTCAACACCCTACAAGGCCCCCAGAGGATTGGGCAAATTTACTGCTGGGACATGGTGTTTGCACAGAGCGCAAGTGCAGAATTGGGATTGACATACTAAACCCACGTGAGGTCTGTGGGGGTGAAAGCCAAGAGGAAACTCTGAAACTACCTACCAGCCAAGAGCGTAAATCAAAAAGGATATTGTACTCAGGGTGGGGAAGATGGCAGAGATCATTGTCATCACTAAAGACCTAAAGGATGCAAGGGTGCAGGGCCCTCTCTAATCTTCATTTAACTCATCAGTCCAGTCCCTACGGAAACCAGACAGATCCTAGAGAATTACTGCCAGTGCTATGGTCTTAATGTTGGTGTTCCCCCAAATCCATATTCTGAAATCCTGACCTCCGAGGGGATGACATTAGGAGGTGAGGCCTTTGGGAGGCTAATGGGATTAGTGCCCTTATAGAAGAGGCCCAGAGAGCTTCTATGCTTTTCCACCATTTGAGAATGCAAAGTGAAGTCACCATCTATGAACCAGAAAGCATTGCCCTCACCAGACACTGAACAGCTCTATGCCTTGGACTTCCCAGCCTCCAGAACTGTGAGAAATACATTTCTGTTGTTTATAAGTCACCCGGTTTATGATATTTTGTTATAGCAGCCTGCATGGACAAAGACAGCATATCCTCAATCAAGTGGTCACCCCAATGGCAGCTGCTGGAATGGTCTTCTAAATGACAGCTGCAGTGCCAGCTTGGTGGCAATATTCCAAAAGGCCTCTAAAGGATGCTATGTCCCCAGTAGGAAGAGTACATGGGCCTGGGAACCAAGGGATGAAAGCAGGAGTGGATTTAAAAAAATAAGTAAAAAGAAAAGGATAGGCCAGGTATGGTGGCTCATGCCTGTAATCCCAGCACTTGGGAGGCCAAGGTGGGTAGGTCATTTGAGGTCAGGAGTTTCTGAGACCAGCCTGGTCAACACAGTGAAACCCCCTGTCTACTAAAAATACAAAAAAAATTAGCCACGTGTGGTGGCACGCGCCTGTAGTCCCAGCTACTCAGGAGGCTGAGACAGAGACTCGTTTGGACCCGGGAGGCAGAGGCTGTGGTGAGCCATGATTGTACCACTGCACTCCAGCCTGGGCGACAGAGTGAGACTCCATCTCAAAACAAAAAAACAAAAATAAAAACAAAACCAACAAAATGAAAAAGATAAAAACAAAAAACAGAAAAGAAAGCAGGAGTGGCTCACAGTTACCATCACACCCAATGACCCAGTGGGGGAATTTTGTGCTTTTATTCCCACAACTCTGAGCTCTGTGGAGGGAGCGGCCCACAGACTATATGCTAGGACCGCTGCCCGGGCCCTTGGACTGCATGTGCTTGGGGCCAGCACAGAAGAAAAGGAGTTGTGTGGGGGCAGGGGTAACTGACACATCAGCAGGTGGAGGCCAGGCTGCTTCAGTGCAATGGGGCTAGGGAGGAACATGTGTGGAACCCACATTTGGCCTACTTGGGGGCCTCTTCCGTTTTAACAGAATGGACACTTGCAACAACCCTGGCCTGAGGAAGGTGTGCTTATTAAGGCCTCAGCGTCCTCAGGAATAAAATTTTTCCAGGTTAGCCACCAGGACCTGCTGTGGAGACAGCTGAGCGAGGGGAATTGAGAAGGGATATGGACAGGAGAGGATGGGTACCAGTGTGGCCCTAAGATCTGCTGTAGCAACAGGGGCCACATCCCCAGGAAGGCACACTGAATCGTGGAGGAGCTGCCCCCTGCCCCCGGATGGAAGATCAGATCTCAGCACCCGGCAGACCGTGGCAGTGTGGACCTGGACAGCTGCGGAGCATGGCTGGCTGCAGCCCCAGTTGCCACCCCTCTGGATCCACCCAGCATTTGTGCTGAGACCACAATTCCCCTAGACTACTCTCAACCAACAACTAGACAGGCTGGGAATCCAGCACAGGCTCTTTCCTGTGGGACGCAGGAGTCCTCTGATAGCAACGATGGCCCAAGGATGGCACAGTGCTTGGCGACACTGTGCTGCCATCCTGAGACTTTCTGCTCAGCCCTCCTTTCCCCATCCCCTTTCATGGGAGGCGGACCAGCAGCGTGCTCTGAGGGCTCCCCTGCCACCTCCTGCTCCCTCCTGTGTACTTTGCAGGTGTCCCCCAGTGACTCTTGCATGTCTAATCTCAGCTTGGCATCTGCTCCTTGGGGGACCTGAACTAACATAAGAGCTTCAGACTCCATCCCTCCAAAGTTCATTGGGTCCAGTCTTCTGCTTCTAGCCTGGGCTGTCCGTGCTCACAAGACCGAGGAGATGGAAGCCCCTCTCCTGAAAGGACAGAGGATGTCTCCTCCTTCCTCCTTGTCGAGACATTGGCTTTGAGTCCTCTGGAAGTCCTTCCTCAGACCTAGTTTAGAGCCTCCCAGCTCTCTAAATGGTTTCTGCCACCTCAGTGGTCCCTAGCCCAGACACCGTGGTGGACGTTGAGTGGAGTGCCACGGCCTTGGCACCCTTGGGTGCATGTGCAGCATGGACCTGGCCCACACAGGGGGCCTGGGCCCACCCGGGCTGGGGCCGCTGAGCTTGACCCCCAGGCTCCCTGCAGTCTTCCCACCTCCCTTGGAGTCCCCATGGTGAACAGCGCATGCGCTCTACCTGGCTCCTTCTCACGACTTGTTGGGAAGGAGAATTGATGACAACATCAATAATGTGACTTGTATACAAGCTGCACTGCCAACAAACCCGAGTTCTGGGGATAAATCCTTTTCTCGCCCGGTAATTGCTCTGTAAGCCAAAAGGAATGACACTTTTCTTGGCAACCACAACAGGGCCTCCCCAGGACGCCAGAGCTTCCCTTCTGCTGGTGACTTCCGCACCGCCCCACAGGCTGTTCACAAGCCTCTGTCCACCCAGATGCCCTAACCACGGCCCCTGGGCTCAGGACATAGGGTGTAGGTGCTCTGCTGGGCCCCTCAACCCACCCCTCCTGCCCGTGGCTGGTGGGTGGAGATGGGCTCACTGTGTTCTTTGTCCCAAGTGGCTCTTGAATGGACACAGTCATCAGGGGATTCCATTAACCCAACATAAGCAGAGCCCAGGGTGGGAAGGCAGTGAGGGAGGAGGAAGAGTCAGGGCCATGAGCTAGGGTCTGGGCTTGGATGAGAGAGGAGGGGAGCAAAAGAAGGAGTGTGCAGAGGGATGGGTGAAGGCAGTGGGCACTGTCCTGAATCTGCTCCTTGTGCCCCCAGGGAGGGCTGTGCATGCCAGGCATGGGGGCAGCAGTCAGAGAACAAGACCGAGAAGTCGTCAGTGGGGATTAGGGCCTGCTGCAGCTGTTCCATTCCGTCACAGAGATTTTTATGCCGAGCCTGGGCCCTCTCTATGGGGGATCCCACTGGAGTCTTCCAAGATTTTTCAAATTGCTCCCTTCCATCATCTTCCTTCTCCCTCCAGCCCCAGGCCCCCACTGCTCCCTCTTTCTCCTCCTCCTCTTTCACCGTGGCTCTGACAAGTGAGGTTAGTGACTCTTGACTGGAGGCTGAGGGAAAAGGCCCATTTGGAGAACCCTGAATGGGGCATGACTTTCTCTTTTCTGGAGATAGTGGTCTCCCCGCTCCCCTACCTCCCTTCCTTTCGGGCCTGGGATGATGTGCTCTCTCTGTCCTGAGGAAGGCATGAGCTGGTGTCTGCTGGTGGGAGATTCTCACCCTGCTTGGTGCTTGCGATGCCCTGGCCCCCTACGCAGGACTCTCAACCCAAGCTCTCTGGGCTGTGTGTCCACTCTCTGGGCCCTTGGAGCTGAGGAGCCGCCGGGCAGCAGAGCTGGGCCCTCCTGCTGACAGTAAGCCCGGGACTGCAGCAGCCTTGGCATTAGCGGTGCCAGGCAGCCCTGGGGCTCCCAAGCCCTGCCCAGGCTCTCCTGTGTTCAGGTGAACTGCCCAGCATCTGCTCATCATTCTGACTGCTGCCTGCTTAGGGCCTGGACTCGAGAGCCAGGGTCCCGGGTGGGAAGCCCTCCCTAGTGTCTCTGGGTGATCTTGAGCAAGGCTTTTGTTACGGTTTGAATGTGTCCCCCCAAATTCATGTGTTGGAAAGTTTATCTTCAGTGTAAGGGTGTGGGAGTTGGGGCCTAATGAAAGGTGATTAGGTCGCAGGGGCACCACCCTCATGGATGGATTGTCTCTATCAAGGGAGCAGGTTAGTTATGGAGAGAGTGGGCATGTTATGAAAGTGAGGCTGGCCCCTTCCTGCTCTCTTGCTCTCAGGGCATGCTCTCTTGCCGGCCGGCCTTCCACCATGGGATGACGCAGCAAGAAGGCTCCTGCCACAGGCAGGCCACTCGACCTTGGACTTCCCAGCCTCCAAAACTGTAAGAAATAAATCTTTTTTATATATTGCCCGGTCTCAGGTATTTTGTTATAGCATCACAAAACAGACTAAGACACTTCAAGTTCACTGAGCCTCCGTTTCCTTATCTATAAAATGGGGCAATGGAAGGACTTGTCATATTGCTTGTTGAACAACCTATATGATAAGAACAATGTCTGAAAAGTGACTAGCCAGGTGCCTGGCATGCGGCAAGTGCTCCACATGTCATTATGATCCCTTCTGTTGGAACCAGCAGGCCCATGCAGTGCGGACTGGGATGTGGGGGTGCACCTCCGATGGGAAGGAGGGTGGCACAAGAGCTGCCCAGCTGCTGTTTGAGGAAGGATGTTGTGTCCACAGTGAGTTCTAGCTCAGTTCCATGTCTCTAGGTTGGTTAAGGAATAGCAAATAGCTGGCGGTGCTTTGCGCCCTGGGTAGTATCAGAAGGTGGAGGCTGGGCTGGCTCTCTGGGCTCAGTACCCTGGGAAGGGAACGCTACCTCCCCAGGGGCAGGATTTGGCACCTCCAGATGGGTTCATGTTGGTACTTCCTGCCAAGAGTGAGGATGGCTGTACCATGGAGACAAAGGCCTGGCTCTCCTGCCAGTGCCAGGAGGGCGTGTGTTATCTTTGGGTCCAGGCGGTCTGGCCTGGGTCTCTGGGCTGCACTGTATGGGTAACACCCAGAGCCCCCAAGTCTGCTGAAAGGAGCCAGATATGGGCAAAGGTGGCAGGTATTCAAGTGGATGTTGGCCCTCTGAGTGGCTGGGAGTGGGGCCAGGAGGAGGGGCCTTTGGCAGCAACAGGAACTAAGGTGCAGGGTACAGAGCTGGAGGTGGGGCTTGGGGGAGGGAGAGCTGGGCACCAGGCTGGGGCCAGACTCAGTGGAAATGCCAGTCTCCCAGAATGGTCTGTCCAGCATCCAGTCCCCCTTTGCCCAGGGTGCCTGCAGTGCTTGGGTGGTCCTCCCTGTGCTGCCCTGCCCTACCTCCTCCACCTCCTCTGTCTGGTTTCCCCCTAAGGCAGCTGGGCTCATGGCCAGGCTGGGTGGGGCTAGGTTGGGGGCACTCTCCTCAAGGTTCAGTTGTCCTTACCGAGGGGTGGTAGGAGGGGGACACCCCCAGATCATAGTAGAGGGGCTGCAGGGACAGCTTCTGCAGCTCCTTCTCTTCTTGCTGCTGCTGCCTCCCTGGGTCCAGGTGGACAACCTGGAAGAGAAGGCAGTGAGTGCTGCACAGACCTTTCCATGCCCCTGCTCCATGTGGCCCTCATGGACCCCCAGTTGATTGGGACTCCTCTTCTCAGTTCCCATGCACCCCCATCCTGGCATCCCCCACACTGGTGGCTGTCTTGGAGGGCACAAGCACACCCTGAGCCTTTAGCCTTGCTGGCTCTAGCAGGGACCCAGCTTGGGGCCAGGCACCTGAGAGGTGCTCAATGCATTTTTTAAATGAATGAAAGGACTGTGAGGTAGAGGAAGAGGTCCCGTGGGGGTCCGGGGTAGGGAGGGTCCTAGGTGGTTGGTCTCTTAGGGTGTGGCAGATGGACCCCTCTAGCATGGACCTGGCCTTGTGGGAACTGGATCATGGAGGTGTGGCAGCTCTGTCTTCAGCTTGGGCTCTCTCCCTGGGGCCATCTGCCATTTTTCTCCCTCCCCGCAGTCTAGGGACCTTGTCCTCTACTGCCTCAGGCCCACCTGGATATCCTCAGGTGCAAGGGAACTCTGCTTGCTGGGAGAAGGCTCCAGCTTCTGGGAGAGAGGCAGGTCGGTCCTGGAGACAGAATGAGGGTAAGCTCAGCACAGGAGCACACACGGGGGCTTTCCCCATCAGGCCACCAGACAGCTACCAGTCCCTCAGCCCCACTCATAACAGCAGGCCCGGGAGGTCTACTTCCCAGGCAGCCTCCTGAGAGGCCAGAGCTTGGGCTGGGGCCCCTCAGGGTCATGTGTTAGAGGCTGAGAGTGCCTGGCCACCTTTCCCAGGTGTCTCTGCCCCTGACCCCAGCCCAGCTTGGGACGGGAACCATGTGAGTCTCAGGTTTCCTAGCTCAAAGGACGAGGGGAACCAGCAGCAGTGCCATGGGCCCTCACCCAGGGCGGGCAGGAGGCCTCAGGTGCACGGTATGCGGCACCGACAGCCTTAGCCAGCACGAGAAAACATGTGATGCAAGATTTTAAAGATGAAAATCAACGTAAAAATCCATGATGAACAAAACGTCCACATTGTAAGTAAAGACAGGATCCGTCACAGTGGTATGCTGGGTGCCGGAGGCGAAAGGAAAAGTCAGTTGTTCTAATCCTGTCTTTATTTACAATGTGGACATTTTGTTCATCATGGATTTTTGCTTTCATTTTGATTTTTTAAAATATCGCATTAAAATATGATTTATCATGATGGTTGAGGGTTTTGGCTTCCCCCATAAACTTTGAGCCTCTCTCTCCTCTCTGGCTCTGGATCTGCCTTCACTCCTTGTCAACGGCTTGGAGCATGTAAACTGTTGCAAATTATTTAACCTATCTGTGCCTTAATTTCCTCACTATACATCGTGGATTGTAATCGTGCACCTGCTCCTCCGAGCTGCTGTGAGGATAAAATGCATCTTTATGAAGCCCTTCTGAGCTGGGGTGGTGCCTGGCACGCAGCGATCGTCACTCAGGAGGGTCACCTCTTCCTGCCAAAGGGTTAGTTCCTCGTCCCCCAGGGTGGGGAGGCCCTAGAAAGGGCCTGAGCTTTCACAAGTTTAGGTGCTTTAAGTCTGGGGCTCCCAGGGTGGTGGGGAGCAGACCAGTGAGAGTTTAGTGGGCAGAGTCCTGCCTGGCTCACCCGGCCCCATCCGTCTCTGGTGGGCTCTTCTGCTGCCGGTTGTACAGGAAGAAGACAGTGAGCACCACACCTAGGATGAGGAACACAGCCACGGTGCCCGCCAGGAGCCTGGCTGTACTTCCCAGACCCCTCTGGGGGCGGGGCTTTTCTGGAAACAAAAGACAGGGAAGAGAATTAGAGAGAGAAACTCAAATGAGCCGAGAAGAGTCAGAGATGTGAGAGAGTCAGACCCTGAGGCAGTACTCCGCCCTTGACACTCCACCCCCAGCTCCCCGGACCCACGGTGCTCCAGTTCCAGGAGGGGCTCCCAGTCAGTGTAGGATGGAGCCTCCTCCTCTAGTTCCCTATGACCCTGTGAACCCAGACCCTGCGATCCCAGACCCTGTTCTGATCCTGAGATCTGATCCTGAGATCCTGGAGGTAGAGTGAGGGTGGGGGTACCTCCTGGGCAGGCAGGGGTGCTAAGATGGGGTCCCTACCCCATCATTTCCATTTCTGGCCCTGCAGGGAAGATTCCTGTTGAGGAGTTTAATTTCTTTCCCCTCCCTATGCAATTAAACAAGCAAATGAACTAATTGGTGCTTCACCCTCCCAGCTCAGGAGAGAGAGTGAAGATCAGGAGGGAAAGGCAGGAGCTGAGAGGGTTGATGAAGAAGGGCCACTTGGGGGTGCCTCCCAGGAAACCAAACCTCTTCAATACAGATAGGTGAAAAGCCCAGAGGGCTGTAGTCTAAGGTGAGGGGCTGAGCCCACCTTCTGGACCCACCTGGCCATGGACCCAGAGGATTGTTGGGCTTGTTGAGGTATTTCACAGTCTGAGCTAGAGTCACTGGTCTGTCCCTGAAGCCCAGAAGGCTGCAGAGACTCACCCTGTGGCCAGGGGCACATGCAGCTTCTCAGCGGTCCAGGCTTGGCTGTGAAGCCACAGCTGGCCCTTCCAGTTCCTCCTTCTGCTGGGCTCGATTTCTCACCTCTGACCTTTACAACCCCAGCGTGGAGTGGGGGGTAGGGACTAAGGAGAAAATCACATACTTATGTACTTCTTTCTCTCCTTCCTCCCCGCAACCATATTACATAGAATTAAACACGGGGAGCACCTGAATAGAAATGCCAAATTGCAGTTTGCAATAACCATCATGAAGCCAATTTTCCTAAAGTGGAATTGACAAGTCCCTTTCTTTCTCTCTCTCTCTCTCTCTCTCTCTCTCCCTCTCCCTCTCCCTCTCCCCCTCCCTCCCTCCCTCCCTCCTCCATTCCAGTGCCCTGAAGGAGGGGATATCTTGCTCCCAGTAAATTTGCAACCCCTCTCTGGCCTCTCTGCAAAGGCTCTGGCCCCAGCATCCATCCTTCCACAGCTGGTGGCTGTGGCCACCTTGGGAAGACAGTTTCCTGTGTTGCCCAGGCTGGTCTCAAGCTCCTGAGCTCAGGTGAACCTTCCACCTCAGCCTCCCAAAGTGCTAGGATTACAAGCATGAGCCACCGTGCCTGGTTCCAGAGTGATCGTTCTAAACTACAAATCAGATCAGGCCACCTCCCTACTTAAAATCCTCCAAGAGTTCGTGGTCTTTATCAAAGCGTCTTAGGGCTGAGGCCTTTCACGACCTGGTTCCTGGAGGAAACGCCATGCTGCCCCCAGCCTGGACCTCTTGCAGCTCCTGGACAGGGTGCTCCTGCTTCCTTTCATGCTCAGGTGCTAGTAGGAGCCACTCTGTCTACCAGGGTCTCTCTTTCCTCCCCCTTCTTTGCCAGGCCAATCCATCCTGCAGGTTTAAGCTGGATATGCTTCCTCTAGAGAGCCCTCCCTGGTTCCTCCACCGGAATGGGGCTCCTCCTCTGGAATTCCCCTGAACTCCCTTTCCTTTCCTTTCCTTTCCTTTCCTGTCCTGTCCTTTCTTTCTCTTTCTTTTTTTTTTTTTTTTTTGAGACGGAGTCTCGCTCAGTCACCCAGGCTGGAGTACAGTGGTGCCATCTTGGCTCACTGCAAGCTCCGCCTCCTGGATTCATGCCATTCTCCTGCCTCAGCCTCCCTAGTAGCTGGGACTACAGGCAACCCCCCACCGCACCCGGCTAATTTTGTTTTTGTATTTTTAGTAGAGATGGGGTTTCACCGTGTTGGCCAAGATGGTCTCGATCTCCTGACCTCGTGATCCGTCTGCCTCGGCCTCCCAAAGTGCTGGGATTACAGGCATGAGCCCGGCCTCTTTCAGTCTCTTTTCTACAGACTGTGACTGCACGTCTGACTTGGCTCCCCAGCCCTGCACAGTGCCTGGTATGCAGAAGTGCTCAGTAAGTGTGGTGAATGAATGAAGGCCTGACTGAATGAATGTGTAGTGGGCAGTTCTGGGAGAGGGTCCCCTGGGCCTCTGGAATCTCACCTTCCACTAGGGGGAGCTCTCACCTTGAGTCCAGTCACCTCCATGCTGGATGCTACGAATTCGGTTTCCCTGGACACAGTCCAAACCTAGATCCCCTTTTCTTCTCAGCACAGCTGAGGCAGGCTGGCATTTCCAGAGGGCTAGGGTGGGAGGGGGAGCAGTAGGGAAATGAACACATACCCTGTCTGGCGCACAGAGTTCAGATTTCTCTTCTACCATGGTTGGCCCCATGGTTGACAGCTTGACGTGGGATCCAAGCAGGAAGGAGAGACAGGTTCAGGATAAAAGGCTGGGATTTCAGCCCCTACACCCTGCCTCCAGGGAACTTCTCTCAGAGGCTTTCACCCATCACCCCTCATGGACTCTGCAGCCACTTTGCCAAGAGAGGGAGGCAGCTGTCTCTATGAGGGCCCTTCATCATCCTTACGGTGAAAACAAAAACACAGCCATCCCTCGGTATCTCTGGGGGACTGGATCCAGGACCCCTGGCGAACACCAAAATCCAAGCATGCTCAAGTCCCTTATATAAAATAGTGTAGTATTTGCCTATAACTTATACACATCCTCCCATATACTTTAAATCAGCTCTAGATTACTCGTAATACCTGGTACAATGTAAATGCTGTGTAAATGGTTGTAATACCATATTATTTAGGAATAACAACAAGAAAAAGGTATACCTGTTCAGTACAGACACTACTATCCATTTTCTTTTTTTCTGAGTATTTTTGATCTGCAGTTGGTTGACTCCATGGATGCAGAACCCATGGATACAGAGGGCTGACTATATGGCGAGTGAGTCTGTGGATGCACTCGTGTGGGCATTAGGAAAACCAAAGGCTAAACAGGGCGGGATGCGGTGGGCAAGGCCTCACACAAGCCAGGGCCACAGTGGATAACTCTGATTTTTTTCCCTCCAAATTGCCCTCTCTCCCTGTCCCACCCTCTCAACATATGAGTGCAACTTCCATTGTCACCGTGGGCCTTGCCTGATCCACCTGGAGGGTCCTGCCCTGGTGGAAGAAATACTAGTGAAGAGAAAATGAGACATGGGGATAAGAAAAGGGAAATCCAAGGAGGAGAAATTGGCCTCAAGTCTCTGGCATGCAAGGCACTGTGCCAGGTGCCTTTGCTGATTTGGGGCGTATTTGATCCTACATATTGAGCCGCAAAATGAGATAATGTTGTCCCTGATGAGCAAGATAAAGCTCAGAGAGGTTAAGTAATTTGTTCAGGATCATCCAGGTAGTCAGTGGCTGAGGGCACTGGGATCCGCACCTATGTGCTACTCTCCCTGCCTCAGAGTCTTAGTATTCCTCATCCCTCACTTGGCATGGGCCTGCCATCCCCCGCTTTCATCCCTTATCAGACACAGCCCTGCCTACTCCCTGCCTACTCCCTCCCTCCCTGCCTACCAAGCCCTGGTTGCTTTGTCTCTGAGCCTCCCCTTGACAGCTGTGAGGAAGGGGCCGGGTGCTGGCCCCAGCTGGAGCCCTGGCATTGAGCCCCCAGACACTCTCTGGTTACACCGTGACAAATCGGTTCCCTGGCTCCCAGCTCTGCAGGCTTGAGGGCAGGCCCAATCACCTGCAGGCAGCCGGGTCTGGCTGTGAGAAGGGCCTGGGCCAGGGCTGGAGTGTGAGGCCCGGGAGAGCTGGAATCAGTATGGGAGGGGGGCGCCTCCAGGGAGCACTTACTGTGCACCAGGCTCCATTCTGGACCCTGTCCTTGCAATGGTCCTGGGAGGTTGACTATGTGCCTCTTGCTGTACTGCAAAAGGGCAGAGCAGTCAAGTCAGCTGTCCAGGTCCCACAGCTAGGGCCACAGCTGGACTTGGGTCCAGTTGATTAGTGAAGTCTCTCTGTCCTGTTAGTCATCAGGGCCAGGGCTCCTCTCAGTGGCTTCCCTGGGAGAGCCTGCACTCAGTCTTGGCTCAGGCCACAAGGATGGCCTCTGGGGGTCACACCAGTAACACTCCCTGGGCCTCAGTTCTCTCACCTGTCACATGGTGACAGCGCATGTGGTTTACCTGTCCCTCAGACTGAGACAGTGAAATCCACGGTTAGGCGGTAAACACAGACGGGTTCATTCTGGGGGCTGCAGGCCGCGCGCCATCGGGGCTTCTTTGCTCTTCCAGGAACAGCTCTACCCATTCACTGAGGCCTCGTGGTCGGGGAGCCTGAGGAGCTTTGGGTCACACCCAAGTAGCCAGCAATCTTCACCTGCTTCTCCCGACCACCCATCTCTCAGCCAGATGTCAGTGTTCCTGCACCCAGCCCAGACATCTAGCTTCACAGCATGCTCCCTTGCCCTACCCGTTGTTCCTCCTTCAGTTAGACAAACGTGTGCCTCACACCTCTATGTGCCAGTCATTGTGCCGGGTGTGAGGGGCTTGCCCCCTGACTAATGGAGGAGACATACACGTACACAAATAAGTACGCTATTTTGTGATTCATGCTGCAAGAGAGGTCTCTTCCCACAGAGAAGAGGGCCTTCTGAGCAGGGTTTTGATAGCATAGTAGGAGTTCACCGCAAGAAGAACATTGTAGGCAGAGTGAGGAGTGCTACTGGGGCACGTGTGTGAAATGTGGGGTATGTGAGGGACATTCCAAGTATTGGATATGGCTGGGAAATGGGTTGCAAAGGGACAAAGACAAGGAATTGGGAGGCTGGGAGGACGGCGCAGAGCATGCTCAGAGGTTTAGATTTCTAATAGGTGATATTAGGTAATATTAGGTAATGCCGCCTCTCCCTGCAGACAGAGACACTACCTTTCTCATGAACTGGACTGACCAGGGCTCTCCTGGAGTCACCTCCCCCAGAGCTCCCCAGGGCAGCCACTTGGCACTTCTGCCCCTGAAGCTGTCCTGGGTTGGTCTGCCCCCTGCTTGTCTTCTCTGATGCAAGCCACGCAGGTGTTTGTGGGGAGCCAGGAGCTCAGAGCAGACTGGATGTTTGGACTTGGTGCCTGGAGGTCAAATTGACTGGAGGAAGGGCTGATTTTACCACCCAGGGCCCATTCAGTGGTTGAGTCTGCCTGGCCATGTCTCCAGCCCATGTGTGCCGGACTGACCTTCCCCCAATGGCCAGAGAGGCAAGGGCTGGAGGCAAGGCATCATGGACAACCCTCCTGTTTTCAGAAGGTCTGGGGCAGACTCCAGCAGTCTCCCTGCTGGGAGGGCTCCCAAGTCTTATCTGAATGTCACTGTTACATTGAAACCCAACTGTGAGAACCCAGGATCCCATCCACAGGGACAGGAAGCTTCTGACTTCATAGGCTGGAGCCAGGGGACCTTGCAGACCATCAGGACTTCTGGCACACCCTTCATGCTCAGGGAACAACAGTGGCTCTCCCTGTACTCCCGTCACCTTAGCATCCAGGCTAACCTCCTCAGCCTGTCCCCAAGGCCAGCCAGGCCCACATTTTGTCCCACATGTGCCTCGCTGGGTGTTTCCAGCTTTCTCTGTCTCCATCTCAATATCTCATTTCCATTCCATCTTCCCAGAACTGCAAGCTGGGCTGGCTGCTGCACTGTCACACGTGGATGTTGTGGGAATCTCCCCTCCCCTTGCTCAGGAGGGGACATACCCATCTCCTCCTCAGTTAAGCTCATACAGGAGGGGGATCTTTCAAGTGCTTTCCTCTGATCCAGGGTGGTGAGGGAACCCACCTAGAGACTCAAAACCGAAGAAGTCACAGAGTTCTTTCCTTGACTCAGACTCAGCCAGGCCTCTGTCCTCTCCTCCTCTTAGGCTATAGGGCTAGGAGGCTTAACCCTCTTATCTACAGCCTGAGGTGGCTCTGGGCTGGCTCTGCACTGGAGCTGCTGGGAGTCCCCTGCATCCAGGTCTTTTTCTTGGGTTGGGCTCTTGGTCACTCCCTCTAGCCTGGATTGTATTTCAGCCTTGTGTCTGTTCTGTTGGGCCCCTCAGTGCAAAAAGCCTTTTTTCCTTGGCCACAGAGAATTTGCTCTGGTTCTGAACTCAGGTGGAGGTCATCTTGAAGTCCCCTTCTTCAGACCTCCTGGATGGAGGCTGGAGGCCTTGGGCTCTGCAGTCCTGCCTTCTTTTCTCCCTTGCCCGACTTCCAGCCCCTCTCCCTGGAGTAGACATAAAGTGCTTAGTTCAGTGCCTGGCACATAGTCAATATGTAATACATGGTTGCTATTTTTGCTATTAGCTCTTCAATAAATGGAAATAGATGAAGTTGCTGCTGATGCTGACGGTGATGACGTCGGTACACCCCCCCCACTCTGTGGAATTGTTGCTGCTTCACCTGTGCTGGCTCTCTGGGCCGAGTTAAACCTGTGGTCACATTATCATAATATCAATTATAGGTTTCATGTGCTTTTACTTACATTATTTTATTTGATGCCCCCACCCCTTTGCCTCTGTTGACAGATGGTAACTGGAGCTCAGAGAAGGTTGGTGAAATGCTCAGGGTCACACAGCTCACTGATGAGGGAGGTAAGGGGGGTACCCAGGCATCCTGGTTCTCAGTGCAGTGCCTGGGGCCATATGCCCCACACTGCCTCCATCTCAGTTTATCTGCAGAGGAAGATAGCTCAAGGTTGAGCTGGCCACCTTCTTAGCTGTCTAATATTGAGCAAGTCACTCAAACCCTTTGAGCCTCAGTGTTTTCATCTGTGAAATGAAATAACAGCAGGACTGTTGTCGGCCATGAGTGAGGTAATACTGCATGTTAAAGCGTGGTGCCTGTGGACAGTTGGTGCCTAGTAAGCATTGGTTCCTGAGGGCAGGGACACGCCTGCTCCTGAGGCAGACCTGCCAAGCAGCCGGGGCTCGCACCGCTGCTCTCATCCTGCCTGTTGACCTCTCTTGTCCCTGCTCTCGGCTTTCCTTAGTCCCTTCACCATCACGATCCATGGGCCACACACCCCCGACTGGTCTAGGCCTGTGCAGGCCTCAGGATTAGGGGCCAGAGCTTGCGCGTGCATGTGTGTGTGTGTGTCCGTGACCCCCTTTGGGAAGGGTTGAGGACTGTCACTTCCCACTTCACCTATGATGTTCCCTCTATCTGGAATGCTATCTCCAATGTGCACCCCCGCCCTACCACTCCCTGCCCTCCACACCTTGAGTTGTCATTAGGAGGAAGAAGGAACCTGAGCAAGGCCGACTCTGAACCCCCTCCAGGCTCAGGCCCAGCTGGAGAGAGTTACTGGGATTTCACGCACATTCCTGAGGGGAGAGGGACTATCTCCCTGTTAGGGACCCTGCCACGCAGGGACCTGACCCCCAGTCCTCTTGGAGGGGGTGACTGATATGTCACACACCCAGCCTTCCCACCCCCTCTGGTTTCCCTCTTCCCTCTCTGCCAGTTTCTAACTCTTTCCTCCCTATCTGCCTCTCACAAAGACCTTCTTTAATGGGGAAAAAAAGCACCAAATCTGCAAAAGCACAAAGTGCAGTGGGAAAGTCATGACTGGATTCTCCCCTCTCTAGCAGTGTGACCTTAACTGTGCTGAACCTTAGTTTTCTATAAAAGGGAGAAAGGGGGCTGGGTGCGGTGGCTTACGCCTGTAATCCCTGCACTTTGGGAGGATGAGGTAGGTGGATCACCTGAGGTTGGTAGTCCGAGACCTGTCTGGCCAACATGGAGAACCCCATCTCTGCTAAAAATACAAAACATTAACCAGGCATGGTCGTGGGCACCTGTAATCCCAGCTACTCAGAGGCTGAGACAGGAGAATCACTTGAACCCAGGAGGCGGAGGCTGCAGTGAACTGAGATTGTGCCACTGCAGTCCAGCCTGGGTGACAGAGTGAGACATCGTCTCAAAAAAAAAAAAGGGGGGGAGGAAGGGTAGAAATAAGTGAGGTAAGCACATGAGAGCCTGGCACTGAGCAGCACCCAGAAATAATATGAATAGGGTCAGGGTGGGGTGATGGTGGTGGTGTGATGGTAGTGGTGCAGTGGTGGTGGTGGTGGTTATGGTGGTGTTGGTGGTGATGGTGGTGGTGGTGGTGGTGATGGTGGTGTTGGTGGTGATGGTGGTGGTTATGGTGGTGTTGGTGGTGCAGTGGTGATGGTGGTGGTGATGGTGGTGATGATGGTGGTGATGGTGATGATGGTGGGGATGGTGTTGGTGGTGTTGGTGGTGATGGTGATGATGGTGATGGTGTGATGTTGGTAGTGATGGTGGTGGTGGTGATGATGATGGTGATGGTGGTGATGGTGGTGATGGTGGTGGTGGTGACGATGGTGCTGGTGGTGATGATGGTGGTAGTAGTGGTGGTGGTGGTGATGATGGTGGTAGTAGTGGTGGTGGTGATGGTGGTGATGGTGATGGTGGTGATGATGGTGGTAGTAGTGGTGGTGGTGGTGGTGGTGGTGGTGGTGGTGATGGTGGTGATGATCGTGGTGATGGTGGTAGTGATGGTGGTGGTGATGATGATGGTGGTGATTCAAAAGCAGGCTCCAGGCCGGGCATGGTGGCTCATGCCTGTAATCCCAGCACTTTGGGAGACCATAACAGGTGGATCACTTGAGGTCAGGAGTTTGAGACCAGCCTGGCCAACATGGTGAAGCCCCGTCTCTACTCAAAATACAAAAATTAGCTGGACACGGTGGGGTGCGCCTATAATCCCAGCTGCTTGGGAGGCTGAGACAGGAGAATCCTTGAACCTGGGAGGCAGAGGTTGTGGTGAGCCGAGATCGGGCCACTGCACTCCTGCCTGGGTGACAAGAACGAAATTCTGTCA
This sequence comes from Trachypithecus francoisi, assembly GCF_009764315.1. Lineage (NCBI taxonomy): Eukaryota > Metazoa > Chordata > Mammalia > Primates > Cercopithecidae > Trachypithecus > Trachypithecus francoisi. The sequence continues at coordinate 107,995,981 of NW_022681473.1, forward strand.
CAAAAAAACAGAAAAACAAAAGCAGGCTCTGCCCTTAAGGCATGGTCTGGAGCTGGGTGGAGAGGAGGAGGGAACCTGTATTTGGGCTGGTGAGAGGAGGGAATAGAAGCCTAACTGCCCCTTTCCCCACCCCAACATACATACTGCCCTGGGTCTCAGAAACAGCCTGTCCCCCAACCCCCCTGCTCCCTGTTTTGGGGACTCATCACTCTCTCCCAGTCTTGGGTGCTCAAGGAGACCCTCACCCACCCACTTGCCCCACCAAGACAGGACCTCCCTGGATGGTTTGAGGGGTGCCCTGGGGAGGGGCCACACATCCAGCTCTTTCAGGCTCTTCCCTTGCTCTCCATCTCAACAGGATTTGGCTCTTGGGGGTCCTCAACAACCCCCAAACCCCCCCAACCGGCCACCCTATCCTGCCAGCTTGAGCTTCTTGCTATGACAGTCACTGCCAATGGGTACAAGGTGTTCTTCCACCTTATTTCACCTGGGACAAGATGAGTATTTGTTTAAGAGGAATGTTGCCAGGCGTGGTGGCTCATGCCTGCAATCCCAGCACTTTGGGAGGCAGAGGCGGGTGGATCACGAGGTCAAGAGATCGAGACCGTCCTGGCCAACATGGTGAAATCCTGTCTCGACTAAAAATACAAAAAAATTAGCTAGGCATGGTGGCGTGCGCCTGTAGTCCCAGCTACTCAGGACGCTGAGGCAGGAGAATCGCTTGAACCCAGGAGGCGGAGGTTGCAGTGAGCCAAGATTGTGCCACTGCACTTAAGCCTGGCGACAGAGTGAGACTCCATCTCAAAAAAAAGAAAAAAAAAAAAAGAAAAAAGAGAAAAAGGCCAGGCGCGGTGGCTCATGCCTGTAATTCTAGCACTTTGGGAGACTGAGGCGGGTGGATTGCCTGAGCTCAGGAGTTCAAAACATACCTGGGCAACACAGTGAAACCCCATCTCTACTAAAAATACAAAAAAAATAGTCAGGTGTGACAAGGTGGGCCTGTAGTCCCAGCTACTCAGGAGGCTGAGGACAGGATAATTGCTTGAACCTGGGAGGCGGAGGTTGCAGTGAGCCAGGATTGCGCCACTGCAGTCCAGCCTGGGTGACAGGGTGAGACTCCATCCCCAAAAATAAAAAAAAATTAAAAAAAGAGGAATGTTACCAGGAAAATAAAACAGGAATGGCAGTTTCTGGAGCACCTATTTCTTCTCTTGATATAATTGATCATCCAGTCACAGACTCGCTAGAAATCTGTCAAGGTCAGCCCCGCCGGCAGAATTTGGGCTACTCGGGAGGAAGTGAAGTTCTGGCCACTGAGTGTATTCTAGTTGGGCCTCGGGGTCCCTTTGGTGGGAAATGACCTTGAAAGGTCATTGCATAGTGATAATCCTTTATGCTGGCACAGAAGTTCATGGTTTATAAAGGGTTTTCACCTGCATTCTCATGTATTTGCTTATCCTAGAAAACATGCCAAACATGGGTTGATAGAACCATTTTACAGATGAGAAAACTGAGGCACAAGAGCAAAGTGGCTTTTCCAAAGTCACTTAAGGGGAGTGTAAGCTTGCTGGGCTTTTCACTTGGATTCTGAGCCTTGCTGGGGCAGTGGTGCTCCAACTTCAGGGAAACCCACGTTTCTTTTCTTACTCAGTCTGGCATGGAGAGCTCACCCCCACCAACTTGCCTTTTGCTCGCCTGTTTACCCTCTTCTTCCAGGTAGGTCCACCTTTGCAGGGCACTTAGAAGGTAGGGAGAGGTGATTCTGGAGTTAATGAGCCATTAGCAGGGGGAGTGGAAGCATCACCCTCCCATGATCACATTAGCAAGACAGACCCCAACACCCAGGAGGGAATGGATGGAGGAGGGGACCTGAAAAGCTTAGAATTCCCAAAGTAAAAGGCCAGAAGCTGAGGGGCCTCCTGTCTTCCTGGAGTGATGGAGGTTGATGGTTGAGCTGTCTGACCATCTAAGCAGGTGGCCCTCTGTCCTCCCAGGACCCCATGCTGTGGCCTCAGTTCCTTGTGGAAAATCCCCCAAATCGAGTATATATTGAGATAACCTCAGCATGGTCTGAAGTAATTAAAATGAGAGGGGATTTAGATATGTAAATGCTTCTGTTAAAATAAAGTTGAACCCCGTGGAGTTTCTCCTGGCCTGGCCAAGGTGGAAGGCACAAATCCACCCTCCTCAGGCGGAGTTCTGGTTTGAAGGGTGCGTGTGTATTTTGACGGGTTCGGGGAGAGGAGGAGCTCCAGTACGCTGGGTTGACTGAAGACTCAAGGAAGCTGGGGAACGTCAAGACCGGAACGTATTTATGGATGTGGTGAGGAGTGGGGCAGTTTAGTTCTGGCAAGTTCCATGAGCAGCACCATGGGAAGCTTCACATCAGGGCAAAACAATCTCAAGAAAAGAAATGGGGACAGCTGCCCTCCAGGTCCTTCTTGGGGAAAAGCTGGATCTGACTGGGATTGGGGGTGGCTGTGGGCTGGGTAGGGTGGTGTGGACACCGTAATTCTGTGCACAGGCAGTGGGCATCGCGTCTCGCTTGCCCCTCACTGCAGCCCTGGGAGTCTCAGGCATTGTGGTCTCCATCTTATACTATTTTCCCCAAATCACTAAGAGACAGACTTGATGATTAAACCCAGGCCTGCATGACTCCAAGACTGGGCCCACCGACCAGCATTTGTGTGTGTCTAGGCTGTGCTTTGAGATCCCAGAGCACTAACTCAAGCAGGACTGTGGATGCTCAATGCATTTAGTAAGATACAAGCCAAAGGAAAACTGTGAGCCATGGTGGCACTTTGTTTCTTTCTAAGGGGCAGTTCGGGACAGTGTAAAGAGCATTTGGCTCAGAGTCAGAAGGCCTGGGTCCAAGTTCTGAGTCTACTGCTCACCCCGCCGTGTCGCCTTGGGCAAGGCACTGAACCTCCCTGGGCCTCGGGTGAATCATCAGCTAAATAGGCTTGGGCAGACCTGCCCCTTGGTCACCTCCCCTGGGTGATGAGGATCACGGTGCCGAGGTCCCCTTCCTGCAGGTCGAGGGGCCTGGTCTATTCTAGTGACTACTGGCGACACCTACATGGAGGTCTGTACTCCTTCCCAGTGCTGTGTATTCTACAACTTCTCCAGATCACTTCTGTTCTACAAAATCATCTTCCATAGCATCTTTTCCAGGAAGTCTTTCCTCATGAGCCTGGCCTGCCTCTGATGATGCCATTTGATCCAAACACGGTTCCCACGAGCTCAGGTTTCACCCCACCTGGGGCATTTGCTGATTCATGGGTGTACAAAAACTTGTGTGGGGCCCGGGATCCCCTGTGGAGTTAGGCTGGTGCAGTCTCCCTCTCCTGGGCGTCCTCCTGCCCTGATGCCAGGGCATATATGGCTCTGCCTTTCACAGTTTCTGTGGCAGCAGGCAGAGGGTAGGGTCACAGAGTGGTTAGAGACACGGCTTCTGGGGCCAGACTGCCTAGGTTTAAAGCCCAGCTCCTCAATGGCTTTGGGGACTCTGGGAAACTGTCCACGTCTTCATGTCCCTGTGTTGGGGGTGATAGTAATAGTGATAATACCTACCTCTGGGGATGGAGGTGAGGATTCTGTGTTATAAAGTATGTTGAGGGCCGGGCGCGGTGGCTCAAGCCTGTAATCCCAGCACTTTGGGAGGCCGAGACGGGCGGATCACGAGGTCAGGAGATCGAGACCATCCTGGCTAACACGGTGAAACCCCGTCTCTACTAAAAAATACAAAAAACTAGCCGGGCGAGGTGGCGGGCGCCTGTAGTCCCAGCTACTCCGAGGCTGAGGCAGGAGAATGGCGTGAACCCGGGAGGCGGAGCTTGCAGTGAGCTGAGATCCCGCCATTGCACTCCAGCCCCGGCGACAGAGACTCCGTCTCAAAAAAAATAAAAAAAAAAAAAAAATAAAGTATGTTGAACAGTGCCTGGCACTTAGGGAGTGAGGGAGTGATATTGTAAGTCTTAGCTGTTTTTTTTTTTTTTTTTTTTTTTTTTTGAGATGGAGTCTGACGCTCTGTCGCCCAGGCTGGAGTGCAGTGGCCGGATCTCAGCTCACTGCAAGCTCCGCCTCCCGGGTTTACGCCATTCTCCTGCCTCAGCCCCCGGAGTAGCTGGGACTACAGGCGCCCGCCACCTCGTCCGGCTAGTGTTTTTGTATTTTTTAGTAGAGACGGGGTTTCACCATGTTAGCCAAGATGGTCTCCATCTCCTGACCTCGTGATCCGCCCGTCTCGGCCTCCCAAAGTGCTGGGATTACAGGCTTGAGCCACCGCGCCCAGCCTCTTAGCTGTTTTTAAAATATCTTGAGTCACTCTGTAATTTCCAAACATCATGTAAATGTAAAGAATTCTTACTGTTGTTAGGCTCCTGGGACTCAATTTCCCCATTTGAGAGTTGCGGAGAACGATCTTTGAGGTTCCATCTAGTTCCAATGGTCTGTAATTCTTGGATAGGTAGTTAGACCTCTTGCTTGGGGTTTGCATGAGTTGAATTACAGGGACAAAAGAATAGGGCATGGAATAGGACACCCATGAGCCCAGGCTTTGGAAAGGAGAATTTGACCTCTGGGAGGTGACAGCAGAAAACGAGAGGAGGCAGAGGGTTTCAGAGGGAGAAGCTTCCCAATCAGGGGACTTTGGGTACTATCCTTATCCCAGAGCCTGCAGCCAGCTGGGGGCTCTAATTCCCACTGGGGCTTGGGTGTGTCTTCAGAAAAAGTATCATGTGAGAGACCTACAGTTTTCATTGATCAAGCCCGCAGATCTTCCTAGGGTGAACAGATACTTCTGTGGAGGAAATCCAGGAGACAGACAGCCTCAACCTTTCTTGTGGGGTGGGGGTCTGTCCTCACCACCCCACACTCCTTAAGTGGGCTGTCGGAGGAGACAGGGGGAGCCTGCTCCTACCATGGTTTTCTCTGGAGCCCCTTCTCTGCTCCCCTGTCATGGGGGTTTGGATTGTTTATTTCGTTAGAAGAGCAGCTCCTTCTCTTCTCTTCTCTCCAGGGAAGGCAGAGTGGGTCACTCTCACAGTGAGGGATGAGACCATGCCCACCCCAATTCTCCCACTCTCACTGCAGCTGCTGCCCACCAGACTTCTCTGGAAGCTGCCCTTGGCCACTATCACCCCAGGCACCTGGGCTCAGGATCAATTGCAGTAGATCAGGGAGATGGAGTGGGGTGCGGTGATTCATCACTGTCAGGGCTGTCTAAGAGCTCCGGGGCGAACCTGCTACCCATCCCTGCTGCTTTGTCTTCAGGAGCAACTTGGGAGAGGCCGCCAGGCTCCCATCTTCCATCACCCAGGCTCTTTGTTCCATATGCGGAGAGGGGTCATGGGATCAGAGAGGCAAGGCCTTGCTCAAGGTCAGCTGGTGAGAAGTGGCAGAGCTGGTTGCAGAGCCCAGTCCCCTGTCTCCTAGTCCAGGCCTCTAGCCAGCATATTACCTCCCTCCTGTCAGCTGCCATCCAGCCCTGACCACCTGCCCTTTTCTTCCAACCCATTATAGTCAACAAGGAAAATCTCATTTAGTGTGGCTTACTGTCCCCTGTCCTTCTTGTCATTAACCCCCCAGGAAGTTTCCATTGCTTAGGATCAATTGTGGGGACCAGAGGAAGGTTTTCCAGTGAACCCCACCTGGTGTGGTCACCATGACACCTCGAGGCCGCATGCCAGTCACTCTGTTGTGCCTCAGGACTCCTGTTTCCTGATGGCTGGCTTGTCCTTCCTGTTCCTCTGGGATTCCCCCAGAGCACATCTCCTCCCCCTCCTCCTCTGGCTCCACCCATCCTGTCCCAGCCTCTCCAGTGCCTCCTAGGCCACCAGAACAGGGATGTCTCCTAGAGGGCCCCAGCCTGGCTGACTAGATACACATCAACCCTTCCTGTTGAGCTCCAGGGGCCTTCAAACACTCTGTTCTAAAAGCCTTGGAACCTTTCAAAATCCTACATCTCTGATAGTCATATGAAAAAGTGCTCAACATCCTTAGTCATGGGGAAATGCAAATTAAATCATAATGACATACCACTATGCCCTTGCCAGAAAGACTAAAAACTAAAAGGATGGATGGCACCAAGAGTGGGCGAGAAGCAGAGCCATGGGAACTCTCTTACGCTGTTGGTGGGAGTGACATTGGCACAATCACTCTGGAACACTGACTGTGTCTACTAACCCTAGTTCCACTCCCAGCAGAAATGAGGATGATGGGCCCCAAAGTTACATACAAGAATGTTTGTAACAACTTTATTCATAATTGTCCCAAACTGGAGACCGCTCACATCCCCACTGATGGTAGAAGAGAGAGGCACACTGTGGCCTTTTCACACTTTGGGATAATAATACACAGCAATGGACAACAGACCTCATGGGTGAGGCTTACAGACATCATGTTGAGTGAAAGCTGCAAAAATAGTATACTCGATTCTATTCTATGTATAGAATAGACTAGATCTGACTCCATTTCTGTGAAGTTCCAGAATGGGGGTCATGCCTGGGAGGGAGCATGAATGACTCACAGTCTTGATCCGGGGGTGGTGACATGGGTGTGTACAAATGGAGCTGAACCCCTAAGATCTGCGTGCTTTACTGTTGTTACCGCGTGCTTTACTGTTGTTACTGTATTCCTCAATAAAAAAGCTTGAAAATGAAAAATAACAAAGTACCAAAACCTTACACATGATCCTGGTAAGTAAAAATGATCACTGTTGAGACCTATCCTCTCGCTTCCCATGTCAGACGGCTCCTGGGGCATTTCTGTGGATGAAACTGTAGAAGGCACTGGAAGCCTTTGCTCTGGGGTGAATGTGGCCTCACGTTCCTGCAACTGGCCTCATGCACCCTGCAGGAGGGTGGCCCAGTGCGGGGATCCCAACACAAACCTGCCCTGAGGGGCACATCCCAGTTCCTCCAGACCCGTGCCCCTCCACAGGCTGGTGGGTCATGGTATGAGATGATGTAAATCAGAGAGAAAATAAGGGAGTGGTGCTCACGACGTAGCCAGGAAGGCACAGAGCTGGGATCCTACCTGGAACTTGGCAAGTGTCTTACTACTTGATGTTGTTTCCATGACAAGTTCTGTTTTCCCGCTTAGGGCAGATACACAGTGGTGAAAATAACAGTAAGCAAGAATACTATCCTAGTTCAATGCAGCTGAGCACTCAGTCTGTTCTAGGTGTTCTGCTGAGTGCTTTTACAAGGAGTCAATTCTCCTTTCATCCTTACAGCCATCGGTGGCGAGTATCCTTATTACCTGCTTTACAAATACCTTACTCCATATATGAACTATCTTTATACATCCCAGTAGTCTACTCACATAGATTGAGAAATAAAATTCAGGGAAGGCAGGCACCTTGCCGAAGTTCTGCAGAGCTGATAGGTGGTGGAACCAGGGGTTAATCAAGGTCAGTTTGACTCTAAGGCCCTGTCTCTTTCCTTTCACCAGGTTTTCTATAAATGTCTGCTGTGGACCAAACTGATGGAATCAGCATCCAAAAGGAATGCCACAGGCTCACCAAGATAAAACATTGCAGAGATGCATGAAAATTACATTTGGGGAGTAAATAGGCAGCCCAAGTACAGAGTTAAGAAGATCTGCTTAGAGGTGGCACACATGAAAACAACTCAAAGGTTTACTTGCCCATCCAAATATCCATCCATCCATCCATCCATCCATCCATCCATCCATCCACCCACCCACCCATCCACCCAACCCCCTCCTGCCCCCAGAAGTTTAACCACCAGGATTGAGCCCCTCTGTGTCCCATGCCAACCTCTTAAAGTTAGATGGGTTGGCTGTGCCCAGTGTGTAAGAGGGGGTAGGCCAGGTTCAGGGAGGACACACAGACAATTCCTCACCCCTCCACCCCCATCCCCTGCTGGTCAGACCAGTTCCAGGGACCAGTATTTAATACCTGGCCCTCAGAATGGGAAGGAGATGGCAATGTGTGTGTGTGTGTGTGTGTGTGTGTGTGTTTGTGTGTGTATGTTTCTTCAGGAACACCTTTTTTATTTTTTTTGAGATGGAATCTCGCTCAGTCACCCAGCCTGGAGTGCAGTGGCATAATCTTGGCTCACTGCAACCTCCGTCTCCCCAGTTCAAGCAATTCTCCTGCCTCAGCCTCCTGAGTAGCTGGGACTACAGGCGCCCACCACCACACCCGGCTAATTTTTTGTATTTTTAGTAGAGACCGGGTTTCACCATATTGGCCAGGCTGGTCTCAAACTCCTGACCTTATGATCTGCCCACCTTGGCCTACCAAAGTGCTGGGATTACAGGTGTGAGCCACTGCGCCCGGCCCAGGGACTTTTTTAAAAAATAGACTTAAATTTATTTTTTATTTTTTTTTTGAGATTAAGTTTCACTCTTGTTGCCAAGGCTGGAGTGCAATGGTGTGACCTCGATCCACTGCAACCTCTGCTTCCCAGGATCAAGCGATTCTCCTGCCTCAGCTTCCTGAGTAGCTGGGATTACAGGTGCCCACCGCCACACCCAGCTAATTTTTTGTATTTTTAGTAGAGATGGGGTTTCACCATGTTGGCCAGGCTGGTCTTGAACTCCTGACCACAGGTGATCCACCCACCTTGGCCTCCCAAAGTGCTGGGATTACAGGCGTGAGCCACCATGCCTGGGTAACAGACTTTTTTTTTCTTTAAAGAGCAATTTTAGGCTCACAGTAAGATTGAGTAGAAGGTACAGTCTATGGGAAATAGACTCCCTAACTCCACATAGGTATGGCCTCTTCCACTATCAAAAATCCCACACTAAAAATAAAAGGAAAAACATTCTACACCAGAGTGGTCCATTTGTGGTAGTTGGTGAGCACACACGGACACACTGCGACTGGTCCATAGGTAACTGGGGTTGTTTGATGTTGGTGTGAGGGCTTGCTCTGAGCTGGCCATTGTGACAATGCTTTCCCACAGCTACTGATCAGTGGAGTCAAGACTTGAACCCAGGTTTGCCTGACTCTGAAGCCCAGGCTCCTAACAGCTGTGTTGCTAAGTGGCCTGATGATGATAGCATAGGTTTAAATATCTGAAAAAGTGGTTTGGTGAGGAGTAGCTATCTTCCAGTATTTGAAGGACTATCCCAAGAAGGCTAGATGGAGTTATTCTGTGTAGCTTCCCAGGAAAAATCTAGACGACCAATGGGTGAAGCTTAGGGGAGGGAAATTTTGTCTGCATAGAAGGGTAGCCCTGTGGCATCAGGGCTTATTTTGAGAGGCAATGACTTGCCCAGCACCAGAGGCTGGGCAAATTTGGAGGGAAACCCCTGTCTTGGGGAAGGTTGGGCTTCACCACCTGAAAGGTCTCTTTCATTTTGATTGATTTATTTTAAGACACAAGATCTCACTCTGTCACTTATCCTGGGGTGCAATGGTACAATTAGAGCTCACTGCAGCCTCCAACTTCTGGGCTCAAGCGATCCTCCCACCTCAGCCTCCTAAGTAGCTGGGACTGTCACAGGTGTGTGCCACACCTGGCTAATTTTTAAAATCTTTGTAGAGATGCAAGTCTTGCTGTGTCACTCAGGCTAGTTTCAAACTCCCAGCCTTAAGCGATCCTTCCACCTCAGGTCCCCAAAGTGTTGGGATTACAGGTAGGAGCCAGCATGCCCAGCTAAAAGGCCTCTTTTGACTCTCATTTTGATCAGTTCAATTTGGTTCGGCCTCTGTTGAGCACCCACTCTGTGCTAGCTCTGGGCTGGGTACTGGGGATGAGTAAGCCATGATCCCAATGCTTGCTTCGGCAGCACATGTACTAAAATTGGAACGATACAGAGACAATTAGTATGGCCTTGTGCAAAGATGACATGCAAATTTGTGAAGCATCACATTAAAAAAGAAAAAGACAAGATCCCAGCCCTCAAGGGGCTGCCAGCCTACATTGGAAGGCAGCTTGTGCCGTTCTGTTACTTGCTGTCCCTTTTCGCCCTGGAAGCCATAGGGGCTCTCAGGGATGAGGGTCCCAGGAGTGTTGCAAAATGAAAAGGAGCTGGCTACTGAGGGGATGGTGGGCATGAGCAGAAGATCAGGCTGGGGAACCCTGGCCAGCTGGTCTCTGGTTCAGTCATCCCCAAGGAGGTCTTTACTCACTGTGGAATGGAAGAGGCCTTTGTTAGGGACCTTTGGGTTTGTCCTCAGGCAGAGAGTGGAGGACTCTAAGAGCACAGGCCCTGCCACCCTCCCCTTCCGCCTCTCTCAGAGGGTCCTCCCTCATCTGCCTAACAGGGATATGGGGCATCATCACCTTCCTTCATGAAGCACATTCACTTCTCCTAGGTTGACAGCATCATGGAGCAAGGAGCTCCATTCAGAGAGGGCCTATGGGACCTCCTGCCTGGGCTCTTTCATAATCCCTCTTCCCCTTCTGGAAGATGCCCAGGGACCAAGCGCCCATAGGTGGTCTACACCCCAAAAACCTGCTTCATGAGGATTACGGGTGTGGCGCCATCCTGCCCCCTACTTGCCTCAGGTGGTGACCTCCATTGCAGTCACTGTCATCTGGGATCCCAAGTCTCACAGGTGACGATGATGATGAACATGAACGTGATGGATGACAACTAATGATGTCAACAATAAATAGCATTATTCAGCACTCAAACCCTATGTGTGCTAATTCACGGAATCACCCAACTCCCCACCCCTTCAGTCCCATTTTCCTATCTCAAGACCCGCCTCTTCCTCAGGACTGACACCTGGGGTGGCCTCTGCCTCCACGCTGGCTATCCATTTGAATCTCCTGGGTAGCTTATTAAAAATATGCCTGTTAGGGCTGGAAGCGGTGGATCACGCCTGTAATCCCAATACTTTGGGAAGCCGAGGCGGGTGGATCACAAGGTCAGGAGATGGAGACCATCCTGGCCAACATGGTGAAACCCTGTCTCTACTGAAAATACAAAAATTAGCTGGGCGTGGTGGCGCATGCTTGTAGTCCCAGCTACTGGGGAGTCTGAGGCAGGAGAATCACTTGAACCAGGGAGTCGGAGGTTGCAGTGAGATGAGATCGCACCACTGCACTCCAGCCTGGTGATAGCGCGAGACTGTATTAAAAAAAAAAAAAAAAAAAAAAGCCTGTTACCAGGCACAGTGGCTCACACCTATAATCCCGGCACTTTGGGAGGATTGCTTGAGGCCAGGAGTTTGAGACTAGCCTGGGTAACATAGGGAGACCCCTGTCCCTACACAATAATAATAATTATAATAATAAAAATAAGACTAGCTGGGCATGGTGGCAAATGCCTGTAGCCTACTTGGGAGGCTCAGGCAAGAGGATTGCTTGAGCCCAGGAGGTCGAGGCTGCAGTGAGCCGTGATTGTGCCACTGCACTCCAGCCTGGGTGACAAACCAAGACCCCGTCTCAAAAAAAAAAAAAAAAAAAAAAAAGTCTGTCTAGGCCCCAATCCCAATCCCAGAGGCTCTGACTCTATTGGCATGGGACGAGGCCTGATTTTTAAAAATCCCCAGATGATTCTGGAGTGTAGCCTGAGTTAAGTTATTTGCGCTCAATGGGGCCTGTGATGTATGTTGATGATTGATGCCCTACAGCTGGTTCTCAAGCCAGGCAGCCAGCCCTGTGCTTTTCTCCATGGCGCTCAAGATGAGCTTGGATGCCAAGTTGCCAGAAGGGCCAGATCAGATGAGGCCCCAGCTCCTGGAGTGTCTGTGTGTGCTATGTGTGTGCTGTGGGAGGCATGGTTGGCAGAAGGGAGGCTGGGGTGAGGACATTGCCTGCAGCCCCTCATCTGGTAGTTGTTCTGGGGATGGGGAGTGGAAACGCAGTCCCCCATAGAGAGAGACTTGGTCTAGCTCTGCCATCAAGCCTGTAAACCAGGGGAGAAAATAGGATCTGGGGTCCAAGAAGCCAACATCTGGGTAGAACCCAAGGACTGCTCTGCATAGTGCTGCTCTGCATAGTGTCTGGAGGATGTGGGGGCAGAGCCTCCAGCTGTGGGCACTGGCACAGAGTGCCGGTTTCAGAAGCAGGTCTAGCTGGCGCTCCCCTCAAGTGTTAAGAGGGCTTTCCTCCTCCAACTTTCTCACCCAATCCATGTCCTTCTCATTCTTCAAACCATGTCAGATAGAACCTTTTCCAGGAAGTCTTCCCTGATGAGCCCCATCTGACTCTGACAACTCCACTTAACACCAATAGGGATCCTGTAAACTCCGTTTATATCCCACTGGGGGTTCTTGTGCTTTGTGAGGGAACAGAAGCTTGTACTAGACCTAGCATCCTCCCAGGAGTCAGGCTGGTGCCATCCCTTCCCCTGGGTTCCTCCCCTCCTGCTGCTCTCAGGATGTGGCTGTGCCCTTGAGCATGTTTGGCACACACTTGGGCCAAATCGTAGTTTCCTCTCTAGATTTTAGTTCTCCATGTGCAGAATGAGTGTGTTGGAGTAGATGATCTCTTTTAGAACAACTAATGTAAGATGGTAAATTCTCAAGGCTGCCAGAAATACTCTCAACAGATCTCTGTCTGGAGAACTCGTACACATCCTTCAAGGTCCAGGTGAAATGTCACTTCAGACCCTCCCAAACACAATGACCCACTCCTGTCCTGTGCTACCCCAGCACTTTACACACAAGTCTGCGACAGCCTGTGGCAAGGATGGCACTGGCCATTTTGGAATCAGGGATACCCAGCGTTCTGAATTCTTTAGAGCTGGGATGCTGGGTGTGGCTGTCACAGCATTGTAGTCCCAGAGTGGCCAAAAATGTGTTGTAAATGAATAAATGAATTCCTCAATTCATCAAATTTATCTCCTTAACCGTCTGCAACCAGGAGTGGGTAGGATAGGGGAATGGAGAGAAAGGCCTCTACGGTCTCCAGAGAGGAGCTTAGTCCCAGGCCACCAAGATAGGCATATGGTGGACACGTCCCAGGGGGACCTTAGACACTCAGACAGGTGCTGCTTCCAGGCCTTTGGTCCTCTGCTCTGCTGAGGGTGGTGTTGGAGGGATGGAGGCAAGGGTTGTGGTTTGGGCAGAAGGAGCCACAGCCTAGCAGAAAGTTCTTCCAAGGCCCAACTGGACTAGAAGACTAAGAGTATGGCCCTGGACTCCCAGTATCCTTTGGGCCGGGATGTCTGTAAGGGGACATCCTGGCACCGAGGCCTGGGGAAGGGACTGAGTCTGGCTTCTCCAGCCCAAAGCTCTGTCCAGAGGGGTTGTGCCTGAGACTAATCGGCTTGCTCTCCTTCCGCTACTGGAGAAAGTCTTGGCTAATTTGCCGGAACACTCTAGTTAAATGCCAATTAGGATGTTCTGTCCACTGCTCTCTTCCAATATATTAATAATGTAATTAAGCATTTATAGCTTGCACAAATTAAAAATTAACTTAAATGGACAGCCTGGAAAACTGAGGAAGTGACCACTTAAACAACCCATTTGCATCTCATTCGAATATCAACATCTAAACACAGGCGCTTCTAGGATGCTGGGTTTGGCCTTCCAGAGGAAGCTCAGCCAGCTGCCAACAGCTGCTGGCTTCTCCTTCTGCACGCCTACTTCTGCCTGTCCAGCCCCAGTACTGGGTGTGGAGGATGTGACCTTGCCCACAACAGGCAGGAGGGTTTTCTGCTAAGCAGCCATCTTGGCTCTATCATTCCTACCCCCTCCCTTTCCCAGGGGTCGCTGGTGTGGATTTCAGTGAAAGGAGATGCTACTGGGTGCGGGGGGTGATGGAGGGATGGCTGGGAAGGGGCAATCTCTGAAGCCCCTGCCACTCCCACCCCCAGGATCAATTTGTCCTGCATTCCAGCCCAGGAGATGGGAAGCAGATGGTGCTGGTGGGCAGAGTGGGGAGGTAACCAAGGAACAAGAAGACCTTCTCTCCCAACAACCAGCCCCCGGGAGAGAAATGGGGGACACAGGAGGGGTGGGTCACAGGGAGAGCTTGCAGGGGCTAGGGCTGGGCAGTATCTTCGAAATAGAAGATGAAAGGATAAAGCTCTCAGCTCTTCTCCATCCCCAGGGACCTAACACAGCAGGTGTGACACTGCTGGTTTTCTTCTCCAAACAGTCACAGGAGGGGACATGGCAGGAACAGGACAGCAGGAGTGGGTGACAGGGGAACTGGAGTCTGGGGCAGGAGGCACCCGTACCCCCAGGAGGGCGCCAGCCGGTGCAGGGCTCTCCTTCTTTGCTGTGTGCACCCCCAACCCTCTCAGGCCTTACTTTCTTAAAGGCCTTCCTCTGTCTGTGGACGCCCACCCCTCCATCTACAATGCTGCCGTCAAAGTCCACAGTCTTCTCACTTGCATGGAAGATGGTTCCGGGGCAGCCTGTGAACAGTCTCCCTCAGGGCCCCTGCTCCTCTGGAACCCTGGAACCTGGGCATGGGGTGGGGGTCCCTTCCCCTCACCATCCCTCTGTGCCACCCCGGCCAGCTCCACCCCTTCCCCGTCCCCACTGCCATGGAACAGGGCAGTGATGGGATGCAAACCAGTTTGTTTTAAACACTTTATTTATAAAAAAGTACATTTTTTTTCCTCAATACATTTTCAACCCATCATTTTTTTTTTAATACAAGTAAAAGGGGGTGATGCAAACACCCCCAGGTCAGAACCAGGAGGATCTGCTGGGTTGTCCCCGGACCAAAGGCGGAAAGGGCGACAAGACGCCAAAGCAAGGTAGCGCATCACGCTTGGAGGGGAGGGTGGCAGCTTCTCCTGGATTCTCTTCATTTATACAAAAAAGGAAAACCAATTTTTTTCGACCAAGAATCCCATTCCTCACAGCAGGGGTCAGAAGAGCAGCAGCACCAAGTGGGACAGGGGCTCCTCCTGGCCTTGCAAGCTGGGCAGTGTTGGCAGCGGTGGCAGCAGCAGAGGCCTGGGCACCCTCACCACCTGCGCCGCAGCACAGGGGCCTGCCTCCTGGCATCCCTGGCACTAGGCGGTGTGTGAAGCCGCTCTGTGGATGTGGGGACCTGGGGTGCCCCCACCTGCCCCTCCCTAGGAGAGGATTTCTGTTGGCAGTCAGGCTTTGGCGGTCTCTGTCTGGACCCGAGGCCTGGGAGCACTCCCCTCCTCCCAGAAGAGGGGACACCCGTGTCTGCTTGGCTCAGCAGAGCTGCCCACACCCACCTAACACAATTCCCAATTTCTCTGCTCTGACGAAGGCAGTAAAGTTATTGCACCAGTGACTTGGGCATGTGGGGGTTGGCTGGCAGAGGGGGCACATGCCCAGGAAACAGGGCCCCTATGAGGCTCTCTTATAGCCCGGGCACTGGGAAATCTTTTTTTCTCCTTAAGGGCTTTCAGCAGGATCAGACCATTCCCTCTGCCACATCTGTGCTGAGTGGCCATGTGGCTGTGCACGCATGCGTGTGCACGTGTGTGTACACACACCTGTGCATGGGTATGTTGGAGGTGTGAGTGTGTCCACTGTGGGCACGTGTGCTAGGTCCGAGGTGGTCGCACTTGCAGGCCTGTGTTCACCTACTCTATGCTGCTGCTTTTCAGACCCTTCTGATAAAAGGGGACTTGGATGGTTGTTACACATTAGAACAATATCAAAATCTGTAAGGAAACAGGGGCATGGGTGTGGGGCGGGGGCAACAAGAGGCAGGATGACAACTGGGGAGGCCTTGGCACAATTAATACCAAGTTTATTTCATTTCCAGCAAAGCAGAAGCTCAGCTCATGCTGTGGGCATGGAGGAGAAGCAAAGCGTCCTCATCTCTCTGCTGGGGTAGACCTCCCTTTTGCCAGCTGACTGTGTCTGTGGGCCCAGCAGCAGTGCCCACCTTCCCACAAACTTGGTGCACAGAAAACCTCACATCCCTAGGCCCAAGTGCTGACCCCTGCCTCATGCCCACGCTCAGCCCAGGCTGGCAGCTGCTCGGTGGGTATGCTGAGGCTGGGCCCCTGGCAAGTCAGGAGCCTCCTACGTGGCCCAGGCTACATGGACCCCAAAATTTGTGCTTTGCTTGTAGGGAGGGTGTGGAGGTGTCTTAAGGGGGAACTCAGTGCTTTGGCTGGGCTTGGGGCCTTCAAAGTCCATCACAGAATGGGGAATAGGGTGTGGGAGTGCAGGATAAAGGAGATGCAGGAGGAGACAGGGACAGGAAATGCCTCTATCAGGCAGGCCCCCTGGGATTGCCTCTTGCCTGGGGAAAAAGGGGACCAAGCAGAGGGGCCAGAGTGGTGTAAGGTGGGATGGGGCAGTGATGTAATGTGGAACAGGTCCCCTGCCCTGGGGGACACTAATACTGCAGGGAGAAGCAGCCCAGCTCCTCCACCTCCCTCTGCCCTGTGGCTGGAAAGACCCCCATAATTTTCTCCCCTAACTTCAGCCCATCTAGTACCCCAAATGTGAAGAGGTGGGTACGCCGCACCAGGGCTGGCATGGCTTCAGACTTCTGCTACGTGGCTACTGGGCAGCCTGGGCTGGGGCCAGGGCAGTGAGGGCCAGACAACGATGGCCCACCTGCTGGGCCCAGGGTTGCCAGGGCAGAAATGGAGCTGGCTGGGGGTTCAATAGCAGCACCAGGGAGGGGAGGGGAGGGACTGGGGGGCTCCCTTAGGAAGCCTATGGCAGGGTGGGTCAGTGCCCGTGGGGCACAGAGTGGTCTGCCTCCCTCCTCCCCAACACTTGCCATCCTGCAGAGTCCCTGACACCCTGGGGTGAGTTAACTGGGATCCCAGTGGGCAGGCATGAAGGGCCGCGATGCCTGCCTCTCCATCCCAGGGTCCATCCCATGGGCATGCCTGTCTAAAGTCTAGAGTGCCGGGGAATCTGGAAGCAGATGGAGGAACTGAGGCACTTTGAGCTGGGGGACTGAGAGAGGGCTGGGAGGGGTCTTCCTCCGTTATATACATGGGAAGACCCAGTCTGGGGTGGCTGATAGGAACTCAATGTCCCATTCAAGAAGTGAATCTGCACTCAAAGGGAGGGCTTTTCCCAGGCCTTCCCCTCATCCCAGAATGGGGACCAGGGTATGGCTGCGCAGGAGGTGGCCTAGCGGCCCCACCCCCCTCACTTTCTGCCAGGCCCCAGGCTTTGACAATGGCCTTTGTGTGTGAGGCATCCTATGGACTCCTCAGTCCCTCAGACTGTGTTTGCAGAGCTTCTGCCATGTGGGCTTCCTTCTCCACTGCCCTCCGTGTGGACGTGTCTTCACTTCTGCAGGTGGTTCCCCCTGGGATCCCAGCCCGACTAGCCAACAGAACCAAGTGTTGCTGGATAAGGGAGAAATCAGAGAAACCTCCATGCTGTAAGAAGCAGTTTGGGGTGGGCCTGAGATCCTAGGGTGGAGGCACCGAGGGCTGCCCCCATTCTCAGCTTAAAGGGGGAACCAGGTGGAAATAGATGGGTGGGCCTTGGGCAGTGTCAGGATGGGGCAGGGCATGGGACCCCAGGGGAGAGCAGGCAGAGAGGAGCAGTGTATGCATGTGTGTGTGTGTGTGTGTGCGCGCGCACGTGTCAGCAGAGGCAGAGAGCAAGTGTGGGCCGGAGCCCATCTGGACCCCCTAATGGAGGGGGCACATTGGGGATAAAGAGGGAAGGCATCAGAGCTAGGCCAACTCCACTCTCTGTGGGCCAATGAGGAAAAAAAATGTAAAACCACCCTCAGCAGGAAAACACTGCCCAAGGCCCCGCTTAACAAACAAGACTCCCTGGGAACTGGGGAGAAGCCGCACCCCTCCCCCTACCTTTTGGGTACACCGGCTGTCTAGACCCAAGGTCCAAACTCCCGGATGCATCGGCTTTCACTGGTGGGTGTTGGGTTCCCTCTCCCCGGGAGGAGGAGCAGCATCTGGGGGTGTGGGAGGCTTTTCCCTCTTGGGGCCCCCTGAGCCCTTCACCCCCAGTGAAGAAACGCAAACAAATTCCAGTGTTGGGGGGCGGGGGAGGCTGGCTCCCCAAACCCTGGAGGGATGCCCAGGTACACAAGACGAGGACAGGGCTCCCTACACAGAGGGCAGGCGGGTGGGGCCCGTGGGTGAGGCCCGTAAAGGGACGATACAGTAACACTAAAGCCACAGTCGAACACAACACCATGGGGAAGGGCTGAGGAGAGGGAGGAAATAAAACACAAAGCCAAGTCGTGGCTGCCCTGGGCTCCCCTGGCCCCCCAGGAGTTCGGGGCTGGTTTTGGGCAGCTGGGCAAGTCTCTGTTTAGCTCCTGGAGTGGGAGGTGGGGAGCGTGCGGGGAGGGGCTGGGGAGGAGCGGGCACAGACAGAGGCTCTGGAAGGGGGGCTACACGTACCACTCCTTCTTGGAAATGAAAGACCCGTCATTCTGAGAAACCATGTTCTCAGCCAAGTCCAGCTGCTCAGGGTCGTACTGGTAGCCCAGAGTCCGGTCCCCGTAGCCGTCCTGACGGGCCTCGGCCTCATCCACGGTGAAGTAGGGCCGCTTGGCGTCCTCGTCATATTTGGGGTGGGGGCCGCCCACCTTGCGCTCGCCCCCTCCACCGCCCTCCTCCTCTTCCTCCTCCTCATAGCTGCTTCCACCCAGCGGGCCGGCCTTCTTCTCGTCGTCCGAGTCGTCGGGGTACTGCAGGTTCTGCGCCATCGGCGGGTGGTGCTGAGGGATGCCTGCCTTGCTGTAGCCGTTACCATACACGTGCTTCTTGGTGCTGTAGTCACCCTTGAAGGTGTGCCGGCGCCGCCGCAGGGCGACCACGATCCCGCCGACCACAATCAGCACCAGCAGGACGCTCCCCGCCACGCCCCCAATGATGGCCGTGGGCACCGGCCCGGCGCGCCGCCCATGTTCGGGAGGAGACGGGGTGTAGGGGAATTCTGGGTAAGGAAAAGAGATGGAGGGGACAGCATCAGCGTGTGCTCCTGGGGTGTCGAAGGGGTGGGAGGGAGGCGGGGGCCAGGGAAAGGAGAGGCCAGGAAGGACAGGCTGTCTGCACCCCAGGTTTGAGCAGCTCCAGTTCGAGGCCCCGCAGCACCCCACCCTTCCTGGAGCCCTAACATGCCGCAGCGTTGGTAGCTGGAGTGAGACAGGCAAGAGGAGAGGCAGAAGGCAGTACCCACAGCACCAGGGCCTTCCATCCCCACTGCCCTTGGTGTGGTGCTGGCCCAGCTGGATCCCCATTCACGGTGCAGTGAGACACATGTGCCACTGCCAGCTTCAGCACACTGTCCACTCGATGCCATTCACTGCCACAACCCTGAGGAGGTATGCCATTCATTCTCATTGGCTATCCGAGGAGCTGAGGCTTGCAGAGGTGAAATAACTTGCCTGAGGTCACCCAGCAATAATGCAACGTTGCTTTTCCTGCACATAGAACGTGTGCAAATGTCACCGATACCCCTCTGCCAGACACCTGGCAGTCACTGCGTCCCAACCTCATCGCCTTGGCTTCCAAGACCCAGAACCAGGAGCCACCTAGGTGTTCTGCACCTGATTTTGTCTGCCTGTGGGGCACAGGGAAAACAGGTTCCCAGGCACTGGCTCAGGAGATGCCCTGTGAGTGCCAATCAGCTGCCAAGGTGCCAGAAACCAGGGCTGTGGTTCTTGGCTGTGGTCTGGGCCTGCAGGGCAAGGTGGGGGCCTGGTAATGCTGCCAGCCTGGGTTATAAGTGTAAGACACCAGCATGGCAGGGCACGAGCACAGCGCAAGGACAGCAGAAATGCGGGTGAAAGCACGTGCGTGTGTGCGTGTGTGCCAATGTCGAGTACACACAAGTGGGCACATGCACAGGCACACACCCTTGCCATCACAGCAAGCCTGTCACTCAGGGATCACATGCCGGGAGGGCCCGCACGCCTGTGCTGACATGATGAGCGTGAACGGGCAAATCTGTATGCTCAGTGGACACAGCCAAAACAAGGAGGCAGGAAAGGTGAAAAGAAGAGAAAGGAAGCAGGTGGGACGGGAGAGAAGGCTGGATGGGTGACTTTCTGTGCCAGTGGGGCCGGGCCACAGTACCGTTATTTGGCCAACGCTGCCCCTTCCCTTGCCTTACAGGGCCTGGGAAGGTGGCTGAAACCAGGGCCATGCCACAGGCCAAAGAGGCCCTGAGGTGAGGCTAAGGGACACGGTTCCGGGCACCACCACAGGGTGGCACCGGAGACCATAGCTGGCCTCAGTCAGAGGCACTAGGCTGCGGGTCTAGGGCAAGCCCAGAAGGCTGACCTCAGCTGCTCAGGCCCTCCTGGCTCCAGGCCCACGTAAAGGGCAAGTTTGCTGGTATACTGCTGCCTGCTCCCTCTCTGATTCAGTATCTCTCACTCCATGGGAATCATGCTCCTCCCGAGCCTGCTCCCTCCTCCCCGGGGCATGTGTGGGGTGCTGTCCCACTCAGCAGGCTGCAGCAGGGTGGAGATTCTAGGAAAGAGGAAAGGCCTTCCAGGAATTTGGGCTGGAAGGGCTGACGAAAACACAGGGCCCAAGGAAGGGGAGGCCGCTCACTCATCCAAGGTCACGCGGCTGAGCTGGGACCGCCCGGGGCTCCTGTACATGTGAGCGCTGGCAAAGGAACACCGCCATGGAGGACCCCACTCCCCACCTGCCACCACCATCCTTGGTGCAGGTAAGCCAGCAGCTGCCCAGTCATATTCATGGGATCTTTGTCCTGACCACCTGTCTCTGCAGCAGCCTCCCTGGAACCTCAAGCGTCTCCCTGCTCACCAGGTCCCATCTGTTTACCGCTCTCAAAAGGGTCCCACAACTGCTCCCCATGAGGT
Organism: Trachypithecus francoisi; assembly: GCF_009764315.1. NCBI lineage: Eukaryota > Metazoa > Chordata > Mammalia > Primates > Cercopithecidae > Trachypithecus > Trachypithecus francoisi. The sequence continues at coordinate 108,016,647 of NW_022681473.1, forward strand.
GGGAGCAGCCTCCACCAGGGGTACCCCAGAGGCAGCTGGGAAGAACCTACCCTCCTCTGTACTCAGCCTGCCTGCCCCTCCTCAGTTCTCACTCAGATCTGAATGATCTCTCCTGTCTACACCTGCCTTCCTCTCTTCAACCATCCCTCCAATCAGCAAACATATTGAGCATCTATCCTGCTAGTCATGGGATATGAGAAACTCACAGCCTCGCCCGGGAAGCAAAGGACACTCAGAGACAGCACGTGCAGATGTTAAGGGAACTGGCAGGGTGCAGGGGAACGAGGTGGTGTGTCTTGGCATTAGAGAAGGCTTCTTGGAGGAGGCCGGACTTGGAGAGGCCAGGAGGATAAGGAAGTATCCAGATGGAGGGAGCTGCCATTTTTCTGAAACATGTCCCTTTCCTTCCAGTACAAGATTCCGTGGTCCTCGGCTTTCCCCTCTGAGTGCTATCTCTGGCTGTGTTGCTCCTTCTCTCTGCTCCAGCTGTCTCGCTAGATGCTTTGTCCGGGGACCCTCAGCCCTGACTCTCTGCTTTCTTTCCTAGTGACAGACTAGTATCAGCTTCTGGAGTCACCCTTATCCTGCTGGCTCTCCAAATTATTTAGGGTACATAGTTCTCGCCCAACTCTGGGACTGTATCTCCATAGCATCTCCCGAACTATGGCCCATGGAACCTCAAACCACTGGCTCAAAGGGTCAGCAAGAATATGGGGGTCGAAATGTTGGCTTAGACAAAGCATCAGAGCCTGTTACCTTCTCATGCACACTGTGAACTATTAGAGGGACACGTCAAATGCCATGTTTCCCAACATACTGGAGCATGAACCCCATACCTCCTGCCTCCAAGACAGTCTCACACCACTGACATCTAGGCAGACACATGAGAAAAACTGACCTCTAGCACATCCTTATTTGCAATTCTCAGCACCACTTCAAAACCCATCCGTACCAACCCGGTTTGCCGTCTTCCTTCCAAACCCTCTCCATTCGACACAACTCCCCGTCTCCACTGCCACCACCATGCAACTTATGCCAGGTTTTACTGCTGTGGTCAATTCCTAAATCTCCCACTTTTGTTTTGCCTCTGCCTGCCTTGAGTCACCCCACCCACAGTCACCAGGTTAGTCTTCACTGTGTAGACACAACCACTCCCTTTCTCAAAGATCAGCAATGGCTCCCCAGCTGCCTGCTGGGCTGTGCAGTCTGGCCTTCAAAGCTTCCATCATGCAACCTTACCTTGGGTTTGGTCAACTCACCTTCCTTGCTGTCCTTGTTATCCAAGTTGATTCCTTACTACAAGCCTTTATACATGCAGTCTGCCCCGCCAGGAGTGCTTTCCTCATCCTCCCTCCCTGCCTCTTGCACTTCTCCAGCCCCTTCTTCAGGGGCCTTCTCTTCTCCAGTTTACCGTGATCTTTTTCTCTTTTGAATTTGTATGTACTAATGGTCTGCACCTCTCATTCTGGTTGCAACAACTGCTAAGGTCATTCCATTAATCACATACTGACATAGCATAGTAAAGCCTGTATAAATTGCAAATAAATGCAAATTAGAATTTACCATGCCTGGCTCTGGTCCTTCTGCCAGTTTTCAAATGGCTAAAGTTCTTCTCTTCTGCAGGAATGAGGACAGGGTTTGAGGAAGTGGCAGCCTCATGATCATTTGGGATTGACTCATTTCAGTGTGTTGCAGTAGTTTATAAGTTCACTATTGTTACTTTTGTGCTTTCTTCAACAGCAGAGACCCAATAAAAAATAAAGCTCTCCTACATTTTCCTCAACTAGTTTGAATTTTCTGGACCTCTCAAGTCACATCATTGCAGTATGGTAGAGTGTATGGTCTTATCTGTTTCACAAGAATGACTGGTATCCCAACTAGTTTGTAAGTTATAATTGAAAATGCAGGCTGGGCACAGTGGCTCATGTCTGTAATTCCAGCACTTTGGGAGGCCTAGGGGGATGGATCACCTAAGGTCAGGAGTTCAAGACTAGCCTGATCAACATGGTGAAACCTCGTCTCTACTAAAAATACAAAAATTAGCTGGGTGTAGTGATGGGTGCCTGTAATCCCAGCTACTTGGGAGGCTGAGGCAGGAGAATTGCTTGAGCCTGGGAGGTGGAGGTTGCAGTAAGCCCAGTTTGTGCCATTGCACTCCAGCCTGGGTAACAGTGCAAGACTCCATCTCAAAAAAAAAAAAAAAAAAAATGCACCTTGAACCTGACCTCTTCTCACCATCTCCATCACTACCACCCTGATCCAAGATACCCTCATCTCTCATCTGGATTATTGACTGCAATGGCTGCCTAACTGCTTTCCTGATTCCACCCTTTCCCTCTGTGGACTGTTTTCCACACAGCAGCCAGACAAATCCTGTTAAAGTGTAAGTCACATCTGCTCAGAGCCCTCCAATGAGTCTCCCTAGAGCCTTAACATGCTCTGCGTGCCCTACGCCCCGCCCCACCTCTGGAGTCATCTGTTCCTGCTTTCCTGCAGGCTTGCCCCACTCCTGGCACACACTGCACAGGCTGCTCTGCCTCCTGGAAGCCACTTCCCCAGGGGCCCCAGGTTCTCTCCTTTACCTCCTTTGGGACCCAGCTCAAACAGCCCCTTCTCATCAAGACCTTCCCCAACTACCCTATTTAAAACTGCAGCTCATGAGCCCATTCCACCTGTGTGGTCCCCAGCACTTGGGATCCCCTTACCCTGCTCTTTTTTTTCCTCCTCAATTTCACCTTCAAAATTACTACTTGTTTTTTTTTGTTTTTTGAGACGGAGTCTCACTCTGTCGCCCAGGCTGGAGTGCAGTGGCGCCATCTTGGCTCACTGCAACCTCTGCCTCCTGGGTTCAAGCGATTCTCCTGCCTCAGCCTCTTGAGTAGCTGAGATTACGGGCACATGCCACACACCTGGCTAATGCTTGTATTTTTAGTAGAGACGGGGTTTCACCATATTGGCCAGGCTGCTCTCAAACTCCTGACCTCAGATGATCTACCCGCCTCAGCCTCCCAAAGTGCTGGGATTACAGGCGTGAGCCACTGCGCCCGGGCTACATATTTTTTAAAAGTGTATTTTATCTATTGTCTTTCCTCCTATGCGAAAACATAAGCTCCACAAGGATAGGGACTTTTTGTCTGTTTTGCTCATGGATTTATACCAAGCACCTAGATTGCCTGTCACGTGGCCAGTGTTCAAGAAATATTTGTTGAACGACAATGAATTCTATACAATGGCAAGATTATGTCTTAGAGATGAGCCTTGTTCTAGGTGGAGCAAGTATTCAGGAGAGACTCAAATAAACCTGCACAGGGCCCACTAGGACCTTGTTTCTCTGGAGTGGGTGACAGGAGGAGTGGTGTGGTGGCTTGGGACCAGATTATACCAGGTTTTTTTTCTCCTCCAGGCCTTCTGCTTAATTTTTTTTCCTAAGTCCTTTTCTTTTTCTTCTTCTTTTTTTTTTTTTTTTGAGACAGAGTCTCGTTCCATCGCCTGGGCTGGAGTGCAGTGGAGCAATCTCGGCTCACTTCAACCTCTGCCTCCCAGGCTCAAGCAATTCTTGTGCCTCAGCCTCCTGAGTAGCTGGGACTACAGGCATGCACTGCCACACCCGGCTAATATTTTGTAGAGACGGGGCTTCCCAATGTTGGCCAAGCTGGTCTCGAACTCCTGATCTCAAGTGATCTGCCCACCTCGGCCTCCCAAAGTGCTGGGATTACAGGTGTGAGCCACCGCACCTGGCCAACTTTTTTCCCCAAGTTCTAAGGAGGTTTACTCTTTCCTGGGGATCTTTTGGGATCAAATAGAACCCTGGTTATTTTGGCTACTTTAGGGCTGGGCCTGTGTAGCAGCAGCAGAATGGCTGGGATGACCTTCCAGCATCAAAGACTTTCGAGTGAGGATACTGAGCGAGGGAGAGAAGAAAGGAGAAGGGTGGGGACCCAACTCATTTGCAAGCAGAAGGGGCTGTCTGGTGTGGAGTGGAGCGTCCTCCCCTCCCCCTCCCCCTCTCCAGCTGTTACACTCAGCCAGTAGCTCCTGTCTCTGTGCCAGGAGCAGGGCTGCAAGGGCCGCAGCTGGGAGAAGAGAGAAGAGCCAGGCCGCAGGGTCATTTATGTTTGCTGGCAGGGGCCCAGCCAGCCTCCCTCACATCCTCTTACAAAGGGAGCAGCTTGTCCCCATTCCCGAAGGGTTGTAGCTTCTCTTCTGGGGTCCCTGGCTGGTCAGGATAGTGGGGAAGTGGGGACTCCGCATGCCTTTGGGGTCCTGGTTCTCTGAGGTGGGTAGGCTGGTGCTGGGGGCTTTGGATAGATCTGAGGTACAGTGACATGTTAGGGCTTACAGTCTGGATCTAGGATCTGGAGGTTTGGGGTCAAAGAGAATGTTTGGGTTTGCCTCCAAAACCAATGCCTGCTGCTTCCTCAGGCAGGAAATGCTCTGGCATCAGATTAGGCCCGGAAGCTGCAAGAACCACACTCCCAGCATGCAGTGCAGTCAGCCACAGGGAGAGTGGGGAGGCCTGGGGTTCACCTCTGGGAAGCGCTTTTGTCCATCTGCAGCTGCAGCAGCTGTGCCTCGTGTCAGACCATCAGGCAGGGCCTCGGCGAGCTGGGGGAGAACCGAATCCTCCCGGAGGAACGGATGCAGCTGCCTTCTTAGACCTCCCAACACACTGCCATTCGCCGGCTCAGAGAATGGCACGTTGCCACAGCACAGCCACAGGCTCCCACGTGCACACTCAGCATGCAGACGGAGCCTGCTCACACTGGTTCACATTTACACGCCCAGAGACACATGTCCATACCATGGCTGGACAAGCACACTTGCAGGCTCACACCTGCCTCCCTTCCAGGACACTGGCCTTCAAGGCCCACGACTCTGGGTCTGAAGAACTCCAGGCCTGACGGGCAGACTGTGATCCTCGCCCGCAAGGGCTGAGCCCGGGCTTCACTGGAAATGTGAGTTGGGACAGACGCCCCGCACCCTGGGATGGGAGTGGGGATGGACATCCTACACCCTGGCAGCCTCCCTGCCCTGCTCTTGGGAGTGGCGAGAGGCTGGGTCCCAGCTGGAGAGGCCTGGCCTGTCTCTTCCTGACACCCACAGGGATACAGCCTGCCTCATTTGCTTTTTTCAGTCTGGTCGAGGCTGCACCCTGGGCCTCTCCCCACCTTGTCATTACCCCAGAGGGAGAAGGGAGGGAGCTTCATTTTGTCACCACTGGGCCCACCCCATGAAACTGCTCCTCTGTGTAAGAGCCTCTAAAAGGGGCTTCTCTGGGGCCTGAGCCCACAGAAGCACACACAGGTCCTGTCGGGTCCATCTCCTCAGTGCCCCCATCACCACAGCCACAGCCTGGGCCTGTTGTTTCCCACTAGGGACTCACTCATGGTGGCAGCTCCTAACGGGTGTCCTGGTGCCATCCACCCAACCCCCTGAATGCTCAGTCTAACCCACACACCTCACCATGGTGCTTCCTGGCTGAGAGCCCTTCAGAGACTCCCTGTGGCCAACAGAGAGAAGGCCTTCCTTCTTCCTCCCTGCCCACTCTGCTCTAGCCATTTTCCTTCCCATGCTTCCCTGGCCTGGGCGCCTCGGCCTCCAGCCCAGCCTACTCACTCATCTCCCAGCAACCACTCAGTGCTCCCTCCTTGGGGGCCCAGGGCCCCAAGAAGCCGTGCCAAAGCGAGTCTGTGCAGGTGTGCAGTGGCCCAGCACACACGTGTTCTGCACACGCGTGTCCCTTCAGCACACCCCCTGCTGCCCACCTTCTGCCCTGCCCCAGTCACTCCTCATTTCCCTTTCCAGATGCGCCCAGGGCAAAGTTATTACCCGAACGAATGGCCAGAATGAAAAATTAAATTTCCACTTATCCCTCTCGCTCATGCATCCCCTCTGGACCCGTGGGGCTTAGAGCAAGGGCATGGCTGTGCCCTGCAGGGTGGGCTCCCCAGAGAATGTGGCAGGCACTGGCCGACGTGGGATGGAGGGTGGTGAGGTCAGCTGCTGCTTGGAAATTGCCTGAGAGCAAGAACACACAGCCCTGAGAAGGCTCAGACCACCTCCCTGAGTCCTCTGGAGGGGCTGAGAGTCCCGTCCGAGGGAGGCCAGCCGCTCAGCTACTGGGCCTATCAATGATTCAGTGAGTGCCATGTGCCAGTTCCTGGCTCCTGCCTAACAGGGCTGTCAGCAAGAGCCATGTTGTGTCCCTCTTCCAGCTGGGACCCTAGGTGGCCCGGCCCTCCTGCCCCCAGCCCACACCCCTCACGTGTTGATAGCCCACCATCAGGGGAAGGTCTCGCCACGCAGTGAGTACTGCATGATCGTAAGAGGCCTGAGACAAGTGTGAGTATCTCCGCATTAGAGGTTAGGAAGCCGAGGCTCAGAGAGGTGAAGAACTTGCTCAAGGCCACACAGCTAGGAAGAGCCAGTGTGTGAACACTCAGGCCAGGTCTGTGCTGTCCCCCATGTGACAGTGCCTCCCTGACGGGTGGTCATGTTCTCTATGGCCACTCCACATGGAACACAGGCCCTGCTCTTCCCACCTCCCCCTTGACTCCCCCAGTATTTCAGGGCCGGAGCTTGGATAACCCTGAGGCTCCTTTTGAGCTCTACTCGGACTTTCCCCGCTGGGGAGAAGTGTGTGACACCAGCTCCTTCCGCCTGCCAACCCGTGGAAACCCCCCAGCTTTCCCCAGGCTCCAACCCTGATGCTCCTCCTCATATGACCAGTCTCAGGGCCGAGGCCAGGGATTGCAGACAACAGCAAGCGGCTCCACACTCCCGCTCCTGGGTGAGAGAGGTGACAGGACGGCTCTGAGGACAGGTAGGCGCAGACCCTGGACAACTTCACATGGCTCTTTCTGCTACTGTGCCCTAAATGTACCCACAAATGAGGTCTCCCACTCCAGAGACACTGGCTCAGAGCTCATGAATTGTCATGGCTTGCCCAAGCTTTGTGGCCGGAGCCCAGGAACTGCCGACCAGTCTTCTGTGTCCCTGAGCACATTACTTCCTATCTCAGTCACAGTGGGACACCACTTACTCTTTTAAGACCCTCTGTCACTTTGTCACCCTGCAGCTGGCTCAGGTCCACTGTAAAAGACACTCCACATGTGAAGCTGTGATGGCAGTTTACCCCTGTGTGGACCTGTTTTGACGCTTCCATTAATAATAAGGATAATGATGGAGGTCAGGGTAATAATCATGGAGCATTGGCCATTTATTGACAGACTGATCTGTGCTAAGTACTTGACCTACATCACATAGAATTCTGACAACAGCCCTTCAAGGCACATCCTACTGTCCCCGTTTTACAGATGAGGGCCTGTCCAGGGTCACAGCTGTCTGACATCAAGCCCATGCTCCTTTCATGTCCCAGGTGAAGTCTCTCCTCAGAACATCCTAGCCCTTGTCCTCCCTTTGCCCGGATAGGTAAGTTGACAGAAAGCTGCAGGGAGAGCTCAGTTGCAGGGCACACAAAGCACTATGGCTTTGGGCTACATCTTCGCTTTCTCTCCAGTGTCCCTGCTTGAGGTAAGCCTCACTTTCTGGCTCATGAAGAGGTCCTCGACCACAGGTGCAGACCTTGGAGGAGATGAGCTCCACCTGTAAACCTATCCCCACCACACCAGCATCCCACGGTGTGTGCTGCTGGCAGATCCACAGGCAGGCTCTGTTGGCCCCCAAAACAGCATTGCTGTAAACAGCACTTCCTTCTTCCCTCCCGGAGCCTTCCTCCTGCCCCTCTCTGATTGGGGGTCACCGTGACTGTCTCATTTACGCCCTTAAATGAAAGAAAGAGAAAAGCAAAGCAAAACCAATGGCCAGAGCTCAAGGGAGAACTAGAGAAGCTGGAAAAGGAGATAATCTTCCTACAGTGGCACCGCCCAAAGTTGAGGGATGCAGGTGGCGAAGGAACCGTGGGTGCAGAGAGGCTGGGGAGGATGCAGCTTCCTACCTGTGATATTGACCTCCACCTGGCCTGAGCGTGTGCCGATGGGGTTGGTGGCCTCACAGATGTAGGTCCCTGCCAGGCTATAGCTGATGGGTCCCTTGAAGAAGAGGGTTCTGTTCTGGGCCTCCACACCCTTGGGGAGAGAGCCATTCAGCCTGTGGGAATTGGGAGACACGCGTAGGGTTATGACTCTCCAGCCTCAAAAAGAAGCTGTTCCTGGGTCACCCACTTGGCTCCAGGCCCTCTAGACCTTTTGCTGAGCTTGTGTGGTAGGATCTGTCTTGCAAGGAAGAAAAATAATACTAATAATCTCTTTCACTTAGTAGTTTTATATTATTCAGCTTTTCATATTTGATCATAATATGGGAATATAGGCAGGCTAGGTAGATGCTGGTCCCACTTAACAGATGAAACCTGAGGTTCAAGGCCAGGGAACCACAGCTGGCAGGCAGCAGCATGGGAGCTGCAGGCAGCAGCATGGGAGCTCCAGCCAAATCTTGGGACTCCTGGTAAAGTGCTCTTTCTAGCTTCCTATTCACGTCTCATGGTTGTCGGTCCTTGGTTTCCTGGGCAGCTAGTTAATAATACAGATGCCAGTCCGGCATGGTGGCTCACGTCTGTAATCCCAGCACTTTGGGAGGCCGAGGTGGTGGGCGGATCATGTGGTCAGGAGTTCGAGACCAGCCTGGCCAATATGGTGAAACCCCGTTTCTACTAAAAGTACAAAAATTAGCTGGGCATGGTGGTATACACCTGTAGTCCCAGCTACTTAGGAGAGTGAGGCAGAAGAATTGCTTGAACCTGGGAGGTGGAGGTTGCAGTGAGCCAAGATTGCGCCACCATATTCCAGCCTGGGTGACAGAGTGAAACTCCATCTCAAAATAATAATAATAATAATAATAATAATACAGATGCCTTGGTTCTAACCCCAGATCTCCTAAAGTAGAACCACTGGGGCAAAAGGCCTGGGCAAGCCACTCGGGTAATGAGATAGGAAGTATGTTCCATTCCACTACTTTGTGTTTTTGTTGGGAATGTCACAGGACTTTTTCATGTGGAAAGTGACTTGCAAATTTGCCAAGGACAAGGGATCTTCCTCCTTCCTCCTGACCCCCGAGGCCACAAAGCTATTCTGTTGAACCTACCAGTTCCTGGGTCCTCAGAGCTGAACTCGGCCAGCAGGCTCTGCCCACTCACACCTTCAGAAGCACTTTTTACTCCAGGAAGTGGAGTAAAAATCATAGGTAGGGCATACCAGTGCCCTCTGCTCCCGAGAAAAAGGGGACAGACTCCTTCTGGGCAGCTGTCTCCTGGCCACCCATATCAACCTTCTCCTTGGTTCCCCACGTTCCTGTCTTTGTGTGTGTTCCATCCAGCTCTTCTCTGGGAAGAGCCTTGGCCCCAGCTGTCTGAGCCGGCTGGAGGGGAGACAGGACCCTTCAAGGTCAAGGCGAAGACCGTGAGGCCAAGAAGGGGATGGCGGGCCACAGGGCACGTGCTCCATGAGCACAGGCGTTCTGGGCTGGCTGCTGCCTCCTCCCCAAGAATCTGGGGGTGCCAGAGAGAAGGAATAGGAACAAAGAAAGAGCTGAGATGCTCCAGAACACCGGCCTCCCAGGGGACACCTCGACAAAAATAAATACTGGGGGGTTGGGGTTGGAGTGACTCAGGCTAAATCACCAAAGGAAAATGACAGAACTCTTTATTAGGAAGAGGGAGGGAAGCAGATCACAAGGGAAACCCCTCTGGCAGAAAGGCTTGTTCCACTGACCCTGACACTGTCACACATGGACATAATGTATATGTGTGTGTTGGTGGTGGGGATTTCTCTCATGGCCCCGCTTTCACTGAGCCCAGACCCTAATTTCTTCCCTGTCTAAGGCTCCTGGAGGTAGGGTGGTTGCCCCCCATCACCCGTGGTCCAGCCAGCCGTCTTCCAAGGTGACTGGCCAGCCCTGCAGCACTTACGTGGTCCAGTGGTACTCAGTGGCTGGGGGGTTAGCGTCAGCTTTGCAGGTGAGCTTCACATCCATCCGCTGCAGGTACCAGTTGCCATCAAACCCCTCAATGGTTACCTCGGGCTCATCTGTGGGGCAAGGGATGTTTGAAGAGGGTGAGGTCAGGAGAGCGGGACTTACAACAAGGGAGTTTCAGCCAGGAAGGGATGGAAGGAGCAGTGGCATGGAAACAGCCAGGAGAGAGGGAAGTGTGGGAGGGAGGGTGGCGATCACAGAGCCCTGGAGTGGAAACAGGAGGGGTACATGGAAGGAGGAGAGAAAATAAACAAAGGGAGGAGATGGGGGAGACAGGAGGGGAGAAGAAAGTACCCCCAGAAAGAGAAAGGGAGGAGAAAGGAGAGGAGGGAGGAGGAGGGACAGTGGCGCCCACCCCAGGAGGCCCCTGGCAGTCAGCCCTGCTCACACTGCACATTGAGAGTGAGGCTTTCCTTGAAGCGGTCCATGTGGTAGTTGACGATGCAGGCCAAGGACTGCTGGTGGGCTTCCCTGCTGGGCACCAGGCGGTAGCGGCTAATGACCGTCACCGTGCCGTTGGGGTTCCGGATCTCTTGATACTCTGCCTCGCCTTTTAGTCGAGTTTCCCAAGATACCACACTGGGAGGCTTCCCATTGGCTGAGGTGCAGGTGGCCACCAGGACCTTGTCATCCTGCCCCTTCTTGGCTCGAAGCACTGCCTGGGTACCCTCTATCCAGTTGGTGGGTTTGGCTGTGAGGAAGCAGAGAGAGTGATGGGACTAGCTCTGTTGACTTGTCCAAGATGCACTGGCCCAAAGTGTGTGGTGTCCGTCAGGCCTTGTCTTCAGGTCCCCTTGGCCATCCCTGCCTCTCAGCTGTGCTGCATCAAAGCCTGTCCCAGAACCTCTTGCAGGAAGTTCATCATGTCTAATGTTATGTCCTCTCTGCCCTACTAGTCATATCCTCGTCATCGAGCTTAGGTCTCCTGGAGTCCCAGCATGTCTAAGGCAAGCAGTGCAGGTGGCTCCTTTCCTTACTGTGGTGTCTGGTGCTGCTGCCTGCACAGTGCCTTGTGGGCTTCAACCTGAAGAACGACATTCCCCACTGTCTAGAGCTAAGCCCCTGCCCCTAATCCCTAGTGAATCCTGGGGTGGCCTGGCTAGAAGGGACTGGAAGCCTCATGCCTGGAATGATGGGAGCATGCCCACCCAAGGGGGATGTCTGGGGTCACTGAGGCATCCTGAGGATGGCCATGCCCCGAGGTAACAGGCCTCTGGATGAATAGGGAGGGGGCCCAGGGCAGCTTACCCATCACCGTGAGATTGAGCTGGCTTTCCCGATTGCCTGTAGGGAAGGTAGCAAACTCGCAGATGTAGACACCCTCATCCTCCAGCTCCAGGCGGGAGAGGCGGATGGTGCCATCGGTGAAGGAGGGCCGCAGGAATTCCACACGCTCGCGGTAGGGAGCCAGCACGGACACGCCCATGGATGGGTTGTAGATGGCCACATTCTGCTTGGAGCCATTGGTGGCTTTCTGCCACGTGACCTGGGTGATCTTCACGCTGGGCAGCGGGTTGGCAAAGCTGCAGTGCAGAACCACGTCTGTGCCGATGAAGCCATACATGGAGTCATTCACCTGGACCACCTGGGAGTGGGCGCCTGGCCAGGAGGACGGCAGAAAGTGGTCAGTGTCAGGCGTAGCCTCCCCCCACCCACACAGTTCCCTGTGCTCTGGTCTTGTCTTTTATAGCAGTCATTATTGTTTTCATTCTGATTGTAAAAGTATTAATTACTTGTTATAAAAACACTCTAGGCAACACTGAAAAATCATGAGAAGAAAGTGACAACATCCCATGATCCTTCTGCTCAGGTAATCTTGAAGGATCTATCTTCTTTTACTTTATATCTGTGTATATCCACATAACCATCTATCTATTTTAAAAAGTCAGAATCATGCTGTACATATTACCCCATAAGCTGCTTTTTCCCTTAGTGATAGATTATAAACATCACTCTGTGTTAGCAAACATACGTCTGCACCTTCATTTTTGGTTGCTTTTCGAGCAAGCCCCAGCCTGGGAGCCATGCACCGGCTGCTTTGCCTTCCTAGGCCTTGGTCTCCTCCTCTGTTAAATGGGGCAGAGAATCCAGTCCTCTCCACCTCATGAGGTTACTGGGGGAACCAAATGGCATGATGGATGAGAAGGTGCGTCAGAGGCAGGAGGCTCTGGGTGAGCTCGAAGGCCCACGGTGGCTGTCATCATGGCCACCCTGCTGTCTTCTCCCCCACAGCTGAATCCCCATGCCCTGGTGCACTGGCTGGGCCCCCTTACCCAGCTTGGCAGAGGGAAGTGAGCACTGCATAAGGCCAGGCCTCCACTAGCTCCCCATGGCCTTCACAGTGAAGTCTAAATGCCTTCTCCTGGCAAGACCTCCTTGCACTTGCCTCTTGTCCACCTGTCTCCATCAGTCACACTTTCCCACCGTACCAGACTGGGCCCATCCTCAGAACATGCCACGTTCCTGGTTTCCTTCCCTCTTCCTCCCATTTATTCAGCCACGATTTGCCGAGTGACATATTCCAGGATCTAGTGTGAACATTTGGGTCATATCAAGGAGCAATTCAGTCCCGGCCTCCATGGAGCACAGAGCCTATCCACCCAATATTCCTAGACTCTTACCCAGGCAGCTCCCTCCGCCTAGACGGTCCTTCCCCTTCTCCACCTGTGGACGGCCCCCTGAGGCCACCTCGGGAGCCTCCCTGATCTTCCCTGCCACAGCTAACCTGGCCACCTCTAGCTCGGCTCTTTCCTGCCTTGGAAGGTGGTGGTTACACATCTAGCTTCTCTTCCAGACTGTGAACTCGTCCAAGGGCAGGGTCTGTCCTTTCCATCTCTGTATCCCCAGTGCCCAGCGCAGCATCTGGCACATAGTAGATGCTAGTAAATATTTGTTACTACACAAATCGCAATGGAAGTCAAAAGAGCAGACATTTGCAAGAAGGAGGGAGTGAAATTCCCTCCAGTCTCCACATGGGTTGTGTTATCCCCTTTAGAATGTCCTTTGTTTGGGCTTCCTTACCCCTGAACTTGGCTCAGCTCCATTAACGTGGGGCAGCTGTCCCCAGCACTAGGCTGTACCCTCCAGCTCTCTCCTGAGTCCTGCCAACTCCCCACAAGCCGTGTCCTTTGCTGTCATTTGTATCCTTCATGTTTTTGTGTCCTTACTTCACTCACTTTATTGAGCGTCATCAATAACACCAGGCCCTGTACTAACCCAAGGCAGGGGAAGGGCCTAAATGACCCCCCAAAGGAGTCTGGGATCCAAGAGTGGAAATTTGGGGCTTATGCTCACTCGCCTCCTCGGCATGACGGGGACATTGTAGCAGCACAGGCTCCACTGAGGGCCCCAAAACCCACGGTCAGTGCAGTAAGTTGCTCCCCTCTCTTCTGCTCGAGACGCCACAGGCCAGGTCTCTAGGTCACTGCAGTATCCCTGGTGCTCAGCATAGAGTAGCTACTCAAGAAATGCTTGCTGAATAAGTCTATCTTTGGCTTCACCAAGCCAGGCCCTGCCATGTTCTGAAAGTTTCCCTGAGGTTCCGCCTTCTCTGTGCTGATTCACATCCACACAGCCCTTCAAGGTCCATCAGGCCTATCCCCAGCCTCGCCCCTCCAGCTGTCCCCTCTGCCAGCCTGTGGGGTGCTTCAGAGCTGATGTTCCCTCGGCAGAGGCCCCGTGGGCTGGGAATACGATGGAAGCAGCATCCAGCCACGAGTTGGGAGGGCTACGCTGTAGCCTGCCTCTGCCTTTAGCAGGCAGTGGGACCGTGGCCAGTCACTTCCCCTTTCTGAGCCCTATCTTCCTCCTCTGTAAGGCAGTAGGCTGGCCTCCCAAGTCCCAGTGGTCCTCCTGGCCCTAACTGTCTGATGGCAGCCCAGTGCAGCTGTGGCCCCACTCCAGAAACAGTTCCATGGTGAGGTCAGTGGGCCAGACGGCCCAGCACTCTTGCTGACGGGCTAGCTGGCAAGCAGCTAAGCCCTAGGCCCTCTCCAGCAGGATAATTGGGTGCTCCCCACCCCTCCCCCAGCCTGCTGGAGGCTGCCCAGCGGCTGAGATAATGTGGGCATAATTGGGGAACTTGCGCCACACAAAGCCAGGAACAGGAAAAGCCAGTTGGGAGGGCTTGGGCCCCAGGTGAGAGCGCAGGGAAGGGGTGTGGGTTCCAGGAGCCATTTCGGGATTGGTGCCATGCATGGTGGACCCGCAAGGGGAAACGGCCCTCTGAGCCCCTGCAATCCTGTCTCCTCTGGTCCCCTGAAGGTGTGGAGGCAGGCAGGGCACAGTCCCTGGGGCACAGGTTGACATTCATTGGCTACATCTTCAGTGGTGACCTCACCCTCAGAGCTGTGTCAATGCCAGGAGGTGAGATGGCTGATAGCGGCCAGGCATGGGGTGGGGAGGGTGCTGCGAGGTAGCCGGGCACCCCAGAGGCCCCCTTACATCCACCAATCCCTCACCAGGCAGGGGCGGCCCTCCCCAAGCCCATGTCTATGTTGGGGTGGAGGTTGCTTTTTTCCCTCCACTGTGGCACTCCCAGAAGCAACCACATGGTGGGGAAGTAAAGGACGTCCCTAGCCTCTCTCTTACTGGGCACCAAGTAGGTGCCCCTAGCCCTGGCCCTTTTTGCCCTGGTGATGGGCAGGGTGGGGTGGGGAGGGGAGGATCTTTAAGGAGCAGGTACAGGCTCACTTTGGCGTTTGCCTCTTTGCTACATCTGACTGTTAGCAGGGCCAGGGGAGGTGACCTGGGGGGTGAGCATAAGGGAGCTTTTGGAGTAAGGGGCTTGGGGTCATTAAGGGTAAGGATTGGATCCCAGAGTTCTGGAATTGGGAGGTGCTGGAAGATTTGAAAGGCCTAAAAACTCCACTTCCCCACTCCAGACTTAGGGTCCGGGAACCTAAGCCTCTTATTAGGGGCTGCCTTCCTTGGTCCAAGGACTCAGGGTTGGGGAGAAGGACTCTCGTTCTTTAGATTGGGAGGTTTTCAGAGGGGAGCAGAGTCCAGGTGTCTCTAACAGGCGGGGTTAGAATGCCAGAGTCAACAGAGGAGCAGGGATCACCACCAGAAAGAAAGAGAAAGAGCTGGATGGGAGCAAGAATCCCGGAACAGGTGGGCCATGAGAAGGCAGGATTGATTAAAGGCAGCCTGCTCCAGGGACAGGCAGAAGAAACAGGGGCTTAAAGACTGCACAGCCCCTCTTTCTTGCCTGTCCAAGCTTCTCCAGACACTGCAGCCCTGACAATCTGAAAGCTGAGCTGACGTCTCCCACCTTCTGAAGGCTGTTCCGTCACCACCCTTTCAGGCAGCATGGCGGAGCTGTTAAGAGCCAGGCAGCAGGGGTTTGCATTCCGCCTCTGCCATTGATGAACTGTGCAACCTTGGCCAAATGACTTAACCTCTCTGTAGCTCAGTTTGTACCAAGGTTGCACATCTGCAAAATGGGGATTATAATAGTTAATACCTGCCCTATAAAACTGCTGTAAGGATTAAAAGAGGGAGTCCATGGGAAACTCAGAAAGCAGCACTTAGGACAAATGAAAGGCTCATTAGATGCTAGCTTCCATCATCATCATCACCATCATCTTTCATCTATGAAGCAATAGGCCTCCCTCCCCGGAACTTCATTCAACAAATATTTGCTGAGCACCTACTCCATACTGGACACTGTAGGGAGTGCTACTAGGCACCCCTCCTCCAGGATGCCCTTGTGACTGTCATCTCTTCCTACTCAGCTGACAGCTCTATTAATACCCCAATAACATATAACACTGACCTGTACCCCTTTATCTTCTACTTCCTGGCATATGTGTCTAGCCTGTCTATTGTCTCCCAACCAGTTGTAAGCCCCTGCAGGAGATGAAAGGAGCAGGCCGGGCCTTAGGTTGAGTTGACCATGTCACACCTGACACTGGCAGGGTCAAGGGCTTGGGGAGTTCCCTGCTGACTTTTTCTGATTCCCTAAGCAGTCAGGGCTGGTCCACAGAACACATCCTCTTTTCTTCCTTGCAGGTTCCCTCTTACATGAGAAGCAGAGGCTGGCCCAGATGTGGGAACTGGGACCACTAAAATGGTAGCATATTAGAGCTTAATGGACCATGCAATCCATCATTTACAACGATTGGAGGGATTAGGTCACCTGCCCAGGGACACAGAACAGCAGCACCCAGCCCAGTGCTTTCCCACCCTGCCACAAAAACAGACTCTGGCTCAATCTAACTCCCTGGGGCCTCTTTCTGGGTGGTGTCCCTCCTAGAATATAACCTCAGTGACTCCTTTGCCCCTTGTGAGAAATGGCACAAACACCAGCTACAATACTGGTATGGCCACTGCATCTGCAGGTCACCTGACTGGGTGTCAGGTGATAGGTCAGAAACAGGGGCTTTGGGGATCCCAGGTGTGTGTGTGTGTGTGTGTGTGTGTGTGTGTGTGGGGGGGTACCTGTAGGAGGCTACTATGTGCTGAGCAATAAGAGCCAGAGAGGTGGGGAGTGAAGAGCAGAGGCATCCATAGAACCTGTGCCCTCAGCAGAGGGGCTCTTGTATCCCACAGATATCAAAAGAATCAGTCTTTTTTTTTTTTTTTTTTCTGACTTCAAGCACTGCCTATATTCTCCCTGACCACCCTATGAGCTCCAGGATCTGGGACCCATGCCCCTGGGGCTTGTTCTCAAGTGCCTCAGTTTCCCCACTAGAGCTCAGGTTGGGCAGTTCAGGCTGCCTCGCTTCCCAGAAGTGCTGAGCCAGCATGACGGGCCTCAGGCCGGCCCCCTGAGACGTCACAGACCTGCAAACGCCTGAGCTCAGCAACAAAACACAAAGGCTCCTCAGTTGTGGTGGACAAACCTGCTCCCCAAGGCCCTGCCTGCCGTGGAGCTCATCCGCAGGCCAGTGCCACAGGTTCCCACGCAGCGGGGTGTGGCACACTCCGCTCCCCACATACCCACTTCTAGCAGTTTCTCTTCCTGCGCTTTTAAATCCCAGACCCCTCTCTTCCTAGTAAAGCAGGCTGGAACTGGGCTCAGGCGTAGGTGAAAGTGGGTACCTAGGTGAGGCGAGGGGGATTCGGGGCTTCCTGGCATGAACCGCTTCTTTTGTACTGGCTGTGCCAGCCCACCCCAGTCCCTCCTTTCCTGAGGCTCTGCCTGGGGGCCTTGAAGTGACTGGGCAGAGGGGGCCCTGGAGTAAAGTGGCGGCACATTGCAGAGAGGGAGTGGGTCTGTGTGCACGTGTGTGTCTAAGGCGGATGCTGGGCTCCCCCATAAGGGCCTCTATGAAATCGATATTCTTCGGGATGCATTTCTAGGGCTTTCCAGGGATGTTCCCACCCCCACCCCAGGAACTGGCAGAAGGGGACAGGATGTCCGGTGAGAAACCGGCTAAGTGGTAAGTGGGAGTGACTCACCCACTGGGAGGGGCAGGGCCTCCATCTGAAACCCTGCTGAGGCAGCACAGTGACCTAAAGGGTATAGGCCCCCTCCTCCTCATGCAGCCGCTTCTCCGAATGTCAACTCCCAGGGCTGGTCAGCTCCATACCTTCTGAAGTCAAGGCCAGCTCCACCTGGGAGAGAGGCCGATGTGGAGGAGCGTGCGATCAGGACACCCACCCCCTTTCTGGGGTCCCCTCCTTTCACAGGTTTTGCCAGTCAGTGTCACCTAGACCCTGATCATTCTGTCAGCAAAACCCAGAAGGCAGGGCTCTCACTGAGCTTGTCCTGTCTCATTTCCCCATTAGCCCAGGAGATTCACAGGTGCCCAGTCCTGCCTCCAGACTCCCCTCCACACTCAGGATGGGGAGGAGGGCTCAGCAAGGAAGCAGAAGCAGACTCAGCAGACCCAGTTCTTGTCCTGGTGCTCTAGCCACCTTTCTCTGGGGCTGGGCACAGTCTGGACTTGAGTCCGGCCTGGCCTTGCACTGCTGTTAGTCTAGCATCTCTGTGTCCCCTGCCGCCTGCAGTGCAGAGACTGGCTGGTGGGAGATGCTGATAACATCCCATGAGCCCACAGTCAGGGGCTAATTGCTATCATCCAAGTCAGTGCCTCCGCCTCTCCTTTGGGGTCACCAAAACTGCCGATGTTTTACTCTTGCTTGATGACCCCCCAACTCCCCACATTGAGCTGTTTAAGGATGGGCTGTGGGGCTGGAGCCTGGCACCTTGGGCAGGTGAGCACAGTGTGTGGGAGAGGAGGGGGCGTGGCAGCCTGGGAAAAGCCCAGAGAAGGAGCCAGCGCAGGAGCCCAGGATCTTCCAGACAGGCCAGGCTGGCCAGGCTCTGCTTCCCTGGCAGTACAGAAGCCCGGGATGACAGCAGTGATGGCGGTGCTCTGGCAAGTCCCGCCTCCCTCCAGCAGGACAGGCTGGGGGACAGAGATGAGTCAGGGAGCTGAGTTTTGCCTTCTCCCACCAGGTGGCTGAGGACACCTGGACTCTGTCCTGCAGGCCCATTTCATGCTGGCTGCCCCATCCCCACGGCCCATTGTGGGGCTGGTCCCGAGCCAGCCTCTGACTCCATTGTGGCACCCCAGGAACCTCTCTCGGCCCTGCCCGCCTCTAGCCTTCAAGGCATCCTCTTGGACCATTCTCCTGTACCTGCCACCTTTGCTCTGCTCACCTGGACGTTGGGAGAGGCAGGCTCTGGTCCCCACTACTTGGCCACTGTTTTTCTATATGGCCTTGCATAGGGTAGTTTCCTTTGCTGTAAAATGGGAGTATTGGCTCTGATTACCTCAGGGGACTGCACTTTGGACATGACCTGTCCAGCTCTCTCTGACCCAGCTGTGCCTTTGCCTTGGATCAACTTCTGGAGACCTATCTACCAAGTGGCTGCTCTGCCTCTGTACACTGCCCAGCTCTTTCAGGCAGACCTCCCAGGTTAAGTGGAATGCCAGGAAAATCCAGGCCACAGCATGGCAAAGCTGGAGCACACAGGAGCTCTCCGACAGTCAAGTAATCACCAAGTCTTACTGATGCCAGCTCCTCAACAGCTTTTGAATTCTTCTTGATTTTCCAGCCCCACTGGTCTCGATTCAGACTTCCTAAGCCCCCTCCCGCTAGTGCATACCTCCCTCCACCTCACCTCCGGCAGTCTCCCTTTCTTATTTTCTCAATATTCCTGGGCTAGGACTTTGCACTAGCCCTTCCCTTTGAACCTTAGCACCTGCCATCTCATGCCTCCCTCCATTTCCCAAGCCTTGCCCCTTGTCCAGGCCAACATCATTCCTTCCCTAGTCCACTGTTGCATCACACTAAGTCTGCAGTCTTCTGCCGCCAGCTGTGCCCTGTAAGTCCTTCACTCAGCTGCCAGAGGGATCTCTGTAAAATGTAAATCAGTTACTACTTCAGACCCTCCCATGGTACCCTGCAGCCCTCAGGATGAAGGTTTTCTGGGCTCTAGACCCTATCATGGGCATCCCCATCCTCCAGCCACTTCCTCTCCCAACTTTCTCTCTCTTCCTTGCCACACTGAACAATCCTGTCGGTTCAGGTTGCTGCCTCGGCTAAAACTGCACCACTCCCCCCCACCACCCCGTTACCTGCGCAAGTCCTTTTCATTCCTCCCTGAATCACCTTAGAGCTGACTTTCAAGGGGGAGGCTTCCCAGAGCCCTCCTCTTCCTACCATCATGGATTGGGTGTTCCTGCACCCCCAGGGTCCCAGTATCTCGGCATGCACCTGTCACAGCGTTTCTCCTACTGAGTCTGGAAAAGGCCAGGATTTCAATCAACCCAGTGCCTGGCACATGGGAAACACAGGGGGCTCAAGTGGCAGGTGGAAAATGCTGTGAGCAGCTGGGGGCCTGAGCCAGGGTTAGCCATTTCTCAGGGCTGACTGCAGCTTCCTGGAAACTGTACATTATGCAAAAGGCAGGAATGGAAAGTGAAGCCTCACACCTGCATGGAAGGGAAGCAGGTCAGGGTCTGAATCTTCTCCTTCTTTGACTGAAAGCAGGAAGCCATGTCCCAACAGGAGGAAGGTTGGCCCGATCCCTTGCCCACCTCCAACACCATGTCTTCTGCTTGCTTCCCTGAGACATTTTTCAATTCCTTTCCTCTCTCCTCTGCCCCAGTTCCCAGCACCTAGGCCCTCTTCCTTCCTCATGCCAGACCATAAGGTGACAAACATTTTTCTCACCCAAGCAAACTGCATCCCTGAAGCCCTGCTCTGGAGATCTTAGCCTTGTTTGTGTCTGCACTCCCCGGTTCATCACCCCTCCCACCACTGCTGGGGCTTCTGCTGTCCCAGCCTTTCATGGTCTGGCCAACCTGGAACCCCCTGGCTCTGAGGCCAAGATTCAGGCAGGTTCCATTGTCTGTCGCTGATGCCAACCCTCTCCACCCCAGCTGCAGCAAACGACACTGTCTCGTAGCAGACACGGCAGCCTGGATTTCCCTCGGCAAGTGTGCATTTTTAATGACACATTTTGGGGAGTGTAGGCAGCAGCCTCTTTGGAAGGCTAGTGTGGGGGTGGGAGAGGCGGGGGGCTGCCGAGAAAGCAGAGGGAGAATTCCCCAGGCTTCCCCGGAGAATCTTTTAAAAGCTCAGTATTGACATCTGCATTGTCTCAGCCCTGCAGGCTTCATGCTGATGTTCAACACCTGTTTGGAAGCAGAGGGTTCTCGATCTGCCTCATCCCAGGAGGGGCCTGTGGGGCCACCCCAGTGCCCAACCGTCCCGATGCCCTGTCCAGCTATGGGCAGCTGCCTGCTTGGATGGCTGTGGGGGTGAGCGGAAGGCAGTGGGGGAAGGTGTATAATGCCTACCTGCAGGGAACGTTCATTCTAATAGGGATGGGGTGGGAGCTCTGGGGTTGTGTAGAAGACCCAACAGAGGAGAGATGAAGAGGAACATGGGTGGGGGTGTAGAAAGTAATCTGTGAGCTCTGACTTTGAATTCAGATAGACCTGGGTTTGTGTCTGCTGCATTTTAGCTGGTTGACTTCGAGAAAGGTACATTAATCTCTCCATGCCTCAGTTTCCTCATGTATAAAATGGGGCCAATAATAGCACTATCTCCTAGGGCTGATTTGAGGATCCGACGAAATAATTCAGTCATGCTCTTGGCATAGTGCTTGGCCCATAGCTATGCTATACAAGCAGTTGTATTCTTCGCTAGGAGAAAGAACCTTCCTAGAAATCACATGCGCTGGTTCCCTGGTTCCCATCCCGGCTCTAAGCCCACCCTGTGATCCCGAGCAGGCCCCTGCAGTGATGAGGCTACTCCCCCAGGGCACGAATGACCTCTGCACTAATGACAGTTTGGAGGGGAGACTGTCCTGTTGTGGGGGCTGTCCTGTGTGTTGCAGAAGTTTAGCAAGATCTCTGGCCTCTACCCAAGTGCACCCCCTCCACTTGTGATGACAAAATAACCACAGACGTTGCTGCATCTCCCATGGCAGGCAAAATCATCCCCAGGTAAGACCACTGGCCTAGAGGAAGGGAGTCAAGCTCAGGCAGGGATGCTGAGCTCACGATGGACATGCAGGGCTGGCTGTGGCAAGCTGGTGCAGAGAGGAGTGGGACACATAGTTGGGGGGCACTCTGGTGGGGAATTGTCCTTGTTTGTCCAGAGACAGAGGGTCCAGAGGTGGCTGGGAACAGGGGTGTAGGTCTTCCTGTCTGGAGAGCCTGGGCTGTGTAGGAGGGGCAGCGAGTTGTGTTTGGGGGAGACAGGTAGAGAGAACAGGGCCCTCTGGGGAGCTGGCTGTCAGAATATGGGTTATAGAGTGGAATGCGTGTCCTCAGAGGATGCAAGAGGGTAGACAGGGGCAGCGAGGGGAGGGACACAGGGGACATGCAGTGGGTGTTGTGAGCACCTTTAGACAGGGAGGGGAGGGAGGCTACCAAGGTAGGGGCTGGGATGGGTTTCTAAGAGCTGAAACAAAGTCAGGCAGCGTCTTCCTTCGGCTGGTAAAATGCTATCATTTTGGAAGGATTTTCACCTCATTTGGTTCCTGCTTAAGTGAAATCCACAACATGTGTTCTGTGCATTAGTGGAGTGTTTGTGCTTAATTAGTGGCAAATTCTTTCATATTAAAGTCATCAAGTTTTGCCGTTTGCGCTCCTCACCCTGGGCCTGGTTCTCCTGGCTTTTCTTTGAACACAGGAGGGCCTGATTGCAGACTTGCATGTGGTTCCAGCCTCGCAGCCTCAGGAGCAGCACACACATGTGCACGCACACCTTCCCTGTGGCATTCGGACCCTACAGCACCAGCCCTTGAGCCCGTCCCACCCAGGGCTGGCATCTGGCACTCCCAGCACTTCCATCCATGCACCAGGCACCTTCTGCTCCCAGGCAAGGCTTTGGAGTCAGAATTCTGCCTGCCCAGAGGCACTCTGCTGTGGGAGGCCCTCCTTGGTGAAACCTCACCCTGCAGTGTCTCAGGTGGCACAACCATGGACTGAGACCCCAGCAGGCCAGCCTCTCTTTCCATGTCTCCCAGCTCAGGGCTGTCTCCATCCAAAAAAAAAAAAAAAAACCCAACAAACCCTTCCTTGCTTCCTTGCCGCCCTATGAGCTCTGCTCCTGGATCAGGGACCTCAGAGCCGGGGGATAGCAGTCTTTATCTGATGCACTTCAATGACCAGGGTCTGGGGCCAGAAAAAAAGGGGGGATGGGAAACGGAACTAGCAAAGGCTTAAAGTCGAGTTTTCTCTTGACTTCTTCAGCTAGTGTGGCCCCAGGAACCCCCACCAAAGGGTCTCCAGCAGGACTGCTGGAGGTGGGCCAGGAGGGCGGGTCCCCCAGGAACCAGCAGATCAGGGCCTCAGGACTGCTGGGGTAAGAGGAGGCAAAACTCCTGGCCCTGTGTTCCCTCGCGGATGAGAGGACCCAAACCCCACAGAGGGGAGACCAGCCCATGCCCAGATGTTCAGGCTTATGTCTGAGTATCATCTGGGTGGGGCCTGGGGTGGGGAGGGACCACATCACAGGATGCAACAGAGGTGGGGGAACTCAGGGACCGGGGCAGGGATTCTGAGTGGCCCTTTCATCATTGCAGAGGCCACTGACTTTTCACGCCACCCCCCACCTCAACCTACTTTCCGGCTCAGCTACCACCCCAACCCCGATTCTCTCCCCTGGCCAAGGGTCCTGTGAAAATGAGCAGTTATCCTCCAAACATAAGCAATGACCTTTTGTTCAGCTAGCGCTGGGCCTCCCAAACTCATCCACCCTCTCTGAGGACACCAGCCTGAGCTGGAATACCCAAACTTAATGTACTTGCCCCAGTGTTAACCACTGAAACCATTCCCCTCAACCACCCACAGAAATCCCAAGAGTAGCCCCCGCCCAGGTCTCAACATCAGTGCCAACCTAGACCACAACACAAACCCGGGTCATGACCCCAATCCGAGTGTTAACCTCTTCCCGGTTTAACCACAGAACGAAGCGAACTCCAAGCATGGCCCTCAGTGCAGCAGCAGGCCTGAGCTCAGCTCCTCTGGAGCTCCAGGTCTAAACCCAGCCCCAGCTGGGGGGTCACCCAGTAGTGCAGGCAGCCACGGCCCACAGTTTTCTTTCCACCTGACAGTCCCCCATCTTGGGTGGGCAGAGAAAGTGGGGTCTTCAAAAAGTCATGACATGGGGTTTTTGGGAGAGGCCAGCCGAGCTGAAGGCTGCCCTGTGTGTGGTCTGCCTGCAGGGGGCACGCTGCTGTCTGCTCTCTGCCTTGCTCTCACCCCGCCACAGCAGGGCCTGTGGGCACACCCAGGTCCCTGGGCTGTCCCTTTCCCCAGTGCCCAGAAGGCTGAAAGGGGCAGTGGGAAGGCAGAGGCTTCCTTGTCTTTCTTGGTGCTAATGTCAGCCTTGGCACTTAACCAGCAGTAGAAGCTATGAACAAGTCTCCTAACTTTCCCGAAACCCAGCCTTTTCACCTGTAAATGGGCCGAAGCACATCCACCCCATTTGGTTGGAGGGAGAACTCCTGTATCAAATGACCTCCCCAGTCCCAGGAGTCTTCTGGGAGCCCTCCTGCCTGGCCTGCCCCGCTCCCAGCTCCCGGCTGTCATCCTCCCTTCCTCCCTCTTTCTCGGCAGCACTGAAATCATCACTTGGCGAAATGCTGAGGGGAGCACATCCCTCTGCCGCCGCGGCCTGTCTTCTTCCTGCCCTGCCAGGCAGGGGCATGTGGGGTGAGGGGCCTGAGAGGCAGAAGGTAGAAGCCCTGAGCTTGGCCACATGTCCCCAGCTCCACCTGCTCCCTCCCAGCATCCCCAGTGGTGTCAGAGTTTCGAGAGTGGGGTCTTTCCCATCCTTCCCCCGCCTGACCATCCCTCTGCCCAACACGAATCTATCAGGAGCCTCACCCAGCCCCGCTTCCAGCTCAGACTTGTCGGGGTTTCAGGAGTCACTGGGTAGGGGCTGGCGTGCCAGGGCCTGCTCTGCATCCTGCCTCACGGAGGAGCCAGCACGTAGGCTTGGGGCTCGCGCCCAGCTGCGGATGCAGCTCAGCCTCGGTGGCCACCTGCTTCCCTTCCCTTCCCTCCTTCCATTCCCATGCCCTCTTGGCTCTGTGCAGAGAGGCCCCTGAAAGCCCAGGAGTGACTTGTGGCAGTGATGTGTGTGTGTATGTGTGTGTGTGTGGGTGGGTGGCGGGGGTGGGAAGTGGACCCCATGTTTGCCACATCTGGGAAGAGTGCTGCCTGCCTCCTTCGGCCACCCCAAGGTTGGGCCCATCCCCCTTAGCAGCAGCAGACGCTGGGGCTCAAGCGCTCCTCTCCTTCCCTCCCTGGGGGAAGAAGTACAAAAGGGTCAGGTTCGCTGCCAGGACCCTCCCAAAGGATGGCAAAAACAGTTAACACACGTGCACTGCTGATCTGTGCCAGGCCGGGGGCTGAGTATTTACATACATTAATTCACTTAATCCTTACAACACCCCAGGAGCGAGATTGTCCCCGTCTTAGAGATGAGGAAACTCAGGGAGGTCAAGTCATCTGCCCACGGTCACACAGTCTGCAAGGCTGATTCTGATCGGGGCAGTCTGTCTCTGCAGGTGATGTTCTTCACCACACTCATGGCTCCACGGCCTCCCTTTCTCCCCTTCCTGGGGAAAAGAGTGGCCAGCACCCTCTGAACCAGACCTGGGTGAGCAGCCCCTGCCTGCTGGCAGTGCTGGCCTGAGGCTGACGATGGGGCTACTGGGAGCTCCTTGTAGAGAGGGCAGGCACCATCCCCCTGCCCCTGCCTCTCCTCCTTCGCTCTGGGGGAGGCTGAGCTGACACCTTCACCCCAGGACTACAGGGGCTAGCAATCCCGGCAGCCCAGCACAAGGATATGACTGAAGACTCCAGACATGAAAAGCCCCCATTCTTCCCGTTTCCCTTCCCTCCTCGTCCCAGAGCTCAGACACTTGACTTCCAGTCCAAACCCTGCCACTCTTGGGGTGTGTATCTCTCTGTCTGCCCCTCAGCTCCTCCACCTGTGAAACCTGGAGGTGGCACCTGCACCCATTGCCTCCCGGGGCTGTGGGGTGGTGAGGGCCAAGTGAAAAAGGAATGCTGAGCGCCTCTGAAAACTAAAGGGTGAATGACAGTCTGCATGTATCAAGTACCTGTGATGTCATCCATTTACATGTAAAATCTCATTTAATCTTCACAACTACCCCAGGTAGGGAGTCCCCTCAGCCTCAGGCCAAGAGAGGAGAGTGACTGCCAAGCTCTGTCCTTTCCCAAGGCCCAGGAATGGAAGGTGCTGTTATTCTTTTCCTCGTTTTTCACTCAGCCCCTCCCACTCTGGGCCATGACCACCATGAAGCCCAGGAGGTGGCAGCAGGTGCTTGTGAAGAGTCAGCAGGGGCTCCTCACACCCCTCCCTGAGTTGGGGCACTGGGGTCCTGGGAGGCCCAGCTCAGCCTCCAAGACAAGTGGGGGGCTCTGACACACCTCTAATGTTGGACAGTGAAGCCAGGTTTCCCCAGCCGAGGCTGCTGGGATAGCACACCAAATTAGCTTAATGAGTGAGGCCCAGCTTTAATAGGCGCCCTCCGTGTTGCAGCACCGACTCCTGCTTTCATTTTTAATGCTGGGAAAGGGTGGGTTTTCTTTTTCTCTCTCCCCCGTGCATTTTCACCCTGGCTAATGACTCCTCACTCAGAAAGGCCCCTACCACTGCTAATTAGATTTAATTACTGGGGTAATGAATGATTTGATTGGAAAACTAAAATATTGTGGGTGAATTTTGTGTATAAATAGGAAAGTCAAAGGGACAAGGAACTCAGGCTGAGACCAGTCTGGGGTGAGAGGAAAGACCAGGCTGAGCATCGGTCAGCTGGCAGCTCTGAGACAGGGACCGTCTGCTCTCGGCTCCCCATTCTCAGAGGGGGAACTGGAGGGACAGAGAAAGGGAACTCTTCCAAGGCTGCCAAGAAGTTGGTGGGAATCAGAGGAAGCAGGAGCTGGCAGGGTCAGACCCAGGGAGAAGAGGGGTGGGAAGGAGTGACTTGAGCCTGGATGGCTTGGCTCCATGGCTCGGCTGGCTCAGTAGTGTGATCATGGCCCAGGAGCACCTGGGCAAGAGTTATCAACCGAACACTAGCCCATAGAAATGTACTGTGGTGGCCTCTCTTGTTGTGGTTACAAAGACCCAGCCTGTGGGTCACCAGATAAGCAAATAGCTCAAGCCAGGAGGCAGCCAGGTTTGGTGAGAAAGAGCAGTTGGGAGGCCTGGGTCCCCTGGAAGGTCACTACCTCTCACTGCAGAAGGTTCTGTCTATTTCCTGCTTGGCTCACAGCCGCCTGCTTTGGCCTGAAGTGATGTGGGCTGGGGAGGGCAGGGTGGGCAAACACATTTGCTCTTTGAATTTGATGGTGACACACCAGTTTTGTATTACTCTGGGGAGGGGAACCCTGGAGGAAGAAATAGCAGGGAGAAGGGGATGGGGATGCTGGTTTGGTCCACAGTCCACTCCAGGACAGGCCCACAATGATACCTCTGTGCTGAGGGCCTGAACTCAGGTGTCCTGCTGCCCCTCAGGCATCTTGCCCTCCATGTGTACTGAACCCCTCTCTCCAGCTGCTCCTTCAGCCCTCCCCCTCCCAGGGCCCAACCACAGTTGCATCAATACAGCCCCTTGACTCTCCTTCTGAAGGTCTAGAATACAGCCCTTCAGCTCCCTCGGCTTCCTGCAACTCCACAGGGAGGTGAGGCTCCTACTGTTTCTTATCTGGAATCACAGTACTGAAAATATCACACCTTTACTGAGCACTCACTGTCTAATGGGTATTATGTTAGGTAATCCGTCTCCCTAGTATGCTGAGAAACTGAGGCTCAGGCTCCTGAAGGGATCTGTCCAAGCCACACTGCTAATAAGTGGATTTAAATACAAATCAGATCTTGTTACACAAGTCCCCAGTCGCTCTCCACTGCCTTGGGGTAAATCTAAACTGCTTATCAGGCCTTCACAATCTGTCCCTGCCCATATTCCCATTTCCCTCTCCCGCCCCTCCCAGTTCGCTACCCTCCCTACCAGTCCCCGCTGCCAGTGGAAAACTCCTACCCACCCTTCAACACTCAGGTCCCACACTGCCACCAGCTCTGACCTCAGGTTCCCACAGCACCTGGCTCCTTGCTCAAACAGCTCTCCCTGGCACACAGTGTTGGCTGTGCCATGAAGAGAGATGTGCTCACCCCCGACGTCCCAGCACACAGCCTGACGCCCTGGATCCAGGTCTGCTCGATGAACTGCGAGTCAGAGTCAAATCCCAGAGAACATACTCAGGGATGGGGGTGCCTGGTGGCTTCTCAGGTCACTGCAGTCTTTTAATCAAGACTTCTTAGGAAGCTGAGCGATCAAAGAAGGACCAGAATCCCTGGTGAGGGTCATGCTTATTTACCAAAATGAGATTCTCTGTAAGAGAAAGGCTGATGCGCTGCAGATGTGGGGGCTGCATTCAATTCATGCCTCCAGTGGGAAGTGGGAGAACCCTCCTTTACTTCCCAGGTCGGTTTGTAAGTGCTGATCCCATCACTCTCCTCCAGCCCCCTTTACCAGGAGGCTCCTGGATCCTGGAATAATCAAGAGGGAAGGTGCTACCCATTTTGTAGATGTTGAAATTAAGATTCAGAAAAGTGGGTGTCTTACATGAGGTTATATAATAAACGAATTGAAAAGCCAAAAGGAATCCAAGTCTCTTGACCCTTTTTCTACATTCTTGGTGCCAAAGGGGTGAGGAAGAGGCAACAAAGCAGAGACAGCCTTACAGCCCTGGTGGGTGAAGGCATCTGAGTAAGTCTAGATATATATTTTATTTTTTAAATTTTTGGTAGAGTTGGGGTCTTGCCTAGGCTGGTTTTGAACTCCTGGCCTCAAGTGATTACCACCTGCCTCAGTTTCCCAAAGTTGTTAGGATTACAGGCATGAGCCACTGCACCCAGCCCAAAGGTAAGAGTCTGTCTTTGGAGGGCAGGTTGGTGTCCCCTGCGCAGTGCTCAGCGACCCAGGCTGCCTAGAGTAAGGTGCAGATGGCCTAGACTTCAGCATAACAGAGAGGAGCAAGACTCTTGTCAGTGCAATCAGAAGGTGTTCTGGAGTTCAACCCACCCTCCCCTCCGGGGTGGGGTTGGAGGAGGGAGGGAAGCTGAAGAAGCAGGTCAAAGCAAATCCTCCCCATCTGCCCCACCCCCACTGAGAGCGGGCAGAGCCTGAGCCTGTAGGACCAGAACCAGGTGCCCTGTCCTGACATGTCCCAGAGACACAGCTTGAGTGGGAAGTGAGGGAGGTGAGTCAGGGCTGGGTGTTGGGGGCGAGAGAGAGGGGCATGAGGGCTGTCCCATTTCTGAGGACACAGGGACCAGGGCTGGCAGGAACCAGGCAAGGGTGGGTTCCCCAGGATGGGAGTTGTACAGGGTTGGCTCAGTGGGTCTTTGGTCCAAGGCCTCCGCCTCTCCTGGGTTACAGGTTCAGGCAGGCCCTGGAAAGCAGGACTGCTGGCGGCATAGGGGCGGATAGGGGCGAGGCTGGAAGGCATCTTGCCACATTGTCTAGGGAAGAACCAGTGCTGAGGCCTGAGAATAGTGAGATAGCCATGCCATGTCACCCGCACAATGCACTAAGATCAACAGGAGGCCTGGCAGGGGAGGAAGGAGGGCATCCTGTCTCTCCAGCCCCCTCCCCGCCTCCTATCAGGCCTGCCCACTCTGTGTGCTGCCCACTGCAGCGGACAGAAGCCGGGCCTGGGAGGGGCAGTGCTCGAGCCGTTCAGGGAAAGGCCCTCTTACCCACAATAGATGCGGGGGGCGGGGAGGTCGTGGTGAGGATTAGGGCGGGGAGACGCTTTGAACCCCAGAAAGACTGGTGGGAACTGGTTCTTGACTCACAGCCGAGAAAGGGGGGTAGGGATTGGCAAGGGCTTGCACTTTATTATTTTTTTCTTTTATGAGATGTAAACTCAAGCAATTAAAAAATATGCATTTTATGTTTACACAATTGGCCCTGCTGTGTCCCTCCATCTTTCCTTCAGCCCTGGTCCCATCAGCACGGTTGGCATTTCATAGCAACTTTTCATCTTCAAAGTGATTAGAGAGATTATGTGCCCAAGTTTTTATAAGGCTCAGCCCCTCTCCTTCGTAGGCTCCCTCAACCCTAAAAACAAATACTGGTGGTCAGTATCTGTGCTTCCTGCTTCCCAGAATTCTGGCAGCAAGTTATTTTATTTTCACCACTATTGGCTGAATACCTTCTATCTACCAGGCACTCAGAAGTGCTTCCCTTTTAGGATCTCCTATTTTCACTTCCACCTTCAGGAGCAAGGACTGATAGTCCCATTTTACAGAGGGAGAAACTCTGTCAAGGCCCAGTGGTTGAGACATTTGCCAAGTTGTATAGCTAAAGGGTGGTTGATCCAGAACCTGAACCTGAGTCTTCTGGTTGTGGTCCACGGTGCTTCCTTTCAGACTGACACTGCCCTTTGGTTTTCTGCCTCGTCAATTAGAACCCTCTCTTAAGACCAGATTCCAGCTTTCTAGGCAGGCAGTGCCTAATCACTGGTGTGCACATTACAAGTTCTCAACAAATTTGCTGAAGAGTGATTTCCCCAGAGGACAAGCAGGGTGGGCTGCAGAGGCTGAAGCCCTCGCTGTCCTGCCCAACCTGGGTCTTCTCCCAGCTCCATACCAGGGACAGGGAAGAGGAAAAGAAAGAGCAAACACTGGGATTTTGGCATGGCAGAGCTCTCGGTGTGGATCCAACTAGTGCCCAGACAGGTAGCTGGGGACCACACCTGCCCAGGCCCAGGCCCCGCCCTGCCTGACATGCTGCCCCAGGCACTAGTTGGCAAAAGCTCCCAAGTGGACTTGGACAAGAAAGTTCTTGGAAAAGCAATTCCCATGCCTGACCCTTTTGGCAAGGTGGCAGCAGATAGAGGTCATACCCCGCCAAAGTTGGGGGCCTGAGCCGCTAGACTTTCCCATCTGAAGGGTACTGTCATACAACACCCCTGACGCTGGCAAGGATTTACTCCAAAAACCCCCACCCAGGTGATCAAATCATCTCGTCCCCTTCTTTCACGGTCTTCAGTATATGAGATTCTACCATTTCCCCCTGGGAAACTGCTAGAATGTTCTATACCCTTGAGAAGTGGAGAAGTTCTTCCTAATATCTACCCTCAATTCCTCTTATTATAAGGGAAGCACACTCGGTCCCGTGGTGTGCTTGGGCCTGTGGGATCAGGAACCACGGCTGGGGATCAGGTAGTTCCTCCCCATAAGGAGAGAGCAGTGGGGAGTAGAGAGGGAGTTCACATGGTGGACAGACCTGGGGCTGGGCTCTTCCACTCACTGGCAAGTTGCCTTACCCTGTGAGCCTCAGTTTCCTCATCTGTAACAGGAAACCCCAGTTTTTAATATTTTATCACAAAATGGCTATAAGGATTCAGTAAAATAATGTATGTACATGGTTAGCCAAGTGCCTGACACAGAATAATTGCTCTAGAGGTGGCGAACTGATATGTGGGTACCCTAGGATCATGGACAGGGCTGCAAGCTGAGACTATGCCTCAGGGTCAGAGCAAGACCCTTTCTAGCATCCCAAAGTGGGCTCCAGGCCCTCCCCAAAGGCCACAGCTACTCCCATTTGTGTGGATTCTCTAAGCTGCCCTGTGCCAGCCTGCAGAAAAATGGGCAACTTCAAAGTTCCACAACGGGTGTCAGACAGCTCGACTGTTTCCTCGCAAGTCAGCATCCTCACGCTGGCCTGTGGTGCCTGCCCTGGTCCTGGAGTCCTATGGTTTTCGGGTAGGGGCCCAGGTGAGCTCTGCAAAGAGCTAGGATCATCCTCTCTGCAGAAGATAAGGGGAAGTGCCATGTGTCTCTGCCAGCCAGCCCCCTGGTAGGTACCAGCACAGGCCTGTGATTATACTGTGGCATGTGATGAGCCCTAAGGATGCAGGAAAACAAGGACCAGCGCTGGAGCTTTGACTTGAGCTGAGGGGACTTTTCCCAGTCTCCTTCCTGAGTTCCTGGAGTCTAAGAGTTCCAACTGTCCTCAAGGGAACTCTGGGACTCTTTCCCACGGCCGGCCAGCAGACGCCAACTAGCCCAGCTCCTCCCTCTCCCTGAGTTCCTTCTCCCCAGGCTGGCCACACCCAGCTCTGTCAATGCCCAGCCCCGAGTCCTGGAGAGCAGAGGCCCCCGTTCCAGCGGCCCACCCCACCCCTGCACTCTGGGCCCTCTGGCGGGCAGGCGCGGCTGGGCCTTGAGGCCTGGCTGGAGTCACAGGATGACTGGAGGTTCCATCCCTGCCTGCTCCCTCATCACCCACAAACATGCAAGGAAGAGTGACAGAAGCCTGAGGTAGGGCCTTTTGAAAGATGCTCGGATGCATTCCCTGGAGCGTTCATGAAGTCCTCAGCCTTCCAAGGCAGGTGTTAGGAGACAGCTGAAGACATTGAGACTAAGTGACATTTGGGGTTGCCAAGGTCACGGTTAGCGGCAGAGCCAGGATTCAAACCCAGGTCTCCTGACTCCAAGTGTAGTGTGTACCCCACCAGCTCACCCTTCCTCTCCAAGGCCTGCCTCAGAGGACAGGGTTGCTTTCCAGGCCTAGCTCTGCCGAAAAATCACAACCTCTCTGGTCTCTGTTCCCCCTCTTAAAGTGGGAACCACCACCACCCCAGCCTCTGAGGTCTGGGGAGACCATCAAATGAAACAGACTCTGGAGAGCGAACTGTGTTATCGGAGAAGAGGCACTATAGCTACACTGTGTTCAGGATTCGAGACCCTGGAACAGGACCCTACGTCTCCTGCTGGAATGAGGGCCCGTCTGAGGGTTTTACCAGGAGGCCTGGGGGAGAATCTGCCCTTGTGGTCACTGAGGCAGGGAGGGGGTGTGGTGTGACCTAGCCTTGGACACTGACCTTTGGTCTGACATCATTGGCATACACCCCACCTCCCTTGGAAGGTTGCCCGTTCTTGGCTCTGAGAGTCCCTAATGGGATAAATTCATTTAGTTACAATGTCATTTGTCAAGTGCAGACACCTAGTTCATGAAAGGGGCCTGGCTTGGGAGTCAGGAGTCCCAGGTACTAATACTGATGCCGCCAAGAGCCAGTGAACTATGTGGCTTTCTCTTTCCAGGCCTCAGTTTCCTCATTTAAAACACAAGAAGGCTGCTCGGTTGATCCTTCCTTCAGGCTCCATCTGGCTTGGCCAGCCTGGGGGTCTCTGCTCTGCAGCTACCCTCCAACAGGCTGCCGGTGTGGAAGGCAACAAGCTCTCAGGCCTGGGGGTGGGATGGTGGGTGAGGAGTGTTCACTCCCACGTTCCCAGGGTCCTGTAGCTCAGCGGAAATGAAACCTCTAGGACGTAATCACAGCACGGCGGGATATGAAACAGAATGGATTTTGCAACCCTTCAAGGCGTTGTATGCAAGGTGTGGCTCTGTCAAGGGCTTCTCGCGCCTGTTGAGAGGCACTTCTTATTACTGGTGACTCTCTGAAACCAGGGCTGGGCCCCTTTCTGGGATGGGGGGTACATGAGAAAAGGCACCAACTCTGCGAAACAAATCCAGGCTTTTGCCCAAGTCAAAGAGCAGCCCACAGTAGCACTGGAGCTTCTGTGGCTTAGCGTGGCTCCTGGGCTGAGACCTTGAACTTACACCCAGGAAGTGAGGTGTCTGTTAGTAAGTGAGACTCCCAGCCGTGAGTCAGGTCTCTGCAGTGAGGCAGATGTGGGGGTACGGGTGTGTGCTCAGGAGGGGAGGTGGGGGAGCAGGGTGCTTGCTCAGCTAAGCACTGATCCTGCCACTGCCAGCCATTCGCTGTGTGGCCTTGTAATGTATGTAACGGCTCTGTGCCTCAGCTGTGTCA
Source organism: Trachypithecus francoisi (assembly GCF_009764315.1). NCBI lineage: Eukaryota > Metazoa > Chordata > Mammalia > Primates > Cercopithecidae > Trachypithecus > Trachypithecus francoisi. Next base: position 108,049,931 of record NW_022681473.1, read on the forward strand.
TCTGTGAAATGGGAACACAAATTATTGCTTCTTATAGCTCTTGGGATTATTGCTAGGGTCAAACCAAAGTGACCTCATGAGTCTGAAAGAACTCTGAGACCCTTCCAGAGCTTTACTGGAGTTCTGTCTCTCAAAATAATGAGAGCTGACTTTTCTCTGAGCAGAGCTTGTCGCAGGCCATCCTGCCACCAACTCGGAATGAGGTGGGCACTGACTCTGTTTCATTGAAGTGGCACAAGCACAGAGAGGCAAAATGCCAAGGGGTATCTGGGGCTCAGAATCCCAGGCAAGTGGACAAGATGCACTGCGGGGGCCCTCTCCGCTCGCAGGCCCTAGAACGGGACCACAGGCCCCGCTTTGAGTGACACCTCTTCTGTCCTTCTCTGCTCCGGGGTTGGTATTGCAGGGAGAGGCCAGGGCTGGGATTCCAAAGCCCAAACCTGGCCTCTCCCAGACTCTTCCCTTCCTCCTGGCTCTGGGGGGCATCTGGAGAGGAGACAAACCTAGGGGAGATGTTAATTAGTTCTGACAAATTAATAAAGAAAGACTAATTTATTCTCCAGAACTCATTTCCTTCCCGGTGCTTTATTTTCCTGCGCAACAAGCTGCTGCTAGGGAAATGGAGGGGGAAAGGTGGTGGGGGGGTGGTCAATCTGAAGACAGGGGCAGCCGAAATCCACCTGCCTCCTCCTCACTGGCTCCCGCCCCATCCCTACCCCTCCACTGCTCCAGGAAGCCAGCCCCAGACATTAAGCTGTCAAACCACTCCCAATTATCTCCCTCTATGTCCGCCGGCTCCAGGGGCGACAGTTGTAGCAAGCTGGCGTTGACTCATTCTGTCACCGGCCTGCCCTGCTCTGGGAAAATGCAATTTAATGAAGTCCGATGGCAGGGCTGGGGCAGACAGGGTCCCGGGAAGAGGGTGGCACCAGCCTGGGGACAGCTGACAGTGCTCTCTTCTTGTGGGACAGTGTTTTTGCTCTGTGTGACGCGATCTCATCTCTAGACCCTGGAGGGGTCATCCTGGACCTCCCCCTGCCTCACTCACCTCTCCAGCAGCTCTGAGCAACCAAGGCATTAACCTTTCCCACCAGGGCCTCCACTTCCTTCGGCTGCCTGTTTTAATAGCGTATGGTCGTGACAGCTGGGAAATTCGTCCTGTGGTTTCATCTCGGTCCCTTCTGCTGAAGAGCAAGTCCATTTCCCCAAGCCTTTTGATACAGAGGCTGGGAGTGGGTCAGCCACCACCAGATGCCATCAAGGCCAGTCCAGGGCTGTGGCCGAGGTCATCTATGTACTGCCAGGCTAACTCTGCTGCTGGGAAGAAGTTCATTCTGCTTCTGGTTGGGCCTAGCCTGGCCCTGCCACTTGCCCCGCTCGAGTCCTACCTCTCCAGGGGCATTTGCTGAAGATCCTCACTCTCTCTAGTTGTACAGCAGAGAGGCCTCTGACTCCAGGCTCCTGGGTTCAAATCCCAGCTCTGCCACTTGCAAGCTCTGTGACTTTTTTTCCTCATCTATAAAAATGGAGAGAGACTAATCACTCCCTCAAAGGCTGTAGGGAAGGTTAAATAAAGCTCTATAAGCAAAGCCCTGAAAGCTGACCCTGGCACAGGACTGCTCAGTAGATGGTGGCTTTTGGCACTGTGGCCCCCACACCTTTGGCAGATGCAGGACCTTCCCACGGTCTCTTCCTTTTTTTTTTCCTCTTTCTCCATGGCCCATTCATTCTTCATGCCTTTAGTAACATCCCTTACCCTGGGAGGCATCCCTGTCTCCCAGAATGGGTTAAGCCCCACTTGCTCTATGTTTCTACCAGGCTCAGGCCTTTGCCACACTCAAAAAGCATATTCAGTGTCTGGCCCCCACCAGCCTGTGAGCTCCATGAGAACATGCATGGCACCTGTTTTGCTCAAACCTGATGCCCAGCACCTCCCAGGGTCTGCACATGGGAGGTGATCAATAATTAAGAGGTGACTGACACACAGCATGACCAGGAGGCCAAGGTGCCTCAAAGCTTCCCCAGCTCCAGTGGGAAGGGTTGGGAACCACGTGGGTTTGAGAAATGCTCCTGGCAGAGGATCTGACCATGAGTTTCTTCTGCCTGGCCCCACTCGGTGTCCCACGTGCTGGAGGCCCAGTAGTCAGGAAGGGCCTTCATGCTGGCACCAAAGGGACAGAAAAATGTCTTTCAGCAAGGGGCAGTCAGACATCTCCAGAGCTCACAGGCTGGCTGGCCCTCAGAAGTCATAACACCACACTGTCTTGTACCCTTCTTGGTGTTTGCCTTGGACTTGTCCAAGCGGTAGGAGTATAGTAGCTGGTCACACAAGTCCCCTGCGCACCCAGGATGGGCCAGGAGACTCCAAGAACTCCCCAGGAGCAACTAGCCCAACCTACTTGCTGCACAGATAAGGAAATTGAGGCCAAGGAGTACCTGAGGTGACCTGACCTGCAAGTGGCTGAGGCAGGACTCCCGATGCCGAGGCTGACGCTCTTTCGTGAAAGCACACCTGGCCCACGTTAGCGAAGAGCCTCCTGTCTGCCTCATACCCTGGATTTCCATCACCCTGGATTCTTGGTAAAGACCCCACCACCCACACTCTACAGGAGATCCCAAAAGGATTGACCATGGAAAATGCAAGGTAGCTTATTGCTAGGGTAATGAGATGCGTGGCTCAGCCGTTCAGCCTGTCAACTCCACCGCATCCAGGGTGCTGGGCTCGGAGCTGGCGCACAGGTGCTCGCAGGGAGGGGGTGGCCTTTATCATGCCTGTCCTGTCACACTCGGAGTACGCCTTAGTGTGCCTTCTTGCCACCTCTTCTCCAAGACAATGGTTCCTCCTGGCAAATCTCCCCAGCTTAGCACCCAGGAACACAGTTCTCTGGGCAAGGAGCTGCCTCAGAAGGCTCACCCAAGGTCACATAGCTGGGTGCACCCCTCACACCCCACCATCATTTTTCTGCACGTGAACCTGCGGGCAGGGGCTGTCTCCTTCCTCCTTCTGGGTCTATATCCAGGACCTCCCCAGTGTTTCTTTTTTTTGTTTTTGAGATGGAGTCTCACTCTGTCGCCCAGACTAGAGTGCAGTGATGCAATCTCGGCTCACTGCAACCTTCACCTCCCAGGTGGGCAATTCTCCTGTCTCAGCCTCCCAAGTAGCTGGGATTACAGGCACCTACCACCACACCCAGCTAATTTTTGTATTTTTAGTGGAAATAGGGTTCATGTTGGCCAGGCTGGTCTAGAACTCCTGATCTCAAGTGATCCACCCACCTCGGCCTCTCAAAGTGCTGGGATTACAGGTGTGACCCACTGCGCCTGGCCCATCCCCGTGTTTCTTGAGATGGAGAGCCCAGAGGTAGAGGAAAGGGCTTCCAGGTAAGAGGGCGTGGATTTCAGCCCCTTGCCTGAGGGTAGGAAGAGGTCCATTGGGTGCTCCCAGCTTCTGCCGCCCCATGTGTAACTTGGTTTACTAAGCGTTGGGAGGGCTCAGAATGAGCCTCCTTCTCCTCCACAGGGTATGAGACAGGCCTTGGTGGTGGTGAGAATGCCCCACTCCACCCCAGGAGGCTCTTTCCAGGCAGGTGAGCAGATGCAGAAAAAGGGCTGAGAGCTCAGCCATGACTGCGCACGCCAGGGAGGGGAAGCCAGGTGTGCTGGCACCTTGGACAGCAAGGGGACAGCTCTGGCTAAGATCCGGTTTGAGTCCTGGCCCTGTCATTTACATGTGGTGTTATTTTCAAGCAAATTAGTCATTAACCTCTGAACTTTCTTTTCTCAAATGTAAACCAGGGTGATAGTCTTGACCCCAGAGAGTGCTAGGAAGATAAGGTGAGAGAACTGTGTAGATGCCATAAAGCTCTGCAGGATGATAAGGCTCTGTGAGAGGCCAGCCCACATCACAGGCCAGGGTGGAACCATGAGGGAGCCGCAGTGTGTGCTGGCCAGGCAGGGCTCGAGATTAGGCCTTCATGAGCAGGAATTTCAGGGAGACTTCACGTGATTGCATGCAGAAACAGGGTATGCAGGTGCAGGAGGCAGCAGCTCTCCATTAGGGTATTCATTTATTACAATATTCCTGCTGTCACTCAGTACCTATTAGGTCCCAGACATACAGCATTGGACAAAGCGGAAAACATTCTCTGTCTTCATGGAACTTATGTTCTAGCAATGGCAACCAGACAATAAAGAAGATAAAATGTGTGTAGGATTAATTAATTTTAGATCAAAGATGCTCAGAGACGATCTCACTGAGAAAGGAGACATTTGAGCAAAGAACAAAACAAGGTGAGCAAGCCAACCACGTGGCCACCTGGGAGGAGAACATTCCCGGCAGAGGCCGCAGACAGCAGGTGCAAAGGCCCTGCGGCGGGAGTGCATCTGGTAAGTGTGGCCGGTGTAGCTAGACGGAGGAGATTGATGCAAGGGCCAGGCCTCTCCCCTGAGCTGGACTGTGCCGTTGGAGGCCATGAGCGGAGGGATGAGATCTGTGACCCGGCTTTGTTTTAACAAGACCGCTCACAACTGCTGAGAATGAACAGGAGGGATCGCATGCCAGGAGACTGGTGGAGGCGACTGCAATCATCTGGGGCATCTTGGCGGCCTCTGCAGAGCTGGAGAGGGAGCACCAAGGCCAGAGGCGGGGCAGGGGCTGCATCGAGGTCTACAGAGCCCTCCTCTCCCACTCCTCCAGGTGAGACAGCTGGCAGCCCACTCCCTTTCCCTGCAGACAAGCTGTCTTCCCATCCTGGGCCCAAGAGGGAGGTGGGGAGGGGCAGGGGTGAAGAGGAAGCCCTGCACAAAACAATGGCCTTGAGCCAAGACAAGAGAGATGCTTGTTCCCCTTTATTTATGATTGTTATTGGGAGAAATAAAGCCCTCAGCTGCAGCCTCCCCTCGGCCGCCAGCCAGGCTCTCGCTCCTCTCTTCTTCCACCTTCCCCTTCCGTCCCCACCTCTTCCCTGGGCACAGGCTTTCCTCTGACACACAGAGATCAAATAACTTTTCACTCAAAGGGAAAGATACGATCTCCTCTTACTATTCAGCACCAACACCAGCGGACCGACAGCCCAAGATTAAAGGCAATTAGACAGGTTTGTTTTGTAGGGGCAGAAGGTCTGTTTGGCACCCTCCTTGGGAACTGGATCCCACAGTGGAGAGGGCCAGTTGCTCCTGTAACTCCCAGTGGACAAAGCTTTGGGCCCACCCCAACTCACCCCCGAGCACCAGGAAGGACCCATTTTCCTTTGCTCTGAGAACTGCTGGTTGCCTAGGAAGAGGGAGGGACCTGCTAGCCAGGTGCCACTGTATCTTCTCTCTGCACACATTGCACCCTTGGAGTAAGGGTGGAAGCTAAATTTGTGTTTTCCCCCAGAAAATATAGTATTGATTGCTTTCAAGTCGATTTCAAATAAACAGCATGATATTGCCCCCACCAGGGCTTCTAATCCCTTGGAAATGTCATCAAAGACAACGACACAAAAGAGGGCAGAGGCCTTGGTGATTCCTTCAAACCGGAGACCCTGGGCCTCTGCTTCCTTCCCTGTCACCTTGTCCTAACAGCACACAGGAGAATAAATGCTGGCACAGCCCTTTCAGAGCATTTGTATGCACTATCTTATTTAATCCTCATGAACTCCCTCTAGGTTTATATCATTATCCCACTTTTGTCCTCAGTGGGTCAGTATTCATGGAAGAAACTGAAGACCAGAGTGTTGGTGTAGGGCGTCCAAGGGCACAAAGCTAGTATGTGGCAGGGAACCCAAATCTGCCCCTGTCCCTCAATTCTCCCCCTGGAGCTAAGTGAGGAAGGAGAGGGGTTAGAATCTATCACTTGCCTTCTGGTAGTTTCCATCTGGCAAGGGAAGTAGGCCCACTACTGCCCTGCTGGCTGGGGTGGACAGGGAAAGGTCGTTCATCCTTAAGTGACCCTTGAAGGACAGGGAAGTTTTCATCAGACACATGTGTGAGGGCCACCACCCTCGCCTTGTCCTAAAGCTCTCTGCGTGACCAGGCTGCTGCGCACTCCACCAGCCCAACCTCGCCGCTGCCCTCTCTCCCCATTGCTGGGCTCCACTCCTGGGTCTTTTAGGCACTCGCTTGCCTTGGGGCCTTTGCACAAGCAGTTCTGCCTGCTGGGATCACCCTGCCCTGTACCCACCACTCCCCTTTTCTTGCTAAAGGTCACCCCCATCTTCTCTTTTATGGCTGTTCCTCATTCTCCTCCCACCCCTGCCAAACCTTCCACCCCATCTCTCACGCTAGTGACCACCATGACACTCCACAAGGCTGTCGAACAGGGAGAATGACCCCTCCCCACCATCTCCCCACTCCAACTGCCCACGTAGGCAGTTCCCAGGTCCAGTCAGACCCCACTTTGTCCCTGCTATGCCAAGCTGCAGAATCTTCTCCTTCCTCCAGGTTCCTCTATAGGGTTGCCTCTCTCAGATTAAATCTACTGTCTCTGGTTCTTCCCCTTGCTTTTATTTTTTTGGATTTTTAATTAATATATCATAGTTGTACATATTTTGGGGGTACACGAGATCCCAGCCCTGATTTGATAATTACACATTGTAGGCAGGTATCAAAATATCAAATCAGGGCTGGGATCTCCATCACCTCAACACTCTTCTCCCCTGCTTTAATCCACGAAGCATTACCACACCCATACAATGTGCCAAGCATGGTGCTGGCATCTTTTGGGTGAAAGTGACAGTGGTAGTGGCAAGAGGTAGGAGCGTGGAGGAATAAGAAAGACAAAGACATTTTCTTTTGCTTTAAAAGCTCTGTCTAGCAGGGGCCCCAGACATGAAAACAAACAATGACTGAGTGATAAACGCAGTTTTTGTTTGTTTCTTAAAAATACAAACCCAAAGCAATGGGAGCTCAAAAGGAGGAGTGATTCTGTCTGAAGGTGATGGAGGCACCACAGAAGATGTGAGATTTTTTAGCTGAGTCCTGCAGGATAAGCAGGAGTCCTTGAGACAGAGAGAGAGAGAGAGAGAGAGAGAGAGAGAGAGAGAGAGAGAGAGAGAGAGAGAGAGGAACAGGAGGGGAAGAGGAAAAGAGGAAAGAGTGTTTTTAAAAGCTTGGATGTGGCTAAAGCACTGGATATTTGGGGCAGAGGAGAGGGGAATATAGGGTGAGTGGAAAGCAAGATAGGAGCCAGTTGTAAAAGGGCTTTGTATTAGATGAGGGTCTGAACTTCACCTTGTAGGCAACTGGGAGCCACTGACGCCTTTTAAGCAAAGTGGTGACATGGTCACATCTGTGCTTTGGAAAGAGGCACGTGGAATGCTAAGTAGAAGATGTCAGTCACAAAAGGCCACATACTGTATGATTCCATTTATATGAAATGTCCAGGATAGGCAGATCCATAGACACAGAAAGTAGATGAGTGGTTGCCAGGGGCTGGGGGAGGGAAAATGGGGAGTGACTGCTAATGAATACCGAGGTTCTTTTCGAGGTGATGAAAATGCTGTGGATTAGGAGGTGGTGATGGCTGCACAACCCTGTGAATATACTAAAGCCACTGAATCGTAGACTTTAGGAGGGCGAATTTTGTGGTTTGTGAATTCTATCTCAACAAAGACAAAAGAAGAAAAGAGGCACATGAAGAAGGATGGATGATGGTGGGGCTAGGCTGGAAACAGGCAGGCTACCAGAAGACCTCTGCAAGTCTGCAGCACCTCCAAGCGTGGAGGCCCTGGGCTCCCATGGCTCAGTGCAGCTGCTAAAAGCACTGGCCTTCTGAAGTTCAAGACTCAGCTTCCCTCCTCAGGACTGCCCAGGACTGATTTTGCTGTGAGAGGGGGCATCAGAGAGATCCCGAGACACCCCAGCCCGCAGGCCCACCTGCATAGCCAACATACCACACATATCCTGCACGCGATGCCTGGGACCAGAGCGACAGACAGTCACCTGACAAGCCACACCACCTATTTTTGAAGACAGGCGGGTCTCTTGGTAATAGAACAGGCACGAAGAGGCTTTGCCATAGATGGGGAAATTAGGGCAGAAAATAACACCATGAAAACAGAACTGTCTGTTCAGAAATAAGAGACCCCCTCACTCATACCCCCAGTGTACCAGGGCCTGTCTCAGCCCCTGAGAATCTGGGATCACCAGCTCCATGCCAGGTCCAGGGCGCTTCTGTCTGCCATGCACTTGCCTGGGCCACTCTGCTACCTGGGGCCGGGGGAGAGACTGCAGGGGCAGGAGCGCAGAGGAGGCCGAAACTACCCTCTCAAAAGTCTTTTCTGTTGGGCCCTGAGCATCTGTAACCAGGCTGTGAGGAAGCACTCACTTCCAGGGGTGGAGGGTTGGGGGTGTGGGGAGAAGGGAAGGGCTAGCTCCCTAGTCTGCAAGGGCAGAAGGTGCTCTTGAATGGAAGTGGGAAGGGAGGGGAGCCCTGTGTAGGAAGCCTGAAAGGAGCCTGGGAAAGACTGGGGCTGGGGACTGGGGGCTGGGAGCGGAGAGTGATGCTCGAGGGCTCCCCAACTCTCAGGCAGGGAACAGCTTTATTTTCACTCTGGGTTTGTGGAGAGAGGGCAGGGCGAGGCGGAGCGGGTTTGAGGGGGAGGACCTAGCTGGTTTTTCCCAGCATCCCCCAGGCCACTTCTCTCACCACAAACCTCAGTCTCAAGCCACTTGGTTGTCATGGAAACAGGCCGGAATAGAACAGATGGTCTCCACTAGCCAAATTCCAATTAAACAGGGCAGAGATGGATAGGGAAGGGAGTGTGATGTGACGAGGCCGCAGAGAGCTCAGCCCCCAGGATGGATGGGAAGCCCTGGGTCACCGTTCTTGGAGGGGGACATCAGGTGGGTAGAGAAATCTGCCTGGGGGAGGTCACCACCCAGTCACCCCTTCAATCCTCAAAGGTGGGGGCGTCGTGCTGAGGGAATGTCAGCTTGGGGAGGGGCAGCCACAGCTTTCCATTTACAGAAGTGCTGAACCAGAGCCACATGCACGCACACATGCACACCCAAGCACACATGTGCAGCTGAACGCTGCAGTATGCACACAGGTCGACATGCTCAGGAACACGTGGGAGCAGTGCGGGAAGGTCAGGCAGAGTCATTGCACAGAGACATTCCTCTAACATAGTACAAAGAAAATGCTTTGGAAAACCAAGTAAGCAATTTATTCTCATTTATTTAATAAACATGTATTAAGAATCTACCAAGTGCTTGCCAGTAGGGCTATAAACACACACACACACACACACACACACACACTGCATACGTGTGTATGCATGTGAAGGATATCAAGGACACAGAATAAATTCACTCACATGATCACTGCTGCGGTAGGACTGGTCACAAAGTGCCATGATGATACAGGGAAGAAATGATGAATGTGGGAAGGAGAATTAGAGAAACAAGAGGTGTCCCACAGGAGGTAAGATTTCACTGGGCTTTGAAGGATGAGTAGGAGTTTGCCAGCTGGTGAAGTAGGCGTCCTCCAGGCAGAGGAGACAGGAACAGCAAAGGCATGGTGGACTGAAAGGTCAGAGTTTACAGAGGGCATAAGCCCAGTGTGAGAGGAGTTTGAAGTGTGGAGGAGTTGGTAGGAGAGAAGACCCCATACAAGCCCTGGTATGAAGAGTATAATTTCTGACTCAAACACAAACACCCCACGCAAAGAACCGTGCCATCTCACAGCACCCGCCTGTCAAACCACACATCCACGCACAACTTCACACACACATAACCGCAGTTTCCTGGTGCTCATAAATGTTGAGCAAATGGAAAAAAGATGATTTTGTTTACTGCAAACAAAATAAGATGGGAGGGGAGGTGTCAAGTAAAAGGGAAGCATCAGAGGTTTTCCTTTCTTGGCATGGGGGTTAAATAGGGTTGCCAAAAACAAACAAACAAACAAAAAACAGAAAGGGGCACGGGAGGCCAGGCACAGTGGATCACGCCTGTAATCCCAGCACTTTGGGAGGCCGAGGCAGGTGGATCACCTGAGGTCAGGAGTTCAAGACCAGCCTGACTAACACGGTAAAACCCCATCTCTACTAAAACCACAAAAATTAGCCAGGCATGGTGGCAAGTGCCTGTAATCCCAGCTACTGGGGAAGGCTGAGGCAGGAGAATCGCTTGAACCCAGGAGGCAGAGGTTGCAGTGAGCTGAGATCGCACCACTGCACTCCAGCCTGGGCAACAGAGTGAGACTCTGTCTCAAAAAAAAAAAAAAAAAAAAAAAAAAAAAGAAAGGGGCATGGGAGAAGGAAACCTCATAGCTTATCGGGGTTGTGAAGCTAGCCAGCTCCCATCGGTTTACTGTACATTTATGGGACACCTACTGTGTGCAAGGCGCTGAGCTAGGGCCTGCAGAGATTTTAAGGCTGGGTCCTATCCTTCAAAGAGCTCAGGTACAGAGTGAGGGGAGGACAGAAAGTAAATACTAAACAATACAGAAGGGGTGGAGGGGTTGGTGTCTTCGAGCCTTGCATTTCACAGGTGGGTGTGTTGGGGCTCAGCCATCATCGGGAGCCAAGGCCGAGGAGTGCACTGGAGAAGCTGGGAGCAGTTTATTTTGACTGGAACTTAAAATAGGTCCGTGTAAAGTTGTGGGAGTGTAGAGCAGTCAGTGAAAAAGCAGTTTTGGAAAAGGAGGCTCTGGTTGCAGTGAAGGCCTAGACCAGTGTTTTCTCAACTGGGGTGCTCTTGTCCTCCGGGGAACATTCAATAAAGTCTGAGGACACTTTTTATTGTCACACTGCATAGGAATGGCGGGATGGTGCTGCTAGGATTGGGGAGGGGTCCTGCAGAAATGGGATAAGAACTCACAGCAAATCAGAGGCAGGGGTGAAGGAGGGAGCCACGGCTCCCGTGCACAGCAGAACTGGGCTTTCATCACAGAAATGGGAAGAGCCCAGGGAGGGCTGTGTCTTGGGAAAAAGAGGGCAAGGGTGGCTCTGGACAAGTTGGGCTTGGACTGCACACAGGTCAGGCTGAAATCAGAGAGGACAGATTGGGGGGTTGTTCTTTTCAAGTCCCAGTCCACAGGCCGTGGAGGCGCTGGTTTTCTTCCAGGCATGCTTGTGGCTGGGTCTCCCTTGGCTGTCCTGGTCACGTCCCAGCCCACTCCTTCTCAGCCTCCAGGTTTCAGAATCAAGGTCACGGTCCCAGAGAAGCCTCCCCTCCCCTCCCCTCTCCCAGTTCAGGTCCCCATGTCTCCACCATAGCCCCGGGCATAGTTTCATCACCTAAGTAAATCTCTGGGGGCTTCGTGCGAAGATTACTTGGGAGACAGGGGCCTCACCTGTTTTGAGGCCAGTTAATCCGTCACTACTATACTCTCAGCCCCAGCACATGCAAGGTTTCGGACGGGAGAGGGACCTCTCATTCTTTTGCCTCAACCCTTCAAAAAGAGGGAAACTTCAAAACCTTCAAACAAAGGGGAAGGAGGCAACTTCTTTCCCCCTTTCCCCTTTCCTTCCTCCCTCCCTCTCCCTGACCACAACAAGCCTTACAAAAGCAGATCTCTGCCCTTGGTGCAATCTTGCAAAAGGGACACAAACCCAGAAACCTGCCTGACTGTTAACGGAAGCATCCCAGAGTTAGAGATGAAAAACGTCCAGTGTCCGCTTTTCTCCTCACCCTAACTGCCAGTCCTGGAGTCACCTGGTCTTCAGGTCCCCGCTCATGTGCATCAGCCTTTAACCTCAATTCCAGTTGCTTAAAGTATCTTTTTCTTGACACATAGTGCCTGGCACATAGTAGATGCCCAAGGAACATCTGCTGACTGACCTCACCTGAGGCGTTTGGGCAGTGTTACCCACAGGGTGCCCCATGACACCTTCTGGCCAGCAAAAAGGGCCTGCAGCCAAGTGGGTCAGTGGGTGGGGTGGGTGGCACCGTCAAGGAGGGCACCTGGAGACGCTCTCTGGGTGGCCATGGGGGCCTGCCCTTCCAGCAGGGAATATTTAGGGGCATCCAAGCAGCCTGTGGGGGAGGGCGGTGAAAGCAGGTCACTAATCTCTCTTGGAGATTAAACACCACACTGGCTTTGGAGACCAGAAACCAGCTGGGGGAGGGGTCAGAGGCCTCGGGAGGGCTGTGGAGGGACAGAGGGCGAATCTTACTTGGGAGGTGACAGCCCAGGGCAGGGATGGGGGTGGGGGCTTCTTTTCTGAGGCCTGGGCAGAGCCCAGAAAGATCTCTAGGGTTGTGGGGTGGAAGGAGAAGCTGAAATTAGGCAAAAAAAAGTCCATGATTTATTAACCAGAGTCACTAATTATTAACCAGTTCGACTCCTGGACTTGAGGCCCCAATTCCTGGCCTCCCCCAGCTTCCTGAGTGTTAAGCTCCCCAACGTGCCACGCCTCCCCCTTCCCTCCCCACTCCCTACCCTTACCCCCGACTGTGACTGTCTCTGCCCAGCCTTGCCCCTATCTTCTCCTATCTCCAGGGGCTCTGGTGGCTGCTGCTACCGAACACTAACCCCTACTCCCAGCCTTGGGGGTGTCAGAAAAGAATGGGACTGCAGTGATTGAAACTTATTTGGGGCAGGCGAAGCTTGGCCTGAATGACCTGAGGGGCAGTCATGTCCTCTGGCCCACCCTGCCTTCATTTCTAACCTCCTCACCCCCAACCCTCCGGAGGGCAGCTCCCATCTCTCCCGGGTTAGCCTCAGAGTTTGGCGAGGGGAGGCACCTTTCAGGGCCGCAGTCCTGGGCCCGGTGTTGCTTGCCAGTGAGACATCTGATGCCGGGGGGTGCCAAGGAGCGGCAAGCCTAGGGACTTGGGGAGAAACTCTAACTAGAGTCTTCTGGGCTTCGGGGCAAGGGATGCTGCAGACCCTGAGTGGCCCCCGTTGGTATTCAGGATAGAGGCTTCTGAATTGCTCTGAGGATACATCGAAGCTTAGACTCTCTAGGGGTGAGAGATTCCTTCAGCCATTGCCGCAGGAACCCAAACTCAGTCAGTTCCACCAAAGAAGCAGAGGCAGGAGCAGCAGCCTCTGGGGTGGGCCCCTTCAAGGGTCAGCCAGGACCTGCCTGGGAGTTGCGTTAGTGCCTGGACGGCACTCATGAGCCACCTGTGGGTTGGTGGCCCCTGGACTTCCAACTGCAGAATGTGCCTCTGTATCCTAATGCCAAAAGCGGGGCGCCCCACCCTGCCACATCCCGTGGCTCGCCCTCCCAGGGCCATGACATGTCACAGAGCCACTGCACCATGGCATGAAGCACCAACAGGTGACACAGGAGGCTGCCAGATCACCCCACCTGCAGGATCCCTGTGATGCACCTCCTTCCATAAGTCACCACACCCTTCCCCAAGCAGCCCCACATCCATCCCCCATGACGGTGCAGGCAGGTGGGGAGCGCAGCCCAGCCCACCCCAGGGTGAACTGATGCAGGCAGAGGGGACTGCTCCACAGCCCCGCCATCCCTGCCCTGTCCTGCCCTGCCCACGGTCCCACTGTACCCTGACCCTCTGCATATGCTCCCTCTCCCTGTCCTCTCTCTCCCCATCGCCAACTTAATTCCTTAATTCCTACTGGAGATAAGCAGATCTTTCACTGAAATTTATCATTAATCCAAAGGAAAACAGGGGTGGGAAGGGGTGGGGGTTGGGAAAGGGATAGAGGGAGGCGGGGAAGCTTGGAGAGCCCACCCACACTGCCTCCTCCTAGATCTGGGACAGCTGTGGCAGCTGGGAATCCTAGGCTGACATCGCCGGGTGGGGCAGCCCACATCTGGAGCTGTTACTGGGGATCCAAGGGGAGCACCTGAGATGGTGAGGTGTGTGAGACTCAGGAGAGGAGAGATGGGGCCCGGGGCTGTCTGTAAATGCCTGCAGGATCACATGTGCCCCATGCGATTCCAACACTAATGGGAGGGAGCTGCAGGGGGAAGGGGGAGCTGGGGGCAGTCAGAGCTGTCCTGGCTTCCATGGAGGGTGGTAAGTACCCTGTCAGTGGAGGGATTCAGCTGCAGCTGGAGGATGACCAACAGGCCGGAATGTGGTTAGGGGTTTTAGGAAGTGAACGGGCTGCTACAGCATTTGATTTCCCTTCCAATGCTGAGGCTCCAGGATTCTCTGACATCATCTCCACCTTCCCCTGCAGGGCAGGGAGGTACCTTCAGCTGCAGGCCCAGTTGGGAGGCTCTTTCCAGACCTGGGTCCGGGAGAAGAACAAGTGGGCTCAGGTTATTTTTTTATTTTTATTTTTATTGAGACGGAGTTTCACTCTTGTTGCCCAGGCTGGGGTGCAATGGCGTGATCTCGACTCAGTGCAACCTCCGCCTCCTGGGTTCAAGTGATTCTCCTGCCTCAGCCTCCTGAGGAGCTGGGATTACAGGCACCCACAACCATACCTAGCTAATTTTTGTATTTTCAGTAGAGACAGGGTTTCACCATATTGGCCAGGCTGGTCTCAAACTGCTGACCTCAAGTTATCTACCTGCTTTGGCCTCCCAAAGTGCTAGGACTATAGGTGTGAGTCACTGTGCCTGGTGGGCTCAGGTGTTTAACTCATCTTTGCAGAATGAAGGAGAATGCAGGCCCCTGCCTAGTGTCACTGTCCCTTCATGTCCAAGCAGGTTGGCTTAAGGAGAGTGAGGGGCTTATGATGGTGTGACCCACAAGACCCCAGCTCCATCTCTCCACCATCCACCCAGGCCTCAACCCAACTTGCATTCCTGCCTGAAAGAGATGATACACTCAGGGGGCACCTGCTGTGTGTGAGGTCAGAGGTCAGAGCGTGGATGCCATGCAGTGCTGGAGTGGATATTATGTTTGTTGCTGTCTACAGCTCCCACCTCTGTGCCTGGCACATATTGAGTGAATGCCGGGATGAACCTGTCTACCTCTCCCACAACACATCCAGGGCGGTGGGATTCATACAGGGACTGGCACTGGGCACTTGGGGCAACCAGAATTCTGCACCTTGAGTGAAACCCTTGCTTCCCTTTCAGAAGGGAACACAGGAGGCACCTGCCTAGGTGATCATCTGGGGATGGGGGTGGATCTCCAGTAGCCCAGGGGCCTGAGACTAAGACATACCCTGCTCACATTGACCACCCTGGAGAAGTCACAGGAGCCCAGCAGAGGGGCTCCCCACAGCGTTCTGGGGCACACACAGCCAGGATGGCTCCTAGGCCTGGCTTCCCCAGCCCCAGGGAACCGACCCTCCTTCTCCAGACTGGGAGTCCCTCTGAGTGGTAGCTCACAACAGCCAAGTGGTGCGAAGACTTTCTCTGGATCAAGCAAATTATTGTTTGTGCTAAGCACACCACATGTGTTATTCACTCCTTCCAGCCCCTTATCATCTCATCCCATTGTACAGCTAAGGGAACTTGTTTAGAGAAGACACAGACATACCCACTGATACAGGTAAGTCATAACAGGCTGAGATCATTTGACTCCAAAATAACCACTGGGTTCAGTCAATTTCTTGGGGAAAATAGTCAAACCAGTTGTTTGTGACCCTGTAGACAAAACAATGATCTAAGATCGACCTTCGCTGGTTCTCTAACTGGCGGCTGGGGGGCAGCGCAGACTCTGCCTGGACAGTCATCATCTTTGATTGGCTCCCCCTCCTTCTCTGCCCACCCTTAGTAGCCAGGGTGTGCCCCCAACCCCAGGAGTGGGGTGAGAGTCCCCCACCTGTGTGGGAGAAGATGGCGATCACAGTCTAATCAGAAGCAGGCGCGTGCACACATGCACGCATGTGCACACACACACACACAGCACGTGACCTCATACACGCACACACACCATAAACCTTCCTCATACACACACAGAGGACATAAAAACACTTGTAAAGAAACACATAAACCAGCACAGATTATCATTACAGCGCAAACTGTGTACACAAGTGCCGAGGGGCTAGCAGTAACAGAGTGATGGGAGATGAGAGAGGGTAATGGGGATATTTCCTGGGAAGGGTGTTTGTGAGCAGAGCTTGGGGAGGAGGCCAGAAAGACCCTGCAGCAGTACTGAGAGGTGGGCGCCGAGGACTGACGCTGTCTCCCTCTTCCATCATTACCATCCCTTCAGGATTGGCCACGAGGCCCATCATCTGACCTCTGGGAGGGTGGGGAATGGAGCTGTGGTTAGGGCAGAGGCAGGCCGGGAGCAGGGGGCTGTCACATACATTCCCCCAAAGGCCCATCCATCATGCCAGTGGAGATCATCAGAGTGTTCTGCCGGCCCAGGACACTGATGACTCTCCAGGCACCATAAAGACATGGGATAAATCTGGGGAGTTGCTGGGTAGGAGGGTGCGTCAATCGCAGGGCTGGCCACCCTGCCTGGGAAGGGAGAGGCAGCCCCTCCATCATTCTGAGAGATGCAGCAATCTAGGCCAATGAGATCAGGACAGTTCGGGGACCGGGGAGGTGGGCAATCATGATAAAATAATCCAGTGCAGTGTGGCTGTTATTTACACTCAGGGAGATGCCTGTCCCTGCCTCTGCTCCAATTTATGCCTAGGAGTTGCTGCAGAAAGCCTCTCCCACTGATTCAAAACCTCTCAAAGGAGCCTGGTCCCAGCAGGCAGAGGAGAGGGACATAAAAGTGGCTAAGCTCAGGGGCCTGGCAGGCACCTGCAGGCCCCGGGGCAGGGGCCTCTGGGCAATGCTGGTCCCCTCGTGCTGGCTGGGCAATGCTCGGGCTTGGATGGGAGTCAGGCAGGTCCTACGCCCTCCTAACTCCTGTTGCTTCCAAGCACTTCCTAGGTGCAGGGCAGATTCAGCCCCAGGAGCTGATCGCATAGCTCTGGCTTGTGTCTGGGCCACAGAGGCCGCGTGGTAATTCAAGCTAACGGAGCATGGATAATCTAGAACAGCGGAGGGTCTAGGAGGAATTTCGCTTTGGCGTCGGCACAGATCAGATGACTGTTTTGCAGCCGCATTACCTTCCTAATTAAGCAAGGGAGTCTGTGAGGCCTGAGCCTGCATGGTGACCTGCAGGGTCAGCATGTGCTGGGACGAGCATCGCCCTGGGTGACCCTCGAGAGGACAATTTGCACAGGGACTGTCTGGAGTCAACTCCTAGTCCTCAGCCACAACCCTGGGGAAGGGCTTTGATTTTTCTGCCCCCGTGATCTTCTTCTCTGGGATAGTTCTCTGCCTTTGCCTGTGAAGCTGAGGACGCCTGGACCCAGGATCAATGCCTCTCTCTCCAGCTTGCTGTCCTGATCCTGCCTGAGGCAGAGGAAGCACCAACCCTTTTATCCCAGGAGATCAAAGCAGGCAGCACAGGTGAACACCCTAAATCCTTGGTAGGGGCCCCTCCCTTGCCATCTTTTGGGATCTCTGGGTGAGGGCAAGAGGGCCTGAAACCTTCCAGAAGTTTAGGACAGGCTCTGGCATAGGATCAGCTTGCTGAGCCCTGGATCCACCCAGGATCTCGGGCTGGCCTGGGAACACCCACTGGGGGACCAGGCAGATTATCTCAGAGGAGCTACTATACCTGCCTCTGGTCTCACCATGAGACATGGTGTGTGTGGGGGTGCCCAAATGGTATCAGTGATGCCCAAAGACTCAGGAGATGCAACAGTGATAACATCAAGACATTCCACTCTGGCACAGCCACATGAATACTCCCAAGACACAACAGTATCTGTGGCAGGATATACCAGTAATACAGGTTGAATATCCCTTATCCCTAATGCTTGAGACCCAAAGTGTTCCAGACTTCAAATTTGTTCAGATTTTATAATATTTGTATATGTAAAATGTTATCTTGGGGATGGGACTCAAGTCTAAACACGAAATTTCATTTCTATTTCATATACACCTTATACACATAGCCTGAAGGTAATTTTATACAGTGGCTTTAATAATTTTGTGCATGAAATAATGTTTTGACTGCCTTTGGATTGCGCCCCTTCAGGAGGATACGTGTGGAATTTTCCACTTGTGGCGTCATGTTGGCGCTCCAAAAGTTTTGGATTTTGGATTGGGGATGTTCAACCCGTGCCAAGACTCTCTGAAGATTCAGCACTAATAACTCCCCAAATGCATTAGGCATGTACAACTACAACACCAGGTTCTCGCTGCACCATGGAAGGGACAGGAACGTGAATAAGAAGGTGCTATGTGAGGGTGGGAAGAGATTCTGGAAGCAAGGTCTTGTGAGGACTCCAGGCTTAGGAAACTGTCTTCCTCCATCACCTGTCTGCCACCCCCCAGGAAGAGAGGCAGCTTAGCCACATGGTATAATCACGGACATGGGGCCTGATTTCTGGAATCAGAATCCTGACTCTGCCACTTACTAGCTGCGTGACCCCGGACAAGTTACCTAAGCTCTATCTGGGCCTCATTTTTCCATATGTAAAACTGGGGAGAACAGAAGTACCTTCCATATGAGCTGTTATGAAGATTAAATACGTAATTACATGTAAGATGTTTACAACAGTGCCTGGCATCCAGGAATTCTCAATATGAGTGTTATTATTATCCTCATCAATAGTTCAAATAAGCAACTGTCTATCCACCCAGAATGGACTACTGGTCCCCTATGCCAGGCCCTGGAGAAACCAAGCCTCATCAGCAATGGAGCTCTCAGTATTGTGATGAAGACAAATCCCAGGCCCCAGTGACTGGATAGCAGGATGGAGAGTAATTGGTGGCAGGGGTGGCATAGATGAGACACTGGGGGATTTGAGATGAGAGAAGTTATCCTTAGCTTGGGGGGCAGGGTCATGAAAGCTTCATGATAGAAGTGGCTCTTGACCTCAGTATTTAGATTTCGTATTTACGGGAAATAAGGGGGAATGTGGGGAACAGCATGTGCAAAGGCACTGAGGCGGGAAAGTGCTGGGCATGAAAAGCATGGTGTGCAGGGGAGGGCAGTGGGGGACCAGTTAGGGAGGCGCTGTGCCCCCTCAGGTGTGCTTTAGGTGGATTCACCCAAGGAGCAATGTGGGCAGACTGGAGCAGCAGACTGAGGACGTGCCGCCATCCTCCCCTGCAGTGGGACCCACATGATGTGGTGGCAGAGCTGGCTAGGACCAGAGGCACCTCCTCCACTGCCCTTGTCCTAGCAGCTGACAGCATTTGTCCACAAGACACTGGGACAGAGGAAGAGGGTGCCTGGGGCACAGAGAACAGTCACAGCAGCTGCCTCCCCCGTCCCACCAGGGGCATGTACCCCAGACCAGCTGCCGGCAGGGGCTGCCTCACAGGGGCGCTCCACGAGCCCACGCAGCCCCTTCCTCCACAGCAGGGCAGACTCACATCTGCCCTAGCAGATTGGCGCTCCCATTTCCACTGACTCATTTGGTGGGCACCTGCGAAAGCGTGGGCTGACCCGTGTGACCCCCCCACCATGGGAGCACCCCGAGTAAGCCTGTGTGTGCTAAAAGCCAGTTATTTGGGCGTGGTGCTCATTTTCCTTCACAAGCCTGAGGCATCGAGAAGGGACACGCTTGCCTTGGCTCCTGTCTTGTTTTTTATGGCCACATCCTTCAAGCCATGGTGGTGTTCTGATGACCAGCAGGTATGTGGGCTTGCAGGGGAGGAATGCAAAGCACAGGGGAAGGTACAGGCAGAGAGGAGGCTGCCGGCCAGCAGGCATCAGAATCTGCTAAGAAACAAATCCTCCTGTCTTTGGTGGGAAGAACCACAAGATGGAATCCAAGGCCCTGGCACAATGACTGAGGATACGATACTCAAGCCAGGGAGGGGTGGGACTAGGAAGCCCCTGCCAAGGCTACCTGCTGGCTCTCTGCAGTGGCTGGCTCTTTTAGCCATGGATGAAACTCCATCTATAGGTGAGGGGAAATGCTTCCTCTCCAGGGTCCCCAACTCCCTACATTCACTTTTCAGACAGAAAGGCCAAGATTCAGGCCAAGACTGTTGTGAGGACTCCAGAGTCCATCTGTGGTGCCAGGGCATATATCTCAGAGCACATCCAGATGTACACAGTGTGGGAGGCTGTGCTGTCCCCTGTCCCCAAGGGCCCTCCTCCATGGAATGATGATTTGCTGAGCTTCCACCCAGCTCCTCCCAGAAAAGGCCAGCTCCTTAGCCCTGAAGGGAGCCGTGTCCTTCTCCTCTTCAGGCAGGGGGCAGAACTGAGCATCCAAGTGGGCAGGCAGGACACGCGTTTCTAGCTTTGAGAAGCAAGCATTCCAGGACTTTGTGGGGAGGGACTCCATTTAAGCCCATAGCTTGAACTCAGACTCCCAATGGGACATTCTGGTGCCCATGGCCACTGGCCTGTTTTGCTGCCTGGGCCACGCCCGCAGCCGTGTCCCAACTCCCGCAGCTGTGTCCCAGTGGAGCCACCAGCCAGTGGAACTAATGTCCTCTAATGAGATCCGGGCCAGAGTGGCCTAGCGGGTTTTATTGTCTGTGGCTTGGTAATGAGACTCCTCATAAACTGAGAATGAAATTGGGGTTTGTGCTGACCAGAGTGGGTGGGGGATTGTCCAGGAGAGCGCCAGCCCCCGTGCCTCTCTGCTGCTCTGTCTAGTCCACAACGCTGTCTAGTCCACACCTGCTCTCTGCTCTGGGCCAGGCCCACACCCTGGCACTGTGCCTGCCTGTGCCCTGGGGCTCTATGCTCACACCTCAGGGGCGCTGCCCATGTCTCAGCCCAGATACCCAGAGAGAGATGCTCCAGGACACTGCTTCCCCCGCCCCCAGGAATGTTCCACTGTTAGGCATCCTCTATTCTACACCAACTTGGGCTCTGTGGTCAGCTCCGGCTGGGCCACCCTCCAACCTATATCCTCAACTTATTCCTCACTTCCCCAGGGAGCTGCCAGGCTCTGCCCTGCTGTTGGGGGAGTGTGAGCTGGTCACGGCTGGTAAAGTAGAGGACCATCCCATGGACATTTTCTAACATCCTACTGGCCCGGTTCATCCTCTTCCATCTGTCCATCACCGATCTTTTCATCCTTCTAGTTTACTGGATTTGCAGTCAGACGACCCAGTGTCTAATTTGGCCACAACAGCATAAGATGGTCAGCAAGTTACTAAACCTAGGTCTCCCTTTCCTTGTCTCTAAAATGGAACTAATACAACACTAATGACATTCACATGGGGCTCCTGAGAGGCTCAGCTGAAACTGTGGCTATAGAGTGCCACAGACAGTATTATGACAGTTCGCAAAAGGAATCAGTCTGTAACAGGAGGCTGAAAGGACTTTCTGTCAGTGAGAAGGAGGTGACCCCAGCAGGGATTCTCTACCCATCTGGCTGATACCATCTCACGGGGCGAATGGAGTCCTGGAGGGAGGGTGCTATTGCCCAACTTCCCCTCAAATGTGGAAGTGAAGGAAGGCAGGGGCTGAGTCCCAGTTCCTCTCTACAGCCGTGGCTAGCCTCCAGATAGGCAATGGTGCCCCAGCTGGGCCACAGCCAGGGAGCGAGGCAGGTGCCGTGAGAGCCCTCAGTGACATGCGGCAGAACAAAGGCCGCACAGCACCTGCTGCCTAGGTAGCCCTCAATCACCTCAGCTGGGCCTGTGCAGGTACCCACAGACAGCCTGGCTCCCCAGTGGGGGCAGGGACTCGCTTCCCAAGTAGCACCTGGCTGGGGATACGGGAAGTGAGGTCAGCAGTGTGCAGGCAGCTGAGTGGCTCTTTCTCAAGGGAACACAAGTAGCAGATTCAGAGGGGCCAGGACCATTGAGAGGGAAGGCATAGGGGATAGAAGTTCACTTCACTGCATGTGCCCACATGCCTGGCAATGTGCTAAGCACTTTTCATACAACATTCTCAATCTCATCTTCACAAACCTCTTTGGGAATGTGTATTAACAAAAACCTATTTTAAAGATAGGAAAACTTTGGGAGGCTGAGGTGGGCGGATTACGAGATCAGGAGATTGAGACCATCCTGGCTAACACGGTGAAACCCTGTCTCTACTAAAAATACAAAAAAATTAGCCAGGTGTGGTGACACATGCCTGTAGTCCCAGCTACTCGGGAGGATGAGGCAGAAGAATCTCTTGAATCCAGGAGGTGGAGGTTGCAGTGAGCCGAGATCTCGCCACTGCACTCCAGCCTGGGGGACAGAGGGAGACTCTGTCTCAAAAAAAAAAAAAAAAAAAAAAGATGGGAAAACAGGCCTATAAAGTGACTTGACCAAGGTCACTCAGCTAGTAATTGGTAGAGCGGGGATTCCAACCCAGGCCAGTGGGCACCACTTTGCTATCTCATTATGCTGGGCTGCCAAGACGGGGTGATCACCAGGTTGTAGGGAGAGGAACTGAGCTGCCTGCTGCTCTCCCTGCACCAGGGACCACTGCTGCTCTGCTCTCTCCTGGGAGGCTGTGAAAGGCAGACCTCCCACGAGCCCCCCACCCCCTGAGAATACATACCTATTGCCTCCCCGTCCCCCACCCAGGGCAAACCTGGGATAATCTATTGCCCTGAAGATTCTATAATCTGCTGTCAGAAAGTCTTTATTTGTGTCCATCTTGGGTCTCTCCTGTTATACCAAGTTCATCTCTCCTTGTGGAATGGGCTGGGGTACAGATACTATGTTCCGTGTGTTTTCTCATATCTCTTCCCTTTCCGCATCTCCTAGCCCCCAACAGCATGAGAGAATCCAGAGCTTAAAGGGTTAACTGGACTAAAGGGTGTTATCTCCAGCTCAGGGCATTCCCTCTGCAAGGTGATCCCTGCTCAGATCTTAAGTTACCTCCTACCCCAGCCAGCACATCTGCTGCTGGCTCTGCAGACCTGGTCTCTATGGACAGGGGTGGGCATCATGGGGAAACATTTTCCAGTTGGGCTTGGGCACAGAGTGCTGGGTTCCCAGGACCACCCTCTTCCCCACTCCTTGTCCCTTATTCCCACTTCTTTTTCCAATAAGGGGGCTCCTGCTTTCTGCGTCACGAACCCAAGATGCTTCCAGGCACATGTATGTTGCCCACTTGGGCACACATAGCTCTGCAGGGCCCTCACGGAGGACCAAAGCTCATGCTCACACCCTTTTAAAATGCCCAGAGCATGCTACCTCCCCTCCCCACACACACCATGATTCTTTTTCTTAAGTACCCATGTAGGAAGCAAAGATGCCAAATTAGGAGCTGAAAAACTGCCTCCCTTTGCCCCTCCCAGCCGTTCACGGATCATGAGAACTCGTCGGGCAGGCCAGGCCCCAGGTAATGCCAGGTTCCAGTGCTGCTCTGCCTGCCAGGGAAACAACAGAAGGCTGACAAGAGAGGAATCTCTCTCCCGGTGTGGTCAAGGTCTTCAGCACCTCCCTGTGAGGAGGCAGAGGCCCAGTCTAAAGCCAAGGGCAGAACAGAAAAAGGCAGCGGCATAGAGGCTTCCGGCCTGCCAAAGGGGCCGGTAGTTGTCCTAGAAGAGCTAACCAAGGGCAAATCCTGGGCGCCCTCCCAAAGTCACCCTCACTGACACTCTGACACATCAGAGACGCATTCTCAAGTCCGGACCACTCACAAAGTCCTAGTCAGAAAGTTCTAAGCAGTCAGTTACATGTGAATATACATTTGATGTTACATATTTATGGCCCTAGTCCCACAGTGACCCACAGACCCAAGTACATACACCTCCTACTCCTAGTCCCCACAGATGCACACATGCGCAGTGAATGGCAGATCACCAACACAAACACACAAAGCCCTGGATACGTGTGTGCACACACACTCTATACTAAAGGTGAGACCCTATGCAGACTGTCAGAAATGTCACAGCTTAAGTTCCACAACTAGCTCATGACCATTCTAGCCTGGCACACTGGCTAATGTTTAAAGTTGTTTTTTTTTAAATCAGCAGAACAGGTGAATATGCTGACACCTCTCTATCTGTCCGTCTCTGAGGTAGGAGGCATTCAATTCACCAGGTTAGCCAGGAAAAGATACAATCGGAAAAATCGAAGATACATTCACACCTCCCTTGGGTGTTTTCTGTTTGTGCTGAACAATGAACATTAGTCAGCTGCTAAACAATGGCAGTATCATAGACACAGCAACTGGAACTGACCCTCTGCCCCCCGCAAGCCTGGCCCACTTGCTCAGACATCAGCACTAGGGTTCTGGCCAGCTCAACCATCCTGGCAACATACAACAGAGTCGGTGGTCAAGCAGTAGCCAAGGTGGATTCATTGTACAAATGTGAGTGGCTGAGAAGAGAACTGATAACACTCTTAACCTCAACCAGCCTCAGGCAACGAGGGCTACCTGTCCCATATGCTCACAAGTTCAGGTTAAAGAGATGCCTTCTGGGTCACTCAGCTGGGGCAACTGGGCCCAAGTTCTGCAGTATCTCCTCTTCCCCTCCAGTCTTGACTACGGAGGCCTAGAATCCAATTCCAAGGCACTCCACAGTGCTGCCTTATAAATGGGTAAGGAGATTCCCACTTATACATGCTGCAAACCCCAGGCCAGCAGAACTGGTCTTGCCATAATGCCTTGCCCAGCAAGCTGAAGCACACCACTGTATGTGAGAAATAGAGAGAGAGGAAGGAAAATAACCCAATAGCCCCGACACTTGGAATTTCAAAGACCACATGGCAGCAAGCTCTGCACAAGCTGCGGAGAGAGGCTGCAGAGAAGGGTGTGCTGTGACCCGACAGGTCTTCCGAGGGTGTGCATGACACCTGGGGTGTGTGTTCTCTTTCCAGACAAAAGGTGTAGGGAAGCCAATTAGGGAGGGTGTGGTGTAGGTGGGACACCAGCTCAACGCACCTGCTTCTCAGGCAGGTTCTCTGCCTCCTCCTCGTGCTCCCCCATCTCTTTTTGGGATGTAACCCACCTGCCCCACTGACCCTCTCCTCTAAGTCAACAGGAAGAAACCGTGGATTGTCATCTCAGGAAACAGAGGCCTGTGGGGGCTTCACCACACTGCTTAGTGAAGTCTGTGTTGTTGAAAACATACTTCTGTGTTTACACTTCAATAGCCAGATTGGGAGTGTTTTGAAGCTGGGGGCAATTGCACATACTCCAGGCCCCTCCCTCTTCCTTTCCTCAAACCCCTAGACCCAGGTTCCCTGCCACAGCCCAGGAAAACCCTGAAAAGAGCATCAGACTGGCAAGTCCCTAGAGAGATGCTATAGCGGGCAATGGGGAGGAAGCTGGCAGGTGATGCAAAGTAGGATGTGGACTTGCAACTTCTGGGCCAACCAGCCTCCATCCAAGTGTCAGACTGGGCACAACTGTATCCACCTGCCTCTCTGCACTCATGGACCCTAGAGCAAGCAAGCAGAGAAGGCCCCAGGAGCCCAGGCACTGGGCAGAGGAGTTGGGCGATTCGGGAACTTGGGTGCATGGATGCTATCCATCAGTCAATTATAGTCGATGGAAGAGCATTTATTAAGTACCTCTCTCAACCCTGGTTCCTTTCTCTGCATCCCACCCTTTCATGTGGATTTTTGGCAGGGGTTGTATCCACCTTGAGCCAGGTGAGTTCACCTCCCAGCTCCGACTTCCTGAGTGGGTGGAGCACAGCAGGCCTCTAGCCCCCAATGAAGGAATTAACCATGAAGGGAATCACAAAGCTGGGGAAAGAGAATAACAAAAGGAGGGGAGAACGGGGTGAGTTCCTTCCCCTTCTCCCAATCCTTCCCACCACCCTTTGTCCATCCCAGGATTACATTAACCCCTAGTGTACTGGACCAACCAGAGCTCTGGGAAGCTCTCCTTTCTTTGGGTTCTGGATGAGGACATATGTAATTGAAGGGTTCCTGGAAGCTCAAATCCCAGTGGCCAGGCAAGTCCTAGAGCCGGAACTTCTGTATCTCAGGCTGGCTTCCTAGGCCATCCAGTGTGAGAAGACCTCTGGCTCTCACCAAGACCACCCTCTGGGGGCAGGGTGAGCAGTGACACCTGTGAGCCCTGGATTTTCCTACCCCCCCCACATCCAGCAGGGCAGCACCCCAGGCTTCAGGGGTGGAGGCACCCCAGTACCCGCTTTCACAAACTGCTTCCCAGGCATCCACCACTCAGGAGATTGGCGGGGCCCTCCTAGTGAGCTGGCTGGCAGCAGAAGAGGCATAGAAGGGAATGAGGCCAGGCTTCTGCCTTCCAGGAGTGCACCCTAGCCCCGGAACTAGGCAGCCAGACTGGTCTCTCGATAACAAACTGCCTGGCCATTCTGCGGCATCGCACATTGTAGGAACTCGGGATCTAATATTCCTGGCCCACGAGGAGAGGGTCTCTGTACACTGACCCCCTAATCTGCTCCAGTCAAGATCCTCCCCCCTCCTCAAAATCCCATCTTGCTAGAGCTGCAGGTCGTCTCTGGTTTCTACCCAGGGAGCTGGAGGAACTCCCCACACCCCTTGACCCGCGCTTGGTGTCCAGCCAGCCGGCGAGCTCGGCAGCTTCTCCAGGGACACAAAGGGTTAAATCCAGGCGAAGGGACTCGGTCGGATTTGCCTCCTAAACGCATTTTCCAGTTCATTCCCCAGCACAATATGCCTGGGCCGGTCCCAGCCTCCGAGCCCACCCCACCCGTCAGAGTGGGCCACCAGGGCCACCCCGGGGTCGGGCGCGAGGTTAACCCCTCGGCTGCCGGCAGCCCGCACCTCGAGGAAGGACACGCGGGGCACCCTCGGGAAAGTGGGTCATGCAGCTACCTGGTTGGCACGAAGCCCGCGGCGTCTCCTCCAGGGAGAGCCCCCAGAGCTGGGAGCAGAGTTCCGAGGGGGAGCCCGGTCCCGCGCCAGGCCCGGAGGTTGCAATCCCAGGCTGCTCCGGCCTCACCCTCCAGGGAAGGAACCGCAGGTGAGCGAGGAGCTGCCTCTGCTGTAGCAGCCGGCTCTCCGCGCCCGCTGTGGGGCGGTGTGGGGCGGGAGGGGGCCCGAGCGTCCTGAGCCGTCTGGCAAAGGGGCCGCCGAAAGAAACGAAGCCCCCCCGCCCCCGCCTACTCCAAACCCGCAACCCATCAGCTCCGAGACTGACGCCCTCCTCCTGGGGCTGTTGTCTCCCACCCCGAGACCGTGATTACGGTGATTATTTTGCATTTATGTAACACGCAGTGTTTCCAAACTGCTTTCCGAGCAGAGAGCTGGTTATTAAATAAATAGAACGCTATTACATATTATTATTTTTGTGAAGAACTGAGCGGAGAAAGTGCTTTCATGCTACATAGGGAAGTGCATCCGACTGCTTCGCTGCAGGGCAGGCTGTTCGGCTTCTCAACCTCTTTCTCCGCCGTGCCACCTCCCACCCCCTTTACCCAAGCCGTGACCCAACTTTTTTGGCTCCTTTCACTCCCCACAATCCAGTCGTGCCCGCCATCCGGCTCCCAGCCCCGGGGAGGCACTGGATGGGGGTGGGGACAGCAGAGGTGAGCGCGCTTACCTGGGAGGAAGAATGCGGTCAAGCCGAGAGCGAGTCCCCACCAGCGTCCAGCGGCGCCCGCAAGCCCCATCCGAGCCATCGGGGGCCGGGGGTCCGGCGAGAGGGGCGGCGAGGGCAGCGCTCCTCGCGCTGCAGAAACCAGCCCGGAAGACGAAGGAAGATCGCTGGCGGCCGGCAGGCGCTCGGAGGATCCAGGTCAGCTGCAGCGGTCGGCCGGGGCGGGGTGGGCTGGGTGGGATCCGCGCGGCCGCAGTCCGGACCCCAGGCCGTCGCCGGCTCAGAGGCTCGGCAGATGCCCGCCGCAAGTTGCACGAGTCATGCCCCTTCTCCTCCTCCACTCTCTTCCCGGCGCCGGTCCCCGCCCTCTTCTTCCACGCAGAGCGGGGCTGGGGAGAGGGACCCACCCCCGGCGCGCCCCGCTGCCCGGCTGCGCGGCGCGGGCTCCTGGCCCCAGCGCGCTCACACCCTCCCGCTCGGCTCCAACTTGCAAGCGTCCATGGCCGGCCGTCCTCCGAGGGTGGCTGGACGCGCCCGGGCGGCGCGGAAGGCTCGGGGCCCAGGCGGCGGGCGTCGGGCTCGACGGCCGGCGGCCCGCGTGGCTCTGGCTGCGCGGCTGGGCGCGAGGAGAACGGGTCGGAGGCGTCGCGCGTCCCAGCCGCCGCCGCTCTGCCGGGTGCCGGCGATCCGCAACAATGTGGAGCCGCGCTCGCTGCTCTCGCTCTCTTTCTCTCACTCGCCGAGCTCCAGCCTCTCACCCGCTCGCCCGTGATGTCAGCCAGAGGGGAGGGGTTAGCGTTAACCCCCTCCTGGCCTCGATGCGCGCCCGCCGGGGCCCGGTCGGAGCCCGAGCGCACGCGCCTTCCTGACCGAAGCAGAGGCGGATCGCGAGTGCGGGCCGCTGGGTCCGGCTCAGGACCCTCGCTCGGGAGCTTCCCCTCGTCCGCCTTCCAGCTGGGGAGCCGGCTGGAGTGCGGGCTGCCCTCCTCCTCCGCTGACAAAGGCAGGCAGTGACCCCTAGCGGCCGGCGAAGCCGAGGCGCGGGCGTTGGGGGTGGAGTTAGGACCGGTCTGGGGACGGCGGTGGAGGAGAGGGCGGGATGGAGAATCCCGGCTAGCAGCGTCGGAGCTGGCAGGGCTTCTGCAAGTCCTCTGCTCCCACCCTGCTCCCATTTCACAGACGAGGAAACAAAGGCCCAAAGAAGAGTTCCGCCCGGGGCGGAACGTGGCAGGGCTCGCAACAGAACCGAGTCTCCGGAGATTCCTCTCCTCTGCACCACTTGGAGGCTCCACGGAGAGGCAGCGGTGCGTGGGGCGACGGGGAGCTGCCAGAGAAGTCGGTGGTGGGCATGAGTGGGTGAGACGGGCCCACTGAGGTTTCTGGTAGAGTTTCTTTTCTAATCCCTGCTCCCTTCGGGGGTTCCTTTTCCAAAAATTGAAGCACACCGCGCCCTGCCCTTGCCCAAACAGAGCCTGAAATCGAGCTCTCCTCCAGTTTCCAGGACCTTAGTTTTGAGAGATTTGTGGGGTTCCCGCTAAAGTGGATCGTCCAGTCAGTATCCCTGGCAGGGCAGGGACTCTCCGCCCCATCCCGTTCACCACCCACCACATCCGGGTGTGGTAGGATTTCTGCCAAGGCGACTGCGCCCTCCAGGCCTGCCCTGTTCCCCTTGCTCTGGTCCTTCTATCCCCATCCCCTCCCCCTGGGGGAGGAAGACAGACAGAGTTTCCCACTAAGGCGCGCTGAATTCGCCCCAGACCCTGGCGGGACCCTGCTGCCTCTACCCTTTGCCCAGCCCTCTAGGCGGGCAGGAGCAGAGGGGAAGTGGCTGTTGCTGATAACATGTAAATTCTGGTTCTTCACTGTAGAAGGGGCAAAGACAGCACTCTATTCCCACTGTCTGGGTTCCGGCCCTGGAGTGTCTCGGTTTCTCGCTGAAGTAGTCAGATCTGGCATTCTCATGAACACTCACCCACTCACTGTATGGCCTTTTACATTTAACAAATGTAACCTGGGCTTTCTTTGTATCAAAACACAGTGCCTGGCTTGGGGATACAGAGACATCGTCATTGCCCTAAAGGAACTCAATCTAGTTGAGGGGGAGGGGGAAGACAGACATAGAAACGAATGTTGTAAACAAATATTTGATATGGGATTGTGTGGGTTTGGTAAGTCACAGAAAAAGTACCCAGTTTAGCCGGGGGTGCGGCTGGTGTAAAGGCTTCAGGGAAGGGAACACAGGGTCTGTGTGAGTCATCTATCAGACCAAGGTAAGTGCTGGAGGGCAGAGACATAAAAGACACTGGACTGAAGGTAGAGGGTCAGCACGAGGAAAGGAATGAAGGTAAGCAATAGTCAGGGGAGTGGGGGGCCCACAACAGGGGCCCACAAAGGGTTGACTGGTGGTAGACGGAGCCTAAGACTTGAGGAAAGGACAGGCCTGCAGATTGGTGAATCATGCCCGGAGGGTTTTAAACTGGGGAACGCGCTATGAAATTTAGTTTGTGGCAGCCAGGAATCTCCCATCTGGTTGCTGAGTGCTTTAAGGGCCAGAGTTGAATTGAATTCACGGTGGTGGCCTTCAGCTCTGTGCCAGGCACATTGAGGAGCTGAAGGCATGGGTTTGAAGGGGCAATCCCAGATGTACCAATGTCTTCTTGTTCCCTGCTCTTACCCTCCCATCCTCTCCATCTTTATTTTATTTTATTTGAGACAGTCTTGCTCTGTTGCCCAGGCTGAAGTATAGTGGCCTGATCTCAGCTCACTGCAACCTCCGTCTCCCAGGTTCAAGCGTTTCTCCTGTCTTAGCCACCCAAGTAGCTGGAATTACAGGTGTGTACCACCATGCCCCGATATTTTTGTATTTTTAGTAGAGACAGGGTTTCGCCATGTTGGCCAGGCTGGTCTTGAACTCCTGACCTCAGGTGATCTGCCCTCCTTGGCCTCCCAAAGTGCTGGGATTATAGGCGTGAGCCACTGCACCCGGCTGCACCCCCTCCTTCTTTAGGTCAGGCTTCTTTGATCCTCTGATCTTAAATGAGCTTCCAAAGAGGGTGTGGCCAGCGGGGAAGATGTGGCTGCCCGGGGATTGGTTGGGTGGAGAAGATGGAAGCAAGTAAGTGATATAGTATGGTTGTTCACTCATCATCTTTAAACAAGCAGGGAAGGTTGCTGGGG
This sequence comes from Trachypithecus francoisi, assembly GCF_009764315.1. Lineage (NCBI taxonomy): Eukaryota > Metazoa > Chordata > Mammalia > Primates > Cercopithecidae > Trachypithecus > Trachypithecus francoisi. Next base: position 108,080,357 of record NW_022681473.1, read on the forward strand.
GAGGGGACATTTAACTGAGACCCTGAAAGACAGATCAGATTTGGACCAAAGGAGGCAGGAGAGAGAATCTTAGGTGGAAGGAACAGCTTGTACAAAAACATGGAGGTACACGGAGGTGGAAGAGGTGTCACCTGTGTTAGGAAAGCAGGCAGTCCAGTTTGTTTTGTGTTTTAGGGATGTATAAGAGAAAGGGACAGGTAGGCACAAACAGAATGCAAAAGGACTAGAAGGTTTCCTTTAGTGACAAGAAGAAACACAGGACTAAGCAGCAGGAAAGCAGGTTTTAGTTCCTGCTCTTAAGCTATGAGCCCAGGAGTCACTCTTGCTTCTTACCTCTTCCTAAACCACCATATTCCAGTTCTGTTGATTCTTCCTCTTCTGCACTCATGGTCTTTACAATACTGACAGTATAGCCAGTCTGCACTGAGGTGGGGAGTAAAATGTAATGGTCCAGCACATGGAACTCTGGAGAGCTAATCTGCCTGGATTGGAATTCTTAAACTTCAGCTCTGACACCCGATAGCTGTGTGTCCTTGGGCAAGTGACTTAACTTCTCTGTGCTCAGGTTCTTTCTCTGTAAAACAGGGAGAAATAACAGCACCTACCTCTTGAAGTTGTGAGGATTAAATGAGCCAAACATGTGAAGTGCATGGAACACTGCCTGGTGTACAGGAAAAACTGTTTAAGTGTTAGTCATCATTATTATTGTCATCTGTCTCCCCACATCCAGTTTTCCCCTTTCTGAAAATGGTTTATATATATTTTACAAGCTTTGTTTTGAAATAATTTTGGATTTGCAATAGAGTTGCAAAAATGGTACAGAGTTCCATATGCCTTTCAATCATCTTCCCTGAATGTTAACATCTTACAGAACCATGGTACATCTATGAAAACCAAGAAATTAGTGTTAGTATAATACTATTAACTGAACTACAGAATTTATTCAGATTTCCCCAGGTTTTTTTCCCACTAATGTCTATTTTTTGTTCCACAATTTAATCCAGGATACAACATTACATTTAGCAGTGGATTATTTTCAAATGCCGATGGTCAAGTCGCAATGCCAGGAATGACTTCTCGGCCTGCCAGACTCTGAGACCAGTGTCAAGTGCTCAACAAGGCCTAAGGGCCCATGCCTGCTTCTGCAGCCTCATCTCACCCTGCTCCGAGGCTTCGATGAGGAGTCACTGGGATTTCCAATCATCCCCTGCTATAGGCTTTGAATACTTGGGACCACTTTAGTGATGGTTTATAGTGGCTGATTCACTCCCCATTAGACTGTCAGCTCCTTCCGGGCAGGGATCATGTTGCTCTTGTTCTCTGCTATATCTCTAGCACCTAGGACATACCTGGTACCTGATAGGCTTGTAATGAAAATGTGTTGATTAACTCACATCCTGTGCCACTTTCTGCCAATCACTTCCCCTCTCTGGACCTCAGTTATCTCATCTGCAGACTGAGGAGTTTAATTTGTTCACTGGTTTTCCAATTGTGTTTTGGAAACCCTAGAATTTCCTGGGCTCAATAAGAGCCACATTTAAAGAGCATGTGTTTTCATGTGCTTGAAAATTGGGCTTCTGAGAAAGATATCTCTTAATGGATTCTGAAGATTCTGCTGCTTAAAAAAATTTGAAAACCTGACAGATTATTGTATATTATGAATTACATATAGTTGCATGATTTTACAACTCCATTATTCATTTATTTATTTTTGCAGGCAGTGGTGAGCCATGGAAGGTTTCAGAACAGAGTACTTATTGGGAGCTGTCAGAGCTGTGCTTCAGGAGATGAATCTGGCAACAACGTGGGTAGGATGGACAGATGATGATTGGTCAGTGAAGGTGGAGGGGAGTGAGGAGAGAGGGTTGTCATGGAAGCCAAGTGAGTAGAGGATTTAATAGAGGAGGAGGAGGAGGTTGCTAACAGTGTCTGATGCCGCAGAAAGCAGGTGGGGATCAGAAGGGGTCTTTGGAAGCAGTGGCAAAACCACCAGTGACCTTTGAGAGAGTGATGTTGGTGACCAGGCAGGGACTGAACCCAGATCAAAGTGGGAGGAGGAGCAACTGGAAGGTGAAAAAGCAGAGGCAGCAGGTGTCCTCTCTGCTTTTGAGAAGTTTGGTGGTGGATGGAATGAGCAAGGTGGATGAGAAGCTTGGAGAGGGTTAGCAAGACAGACCAAGAGGCTTATTTTCTCCTTTTTCATCAAAAGCTACTGAGCATTTTGTAGTCAGAAGGAAAAGAGCTAGTGGACAGTGAGGGAGTGGAGAAGCAAGTGTAAGAAGTGAAATAGGTTGTCATTTATGGAGCAAGCCCTGGGTTGGGGGGCACTGAGGGTGGGAAGGGGTCAGCCTTGGAAAGGAGAAGACCCATCTTTCTCTGAGCCTGGAGGGAAGGTGAAGAGAATAGTGAAGGTAGAAGTTTTGGGGTGGAGTAGTGAAGGTGGAAGTTTATAATAAGGTCATTGCAGTACAGTGGGAGCTGAGGTTATCTGCAGAGAGAGGTTGGAAGCTGGCTTCAGATTTCACAATTGAGAAAGCCAAAGGGTGCGTTAAGGGGAGTATGACTATGAAGCTTCCAAAATCTACAGGGAGAAAGGAGCAAGCATCATCTATGTGTCTTCATAGGGAAAAGTCAGGACTAATAGTCATATTTTTGGAGGAGGTAGATTTCAGTTTAGTCTAGGCAAGACTGTTGAGGGATCTTAGTTGACCGACAATGGATTGACCTCCCAGTCACTTTTCAGACTCAGGCTGCAGGCCCATTCATCAGGCATGCTGTGCATGGGCTTCTTGCCCTGGCATGGAGCATGGATGCAGTGAGTTCCACGCTCCCTCCTGGCCCTGAGACTTGATAACTGCAGGAATGACAGCCCACTTGAAGAGCAGGCTGTTGGGCTCACCTTTCTCACTGACCTCAGGGCTGGAGGCATGAGGGGGCAACTAGACAAAAGATCAGCCCTGGGGAAGGTGCCATGTCTAGGAAACTCTCCTCTGAGCCCTCCCTTGACTTCCACAGGTTCTTTCAGAGAGGCAGCTGTTGGGCTTGGAAAAGGCCCAAAGTCAATACAATAATAACTTCCCCTCCCGGCCATATCCCAGGCCTCTCTGTGTCATTCAGAAATTGGCTAATAAAGTTCACTTTGATGTGAGAGGAGCCCCATTAAGAATTCCCCAAGATTCCCCGATCCCCTGAAATCTGTCAATAGGAGAAGATATGTTGGAATGGTATGCTGGATGGGGGTCACCCCCTTTTGTGTCCCCAGTGCTCACCCTGGTGTCAGTTGAGGCTGAGGGCAAGGGGAGAGGAAAGGAAGAGGAATCCCGTGAAGAAAGTATGGCTAAAGCCTTAGCCAACCCCAAAGAGGACCCACCTGGCATGGCTACCCTCTTGCCCTAACCTGAGGCCAACCTCACCTCAGGCAGTGCTCCCAGGGTGGATGGGAAGCCACAGCACCTAATTACTATGATCATAACGCTGGTGGCTGTGGTGATTATGATGGTGCCTCTGTATCCCACAGCGCTTAGCAACATTTAATTACTGTTATTCCTACAGAGATCACTGCAGAGCCTTGGCTGCCATTGCTCTTGGGGATGGAGCAACTACACACAGCTGCACCCACTCCCCAGTCCAATGATCCACTGTGTTGAAGTGCTGCCAAGATGGTTAGCAGACACCAGCCTCTCCCTTGTGAGCCATGGTGTCCCAGTGATCTGCATGGCATTTGGGGTTGAGCTCTGAGCAGTGGTAGGAAGGCCCCAGTTCCATCTTGAACCATCCAACTCTCCAGAAAGAAGGGAAATTGGTCTATGCCCTGTATCTAGTCAGAAGGCCCTCAATATACTCCTGTGAATCATGACATCCCAAATCCTAAAGAATTCTGGATGTGAGTAGAGGCAGCATTCCTGATTAGGGATGGGAGCACTAAAAACTCAACAGTGATACTGAGAAGAGGATTTCATCCAGGGTCCGCATAGACCAGAGAGCTTAGGTCATGAAGATGGGAAGGGATGGAGTGGAGCTTCTATGTGGAGCATACTTTATGTAAAAAGACAAAAGGTAAAAGGGCTTTGAGAAAGGAAGATACTCAACCTCCCACCCACACTGTCCTCCCTTTGATGATGCTCTTATATCCAGGGATGGGTGTTACAGTCAGGATAATAATCAGGGTGGACTACTTGTCTAGAGGAACCAGATTTTTCTTGCAAGTTATGTGGAAACCAAGAAATAGAAGATATTGTTAGGGAAGAGCAGAGTTCCTGGATTAGCCCAAGCCCAGCAAAAAAAGCTCATGGTGGATGCCTGCCTGGGAGTGGGGACGTGAGGCTGGGGCTGTGGAGTGGTGGGTCTTGACTCTTTGGGTCTCAGACCTTTTCGGGATCCGATGAGCGCTGTGTCTCTCCCTGAAAACTGCACATATGCACATGGACAGTGTTTGCATGGCAACCTGCTGAAGCCCAGCTGGGGACTTGAGTTAGGAATCCCTGCTGAAGAAGAAGTGCTTTGGGAAGGAGGCAGTCCTGAGTCCAGACTCCCTGTGATCTGGGCTAATGACTGATGCTAATGACATGGAGAATCCCAAATGAGGAAAATCCAACCCAGACTTCTATAATGTGAAGTGAAAAGAACAAGTATTATCCATAGACTGCATTATAATTCTGTAAAAATACACACTTATAAAGAGAAAAACCTGAAGGCGACATGGATAAATGAAAATAATTTGTGGGTAAAGAGTTTTTATCTTATTTAAAATTTACTTAAATATCATTATGAGGCTACTTTAATAATAGATTTAATTTTTTTTCTATATTATGTAAAGTGCTTTTCCTGAAGAAATGAGTTTTTGAATTATATTTGATTTAGGTTAATATTAATGCCTTGTATGTCCTGAGTACATGTTTCTAGAAAGAGGTGATCCAGGAGGCGCCAACTGGCCTGCAGGTGACATCCAGAGGGTAGAAAATGCCCATGCAGGTAACTGAATTCTGAGGAACATGAGACCACATGCTGCTCAGGAGGCAACCAAGGGAGAGGATGCTGTGTTCTGGAGTTAGATTTGAGTCCTGGACCTGCCATTTACTAACCATGAAACCTGGAGTTTACCTGGGGCGGAAGAGGAGGTGTTTCCCAGGACACGGGACTTTCAGTGCTAAAACTGGGAAGGTCCTGGGCAAAATGGGACAAGTTGGTCACCCTATTAATGAGCTATTAATACCTCTCTGAGCCTCAGTCTCCTCACTTGGAAGATGACACTGACAACTCCCAGGATCTTTGTAAAAGCATTGTGTATGCCATCTTCACACCTGTTGGGGATGATGGTTATCACTGGTGGGGTGGGATGGAGGAGGGCAGTGGGGAAAGGGGTATTTCTCCCCAGCCTTGTGATCTGAGAGACCAAGAGCCTGTCCGGATGGATACCATGATTTGTATATGGAGAACTTAAGACAATGGTCTCTCACAACTGGCTTTTAACAATAATTCATTCAAGAAATATGTATGGGCCACCTACAATCAGATCTGTGCTACGCATTTGGATATTCCGTGAATGGCTGCAACACACTGTCTTCCTTCCTGGGACCCAAGTCTAATGGGGGAGGCAAGGATCCATAAGGAAGTGGACAGCAGGGAAAGCTAGGGACTTCGGGAATGTCAGGTGGGCAGGGACCCTTCCCTAGTCTAGGGGTCAGGAAGGGTCAGGACGTGTTCCTGCAGAGATGAGTAGAGCCCCCTTGGGTGAGGACTGGCTGGCCAGGGATGTTATGTTGTAGAGAAATCGGGCACAGGAGAAGGCAGCAAGAAGGCCCAGAGGCTGGGTGCTCCGAAGGACTGAGAGTAGTTCGTTCAGTCTGGCTGGTGCGGTGCAAAAGGAGAGTGTGAGAGAGGGCCTGGGGAGCCACGTGCCTATGTCATGTGGGCTTTTGTGCTGCATTATGGAATTTGGACTTCATCCTGAGGGTGGCGGGGAGCCGTGCACGGTAGGGCTGTAGCAGAGTGAGCGTGTTTTATACCTGGCCACTCAGCAGCCCCAACCCGTGTTGTGCTCAGATGGCATTCCTGGTCCAGGCACTGGTTTGCCTGTTAGGCCCAGGTCCTCTGGGCTCTGTCTGTCTTGCTGTAAGGCTCTGAGCCTAGCCCATCTGTGGAACGCTTCTGCAGCTCCAAACCTGGTGTAGTCAATCTGGACATTCCCCTGGCAGGGGTCTGCTGCCTGGTACAGACTGTGACTCCAGAGAGCAGAGTGGCACTCCCTCCCAAGCATGCTGCTGTCACCACAGTGTGTCTGTGTGGGTTTGATGGCTGAGTGGCAATGGCGCTCAGGGCATGCCAGGGGCTCACGCAACCCAGGCAGCTAACGATTAACAAACAATTATACTAATCGGCCTAGAAACAGGGAGGCAGGTGTGCACCCCTATGCATGTGAATGCACACACATGCATGCGCACACACATTCAGATTCACTGACATTTATGCCCATCCTTTCATTGAAACTCAGGTAAGCACATGGAGAGATTCCCTGCTACCTAGATCAGATGACTAGGCATTGCATCACTTTACATGCCATTACCTTCATCAGAGACATGCCCCTCCACCACTGACACATGGATGTCACAAGTACTCTATACACAGCCTCACATAGATGCCTGCACACCTACACTGGCCCAGACCCCTTCTCATGTCTTTACAAACACATTACAAGAGTTAAAAAGGAGCATCTATAGCAAATGTCTAGCACAATGCCTGGCACATAGGACTATTATATTCTATTTTAACATGCTATTATTATATTAAGACACTTTAATATGTGCACATGTACTGATACACTCACAGACCCACACACATTGCCCCATACATTCTTTTAAACCCAGGTGCACACACAAGAGCTCCACCTTTCCACAAACTGACACATACACTTCCGTGTACACAAACAAGCTCACTCACAAAGACATGCAGGTTGCCATAATGTGCTTTCCCATTTGCACCTACACACAATCACCACCACAATAATAATAATAGCAAAACCAAGGTGGATGATTGCTTCATATTTTTCAAAGGGTTTTCAGGCCTGTAATCTCATTTGATCCTCACAGCAGCCCTGTGAGACGGGTGGGTGGAGCAGGCATTATTACTCCAGGTTTACGGTTGAAGCAACCGAAGCCAGAGGGGTGAAGTTCGCCATCTGGGAGGTGGCCTGAAACTCAGATCTGACTTCTCGGTAGTGAGCTTCCCATGCCTATTTGACAACTTCCAGCCCTCACTACAGAAAGCAGCAGCCAGGGCAGGGGCCTGCTAGATTCTTGATTCCTGGTCAAAACATTTCCCCAAGTCAACCCCAGCTGAGAAGTGGGAATTGGAGGCTGATAAAGGGAAACCGCCATCATTAGAAATCCCATAAAGTCTCATTTACAACTCCCTGTCAGATGAAAGGAGCAATTGACTGCGTTGGAGGGAAAAGCAAATACCGATTTCCTTTAGGACTGCCCAGCCTCAGACAGCTGGTCCTAGAAGGTCCTGAGGGTGGGGGGATCCTGTTCCATCAGGGCTGTCCTCAACTCTGTGCACTTTCTCTCTCCTCTGTCTAGGTCCATGTGTGGGTCCTTAAGCTCTAATTTGAGAAAAAGGGAGGAGAAAAGGACAAAGAAGGCTCTCCCCTTCCCTTGGATCCCCTTCTGCCCCCACACGCCTAGTGGGAGCTTCCCTCTTCTGCTTGAGCCTTTAGGACAGGTTCAGGACCCTGTCTCCTACCTGGCTGGGCCAGACATGAGGAAAAGGTTGCAAGCCCTCCACCACCTGACCTGCCAAGTCCATACAGGCCTTGGATCCAACAACTTAGAAAGGTAATGAGGGCAGCTTCCTTCAAAGGGCCATGTTCAGTGGGGAGGTGGCCTGATGATGAATGGAGAGGTGGAGTGATGGCCCCTTAATCTGCTTCTGATGCTGCTACTTCACTCTGGTTTCATCATTATTGTGTGCCTTAGTTTCTCTATCTGCAAAATGGGAATAGTAACACCAAACTTACAGTGCTATTGCGAGGTGTGTAAAGTCCATGGCACAGTGCCTGGCACAATGCTGGGCCCCACAGGGTCAGGCCCTGTCGCCTGCCTGGGCAGCTTCTGGAGGAATGCCTCCACTGCCAGGGCTGGAGGGGTGGTGTGGCAAGAGATGCCTCCCCAGCCTCCTGGGTGTGCCAGCTCTGGCTGGGAGGGAGGGGCAGGGAAGGGACATCTGTTTGACACTCTTATCAGCATCCATTACCTGGTGTGTATTTTCCCAGGAGCTGATTACATTACAGCATGTGTTGATAAACATTTGGAGTCGGAATACAGAGGAAACTGAGCAGAATGTTAAGTGGGTGGTGCTTGGGTCAGGAGATGCTGAGAAAGGGCTGGCTGTGATGAGCTGGGAGTGGTGACGAGGACCCCAATCTGGAGGCTTCTTCATTTGCCTAGCCCCTTTCTCTTTCTGATCTCCCTCCACCCTACTGCTCTGGCCCTAGCAGGGCATCCAGACATGGTCCCAGAGGCAGGCTGTTATAACAGAAGAGGTATGGGACTTGGGCCTGAGGCAGTTATGGGGTCCAGTCCCAGCTCTGTCATAAACTACCTCTTGGCACTCTGGGCCAGTCTCTTACCTCCCTGGGCCTCAGTCTCCTCCTCTGTAAAGTAGGCTTAACATCCACTCCACAGAGTGGACCAAAGGTTAAAGAAGTAACCATGCACCATGCCCTGCACATAGAATTAAGTGCTTGGTCTCAAGACTCTTTTCCTGTGGTGCCCAGTTTACCCCCGAAAAATGGTCACTCTTGCCTTGACTGTACTTCAGATGTTGGACCGCTGCTCTTATTTCTATTTGGAACTAAGAGGAAGTGATTTATGTTCTTCATAAGGCAAAGGCCCCTACTTCCAACCCTAGTTAGGGCTGGAGCAGGCAACCCAGGGCGAGGGTTGACCCTTCTCCCTTTTTCTATACCTGTGCATGTGCAAGACAGCTGTAGCTAGGGAATTATTTGTGTAGTTATCTGCCTGATTTCTTTCTCCCCCACTAGTCCGTAAACTCCCCGAGGACAGGTCACAATTTAGTGTCCGAAGTCCAGCCCAGGGCCTGGCACTGGCGGGAATGAATGACTCTCCCCCATCTGATTGGTCTGGCGCAGAATGGTCAAGATAACCCATCTCAGGGTTCTGTGCTGTCGAATTCCACGGTTGTTTCTGAACTTAGTGCACTGGATATACCTCTTGCTTGGCCTTTGGCATGAGTCACTTTTGCTGTGGGGTATCTCTCTAGTCTCTCTGAGGTTTGGGCATTTAGACCTTCAAGAGAAGGATGTGCACCTATCCCTCTGTCCGACTGTCCAATTTAGTGGTCATGAACAAATGCACGAATGAATGAGACTGCGGGAATGCTGCTTCCACCTCCTCTCCGCCTCCCCAGCTCGCCTCCAGGTGCCCTGGGCGTCCGGGACCCTGCGGGGCCTCCTGGAGGCGGGACGGGCACGGCGCCACCTAGCGGTCGCGGGCCGGGGAGAGCGCGTCCCGGTGCTTTTCCGTGTGGGACCTGCGACCGCCCCATAGCGCAGAGTCCGGGAGGCTCTAGCCACTGCCTCTGTCGGCCCCATTCTCTAGGTCCACAGAGGGTGGAGACCCTCGGGGGAGTGTACTCTTACTGGAGTACTGGGAGCCCTGCCCCACGGCTGTCAGCTCGGGTCGGGCGCGCCGGGTGCCCAGGAGGCGGCCTCCCACCCCTCCCCCGCACACGTCGTTCCAGTCCCTCCGCCACAAAGAGGCCATTGATTGGGAAGAGAGGCCGGGTTGTGGTAGGAAGGCTGGGGGGACACGCGCGCACACACACACACGCACACACAAAGGCACATACACACACACACAGGCATACACACACGGAGGCACACATGCACACACAGAGGCACAAACACACATATACAGAGGCAGGCACACACACACAGAGGCACACACACGCACACATAGAGGCACATAGAGAGGCGCACACACACACAGAGGCACACACAGGTACACACAGAGGCACAAGCACACATACAGAGGCACACACACACAGAGGCACACACAGGCACACCCCGCCTCCTGCAGCGCCAGTCACTCCGCAGGGCCCGGGGGTGGGTGAGCCGGGGTGCGAGGGGGCGTAGGGCTGGGCGCGCCAGCCTGGGGGAAAGCCCCGCCTCCCGGATGTCGTCTCTTTGCCCTCTCCTGGCTCTCGTCTCCTCCCTAACCCCTCGCCCCACCCCCTGCCTAATTTTTGCCAGTGGACCATCGGCCTTTGGATGAATCCGCAGCAAATGGCTCATTCCGGGCGGGCCCGCCTCCCCATCCCCCTAGTGTGCGGTCTCCTCTCCCCAGCAAAGATGTTCGGTGGCACTTACGGCCCCCTTTTAATATCAGGCGAAGCCAATATTGTTAGGAAGGAAGAACTTCTGTGGCAGCTGCTGCAAAGACAAATCAGATGCAGTAATGCATCACGGGCTGAGGGAGGGTCTGAGTGTGCGGCCGCGCGGGCTTATCAGCGCGGAATGGCTAATGGGGGCGCGGCTCCCAGCGGAAGGAGGGCTGGAGACCGTGCGCGATGCGGCGAGGAGAGGAGAAGGCCAGGGCAGGAGAGTTTAGGCAGCAAGGATTTCCGCAATCTCTCTTCTTATCCTACCCCTAAAAGGAAGCTGCTTGGACCTGAAGGTGGAGCTGAATTTGAGCCTTTGCTGGAGGTGGGGTGCCCGGCCCTTCTACAAATGCCTGCTTGATTCCCTCCGTGATGGGCAAAGCCCTTCCCTCCCACAACACCTGAATTCTGGGCACCCTGATCTTTGGAGGCTGGGACGTTCCCAGGTTCCCTATCAGTCCACCCACATCAGAAGTAGAACGAGCACCCTACTATCTAAACCGTTCCTGGCTCCTGCCCCCAGCCCTGCCTCCTAACTGGGCTGTGGTGGGTGGGGTGTGGCTGGCAGTTGGTACCCGTTAAAAAAGAGCTAGGAGTGATAAATACTTGGTACCTCCCTCATAGCTTCCGCTCGCCACCTGGATGCCTGTGTGCACACAGGAATTGGCTGGGGGCTAGGGAGAGCATGGGTGGGGGTGCTGGCTTGCTTGGTTTATAACACTTCTTCTTGCTCCTCAATGCCAGGGCAGAGAGTGTGCCCCGTACGTGTGTCCTCATTTGCGGGCAAGGCTGTGCCCACGGAGGTGCCTGGAGATGTGAGTTTACTCACACATTCACAGGCTCTCAGGAAGGAATTTTGCAAGAGGCCTTCCCCTTCCTTCCTCACCTGTTCTGCCATATCCATGTCAAATGCTCATCTGGATTCTGCTTGATCACTTCCAGTGACTGGAAGCTCACTTCTTCTCCAGGCAGCCCATCTCTGCTGACTGTTGGAATACTGAGCTGGGAACTGTGCCAGCAACCTGGACAATTCCCCACCCCCATCCCAAATGCATGAAAAAGGGGCCAGGACAAGATGCCAAAAACACAGCACCCTGAGATAATTATAGCTTGTGCTTACAGAATACCTCCTTAACCAGGCACTGTACTAAGTACTGCATGTATATTCACTCTCATAATCTTCATGAAACTCTATGAGGTCATGTTTGTTGTTATCCCCATTGTGTTGAAAAGAAAACTGAGGCACAGAGAAGTGAAGGCACTTGCCTGAAGTCCCACAGCGAGGAGGTGGCAATGCCTGATATACAATCAGGAAGCCTGGCTCTGCCTGAGTTTAATCACCACATTATATTGCAGGTACTGCCCAGAGAGAGAGAGAGAGAGATGGAGACAGAGAGAAAAACACAGAGAGAGCAAGTAAGAATGCACAGGCATGTGTGTGTATCTTCACCACCATTTCTGGGAAGCAGAGCTCAGTGGTGTTAGAAGCAACAGGGAAGATTGGATATGAAATTAAGGCATCAGGAATTGCCTTTCTTCTTCCTCCTCCCCACCTTTTCCTTCCCTTCCCATCCCCTTTCTTCTTCATCACCATTGCCCTCACTTTCACCTGAATTAAAAGCCATCTTCTCAGCACTAGTGTGTTCAGGGGTTCCTTGCAAGCTGGAAACTCCATCTGGGTGCTTCCAGGCCAAGACAGATATATTGGCCTAGACAGATATAGGGGCCATACTCACAATGAAGTAGCATGAGATTAATGTGGTTGGTAGATGGGAAATAAATAGGGACGATCTGTATTTACGTTCCACACCAGCCAAGGGTTAGGTGGTACACGGTTCAGAAAGTTTTATGTTCAATTTTATGTCTAGACAGAGCTTGAGATGAGGTTATCACTTCTCTTCTAATTAGTGCAAGAAGGCTTCCCCAGGCGCTGCTTTCGCAGGTTCTGCTCTTTGGGTTTGCCATTTGTTCCCAAGAGTGAGATGTAGGTGGAGTGGGGAGAGAGAATGAGCACTGGATTGGGAGTCATGATACCTGGATCTTCGACCTTGACTGTGCCACCAGCTTGCCTTGTTACCGTGGATAAATTAGTCCACTCTCCTGGGTCTCCATGGCTGGGCTGTCTATCAAGGCCCTTCAATTGGTATACTCCCTGAGTCTGTCAAACTGGGTTACTGTGTGCAGGCGGCTAGGTTGTGCACTGTGCAAGGACACCTGGCCAAGAAGGAGTTGGGGACTGAAATCCAGCCTGTGCTCTTCTCATCAGGCCTGCATCCACCTGGAGAAAGAGGTACTTTTTCTAATTTGCACAAAATTATCAAAGGGACTAGCAGTGGCCCTGTGATTAGAGTTGGAGTTGAGGGGAGATGGGAAGGGGAGTTTCTTTAGCAGAAAGTGAGAGTGCGAGTTCGGGGGTGGAGGATAAAGGCTATGGAGGCAGGATCAGGGAGAAGTGCTGTGGTCCATGAACGTGGAGGTGGGGCAGAGAACAGTGGGAATGCGTCAAGGGAGGTTGGTGGGGAGAAGGGTGGGTCCATGCTGACAGTGGGCCCTTTGGCTGCATTCAAGGTACCCCGGGGAGCGGTGGTTCTCCTGCTCCCCAGCCTTGCTCACTCCTGTGGTGTAAGCAGTGGTCTCTTTGGCATGGCTCTTTCTGCCAAGTTCCCCTCTTGGGGGAAATGGCAAGGGGTTGGGTTTTCTCCAGGGCCCTCTGTGAGAGGCTGCAGGCTCTGTAGTGGTTGTTCCCTTACTACTGTGGGCCTACTAGAGAGGCATGGACCCTGGCCTCAGGGAACTTGCTGTCGAAGGGAGCTTTTGTGCACAGGTCTAATGCCAGTGGCCCTTGTCTCCTGGGGCAGGGTCTGTGGGTATTGCAGTCTGGTTTCTGTGTTGGACTCAGTCTGGTCTGAGGTGAAGGCTCTTACCCTAGGACTAAGGACTATGAGGAGTCACCAAACTGGGCCTCACTGGCCCTTCAGAGGTAGATCTGTTGGGGACAGAGTTCTGAGGCCCCCCCAGTGCCCAGGGAGGATGTGGGGGTCACTGAGGAGGAAAACTTGAGACGAAAGGCTTCTGCAAGGATGAAGGGGAGGTGGGCAGGCTGGGGGTTCTGTGGGGGCAAAGCCTCCCTTTCACTTGGTTGGGGGGTGACAGAGTGAGGGGACTGTGGGAGTGGGCATTGAGAGGGGCTTGCTCTGTGAGGGGGTCCCACAACCCATCAAGGACTGAGCCTCTGGAGACCGTTTTGTCTGCCTGGCCCCATTGCCAGCCCACCACTGTTCAGAAGCAGCCCTTCCCATTCTCTTGGATCCTCTGAGGAATCCCACGTTCCTTCTGTCTGACTCAAAATCCTTCCTACTGTAGGCCTTGCCCATCCCCCCATAGCCCAGCAGGTACGATGTTTGGATGGCAAACCATTTAAATGAGCACGCCTGCCCCAGCCACTCTGTCTCCTTGGCAGCCCCAGTTGTGTGAGGATAGGATAGGGTGCAATTAAGCCCCGGGGCTGTCCTCTCTGCACTGACAGCTATAGGAATGTCATCATGCTTGTGCCAGGCACTCCCACCCCTTTCTTCCAGGGTGTCCACACTCCTGTTCTTTAGAAGAAAGGGACTGCAGGAGTCTGATCATCTGTCTGATGCCCACATAGTGGCTGTGCTGAGTGACGTGTTGTTTTGAGGATGTCCCTGCCCCCTGGTCTTGCCTTTGGTCTCCAGTACCCAGTGAAGCAAGCTGTGGGCTCTGAGGAGTTCACACCAGAGAGAAACTGCCCTGGAGTGGAGCAACTGCATATCCTCTCCCCTGTGTGACCGCAGTGCTATAATAATCATAACAGAGAGCTGGCATTTCTTGAGCTCTTACTGTGCGCCAGAGACACCACTCTAAGTGCTTACACATAGGTATTAGTTTTCTGTGGCTGCTGTAACAAATTATCACAAATTTTATACATTGAACTTATGGCATAAAGCAACAGAAATGTATTATCGTGTAGCTCTGTGGTAGGTTAGGAGTCTGACACAAGTCTCCCTGTGCTAATAATCCAGAATGTGAGGCCAGGCACGGTGGCTCAAGTCTGTAATCCCAGCACTTTGGGAGGCCAAGGCAGGTGGATCACAAGGTCAGGAGTTCGAGACCAGCCTGGCCAACATCGTGAAACCCCGTCTCTACTAAAAATACAAAAAATTAGCCAGGCATGGTGGCGGGCGCCTGTAATTCCAGCTACTTGGGAGACTGAGGCAGGAGAATCGCTTGAACGCAGGAGGCGGAGGTTGCAGTGAGCCAAGATCGTGCCATTGCACTCCAGCCTGGGCTGCAAGAGTGAAACTCCATCTCAAAAACAAAAACAAACAAACAAAAATCCAGATGTTGGAAGGGCTGTGTTCCTTTCAGGAGGCTCCAGGGGTGATTTCACTTCCTTGCCTTTTCTGGTTTCTGGAGGCCACCATCTTCCTTGGTTTGTGGCTCCCCTCCCCACTCCATTTTCAAGGCGAGCAAATGATGCATCTCTTTCTCAGAGGCTTCTTCTGTTATTGCCGGTCTCTCTAACCCAGCCAGGATGGGGTCTGTGCTTTAAGGACTCATGTGATTAGGTCAGGGATATCTAGAGCATCCAGGATCCTCTCTCCATATCAAGGGCCATTCTCTAAACACATTCACAAAGTCCCTTAGCCACTCAGGGCAGCATATTCACAGGTCCTGGGGATTAGGGTGCTGACAGCTTTGAGGTCCATTATTCTGCCTATCACAACATACTTGAACTTTTTCACACAAAGATGGATGTAAGGTGGGTAGTGTTATTACCCCCATTTTAAAGATAAAGACACCGAGGCACAGAGAAGCTAAGTAACTTGCCCAAGTTTACTTTGACAGTCGTGTATTCAGGATTCAAATGGGGCAGCCTGACTCCACAGTTGTACCTCAGTCACTGTCACAAGGAGATATCCAAGTTTCACGTGGTATAAGGCCGAGTCCCCTATAGGTCAGCAGTGCAGTGGAGGATCATTGTATTTATTGAGCACCTACTATGTGCCAGGGCCTAGAAGGGGCTCCCAGAGGTACATGACGAGCTCCAACCTGAGCCCAGGTCCCAAGTGCATCATCTCTCCTCATCCTATTGTTGTGTGAAAGGCTGCGGGACCCTCCTGTAAAGGTGAAACAGGAGAAAGGATGGAGCTCCAGTGGGGGCTTGTGGCCCAGGGTTCTGGATTGGGCCCAGGTAGAGGAGGAGAAAGGTGGGTGCCCTATACTTTGCAGGACCTGGCTGGGCCCCATCGGAGCTGGCAGGGGCTGACTCACCAGGCTGACTGTGCCTGCCCATCCGTCACAATGGGGAATGAGCCCTCCGTGAGCCTGAGACCTGCAAATCATAGAAATTAAGAGCAATTAGAGAGGGAACCAGCAGCGCCTGGCAGCACTTCCGGCCACAGAGGCAGCTTGGCAACTTTATGGGATGTTTCCTCCCATTTTGTGGTCCAGCTGGGAGGTGGAAACAAGCCCGCTCAGCACAAGGCCTCCTCAAGGTGCTTCAGTGCAACTTGAAGATGGGACATACAGCCCCTCCACAACCAGCCGTCTGCCCCGCCTTCCCATCCTGGGGCCTTTTCCCAGCCTTGCCCTGAGGGTTCCTTTCTGTCTGTGCACTCGCTCTGTCCTCTACACTAGACCTCTGGAGAGCTGTGTCTGGGGACTTGCAGGAGGGAGAGAAACAGCCAGGGTCATCTTGATGGGTTGTGGCACATGCTGCCTCCACTCCTGTGTTCTCTCCCTCCGCTCTACCTTGCCTGGCCCAGCTGGAGGGGTCTTTCCACTTCCCGGCCAGGGGCAGCTCTTGAACAAACCCTCCTCTTATTCCCCCTCCCTGCTAGGGAAGAGGTGGCTAAGCTCATAGAAAGCATGCAGGCCAAAGCGGCAGAGACTCCCATGGGTTTCAGGTGGTGGCGCCAGGATGGTGCCATTGGTTAAAAGACAAAAGCCAGAGGAATTCTCTAGTTTCCCAAGTACTTTGCTGCCTTGAATCCTTGCCCCTTGCCTGTGTCCTTCACCCCATGCCCTTTCCTGAGCTATGGTGAGAAGGACAGAGAAGGGCCTGGGAGAGGGACTGGCTCTGAGAAGGGCAGAGATGTCTCTGGAGTTGGGGTGGGGGAGGGGGGTGGTATCTGGGACAAGGGAGAGTTGTGGTCTGCACCCTTCTCTGGGTGGAAGCTATGATATTGCGAGGGCGCCCTTTGCCCCACTCTGGGGCCCGGTTTTTTAGGATAGGCCCACTGTGCCGGATCAAGGTCACCTGGAGGTAGAGACCCGAGTGGAGTGGAGGGGCTTCTCTGCTGCTCTCCACCACCCTTCCTGAGGCCTCTGAGCTGGCCATGAGCCAACCCTTCTCCTTCGCCTCTTCCGCCACTGTGGGTGGGGCAGCCTTGGACTCTCGGCCATACCTGACTCTGCTGCAGAGGGCTGTCTCCTGATGGGGGCAACAGGGCTGGGTGAAGGGAGACGGAGTGGGACAAGGCTGTGCCCATGCCCTCACTAGTGTGGGCAAACTGAAGGGGGAGGGGATGGCAGACTCCAAGGGCAACTTAGACCCCTGTATCCTTGGAGACAGATGGTCAGAGAGGCAGCGCGTGGAGCAGCAGGCGCCCCCGGGCCGTGCAGGGTTGCTCCACCACAGCCTCAAGTCTGTCTTGTCCTCCCCTTGGGCCTCTGACTGAGGGCTGCTAAGGCCGTTCCCAGTGCCACCATTCTCTGACTCTCCTCATGGTGACTCTGCCTCACGCCTCATCTAACTGGCCTTGGGTAGGTGGCTTAGCCTCTCTGTGCCTCAGTTTCCTCAACTGTAAAATGAGAATAACAATAGCACCTACCTCATAGGGTTATTATGAGGATGAAATGATTTAAATATATAAAGTTTATAGGCTGATACCTGTCATGTAGAAAGTGCTGTAGAAGGATTAGCTATTATTATAGTCACTCATGTTATTTCAAAGACCACAATCAAGCAGACCTGGGTTGGAGTCCTAGCTGTTCCACTTAAAAGCTCTGCGACCTTGGGAAAGTGACTTATCCTTTCTGAGTCTGTTTTTTCACCTGTAAAATAGGTATAGTAATAATCACAACACTGCATGAAGTTGTGGTGATAGAATGAGACACCTGGAAACATTTGCTGAATGGACTGTAAGGCACCTTGGACAATCCATTGCTTCATCTTCCTGGCTGGGGATCAGATTGGGCACAGTCTCTACAGGAGGTAGTGGGACTCCTAAGGGGGAGCTGGGATCTTCAGGGTGGCCAGATTGTGCCAGGAAATCCCACAGGGAGAGTGCCTGCTCTTGATTGGATAACGTGAGGACTCGGAGCAGGAATCCTGGTTCTGTTCCCAGGCCACCTTGGGACCCAGAAGTGGGGTGGTGGCAGGTGGCAGATAGCATGTAGGAGTGTTGGTGTTGCCTGGGCTTCTCACACTGAGGGTGTGAGCAGACACATGCTGTGGCCAGGCCTGTGAAGGGCACAGGCTGGGCTTTGTCCCCACAGGGTGCCTGCTGATGCTGATGGCACCCTCAGGATAGTCAGACCTGGCAGGGACATGCATCACCCCCAAGAGCTCCTCCCTGACCTGCAAATCTCAGTTAGTGCCCTACAGGTCCTCAGGGCTCTGCATCCTTGGTCTTTGTAGCTCTCGTCACGGTTTGTTATTTTTACATGATTAGTGAAAGTTTGTCTCTCCCACAAAAATGTAAGCTCCATGAGAGCAGAGGCTGCATCTGGATGGTTCATTATGGGATCTGGAGCCTGGAATTGACCCTGACATATGTGCTCAATACTTTCTTGATGACCGAGTATATGACAATAGCAGCTAGCACTTGCTTAGTTTTTATTACATGTCAGCCATTGTTCTGAGCACTTGACATACACATATAACCTCACAATACCCCTATGAGGTAGCTATTGACATTGTCGCTATTTTACAGATGAGGAAACTGAGCTACACAGAGGTTAAGTAAATTACCCAAGGTAATACAGCCATCAGTTGGTGGAGCTGGGATTCAAGCCAGGCAGCTTGGCTCCAGAGTCCATGCTTTTAGCTGTTGTGCTCTACTGCCTCCTTAGAGGAATGAAGGAACAAATAAAACACTTTATTTATTTATTTATTTATTTATTTTATTTATTTATTTTGAGATGGAGTCTTGCTCTGTCACCCAGGCTGGAGTGCAGTGGCGCAATCTCGGCTTACTGCAATTTTCACCTCCCGAGTTTAAGTGATCTTTCTGCCTCAGCCTCCTGAGTAGCTGGGATTACAGGTGCGTGCCACCACACCTGGCTAATTTTTGTATTTTTAGTAGAGCCAGGGTTTCACCATGTTTGCCAGGCTGGTCTTGAACTCCTGACCTCAAGTGATCCACCCTCCTCAGCCTCCCAAAGTACTGGGATTACAGGCGTGAGCCACCGCACCTGGCCCACATTATATATTTATCATGTATGCCGCTTTCGACAAATGAGTTTTGGGGAGGGAGTGAATGGTGTGGCTCCTCTGCATTAGACCACATGGTGCTGATGAGCAGGATGCCCCTGGCTCCTGATTGTCTAAACAGGGAAAGGAAGCCCATGAAGAGCCCTTTGGAGAAAGTCTCCTTCCCGTTCCCGTCTCCTCCCCAGTCAGGTGCTGAGCAGTCTGGGGCGACTGTGCACTCAGATATGTCTACTCTGGGGCTGGTTCTTGGCTCTCTCTGTTTGGAATTAAGGAAGTGCAAGGAGACGGGGCATGGGCACACTAGCCCCTGAATTCCCTTCCTGACCTCTGCCTCCTGTGTCCCTGGAGGTGCTGCTGATAGGGCAGGGGCTTCTTTGTCACTGCAGGAGAAGACTGAGGAGGTGAGTCTACTCATCCGGTCCCTGGTTCCTGTCATATCGGTCCCCAGCAGTGCCTGCTACCCTCTGCAACCCCCTCCACATTTCTCTTCCTAGCTGCTTGGTTCCTGGACCTTCAGGATTTCAGGAAGATACTGCTACCTGGGAAGCCCCTGGGAATTTTTAACAGAAACTTACCCTCTTGGAGCATGACTTAAAGAGACCAGAAAGGGAAGTACCTACTTTGTGGTTGGCACAATGCCAGGGGCTTCACATTTGTTAACTCATTAGCTCATTTGATCCTCACAAGAAGCCTATTCTTCTTCTTCATTAACAGAAAAAATGAGGGCTTGAGAAGGCCTAAGCAACTTGCTCAAGGTCGTGTGGTGTAAGAGGCAGAGATGAACTCTGATGTCAGGATTGTAGGACCCAAGGTCTGTACTGGATCCACTGCTTGGAGACAGAAACAGGTGAGGTGGGGGTGGGGGGCTAGGGTTGGAGCTGTACCAACTGGGATGCCATCCATTCTCCCCAAAGCAGAGATCATTGTCCCAGGGCTGGGACTGTCATATTCCGGTGACATTAACCCCTGGGGAGGAAGAAGGAAACTCCCTAGCAGAGGGGCAGGGTGGCAAGTGTGGGAGGCAAAGGCAGGAGAGGACCTGGGTGGTGGCTGGGGGTAGGGGGACTGTTAGAAAAGATTCCAAGAAAGGGACAGTGGGGAAGCCTTGCCCCAGAAGTGTAGGAACATGCTTCTGGGGGTGTCCAGTCCTGTGGGCTGTTGACTGCGGGGTGCGCATGGTCTTCTCACTCTCTAGATTACTGGGGCATGCACCCACACTGCACACATGCACAGACATGCTCCATCATCCTCTGTCATAGTCTGCCATCACAGACAAAAACAGGCCTGCACTGGACTCACTCTGACAGCCCTTCACTTCCTGGTGCTCCCCTTGGCTCTTCTGTTCCCAGCCCTATCCACATCCAACCTGTCTCTCTCTCTCTCGCTCTCATTCTGTGTGTGTGTGGGGGGGGCGGGGAGGGGGGGTCTTCTTCCTAAGCCTGCATACTTTTCTGCTGTCCTTTGGTCTCTCTTAGGTTTGCACAAACACAGGTACCCGATCTGATAATCACTCTGTTATGTATCACACACAGGCAGCCAGGCATACATGTGCACACACAACCCTCAGTCTGTCCCTCCCTCTGCTTCTTAGCTGCTTGTCTTCTGGTCTTTCACTCCAATCCATGTACAGCTCTGGGGCCTGGAGAACTCCACTTATCTTTAAAGCGTCTGCACTATTTCTTCTCTTATTTCTCTCCCCACTGCCCAGTGCCCTCTGCCTGCCTGTGAGCTCTGACTGTTGAGGGGGCTCTAGCAGGCCTGCTACTGACCTCTCACTCTGTGTAACCTTTTGGGTCCCCTTCCCAGCCTCCATGCAGGCTCTCCTAGCTGGGTACAGAGCTGGGCAGGCCCCCTCCTGGAAGTGGCAGCCGCGGGAGCAGCTGGCCAGGGAATGGCTATGTGGGTGGGGACAAGCAGGGCTGGAAAGGAGTTTGTTTGCCTTGGATTCTTTTCTGTGAAAATTTTTGTCCATTTGCCATGATCCATTGATTTCAGCTGATGTCATTCTGGTACGTGGGAGAGACTTTGACATCCATCTAGATCAGGGGCCAGAGCCTGGACTCAGGAGTCAGAAACCTTGGTTCTTGCTCCAGAGGAACCTCAGTTTCTTCATCAGACATATCAGTTTGGAATTAAAGGTCTTTAATTCTAAAATTTTGAGCATCTAGGAGACTTCTACTTTAGAGTCTAGCTGCACCCTGATCATTCCAATTAAAATCTCCCTCTCTGTGATTTATTTCTTTATACAGACAGCATATGTGCAGACATGCAGACACACACATGCACATGCAAATGCGGCTTTAGCTACTCTGGGTTTTCCAGGAACTTCCTCAACTCAGGTGGGATGTAGCCTCCTTGTGTGTGCTCACTCCACTCCATGGCACATCGCTGGGTTGAAATGTACCTACTGATGACAGTGACCTAGGACAATGACCCACCTCTCCATCTGTCCCCACACCCCCTCCCCTAAGATTAAAGACCCAAATCCTGAGTCTTGCTCTTGCTGCACCCCCTCCTTGGCTGTGAGAAAGAAAAGGGAAGTAGGAACAGTCCAGGAGGGATGTGGAGTGATCACGGGACCCTGGAATGTCAGTGCTCGAAGAGACCACCTGACTTCTAGCCTAGTCAGCAGGTTTCCAAACATTTCACTTCATGTGTGGAACCTCGGCTCTGACCACGCTTACCTGTACACGCGAACAAACATAACTGATTAAAGCCAAAATGCGTGTGTTAAGGTGGGTGGGAGCTTGGCACAGCATGCTCACCCCCATGAACACTTCTACATACCCCTGAGTAAGCAAGCATCCTGCAGCCCTTTCTAACTCTGACAAATACAGCTTAAAATCCAGCCAGCCAGCCCACTGGTTCCTGGTGTAGTCCCCGAGACCAGAAGCATCAGCATCACCTGAAGACATCTTCAAAATGCAGATTCTTAGGTTCTGCGGAGTCAGTCATCTGGGGGTAGGCCCAGTGACTCATGTTCAACAGGCTCTCTGGGTGACTCTGACGCACATCCCAGTTTGAGAACTGCTGATCTAGTACAACCCCCTTGCCTTACAGATGAGGAGTTGAAGCCCAGAGAGAGGTGTGCCTTATCCAAGGTCACAGAAAGTACGTCACTGCCAGGTTATGACTCTGGGCCAGACTGCCTATCTGTGGATGTCTGTGTGGTGAAACCATGGATTATTTTCACTTGTCCTTCTCCTTGGCTGGCGTAAATACTCAGGGATCAGGGATCCAGAAGCCAGAAGGTAAGAGAGCCTGGGAAATGCACAAAATAGGGCAGGGAACAGCAGGCAGTGGATCTGGGAGCCACAGCAGATGATCAACCTTTCACTCCCTCACTCATTCATTACATTTCTGGAGCACCCAGGTGCTAGGGAGAAAATGACAAGAATTCTGGGTCCCTTCCTCGCCAAGCTTAAAGCCCAGCACTGCCCATCCCTTTGGCCAGGGGCACCTGCTCACTTCATCTGGGGGTAAGGGGGAGATCTTTTCCCTTAGGGAGGCTATGCTGAGTGGTGACCAGAGAGGGACCCCCGGGCCTGGACACATGGGGAGGGATATGGAGAAAAGCCAGGTTGAGGGCAGAGACCCAGGGTGTGGTTGGTCATCACTTGTGTGTTATGTCTGGGAGGTCTTCTTGGAAGAGGCAGATTCCAGGAGAAGACACAACTTTGGGAAGCAGAGGTGTGTTTGAGCACAGGCCAGCATGAGGGAGGAGGGGAGCTTCACATAGAGGAGCAGCCTTTAGAGGGCCCCGGGCTGAGGTGAGACTGGTGTGAGGCAGGGCGAGCAGGAATGGAGGCACCCAGCTCGCTGGCCCTGCTACCAGTTCCCCAGAAGCCTGGGGACTTCTGCGAATTAGGGAGCGTTTAACATCTCCCGCTGATTAGCCGTTGCCTGCTACGGTTGAGTGGGGAGAGGGGACAGGGGAGATTGGAGCCCGGCAGCTTTGAAAGGCAATGCTGCTCCTTGACAAAGCCGGCCTGGGGAGGTTTCAAAGACCACTTCTGAGCAGCCCGCACGTTTTATGTTCACTAGATCCTCGCTTCCCAGGCTCCAAAGACAAACAGTGGGATTTAAGGGTTTTCTTCTCTTTTTGGAAACATTGTGTTCCGAGCTGAGCTTTCAGCTGAGGAGGAGGCAGAGCCAGCTGGGCTCCTTGCTCCACCACATCCACAGCCTAAGCAGAGTCCAGCTCCATCTTCTCTGTACACTGGGAGCTTCCCAGGGGCCCCCAGAAGCTTTGCAGCAGCCCTTGCCCACAGGCTAGGTGGCAGGGTGCCCCTGGCCAACAGGGGTGGGCAGTGAGGGGTACAGTCCAGGCATTGCTGGCCTTGAGCTTGGTGAAGACAGGACCCAGAATTCTTGTTTGTCATCATGTCCCCAGCACCTGGGTGCTCAACAAATGTTGACCAAACAAATGAGGAAGTGAAAGGATGAATGAGTGGGCCGATCACTTGCCGGTGGCTCCAGATCTGTCTCCTCTTCTCTGCCCTGTCTGGTGTTGCTGGGAGCTGCATTTCCCAGACTTCCTTACCTTCTGGCTTTTAGATTGGTTCAGCCAATCAGAGGAGGCACTGGAAGAAGGTGGATAGTGGGAGGAGGGGAAAAGCCAGGATATTTCTTCCCTCTGTCTGTTTCAGGCCATGTCCCTGCAGTTATCTGTATCTCCTCTGGCTTCAACTGATCAGCCCTGTCCCGCACCGCTCAGCTCCCTGTCGGGGGCCTGCAGTGGCTCCAGTTTCTGTCTGATGACCTCAGCATTGAGGGTCCTAGAGACATTGCCTCCTTCCACCCCCAGGAAGGGGACAACTCCCTGCTGTTGCTAATCTGGGTTGCTCTACCTCTTCTGTTACCTGTACAACCAAATCCCTTGTTTAAATCCCTCTGTTTGAAAGGCCTAGGGTGGTTTCTATTTTCCCAGTGGACTCGGTGGAATGAAGAGTGAACACACTGCTTGCTCCCTTCAGAAAGAAGATTGTGTGTGAGCAGCCCAGCCTGAGTGGGTTTGATTTGCCTGGGCCTGTGAATCTTATAGATGTGTGCAGCCTTGCCCTGGACAGGACACCCCATCCTGCTGCCAGGGCACATGCCTCTGCATGTGAGTGCTGCTCTAGCCCTGGGGACATTGCCCACCTATGCCAGTATTGTTCATTTCCTCTGAGCTTGGCTCTACTGCGTGATGCAAAAATATAAGACGTGGCCCACCTCACACCCATTAGGATGACTACTAGCAAAAAACCCCAAAATGACAAGTGTTGGTGAGGATGTAGAGAACTTGGAACCCCTGCGCGCTGTTGGTAGAAATGTGAAATGGTGCAGCTGCTGTGGAGAACAGTATGGCAGTTCCTCAATAAATTAAACATAGAATCACCATGTGACCCAGCAATTTCACTTCTGGGCATATGCCCAGAAGAACTGAA
This sequence comes from Trachypithecus francoisi, assembly GCF_009764315.1. Classification (NCBI taxonomy): domain Eukaryota; kingdom Metazoa; phylum Chordata; class Mammalia; order Primates; family Cercopithecidae; genus Trachypithecus; species Trachypithecus francoisi. The sequence goes on from NW_022681473.1 coordinate 108,104,645, forward strand.
AGCAGGGTCTTGAAGAGATATTTGTATACCCATGTTCGTAGCAGCATTATTCACAATAGTTAAAACACAGAAGCAACCCAGATGTCCATCAACAGATGAATGGGTAAGCAAAATGTGGTCCCTACTACAATAGAATAGTCAGCCTTAAAAAGGAAGAAAATTCTGACTCACAACATAAATGAACCTTAGGACAGTATACCAAGCAAAAGCAGCCAGTCACAAAAGAACAAACACGGTATGATTCCACTTATATGAGGCAGCTAGAGTAGTGAAAATCATAGAGACAGAAAGTAGCATAGTGGTTGCCCGGAGCTGGGAGGAGAGAGAATGGGGAATGATCATTGAATGGGTACAGAATTTCAGTTTTAAAAGATGAAAAGAGTTATGGAGCTGGAGAGTAACGATGGTTGCACATTATGTATTTAGTACACTTAATAATGGCTAAGATGGTAAATTTTGTGTTATGTGTATTTTTGTGTTATACTGTATATACCACAATTTTTTAAAAGTGAAAAAAAAGCATAAGACATGGCATAAAGGCACAGCAAGAGACAAGGAGGAAAAGACCATCTGCCACCTGTCAGACCCTGGTCAGGCCTTTTAGCCTTTATCTCTGTGAATGCCCACAATGACTCCGTTGGGCAGATCATCTTATCTGCATTTCATAGAAGCAGAGACTGAGACTCTGAGAGCTTAAATGACCTCTTTCCTCTCTCACAGCCAAGTGGTCACTCAGTTCTGCCCATTCCATGTCACGTTTCTGTCTCTCCTCACCTGCCTGCTATCCTCACTGCTCTGCCCACTGGAAGCACCTGAGTCCCTCGCCAGCCTCCGGACTGGTGTACCTGTCCCCAAGCTCATCTTCTCCCAACCCAACCTCCACACTCGTGCCAGGGCCACTTTCTAAAACACAGATTGAATACATATGCGATTGCTCAGCATCCTTCAGTAACCCCTGTTGCTTAAGGAACAAGGTCCAATCTCCCTGGCTTGACAGTCAGGGCCCCTGGGATCTGGGCCCAGCGCCTATCTCCAGCTGTGTCTCTTTGCCTCCCTCCACCTCACCTCCCCCACCCATAATTCAGCCCCACAAAGCCACGTGGAGTTTCTCCATGCACCCACATGCTAGAGGTATGTGTCCCAGCTTTGGGATGAGGTGGCCTGTCCTGGGCAAGGCTGCCACATCTGTAAGATTCTCAGGCCCAGGCAGATCAAACCCACTCAGACCTGGCCGCTCATACAGTCTTCTTTCTTTCTCTTTTGTTTTCTCTTGAGATGAAGTCTCACTCTGTCACCCAGGTGGGAGTGCAGTGGTGCAATCATGGTTCACCACAACCTTGACCTCCTGGGCTCAAGTGATCCTCCCACGTCAGCCTCCCAAGTAGCTGGGACTATAGGCACATGCCACCATGCCTGGAATTTTTTTTTTTTTTTTTTTTTTTTTAGTTTTTGTAGAGATGGGGGTCTTGCTATGTTTCCCAGGTTGGTCTCAAGCTCCTGGCCTCAAGCTATTCTCCCGCCTCAGCATCCCAAAGTGCTGAGATTACAGGTGTGAGCCACTGTGCCCAGCTCAGTCTTTTTTCTGAAGGGAACAAGCAGTATATCCACTTATTCATTCCACTAAGTCACATCTTGCCTTTGTGAGGGCTGTCTTCTTAGCCCCAAGGGCCCTTCATCCCCATATCCCTGGGAAGCTACTGTTTTTTCTTCAAGACCTGGCCTCAACATCTTTCTCCCAGGATGCCTTGCACAGCTCCCTGGATGGAGGCTGTCTTCTCATTCCTGTTGCATTCATCACACCACGTTGCAATCATCTGTTTATATCTTTATTTCCTTGCCTGGAGAGCAAGTTCCACGAGGGCAGGAGCTATGTTTTATTCAGTCATTCATTTAAAAATATTTACTGAGCACTAACTTCATGCCAAATACTGGGTCATACCCTGAGATACTTGGCTCATGTCATGGAATATATGGTGTAGTGTGGAGTAATCACACCAAAAATCCATATACTCTAGGTTATGAAGGAAAGGTAAAAGATGTGCCATCCCTGGTGTCTGGCACAGGTAGGAATGCAATGCATGCTACTTTTTGGCCTCTGCCCCATCCCTGGGCACCAATGGACCCTAAAGGCCCAGCATAGTGATAGTGCTGCTTCCCCACCGGCCTGTGAGTTTCCTACAGGACAGACTTTGTCTCTTTGACTCATGTCCCCAGACTGTGACACATAGTAGGTGTATGATAAATGTAGGTTGAGATAAAGATGGAATTGTCCCCTTGTGTGTGAGTCAGGATGGGTCTTGCTATCAGAAGGAGCCCAGGTCACCGGACAGTGGGGTCAGGGCTTTGGACAAAGCTGCCCTTCCTCTCTCTAAACACTCCCTTCCCCTTACTATGGAAAACAGGAAAATGGGAGTCCTTTCAACTCTGTTACTTACTAGTTGTGTGACCTTGGGTGAGTCATGTAACTTCTCTGAGCCTCAGTTTCCTCATTGGTAAAATGGACGTAATAGTAGTATTAGGTTGGTGCATATGTGATTGCGGTTTTTGCAATTAAAAGTAATACCGTGTCATAAATTTGCTATGAGGAGGTTTAAGTCAATATACAGAAAGGATTAGCACAATGCCTGACACAGAGTACCTGCTCTGTAAATATGAGCTATTGTTATTTTACTGCCGGATTCCCAGTGAGTGCCCCACTGTCATGCACATGCATCTCCCTGGTTCCCACACGCGACCCAGCTCCCTCTGGATGGGCGCACCACCGGAGTCCCGTCTTTTCCTCTTGCTCAGAAGCTGTGGGTAACTGGGGCTTAATTAAGCACGCTTGGCTGGGGTGTGATTAGCGGCTGCTGTATGAGTCAGCAGAGAGGGCCGGGGTGGGAGGAGGGTTGAGGGGGCTGGAGAGAAAATAGAGCGGTAAGAAGGCTTCTGGTGTCCGGGGCTGTATTTCTAGGCTCCACAAACATACTTTGTTCAACAATCAAGGGGGATAGAGTGAACAATCCCTCAGTCTCTTGAGTTCCTCTAATAGCTCTCACCAGACACCCCACCTTCGCACTGAGGGCTCTAGCTATGTCGTTGTACGACTCATTCGTTCTTTCCTTCGGCACATATTGCTTGCTTGCTATTGCTAGACATTGTCTGAGGTGCTGGGAACAGTGTAGTGGACAAATGGACACAGGTCATTGCCCTCATGTAACATACAGAGTCGGGGAGGGCACAGATAAGTACACAGAGATTGTGACAGCCTTTGACCCGTGCCACCATTCATTGGAGGGAGCACACAGAAAACCCCAAAAGAGCTCACTTTTCTTTCCTCTGGGTGTCCTGTCCTGCATAGCCTTCCACTATGCATTGAGGTGATATGATTTGCTTACCTGTCTCCGCCACCAAACTGCAGGCAGCTTGAGAGCATGGAGCAGTGATGTTTCCTTCCGGGTCTTGGCACAGCACTTGGAGCAAGTGCTCCAAATATTGGCTGGCTGATTGAATGAACCCCAGCTCAGGAAGCAACTGGCTACATGATTTCCTGGAACACAGTTTGGCAAACTGTAGCCTGGGGGCAGAATTCTGCCTGTAACCAGCCTATTTTGTGTAGCCCTTAAGCTAAGAATAGTTTCTACATTTTTAAAAGGTTGGATTATTTAAAAAAATCAAAGAATAATATGCTGTAGAGACGTATATGCAGCTCGCAAAGCCTAAAATACTTACTTTCTGGCCTTTTACAGAAAAAGTTTGCCTACCCTGCTCTAGAAGCCTGTCTGCACCTCGCTCGGTTTCCTCATCTATGAAACACGAGGCCTGAGTTAGATGCCGCAAAGGGGCGAAGCGCTGTGATTCTGCATCCCACAGTTCCCGTCTTTGTCCTTGATTGTCCGTGTTGCACTCATCCCCATATTGCAGGCATCTTCCCTAACACCCCACGCACAGCAGGTGCCCAGGAAATGCCGCCTGGCAACATGGGGGTGTGGTCACCCTCCCTCCCTAGATCTCCCAGGAGGGGCAGAATTGCACAGCTCAGACAGACAGAATGTAGCCCATGCTGGTCTCTGGAAGCTTCACCACTTCCCAGTCCAGATCCTCTCTATTTAGGAGATGAAGCATCTTCAGGGATCTGTGAGGAACCTCAGGGGCATTAGTGATGCATATGGGGTTATGGTGGCTCCAGAGGGGCTCAGAGCCTGCCTCTGTTGCTACACAGCTTGTAAGCTTAGGCCAGTTACTTAGCTCTCTGAGCCCCCCCCATTTCCTCAACTAAAAACTGGGGATCATAATTCACCACCTACCTTCTAGGGTTGCAGTGAGAATTAAAGAAGGCAATTAAACAGGCAGGTGCCTTGTAATTCTACAGGGCATCCAAATGCTAGTAATGATTGTTACTGTTATCACAGGACATTATGGGGACTCAGCTTTGTTATTTGGTTACACTTGATACAATGGAACACATCAAGTGGTTCTGTTAAGAAAGATGGTTTTATTCTTGAAGGTCAAAGTGGATTCTAAAGCTGCTCATCAGAAAGGCCCAGGATGAGTGGGGTCGGGGTGGGGTGTTTGTGGCCCTGAGGTACCCCCTGCCTAATCTCTGCCTGCTCCTTCAGTTGTGAAGGCTGAGAAACACTATGGGAAGAGACTCGCCCAAAGTCTTGAGGCCCTGCAGACCTCAAGGTAGGGAATAGGGCCAGACCCACACGACAGTCTCAGCAAGCATCCCCTACCACCTCTGTCTGCTGGAGGGAGAGTTTGTTCCTGCTGCCTAGCCCGGCTGCCTCCAGCCACCACTCCCTGGTGGCTCATACTGTCACAGGCTCCAGCTTCATCCCTTCACAACCTGGACTGACCTCTGTTTAGCATTTCTCCTTCCTTCCTTTCCTTTCTTTTTCCTTCCTTTCCTTCCTTTCCTTCCTTTCCTTCCTTTCCTTCCTTTCCTTCCTTTCCTTCCTTTCCTTCCTTTCCTTCCTTTCCTTCCTTTCCTTCCTTTCCTTCCTTTCCTTCCTTTCCTTCCTTCCTTCCTTCCTTCCTTCCTTCCTTCCTTCCTTCTTTCTTTCTTTCTTTCTTTCTTTCTTTCTTTCTTTCTTTCTTTCTTTCTTTCTTTTCTCTCTCTCTCTCTCTCTTTCTCTCTCTCTCTCTCTCTCTCTTCTTTCTGGAGTTTTTTTTTGTGCAGTGGCACCATCTTGGCTCACTGCAACCTCTGCCTCCCACCTCAGCCTCCTGAGTATCTGGGATTACAGGCACGCACCACCACACCTGGCTAATTGTTTTGTGTTTTTAGTGGAGATGGGGTTTCGCCACATTGGCCAGGCTGGTCTCAAACTCCTGACCTCAAGTGATCCTCCCGCCTCGGCCTCCCAAAGTGCTGAGATTTCAGGTGTGAACCACCGTGGCCGGCCAGCATTTCCTTTTCAATGAGCTCTCCTGTATATCATCCCCTTTGTTTTCCACAAGAACCCTATGTGGTGGGAGTATTATTTTCTCTATGGTATAGGTGAAGATACTGAGGTTTAGGGAGGTTAGGTGATTTACCCCAAGGGAGTGTCCCAGCTGGGATGAGAGCTGGGCTCGTTTCTCTCAGGGCTTTTTCTATGGCACCAAACTGTCTTTCTTCACCTGCCTCGGTTGTCCTCACCCTGAAATCTGCCTTCTTGCCCCACCTGCACTCCTTCCCTTTGCCCCAGCTGACTCACAGCCCTGGGAGAATCCCCTTCTCCCACCCACCTGTGCAGGTGTAGGTGCACCTCCTGGACCACAGCGGGGCTTCAAGGCTATCCTTTGGCTGGCCCTGACCTTCCGGGATCCTGGGGTAGAGGAGGCTGGGAAGGTGCATGCTGAGGGCACCAGGGAGATGTCAGACTCAGTTACTATGTTGTGGACTATTCACGCTGCCTCGGGGGCTTGGGTGTCACACTGCATTAAGTGGGCACTCAGGGCTTACTCCCTCTAGCTAAGAGATTCAGCCCCACTTCCCCTTTCCCCTGCATGAGACCACTCAGAAGCATTCTCTGTCCCTGGGGATGCAGTCAGGGCCTCCTGGATGCCCAGCCTTTGGGAGTTGCCACTCCAAAAGGATGAGTGTTCAATGTTGGGGGCGGGGCTGGGATGCCTTTTCCCTCAACAGTTTCATCTGGCCTCCCTGGGGGACCAGGCTCCTATTTCATGGTTTAGTGGGGAAGAGTCCAAGCCTTGAGGACCCCTGTACATGGGCTCAGCTCAAAGGTGGTGCTCAGCAGAAGCCCGGATGCAAGGGTGGGCTGCAATTGGGAGAACCTCAGACCTTGCTTCTGAAAGAAGACCCTCCAAGGCCTGCAGGGAGACCTGGCAGCCCATTCCTACCACAGTGGGCCCCACTCCACCTTGCTCATCTCCTGTTTTGTCTCTGAACTCTTCCCATTTCCTTCGTACACAGCATCAAGTTGAGGCTGGAGACTGGGGTGGCAAAGGGAGGGCAGAAAGGACCCATGTTCATACCCCTGAGGGAAGGATTTTTGGGCTCTGTGGGGTGCCCAGCATGCAGAGTGAAGGGTGGGAGCAGACAGCATGAGCCAGGCACAAGCTGAGCCCCAGAGTGCAGGGGCCAGAGCTGCCCCACAGGGTCTGCCCAGCACCCTCCCTTCCAGCTCTATTGCTCTGGACCTCACGGTTGCCCACCAGGACACAGGTCTCCCCAGTGCTCCCACCTCCCATCTTACACCCTGGCCCCCATAGCATCCACCAGGCTGCCGACACCCTAGGACGCTGTCCAGGTCTCCTCCTTGCTCCAGACCCTTCACTAGTTCCCCGTTGCTGACAGAACGACATCTGAACATTTGAGCACAGCACTCGCTGACTGTCTGGCATCATGTTCCCTGTGTTCCTCTGCAGCCCGCCTCTCCCTCCTCCCCACACGAGGGCGGTTCTCTGGCCATGAACTTGTGCTGCCGCTGATGTACCATGCTCCCTTGGTTCTTGAGACCTTGGCCTGTGCTGACCCCTCTGCTGGGACTGGCTGTACCCCTTGGCCACTGAGAGAGATTCCACGCATTCTTTGTCTCTCCTCTGAGATCCGCCTCCACTGAGAAGTCTGCCAGGCTTCTGCTCCGCTGAGCTGGCCACACAGTTAGGCACATCTCTTTGTTTTAACAATTCACTGCTTATGGTTTGGCTTTTTTTGTTGGTGTTTCTCTCTGACCCTTGCTATTGAGCCACTGAGAGTGGAGGCCATGTCCTAACCACCCCGCCACTCAGCAGTACAGCAGTAGCACTGTACTTGGCCTGCCCTGTGGATATTTAAATGTTTGGAAAATACATTTTTTAAATTATCCTTCCTTCCTTCCTTCCTTCCTTCCTTCCTTCCTTCCTTCCTTCTTTCTTTCTCTCTCTCTCTCCCTCTCTCTTTTTTTCTTTTGTAAAGACAGGGTCTTTCGATTGTGCCCAGACAAGTCTTGAACTCCTGGCCTCAAGTGATCCTCCTTCCTCAGCCACTGTGTGAGCCACCACACCTGGCCAGAAAATGCTTGAATTCACAAACTCATTAATGACTGAAGTCATTGGAGAGGTACTTGAGGAGCTCTTCCCATCCCCCTGGTCCTTCCCCAATGTTCCTGACACCTCCCCATGGGACGTGGGAGACAGGTCTCACAGCACACAATCCAGGCTGCCCTTAAAAGGGCTTGGAAACCAGATTCAGGTGCCCAGAAGAGAATAGTATCTCCAAAGTGCTACTAGTTCTGCCCTTAGTCCTGTCCGCATCTTTCTCTGATATCCCTGTGAATAGCATGCTATCCAAATTTCTGACATTTAAGCTGAATCCAGGCTCAGAGCCAGCTCACTAAGCCCCAGTCTGAGGAGCTGCATTCTCTGTGACATCATCCTCCTCGACTGGCTCTCAAACTAGGTCAGGGCCTGCTGGCAGGAGCCGGCCAGCACTGATTGCCCAGCAGCCTGCCATGCGGTTGCAGCTTCTGGGTAGACAGAGCAGCAGGGCTGCTGAAGTTGATGGGGAGGTAACTAGGGGTGGGGCAGGGCAGGAGAAAGTCTAACACTGAGGCCAGAGCAGGTGGAAATGTCTTCCTTACCTCCCTCACTCCCATGAGTTAATTATTAATAGCTCATCAGTCATTCGTCCTTTCACTTGCTTATTCCACAAACAGGTGTTGGATGCATGCCTTGCGTTAGGCACTGTACTAGGTGCTGCAGTAGGAAGAGATCTTTGTCCAGAGAGGGAGGAAGATATGATGAATCACAAGTGGATGAGCCAGAGGATTCTCAGTATGTCCCAGGTTCTCTGGGCTGCCCAGGGGAGGAAACGATGGAGAGGATCTATGGAGGTCAGAAGGCAGCCACGTCCTGAAGACCAGGTGCACACACATATGCAGGACCAGCCTCGAAGCCCACTTTTTCCACCATGCCCTACTCACCAGTATGTGCTCTAGACCCTATCTCAAAACCAGATTTCAGAGGCCTCCTCCCACCTCCACTGCCACCACTCTGGTCCCAGCCTCCTTCTTCTGTCTGGTGACTGCAGTAGCCTTTCCACAGAGCTTCCTGCTTCTACTGTTATGCATTTGCAGTGTATTCTCTGTATGACAGTGCAAATGATCTGGTTTTAAATATGTATTTTATTTTTAGTAGGTAATACATGCCTTTTATACAAAATAAAATGATTTTTTAAAACTCCAAATAATCAGAAACAGATCATGTCACTCTTCTATTTAGGATCCACCCAGTGGTTTCTCACCTGCTTAGAACATAAACCAAATCTCCTGCCTGGTCTGCAAAGCCCCACTGTCCTGGGTTCGTCTGCCTTTCTGACCTTGCCTTGCACCACTTGCCCCTCGCTGGATATGAACCTGTCTCTTCCTCAAACAGGCCAGTCTCCTTCTCACTTCCTCTGGCCTTGCATGTGCTGTTCCTGCTGCATGGAATGCTCTTCCCCAGACCCCCGCTGGGCTGTTACTTCTTGTCAATCAGAGCTCAGCTTAATGTCATCACCTCAGGGAGGCCTTCCCTGATGAATAATCTAAAGTGGCTACCAGACACTCTATCCTATCACTGCATTTGTAAAAATAGCTTTATTGAGGTATAACTGACACACAGTAAACAGATGTATAACACTCCATTGGAGACATTTTGAAATATGCAAATACCTGTGACCATCACCACGATCAAGATAGCAAGCATGGCCATCACCCCCAAATGTTTCTTCATCCATCTTTGTAATCCCTCCCTTTCTTTCCACCCACCACCCCCCACAACCACTGATCTGCCTTCTGTCACTATAGATTAGTTTTCATTTAATAGAATTTCATATAAATGGAATTGTACAAGATGTCCTCTTTATTTTGGAGGGTCTGGCTTTTTTCACTCGGCACAGTAGAGATTTATCCATGCTGTATATGTTGATGGTTTATTCGTTTACGTCTCTGAGTAGCGCTCCATTATATGGACATGCCACCGTTTTGTTTATCCACATTCACTAGCTGATGAACGTTGGGGTTGTTTCCAGGTTTGGCTATTACATGTAAGGCTGCATGAACATTTGTGTACAAGTTGGTTCTCTTTGGTAAATACCTAGGAGTGGAAGGGCTGTATTATGCTTAACTTTTTTTAAAATTGTGTTTTTTGAGACGGGGTCTAACTCTGTGTCCCAGGCTGGAGTGCAGTGGCGCCATCTCAGCTCACTATAGCCTCCGCCTCCCTGGCTCAAACGATTCTCCTGCCTCAGCCTCCTGAGTAGCTGGGACTATAGGCATGCCCCACCACGTCCAGCTAATTTTTGTATTTTTGGTAGAGACAGGATTTCGCCATATTGGCCAGGCTGGTCTCGAACTCCTTACTTCAAGTGATCTGCTTGCCTTGGCCTCCCAAAGTGCTGGGATTACAGGTGTGAGTCACCACACCCGGCCCATACTTAACTTTTTAAGAAACTTGCCTGTACTGTTTTCCAAAGTGGTTGTACTATTTTACATTCCCTCCAGCATCCCTGTATGTATGAGAATTCCCATTCCTCCACATCCTTGACAAGAATTGGTATGGTCAGTCTTTTTATCTTTAGCTATTCTAATGGCTATGTAGTGATTGCTCATTGTGGTTTTAATTTGCATTTCCCTAATGACTAATAATGTTAAGGATCTTTTCGTTTGCTTCTTTGCCATTTGTGTATCTTCTTTAGTGAAATGTCTTTTTAAATATCTTGCCTGCCTGTTTGAAATTGTTTGATTTCTTACTATTGAGTTGTAGGACATACTTTTCATATTCTAGATACGAGTCTTTGATCAGATATGTGATTTGTAAATATTTTCTTCAGTCTCTGGTGTGTCTTTTCATTCTCTTAATAGTGTCTTTCAAAGAAACGAAGTTCTTAAATTTCTTGAAGTCTAATTTATCAATTTCTTCCTTTATAGATTGTGCTTTGGTATTATATCTGAAAATCTTTGCCTAACTCATGGTCATGAAGATTTTCTTCTAGAATTTACATAGTTTTAGTTTTAGGGCTTACATTTACATATGTGATCCATTTTGAGTTAACTTTTGTATTTTGCATTTATTGTACAAAACAATTTTGCATTATGAATATATGGTATGCTGTATGAATAGTTCTTTTTTGCATATGATGGCCAATTATTCCAGCACCATTTGTTGAAAGGTTATCTTTTCTTTACTACATTGCCCTTGTACCTTTGTAAAACAGCAATTGACCAGACAGGTATGAGCCTATTTCTGGTCTTTCTATTCTGTTCCATGAACCTGTCTGTCTGTCTTGATGCTAATACCACAATACTGTAGTTACTGTAGCTTTCTAATAAGCCTTGAAGTCAGGTAGTATGAGTCCTCTAACTTTGTTCTTTTTCAAAGTTGTGTTGGTACCTCTAGGTTTTTTGGATTTCCATATAAATTTTAGAATCAGACTGTCAATTTCAATTAAAAATCCTGCTGGGATTTTGCTTTGGGATTGCATTGAATTTGTAGATCAATTTGGATAAAATTGATGTTCTCACAATATTGAGTCTTTTGATCCATTAACACAGTATATCTCTGTTTTTATTTAGGTTTTCTTTAATTTCTGCAATATTTTATAATTTTCAGTGTACCTGTTTTGCACATTTTTGGTCAGATTTATCCCTAAGTATTTCATACTTCATGATGCTATTGTAAAAGATATTTTTTAAAGTTTCAATTTTCAAGTGATTGGTGATGAAATACAATTGATATGTGTATTACTGGGCATATATCCTACAACCTTACTAAATTTGCTTATTAGTTTTTGTGGATTCTATTTGATTTTCTTTAGTTTCCTTTTTTTTTGTGGCCCTACTCCTACCCACTATTGGATTTTCTACACAGATTATTCTGCCAACTGTGAATGAAGATAATTTTACTTCTTTCTTTCTAATCTGGATACCTTTGATTTCTTTTGATTGCCTTATTGCACTGGCTAAAATCTCTAGCACATTGTTAAATAGAAGTGGTGAGAGCAGATACCCTTGCCTTGTTTCTGATCTTAGGGGGAAAGCAGTCAGTCTTTTACCATTAGATATGATGTTAACTGTACTTTAAAAGGACATAGATGCATTTTATTGGTTTAAGGAAATTTCTTTCTATTCCTAGTTTGCTCAGTTTTTTTTTTTTTAATCAGAAATAGATGTTGGATTTTGTCAAATGCTGTTTCTGCATCTATTGAGGTGATAATATGGTTTTTCTTTTGTAATCTATTAAAATGACAAGTTATGTTATGGACTTTTTTAAAGAGATGGGTCTTGCTGTGTTGCCTGGGCTGGAGTGCAGTGGCTATTCACAGGCACAGTCATAGTGCATTACAGCCCTAAACTCCTGGGCTTGACTGATCCTCCTGTCTCAGCCTGCTGAGTAGCTGGTATTACAGGCATGCAACACCACACCCAGTTAAATGATTGATTTTTGAATGTTAAATCAATTTTGCAGTTCTGGGATATACCCTATTTGGTTATGATATGTTATCTTTTTATATGTTGTTGAGTTGTATTTGATAAAATTTGGTTTAGAATTTTTGCATCTATGTTTATAAGGGATATCAGTCCATCATCTTCTTGCAACCTTTGTCTGGTTTTGTATCAGAGTAATGTTGGTCTCATAAAATGAGTTTTTAAGTAGTTCCTCCTCTTTAATTTTCTAGAAGTGTTTATGTAGATTTGGTATTATTTCTTCCTCAAATGTTTGTTAGAATTCACTAGTGAAACCATCTGGGTCTGAGGTTTTCTTCATGGGAAGATTTTAAGCTACAATTTCAATTTGTTTAATAGATATAGGACAATTTGGCTTTTTTTTTCTTCTTGAGTGAACTTTGGTAGTTTACCATCACACTATTATAAATTATTTGCACAGCCCTTTGTATTATCTGACAAATTCTTGTTTTCTTAATTAATTACTTTTTATGGGTTGCTCTCCTACAAGACTGAAGTCCAGAAGAACAGAGACTGTCAGGTTCATCTTTGCATCTAGTGCAGAGTATGAGCTCAATGTATAATTGTGGAGTGAATAGCTGCTATTTTAATCTTTCTGAGAATACAAAAACGTGGATGTTCTCAGGTTATGCCTGTGAAAGCTAAGGCTTTGAGAGAGAGGTTAAGTAAATTGCCCAGTACCGGATAACCTATGAGGTGGGTCAAACCCATGATCTTGCTCGTGCATGGTTTTCCCTCTTGTTAAGTATTTACTTGGTAGCAAAGTATGAGAGTGGTGGCTGCAGAGAAACTAGACAGGGCTCTCAAGCTTTAGTGTGCATGAGGCTTACTTGGAGCATTTATTAAATGGGCCAGGAATCTGTATCTTTGGCATGGCCCCTAGAAGAGTTTGATCTACATCATCAAGAGACCACACTTTAGGAAGCTCTGACCCAGCCTGTGCAAAATGCAGGGGAAGGGAAAATGCCCCTCTGTTCAGAGAGGGAATGGACATGGTATGGATGGGCTTAGGGTCACTGTAGGGGGTACCTATGAATTCAGGACCTCAGCCTGAGGTGGGGCATTAGAAGACATGTGCAAAGAAGCCCCAAGGGCACTAAATCAGCCCCAGGAAGTTCTTTTTCAGGGTCCGTGGCTTATGAACCAGTTCCTTTCCCCTGTACCCCTGTTTCTCAAGTGGCTGGAGGTAAGGCCAGTGCCGTTTCTCTGCTTTTAATAAAAGAATAAACTGTAGGGGTCTTTCCATCTGTCTTTGGTTAAGCTTTCAGAAACCTCACTGCCCCATCTAGTCCCATTCCTCACTTCTTATCTGACTCCATGGGGAGGTGGGACCAAGATTGAAAGAAGGAAGGCAGGGAAGCAGAAAAGTCCTGGGCTACTTACTAGGGGAAGGCGTAAGTAGTAGCTGTCTCTCTCAGGGGCTGGGGGACAGCAGCCCTCTTGCTATATTCAGTTGACAGGGGAGTGGGTAGATGAAGAGACTCCAGGCCCTGGGAACTGTGCATAGGTTTCCTCACCTCCAGAAGTTCGTCCTGCTCACCCTCAGCCTGTGTGAATCAGTGAAGGACTTGGGCTCCACATAGGAGGAAGGGTGAGGGCTGCGGGAGGTGCTGGGATAAGGGGATAGGTCATGTGCTCCACCTGCATACCCTCATGTGCTCCACCCACAGGAGGTTTCTTTTCTGGAAGCCTAACCAAAGAGAGCTCCCCAGCGCCTCCGTACAGGACATTCCAAAGCTTCCACCGGCTTTCTGCTCCCTGCCCTTCAGTGTCACATTGGCTGACTCCTGCTGCACTAGGGCAGAAGTGGCAGGCAGAGGCAGAGAGGGCTTGTGTCCCAAAGGGCAAGCAGAGAGGGAGGGCAGGAGGGAGGACACAGAGGAGGAAGGGCAGAGGGCAGGCCTCTGAACTGGGTGCTAAGGTGCTCCACTGTGGAAGATGGGAGTGGGACACCCTCCTGGAGGCTGTTGACATAACGCCTGGCTTGGCTGTCAGTTGGCCTGGAAGCTAATAGGGTAATTTGCCTGCCGTCACCACATTGGCCGGGAGAAGTGGAAGGGCACTTGTCCCCTGGGGTAGTCTCTGCCATCCTGTGTTGGCACTGGGCTGGACAGATGTCATCGCCTTCATGTGGGAAAAGGCAGCCTGCCCTGGGTAGAGGAGCCGCTGTCTTTATGGCCTAGTCTCAGCAATTAGGGTTGGAGGGAGGGGTCCTGGTTAGCTCCCAAACAGCAGGGACGGCAGAGGACTTGTACTTGGCATCATAGAGGATCCGGACAAAGTCCCATTAGAAGATGCTATTTGGGTGGTGTTTTGATTAGATATTTGTGTTTATCTTCTGTGCCTGAGTAAGGAATGACCACAAACACAGCAGTTTAAAATGACATCCATTTTATCGCCTCACAGCTTCTGTGGGTCAGGAGTCCAAGCTCAGGTCAGCAGAGTTCTTGCTCAGGATCTCCTAAAGCTGCTGTTCAGGTGTCGGCTGGTCTGTACTCCTCTCTGGAGCTTGGGATCCTCTTTCAAGCTCATGTGGTTGTAGGCAATATTCAGTTTCTTGTGGTTGTAGGAATGAGGTCCCATTCTCTTGCTGGCTGTCATCCCATCTCTCTTGGCTTCTAGAAGCTTCTCAGAGTTTCCTACCATGTAGCTCTCGCAGGCTCTCTCGCCTGACAGCTCACTTCTTCAAGGCCGCCAGGAGACTCTGTCTCTCTCCATTCAGGAAGGGTCAGTTCCTCTTTTAAGAGTTTTCATCTGTTTAAGCCAGGCCCACCCAGGATAATCTTCCTTTTAAGTGACTCAAAATAAACTGATCTGAGACCTTAATTACCTCACACCATCATACTCACAAGGCCCACCCACACAGCAAAAAAGAGGATTGTGGTAGAGCATCTACACAAGGAGGCAGGAATCCTGAAGCCATCTTAGAATTCTGCCTATCACAATATTCAACTTCATTCATTCACCCATTCATTCATTTATTTTGAAAGAGAAAAGGGGAGAGAGAGAACATAGACTACTCTGGAGAGTATGAGAGAGATAGAAAGGAAGAGACAGAGAGAGAGAGAGAGAGAGAGAATGTGTTTGGATGTTTAAAGATGAGAGGGAGTGGTAGGTACTTGCTCCTTGTTAGCAGAACAGAAGAGTTGTAAAGAGTCCACCTGCAATTCTGTGCCTCTCTGCTCTCCCCTTCCTTGCTTATAATGAAAACAGTTGATAATTCAGGATTTTTATTATAAACTGTTGCATGGATAGGAGCCAAAAAGAGCATTTGCTGTATGTGCTCATTTTTTACAGGGAATTGATGGGAACCAACTCTACCAATGACTATTGCTGTTGGCCATCTGCTGGGACATGCAAATAGCTTATAGAACCAGAGAATCACAGACTCTTAGAACCAGAAAGAGCTCTGGGGATCTTGTAATCCAACCCAGTCATTGCACAGATGATGGAACTGAGGCCCAGAGAGGAGATGTGAGTTGTGCAGGGTCACACAGCTAGCGGGCAGCAAGTTTTACTGGGAACAAATCAATGCCTACTCATTCAGTAAGCAGGTCTTGGGTGAGGATTAGGAGGGGGCACATGTGTCCTAGGCCAGCTCATGTACTTTCCACTACAACAGTTTGCCTCATTACACAGTCTCTGCTTCTCTAATGGGACTGGCTTCATAGAATTCTTAATGTGTAAAATATTAATCAGCATTTGCCTTCCTTGTCCTCTTGGCCATGGGGAGTAGACAGAGGGGGCTGCAGCCTGAGCACAGATGGGGTGGCAGCAGGAGGAGGGGGCTTTGCAGCCTGTGGAATGGCAATGTTTGTGCGTGCGTGCATGTGTGCTTGTGTGTGTGTGTATCCAACTGAGATTAAGCCCTGAAAGCAGGACTCAACCTTGCCTCCTCCCCCATGCAATCACATCCTGCCTGTGACTGTGTCACCTCCATGCCTCCAGCAGCCTTTATCAGTATCACAGATGCTGATTCACAAGATGTAGGTTGTGATGGAAGGTGATTAATGATGGCAGCTATAGTCCCTCTTACTCTCCCAGCCTCCGTGACCTTGTTCTTCTCCTCCTCTTTCCACTTCCCCTGTCTCCATCATCCTATAAGAAAAGAGATAAACATTCAAGACATGAGGGGAGTTGGGTCTTCCTGGAGCAGCTGCTATGAGCCAGGCACTTTGCCAGGCTCTTTTGTTTGTTCTCATTTAACAATGGACATAGAGAGATGCTGTGGGATGTCATGGGATGGGAGGAAGGCAGTGTTCTTCCCGTGTCTCCATAGAGGGCAGTGGCAGGCTGATTTCCAGCAGACAGGTTTGCCATCCTTTGGCACACATGTTGTTCATGTTGGTTCTGATGTGTATGTTGTCAGAGTGCCAGGCTTCAGAGTTATACATGGACTTGTCCTCTGAAGCTGGGCATGCTGACAACGTGCAAATCAGAACCAACATGAACAGCATGTGCCAAAGGATGAGACTGTCAGGAGCCCTAGCAATCATTCACTTTACTAGCAGGATGAGATGGAGGCCCAGAGGAAACTTGACTTGCTCAAGGTCATGCAAAGCTGGCCTCTCCTGATTCCCATTCTAGAGGCCAGTCTCATATCCAGCTTCCATTTCTCCTGCTGCACTTTTACTCTATTCTGGAAGCAGGCCATGGTCACTGAGCATCTCAGAGATGTGGGGGTGATAAGGGCACAAGTCTTTTTTTTTTTTTTTTTTTTTTTTTTGAGACGGAGTCTCGCTCTGTCGCCCAGGCTGGAGTGCAGTGGCTGGATCTCAGCTCACTGCAAGCTCCGCCTCCCGGGTTTATGCCATTCTCTCGCCTCAGCCTCCCGAGTAGCTGGGACTACAGGCGCCCGCCACATCGCCCGGCTAATTTTTTGTATTTTTTTAGTAGAGACGGGGTTTCACCGTGTTAGCCAGGATGGTCTCGATCTCCTGACCTCGTGATCCACCCGTCTCGGCCTCCCAAAGTGCTGGGATTACAGGCTTGAGCCACCGCGCCCGGCCGGGCACAAGTCTTTAGTGAAGGAGATTTAAGCCACAAGGACAGCCTCTCCCAATACCATCTCTGAGCAGCTTTGCCCAGTTTCCTCTCTAAGTGATGGGCCTTGTTGTCATCATGACTGGAATGGACTGCTAGCCTACTGACTGGGTCAGGGATGTGGTAGAGCCTCTGACACCGAGGCGACCTCCATATGATGGGCTGTTTCCTCTGTCCCTTTCATTGTGTCCATGTGTGCCCATGTGTGTGTGGTGGGGTGGGCTGCAGAGTGTGTATGGCTGAATTACTAGTATACATGCAGAACTCCAAGCCCAATTTCTGATTTGTAAGATATGACAGTGGGGTCTTCCCTTCCCCTTGTATTTTTAGACGTCCAAGAAATCATGTAAATGAGTGACAGACTCTAACTCAGGAGGACCCACGGGTGCTTTTTCCTGCCTCTGTCGGCTTCCTCTGTATCAAGCTGGAAAGCTGGGGAAGAGGGCAGAGCCAGCTTCTGTCATCCTGTCATCTGTTGCTTGGTCCTTCAGTGAGTTTGGTTGAAGGAGAAATTAGGTCAGAGGAGATAGGTCCAGGAACCCACATCTGGCAGATGTGAGAATGTGGGCTAAGGTCCGTGGGCTCTGTTTTCTTGAGGCATATTGGGTTGGGTAGCAGAGTCAAGCAGTATTGCTCTCCTTTGGAGAAACCAGTCAGCTCAGTGAATTCAGCACCCTGGACAGAGCCTAAGAAGGCAGGGAGGCTCTTCATGCCCTTTGGTGCCCCCACCAGGCTGCAGGCCTGGTGGTCATGGGTGCCAAGGCCCAGAGTTCCCAGGTGTGGGCATCCAGACTACAGAGAGTATTGGGCTTTCAAGACTAGACTCTCAGAAGACTTGGCTGGCTAGGACTGGTCTGCAGGCAGGAGAGGGTATTAGGGGTTGGTCTGTTCCTTTGAGGAAGACTCATGGACTTGATGCCAGGGCTGAAATGGCTGGTCCTGGGTCTGGGAAAGTCAGTGCACAAGCACAGAAGTCTTCTGCCTGTTTGACTATCCCACTGGGAGCTCCTTGAGGACAGGAACCCAGTAGATCTCACTGCTGTTCCCCACACAACTAGCAGATGGCCTGGCCGGGGGTAGGTGCTCTTCAATGACTAATTGTTGACTGGATGTTGAGGAAACAGGCCACAGAGAGTGAAGTTTGGATGGAGCTGGATGGGGACAAAGCCAGGCCCTTTGACGGGCCCCCATTGAGAGATATCCCCCCATTCCTTTTCTCCTGTCCTCACCAGCAAACTCCTTCTCCACCCAGCCCAGTTTTCTCAGTGCACTTCACTCCCCCATGCCATGAATGGCCCCCCTTTTGACATTTGCCTATCTCTGCCCTTGCCTTCAATGCTTTCTCCAAGGCCATCGCCCCACCCCTTCCTCACACTGCCGTGAGCCATCTGTCTCCTAAACGTCCGAATGCTGACTCTCTGACCCCTTAGAACTAACAGGGATTTTGTCTTTGTTCCACAATAGGGATGCCGTAGTTAAAATGGTCTTCTAAAAATTTAATAACATATTTGATTTAACCTAATGAATCCAAAATAGTGTCATTTCAATGTGTGTTCAATATGAAAAATGTATTAGTGAGCCAGTTTACATTATTCTTCTCAGAATCCACGGTATATTTGCTACTTGCAGCCTATCTCATTTCACAGTGCTCCAGGAGCCCCAGGTAGGGTGGAGGGCATGTTTAAATAGCTTTTGGCTCTGAGAACTTGCCATCTGAGTGCATGGCACACAAAGGGTCACCACTGGCCTCTTTTCTGGGTATCAACAGATTAGAAAGCCCCAAGAAGCAGAATCTTGGGTTCCTGCTTCATCTTTGCTGTTTCTCAGTCTATAGCCATCTGCTGGAATGGGTCCTCATTGCTTCTGTCACCTGCTCCTGAGAAGGGGATGGGGGGATCATTTCTGCTTCCTCTCTGTAGCACCAGAAGGCTCTAACCTGCTATCTCAGGGTTCCCACAAATAGAAGGTGCTATATTTTCTTTTGCATAAAAGATTTTAGCCTATATGGCCCCCCCTTCTACTTGCATCACCCTTTCCTCCTCCCATACCACCCCCCTCCACAAGCTGTCCTAGAATATCGAGACACTCTCATTCTGATTGGAACTGTGCACCCACTGATGGAACAGGTACCCTGAGTGGTACTGAGCTTTCCATTACTGGAGGTGACCAAAGTTAATACACTCTTGTAGCTGGCCTGACGCAAAGGGGAATCCTGCATGGATGAGAAGTTGAGCATGAGAACTTGAGGAAGTCACTTCCCACCTTGAGATTCCATGAGTCCTTCAAATACCTAGTGTGGAGGTAGACAATGGGAGAGACTTTGAAGAGAATTAAAGCACAGTCTGTGGCCTCAGAGTACATGCAGTTCAGTTGGGGAGATAAAACAAATGTGTGAGAGATCCCTAGAAAAATCTGGGGTTGGCACAATTGTCCTAGGACCCAAAGGAGAAACCCGGACAGTGGGAGGGCAAGGGAACCCTGGAAATAGCACAGAGTGAAGGCGAAAATGAGTCATACCCCTCCTCCCTCATACAGAGTTGAATCTGGCCTCCCCAGACACTTCTCAGTGCCCAGGCTGCTGCCTTGGGTCACCCAGAACAGAATCTACACATTACATCTGCAATGGGCTGCCCCACTGCTTGCCACTGCCTCTTCCCACTGTAGGGTGAAGACTCCCCATTGTTTGCTAAGCTCTCCTTATGAGGCTGGCAGCAGAGTGTGGGTTTTGGAGCATGTGTTCTGGAGCCAGATCTCCCAGATTTGAATCTTGACTGCACAACTTCCTAGCAGGATGACCTTGAGCAAGTTATTTCAGCTTGCTGTGCTTCAGCCTCTCATCCCCCCAAGTGGACTGATAATGGTGCCTGCCTCACAAGGGTAGAGTGAGTTAATAGTTGTGCTGGGGACTTGAAAGAATGCTCAGGATACAGAGTCACATGTTTGTAAAATTAAATACAGGACATGACTTAACTTCTTCCCCCACATGCTTTCATTGTTCTCCTGCGGAGGTGCTGGGGGTGTCAGGGCCTCCTTTATGGTGGGAGAGCTGGGACTGAGCACGGAACTTCAGAGGCATGAGGCCTTGACCTCACTCCTTCTGGCCAATATTCTAGTAGTGCAACCCCACCCAAGATTCCCATGTTTAGATGATAGTGGCCTCATCATGTTCTTAACTGCGTCTCAAGCCGGCTTTCAACCAACCCTGAGTCTATTTTCCACATGCAGAGAAACGGGCTCTAGCCCTTCTTGTACTTGTGCAGCCAACTTTTTTCCCTGCTTTATTTTTATTTGTTAACCTTTATTTTAGGTTCAGGGATTATAACAAATGTGCAGGTTTGTTGTAGAGGTAAACTTGTGTCATAGAGTTTGTTGTATGGATTATTTCATCACCCAGGTGATAAGCCTGGTACCCAATAGTTCTTTTTTTCTGCTCCTCTTCCTCCTCGCATCCTTCACCATTAAGGAGACCCTAGTGTGTTTTGTTCCCTTCTATGTGTCCAGGAGTTTTCATCATTTAAGAATATGCATTTAAGAACATTGCTTTTCTGTTCCCATGTTAGTTTACTAAGGATAATAGCCTCCAGCTCCATCCATGTTCCCGCAAAAGACATGACCTCATTCTTTTTCATGGTGCAGCCGAACTTCGTAAGAATATAATTGTCCCTTTCCCACTCTCTGCTACTGTGGGACATGTGAACTGCTACCCCAGCCTGTCAAGGTCTTTTTGGGATCCAGGTCCTCCTGTTGGCCATATGGATGGGGTCTTTGTGCCCAGGAGCATCTGAGAGTCTACAGACAGTGGGCCACTGTGCTATCCTGCTGTGCTCACCATGGTCTTAGACAGGGAGAGGGCTCTGGACGGGGGTGGTGCTGAGAGAACAGACTCGGTTTTTGCAGGTCTTCTCTTTGGTCCTGGTGGTCTGGAAACTGCCTTTGCCTTTGCCAGAAAGCTTTACATCACTCACAGATCTTGTTCTAGTGGGGGACAGCCCTCAGAATGTTCTCGGGCCCTTGAGGTCTTTCTGGCAGATGATGACACGGCCCACCTGCTTGCCACCTTCCTTGTTCCAAGATGCTGGGCCTCGACTCTGGGCTGATGCAAGTCTATGCTCTTCAGTCCCAACCAGCTCCTCTCTTGATCCTCCAGCAGTCTTTTGGGGGGCTTTGAGCCCTTGGCACAGAGCCTCCCCAAATTCAGGGGACCATGACCAATCTCATCACTGCCCAACAGGGCAGGCCAGGCATGGTGGGGGTAAAAAGCTCAGCTCTTCTCTTGCTGCTTCCAGGAGGTGGACATTGCTGGATCTCCCAGGCTGAGCAGCATTGAGCATGCCCATTGCACCCCTATCTGCTCCTCCAGCCCTCACTTAGCCCAGCCATCTGCAGTGCTAGGTGTACAACTCAGCCTTCCGCAGGCTGTGGGGCCCGAGGCTGTCAGACGGCAGATTCTCATCCCGCCTTCAGAGGTGTTGAGGAAACATGAGATGCACCACCCACCCACACCATGGTGACATATGTGGCTCTTCCACATGCCAGCCTTGGGATGCTCTAGTCTATACACCCTGGGTGTGGGTACCGATATAGTGACTTCCCTACCTTCCAAGTGGAAGGATCTGGTACCTGCAGGGTAGCCAGAAGACAAGCAGGGTGAACTGGAGTTTTTCTTCTGCCACCAGCTCCAGGATCACAGGCTCAACTTGACCTCAGCAGGGAAGGCAATAGCAGGCTTCTCATGCTCAGCAGGGAGTCTTCCAGCTGCTGAACATCTGCAGGGCCCACCAGATGCAGAGCACATTTGTGCACGGCATGTCCTTAAGAAGACCTGGACTTGGCATAGTTGTGGCCAGGGGTGTGAGGCCAAGAGATGAAAGGAATGACCTCTCAAGGCACCTCCTCACATGAGGTGCCCAGCTGGTGCCTGGGCAGATTCATGCCAGAATCTGTCTTGCTGGGGGAGTAGAAAGGTCCTGGGACAGGCAGGGACACATGCTTCCCAAGATAGCACATCTGCCATCTGAACACTGTTCTGAGGCAGGTCGACACAGATTTATGCTGGTACACAAATTCAATAAACACCACCAGCCTCCTCCTTCCTGCAGGCAGCCTGCCTGGGAGGCTGAGGGCTCCACTGGGGTGAATTGGGACCCTGAGGCCTCTGTGGAAAGGGCACTTGAAGGATCCAGGTTCCAAGGGTAGGATCAAAAAAGCTGAGGTGGCTCATGCCTTCAGATGTCCTGTGCGTGCTTCCGAGCAGGCCCAGGTCTGGCTGGATCACCTTTTGCCGTGTCTGCTCGACTGTAGCTCCAGTGTTTGCAAAATGAGGCTCGGCATTTACAGTCCCTTCCTCTGTGGTCACTCAGTGTCCTGGAGTGATCCCTACCCATTTTCTTGTCCTCTTTTCACCCCACAGAGCCCTCTTAGCTCCTGGATGGGCCAGATAATGATGACAGAACCATCCCATCCTGTCCCTCTTCTGGAGATTGTCCAGGGGCTCCTGCTCTGGAGGGGTGCAGCGAGGGCAGACCCCCTTGCAGGCCCCAAGCTCTGCCCATCACTGGACGTTCTCTGTTGTGGGCTGGAGGGGTGCGGTGTGAGCAGGCCTCGGAAGTATCTGTCACTCTGCACTCAGCTTGCTGTTGGCGCAGAGAATCTGTCATGTCTGTGCTGCACTTCAGTCTTGTCATTTTACAGATAACGTGATGGAGTCCAGAGAGGGAAAGTGACTTGCCTGAGGCCCCAGAGCCGTCACAGAGTGGCAGAAATGGCTCAAAACCCAGGCCTCCTGGGTCTTAGCGTGATAAGCTTGCTGCTGTCCTGGGATGCTGACTGTGCCTTGCTGCCCTGGGAGGGACATAGTTCTGGCAGGGGCTCTCAGGGCAGCTCTGCTTCCCACGAGAACAGGGAAGCAGGCGTCTCACTCTATCCAACTCCCTCCACGCTCCATCCTGACATCACTGGCCTGTGCTCCCTCCCCGTCTCACCCATGGCACCCGAGCTCTGGAGTTGAGCATCTCAGAGAGGTCTTCGGGGAAAGAATGGGCGTGCATTGCGAGGGGTGGGAACTCTGGCACCATGAAGGGCAGGGGTAGAAGCAGTGCCAAGGCATTAGGGCATGGAAGCCCAGCGTGCTTTGCAGAGGCTGCTCCCCCAGTTCCCCTCCAGACTCCAGGGCCAAGAGCTTCAGATGCCACAGCTGCTGCCCTGCCGGGTGCCCCTCGCCTGCCACCACTGATTGCAGTATGTGCTGTTCCATTTTTAACAGTCCTGCCCGGCCCTGGCTGCCTGAGCCGATCCAGAGGCGGGCCCTGCTCTTGATTGCGGCACTAAAAATACCAGCAAGGCCTCTGATGAGAGCAGGGGCTTGGTCTCCCCTTTGCCTGCACATCAGCTCTTTGCTGCCTCCCTGCACAGTGGCACGGGGAGACCCTGGAGGAAAGGGCTGGGGGGCAAGGAAGCTCGATTACTCCCATGACCTTTGCAAGCATCTAGATAAAAAGCAGAATGACTATCCCAATATTTGGAGACATGGCATCTGGGGCCTTTCTGAATGTTGGGATTCCCAGGTGTTTTGTGCTGAGTAGACACAGTCTCATGGTGTTCTGAGACTCCATGTGTGTGGTTTCCTGAGTCTGTGCTGGGGAGAGAAAGCTGGAAACTTTTCCAGGCCTCCAAGCTTTTTCCTCTTCCTCACTTCTCATTTCTGGTTAGTGGCCAAAACCTGAGGGTTCTATCTCCCACATAATCCCTCCCACATACTGCCTCCTTTCCAGTCCTGCTGCCTCCGCTTGGCTCTGACCTCTGCCTGAGCTTTCCCCTAGCTGCTAGGAGCCCCTCCCATCGCCCACACCTGTGCATGTCACCTGCTGCTGTCAGGATGATTTTCTAAAGCCCAGCTCCCATCAGCCACTGCTCCAGTCCAAAACCTAACTCCTTGGCCCAGCATGTAAGACCCTCTATGATCTGACCTTGACAGATTGCTCTAGTCTGATTTCTTTTTTCTCTTCTCTTCTCTTCTTCTCTTCCCTTCCCTTCTCCCTTTCCTTCTTCCTTCCTTCCTTCCTTCCTTCCTTCCTTCCTTCCTTCCTTCCTTCCTTCCTTCCTTCCTTCCTCCCTTCCTTCCTTCCTTCTTTCACAGAGTCTTTCTCTCTCTCTCTCTCTGTTTCTCTCTTCCTTTCTGACAGGTTCTCGCTCTGTCACCCCAGCTGGAGTGCCTTAAAACCGATTGAGTGACCTCCCTGGGCTGGTTGGAAACAAGGTATTCTCCCTGAGGGTGTCCAGGCTCTTGCCAAGGTATCTCAGGTTTCCCATCACTGGGCATGGGGGTGCTTCAAGGGAATGGCACCCAGGATCCACCCCTTATTGGATTAACAACATGTTCACAGAAAGGGGGATGAGTGAATCTTACCAGATGGGGCTCCCTGGTCTGGGGGTAGTTGCTTGTCTGACCCAGGCAGGGTGTTTGGGAAGCTGCTGGACAATATTCAACTATGTAAGCACTCCACTCCCCAGCCCTCCCCTCCCGAAGTGTGAGCACAGACCCCAGAATGCCAGAGCTGCCAAGGCAGCTCCCTCTTGTTGACATATGAGAAAATGAGGCCCAGAGGGGAAAGGGGATCTCTTTTCTTTCTTTCTCTCTTTCTTTCTTTCTTTCTTTCCTTCTTTCTCTTTCTTTCTTTCTTCTTTCTCTTTCTTTTCTTTCTTTCTTTTTTCTTTCTTTCTCTCTCTCTCTTTCCTTCCTTCCTTCCTTCCTCCTTCCTTCCTTCCTTCCTTCCTTCCTTCCCTCTTCTCTTCTCTTCTCTTCTCTTCTTTCTTTCTTTCTTTCTTTCTTTTCTTTCTTTCTTTCCTCTTTCTTTCGAGTCTCGCTCTGTCACCCAGGCTAGAGTGCATTGGCACAATCTCGGCTCACCGTGACCTCTGCCTCCCGGGTTCGAGCAATTCTCCTACCTCAGTCTCCCAAGTAGCTGGGATTATAGGCGTACGCTATCACACCTGGCTAATTTTTGTATTTTTAGTAGAGATGGGGTTTTGTCATGTTGGCCAGGCTGGTCTCAAGCTCCTGACCCCAGGTGATCCGCCCCCCCTTGGCCTCCCAAAGTGCTGGGATTACAGGTGTGAGCTGGCTAGAACGGGAATTTTCTGAGTCAAAGAACTAGAGCTACAGCACAGGCCTCCTGGGTGCTTGTCAAATGGATCTCTCAGCCCCATCCCGCACCATGGCCTCCTGCCTCCTTCATTCCCTCATCCAGAATCTCCTTTCCCACTGAAATCCTGCCCATTCCTCAAGGGTTTGTCTGTCCCGTGAGCTACTAAAGCCCCTTTCTGTGTATCCTTTGGTAAGGCCTCTCCACTTCCCATCTCCCCTGCTGGACTGTGAGCTCCCGAGGACAGGGACTGCATTGGTTTCAAGCGTGTAGCCGGTTCAGTGTCTCCGTGCACGTTTCCAGGGCTGCGTGCATGTTTCTGGAAGGAATCAATGAATAATCCAAAAGTCTGTTCCACTGAACTTGCATTTGATGGTGGGTGTGGTTCCTCCTGTAGGAATTCACCCTGCTTTAAGACCAGATGATGCAATCGCAGGCAGTAAGAGCTGCGGATGCCTCCCGTCCCCTTCCACTGGTTGTTAGCATCACTGCCCAGACACTGCAAACACCAGCCCATAGAGGGCTGCGCTTTCTGTGAATGTGTTGTCTTTCCTGCTCACCTCTGCCCGGGAGGGACGGGGAGGGTAATTATCTGCCACGGTGTCAAAACTTTTATTTCTTGCTGCTGCTGGGCTTCAGCCACAGGGAGCGTAAGATGGAACAGAGATACCAGAAAAAAACATCAGCACAACAGTTAAGTGCCACATTTTGTTTCTTTGGATTCCCTGGGTGTAAAGAGTATGTGTATGAATGTAGCACTTTTAGCAGAAGGTCCTCCCTCGTGGTGTTGAGAAGAGGCCATGGTTCCCACCGTCTCTTCCGCCTCCTTCAGGTCTTAGGCAGGGAGGGTCTCGCAGCCTGGAGAGAGCAACAGAAGCCCTCTTAAGCTTGCTGAAGGCCTGGGGGATTTATCAGAAGGATGCAGGAGTGCCTCGTGGGACCCACGGCCAGGAAAACCTCCAGGTCTCAGGGGAGCTGGGAGGCTCCCGAACCCAGTGAGCTGCCTTCCCTCCCTATTTTTCCCCCACCAAGGCCACACTGGGTCTCGTCCCTGCTGCTCCTTCTGCTCCATTTTCCTGCCGTGCTCTGCAGATCTGCTTTCTTTGCTGACTCATCAACACACGGTCCTAAAATAGCTGCCTGGGCCTCCCCCAGTCTGCCCTGGCTGCCTGACCTCAGCTTCAGGCCTAGCCACAGACTGACTCCCCAGCCCTGAGCCCCTTAGTTCTAAGATCTTAAGACAGAGTATCTGATTGGCTGTTGGTCACCAAGAGGCTGTCTCCTGCTGGGGCAGGTGTCCATTGGTCCAGTTGTCTGAAGCCAGCAGACAGGGGCAGGTGGCCCTGGGGCTGCCTCCTTGGGATGGAGTTTGTTGGAAGGAGAGGATGGGCAGGGAGGCCTCCCCTCTGCAGCCCTAGTGTTGCCCAGACCCACTAAGATCCAGTGAAAGACAGCGTCTTCGTCTCTTTTGTGCTGCTATAAGAGAATACCTGAGACTGGGTAGTTTATAATGAACAGAAATGTGTTTCTTACAGCTCTGGAGGCTGGGAAGTCCAGGATTGAGGGGCTGGCATCTAGTGAGGGCCTTCTTTCTGTATCATGCCATGGCAGAAAGGCAAGAGAAGGAACTCATGCCCAAAGGCCCTTTTAGTAAGCCCTCCTGTGAGGGTGGGGCCCTCATAGCCTAATGACCTCTTAAAGGCCCCAGCTAATAACACTGTTACCTGGAAATTTAATCCCAACATGAGTTTTGGAGGGGACAAGCATTTAAACCACAGAAGGCAGTTTCCTTTTCAGACCCAACAGTATTGGCAAGGGTATACCTCAACATGTTCCTACAACTCATACCCGGGTGGACATGGAGCCCTCCTCCCTGTGAGCTGCAGGCAGGGTGGCCCCGGGGCCAGGAGTGTGCAGTACCCCAATTCCTCCCCCATCCCATGCTCAGGCTCAAGTGAAAGCAGCCTCCTGGGATACTTGGCCCCTGATCCAGGGTAGCTCAAGTGGCGTGATGATGAAGGCAGGAGGTGGGGACTCTAGCTGGGGTGAAGAGCCCTCCCAGGTGCTGTTGGAAGGGCCTCTAACATGCTGGTCTTGACCTGCAGGCTGTCCCCTGGGTCTGCTCTGAGCTCACCTATCTGAGGGCATTTAATCCTTTTGTGGTGATTTAAAATATGTATGCAAATTACTTGATGTTCCCTTTAAAAGATGGAGCCAATTCTCCTTCCTTGAGTGTGGGCTGGACTTCGAGGCTCAGTTTTCGCAAATAGAATAAGGCAGAAGTTATGGTATGTGACTTCTGAGACTAGGTCATAAAAAGTATTGTGGTTTTCTCCTGGCTCTGTGGGAAGCAGCTGCCCTGTTATGAAGACACTCACATAACCTCCTTATGAAACCTCCCTGTGGTAGGGAACTGAGGTGTCCTGCCCGCCGCCATGTGAGTGAGCCACCTTGGAGGTGGATCTTCCAACCCTCGTTCCGCCTTCAGATGCCTGCAGCTCTGGCCAACTTCTTGACTGTGGCCACATGAGAGGACATGAACCAGAACCACCCAGCCAACATTCTCTCACAGCCTGTGACTCACACAAACTGAGATGACAAACATTTCTTTGTTTAAGCCAATAAGTTTGGGGGTAATTTGTTACACAGCAGTAGATAATGAATGTATCCCAAACCTGTTTGTTTTCCTCAGGTGTTTGGCCATTTGCAGGAAGGATTTTAACTCACTTTCCATTTTCTGCTAGGGGAAACCAATGCCCATGGTGGCTGGGGCCCGCGCACCATTCCCCTGTTTCATAAGGACCTGGGAGGCTGGGAGGGGGGCCGTGTTACCACTTCCCCCTCCAGTGGGTGTCATCCTCCACTTTTCTGGCCCTGCAAAGCAGGGGAAATTCTCTGTCCTAACTTTAATGCCAGCCGCAGCCTCAGCCCTATCTCCTAGTCACGTGTGTTATCTGAAGGCCTTCAGCTGTGTTCACCCCAAACCCTTTTCTTTAGTTGGAAGAAAAGGGCCTCAGCTCTTAAAGCCTCCACAGAGCCTCAGAGGTTCCTAGGACTGCTGGGTTGCAAGCTGAACCCGATGGATCCCAGCAGTACATGGCAGAGCGGAAGTCCAGTGGGGGAAAAATACAGATAGAAGTCAGAGGGCTTTAGTTATGCTGCTCATGAGGTCCCACAGAAATTGCACAATTTCTTTTACCCTTTTGGGCCTCTGTTATCTCATCTGTAAAATGGGGCCAATGGTATTTGTCCTGTATACTTACAAGATTGCTGTAGGATCAAATGAGAAAATAAATGTAAACGTATTTCATAAACTATAAAACACTTGACAAATGTGAGGATCAAAAACAAATGGTTACAGAATGGAAGGTTTATTCATCATTTGATCTAGCATTTTGTGAATACTTGCTCTGCACCAGGGCTTCACATGCATTGCCTTATTTAATCCTGACAAGCTATTGCTGACAAGGTACTATTATTTTCATCTCCCACTTTCGGATTAGGAAACAGGGCTCAGTGAGGTGAACTGACTTGCTTGAAGCCCATGCACCCATTGCCACCATTCCTAACGTGGGCCCTGACATGAATGACTACTCCTTGAAGAATTCAGAGAAATGGTGAGGCCCGTGAATAGCCCTAGGCTCTGGCCCCTAAGTTCCTCTCCCTGTCTCCTCCATCTGCCTGGCAGCTCCTCACCATCCTAAGCGTTTCCTTGGAGGCAAGACCCAGCCAAACATGCTTTATTTTGGGTGTGTCTTGGGGGAGCAGGAGCAAGATGTCTGCGTGGCAAGCAGCAAACTGGCTCCGATTCTCTCAGGAACCGTAAACCGAGCCCTGGTTTAAATGTGGTTTAGAACTACAGGAGGAGGCCAGGTGGGGTGGCTCACGCCTATAATCCCAGCACTTTGGGAGGCCAAGGCAAGTGGATCCCCTAAGATCAGGAGTTCGAGACCAGCTTGGCCAACATGGTGAAACCCTGTCTCTACTAAAAATGCAAAAAAATTAGGCAGGCATGGTAGTGCACACCTGTAATCCCAGTTACTCGGGAAGCTGAGGCAGCCGAGATTACACCACTGCACTCCAGCCTGGGCGACAGAGCCAGATTTTGTCTCAAAAACAAACAAACAAACAATCAAACAAAACTACAGAAGGAGATCTGGTCAGTGAGAAGTTAAAAGCTCAATTTATGGCAGATAAGTTCTGGGAGATGGTCCCAGAGAGAAGTCTGTATCCATTAGCACTTGTGGCTTTGCAAGGCCTTGAGACCATTTCCCTTTTAGGCTGAGAGCTTGCCTCTCCCCACCAGGCTTTTTGTTTAGGGATAGGGGAGTTGCTTTACAAGTCAGGCCACACAGGAAGCAGTCCCAAGCCTCAGTTGGCCTCTTAGAGATGAGCGAGTCCTACCCTAAATGGGCCCTGTCCTGTGTACAGTCCACTCCTGTGTGCCCCCACCCCCACCTTAGTGAGCTTAACTTCTGCGTGTATCAAAAAAGATTTCTGAGAATTTCTCTCCCGACATGCTTTTCCCAGGTCCAAGGTGCCCTGCTTCTGGCCTCATCCGAGTGCTTTGGGATGGGGTGGAAGAGCCCATGTCCCTGGTATCATCCTGCCCCTTTGTGTTTTGCTTTTCCTCGTCTTCTGGGCTGGTGCCACCCTCTCTCTGGACAGTTCTTTCAGCCTTGGAGCTGCACACAGCTGGGGTGAGGGTGGAGACAGCCACTGTTGCGGGGCTTGGGAATGAAGGGGTCTTTTTAACAATGATAAAGGCAGTGATGGGGCAGGGAGGGGGTTGGCGACATTCCTTCTCTGTGAGCCTGAGAAATGTTTCTGGTTTTTGCTTATAGCAATTCTCCCTGCCTCAGCATCCTGAGTAGCTGGGATTACAGGCACCCACCATCATGCCTGGCTAATCTTTGTATTTTTTAGTAGAGACAGGGTTTCGCCATGTTGGCCAGGCTGATCTTGAACTCCTGACCTCAGGTGACCTGCCCGCCTTGGCCTCCCAAAGTGCTGGGATTACAGGCGTGAGCTATGCGCCCAATCCCAGGCAAGTGTTTTTCCTTGGCTCTGGGAGTACCTAATTGCCTCCCCCACTCACTGGGGGCTGGAACATTTGTCCCCCTCACAAAAGAAAGGTCAAGAAGCTACTGAATTGCCTTTTCCCCTCCCCTTGCCATGTGTCTCTGACAATGAGTCATTCTCTTTCCTCTCCTTCTTCTCTGCTTCCCTCCCTCTCCCCAGACACTGGGTCTGGGGTGGGATCCCTGTCCTGCCTGGCTGTCCGGGCCTCTCTCTGCAAGTTGTAGGCTCCCAGATTCCTCAGTAGGACATGGAAGCCCCATCCTGAGCCTTGGGGCTCAGCATCCCTTGTTTAATCACCTAAAATGTCTACATGGCAGCGTCTCTGCGTCCGGTACTGTGCTAGATTCAGGAGATGAGAGGCATGATTCCTGCACTCACAGGGCCTATAGTTGAGAAGAAGGGAGTACTAGCAAACAGTAAATCTTACAAGCCACTCTGTAATTAACACCGTGGCGTGTGTTATAAGGGAAAAAGCTCAGGGAACTTTGAGAATGTGTGAGGAATACCACATGTAGACTGTGTGGGGGATGCTTAGGAAGTCCCCCAAAGAATGAATATTAAGATGACACCTGAAGAACAGAAGGGTGGGGAGAGCATTCTAGGGAGAGGAACCAGCACATGCAGAGGCCCTGTGGTCAAAAAACTTGACACTTAAAAGGAATAGCAAGAAAGTGTGTGGCTGACGGGGGAAACGGAGGGAAGATGGGTCTGAAAGGAGAGGAGGGGCAAGAGCACGCAGGGCCTTGAAGGTCAGGCCGGTGGAGCTCAGGATTGATCCTAAAGGCCAGCCTGGCAGTTTCATTTCTTATAACTTAGACATGTACTCACCATATCCAGCTATTCTACTCCAAAGTATTTACCCGAAAGAAATAAAAATCTATGTACAAAAAGACTTCTGCACGAAGTTCATAGCAGCTTTATTCATCGGGGGCTTCAAACTGGAAACAATTCAAACACTTATCAACTGGCGATGAACAAAGACACTATGGTGCATCCACACTGAGGAATACTATAGAGCAAGAGGAAGGGACTCCCTTTCCATGCATGCATGACACATGCAGCAACATGCAGGAAGTCCAAAATGTTATGCCGAGTGAAGGAAGCCAGACACAAGAGGGTACCTGCTGCGTGATTCCATTTGTGTGAAATTCTAAAAAGGGCAAACCTAATTTATAGGGATAGAAATCAGTGGTTTCCTGGGGTGGGGGATGGGGAAGGATATAAGGGATCTCTCTAAGGTCACGGAAATATTTTGATGGGATGGTGGTTACACAGGTGTACACGTTTGTCAGAATTCACTTCCTATACACTTAAAAGGGTACACTTTATTTTATGTAAAGTATATGTCAATAAAAGTAATTTTTGAAAAAGGTACATTTTCTCTCCTGCAATGAAGATTGGTTTCTATTGCTCAAATAAAGAGACACATCATTTGAACACACACACACAAAATAAGACAAAAATGGGTTGTGATTAGATATGTGTGTGTGTTTTCCCTCCCTCCCTCCCTTCCTTCCTTCCTTCCTTCCTTCCTTCCTTCCTTCTTTCTTAAGAAAAACACCCCTTGCCTCTGTCTGGAGACAACATTGAATGGGAACAGGTGTGAAAGTGAGAAATTATCGCACAAGTCCAGGCAAGCCAGGATGTTGGTGTGGACTCCGGTGATGGTGTGCATGGAGAAAGGGAGACAGGAGGAACTGCTGGGACAAGGAGCTTCCTTCCCTCTGGTCTAGGGACTATCCTTGGCCTTCCTCTGGGCTCAAGGTTGGAGACTGGTCCCAGGTGAGAGCAGGGGCTGCAAGGGAAGGACTCACATCCTGCCAGGCGCACATCTGTGGGTAGACACGCTCCAGGCCCCTGTCCTTGCACTCCTCGAGCCCAGGCAGCCAACAGGCACGTGGGCCTTGCCTTCCCTCCTGCTGCCACACTTGCTGGCTCCCTAGCCCAGTCACACCTCAGGCTTTTGCATCCTGGAGGACTCAGGTTTGAATCTGACCCCCTCCCTTGTCAGCTGTGTGGCCTCAGTCAGTGGCAGTCCCTCCAGCCTCATTTTCCTCATCTGTAAAATGGCAACAACAGCCACAGTGCCTGCAGGGTGGCTGTGTAGATTGGCTGAGCCAAAGGGCAGAGGTAATTCATACCGTTCCCGCATGTCACAAATGCTAGGCCTGATGATTTGCATTTCACATTCACTCTCACTTTCACTTACACTCCAAAATTAGCAGAAGGTGCAGCAGGAAAGGATAATTCATTTCTCTGTAGAATCAATCACTCACCTGGAGCACCCTCTTCCTGTCCTGGGGTCCCCACACCTGCTCTAGCCCCACCTCCCTTCTGGCTGGACCCTCCTAGGTTTGCCCAGGAGCCTCTCTCACCTTGCTCGAGTGGGCATCAGCCCACCCTTCATCCTGCGCTCGTGCAGGCGGGCAGGGCGGAGGCGCAGAGCACAGCCCACCCACGGAGGGCCTGGCTCCCTCGTCAGTCCATTCTGCAGGATTGCACCTGGTTCCCAGGAGCCAGGCCCGCTCCAGCCCTCCTGGGAGGCCGAGGTAATTGGCTCAATTAATCAGCTCAATTAGCACCTTCTGGGTGAGCGAGCAGCTCAAAGCATGCCCAGCTTCAGTCAAGGGTGCCCAGCCTGCCGTCAGCTGCCGTGTGCCAGAACCAGTGCTGGGCATGACAGTAGGGGCAGAGGGCTCCCTGCCCCTCCCTCGCCCCCACCAGCCACTGGGGTAGGGGTCAAGCTACCAACAAGAGAGCACCTCAGCTCTCTGTCCTTGCAGAGGGCTCCCCACCACTGCCTGTCCTCGTCCCCACCACTCCCCTGCCAGTCCCTGCCAGCTCCTTTGTCCTGCTTGGGTCCAGCAGCCTCTCATGCTGAGTTCCCAGTCTCTGCTGGTCTCTGCTCTGGGACCCTTATTGTGCATTCAGAGGTCAGCTGTGGTGGGAAAGGTAAACCACTCATCCCTGACTCCTGTTCCCTGCCCCGTACCAGATGGATTTACAGATTTTTTTTTTTTTTTTTTTTTTGAGACAGAGTTTCGCTCTTGTTGCCCGGGCTGGAGTCCAATGGCGAGATCTCGGCTCACTGCAAGCTCCACCTCCCTGGTTCAAGCAATTCTGCTGTCTCAGCCTTCCAAGTATCTGGGATTACAGGTGCATGCCACCATGTCCAGCTAATGTTTGTTTTTTCAGTAGAGATGCGGTTTCACCATGTTGGCCAGGCTGGTCTTAAACTCCTAACCTTAGGTGATCCACCTGCCTCAGCCTTTCAAAGTGCTGGGATTATAGGCATGAGCCACCATGCCTGGCTCTAGACCCTTTTTTTTTTTTTCCAGCCTTTATCTTGTTGGGTTCGCCCACAATCCTTTGGGGAAGGTGTTGTTGATATCATCATTAAGTGAGGTTCTGGAAGGTGGAAGGACCCTTTTGAGGTCACACAACCACTTGAGCCTTGACAGGAGAAGCAGTGAGCTCAGCTCTGTGCCCTCTGTCTCTAGGGGTGAGGGAACTCCCTACCCCTCACACAGATACTACCAGGGACCCCCAATATCCCTGGCCCCCCACATCTCACACCCACCTTTGCCAGCCATGTTTCTGTCACAGGCCCAGCCCTCCTGTGCCTGGACGTCACCCCTTCACAACTCCCCACACCCCCTGCTACCCTAGAAACAGAAGTCACAGTGTCTGGAATTCCCGTGTCGGACAGGAAGCTCCCTCAGCTCTGGGGGAGGGGGCAGGGTGCAGGGAGTGGGTGCAGAGCGACTGTGAGGTGGCCAGGGTTGGCTGGAGGCCCTGAGACTGCAGTGAGGAGCTTGTTTCTGACTCTCTGGGGCATCTGGGAGCCTGTGTGGAGAGTGAGGCCACCTCCCATGAGGCCCCTAGAAGCGGGGGTTCTCCACGATGCCAAGCACGGGGCAGTGGAAGAGGGGACCTGGGTGTCTGACGTTTCCTTGGAGAGGCCCCGAGGTGGGAAAGGAGGAGGGGAGGGCAGGGGCTCGGGAGAGGGGAAGAGGCGGGGATAATGCTCCGGCTTTCACTCATTTCAAACTCCATTGCTTACTTAGCACATTGAGCAACAGAACAGGGCTTTGACTAAGATCGTTGTAGTGGTTTGAACAGGTGGCTGCCCAAAAGGTGTATCCATATCCTAATCAAAGAACCTGTGAGTGATGTGGCCTTATGTGTAGAAAGGATCTTTGAGGATGTGATGAAGTCAAGGATCTGGA
Organism: Trachypithecus francoisi; assembly: GCF_009764315.1. Lineage (NCBI taxonomy): Eukaryota > Metazoa > Chordata > Mammalia > Primates > Cercopithecidae > Trachypithecus > Trachypithecus francoisi. The sequence goes on from NW_022681473.1 coordinate 108,139,052, forward strand.
GATGGAATCAGCCTGGATTATCTGGGAGGACCCTAAATCCAATGACAACTGTCCTGTGAGAGACACATGGGGGAGAGGTGGGAAAGGCTGTGTGAAGATGGTTCTGCAGCCTGCAAGCCCAGCAACGCCTGCAGCCCCAGGAACAGGAACAGAAGAGGAAAGAGTCTCCCCTAGAGCCTTGGGAGGGGGTGCAGGCCTGCTGACACCCTGATTTTGGACTCTGGCCCCAAGAACTGTGAAAGAATACATTTCTGTTGTTGCAAGCCACCTTGTTCGTGGTAATTTGTTATGGCTAAGAAATAGATGCAATCATCTTGGTTTAACAAAATAAGAGTTTCAATTCTATAAAAGTTTGAAAGTCACTTATTTGGTCCAAACTAAGAGCCAGAGGGGTGACTGGGCCACACCGGGAGGCAGTGGCAGAAGCAGAACCAGAGCCCACCTCACACCAGGCTCCCTGGAGGTGCGTGGGGTGGGTCACAGCCACGCCTGAGTTCTGATGCCCTCAGCAGCCCCTTAAGGGGTGGGCTGGCGGCTTGGACCATTTCCCTCTGGGAGGGAGCATGGAGTTATTTTCTAGGGCCGCTCTGAAGAGTTTGGGTGGCCTGTTTGGGGTTCCTGACCTGACTTTGGCTGTACCAGGGCCCTGCCCTATGACACGGGTGCCTCAGATGCTTCTCTGGGGCCCCCCTCCTTTCTGGGGCAGTTGGGGAATGGGCCAGGGCTGGGAAAGGAAGATACAGAGCCTTTCTGAAGATGGTGACACATGCCTGGCCTCTGAGGCCCTGCTGTGCTCTCAAGGTTTGCGGCCCCCCAGATTCTCGTGGTGAAACCCCAAGCTTCCATGTGAGACATCAGGAGGCAACTCCTTTGTGGGGTGATCACATCATGAGGGTGGAGCCCATGGACAGGATTAGTGCCTTTGTAAAGGGACCCTGAAGGGATCCTTCCTTTTCTCTGCCGTGTGAGAATGCAGTGAAAAGACGGCTGTCTATGAACCAAGAAATGCGCCCTTGCCAGACACTGCATCTGCTGCTGCCTCGGTTTCGGACTTCCCAGCCTGTAGGACTGCGAGAGATGCGTTTCTGTGGCTTATAAACCACCTAGTTTGTGGTATTTTTGTTCTAGTAGCCTAAATAGACTTGGACAGAGCCTTTCCATTTGTGGATGCCTTCTCAGGGCGCCTGCCTCTGGGTTTGTGTTCTCTGCGTCCCCTGCCCCCTCCCAGCATAAGTACCTTACCCGTCCTGGAGCCACTGAGACTCACAGGGCATCTGCTACCCCCGGGCTCCCCTGCCACCTTCACTCCCTGGTAATGGCTCCTGCAAGGGGTGAGCTGGGATCCCAGTTATGCTGTACTGGGGGTGGTTCTGGGGGATGGAGGAAGAGGAGCCCACCCCTACTGTGCCTCGTGGGTGGAGATGCCTGTGTCGTCTTGCTGTATATCCCCATTCACTCTGTCTTCTCCCAGAGGCACCTTTCCTAAACAGGCAGTCTTCTGGATTGGGAAAATCCAGGGTTTCCCAAGCAGTGAGTGAGGTGGTGACTGTGTGCCCTGGGCTGGGGTCAGGAGGGCAGCCAGCTCTGAGTAGTGGACAGAGCCCTGGACCAGGAGCCAGGAGTTCTGTTCTCAGCCTGCTGGGCGACCCGGGACAAAACATTGTTCCTCTCTGGACCTCAGTTTCCTCCTCTGTCGAATGGGGAGGGTGGCATGGGACTGGGTGGCTTCTGGTTTCTGAGGTCCCTCTTGGCCTTGTGTTCCGTGGCTTAGACCAGGAAGAATGGAAAGTACTCCTGGGGGCCAGCCCAGTTCTCACACTCTCCCCATCCCCACAGCCCAGAGCCAGGTAGATTTTCTGTGCTTCACGCCGGGCCTGGCTTGGGGAAGTTGGGCAGAAGCACAGGCCCAGTGCTAATGGGAGCTGACTTGGAGTGAAGACTGCATCCCATGTGCTTTTAGGGGGGTTTATCCCTGCAGCCCTAGATCCCCACACATGTGACTCTCCCCACGCAGAGAGTTACAACATTAACAACAATAGTAATAACCTTGAAAGGCATGTCTGGATGTGCCAGGTTCTTCACAATCTCGAATTCTTATAATGATGCTCCCAGGAGATCATGGCATCTCCATTTCACAGATAAGGAAACAGACACAGACATTTGACATCTCCCATCACAGCACACATCAAATAGGGGGATGCTGGGAGGATGTGGGGGCCTACTGGGGCCTGGAGTGCCCCAGCCCCAGGGGAAGCTGCCTGGGCCTCTGGTCAGCACCCTGCATAGAGCACTCCCACCATCCTCACTGGGTGGGCTGAAGATAGACACAGAGAGGAGGAGCCAGGGCCTCTGTCTGGGGTGAGATGGGAGACGGGGAACAAAGGGCAGAGGAGATACTTTCTCCTCCAGGCACCTTTGCTGAACGTGGCAGCCGGGGCCCTCCATGGCTTTCGCATCTGATGACTCATGACTGGCTGCAGTGGTGACCCCTTAGCAAGGCCTTCTCTCCCCTCCGAGTGGGGCAAAGATCACAAGTCTGGCCACTCCTGTCTCTGATTCTGGTTTCCCCATCCAAAGAGGCCCAGATGGCCTCTCAGCCTCCTCTCCCGAATCACTAACATACAGCTGAGCCTTGGAGGTCTAGGTACACAGCCAGGGAGATGAGGTGGGCTGCCCCATGTGCTGGCCTTCGTCCCCGACTCTCCCCACTCCTTGGCCATGTCTCCTTTATCCACAAGAGGGACCCTGGACCCCAGACTGCAGAGAGACTGTGACCCCCAGATGCTGGCTGCCTGGGCAGGGTGGAGCCAGGAGCAGGCAGTCCCCAGGGAAGGAGCAGGCAGACCCTGCAGGGCGAGAGCCAACATGGGCAGGGGTGATGACATGGGCCCAGGAGGTGAGGTCCCCTGGGGTGCCCACATAAATGGTCCCCACGTGTCCCTGCTCTCCCAGGTATATTCTCCACCCTCAAACTGCTGCTTCTTCCCAAACTTCAGAGATCTGCCCTAGCATCGGGACGAGGAAGCAGAGTGACGAGCTCTGCTTGGTTTCTTTTTTTTTTTCCTTTCACTTGGGGGCTGGTTGGGTGAGTTATTTCTCATCTCCTCGTGTCCCCAGGGCTCCTGCACCCTGGGTCTGTGGGATGTTGACAGCTCCTTCAGTTGCCGAGGCAGCTGGGCTGAGCTCATGGCGGCATTGGGAGGGCCTGCAGGAAGACTCATTTCCTGACTGACTGACAAACAGAGGCGATACCATCTCTCTCATCCCTTCCCCCGGGAGTCGCTTACAGAGGAGTTCAGCCCGAGCCGTCTCTGCCGTCAAACGCACCTCTCTGTCCCATGGAGATAAACTCATCACACTCGAAGGCAGGCAGGGAGGCCTGGGAGGGCTGTCGAGGCTGGCGTGTAGGGGGCACCACCGCCCACGCACCTGCCCGCCTCTTGGCCTTGCTCTGGGTGCCTGGCGGCTGGCAGGGTGGAGGTCTTACCAAGAGCACTTCTTTCCTCTCCTCTGTCCTTCACGAAGGTCGTGGGAGGATGGCTGATCAGGGACCTTCTCGCCTGTACTGGAGGAGTGGAGGGGGCAGGTAGGAAGAGGAGGGGGTGAGCTGCCACCCCAGGAAGGGAGACAGAGGCAGATAGCAGCTCAGCGTGCATGGGTCCATGAGGCAGGCCACTCTGGTCCTCTCTGGATCCCTAGCTGAGGGTCCAGGGCTCTCCCCGGGGAACTGGACTGAGAGGTGACCTTTCTGGGCCTCTACTTGCCTCAACTGAAACATGAACTTAAAATGTACTACAACAACTTTGAGCTTTTGGGGATCATGGATCCTTTTGCAATCTGATAAAGGCGACAGACCCCTCCCTGTCCAGAGGCTTACAGTGCATGTGTGGACACGGGCGTGTGTGCACACAGGCACTTTGGCCTCCTATCTGTGGGTATGCACAGACCCCCAAAGGCCTGCCATAGTCTCCAGCTCAGTAGTCCTAGACTCCACGGCTTCTGGTCTTGCCACACATGTGGGTGCTGTGTGTGTGCAGCAAGACTGCTCAGGAACCCGGGAGGCTGGGGCTGGCTGGGAGTCTCAGGTTGGCCTGGCCCAGCCTTGCTTTTGCTGATGGCAGCTGTGTGTGCACAGGCCGGGGTTGGCATGACTCTGTGGGGCACTGACACTTGCCATCAGAGCTGTCCCCTCTTTCTAGCCACAAATCCTTCCAGCCCCCTCATACTCATTCCTGGTGGCCGCACTAAATGTCCCACAGGCCACAGGTGTGCATTTGGGAGGTTGAGGCAGCTAGGGGCTTGTTGAAACTGTGCAGGAGGAGGGGCTCTCTGTGGGAGCTAGATAAGCTAGCGTGGGGGCTGTTACCATCCTGGGTGTGTCCCCAGCCCCGGCAAGACGGAGTTTGCCTGGGCTTCCCCTGTCCTGCCCTGAATTAGAAGATGGCATTGCCCAGAGAGCCTGGACACTGAAAAAGCTCCTGGCTTTCTGAGCTGAAATCTGTCCTCATCTACATCATCTCTCTAATCTTTTATGAAGGGACAGTAATGGAAATGCTGTTAGAGAACGCCTGCTGGGTACCATGTTTTTGTTTAATTCTCACAGTGACACTGCAAGGGAAGCTGACCCGGAGCCCAGGTGCAGAGGCAGGGAGGGGCTTGCCTGACACCATTTGGGGCAAGAGTCAAACCAGGTCCATCTGATCACAACACCAGTGTCCTTAGCCATGCACTGTCCCAGGAGTTTCTGTGGGGACACCAGGAAATGACTGAGGGAGGCCACACTCGGTCACCCCATAAGCTAGTACCATCACATAGATGCCGACAGGACAGCAGAATGATGGCATCAGACTGAAGCTGGAACACGAAGGCAGATGCCCAGCACTGTGTGTGCATGCAGTGGGGGCGTGCACACATGCACACAAACACACACACAAGTGCATATCTGCATCTATTCTTGTGTTTGCATATGTGTGTATTGTGTGTGTTCAAATCTCACTTGAAGACTAAAGAAAATGTTAATACCCAATTCTACAACCATATATGGTGCTGCAGATATGCCCCCTAAAGAGGATGGAGAGAGGGCTGCCTGGACGAACTCTGGGGAGGCTTCTAGGAGGAGGCGGTGCTTAGGCAGGGTGCCAGGAATTGGTGAGGATCAGGTCTGCAGTTATGAGTCTTTTTGTGCACGACAGAAAGTGCATCCAGCAAAGCCCGGCTCAGGGCCCTCTGGCTTTCATTTCAAGCTCGAGCTTTTTGTTTGGCTAATCCAGATCCTCCTCTTCCTGGGCCTGTGTGTGTGCACATACGGGCAGGGGCTGGGGTGAGGACAGGCACACTTCCAAGTTGGATGGAAGCATCCCTTGGGGTGCTGCAGTGGTTGAGGCTCCCTGTCCGGTCCTGTCCAGACCCTTCTGTCCTCTGACAACCAGAGAGTCTGCACATCCCTCACTAGGCAGGATGGGTGGGGCGGGAGGGACGCACGGAGCTCCAGCAGTGCAGGCTGCTGCCCCGACGCCTGCCCCACTCACTGCCTGGGCCTCCTTGACCAGCTTCCTGCTGTGAGGACCCTGCTGCTCACTGTGTGTGAGGGTGAGTGTGAGTGAATGAGAGAGAGAAAGAGAGAAATGGAAACAGCTTGAGAGCATCTTGGTGTGGAGACCCTGGATGTGAGAAGTGGCTGACATGGAGGCTGGATGGGGGCCCCTGCCCTTTCCATCCCTTTCTCTGGTCTGGATTGAGTGAGGGTTGTGTGGGGTCCCCCTTGCTTGGTTGTACCTCCAGAGCCAGGATGGACCCGAGAAGGTAGCTCATGCAACCCCAGTCACCAAGCAGGAGGGCCCTTTACCCAGCCTTCCGTGTCCCTGCTCCCCTCCCCTCCTACTAATACTCCATAACCTCTGCATACAGCCAACTGAGGGGACAGGAGGCCTCCTGTGGAGCTGAACTAAATTCCACACGCCACGGCCCAGGAAGGCTTTTCCCTCAGAAGGCACTGAGACCCCAGGACTAGGAGCAAGAGTGCAAGTCTCCTGTCTCCCCCATCTCCTGTGGCTGTGCGGGAGGCTGGGCTGGGCCGGCTTCCCAGCTCAGTGGGTGGCTGAGAGTTACTCAGCTTCATCTCTATGAGCAAACAGCAGTGGCTCAGCAGGGAGGGCAGAGGGGGGCTGGCCCACCCTGAGCTTGTGTTGCCAAATTTGTTTGTGTTTATTTTGGTTCCTCTGCATGACATGGAAACAAATGTGCTAGGTCCCCCTTGCTCTGTGGGCTCCTCAGAGTGTGGTGACAAGGAGCGCTCAGGCCTGGCCTCTTCTTCATGGAGAGATTCCCTCCCTTCTGCCCTGTTTCCAGTTCCCTAAGGCAAGGTTGTGGCTGGCCAGGCGTGGTGGCTCATGCCTGTAATCCCAACACTTTGGGAGGCTGAAGTGGGCAGATCTTGAGGTCAGGAGTTCAAGAGCAGCCTGGCCAACACGGTGAAACCCCATCTCTACAAAAAGACAAAAATTAGCCAGTGTGGTGGTGCGCACCTGTAATCCCAGCTACTCGGAAGGCTGAGCGGGGAGAATCACTTGAACCCAGGAGACGGAAGTTGCAGTGAGCCAAGATTGTGCCACTGCACTCCAGCCTGGGTGACAGACCGAGATTCCATCTCAAATAATAATAATAATAATAATAAAGAAGGTTGGGGCTGCAGTGCAGGGATGGGAGAAGTCAGGTGGGTGGGGCAGAGAAGGGGTGGAGAAAGTGTGCTGGCATCCGGAGTCAGGAGGCCGGGGTTTCTTGCTAGCTCCCTAGGATTTTGAATAACAGGAGCTACCATTTAATAAGCACCTACTAAGTGCTTCACATTCATTCACGGAGACAGACTTACTATTACAAATACCTACTTTCAAGCTTGGTCCTGGGAGTGCAGCAGTAGCAAAAAAGGAAAAATCCTTGCCCTCATGAACTGTATTTTCTATTGATCCTATGACACAGATAGGGATTCTCTCCTCATTTTCCAGATAAGGAAACAGGCTCAGAAAGATACATGGTTTGCTGGAAATCACTCACCATGGTCCGCTCTGGGTCTTGAACCCTCTTTAGCCTCTGTTTCCTCCCCCTGTAAAAATGAGGAATCAGATGAGAGGAGCTCCAGGCTCCCTTCCTCCTCTAATTGTCTATGCGGAGGGGCTGAAATTTGGAGGGAACATTTTCTGTGGGTACAGATGTGTGCCAGTGCTTGAAGAAAATGGAGGAAATGGCTTGGCACTGGTTTGGAGTGGGCGTTGAGCCTGGGACACTGCGCAGTGGCTTCTGCTTTTGGGGGCCAGGCCCTACTGCTCTAAGAAAGTCCTCTCATCCTTGAATCAACAACAAAATTCTCCCAGAGAAGAGGCTCTACATTTGTTTTGGCCTCCTGCATTCTATTCTGTGCACCACATCACCCCTTAGCTAGGAGGGCCCAGGCCCCTGGTTCTTATAGTTAGAGAGAGAAACTACAGGAAGAATGTCTGCCTGGGCCATCTCTACTTCTTATCCCCAGCCTCCAGCTCCAAATTCAAGGGCCTCTCCTTCCTGAATTGACCTGGTGTGGGGCAACTGGCAGTGAAAGGCCCTGCTTGGAACTCCCATGGGAATGGGTGTGTTCTGCTCCCAGGGTTCTTCCAGCCCTCAGAGGCATTAAGGACGTGCAGGGAGGCCCGCACCCTGACTCACTTGCATCCACCAGGTCCACAGCTGAGCAGTTGATTAGGGGCACAAGGGGTTGGGGAGCTCATAGACATGACTTGGAGGCTGTGGGGAACCATGAGGAGAGAGGTGTGGCTTTTCCACCTGAGGGATGAGAAGGCCTGGACACTGAGTGGGGAGAGTGTGTGGGGTGGCAGGGGGCCGGCAAAGGGAAGGCTCAGTGCTGCCCTGTTCTGGTGGCCCCAAGGTCAGTACAGGGCAGACGGTCTGAGCTCCAGTGTCAGGGTCAGACTGGAGCAAGGGCTCTCTGGCTAGAGAGCTCCTCGTGCTGAGCTGGATGGAGCTGTTCCTGGAAGATTTTTAACATTGGTTAAGCCCTGAACACCTGTGGCTATGAAAGCGCAGCTCAGCTAGGGGAAGAGGGCTGGAATTAGTGACCCCTGCTCCTTTCTGACCTCAGGTTTCAGGATTTTACCTCAAAATACTATTGCCCACTTATTAGGAAGGACCAGTATTGGGAAGCTACTTCCATGGTGACGGGGTTCAATGACCTCTGACTCCCTCCTGTGCAGAGAGGGTCAGAGGGTCATTTCACCTACTCCTCTGCCCCTGCCTCCACTGCCCTCCAAGGCAGCCCGGAAACTCACCCCCTTTTCCAACCCCCCCACCCAAGCCTTGCCACAGCTCTTCTCCTACCAGCTCTTCCATTGGGCAGTTCTTCTTCGGGTCTGCCTTGCAGCAACACCAACTAGTTGGGAATCCCCTGGTGAGCCCAGCCCTCCCTGCCCTTGGGGGCCTCGGAAAATGTATTGCTTGTGGCAGCATGTCAGTGGGTTTGGAGTGGCACGGCTGGGCGGGCCTGACAGCAGAAATTGGAAGCTGGCTGCTGTTTGACAGGTATATTATTCCCGCTGCCCTCAATTTATTTACCAAACAGCATGCGGAGCCCCAGAAAGCTCCCGGAAAGAAGGAGGGAGTGGAAGTGGAGGGGGCTCTTCAAGGGAGGTCAGGTGGCCTCCGTGCTCCAACATTGGCACTGTGTAGGGAAGAGGAACAGGGAGCCGGGTGGGTATGGGAGACTGAGGCCCCCAAGAGAGCTCACCCCAAGTTTCTCTGTCTGGCTTAGAGCTGCCCCTGGGGCTTTCCTTCCAGGCCCCAGGAAGAGGGGCTTCCCAAGCATCTTGGGTCCAGGGCCAGGGCTTCTCGGTCAAAGTGAAGTGAGGGGCTGTGTCTCAGAGGTGGTTTAGGACCGGACCCTGCCATACCTAGCGTACAGGGAAAGAGAGGGAGGTGCTGAGGAGGGCAGGGACCCGTCAGCAGGTGTCTGGGAAGAGTAGAGCGGCTGTGTGTGCTCTATAGGTGCAAGTGCCCGTGGGCACAGCCAAGGGGTGAGTGAGGTCTGAGATTGAGCCCGTGCTCTGGTTGCCGAGTAGGGCATATGGCACAGGGCTGTGTTGACCTGAAGAGAACGCCTCTTTCCAGTTGGCACAAAGGTGCTGTGTAGGCCGGTGACCAGCCATGAGGATAAGCAGAATATTCGAAGCCACACAGACAGGCATCCTGGCCCGTCTTGGTTCATACAACCCATGGGACCCCGGAAAGGGCCCCCGGCTGCTCTGAGTTTTCCTTTCCTCGCAGTAAATGATAATAATCAAAATGCCACTTCTCGGGGCTATTGAGAAGAATAAATAAGATAATCTGCATACGAGCGCTTTGTAAGCAGTAAAACATATAGCTTTTTAAAGGGCATGTAAATGAGTACTGAGAAAAGGCAGCGTGAGCATTGCCGCGCACATTCAGTGCTGGATGGTGAGTCACCGGCTGTGAGGCTGGGAATGTCTGAGTGTGCTTTGCAGGTCAGGTGGGGTGTATGTTGGAACGTGGGTGTGGGACTGTCTGCCCAGATGTGGATTTGCTCTCAGTGAGATGAGGAAAGTCATCAGAAGAGTCCTTGGCTGCTGCGGGTGGATCTGGGCGTGTGCGACTGATATCTGAGTGTGATCACAGGCTGGTGTGCACGTGTGTGCCAGTGAGGGTGTGAGGATGGGTGCCTGACTTTGCAATGGGCATGGTGAGATTGTGATTGGGCATTAGGAAGGCACAGGCCCGTGGATGCAAGTGAGTCAGGGTGTTGGGGTCAGTGTGCAAGAGCGTCTGCAGGGTCAGGCGTGTGTTAGTGTGCACATGTATGGCATGCACACAAACGCACACATGCACACACACATACCTCAGCACAATGAAAGCAGGCTTGGCAGTGTCAGCCGTATACCTCCTACCTCTGAACCTGATGCAAAATTCATGGAGCATCGGACTCTAGAAATGCAGAGATGGAGGGGGAGGGAGGCCCCTCTGGAACAGTGAGTCACAGGACAGCGCGGGGCTGAATGTAAAATACCTACCTCCCCTGATGAGCTCTGAGGCTCAGAGAGGCTGCCTGCCCATCTATTTCTTCCCAGCTTCTGGTCCGGGGCCTTCCTTGGGATGTCATAACAATCCATATTCTGCAACACATCAATGGTGGAAGTCTAGCTGCCCTTAGCCGGAGAAGAGGCTGGGGAGTGGGGGCAGGGGAGAGAGGGAAGCACTGGGGGACCCCAGTGGTCCCAATTCAAACAGGCCTCTGGGCCCCATCAGATGAGCAGGTGAGGGTACCAGGGCAGTGAGGCACCAAGGCATCTCTGGAACAGTGAGTCCCCCATGGTCTGGGGATCACAGGGGTAATTGGGGAGCAGCACCTTGAGTTGGGCAGCTTCCAGGGACCTCAGACAAACCTCTGTAGGCTTAGCACCTTCTTCTCTAGGGTGGTCAGGCTGGAACGGAGACTTGGTGGAAGGTTCATCCATACCTGCTATTGGCCATTTTCCCATGATGGGGTGAGGCTCCTGGGCCTGGCAGGTCAGGAAGGACTTCCGGCCCCACATCCCATCATTGCTCTAATGCTGGCATCCAGTCTCTGGCTGTGGATCTGGCTGGGTTGTGGGGTGGGGCTGGAAGGGCTCCAAGATGAGCCACGTGTGCTGACCCCCTTGGAGGAAGGCACTGCGGAGGCCAGCAGGGGCATGCAGCACACCAGCTGGGAAGGAGACAAGAGCCCACAGGGGCAGGGGCCCTGTCATATTCATTTACACTCTATGTGCTGGAACTCAGCCCTCTGGGGAAGAGGAATACAATGCCAGAGAGGCTGGGGGACATCTGTCTCCCCAGTTCAGGCCAAGACACACTCATTGCTTGAAGCCCCATGGCCCTGTTCCTCCTGGGTCTCCAGACCCAGTGGTTCCCTGTGTCCTCTCCTTCTGCCTGGTTGCTTGCCATAGAGGCCACCCCCAAGCTTCCTGTTGGGCTTGGCCTGGGCAGTGCTGTGTTTGTGTCTCTCCTGCCTGTCTCTGAACCCTCCTGTCTTTCCCCACCTCTGTCGCTGCCTTTCCCTCTGTTTCTTAGCCTTCATCCCTGCCTCTCTGTCCCTGCCCTCATCCTCCCCTATCCCCCCTCTTCCCCCTCCTTCGTTTCTCCCTCCTTTTCTAATCTTGTCTCTCTCTGAACCTGAAGTGCTTTGGCATTAAATCCCATTCCCCATCCTCTCTTTAGATCCTCCCTGTGCCTCAGAAGGGTGGTAAATAAAGTGAGAGAGAGACCGGGGAGCCAAGAGCCTTAAAGGCTCCTCTCTGCACTGCCTGCAGCCCTTGTCTCCTGATGGGGACGTCAAAGCCCCAGAGAAAAAGGGACTCCTGGGCCTCATGCCATCATGTGCACACGCGCACACATGCGCACACACACCATGCTTTTGTGAGCAGGGGGAGGAGACCTTCAAGTGGGAACAAAAAGAAATCAAAGTGCTCCCGGTGCTTCGTATACATCAGGATCTAGGTGGAGGGGAAGCATAGGAAGGAGGAGCTGGGGGCAATGGGTCACACATGTGGCAGGAGGATTCAGCATGGCAGGCACCTCGAGAGATCAGCCTCCAAGCTCCTGATCCTGAGGCTGTCAGCCTGAAATGGAGGGATTGGGACCAGCCAGGTCGACCTGAGCACTGCCCGCCCCAGTCCCTAGACTCCTTGTCTGAGAACTCAGAACACTTCAGAACAGGCCCTGCCTTCCTGATTACTCCTGCCATCCCCGCCCTGTATGCATGCCCCGTCTATGTGCCTGCCTTTGTATTGCACACCACTGGCATAGGATGCAGTTTCTAAAAGTCCAAAATACACAAATAAACCTCCCCCTACCAAACACACACAACTTGGGAGTCAGACAGTCAGGCTGGACCTGGCATGGGCTGCCCACAAGCATACCTGGGGAGCCCAGTGGACAGCTCCGCTCCCCTCTCTGTTTCTGGCCACCCAGCCATCTTCCCTTTGGGAAGTCAGCTCTCTGGCTGTCCTTTTTCCCATCCTATCCTAGCCTTTTCTCAGTCGTGTTGGCCCTACCTTCCTGCTCCAGGGAGCAGGGGAGGCGCTTGACACAGCCTGGCCAATGAGAGCTTTCATTGCCTGGCCATGCGGATTGGTCCAGAGTCAGGGAAGTCAGCTTTAGGACATTTGTTGGGAATCTGGGGAAGGGGCTCTCTTTCCCCTGGCATTGCTAAGCTGGTGGAAATATACCTGAAGCTGCTTTTTCACCACTCAGGAAGACTCTTCCTGAGAATAAAGTCAGCACAGGACAGCAGGGCAAAGCAACGGAGAAAACAGATACTCAGTAACCTTGATCGAATGAATGCCTGGATACAACCATGCCTGAAACAATAAAACCATATTTTTTTCCTGGACTGTTCACTTATGGGAGCCAATTACTTTTTTCTTCTTGCTGAAGCCAGTTTGACTTGGGTTTCTGTCTCTTGCAAAGTAAGGAGTTAACTAATTTAGAGAGGCGACTACATTTCTTTGAACTTGAGTTTTCTCATCTGTTAAATTATCTCCCTTATGAATTCTAAAAGGACTGACTGAAGGCACTGAAGGATGCCTTGCAGGCCTGCTGTAAGGAGCATAGATTATTTTCGTGCAAAGCCTTTGGCCATTTCTATCTCACATGATCCTTTCATGAACCCTGGGAAGGTCTTAGGACTGCGATCATGCTGTCCCACTTTCAGAGGAAGAACCTCAGAGTCAGGAATGTTACAGGAGCCAGGGAGCTTCTGTCAGCCCTCAGATCACTGGCCGTCCTCTGCCCCTGGTCTCTGCCCCAGGGAGCTGATCTGCTCGGACTGAGTCCACCAGACCCTGTGTCTCTGGACTCTGTCAATGGGAAGCCCCAGCAGGGGATCCCAAGGTTGGAGGAGAAGTCAAGGCATTTCTTCCCCCATCTCCCTCTCCTGTGGTCACCTCAGGCTGGCCAGGTGACTGGAGGTCAGTGCTACTCATGTGGTGGCCTCTCTTTCTGGGTTCTGGTAACCACTCCCTTCAGACCTTGAGGTGTTAACAGTTCTGCTTCCACTTACACCCTGCCAACACATTTATAAAATGTCCCTTATTAAACTCTTTCTGATTTATATGATTCGTGTGAGTCATTGATATCCCTCGGAGACTGACTGACATTGGGTCGCCCGATGTCATCAGCTATTTGAATCAAGTATGTGGGTTTTGCATGCTGTTTTTTTTGAACTCCCCAGCATTACCCACTGCTCCTGGGACCTCTCACAGTCACTTCTTCCTCTAAGGCCCAGGTGAGCCACATTCTCTCCCCGAAGCTTTCCCAAGTCCCCATCCTCCTGCCTCATCCTTGTCCAAACCATCCTCTCCCATCCCTCTTTCCCTCTGTACTCTGTTCATATCTCTATCTATGGGTGTGGGTGCCTGCCAGATGCCTGTCTAATCTTCCTCAGGTGCAGGGGCCATGAATAATTCCACCTGTCTCTCCAGTGCCCAGCACCATTGCCCTCAGCCTCTCAGTGCCCAGTCTGGGAGCTGGCACATAATAGATGCTCAATCTACCATGAGCATCTATTCATAGTACATGAGTTGGGTGAATTCAATGATAGAACCTAGAGTGACTCTCTGTAATGGGGCCACAGGAGCCTCTGCATTAGCGGTGGTCTCTGCCCAGAACACCCTTCCTTCCTGTGGCTGCCCAGGGAACCCCTTCTCATCCTTCAAAACTCAGCTCAAGCAATCCCTCCTCTGGGATGTCTTTCCTCACTCAGAGGTCTGGCACTAGTGGTGCATTGGATGGTTCTCCAGTCGCTCTTGCCTGGCTCTCTCCCGTGTGTCCAGGCACCCCGAGAGCAGGCTAACTTACATCAGTGCTTCACACAGCACTCATGTGAGTTAGCCCTGCTCAATTCATGTCACCACTCCTTTGCTAGGGGAGCGGTGTGGCTCATGGAAAAGTGGCATGTGGATCTGGCTACAACTCTGACCAGAAGTCTGACCTCGCCTGACCTTTCTGAGCCTCAGTTTGCAGGTATTGCCGAACACTGTGCCTGGTGCATGAGGGTGATCAGTGGATGGTCACACAATGAACATCTGTGGCCATTTCTTTTACTTAAAAAGATCTCCTTGTCAGGGTATGTGGCAACCCCTAATGTATCCATCTGTGGTAGCTCCTGCTTAAATGCTGGGCTCACTGGGAAGTGGTCTGCCATGATAATGTGACCTTGGAGAGCAGCCAGCATTTCCCCTAAGAGCAGGAGACACTGCTCTTGTATCCAAAGAGGAAGGTCTGGGGCAGGTAATTGGAACAAGGAAGTCCCTCTTGATGAGTAAGACTGACAGCTTGGCCTGGCTCTGCAGGTGCTTGCATATCTGGAAGGTGTTCCTTGATGGCAGGGGTGGAGCTGGTGCCTGCCTTGTGAATGACCCTAAGAGCCACCACTAATTGAGCATGTCATGTGTGAGCCCTGGGCTTGGGGTTTAGCTCTCATGGCACTGTTACAAGTAAGTATTTTTGTCTCCACTTTCCAGAGGAGGAACTGCATTTTAAGGTATGAAGTAGCTTACTGAGAGCCAGGGTCCAAATTCCAACCTGGCTCTAATGCTTATGACCACAGTTGAAGCGGAAGCAGAGACCAGAGGGGGAGACCCTGTAGGCACCGCCAGCCCCGACAATGAGCTGCTATGGCTTGTAAATCCAGTTACCTGGCTACCTGTGGTTCAGTTGTGAGTGTGCCTGTGGGCCCCCGTGTAGCTGAGCTGTAGGGACCCAATGGGAGGTTCATGTGGCTGGGTGTGGGCTAGAGTTACAGTGCAGCAGGCCCAGCCTGAAGCCTGAGTGTGGGTCAGCTAGAGACCCCCAACGGAACGTGAGACTGGGGCACAGTGCTGGGGTTTCTGCTCCCCCCAGGGCCAGGTGGCACAGTGCTAGTGGCCCCGGCGCCCATGTGGCCCTCCTCTCCTCTCACTGCACAGCCTCATGCAGGGCTGGGCTGGAAAAGGAAGACCCTCAGAGCACATGGGCTCAGTGTAGAGTTGTAGACTCTACCCTAAATGTTCTAATCACAGAAAAACCACACCTTGGACCTCACCAGCCCTCCCAGCCCCCTGCCCTGGTAGCACTAGAGAAATGCCAACACACGCCCGCATGAGGTACAATGAAGGCAAATGGCCTGTTCTTTGCTCCCAGATCCATGTCAAACTATACAATTATAAATCAAATGAAAGTAAATTTCTAAATGATGTGCTCTTTTAGTTCTTCTGTTCCACATTGAGCTCCAAGTTGGTTCTGGAGGAGGAAGGAAGAACAAAGAAGTCCAGGGCTGGGGAGGCAGAGGCTGGGGCTGTGCCTTGCGTTCCCATCCACATTCTCCCCAAGACACTGCAAAAACACCTTGGGCAGCACAGAAGCATCTCCCTCTCTCCTGGGTAGCCCATGGGAGAGGCTCTGCATCCCATGGGCAATGCAGTATTGACAACTTCCTTCTCTCTTCTTGACAACCAGCTCAGTGTATAACCGATCAATCTGCAATCAGAGCTGTTTTCCAGCCTTAACACCATCACCGGCACTCACTCAAGGGCTGGTGTGGGGATAGTGGTGCCTGTTTTCCCACCCATCTTCCACGATGAGAGCTAAAAGTGGGAGAAGGTGAAGCTGGGAGCAGTTGAGGTATCTAGGGGTGTTCCAGATCCACTGGGTAAGAATCTCAGTAAGGACACCTGGTGTTTGAATGGCTCACAAAGCTTCTGGGTGATTCTAATGAGGTGCGTGGGTGTGACAGGTAGGGAAACTGAGGTTCTGAGAGAAGCAAACTGCCAAAGCCCCTGAGCTCAGTGGTGGGCCATTACATGAGTGATGGGGTTAGGTGGATTCCTGGAGGAAGGTTGTTTGAGCAGGGAATTCAGGTAGGAGAGGGGAGGCTTGCAGAGGGAGAGGGCAAGGTGTTCCTGCAGGGAGAAGGTCCAGAGTGAAGGCTCTGGAATGGAACTGAGCACATTTAATTCTCTTCTGGAGAGGAACTGAATCCATGGAGAGAAAGATGCCCCAGCACCATCCTTGGTTTGTGCTCCAGAGACGAGCAGAGAGGCTGAGGGAAGCTGCCACTCTGCTATGCCAAGTCCAGAAGGGCTTCCTGGAGGAGGAGGAGAAAGTAGATTTCAGGGGCTCCATGAATGGCAGACAAGGGTCAGAGCAGCAGGCAGAGGGGAGGCAGCAGTTTAGTCTAAGGAGAGGCCACTGGGGGTTGTGTTTGGCATAAGAGCATCAGGAGTCAGCAGATATTCCCAGGAGTTCCGGTTCTGCCATTGTCAGCTACTTAATTATACCATGCCTCAGTTTCCCCATTTTACAAAGGGGCATAAAAATACCAGTTCTCTGCCAGGCACAGTGGCTCATGCCTGTAATCCCAGCACTTTGGGAGCCCGAGGCAGGCAAAATGTCTGAGGTCAGGAGTTTGAGACCAGCCTGGCCAACATGGTGAAACCCCTTGTCTACTAAAAATACAAAAATTAGCCAGGTGTGGTGGGGGGTGTCTGTAGTCTCAGTTACTCAGGAAGCTGAGGCCAAAGAATCGCTTGAACCCGGGAGGCAGAGGTTGTAGTGAGCCAAGATGGTGCCATTGCACTCCAGCCTAGGCGACAGAGTGAGACTCCGTCTCAAAAATCAAAAACAAAAACAAAAAACTAAAACCAGTTCTCTGTCAGGGAGAGTGTGAAGAGAAAATGAGGCAGTGTAGGTAAAACTGCTCTTGAACTGGCAATTGTCATGTAAACACAAGGAGTCTGGGTCCAGAGTCCCACAGACAAGGGTTTGAATCCTGGTCCTGCCTCTTCCTAGCTGTACAACTTGCAGACGAGTTACTGAAGTGTTGTCATCTGTAACATGAGGATAATGAGCCTCTGCATCACAAGATAAATATGTGTGTTCAGTGAAAGTGTCCCTGGCACTTAGCAGCTCAACTCGCATCACTGCTCCTTTGCTAGGGGAGTGGGGTGACTGGTGGAAAAGTGGCATGTGAACCTGGACACAACCCTAACCAGCAGCCTGACCTCACTTGATTTCTGTGAGCCTCAGTTTCTGTGTGTGGAAAATTGGAGTGCTAATGAGAGCCTCAATGGATTGCTGTGAGAATTTAAAACCCTGAGCCATCCTAGCCTGCTGGAGGTTTTTAATAAATGACAGGGGCGGCTATCAGTCCATATGGCCAGATACAGGCAGCGATGGATCAATGGGCCATAGAGCAAAGGAGCAAGAGATGTGGGATTAGAAGTGGGTACACCTCTGACCACCAGGGGCTGACCCTGGCCCGCCCCTACTCCTACCCTAGAGAGCAGCCCGGGGTACACTCTGGTCTGGACCAAGGCCCTGGGCCCAGCCCTGAGGCCAGTTTCTGACCTCCCCACCTGGCATTGATGGATGCCCAGGCGGGCGACTGCAAGGGCTGCAGCCAGGATCAATACTCTAATCAACACCATACGGGCCCCGCCAGCGTTTTTCCCTCCACCCCAAACTAGGGGGTGGGGACAGGTGCAGGGAGCCGCTGAGAGGAGAGATGAACTCCAGTGCCGAGTTCTTCACTCAGTGAATAATGGAATCAGTGGGTGAGCAGGAGGAATGGGCTGGGGAGGACACAGGCGGGGTTGCTGAGGACCTCTCCAGCGGCAGATGGGGGCCTGTGGTGCCCCCCCAACCCCGAAGGCTGCCCAGGCCTGCGGAAGACGCATCAGATAAGAGGGCAGGCTCGGATGGGGAACAATGCCTGCTTCCCAGACCTTCTGCCAACACCAAGTCTCTGCTGCATGCCCTGCCCCTTGGCTCTGACAGCTCAGTGTCCTTGCCCTGTCACCTTCCTCCTTCAAAGTCTTGCCCCAGATCCTATATCCAGGGCTCCCATGCAGACTTCAGAAACACCTTTCCTTCCCTGTAGCCCTGCAGCATGAGGGGTAGGTGGGCTGGCCCTGGGCCATGGCTGGGGGCTTCTGTCTGAGTTTGCTTCTATGTGGGGTTCCAGTTATTCCTCCACCCAAGGTTGAGAGCCTTCTGTCTTGGAGCTGACTGCTCTGTTCCCAGTCTTGCCAAGTTGGTGTCTAGGTCCTGCTGGCACTCTTGCAGCCATGGCTCCGTCTTCCTGATGGCTTGCTTGCCAGGTGCCAAACATCACTCTTCCAAGTGGCCACCACAGTGCTGCGTGCCCAAGGAAGAGCCAAGGCCCCTTCCACTTTTCCTTAGCAGGTGCAAGGAGAGGTAGAAGGGGCCTTGGCTGCCCTCCTGCCCTGCCCCATGAGCTCTTTGGAGGCAGCCTCTATTGTTAACTGGGCTCTGTACACACTCTACCACGTCCCCAAAAGGAAGTCTGGGCATCTCCCTTTCCAAGCTGTCCCTGGTGCTGACAGGTTCGCAGGCTGGGAATCCCGCCTTGCAGGAGTCACACCATGGGAAAGGCCTGGTCCTAGTTATGGCTCTACCAGGGTTAAGCTGTGTGACCTTGGCTAAGTCACTTTATCCCACTGAGCCTCACATCCCAGCTATATACGGGAAGGAATCCTCTCTGCCCTCCTGGCCCTACAGGGTTACTAAGGGCAGCAAATGTGATAACGTTTCCTAATAGCCTGCAAAGGCACAGCCAGGCGATGGGGACTGGGCTCTAGCTCTGGCTGCTGACTCCAACCTCTTGATAGCAACCCACCAAGCCCCATGGTCTCTTCGCGTGGAAATGTAGGAGTAAGAGACCGGAAGGATGCGGGGAGACTTTGGGAGAGGTCAAGATCAGGAATACCCTGGAGTCCTTGGATCAGGACTCCAGGAACCAGACTTCATCTTCTTTTGCCATCTGTCATCTGGTGCAGGCCTGCACCATGCAGGCCTGTGTGGTGCTGAGGTCAGGACTCAGGGGTAAGGGAAGTGTGGCCACAGAGTCAGGCCAGACAGGGTGGTGTGTCCGTGGCTGTCATGGGCTGCCTGGCTCAACACAGCTCCTCACTCAGCAGTAAAGGCCACTCCTGGCCAACCTCCTTTTCTTCTCTCCCCACTTAACTAGAGTGTCATAGTCAGGAGAGACCCCTTAGAGAACTTACAGGTAAGATTGCTTAAGCCCAGAGAGGGGAAGGGACCAGCTCAACGTCACACAGCAAGTGGGTCCCAGGACCCTGACTCCAGGGCCACTACTCTTTATAGTAGACTTGTGGTTTGCAAACTGGGTTTCTGGGGGCCCCAAGGCCCTAGGGATGCCATAGGCAGGAGGGTAATCAGGGCTTGAGTGATTAGGGCTTTGTTCCCTCCACCCCGTCTCCATCTTAGCCAGAGCTGCTCTCTCCTCTTCAATTAGTATTTCACTTCCAGGGAAAATGTATGAAAAACAGAATTGTGTTGCAGAAAAACAGTGGGAAAATGGCTGTGTTGCACCCTACCGCATCCGTGCAACTGACACCCAGTGCTCCCAACCTTACCTCACTTGACCCTTCCCCCATCAACTGTCCCTGGCAGCCTGTCCTTCTCTGCTTCCTGAATGGTTCTGAGCCCTTCTTCCAGGCCACATTTCTGTCTATGCCTCTGTCTAAAATCAAAGTCAACCCTCTAACTAACCAACCCTAATGACTAATCTCTGTTGAAGAGATCGCAGGCGAAGGCCTTCTTAGGTATCGATCATCTTTTAAGAGTGACCTTCTGGAGATAGCACCTACATTCATTTTAAAGGCCTGGGGGAAGCCAGCTGGGTAGATGCTTCTGGACTAGAGGCCTTTTGGGGTTTCTTCTCCCTATACTGTGAACCCCAATGCCTGCTGCCCTCACTGAGCCTCGGTGCTGTGAGGAGAGGGGTAGAGTGGTGGGTAGGGATAGTGAGAGGGGCCCAGGCCTCGGGGCCCACTGCCTGGCTTCTCAGCCTGGCTCACTCTGACCTTCAGCAAATGCTGTGCCTTAATTCTCTGCTTGGAAATGGGGCTGATTACAGCACCGCACCCACCTCCTAGGGTGGGCTTGAGGATCAATGATGTCATTCACGTGAAGCCCAGAGAACAATGCTCAGTAGAATTCGTGCCCAGCTGTGTTGGCTGTGATTGGTGGGGTGGGAGCAGAAGCAGGTGATTGACTCTCAGCATCCCCCCATTTCACAGATGGAGGAATGGAGGCTCAGAGGAGGTCTGTAAACCTTCCCTGGGGCCAACCCTCGAATCACCACCGGGTCCCACCTCTCTGAGCCATCCCGAAAGGTGCCACAGGGCTGCCTGAGTCCAGCCTGTTCCAATGTCAGACTCACACCCAGGGTTCCCTGCAGAAAGCATCTGCTGTCTCCCCAGGTCTGCCCACTCTTCCTAGGCACATGACACCCTCCCCAGTCCCTTCTCCCATCTCTCCTCTAAGCCCTCTTCTGGAACTTTGTTGCTGAGACACTACATCCCTCCATCTGTTCCGTTCCTCCTCATTTTGGCTAGAGGGCCTGACCTAGTTTAGGGGTGGCTGGTTAGGGAAGGCTGTGTGTTTGTGCACACTCATGCTTATGTGAGAGTGGCAGTGCACAGACAGGAGCAGGAGTGTGTGTAGATATGTGTGTGTGTGTAAGTGTGTGTGTACATGGATGACTTTCTGGGAGTGTGTATAACAGGGAACAGATAGTGGGCTGTAAACAGTACCAGACCTGGAGGCAGAGCTGGGGCACCTTTGCCAGGCTCTGCTGATTACTAGCCATGTGCCTTTAAACTAGCACAGAATCTGGCAGGACTAGGCGCTCAGTAAGTGCCTCCTGCAGAGTCGAACGTGCTCCCAGTGTGGGCTCATGAGTGCCGTGTCCTGGGCAGGCCAGGGCGGGGCTCTTTTCTCCTCCCAGGGCAAAGTGTCCTTGACAGCCTGGCTGTCTGCGTGGGTTGCTGTCTGTGACTGTGGGGGGTGGGCACCTGAGGCTTTCCTGGCCAGTGCCCAGTGTGTGGACTTGTCCTGGACATGGAAGCGCTCCTCTGCCTGCCGCTGGTACCCTCTGTGGGAGCCACGGTGGAAACGGCTCAGGCCTCGGGCTCTTACCGGCCTGGAGACAAGCCCTGCACTGACCAGCTGGGGGACTCTGAAGTTGCCTAACTTCTCTGAGCCTTACCCTCCTCTCCAGCAAACGGAGGCTCATTCTGTCTGTCATGATGGTCTCTCAAGGTTTTTAAGAGGATGCAATATAAAGAAAAAGGCCTTAATAAGTGGGGACTGTTCGTTCATGTGATCTGTCATAGACCTGATGTGCTGCTTCCATGAGATGACACATGTCAGCTCCTTGCACAGCGCATGGCATGCAGCAGGAGCACCACACAAGCAGCAGCTTCTAGTAATTACATGGCCAGCTCTCCTCCTGGGGAGGGGGCGCCACCCACCGTGCGGCTGAACTTGGTAGACTGCTCCGTGGCCCATTAGCCACGCCCAGGAGCAATCTGGGGTGTTCTGTCTTCCAGGGTCCCTTTGTCCCGGCAAATTGGCCCCCGATTAACTTCCCATCAGCAGTGAGGTCAGCCTGTCTTTGGGACAAACTGGTCCCCACTACTGTCTGGGGCATTGGTGGGGCTGGGTGCCTGGGCTAGGGGAAGAACTGTGCAGCATTTGGCTTTAGGGGGTTAAAGTCAGCCTTTGGCCTTCACCTGCCACCTGGTATGACGGAGGAGACTGGGTTTTGGGGGCCAAGGGGCTTGGTGGGAAGCACGTGCTGCTGTTGGCTGCTGGCTGGAGGTGCTGGTCTGGAAGGGAAGAGCAGCTTGGCCTCGGGAAGCCTCATCTTATTCCCACCCTAGAGCGGGGAGCTGGAGCCCAAGGTGGGGGAGTCTGTGAGTCAGAAGACCTGAGCTCTATAACTGACACACACCGGTGTCCACAGGCAAGGATGAGGTTAACTGGGCATCAGTTTCGCCACCTGTGGAAGGGGTTGAGCCCCAGCATTCTTGTTAGGATCCTCAAGGGCTGGGAAGACATCAGGCACAGCAGACTCTTCTCCAAATGGCAGGTGCAGTGGCCCTGGTCATCCTCTGGGCAGTGTTCCAGTCTCTTGCCTTGACATCCACGTCTCCTGTGGTGCCTTCCACCCTCCCACCCTTGTCCTGTCCTGTTGAGGGTCCTGGGCCACCAGCCTGTGGCAGGGAGTGGCAATAAGCGGAGACCCTCTTGGCACTCCCTGTGGCCGCAGCCAGCCCTCCCCTGATAACCCATTTCTGCTCCATTAGACCAGCCTGTGACATGTGTGTGAGGGTTCCTGGTGGGAGCAGGAGCCCCTGCCACAGAAAACACGCAGAAAATGAAACACTCAGTTTCTGCCTAGCCCAGGTAATGGCCGTTATATTCTGTATTATCAGCCATCAGAGCACAGGCTGGGATGGAGAAAGAGCCCGTTCCTCTCACGGCCTGTGGATAAACAACCCGGCTTGTGGCAAATAAAATGGGAAAGTTGAAATATTGAAATACAGTTGCCGTTTCGTTCAAGTTGGATATTAATAGCTTCAGCGACAGGCTCAAAAAGAAGGAGGGTGGGGAGGAGAGGGAAGAAAGGGAACTGTGAACACCATTAACATCCAATTTCCTCAGAGGATTGGAACCCTTTGAGGCTCTGGTCTCAGGAGCCAGTGGGAGGGGCGAGGTGCTGCTGCCAGAAGGTGCTGACACTGCAGCTTCCCTTTCCAGGAGGCAGCTCCTACTCATGGGGTGAGTGGGTGAGGATGCTGCTGGGACAGGGAGGCCTGGGCACCATAGGGGCACCTAACCCCTCCCTGGCATCTCACAGTGCCTGGACACATTGGCGCCAGCCACTGCTCCATGACACACTGATGGCACGTTGCTCCCTGGCCATCCCACACATACTCCTGGCCACAGGCATGACCACACTTGTGTAGCACCATGTGACCTGCCCGTGTCCTCTTTACCGGGCTGGTGTGCTCATCCACAGCTTCCCTTTGTGCAGGGACCTGTGCTAGCCCGGGAGGTTACCTCCAAACCCTCCTCACTGCAGCCATCACCCAACGACTGGCCGACTCAAGCTTACAAAGGGCTGAGCCCCTTGCCGGAATGGGGATAACTTTCTCAGCTGATTAATGCCCCAGAGTGACACGTGCATCAGGTCGAGGGTTGACTGCCCTGAGCCTCCATCGCTGCTTCCCTCACTCCTTTATAGGTTTTGCTGAAGAGAACTCCTTCAATAAGCCACACGCCCCCAAATCGCTGCCTCAAACTCTGCTTCTAAGGAGCCCAGTCCTGAGAGCAGCTGGGTGGCCTGGGGCAAGTCACTCCACACTCTGAGCCTCAGTGCCTCCATCTGTGAAACGGGAGATAACACCAGATCACGGGATTGCTGAGACCATCCCAGGAGACGTTGTCGGCAAACTTCTTTGCCCTCTGTTGGGGACTTGGATTAGTGTCCCCTCGCTGCTGCAACAAATTACCACAAACTTACTGGCTTAAACAATGCACATTTATGATCTTCTAGTTCTGGGAGTCAGAAGTCCAAATGGGCATCACTGGGCTCAAACAAAGATGTTGGCAGGGCTGCATTCCTTCTGGAGGCTCTGAAAGGAAGTCTGTTTTTTGCCTTCACCAGTTTCCAGAGTCTGTGCGTTCCTTGGCTCTGTGGCCCCTTCCTCCCTCTTCAAAGCCTGTGAAGTCCGCCCTGGGGTGCATCACTTTGATTCTGACCCCCCACCCTTTGCTTTACTTATTAGGGCCCTTGTGACTACCCTGGGTCCACCTGGCTAATCCAGGATAATCTCCTCATCTCCAGATCCTTAACTCAATCATATCAGCAAAGTCACTTTTGCTGTGGAAGGTCACATATTCCCAGGCTCTGGGGATCAGGAGGTGGATGCCTTGGGAGGGACTTTCTTCTGCCTACCACAGAATGCAATAAGCCCAGGTCAATGTTTGTTTATTTCCTCTCCTCAGGCATGCTATTGCACCCCTTTGAGACTATTTCTACCTCTTTAAAGGCTATTGTGAGGATTACTGTGTATAATGGGTGTAAGGGGATTTGCAAATGGGGCTATGGAAGGAGAGAGCCTTCCAGCTTCCCAATCCCTCCATAGGGCATCCTGTACTGATTCTGCACCCACCCGTGCCCTCCTCTCTCCTGAAGCTATTCTCCCTGCTGTCCTGTGGCCAACGTTTTCTGGAAATGCCTTTGTAGGAGAAGCAGCTTGATCTGCTCTTGGCAATGGGGTCAAGAGGTCAGGGCTTCCAGGCCTGGTTGTGGAGAGGACTGAGGGGTCCAAGCCCATTTCTCACCCACCGCTTGCCCAGATCCTGTCTGCCTGGTGCTACATGTTAGGAAAGGATGGGCATCAGAATGGAGAGGAAGGAATTGCCACAGAATAACTGGGTTCTATGGAATAAGGAAGCACTCAGGACTGAGTTGCTGGTCTTGGCAGGATCAGAAATTTGGCCTGTGGCAGCCAGACTTCTGGTATCTTCTTTGTTTATTCTCTAAAGTTCCATATAAAAGGGCAGCCTGTGTTCATTGTGCTGATGGGAAGAAAAGTGAGGAGACTGGGTTTGGAAACTTGGGGGGCCAGAGAGATGGGTGACAAGGGAAGGGTCCAGGGGAGTGGGACAGCAGAAGTACAAGTGTGGTGAGCTGGGCAGGGTGTCCCCTCTTCCGGACAGTCGTGCCCGGTCTGGACGAGCCTCCCCTACTTGTATCAGCCTATCATGGTGGTCTGGGCAGGCCTCTGCACGCCCTGTTGGATGGGGAGTCCCTGGAGAACAAGGGCGCTGTCCTATTCCTCCTGCGTCTCGGCACCCAGCACGGGCCAGGCACAGCGGGGTGCTCAGTAACCACCAACAGGAGCACTGACCCCACGAGGGAGTGAGGGGCTGTCTATGCCTTCACCACACCTGCTGCTCTGGTAGGTCCGTCATGGCCAAGTGTCTGTAACTCCCTGGGGACAGAGCTCAGCCTACTCTAGGGCCAGTCATATACTTTTTCTGAAAAGCTTCTTGGAACTTTCCATTTGTCTTGAAAAGCACAGCATGAGTATTGGCCAGGGAGATGGAATATTTAAGGTCAAGACTGTACTCTTAGAATCCTCTGACAGACCTTGTGTGAGTCACTTCCTCTTTCTGGACTTTATTTTCATCATCAATGAAATGACACTTTGGTCTGAATCAATGGTTCTCAAATGTAGCTAGCTTCAGAATCACCTGGAGGGATTGTTAACCCAAAGAGTACTGGGGCCCACCCAGTGTGTCTGACTCAACAGGTCAAGAATGTGCATTTCTATTAAGGCTCCCAGTGATGCTGACGCTGCTGGTCCAGAACCACACCGAGCATCATTGGTTTTTAAGTGCTGGCCTGGTTGCGTCAGGAGTACCTGGGAAGTTTGCTGAGAAAACCTTGATTCCTGGGCTCCACCCCTAACAACCTGGACTCTGTTCTTCTGAGGGTAAATCTGCATCTTCTTAACGAACTCCCCGGGTAATTCTGATGTGAAATCCCATTTGGGAACCCCAGGCTGCATGCTCTCCAAAGTTACTCCTGTTTTTCGTTGTTTTTGTAAAACAGTTCTATTGAGGCATAACTGACATCGTGCACGTGGCACATACTTAATGTGTTCAATTGGATAGGTTTTGACTTATGGATACTGTTGTGAAGTGTCAGCACAATTAAGATACTGAACACATCCATCACTCCCCAAAAGTTTCTTCGTGCCCCCTGGCTATCTTGCCTGTCTGCTCCTCCCCTCTCTAAAGTTTTTAACCACCTGTGGTTCTAAACTGGGCTGATGATTTCCATTCTGAAGGTAGGAGTGAGGGCATGAATGGGGAGGCTTCCCTTCTCAGGCCCTGTGGGAGGTGTACACAGCTTGGAAGCATCTCTGTAGGGAGAGGGTGGTGGTGGGTTTGGGGAAGGAGGCCTGGAGAAGATGCTTGATTGGCAAGGCTGGGAGTTTGGTCCAGTGATCAGGCTGTGGAGGATAATGAAGCCGAGAATTATGTTGAGAAAGGGGCCCCTGTCCCCAGGTGAAGGTAAGCAAAGGCAGAGAGTGGTGCTGAGCTTCAATGGGAGCAGACAAAAAGGGCCCAGGAAGGGGAGGAGGCACAGTGAGGAGAGGGAGGTGGTGACAGGGTCCAGGCAAGAACAGGTCCAGTAGATTAGGAAGTAAAATTTTCCTGGCAAGGGTGGGGCTCTCAGCTTTACTTCCTTCCATTCAGGCAATTTAACAAACATATATAAAGTACCTATGAGGTGCCAGGCACTGGGCTAAGCCCTGGGGAATGCAGTCTCCTATAGGAGACAATATAGATACGGACACTGTCAATCAATGCCGTAATTGCTATGGTAGGAATAGGCACAGAGGACGTGGGGCACTGCTGGGCTGTGTACTCACAGCGTGGAGGTTCTACAGAGATGTCCTTCTCATGAGTTTTGTGCAGGTATGAACATCCAATCTGAAGATGTTGAGAGATAGCTCCTCCATCACAATAACCACTGCCCCAGAGTCTGATGGTGATGGGAAGGCAGTTTGAACCCCGGGAGTTGAGACCAAAACCATATTATCTGGTGGAGGTGATGAGTAGCACAAGTATTCAGGAGAGGTGGAGAGGTTGAGATACTTGGGCATCATCATACAACTAGGAGACTAGGGACATCCCTGGGAAGAAAGGGAGAAAGACTCCTAGAGAGGATGAAACCTTCTGACTGAAGATCCTTTCTTCAGGTCCTCCCTGCATGGGATTTGACAATCCTCTGCATCATGCTTTGTGTGTGTGTGTGTGTGTGTACATGCATGTGATGTATGTGTATGCGTGTGTGTGTATGTGTGATAAACCATATTTCAATCTTGCAGCCATTCATGTTTCATTCAATGAGTCAGCTAATTCATTTACCTGTTGTAAGCGAGACACTCTGCTGGGTGGGGTACAGTAGTGAACAAGACAGGCAAGTTCCTTACTCATGGTATTCCTACTATTCTAGTAGGAACCTAACTCTTAAAAACTTTCTTTAAAGAGCCAAAGAAAGGTGCTTTTGGTGGACAGATTTTGGGCCCCACATTATATACCCTCAGGCAGAGGCAAAGGGAGATTTTGAAACGATGGTTGTACTACAATATTCCCTCTCTCCCATGCTGTCACTACATACACATGAATTGAATTGTTATTTTTGTTTGTTTGTTTTGTTTTTGTTTTTTGAGATGGAGTCTTCCTCTGTCGCCCAGCCTGGAGGGCCGTAGTGCAATCTTGGCTCACTGCAAGCTCTGCCTCCTGGGTTCAGAATTGCCTTGTTATTAAAACGGAAATTGGTTGCCAGTGTTTCTCCAAGTGTGACCCAGAACAAGGAGACTCACCTGGTAGCTTGTTCCAAAGGTAGATTTTGGGACAACTCACCTCTACTCACCCCACTTTCACTCACTGATTTGGGATTTTGAGAGGGGCCATAAGTGATTCTAGAATCTGAACTTAACAAGTCTCCAGATTATTCTTGTTAATGGAAGCTTTTAATTGAAGGCTATGTACATGAAGGTGCATATTTATAAATGTGCAACTGAATGGATTTTTGCAAGGTGAGCACAACTGGAAAATCAGCATCTGATCCAGAAACAGAAACACCTCGAGATCCCAGAAGTTCCCTTTGCCTTCTTCCAGGCTTTCCCCCTCCTCCACCAAGGGCAGCCGCCATTATGACTTCTAACTTCATTTTGTCCCCCTTTTTAAAAACTTTATATAAATGAAACTATACACTATGTAGTCATTTGTGTCTGGCAAAATTTCCCTCAGCACTGTTTTTGAGATTTATTTATATTGCATGTACTTGTAGTTTGTTTGTTCTCATTGATGTGTAGTATTCCTTTGTACGACTATACACAATTTATTTTTCCATTCTTCTGTTGATGGGTATTTGGACTGCTTCCAGCTGGGCTATTATGAATAGTGCTTCCATGAACATTCTTGTATAATATTTTGGTGCTCATATGCATGCAGTTCTGCCGGAGTGGGATTGCTAGGCAGAGTATATGCTTGTGTTCAGCTTCAAAGATGTTGTCATAGTAGCCTCTATGATGGCCCCCAGTGCTCCCCTCCTTTTTGTCTTCACATCTTTGTGTAATCTCCTCCCCTCAAGTGTAGGCTGGACTTACTGACTCCCCTCTGACAATAGAATATGGCAGAAGTAATGGGACGTTACTTCTGAAATTAGATTAGGAAAACCCTGTGGCTTCTGTCTTGTGTGCTGTCTCTTGCTTACCCACACTGAAGAAAGCCAGCTCCTATATTGGGAGCTGCCCCATGAAGAGAGAGGCCCACATAATTAGGAACTGAGGGAGACCTCCAGCTAACAGCTTAAGAGGAACTGAATACTGCCACCAACTATGTGAGTGAACTTAGAAGCTGACCTTTTCCCCATCGTGCCTTCAGATGAGACCACAGTTCTGGCTCACGGTTTTGACAGCAACCTCACGAGAAACTTCAAACCAGAGGCACCATGCTTGGCCTGCTGCATTCCTCACCCACAGCAACTGTGAGATAAATAGGTGTTTGTTGTTTTGAGCCACTCAGTTTTGTGGTCATTTGGTACATGGCAATAGATAACTAATATATAGCCAAACTATTTTTTTTTTTGAGATGGGGTCTCACTGTTGCCCAGGCTGGAGTGCAGTGGTGCAATCATAGCCCACTGCAGCCTTGACTTTCTGGGCTCAAGTGATCCTCCCACCTCAGCCTCCTGAGTAGCTGAGACCACAGGTGTGTGCACCACCATGCCTGGCTATTTTTGTTTTATGTTTAGTAGAGACAGGGTTTCACTATGTTGCCTAGGCTGATCTCAAACTCTGGGCTCAAGCAATCCTCTTGCCTTGGCCTCCCAAAGTACTAGGATTACAAGTGTGAACCACTGTGTCCAGCCCATAGACTCTTCTGAATGGCTTGTTCTAATTTATAGCCCCACCAGAAATGACAAGTTCCAATTTCTCTATTTACTTGGCCACACATGGAATTGCCTGCCTTTTAAATTTTAACTATTATGATGGGTGTATGGCAATATTGTGTCTTGGTTTTCATTTGCCTTTCTTTGATGGCTAATGAAGTTGAGCACCTTGTGTTAATTAGCCATTCAAATATCCTCTTTGGTGAAGTGCTCCTTCAAGTCTTTTGCCCAATATTTTAGTGGGTAATTTATCTTTTTCTTGTTTGCAGGAATTCTTTTTATATTCTGATTATGAATTCCTTGTTGGACATCTGTATTGCAAATATTTCATTCCATTTTGTAGCATGCTGTTTCACTCTCTATTTTTAAAGTTATTTTGGAATATTTTCAAATTCACTGAAAAGTTATGAGAATAAAAGTAGTACAAGAGTTCTATTACAGCCTTTACTCAGATTCACCTTTTGTTACCATTTCACACCATTTTCTTTATTATTTGCACCCTCTTTCCACACCTTTCTCTCTCTCTACACACACACACAAACACACACATACACACAAGTTTTTCTGAACCATTGCAGAGTAAGTTGCATACATGGCAACTCTTCACTCCCAAATAGGTCAGTGTATAAATATACATTTTTTAGGAATATTCTCTTATGTGACCATACTACAGTTATCAGCTTCAGTCAATTTCACATTGATAAAATACTTTGATCTGATCTCCTGTGTTCCAATTTTTTTCAGTTGATTTAATAATGTACTTTATCATTTTCCCTTCCAATACAGAATCCCATCTAGGATCAGGTATCTGACTTAGTTGTCATGCCTCCTTAGTCTCCTTTAATTGGGAACACGTCATAGCCTTTCTTTGTCTTTTATGACATTGACATTTTGAAGAATGCAGTCTCTCCCCCACTTCCCTTTTAAATAGAACATTCCTCATTTTGTTTGTCTGATATTTTATTATGATTAGAGGTAATACTGCATTGCTGAATGGAATAATATATAAATGATATGTCCTTCTTAGGGTCGGACACCCGGATCCACACAATGTCCCTCATGACTGATACTAATTTTAATCATCCTGTCAAGGTGGTGTCCCATTTATCCATTGTATAGTTACAATTTTTTCCCTTGAAACTAATAAGCAACCAGTGGGGATGTGCAGGTTGAGACCATGCAAATATTCTGCTTCTCATCAAAACGTCCTCTGGATTTAGCATCCACTGATGATTCTTGCCTGAACCGATCTTTACTGCGATCGTTCCAGAACGATGATTTTTTCCAACTCTGGCTCTCCTCCCACAGTTGCCAGTTGGCCATCAGCTTTACACTGGGAGCAGGAACCTTCTCTTTGAAGATTTCTTAATTTTAACATAATCTAACTTACTGGCTTTTTTCTTTCTAGTGAATGCCTTTTATGTACTGTTCAAATTTTTTTTTCCTACCACCATCTCTTGAAAATATTCTATGTTTCATTCTAAAAGCTTCATTATTAGGCCTTTGACGCTTAGGTCTGTGATCCATCTGGGATTTTTTGTGGTTGTGATAATGTGGAATAGGGGATGAAGATAAACTTCTTTCCATGTGGAAATTCAATTGACCTAAGTGTCTTTATTAACAATTATTATTTATACAAGAAATGGATGAATTACTTTCCCCTTTCAAAAATTCAAATGATTACAGAAAATGCTAAAAATCCCTTTGACTCTCTCTGCCCATCTTGACCATATCCCCCTCCCTGCAGGGGTAACTCAGAAGTAACCACTGTTATCAGCTTTTTACATCCTTTCGGACTTTCTTTAAGCATTTGCAGACATGCATGCACTGTGTTCTGTTTCTCCCCACCCCTCACAGTGTATGAGTCATTCTGCAACTTGCTTTTTCACCCAGCAATATGACTTGGTAGACTTTTTGTG
This sequence comes from Trachypithecus francoisi, assembly GCF_009764315.1. Classification (NCBI taxonomy): domain Eukaryota; kingdom Metazoa; phylum Chordata; class Mammalia; order Primates; family Cercopithecidae; genus Trachypithecus; species Trachypithecus francoisi. Next base: position 108,169,859 of record NW_022681473.1, read on the forward strand.
TTGGTACATATAGACCTCCATGTAAATGGTTGCACTGGATTACATGTTTTGCATGTCATATGTGATACACTGGGTCTGACCCAGTGGTCTGCCACACGTTTGCAGCTTGCTTAGTCATTTGTGGATTTTAAAGTTGGTTCTAATTTTCTGTTTTGTTACCCTGATGATTTTTATGCACACTGTGTGAACCACTTGCTGGGTTGCACCGTTATGAAAATTGGGGTGGATGGGGGGTAAGAACTTGAGTCTGGAAGGCACTGGGCTCTTCCTAGATTAAGGAAAACAAAATGGCTCAAAGAGTCTGGGTGACTTACCCAGGCTCACAGGGTTAGTTAGTGGCAAAGCCGATCATGACACGTGCCTTGGGATGCCAAGTCCAGGCCTCTGCTCTCAACACAACCCTGCCCAGGACCCAGCTGACCTTCCCAGCCGCCCACATTCTGAAGCTTCCCTGTCCTCTTCTGGCTTCTCCTCCCCGTGGAGATGGGCCTCCGATATGGGATGCCACGGGTGTCTGCCCACTGCTCCTTCCTTACTGCCAGGGACAGGGCACTTACTCACCTCCCAAGGCTCTGTGGTCTCCTCTCAAGAAGGCAAGATGGCACGTCAGTTCCAGAGCCTGCCCCTCAGCCTCCCCTCCTCTCAACCTGCATTTATCTAAAACTCCACCAGCTTCCAAGATCCCCCTGTAGGACAGACAAGAACAAATTTGGAAGCCAAAGAAGTTGCAGCCCTTAAATCACATGTTGGGCCAAATAATCAAAGAATCTTCCTCAAATTTGTCAACGGTGGTGCTGGGCCTATCTGCTCAGTAATGACTCTCACTTGATGACAGATCTTGAGAAAATGCGTTTTGGAAGCAATCAGTATATGCTGAATAGGACCCTATTTTACAAGCATTTTATCTACTCTTAAGGACATGGGAGATGAGGAAAACAGATAAGCCTCTCTATTAATATTGATTAGACCATTATATATCTGAGAAAGAGATTTTAGTCAGAGATGATTGCATCTCACCAGAGCAGCCTGTCTTCTCGAATCGAATCATTTAATTTGCCGCTCAGAGCTTGGGGGCATAGGGAGGGGGACACATGCATGCTTTGCTCCCCAACACTGGGCAGAAGAGGCAGGAGAGGGATGCCCAGTGACAGGGCACTTACGTGCTTTCTCGCCAGCCCCACAAAGAGCTCATTAAGAGGAAGTGAAAAAAGGAAACAACAGCAGGAAGGATTGAGGTTAGACTTCAGGAATAAATGCTTACTTGTAGAAGAGTTCAGAAGCTGAGGCCCTTTTTTGGAACAGCTTTATGAATGAGGTCATGAACAGGCCTTTTTATTATTGATCACAAAAGAAGACTGGTAAACATTAAAAATGTTCAACCTCACTAATAGTCAAAATAATGCAAATCTAAATAATCAACTATCATTTTTGCCATCAGATTAGCAAAAATTGTTTTTAAAGCATCATGCCTGGTGCTGGTGAGGATTTAGTAAAATTGCATTCTCATGCATTGCTGGCAGAAGGGTAGGTGAGTGCAAACTTTTTGGAAGACAATTGGATGATATTTTCTGAGAACCTACTTTTTGACAAGCACTAGGTTAGAACCTGGGAGGATAGCATTGACTGAAACTAAGTCCTTGCCCCCACAGAGAGTGCCATTTATCAGGGGAAACTTGAAATTAACACATCAAAATGCAACTAAATATTTACAAAATGTAAAGAGCCTTAGAAAGGATCTGGGTGTGGGGGCTCACGCCTGTAATCCCAGGACTTCGGGAGGTCAAGGCAGGCAGATCGTCTGATATCAGGAGTTTGAGACCAGCCTGGCCAATGTGACAAAACTCTGTCTCTATTACAAATACAAAAATTAGCTGGGCCTGGTGGTGCACACCTGTAGTCCCAGCCACTCAGGAAGTTGAGGCAAGAAAATCGCTTGAACCCGGGAGGTAGAGGTTGTGCCACTGCACTCCAGGCTAGGCAACAAAGCAAGACTCCATCTCAAAAAAAAAAAAAAAAATATGCCTTACACACATACACACACACAGCTGAGGGGAGAGGGTAAGTGAAGGGAGGTCAGTGAAGGCTTTGAGCTGAGTCACAAATGCCAGAGAGGAAACAAGCCACAGGAGGAGAACAAGATGGCACTGTCAGATGTAACAGCCTGTGCAAGGGTCTTGCAGTGGCAGAGATTTTTGGTGAGCTGAGAAGAGGCCAGAGAGGCAGAGTGGGTGAGGGGAGCATGGCGGGAAGCAGTGGAAGAAATTGGCGGGTGGGCGACGCATTGCAAATGCTGACCTGCCTGGGGTGCTGGGGGCCCTCCTAGGTTTTCGGCAGAGGCAGCACACACAGTCTGCCCTTACTGCTTTTTTTTTTTTAAACTGCCTCCGTTTTGTAAAATTATTATTTATTGTTATTTTAAAAACATATAACATGAGATCTACCCTCTTTAAAAATATTAAGTATACAGTATAGTATTGTTAACATGCACAATGTTGTACAGCAGATCTCTAGAATCTTTTCATCTTTTTAAAAAATTATTATTTTTTTAAGTTCCAGAGTACATGTGCAGGATGTGCAGGTTCATTACCTAGGTAAACATGTGCCATGGTGGTTTGCTGTACCTATCAACCCATCAGTTAGGTATTAAGCCCAGCATGCATTAGCTCTTTTCCCTAATGCTCTCCCCTGACCCCCACCTTTTTTTTTTGAGACAGAGTCTTACTCTGTCACCCAGGTATGCAGTGGTGCAATCTCAGCTCACTGCAACCTCTGCCTTCTGTGCTCAAGCAATCCTCCTACCTCAGCTTCCCAAGTAGCTGGGACTATAGATGTGTGCCACCATGCTTGGCTAGTTTTTGTATTTTTTGTAGAGACAGGGTTTTTGCCATGTTGCTCAGACTAGTCTTGAACTTCCTGAGCTCAAGCAATCCTCTTGCCATGGCTTGCCAAGGGTAGTTAATAGAGGAAGCAGGAAGGACAGGTGGGCGCCTGTGGCAGCAGGGACGGTGAGAGGTGACAGGGGCTGGGATGAGGGCTTTGGCAAGGGACGTGCATCAAACACCTTACAAAACTCAGGATGAGCAAGACCACTCCAGGAGATAATCAGATGCATGCAGCAGTTTACATACACACGGAATTCATTACGGGCTTAGTTATAGAGACAAAACCCTGGAAACAACAGAAATGTTCACCACAAGAGGGCTGGTTAAATGATGGTGCCCACAGACAAGGGCTGCCATGTAGTTATGGGAATTGTTGGTTTAGAAGAATATTGAACAACACAAGAAGATGTTTACATTGTACCTTAAGTGAAAAAAATCAGGACACAAACTCAATGTATATTATGATGCTGGTTGAAAAAAATGATGTTTTTCTATCTAAAATAAACACGGAAATGTCAGTGGCAACTCTCTGGGTGACCTATGGATTATTTGAATTTTTTCCTACATTTCAGTGTTTCTCAAATGTCTAACAAGTGTCTACTTTTATAATTAAGAAAACAGTTATTTTTTACGCCTATCATCTCAGCTACTCGGGAGGTTGAGGTAGGAGAATCGCTTGAACCTGGGAGGCAAAGGTTACAGTGAGCTGAGATCACACTACTGCACTCCAGCCTGGGCGACAGAGTGAGGCTCCGTCAAAAAAATTTTAAAAAGCATAGTTATTTTTTAATTAATAAAGTAAATCTCTCTCAAAGAGGCAAGGGTCAGGTGCGTGAGTGGGAAAGGAAGGCGTGTGGAGGAGGAAAGGGTTAGACAAAGTGAGTGTTAAGTCTGCATCTCCTTGTAGACAGAGCTCCCTGTCTCAGTTTAAGACCCTCCTGCCCTTGAAGAAGCTTCCTAAAACCAGCTCAGGTCTTCCTCCTCTGTTCCCCTGCCTCTTTGCATGTTTCTGGAAGGCCTCAATAGTAGGAGTATTATGCACAGCCTGCCTATGGTCAGGCCACTGGGAGGCTGAAGAATGCAGATGCCTGGGCCCCAACCCTGGGGGTTCCCACCCTGGGACCACCCCCCTCCACCCCTAGTCTTCTCCATCTCACTAAGTGCTCAACTCTCTCAATAGAGGCCGTGAGCATGGCTACTGGATTGTGGATTCTGGAGCCAGACTGCTGGGGTTGGAATTCTGGCTCTGGCATGGCCTTGCTGGGCTCAGTGCCCTCAACTATGGTATATTTATAGTATGTAATATGAATATAGTAAACATATATGTATATTGTATAGCACATAATAAATAAGTATAATATATAATATTATATATACATATATATTTTGTCTTTTGTTAAAAACAGTCTGACAAATCAGAAATGGGGGTTCAGGAGTGGTGATGAGGCAAAAGAAGGAAGCCATGGGGTGAGAGCTGTCAGGGGTGGGGCCACTGGTGTCTCCTTCACCCCTACCCTGATGTGTCCTTTCCTGAAGGACAGATGGTCACATTTTGCAGTGGGGGAGTCCTCTACCATGTCCTTCAAAGTAGGAGGAGATGTCTCTCTCATCAATCAACTCACTACGATTGACCTCAAAGTGAGCCTGCATGTCATTGAGAATCTTGGCATCATTCTCATCGGACACAAATTTGATAGCCAAGCTCTTGGTGCCAAACCAGCCGGCTCTGGCCACCCAATGCAGGTAGCTGTCAGAATCCTCAGGCATGTCATAATTAAAAGCCATGTTAACCTGCTCAATGTCCATTCCTCGGCCAAGTAGGTTGGTAGCCACAAGAATTCACCACTGAAAATATCTAAACTGCTGATACTGATAAAGCCTCTGCCCCTGGGGCATCCCACGGTGGATGGCAATGGCTGGGAAGTTCTGCTCCACCAGTAGCTGGGCCAAGGCAATGTGCTGCTGCACAGACTTCACAAAGATCCTCAGCTGGTTGAACTCAAGGACATTTAGAAGGTCAAAGAGCTTCCAGTTCTTCTGGTTGTCCTTCAGTTTCATGTAGTACTGCTGCAACCCATGCAGCATCAACTTCATCTCATTATCCACAAAGATCTCCATTGGATCTTGCATGAACTAGTGGCAGACTGGATGGATCTCTTTGCTCAAAGTAGCCCTGAACATCATGACTGGCTTCTCATTGTTCGGTCATGCAAAAAGTTTCCTGGGCATCCCGACACATGTTGAGCTGTTCAAACATCTTATCACATTCATTCGAAATAAAGTATTTAATGTGTTTGAGGTTGAGGCTCTTATTTCGAGCCAGGGCTAGCATACGGCCTGGAGTCCCCATGATGATATGTAGGCAGTTCTTCTTCAGCACCTCTTCATCCTTCTTGATAGACAGACCACCAAAAAACACAACAACCTTGACACTGGACATGTATTTAGAGAACCGACCATGGCTTGGGAAGCCAACAGCGCCTATTCCCCAGAGTGGAGGAGAAGCGGATGAAAACCTGCATAACCTGTGCAGCAGCATCTGATGCATGGCCATCCCCTGTAAGTGGTAGCTGTTACTACTCTTCCGGTTACTCAGGTTGAAAACCTAAGGGTCATCCCTGGTTCCCCCTCCCCTCATTCCAGCACCCTTGCCACCAGCCCATGCAGGTCCCTCTGTTTCTCAGCCCTGCGCTGCCTCCCCAGCTGACGCAACTGTCCTCTCTTGCTGGCACTGCTGTCCTTGTCTCCTTTCAGTTCAGCCTCCTCTCGCCAGCCAGAGGGAGTTGTGAAGGTGAGAATTGAATTATGCTACTCCTCTGTTGGAGTTTTGAAGAAACCCCAAACTTTTTATCATGGCCTACGACAAGGCCCTAGCGAGTCGTCTTACAGGAAAGAAAAAAAAGAAATTTAAACAACAAAACAGTATTTTGCCTTCAGATTAGCAAAGATTTTTTAAAATAAAAATAAGACGCCGTGTTGGTGAGGATGTGGTGAAACTGCACTTTTAGCCCGAGAACCTCCTGTTCCAGCATTTTGAGGTCAGGGAAAGATGTCTGACAACGGGACTGAGAAGGAGTTGGAGAGGGGAGAACCAGGTCAGTAGAGGTTAGGGAAGCCCAGAAGAGAGAGTGTTTCCAGAAGGAAGGGGGTTCTCTTGGGTCAAAGGTCACTGAGAGGTCAGAGAAGATGAGGACAGAGAAGTGACCATGGCTTGGGCCACAGTGGTTCCAGTGGAAGGGAAGAGGGAAGCCATATTGCCACAAAGGCAGAGAGAGAACCCCACGAGTGGCGACAGCAGTGTGTGTGCATGCATGTGTGTGTGTGCATATGTGTGTGTGCGCACGTGTGTGTGCACGTGTGTGCGTGCATGTGTGCCTGCACGTGTGTGCACGTGTGTGTGCATATGTGTGTGTGCACGTGTGTGTGTGTGTGTGTGTGCATGTTGGTGGTAGCAGCAGCCCAAGGAGAAGTCAGGAAGATGAGGAGTGCTCTCTGGGAGGTGCAGGGAGAGGGTGGGTTGACTGACAGGGTCCTGAGAGCCTGGCCGAGGAGTGGTAGGAAGTGGGAAGGAAGGAACTTCAGGAAGCGGCAGGCTTTACTCTGTGTCCCAAGGGGAGCCCAGCTTAAAACTCATTAGAAAAAAACAAAGGAAAGCACCTGAGTTTGATGAGTTTGGTTCTAGATGGCAATTCCTCCTGGAGCCCTCTTAATTTCCTTGGTAAATAAGATTGCTTTGATCACTGCCTTAGAGAAAATTTAATTCTGATATGGAATGTCTTGAGTTTGTATCAGTTTGGGGATTCTCCACTGTAAAAATGAGCTGGTGGTGTAAGGACCCCACAAGAGGAGAAGACAAACCTCTCTCTCTCTCTCTATCTCTCTCTCTCTCTCTCTCTCTCTCTCTCTCTCTCTGTGTGTGTGTATGTGTGTGTGTGTGTGTGTCTGTCTGTCTATCTGTCTCCTAGTTCTAATTAGAACTAGCAGGGCAGGTAAGGATATTTTGAGTCCATTTGTTGGGACAGGGCAGTTGGGTAAGGATGGGATTAGGGACTATTGTTTGGAGCTCAAAGACAGTAAAATGCTTTCAGTTTTGGGGTCTCAAAGTGTGGGTTATGGGGAGCAGCGTACAAGAAAACCCCTTTCCTTGCCAATCTGAATTCCACATTTCCTTTCAAATCCTGCTTAGAGTTTGCCACCTCCAGGAAGCCTTCCCTCCTACCTCACCTCAGTCCTGGCTATGATTGGTCCCTTCTTTGAGCCTAAGTTGGCCTGGACAGATTTGTGTCATTGGACCAAGGGTGGATGCTCACACTGCAGCAACTAGGGGAAACTCCCTCTCTCTGGGCCTTGGTTTCATCATCTGTTCTTCAAAGAGTATGATCGTGACTCTGGCCCTTGCAGTCTCTGGTACTTAGGGCACCCAGGGAGGGTGAGAGTAGGCAGGGCAGGGAGAAGCAGCAGACACCCCTGTTATCTACAGGATGTTATGCTAGGGCTTTTTCATCCATTACCTCATTTAACTTCACAACAATTCTATGGATCTGGAACTATGACCATTCTCATTTTACAGATGAGAAAATAGACGCTTAGAGTTGTTAAATGATTTGCCGGAGGTTGGTCTGACAGGAAATGGCCTGGTTGTATTAGACACAGTCACCTGGCCTAGGCAGGGAGGCCTTGCCAGGAACCTGGGGAGGGGCCGGGCGGACCCTGTGGCACATTTCTCCAGGGTCAGCAGGAGCCTCCGAGAGGTCCCCTGCCTCTCTGATCTCTTGCTCTACTGACTGTGTGCTGTCTGTCTCAGTCTTGGAAACTTCTAGGGATCGGAATTACACACTGTCTTTTCTCTAGGTCAAGGACTGAAAAATTAAATTCTTACACGGTCAGGCAGTAATTAAGTGAAGTGGGCAGAATAAGTGCAAATTCGTTTGTTGACTGAGTGGTGGTAAATGCAGCTCCTGAAGAGCACTTGCTTCTCAGGGATGGCTGCTTCTCAACTCCAGCCAGTTGTTACCACCTGGTATCAGGGCTCAGTGTTATCAGAACCTCTGATCTTTCAAGAGAAGCTAAATTTCCTGATTTTTAAAAGTTGGTCTAAATCTGCTGGTTCTGAGCAGTACTTTAAAACAACAAATGAATACACGAATAAAATACATTAACAGACTGAATGCTGCTCTGCCAGGTGACAGTTTTGCAACCTCTGAAGCCTCATTTCATCTCTGCCTTGTCCAGGCAAGCTTGGTTGAAAGTCTCCTCTTCTGTGGTTGCTCAGGAGGTGATGCTGATGCCTTTGGGTAGGACCATGGTTTGGTGTTTGTGGTGAAGTGGGAAGAAGTCTCCCAGAAGTCTCTTCCCTTACCACTCCCCCATCCCCACTGCCCCTACAACCCTCAAGCACACTTCAGTACTTTCCAAGAGTGGGGCAGGTATTGACAAGAGAGGATCCCACTTTCAGACCTCTTTGAGTAGTTTTCCAAATGAACTTTGAATAACAATGTGAAATGGTATCCTGACAGGAATAGCAGCCCCTTGAATGTATGTCCTCCATCCTCAAAGTTCTCTGAGGAGATTAGAGACATAGTAGCTTGGGTGAGGTGAATGTCATACACACATTCTAAGATGACCAACACATAAGGCAACAAGACACTATGACCAAGTACCAGTAGAAACAATAGACAATAGAAACAAAGTCATGCAGGCTACAGATATTGGAATTATTAGACATAGACTATAAAATAACTATGCTTACTATGTTCAAAGAAATAAAAAACACCAGCTTGAAAACTTCAGCAGGGAACTGAAAACTATTAAATACATAATACATTTTTTAAAAAGGAATTCTAGAACTAAAATGCAATAGCTAAAATTAAGAACTTGATGGGTGAGTTTTAAAACAGATTAGACACAGCTAAAGGGAAAATTACTGAATTGGAATTAAGGTCAGAAGAAACTGTTCAGAGTGTAGCACTGAGAGAAAAATAGATGGAAAATACAGAAAAGAGAGTAAAAGACAAGGAGGACAAAATGAGAAAGCCTAGCATATATTTAATTGAAGTCTCAGGAGAAAGAAGAGAGAGAGAAAACCAGGTGGAAGAAATATTTAAATTTTGTATTACAGAGGAAAGACATCAGTCTATTGTTCAAGAAGGGTTCAGTGGTGGATTGATCTGTACCAGACACAGGAGGCCTCCGCCATTCACTGGCTCAGAGGGGTCAGAAATGACTTGCAAATCACTGAGCCTATATGGGAATTGAGCCAGAGGTCTCTAGTTTAGGAGAAATGGGAGTTGAGGGAGTAATAGAAGTGAAGCTTTCATTCATTTACTTCACTAATGTACTAATTAATTCATTTGTTCACTTACTTATCAATTCAATGTCTATTATTTGAGCATCTAAGAGGCTTGAGTCACTATAATTGACATTTGGTCAGAAAATGAAGAGTCTTCATTTTTTAAAAAAAATTTTTAGAGACGGGTCTTGCTATATTGCTCAGGCTGGTCTTGACCTCTTGGGCTCAAGCTATCCTTCCATCCCATAGTCCCAAGTCCCATGCTGGGATTACAGGCATGCACCACAGAACCCAGGTGAAAGTCTTAGTTTTAAAGAAGATGTTTGTCCTTGAATGAGGCAAGATGTTTAGGGAGTTTAGTGTGTGGGTGCCCAGAGGCAACATGGCACCTGGAGCTGATGATGATGGGAATTAGAGGCTGGTTTGGGGACAAAGGTAGGGGAATGGGAATGATGGGAAATGATCAAAATTGGTATCTATGAAGATGTTGGCCCATCTGTGAAGATAGCAGTCACTCTAGGAACAGGTAATTTGGACTCCAAATAAGCAGCTTTGCTACTTTGAGTGATATTGGTAGGATTTTTGGGAACCTGACCAACTTAATGTTATTTTCATTTTATTCACTTTCGATAAGATTTATAGTAATAAAAGGAGCCTGCCTAAACTATACTAAAAGGAAGAGTATGCTGGTATCAGTTACAGAGAAAAGTGACACAGCAGTCCTGTAAAGGCAACATGTGGGCATCAGGGAGGGCACTCCAAGGTACATCTTCAGGGGACAAAGCCAGGACTCTGAGCAGCTACCCCACCTGGAGGCTTCGGAAGGCTTAGAACACTTGAGCCACATGTAAACTTGGCCACCGGCACCCTCTATGGCTCTCTCTTAACTTTTCGGGCTCTTAGACTCCTTTGAGGTTGTGATGAAGCCTGTTACCAGAAAAGCACACTTACAAACAACAGGGCAAATTCAGGGGATCCCTGGATCCTAGCCTAAAATCCTTCAATCTATTCACCCCTTTATTGTAATTTGGGAAGACTGAGGTCTTCATTGGTAGTGGTTGTTTAAATTCATGCAGTTGGTGGTAGAGCTAGGGCTTGTTTCAGGTGTCTTGCCCTCTGGTTTGCTGCTTCTCCCACTAGCTCCTCTACTCTCCCCCGGAGCTCTCCCTGGTGGAGTGGTGCTGCTGTGTTTTGTGTGAGGTAGCACTCTCACAGGACGTGGTGTGGGGGAAGGTCAGCTCATCAAGTTGCATGTGGTAGAATAAGGTTCCTGTGAGGTTTTGGGGGAATATTAATGAGTGGAGGGTCCAGGAGGGGACACCCTTCTGGAGGAAGGGATCCTTCTCCTGCGGGAACTGGGAGTACTAGCTGCTTTTTAATCCAAAAGGCCCTGGAGAGTATGCGAAAGCACTTGGATAGACTAGGGATGTGATAAAAGTGTTGTTAAAGGAAGCTGATTCCTATAGTCATGTTCTTCCCTCTCTCATAGCAAACAGGTCTCCAGGGTGACCCAGCACTTGGGAGACAGCCCAGATTCCCAGTGTGATCTTAGCCTTGCTTCATCCTTCCTGAAATTCACCCTACCAAAGCTTTGGGGGCAGGTGGAAGGCTCTTGGAGACCCCAGTTTTGTAGGACAGATTCCCCTCTGATTTGCTGTCCTCTCTTTTCTGTGTTGCTCTTTCCTCTTCTCTTCCCTGTCTGTTGCAGGGAGAGGACAAAGAGGAGGTAGGGGCACAAGCACCACCCACCAGACTCTCATTTTTTTTCAAGAAAAAATTATAATTATGAAAGATTTCACCTTTGGGTCTAAAAATAACACAATGCAAATGCCTCTGTTCCCCCAGTCCTCTTCCCTCTCTCGCCATCACCGTGTTCCCTTTCTTCATCAGCACCACTAATCGACTACACTCTGGGAGAACGGGGTTCATGTGGAAGCCATTGGGATCTTCAGCGGCAGACAGGAGAAGTGAGGACGGGGAGGGGAGAGGCGAGGTGTGGTCAGAGCCAGGTGCAGTTGGGAAAGAGGGAGGCTGGAGTACGTGGAGTCCACGGCTTGCTCAGACCAATATGCACTGTGGGAGGGGCAGTCAAGCGGCCTCCAGCTCTTGCTGCTGAATGTTGAGCAGTTTCCTGGTACACTTAGCCGGAGGTAGCCTTCTCCCTCTTCCCGGTGAAGTTTGATGTGGAGTTTATTGATTCCATTTGCCACAGTATTTTCCTTAAATATTTTTTGAGTCTAATGCACACCATATGCACCCATAATGGCTCTAGCTAGCCTTGTTTTTCTGCAGAACCAATAAAGCAATTTGGAGATGAAATTGAACTCAGAGGCATCGGGAGAGGGTGGCTGGAGATGTGCACAGGGAGGGAAGGATGAGCTTGAGATGAAAGATCCAGGTGGTGGAGAGATTCAGGGTTGGGGGGCAGTACAGCACTGTGATGACAGAGAGATGGAAAGGAATGGAAAAAAGAAAAGAAATCAGGCAAGCCAGGGGATAAGGCAACACTAGAGGTGGAAAAGGGAAGGAAAAGAGAGATTGAAGAGGAAAAGGAAAGAGAAGGAAAGGTGAAAGAATATATTATAGCCAGCCCCCAATTTTGAGTGACCTTGGGGATATGGGCAAGTTAAGTCTATGGGTGACCTTCAAATTACTCTGGAAGTTCTAAGTCTAATTATAATTTCTTCTCTCGCTCACCCAGCCTTTCATGAGAAAAGCAAAATAGACATCTGTGTTGGACTGCAGTGTTGTCTGCTTCGCCAGCGTCCATTCACTCCTTTCTCACTGCGTAGCAGCATGTCACCTGAGCAGGACTCAACTTCTGGGTTGGTCCCTAATGGGCTAAGCCAATGACAGTATTCTTACCTTTCCTGGCCCCAGTGATTTGGTAAGGAAAAGGCATATAACCCAGCACCAAGCCAATCGATGCGTAGGATTCTCTTGGCCATGGTGATTGGCTTGAGAGCTACCTTGTGATGTTAGTTGGTCCAATCAGAGAGAAAGTTGGGATTTGTGGTAAAAGCTGGGAATAAGAAAAGCCTTTTAAACCTCCCTGGTTATGAAAAAGGAAGCATGTGACCCCGGAGGTGCTAGCACACATTTTGCTATTGTGAGGGAATTCAATCTGAGAATGGGCCTGATACTTTAGAAAAGGAGAGTGGAGAGAATCACAAAGAAATGTAGCCAAGGTTTATGAGACATTACCAACCTCTGGGTGAAACCCCTCCTGAAGCTGACATTTCCCCTGGGGATCCTAATTTCTTGAGTCAGTAGATTTCCTATTGTTTAAGTAATTTTGAGTTTGATTTTCCGTTACATACAGTGGACAGTATAGTATCTTTACGTTTGATTCCTTCTGTTCTTTGAGCTGCAGGCCTCGTGAAAGCTTCTGCAGAGTGTATCTGTAGGCTTGCGTTGGGCAGGGTTCCACGGGAAGACTGTGCTTCAGATGAACTGCTCTCCCAGAAGCTTAACTCAGTCCCCAGGGTCAGGCTGGTAGGGGAAGGGAAGGAGGAAGGAGTAAAAGGCCAGAGAATCCACACCCTGGAAGGCCAGGCCCTTTCCACTCAGCTGGGCAAACTCTCCCTGCTCAGCCCCAAGTCAGTCTTCAGAGCACTTCTCAGCTCCAGGTACAGTTTCCCCAGCCTGGGATCCAAGACCAACCCGCCTGGCTTCATCTTCCACTTCTCCCCTCTGTGTACTCCACTGCCAGCCAGACTCAAAGCACACCACCCCTCTCCTCTGCACGTCTGCTACTGGGGTTCCCTTTGCCTGGAAACTCTTACTGCTATCTGTTTGGATGTCACTCATGTCTCAAGCCCTGCCTCAACGCCACCCCTGAAGCCTCCCCGACTTTAATAACCCACCTAACACCCTCTTCCTCCTGCGGGGGCTTCATCTGAATCTGTGTGAAGTGTGGATGGGTAGGTAGCAAGAGAAAATGTGTAGTTTGAAAAGTCATAATCAACATGTCTATTGTTTTTGTCCATAAACTGCCAAAAGTTAGGTTAACAACTGTTCTGGATTAATGGAATTATACTTCAGACAGAGAGAGAAAGCATTACGGGGGTCATAGGCTAAAACAAATGTTGGGAACTCACGCTCTAATTGATGAATCCCCTTCTCTGTTCGACCTTCTAAGGGCCCTTGCCCCTTTCTGTAGCACTCTCTGGGCCCTGCCTGACGCTGCAGTTATTTGTATATTGATCTTGCTCCTTTGCTGGGTCATAACCACCACTGACTGGCAGGGCTGGGAGGGCCTTGGGAGATCACCGGATTCAGGGATTCACCACCTGTTCTTCACGAGTTGCACGTCAGCAATGGTTCACCTTTGCAGTGAGCTCCTAAGGTTATTTTAGAAACTGAGTTTGAAAGCTGTCACCCCTCACCTTTCTTTTATATTCAAGAAAGCGTAAAAGAAACTGAATGATTCTGGAACAAAGAGGTCATTGCGTGGCTTTTAAAAGGCCTTCATGAAACCATGGTCTTGACAGCTTAATTTGTAGAGATAAAATGCTTTTTGTTACATTTATGAAACAACTCTTTGCATCAGCAGAGCAAAGCTTGGAGGCCTGGGCATAGCTTTAAGCTAGGGCTTTGTGTTTGTCCATTTGCATTGTTATAAAGTGATACCTGAGGCTGGGTAATTTATTTAAAAAGGAGGTTTATTTGGGCTCAGGGTTCTGCAGGCTGTACAGGAAGCATTTTGGGGAACCCAAAGGGAACCCCAACAGCAGGAAGGGGGGAGCTCTTCCTGGCTTCTTGGGAGGTAGGGGAGGCTGTGAGCCTCCTTATTCCTCCATGTCACCCTCACTGGGTCAGAGCAGGGACAGTTGAGGAATAAATGTTCCCAGGTAGATGTGGGGAACCTGAGAATATTGGGGTGTGTGGACTGCCTTCTATGTGTGGCCTGAGATGAAGACAAACCTCCCAGAGAAGGTCCGGGTTTGGTGTAGCCCTAGGTCAGACGTGGTGCAGCCCTGGTTGAGGGAGCTGTGCAGGGCGGTTCTTAATCAGTGTTCCTGGTTGCCAATGCCCTGTATCCAACAAAGGAGAGGATCTGGAGTCCCACATGGCCCAGAGGGGAGATCGCAGAAGTGTGAAAGAATTGTGGACATAGAGGCCTGGAGTTAGGGTAAGGAGGTCATGTGAGGGCAGGTGGTGGGAGCAGCTGGGATTTCCTCCGGGAATGCTATCTGATGTCAGAAAAGATCAGGTGCAGCCAGAAGGCAACAGGTTGGACACCCAGAGACAGGTGGCCCAGGGGAATATCTCATGGAGGCCCACAATAACCCAGAGGACAGCAGGTGGGCTAGGGGCCCTGTTCCAGGCACCACAAGGAGACACAAACTTCCCCCACCCTGAGGCCATCCAAGGAAGGAAGAAATGGTGCTAAAAGGGACTTTTAAATGGAATTACTGTTCAGTGGTGAGTTGATCACCATCTCCTCCATCCCTTAAGACCCCCACACCCACCAAACTGTCAGCAGGGATGGAAAACCTGGATCAAGAAGTCGTCAGCAATGGAAAATAAAGTAACTTTGTCTTACCCATCCGAGTTATTGTGTGTAAATTCTGTCCCTTATTGCAGTAATTGTAATTTTGATGAGTGATAAGAAAGAGACACTCCAGGTGTTGTGAGAATATGTATTGGGACATCTGACCTCATTTGATACATCAGGTCTGCCCAGAGGAGGAGAAGTTTAAGACAAATTCTGGAAGATGTATATGTGTAAGGGTTCACGGGAGTGCAGAGGGAGGGCAGTGTTCCAGGAGTGGGTGGCCCTTGCTTCTTTATCCCATATGAGAACCCCTCCAGAGTCCCTGGGCTGGGCTGCCCTAGCCAATCTGCCCATCTCCTGTCCAGGGCCAGGAGCAAGGGGACTCTTCTCAGAGGCCCTGGAGGTCTGCTGGAAGGGGTAGATGTGAAGACAGCCTGGGCTGAGCCTCTGGCAGGAAGTCTGACAGTTGGTTGTCCCTGGCCTCTCAGGCAGCCACAGCCCCGATGCCTTTGCTAACTGAGCAGGGTTGGGGTAGGAGAACTCCCAGCCTCCCATGGCCCCTGCTGGTCCATATGCCCTGCTGCTCAGCCAGGAGCTGTGCGTGATGTTGGCTGCTCCGCTTCATGGTCGGGAAAGGAGGCAATCATGTCCCTTCCATCTGCCGGCTGAGAGCCTGTGCAGAGGAAGCCCATTAGCGGCCCCTACTCGTGTGCTAGCCTCAATTAGCCTAAGCGGGAGCAAAGGGCAGCACGGGTAATAAAATCTGCAGCCAGGCAGCATGGGGCTGGGGATCCCTGGAAAGGCTGGGGACCCAGGAGAGACCTGAGTGGGGGAATAGATAGCATTTGGAGGGATCTGTGAGGGTAGACAAAGAGAAAGGCAGGTATCAGCTGTTTCCTTCCTCCTGCTTTGAAAGAAAATGTTCCAGATTGGAATCAAAACCGCCGGACCAGAAGTTCTCTTTCATTGAAAGCATCTGGACCCAGGCTGAGCGAAAGCAAATGGACTCCAGTTCAAGAGGGCAGAGGAAAGCGTACCAGGAAGAGGATTCTCAGACTGGAGGGGCAGGGATGGGGATGGAGACAGGAGCAGCGCTGCCAGTGAGCTGGCCAAGGACAGTGGGCGTGGGGAGCTCTGGCAGCACAGTGGTGGTGCTTCATGTGGGGTGGGTGGGAGCTGAGGCCACAGTCTGGGGTTTCCAGGGAGCACAGGGACCCCCTAAATAGACCTTGCAGAGCCCCGGGGTTGGGAATCCTGGAAAAGGATGGGGCCTGGCTATTGGGGAATAGCCCACGATTCCCCCCCATCTCTGGTGAGCAAGACAGACAGACAGAGGAGGTCTGGGGACAGGGGATCCTGTAGGGAAGAGTGGAGGGCCCAGGCCCATGGGAGGCCCGTCCTCGCCAGCAGGGCCTGCAGTGTCTCTGGGTTCCTGTGGCTCCTCGCTCTGCTGTGCTCCCCTTGGTTAGCCGACCAGACTCAGGGATGAATTTTCAGAGCACAAATCTGACCATGTCATTTTCTTTCACAAAACCCTTTGGTGACTCCCTTTACCTTTAAGTCAGTCAAAATTTCTTAGCATTCCCGCCCCCTGCCTGACTCTCCATCCTTATCTTCCTCACACTTGTGTGCCATTCTACCCTAGCCAAGCTTGGCCACTTGCAGTTCTGTAAACAAACCTTGCTCCTTCATGCTACAGTCCTCTGCCTAAGCTGTGGCCCTTCCCTGGAATTCTCGACTATACTTCTTCCTCACCCTTCCATGCTATTTGCCATTCAAGAACAAGCCAAATGAGTATCTCTTCTTAGAATCCTTCCTTAGCTACTCTTCATCCTGTCCTCCAGAGAACTAAGACCTAGGACAGGCTGGATATGCCCAAATCATACTCATGGATTGTGCTCCAAAGTGCACCGGCTCCTACATTCCCCACCTCGGTGAACAGCTTCCCCATGTACCTGGCATCCAAAGTAGAAACCCCATACTTCTCACTCACCCTCCCCAGTTACCTTTGGTCCCCACCACATTCAACTAGCCATCAAGTCTCGTCATTCTCATTCCTAAGGATGGCCCAGGTGGGGCCATCTATTTTGTCTGCACCTTGCAATTTTCCTCACGAGCACTTTACTGACCATCCTGAAGTTTCGTGACATTTCTAGCTGTCTGCCTCCCTTTCTAGACTGAAGACTGAAGGATCAGGAGGGCTGGGCTGTCTATCTGGGACACCACGTGTCTCCAGTGCCCCGCAGCACCTGACATGTGTAGGAGCTCCACGTTTCTTGGGTGAACCATGCATACCCTTCACAGGGTGATTGTATCTGTCAGACCTCCAAAGTGCGGGCTTGGTCACCTGATTACCCATCCTTCATCCTTTGGATCCTAACTCAAATGTCACCTCCTCCAGGAAGTCCTCCGTGAGCCCAGGGTTAAGTCAGCTCCCTGGGTTACACACTGCACAGCACTAAATGACTTTCCATTGCTGGACTCACCTGAGAGTATTGTAGGTGCACACTTACACCGACACCTTACACTTACACCTAGGTGATTGTTTACAAGTGTCTGCCTTCTCTACCAGGCTGTGAGCTTCATGTGAGCTTCTAGGAAACTTGTCTGTTTTGAGTCACTCTTGTACTCTCAGTGCCCGAAGACAGTAGGTACTGCATAAATCTTTGGTGAATGAATGGACAATCCAAGAGTAATGGATGAGAAAGGGATTTGCAAACTGTAAAGTTCCAGTGTTCTCCACCTTTCTGAGGCCCCTCTCACGTAACATTGGTCCTCCATGTGGGTGGGTTCTTAAATGTTGTGTGGTGGGCGGGGGAGCATGGCAGACTCTCAGTGGACAAGGAAAGGACGTGTGTAGTTTAGAGACAGCCCACAGTAAATTTGATACTTTCCCCTCCCCTGCATACATGTTCTCTCTCTTCTTTTCTCTGTCTCTCACATCCAGGGACATTGAATTGATACAGGTTTGTGTTGCTGTTGTTGGCAGTGTGTTTTACACGTTAAGTCAGCATGTCTATCTTAGAGTATAAACTCCCAGAAAGAAGGAAGTGGGTCTACAAGAGTCTCTATAAAAGGTCTGAGTACTTAAATGGAGTTGGAAAATGAATCCACGACTAGCTAGTAAATTGTGTGTAAAGCCCTTTTCATGTGGGAGGTGGGAAGTGTGTGTGTTACTATGGCAGAGGCTGGGGGAGAGCATTCAAAGACTTCCCCCTCCAGATGGATCACAGCAGGAAGACCGAATGGAGGAGGTGAAACTCCCCCCAGTCCTCCCCATGTTGTCTCTGCTTTGGGGAACAAGTGCAGACATAGATGCAGGGGTCTCATTCTTCCCAGAGTCCTGATGTTGGACGATATTTTGGACATGGTGACTCAGTTTCTCTTTTATAGCAGGAATTCTTCCAGCAGCCTCCTTGGCAGAGACCACATAGTCAGCATTGGAAGGGGCCTTGGACACTGAGGTTTGGAAAGAACCAGCTTAGTTTGAACACTCCCAGAGTTGGGGAGCTCACTACTTTGTCCAGTAGCTCATCCCACAGTTGACTATCTCATCGTTAGCTCTTTCTTTTTCTGAGCCAGTTGTACTTATTCATGTCCCTCCTGCTTCTGAGTGAAGAATAATGAGCCTGATGGCTCTCCCAGGGGCAACTCTTCAAGGCTGTGATGCCTTTCTGGCATTGTCCTGGTGCGACCTGCACTTCCTGTGGCTGGGCCCTCCTGGATCCTGGATCCATCTCCCTTTTTGGAGGACAGGGTGGGATGAATCAGTGGGTCTGGCCAGGGGCTGGAGGTTCCTATGTGGAGCCTCCCCTCATTGTGTCCTCCCCCCAGATCAGGAGACTTTCTCCTGTGGGCTCTCCTTCCCTTGCCCCAGGCTCCAGCGTCTGTCACCCAGCTATGACTTACCTAAATGTGTTAAACCCAGAGGACAGGAACATTTGATTGCTGGGGAAAAATACTTCATTTTTTCCTAACGCCTTTCAAAAAATGAGTCATGATTGGTCTAAAAATAGTCTGTGGAAATCAGAAGAAACAAACACACACACAAAATGATACTAAAATTCAGAGTACCTAATTATAGGAGAAAGGAAATGGTTTGGCAGAATTGGGATTCCAGTAATGTTTTCATATTTTCTTTGAATCAAACATCATGCAGGAAGAGTGAAATACATTCGGCATTGTTAATAAATTTTCTAACCTAGAGACTCATCGTCCCTCTATCAAGCTATTTACAACCTCCATGAGCATTTGAGTTTGTGGTTTTTGGACTTACTCCCCTCTCTGCTTTTCCCCGGGCAGCCCCTGTTGACCAGCATAAACCTCACAAGTGGCATGATCAATCAGGCGGCCTGTCATCGTTGCTCAGTCCAGACACTGAGCAAGCATCTTGGGTGAGAAGAGCTCTGTAGAGGGCACTAAAGAAATATTATTTCTGACATTTAAGTCTTTAATCCATCTTGAATTAATTTTTGTATAAGGTGTAAGGAAGGGATCCAGTTTCAGCTTTCTACACGTGACTGGCCAGTTTTCCTAGCACCATTTATTAAATAGGGAATCCTTCCCCCATTTCTTGTTTTTGTCAGGTTTGTCAAAGATCAGATAGTTGTAGATGTGTGGTGTTATTTCTGAGGCCTCTATTTCTGTTCTGTTCCATTGGCCTACATCTCTGTTTTGGTACCAGTACCATGCTGTTTTGGTTACTGTAGCCTTGTAGCATAGTTTGAAGTCAGGTAGTGTGATGCCACCAGCTTTGTTCTTTTTGCTTAGGATTGACTTGGCAATGTAGGCTCTTTTTTGGTTCCATATGAACTTTAAAGAAGCTGGAAACCATCATTCTGAGCAAACCATCACAAGGACAGAAAACCAAACTCTGCATGTTCTCACTCATAGGTGGGAATTGAACAATGAGAACACTTGGTCACAAGGTGGGTAACAGCACACACCAGGGCCTGTTGTGAGGTGGGGGGTGGGGGAAGAGATAGCACTGGGAGAAGTACCTAATGTAAATGACGGGTTTATGGGTGCAGTGGGCCAGCATGGCACATGTATGCTTGTGTAATGAGCCTACATGTTGTGCACATGTACCCTAGAACTTCAAGTATATTAAAAAAAAGGAAAAAGAAAGATTATTGAGTGGATGGTTCATGAAACCGCAGGAAGAAAAGCAGCGATCACTAGGAAGCATCTTGGGTTCACCAAGTGCAAGCCCCACCACAACAAACTCCTTTCTCCGGCCACTGGGTTTTCTAGACTGGTAGACATGTAGGGCACAATGAACATGGCATATATGGATTTCAGCAAGGCATTTTGTAAGGACTTTGATGTAATCCTCAGGGACGAGATGGAGAATTGTGGATTAGACAGTAATAGAGTTAGATGGATTAGCAGACCAAGAGCAATGTGAGCCAACAGTGGGTGAGGCTGCCAGGGAAGCAATGCAATCTTGGACTATATTAATCGAAGCACAGAGCGCAGAAGAGGGGAGATAATGGCATGGCCCTCTGTGCTTGGCAGTGGTCAGACCACATCTGGAGACTTGCATTTCATTCTGGGAGCCACAGTTGAGCAAGGACATTGACAAACGGTATGGCATTCGGAGTAGGGGTCCTGGGATGCCCCAGAGTCTTGCTGCCATGCCAGACAAGGAGTGGTTGAGGGAGCTTGGGACTTTAAACTGGAAGAGAGAACACGGAAGTGGATTCTGACAGCTGTTTTCAAATATTTAAAGGTCTGCCGTGGAAGACTGAGTGGAAATATTGGATGTAGTGTTAGAAACTCAGCACTTGACAGCCAGGCGGATTTTGGTCCATAGTACCCCAACAAGAAGTGGGAGACTCTGAGCTCTGCAGGAGCCCTGCAAGGGCCCTGGAGGAAAAATTCCATGTGGTCTTGGCCTGATGCATCCTGTTCTACAGTTTTCTGTCTTACCAAAAGTAAACCAATAAACCCTGTGCTGAGCCTGGAGGAGGATGGAGGGGTACAGTGGTACATGGGACCCTGACCTCAAGGAGCTTCTGTTTGAGTCAGAGAGTTGGATAAACAAAAAAACTGTTATTCATACAAGGATCTAACTGTTTATAGGAGGAAGGGCACTTGATTGTAGGAAAAGAGGCCTGTTTACTGGTTCCTGTTCAGCTGCTAATTAGCTGTGTGACCTTGGGCAAATTATTGCATCTTTCTGTGTGTCCAGTTTCTTGTGTGTCAAAACAAATTTCTGGGGTGTGACCCTCTACCTTTGCAGTGCACACTAACCAGCTAGGAAACATGTAACACGCAACCCCTGCCTCACTACATCAGCAGTCCTGGGGCAGGGTGGCCCGGTGATTCTAACACAGGAGGCTCACGGATCACTGGAAGACACTGACAGAGTAAAGAAATAACATGGCCTTTATGAGAAGTTTTCCATTTGTTCTTGAGAGTGAGGAGGTGGGCTGGCAGAGAGACTGACCAGTTAGGAGGTGTCCTAGTCCGTTTGGGCTGGGCAGCTTACAAACAACAATTTATTTCTCATGGTCCTGGAGGCCAGGAAGTCCAAGATTAAGATGCCAGCAGATTCAGGGTCTGACACTTGCCTACTTCCTGGTTCATGGACAGTGACTTCTGTGCCCTCACATGTGGGAAGGGGCAAGGGAGCTCTCTGAGGTCTCTTTTATAAAAGCACTAATCCCGTCTATGTGGCCTCCACCCTCATAACCTAATCACCCGCACCTCCTAATACCATCAGCTTGGGGGTAAGGATGCCATCATATGAATTTTGTGGGGGAAATAAACATTCAGTCCATTGCAGGAGGCTACAGCCCCAAGCTGAGGGGGAAGGAATGTCAGCCAGACCCAGGGCAGTGGAAACCAAAGCACAGGGAAGGGTCTCATTGGAGAGCTAGAAGTAGCACATCATGGCACGTGGGGAGAGGAAGGGGACACGTGAAAGACGGCTCTGCATGATGAAGCTTTACAACTGGTCTGACAGATAGGCTTTCTTCCTTGGAGGTGGGAATGATGAAGGACCACCGCCTGGGACCACAACCTGGGACTGGAAATTCTGACCACTGATCTGGTACCCTCTGGGGAGGATAGTCCCTGCTCCCAAACTTCCTGGCAGAGGGGACAGGTTTTTCTCTCACCATGAGCTCAGGGAAGTGGGGACCTCCGAGGAAGAACCCTAGCTGAGTAGGTTCCTGCCCAAGATGGTTCCACTGGCCGGAGTCTCTCCTCTCCCACCGCCCTCCCACCCCCACCTCACTCCCTGTTTCTCTTTCTCTCTCCCTCTACCTTCTTTCTCTTCTTTCTCTCTCCCATTCCTTCTCCTTCTCTTTCTTCCTCCCCTGCCTCCTCCAGGCAGCAGCAGCAGGGAAATAATGAGGTTGCCCAACTGGCGGTGCACGCACCATCAGGGTGTAGAATGAAGACGGATGACTGTAGCTAAGAGACAATTTGAAAAGGGATAAATACAGGCAACAAGTTATTCACCACGGCAATTTGTAAAGAGCGTTAAAAACCTGCAGACGGGTTGTTTCACATCATCTCCTTTTCCATTTGCAGGCTGACAGGCCCGGGTAAACGACAGTGATGGATGGCTTCGAGCCGGGCCCCTTAATCTACCGCTCTGCCATTGATTAGTTTGGCTCGCACTGCACCCCGGGGTGGTGGACGTGACCTGTCTCCTGGAATCGAGAGCCTGAGCTGGGCCTTGGACTTGGAGGGCTCTCCGTGGGGAGAGGGGGTGCAGGGCTGGTGGAAGAATGGAGTGGGGAGCCAAGGGGCTGCCAAAGGTTTGGCACTAGAGACCCAGAGGCTGGCACAGAGCAGCAGGAGGTTTCTGCAGCTGAGGATTTAGTTGATCATGCGGAGATATCGGGACAGAGAAAGAGCAGAGGTTGGGAATCAGAGTACAGCCCTCCAGCCCCAGCTTCCAGGAGACGCCTTGCCCCGCTCCATTGTGGCCTCATCATGCTGCCCAGCAAGGGCTGGTGCTGAGCTCTCAAGGGCCCCTTTACAGACTACTTTTTGACTCTGTTTCCCAGGATCCTAAGTGCCTTGCTGTGAATGAATCAGAAGGTAACATTGCACCAGTGTTATAAATGAGAGGAAAGAGTCCCGCGGAGGAGGGGGTTATCATCATCTGGGTGGGGGCTGGTTCCAGGCTGAATTTAGGATGTCCAAAGTAAAGAGAGTATAGACAGAAAGCCCCTTGAGATGATACGGAGGCGGGAAGGGCACAGGCTAGCAGGCTGCTGCAGAAGGGATCAAAAGATTATGAGGCATCAAAGACTACAAATGTAGGGCAAGGTGAGAATGCACAATTCCCTGTAGTGCCCGAGAAATTAGAGAGAGAAGAAAGATTTGAGGAACAGATATGCTGCTGTATTGGAAAAAGCATTCGAGTAGGATTTGGGGGACTTTGGTCTTGCCTCTGCTCCCCAAATAGCTTACTGTAGGGTGCTGAGCAATGGCAGAAACCTCCCTGGGCTTCTGCATCCCGAGTTTAAAAAGAGAAATGTGGAAAATAGTAGCAGCTCACAATTGTAGTGTGCTTTGACATTTACAGAAGTGCTTTTTTTTTTTTGGAGATCATGACCCCATTTGATCCTCTTAACAATCCAGAGAGGGAAGAAGGTAAGTATCACTGTTCCCATTTTAAGGTTGAACAAACAGAGGCTCAGAGAAGTTAAGTAACTTGACCAAGGTCACACAGCTTATAAGTGGTAGAGCCTGAGCTCCACCTCTACCACACCATGTGATCGCATGACTGTGCAACTCCAGTGCTTAAGAGAAATGGAGCTAATAAAGTGCAGATGAATCAAACTTCAAGCAAACCCTTACCTAAGTTTTAATCTTTAGAACAAAATATGTCCTTGTAAAAACTGGGAAATCATTGCCCACTGGTCCATGAGTCTGAGTGCTCCTGAAATCCCCAGTCTTGCCAGAAGGATGATGAGGACACAGATCAGGATTGGTGTGCTTAGAAACGGACTGAACACAGAATGAGGTGACCCCTCCTGGGGTCGGTTACCCTTACTGCTTGCTCCCTATTTGAAGCCTCACTATTCTCTAAAATCTGGTTCAGGGCTCACCTCCTCCTTGAAGACCTCCCTGACCACCACAGCCACAATGAGGTCTCCTCCTGTGGGAGCTCACAGCCTGCACTAGTGAAAGCAACGGTTGATCACATACTGCTTGTATTGCTGGTCAGGCCAATGTTCTGGGATCTGCTTAATAAATGCAGCTGCCTGTGCTTATGTTGGAGACAGTTGGGATCAGGGGCTTTTATAGCACCCCCCACCACACACACAACCCAAGCATTGACCCTGACAGAGTGAGGATTAATGAGTTGAACCCTCTCTGGGCATCTAAGTACCTGTCTGCCCTTGAACAGGTCACTTTGCCCTGCATGCATTTGTGGTTCTTGCCTGTAAATTATAGGGGTGATGGTGGTATAGAAAAATGACCCAGGTCATTGGCTGTCAGCCCTGGCTGTCCATCAGAAACACCTGTGGAGTTTCTAAAACACAGAATACTGTGTCTGATTTCAGCCCTACTGAATCAGAATCTCTCGAAAAAGATGGCCTTTTAAAAAAAGCTTCACAGCTGATTTCAATGTTCATCAGGGCTAGGAAACAGTGACCTCCAAGGAGAATCCCAGCAGCTGTCATCAACTGAGTCCTCCTGTGCTTCGGGCGCTGCGCTAAGCCCTTTATACGTGCCTTATCATGTTTCACTGACTACAACCTGGCTACTTTCTGAGGTCGGGTCCCCCCAGGAAACAGACTCTAAGACAGAGTGTTGTGGGCAGGAAGATTTCTGGGGAGCCCTCCCAGAGAACAACATCTGTACGGGACTGAGGGATGCAAGATTGGACAGAGAGAGCAGGTGAACTCTGTTTAGAGCTGTGTTGTAATTAAGCGTAGTTAAAGGCCCTAGCCCATCCCAGCACTGAGGCTGGGATGGTCTTTCAGTCAAACAGAGGCAGCAGAGCCAAGCCTCTGTCTCTCACGCGGACCAGTCTTCTGGGACAGGCTGCTTTTGGGTACCTACCCTGAGGGAGGATGCCTACCGCTGGGGAGGGCAGCTCCTTTCTGCCAAAGCCTTCCTGCAGAGGACTTCGCTGTGAGCCAGCAGCAGGCAGTGCCAGGCAGCTGCAGGAGGCACTTGAGAAGGCATCTACATGGCTGACCACAGCATCTGCTAGGTTATGACACCTTTGGATGGAAGTGAAGGTACAGAGATGAACTTGTCTAAGCTCACAGCATTCATATGGGGCAGAATTGAGATCTCAGCCTAGGTCAACTCCAAATCCTATATTCTTTTCTCCTGGTTCAGAGCCACACAATTATATCCGAAACATTTGCATAAAAATTGAAACACTCGTTCCCTATCCCTCCATCCTTCACCCACACACACACACACACACACACACACGCCAAGTTAAAGGGAAGCTAGAAGGGCCAAGCCTAAAGTCGCAGGAATAAGGGACTAAAGAGATTAAATGAAGATGTGGCAGCAGTGGTAGGACAAGCCTAGGTCTGTCAAACTCAATTTTGTTCCAATATTAAATGTATCTTAATAAAAAGTATTTACTACTTTGCCTTAGCTCGCACACCACAGCAGGACTGACTGTTATTCTTCAGAATAACATGCTTTAACATTTGTGTATTTGCTGGGCCATCTCCAAGGGCATTTGACGGTGCCCTCTGATGGCTGCCAGGGCCTTTGGTCCCACTGATGGGGGCACATGGCCTGATTCCTTCTGCTCCAGGTCCCCTTCTCCGTGCCCTGGCCTGAGGGGCGATTGGGGAGTTTAGGATGGTTGACAGCCAGCTCAGGTCCCCTTGCTCGGCCGTTGACAGGGGCTTGCTGGTCCCTTGTGTGCAGGCCTGAGCAGGCTGGGTCTCAGCCCAAGATGGCGGTGACAGGGCTGCACTGGGCGTTCCCATTTGATTCAAGGCCTCTGAAGGCAGAATGGGAGAGGAAGCAGCTGGGAGCAGGGGGAAGCATCAGCTGGCCTAGTGCGGACACCAAAATAGATGTGGGGGTTGGTGGAGAAGGCAGGGGCAGGGGTGTGAACACACCTTGGTGAAAGCCAGCTCCGGGGGAGCCAGGAAAGGAAGAGCAGGGCTGGGTGTGGTCTAGACAAGGCCTGTCCCCCCTCAACCAGGGGGACACTGTTGGGGTCACCAGAGGCCTGTGCATTCGAACACTGCCTGGTCCCTGCTCACTCTCATCTTCCCTGTTCCCTCACCCTTCTTTACTCACTCACTTGACCCAGCATGACAAGGGGCTATGAGGGCAGGGGCAGGTCTGTTGGATTTCCCTGAGTCTTCATCACCCAGCCCATGCCTGGCATACAATATTTAGGAAGTATTTCTTAAATGAGTGGATTTCCTCATTTAATCATCCACTTTCATTCATTCAACTATTCATTCACTCTTTCATGAAGCACTTGAGTCTCCTAAAGGCACACTGGAGCTCCCAAAGGCATTTAGAGGATGAATATTTGTCCCTTGGGGTTAAAACCTGGTTGGGGAGTTTAGGATGGGCTTGGGCATGAGGGGCTCAGAGGTGAAATGAGTGGGCCACTCAGCCTGAGAGTCGAGGCAGGGGTGAGGGCGATCACTGCCAGCTGGCCTGGACTGGGAAATTCTCCTTCATGAAGCTGGACACAGCAGCAGGCAGGATTTGAGGAGGAGGAGGGGGAAAGGGCAGCCCAGATAGGAGTCAGGAATAAGTGGGAAGAGGCCATAGATCAGGTGAGGCCAGGAGGGGAGGATGAAGCATCTTCCCTGGCTGTCCTAGCAGACGGCAGCCTTGATCTCTGCAGACTGCCTGGCGAACTGCTTTCTCGAGTCTGTCTGGGCGTGGACTAGGATTGGATGTACTCGCCCAGAAGCGGCACACACCAAGCAGGGTCTGTTCTGAGGGCCTCAAAATGACCTAGAAAGTGATTTTGAAGAATATGCATCCCAGAATGAGCAGGCCCGTAGAGAGCCAGGTGTCACTGGCAACCAGTCATCACACTGGGCTGTGACGCTGCCTGAGAATGACTCATGGGCGACCAATCAGAAGGCAAATTTGGAGTGGATAAAAATGACCTCCTCCCAAAATGGAAGAGAAAGCTTCTGGTCACTCAGACCCACCCCCTGGCTCCACCTCCTGCCCCTGCCCCACCCTGTCCTCACCTATCAGGCAGGCATGAGCCTTTACATCCACATAGCCACTGAGGTCCTAGGAGTGCCAGGCACCCATGCTGCTGTGCTATGGAGATGTAAACCTCTCGGTGTCTTTCCACCCCCTGCCTGGGGGATTCTAACCAGCCACCTACTTCTCATGGAGGAGGGTCTGTGGGGACCCTGACTGAGCCTGCTGGAACGTGCCTGTGTCTAGGTGAGTTCTAACTGCCCAGGTGGGCTGTGCGGCTCATGTCCTCAGCCCCTTCTCATCCCTTCCACCTTCTCAGGAGGCCAAATCACAGGGAAGAGGGTGGGAGATTCAGACCCCTTCACCCCCGCTAATCGGCAGCCCTCAAAAAGGGGTAGGTTTCTTCGTTGACCTCTAGGAAAATGACTGCTTATCCCTGGTGAACAGGAGAAGCAACTGGGCTTGAGCTCCAATTCCAGGCTCCCAGGTAGGGGTTTGCAAAGGGCTATTCTCTATCCTGGGCCCCTGTTTGGGTCTTGCCAGGAGGCATGGACAGGGTGGCCCGGGGAAGGAGGAAGCCTGAAATTCTCAGGGCACCCTACTGCAGAAGCACCTGCCTAGGAGGAAAGGGACACTGTTATTCTCTCTCCACCAGAGCCAACCCCATCCCCCACTGCCCTTTCTCTTCCCTCCAACCCTATCCACTAGCTGAGACCCAAGTTTCCAGCAAGGGCTGAGCTTGCCTGGTTCCCTCAGCAGTCGGGATCGTTGCCTGGCTGTGTTTCTTCCATAGGAGGCAATCTTGTCATCAGGCACACTTTCCACCCCCCAGGGAACTCCCTGGGCCCTTAGCCTGAGAGGAGGTGGAGAATTTTATCACCAGAGCAAAGACCACCCACAGCAGGAGGGCAGAGAAGGGGCAAGGTTTCTGGGACACACCACTCCGAATAGCTTTGGCAGTTTTGAAGGTCACTTTTTTCCCCTTCCACCAAAGAATTTAATTAGGCTTCCATAAAGCAGTTAGATTTAGGAGCAGAACATTTTTAGCTCCCCTGCTAGGAGTGCTCATGAATATTGAAGACCAGGGAAGAAGGCAAGAGACAGGAGCGGCCAGCTCACACCCCTGCCTTGATTCCCTGGGGACTGGGACGCTTGGGCGCAGGATGGGAGCAGCTGGGTTCCTGGGTTGGGGGGCCCATGCAGCCTCCAGCAGCCCCGTGTCATTTAGCATTGGGGGTCACATCTTCTTCTATCAGTCAGGACCTAGGGAGGAGCATCCCACAGTGTGGCATGGATGGTGAAGGCAGGGTGGTGCGGGCCTGTGGGCACAGGTGGCAGCAGAGTGTGCCAGGTCTGGAAAGGCCACTGAGGACCCACTCCAAGCCATCCCCTATTAATCCCACCATCCTGGGAAGACAGGGCTGTTTGCCGTTAGCAATACCAAATGCCAAGGGCAGGCTTTGTTGGGGGGAGGGGGTTCCTGCAGCAAAAGGAACCTCCCTTCTCCAAATGGGGCATGGCTGGGTCACTTCAGAGAGCAGAGGGTGATCAAGTCAAATTGACTCCAGAGGACACAAAGATAGACTCAAACATGCCTTCTAGAGGTGTCTGGTGCGGCCCAGAAATAAGATACGCTTCCCAGAGATGTCTAACAAAGCAAGTGGACAGGCCCAAACACGCTATAGACAGTGGGTGGATTCCTAGGTCCGGAATGTGGGTGGGTGGGGAATGGTAGAGAGAAAACTGCTCCAGGGCTCAGAGCTGTACACTGCCAGCCTGAGAAACCTCCTCCAACAGGTCTGCTGTGAATGCCGGCTGGACTCAGCTTCCTGCACATTCCTACAGTGCATTCTGCTTTCCAGGCACATGCCTCCACATGGTCCCATGGGAGCCTCACTCACAGTATCCTTGAGCAAAAGATGGGGAAACTGAGGTCTTGTGGATGTCATCTCTGGTGCACTCTGGTTTCATCCCTTGCCTGAGGTCATGGAGTTGATGAACAGTAATAGGACTGGCTCTTGAACCCAGATT
Source organism: Trachypithecus francoisi (assembly GCF_009764315.1). Taxonomy (NCBI): domain Eukaryota; kingdom Metazoa; phylum Chordata; class Mammalia; order Primates; family Cercopithecidae; genus Trachypithecus; species Trachypithecus francoisi. The sequence continues at coordinate 108,198,696 of NW_022681473.1, forward strand.
CTGGGCACCCACCCAGTGCATTTTCGACTCAGTAGACACAGTTCTGCTCACAGACAAGGCGAAGACTCTGGTAATATGGCTTTAGGATATGTCAGGGGGAAGTTACCACTGTGTCTTACAGGGGTAAGCCCGGCTGCTATCGCAAAATATCCCATACCAGGTGGCTTAAATAGCAAACATTTATTTCTCACAGTTCTGGAGGTCAGGCAGTCCAAGATCAAAGTACTGGCTGATTCAGTTCCTGGTGAGGGGCCACCTCCTGGCATACAGACGGCCGTCTTCTCATGGCAGAAACAGAGCACGAGCAAGCTCTCTGGTCTCTTCTTACAAGGGCACTAATCCCATCATGAGGGCCCCACCCTCATGACCTCATCTAAACCTAATCTCCCAAAGGCAAATACCATCATATTAGAGGTCAGGGCTTCAACAGATGGATTTTGAGAGGGAAACCATTCAGTCCTTAGCTGTCTACTAGATCCCAACCCACAGGCCAGCACTGATTCCTTGTGATAGCAAGTAACACTCCTGCCCCCAACCAACCTCCGCAGCAGGAAAGTGAGGCTCAGAGAGGGGTCAGGATGCAGGGAGCCTGATTCACATACATGTTTAGCTTTATTTAGTCAGCAAATCCTGAGCACTCGCCAAGGCCAGACACCATGCCAGGTGCTTAGATCCTGGAAGTACAAGGAGCCCAAATGATATGGAATGGGAACACAGTACATCTGTGAACCTGGAAAAGGGGGAAGGCTTCCCAAAGGGATGGCATCCAAGTTGTTGGTTCTATTGCATGAAGTTCAGGCCCAGCACTGGCGGATGAGGCAAGGGGAAGGGAGGCAGCACATTTCTGGGCTCAGAGTTGGGGCTGTGCTCCTAGGTGGCTGCCTCTCCCTCCTGATTTTACTCACCTGCCCACAGGGGCCCTCCTGATCCCCAGCCCAATGCAGCATGGCAAGAGCCAATGGTTGGGTCACTGATCCAGGAGAGGAGAGGGCTGTAGGAAAGCTGGCTGGTTTTCTGGGGTGCTATTTGTGAGTTCAGTTTTTTGGTAGTACACTGAAGGCCCATGCAGCAATAAATCTGTCCCTCTGCTGAGGCTAGATTTGAACCACCGAGCAGTGTGTGCAGGGAGTCTGAGCTGTCCAGGGGCTGCCCAGCTACTGCAGCCCAATGGGGCGATGGTGTTGCCCAACCAGTTCAATTTTTTATTTGGGAAATTGAGGCCTCACCAAGGTCTTGGCATGTGTTATTCGTGAATGTCAAAGAGAATATATTTTACTCTTGGTTTCTTCATGGCCTTGCTTTGTGACCTGGAGCAGAATTCCTACCCTCTCTGGGCCTGTTGTCTCTTGATGACAGGATGATGACAAAAGCCCCAGCAACACCTGCTTCTGAGCACTTGAAATTTTTCTGCAGTCTTGGTTTCTTCATCTCAGTGAGGCCTTGCTCCCAAGCAGCCCTGCCATTTGGGCTCAGGAGCCTGAGGAGCCCTGAAGCTCCACTCAGGTCTATATCCAGGGTCCCACCTCTCCTCTCAGAGACATGTGTGACCCTGGGCCAGAGGCTTGCCCTTCAGTGTTTCCTCCAGCTCCTGAGCCTTCTGGGCAGACAAGGGCCACAGCTGCAGCTGTGGACATCCCTCTGGGTGATGTCGGGAGATGCCTACAGCTCAGATTTGCAGAGAGCAAACAGACCTCCATAGCACAGAGAGGCTCTTTGCCCACCTGGGAAGCTGCCTGTGGCTCCTATCCAGCCCTCCCCATCTGCCCTCCCCTTCTCCTGCTCACCAGCTGCGCTCCCTGGCCATCCGGCCGTCTTGCCTATGGAGGAACCCATGGCACATGCTCCCAACCTTGTCAGCTTGAAATTAAAGACTTGCTCCACGGAGCTGGTCCTCTCCAGAGACCTGCACTTTGATTATCCCCTCGGAAGGAGCAGCTGATTTGGTTTCCGCGTGGTGCTCCGGGGAGTGGTGTTGGGAGGCAGGGGAGGGGGAGGGAAGAGGCAGAGGCCTGAGGGGCTGGGGCGATGTTTGCCTTCTGGAGCACAACACCTTGCAGAGCTGAGGAACTTCTTCAGCAATGCCAGGTGTTGCCAGGAGCAAACTGACCTCATGTTTTTCAATGATTATTGTGCCGGCTTGAAGGAATATTGCTGCAAAGTGTGTTATGAGGTTGATTAGAATGGACTGATTTGATGATCCTAAGAGAAAGCCTGGGTGTGGTGGCTCACGCCTGTAATCCCAGCACTTTGGGAGACCCAGACGGGTGGATCACAAGGTCAGGAGTTCAAGACCAGCCTGGCCAAGATGGCGAAGCCCTGTCTCTACTAAAAATACAAAAAGACTAGCCAGGTGTGCGACGGGCACCTGTAATCCCAGCTACTCGGGAGGCTGAGGCAGGAGAATCGCTTGAACCTGGGAGGTGGAGGTTGCGATGAGCCGAGATCGTGCAACGGCACTGCAGCCTGGGTGACAGAGCAAGGCTTCGTCTCAAAAGCAAAACAAAACAAAACAAGAAAGAAAGAAAAGAGAAAGTATCCCAGCACATATGTGTTTGTCAAGGAGGCTGACCTCCCATCTTTGCCCTGATCTTTGCATTTCTGAAAAGTTTCTTTATAGAGTAAACACAGTTCAGTCAAGAGCCACGTCCTCTCCCCACCCATGTGGTTCACAGCCCCAAGAGGTGGGAGGGCCTCGCTTTAAGGTGCAGTGAGGAGTGGCTGCAGGTGCTTGCTGCTGGGCACGTGTGTTTTGAGTGCCTGGGTGTGTTTCTGTCTGTGTAAGTAACACAGGTGTCAACCGGGACCTATGATGCTGGTTGGAATTCCCTTTTCACATCCTAAGGAAGTTCAATGTTTTATCCTGAGATTTCTAAGAATGTCCAGAGAGGGGAGTGAGCTTGAGTTCTCGTGAGGGTCTTGGCTCCAAGCTCATGCTCGTGCTGAATTTGTTCAGCTTGTGGATACATTTCCTCTGCCCCACATACTGGTCCACGGCTGCAGTTTTGACTTAGATGTAGGATTAAATCTATCCTTCACATTCTACCCCAAAACCATCCCCGTAAGGCATTAGCGTCAGCGTCAGACTGGACTGAAGGTGCGGTGTGGGACAGAAAAAACTGTTTTGGGGGCTCAGTATCTGTTGAAAGGTAGGGAAAAATAGCACATGTAAAAGCATGAGAGACAAAAATATTTGGATTGAATTGATATAAACCACTTTTTAAAACATCTTAACAGCGTATTAAGGTATAATTTTAAAAAACTGTCCATATTTCAAGTGTTCCATTTGCCAAGTTTTGACATCTAGATCTAGATCTCTATTTAGATATACACATATAGATATACATACATTCCTGTGAACCTGAGTCAAGAGGTTCCTCTTCCCTGACACGTGGCTCACAGCCCCAAGAGGTGGGAGGGCCTCACTTTAGGGTGCAATGCAAAGAGGAGAGGCTGCAGGTGCTTGGTGATAGGCATGTGTGTCAACAAGGGCACCATCCCCAGAAGTTGCCTTCTCCTCTCACCCTGAGCAACCACTGATCACTATGAATTGGTTTGCGTTTTCTAGATGTTTCTATACAAATGGAATCATGCAGTCTCTTTTAGAGAGAGAGAGGTTTCATATCTCAAAACCTGCAAGCAGTTCCATGTTGAATATTTGACACACTCATCCTTAGAAAGTCCTCTGCCTCTCTCTTCCACCTTGGTTCTTTGCAGCACCCACCCTGTTGGGCTTTCTTTCTTTCTTTCCCCTGCCTCCACGTTTTGTCTCAATTTTAATGCAGAACAGTTCAGCCATCTTTTTGTTTCCTTGACTGTTGCTAATCCATATCCTTAGAGGCTTATCAAGGTAATTTCCTGAACAAAAGACACTTCCTTCCCTAAGATCAATTCCACTGCCAGCTGTTAGGATAATGTTTTTTATCCTCTTATGCACTGCGTGAGTGTGTGCACTTGTGTGTAAGTGTGTGCCTGAATGTGCACTGTCAGAGAGCATGTAGGAGTGTTTAGTCTGTGAACATCTCGGGGTATAAATGTTGGTGGGGCAAAGGAGGGCTATTTTTTAAAACATTTATTGGTGCCTACCTGTATCAGAACTAAGCTAAGTGCTTTTGTGTATTATCTCATTTAGTCCTCACATCAAACATGTGACAAAGGAATAATGATTTACTTTTTAACAGATGGAAAAATGAAACTCAAAGAGGCTAAATAAATTGTCCATAGACACACAGCAACTAAATGGCAGAAGCAGAGCTAAACCTGAGTCTTTTGGGCTCCAGCCTCGGTGCTCATTTCTGTGCATTGGGAATGACGAATAGGTTAACCCTGTGCCATCACCAGGTGATTGGGAAGGGCTGCCTGAAGAACTACTTTGGGAAAGGCAGCAAAGCTTAGTCTGGGCTCACCAGAAGGAATGGCATGATTGATTAGTGATGTCTGCCACGGGTATGGGTGTGGAAGTGCTGTGTGCATGTCATCCTTGCCTTATACCATGCTTCCTTGTTCTTCCTGTAATGGAAAAGTGAGTTATTATTCCTCAGCAACAGGTGATTGAAAGCGTGGGTCTCTCTAGGAGCACTCACAAGGGTGCTCTAAGTTAGCTGGCCCTACTGGATGGCTTAACTCCAACAGGGTTTCCTCTACCTTCGGTCCTCACCCTTGAGGAACTGTCCAGGGGCTGCTGGTGTGAAGGATCTCCTCAGGTTCTTCTCCAGCCCTTTCCCTGCAGGCCCGTGAGACTGCCCTCTTGTTTCTCTCTCCAGCTTCCCTGCCATTCCCCTAGTTCAATCACCATCCTCTCTCATCTGCCAGAAGCCAGCTTCATTCTTCCTTCCCTCCCTCCCTCCGTCCCTCCCTCCCTCCCTCCCCTGCTCTGTCTTTCTCTCTCTCTCCCCCTCCCTCCCTTGCTCTCTGTCTCCCTTTTTCTTTCTTTCTTTCTTTTTGAGACAGAGTCTCTCTCTGTTACCCAGACTGGAGTGCAGTGGTGCAATCTCAGCTTACTGTAACTCTGCCTCCTGGGCTCAAACGGTCCTCCTGCCTCAGCCTCCCGAGTTGCTGGGACCACAGGCACATGCCACTGCACCTAATTTTTGTATTTTTGAAGAGACGAGGTATGCCATGTTGCCCAAACTGCCTCCATTCTTGCTTCCCTATGGCCCATTCTCCTCCAGGCAGCAGGAAGTATCCTTCTAAAATGTCCTGAGATCCTGCCAGTTGCCCCCTCAGACCTCCCAGCCTACTAAGTATACACTCTAACTGCTCACCACGGAGCTCTCCAGAGTGGGCCCTGCCCTGCTCTCTCAGCTTGCACTGTTTTCCCCTCTCACAGCACCTGGGCCACTGGGCACTTCTCTTCGCAGTTTGAACACACCAAACCCAGGTTTGCCTCAGGCCTTCATGCCTGCTTAGATGCCACCTCCTGAGCCCAGGTTCCCCTGCTCGCTGGTACTGTTACTCACTTTCCTGCACAGAACTTATTGCAAGAGTACAATATGCCAGACCACAAGCTCTCCAGAAGCTGGGATTCTGTCTGTCCTCATTCTCCTTGGAGTCTAGGACAATGCCAGGCACACGGAGAGCACCAAATGTCTATGGAAGGAATAAATTCAAAGCATTTTGAGGCAAGCTTCCCCAAATTGCTTGTGAATCAGAGGAAAACATAACTGATACATAGAAGGCCAGGCTCAGTGGCTCATGCCTGTAATCCCAACACTTTTAGAAGCTGAAATATGAGAACTGCTTGAAGCCAGGGGTTCGAGACCAGCCTGGGCAACAAAGCGAGGCCCTATCTCTAAAAAATTAAATTAAATTAAATCAAATTAGGCTGAGTACAGTCACTTATTCCTGTCATCCTGACACTTTTGGAGGCTGAGGTGGGAGGATTACATGAGTCCAGGTGTTTGAGACCAGCATGGGCGACATACTGAGAACCTGTCTCTACAAAAAATAGAAAAAATCAGCTGGACATGGTGGTGAGCACCTGTGGTCCCAGCTACTTGGGAGGCTGAGGCCGGAGGATCACTTGAGCCCAGGAGGAAAAGGCTGCAGTGAGCCGAGATCACGCCACTGTACTCTAGCCTGGATGACAGAGAAATATCCTGTCTCTCTCTCTTTCTTTCTTTCTCTTTTGTGTGTGTGCGTGCATACATATATGTCTAGGTGACCTTGGGCTAGCTGTTTAATCAGCTTGGGCTTTGGTCTCCTTATTTGCAAAATAAGACATGGTGCTTGTCCCACACACACGACAGGACAGAGGGCTGGTGCCAGGGCATAGGAAGCACTGTACCTAGGCCTGGATCACCATTAGGCAAATCTTAGGAATCTGCTTGGGGGTGGGGGCCAGGATCATTTTATGTTCCTCAGGAACTTTGGTCTGGTTCCAAGTGCTCCAGTTTTGGGCTTCTGAGCTGCTTCTGTCCTTCTTCCCTGCCCTGGGGCAGAACCAGGGGCTGGAGTAGCATTTCTCATACCTCAGCCAATCTCCCTCTCCACTCTCCCTGTCCAATTCCCAGCTTCAGCTGAGAGTTTCTGTCTCCTTCATGTGCAAGAGACCATTCCTGGGCATCTTGGAGAGCTCAGATCAAAGCTGCCTGGTGCTGGCACATCCAGCACTGTGGTGAGGGAGGAGGGCTGGGTTCTGTATATTTAGGAGAAGAGTCACCACCTTCCTGGAACCTGAGGAATGGAGTTTCGGACCCTTAGGCTCACAACCTGAGAGCTTCTGGGCTCTGCCCTGCAGAGCAGCTCGGTGGGGGCACAGTCCCCCTCCTCCCAGGGTCACCTCTATTGGCCCCATTACCCACCACCTCCCACCCATTCCTCCTCTCTCCTTTGATGGGAGGAGATAGATTTTACGTCACAGAGAGGCTCCCATTAGGAACTGTAGATGGTTCTGTATCAGGCAAGAATGGCTTTCTTCTGGGGGGCTTCCCACATACTAATGGTTTCTTCTTTCTTGATTTTGTTTGTTTGTTTTAGAGACAGGGTCTCACTCTGTTGCCCAGGCTGGAGTGCAGAGCACAATCAGGGCTCACTGCAGTATCGACCTCCTGGGTTCAAACCACCCTCCCACCTCAGCCTCCTGAGTAGCTGGGACTACAGGTGTGCACCACCATGTCTGGCTTAATGATTTCTTCTTAAACGACCCCTCTTTGAGCAATAGTCTTTGGGTCTTGGAGGATTCCCAGAATGTGATCTGGAGAGACAGGCTGGCTCAGGGAGTGGGTCCACAGAGCCCTCATCACTCCCTGAGGAGCAGCTCTGCCTCTGTGGCCTGTGAGTGGGAGCCAACGCAGCCTGTGGCTAGGTGGCAATGGAGTGTCAGAGACTTGAGGTTCCACCGGGGGACAGGGTGACTGTGGGCCCGTCGTTCCCTATGTGGGCCAGTCACTGCCCTCAATCCCATCTGCTGGTAAATGGGTTGGAACATGAGGTCTTGGGATTATGTGTGGCCTAAGAGACCAAACCCCACCTAGAGAGACGGTTCTATCGATCGCTCCTTGGCTGACTCAGGTGAGCTGCTTTATGAGCAGCGTTTGCAAGGTGAGGACGTTGCGGCTTCTTCAGTTCCCTGGTTCTCAGTGCGGGCAGGGCCACTCTGACTTGGCAGCAGCCTCATTGTCACTGCCACCACTGCTACTCTTTGCTACAAAGCCACTATTCACTAGCTGTTTCCATGTCTTCCTTCACTCCTCTGTGCAGTAGATAAAACCCACTTTCCAGAGGATGATATTGAGACGCAGAGACATAAATAAAGTTGGGAATAACCAAGCCAGGGTTTGCCGTGGTGCCAGGTCCCTGCTCATTCCATATAATGCCAGATAAGATCACTCGTCCCTGGGGTCTCTGCCCTGCTAGTCGCAGAGACCCTGCCACAGGGCAGGACTTGGCATAAACGATCCACAGCGGGTAAACACATAAGACTAAGGGGCTGCCTTTCCCTAGACACCTTTGAAGAAAGGACTGGCAGCTCCCTTTGCCCCCTCCAGGACAGTGGGTCCAAGACCCCAGCGTTGCAGAGACACAGGTGCTGCCATGGAAAATGTTGTCGAAGAGCAAACTTGCTGGCAGGTGTGATGTGTTCCTTGAGAAGGTCAAAGGGCTAGCGAGACAAGCATGATCCAGAGATGCCGTAGGGACAGGCCTGAGCAAGGATAAACAACATGTTGGTTGGTGCAGCCGGGCAAGCCGAGAAAGTGAAAGTAAATAAGCAGACAGATGCTGTGCACAGGTACCAGGGGGCCGAGCTGCAGCAGGAGGGCGCCGGGGCAAGGAAACTTGCCTGTGGAAAAAGGTGGCATGTGATCAACTAGGACAGGTATGAAAGGGGGTGGGACAACTTTCAACGTTCTCATTGCTTGGAGACAAAGGAAGATGGGATCTCTGAGGCTGGTTAGAACCATTCCTCAAACCCCTACAGCTCCCAGATCCTTGTTCTGAAAAGCCCGAGAACCAGAAATAGCCTGTGCCCCTCTTGGAAGCAGAGGCAGGGTCTCTAGCCATCACGTGACAAACACAAACTTCAACATCTAAAGGCAGGGGATAAAGAAGGCACTCAACCAATCAGAAGCCAATCAACCAATCAGATGTTTCTTTCTAAAGCAGCCTTGCAAATAAGAACAAAACGTACCAGCCTAACAATAAGTCTTCCTCTGCCCTCCACTGTAGAGCAAGAGGGAGTCAAACAGTGACATGGGCCTTCTTTGCCTGGCGGAGTTTATGGGAACGTAATAACATGCCAGGGTGTGGGTCTGAGTGCCAGCCCGTTCTGCAGCCTTTGAGTTTGCCATTGTGACGACCAACTTAGTGTTTCCAAAACATCCCTTAGGACCCCAGCTAGACACGGGAAAGACCAGGGAAGAGAGACTATAGCCTTTTTAAGGTGACACCAGAGTTTCCCAACAGGGAGGTGTCACTCAGGGGTCTCCAGGGACCTCTCCAGGGACAGCAGGCTGGGTGTCAGCTGAGGCAGGAATCCATCAGCTGTAGATCTCAAGAAAATGCCTCCATCTGATTGCACTGCCAGTTCATTCGTATCCATTTAGTGTCTCCTCAGATACTGGGATTTATCTTCATTAGGGAGGGAAAGAGACACTTTCTCTGATGAGATCTGTGGGATTCCTTCACCTTCATCCTGTCTCACTCCAAAGCTGGGACAGTGGGTGGGGTATTTTGCAGAGATCCCAGCAGGAGATGGGGCCTTGTCCCTCCCTAACAGGAGTGAAGAGTCTCTGAACAAAAAAGCTCTCTGGTTTCAGTGTCTCCAGGGCTTTTCCTACGTGGAGATGAAGAAACCTTAGGAGAAGCCAAGAACTGTCCAGCCCTTGGCCTGGTGGCTCTGCCTAGGAGGCTCTGCCTAGGACACATGAGTGCCCAGTGTCCTAGGGAGGGCAGATCTATTAACTCTCTATTGCCGTGTAACAAATCACTCCAAAACGTAGTGCTTAAAACTCCGACAGTCATTGGTTATCTCTCACAGTGTCTGGTGCTCTGGAGCAGCGTGTCTGAGGCATTCAACTCAGGGTTTCTCAGGAGGTTGCAGTCAAGACCTTGCTGGGGCTGAAGCTATCTGAAGGCCTGACAGGGGCTGATGGGTCCAGTTCTATGGTGGTCCATTCATACAGCTGGAGAGTCAGTTCCTCTCATGTGGGCTCTCTGCAGGGCTGCTTGAGTTCCCTCCTAACATGGTAGATGCTTTCCCCAGAGTGAGCAATCCAAGAGGCCAAGGCAGAAGGTGCAATGCTTTCTATGACCTAGCCTTGGAAGTCACACCCCATTATTTGCACTGTATTTTATGGGTCACACAGTCCATCCCTGATCCAATGTAGGAGGGGACTACGCAGGTCTGAATTCCAAAAGGATCAGTGAGGGCCATCTTGGAAAGTGGGTACCATGGCAAAATGCTTAAGGTAGGGGTGGCATCAAGATTGAGGTTTGCCACAGGCTTGAGAACTCCAGGGAACAGGGGTAGTGGAAAGAGCACCGACCTCAGAGTCTGAGAGACCTGGGATTGAAACTGAGTCACTTACCAGCTGTGTGACTTTGGGCAAATAACCTGATCTCTCTTAGCCTCCACTTTCATATCTGCTGAAAGGATGTGATTCCTGCATTATACACCTGCCCAAGGCTTGACTGAGGGTGTTCAACGCATGGTCAATCTCAAGTGATCACCCCTTCTTTCCAGGGTCCTATCCTCCCCATGCCAAGATGAACCCCATGAGCTTTTTGGTCACCTGTCATCCACCTTCTGGGATGACTGACCGGGGCCAGGGGATTCATAAAACGTTCCTGGCACCTCCCCAGAAAAGCTCCGTGGAGTCCCAGGGGCTGGGGGCAGAGGAGATATGTCTTCTTCCTCTCCTGGTATGGTCAAAATGCCTTAAGATGAACCCCAATTTCTTTCTCCTTTGCCTGTAAGGTGAGCTCCCCACTCCAGGTGATCTCAGGCCCCTTCTCCACCATGCAGCCCTGGTCACATGGAATGAATGCTAATGCCTGCAAAAGCAGCTGCTTACATATTCCTGGAAGAAGCTGCCAGGCAGTCAGCCCCAAGTGAGGGCACTGCAGGCTGCAGGGGGTTGCAGGGAGAGGAGAGGGCAAGGGAAGGAGGTGGGAAAGAGTGGAGAGGGCAGACTCCAGGCCCCAGGGCCTAAGCTTGTGCCAAGCAGCAGAGGTGGAAGGAAGTCCATGGGCTTTGATTTCAGGGACCCCGGACTCTAGTCCTTCCTTTAGCCCATCCATTCAGTGCCCTGTGCCCTGGGCTCTGCGGAAGGTGCGGAGTTCTGGGCACTGATCATTCGCTGATCCTAGCTCCAGGGCCCAGCCACAAATGATGCCAGCCTTTGCAGAGAGCTGCTGGTTTCTGGGGGACCTCTACATCAGGGCAGCTTGGTGTGCACCCGGACCCTTGCTCCAGACTCATCCAAGTTCCAGTGGTCCACATCCATGCCTCAGCAAAGTTAGTGCATGCTAGAACCACTGCAATTCTGACCTACGTCTTTGGGAGAGTATTTGTAGTAACCCAGAAGGCTCCATCCAAGTCTTCTTGACATACTTTTCCTGAGTTCCTCCCTGGTGAATAAGACCTAGCCTGTTCTTGCAGAAGCTGGGGATGCAAGTAATTACCATTTTGTACAAAGAATTGTGGGAGCTCAGTGAAGAGAAGAGTTAGCTCTACTCCAAGCTAGTGCAGGCATGGGGCCTATCAGGGGACGTCATCCCAGAAGGGATGATATTGGAGTTGGTCCTTGAAGGGTGAATAAGAGTTTTCCAGGTGAAAAAAGAGTGAGAGGTGGGGACTAGGCAGGGAGAACAGCATAAGCAGAGTAAGGGCCTAGGGGTGTGGAAGGAAATCATTAATAGCCAGTCCTGTGTATCTGCAGTGGGAAGTTTGTGGTTCTAAGAGAGTAGGCTGGGGACGAGGCAGATTGGAGCAAGGCTGTGAAGGAATCTTCCCCAGATGAGCTTCATATCCTGTATCAGGGAGTCAAGGTGAGCTACAGGAAGTGTCTAAGAAGGGGAACGCAGCACAGTCCCAGCTCTGCTTTAGAACACCCAGTATGAGGAGGGCCTGGCTCCAGCTCTCTTCTCCCCTCCTCCTGCTGTCATTATGTGCCTGTTCTCGGCCACAACCCAAACTCACCCCATCACAGAAGGGCTGATGGAGCTGCACTGCCGAGTTAATACAAAACCCCGGCCTCGGTGCTACACCAGCCCAGGAGGGAGGCAGCCGTAACAAGAGAGGAAATTATAGATAAGAGTGGAGAAATGGCCACAGCAAGATGAAGGGAAGGCAGGCACCGGCAGAAAACAAACCAAGGTGTCAAGACAGAATCAATAACCATCACCGAGAAGAGAAGAAGATGGGATTCATTACAGAGAGGGTAAAACAGACATTACCCAGCCTGCCCACGCGGCTCGCTGCACAAGTGGAAGAACTTTCAACTCGGCAATTGCTGACGGTGGAAATACTTGACAACACAGCAACTTAGGGTTGAGGCAGGGAGGGAGGGAGACAGAGATGAGGAGGAGCAGAGAAAGAGACATACAGGGAGTCTGAGAGAGACAGCGAAGCACGCAGAGGAAGCTGGGATCAGAGTCAGATGGAGGTGTGGAAACTGGCAAGCACGGGCTTGAGCTGGACTTATTTCATGCCTGGATTATGAAGCCAGAGGTACAGGGAGACAGGGACCTCTTATTCCACAGGGAGCTAGGACAGACCTAAAAGTGTTGAAGGCATGGAAGTCAAGGAGGAAGATAAAGGCACAGAGAAAAACAGAGCAGTCTATCCAAAGATAACTCATGTCTTCTTGGTTGAGGGGCCGAGAGCTGAGCAGGTTGGCTTCAGCGCCACGTATCCTAGAAGGGGAGTGAAGAATCTGACTCACAGTGAAGGACACCAAGTGTGAACTCATGTGAATGTGTGCAAAGGAGGGGAGCCCCCCATCCCAGGTCAGGGTCTCATAGTCCTTCTCCCCCATCCACCCTCCCACTTGGGTGGGAAACTCACACTAAGCAAAGTCTTCAGACCACCTGAACTGCAAAGGGGAAGATGCTGCCAGGTTCCAAAAGGGCTGGATTCCAGGACAGCATCCTCTGCAGCTGGACCAGACAGTGGAGCAGGGTTAGGATGAGGGGGCGGGGGCAAAGCTTTTGGGGTAGCATCCAAGATGCAGTAGCAAGTATCCTGACAGGTGGGTAGAATGATAGAGGGGACAGCAGGCAGCCTCAGAGGTGGCGGGGTGGGGGGGTCTGGTACTAATGGCAAGATTCTCAGACCCTCCTGGAGAGTGGATCTGAGACTAGCAGGGCAGAGGCCCAGGTCTTGGAAGACTAGGGTTCTGGGAAGGTCAGCAAGATAGGGTCTTGCACACCCACAGTAATGTAGACACTAAGTTGTGAGTCCCAGCACCCCCCAGACCAGCACTGGGGACCATGATGGGGTAATCCAGAACACCAGGGCAGAACAGCTAAGATCTCCCATCCCTAAAACTAGACCTGGGCATGAGACAGACCTTCAGGTGGGAGAGTGAGAGGTCCCAGCCTTGGGAAGAAGAAGGCTGCAGAGGCCATGACCCAAGCAGGTACAGGGACTTAAGGCACCACCCCAGGGTGCTGAGGCTGGCTGACTCAGTGCCTGCAGAACTGGGAGCAGGGCAGCTGTGGGTAGGGGTTTGTGCACACGAAAGACCAAAGGATCCAGGAGGCAACTCTGGCTGGAATTCTGTTCCCCCACGCTTCCTGTCGCCAGGAGGTGGCACCTGATATGGCTTGCTGGGAGGATCCTAGAAGCTGTACTTGGTGCCAGTGTTAAAAGCATGTACCTGTCAGGGCCAGTCTGGAGTGTGAGCAAGATGCGAGCTGGGAGAGCATCCAGGCCCTTCCTGGTACACTCACACTGGGAGAGGATGAGGTCCTCAGGCAAGGACTTCTCCGTTCAGTCATGGCTCTCCCAGGCAGGGAGGCCAGGGAGCAATAATACCATCAGCCAATGGTGACCACAGTACACTTACTACGTGCCTGTCACTGGGTGCAATCCTTTATATGCTTTATCTTATTTGAGCCACACAAATAATGTTATGTCCATTTTAAAGAGGAGGAAACAGTTTCAGAGAGGTGGTGGAACTAGACCAAGGTCACACAGCTTTGAAATGGTAGAGCTAGGATGTGAACCCAGGCAGTTTGGCTCCAAAGCTGGACACTTCACCTCATCATGTTGTCCTTGCCTAAGGGTGACCCCCTAAATTCTTCAGATGTCTCATTCTCAAAAATGTCTGTGGAAGGCTCTACTGAGCTAGCCTGGTCATAGTCCAAATTCTCCAGGTCTCCAACGCCCAGCGTATGGCTTCTCTGCATAGGCTCGGGGTGGCAAGCCAGCTTCCCCTCGGTGCTCCAGGTCTCCCCTCTCCTGGGTAGTTCCCACTCCCTGAAAGGAGGCTGCAGGACTCTATGTCCCTGTGAGAGTAAGGGCCAGCTGGAAGCAAATTTAGTGAGCCCTGAGTCCCTAATCCATCTCTGTCTCTGTCGTTCCACCTGTGTCCCACCTATGTGTCCCTCCCACAAGGCCGTGCAAGTCCCTTCATCTATTCTTGTCTTGGTCTCTCTCCTAGTGTTCTGGTTCGTCCTTCCTTTTGGTCAATCTTTCTCTGTTTCCCTGCCATTGTCCGCTGTGTCTTTCCTCCACGTTTTGCCCCTATCTCCCTGTTTTCCTTCTATGGTTTCTGCCTGTCTAGATCTGACCTACCTCCTCCCATCTGTGGTTTGCACACACCTTGCAGAAAAGCCATGGCTTTCTGGGGCTGATTTACCTGGCAGAGCTTCTAGACCCTGGCATATCCTGCAAGATGCCCTACTCCCATGGCCAGCACCCTTCTTGTTTCCTGATCTGGGCCCAGAGCTGGTGAAACTGGCAGGGGCAGCCTAGCCAGAGCAGGTGGAGGCAGCAAAGCCATGGACTCGCCAGAGGAGCTTTCAGCGGGGTTAAGGGCTTTTAAAACAGCCCATCAGCATGGAGCCAGTATCCTTGGCCTTTGGAGTGATGGACTGGGAAAGAATGGGGGGTAGTTTAGTTGACAGCATGTTGATACTAACACAAATCTTGTTAAAATAATGAATTTGTCAAGCGTAACCATGTCTGCCCCCTTAACAGTTTAGGGTGCAATGCCTGTGCCTCTTTACGCCCACGCAAGGGCGATGCTGAAGCCCAGTTTCCAACCCATGACTGCCCTGAGATGGCAAATCCAGACACACCCTCCCCATCCTGGGCCCCAGGAGGCCCTGGGCCTAACGAGTGTTTGGAGGGGCAGGACCAGACTTGCTGGCACTCAGGTCTCCTGCTCTTGTCTGGTCCCTGTCTGGACTGCTCCTCCTGAGATGTCTACATGGCTCGCTCCCTCAACTCCCACAAGTCCTTTGCTGGCATGTTGCTCTTGCAGCTTGGTGGTCTCTGAAAAGACCATTTAAAATTGACCCCAACCTGGCCATCCCTCCACTCCCCCTCTGCCGTGCATCTCCCTCCCTTGTTTACTCAGTCATTGCTGTGTACTGACACCTGCATGTAATGGTCATGGGGACAGGGATTTCTGTCTGTCCTACTGTACTCCCAAACCTCCAATAGTATTTGGTACATAGTAGGTGCTCAACACAGACTTGTTAAACACTCATTTGCACCTGGGTTGGGAATTTTGGTGTACCACAAGGAGGGTTTTGCAATCTTTATCTGTTTTTAGACATGTTTACTTTTCAGAATGTAGCTCCTTTTGTGTTTTTGATTTCTAATTCACACTCAACCTCTTATTCCCACTCTGTACTGTTTAGGATAATATAAATGATAATAAAATGTGGGAAATAACCTAAATATCCAATAATAGGGATTAGTTGGAAACATACAGAGTCTTACAAAACAGAATGTATAATAAGATTCTATTTTTGTAAACTAAATCTGTAGATATATAGATATTTATTTCTCATTATTTGGCAAGAATTTTTTTTTTGAGACACAAGTATGGACATTAATAGCTACCTGGTGAAAAAACAGCTTCTGGATTCATAGAGTTTAGGGAATGGCAAAGTTTAAATGGGCTTCCTACCTGAGGCTCTCTCCAGAGCTTTACATTCATTTACAATGACTACAGTAAATATTCATTACAATGAATACTACAAAGCTCCAAGGAGACAGTAGAGTGTACAGCATTTTTTGAAATTTGACCAGGTGTGTTGCTGCTGTTTGTGTTCTTGTTTTACAGCTCAATGGACGAAGTTCTAGAACCTTCTTTGGGAAGTGGTAACATGCACATGCTGGGAAGAAAGCAGAGGTGCAGGGGCCCAGGTATTCTCAGTGGCTGCATCTGAATGGGGGCTTACGCGTCTTCATGTTCTTTGTGCTTGTCTGTATTTTCTATAATGTGCATTTTATAAGTTAAAAGAAGCACAGCCAGGTGCGGTGGCTCACATCTGTAATCCCAGCACTTTGGGAGGCCGAGACGGGCAGATCATGAGGTCAGGAGATCAAGACCATCCTGGCTAACATGGTGAAACCCCATCTCTACTAAAAATACAAAAAAAAAATTAGCCAGGCATGGTGGCGGGCGCCTGTAGTCCCAGCTA
This sequence comes from Trachypithecus francoisi, assembly GCF_009764315.1. NCBI lineage: Eukaryota > Metazoa > Chordata > Mammalia > Primates > Cercopithecidae > Trachypithecus > Trachypithecus francoisi. The sequence goes on from NW_022681473.1 coordinate 108,214,797, forward strand.
CTCGGGAGGCTGAGGCAGGAGAATGGCATGAACCCAGGAGGCGGAGCTTGCAGTGAGCGGAGATCGCGCCACTGCACTCCAGCTTGGGCGACAGAGCAAGACTCCGTCTCAAAAGAAGCACAACCCAAAGACAAAACTATAAAAAAAATCTGGAGTTTTTCAAATTGGGGTTCTCCTCTCTTCTTTTTAAACATTTCTAATTTGTTTTCAACCTGCTCGGCTCAGCTTTCTTGGCAGTGTTTTTATAATTTTTTTATTTTGAAAATTAGTTGTAAATGAACTTTTCCAACCAAGAGCTCGTGCCTTTTTTTTTTTTTTTTTAATGACCAGTTCATTATCTTGGCCCAGTAGTCATTTCTGGACCAAATCAAGCAGAGAGATGGGAGGAGGGACTTGGAGTGGGAGGTAAGAGAGAGAATAAGAAAAAATAAGGTAAGAAAAAGACAGGGAGCAAGAGAGGCAGAGGCAGAGACCAGAGAGGTGAGATGGAGTGGGAGGAAGAGAGCGAGTGAGGAGGAGAACTCAGAGAGACCAAGAACTCAAAGAGAATTTGGAGCAAATGAGAAGCAGGATGAGGAGGAGGGACATTGACCAAACAAACACTCATTCAGCCCTTCCCATGGACCAAACGCCAGGTGAATGGGGTCGGGACGCTTGACCTCACAGAGATTGCAGAGATCACAGCCAGCGGGGGGAAGAGGGGTAATAAACCATTTCCAAAGAGGTTTTCGTGTTGTAATGCAGGGAGCCCGCAGAGCTCTGGGGCAGCTCTCCAGCACAGCTCCAGGGTGCGGCGGGTCACAATGCCGCTGCAGGAGCCACTCTCTGATCTGCCCTTTCTCCTAGAGGAGAGAAGCTGGGGCCTTGGCTCCTGTGTTTCCACTGGAAAGGCTTTGGGGCTGCCCAAAGGGCACGAGCTCCCTGGTTGGGGGTGGAGAGGGCTGGGCCCCTTGTCTGTCTGGAAGATGCATACGTGTCATATGCGTCGTGCACAGGCAACGCACACTGTTTTTGCAGAGACTGTTTGTTATAAACCGATAAAAATAGATTTTTTTTTTAAGAAATGCTCTTATTCACATGCTTTTCATAAGACTGAAAATGTCAATTGCCTACACCAGAAAATATATATTATTACTTCAATGTGGCGACTAGTGGAGATTACGCAGGGGCAAAAGCAGCCCCCATGCCTACCCCTGGACACAGCCTGAGTCAGGAATCTGTGCATTCGTTTCCTGCTGCAAGCCAGGAGCAGGGATGAAAACGGCCTCTGGAGGCCCCTTTCCAGCCTGCACATCCTTTAATCTGCACGATTTGGCGGTGGCCAGCACCCAGCCTGGGCTGCACCCCCGCCAGGCCCCCTGTCTTCCTCCTGCCCTCATCACAGTTTCTGGGCCGCACTCCTGGTGGGAGGATGAGCAGCCTGCGGCTAATCCCCGATGAATATTTCATGCTTCTGATGGAGGGCCTGGGAGGGGAGGCTCACTGAGGGCTGAGTGTGGAGGGAGAGCTGGAGAGGTCCGGGAGTCGCTTCGTGCCTGAGGATGAAGGAGGGTGTTGATGAGAATGGGGAACAGCAGCCTCTCGCATAGACCACCCCAGGCCCAGGGAATCTTCAGAGGCCATAAGGCAGCGGCTTCTCCTGCTCAGGACCTGTGGGCAGAAGGGAGCAGGAGAAGCGAGGCAGCCGCTTTCAGCCCTGCCCAGCGCCTAACACCACCACCTCCCCCAGGAGCCCCACGCACCAGCTCTTAACTGACCTTCAGAGTTTACAGTCCAGACGGAAAGGCAGGTGTTAAATGCACAAAGCAATAAATACAAACCTGGCAGGGACCTTGCTCTGAGGAAGTAGAGCATGTCACAGAGGAGCCAGGTGAGAAGGGGAGGGCTCGAGCTCCCCGGGGAGGGGCAAGCCTGTGCACAGGCCTGAGATGAGGCATGTAGCTTAGGGTCCAGGCTCTGGAACCAGATTTCTGTCTTCAAATCCTGGCTGCATCATCCCCCATGACCTTGGCCAAGTTCCTTTTCCATACCTTCATGCCTCAGCTTCCCCCTCTCCCAAGTGGTCATAATCGTGTCTACTTCACTGGGTTACCAGTTAGGAGTAATTGAGCTCATGCAGGTAAAGCTCCTGGACTGGTACTCAACACACAACAGGTTCTCAGTAAAGGTTAAACAGTAGCACAGTTATTGATATTATTTTACCTGCCAGGAGGAAAATGTTTGTGAGCCTAAGAAGAGGACCTGCCCCCTGAAAAACTGGGCTGGATACACCTGCTCCTTCTCCCCTTGCCTGGTTCTCATGGCCCCTTTCTGCTTTGGGTGGACAATCAACTGCACATGGCCCAGGGGCACCAGGGAGGACGCGTTGGAAACGGGACGAGGGCACAGCGCCCACCTTCCCATCCTGCCCGGAGGAGCCCCGGCTGGCAGCTTGTGACAGATGGCAGTGCTTTGAACGACGACTTCAATTTTAACTATTTTCGATAATCCAGCACCCAAAAGCCACATACTTTAAAACTGTCCCTGGATCATAGATCAGCCCAAAGAGACCAAGTCCAGCTCAGTTAATAACCTCTGGAAACACCATCAATCACTGGGAGAGCCTCTCCTTAGGGCTCTGCATACCAACTCCTGGCAGAGATGAATGAACGGACCACTGTGCTTGGCAATGGCTCTGCCTCTCGGGCTGCTTGCATCTCGCCTTCTTGCACTAGAACTTGGACTTTTTCGAGCTGACCCCAGAGTGGAGATAGGAGTCAGGCCGCTGGGCAGGAGCAACTGAGTGGCTGTCACTTGGAGACAGGAGGCTGTCTCTGCCTGCCCTGCTCAAGGGAACCCCTCCCCTTCTTCCTGATCTCTTGTGGCCTGGTGGCCTCTCGTGGCCTGGTGGCCTCTGTAGCCTCAGGTGGGCTGGCCACAACCCCAGATGGCCTCAGCTACTCCTGCGGGAGCCCCTCTAAGAGTCTGCTCCCTGGGGAACCATCACAGGAGTCATGGAGAACACAGCGTGCTTGAGCAATACCTGCTTCCCGTTGGGTGGGAGCTGCCACAGGCCTACAGCCACGCCTTGGACAACTTTGTTCCACAGAGGCTGGGCCCTCCCCTGGAAGCTGGCTGACCAGGAACTACATCCTCTCTAAGGGCGACACCCTGAGGCCTATGAGTTCCTCCTTTTGCTGGCTGTCATACCCAGCCCTGCTGCCTGCCACTTAAGTACCCGGCCCACACACCCAGCCTCCTAGTCTGTCACCTCCTGCTTCTCCCTTCAGTCCTCCCTGCACACCGTGCCAGAGGCCTCCCTGAAGCCTGATCACATCACTCCTGTTCCTAGATCCAAGCTTCCTGGCCTGGTGTTCAATTCCAAACCAACCCTGCCAGGGACACTGTCCCTGTTATGTACTCTTCAGCCCAAACTCTTGGCTCAGGCCCAATGAATCATTCCTCCGTCACCCACCCCACCTTGTGCATTTCAGCCTTTACTCATTACATGCATGAAACCTCCTCTCTGTCCTCTCCACCTATTAAAATCCTACCCATTCTGGATTTTTAATTTTTATTTTTTATTTTTTTGAAGACAGAGTCTCTCTCTGTCACTAGGCTGGAGTGCAGTGGCGCAATCTCAGCTCACTGTAACCTCCGCCTACCAGGTTTAAGCAATTCTCCTGACTCAGCTTGCTGAGTAGCTGGGACTACAGGTGTGTGCCACCATGCCCAGCTAATTTTCACCATGTGGACCAGGATGGTCTCGAGCTCTTGACCTCATGATCCGCCCACCTCAGCCTCCCAAAGTGCTGAGATTGCAGGCATGAGCCACTGAGCCCGGCCTAAAATCCTACCCATTCTGTAAGTCCCAGGTGAAGTCTCACCTCCTCCATGAAGTCCTCCTTGACCACTCCAGTCCCTACTTCTGGAACTAATGGCATGCACTGTCACTAATATAGCCCTAGGCACTGGGCATTGGCAATTTTGTATTCCTAGGTTCATGCTTGACTTACAAGCCCTGACTTACATGTCTTTGAATCCTGCAAAGTTGTCCGTTTCTTTGTATCTTCCACCCCAGACCTATCTTCGCATGTCCAGGTATTTCCCAGGCTTCAAAGCTGCCTCCTTTGGAATCCATGCTCTTGGGAGGGTGATGGAATGAGATGAACAGCTCAAGAGGCAGGAACCATGCTGTCCTCTTCACTCCTGTGTTCTCAGTGCCTCACACGAGCCTTTTGTTCAGAGAGCAGACGAAAGTTACTGCCTGGATTGGATTGCTTCGAACTTCATGTTCACCTGTTCAGTGGCATGTGTTGCTTTCTGCCTTATGTTATAAATGATATTCTCACTCTCATCCTATAACCTACTCAACATCTTGTTTCCCCAACAACATCTAAGAAGGTACCTTGCTGCAAATGCCAAACACTTGGATGAAAGCCTGGATGAAGTCTTCTCCGGCCACCCTGGGAAGTGCTCTCTGGCCTATGGTAACCTACAGGTGGAACTTGAGGTATGTTGTGCCACCTGGGCTTGGTAAACAGCCCCTCCGTGTGTGTATATACCGCATTTTCTTTATCCACACATGCAGGTGGACATTTAGACTGCTTCCTCATCTTGGCTATTGTGAATAACATTGCAGTGGAATATTACTCAATCTCAAAAAAGTAGGCAATCTTTTCACATTCAACAAAATGAATGAACCTTGAGGTCATCATGCTGAGTGAAACAAACCAGTAACAGAAAGACAAATACTGTATGATCTCACCTATATGAGGCATCTAAAGTAGCTAAACCCACAGGAGCAGAATGTGGAGTGGTGGTTACCAGGACCTGGGAGGAGGGGGAAATGGAGTTACTGTTCAAGGAGAATTGATGTTCATAGAGTCAGTCATGTAAGATGAGAGAGTTCTAGAGATATAGATAATTGTGCTTATTGTTAATGATAACGTATTGTACACATAAAATTTTGGTGAAGAGGGCAGATCTCACGTTATATGTGTTTTTCATAATAAAATAGTTTCTTTTTTTTTTTTTTTTTTTTGAGACGGAGTCTGGCTCTGTCGCCCAGGCTGGAGTGCAGTGGCCGGATCTCAGCTCACTGCAAGCTCCGCCTCCCGGGTTTACGCCATTCTCCTGCCTCAGCCTCCCGAGTAGCTGGGACTACAGGCGCCCGCCACCTCACCCGGCTAGTTTTTTGTATTTTTTTAGTAGAGACGGGGTTTCACCATGTTAGCCAGGATAGTCTCGATCTCCTGACCTCGTGATCTGCCCGTCTCGGCCTCCCAAAGTGCTGGGATTACAGGCTTGAGCCACTGCGCCCAGCCTAGTTTCTAAAGGAATTAAAACTATATATATTAAAACTATCCCACACTGTACCCCTCTGGCCCCAGGATTATTCTTCCCCTAGTTCTTTCTGCCCAGAACCACCTGAAGACTGGCAGCTGAGTGTTCTGAAAAAAGCTCTAAGCTTGGGGGAGGGAGATCCAGATTTCTTGACTGTACTCCTTATTGACTGTGTGATGCGTGCAAAATACTTAAATTCCTTTCCCCACGTTTCCTTATCTTTGAAAATGGAGCACATAGAAATACCAGTCCTGGCTACCTCGCAGAGTTTCTGGGAAAATCTAATGAGCTCATGTTTGAGGAAGCGCATTGTGAATAATAAAACACGATACAGGTTGCTATTATTATTCCAGCAAAGTTTCTGGCCAGATGGAGGCTGGGGGGTCAGAAGCTGTAGTAGCTCTTTCTGTTTACTCATTTGAATGAGGAACCATTAAGGTTGCTGTAGAAAGTGGTCCTGGAACTTGAGCCACCTGGGGTGTTGTGCTTCTGTTAGGATTGGCTTCAGCTACCAGTGACCAACACAATGGGGGCTTCTATAGATGAGAGTCGAGATTTCTCTCAAGTGAACACCTGGAGGCAGCAGGGAATGTCAGGACTCTATGATCCTGCCCACTGGCTGTTCCACATCTCTATGGTGTAGCTCTGTCTTCACCGTTCAAGACAGCTGCCATCATATCCATGTCCTGGGTGGCTTCATGGGGAAGAGACAAGTAAGAAAGGGCAAAGGGCACATGCACCAGCTGTGTTTTAAGGAAACCTCTTGGAAGTTCTGACGCAATAGTTATGCTTGCACACCATTGGCACTTGGTCACATAGCCGTGCTTAGCTGCAAAGGAGGCTGTGCAGCCTTCCTCTGGTGGCCACGTGCCCAGGGAAGTTCTATTGCTTTAGAATAAGAGACAAATGAATATTGAAAAGAAACTAGCATGTCTGCTGTGGGATGTAGGGCAGTTGGGAGGGGAGGAGAAGCTGGGCAAAATTCCCCTGTTTTTCGATTGGATCCTAAAGCCCTTCATGACTGTGTTTCTTTGAGCCAAAGACCTGACCAGAAGGTGACAGTTTAGACACTTGGTGTCAACAACTTCCTGCCATTCTCTCCCTGCCCACAGGCCAAGCAGCCACCTGGATGCCCCAATTTCAGGACTGAGAGTTTAGAAATAAGCAATTTCACTGTTTTCCTGCCTCCAAGGAAAAAGTGGCCAAATTATGTTTCCTGATAAAGTAGGAAATAAGTAAAGGTAATAAGCATTGTTTGGACACCTATCTCTAGCTGTCTGTCTGTCTCTCTGCCTTTTATGACGGATAGACTGTGAACTCATAAGGCTACCTGAGCCCTAATGAGTTATGGAAAAGATGCCTGAAAAATCATAGCACCAAGTACTTTTTACATGTTATCTCTGTTTTACAGATGAGGACACTGAAGCACCGAAAAATTAAACACCTTGTCCAAAGTCACACAGCCAAGCTGCAACTGAGCCAGGTGTGAACTTAGTGTCTTGCCTTCATAGTTCCCATTCTGAGCAGCACCCTGGACTCCCTGTGTACACCTGCCTGTGTGTCTTACTTATCACATGTGGCTCTGCGTACCTCCCCCTCTGCCTGCCTCGATGGCTCCAAACCAGCCCTTTTTCTAGACCAGGAGGTCCTTTCCCAAGCCCTGTATTTTTCAACATTCTTGTTACAATTTGCTTCCCCCACAAAGCCTCCCTTTACTAACCCACTTGGTCTGGCCAGTGTGAACCCCTCTGTCGTCCCCTTCCACCCTGTGTCTGTCACCCTGCCCAGCAGCAGCTGTTGGGCCCTAGTTCACATGTTTCAGTTGTAGGTGTCCTGTGTATTTTCATGTGTCCCTCTCCCGTCTTCCCATCCTGGTGGGCATCACTGGGCTGCAATTACGGTGTGAGCTCTGCTCTCTCCTCTCTCTGCCCCACACACATCCCTGCTCCTCTGTGTGCATCTCCCTCCTGCTCCACCCCAAGGACTACACTCCTCTAACCATCCTCTCTCTGCCTAGACCTAGAGCCCACCCTGGCCTCCCCCTGACCCTTTCCCTGAGCCCTTAAAGATGCTCAGGTCATCCCATGTGGTGAAACAAAGCTCTTGACCACCAGGATTCCTTTCTGGCTAATACCCTCTCCTTTTCCTCCCTTTGCTCAGTCAAGTTTTTTGAACGAGTGGTCCTTACTTGCTGTTGCTTTTCTGCTGCTTCCCATATCTCCTCAACCAGCGTAGCCTGGCTTCTGCTCTTGCATGGCAGCCTCGCATCCAGCCAAGGCCATGGGTGGTCGCCATATGACACACCAAATGGGCCCTCCTCAGCCCTTATCTTTCTGTTACTGCCCCTGGCATTTGACACTGTTAACTGGTCCCTTCTTCTGAACAACTTGATCCTGCCTTTATTACCATGACACCCTTGTCTCTTGGTTTTCTTTAAACATCCCTCACCAGTTTTTCTTAGTCATTTTTTCTTATTCTCTTTTCTTACATGTCCACACTCCCCAGGGCTCTGACCATTTTTCCTCTTCTGTTCTCATGCTACACCATCTTCCTAGGTGATTTACTATACACCTATTACTTTAAATGACACCATCGTGCAGCAGATCTCCATTTCTGGTGTGCTGCTGAGACCCACACCTGTGTATCCAGCTGCCTGTCGGCCACTTCCTCCTGGATGTGCATGTCATCTCAAGCTTGGCGTTTCTAAAACCAGCTCCTCACCTTCACTCAAACCTGCTCGGCCTGCTGCATTTCCTTCTCAGTCAGAGGCATTAACAACCACTTGGTCATTGAGTCAGGAGCCATCTGGTTCCCTCCTGTTCCCCTTCCCCCGACTCAGTCAGCCTCCAAGTCCTACCAACTCTGTATCTGCATCTGAATTTTTTCTCCATCATCCCCAACTTTGCCTTCCTAAGTGACGACATGAAGTTCCCAAGTCACCCACTGTCCCCGTGGTTGTCCCTCTCCATTTCTTTTTCCACCCAAAGTGACCCCTTTACAAATTCAAATTCAAACATTCACACATTCAGTGAATGTTTCTTGGGTGTCTCTTAGGCTCTAAGCATAACACTTATGTCCTAAGTGTTAGCAATACAGAAATGAATGATACAAATAGACTCTTTCTTCCTGATGGAATTTATCTTCTAGTTGGGGCGGTAGGGGTGGGAGAGAACAGACAGCAAGCAAGTGAACAAGTAATTCTATGTCAGATGATGGTAAGTTCTAAGAAGGAGAATAAAGAAGGATAAGGGGATAAGAAGTGACCATGAAGCAGTGCTGTTGTGGAAGGGCTTGGAAAAGATGTCTCTCCAAAGGTGACATTTGAGCAAAGATAAAGGAAGTGAGAGAGTGAGCCTTGTGGGTGTCCGGGGGCTGCTGGGAAGAGCATTCCAGATGGAGGGAACTGTGTGCTTTCTGTGTTTGAGGAGCAAAGAGGCCAGCATAGCTGGAGAGGAGGATGGACAGAATGAGGGTAGAGAAGTGGTGGGGAGGGCAGAGAACAAAGGATCTTGTAGACCATTTTGAGGACTTTGGCTTCGACAGTGAGTGAGGTGGAAGCCATCTGAAGGGGGAACAGAGGCCGGCAGGATCCAACCTTCACCTTAGATAGGTCACTCAGGCTGCTGCTGCAGAATAGTCTGCAGGAAGATCAGTTAGAAGGCAGGTGCAAGAATTCAGGTCACACAGGATGGCAGCTGGACCTGGGCCACAGCAGTGGAGTGGTGAGAAGGGTCAGATTTGAGGGATGTGTTTTGAAGGACAGTTGATGAGGAATTTGTGACAGATTGGATATGGAGCACAAAGAGAGAGGAGTCAAGACTGATTCCAAGGACTTGTGACTGGATAGCTGGAACTGTGGAGTTGCCACTTTCTTATATGAAGAAGACAGAGGAAGGTTTGGCCAGTGGGCAGGCAGAGTATGGTTTGGACAGGTTAGGCTTTGGAGACCTTAAACTCAAATGGGGATGAACTTGGATACTCAGGGGAGGAATCGAGGCTGGAGATGTGCCTCGCTGCTGAAAGTCCCTGAATGGCCCCCCTTTGCCCTAAGGTCAGCATTTACCCTGAGAGAATGGGGTAGAAGAAAGGGCTATCCCAGGAAGAGAGAGGGAGGGAGTTGGAAAAGTCAGAGGATCAAGTAAAGCCACTAGGAAGCAAAATCCAGCACCAACGAAGGGAGTTGCCATAGGTTATCAACACCACAGGGGGCAGACGCAAGCATAATATTCATTTCTATTTGTCTAACAGTCTCAGCTCGGTTTTTGTGACTTCTGGAAAGCTTTTCCCACCTCTCTACGTAGGTTAAGTCTCTCTGTTATAAGCTTTTATAGCACCAGGTGGGTAGCACTTGCCGTAATTTACACTAGATGTTTATAATTTTTAAAAAATTACATTGATATTACATTTGATATTTGTAAGTTACCATTGCACATTTAATTATTGGATTCATGTTTGGCTCCTCTATTAGACTAAAGCTACATAAGGGCAGGGACTATTTCTGTCTTGTTTTTTGCTGTGATGAGAGAATGAATGGATTCTTGAGTGCCCAGAGCCTGGAATCCCAGAGGCAGAGGGAGAAAATCAGAGTGGTTGAGGTCAGAGGCAATTGTCTGGAATTCATGTCGCAGTGCAAGACTGGTTTTTATGGGTCAGCCAAGGCGGAGGGCATGGGTGGGGATGGGGTGAGTGGACAGAGGGCCCCAGGCATGGCATTCATGACCCTCCCTGGCCTGGCTCCTTCCTGCCCTCCAGCTTCATCTCACCCCTTCTTTTTCTCCATCTCTGCATTCATCTTTATAACCCCCAATGGATTGCTTGTAGCTCACATATATTTGCTATTTCACACTCCCAGCCATTACTCACACTCTTCCCTCTCAACCTTCTGTTCTCATCCACAGTGAATTATTGCTTATCTTCAAAACTACACTCAGATGTCAGCTCCTCCAGGTGGCCTTTCTTAATCCCCCCAGACTTTCCCTCTTTCTTCTGCTCTACACATGACAGGGTCATTATATGTAAAGTAACAGGCTGCTCTCCAAAGACAAGGGCCGTATTCCAGTCATCACTACGCCCCCAGCACCCAGCATAGTGCCCAGTACAGAGTAAGCGCTTAACAAATGAGCAAATGAGTGATGAATGAATAACCATCTACCCCAGATTCCCTGAGGCAGTATAGATGTCATCTGGCCTGTCCCATCACCCCCTACACCTATTCATAGTTGTCACACCATGAGTCCTAGTTTTTCTCCTGAAAATTGTGGTCACTGCAGAATAGTGCACTAGTTCCCAACCTAAAGTCCTTGGACCCCCAGGGAAAGCAGTAATAAGTCTCAGAGAGCTTCTGTCGATGTCTGAAATAGCTCACAGAAATCATACTGTTATCTGCACTCAGGCTGCACAGCCTAACTAAAACATCAGGTTTCTCTGCTTTTAGCTGGGATTGTGTCACCTCGGTGGCATGCTAACAATGGTTATCTTGCGCGACGCGGGAGTGCAGATTGGCTGGGAATGACATCATAGGAGTCCCTGGGGCCGTTGGAAGAAAAAACAATAAATGGGGTCCCGGGAATTTAAAAGGTTAGAGCCATGATGATGGGGCATGGAGCTCTGGGCTCAGAATTAGAAGACATGAGAGCCGGGCATGGTGTCAGTTGAGCGAGCCACCCAGCTTCTCCGGAAAGTGAGAATAATCACATCTACCTTGAAGATCAAATTAGGTCAAAACATCTCCAAAATGGTGTAGCACCAAGCAAGGGACAGCTTTACACCTGGCCTGGGAGGTCCTCAAGGGGTACACGGGCAGCGGTGGAGGGAGATGACGTGTGCTAAGTCGGAGCGGGGTATATGGAGGGGAGAGGAGTTGGGTGGGAGTTGGGGCAGTCGGGGCAGTCAGGTGGGCACCAGATGTGAAGGGGCTGTAAAGTTCACGCTAGGAAATTGAACTACATGGTCCTTTTGGTATCAAGAAATCCAAAGTTGCTATTGGCCCTCAACTAAAATGGAGGAAGGGACTAGAAGGTGTGGATCCTAATGCCCCTGCCCCTATGGGTTTGAACACGGACTCCATGCCTAGCCCACCTCCTTCAGTGTCACTTTCAGGCTGTGTCTCTGAAGGTTCCAGCCCAGCTGTGGCTTCCCACAGGTGGAGCGCCCTTGAGTCCTGGCTGCTTGAGAGTATGCATTCCTGCTGGGCGATGCTCCCAGCAACTGGCCAGGTCACAGGGTCCAGACCTTGGCACCACGGTAATGAGGGCCAGATGGACACTGAGCCAGACAGAAGCCCCTGTGGGCAATGGGAGCCCTTGGTGGGCGCGTGACTGCGTTCCGGCTAAACCCCAGAACAGGGCCAAGGTAATATCATACTTGAGGGCTGCCACCTCTGCCACCACCCCCACCGCCTCCCAAGCTTCTCCTGAAAAGCCTCCACTCCTCAAGATCAAGGGAAAATGCTCCCTTCATGGGGAATCTCTGCCCTCCCCGAGTCCCAGCTTGGAATTAATTCATCGCTCTCTGCGCTCCCACTGCAGGTGTTGCAGACACCTCTACTTCCTACTTATTTCGTTGGGCTTCACATTTTGGTGATTTCCTTTCTTGCCTGTCTCCACCAGGCTGTGTGTGAGATCACCTCTCATCTACAGTCGCTCTCCCGCCCCTGATGCCAAACCTGACTCCTGCGGCGGGGGCCCCAGAAACGTTACTGACCCAGGGAGAAAGTGTCTTTGATGGCCAATTCTCATGCCCAGTTCGATCCTGCCTGGTGTTCATTTGTCTGAATTGAGTGCCCCGCTGGCCCCTTTGTGTCCTCTCAGTGTGAACAGGGATAAAGGTTGAAACAGCACCCAGAGGGCTCCTTGAGAGAGTTTCCATCAAAGCATCCAAAGATATCTCTGGGGAAGACACAACGTGGAGGCAGCCACAGAGAAATGAATGTCCTATCACTAAAATTTCCAGAAAAGGAGATGATGTCAGCGCTGCCCTTAGGCCCTGTTTTGTACCTATCAGATTTTTGGAGACAGAAAGCCCTTCGAGATGGCTTCTCCCCTACTCAGCCCATCGGAGTCGCCAAATTGCTCTCCTCTCCACCTGGAGTCAGGGGAACCAACAGAAGCCTAGAGTGCTCCTTCCGGAGGGTGGGAGCCTGTCTGCCACCCCCTCCGTGGGTGGGGCCAGTTTCTGGCCTGCTTCTGCTGGTGACCGTGCTGCTCATTTTTTTAGCAAACAAGGGAGTGTCTGGCAGCTGCTTTGTCTCCCTGTGGCCCCTCCAAGTCACTGCTCTGGAAAACACTTGCCTCTGTCACCAGGCTGCACCTGTAAATAAAGCAGAAGATAAAAGGGGCCTTTCTGTTTTTCAAACTGTGACAGGCACATCCCAGCAAATTACCTTCATGTTTTTTAATAGAAGTAAAAAGGTTTGGGTGGCTTGCGTTGCCTGATACAGAAGCACTTTTCTCTCATTCAAGCCGCCGCAGATGGGATGATGAACGCATTTTTATCTCCGTCTCTAAACAAAGCACAAAGAACCTGGAGTTAGACAAACTTTCCTTTACGGCATTTCGAGGACAGAGCTGGGAGTGGTGAAAAGCTCTTGGTGCTTGGGAACTGAAGGCGGGGGACTTGTTCAGGCTAGAAGCGTATTTGCTTCCTGTATGCAGAGACCCACTACTGTATTTCAATCTCAGTTTATTTATCTACAAAATGGGGGTAAGGGACCCTATTTCCAGGTTTGCTGAGAAAAGCCCTGGCCCAGCTTGGCCGCATGGAAGGCATTCAATAAACCTCGCTGAAGCCCATCCCGGCTGTTACCTGGCTGTTCATACCACTTGGCCAAATGTACCCACCAACAAGCAGCCATTCAAGGGCCCCCTTCCCAGTGAGGAGAAGGCTGGGGTCGATCTCCACAGCCTGCTGGACACATGCCTGTGTGTCTGGCCACTGGGGCCCCTGCCATGCCCTGCAGCCCTTCCCAGGGACACGGAAGTTGGGGTGCCTCCCTCCATCAGCCCCGCCTCCAGGCTGTCACTGCGCCTCTCTCATGCTGCTGTGTGGTTATTTATCCACACGTTTCTCCTTCCTCAAAAACTAGGAGAGAAAAATCACAGAGGGCAAGTCTCATCCCCTGTGGATATTCTTATCCTCAGTGCCCTGTGCGGTGCCTGGCACACAGTAGGCGTTCAGAGCACATTTGTGGGTGAGTGAGTGGCTCAGAGAAGCTCCATCCTCACATGCCTGGGCTGAGCAGGGAAGCAGGCTCCCAGAAAGCAGGAGGCTCCACAGCCCAGAGCAGTGCTGGGCCCACCCCTCACCCAGGCTCCCCACCTTCCGTGTGGCTGGACTGGGCCGGGCCTGTGCCCGTGTGTTCCCAACAAACCTGGAAATAGGGCCCATACCGCTATTTTGTAGATAAAAATAAGTTTGTGAAACTGGTTTTGTAACCCTTGGCTCCTCATCCACCTCAGGGGTATAAAATTACCACAAGAGGCTCAAGAGGCCTGGGGGCTCCCTCTGCAGTGAGCTGCCTGTGGATGGAGGGGGCTGCCTCCCACCCCCTAACCATGAGGGAACCTCAAGGGAGCTTGGCTGAGGCCTGAGAAAATTTAAAGGAGAGCTAGACTGCCCAAGAAGGCAGGGCAGAGAGGGTGGGGGCCCCACAGGCTTCTCTCCTGGAGTTTGGCAGGGCAGGGAGGGAGTCTGTGTCCTGCTGGCTGGGGTGGATCTCCCAGCGGGATGCCAGGAACTCTGAAGGCCTCATGTCAAGGCCAGAGGCAGGGGCATGCCCTCTTCTTCAAGGCTGGAGAAGGTGGATATTCCTCAGCAGCCTTGCTCACATCAAGGGAGGTATAGGTGAGAGAACCCACACAAGCCCAGGGCAAGAGATAGACTTGGCATGTGGAATTTGCCAGGCCCACAGGGCACAGGTGCCCTACCACCATCCTACAAGTCAAGGAACACCTGCCCTGGCCTGTATTTCTCTCCCAGCCCCACCCTGTGTGACCTGAGGGAGGGGCAACGAGTCCTCCCCCTCTTCAAGGTTCCAACTTGAGCCAGTCCAGGCTGGGGGGTGGCAGTTTCAAACAGGATAGGATGGAGGCTTTTGCTAGCAGACTGGCTTGGGTCTTTTTTTTTCTTCCTGTTTTAAATCTGACAGTAGCCCCCAAAGCTATGAGATATTCCGAAGAGGTCCTCCAATGATCAGGAAGGAATGTGCTGGAAGGGGCTATGGCAAAAGAATGCTCTTACATCCTGTTTGTGCCCAATCGAGTCCAGCGCTGCCAGTGGACAGATTCTATTTGGATCGGAGCTGTGTGCCCCTGGGAGCCTCAGCAACTCCTGAAGACGTGTGCTAAGGCTTTCGGTCCTCAAGACGCTGTTCCTCATCTGGCCTAACTCAGAGTTCGGAGAGAGAGGAAAGAGGGCCTTCCGATTTCATCCTAATCGAGGTGTAGCACATTTGAACTTCATTAGAAGATAAGTCAGACACCAAGAGAGTTTAGAGGGAGAGGGGCACATCCCTTTAGGCTGCTCCTTTCGTTATTCCTACGTGGAGTCACCTCCCAGCATGAAGTGGCTTTTACTAAGAGGGAGGGAAGGACCGCTGGAAGATTAGGCTTTGAGTTGCAACTTTATTATTTCTTATTATTTATTTTCTTTTAAATGTTCATTTTAAATTTTATTTTCAATGTTCATAATTGCTGGATAATCCAGAGACATGATTGCCTTTCTATTTGCATGTGGAAAGGCCCCCAACTCATTCAAACACCAAAAGCCCTTCTCTTTAAATCAACCACAGCTTCACCCCTTAAAGTTGTTCCAGACATTGCGATCTTGCAATCTTTATTTACTGGGTTAGTTTAACTCCTTCTGGTCTGCTCCTTCCTTTAATTCTCTTCCATGATGAGGCGGCTGTAGGATAAGGGAGAAAAATAAACCCAGAGAGAGTCCTGTGGCAGGGCTGGCTATTCGCTAAAATGGAAATGTGTTTACGGTGTGAGAAAAAAACGATCTTGGGCAGTGAAGTTGGCAAAAAGAGATCAAGGGGATTTGGTTAGAAGCGAGAGTTAAATGATAGTAAAGGTCTAGAGAAGCCATGATCAATAAATATAAAGTTCAACCTCATTGCTTTTTGCCTCTGAGAAGGACTGAGCCCCGCCTGCCTCCCCTGCCACGGGCCTCGGGCTGCAGACTCTGCTGGAGGATTCAGCGATGAGGCCCTCAGACTCGAAGCTCGAAACTCACTCTGTCCGAGAGAACTCTCGTGGCGGCAGGGAGGGGTGGACCCAGCCCTCCTGCTCCTCTTGCCGGTTGCATACAAGACAGGCACTGGCGTGTTCTGTGGCTGCACAACCAGCCCAGGGCCTCCAATGGGGGCACCATCCAGGGAATCCTAAGTACTTGCATTGGACACCCCATTTTCAAGACAGAATAATCTCAAGAAGAAACCTGTTTATTATCACTGTAGAATGTAGGGCAAATCATGTGCTTTGCGAACAACAAGTACATACTTTGAAGAAAAAGGAGTGAGAGATTCTCAGAAATGATCTTCAGCTCAACGAAGGACAGATGCCCACTCATTTCCTGCCACCTTAATGCAGGGCTGTGTATGCAGAGGAAACAACACTGGTCTCTGTGTAGACCATCATGGTGGGATTCTGAACCGAGGTCTATGGATGCCCCTCGGTGCCCTTCAGTAGTATCTGCAAGCAGCTTATTAAGAAAATTGTGAACTTGCACACTTTTCTGAGGTTCACAATTTTCTTCTACTCCCAAAGAAACTTGGGTTCCTCCAAAAAAGAGACGAACCACCAGCCTATTAGGTGCAATGATGTCTATGAAGATTCTCTGTTATATTTTATTTATTTATTTATTTATTTATTTATTTATTTATTTTTGAGACAGAGTTTCGCTGTTGTTTTCCAGGCTGGAGTGCAACGACACAATCTCAGCTCACTGCAACCTCCGCCTTCTGGGTTCAAGCGATTCTCCTGCCTCAGCCTCCCAAGTAGCTGTGATTACAGGCATACACCACCATGCCTGGCTAATTTTTTGTATTTAGTAGAGATGGGGTTTCACCATGTTAGTCAGGCTGGTCTTGAACTCCTGACCTCAGGTGATCCACCCACCGTGGCCTCCCAAAGTGCTGGGATTACAGGCATGAGCCACCATGCCCAGCCAATTCTCTGTTATAAATACATATATAGGCCAACAAAGTTATGACTGTTGAAAGAGTAGGAAGCAGAAGAACTTATGTTGCATTACATCTTAGAAGCTGGGGAGGATGAGCAAGGGAGGTATCTTAGTCCATTTGAGCTGCTATGATAACACCATAGACAGGGTAGCTTATAAACAACAGAATTGATTTCTCACAGTCTCGAGGTTGGGAAATTCACAATCAAGGCACTGGCGGATTCCGTGTCTGGTGAGGGCTCACTTCCTGGTTTATAGACAGCTGTATGCTCACTGTGCCCTCACATGGCAGAAGGGTTAAGGGAACTCTCTGGAGTCACTTTCAGATCCCATTCATGAGGATTCTTCCATCATGACCTAATCACCTCCCAAAGGCCTCACCTCCTAATCCTATCACCGTGGGGGTTAGGATTCTAACATAGGAATTTTAAGGGTACACAAACATTCAGTCCTTGGCAGGAGGCTTTCCATCCATCATTCATTGATGTGTGTCTAACATGTGCCATCACTGTGTTTTAGATACAGATGACACAGTGTGGTGGGGGAGATGGAGATGTGACAAAATGCAACCCTGTGGAGTAACCTCTATGACTGATGCAACTTCACCATACAGCCGGAGACACAGGGAAAAGACTCCATGGGGAAGGAGAGGGGGGCTCTGGAGGGCTCCACAGAGACTATGATGCTTGGGCCAGGTCTTTTTTTTCTTTTTTTTTTGAGACGGAGTCTTGCTCTGCCGCCCAGGCTGGAGTGCAGTGGCCGGCTCTCAGCTCACTGCAAGCTCCGCCTCCCGGGTTCACGCCATTCTCCTGTCTCAGCCTCCCGAGTAGCTGGGACTACAGGCGCCCGCCATCTCACCCGGCTAGTTTTTTGTATTTTTTAGTAGAGACGGAGTTTCACCGTATTAGCCAGGATGGTCTCGATCTCCTGACCTCGTGATCCGCCCGTCTCGGCCTCCCAAAGTGCTGGGATTACAGGCTTGAGCCACCGCGCCCGGCCCGGGACAGGTCTTAAAAGATAGTTAAACAAGATGAAATCTTTGTTCTTGGGTGCAAGTTGTTGGTTTGCATGAATTTAAAAATAAATACATAAGAATAAGAATAAATGTAGAGAAAGATTCAGGTGCCCTCCGGGCCAAAGGCAGGGGCTGGAGAAGAGGACTCAGCGATTGATCCTCTATGTCTGCAGGGTGAACCCTGGAGGGCGTGTGCACACCCTTGTTTGCACACATGGCTGGGTGTGGGTTCTGGTACCCCTCCGGGAGCAGGAAGGGGAGGAGGACTGGAGAACAGGATACTTTGCTCAATCTTCTCAGTCTTCCTGTGTCCCTGGGTCCAAGCAGAGAGAGATAAAAGCCTGGGGCTCACAGATGATGGACACATTTTTTGGAAGACAGCGACAAGCGAATGGCACGGAGAGCAGCAGGAGCGATTTGGGCAGCTATTGCTCCCTCATCTCCCATCCACGGCTGTGTCTCGAGAGACAGGGGCCAGTGACCTGGCTGGCCAATAGACTGGCAGTGGTCAGAAGTGATTTTCCTCTCCTACTATCTCTGTCTGCCCTCCAGAGGCAGAGCCTGGCCTGGAGGAGGGAGGATCTGAGTAGTTTACTCCTCCCTGAGAAGCACGTGTAAAGGCAGGCCTGGGCCCAAGGAGGAGTAGAGGCAAAGTGTTGCTAACCTTCTGCTCCTTTTGGTGTGGTTCAGAAGTCATTTCCCAGGTGGCTTCTAGGAAGCTGCCAATCCCACGCTAACAAAGACAGCTCGAGGAAGGACCAGCTCAGCCCTTATCAGGCTCAGGGGCACAGGGGAGCTGCTGGCTGCCCAGAGGCAGGGGCAGCCTTTGCTACTTGCTAACAGGTGTGTGGATGGGGACTAGGAGGACAAAGACTTAGTCAAAGAGGTTAATGGGGGTCATTGTTCACCTGAGTGCACAGCTCTTGCTAGCACACATAGACATGGGAAGGCAGAGAGGAGAGGAAGGGGGAGGGAACTCGTACTCAGCGCTATTCCTCCTGTGAGGGAGGGGTCACTACAAGTGTTTGGAAAAGACAGGCGATCCCTGAACCTGGTGTTAGAGTAGCATTTTCAAACTTAAAAAATATATTTTAATGCCCAGTGGATCTGATGTTCATTCATTTCTCCCAGGAGCCCTGCAAGAAGGTATTCTTACCAGTTAGCCCTCTTTACAGATGGAAACACCATGGCACAGAGGGATTATTTGACCAAAGTTGCATAGCTAGCAAGAAGTGGGGGCAGAACTCAGGTCTTTGAAGTCTTCTGGCTCCAAAGCCCACGTGCTTTGCAACCACACCATGTCCAGCCCTTAGAGGATTCTGGGAAACCGGAGCCTTCCTCAGGTTCCCCAGGAAGCCCTGGTGGGGAGGAACCAGAAACGTGTGCTCCCTTCATCCAAGGTGGTAGAGTACAAGGTGGGTGAGCCAGAACATGCGAGCGGCACGCCCTCAGCAAGTGCACAAAGAAAAACTAAATGTTTACATGTATTTTTAACTAGGAGGTATATATAGTTATGCTTTAAAAATACACATAGTACTGATAAAGCCTAAGCATTCCCTTTCTCGCTCTTTCCCAGCCCCCTTCCTAGTGGTGACTAGGGAAAGGGTGAGGCCTCACAGACAGCTGCCTATGCATTTTACATACACATACAAATAGAAACATGTAGGATCTTTTGTTTGTTTTTTATGTAAATGTTAAAATGTGGTACATATGGTTTGCAATTTGCTCTTTTCACTTAAAAATATGACTTGGAGATATTTCAATTCCACTCCCTATAGATCCGCCTCATTTTTATCTGCCAAATAGTATTCTATTATGTATGTATATGTATGCATTTGTATATACGTATGTTTGTATATATCTTTAATTATTTTCCCCTCTTGGACATTTGAGTCACTACTAGAAACAATATAACGAAGAACATCTTTGTCATTGCTTTTCTGTAAACATAAAGGAGTATTTCTCTAGGATAGATGTGAAATGAAATTCCTGGCAGAATTTGTTGAGTAATGGTATATTTAATTTGAACAAATACTCTTTGCCAATTCACAGTCCCAACAGTGTAGCAAACTTCCCATTTCTCCACACTCCCTGGAGCCCTGATTATTAGCAATATTATAGTTTTTACCAAAATAAAATATTTGAATTTCCCTAATTTTAGTAAGCATTTTCATACTTACTAAAAATTACATACGCTCACTGCTTATTTATGCATCCTCTTCTATGAATTACATGCTCATATTTTTTGTCTATTCTTATCATTTTGTAGATAACTCTTTCTATATCCTGGATATTGATGCATATGTGTTGTGCATGTTTCATCTGTTTCTCCCAGTCTTTAAATTATTTTTCAATTGTTCTTATAGGGTTTTGTTTGTTTTGATTAGACAGAAACAATTTTGGCAGTCAATGTATCCATTTTTTTTATTTATGGGCTTTTTGTGTGTGTGTGTCCTTCTTAAGAAGGTCTTCTGTATCCCCAAGTTATAAGTGTATTTTCTTCTAACATTTTTATACCTCTCTTATGTAGCTCTTCAGTCAATTTGAAATTTATTTAGTGTATGGTGGGAAATAGGGCCCAAATGTATCTTTTTCCATGTAGCTCGCTTTGGCACCATTGTTGGTGGTCCACTTCTTGTTTATTCCTGCCTTCCCTATACTTTCATTTAGGCTTTCACCTTGTGCCCATGTATCCCTCAGGCTTTAGTGCTGCACTTTATTGGTTTAAGGGTAATCCATATACCTTGCCTAAACATCAGAGCATGGCATGAAGTTGGTCATGGTGATTAGTTCAGGATCAGTGCATGACCCAGTTAGGGTTAGGGCAAGTTTACTGAGTGCATCTGGGAAAAATATTTTGCTTACTGCTAAAAGATGATCCCTGGGGAAGAGCGGAGACTCCTTCCTTCCTTTGGACATGATGCTTTGTAGATGTGGATCCAGGAGCTGCCATGGCTCTTTTGCCACCATGAAGGAAGCCTGCCTGAGGGGGAGGCTGATGTAAAGAGAGGGTCCTAGCTATGCATGAAACTTCAAGGGATGGAGCCAGGGCCATGGATTAGGGCAGCCTGGAAGCCTCGTTACCTCCTTATCTGTCTTGGGCTTCCTTACATGAGCAATATATTTTCATGTTATTAAAGCCTGGCTAAGTTCTCTGTTATGGGCAGCAGGCAGCAGTGACTAAACTAATACAACAAGTAACTGCTCCTGTGCTATCTCTAGATGGTCCAACCCTTGATCATTAATTAGAAACGCTATTATATACTCCTGTACACACATGATCTGTTGCTTATCTGTTTGTCTATTCTTAGGCTAACATCTTGCTGTTTTAATGACGACAGTTTATGTAATTGTAACATATTTTATGCTGGTTGGGTAAATCCTTCTTCATCATACTTCTTTTTCAACAACTACCTGGTTATTCTTGTTCCCTTTCTCTTCCAGATGTATTTAAATTACCTGCATTAAGTTCCATAAAATTGTGCTGGGATTTTGACAGAGGTTGCTTTGAATTTGGGGAGAACTGACATCTTTACAATGTTGAGATTTCCCATTTGGGAATATTAGATGTCTCACCATTTATTTAGATCCTCTTATTTGATACTCAGTAGAGTTTCATAGTTTTTCTATAAAAGTTTCATTCATATTTTATTGGGTTTATTCCTTGGGACCTTAAAGGCATTTGTTATTATTTGTTCTTTTTTTTTTTTACTTTTAAATGTATCTATTTTTAATTGGTGGCATGGAGGGAAGCTTTGAGTTTTGGTTGTTGCTCTGATAACTCTACCACTGTGCTGGAATCTTATTATCTAACAGTCTGTCATTTCATTCCGCTGGATTTCATAGAAGATGATCATATAATCTGAAAATAATAGTTTTCTCTTCCATCCTTCTTTTTCTTCTCTTAAATCATGCTGGATAGGAGGGGCATCGCTATATTGTTTCCAGACAGAATGCGAAATGTTTCTAAGGTTTTTCTGAACGTTATATAATTAAGACAGCTTAATTTTCCTTCCTGCTTTGTTCAGGCATCTTTTAAAATGGGAAAAATACATAGAATTTTATCAAATGTTTCTTGATGTTTAGTGACATAACCGTATAGAATTTTCCTTTATCATCCAGTGACCTATTTTAATATGTATTATAATGTTGAATCAGCCTGTGTTACTGGGATAAGGTAATCCCTGGAGAACCCTCTGAGTTGCCTGCCCAGCCGGGCCCTCTCTTTACATCAGCCTCTCCCCCAGGTGGGCTTCCCTCATGGTGGTAAAAAAGCCATGGCAGCTCCTAAATCTACATTTATAAACTGCTTTTGAGATTCTTTTCTTTTAATGCATTGCTTATTTTAATATGCTACTATTCTCATGTGGATCTGGGCAGCTGCATTCAAATGGCGGATGAGTCTGTGATTTGGTTTTTGGGCCCTCCTTGTCTGGTTCTTCTGCCTCACTGGTCACTGCTTCTCAGTCCCTTGTGCTGGCCCCTGACCCAGCCCCACTGGGGCTCAGGCTTCTGCCTCCTCTCCTCTCTCTCCCCAGTCCCAGTTCGTCTCCCCGAGACCTGTGGCTTTCATACCATCTAAGTGCCAACAGCTTCCAGATGCCTCATTCAGCCCAGTCCTTGGGCCCAAATTCCAGACCATGCATATCTACTCAGCACATCCAAGACAGGATTCCCGCTTTCCCCTCTCAAAGCTGCTCTACCCACCATCTTTCTTAGCTCCGTAAGCCACAACACTATCCTTAGTTGCTCAGGCCCTGAAGCCTTGGAATCAGTCTTAACTCCTCTTCTCTTTGTCTTTCATATCTCACATCCACCCCATCAACAAATACTTTGGTTTCCCTTTCAATAGATGGCCAGTGTCTGACTCCTCAGGACCTCCAGCTGGTCCAAGCTATCACCTCTTCCCTCAGCTACTGCAGTAGCTTCTAGCAGTGCTTCCCACTTCCGTGCTCACTTTCCTTCTGCTTATTAGCATGGAGGTGTGGTTCCTGCTCCCTGCATCTGGGCCACTCTTTTCTATCCACGCATCCCTCCATGCGTCTTCTCAGACATGCCCAGTGTGCCTCAGCCTTGGGGCCTTTGCACTTGCTGTTTCCTCTCCCTGGATCTCTGTATGTCTCTACTCCTTCAGGCCTTTGTGCAAAAGATTTCTTATACACCTGTGATCCCAGCACTTTGGGAGGCCGAGGGTTGCTTGAGGCCATGAGTTTGAGACCAGCCTGGGCAACATAGGGAGATCCTCGTCTTTACAAAAATAGTAATAATTAGACAGGCATAGTGGTGCACACCTGTGGTCCTAGCTACTTGGGAGGCTGAGGCAGGAGGATGGCTTGAGCCCAGGAATTCAAGGCTGCAGTGAGCCATGATTGCACCACTGCACTCCAACCTGGGACAGAGCGAGACCCTGTCTTTAAAAAAAGAAAAGAAAAAAATCTTATCTGAAGGTCTTCCCCGAGCACCCTACATACAACTGTAATCCTCACTTCCAGCACTCCCTGCGTGCCACAGCTCCCATCAGACAGCTCTCCGCAGACGGCTGGGTTCTTGCAGGGCCAGTACCTGCTCCTTCTCTTGCCCTTCCAGGTCCACAGAGAGGGAGGGGCCCTGCTGTCATCCTGTTCTTTTCCCCAAAGCACTTATCTCCGCTTGACGTTCCTGTGTATTCATTTGTTTGTCATTGTCTGTCTCCTCCAACTAGACCAGAACTTCCATGAATGCAGAGACCTGCCTATTTTGTGTGCTGCTGTGTCCCCAGCACCAGGAACAATGGTTGTACTTCGTAGGTTGTTCAATAAGAATTTGTTGAATTAAAGAATGATTTTTCTCTTGCATTTATGGGTTGACTTTACTGCCAAACAATGTCATTTGTGTGTGCATGTGAATACTTATACTTTAAAACTATTTGCAATGAAAACAGAGAGAGAATTATTTTTGACTATTTGATTACTTTTTTTCCCCCGCAGATGCAAAAACTGAAGTCCAGAGAGCCTAAGGCATTTCTTAAGGTTAGGAGCCAGTTGATGGCCAAGCTGGGCTAGAATCTGTCCCCAGTGTAGACCTGAGGGGCTTTCAGAGTGCCAGAGGCTAGGGAGCTGCTGGAGCTGGAAGCTTGGATTGGGTGGGCTAAACAGACCCTACGACCCATCCTCTTTTACCTCCTGTCTTACTTTCTTGGAGATAAGCGATTAGACAGAAGACGTTAGTAAGACCATGGCCATAAAAATTGGCTTTGTCATCAGCTATTGACTTTGGGCACTTGTAAAAGGAGTCACTCCTATCTCCTGCGTGCTGGCCACCTGCTGCTTACCTCTCTAGGTCTACTCTTTACCTGCTCTGCCCCTGGCTCCCACACCCAAGGGTTCCCCAACTGGATGGCATCAGTGAGCTCCCTTGCTCTCTGGTTTCTGTTTGGGTCGGGCCAGTGGGCAGCACTGGCAGAACATTGGGGGAGAGAAAAACAGGAAAATTGGGGATTAATTTCCCTAATTCTTTCCCTGCAGGGTCCTCACAAGCTGGCTGCATCCCTGGATCAGACAGCCCTCCCCAGGCTCCCCAGCCCTCCCCTGCTGCTCTCTGCAGGGGCAGTACCTGCTCCTTCTCTTGCCCCTCCAGGCCCACTGGGGGTGGGGGGGCAGGGTAAGTACCCCGCTGTTGCCAGGCAAGGACATGGCGCTACCTTTGGCTGGTTTCCTTAGACTCCACCCACACCTTTGTAAACATTTCTAAACTCTCTTCATAGTGTGGGGTGTGAGTGTGTCATTGTCCCCTAGGGTCCCTGTCTGCCACCGGGGATGAATAAGGGAGCTTATGTGGCTGGCACAGTCCGGTACAAAGCAGGGGCTTTCCAAGTGTTCATTCCTCTTCTTCCCAACTAGGAGAACAGAAAGAGGCTGTCAAAAGACGTGACCTGGGAGATGAGCTCTCAGTGGGGTCCCCAGCCCTGTGGCAAACGTAAGCATCTGCAAATCAGATGCCCCTCTTTCCCTCTTTGTCCTCACCCATTTCCTGCAGGGCTGCCATCCATGGGGTGACCCAATCAGACAACCCCAGTGCAGGTGGCTCCTGAACACTGGGGCTGGTCTTAGAGCGTGAGGTGTGTGGTGAGGGTGCCAGGTGGGAGGTGGGCGGGGGAGTGCCCAGGGACTTCCTACAAACCTCCTTCTCAGCTTTTCTATCTTTTAGCACCTCTGGTCCTCCTGGCCTCCCTGGGCCACGACCAGGCCAAGACACAGCTACTCCTCCCCCTTCAACTAGCAGCCTGCAGCCTCCATCCATGCCCTGGGCTGGCAGCGGGAGAAAGGGCTGTCAGATTGCATCATGTCAGTGCTCCAGCTAGAACTCCAGCAGGGCCGAGTGACCTTGTAGGTTTTGAGGAACATGGGCAGCTGGGAAACAGAGGAACAGACTGGCCAAATTTGTACCATCTTCCCAGCTGGAGGGAGGTGGGAGCTGGGCCTTTCCTGAGCTCCAGCTCCTCCGTCTCACAGTTCCTATTTGGGTCTGTCCCTTCAGCAGTCTGGCCGCAGCTGGGCATGAGGTTAAACTTTAGGGTGGCTTTTCTGATTCTGCGAGCTCCAAGGAATTCATTAACAAGGAAAGAGGGGATTTATTAACAAGGAAAGAAGGGATTTCTTCTGCAGGGTAAAGAAGGTTCTAGCTCCTCTTGGAGCCTGTGTTCTCCGATGAATGGCTGAAAAACCACAGTTCATTTCTACCAATCATTTTGCAGTTGTAAATTCATGATCTCTCTGGAGCTTCACAGTGCACCCACAAGGCAGGAATATCTAGCTGTTTTTACTACAGTGGAGGAACCAGAAGCCCAGGTATGGTTACATGAACTGTCCAAGCCAATGCCACTGGGGACCAGCAGAGAGGGGACCCAGAGCCAACATGGTTGACTCCAGAACCAGATGAAGATTTTCCCTGAAGGTTATTTCTAATGGTTAGATCATTTCTTTGCCTTTCTCTTCCTCCCTCCCTCCAGCTCATTGATTGTGGGTAGCCTAGAAAACAAAGTCAAGATTTTGGCATAATCTCATCGAGGTCAACTTCCTGAAAAAGGTGGGATGAAGGCAGTGCAACAGGTAGGAACCCTGACTGGGGCAACTGTCAGGGAGCAGTCAGGACATGCCCCAGGGTAGCCTTTGATCATCATGAAGGACCCTTCCCCAGCTCGTGGCCTCTGTCTCTTGGCAAGTCATCTTCCTTGTCCCCATCCCTTTCCTGTCTTGGCAGCAGAAGGGATTTCAGTTTGATTTTGGGAAGAACATCCCTGCTCTCCCTTTGAGAAGAATCTTGGACAGTTTCCTGTTCTTTCAGGGAGACCACAGTGTGGTCAGGTTGCTACTGCTTGCCACTGCGTTTGGGTTGAGCCCATTCCACTCCTGTCTTTTGTTTTTACTTTTTCCCCTAATCATCTATAGACTTCCCTGGTGCAGAGCAATCACCCTATGGAGCATGGCCCTGAAGCTGAGGGGTGCAGCAGAGGCCGTGTTCGGGGTCGATGGTGACATAATCCTGGAAAAGCTCCATCTGTCATCTCTGGCCTTTTACTGTTGTAACAGCACTTATGGTCCCAGCCAACTGCTGAGGAATCTGTCTGTGGTTTAATTAGCCTATAACTCCAGCCTCCCCCACTATGCAAGAAAGCAATAAACAGCTTCCGTCCTCTTAGAGGGACTGGGCAGTCACAGCAGGGGGAGCTCCACAGGGCCTGAGGCCAACAAGGTCGAGGACAAATGAAGGACTTGTGGACCCGCAGGTAGGACTCTTGGTTCGTGCCTCCTTTCTCTGCTTAGGCCATGGGAGGTCAGCCAGTGGACCTCAAAGGAAAAATAGCAAAAGTAACAAAATGACCCCTCATGTTTACAAAGAGCCATCAGGAGCGTTCTAAGACAAGATCTCAGTAGGAACCACTGTGGACCTTGGTTTCTTCTTATATAAATGAGGCCACTGGGCTCAAGGATTCCTGAAGTCTCTTCTCTGACCAGACTTTCTGTGGGTTCCATGGTCCTAACAGAATTCTGGTGATGTGATGACACCTGGAGCTGGTGTCATTAGCCTCATCTTATAGTTAAGAATGCCAAGGAGCAGAGAGGGAAGTGACATGCCACAGCTCAGACAGTCCTGCCAGAGCCAGGTCTAGACCCTGGTGAAGTGGGTGGTGGAAGGAGATGGACCCTGATGACTGTCTTCTTAGCTCAAGGAGATGGAGGTGGGAGGAAGGAGGCCAGAGGCCCTGTAGTTCTTCCCCTGATCCATTTTGAGGAAGGGTCTATTCTATCCACCTGCAAGAACAGGAGGCTGGGGAGCCTATCTGATGATGGTGAGGCATCTGGTCCCCACATGGGCAGACCAGGATCCATGCCTGAGTGCCTCCACTAGCATACCTACTCCAAGAACGTGGTCTATTTTGTTTCCTGTGGTATCCCCAGTGCCTAGAACAGTGTCTGACATAAGGTGGCACCCAAGTAATGCTCGTCATTGAATGACTGAGAGACAAGTCTAGGCCCCCAGGATGCCACAGCCCCCATTTCCCACACCCTGATCCTCTCTGCAAGTCCAGACACATGAGCAGCATGAGCATTGCCAGTGGGGCACTGGGCCACAAAGGATTCTGAGTTCCAGAGAAAATCCTCCTCTGCATGGCTCCCCACTTTTTTCTGGTTGCATCTGAACATCCCCTGACTTTCTGCCCCTTTCCCTCACCTTACCCAGTCCCCTCAGTGTGTGATGGATGTCCTGCCAGGGACAGAGGGTTCGATCTCGATTTCCAATCTCCTCTGGATGCACCACGGCCAAAATACAATACACAATTACAGGGACATGATACATCAGTGATCACTGAGAGAAAGAAGCCCCTTTTAGGCAGCAACACCAATGGCTGTGTCTAACCTTATGGCTACAGTCAACTCAGAGCCCCTCCAGTCCCCGGACAGGAAGTGAGCAGTCTCCAGCTCCCCAGTCCCATCCTCCCTCTGGGAGTCCTTCCAGGCTCCAGAGCCTCAGCTCCCTCTACCTCTCCCGTGTAGCCCCCACCATTCTGTCCTTTGGGGTTCTCTCCCTCTGGCTATAGCAGAGGACATGGTCTCCCAGCACCTACTCTGTGCTGCTTTCCAAAGCATGTACAAAAGCCCTTTTCCTTCCAAGGGACCATCTACTGGGCCATTTAGGGAACAGAGAGTGGGGGGTGACAGAGATCCAAGATAAGAGACAATCATGTGGGCTGCCACCTGCACCTGAGAGCCACCATCCCTGGCCTTCACTTCTTGCCTCCGTGGTCACCACTGTCTGCCCTGCTGACCACTGGCTTCTCTCACCCCAGATACTCAGAGGCCTGGAAACACAATCTGGACAGCACAGGAAATGCAACAGCGCTCCCTGTCTCTAGGGCCGGACCAGCTCCAGATGGCCTCCTGCCTGGGCTGCATCTGTCTGCACAGGGTACACCAAAGCGAGGATCATCCCCTCCTCTCTAGAGTTTTGAAAGCTAGGATTCAGGGTCAGGATCTGTAAACCCCTGAAATTACATGACAACTTGGTGTCTATGTGTGTCCATACTTTTTCTGGAAAGAGGTTTTCATAGCCTTCACATTCTCAAAGTCCTTTAGAACAAAAAAAGGTTGCCCATGCCTACAAGTGTGGAGACAAGAGCAGAGTAGGTATGGGGGCTGAGCTTGCTGAAATAGTAAATAGGAGTTTGGAAGTTTATGTTATTGCCTTAAGCCTGGAATTACATTTTCTTTGCATGTGGATGAGTCTGCTTTTCTGGTTTGCCAAATAGGTGGACCATTGGTGTCCAGGTGAACACACAGAGTTAGCCCAGCCCAGACCACGGCATAAGTCCCGGGTATAATTCAGCCCCAGAACAACCCCCAGGGCAGGGGCCAAACATCTTTAAAGCAGA
Organism: Trachypithecus francoisi; assembly: GCF_009764315.1. Classification (NCBI taxonomy): domain Eukaryota; kingdom Metazoa; phylum Chordata; class Mammalia; order Primates; family Cercopithecidae; genus Trachypithecus; species Trachypithecus francoisi. The sequence continues at coordinate 108,243,227 of NW_022681473.1, forward strand.
GCCCAAGTGCTATCGCAGCCACCCAACCTGAACACTCAGTGCATAGCTGACAGCCAGCTGGACACGGGGCTGAGTGATCTCAAGCCTAGGCCGAGGGTCCCTCAGAATACAGTCCTTTCCCTCAAACCCCTGGGGTATTGGAAGAGACCCTGCTGAGGCCCGCCCCCAGCTACCCGGTGAGGATTCCAGGCAACTTGCTTGTGATCAGGCCTCCAATCTCTGCATATTCCAGGAACATGACTCTGAGCTTGCTCGTCTCACTGAGAAAACACGCAGGCCTGGAGACCAAGAAGCAGGCGGGAGGTAGGTGATAAATACCACAGCCCCTCAGCCTGCTGAGACCGTCTGATCTTTGTTGAATCACCTAATCTACTTGGTTAATTATGCCCATTTCCCCTTCTCTCTTCCCCTCTTACTTTTCCTTCCTTGTCACAATGTGGTACTTCAGAAACTCTCTCGGAGGAATTTCAAGGAGCTGGCTGGGTCTCTGTGGAGCACATTGCATTATCTCATTACGATCTCGCCTGGTGATCGGATTCCGTTAGCTGACTCTCTTTATTAGCAAGCAAAAGCAAACTTATGAAATGCCTTTAAACCTGGATTTCCTTAACAATCTATCATTGGGGAACTGACAGCTCTCGCTCGCTTCCCTCTGCCAGAAAGAATTAAGATTGTTCCTAATTTAATCTCTCTTCCGCATCGAAGGCGGATATTTGTGTTTCAGCAGCAAACTTGTATTAAAGGCTCTTGGGTAGGAGGCTTTGGATCGTTACAGAATAACTCTGATAGGTGTCTGTGTGCCTGTGTGCAGATGGGGCTGGCCCTGGCTTCAGGGGCCCTGGGCAGAGGCTCCCAGATGCTGCCCTTGATGAAACTTGCAGCCCTGTGACCCTGCTGGGAAAAGATAGGAGGGCAGATTTGAGAATCACTGGCTTTGTAGTGTCAGCATAAGGGTGTAGGGGGATGGCTGAGGCTGTGGCAGACACTGCCCATTGTACAGCTGTCTGGCACGTCGGCCCTCTGGCTTTCTACAAGTCAGAATCACCAGGCTGCTCTTGACAGGGTTCCAGCTGAGCTGTGCCCTGGCTGTACTCCCATGGGCATGGTGCAGGGATGTTGGTACCCCCCTAAGTCCCCTTTGCTGGACGGGTGCAGCCCATCCCCCAGCCCCTGTGTGTGTTGGCCACTAAAGCTCCCAGCTGCCCCTTCTCTGGATAATTCACCTTAGCTGAGTAGGAGCTGCCTACCATCAGAGGCTAGCTACATGCCTTCTCAGATCCCTTGCCCTAAGCCAACAGCTGATGACCAACTAACAGACAGCAGGGGAAAAAGACCAGGCCCCTTGACTCAAGGTGAGCCTGACCTTGTGGTATCATTTGTGCTCCTGAGCTTCCAGTGGGATGAAATCGAAGCTGATCTCGGGCCCAGACCACATTCTTATTTCCTCCCTTCTCCCCATTTCTCCTGAGAACGCTTCCCCAGAGACACCTTCATGAGCGTCCGCTTCTTGGTCGTGGTTGCACTTGGGCTGCTTGGGCTTCTGGGCCCTGATGTGCCTCCCTCTGGGTCTGACTGGGCAGGAGGGACTTGCTGTGGACAGTCGAGGCTGGTGGTACCCTGCCGTGAGCAGTAGCCTGACCCCACAGACTACTTCCTGAGGAGCTGGCACTTCCTGAGAACCCCCCAACCCCCACCTACCATGGAAAGGTTTGGCTGTGGGTCCCTGCCTGGGCCATCCCCACCCCCGCTCCTTACTTGTAGAGAACATAAGCCGATCTCCAACACTGCTCTGAACCATGGCCTCTTAGACGCGCATCACCCCAGCCAGGACAGTGGAGCCTGACGTGGCGCTCCCTGCCAAGCACATCACGTCCCCTCCAGGCACTCTGCACGGAGATTTGGGTGGCTGCAGATGAGGGGGAAAGAGCTGTGTTGGAAAATCCTATTATCTAGCCAGGCCCCCACTGATAGCCCATGCATGAAACCAATTTACAAAGTGTGAGTCAAAAGCCTCCAAGGACTGCCTGTTCTTGCGGGAGCCCAGCAATCACCCTGCCCGCGGGCCTCTGCAGACGCAATGCTGTCTGCGCTCTGTCCACTGAAAAGCTCTGCTCAGAGATGTCAGTCAGTGCCCTGGGCTGGCCACCCCTCCTGCTCTGCTGGATGTTGGAAGAACGTATGATAGGGAGAGAAGAGAAACACTCTGAATGGAGCATGATTATTTTCAGATCTCCATTTTGCGGATGGTTTGAGCAAGCCCAAGTGAGACTCCTCGGGTTGCAGAGGTTTTCTGAAGGTCATACTGTCTGTCCATCTTCTGTCACCGGGTGCAGGCAGGGGCAAGGAAGCTTGGACCATAGTTGTTACTGGGCCAAGGCACTTAACCTCCTCTGAGCCTGGGCTTCCTTTTCTATAAAAGGGAAACACCTGCAGAGGCTTTCAAGGTTCAGTGAGGTGATGCAGACAGAAGTGCCCACCATATAGTAGGCCGTCAAGACATGTTTATTATCATTTTTGCCTGAACCACAATAATTTCTACAAGGGTCCCAGGAAGGAGATGCTTCTGTTTTCTTTGTAGAATAATCTTATGTGTCTTAGCCTGTTTAACAGTCAAGAAAGTTCTTTGATCTATCCCAAGTGTCTCTTATGGAAAAAGAAATGATTCTGTCTCAAAAGAGACTTGTTACTACTAGCTAACACCAACCGAGTACTGCCTGTGTGCCAGGCACTGTGCTGAGTATTTCACACACATTGAACTGTTTAAGCCTCACTACGACCCTGGGTGCTGGATGCTGTTGTTATACCTGTTTCACAGATGGAGAAACTGACAAACAGAAATTGCCCCAAATCACACAGCTAGTACATGGAGACGGGATACAAGTAAGATGTAGATGTTAACAGACAGACACTGTGAGATGCTTATCTCAAATTCAGTCACCTAGCATGCATTTCCCTTTTTCTGGGACCAGAGTTGGGGATTCTCTGCTCTGCTTCACCTAGGGAAGTGGCACCTGGAGAAGTGGGCCCACCCTCTCCTCACACCTTCGTCCCCCTCCTCCCAGCTCCCCATATCAGATTTGAACAGAAATGGGGCCACTCCATCTTTGACATTAGCCTGCTCCTCAAATGTCCCAACAGGTTGGGGAGAACCTCAGAGATGGGAGCCGGCTTGGCCTACAAACCTCGCCTTCCTGCCCAAACCGGGGCTCAGCCCACTAGGCCATTTTCATCCAACGGGTCAAGAAGGGCATTGCCAAGGCTTCTCTTCCCCAGATATCCTGCTTCTAGGCGTCCTGTTCCTCAGTGGACAGTGTTGATCCAGCCAACTACAGAAGACTGTCCTCCATTTCCCAGGGACAGGGGTTCTGGTCCCTTCCAGGGGCAATGAGAATGACCTCTAGGTCTTAGTGTGAAGGATCCTGGAGGTCACACAGAACACAATGACGACACATGTGGGCTCTTGAGTCAAGTCAGTGTATGTGCTGGAACCTCAATTTCCTCATCTGTAAAATGGGGACTTGGGGGGATTTAATGTGTACAATGCAGTATCTAAAATAGGTTAAACTTTGGCTACTACAGTGGCTAGACCCAAAATTAAAATTTGCCTTTCCTTTTTGGATCATCCAATACACCCACTGGAAAATTCATTTTTTTTTTTTTTTTAATGAGACAGAGTCTCACTTTGTCACCCAGGCTGGAGTGCAGTGGCACAATCTCGGCTCACTACAACCTCCACTTCCCAGGTTCATGTGATTCTCCTGCCTCAGCCTCTTATGTAGCTGTGATTACAGTCGCCCACCACCACACCTGGCTGAGTTTTGTATTTTGAATAGAGATGGGGGTTTCACCATGTTGGCCAGGCTAGTCTCAAACTGCTGACCTCAAGTGATCCACCCGCCTCAACCTCCCAAAGTGCTGGGATTACAGGCATGAGCCACTGCGCCCGGCCTCACATTTCTACTCAAAGCAGTTGTAAGGTTCAGTGAATCAATGTGAGGGCTTTGTCTCCAAGTGTTTGACAAACCAGAGGTGAGCAGAAGGGAGAAAGGAGCTGAGGTGAGCAGGCAGGTGTGGGTACGGATGGCCAAGAGGTCCATGAAGCCAAGCTGGTTATTTGTCTCCAGGTGAGCCTGGGGAGCGCGGAGCTCATTAGAAGCCCTTTCTCAGCTAGCGGTGGACGCAGCCTGGTTAGACAGCTAGGCTCGCTCTAACGGGGCCTCCAGGGGCTGCACCACCCTGAGTGGAGGGTATCCTCTGGTCACAGGTACTTCCTCTCGTCCTATATGGCAATCTGTGGAATGTCAGCACTGGTCCTACCCACCCCCACCCCCATCCTTGTGGGGTAGGGTGAGGGTGGACAGCCCTCAGGCACTACAGAATGAACTGGGCTGTCTGTAACCTCCAGGCACCATGGACCACGCTTCAGAATCCCCAGGACCCGAAAACCTGCCCTCTCCATGGGACACACAGGACCACGTCATCAATGGGTGACAAATGCTCCCAAAGGGATCCTATACCCCTTCTGTGACCAGACAGGGCCCCACTAGCCCCTTACCTGGTGCTCTGCCCCCAGAGCTCCAGCCCCTTTTCTGCCATAAGGGTCCTCAATGTAGCCCCTTCACCCTGGCAAAACTCCAGCATGAATCTGATAGACTCTCTCCTGAAAGGATTTCCTGACCAGGACAGACACTGGGAGCCTACCTGTCGATGAGCCAGTCAGGCCTTGTGAACTTCCAAGGGACACTGAGGGCCCTCCAGACCATGTGAAGTGTCCGTTCGCTATGAAAGGAGTCTTTCAGCCCCACAGACAAGAAGGTCCTCTGCACTTGGGGAAAGCGCTGTGGACCCAACAAAGGCTTCCATTGGAAGGCAAGTGGAAGTCCTTCCTGCCTCCAGGTATTGGCTTAGAAGAATGGCAGAGAAGAGACCGCAGGGCTGGTCCTGCCTTGAATATGGTTGTGGGTCTTTCTGAGCTGCGTTTAGAGGCAGCGGTTCAGAAGGAAGTACAGTTTCCCTCCTGCGCAGGCCCACAGGCCAACAACGTGCGCCACTGATTGGAATCACCTGGGAGCTTTCACGAACCCTAATGCCTGGAGTCCTACCCAGAAATTCTCATTTTGATTGCAACGAGGTGTGGCCTGGGCACTGAGATTTTTAAAGGCTCCGATTTCAATAGTTTTAAAGATTTTTAATCTTCAGCCAAGTTTGAGAACCCCGGAGTCCACATGCACATAGAGACAGCAATGGCCCCAGATTCTGGCTTTCTAACAGTGTCTCCATCATCTCAAATGCTGTCCTCAACTTCCCCAAATAGTTTTAACACACCTTACATCAAAAGAAAATATTATAAGATTATTTGGGAAGATATTGAGAAATTAGGCAAAGAATGAAAGGTAGAGAATTCCTTCATGATAATTAAGTCTATAATTAATTGTACTCAGCTGTGGGCTGATGGCTCTAGAGGGTGGATTTAAAGGTCTGTTGATCAGTGGTCTGAAGCAACTTACCACTCTACATCCTTGAGGCCTGGGAAAACCACAGACTTCTTAAAAACTTTTTACTTTCAAACAATTATAGATTCATAGGAAGTTACAAAAATAGTAAGGAGAGGCCCCACCTGCCCTTCACCCAGTCTCTCCCAGTGGTAACATTTCATATAACTATATTCAATATCAAAACTAGGAAGTTAACATGGATGCCATCCACAGACCTTACTAAATTCCCAGACTTTTTGTTGACCTTTAATTCCTTGGGTTTTTTTGTTCATTCATTCAGAAAACTTTTATGGAGTCACCGGCATAATAGTTATCGAAGTGTGGACTGCAGAGACCCTATATCAGATTCACCTGAGAAACTTACTAAAAATGCAACTTCCTAAGCCTCAATCTCAGACCTACCGAGTCAGACCACATGGGGGTGGAGCTGGGGGGGGTCAGTGTTTTGTACAAGTTTCCCAGGTGATTCTTAGGTTCACGGAAGTTAGAAAGCCACTAAACCACTGCCCAGCAGGCATGGGCTCAGCACAAGAAATACACTTGAAGACTGGTTGTTGTCCTCACCAGAGACAGATACAAATAGCAACAACAAGGCTGGAATCAAGCCATGAACAAACACAATAAGACACTTGGGAAATATCTAATCTCCTGGGGTGCAGGGGGAGGAGTTCTGGAAGTTGAGCATATTAGAGTTGGGTTTTGACGGGTAAGTAGGAGTTTGATAGTTGGGCAAGATAATAAAATCTCAACCATAGCTTTAGTATTGGGTCTCCCTCTACCTTTGAAGCAAAATTCCTGAGATGTAATCTCCTTAATGGTGAGGAGTCCTATTGATCTGTGTGTCCCCAACACAGATGAATTGGACTGAGATTTTTAAAGGCTCCGGGCCACATTAATCTTCAGCCAAGTTTGAGAACCACTGGAGTCCACACACACATAGAGACAGCAATGGCTCTGGATTCTGGCTTTGTAACAGTGAGCCTGGTACACTGAAGGGGCTCGACAAACATTTGATGAATGAAGGTGTGAGAACCATGTTGGCTGGCAGGTTGGTTGGCTACATGCAGAATGGAAGGATGCTGGGGGAATGGTTGGCTGGAGAGATGAATAAGTAAATGAGTTCCTATGTGCTGTGGAGGCAGGGAGAGCTTGGCTGGGAGATGGTGGATTCCTGGCCATAAAGGACTCCAGCAGTTCCTTCCCAAGGCCTCAAGGGAGGAGCTAGAACCCACTGTGAGAAGATGCAGCAGGACTGTGTATACAACATTCTCTTCCTGCACAGTTAAGCCCCAAACACTTTGAGGTCCCATGGAGCCAGCTGACTGAATTTGAGCTAAGTGGCCTTTACCCTGGGGGAAAAAAGAAAGACATTTACCCCGAAAGTCCTCTCCTGCTCTCTTCATAAATATATTAATTTTATAATGCCAGAGACAGAATATTAAACTCTCCTTCTTAGAGGATTGTTGCCAGAACCCTTCTTGCTGAGGAGTGCTGAGCTGCACTGCACCAGCCCCCACGAGCAGCAGAGAGGGTGGGAATCAGCTATTTGACAGGCGAGGCTTGCAAAGGTCACTCCTGCTGGGGGCTGGCCCTGGAAGGAGCAGAGGAGCCCCGCTTACTCTTTCTTTCCTGCCTCTCCCTTGCTCGGCCTGGGAAGTGGTGAGGACTGCCTCCAGGTTCCTGCACCAGCCCAGAAGATCCTGGGAAGAGCTTCTAAAATCCAGCATTCTCTTCAAAGATGGGCTGGTATGTATGGTGTCTGCCTGGAGGCAGAGGAGTGATTGCGGGAGATGTTCTGCCAGAGGAGGTCAAAGTGCAGTCTTTGGTGGGCCACCTGCAACTTAGCCATGGAGGGTGCTTCTAAAAATGCAGATGACCAGCCCTCATCTTCAGTCCTGCTGAATCAGTTGCAGAAACCCCAAATCTGTTTTTTTTTTTGGTAATATTCCTCAAGTAGGCATCGTGAAGTTTGAGAACTATGCTATGAGGAAATTGTCTTCCCAAGGCTGTATCTAACCAGTCCCAGCTCCAGCTGGCAGTGATAGGAGGCAGCTGAGGTTTATTTTTTCTATTTTACCCACCTTCTAAACACTAAGAGGCAGCTGGGGTTTAAAGGCAAAGATGCTGGTAGTGAGGCTTGAATGCCTCTTAACCTTTATAAGACTCTTTATTCATCAATAAAATTGAGGTTAATAACCTCTATCTCAGAGGGCTGTATGCAGATTAAAGGGAAGTTCCAAGCATAGTGACTGGTGCCCAGGGGTCTCTTAATGTTTGCTGAGATTGGGTCAGGCATCAAAAGAAGTGTTGGTCCCAATGCCTGTGTGTAGGGCCTGAAAGAAACAGAATAAACTTAAAGAAATTTACACTGTGGCCGCTTGAAATTTGTAATCTATGTTACACGTGTTTTCAACTTCCCAGTTGAGCTCTTTTTATGGATTCTTTTCTGTAAGTGTACACAACAACATAAAGCCTTTAGGCCAAATCTGTCTCACTTGACCTTAAGCTGCCCACTTGACATTTTTAATGAAACATTTTGTTTTACTTAATGATTTCATGTACTTAGTCTAGTAAGGCCTTATCCCCTACCAGTAAAGAGCTCACCAAGCTTTGTGGATAGGTGAAAATCTGCTTTCTCTGATGGTGTACCTGCAGGAAAGGAGAGACAAAGGAAGTTTTAACAGTTTATTCGAATTTAAAAAGTACGAGTCATCGGAAGAGTCTGGGTTGCAAACTTTGCAAGACAGGTTGATTGCATGACACAAGGGGACACTCTCTATTTCCTTCATCCTCGTGCCCAACCCATTGCTGCGTGGTGAACACTTGTTGAAGAAATTCATTCCAATGCTTTCTCACCACTGAAAGGCCCAATGTGTTGGATTCCCTGTGATTCATTATATTATTTTCTTCCTGAAGAAATCTGAACACAGAGAACTTGAAGCTGCAGGGGGAAACATTGCCGATTTGTTCTAGGACATGTAGACATTCAGGCTCCAACGGGACAGGAGGATTGAGCAGATGACAACTGGAGACTGTGCTCATCTCCCATCGACGAAATGCCCTCGGCTCAGTAGAATCCCCTGTTTTAGAGAATCGCAGAGCTATTTGCTGGAAATAAAGTGACAGCTTCAGAAGTGATTCACAGATTTGGATGAACATGAAGGTTTAGGTTTTCAGGTCATCATCTGGTGTCCAATGATAGGAACATTCTGAAATGCCAAAGTTAATCACCGTGGCTCCCATGGTATCACCTGAATTTGTAGCCCCAAATGCATGACTCTGAGGCCCACTTTTGGGTAATGGTGAGTTCTGGGAAAGTATCTTCTTCCACCTGGAGGCAAAAATCATGTGTGCCCCAGTTAAATTCCACAGGTCTTTTTAAGAATTTCAGGCATTATGTTCTCACTCATAAGTGGGAGTCAAACAATGAGAACACATGGACACAGGGAGGGGAACATCACACACTGGGGCCTGTCACAGGGTGGGGGGTAAGGGAAGGGGGAGCATTAGGACAAATACCTAATGCATGTGGGGCTTAAGACCTAGATGACAGGTTGATGGGTGCAGCAAACCACCATGGCACATGTATACCTGTGTAAGAAATCTGCACATTCTGCACATGTATCGCAGAACTTAAAAAATAAAAAGAAAAAAAAGAATTTCAGGCGTTAAGAAATATTCTCAGCCACTTGATCAAAACTGATCGATGGCAAGCACCAGACCTGTAACTGTGCACTTCAGTAGGAATAAAATGAATTACGTAGGGGTATTTCAACATTTGTATTGCTGCTAAAAATCTATGCATTTAAATATACTTCACCATTGTTATTCATTAAAATTGCATGCGGTCTCTACCTCTCCATTTTGATCACATGGGCCACAACTCAAAGAACTGGGGCATCTCTGGGCTAATGTGCTTCCAGCAAGCAGATGGCTGCGTTCCCTAAACTGAGCAGTATTAAGCTTGAGAAGGAGAACAGTCAGAGGCTAGGCTGAGATGACTTTTCCATAAACCTGGCAGAACATGATCAACGGGACACAGAGGACTGACTGTTAAACTGGGTCTGCAATAAAAGGGCAGGGATAAATCAGTAATGAATCTGTGTCAGAGACCTAGAGAGGTCATTTTCATACTTAGCAGTGGGCCATCATTTCCCTCCCTGCGGCTTCTGCTCCCCACCTGGCCTGTGGCTGCAGGTAGTCTTGAGCCCTCTCTGTGTGATCTGCAGCATACTGTGGCTCTGCCTCCACTTGTCCCTGAGGCCCTCAGATCTTAGATTTCTCCTCCCCCCATATCATTCTCCAGGTGTCTGTCTCCTATGCCAGCAATTGCCCCATCTCCTCCTGCTTGTCTCCTCCAGCCTGTGCTGGTTCCCTCCCGTCCTCTTCTCTGAATTATTCCCACAATATTCACTCTCCAGGGAGAAGTATCCTTTGATGCCCAAAGGTTTTCTATGATTGTATCAAAGATGGATAGATGGACTAGATAGTTGTTACAATAAAAAAGTTCATGGGCAAAATGGGCCACAAAGACACACAGCCTTGAATGTTCCACTCTCAGGCAGTGGATATTAACACTTGCCCTGTGTCATGAAAAGGATTCCCTGTGCTGTGCCTCTCAGTGGCCTGGCTCACACATCCCCAATGACAAGGAAGCAGGAAGCAGGGTCCCAAGGTCTGGCTATAGCCCAAAGAGCCTATAGCCAAAGTAGAATTGCTTTGATAATTCAAATGTTATCTTTATCATTAATTAAAATGTTATATGCTTCTCCAGAATATTTATCTGTTTTAAAATATGCTTGTCTCTAAAATATTTGGATAAAATGTATGCCTTAGGAAAATATGTACTTCTCACCGTATGTAGGCTCAGGGGCAGAGCTCCCTATTTGAGAAATATAGACAATCATTTTCGCCAGTAATGCAGTCATCCCTGTAATGCAGGAGAGGAAACTGAGGTTCAAAAAGGTTAAGTGAGTTTTCTGAGATCACCTAGGGCTTGGATTAAAAATTTAGACCCAAATCCTTATCCCTCCTCTACCCATTCTATTAAGTACTTTGCCTTCCTCTCTGGCCTGCAGCCCTTGTCACTTGCAGAGACAGTCTGGAACTTCGAAGCTGTTCAAGACATTCATTTTTCAGAAAGCATGGAGGGTGACCTCCCCACACCATTCCTGCTCCCTATGTCCCTGCAGCAGCAGTGACAGCGTGTAGCTGGCCTGTCACTGAAGAGCATCAGCTAGAACTTCAGAGGGAATGGAACCTCCATTCCTCCCACATGTAGAACTGGATTGTGGATTCAGCTGCTGTCTCCAAGAAGGACAATTGTCAGAGTTAAGGAAGGTTAATGTGCCCTTAGCAGAGATGTGCCATCTGAAAGCCTGGGGGGCCACCTCTATGGAGGATCCACCAGTTCCTGGCAGCCTGGGCAAAGCACAGCTCTGGCCTGGCCTTCTCCTCCAAGGTGTGGATGCAAATGGATGGACTGGAGCTGTTTTTCCTTCAAAGTTCCAGGCATTGGCTTGGGCAGGTGCAGCTTCCAGGAGGAGATAGGTGGTGGTAGTGGTAGTAGTGGTAATCTGGGCCCCCTAGGGCTGACTCCCAGGCAGCAATGCCCAGGTGGTCAGGCTGCCCTCACTTCAGGGAGTAGTGGGCAATGCAGGGCCAGGCCTGGGGTTCTCCCTGGACAGCTTCCAGGGAAGCAAGTATCAGCCACCTTGGGCAAAGTCATGATGATGTCCAGGAGGGCTATTTGATGACTTCTGCTCCTGGCTGTCCTTTGTTGGAATTTCCTGCTCCTGCAGATACAATCCAGATGCCTCTGTCCAGCATGATGACTTCCTCTTCAGCTCATCTCCTATTCTTCCACCTGTCATTGACCCACGGCCACCCCAAAGCTACCACACTCATTTGTCTTCCTCATCAGTTCTGGCTGTTGCTTCTGCCTGGAATGGCTTCCCCAATGTGACTGACTGGCTGCACCCACTCATCCTGCAAGAGTCAGCTCCAGTGCCACCTCCTGTAGGCAGGCCTCCCTGCCCATCCCCACCTGGGCTAGGCAGGTTGTGTCCGTGCTCCCACAGCCTCCTGTGGTCACCCCACGTCACAGCTGTTAGCTCTACTCCTCTGCTCTATTGCTGGACTTAAAGCTCCTTGAGGCCTCTTTTTTCTCCAGTGCCATATGGGAGGTGCTGAGTAAACAGTTTTTGGATAAATAAATGACTAAGATTGCCACTCTGTGGGATTTGGCTAAGCAAGAAGAATGGGGGCCTGCCAACAGTAACAATAATGGCTAACGCTGTCATTTATTGATTGCAGACTGTGTGCCAAGTATGATGACAGGCAGTTTGCATATATTACTTCATTTAATCCTCAGCACACCCTTTGAGATTCGTCATTTCCATTTTAAAGGTCAGAAAACTGAGCCTCAGTTTTCCCAGGGTCACAAATCCAGGGTGGCCTAGCCAGGATTTGAATGGAAGTCTGTCTGATGGAAACATTTATGCTCTTAGCCAGCATGTTAGGGTTCTCCAGAGAAACAGAACCAATAGGGTAATGTGTGTGTCTGTGTATGTATTAGTCTGTTTTCATGCTGCTAATAGAAACATACCTGAGACTGGGAAGAAAAAGAGATTTCATTGGACTTACAGTTCCACATGGCTGAGAAGGTCTCAGAATCATGGCAGGAGGCAAAGGGCACTTCTTACATGGTGGCAGCAAGAGAAAAAAATGAGGAATATGCAAAAACAGAAATCCTGATAAACCCATCAGATCTCGTGAGACTTATTCACTATCATGAGAATAGCATGAGAAAGACCAGCCCCCATGATTCAATTACCTCCTCCGGGGTGCCTCCCACAGCGCATGGGAATTCTGGGAAATACAATTCAAGTTGAGATTTGGGTGGGGCACAGTCAAACCATATCAGTGTATATGTGCCTGTATCTGCAAGAAGGGATTTATTAGGAGAATTGGCTCCCACAATAGGCCATCTGCAAGCTGGAGACTCTGGGAAGCCAGTAGCATGGCTCAGTTCAAATTCAAAGACCTGAGAAATAAGGATGCTGATGGTGTAACTCTCAGCCTGAGGCTGAAGTCTTGAGAAGCTGTCAAGGCTGCTGGTGCAAGTCCCAGTGTTCAAAAGCCAGACATCTAGAGGTCTGATGTCCAAGGGCAGGAGAAGATGAGTGGAGCCGCTCAAGAAGGTAGAGACAGAGAATCTGCCTTTTTGTTCTATCTGGGTTCCCAGCTGATTTGATGGTGCCCGCCCACATTGCATGAGGGCAGATTTTCCTTAGTCCACTGATTCAAATGCTAACCTCTCCTAGAAACACCTAATAACGCTTTACCAGCTATCGGGGTATCCCTTAATCCAGTCAAGCTGACACCTAAAGTTAACCATTACAGCTCACAGCAGTTAGAGCTTGAGCTTGGATAGGTGCCTGGTGGCCCTGGTGGCCCATACCACAGTCTGCAGTATGGGCTGACCTCACCACCATCTCCAGTCCTCCCAGGCAAGGCCGTGGCCCAGCAGGCTCTTCCCTGGGGACCTGCTTCTCTGTGACCGAGTTGCCCAGTGCTGCCTTCCTCACTGCTATCTTGTGTCCCCACAATCCCTCCCTTTGCCTCCCCTGACTCCACCTGATTGTGGGAGAGGAAAAGGTGAACATTAAGGTGCATGATCCATGATTGTTTGTTTGTGTGACAAGAATCTGATGTGTTGGTGAGTATACTCCCATCCACGCTGGGCCTCCTGTCTGCAGGAGCTCTGACATTGATGAATGAGTCTTTCAAAGTCAGTCCTTACTTTCAGGAGAAGCCAGCTCTCCTGAGGAGTCTGGTTGCCAGCAGCAATCAGCAGCCCTGCCCACAAGGCTGTGCCACCTGGACTGGACACCACCTGAGGCAATCCTTAGAGTAGCAAATGAGGGAGGGGACACCATGCTTCTCATCCCTGTGCCTCCTAAGTCAAATTGGAATGCTGCCTGCACCTTGGGCATCACCAGCCCAATTGTTTCCTTTCCTTCTATAGCCACAGCCTCTTGAAGGGCTCCTCAGCCAGCAAGCCTGAGCCAGCTCTTAATTATGTGTGCTAATAATGGGGGTGCTGAGGCCTAGAGAATCTCAAATGGCAGATAATCAAACATTCACTCCAATCTTCTTTGCACTGTGGTTATGTGGTTTTCAGCTGATGTCTGCACATGGGTGGCCTTAGTGTTGATCAGGTTCAGAAGGAAGCCACTCTTTGAAGAAGGTGAGAGGCTGCCATCACGGCTCCAGGCCTTCCCCACTTCTCTGCAGTCTATACTGTGGATGCAGATGCCATGCCTTTGGGAGGAGAGGAGGAGAGAAAGACAAGTGTGCAATGGGTTATTAGTTGTCAAATGGACTTTCACTCATGTCATTGCAGCTCCGAGTTGAGGACAATGTGACAAGTTCTTGCACATTGTAAAGAGAGGGGCATGTACTAGATATTTCCCAACATACCCCTCTAGCACCATTCTTCTCCATCCTGGTCCTGCCGGGCTGACTGCTACCAGTACGATCAACTGGCCTTCCTCAGCCACAGGCTTTGCGTTCACTTCAGCCAATGGGAGGCACCTGCAGAAGATCCAAGGGCAGGAGGAGAGGGGCCAAGGTATTTATTCCTGTTTCCCTCTCTGCTTGGTCACGGTCCGAGGGTGGCTGAATCCCTCTACTAAAGGCTGTAGCACCAGTCCAACAGCTCCAGATCTCCCAAAGCTCCAGAAACTTCCCATTGCCTTGCCCTTTTAGATTCAAGATGCTTCCCCATGGCCTGTGGCTCCCTGAACGTTCCCCACACCTTTGTAAAGTCCCTTCAACTCTGTCCAATTACCCCTTTGAGTGTGCTGTCTATTTCCTACCAGAACCCTGCCCAATAGACGTATTGTCAGACATAGCCACAGACTTATCAAGAGAGCAAAACTGGCTCATCGCCCTCTCCCATCAGCCAACCCCATCCAGTAAGAGAAGGCCTGAGACTGAGTCTTTTGGGGAGTACAGTGAGTTTCCCATCCCCTGCCCATTCCAAGCCAGGTAAAGGAAACTTCAGGAGAATCACATACTGAAAGAGGGTGTTGACTACAAACAGGAAACCTGACCCCACCCACTGCTGGATACATAAGTTGTAGAAAGTCAGAGGCCTGTCCCTAGTTCTGCTGGAGTGGAGCTGAGAGAGGCTGTTGGCAGCTGACTGCGTGGACAGTCTGAAGGCATAGGATATCTCCTGAAGGCCGGATGGGCCAGTAGAGATTAATGAGGCTTGAGCTGTCTTGAAAGATGCTGCCCTGAGAACTGGCTAGTAGAGGAGACCAAGGAGGTCGTGTGGGTCACCCTTGCATTGGAGATGAGGGGAGTCGTCGAGAGATCAGTGGGGAGCCCATTGCTCTGTTGGGGAACTGCCTGGTGGAGTTTCCCCAGGGTTGTTTTAAAGAACCTACAAGGGAGAAAGCCTGCATTTGGACATCTTCCAGGTCATTCAATAGCCAAAGAGAACCACCAACAGCTTGAACCATAAAAAGGGTAACCTTTCTCCCTGCCCTGACCCTGGAGGAGTCAGGGGATGCACAGACCATGAGGAAGGAGAAAGGAGAGGGCCAGAAGGGAGAATGAGCAGCAAGCTGGTTTCCTTCCCATTGCAGGGGCTCCAGGCTGGGACACGGTGGGATGGAGAGAAGCCTTCAATTGAATGAGAGAGTGATGTTTTGATTTAGGTCAATCTGGACTTTTTTATAATGGGATTGAAGGGAGACAGTTAATAGTCAAGAACCTTTGAATGGTTAAGGGATTTGATCTGCATCCCATGGGGGTGGGGTTAAGCAGGGGTGAGGAGGGGGCACTCAGAGAGCTGGTTTGAATGACTGTAGTGACAGAGCAAAAGGCTATTTCCTGATTCTACTCCCACCAAGTCCAACTATTTAATACATTGGCTCTAAAGTCACTTAAGTCTTTGAGATTCTGCAAGACTACAAATTAAATAGAAATGTAAAAGGAAAGTATTTCTCTAATACATGCTTGAAAACAAATCAAGAAGGTGGTGATATTAATACAAATAAAAAGTTAAAGACAAATTTACAGGTCTTTTCCTGTCCCCCAAACTACATTTAGGATAAACTATAGATGAAATCCACATTTATTTCCATAGTTTTACAACTTGTACTGAACAGGGGCTCTGCTAGAGCATGTTCGGCGATGCAGGTAACTTGGACAGAGATGTAGAGATGAGTAGGATACATTCCTTGCTTCTAGGAGCTTGCAGTCTTGTGGAATACTTGGTTATATCCTGTTCTTTATTATCCCCACAAGCGGTAGGCTCCTGAGAACAGAACCCATAGCAGATAATCTCTTACACATTCACTAACCATCTGCCGCAGGCGAAGAACCTAAAAGTCTGAAGTAACATGACTCCTAGCCCAAGCTGGGCTCATGGCAGGTATGTGACAAAAACTGAAATTTCACTGAGTGGGTGTGATGGGCCCGCACAAGCCCCTCATGTAGAGCTGCGCAGGGCGTATGAGAGCCCTTGGTTTGCTCTGGGCTGGGGCTTCATGCACCTTCTTGAATGTTTATTTTCCAAGCATCTATCAAATTCCTGCTCTATGCTAGGCATAGAGGACTGTAGCAGTGAATAAAATCCCATCCTTGCCTTCAGAGAACCTGATATCTAGCAACAGAGATGGATCAAGTAGACCACAAACAGCAATAAAACATTTTAGGGGCCATGCTAGGAGAAAGTCAGGCACAGTGGAGGTCGGTGAGAACAGTGATAGGTTTGACCGGGGCTGGGGGCTGGAAAAGTCTTTATATGGAGACTGTGCTTAAGTGAAGGAGGAGAATGATGTTCTAGGCCTGAGGAGCAGCTCAGAAAGATCTCAGAGGCTTGCCTGGGAAATGGGGTGCAAGGGACCGGGCAAGGGATATGCCTGTCACAACAGGCAACCTGGCCAGGTCCTGTTTAGCTTACAGGAAACACTGAGAAGTTTGGACTTTACTATTTAGGGAGCTACCAGAAGGTTGTAACTGGGGGAAGCACTGCCATCAAATGCGCATTTTGGCAAGATAAACTCTGGTGGTAACTGGAGCAGGGTGGTCAGATAGGATTGAAAGTGGGAAAACCGGTCAGGATGCTGCAGCACTGGCCCCAGCAAGATGGGATGTGGGCGTCCACTTGCAGAGGTCAGGCCAGAGACCAGAGCTTTTAGGAGGAAGACTTGACCAGAACTGACAGATGGGCTGGAGGAAATGGAGGGGAAGGCATAAGGAGCTCTCCCAGAGCTCTGGCCTGGGCTGGGTGGCTGGTGGACAGGTGGGAGAACCTCATTCCAGCTGGCTCTGATCTGACCGCAATCGACTCCTGGCCCACAATCACCCCCAGGGCCTGGGTAGGCAAGGCTGGGATGCCGCCTCTGTGCTCAGAATCAGCCAGGCTGAGTCCCCTGGGCCCAGGATAGGCATCTGTACTCCAAACCAGGCATTATGCAAGTCTCCTGCTCAGCTCAGCACTGTCTCCAGGCCAAGAGGCTTCAGCGGAGTTCCACAAAATTACATTTTCCACTTTGAAAGCAGCCTTTGCAAACAGAGCATTACTTAATTGAGAAGATATTTAGATCTGCGTATCTCTTGTAAGGTGCAAGTCTCCCCATGGTGACATTTTAATGGCCAGGGGCACAGGGAGGAAGGTAAACACTCTTTACCTTTGCCGCAGCCTGGGAATTCTCCTCGTTTGTCAGATATGATTAGCTGTTACCCTTCTGGTCTCCCATTGTTATTCAGGTCCCCACTTGTCACAGTCACACCCCTTTGGAAGCTCACGCCTCGCTTTCTCTCCAGCTCTCTCTCCCTCTGGTGGCACCCTGACTGGCTAGTAATTTATGTATGACAATATGAGACTAATTCGGTTATTATGTCAAAGGGAAATTGAATCTACGGTTTTAGTGCCGCATCTGGGAGAAATCTTCAAATGAATCTGGAGTGCAGAAAAAAGCCTCGGAGTTCGATTCATCCGCTTGTCACCCTGTCGGCAAGATTAAGTCATTATAGAGGGCTAAGCCAGGTCCAGAAATGGGAATGGAGAGGAAGGAGATAAAGGGGATGAGAAAGGGGTGGGGGAGCAGGAGCACAGGGACTGGGGAGGTGGAGCAGGGCTGGGTGGTGGGGCGGGGGGCCTGGCAGCCAGGAGGGCTGGCTGCCTCTCCAGGGACTCCCTTGCTTACCCACAAGGCGGCCCCAGCAGTGTGAATGCCAGGGGACAGATGGGCAGGGAGGAAGTTCAGTGGGAGGGCATTTATGCAAACATTCGCTTGTCTCTGCTCCTGGGCGTCTTAAATATTGTCTGAGTTAAAATCTGGCTTCCCTGCCTTCCACAGGATTAGAGCACTTTGCTCGGTGCCAAGTGAGACGGTGGCATTTCTGCTGAATACCTAGGTTTGGGTGAGAAGGAGCTCCCTGAGCTCTGCACAGCAGCTGGGCACAGGGCTGCAGAGGAAGGGGTGAGGTTCTAGTGCACAAGGAGGCAACCTATGTCTAGGGCACTGACCACGTGTGTTTACTCTGTTTGCTGAGAGAGGATGGGATAGGGTTCTTGGAGTCTGCGATGGAATCGTAGGGAACGAGAACCAGCCAAACTGTGCGTGATCTGAATATAAAAGGAATTCTGAAAATACTTTATGAAGTTGTTCTGCCCTCCAAGACACCCCAACCCTGCTTCCATTTGTCCAGTTGTTAACTAGAGTTGTTTTCTCTGTCATGAGGGTGTTCTCCATCCTAGACCTCGGTGGAAACACTAGTTAGGTTTGCTCTGGGCGTGTTTTCTCTCTCCCGCCTCCACCCTCACGGCTCTCCCATTCTTGGCATGCTCCAGGCTCTAAGTAGCTCTGCTACCTGCTGGTCCTTCCTTCCTCATAGAAGGGTCATGGGGCACTCAGCAAAAGGAGCCACCCTCATCCCAAGAGCATGAGTTGCTGTGCTGGTTTTCCCCTAGACATTTTGATGCCTGGCTTTATCTCTCTGAACCTCAGATTTTGCCTCTCACAAACTGGGATCACCCACTCTCATGGGGAAACTCTGAATTGCATGGTTACCATGACTACAAGTTTCCCCTCACACCTTCTGGGCATCCTTTTTACATCTTAGAATTCTCCATCCAGGATTCCTCCAGCCCCAGGAAAGGGCACCAGAGGTCTCCGTGGCCATGCCCCTGCATCCAGGCAGCAATTCTGAAAAATGAGCACACCAAGAATGAATTAAGGCCACTTCCACCAGCTCTCTCTTTCCACTTCCCTTGGCTTACCCATGGGAAAACAACCTTTTTTTCCCCCCAAGAAAAAGAAGGAAGCTCAAATTAAAAATGTAAGAGTTCAAAATAACCCTCAGCTCTTAACTCTCGTCAATTTTGACTGTTTCTTTCACCACCCACGTGTCGGCTTCGACCAGACACCCACCTAGCAGTACTTATGCAAAAGATATTGGCAGCTGTTACTAACCCAAGATGCGAATTGGCGCTCCGAGTGGCTTTGTTACCATCCCTCTGTCTGTTCTTTGTGTCTCTGGAGCTTTTCCCCTGTTTAATGAGGGCCCTGGTGCCCTTGGAAGGGCCCTAGGCTGCTGCAGCCCTGCACCCTCACCTCCCGAGTGAGTAAGGCCATGTGAAAGTGGGCCATCCCCCACGCCCTCCACCATGTTGTTGAATGCCATGTTTCTGTTAATTGGACTGTGTCATCTCAGGGACCATTATTTATTAATAGATACTCGGAGCCCTGGACAAGTTCATCATGATCACCAGAGGACTTGAAAGAGGCCAAGGGACAGATGGGTATTGCCGGGTGTGAGGGCGGTCTGTTTGAATTTCAGGCACACCCTCCTCAATGATGCTGCAGAAGGAAATCCATCATGATTATTGGAGAAAGGCCAGCTCCGTTGATATTAGAGCAAGCAGTCAGTGCGGTGGACCCTCCCAACCCACTGCGGGGCAGGTGTCTCCTCCAGGTCATGATGTCCCGGGTGGGGCTGGCTGCCCTCAGGTGTCTGCTCTGATAAGCCAGGGGCACCTGGCTAGGTGGAGAAGGTCTGGTTCCAGGGAACAGCAGGCTTATTACCACCACAACCCTGTGTTCCTCGTGTCTGCTTGGGTCCTGGCATGGGTTTATCATTGGAGTCATTTCATTCATTGTTCTGCTGCTGAGCCCAGCTGCAGATAGAATAGTCTGAAAAGCTAGTTGAGGGGAAGGAGCTCCCTTTCTTCTAGAGTTTTCTGAGGAAGAACCTGACACAGCTCCCTATAGTCATGCACAACAATGCTGGCAGCCCCACTCCTGAAACCCTCCCAGCGCGTCTCATGCTGCAGATGTAGTCAGCAGAACCAGATGGTCAGGGTAGTCTGAGCAGACAGGTGGGGGCTGAAGACACCCAGCGAGGGCCTCATGCTGGCTCCTCCACCCCCGTGTGGGTTGCTCACTGGCTGTGCTCCCAGGACGTCCCTCACAGGAGACTGAAACCAACACCTCGGCCACCTGTTGGCTTAGGGCCCCTGAGCCCATCCATGTCCTTGAAAAATTCATTCAGGCTACTTGCTCCAGGCTGAGGAGGCCCAGCTGAAGCCTCTGGACAGCAGAGCCCACACTCCCTTCCACCTGTTGCTGCCATGGGGCCACCCAATGGTGCTTTTATACCAGCAGGGCCTATAGGGGAGCCAGCTCCAGGAGCAGGTCAGGACTAGGCACCTCACATGCCTCGCCTTCATCTTCCTGGCTTTGCCAAGGAGGGATGGGGAGCCTGCAAATCAGGCAGGAAAGAGTATACAGACTATGTGGTCCCAGCAAAAAGCCAGAGCCAAGGGAGACATCAGGAGAGGCACTTGAGGACATCAAGGCAGAGAGACTCAGAGTCTACATAGGGAGTGGTCCCCAAGGACACTGGCCATGGAACTGAAGGTCCAGGACAGAACTTTAAGACCCAAGATAGCGGCACTTTTCCAGCTGGCTTCCAGAGCCTGGGGCAAGGCTGGACCTGCAGGTGGAACCACAATCCTTCAGCAGCAGAGGGAGGAGAGGGCGCTGGGGAGAGGTACAGTGCCAAGCAGACTATTCCAGAGCAGGACTGGTGCCCAGGCAGAAGGAATACCCAAATAGACCAAGACTGGGTTCAGGAATGAAATGGGTTAGTGGATCATCCTCTTCTACTTTGTTTTGCTTGGAAATAGATTTCATTTTTAATTGTATAAGTAATATGTGAATATATTCTTGTAAAAATTCAAATAAGAAGAGTGAAGCAAAAGCTCTCATTATTTAATTCCACCATCTTCCCTCCCCAATCCCACTGCCCTCCCTAAAGGGAATGACCATTGTCAGGTTAGCGTTTAGATAGGTAGTTAGGTAGATAGATGATAGAGATAGATAGATGATTGATTGATAGATAGATAGATAGATAGATAGATAGATAGATTTATGTGGCTTGCATTTTCACCTGACAATATTCCTTGGCATCATTTCCATCCTTATGGAGAGATCCACTTCACTCATTTAATTGTTGCATGGTGTTTCATTGGTCAGGGGTAACATGGTTTAACTGTAACCCTAATGATGGATGTTTATTTTGTTGTTGTTTTCTTATTGTTTCACAATAAGCACCCCTTTACATGGCCTATTTTAAAATAGGCCTATGAGTGACTGGTAGGGGCAGGAGTCCCTTGGGATCTTTTGGGGCACTGGGGTATGAAGAAACTGGGCTGGATTGAAGCTAGGCCACTCAACAGTCTCCAAATGCCTGCCATGTCTTGGCCAGCTTCTCAGAGCAGCTGCTTCCAGTGGAGTCTGGGGTGCCTCCCACCCTGGAGCCTCTGGTGCCCTGTGTCTCTTGGGGGTCATCCCTTGCTGACCCTTAGGCCTACAGCTTGTGCAAGTGACCACATTCCACCCGTGAATGTCTTGCAGGAAAAGGCACAAAATCTATGTTCTGGCCTGATCCAGGCAGGTTAAAATCAGAGCCCCGTGCTGGAGTGAAAGCCTGATAATAATCCTCTCACTGCACCAATTTCCAACAGATTTGTTCCCTCTCAAAATGATCACAAACAATATTCCTGCAGCAGCCCCAGCCAAGGGACGGGTGCTATTTTGAGCTGTTTTTGGTAATTGGTTAATGCGGAGGATGAGTGGGAGGAAGACGCAAGGGCCTTTGTAGACGCAGTGCTGATGTCATGGCTGAGTTTACAAAGACATGGTTTCCTATGTAGCTTTGGGAACAATTTCTCCCCCGATCACATGTCTCCGGGACAGTTGAGTAGCAGAATAGCAGGTGGCTCCTTTGTTCTTAAACCTGTCATGCAGTCCCAGGCCTCACTGGGCTGTGGTCTTAGTGCCTGCTCTCAGTCAGAAGTCAGGGAAGCAGGGGCACAGTGTGGCTTACACCTGTAATCCCGGCATCTGGGGAGGGTGAGGTTGGAGGATCACTGAGCCCAGGGGTTCAAGATGAGCCTGGGTCACATAGCGAGACCCCATCTCTGTAAAACAACAACAAAAAGTCAGGTAAACGATACAGGCATGTTACAGCAACAGAAAATGGAAAACCAAAAATAATAATAATAAAGATGATACAGGCAGCCTGCCAAAGACCCAGGAGACTAGCAGTGAAAGGCAGAGGGTTTTCTTGTTTGTGTATTATGAAAAGACACCTCTGAATCCCTTCTCTTTCTCCTGCCGCATCTCCTTGCACGTTGATGGAGTGCCTTCTACAGTCCTTAGAGAAAAGCCGTGGTATCTCATAAGAGCAAGGGCTCTAGAGCTGGGCATTGGCTGAGTTCAAATCCTGCCTCTCACTTTTGATACCTAACTCTGTGCCTTGATTTTCCCATCTGAAAAATGGGCATGATAGCATGCATACTTCCGCTAGAGGGTTATGGTGAAAGCTCAGTGAGATGAAGCCCAGTGCCTGGCATGCAGCAAATGCACACAAGGTGGCGGCCATTAGTATTACTTATTCCCCTATGTTGTGATGCTCTCTTTAGCTTTCTATTTCTTCCACTAGGCTGTGAGTTCTTTCCAGAGATCTTATCCATGTTCTTCTCCTCAATGCGGGCCCTCAAAATAGGCTGAATGAAAAGAGATGTGATCGATTAAAACTAGCCGCTCCTTCTTTGCAACTCCTTCCATCAGGTGGTAGAGTCTACGTTTGCCCTCCCTTTGATCTAGGCTGGCCACATGAATTGCTTTCACCAACAGAATGCTGTAGAAATGATACTGCATGACCTCTAAGCCCAGGCCTTAAGGGACTTTGCAGCTTCTGCTCTTGGCCTCTGGCTGCTCTGTGGCCACCATGGAAGGAGTCCCACACTAACCTCCTGTAGGGTAAGAGACATGTGGAGGCACACAGAGCCACCCAGCCATCCCAGTCATGCCCCTGAGGCTCCAGGCATACCAGTGATGTACCTGGCTGAAGCCTGGCCCCCAGTCACCCACTGACGGCAGCTGCAAAGGTGCCCCTGATGGGGCGAGCAGAAGCCTAGATGAAATTGCAGAATCATGAGCAAATGGACGGCTGCCATTTTCAGCTACCAAATCTTGGGGTGGTTTTTCATGCAGCAATAGATACATGAGACAGGAAGCTTTGGAAGAAGTCATCTTAGCATTCATAAGTGACAAGGAGGGCAAGTTAGGCCTAGTTGGATTGGATAGTCAAATTTCAGGAGGTAGCATTGCCTAGATTCAGGAAAAGACCATTGCAATCCCACAGGTAGGAGCTCTAAAAGATAAGGTGGCTCAGGAGGGCTGACAGCATCTCAAACAGTGAGTTCTGGTGCTATAATCACAAATGAAGCTGATGAAGGAAAACAAAGGTATTGTCATAGAAAAACACTGTGATACCCAAGGAGCCCTGTCTTGAGCTCAGATTACAAAGGGGCTTGCAGGGTAGGGAGCAGCGGGGCCAGTGTCTGTGTCCCAGAAAGACACAAACATGACACAGACCTGTGTGAGGGGTACCAGGGACACCATGGTCCACGGTGAGCTGGCAGTACCAGCAACAATAAAAGTGGGCACATTGAAAACTTTTGAAGCAAGAAGAACAAGGGGTGAGCCCCTCTCTTTAGGGTGGACATTATCATGTTGAGAGGGGTTTGAGCAAAGCAACCTTCCCACTTTGCTTGTTTCCTATCAAGAACAATATTTCCTGATCTGGAGAAAGTAGAAAAAATACAGCTGAGAAAACTGAAGCCCAAATAAGATGAGGCAGTAGCAAGAACGTGCTTGTTGTTGTTCCAGATTTGTATTCCCCAGTCAAAATGTGTTTTATTCTAGAGTTCAAGGAGAGCTCGTGCAGGATGGTGGCCACACTAATAGTCATTGCTATGGCAGGGTTTCTCCAGGGTGGTCACCTGTATCAGAATCCCACCCCCACATCCCCACCACAGCTGCTTGGCAAGAGCACAGCCTTCCCAACTCCCTATCCCACTTATAATGTCAGACTCTAGGGTGGGGATCAGCATTTATTTAGTGAATACATGCGTATGACTCCCTGACACTGTTCTAGACAATGTAGACATATCTCTCCTTTAATCTCTGTAACAATGCTATGTGGGAGATTCTATATGACCTCTATTTTAGAGATAAGAAAACGGAGGCCCAGAGAGATTGAATGGCCAGGGACATGGAAGGTGGCAGAGTTGGAACTTGAGCATAAGCCATCGTCTAACTCCAGAAGCCATGCTCCTAACCACTAGGATATGTGGCCTAGTGGATTATGGCCTAGTGACCCATGGATTCCAGACAAGCAACACAGGAATACTCCTGCACAGTTGCATTAGCAAACCACTGCTTTAAAGAATCCCCACACTGCCTGTAATCCAAAGTACTGGAACCCAGTACTTTGGGAGGATTGCTTGAAGCCAGGAGTTCGAGACAAGGCTGGGCAACATAGTGAGATGCTATATTAGTTCGTTCTCATGCTGCCAATAAAGATATACCCAAGACTGGGTAATTTATAAAGGAAATAATAAAGGAAATAGGTTTGATGGACTCACAGTTCCACTTGGCTGGGGAGGCCTCACAATCGTGGTGGAAGACAAAGGAGAAGAAAAGGCACATCTTACGTGGTGGCGGGCAAGAGAGAGAGCGTGTGCAGGGAAACTCACCTTTGTAAAACCATCAGATCTTGTGAGACTTATTCACTATCATGAGAACAGCACAGGAAAGACCTTCCCCCATAATTAAATTACCTCCCACCAGGTCCCTCCCACAACATGTGGGAATTATGGGAGCTACAATTCCAGATGAGATTTAGGTGGTGACACAACCAAATCATATTAAATGCTATCTCAGAAAACTAAAAAACTAGGAATGGTGGCACACACCTTTAGTCCCAGCTACTCGAGAGGCTGAGGCTGAAGTAAAAGGATCACTTGAGCCCAGGAGTTGGAAGTGAGGCTGCAGTGAGATATAATTGCACCATTGCAGTCCAGCCTGGATGACAGAGTGATAACCTGTATCTTAAAAAAAAATTCTGACACCTGTAATCCCAGCTACTCAGGAGGCAGAGGCATGAGAATTGAGTTGTTTGAACCCAGGCGGTAAAGTCTGCAGTAAGCCAAGATCGCATCACTGCACTCCAGTCTGGATGACACAGCAAGACTCTGTCTCAAAAAAAAAAAAAAAAAAAAAAATCCTGAGAATGGGGGAGAGAGAGAGAGAGAGAGAGAGAGAAATGCTGTCTCCAAATATAAGACCCCAGAGTCTATCATCTTTGGTAAAGTCATAGCACAGTCATTAAATAGATGGTTTGTGATCACTTAGAGAAATGGTGAGTATCAGGAACCACCATAGGTTCACTAAGCATGAGCCAAGTCAAATGAGCTCATTTATTTTATTGAGAGCATGGATGGACCAGAGAATCTGCAATGTAGCGAACATTTCCCAACATCATTTCCACCCCCTGTGATTGGTTCATTTTGGGCCACTAAGCTGATTGAACCAATGAGTCACGAAGACAGACTTGCTTGAGGCTGTGGGGAGAAAGAGAATCCAGTCTGTCTCTCTTCTTGGATGGGAACAAAGAAGTGTGTTGTCCCAGTTATTCTGGCAGCAGCCTTAAGAGCCTAAGGGGAAACACATTATGCTACAAATGGTAGACAAGAGATCTGAGTTTTTGCTGACATTGTTGAGCGACCGAATCAACCAACCTTGATGCTGCATCTATCTCTAGGCTTCTTGTTATGTGAGAACATCAGTTTCTTTATTGTTTAAACCACTTTGATTTAGGGCTTCTGTAACCTGCTGAAAAACATATTGTAACTAATACAAGGGGAATACCCTAGATATAATGCATTTCAGCTTCAGAAAAATATTTTACTCCAGTTTAAGATATCCCTGTGAGCAAAATGAAGAAATGAGAGCTAAACAATACAATTAGGTAGATTCACACCAGTAAATCCAAAGTTGACCAGATACTGGGTGGAACAAGCCAAGTGGTACCTTTAGAACAGCCAGGTGCATGCTCAGAAAAGTTGGGTGTCCCTGCCTGTAGCAGGCACCCTAGATCAGCAGCATTCCATCTTCTGGAATTTGTGTGGACATTGCCTGAAATGCCTCGTTTGTGCCTGGGCATTCCCATGTATGGTACATGTCTCAGGCTCCAATATTGATATCTACTCCCCTGAGCTACTGTCTTTTGCAGACCTGATGTCAAGACCTGGATTTGTCTTCAGCTGCACTCTTGCCCCCTGGACAGGTGTGTGCACTCTTGCCCCCTGGACAGGTGTGAGGTCTCCCAACTTTGGCATTTCTCCCTTGACCTGACCATTTTCTCCTGGATTGGAATTGACCCCTGCCCTCTAATTCTTCAGAAGCAACCCCTGACATGTCTTTAGTTTCAGTTCAAATATGCAGCTGTGGCTGGCATTTGATGCTGGAACCAATGTAATACTTCTGTCATGTAACCATGCTCCACTCCATAAGATACGCAGTTATCTTATGTGAAAACACTCCATTTAATGGCATAATCAAGAAGTAGATTCTGACGTGACCCAGATCCGTGTGTCTCTCAGGTTCTCTGCCAAGTGTACACACAAGAGATCAGTGTCACCAGTTAGGTGGTCTCTAGTGGGTGGTATGAGAAATTTAGCCCTTGACTCTCAGCCTGGCTCTAATCACCTCCTAGGTATAGAAAGGCATCTTACCCAATTCGCAAATATCCCAAAGCTGCCAGGCTGACTAAAGTACAGGCTGACAAACTACAACTTCAAAAGGATATTGAAAGTAGTGAAATAATAGGCTGAGAGTGTATTTTTTACTTAACTATTAAAGTAGCTTACAGCAGTTTGTTAAAAATGGGCTGAGCCTGGGCAACATAGCAAGGTCCCATCTCTAAAAAAAAAAAAAATTTAATTAGTTGGCTGTGGTGGCATGCACCTGTAGTCCCAGCTATTCGGGAGGCTGGGGCGGGAGGATCTCTTGAGCCCAAGAGTCTGAGGCTATGATTGCACCACTGCACTCCTGCCTGGGAGACAGATCAAATAAAACCCCGCAGTTTCTTTAAAATGGTCCATGATGTCATGTTGCTGCCCAAAAGGTCAATGGCATCTTAGGTTCACACTCAAAGTGTAATGTCCAAACAAGGCAGGTGGTATCCCACTGGGAATCCTTTTGAGGGCCCATATTCGAAAATGGCCATCACAAGAGAGAGGACAAAGGAACAGAGGGAAGCCTCTGCAAAGCTCTAGAGCTGGGACCTGGGATTAGTCGGTGAAAGTTACAGAGAAGCAGAGGGTTCAGCTTATTCTGAAGAATGGTTTCCTATACAACGTAACTTAAGACACATTAATATGACAAGTGCAGTGCAGTGCTATGGGTCAGACAGTCCCAGGTTCAAATCCCAGCTCTGCCACATGCTAAATGCATCACCACAGACAGCTTGATTTCTCTGAGACTCAGTTTAAGCTACCTCACTGGATTAATTGCAGTAGTCTACCTAGAGGGTTTAGCATAGTGCCAGGCACAGCATCCGTGCTCAATAATCCATAGTAGTATTATTAATAACAACAATCAAGTAGGGTTTGAGGTAACGTAATAGGTTCCCCATCATTGGAGTGTTAAGCAGAGGCTATGTGTCAACACGTCAGGAATGTGGGAGAGGATTTTTATGCTCTGGGTTGGAGGTTGAAATAACTGATTTCTACAGCCCCTAAAAACTATAATTCTATGATTTAAAACCATTATAAGAGCCCGGACTTCTGGTCGGGTCAGGGACAGTAATCTATTACTGGGATTGAAATTCCCTGCTGGCTCAAGGGCCCAGAAGTTTCACTGTCTGAACTCCTGTTCAAGCATGCCGTGCCTATGCCCATGGTCATCCATGTGTTCTGTACGTGTACACGTGGGAGTGTGTGTGTGTGAACATCTGTTTGCCTAGAACCGTGTCCCACTCTGTAAGACAGCCAGTTATCATGTGTGAAAACGTTCCATTTAATGGCATCGTGAAGGCACAGATTCTGACGTGACCCAGGTCCGTGTTCTGCTCAGCTCCTCTGCCAAGTGTACACACAAGAGACATTTCCCTCTGCTGATGTTTGTACTTGGACAGAAAGCTTATCAATAAGGTCCTCAGACTGTCGATTCTCTTCAACAGCCGAGGGGCAGGATTGTGGGCTGGGATTTGATAACTTGAGGTTGAGACCCTGCCCAGGGCTGCCCCTTCCAAAAAGAATTCTCTAAGCCTCTGGCATTTGTCTTCATCCCCGTTGGATTCCTTTTGTAGGCTTTTTGCACCCTTTAAAAGACTTTTTCTCATCACACCTGAGGCACTCTGTGCCAATCTGTTATATCAGCTGCCTTCTCTTGGAGGAAAAGCGTCTGACAAACAAGTAAGTACTGAGTGGTTGGTGCCCAGGAGCACTGGTCATGTGCCAGGAACTGGGCCCATTACATGCCAACGAGGGCTTGTAATTCGGCAGGAAATTTAGAGACAAACAACCCCCAAAGTATAAAAACCTGCTACAGTCACCATGCAGAGGTGGGGATAGAGGATATGAAGTAAATGGTACCAGAGCTGCATCTCTAGACTGGTTCCTACCTTGGTAAGGATGAATGTAGAAATGCTGGTCCTATGGCAACTAGAGTGTGGCAAAAATATCTAGGGAAGGGAAATATTCCTGGGATACTGCCCATCATCCCTTGTGAGTAACTATCTAATAAAAACTCTATTTTGCAGAAAGGTTCCCCAATCTTCTCTCAGCTGAGATCTTGTAGCAACTGTTTAGATTGCTATTGTTGTCTCCATTTTGCAGACAAGAAGACCAAGGCTCAGGGAGGCTATGTGATGAGTCACCAGCAAGGGCATGCCAGAGCTGAGACTGCAAACCAGGTCCTCGAGTTCCTGCTCTTGTGCCCTTTCCAGTGCCTCTGCTCTCTCTTGGAAGCTGCTGGGGCCAGCCTCAGGCTGTGGCTGGTCCATCCCATGCTGGGCCAAGTTTTCCCTAACCCTCCAGGACTCTCTCACATCTGGGGAAAGATCTGTGGGCTTCTGTACAGCATTCCATTTGGCTACATCTTGTGCCTGTGGCACTATGCGTGGCCTCTGGGGAACTTCTTTCGCTTACCATATTTCCTCATTTCCCAACCTGTCTCCTGCATAGCCAGGTTCCCTTTGGAATGCCATCTGGAGCAGCAATGGCCACTCCCACTCCCTGTCCGGGGACAGGCTGGCCAAGCAGCAGGGCGGCCACTCCCCAGAGCAAGCCTGGTGGCCAAGCCAGTGTGGGCAAAACAAGAAGACTCTTTCTGCTTCTGAATGATCTGGTCCTGCTGCCATGAGGTCCTTTATAAACTCTCTCCTGAGTTATTCTCTACTTATTGTTGTTATTACTATTGATCCAGCCTCTAAATAGCAGAGATCCCAAGGCTCAATTTAAACCATCAATCACATTGATAATTCCTTTATTTGTAATATTGTTACTTTGGAGACTCTCTGGATGCCTCCCAATACCCAAGAGAGGTGGGAAAATTCTTCTCTGAGGGAAACTGAGGCCCAGGGAGATGGGGAGGTCAGCCAGGGACTACAGAGCCGAGCCGGACCCGGGCTCCTGACGATTTGTTTCTTGATCAGCTCCTGGGGTACCGGCTCCCCTCCTGTCATGGGCTGTTCTGAGCTCACATGAGAGTCTCAACCAAAGCTTCTCCAGCAACCCACAAAGGCAAGGCACCCTTAAACCTTTAACGAGGGAGTGTGGGCCTTTTATTCCCCCAAAGGCCCTAGCAGCCCTCAGCCCAGCCTGCCTGCCTTTGTGCTTCAGCCTCAAAGGGGATGCAATGAATAGCTTTTCCATTCTCCTCCATCCCAGCCCCTAGGGATGCGATCTGCTGTGCAAAAACCGAAAGGATCGCTTTGTAAATGGGGGGGTGGGGGCTGGGGGTGGATGTAACATCACAGATGCTTGCCTTTTCCATTCTGAGAATATTGGCAGGAGAAGAGGAATTAGGGTGGTACGTGGGTACCCGAGTTTCCTTATATGCGCAGAACAACGTGTCTTCCGGTGGGGGCACCATAACCTCTTACGGCAGCCAGTGGGGAGTGGGTTCTCTTTTCTTGAGGGCTCCTGGGCCAGCAGCAGCGGCGCCATCCGGCCCTTCTGCCTTGGGACAGAAGCTGATGGTGAATGTGGGCAGTGTTCATGCTGCTTATTCAGCTCCCAACGTGTTCATAGTAGCAGCATCCAGGACGGCCTCCGCGGAGGACAACAACCACAAAGCACATGCCTCCTCCCTGACAACCCTGCCTTACTCCTCCTCGGCCCTGCTTGGGCTTCAGGTGTGCTCACACCCCTGCCACGCAGCCACACTCTCCCCTGTGCCCCACCTTTCAGCTTTACAGGGGGGCATCCGTTCTCACCTGTTGGCAGAAGCAACCATGAATCAAGCCCCCATTTCCAATCTTCCAGGCTCATAAAACTTGCCACCCTTTTCAAGGTGGGGTGGCCCATCCCCTATTTTATCTCTGGGGGAGAGCAGGCACAGATACGGCTGATGGATGGGAAGTTTAGAAAATGAAGTCTTGGAAATCGATAGAAGAATATACAAGCTATGTATCATGTGAGCACCTCTTGTCTGTGCTTCAGTAAATCAAAAGTAACGAATGGCAGGCTTCCTGCAACCAGGGACCCCCGGCCTTTCCCTGAAGGTGGGGGCTTGCATAGTGATTGGGTTTTCACAGTACAAGCACATGTTTTCTACTTCAGTAGACCTAAAAATAGGCCCTGATACTGATTTTTTTTTTCTTTTAATATCTCTGCCCCCCACTCCCAGCCCTTTTCCTTTTTAATTTCCATCCTGTAGGCACTTGGCGTCCAAACGTCTCTTGTAGAGGTGCAATGTATTGCGAGATAAGCTGCCTCAGTGGTTCCCAGAATGAGCGGTCATCCCCAGAGCTGTGTTACTGTGACATTAGCAAACTCCGATCCTCCTGCAGTTTGAATGCCTCAGTGCCTCAGAGATGATTATCTGTGAGGCTCCTTGTACCCCAGGCTGTGGGCAGCACTTGGCTGCAGAGTTGGTTGGAGGAGATTGGCACAGGGGCTGGCGGAAGCCAGGAGGCCAGAGGGCCTGGAGGTGGAGTAGGAGTCCCCTGGCTCTGCACTGCTCAGCTTCCAGCCAATATCCATCCTCTCATCCCCCAAAAACACCCAGATTTGAATCTCAAGTCAGAAGACTCCACCACACCACCCTCTTCCCCTCCTGGTTGCATCCATCTCCAGAGCCCCGTGGTCTCCCCTCCTTCCTTGAATATTTTGATTTCTAGATCACTGTGATTCTCCCCAGTCCTCCCCAGCATAATTCATGGGGATTCTTCCCCCAGCTTGGTCTTTTCCTATTCTGATTTCTTCTCCTCTGATGAGCTTGTCTTCAACTTCCCTCCAGCTTCCACCTTGGCTTTGTCATTATCACCCCTTTCTATGGTTTCATAGTTTCCAGCTCAAGACTTTCACTCTTCAGCCCCTACATCCAGTGACTTCAGTTCACTCCTTCAGGGATCACCTTCCAGCCCCACCTATAACTTGTCAGTCCTATCACCTGTCCACCTTCCCTTCCCATATCCCAGCATACCTGCTAACTTGCTGCAGTTTCCTGATCAATCGTAATAATCCCATTGCAAACGCTCTCATACCTTGCCCCTCTCTTATTTCCCAGTCGCTTAGCAAAACCTCTCACCGGGTTAAATCCAACTTTCCCCCTCCGTGGTGCTTCCACCTTTACGAGCAGAGTGTGGCTGGAGAACAACACCTCAAGTGTGCTGACGGGCCCACTTTCAATTGATGAACCTTAAACTCAAATGGGCGTTGGTTGCCGGCTGGCATCATACAACATTTCTCTGGTCCGTTCATTCTCACGCTCTCCCAGATGAGTGGTCATACCTTCCCCTTTCTCCTTAAGCCTCCACCGCCTTCCCATCCATCCTCATCTCCACAAATAACCTTGCTTTCTAGTCGCTGAAAGAATGGAACAATCAAAGAGAATGTTCACAAACTCCCACCCCTGCAACTGCCCTCCCGCCCAAGTGTGTTTCAACTCCTCTACCTCACTCTGATTCTGTGCATGGACTGTCCGTGCTCCTGGTCTGTGCCAGATCTGACCCCTCTCGCCTGCTCAAGGACATCCCCTGGGCACTCGCCCTGCTTGAGCCTGCATCATCCATTGTTCACTCTCTCCCAGTCCACCCCCATCAGCACGCAAACCTGCTGTTATTTCTCCTGTCCTAAAAAAAAATGTGCCCACTTCCTCCTCCACCAACTTCAGCAACCTTCTTGAAAGATCTGTCCACCCTCACTCTCCCAAACTCCTCTCCTCCCACTCTTTTCTAGACCATTCAGGGTCTCATCCCTGCCGCTCTACCCAGCTGTTCTTGTCAAGGCCATTGTTGCCTTTCCAGGTGCTAAATTCAGTGGTGGCTTCTCAGGTCCCCTCCTGACCTATTGGCAGCATTTGGCAGCACTGCACTCCTTTCTTAGCGAAATACTTTCTTCACCAGCATCCAAGACCCACACAGTCCTGGTTTTCCTCCATCTTCACTGGCTTCTCCTGTCTCTGGTGCTGGTTTCCCTTCATCTCACCAGCTCCTTGACTTTGGAGGCATCCAGGGCTCAGCCTCTGAGCCTTTCCTATTTTTCTCTCTACACATAGCGCCTCGGTAATCTCAGCCAGATACATGGCCTGAAATGGTTTAAATGTAGCTATATGGTGCAACTCCAAACGTATATCTCATCTGAACTCTCAAGTACATATTTGACATGTCACTTCCCTGCCTAAGCCTTTCAGTGACTCTCCTCTGACTGAAGGATAAAGTCAGAAATCCTGAATGGGACATAAGAGCTCCTTGATGCTCTGCCCCACTCCTATTATTTTCCATTCTTAACTCTCAGTCTGGCAATGCCTTGGCCTCTGTGATCCTCTGATTCTGTAAACAGGCCACTCTCCTCAGGCCTTTGACAGTGTTGTCCCCTCCCAAGGACTCCCAGCAAACCCTCCCTCTCCTCCTAGGCTTGGCTAATTACTTCTTCAGATTTCAGGGACTTCTGATGTCCTTCCAAAGGTTCAGGTGGCCTCTGGTGCACAACTGTGTCATAGAAATGACCAGCTTGCATGTGGCCATACACTGGACTGGGGGCTCCTTGAAGGCAGACACCATCCCATTGCTGTGGGATCTCCTGGAAGAGTCTGCCCATTTCCCGTCTACTGTTTAGTCCTATTCGTTCCTATACTATAGCCCCAATTTTGCTAGAGGTGGCAACATGCCCAACTGCCTCCTAGCTTCTCTCTGGGCAGGGGTGGCCATATGACTAGTCCCAGCCAGTGGGGGGTGGGTTCCTGGGAAAGCTGTGTCCTCCTAAGATAACCACTGCCACTTCTGTTTTCCTTCCCATGGTCTGAGGCCACACAGGAAGTGGCCATTTGTGACCATGAATAATAAGCCACACGCTAAAGACAGTGGCAGGACAGAGAGAGCAGGAACATCGTGACACCATGGAGCTGCAGGCTCTAGACTGTGGATTCGGGGAACGTGGAAACAATCACCAACGGCCCTCCTGTTGGGTTAGCCCTCTCTAGTTGTTTTTCAGTGACCCACTGCTGAACACACTTCTGCAGGAAACACCCCAACCCTGGCAGAGCCACTAGAGGACACGGCTGTGTGATGAATGATTGCATGGACTGCTTACCAGTTTCAACCCACATTGTGCTTTCCAGCATTTGCCTGAACTCTGCCTCTGCCCCCTCTTCCACCCCATTTATGTCTAGTGAAAGGAAATTTCTCTCTCAAATCTCAGAGTGAATACCTCCTCTTGAAGTGGGCTCTGATCCCTTCTATCCTATGTGCACCTGGATTTATTAATGTGCATCATCCCTCTGCTATTTAAACCACCATGATTGGTGTTATAGCTGTTCATAGTTGATTCTGACCTCCTGCTTAGGAGGCCTTAGAGAGTAGATTGATACATTTACTTGCCCTCCCCACCACATACCCCCCTACATAACCCTCTCCGAGCCTAGAACACTGCCTCATGCATCACAGATTATCAATAAATACTTTTTGGATGAGAGCTGTGGCTGTCCAGTAGCCCCACCCAGCTCCTCTGGCAAATCCTTTCTGACCACATCACCCTTCTTTCTCCACCATGCTTTTGGTGACGGCACCGATTTCCTTGTCTTGGGTTTGTTGCCTATAAATACATTGAAAGCTCAAGTTTTGGCAGAAATCACATCCAAATCTGTGTTTCTGCTCTCTCCTCCTCATTCCCAAGATAGTATCAGTACCTTACAGATAGTGGAGGGAACGCATGTGCTGATCAAATGCTTGACTTGGCTAAAGCAGATACTTGCTGCTGGCATTGGTGGTCTAACCCCTCTTTGAAGGAGGTTGGTGGCCTGCCTCCCTTTCTCTCTGAAGGCCTTCCAAACATGTCAGCTGCTTTTCAGAGCCTTGATTCCCGACCCCATGCAGAGATTTCAGAAACACTCTAGAGGCCTGGCTTTTATTTCCTAAAACAGATTTCCTAGAGCTCATCCAAGTTCTTGGTGGTACAGGCTCTTTTAACCCATCCCACTTCTCTCAACTACTCTCCAAATCTCTCATCTGTAATCTGGTTCCTTTTGGCCCCTCCTTTTCTCAGATGATTTCTAGGTGAGAAGGAGCATCCCATTTGGGGACAGATTAATTCTAGGAATCCCTAGAGGGATTTTCCTAAAAATGCAATCCAAGACAAACAAATCCCAGGACCTCACCCTTTAGAGCTGAAAGCCAGGAGACAGTCCCCAGGGAGCAGAAGCATTTGACTAATGAGTTTGTGGCAGAATCTGTACCCTTGATTCTTGGAAACTCCTCTGATTGAGCAGAGGAGCTAAGAGATCATCTCAACTCAAATGCCACAAGGGCCAGGAAGGCAGAGTAAATTAGTTATTTGGGGGTTGCATGATGCGTGACAACTGACATCCATCTTAAATGTTGGAGATTGTCACCTGGGTTCCCCAGAAAGCAGAACCTGAGATAGAGGCTCATTGGTGTGCCACAATTTTCTCAGGGGTGCAACAGTATGAAGTCAGGGGAGTGAGGCAGAGAAAGGTAGAGAGACAATATGAGGATGCATTATCAAACTGGCCACCACCAAGGGCAACTTCATGCTCAATCTTGTAGAAATACACCCAAGAAATTGCAAAAACTGTCCAGGAGGTGGAGGCAGGAGAGAAAGAAAGAAGATTTGTCTACCAGTTCCAATATCCCATTTGCCAAAGGTTGGCCCCACTAAGCACTAACTTTGCTTCACTTCTGGATTTTAATCCATGACAGCCCAAATATGTTCATTGGCATCCCATGTCCTGGTGTCAACAGTGCTGGAGGTGAGAGGTATGCGGTGGGCAGCCCAGACACCAGGCATGGTCTCCAGGTAGTGACTCACTGCATGACGCCTGTTGGAGCCCATGCAGGGCTGCTCACTGCTGTAGCAGAACGAGAGGTGGGTCAGGCCAAGGGGACCTGAAATGGTGCCTAAGAGATGGCTCATATGATCTACCCCAGCACTATTCCATTCACCTTGACTTTCCATCACATCTGGCGCTCAGAATACAAGGTAAGGCCTCCATTTTTGTGAACAGAAAGCTTCACTTCTTTTCTGAAGGGGAAGGTACAGATACAGCCAGTCACAGAGTCTCCTCCAAGATGGTAGTTAGCCAAACATTTTTTTTTTTTTTTTTTTTTTTAGAGACAAGGTCTCACTCTGTCACCCAGGCTGGGATGCAGTGGCACAATCATAGCTCACTGTAGCCTTGAACTCCTGCACTCAAGTTTTCCTCCCATCTTGGCCTGCTAAAGTGCTAGGATTGTGGATACAGAAATAATTGTAAAGAGTTCAGGTAAGAGGATTGGTGAAACAAGCCATAGTCTCACTTCTTGCAAGTGGTCTTGAGGCTGCAATTTAACATCACCATCTTTCTCCACCGTCCATCCTGGATTTTCCTTACCCTTGGCCAGCACTTTGGCTGGTGTGGGTCGCTGGCCTTGTGGGACCTGGGTTTGTTGTTGTTGTTGTTGTTCGTTTTGTTTTGTTTATTTGAGATGGAGTCTTGCTCTGTCGCCCAGGCTGGAGTGCAGTGGCTTGATCTCGGCCCACTGCAACCTCTGCCTCCCAGCTTCAAACAATTCTCCTGCCTCAGCCTCCTAAGTAACTGGGACTACAGACCTGTGCCACCACACCTGGCTAATTTTCTGTATTCGTAGACATGGGGTTTCACCATGTTATCCAGGATGTTAGTGTCAATCTCCTGACCTCATGATCTGCCCACCTCAGCCTTCCAAAGGGACCTGGTTTTTTTATCCCTGCAGAGTCCGGGCTCCTAGAGGCTTTGCCCTTGTTGAGTCACAGTTATCATTATCATGGAAGCAGCAAAAGATGCCCCAGTGAATCTTCTGGCT
Organism: Trachypithecus francoisi; assembly: GCF_009764315.1. NCBI lineage: Eukaryota > Metazoa > Chordata > Mammalia > Primates > Cercopithecidae > Trachypithecus > Trachypithecus francoisi. The sequence goes on from NW_022681473.1 coordinate 108,279,670, forward strand.
TTCAGACACACTCCTCGCTGCCCCCATTGTGTAGCAGCAACACCCCTAATTTCTCATGGCAGTCAGGGTAATCAATCCTGCCAACGTAGTAACTATTTTGTTTACCTGATGGTCCACCAGCATGAGGAACCCAGAGTATCTAGGTAATCGTTGTGACTTCAAGTTCAGTAGCACCCCCTACCCTTTGTCCTCTGGCATTCATCACCTGGGAATCAGGACCTCCAACCTGGTGGAGCCTAAGTTTACTGGGAGAGGAGGCACAGACTTCTCAAGCAGGTCTCTAGGAATAATGGTGGGAGGGTAAATCCCACTTTTACCCCTTGATTCCCACTTGTGTGTGCTCTACCTGTTAGAGACTTGTGGGTCATGTATTGTTCCTGAGTTGGTGCCTTAGCTTAATAGGACATTTCACCACTGTCTTAGGCTGGCTGCTTCAGCATGATGGGATTCAGATATAAGACCAGTGGATCCCATGACCATGTGCCTATTGGTACACCTACTTAGGTGACTTGGGTTTCTTGGTTTGAGACAATGTCGTATGGGATATCATGGCAAGAAACCAGGTATTTGTATACTCTCAGATGGTGGTACTGGTGGGGCCTCTGTGGCCAGGAAGGCAGACCTGTACCCAGAGTAGTACCAGTGCTGGAAAGAATAAATTGCTGCCCCTCCCAGCGTTGAAGGAATCTAATTCAGTCAACCTACCACAAAGCGGATGGCTAGTCTCCTTAAGGAACGGTGCCACATTAAGGTCTCAGTATGGATCTCTGTTGCTGCCTGTTTGCATATTCAGCAGTGGCAGTTGCCTGATCAGTCTTGGTGAGAAGGAGCCCATGATGTTGGCCCATGCGTAGCCTCCATCCTTTCTGTCATAGTCACTCTGCACCTGCATGGGGTGGCTGATAAGAGAAGCTGGCTGACATCCCCAGGATGAATCATCATTTCCATCTGATCGGTGAAAATTTCCTCTGCCATCAATGCATCTGGCATTAGTGGGAGATACATGATCCGCATGTTTTGTTGCTTTATGCCCACTACCACAGGCCCATCTACATACCTCTCCCTGATCTTTCAATCTAATTCTTTCTAAGCTCCTGACTTAGAAGCCAGGCGACTGGCGACCATACAGGGGTCCATGTAAATCCATGTTTCAGGCAGTATTTCCCTCTCTGAGAAGTGGACAACCAAGTGTACTGCTCATGGCACTGCCCACTGATAGGATTTTTCAACACTACTGATCTTAGGGCCATTTCGTGTTCTCACCAACATAATGTGCTGGCCTATTTGTTATCCAGATACAAGTTATTTTCCCCCTCTGTTGGTCAGAACCCCACATGAGTCCATAGGTATGAATTGGGGGAGAGGGGCTGGTGCAATAGAGGTCAATGACATGGGGTTTGTTCATTTAGTTCATTTGTGCTTTTTGGTCCTGCCTGGGCCTCTTCCTGAAGATACCATTTCCACCACACAGGGGACTCTATTGCCTTGACTCCATGACTCAGCGGATTCGAGAAGAAGTCCCTGATGAGTAGCTCGGGTTTTGTAGTCCCTTGGTGCTGCATGGTCCCTCTCTCTTCCAGGGCCTACACCAAAAGGTGTTTCAGAAGGCATAGTCTTGTTCCAGACTACAGGGGGTTTTCGCTACATCTCTCCTATTGAGGCTCTGCCAAAGACTCCCCATGCATCTTCATCCACCACATATACCTCTAGAGTGTCTGATCTGCTGGGACATACAACCTTAATGTTGGATTGCACCAGTAGCTAAAACCCCTGCAGACCTTTATTTTGCTTTGGGCTCCACTCAAAACTGGAAGCCTTTCCAGTCACCCCAAAATTGGGTCAGATCAGTGTTGCCAAATGTGGTACACACTGCCTCAAAAATCCAGAGGCCCACTAAGCACAATGCCTACTTCTTAGTGGAAGGAAATATTCAATCCAACAGTTTGTCTTTTACCTTAAAGAGTTGGTCTTAGAATGGTCCAAACCACTAGACCCCTAAAAACATCACCAATGTGGCATAGTCCTAGATTTTCGTGTAGTTATCTTCTACCTCTGGTTCTCAAGTGCTTAATAAAATCTTCAAGTTTTCCATTTCATGCTCACCAGGTACAATTTGCTTGTTGTCATCAATACAGTGAGCCAGTGTGATATTCTGCGGAATTCAAGATGACTACAGTCCCTTTGGACTACACTATGACAAAGAACAAGAGTGTTAGCACAGCCCTGGGATAAGACAACAAATGTGTCCCCACCATATGAAGATGAACTGCCTTTGATCCTGCCTACTGATGGGGAAGACGGCATTTGCTTGATCAATAGCCTCTTACAAATGCCAGAGGCTATTTGACCTGCTCTAGTAAAATTACCACATCTGGCACAGAAGCTGCAATCAGGGTTGCTGCCTGGTTTAGTTTATTCAAGTCCTCAGTCATTCCCTATGAACAATTTGGTTTTAGCAGGTCCAGAATGATGAGCCGAATGAGGATGTGATGGGAAACACCCACCCTACATCCTCTAAGTTTTTAATGAGGGCACTAATCTCTGAAATTCTCCCAGAATGTGGCAATAATTCTTCCATTTTACTATCTTGTCTGAGCTGGGTGGTAGTTTCAGTGTATCCCACTTGGCCTATCCTACCAGAATGGCCCCTTATTCATGGGTTGTGGATTCAAATGGGAGTGTTCTGCCGGCATCTATCCAAATACACTTGCAGGGACTGGAGGAATGACCACAGGGGTGGTCTATGGATCTACAGGACCCACTGCAGGACAGACTTGGACCCCAAGTCCCTTTATCACCTGTCCCCTTATTGTCAGTGTCAGTGTTAAGTCATTCCTGGTATTTACCAGTCCTTAGAAATGTGGGCATTTCTCTTCCTTCCATGCAGTCACTCTAGCTGTAGATCCCTTTGGGAAAGGATTGGAGGAATACAAATCTCATATGCTTGTGGTGGCATCCTGTGGTCCTTCCTCAAGAAGACCTTCTTCTTCTTCTCTCAATGGATGCTGGGTCTGTGAACTGACTTAGATCTGGAGACCAGGTGAGGGTCTGATGTCATCCTTCTGCTTGCCATTTCTTGATATTTTTTCACAATTACACAAATTAAGCAACTCCCTTGCAGCTGTCCATCTGTCTCACACCATGGCTGATTAGCCATCATCAACTATCTCTGCAGGTCTGTGTTCCTTGGTTGCTTCTCTAGCTTGCTACTCACGTTGCCTCTGGTGTTAAAGGGGCAGCAGCTGGCCTCTGTTGTTCCAGAATCCTGTCCTGCCTATTGATCACAGGGAGCACAATTCTATCATTGGCCTCAGCCTACTGAGGGTGGCCACTGCAGAATTTCTCAGAGATGCTTGTGCTCCCCACCCCGAACCAGGGCATCCCTTCTTACCTTGGGGAGGGGGATTCTCTGGGTACTCCCAAAGAAAGTTGTATTCATTTCCCATGGCTACTCTAACAAAGTACTACAAACTGGGTGTCTTAAAACAAAACAAAAGAAATGTATTTTCTCTCATTTCTGAAGGCCGAAAGTCCAAAATCAAGGTGTTGGCAGAGCCATGCTCCTTCCAAAGACTCTAGGGGAGGATGCCTGTTTGCTCTTCCAGCTTCTGGCTTGTGGCAGCACAACTCTAATCTCTGCCTCCATCTTCACATGGTTATCCTCTCTTTGTGTCTCTCTGGATGTCCTCTCCTCATCTTAGAAGGACTGCTGTCATACTGGATTAGGGCTCACCCTTAATGACCTCATCTTAACTTGATTACATCTACAAAGACTTGACTGAGGTCACATTCACAGGCACCAGGAGTTAGGACTTCAATGTATCTTTTGGGGGAATGCAATTCAATCCATAACAATGGCCAACTGGTAAGTTCCCGGGTCCTATATAGACAATTCATTTTAAAATTCCTACCTCCCTGTGCCTTCTGACCCCTTCTTCAGTCCTATGCTGAGGAGGTTCTGGCATTTCTACTCATTTGCTCTAAACCATTATCACGGCCAAACTCTAAGATGCCATCCTATCACACTGTTCAGACCAGTTCTAGGTCCTAACACTCAATCCCAGTCAAGGGCTTACATCAAGAGTTAGTGTCACAAATTCTCCCTCTGGCAGCCTTCTCTCCCCCACCTTCCTCCTCTATCCAACCCCGGGCAATGTTCAAGCACCAAGGCCATGGCTCACCCCAAGGCCTCACTTTCTACCTGTAGCTCTTCCCAGTATTTTACAGGTGATAGCTCAGATAATCCTGATGCCATTGCATGCCAGGACTATCATCACCCAACTTATCGCCAAGGATGGGGTTCTTCTTGCCAAAACTCCCGTGAGTAATCCAGCTCCAGAATCCCATCTTGAGGGCTGCTTGCTGGGGCCACTCCTAATACCAACTGTCTTCTCTTGGGTTTTCCACAAAGGCTGAGGCAAAGTCCTCTGTGCTACTCCTTTATTAGGGAACACAATCCCAGGAAGGAGAGCAAGACAGGGAGAGGCAGAGCCACCACGAGGAGGGCACATTACTGAGCTATCTGCGGCCAAGTGCTACTGATTGTTCAATCTTGCAAGATCATTTCAAGATCATTTCAAGCAGTCTGCCTCGGAAGCATCTGCCAGGAGGGAGAAAGAGGGAAGAATTTTCCATTAACTCCTATTTTCCATTGATCAAAGTTTTGTCAAACTGGTCATTAACCCCTAGCACTTTCAGGTTGTGCACATGTGGGTGCTGAGCGGGATTCTTCAATCCCGTCTGCACCTCAAAAGGGAAGCCCAGGGATGTGAGGCAAGGGGCCCGTGGCAGACAGTGCAGGCATGGAGCAAGGCACTATCTGGTTGACGTGCATGAAGTTAGTTGGAGCCCATCAAGAGCTGGTAGCAGCAGATGTCCTTGAAGCTAGAGACAGATGAGGCTAAGAGGATCTAAGGGGGTCCAAAATAAGGGTTTGATAGAGTGATCAAGGGATCATGGGCTAGATGGCACAGAGGAGGGTGTGTGCTCTATCCAAGGAGAGCAGCTGCACTCAGCCCCAGCCAATTGCTCGATCTTCTGATTTGTTTTCAAGAAAGCTAGTTTACTGAGTTTTCTTTTAAAGTTGATAAGCAATTCAGATTTAAAATGTAATGTGGGCCAACACTGCAGGTCAAATAAAATGTTTCTGAATATTGCCCACAGGGGCCCATAGGTTTGCAATTTCTGACCTACTCCTCTTAAGGAACTGGGTCAGGAGGGGAAGGGGGCAGGGTCCAGCCTAGCACTGGATGTACTAACTCCAAGACCAGAGCTCTTTCCCCCATTTTTAGAAGGCTGGCCTTAGCATTCATGGCCTTAGCAAGATCTCTAGCCTGCCATGAGTCAGGAATTTCCCCTCTCCATGATATAACTGCACCCGGGTGAGGGCACAGTCAACCCATCCCCTGCCCCACCCCTCACCCTGACGGGCTCTTGACCTCCCATGGGGGCTGGGTACTCAGGTCCCACTGATTCTCAGCCTTGTTGGCCTGGCTGATGAGGTGGAGCTGGTGGATTCCCACCACACTGCCAACCTGAAACTGGGGACCCATCAATCCTGCTCCTCCGTTGCCTAGGACACCCCGTGATGGATGAAGGGCCTCGGCCGTGAATCATCTCCCTCACCTTTTCCCATCTCCCAGCCAGCTTCCTGGAGCTGGAAAGATGAATGCCTGCAGAATCTCACCTGCTCTCTTGAATAATTTCCCTTTGAAAGAGGCCACTTATCAGTAATTCATTACTCGTCTTTGTTAACATAAACAAGACAGAGAAGTTGGGGTGGGGGAACGATCCTTCCTGCTCCTCCTCCCGGCTTCTGCCACTGCTGCTGCCTTCATCATCCCTCTGTCACTCCGGCTGGCCTCCAACCTCAGTTCTGCCTTCCTGCTGTGGAGCAAAGCAAAGCCAGGGTCTTAAGGAGAGCTGCTCCAGCTGGTGGCACCCTGTCTGGCAGACGGCATACAGCTGTTTCTGGTGACATCTGGATGAGCACAATCAGCTCCAATTGATGATTTCTTTTAATCTTGAATTAAATGTCACATGTTGTCTCTTTCTTTTATGGCCCATATACATCCCTGTCTGTGTTGTCTATAACTACAGAATAAGATATCGCTGGCCAGGGACCACTTCTCTGAAAACCAATCTTGTTCCTCTGCAATCTGCATTTGTTGGAATATAAAACTGGCCCCCAAGGCAGGAACGTGGAGGGCCTGGAACAGCAGGGACGACCCTGGGAAGGACAAATGTCAGAATCACAAAACAAGGACCATAGCCCATTCTGTTACCCCTGGAGTCTTTCTTGGCAGGGGGGGGTGTGTGGCATCAGGATGAGCCCTTGGAGGTGATGGCGGTTTCTGTCAAAAGCACAATTCCAGGATTCGGCCCTGCCAGGGTGAGAACTGTCAAGAACCAAGGGAGGGAGCAAGGCCTTTTGAATGCTAAGAACCAGGGCAAGTGGCCAGATAGGCAGAGAAGTCCCCCATCCCTCCCCTTCTGAGCAGAGGCAAAGAAAACAAGAAAAGGACAGAAATTTCAGTGTGGTTTGTCCCCTGGTTAGGGACGGTAGCTAATTTTTTATGCCACCACCAGAAGACTAGGAAGAAGTTATTTTTCTCTAGACTTCACTCCCAACATCCAAGTTCTTTCCCCATTTCTCACATCCAGCAATATCTCATCCTGTAATGACAACGGCAGTATCACACAGGTCATTCAAAGGCATGAGTTTTATAGCTCTCCCCTCCCTCCATCCATTCTCCAGCATCTATAGGACATTACAAAATCATAAATTGGATCATGCCACCCCCTTGATTAAAAACCTTGAGTGATATCCCATTGCCTTCAAGATCAAGTTCAAAGCCCTGAACATGCCTTGTAGTGTGCCCTGGCCTCTGACCACTCTTGACCCTCATCCTACATGCCCCCTGCCCAATTGCTTCTACCATGCAAATCTTCTTTCCGCCTCTAGAGAGCCTTCTGCTTCTTCCTACCACAGGACCTTTGCACGTATTAGTCCTTCCACCCGGAATGGCCTCTCCACTCTACCGCCAACCCAGCCTCCCATTTAGTGACTCCAAAACTCTTATTTATCTGTCAGGTCTTGACTTAGGCAGTAGGTTCTCCAGGAGGCCTTCCTCGCTGCCCTAGACTATATCAGACATGCCTTGTTCTCCTGCCCTTACGCTTCAGTTACCCAGTGAACTCATAATGATTTGCCTAACATCCATTCTCCCCACTAGACTTCATGTCCATGAGATGAGGGGCTGTGCCCTGTCTGCTGCTACTTGCCCAGGGGCAAGTACAGAGCCTGCCACAGAGGGGCCCTTTGCAGAAAGAATGAATGAGGGAGGGACTGCATGTGAGGGCATCCCAGCCCAACTGCTCTCTACATAGCTGGTCTCGCTGCAGACTCTCTTCACTGTCTCCAGCCTCTGTCTCCTCCTCTACCATCAGAGATCTATGCCCTCTGCTCAGACTCCTCAGCTAAGGCCATCTCTCATCATCTTTTCTGGTCTGTGGCAGTGCAGGGTCCTTGTTCTGACCTCAAACGTACCTCCTCTTTGACTTCAGGGTGAAATGGGTCTCCCTGAGGCTGAGGAGCCCTGGTTGCCGCCTTCTCCTGCAGTAGAGGCCTGACTGGAGCTCCCCAGCTGCACCGCCTCCTCCCCAGCTTCCATCTGTCCTCAGGGAGGGGCCCTGAGCTCACACTCCAGACCCCAACCTAGGGTCACAGTCTCATCCCAGACCACAGTGGCATGAATAAAACAACACAGAGCATTTGTAATTCAGTGGCTGCTCTATCCTTCTGTCTCCAGCCGGCCCAAAGGGAGACCCAAAGCCAGCATGATTTTGGGGAGGTTTGGGGGCATTTGCCACAGGATGGTAGGGTAATGACTGGGATCCTTGCTGCCAGAGGCCAGCTGTCCAGTGATGGATGTTAATATCCTGTCTCTGGGAACCCAGAAAATGGTTGTGCCATCATTTGCATATATTTGCATCTCCTACACTGCCATCTATCCTGGGGTCTGCAACCTCTGCCCGGGAGCCAGGCTGGCCAGCAGGCCGGTTTTCCTTGGCAGGCAGCCTGGAAATCCTCCCACCCCAGCTGCCCTTGCCACGGTGGATGCTGTGGCTGCATCCCCAACCCTCTCAGGCCCCCCAGGACGGCAGCTCTGCTTTCTGCTCATGAATAGGCAGCCAGTCGATGGCAGCTCAGCTACTTCTCACACCCCCTCCCCAACCAGGGCAGGGTGTGCAGTCAGGCCTCCCACCCACCCTCACCTCTCCTTGTCCTACCCCAATTGGAAAGAGCTTGGTAACCTGGCATTTGCTCACTCATCCATTCAGCAGGCTTATTGAGCACATACTTAGTGCCAGGTGCTGTGCTGTGGATTGGGTCTATAAGGAAAGCAGGGGGCCATTCTGAGAGCTAGTCAGGGTGCTGCTCACCACACTGGGGTCCAATAAGCCAGAGCTATGTTCTTCCCATTGTCCTCACTTTACCATCCCCCATGCTGGACCTGAAGTTTCCATCCTTGACCCTTCAAGGGCTCCATCTTCAGCACCACTCACTGTCAGTGGCTTTCCCAGAAGGGCAAGAGCCCTCCCTGTTTGGGGCACAATGTAGGTGGAGATGAGGGCCACACCCACAGGAGCTTCCTGGCCCTGGCCCCTGTACTGCCTCGGGGATGAAATGGGTCTTTTACCCCAGTGGGCAGGTAGGGGTCTCAATAATGGTTTTCCTTTTTTTGGCTTCTGGCCCCATAAACATGACAGGCAGATAGGGCAGTATGGAGCTAAGAATGACAATGGGGTATGTAGATGAAGCCCATGGTTAGCCGTGGGAAAATCAAGTTCCAGACTGGTCCTGTCCTCGGGACTCTTGGGGGCCTCAGGCCTCATGGTCCAGACCCTGTGAGCACCGTTGTTTTTGGCCAGTTCCCAAGAGGCCAAGGCTCCAGACAACAGTCCAAAGGCTCAGGCAGACAAGGGCAACTTCCCCTTCCCAGTGCAACAGAAGTGGAGACTTGGTCGACATCTTCCTTCCTGGTGGCCTCTCCTTCTCTGTTCCCTGTTTCTCTTGGTGGCTCTAAGTTCTCCAATTCCTCCGGGCTAGAAACTTCACTTTTCTAGGTCATTGCTCTCCCCTGTGTGGCAACCCCAGTCCAGCTAGTTGCGACATCCTGTTTCAGAATGCTTTTTGCAGCTGTCTCTGCTACCATTAAAGTTGAACCTGGAATGATGACGACGCTGTTACTGCAGGCTCTTGGCCAGTCTCCCATCTTTGATCCAACTTATTCTGCTGCCAGATTAAAAGTAAAATTCCTAAAACAAAATCCCATCAACACTTTCAGTGACCCCCCTATTACCCATAGAATAGAGCCACTTCTCACTCTCATGCCACAGTTTTTACCACAGCACCTAACACAGTGCCTACTACAGGTGATAATAATGGTAGCTAACATTTTTGGCATAATGACCACCTGCCCCAAACTGTTTCAAGTGTTTGATTTGTATTATTTAATCCATTCAGCAACCCTGCAAGGTAACTACTATTACTACATTTTACAAACAAATAAACTAAGGCACAAAATGATTGAGGAACTTGCTTAAAGTCCTACAGTTAGTAAGTGGGAGAGCTGGGATTTGAAAGCTTGGGATCTGACTCAAGAGCCCACACTTTCAACCACCATGCAGAAATAGACCCCCAGATGTAGAGTTAATGTGTGTTGTATGCATCAATACAGGCCTTCGTGCACCAATACTTGAAAAAATGAGTGACTGAATTAATGAAGTTACTCCGCATCACAGGTCCCCAAGACGAAGGTACTGATACCTTCTAGAATAGTTTCCTTGTGCCTTCTTCTGAGCAGAGACAGTGTAACAAAATTGTTATGGGCATAGGCTATGGAATCAGGCTTGGGTTTGAATTCTGGTATTGCCATTTATTGGCCATGTAGGTTTGGCAACTTATTTGAGCTTTGCAACCTCTATTTCCACTTCTGAAAATGGGAATAATAATAGCACTGATTGTGGATCAGATGAAATCACAGTTATCTAGCACAAAGCACAATGCTTGGTAAATGGCAGGGGCTAATCACACACCCACCACAGTTCCCATGAGAGCTGTCCTTTGTCCCCAGTGTTTCCGTGGACGGTCTAAGCAATAAGGTTGAAGTGTTCAAAATGTGATTTGTGCTCTGTTGGCTAAAGACAGCAGGTGTGATGGGCAGCAAGCGTGGAAAAAGAAGAAAGTGGTGGGCTCCGGGTGCAGAGAGGGGACCCAAGAAGGTCTAGAAATGGCAGAGAGGAAGCATCCATCTCCCGGCATGCAGATCACACAGAGACGGTTCTGCTTCCCTCGCCTGTTTAATATGAAACTCGGTGAGAATTGATGAAGTCATTTTTTAAGCCATAAAGCAGTGCAACACATTTGTATTATTTTTCTTCTGTGCCATGGGTAGTTTTTTTTTTTTTTTCAATTTTCAGATGTTTAGCAAATACATACTATCTTTCAAAAAATGTAATTTTGTGGATAGATACATTTAAAAATGGTATGCTTTGGTCAAGTCAGTAATGTCTATTTTTCTTTATTGATGACTTCTCATTTCAGTGGGTCACTGACAAGAAAACTCACCTGGAGGCCAAATTGTCTCTAATAACAAGTCCAAGATATGCATTCCAGCTGTAATCCTCTTCCTGGGTGGTAAGTTGCCTAGGAACAAAGACTGGATCTTCCTCATCTTTTGTTGCAGGGGCCAACAGTGCCTGGCAAGACAGGTGGACACTCGGTGACTGCAGACTGGATTCTGGTTCATCTGACTGGGTTCAAATCCTAGCTCTACCACTAGCTGTGTGAACATGGGGAAGTGATTTCATGCCTTTGAGGCTCAGTTTTCTTAATTAAAATGGGAATAATCTTAGTAACCTATTTTATAGGGTTATTGTGAAGATTTCTCTCTCTTGTCTCTCCCCCACCCCTTTCTTTCTCTTGTCTCTGCCCCACCCCTCTCTCTTTCTCTCGTCTCTCCCTAATCCCTCTCTCTCTCATGTCTCCCCTGCCTCTCTCTCTCTCTCTCTCTCTCGTCTCTCCCCAACCCCTCTCTCTCTCTTGTCCCTCCCCCACCCCTCTCCTCACTCCCTCCCTCTCCATATTGGGCCCAGTCATTTCAATCATAAAACATCCCTTGTGTTCATATAGCACTCTGCAGTCCACAAGGTGCTCTCAAATACATTATTTCATAAATAGAAACAATTATTTGTCCATTAAAAAGGTATATTTCAATTTTTAAAAAGCCTGATCTCATTTGATCAGAAATAAAGAAGTATTAGCATCCCCATCTCTCAGATGAGGAAGCTGAGCTCAAAGACTTGGCCAGGGTCATATAGCACGCAGAACTAGGACACAAACCAGGCTTTCTGACACCAAGTCCAGATCCCTTTGAGTTAAAGGAAATCAGGCAATAGTTCCAAAATGAATGGCATTTACTCAAGCTGAGCCTAATGCAGTTCTCAGATATTCTGACCTTCAGAGGGGGAGAACTCGGTCAAGCCAGGTGGTCAACATCAAGTGAAGCAAACAACCAGCTGAGAGCCTGAATTTTTGCCCCTTTCTTCAGGCTGCTGTTTGTGGCAGGAGCAGAGAATAGCAGATGGAGGCACAGGTTCAGTGTGATGTGAATCAGGAAAGATCTGGGGGCATATCTGGGAGTGACCTCTCTGTGAATTTGCTGCCTCCAAGTGCTGGATTCTCCAAGAGGCACCAATAAAGGCTGGGTATGCTCAGAGGGACTTCTCTGTGCCAGGAAGGTACCCATGTGTGAGCACCTCTCATCACCTCAATGGCTTTGTAAGGAGATAAGATGGTTACCACTATAATTCTTTCCATTTTTAAGATGGATAAAGTGAGGCTTGAACTGTTCAAGTTCATACAGCTAATGATAGCAACAAGATTCAAATGCATGGCTATTTCACCTCAAAGTCCATTCTCTTTCCAAAAAGCTAAATGAGGTGGCAGAGGGGAACAGCAGAAGGAGATATATGGCTTTGGGGGTGGACAGTGAGGGGTTAGGAGTAGGAGGAGGCAGGCACTGGGTAAAGAGTTAATTTGGAGAGTCAAATTATGTAGAAAACTATTGACATGGCGATACAAATGGCTCACTCACCTCTTTTTACTTATTTTAGGTTGTGTGTTTTTAATTGCAGTAGCCATCTCCAAAAATGCCATCCAGTATCCATGCCCCTATGTGCTGCCCTCTCCACGAATCTCAGCTAGCCTCATGATTTGCTTTTGGCCAGTGGATGGTGGTGGAAGCGATGCTGTGTCACTTTTGAAGCTAAGTTACAAGCAGCCTTGGAGAGTCTTTCTAGATCTCGTGGAGGGCTCACTCCAGGGGAAGCCAACCAGCATGGAAGGAGCATAACTGCCCTGAGACCGCCATGCTGTGAGGATGCCCAGCCAGCTATGTGGAGAAGCTGCATAGACTGAGGGAGAAGCCCAGCTAGTCCCCAGTTATTCCCACCACCCTAACTGAGGCACCAGACCCGTGAGCAAAGAAACCATCATGGATGTCCTGTCCCACCCAGCTTCCATGACTGTAACTGTATGAGGACCCCAGTGAAAACCATGAGGCTGAGCCTAGTCAACACACAGAGCTGTGGAAGATAATGGTAAATTGTTCCCTGAAGCCACTAAGTGTTTGTGTGTTTGGAGGGGATCGGGGCAGAGATTATGCAGCAGTAGAAAACCAGAACACTTGCATAAATCTCTATGAAGCTGGACATCTGTCTAGACCCGAAGAAGCTCTGGAATGCCCTGAGCCTGGCATGACTACAGGGCCACTCTGCTCCCCAGCTGGAATGATCCAGAGTGCCAGGAGAACAGGCCCTTCACATAAGGCCCTGAGTTTGTTTCTTGGTTCCTCCATGACTAGCTGACAACCTTAGACAAGCCAGCGCTCTCTCTCAGCCTGATTTTTTCCATGTACAAAGTTAGGCAACAGAGTCAGTGGATTATCAAAGACTTCCACTTCTCTGCCTCATGAAATATCACTCTGTGCCTGAGAGATGAATGCACCACCTAGAATTCTCCCCCTAGGCCTGCCTTTCTTGGTTCACTCACATGATGGGCATAAAGGCACAAGGAGAAAGGAGCTCATCTGCACCATTTCTGGGCTTCAGGAATCTCCAATCACCAAGTGAGCCTGTGGGAGGGCCAGACATGCCAGACAGTACCCAGATTCCCAGCCCCATGCTCCTCCCCAGCCTCCCTTGAGTTTTTCAGTGCTGAAGAGGGAGCACCTGCTCCAAGGCCCAGGTAGTTCTGGAATCTCAGCTCTACCTGAGAAGGGGAATTTCCTGCCTGCCAAGGAAGAGGGGCCTCCTGAGAGGAGTAGGCTTCTCAGTGGCTGCAAAGCGTCTGGTGACAATATTTGTATCTAAAAATACAGCAGCCGAGAACCAGCTAATTGCAGCCTCTGGAGTAATTCATAGCTCAGCGTTTCGCACCACACTTGCACCTCTTCCAGTGTTTCTCAGGAGCTGCCATGAAGGAGGCCACTTGTGAGTGGAAACCCAGCCAGGAGGGCCTGGGATTGGGCCTAAGGTCCGGGGCATACTTTCACCCAAGAACCCAGCCTGGTACCTAGTATGTAGCTGGCACCTAGGAATACAGCAAAGAGAGCAAGTTTCTCAAGCCAGCTGAATCCCCACCCCTCCACTCAGATGCCCTTGGCCACGTGCCCATCAGGATCCATTCAGACCTGTTGGAGCTCCTTAAAAGGCAACAGCCCAGGTACAACCTCATGAGTGAGATGTACTCAAGGAGATGCACAAGGTCCAGGCATTGCCTTGCTGGAGACAGCCTGCTGTCCTGGACCTGCAGCTGGCAGGGTGCTAACCTTCAAGCCAGGACCTCTGCTGGACTGGGTCATGGGTTAAGCAGGTATGGGACCCATATCTCCCTTCTCTGGATCCTCCTTTCTTTCAGAGCTTCTCAGATGGCTCCTATGTCCTCTACCATGAGAAAGGGCGTGACTCCAGGTCACAGGATGTGCTGACAATCTGAGAACCTCAGCCACAGCCTCTCTGGTGCCCCACACTGCTTGAACACACAGTGGATGAAGGTCATGGCAAAAGTAGGAGAAGGAACCCTGCGTGGGGGAATGTGTTTGCCCCAGGCTCTAGGAGAAGGATTTTTTTTTTCTTAATCAGGGAGGCATTTTAAAAGCACAAGGCCTAACTAACATTTGTATAGTATTTTTCACTTGGCAAAGTGCTGTCATACACCTAGTGCTGGGTGGTTCCCATGTTAATTAGACGAGGTGGTTATTATTATGGTGTCCACTTTATAGGTAATTAAACTGAGGATCAGAGATGTTGAGTCATTTCCCCAGGGTCACCAAAGTCATGACCAGCCTTGAACTCAAGTCAGGAGCCCTCCTGCTGGGTCAGCAGGCCCAGCACCGCCTCCTGGCCCAGCTTAGAAACTTGACTAGTCAGCCCTGTTGGGGTCCCAGATTACAGAAATGCCACACTGCAGCCACACAGCCCTGAATCCAACCTAAATCCAGCTCCATCCACTTCCCCCATCTGCCGAAATACACTGGAATCCCACTCTGAATCTGGATCCATTATCCTTTGACCTATGAGGAATGAGTCAGAGCCTAAGAAAAAGCAGACACCCAGAGAAAAGCAGGGAGCAAAAAACAGAGTTTCCAAGAGCAGGGGCCATCTGCTTGATGGTCAGCGCCTCCCCTGACACCTGGGCCAGGTCAGCCGATGCTCTGTGGGGCCAACAGAGGGCCAGACCTGGCCTCTGGCTGCGAGTGGCTGGGGTAGTGAGCAAGACCCAGCTACATATCTGTCTTCAGCCCCTGCACCTGGGAGAGCAGCAACTCAGAGATCAGCCGTTCCACCCTTCTTCCTAATCACCGCAGGCGTGATGGAACGCCTTGACATTCTTCAACGAAAGTTCAACTCCACTGCCACTCAGGGTGCTGCATGAGGAATGAGGTTTATGTTGAATCCCAGAATCACAGAAATTAGACATGAAAAAGGATGCTGAGGTCACAGGCAGCCCATCCCCAGGGGCCACATGTAAGTTCTTCTCGGTAATAGACTTTCCCCTTATTCCTCCAGTCCAGGCGGCTGCCTCCCCAAAGACCACTCTCCACTCTTTCTCAGAGAAGACACTGTTTATAAATTTGAGAAGTCCGCGCTAATCCCTGCATGATTTGCTTTGAAATTTATTAATCATCCAAAAGCCAGTGAAGAGGGGAAAAAAGAGAATGTAAACTCATCCGGTAGCCAGCGTGCCTGAGTGGGAAGTGGGAGGAGAGCCAGAACCCTCTGGGTTTCCAGCTTGCTATAGCTCTAGGGCAGCATGGGACAGTGTAGACTGATCACTGACTTGCTATGTAACCTGGCAAAATTTTGACTTCCCTGAGCCTCGGTTTTCTCATCTGCAAAATGGGAGCTCGTGATGCCTGTGCACAGGGCTGTTGGAAGATAAAGGAGTTAACAGAGGTTTAGCGCCTCATATTGTGCCTGGCCCATGTGAATTACTCCATAAATGGTAACGATTATTACTATCATTGCTTTATTACTCTTCCCTCTCCAGATCCATGTCCCTCTCTGTAACACAGGGCTAAGCTAAGCAAGTTCTTCAGCTGTTGGGTTTCATCCACTCAACATTCCACTGGCACTTCTAGAGCTGCCTCCACACTTCAGACTCCCAAAGCTAACAATGACCAAGACGGACAGATTCTCTGACCTCACGGAGCTTACTGTCTTTGAGTTTCCAGGGAGAAAGGTGCTAAGATGCTAATATGGATGCTAACCATCGGAGGCAATATTCTCCTGCACAGATTGTGACCTATGACTCACTGGGACATGAGAGAGGTCACAGAAATGCCAATGACATTCCAAAGACAGTGTGGGAGTGTGTTGTCTAGCTTCTCAGCAAAACCCCCACCCCCTGCACCATCTTCTCCCACCCTGGGATCTCCTTCCTACCCCTCTGCCCATGTCAATCTGGAAGGTGCTTTTATACACACGTACACATACACACACACACACACACACACACACACACACACACTCCTAATAGCATCTAAATCAGTCACTCTCAACCTTGGCTGTGCATTAGTGGTGCTTACCCATGACACAGCTGGGCCCAGGCCACACCCAAATCCATTAAAGCAGAGCGTCTGGGGTGGGACCCAAGTGTCAGAATTACTGGCATCTTCCCAGCTCGAGAACCAGTGCTCTAAGCAGATGTGGTGGTCAGGGGAAAAGGCATGGACCTCTCATCTTTACTATCTTCTTGATATCACTGAATAACCTCCGTTTCTCTGTCTGGGCAAGGAGGGTACTAATACCTCCCTCTCCAGGCCATGATAAAGGTAAACTGAGATTCTGAAAGAGCCCCAGGAACCCTGCCCAGATGAGAGCCACTGGCCCTGTGGCCTCTGCGCAGATTCACTGGAGAAGGTGGTGGGTGCGAGGGTTTCCCTAGGGGAAACACTGAGACCTGCCAGTGTTTGCTCTGCCAGGGCGAGCATCACTGTGGTGAATGTCCCTTGCAGAGCTCACATCTGTTGCACTGGGATACTTTCCCTGAAGCTGAGCTGCCAGCCCCAGCCTCCCATTCTCCCACCTCCTTACCATGCCCTTCCTCTCCTTCTCTGTACAGGCCTGAGTCCTGCCATCTTTAGATGCTGCATTTCCAATACTTCCAGCCCGATAAACAGTTGGCAGGTGTCAGGTTCCCAGGTTTGAAAGGGGTCTATATTAATCACAGAGATACACACCTGTCAAGAGTCCAGCTAAGGTCCTTCAGAGAGCCCCGCAGGAGAGGGAAAGGCAGGGCTGATCTGAGGGTGGAGCACACTGAGGAGGAAGGAGAGGCTGGGATATGCTGGGGCCACCAGTCTAGGATGTGCTGGGCTGCCAGACCGGTCCACGGAGTCCAGGCGGGGGTCTCCCACCTGTCCCAGGCATCATGAGGGGCTACAGAAGCAGCATGAAAACAGTCCCAACCCTCGCCCGGTTCGTGACCTATATTGGGAGTGACACACGCTGGGCTTTAAGATGCTTGCCAAGCAACATACAGGCAAGTGCAAAGTAGTGAATCCAGGTTGAGGAAGTGGGTGAGGAGAAGAAATATCAGGTAAGAAGCAGACCTGGGGATTGGGAGAATGGGGTAGGAAGAGTCCTAGATATGCAGTGAAAAGTCATGCCCTGTTAGCGGGGAGAGAATAGAAGAACGGGAGAGGAGGAGAAGGGAGGGGAGGGGAGGGGATGGGAGAAGGGAGAAGGCAGTGCACATTGCATGCAGTAAGGAAAGTATTCTGTTACAAACTTTGTTTCAGTTTTTTTGGGTGTGTTTGTGTGTACTGGGTCCTGAGATAAAATTTCTTTCTTATGTGATCTAAGAAGTACGTGTGCATCAGAGGAGTCCAGGCTTTGAGTCTGGGATCAGCACAGTTCCTGACTCTGACCCACACACCATGAGCCAAAGCTCTAGACCTTTCAGAAATTCTTCACCATCAGAAAAATAGAGGTGGCACACCCTGCCCCAGCTGGTCAACTTCCCAGATGTGCTGCGAGCCTGCAATAAGAGAACAGATGTGAAAGTGCTTTGTAAACTGAAAATTCCAATGAGAAAAATCCATTATCATTAGGTACCATTAACCAGAAACCTAAGAGGTAAACTTAGATCTGGATTTTAGGGGGTTTGTTTCTTTGCTTTTTGAGATGGAGTCTCACTCTGTCACCCAGGTTGGAGTGCAGTGCTGTGATCTCAGCTCACTGCAACCTCTGCCTCCTGGGTTCAAGCAATTCTCCTGCCTCAGCCTCCTGAATAGCTGGGATTACAGGAGTGCACTACCACACCTGGCTAATTTTTGTATTTTTAGTAGAGACAGGGTTTCACCATGTTGGTCAGGCTGGTCTCAAACTCCTGACCTCATGATCTGCCTGCCTCAGCCTCTGAAAGTGCTGGGATTACAGGCGTGAGCCACCACACCCGGTCTAGATCTGTATTTTGAAGAAGAAGAGGATGATGACGAAGATGACAGCTTATGCTTAGATGGTGCTTGCTATGCACTAGGCACTGTCCTACGATGGGTGGAATACAGACTGTGGGGAAGGAGGGGCTGCTCTCTGTGGCAAGGGATGGGAACTGAGCTAGGCAGGTGGCTACAGCCGTGAGAAGCCCTGGCTACTGGGCTGCAACATGTGGCAGATCACACCAAACAGAGATGGTACATTTTGGGGTCGGATGCACAGGGACAGATCATCTGGAGTGTGACTTGGTTTTCTTTGGGTGTCCCGAAAGTCCCCAGCAAGAGTGCTGAAATGTGTCTATCATGTTCCCTTCTACAGGAGAAAGAGCTAGAAGTGGCTTGGCTTTGAAACATGGTGCTATCCCCTAGCAAGCAGAGGAGGAGCTGTCAGACAGAAATGGTACCTTTCCCCAGAGTCTATGTTGAGATGCACCAGCCTTTCCAGTCCTGAGAAACAACAAAGTCACTGCTCCAGGGCAGGTGGGCATGCCTGTGTCCCAGGAGGCACTGTTCTTCCTGGCCAGAGACCCATGCCCGCTTCAGAGGAGCCATGAAGGAGAAACCCCAGGCCACAGTGAAGGATTGTGATCAAGGAACAGTTGAAGACCTGCTGCAGGAAATTGGAGCTGCCAATCTCCTAACAATTGGAATTTTTTTTTATACTACGCATTTCACGAACGTTTGGTAAGTGCTTGGGAATCACAAAGGTCCTGTAAGTGCTCAGTATTACAAGTCGAATCCTGCTAACACAAGTACCATTGCAATGAAACTTTCTGTATGACAAAAGCAATTTCCACATCCTAGTCGATGGCCCACTTATTTCAAACAATATTCAATATGCCAACAATGATAGTTCCCTTCTCTGAGCAGGAAGGCTGATTGCCTGTCCTGCTCACTCTGTAAAGCATGCATGCACCATCTGGTACCATTCACCATCGTTTGGTGCTTATTATTCTTGCCTTTGAAGTCCTCAAGGACAGAGAAGATCCTGCCCTAAGGAGCAAGTGTGTGGAGGCCACCCGGCCTTCACTGGTTCCTGCACTGAATGTTTCCTGCTCACCTGCTGAGTACCAAGTGTTACCCCAGGTATGAGACGACCATGCCAGAAAGATGCAGAGCCTGCTCTCAAGGGCTCACAGGCTGCAGGGGAAGTAGACCAGCAAACTGCCATCAAGATTCAGCGTGAGAGGTGCATTCTACAACAGCACTTACAGCAGGGATCCAGGGAAGTGGTGCCGAACATAGACAGAAGGAGTCCAGGAGGACTTCCTGGTGGAAGTGACATCTAAAATAAGTCTTGAAAGATGAATGAGAGTCATCCAGGCAGGTATGGGAAAGGAAAGGTCAAGGGTCAAGGCAGTGGGACAGTGGTGAGAACTAGACTAGAATTCCAGGTATTTGGATCAGCACAATGATAACAATAGCTCACTTTTATAGAACACTTGCCAATGCCAGGCACATAGTAAAGGTTTTATATGCATTATTTCATTTAAGCCTCATATCAACCCCACTATCCCTATTCTACAGAAGAAAAACTGAGGCTTCGAGAGGATAAATATTTTGCCTATTTAATTAACACAATCTAAATATTAGCTGTCATTATCATAATTATCACTATTATTATCTTTAGACTTCACATCTAAATTAATCTCTTCTAGTGAAATAGGTACTGATTAACCTCCCCTAATGACAAGCTCACATTGTTAGCAATGAGCTGCATTAGGATTTGAACCCAGTACTCAGATTCCAGAGGTGAAAGAGGTCACCAGGCGGGGGAACGGCACCTGCTCAGTCTCCTGGTGTGGTGCAGGGAGGGGTCATAAGGCATCAGGTGGGCAGGGCTGGTCCTGAGTGGAATGAAGGCTATGGAAAGGCATCCATGAAATGTTCGGGGGGTGAAGGGCATGCCAGCCTGTGGCTTTAGAAAAGCTCCTCTGGTTTCATTATGAAGAATGGATTCAAGAGGGCAGGGCTGGAAGCAGGGAGATGCATTAGGGGCTATTTTCTCATCCAAGCAACAGATGTTGGCGGAGTGAAGCCAGGCTTGGTGTGGATGCAGAGGAAGTGAAAGATGAGAGCATTTTAGGAGGTGAACTTGATGGGGCATCAGCCACACAGGCTGGTGCGGAGGAGAAGGAAGCTGGGACAGGCAGGATGGTGCAGGGAAGGAACCAGTTACAGAGGCTGGCTCCAAAGGTGGGACAGGGCATCTGGAGGTCCCACTGCCATGCCCAGGGTGTCTGGAGAGGGAGGAGGAGCTCTGTAGATGGCCAGGCTGCCATGTGGCAGATGTTTGAGGTGGCAAATGATACTTGCAGCTAAGCAGGCAATGGCCTTGTGGCTCTGCAGAAGCAGCCCCAGAGGAGGATGAGGGATGTCGGGTGCAGCCAGGGAGGCTGGTTTCCAAATAGGAGGGAGCCAGGGGATTACGTCCAGAAAACAAAGAATAACTTAGATCATTGAGGGCAGGTCGGCATAGGAAATGGTAGAGTTGCAACTGCAGGGTGCTAAGGGTGCCTGGGCCCGGCTGGCTCCAGAAGTCAATGCCGAACTCTCCTCTTTGTGCACCTGAGCAGCTGACATCCTTCCGAGGACCAGGACATCAGGGACCCCATCTAGGATGGGCTGAGAGAGAAGCAATATCCTTGTCCTGTGTGGTTTTACTTCCCTCCCCAGGGCCCAGCCCAGAGGTGGGTGTGTGGGGGCACCTGGCAAACACTGGTTAAAATCAGAGCCCAGCATCCTGTTCCAATGTGCATGCCCACCCTCAATTTTTAAAGTCTGAAGTGTCGACAGCGTGTAGTTTAGAAATCCTGGAAGGTTACAAAGTGCTCAAGGGGATGGTTTTAAAATAGGTAGCGATGCTCCCCAGCCAATATGTTGTGTATTGTGGCAAGAGAAATATTTCCAGAGATGGCGACATCAGAATGCTACAGGAAAGCTCTAGAGAATTTAGGGCCTCTGCGTCTCTTCTCCTTCTCATTAGGAGAGATCAGTGGTGTTTTAAATTCTTTAAAGTGGCACTTCAGTCAAGGAGGAGTTTATAAAAATAATTTCTGCAGCATAGAGGATGGAGGGTGACAGGCAGCAGCCGGGTGAGGGGTTGAGAGGGCTGGGAAGGGAAGTCAAGCAGGCCAGTGGGTAAACAGAGGGGACCCCTCAACCCCAGAGTCAAACAGAGAAGGCCATGCAGCTCTGGACAGCCAAGAAGCATGCAGCAGGGAGGGTCTGTGGGCTGACGGCTGATGGGCCCCCACTGGTGGCCTCTCAAGCCCCATTAGGGCTGGCACCAGATATGGCCACTTCTAGTCCACAGAGAGCTTTTATAGGCACAAAGACAAGTGACCCCTTTAGGTAGATGCAGCTTTGCCCCAGGGTGCATGGCTTGGAGGGCAGCACACAGCCCAAGTTCAGCCCCCAAGTGCGCCCAAGTCCAGGTGCCTTGATGCAGAAAAATATTGTACAACTGTTCATGGCAGTCCACGGGGAGAGACTGGGGTGCGTCCTTGTGACACACCTGGAAAACAGAGCCAGAAAGCAAAACTGGAAATCATGGGAATCCAAGAGAAATGAAGACATTTTAAATGAAAAAACAAAGTCTATTTTAAGATCCAGAGGAGAGAAGACTCCTGATCAGCTAAGGCAACAAGCGGTGGTATGGAGAGAGAGTAGAAGCCACTGCAATCCCTTCTCCATCTAGGTAGTTAGGCCACGATTGGCAAAGTGCTTTGCCATGCATGATCCCTCAAAATTGGCACTGATAAAAATTCAGTGGAGAGACTTCCATAGAGCAGGGAGCCACAACTTATAGGCCTCACTACTTGCCCAAGACCTCTTAGCAAGGGAGGTGGGGAAATGGGACTCGAAGTTAGATCAGCTGACTTCAAATCCAACCCTTTTGGTTAGGTAGCCTCAGTGTGACGGATTATCTGCAGAGATCATTACCAGTAATCCTCCAGCCCTGTACACATCCGCTCTTTTCCTTCAGGAGGGGAAATAAATTTCCCTTCCCCTTGAATCTAGGCCAGTCTTGTGACTTGACACTGACTTTTTTTACACTATGATTTCACAAGTGTATGGTAAGTGCTTGGGAATCACAAAGGTCCTGTAAGTGCTCAGTATTACAAGTCAAATCCTGCTAACACAAGTACTATTGCAATGAAACTTTCTGTATGACAAAAGCAATTTCCATGTCTTAGTTGATGGCTCACTTATTTCAAACCATATTCAATATGCTAATAGAATATGTAAGTGACACCATGCAAGATCCAGGCCTCGGTCTTAACAGGCCTGGCAGATCCTACTTTTACCTTCTTGGGATCCAGCCACCATGTGGAGAAGCACAGTCTAGACTGACATCTGCTGAAGATCACATGGATCGGTGCAGTGAGGGAGAAGCCTGACCAGCCTTCCAGTCACCCCAGGTGCCATGCATGTCAGGGAAGCCATTGTGGATGTCCTGGCTAAATGCAGCCTTATAAATGGCCCAACCTGACACCATGTGGCACAGAGGAGCTGCCCAGTGGAGCCCAGCCACCCCACAGAATCATGGGAAAAAATAAGTCACTGTACTGGATAACCAAGACACCTGATTAGTGCAGACTCTCCTCCTGGGGTCCTGACACTGTAAGGACCTGCCCAGCATGTCATCCTGGCTTTGATAACTGACCTAAACCGGCCAGGACTTCTTCTTCCACTGTGTCCTCTTGCTCACCCTAGACTGTGAATTCCATGAGGACAGGACAATTCTTTGCTTTGTTTTCTCTCCGGACTTAGGAACTGTTCCCTAAACACAGAGTACTTAGTCATGATGCTTGGTCATTATGCTGGCCAGTCAATCTGCCTGCCTGTCTAGCTTGATATTAGGTTAAATGCCCAAATCAGACTCCACTGATAATACACAGAATGTGGCTCGTGAGTGGGTGTGACTTTTTTCAGTGGGATAACTCAATTTCATTTTACATGTTGCTGCTAGCCAGGAGAGTGTGGTCCCGCTGGGGAGGGCAAGCCTTTTGATGTTTGCCATATTGGTCTTTGCTCTGTGGGAGCCCATGAGAGGCAATGCAGAGATTTCAGAGTATTCAGAATATTCTCCCACTCCCACCCCACCGAACCCTATCTGGCTGTACCTGTCACACATACCATGCCCTGGCTAATAGTGTGTTGTTGTATAAATTAATTACAAAATGACTAATGTCAATTTCACTTTCATCAGAGATGGCAGAAGGACTGAGGATCTGGGAAGGAGAGAGAAGGAAACTGGAGGACTGTGAACATGGCCACATCTTTTCTATGGAGAGAAAACTCCATCGGATCTGGGCACTCCCTACATTTCTCCACCTCCTGCCGCCCCCATGAGTCTCTGCAGGGATGTTTTTCTGAATAATGGAACATTTTCCTGTTTTAATCAGATGCAATTTTGCAAGCAGTTTTTATGATTTAGCAAGTCCATTAAAACTGGCATTTGTTCTGCTCTGACACTCGAAAGGGGCTCCACAGAGCATAAACATTGGAAATTACTTGTAGGGAGAGACAATATTAAAATTCCCCAGCCTGGGCCTGTTGTCTGAGAAATTCTGTTATCAAGCATCGTGCCAGCTACGATCAGAGGCGCTTGAGATATATGCTGCTTCTTCTTTACGCACTAGCTGGGGGCTCGGGAACTCAGGCAGCAATAAAGTCGCAATGCTGTTATCTCTCAGCACTCTTTTGGCATCAGGAGGTGAATGGGTCTTAAAGAGAACTCACTGGAAGAGCAGATCACAAAGTGCAAAATCTCAAGGAAGAGGGTGGGTAAGCACATCTTTAAGGACAAGCCTGAAAATTTCTTTCCTGCCCACAGTGAATGATAGGGTTTATTAGCACATAATTAAGAAGGTCTGTTTCATCAGTTTCACTTGTAGTCGATTCTCAATTATCCATATACTAACAGATGACCAGGGTCAAATGAAAATTCTCCTTTTGCCCTTTTTCTGCTTCCCTATAGGAACTCCCTCTCCATAGAACCAAAGTAGAGTAGCAGCAAGAGAGGCTTTAGGGAGCATCTCCACTCTCCCAATCAATGCAAAAGCCATAGAAGAAATCACAAAAGATAGGACCTGGCAGTTAAACTACACAAAATTAACGATGCATGGGTATAACAAACTAAGAAACTGTTTTTATTCTTTTTTTTTTTTTTTTTTTTTGAGATGGAGTCTCGCTCTGTCGCCCAGGCTGGAGTGCAGTGGCCGGATCTCAGCTCACTGCAAGCTCTGCCTCCTGGGTTTGCACCATTCTCCTGCCTCAGCCTCCCGAGTAGCTGGGACTACAGGCGCCCGCCACCTTGCCCGGCTAGTTTTTTGTATTTTTAGTAGAGACGGGGTTTCACCTTGTTAGTCAGGATGGTCTCGATCTCCTGACCTCGTGATCCGCCCATCTCGGCCTCCCAAAGTGCTGGGATTACAGGCTTGAGCCACTGCACCTGGCCACTGTTTTTATTCTTAAGAAAAATATCTGCTTCCAACATTTCAGAGTGTTAATGTTTTCATATAAATAATTAATATATAAATTGATAGGAACATTCTAAGAGTCAAGATGGGGTGAAGTGAGGAGAATAAACAACAAACAGGCAAAGGATTTATGCAACAAAAAGATTTGAAAATAAACATATGTTGAAAAGGACAACCTCACTTACAATGAAAGAAACACAAAGATAATATGATACACTGTTTGGACTTCCAGCTAAACATGAAAGATTGAACACGTGTGTTTATTTCCTCTCACTTCCAAATCTTCACTAAAATGAAAACAAAGAAATAAGAAAGGCATAAACTCATAAGAACCCCAAGAAGAGGAAAGGAGACTGCCACATATAAAAGACATCAACCATTTCTATAAGACAGAAGGCAGATGGGGGAGTGGTAACTGGCCAGGGATGCCAAGGACTAAGGGGCTGCAGAAAGAGGACTGTCAGAAAGTTTGTAGACTCACCCGCAATACCCAAAGTCACTGGAACTAGAGGGCACTCAGGCGCAGGAATGGACAGAAAAGCCCCAGAAGTAGATCAAGTTTCACGTGCTGGAGAGAAGGATATAGGGAGTGGGTCATGGTGGGATTCGAGGCTGAGGAAGAGGGTGCCAGATGTTTGGTTCCAGCAGTGTAGCAGTCTGGATAACCAGCATGCATGCCCATGACAAAGACCTAGAAAGGCAAGCATCCTTTAAATGCAAAACTGAGCTTTAAGCCAATTCACTGTGAGCCAGGCACAAAGGATGTGGAGCAGGAAGCACTAGAATGGACACCACAGCAGCCACATGATTTTGCTGGCACTGGGAACCCCAGCCCATGGGGTTAATGCTCATGGGGGACCCAGTGGCTGGGCATTTGACCTTCTGAAGAAGGATGTTGGAACTGAGATCTTTGCATAGAAGCTTGACTTTCAAATGATTACACTTTGATGAAAGAGTAGAACAGAAAATGTACAGTCCTGGTCCAGGAAGATGACAAAGAAGTCAGTCTGACTCCACTTAGACAAGGAGTTCTCATCTGGCAATGTATAACAATGGACCAACTCTTCATGCAGATTTGGTCTTTGACTTTATGCTAGCTTCTTGCTACAGGAAGAAATAACTTGATAATGTTTTATTTTAAAATAGTTCTGGGTTAGCGATACATTTGGGACTCTTAAGCAAATGCAAAATGTCTTAGAAAAACACATTCTCATCTAAGCGTGCTCAGGATTCTAGAGATAAAACTCTGTTGAAGATAAGATTGCAATCCAAAATTCAAAACCACAAAGAACAACTTAGGTGGTAAAAGGAGGAAGAAAGGGAAAGATCACCTCAAAAGTCGGGAGAATGATTTTCTTCGGAAGAGCAGGGGTTGTGCCTGGTAAATGAAGAGGATGCTGGCTGCTGGAAATATTCTATTTCTTGACATGATTGAAGGTATAGAGAAGAAATTGAAAGCATAAAAGGTCACTAAGAAAACATGAGGGTAGATTTGAGCACCCCAAATTCTAGAAATGGAATATGTAGATATTAAAGTTAAAAATTTACGGAGAGCTTAAACAGTACCGTTGACCCTTGAACAACATGGTTTGAACTTCATGGGGTCACTTATAGTGAGATTTTTTTCCAACCAAAGGCACATGGAAAATACAGTATTCACATATTTCAAAAACGTGTTTATACAGAGGGCCAACTTTTCACTTAAGTCAGTTCCACAGGACTGACTGCAAGACTTGAGAATGCACAGATTTTGGTATTCGCAGGGGGGTCCTGGAACCAATCCCCTGCAGATACCAAAGGACAATTCTATATTAGACATAGCCAAAGAATTAGTGAACTAAAACATAAATCTTAAGAAATGACTTATAGTGCAACACAGAATATAAAGAGATGGAAAATATTAGAAATTAAGAGACATAGAGACTGGAATGAAAATGTTCAACATATATCTCATGGTAGTTAAAGAAGGAGAGAATAGAGAGACTAGAGAAGTAGCAATATTCCAAGAGATAATGACTGGGAATTTTTCAGAATTGGAAATCCTCCTGTTTGGGACCATGAAGAATCCCAAGTAGGATATGTAAAACTAAATGCACATCTAGCAATATTGTTATGAAGTTTCAGAGACGCAACAGCAAAGATCTAAACAACCAGAGATAAAACATACAGAAGACCTACAAAAGAACATTTGTACTGACTTTAGACTTCTCAAAAGCAACTATAGACCCCAGAAAATAGTGGAAGAATATATCTAAAATTCTGAGAGAAAATAACTGTCAGCTTTAATTTTATGTATAGCTAAACCAGTTTTGCTTGTTTGAGATGGGGTCTTGCTCTGTCACCCAGGCTGGAGTACAGTGGCTTGATCTTGGTTCACTGCAACCTCCAACTCCCAGGTTCAAGTGATTCTCATCCCTCAGCCTTCTGAGTAATTGGGATTATAGGTGGGCAGCACCATGCCCAGCTAACTTTTTTTTTTTTGTATTTTTAGTAGAAATGGGTTTTCAATATGTTGGCTAGGCTGGTCTTGACCTCCTGTCACCTCCAGTGATCCACCAGCCTCAGCCTCCCAAAGTGCTGAGGTTACATGCGTGAGCCACCATGCCTGGCCCTAAACCAATTTTTCAAGAGTGAGGGTGAAATAAAGACATCTTCAGATGTAAAGAGATTGAAAGTTTTTAACTACAGAGGTTTGCTGAAAGTAAACTTACTATGGAGTAAATACAAGAAAGCATAGTAAAAACACAGTTTAAAAAAAACATGGGGCTGGGCTCAGTGGCTCACGCCTGTAATCCCAGCACTTTGGGAGGCTGAGGTGGGCGGATCACCTGAGGTCAGGAGTTCAAGATCAGCATGGCCAACAAGGTGAAAGCCCGTCTCTACCAAAAATACAAAAAATTGGCTGGCATGGTGGCGGGTGCCTGTGGTGCCAGCTACTCTGGAGGTTGAGGCAGGAGAATTGCTTGAACCCAGAAGGTGGAGGTTGTAGTGAGCCAAGATCGTGCTACTGCACTCTAGCCTGGGCAACAGAGCAAGACCCTATCTCAAAACAAACAAACAAACAAAAATGCCAGTACATGTCAGTTAATTGAAACAAGCCTACGCTGTTTTTAAGAAAACCCTAAACATATAATAATAATAATAATAATAATAATAATGACAAAATAGAATTAAAATATGAACAACAGAATATATAAGTTGGAGAAGAGGTGATAGGAGCTAAAAACAATTCTCAAGGCCTTGTTTCATTCAGGAGGAAAACAGAGACTACTAACTTCAGACTTTATGTTAAATATAGATGCAAAAAAATTAAGAGAACATACTTAAAAAGTCAAAATAGAATGTTGAGCTTCCGAAACAGTAGGCAGAATAAGAGAAAATAGGTTTTTACAAGCCTCAATCATTTCAATAGAAAGTAGAGAAGAAACACAAAGCAGAGTGTGGTAGATTGTATTTTCTGAAAATGGCCACAGCAATATTTCTAACTCCTCTTGTACTTCCAGAACTCGGACACTCCCCATCAAGACTTGGTGGAGTCTATGATGCCTCCCACTGAACCTGGAAGGACTGTGTTACTACCCTGGCAAATGGAACATGGTGGAAGTCATGTTGTGTGATTTCTGAGGTTAGATCATAAAAGGCAATACGGCTTCCATTTAGTGTGTGTGCACGCTCTCTCTCTCTCTCAAGATTCTTGCCCTTGGAACTTGGGCACCACGCTGTGAGGAGCCCACCGCCATATGGAAAGCCTACATGTTGTTTGGACCAACAGGTCCAGCTAAGATCTCAGCAGCCAGCCAGCACCTATCACCAGACGTGTAAGTGGGCAAGCCCTGAGGTGATTCCAGCCTTCACGGCTTCCGGATGAGGTGCCAGACATCGTGGAGCTGAGTCCTGTCCCATTCCTGACTCACAGAATCTGTGGGCATAATAAATCGCTATTTTATACCACAAAGTTTTGGGGAAGTTTGTTATGCAGACAAACTGGAATACAGAGTAAATAAAAAGTACAAAATAAAAT
This sequence comes from Trachypithecus francoisi, assembly GCF_009764315.1. NCBI lineage: Eukaryota > Metazoa > Chordata > Mammalia > Primates > Cercopithecidae > Trachypithecus > Trachypithecus francoisi. The sequence goes on from NW_022681473.1 coordinate 108,308,244, forward strand.
GGTAGTATTAAATCCAATATATAAATGATCACAAAAATGTCAACTGACTAAACTCACTTGCTAAAACAAAGACTGTCAGAGATTTTTAAGAAGCGTATAAGACTTATAAGAGACATCTCTTAAAAATACTCAGGAGGTTGAGGCAGAAGAATCACCTGAACCCAGGAGGCGGAGATTGCAGTGAACCAAGATTGAGCCACTGCACTCCAGCCTAGGCCACAGAGCAAGACTCTGTCTCAAAAAAAAAAAAAAAAAAAAAGAAAGGACACAGAAAAGTTGAACAAAAAACAATGGAAAAAGATACATAATCTTTGGGTATATTAATCCAAAGAACACTGAGGCTGAAGTATTTTGTTGTATATCAATATAGCTGTTATTATTAAGTACAGAGATGAATACTCCATAACATTAAAAATTATCATTTGCCATGAATATATGATACAACTGACCCTTGAACAATGCGGGGGTTAGGGACACCAGCAACCCCACATAGCCAAAAATCCATGTATAACTTTTGATTCCCCCAAAACTTAACTACTAATAGCCTACTGTTGACCAGAAGCCTTGCTGATAACACAAATAGTTGATTAACACATATTTTGTATGTTATATGTATTAAATGCTATATTCTTACATTAAGGTAAGCTAGGGAAAAGAAAATATTACTAAGAAAATTACAAAGAAGACAAAATGTATTTACTATTCCTTAAGTGGAAGTGGATCATCATAAAGGTCTTCATTCTCGTCATCTTTGCGTTAAATAGTCTACAGAGGAGGAGGACAAGGAGGGGTGAGTCTTGCTGTCTCAAGGGTGGCAAAAGTGGAAGAAATACAAGTCTACGTGAGCCCACGCGGTTCAAACCTGTGTTATTTAATGCCATCCTAAATTTGCATGAAGCTGATAATATAGCCTTAAGATATATAAAATCAAATTGACAGAATTTCTATGAGAAATTTACATATCTAAAATCATAATGGCAGCTGTAACACAGCTCTCAGCAACTGATAGATTAAGTAGATAAAAATGAATAAGGACAAACGTTTTGAGAAATGCAACCAGCAAGCTTGAGCTGCACCTAACAATTGAAGGATGCACATTCTTTTCAAATACAAATGGTACATCTACAAAATAGACTATGTGCAGGATCCTAAAACAAGCCCTAACAAGGAACTAATATCACACAGGCCATGTACTTGATCCACAGTGTAATTAAGTTAGAAATAACATTTTAAAATCTTTTTTAGAATATCCTACATAGTCATAAACTTAAAAACACACTTCTAAATAATTCACAGGTCAAAGAAGAAATAAAATGGAAATTAGAAAACATTTAGACCTAAAAGATAATAAAAACATGGCATATCAGAACATGTGAAATACAATTACAGTGAGAAATATAGCATTTCAAATGCTTAAACCATAAAAAAGAAAGATTGAACAGGTAATGAGGTAAGAGTTCAACTCAAAAGTTGGAAAAGTAAGATAGGATAAACCCAAAGAAGGTGGAAAGGAGAAGATAATAAAGACTTGGCTGGGTGCAGTGGCTCATGCTTGCAATCCCACCACTACCAGAAGCCAAAGGGGGAGACCAGCACTTCCAGAAGCCAAAGCTCTCTGGACCAGGAGCTTGAGACCAGTCGGGGAAACATAGTAAGACTCTGTGTCTACAAAAATCTTAAAATGAGCCAGGTGTGATGGCACACGCCTGTAGTCTCAGCTACTCAGGAGGCTGAGCTAGGAGGGTTGCTTTCAGGAATCTGAGTCTGCAGTGAGCTATGATCATGCCACTGCACTCCAGCCTAGGTGACAGAGCAAGATTCTAATTTACAAAATAAATAAATAAATAAAGGCAGAAATTTATTTTTTTTTAATTTAGTGAAATAGAAAATGTTTTAAGAGAGAAGCTCAGTAAAACCAGAATCTGGCCCTTTTGACAGACTAATAAAATAGACAAATCTCTGGCAGGATTGGTGAGAGAGAGAATACAAATAAACAGTATTAAGATGCAAAAAGGAGATATAAATCCAGCTACAGGAGATAATTTTTAAAATCATGAGATTAATATGAATATCTTTTTATAAATACACTAAGAACCATCGATAAAATGCACAGTTTTCTAGGAGAAAAAAAGCCCAGTAAAACTTAAAAGAAATTTAAAAATCAGAATGGGCCTATAATTATTAAACAAAGTAAATAAGTAATTAAAAATTTGCCTACATCAGCAAAAATAACTATAACTAACAAAACATCAGTCCCAGGTGATTTTACAGGGAAGTTGTGCCAACTATCCAAGCTTCAGAGAATCCCAGTCTTATACAAAATGTTCTAAACCAGGGTTTCTCAAACTTACATATGCAATCAAATCACCTAAACCTTATTCAAACGATGATTCAGTGGATCTAGGGTGGAGCTTGAGATTCTGCATTTCCAACAAGCTCCCAGGTCATGCCAGATACAAAGACTTCTGTAAGTCAATACACTAAAGCTAAACAACCCAACAGAAAACTGGGAAAAAGTTATATATATTCAGTCTGCAGAAGAAACTTAAATGCCAAAATAGAAAGAAGCCCTACTTGCTTGCTGTTAACAAATCCAAACTAAGAGTGAGGTACTGTTTTCCCCTAACCAAATTAGCAAATCCTGTTTGCTGACAAGATGGACTACTGGCAAGCATGTGAAACAAGAAAACCTTCTAAGGGTAGGTGGAATGATAAATTGATACATCTATTCTAGAGATCAATTTCCCAACCTCTAGTGAAGCTGAAGAGTAGACAGGCCATGACATAGATACAGTGTACTTGCTTAAAGAAATTGTGGCACATGTGCTCAGGGAGAAAAGTGTAAGGACGTTCAGGCTGCTCTGTATGTTACAGTGAGAAATTGGAAATAATCTAAATCTCCATCAGCAGAATGATTGAAATACTATACAGCAGTAAAACTGTTATATATATATAACATGGATAGATCCCCAACAAATGTCTTTTAAAAAGCAACTTGACAATCAATAGCTATACTTTGATACCTTTATGTGAAAACACAAAACATGTAAGGCAATCACATATTGTTATCATGTATATACGTAACAAAAGTATAAAAATAGTCATGGAAGTGAAAAATGACAAATTCAGAACAGTGGTTACAACTGGGGATGGTGGAAAATAAGATAGAATAGGGGTGTAGCCGGGCGCAGTGGCTCAAGCCTGTAATCCCAGCACTTTGGGAGGCCGAGACGGGCGGATCACGAGGTCAGGAGATTGAGACTATCCTAGTTAACACGGTGAAACCCCGTCTCTACTAAAAATACAAAAACACTAGCCGGGCGAGGTGGCGGGCGCCTGTAGTCCCAGCTACTCCAGGCTGAGACAGGAGAATGGCGTAAACCCGGGAGGCGGAGCTTGCAGTGAGCTGAGATCCGGCCACTGCACTCCCCGCCTAGGCGACAGAGCGAGACTCCGTCTCAAAAAAAAAAAAAAAAAAAGAATAGGGATGTAAGTCAACTGAGTCTATTAGTTTATTTCTTTAAAAAAGAAAAAAAAAGATGGGACCAAATACTGCATGTTTCTCACACTTTGTGTGATAGGAACACAAAGAGGGAACCACACACAATGGGGCCTATTGAAGGGAGGAGGGTGGGAGGAGAGAGAAGATGAGGAAAAATGACTAATGGGTACGAGGTTTAAGACCTGGGTGATGAAATAATCTGTACCACAAACCCCCTGACACAACTTTACCTGAGTAACAAATCTGCACTTTACCTGAGTAACAAATCTGCACATGTGCCCTTGAACTAAAAGGTAAAAAACAGTAATACAAATTAAGGCATTAAAAACCTGAAAAAAAAAAGTTAGGAAGTAAATGTAGCAAAATATTAAGAATGAATGATTTAACAGAACTGGGGAGACAGGTATATCAATATTGTGACACTATCTCCCATGCTTTCCTATATATTTACAATAATTTAATAATCATAATAATACAAAAGGCTTACGACTCAGAGAATGAGAAAGGATATATCAGCAAATGAGAGATATCTTGGACTGTCTTGAGATGGTTAAATAGTCACTGATGAAGCTAGGAAAAGTGGGGATGCTACAGAGAATGCAGCCAACCTGCCCGGGGAAGCAAATTTTGATCTCGGATGTTAGGGACGTCAGACAGTGGGATATTTGGAGCTAGAATCTGAGGAACTGATTGAAAAATCCATTTTCAGGACCAAACAGTAGCTGTCCATTCCCACACTATGTATTAATAGAATTCCAAGTAGCCAAATTTCTACCATTTAGACAAAAACAATTTTTAAAAGTTTTTTCTAAAAAGAAATTGAGTAAGTCTAAAGTAAGAATGCTGCTTTATTCTGACACTCAAGGGTTCGCCAGTAAAATGGCTGGCTCACAGCCCAGTCACCCTAAGATGAAGTCCATTAGTCAACCAGTCCTTCACATGAACACAAAGCTCCCAAGTGGTTTTTTATTCCCTTATTCTTATATTTAAAAGGATATCCAATAATTCCAAATATTTAAGATTGCAAGAAAAAAACAAAAACACACGGGAAAAGTAATCCTGAAACATTATACCAGTAACAGAAGATAATTTAAAAGTAAACATTTAAAATACTCTAATTAGGTCCTCAGATAAATTAAGAGGATTTTGTATACCTATAACAAGAACAGGGTGCTATAAAAAAATCAAAAACAAAAAAAGATCTCTTGAAAATATATATATATATTAAAGATTTTTATAAATTTTAAAAACTTAATAGAAAGCTAAGAAGATAAGGTCCAAGAAATCTTCCTGAAAGAGAAAATATGAAAGAAAAAATAAAAGACAGAGAGGGTTAATTCAGGTGTCTGTCACCTGATTCAGAGAATCCCAAAAATAAAACAAAGAAAATAGGGGGAAGGAAATTTTCAAAAAGTATGAGAAAAAGAATTTCCCAAAATTGAATAGAATATTCAGGTGGCATGGTTCTATGGAGTGCTTAAAAAAAAAAAAAAAGAATGAAAAGTCAGAACATCAAGGCTGAAGAAAGAGTGTGGCAAATGGTATACAGGCAGCAGGAGAAAGTGACAGGTCATCTGTAAAGAACTAGTGTCTGATTGGCATCATACTTGTCATCTGTGATGCTGGATGCAAGAAGACATTGGAGCAAACCTTCAAAGATTTAAATGGTGAAAATAATTTTCAACCCAGAAACCTAGAATCCTGTTCCTAAATGTGTACCAAGCAGAACAAATGTACTTTTAGGTACACAAGCACTCAGATAATTTATCTTTCATGTACAATTTCTTAAGAATTTATTTGAAGAGTGCTCCTGAAAAATGGAATAACTTAAGAGAGAAGAAATGGGCTGAGGGAAACATTGGATACCACCCAGAAAAGCACTAAGGGGCAATCCCTAGACTTTTCGCTGTCTGGTTCATTTATAGAGCAAAGTGTCCAGCTTGGAACAAGTGGACTCAGGTCTCTGGGAACAGTTTTCCAAGAAAAACAAAAAAGAGGCTTATAGAATACCTGATGCAATCGAAAATTAAAAGAAAAACAATGAGGAAATCTATAAAGGCAAATAATGCAAGGCATAGAGAAAGGAATGAGAAACTCTGGGGAAAATAAAAAATTATACAAAAAGGATGTGTAAGTAATTTGATGAGTCAGTAAACAGTATTTTCATAAGCAAAGCAATAGACATCATTTATTGATTTTTACCATAAATGGTGATATTGAAAGAATGAGGGAAAGGGAGTTGGGGGTGGCGTAAGAAAATTAAACACTCAACCTTCATAACAGGGAATCAACAGATAATGCATAAAGTACATAAATTAAGACATATCAGTAAAACATATTACTTAGAGAGATGAGAGTGATTGGCAGAATAAATAAATCCAAAAGATTAAAATGGTCGCCCTTGAGGAGCAGGACTGAAATTGTTGGGAAAGGTAGAGCCAAGGACTCCTGTATGTCATAATAAGCCTTTTGGGACATTTGGCTTTTAAATCATTTGGCTTATTTTGATTTTTAAAAGCAGCCTCTGTCAGGTCCTGGCAAGCTTTGAATGCTTCCAAAGAGATTGCACTCTATTCTGCATGCACAGGGAAGCCATGGGAGGTTTTGGAAGCTAGGAGGGACATAATCAGATATAGATCCTGGTACAGTAAATCCCCTCTCCAAATGGGACTTCCAGGGCTGAATATGCTGCACACGTTGTTGGTGTATGCAATGTACAAACTAACCAAATGCTTAGGGCTGCAGCAAAGCAAAGGCACTAATTTTTTTTAAATCTTGTCTTCTATACGTCAAACACAAACCCGTTTTCATGGGAAAAGGTAGACTTTACTTACCTATATTTTATGGTTTACTATTAATTTGTTTTGAGCTACATAGAAGAGCTGGGGGTGGGTACACCATTGTTATTATTATTATTATTATTGCTTATGTTCTTTAAAGTTCGTAGTTCAACTGTGGTTCTAGATGAATTTGAGCCATCTTTACCTCTCGTATTCTGGACCCCAGAGTTCTCATAACAAAGCCAAAGATTGTATCGACCTTACCAATAGCTACATACATGGCTCAAGTTGAGATTGTGGTCTGCTGAAACCTCAGATTTATCCCCACTCACTTCTTGAACTGCTATCAAATCATTATTATCACTATCCTGTTCTTTTAAAATTTATTTTTAAACTCAAGTATGGGATTATAAGCATTACTAGGAAACCACTCCTCATTTCAGTCCTATATTTTAATCTGGTCAGATATTTTGTAGATGTTGACCCCACCATATTTCTGTCCCAACTTTAGGTCATCTATAAATTGAATATACTCGTTTTCTAGATTTTCATTCCAAATCACTGATAGACTTGCTGAACAGGATTGGGTAAAAAGTAGTCTTGTGGCATAGGCCTGAGACTTCCCTAAAGGTCAAGGACATCTAATACGTTTCAACTGCAGAAACCTAATGGCTGGTGGCTACCTAATGGCTATGTGGAGCCCCGTGCTGAGAAGGATTCTGAGCTCCATCTGAATTCAAAGGAAAAGAGAGATGTGATGGATTAGCAATGAATGTCTGTCTAGGGATGGGGGTGAGGATGTCACAAATTGCCATCTCTGCTTCAGAATAGCCCCAAAGCCACTCAACTACATTATTTGCATTTGTTTCTCAATCTTTCAATCCACCAAAGTGCTGTTTTCCAGTCCACATTTCTCCACCTTGTTCATAGGGACGAGACAGGCTTTGTCAATTATACTGCAGAATCAATACACATTATGTCCATAACATTCTCCTTATCTACCAGTCTAGTAACCCCATCAAAGAGGAAAATAAGGTGAGTTTGGAACGCTTCACTCTTGGAGAACCTAAGGCAGAGTTCCTAATGACTACTACTTTATTTTCTAAAGTTGGGTACAATATCTTTAGATTGTCTGTCTCCTGCATGTTTTCCTAGCCTCTAGGAGTTGTCCTACCAGTAAGTTTTCAGCACCTGAGAAGTAAGTCATTTTGACCTGGAGATGAAAGCTGGGAGAGAAATTAGTATCTCTTAATATATCCTTACCTATTGATTACCATTTTTTTTGTTGTTGCTGTTGTAGTCATTGTAAAAATAATGCATGCTTATTACAGAAAACCTGGAGACTATGGAAAGATGAAAGGAAGGAAAATCGCCTACCATCTCGACTTCTTTTCCTTTGCACTATTTTTGAGAGTTTGCATCTGTGTTGTTTTATATAGCTGTGACCATAATGTATGTGCGATTTTGCATTCTGGGTTTTCACATAAGATTATATTCTATGACTTTTTCAGGTCAGTATTAACTTTCATCAACCTAATTTTTAATAGCATAATATCCCATCTAGGGGATGTGTCATAGTTTACTTAACCATTCTGCTACTTTTGACCACTTAGGACATTTCCATCATTTCCCTCCTTAAAATGCCTATTCTTGAATATATTCATTATTTAATACATGTGGATCAAGTACCAGGCACTGTGCTAGGAGTTGAGATGCAGAGATAAGCAGAGTCCCCAGGGAATAAACAAATAAGGACAGAGCAGGTGAAGCGGACAACCCTGTGGGCAAGGCAGGGAGGCCTTCAGAGTGGAGGGAGGTGGGCACAGATCATTAAGAGCTTGGGATGCCATGATGAGGAGCTGCTGAAGAACTTTAAGCAGTGGTCAGAAACCCTGTTTGTGAGTTCTAGCTCTGCTCTTACAGGGCAGGTGACCTTAGGCAAATCACTTAATCCCTGGGTCTCATTTTCTTTTTCTGGAAATGAGAGATGCTAATTGATCTGCTACCTGCCTTTCAGGATTGCCATGAGAATCAAAGGGAGATAGTAGATCTGAGTTTTGTCAGCCGGAGAGCACCGTGAAAAATGTGAACCACGGGAGCAGAGGCCAGATACATCCTCGTGGAATTAAACCAAATTCAATTCCTCTGTCGTCTTTTTTTTTTTTTTTTTTTTTTGAGATGGAGTCTCGCTCTGTTGCCCAGGCTGGATTGCAGTGGCGCGATCTTGGCTCACTGCAAGCTCCACCTCCTGGGTTCACGCCATTCTCCTGCCTCAGCCTCCCGAGTAGCTGGGACTACAGGCGCCCGCCACCTTGCCCGGCTAATTTTTTGTATTTTCAGTAGAGACAGGGTTTCACCATGTTAGCCAGGATGGTCTCGATCTCCTGACCTCATGATCCACCTGCCTCAGCCTCTCAAAGTGCTGGGATTACAGGCATGAACCACCGCACCCTGCCCCTCTGTCGTTCTCTTTCTCAGCAACCTAGCTGGGAGTCGGGGAGAGGCAGTAGTGAGGACAGGGTGAAGTGGGGAGTGCCTGTCTCTCCTGGGAAACTCCAGAACAATGAGAAGTTTTGGAAAAGCAAGGCAAGAAGATGGAGGACCTGCTTATGTGACAGCCAGTTGTCTCTCTGCCCCAATGGATCAATCCTATGTAACACATATACTCATGCACCACACATGCGCGCACACACACACACACACTCACTCACCTTGGAAACTTGTTTGAAAAGCACTTGTTACCCCACAGGGCTTTTTACAGGCATTATCTCATTTGATCCCCACTATCACTGTGAGAGAAGAATAAATGGGATATTATTAGTATTCCCATTTCACAGACAAGAAAACAGAGGCTGGGAGCATTAAAATACCCTGCTCAAGAGCAGTTAAGAAGGAGAAGCCAGTCTCTGACTGGATGCCCCGGGCTTTTTTCTGGGCACGCAGGACTTAAAAACAGGCGGCCTCAACTTGGGATAAAAGGATCTCAAGAGCTGAACCGCAGCCCCAGGGCAGCACCTTTCCCCCAGGATCCTCTTCCAGTTTCTCAGCCACCTTCCCTACTGCATGAGGACTCAGAAAAGATTTTCCAGGATGAAACTGCCTGTGGACGCCTGAGAAGACTTGCCCCAACACTAGAAACCGCAGTTTCCCCTTCCTCCGGAATGGGCCTTAAACAGCCCTGGTCGCTAGCTGATGAAAGGGACACCTTAGGATATCTGATGTGTTGCAACACTGTAACAGCCTCCAAATTGTCTTGGCAAGACCAAACCCCAGGGCTAGGAAGGTAATTCCATCCTGAGGAATGTCTTTTGTTTCTTTGTTCTGTTTTTCACTTCTAATTTGAGGCAACAGGATAAATAAGCAAACAAAAGTGCTCATGCAAATCTCTCAGAGTCTTAGGGGAAGGGGAAGCCTTAGGCTCTGACATTCTCAGCATTTTTGTTTCTAAGCTTTTGGAAGCAACAATTGCCCATTGAGGAGACGTGGGCTGCAGATGCCAGAAAGACTAGATTGTCTTGTCCAGAGCAGAGCTATTCTTGTGGGTCTGAATTTTGGACATTGGTATTAGGGTGTTAGTGAGGTGCTCCTGCTCACTCCTGCCTGCACTGCCTGCACTCCGATTGTCTCCAGGATTAGGTGAGAGCTCCGGGTCCATGGGTTCTCCCCACTCCCCACAGCTGCCTTGGGAAGGGCACCTACATACACCAAAAGCTCCAGAGTCATGTTCAAGGCCCTACATTCAAATCCTCTCTTTGCTCCTGTTAAGCTGTGGAGTATTAGAAAAATTGCTGTAACCCTCTGTGCTTCTGCTTCTGTAAAGAAAACTATCTCTTTGTAATGACCAGATCCATCTTTTGGGGGACTACCTGGGCTCTTGTCATAGAGTTAACCTGTGAGGGATGCTACTTTAAGAGAGTGGAATCTCACCAGGAGGGGATGAGTAGTGCTACTAGCAGAGAAAAGGAGGGTCTTCCCACAAGAAACCTGCAATCCTGAGCAAGACCTGGGTGCATGAGATGGCCGTGGACATTGAGGATTGTAAGTGTCTTTATCTGGCTTCTGCTAGATGGATGCTAAAATGATATCTGACTCATGGAAGAAAATCCAGAAACATGGAACTCTTGGGACCAATGGGGTTGGGATGGGTCCTTCCAGCCCTGGTGGGCCATTCATAGTGGGTAAACCAGATGGCCCAGCTGCATCACATTCTGCATTTTTCCCTCTTTGTCATCTCCTAGTTTCTTGTAAACTATTATTTGAACCAAGTTCCAACTTTGCTTTCTCCGTGCCATGGGGAAAAACAATCATATAGAAAAATCTCAAAGGAAAGAGGACTGTTAGACACAGAGACAAGACACGTGGACCATCCACTCCCTCATATCAAGAAAATCCTTTTAAATAGCTACTGTGGGGGTTCTTGTCTTATTTTTATTAAAGAAAGGTGGCATTCCTTTACAGTAATAAAATGTTATAAAAAGTTCATTTAGAATGATTTGCTCCTTGAACAAAGGAAGGGTGGGCAGTAGAGAGCCCAGGGGTGAGAGGTCCTCGAAATACACTATTTTTTAAAATTTTATGTTATCTTCTATGGAGTATCAATATATAAAACTGATAAAAGTGGAGGAGCTCTGTTTGAAGAGGAAGATGAGGAAAAGTCTTTTCCAGTTGGATGCTTTTTATTCCTACTTCATCCCAAACTGTCCACTGCACCACTTCCTCAGTAATCTTAAGGATCCCTGACAGGTACTTGACAAGCATTGCTTTTATTCAAATTCTCCACTTACAAATGAGAAAGACTAAGTTTGAGGAAGTGAGGTGTCCCACCCAAGACACACAACTGGTTAATGGAAGAAGTGGGACTCCAGACCAAGGGATCCAAAGTAGAGCTTCCCAAAAGGTGTGCCATGCCACACTCATGTGCTGCCATTGGTCTCAAAGCTCTGCAGACACACAGGTGGGGACTGGGACTCTTGGGAATTCCCTTGCCAATGTTCCTTGGAGGATAGATGGAGTAGAGTGGGATATGATGGTGTGTCCTATGGTCCTCACTGGGAATGACTCTGCACAACTCCATCACACTCCGCTGCACTGTGAGGTACCAAACACGGCTTAGGAGATGCTCCACCAACTGGATGTTTGCTTGAATTCTCAGCTCAGAACAGGCCACTGTCCTTTAGGGCAAGGGGCCCATTGTGCTGCTGGAGGACTTTTGGTTCTAAGTGCCCAGGTGGTATGACACAGACCCCAAGGTACTGCCAGGCAGGGGTGGGATAGGGAGGCTCAGTGGAGTTTCTGGAAGATGCAGCTCCAGATAGGGTCCAACTATCTATCTTTGCAAATATCAAATGCTTGTAGACATTTACAGCTCCTGTGCTCTTTTAGCAGCGTCTAAGCTAGCTGTAGGTTGACTGCTGTAACAATGCACATACCTGCTACAAATTAGAGATTCCACGTTATTTTGAAATATTTAATATGAAAAAGTTTGGTAGCATTCAAATCCATTAGCATTATCACAAGATATTTTAAAATTACATTTGTCAATGAAAAAAAGGAAGACCTCTGGGAATCTTTAAATATAATTTCAACTGCTATAATTTTTGAATGTGCTGCTGACTTTTGCTCATAAAGTTACTTGTCAATGAGATGTTTAAGAATTTAAAGAGATCAGTACTGAAAACCTGGAACAAGAATTATTAGGTTGGTGCTAAAGTGATTGCGGTTTTTTCCATGGAAAGTAACAGTAAAAACTGAGATAGCTTTGCACCAACTTAATACGTGGAAGCATTTCAAACATAAAACCAGATATAACAAGCTATGTTCATGGAAACAATATTGTTAGCATTGAAAACTGAAAACTATTTTCTAATGTCTAATATCTAAATTCTGTGCAAATTTAAATTTTAATATTATCCCTAATACCTTGTGTTTTGATTCCTTCCTTCCACAAATATGAGTTGAGAGTAGGTCAGGCAATATTCTAGCTCCAGGAGGTATATCACTGAACAAACAGACAAAAACTACTAAAAAGCTGACAGTCTAGTAGAGAAAAGCCAAGAATAAATAATATCATAAATATAGCAAGTCAGGAGATGACTACTACGGAAAAAAATTGAGAAGACTAAAATAGATTGATATGGTTTGGATTTGTGTCCCTGCCCAAATCTTATGTCAAATTGTAATCCACAGTGTTAGAAGAGGGACCTGGTAGGGAGGTGATTGGATCACTGGGGCAGATTTTTCTCTTGCTGTTCTCATGATAATGAGTGAGTACTTCCAAGATGTGGTTGTTTAAAAGTGTATAGCACCTCCCCCCTCTCTCTCTTCCTCCTGATCTGGCCCTGTAAAGACATTACAGCTTCCCCTTCACCTTCTGCCTTGATTAAAAGTTTCCTGAGGCCTCCCCAACCATGCTACCTGTACAGCCTATGGAACCATGAGCCAATTAAACTTCCTTTCTTTATAAATTACCCAGTCTCAGGTATTTATTTATAGTAGCATGAGAAGAACTAATACATATATTGATAAAATAAGGTGGTCAGGGCAGGCCTTGCTGAGATGGCAACACTGAGCGAGGATTTGGAGATGGTGAGGAAGTAAGCCATGCAGACATCTGGGGAAGAGAACTTAGACAGGGGACAGAGAGCATGTGCAAAGGCCCTGAGGCACAGCAAGCTTGACCTGTTCAGAGAACAGGAAGGAGGCCTCTCTGGCTGGAAAGAAGAGAGCATAGCAGACTGTAGTAGAAGATGAAGTCAGGGAGGTAACAGATACTGGATTGCGAGGGGGCTTGCTGACATTTTAAGAACGTTGCTCTTGACTCTGAATGAACTAGAGAGCACTGTGGGATTTAAAGTAGGAGAATGGTGTCTTATTTATGCTTAGTAAGGAGCCCTCTGGCCATCGTTTTGAGCTTCTGTTAGGAGATGAACACTAAAATGATACCTGACCCATGGAAGAAAATCAAGATACAGAACTCTTGGGATCCATGGGGTTGGGATGGGACCTTCAAGCCCCAAGTGGACCATTCACAGCGGGTAAACCAGATGGCCCAGATGCCATCACTGTTTTGCCTGAAGGGATGGAGGTCAGAAGTAGGGAGACTATTTAGGTGGCTGTCATGAGAATCCAAGGGAGAGGTGATGATGATCGGTACAAAACAGCAGCAGTGAAGGTGGCCAGTTAATGAATGTATTCCAGTGGTAGAGGCTAGAGGATTTCTGATGTAGAACATGGGCATACGTATCACATAAAATATATACAGGTTCTAGAGGATAGAGAATATGAAAGAAAGAGTTGAAGATGGCTTCAAAGGTTTTGGTGTAAGCAACTGGAAGGATTAACAAGACCCTAACTGAGCTGGGGGAGACTGTAGGTGGAGTAAGCTGGTGAAGATGGTAGCAGGTCAGGTTTTCAGATACCTATATGCTGTTTTTGAGATACCTATGACACATCTAAGAGGAAATGTCAACTAGGCAGTTGGATATAAAAGCCTGCAGTATAGGGGGATTTTATTTTATTTTTATCACAATAATATGTAAAAATCTAGGGGGCTTTACCCCCAGCCATATATATTTTTCTATCTATTATCTGTCTGTCTGTCTATCTATCTATCTATCTATCTATCATCTATCATCTATCTTTCATCAATCTACCTATCATCTATCTATTATCTATCACCTACCTATCATCTATCTATCTATCTATTTATCTATCTATCCACCCATCCATCCATCTTTCTATCTATTTATCCATCTTAATGCCCTCAAGTTTACCCCAGTGTGTCATCAAGTATTACCTTCCTCTATGAAAAAGTGTGGAAAGCATGGTCCTAGTAGCAAGGGCCTCTGGCCTGGCCAGTCAAGAGCCCTGAGCTCCAATTCTGCCTTGTTTGTGTGTAGAACTGATCATCTGTTGGTGGCACTGCCATGGCTGAACCAGCTGTTTCTGGTGGCATCTATTCTGATAGGCCAGAGCCAGTGTTCTACCAATTGTTTAATATCTTGAACTTCACCCTTGATTATGGTGAACATGTTTTGGAGTCAGGGAGTAGTAGCTTTGTACTAGCTCAGCCCCTCACCAGCTACGTTCAGCTGGGAACATAGGTCTGGTTTGCTAGTTCATTGGGTGTTGGCTGCTCAGCTTGGGAGCTCCCTTTCTTTCTTTGGGAGCCCATCAGGTGATTTTTGATTGGAGCCAGTGTCCACAAAGTGTGCCCTGGTCCCTGGCATTGAGGAGTGAACGCACAGCGTACTCACCCTCAGATGACACCACTTGAGAATTTAGATTTTAAGATAGGGACATAAAGGTGCAAGGAGAGTTTGAAATTCACCTTGGTGGTGGCCATCCAGTGTCTGCTGCAGTGGTCTCCTAACGGGCTCTTCCTTGTGTGTCTTGGCCCTTACTCTAACCATTTTGGTTCATGCATGTTTTCTAAGCTCCCTGTACATTCCACGAGCTATCAATATCTTGCTCCCAAATTTCTTTTCTGTTTAAGTTAGCTAGAGCCCATTTTTATTGTTTTATTGTTTTTGTTTGTTTGTTCGTTTGTTTTTTTGAGACGGAGTTTCACTCTTGTTGCCCAGGCTGGAGTGCAGTGGCGCGATCTCGACTCATTGCAACCTCTGCCTTCTGGGTTCAAGCAATTCTCCTGCCTCAGCCTCCCAAGCAGCTGGGATTACAGGCAACCACCACCACGCCCAGCTAATTTTTGTATTTTTAGTACAGATGGGTTTTCACCATGTTGGCCAGGAAGGTCTCAAACTCCTGATCTCAGGTGATCCACCCTCCTCGGCCTCCCAAAGTGGTGGGATTACAGGCGTGAGCCACCACACCCAGCCTAGAGTTCATTTTTGAATGCTGACTGACACACTGACCTAAGGCAGGCCACTGACCTCTTCGGAGGCTCGCTTTTTCTTCTGTAAAACAGAGATCACATCGATTGCATAGAATTAAATGAGACAATAGTTTCAAGCACCTAGCACAGTAATTGGCAAAGAGTAGGTCCCTACACATTTCTCAGTAATAAACTCTGTTTCCCTTGGCTGGCCTTAGTTGCTTCGTCTTGGAAGTGGAAATGATAGAGAATGCTAATTCATCTCATTCTCTTTACATCTCCTCAGAGGACAGCAGACTGGCTCATCCAGTCACAAGACATGGGCCTGCTTAAAAGGCCAGAGAATTGGGAACAGGGCAAAAATAGGACAGTCAAGGGCTCACTGATGTTAGGAGGAGTCTTATTAGCTAGTCCATAACTCAGCAGATCACAGTGCATGTGCCCCTGATTCCTGAGCTTTCTGCAGTGCGGGGGATGTGGCCTCATCCATCAGCCAGCCCTGTGGGCATGCAGACAGGAGCAACTGCAGTGCCGCCAGAGTCAGTGCAGAGCAGTTAGTTCTGGGATGGAGGCTGAGGCACAGTGAGGTGTTGGTTCCACCAGTGGCATCTCCAAGGCTGTATTAGCAGGGGGCTGTCAATCTCCAGGCAGAAAAACAGGAGCCAGAAAGAAGAAACAATCAAGAATCAGACAGCAGGCCGGGCGCGGTGGCTCAAGCCTGTAATCCCAGCACTTTGGGAGGCCGAGATGGGCGGATCACGAGGTCAGGAGATCAAGACCATCCTGGCTAATACGGTGAAACCCCGTCTCTACTAAAAAATACAAAAAACTAGCCGGGCGAGGTGGTGGGCGCCTGTAGTCCCAGCTACTTGGGAGGCTGAGGCAGGAGAATGGCGTAAACCCGGGAGGCGGAGCTTGCAGTGAGCTGAGATCCGGCCACTGCACTCCAGCCTGGGCGATAGAGCGAGACTCCGTCTCAAAAAAAAAAAAAAAAAAAGAATCAGACAGCAACAAGAGAGAGGGAGCGAGAGTCTGGGGGACCATTTTGAGTAATGTTTGATAAATTACCTGCCTGTCCTGGCCTCCTCATAAAGAAGATGCTGTGCAGCTGATGTTTGCATTTGACAACTTACCACCATAGCAGGCTGCGGGGATGAGACAAGCCGGGGCTGAAGGAGATGGCTGGGTGCTCCTAGACTAGGCACCCTGGGTGGGGGTCTATGTCCATTGGTCACAGGTTCACAGGTGGATGCATGCAGCGCTGCACACATGCAGAAACGTCTACACACAGGGACTGAGATCATTGTGCTCATCATTGTGCATATAGGCACACACATGGCACACAGGCAGGCCCAACCCCGCGCTCCCACTCACTTCATGTGAGGCCCTGCCCCCGCCTGGTCCTGTAAAATGCCAAGACACATTCATTGGCCAGAGTGCTGTCTCCAGATAGCCAAGAGAAGATGCCCAAGCTGGGAGTAGGTGCCTGAACTGTTGGGGAGGGAAGATAGGGGCATTGCAATTTTCCAGAAGTTTAGATGTGGCACAAATATGTGGATCTTTGTGCTGCCCTAGGGAAACTGCAAGGCTTATTCAGCAAGGATAATTCATTTAATTAACAGCCTTCTGTGAAAGTGGTAAGATTGCTATAGCAAGAATATTTCTAAGTAGGGTACCTAGGTCTGGCTGGACACACAGCTTCTGCCCTCTCTTTAATTTTCTAACATCTAACCTGCACCCCCTCCTACCCCAAAAAGAACCACCTGTACACAGTTTGAGCACATGAGATTATCTGCCTGTAAGATGGGGATAATAGCACCTACTGCTGCTTGCCTCACAGGGTTGTTATGAGATTAAAATGAGATTATGTCCGTGAAGGCGTTCTGCATTTTGTCAGGTATCATAGGGACCACTGGTGGATTTTTTTTTTTGAGACGGAGTCTCGCTCTGTCGCCCAAACTGGAGTGCAGTGGCCGGATCTCAGCTGACTGCAAGCTCCGCCTTTCGGGTTCATGCCATTCTCCTGCCTCAGCCTCCTGCGTAGCTGGGACTATAGGCGCCCGCCACCTCGCCCGGCTAGTTTTTTGTATTTTTTTAGTAGAGACAGGGTTTCACTGTGTTAGCCAGGATGGTCTCGATCTCCTGACCTTGTGATCCACCCGTCTCAGCCTCCCAAAGTGCTGGGATTACAGGCTTGAGCCACCGCGCCCGGCCCCACTGGTGGATTATTAAGAGAAGGTGTTGTTTGTCACACAATTTGGAAGACCTCAGTTGGAGTTTCCACTTTCTTCCTGTGATCTAGGCAGGATGCCCAGTGTCTGCTCCTCGGTTTTCTGATCTGTACATTGGCAATAACAACACTGCTATGGTCTTAATGTTTGTGTCACTCAAAAATTCCTCTGTTGAAATCCTACCCCCACAAGGTGATGGTGTTAGAAGGTAAGGCCTTTGGGGGTGATTAGGTCATGAGGGTGCAGCCCTCATGAATGGGATTAGTGCCCTTGTAAAAGGGCTCAAGGGAGCCTGTTTATTCTTCTGCCCTTCCGCCATGTGAGAGCACTGAGAGAAACTACCATTTATGAGCCAGAAAGCAGTTCCTCACCAGACACCAAACTTGCTGGGACCTTGAACTTGAATGTCCAGGCCTCCAGAGTGGTGAGAAATAAATGTCTGTTGTTGGGAAGCCACCCAATTTGTGATGCTTCATTATAGCAGCCTGAAAGGACTAAGACAGACACCCATCCTACTCTACTTTGTTGTGCGGGTCCAGTGAGACAACACAGGTAAAAGTGCTTCGTGCCTGTAAAGTGTATGTCAGACTGGGTCATTATGCTGATGGCGGAACCTGGAGCATGCGCCCCTGCCTGGGGTGGTGCTGGAGCTAACTAGGGGACAATCTGACAGTTGGGGTGCAGGTAGTCTAAGATCTTAGGGGGCCTGGTGCCCAGCCAAAGCCATGCCCTTCTAGTGGAATATTTGAGAAATCTAGTGGCAAACTCGGCCCTGACCTACTGGAAGGGGCTCCCTGGGGCTGTGATGTCTCTTTCCTGGACCCCATAACTGGAAAGGAGACAGTCTGGATGTTTCTTCTAGAAACGCTGCCAGTGTTGTGAACTTTACAAGAAGAGTCCAGTCTTCATTTCTTCCTTTTCCACAAGTCTTGGGGATTCTCCAGAAATAAGGTACAGGAGATCCGGAGCCTTTTTGAGAAACAGCAAACCTAAGGCTGTCTTCTATCTTCACATTTTCTTTCTTTTTTTTAGTTTTAGATTCAGGGGACAGATGTGTAGGTTTGTTACATGGATCTATTGCATAATGGTGAGGTTTGGGCTTCTGGCGCACCCATGCACCCAGGTAATTTTTTAATCCTCACCTCCTTCCACCCCATTCCCCTTTTGGAGTCCCAAGTGTCTACTGTTTCCATCTTTTTATGTCCATGTGTACCCATTGTGTAGCTCCCACTTATAAGTAAGAACGTGCAGTATGTACCTCTCTGTTTCTGAATTATTTGACTTAGGATAATGGTCTCTAGTTCCATCCATGTTACTGCAGAAGACAGGATTTCATTCTTTTAAATTCTTTTTCATGGCTTCATAGTATTCCATTTTACACACACACACACCACTTCCTTTATCCAGTTATCAGTGGATGGAAACCAAGGTTGGTTCTCTGACTTTGCTATTGTAAATGAATCTCCATATTTTCAATTGCACAATGCCATACAGTGGTTTCATTGCCTCCTCTATAAAACAAGGACAGGACTGGGCACGGTGGCTCATGCCTGTAATCTCAGCACTTTGTGAAGCCAAGGCTTGAGTGGATCACTTGAGCCCAGGAATTCAGTAACAGCCTGGGCCACATGGTGAAACCCCATCCCTACTAAAAAAAATAAAAAAAACTAGTCAGGCATGGTGGTGCATACCTGTAGTCCCAGCTTCTCAGGAGCCTGAGGTGAGAGAATCACCTGAGCCTGGGATGTTGAGGCTGCAGTGAGCTGTGATTGTGCTACTGCATTCTAGACTCCAGCCTGGGCAACAGGAATGAGACCCTGTCTCAAAAACAAACAAACAAACAAACAAACAAACAAACAAAAAAAACAGCTGGTCTGAGAGGCAGAGGGGACCTGGGCCTGGCTCCCTGTTGACTGAAGCGTGCTGCTGTTCACCAGCCTCATGGCACATGGGGCTCAGTTTCCTATCTCAGCAAAATGACAAATGGCTGCAGGTGGAGGACTTTAAGGACACTCACAAATAGCTGAAATGGAAATTTGAAATCCAGGAATGCCATGTGGCTTTCCCTTATGACAGAGTCCAAATGGGAACTGGAGGCATTGGCTTGAACAAGGTTCAACCCCAAGATATCACACAGGCTGCAAGATCGCATCCCCAGCCTGGGATCCAGTGTGCCCTCTGCTGTCTTCTGGGGCTCTGTTTGCTTTTCTTCTAATGGGACTGACATCTGTGAGTGAGAATGCCTGAGGAGGTAAACGACATAGTGCATCAGAAACTCCAGGGGCCCCAGACAGTTTTTCCTGGGTTTCATCCAGAGCAGGGGAGAGGGCAGCTGGAGAGGCCATGGCCAACACGTGGCTGGGCAGGCTGGGGAAGAAGGGAAGAATGTGCTGAATCGTTCCAAGCCCCTCAGAGCTGTGGCAGACAGATGTGGGGTCTGGCCAGAGGTCCCTCCTGCTCTCTCCTCTGAGCCCTGTCTATCTAGATGCCTCTGATGGCTGGGGTCAGCTAGGAAGACAGGCCTGTGGGCCACAAATGGGACAGCAGCAGCTCTGCCTTTCATCTCTGATCTGCTTGCCTCCTTCCCCAGGGGGGAAAATGGCCCCAGCATTTGTTCTTTCCTGAAATGTTTGTTGAGATCAACATACAGGCAGGCCCAGAGGGGAGCCATGTAATGGAACATTGTCTTCCAAGTTCCGAGCTGTCTCCCAGGACTCCAGAAGGCCGACTGTGGCTGTGTGCCCAGTGAGAGTCCTGCACAGATTTCTGCAGTATTGTTAGGGTTTTCACCATTAGTATTGACTTGCTCCTCATCTGGTAGACACATAAATCTCTCATCTGACCAGAAAAAAAAGTGTAGTGGGAAGAACACTGAACTTTCAGCAAGAATCCGAGGGTCTACCTCAGCCACTAAGTCAGTGCACTAGTGGCTCCTCATCTGTAGAACAGGGGTGAGCGATACCTGTTCTGCTCACCTCACCGGCTCAGAGGAAATTAAGAGTGCAAAGTTCTCTTGACTGAGGGGAGAGAACGCACCTGTATTGAACACCTGCCATGATCCAGGTGCTTTACCACAGGGTCTTCTCCAACTCACTGAGACTTTACATATGGTAGTTCATTAATCCTCTCCGCAGCCTCCAGGTGGCTATTGTCATGACCATTTTACAGGTGAGGGAATGAACCTTGGAGAGATTCAATAATGTGCTCTAACCAGTAAAGGGTGAAGCCACATCATCCAGGACGGGCAACATCGGCGTCACTTGGGAGCTGTGAGAAAAGCAAGTTCTCAGGCCCCACCGCAGACCTGGGAAGCAGAGTCCCCAGCGGTCTGCTCTGCTCTGCATAGCGTTGATTTCTAAGTATTCAAATGTAAGCCCAAGTATAAGACGCGACAACAGCACATTAACAGCATAACCACTCTGGTGGCAAACTCTCCCTCCAGGAGGCGTTTCTGAGAAACTCTGGTTCCTGTTTCTTGGGATCCAATCCTACTCTCAGAAAGTTAGAAGCGGCAGGCCCTGCTGGGCTGCCCTGCCGGACACACGGGGAGAGTCTGGAAAGACACTCATCCACCCCACAAGACCCCACCGCACACCTGGGGCCAGTTCCTCCCTGGAAATGAGGCAGAAGAAACCCACCTCTTTACTCCAGGAACTTGCTTCCCAGATGAGTTCTCTAGTTGGAAAGATTGTGTGAGTTCCTGGGGCCCCGGAAGGCTTTGAACCATTTTCCTCTGCATCTAACACTGCTGGCCCCCCACGGGGCAGTGATTGGCTTCGGAGCCCCTCCCTGCTTGGATACAGAAGCCGCTCCCACCAGGACGCCCTGTAAGTGACTTGATCTCGGCGCTGGCAGGTGGGGGAGCTATCAGAGCTGCAGCTGCCTTGGCTGCACACGTCCCCCTCACGGGAGTTTTCCAGTCATATAGCTCCACTGCGGACTCCGAGCCAAAATTAACAGTCTCTGGTGGGCCCTCAGAGCTCACCACCCACCCATACACTGTGGCTCGCTGTCATTCAACAGATAGCCAGTGGGGAGCAGGGTCCAGGCTCACCCTCTCTGCCCACCGCCCGCAAGAGAAACAGCACCGACCACCCCCCGCCAACCACCCCCCGCCCAGTGCCACAACCAGGGTTGTACATACAGTAGGTTGTACAACTCTCCAAGGTTCATTCCCTCACCTGTAAAATGGTCATGACAATAGCCACCTGGAGGCTGCGGAGAGGATTAATGAACTACCATATGTAAAGTCTCAGTGAGTTGGAGAAGACCCTGTGGTAAAGCACCTGGATCATAGCAGGTGTTCAATACAGGTGCGTTCTCTCCCCTCAGTCAAGAGAACTTTGCACTCTTAATGTGCTCTAACCAGTACATACAGTAGGTTGAACCTACTGTATGCAGGGTATCTTAGTCCATTTGGGCTGCTATAAAATAAATGCCACAAACTAGGTAGCTTATAAACTATAGACATTTATTACTCACAGTTCTAGAGGCTGGAAAGTCCAAGAGCAAGGCACCAGCAAATTTGGTGTCTGGTGAGGGCATTCTCTCTGTGTTCTCACCTGGTGGAAGAGGCAAAGGATCTCTGTGGGATCTCTTTTATAAAAGCATTATTCTTGTGTATGAAGTCCCCACCCTCTCAAAGGCCCCACCTCCTAATTCCATCACCCTAGAGGCTAGGATGCCAATGTATGACTGCCAGGGGTACACAAACACCTAGACCCAGCACAGGGTGCTGGTGGTGTGATGAGTAATAAGCTGTGGACCTGCCCTTGTGGTGCTCACAGAGGAGAAGGAGCCTGGTGGGTCGTGCTCAGAGCTTAGAGGATGGCAAGTATGCTGGGGCATGCAAGAGATGCCCTAGAAGCCCATGGCTGAATACGAAGAAGCCTTATGACTCAGGGAAGGTTTCTTGAGGGAGGTGATATCACAACTGAGTCTTAAACTATGAGTTAATGAAGCCACAAGGGGCAGGTGGAGCAAGAAGGAGACGATAGAGTGTAGCAGGAAGCCATTGAGTGCGCTCAGTGCATTCCGGGACCTGCAAGCAGCCCATGTGCCTGGAGCCTGGGGAGGCGCAGCAGCTCCAGGCCAGGGCAGGTCACAGAGGACCTTTTGTATCCGTCCGGGGGTTAGGACTTTATCCAGAGCACCTGGTGACTAACTCA
The DNA here is from genome assembly GCF_009764315.1 of Trachypithecus francoisi. NCBI lineage: Eukaryota > Metazoa > Chordata > Mammalia > Primates > Cercopithecidae > Trachypithecus > Trachypithecus francoisi. Next base: position 108,330,758 of record NW_022681473.1, read on the forward strand.
TCAAACAAAAAGATAACGGCTAAGTCTCTGAAGGATTGTAAGTGAGGGATTTGCACAGTCAGGCTTTCAGTTCAGAAGCCTCACTCTGACTTACAGGGAGGGGATGTCCGAGAGGGGCCTGCACTGAAGGCCAATGCAGAGTCCAGGAGATAGTGGACAGGCTGGGTCCAGAGGTGTGGCCAGCAGGCTGCCCCCACTCCCAGGAGATAGGTTGGTGAGGTGGGAGGAGCCAGCACAGAGGAATGGAGTGGGGGCCTGGGGGGACCAGACAGACAGGCTGGCACCTGGTTGTGGAGATGGAAGAATAACTGGACAGGAAAGGGAGGGGCCGCAGCAAGTCTGTTGGAGGGGGAAGAGGAGAGGGCTATGTGGGGGCGGGAGAGCAGGTAAGGGGACAGGGCAGATTTGCCTGACCTAGAAATGCCTAGAGAAGAAAGGCCATGGAGGGAGATGCAGACTGGGGCAGGAGGGGCCCCTTGAGGCTGCCTGTGTGGGAACGCTTACACACTCTCCCATGGGGCCTCTGATCTGCCCTCCCGATTACCCTTCATCCTTCAGCACTTCCCCTGGGCCAGGCTCTGTGCTGGGCTGAGGAAGCAAAGAGGAAACGCCTTGGCCCCTGCTCACAAGGCCTCCCAGGGCAGGAATGTATAGGAAGGGAGTGCCATCATTATTGTCCCCACCTTGCAGAAGACAGGACTGAGTCTCAGAGCCTGTGACTAGTCCAGAGTCATGCAGCCAATTAGGGACAAAGCTGCAGTAAGAAAGGCGGTGTTTGCTGTTAAAGGTGGCAAGGTTTACACTACATTATTCCAAGTCCTGGGAGAAGAGACCCTGGAAAGCATCTTTGTGCTGGCAAAACCTTCCTTGAGGTCATGAGTCGGTTAGGCACCAGCAAAGGGTGGCAAGGTGAGGATGGAGAAGGTGGCAAAAGAGGGTCCGGCTCCACTGCCGATGCACACAGCTCCCAGCAGGAAGAAGTGACTGGGGTGAATTCACATGCAAAACGCATCTGATGCACCATGTTCATTTCATCTTCAAGTCTTCCAGTAGAGGACTTCCGCCTCCCAACAGCTCCCTGGAGTCCCCCTGCCCTTCAGGAGGTCCTTGATTTTCTCCGTAATGATTCCCAGTACAGTTTGAAACCCATTTCCAGGAGGCACAGGGAGTGACGGACACCCTGGCCACCACCAGCCCCCTCTGTGTTTGCCACAATGAGGGAATCTCGCAAGATGGGTTTCCGTGCTTCTGCCTGTGGGAGTGTCCTTTTCACACAACCAGGGACTGGCACTTGCCCTCTCTACCCTTGCCAGGCCCAGATAGTGCCCACAAGCAGAGGGAAGGCCCAGGTCCCTCTTGCCTCACCAGCTGGTCAGAAAATGAGAAGAATGAGCGGGAAGATAAGACACCACAGGACCAGAGCCTGGAGGGCTGAGCTGGCAGATAGAGCGGGGGCACCCTCCCTCGCCTTCTTCTCCTCCCTCCTCCTCCCAATCTCTGAGGCCACTGATCCCTCTCCTGCACCAGTGACTCCTGAGACAACAGAGCTCCAGGGGTGAGGAGCTCTGTAACTCTTTCCATTTCTGGTCTAAGAGCCAGAGTCCCAGAGTCCCAAGATGCAGCCACAGTAGGCCAGAGCAATGAGCTTTTTGCCTTGTCCACATCCCATTGGTCACTGCCCTTCTGTCAGGAAGGGTGGGCACCACTGCCCACTCCAGATGGTGAGGTCAGAACAGGAGAGACCATTCCACCTGGTGCAACAAACACTTGTTCATTCACTTGCTGACTCACTCATTATCATTATCAATATTATTATTTAGCACCTACTGTGTGCTAAGTGTTGGGTTAGCCTGTAGGAATAAGCAAAGCAGGCCCAGTTCCTGCCCTCAGGAAGCCTGCAGTTCAAGTTGTTGCACACCTACTGTGTGCCCTTCTTGGAGTTAGGCAGTAGAGGAAGCTCCAGGATAAATGAGCTAGAACTGCTGCCCTCAGGAGCTCACACACCACTGGGAGACGTGGCAAACAAGCAGCCCCGTTCCAGGCTGGCCCTGGCAAGGGTGTGGCCCGGGTGCCAGTGGACTCAAGAGGCTGTTCCCCTGGTGCATGGAAGCCTCTATGTTCTAAAAGGGAGGGGCTCACTCAGCCTCTCTCACTCACCTCTTCTCTGGCACCTTCTATACCAAGATGATCTTCCTGATCTCAGACCTGGACCTCCCAAGCTGCATTTTAAAATAACATGCTGTTATTTTCAATTACAATGGCAGTCCTGCTTTCTCCAGAAATTTCCCCTCGGGTTAGTACGAATGGAACTGGGAGCTGGAAGAGGTCTGGGGCTGTGACCCAGCTCCAGCACTTCGATTGTGAGCATGGGATGGCTCTTCACTCACCCAGGCCTTTGTCTCTCCATGAGGATGAGGACACTCGCTGTATGTGCCACACAGGGTAGTGACGCCCTCATGGGTTAATACATGCAAAGTCATCGAAATGATAGTGAGACCTGTCAGTTATTGAGTGCTTATTGCACGCCCAACCCTGGACAAAGGGCTTTAGAAGTGTCATCTCAGGGAATTCTCCACCGGGATTGGAAAGGCAGATTCATTGCCCAAGGTTACACAGGTAGAAAATAGCAAGGTCCAGGTATGAACCCAGGGTAATTCTAGAGTCACAAGTCCCAAACACTACCGCACCAGCTCTCACCAAAGCGCTTCACAGAATTTAAAAGGGGTATAACTCCCAATGCTATGCACATGTACCCTAGAACTTAAAGTATAATTTAAAAAAAAAAAAAGAATTTAAAAGGGGTATGTGATGATAATTCTCCTTCAAATGCAAAGCCCTGCATGGAAAACGCCTCAGGCCTTCAGTCCCAGAAAGCCCTCATTCTCCTTCCCTTGCCTCGTTCCAGGTGGGGGCCCCTCCCCTTCTCCTCCCCCACTACCCATTCCCTCTACTGCAGGGAGTGGTGCACCCAGGACCGCCAAGCTATTGTTGCAAGATTCATTTATTTTAGTAAAAGTTAAATCTCCTCGGCTACATTTCCATCCACAAACCATCAATATTTCAGGACTATTGCTCAGCCCAGGCTGGCAGAGATGGCCCCCTCCATGTCTGAGAGGCGGCTTCCAGTTAAAAGTTCACCACAGAAAATTTGATGCCTAATAAATTGGAGCCTTTCCTGCTTTAAATCATTTTTAAACCATCATTGCTGCACAAAATATAATTATTACAAACCGGTCATTTGTAACAGAGAAATCTCATTAAAATGATTCCATGCTGGAAAGGCGGGTGGGAGGGGGCGGTGGTGGTAGGCGTGGGTGAGGCTGGAGGAGCAGGAGGCCTAGGGAAGGCTAGGAAGGCCAGGGAATGCTCTTAATTACAGATTGATTATTTCTGGTGATTGAGCACAGAATATAATCAACTCAACATTTCCAGGCTGGAGCAGAGGGGCAGGGATTGGTGGTGACAAGGATTGAGGAATCTTCCAGACCATCTTCTATTCTGAACTGAACAACCGGCCGAGGGGTGGGTCAGAGGGCCACAGGCCAGTGGCAGCAGGCTCCCCTGTCAGATTTCTGGCTGGTCCCCACCCAAGAGGTGGCTGCAGGGTTTGCCAGGGGCTTTGGAGTTCCCTGTTTCATCCACAGCAGAAAGAGACTGCATGATTGCCAGAAAAGCTGTGGCCAGTTGCTGGGAAGACAGGACGTGAGACTTGAAGTCAAAGGACCTGGGTTCAAATCTCAGCTCTAATCCTTGCAAACTGCATCCTTTGAGGAATTGATTCACTCAAAGTGCCCAAGCCTGGGTTTCCAGGTGGCTGAAAGGAGCATGGTTCTGCCCTCCCAGTCCTGCAGGGTCGTGGTGAGGCTCACCCAAGACAAGGTGTGTGTGTGAATTCCTTTATCTGGTGCAGAGGAGACAGTGGAAAACCCACTGATTTAAATTTTCTGACAAAGATTGTGAGATGTGGAAAGCAGCTTCCAGTAGAGAATGGCGGAACCCCCCTCCTGGGGGGGAACGTTAAGAACAAATGGACCCTGATCTCCCAGGAAAGGTGTGGGGGGACTTGGGGCATCCTTCTTCGAAAGAAAGGAGAGAGGCTTGATTTTGCCACAGAGAACCCCCTGTGCTAGGCGTACACTGCATGGAGCCAGTGTTGGGCTCTGGCTCTGGGTGTGTCATGGGACCAGCATCTTGGGCCTTTTTACCCTCTTTCATCACCTCTCCCATAACCTCCAGCACGCACCGGGAAAGCCACGGGCCCCTCTCCTCCACATTCCTGGGAGGCCCCCATGAAACCCACCTGGGAAAGTGGAAAGTTGTCAGCTTCCTTGTCCTCGTCCTCAGGTACAAGCCCATTGAGACGGGAGCCTCAAACTCTTCCCCTTACCCTTACCCATTCCACTGTCTGTGCCCCACCAGGCCCCCTTTGGCAGTAGCTTTCAGTACAGCCCAGGCTGCCACCTCTGGCTTCTTAGACTTGAGCTTTCTCCCTAGTCTCAGCTCAGTGCACTCCGAGATCTCAACCAGCAAACTCCTCACTCCCTCCTGGCCCCAAGAAGCTTCTCGTGGAAGGAGCTTCGGGGCTGCTGCCCTGTGGTGGGAACTGTAGATCCTATAAGCAGCCTCAGCCCTTCTTGAGGGTTCTTGGAAGCAGGTGAAACCCATTGCCAGGGAACAGCTGCTTTCACATCTTCAGGCCTCTCCCATAGACCACTAAGCCCTTGCAAGAGAAGCCTCCCCACTGCCAGCTGCCTGTGAGCCCACAGAACAGTGTGTGGTCCTGTATGAGGGCATAATTATACACACACCTTTGCAAGTTCCCTATCCTCCGGGAGCTTCCCAAGGTCAGGGCCGCCGTTTCTCTATATTCCCCACCCTGCCATGCACACAGCATGACCAACACACCGCGGGTAAACATCTTCCCAGATACCCCAGGGCCGGACCCTTCACTGCATATTGGGTTTGAGCCTGTCATTTCTCGCTGTGTGGCCTTGAGTAGGTCACTTAACCTCCCTGGGGCTCAGTTTCATCTTCTGTAACTTGGGATGATAATAATAACTGTTCTGCTTACTTCGGGAGGACAGAAGATTGGCATGGTGGCAATATGATGATGATGTCCATCATAATCTTTGCTACTGACGGGCCTTGGGTCACGGCAGGGGGACTGCAAGGTGATGGAGAGTGCATTTTCCTCATTCAAGCTCTTGCTTTGGAGTTCTTCGGTCTCCGGCTTGAGGGCTGGAGGAGGAGGTGTCCAGGCTGTGCCTTCCCAGGGTCTCTGCATCCCACACTCCCCAAGCACCTCTCTGTGATTGGCTGCTCAGCACAGCTCCCTGCAGGCTGGACAGGCTCTGGGTGGGAGCCGTGGGTGGATGGGTGCCAGGAGCCCACAGAGGGGGCTCTTGTGTGCGTGTTCATGGGACCGTGGGTGGTTGTGCAGGCAAAGGCTTCCATTGCTCCGAAATAGCTCGCAGTGGTGGTGGGGACAAACCGGTATGTGCAGCCTGGGGTAGGCTGCTGGTGAGTGTTGTCAGGGAAACCATGGCTGCAGGAGCCCCCAGCCCTTTGCCTCTTCGCCATGGAGACAGTGAGTTGGAGGCAGCAAGTCTGGTGGAACAGGCAGCCCCCATCAGGGGCTTCAGGGAAACCACAGCATCCGCGGCGGCCCATCCCTGGGGGCGGGAGCAGCCTTGGGATCAATTTTCCGATTACAAAACCATGTTCAAATGTCAGTTCTTTCTCTCCTGCATGTGGGTTTCTCCCCCTCCATTTCAGCAGTCCAGCCCCCTCCTCCCTCCTGTTCCTGGCTTACGTTTCATGTTAGCGCAACGCTGGTCTTTGAAGAATGAAATTTGGCAGCCATCGAGTGCCTAATATGACCTCATCCTGTCTGGTGTTTTCAGGAAAGGGTGCCTCCCCAAAGAGGGTGGGGCAAGGTCCACAGGGCAAGCGGTCGGGAAACCCAGCTGTGGTGCCTGTGGGTGCTCCAGAGTTAAAAGAGGCCTCCTGCTTATGTGCAGGGGTGGGGCTTCCTCTCCTCAGTCTGCTCCCAAGCCCAGCTCCCTACCATCTCTAGGGAAGACCACTAGCACAGGCCAGCTCTGGTAGTTTCCAGAAAACTCTTCAAAGTTCTCTCAGTACCAACACGTGGGCTCCTTTCCAGTCATTCTGGGGTGCTGGGAGGTCACTGGTTAAAAGCAAGCTGAGAGGGCGCTGTTGAGCCCACCTCCCTGGTGGGGGCAGGTCTTCCCCACAGTGGCCGGGACTTACGGCTGCCTTAGGAAGGACAGGTCTCCCCCGTGTTCCTGTTCCAAAGCCTTTTCCAGGGCCCACCAGCCCTTCTCACTGCACCTTAAGTCCCTGCTCTGGACATCCAGGCTCATCAGAGAAGGGGACAGGGGCTCAGCAGCTCTTCACAATGCTCCCTGAGGCTGGCCAAGGAAGAGTGACCTGCCCCTTACATTGACCTTTTCCCATTTCCCAAGCTGTGAGACCTCGTTGATCTAGAAATGCTAGTTCTCGTTTTGTCTGTTGACCAAGAGTCATTGGCTATTTCTCCAGGTAAGTGGAGACTTGAGAGCTATAGACCCTTAGAACTCACCAACTTGCAAAGACTTGTTCCTGCCATTGTCATGCCCCATCCACCGCGTCCTCCATCCCCACCTCCCCTCTCAGTTCAGCCCCTCATCACACTAACATGTCCATGCCCCTTCCCCTGCATACCCCGGGTACCAGGTTGTTGGCTAGCCCAGCCTACCCACTTGCCCTGCCCCACCCACCCTTGCCATCTGTCTGTCTGCCTGACTGTCTGACTTGTCTCTTGCCTATTTGATGTTCAAGCCATCAGTTGTGACAATCATATCTGATCATTAATAATGCAATAATGGAATAGTGACTGGAGAGACACTTGGATAATCAGCTAGCACAGCCTCATTAGTGGCACAGAACAATCACAGCGATGTAATAACAGATCCCAGGAAATTTCAATTAAACCTGGAACTTTGTTAGGGTTTCATTTTATTTTCAGCACGGCAATGGATAGCGTAATTGCAATCAACTAAAGCCAATGCAAATCTCTTCCAAAAGAGACCCCTTCCCCTGGGTATGCAAGGGAATTAAGTCTCGCTCTTCTTTAGCTCCTGCCCATCTTAATTCTGAGCCATTTGATGAACTCCTTCTCTGCCCTGAAGAATGTTTCAACTGAGTCTCTGGCTTCACTTAACAACAGGATCATCCTGGCTTCTGGCCCTGTGTTAGAGATGATGATGCTGAGCATTAGCCTGTACCAAGGGCTCAGTGTGTGCTGTTCACTGTGCTGGGCTCTTTACGTGAGTTATCTCATTTAAACCTCACTACCACTTAATGAGACAGTGATTAATATTATCAACATTGAACCAGCAAGGTCACCAAGTCTCAAAGAAGTTCAGAAACATGTTCTGGGTAACACCTCCTGCAAATATCAGTGGTGCAGCCAGAACTAAGCCAGACCTGCCCAAGTGTGAAGCCCATGACTGCTGCCTTCCTTTCCCTCTCCCTCTCCCTCTTCTCTGTCTTCTCTCCTGTCTGCCTCCTCTCTCTCTCTCTCTCTCTCACTCTCTCCCCTCACCCCCCACCCTTGTCTGTTTCTTTTCTCTCTTTCTGATTAGGGACTGGGTGAGCCTTGAGAATGCTGAAGGGGGATGGGGTAAACCGAGTCCTGTACAGCCCAGGCATCTCATGTCAGGACCTTGGTCTCCAGCCTAGGGTGGGCCGGTGGAGAAATTTTTAAAGAACAGTGTCCCTGAATCTTGCCCCCAAATCAGACCACCTAATCAGAATCTCTGGGGATGGGGCTCAGGCAAATATATTGTTTCAAAGCTCCTTAGGTTGTTTTAAAGCACACTGTGCATAACGCCTTGCCCAGAGCTTCTCTACTTTACTGAGGGGACAGGAAGAGAGGTGATCAGCCAAGCCCTGAGCTCCTGGCTGTGGGTGGGAAACTGAATTAAAGCCAGGCTCTTTCAGAAGCTGTCCTTGGTGACTCCCTTCAGTGACCTGTGGTCTGGCTTCCATCTCTTCATTCCTGCAGTGAGGATCAGACTGGGCAGCCTTTGGCTCTGGAAGCCTGCAGCTTCAACAGCAGCTTCCCAGAATGGGCAGCACCTTGTCCCGGTTCCATGAACTGCTGGGGGAGATAATTCTGGGGCAGGAGTACCTTTTCAGATCCCCTTCAATCTCTGTTTCTCTAAAGTTAAATCACATTATTTCATTCTTGCCTCTAAATTAACTCATTTTCTTTACTTAAATGCTTTTTAAAATGGAATTTTACATCATTACCATATATAGAAAGCCTATCCCCTGTCACAAATGGAAAGTAGCCACAAAAATTGGACCATCTAAATCCATCTCCTCCGCCACCAGGGACGTGCAGAGCGCGCTGGCTCCAAACATCTCACCCAGTCAGCTCCTGCATTCCTCAAGCACGAGCCTGACGAATCATGTCTGGTGGCGCGTAGGCACACACCACTCACTCGGCAGGGGAGGACCCAGGGAAGGTCTAAGCCTTGGGGGTGGAGCTGTTGTTTCCGCCTTATTGCTGGGGGATCTTGGCCTTCTAGCAGGACTAAAAGTCTACGTTTGTAGCATTGCCCTCTGCAGAACCTCAGTTTTGGTACCTACAAAATGAGCGTCATGAAACTTAGGCACAACCTGGACTTCCCTGTGCTACGAGTTTGACTTCTACATTCTTAGCTCTTAACATTGCAGGGGGCAGTAGCAGAACTGACCTAAGGGAAGAAGAAAAATCAGGTGATTTTGTGGGGTGATTGGAGGGACTTTAGGAAGGTGTTTGTACAGTTGACTCTTGAACAATGCAGGGGTTAAGGGGCTATACTGACTCCTCCCCATGATCAAAAATCTGCGTCTAATTTTGACTTCCCCAAAACTTAACTACCAATAGCCTACTGTTAACCTGAATCCCTACTGAAAACATAAACAGTCAATTAACACATATTTTGTATGTTATATATATTATGTACTGTATTCTTATAATAAAGCAAGCTAGGGAAAAGAGAATGTTATTTGAAAATCATAAGGAGGAGAAAATAAATTTACTATTCATTACATGGAAGTGATCCTCATAAAGTTCTTCATCCTTGTCTTCTTTGTGTTGAGTAGGCTGGTGGGTAAGAGGAGGGGTTGGCTGCTATCTCAGGGGTGGCAGAGGCTAAAGAAAATTCACATATAAGTGGATCTGCACAATTCAAATCTGTGTTGTTCAAGGGTCAACTGTACTCGAAAACAGGATCCTTTACAAACTCACAGGAGATGTCTGATCTGCCACCACTGACAATTTAGAGTTCTGGGTTTCAGGACCGCTTAGTCTATTTGGATCTTACTTCCTCATCTGCAAGCACTTGTTGCTGTGAACTCTTGTTACACCACAGCTGGGTACTAAAGAAACATGTCCCAGACCTGTCCTCATAGAGTTCAATTCCAGCCACATGGTAGATACATAAACAAAGGTAGATACTGGGCCGGTCATGGTGGCTCATGCCTAGAATCCCAGTACTTTGGGAAGTCGAGGCAGGAGGATTACTTGAGCCCAGGAGTTTGAGAGCAGCCTGGGCAACATAGCAAGATCCCATCTCTACAAAAAATGAAAACAAAACAAATTAGTGGGGCATGGCAGCATGTGTCTATAGTTCCAGCTGAGATGGAAGGATCCTTTGGTCACAGGAGATCGAGGCTACAGTGAGCCATGATCATGCCACTGCAGTCCAGTCTGGGCAACAGAGCCAGACCCTATTTCAAAAAAACAAAAATCCCAGAGGTATATGCTATACTTTGCTCAGTGCTCACTCCAACAGGGGCTGCGACCAGGACAGGTGGGCAGGAAAGAAGGGATTCAACAAATGCTCCCTCCCTGAACTCCCTTCTCTCATCCTTCAATCCAAATAGTACCCATATTTGCCCAGCATAAAATGTTAGCATCAGTCTTGTCTGTTTAGGTATACATTTTGAGTGGCAGGTGGTCTTCAGGTTAAGAGCATAGGCTTTGGGGCTGGCCCTGGCTTAAGATTTGTGTTACTCATGGCAAAGTGTGAACCCATCATGGCTTCAGTTTCCTTATGTGCAAACTAGGGACCTTAAAAGACCTATCTGAGATACTGTCTTCAAAGTGCCCAGCAAAATACACCATAAAGTTAGCCCTCCAGAAGCATTACTATAGTTGTTGATGTTTTTGTTTGTTTCTCTCTTTAGTAGAAATTTTAGGATTGAAATGGGACACTCCTGGATACAAATACTGGATCTACACCTTGCTATGTATTCAACCTTGGGCTTGACTTCTTTGAGCCTTCTGTTCTCATATATGATGAGGGGTGATCGTAGTGGCCTCTCAGACAAGCATACAAATGTAAGGTCCCTGATGCTGTCACCTCGATCCATCCACTGTCTTGATCTGCGGGAGAAGGCCACATGCCCCATCAGCACAAGGTGAGCCTAGACTGAAGGTTCAGGGTTCACCAGCACGCTCCAATGTCCAGAGTGTTCCCATTCCCATTTACTCTGCCCCACATCTAGGCCAGAGAAGCCCTTCTGAGGTGCTTTTGGAAGCATAATAGATCCCTTGCCCAATGTGCATGGCAAGTCAATACACCAAGTGCATCAGGTTGCAGCAGAGAAAGCGGTTTAATGATAGGGCTGCCACACAAGGAAACAGAAGAAAGCCTCAAATCCATCTCCCAGAGGAGTCTGGGGCTTGGGATTTTAGGAGTTTTGGAGTGGGCTGAAGTGTGGAGATTGTTGATTGATCGAGGAGTCCAGGGTGAAGTCCTGGGACAGGGAGATGAAGAAATTGTGTTCTCATACTGATTCCATTCCTTTATGGGGGTCTTCAGACTTGTTAGCATCATCTGTTTTGCTGGAATTCAGGACCCGGGAAACATCTTAAGCAATTTTTAAACAGGAGCCTCATGATGCTAATGTCAGAGATTTTGTCTATCTTAAACAAAAGCCTTATAGCTCTAACATCAGAAATCCCAACTATAGGAACATTAGGGATGCAAACGGCCAGTATCTGCTCCTACTGTGTCTGTCAGTTACAAGGAAGTGGGTCAAAGTGCAGCCTGATTAATGCCTAATTATAGCCATATTTCTGCCCGTAATTCTTGTCAGCCCTGTAAGGACAGCTTTACTTTTGCTTTTTCATGATCACTCTCATTCCCTGAGCCCCACGTCACTGAAATAACAGAATCCGTTCTTTACCGCTAGACCAAGGCTGGCCACCCACTGTGGAAAATGTTGCCACTGACCATGACAGGGGTTTGCACAGTCCAGAGAGGAGGAGGCAGCCTCATCAGCTGAGATCAGCATAAAAGGCTGTGGGAGGGAGGTGGAAAGAGAACAAATATGCTCTCCCTTCTCCTTTTCTCTATCGGATCCCATCTTGACTCATCTGAATGCTTGTCAGCTCCTGGAAACTTCCTGGGGCAGCTGTGACACCAAGGAGAGACCAGAACTTCTCCTAGAAGACAGGTGTTTGAATTCTGGTTTCTGCCATAGTCCAGAAAACTTGGACCTCCTACCTCAGAGTCACCTCACCTATAAGGGGGACAATGAAGTCTTTGTGAAGAATAAATGGGAAGTTTACAGATGTTCAGGCTTCTCTCCTTCTCATCCTCTTCCCTTGTACCCACAGCTTCTCAGAAGCTGTAAGCTTTTTTACCTCCCACCTCTGAGCCCCCTCTGCCTCCCAAGCAAGCAAGGATAGCCCTCATCACTACCTACCTGCATGATGCAAAGCCCATATTTTCAAGTGCCGTGAGCTCCTGAAACATCAAGACACTGACCACATAATTAACATCCCTCCTCTGGACCCAGGCCAGGGCAGGTCTGAAGGCCCTTTTCCTCGATGATTAGAGAAGGGGAAGATGATTCCTGCCCCAAGAAGGCTTACATTAGAGCAAATGAATGTACTTGATACTGACCTCAGAAAGACTCACCTCTCTGCCTTGGGCTCCTGGGTCAGCAGATATCCCTCTTCTGACCCCACTAGAGTCACTGTTTCCCTTGCCTGATATTTCTGGCCAGACATCGGCCAGTCTCGAGTCCACTTTGCTGCACCCCACACTTGATGCAAACAAGAGCCTGTTTGAAGCAAAAATCCTTCAGCAATTACCTGTAGAAATGGGATGGAGAGTGCTGGGAACAGAAAGAGGAATTTATTTATTTGTTCTCGATGCTTTGAGTTAGTTTTCAAATTGTCCTTCTGTAGATAAAGGCATCTCTCCAGCAGCTCAGCCCCAGATCTCAGCAGCTAATCTGCATCCGGTGGATCAAAATAGCCTCCAAACCAGATGGAGGCCCAGGCCACCCCAGGAAACCAGAACTGGTCCTGAGTGCTGAGAGTGGGGATTTAAATAGACTCACGTGAAGCACTTTTGGGATTTTCTGGGACAAAGGCGGGGACAACAGGGATTTCCAGGACTAGGAAGATGCAGGAGGGAAAAGAGAGGCCGACGTTAAAAAAGGGAAGAGAGTTCACTCTGGCACTTCTCCTATCATTTTCTTCAAAACAGAAAGTGGGAACAATTTCCCAGGAGGTCAAGGTCTTCACACGTCTGCAGTGCTCACAGGGGAGAACGAAGGTCTTGTATGTTTCCCAGAGACAAATGATGTCGTGGAAAAGGCATAGGCCCTGCAGCCAGACCTGGTTATGCATTACCCACGATCATGATGAGATAACTTGTTCCACTGAGCCTCAGCTTCCTGGTCTGCAAATTGGGATTATGATATTCACCCCCTAGGGTTTTGGTGAGGATTAAGACAAGAAATGTGAGGCACTCAGCCTACCCTATTCCTAGCACTTTCAGAACTGAACAAATGTTGGTTCCCTAACCCCAAACCCCTTCCCAGTGGCCCTTCTCTGGGGAAGGGTGTTGGGGGGCAGTAGTAGAACTCTGCCGGATTTAAGAGTAAGGGTTCAGACTGAGTCTTTACACAGTCTCGACACAAACTCCTCTCTCCATCTGCCTGTCCCATCCCTGGAGCTACAGGCTGGTTTCAAGCTGAAAACTGGGATGCTTGCCTTCAGATGTAGGTCCGCTAGGGGAGAGAGGCCACGGCTGTTTTCCTCAGCATTGTGTCCCCAGGGTCAGGCACAGTGCCTGGCACCCAATCAGCACTCAGCAAACATCTGCTGATGGAATGACTGGGCAAGCGAGTGACTCCACCAACCCCTCCCTGTGACTGGAGGAGAACGAAGTATGGGCAAGAGCCCAGACTCTGACTGCAGCCAGCAACGAAGCTTTGGAGCAAGGGAAGTGACTGTTACTTTGCATTATAGGAACCGGGGAAATGCTCCCATCCGCAGCTTCCCCAGCCCCAGACCCGTCTGAGTCCCTGGTTTAGGGGTCACTCAGAAAAGACCACAAGCCAGCCTGCCCTGTCTCATCCTGTTTCCTCCATGCTAACCTGCTGTCTTCAGTGAAACCACAGGCCCTGCATGTTCAGGGGGCAGCTCTTCCACCTCTAGGGTCACCTCCACCTTACACACCCTGGGCATGAAGTGGGTAGGGATGGGGGGGCAGTCAGCACCTGTAACTGTGGCTTGTTGCCAGGCCCGCTTGTCCCCTGGGTTCTAATAGTCCCCTGGAGTGTTGCACCTTCAGCTCCTCCTCTCAGTCCTCAGGATAAGGGCATGAAAGAAGGAAGGAGCGGGGGTACTCTATACCTTTAATTTCCCTATAAAGTCCTTGTATCTAAGTGCTCACATTCATGTGAGTCGGGAGCAATGAGAGCGAACAAATGGGAAGTGAAGGCAGATCAGCGCTCAGGAAGAGAAAGTTCAGGGTCGGGGGCTGGGGACAAGAGGACAGCTTCATCCTCCCTCCTGGCACCGTCTCAGGTCACCCTCACCTCTGGAGGACAGACACTGTTGGCCTGAGACGCAGGGCCAATCCCATCCAGGTGTGCTCTGCTTTACCTCAATCTCCAGATCAGGCAGAGGGAAGGGAAGTTGGAAAAACCAACAGCCTTGATTAGTGTAAATTTCATGTTCTACTTTGTGCTTTGGGGTCTGTATCGTCCAAAATTTTTCCAATGAGTCGCTTTGAAAAGCAAGAACAAAACCCTAAAGGAAATGCTCTGATTGAAGCAACCTGCCCGTCACACTTAATCTCTGAGTTGGGAATGGTTCTGACGATCGGATGTTAGTACGCAGCCTGGTAACGCTACAGTATAGGGTCTGCCTTCCTCACGGGAGTGGGACTTCCTTGCGGGTAGGGATAGAGGCTTAGGAAGATCTGCATCTTCATTGCCCAGCACAAGGCCTGGCAGGTATCTGATAGGAGGGCAGGCAGGAAAATGGCAGGAGCAGGGTGGGAGCAGGTGCTGTATCCCCATATGGTTCCTGCTGGCCCTGGGGAGGGACCCAAAGCCCAGCTCCTGCAGGGAAGGAACAAAAAGGCAGCCTGAGGTCTGCCCTTCCTGCCGCCCTGCCCAGGTCCAGCCTGAGCACTCCTGGCAGCAGGCTGCCCTCAAGGCCCTGACCTGGCCTCCTGCTCACATGTTTATCCACCAGGCCAGTCCCCTGGGACAGTTGGGACTTAATGAACTGCCGAGTTGCCAAGGCTGCCTTTGATCCCAGCAGTTCAGCCGAGGAAATCGATACCCTTAATGGAGAAAATCTGGGTTGTGATGTGGAGATTTGGGATGGGCCCTGTGACCGTGTGACTGCCTGTCCACCTGCTGTGGGAAATGCTGAGTGGACCTAGCAGGAGTCTGCACTTCCTGAGGCCCATCTCCCAGGACTGAGTCCTGCCTGGGGGCCAAGAGGGGCAGTCAGGACCTCAGGGCACTCCCAGGCCAGGACTGGGTTAGGGTCAGATATCAGACAGAAATGCTAGAAAGGAGAGCCCATCAGTGCAGCCAGAAGGGTTTAAGGTACGCTGGGGAAGGGAGAGAGGACTGAAGAGAGGAAGATGGGAAGGGGCTGATTGGCAGCTAGAAAGCAAGGAAGAGCCACAGGGTGGACAGTGACATTAAATGGCCCAGGGACAGGAGCAGCAAGTGACATTCAAGAACCAGCGAGCTTCAGTTCATTGCTGTGGCTTCAGCAGATTCCACGCAGTTGAGCAAGGAGCCTGGGAAGCCCAGGTGAAGCCAATGAGGGTCTGGAAATGGATGGAATTGCAGTAGGGGGCACATTGGATTCGTCGGGGTCATCAGGGTGGGAAGACCCTGAGAGAAGGCACTCCTGGCCGAGGGCATCCCCACGTGGTCCTGTCTCACTCACTCTCCCAGCGCCTGGCTCACCACCCTTGGCTGATGCCTTCTGTCAAATGTTCCCCCTCCCATGGGCAGATCAGGTTATGAACTCAGTCAATACTTGCATCAGCACAGGCTGGCTCTGTTTCACCAGGCACTGTGTTCCTGTCTCTGGGGCTTAGCGTCTCCCCATTCCCTCCTCCGTGGCACTCAGCACGGTGGTGACCAGATCTGCAAATAGCTCCGCGGTTCCACCGCACACCTAGCAGCAGGCTGTCTGCGTGGCTAGCCTCCTCCAGCAGGGCCCTCTCTATGGGGCACCGTCGGTTCCAGGCTCCTTGGAGGCCAGCACAGTATGAGCTTCTCAACGTGAGGCCTCCCTGTGGCTCTGACTGGGGCACAGCTGCTCAGCACTCCTGGTTAGACCCAGGTTAGACCCAAAGAGCCCACACCGGGGAGGGAGCCTTGATTGCTGCATAGTGGAAGCGGCCCACACAGCCTGTGCTCTGGTCTTCTCTCTGCCTGACTCTTGCCCCGGCCTTGGCCTCCCAGGTCCTGGGTTTCCTTATCTAGAAAGTACAGGGTGGGCCGGGCGCGGTGGCTCAAGCCTGTAATCCAGCACTTTGGGAAGCCGAGACGGGTGGATCACGAGGTTAGGAGATCGAGACCATCCTGGCTAACACAGTGAAACCCCGTCTCTACTAAAAAAAAATACAAAAAACTAGCCGGGCGAGGTGGCGGGCGCCTGTAGTCCCAGCTACTCGGGAGGCTGAGGCAGGAGAATGGCGTAAACCCGGGAGGCGGAGCTTGCAGTGAGCTGAGATCCGGCCACTGCACTCCAGCCTGGGCGACAGAGCGAGACTCCATCTCAAAAAAAAAAAAAAAAAAGAAAGTACAGGGTGATAATCCTTGTCCTGCTCACCTCACAGGACACAGTAGAAAACGTAAATGAGAACGCAGATGTGAAATACTCCCTCAGGTACCAGATATACCCAATTATTTGTTTCATATGGACACACTTTGCCTGGCTTCTTATTCAAATGGCACCACACAGGAGTCCCTTCCAGGCCCAGAATGACCCTGGATGCTTTGTGAGAGGCACCCTCTGACCTGGGGGCATTTATGGGGCAGGGTGGGGCAGAGCAAAGTCGTACTGTATCACAAAAAAATGTGTGAAATTGCTCTGAGGGTGGAGTTTGATGGCGCTAGTTTGGAAAAACAGATGCTCCAGTTCTGCAGTGAGTCCCCAGGATTGCAGGCACTGGGCCCCTGGTTGGAGGTTGGTGTCACAGTCAGGGGGGTAAGATGTAAAGACAGCTAGCAGGGGCTGATAATGTGCGCAGTGTCTTTGGCCCTGTTGGGCATAAAGTCAGAGAACAGGGTCCTTCTGTCTCTCCTCATGCCCTTAGATGACTGGGGCTGGCACACTTATAGTCTATAGGTATCCTCAAGCCAGCGCCACAGTTCCAACCAGGAACACCCACGTGGAGCCCCACCTGGTGCTTTGCAGGCGAGGCCAGCTCTCACACCTGGGAGAGGTGAGGTGAGAGCTCAGTGTTCTGGCACACCCCTGACACCACCACCTGAACAAGTCTGGGTATGCAAATGATCTCCTTCCTTCACGGTTTTGTCTTATTCTAATCCACAGCTCAGCCCTGGCTAATCAGCAGGAACCACTGCCCCCCTGTGGGGGCAGGGACAAGGCAGGTGTTCTGAGCCTGGGAGCCAGGGACAGGGTAGGGCTCTGAAGTTGAGAAGAGATGCCAGTCAAGAGGGTTCATGCCAATGGAACTTTGCAGAGGCAAGTCTTGGCAGGGCTATTTGCTCAAGAGCCTGGAACAAGCAGCCCCAGCCTCCTCCCCAGCTCCAACCCAGGAAAGGGCTCCCTTGGGATTTCTAGCCAATCCCCAACCCTGGTCCCTTCTAGGGACCTGGAGCCCAGGGCAAAGCAATGGCCAGGGAGCAGAGCTTCATACAGCACCCTCACATCAGATGTCCCCACGGTGGCAAAGGCAGCCACCATGGCTTCCATTTAACCTCTCTGGACCCTTAGCCCTAGCTACAACCAAGGAATCTGCTTTTCCGATATTGCAAGGAGAAGGCAGTAGGGTTTTTGAAGATGCTATTTTCCCACATTTAACCCCCAGAATCAGAATGGGCCTATGGCAAAAGTGGGGACAGCAACCTGGGAGTCATAGCCACACCAACCCTGGCAGGATCTTTTGGCTCATTCATGCACACCCATCATGTGCACAAGAGCCCACGGCTGGCAGGGACAGGGCCAGACCCAAAAGAGAGCTCAGCATGTCTCTGGTCTTCTCCCCAGTGGAGGCCCCTCTTCCTACCTCTCCCTCAGGGTCCTGGGATCCTGGGATGAGATCTACAAAGACTGAGGGGTTGAGGGCTAAGACAGACTCTAGACATGACTCTCAGAGGAGTGGAGAGCTCCTCTCCCATTCCCCCAAAACTGATGACTGAGCAAGACTAGAAGAGAGGCCAGCTGGAGCTGCCCAAGTCATACTCCCATGAGTTGTGACGTCACAGAGGCCAGAGGAAATGCTGGCCTCGATTCAGAACTAATCTGCTACTTAGAGCCTATAACCTTGCACAAGTTATAGAGTCGCTCCAACCCTCAGTTTCCTCATCTGAAAAATTGGCATGCTATATCTACAATAATACCCACATATAGAGCATGCAGCAAGGTGTG
The DNA here is from genome assembly GCF_009764315.1 of Trachypithecus francoisi. Classification (NCBI taxonomy): domain Eukaryota; kingdom Metazoa; phylum Chordata; class Mammalia; order Primates; family Cercopithecidae; genus Trachypithecus; species Trachypithecus francoisi. Next base: position 108,348,714 of record NW_022681473.1, read on the forward strand.
TGGCTCTTTATAGGCACCCACCACTGTTCTCTTTTCCTCTTTACTCCTCTCCTTTCCCTTTCTGGACTTCAGTTTCCCAGACTGTTACAAGAAGAGGTGAACCGAAATGCTCTCTCTTGTGTCTGTGACCACTATGTCCAATCACCAAGTCACTTTCAATATGTCTAGTGACACAATGGAGCAACACACACACTCTGCACCACAATCCTTCACCATGTATACTCTCAAAGATGCACCAGGCATGCTGACTCTGCATCACAAAATAGAATTCCAGCCCTGGGTGATACGTGCCCTATGAATGTAGTATTCATAGGTTTTCAGAAACAGTTCTGATCTATGCCTATTTGACATCCAAACTGTGACATTTTTAGAATGAAAATGTTGCCAGGACAACAAGTATAAGCTAGGAATGTCCTAGGAATCCTATGAATACTCGTTAGGACCTCGATCTCTTAGGGTAAAGAAGGCTTCTGTCTCTACACTCCTACCTGGGATGTTTACAGTCCTTGGGCCTCTGCTCTGGGAAGACTCCTGAGCCACAAGGCCAGGCTCCCTGCTCCAACTTGGATCAACCCAACGCCTAAGGCTTCCTTTCCTCTTTACAAGGGACTGCTGCCTCCACATCGCCTGTTTGCTTCTCTGTCTCTCACACTCACCACGAGCAACCTGAGGATGGGAGTCCCCATACTTAACACTGCCTGACATATAGTAGGATGCTCAAAAATGTGCATGTGAGCTGAGATCATGCCACTGCACTCCAGCCTGAGTGACAGAGCAAGGCTGTCTCGAAAAAGAAAAAAAAAATGTGCATGGGGAGGAAAAAACAGATAAATGCCCCACTTAGGAGAGGAAAACTAGGCAGAGAGTAGGGGGTTAACGCAGCTCCTGGTGGAAGCTGGAAGAAGTCAGTCCAGCTAAAAGAAGAGGGCTGTTGTTTGCTACCAGACAAGCCAGAGCAGGCTTCTTCTGCCCCCTCCACTCCATCCCCCATGCACACGTCTCTGCAAATGGCACCTGGTGGTTGGCCAGGGAGCTGACATCTTCATGCCCACAGGTGACGGGCCGTGAAGACAGTTAGTGCTTTGTTGAAAAGCTTTCAGAGTTGGAGTCTGCTCTCAGAAGTAGGAAGACAATTCAGAACCCTGCTGTGGCCTCTCCCTTCTTCCCCTCTCTGGCTGGCCCCCTCCCAAGACAAGGCCCACCCCAGCCACGGCATCCAGAGTGGGTTCTCTGTGCACTCAAGCCAGTTGCCTGGGTGCCATCACTTGTCACTTGACAATAGAGAAGGATGTTTCTCTATTTTCCAGCTCAGATGAGCTTTCGAAGACGCTATCTGGCTGTGATATAAATCCATTGAGAAAGCCCTGGAGGGAGCCCCTGCAAAGCCCTAAATTGGACACTAAAAACAGATAAAAGCCGATGGTTTAAAGGCTTTATGTGAGCTCCATTTGAGGGAAGAAATGAAAACAGGGATTTAGTTTGTCCTCTCCCACCAACACACTTTGGGCAGCTGTGGCCTGAGATTTTAGATATTTTGGGTCCCTGATGCATGGATCTGAGTAGCCGATGAGCCAGCACTAGTGGGAAAGGCCTAGAGCTAAGACAGTCCCGAAAGGGCCCTGCTCCCCTTCCCTCTCCCCCACCACCGTCCTGCAACCCTGCCCTGATGGCCAAGTGCAGGATTCAGCACTTCAACGACTGAAGGAATAAATCCCAGCCCTGCCCAGCCCAGCAGCAACTCCAAGGTTACCCAGGCCCAGGTTAGTGACATTTCCTTAGGGTGAACACGTCAAGCCCTTCCTGCTGCTTCTGCAATCCAAGGCCCTGGTTTCCCTCGACTCAGTTGGTGGGGTGGCACTTTAACCAACAGGACATTGTTGCTGCCTGGACGTTGCCTTCATACTTCTCTTTCTTGACCAGTGCCCTGCAGCCAGAAAACTTGGTATTTGGGAAGGTGGAGAGGCTAAAATGAAAATTATAGGAGCATTTTCACCCAACACACAGCAAGCAGGGCTATCTGGAGTGTCCAGGGACACATGGCAATCCTGTAGCCCCTCTTTGGGATAAATAATAAAAGTCCAGCTGGTCCGATCAGAAGGCCAGGCCATCACTTTCTCAAAATATTGCCATGGAGTACAAAGGGTAATGCAATCTATTCTAACTCAGTTGTTCTCAACCTACATATTAGTGTTACCCAGGAACCTTTTTAAAATTCCAATGTCTGGGCCACACCCCAGACCAATTAAAACAGAATCTCAGGGGTGAGGCTTAGGCATCAGCATTTTTCAAATTGATTCTATCATTTTTCAAGTGATTCCACTGTGCAACCAAGGCAGAATCACTGTTCTAGTTGGCTAAACCTATTAAAGAACATATGGAGGCTGGGGGCCAAGGGTTCTCATTCTTTTTAAGTCTCTTATTCCTACGCTTTAATTTGGACCTGAAGTGTCAGGGCCTGGAGGGATGACCAGCAATGAAGGTCAAGTTAAGAATGGCATCCTTTCCTTCCTGCTAGGCATAGTGAATCTGACCCTGGCGTGGTCTGCCTCAGCATTTGCAGGATATAAAAGCAGCCCACTGGAGCCTGGGGTCAGATCTGGGAGGGATGTTGGAACCATACCTCCCATTTTACATGTGAGGACACAAAGGAAAGTGAGGGTGTGACCTAACTGGGGTCACTGAGCATGTGTCTGAGTCCTGGGCTCTGTCCTTTATGCAGTAGTGCCTATCTGGGGACTTCCACCTCTGTGGGACTTCTGGCTTATCTACTGAATGATGGAGACCCAGGACCGTGAACCTTTTGACTTGCAGTAACCCCTCCATGAATGTGTTCCCAACACAGGGAGAAGGGGAGAAGTCATCATAGCACCATGTTGAATGGGGCTGGTCTGGAATCTCGGCTTTGCCATTAAGAAGCTCTGTGGCCTTGAAGACCATCAGCCTCTCTGTGAGCTTCCATTCTATTCATTCATAAGACAGGGAAACTATTAACATTACCCAAGGGTATTAGGCAATGGTTAAATAACATGAAGTGTGTGAAGTACTGGAGCCATACTAAGTGTTCACCCAAAGTTACTTTCCATCCCTCCCTTCACTCCTCCTTTCCTAGAATCAAGATGATACTTCTTACTGGCAGGATCACAGCCCTCAGCTGCTGGAAGCTCTGCTGACCTGGGCCTAGTGTGGAAAGTATGTCCCCAAAATAGATAAGATGGTGTTTAGGGACCGTATTAGTTTGTTCTCACACTGCTATAAAGAAAAACCTGAGACTGGGTAATTTATAAAGAAAAGAGGTTGGATTGGCTCATGGTTTCACAGGCTGTATAGGAAGCATGGCTGGGGAGGCCTCAGGAATGTACAATCACTGGGGAAGGCAGAGAGGAGGCAGGCACGTCTGGCCAAATCTGGAGGAAGAGAGAGAGGGGACGATGCTACAAACTTTCAAACAACCAGATCTCACGACCACGCACTCACTGTCATGAGAACAGCACCAAAGGAGAAATTTTGCCCCCATGATACAATCACCTCCCACAAGGCCCCACCTCCAATATTGGGGGTTACAATTTGACATGAGATTTGGGCGGGGACACAGACTAAAACCATATCAGGGACCTTGCTCTTTCCCCAAGATAATCCCTTGGGCTATAGTAGAAAGGGTGGGTTAGGGTGTTTTGGGTTTCATAGGAACATTCCAGGAGGCCAAATGTCTGAGCAGAAGATTCAGAGTTCCTGGCTGGCCCCTCCAGCTCCAGATGGGGCATGCCTCATGGCCTCTGGCCTAACTGGCGTGGTTTTTTTTTTTTTTTTTTTGAGATGGCGTTTCACTCTTTTTACCCAGACTGGAGTGCAGTGGTGTGATCTCAGCTCACTGCAACCTCCGCCTCCTGGGTTCAAGTGATTCTCCTGCCTCAGCCTCCTGAGTAACTGGGATTACAGGCGCACACCACCACGCCCAGCCAATTTTGTATTCTTAGTACAGACGGTGTTTCACCATGTTGGCCAGGCTAGTCTTGAACTCCTGACCTCCAGTAATTCATCCGCCTCGGCCTACCAAAATGGTGAGATTATAGGCATGAACCATCACGTGCGGCCTGGCCTGGATTTAAGTAAAATAATTAACTAACCCTTCAATAAGTACCAACGGAGTACCTACTTTGTGCCAGGGATAAATGGATGGCAAGACAGATGTGGTCCCTGCTTTCATGGAGTTTCGAGGTAAAGGCAGGCTTTAGACAAGAAATTTTAGCTCAGTGGATGATTTCATCAAATTTTTTTGTCTCCTCCAAATTAATATGTTAAAATTCTAACCTCCAAGACAATGGCATTAGGAGGTGTGACTTTCAGGGAGGTGATTGGGCCATGAGGGCTAAGCCCTCCTAAATGGGATTAGAGCCCTTAGAAAAGAGGCCCCAGGGAGTTGCCTTCCCCTTTCCTACCATGTGAGGTCACAGTGAGAAGGTGCCATCTATGAACCAGGAAATAGGTCTTCACCAGACGTGGAATCTGCCAGCAAGTTGATCTTGGACTTCCAGTCTCCTGAACTGTGAGAAATAAATTTATGTTGTTTATAAGTCACCTAGTCTGTGACACTTTGGTATAGTGACCCAAATGAACTAAGGTAAAAATTGGTAGCTAGAAGTGGGGTGCTGCTATATATAACCAATATCTCAGTGGGAAGGTGACTTTGGAACTGGATAATGGGTAGATCTGGAAGAGTTCTGAAGTGCATGCTGGAAAAATCCTATATTGTCACGAATAGATTGTAAAGGAGGATGCTGGTGAGAGCTCAAAAATGGAGACTGGTAGAGAAAGTTTCAGTCCTCTTAGAGATTATCTAAGTGGCCATGAACAGAATGTTGGTAGAAATATGGACTGCAAAGTCCATTCTGATGAGGTCTTAGACAGAAATGAGGACTGTATTATTGGAAACTGAAGGAAAGGGAGTTCTGGTTATAAAGCGGCAAAGAACTTGGCTGAATTGTGTTCATGTCCTAGTGTTTTGTGGAAGGTAGAACTTAGGAGCAATGAAATAGCATATTTGGCTGAAGAAATGTCTACAAAGTATTGAAGGCATGGCTTGGCTTCTCTTGAATGCTTATATAGTAAAATGCAAGCAGAGAGAAACAACTTAAAGATAGAATTTTTAATTAAAAAGGAAACAGAACTTAAAAGATTTGAAAAAATTTCAAACAGCTTTGGATTATAGAGGTAATGTCTCTCCAGAGCAAAGAGAAAATTAGTTAAGTGTCCAGTATAATAAAGATAATGTCTCCTTCTGAGGCAAAAGGCGGGGGTCAGGCTGGCTTTCTTCCCATCATAAAAGATTCAGGTTCCCTAAGCTCGGAATTCCCCACTAGATGCACAGGCATCACCTGGCCGACTTCCAGTCACCCTGCAGGAATTGGGACTTGGGAAACTGTACCAGTGTTGAGACTCTGGTTGCTGCTATTGCTATAAGTAATGAAGTCCTTTGTCTCTGACCCAGGGGTTTCATGTATTCTGTCAGCATCCATGTAACTATGGCAGGCTAATCTATTAGTGTAGGGTAAAATACCAGACCCTTCACAGTTCTTAACACCCTCCCAATCCTATCACACTTCTTGTCTCTTTCAGTGGTCTTCCTCCCCTATACACAAAACTCCATCAGCCCAGCCTCTCTACAGTGCTTTGCAATAGTATCACCTGCATCCACATTCCACGTTCACCTGCAGGTGGGTTTTCTCTCTCAGACTTCCATCCCCAGGAATCCCGTGCACAGAAGGCAACACCATTTTCATAATCCCACTTGGGCTTGGGTTTTTTGTTTTTTGTTTTTTACCAATCATTAGATACTTTTTGCATCCATCATTGTCATTGATCTTCTTGACAGTGCTGTTGGGGAGGGGTGACACAGTCCCCATTTGAGGGCCAGGGAAACTGAGATGCTCAGACATGGAGTCTCATTAGCAGAACAGGACCAACTCCACTTCCTGTACTCTTTTCTCAATGCCACAGTTGCTGCTCATTTTCATGTTTTAATGTCAATCTGACCCATGCATGATTAGGTAGGTAAGGCCTGATAGAAGTAAAATAAAAATCCTACAGGGCTAAAGAGAGCTGGTTCAGAATTACATTAGCATTCATAATCAAGAGCTGCCTGCACATTTAAGCATTTCCAGGCCCAGCTCTTCCCCAAGGCTGAGAACTGAGCTTGGGCTTTCTCTGCAGCCCTTAAATAGGGGTATGGGGTTGTAGGTGGGGGAGTCCCTTTTAACAGTCCAGGAGAAGGGGTTATGCTTCCCAGGTAGCAGTGGGGAGGCTGCAGGCTCACTCCAGGCAGCCTGGTTTGTTTTTGAATTGTAGACTGCCTGGTTTGATTGGAAAGTCAGAAGTCTAGCCAGGCCCCCTGCAGACCTATTTATGTGGAGTTGGTCTCCTGTCTGAGATGAAATAAGCATCAGAGACTGCCCAGCCTGCCTGACACAGCCCTTGGTGTTGTCAAAGCAGGTGCCAACCTCAAGCTAAGGCTGAACATTTGGGGAGCGCTGGAACCCTGAACAGCTATCCACCACCAGCCCCTGACACCTGCCCTGTGTGCTCTCAGAATTTCCTTTTCCTGCTTCCCGTCTGCACTGAACCACATGAAACTTTTAGTATCTGCCTCCTCCTCAGCTCCTGTGAAGTCCCGTTCATTCTTTCTCCTCTACCACTTCCGTTTCATCTCTAAATGATCCAATATTAATGTTCTCATCATTACAGTGTTCGGAGGAAAAGAATCGGTTTTGTCCACAGAGAGAGGGTGTTGAGAAATTAATATAATATTTGTTCAGGATTGATTTCAAGCTGTAATCCCTGCTGCCAGAGAGACCCATCTGTTTAAAACTATCAGACACTAATTACCTAGAGCGCGAACACAATAGCAGGATTGAGGAGCCACGTCCTGATCCTCCCCCACACACTTGTAATTTAGCATTGTTATTTATTAGGGAGAAAAGGATCTCTTAGTAAAGACGGATCTCCCATCCACTTGACTGGCAGAGGCTCCTGGAGGACTGAGCACAGCAGGGAAGAAGCCCCTAGACTTTCTTGATCAAAGAATACCAGGAATTACGCTCATCTAGCTATAAAAGTCAAATTCATCCTAATTCCTCCCCCCTCCCCTCTCCGACTCAGTCTGGACTCCCCACCAAACCAGCTCTTTGATGACAGTAAAGATACCACCATCCTGTGGGTAAACCAGGGTTGAAAGCACCAATTCATCTTTGAGTGTTCTCTTTCCTTCATCCCCCTAAGTAATTAGATGCCAGGTCCTATGTAGTCTGTTTCCACCACATCTCTCACACCTGACTCAGCTCCTTTGTTTTCAAGACTAACACCCAAGTACTTGGACAATAGTCCGAGTGATGGCTATCCAACTCCAGCTTCTGTTCCCTTCCAATCTAGGTTATGTCCATTGCTACCACGATGCCTCCCACCAAGAAAGATGGTGCAGGGGAGGTGAAAGGGTAGGAGGAGAAGAGAAGCAGCAGTAGCAGCAGCATAGCTGATCAAGTCTTTCACCTGTTCAAAAATCCTCAATGGCTTTCCCTGGCCACCAAATAATTGGATATTTAATACCCTCCAAGCTCTGGCCTCAAGGCATTTTAAGCCATCCTTCTAGCTAGTCTTTTCATTCTGTAAATGTATAATCTGGGCAAAGTGGACTGCCCTCACCCCCGTATTCACTGTAGAGTTTCTTGCACTTGCCTTAATATTGTTTATTCTTACCACAGGAAAAGGCTGGCCCAACTCCCTTCACCTTTTCCTTCTCAAAGCCCTTCCTCAACCACAGCCAGATCCCTCTCCTTCCTCCTTCAGTCAACTGTAGTGTTTTATTGGGGCCATGCTTTACAGCACCTATAATTTGCCTATTGGCCCTAACAAACTTGAAAGCTCCAATATTTCTGGAACTCTTGTTGTATACCAGATACTGTGCAAAGCACTGGGAATGGTGGTTAACAAAATAGACATGGTGCTTTCTTTTATAAAGTGTACAGTCTGGTGGGAAGACAGACAAATTAAAAATTAATTTAGCATTTATGAGAGCACAAACTACTGCAAAGGAGGAGTTCAGGGTGCTGACAGGGAGACATAATTAGACTGGGGCTAGGAATGTTTCCACAAAGAAACAATGTTTAGCCAGGTGCGGTGGCTCATGACTGCAATCCCAGCACTTTGGGAGGCCAAGGCGGGAGAATCACTTGAGCCCAGGAGTTCAAGACCAGCCTGGGCAACATAGCGAGACCCCCACCTCAAAAAAGAATCATTGTTTAGGGAAGACAAAGAGAAAAAGAGAATATTTTAGTTTTTATTTTATATCTGGAAGAAAACAATGTGTATTAAGGCACCTCTGAGATCACACATGGATTCTACAAAGGTTTGCCTTTGGTAAAAGCATAAAGGATGGATACTATGGGTGGGGCTTAAAAGGGAGGATGGGAGTTGGTGGGGGGCAAGTTGTCTGGAAACTGATAAGTCAGTAGTCAGGAGGCTGTTGCAAGAGTTTAAATGTGGGGAAATAATGACCTAAAGTAGGCTAGAGAGGAGAGGCTGGATTAAGAGATGTTGAGGAAAGAGAATCACCAGAACTTAATTTCCAGTCGGCTGTTGGTGGAAAAAGAATAAAATGTCCAGGATGCCTCTCAGTTTTCTGGGTTCTGGGTAGATGGTAGTTCCCTCACCAGGGGAGCAAATTTCAAGAGCAAAAGCAAATTGGAGGTAGGTCAGAAAAGAGACTCCATTTTGGATATGATGTGTCTGAGTTACTGGTGAAATATTGGAGGAAACCTCCCAGCCCTTTTAGCGGACCTACCATGGCGTTATGTGTAACAGTTTTGTTGAGGTATGATTGACATACAATAAACTGCACATATTTAAAATGTATAGTTTGATAAGATTTGACATTTATATACACCTGTGAAACTATCACCACAACCAAAATAGTGAACATCATCACCACCCCCAAAAAGTTGCCCTCTCCCGCACTGGCACCGTCCGTCCCACCACTCCCAACCCCTCCTCTGCTGGCAACCACTGATCTGTTGTCTGCCACTACAGATCACTTTGTGCTTCCTGGAGTTTCATGTAAATGAAAACATATGGTACATATGTATCTTTTATGGTACATATGTGTCTTTTGTGTGTGGCTTCTTTCACTCAGCATAATTATTTTGAGATTCATCCATGTTACTGCATGTTTTATTAATTCCTTTTTATTAATGTATAGTCTTCTATTGATTGCATATACCATAATTTATTCATCTATTCACCTATTTTGAGCTGTTTTCAGATTTGGACTATTAAGATTAAGCTGCTGTGAGCATCCTTCTACAAGCCTTTCACCTGATGAGAAACGCTGTTTCCCTTTCTCTTAGGTAAGTAAATATCTAGAGTGGAATGACTGAGTCGTTTATATCATGGCTACAATACTGTAATGCAATTCCAGCACTAACTGCTTGACGCAGACTCCACAGACTAAGGGCTCAGTCCCCAACAAGACTGCCTTCATTTCAGATGCCAGCTGCAAGCTTGGGGATCCCCAGGCCACCTGCACTTCTCACCAACGGGCTACAAATTCAGGAGTTCCCCCAACCTCCTTGGGTTTTAGGATTCACTAGGTTGAGTCACAGTGCTCTGGACTTTTAAGCATACTTAAAATCGCAGTTTCCTTATGAAAGATACAAATCAGGACCAACCAAAGGAAGAGACACACAGGGCAAATGCAAAGCTTTCACGTCCTTTCCTCATGGAATCAGGACACGTCATCAACACACTGATGTGTTCACCAACCAGGAAGCTCCACTGAGCTTTGGTGCCCAGAGTTTTTGCTGGGGTTTCATTACATAGGCGTGATTGATTGAATCATTAACCATGTGACTGAAATTAATCTCAGCTCCCCTGCCTGGAGGAGGTCAAGCTGATATCACCTTGCTAAAAGCTCCAACCCTGTAAACACACAGTTGGCCTTTCTGGCATGAGCAGCCTCATCTTGAGTCATCCCCTTAGCAGAAACTCAGGTGTGTTCCAAGGGCCCACACGAATAACAAAGACACTTCTATCACTCGGGAAACTGCAAGGGTTTTGAGGCTCCTTCCCAGGGATCAAGAATCAGTTAAATTCTTTATTATACAACAATGACGTCCCACATTCAATAAATCTTGGTTAGATATATTAATGACTAAATTAATAAATGAACACATAAGTGAAGGACCTGGAATAACTTTTCAGTTGCATAGGACTAAAAACCAGCTCAAACCAATTAAGAAAATGTTGGCTTACATAGTGGGGGAAAAAAACTAAGTGTTTGGAGAGTCAAGAAAGACCTTCAGGTATCCAATAACCAGCAGCTATAACTAGGACTTGAGACCATCAGAAATTGATCTCTCATCTCATTTCTGTTTGTTTCTCTGCTTCATCTGCAGAAGGACTGTTTTTCTCCTCCCTTGTGACAGGTAACATGGCTTTCAACTCAATTCATAGATTTTTGTTCTCTTAGCATTAATATATATTTCAGGGAAGAACTCTAGTTGACCTTATTTGGATCATGTGCTCGGTTCTTGGACCAATCACTGTCCCAAGGGAGGAGAGGACTGTCCTGGTCTGGATCACATGCCTGTCTCTGTGATCTGATGTTGTGATTGACAGGCCAAGTAGAACCTTGGGGACTGGTGGATCCCCAGTGGAAAAAACAATGAATAGATAAATATGAGATATCTACTACACTTTATGTCTACACAGTTTTTAGAACTTAGGAAGAGTTTACCACATATATTATCTTGTGTAGTCTTCACAGTAACCCTGTAAAGTAAGGTTGCATTTCACAGATGAGAAATCAAGGCTTGGTGAGATCAAAGGTTCGACTAAAACATGTTAGAAATGACTAGGACTTGGTCTTATAACTATGAGTTCAGGAAAATATGTATCTGGTTTATACTTCAGAGTCTAGCAAAAGCTTTTCATATTCTGTTATCAACTGTTCATTCACATATTAAGTCAGCACATTTAATATGACAGGGGATATAGCAACAAACAAAGCAGTGTTGCTGCCCTAGGGGAGCTGACATTCCAGTGGGGAAAATGGATATTGATAAAATGATTTTAGCTAGCAGCATGTGTTAGGCCATTCTTGCACTGCTATAAAGAAATACCTGAGGCTGAATAATTTATAAGGAAAAGAGGTTTATTTGGCTCACAGTTCTACAGGCTGTACATCATGGTGCCAGCATCTGTCCAGCTTCTGGGGAGGCCTCAGGGAGCTTTCAATCATGGTGAAAGGCAAAGGCAGACCCCATGTATCACATGGAGGAGAGTGAGAGCAAGGGGTTTCAGGGAGGTACCACACTCCTGTAAACAACCAGATCTCACAGGACAGTACCAAGCCATGAGAGATCTGCCCCCATGACCAAAACACCTCCCAGCAGGCCCCACCTCCTACATTCAGGATCACATATCAACATGAGATTTGGGTGGGACAAACATCCAAACTATATCACAGTGCTATGAAGAAAATAAAACAGGTCAGGAGGATTGGGGACACTGTGGCTATGTGATCAGAGAAGGCCTCTCAGGGAAGAGGACGTTGGTGCAGAGTGCTGAATGAACGCCACTTGGCCATTCCTCCTTTGAGCTGCAGCTTGCAAATATGGACTCCTTCGCTCTTCAGCAATGATACCAGCAGGCAACAGCCACCCCACCCAGAACACCCTCCCTAGTCTTGGGGGCTGTCTTTCTAACTCCTCAGTGATAGGTCTGCCAGGTCTGAATGTGAAGAAATAACCCAAACTGCAGCTTGAATTATTGAAATGTAACCAAGGGTGATATTTCAGACTCTTCTGACAAGAAAATTATGGATTCTCTTTGGCAGTAGACACTATTTCTGCCTGGCTATAGTGGCCCACCAACAGCCTTGTATGGTCTTTCCAAGGGTAGAAGGGTAACTTACCAGGATCTGTCCCAGATCTTACCTTTGAAGTTATGATGAAAACCAAGCTCCTTCCTGGCTTTTGATACAAAGGAAAAGTAAAGAAAGCAGAATCCCCATTCCTCTGGGAAGCCGGCCCTGTCTCCATGGTAGTCAGGAAGCTGTGTAATATGTCCATGTCAAACCAATGACTCCTCTGGGAGATTATCAAATTAAGACCTTTCCATAGAAAAGCCTAATGCTATTGATTAAAGAGCAAACACCAAAATCAGAACTCCCCTGGCCCCATAATTGGATGGATTTATGTTCTCCTTGTCTCTAAAACATGAGCTAGAACACAGTTGGTACCCCTGGGAATTCGAGACTCAGACAATAAGCAGAGCCCTTTTCCTGGAAGATTTCTGCATCAGCCTCAGTGAGGGGTGGACGGTTTGCCCGATTCCAGATACAAATGACCTGGGCTTTCTGTGTGGCCTGACACCCCCAATTTTTATGAATAGCAGCTAATGCCATATGCAAGGTACCCAGAGCACAGAGCTGGGTATGCTGAAGATATTTATCACCTGATTGAAAGAATTGATGACATATTTTGTAATTTCATAAACATTTCACACGTGGTCCTCTTTGCATTGAGGTAAACACGATCAAAAGTGATTGAAGTTGACTTGCTGCCCTAAACTATTGTAGGGGAGGAAAAAACATCTTTTCCCTCTATCCTCCTGATATGGTTTGGCTGTGTCCACACCCAAATCTCATCTTGAATTGTAGTTCCCGTAATTCCTACATGTTGTGAGAGGGACCTGGTGGGAGGTAATTGCATCATGGGGACAGTTTCCACTGTTCTGTGGTAGTGAATAAGTCTTAGGAGAGCTGATGGTTCTATAAGGGGTTTCCCCTTTCTCTTAGCTCTCATTCTCTCTTGTCTGCAGCCATGTAAGACATATATTTGCTCCTTCCTTGCCTTCCGCCATAATTGCGAGGCCTCCTCAGCCATGTAAAACTATGAGCCCATTAAACCCTTTTTTCCTTGTAAATTACCCAGTCTTTACTAGCAGTGTGAGATCAGACTAATACACCTCCTAAATGTATGACTGGGGCCTATGCAACAAAAGACAGATTAACAAGACAAAAAGCTTGCAAATTTATTTAATACAAGTTTTATGTGACGGGAGAGCCTTCATAAGGAAATAAGGACCTGAAGAAACAGTTAAATGGGAGTGTTTTAATAGTAGGTTTGATAAGAGGGGGAAATTATGGAGAAATATCATAGGGCAAAGAGTACAAGGTAAGTGTGGTGAACTGGGGAAGCTTAGTGAGGCTTGTTTTTCTGGATTCCTCTCTGTCTCCTTTTGTCTTGAGAGATAAGGATGCCCCTTTCCTCCAGCTACAGGAAGGGCAACTCTCACATGAGGGTCTTATGACCTGCTTCAGGAGGTCAGAGAGTCCTTCCCGAAGTTTATGACCGCTTCAGGGGACCTTCCTGCTTCTGCTGTTTTCTCAAATTCCTCCAGCTTAAAATATTCAATATGCCAAGGTGTCATATAATGTGGCAGTATGTCCTGAACCCATGAGTTTTTAACACCAAGTCTTCTCTTCCCCTTCTTGACTGCTGCAGAGATCCTGTGTTTCCTTTAAAGGCCGAGTTCTAAAGTCATCTCTCGTATGATGCCTTCCCTGAGCTCCAGGGACAGCGGCTCTGCTCCTGAGCGCTTTGTGCACGTATAGCATCATCACGCAGTGCTGTAACGTATGCGTCGGTGTGAGTATACATCTGTCTTCTCCGAGACTGTAAGGGCCTTGGGAAGAAGCACCAAGTGTTCTTCATCTCAGTCTCCCCTGTCCCTTGTACGGTGTCTGGCTGAAGGTAGAAAGTCAGAAAGTGCTGGTCAAATGAATAATTCTTTGAGAATGGATGAACGGGCGGTCCAGGACCCTTCCTCCTTTGAAATCTCTGTGGCAGTGTTACATAGGTTTAAGAATATTGATGAGAGTCTTGGCCTAGTCAAATTTGTCTGATGGTCTCACCATCCAAAAGCTACTTACCTTCCAAAGCTGTGCTTTCTCTGAGAAGCTGTCTCCATTCCATCACTGTGGAGGATCGTGCATGATGAAAAGGAGACACTAACAGGAAAACAGCATCAACCAGTTGTGGAGCCTGAACTGAAGACCTGAGTGAGATGGATAAAGTCAGGAAGGAGATAAGGACCCCTACCTGACCTGTCAGGCCAACCCTGGAGGTCAGTGGAGTGAAAGATAAGACAGCCAGATTACTCACATCTGAGGGCAAACTCATTTAAAACTACAGTGGGCAAAGTTTAGGTTAGAGCAATTAATTCCCACAGGAGGGTCTCAGAACTGGGAGCATGGAAGACAGATCATAGGATTTCCTTTTCTGCAGGTCTTAGAGAGGCTACCACTTGTCCCTCTCCCATCCCCCACACCCCTCATCCATGTCAAGTATGTCAAGTGGCTGTGGGGCTATCCTGCCTGGAGGCAAAGGGAGAGAAGATGGGACCTCCAGCATCCAGGGGTTCTGGGGCTCTCCCAGCATCCTGTTGCCAAGATACTGGGCAGACCACCAGGGACAGCATGGAGCCTTTTCCAAGTCCCCAGTCCAGGCACAGCGGTGTCAGTCATTAAAGCTCATTTCTTCCTGTTATTAGCAGAGATGAGTGTCATGTGGAGGGAGGTGAAGCGTGCTTTCTGGCTGTAATCCCTCCTTCCCCATGGCTGTGAGGCAGAGCCAGGTGCAGAAAGCAGCTGAATTAAACAAAGTCGTGGGAGTAGGGGCAGAGAGGGACGGTGTGATAGGAAGGAAATGCTCACTCTGACAAAAAGAAATCAAAGCTCCAAATGATCCTGCAGGGAGGAAAGGTGAGCAGGAGGGAAATGAAATGGAAAAAACCAACAAATTGGAAATCAGGCACAGAGGTGGAGGGAAGGAATTGGAATGCTCTCGTGCTGGGAGGCAGCTCCCCAAAGAGCTGGTCTCTCTGGAAAGGACCTGAGAGTCAACAGGTGTGCGTTGTATTTCCATGGAGTGAAGGTAGCTTGCTCTGCTGCTGCTTCATCAGCAAACAGGTGGCCCAAGCGGAGGCCTCTCCTGGCCTGTAATTCTTCCTGTGGTTCTATGTGAAAGTCAACCTATCAGCCACTATCACCTGAAAAGACTGGTTGATTCTCTTGCCAACAGTGATTTCCTGGTAAGGCTATCTGGGAACCCTTGAAAACATTTCTTGTCTTGGCATCAGTGAAAGTGTTGGTGGCCAGACATATCTGTACACACTGGACAAAGAACCCAGAATGCAGGGTGGGCTCCACCAAGCTCACATCTCAGTGGCTTGCTGTCTTTTGAGGACAATGTCCCTGGGGATTCAGCCGTGTCCCATTTGGAAGACAAAAGGTCCAGTGGCTCATGCCTGTAATCCCAGCGTTTAGAAAGGCAGAGGTGGGAGGATAGCTTGAGCCCAGGAGTTCGAGACCTGCCTGGGCAACATAGTGAGACTCCTTTCTCCACAAAAAGAAAAAAAAAAGAGAAAATAAAAGGGAGTGTTCTTCCTAATAATATGTTTTTCTAGGCACAAGTCTTATCTCCTCCTCCAGAAAAGCCCACTCTACAGGTTCAGTCCTGGTAAGTTCTCCACCTCACCTCTATCATTTTCTATTAACCCCACCCCACCCACACACACGCAGCCTTTTCACCCCCTCTGCCTTTTCAGCGTCCTTCACGCTACTGAATCTCTGGATTCCACTTCTGCCGTTAGGAAGCTCTTCCTCCTCTTGCTCTCCGCCTTCTCTTGCACGTTGGCCCAGCTCTCTCTGGAAGCCTCTGCACAGGCCACCAGGGCAAGCCCCAGCATCTGCATATGTTTCACTGTAGCCTTTGTGAATGTCATTAAGTCTCTTTCTGGTGTATCTTCCAGCCTGCCTTAATCTGAGGGCCCCACACAAGCTGGCTCAGGCCTCTTCTTCCTTCATACCTCCCTCAAAGCCTGGGCTTCTGGTCAGTGAGTGCTCCAGCAGCTGACTGATTCCCATGGGTCTGAACATCACCAGCCGGACAAGGCTTTCAGGGCTAAATGACATACTTTGGGGGCAGCAGCTGTGATGTCACCTTTATAAACCAACATGCTGGACTCGGAGCTGTCATATTGTCTACTAAGTCCCCCAGAAGGAGGAAGTCTGAATCGAGATGGATTTCAAATGTTCGTTTCCAATCAAAGGGACTTAAAACTGTGCCTGTGAGGAGCAGTTCGAGGAAGTCAGGTTTGTTATCCTGGAGGAAAAGCCTTGGGGTTTCATGCTAGTCGCCTTTCAGCAGGAGCCACGCTGTTGGTGGGGGGAAAGCTGAGACTCCATCCTGGTGTTCCATGGGGTAAAAGCAGAGCCAGTGGTTATCAACCCAGTGTGGACAGATTCCAGCTCAACAGAAGAAAAGCCAGGAACCTTGAGACTCACTGAGCATCCTGTAGCTGTAAGGGTATAAGTGAAATGTTGCCCAACGTGTAGAGGAGATTTAAACATGGAATGGGGAGAGAAGAAGGCAGTGGAGGGAAATGAGAGTGGACCAGATGGCCTTCAAAGTCTTTCCAGCCCTGAAGAATCTGATCATTACTATAGAAAGAAAATGACGCAAAACAGCAAGAGACTTCAAAGCCCCTGGGAACAACTGTCCCAATCTCGGAAGTCTGGAGAGAACTCCAGAAGTCATTTTCTACAATCTCCCCATTGCCAGGCAGCTCTGCCCAACTTTGTATTTATCACCAGCCCAGAGATTTCCACTGGAGCTAGCTGGAATTTCTACAAGGTTGCAGCCAGAGGTGGTGGTGGGCTCTGTGGCAGCAGGTGGAGAGGAGAGGCTCTTTCTGGGCTGAGCATCAAGCTGGAAAAACATTGCTGAGGACCCCACCACCAGCCCTCAGGTCTATTGCAGATGCACCTCTCTGTGCTGGAGGGAGAGAGCTTGGCAAGGGAGCTCAGTTGGAAGCGGTGAAACAAGCATCATTCTATTGTTGAGCTGTCTCACCAGCTGCTGACAAGGGAGGCTTTGCAGACAGACTGAACCAATGGAGAGATGAAAGTCGCTCAGATATAGACACACACTCCCAGAGTTTCCTGTACTTAAGCTGTTTGGAAGCTCCTGTCATATGCACCTCGAGCGAAGAGAAAGGAGGCGAGTGGGAATGACTGCTGGAAGTTGAGCATGTTTCCCCAACGCTGGTGCTGCTCTGTAATTCTCCTGCTTCATTAAGGAAGCTTCCTTTCAAAATAATTGGGGAGTGGCATGACTCACAATCACAGTGCCTTCACTCCTTGAGGAATAAGAAGCTAATGGGCTTGCCGTAGGGTAACTAGGGGGATTTGCCCCTTGGTGGGGATCTTCCCAGACCACCCAGGGATTGCCGCGTGCTAGCTAATGTGGGCCAGCACCAGTGTGAGGCCAGCCCTCTGAGCCTTGGAAGCATCTGCTGAGCTTTGTGCTCTCTGTACAAGTGGTTGGCATCCTATGGGCATAACCGTAGGCTCTCAGAGTGGGCCAGGCCAAATATCCTCCCCATGGTGGAGATTAACCAGGCTGGGATCCCAGTACAGGAGAGTCTGTGATGCTAGTTAACTCCTGCTGGTTAATCCGCTCATCTCGGCTCTGCTGTCACCTTCTCAGCCGCCTCTCTGTCTCCCTTAATTTGATAATCTTGGCCCCCTCCTCTGTTTGGGTTAGAGGCCGCCCCAGGTCCCCATCCTCCCAGACTAACCTTCATCTCTGCTGACCACATGGCACACGCTGTGTCTTTTTACTTTCCTGCCTCATCCAGTAGGTTCTGAGATCCTTGAGGGTCCTCTCCACACTTTGTTAAACCAAGACTACAAATTGCTCAAAAGCAGGGCAGGGCTGGGTCCAGGGTGAGCAAGTAAGGCACCCAGGATGCAAAATTCAAGGATATGCACACTCTCGGGCCTCCACAAGCCCAGGTGGGCCCCTGAGAATGAATGCCTCCTGGAAACACTGGAAAACACCAGGCTGGGCTCACTGGAGTCCTGGCCCTGGGGCACAAAAGAGGAAAGAATATTAATTGTTAAAAACCAACTATGTAGAGACACTACATTATTTCACTGATCCTCAAAGTAATCCTATAGAATAGGTACTGACAGCTTCATTTGCGCATAAAGAAAATGAAGCTTGGTACAATTTTGCACCTTGACAGTAGCCCCAGAACTAATATCACAGAGCCGGAACACACCCCAATCTTCCTAACGCAGAGGCACGCCAGGCTGCCTCCAGCAACCGTCCGCAGCTGCTGTCCCATGTCAGAGAAGAGTGCCTCTGAAGGGGTGTCCTCTGAGGGGACAAAGGGCTTGGCCTCCTGGACATGAGGGTAGGTGGAGCTCGGCCCAATGCCCCCAAATCCTGACTTGCTGGTGTGGCTAGGCCTGGGAATATGTGTTTGCCACGGTCCCCAGGAGGCGCCCATGCACCGTCTGGTGGTGGGGACGCTGCACTGCACCAACCTTCATGTAGGACCAGAAAGTCCTCTCTCAGGGCCACCCTAATCCACAGGTCTTTCACTATAGCCCCTCCCTTCTCACCCAGGCCTCCACAGAGTCCCCCTGCAGGAGCTTCCTGCCCGGGGCTGTGCTGGCTGCCAAGTTGTGCTGCTCCTTGTGCTCCGAGGGACCCTGGGAAGCAGCAGCCACCGCTCCCAGCAGTCTGTTTTGCCTGTTGCCGCAGGCTGTGGGCTGCAGGAGCAGCCCTGGAGGGTCTTGGCACTACCAGTGGCAGAGGGGTCTGTGTAGACTCAGAGACAGATGTGGCAGGCAAGGATGAGGGACTTTGTTAGCAGCCCTACTAAGCCTGGATGGTTCTGCATCCCCAGGCCCCACCCCCCGGCTCCTGCCTTTACTCCTACACTCCCTTTCCACCAGCATCACCACTGAGGAGGGCAGCCCAGCTGGCCCCAGCACCAGACAGGCAACGACAGGAAGCACAGAGGAAACATCGAGGGAGAGCAGGTACCCAGGGCGGCCAGAACGGTCCTCACACACCCCCAGAAGCAGAGCCCATGCAGTGGCAGAGCTGTCGGTGGCAGTCAGGGAGGCCAGCCATGCTCCAGGTTTCCAGAGTGGAGAGGAAAGGATCCCACACTTCAGATGAGCTCCAGGGTGCTGGGAGCAGCAGGTGGCCCAGCTTGGATCCAACCTGCCTAACTGGAGCAACCTGCCTACCAAATACCAGTGACCCACCCAGGAAATCAGGCCCCAGAGAGGATGTGCCCACCGCACTCACCCCCCAGCTGCTGCCACCCTCATCACATCTCTCTTGTGACTTAAGTCATCAGGCCGCAGTTCTCAGCTGCCTTTCCTGCCCCACAGGCTGCCTCCAGCCCAAACTACACAGCCTCCAGAAAGCGTTCTGCCCAGACCCCTGCCCCATTGAACACAGGACAACCCCTCACCTGGCATTCCTGGCCACCCATGATCTGGCCCAGACCTTCTGGAGGGTTCACCACTGCTCCTCCAACACAGCCACGTCTTCCCATCTCCCGCCCACCTCCCCTACCCCGTGGTTCTGCTCTTCATCTGCCCACATCTGACTTATCTTCAGGATCCATTTCAAATCCTGCCTCTCCTCCTCCTCCTTCTCTTATCCCCTAAACCTTTGGCCTCCTGGAGCCCTTTGCCTGAGGCATTTGCATCACTCCCCACATATCCCAAACTAATCTATGAATTCCTTAAGGGCAGAGACGGAGCTGTCCTCAGCATTGTGCTTCCCTACACACACAAGCCTCCGCCATGTCTACAGCTCCTCCCACACACACAAGCCTCCGCCATGTCTACAGCTCCTCCCACACACACAAGCCTCCGCCATGTCTACAGCTCCTCCCACACACACAAGCCTCCGCCATGTCTACAGCTCCTCCCACACACACAAGCCTCCGCCATGTCTACAGCTCCTCCCACACACACAAGCCTCCGCCATGTCTACAGCTCCTCCCACACACACAAGCCTCCGCCATGTCTACAGCTCCTCCCACACACACGAAGCCATCAAGCCTCTTTCTTCGGATGAGCTCCACAGGCAGGAAGTCCTGTCTCGTATCCAGCCTGATTCCACCCTGCTCAGGGATCGTTTTCATTCCTGGGTGAAGATGGAGAGCAGTGGATTATCTTCCCCTAAATAATAACCCTTCTTAGGCTTTCACACTATTATTAAATCACCTTTAACCCACCTTTCTTCTTCAGGCTAAAGAATCCCAGTTCTTTTCGTGTTCCTTCAGAACGTGACTCCCTGACCTATAATTAGCCTGGCAACACTTTTGAATTCTCCCCAACTTCTCCACACCCAGAAAGAAGTGCCTTGAGGGGACCAGAAGGAACTGTGTGGAGGGTCTATGATGTGCCAGGGATCACCCTCACTACATTTAATCCTTCTAGCTTGCTGCTCTTCACCCCCAGTTTGCAGATGAGGAAACAGAGGCTCAATACGGTTAGCAGGGCTTCTCAGCCTTAGCTGACATGTTGGTTCAGATGATTCTTTGTTGAGCGGGCGCTGGCTGTGCCTCGTAGGACATTTAGCAGCATTCCTGACCTCTGCCCACTAGATGACAGCAGTAACTGCCCCTCCCCAACACACACACACAATTGTGACGACTAAATATGGCTCCAGACATTGCCAAATGTCTTCTGGGTGTGAAATCACCTCCAGCTCAAAACCACTGGGTTGAAGGAATTTTGCAGAAATCAATCAACTTTTAAGTAACAGACACTAAATTCAGATCTGTCAGCTTCAAATAATTTTTCTTCTACCCCCATACAACCTCCTAAGACAAAGTCTCATCTGGGAAAGTAATAGGAAAATGTCACTATGTTTTCTACTTTTATCACTCCTTACCCCAACATTTAATCTTCTATATGTGTCACTGGGATCAACTCATAGATGACTCTGCTCCAAAGTCTAACCCACACTCTCCAAGTTTACCCACACTCAATTTGAAAGCATTAGCTTGGGTGCACCGTAACCACGGGAACTTTCTTTTTTCCAATCAATTGCTCAGTATCACTTATTTCAGGCCTGCTGCAGAGAAGTAGCAGAGAAAATTGAGAACAGACCCTCCTCCTCCAAGAGCAAAAGGTCCAACTTGGGAGCTGGGGATACACATGAGCAGTTCTAACACTTACTGAGAAACGCACAGACCATTCTTGCACAATCCCCAGCAGGCTATCGCAAAGCAGGAACACTGAGTCCACTGAGCAGTTGCTTAGACTAAAGATGCCAAGAAGTCAGTGCAAGGAGTTAGCTGAGACCAGCCTGTGTCACAGTGGAGATGCTGTCATCAACTGAAGCAGATGAATATTGTGGACTGCACATCGTGACGGGGACGTGCATACTGATGGGATGCAGGGTAAGGGGACCAGGTGTCCGCATGCTGCCGTTGCTATTTCTGTGCTCCAGACCAGCCTGGGGAACTGAGCTCTGCTCTGAAGCAGGCTCCTACTCCCATTCCACCTCCTCTATTCCAGGTGTCAAGGGTGGGAAAAACATGCCAGGTTGAAACATCATGAACTTCCCACCTGTTGTTCCAGGCATTCATCCGAAGCCACGCCAGGCCTAATGCAGTTCCTTCATCTCTATACATCTGCCAAATCTGACTTATTCCTCAAGATCTGCTTAAATGCTGCGTCCCCCTTCTCTCCTTCAGTCCCCACCACCCACTCTCTACTCTGGCCAAATCAGTCTGCTGATCTTATCCTGTCACGATTTCCTATTAACATTCCTTTTTCTTATTTATTCTTTCAACATATGGCTGTTCAGACTCTACTCTGTGCCAGGCACTCTTCTACAAAGCTGCTGTAACTGCTGTATCCTCAGTGCCTGGCATAGTGCCTGGTGCAGTATTAGGTGCCTGGTGCAGTAATAGAGGGAGACACTGACATTCTGGTCATGATTTCCACCTGTGCTTTGGCCTCACACACAGCATCTTAAACTTTAAAAACTCAGCCCTTCCTTCAGCCTTAGGTCATACCTCACCTCTTCCATGAAGCCCTCCTTCAACTCAAGCAGGGTCGGTCACTCCTCATGCTGGACTTTACTGTGAGCCATGCAGTTGATGTGTATCAAACATGACATTGTCCTCTCTTTCTGTGTCTGTCCTCTCTCCCAGTGTAAGATCCCAAGAGGGTGAGTACTCGTCTGTTTCACCTGTGTGGTTCTAAAGCACCCAGCAGAGTTTTGCCACAGGTGAATAATAACAGCACGTTAGAAAAAAAAATAACAACTAGCATTCATCGCATGCTTATAAAGGACCAACTATTGTTCAAGGTACTTAATAAGTATCAGCCTATTTGATCTTGACAGCGAGCCTGTGGGGTTGGCAGGAGCTCATGCAGGAAGCACAAACACAGGTGGAGGTGGCTACAGTGGCAGTGGTGGTGGCAGCAGAACTGATAATACCGTGTGCCAGGAAGAGTAGAGCAGGTGGGTTACGGAACGTGGGCTGTGGAGGAAGACCTGGATTGGAGGCCTGGCTCCATCATCTATCAGCCGGGTGACCTTGGGCAAGTGACTTCTCTTCCCTTAGCTTCATTTCCTTCACTGTAAAATGAGGATAATTCCAGCACCCACCTCACAGAGCACAGAGGTGTGTGACAACTCCATGAGCTGTGCAGACCACACACCTCCAGCACAGAGCCTGACATTGGCCTCAACAATCAGCACATGGGAATGTTCGCTGTTGTTATTGTTGTTGTTATTATCATATCCCTCTTCCAAGAATCACCCACACCTGTTTTCTGTCCCATCCTGCCTCAGCTTCCCATCCCCCTGATTACCCTCCTTCCACATCCTCAATCAGATAGAGGAAAATCTGAGTGCAATATACTGAGAAGACACTCTTCAGTCACTACCTTATTCCTCCTTTTCCAACAAATGAGCCCTGAAACAAATAGATCCCAGATGTCACGACTCACGTATAAAAACCCAGGACCTTGGGACTAGAGAGGGAATGGAAGCTCTGCTTGGGTGTTGACAGAGCACTGAGGACTCAAAGATATGCAAATCCAAGGGGGCAGCTCAGGGAGCCCGGCTACGTGTGAGATTGTTATCATCTCTTCTCTGCTACTGCAGTGATGATGATCGGCTGAGCTCTTTCATTAGAAATCTGATGCTGCTGTTAAAAAAGAGAGGGAGAGAGAAATACACAGCAGCCTCAAAATGTGGGCACAAAGCGGTCTCCTGGGGAAAGCAGCTTTATTTACGTCGGCTACGAGTACTAAGGGCCCGTTCATCCACTGTTTATTTGTTCTGTTTGGTTCCCCAGCACACGACCTTTATTCCATCCATGTTTTGCAGGCTACGACGAGTGCTAAACTCTCTGCATTTCTCCTACATTTACAGCAGTTGGGATCTATGGCAGCCTCCTTCTTCCTGGCTTTCATCTCTGCATCCCTCCATTTCTGCCTGCAGCAGTGAAGCATCAATTATACACTCCAATTATGTGATTATACATATTTTCACTAATTAATAATTCTTGCCACTCATACTGCCAACTCCCATTGGAGGGCTTCAGAGGGCATTGGAGAGGATAACTCACAGCTCTGCCACCCGGGAGGGAATGAGCAAGGCCTGAAGAATTCCTGGTATGAAAGGGAAACTGAGGTGCCACAAAGTACTTCCTTGTGACAGAGGCAACCACTAAATCCAAGACTTGCCTTTGTCTTGATAGGGGATTTGCTTGAGCAAATAGGTCCATTTGATGTTGCTGCTGCCTGAAGAGGTGACAGGAAGAAGAAAGTAGTTTAACCCAGGGGTAGCACTTTGTAGGTATTAAACTGGCTGTCATTAAAGGCTAAAATTTCTTCTTACTTACAGATATCTGGATTTTGGGGGTTCAGTACCATGGTGTGTCCTCCTCTCTTGAGACTCAGTAGCATGCTGTGAAGAAAAGTTACTCTGTGATTTGGATAAAAGCATAGCTCTCTTCCCCAGAGTCATATAGGAATGAGAAGGATGAGGCCTGGGAGGTGACCCAGTCCAGCCTACTCCATTTTCAGAGACAGAGGCTTGAAGCC
Organism: Trachypithecus francoisi; assembly: GCF_009764315.1. Lineage (NCBI taxonomy): Eukaryota > Metazoa > Chordata > Mammalia > Primates > Cercopithecidae > Trachypithecus > Trachypithecus francoisi. Next base: position 108,372,715 of record NW_022681473.1, read on the forward strand.
CAGCACCATTAAAAATGACAAACACACCTCAATCTTATGTCCGTTGTCAAATTTAATCATCAAAACAACACCGTCAGGCAAATTTTACTGCCCTCATGTTACAGAGGAAGCTGAAGTCTAAAGAGTGACTTGCTCAAGGTCACACGGCTTATAGACAGAGCTGTGACTAAGCCCAGGCTTCAGAACATTCCAAAAGCAACACCATTTTGATTGTTTCATGTTGAGAATACAGCTAATTAGTGGCAGAAGACTCCAGTACTTTGATACGTATGACAAATCCGTGAGTTCTTGGAGTAGAAGATAAGCCGATCTGACAAAGGGAACAAGACATTCCACACTTAAGTTGAGTCTTCCTGAAGCCAAATTTCACTTTCATTGATGCAGTCAGACAAAAGTCCTAGTCATTGAAAAAAAAATCAATCAAAGCAATTTTCAGATGGAGCAGACTGGTCACTTGATGGAGCTGACCAGTTCAGGTCAAACAGGTCATCCAGGCTGAGTCAAAACCATGATGCCAGCAGGCTGAGTGATGTCAAGGTTATGTCTCCACACCCAACAGCAGAAACCTCGCTCAACTTGGTCCAGCCATCAGTTCACACACCCTCTTCTCCCACTTTCCCACTGCATGGGGCCACAGCCAGTAGAGAGATCTGGGCATGTTTGTACCTCAGCCCCAGCCCCACCACAATGGGGAGACAGAAGGTCAGGACCTGTTCTATACTGAGTCTGCAGCCAAGGGCAAAGCTGGCTTCAGTGGACTTAGGCAGGCTCAGAACTTATACCCAGGAGTAAGGCTTATACCCAGACAGGCTCAGAACTTGTACCCAGGAGCAAGCAAACCTAATGAAAGGAGATGCATCTCCAGGTCTGCCACTCTATCAAACCTCCACCCCACAGGTGCCTGGCCTGCAGGGGAGGCAGCCTCCAGCCAAGTCCTGAACCATTTGCATCACAGGAACAAGTCGGAATCCTGCCTGTCACTTTCCCCAACTGCTTAGTTCTGGAAATAATGACAGAATCCCAGCATTCCACTTCCAGCTCAGAGACTGGACGTGAGCTCTCCAGCAGCTTTTTATCAGTCCTTTTCATAGAACTGATTTGCTAGACTGTGTATTAATTTTCTGTATAATCTTCTATTGGCTCTTAGAAGTTGGGAGAGTTGGTATTAAGATGCTACAATGCACAAAAAGATATACAAATGGCCAATAAGTACATGAAAAGATGTTCAACATCATTAGTCATCAGGGAAATGCAAATTTAACCTACAATTAGGCACCTCTACCCGCTTGTTAGATGGGATAAAATTTTAAAGAACAAAATTACAAGTGTTGGCAAGGATGGGAAGCACTGTGTACGTCCTGCATGGCTCCTTTAGGTGGACTCTCCTACATTCCTGGTGGGAGCAGAAAATGGTGCAAAAACCACTTTGGCAAAATAGGCCGATTCTTAAAATGTTAAACATAACACTTATCTTAAGACCTAACAATTCCACTGCTAGATATTTACCCAAGAGAAGCGAAAACATATGTCTACATAAACACCCATACATGAATGTTCATAGCAAGTTTATTTGTCATACCCCCAGCTGGAAGCAACCCCAATGCCCATCATTAGCAGGTGAATACAGAAATAAATCCTAGCATAGCTATACAATCAATGGAATATTACTCAGGAGAAAAAGGAACAAACTACTAAATGCAACAAAATGGATGAATTTCAAAAAAATATATACCAAGTAAAAGAAGACAGACACAAAAGAGTATATAGTAAATGATTTCATTTATATAAAACTCTAGAAAAGAGAAATCTAATCTACAGTGACAAGAAAGCACATCAGTGGTTGCCTGGGACCATGAGTCGTGGGGAGATTGAGTAGGATGGAGCACCAGGGAAGCCAGGGGGTAATGGAAATGTTTATATCTTGATTGTGGTGGTGGTTACATAAGGAAAAACATTTGTCAAAACTCACTGAGCTCTACACACATAAAATAGGTCTATAAATTATACCTCAGTCGAGTTGGGGAAAGGCCACGTATAAGACTGTTATAAACAACCTTAATTTTGGATTTAGAGAAACACCTTTAAATTAATAACATTTAAATCTAACCCAAATTTGGAATTAAAAGAACAAATGTCAAAAAAACGTTCAAAGAAGAATACACACACACACACACACACACACACAGATGTTATTATGATGGACTCCATTCTGGCTCTCCAGGAATAACTAAAAACTATCCCCAAGGAGAATCCTTAAAGAGATGGAATGGATACAAAGGAGGAAAAGCAAGACAAAGAAATATGTTTTTATCAGCCATAGTTTTGTCCTCAACCCACTGCAGAACTCTGTTCAGAGCTGGACACTATCACGTGACAGCACCATTGCTAGACCAGGCAGCCTGGAAAGCCATAAAAACAGATAAGCCCCAACCCCTCCTCCTGCTCCCAGTGCCTAAACCCAAGCCTCAGAGTCTGCTCTTCCTACCTAAGCCACATCCACCAGCACCAGTGGAAAAGGAAGCAGAGAGGGGCAGTCGTGCACTCAGGTTGATTTCATCCTCTAGGGCATCATCCACTGGCACATACAGCCTAATCCATGTCCAGTGAATCCTTCCTCTAAAATGGGGTTCCCAAACTCAAATTCCTACAGGAGCCTACCAGGGAAGGTAAGTAAGTGGTTGAAGTGGGCCCACGGTGAGACAAGAGGGAGGGGTGGGGACTGGGGTGGACCCAGGAACACACAAGTCTTGTGTAAGAGGAGCACCATGCTTCAGGGCCCACATTCCCGCATGATTGGCAGTGTCCAGTGCAATCAGGCCTCCTGATTTTTCAAGATAAGCCAAAAATTCAAGCTGTTCTGTAAACTGTCTCAATTTTAAATATCGACAGCAAATCCAAAAAATTTGAAATATGGTATGGGCCAAACAAAACACATGCTCAGGCCAAACAAAACACATTCTCAAGCCAAAGGCCAGGTTGTGATAAGGCCCTAGATGTCAATGTCCCCTTGGGGCAGGAACCACAGCAGAGCCCTGAAAGGATTTGCTTTAACCTCTTTCTTGGTCAAGGTATAAATCCTCCATCCAACATTCCCAGCAAGTGGTTTTCCAGCCCATCCTTGAAATCTCCAGTGACTGGGAGATGGATCTGGGATTGTGCACTCTCTTTCCCCTGCCCTCTTCCGCTGGCTCTGACCATTCCTTTAGGACTCAGCCAAGATGTTACCTATTCCAGGAATCTTTCTAGGGTCCCATATCTATATTAGAGACTCTTCATCTATGTGTTCATGGCCCCCTCAACCTCTCTTATCTCAATTCTCTCCACGCTGCATTACGTGTCTGTCTTCCCACTACGCTGAGAACTCCTGAGAGCCAAGGCTGTGTATACAGTGGTTAACATACACAGTTGGTGTATCAACTAGCCTTTTTTTATTGCAAGTGATAAAAACTCCATCAGACTCTCTTAAATACACAGGAAATGTATTCTCCATAAAAGTGGCCAAGAAGGCATAGGCCGAATTCAGGCACAATTGAGTCTGGGGTTCACATGATGTCAACCACTCCTGGCCTCACCCCACCTCTCCCCTGCACTCAGCTTCCATCTTCTGCCCAGGCAATAGCAAGATGGCAGCCAAAGAGAGACAATCCAAAATGCATAGACATCACTACTAATCCCTTTTATCTAGCAGAAAATGCAGGCACAAAGATGTGAAGTAACTTGCTCAAGATCACACGGCTATGAGGTGAAAAAGTGAGGAAACCAAGGAAGCAGTTGGCTTCCAGAACTCATGCATTAAACATGTTATAATTCTGACCCAAAAATATGCCTTTTTCTTGGCCAGTTCCAAATGTGGCCCCTTATGGCCAGGCCACCATTGTTCAGATGATATTTGGTTGGTGCAAATGTAATGGCTGTGTTGCCATTACGGTCAATGGCAAAAACCGCAATTACTTTTGCACCAGCCTATACAATTAACACCATGTCCCTGTCCCCTGAAATGTCAACAGCACAGAATGGTAGAGGAGGAGCAGAATAACTTTTCTTTTTTTTTTTTTTTTTTTGAGACGGAGTCTCGCTCTGCCGCCCAGGCTGGAGTGCAGTGGCCGGATCTCAGCTCACTGCAAGCTCCGCCTCCTGGGCTTACACCATTCTCCTGCCTCAGCCTCCCAAGCAGCTGGGACTACAGGCGCCCGCCACGTCGCCTGGCTAGTTTTTTGTATTTTTTAGTAGAGACGGGGTTTCATCATGTTAGCCAGGATGGTCTCGATCTCCTGACCTCGTGATCCGCCCGTCTCGGCCTCCCAAAGTGCTGGGATTACAGGCTTGAGCCACCGCGCCCGGCCAAGGAGCAGAATAACTTAAATCAAAGGAGAATTGCACAGAGGGCACCAGCCCACAGCACAGCACTCCCAGTGCCTGCCAGGAAGCAAGGTTCTTTGTCCTTCAGAGTATTTTCCCGGAGAGCTCCCTTGCCCGCTGTCTCTCCCAAACCCACATTGGGGATGGGCAACAGGGAAGATGCAACTTCTGGGAAGCAGCTCTCTACTGGATGGGATAGTGGGGACATGCGGATTGATTGCTTTAAATGGTGGGCTTCTTAGATGATTGGACGGATTTGGGGTTTCTCTTGTAGAAAACTTCTCTCAGCTCTTTGAGTAAATGATGGGCATCTTAGACAGGTTATTTGGCGGATTTGGTGTTTCTCTTGTAGAATAATTCTCTCAGATCTTTAGCAGGCTGTTGGTGTCCACTTCTAGCCTTCTCCGTGGGTTAGGACCTGAAGCCCCAGTCCTTACTGAGCCATTGACTTTGATGTGCAACCTGGGCAGTGCTCTGCCCTTCCTCCAGCCAACAGCTTACTGGCCTCCAGCTGAGACTCCACCTCCAGGGGGCAATTTGAAACAATGTCTGGGGGAGGGGAGGGGATTATTTATCTCCTTGACTCCAGCCACATTCCCTGCATTGAGCAGGGGGCTGATCACAGGAGGTGCTTGGGCATGGTCCAGGGGATCCGTGTGTCCCCAGGTTGCTTGCTTTCCTGTCTTTTGCACACTAGTTTTAGGTTGGAAAAGGCCCTTTAGCTTTCCAACGCTGCATTCCTCCATACTTCTGGCTGCTGTGAATTTCAGGTCATAGGCAAGAAGTGCCTCTCTCAGTAAAGCTTAATGTAAATGCCACCTGCTTTCAAACCAGCCAATTTCAACCTAAGCTTGTCACTTTTTAATAGGACCTTACTGAAGGTCACTTCTGTTTAGCAAGAGCTCCAACCTTTCAGCCAGGGTCCATGAGTCCCCACCACCTGACACCTCCACTCCACTCAGCCAACAACATACGCATGACTTGCCACTTGCACATTCCACTCCTGGAACTAACTTCTGCCCAATTTTGTTTAAAAGTAACAAAAGAAACCAAACTATCCCACGTGAAAAGAAGTGCATTGATTCATAGATCTGAAAATGCCAGGGTCTGACTCCTGGCACAGCTGGGTTCAGGGGCTCAATGTCATCAGTATGTGCGTGGCCTTTCTCTGTTTGTTGCGTCTTTCTTCCATGTTTTGGTTTCTTCTCCAGTTCCCTGTGGTTGATCAGAGTTCCAGACCCATATCCTCACCAATTAATGTCCAGCAGGTTGAAGTTAGAGTTTTACTTCTCCTGGAGTCAAACAAAAACTCAAAGCCACTCTCACTGGTCCAAATTTGTCATATGTCCATCCTTGAAGGAAGATAGAGCCTAGCAGATACAGTGCTCCGATTGGCCAGGCCTGATCACACTCCTACCCCTGGAGCGAGAGTCAAGGCCTCCTACAAGGAAGGGAAAGGGGATTTCTTCAGAGAGAGACCGGAGAGCAGCAACCTTGCACTGGGTGACCAGAGGCTGGGCAGTCGGAACAGCAGAAGCATATACAATGGATGCTTAGCAGGTGTTTATCCTGGGGGCGAACAAATGAGTCATTCATCCTCTGTGCCTCAGTAGGAAAATATTCTGGAAAGAAGACATATCTTTTTTCTTTCCTATTCAAGAAGTCTGAGCCAGCAAAAAATGCTGTGTCCTAAGAACCTGTTTGCATTTACAGTGAATTCTCAATTATCTGTCTGTGGCAGATTCTCTCTGGACTATCCAGGTTGATTCCCACAGCACTTCAGGTTTCTAAGCAAAACCCAGACGGCCAGACTACATTACTTTGAACATTCCTTAATTCAGCAAGCTTTGCCTGTACTCCGGCCATCAGACGGTGCTGCTTAGGGAATGCTAGTTCACTATCATGTTTGTCCGAGCAAAGCAGACACAGGAAAACAGGTCCACTTTTGGCAGGAAGAGGCAGAAAGTGGGACCGGGGTGGGAAGTCACAGAAACCCTCGCAGAGCCATGCCTGGGGCGAGCACAAGCACATGAGCTTACGCTTCCTACATAGTTTGGGATTATCAGCCTCGCTGTCTCCAGCCACTGGCACGGATACTTAGGACCTGACCGTGCTGGCCGGGTGGTCATGCTATATAACTGATATAAACTAAAGAGTGTGCATACTGGCTGGGCACAGTGGCTTATGTCTGTAATCCTAGCATTTGGGGAAGCTGGAGCTGGAGGATCGCCTGAGGCCGGGAATTTGAGACCAACCTAAGCAACTCAGAGAGACCCTGTCTCTACAAAAAAAAAAAAAAAAAAAATTTAGCCAGACATGTCTGTGCGTGCCTGTAGTCCGAGCTACTCCAGAGGCAGGAGGATTGCCTGAGTCCAGGCATCTGAGGCTATAGTGAGCTATGATGGTGCCACTGCACTTCAGCCTAGGTGACAGAGCAAGACTCTATCTCTAAAATTTAAAAATAAAAAAAGCATGTGTGCTGTCGCTATCTAGTATCTTCTTCTGAATTTGCTTAGGAGGCATCTGAGATTGGATTCCCTAGAAGCAGCTCCTGAGCAAAAGATAGATGGGGAAGGTATTCATCAGAGGAATGCTACATGGAGGAACCAACTAGGTAGTGGGCCAGTAGTGGGCCCCTCCCGAACAAGGAAGGGGAAGAAAACAAGAAAGCCTATGATTTCAGGGAAGTTGCAGCCTCAGCTTGAACCCATGGAAAGCCCTGGCGTATGAATTACATCACAGAGAGTCTTTTCCCATCTTAAGGCAAAGGCACTGGAATTTCCTATCCCTGAACCCTACAGTGATGGGGGAAGGCGAGGAGGTGGTAAATGTCCAGGCACATCCAGCTGTGGTGGCCTCAGGTGCCCCAGAGCAATCCTCTGAAGGCTGCAGGTGCAAGCTTTGACCAGCAGAGCAGGCAGAAGTAAAGCCAGGTGTAGAGAAGTGGTGAGGGGAATACGTGGGTCCTAGGAGGGCACTGTCTATGTCTGCTACAGGGGCAAAAGCACAGAGGTGTTCTCCAATTGCCCCAAGCCCTGCAGGAGCAGACACAGAGGGAAGTGAGGGCTTCCAGTCCCCTGGGCCCCTAATTTCTGAGTAGTTCCCAGATCCCCCACCTCACGCTCTTCCTGTTGTCTGGTCTTTTTCTGGTTCCATGTCTCCAGGCTGCCCGGGTGGACACAGGCTGAATCTTGCTGGGTTCTGTCCTCTTACTCCCCAACCCCAGCCCAGCGCCCCACCAGCGCGCTCCACTCAGCATCCTGATTTTCCCTGGAATGTGCCACTCTGCCACCATTTCCTTTTCAACAGATGGAATATAGCAAGTTTGCCTTCTATATCAATCACGTCACAAATCATTAAGCATATCGACATCTAGCAGAGCCAGCCTGTGTAGTCGCAAAGGGGTCGGGTGTTTTTCCACTGCCTCGTCCTAAACTGTCAGGAGTCCCTCCCACTCCAGGGCCCCAAGCCAGTGGCCCCAACCTGCTCTTTAGCTCCACAGCGTAGCACGGAGGCCATGTGATTTATCTAGATCTTCTGCAGGAACTCTTCCCCAGACCACAGCTTTAATAGCTGATCTTCAGAAGCCAGAGACAGGAGGTCCTGCCAAAGGGCAGTCCAACTCTGAATTCATCCAACAGCAAAAGCTGGTTGCACAGCCACCCAGGGCCTCCACAGGTGCAGGCTCAGCCCATCTTCAAGGAGCTCACACCTTATTCCAAGATCACTTCCTCCCACCACCCCCGTCGGGGCAGGACCACGTTTAATGATCTCATGAGAATCTCAGCGCTTTCTAACCTAGCTCATTATGCCTCACAATAACCCCTTGTAGTTCATATTTTTATCAACATTTTATAGATGAGGCCCAGGGAAGTCCAGTGGCTTGCCCAAGGTCACATAGCTAAAAAGTAGCAGTTGCCAGGCTTCAAACCCAAGTCTGTCTGGCTCTGCAGTCAGCACCATTCTCCATGCAACTATAATATATTCTTTGCCTTTCAGCTGAGGGTCTTCCTCCGTAATTCTGCTCAAAAGTCCTCAATGTAAGTGCTTTGTGATATCTACATTAATCCTCTCTATTTGTTACTTAAACCCACTTCCTCTTCTCTCTTCATTGACAAATGTACAGATGTTTGCTCACCCACTACCTTTCCTCTTCCAGATGCACTTCTAGTGTTTGTTTTTAGCACCCATGGTGGGAGATGGAAGAGGAGAGGAGGGGGTGATCATGAGGTACAGTAGATAAAATAATGTCCCCCCCAAAATGGCACAGAACCCAGCCAGCATCCTGTGCAAATAGTACCCACTTACACAAACCTGAGAGCTATGCCTCCTTAACTTTGTGCCCGAAGTACCTTGCTGGCATTGCCCTGGTCCAGCCCCTGACATGCACGCAGACATGCACATGAGGCGTGATGGCCCGTCTTGTCATCTTCCATCCCTGAGTCCACCTACACAGTTGCCTTAGCTCCACCTTTTCCCTGACCCCTCCCACACACACAGCTTTCCATGCCTCTCTCCCACAACTCACTCCCTCCATGAAGTCATCTCACTTACATGTGACGCCCCCACCTAATCTCTCCCCAACAGCCTCCCCCAACGCCAGTGCACTGGGTCCAAGAGCAGAGAGAATCCCAGTGTTCCTGCAGAAGTCACCATGGAAGAATAATCGTGCTGTGATTTTGAAAAGAAATTGAAATCCCCTCTTTACTGCTTTCTAAATGAACCTTATAATTTTCTCCCTGTCTACAACCTTCCTGTGCACTGGTTCCTCTGTGTCTGTGTGCATGTTGGTGCGAGAGAGAGAGAGTGAGCTCAGTTCCAGCAAGTAGGGCCTCTGGTGGATTCGCGGAAAGGACCCATCACCCAGCAGGATGGAGTGTGAGCTCCGTGGCCAGGAGCCACAGTGCATGAGGCACCCTCTCCCCTGCCCACTTTTGGTCCCTCAGGTCGGAGCCTCCAAAATGGAACCGGCATGATGGAGCGTGAGTGCTCCAGGAGTTTTCCTGGGTTGGATGAGCCCCATTTGTCTGAGGGAACCAGGGCTGGAGGAGAGAAGAGCAGCCCAGAGAGCGGGGCAGCAAGGAGCTCTGGAAAGCAATGGGGGTGTGGATTAAAGGGTGGGAGGAATGTCCCGGGAGGCCAAGAACAAAAGGCGGTCCTAGTGGTAAATTCGCAGAAGGATCTAGAAGAGAAGTGTCAGGCAGGGGCAGGGAAAAAGAGGAGAAGCCAGGGCTCCTGGGCAGCATGAGTGATGGGCACACCTGAGGGGCGTGGCCTATTCAGAAACCCTGACCTGTCCAGGCCTGCTTATCTGTGGAGGGTGGGATTTCAGGACCATTCTTCCCTCAGTAGGGGCAGGGAGAAGTGAACCCAAAGGGTAAGCCAGGGCCATCCCTGTGCTGTGAGGAGTGAGTTGGTCCTTGAGCATCCGGCTCCCTCTGGGGGCAGTGATCTTGGATATTTGGGCTGTGCATCTACCTTTTTTGGCCACCCTAGAGTAGGTAACTAGGATCCAAAGCTGAAAACAAAAAGCATCAAAAACCCTATACCATAAAACATTTGGGCCTTGACCACTGCTTGTGGCTTACTAAGAGGCTAGCCCAAATGCCATGGCTTCTTGCTTTTGTCTGCTGATACGTGGCCCAGAGGCCTAGGGGAGGAGTTGCAGCTCAAAGAGCCTTGTATTAGTCCATTTTCACACTGCTATAAAGAAATACTTGAGACTGGGTAATTTATAAAGGAAACAGGTTTAATTGACTCACAGTTCTGCATGGCTGGGGAGGCCTCAGGAAATTTACAATCATGGCGGAAGGTGAAGTGGAAGCAAGGACCTTCTTTACATGGTGGCAGGAGGGAGAAGAGAGAGCAAAGAGGGAAGAGCCACTTATGAAACCATCAGATCTCCAGAGAATTCACTCACCATCAAGAGAACAGCATGGGGGAAACCACTCCCACCATCCAATCACCTCCCTCCGTGGACATTTGGAGATTACAGGACCCTCCCAGGACATGTAGGGATTACAATCTGAGATGAGATTTGGGTGGGGACACAGATTTGGGTGGGGACACAGTATCAAGACTCATTTAGAGACTAGGGAAACCTACAGGGAGGGAATTCAGAGACCACCCCCATTCTGCAGCAGTAGGCCATTTGCTTAGGCAGCAGACTTGATGAGATGCCTTAAACCGACGTGAACTGGGGAAAGGGCCTGCACGCCCCTTGTTGATGTGGCAAAGTATGGATGAGTCTTCTATGGCTTAAGAGACCCTGCAGAAAGTTGTGGCTTAGGTCATTTTGCTGATAACCCACCTAAGAGGGGAACCTGTGAGGCCAGGGGACCCTGGAAAGGTCCACAATCCCCCCACTTAAAGAGGCTGGAAAGAGTTGAGCTGGAATAGACCCTCCCACTTTGGGGACTCACTAACGCTGATTAGCATTAGCCTGAGAAGCAGCAACACCCAACCGAGAAGACCTCAGTGCTCTGGTAGTACAAGGTACTTCCCCTCCCTCTTCTCAGCTGCACACTGCGGGAGCCTCCAGGAGGGAGGGAGAGCCAGCGTGCCAGAGGGAAGATGTTCCCTCACCCCTGCTCCTCACTCCTGGGGAAACGGGGAGGAAGAGACCACCTCCTGCCCACTCCAGGCCCCAGGCCACAGGGTGTCCCACGCAAGGAAAGGTGAGTTTCAGTCCCATGCAAGATCGGAATCTTAAACTCAATTTATTTAATAATCAAAACTAAGTCATAGAATCTGCTCAAGACGTTGTCAAGGGACAGAAAAGGGAGATTCAACAGAGTACAGTTGAAAAAGTGGCATAAGAAAAAATGTTTAAATAAATATTTCATGTTAGTTTCCAACTGAATGGAGCCTGAATGATAAATCACTTACTCAAAGGACATCTTCCTTAGATAAGCTCAAGTATAAATGTGGGGATGGGGGTGGCATTTTAAGGAGACATAGAACAATAAATAAGGGAGACAGAATCCCACAGAAATTCTAACAGTGGGGCCAAGCTCCCAGACAGGAAAACCTAAGGGCTGTTGGGAAGTCGAGCCTATCTGGTTCTCCACTGAGACCCACGACGCAGCCGAGCTTTGCTGTGGGGTTCAACTCCCGGCTCTGCCACTCTCTAGCTGTGTAAGCTTGGAAAAGACATTAAACCCCCTGTACCTCAGTTTCCTCATCTGTAAAATGGGGGAATAACTCCTCCCCAGGGGTGGTTGTGAGGATTAAATGAATCAATATGATGCGGATCTTAGAGCAGGACCTGACTCTGCATTGTCCCTTTCCTGTGTTCCCCATGCAGCTCAGCTGCTCTCGGAGTCCCTGCAGCTCTCTCTGCTTCTCCCCACTGCGTGCTCACACCCTCACCCTCTCCTGAGCCCTTTTCTGCCTCCCAGCATCTCTTTCTCATCCATAATGGTAATGGTGGCTTTTGACCCGTGGGGGCCCAGACTCTACATCAAGGGCTCTGCTGTCCATGCCGGCTTTTGCTTCTACTTCTGGGCTCCCTGCCTGATGCTTTCTGGATTTCCCAGTTCAGCTTCTCAAGAACAAGACGCTGAATGGCCTGGCCCTCTCCATTTGGGCAGAGCCTTTGAAGCGAATTCTTGACTGAATAGATACAGCCAGAGCTGGAGGAGTCACGTGATATAAAACTCAGTCAGCGAGGGCTGCCCCTGCAACGATGGCTCTGAGCATAGGCAATGGGGGTGCAGTTTCTCTTAGAAGGGGTCTGAGCCAGGCAGGCTCCCTGACTGACACATCTTATACAGACGGAGACTCATTCACTCAGTCTCAGGGTTATAGTGAAGATATACGAAGGAATGGGAAGGGGATTAGGGAGACTCTCTCAAGAGTGATTGTCCAATCCCATCTGTGTGCTCAGGACACTGTGTGACCAAAGGGTCAGGTGAGGTGGTGTGGAGGTAGGGAGGAGAGGGTGGCCATAGCCTGGGGAGCTGGATGAGGAGGCAGATTCAGTGGGGCATAGGAGTCTGCAGCATCCAGCACAGGCTGAGTGCCCTCGTGTGCCAGGTGCCCCTGGAGCTGCCAGAGCTACAGAGGGGATGCAGGTGCCACCTCCCTCCCTCATCATCCCTTTCCTATGCTCCAGCAGCTTGCCTTCCCCCAGTCCTCGCTCCCCACCTGCCACCTACCCCTTCAGCAGATGAGCTCCTGCCTCTCTTCACCAGGCATCCTCACCTGGAACTGCCTTCAGAGCACCCCAACCTCCCTGGACTGCTCCATGTCACTGTCCTCTTATGTAAAGTGTCTCCTGGCACCCCAGACAGCCCCTCAGTCCTTCAGTCCCTTTGTGTCCCACCTGTGTGTCTTAATTTTGTTTGTTTATTTACCTATCAGTCACCCACCTGCTTTAGACTGAGTTCCTTGAAGGCAAGAATCTTGGATCCTTCATCTCATATTCTGGCCCCTAGTAGTAAAAAGAAGCAAACACACAAACAAACAAACCTACCTTTCTGAAATGAAGGAAAGGGCTGAAGTTGTCTGGGAAAGCATCACTGAGGACATGGCACTCAAGGAGAGATGAGATTTGAATTGGCAGAAGCAGGAAAGGGACAGTATTCAAAGGGAGCAAACAATGCAGGCAAGTGTGGGGGTGGAAATGGGGGCAGGGCCAGGTGGGGTCCATGGAACAACAAGACCATGGATGGAAAGAGAGGACGGGGCATACTGAGAGAACCCAGCCTGCTTCCTGACCCTCCCCCTCCTCCCACCCTCTGCCATCTCTTCCTTCTGCTGCTGCTCCTGCCTCCTCACCCTACCTCACCTCACCCCGAAGTCCTCCTGAAGCTGCTGTCCTGATCCCTGCCTAGGATTCGTTGAAAGCCCCGCCTGGATCCAGCTGGTCAGTGTCAGGACTGATGCTGGGAGATTCTCAAGGGAGCCTGAGCTCTAATCCAGCTCTCATCGCAGAGCAAGCCTAGCACTGATGGGCTGTCCTTATCTAGACAGCAACAGAATGGCCCTGGCTGGGAGCCCTGCTGGGACATTCCCTGTCTACTTTGTCCATCCAAGTTCTGGAGGAGCCAGAAGTCTGTTCTCCTCTGGGTGACCCACGCTCCTACCGAGACCTCCAGCTTTGGTCTGGCAGGGTCTTTGGTGCCCCTCCATCTTGCCGATAGTGGACAGCTCATTCCGTCTAAGGCTACTTCACCCCAGACAGGCCAACCAGTTTTGTCGCTGGCCTGGAAGAAGAAAAGTTTAGAGACCTCAAAAGAAGTCTTGCAAACTCCCCCCACTCCCTCCCACTTATTTCAAAAAGATATTTGATGGTGTTTTGCCACATTTCTCATACTATCCTTTTCTGACCCAGCCACTCAGCGAGAGACTCACTGGAGTGAGAGGGGGAAGATGCATATTTATTCAGCTTCGACTTAGGCTCCATGCTTGGTAGCATTATCTCATTTAATCCATCAGTAGGAGGCTCTGAATTCCCTCAGGGGACTCTTTGAACTCTGGATACTTTCAAAGAAGTCCTGGGATTTCAGAGGTTTGGAGAAAGCTTCCATGTGCCCTGGTGTTCCCTCCTCATTCCTATCCCTGCTGCTTTCCCGAGCACTGATCCTCAGCTCTCACTGGAGAGGGGTTTTGGTAATCACTTGCCCAGGCCCCGTCCCTATAGACAGGGATTGGGTAAGTCTGGGGTTGGCCAGGGAACCCCAGGCGATTCTGATAAATACCAGAGTTTGAGAACCTCTGTTACAGCAGGTCTAAGAAAGCCACCATAGTGGCCTCTTCATCCCACCTTTCCTTGAACAGATGGGGTCAGAGAGAAGTGACTTGCTGTAGGCCACATGGTGCAGAAGGCTGGCCTAAAGGCTAGTCCTTCTGGCTTCCTGAGCTCCTGCACAGCCTCCGCTTGTCCCTCGCTGGCCCTCAGGGGAGAGGTAAAATGGCCCAGCTAGTGCCTGGGCCCTTTAACCCTTCTGCAGCCTGCCTCCTTCTCTCTCCCCATCCACACTCTCCCCACCTGGCCTCAGCCCCAGGCTGCTGCAGAGCCAAGCAGAAAGCAGTTTCCTAGTTCTACAGCAGCCTTTATCGCACTGCATTGTAATTGCTTGTTTACCTGCTGGCTCACCACAGACTGCAATGCCAGGAGAGGAGCTCTATCTCACTCTCTGTGTCCCCAGAGCCCAGCACTGGGCCTAGCTGAGCAGAAGGAGCTCAAATAATACATTATTTGTTGATGTACAGTGTTCTGTTGAGGCACTAGGTTAGTGGCTTCGCTACTTACTCTTTTCAGGATATTTGCTGTTTTTAAGGGTGATGCCTGACTCAAAGGTATAGCATGCGACCAGTGGGATTGTAGGCTTTGTGGTCAGAGGAGTCTTTCTGGCACCTCTCAAATCCCCAGTGTTTAGAGTTCCGCATGCTCCAAGAGAGGTTGAGTCTGGTCCCGCCCTCTGGGCCACACCATTCAGAGGTGCCCTGAGACCTTTTGACTTCCCAGAGAGGGATCGCCAGGCCTCTCCATTTCTTTCTCTGATGATTCCATGTGGCTCTCCTTGACTGAGGAGTTGGCTCACCTTGGCTCAGCTCATCCCTCCCCCTGTCAGCTGAAAACAAAGCCCCAGGCTCCATTCATTTGTGATTCTGCAGCTTGTGAATTTCTAGATTATGGGCAAAGCCAGGGAATCTGACAGTCTCATTTAGCAGCCTCTCTCAGACCCCGGCCAGGCTAGTGGCCACTCTGGCTGGGGTCTCAGAGAACCAAGTTCACTTCCTGGCGTTTTGAACGGGTGAGCGTATGAGTGCATCTCACTGGCTCCTTCCTTCTGCAGATAATCCTGCAGGCCATCGAGCTTCCCATCGCAAGAGAGGGGCTTTGTTCAGGATACAGTGACAGGCAGGTGGCTGGCATTGGAAGCCTTTTGAGTGATCTTCTGTCACTCAGCCAAGCCACCCCCTCACAGCAGCTGGACTCATAAACAAGAGGGGAGCAGGCAGACAGGAGAGGGATATCGGCTTTGATCCCAGGCTATACGAGTGGAAAAGGCTGTGGAGCTGTTTCTGAGTGACTGATTCACTAGCAAAGGTACAAGTAAGAAAGGAAATGAGAAGAGCCACTTCCTGGGCTGTGTTCTGCCTTGGGACTCACACACAATCCAGCAGGGCCCAAAGCCCCCATGGCACCTGCTGACTGAATATCCCTCCTTCCTGGCTCTTTCTGTGTCCCCGGAGGGTGGGAGTTACTGTCCAGCCCACTTCCTCCTCTTCTTCTCAGGGAACCCTCAGAGTCTTTCTGCCCTGCCTCAGTTCCAACAGAGAGCATTTGGGATTCCAGGACCTGAGACCCTCACATTCCTGGATCTCATGGACAGACCAGCCAGTGTTCCAAGAGCCACAGTTGCATACAGCTTCCCCACATCATGGCTTCCATTCCCCCTCCACCCTGAGGCAGATTACTCTCCTCTTGGATACCTGAGGCACCTGAGACTCAGAACAGTTAAGAGACTTGCCCAGCATCTGTGCAAGCAGCAATGCCAGGAATCAGATCAGATCTGTTTGAGTGTTCACCAGTTATTCGCCTCCGTGTAACCAGAGACCCACACACAGGCCAGCCCTGAGAGAAAACTGGGAAGCCAGCTCCCTCCTCTTCCTCCTCTAGGCTCCTGATGCCCCCAGGAAGGTGTAAAGAGGGCAGGAGTCACCTCAAATCTTTTCTAGAATAAGATGGAGCATGAAGAAAGACACAAGCAAGCATTAAGTGTCTAAAAAAAAAAAAAAAGTTGAGGACATTATTCATGAGCCTAACAAAGGTGTTGAAGTTCATCTTTGAGGGTTGGATAGTTGTGGTTAGAAGCCTGACTTTTTCTTCCCTCTCAATTTTTTACTACCAAAAATGCAGGCATACAGGAAAGCTCAAATAATAACACATTGATAGCCCATATACTCACAATCTACAATTAACATTTTTGCTTTATCTCTGTGTTTTTCTAGACCACTTGGGTATAAGTTGCAGACATCAAGGCTCTACATACCTAAGTATTTCAACCTGTTTCTTTTAAAAATAAGGACAGTCTTTACCATAACCGAAACACCATTATCATACCTAAGAAAAATTAACAATAATTTCCTAACATCATCTAATATCTAGTCCCCAAACTTCTGTAATTGTCTCAGAAATATCTTTTACAGTTATTTTGTAATGCCAGACTTCCATCAAAGGGCATGCATTTCATTTGATTGTTATGTCTGTTTAGTCTCTTCTACCTGAAACAGTCTCCCCACCCCTTTCTTTGGTCATACTATTGACTTTTTTTTTTTTTTTTAATCAAGTTGGTCGTCTTGTAGAATGTCCTACTTTCCAGGCTTGTCTGATCACTTCCTTTTGGTGCTATTCAATTTGTCACTTTACTCCCTGTAATTCCTGTAAACTGGACATTAGATCTCCAGCTTGATTCAATTAGAGTTAAAGATTTTTGGTAAGAATGTTCTGTAGCAGGCCGCTTCTACGACAGCCCCAGTGATCCCACCTCAAGGGTATTCACATTCTTACTCTAGAGGAATGTGGGCTGGATTCTGCAACAGGCTTCTAATGAATAGAATATGGCAGAAGTAATGGGATGTCAGTTCTGAGATTAGGTTACTAAAACACTGGCTTTTGTCTCACGTGTTCTCTCTCATGCTCTCTTGGATCTCTAGACCTGGGAGAAGCAGCAGCCCGGGGAGAGGCTCAACTCGCAGGGTACTGAGGCCCACCAACAGCCATGTGTATGAGCTTGGAAGCACATCTCCCCAACCCATCCCAGTCGAGCCTGCAGATGAGACCTCAGCTGCAGCTGACAACTCGATTACAACCTCCTGAGAGACCTGGAGCCAAAAGCACCTTGCTGAGCTGTGCCTGTATTTCTGACCCACAGAAACTCTGAGGTAATAAATATTTGTTGTTTTAAGCCACTACGTTTTGGGGCATTTGCTCTGCTTAGCTATGAAATAAGTTGTGCCCCTCCCCTAAATTCATATATTGAAGTCCTAATCCCCAAGTGACTGTATTTGGAGATAGGGTCTTTAGGAGGTAAACAAGCCTAAATGAGGTCATAAGGGTGAGGCCCTGCTATGGTTTGGATGTTTGTCCCCTCCAAACTCCATGTTGAAATTTGATCTCCAGCATTGAAGGAGGGGCCTAATGGGAGGTATTTGGGTCATGGGGGCAGATACCTCATTAATAGATTAATATGCTGTCTTGGGATGAGTGAGCTCTCACTCTATTAGTTCCCATGAGATCTGGTTGTTTAAAAGAACCCGGCACCTTCCCCCTCTCACTCTTGCTTCCCCTCTTGCCATGTGATCTCTGCACACACCAACTCCCTTTCATCCTCCCATAAGTTAAAGCAGCCTAAGTCCCTCACCAGATGAAGATGCCCAATTTTGAACTTTCCAGCCATTAAATTGTAAGCCATACAACCCCTTTTCCTTTATTTTTTTTTTTTTTTTTTTTTTGAGGCTGAGTCTTGCTCTGTCGCCCAGGCTGGAGTGCAGTGGCCAGATCTCAGCTCACAGCAAGCTCCGCCTCCCGGGTTCCCGCCATTCTCCTGCCTCAGCCTCCCGAGTAGCTGGGACTACAGGCGCCCGCCACCTCGCCCGGCTAGTTTTTTGTATTTTTAGTAGAGACGGGGTTTCACTGTGTTCGCCAGGATGGTCTCGATCTCCTGACCTTGTGATCCGCCCGTCTCGGCCTCCCAAAGTGCTGGGATTACAGGCTTGAGCCACCGCGCCCGGCCACCCCTTTTCCTTTATAAGTTACCCAGAATCAGGTATTTCTTATTAGCAACAAAAAACAGACTAAGACAAGCCCTAATTTGAAAGAAACTGTGGGCTTATAAGAAAAGGAAGATTTCTATCTATCTATCTATCTATCTATCTATCTATCTATCTATCTATCTTCTCTCTCTCTCTCTGTCTCTCTGTCTCTCTCTCTCTCTCTCTCTCTGCTCTGTGAGGATACAGGGAGAAGGTGGCATTTGCCAGCCAGAAAGAGAGCCCACACCAGAAACCAAATTGGCTGGCACCTTGATCTTGGACATCCCAGACTACATAACTATAAGAAAATAAATTTCTGTTATTTAAGCCCCCAGTCTATGGTATTTTGTCATGACAGTCTAAAAAGACTAATACATGTGTCAATAGATAAGTAGTACAACTTCACAGGCGATGCTATAAACTACATATTGCATCACATCCAAAGGCACATAATGCCAGGCTGTCCCATTAATTGTTATCACTTGGTTAAGGTGGCCCCTGCCATATCTGGCCCTGAAAAGGTTCATTTTCCCTTTGACAGTCACCAAGTAATCTGTGAAACAATACATTGGCCCCTAGAATATCTTATTCTCCAACAACTTTTCACTTGATGCATTGAACATTTACTGATGATCTTTGCCTTAATCAATTATTTCTTTCAATTTAACAAAATGATTATTTTTCTAATTCTACCATTATGTCCATATTTATTGACTAGTGTTTTTCACAAAGAGGAGTTTTCTGTTATCAACAGGAATTAACTACATTGCCTCCTGAAAAGGACAGGCAAATGCCTGGTTCTTTCTTTTTAATTACTAATTTCCTGAATAAGGAACTGGTTCAATAATCACCTTCAATGATGGTAAATGAGTTTCCCTCTCTCTTCTCATCTGGTTTTTATCTATCTATGTCTTATTGTTATACTCTGCTGGATATTTGTTCAATGACTTACAATAAATTCTACTTCATATTCTTTTTAATGCTCAGATTGTTCCAGTTTTTGCCCGTGGAAGCCCCTCCAAGCTGGAGAAGCTCTACTTTAAATTCCAGGCCCCTAAGGAAAGGTTTGCAAGAGGGCTGTCTCCAGTAAACCATCCCCACCACCCTTAGAAACTCCTGCTACACACCATGGATGAGGGACGTGAAGGGAAAGGGTGATGAGACACAATGCGGGAGGAGTCACTTGAATAGTTATTCTATTTCGAGAATGAGGTATACCAGAAAAAGCAAGTGAACATCCAAACTCCTGTGCTCTGGTTCTGGTGGCCTTAACCAATTTACTCTGTGTCATTAAGGCCTATGACCTGGGCTCTCTGTGCCTCACATGCAGATTTGCTGTGGGGCTTGGTACAGACATTACATGTGGTAGAAGACAGAGAGTCCCACAAACGTGTCAGATGGCATGCTCAGGGCCTGTGCCCCAAGCCATGTACCAAGAGGAAGACAAGGAGGTGGGGAAGAAGGACCCAGGTGTCCAAAATGCCTTTTCACAGCTGAGGCCTGTTAATTAGGAGAAAATTGTAAACACCTCAACACTGCAGCATGGGAGGGAGGAAGAAATTGGTCTGAGAAAGCTCCCAAGCTCCCCTGAGGAGGCAGGGATGGTAAACTCAGGTTCCTTTAATCCATTTCAGCCTCTGAATCTCCAGGCCTGCCCCCTATATCTACAGCCCAGAATGGGTGACATTAACCAGTGCATCTGAATGATGTAGAGGAAAACTGGCTTTGATGTGCATATAAACCCAGTGCCCAGGTCATGCCTGTTCTCCACTGGCAATGGGCTGAGCAGAGCTGAGTTCTCAGTTAACTTCCCCAGCCCTCCCTCCTGCCTAACTCCATTCCCACCCCTGACTTGAACTTCCTAAAGGCAGTGAGTGAGATTAAAGGCTTGATCAATGAAAACTGTTATGATTGTTTACTCCTGAGCCTTCTGATGTTATTGCATTGCAAGAATGCTGTCTGGGCCTCCACCAGGAATAATAACACAACCTTCCTTCCAGTTTGGGAGGCATTGGAGGCTCCTTACCCATGATCACTCCTATTCTTTCCTCTACTCAGGCCCAGCTTACCCCATCCCCACCAACCTCCCCTCCCCATCCCTTTTGTTCTCGCCATTGAGACTGGATGTTAAGATTCTCTACAAGCCCATGGGTTCAGCATTTCACATCTCTCTTATGAAAACAGTGAAGCTGCATCTCAGTGAGGTATTTTCTCACTCCACCACCCCAGGCCTATGGTAGAGCAAAGAATGGATAATGTGTAACAGCCTAAGAGAAACTCAGGTGTGCAACAGAGATGCTGGGTATCCTTCCACTATTAACGTCTCTCAGCAAAGGGGCCTCCCTGTGTGTGTCCTGCCTCTGCTAGGCTTGGCCTGATTTGTCTGTCCTAAGAATGTTCACACCAATTGTTTAGCAACAGCAGGCAGAAATCACTGTAGGGAAAACAGCTGTCACCAGACCCTCTCAGCATTCCCAGGTGCCTGGAAGTGTTTCCCTGCACGCTTCCTCCACTGGGGCACATGCAACACACACATGCACATGTCTCTCCATCCTCTCAGAGGACCCTCTCATGTCGACTTCTCCCTCACAACCCCCACTCACACAGCCCTCTCCTACCTGCCAGCCCTCAGCTGACTTGAGAAAGTCAGGTTAACTTCTCAGACTGGCCTCTACTTGCCAGTGACTATGCTGGGGCATTGCAAGCCACTGATGCTCAGCTGTGCAGCCTCACAGCTGAGGGCAAGCACTCCTGGCCTCTATTCAGTTCAACAGACATTACCCAGTGTTATAGACTGAACTGTGCCTGCTCCCCCACTAGCCCCAAATTCATATGTCGAAGCCCTAACCCCCAATGTGACTATATTTGGAAACAGGGGCTTTAGAGAGCTCATGAAGGTAAAATGAGGTCACAGGATATGGCTCTAGTCCAATAGGACTGGTGTTCTTAAGAGAAGAGGTAGAAACACCAGGAATAAGTGCACACAGAAGAAAGGCCATGTGAAGACACAGCAAGAAGGTGACCGTTTCCAAGCCCAAGAGAGAGGCCTCAGGAGAAACCAACATTGCTAACACCTTGATCTTGGACTTCCAGCCTCCAGAACTATAAAAAAATAAATTTATGTTGTTTAAGCCACTCATTCTGTGCTATTTTGTTGTGGCAGCCCCAGCCAACTAATACACCTAGACTTACCTACCTTTACCCAGACCCTTAAGAGATGAGAGATATGAAGATGAATACGGCATGACTTCTGTCCTCAGGGGTTTAAAATATAATAAGAGGATATCAATCAATGGAATAGAATCGAGAATCCAGAAATAAACCCTCACATTTAAGGTCAATAACAAGCATTCTAAGATAATTCAATGGCAAAAGAATAGTCTTTTCAACAAATGGTACTGGAACAACTGGATATTCACATGCAAAAGAATGAAGTCAGATCACTACCTCACACCATATACAAAAATTAACTCAAAATGGATTAAAGATATAAACATAAGAGCTAAAACTGTAAGACCCAGAAGAAAACAATAGGATAAATATTTGTGACCTTGGGTTAGACAATGGTTCCTAGAACAAACAACAAATGAAAAAAGCAGATACATTAGGCATCAACAATTCAAAACTTTTGTACTTCAAATGACACCAACAAGAAAGTACGAAGACAACTCACAGAATACAAGAAACTCTTTGCAAATTATATATCTGACAAGGGACTTGTATCTGGAGTATATAAAGAGCCATTACGACTCAATAATAAAAAGACAAATGGCCCAATTTTAAAATGAGCATAGGCTCCAAATATACAGTTCTCCAAAGAAGATATACATATATGGCTAATAAGCACATGAAAAGATGCTCAGTATCATTAGTCATCAGAAAAATACAAATGAAAACCACAACCAAATACAACTTCACACCCACTGAGATGACTATAACCAAAAAGAAAGATAGTAACAAGTGTTTGCAAGGATATGGAGAAATTGTAGCCCTTGTATATTGCTGGTGGGAGTGTAAAATGGTGCAGCCACTTGGAAAAGCTGTCTGGTTGTTCATCAAATGGTTAGACAAAGTTACAATACAATCTGGAAATTCCACTCTGAAGTGTTTATGCAAGAGAGTTGAAAGCATATGTCCAAAAATGCTTATTCAGAAGGGTTCATAGCAGCATTATTCATAAGAGCCAAAATGTGTAAACAACTGATGAATGTTCATCAACTGATGAATGAACAAATAAAATGTGATGTATCCATATAATGGAATATTATTCAGTAATAAAAGGAAATGAAGTACTGATACATGCTACGACATGGATAAACCTTGAAAACATTATGCTAAGTGAAAGAAACCAGTCACAATGGATCACATAATGTATGATTCCTTTTAAATGAAATGTCCAGAATAGATAAATCCATAGAGATAGAAAGTAGATTAGTGGTTGCCTAAAGCTGGAGTGTGGGGTGAGGAGGTATGTGGGGTAGTGGCTAAAGGTATGGAATTTCTTTTGGGCATGAAGAAAATGTCTAAAACTGATTATAGTGATCTTTGCATGGCTCTATGAATACACTAAAATTCTTTAAATTGTACCTTTTAGGGGTGTGAATTTTTTGGCATATGAAATATGCCTCAATTAAGCTGTTAAAAATATAATAGGGAGACTTTTGCTTTGGAGAAGATAGAGTAGATATACTTCTCCCTATTCCTCTCACTAAGTACCACTGAAAACCCTGTACATTACATATAAAACCAGCATTAAAAGACCTGCAAGATGGGAAGAAGAAGACAGCTGTATTAGCTTGTTCTTGCATTGTTCTTGCATTGTTATGAAGAAATACTCGAGGCTGCGTAATTTATGAAGAAAAGTGATTTATTTTGACTTGCAATTCTACAGGCTGTACAGGAAGCATGGTGCCAGCAACTGCTTCTTGTAAGGCCCTCAGGAAGCTTCCAATCATAACAGAAGGCAAAGGGGGAGGAGGCACATGACATCGTGAGAGCAGGAGCAAGAAAGCAAAAGAGGGGAGGTCCCAGACTTTTAAACAACCAGATCTCTTGTGAACTAACTGAGTAAGAGCTCACTTTTCACCAAGGAGATGATGCTAAATTATTCATGAGGAATTCACCCTCATGATCCAGTCACCTCCCACCAGACCTCACCTCCAACACAAGGACGCACATTTCAATATGAGATTTGGAGGGGACGAACATCCAAATCATATCATTTCACCCACCTACCTCCCAAATCTCATGTCCTTCTCACATTTCAAAATACAATCATGCCTTTTCAATAGTTCCCCCAAGGTATTAACTCCTTCCAGCATTAACTCCAAAGTCCCAAGTCCAAAGTCTCATCTGGAGATGAATGCCTTCCATCTAATAGCCTGTGAAATTAAAAAACAAAAGTTATTTACTTCCAAGATACAATGGTATACAATCTAACTCCAAAAGAGAAATTGGGTATGCATTCTAAGTCCAAAAGAGAAAAATTAGCCAAAAGAAAGGGGCAACAGTCTGAAACCCAACAGGGCCGTCATTAATGCTAAAGCTCCAAAATCTTCTCCTTTGACTCCATGTCCCACATCCATGGCATACTGGTGTAAGGGAGTGTCTCTCAAGACTCTGGGCAGCGTCACCCCTGTGACTTTGCAGGGTGTAGCCTCATGGCTGATCTCGTGGGTTGAAGTTGAATGCCTGCAGGTTTTCTAAGCTCAGGATGCAAGCTCTCAGTGGATCTACCATTCTCAGGTCTAGAAGGCAGCAGCCTCCTTCCCACACCTCCACTAGGCAGTGCCCTATTGGGAACTCTGTACGGAGGCTCCAACTCCACATTTCCCCTTGGCATTGCCCATGTAGAGTATCTCTCTAGGGGCTCTGCCTTTACAGCAAGTTTCTGCCTAGACACCCAGGCTGTCCAATACAACTCTGAAATCTAGTGGGGATCTGCCGAGCCTCCTTCATACTTGCATTCTGTGCAACTGCAGATTTAACACCATAGGGAAGCTGCCAAGGCTTATGACTTGTGCCCTCTGGAGCAGTGACCTGAGCTGTACCTGAGGTCCTTTGAGCCACAGCTGTAGCTACAGTGGCTGGGATTCAGGGAGTGGTGTCTTGAGGCTGCACAGGACAGCAGGGCCCTTGGCCTGGCCCACAAAATCATCCTTTCCTCCTAGCCTCTGGTGATGGGAGGGGCTGCCTCAAAGATTTCTGAAATGCTTTCAAGGCCTTTTTCCCATTGTCTTGGATATTAACATTTGGCTGTCTTTTAGTCACACAACTCTCTCTAGCAAGTGTTACTCTGCAACGCATCTGTATTCCTCTCCTGAAAACACTTTTTCTTTCTCTGCGACATGGACAGCCTGCAAATTTTCCAAAGTTTTATGCTTCACTTCCCTTTTAAATATAAGTTCCAACTCTAAGTCATTTCTTTGTTCCCATATCTGGTCATAGGCTGTAAGAAACAGCTGGGACACTTTTTGAATGCTTTGCTGATTGGAAATTTCCTCTGCCAGGTACCCTATCTCATCATTCTTAGGTTCCAACTTCCACAGATCCCTAGGGCCTGGACACATTGCAGCCAAGCTCTTTGCTAAGGTGTAACATGGGTGAACTTTGCTCCATTTCCCAATAATTTCCTCATTTGTATTTGAGACATCATCATCCTACCCTTCACTGTCCATATTTCCATCAGCATTTTGGTCACAACATTTAACAAGTCTCTAAGAAGTTCCAAACCTTTCCTCATCTCCCTGTCTTCTTGGGAGCCCTCCAAACTCTCCCAGTCTCTGCTCATTTCCCAGTTCCAAAGCCACTTCCACATTTTCTGGTATCTTTATAACAGCACCCTACTCCTCAGTACCAATTTTTTTATTAACTCATTGTTGCATTGCTATAAAGAAATACCCAAGACTGGGTAATTTATAAGGAAAACTGGTTTACTTTGGCTCGCAGTTCGCAGGCTGCACAGAAAGTGTGGGTCCAACATTTGCTTCTGGTGAGGGCCTCTGGAAGCTTCCAATCATGGCAGGAAGTGAAGGGGAGCAGGCACATCACATGATGAGAGTGGGAGCAAGAGACTGGGGTCACGGAGGTCCCAGGCTTTTAAACAACCTGATCTCATGTGAAATAATTGAGTGAGAACTCCCTTATCACCATGGGGATGATGTTAAACCATGCATGAGGGATCTGTCTTCATGACCCAATCACCTCCCACCAGGCCCTGCCTCCAACATTGGGAATCACATTTCAGCATGAGATTTGGAGAGGCAAACACTCAAGCCATATCATATCAACAGCCTTGAGAAGGACCTCAGAACCTCAGGAAGGACATAGTGGGGAGCTACCTGGGGTTGTTTTTTTGCCTCATATATCCCTAACTTTTAGCTGAAGAAGCTGGCAACCTGAAAATGCCAACAGGTACAGAAAAATAAAGGCCCCAACAAAAGCCTACTCTCTCCAGTAAGACAGAAGACAGATAACTTTTATCCAATAACAGCTCCACTTCAGTAAAACACCACAGAAAAAACTGTGGCTCCCACATCCACTCATGTCAGCAAAGAGCAAGTGAGGACCCTAGACTTCAATGCTGTGAGGCTGTAACGAGGCCCCTCAACACCCCTGAAGTTGCTGAAGTTGTGTCACAGAAGTCCGTGGAGGGAGCTTAGACTAATTCTGCCAAGCAGTAGCAAGCCCCCAGAATCATCATGCAATGTTATTGGAGACGACCTGGTAAGCATGGACTTCCATTCCTACCCAACAGTAAAAAGCCTTTCCCTCTAGGGAAAAGGTGCCAGAGGAGGTCTAGTGGTGAGTCATAACTGTTACTGTTACCTGTTAGTAAAAAGACCATACCCACCATGGTGTCAATGGAGACCAGCTGGGGACCTGGAAATTCTATCCCTGCCTAGCAAAACGAGGAACCTTCCCCACTCCCATCCCAAATCAGACATCAACAAAGACTGAGTGGGGAACCTGGACTTCTACCTCAGAGAAACAGAAAGTTTAATATCCAGAATCTCGTAATATGAAAATGTCCAGGTTTCAATTGAAATCGCTTATTATACCAAGATCCAGGATAATCTCAAACTGAAGGGAAAAAAGATAATCAACAAATGCCAACACTGAGATAATAGAGATGTTAGAATTATAAGACAAAGATTTTAAAGTAGTCATGATGAAAATGCTTTAATGAGCAATTATGAACACACTTAAAACAAATGGAAAAATAGAAAGTGTCAGCAGAGAAATAGAAGATAAAAAGAAGAACCAAATGAAAATTTTTGAACAGAAAAATACAGTAACCAAAATAGAAAGCTCAATGGGTAGACTCAACAGAAGAATGCAGGGGACAGGGGAATGAATTGATAAACTGGAAGACAGAAATTACCCATTGTGAAACACAGAGAAAATAGATTGAAACAAACAAGGAAAATTTACAGAGCCTCAGGGACCTGTGGGACTATACAAAAAAAATCTAACATTCAAGGCATCAAAGTTTCAGAAGGAGAGAAGAAAGTAGACAAGGCTGAAAAGTACTCAAAGAAATAATGGTTGAAAACTTCCCAAATTAAGCAAGAAACATCAACCTACACATTCAAGAACTCCACACAGGATAAACTCAAGGAAATCCACATGACAACACATCACAATTAAATTTCTGAAAACTAAAGACAAAAAGAAAAATATTGAAAGTGACAAGAAAAAAGAGTTACTTTACATATAGGGTAAAACAATTTTAATTATAGCAGATTTCTCATCAGAAACAATGGAGGCCAGAAGGAAATAGGGCAATATTTTTCAAGTGCTGGAAGAAAAGAACTGCAACCCAGAATAATATAGCAAAAGTTATTTTTCAGGAACAAAGGAGAAATCAAGACATTCTCAAATAAAGAAAAACTAAAAGAATTTGTCATAAGCAGACCTACCCTAAAAGAATAGCTAAAGGAAGTCCTCTAGAAAGAAAGGAAAAGATAAAAGAAGAAATCTTATTCTTCTTTTAAGAAAGCCAGGAAGAAAGAAAGAGCATAGTAAGCAAAACTATGGGTAGATAGGCTTTCCTTTTTCTCTTGAGTTTTGTAAATTATGTTTTATGATTGAAGCAAAGATTATCACACTGTCTAATGTGGTTCTAAATGTATGAAGAGAAAGTATTTAACACAACTATCTTATAAATAAGGAAGAGTAAACTGATGTAAATCTACATTTATAGATCATTTCAATTAGCAAAAGTAGAAAACACATTTTTTTCCAAGTGACCATAGAGTATATATCAAGATAGACCATATTTTAGCCCATAGGATGAAGTTAACAGAATTAATTAGAACATAATTTAAAAGAGTTAAACTCACACAGTGTGTTTTCCAACCATGATGAAATCAAAATAGAAATAAAAACAGATAATAGGAAAATCTTCAAACATTTGGAAACTAAACAACACACTTCAAATAATACATAGGCCAAGAAAGACATCTTGAGGTAAATGGTTGTGTTTTTTTCTTTTGTTTTTTGTTTTGGCACAATTTCAGCTCACTGCAGCCTCCGCCTCCTGGGCTCAAGCAATCCCCTGAACTTAGCCTCTTGAGTAGCTGGGACTATAGGCGTACACAACCATGCCCAGCTAATTTTTGTATTTTTGTAGAGATGGAGTTTTGTCATGTTGCCCAGACTGGTCTCGAACTCCTGAGCTCAAGCAATCTGCCTGTCTCGGCCTCCCAAAGTTCTGGGATCGTAGGCATGAGCCACCATACCCAGCCTCAAGGTAAATTTTTTAAAAATGCATTGAAGTGAATGAAAATGAAACTACAGTATATAAAAACTTGTGGGATGCAGTCAAAGCACCACTGAGAGGAAAATGCATAGCACTAAAAGCATATATTACAAAATAGGAAAAGTCTCAAATCAATAATCTAATCTCTGATTCAAGAATCTAGAAAAAGAAAAGCAAAATAAACCCAAGGAAGAAGAAAAATGAGAATAATGCAGATAGGAGCAGAATCAGTAACACTGAAAAGAGAAAAATAATACAGAAAATCAATGAAACAAAGAGCCGGTACTTTGACAAAAAGAGAGGGAGAGAGAGAGAAGTCACAAATTGCCAATATCAGAAATGAAACAGGAGCTATTAGTAGAAACTCTATAGACATCAAAAGAATAATAAGGTACTCCACAACAGTTCTACACACATAAATTTGACAACTTAGACAGAATGGCTCAATTTCTTGGAAAACACAAGCTACCACAACTCAAACAATAAGAAATGGAATTTCATTTGAATAGTTCCATAACTATCAAGGAAGTTGAGTTCACAATTTTAAAACTCCCAAAAAAAGAAATCTCAATGCCAAGATGGCTTCACTGGATAATTCTACCAAATGTTTAAGCAAGAATTAACACCAGTTCTATACAATCTCTTCCAGAAAATAGATGAGGAAGGCATACTTTCCAATTTTTCTTTTTCTTTTTTCTTTCTTTTTTTTTTTTTTTTTCTTTTTTGAGATGGAGTCTTACTCTGTCATGCAGGCTGGAGTACAGTGGTGCAATCTCAGCTTACTGCAACCTCCGCCTCTCAGATTCAAGCGATTCTCCTGCTTCAGCCTCCTGAGTAGCTGGGGCTACAGGCGCGTGCCACCATGCCTAGCTAATTTTTGTATTTTTAGTAGAGACAGGGTTTCACCATGTTGGCCAGACTGGTCTTGAACTCCTTACCTCAAGTGATCCACCTGCCTCAGCCTCCCAAATTGCTGGGATTATAGGCATGAGCCACCACACTCAGCTCCCAATTTATCTTTCAAAGCTCAGATTATCCTGATGTCAAAATCAGATACAGGATAAAAATAAGAAACTATAAGCCAATATTCTTCATGAGTAGATGTAAAATTCCTTAACAAAATATTAGCAAATTTAATTTGGCAACATATAGAAGGAATTATATTATACCACAAACAGAGCATATTCTAGAGATGAAAAATTGGTTCAATGTTTTGACAATCAATCAATGTAATCCACCATATTAACAAACTAAAGAAGAAAAATCGGATAATTATATCAATCAATGCAGAAAAGCATCTGATAAAATTCAATATCTGTTTTTAAAAACTCAGAAAAATAGAAATGAAGGGGAACTTTCTCAAGTTGATAAAGAGCATCCACCAAAGAACCAACAGTTGACATGTTTAGTTACGGAAGACTGAGTTCATACTAAAGTTAAACATCAAACTTAACACCAAAATTTAAAAATATAATACTATTTTCGGTCACTCAAAAAATTAATTACTTAACTGTGAATCCAACAAAACATGCATAGAACTTATATGTTGAAAACTACATAATGCTGATGAAAGAAATCAAAGATCCAAGTAAATGGAAAGCCATGTGGTGTTCATGGATTGGAAAATGCAGCATAGTAAAGATTCAACTCTTCCCAACTAAAACAATTTTGAAAAATAAAGTGGGAAGAATCAGCCTACCCAATTTTAAGATTTACTATATAGCTACAATAATTAAGACTGTGTGGTATTTGGAGAGTCACACACATCTAGATATACAAAACAAATAGAGAACCCATAATTAGACCCACACATATTTCCCCAACTGATTTTCACAAAAATGTAAAAGAAATTCAATGGAGTAAAGATAAACTTTTTAGCAAATTGTGCTGGAGCAATTGGCATCCACAGGCCAAAAAAAAAAAGAAAAGAAAAGAAAAACCCACCTTGAGCTAAGTCAAACGGTTTGTACCATCATTAGCTCAAAATGGATCATGGACTTAACACAGTTTTTACAGTAATTTACTCAAAATGGATTAGGGACTTAAATGAAAAGTGTAAAAATATAAAAAGTTTAGAAAATAACACAGAAGAAAATCTCTAGGATCTAGGGTTAAGCAAGAAGCTCTTAGACTTAACACCAAAAGCACAGCCCATAAAAAGAAAAATCAATACATTGAACTTCACCAAAATTAAAACTTTTTCTCCATGAAAGACACTGTTAGGAGGGTGAAAAGACAAGCTACAAGAGTGGGAAAAATACCTGCAAACCATGTATCAGACAAAAGACTAGCATCTAGAATATATAAAGAATTC
Organism: Trachypithecus francoisi; assembly: GCF_009764315.1. Taxonomy (NCBI): domain Eukaryota; kingdom Metazoa; phylum Chordata; class Mammalia; order Primates; family Cercopithecidae; genus Trachypithecus; species Trachypithecus francoisi. The sequence continues at coordinate 108,402,918 of NW_022681473.1, forward strand.
TCAAAACTCAATAGTAAAGAAGAAAGCAAACAATCAAATTAAATGTCACCTTGACTAAACTGAGTTCTTGATTACATTGTGGTTTAAAAAAAAAAAAAAAAAAAGCAAACAATTCAATTAGAACATGAGCAAAGACACGAAGAGATATTTCACCAAGGAAGATATATTAATGGCAAATAAGCACATGAAAAGATGATCAACATCATTAGCCATTAGGGAAATACAAATCAGAACCAATAACAACAAGATGCTACAACATACCTATCGGAGTGGGTAAAACAAACAATAGTGCCAATACCAAATGCTTTCAAAGATACAGAAAAACTGCACTCATACATCGCTGGTGGGATTGTAAAATGATATAGCCACTCTGGTAAACAGTTTGGCAGTTTCGTTAAAGGAGAAAAGAAACTAAACTAAACTAAAACTGCAACTATCACATAACCTATAATTGAACTCCTGGGCATTTATCCCAGAGAAATAAAAACTCTGTTCACACAAAAACCTGTACATGAATGCTATAGCAGCTTCATTCATAATAGCCAAAACCTAGCAACAGTGCAGATGTCCCTCAATCAGTGAATAGTTAAACAAACTGTGGTAAGTCCATTTCATGGAATATTTCTCAGCAATAAAAAGGGAACAAGCTCTGGGTAGATGCAACAATTTGGAGAATTATGCTGAGTGATGAAAGCCAATCCCAAAAGATTACATACTGTATGATTCCACTTATATGACATTCTTGAAGAGACAAAATTGTAGAAATGCAGAACAGATTAGGGGTTGCTAGGAATAGAGAGGGGAATGGGAGAGAGGTGGGTGTGGCTACCCAAAGGCAGCACGAGGGACATTTGTGGGCCTGGAAATGTTCTGTATCTGAACTGTATCAACATCAGTAACCTGGTTGATGCTGTACTACAGTTTTGCAAGATGTTACTATCAGAGAAGCTGGGTAAAGGGCACATGGGATCTTCCTGTATTATTTGTTCCAACTGCCTATGAATCTACAATTCTCTCAAAACAAAAGGTTTTTTTATTTTATTTTATTCTATTTTATTTTATTTTATTTTATTTTATTTTTGATGGAGGCTTGCTCTTTCGCCTAGGTTGGAATGCAGTGGCATAATCTCGACTCATTGAAACCTCCACCTCCCAGCTTCAAGCGTTTCTCCTGCCTCAGCCTCCCAAGTAGCTGGGGCTACAGGAGCGTGCCACCACACCCAGCTAGTTTTTATATTTTTAGTAGAGATGGGGTTGCACCATGTTGGCCAGGCTGGTCTCGAACTCCTACCCTCAGGTGATCCTCCCACCTCGGTCTCCCAAAGTGCTGGGATTACAGGTATGAGTCACCATGCCCAGCTGAAAAGGTTTAATTTTAATTTTATAAAAGCACATGCAGTTTATAATTTCAAAGGGCAAGCTTCCAAGAAATTAAATGAGTTTGTTTGTTTTTTAAGTGTAAATTGTTTTAAAAAATGTATATGGAAATATATATGTATACAGAATGTATATTTTATATATACATTTATAGATAATATATACACATATTAAAGAGAGAGAAGGAGAGAGGGAGAGAGACAGAGAAATGCATGGACTTTTGTAAGTGTCTGTACAGAGCCCACAGAAAGGGAACGCACAAATCTCTTGTGGAGAAAGGTAATCTGGACTCAGAGGTCAAAGAGATCTCATCTCCCAGATGTCCCTAAAGGGAACCTCACACACAAACTTGGACCTCTGCCTGCTAGCTCCAGTCAATACACAATGCCCCTGTTCCCTCTCTGCCTCACCTCCCCTTTGTCACTGTCCTTCACTCACAAAGTCACTAGAGAACTCAGTTAGGAAAATAAATGGTAGCTGCTGTAACAAATGACCCCAAAATCTCAGTGTCTTGACATAGTAAAAATTAATTTCTGCTCATAACATATATTTGGAATGTTCCTGGTTGGACAACTCTCCTGGGAGGTTCTCCTCTTAGTAGTACCAGAGTCCTAGGCTGCCACCATCCTGTAGCTTGAACATCAACCCAGCATTAGCCAGTCAGTAAATGAAAGAGTATGGAAATGGAACCGGATGAGATGAGAGCGAGGCCTAGGAGTGGAGCACATCACTTCTGCCCACTCTTCTTTGGCCATAACTCAGATTGATGGTCTCATCTAGCTACAAGGGTGCTGGGAAATGCAATCTTGCTATATGCCTTTATTGCATCATTTTTGCCCTTCCTGGTTTGCCCTACAATGGTTTCCAATCATGAAACACCAGTGTTCACATCAAAGATGCTATCTCCTGATGCTCATCTTCACATGGCAGAGCTGGGCGGGCTCTACAGCAGGAAGAAGGGCCCACTCTGCACTTCTGTCCTGCCTGGTTACCCAAGGCTGAGGCAGCCCAGCTTGTGTCCAAAGTCTACAGTGAGACCTATCAGCCTCAGGCCTCCATCCTCTCCGTGTCAGAGCCCCAAGGAAGTCCAAGAGATCAGGTCAGGGACTTCTACTACCCATTCCCCCCATGACCCCGATACCTCCTTCCATTCATTGTCCCCCTCAGCCTCCCTTGAGGATTCCCTTGAAGACAAAAATAACTTCTTCCTGCCTCTATAAACTAACTTGGGGGATATGATTTGATGAAGATTAATACCCTGAAGGCCCCCAGCCCTGCAAGCATGCAAGCAGCCGAGCTCTGCATCTCAGCCAGAAGTCCTCAGGGAACCCTGCTGCAGTGAAAGGGATGCAATGAGCCCAAACAGGGTTAAGGGAGGAGCAGATTGTGGTGGGAGGGGGGATATACAGAGCTCTGCCTCAGACATCTTGTGCTCACAGACACCAGGTGTATATATGGGTTGAAAGCCCAGAAGAGAAATCTAGACCAAGGTAATGCACGTATCTTATATTTGATAGGCTACAGACTCAGCTGCCGTTACAAAACCCCAAAATAACAGTGACTTAAATGAGATAAGGATCCACTCTCTGATCAGCATAAGGAATCACAAGCATGAGGGCTGACATAATGCTCTGGGGGGTCAAGGCCCAGGTTCCTCCATCTGGTTTCATGTGCATAGTCCAAGATGCCTCACCACCACCTACACACCAGCCAGAAGAAAGGGTGCATTGGGCAAGGGAGACCAAGCTCCTTCCATTTGGGGGCATAATGCTCAGACATGCACACACTGCTGCTGCTCACATTCCAGAAACTGGTCATAAGGGTGCATCTAGCTGAAAGGGAGGCAGGGCAGTGTAGTCATCATTCCAGGCAGCCACGTACACGGTTTATTTCATCACTATGAAAGAAGAGGAGAAGGCATGGTTAGGAATCTCCGCCATACATCCCTCAAAATAGATTATGGACCTCTGTCAGCATAATATTTTTGAGCACCTAAACCCCAATATATTTATATTTGTTCATAATTAATATCTGTGCCAATATGTATATTAAATACTTGTAAAGATTATTTTTTCCTTACTTTTTAGATAAAAATAAGTGTGATACTTTCTTCTCATACCCCAAGAAATTATCTGGCACACGCCTCTTTGGAGATCACTAAAGATGTAGATTTATAAATCAACAGCAAATAGGCAGTGGCTACAGCTCTAGAGTTGAATGAGATCACCCAAGAAGAGACACACAGAGGCAAGAGAAAGCTCCAAGGATGAGAAATTGGGAAACAACAATATTTAAGTTGGGCAAAAATGTAAAAAGCAGGAGTGACCTGAGAAACTGAGCAGGAGCTGGTCAAGAGATAAAAAGAGAAATGAGAACAAGTGTTTCTAAGGAAATCCGAGGAGAGGAGAGCTTCAGGAAACATCACGTAGGATGAAGAATGAAAAGAGGCCATTGATTTGCCAATGTGAAGGTCATTGGTGACCAGGGTGAGAACAGAAGAATATTAGGATGAATAGGCAAGAAAGAATTAGATAGCACATTTGATTCATTGTGCAAGGAGGGAGGTAGTCATGGAAGGTTTTTGAGTGTGGGAGACTCATGATGACAGCAAAATGCAAGGAAGATTCATGTGGGCATTTGCATGAAAAGTAGACCAGAGGATCCAGAGCCTGGAGTCTGAAGTCCCTCTAGGGTGTCAACCCAGAAAATGGCCTCAAACAAAACATACGGCTCAGGAGAAATGGAAATGACTCAGTGACAAATTGATATGGAGACCTATCAAGAAAGAAGATTGACTCCAAGGTTTTGGGCGCTGGTAGCTGAGAGGATGGGAATGCCATTGAAATCATTGTTCCAGGAGGTTCTGATGGGGAAATAGGGTGCCTGGTGGACCTGCCCAGGAGTGCTTCCTGGGGAGGGTGCTATGAGCACGCCAACCTGAAAGTGCCTGCTCTCCCATCCTGGGCTCCTGCCACACGCCTCGGCTACTCAAGCACTCAAGTTCGGAGTTCCCACCCTCTTTTCCCAGCAGTTCCAAGGATGTGTTCATGACGGAATGTTGTCCCATAGACCCTCTGCCCACCCAAGCTAACTTTATTGTGGTGCCGGTGACTGAGAGGTTGTCACTGAGGACAAATGGAGCTGCTCCTTCCAAGGCAGTGACAAGCTCGATAATGTGGTAGGCAGCAAGGTCTCTCCACTGGCATTGAAGCAGGACATAAAAGGCCCCGGTGCATCTATGAGGAACCTCACACATTGCTCTAGGAGCTGGGGTCACACTTACCCAAACCATCCTCAGCTGTGGTCCACTGTTTAGGATGGTCAAGAAATGGGTCAAGAGAAAGAGGATGCAATGAACTCCCGTGAGCACTTGAGGAAGAAGGATCCCATGCTCAACAGCCACAGTGTGTCCTTCTGGAATGACCCTCTGTGTGCTCTAACCCAAGGGGCCTCTCCCAGGGATTCTGGTCCACCTGGCTAATGGACTCTGCTGAATCAGGATGGCCTGCAAAGCCCTCCCAGGGGGGGTTACCTGGCTGCTTCTTTCTCGGGCCCCTCATGGCTTAGGTGTGGGTTGAGTTGCAGGACAAGAATGGTGAAAATAATTCTCAAAACTACTCACTCGTTCTGCTTCTTGGACAAACACACTTGGGGCTAGGCACCCGGAGGCACAAATACTGTTCCAGTAGCTCTCTCTGGGTTATACTTTGCCCTAGATCTGATGCTCTTCAGGGTCAGGAACTTCAGTGTGATCCTGGGAGTTGGGGAAAGCCTCCCTCAGGGGTCAAGAGAGAGCCCTGGACTTAGATAATGGTTCTCACTGGAGACACTAATGTGAGAGAGAACAGGAGAGAGCCACTTTTTTCCTCACTAGGAACAAAGGCTCCTGACCTGATTCCCTCTGCATTGACACTTCCTCCATCAAATTATTTTAAAGATAGCGTAGGAAACTATGAGTCTCATAAAAAGAAATGAGCTCGTCCTGATATTTGGGCTAATACCAACACTTTCAAGGATAAAGCAGCTATAGGGTGCCCTGGATACAACTATGGGGCTCATCTCAGATTTCTTGGGCATCTCAGAGAGTGGAACTCACTTAACACTTACTGAGCCCCCACTGTGCACCAGGCCCACCCTCTGAATCTTCAATGACGAAGAGGAGCTGAAACAAAGGATGGAGGGTATTCTAGGCTGAAGGAATAGTATGTCCAAGGAACCGAGAGAGAGCATTATGTGCCTTAAACACATGGTTGACTTCTAGATTGGTTTGGTCACAGCAGAGAGAGGGAAGGGAGCAGTAATCCCAGGGCCAGAGGAATAAGCCCTGGCCAGATCCTAACGTGTGTTATGTGGCTGGAAGCTTGAGTTTTATCCAGAGGGCAATGGGGAGCCATTGAAAGATCTTAGGCAGGGAGGAGACATGATGGGATTTGTTTTAATAGAAATGTAGCAGAGAGGTTTACCAAGAATGTAATGTGGCCAAATAGCCTATTGAGAGAGACTAGCTGTATCTTGCTTTCTCCATTGTAGGCTCCTGCTAAAGAATGAATGGTATTTCAGCTCTATCTCCTCCTCACTCCCACCCCAGGAAGAGAGCCAGGCTTTTATGTCTTTGAGACTTGGGCTTTCCTTGCCACAGGGGGAGCGGACAATGTTTTTGTGTGTTTTGAAGGAAAAAAAAAAAAAAAAAAAGAAGTTGACAGGTCTTTCTGCCCCTTTGTTTTAGAAGGCCTGGGACTAACCAGGGAGTGTTGAGGTTAAGAATTAAGGAGAGGCATGACCGAATTCAGAGAGTTTATGTGGTGTATGGGGGCTCAAGAGAGGCTGAGGTCCCCAGGACTTGGGGAGTGATTGTTGTGGAGGTGAAGAGAAGAAGGAGTGGAGAATGGCTTGTGGGTTTCCAGATGGACTGATGGGGAAGTGGGTGGTGCAACTAGTCACTAAATAAAAGAGAGGATGCATTCTGTCTTTCTCTCATGGGAGAGAAAGTCCCCATAGATCTGAGCCACAAACAGCTGTGACTCCCACCCCAGCCAGGAACTGGCACCTTGACAACCCTTGGGGGAGAGAAAGAAATCGAGTGGCAACCCTGCTGCCAAGTGCCCCGTTGGCCTCTCCTGCCTGGGCACTGGCCAGTGAGAGTGTCTCTAAGGCTGATGCCAAAGGGAGCGGACCACCTTTTGCACTGATGAGAAATCTTCAGAGCAGACTCCAGCCTCCAGCATGGACTCAGAGGGCTGGACTGGGCCACAAAGAGGGATGTGAGACAGAGCCCATCCCACGTGATCTCCAGCCTCATTTTCCTCGGTAAAACTAGTGCTTTGAAACCTGATTATCTGCCCAACTCCTTCCAGCCTGAGCCTGTGAGGACTGGCTAGAGCACCAAATGAAGCAGAATGCATTGTCACAGCAGACTGGCAGGAGTGTGAAGTGGCCTGACGCCCATGGGGTCAACAGGGAAGGATTCCTAGAGCAGAATCTAGGGGACCTGGCGGCAGCCCCCTCAGTTGTAAGTAAATTGAGGGCAGCAGCCACTCTCTCTGCAGCCTCACCCTTGTCCCCTCTTCTAGGGCAGCTGCCTGGCGAAGGCCAAGGGCACAGCAGGTGCTAGTTCCTACCTGTTGACTGGGCTAGGAAGCAGACCAGCGCTGCCGCCCCTAACTCTAGGCTCATAGCTCCTCTTTACCTTCTTCATCACTGTTCCTCCCCTACTTCCTGCTATTGCTTAGGGATGCAGTAAAAATAAAAAGGTGCCTCCAGAGACGGAGGCTCATTCTCCTTCCCCCTCGGCCAACCAACTCTCCTCTCCTTCCTTGCTCTCCATTATGCAGGAACCTCTGCTTTCCTGATTGTCAAATTTATCTTACTTGATTACCTTCCCCAGGAACAGACTCCTCTGAGAGACAAGAGAATATCTGCCCTGTGGCCTGATGTCCTGGAGGGATGGGAAGGGAAGCAGTTCCTAGCAAGAGATGTAGCCAACTTAAGGGCCAAGCTTTACGATGGCAGTGCATAGACAGTCAGACGAGAAAGTGTTATACCCTTTTTGCAAATAAGGAAATTGAGTCTCAAAAAGTGAAAGAATTTACCCAAGACCACAAAAGCAGTACAAATCTTGACTTCTTTGTGTTTCCTTTCCATCTTCTCAAAAAGACTCTTACTGACCATTTATTTTGCACTGACCACTGTACCATGCCCTGCGGAGTCAAAGACCAATGAAGCAATGTTGTATAGCCTTCAAGCAGTCGCATCTACAGGGGAGACAGACATAGAGTGTAATGGGTGACACACAGGAGGCATGGATAAAGTCCTGCGGGACTTCATCAGACCCGGACAGGGGAAACAAACCTTTCCAGGGGAGGTGACATGCAGGGGAGTCCCAGAGGATGAGTCACAGTTACTGGGCAGAGAAGTGGGCAGAACTGCTTGCTGGCCCCAGCTGCACTCCCACCCAAGCCCCACCCCAACCAGGAGGCTTCCCGCCAGGATGTGGGCCCTGTGGGAAACTCAGGGTGATGCCCTCCCTCTCCTGGCCCTTCCTTTCCAAGGCCTCTGGGACTGGAGACGCTGCCAGAAGCCTGGCTTTCTGGTGAAGGGGTCTGCCGATGCCTGAGGCCCTCCTGACGGCAGCAGTCCCCCCTCATGCAGCCCAATCTTCAGTTTAGCTAAACTGCTGGATCCCTTTGGGTTTGATACCATCTAATTGGTTGTGGCTAATCCCATATTAACTTCTCCCACAGAAGCTAGAGGGCCTCTCTCCACCCTCCATCACGTCCCAGCCCCTACAGAAGCTGCTGTTATCATGTTTATGAGCCTCCACAACTACAGACAGGCAAATTTGCATATAAATAACCTGCCAGCACTGGAGGCTGTGAGAGGCACCTGGTAACGACTCTGTTTATTACTCTGGAGAGAGAAGGGGAGCAAGAAGGCCTTGTGCACTGGGTGGCCCAAGTGGGACGGCTACATTTCCACCCACCGATTAGCTGAGAAAGGGTCAGTGACCCCCAAACAGCAGAGGAAGAAGAAATGTAAAGCCGTGCAGCTCCTCGTCTTTGGGAAACCTTGGCCCTCACAGCTAGAGATTGTAGAAGCTACCCGTCACCAAGGATGGTCCAGCCTGAAAGTGAATGCAGGGAGCCAGGTATGAGCCTGGGCTTGGTGTAGGCGGGGAATGTGAAGCAAAAAGAGAAGAGTCCTGTCCTCAAAGAACTGTCTACTGCAGCACGCATGCTGCAGACCTGGGGGAAAGCTCTGACCAGACAAAACATGGAGGTGAGGGCCCAAGGTGCAGAAGCGGGTCCTCCCACTGAGAAGGCTTCCAGGAGGAAGACCTTGGTAGCCCTGGTAGAACTTGCCAAGGGGAGGAGCAGAAGAGGAAACACTCCAGACTGGAGGGAATGAAGTGAGGCCCTGTTGAATCAGTCCTGTTCTGAGTGGACTGAGAGACCTGGGGAGTAGGGAAATGGATTGGAAGAGCAGCAGAAGATACAGTTGAAAGGGAGGCTGAGTTCACTGTAATGTCCCCATATGACCAAGCTGTGACTTGACCTCCTAGATCTTGAACATTTTTGAAAAGGTGAATGACATAACGGCAGCTCTGTGGGCTAAAAAGCTATGAAAGCTATGGCTGCTGAAGTCTCCATCAAAATGTTGGATGGCCCAAGAGTTCCCAAAGAAGGCACGGAGGGATACCCCTTAACATGATCTGATGTCTAATGAACACACCAGTAAGGCAGAATTCAGAACAGGCCACACCCCAGAGAGATCGGAACCGGAGGTCAGTGGAAGTTGGGTCTTAGAGGAGGCAGGGGTGAGAAAGACAGACTCAGAAGACTCAAAATCTGTAGCTGGAAAGCAAGCAGAGGCCAGGGAAAATGTTGGAGAAATGTAATTAAAAAAACAAAATCTTCTCTCAACCTAGAAAACCTCTCCTCAAAGGTAGTAGAGACAGAAAACAGTTTTATTATTGAGTAAGCATTAAACCAGGATGTGATGTACATCACAGGCAATCTGCTGAGAGATTACAGAGACAGAATGCAAAATGCAATCTCAACTCTTATATAGCCAGGTAGATACAATCCACTGCATATATGTTTTCAAGATAAACAGAAACTAGTCCTCAAGGAAGAGGGCCCGAAAACTTCAACCTAAAAAGAAATGCAGAAAGACAGGCTCTCCAGAACAAATGAGTTTACTTGGGAATAGCAGAGGATTGTAATCTGAACTATGTGCGTTATAACAGGCCACAGGCGCATCCAGAGGGGTCAGGGCAAAGGGGAGTCTTTTAAAGACACAGAGAAGAAGTCCACACAAGCCACTTTGAAACAAAGATCATAGCTCACAAGTTCATGGTAGGAGCCGGCCTTTGTTCATCGGTGGAGACAGCCGTTGCAAGGTGAGTGTCCTTGTGTGAGTGGCTTAGCTGGAACACTGCAATCTTGAGGAAGTTCTTGTGATAGTCCTGTTACAGGGATTTGTGTGTGACGGCTTCTTCATGGCCTCCCTCAACTCCTTTTGGTTAAGCATTTGACATAAGTGACTCCATTTTGGTGCTGGCAACTTTTACAACATCCCCATTTGTAACACATAGCTCGTCCTAACTTCACCTGGTAATTAGAGTGACCATCTGTTAGCTTATTGGCTTTATCTAGAGGAAAAACAAGCTTCTCATGCTTATGACGTGAGTTGGTTTTGCAAATGGAAGCAGGAGACCCAACAAAGTTAGGCTCTTCCTCTCTCACAAGAACTGGGAGAGACGGGGCACTGTCTTCTTTGATGTTAGGATTTCAAAAAATGGCTCCTAGGTACTTGAACCACGCCTGACTCTCAAGAGGCTTATTTCACCATTATAAAGATTTATGTACGTTTGAAAAGGACCTAGAAAGAAATTCTGATATGAAAAGAAAGGAGGGGGGAGAAGTCTCTTCTCTTATTTCAGCAGGGAGAATTAAGTTTCTTATTTTAAACTTGTATTCGCCCTTCCAGGACCAATAGGGTTGGAAGTAGCTGAGCCTCCTCAGGGAAAGGACTGCGAGTAACCTTCAGACCTGGGTTCAAATCCTAACCTTGCCTGTGCTAGCTGGGTGGACAAGTCAACCTTCCTCTGAGCTGGTTTCCTCATCTTTGAAATAGGGATTATAATTTCTACCCCACAGGGTCCTGAGGAATAAATAAGATCATATTTTAAAGTCATATGGAAGCAGCAGGCACTCTAAAATATTCATTCTTGAAATTAAATTGTGTAACATCGGCCAAGCACCGTGGGTCAATGCCTGTAATCCCAGCACTTTGGGAGGCCGAGGCAAGTGGATCACTTGAGCTCACTAGTTTGAGACCAGTCTAGGCAACACGGTGTAACCCTATCTCTACGAAAATAATAATAATGATGATAATACAAGAAAATTAGCCAGGTGTGGTTATGACACATGCCTGTAGTCCCAGCTACTCAGAAGGCTGAGGTGGGAGGATGGCTTGAACCCGGGAGTCAGAAGTTGCAGTGAGCCGAGATCATGCTACTGCACTCCAGCCTGGGCGATAGAGCCAGACCTTGTCTTTAAAAAAAAAAACAAAAGTGTAACATCATGAGGGTTGGAACAGTCAGCTGGAGAGTAGTTCACCAAATCCCAAAACATTGACGCTCAGGGAGTCCTTCAAAGCCTGCGTCAAATGGTCACGGGACAGATCAGAGGGAAACGCTCCTCCGGGCAGCTGGTACGGGGAGCTCATTTCCCTAAGAAGTATCACAGTCAGAGAGCATAACTAGGTAACGAAATGGTTTAGGACACTCGTGAGTGAGTCTGAATAGGCTGTTAAGGGAGAGGCAGGTGTTCAGCATGACCCTAACTCAGAGGTTGTGAGCTCTAAGATAAAGCCTTTCCCATTAGATGGCCTTGGAAACACTGCCACAAGTGAGGTCTGGCCAGACAGACGAGTCACAGGTTTGGAATTAGGGGATAAGAATTCTATTTCTGTACACCACATTCCATAGGACCGCTACATCCCCAAGATGACAGACCGAATTTGCAGTGGTACCATTTCTACGGCTCCCCTGCCATTTCTGCTAAAAAAAAAAAAAAACAGCCTTGGGTGTCCCCTATTCCCACCAGAGGATGGTTACCCACCTGTGCTCTAGAAAGGCCACTTCTCTTGAGCTGGGGGAAGGAGGGCACAAAGGCCTCCGGTCCCCAGGCAGTAACACCACAGAGAGCCTCAGTGACCAAATTTCACATCCCTTTGCACTCTCCAGGCCTCATCACCCTGCCTCCCTGGGACACTTTCCTGTTGCCACAGCAACTGGATTCCTAGGGAACCTGTGGGCCCAGGCCACCATCTTGGGGAGTTGCTAATGATATGTTCTTTTTTTTTTTTTTTTTTTTTTTTTTTTTTTTTTTGAGACGGAGTCTCGCTCTGTCGCCCAGGCTGGAGTGCAGTGGCCGGATCTCAGCTCACTGCAAGCTCCGCCTCCCGGGTTTACGCCATTCTCTCGCCTCAGCCTCCCGAGTAGCTGGGACTACAGGCGCCCGCCATCTCGCCCGGCTAATTTTTTGTATTTTTTTAGTAGAGACGGGGTTTCACCGTGTTAGCCAGGATGGTCTCGATCTCCTGACCTCGTGATCCACCCGTCTCGGCCTCCCAAAGTGCTGGGATTACAGGCTTGAGCCACCGCGCCCGGCCGCTAATGATATGTTCTGAAAATCACACCATCACAACCCAGGTACCGTGGTGCAGCTCCACGCCGGGGCTACTAAGCTAGAAAGAGGGGGTGTCCTGTGGTGAAACTGCATTTTCTGGTGCTTGCCTATTTGGGGCTGGGAGAGGTTGAGAGGAGCAGTAGGCCATGGTTTCCAGGGTGTTCCCAGCTGGCTTGGCCAGGTCATCCCACCTTGGCCAGCACCTGCAGCGTCTGGGGGCTGGGAGGAGGAGCACACCCCTGTGATCCCTCCCATCTTTCCACTGCGCTTTCCTCCCGGCCTCAATCAGTTTTAGAAAGTGGCTTGCACAGGCCCAGTCAAGCACATTGGGTGGTAGAATGTGGTGCAAGGGAGGGTGGCTGAGGAACAAGCAGAGGGGCAGCAGGAAGTGGTGGACTTTCATCTAGGGTGGCTGGGGGTGAGGAGGGCTGCTGGAGCAAACGGCAGGACCAGGGCAGGGCCTTCAGGTGGCAGAACCAACAGGGAGGGTTAGAGCAGAGCTAAGCCCGGCACTGACACTGAGGATGATTGAACGGGGCGTCGGGAGGGATTGAAGCTGGAGACAAAGGATTTGCTGCAGAGCCCAGAGCCCTGATGGAGCACGGCAGGGACGCATTGATGCAGGAGATAGAGGCTGCGGCAGGCCCCGGGGGCGGAGGCAGGGGGGTGATTTAGCACCTTGGAAGACAGGACAGGCAGGACCTGTGCTTCGGGACAGAGCCTCAGGCTGCTCCCATCCATCCCCAGCTGAAGGCTGCAGTGACAGAGGAGGCCCAGCGGAGGGAGGGATGGGAGGGAGACGTGGCAGCCAGGGGGAAAAGCATGAAGCTGGCTCCGGAATGCAGCCTGGAAGCACATTTCGCCTGCAACACTCAAACAAATTCCAGGGCAGCTTTTCTGGGGAAAGGGAAGCGTGGTTCAAAGAGAACATAATGAATTGGCTGAAATAAATAGCTAATTAGTTCCAGATAGCTTAGGAGGTTCACAGAAGAGCTCGCTGTGCACTGCAGTGGGCGGCAGCCACCCCTGCCTCACTGGACACAGGGCTGAGCTGAAGCTGAGGGAGGTCCTGAAGCCAGCGGCCTTAGACAGCAGCTCACCCAGACGCTTCTCCTTAGTGTCCGGCCAGCCCGCAGCAACCGTGGCTGGGAAGCCTGAAGGATTCGGGAAATGTGGAGACAGGACCTGGGGGGTTCATTCCTGGCTCTTCAGCTGCCACTTTAGACACCTGGAATGGCTTCTCAGATCCCCGTCTTCTGAACCAAAAAAAAAAAAGAGATGAAACCAAACTAACACCCGCCCTGTCTCCTCCCAGGGTTTTTGTGAGAATCAAATGAGGAAAGGTTATGGCCCAAATGCTGGCAGTTATCCTCTATTAGACACAAGCTTCATGAAGGATGGGGGTAAGCTTGCTCCCTTTGGGATGCCCTGCATTTAACATAAAGCCTGGCACAAATATTTGTTGGATCTTGTAGAGTAAACGTAGACTTTTCACTGTCTTGGTGGTCCCTTTTGTCATCCACACACAGATGGAGCCCAGGAAACTGGGAGGCTCAACCAAGGGATATTCAGGTGTGACCCTGCCCTAAAGCCAACCCCAAGTGATGTGTGGATCAACCATAGTTTTGAAACATTGCCACGAAAGACAAAGAATGGAAGTCATTTAAAGTTGCATGGAGAGGGTGGTCCGGGACCCCTGTATCGGGAGTGCAGCTGAGCCCCTCCCCAGGGAGGGGTTACCCTTCTCATCCCTCTTGAGTTTTCTGAGTCAGAGGCAGAGACGAGGAGGGCCAGGGTCTCGTCATGACCTCCGTATGCTGTTCAGTCTGATATCTGGAGGCCCAGAGCATGTCAGTCTTCTTAAACTGCAGACACATTCTACACTAATTATAATTTGGATACAAGTAGGAGTTAAGTGGCAGCTGACTAGTTGGCATGCTTTGTAGACATGTAGTCATTTATTAATTTTGATTTTGAAGTTCCCTTTTTGCATCTTGGAGCCAATCGATTCTTTTTTCAGGTCTCCAACATTTCTGGAGGCCCTTGCAAAGTTCACAGCACACAGGCACCCGCCCCACTGTCAGACAAAAAAGCAGCCAGGGAGAGAAAGTGGGGTGTGGCGCCAGGACACCCCATGCTCTCCTAGAGAGGGAAGAAGCCGCCGGGCCTGTGGCAGCTTTAACACTTTCCCAGGAAAGAGGAGACATACTTTCTTGTTCCCAGAAACAGCCACCAGATGCTGTGTGAGCCTGGACAAGCTGTGTGACTTGTCTGCGCTTCCGCTTTCCCCTTAGAACAAGGCTTGGGAACAGGGCTGGAGGCTACAGGGGAAAGAGGGTTGCCGAGCCTTCTCTCCCCTAAGCTGGAAGATGTGACTGAGAGCATTCGAGGGTGGATTGGGACCATGTGGCCTGGACACCTGGAGCACGGCAGAGGGCATGTTTGCTTCCCTCTAGAAGGCAGAGACCCTGTGCCATGCAGAGGGAGCTGGTTCTCCCTCTGAAGTCCCTGCAAAGCAAGAAGGGGCCCGGTCAGACCCGTCTCATCACCCCAGCTCCCTGCCTGCCATAGACTGAGTGTGTGTGTTCCTACAGAATTCATCTGTTGAAGCTCCAAGCCCCAGTGTGATTGCATTTGGAGACAGGGACTTGAAGGAGGTAAATAAGCTTATATGAGGTCATGAGAGTAGGACCCTGATCCAATAGGACTAGCGTCCTCATGGAGAAGAGACAGGAGAGTGCTCTCTTTCTCCCTCTCCCTCTCTGCCACCGCTTCTGCCACCAAACCCATTCTGCAATTCTCCAGCACAAATGGGTATCCTACAATTCAGTCCTTCTGGACACGAACTGCCCAGAGTTCACATGAGACTCCACTGCTTTACGGCCTCAGTCCCACAAGTCTTCCTTCACTTCAGATGCCAGTCACTAGTCCTGGGGACCACCCATACTTCTGACCCACCCACCACCAGTCAGGAGTTCTCAGGGCCCCCTCTTGGGTTCAGTAATTCGTTCATGCCAAATTACCAAGCACATACCAGTTTATTATAAAGGGTACGACTCAGGTGCAGCCCAATGGAAGAGACGTGTAGGGCAAGGTACACAGGGTGGGGGGTGGGGAGGAGCAGAGTTTCCACACCCTCTCCAGACATGTCACCTTTGCAGCACCTCAACCTGTTCACCCACCTGCAAGCTCTCCAAACTCTGTGGCTTAGGGGTTTTTATGATGGTTTCATTTCACAGGCGTGATTGAGTGAATCACTGGCCAATGGTGACTGGACTCACTCTTCAGAGTCACCTCATTAGCATGCCAGAGAATTTTATCACTCAGGAGATTCCAAGGGTTTTAGGAGGTCTTTACCAGATCCCCCCAATGCACACCAAGAGTGTGCCCCCCAACCCCCTACTGACTCCTCCCCACAAAGACCATGGCCTTCCTTTGAGGGGAATGTTTTCTAGACCAGCATCATCCTGTATGTCACATCGGTAATCAGGCCCTAAGAGTAAGACTGGAGAAATGGAAAGGAAGACAAAGTTACTCTCCCTATTGCTTTGAAGCCCTGCACTGGGGATCCAAGCATCTACCTCCCGCTCCATTTCCCAGGCTGAATCCTTACATCTGGGGAGCAGGACCCAGCCGCTTTTTGGTAAATAAAGCGACGAGTCTCAGTTCTTCCAAGCGCCCACATGGCCTGGGCTTGGTCGATTGATGAGTGTGACTTTTCTTCCTCCTTCTCTCACCCAAACATGCAAACACCCCACTGCCTGGAGGCTGGAGCAGCTAGAACAAGCTGCTGGGAGTGTGTGGACAGAGAGATGAAAACAAACCTAGCTCTTGATGATGTTTCTCGCTGGATTTTATAAGCCAGTGCCATTTCTCAGTGAAGTCAAATCCATGCGGTCCTCATTCATTTACACACTGGGCAAGGGTTTGTGCAGAAGAGAGATGGAGACCCCAAGGGCCCACTTTAGTTGATTTAACAAATCCCTTTCAAGCTTTAGTTTTTTTTATTAGGAAGCAGAAGTTGCCTGTTCCCAAACCACACATGTACGCACAGACACATACACATAACCCACACGCCTTTCAGATTCTAATCTCTCCAAACCCAAAGATGGGACTATCCCCATGAACCAAGCATTGGAGGGCACGTTTTTCCTCTTCTCCATTTAGCGTCTGCTGGGAAACGGAAGGGAGCCTGGGAAGAACTTGCAGTAACTGGGAGGAAGCAGATGAAGTGCCGCTCTCGCTTGATGATGCCATCAGTCCTGCAGGGTCCTCTTTTATCCACTTGGCCCCACACCAAGAAGAATTTCAGAAGGCCAGTGGTGGCTCCAGACACACAGCTCGAGCCTGGATTTAATCTGTTTTGGTGAGAGGACCCTGGACTAAGAACAAGGACACGAAAAGGATGGAGCAGCCCTGAGACAAGTTTCTCATCCTCTCTGCTGAGCAGGACCTTCCAGAGGCGTCCAGGGCAGCTCTCCACCCCCAATGCCAGATGCAGTATCACGTGCATGGAGCACCGGAATAGGAGTCCAGAGACCCCAGCTGTGGGCCCAGCTCTTCAGTTGGTGGTGTGTGAATTTGTCAATTCATTGGATGACTGAGCCTATTTTCTTCCTCTGTGAAAATGAGTGTAGTGAAACGTGACTACCTGCCAGAAACACAGAGGAGGGGCGTGAAAATACCTTGCCAAGTCCTTTGGAAAGGTGAGTTATTAGGGGTACTTATCTTAGATGGTGTTTCTGGCAATCTTGTTTATAAACCTTTTCAGGGCAAAGGATCCTGTAGCTCGCCCCGTAACAGCTGTCCTTGTCTCGTAACTGTTTGGGAAGTCCTTCCTGGTATCCAACCTGAACTGCTTCTGAAACAACTTGTCCTGCACGTCAGAAGTGAACCTGAGTGTGTGTGAGACAGTTGAATTGTTCTCAGTGTGTTGTGTGTGTGCACGCACACTCTGTGCACACCCCACTGTAGGAGAATGAGCTTGGGGAGGAAGAGGAAGGCCATTCTGGGAGGTTCTCACATCTGAGCCATGGACCATGCAGAACTTTGAACAGTGCACCACTGCCACTGCCCAACAAGTTGCAGTAAAGTGGTACTGCTGGGAGGGTGTCCCCCTTACCTCATCAGAAGAAAGTAATCTGAGCAGCTTTGACTGTTTTTCAAATCAATGGGTGTGAAAATCCACCCAGAACTCGGTGTATGAAATGTGTCATTTTCATCTGTGAAATTTGCACCCGCTGACCTCATATCCTCCCTGAAAATGGGGGACTTTCTCACCTCCTACCTCGAATTTAATCTGCATCTGATGTGCTGGCAGACCTCAGACCCATCTGCATCTCTTGGAGCTGTTTCCTTCCACTTCGGAGTAAATGATGGTTCCAAGGAGCTAGGCTGATGGGAACAACGCCCACACCATGTGGATGCCTCTCTTCTCTCTTGCCCTTTTGGGGCCTCGTCTAGCAAACACAGAGGCTCCAGCGCCACAGAGATTTGCAGCCTGTCTCTGTCTGCACCCACAATTCAATCACACAGCCTGAGTGGGCATAAAAGCTGATTTTCTGTCCTAATGACTCCCTTAACTGAGCTGACAGCTGCCATCCCTCAGGGACCTGTGGGTGAGAGTGCTGGAGACCAATGACCCCCTTGCTTCTCTGCCCCTCTGCCCCCTGCCCCACCTCCCTGTGTGTCTTTGAGGCTGAGGTGCCCAGATGGCCACTGTGTGAATGTGCCCAGTGCTGGGAAGAGGAGAGAGTGGGCTAAGAGACAGAAGGTGGGCTGCGTGCTCCCCTAGGGCTCTCCCTCTCCTGCCAGCTCCGTCTTGAGTCCATTAACCTCGCTCTGTGTGTGCTGTGTTAATGGGCTGGGAAGGACAGATCGCCCCTCTCACCTGCTGACAGGGGGGGCTGCCACTTGTTGCCAACCTCAGAAGTGGCACAAGGTGCTTGGAGGGCAGGACCAGAGCCCAGGCAGGCCCTGGTTTATGGCCTGGCCTCCCCGCTGCCTGACTGTCAGAGGGAGGAAGCAGCTCCCCTGGGGTGACAAGATGGGTAGCTGGCAAGAAAATCCTTCATGCTCACTTTCCCCTCCATTGATCCTCAGATATCCTCCTCAACAGCTAGAGAGATTCAATAATGCACATTTCCTAAGTGCAGTAGAAGGACCTGTGATAATAATCTCTTCTATCGGATTAACTCTTCCGCATCTGCTGTGTGGATCCCCTACCTCGCCAATGTGCTTGGAAGGCAGGGGAGGCTGCATGGTGAGGCCCTGCTAGAGCACAGGGAGAGGCCACTTGGCAGAGTGCAGCATCACAGCCGTGGGCACCTGAAACCCAACCCCGCTGGTGCCTCCATGGCTGTACCATGTTCTCATGCTTCATCACGCTGTCTCTCAGGGTGGGGCCAGGCATGGTCTTATTCACCAAGGCAGGATTGCATCCCCTCTCCTGTTTAGAACCCTGTGACTGGCTGGACAGGGAGGTGGGCACCTTGAGCCATGGGCAGCCAACTCATAGGCTGACCAGAGGCCTGAGAAATGACTGGGTACAGGAGGTAATTCACTCAACAGTAGTTATTTCAGCCAATCAGGCTCTCTCTCAATGGAAACAGGAAATAATAAAGCAGTTGGTGGGAGTGGGAGAAGTGAATGGAGATCCCCTGAGAGCAGCTGAGTCCTGCTGGTGGCAGAGTCTGGAGGGAAGAGCCATGAACTCTGGCTGCTGTGAGACCTCAGAGAGCCATGCCCTGAGAGCACCACCGGACTCTGACCTCCCCACATCACCCAGTCTCCCAGCTCAGTTCCCATGCCCCCCCGACCTGTGCCATATCTCCTGATCTAGATGTTATCGTGAATATCCTTGCGATTAATCTCCATGTTCTGGCAGGCTCTGGATACGCTGGGGAAACAGCACTGGAGTTCATAAATGTGCCTGATTAAAAATCACATGGGCAATTTGTTAAACCTGCAGACTCCTGGGTCCCGTTTCAGACCATTGAATCAGAATGCCCAGGATGGACTCCAAGATGCACACTTAAAAAACACCCAGGATGAGTCTTATGGTGAACTTGAGAAACACTGATTTATTCCCATCCCCCTTAATTCATCCACTTGAGTCTGCTGAATTGAATGTACAAACACCAAGTTGCTTAAAATGAGAAAAAATACCATTCTGGGAGCCAGCCAGGCAAAAAAAGAGAAAAAAGATGTTGCCCAAATTTCTCATCTCCTTCATCCTCTACCTGGCCCCCAGGCAGACTCTTCAAATGTTGGAGCAGTTTCCCTCTGGATGGATGTCACCAGGTGGATGTGATGTCAGTGCCTTCTGGGGCCACTGCTGGACCAACAACTTTAGTTGCAGAAAAGAGGAAAGTCACACTTCTGTGGAAGAAATCTCTGGTTGTTCCCAAATACTCATTTTTCTCTCCTCTGTGGCAACAGAATTTTTAGCTGGACACATAGCAGCCCAAAATAAAGAAAACACCTTCCTAGCCTCCCTTGCAGCTAGATGGGGCCATACAACTAAGTTGTGCCAAAGGGATGCCACATGGGATGCGAGCAAAATGTATACAAGTTATGAATCAGGGCTATGGAAAGGGGCATGCCCTCCTCTTCCCCATCACCCTTCCCACTAGCTGGAATGCAGCCCTGGTGGTAAGGCACCTTAAACCACTGAATAAGGCCAAATCCCAGGATGCCAGCCAGAGTAATAAGGTAGAAGGGGCCCGGGTTCCTTACCAGGGAGCAGCTGCACCAATCCTGTTATAGGACAGAGACATATATTTGATTTTGTAAAAGTCACTGCTGTTTCGGAGTTTGTTATAGCATTACTGCAGCTGAAACCATATCTTAACCACAGAGTCTTAGTGCAGTTTCCACCCAGGGAGTGTGTTCACCACAGCCATCCCACTTCATGGCAAGGCTTAACCCCCGAGAAAGCTTCCTCCAAGCCCTCCCACCCATCAGAGCAGAGCCTGTGCTTACTGGGTCCTCGTACTCAGAGCCAGGACACCAGAAGCAGGAGTCGCCTCCCACTGGCATAGTCGGTGGTGTTCTAGCACATTCCACACTCAGAGTGGATTTTTTATAAAACCCTTTCCTCTATTCAACAAAATTATTTTCAGTAATAACCATGGAATGAAACAAATATTAATAATGGCCAGAAATGAAACACAAACAGTGGAAATGTTCTTTTATTGAACCTCATATATATAATCATTCCAATAAAAGATTAAAAAAATACTTTAGGTAAATAATTGTCTAGTAATTAATAAGTGAATTTTAATAAAACTCAAACATTTGCAAATGGCACAATTTAGGCAAATACTAAATTGTGCCAATGATGTTATATTTTGTCTTTCTTTGGCTTCATTTTTTAGCTTTAAAATGATTAACAATTAATACCTTTAAAAGAATAATACATTTTAATTTTAAAAATATGATTTTAAAGATATAGAGATAATATAAAGAAATAATAAATATATTATTTTAAAGATATTTAAACTAAGCCAAATATTAAGCAAAATATTTCATGTATGAATTGAAACTTGCAACTACCAAACAAAAATATTATACTTCATGGTTTCCACTTTGTTTTATTGTTTTATACTTCAAGCAGAAATAAAAATTCCAGGCTGAGTGTGGTGGCTCACGCCTGTAATCCCAGCACTTTGGGAGGCCGAGGCAGGCAGATCACTTGAGGTCACGAGTTCAAGACCAGCCTGGCCAACATGGTGAAACTCCATCTTTACTAGAGATACAAAAATTAGTCAGGCATGGTGGTGCATTCCTGTAATCCCAGCTACTCAGGAGGCTGAGGCAGGAGAATCACCTGAACCCAGGAGGCAGAGGTTGCAGTGAGCTGAAATTGTGCCACTGCACTCCAACCTGGGTGTTGGAGTGAGACCCTGTCCCAAAAAAAGATTAAAATAAAATAAAAATAAAAAATTCAGGCCGGGCGCAGTGGCTCAAGCCTGTAATCCCAGCACTTTGGGAGGCCGAGATGGGCGGATCATGAGGTCAGGAGATCGAGGCCATCCTGGCTAACACGGTGAAATCCCGTCTCTACTAAAAAAATACAAAAAACTAGCCGGGCGAGATGGCGGGCGCCTGTAGTCCCAGCTACTCGGGAGGCTGAGGCAGGAGAATGGCCTAAACCTGGGAGGCGGAGCTTGCAGTGAGCTGAGATCTGGCCACTGCACTCCAGCCTGGGCGACAGAGCAAGACTCCGTCTCAAAAAAAAAAAAAATTCCAAGTGGTCCCAACGAACGACAGAATTGATGTTTGATGTAACTCAAGGTTTGCTGCTTCTTGAAAATTAGCTGCTGTCATTGTTAATTGAGAGTCTACTCTTTAAATGCAGAAATATGTATTACCCCAAGAGTTAGGGACAAGCGACACCCGAATGGAGCTCAACTCCAGATAATTATGAACTGACTCTCAAAACAATCCCGTATAGATAAGTCCATGTCTGTCAGAGAGGCCCTCCAAACAACTGGAAATTCTCTGAATTAACTTCCACGTGCATATAATGTTTATTAAAGAATAAGCCATTAAAGTGTGGACCAGGCACAGTGGCTTACACCTGTAGTCCCAGCACTGGGAAGCTGAGGCAGATGGATCACTTGAGCTCAGGAGTTCGAGACCAGCCTGGGCAACATGGTGAAACCCTGTCTCTATAAAAAATACCAAAAATTAGCCAGGCGTGGTGGTGCACTGTAGTCTCAGCTATTTAGGGAGCTTAGGCCGGAGGATCACTTGAGCCCAGGAGGTTGAGGCTACAGTGAGCCAAGATAGCACCATTGCACTCCAGCCTGGGTGACAAAGTGAGACCTGTCTCAAAAAAAAAAAAAACAAAGTAAAAGTGTGCCAGTTTGAAGTATATATATATATAATCCATACTCAATTGTAACTGTTGCAGTTATTTAGAACTTACACCAACAAAAGACTTTTTGGGAAGAAGAATTTTATCACTGATATTATGTAGAATTTCCAGGGAATAGTGATTAAAGAAAAGCAGACTGACTTTTAGTCAGTGTTGTTTCTAAGTTCTTCGCAGTGTGGACCTTGCTACCTGAGTCTGGGCGAACCCCCACCCCTGGCCCGCCCTGGTATGCCTTGCAGCCTTTTGCTGTTAAGTCCCCTTGTTAGACCTGGAGATCTAGTTATTTTTGGCTCAGCTGCTTTATCTTCCTTAGGAAAGCAAAGTTTGAGCAGCACACTAGGACACCAAACACTAGTGTGAGGTCCTATCAATGAAAACTCATTTGCTATTTTTGCTTTCTTTTATATCATAGTACTTCCAGCTCATGAATGGGCTGACCATTAATTGCCCTTCTTTATGAACCAAGGTAAATAACCACAGCGACATCCTTTAGGAATTACTGCACACTCTGTCTCTTGCAGAAGCTTGAGTGAGTTTTTGTTAGAAAACAAAAGAGCCTCAGGAGGAGGGCAAGAGTCTGGGGTGAGGAGCCTGTGGTGGTGTGGGTGGGAGGCGGCAGGCTGGAAGGGCTGCAAGCCCCGGGGGAAGGGGACAGGCCTGGGACATGGAGCCCAGGAGACAAGAGCAGGCAAGCCACCCAGCATCAAGGAAGTCAGTTACTTGCTAACAGTAAGAAGAACTACTGTTTAGCCTTTTTTAAAAAAAGAAAATATTTCTATTTTCTTTTTCCCAACAATTCTGCAAGATGGCTCAGGGGAGTTAATACAGATTTGCTCAAGGACTGTCAGCTAGGAAGAGAGGATTTGAACCCATGGCTTTGCTCCTTCCACACAATGCCTCCAACACTGTTTCCTATGCTGTCCTATAGCCAGCAGGGGCCTAGCCTAAGTGCTGCAATGCAGAGGAGGAGCATCCAGGCCCTAGGCATCCTGGAGACAGAGCTATGGAGTGAGGCATGTACCATCTTACCTACATGTGCCACACCAAGCACAAGGTTTGGGCACAGGTGCTAAGACACATGACCAGTTCTTAGAACTGGGGGCAAGATCAGGGCCTCATTACCAGTAAGCATAGCTTGAAACAGTCTCTGAGCATTGAAATAGGAATACTAATTCTCTTGGCCTGGGCTCAGAAGCAATGCACGCCTCACCATTGAGAGTGGGGCAGCAGAGGGACACTGAGGCTGAGACCAGCCCGGTCCAATGAGGCATTGAGCCTGTCCTCTCCAGAACACTGACAAGAGCTCTGGAAGTCCCAGGCCCTGCTCACCGTGTTTTCTCCTAAGAAGCCCCCTCCTCCAGGGAGTTAGAACCAGGCAAGAACAGGAGAAGGGCCCCTTCTAGGTGAATTCCAAATCACAGGACACTTTTGCATCAATTTTTTTGGAGACTGAGAAGGCCAAATGCCTGAATGTCTTTGTTTCTGGCTATGGGTGCTGAGAAGGGTCCAGGAACTTTTCACCATTGGCATCATTAGCAGCAGCAGGGTGCTAACAAACACAGATATCTGCTAAGGGCCTGCTATGTGCCAGGCACTATTCTAAGCACTGGACAATTGGCAGTGCCAAAACAGACAAACCCCTGCCTTAGTAGAGCTCAA
The DNA here is from genome assembly GCF_009764315.1 of Trachypithecus francoisi. Classification (NCBI taxonomy): domain Eukaryota; kingdom Metazoa; phylum Chordata; class Mammalia; order Primates; family Cercopithecidae; genus Trachypithecus; species Trachypithecus francoisi. The sequence continues at coordinate 108,426,531 of NW_022681473.1, forward strand.
TTCAAATGGCAAAGACAGACAACAAACAAACAAACCGTAAAATATGGGAGTGAAAAGTGCCATGAGGGAAACTAAGTCAGGGTAAGAAGGCAAGGCAGTTGGGGGGGCTGTTTCGATAGGGAGGTCAGGGAGGTCTCCCAGGGGAGGGGACACAGGAGCCAAGTACCCCATTTCCTACCTCCTTTGTTCAGGGTGTTCAGGCAGCCTGGGATCCAAGATCACGGGCCCCAATCTGAGCCCCGGTCACGAGAGGTGATGAGCAAAACAGTGCATCTGTGAACCCCGGGGCCCGATTTTCCCTGGAGTTCAGAGGCACATCTGCCTGAACACAGGAAAAGGGAAGAAACCACCACTTCCTTCAGGGATGTAGCAAGCACAAGAGTAAAGGGCATAAGGTAGGCACACAGGAGCCAAGGAACAAATGCCAATTAATCCGATGCAAACTGGCCATCTGTCAGGCCGGCTGCAAGGGACAGCTGCATGTGGGGAGGAGCGGGCACCCGTCTCTGCGGTGATTCTGTGGACAAGTACAACCTGAATGTCACAGGCTTCCGCAGCCGGAAAGTAAAATGGTGATTCCGTTAACCTTAATGCCTAAATTTTGATGCCCCAAGCCCTCAGCTGTGTAGCGGTGGAAAGAACAGGACTCTTTTCTTTTTTCTTTTTGAGATAGGGTCTCACTCTGTTGCCCAGGCCGGAGCATAGTGGTGCCATCATGGCTCACAGAATCTTTCAACTTCTGGGCTCCAAGTGATCTTCCCACCTCAGTCTCTCAAGTAGCTGGGACCACAGGCTTGCAGCGCTATGCCCAGCTAATTTTATTTTATTTTAATTTTTGTAGAGATGGGGGGTCTCCCTATGTTGCCCAGGCTCATCTCAAACTCCTGGGCTCAAGCGATCCTCCTGTCTAGGCTCAAATTATTGGGATTATAGGCATGAGCCACCGTGTCCAGCTTAAAGTCCAGGGTTTTAGGGAGTCACTGCTCCCATCTATCCCTGAGACTTCAGGGAAGCCCCATGCTTGCACAGACCCACCCTGGCCTTGCTCTCTCTTCCCACCACCAAAGTCCCAGGCCCAAGGCATCACCTCTTGGACTCTATTCTATTGCTAGTATCTTGCCACCACCAAGCCCATCACCACAGTAGTGAAGTCCAAAGTTAGTGAACAGAAGGGCTCCCTAGATTTTGCCACTACTGGGAAAGCTGCAACTCAGGATGTCATTCCTGCTAAGTGAGAGGGGAAATGCTCACAGCACAGAGAGCAACACGAGGTTGGCACCTAAAATGTGATCCAGCTAGCCACGCAGCTGTTCCACAGCGCTCTTCGGTTTGCCAAGCTGGGCCCACCTGCTCCCTTGCACTGTAGTGGGGAGGCCTCCACCAAGACTCCCATCCCTGGTGGCCATGCAAGAGCTTTCAAAGCCCAGGAAAGGCGCTGCTCCAATGACCCATCCCTCTGGTCCCTTGCTTCTACCCCAAGCATAGCTGCGGACTCTGCCTTAGCAGGGATCTCTGCCAATTCATCCAGCAACTCTGATTTTGTGAACAAGGAGGGTGTTTCTTCTCAGTCAGTCAGGGATGTCACACAGCAAGGATTTCTGAACAGCCTCGTGTTACAGGTACTTCAGTTCATGGGCATGCAGAGACCCCTTTCTCACAAACACATATATGCCACCAAGGAGCTGGGTCAGGAAGAGGCGAAGTATCCACACTCCTGTATGAACGGCGGGGCCAGGGACTGGGTCCGGCTTGCCCACTCAGGCGAGTTCTCTGTGAGTGCCGGGTCACTCTCTGTGTTATCTGCTCCCCCTACTCCCCCTCCACCAGACATGACTGTGTCCGTGCTCTGTAGACAAGGCTTGTCTTTTCATCCCAGGAGCTCCCTGGTTGCTGTGTAAATGAGTGCAAAAGAAAGAAAGAAGGAAGGAAGAAAGAAAGAGAAAGAAGGGAGGAAGAAAGAAAGAGAAAGAAGGAAGGAAGAAAGAGAAAGAAGGAAGGAAGAAAGAAAGAGAAAGAAAGAAGGAGAAAAAGACAGAAAGAGAAAAGAAGGGAAAGCTCTTGGTTGCAGTAGAATTCTGAAGTCCAACTAGTAAAATTAGAGAGAATGCTGGAGTTGGGAGGTTAGCACAACCCCAGATTAAAAATGAAGAAACAGTAGATGAACGCAAAAATGGAAGCAGTGTATTCTTTACAAATACCAACATTGCACAGGACAAAGAAAAGCTGTGGGATGTTTCAGATTAAAGGAAGCTAAAAAATCTTGAAAACCAAATCTGCAGTATCTGACCCCCTAGACTGGATCCTGCACTAGAAGGGAGAATGCTGTGAAGAGTATTATTAGACCAAGCAAAAAATTTGTAATATGGGTGATGGATTTATACATGTAAATGTATAAAATTGTTAACTATACTGTGGCATATAATATTCTTATTCTTAGGAAAAACACACTGTTAAGTATTCAGGGGTAAAGAGCCATAATATACATAATATAAAAATGGTTCAGGAAAAATTTATGTATAAACACACATGTATAACCACATGTTCATATAGTATATATATACATATATATGAGACAGAGAATAAGAATAAATAATACATGGGTTAAACTATAAACAATAAGTAAATCTGGGTAAAGTGAATATGAATATTCTTTGTACTATTTCTCATTTTGCAACTTTTTGTAAACTTGAAATTATTTCCAAACATAATGCTTTAAAATGCTTTTACATGCCTCACACTTAACTGATTTCTGGCATGTTCATGTACACTGGTACTTTTGATCCTCCCAGCAGCTCCATGAGATAAGCAGGGCAGGCATTTTTATATTTCCCACTGTACAGATGAGGAAGTTAAGACACAGAGATGTTGAGTGATTTGCCAAGGATGACACCCTGGCAAACACAGCTTGAACATTCATCTCCAGGTGCAAGTCTAGGCTTCGTCCCATAATATCCACATTCTCCAAATCCTTTCAGAATCCATTTGCAATTCCTGCTAGTCATCTCTCCAGGAGGTCATGAACTCCTAATTTTACTTTATATACATATATATACACATATATATAGATAGATAGAGAGAGAGAGAGAGATTGAAATGGAGTCTTGTTCATTCACTCAGGCTGGAGTGCAGTGGCATAATCTTGGCTCACTGCCAACCTCCACCACCCAGGTTCACCTGATTCTCTTGCCTCAGCCTCCTGAGTAGCTGGGACTACAGGTGCACACTACCATGTCCGGCCTTTTTTTTTTTTTTTTTTTTGTATTTTTAGGAGAGATGGGGTTTCACCATGTTGGCCAGGTTGTTTTCGAACTCCTGACCTCAGGTGATCTGCCCCCTTCAACATCCCAAAGTGCTGGGATTACAGGCATGAGCCACTACGCTCAGCCCCATAATTTTACTTTTATGAGTTTATTACTCAGCCTTTAAAATCCAACTCGAGTCAGTTTCTTCTGCTTTCTCCTTGCCCCTGTGTCCCTCCCTGAAAGCTACAACTGTCCATCAGTGACTCTCCCCAGCATGGGCGCCTGCCTCCTTTCACTTCAGAATTGATTGCCTATGTTGCAGTTATTTCCTATTTGTTTCTGTTTGTCTCCCTGAAGGGCAGGGACCAAGTATTGTTCCTCTGACTCCCAGCTCCTAGCTCTGTGCCTGGGTCTTTGAATGTTGGCTGAATAAATGACGATGTGACTGAATGAAACCTCCTCTTATTTGACCTAAACTCACCTCAATCAAGTCTCAAAGTGAGGCTTTCATTGTGGAGCTGGAATTAAGTAGGATTAAAGTTAACGCTGTCTTGGCTGACATAATTCTCTCACTCCTTCTGTTTCTTCCAAGGGTAGAAGATCAAGGCAGCATACAGGTCATAGGGAAGCCACATGGTATTTGTTTCTAGTTAAATAAGGAAGATCTTCTTACTGAAAATGGTCTGGAGGGAGGGAGTCAATCTGCCAACAGATATGAAGTAACCAGGTGGGCTGAGTTTAGAGGATGCAATGGACAAAGGAGCAGAAGCCCAAAAGGGACTAGCAGGCAACTGCTACTGAGTCACAGGTTCCATATCAGTTCAAGCTTCAGTCCTTAAGGGATATGAGAATTTCTGTGGAGTGACATGCAGCACAATTTAGGCAATCACCTCCCCCATGTCAGTATCCAGAAAATAACTAAGGAGCATTCTGCACAGACTTCAGGAAACCTGATTGATATCTACCTTCCTGGTCCATCATGCTCAGGGGACAGAGGGCTATGATCTCTCCAGCACAGCTCTGTGCAACTTGTGAGAAGATGGAACTTTCAAATAAACCCCTGGGCTTAAGACAAGGCTGAAATTTTATTTGAAGGGATTTGCTTTCGATTTCATTTTTTTAAATGCATTTTTAATAACAAACCTATTCAATCAAAAGGGGGTATTTGACTGTTTGGAACAGCAGTGGGATCGCCCTCAATGTAATTTGGATCCTTTCCTAAACCCATGTCCTTTGATTCTGCCAGCTCAGGTCTCTCCTCAGCCGGTAACTCACAAAGCATGGTTGTCAGTGGTGTGGAAAAAACTCAGCTAGGAGTGTCCCTAAAGACACCTCCAGACCCATCCCGGCCAAACAAGACAATCAGTTCCTATTCATTGGACACCAACAAGTGACATCACACAGACAATGTAAATGTTGAAGCGGGAAGGACTGTGAGGGGCACATAGTCCCAGCCCCTCTCACAACATTGAGACCCCCATGGCCAAACTGCTGGACCACCAGGAAGGAGTGTGAACTCTTCTACCTCCTGTACCTTCCTCCTCCTAGAGAGGGAGGCCGCCGAAGAATGACACACCCCTGCGGCTTATCACCAACCTTCCTGGTTTGGGGATCATGGGAGAAGCAATGAGGAGCATTCTTAGGTCTAATGGGCAGGTCTTAAATGAAAACTCCTAAGAAAACCAGGGAGATGATAGGTGCTGCTAATCTCTGGGGTTGGGATGCTCCAAGAGGTCATGGAAGCCCAGCTAATGTCAGGGAGCTGGAGTTGCTGGAGCTTGAGCAGATCTGAGTTAGGCACCAGGAGGTTTTACACAGATTCCTTCAGTTTGGAAGAGGGCCTGCAGACGCCGCTCCCTGGAGAGCCACCGGTGGGCAGGAGGGAAAAGCAGAGGCTGCGGGAAGCTAGCAGATGGTGGTGGGTGGTGCAGTGGACTGAACGACGCCCCTCGTGGTGGAGTGGAGAGCTGCATGGCCAGCCCGCAGCCCGTGGCCGTGAGGCCCTGGAGTCCCAAGAAAAGCTCCAGGGACCTGGGAGAATTTGACCGGGGTGGGAGCCAGGGGTTGGAGTTGGCAGTGGTTGGTGTCCCTAACGCCAGGGAGGGCAGTGGGGCAAGGTCATATTCACTTTGAGCTGAGTCTGCGTCTTTATAAGTTTGCTCATTTTGACAAATTTGTGACACATTCAATTCAACATTTTCCTAAAGATGTTGAAATCCTAGTAGAGCTGAGATAGTCTGGTAGTCATGTAGACCTTCTCGGTCCAGTGACAGTGGCAGAGTCAGGACTTATCTAAGCAGATCATCTCAAATTTAACATATTCTCAGCACAGCAGCCAGAGGTATCCTGCAAGAGCCTGCAGATGATATCCCTCTTCTGTTCCATCCTGCCTGTGACCTCCCATTCCACCTAGAAAGCCCTTACAAAGATTGCAAGGCCCAGCGTGCTCTGGCTTCTGACACCTCAGACCTCATCCCTGCGGTCGCCTCTCGATCACCCCATTCCAGTCTTACAGGCCCCTCCCTGGTCTCCAGCACACCAGGCCCATGGGTGCTGCCCTAGCTGCTCCTTCTGCCTTGATCTTCCCCTAGGTGTCCCCATGACCCCAGCCCTCTCCCGGTTAGTTCTTTGCTGGAGCATCATCTCACAAAGGCTAACCTGACCCCTCTGTTTTAAATTGTAGCACCCCCACCATTCCTATGCCCCTCCCCAGAACTTGGAACCATCTGACATCCTGAATGTCTAAGTCATCTGCTTATTGCCTGGCTGCTCCACTAGAAGGTAAAACCCTGTTGGGGTTGGGATTTTTGTCTATTTCACTGACCACTCACTGATGAGTGCCTAGAATAGCACCTGGCATGTAGTAAATACTCCAAAAATGTCTGTTGAATGAATAAAGGTAAAGAAGGTGAAGCCTGCTGGCTCTTAGTGTTGACCAACTCAGTCGGCCTGAGCTCCAGATCAAACCACTTTCTAACAGCGCTCCTGCTCCCAGTTCTGCTGGCTCAGCCCCGGCTCTCGACTCCCATATCTGCTTTCTGCCCTTTCCCATTGCCTGGCTCAACTCTGTGTCTCCCCACCATCCCCACCATGACAACAGGGGCCATGCACATGGGCCTCAGATCAGCATTTCCCACAGCAGTGATCCACCTGCCTCACCCCAGCCTTTCCCACGGCAGTGATCCATCTGCCTCACCCCAGCATTTCCCACAACAGTGATCAGCCTGTCTCCATAACAACCTTCCTTGATTCTGAGACTCTTAATGAGCACCCCAGTCCTTCACAGCCTCTATTTCAGTCAAAGCAATCCCAATATCTTTTTAAAACATCTTGTACCATCCATTTGACCAACATAGATGATCCTGTAGCCACAGGAGAAGTCACCCTCAGGAGAAGGCTTGTTAGGCCAGGCAGGGTTTCTCTCAGTGCTGGGCCTGCCTGTGAGCCTCCAGAACAGGATAAATCTGGCCCAAGGTGCCTCTCGACAGAATCACCACCATGCCAGAGCGAAGAAGAAGGGTCCATTTTTGAGGCTGCTCCCTAAAGTACAGGAACATGTGTTCTCAGAATCATCAAGTGCTGGAGGACCCAAAAGAGAAGCTCAGTAGACACAGGCCCCATGCTTCCAAGGCAAAGCCTTCCAGGCTCACCGATGTTACCATCCAGAGCTGGCATCTCAACAGCCCCACACAGACACAGGATTTCTCAGAGCCATGGAGCACAACAGAAACACCAGCCATCTGTCTCTTGAAATTTTCAAGGAAGGGGTCCCGCATAGCTTGGAAGACACATTAAGGCAAGTTTTGTGCTTATACCATGTTGTGTGTGCAGAACGTTCATGTCTTCCCTTGGATGATCCGAGTGTGAAACAGGCAGGTTCCCATCTACTGCCCCCCACTTGATCTCAGCCAGGGGTCCCAGCAGTTCTGGAAGCCCACAGGAGTGAGATAAGGCCTGCAAAACTGCTGAGGAGAGAGAGCAAATCCCAGCCGAGCAATGTTCCCAATCGCTCTGCGCCAAATTCAGTTGAAATGAGACACTTTTCAGAAACAATTTCTGGGTAAGTGGTGGAGAAAATAAGAACACTGTGAACACGTGGAGGAAAGAAAGGAGCAGCCACCCGAGAGCAGAGATGGCTCTTCGTCCGTCAGGCGGAGCGAGCTGGGACGAAGCACGTTCCTCACACTCCGTCACACAGAGGCATCGGCTGGGACAATGACTTGTGTGGGTTGTCATGACGATGAAATTGAAACTAGGATAAACAATAGCCACTCAGCCAGCAACCTAACCTCTAAGCTGACCTGTCATTTTGATTGCAGCCACCTGGGCCCCACATAGACATCAGGAGATGAACATCTCTCGGGGCAGGCTTTGATAACAGGTGGCTAAACATGAGGCTGGAAATCAACTGAATCTTTTTGCTCTTCTGTAAGCCAAGCTAGGGAATTCAGCAGCATCCTCTATAAGGTCCCCAGAGCCTGTGGAGGGACAACAGAGCACATAAAGTTAATGCAATGGACCCGAAGACACACAGCATCTCAGCAGAAAAGGCTAGGAATTGCTACCCCATCCTAAATTCAAAATCCCTTGGAAATCATTGCCGGCTCACTAAGGGTAGCACTTCTAAAGCTCAACAGGGCTTCCTGGCATTCCTCACCAAATGGACCAGGGCAAAATTTAATTATTGTCTCTGTTAGAACTTGAAAATCCCTTTGCAGTTCTAAGGCAAATGCAAATGCAGTTTCTGTGGACTCTGTGCCACCCTCCCTTCCTTCTCTGGTTGCCTCAGACACATCTGCAGAAGCTGAGCACCAGGAAAGAGAATAGAATATGCCCCGAAGGGCTCAACTTGACTTTAAAAAATTGTATTATTATTTATATTTAATAGCAGCTTCAGAGAAAGCAGCAGATCCTAGGGCATGGCAGAAATGTAAATGCTAACTGATTGTTATTCTTACAGAAACTTAGAATTCTAAAGTTTAATCATCCTCATTAGCATAATTTGGGTGACTTCAGTCCATAACCTTATCCTGGAGTTGATTATTTATGGCGCCCTGAACAGAAGTCGAAAATTAACTTTGATTTAATGTAACAATTCCATCCCCAATATAATTCATAATGCAGATACATTTGTCAAAAATAAATCAGGCTCCTCACCCATCTCAGAACAGGAAACCAAGAAAGGAATAGAAAGAGAATCCCTAATCTTTTCTTTCTGTAGTTGTTCTGGCTCTCCCTTCGCCTGCTCAAGTCTGTGCTTGCTCAGGGACTAGCTTTGGAGAAGGCTGAGAGCTTCAGGGTGGAGAAAAATCTAGGGATCAGGCAGACAGGCCAGGAGGGAGTGGAGGTTCTCTCGGGATGAACATCTTGCATCTCCTGAGGGCTTTATCCAAGTAAGCAGCTTTCTAACAAGACAGGATGAAAAAGTCGTCCCAGGGAGCTCATCTGGTGGGAGGGTTGTGCAGAGAGCTTAAGGTAACCCCTTGCATGTGTTTGAAGTTTTTTTTTACAGTTTGCTTCCACCTGTAGTATTTCGTTTAATCCTCACCACTTTAGGTAGGGCAGCTGGGAACTGAGGCCTGAGGAAGTTAAGCAACTTGTCTCTGTCCCACAGCTTGTAAAAGGCAGTGTTGACCCTGGGATCCTGGTCTCCTGGCTCCTCAGGCAGTGCTCTTGGGCTGTCTGCATGTGGAAGGAAAGGTGCTTGGGTATGCCGCCTGTCTCCTGGCCCAGGGAAGCAGAGCCCTTATGGACTCCATCAAGGACTTGGGGTGACAAGGGGAGATGATGCTCCCAGAGCAGACAGGAGCAATTTTCAAGACATTACCAGCTCACCAATTTCCAAGAGCTCAGAAGCAGCCTTTACTGCTTCTACAGAAAACACTTAGAAAATGTAAGTCCCAGGGCCGGGCAAGGTGGCTCACACCTGTACTCCCAGCACTTTGGGAAGCCAAGGTGGGCGGATCACTTTGAAGTCAGGAGTTCGAGACCAGCCTGACCAACATGGTGAAACCCCATCTCTACTAAAAAATATAAAAATTAGCCGGGCATGGTGGCATGAGCCTATAGTCCCAGCTACTTGGGAGGTTGGGACAGAAGAATCATTTGAAGCAGGGAGGCAGAGGTTGCAGTGAGCCGAGATGGCACCACTGCACTCCAGCCTGGGCAACAAGAGCAAAATTCCATCTAAAATATGTGTGTGTGCGTGTGTGTGTGTGTATTCCCCACACATAGGGCAAAAAGAACCCTCGGAGACCTCTCCTAGATGATGGGTCAGAGTTATCCTAGGATTATGGTTAGACTTACAGACTTACCTCACTATGAATAGATTTGCCTCTGCAAGGTACCAAGTTCTCTACCAAGGAAGAAATCTCTCTCCATGGACAGTACCAAGGAGCCAGACGGGCACTTCTGTGGAGCTCTTCCTCCCTGCTAATTCTCTGTCAGGACTGCTGAAGCCACCCAGACATGCCAAGTTTTAGTGGCAACAGGTTTGCCTGCCAGTAACCAACATCCTCTACCTCCTCCCCACAAGCACCTACAGGCTGACAATGCCAACTCTCCCTTTTCCATGCCAGGCAGAGCTGATGCTATCTCACAACGGGCAGCAGAACCCTGTGCCAACAGCCAGAGTCTGGCCCAGTGGCTGGCAGGAAAGTGACCACATTCAGACTATGCCATTTGGCTCTTTGGCTTCTGCTCTGAAAAAAAAAAAAAAAAAAAAAAAAAACTGGCTGAGAAGAGGTAAAAGCTGTTGGCAAAATATAAAGTTTGCATTCTCTTGGTCTCAACTCAGCAGGGATAGTGATGGGCTGGCATGTCTTTTGTGTATATATGTGTGTATGTACACACATGCACATACGTGCATCCTCACACTCAATCACATGTTTTTAACAGCTATAAAACTATGACAGAACCAGGCCAAAAGGCTCATCGTGAAAGAGAAAGTACCCAGGGCCTTAGATAAAATTGTAACCAATCTTAGTTTGGGTCACCATGACATTAGAACAATGAATTGATTCATCCAATTAGAAGAATCAATTGGTTCATCTAATTCAAACAACCACCTGATCCCACCAATGAAAAAAAAAAAAAAAGTCAGTTGTTAAAGCCTTTGTTGACCAAACACTCAAGGAGTTGGCTGAATTGATGTTTTACCAACTAAAAGCTTGTGATGCTGTACAGACATGGCTTTTGGCTCACCCCTTCCGGTGTCACTTCACTGAAAGAAAGAATATGGCATTTTGGTCTCTTCTGATTCCGTTTCTAGGTAAGTGATATTAACTATAACAACAGCAATAACAATAATGGGTGCATGTCTGCATGAGGACATCTAGTGTGAGCCAAGAACTCTGTTGTGCACTTCATATGCTTTCAAATAATTCTCACAACAACCCCATGACATCAATGTTGTTATTATCCTCCTGACTTTAAATCTGAGAAAACTGAGGTTGACAACAGTTAAACTACTTGCCCAAGGTCACACAGCTAGTCAGTGATATATCCAAAGCCCAGACCTGGGCCATTTTCCTCCTCTTTACACGTGTTCATATGTGTGCTGTTGTTTCCCCAACTAGAACGTAACTTCCATGACAGAAGGGACCTTGTCTATGTTGTTTGTTCTTGGATTCCCAGATTGAAAACAGTGCCAATACACAGGCGCAGAACAGGCTCTCAATAAATAACTATCGAATGAATGAATCAGCCTCACCTCAACTGTGAGATGAAACCAAGCAGCTTCATATCCACCTCTGAAGTGAAGCCCCAACACAGACAGTATCCAAGGATGGGTATTGGGGTGTGGTCCTCCCAGAGAACAAGGATGGGGTGAGTCCATGCTCTCTGCTATTGGCAGGGACAGGAGGACAGACACTTCCCTGCCCCAATCAATGCAGGTTTCCATCAGTCATCTGTCTCCATGAAAGGCCCCTGGGCTGGGAACACCCTGTGCCTCTCGTCACCCGGTGTCATGGCACAGGCATCCATGCTCCCTCTTGCCAGGCAGCTTTCACAGGTGGGCAGCGGATGGCATTGGTGTTCTGGCAATCCAGCTGGACAAGTTTCTACCTGAACTTTGGCTTTGCCAGTGACTGGGTGGAGGAGCCAGAAAAAAAAGGTCTGGAGAAAGGAAAGTGCCTTCTCATTTCTGCTTCCCAACCCCACAGGGCTGGGAGGAAGGAATGATGTGCTGAGGATAGTAGGAAGCACCACTGAGAACATACATTCTTTGAGCATTTGGGACCTTGGGTCTCCCATTCATCCTCTGGCTTTCAGATATACCTGCGAGAACTCACCTGGGACAGGCCTGCAGACATGAAGCTCCTCTGATATTGCATCTGATCCATCATGTTCAGAACTGCAATCCCTCCTGATGGGCAATGCCGTGAGAGTGGAGAAGTTCAGCAGTCCGAGGATTGTCTCTAGGGCACAAGATGGAGCAAGCACCAATTCTCAACCTAACCTCTCAGACAAATGTGTTGTTGCTACTGTTATTTGTAAAGACCCTGGTCCTATTTATAAGCCTTGTTCTTTGCTCCTCCTAGGGACATGAGAAACTGTACAAATAAGAAGGCAGGTTTAACCCTTTCCTTGTTGTGGATAGACACTTGCCAGAGACATGTAGGAGTGAGTAGCTTGCAAGATTAATACCTCAGGCTTGCAAAATGCATTCTGTTTGCCAAAGCATTTTCTCATTTCAGCCTTATGACTGTGAGATAAGGGATATTGTTTTAAGTTCATATTACAGATGAGAAAACAAAGACTGAGCCAAGGCCTCAAAGGTCATTCTAGGCCACCTTCCCTCTCCTTCTACCCAGGTTCCAGGCCCATGGAGAGCAGGTGAAGAGAAAGAGTGGTGTTTACAGGCCACCTCGATAGAGCACTATTCCTTGGTGAAAGGTCACCTGTCCCTGAGCCTGCTCTGTGAGGGCTGAGCCAGGCAAAGCACTTGCAGTGGTGAATTTTATGTCAACTCTACTCAGCCACAAGGTGCTCAGATTTTTGGTCAATCGTTATTCTGTGTGTCTGCGAGGGGGTTTCTCAATGAGATTAACATTCGAATTGCTGGACTAAAGAAGGCACATGGCCCTCCCTAATCTAAGTGGCCCTTATCCAATCAGTTGAAGTCCTGAATAGAACAAAAATGCTGATCCTCCCAAAATTAGGAGGGAATTCTTCCAGCCTGTCTTCAGGCTGGGACATCGGTATTTTCTTCACTCGAACTGGAACGTCAGCTTTTCCTCGTCTCGAGCCTGCTGGCTGCAGGTCTTGGGATTTGTTGACCCCCAAAATTGCATGAGCTAATTCCTTAGAATAAATCTCTTTCTTAATACATATATATACACACATCCCATTGATTCTGTCTCTCTAGAGAGCCTTGACTAATAGAGGGCCCCAGAGGCTCTGAGCGGGAGAGGAGCTGGGAAACCGGCTGAGCAGGCTGGCCTCCTCCCACCCTGGCACCAATAGAGAAAGGAAGTGTTTTCTGCTCTTCCACACATGCTCCTTTCTAGAAGCTGCCCTTCCTTCCCCAAAGCATTTCTTCAAAAATATTTACTGACACCCAGCATGTGCCAGGCTTTTGGAGTATGGGTGTATCAGTGAACGAAATAGATGAAAATCCTTGCCCTCACGGAACTCAGATTCCATTGCAAAGATAATAAGAAAATTCGTCTACTACGAGGTGAGAAAGACTAAGAACAAACAGAAAGTAGATCAGCATTGGGTGCTTAGGTGCGTTGGGGTGGGGGTCAGGGACCGTGTTGAAGGGAATTGAAGACAGGCCTCTGTAGGGAGGTGAGATTTGAGTGAAGATTTGAAGGAGGTGAGGGAATGAGCCAAGCAGGTATTTGGGTGAAGATTATCCCAGACCAAGGACACAGCCAGAGCAAAGGCTCTGAGAGGGGGGATGCCTGGAACTGCAGAGGCCAGTGTGGCTGGTGCAGAGAGGGAGCAGAGAGAAGGGCAGAGCCCTAAGACATGGGGATGAGGTAGCCCGAGGCCTGAGGAGACACCCGGGGGGGGCTTTTGCAGGGTTTCTGGCTGAAGAGCAGCACAATCTGATTTAGTTTTTTTGTTTTGTTTTGTTTTGTTTTTGTTTTGTTTTTTTGAGATAAAGTCTTGCTCTGTCACCCAGGCTGGAATGCAGTGGTGTGATCTCAATTCACTGCAAGCTCCGCCTCCCGGGTTCAAGTGATTCTCCTGCCTCAGCCTCCCGAGTAGCTGGGACTACAGGCTCGTGCCACCATGCCCGGCTAATGTTTTGTATTTTTACTAGAGACAGGGTTTCACCACGTTAGCCAGGATGATCTTGATCTCCTGACCTCGTGATCTGCTCATCTCAGCTTTCCCAAGTGCTGGGATTACAGGCGTGAGCCACCGCGCCTGGCCTAATTTAGGTTTTAAAAGGATCCCTCTGAAACGGAGCATGGTGGTGCATGCCTGTGGTCCCAGCTACCCAGGAGGCTGAGGTAGGAGGATCACTTAAGCCCAGGGGTAGGAGGCTATAATGAGCCATGTTTGCACCACTGCACTCCAGCCTGGGCAACAGAGTGAGACCTCATCTCCATTAAAAAAAAAAACAAACCATTTTTAAAATTAAAAAAAGAAAAAAAAGGATCCCTCTGGGAGCATGTGGAGAACACGTTGTAAAGCGGGCAAGAATAGAAGCAGGGAGGCCGGTTAGGAGGCTCTCATCAAAGTCCAGACCAGAGGGCATGGTGACCCCACCCAAGATGACGCCAGGGCTCAGACTGTGGATGGAGTCAAGCAAAGATGGAGACGCCTCGGAGCTTCACAGGCAAGTTCCAGGGTTCTGGGTCCTTCTGCTCTCTGCCCAGGGAAGTGTCCTAAAGACACTTCCTTTGCTGGGACCCCAGGGGGAAATGCCTCCTTGCAGCTAGAAACAGTCTTCCTCTGGTGGGGGCTGGAAACGATGATGAGAAGTACAAGTTCTAGCTCCTTCCCCAATATCTGGGTGAGCCATTAAGAGCTGACATCACACAAGTCCTAGAGCTGAAGCAGGGGCTCAAGAGGAAAAGAATAATGGTCTCTCCCGTGAGTGCAGTCGGTGGTGTGCTGGTAAATCTTTAACAACTGGTTCTTTGGGAAAAACATGTGTATGTATGTGTGTAATTTTACAGGTCTAAAGAATGTGTGGCATATATCTTACAAATAATAATAAAAATATACTATCCTTTATCATAAATTACATATAACAACTGATTCTCACAGAACGCTTTAGTTGATTTTTGCAGAACTCCTGTATTTGCAGCCAGTCTATGATCGCAGTTGACAAGCCAGTGTAATTCCCACAGCGATGCTGATTGATATTTTCATTTACATTAATGGGTTAAAAAAAAAAATGAAATGGGCTGCGCGGTGGCTCACATCTGTAATCCCAGCACTTTGGGAGGCCGAGGTGGGCAGGTCACAAGGTCAGGATTTCAAGACCAGCCTAACCGACATGGTGAAAACCCGTTTCTACTAAAAATGAAAAAAAAAAAAATTTAGCCTGGCATGGTGGCAGGCACCTGTAATCCCAGCTACTCGGGAGGCTGAGGCAGAATTGCTTGAACCCGGGAGGCAGAGGTTGCAGTGAGCCAAGATCATGCTATTGCACTCCAGCCTGGGCAACAAGAGCAAAACTCCGTCTCAAAAAGAAAAAAGAAAAAAAGTGAAATGACAGAACTATTTGTTGAAACTTCCCTTGTTCATCAATGATGTGAGTGACTTCATTGTGGCATCAGATACTAGTCTTCACTTACTGCAATAATATGTCCTCATTTTTCATAGACGTGTAATAGTCACAGACACAGCACACTTTTAAGTTTAATCTGCATCATTAAGATATTCGCCATCACTTTTTTTTTTTTTTTTGAGATGGAGTCTCACTCTGTCACCCAGGCTGGAATGCAGTGGTGCGATCTCAGCTCACTGCAACCTCCACCTCCCGGGTTCAAGCAATTATCCTGCCTCAGCCTCCTGAGTAGCTGGGATTACAGGCATGTGCCACCACGCCCGGCTAATTTTTGTATTTTTGGTAGAGACAGCATTTCGCCATGTTAGCAGGCTGCTCTCAAACTCTTGACCTCAGGTGATCCGCCCACCTCAGCCTCCCAAAGTGCTGAGATTACATGTGTGAACCACCGTGCCCAGCTTCTCCATCGCTTTTTAAAGTCTGGATAAAGAACAGAACAATGAATGAAACCCTGATTTAGAGTCTTTGTCAATTCTATGTTGTGAATATTCCTACCCTGGCTCATTTCAAGCTGACATCATTGAGTGTGGCACTGGGAAGAGATGCTTGCTGGTGTGGCATCATACAGCCTCTCCACCAGACAGATACCAGAGATGGAAATAATCTCGAACATAGACAGTAAAATGCAGTAAAATAATTAGGAAGTAAGGAGTTCTGAGTATTTATTACCTTGATGTTTAATATGACTTATTTAATTGTAGTTTATATAATGTAATTTCTAACAACAGCTATGTTTTTCAATCAGCTCACAAAATCACTGAAGGTTTAATGCTCCACTCTCGTGAGCCCAGAAATGCCAGCTCTAACACCACCCGGACTAGTATGGTGCTTTCATGGAAATTACCCGTCTTCCTCACTCAGAGATCCGTAAGCTACCAAAAAATGGGAAACTGAGGCCCAGAGGGGTGAGGTGAGATGCCCAAGGCGCCCGGTAACTGCTGTCCTAGAGTAAGAGTGGCCTTAAGGTATGGGTATGGGGTGAGGGAGGGCATGGCGAAAATCCAGGAGAGCCAGGGGAAGCAGCTTCATATGGGGGCAGTGAGGGTTGATGGCATTCCTGGGTGTGAGGCGCA
Organism: Trachypithecus francoisi; assembly: GCF_009764315.1. NCBI lineage: Eukaryota > Metazoa > Chordata > Mammalia > Primates > Cercopithecidae > Trachypithecus > Trachypithecus francoisi. Next base: position 108,442,604 of record NW_022681473.1, read on the forward strand.
CCCCATCCCAGGCCCACATCACCACCCTCGGTTTCCCACAGCCTGCCTGGGCCAGCCTCTCAGAACAGGATCTTGGTGGATCATTAGGGAGAAGCAGGCTCACCCAGGTTGCATAGGCTGTGGTTGATTAACAAATTAGCTGTAAATCACGCGCCAATCAATGTAAATAACAAGTTTGTCCACAGGATGGAAAATCTGCCCGTGCCAGCCTCCTCAGCTGGGCTTGTCAGAGTCAGCACAGGAGGATCCGGCCTTGGAGAGTCAGGTGGCCCCACTGGCCCAGTGCTCTAGTGTTTCATTGCCCCTGAATTTAGGGAAAGGCCAACAGAGGGGTTGAGAGGCAGGGACTGGTGACCCAAAGATCACAGCTGCCCCTCCCATTCTGTACCTGCTCTCCCTGGAGCACATTAAATCTCAGAGTCCTGTTCCAGCTCCCCAAATCCCTTCTGTACCCACCAGCGCCTCCAAAGTACCCACTTAACCCTCTGGTCCCAGAAACGAGAGTTATGATAGTGATTTCAGGTCCTCGCCAGCCTCCCCAGGCCACGAGCATCCTGGGTGTAGAGGGAGAAGCAGCACATGGCCCTGAGCGGCCAGGGAGGGAGGCTGAGCAGTGGCCTTGAATGTGGTCACTCTGAATTTGGCCCACCCCTGAAGCCAAGAGCAGATCAGCCTCCTGGGATTCTGGATGCTGGAAGGGGTGAGGAAGGAGGGAAAGCATAGGCAGCAACTGGCCAGAGAGTGACCCACACCCTAGCTTCTGTGCCAGGAGGGTAATGTGTTACCTTGGACAAGTTAAAGGGTCTCTCTTTTTATGCATGTTAAAAAATGAGTTAGCATGTTAAAAAAAGAGTTTCCATTTTATGCATGTTAAAAAATGAGTTAGCAATACAACAAATCCTTGACTTTCATAAGTTGAATATTCAACTGTTTGGTTTTCACTATTTGGTGACATGCTGTTTGCCTGGGCAGTGCCCACTCACAGGCTCTGTTCAACACCTCCCCAGAAGCCCGTGGTCTGGCACCTTACCAGCCCGGATCAAAGCTCAGGAAGGAGGCTCTGATGTCTGCTCCTGCCCTCCTGGCCCTGGCACACTCCCCCCGAATTTCCTTCCCAGTAGGACTTGGAATCTGAGATGCTGTGGCAAAGCACCAGGATCTCTGTGAAGGGGTCTGCATGGCCTGAGGGGGCAGCTCTGCCCACAGCCCTGGTGCCAGGCTTTAATGATCCTGGGTGTTGGACACACTCATGGACCTGGGCATTCCACAGACCTAGGCTCAAATGCAGGTTCTGCCACACACAGGTTACATGAACACAAAGAGGTGACGTGACCTTTCTGCCTCAGGTACCCTTTTGACCCTTTCCAGAAAGAGGACCTGAAGGGCCTCAGGGTTGATGGCCTGGGACAAAGGACAGGGACTCCTCCCTCCCTGCTTTCCCCATGGGCCTCCCGCTTAAATTCCCCAGCCACTCTTGACAGCTCAGCGTGAGCTCCTCAGCCCCAGAAAGGAGGTGAAATTAGCCTTCAATCAGCCTAGGGGCAACCAGGGAAGACAGCTGTGGGAGGTGAGTGGCAGCACAGGAGAAACGGGGAGAAGGCAGAGAGAGGGGTGGAGACAGAGCAGGAAGGTGGGAGCGGGGAGCCGGGAGCGCTGACACAGCACTCACTGCAGATTCCTGCTGTAAATCACTCTCAGGGCGGCCTGGGAGCCCCGCAGCAGGAGAGGGAAGGCTCCAATCCCAGATTCTAAGCCCCGAACATCACCCTGGAGGGCTAAGGAACTCTGGACATCCCTTTGCTCATGCTGGAGGCCTGTTTACTCCACTGCAAAATAGGGAGCACTATCCCCTGCTCTTGGGCCCTGGGCAGAGACCAATTATGTCTCAATGCCAGGGGCACTGACGTCCCCATACAGAGGTGCATGGATTAGGAATAGGATCATTATTAAGTAATTATCGTTCCTAACGGTTTTAACAACAACAACAAAAATCACACAGAGCCAGGAACATGCCTGCTCTGGGGCGTGGTGTAATAACTCACATTTATGTGGCGCCTCGCAGCATGAAAACCACGGTCGTATATTTTTCTTATTTGATTCCCACAACGCAGCAGTGCAGGTAAGGCAAAGATTTTTCTCCGTGTTTGTTTTACAAACCAGGAATTTCAGGTTCAAAGAGCAAAGAGTTCAAAGAGTTCAAAGACTATGGCCACCGCTCCCGGGGCCATAGAACCAGCTAGTGGGGACGAGCAGGAATTTGAGATCAAGTCTTGTGATTCCAGACACTACCTGTTCCCTTCCCACTACCCTTTCCTGAAGGGCCTGGGAATGGAACTGAATCCTAGGAAGGTGACATCATAGGACTTTGGGGTCCAGGTTTGGTTCCCAGTGTGTGACCTCAGAACCTCCTCAGTGTAATGGAGATCGTGCCACAAACAATGCTCAGCTCCTAAAGTTGCTGGGTGCATTCGAGGAGATTGTAGATTCAAAGGGCTTAGCTAAGATCCTAGTGGTGAAAAAGTGCTCAGTAAACATTAGCAATTGTTACCATCATTCCTGAGGTCCAAGGAAAAAGGGGTCGCCCGCTGGCTTGCTGGCCACTCTGGAGGCCAAGAGGTGACAGTGATGAACTCCCAGCTCTTGCCCCATTTGAGGAGCCTGGGAAGTGATTCCCATGGCCACTCTCCTTTTCCCCAAGAGGCTCCTCCTTGGGGCCTTCCAGCCCGCAGCAGCTGGCCCCACAGAGTGCTCATGGAGGACCCCACAGATGACGGCCCCCGGGCCCTGGGGAGGAATGAGGCTCTGCTGTGACCTTGGATGGAACTGACCTGAGCCCAAGGCAGGTGCAGGACAGGGAACTTGCTTCTCACTAGAGCCTTGATTTGGGAGGAAGCTTGGGGGCAGGGCAAAGAGCGTGACCTGAAAACTGGCTGTGCCTCAGCGTCCTCAACTGTAAAAGCAGCTGATAATGGCTGGAGTGGGGTAGGGCTGCGGCAGTCTGGGTGTGGTGTTCCCTCTGTTTTTCCCTGTGGAGGCCAGAACAAGCAATGCCAGAGCTACCCAAAGCCCCGGCTTCTCTCCTTCCTGTGAACGTCCCTGGGATGGGACCCCTCATTGGACAGGGCTGATTGAGTGGGAGTGGGAGTCAACAGGAGCACTTGAAGGCCTCTCCCACTGACCCACAGCGTGAAGCTGCTGCGGCCTTCCAGGCTGACCACCCCACCTGCCACTCCAAGCCCTCAGAGACAGCCCTGCTCCCAGCCATGGCGGCCTGAACACCTGACCTTCCGACGCGCCATTGCCTGGTCCCGCAGCCCTGCCCCAGGGCTCCCTTGGCCCCCACACTGCAGCAGGGCTTCCACAGCCCCTCAAAAGCAAGCATCAGCGAACAGGGCCTCCTCCCACGTCCCCACCCCACGCCGGGCACCAGTCAGGTGACGCGTTCTGAGGCTCTGAGGGCTCCTGTTAAGTGGTATGATTTAACCTGGGTTCTGTGTTTTGATTTTGCCCAGCTGCATCTGTGTGCATTTAGACTAATCCTGTTAGCTGCTGGGAGTGGGGTTACCTGCTGTTTATCAAGAGCGCTTGTATGATTCCCGCTTGAAATGCAGCCACCTTCCCTGGGCAGAGAGGCTCCAGTTTCCTTCATCCCACAACAGCCTCCGGGAGAGGCAGAGCATCCACAGAAAGGGCTGCCTGGCTACTCACACTGGCTTTGCAGGTGACGACATGGAGTCTGCAAGCCCCTAGACCCGTACCCCAACCTGCATGCCCTCCCCATCCACAGTACCTACCTAAGTCTCCACTTTTATCACAAGGCCTTTGATCTGCTGTATCTCAGAGTCCAAAAGGCTCAGGATCATGGGTGTGGCTGCTCTAAGGCCAGTGGGAGGCAGGGGTGCCCTGACCTTTCCCTTGCTTGAGTCATGTAGGTACCAGGTTTGAATGAAGGAAAGTTACAGTCCTGGCCTGTCGCTGTCAGAGGTGGGACCTCAGGCGTGTCCCTTGACTCAGTTTTCTCACCTGTAAGGTAAGAGAAATGCCACCAGGCCTACATATGCAGAAGTTTGTCCTAAAGGCGAAAAGAAGTCATTTGTTAACAGCACTTTTCCAGCCCTGCTCGGTTATCAGGCGTGAGGCAACAAGGATGACCTGGTGGGCACACGGTTGGAGCTGGGTCCCATCCTATCTCTGTTCACAACGTGTCCTTTAGAAAGTCACCAATGCACACAGCCTCTCTGTTTCTTCATCTGTGAAATGGGAACAGTAATGCTGTTCAACTACCCACAGTTGAAGTGACGACCAAGGCTGGCTATGATGAATTCTGGCCCCAATCTGCATGCTCACCGTGTGCTTTCAACACAACTTCCACTTTCACGCCGTGCAACACGGTGAGGGAGAAACCGCCACCTTCATACCATTGATATGGAGACCAAGGCCAGAGAGGTAGCAACCACCCAGGTCCAGACCTGGCTCTGCCCCTCCAATCCTGTGTTCCTGGGAGACACGGAGTGGGTCGAGTGCTGTTCATCTCCATGGGATCGTGTGGGCGGTCTGGCAGGCGGGTGGGGCACCTGCCCAGCCATGATCAGAACCCCCCATCCCAACACTGATGTGCCCTTTCCTGCTGGGCTGTGAGTGCTGCCAGAGGACACTGGTGCAGCCTCCTCTCTCCCACCCCACCCAGGGGTACACCCAAGCAGTGCCTATTCCTCTAGAAGGCATTCCTCCAGGTCCCATCCATCTTCCCACTTGGGAAATTCTTCCTAAGCAAGGTCACGCATCCTCATAGTCTCCTCTGCACCTGTGTGCTGAGATTCCCCAGACTCTATCTCCACCCACACCTTGGCCACTTCTCTCACAGCCTCAGATGTTTTTTTTCCAAGATGGGAGTCTTAGAAAAAAACCTAGGCTGGTCTTGCACTCGTAAGCTAAGTGATCCTCCTGCCCCAGCCTCCTGAGTAGCTGAGACTACAGGTGTGCATCATCATGTTTTTTATAGGTTTATTTCTTTCTCTCTTTTTTAACAGCTTTGTTGAGATATAATTTACATACCATACAATTCACGCATTTAAATTATACAATTCAATGGTTGTTAGTATATTCTCAAATACGTGCAACCATAACCAGAGCGGATTTTAGAACCTTTTCATTATCTCAAAAAGAAACCCTCTACCATTTAGGTATTACTCCTCAATTCCCCTACCCCACACCGTAACCCCCAACCCTAAGCAAACACCACTCTACTTTCTCTCTCTACAAATTTATTCTGGACTTTCATATAAATTGAATTATGTAATAAGTGGAATACGTTTTAAATTTTGTTTTTTAAATTTTATTATTTATTTTTATTTATATAGAGATAGGGCCGTGCTATATTGCCCAGGCTGGAGTACAGTGGCTACTCACAGCCCACTGTAGCACACTGTGGCCTTGAACTCCTGGGATCAAGTGATCCTCCCACCTCAGCCTCCAGAGTAGCTGGGACCACAGGCACTTGCCACTGCACCCAGCAACTTATCATCATGTTTTCAAGGTTGATTCATGTTGTAGCATGTGTCAGAGCTTCATTTCTTTCTATGGCTGAATAATGTTCCATTGTATGGATAGACCATATTTTGTTTATCCATTCATTAGTTGATGAATATTTGGGTTGTTTCTTATTTTTGGCTATTATCAGTAATGCTGCTCTGAACATTTTTGTACAAGTTTTGCGTGGATGTATGTTTTCAATTCTCTTGAGTATCAGCCTAGGAATGGAATTTCTGGGTCATATGGTGACTCTCTGTTTAGCCATTTGAGGAACTGCCAGACTGTGTTGCAGCGTGGCTGCCCCATTTTATACTCCCACACAACCGTGTATGAGGGCTCCGGCTTCCCCACAGCCTCGCGCTGGCTGTTGTCTGCCTTTGGTTATCCCCGTCTTACCGGGTGTGAAGTGGCATTCCTTGTGGTTTTGATTTGTGTTTCCCTGATGCCTGATGATGTGCAGCATCTTTTCATTTGCTTTTTGGTCATTCATATGCCTTCCATGGAGAAATGTATATTCAGATCCTTTGCCCATATTCTAATTGAGTTTTTGGTCTTTTTTATTATTGAGTTGTAAGTGTTCTTTATATATTCTAGATACAAGTCCCACAGTTCAGATTTGTATACCTAACTGAGCCCAGCCGTATGGTTCAGAGGGAAGAGAATGACTTGGAATTAGACTGAATTGGATTCAGATTCCCACTTAGACATTTAGTAATGGAGAACGTGCTATTTAACTCACTTGCAGGATAGAGGTAATTACACCTGTGAAATAGTACATTCAAGGCCCCGTGTGTTTACCTGTGTGAGGCGTGGAGCTTGGAGTTGTTCAACCTTCCCACTGAGATAGGTAAAGAACTGTTATTACTCATGTTTACAAGTGAGGCAACTGAGACACAAGGAATTCACTGTGGGTCATGGAATCCTAAGTGGCAGAACTGGAACTTGAACTCTAGTTCTAGTTCCAGTTGGAACTCTAGTGCCAAGAGCCAAGGTAGGCAACGAATGTGTGTTAAATAAATGAATGAATGCCTTCACTGATGGGGATCTCACTATCTCACAAAGCAGTCTGCTCTGCTGTTGGATTCTACTATTTACTACAAAAAATCTCACTGTTGTTGAGCAAAAACCACCCATCTCCCATCATAACTCCTTCCCATTGGCCCTGGTTCTGCCCTGTAGAGAATCCCTGATGCCTAGGGGCCAGGGTCAATGCCGCTGACTCCAACTGTAGTATACAGAAGTCCTCTCCCATCCCCCACTCATACACACAGGCAAAGCCCCAGCCCTGGCCCATCTGACCCCTGGATGAGGCTGGGAGCACCCACCTCCTGCAGGTCTATTCAGGCTCTCCCACTGGATGCAGAGAGAACCAGCTCCCCTCTCCAGGGGCCAGGGACTGAGGCTTCCCACTGGGAGATGAGGCCCTTGTCAACAGTGAGAGGGACCCATGGGTACTGGCTTTGTGACCTCATCAGTGTCAGGTGATATTATGGCAGAAGCAGGACCTAGGTGAGAGCTAAAGGAACCTGTGGCTGGCTGAAGGGAGAAGGAATGCACAGGGGACTTGCTTGTTCCAGCCATCTGAGCAATCTCACGCTTGGTTAGCTCTGCAAGTGACACTACTTCGGAGCTGACCCGTCATGGCCCCATAGCTGACCTGACCACAGTATCTGAGACTCCAATTCCGGGCTGTGAGGCCTGAACAGCCTTGGAGAGCACTGGGGAGAAGGAGCACGTCACCGTATGAGCCTCCGCCACCCCCACTGAGACAGGAGTGAGCACTGAGTCCCGGCCAACCCCTGTAGACAGCTAGAGCTTCACCTCTGTCTCCAGGGAGTGTCATCTCTGGGTCTCTGCACCATGGCCTGCACTTGCGAATCCAGGCTGGATAGGACAAACTAAGACTGCCCTCTCCGGCCTCCAGGACTGAGACCTTAGCATTCCAGAGCCAAGACCCCCAGCTGTGTTTTGGAGGCAGAGGGAATTCAACCTGACACATGGAGGATTGAGGGCCATCACTTCAAGCAGTGCCTGCAAGTCAGTGTTACATTGGAGAGACTTCAGAGCCTGGTTTGCTGTCAGGACGACCTGAGCTTAAATCCTGTCTCTGCAAGTTTTGTCTTCACTGCCCTGGCCTCAACTTATATGTCTGCAAAATGAGGACACTGATACTGACCTTGCTCATCAGGTTGTTATAAGAATTAAATGGGGCCGGGCACAGTGGCTCATGCCTGTAATCCCAGCACTTTGGGAGGCCGAGGTGGGTGGTCAGGAGATCGAGACCATCCTGGCCAACATGGTAAAACCCATCTCTACTAAAACTACAGAAATTAGCCAGACACGGTCATGTGCGCCTGTAGTCCCAGCTACTCAGGAGGCCGAGGCAGGAGAATTGCTTGAACCTGGGAGGTGGAGGTTGCAGTGAGTCGAGATCGCACCACTGCACTCCAGCCTGGCGACAGAGTAAGACTCCGTCAAAAAAAAAAAAAAAAAAAAAAAGCATTAAATGAGTTATTCAAGCCTATCCCAAAAGGTTAAATGATTCTGTGACGTTCTTAAAATGACAAAATTATAGAAACAGAGATTCATGGTTGCCAGGGGTCAGAAAAAAAGGAAAAGGGGAAAGTGCCTATGAAGGGACAGCAGGATCTCTCCTGGTGGTGACGGAACAGTCTGTATCTTGCCTGTGTCAATGTCAGTTTCCTGGTCATGATCTTATACTATAGTTTTGCAAGATGTTAATATTGGGGGAAACTAGGCAAAGGGCACACTGGATCTCTATTACTTCTTACAACTGCATGTGAATCTACAATGATCTCAACATAAGTTTCATTTAAAAAAAAAAGTTCTTTAAATAATATTGGGTGCTAGGAAGCATCTGTAACATTAGCTATTCTTTTTTTGTTTTTTGAGATGGAGTCTAGCTCTGTTGCCCAGGTTAGAGTGCAGTGGCACACAGTCTATACTCACTGCAAGCTCCACCTCCCAGGTCACACCATTCTCCTGCCTCAGCCTCCCGAGTAGCTGGGACTACAGGCACCCACCACCACATCCGGCTAATTTTTTGTATTTTTTTACTAGAGACAGGGTTTCACCGTGTTAGCTAGGATGGTCTCGATCTCCTGACCTCGTGATCCACCGGCCTCGGCCTCCCAAAGTGCTGGGATTACAGGCGTGAGCCACTGCGTCCGGCCACATTAGCTATTCTTGCTCCCCATCCCTGGGTTCCTCTGCGAGCTGGTATGGCCTAGGAACCTGTATCCTGTGAAACCCTCACAACATCGGGGGAGGGGCTGGAGAGAAGAGCCTGATCATATGTTTAGCAGCTTTTATTTCTGTGCCTGCCTTGAGTGCTTAATAAATGCAGGAGGGAGGGAGGGAGTGAATGAGTGAGTGAATGAATGAATGAATATTACAGCAAGTGAACTCTCCATCTCTCAGGAAATGAAATGGCCTTAAAGCAAGAGGCACTTGGGATGGATGCAGGAACCATCTTGCAGCCCTAGATTGGCCAGCCCGGTCCCTGCTTTGCCTCGTCCACCCCGGCTACATTCCTTGTCCGGGGCAGGCTGTGTGCCTTCAAGGACAGCAGAGTGACGCACTTTAATTAGTGCAAGAGTAAATTACATTGGATGAAGAGAGTCCCGACTTATCCCAACGGCGTGGGGAAAATAGAAGCCTAGCATTTTCAATTTAAGGTTTAGTTAGATAATGCCTATTGGTGCCAGTAGATTACAGAGTGGATATTAAATCCTGCAGGATTTGGAATCTGAGAATACAAGACGAATCCACAAGTAGGGGAAGCAGCCGGAAGGGGCTGGCCCGCTGTCCTCAGCTAGCGAGAGCACCTCTCTGGGAAGCAGCAGCCCACACAGAACCAGAGTGCCCACAGAGGCTTCAGAGGGGTAGGTGAGAGCTGAAATTCTAGGGGCTGGAACTACTTTCCTGCCTGGCTCCCTGAACCAAGGTTTCCTGTGTTATGAATGGGAAGACTAACACCCAAAGGCACCACAGGGTTTGGCAGTCAGAATAGAAACCCACACTTCAATCTCATCCAACCCTTCCCTCCCTTCTCCATCCAGTCAACTCTTATGCTACCTTCAAAACAGCTCAAGAATCTCCTCCTCCAGGAAGCTCTTTCTAACTACCCACTTGGATTCCTCTGTGAGCCCAGGGGATTCCAGGCTTCCTCTGGCATTGAACTCACCAATGACGATTATAATCACAGACATACCTCTCTTCCTCTCCCCTCGCTCTTTTGAAAGGTGTAACCATGACCTGCTCTCTCACACCCTTGCTCCCAGGCACAAAGGGGCACCCAATAAACATGTGCTGCACAGATGGGGTTTCCACCGTGTTTGTGTTTATTTTCCAACAGTTGATGCATTTTGAACATGTGATACATTCACAGCCTTCAAGACTTAAGAGGTACAAAGGGGTCCACGGGGAAAGTCTCCCTCTCACCCTGCCTCGCAGCTCTCCAGCTCCTTCCTAGGAGCAGCCAGTCCCTTGTCCCTTGTACATCCATCCAGGAGGCTTTATCCTCATGCAAGCAAATGTGGATGTGCATTTCTTCCTTTCTCAAGAAAATAGCGGCTATGTCACACGTTATTCCCACGTCACTATCTTTACTCCACAACCTTTCTTAGAGACTTCTTTTTTGCTACATGGAGGAAGTCTTTGTGTTCCCAGGCATCTCTGAGCCACGCCCTGCTTCTGCGGGAGCCGGAGGCTGCGGGGCAGGGGGCTGGAAGGATGGGCTCCCAAGTCCTGCTTTTCCATCAGGATGTGCAGTGTTGACTGGCATCTTAAGATGCCTCTGTGGCATACCTGGACCAGCAGGCTAGGAGCAGCCAAAATAAGCAGCCTCAGAAGTGTGGACACAGGGCCTGGGAGCCTTGGCCCAAGCCCACAGGACAACTATAAGCCCCATCAGACTTCCCAGGGGGCAGGATAATGTTTCTGGCAGGCCCAGCTCGAAGGCTCAGGCTCAGTGAAGGAAGCTAGAGAAGCTTATTAGTTTAAGCAGGATAAAATGTGTAAATTAATTACCCCAGCCACCCATGCATGTAGCGGCCGGTCTGCAATGGGAGGAGAAGCATTAGCCTCCACTCCTCCTGCGGTCTGGCTTTCCTGCCAGACGCAGCCCAGGGGACCCATGGCTGCATGGCCACCAGGGAAGGAGGGACCCAGGAACCAGAGCCAGGTGGCCTCAAGGAGCTAAGCAGGCCCTCCCTGAAATGCCAGGGATTAGATTCTGCCATCACCACCAGCAAACAAAAGCAGCAGTCAGAGAAGAAGGGCCTGAGGCAGGGAAAGGACCCTCTGTCCTGCTCTCCACCATGCATCAGGCACCGATTTATCAAGTGATGATGCACCAGGCACTGTGGTGACACTTACTTGCCCCCTTTCACTTGATCCTCTTACAAACCCATACGGTCACTTTGATTAGCTCTATTCAGCAGATGAGAAAACTGAGGGTAAAGAAGTGTGAGTAGCTTCTTCTACTGATCCAGCCAAGTCAGGATTCAGGTACAGAGTGGCACATTGCCTCCCTCAGAGAGGCACAGACAGAGGGTTATCTCTGGGACTGTGTCACCCCTGCAAGAGTATTCCCTGCTTCCACACCCACCTCATGGCAGATCCCTCCCCCTCAGCCCATGGCAGCTGTACTGCAGCCTCCCTCTCTGGCATTAGCACTCCTGCAACCGGGACCTACTCTCTAACTCCCCTCCTCCACCCACTGGCCCTCAGCTCTCAACCGTTTCCTAAACCCTTGCATCCTCTCCACATCCTGCTTGGGTCTTTGCTTGCTCCTGCACCTGCAATGCCACCAGCGTCTCCACCTGCCACAGTCGGTCCCATCAACGATGTCTCAAGTCACTGGCATAGTGCACCTGGGCCTATACTCTTGCTTCACCTCGGTTCATTCCTGAGTCCTCTTCTTAGAGCACTGATCTGATTACTCACTGTCCCATGGGGGTGGCCCTGTGTTTACGGTAAAGCTCAGCCCCTGTGTAGTCCGGCACGATCCAGCCCTGCCTTTCTCACACACGCAAAACTCACTGTCCAAGTCAGATCCCTCTGGTCCCCCCAGATCTTCTCAACCCACTCTCAGCACAGCTGTCCCCTCCTCAGGGGATACGCCTCCTCACCACCCTGTTTTGGGTCCTGTACACTCCGATCACCTTCTGGATCAGCTCACAGGCCCAGTCTTGCGAATTCATGCAGAGCGGCAGCTTGTGTCTCCTGTATCTTGTGCTTAGATCTTCGTCCAACACAAAGATCTGAATGAGTGCAGGCCTCCCCCAAGCCACACCTCCATTCCTGCTCCTCATCAGATAGCTGTGCTCCTCTCTCTCCCCTGGGCCTATGCAATGCCTCCAGTCTTGGGCTCAGGACACCTAGTGCGGTCCCCGCTCCAGGCAGGTCCACACCTGAACCATCAAAGACCCACACCTCACCCTCAAAGAATATGGCGCCTCCTTCTCAGACAAGCTCTCAGGGCTCCACCTTCCACAGCCAGACCTGAATCCTGCAAGTTACCAATCAGTAACAAAGCTTGCAGCCCCTCAATTCAGTCAGTTGAGGATCTTAACATGATAATGGGACCAACCTCAGAGAAATACAGAATTTGCTAATCAGAGCCAACCCTCAAGGCCAACGAGGGAACACATTATATGTCCACTTGGGATGAATGTATTGAAAATGATAAGCCCAGTCAAAGACCTCGCCTCCCTCCCTCACCTGGCTCCCTGTCCTTCCTGAGGAGCTTCAGGGATCCCGGGCACCATCCTTATCGCCTGGGTTGAGGTCACCCATCCACTGTCACGTCTTGCAAGAGAGTCTGTTGGTTCCCAAGTTTCCTCACCCCCTCCCCACTCCTTTGCCTCTTCTTAGCCTCTGCCTTGGCTAGGTGATGAATTAGGAGCCAGGAGTTGGCACATTCACCAAGCAATTAGTGTCTATCTCGTTTCTGTGGCTGAACAACAGTTCATTTTCAAACTTAATAGTCAATACTCAGAAAGATAAAACTGCCTGGGTCACTCTTGGGAGGTGATTTGAGGGTTTGGTGGGAAAGGCGGGTGGGATATGAGCTGGCCCTGCCTCAGCCATCCAGCCCCCACCCCTCTGGACAGGCATTCCTGGGGTCCCACTTGTTACCCTTCTGACCTCTCTCCATGGTCCATCAGGAGGCAGGGACAAAGGTCCCCATATCGTAGCCGGGACATGGCAGGGGGACGAGAGCCAGGCAGCTCTGCAGTTCGCAGCCCCTCAGTGTCTCCTCTCCCTTGGACTTTGAGGACTCTGGCTTTCTGTCTCACTCTTCACCAAGAGCTGCCTTGTGTAGAGCCCTGTCTGACTCATGCAAGTCCTCTTTGGGGGCTACAGAACTGAGCCTGCTGTGCCAACCCAGCCCCCTCCTCAGGCCAGCTACCTGCAGAGGGAACCCAAAGGTGGGGCCCACATAAGGGGAGCCTGCCCCTTCTGCAGAATTCCATGCCAGCTCGGGCAAGGTCTGGTGGGGTGAGCAGTAAGCCCCTATCTCCTACTCAGACCAGGGGACTGCTGTCCTGAGGTCACATATTCTACAGGTGAGGACAGAAGGGTCTACTCAGCCAATACAGAAGTGGGGGAAGGAGGAGAGAGAGAGATGCTCACCTTGTGGAAGGGCCCTGGGACCCAGTCCTGACGGCCCGGGCTGGGGCAGGAGTTTGGTGCCCACTCACTGCAGTGAAATGCTGTCACCTGCCGGCCGTACCCCAGAACTGCAGGAGCCCTGGTGCGGGTCCTAGGGCTGGGCCCAGCAGCTTCCACCCTGTGACTCTCCACCAAGTGCAGAAGGCCACAAAGAGGGGAAATCAAGCTTCATCCCAGGTTGAAATGTCATCATTGTCTTTGTTGTTAATTCCACGATAATAATAGCATAATCTCTCAACTGCTGGGCCCTTGCTAAGCCAGGTACTTTGCAGTACCTGCACTGAAGCTCAGACAGAGTGGGCAGCTTGGCCCTGGTCTTACAGCTGATGGGCAGTGCAGCCAGGATTCTGGCCCTGACAGTGTGGCTCCAGCTCCAAGCACTGCCCTCAGAAGCCCATGCCTCAGCTCTCCACACGATGAAAGGCACCAGGCACCCCTCATTGGATGTCTTCCAGCTCCCCTTTTGATTTTTTCACCTTCCTCTCCCACTTCCTCCTCCCAGTTAACTGCTTCTTAGCCTCCAAGGCCCGCCCATGTGCCAAGCACTGTTCTAGGACACCATGATGGAATAATCGCCGCTATCACCAAGTCCACATTCCAGCAGGTCCTGAGGCCCAGAGCAGAGCTCAGAAGCTCCTGGGTCTCCAGTCTTCCTCCCTCCCTCCTGGACAGAGAAGGCTTCTCAGATGGGGACCCATGGCCCTGACAGGGTCTAAAGGAAAGGAGAGGCAGGGGACTGGGTACAGGGAGCCTTGGGGATTTGGGAGTCCAACCTGCCTGGCTATTGGCCCAGGCCTGATGGTGGATTCCCAACCTGGGACCAAGCTCAATGTTCCTGTCCCTTCCAACCCTCCTTTTGTTGTGGTCTCCAACTCACAGGCTGTTGGAGCTGGGAAAGAACCCCAGAAATGACCCAATGAATACACCTCATTTTGTAGACCAAGGTCAGGCCCAGAAAGGGCAAGCAGTTTGCCCAGATCACACAGCCAAGTGACAGAACCTGGATGAGACTCAGGGCTCCCAACTACCCAGCCAGAGCTCCCCGCTGAGCCCCTCTGCTGCCTCCCTCCTTGCTTGTCTGCCAGCGGGCTACCCACACCTCTGAGAATTGCCCAACGCCCAGAGCTGGGAGAGGGCAGGAGACAGGGGAGCATGGGCCAGGACTCTGCCTCGGTCTGAGAGGAACAGAAGTGGACATAGAGCCTTGCCCCCCTCCTTTCTCTCCCCTCCCCTGAGCCACTCGAGGCCTGGAGTAATCCTCCTATTCTCACTCATGCTGGGGACAGAGGCATTCTCAAGAACTGGGAAGAAAGGATTTCCCTGATTGCTTTATAATCACAGCTCAGACGATAATGGACCTGGTGGGGACTGATGGGGAGAGTATGATGCTCGGCGACGTCCCCACCCAGTTCCCAGCACAGCCCTGGGCCTCCCGACACAGCAGTCTTCCCAACGTCCCACCAGCCAGCCTCTGTGCAGCAGGTGCAGCCCCTGGTGCAGTCCAGGCACAGGACAGGCAAGGGCCCGGCTGCCCCCACAGGGGAATTTAGCCAGACTTGGGCCCCATCCAGTTCCCCTCCTCTGGAGCTGGTGGGCTTAGGGCAGAGCCTGGAGAACTGGGAGCCTCTTGTGGCCAGGGTCTTTCTGAGAGTCTGGGCATCTCCGGAGCCCAGGAATGGGCCCTTATCACAACCCCAGGGTCAAGAAGGGCCAGGAGGCTGCAGGGCACGGTGCCCACAGAGGTGGACCTGCTGGGGCACCAGGTAGGGATGCTTCTCAGAAGAGAGTTTGAGGGAACCAGCACCCAGGGCAGGGGGCTGTAGGGAGTGGCAACTGACCCCAGGGACACTCTGCAGTCCCAGCTCCCAAGGGGAACCAGCACCACGCAGGCAGCCAAGCATGCGGATCCGACTTGTGGTCCATCTTCCTGACAGTGCCGGAAGGTCCTCCGTGGACTCACTTGGCCCCTTCTCCCTCCTTTCTTTTTCACCTTTACCCTCTTGTCTCCTCTGTCTCTCTCTTCTCAGCCATTTCTCCCTCCCTTTCTCATTCCCAAGAGCCCCTTACTGGCACACATGGCTGCTTGGCTCCTAAAGCTCCCTGGCCCAGGAAGGCAGAGAGGAGGAAGAGTGTTGTCCCTCCACAATGGACCAGCAGCCAGTCACTTAGGGACTCTTACTGGGACAGAGGGACTGCTCCCCTGGTATCACAGAGTGAGGAAGAACAGTGGTGGGGAGCAGAGTGAGGAAGAACAGTGAGGACAGAGGGGCCCGGGTGTCCCTGCCACACCAGGGAAAAGAATGTGGTTGTTTGGCACCCTCTTCCCTCTCTACCATCATGCCTCCTTCTGGCCTGCTCACTTCTTCCAGGAAGCCTTCCCTGACTGTCCTTCCAGGGCTCTCTGGGTTTCCAGGGACTGGATGGCCTTTTCCCTCTCCTCCATCCCCCAAGCCCAGGATGGCGCTGTCCTCAGGAGCCTGACTCTCCTGCCAGCCTCAGAGGTGAGCTCCCCTTCTGAGAAGGCCCTCAGGTCTGAAGCCTCCAGTGGGCTTCCACTCCAGCCTGTGTCTGAGCACCAGAGTGCTGGGGGTTACAGGCTCCCAGCCACTCCTGGGCCCTTCTCCCCCTGGGAACTCTGGGGTGGGCTGGCCAGAAGGTCTGAGCATGGCAGAAGGTATTGAGCGTATCTCCAGGCCCACAACCCACCATCATTCTCCCTGCGTTCATTGTCAGCCAAGGCCTGCCTCCCTAAGACCTGGGCTCCTGCACTGCACCCATGTCCCAGACAGGGTAAGGGAGGTGAAGGGAGATTCAAAGGAGCCACATCTGCAAGAGGAGAGCAGGAAGATGACTATGCCCTCCTGAGAGGGAAAAAGTACATCAGAAGAACCGCAGCCTGTTCCCCTGGGGACCCTTAGGAAATGGTCATTCAGTACAAGAGAAGTGACAGATCAATGGTTTATTCCAAAGGGGAAAGCCCAAGCTGGATGCCTCCCTCCCCGACCCCTGCAAGCTAACCCATCCTTCCAGAGTCCCCACAGGCCTGGGGCTGTTGAGACGGGAGAGGTCCCCACTGTGCCGCTCCAATCCCTGGGCACCTTGATATGCAACATGGGTGGTAATCAGAAGGAGAAGGCAGCCTCTGATGGGGCAGTGGCTAAGGGTGGGGGCAGTGTGTGAGGCACTCTTCGCAGCCAGCCCAGCCACACTCTCCATCGCCAGAGAGAATGCCAAATGATAAACTGAATGAAATTCTATAGGCAAATGGTACAGCGGCTGGGAAATGGTAGCTGGGCCAGTAGCTGTTTTCATGGGTGGATCATATCGTGTGAAGGGAATTATTTATCCCAGAAGAGGGAAGAGAGGAATATCTTGGCTAAGGTCATCCTGCCAGTTAGGAGAAGCCACCCTCCAGGGACCACAGACTCAAAGTGGCTGTGGTGGAGACCCACTGCCTGCATAGGGCGATGTCAAGACACTGAGAGGTTTCCGTCTGCAGTGGGCAAGGGCTGCAGGTTCTGCCACGCTGGACACTGATAGGTAGGACTAGAGAGAGCATGTAGGGTCAGTCCTCTGGGAAGCAGGAGGTGGGCCATGTGAAAGGGAGATGTGTGGCTGTGCTGTCCAGGTACCTGCTGGCAACACTGGGGGATGGGGCTTTGGACAGAAAAGTCTGTAGGCCTGGAGACAGCAGGGCATGGGCAGGAGAGGCAGGCTGATACCATGCGGGTACTCACTGCTAGCCCCCAGATCCAGCCCGAGAAGAGGAGGGTGGTGGGTTAGGGCAGTCCCCACCTATCTCACCCCTGTGATGCGTTGGCCTCTGAGCACAGGAACGATGTTGACCATCTGAGGTCATGAGGCAGGAAAGGAGTCTGAAGGGAGTGTGGCCAGTGGGGAAGTTGGAGGGGCCAGAACCTCCCCGAGAGGCTGGTAGAGGGCTGCAGAGGGCAGGTGCAGGACCAGGCTCCCTTCCACCCAGACAAGCACAGTAGCTTAGAAGGCAAGAGCAGCAGGGTCAGAAGGAAGAACAGGGGTGTGGCGCCTCATTCCTTCTGCCAGGAGCTCATGGGGCTTCGTTGGACCCAATCCCGTTGCCTTTGTTGACGTAGAATGGCCGGTAGTGAGACTGCGGGGAAAACAAGAGTGGTCAGGGAGGCCAGATGACAGATGAGCCCGCTAGCTAGACCCACCCTATCCTAACCTGCCCCAGGAGGTAGCAGTGATCCAGGCCCCGACAATTCTAGGAGCCTTTTGGCCTGATCTGCAAGATCTACCTACCCTGTGATCAGGTGCTGGTCCCTAATGTCAGGATTTACAGGTTTGAATCCTAATTGGAGTCCATTCCCATAGTTAGTGGGTGAGCTTGAACCTCAGCCCCTCATCACACTGGTCGAAATTTCTCTCCACAGCTCAGGAGGTTCCTCCAGTGCTACCACAGCTGCTATTTATATAACACTTTCTACTCCACGGAACTTCACAGCACTGTGCCGAGGGCTATATGCGGATGCACTCATTTAATTTTTACAACCACCCAATTACATAGATTACTATTATCATATTCATTTTATAGTTGAGCAAACCAAGACACAGAGAAGCTAGGCAACTTGCCCAAGGTCACTCAGCTGGTAAGCAAGGAGCTGGAATCCAAGCCCCAGCAGGCTGCCTCCAAAACCCACACCCCCAGCCCCCAGTTCTCGGCATCACTTCTCTTATGGTGAGGGCTTCCAGGATTTTCTTTGGCTCTCTCTGCATAAATCTTCCTTACAGAGGGGGTGCAGAGAGGGTAAACAACTGCCCCAGCCCAACACAGTCCCAGGCTCCCCACAGCCCTGTGCCTCTGTCGTCCTGCTCCTCCTCCCCCAGCCATTGGTATTCAGGGAGCATCTCTGGAGAGAGAGCCCAGTGACAGCTCTCCCAGCCTTCTCCATATACCGTATCTCCCAGTAATTTCATGAAATCAGTGTGCCCCGCCCCGCCCAGATCACTTCATCAGGGCCCTGAGGAGGCAGCCCTCCAAGATGGAGTGGAAGAGCACGACTTAGCTGCTGCTCACCCATGCAAGCACCATCAGCCCCTGGAGGGTCTCAAGAAGAGGATTTGTCCCTGAGCTGGGTCAGAGGCTAAGCCCACCCCCATGCCCTGTGGATCCCAATACAGGAGACATCATTTGCCCCTCATACACACACCCCAAGGGTGCACTGCCCTTGGCCCTGTCTGCCAGGGAACTGACACCTCCTGGTCAGCTCCTTGCCTATGCCTGGTCCACAGCAGGACTTGTGGGCCTGAGGGATGCTCAGACCTTGCTTAAACCACCTATTAAACAAAGGAAGAAACTGGGACCCAGGGAGGGGAAAGAACAGCTACTTACTGGCAGAGCAGGGCCTGGACCAGGTCTCCTGACCCCCAGGGGCCAGCCGGGACCCCAAGCAATTCATAGGGCAAAGTGAATAGATTTGGAAATGGCTGAAGCCTTTCTTTGAGGAAGACTGGGTCAATAATATGGGTTGCAGGTCGATGAATGGCATTGTCGGGTTAAAAGCCCAGAGTGGTAGGTGGGCATCAGGGCAGAATGTTCCCCTCACCCTCCCTTCCCCTCCCTGGCTTGAGGTCACAGCACATATGGCAGTTGGAAGAGCTAGGAAATCATCCTAATTACAGATGGGAAAACTGAGGCACAAAGGAATCATTCTTCCTCACGCAAGGTCACACAGCAAGTCAGTGAGACAGCCGGGGCCAGCCCCCAGGGAAACTGATTCCCAGCTCAGCCTCTCTGCACCCCAGCACCTGCCTCCACTCTCCCAGCGCTGGCTGCTTGCTGGACACCAGAACCCTGCCCTGCCAGGGGCCTCAAAGTGCTGATGAGCCTTCTCTTCAGGGTCCCAGGCTCTGAGAGGGTGGAAAAGTATGTAGTAGGGAGAGGAAGGACTGAGTCTAGAACAGAAACCTTCTTTTATCTCCCCATATCTGCTTTCTGCAGTCCTGCTGTTGCAATGCCCCTGGGCCCAGCTCCAAATTACACACACGATCACTTAGCTTCCATCGCCAGCAATTAAAGATTCTCTCCAATTAAACTATCCCCAGCCATTCTTTGTGGTCCAGGGCAAATCACCTCTCCTGCTCTGACCTCCAACTGCAAAGACAGCAAGAGCCAAGGGCTCCAGCCCTGGTTCCAGCAGAGCTCCTGATGCCACCCACTTGCCATGGCAGCTGGCTGACTCCTATAGCAGGGCCTAGAATGGACCTTCAGGAGCAAGGCATTTAGGCACATGGGGGCTCTGCATGTGAACTACAGTCCCTGATCACTGAGCTCTCAGTCAGGGTCAGATATGTCAGATCTAACGGGCACTGGAGATCACCTCAGTCCCCACATCATAAAAAGCAAGAAAGTGTCTCAAGAGAGGGTATCTAACTTGTCCAGGACCCCACAGTCAGCAGGTGGCCTGGACCCCAAAGCCATGCTTCCCTGTCTTGCTGCTCTTCTGATATCCCTGGCCTAGGGTCATTAGATACGGAACCTAAATATATCTCTTCCCAACTTTCCAGCCTTTCCCACCCCCACACTATCACCCCACTGGCCTCTATGCTGTCAGCACTGGAGAACTGCCCCGGGGAGGTGGGACCTATCTCTAGGAGGAGGCCTGTCCTCCCGCTGGGCTGTTTTACAATCCCAGAGCTGGCAGAACCCAAGCTGCCATTCCACTAGCATAGGCATCCAACAAGCATTCGCCAAATAAAACCCCAAGGCTGCCCACGTTATAGATCAGAAAACTGAGGTCCAGACAGTGTGTGCTTAGCCAGTCCCCTGCCCATTAGCCCTGGCTCTCTACTACCCTCTGCTGTGTGCAGGTATTCAGGCCACTGCTGCCTCCTTCTCTACCCCATGGCCCAGAGAAGTCATCATCCTCCCACAGGCCCTGGAACCTGTTGCCCCCAGGGAGCCCCCTTCAGCGCCCAGGTCTCTGGGTGTGCCCAGGCCCTCCCGGCAGTACTTCCCTTACCAGCATAGTCTGCTTGCCAGATTTCCAAGTCTGGGGCTGGGCCTTGGGGCTTTGGCTCCGCATGAGGGAAGGATAGCCTGGGAAGACAAGAGACTCAAGTCAAAGGGAGCACTGCTGGTGGTCAGGGGCCCCCGGGGCCGGAGCAGCACAGCTGCCTTCTCCAAAGTGACCACCAAGCATCATCCAGCCCATTACCAAATGCAGCCGCCTGAAGAGGCGTGCAGCAGCCAGGGCGCCGCAACCGAAATTCCTGGGGAGGCTGGCCAAAGGGAGGAGGCAGCAAAGCAAACAGAAGGAGGAGGAGCTGGCCAGATGGGCTGGACCAGGCAGCAGGGGAGTGTTGCACCCACATCCAGTACAGCATCACACTGCTCTGCAGGGATTTCCACTCACCTTCCCCGGAGGTTTACACCACGGGCCCTCCCCTTCCCAGAAACCAGGAGCACCACGCAGAAGCATGACCTGCCAGAGTTTCCCGGCAGGAGGCGCTCACTTGGACTCCCCTGCCCTGTTTGGACGATGTTTCCCATTCACGGAGCCCCACTTGTGCCAAGCACTGTGGAAGGGACTTTGTAGACATCTCCTCACTGAGCCTGGCCCCTGTATCTATGAGCTATGAGCTCAGCAGTTTGCCTGAGTTGCACAGCTTATAAGCAGCAGTCAGGATTCCAAACCAGGTGCTGCCAGACTCCAAAACCCAAATTCATGTTTTTTCTCCCTGGCTCTGTGGCCTCTCCCCTGTTTCACTAGCCAGAGACTAGGGCCTAGAGAGAGGCAGGAATTTGTCACTGTGGCCAGCACCCAGGGTTAGGACAGCAAGCCCGAGAGGCCCAGAGCAGGTGCGCTCTCTGAGCTTGGTTGCAAAGATGCTAGTCTAAGGCGGGGCTGCCCTGACTCCCTCCGCCTCAGCCCAGACAGACCAGAAAGGAGCTCTGGTTCACAGTACAGTGAAGGCACTCTTAGTGTCAGCCATCAGCCTGCAGGGAGGCCTGGGAAGACACACGCCATGACCTGGATGCTGAGGCCCTCAAGAAATAAGCAGGGTCTGTCCTGGGCCAGATCTCTGTCCAGTGAGAGGCTGCGCTCTGTCTTGGGGAAGCCCCTGTCCTGCCCTGCTCTAAGCGAGGATGAGCAGGTCAGGCTCATGATGAGCACTGCCAGGCTGCCTGTTGGGCTGGCCCTTCCCAGGCTGGCACTGAGCAAGGAGGAGGGGGAGGAGATGGAGCAAAGAACCTGGGTCTCTTCCTGCATCTGGGGGTGGGGGCAGCCTTAGGAAAGGGGGGCATTCCAGGGATCATGAGTGGATATTAAGAGGGGTAATTCAGGCCTCATCTCTCAGCTCCCGGAAAGAAAATCCCACGCCAGCCATGAGAGAGGGGAGAGTGGAAACAGGGGTGGGGCTAGGGTGGCCCAAGTCACCCGCCTTGTGTAGCAGGCAGAAGTCCAGATAGAGTGTGCTGGGGTGGCAGGTGGGGCATGCATCCCTCTCCAGGGAGCTCTGGGGAGAAGGGACCGGCACACCCTAGAAGTGGCAGAGAGCTCCCCATGTCCCACCCGCCCCGCTGTGGGAGAGAAAAGGGGAGGCATGGAAAAATGGGCAGGTACCGGGATTATTTTTAGACAGCCCACTGCGACCCAGTGGTTTGGAAAACTCTGCAGTGGCCTGTCCCAAGGTGGTGAACTGATAGGGGGTTTTCCCAGTGCCTGCTGGGAGAGAGAGAGGCATTAGTGGCACAGTGCTGGTCCCACGAGGGGCCAAAAGGACCCACCCCTCATTCTGGGGGCTGCTCTGAATCACACCTGAGGGCGGCCACCTCCCCTGCCAGGTGCTCTGTGGTCCAGGCTTGAGCAGAGAGCAGAAAGGCACCTGCTAGAAGCCAAACAGGCCAAGGCAAATCCTGGAGCTCCCCAGGCCCAGATCAGGGCTAGGACATGCCCGGGGCTTCTGCAGGCTGGGACCCTCCACCCATAGTCCTGTCTCCTTCATCTTGCCGGCAGCTCCAAGAATCCCTGCCCTGGGTATAGTGTAGGACTCTACGCCAGAAGGGACAGCTGAGTGACGAGGCCTCAGAGGCCACTGCTCAGGGATCTGTCTGCCCTGCATAGCCCCTTTCCCTCTCCTGAACCCACCCAATTTACTGATCTTGACTTCCAAGCCAGATGTTTGGGGTGCCAGAAGAGAGACAGGGTTACTCCCACCATAGCCATTAGAGCTGTCTCTGGGATCTTTCAGGAGATGCATGAGGGCCTGGGGCCCACAGCTGGGGTCTGGTTCAAGCCTGCCCCTTCGGGATGCCCCCAGCCCCAGGGGACAGGAGGCATCGACCACTCTCCCTTGTCAGAGTGCTGAGAGCACTGCAGGCAGGTGGGGGACAGAGTGCCAGAAAAGAGGATCAGTCTTGGGGGGCCTTAGGGTCATCTGGTCCTGTCTTTCCCAAAGGGGCGCCTACAGGATTGACTCTGCAGGATGCTGGCAGGTGCTCCATGGCCACAGGACCCTAGAGCCGGCCAACACTGGGAGTTAAATAAACTCTGCAGTAGGAGAAGCAGCACCCTGAGGATCAGAGAGGTCGGGTGCAGGGGGTACGGGGTGTCCCCCCCGTCCTGACCACTGAGAGCTGTTGTTGCAGCGTGTAGGTAGAGACTAGAGCGCGGTGAAACAAGCCCTGGGAAACGCTGATGTGGCCCAGCCCCCACTCCTGCCCTCATTTTCAGCAAAGACCACAGCGGCAGCTCTCGGGCTCTCATCTGGCCCCGTATCTATGAGCTCAGCAGTTTGCCTGAGTTGCACAGCTTATAAGCAGCAGTCAGGATTCCAAACCAGGTGCTGCCAGACTCCAAAACCCAAATTCACATTTTTTCTCCCTGGCTCTGTGGCCTCTCCCCTGTTTCACTAGCCAGAGACTAGGGCCTAGAGAGAGGCAGGAATTTGTCAGTGTGGCCGCCACCCAGGGTTAGGACAGCAAGCCTGAGAGGCCCAGAGCAGGTGCGCTCTCTGAGCTTGGTTGCAAAGATGCTAGTCTAAGGTGGGGCCACCCTGACTCCCTCCGCCTCAGCCCAGACAGACCAGAAAGGAGCTCTGGTTCACAGCACAGTGAAGGCACTCTTAGTGTCAGCCATCAGCCTGCAGGGAGGCCTGGGACGACACAGGCCATGACCTAGAAACTGAGGCCCTCAAGAAATAAGCAGGGTCTGTCCTGGGCCAGATCTCTGTCCAGTGAGAGGCTGCGGTCACTGGACAGGGAGGTGAGGGAGGAACTAGCAGCTCAGGGAAGAGACCCAAGCAGGGTTTGGGAGGTGTGGGGCAGCTGTGGAGGAAAGCAGGGGCCAGGGTGGGCAAGCTCACCTTTCAGGGAGAAGGAGGAGCTGCCTTGGACGACAGGCAGGTCATTGTCAGAGCTCTGAATGCTGGAGGAGTACTCCCAGACCCGGGAGGTGTAGTTACCTGGCAGGGCAAAGTAGGGCTGTCAGGCTCCCACAGCTGGGAGGGGGAGAGGAGGCAGGACCAGGACACAGCCAGGTCTGTGACTCTCCAGCCGCTGGCCACAACTTAATCCAGGATGCCACTTGTGATCCCAGTCATACCTCACCCCCATCCTTCTGCCACCATAGCTATCTTTCTAAAATATAAAGTGTAGTCTGGTCCCTCCCCTACCTAAAGGCCACTGTCCTCAGAATAAGGCACAACGTCCCAAGCACAGCCCATGGCTCTGTCGTGAGTTGCTCTCCCCAGTACCCGCTACACACCCACCATCTCCCACTTCTTGGCTTTGCCTCTGCCCTCCCTCCAGCACTGGACATTCAAATCCAGCCTAAGTCTCAGTGTCTGAGACACTCCAGCTTCTCTCCTGCCCCAGGCTATGTACCCAGACCCTGTCCTCTGCCTAGGACACTTCTCCTGCTTCCCACCCTCAGCGATTCAAGGGTGGGGTCTTCAGTGTCAGCTTACATGGCACCTCCCCAATGTCTGCATGTGCCTCAGTCCCATCCCCACATCATCCTGTAGCCCCTACCCTCTGGGTGGCAACTAAATGTTCAATTGTCTGTCTCCCGCAGTGAGCTCACATGAACTAGGAATGTACCT
Organism: Trachypithecus francoisi; assembly: GCF_009764315.1. Lineage (NCBI taxonomy): Eukaryota > Metazoa > Chordata > Mammalia > Primates > Cercopithecidae > Trachypithecus > Trachypithecus francoisi. Next base: position 108,466,922 of record NW_022681473.1, read on the forward strand.
GTCTGGCCCCTACATCACACCTAGTGCCTGGCACAGAGCCTGGTTCCTGGAAGGTGCTCATTGTATGGTTGATGGACAGAATGCATGAACCAATGAACAAATAAAAAAACACATCCTAAAACTTGGGGATGAGACAGTTGATAGTTGCCAAGTTGAATAGGCTAGCACACACCTATGTGCAGGCATGTCCCATAGTCCAAAGGAGAAGGCAATGGGAAGGGGGTGGGAGGAGCTGCTAGGGCACTCAGAGGGCACTGGAGTGGGGGGCTCAGCGCCCCCGTGGGTGATGCACACTCCTCCAGCACCCCCATCTGCCAGGCTTGAAACATCAGTGACCTCCTTAGTCAAGCTCACCCCTTGGCTGCTTGTGGGGAGGGCTGGGGGCTGACTTTTGGGCTCAGGGGTCAGAGATGGCTGGGGCTGGCCACCTGCCCCTGTGCAAAGCCCTCCCACAGGGATCCCAGGCAGCTTCTGTAGCAAGGCCTTAGTGAGCACGTCCAGCCAGGGCTCTGCAAGGCCAGATACCTTGCCCTTCTGTTCACTCATGCCTTTAGTCTCTCTCTCAATGACTGCTTCCTGACCCCCTCCTACTTTTGAGCTCTGGGCCTGTAGCAGCAAACAGGACAGACACAGCTCTGTCCTCAAGGTGCCCATGGTCTACTGCATATGTGGAGGAGGGGGTGCCACAGGTCACGGCTGTGAATCCAATCCTGGATGTAGAGGCCTAGGCATTGCTGTGGTGCCCCTGACCCTCCAGTCTCCACGGCTCTTGTCCTCACAGAAGAGTCCTCCAGTGCTATGTCTGGGGCGGGGGCTGACCCAGTCCCCTCCTTCCCCGTGCATAGCTGGCATGTGACCAGGAGCCCCCAGGACAGAACCAAGGGCTCCCAGAACCAGGTCTCATGGAGTGGATGGCCCTGCCCTTGAGCAAATGGTCCCCTCGGAGCACTGGGCAGAAGGAGACCCTGAACTTAGCAGCTCCCCCTAGGGAAGCCACGTCCCCACCCCCATTTCATCTCATCTAGGTCTTAAGGTGCTGCTTACTCATCTCATCTCCTGGAGCTCCAGGGCCAGTCCCATTTCCTGCCATGCCTTCCTTTCCAGTCACAGCCAAGCTAACAACTAACCACTGTGCGACTTTTCATTGCAGAAGTACGCAAATCAGTAGATTCTTTTTGGGCCCTCGTGCCCTCATACTTGCTGGGGGGCTTCCCCACACTTAAGCCCAAGGTGGCTGCTCAGCTCCAGTTTTCCCCAAATCCTTCCTCAGGAATCAGAAGAGCATATGGACTCAAGGATCTCCAGGGATGCCGAGATTCCTGGCTATTTTTCCTCCAGCCTAACTGTGTCCCCCATGCACGTACACACACACACACACACACACACACACACTTTAAGCTCGGTAGGTAGGACCCCTCTCCACCCGTGTCTGGGCCCCCCACCCATCCCAGCTTCCCACATTCATCTCACACTGGGGTCTGAACCCCATGCCCCCTGGCCTCACCTCTATGCCCCTCCTGCCTGGACAGCCCCACATGAACCCTGTGCACCCTCAAGCTGAGCCACCACCTACCTTTGGTGCCATAAAGATTGTTGAAATTCTTCTGGGTAGTCTCCTTGGTGAAGCGGCTGGGAGATGAGGGCTGGTATGATGTCCGGGCCCCACCTGTGAAGCAGATGAAGGGGGCTGTCATTGCAGAGAATGGTCTCATGTGGGACTCCTTGCCCCCAAAAGGTTGCCCAAGTGCCCATCACAGGACCTGGATTCCGCCATTGAGAGAGGTCCTTTGGGTCTGACATAAGGCAATCAACTAATTTATCACCAAAATTGGCATGCTTTTGAAGAGTAGAAGGGCTCTGTTAGTAACCAGGAGGAGAGCATCAGCATAAACCTGGAGAGGCCATGGCAACCACGGGGGCAGAAGTGGTGGGAGATCAGAGCCTCACTTCACAAGTGCTTTCCTTTCCGCACACCTGGGCTCTCACAACAGCCTTGTGAGGAAGCAGTGGGGACTGATACCCCCACTGATACCCAGCTGAAAACAATGAGCTCCCCATGTGTATTCTGGTCCTCTGTTACCCCTGTCCCTCCCCACCTGACCCTCAGATAACACCACACCCCAAGTTCTGACCCTGCCAGTCCTTCCTGTAAGCCTTTATGCCTGTGGTCCCTGATGCCCTCTGCCCATCCGCAGTCATGCCCCTCTACTGAGCACAGGTTCCCGGAAACTCACCCCTCCTGGGAAGGAGTCACTGCCACTGTCAATCCCACTGACCTCAAAGCCCCCAGACTCAGGACCCAGTCCCTTTAGGGGCCTTGTTTCTTTCATCTCCTTGGTGACTCCTTGGTGTCCTCCCCACAACTCCACCCTGAGCCTGGGAGCTCCCCAAGGGCAGATTTCCTGTCCCTCCTGTCCTCGGCACAGGCTACCCACAGTGCTTGGGCAGGGATGCTGGGGGAACCTGCTTCTTCCATCACAGACATCATAGACTGACTCACAGCAACAGAGCTGGGAAGTCTCCCAGCATGTGAGCACAACCTCCCCTCTCTCTTCAGAAACTGAGGCCTGCCCAAGATCCCCCAGGCCCTAAGCCCTCAGGGTGGCATCAGAGTAGGTGCTGTTGTTTCCTCCACCCCCTCCCACATCTGCAGGAGGCTCACACCGGGCCCTCAGTCTCCTACAGAGCAGGAGAGACCCACAGGAGCCCATCAGGGCACTCGATGGCACCCCAGGGCCTGGTCCATGGATGGTAGGGAGAGACAGGAGGGACAGGGCCGGGGCGAGGCCTGGTGGGGGTTTTGAGGAGAGGGTTGCTGGGGCTGACTGGTTAGAACAGCTTATCCTCTCCCAGAACTTGCCCAAAGGCACAGCACCCTGGGCAGGGAGGAGGCAGACTGGCTGGCTGGGGCCTGGCCCACACCAGGAATGTCAGAGGAGGGAGAGCCCAACAACCAAGAAGCCCAGGGGTTGTTTTCAAACTGGGTGGGGCGGCACAGGTGCTTTTCTGTTGAGCTCATCTCTCCAAATCCCCCAAGCCTCTCCCATTGTGTGTGTGTGTGTGTGTGTGTGTGTGTGTGTGTGTGTGTGTGTATGTGTGTGTGTAAGACATGTGTGAATTACTGATTAGCTCCCGGAGGCTTCCCCCTCCCCAGCCCCTGTGCCTTCCCCATGCCTCCCTCCTCCCCCAGCCCCACTCTCCCACACGCACAGGCACACACCCTCATGGTCCGAGGGACGGCACACCCGCCCTTATGTAACGGATATTGCTGTGGTTTGTTGCTGGCGCCCAAGAATGAGAGGCCACCACAGGACAAGGACAGGCAGGCACTGGTCTATGCTAGGCCAGCACCTTGCAGGCTGGGACTGTCCAAGGCCTGGGAGGGAGGGCCAAGGGGGCCAGGGTGCAGAGCCAGGAAACTCACAAGAAGAGGCATTGCTCTCCCCGCCTAGGGGAGCAGAATGGTCCTGGGGTCGGCAGCCGTCTCAGAGGGCTCAGCCCCTACAAAACCTGAACCAAAGCAAAACACAGCACCAGCCTGGCAGAAGGGAGCCCAGGAGACCTCCGGAAGGAAAGAGAAGCAGAGGTGTGGGCTAGAAGTGAGAGGGCAAGGAGGGCAGAGGGGCTGCCTGTGTGGCTGAGGAGGAACGCCTCTGAGGAGCCGGCACCAGGTAACTTCTCGTTCGAACCAGGACGCTTCTGAGAGCGAACGCAGACGCTGTTCATAATCACATCAGGACAACATGCAGATGCCAGGACTTTCCCAGGCAAACTGGACATACCATCACCCCCACCCAGAAGGAACCTGGCTGAGAGTCACTGCATGGACTTTGGGGGTCCCCTGGGCAGCAGGAGAGACGCTGGGTCTGAGGTGAGGGGACTCCCTCTTACCTTTGGGTGTCAGGTACATGGAGTATCTCTTCATGGTGTCCGGTGCACTCCACTCACCCCCGAAGCTGTTCGTGTAGTTGTTCATGTAGCGATGGTCACCACCTAGGAAGGAGAGGGTCGGGTCAGCAGAGGAACCAGGTGGGAAGGAGGAGGCAGCCCACTGGGGACTTTGGGGGCTCAGATGAGTCACCCCATAGCCCACCCCCTATGTCCCAGGGAGAGCCAAGTCTCCGAAATCTCCGAGAATATGACGCCCTGACTGGCATTTGCTCGGTTCCTGAGTTCTTGGTGGAGAGGGTGTCTGCAAAGAGTCATCCACCCTCTTGGACGGAGCCCTTGTGAGTAAGATCGTGTGCACAGCACAAGATCACCTTTACAAGGTGCTTCAATGCCCACTTCTTATCTGATCCATACATCAACTGTGCTTATATCCCCCGAGATAGCTAAGGAAATTGACTCAAGAAGTAAGAGAAGTAGCTTGCCTAATGTCACATGCCAATAAGGGCAGAGTTGGGGATTGAGCCCTGGCCCTCTACTTCCGGGTTCAGTCCCAGCCACTGCTGGCAGCCTAAGGTGAGGGGATGAGGTCCCAATGTTGGCCTCCATGGCCCAGGGATCCAGGCAGTGGAGTGAGCTGCTATGGTGGGGGCCACTCACCTGCAGACCCCCTAACTCAAACAGATCTGCTGCTCGACGCTTGACTTCCCTCAGCCACCTCCAGTCCATTCCTTTCTCCTGCGACTTCCCTGTGTTCTACTTTCCCTGTCCTTCCCTCTCTCTCTCCTGAGCAAGAGGAGGAATGTGCCTGAGAGCCTCATTCTTCATCTTCATCACCTGGGCCTGTCAGTGTTCTGGTGCACAGTAGATACTCAAAGAATAAACAAATGCCCTCCTAGGTGTTAGCCCAGCCTTGTGCCCCACAGAGCCCAGGATGAAGTGGCCTGGTGTCTCCTAGCACAGGGGCCTTTGAGGTGTGGACGAGTTCCTGGTCTGGTGGGCAGGCTGGCATCAGGGAGGAGTGGATGGTCACTCCACTGTCTGACTCACCAGCCACCACCTCCTAGAGCAGACACACTCCCAGCATCCACACAGCAGCCACACAAAAAAACAACATAGAGGCAGAGGAGCCGCCCCCACAGCCCCAGGCACAGGTGTGGGCCACTGAATCAGCAGTGCCCATCCCTGCGCCTGCTTGCCACCTTGCCACACACCTCATACAGGATGCAGGGCCACACCTGTACAGAGGCTGTGGCCATCATTGTGACCTAGAAATGGGACATTGAGGGGCCAGGAGGCTGAACAGTTTCTGCAAGGCTCACTCCACCCCAGTCGAGGCCATCCCCTCAGGCCTGGCCAGACCTCACCGGAGGGGCTCCCCTGCTGGGTTTGTACCCCAGGGCTGATGATTATCACACTCCTCAACCCCACTGCTGCAGCCACCGGCAGCTGCAGCTTCTCAGATGAGAGGGCACGGGAGACTGAATAGCAGAGTGTTCAACCCCGCCGTACCCCCTACCGAGCTGTGCGCCCTATGAAAGGATGCGTCTCTGAGCCTCAGCCTTCTCACCTGTAAAATGCAGTACACCCCGCAGGGAAAATAAGGTAATGTGCATGAGGAGCTCAGCGAAATGCCCAGCATCGAGGGAACACTCAATCATTGTCAGCTGTCACCATCACCATTAGCATCACCACTATTGTCATTAGAAGGAGGATTTCGGGATCTGAGTGCCGTTTGAAGCCAAATGATTGTCTTGCTGAAATGGCTTATCTGTCCTTGGGTGTGATTGAATGTCCCCCACATTTCAGAGGGACACTGTGTGATACTGCCATCACCAAGGTGCACAAACGGCCTCCTGAACCCCAACCCTTCCGCACACTCCTATCCCCCTCATCCCCTTCTCCTCCCCCAAAGAATCATATGCTGTGTCTGGAGAGCAATCAGGGGTCCTTTCCTTGGGGTATTCACGTCTAGCATTCACTAATAAGGCTGTACTCTCAAGGCCCCGTGCAACGCCTGCGACATTGGGTGGGGCCTTGGGGAAAGTGCCCAGGCTTCAGGCCCTAAAGGGACTGGGTGGAAAAGGACTTAACAATGTTGTTTCTCAGGTTCAGAGGTTTTCTGTGACGTGATTCAGTTGACCTCTGACGGGACAGCATGACTCAGAAGAAGAGCTGACTTCAGGGGAGCTGGTAAGTCACAGAGACAGTGTCCCACCATCTCCAGCCCAGCCCACCAGGCCAAGTCCAGCCTCTGGGCTCAGCACTGTTCAGCATGGCCACGATGACAGGCAAGTCCTCCCTCCAGGCATGGCTGCAGTTCTAGGTCACGCCTGCTAGAGTCTGCAAAGCCACCAGTTTGGAGTCTGGCCCATACCAGGGGCAGGATCCACACAGCTGCTGGGCTGGGCCCGGCAATTAGATATAGATCTGAACAAAACCAGTCTCTGAGTTTGATGGGCAACCCACAGAGAGGAGGCATTTGTGCAGCCACTGCCCAGGATGTCCCTGCTCTGGAGGCCTCTTGCTATAGCTGCATAACTTTGGCAGCAAGTTCAAAGGAGGGGGAGGGTTAGAATCCCTGTATCCTAGTCCAAACAGCCTGAGGAAGGGTGGGTGGGTGGGTAGGAACAATGAGAATAAGCTCACCAGACGCCAGCCCATGTCAGGCAGCAGGAATTGATTTGGGAGAGAAAGGTCCATGGCCTTGGGGCCCAGCCACGAGAGGGGACCTACCGTTCTCCATGTGGTTCCTCTCAATGAAGTTACGGCTCAGGTCCGCCTTGCACATCTTCTCAACGTGGCGCATGCATACATTGAGCAGGTCGTCCTTGAAGTTGCCTAGCGACTGTCCCAGGCCCTCCCCCTCCAGCAGGACATGATAGGTGGGCAGGGGTGGGGGGAGAGAGTAATTGCTCATCAATGCACCAAATTCCTACCAAGAAAGGAAAAAACCATTAACTGCCTGGGTCTTCATGAGCTATGAGGACTCTTCTCTGCCAGGGGCTCTCACAGTGCAGCTGGGGGTCTCAGTGCTGCAAGCCCCACTCTTCCTCACTGGACATTTGTTTCTTCTGTAAGGTGAAAAGGTTCAGCTAAAACTCACTGGATGCTAACACCCCTGATGGCACTGGCATTCAGATGTGTGACTCCACGACTCCCACCGCTAAAGTGGGTGCATCTGTTTACCTCATAGGGTTTGTGAGAGGGACACAAGCTGTGAAGACTGGGAGTGAACACACTAAAGAAATGCAAGGAATGACTATGGTATTCGGGGTCAGCCATGGTGGTCTTTCTCTCCCTCCCTCCCTCCCTCCCTCCCTCCCTTCTCTCTCTCTCTTCCTTCCTTCCTTTTCTTTTTTTTTTTTTTTTTTGAGGCGAAGTCTCACTCTGTCGCCCAGGCTGGAGTGCAGTGGCGCGATCTTGGCTCACTGCAACCTCCGTCTCTCAAGTTCAGGCAATTCTCCTGCCTCAGCCTCCTGAGTAGCTGGGATTACAGGTGAGTTCACCATGCCTGGCTAATTTGTTTTTGTTTTTGTTTTTTGTAGTAGAGATGGGGTTTCATCATGTTGGCCAGGCTGGTCTCGAACTCCTGATCTCAGGTGATCTGCCCGCCTTGCCCTCCCAAAGTGCTGGGATTACAGATGTGAGCCACCGCGCCCGGCCCACAGTGGTATTTCTACCTTTACATGCCATGCTCAGTGCTGCCTTAGCACTGCTCATTTCCCTTCCTCCTCACCAAAGACTCTGTCCTCCCTCTCAAATCCTAACCGGCCTCCAAGACCCAGTTGAAACTCCACCTCCTCCACAAAGCTGTCTTAGCTTCCTCTAGCCCACCTGCCCTTCTCTGAGCTTCTACAGGCACTTATCTCCTGAGCCATATGCTTTATCATTTAATTACACACTTTTCTATATTGTTCTCTAATTGTACATGTCTTATCTTCCCAGCTGGATTGCAGTTGCTTGGGGGCAGAAGCCATGTCTTGTGCTTCTCTATTCGCCACAGCACCTAATAGAGTACTGGGCATGCAGTAGTATCCAAAACACTCTAGCAGATGGAAGGATGAATGGATGACTAGACAAATGCACTAGATCCAAGATAACAAATAGGCAGCACTCCTACGCCACTGCCCCTCTACCCGATTCACTCATCTCAGAACTCTTTCCTACTGAGCCCACAGCACTGCTAGCACGTATCAACTGAAGTTCACAAAAGGTGATATTTGTGTGCCATCTTGAGAGTAGGTAGAGAAATGGATTGGATTAAAAAAATTAAACAGAGAATGGCGCTTGGATAGATGGATGAATGGATGGATGGTTGGATGGTTGGATGGTGGATGAATGGATAGATGAATACGTAGATAAGTGGATAGGTGGATGGATGGATGATGGAGGGGGGTCTCGAAAAGTGCACGGGGAAATTAAGGGCTTGAGTGACAGAGGAGTGGCTTGTTACCTGAAGAAACAACACAGAGTCGCTGATGCTGTGCAGCTGCTCCCGGGTCTGCTTGTCCTCATTCAGCACCTTGGCCCTCTCATCCAGAGCATCCACGATCACCTTCACTTGGTCCACAGCATCCTGCTCCCGCTGCTCCAGTGCAGCCCTCACTTCCTCCTTTTGCTTCTCCAGGTCCCGCACCAGGTCCCGGAAGTTCTGCTCCAGGATGGCCTTCTCATTGGTGGTGAAGCTCTAGAGGTCCAAAGTCAGGGAAGGGATTAGGCAGGGCTTTAGTTAGGGAAAGAAATCTAGCTAGTTGGGTATGTCTTTAGGTTTCCAGCACAGGGTCAGGGCATACCCACTGCCCTAACCTGGCAAGTCTGTTTAGCCAAGAATCTCATTCAAAGGCATCACTGAGGGATGCCACCTACTGATAGAGATAGCCAGGTTTGTTCACAGCCCACATTCCTATCGTGGCTCCTTCTTGGTGAGTTGATATGAGCCATCATTCCCTGTGGGTCCCAAAGTTCTCCCATGGGTCACAATATGCTCCCTGAAACTCTAACCAGAACCAAACATCTTCAGAAAATGAATGTATATGTAGAAATGTGTATTCAGAAAACTAATGTGTATGCCAGCTGTGTATGTAGTCAGGGTCAAGCAGGCAGTGATTTCAGATTGTAGTTTGCAATTACCCAAACCATGGCAGACACATATTTAGCCACAATGGCATAAGCAGAGAAGAAATGGTGTGTATTTGGTGGCTGGGGAGTCTGGTGGGCAGAACATACATTGGAGAACATCGGAAGACACACTGGGGTCTTTACTTGCTGGGATAATATGAAATGGGTATTAGGTCACAGACAGGATCCCACCTGAGTGCCTGGCTCAGACTGAGAACGGCAGTCAGTGAGAATGTCAGAGGAAGTGGGAGAAGCCAGAAGAAACACATGTGGGATGTCTATGTGTGCCTGAGACTGAAATGGGAGCCAAGGCCTGCCTCTTTCCAGGCAGGCCTGGTGGGGTAAGGGAGCAGCAAGGTGAGCTTGGGGGCGCTCACCTTGATGCGGTCCTTCTCCTTCTGCCACTTCTCAGCTTCATCCTCAATCTCAATGATCTTGAGCTGCAGCTGCTCCTTTTGCAGTGACAGCTCTGTCTACAGAGAAAGAGCCAGGATTGGAGAAGTCAGGGGAAGGAGATGGAAGAGAACCAGAGAACAAGGGAGCGGGTCCACCCAGGGGCACACTGGCAGCCAGGGCTCATCACTCATCTATTCAGCTCTTCATTCAGCAAACATTCATCAGGACCTCGGATCTGCCAGGCACCATGCCAGTCGCCAAGGATCTAGCAGTAAGTTAAATACCATCTTGCTATATTCTCAGGCCACTAGGGCTGGACATTCTAGCCTTGTCTTTTTAAGGGCTAAACCTCTGCTTGTCTCCTCCACCCAGCATGAGCAGGAGGGAACTCATTTTCAGGGTGTTTGCCCCTTTCAGTGGACCTGCAGACACTGGGAAGAGAAAGGAAGGGGACCCAGCCCAGCTCAGCCCAGCCCAGCCCAGCCCAGGGAGTGTCTCATGGCAGTAACAGTGTGCAGCGTTTCTGTGGCATGACGTAGGGCTGTGTTGCAAGCAGCAGCCAGGGTTGCCTCTGGCGTGGACTCCGTCTGGGCAGGCACAGCTATAAAATCTGTTTATGGGAAAGGGAAGGCATTCTGCAGTTTTGGCAAGACAGGGACTTTTATCCAGGGGCTCTGGGGAAGGAGAAGGCTAGAGAGGAAGGCAGTGTAGAGTGGAAGAAGGGGTTGTAGGGACCCCTGCCCAGGAAGAGGACGCAGACTGTTGGGGTCTGGGGTGGTTTAGGAAGAGGTTGTATCAGTAGTGTGCTGGGACATTAGCTTTCACTCCCACATTCACCTTCCATTTGGGGAAGTGCCCTTCTCTGAAAAGCAGCCACAATAGAGACAAAAGGAGAGGCATGAAGCTAAGGCCAGTCCCATCCAGCCAAGCCTCTGTTCTGCTGGGCTGCCCTGTAGGACTCTCAAAGCCCCTTCCAGCATGGACAATAGGTGAATGATCTCCACCTGACAGAACAAAGCATCCAAGGGAGCCTTGGATTGCTCCAGATTTCCCCACTACCACTGGGTTTTGAATGCAGAGTCCCACCCCTTTCTCTGGTCATCTCCTTGAGGAGCCCAAAAGAATAGTCAAGGTGAGGAAGCCACAAACCTCTAGGAATGTGAGTTCCAGCGGCCAGGAGTCATGAGCACTTGGGCACATGCATTACCACACGGCACAACTTCTGAATGCTCCACCAGGCCAAGGGAGGGCTAACAGCAGACCTGCTGCAGGCACCCAGGGAAGTGGATCCGATGGCAGACACAGTTTCCCTGGCTTTCTTGGAAAAGGTGCCCAGAGGGTGGGGAAGGCATGGGGCAAGAGCCACAGAGCTTTCCAGACAGTCCTTGAATCCCTGGCCTCCCCACCCCCCCACCCCCCCACCACATTACTGGGCTCTCCAGGCAGGGAGATTCAGAGTTGTTCTCAGTAGCATTTGCCCCACCAGCAATGGGCCGGAAACGCCATAGCATGGAAAATACCATCACCAGAGATGGAAAAGAGGACCTAAGGAGATGAGGATGGAGATTTGGCCCTATCTCTGGAAAAAAGGCTGGAGAGAAGCCAGCAGTCACTAAATAAGATGGTGAGAGAGTGGAAAACAGAAAGGACGCCCACCATAAGGGCAGAAACTAGACCGTCACACTCTCTGAGGATGCAGAGCCCAAGAGCCCAGGAAACACAGGATGGCAGATCCCACGGCCCCAAAGGCCTCCGAAGAGGCTGGACCTGGCAAGCAGATCTGAGCTGTGAAGAAGAGTCCAAGAGAACCAAGACGGGGGTTCTATCCCAGGCACCTTTCTCACCCTGGCGAACTCCTGAGTGAAGCCCGAGGTCGAGGAACAGCTGGAGGCCCCCAACCTCCTGACCCAGCTCAGCGATGGAGGAGTTGGCACCTGGGTTCCTCACCCCACCTTACCACCCCCAGAACAAGGTCTGATGGCAAGGAAAGCAGAGAACAAAAGCACAATCCCTCCCACCACAGGCCAGGGCCCAGCGCTTGTAAAAGTCCTATCTCAAATAGGAGATGGGCAGCCCCTCCATGAAATGAGCAATGGTGGGCTCAGAGGGAGCTCACCGGGAGCACAGGACAGCAAGTGCCTCTGAAAGTTGCCTAGCTTCTCTGTGCCTCAGTAGCCTTGTCTGGTCCATGGGGGGCAGGAAGAGGACCTGCCTCCCAGGGAAGCTGTGGGATGCCCTGGGATTGGGAGTGAAGCTCCCAGAAAGCACCTGGCACAGCGTGAGCACCGTCTGAGCAATGGTCCCCATCGTCACTGTTGTGTGGGCACCTTCCATGGACCAGGGGCCAGGCCAGGTGCTTTCACTCACACCATGCTCGCAGCAGTGTGTGCAGTGTGGTGAGCAGGTGGGCCTGGCATTGGCAAGTGAGAAGTGTGGCAGGTGTGATCAGGTGAGGTGTTGGTAGTGTTCAGTGGTGAGGATAGTGTATGCTGTTGGATTGGGATCCAGATGGAATGTGTACACTGTCCAGACACAGAGTGAACAGCAGGGAGTGCATAGAGGCTGGCGAGGTCAAGACACTGGGCTGAATGCAAGACGGAAGCATAGCTCGTGGATAATTGAAGATTAGAGGACACTGGCGGAAATGAAGGAGGAAAAAAGGGGATGAGGGTGGACTAACCACCTGCAAATGGAAGAAGGTCTGACCAGAGAAGGTGAGGGCTGCACGGTTGGGGCTGCAGAGGAGGAAAGGTCTCCCCAGGTAAGCATGGATTCACTGGCCAAGACAGACGAAGGAGATAGAGTTCAGGGATGCAGAATTCAATGGGGATTAGAACAAAGAAGTATCTAGGCCAAGGGCAGGGCGATGCCAGTCCCCTTGGGGTCCATCCTGTGTAAGGGAGCCAGGGAAGAGGGCAACAGGGCTAGCTGAGCACCGAGGGGTGGAGAGCAGAGCCAGAGGTGTTGGCGGATGACGTGGAAACCTGTGAGGGCAGGGTCAGAAGGGGAGACTGTCTGCAGCTGTGGGTGGAAGAGTCGGTCAGGGTGGAGGAGAGACTTGGCCTTCTATTTCTTTGGAGCACTGAAGAAGTTGGACATAGGCTGGGAAGGGGCCTTGTTCTCACAGCACGTCTTCCAAGACCAGACTGGCAGGACACAGCAGGTTCTTGGAGTTCCCTTGGACTGGGAACTCTGTGCTGCTAGAACACTCCTTCATCACCTCTGGGATGAGTCCTACCCTGTCAGGGGAGGAGCATTTGGGGTGAGACCTAGGGATGCACCTCATGTCTGTTCAGCTCTTGGCAATTTTTCCTGTATAGGAAGTAATATAACATGGGAAGGTTTAAAAGACACTTGGCTCTCCTTCAACACTAGTAGAGGGAAGGAAGGGAGTGTTGATTACTGAGCATCTACTATGTGCCAGGACTTTTCTCCTTTAACCAGCAAAAGCCTCCTGTGGAGGTAAGTGGCATTATCCCTCCCCTCCCCGCCCCATTTCACAGGTGTGAAAACTGAGGCCTAGAAAGATTACACAGCATGCCTGAGTTCTCACAGGTGGAAAGCAGTAAGGCCAAGCTGCAACAATAGGGCTCAGATCCTATTCTGTGCCTTAAGAGGCGCATCTAGAGGTGGTGGCACTGGGCTGTCCTGTGTGTCTTCTGTGGCATTGTCCTTCCCCTTCACTCCTGCTGACCTAAGCTCTCCCATGCTCCCTATACCTCGCAGATGGCCCACTTTGGCAGTTCCACGTCTTTCCTCTTGCTCCCGCTTCCCTCCCAATTCCCTCCCCATTGTCCTGAGGCCCCAGCTTTCTCTCTCCCTCTCTCCCTCTTCCTTCAGAAAGTGGTTAAAGGCCCTCATGGCTGACAGGGCCTCTGATCCCCACAGTCTCGCCCTGCCCACGCCTCCCTCCTGACTTCCTACTCTCCGCTTCATTCCTCCCTGCCCAGACCTGTCCCTAAATGACTCCTTTGTTCCCTTCTCCCACACCTGTCTGGTTGCCTCTTGCTCTCTGATGCCAGGATCGGGCTCTGCATGGGCCACCCAGCCTTGAAATCCTTCAGCCTTGGGTGAGCAGAGGCTTTCCGGAGAGCAGACGGGTAGTGTAGCAGCTAGCAGCACCTCAACCTGGATGTGGTCTTCAGGTGGAGACACACCTGAGCACCCACCTGGATAGGTGTACCTGCACTGCCTCCAGGGAGGAGACGACTGGCCATGATCTTCCCCTAGCCTGAATTCACTACAAGGCCTGTCGGCTGTGACATTTGCCAAATGAGCCAGTTAATTGCCAGATTTGTACTCTCAGACAAATGGTAATTATCTGGATAAGAATCTGAAATGCTGGATAGATTTCCCCATTTCCACCCGGACGTCAAACAGCCTGGGATCAGTTAGTCTGCTTAACTGGGATTTACTGTTCCTTTTGCTTCCTCACAGCCTCAGGTCAGGGGAGGGTAAGATGGGGCAAGGAAGGTGTCACCCTGGCCATCTCCAGGCCAACAGTGGGGAAGAGGACAGAATGCCAGGCCCACGGAGTGTTAGCAGCTCCCTCATCTCCTTCACCTTACAGATGGGGACACAGGCATAGTGGGAACCTCCCCTCCCTGAGCCTTGGTTTCCTTGTGGTGAAATTGGACTAGATCTCTGATTCCCAACCCAGCTACATATTAGAATTCTCTAGGGAGACCTTTAAAATACCTCCTTGGGTAAGGACTGGGAATTTTTGTTTCAACAATTCACCAGCTGATTGTGGTCTGGGGCTTGCTGGCCACTGGACTCGGTGATCTCAAGAAGACCCTTCCGATCCTACAGGAACAAAAAGGCTTAAAATAGCGGAGAGGAATCCCAGCTCTGCCAATCTTGAGTGCTGTAACTTGTGTAAGTCTCTTAACGACTTTGAGCTTGTTCTTCATCTACAGGTAGGACATGCTGGGCCAGGCACTGGCACTCAGGTGTGTGCCATAGACACTGGATTGTCTCCTGCCTGCCTGTCACTTTGCTCCCCTGCTTCCTGTCTCCAAGCCTCTTTTATTTTGTTGTTTCTCCCTTAGCACCCAGAGAGGTCACCCTGCCTCCGTTCTCACCCACCCCGTCCCAGAGCAAGCACTCTCCCCCAAAGTCACCAAAGTCTCCAGGGAGAGTGGGCCCAACCCCTCCAGGGCACCCTGGCCTTTAGCCCAGCTCCCCTTCCCGAATCCCAAAGAGCTTTCCTGGGCAGACCAGTGCTGCTCAGAAACGCAAGGACCCGTGGCTACCCATGCCCAGCAACCAGTGGCCCAGCTTTTGTGGAAGAATTGGGCAACGAGATGAGAAACAAAGCCATGTTATGGTGAGAGAACTGAACTGAACCAAATGGTGGGGTTGAGAGAGTGGAGGAGGCATGAGGCTGAGCCTCTCCAAAGCAATGCTCCTGGCTGAGTGACCTCCACACATGCCTGGTCGTGCTGCCACCTCAGAGCAGGCCAGACCCATGTCAGGGCAAGGCCACCCAAGAGCAGCCAGCCAGCTACCCAGAAGGTCTTAACAGCCTGGCCTGCTGAAGCTTGAGATAGGCAGAAGGAAGACCATGAGACACAGACAGGGATGTATGTGTACATTTCAATCCCACCCACGTAACCTAGCCTGGGAAGTGTCCAGTGGCAGAGGGGAAGACAGGAGGACATGTATGGGACCTATTGTGACATTCAGGGTGGAATTGGAAACATGCTGACCCAGGGACCACTAGAGGAAGGTGCTGTCATATTGTCCCACCAAGCGATCTTTTTCTAACAGAGACTCTGCTCAGAGTCTGTAGGTAGAGCTGAGGCCCAGGAGACGGGCACCCACAGCCCTGGGTGTCATCTTAGCCTCACACAACCAACCAAGGCAGGTCTGAGGCTATGTCACCTGGGCCTTCACCACTGGCCTGCAGAACAGGTTCTGAACAAGGCTGCTTGCAAACAGCTATGTGTGGGCTGATGTTTGGGTCTGCAGGAGATGCCTCAAAAGGATGCCAGGACTGGCATGCTCATTCACTTTGGCCCATCTACCCATTAAACCTGCTCTGTGCCAATGTCCCCCACCTCTGACATTCCAGCAGAGCCAGGCCGAGACAGCCGGGGTACCCATCTCAGTCTCCTGGCTGCCTGGCTCCACTGTTCCCTGCCTAGCCCTATGCTGCAGGTGCACATGCATGTGCACACACACATGCAGGCTACCTGAAGCTCCCACCATCACGGTCACTTTAGGGGACCAGGCATTTTCTCCTAAAGCACACATATCCCAATCCCATCCCCTTGGGGCCCCTTCCCTGAGGCATTCTCAAACACTGGAAGAGGGCTTAGGGGGCTTCCTCCTCAAACAAGGACCTTGGACAGGCCCCTTCCTTCCTCTATGCCTGTGTCCCTATTTGCAAGGTGAGGGAATACTCTGTTGGCCTGGCATTCTGTCCACTACGACTTTATGTTGACTGATAGCCACTCTGCGTAACTGGGTGGGTGCTCCCCAGTCCTGTCTGTGTGTATGAGCCCTGCCTCCCGACCTACATCATGAGCCCTCCCTCAGAAAAGAACTGTGAGTCCCTCAGCGGCCCCCATACTGGAACCTGAACTCTGAACTCTAAGCTCCTGGCACATCCAGACGGGGCTGTCCAAGACCTTCCTGCCCACCAGAACCACCTCTTCCAGGGGTACCCAGGCTTAAGCAGAGATATCCTTGGTTCAGTCCAAATTTGAGGCCAAATCCTACATAGAAGATGATCAATAAGAATGTCCTTTGCTTGTAGTCGAGGTGGGAACCTGAACCCTCCGCCTTCTTGACACCTCTTTGCCCCTCCTCATCCTGAGGCCTCAAAGACATTTCGAAGAATCCTATGGCTCTGTGGGGTAATTTGAAAACCAACAATCTAGCCTCACCCCTTGGGAAACTGAGACTGAGAATGGAAAGGACTTATTCACAGCCTTACAGTTAGTTACAGGCAAAAACTGGGACTGGAACTCAGTCACATTTCCTAAAACCTTGTCTGAGGCTCTGCAATTTCTCAGTTGTTGAGGATGACTGCCTCTTATTCTGTCTAACCTCCCAAGTAAGCTCCCTAAAATGACTTTCATGGCCCCTGTCCCATCTATATCTCTCAGTATGAAGCCTGAGGCCACACTGGGGTCTTCCCCATCTTCCGGCGGGGGAAGCTGGAAACATCTTCCTGGGCCAAACAAGGCTTCTGGAAGGGATCTGTGAGTACATTCCCCTCCCTACCTCAGCCCTTTCTGTCCAGGGGTGTGGGTGAGAGATGAAAGGAGAGAGTAATCAACCAGCTCCTCCTGGTCAGGAAGCCTGGGCAAGGAGGAATCCTGTGCTGTCCAGATCTGAGACGTGCAGAAGCTCTTCAGGAAAGTGGAGTTCACTGCTTTGGAGGTCAGGAAGGTTTGCCCCAGGAAGGCCACCCATAGCAGGAAGCTGTGTGCCTTAGGAAAGAGTGAACCCCACATCTGTGGGGCCAAGGGCAGTGGCCACAGCTGGGCCCTTTGCCCCAGGTATGCTACATCCACAGGCCTGCACTTGCCTCTGCTCCGCCCCATAGAAGTACAGGCAGAGGCACATAGAACTCACGCAAACACACTTACGTATCACATATACAAATACATGCAAACATCCACAAAGGCACAAAAACACCCACGTGCACATAAAATAAACACATATACAGATGCTCCTCAACTTGTGATGGGGTTATTTACCAATAAATCCATTGTAAGTTGAAAATGTGATAGGTCAAAAATGCTTTTAATACACCTAGCCTACCAAGCATCATAGCTTAACCTAGCTTGCCTTAAACTTGTTCAGAACACTTACATTAGCCAACAGTTTGGCAAAATCTTCTACTACAAAGCCTATTTTGTAATAAAGTGTTGAATTTTATGGAATACTGTACTGAAAGCATAGCACTTTCACACCATCATAAATCAAACCATCCTAAGTCAGGGACTAGCTGTACATGTACATGCCATCCACACACAAACTCCAAACTTCCCCAACAGCGTTCGCCTGCAGGAATAGGTGTGTCTACACACAACCACACATGCAAAACACAGGGCCCAGCTGAGAGAAGGATAAAGGAGGCTGTGGAGGAAGTCAAGAGACCAGCTGGGGATCAGCCAGAACAAGCAGCCACTGTACCACAAATAAAAACTGCAAAGACAACAGAAAGGACATTTCAATGGACCCCAAACTTCTCTCTTCTAGTATCTTTCCTCACCCACAACCCATTCCCCAGGGGCCAGACCCACTCAGGTTAGAGGAATTATCTCTTCTTCAAATCAAAAAAAAAAAAAAAAAAAAAAAAAGCAGCAGCAGCGGAAGAAGAGGAAGAGGGAGAAGGAGAAGAAGAAGAAACACCCCAGCCAGGCACAGCGCCCAGGAGTGAGTTCTGTGCCACTGGGTCATACTCTCTGACCTGACTTGAATTTATCCTGTGACTTTGGTCAGGCCTCCAGTCTTTTCTGAGTCTCCATCTGCTCATCTAGAAAATGTCCCTGTCTCCTGAGACATTAGGGGATTGGGGAGCCACCTCTGATCCCCAGGTGGGATTAGGGGGGACAGGGGGTATGAGGGGAAAGAAATGTTTTCTAAAAGAGCCAAGGACAGCAGAAACTTCAGCCCCAAACCCGAGGAAGCCCCAGTGGAGAAGATGAAGGTCGGAGGGGTGGGGTGAGAGAGGAGAGGCCTGGAGGGGCAGGAGGGGCCCCAGCACTTACCTCCTTCTCGGCCTTGGCCTCCTCCACCGTCACGGTGCTATGATTCTTGTGCTCTTGGAACATGCAAAGGTAGCAGATGCAGGTCTGGTCAGTCTGGCAAAAGAGCTCCATCGTCTTGCCATGCACGGGGCACTTGCGGGCCTCAAAGTCCCGGATGGGCTCGAGCAGCTGGTGGTCTCGGAAGGCGGCGCCCTCCAGGTGGGGCTTGAGGTGCAGCTCGCAGAAGGAGGCCTGGCACACCAGGCAGGACTTGACCGCCTTCTGCTTGTTGCCGATGCAGGAGTCGCACAGCACCTCCTCGGAGCCGGACTTGGACCGTGAAAAAAGGCCCGTGTCGGCCCGGGGGTAGCTGTTGCGCCGGGTCTCCCCGGGCTCCATGATGGACACCGTGGGCTTCCGGGACTCTGAGAAAATGGACTTGCGCAGCTCGCCCTTTTCGGCAAAGGTAACGGGTGGCTTCTTGGCAGCCCCCAGCTGGAGCCCTGCGTACGGCGACCTCTTGCCTTCCATAGAGTCCATGCTGAAGTAGTTGGAGTTCTTGTCGTCCCCGGACTCGACAAACTGGATGATGGGTCGCCGCCACTCATTGCCCGCGAACAGGGCGCTCCTCCCTTCCCCTGGCTTCAGGGCACTGCCCAGGCTCTTGCCCTCAGCTGCCTCCCCGCCGTGCCCGTTGGTGGTCTTGGCATCCTTGCCGTCAGTCTTGGTACCATTCTCCAGGCTGCCATTGGGGCCCGACGGGCTCCGGGCATCCCTGGCTTCTGGGCTCGACCCGTTGCTCCTGGAGGCATCTGCAGCTTCCATCTCAGCGTGCTTGGCTGATCTGTTTTAGGCTTGCTGGGGTTCAGGATAGGTGACCTCTCTGGCTGGCGTCTCGGCAGGGAGTGGGGCAAGCAGCCACAGGGAAACACCTCCCAGGTGTATCTCGGCAGGGAGCAAACACCTCCCAGGTGTATCTCAGCAGGGAGCAAACACCTCCCAGGTGTGTCTCGGCAGGGAGTGGGGGAAGAGACACACCTGTGAGGAGGAGGAGGGGAGTAGGCGGAGGAGGAGGAGTGGGAGGAGGGGAGGAGCAACAGGCATAAGCCTGACACAGCGGGCCGGGAGAAGCAGGCAGACCCGCAGCCAGCAGAGCAGATAATTACACAGGAACCACGCCCTACACATTCATCCCTAACCTGATTTTTAAAAGAAGTGTTTTTTTCTCCCCCAGCTTAATTATTTTCCACAACTCAGCAACCAGTTGGGCTGCTTCCCTCTGACGCACTTGCTTCTCATCCAGGGAGCCAGGAGTCTCTGTCTTCACAGGTGAGCAGGCTTCACTGCACCCAGAGGCCCCTGGGGCAGAAGGTGAGGTGTCTGCAGAGGCCTAAGGGACACAGGGCTGTTAACTGGGTCACACAAGTTAAATAGCCTTGTAATTTTCCGGCCTGAGTTTCGGAGGAAAGATTGTCCACCCTGGGACTGTAACACTGCTTTTCACCTTAAGGGGGAAGGATGGGTTCCGTGTGATTTGGCTACTGATTATTGAACCCTACTTACCAACCTCCAGGCACTTTTCTAGGTATTGCATATATACGAGCTCATTCGAGCTTCCCTAAAACCTGTTCAATTACCCCCTTTTAATAGATGAGAAAACTGGGCCTTTAAGAAGATAACTCACTGGCCTAAGTCAAGTGGCAGAGCTGAGATTTGAACCCTAAGCCTTTTAGAAGCCAAAGCCCCTTCTTCAGCTGAGGGGTCGTGGAGCCACCTGAATATCTCACTGGAAGATGGCTTCTGAGAGTCTGTCCTCTCCCAATGACCCTAACAAGATACATACAGACTTTAGGTTATTGCTATCAGAGCAGGTCAGACCCTGTGTAGGTTCAAAGGACCGAGGCACAACAATGAGGGGAATCCAAGCAATGCCAAGCCAGGTGGTTGGGTCCTCAGAGCCCAAACACTTGACTGTTACCTGTCTCCACACTTGGCCTGCTGTGTGACTCAGAAAACATCTGCCCATCCTCTCTGGGTCAGGCCACAGGCAATGCCCTCCAAAAAGAGGCCAGCAAAGTGTGAGATTCAGATAATCTTAGAAGTCACCTGTTCAAATATGACTATCATATAAATGCAGACCTCAGGAAGAAAAATGAGAAAAATAAACTTCATTCTTTCCTCTCCATAGCCCCTGCAGAACACCAGGGACCCTCAGCTCTTGTGGAACATGCCCCACAGTCACTTCTGGGCTCTAACCCACTGGCCTGGTCCTGGGAAGCCTCCAAACCCCCAAGGAAAGGGCTGTGCCTCTCCAAGGCCAGGCTGGGCAGGGCAGAGCAGACAGTAGGTGAGGCTGGCATGGCAGGTTCTGGGCTATGTGGAGGAGAGTGGGTTTCCCTTCCTTCCCCTCCAATCCAGGTCAAGCTAGGAAGCCCCCGCCCCTTTGCCTCACCAGGCTGAGCAGCTAATCCTTTGCAAAAACAGCCCCTGGGAGCAAGGGCAGCAATAAGCCCAGCTCACAAAGCAGTTCAGTTCTGAGAGAATGTATGTGGGGTGGTGTTGGTGTGGGGAGTCCTGGCTTCATGACGGGGATTCTCCTCTTGCCTGAGGTCTCTGTCTGTGGGCCCCAAAGGGGCCCCCTCTTGTTTGAACTCACTGGTGAATTGGATAAGAGCTCCTTGGGCCTTCTGGGGAGGGGAACACTTTCTCAAAATTCCAGGCCCGATTTCTCTGGGCTCTTGCCTGAGGTATGGAGGGAGAAGGAGAGAGGGAAGTCCTGTCCTGACCTACTGGATTGGGACATGTCCCTCTCACTTTCCCTGATAGTGTTTCCCTAACCTGGAGAGAACAGGCGGTGAGGAGAAAAGAACAGAGAGGACACAAAGAAACAGAAGAGGAAAGTCATCTGGTTCTGGTTACAGTTCACCATCAATGCTGGATGAGCCTGGGGGCACCCTGGAGGGCCTCTGCTAGTTCTTAGAGTTCATGCACCCATCTTCCAGAAATCTGGGGAAAGATTCTGAGCCTTAGGAATAGGCTGACACAGAGTAGATGTTCAGATAATATTTGTGGGTGCGTGAATGGACAGACAGACGGATGAATGGATGGATGCATGGAAGTTAAAGCTAAATGAATAGGAATGAGGAAATAAATGAACACATGGATAAGATGTGTAGATAATGGATAAGTGGGTGGTTGGATGATGAACAAATGGATGAATGGATGGATGGGTGAATGAAATAAGTAAAAGCTAGATGAATATGAATAAGAAAATGGATGGATGGATGGACACATAGTTGAAGAATTGTGTCAAAGAATTTAAAAAAGAAGGGAAGGAGAGAGAAAGGATGATACATGGGAAGGAGAGAGGAAAGAGAAGGGAAGCGTAAGGAAGGAAGGAGATCTCAGATAGGCAGTAACTAGGTGAGTGGGTGGATTGCAAGGGTGTGCTGATAAAAGTTTAGGAACGGACTCTTCCAGGCAAAAAAGCACTGGTTTGTAGCATTTGAAAATTTCACCCTAGTCAGTCTCAAGCTACCAGTGTGAAGAGCACAAGAAAGAGATGCACACAGTCAACTCTCCCGAGCCAGTGTGCGCCTGCTCCAACGCATCGCTGGAGGACTAGTGGATGATCAAAGTGGAAGACATCTTATAAGATGGAGGATAGAAAGATGGATGCTGGAGGATGTCAGGGGAACAGGTTCAAGAGATTCAAGGCAAAGGAAAGATGAGGTGAATTTCTCTTCCAGGAGGCTTTCCCTAACCCAAGCCCAGTGACCACTGCCCCTATTCAACCCCTGTAACATCTATCCACCCCTGTATGTCCTACTTAGGAAGCATTTAGCTCAGCCCACCTGGTGTTGTTAATTATTCATTCATTCACACATACTTATTGAGCATCCTACCACGGGCCAGGGTTAGGCAAGGGACTGATCATACAGACAAGAAGGAGTCCCAGATCATGCCCTTGGGGAGTTCATAGTTTAGTGGGAGAAGAGATCAGTAAGCAAATCACTTGAATTTGGCATGAACAGTGAATGAGAGAAATATGTGTGACGGCCTTGGGTTGCTCAGAGGAGGGAGAAACCAGCATGTGCTGAGAGAGGCCCATCTCTCCAACCAGGATGAGCATGGCTCGTTTTCCATGCACATAAGTGGCCTCCCTGGCTACACAGAGACAGTATTTGACTTGACTCAGCAGATATTTATTTGGCTGAATTCTCAGTGGGTGTTGGTTGACTGGTCTTTTGGTTCTCCTAGGCCAGGGTGCAGGGCCCCTCCTCCCTTGAGGGACTGCTCTACCCAAATGCCTAGCAGAAGGTAGAGTCTCCTGGAGATCCCAGAAGCCAGGAGCTGAAAAGAAGCAAACAATTGTCCCTTCAGGGCTGGTCCCCAAGCCCTTGTCCCACCACCCCAACATCCCTCCTGGAGCTGAACCAAAGAAGAGGATTCCCACCCCTAAAGCACTGAGGTCTGGATGGTGTGGCACACCTCACAGGAAGATGATTGCTCCTGAAGCTCCCCAGGCCCTCGCTTAGGACCTGACTACAGGCAACCCCATCTACTGGGGTCCTGCCCCTCTCCAGCCTCAAACTCAGTTGCATAGGTCCCATAAGGGCATTTCCTAATGGCCCTGAGAGCCCGTGTGTCCTGTGCAACTTGGCAAAAAGCCCCCAAAGGCCATCATCTGCACTGCTGTGGCAGAGATGTCTCTTCACTTTTAAAGGCCTTGAAAGAAAGGGAGCCCGTGAAACCTCCCACTCCAGTCACTCCTCCCACATCTCATCTTGTTCTCCCTGTGGTCTAGCTTAAAGTCTTCCTGCTGCAGCATTTCTCCCTATACCAGGTGGTGGTGAGATGCGACTGGCTGCCTGCCCCTACCTCATCCCTTGTAAGCTTTAGAAGGTAAGAAGAGCTGGCAGGTGTGGCTTCCAGAGAAGGATTCCTATGGAGCAGAGGCAACTGCTACCTCTTCCTGCTTGGCCCTGTCAGACCAGGCATGCCTGAAAGCCCCCACAGAGTCCCTCCTCCCACACGCACCCACGGGCCAATCCCAAGCCTCCTCCCAGGCTTCTCCCATGAGGCACCTCAAAGATGTTCCCTTCCTGGCAACCTCCCTTGATTCAGCAGGTGGAGCCGCCTTCACTTACCTGCTGTGTGGCCTGGGAACACCTGATTCTGTCACCAGACATCTTCGGATGAAAGAGGAAACCCCTTTAAAAGGAGAAAACTTCTCAGGCTTTGTTGGAATCCCAGGGTTGGGAGGGAGTGGTCAGCTGGTCCATCCCCTTGCCCCTGGGCAAGGCTATAGCAAGGAAGTCTTTGATGTATCTTTTAAAGAACTATATATTATTTAAAAGGCCTGCGAGAAAAAAGATTTCATAGCTTCCTTCAGCCATTCATGTCAAGCTTTAGGACCGCTTGCTGTGGGAAGTTCTTCTTTGAGTCTAACATAAATAGTCTATAAATGAAAGTGTACTGTGCAATTGGAGTTAAGGAACTGAGCCTCTGGCCCTGCAAAAGGGAAAGTATGAGATAATTGTTTCTGTGAGAAGAGTTTGATCCAGTCTTAATGCTTACGTGGTTCTTTTGACCTTTTTTTTTTTTTTTTTTTGAGATGGGGTCTCACTCTATTGCCATGGCTGGAGTACCTTGGTGTGACCTCCTCTCACTGCAGCTTCCACCTCCCGGGTTCAAGCGATTCTCCTGCCTCAGTCTCCCAGTGCCTGGGACTACATGCCTGTGCCACCACACCCAGCTAATTTTTGTATTTTTTGGTAGAGACGGGTTTCACTATGTTGGCCAGGCTGGTCTTGAACTCCTGACCTCAAGTGATCCACTGGCCTAGGCCTCCCAAAGTGCTGGGATCACAGGCGTGAGCCACCGTGCCCAGTCTCTTTTGACTTCTTGGTGCCCCGTCCTCTTTTTGTACCTCTAGCTATAGACAGCAGCAAAAAGCCTATGGCGGTTTAAAACTTTATAGCAATAATAAAATTTCTAAAGTCTAATGTTCTCATGCCAGCTGTCCTAATACAACAGAATTTGTCCTGAAATTGGAAGGATTTAGATTATATATTAGGAAGAACTCTATAGATTGAGCAGTACTGTTCCTGTGATCATAAATTCCTTTCTCGGAAGCCCTTCAAAAGCAGGACTGATTTCTACCTGCCCGGAATGTTTCAGGCACCCTACCTGGGATGGGAGGAGAAGGGAAAGGAAAAGACGTTTGTGGCACCTCTCCAGGGGGCCAGGCATGGTCCCAGCCCTAGTGTACAGAGAATAAGAAGACACTGTCCTCACCCTCAGGAGCTGTTAGCTCACTGGGTCCCTTTGGATTCAAGCAACGGTCCTCTTGCTCCTACCCTTGGCTCCTTCTAAGGGAGGAGATCACCCCTCATATTTTCTTATGCTCAATTTCTGCCTCCAAAAAAAGAAGAAGTTAAAAGGCAGAAATGAAATCCACAAGCAGACAGCCCAGCACCACACCCTGGGCCTGGTAGTTAAAGATCGACCCCTGACCTAATCGATTATGTTATCTATAGATTCCAGACATTGTATAGAAAAGCACTGTGAAGATCCCTGTCCTGTTCTATTCCGTTCTAGTTACTGGTGCATGCATCCCCCAGTCACGTATCCCCTGCTTGTTCAATCAGTTACAACCTTCTCATGCACACCCCCTTAGAGTTGTGAGCCCTTAAAAGAGACAGGAATTGCTCACTCAGGAAGCTCGGTTGTTGGAGACGTGAGTCTTGCCAAAGCTCCCGGCCGAATAAAGCCCTTCCTTCCTTAACTCAGTGTCTGAGGGTTTTGTCTGCAGCTTGTCCTGCTACACTTCCAAGGCTTTTATCCCCTGAGAAGACACTGGGTCCTAACTATAGCTCTCAATTGAGCAGAATCAAGACAGGGCATCCCCAGGGAAAGGTGATCAGGTCTGGGTCTGGTAGTACAAATTGACCTAGGACTCTTGCATAATGGGGAGATCCTCGAGTACCCTGCCACCTTCCCAACACTGGCTTAGGACTCTGTGGAAAATACCCACTGGATCAGATCCCTTGGGGACCCTGTGCCCCATAGGTACTTGCCTGTGTCAAGTTGGCTAAGCTACAGCACCCAGTCATTTAATCAAACACTAATCTGGGTGTTGCTGTGAGAGTGAAGTCACCTACAGTCCATTGACTTTAAATAAAGGAGATTATCCTCAATAATGTGAGTGTACCGTATTTGATCAGTGGGAAGGCCCTATGAGTTAAAAACCAAGGTTTCTCAGAGAAGAAGAAATTCTGCCCCAAGATTGCAGTATCAACTCCTGCTTGCCCTCTGGATTTCAGACCTGTCAGCCCCAACAGTCTCATGAGCCAATTCCTGGAAACAAATCTCTTCATATAACTATAGGTTCTATTGGCTCCGTTTCTCTGCAGGATCCCGACTGAGTCCTGCTACAGCCCAGCCCTGGATGCCCAGAACTTTGTCAGGGTTTCTCCATGGGATAAGAACTTCACCTGGGGCCTGAGGGAATGGCTGGCTGTGGGTGCAGCCAGAGCTGGGGTGGAGGAGCCCCAGAACTTTCTTGATATGTGAATTTGGGCAAGTTACTTAATCTCTCTGAGCTAGTCTCTCCTACGAAATGAAACTGATCCTAGCTCCCTGGCAGGACCATTGGGGGATTAGGGAAGGTAAGAAATTGTGAAAATGCCGAGACTGTGCCTGGCTCCCAAGAACTATTCAGTACGTTTTTGTTGAATGTTTCACTTTGAGGGAAAGTGAGCAGAATTTTCTCTGCTGGAGAAGGACTGGAGACGGCCTGGTGAAGAGGAATTGCCAGGGCTTTCTTCCTGCTCCAGCAGCTGGGGCGGGCGAGGCTTCTAATCATCTGCTCCTGGCTCTCCTCCATGTCATCTCCCAGGTACCTTCCAGCCCTGAAATTCTATGATTATAGGGTTGCATCCTAAAATGCAGAGAAGGGCAGTGAAAATAATTAAAGACTTGGAAAACAGGACCTGAGAGGAAAGGGTTAAAGGCACTGGGATTATTTAGCCTGGAGAAGGGGTGTTTTAATCATACCCTTCTTTACCTAGAGAGGGTTATTTGGATGGAGGCACTGGTCAGTTTCTCTCCATCCCTTTAGAGGGCAAAGTCAGAGGGGACAGGGAACCGTCTAACAGGCAGCTAGAGGGATTGAAGTTAGACAGCAGGGTGCCTGTCTTGCCCAAATAACATCACCTATTTTACAGGACTTGTGCGGAGGTTATTTGTGGTAGGAAACGAATTAGATGACCTCTGGGTTTTCTCCTTGCTATTTGAATTCTAGACACTAATTTCCCCAGAATTGTGAAAAATAAGAGAAAAAAAATCGAAGCGCAAATTGAACAGGCGTGGTGGGGATAGCCCAGCAGCACTCCCTGGCCCTGCCCCTGGGCACAGTAGAGTGTCAGCCTCGGAGGCCCAGAGCTTACATGGGGCCAATCAGAGAGAAGCTTGTGCCCTGGACTTGTTCCCTGTTGCAGTATGTTGCAGTATCAACTGCAACTTGTCTTCCTCAGACCTCGGAAGACGTCTTTCTTCCCCACTCCTTCCACGCACACTGAATATGAACCTGCCCCAATTCAGGAAGGCATTAGGGAAAAGAAGATGCACCTCTTATCCTGAGGCTGCAGCAGCACTGACTCCCAAGGAACATCCAGACTCAGCCAGTTCCCTCCCAGACCCTGAGCTTCTTCCCTTCTTCATCGTCATTGCCACCATCGGAATAACAAGGCTGGCTACTATTCTTTGTTGAGGGCATGCTCTATGCCAAGCACTTCATATGGAGTACCCCTAATTCCATGGCACACGGTATAGGTAAGGAAATAGAGGCCCAGAGAGGTAAAGCAACTTGCCCAAGGCCACACAGCTGAGCCGGGCTCAGCCCTGTACCATCTATTCATGCTGTCTGAACTTCACTACTAACCCCTGAGGAACATAATCCTTATTTTACTGATGAAGAAATTAAGACTGAGAAGTTGAGCAATTTGCCCTCGGTCACTCGACTGTTAATCGATGAAGCCAGGTCTCTCAGCTCCAAAACCCGTGTCTTCCCTCCTAAATGAGGATGGTGAGGCCTACCCTGCTTCTTGCAGGTTCTCATCTGATGGATGGAGGGGAAAAACCCCTGGGAGACACCCCCCCAAGTGGGTGATGGGCAAGGGTCACTCCTGTGTCCATCAGAGAAATTGGAGAGAATCATGACAACAAATAGCATTATCATTTTCATGAAGCACTAATCATGTGTCAGGCACTGTGCTAGACCCTCAACATGCTCATCTCAATCAATCCTCCCCTAAGGGTACGAAGGGGGTCCTTCCATTCTCCTATTTTAAATAAGAAGCAACTGAGACACACAGAGTTTCAATAACTTGCCCAAGGTCGCAAGGTGAATAACTAGCAGAACTGGGTTTGGAACTCCATGTACTCTGACTCCAGAACTGTCCCTCTAATCCCTTGAACTGTGCTGCAAATTTTTTCCTCCTGAGCCAAGTGTGCTAATGAAATTGAGTCCAACAGCTACTTCTGAGCTGTCTCTAAAAGTTCTTTCCATGCCCTTCACGTTCTTCCAGCCTCCACTCCTGAGGTGCCCCAGAGCTGTCTCATTCCACATGGCAGCCTTATGCCTACCCTGGCCTCCTGAGCTCAGAATGGAGGAGATGCCCACCCCAGGAGGAGGCTCTGTGGTCAGAAGCTGTTCTTCTCTCCCAGGCAAGGCCCAGCTCCCTGTGTATGGGCTCGCCTGGGGACACAACTGAGCCCAGGATGAGAACCAGAGCTGGAGCCACAACCCAAGTGTGACCCAAATGCAGACCCAGAGCAGAACACTCGGGGGAGGCCCAGGGAGCAGGAGGAGGCAGCCTGACCCCGCAGAGATGGGAAGTGTGGATGGCTCAGAAGGAGATGACCCAGCTCTGCCTAGGTCACTGCCTGGCCTGAGGCTCTAGGGAGAGAGGAATGGGAGGGAAGAAGGGGACAGAGTGAGGGGACACTCAAGCACCAACTCAGTGCCATCCTGCTGGAGCCGTGTGCTGCTCCAGGAAGGGCTGGGTGGGGGCCCACTTTGGAGTCCTCATCATCCGGGCAGGGAGGCTGGGTGTGGCAACTTCCAGCAGGGGAACTGCTAGCCTCTCCACGCCTCACCTCTTGACTAGACCCTCCCCTCACACACAAAGCCGAACCAGACTGAACCATCTGCAGCTCCCAGAAAGGGAGTGCGCCCCTCGGGCTGCCCCACATGCTGTTCCAGTGCCTCTCCACCCTCTGCGGGTCTCAGCTTAGTTGGCATTTCCTCCAAGAATGGCTGCCTGACCTCCCCGCCCCAGTTCAGGCTGAGTGACCCCTCCATGTGCCCCTGCAACTTCAGTCAGTTCCCCAGGGCCTGCCTTGCCCCACTGCATTGGAATCATCTGTTTACACCACTTCCACCAGCAGGCCATAAGTCCAGGCCATCTCTGTAGTCACAGAGTCTAACACAGTGCCCAGCAAACAGTGGTGCCCAATAAGTATCTCGAGTTCACGGGTGGTTAAAACAGAACAAAGCCAGCACAGACTGCAGGCAACTCGTGGGTGCTGCCCCAAAGCCCAAGGTTTCCGGAGGACTGCCAGGCACTCAGCTGGTCTTAGCAAGAACAGATCAGGGTGCAAGAGTTGTGGGATGCTGTGGCAGTGAGGCCAAGTCTGGTGGAAGGTGAAGGGCTGAGGGGGAAGGCTGCCCAGGGCAGGGCAGCTCCAGCAGGGAGACCAGCCAGGGTGCAGGCCTGCGAACCTGGCTCAGATTTCCTCTAATCTGACAGTTTTCAAGGAAGCCAGGTGGAGGAAACATGTCAGGACAACAGCAGCCTGTCCATCCTGTTACAGATGTGCTGGCACTCAGATGACAATGAGGCAAGAGCCCTGCCTGCCTCACCCTGGGGAGACATAGGGTGGCAGAGTTGGGGGGTGGGCAAGCACCAAGGAGAAAGGGCAGGAAGCAATGCCTTGGGGTGTCTGTCCTGAGCCCCTCCCTCATGATCTCCCCTGAAGCTGGGACTGCAGTCCCTGAGCCCCAGGGCTAATCTAACCATCAACGGACCAAAGGCAATGGAGGGGGAGGACAAGAAGAAAGCTAGGTGGGAGGGAAAGAGAAATGAAACAGGAGTGACGGGAAGGTGAGAATGCAGCAGACAGCAAGAGCCAGAGTGAGTCAATGAGAGGGGGAAGCAGATCACATGGAGAAGCTATGTCAAAATACACTTTACAGCCGGCAGAACACCGTCCCCAGCATTGTCTGTATAAACACAAAACAGCCCTGTGAAGTGTAATTATCCTTTTCTTACCTTTTGTTTTATTTCACTTTTTATTATGGAAAACTTCAAAAACACACAATGTAAACACAATAGTATAATTTCAATCCTTATGTATCCATCACCCCACTTCCATAATGAGCATGTCACGCCATTCTCCTTTCACTATATTTTCACCCACTCAATTTTTATTGTTTTTTGACATTACTATTTTTTGGGAAAACTTGCACACATTAAAATGTGCAAATAGTAGCTCTACAATGTTGATAAAATGTTTATATCCAAGCAAACCACATCCCTATTATAATATGGTACACTGCCATCTCACTGGAAATTCTCTCATATTTCTTCCCAGTCAATCCTACCACTCGCCTCCATCCCCAACTAATCCAATTTCTAGCTACAGATTAGTTTTAGCTAATCTAGAACTTCACATCAGTGGACTCACCCCATCTTCATTCCTTAGTGCCTTGCTTCTTTCTCTTAGCATAATGTCTCTGGGACCCATTTGTCTGGATGCATGAATCGTGGTTTATTTCTTTGAAGTTGCTGACTAGGATTCCACTGTATGGACACAGCAGAATTTACCTAGCGATTTCCTGTTGATGAGCATTTCCTGTGCCTGACTATTGTGAATAAAGCTGCTATGAACATTTGTTTTTGTGGGCATGTTTTCATTTCCCCTGGATAAATACCTAAGAGTGGAATTTCCACATCAACAGTAGGTGTAAGTTTAACCTTTTGAGAAGCAG
Organism: Trachypithecus francoisi; assembly: GCF_009764315.1. NCBI lineage: Eukaryota > Metazoa > Chordata > Mammalia > Primates > Cercopithecidae > Trachypithecus > Trachypithecus francoisi. Next base: position 108,497,093 of record NW_022681473.1, read on the forward strand.
TCAAACCTTTTTCCAAAGTGGTTGCACTATTTTGCATTCCCACCACAAGGTACATGCATTTCAGGTGCTCTGTGATCTCACTAACATGCAGTTGTTGTAAGACTTTTAAATTGTAGCCATTCTAGCAGGTATGTAGTAGTATCACATTGTAGTTGTACTCTGTACTTTTTAATGACTAATGATGTTTAAGCAATGTTTCATGTGCTCATTGGCATTCATATACCTTCTTTTGTGAAGTATCTGTTTAAGTCTTTGGCTTATTTTTTTGTTAGCTGGGCATAGTGACACATGCCTGTAGTGCCAGCTACTTGGGAGGCAGGAGGATGGCTTGAGCCAGGGAGGCAGAGGTTGCAGTGAGCCAGGATTGTGCCACTACACTCCAGCCTGGGCAACAGAGCAAGACCCTCTCTGTCAAAAAGAAAAAAATAGTATTTTGCCCATTTTTAACACGGTTGCTTTTCTTTTTATTATTGAATCATAGGAGCTCTTTGTATATTCTACTAACAAGTCCATCAGATATATGTTTTCTGAATATCTTCTTCAAATCTGTGGTTTGTCTATTACTTTTCCTAATGATGTCCTTTTAGATTTATTAAGACATAATTTAAGGCCGGGGTGGGGTGGCTCACATCTGTAATCCCAGCACTTTGGGAGGCTGAGGTGGGCGGATCACGAGGTCAGGAGATCAAGATCAAGGCTAACACAGTGAAACCCCATCTCTACTGAAAATACAAAAAATTAGCTGGGTGTGGTGGCGGGCGCCTGTAGTCCCAGCTACTCTGGAGGCTGAGGCAGGAGAATCGCCCTGGGAGGCGGAGGTCGCAGCGAGCCGAGATCGCACCACTGCACTCCAGCCTGGGCCACAGAGTGATTACTCTGTTTAAAAAAAAGACATAATTTATATAAAATTCACCAATTTTCAGTGTTCTAACCAATGGGTTTTTGACAAATATGTATACAGTCATGTAACCACCACAAGAAACACAATATAGAACATTGTTGTCACTCCAAAAAGACACCTTTGGGTATATACCCAGTAATCAGATTGCTTGGTCAAATGGTATTTCTGGTTCTACATCCTTGAGGAATTGCCACACTGTCTTCCACAATGGTTGAACTAATTTACACTCCCACCAACAGTGTAAAAGCACTCCTGTTTCTCCATATCCTCTCCAGCATCTGTTGTTTCCTGACTTTTTTTTTTTTTTGAGACGGAGTCTTGCTTTGTCGCCCAGGCTGGAGTGCAGTGGCGTGATCTTGGCTCACTGCAAGCTCTGCCTCCTGGGTTCATGCCATTCTCCTGCCTCAGCCTCCTGAGTAGCTGGGACTACAGGCACCTGCCACCACACCCAGCTAATTTTTTTGTATTTTCAGTAGAGACGGGATTTCACTGTGTTCACCAGGATGGTCTCGATCTCCTGACCTCGTGATCCGCCCACCTCAGCCTCCCAAAGTGCTGGGATTACAGGCGTGAGCCACTGCGCCCGGCCTGTTTCCTGACTTTTTAATGATCGCCATTCTAACTGGTGTGAGATGGTGTCTCATTGTGGTTTTGATTTGCATTTCTCTAATGACTAGTGATGATGAAATTTTGTTTATGCTTTTTGGCCACATAATGTCTTCTTTTGAGAAGTGTCTGTTCATATCCTTCACCCACTTTTTGATGGAGTTATTTGTTTTGCTTGTAAATCTGTTTAAATTTTTGTAGATTCTGGATATTAGCCCTTTGTCAGATGCAGAGATTGCAAAAATGTTCTTCCATTCTGTAGGTTGCCTGTTCACTCTAATGATAGTTTCTTTTGCTGTGCAGAAGCTCTTCAGTTTAATTAGATCTGATTTGCCAATTTTGGCTTTTGTGGCCATAACTTTTTGTGTTTTAGTCATGAAGTCCTTGCCTATGCCTATGTCCTGAAAGGTATTGCCTACGTTTTCTTCAGGGTTTTTATGGTTTTAGGTCTTACGTTTAAGTCTTTAATCCATCTTGAATTAATTTTTGTATAAAGTATAAGGAAGGGGTCTAGTTTCAGTTGTCTGCATATGGCTAGCCAGTTTTCCCAACACCATTTATTAAATAGGAAATCCTTTCCCCATTGCTTGTTTTTTCAGATTTGTCAAAGATCAGATGGTTGTAGATGCATAGTGTTATTTCTGAGGCCTCTGTTCTGTTCCATTGGTCTATATATCTCCTCTGGTACCAGTACCATGCTGTTTTGGTTACTGTAGCCTTGTAGTATAGTTTGAAGTCAGGTAGCGGATGCCTCCAGCTTTATTCTTTTTGCTTAGGATTGTCTTGGCTATACAGGCTTTTTTTTAGGTTCCATATATAAAATTTAAAGTAGTTTTTTCTAATTCTGTGAAGAAAGTCAATGATAGCTTGATGGGGATAGCATTGAATCTATAAATTACTTTGGGCAGTATGGCCATTTTCACAATATTGATTCTTCCTATCTATAAGCATGGATTTGTTTGTTTGTGTCCTCTCTTATTTACTTGAGCAGTGGTTTGTAGTTCTCCTTGAAGAGGTCCTTCACATCCCTTGTAAGTTGTATTCCTAGGTACTTTATTCCCTTTGTAGAAATTGTGAATGGGAGTTCACTCATGATTTGGCTCTCTATTATTGGTGTATAGGAATGCTTGTGATTTTTGCACATTGATTTTTTATCCTGAGACATTGCTGAAGTTGCTTATCAGCTTAAGGAGATTTGGGGCTGAGATGATGGGGTTTTCTAAATATACAATCATTCATCTGCAAACAGAGACAATTTGACTTCCTCTCTTCCTATTTGAATACCCTTTATTTCTTCCTCTTGCCTGATTGCCCTGGCCAGAACTTCCAATACTATGCTGAATAGAAGTGGTGAGAAAGGGCATCCTTGTCTTGTGCCAGTTTTCAAAGGGAATGCTTCCAGCTTTTGCCCATTCAGTATGATATTGGCTGTGGATTTGTCTTAAATAACTCTTATTATTTTGAGATATGTTCCATCATTATCTAGTTTATTGATCGTTTTTAGCATGAAGCGGTGTTGCATTTTATCAAAGGCCTTTTCTGCATCTATTGAGATAATCATGTGGTTTTGTCATTGGTTCTGTTTATATGATGGATTACGTTTGTTGATTTGCATATGTTGAACCAGTCTTGCACCCCAGGGAAGAAGCTGACTTGATCATGGTGGATAAGCTTTTTGATGTGCTGCTGGATTTGGTTTGCCAGTATTTTATTGAGGATTTTGCATCAATGTTCATCAGGGATATTGGCCTGAAGTTTTCTTTTTTTGTTGTGTCTGTGCCAGGTTTTGGCATCAGGATGATACTGGCCTCATAGATTAAGTTAGGGAGGGGTTCTTCTTTTTCTGTTGTTTGGAATAGTTTCAGAAGGAATGGTACCAGCTCCTCTTTGCACCTCTAGTAGAATTCAGCTGTGAATGCATCTGGTTCTGGGCTTCTTTTGGTTGGTAGGCTATTCATTACTGCCTCAACTTCAGAACTTGTTATTGATCTATTCAGGGATTGGACTTCTTCCCCCTTAGGAGGGTGTATATGTCCAGGAATGTATCCATTTCTTCTAGATTTTCTAGTTTATTTGCATAGAGGTGATTATAGTATTCTCTGATGGTAAGTTTGTATTTCTGTGGGATCAGTGGTTATATCCCCTTTATCTTTTTTATTGTGTCTATTTGATTCTTCTCTCTTTTCTTCTTTATTAGTCTGGCTAGTGGTCTACCTATTTTGTTAATCTTTTCAAATAACAAGTTCCTAGATTCATTGATTTTTTGTAGGGTTTTTTGTGTCTCTATCTCCTTCAGTTATGCTCTGAGCTTAGTTTTCTTGTCTTCTGCTAGCTTTTGAATTTGCTTGCTCTTCCTTCTCTAGTTCTTTTAATTGCGTTGTTAGGGTGTCAAGTTTAGATCTTTCCTGTTTTCTTCTGTGGGCATTTAGTGCTATAAATTTCCTCCTAAATTCTGCTTTAGCTGTGTCCCAGAGATGCTGGTACATTGTGTCTTTGTTCTCATTTGTTTCAAAGAACTTATTTATTTCTGCCTTAATTTCATTGTTTACACAGTAGTCATTCAGGAGCAGGTTGTTCAATTTCCATGTAGTTGTGCGGTTTTGAGTGAGTTTCTCAATCCTGAGTTCTAATTTAATTGCACTGTGGTCTGAGAGACTGTTTGTTATGATTTCTGTTCTTTTGCATTTGCTGAGAAGTGTTTTACTTCCAATTATGTGGTCAATTTTAGAATAAATGTGACATGGTGCTAAGAAGAATGTTTATTCTGTTGATTTGGGGTGGAGAGTTCTGTAGATATCTATTAGGTCCACTTGGTCCAGAGCTGAGTTCAAGTCCTGAATATCCTTGTTAATTTTCTGTCTGGTTAATCTGTCTAATATTGACAGTGTGGTGTTAAAGTCTCCCATTATTACTAGGTGGGAGTCTAAGTCTCTTTGTAGGTCTCCAGGAACTTGCTTTATGAAGCTGGATGCTCCTGTATTAGGTGCATATATATTTAGGATAGTTAGCTCTTCTTGTTGCATTGATCCCTTTACCATTATGTAATGCCCTTCTTTGTCTCTTTTGATCTTTTTTGGCTTAAAGTCTGTTTTATCAGAGACTAGGATTGCAACCCCTGCTTTTTTTGCTTTCTATTTACTTGGCAAATATTCCTTCATCCCTTTATTTTGAGTCTTTGTGTGTCTTTGCATACAAGATGGGTCTCCTGAATACAGCACACCATTGGGTCTTGACTCTTTATCCAATTTGCCAGTCTGTGTCTTTAAATTGGGCCATTTAGCCTGTTTACATTTAAGGTTAATGTTGTTATGTGTGAATTTGATCCTGTCATTATGATGCTAGCTGGCTATTTTGCCTGTTAGTTGATGCAGTTTCTTCACACTGTCGATGGTCTTTACAATTTGGTATGTTTTTGCAGTGGCTGGTACCAGTTTTTCCTTTCCATATTTAGGGTTTCCTCCAGGAGCTCTTGTAAGGCAGGCCTGGTGGTGACAAAATCTCTCAGCATTTGCTTGTCTGTAAAGGATTTTATTTCTCCTTCACTTATGAAGCTTAGTTTGGCTGGATATGAAATCCTGGGTTGAAAATTCTTTTCTTTAAGAGTGTTGAATATTGGCCCCCACTCTCTTCTGGCTTGTAGGGTTTCTGCAGAGAGATCCACTGTTAGTCTGATGGGCTTCCCTTTGTAGATAACCCAACCTTTCTCTCTAGCTGCCCTCAAACTCTTTCCATTTGGTCATACTTTATTATTCTTTTTATATATTACTGATTTTTTTTCTGCTAAAATTCTGTTTAGAAATGTTTTCTCCCCTTCTCTTTTCTGCAATAGTTTTTGTAGAATTGATATTTTTTTTAAATGTTTAGCATCCCAGAAATGACTTGTACTGGCTCATGACAATGTACTTCCAAATTCTCAGAAATTTTGTAAGCCAGTTGTTAAATACAGCCAGTATTAAAAATTAAATTATGTTAAAAACAAAAGTAATACATATGGAATGAATATTCATCATATCTTAAATATTTTTGCTACATTTTATTAATATCAATGCCATTAGGGTATTTATGACTATTTCATTTATGTGGCATTATCTTTATATATATTTGTGCATATATATTTATGTGCACATCTTTTTATCTCCATGATGAATGACATCACATTGGTAGCAAGAAATTGACCATAGCGGGAATATTTACACTATGGAAACTGGCAGATGCTACAAAACAGGTTGTTGTTTTTTCTAGAGTGCCAGGTGTAAAACAGTTACCAATACACCTGGGGGTAGAATGCACTAGTGAAACCACTTGATCCTGGAGTTTTCTTTATGAAAAAGTTTCACTTTTTTAAAACTACGAATGTAATTCTTTTAACAGATATAAGGTACTCAAGTTATTTCTTATTGAATGACCTTTGTAGTTTGTGTTTCAAAGATTATGTCCATTTTATCATCTAAGTCGTTGAATTTATTGGCGTGTAGTTGTTTATAATATCTCCATAGGCTTTTTTCAACATTTGTAAGATCTGTAGTGACATCCTTGCTTTCATTCCTGATATTGGTAATTTGTGTCTTCTCTCTTTTTTTCTTGATCAGTCAGGTTAGAGTTTTATCAATTGTATTGATCTTTTCTGTGGTGTAAGAACTAAAATTAAGGTTAATATTATGTGCTACCTTGACATCTGATGAAAAGAGGAGGGCCTCATCTAGCCTAGCCCCAAGTTCTTCATTCCACTCTGCTCCTATCCCCTAGCCAAATCTGTTAATAAAGAGAACGAGGTGCAGTTAAACAAGCCAATCACAGCCTCCTGCAGGAACCATGGGGCACCCCATTCTCTTAGTGCTACAACACCACCCATGGCTTCTGGTTGTTCTCTGCTCACAAGTACAACCCCCATGTGATTGTCCAGCTCTGTTCCCAAGTGCAACATCCCTGCATGAGATGTGGTGTCCTCCCGCTGGCTGTGAGTATATGTAACTAACAAACTGTTGTCAGTTTCATCTGGTGTCAGGCGTTGTGTTATCCCCGGAACCCTAGGATGGGAATTTCTCTCTCACCTACTTGGTTAATAGGAAGCAATTTAAATACTTTCCAAATGATACATTTAATCGTTCATGGATTTTTCTTTTTCTCTCATTTTTTAATATTTCATTGATTTCTGTTTTCATCTTTTTATTTCCTTCATAGGGTTTAATTGGATTTAATTTTCTCTTTCTTGTCTGGTTTCTTTTGGCAGTAGCTCAGATGATTGATTTTAGAACATATTTTTCTAATAAAAGTATATAATACTGTATGTTTCTATCTAAGCATTGATTTAGCTACATCCAAGAAACTTTGATATATTATTTGCATGCTTTTTTCATCTATGTAGAATATTTTTGTACTAGAATAGGAATCACCTTTTGGACTCACTCCTTAGAAGTCCCCAGAAGATGCCTTATGCATCTCCATAGGCAAATTGGTGATTCTTTGCAATAACAACTTTTTGGACTCTTAGATGCCAAGTAGTGACTGACAACACTTAAGTTCTTAATAGAGGTTCAGTCCTCAAGTGGGAAGTATGTGTGATTTACAACTGTAGGTATCACAAAAAAGATAATTCACTGACCAGTAAGCATATTGGCCTTTCTTCTCACATAGAAGGAACTCCTAGCCTGAAATCATATGATCAAGGTGGTACTGAGTGTGGAGAATTATTTCCACTTCCTCTTAGTCTTACCTAGATGGTGCTGCAGTGGCAATTTTAGCCAATGAAACATTTGCACAGGAGTATGAACTGCAACCCAAAGAGTTCCACATGGCTGATGAGGCCTCAGGAAACTTACAATCACGGCAAAAGTTGAAGGGGAAGCAAGGCGTGTCTTACATGGTGGCAGAAGAGAGAGCGCGCTGTATGCTTTTTTATTCAGTTCAAAACATTTTCTAATTATCCTTTTGATTTGGTTTATTTAGAAATCTGCCATCCAATTTCCAAATATTTGGGAGATTTTCTAGATATATTTTGCTTATTGATGTCTGCTTTTATTTCACTGGTGTCAGAGAACATATTTTCTATGATTTCACACTTTTTAAATCTTGAGACCTGTTCCAGAATATTGTCTATCTTGGTAGATCTTACTTGTACAATTGAAAAGAATGTATGTTCTGCTTTGTTGGATACAGTACTCTGTAAAATGTCAATTAGGTGAAGTTATTTGATGTTGTCGTTCAAATATTTTATGCCCTAACTGATAGTCTTTTGACTAGTTTTATCAGTTACTGAGAGAAGAGTGTTAAAACCTTCAACGACAATTGTGAACATATCTATTTCTCTTTTCAGATCAGTTTTTGCTTCATATAGTTTCAAGCTCTGTTATTAAATGCATAAACATTTCAGATTTTTGTCCTATTGATTATTTTACCTCTTTTTAATTAGGAAATATTTCTTTGTTCTTTGTAATATTCAAAGTCTACTTTGATCAATATTTATATAGTCTCCCAAATATCTTTTCATTAGTGTTTGCATGGCATATTTTTTCCATCATTTTAATTTTAATCTATTTATATGTTTACAATTACATTGAATTTCCTATAAATAACATTGTAGCTGCATTTTTTTAGTCCAATATGACAATCTCTGCCATTTAATTAAAGTGTTTAGACCATTTACACTTAATGTAATTATCAGTATTCCTGGGTAAAAACCTACCTTCTTGCTATTTGTTATTAGCTCAATTTGTTTTGTGCTCCTTTTGTCCCTCTTTTCTGCCTTATTTGGAAGTAAGTAAGGACTTTTTATGATTCCTTTTTATCTCCATTTGTGGTATATCAGCTGTTTCTCTTTATTTTATTTTTAGTGATTGCTCTAGACTTTACAATGTATACCTTTAGCTTACCACATCTTCCTTCAAATAATCTTTACCATTTCACATATTTTAAAACAGGGGTCACTAAACTTTTTTCATAAAGTGTCAGACATTAAATATCTCACACTTTTTGGGTCATACAGTCTCTGTTGAAACTACTCAACTCCACCATTGAAGCAAAAGCTTATCCATAAATGAATGATCTGTATTCCAATAAAATGTTTACAAACACTGAAATTTGAATTTCATATAATTTTCACATGTCACAAAATATTATTTATCTTTTGGTTTTTTTCTCAACCATTTAAAAATGTAAAAACCATTCTTAGGTCATGGGCTATCAAATAACAGGTGGATAGCTGGATTTAACTTATGCGCCATAATCGACCAACTCCTGGTATAAAAGCTTTATAACAATATACAGGCCAATTTATGTTTCCCTCTCATCCTTTGCAATATTGTTGTCATAGAATTTTACTTCTACATCTGTTACAAAGCCAAATACTACACTGTTATTGTTGTTTCAAATATTCAATTAATTTTTTAAACTTTTGAGTAAGGAAAAATTTTTATATTTACCTATATATCTTTCAATCATTTCCAGTGTCCTTCACTCCTTTGGGTAGAGTCAGATTCTCAGATGGTGTTATCTTTCTTCTGTCTGAGACCTTCCTTTAAGTATATATATATATATATATATATATATATATATTTTGTAGTGCAATTCTACTGGCAGTGAATTTTCGCAGTTTCTGTTTGTCTGAAAGGCCTTTGTTTTATCTTCATTTATGAAAGATATTTGACTTGCTATAGAATTCTAGGACACAGGGGTTGTTTTTTTTTTTTTTTTTTGGCTATCCTTCTTGCAATACTTTAAAGATGTCACACCTTTATCTTCTGGCTGTCTTTTTCTTTTTTTTTTTTTTAATGAGAACTCTATTACCATTCTTATCTTTGTGCTCTGTACATGATGTCTTTTTTCCTCTGCCTACTTTTGAGATTTTTTTCTTTATCATTGATTTTCAGATATTTCATTATAATATATCTTGATGTCATTGTCTTTATTTTTATTCTACTTGGGTTCATTGAACTTTTTAGATCTGTGGATTTATACTTTTTATTGGATTTGGGAACATTTGAGTAATAAATTTTTGAAATAATTTTTTTCTATTTTCCCCCCCTCCCATCATCCCCTTATAACTCCAATTACATTGCTCCACAGGTCATTGAAGTTCATTTTTTAACTCAGAATTTTTCTCTATGTGTTTTATTTTGTATAATTTATATTGCTCAATCTTCAAGTTCATTAATCCTTTTTTCTTGCAATGTCTGATATTCCACTAATCCCATCCACTGTATTTTTTATTTCAGATACTTTCATTTCTAGAAGTTCCATTTGAGTCTTTTTAGTACTCATTTCTCTCTCATTAAGTTCATGCATTCCTCTACCTTCTCTAACTTATGAATCATATTTATAATAACTTTTTTAACATTCTTGTTTGCTAATTTTATTATATCTGTTTTTGATTGGTTGATTTATCTCCTGACTATGGGTCATATTCCCTCATTATTTTTGTGTCTAGAAATTTTAATTAAATGTTGGGCATTCTCAAATTTATATCACTGGGTGCTGGACGTTTTTGTATTTTTTAAAGTAGTACTGGACTTTATTCTGGTGCATAAGTTAAGTTGGATCCTTGCAAACCTTATGATTAAGCTTTGTAATTAAAGTGGGCCCATTGCAGCCTTTAGACTAGAATTAATTTAACCTAGTACTAAGCCAATACCCTTCTAACATTCTATCTAATGTCCCATGTATTATACGATCTCTCAACTCTGGCTGGTAGGAACACAAATTCTAAGTTCCACATCAGCTCTAGAAACTGTTCTGCCCACTGTTTTTTAATTATTATTATGTCAAGAACTTTAGGGTTATAAGTAGTTTTTGGTTAAATGGACATCAGTGACTCAGAAGGCAGGAGGGTGGAAGGGGGATGAGGGATGAAAAACTACCTATTGGGTACATTATATGCTATTTGGGTGACGGGTATACTAAAAACCCAGACTTCACCACTATACAATTCTGCCCATTCTTTGGTGATTCTTCAGCTTTGGGTCATTCACTCTCACAGATTATAAATCCAAGTAGCCAGTCACAGACTCAGGGGACACCTATGAAGATCTCAGACCTCTGTCTGCTTCTGTGAACCTTTCTCCTCTTTGGTACTCTGCCCTGCAAGTTCAAGCACCTTAGCTTCCCTGAGCTGCAAGTTTCTCCTCAATTCAGTGAGACTACCAGGCCTATTTTGCTTCTCTCCCCTTGCTCTGTGACCTGGAAACTGCCTCCAGGCAATAAGCCAAAGCAATTGTAGGGCTCTCTTCATTTGTTCCCCTTCTCTTAAGGATCACAGCCCTGCACTGACTATTATTTAATGTCTGTAAAACATTTTTTCACATATTTTGTCCAGTTTTCTAGTTGTTTAAAGTGGCAAGGTAAATCTAGCTGCTTTACCCTATCATGCTGAAAGCAGAAATGCTTCTTGATAAGCAAAAAATTTTGTTTTATTTTAATGAAGTCTAATATATTATTTTTTTCTTTAATGACTATTGATTTCTGGGTTCCGTTCAAGACATCTTTGCCTACCTTTGAGTCTTAAAAATATTATTCTATGCTTACTTTTAAAAAATATATTTTAAGCTGCTGTATTTAGATCTATGATCCAATTCTAATTAATTTTTTGATATATGGCATAAGATTCAAGGGTCAAGGTTTATTTTCTTCAGAATAAAGATGTCCAATTTTTTTTTTTTTTTTTTTTTTTGTTGAGACGGAGTCTCGCTCTGTCGCCCGGGCTGGAGTGCAGTGGCCGGATCTCAGCTCACTGCAAGCTCCGCCTCCGGGTTTACGCCATTCTCTCGCCTCAGCCTCCCGAGTAGCTGGGACTACAGGCGCCCGCCATCTCGCCCGGCTAATTTTTTTGTATTTTTTTAGTAGAGATGGGGTTTCACCGTGTTAGCCAGGATGGTCTCGATCTCCTGACCTCGTGATCCGCCCGTCTCGGCCTCCCAAAGTGCTGGGATTACAGGCTTGAGCCACCGCGCCCGGCCAGATGTCCAATTTTTTAAGCACCGTTTGTTGAAAGATGTTCTTTTCTCTATAGAATTGCTTTAGCACCTCTGTCCAAAATTGATTAACTATGAAACAGCAAGCCCATTTCTAGAATTTCTGTTGTGTTTCACTGATTCACTTGTCTATATATGTCAATACAACACTGTCTGGATTGCTGTAGTTTTATAAGTTTTAAAGTAATCTAGCATAAATCCTTCAGCTTTGTTTTGTTTATTTTTGAGGATACCTTGGGTCCTTTGTACTTCTATATATTTTCACAATAAGCCTGTAAAATGCTATCAGCAAAGCCTTCTAGGATTATGATTGGAACTACATTAACTCTTTAGATTAATTTGGCAAACATTACATCTTCTCGCTCATAAATATGGCTTATCCCTCCATTTATTTAAGTCTTCTTTAATTTCACTTGGCAATGTCTTGTAATTTACAGTACACAGTTCTTGCATACTTTCTGTTAAGAACGTTTAACTATTTTGTTATTTATAATGGTATTGTAATTGGAATTTTTCCTTTTCGAATTATTTTTCCAACCTTACTAAATTCACTTATTTGTCCTAATAAGGTTTTTAGCCACATAAACTATCAAGTCATTTGTGAATACATACTATTTTACTTGACTTTCTGTATTTATGTCTTTATTTGTCTTGCCTTATTGCAGTGGCCATGATCTCCAGTATATTGTTAAATGCAAGTAGTGAAAGTAGACATCCTGGTCTTTTTCCTGATCTATGGGGAAAGTGTTCAGTTTTTCACCAGTAAAAATGATTTTAGCTGTAGGTTTTTCATAGATGCCCTTTGTCAGATTAAGAAAGTCACTTTTCTAGCTTTCTGAGAGTTTTTATCATGAATGATTGGAGTTTTGTCAAATGCTTTTTGGGCATTTATTGAAATAATAATATGAATTTTCTCACTTATTCTGTAGAAGAGATTAATTATAATAACTGATTTACAAATATAAAATGGATAAAGCTAATTTAGTCAGATATATAACCCTTTTATATATTGTTGGATTCACTTTGAAATTAAATAATACAGCTTCAAATAACTCAAGAATAAAAAAGGGAAATTTTAAAATATTTTGAACTAAATGAAAATACATCATACCAAAATTTTATTTAATTTCTAAAAATCTTATTAATTTTAAATTTAATTCCATCTTTGTTAGAAAACACTTTATAATATTTCAAGCTTTTGAAATTTATTGAGACTTGTTATTTTACCCAGCGTATGATCCATTTTGGTGACTATTCCATGGACACTTGTAAGGAAACTGTGTATTCAGCAGTTATTATGTATAGTATTCTATAAATGTCATTTTAGTCAAGGAAGTCAATAGTGTCATTCAAATATTCTGTATTCTAACTGAATTTTTGTCTAATTATGCTATCAATATCTGAGTTGCAGATAAAATCTGCAACTATAATTGTAAATTTTTCTATTGATTTTGTTCTATCAGTTTTTGCTTCATTTTGAAGCAATTAGATTTAGTACAGATTGTAATAATTATGACTAATTATTATTAGATTTTAGTACATATTTCTAAGTATTATGCTTCCTTAATATATTTATCCTTTTATCATTATGAAATATCCCTCTAATTTCTGGTAATACTCTTTGTCTTGAAATTCAGTCTGTCTGATATTAATTTAGTAACTCTATCTTTTTGATGAGTTCTATTTGAATAGTGTATCATCCGTCAGTGTTCTACCAGAGAAACAGAACCTACTGGATATTTATATTTCTGTAGATACATAGGGGTGTGTGTGCTTGTGTGTGTGTGTGTGTGTGTGTGTGTGTGTGTTCACAGACAGAGAATTTCAAGGAATTGGCTGATGTGACTGAAGGGGCTGGCAAGTCTGAGATCTGTACAGTAGGGTAGGCTGGCAGGCTGGAAACTCTCTAGCAGGAGCTGAGGCTATAGTCAGTCTACAGGCAGAATTTCTTTCTTTGGGAAATCTCAATTTTGCTCTTAAGGTCTTTCAACTGATTGGATGAAACCTACTCAGATTATTAAGGATAATATCCTTTACTTTAAGTCAACTGATTATAGATGTTAATCATATCTACACCATAACCTTCACACTAACACCTAGATGAGTGTTTAATTGAATAACCATATACTATAGCCAAGCCAAGTTGACACATAAAACTAACCATCATGAATGGTATATCTTTATTCATCCTTTTACTTTCAACCTGTTTGTGTTTTTCGTATTTAACATGCATCTCGTACAGTCAACATATACCTAGGTCCTGCTTCTTTGTCCATTTTGGTAGTCTACTCCTTTTAATTAAAGTGTTTAATTCATCATTTTATCAATAATTTGTCAAATCATATTTGATGTAATATAAATAAATTTGAGTTTAGCTCTGTCATCTCCTATTTGTTTTCTATTTATTTCACATGTTCTATCATTTATTTGTTCTTCCTTTCCTGACTTATTTGAAATTAATCAGCTGAGCGCGGTGGCTTATGCCTGTAATCCCAGCACTTTGGGAGGCCAAGGCGGGTGGATCATGAGGGCAGGATTTCAAGACCAGCCTGGCCAAGATGGTGAAACTCCGTCTCTACTAAAAATACAAAAAAATTAGCTGGGTGTGGTGGTGGGCGCTTGTAATCCCAGCTACTCAGGAGGCTGTGGCAGAGAATTGCTTGAACCCATGAGGGGGAGGTTGCAGTGAGCCAAGATCATGCCACTGCACTCCAGCCTGGGTGACAGAGCGAGACTCTGTCTGGAAAAAAAAAAGAAAAGAAAAAGAAAAAAGAAAAGAAAAGAAATTAATCAAGTATTTCTAACTATTTTATTGGATTCCTCTATTACCTTTCTTATCTATTTTTCTTTGCATTTTAGGGATTGTCCCAGGTATTATAACATGCATCTTAACTTACCACAATGTACTTACAGTTAATATTGAACTTTACATAAAATGTAGGAATCTTGCAGCAGGAACAATTCCACTTAAATTTACCCCCATACTTTGCTCTGCTTTTTTCATATATATTAACTTACATAGGTTATAAACCCCTTGCTACAGTGTTACAATTTTTTCTTTAAACAGCCATATGTCTTTTAAAGATTTACGATAAGAAAATACGATATGTGTGTCATCTTTTATATTTACCCACATATTTATCATGTCTGATGGACTTTATTTTTCCGGCAAATCTGAGCTACCATCTGGTGCCATTTCCCTTCAGCCTGAAAAACTTCCTTTAACATTTTTTGTAGTGTAGTTGTGCTTCTAATGAATTCTCTTCATTTTTATCTTAAAATGTATTTACTTTGTCTTCATGTTTAAAAACATTTTGCTGAATATAGAATTCTGGCTTGGCAGGGTTTTGTTTTGCTTTTTCCTTTCAGCATTTTAAAGATGCTGCTCCACTGTTTTGAGAAGCTGGTCATGATCTGTAACATCGTTCTTCTCTGGATGCTTTCAATGCATTATCTTTATCTTTGGATGTCAGCAGCTTGAACATCAGGTGCCTAGGTATGGTTTTCTATGTATTTACCTTGCCTGGGGTTCACCGAGTTTCTTTAATTGCTAAATTAATGTCCTTCACCTAATTTATGAAGTTTGGGTCATTATTTCTTTAAACATTTGTCTTACTCCTTCTCTTTCTCCTCCTTTCCTTCTTTAACTCCAGTGACATTCATCTTAGACTGCTTGATATCCCACAGACCTTTGAAGTGCTCTTCATTTTTCTTTAAAATCTTTTTGTTTGTCCTTGAGATAGGATTATTTTTATTGGTTTATCTACAAGTTCACTAACTCTTTTTCCTGCCACCTCCAATCTGATGTTAAACCCATCAAGTACATTTTTTATTTTTTTGTGCGGTCATTTTTGACTCTAGAATTTCCATTTGGTTCTTTTATTATAGGATTTATTTTTCTGCTGATATTCACCATCTGTTCATTAATAATCCATTTTTTTTACATTCTCAAATATTTATAAGAGCTGCTTTAAAATCTTTGCTAATTGCAACAGCTGGATCATCTCAGGGTTGGGGTCAATTGAATGCTTTTTAGTTGAATATGGGCCATGTTCTGTTTCTTTGCTTGTCTATGAGTTCTGATTAGATACTGGACATTATGAATGATATGTACTAGAGACTCCAGATTCTGTCATATTTCTTTGAAGGTAATTTTTTCTTTTTTTAACTTTTATTTTAGGTACATGTGAAGATTTGTTACATAGGTAAACACGTGTCATGGGGGTTTGTTGCACATATTATTTCATAACCCAGGTATTAAGCCCAGTGCCCAATAGTTAGTTATCTTTTCTGATCCTCTTCCTCTTCCCACCCTTCCTCCCAGGTAGACCCCAGAGTCTGTTCTTTCCTTCTTTGTGTTAATAAATTCTCATCATTTAGTTCCCACTTAGAAGTCAGAACATACAGTATTTGGTTTCCTGTTCCTGCATTAGTTTGCGAAGGAAAATAGCCTTCCACTCCATCCATGTTCCCACAAAAGACATGATCTTGTTATTTTTTATGACTGTATAGTATTCCATGGTGTATATGTACCACATTTTCTTTGTCCAATCTGTCACTGATGGGCATTTAGGTTGATGCCATGTCTGTGCTCTTGTGAATAGTGCTGCAATTAACATTCGTGTGCATGTGTCTTTACGGTAGAATGATTTATATTCCCCTGGGTATATACTCAGTAATGGAATTGCTGGGTCAAATGATAGTTCTGCTTTTAGCTAGAAGAGTAATTTCTAATGCTGCTGTTAGTTAACTTTTCTAGACTCAGACTCCAAACTCTGCCTCTCCTGTGGTGAGCAACATTTGAAACCTCTGCTCAGTTCCTTCAGCTTCTAGCTGCTGCTTTTTTGCCAAGCTACCTGGGGTCTCCCTCATGCTTGACAGTTTAGTTTAATAGCTTAGCAATCAACCAAGGATTTGAGCAGATTTTACATTAGATTTCAGGGTTCACGCCCTCTGCAGTTCCCTCCCTTTCACCATTCCCAATTTTTTGATTGCTCTGCCTGATACCTCAAACTAGTAAGTCGGCAGCTTCTGCCACTGAACCCGCCCATGTGGTATGCCCTCAGAAAAAGGCTGCAAACTCCTAAGTCTCATTCTTTGCAGTTCATTTTTTCATGGGCGGACATCCCTTCAGTTTCTGCCTGCATTTAATCATTCTCCAATGTCTTCAAACAAATGGGTTTTTAAAAATATTCTGTCTAGATTTTATAATTGTTATCTGCTGGTGGTGGCTGCTTAGGGAGAAGAGAAGGAAGGAGGAAGGGTTAGTACAACAAATCTATTCTGCCATTACTGAAAGCCAGAACTTTATTGTCCCTTTTACACAGTAGGAAACTGAGGCCCAGAGAACCAGCGTGACTGACCTAAAGTCTTGTGGCTAATAATCAACTTTAGTATCCAAGTCTTGCTATTGTTGATTGATGGAGGAAGGTGATCCTCTGATTTTTTCTATCTTGAAATGCCTCCATCTTCCTCTCTCTTCTCACCCCTCAAACAGATTTACCCTGGATCTTGTGTGAAGTGTGAACACTTTACTAACTGTCCATTCACAAACTGCACTTGCCGTTTTCTTCAGTTGCCAGTACAACTGATGGGGCATGATGGTGGCTGTTGGCCACACAGATGCTGGGTAAGACCCATGGTAGGGATAGTGATGCCACCAGTAGCACCCTGGCCGTAGCAGGCAGTTGATTACCAATTGTACTGGGAAGGCAGAGGGAGGTACTGTAAACAGGATCTTGGGCCATGAGTGTTGAGTTTTTTCCTGAATCTGCTGCATAATCATTAGGAGACCCGATACAATTCTAATTATCACTCTAAACGTCAGTTTCTTATGTGTGTAGTTGAATGATAATTCACAGTAGTATGATATTGTTCTGAAGATCAAACAGAAGAGTATATGTGCTTTGTAAACTAAAGTTCACAAATATGAGTCCTCCCAGTTGTTATCAGTGCCTGGTGAGGATGGCGGATGGTGAACCTGGCCACATAGGCACAGCAGTTATTGCCAGCAACCGGGGCAGAGGGAAGCCTCCGGGGTAATTCTCCGAGAGTTAAACTGGGTGGCCAAACCCACACAGGAAGGGTATAGAGGTGGCCCAAGAGACTATCCGTAAATTTGAAGCTGAAAAGATGTGGAAACGTCCAAGTTTAGTCACAGCGACGAGGGTGTACACAGAGAGGCAGGACTGGTCTGTGATCGTAACTGGAAATAAGAAGCCCGAGCGTTTGAGCCCTGTTTGGAGAACGACTGTGGTCATCAAAAAGTGATTTCGGGCAGAAAGCCAGAAAAAGAGAGGGAATGTTTCCATGCGATCCTGCAGTTCCTGGGGGAGCCCTACCGCATATCTAGTGAACAGGGACACTTTAGGCACCAGGGAGGCATGTTCTGTTGGAGGACAGGGAACTTCAGGGAGCCTCCCTGATGACTTCCGGTGACACTTCACAAGGATGGATGAACCATCATTTGTTCTGAATCCAAGCCCACTGAGGTGCCTGGAGACCTAGTCAGCATCCCAGAGAAGCACCATATTTGGCAGACCCGCATACTGGACACTCTTTCCATTCATCACAGTCACAGCTAACATGCTTGGCACAGGCACCGTTCTAGCACATGTGTGTGTCTGCCAAATATTTGTGAGGTTGTCTCACAACAGCTCTGTGAGAACATTACATACTACATTGACGTTATGCTTTCTTTTTCAGTCTCCTGGAAGTTTGTTTATCATGAATCAGTTCCCCGAAGATAGACTACCTCTGATTCTACAGACAGAAGCAAGCTTCGGGGTCTGAAATTAATGAACGAACTACGGATTGTGGCGACCCCAGCCCCCACATACACACTTTCGGGGGCTACTCCCTTTTGAGGGCCTGATGTGGGGTCCAGGCAGGCACCCGACTGGACGTCTCTACATTGGCTGTGGACATAGTGGTACTGGTGATGGTCACAGCTTACCCATGATGTGGCACATCTGGTGGGAGCCTCAGGCCGGGAACACCCTGGGGTGGGGAAGGGATCTCTGCGAAGGGAGAGGGTCTGCAATCCAACAAGTGATGGCCGGGGGCGGCTTCAGGGAGTAGGGAGGGGCTGGACCGACGCCGGAATCCCACATACATGTGTAACGCATTGGAGTTCGCACTTGTGCGACCATGTTTCACCATCGCCTCCTGGACTTCTCAGGAGTCTCCTGACTGCTCTCCGTAGGGCAACTCCAGCTCACACCAAGTCACCCGCCACCCAGCAGCTAGAGGGATCTTTCCAAACATAAATTCCCTCTCGCCACCACCTCCCTCCTTCACACCGTGCCCAACCTAAGTCCCTTCAGGAGAGAGACTCAGGCCTGGAGAGAGACGCTCCAAAGCCCTGCAAAGTCTGGCCCTGCCGCGGCACCGTCAGAGCCCAGCGTGTAGAGGGCGCCTCCTGCGTAAGCGACGGTCATTCCCCGCGACTCAGCCAAGCGGCATCCGCACACGCTCCTAGCCTAAGAAGCGCATCAAGGGAGCCCGCTCAAGATGAAGCGCTGCACAAGCTATGTCTTCCTTCTCTCCGCCGCGAATGCAGGCAGGATGCTAGCGAAAGACCTGGCAAAGGGGGCGCCGAGGGGGCGCAGTCGGGGCGCTGAGCGGGCGAGGAGGGGACAGGGAGAGGGACGCAGAAGGTACGCGGTCGCGGCGCGGAGTGGGACATGGGGAGCTACCCCAGAGGCGCGTGGACCGGGCGCGGTCGAGGCGCAGAGCCACAGCGCGCCCCCCGTGTGGCCAGGCCGGGAGGCGCGACGACCGGGGCCCTGGGGGCGGTGGGAAGCGCGCGGCGCCCGGGCTCTCAGCGTTCCCTGGCCTGCCCCGGCTCGCTCGGCTTTGATGACTGCTTCCGCTCCCCATAAAGGCCTGTTTCATGGCCAACGCCAGCATGGGCTTTACGTCTGCCCTCCGGCTCCCTGCGGGCGGCAGAGGGCTGTGGTGAAATTCCCCTTCCGGCCAGGCCGTTCTGGCTCTAAAGAGAGGTCTAGGGAGTGTGTGCGGGGGGCGTGCTCGGTGCTGGGCTTTGTGCCGAGCTCTGTTCATTGCATATCCCGGTTTCTGTCTCTGGGTGCGTTTCCCCGGCCCTGGCTTTGGCCACTTCCCCTCTTTGAGCGTGAGCACTGTGTTTATTAGTTCATTTCCCATCCCCACACCAAGCACAGCCTGGCACAGAGCAGGCACTCAGCAAAGGCTTGCGGGATGCGCAGACCAGCCCATTTAATGCTCGCAGGTGCCCTCTGCGGTGGGCATTACTATTTCCAGCATCCTCGTGAGGGATCTGGAATCCGTGGGGGTCCCCTGCCCAGGATCGTGCAGCCTGTGGAAGGCAGCAGGGGCCGGGGTGCCGAATGGATTGAATGAGCTTCTCAGGGGATTCCCTGAGCTTGGTGAACGAAGAACCCACCCTGACGGTCAGGCCTAACCCCACTGCCAATAGCAGAGCAGCACTAGGCGGAAAGGGGCTGCCTGTGCCTGGCACCAGGAGCGGCAGAGGCGGCCACCGCTGTGGAGGTAGCGCCCGCAGTGCCGAGCTCCTGTGCCTGGGAGGACGCGGGCACTGGGCGACCTGCAGTCGGGGCTGCCCCCAGGCAGAGCTCCCTGGCTTTCTCACAGCGCGGCTCGCAGGAAGCAACGCTGTCCCATGGCACAGTGAAGTAAGGCGATGGTTGCTCTCAGCCAGAAGCGGGGCTGGGGGATGGGGGCCACAGATGCCCCGGGAGCCCCTGGACCCTCTGGAGGGTCGGGCGAGGGAGGGGAGATTTCTGTCTTGACCACACACTTGTAACCCATTCTTGGCACACCGGGGTACCTTGCCCGCAGGTAGTGCTCTGTTCTCGGGGAGAGGGCACAACCTCTAACCCTCTGACCCAGGCTCTCTGCCTCTCACAAGAAGCCCCCAACACACAGGTTTTCCTCACAGCCTGCCCCAACTGCTCATCGGAACCTGGAGCCCCCTTCCCTGCCCCAACTGTCCCTCCGCGGACCCCATTACCCTACTTTCTGTCGAACCCAACTGCCCTATCCTTTATGCAGGCTGTCGGGGGCAATGGTGGTGAGCATAGGCTATGGAGTCAGATGGCCTGGGTTCAAATCCTGGCTCTGCCATCTTCTGACTGTGTGACCTTGGGCCAGTTTCTTTACTTTCTGCCTCAGTTTTCTCATCTGTAAAATTGAAGGAATGGTGGCATCTATCTCATAGGGCGGCTGTGGGGGTTATAGCAGGCACACTGCCACAGGCATAATGAATGTCAGCTCTTGTTGCCAACCTCCCCCACACAACGCACAGCTTAGTAACTTTATCCTCACCCAACACATAACACCTAGCTTGTCCCTCATAATGAGCTCTCAGCCTAAATCAGTGCCTTCAGCAAACCTGTGGCGCAGGGCAGGTGGTAAAGTAGACAAGATCCTGGGGAAGACACTGACTCCACAGAGGCAGTACTGGCTGCAGCTGGGATTTGGCCCAGACGTTTAAGAGCCACCGGGTGTGGTGGCTCAAGCCTGTAATTCCAGCACTTTGGGAGGCC
This sequence comes from Trachypithecus francoisi, assembly GCF_009764315.1. Taxonomy (NCBI): domain Eukaryota; kingdom Metazoa; phylum Chordata; class Mammalia; order Primates; family Cercopithecidae; genus Trachypithecus; species Trachypithecus francoisi. The sequence goes on from NW_022681473.1 coordinate 108,518,110, forward strand.
GAGGCGGGCGGATCATGAGGCCAGGAGATCGAGACCATCCTGGCTAACACGGTGAAACCCCATCTCTACTAAAAAATACAAAAAAACTAGCCAGGTGAGGTGGTGGGCACCTGTAGTCCCAGCTACTCAGGAGACTGAGGCAGGAGAATGGCATAAACCCAGGAGGCGGAGCTTGCAGTGAGCTCAGCTCCGGCCACTGCACTCCAGCCTGGGTGACAGAGCGAGACTCCATCCCAAAAAAAAAAAAAAAAAAAAAAGCCGAGGACTAAGCAATGCCTGCATTGCCTGCTATGTGCATATGTCCAGCAGGACAGCAGTGTCAGGCCACTGGCCAGTGGGGCCCATCCTCTGAGCTGGTCATACGAACACCCTAGGAAAGAGTCCACCCGTCCTTCATGTTCTATCACTGCTCGGCCTAGCTAGGCCAGGCGCACGGGCCCAAGCCCCACCCTGGAGATGGTGGTTGGAGCAGTGTTTGAGGTCACAGATGGAGGAGTGCGACCTCCAGCCCAATTTCGACTCTGCTCTTTGCCAGTTCAGTCTTGCCCAAGTCACTTGGGTTCTCCAAGCCCATGATCTCCTCTTTAAAACGGAAGGGAGAGCTGGGCATGGCAGTTCATGACTGTAATCCCAGTGCTTTGGGAGGCTGAGACGGGAGGATCGCTTGAGGCCAGGAGTTCAAGACCAGCCTGAGTAACATGATGAGACCCCCATCTCTCCAAAAAAAAAAAAAAAAAAGAAAAGAAAACACTTTGGTTGTTTTGTTTTTTGCTTTTGTTTTTAATGAGCAGGGCATGGTAGTGTGTTCCTGTAGTCACAGCTACTCAGGAGGTTGAGGCGGGAGGATCAGTTTAACCCAGGAGTTCAAGACCAGCCTGGGCACAGGGGACCCTATCTCTATAAAAATAAATTAAACAAAATGGAAGGGAAACAGTCCATCTCTATGCCAGGTGCTTGGTCATGGGGGAAGGAAGGGGAAGAGGCAGAGAAGGAAGCAGGAGAGGCAGCACCAACACCTCTTCCCACCTGGGGGAAGTCCTGCTCTCTCATTGGCTGGAGCTGGCCTTGCCAAAAAGTCAGATGTGGCCAGTCATCTCTCTCTTGCCCCACCTGAGGTGAGCTCTAACTATACCTTCTCCATCTCAGAAGTAAATGTGGCCTTTGGATGGGGACACTCAACAGTCAACTCCCCTGCTTCCCATGAGGCAGAGTTGCAGAAACCTAGATTCAATTCCTGATGCACCAGTCCCTTACTAATTATGTGACACTGGACAAGATGTAGCCTCTCTAGCAGTGGCCAACTTTGTTTGGCTCTTATTACATGCCAGGCCCTTGGGCAAGCACTTGCCCCCATCCCTGCAACAACCCTACGAAGTGGCCCATCTCACAGGCAAGAAAACGGAGGTTCCAAGAGGTCATGAATGTAAGTTGCCACAATCACACAGCTGGCAAGTGGGAGAGCTAGAAGGTGGATGGTGGCGGAGTCTGGGCATTGGCATGTCACCCTCCCAGAGCACTGGGATGGGGAAAGGAGGCCTCTGTGGAAAGTATCTGTCCAACACAGGTGGGAACTCAACGCTGGTTCTGGGTTTTTTGCCGCATCCCCTGTCGCAGGAAACCAAACTGTGGTTCCTCGATCTCACCACAGGGTGTCTCCACGCCACTACTGAACCATCCGAGGCCCAGGCTACCTCTGGCGCAGCCCTTCCTCCTGTGGGACTGGCTGCAGCCCTCCTGCTCCTGTGTGGCCTGTTTGTGTCTGTCTTGTCTTCAGCGGGGACAGGCTCTGACTCCTCTGGGAAGCGTGAGGGCTGTCACTGACCCACACCCCCTGCCTTGTGGGGTTCGGCGGAGTGGCGTGGAACAGAAGTGCTGCTTTTCATGTGGCCTCCTATCTGCCTCCCCCAAGTTCCCCCACACTGTCCTGTGTCAGGAGTCACAGTCAGCACCTCAGTCTCCAGAAGTCACGGTGACAGAGCTGTGGGGAGATCCCACGCCCTCCCATGGGGGGCCTTGACCTGCCTGGAGAGGGGGGCTCGTGCCACCTGCATGGGGCCCCTCCCAAATCTGACTTGGTAACTGCGGACCTCTGTGTTGCTTCCTCTTCTCTGCAGCCCATGCTGCTGTGAACGTCCCCCTGTGAGAGTTGTTAGAAGGGGGGTAATTACCTCCTTTTGGAAGTTTCAATGAGATCATGTAGGTAAAAAACATCTTGCAAGCTCTTTATTGCAATAGAAATGTTGCTTGCCAAAAATAGGGAAATGGGGGCAAGGTCAAATGACTGTCCCAAAGTCACTCAGCAAGTCAGTGGTGGCCACAGTCTTCCTGATCCCAATCTAGCAATTCTCCCAAGAAATCACACTTGACTTTGGGGTGGGCCTCCTCTGTGTGAACCTAGTCCAGGACATTGAAAGGGCACAGAACAGAGATCCTGGGGAGGAGGAGGAAGCTGGGGATGAAGGAGTTAAGGGGGCCTGGAGCCGGGATGGCTGAAGGCTATTAACAGACCAGTATGAGAGGATAAGGCCAGCGAGGGGCCTGGCTTTGATTAGGCCCCCAAGGCCATCTTGAGAACCAGACACTGGAGATGGGTTGGTTTTATGGGGGCAGATGGCATAAATTATAGCGGCGTTAATGGAGTGGAGGGGTTCTTCCCACAGTGCTTCTGAAGGGGGTTGCTTGGGGGGTCCTCTTCCCTAGCAGCCTGGGCCAATCCCATCTGCTCCAGTCTCTGCTGTCTCCCTGCCAGCAGTACAATACCCTCCACAGGAACTGCCCCCGGAGGCATCTGAGAGCATGCTCCAGCACTCAAAGGAAAGAGATACCCTCTGCTGCCTAGACAGGAGCCACATCAGGACGGTGGTACTGCCTGGAGCCATCATATGATGGGTGACCCAACATCTGGCTCAACAGATCCTCAACAGCCAGCCAATTGAGAATGGTCATGGCCCATTTGTCTCCAAGTCAACTATAGGACTTGACCAGTCATCAGATCACACCCTGGATGGTGAGGAGCTTGGTGACCATCCTGTCCAAACACATCAGCAGAAGCCTAGGGATACACAGCTAACTGACCTCAGTGCTGGACTTGAACCCTAGACTCCTCACACTTGAGCCAGTACATTTTCATGACCACTCACCATCATCACACAGCCTCTCTGGGTCTCAGTCTTTTCATCTAACAATCACTGTTTGGCCTCCCTCCCCGCTGAAATGGAATGAAACGTCGACTGCAAAAGGCTTTGAAAAGTTAAAACCACAACATAAGTGACTGCAACATTATTGCAGTTTTGTGAGCAGAAGTTGGGGAGCCCATGGAGTTTCCCAGGAATGGGATAGTGGTTCTGCTCTGTGGAGGAGGCCAGCTGACGCCACTGGCCCTCACAGGCCCTCTTCATTTCAGCTCTGCTCAGGGACTCAGGTAGTGCTCAGCCTGAGCACAGTCATTAGGAGGGTGGGTCACTCTGAAAACAAAAACCTCTCTTTGTTCTTCCAAAGCCCATCAAACATGATTTTCAGTCACCCCACTGGGGGAGTTATCCCCATCATTGTATCCCACTCTTGTAAGGGATAGGAAGTAGGATGTGGGGAGCAGGGATGGAGAGTTAACAACCAATTCTTCCACCACTTTATATACAATCTTAGCTAGTCAGAAAACAACCGAAGCAATGTCTGGCAAGCTCGGGGTACATATCTTAAATGCAGCAATTTCTCTTCTAGAAATCTACCCCTCAGTTATTTTAGCACAGATGTCTTTGTACAAGACTGTTCCTTGCAGCTTTGTTTGTAATAACAAAGACTGAAAGCAACCTAAATGTCTATCGTTAGGGGATGGAGCAAATAAATTGTGGTACCCATACTATATAACACCAGGCAAAGAGTGAAGTAGATTTATATGTGTATACAAATGCAGTCGATTTATGTTACATAAATATATTGTTACAAACAAGTCGTATATGGAACGGTGGAGATACTATGTTCCTGTTTATGCCCAAGAAAAGAAGGTACATATAAAGCATAAGAAATTTCTGAACGATACCCAAATTCTGTTAATAGTAGTTGCCTCCAGGTTGAGAGACAAGTGACTTCTGGTAAAGAGGGACTTGCTTTTCATTATATTCCTATTTTAGAATATGTATATGTTCCACTTTTTCAGTTAAATGGAGAAAGAGAGTTAAAAAAAAAAAAAAAAGAAGTCTGTCTAGAAAAATAACTGCTTGGATGTAACCACATTTCTGCACTCCATCCACCTTCTGCCTTCCAAGTCTTGCCCCTGCTCCCTTGCACAGCTCTGACCCACTCCAGCCAATAACCCTCAGCTTTCACCATAGCCACAAGCCTTGGGGAAAGCTGCCCTTCATTCTGCAAGGACTGAGGCCTCCATGTCATGCCCAGCTACAAGAAGACTCAAGGGTCCCTGTACGAGGATCTCAAATGCTTGGAAAAGGGGCGTTACCCCAGGTGATGCCCTTTGTGCAAGCCAAGGGGCTTGGTTTCCTATTAAGCCCATGGAAGGAGTGGCAGTTAAACACCAAGCTTCAAAGAGTTGAGGATTTTCAAAAACCGCTTTTGGGAATCTGCGGCTTTTATTGGAGGTGTCAGACATTAACGAGGGCTCTGGATTATTCCCAGCCTGCAGAGCCCTCTCTTCCTCTCTTCTCCGCCCCCACTCATTCCAGCAACCAGCTTCCCCGCTTTGATGAATCAGAAGAGACTGAGAGTTCACGGGGGTATTTCTGTCCCACTCTCAGCCCACCTTCTCCCCCTTTTGCTTCAAGAAGGTATGGAAGCTGAAAGGACCCAAGAAAGGGGAAGGGGGGAGCGAACCCAAGGGAAGGGCTGGGGAGCAGGTTCAGACAGAGGCAAAAGAATCCAGCCTTGCTTACTTGCCCCTCTGGAAACAGTTTCATGGCAAAGAATTAGGAATTCTGGAGCCGACCCTATGCCAGCTGGGATGAAACCATCAACACACAATCGCCCCCTCTGGGCAATGATCATGCTCTTAGATATTTTGAGATCCTTAAATGGAAGGAGTTGTAGGAACTCCATTTTGTCCAAATATGTAGTTATATATGAGCTTTTCTTGACCACATTTTCAATGCTGGTTGAGTTCCCAGTCTTAGGGTGTACCTAGTGAACATGAAAGGTAAGTGGCATATCCAAAACAAAGAGGTGCCTTCCAATTCACTTGGAACAGACAATACACTCAGAAGTATTTGTGGAATGAACGCATGCATTCGTGTATGCATGAATGAATGAATGAGCCTGTTTTATCTTTTATTTACAAAATGACATTAGATTAGATGTTAGAAATTAGACACTGGATTAGATTAGACATTTAGTTTAGACATTAGAAATTACTCCTGCTGGTTAGGGATTGGAATCTCTGAAAAGATTATACCATGAGTTGTTAAAGGAGAGGTCACCTGTCCTACTCATGTTTCAATAAATGAAGGATGGATGGATGGATGGATGGATGGATGGATGGATGAGTGGAGGAATATATAGTATTTTGACCCCTGGAGATGTAGGGGAAGAATAAGACAAACATATATCAAGTTAGTCCTGCCTGAGGCAGGAGGATGGACAAGATGACCTGTTGGGTCTATTTCCAACCCAAGTATTAATATCTATAGCCAGAATGGGCAATCAGAAATATTTGTATCTAGACCCTGAGAATATGTCATTACTCAGGTTTCTTAAAAGTTCTTTTTTGCTAACTTGTGAATGGCCCTCAGGAAATTCAGTCTCTCACACTGGGGCAGGGTGGTCATCTCCACTGCTGGCCCCTGGAGCCCTCTTCTGATGCCAGTAACCATGGTGACTCAACACGGCCACCCATCAGAGTCCAGGGCTCCTCCATTCTACTCAGAGAAATCCCCCAAAAGAAATTGGGGAAAGAATTCTGTGCTTTTCTGAACACCTTCTTCCTGGAGAACGTGTCCCAGGTCAAATATAGAGAAGTGAAACGGAGATATGCAAGGCTTGTTGGTTCATTACACTTGAGGAGCAGGTAGATCTTAAGAATAATACACTGGTGGAAAGTTCACTTTTTAACTTCCAAGAACCAACAAAGAAAAGAGCCTACCAGACATTGACCTTGAGATAGACTTCTGTCCCATTCTTCTCCAGACCTCTTTGTCTCTCTCTTTCACTTTCTATCCTTTTCCTAAAGTCCCTTTCTGGTTCCCTGAACCAGTGTCCCTGCCCCATCCCTTCCCACAGAAAGCCCCCTTATTGATGGCCTAGCTGACATCAGTATGATGGAAGCCCTTCAGTCTCCCATGAGAGAGCTGTGGTCAATGCCCTCAGTAGCCTTAGAAGCAAGCCTGTCCCCATCCATGGTGAGCACTATTTTTTTCTCAGCACCAATTATCTGGTCTCTTATGAAGAAGGGCTATCTTTCTGAGCTTGTCTTTGACCCTGCCCCTTGTAAAACAATAGCCCCAGCATTAATTCATCTAAGGAGCATCACCCACTCCTGAGCTTGGCTTATAGTAGAAGTGTCACCATGTCGATTGTTCAGTGTTCTAAACATCTGGAATGACTAATTGCAGTCAGACTAATTCCTAACATCCCCCGGATGAAAGGTAGGGAGGCCACCTGTGAATTCATTCTACCATAAGAATCATCACAGAGAATGATCCATCCAACTAGGTCCTGTCTCTGACAGGGGTATGGAGCATATGCTATTCTCATGATGTCCCATTGAAACACTAGTGGGGGATGCGTCCAATAGTTCTGTTCCCCCAGTTGACATTTATGAATGACTTGATCCTTTGTAGTTTCCCCAATGTGTTCGTGCACATTGCGTCTTCTAAGCTAACTTTAGGAGGCCGAGAGTATTGTTGTCTCCATCACACAGTAAGAAAGCTAAAATTCAGAGACTTGTCCAAGATCATATAATTGATTAAAAGGCCAAGTAAAGCCTAGAACACAGGTGCCCTGACCCTCCTGGCTTCTCCCCTTTACTCCTTTAAGACATGTATATATTTCACCTAGAAGCCATATTGGTACTGAGACTGCTGCTACACCAGCTGAGAGTTATAAAGCCACTTTCCTCTTCTCCAGACAGGGCTAGAAGCTGGAGTTCCTGAAGCTGCAGAGAGACAAAGGCTAGCACTTCTGATCCTCTAAAGCTTGGAAAGAAACCACATCATGAACAAAGACAGCTCACTGCATAATCTAGGGAGAGAGAGAAGAGGAGGAAGGGGAAGAGGAGGAAGGAAGGAAGGAAGGAAGGGAGGAAGGGAGGGAGGGAGGGGAGGGAGAGAAGAGACAATTCTCTAAAGATTTCTGGGAAATCACATACTCGATACAGAAACTGCATGCACACACATGTGCACACATGCATGCACACACATACACACTCCCCCCGACAGACACATCTGTATGAGGGTGTAATGGAACCAGCATAGGCTCTGGAGCCAGGTGGACCTGGTTAGTTTCCTGGCTCTAACATTACTGCTGTGAGTCTCTGAGTAAATCACCAGATCTCTCTAAGTCTCCTTTTTTTCATCTGAGAAGCAAGGGAATTAATACCCATCCAAAGACCTCAAAAAGCTCAAGTGAAATGTTGAGCCAGAGGCTGAAGGAGAGAGGACTGGGGGATGTGCCCAGTGGGAGGTAGAAAAGCCCTAAGGGGAAAGAGTTTGAGACCCTCAGATAACCATCTTAGAAGTCACATTGAGGAAACCATTCTCCAGCATTCACAAACCCCAGAAGAAAGGTCACATTCTTTTCTCCTTATGATTTTGATACTAGGCCCAGTTTCTCCTCCCTCTTAAGAATCCTTTCCACCCATCACCACCCTAATGCTTCCTCCAGATTTGCCCAGAGGACTCTCAGTTGCCTCTATTCAGCCATGCTGATCTCCTCACCCTTAGCTTCTTTCTCTGCCAGAACCAAAGTCCTGTGGATGGGTAAACCTGAGACAGGCCTGGGCCTTCTGGCCTGAGCTGGGCCTCTCAACGGCACACTGCAGAAACAGCAGTTGAGAAAGAGGGGTCTCACAGTTAGGGAGGCTAGTGGAGGGCCTGGAGATGTCAACCCACAACTGAGATTTGAAAACGTCCAGGGAGGGGAAAGGGCCAGGCCCACTGCACTCACTTTACTGACCAATGTCAAGGGCAAGGGTAAAACTGAGAGTCTGAGGTTGTTGAGCAAATAAGCTGAGCTGAGCCCAGGGCTCTGCAAGAGAACAAAAGGAGGTGGAGATGGTGGTAGCCACCAAGGGCCAGAGAGGGAAGCTGGGCATTGATGAGATGGACAGTCTGCAGCCACAGGTGCCCCTGGACATCAATTCAGTGGACTGAGTCAGCAACCCAAGCTGGAGGCGTGCAGAAAGCAACTGGGCTGGAACAGGCCTCTTCAGAAATAAGCGTGGGTGATGACCTGGGAAGGAAACAGAGGCAGCTACATCAAGCAGGCCCTGGGGAAGCTCCAGTGTTAGTGGCCCAGCACTGTTGCCGTGTTCCCAGGGCAGCTTTGATCCCCACCACATGGAGCGTCACCACGGGGGTGGGCAGTCTCTGTTGGGGGAGCCAGCCCCTCTCCTCCTTGCTGCCTCATTAAATCAGACCCCCCCACCCCCACTCTTCTTTGCGCAATATCTTGGATTTTCTTCTGCCCCCAGCTTCCCCACGACACCCCACCCTCACACTCCTTCTTATTCCAGCTTTTCTCCTCCCTGACTCAGCAAGCGGGGAGCTGCCTCATCCAAGCCTAGAAGGGCAGGAACGGACACCCTTTGAAGGCTCTTCCATGGCAACCTGCATCCAACTCCTGGCTGTGTGACCTGAAGCATTCCATGACTTCTCTGTGTATTGTTCCTTAAGAGAAGTGAAGAAGATTTCCGCCAGCCCCTGTGCTCTGTAATTCTCATCTTCCATGCAATATTAGTGGGGATGGGATCTCCTATATTGTAGACACTGAGCCAAGGAGCTTCGAGGCACTTGAAGTTCTGAGAAGTTAAAGCAATTACCCAAGATTGCACAGCCAGGCAGCAACTGAGCCAGGATTTAGAACTGTGATCTGTTTGCTTCCGGCCAGGTACACAAGAGCCTCGGCAGTTATTAGATGATTGGCTACAGATGATTTACAGATTTTTTTTTTTTTTTTGAGATGGAGTTTCGCTCTTATTGCCCAGGCTGGAGTGCAATGGCACAATCTCAGCTCACCGCAACCTCCGCCTCCCAGGTTCAAGCAATTCTCCTGCTTCAGCCTCGTGAGTAGCTGGGATTACAGGCATGCGCCACCACGCCCAGCTAATTTTGTATTATTAGTAGAGACAGGGTTTCCCCATGTTGGTCAGGCTGGTCTCGAACGCCTGCCTCGGCCTCCCAAAGTGCTGGGATTACAGGCGTGAGCCACCATGCCCAGCCCAGATGAGTATTTTAACAGTGACAGGGAGAGAAACTCAGTGGTGTGTGCTGGCTGTAACAGCTCGGGGTCCCCAAGGCTGGCTGGGTCTATTACTAGACTCTGTTCACTCACCTTGTTCCCCTTTCTCCCCTTGGACATGCACAGCCTACGCAGGATCCCCACAAGTAACAACAATGTCAGGAGGACCCACTGAATGGCCCTCTGGGAAATTCCAGCCCAGCTGATACACCCTTGGGGTCCTGTGCAGGACCCTGATCTCCTCTGCAGGGAGCGACAGGCAAGGACACAGCTCTCACTTCCTCTGCAACAGGCCCCTGCAGCCCAGAGCTTGGGGCAGGAGCCTGGGGGGATTGGCTTGCGAGGAAGTCCTGGGTTTCCTGAGCATCTGGCTCAAGGCCTAATTCAGGGGAAAGTTGCCTCCACCCAGCCGGGGCCCCAGCTTTCTCCTGTTAATTGAGACAATGACCCAGCTCCCAGGACTGCTTCCAGCTTGAAAGGGGGTTTAAGATGCCGGGATGAAAGGCTGGGGTTGAGTACAAAGCAGCGCAAGCTGTCCTGGCAGTGGGAGGCTGGCCCTGGGCCTTCTCCAGTGCCCCCACCCCAACCAGGGCTGAGTCACTTCCTCCCTTCTGGCTGGATTTCACCTCAGTCATCCAGACACATCTAACTCTGGAGGGGTGGGTGATGGGGGGGTGGAAATGAGGGGACGGAGGGGCAGCGGATGGTCCCAGAGAGTCAGGCATGTACCTCAGTCACCACCAGAGGTCCCCATCCCTGGAGGGGAGGGAGGTGCTGAGGTCCTTGATGCTGGAGGAGCTGTGATCACGCATCATAGCTGCATGACTCTGCTCTTGATGTGTCTGGGGGAGCAGGATGGCTCATCCATGAGCATCCTCTGTGACGCGTGAAGTAACCCAGGAACAAAGAGGCAAGGAGATTTCCCAAGGTCTCACGGCACATCTGAGGAAAGACCAGATCTGAAACCTGCAGGCTCCCGGAGCCCCTCCTATGGGCGCCCAGACCCCAGATCACTCACTCATGTACCTGTGATGCTCTCCCAGGAGCTCTGTAGTGCTGCCCTTTGTATTGCAGGGTCACCATAGAAGCTCAGACATAGTCTTCGCCTTCAAGGAATTTCTTTTGCTGCTAGACTAGTGTCTCATTAGTACCTGGAAGGATCACTAGATATCTCAGGATTTAAAACAACAACCAAAAAAGGGATACTGAGAGGGAATGAGGCAGAGGTGAGAGATGCTAAGGAAGAGGGTCCCTCGGCTGGCCCCTGCCACCACATCAGCACCACAAGGTCCTCCAGGACATTCTCCTCCTGCCACCCTCAGGTGCATCCATTAGACTAAGCTCACCAAACCGGGCTTCTGGGGTTCTCTTGACCTGGGGGACCTCAGATCTTCCAGCTCCCAAGGGACTAGTGTTTCCATTCAGCATTCAGCATTCAGACATGTAATCAACAGCCAGAGCCCACTCTGAGCCAGGTCCTGGGTTACGGACAAAGAAGTCATGGTCCTTGCCCATATAATGGAGAGGAACCATCTTCAGTCACTGGACTGAACGTGGCCTGTGCTGAGCTGGGAGTTGGTGCAGGCAGGATGCTATGGGGGCCAGGGAAGGAAGTGCGATCGTGTTAACTCAAAGCACAGAAGACAACTCACTTGAACTTTGGAACCAAGACCCTTCCTCTTTCCAGTTTTGAGCCATCTCCCCCCAATTCAAGGCCTACCCCGTCATTCCTAACCTAGTGGAGGTCAAACTAAACCAGCCTGATTTAATGGAGCTCAAATCAAGCTCTAAGCAGTTTCTTCCACTGGGAGCTTTCTCGTCCTTGGAAACTCACCAAGTGGAGATAATAATGGCATTAGTGGGTTGCGTGAAGTCTTAGCACCTAGGGAGGGAGCAGGTGCCTCAGTCATTCTTGTTCCTTTCCTCTTGGTACTTTCAAATCCACACGTATTAGCAAGCAATGGGAAGTGTTTGTGTAAACCGTGAAGAAGTCTCCAAAACCATGGGTGCTTAAAGCTCAGCACCCTAGCATGAGGGAGACTGTGCAGTGGCGATAGTAGAGGGCTTTACCACAGAGGAGGTGCAGGCCGCTCAGTTGTTTGAAGTGGCTTGGGTGGAGCTGGCCCGGAGGCAGGGAGCTCCCTGCAATGACCTCTCAGGTTCCCTTTTAGTTGGGCCCATCTGAAGGTTGCAGAGAGGGCACAGAGGGGTGGAGTGTAAGCGACCCGTGGGCTTGTTTTTGCTAGTTTTCTGGGTGCAGGGTTTGCTTCTCCTGGCACTGGTCCTTCCTGGGGCCCCCGGCTCCAGCTTGTTAGTTTTAACTGGAACAATTTCCTTTGAACTCAGTTTGAATTAGCATCACCATGGCGATGGATCAGGGTTTTCACAAGTCGACCTGGTCTTCACCCCTTAAGCAATTAGTTCGTAGGAGAAAAGGAGAAAGAGGAGGAGGGAAGAGGGGAGGTGGGGGAGAAAATGGAAAGGAAGGGAAGGGGAGAGGAGGAAGAGGAAGAAAACTGGAGAAAGGGAAGTAATGGGGAAGGAGAAGAGGACAACGCAGGAAAGATGAGGAGGAGGAGCAGGAGGTGGAAGGTGAGGAGGCTCGGGAGGATGTGGCGGGAGGAGGGAGAAGGTAGGAAGTAGAGGAGGACCATTCTGCCAGGCTAAGCCCAGGGGCCTAGAGTACTCCAGGGGCCCTTGACCTTCCCAGCCTTTCCCACAGCCCCACCTACTGGGAGAAGCCAGAGAAGCAAGGGTACCAGATCTTTGACCTGCAGCCTGGGAGGAAGGACATTGTTCCAACTTTCTGCAGGGTCACCCAGAAGCCTGCTCGTGAGTAGTCAGCCCCCAGGCAACAAGCCCACCTTCATTCAGCCTCTTTCTCCTGCAAGAGCAGGCTAGGAGGACGCAAGAGCAGGGGACTCGAGTCTGAGAACTGAGGAGAGCTGGCGGGACCCCTAGGTACTTGCCCTAGAACCTTGGGCAAGCCAGCAGCCTCTGTAAAATGGCAAGGATGGCTCCTCTTCCTCGGGTTCAGGGACGGAGTGTCAAGTGAGAGGGCTGGATCCTCACAGGGGGTTCTGTGCACTCAGAGAGCCCTGGCACAGACTCCATGTGGTCTCCAGGGGCTCATTGCTTGCTTGCTTGTCAGCTCTCTCACTTGGCTGGGAGTTTCAGGGAGGCAGTGACTAGGTCTTCACCATCATTGAATTTCTAGCCACTAGCACAATGCCTGGCATGTTACGTAGGCAATAAGTATTTTTCTGATGAATTAATGATTGATGAATTGTTGTTATTTTTCCCAAAAATGGGTGGTAAGAGTGGGGAAAGGAGACTAGCAAGCCTGAACCCACTAGAATTTGATAGAGATTGAGGATCTCTCTTTCTTCAGGACTCAGTATGTCCCCATGTCCTCCAAGAGGCCCTCCTGGATTTGCCACCCCCTCCCCCACCTCCCTAGACCTCTCACTCTAGAGCCCCACTGTGTTCCATGGCTCCTGCCATCATCCCCATCATCACGCAGTATAATCATTGATTCGCTCATCCATTTCCCCAGCTAGGTTAGCTCAATGAGAGAGGGACTATGTCTGGTTCCCCAGGTCTTTGCACACTTCAGGCACAGAGCTGATGCTCTAACCATGTTTGTAAATACACGAACCTGAGCATTCCAGCCAGGGCCAGGTGTCAGGCTTTCTGAGGCCAGTAAAGGCAGTGCCTGGGAAAAACAAGCCTGTGAACGGAGGACTCACCATGCAGCACGCCAAGTGGAAAACAGGCTGGGGAGAGAATGGAGGTTCCAGAGAGCCATCATTGATATCTACTCTACAAAGGACTGAGGAGGAGAGGTGTTTCCTGGGCCGCCAACCAGAACTATGCTATGAGATATGCAGAAAAGATTTAGGTTAGAAATCAGAATGACAGCCGGGCATGGTGGCTCATGCCTATAATCTCAGCACTTTGGGAGGCTGAGGCAGGAGGATCACCTGAGGTCAGGATTTTGAGATGAGCCTGGCCAACATGGTGAAACCCTGTCTCTACTAAAAATACAAAAATTAGCTGGGCGTGGTGGAAGGCACCTGTGTCATCACTATCTCCACCTGTCTTAAGAACCATCCTGCTTCTCCCTCTCCGTCCCCACTTCTTACCCCTTGGCTGCTGCCTGTTTCTCCTTTCACTCTTGTAACCTCCCTTCCCAGCCCTCACCACTGCTCCAGCCTCTTTTCCCAAGTCCTGCCTTGGCCTCTCTGCCTCTCCCTCCCTCCCCTTTCCTCCTCTGCTGCTCATTATAAAAAAGAAATCTTTCTAAATACGCCAGAAATGCACTCATCCCCCAAGGACCCCTGTCTAGCACAAAGGGCTGGTTCTTTCTGGCCACTCCCTGTGGCCTCCTTCTTGCCCACTGCCTTTGAATCGTGGCCTCATTCACACGACTGGAAGGGCTAACAGGGCATTTTCCCACGTGTCCGGGTGGGGAGGAGGACAGGGTCGGGGTGGTGAGTTGGATGAAGGAGGGTGGAGACGGGCAGCTGAGAATCTTCCCAAAATTTGGCTCATCCTCAGGGGAAACAAACTGCTTACTTGATGTCATGACTAACTCCTTGGAACCTACAGGAACTATTAGATATGTGGGAAAGGTTCGCTTTAGAAATCAGAACGACCATACAAACCATAAGGACAGCCACCATGTGGAATGTTTGGTCCCCATGGCACAAAGATTTGGGCTTCTTCCTGGGATGAGTTGGGATCCCTTTGGCATGGAGGCAGAGGGGGACTCTGTGATTCCTAGGAGACCCTCCGAATGTGAACACCCCTGGGATTCTGAAGGGAGCCCAGTGCTCCCTGCGCTCTGTCCTCCCACCCCACACCCTACCCTGTGCTCTCTGCTCTCTGGTCAAGTCCCTGGTCCGAGGGAGCACTGACCTAGAGTGTGGAAGCTCCTCCCCTAGAAAGCTCGGCTGACCTTGCTTCAGCTGAGTCCAGGAGAAAACACACATCTGACACATCCCAGGACTGGGGGGAGGGAGGCGGGAACAGAGGAGGGGAGCATCCAAGACCCTGAAGTCCCAGAAGGAGTCCAACCTTCTCACGGAGCCTGGAGGACAGGCATGGGCAGAGCGGGTGCAGGACCTCCAAATGGCTCTGCCCCTGAGCTGTGGAAACACTCCCGCAGGAGGCAGGTGGTGGGAGAGGGCCTCGGCCTCAGCATTCCCCTGCCCTTGTGTCCTCCTGTTCTGAATTTCCTAATCTCTTTCCTGCATGTCCCCTCAACAACTTCCCCTCCCTTCCCCACCCCACCCCACAGCAGCTGGGCTGCTGGAAGTCGGGAGTGTTTATGAGTTAATCAAAAACTCCTGTACTTTGCTCTTGAATTGAGGCCATCATTCCTTTGTCCCAGGGCAATGGGGTCAGTTTGATCTCCCCTGGCTTAAATAGTGTGTAGCAAAGTAAAAGGGAAAAGTGGGGGAAGGAGAAGGGAATTTATGTTTATCAAGGGCCCCTTGCTAAATATCAGGCCCTGGGCTGGGTGCTCGGCAGAGACCAAGCTCACAGCCGTGCTAGTAGCTGGGTGTTTCCATGTTACATTGAGGAAACCAAGGTGCAAAGACTTAAAGAAACATGCCCCAGATCTCATAAATACGAAGGAAAATGCTTTGAGGCTTCCAGTAGAGTTTGGAGGGTGTTCCTAACCCAAGATTGGGTTAAAAAAATTCCATGAATGTCCATAGAATATGGACAGAAAGCTGAGAATAGCTGCGATGTTCCAGCTTGGAAAGAAGCAGGGGGTGGGAAGAGCTGAGGGGAAGCAGGGGCTGCATGCAGACTGGGCTGCTATCCAGAGGAACAGCCCCAAGGGGGATTGGGGGGGGCTTTTGAGGTTGGAAATTATGGATGGAGGGGGCTAAAGAGGAGGCCTAGAACTCCCCACTCCAAGAGCCCTGGAGAATCCTGGTCCAGCCTGAGAAGATCAGGAGTTTGGGATATGTTGCTAGAGAGGCTTTGTCCTCATGTGGGCCAGGCAAGCCCTTAAAATGGGTGCCCAGCAAAGCAAGGGGGACTGAGGTGGCCCAGCTCTGTCCCTGCTCCCCACAGACACCTGCTGCCCTGGGCATCCTACAGCTGCACTCAATCTGCCCCTCCTTCCTTCCTGGGCCCGAGGAAATATCTGTTCATTTTGTTCCCTTTCACTTTCTCTCTCCCCTTCTTCCTGTCTCCCTTCGTCTGCCTGCTCCTCCCCGATTTGTCCTAAAGAATATATTTCTTTCCCCATCAGGGAGCCTTGCGGAAATCTGGGGGGCCTGGGGCTGAGGAAGAACAGACTTCAGATCCAAGAGCAGCCCTGAAGGATTGAGGGAGGCAGAAGGGGTGTCAGCCGCTGGGACAGAGGAGTTCCTGGCAGCGGGGAGGGCCATGAGATACGTAGCCCTAGAGCTTTCTAGGCTTCTGGAAAGATGTGTGGTACAGGAACAGAAGGCAGGGAAGAGGCAGGTCAGGACTGGGGGAACTCAGGTTCCTGGCCTGCCTGACAGAGGGGCACATGGTAGAGTTGAGAGGGCAGCCAGGGTCAGGGACAGGGCAGGCAATGGGAAAGAACAGGGACATTCCCAGGCTCAGGAGTCCCCAGGTCTCCCAGTGGAGGGTAGTCCTTGCCTGAGGTTAGGTGGCGGGCCCCAACTGGCTGGGAGTGGGTTTCTGTAGGTGGCTGGAGATGAATCACACCTTCTGTGTGTGTTGCATGTTTATGTGTGGGTGTGCTGAGTCAGCATGCGTTGTCCTGCGTGTCTGCTGATGTATGTAGGTGTTACTGGTGGGTGACAGGTCAAGGGTGTGCCCCAGTGGAGCGGGAGGGTGCCTGTGTGTATCTGTGGGCCCCTAGAACTAAGGAACCATGCTTGAGTTTTTTCTCTGAAGGTGCTGGCATATCTGTGTGCCATGTGTCCCTGGCTCCGTCTCTGTGTGTCCTACTGAAATCGGCTGTGTGCAGGAGTGTGTCTGCATATGTGAGTGTGTTTGTGCAGGGGCCAGGGAAGGGTTATTTATAGAAACAAGAACTGACTCTGGTGGGACACTCGTGCAGAGATGGGGAGGCACATTGGGTGGGTAGGTTGGGGGCAGGCACTGTGTGCACCATCGCGCTCTGAATTCCAGCAAACTCCAGTGCCTGAGTTTCCAGCTGTCCCAGCTCAACTGTGCACAGATGTATGCCGCTTTGCTACAGCCATAAACAGACCTCCCAGGATTTTTCCAGAGGAAACGCAGAAATATTTTGGTGTCTGCTCTTGATAGTAGGAAAGAGAGTGGGGATGGGGCTTGAGGCTAGGCCTTCAAAACAGAGAGACCACAGTCAGAGGGGAGCTGAAGACGCAACAGCATCCCCCACAGGCCAGCAGGGTAGGGGAAGAGCTGTGATGACTTCCAGTTGTGGGTTCCTCTCTAAGGCCCCAGCTACCACCTGGGAAAGTGAAGTCCCAGTTGCCAGTGTAGGGGCAAAGAAGGAAAGCGTCCTCCTTCACCCTCTGAAGGTTTGCAGAAAGAGAGCTGACAAAAAGCAGATTAATAGAAAAAAGAGGCAAACGGATGTTATTTAACATGCATAGCACAGAGGAGTGGCGGAAGAATGATTACCCAATAACCCAGAGAGGTCCAGGTGCTTGTAAACCCTTCTTTATAGTGGAAGGAGACATGGGGTTATAGGCATAGATAATTTTATGCTAGGGGATGAATGGACCCAGGAGGCAAGCATTATCTTGTGAATGATTCTCTTTGGAAACTGAATGGGACCAGAGAACAAACAATAGTTTGAAACACAGTTTGGGCTCTAGATATGGTGTTTACTGATCAGTCTCTTCCTCTGTGGTAGGAGTTTTCATCTCCTCTGATTAAGGAAATTTCAGGAAAGGGATCGAAGGCAATTCTATTCCTCCTTGGGAGTCCAGTTTCCAGTTTGATATGGGAGCTTCAGAAGACAGCCTCATCCTGTGCTTTGGGAGAGACAGGGGCTTTTGTGGGAGGTAGGTGGGAGGGACCCGGAGGCTGCTTCTTCAGTTCGGCACGTCAAAGTACCATCTTTGCGGGTATCGTTTTCTGAGCC
Organism: Trachypithecus francoisi; assembly: GCF_009764315.1. Taxonomy (NCBI): domain Eukaryota; kingdom Metazoa; phylum Chordata; class Mammalia; order Primates; family Cercopithecidae; genus Trachypithecus; species Trachypithecus francoisi. The sequence continues at coordinate 108,535,601 of NW_022681473.1, forward strand.
TTAACACCAGGGATGCTGGCCCCCCAGAGCCCAGGCCACTGCTGCTCCACCCTTCCCTGTCCCCCAACCCCATGGGTTGTACCACAGATACACACACCTCCCCCCCCACCAGCAGCCCACCACTCAGCCTCCAAACACACAAAGACACTACACAAACCAGCCACCCTGCACGCACCTCACCACCACATTCACATACACACTCACTTGTTCTCTCACACATCCTATGCCCACAGTTCCAGGACCACAGTCACAGACACCTCACAAACACCCCACAGCACACATCCTCTGAGCCATACACCCTGGCACAATGCACACCGACCCCACCTCACCCCAGGCCCCTACACAGGTCCAGACTTCCCCAAGCCAAGGAAGGGACATACACTCTTCCTAGGCCTCTCATCAAAGCAGAGTCTGTAAAGGATTAGAAGAGTGTGAGGTGTTCCGGTCCAACAGGATTACCTTGGTGAATGGAACCCACCCACCACCTCCTTCCCTGGGCATAAATTCTCCCATTCAACTATATACCTTCCTCTGTCCCTCTCCAAGGAGAAAACTGGCCTCTTCTCAGCAGATGACCCTGGGGCTGGGCCCCGACTCCTCTTTGCCCTCTGAGGTAGGAGAGATCCTTGCACATTTTCGCAGCAAACTCTTATTAAGCAGCCTCTCTGCGCCAGGGAAGTGCCGGGGAAGTGGGAGGCAGGGACTGAAAGAGGTGCTTTCTCCGCCCTTAAGGAGCTTAGAGCCCAGCAGCAAGGATGACTGTGGACTGTGCTACAAGCCGCTCCACACCCTACAAGGGAGCGGAATAAAGTGCTCTGGAGTCCAGTGGTGGAGAGAACACTGCCAAGCTGAGAAGGCAGGCAGGCTTCCTGGACGGGGTGACATGTGGGCAGGCCTTGACCAATGGGCAGCATTTACCTGTGGAGGCCGTGGGGGTAGGGGGAATCCAGCCTCACTCCTACCCACAAAGCTCTCTAGCACCAGGAACCGGTTTCATGAAAGACAATGTTTCCACGGATGGAAGGGCAGGAAGTGGATGGTTTCAAGATGAAACTGCCACCTCAGATCATCAGGAATTAGATTCTCATAAGGAGTGTGCAATTCACAATAGGGTTCACATCCTTTGAGCATCTAATGTCGAGGACCATGGGTGGAGGGGAACCTCTGCTGTAGCACATCATCTTGTTTTACCATATTCATAGCCCTGATCCGAATTTATCTTGTTTATTTGAATATCTGTTTTCATCTGTCTCCACCTCTACAATGTAAGCTAAGACCTCCTGTGTCTTGTCCACCGCACTTAGTGACTGGGTCTCCAGCACTTAAAACAGTGTCTGGTGCTCTTTAAAGGGAAGAAGAAAGGGAGACAGGGAGGGAAGGAGGGAGGAGGGGGGGAGAGAGAGAGAGAGAGAGAGAGAGAGAGAGAGAGAGAAGGGAGGAAAGGAGGAAGAAAAGCTCACCTGCCGAGGCACAGGACCTGAAGGCCAGTCTGGCAGGGGGAAGTGATGGCAGGCCTTGAATACAGGCTGAGGAAGGTGGACTCAACATTTGCCAGTGGGGAGCCATGAGGTTTATGAGCAGGGCAGTGATGCATACAGGCCAGTGACCCCTGGGCCACCCATTTATGCTGCAGAATCTCCTTGACTGTGAGACTTACAGGTCTCCGATTTAGCCGATTGACAGGTAAACTCTACATAGTCACAGGATTCAAACATGACCTTTGGCATTATAGGTACATAGATAAACCTATTATGTAGCATTTTAGCTTACATTATAGGGGTGGGGCCAGGCAAACACAGATGTTCAGATAAACAAAATAAATTCACACATGCCTTCTCTCCTTAGCTTCACCCTCAGACCATCCCACAGAAATAGGTCCTAGATGGAAACGGCTTATGGTACAAAAGTCGTGTCTTTGAGAAAATATGTTTGCATGGAATAGTCATACCATTGCCTTTCTCTAAAGCACACACAGAGGACAGTACAGCATGCAGAATGGGGAGGGAAGTGGCTAGATTGCTCATACCTTCCTGGGAGCCCCCTTCTACCCTTTAGAAGTAGACCAAGCCAGTGCCCAGTATCTCACTCTTGCTAGAGAATAGCTCACTTGATTTTTTTTTTTTTTTTTTTTTTTTTTTTTTTTTTTTTGAGACAGAGTCTTGCTCTGTCGCCCAGGCTGGAGTACAGTGGCCGGATCTCGGCTCACTGCAATCTCCAACTCCCGGGTTTATGCCATTCTCCTGCCTCAGCCTCCTGAGTAGCTGGGACTACAGGCGCCCGCCACCTCGCCCGGCTAGTTTTTTGTATTTTTTAGTAGAGACGGGGTTTCACCGTGTTAGCCAGGATGGTCTCGATCTCCTGAGCTCGTGATCCGCCCGTGTCGGCCTCCCAAAGTGCTGGGATTACAGGCTTGAGCCACCGCGCCCGGCCAGCTCACTTGATTTTAGGGCCAAAGAAGGGGTTGGTAGGGGCAGGCAGGGGCTGAATGAGAACCGTCTCATGGGCTACCTGTCCACTTTCCAAAATTGAGCAGGACAAATGCAACAGGGAGGTTTCCTTTTAAATTTTCTCCAGTTGGAAAAGGGTTTTAATCTCAGCAAAGACTCACCAGCCCTTCAGCCCCTGGGCCTAGGGATGAAAGCTCTGAGCCTCATGGAGAGGCCTGCTGTCTACAGAGTCCTGGCCATAGCTGGGAAGGAGGGATCCTGGGCTGTGGTCTTGACTCACAGGACATCTGGTATCTCTGTTGGAGCCAAGTCGAATCAGATGCTCAGGCTCCTGGTGGGAAGGGGCAGAGCAGCAGAGAGATCTGACCTGGAGAGAGCACATGGTGGGTGCAGGCACAGGCTCTGGACGCAGGACTGCAGCCCTAACTCTACCGCTGGACAGCTCTGCTACCTTAAGCAACTCCATTACGCTTTCTGCACCACAATGTCCTCATCTGCAAAATGGAGAGATCATCACTGTGCCTACTTCGGAAGAGCACTGTGGGGACCAAATGAGCTGAAAGGTAGATGAAAGGAGTTTGTGCTGCACACGGGGAGATGACGAGGCCATGCCCTCCTCACTGTGGCACAGAACACAGTAGCAAGAGGGACTAGAAAGGCCCTGTACTCAGAATTAATTTGGAGGCTCTTGTTTCTTGACAACTGCCCACAGCCTGAATCCCAGCTCTGCTTCTCACCTGTAGGTGACCATGAACCAGACATCTCAGCCATCTGGGAGGCTTGTCTTTGAAGTGGGAGGAGGGGAGGAGCTGGCTCCAATGATTGCTAAGGTGCTGTCGAGCTCTGCATTTGTTCCCTGGAGACTCCCCAATTTCCAGACTCCAAAGTTCTGAATTCTCCCTGCTGTCCCATCTTCCTCTCAACCAAGGGGAGACCAGGGAGAAGGAAACTGAGCTCCCTATGAACATGCTGGCTGGCTGGCAGCTGAGAACGGCCTCAGGTAGGGAGAGAGGATGGGGCTTCCCAAGTGCTACGGAGAGCAAAGGACCCAACTTGCGTTTACAACTTCTCCCTCCACGAACAGGCAAGAGATGGAGGCTGGGGGGCGCCCAACCAGGGGGCTGATTTGAACCCTGACTCCTCCTACTGCGTGTCTATTATTCCATCTTCATTTTCATTCATTTATGTGCTTGTGCAGCAAACATTTGTAGGGCTACTACTCTGTGCCAGGCACTGTCCTGGGTGTCGGGAATACAGACACGAGAACGTTCACAGCCTCGTGGGAGATGACAAGAGATGTAAACAGATGACAAGAGATGTAAACAGATTAGAGTGAGAAGCAGGGGGACAGGAGCTCTCCTGGGTGCTGCGTCCCGACTGCTGGGTGCCACAGAGCACAAAGGAGGGTCTGCACCCAGCCAAGGAGGCCTCTCTCTCCTTAAACATTACAGTCAGCTTGCTGAGGTGATGGGAAATACAGGAATCGCTCGGTGCCCAACAGCTTAGAGGGTGGTAAAGAAAAAACATCCAAGAGGAAGTTTCCTGGGTGGGATAATTAATGTTTTGCTGAGGAGGAAAATATTAGTGTGTGTTGCTCAGCACGCAAACACCTCAACTAACAAAACGGCTTGGAGAAAACAAGTGGAACGGTGGGGTTTTTCTCACAAAGATTTTTTTTTTTTTTTTAAAGAAGAGAAGAGAAAAAGACGGCAGTCACAAATAACCTCCTCCCGCGGCTGAAAGACATTCCCCACTGGGTGAGGCAAGCAGGGCCCAGCTCAGTAGAGATTCTTGCTGCTGCTCCCTCCTGCAGATGGCCGACCTGGCACGTAGACCCTGAGTCCCAGCTCCTGACCCACGCTGCCATTTCAAGGCACTCCTCCCAGTTACCAAAGCAAGGGGAAGTTCTGCACACACCGGTTGAGTTTTTTTTTTTTTTTTTTTTTGAAACAGTATCTCCCTCTGTCGCCCAGGCTGGAGTGCAGTGGCCAGATCTTAGCTCACTGCAAGCTCTGCCTCACCGATTTACGCCGTTCTCTTGCCTCAGCCTCCCGAGTAGCTGGGACTACAGGCGCCCGCCACCTCGCCCAGCTAGTTTTCTGTAGTTTTTAGTAGAGACAGGTTTCACCATGTTAGCCAGGATGGTCTCGATCTCCTGACCTCGTGATCCACCCATCTCGGCCTCCCAAAGTGCTGGGATTACAGGCTTGAGCCACCGCGCCCGGCCCGGTTGAGTATTTTAAGGAAAAAGAGATTCCTGATTTGCTAGGGTGCATTCAGTGGGTGTTATGTCTAGACAGCTGCCTCCTACCCAGAAGGGTATCTTCTCAAGGGAATTTACATCGTGTCCAGCTCCTGTTCTCAGTGGAAGGGCCAGCTTCCTCTGAGGAGATAAAAGGGTTACTTTTGTTTCTACTTCTGTGAACTGTAAATAGGTGCTCAGAATCTCCAGGTGACAGGACAAGCCCCAGTGCTCCACTTTTGGAATTGATGCCAAAACTTGACGGAGCTTCCAATTCATGCAAGAAAGTCCACCAGCACCAGACGGGGTATACTTGGCTTGTTTCCAGACCTGCTGCCCTTCCCCAGCTGTGGTCCTGGGGCATTGTCCCTCAGGGGAAGACTGGAACCAAGCGCCCCTCTATGACTGGACACACCAATGGTAGAACTGGCTTGGGGCCTCCAGAGACAAAAGTTCAGGAAAGATCCTCCCATGACTGGCTCCAGAGTGTTCCAGGGCTGGGGCCTGAGGGAGGAGCTACGATGCCAGCTTGCGGCTGAGGCAGCACGCTGCTGACTTAACTCACCTTCACTACCACCAGAGCGGCCCCAGAGCCAGGCAGGAGCCAGTCCTCTGCTGTGTTGGGACCAGATGGAGCACACAGAGCCAGAGAAGTCCAGAGTCCTCACCCTTCACTGGGACAGGATGGGGCCTGGGTCTTGCCAACCAATTTGGGCAAAGACAAACCTTCTTTGTGTGCCCAAGGGAGGCTCAGAGCCAGTAGTCCCCACTGTATGGGGCCTGTGCGGGGAGAGGGTTCAGATATGCCTCACGGCTGCTGCTGGCAGATCCCAAGGTCTTCTTCCACCAGAGGCGCCTCTGCCTCCTTGGCCAGCAAAGGTTGCCACATGTGGCCACCCTTCCCCGCTTCCTGCCTCCACCCATTTGCACCCCAGGTGTGAATACCCTTCTCATGGGTGTTTACACGCCTACTCGAACGCCACAGGCAAGTCCTTGGCCAGCCAGCTTCTTTCCACCCTAGACCCCACAGGTCAGGGTCAGGGACTCCCCACCCTTTATGCAGTGGGGAGAGAGTAGAACCTGTGCTCTCAAAGTCAGGGTTGGCCTGCACTAGAGTCCCAGCTTTGCCAGATACTATTTGGTCTTGACAACTTCTTTAACCTTTTCTGAACAGTAATGGATGTTGGCTGTGAAGTTGCAACCAAGACCTTTGCCAACCCCATGGGAACTCTGGGGCTGGGGGTCTCTGCAGAGATATCCCACATTAAGGCAAGAGGGCCAGGCCTTTGTAACCCTCACCAACATGTCATTGGGTGCAAGGTGTCACTGGGTACAACATGTCACCGGGTGCAATGTGGTTAACTATGTGCTAGGGCTGAAGCAGTGGCCCTCCTGACCTGCTTCCCTCCCCACTGCCAGCCCTGCTCCTGCCCCCTGGGAGGTATCAGCAGCCACATTCATCCATCATCTGCAACCTCAAGAGGGGCCATAACTGTGAGCATCTCCCTTCAACTGAGGGCAATTTCAGAGGGACAGAGCTGTGCACCTTCCCAGCCAACACTCTGGGCAGCTGAGGCAGTAAGCACCTCCATCCCAAAGGACGCTTTGGCCTCAGCTTCCAGACACCCATCACAAACTCTCATCTCTCCCCACCACCCCAAACCTAATACCAGTCTCAAGAAGTTCACTGAATTGGCTCCAATAGAGAGGCCAACAGGGAATGAGAGCCTGAGATTCCTGTTTGGGCCCAAACTCTTACTTAGATGCATGGATTGGGACAAGTCTTTTCATTTCTCTTACCCTCGGCTCTTTCATTTTTATTTTTGAGACAGGGTCTCACTCTGCCACCCAGGCTGGAGAGCAGTGGTGCAATCTCAGCTCACTGCAGCCTCAACCTCCTGGGCTTGAGTGTTTCTTGCATCTCAGCCACTCGAGTAGCTGGGACCACAGATGCATGCCACCACATCCAGCTAATTTTGTTTTTTAGTCTGTTTGTTTGTTTGATAGAGACAGGGCTTCACCATGTTGCCCAGGCTGTTATCAAACTCCTAGGCTCAAGCAATCTGCCCACCTCGGCCTCCCAAAGTGCTGGGATTACAGGTGTGAGCCACCGTGCCCAGCCTTCTTTCTCATTTTTAAATGGGATTTAATAACTTCTCTACCTTTCTTGTGGAGTAGTGGAGGGGATGTAATGCCATCATGCAAACTGTGAAAGGCTCTGTAACCTGTGGCATTATTCTGCGATGGTAACCATGCAGGTCATAGAGTCTAAGGCAGCCCTAATTCCAGCTATTCTTTCCTGTGTCCTGTAAGTGTAGTCCTTCTTCTCAGGCCGTGTGTCCTCCTGTGAGGTGAGGAAACAGGCACCACAGCCATGGCCCACCCAGGGGGCATTGGAACACTCTGCTCCCAGGGCTGGTGAGAAAGCCGCTGCTTACAGGATGGAGTTGGTGGGGCAGACACTTCCTTGGGGGGGCATTTGGACTCAGGCCTGGCTTCTGCAGAGGTTGAAGCAATGTGGTAAGTGCCAGACAGGAGATGGCAGATCCAGGGCACTGGTGAGGTTTCTCTGAGTGCCTCTGTTGTTGGCTAAGCACGTGCTGGGGGTGAAGCAGTGACCCTCGTAGCCCGCCTCCCTCCCCAGCTCCCAGCCCTCTCGCTGCTCCTGCTCCCAGCCCCTCTTCCTGCCCCTGCTCCTGCCCCTTGGGAGGTCTCAGCTGTGGCATTCATCCATCATCAGCCTCTGCTTGCAGGGAAGAAGGCATGGCCCAGAAGCATCCTTTAAATCAGCAGGGTTAACTCTACCGACACGTGTGTCCCTCTGGCCCTCCCCAGAGGTAAACTGTGTTTTCTTTCCCAAGCCCGGCCTTGGGCATCATTTCTGGGTGTTTACAGAGCCTGGTTTTATTGCTTTTCCTTTCAATTGACTGTGCCTCTCTCTTCGCCTAGACCCTTTCACTCAATTTAATTCCTGCTTTGCCCCTCCTCACTCCCTTTTTCTCTAATCCTTTTTGGTAGGGAGGTGGGAGGAAGGAGCCCACAAAGGAAACTGAATTTCCAATACCAGTACCCTCTATGGCAATGGCTCCCAAACAGGGCTGTGCGCGAGAGTCACCCTGGGAGCTTGTTAGACATAGATGACTGCGTCGCACTCCCAAGAACTGCTGTTTCACGGAGGGCCGCCGACCAGCTCTTTGCACAGCAGTGAATGATGGCCCTGGAGATTCCAGCTGACTTAAGAGCCTGCACACTGGCATCTTGGAGTCTGCCTGCACCACCAATTTGCTTAGCTGCAGGTCCACAAGAACACAGGCTAGGAAGCTGAGTCTGGCAGATCACTCTAGGGTAATTTTTCTCAAAGTGCAGCCCAAACCCAGAAGCATCAGGGCCACCCAAAAACTTGTTAGAAATGCAGATTCTCAGGCCGTACTGAAACCCAACCCTGGTGTGGAGCCGAGCAATCTGTGATGTAACAGGCCTTCTGGGAGATTCCGATGCATACTGCAACTCAGGGGCTGGGAGAAACGCAACAGGACTTCTCCAGCCCACTCTGTCTCCTTCATTCCTACCCCAGGAGAGCATGGTTGGCCTTGACCCTTCCTCAGCACAGGATAGACGCCAGCGACACTGCCACCAGGGCCAGAGAGCAAAGGAGAGAGGGCCTCCCAATATAGCGTCCTAGGTTCCTGGTATGGGTGGTGAGGAGGGAGTTCAGAATGACTGCAGGGGAAGAGTCAAATGCAGCCCACCTGGAGTTCACAGGGACCTAGCGATCAGGACACTCCATAGACCCCAAGCAAAGGAGTGCTTCTACCGTATGCAGCCCCATCCACCCATCCAGAGTCACACTCAACAACAGCTTCGCTTTCAAGAAACAAATCCAAGAAAACCCACAAAAAACCAAAGCCCTAGTTAGGTCCCCTGCCCAAGGCGTCTCAGCGGCCGAACCCAACCTGAGCAGAAGGGAAGTGCTCTGAAAGAAAATCCCAGCTTCTGGGGTTGCAGGGCTTTGCTGATTCATTTAGTCCATTGACAAGCAGCACCCACAGACAGCCAGATGTTACCCCATGTTTATCTACCTGGATGTTCACACGAGGTCTATATGGCACGGGGGATCCTTCCACTCCTCTGAGAGGGGAAAACTGAGACTTCCAAAAGTGAAGGTACTCTCCCAAGGCCCACAGCTAGGACGAGGTAGCAGAGTCTGGATTTGAATCCAGGTGACCAGCTCTAGTTTGACCTGAAGCTGATTTCTCCTCTGAGAGTTGACAGAATCCTAATGTCCAAAGCATCAGCTCCTCTTGACCCTGGGAAAGCCCATAAACAGTGACACCTCCCCAGCCATTTCTCCAGGGACACAAGCCAACTCTGTCCCAAGTGCCAGCCTCAGCCGAGGAGCCTGGGCAGAATGGGCGGAGGAGACTCAGCTACAGGGAGGGGCCTTGGCTGTGCCTCTGCACTGCACCGGCATCTAGGGCCTGGCTCCGGACCTCCACCCCCTCATCCAGCCTTTAGCTCCCTCCCCACCCCACCCCCAGTTCAGCCCGGCCTTGGGTTGGGCCCCACCATTAGTTCCAGACACCACGTCTCCTCTATTTATGGGGTTTTTTTCTTTGCTTCTGCGGTTCTCCCTGGATGAATGCCCCCTTTCCCTGGATTTACAGCATCCTCCCGCGGTGGGGTTGATGTCACTTTAATGAGAGTTACAGCTGCCTTGACTGTGACTGCCACATTCCAATTTACTGCCTGGCCTCTAGAAGCCCAGCAGGGCTTCTCTCTGGCAGACAGGAGCGGCTGTGTTCTCTGGCCTGGGATTGGGGTGGAGGGTGGAGAACTGCAGTCTCCTTCCTGACCCCAGCTCTGAACTAGGCTTCAGGCTCCCTGGTGGATCCTGAGCAACAGAGAACACCGAGAATCAGGGCAAGAGGGGCAGGGGGTGCAGAGTTAAGTCAACCCTATAGATTTGGGGAAACAGAGCTCAAAGCTTTCCTGACCCATTTTCCCCACCCGCCCCCATCTGCCCCAGTGAGAGCCAAAGTTCTGTAGCAGGGGACAGAGGGCAGAGGAAGGTGGGGGCATTCACAGAAAGCCTGTTGTTCGCTAGTTGAATCCAGATGTGGAGGGTGGGAGGGGGAATTGGGAGGGCACACTGGAGGCAGGCCTGGGGAGGGGAGCGGGGAGAGAAGGGAATTGGGCAAACAGAACTCCCCGCAGGAGTGCCACAGATACCCTGAATCCTGCCTGGATTTCAGTGCCCTCTCACTGGGGTCTCAACGTGTCACCCCAAGTCAGTCTCCATTGTCTCTAGTTAAGAAATATGAGGCTCAGCTGGATGTGGTGGCTCACGCCTATAATCTCAACATTTCGGGAGACCAAGGTGGGAAGATCACTGCACCCAGAACTTTGAGGTGAGGTTACAGTGAGCTATGATCAAGCCCCTGCACTCCAGCCTGGGAAACAGAGCGAGACCCTGTCTCTAAAATAAATAAATAAGAGGCAGTATTGCCAATGGCCCCAGCACATATGAAAAACAGCTACCATTTATAGAACACGTATTAGATGCCTCTTCCTGTGCAGCCGAGGCCTCTGGCCGTGTGGACTTTGCTCTCTGCCCTGCTGCTCTGCCACAAGCCCAACTGAAGCAGAATGTCTGGCCTTGGCCAGGAGACAGAGCAGGAGGGTGGGCAGCCCAGGGCGTGGAATACGGCACTTTTCTAAAGTCCCACAACAACCCAACAAGATGGGAATCATTACAGCCATTTTACTGACAAAAATAACTGAAGCTTTAAGTCTTAGAGGTTTGATTAAGTCACTTGTCCAAGGCCACACAGCTAGAAGGTGACACAGCCACAATTCAGACTTGGGACTGATTCCAGCCAGAAGTTGGGAGAGGCTGACTGATAACCATGAAATGATTATCATCTAGGCCCACCAGTTCCTAGAAATCTGAAGTTTGTTCAAAGCTGCCCCACAGTCATGCTGCAGACAGGCTCCAGGGGGCAAGATCCTGACCATGTGTTTATAATGCCCCTGCCAGCTGCACCCACTCCCTGCCCACCTCCATCCCCTCCTCAGAGGTAAGAGGAGTCCACAGCAAAGAAGGAGGCCAGCACTGTCTAGGAGGACACAAGGTGTAGGTTCTCCCCAAGGCTGCTGACCCTGGAGAAGGGAAGGGTCTGTCCCTGCCCTACCCCGTCTCCCCATTGCCTCATCTTCTCTGGGAACAGGAAGTCCACGACCAGGTCCAAAGGCACAGTGGGAAGAAGGAGCCCAGGGCTGCAACCTTGCAAATGTCTCCCACTGCCAGCAACTCTGCGGGCCCAACAGAGAAGCAAATATCCAGGCCTGGGCATGAAGCCAAGACAAGGGGGACCCCGGGCTGTGTGGCCATAGAAGGTTCTAGAGAGTGGGAGCAGGAGCTCAGACTTTGGAGCCAGATGGCCTGGGTGTGCCCCTAGTTCTGCCACACTAGCTGTGTGACCTTGCTCCAAACCCAGGGCCTCACTTTCCTCCTCTATGAAAGGAGGGAAATAGTCATCCTAGCTGCTGGAGCACAAGTGGGTATTAAGTGTGATGCTGGATTTCATGTGTGTGGGTTGATCAAGAAACACCAGCTACTGCTGTTCCAGGTTCTATTTCCCAAGCCACTATCATTCCAGGCCCTATGCTTACTACAGGTAGAAAGATCCTTTTGGATGAAACCAGTCACTTCCTGCAGGTCTCAGCAAACCTCTCATTCTAGGGACCTAAGGGACCATAGAAGTGTTAATTAGCCAAGCCTTAAGACAGGCCTGGGCAGAGAGGGCCTCCTTAACATTAATTGGTACTCTCAGATCTTCGCCAAGTCAGGATGGAGCAGCGCATGCTGGGACAGCCTCTCTGCCCTTGGGGTTCACAATCTGCCCAAGACTGCGCCCCCAGTACAGCTGCAGTGGAGGGGACAGCCAGCAACCCCTCCACTCCCTCACCCTTCACAGGGCCCATCATTCAAGAGAGGCAGGGTGAGGCAGGGCGGAGAGAGGGAGAGAACTACCCTCTCCTGCAGAAGGGTCAGAACCGTGATCTTGGTCCAACCAACGGTCTTGGAGGCAACCATGATCCAGGCACTTGCTGCACACCAATGCCAAAGGCTGTGCCTGGGAGGAGATGCCGGTCTCTATCGATGGCTGTCAACCTAATTTAATGAGCCCAAGGAGCCTATTTAAAATGCAGTTTCCCAGGCAATGCCCTCCATGGTTGAGGTTCAGGAACCTGTATTTTTAACAAGCACCCTTTAAAGCAGGACCACACTTTAAAGAACTGATGTTTGTATATCCAGTATGACTCAGTGTAAAGCAAGACACACAGTAGGTATATAATAAATGCTGATTGATGAATGAGTGAGCAGAACATGAAGAGACCATGAATGATTCTACAAAATATGAGCAAAAGATCTGCCTTCCCCCAGGAATTTTCCCCTAGGTAAGAGGTGGGCTCTTCCTCTCTGTTTCACTTCTTTTTGTGGTTAGGATCAGACTTTTTCTACTGAACTTGTAAACTGCTATCTCAATTCTAAGAGAATTTTAGTCCACACAGAAGAAACCCCATGTAGTCCCTCTCCCAGAAAGGTTAGGAATCCCTGAGAATTCTATAAAGTTTTTTTATATTGTAATTTCCAAGAGTTCTGGACCCTGAAGCAAATTCATGTTTAAGGATCCCTGCTGGGGACATCCTTTGATCTGTGAATCATTGTTAACAGCAGGGAGCAGAACAAAGGTGCAGGAAAGACAAGGAGGAGGGTCTGGGCCAAGGAAGGGCTGCTAGGGCTCCATCCCTGGGTCAGGAAGCCAGGGTTTGGCTCTTGGGTTTCTTGTCCACTCTGGTGAGCACCGAGAGGCAGGTAGGGTAGCAGGGTTGGAGCTGGAAGTCTGAGGGTCTTGTGGCAGGAAGAGCTGAGGTGACCCAAGAGTGTCACAGACACTCCAAACTCACTCCAGGGCTATCAGACAGGAAAGACAGCAAAGGAAGGTAAGAAGAAGTTTTGGCCGGGCGTGGTGGCTCACACCTATAATCCCAGCACTTAGGGAGGCCGAGTTGGGCAGATCACTTGAGGTCAGGAGTTCGAGACCAGCCTGCCCAATATGGCGAAACCCCATCTCTACTAAAATGCAAAAATTAGCCGGGCATGGTGTCCTGTGCCTGTCGTCCCAGCTACTTGGGAGTCTGAGGCAGGAGAATCGCTTGAACCTGGGAAGCAGAGATTGCAGTGCCAATCTTTGCAGAGCCGAGATTGCATCATTGCACACCAGCCTGGGTGACAGAGCAAGACTCCGTCTCAAAAATAATAAATAAATAAATAAATAAATAAAACGTTTCACTAAAAGTGAGGCCCGGGATTTGCAGCAAGGTCACACAGCTAGTGTGGCAGAACTAGGGGCACACCCAGGCCATCTGGCTCCAAAGTCTGAGCTCCTGCTCCCACTCTCTAGAGCCTTCTATGGCCACAGAGCCCGGGGTCCCCCTTGTCTTGGCTTCATGCCCAGGCCTGGGTATTTGTTTCTCTGTTGGGCCCCCAGTTCACTTGGTATAAGCACCATCCTAATTGTATACTGTATCACATTTAGTCCGCATCATAGCCAACTAGAGTAGGTACTAATATCCCCCTCTTTATCATGGGAGGAAGTAGAGACTCATCGGTGTCAGGAGGAGGCTGTCATTGGCTCAGTTTCACACAGCTAGCTAACAACAGAGCCAAGATGTCAAGATCAGGGGCCTGGGAAGGGTGGAAACTGCAAGCCCATTTCCTCCCAAGGCATGGGTCCTGCTCTATGTCCTCCCCGGTTGCCATCAACAGCCCTTTCACACGTTCCACTCTGTTATTTGCAGGAAATAAGAGAGAAGTTTCAGGTGAGTGGTGAGAACCAGATCCCCAACCCCTCTGCCTTCATCCCTGATGGCCTTTGCCAGTCCCCTTCACCCCCTCCCTGCCCCTAATCACCACCCAAGGTCTTGGGTTTAAAAGCCACTCTGGTCTCCTGCTTCCCAAAGTTATTATAAGAATTAAGTAAGAAAATGAGTCCAAAGTTCCAGGCTTACAGTAAGCAAATGATAAATAGGGACATGATTTCTCACCACCTTGTGTTTAATAAGTGGGTTATTTGGAGGAAGTAACTTAAAATTCCAAATAGAAGACCTATAATATGATTTTTTTTAAATTTTAAAGCTGAGCATTGATTGAATCATCCTCTTTCCTCATCTATAAAATACAAATCAGAATAACACTACCTCAAAGGTTTGAGCTATTTGAATTTGATGAGAATTCATGAAAAGTCTGTAACATTCTCCTGCAGAATATCATCACATACAAATAACTCCTAGTATGGATCATACTCTTTTGATTTGCACACACAATGTGCAGATGAGAGAAACTGTTCACACTCAGGAAAGAGTGGAAAGTTTACATTCAAGTCAAAGACATTTGCATTGTACATGAGAAAGAACTTTCTAGTTGAAAGGTAGCTCAGACCCTGTGTTTGTACAGTAGTAACTGAGTCCCCTCGGGACATTGTGGGGTCTTTTCCCTTCACAGACATGAAAAGAAACATGTAGGACACTCTGTCTCAGGGTCTGCTAGAGAGGAACCTGGCTGAAGGCATGAATTAAAGTTAAAGTGAATAGCATTCAACCTCTTAAAGCATCAGAATCACAATTTGTAGTCTCCTTTTAAATCTTTTCTATAAGATTGTATAGAAGAAAAATAATAACCAACAAATGATTAGAGTACGCTGTCAACTGTTTACACCATGATGTGCTCTATAACTTTATTAAGAATGATGGAAGGTAAGAAGAAGTTTTGGCCAGGCACGGTGGCTCACACCTGTAATCCCGGCACTTTGGGAGGGCAAGGCAGGCGGATCACAAGGTCAGGAGTTTGAGACCAGACTGGCCAACATGGTGAAACCCCGTCTCTACTAAAAATACAAAAAATAGCTGGGCATGGTGGCAGGTGCCTATGATCCCAGCTACTCAGGAGGCTGAGGCAGAAGAATTGCTTGAATCTAGAAGGCAGAGGTTGCAGTGAGCTGAGATTGTGCCATTGCACTCCAGCCTGGGCGACAGAGCAAGACTCTGTCTCGAAAAAAGAAAAAAGAATGATGTGTGGACTGTGTCAATATGTGGAAATGCATGTAGGAAATAATATTAAGAAAAGCAGGACAGGAAACACAGGGCATGCAGTGATAACTTCACAAAAACCACAATGCCCAGGAGATAATCTGAAATCAATATTGATCAGGTTTTATTTTCTCTCCAGTGGCCTAACACCATTATATGCACTTTTTAATGGCATGGATAGGTGGAAGGTGGGATTTTTAGCATACTGAAACCCTCTGTATGATCCTGTAATGGTGGATATATTTGTCAAAACCCATCAGATGTATAGAACCAAGAATGAACCCTCATGTAAACTGTGTACTTCGGTTTGATTGCAAAGTGTCACTGCAAGTTCATTGATTGTAACAAACATAGCCCTCTGGCAGGGATGCTGATGGTGAAGAGGGTGAATATGTAGGGGCCAAGGGTATATGGGAACGCTGTACTTTCAACTCAATTTTGCTGTGACTCCTAAAACTGTTTAAAAAAAACCTCTATTTTAAAAATGTATAAGCTCCATTAGGATGTTAATTGGAAATGCACTAAATGTATATATTTTATCACATTTTTTCTCGATAAACATAGTATATATTTCCATTCGTTCAGAAAAATGAAAGATCTTTTTTTAAAAAGTCATGATAGTGAGGGTGGCTCCGAGATCCCCAGCTTGGGAGAGGGCAGTGTTCCCTTTTCCATTGGGTAAGAAACTAGGCCATGAGCCTACCTCCCTGGATAATGCTAGAACCTTCTTAGACTCTCTAGCCTAAGCCTTGACGATACCATCAGTCAGAGAGAAGCCAGATGTTTTGATAAGGAGGCACATAGTAACTGTGACAGGAAAAGGGAGACGAGCTGATGGCTCTGGTCAGAAATGGCCCCTGTCCAGGCTCAACTGTGTTCACACTCAGCCCCTGATGAAAAGGCAGGATGTCCCATCCCAAGCTGTAACACGCACATTTTTCAAGAGCAATAAAACACTAGGCTAAAAATCCAACTGATTTTTTAAAGTAATACATTTCTTTGGGGATTTGCATAAAGGAAAGGGTGTTTACCTATTAAAATGTAATCAACACGAGGCACACAAACCCTGCCAGATCCCATCCTCTTGCCACAGGTGTACAGTCTAAGGTCTCTGTGGCTGAGGGCAGCGACACTCCAGACCAGTGAACAAGACCTCTCCTCTCTAAAGCCTCCCTGAGTGTGCCCTGATGATGGACTTGCCAGGGCATGAGGGGCAAAATGCTCTCAGGGACAGATGTCTGAGTCTCCAGAAGGTGGGAGCAATGCTGGCATCTGAAAAGGACCTGAGGTCTTCCATTAAAATGAGGTGGCCCAGCCTGCTCTGGAAGGTCCTGGATCACATGGTCAACAAGATTCCTGAGGGCAGGGACTGTGTCTCGGATTCTCTCTCCCATAGCCCAGTGCCAGGTATACAGGGCTACAGAGAGGTCATTATTGAGCACCTTCTGTGTACAAAGCACCATGCTGGTCATAAGGTGGATGCAAAGAGGAGCAGGTTCAGCATACAAAGACCGTGAGTGAAGGCGGTGACATGGAGCTCTGTGCGGTGTGTCAAAGGAGGAGATGAGCCCTGGCTTCAGAATGCCAGGCTTCTAATCTGAGCGGCACTACTTGCAGCTGGCCTAGGTTCTTTTGTAGCCTCTGGTTTCAAACACAAATGCTGTGAAATAATTATCGCAAGAGGCAGAGGGTGAAAGGCACCTGAAGAGCTACCATAAAGGCAATCCCAGGGCTTCTCCCCAGCTTCTCAATCTTACTTCATGGTGCCACCACCTATGCAAGCCAGAACCAGGAGTTGCCCTTGACCGTTTCTGCTCACTTGCCCCCAGTCCAAACAAACATCAAATCCTCCTCCCACATGTTGCTGAATTCCAACCCCTCTCCACACCCCTACTGCCATCACCACCGTCCCACTCACCAGCACTACTTGTCATGGCCACAATCCATTTCCCGAGCAAACTTTAAAAAATCCAAGTCTGATCGTGTCACCCCCTTATATAACACCTTTTGACGACTGCCCATTGCTCTTAGGAAAACAAAACAAAGCCAAGCTCAGCGCTAACATTGCCTCCAAGGCCCTGCATTTCTTGGGCCCTGCCAAACTGTCCTGCATGATTTCAAGCAACTCTCCTCCCCCATCATGCCCTAGCTACTTGGTGATATCTCTGGGAAGCCCGCCAGACTCAGGTCCTGTACACAAGCTGTTTCCTTTGCCTGGAACATTGCCTTTGCTGGTCAGTGCTGATTCATCTTTTAAGATTAGGCTACACCTGGAAAAGCCTTCCAAGAAGGCCTCCTGGTCTAGGCTAGACTCTCCTCTAATTCTCCATTATAACAATTATAATTAAAATATTTTGTTTTGCTATGATTTTATAGCCTGTTTCTCTTGCATGTTCCATCTCAGGGTAAATGACTGTTGCATCTGCCTTGTTCCGCTGCTGTGCCCACAACATCTAGTACAGTGACTCACTCTTCACGTGCTAGATGACTGAATGAACGAGTGAATGCATGAGTCTGGGGATGGGGAGCAGGGAAGGCCTCATGGAGGAACTAGCATGCAGGAGAAGAGGTTATGTTTGGGACTTTTTTCTGTTGGTTAGTTAGTTAGTTTGTTTGTTTGTTTTCAGACGGAGTCTCGCTCTATTGCCCAGGCTAGAGTGCAGTAGCATGATCTTGGCTCACTGCAACCTCCACCTCCTGGGTTCAAGCAATTCTCCTGTCTCAGCCTCCCGAGTAGCTGGGACTACAGGCACACGCCACCACGCCCAGCTAATTTTTGTATTTTTATTAGAAATGGGATTTCACCATATTGGCCAGGCTGCTCTCGAACTCTTGACCTCCTGATCCTCCCGCCTCAGCCTCCCAAATTCTGGGATTACAGATGTGAGCCATTGTGCCCAGCTATGTTTGGGACTTTCAAGAGTCAACAGGCAACATGGAGCTCTGTGCAGTGTCAAAGGAGGAGACGAGCCCTGGCTTCAGAACGCCAGGCTTCTAATCTGAGCAGCACCACTCACAGCTGGCCTAGGTTCTTTTGTAGCCTCTGGTTTCAAACACAAATACTATGAAATGATTATAGCAAGAGGCAGAGGGTAAAGGCACCTGAAGAGCTACCATAATCAATGGACTAATCAACGGACTGAGATCTGCCTTGACTTGCAGCTCTGATCATCCAGGCTTCCTTTTCCTTCCAGAAAGTCATGGATCCAGCCCATCTCCATGACAACTGCCCTTCTGCCTGGTTTTTCTGCCTGGAAAGAATGGCTTCTCCATGCCTACCCCAGCCATCTCCACTTCTCTTCCCCTTCCACTCAGTATCCCCACCAGCTGTCTCTCCAATTCACTTTCCCACCACACCCTTGATGGATGGAACTGCATAATTGTGTGATGGTGGAAAGCTAATTTGTACTTCTGTGCTGGCAATGAAGTGTCTGGAGCTTTGCGGTTGACGTTGAGAAGCAGAGGGGATCCCCCACCCCATCTCTGGTTCTCCCTCAAACTCAAATCACAAGTTCTCCACTCTATCTGCAAGGGCCCAGGGACAGAGGGGCTGTAACATAACCCAAACCAAACAGCCACTCACAGAAAGTCATGGGAAGAAAAAAATCTTTCCAGTCTTGCAAAGACAAGCACCTGGTGGTTCTCTTTCTGTCTCTTGGTAAAGGTTGTTGGTTCAGTTTCCCTTTCCACCTCCTGCAGGGTCTTGTCAGCACCTGTTTTCTTGGGCACAGGTTGGGAGACAGTGTGGTGTTTCTCTTCCTCCCAAATTAAGGCACACTCAGACCAAAAAGCAAAGGGGAGGTGCCTCCCAAGGTTTTGCTGCTATCCATTTCTCGGTTTCAGAGGTCTCAAAACCCATACAACTTAGACACCTAAAGAGGATAGAGAGGAAAAAATATTTCTTTTCTTTTTATCTATTTTTTCCTTTGAGACTGACTCGCTCTGTTACCCAGGCTGGAATGCAGTGGCACGATCTCAGCTCACTGCAGCCTCCGCCTCCCGGGTTCAAGCGATTCTTGTGCCTCAGCCTCCTGAGAAGCTGGGATTACTGGCACCCGCCACCGCATGTCGCTAATTTTTGTATTTTAGTAGAGACAGGTTTTGCCATGTTGGCCAGGCTGGTCTCGAACTCTTGACCTCAGGCGATCCACCCACCTTGGCCTCCCAAAGTGTTGGGATTACAGGTGTGAGCCACTGCACCTAGCCGAAAAAATGTTTCTGAAAGAATATGTGTATGCGCACGCGTACACATGTGGCAGGGGGTGAGAGGGAGAGACTTGTATAATCAGAGGTTTAGTATTTGATATAATGGGAAAGAATAGACAGAATTAAAAGTAACCACCATTTACTGGATCTGTACGATATGCCAAACACATTGTGAAATGTTTTATGCACAATATTTCATTGAATTTTCAAAGCAACCCAGTGAGGCTAGAGAAATGTATGCGCCCATTTTACAGTTGAAGAAACAGGCTTACTGATACACGGCTCATGAGTGGGGCCAAGCTCCAGGACTGAGATCCTGATGCCCATTTTCTGAACCACTACTGGCTACTGCTTTCCAAGGGCTAGAGATGAGAAAAAAAAAGGAAATTGGTTTATGGTGTGGCAGAGGTCTTGCGATGAGACATAAAGAACTCTCTGACAATGAGGGCTGTTTGGTTGTAGTCAGAGTAATTAGGCTTGTTAGAGCTCTTCCTCTGAGGGCCTTTACATTTAAGATGAATGGATGCTTCTATGCCTGGATGGTTTGAAGGAAACGCTCTCTGTTCCCAGCACGGGGCTGGCCTGTTTGAACTAACTGACAGCCTCACTGGGGATACAGGATTGCCACACGCAAAACCGTTAGATAACAGGAGAAGACAGCGCAGGATGTGAGCCCCGAATGGGACTGGCAGAAAGTGAGGGCTACCGACAGGCAGAGGCTACTGCGGTTCAAAGCAAGGGCTTTGTGGTCAGGCAGGCAGACCTGTGTTGAGTCCCGGCTGGCTCTACTGCTTTTGTGACCTTGGGTACGTTGCCTAACCTCTCTAAGCTTTGGTTTCCTAGTCAGTAAAAAAAAGCCTAAGAATAGAACCTACTTTGGAGGGATGCCATGAAAATTAAATAAGATGATCCATGTAAAATGCTTGGCACAAAACCTGGACATAATCAGAATACAATGGGGGAGGAGCTGCTATAATAATGACTATTATTGGAGTCCAGAGGTAGAAGACAGCGCGCAGAACAGAGGGCTAGGTCGGTGGGGAGTCGAGAAAGTCTTCTTGGGAAACCTGAGTTTTGTCCTGCAGCTTGAAGAGGTGGTCAGATGAAATCAATAGGAAGGCATAGAGACGGAGGTAGGCAGGGCTCATGTAATGGAGTGAGATTTCAAATGCCCTATCACTTTCAAAGAAAAATCTGGTTTGATCTGTGGTTGAAGTAGAGAAGGAAGTTGACTATGGGGAAGAGGTGGGAAAGAGATGAGGTCATCCATCCTTGTTTCCAAACCCAAAATGTGAACAGAGACCAATCTCAGGGACCTAAACAAGAAATCCGACATCCAGGACTTCTTTGCCCACTTCTGGGCTGTTGTGAGAGGAGAAGGGGTAAGAGCCTGGGAAATGGCTGAGGGCAGAGCTGGTGGCGGATGGGGACAGGACCTGAAACAAGGGAAGTTAGGAAATGTGAGCGAGGCCCTTAATGACTGTGTGGGCTGACTCATGTGGGAGACCTAGCTTCAAGACTGCATGGAGATCCAGCATCCTGTCAGGCGGGAGGCCAATTTCAAGACCCTGGGCATCTCTAGTCTAAAGGGTTGCCAGCTAAGAGTGGGAGTCCCTAGGGGAACAATCCTTGTGCTAACCCAATTATTCCCTAACAGCCTGCCTTATCTCCCTGACATGAAGACGAAATCCTTAGGAGCCAGGTTCTCCAGGAAAGATGCTGCTTGCTTCAGACGCTCTATGCTTTTTTTTTTTTTTTTTTTTTTTTTTTTGTAGAGATGGAGTCTTCCTCTGTCACCCAGGCTGGAGTGCAGTGGCGCAATCCTTGCTCACTGCAACCTCTGCCTCCTGGGTTCAAGCAATTCTCCTACCCCCAGCCTTCTGAGTAGCTAGGATTACAGGCACACGCCGCCACACCCAGCTAATTTCTTTTGTATTACAGTGGAGATAGGGTTTTACCATGTTGCCCAGGTTGGTCTCGAACCCCTGAGCTCAGGCAATCCACCTGCCTCGGCCTCCCTCAAAGTGCTAGGATTACAGGCGTGAGCCACCGCGTCTGGCCCAGACACTCTATGCTTAAACATCCACCAAATACCCACTGTCAACTACTTATGTCCAGCATCATGTGGGCCTTGCCAAAAATGCTAACCCTCAGTTCTTTTCCCTAGAATCTGATTCCATGGGTTTAGAGATTTGGGGATCTATTTTCTAACAAGCATCCAGGTGATTCTTCAGGAAAGGCAAATTTGGAAAAGGCTGACTTGATAGTCTTTTAAATTCCCTTCAGTCCTAAATCTAGGC
This sequence comes from Trachypithecus francoisi, assembly GCF_009764315.1. Taxonomy (NCBI): domain Eukaryota; kingdom Metazoa; phylum Chordata; class Mammalia; order Primates; family Cercopithecidae; genus Trachypithecus; species Trachypithecus francoisi. The sequence continues at coordinate 108,556,948 of NW_022681473.1, forward strand.
AGCAGAGAGTGTGTAGCACGAAGGGCCCCCAGCTGATAGCAAGAGGCCGATTCTATCCGGACCCTGCAGTTCACATGGCCCTGTGCTGGGGAAGCCCTAGAAGGGAAGGAGGCTGCAGAGAAGGGAGTTTTCACCTATCAGCAATCAAGTTCCCAATAGAAGTGAAAATGGGAGTCAGGGAACAACTGGTTTTGAGCATCTTCCTGGGGCTTTTTCCCTTGCCTGGGACTGGCAGGACAGTGTAGGTCTGAGCAGCTTCCACTATACACAGGAGGACACTTAAGCCCAAAGAATTTTTAAAACGTGCCTAAATTCCACAACTAATCAGAGGACGCAGCAATCCAGATCTCCCGGTCTTCACCCTCTTCATTGTTAGGGTGCACCGCAGGGCACGCATGTTTCCTTGTGGCTTGTGGGAAAGCCACTGTCGTTGAGCGCCACTGTCCCGAGTCCCTGGAAATTCTCCCGAGTGACCTGGAATCTAACATTTCCCGGGATTTGCACAGTCTGTGATAGAGAGAAAGAATCGGGTGTGCGGTGGTGGGCAGGACTGAGGAAAGACGGTGAAAGCGGGAAGCACGGGAGCAGGACTGAAAAGGAAAGAGGCACAGGGGCTGGCTCACAAAACCTGAGGGCCGCGTCCCCATGGGTGACCTGACCCATCAAGGTCTAACACCTGGCGGTGGCAAAGCTGGGCGAGAACCCCTGATTCACCCTCCCAAGGTGGGGCAGGGAAAAGGCAGAGTGCGAAGCGAGATCTGATTTTGCAGAAGCTTTTTAGAAATTCGCTGTGTCAGAGAAACTGAAAGACCAAACAAAACCCCTAAAAATCCAAGCCCGATTATTTCATCCACGTGGCACAAGAGCAAGCCAAAAAAAAAAAAAAAAGTGTGGGGTGTAGGGCGGGGAAAGAGCCACCCGTCCCGCCCCTGCTGGAAGGAAAGGATTTGCCGGGAAAGCAAACTTCTGACACCGCCTGGGTCGCTGACTCCGCGCGGCAGGGAGGGAGGGAGATCGAGGAGGCCGCTCGCACAAAGCCGTGGAGCCGCGGCCCCCTCTCTCCGCCCCCTGCCCGGCCAACGCCGGAGCGCGGGGAGCAGCCGCGGGCCCTTTAAGGGCCGCGAGGTGCGCGGTCTCTTTAAGGCGGGTCCTAGTGGTTTCTGTTTTCTGAAGGAAGTGACGGGGGGTGGGATTGAATGAAAAGTGCAAAACACAGGCTCGCAGAGCCGGAGCCCGGGGCCGCGGAGCCGGGCCGGGGCAGCGTTGTCTCCGCCTCGGGGCCTCCGGGGGCGCGCTGCCGAGCGCTACCCACGTGCGTCCGTGCCACCTCGCGGGCGACCCCGCGGCCAAGGCCCCCGGCGGAGCGGCTCCCGAGCGCCACGAACTAGCCCCCAACTTTGGGCGAAGTTTGCCTGCGCCTCTCCCCGCCCCCACGCGGCGCGCCGGGGCCGCGGACTGCAGCGGCCCCCGGGGATGCGCCTTCCCGGGTTCCCCGGGCGCTCCCCGCGCTGCTGCTCCTGCTGCCGCTGCTCGCGCCGCTGCTGGGAACGGGTGCGCCGGCCGAGCTGCGGGTCCGCGTGCGGCTGCCGGACGGCCAGGTGACCGAGGAGAGCCTGCAGGCGGACAGCGACGCCGACAGCATCAGCCTAGAGCTGCGCAAGCCCGACGGCACCCTTGTCTCCTTCACCGCCGACTTCAAGAAGGTGAGGCGCTCTCACTCGCCGGGGTGGCACCTTCCAGCCTGAGCCCTCCGGGATCCCAGGCGCCCTCTTGCCTGCCCCTCTTGCCTGCAGAAGGGAAGAGGGGCCCACGAGGGAGACGCGGCTGGCCCAAGGTCACGCCGGGTTCTTCTCTACACCTCTTTGCCCATTCCCCAGCGCCCACCCCTTCATTCTTCCCAAAGAACCTCTCTGCTGCCCTTTCTCCCTCCTCCAGCGCTCCCAGAGCCCCCCAGGTGCTGACCCTCCTTCAGAACTACTACTAACGACTGGACTCCTTTCTTGGAGTCATTCCCCTGTGCTCTCTCGTGGGAAAGCCCTAGGCGAACTGTTCTCCCTGTGGGCTCTCAACTGTGGGTTCTCGCTGTGTGATCTAGAGCAAGCAAGTCTCTTTCCTCCTATAGGCCTGGCTTCTCACCCCTGTACAGGGCAATGAGGGGTCTGCGAAGCCTCCCAGCCCTGACATTTTGGAGTCCTTCTGTCACCTCTTCCTCTGTTTCACTTTTCTGGAGAGAGATGATTGCCCCTGGTCCCTTTCAAGCCGGGAGAAGCCCTGTCTCCTCTCTGGTCTGGAAGGCTGGGGCGCTTGCAGCAGGAGGATCCTGGAGAGAGACCCCAGCTGAGGCCCCCTCCCTCTGGGAGAAGTGCTGCCTTCACTCTGCCTGGCAGAGAAGCGAGCCAGCCCCCCTATTTTGGCCCAGATTAGGGTTAGGGAGTTAGAGACCAGCCCGCTCTGGGTGGGGGTGTGTGTGTGGGGTGTGTGTGGGGGGGGGGGGGTTGTGTGTGTGTGTGTATGTGTGTGTGTTGTGGAGGGAACAAGAAGGGCCTTGCACCCAGGGTGCTGGGGATTTATCAGGAAATGGGCCTGGGGATTTATCAGGAAATGGGCCTGGAAGGATGGTGAGTAACTAACAGTGACCCAGAGCAGGAAAACTGGAGGAAAAGAGGGTGGGTGAGTCTTAGGTATTCAAAAGGAGTGTTCTGTCTCCTTCCCCCAGCTAAAGAGAGGCCCTGTGAAGTTCTGTCCCTGGAGGAGTGCAGGGGTGAAGCAGATTAGATAGCTGGGGGAGCCCCGGGCCCGGAGGACCCTTGCTGAAGCTGCCTGTCTTTCTTCCCTCTTAGAGACAGGGTGCTTTAGAGGAGAGGTGGCAGAGTTTGGGGAGTCAGTTAGGGACCCAGCCAGATTGCCATAGTTAGCAGGGGTGGGGGGGTTAGGCTTGACCGATATGGTGGGGGGTTGGGGGGTGAGGTTTGACTGCTGATTGCCCCAGGGCCACTGAGTTGTCACTGACATTGGACTTAAGCAGGCAGGTGGGGGGCGGGGTAGTGAGCGTTCACAAATGGGAAGACTTTGTAGCCCATCCTTACTTAGCAGGCCTAAGCTAGGCACTCAGATGTAGATTGAGAGAGAGGGAAGCTGATAGGGTCGGCTTCGCCACCCTGCCTCCCCACCTAAACCTTAGGAGAACTTTATCAAGTGTGTTCTGTTCCTGAAAAATCTATGTTAGTGGCTGGATCCATCAGGAATCAGGGATTTAATCTTCTGTCCAAGCTCTTTGTCCTTGCAAGTTAGCCTCAGGCCAGGCTGTGAGCCTCCCACCCTCCTGCCCACTGGCCGTCTTCCTGTGGCGGCACTAGAACCCTGCAGAGAGACTTCCTTGGCTGTGGCCAGGACGGTGAAAGGCAATGGGTAGGACTGAGCTTTTATAGCCTTTAGCTACAGCTGGAAGGTTTTTATTGCTCTGACCTGAAGGGAGAGGCTAAGAAGTGCCCACGTAGCTGTGATGTGATGGCAGTAGTGGCTGATGGCAGGGGTGGGGTGCTGGGGATTGGAGGGAGGGTATGCTGGGCATCTGACTGCCCAGTGTGAAAATGCATTTGGAGATTGTGAGCGCCTCATTTGAATCCCTACGGTGGTTCAGACCTCCACCCAGGTTTCTGAAGTCTGATTTGCAGGTTAGCCTCTGACCCAGAAGCTACCATTTGACACCTGCCTCTGGCATCTCCAATTTCATCAGCAGGGGAGGGAATTGGGAGTGGAAGATACAGAAAGGAAACCAGCTTTCCCGAGTCCCTTTAACTCCAGGCTTCTCCACTGGCCTAGGATGGGGTGGAGTTGGAGAGTGCAGTGTGGGGAAGAATAGCCTTACCCTCACCCAGGCTACTCAGTCACTGCCTGCCCTGGCCACAGCAGCTTCTATGTCCGAATCCTTCTAGGGTGGGTCACCTCTCAGTTCTCAAGGCCTCGTGCCTCATAGTCTTTGGCAGATTTCCACAACAAAGTTCGGTCTAGAAGGAATGATTTTTCCTATAAGAAAAAGACTTGGGCTGGGTGTGGTGGCTCACATCTGCAATCCCAGGATTTGGGGAGAGTGAGGCAAGCATATCGCTTAAAACCGGGAATATGAAACCTTCAGGCCAAATGAGACCCCTGTCTCTACAAAAAATTAAAAAATTAACCGAGCACGCTGGTGTGTGCCTTGTAGTCCCAGCTATCCAAGGAGGCTGAGGCAGGAAAATCACTTGAGCCCAGGAGCTGAGGCTGCACTGAGCCGCAATTGTGCTACTGCACTCCAGCCTGGGAAGTCGTGCTTTTGTGTTTCTTGTACTAAACTCATTTGCAATGGTTTGGGGAAAGTCCTAATCTACTTGGGAAGAGTGACGTTTACCATTTGATCACTTTGGGGAAAAACAGTCTAGACTGAATGAGACAGACTTGGTTTACCACTTATTAGCAGGTTCACCCTGGGCAAGCTATTTGATCTCTCCAGGCCTTCGTTTCTTCATCTGTAAAACGGGGAAAATAATAGCACGTATCCCATGGTTAGTAGTGCCTATGACATACTCATACTGTGTTAAGTGCGCAAGACATAGGAGGCGTTAGCTTTGCTCATTGTGGCCCACACAGCATTTCAGCAAGGACCCTCTCTGCTAAGCTTGGACTCAAAGACATTGAACAACAGACCAAGGTCATACGGAAAAGCCAGTACTGAGCTTGGAGGAGCCTGGAGCTCTTCATTGTCACCTTCTCTTTGAAGTTCCAAAATTGCTGGCCAGCCCCTCAGAGTCCACCCAGGGCAGCAGTGAGCCTCACCTGTGTGGGATGGGACCAAGGCCTCTGTCTGATTCCCAACCCCATCCAGCCCCTTCTCTCCAGCCCTTCCCACCCCTGTTTGCCTCTACCCAAGTTAGAGTTCCGACAGTCTAACTCTTTCCCACACTACCACCCTGGACCTTGAGGCAATGAAGCAGTCACAGTCGTCAACTGGAGGACACATAGCCTGGAGCCCAGGTGAGGCTTGCAGACTCAGTAGCTTGGAGCTATCAAACGGCCATCATGCATTACTACAAGCCCTGCCCAGAGGCTGAGTGAAGGCCATTAGGCTGACTGAGCCACAGCTCTGAAAGAATGCCACAGCTCTGAAAGAATGCCACAGCTCAGTGGCTCCCAGCTTTGCTGCGCCTCACAATCACCTGGGGAGCTTTGAAAACTCCCAGTGCCTGGGCTGCATATCCTACCAGTGAAATCAGAATATCTCAGGATGGGAGTCAGGCAGCAGTTCTTTTTTTTTTCTTTTATTTGAAGAACCCGGGTGATGTAATCCCAGCACTTTAGGAGGCCCAGGCAGGCGGATCACAAAGTCAGGAGTTCGAGACCAGCCTGGCCAATATGGCAAAACCCCGTCTCTACTGAAAAATAAAAAAGAAAATAAATTAGCTGGACATGGTGGCGTGCACCTGTAGTCCCAGCTACTCGGGAGGCTGAGGCAGGAAAATCGCTTGAATCCAGGAGGCGTAGGTTGCAGTGAGCCAGGATTGCGCCACTGCACTCCAGTCTGGGTGACAAAAGAACCCAGATGATTCCAGTGTGCAGCAAAGTTTGGGAACCACTGGCACAATTGCTGTAGGGGAGGGGAGGGGGCCTGGAGAAGGAGCCAGGTTAGGTTAAATGAAGGTGGGGCCCAAACTCAGTCACATATTTGAAATCTGCCATCTTACCCACACTAATCCTAATGTGTTTTGAGTAGCACATATGCTTCGGGCCTAATGCTGTATGCCCTGGGTACACAAACTAATTCACAGTGCACCCTTGGTGGGCAGCACTCCCCTTTATACTCCACATCCTATGGGTGTAATTAGCCCTGGATGTACATAATCACTGGCATTTCTAATCACAGGCATGCCACCGTCCCCTGTCTGTAACCTGGCTGTTTGACAGCCCTCCTGGTCCACCTCCCGGAAGCTGGTATTCTTGCCAATTTCTCTTTCACCTCTGTCCCCAAGTCCAAGTGGCCAAAAGCTGGGAACAGGATGAGTCACGCTCCAGGCTGCCTGGCTTAGTGCTGACCAGATGGGGAGGGTGATGCTGACAGATAGGAAGGTCATGTGTGATGGCATCAGGGTGGTGGGCAGTGGGGGTCCCTTTCCCCTGCCAGCATCGGGGGGATAAGGAGACACAGACTCCAAAAAGTGTGGAAAGAGGGGATCCTGAAGGCCCATGGCTGGAGCCTTGGAGGGAATAAGCAAGATAAGAGGAACGTACAGCTCTACGGGTCAGCTCAGGGCCACTTTGAAGGGACGAGGACCCATGGAGGTTAGAAGCTTGAGCCCTACCCTGGGCACTGAAGAGTGAATGGGAGCCAGAGGAAGGGACAGTCCAGAGAATGCTAGAGTCCCGGTGCTGGGGGGCCTGGTCTGGGGGTAGGGGAGCAACAGGGGAAGCCTTGAGGTATAGTCAGTGAAGATATGGAATGTGCAGCCTCCACATCGCCACCCAGGAACGTTTATCCCAAGGAGATATCACAGCACGTAGATGTGGAACCGAGAAGCTTTCAGGGCCCAGTCTGCCTCTACCCTGTCTGCGTTAGCACCCTTAAGATTTGGCGTGGAGGCATCTGATGGATGGAAAGTCTCCTTGGGGAGGAGAAGGCAATGGAGGTGCTTTCAGGTAAGGCCCAGACTTTTCTGGAGCTCAGGGCATTTCCTCACAGGTATTTACAAGAAGTCGCCAGATGCAATGACCAGGCTCACTGACATGGGGCTCCTGGGTCTAAAACCTGTCCCTCCTCTGCGTGTGAGGAATTCCTCCTTAGATCAGGAATGGGCAGCCCCGCCTGAGGGTTCAGACCCCCTCCCTGGAATTTGGCCAGCATCTCCCACTCCTGAATGCTATGTCCAGGTGGAGTCCTAGCAAAAGATCCTGGTAGGCCATAAAGACTGCCACCTGGGATAATGGAGTATCCTGCTGGGAAGCGGGTGGGCAGAGTGAGTTAGTTCCCTCCCAGGCTTCCCAAGGCACAGAGAGGCAGGGGAGATACACTTAGGACAGACTCCTGTTCCACAGGCAGAGGGCCCAGCCTCGAAATGAGGATTGCATAGGGTCTGGAGATCACCCAGTGAGCAGTCCCTCACATCACACATGGCCTTATCTGATCCTCGCTGCCACAGACAGCAGGAGGCAGATGGTGCCTCTCTGTGTAGATGTGTGGGCTGAGGCCTGGAGCTCTCAAGTGAGGCTGACAAGATCAAGCAGCTGATAATCTGAGATTAGGACCCAGGGTTCCTTCTAGTGTATCCTGACTGCTTGTCTGCCGTGGTACCATGAGTGGGCTCTTTCCAGTAGGCTAAAGAACCCTGGGGAGGGAGATGGAGGGGAGGAGGTTGGAAAAAACCTTGGTGTAGGGGAACAAATCCACAGAGACCCTTGTTTGGGCAGACGTGGGCTGGACTACTTCCCCCATGCTCTTACCTCCAGTGGATGGAGTGTTGGCTACTTGGCCATGCCTGCAACTCCTCTCTACCCTGCATGGCCTCTTGGGGAGTTGGGTGAGGGTGATGGGTTTAGAAAATATCTCACCAAGGACAGGTGTGGTGGCTCATGCCTATAATCCCAGCATTTTGGGAGGCCAAGGCAGGTGGATTACTTGAGGCCAGGAGTTCGGGACCAGCCTGATCAACATGGTGAAACCCTGTCCCTACTAAAAATACAAAAATTAGCCAGGCATAGGGGGTTGTGCCTATAATTTCAGCTACTCTGGAGGCTGAGGCAGGAGAATCACTTGAACGGGAGAGACAGAGGTTGCAGTGAGCTGAGATCACGCCACTGCACTCCAGCCTGGGTAACAGAGTGAGACTCCGTCTCAAAGGAAAGAAAAGATCTCACAGACACTAGTGAGCACTGTGTACGTTTTTTCCTGCCACTTACCAGCTGTGTGACTTGGTAAGTCACTTAACCTCTCTGAGCCCCAGGCTCCTTGCCAGTACACCAGAGACAACAGTGTGATGCTCGGGGCTCGGAGTGCACAGTGACTGAGAGGCCCTTCACAGAACAGAGGCCCGCGTGGGCATGTGAGGAGCGAGGTGCCAGTGCCCGCAGGCCAGGAGATCCCTCTACCCCACCATTAAGCATGTTGCTGCAGCTGCTGCTTTTCTGCTGTACGGACCAAAGCATCACGAGGAGCTGACATCCTTGAAGTTGGCAAGTGTTGAAGTGGCTGCCACTAGGGATTCAGATAAAGGGCAGGGAGCACAGGAGGCGTCAGGGCTGCGAATGCGGGTGAGAGGGAAGCATGGAGCCCCGTCTTAGGAGCCCTGAGTCAGCGGCACAGTGGGGCGCAGTTGATCCACATAAAGCCTCACATTGTTCCCACGGCAGTCAGGACAGTGGTGACCTTTGGGATTCGGCTGACAGAGCACTGCTCTGGGGAGGGGCTAGGGGCAGGAGCACTGCTCTGGGTGAGTGGTTGTGCTAATGCCCCGTGACAAGCAGCCTCTGTCCAGGCCTAGCCCTGAGGGGATGCTGGCATCTCATCATGGGGCGGCCTAGGTCGCTGGGCACTGGCCTTGGGATTTGCGTGGCCTGGCTTTGGGTGGAATCCATCCATCCCGTTCCTGCTCGAGAAGCCTGGGCAGAGCAGCCAAGGTGCTTCGAGCTCTGCCGTGGGGCTAGGAAGGCACTGCTTCCTGGCTGGCTCTCTAGGCTAAACCCCCTCTCCCCTCCCCAGCTCAGCAAAGCCAGCCCCTTCTCTAACCATAAAGCAGCCCCAGCCAGGAGCAGAGGAATAAATATTTAGATTGGCTCAGCCTGGGCCCCAGAATCATGCTCTCTGGTGTGACAGGAAGGAGACCAAGATGGCAGAGGACACTCCCAGGAGAGAGCGCCAGCTGTCCAGGAGCAAGGGGGCTGGAAGAGTGGGGGGGGTGGGGCAAGTGGCTTTGTGTGGCCCTAGAGCGATGACCTGCAGCCTGGGCTGTGACCAGCACGGGACAGTGGTGGCTGGAAGCAGGGTGTGGAGGGAAGGAGCGGTCTGCTGCCCTGGCCCCCTTTGCCTTCCATTCCCTCGCAGGCGGGCCTCCTCCCAACCACCAGGGCTTTCTGGGGAGGGGCTGAGGAAGAGTGCCTGGAGAGTGGGGCCAGCCAGAGGCCGTGGTGGGAAGGCGGGGTGCCAGAGGAGACCCGGCAGGCTGGAGCGAGGTGATGACGTGCGGTGAGAGTGTGTGCCTGTGTGTGCACGCGTGTACACGTGTGAGTGTGTGTGTGTGCACATGTTATGAGAAGCGGTGTCAGGGAGGAGGCATGTGAGGAGAATCCCGCAAGTAAGGAGGGCGATGCAGGGTGTGTCCTGAGGCAGAGCATGAGTTGGGGGATTCAGAGGGTGGTGGACGTGGGGACTGTGGAGAGGGGTGTGATGAGAGGGTGAGGAGCCGCCTCTGCCAGGAACAGGGAGACTGTGAGGGAGGAGACAGGCCAGGATGCACGCCTGTGGAGGGAATGGGAATGTGGAACAGGAGCCACTGGGAGACCTTGCGGGAAGGAGACTGAGACCCAGTGTGTCTGTGAAAGAGGACGGCGTGCGCGAATGGGAAAGCCGTGTGAGCCTGTGCGTCCGTTCAGATTAGGCTCGGCCATGAGTAACATAAACCCCCAGGAACAGCGGCAGAGGCGGAGGCAAAACAGCCTGTTTCATTCTTCCCAATGTTATCTGAGTCTGGAAGCCAGTCAGGGCTGGTGTGACAGCCTCGCAATCCCCTGGGATCCGGGCAGGGGCTCCCTTCCCACCCTCAGTGCTGAGCACAGGATGTCTGCCCAGGGGTGCTCTTCCCAGAGTGGTGCTCTGCCATCTCTCAGCGCATTCACCTAGTGCAGCTGAACCAGAGCAGCCTTCCCTCTGGAGACACAGGTGGATCCGTCAGACAGCATGGCTGGGACAGGCACAGGGAGGAATTGAGTATCTGGACAAGGGCTACAGTGGGGAGCCTGGACAAGCATGAAGATCGCCGGACTCAGAGTCAGCAGGTCTGGGCTTCTGGCCCTGGCTCTGCCACTGTGTGACTCATGAAGGTTACTTCCCTGCTGGAACCTCACTGGGCTGTGAACTAGATGACCTCCTAAACCTTCTAGATGCCAAAATAGCAGCTGTAGCACTACCAGCCTGCAGGAGTCCAGCTACAGGCAAGGCCAAGAAGAAAGAGTGTCTGCACGTTGGAGGCCAGTGGGTTGATGGAGGCCCTGAACATTCATTCGTTCCTCCAGCTACTAAGCATTGAGCCCCAGCTGTGCAACAGACCCCGGGGCCACCACGTGAATAGGCTGGAGCCGCTGCTCGTGAGCCAGAGGCAGCTCACAGAGGACCTGGATGACTCACTGCCCGGGCAGAAGATGCTCCATGAGGACAGGGACCATCTGCCTGGGGCACTGAGATCCAAGGCATTCTCGCAACCTCAGGCAGAGTCTGATTCAGCTCCAAACCACAGGTCCCTCATGTCACCCCAGGCTCAAACCCACCGATGACTTCCAGGGAGGCACAAGAGGAAGCCTCCCACTCCTCAGCCTGGGTGCTCAGACCCTGCGTCCTGCTTGTGTCCTGGCCCCTTGCCAGCCTCATCAGCACTCACTATCCTCTCCCTCCTCCCCTAGTACATTCCCACCACTTTTGTCGGAGAACTCTTCCATGCTGTTGTGCATTCACCCTTCGTGTATTCCTTATCAGATGTTTATTGGGCACCTGCTGTGTTCCAGGGGGTAGGGATGCACTTCAAGAGACACTTTTCCAGGCTCAAGAAGTTGAGTCTGGAAAGAAAGACAAGTAAAGAGGTCAGCACAAACACAGTGGGAGCAGACAGTGGGATTCGTGCTCTAGAGGCAGTGCCTGGGATTGGCCAGCTCTGCAGAAGGGCTGGTGAGGGCAGCACTGGGAGGGCAGCCAGAGGAGGGTCGCTTGTGAGCTGTGCCCTGCTCACATGGCACAGCTGAGACAGCTGAGCACAGGGCATCCTGGCAGAGGAACCTGCTCACGGAAAGTCCTAGGGGTGACACAGCATCGCTCATTCTGGGAACGGCAAGCTCTTCAGTTCAGTGCATGGGAAGTGCAACAGTTGCTGTGAGCAGGGATCTGGGATGCCAGGCTCTGGGGGTAGGCTTTCTGGTGAGGACAAAGGGAGCCCTTGAAGAGCATTCGGCCGCTCAGGTGATAGTAGCATGGAGGGATGATTGGGTGGGGGTATTGGGAGGCTCACGCTTTGCTGTCTTCTGTAAACACCTCATTGCTGGAAAGCGCTCCATCCTTTAACTATCAAGGGCCACTGAGGCGTCCCTCACTGTGTGAAGTCTTCCCTCCTTCATGCCACCCCTAGCCCCAACCTTAAGGGGACAACAAGCAGTCCCTCATCCACCCTTTACCTCTATTGCACTTGCAGTAAACCTCAACCCCAGACCTATTGTGCGCTGACTTGAGTTGTCAGAAGTCAGCCTCCTCCACAATCCCTTGAAAGACAGGAATCTGTGTCTTGGTCAGGGCCACTCCCCTGCCAGGTGCTTGTGAAGGCCCTGCACCAGGTCATGCTAATCAGTGCTCTCCCACTGATTGGCTGATTGCTTGCAAGCCCCAGAGGAGTCACCTGACCTGTCTAGGCCGTAGGTACATCTAGAAGAGAAAAATCTTGGCTCCTGGGTCTTCAGGAGTGGAGTAGATTTCAGTCGGAGCAAGGCAGACATAGGGCCAGGAACTACAGCAACAAGAGAGAAACTGAAAGTTCAGCCCACTGTGTTCTGAAACCTTTCACTCATTTATTCCCTGTAACAGTCCCTCGAGGTAGGTACTGTCGTTTTACTCATCTCACCAATGTGGAAACTATGGTACAGAGAGGTTAAGTAAATCCCCTCAAGGTTATGTGGCCAGCAAAGGCAAAGCCAGGATCTGAACATGGGTTAACACTGGCTCCAGAGCCTTTGTTCATAAATTCTGTGCTATCCTAGAGCTTACCTACTCCTTACTTACAACTACAGAGGAGGACTCTAGCAAACACTATTTCCCCAGGGTACTTGCCACACCCTCTGGGTGGTCCTGGTTGTGGTATGCTTCAGTTCTTCCAGGTAGGCTGGAGGTTGCTGGAAGCTTGTGGGAGAAGGAGCCTTATAACAACCTCCCATCTTGGGGGCCCTTGCCTGGGTCCTGAGCCTCAGAAGCCTGCCTGCCGCCCCTGTCGTGGGCTCTTCCCCAGCTCAGCATCTGCTTTAGGCGATAGGCCACATGAAATGCATCATCCCAACAGATTCCTGGGCAAGGAGGAAGGCTGGGAGCCAGGCTTCCGCCTGGCCTGGGCTTAGCATCTGAGGGGACTGTCACCCTTCCCTGTGAATGTTAGAGGAAGCGGGGGGTCCAGAACCTTGCTGGGGAGTCTGAGGTGCGAGGAGTGGAAAGTGGGAGGGACGCTGGTCAGGATGATGGAGCCCTGTTACCAAATAGACCCAGGAAGTAGGGCTGCCTGCTCCCTCTCAGGGATCAGCAAGTAAAATGTGCTTTTCTGGGGAAACAGGACAAAAGGGCCAGGCGCGGCAGCTCCCACCTGTAATCCCAGCACTTTGGGAGGCTGAAGTGGGCGGATCACCTGAGGTCAGGAGTTTGATACCAGCCTGGGCAACCTGGTAAAACCCCATCTCTACAAAATACAAAGAGTAGCCGGGCATGGTGGCACATGCCTATAATCCCAGCTACTCCAGAGGCTGAGGCAGGAGAATTGCTTGAGCCTGGGAGGCGGAAGTTGCAGTGAGCTGAGATTGCACCACGGCACTCTAGCCTGGGTGATGGAATGAGACTCCGTCTCAAAAAAAAAAGAAGACGAAGGAGAGACTGGAGATTTTGGGGTTTAAAAAGTCCTGGCAGGGGCCAGGCGCAGTGGCTCAAGCCTGTAATACCAACACTTTTGGAGGCTGAGGCGGGTGGATCACAAGGTCAGGAGATCGAGACTATCCTGGCCAACATGGAGAAACCCTGTCTCTACTAAAAATGCAAAAATTAGCTGGGCGTGGCGCGCACGCCTGTAGTCCCAGCTACTCAGGAGGCTGAGGCAGGAGAATCGCTTGAACCCAGGAGGTGGAGGTTGCAGTGATCCAAGATCACACCATTGCACTCCACCCTGGCAACAAAGTGAGACTCTGTCTCAAAAAAAAAAAAAAAGAAGAAGTCCCGGCAGGGCAGGCAGGTGGGTTAGAAGGGTGTTCCTGCCTCCTCTTCTCCTCTTACTTATGTCATGCTGTTTGGTAGTTGCAAGAACCACGAGCCAGAGCTGCCACATTCCCAAGGCAGGTGTGCTGACTTAAGGCAGGCTGCCACCAGATGGGCATGGTGGGAAGCGGGTCCTAATCCCACCTCTGCTGCTGGCCGGCCCAGGCATCAAGGGCAGACCCCACAACCTCTGTGTGCCCAAGTTCCAGTTTCTTTAGCTGAGCATCAAGGAGATGAGACTAGCTGATCCAAGAGGCAATTATGCATTCTGGTTAAGAGAGCTCAGGCTTTGAAGTTAGACTGTCTGGGTTGAGATCCTGGCTATGTTTCCTCTTAGTCCATGACCTTGAGCAGGTTACCCAATCCAAGCTCGGTAACAATCATAGCTCCTACCGCCTGTTGTAAGGATTTTAAAGAGGATCATACATCCTTTTGACCCATGGAAACAATGTTTTTTCTCTTCTAGTTATAAAGTTCAATAACTCTTTTTCCTATACAAATAGGAGATACAGAGGAAATTCTCTCAGTGAGAAATTATCATTCCCTTTCTGCACCCCCAGTCACTTCCCATTTTGACAGCATTTTGTTATTGTCATTGATGACATTATTCATATAGAAGCAGTGAAAAAGCTCAGATAGATTTCTTTCATCCTCTAGTCTGGTCTGAAAGTTCAAACACCTTCTCTTGCCAACGGTAGTCAGGTGATGTCACCAAGCAAAGAGACCCCTGAGCAGCCCTGAGACTTCTGGGTATTTGATGCACCTGCGGTATTGGAGAAGACGCTGTGAATATCCAAATATCAGACTCTCCAAAGGGTCAGAGCTGAAAATACCGGGGAAGTGGTTTTTGGATCCTTCCCGGGGGATCCTGCCAGGGACATGGCCTGGCTTAAGCTCTAGCAGGGGAAGTCTGGTATCAAGTCTCACCTGGCAGGAATTGAGCCCAGAATGGAATATGCTACAGGCAGAGCAGCCTCCCATCTCTCCTCAGCCGGCCTGAGTGAGGGGAAGATCAGATAGCCTAGGCTGGCAGGACAAGGAGATTGCAGCATCATGACCAAGAAGGGATTTCCTGTTGAGAGGAAGCAGGGGTTAAGCTGAGCTCTGATTCACCTTCTTCACAAGTCTCTGGGATCATAAGGAACCTAATGGAACCTTCTTCAACAGCTGAGCCTCAGTTTCCCTTTCTGGAAAACCTCCCCTTGTACTTCCACACCTCATTGTTCCAGAGATCATTTACAATAAAAGGAAGTAAGAGAGACTTCTGTGTAGAGTTGAGGGACTGCAGAAGTACGTAGGCGGCATTTATGAGATGACATGCACTCGTTTGTTGCAGACCACCTACGAGGCTTGCTGGTCACCCACAAGAGTAATCCTAGCTAGCACTTACCCCATGTGAGAACCTTCCAGATAACTTACCTAGTCCTCACCACAACCCTGTCACATAACTGGGATCATCCCCATTTTACACATCAGAGAAATTAGGGGAAAGCCTGGAGGACTCACTAATACATTGCAGCTTTGGGGCAGAGCTGTGAGTCTCTTACTGCCTGTATTGGACTCCAAGGGGGCCACTCGGACCCTGTTGCTGAGACACTTCTGTTCTTGTGGGTGTACAGCAAGCACTCAGTGAATATGTGGTGGGGGCGGGGGCCCGGGCATTAATAGATGATCTGCGGAGCTATCATTCTAAGTCTCAGTACAGAGCCACAGGGGTTCCCAGCAGAGAATGGTCACTGAGGCCAGGGTGCCCCCACCACAGGAGGGTCTTGACAGATGTAGACCACTTCTGACTGGGGCCCACTAACTTCTCACTGGGAGCAGAGTTAATCAAGTCCCAGAGATGGGTAAGAAGGCAAGGAGCCGCTTCTCATGTGGTGAGTGGTGCAGGTGGGCAGTGTACAGGGCTCCAGCAGCCAGATAGGGAAGGGGGCCCCAGCCCACCCTACAGCTCTCCTGCCTCCATCCTCCTGCAGACCCCCCATTCACACAGTGAGTCAGTAACAGGAAGGAGCCCTTGGACTGCGGCAATGCCATTAGCGACCCCATGGGGGAAAGGGGAAGTGGGGAGGGAAAGGAAGAGGCGAGGCATCCTAGCTCCCTCAGGCCGGAAGGCTGAAATAGCTGCAGCCAGCCTCCCACTCTGCCCTCACCCCGTCCTGGCCCCACCACCCCACTCACTCAGAGGTCAGTGGCCAGGAGCGTGGCTGATCAGAAGCACCAGGGGCATCTTGAGACCTCTCCCCAAATCTACTGAATAAAAATGACTACGATTTCTAGCCATTAGAACTACAAAGAAAAAAAAAAGTCAGAGAGAGGAACTCTGGAGTCGGTACTGGAAAAGTGCAGCCCTCCTCCATGATGCCCTGGTCAGGTGGCTGTAGAGGCCCTGGCCCACCCTGATCAGGGTGACGTTAAGGGGTTCCGCCGAGGGGAGTCATCAGCTGAGAAAAACTCTAGTGGTTCACTTTGTCAATTTTCCAAGAGGCTTTGGAACATTTAGGGTGTGTTCTTTCTTTTAAGTCACGGGTTTAAATGGAAAAGATAAAAATTCCTAGACCAGCAGGAGGGAGGTGTCTGTTGCCGGGCAGTGTCCAGGCGTCCTCCCAGGGACCAAGCTGAGCACCCGGTGGGCCGGTGGGGAGCTCCTGCACCCTCCAGCTGCTCCCATCCTCCTGCCCTTCTTCAGGATGTGAAGATCTTCCGGGCCCTGATCCTGGGGGAGCTGGAGAAGGGGCAGAGTCAGTTCCAGGCCCTCTGCTTTGTCACCCAGCTGCAGCACAATGAGATCATCCCCAGTGAGGCCATGGCCAAGCTCCGGCAGGTGAGTCCCCTACCAGGCCTGCCTGGCCCAGATACCGACCCGCAGACCCGACCCCTGCAGCCGGCCTGGCTCTAAGCCCTGATCCCCCAACCTTAGCTTCCCACCCAGCTCCTCATCTTCACACTGTTCCTAGACCCACTGCCCTTGACCCGCCCTCATCCCTGGTACCCCATTCACTCTAGAGTCCTGAGCCCCTGATTTTGCCCCAGGCCAAACCTGACCCT
Source organism: Trachypithecus francoisi (assembly GCF_009764315.1). Lineage (NCBI taxonomy): Eukaryota > Metazoa > Chordata > Mammalia > Primates > Cercopithecidae > Trachypithecus > Trachypithecus francoisi. The sequence goes on from NW_022681473.1 coordinate 108,573,218, forward strand.
AGAGCTGCAGATCGCTAACTGAACCCCAGCTCTCAGATTTCTCCCGTCTGGTTCCAGCACCTCCCTGTGTGTGACAGGCTAAGGGCTTGGGCTCTGAGGCCAGATCAGGCATCACATCTCCTCCGTCACTCATTAGTTGGGTGTGACATTGGACAAGTTACTTTCAAAGCCACAATTTTCTCATTGAGAAAATGGGTTATGGGCGAATTCAGTGAGCTAACGTATGTAAAGTGTTCAAGACCCTCAAAGCTACCGGCCTGCTCATGCTGTCTTCTTAGACCCAGGGCCTTGCCCCAGCCTCATCTAAGTTCCCTGGCCTGTCCAGCAGAGCCTGCCCTGGGCGCCTCCTCGCCCCTGCCCTTTGCCTGCTTTCCCAAAGGGACTTGGTTCCCTGGATGTTGGAAATTCCAGAGGTCATATGCCCTGCATGGCTTGCCTGGCCTACTCACCTCCACCTCCCATCTACACCTCAGCATTCTCCATCAGGCCCCAGAGGTCAGCCTAGCAGCCAGCACATAGTTTGAGAAGTGTCCATTCTGGATAGAAGCTGAGAAGGCCCGACTGTACTCCAGGCATCAGTCTCACTGCCAGTTGGAGAGGGGCAGGGCTGCCACCCTGCAGAAGGCGCCAGTGTTCTAAAGGCAGTCAGCCTGGGTTTGCCTGACTCTGGAGGGTCAGGGGAAGACGGGCAGGGAGCACTCTGAAGCCAGGTAGGAGTGGCTTCTCTCCCACACACAGAAAAATCCCCGGGCAGTGCGGCAGGCGGAAGAGGTTCGGGGTCTGGAGCATCTGCACATGGATGTCGCTGTCAACTTCAGCCAGGGGACCCTGCTGAGCCCCCATCTCCACAACGTGTGTGCTGAGGCCGTGGATGCCATCTTCACCCGCCAGGAGGACGTCCGGTTCTGGCTGGAGCAAGGTCAGCTGGGAGCTGGGCATGACCCGCTGCTGGGTGGAGGGAAGGGGATGGGGAGACAGCACAGAGCAGTGGAGGAGGGCAGGGGCATCATTAGCCGAGTCTCATCATTAGCCTTTGCTTTGTTCAGGAGACATTTACTGACCACCTACAGAGATATACTGACACAGGAATCAGAGATGTAGACACTCAGTTCCTGTCCCCCAGCAGGGTAGATCTGCACAGAGTTAAGTGTGATAGAGTACCATGATAGCTACAGGCGTTCAGGGAGGGACCCCCAAACCAGGCTGCAGTTGGTCTGGGAAGGCTTACTGGAGGAAGTGGCGCCTGTGTGAATATTCAGTGAGAAGATTCAGTCAGAGGAAAGGGCCCTGCTCCAGGCAGGGCACACAGACTCTGCTAGGCCCTGTGGAGGGAGATTCCCAGGTACTTCCCCTCATCCCTGCCCTTAGGACACAGAGATGGGACCTTCTGTCATGGGAGTGGGGCACAAGGACACCCTGCCCCCCTCCACTGCCACTTCTAAGAAATCAGCTTTGGGCCTTCCCTGTTGCCAGCATCTCTGCCCCAAGCTCCTTGGGAGCTCCCCTCCGTGCTGTGTGGTGCCTGCCTTCCTGACCTCTGTGACTTCAGCGCTGGCCCCTCTCTGGGTACCTTTCCCAGGACAGCCCTCAGGTCCTCTGTGTGGAGGGAGAGGGAAATGGCCCCATTCCAACTCCAGGCCCTTGTGCCTTCTGCCAGCCAGCTGAGCACTGGAGAAATGCCTGCTCCTCCCAGGGCAGGCCCAAATTTAGAAATGTCCAGCTGAGCTGTGGTCTTGCCCTCCACACACGTACACCCTCTCCCATGGCCTGCACCCCAGACTACGCCGCAAGCTTGATGTAAGCATCCCCTAGAAGCTGGCCGCTCCCATACAGCCCCTGAGCCTAACCAGGGCCGGTCCCTTGCATCTCCCCCCAGCGCCCCTCATATGAACACTTTCCCGTTTGCCCCGAGCCCCGGCCACCCTGATCTGACCTGCCCTCTGTGGGTGTGCTTTGCTGGCCCTTCTCTGACTAGCCCTACTTAGATGTCACTTTTTTGTTTTTGAGACGGAGTCTTGCCGTTGTCGCCTGGGCTAGAGTGCAATGGCATGACCTCGTCTCACTGCAACCTCCACCTCTCGGATTCCAGCAATTCTCCTGCCTCAGACTCCAGAGTAGCTGAGATAATAGGCACCTGCCACCACACCCAGCTCATTTTTGTGTTTTTAGTAGAAACGAGATTTCACCATGTTGGCCAGGCTGGTCTCAAACTCCTGGCCTCAGGTGATCCACCAGCCTTGGACTCCTGAAGTGCTGGGATTATAGGCATGAGCCACTGTGCCCTGCCAGATGTTACCTTTTTTAAGAAGCCTTCCTTGACTTCCAACCCCGTCTCCCCATGCCTCTATCTCGGCACACTCCAGTATCGTGATTTTTTTAAAGCACTGTGTGGCCGCGTGGAGGCCTTGAGACCTTGGCCAGATCATTAAACTTCTCTGGGTTGATGTTCTCGTCAGTAAAACAGGGATGACAATACTTAGCCCGTGGGGTGATAGATGGAGGTACTGTAAGTAGAGCCCCTGGCACACAGTTGATGCCGTAGAGGAGATTGATTCCCATTTAATGTTTCTCCAGTGAGCCCAGCAAGGAGGAGGCTAGTGCCCAGATCTTACCTCTGTGTCCCATGGCAGGCTTGGAAATGGAGGTGTCTGTAAGTGCCTGTTGGATGACAGAGGAGACCAAGTGGGGAATGTCAGCGGCCTCTGGCTAGGGGAGCTCCTTCCCTCCCTCCCTCCCTGATCCTTGCCTCTCTCCCCCAGGTGTGGACAGTTCTGTGTTTGAGGCTCTGCCCAAGGCCTCAGAGCAGGCGGAGCTGCCTCGCTGTGGGCAGGTGGGAGATCGCGGGAAGCCCTGTGTCTGCCACTATGGCCTGAGCCTGGCCTGGTACCCCTGCATGCTCAAGTACTGCCACAGCCGTGACCGGCCCACACCCTACAAGTGTGGCATCCGCAGCTGCCAGAAGAGCTACAGCTTCGACTTCTACGTGCCCCAGAGACAGCTGTGTCTCTGGGATGAGGACCCCTAGCCAGGCTAGGGTGGGAAGGACCTGGGGGGTGGCTGCTCTGGGCCCACTGCTCTTCACCAGCCACTAGAGGGGGTGGCAACCCCCACCTGAGGCCTTATTTCCCTCCCTCCCCACTCCCCTGGCCCTGGAGCCTGGACCCCTCTGGCCCCATCTCACATGACTGTGAAAGGGGTGTGGCATGGCAGGGGGGTCTCATGCAGGCATCCCCGCTCCCACCCTGTGCCTTCCTTATGGGCAGAGAGGGAGAGAGGAGCTCCCCAGGCCTGCACCCCCTCCCTCCTGCGTCTCCCCTGGAGTGTTCACTTGCAAGCCACCAAAATGTGATGGCCTGTGGTTCTTCTGTTGAGCTCCTTAAAAGTGTAGACCCTAAAAGGAGTCTATACCCGGACACCCACCTCCCCAGACACAACTCCCCTCCCCATGCACACATCTGGAAGGAGCTGGCCCCTCAGTCCCTTCCTACTCCCCAACATGGGGCTCACTGTCCCCAAAGAAGGAGGTGTTGGGGACCCACGATGCAGCCCCTGTCCCGGATTACAGCAAGTTCTCATTTCTGGCTCCAAGGCTGCCTGTGGGGCGAGTGGAGACCTCCCGCCACTGAGACAGACTGCGGACCACGAGTGCCTTCCCCAGACACCTGGACATTGCCTCCCAGAGCAGGCCCCAGCTCTTTCCCTCTCTACACAGAAATATTTTTGTAAGGTTCTGGGGCAGGGAGGGAGCATGAAGTACGAGGAAAACTTGAATTCCAGATTTTTAATGCAAAGTATTTATCATTTCTACCAGAAATAAACATTTTAAGTTTTTATTTGACAAGACCCAGAGTTTGGAGAAAACTTTTGGCCAATGCTGCCACCTGGTGTCAGAAGTGTCCCCACACCCTGGCAGTGGCCTATCTTAACAACAACTTCTAAAGCACCTACTGTGTGCTCAGCCATTTGAGGAAGGAAGGAGGAGAAGGAAGATATTAGTAGAGGATGAGATAAAACTTCTGCACCCAAGACAAGGAGACAGACATAGCTGCAACCATAGTAAGCCAGTCAGAAATAGCCAGCGCAAAGGCAAGAGATGGGATGGAGATTGGAACCCCGCTTCAGATCCGGGCTTAGCTACTTACCTGCTGTGCAGCCATGGGTCAAGTTGCTTGACCTTTCTGTGCCTCCACTCCCTTAGCTATGAAAGGAGCTTACTTAAGAGACCGAAGTAAATTATTTCATGTCAAGCATCTAGCACATAGTGTTCACTGTTAACCATTCTTAGTATCTACTATTAGTGAAAAAAAGCAGACATTTCTGCAGCTATAAGCCTGACGCAGTGAAATCAGACATCTGGAAGGCTCTTCACTTCCAAAGTATCTTTCAACATGAAGAGGCTGTAATAGGAAGTGCCGGGCAGGGTACTGGATGGTTCCAGACGAGGGATGTGCAGGCTGCATGTATTGGGAAAGGCTTTCTGGAAGAGTTGGGGTGTGAGTTGAGGCTGGAAGATGGTAACGATTTGGTGAGGTGGAGGCAGGAGTGTTTTAGGGGCTGGGAGAGTCTCATGGGTTCCCCAGGGACTCAACTTTCTTGGGGAAAAGATGGGGAGAGTCAGATCCTTCCTCAAAGGCCTTGGAGAGGGAAGGGGTTTGCAGGGGGGGTCCCCTTTGCTCTGCTCCCAGAACTCCCAGAACAGGCTGCAACTGCCCCTACGTGCAGGCCAGAGGGTTGAGGGAGCTGGGTTTGCTGGGCCTTGGTTAAGCTGAGGGTCCGCAGGGAGATAACGTTTTCAGGTGAGCACGCCTCCCTTCTGAACCTGTTTTCAAGGACTAGCTCAGCCTTGCTGGGGGATGGGGAGGGAGCTGTCCCATTGGTCATGCCCCCAGGCTTTTTTCTCCTTCCCTTTCTGCCAGGGCCCCCATCCCAAGCCCCAGCCACTGCTCCAGGCAGGCGAGGGATACTTGGAGAAGGCCCCTGCTACCTCCTGTGTGCCTTTTTTGATGGAAGGGATGTCCCCAAATCAGTATGCCTTCTCTTCTGATTTCCAAGTCACCAAAAATAATGCTTTTTTAAAAAGCAATGTCAAAAAAACCACCATCACTACAGATGTCAGCTGCCTTGGGCTCCTTCTTAGTCTCAGGGGATGGGGATGAGAAGATTCCCTGAGACTTTGGACTGACCTTACACTCTGCAAAGTAGACGCCTCCCACAGGGCCACATCCAAGGGCTGGAGTCCACCATTCCAAAGCGCTCGCCCAGCCGCCTCAGCCCCACTGTCACAGCGCCTGAAATCCTGCCATGACAGTCACTTCTTTGCTGAAAAGCAAATTTGAGTGTGCATCAGAATCACTTAGGAGCTTGTTGAAATCGATGTCGGTGGTCAGCTGTTTGGGAAACACTGAGATAAGACTTCCCCATCGCAGGAGGCCTTTGTGGCGTGTAAAACACCTGGGAGAGGTAATATCAGTGCTCGTTTCTCTGCGGACTTTAGGGTTTACAAAGTGCCTTCATATAAATTAGGCCATTGGCTCCTTGCAGCGATTCTATAACATTTTATAGATGTGGCTCCCTTATAAAATTGTGCGACCGGCCCAAGTTCAAGTCCAGACATCTTGTTAGAACAGGACTGGGATCCAACCCCTGTCCTTCTTACTCCACACCCTCTCCCAACCCAAATGGCTTTATGAGGTTGGCCAGCCAGAACCTCAGAGAGCACAGCTCACCTACAGGAGGGGGACCTGGGCCTCAGTGGGCCGGGAAGGAGTGTGGAGTGTGGAGCACCGGCTAGGCCAGTCTCTGTAGTAGCAATCACTGAACGTGTGGTGGGCAGGGGGTGGTGGGGAGAGTGTCCAAAGCTTCCCTGGGACCAGAGTTGGCAGGAAGAAGCTCCTGGTTTCCCGTTGCCAGGGTAAGCAAAGCACCCTCAGGGAGGCCAGAAACCCAGCCCTCACTGGTGCTGCTGCAAGCCGGGAGGATGAGTTGTTCCTGGCTCCCTGGACAACCTCACCCAGGCTGGGCTTGGACCTCACTGTGGACTTCCTATGGGTTTTCTTCAGGCATCTCTCCCTTCAGGCTTGTTAGCCAAGGGAGGCCTTCAGTGGGGGAACTGTGGGCCACAGCTGGGGGACCCCAGGGTCTTTATTGGACCTGGCTCTGGTGGATGAGGGGACAAGGACTCCGGCAGAAAGGAGGGCAAGGTGCCACTCTCAAGAACCAAAGGCTTGAGGCCAGCGTTGTATGTGAGGAGCATGGGCACCCGCCAGGGCCCAGCTCTGCGTGACCGTGGGTGGGTCACACACATCCCATAAGAGAGAGAGTCTCACTCGGTTATCTCTGAGGCCTTCCCCGACACGGGCGTTCCATGTCCCATCACCTAACATTCTCCCAAATAGTCTATTGGCAGTTCGGCTACTGATGGAAAATCGAATTATTTACTGTGACTTGCTCTTACAAGCCAGGCTGTAGGCAGGAATAGAAAAAACCAGGCAACTGACTAATCCCAGCACGTTGGGAGGCCGAGGCGGGTGGATCACCTGAGGTCAGAAGTTCAAGACCAGCCTGACTGGCATGGCGAAACCCCGTCTCTACTAAAAATACAAAAATTAGCCGGCGTGGTGGTGGGTGCCTGTAATCCCAGCTACTCAAGAGGCTGAGGCAGGAGAATTGCTTGAATCCGGGAGGCGGAAGCTGCAGTGAGCCAAGATCGGACCACTGCACTCCAGCCTGGGTGATGGAGCAAGACGCAATCTCAAAAAGAAAAGAAAAGAAAAAGCAGGTAACTGGAATGTCAGTGTCACAGGCATGAACACTGTAGATGCTGCAACTGGAATGTCTCTGTCACAGGCATGAACATTGTAGATACTGTCAGATCACCCTACAGATGGCACTGTTCCAGTTTACACACTTAACTAGCAATGTCTGAACATTCCCATTCTCTCACATTCCTGTGGTATCAGCCAGGGGTCTCCAGAGAAACAGAACCAGTAAGATACACACACAGAGAAAGATTTATTTTAAGGAATTAGCTTGCTGGATGTTGGGGTCTGGCAAGCTCAAAATCCTAACAAACTAGCAGTCTGGCAGCTGAGGCAAAAGTTAATGTTGTGGCCAGCCTGGAGTCCAAAATTTGTAGCGCAGGGCAGCAGGCTGGAAACTCAGGTGGGATTCCTGTCTTATAGTCTCAAGGTAGAATGCCTTCTTCAGTAAACCTCCATTTTCGCTCTTTAGGCCTTCAGCTGATTGGATGAGGACCACCCACAATACAGGGGTGATCGTTTACTTAAAGTCAGCTGATTATGAAGGTTGTCATGTCTATAAAATACCTTCACAGCAACGTCTAGGCTAATGTTTGACAAGACAGCTGGGTATGAGAGCCTGGCCAAATTGGCACATAAAATGAATCATCACACCTGCCATCGCTTGGGATTGTCATAAAATGTTCGCTGTTTGACCAGTGAGAAACACGACAGCATTCCAGGGCTTATTCTCAGTATCAGCTATTGGCCGTAGCCAGGTGACAGCTGAGCTGGTCGTTCCCCTCCACCCTCCTCTGCCCTCACCTGGGATCCCTCACCCTCTGGTTTCAGCCGATGAGAAGCACTGCAGATGGGAGCACAGGACAGCAGTGGGGCGTCAGTTCCCCACTCCTCACTGCCTCAGCACCACACCTGTGGCACTGGCTTCATTCCTCCAAGGCTCCAGATCTTGCGGGGCTCCCATGCCACTGTCTCCTCCTGTTGCCTCTTCTGCGCTCACTTCGCCGTGCCGCTCCTCTCTGGGTGCTGGTTCCCTTAAGCCTACTGGCATCTCTGTCAATAACACCTTCGTTAGAGGCACTCCAAGTTAAGTTGGTTCTGTTTTCCTGCAGAGACCCTGACTGATAACCACAGTGGCCCCAGCTGGGGACCTGGAAGGTTCAGTGGTAGAAGGGAAGAGGGTAAAAGTGGGTGGAAAATGCAGGCTCACTTGGTGGGGATTCAGTGCAGACCTCCATGGAGAAGGGTCGGACCTCAGGGGCTCTCAGTGGAGCCAGGGAAAGGCAGTCACAAGGGTGGTGTCCACATCCCCCTTGGGGGCGACTATCTCACCAGCCCTGCTTCCTGTGACAAGGTCCTGATTCCCAAGAAGGGAGAGGCAGGATGAGAGGCATCTCCCTCCCCTCCTACATCACAGAAAGCAGAAGCCTTGAGAGGAGAAGCCTCTTCACCACTCCCTGACCTGCACTGGCACCCACCTTCCCAGTTCCCCTCCTGTCCTGAGGGTGGCATGTCTTTTCTCCCAACTCCTCCGGACCTCCCTCTCTGGGGGAATGATACCCTCTTCCTCCAGCATTGCTCCCTTTCCTGCTTCCTTCCCAGTGGCCCTGGAGAATTCACATTCTTTTTCATCTCAAGAGCAAAATAAAAAACACCTCAAAACCAGGTCCCTCTTCACCTCTGCCCTATTTCTCCCTGCTCCTTCACAGACCAACTTTTGCCAGCATCCTCCTCCCCAGCACTTTCCAACCTTGGAATCGCTACTCAAGGCTACGCAGCAATCAGCTAGGATGTGTATCACACGTCATCTGTTACTGAAATGGTTGAACTATTTTCACCAAAGTCAGGGCAGATTCCAGGTCCTTCCCATGTGAATATCACCCCTCTTGTGGCTCCTGCTTTTTGCGCCTCTCACACTCAGTCCTTGTCTATACTAAATGGGACTCGGCAAATGCTCCACGCCCCCTCCTGGGATATGCTGTTTGTTCCCTTTTGCTTTCTCCCTCTTAGCTGGGGATCGCAGCTTAGATGTCTCTTCCTCCAAGAAGCCTTTCCCGATGTGCCCAGATGTGGGGAAGATGTGCCCCATGGCAGGTTCCCCTCACACACTGTGCTTTCCTTCTAGAGCACATGCCACAGGATGAGGGACCTGCCTGCTCACTGGTCCACAAGCATCAATGACTGTGGGCGTCCTGAAGGTAGGGACAGTGTCTGTTACATTCCCAGCTCCTAGCCCCATGCAGCTCCAGTGGGTCCCTGACACAGCTGTAAATGGATGAATGGCCACTGATCCCACGGGGATCACTGCAAAGGGCAGTGCAGGAGGTAGGACATTTTGACTGGCAGAGATGTCCAGCAACAGGACGGACAGCCCAACAAGCCAGGAGCACCTGTCACTGCGTTGACTGAGTAGAAACAACCAAGCTGGCTGACTCCAACTGGGGTTCTGGGCTGAGGTCTGGTCTTTGATGGGGAGCAGGGACTAGAAGACTCAATGGTGGTCTGAAACTTAAATTCAACATCTCCATCTTGCCTAGACCTGGGGCCCTCCTCTGTGCACTTGCCAGCCATGGATGGGCACTCCCCCGTGAAAAGACCTCCAGGGTCTTGCAGGTAGAGGTGCAGAAGTCAGGGTCACATGCCCCTGTGACCACAAGAGGGCGCGCTGGGCCTAGACTTGAGCGTGCAGGTGGCCTGGGAGGGTTACCTGGGGTGAGGTAGGCCGGGGCAGGCAGGAAAGGACTGGCCAAGGCAGAGACCAAGGCTGGGCTCTGTCGAAGGTGCAGTTAGAAAGATCCGACTCAGGCCCAATGCCAGCCGCAAAGTCAAAAAAGTTGATTGGAAGCAGAGTTGCTGTTATGTTGTCTTTAAATATATGTTGCTATTATCCATGATTCTGAACTTTTAAGTGCAAAATGGACGATGAATTTGTGTGTACTGCCCCCCAGTATGTGTGAAGGCTGGGTATGGGGAGATGTCCCTTGGGCAGGGACAGAGGGTGTTCAGCATTAGAGACATCAGAGCAGAGAATAGCTCTGTATCCTGACTCTGCTGTCCTCTACCCATGCCCTCCCCAGACACAGTTACCTCATCCTGGTTCCCAAGACACCTTGCCTTGTGTCACCCTGACACGAACCCCACTTCCACCAAAAGCCTTCTGGCAATGATGCCCTCAGATGTACTTTGACATATGATTTAGAACAGGCCTGGAAGTCCTTCCTAGTCTCTCCCTTGCTTCCATCTGCTTATATGGGGAATCTGAGTTTGGATCTATTCTCTTTGATGGATCCAAGGACAGGGAGCTGACCCCCTCCTGTACCCCCACGCTCTGGGCCCTGTGGCCCATCTGGCAGAAGGAAAAGACTAGAAGGGACTTGTTCCTTGGTGGCCTTCCAGGACGCCTCGCTCTCCGCCCTTCTCCTAGCCCTGACAACTCAATCCAGCTGACAGGACAGGAAATGGGAGTGAGCCCAGGGTCTACAGCCAAGAAGGTCCCTTTTCTCTGCTGAGGTGGGGAGGGGCCTTGGGCCCACTCCACACAGTACCCTCCCCAGGCCTGTGCACCATTTCCACCCGCTGTGTCTGGAAAGGAGGCTTGACTCTTAGGACCTTCTATCCTAGAAGCAAAAGAAGCTGATGATATGTTCAAACAGAAATGAAGCCTGGGGCGCTAGTGACTCCCTACAGGTGCAGCCAAGGGGGTTAGATGTCACTCCAGGAGGCCCAGGAGGGCCTGGGGAGGGGTCAGAGTTGACAGTTTCAAACCCACAGCGTCCCGGAGTAAGGCTTCTGCTACTCTGAAAAAAGTCCTCCAGCTGTTGAGAGAGGTGGGGTAAAGAAGGGAGGGAGGGATGGTTTGCATTTAATTTGCATTTTATTTGCATATAACTCTTTTGATGTCCAAAGGCACAGAAATTTCCTGTCCTGGCTTCTTTTTCCCTTTCTTTCTTCTGTTCCTTTCTAACCTCCAGGCAACCCCCTATCTCTCTCTCTCTTCCCCACAGCTTTTCCTCTCCTAAGCTAAACAGGGACATGGAGTATTCGGGGGGTGACATTTTCCCCGCTACTTCACTCCAGGTCGGAGCTCAAAAAGCTGGTTTCGTGCAGACTACAAGAACTGGAAATGAGAGGAAGAGATGAAGGAGTTTTTCTATGTTCCATGCTCATCTAACTGAAGTGATTGGTAAGCAAGTCAGGAGAGAAGGAATAAAGATTGCTCGCTGTTTTCCTCACCCCCATACGCACATGGGACTCGGAGGGCACCCCAGCCTTCTAAGTCTCAGGAAGGGCATATGTAGGAAGAGTAGAAAGGTCTCTGCTGAACCGTATATTTGTTCTGTTTTCTAGGGTAAGTCCCCCTGCTTGTGGGCCTCAGGTCCCTCAAATGAGGAGTTCAATGATATCTAGGTTCCTTATACCTCATTATCTGATAAGAGAAGGGGAAGCTTAGATTCAGAAACTGGAGGGCAGGATTAAAATCACTGGCTTTGGGGTCGGCAGCCCTGCGTCTAGATACTAACTCTGTAGTCTACTAACTGCATTTACTTCTCTGAGCCTCAGTTTTCTTATCTGTAACAGAGGGCTAATAATTGTACCTTCCATCTAAAGTGGCACTGACTAAAATAAGATGGTGTATGTTCAGCATGGAGCACAGTTCTTGGCATGTAGGAAGCACTCAATCTGTATTTACTGAGTGAATGAGTAAATGAATGAATACGAGGCAGTATCTGCTGTCCTCTCCCCACTCAGCCCCTTCTGACCTGTTCATCCTCCCACCTCCACACCCCAAGTTTGGAACCCAAAGCTGTGCCTCCAACTGTGAGCCTCCAAGGTCCTATCCGTGCCTCAGTTCCCACCCCAATCCCCACAAGAACTCCATCTCCCCATTCCCCTCAGAACCCCAGAATCCTAGACTGCTGGTGCCAGAAGGCCCTTCGTAATTATCAAATATGGGCCTCTCTGACTTTTGGAAAACTAAAGCCCAGAGAAGAAAGGTGACTTTGCACATGAAAAAGGGCAACAGACCCCAGATAAGGTGGTCAGAGAATGAGACCCTCGGTGCACATGGCCATGCAAATAATATGCAAATCAAGATATGGAAATAACAAGCACACAGGGGTATATAAACTGTGTGCAGGCATTTTTCCAGAATGGTGGCAGGTGAGCGCAGTTGTAGGTAAGAAATGGACTTCAGGGAAGGGGCCAAACCTAGAGTTGGGAAGAAGAAAGGGCCCGAAGGGGATGGGAGCTGGGGGAGGGTTGAAGAGGAGGGAAGGAAGGAACAGAGGCTGAGTGTGCTGAGAGGCACACCCTTGGGCATCCAATAAGCCCTTGCTGGTCTCTTTCCTCGTCCAGAAGAAACAAGAAGTTTTTCTCCTCCCTTCTTTTCAGGAGCATGGAGAGAGGAGGTCCATCTGGGAGTGGTCCATCCTGACAGGGGAGGGTGGCGTATGTGGATCTGAAGAAGCACTTAAATGCTTCCTAATCCTCTGGGGCCTAATCCTCTAGCACCCACGGAACACTTTCTGATACCTGTTGTGTGCCTAGCCCTGTTCTAGGTGCTGGGGTGGGGGCAATAGAATGAAACAGTTGATCAGTTACCAACCAGGAGGTAAGCTAAGAAAAGGCCCTCAGAACCTGCCATGAAGGCTGTTAAGAACATGGAACTTAGGCCGGGCACAGTGGCTCATGTCTGTCATCCCAGCACTTTGGGAGGCTGAGGTGGGCAGATCACGAGGTCAGGAGATCGAGACCATCTTGGCTAACATGGTGAAACCCCATCTCTACTAAAAACACAAAAATTAGCTGGGCATGGTGGCACGCGCCTATAGTCCCAGCTGCTCGAGAGGCTGAGGAGAATTGCTTGAACCCAGGAAGGGGAGGTTGCAGTGAGCCGAGATCGCACCACTGTACTCCAGCCTGGGTAACAGAGTGAGACTCCATCTCAAAAAAAAAAAAAAAAAAAAGAACGTGGAACTTAAACTCTCCAAGCCTCATTTTCCCCATCTATAAAATGGCAGTAATCATAGTACAATGTACAGGTTTTGAGGACTAAACAAGAACTGAAGGCAGGAAAGATGCCTCTCAAGTGTTGGTCACCCCAGTGCTTGGCACACAGTGAAAACACATGAAATGCTTGTTGTTATCGTGGGAATGATTGGGGTACATGGTGGGATGGGCGTGCCAGGGGGAAAGGACACTGTAAACAAGGTGTAAGGGCAGGAAAGCCCAAAACCTGTTCTGTGCGCGGGGAGTAGCCCGTGGGACTAAGGCGAAGACATGTTCATGAGTCCTGTCTGGGAAGGAAAGCGAGGCCCTGCCGTCCTGTCTGCACACAGCCGTCTGGGCTTCCATGCAGGCCATCCTGTGGTGACAGAACCACTTGCTGGGACTTGAAGAGAGGAAGAGAAAGGGATGAGCATATGGTGGGTGCTGCAAAGAGCACTGGAGTGGGAGTCCAGAGACCTGATTCCAGCTAGGCTGTGTCACTAGGGAAGTGTGCACCTTTGAGCAAGTCACTTCCCAGCTCTGGAAGGTGGCTGTCACCAAAAGCCTGGACACTGGTAACTTCCACATCCATCCTCTGGTAGAGCCTCACAGCAACCTGGGACCTGGGGCAGGAGACAGGGAGGGGCAAGCAGGAAGCAGTTGTGTGCACCTGGAAACTGTGCTAATAATAAGCTGCACCCCCTCTAAATCCCACAATGCTGTGAGGATGCCATGGGGGCTAGGTGAGCTTGGCCACTTGCTCAGCCTCATAGAGAACCCGATTAGCACCTGCACTGTTTTACAGATGAGTTAAATGAGCTCAGGGAGGTGAAGAACCTTGTCCCAGCCACACTGCTGGTAAGCAGTTGAGAGGTGAGATTCCAAAACCGAATTCTTTCCAGCAGATCCCCGACTTCTCCAAACACTCCAGCTTCTTTGCAGCGCTTACACTTCAGGATCTGTCCAGAAGGAAGCTCGGGCTCAGGCTGGAGAACACGCCAGGGCTTCCTAAAAAGGGCGAGGAGGACCAGGAGTTCGCGCCACTCCGGGCGCGGTTAGGAGGTGCTGCTAGGCCGGGTTGGAGGAGGCAGGTGTTCCGCAGGATCGAGACCCGCCCTGGCAGCACCCTCGGCCCCCTCCCCAGGTCCCCAGCTCCATGTATGCAAATCGCTGCTTTGCATGGGCCGGGGGCCAGGCACGGGGCTCCTGCCAGGGGGCGTGGCCGGCGGCCCCCGCCCCGCGCCGCGTGCTCACCTGGGGAGTGTGGCAATCCTGGCGGCGCCGAGTGTTGCCCGGGCCGGAGCAGCGGAGCGCGCGACAGTGGCGGCGACGGCTCCGGCAGCGGCTCCCGCGTTGGCGGCGGCCGGGGTCTGGAGGAAGGAGACGCTGGCTTCGCAGGGGGCCCGGCTGGGGCAGTCGCGAGGGACCTGGGGGGGCGCTGGCTTTGGCCCCACCTGGGGCAGGATGGTGAATCTGGAGTCCATGCACACAGGTGAGGGGCGGAGGGAATGAGCTCTGACAGGTGTCACTGCGTGTGGGCAGGGGTGAAGGAGAGGGACAGCGTTCTGGTCGGGGAGGGGGGGCTTGTTTCCCAGCGGCCAGGAGAGGGCGGTGTGGATAGCGGGTTGTCCTGGGGTGGGCGCCGGTCAGTGTTTGCAGACTAAAGAGAGGGGATCTGGGATAAGAAACCCTGGAAAAGAAAAAGGGTGGGGGCTGGTGGAGGACGGGAGGGCTTCGAAGTCCCCGGTCTGGGGAGTGGCAGTTGTGTGGGACGTCGGTGTGCTGAACTGTCATAGTCTCAGGAGGTTGCAGGGATGGGTGGTTCACTCACTCAGTCAGGGGTGTGGACCTGGGAGTGCCTAAGTGAGGGAAATGTGTATGTCCACATGCCGGGTGCTGGTGTCTGGGCATATGTGTGAGATAGTGGCAAAGCGGACATTTATGTGGTTGGGGGGCTTAGGAGAAGTGGGTGAGGTAGGGCAATTACAGAGGTGCCCCTGGGGCAGGGGCCATACCCCATGTATTTGAGAGGGAATGGTGACAGGCACATCCTCTAGGTTCCATGTCCCATGCCTTCCTTCCCTAAGGGGTGGAAATCTAGGAGATGCAAATGCTTTGCCGGGAGTCAGGCTTCCCTGCATGAATGAATGAGAGGTGGGCATGGAGTGCCCATGCCGTGCCATTCACCTTGCTGTTCCTCCTTCCACAGCTGGGCTAAGGCAGGAGCTGCCAGGCAGCCAGGTTGGGCTTGGCTTGGGGCTTGGTGTTAGGGTGGGCCTTCTGGAGGTCACAGGGCCTGAGCAAAGAACAGGTGAAGAAAGCAGTACCTGACCTGGCCATTTCTAACCTAGCAACTTACTATCAAAGTGGGCAGGACCCAGTGATCTTTCTTTAGGATTTGGGGGCTGTTGATGGAAATGTTGTTACCTGGTCTCCTTTCTGGGAGAGTAGGGAGGAGGCAATTCTCCGGACCCACCCCAAGGAGCAGAGCAGGTCTGAGGCCTCCCCAGCCTGAAAACAAGCATCAGTGAGTGCCTGGAGGGAAGGACCTTGAGTGCCCAGTTCCCCAGATGCTGTTTCCTGGCAGGGCCGAGTGAGAGGCAGGCTGGCAGTGAGATGTTGGCGCTGAGTGGCTCCCCAGGACGTGCCAGAAGGGCTAGGTGAGGCGGAAGAAACTCTCCAACTGGGTGTCATCCAGAGTCTGAGGAAAATCTGTTTCTAAACTGGGCATACCTCGGGCAGGTCCTGGGTAGGTGCTCTCCCCTTCACTTCCCGCAGAGAAGGCCAGGGTTTGACTGGGAGCAAGGCTCTTCAGAAAGGTGGGCTTAGCAGTGGATGGGAGGTTTTTTAGCATCAAGATCACAGACTTCCCGGGGGTTTTCCACCTGCTTTTCTACTGAGGCTCCCATTCTGCAGAAGTGGGAGGGGGTGGGACAGTTGGGACCCATCAGGGAGGCAGCCTGGGGCCTCAGAGGATATAGCAGAGAGCAGAGAGCACCAGAGGATGAGGTGGAGAGAGGGCCCAGCCCCCTATGCCTTCCCCGGGAGTGAGCTCCTGGCTGATGCTTCTCAGAAGCCCAGACACCTTCTCCACCCTGTCCCTGTGAGCAGGGATTCCCAACACATGGGGGGGACTGAGCTCAACCCCAGGTGGGGCGATTCCTCAAGGCGGGGTCTCCACATAACTGGGGTAGATTCCCCAATTCATCTCTCTCCATTTGCCTGTTCCCTCCCCAGCCCACTCCCCGCTCAGGGCTACCTGGCCTCCCTGTGCAGTTTCTGGGTCTTGGCCCATCTGTAGTGTCTGAGGGTTCCCCTTCAGTGGCACCTCCAGAGGTCTCTGAGTTTGGGACTTTCTGTCCCCTCTCTCTGACTGGGTCTCTATGGGACGGCTCTCCTTGCTGGGTCCTCCTGTGGCCTTTATGGTTCAAGATCTTCTTTGTAGGGTCTTGCAGTGCGCACTCTGCTGTGGGGTCTGTGGAGGAGATCGCTCTTCCTTCTGTGGAATATCTCATGATGGGTCCCTCTTTAGGGTCCCTTAGTCCAGGATCCTCTTTGGGAAATGTGGTCCCTTTTGAGTCCCATTTTCCCCTGCCACGATAATCCTACATCCTACTGACCTCGATTCCCAGCGCCTCCCCTGTGAATTCCCGGGGCTGGGCCCTTGGGGTCTCCTCCTTAATTGATTTACTGGAGGAGTTTGGATGGAGGAAGGAGGATGAACAGGAGCACACAAGCTAGAGCATAGGCTTGCTCCCAGGTCCCCCACTCTAAAGGCTCCACTCGCACTGGGGCCAGCCCGAGTCAACCCCATTGTCTTGCTCTGATAACCTGGGTATGAGCCATGATTCAGGTCTGTCTGGAGCCTTCGCACCTTGTACTTTATAGAACATCTCTCACCTGGAAGCACAAAGACCTGAGCAGGCAGGTCACAAGACACAAGGCCTCCGCAGCAAGGAAGGGCACCCTGCTCCCTGACAAAAAACAGGCAGAGAAGTAGGCCAGAGGCGGCCAGCTAGGGAGGCAGATAAGAGACAAAGGAAAGCAATGGGAAGCCAGCTGACGGGGGCACACCTGGTTAGCTCCAGGTGTCTCTTTCTCTGCCTTTCTCCTCACTGTGGGCTGTTCCCCACCAAGGTTGGGAAAGAGGGGCTGAGGCTCACGGACGGGTGCCAGTTGGAGCTCAGGAATAGCATTTGGGTTGGAAGGCCTGATGGTGGGACTGAGAAGAAATGAGAGAAGTCTCTTCTGGTGGAGAGTTGGAGCCTTGGCTGGCTCGGAAGTGGGGCTGGTGGGTCCTTTGAAGTCTCCTGGTGGAAGCGCCAGCATCAGCAGGTATGTGAGGGAGGAGCCAGAAGGAGCTCCCGTCCTTCCGAGAACATGAAGATGGATGCTAGGAGAGAGATGGCTTCTGCTTTCCCAGAGTAGCCTGGTCCCAGGAGGTCCAGGACCCTCAGCCTGCAGCCTGGGGGGAACGCTGCCTCTCGAGCTTTCCTCCCGGGGGTTCACAGATGTCTAAAGAGGGGCCGCTCCTGGACAAGCCAAGATTAACTTCAGGGTGTGATGGAGCTGAGTGGGGCAGGAGAGGGTCTGCAGCTGGTGTCTGGGCTCTTACACAGAGCAGCTGAGCCTCCCCAGGGAAGGGAGTGATGGCAAGGAGCCTACTCAGTCTCTGGCTGAGATAACACAGAGGAGCCTGGCCCCACCCCACACCTCTCTCACTCACCCCGGCAAGTGCTGTCCGACAGGTGAAGGGTTACAGCGTCTCAGGGAGTTTCGGTGTTGGCCCATTTTTAGGCTGAGACCCAAAAGCTCGTCCCACCCATCAGCCTGAGCCTCCTACCCAACCGGAACAGGTTCTCAGTGTCTTAGCATCCTATGGAACTCAAGAAGAGGCTTGACAGGTCATCTCACCCTGCCCCTCCAATCCTGAAGTGCCACCTTGTTGCTCCCATAATGAATACATCAGATGAGTAGACATCATGGCAGATGAGGAGGGGAGGGGGTTGATGCCTTTAAAAGTTACTTTTTAGACATGATTAAGACTAAAGTTTAGGCTAACTTAAAGGATGAATGAGAGTTTCTGTGTGTATTTGATGAAGGTGATGTGGAGAATGGGTGTTGGAGGAGAATTTGGGTTCTAGGCATAAGATTACAGTTTAGCTAAAGAATTACCTTCTTAAATGTCAGGAGTTTGAAATCAGTTGATTCAGAGACTCTGGTCATCCTCCCAGCATCACTGTCTCTTAACTTTTTCCTATCCTCATGAACACTTTTTCTATGAAGTTAGAATTTGGAGAATCCTAATGGTTTCCCAGATTAAGGACAAATTACAATGGTGGCTCAGACAGAAGACCAAAGCTATTCCTTGTAATGGGGCAAGGGGTTAATGGAGGGGCATGAGAAGAAGGCAGGAAGGGAAGGGGACTAGCACCTAAGCCTACATGTCTGTTTAATTAGTTCATTTATTAGGTGCTTACTTTGTGCCTGAACTGCTTTCCTGGCAGTTTTCATTCAGTATTTCATTTAATCCTCACAAAAATCCTGGGAAGTATGTATCGTTATTCTCATTTTCAGGTGAGAAAATTCACATTTGAATATGTGGCTAGGGTCCCCCAGCTAGTTACTGATAGCACTGAGATTAATCCATGTTTATCTGATGCCAAATCCCATGCCCTGAATCCTGGTGCTGATGAAGCAAATTGAAACCACCAGTGAGGTGATCTTCCTCTGCACCTTTCCAGCAGTCTCTGACTCAGGGCCACTTCTCAGCACTGTTGAAGAACCCTCATGGTGAAGTGTGGGCTGAGCAGATCTGCGTTAGGCAATGCCCAGCTCCAGGTGGATAGCACTTAACGGGTGGGACAGGGGAGCCCGTTTCCCCATTGGAACAGAAGGCCAGTGGCAGCAGAAGCCCTTTGCAAACATGTCTGGGTGGTCTACAGTAGTTATTCTGCATATTCATGCATGGCAAACTATACAGAGAGTTTGAGACTGCAGCAGGGCGGATCGAGGTGAGGCTCAAGAAATGCCTTCCTAAATGCCGTGCACTAGGAGGTGGCGGGGTTGGGTAAGGTGGCAGGTCTTCCTTAGAGTTCTGTGACTGACCACAGAGTGCAGTGTAGATTGTTTGGGGAGGGTTCCATGGAGCCCTGAGTGTTTACCTTGGAGTCTTCCCTCAATTTGGCTGGTCTTGAAAAACTCCTTAAACCACAGTGACTCCTTACTTTCTCCCCTACTTCTGGGGTATTCTAGGCTCTAAATCTTTGGATCCCTCATCTCTGGCTTGTTTTGGCATCAAAGCTGCCACACTCTGGAGGTGGTGTCCACCTCAGCCGAGCCGCACACATTATTCCTCACACACACAAAAAAGGAAAAGTAGGTTTTCTCCCCTCTTTCCCTGGGGCACAGGTCTACCCTTTTTCCTCATCCTGATCATCTCCAGACCTGGGCGTCCAGACTGCCAACTGCCTGATTACCTGATGCAAATTAAGACTGCCTGCTTGACTGGGATTGGCTAGGGAGCCAAGTATGCAAATTGGCTTGCCAAGACTTTATCTGGTTCGAAAGAGTTAAAGTGCTGCCCCAGAGAAGGGGGAGTGCGGGGGTCAACATGATTTGAATAAAATATTCTTCTGTCTTTAAGGCTTCAGTCTTTGGGTGGTTTAATAAGGAGAGGAGCGGAGAGAGAGTGAGTTGGTTCAAAGTTGCCTCTTTTCTTCCCCCTGCTAACCCCAAGAGGAGACTTAGGGGCCTCCCACATAGGTGGTGGCAGCTGTCTGTTAAGGGTAAATGCTTAATTTATTGAAATGAAGCAGGGCAGAGATGCTGAACCAGCAGGACTCGGGGACTGAGCCAGGGGCTTGGTGTAGGTATTCTCTTTCTGTGGGGCACTGACCCACTGCCATCCCTTTCTCACTGAGCCAGTTGAAGGAGTAGGAGAGAAGGTAAGGATCCCCGAAGGACAGGATCTCCAAGGAGAACAACACAGGAGCTAGGGCTTGATCCCCAGACAGTGGGCTGACCTCTGAGACCAGAGAACCCAGGCAGGACCTGGGAAGAAAGGTGAGAAGGGCGAACCTTGGTTTAAGGGCACTTTTACCTTCCAGGATGGGGTTATTAAGGGAAACAGAGCTGGGGAGGCAGCGGGGAGGGATAATTCTTTCACTATTTAAAAATAAAATAAATTCTTCAGATCCCAAAGGAAACGAGTGTTGGAAATGGGAAGTGTCCCCTCCACCCCCTTGTTAAATTTTTACCAACTGAGTCCTGGTGATAGAAGCAAGTGGCCATGAATGATGCAAAAGGTGAGAGACCCTGCAGTGGCACCGGGGAAAGGGGAAGAGAAAGGCAAGGAGAGGAGGAGAGCATGGGAGGAGGGGATCCGTGCCCCCAAGCTTATGAATATTCTAATGGTTGTATGTTCGGGAATCAGGAATTTGAAAGTCTGATGGTTGTTGTAATTACACATTCATCTTTGCTATTTAGTTAAAGCCACATATGTCATAGCAAGAAAAATTGTGACCTGTTATTAAAATCAGTTGTGTTTTCCCTGTAGATATCAAGATGAGTGGGGATGTAGCTGATTCCACGGATGCTCGCAACACTCTCAGCCAGGTGGAGCCAGGTAAGGGTCTTCTCTTCTAGGGGATGGAGTAGGAATGCAGGGGGTGGGGGGAAGAGAGTTGTTGGGAATTGTTGAACAACTGGTGTCTCTTCTTGCTTGGTCTTTCAGCCATCCAGACCCTAAAGCTCGGTCTTAGGAACTAAGTGAATTCCCTGAGGACATGGGATATGATTCTGGAGCCTTTGAACAGTAGATATTGGTCCACAGTGGAACAAAACCTCTGGAACTAGGCTAGGAAGAGACCAGATACTTTAAAACAGAACAAAACCAAAAAGGTTCGGGAGCAGCTGTGTTCCCAACTGCTGTGACTGGCAGAGGCAGAACCTGTCTGTCTTAGATGGGAACCAGGGCCTTTTAGCCCCAGATACCTCGACAGTGCTCCTCAAGGCACTAACCAAAGAGGCCTGTGTACAAATGTTTCTCTTCCAAATAATGTGCATGTGGGTGGCAAATAGGCTCAGAGAGGAAGACTTGGTGCCTGGAGATGACTTTGCTTTGTGAAGAAGAGAAAGGATGTCAGTAGCCCCAGCTAGTCAGCAGGCCAAGGTGGGAGGATTCCTTGAGCCTAGGAGTTTGAGGCTGGACCATGTCAAAAAAAAGGTGAGAGGAACAAAGAAGAATTAAAAAAGAAAGTTTCATAGCTCTCTATTTTTACCTCCATAGTCCAAGCCTTGCTTTGAAAGCTCCATATAATTAAAAAGAACTTAAAGATGAGTATAAATTGTTAACACCACCAAATAACTTTAATAGCATTCCAACCAGACCTCAATTAGTCTTTCATCTGGATCATTAGAGACATAGAAATTAGAAGTGGAAGAGAATCAATGTCCCCCAGAGCTAAAATCTTTTTCAAATCTTTTAGAGCAGTCTAGTTCCATTCTTGAAGCTATGAGATTCTTGTCAGGGACAAGATAATTGGGGGTCTTGGTGGGGAGGGCATCCACAGTATGCATTTGCCATAAACTTTTCTGCTTCCCAGTTTAATACTGAAACAGTGTTTCCTTGCACAGGTAGCAATACACATCAAGCTACAATCTTTCTATTTTGCTGTGCATATGTACAGAGGCAGCTAGACCAAGGAGAATGTGGGCCGGTCACACTTATGTTTCAATTGATTATTTAGCAGAGTATCTTTTACTAAGGGTCTGTGGAGAGGGGCACCTGTTCTTCCCACTTGAGAGGAAGATTCCCTTTTATCTCAAAAACCTGAGCAAGACTTTAAACTTAGATCAGCTACAGAGTGATAGATACAGTCCCCACACTGACACCCTTCCCTAGAGAAAAATCAGCCCAGGAGCCATGATCCAGAGAAGCTGGATTGCCCTTTTCTGGAAGCAGGCTGACTGGAGCCAACTCTGTTTACCTGGGGCCCATTGCCCAGGTGTGTGGGGACACAGCTAAGGGAGTGTCCACATGGGAAGAAGACCACACATAACCAGCTTGCACTGGTGTTCTGTTACTGTGACCAAGTCAGGGTAATAGTGTTAGGAGTGAGAATGAGCCACACAGAACCCTGAAAGAGGAGCCAGGAAAGGGAGGGAGTTCAGATCCTGTTGGGGCTTAGGAAGGTAAGTGTGTTATGGTCAATCTGAGCAAATTCTGACTTCCTATCTGGGAGCTATATATAAAGTAAGTTAAGAGAGAAAGAATCCAGACATCGACTAAGACCTTCAGAATCTGTCTCTTATCCAGGGATACCGCCAATTCAATATATGACCTTAGACCAGCCACTTTGCCTCCCTAGGAGGTAGGAACGGATGACCTTTGAAGAGTATGGATCTAGAATCAAACAGACCTGGGATAAAATTTGCAGCTCCACTGCTTACTGGCTGCATGACCTGAAAATTTATCCTTGTCCTTTTTGTAAAGGGGGAAAATTAATGCCCAACTTAGAGAGTGGGTTGAGAGTTATTTGAGATGGTGTCTCAATTCCTTAGAACAGTGCTTGGCACATGGCAGCTGTGATCATCATTAAGATTCTGGAATATATAGATGGGCTTCGCTGCTGAATATTTCTGGATCATTCCCCGCTTTACTCAGGCCAGTGCATCAGCCCGGAAGGTTGGTTTGCTCCCTTCACCATTTAGGAAAGGATTCTGCACAGGTGCCTGTTCAGCTCCAAGGAGCCCGTGATGTCTGGAACTTTACTACCACCAGTAGATCTTTCACTTCAGGGCTCCTGGCTGGTAGCATCAATACTTAGGTGATCTTCAAATTACTGCATGTGTTTAAGGGCAAGAAGAAAGAGGTGGCTAATTAAAGTAACCAAACTTCCTGGAAAGTCGTTCTGACTCATTTTTTTTACAGAAGAAAGCTTATTATGAGTCACAATGGTTACCAACTTGGTTTAATGGCTTCCTTTGGATTTTAAAAGGCAGATTCACCTTCTTAGTAGGGCATGAATTAAGGGGTGGTTTGTCTCTGGCTTTTAAAGGAACTATAAGCAAAGGTGAGTTAGAAAGCCCCAGCTCCCTGAAAGCACCCCCTTTGCTGTGTGAAATCCCTAAGGGGTACTGGGGATAGGAGCTGGGAAAGGGAGGTAAATTTCCCCATCTGCACTGGTCAGGAATGCCCAGGAGAGCATTCTCAGGGCCGGACACAGACCTCGGCTGGTGGAGACCTGGCCGGGTGGCACATCTTTTCCTTTCTTTGGCCTGTGAGGAAGCCAAGGCATAGACGAAGAATAAGCTGCCCGAGAACTCAGAATGTCTTTGCAGCAGCACAAGGGACCAGCCAAAGCTCAGAGCCCCTGTTCGGTACTCTTTCCTCTTTCTAGATTTCTGAACTATCCGCTTTTCTGTCCTTCCTACCTATCACTTCCTTAACTGTTGTTACTTTTCCTCCACTTCTTTTTTTGAGACAGGGTCTCCCTCTGTCGCCCAGGCTGGAGTGCAGTGGTACAGTCATGGGCACTGCAGCCTCGAACTCCCGGCTCAAGGGATTCTCCTGCCTCTGCCTGCCAAGTAGCTGGGACTACAGGCAGGAGCCACTGCGCTGGGACTTTTCTCCACTCTTGAGGCTGACAACAATTTTTTTCTGTTCTCATTTAGGTGGTTGATGAGAATATAGCCTTGCCCACATTTCAAAAGCCCCCAGGTCTGTAACTGACAGCCTCCAAGTACAGATGTGGCTAACCCTGTGACTTTTGACCATGCTGGTCACATCATTGCCTCAATCACAAAGCAGGAAAGAACAGAGGGTCAGGAAGAAGGAGGGAGAGAT
Organism: Trachypithecus francoisi; assembly: GCF_009764315.1. Lineage (NCBI taxonomy): Eukaryota > Metazoa > Chordata > Mammalia > Primates > Cercopithecidae > Trachypithecus > Trachypithecus francoisi. The sequence continues at coordinate 108,596,813 of NW_022681473.1, forward strand.
CATAACATTTACAGAGCCTCCTCCCCCAGCAGGCACATGTAGGCAACTTTATTTACAGCATCTCATTTAATTCTTACAATAAGGCTATGAGATAGAGACATGATTAACCCCATTTTCATTGATGAGGAAACCGCAGCTCAGAGTGAGAAACTGACTTACCCAATATCACACAGCTTATAGCCAGAAATCAAACTTGGCCTTGTCTGACTCTATCAGACTCTTATCCTGGGCCTGCCATTAACTCCCTGCATATTATCTTGGCAAGCGTTTCCCCACGTGGACCTTTATTTTCCTCCCCACATAGTCGAGGTTTGGACTAGATAATCTCTAAGGGCTGAATTTTAAAGGATGTGTGCACAGTTCTGCTTTTCACAATTCTTTCCATCTGTTTCCGGATCTTGCATTTTTGTGCAGGTTTCCTCAGCTCTGAGCTCTCTCTCTCTCTCTCTCTCCATCCTTTTTTCTGGTTTTCTCCCCATTCCTTTCTTTCCAGCTTCCCTTTCAGTCTTTTCTCCTCTGACACCCTCAGCTGTCTTCTCTGTTTAGGCTCTGATCCTCTTCTCTGACTTAGCTTGTAGTTGTATAACCGACATCTTTGGAGGATGACTTGGTGGCAGATCCTGGGCTCAGATGAAGAGCACCCCTGTCCTCAAGGAGTTGTCCTTCTAGTACAGGAATTCGTGACTGCCTGGATAACAGTGACAACATATGTCTGTAAGGGTATTCTCAAATACTTCATGCTTTTGGCCTTTACAACAACTCTATGAGAGTAAGTACTATCAGCCCACTTCACAGATGGAGAAATGGAGGCTGGTGATGAGAAAGAACCTTAGCTACTTTTCCCAAGTTCCCATACCTAAAGAATGACAGAACTAAGCCTGAATCTTTCTAGTGACTTTCTACCTAAAGATGGTGGTAAGAAGACTGGGAGTCAATGTGGAGAACCAGGGTCAGAGGACATAAGACAATGGTAACTATCCGGGCGCGGTGGCTTGTGCCTGTAATCCCAGCACTTTGGAAGGCCAAGGCAGGCGAATCACTTGAGGTCAGGAGTTCAAGACCAACCTGGTCAACATGGTGAAACCCCATCTCTACTAAAAATACACAAATTAGCCAGGCATGATGGTACGTGCCTGTAATCCCAGCTACTCGGGAGGCTGAGGCAGGAGAATCACTTGAACCCAGGAGGCGGAGGTTGCAGTGAGCCGAGATGATGCTGCTGCACTCCAGCCTGGGCAACAGAGCGAGAGTTGGTCTCAAAGAAAAGACAAGACAATGGTAGCAAAATTATGGAGGATGGCACAGAGGGGCCAGAGGGGAGCCAAGTCCCCACCAACTCCCCACCCTCATAACCCTTAGGCTCAGTTGTCATTTGGCAGGGGTAGGGCCGGGGTGGGGCTTCAAGCCCAGATGACTATAGGGCAAGTGCCTTGGCACCTTTGCTCTGCTTAGAGATCTGTGAAGGAAAGACTCCAAGAGGGAAGCCCGGGGGGAAAGGGAGAAGCTAGAGATGAGGGAGGGGACTGGGCTTTGTCAGCCCTTCCTGTTACCCTTCCTCCCTGGCCTCCACTGTCTTGTCTATGAGGAGGAATGACTAACATCAGCCCCACCCTGCAGAAGGACCTCAGAGGCGAGTCAGCTGTTTGGGGACCCTTTGCAGAAAGTCTCCCCACCTAACCCTGTGGATTTTCCGCATGGCTTTCAGAAGGCACGGACATGATTTTAGAGGGAAGCACAACTGCAGCACAGGAGGGTAGTGATTCTCATAAGGTCCCAAAGAAAGAATGAGCCCCTGCTGCCTCCCCAAGAAAACAAGCTGGAAATGGCAACTGAGAGGTGAGGTTCCACGTAGGAATGGGCAGAAGACTTTTAGGGGTGAGTGCGATTTTTCAGTCCAAATATTAATAAAACTATCCTTAAAATGGCAGAGAGGACAGGAGAAATCTAGGAAGTACTTGACAACCATTTTTGTTTATTTTATTCTTTCAGGACAGGGTCTCGGCCAGGCGCAGTGGCTGACGCCTGTAATCCCAGCACTTTGGGAGGCCGAGGCAGGTGGATCACGAGGTCAGGAGTTCAAGATCAGCCTGGCCAAGATGATGAAACCCTGTCTCCACTAAAAATACAAAAAATTAGCCGGATGTGGTGGCGGGCACCTGAAATCCCAGCTACTCAGGGGACTGAGGCAGGAGAATTGCTTGAACCCAAGAGGCGGAAGTTGCAGTGAGCCGAGATCGCGCCACTGCACTCCAGCCTGGGAGACACAGCAAAACTCTATTTCAAAAAAAAAAAAAAAAAAAAAAAAGACAGGGTCTCAGTCTGTCACCTACACTAGAGTATGGTAGGGTGATCACAGCTCCCCACAACCTTGAACTCCTATGCTCAAGTGATCCTCCTGTCTCAGCCTCTGGAGTAACTGGGACTACAGGTGTGCACCACTATGCCTAATTTTTAAAAATTATCTCTTTATAGAGCCGGGATCTTGCTATGTTGCCCAAGCTGGTCTCGAACTCCTGGCCTGAAGCAATCCTCCCACCATGGCCTCCCAAAATTCTGAGATTACATGTGTGAGCCACCATGCCCAGCTGACAACCATCTCTAGATGAAGCACATGTGTGAGCATGTGTGCACGTGTGCACACACACACATACACACACACTCCCTCCCTTTTTATGATTAAATGACAGAGCAAGTCTGAACTGTATTTGTGTGATGGTGTACAATTTTCAAAGTCCATCATTAAGTCCTGCCTGCACTTGTGCCCAGGACTTGAATTTCCTCATCGTAATAGAAGGAGATGGGTAGTGCAGGAATAAAATGAAGCGATGGGCTAGGTGGCCTCTAGGGTCTGCACCTCTGTCTGTACTGGCTCCATCCCTCACCTCTCTGGAAGAGAGGAATGAAACCGTAGCCCCCCAGACATTGAGGGGGTCCTGATATTCCTGCTATGAATTCCTGAGAGGACATCTTGTCCATGTCTCTCTCTTCTTTTGGAGACATTTCAAACCCATCCCTGGAAAATGAGAGAAGCTACTTTCTTGGAGACTTATTTTTTGTCTATTTTATATCTCTAAGAAAACCAATCCCACATTTTCTCTTAGCTGCCTTTTCTTTTTTTTTTTTTTTTTTTTTTTTTTGACAGAGCCTTGCTCTGTTGCCCAGGCTGGAGTACAGTGTCATGATCTCAGCTCACTGCAACCTCTGCCTCCCGGGTTCAAGCAATTCTCCTGCCTCAGCCTCCCGAGTAGCTGAGATTATAGGGTGTGTGCCACATACCCAGCTAATTTTTTGTATTTTTAGTAGAGACAGGGTTTCATCATTTTGGCCAGGCTGGTCTTGAACTCCTGACCTCATGATCCACCCTCCTTGGCCTCCCAAAGTGCTGGGATTACAGGCGTGAGCCACTGTGCCTGGCCTTGGCTGCCTATTACTACAGGATGCCATCCTCGGTGCCTGGAAGTCCTTTCTTATCTCTCACCTAAGACCCTCATGCTGCTGCATAAGCCCATACCTCTTGTTCTGCCTTTTTTTTTTTTTTTTTTTTTTGAGATGGAGTGTTGCTTTGTTGCCCAGGCTGGAGTACAATGGCATGATCTCGGCTCACTGCAACCTCCGCCTCCCAGGTTTAAGTGATTCTCCTGCCTCAGCCTCCTCAGTAGCTGGGATTACAGGCGCCTACCACTATGCCCGGCTAATTTTTGTATTTTTAGTAGAGATGGGGTTTCACCATGTTGGCCAGGCTGGTCTCAAACTCCTAACCTCAAGTGATCCATCCGCATCGGCCTCCCAAAGTGCTGGGATTACAAGCATGAGCCTCCGTACCTGGCCTTGTTCTGCCCTTCTCAGAGTGGCTCCCACTCCACCTTGTTTCTCCTTTCTGTGACAGGGAAATTAGTAGGTACTGATTCACCACTCAGCCTTAGACTATGGCTCCATGTGCCAGAGATAGCAGGAGAACAGCCAGGAGTTGCTTCTCTGCCTCCAGCACTCATAGAACTTTATCCAATAAAACAGCCACAGCAGCAGCTCACATCTGTACCATGACTTACAACTATAGACACTTTCTCATCCATAGATTCCTCAGCCAACACCCAGGACTAGGGTAAGCAGAGGGGGCAGGATTGTATGGTTCAGATGAGCCATGAGGAGCTGGGCTAGCCCTGCTCGGCACCAGTCCCTCTTCCTCTTGGAGATCTCCTTAAGGAAATGGTCACCCCTCGACCCCTGTTGCCACCTTTGCAGCCCCTAGTAGAACATGGACTCCTTTTCTGTCCAACGTAAAAGGGGAAAAAGGAGAGGGAGCCTGGTGCGGGAGGCATCCATGAGCCATCTTTTACCACCCAGAGTTCCCTTAGTTTGTGTGTAGTTGTTCCTCAGAGCACTGCTTCTCAAACAGTCTGGGAGGAGGACCAGTGTTTGTATTTCCAGCCTGTCACAGACAAGTACCCAGACCTACTGTGCTGTGCCCAACAGCATGCAGCTTGCACTTACCATGCCTACTCAACAGCACCCAAATGGGCTCACACACAATTCAGCTGGAGGCCCACTGATGGAGTGCCTAGATGTGCTGTTAACATTTCTAATTTTTTTTTTTTTTTTTAAGATGGAGTCTCGCTCTGTCACCCAGGCTGGAGTGCAGTGGCACGATCTTGGCTCACTGCAACCTCCACCTCCTGGGCTCAAGCAATTCTCCTGCCTTAGCCTCCCATGTAGCTGGGACTACAGGCATGTGCTACCATGCCTGGCTAATTTTTGTATTTTTAGTGGAGATGGAGTTTCACCATGTTGGCCAGGCTGGTCTCAAACTCCTGACCTCAGGTGATCCACCCACCTCAGCCTCCCAAAGTGCTAGGATTACAGGTGTGAGCCACCGCACCCAGCCAACATTTCTAACTTCTTATAATCACTGTTTGTCTATATCTGGTCCCGGACCTCCACAGTGCACAGACCAGCTTTGGTCGTTGCGGGGACTTTCTACCTAAAGATGGTGGTAGGAAGACTGGGAGTCAATGTGGAGAACCAGGGACAGAGGACATAAGACAATGGTAGCTGTCTGGGCGCGGTGGCTCATGCCTTGCGGTGCACTACCTTAGTGGAGTTTGTGTTGTGTATTAGAAAGTCTCTTTCCTGTGGCCTCTGTGAGCAATGCTCCACCTGACCCTGGTACATCTTCTTATGACCTCCTTACCATTCCTCTCACTCCCTCCCTGGAGATGTTGGGGGATGATGATGGGGGACCCAGCAGGAGAGGGAGGTCCCAGTCTGTCCTTTGCTGGCCAGGGTAGCATGATACCCACCTACCCTGCAGACTGGAAGACTGAGCAGCATCCAGAGACTCAGGCCACTGCAGCTTTCTGGGCCTCAACCCTTCACTAAGGCATCCAAAATTGCAGACTCCCCCAGCCCCAAGCTGGGAGTAAGTCCTTTTTGTACCTTGGGTTCACCTTCCTCCCCCAGAAACGATTAGGGCAATGAACACCTGAGTGTGGAAAAGTCCTGAAAAAGTGGAAAAAGAATTTAGAAAGAAATGAGCAACCAAATTGGAACAAGTCTTAGGGCCTTGAGGAGCAGCCAGAACTCAGGCAACTGATGTGCAGCTACAGTCTGTCCCAACCCAGCCCCCAAGCAACTGCATAGACAAACAGACATACATTTCAGACCCCAGAGTGTGGGGTGCACCTGGAGGCAGTCTCTTTGCTGGTCGAGTTTGTTCTTTCAAGGCAGAATTGGGTCCTTGAGGAAGTTTGTGAAACTACAGGAGTTGCAGAGGAGATGACAAGTTGGAGTTTGGGGCCAGCATTTGTCATGGGTCTGTGGAGACCACTTCCCCCCGGAAGGACTGGCGCAGGATGACCCACCCCAGGACTGTCTAGGAGGCGAAGAAGTGGAAAGCGGAAAGGGAGGAGCCCCTCCTCTCATCCCCACTCCCCACAGGCTTTGATTTGGAGGAAGAGGGCCAGAGTCAAGCTGAGAGTACTTAAAAGGAAAGCATCATGAAGTCACCCCAGCAGAGGCTTCTGGGGTTCTCCCACATTGGAGCCTGGGGGTCTGGCAGGACAGGGCAGGATGTGTGACCAGAGCCCTCATAAGTGGCTAGGTTTCATTCCTATGGGCTTCAAACACCAAGAGTTCAAAGTGCCCATCTGGGCCCTCCCTGAACTGGTGAGCTTGCTGGTGGGCGCTCCTGGGGTAACAGCAGATCCCTGGGAGACTCAGGGAGGGCAGGCCTTTGTGCCAAGCCAGGAGCATGGGAAACAGCTGCAGGCATCTCCCAAAAGCATCAGTGCTGTTGTTGACTCAAAAAATAATAGGTGTTCATTTGCATGGCATTTTACATACAGGTTCCACGCACTGCCTTTCATCTCCTACCACTGGCACCACCAAAGCCCCCCATGTGTCTCCTTTCCTGCCTGCCACCTCTGGGGGCCTCATGGTCTCCCCCAGACTCTCCCAGTCTTCCCCACCACAGCCTAGCCCACCCTTGGCTTAGCCCAGCCAGAAAAACCAGCGGTTGGTCTTGCCTGGGTGTGCCCAGTCCAGGTTTGTAAAAGAGGTGTGGGCCGGTAGCCTGGCATATCTGGACCCCAATGGGCACCTCAGCTGGGGACACTCCACCTGCCCCAGTAGGGGGCTTGCCTTCCCTTCAGCTGCTTGGGCTGGAAAAAGGAACAAAAATGTAAGCCAGAGCCCAGAGAGGTGCAGAAAGGAGAGGAAACTGGGTGGTTGCTATGACGATGGGGTCTCGGCGCCCAATTTGCATAGGGCGATGATTTCCATACTGCAGGGTGAATTTCCATATCCCTGCCTCAAAGCCTGTTGGGGTGGGGAGGGGGAGAGGTCATTTGAAATTCAAATGAGGATGATTAAGGTTTTCTTGAGGAGGGAAGTATGGACAAAAGGGGTTAAGCCTGCTGGCAAATGTCGGCTCCAGGGCTCCAAGTTATCAAAGGGAGGTGTGTACTTGACTGGCTCCCTTCCCATCCCATCTCCATGGGCCCCGGAGAGCTAGGGGTGGTTGGAGGAGTCTGCGCTGGGCTGGGAGTAGTAACTTCTGCCTCACAGGAGAGCCGGCTGGGTCTCTGTCCCTTCCTGCGCCTGGGCTCCATTTAGCCCCTCGGTGTCCTGAGGCCATCTGAGTTCATGGGAAGGACCACTGAGTGAGTTCTGGGGCTGAGTTCATGCCTTCCTCCCTCTGGTGACCTTGGATGGATCATCTCAGGTTGTCTCTCAGCGAGACTGGGGAATAATCCCTGCACTTTCTTGTTTGGCCAAGGAAGTGTGAGGACAGATGGATTCTGGACTCATCTTTATCACGAACCTGCGACCTCACCTGAGTTACCGTCCCTCTTTGGGCCCGAGTTTGTGCATAAGATGAAGGGTCTGAATCTGAGGGTCTCTAAAACAACTTGCAGCTGAGATGCTGGGATCTGTGAACACTCTAATCCTTTCACACATCAGTTAGTATTTGTAAGGCTCTTTGAGCAGTGTGAATTGCTGCACCCCCGAGTGTCTCTAATGTGTTAAGAAGGGCTCCTCTGCTCTGACCCTGGGGTAGTTACTTAAAGGCTATCTGCTCAGTTTCTTCCTTTATAAAACAGGGGTAATGATAGTCTCTACCTCATAGTGCTGCTGTGAGGATTACACGAGTCAACATTTGTAAAGCACTTAGAAGAGCGCCTGCCGGATGATAATGCTATTTGCTATTATTAGTATCAGGAGGACAAAGTGTCCACATGGTGGGTGCTGTGACCACCAGCCACTCCAGGGAGCCTCAGTTAGGAATATGGCCTGTTTCCCAGGAAGGCTTGCCTATGAATTCACTCGTGGTCAGCACACTGTTGTGTCCACACACGTCCAGGACTCTCGAGTTGGAAGCATGCTTCAGTGACTGTCACCCGACAAGAAGCCCACTCTGCCACCCAGAGAGATGCATCTGTCACATTAACCCACTGTGGGCTCCTCGTGTTGATCCTAACTCAAGTTTATCTTTGCTTCTTAGGAAGTAGGAACGTGGCAGGAAGAAGGGGAGGGAGCTGGTAGAAGCACCTCCTCCTCCCAGGACCCAGTGCTAAGAGATGAGGCAGATTCACTGAGACTAGATGTTATAGTTCCAGAAGACCTAAAAGTCCTTTTTTCCCCTTGAGTTTCTGCAGCAACTTCGTATGAGGTTTCATTTGGAGATACCATGGTGTAGTATGGACAGCCTTTGCTGGTAGACAGATGTGGGTTTGAGTCTCTACTCAGTGATTTATTAATCAGTAACCTTAGGCGAGGTAATTAACCATTCTGAGCCTCAAGTTTCCTCATCTGTAAAATGGGGATAATAAGAACACCCACTCATAGAGTAGTTGTGAGGATTAAATACTGTCATGTGTATAAAATGTTTACTATAAAGCTTGGTGCGTTGTAAATGCTCAATAAATGTCAGCTACTAATTAATCCTTATTATTTGAAAACAGTGTTCTGCTGCCAAAATGCTTGAAAATTCTCTGATCTTGTCCTATTTTCCTATTTTATAGGGGAGGAGACCGGGGTCAGAGAAGGGGGATTATTTTCCCAAGGTCACAGCGGGAGTTCAAGACCCACGTTACCTTAGGACCCTTTCCCTGCCCCTGAAACAGGTCCTCTGTCCTTTGCTTTTGTTTTGTTCCATTCTGCTCTTTTGTTCTTTCCTTGGACAAAGCTTCCCCTCTCCCTACCACCCTTCCCTCAGAAGCGTCCCAGCACCAGGTGACCTGCTGCTGCCGTATCTCGGGGTCACCATACCCTTCGATTCTCACTTTCAAGGGCTCTCTGTGACCCTGGCCTGGGGTCCCGTGGCTCTAGCCTCTCACTGGCTCCTCCACACGGGTTTTTGCTCTGTTCTCAGGGCCTCTGAGTGCACCTTTCCCCTTCACTCCAGCCCTGGGGACACCACTCCAGAGAGGAGAGGAGAGTGTGACCCTGGCAGCATTGCACCATGTCATGGAAAGGACATGGTTTCTCCACTCTCTGATAAGCCCTGACCCCGCTGAGCCTCACTTTACTCAGTGGTAACACAGGATTTCTGTAATTCGGCCCTGCAGACCTCACAGGCAGAGTGAGGATCAAATAAGAAATGGACATGAAAGTATGCTGCAAAAGAAAGAACAACTGCATTTGAACCAGGCATTTTGGTGCAAATGAACCATGCATTTTGGTGGCCAGCACATGGACCTTGGGGCCAGAACTTGGAGATCTGAGTTCTTTCTCTCCAGCTCTGGAGCAAATGACCTTGGGCAAGTTACATAACCTCTTCCAGCGGAATGAATGAAATGAGAGTATCTGTAGCAGTTTTCAAAAGTGTGAGTTGTTTTACAAATGTGAGATTGCATCTCTAGGTGTAAGCTTTCTCACTCCACAAGCACCCCTCTGAGCTGCACTGAGCACATCTTCGTGCCCGCGTGAGAGCCAGCGCCCAACCGAATCCTGCGCCTCTGGTAGCTCCCCCTGCTCTTTCGCTCCCTACCCCTTCTCACCCCCAGTTTCCTCAGCCTGGGGGAGAGGACTAGGGAAGAGCCCCTTGGACTCTTAATTACCTTAAACCTCTCTGAGCCCCTTCCTCTGGCAAGGCTGGGGTAGGGCTGGAGCGGAGCTGGTCTGGAATAAATGTCAAAAGAACCCCATGGGCTGTCGTGGGCAGAGTCAAGTCTGGGCATTGGAGCTCAGAGATTTTGTCCCTGCATTGCTATTTGCTGGTTGCGTGACCTTTAGCACATGGCTTGTCCTTTCTGGGACTCAGTTTCCTTACCTGTAAATGGTGGGTCCAGAACTAGGAGTCTCTGGTTCCTCTCTAGCACAAAACAGCTCTGATAGAAAAAGAGCGTCTGGGTGGGGCGTTTCTCTGAGATGTGTTTTTGGGTGCAACTAGAACAGAGCTCTTATTTAACTTCCTTTGAAGTTGGACTTTTACTATTTTTCCAAGGTCAGGGGACTATGAGTCAAGGTTTTGATGGGGAACTTGGATCTTCTGGCCCCGTTCCTTGCAGCAGTGGCCTGAGTGCCTGGACACTTTTTTCTGGAACCTGATGCCGTCTGCTCAGGATGGTCCTTCTGCTTAGCCCAGACCATGCTGCCACTTTTGCCCCTGGCTCCATGACTGCGGCATCAGTGTGTGGCCAACAGGAGATGGGATTGAGGCAAGGATCTCCTGTTGCATGGGAAGCCCAGAGTGCCTTACCTATTGCTGAAACTGAGAAGAAATGTGGATTGTATTTCCTAATGAGCAAGGAGACCTTGGTGAGGAACCTTCCCTTTCTCAAAAAATGACATGAAAAATTGCAGGGGAAGGCTGGGGGAATGCTGGGCTCCTCTGTAGCAAAGGCGGGAGCAACAGAGCCCCTCTGCCCCCTGTGGCATGGTCCTGGCCTCCTGGTATCCGTGGGACCAGCCTAGAGAGCAGGCTTCAGGGTTTGATTTCGTGACTGTGCATGTGAAGGAAAGTCATTAGGATGCCCTATAGGCCACATCGCAAGGAAACCCTGAGGTTGGTCACGTTGACTCTTCTCTGCGTAGAGAGGTAGGAGCTTTAAACCATGAAAACTCCCCAATCCACAGACTGTCAGGAATGGAGAGACCCTAACAGATCATCCAGTCTTGGAGGAGCAAGTGAGTGTCTTCAGGAGCACTAATTCTGGTCATCTCTAATGGTCGGTGAGCCCTGAGTTTAGGGAAGAAAAAGGGAAAGCCAGGATCCATTAGTGATGTCTGAGTTTAGGGACGAAAAAGGGAAAGCCAGGATCCATTAGTGATGTCTGAGTTTAGGGAAGAAAAGGGGAAAGCCAGGATCCATTAGTGATGGGCATGGCTTGCACACCTACTGCGTTTGCATTTGCTATCCACACCCTGGCTTGACCCAGTACTTCCAGCTAGTGGAGAAATAAGACTCAGACCTCCCAACTCCTAAACCAGTGCTCTTCCCACAGTCCCTCACAGGGCCTCCTGAGTCCTATTCTTCAGGTGGCTTCAAGGATTGCTTTGAGGCTCCTCCTGGATATTTCCTCATTCCTATGAAGGAAGTGGCAGGAATGGAGACAGCAACTTTTTGTTTTAATATAATGTTTAGAGGAAAGGGAAGGCTACAGAGATTAAGCCACTTGTCAAAGTTGAGCATAAAACAGCCTCCAAAGTGACCCTAGAACCCAGTTTACTGTGTGTTTTCTAGACAGAACTCTGACCATTAGGCCACACTTCCCAATTCCTTGGATGAATCTCAAGTACCAAAAAAGGTAGGCATAACGTCTGGGAGCATCCTGGAAAAAACTTGTTCTGGGCTGGTTTAAATGACCACGCTGGAAGCTTCTCCATTTGCTCTGGTGGCTAGCTGCTCAGGAATGCTTCCAAGGTCCCAGTAGCTGAATGGTTGCTCTCTCAGAAAGTGCCAGCAAGGTGCCAACTGGTCCTGTAGTGTCACTGGAAGTCTTACTGGGTTATACTGGAAAGCGGAGCTGGTGAGAAGAGAATCAGAAATGGGAGAGGCTCAGCCCCATTGCCGAATGTTCTCTGCATTGTTTACCAGGCAGAAGTGAAAAATCCTGCTTGAACAGTTCTCGGGCTTCCACCTCCCTCACCCAGAGAATTGCTCCCCAGGCAAACTCACATCCCAGGGCTGCCAAAGCTATGCAAATCAGCCTTCTAGGCTGGGCTGTTGGCTGTTGGCTCAGCGGTGGGAAAGCAGGGCCCTCCTAGGGGCCCCATGCCCAGCTCCTGGTGTTAGGGGCTCGGCCAGGGAGCTCAGGTCACTGTTGATCGGCGTCCACGGTGTCCACGGATGCCAAAGGGAGGAGAGGTGGAGGCGGAGTCTGCTTTTGACATTTGGGCACCTCCTCCATTAGGATCCTTGGACCTTCTCTGCAGGACTTCATTGGGTATTATGGCCATCTTGGCCTAAGGAGATTGTATTGGAATCTTGGGGCTCCCCAGAATTTTAGTGTGCCTTTTACCCTCTTGATCACTTAATTCAAATTCTGTGAACCTAAATGTTCTCATATTTAACCCAAATCCCTCCACCTGTGGCTTGGCTTCTTACTGCGAACTGTGTGGTGCAGATGCACAGTCCTGGGCACTGTGTTGAGCAGGGATATGCTGGTGTTGGGGGGTTAAGTTGGGTCTTCGATGAGTCCTCAGACATTCTCCAAGTTTAACTGATGCCAGAACCTTGCACGGTGACTCATGCCTGTAATTCCAGCACTTTGGGGGGCCGAGGCAAGAGGATTGCTTGAGCTCAGGAGTTCCAGGTTAGCCTGGACAACATAGTGAGACCCTATCTTTACAGTTTTTTTTTTAAAGTTAGCCAGTTGTGGTGGCACACCTGTGGTCCTAGCTACTGGGAAGGCTGAGGTGGGAGGATCGCTTGAGCCCGGAAGGTCAAGGCTGCATTGAGCCATGATCACACCATTGCACTCCAGCCTGGATGACAGAGTGAGACACCGTCTCAAAAAAGAGAAAAGATTCCGAGAATGGAAGAACACAGTGCATTGGGGTTGGAGACATGCGTTTTGTTTTGTTTTATTTTGTTTTGCCTCCCCCTGAGGATCATTCCCCACATACCCGCATGCTTTAAAAGCTCTTTCACTTTGTGCAAGCACTTACCCTTGTTCAGGCTCAGGCTCAGTTTCCTCACCTGTAAAATAAGGTGAATAATAAAACCACATCTTCCCCAAAGCCTGGGTGGTCTCCTGCGGTCCCTCCTAGCCTTATGAGCCAGGGTGCCTAGGTATATGCCCTCTCCCACTTTCTTGCCATTGAGGCCTCCTGGCCCAGAGATTCCCAGGGGTCCATGAGAACCAAAAGAGGCCTGGAGGCATCCCAGGTGTTGGCCCTTCCTGCTTGACACAGATCTCATCTATTTGCTCCCAAGACCTCCAGATAGGGAATTCTGCCACTTCCTTTGTGAACCCTTTTCTGCCCCACCCCTCCCTTCTGTGTACTTAATCTTTTATTTGTATGCAGAACCAACAGGACCCAGGGAAATGGTGAAGAGAGTTCTCTGGTCTTCCCTGTGCCTCTCTTTGCAGATGCTGTAGACAGTGACAAGATTCTGGGAGGGGAAGAAAAAGCCCTGGTACGTTTCAATCAAATGCATTGAATCCTAAGACTTTAACAGATGGAGGGAATTTGGGAGGTCACTTGAGATGCCCTTAGATGCTATCAAATTGCCTCATCAATTCAAACATCACTTCTGTAACAGCCCTGAAATAAGCAGCCTCCGCTCGAATATTCCTGAGGATGGGGAGCTCTGTGACGCTGCAGGTTTCACTGTAAGACAGGTACACTTTTTACAAAGTTCTTCCTTATGCTGAGAGGAGGCCTGCTTCCCCACAGCTTCTACCATTGTTCTGCTCTTTGGAGCTGCAGGCTAAGCCCGCTTCACTTCCAGGCCAGTATATGGGGAGGAAGGAAAAGTCCACTGACATTTATTTCAGCACTGACTGCACCAGGCACAGGGCCAGGTGCTTTCAAATATTCCCTCAACGAACCTTTTCAACTTTTATTTTGAAAAATTTCAGACATACAGAAAAAGGAAAAGAAACTTTAATGAACAGCCACATACCCATCATCTGGATTTAATAATGAACATCTCACCATATTTGCTTCTGCTGTTTTTCTGAAGTATTTTATTTATACATTTATTTTCAATATCTTTTTATTCTGGACATTTTCAAACAAACACAAAAGGAGAGACTAATACAATGAACCCCATGCACTCATCGCCCCTTCTCAGCAACCATCAGATTCTTGCCATTCTCGTTACTGGCATATTTTCCTTTAAATTATAGACATTATAACATTTCAGTCCTAAATATGGGAATATGCATCTCTAAAACATGAAGACATTTTCCTTCTTAAGCACAATATCATTATCACACAAAACAAAATGAATCCCTCATTTAATTCTCACGGCCATTTTGATGGTAAAGTATCTTAAAATATGCACACAAATTTTTAATCGCCTTATGTATCAGCTATGATTATTTCTATTCTTGGTTCCAGTTTGAGGTTGGTTGTTGGTATTGCTGAAAGCAGTCTTTATCAGGTTCCACGTTGTAGCAGATGGTCTTAAAAGTGGGGCATATCTTTGTGCAATTGGACTACGTTAGCTGACTATCCAATATGAAGAAGAAAAGCGGATTTCCAGTTTACATTATTTGTCAAAATAGAATTCCCTAATAAAACTTTTGTTTTACTTTTTATATTTTCCTATCATGGTAAAAAATGCGTAACATAAAATTTACCATCTTCACCATTTCTTTTCTTTTTTTGTTTTTTTTTTGAGACGGAGTCTTGCTCTGTTGCACAGGCTGGAGTGCAATGGCACAATCTTGGTTCACTGCAACCTCTGCCTCCTAGGTTCAAGTGATTCTCCTGCCTCAGCTTCCTGAGTAGCTGAGATTACAGGCATATGCCACCATGCCCGGCTAATTTTTGTATTTTTAGTAGAGACAGGGTTTCACCATGTTGGTCAGGCTGGTCTCAAACTTCTGACCTTGTGATCCACCCTCCTTGGCCTCCCAAAGTGCTGGGATTACAGGCATGAGCCACCGCGCCTAGCCTACCATCTTAACCATTTCTAAACATACAGTTCCACCTCCCCTATCTTTGATTTTATATAGTTGATTTTTTTAGCCTAAATATGGAACTTTGTATTTATTCCTGTTACATTTTATCTTGTTGGTTTGGGTCTCCTGTTAGAGCCTACCAAATATTTTCTAATCCTGATTCTGTGGTCTACTTTTATGTATTGCTTTCTGCTCTCTGCTTTGAATCGCTTCCAGATTTGATATGCATCTATCCTCTTTATTAGCCTAAGCTGTTGATTAAGGTCTAAAACCATACTCAGTTTTTTTCTATGTCACTCAATGCATTGGATTTATTGGAAAACTGTGTGAGTTTGGTAGTTGAGAAATCTGAGCTGTTGTCCTGGTTCAGGTTCTCTGAGGCTATGTGTGGCCTTAGGAAGGTGTTTTCCCCTCCAAGTTTACACTTCGGTGTTGGACTCTGAAAATAATGCTGCTGGCCATATATGTGTTCTGTTCTGTTCTGGTTTTTCTGCAGTGGCAGCCATCTTCCAAAGACGGAGCCAGGGCTTGGAAATAGAACGTGTTCAGGTTTCTGTGGATGGGGATGCCTGTGGTTTGTTAGGTCTGAATAGGAGGTTAGTTTATGTCACAGTTTCTCAGTGATTTGGATCTGTTACATGTATGATCCTTCAGTACCTACTATGTGTCAGACACTGTTTTAGACACTTGGGCCACAAAGATGAACAAGATATAACAACCCTGGCCTCTGGGAGCTCACAATCTCATGAGGGAAACAGACACATAAACCACTGACTAGAAAACATAGTAGGCTGGGCGTGGTGGCTCAAGCCTGTAATCCCAGCACTTTGGGAGGCTGAGACGGGTGGATCACAAGGTCAGGAGATCGAGACCATCCTGGCTAACACGGTGAAACCCCGTCTCTACTAAAAAATACAAAAAACTAGCTGGGTGAGGTGGCGGGCGCCTGTAGTCCCAGCTACTCGGGGAGGCTGAGGCAGGAGAATGGCGTAAACCCAGGAGGCAGAGCTTGCAGTGAGCTGAGATCTGGCCACTGCACTTCAGCCTGGGCGACAGAGCGAGACTCTGTCTCAAAAAAAAAAAAAAAAAAAAAGGGTATGTGCTATAAGGGATAAGAGCTGGGTACAGTGGCTCCTGCCTTTAATCTCAGAACTTTGGGAGGCTGAGGCTTGAGGCCCAGAGTTCAAGACCAGCCTGGGTAACATAATAAGACCTCATATCCACAAAAAAGAAAATTAAAAAATTATCTGAGCATGGTGGCACATGCCTGTAGTCCCAGCTACTCTGGAGGCTGAGGTAGGGGTATTGCTTGTGCCCAGGAGGCAGAGGTTGCAGTAAGCTGAGATCGTACCACTGCACTCCATCCTGGAAAACAGAGTGAGACCCTGTCAATGAATGAATGAATGATACAGAAACACAGAGGAAGAAATCCTTTGTTTTCCTTTGGATAAGCTTCTTGGAGAATGACATTTGAGTTGGGTCTTGAAGGGCAAGTATTTTCTAGGTAGAAGAGGAGGAGAGAAGGGCCTTTCAGAGGGAACAGCATATGCAAAGTCCCTAACACAAGATCAGGCTCCACTTTTTGGGGGAGTAGTCTAGGGTGTCTGGAACCCAGCTCTGCAGTTGAAAAGCCTAGCCATCAGCTTATCTCACTCAATTCTCACTGTATTCCTGGGAAGGGAATGAAACAAGAATCATGACCTTGTTTTACCACTGAGGCATCAGGAAGTCCCTGCTTTGACCCAATTCACATAGCTTGGTGGCGATGGAGCTCAGGCTCGAACCCCAGTCTTCTGACTTCCAGTCCAGGACTCTTTCTAAGTATACCCTGCTGCTCCTTCACACAGCATCTTACAGGAGTAGAAAAGTTTCTGGTGATCGTGGACCAATATTTAACACAATGTAATCATTGCATCTCTTCCTTTCTCTGGGAAAGAGGAGTACCTTCAGTACTGTTTCAAATATGAATAAATTTAAGCATTCTAGGAATGACTGGCCAATTGTCTTAATCTGGAGCACTGGGGCCACAGCAGAGCCCCGTGAGCTAAATCACAGTCTGCAGTTCCCAGGTACCACCTTCCAGGCCTTCCTATAGGCTGGGTGGGGAGAGCTGCTCCGTGGAACAAGTCCAGTGACCACGGAAGGAAAGCAGGAACAAGCATGGCAGTAAAATGAGGGCTGTGGTGATTCCTCTTCAGCCAGATCTGGAGGGAGAAGCAACAGTATCACCAGATATGAACCTAATGCTTCCATTAGACTATGTCCCTATGTCTCTGCCCAGACACATGGGCTCAGAGACATGAGGAAGGCCATGTCTCCCAAGAAGTGCCTTACCTGAGTGCCAAAGGCTGAGCCATGTGCTACTCTCGGCCCTCCTGGAGCACTAGGGGCCAGTCTCCTGGGAGGCTCTGGCTGGCCCCTGCACTCTAATCCTGCCCTTCAGTGTGCCTGGGAACAAGGAAAATGTGAGATACCCCTGCGGGTAAGAATGAATTTGATGAGAAGGGGAAACTCCATCATCAGGCTCCAAGTGGAGCAGGTGCATCCTCAGAATGAGATGCCTCTTGAGAAGGGGGCCACGGCCAAACTCCCAGGCAACAGAAATGGTTGATTTGTGTTGGTCAGTTTTCAAATTAATCTCTGAATTGTGCTTAGACAACTTTTTCGTGTTATGGGTCTCACAAACAACATCATAATAGCATTTACAGAAATCAAAAGTGAAGACATTTTTTAATTGTCCGCAAACCTGATGACCCTCTCCAAGTCAAACTGTTATATAATGCTATTTTTCTTACTTTCTAGGTCTCATTCAAATGCATATTGTCTCCTTTCTTGAAAACCCCTCTCCAAACCCCTCTCCTTGCCCCATCTTTCTTCCATTTGACTTCCTACTGTTTCTCAGTCTCTTTTGCTGGTGTCTGCTCATCATCCACCCTTGACCCTTTTTTATTCCTCATCTGGGCTCAGTTCCTTTGTGACCTCACTGGGTGCTGTGGCTTTAGCTACCACCCATTAGCTGAGGGCTACCCAATTGATACCTCCTGACCGAACACTTCTCCTGAGTCAAACTCATTTCCCCACCTCTTCTGAGACATCTAATTGGCATCTCAAACCTTGCATGTCCCAAGCATAACTCTTGAGTTCTTCCCCAAGTCACCCCATCACAGCGAGTGGCACCATCACACCTTCATCAAGGAAACCCAAACCCTAGGAATCACCCTTGATTCCTTTCTTTCCCCTGCCCTCCACATCCCCGCATCAGCCAGCCCTGTCTGCTGTCCACGTAAGTACATCCTGGCCCTGCTCACTGTGTCCACTGCCACCATCCTGTCCAGCCCACTGCCCTCCCACTTGGGCCATTGCGGCAGCCTCCCAGTTGGTCTCCCTTCCTCCTCTCTTACCCTTGCAGGTGTAAAGGCCTAAGTCAAATCATGTTACTCCTCTGCTTGGAACCCTCAGATTGACCCATGTTCCTTGGATTGAAAACTGCAGTCTTCATCACGACCCAACCAGCAGATCCCATGCCAGCTCTCCATCACTACTCTTCCCTCCAGCCATACTGACCTCATTACTATCCCTTGGCATGCAAGCCTCAGGACCCAGTCTTTCCATCTGAAATGATCTTTCCTCAGGCCTTCAAAAGACTAGGTCCTCACTTTGTTCAGAGAAAATGTCACCTCCTTTGAGTGGCCCTCCCCAGTCATCCTGTTTCTGATCAGCCTCAGATACTCTCTACAGCCTTACAGTGCCTGCTTGTTCTCCACAGTAATTATCTCTAGATGAAAGCACAGTGCATTTTTGTTTGCTTAGTTCTTTTTTATGTCTTCTCAACTAGAAAAGAAACTCCATGAGGCCAGTGACTTCCATCTTCTCCAAGACTGTATTCCCAGTGCCTGGAACAGTGCCTTGCACATAGACTGTGCTTAGTAAATATTTGTTGAATTAATGAATGTGTTCTTTTGTCAAGTTTTTGAACATTACTCCTTATTAACCCAATGTCACAACATCACAATGTCACAAAGGGATTTTTTTTTTTAAGATAAAAGCAATTTTACCTTCATCTACCCCTTTCAACACAACTATTGTGGCTGTGGGTCCTTCCCATCTTTAGCTCCCTTAGCAGATCCTTTTTTTTCTTTTTTCTTTTAGACAGTTTCACTCTGTCACCCAGGCTGGAGTGCAGTCATGCGATCTCAGCTCACTGTAACCTCTGCCTCCAGGGTTCAAGCGATTCTCCTGTCTCACCCTCCCGAGTAGCTGGGACTACAGGTGCCCACCACCACGCCTGGCTAATTTTTGTATTTTTAGTATTTTAGCGGGGTTTCACCATATTGGCTAGGCTGGTCTCAAACTCCTGATCTCAAATGATCCACTCACGTGGGATTAAAGGCTTGAGCCACTGCTCCCAGCTCTCCTAGCAGATCTTATATATCATCATAGCTGATCTCAAAACCAGGCTTTGCTCAGAGATCATTTTGCATCTCACCTCTTCCTCTTTCTCGGGACCCCACCGCTGTTCATCTTCTGCTCCCACCTTGCCAGCCCACCTGCTCTCAGAGATGCGTCATGACTTCATGACCACACAGGAAAGGGTTGCATTTGCCCATGGTTGTTTAGGACACAGCTGAGGAAAAGGGGTTAAAGCTCCAGGGAATTCTCTTAGACCCTATTCATTCATCTCTCAGGTGTTTCTTGAGCCTCTGATCCATGTTAGGAACTGTGGTCATTTTGTGGCCACTGACGACAAAAAAAAAAAAAAATGGGTGTCACTGTCCAGCTCTCAAGGAATTCATAGACTAGCAGGAGAAGGAAATATACTAAGAGGGAGTAACACAACGAGTGTCACGCAACCAGTAGAAAGGCCTCCCAGATTCCAGAGGGGAGAGGGACTAACTCCATGCAAGGAAGGGAGCAGTGCACAGAGACACGGTAACGTGAGCGCGTGGTTTGTTAGGATGCAAGTGGTACTTTGTGTGGCTGGAGCTCAGGGTACCTGGGAGAAAAAGTAAGATAGGATTGTCAGTGGCATAAGAGCAGAAAAGGTAGGCAGGAGATAGGACGTATGGGGAATTCCACGTTGTGCCAAGGAATCTGGACTTTATTCCAAAGCTATCTTGAGAGTTTTGAATTTGTTTACTCATTTGCTCAACCAATGTATTTTGAGCGCATTATATGTATATATATACACACACACATTCTGCATATTATATATATGCATATTGTATATATGCATATTTATATATATATATATATGCATGTGCTGCACAGTGCTGGGCTCTGAGTGTACTGTATTTAATAAATGACTATTTTGCTTGCTGTTATAGAACCAGTAATACAGGAGGCCCAAAGGAAGGTTGGGCGGCAGCTCCGGTCCTGGAGAGCTATGTGAATAGGAAGTTTTATTTTAGCAAAGAGTGAAAACAATTCTGCTAATAATAGGTATATGTTTAAACAAATCATGGTATATCCATTTAATGTAATATTATGTAACCGTTAAAAATGATATTTATAAGCATAGAAACATTTATGATGTTCCTTAATAGCACAGGAGAAATATTTATGGTGCTCACTGGAAAAAGTGGGATAAAAGTCTATACAGAGTGGTATATATCCATGAAGAGAAACAATTATAAAAAAGATCATAAAATATACAAAAATACTAATTATGACTTCCTCTTGGTAGGGTGATTTTTCCACTACTTTAGACTTTTTCTGAACCAAAATCTTTGCTTTTCTTCCTCTTTTTTATTTATGCATTTATTTATTTTTTGAGACAGGGTCTCATTCTGTTACCCAAGCTGGGGTGCAGTGGCACGATCAGGGCTCGCTGCAGCCTCTACCTCCTGGGCTGAAGCGATCCTCCTGCCTACAGGCATGTGCCATTATGCCTGGCTAATTTTTTTTGTCTTTTTAGTAGCAATGGAGTCTCACTGTGTTGCCCAGGCTGTCTTGAACTCCTGAGCTCAAGTGATCCTCCTGCCTTGGCCTCCCAAAGTGCTGGGATTACAGGCATGAGCCACTGTGCCCAGCCACCGAAAGACATTTCTATTAAGCACATATTTACTTTTTCAACCCAACATTTATGGTAAAAGTTGAGGGTGTAAAAAACAAGAAAGACAGCTGTCTAGCTGACATACTTTAGGTGTTATCTCTCCCGAAGGGCTGGGCTAGTGGCATGCCATCTGTCCTAGGGAGTCCTTTGGGATCCATGCTGGTCTCTTCTTGGTCCCTTGGTCCCTGGAGGGATGTAGCAGCTTCCATCTGAGGGGGAAGCCCGGGCATAGAAGCATGCGGTGGAGTGAGCTCTCCGGTTGGCATGGCCAGCTGTCCTCCCCACAGACTCTGATTTGCTGTGCAACCTCAGACAAGTCAGCCTCTCCTCCAAGGTGACCCTTTACCCGGCTATCATCACCCTGGAGGAGACTTTCCAAAGACGTTTCCAGGAAACAGGTCGAGGAGGAGGATCCCAGCCACAAGAGAAGCAGGTGCTCTTTTTCTAAATAGAGCCATGCGCGTCTCAACATCCTAGTTTTTTTCTGACCTTCAGCCTCTTTGAAACCTGCTACCAACTAATATGCATATATTTTTATCTTTTCTAGGAAATGATCGAAATGGCCTAGATTTCAACAGGCAGGTAAGAACTTGGGTCAGAAAGAAACATTTATACTATCAATTTTGGGCATCACCTATACTATCTGGTATGGAGGAAGACAAGATTAAGTACAGTTTGGGGGTGTTTATTCATAAACACCAAGCTTTCAGGATCAAAGGACCCTGAGCCCAACCTCCCACCCCAACCCATGAGCCAGTGTTGGGGTCTCTTCAGTATCCTCTCAAAAAAGGGCTAACAAATGGAGCACCTGTTTAGGGTAAACTTTATGCCAGACGTGGTCCAGAAATCTAAGGCAACAGCTCTTTTCCTGTCAATGCGTAGCCCAAGTTGCCTCTTAGGTGAGGGTTTGCATGAATTGACTGTGTACAGAGGAATTTATGGAGCCACAAAGGATGAGGTGCCTGGATTGCCACAGAGAATTCCTGATTTAAAGTAAGCAGCTAGAGAACATAACAGGAAACAGACAGGCAGAAATAGCTCAAAAAAGAACAGGTAACCAGGCTCGGGGGCAACATAGACATGCGCCTGGTGCCTTGCAAGAAAACCAAGTTGAATGAGGTTAGACTTAGTTAGGAAGGGCTTTGAAGGTGGTATTGGAAAGATCGCAGGACAGATGGATGTACATGTGTAAAGAGAAGGGGGAAGCCGAGGGAGAGGACTTACCCTTGAGGTTGGAGGCTGATGGGAAGATGGCGGGGTGGGAGGTAGGACAGGGTGTGATGTCAGAAGCAGATGGTGGGAGTGGGAGAGTTTGTTTGGAGGAGAAAGGCTAAGCTGGAGCCAGGCAGGGAGCAGTAATGGGAAGTCCTAGAGTGAGGGAGGGGTGTGAGAATTAAACACAAAGTTAGAAAGCCTGGGTTTTCGTTCCATTTCTGCCACTAACTAGGGGTATAACCTTGATCAAGTTATTTAATATTTTTGGTCTGAGTTTTCTCAACTGAAAAATTAATTCATTCCATAAATTTGGCAATGGGGGAGTACTTGCACTATGCCAGGTATGGGAACACAAAATTAGGGCATGATCTCTGCCTTGAAGGACCTCAAAGTCTAGTATAAGGACAGGGTGGAATGTCTTTAGAGAGAGGGAGAGGGAGAGACTGACTTTTAAGTGGATAATTACAATACAACCTCATTTATGTTTTACTAGAGGTATGGAAAAAGCATAAAATCAAATAGAAATAGGAACAGTTAATTCTTCCCGGGAGCTCAGAGCAGGCTTCATGGAGGAGGTGATATCTGAGTCTGTCTCTGAAGGATGAGTAGGAATTTTTAGTCAGAGAATAGTGACATAGAAAGGGAGATGGCAAGAAGGAAGGGAAAGGGGTGCATTGGATAATCACTAGGAATCCTCCCCTAGATTCTGATATCCTGAGTCCAGATTTAGATGGAAGTCTAGGATGGGGGCTGGAGATCAAATGCAGACATAGGTTCTTCTCCTCCTTTATCTACAGAGTGATTTGAAGTCACTGTTTTGTTTTTAAGGCAGGCTATCACTCTGTTGCCCAGGCTGGAGTGCAGTGGTACAGTCACAGCTCACTGCAACCTTGACCTCTGGGGCTCAACCAATCCTCCCACCTCAGCCTCCCAAGTAGCTGAGATCACAGCATGCACCACACAGGCCAGGCGCAGTGGCTCACACCTGTAATGCTTGGCTAATTTTCTGTGTTTTTTGTAGAGATGGGGTTTTGCCACCTTGCCCAGGCTGGTCTTGAACTCCTGGGCTCAAGCAATCCTCTCTCCTCAGCCCGCCAAACTGCTGGGATTACAGGTGTGAGCCACAGTGCCTGGCCTGAAGTCAGTATTAACATTTCCTAAAAGGCTGTTATTTCTGGGTACATTCTTCGCAGTCAGAGAGAAGAATAATGTTGAGTCCTGAGCCAGCACCTTTTAGGCAGGCAAATTCTGCAGTTTTATTCATCAGGAAGGCTGGGGAGTTTGCTAACAAATGAAAGCCAGCTACCCTCCCTTTACACCTGAGACCTAAAACAGAGATAGGCTTCAATTAAAGAGAGATCTAAGTTAGCTACAGAGAGGAAGGACTTCCAACCAATGCAGTTTATTAAAAACTACCAAGGGAGGGAGACTGTAGAGTCAGCATCTCACTCAAGGTCTTTAAATGTGAGACAGGTTCTTATCTCAGAGATAGTTTGGTCAGGTTTGCTTCAAGGGCAGGAAAATGGAGGAGATTCCCAAGGATTCTGTCATCCTGATGGATTCTGTGATCCTCATCCTAAACAGGTTGGGATGTGGCCCGGGCCCTGTGCTTTCTGCCCTGAGGACTCAAGATTCCCCAGCCCAGGGCCCACCTCTCCTGGCCCCAGCCCCTTGGACAAGATGCATGGGGAGGAGCCTCTTCCATACCAAGACATGGCAAGGCCAGCCTCGCTGGGAGGTGGCCAGCTTCACAGGCCCCATGGGCTTAGCTGCCCGTGTGATTTGTCGGAAGCTTGAGACACACTTGTGCTGGGGAGAAGGATGAGGGCAGCCCCTCCGACCCTGGGAGGCCCCTGACCCTTGGAACATCTTTGGGGTGTGGTTTCCCCACCAGGTGACTGCTGCTGGGAGTGAGCCTTGCTGCAGTTTGTTTCCCTTGGATGAGCCTTGTGGGGTGGGTTGTTCCCTCCCTCTTCTGGGAGGGGTTTGGATTCTCATCACTGACAAGAACAGACATGACAGATCTTTCCTTTAAAGAGGGTGGAGGGAATTTTGGAGGAAGACACATTCTGCCTGGTCACGTTCATTTACACACTCAGGCTGGAGCTCTCCTCTGCTCACACTCACGCCAACTCACCTGCAGGCCAGTGGGTGGGCACCCAGGACTTCCCAGGCCCCCGCTTGAGGGTCACACCCTCACACTTCACAGCAAGAGAAGCAAACTAAAACTTGCTGACCGCCAGGCTCGGGGCAAGGCGCTCTTGGCACTGAATCTCCTTTAATTCTCACTCTAAACCAGTGAGGTGGGTGATACAATCCTCATTTCACAAGTGAGAAAACTGCCTCCCAGGCAGCCCCGTCTTTTACAGAGAAGGATTTGAAAGATTAAATAACCTGATGAAGGTCACACAATTGATTGACTGGCTGAGCCAGGATTTGAACCCATATCTCTTTGACTCCAGAGCCCGTTTTTCCCATGAGGCCTTGCTGCACCTGCCCTGCTCCCTGCATCCGCACATCATCCCTGGGGAGAGGCCTGGGAGCCAGACGTTGAGTGTGACCTCACCATGACTAACCTGGGAGGTAGAGGGAGTAGGGAGTGGAAGAATGAATGGTTGTATAGGAGCAGCCTCTGCATCTGACACAGACAAGGGGTTGGCAGACACAGGGGAGCAGAGAAAGAGCCACTGCCCTGGGTGAAACTCCTGTTGCAAGGCCCCAGGCCAGTTGGTACGGCC
Source organism: Trachypithecus francoisi (assembly GCF_009764315.1). Taxonomy (NCBI): domain Eukaryota; kingdom Metazoa; phylum Chordata; class Mammalia; order Primates; family Cercopithecidae; genus Trachypithecus; species Trachypithecus francoisi. Next base: position 108,621,394 of record NW_022681473.1, read on the forward strand.
AGATTCTGGGTAAACCACAGTCCTGAAGTTGCATGAGCAAGGAACGCTCATGGCTCATCGGGAAGTTTCCACACTGAGCCTGTTAACTTCCTGGTCCCAGGAAGGCAGACTGAGTCTGTTTGGGGGATACGTGTGGGAAGGTCAAGGGACCCAGAAACAAGGCCAACCCTCCATCCCCAGGACAGATGAGATAGACTTGAGAAGCAACAGGCTAAGGCCCTGAATAGGGACGCAGAAGTCCTGAGTTCCAGTGCTGTCTGTCCCTCACTAGTCGCTGCCTTATACAAACCTCTTCTTTCTGGGGTTCTGTTTCCTGATGAGTAAAATGGAGAGGCTTGGCTGAGATGCTGTCTGAGGCCCCAGACAGTGTGCATGTTACGGTGTCATTACTTATCTCTTGCCATATTTTGGCTGATTAGTTGGACTCTTCCACCCGACTTTCATTTTATTTTATTTTTCCATTGAAGAGAAATGAGGAAGAAAGTCACCTTTGAGCTGTAGAGAGTGAGGGGAAATATGTCACGTGGACTTTTTCCAGCCTGTATGACTGTATGTGAGCCAGTGAAAAGAATCGTTTGAAATCTAGAGGCTGAATCAGAAGGACCCAGTAGGCTGGATCTGGGACCGTCCATTCAACCTTTGAATATGCAGCCATACTTAAGCGCTGGATAGAGAGGTGTCCATTGTAAGAATATAAATTGCAAAGATGTGTTCTGTGAGAGACATGAGAATGCTAAGCTCTACCGAAGGATATTACAGAAGAGATGGTGTCTGAAGTGGATGGTGAGGGAAGAGTAGGTTTTGACTAGCAGAGAGGGTTGGCAAGAATATTACAGGCCTAGGGGATAGTGAATTGTCTCCCTTGGTGGGTTAGGCCAAGCTATGAAGATGTCAAATGCCTAGCAAAGAAGTCTGGGGCTTGTTCTATGGGCAGTAATGAGCTACTAGGTGTTCTCAAGCATGACTAGTTTCATTTACTAGAAGAGCACTGGAGGGGAGTGTGGGTGAGAAGGGAAGGGAGGATGAGTGACAAACTGATGCAAGAGAGGCCGAGTGGAATGCTGCTGTAGCCAGAAATGTGAAAGACACAGACAGAGCAAGAAAGTTACGCACACAGGCCAGGCGCAGTGGCTCACACCTGTAATCCCAACACTTAGGGAGGCCTAGGCGGGTGGATCACCTGAGGTCAGGAGTTTAAGACCAGCCTGGCCAACAGGGCGAAACCCCATCTCTACTAAAAATACAAAAATTAGCTGGGCGTGGTGGCAGGTGCCTGTAATCCCAGCTACTTGGGAGGCTGAGGCAGGGAGAACTGCTTGAACCTGGGAGGTGGAGGTTGTAGTGAATTGAGATCGTGCCACTCTGCCTGGATGACAGAGTGAGACTCTATCTCAGAAAAACGAGAGAGAGAGAGAGAGAGAGAGAGGAGAGGGGAGAGAGAGAGAGAGGAGAGAGAGAGAGAGAAAAGAAAGAAAAGGAAGGAAGGAAGGAAGGAAGAAAGGAAAGAGAGAAGAAAGAAAGAAAGAAGAAAGAAGAAAGCAAGAAGAAAGAAGAAAGAAAGAAGAAAGAAAGAAAGAAAGAAAGAAAGAAGAAGAAAGAAAGAAAGAAAGAGAAAGAAAAAAAGAAAGAAGAAGAAAAAGGAAGGAAGGAGGAAGGAAGTTATGTAGCACTTTGGGAGGCCGAGACGGGCAGATCACGAGGTCAGGAGATCGAGACTATCCTGGCTAACATGGTGAAATCCCATCTCTACTAAAAAATACAAAAAACTAGCTGGGCGAGGTGGCGGGCACCTGTAGTCCCAGTTACTCGAGAGGCTGAGGCAGGAGAATGGCATAAACCCGGGAGGTGGAGCTTGCAGTGAACTGAGATCCGGCCACTGCACTCCAGCCTGGGTGAAAGAGCGAGACTCCGTCTCAAAAAAAAAAAAAAAAAAAGAAAAAGAAAGTTATGTACACAGACATAGAGCCGCTGCCTGGCTGTGAATCCTGGCTCCAGCACTACCTGACCATGTGACCTTGAGCAAGTTATCCAGTCTCCATGTGCCTCAATGCCCTCATCTGTAAAGTGGGGAGGATAGTGATATCTGTCTCACAGGGTTATTGTGAGGGTCAAATGATGTGTATATACTTCTTAGACAAGTATCTTGAACATATACACTGTATATTTGCTATTATTATTACAATTTCAGTAGGCATGGAGAGACCCAGCTTTAAGAGATAATTCTGAGATAAGATCAGGAAGATTTTGGTGACAGATTGGGCATGGACAGCAAAGAAGAGGGATGAGTTAAACGTGGCTGAGAATTCTAGCTTGGGATGCTGAACCTTGGTAGGACCACAACTCATCATCAAGAAGACAGGAGGTGGAACAAACTTATCCAGATGATGGGAGGAGAAAGAAGGGCAGAGAATGAGCTCTGGGCTCAGAGCTCATTCTCATGGCAAGAAATTTGGATCTGGAGCCCAGGAGACAGGCAGGACTGAAGATGTATATTGGGGAGTTGCCACTGAATCATATTACATGGAGTGATGAGAGGGAACGGGGTTACCTGGGGAGGATGTGCAGAGTGGGAAGAGGACCAAGGACAGACCTAGAGAAGGGCACTTAAGGGACAGGCTGAGTGGATGTCTATAGATGAAACTAGGAAGGAAGGTCAAAGGGACAGGAGGGGAGCCACGCTCACCAAGGAGAGATGTTCATGAAGGTGGGGAGAGCCAACAGTATCAGAGCATAGGGGGCAACACAGTAGAATCTGAAGCCTAAAAGTTGGCTAGGAACTTGGCAGTCAGGCAAGCAAGGATAGCCTTCACCTGGTGTCTGTCTGGTCCACAGTGAGAGTGGATGTCAAGCTTGTTGCAGCTGAGGGGTGAGTAGGAGTTAAGGAAATGATGGAGACTCGGATTGTAGAATTCCCTTTCGAGGAATAGGGTGATAAAGAGATGGAAATGTTGGCTTAAGATGGAGGCCGTGTGAAGAGAAGGCTTTGTGGAGGAAGGGGACTTGAGTGAGTGTGGCCTGGGAGAGCTAGGAAAGGCAGTGCAGGAGAAAGGAAAGAGGGGCCTGGTAGTGGCGGTGGGAGGACCCCAGTGGAGGGCTCTTCTGAGAGGGAAGGAGGGTTGAGTGCTCTGGCAGCGTGTTCAGGAGCCCAGGGCACAGCGGTCCTCACCTGGAGTCTCTCCACTCCATTTCCTGCTCTTTGGGCCAACAGCTAACTTCAGAAGAACACTGGGAGGTAGAATTGGATTAAAGGGGATTGGGGGTTCCAAAATGACAAGTGCATACCTAGGAGGCCTCACACCTGCTCTGTTCTGGTAACTTCTGGAACCCTCATCATCCAGGGCCATGGGTTTCCACCAGGCAGATCAGGACAGTGTTTTGTGTATGCTGTTGAGCGTTGTGTGGCTTGAAGACCTCCCAAAAGTCCTGTGAGGCCAGAAGAGAGTCTGAAGCAAGTTGGCAGCTGTGCTTGTCCCTACGTTTCCTGCCCCAAGAGCTGAGAATCAGTGGCCTGGGGTTTCCTCTCAGCCCCACACTTGCCAGCATTCTAAGCTCACCTGCACGAATGGCTCTCCCATGCCTGTTTCTGGACACTTGTGCTGGCTAGTTCTGAAGAGTTGCCCCGGTGTGCCCTAGTGCAGCATTTAGTTTTAAGCCAACTGGGATTTTCCATCATTGTTTTCTTGAATGTGACCAACCAACTACCACAGTTCTCTGGCTGCTCCTAGTACAAATTGACTTGTAATTAATTGGCTCGATGGGGCGTCTTCTTTAAAATCAACAAGATTCAGGTACGGAAAGGTTTCTGAGGACTCAGAATGATGGAGAGTCTTCTTCAGGGAGGCCAGTGAGGGAGACACAGGGACAGCAGTGCCAAGCCCTGGAGCTGGCAATGGAGGGTCCGCGGTGATGGCAAAGTAAGTACTCACCCCCAGGAGCAGCCTCAGGACAGTAGGCTCCAAAGCCACTGAGCCTGAGAGAGCAAGGGAGGGAATGAATAGGCCATGTTGGATTGTTTAGTTCCACAAACCTGCACTTAGCTGATTATTGGGAAGACGGAGAAGAGTACATCACGGTCCCTGCCCGCAGGAGCTCCCAGCCCAGTAGGGAAGATGTAGGGTCTGCCACAGAGAGGGAGGCCACTGCACTACACTTTTGTCAGTGGGGCTGGTTCAGAGAGCCTAAGAAAGCCATGCCAGGAGAATAGAGCCTCAGGGTAGTAGGTCCAATATGCAGGAGGGGGGCTCCGAGACCTCCTTGGGAGGATGAGAACTGAGGGCTGAAAGACTCTTGTTCCCCTGAGGATTGCTTGCTTCTGCTCCAGGATCCAGCTTCCAGTCCTGTACTTCCTAGTGGATGCAAGATTTGGGGGTGGTGGGGCGAGGCAGGGCGGGGCAGGCTAAGAAAGAGAAGAGGATGAGGAGCCAACAAGCCACATTTTGCTCAACCCTAAGCAGTACAGCCAGGTTTACAATGTCAGTCTGTAATACCCTCTCTCTCCCCCTCCAAAATATCAAAACAGAAATTTAAATGCAGGAGCCTGACAGATAGAGCTATGTTGGAGATATGGTTTTGATGCCTGGCCACAATGGGCTTTCTAAGACCTCACTGCAGAATTAAACACATCCACCAGGCACAGATAGAGCCGGCAGAAAACAGACATAAAAGCACCCTCCTGGCCAGGTGCAGTGGCTTGCACCTGAAATCCCAGCACTTTGGGAGGCTGAGGTGGGTGGATCGCCTGAGGTCAGGAGTTCAAGACCAGCCTGGCCAACATGGTGAAACCCCATCTCTACAAAAAATATAAAATACAAAAATACAAAAATATGCATTTTTACTAAAAAATGCTAAAATACAAAAAATACAAAATACAAAAATAAAAATACTAAAACCACAAAAATACAAAAAAATACTAAAAATACAGCTAAAAATACAAAACACAAAAAAATTAGCTACTAAAAATATGAAAAAATTTAGCCGGGCATGGTGGTACACGCCTGTAATCCCAGCTACTTGGGAGGCTGCAGCAGGAAAATCACTTGAACGCAGGAGGCAGAGGTTACAGTGAGCCGAGATTGTGCCACTGCACTCCAACCTGAGCAATAGAGCCAGACTCCATCTCAACAAAAAAAAAAAACATAAAAAAATTTTAAAAGCACCCTCCTAGTCAACAGGCAGATCTGAATAGAAGGTCCATATGGGGCCAAGCCACACCCCCAACCTCCGTCTAACCCTGATGTTCTCATTTTTATCAGATTCAGTGTCTCTTGTAATGAGGCTCCTATAAAACCTCTTTAATATCTTAGAGTGAAATTTATAGAAAACATAGGCCAGGTGTGGTGCCTCACGCCTGTAATCCCAGCTCTTTGGGAGGCTGAGGCAGGTGGGTCACCTGAGGTCAGGAGTTTGAGACCAGCCTGGCCAACATGGTAAAACCCCATCTCTACTAAAAATGCAAAAAAAAAATTAGCCAGGTGCAGTGGCTCATGCCTGTAGACCCAGCTACTCAGGAGGCTGAGGCACAAGAATCGCTTGAATCCGGGAGGCGGAGGTTGCAGTCAGCTGAGATCACACCACTGCACTCCAGCATGGGCAACAGTGAGACTCTGTCACAAAAAAGAAAAAAATAGATATATAAATAAAAATCAGTAATATTGTCTAACTTGAATAAAAAGGAAAAAGCAAAGTAATTAATAATAAAACAATGTGTATTTCAGCAAGTATATCCTTAGACACATTCCCCTAAAAGGTTTAATGAGACAGTAGGACGCTCATGCCTTTATGAATGTGACAGACACAAGTACAGGCTGATATTGGTATGCTGTCCTGGCTGCTCAAAAGCCATCATCTTTCAAAATGTTAAACAACTCTTCGTAAAGCTCCAGCCAAATCTAATCTTTCCTCCATTAACACAGAAAATGGCATCCCTGGGTAAAATGCATATTAAGAGTGTGCAAAAGATACTTTGTGTTTGCATAAAAAATGGAATTGGGTTTTGGGCTTATATGATTATAGGCAGGCTGTTCACCGACACAGATGTCTGGTGGGGCACTTGAAAGTCATATAAGAAATTGTATGGGATGCAAAGAAGTGTTTGTTTGATACTGTCTTCTACAGTGCAAGATGTCTAGAATACCTGCCCTCAGCCCAATAAACGTAAGCTACGCCTCCTAATTATTAAGACAGTCAGAAAAAACACGCCACAGATTTCAGAAAACATCTCCCAGGGTAGCTGTGATCCCCAGTGAGAACAACTGACTTTGACCCACCAAGGGGATAAGTCACCTCTCTTACCAGGAGACAGAGCCAGATGTGACTGGCTGAAGACCTTCCACATAGAAATACAACACCAGAAAAAGGCGCCCCCAGAAAGAATGCATACAGCCTCTGCCCTCAGAGAACTTACTTGCTATCTATCCACTGAGGGAGACAGGTCTGAAAAGTTCCTAAAAATGTCAGAGCAAGGGGTGTGTAAACCAGCACCAACCCTGGGGGAGTGAGCTGGGCTGACTGAGTGATTAGGTGGGTTTGGAGCAGAATGTTCTGGCAGCAGATAATAGGCAAGATTAAATAACTCTCCATGGACACAAGAGCCTGTCGGGGGGTGGAGGGCAAGGGGAGAGATAGTATTAGGATAAATACCTAATGTAGATGACGGGTTGATGGGTGCAGCAAACCACCATGGCGCGTGTATACCTACATAACAAACCTGCACATTCTGCACACACGTAAACTTAAAGTATATATACAAAAAAATAACTCCCTTCTCCGGCCGGGCGCGGTGGCTCAAGCCTATAATCCCAGCACTTTGGGAGGCCGAGACGGGCAGATCACGAGGTCAGGAGATCGAGACCATCCTGGCTAACACGGTGAAACCTCGTCTGTACTAAAAAAATACAAAAAACTAGCCGGGCGTGGCGGCGGGCGCCTGTAGTCCCAGCTACTCGGGAGGCTGAGGCCGGAGAATGGCGTAAACCCGGGAGGCGGAGGTTGCAGTGAGCTGAGATCCGGCCACTGCACTCCAGCCTGGGTGACAGAGCGAGACTCTGTCTCAAAAAAAAAAATAACTCACTTCTCCAAAGTGATGTCTCCATTGTAGTCAAGATGCTATAATAATCAGTATTTCTTGAACTCTGACTGTGTGCCAGGCACTGAGTATAAAAGGGTTTATATACTTGCTTTTGTTTAATATTTATAGCAACCCTGTGATGTAGTTGTTATCATTCCTATTCCACAGAGGGGAAAACTGAGGCACTGAGAGGTTAGGGAATTTTCTCATCATAACACTGTTCACAGAGAAGTCTGTGTTTAAAGCCAGGCTTGCCAGACTCCCGACTCTGTGGTTCTCCCCACTGCCTGCTTGTCTCGGGAGGAGGCCATGTGATGTCGTGGTTGGGTCACATTGTCAGTATTGGTCAACCCCTCTGGGCCTCTGACTCCTCATGTGAAGAGGAAAACAGTAAGAGTATCTATTTCCTAGGCATGGCGTAAGAATTAATAGAGTTAAGATCTATAAAGTACTTAGAATAATGTCTGGTATACCATAATCCACCAATAAACATTAGCTCTTATTATTTTCTGATGAATGAGAACCCGTCATGTTCTCTACCACCCTTCTCCCTGTGTGGTTGCTTAGCTGGACTTGTACCAGGTTGGAGGCTGCAGATACTATTAGAAAGGTAATTTTTTTCTGGGATCTATCATCTCCCAATCTCAGCCCCACCGCCCTCTGCAAGCGTGGGCGGGGAAGCAGTTGGTAAACGTGTTTGTTTTTGGAGAGGTGGGAATTTATCCTCTTTTGCCAGCCATGCTTGGTGCTTTGGCCTGAGGCTCAGGTGTCAACTGTTTCCTGTTCGTAGCCTGGGCAGCAGCCCCAGTACTGGGTGGACCAAGCCCTGTGGCGAGCCCCATGGTGAACAGCACCGAGGAACAGGAATAGCTGTCTGGGTTCTCCAGAAGCCTGTGCCTAGTACTTGCTGGTCTACCAGACAGCCCAAACACCACCAAAAAGCCCCTCTGCAGCATGGGGTTTGGGCCTAGCTGGTTCCAGCTCCAGCACTGGCATGAGCTTTGCATGCATTCTGGATGGGTAGCGGAGACCAAATGTTCCTCTTGGCTCAGGTGTTGGGTGGAGAACAGTGAGAACGAAGGAGGGAGAAGAAGGTCGAGGTCCTTCACCTGATTGTGCAGAAGCCAAAAAGTGGCTTCTATCTGGAGATTTCAGTGAGTTGCCTTTGTTGAATGCAGATACAGGTAAGACTAAAAGCAGGGCCAGGTCTTCCCTTTTTCAAACAGGCATTTCTTTGGAGCAGGCTTTTGAAAGGGAAGCTGGATTTAGCCCCAAACAATAACAGGGAAAGTTAATACTATTTATTGAACCTTTAGTTTATAACAGGCACTGGGCTGAATGCTTTGCAAGCAGTATCTCATTTAAACCTACAGCCACCCAAAGCAGTAGATGTTATATTTCCATTTTAAAGATGAAGAAACTGAGGCTAGGAGAGGTCAAGCAACTTGCTTAGAGCCAGAATTCAAACCAAAGTTGATGTGCTGTGCCAGGCATTTTACATAGGTGATATCTTATTTAAGATTACCTAATGAATCCTTACAACAGCCTGGTGAGGTAAGCATTATTCTTCCCATTATATAGCTGGGGAAACTGTAGCTCAGAGAGGTTAAGTAACTTGCCCGAGGTGGAGCTCAGATGTAAGACAGGCCTGTCTGACTTTCTACCATACCAGACTGCTTTTGAGAGAAAGAGGACAGAGAGAGAGAGAGAGAGAGAGAGAGAGAGAGAGTGTGTGTGTGACTGTGTGTACTCCTGCAAATGAGACATGACCTAATGTTACCCAGAGCCCCTCACTTGACATGTGTCCAGTACTTTTCCACGTTTCCAAAGCCCTGTCAGTCATACCAACACCCGCAGACCTCTTCTGGCTGGGGCTTGCCAGCTGAGATGATAGAGATAGTATCTGCAGGCTCAGGGAGGGTTGCCAGGTAAAGGGTGGGGTGGAGAAGAGTTCCCACCCAACGAGGGTTCCCCTGGCCCTTCGAGAAGCCGCCTTCCTGGGCCTGTGCGTGAGAAGGGTCCAGGGAGGAGGCAGTGTTTGCCTGTGTGTGCCTGCAGGGAGGGGGCGGACCCTGGCTTTCTCTTTGCCCCCAAGTCAGAGAGGGCTGTGCCTGCAGCTCTGGTAAGCAACCAGAGAATCATCTTCTCCCAGAATCACAGCCTTGGCTAAAAATAAACTTTTTCCACCTTAAACTTCCTTCCACCTAGTCTGGCCCTTGAGTGGCTTTCGAGGCCACCCTGGGGCTCAGGTGCTCTTTCTGTGTCCCTGTATAGCTCCTACCTGATACCAGGTCACATCTAGTTTTATGTCCCTCTCTGCTTGACAACTTCCAGAGGCCTTCTCTAAGCCAATAGGTTTTTGTCCACTCACAAGAACTGTGTGAAGCGGATGTTACTACTCTCATTTAACAAAGAAGATAACTGAGGCTCAAATGGTTGAGTGGCCTGCACCCCAGTACCTGAGCCGGGACTTACTCCATTCCTTTTTTTCTGTGCCTGCTGGATCACAGGGGCTGTGCTCACTGCAGGTCTGTTATCTCCAAATCCAGCTTGTCCCACTGATCACCGTTGCCTTCATGGTCCCTATACCCTCCTGGACTTCTGCTGCTTGTGTTCAGATCAAGTGTTGAGACTTCCCTCCCTTTTCCACCAAAGCCCTCTTGGCTCCCAACTGCTGAAGATACTTAGTTCACATCCTGTTGTGCTTTTCTTTCTTGGCAGCCCCTCCCCTGCACTGGCATCTACTCATATTTCCTCCTGTACACTTCGTCAGCACGGACTGCTGCGGGGTATCCCTGGTTCCAGTCATGTAGCGGACAGTGTGGCTGCAGATTGAGCTCTGGCATTGCACAGACCTAGCTTTGAATCTTGGCTCCACCAAGAGAATCTGTGTAACCTGGTGACTTATGCTCTCCAAGCCTCAGTTTTCTCTCCGTTCAATGGGAGGAAAAATAGGATCAACTTTATAATGCTGTTAGGAGGAGGACTCAATGAGATCTTGAGTGTAAAGTGTCTTGGACACAGTAGACACTCAATAAATGTGAGTTGTTGTTGTTCCTATTGCAACAATTTAGCAGCAATATTGGTTCCAGTTGCCCCATTTCATTCATATCCATGTGGCTCCAGTTCACCCCTTCTTCTTAGCTTTGCCCCTGGAAGGCTCTGAAGACCTCTGGTTCCTCCTTTTCCAGATGACAGTGCTGCTCAGATTCCCCCAACTGCTGGCCTTCTTCTGAGTGTTCTTACCTGTGTCCTTGTGCCTGACTCAGCCATTACTAAAGCAATCATAAGAAAGTCATGCAAGGCTCAGTCTGGGCCAGGAAAACACAGGCATGTTTCACTATACCTAACAGGGTGGTTTTTGAAATGTTGTATACAAATCAAAGTTTTGTCACTGAAATACTATTTTCCTTTACTGGAGAATGTGCATTTAAAGAAATATTAGGCTGGGCGCAGTGGCTCATTCCTGTAATCTCAGCACTTTGGGAGGCTGAGGCCGGCAGATCACTTGAGGCTAGGAGTTCAAGACCAGGTTGGCCAACATGGCGAAACCCGGTCTCTACTAAAAATATAAAAATTAGCCAGGCGTGGTGGTGGGCACCTGTAACCCCAGCTATTCTGGAGGCTAAGGCATGAGAATCACTTGAACTTGAGAGGCAGAGGTTGCAGTGAGCCAAGATACCACCACTGCACTCCAGCCTGGATGACAAAGACTCGGTCTCAAAAAAAGAAGAGAGAGAGAGAAATATTAGACTGAATCTTTTCAGAGAACAAAGAATGAATTTTTATGGTCAGTTAGAGCCAAATATCCTCTATAGGCTTTGCTTAACGCAAGTTATACATTAAGATTTTTATGTTTATATTTTCCCCCTTGATGACATCTCACAGTGTGTGATCTTAACAAGACATTTTTTAAAACTTAACCTAGGCCATCACTGTGGATGGTTTCATCCAAGGGCTTGGAAGTGGGTTTTGTGGGTCACTTATGTAGCTGGCAAACTGAGCCTAGAAAGATTTGGATACCCAGTCACTGGGAGTAAACGTGGGTTCCTGCAGAGGCCAGTGGTGGAGAGCTGTGCTTCTAGCTCTGGGCTGGGACTTTTGCAAGTGTGGCTGAGAAGAGTGATCAAGCTGAACTTGGACTCTAAGGCGAGAGCTGCCAAGCCAGAGAAGGCTAACCGCTCTGTCTGGGAGAGGGAAGCAGTAAAGCTGCCTGAAGACAAGGAGTCCCTCCCTAGGTGTCTGACATGAACCAGAACCAACTTCCTTCCCGAGGATTTGTTGCCTCCGTTAAGGTTGGCCTGTCAGCACAGGAAGAGGGCAGCTTTCTGGCTATTAGGGCACTCCCCAGACTGTGTAGAGGCTGCTCTTGCCCAGGTGACCTGGGAGGGACAGGTGCTTTTCTGGCATAAAACAAGGTATGGAGCAGCAGCGTCTGGGGTTTGTGACTTTGTCCAGGATGCGGCAACCTAGCAGCGATGCAGTGGGGGTACAGGCAGGCCTCTGAGGATCTGGGGAGTACAAGTGCATAAGAGGCCTCCAGTTCCCCTCCTTCCCTGAGTCCTAAGGACTTCCAAGTACCACATGGGAAGCAACGAGAATCCTGCCTGGAATGATGGAAGCTCCCGAAAGCAGAGAGGAACAGAGAAGTAGGCATCTTGATTCTGGTTTGCATGAGCCCTGACCCTAGCCTGCCCCCGCCCCCTCCCTTCTCCCCACTTCCCATCTCCCTTTCAGGTTCCTGTTCATCTTTTCAAACTCAGTTCAAATGCCTCATTCTCTAACTTGCCCCCCACCACCACTACCTCCACCTGTGTGCCTTAATAGGCTTCGTGTGTGTGTGTGTGTGTATGTGTATGTGTGTGTGTGTCTGTGTCTGCCCTACCCACCAGTCAGTGGAATACTTGGGAAAAGGGTCTGTATCGTATTTGTGGTAGAAGAGTTCCCGCGCTGTTCCGTTACTGGTGCATTCAGTAAGTGTGTTCTAAATAAGTGCATGGAGGCAAGCGGATCACTTGAGGTCAGGAGTTTGAGACCAGCCTGGCCAACATGGTGAAACCCCACCTCTACTAAAAATACAAAAAATTAGCCAGGCATGGTGGTGCATACCTGTAATCCCAGCTACTCGGGAGGCTGAGGCAGGAGAACCACTTGAACCTGGGAGGCGGAGATTGCAGTGAGCTGAGATCTCGCCACTGCACTCCAGCCTGGGTGACAAAAGCAAAACTCCATCTCAAAAATAAATAAATTAATTAAGTAGGTAAATAAATGCACCGTTGGATCATTGGGCTGAACCTCTCCACCGCCTATCACCCCGCTTCCTGGGGGCCGCGAATGCACATCTCCTCTGCTCTTCTGGTTGCTTTGCTCCCTGTTGTCTTTTCTTGCATCCAGTGATCCACAAAACCTGTCCCCTTTTCCCAGGAAGGTCAACTTGTTGGCTTTATGCAAATAGAGTGTGGAGTGGGCTCCATCCAGTCGGCTCTGGTAAATATTGCCCAACCCTACCACTTGCTGGCTGGGCCCGGGAGCTGTTTACAGAGGCATCCCAGTGTTGGCTCGGTGGTTGTTGGGCGCTAGGGTCTAGCCTCTAGGGACCTGGAGTATGTGCAGGACTCTGACCAACCCAGTTTGAGGTTGGTAGTTAGGTCAGCTAACTATCCCAAGCCAGAACAGGGCTCTTACTAAACGTCCCTTAGGAAGTAATGTGGCCATCTTGGGGCTGCCCTCTCCTGGCCGTTTGGAAACAGTATGACTGAGGACATCCAGTGACACATGACATCACTGTAACATTATTTTTCATAAACTGTGGAGATAAATTTGGGTTGAGCCTTTAGCCCCGGGGTGAGTCTGAAACTCACAGACTCTGAGGGCTAATGGGTCCTTGAGGCCGTCTGTCCCCTGTTCTCAGCAGCATCCCATAGAGCCCCGCTGCTCGGGCACAGGGCTGTCTTCCTCCCTTTAATCCTGTGTGTTGACACGTTTGTTTATTCATAATATAACGTCTTATGACTCAGTTTTCACCCACATTGGTGAAATTTAAAAAGGAGAAATGGAGTGCAGTTGTACAGAACTAAATATATTCCATTTCTATCATTCAAGATTTTGCATTTTTGGTGTTAAAATATTTAGTGCACATAATGAAACGAAGGTCAGAGTCAATGATGTTAGTTACTTTAATATTCTTATTTGGCAAAATAAAACAACTGTATCTGACTCTAAAAAAAATGTTTACTAATCATGAGCCTCAAAAGGCTAAGAAATAGTGATGCCACTACAATCTATGCCTCATATACAGATTCTGCTGACACCCCTGTCAGATGGCCTGTGGTCCCAAGTCTCTGTCAAAACTCATCCTGGGTTTTCAGACTTGCTACCAGCCTGCTCCAGGACTGAGTGGGTTGAAACGTTAGACGCCATCTTGGTCATTCTGCCCGCTTCTGTTTCAGGGCCTGTCTCTGTCCCAATTACAAGGCAGCCCTTCAATATTTGAGAAGAGTCATCACCCTGAAATCATCCCTTTTCTGTGTAAATATCCCGGGTCTGTAAAGGATTCCATATGTTGTGCTGCTGATTGCCTTCCTTAAAGCAGTTACATACTTAATACATGAATACTTTCTTGTTATAAAATATTTCATAATAGAGATAAAAAGGAAGATTATTTTTATCCCTGTTCATGCTCAGTCCTCTTCCCAGAGGTAACTCCTTTTATCAGGGTAGTGTATATATGTCTAGAGGACTGTTTCTCTAGATATATATTACAAATGGAAATGTATAAATGTTTGTGGAATCTAAAAAGTGCCTACACACATGCATATCAATTATACTATGTGTATTCTTTAGTGACTTTTTACATTTTAAAATATGTATAGGTTATTTCATAACAGTACCTATAGAGTTATATGATTTTTGTTAATGACCACATAATGTTCTATTGTTTGGGAGTTTTTCTGGTTTTTTTCTGAGATGGAGTCTTGCTCTGTCACCCAGGCTGGAGTGCAGTGGTGCTATCTCGGCTCACTGCAACCTCCGCCCCCAGGGTTCAAGCAGTTCTCGTGTCTCAGCCTCCCCAGTAGCTGGGATTACAGGTGCCCACTACCATGCCTAGCTCATTTTTGTATTTTTTTTTTAATAGAGATGGGGTTTCGCCATGTTGGCCATGGTGGTCTTGAACTCCTGACCTCAAGTGATCTGCCTGCCTCGGCCTGCCAGAGGGGTGGGATTATAGGTGTGAGCCACTGCACCTGGCTTGTTCTATTGTTTTAACATAATCTTACTTTTCCATTCCCCAATCGATAGATATTAGGTTGCTTCCCATACTTTATTTTACAATGCTGTGATGAACTCCTTGAATTTGTTTGTGCCTTGTTGCCTTTACATGCATGGCTTTGGTCTGCCAATCACTCCCCTTAAGTATGAGACCCACAAGTGTACAGCATAACACTCAATGCTCAGATGAGATCCAGGCAGTCCAGAGCACAGTGCAACTATTTGTTCATCCAGCCATCCATTTACCCATTTGAATGTATTTATTGAGCAGGTACTATGCCTTTCTCTTGCCCTGATTTCTACTTGCGCCAGCTGCAAATAAGGCAGTAATGGGGCCTGTCCTCATGGAATGATGCAGTCCAGTATGGGAAACTCCCTCCATTTGGATACTCTACTTCTGTTAGTACCGCCTATCCTATGGTTTTTTTTTTTTTTTTAAGGTAATTATGTCACACTGTCAACTTACATGCTCTTTGAGTCGGTTAATGAGTCTTAAGTCTTTTTTCATATAAATTGTTGTCTCAACTTGTGCAGTTAATTTACATATTTCTAAGTAAAGGATTTTTATATTTGTTCCTATGTTTTATCTTATGACTTGCTTCCCTTCCTGCCATATGTTCAAGCTGTTTTTTTTTTTAATCTTGATGTCTGCACAGAGTATTAGCTGGCCCTACTCCTCGTGCAGAGATGTAATAAGTATGCATGCTACATCTTCATCCACATTACTGATAACATTCTTAGCCACAGTGGACCACAAATGGGGTCCTGTGGCATGCCACTGAAGATGTCCCTCCTAGATGACAGTGACCCATATTTAATCAACCCTGTCTCCGCCCATCTTGACCTCCAGGACAGTACCTAAACACATATGCACATATTTCAATGATAGTATCTGTCTGATCTCCCATTCTGAAAACCTGATATGAAAGGAAATGAGCCTAGTTTGGCATGACTTTATAAGTCACATGATACAGTGGAAAGAGGGTTGATTTGGGGGATTTGGTCAGGCCTAGATTCAAGCTCTGCACTTCTTAGCTATATGGCCTTTGGGAAATCATTTGACTTCTCTGAGACTCAATTTCCTATATTCGAGGACTATCAAAAGTATTTATGCATTAGTACCATTAATAAGCACTTACTAAGTGATGGACATGCACTGTGCTGGGCAGGCCACAGTAAGCAAGATAGGTCTCTCAGGTATTAAGTGTGCAAAATTCGTATCTTCGATCATTTTAGTGACAGAAACAAGGAAAGTCCTCCCTGGAATGGGCTTTCTAGACATTCATCCCTAACCCTTGAGACCTGGGGATGTAGCGGAGATTATTTCCCTTTTATACATAGGGAAACTTAGATACACTGATAGAGTCCCTTGGCTCACGTCCACTCAGCCTTTGGTAACAAATTTGGTAGCTGCTCCCTAGCCTTAAAGAATTTATCTTAAACTGTCAATTGAGTAGGTTCAGCCAACCTTTGTGCTTAGAGCCCTGTCCCTGGCTAATAGGTGTTAACAGGATAGGCACCTGGTTAATACAAATTAAGCCAAAGCACAAGTCAAGTGTTGAAGAGAGCTTCATGGCAGTGCTGCATTGCCTCACTTATCCAGAGAGCCCGTAGCCAACCTATTTAGACAGCTGACGGTAAGAAGGAAGCAAATGAGACTTCAAGCCAGGTCCTTTCTCAGAGCCTTAAACTTTTATTTTAGAGATGGTCATACTGAGCTTAATGATCTGGTTTTTCTATCCCTTAGCAGATAAAAGTGCAAATTCAAGCTGGAATAGGGGATTGCTAGAAGCAAGCATACTAACAGAAGCAGAGATAAACTTGATTGTGAGAAAGAAAGAAAAAAAAACTGGGAAAAGCAGAGCCCAGAGCTGAAAAAAAAAAGAGAGAGAAAACAAAAAACAAGAAAAAAGGGCAGTCTGGGGCCATCCAGTGCTACAGCCAACAGAGGTCAAACATCAGTATCGTATCCCTGAGGGTATGGTTGCTTTAAAAACAAGTTTGAAATTATGACTCTGAGTCATTGACTAAATTATCTTTCAGGTATGCTTTAGGGCAAAATAGGGATGTATATGATACCTTTTAGCAAGATCTCTATTCAAAAAGAAACCAATACATATCTATCCAAAACTGAGATAAAAGGCTTTGGAGCTTCAAGGGATAGATTTCTGTGACTGAAAATCCACTTATTTAGGAAGGATTCCTGAGAAAATCCTAGGCATTTGAAAGGCATGCTGAATTTTAGATGACTTCAGTTCAAGTCACAGCTCTCCTGCTAGCCAACATGTGCCTTGGACAGATCTCTTACCATTTATGACCCTGTTTTCCACAAGCAGGAATAACATTACCTGCCTTTTCAATCTCATGAAAGTATTCTGAAAATCAACAAGAAATGTGTTTGAAAGTGCTTTGTAAACCATAGAACATCATGGAGATGTACAAGCAAGGTCTGTGGGCCACACCCCAGGTGTTGCCTACTGCGAGACAGTGACACAAAATGTGGGCAAAGAGATCAATTCCAAGTTGTTGCTTTAAATATATACATACGTACGTGTATGTATTGCATACATATGCATATTTTCATATATGTGTGTATGTCTGTTCATTTAGATAATGTATCTTTAAAACCTCCCAAGACACCCTTTTCACCAGGCAAAAGAAGCAGCTCTACAACTAACTTTGTCATCTTGTAAACTGTAACATTCTATATAGATACGTGACATTTTGAATGCTTACTAACTTTCGTCTTAATCTTTCCTAATCCAATACTAAGAATTAGCTTTTAAAAATCAAACATTGCAGAAATATATGGCTTCTAGAACCCCAAATGCTCTCCCCTGCATCTATGATTAACAGTTTGGCTTAGGGACCTTCAGATTTTTTTCCGTGCTAGTTCTGGTCCTGGAGGCATTCAACAGACAATTCCTGAAATAAACAGCCCTTTGTTATAATAGAGAAACCTTTAGGGGTGGAAATACATTTTATATTCTAGAAGCTCTCCAATCTGTGCTGTTTGGGCCTTAGGCTCATCCTCTTGAGTTCTTACTTAGGCAATTGCAGTAAATAGCTTTTTAACTGGCTGCCCTGACTACAGTCGTGCTCTCTTCAAATCCATGTTCCACAGGGTGGTTAGGATAACTAAACTAAAACTAAAATCTCACCGCAATCACTCCCCTTTACTTTAGTTCCACCATGCCCTCAGAGTCCCTTCTGAACTCTTTTGTCTTCTGCCGTGGGCCCCTGCCTGCTCACCCACCTGTCCCCTCCCTTCCCTGCAGCAGCAGTCCCAAATTGCTGGTAAATCCTGAACAGGAAGAAGAAGCGCCGTTTCACCCTCTGCAACTTTGGACAGAGCCGCTTCCTCCACTTCCGCTTCTTGGGATGCCTTTCTTTGCTTTCTCTGCCTGGCAAACTTTTCTTCATCCTTCAGGGTTGCTCAGAAGGACTTTTCTTCTGAGAGCCTTCCTCATCTCATTCTCTTTTCTCTAGCTGTTCTCTTCTCTGACGAAGTGAATGGCAACCTTTTCTTTGCCACCTCGTACCTGCTTCTGAGTGTTAGAAGTACTGCTCTGTAGGAGATGACTCTGACTTGCACAGCCTCTCAATGAACCTGGGGGCTTCCTATTCATCTTTGTGTCCCTAGTGCCTTTTGGTATACAATAGGTGCTTGGTAAATACTTGTTGAACTAAACTGAACTGGAAAGGGAAACTTTATAGGGCAGGAAACTGTGTTTCGTTCATGCCACATAGAAGACCATCTTTTCCAGCTGCTGCTGAAACAGACCTGGGGCTGCCTCACTTGATTTGGGGTGCACAGGAGTACAAGAGACAAGGAAGACCTCAGGTTTCCTGGAAGACTAAAAAATGAAAATTACCACAGATAACCATTTGCTTCGTTTATCCAATGCCCTTCGAGGACAAGCTTCCAAATTGCAGGTTCACTCAAGAAATGCCAAAGAGATTCCCATTCAGACCTGTTGAAAACTTCACTCTTGGTAACTATTTAGGCCACACATATGTGTAAAGGTCCCAGACTACACTTGTCAGTGTAGCCTGGAAATGTTTATCCCACCTGTGCACCATACATAAAAGCAATATAGTACACAGAAGAGGCTGGAGTGAACAAGCACCTCTCAGTAGTTTCCAGAAGCCCAGAATTCTGAGTGGAAGGCCCAGTGCAGCTGCCTCACAGCAGGGTACAGGCAGAAGGGAGGGTTCTGGAGGCCAAATAACCATGTAGAGAGTCAGGCTCTCCTCTTCCTAGCTGTGTGATGTTGGGAATGTTGCTTAAATTCTCTGAGCCTTGGTTCCCGTATCTGTTAAAACAGTTTGGTAAGATTACGTCCCTCGCTGAATTATCAAGAAGAATAAATGATGGTATATTTGAAAGTGTTTCTCATCTCTGCAGTGCTTTAAAAAATATTTTTTCTCTTTCTTGAGCTGATGCTCCTGTAACGAATCTGTGTAGTGCTTGGTGATCATAAGTTGGTGCTGTATATGTGTGTGTGTGCGTTCAGGACAGGGCAAGTGCACTTCCTCTTATTGGATTCATCTGGAACCCCATAGTAAAATACACATTGGGACAGAGATTTCATGACATTCCTGAGCCACCTTTTTCCCCTCTTCATCTCTTCTCGTCCTAATGGAGGAGGTAAGAGCAAATATCACACCTTGTAGTTGACTTGTGTATGTGAGACTCAAGGAAATACAGGATGCTGGCTGCAAAGCCAAGTGCATTATGTTTCCATATCAAACAGATGTGTGTTTATCTGATTCTGAACCTTGCCCTGATTGAGAACTGTGAGTGGGGTTCACGATTTTTTCTTTTGACTGTGACTAAATCTCTGTAGGGGAACAGCAGGATTAAGGCTACAACTGAGTTAGTACAATAGCCAGAGTAGGCAACAACTTGAGAGTGATAAAAACAGGTGACAGAGACACGCGGCAGTGCGGTAGAATGAACTGGACACTGGATAGGGAGTTAGCAGATCCGTGCTAATCAGCCCTGGCTTGGTCTTTAGGACTAACTTGACTGCAGCTCTAGCTGTGTTTCCCTGAGCAAGTTATTTTCCCTCTCTGGCTTCAGAAGTCGTATCTGTAAAATGAACCAGGTGATGTCTATTTTTCCTTCCAGTTCTGATGGCGAAGGAAGGGAATCAACACATTTTGGAATCTCTGCCATACACCTAGTACAACCTACACCAAACAACTTTGAAGAGTCTATAATTCCATCACACACAGAGAGAGTGAGGATTGTGTAGAAGTATGGAGTCAGACTGATTTAGACTGAAATCTCAGCTCCATTATTTACCAGCAGAGTGACTTTATGCAAATTTCTTAATGTCTTTAAGCCTCAGTCTTTTCATCTATAAAATGGGTCTTGTAACATAGTAAGCATACTTATATGCTTATAAGTGTATTCCTACTCTCTCTTTATACATTATAAATTTCTTTTTTTTTTTTTTTTTTTGATGGAGTCTCTCTCTGTCTCCCAGGCTGGAGTGCAGGGGCACAGTCTTGGCTTACGGCAAGCTCCGCCTCCCGGGTTCACACCATTCTCCTGCCTCAGCCTCCCGAGTAGCTGGGACTACAGGCACCCACCACCATGCCCAGCTAATTTTTTGTATGTTTAGTAGAGACGGGGTTTCACCGTGTCAGCCAGGATGGTCTCAATCTCCTGACCTCGTGATCTGCCCACCTCGGCTTCCCAAAGTACTGGGATTACAGGCATGAGCCACTGCGCCTGGCCTAAATTTCTTAAGTAAATTTCATCTGGTCTATTTCTCTTCATTTTCAAGGAATAATCTAGGACTACAGAGATGAGTGAAGTAACGTAATATTAGGTCATGCAACTAGTTGGAGGCAAGAATGGGTCCCAAAGTCAGGATCCCGATTGATTCTGAGCCTTGTGCTTATTTGCTGGATGTCTTTTTTATCATCCCCATTGGGGATAGCAAAGCCCTTCCCTGATAAGCAGCGCAGGAATATGTTAAAAACAAACAAAAAAAACCCCAGTGTGATGCTGAACTGCATTTATATACTAGACGCTTCCCAAGAACAGCCACTGGGCTTGGAAACGGTTCTCAGAGTTTGATGCTTAGCATTTCTTCCCCTTCTCACACCTTCTCCTTCTGCTATTTCACTTATTTAGGGGCAGAACAGCCTTCTGTGGGGGCAAATCAAAAGTTTGGTGTCATACTTTTCCCTAGTCAAAGAACCAGAGAGGGTAGCTCTGTCCTCTTTTCTACCAGGTAGGCCACCAAAAGAACCAACAGATGCTGACTCAGAGGGGATCAGGTTCACGAAAGCAGCTGCCCACTGGGGAGGATGCTGCAGGTGCCTCAAGAGGGCTCCGCAGCAGTGCTTTGGTTAAAATGATTCAAGTCCTCAGTACCATGAAGCATTAGTGAGGGTGGGTCTGCCATGAGGGCACAGCCACCTCCCAACATTTTTAGAACTGAATTCAGGGATTTATATTCCAGAGGGAGAAGAAAACTTTTATGGGTTTAAAATGATAGGGTTTTTCATGCACGTGTCAGCACTAGCAATGCTATGTCCTAAGAACTGAAGACAAAGCATTAAATAACATGACTGATAAGATTGTTGCATTTCCAGAGTAGTCACAAGCAGGAAAAATAAGGACGGCTTTTTGGAAAGCGTCTTTTCAGCAGTAGCAACCCCACGTGGTTCCAGCCTCCTAGGAGCTATATGTCTCCTCTCTTCCATCCCTCCTTTGTGTGTGTGTTTGATGCTCTCAGGGTGATAATCCCAGTTTGCATGGGCAAAGGCACACCTAGGCTGCTATATTATAGGTTTGATTAGAGTCCAGGGGCTGGATGAGGTCATCTCTCCAAGCACTTCCCAGAGGCATCTGAGGAGGCAGGAGCCTTGGACTCCTAAGGAAAGCTAAGAGCCATGGAGATGGGAGAATCCCCCAAGCAAAAATGCAGCCGATATCTCTTGGGGTACTTTCAGCCCTGTTCACTTGAGATGAGTTACCCATCTGCCCTATTCCACCACTTGGAATATATTTTTAAAATGTTTTCATGAGGAACGCATTTGCCAATCTTTTATATATCAGTTCCAAAACAGAAACTCTTCCTCAGTGCTAGGGAGAAGTGTAGAAGAGGGGAGAAAGAAAAAAAAATCTTGCCTGTAATTGAAGGCAGGTTGGGAGATGTTCACGCTTTGAAACGCTCCTTCTTGTGAAATGTTTATGAAACACTTTCCACAAACGAGTTATGCAACTAGGACAACAGCTTTGATCATTTTCATCACCAGTGATATATTCATTAGTGTTGAGCTGTCTTCCCCCAGAGAGGGCCATGTGAACATGTGATGGGGAGGGGGTTAAAGGTGAGTACCCCAGCCCCACCATGCCCCATCCCATGAACCCAAAACAGATGGTCAGTAAGGAGGTCCCAGTGTACGTCTGGGCCAGAACGCCACCTTTTCCATCACCGATGATCTATTCTCTCTCCTACCCTTGGGATGTGTGTAATATTTTTTGGTAGATAAAGCACCAGAGGAGGGTCAGGAGACCACTCTCTTGTCAGAGTTTTGCCAGGGTATTGCTATATGAGTTTATACCCATCTCTGAAGCTCTCTGAGCTTCTGTGAGATGGAAGGGTGAGCACTTTTCCTCACACCTCCTGGCTATGAAAGCAAAGCCAAGGAGGGATGTAGAAAGGGCTTCCACCTCCTTGGAAGGGGCTCTCTCCTTCCAGAATGAGACTACTGCTTTCTAAATTAAGTGATGTCAGAGAGTTCACTGAGATCAGAAAAGATAATCATCCCTAATACCTTTTTACCTCCCTGATCACTGCCTAAGACTCAGTGTAATACCTTTCACAGCACAGTGGGTGGAGAAGATCCTAAACAACAAAGCTTGTCCAATAGCTGGACAGGCTGCTCAGTGGCTGTGGCAGGGCAGAGCACACTGTGGTGGCCCGCGTCTCCAGGGATGCATCCGTCCCAAGTGAAGTCTGGAGAAACCCTCCACTTGCGTGAGAAGAACTGCCAAAGAGACCCTGGAGATGATCTTCTTGATTCCAGGCAGGCTGTGGGTTTGGTTGGGTTTTCACAAGCAAGGGGGAAATTGGGTTTTCGTCCAATTTGCCTCCGGTTCTCACATTAGAAGTCAATGGGATCCAACAGCAGTCTCTCTATCTCATCTTCCAGATCCACAGCCAACACCCAGTTGCCTGGAAAGGTTCCAACCTTTTCCCCTTCACAGCTGTAAAAAGGGATTTTTGTAAATTCAAGAAGACTTTATTTCTTAATTTCTTCATTTCTGAATCCCTGAGAATGTCAAAGATGTCTGTTGGAGGCCATGGGAATTGTCAATGTACCCTTCCTCCTTCCTGTTGAGCTCAGCTAATAGAGACCACTGATCAAAGCTGAGATTTGAGAACTTGTCATCAAGAAAGCAGTGTCCTTTGTTGTCTTTCAATTTGGTTTGTTTAGGATTGTCTTCTTTTGGGGTTACTATCAGCTCTTCACATCCAGAGGGTAATGAATTATGAAAAATAAAATATTCCATATCCAAAGGAACTGTAAAGATAAATAAAAATAAATAAATAAAAATTATAAAAGAGTAAAAGGTTGGTCAAACAAATCAGAAAAAATAATGCGGCCAGGCGTGGTGGCTCACGCCTGTAATCCCAGCACTTTGGGAGGCTGAGGCGGGCAGATCACGAGGTCAGGAGATCGAGACTACCCTGGCTAACATGGTGAAACCCCGCCTCAACTAAAAATACAAAAAATTAGCCGGGTGTGGTGGTGGGCGCCTGTAGTCCCAGCTACTTGGGAGGCTGAGGCAGGAGAATGGCATGAACCCGGGAGGAGGAGGTTGCAGTGAGCCAAGATCATGCCACTGTACTCCAGCCTGGGCAACAGAACGAGACTCTGTCTCAAAAAAAAAAAAAAAAAAATCAAAAAATTTAACAAAAAATAATGCAGAGGATTGTCAGAAAGCCCCAAACTAACACCCAAAGGGCTTTTCTGCTATCACACCTTTCATTTTTACAACTGGGAGGTCGAGAGTGCCCCCCAAAGAGTTTAAAGGGCAATTGATCCAGGAAGCAGATGAAAGGGTGTGTTTTCTTTTATGATGGCGCTGGTTTCTGAAATTAAGTGTTGCAGGAAGACCTGGCACAGATTCTAACAGATAGCGCCCAGGTTGGAGGCAAAGCACATGTTTTCAAGCTCTGTCATAGCTGCCTCTCCTTATCTCTCCCTTGTGCATAATGAGTCTACAGAGGAGCCCTGCCACTTGCCTCCGAGATGGAACTGGGCCAAGCTGCCAGAGGCTGTTCCACCAGCTTGATTTTACCTCCAGTGCTCCACGTTCTCCCTCTGTCCCCCTTCCTCCATCCTGCCTCCCCAGTACCCTCTGGGATGGCGGATGCCTGGGGGCAGGAGGAGGTTATGCAGGGAAGAGGTGGGGACCACAAAGGCCTGGCTTAAGTAAAATCCCCTCTCAGAGTAAACCTTAAAGTTGTAGTGGTGGTGGTCATTTTGAAATAAGTAGTTTATCATCTATTTCTAGTTTTTAAAAACTTGCTAACGCATGTTTTCCTGGAATCTAAGGATGTGGAAACTCTAATTTTGGGGAGAAGAACTAGGACACCAGAGTTTCTTAGAGGTGCCAGGTGTGGATGGGCACAGCTGAAGGGGCATGGGGCAAAGAAGTGGGGCTCTTAGAGACAACGCCCAGGCAGCCATGTGTTTTGAGTTTTCTGAATGTCTAACCCTCTTCCCCTACAGTGCTATTTCCCGTCTCTCCCCCTTCCTTCTCTTTGCTTCCAAAGTTCCATAATAGTCTCCTTAAGTGAGAGGAATGATTTCCAAAGACTGTCCCTGAAACCATCTTCTTACCAATTTCTGTGCAACCAGGGCTTTTTGGTGTTATTTAGATCTGCTTTATCTAAGAACACAGCAGCAACCTCGATGGGCCACGTCTACCAAATACACTAGGGAATTGGAATTCGTAATTCCATCTGTTGACAGATAGGGAGAAAAATCATGGACTATCATACAGGAGATGGGGAAACTGTGTCCCATAGAGGCTGAGTCCCATAGAGGCTGAAGATTACGTAGTAAATTAGAGTCAGAGTTAGGGCTAGAAACAAGGTCAGCATTCACTGCACCTGTTCAACATTTTCTTCCCTGTACCTTATTGGAGACTGTAGAGAAATTGGTTTTGTTTATGTCTTTTGTTCAATTAATGTTCATTGGGTTTTCGCCATGTGAAAGGCACCATATTTAGGACATTAGCTACCTACTCAGTCTCCAATGTCAGTAGGATCTTCCTAATTGTCCAACCAAAGAGAATTCTTTTTTCATTTTATTTAACTTTTATTTTAAGTTCAGGAGTATACGTCCAGGTTTGTTATATAGGTAAACTTGTATCATGGGAGTTTGTTATACAGATTATTTCATCACCCACATATTAAGCTTAGTACCCATTCGTTCTTTTTCCTGATCCTCTCCCTCCTCTCACCTTCTACCCTCCAATAGGCCCCAGTGTGTGTTGTTCCCCTCTATATGTCCATGTGTTCTCATCATTTAGCTCCCACTTATAAGCGAGAACATGTGGTATCTGGTTTTCTGTTCCTGCATTAGTTTGCTAAGGATAATGGCCTCTAGCTCCATCCACGTTCCTGCAAAGGACAGTATCTCATTCTTTTTTATGGCTGCATAGTATTCCATGGTGTATATATACCACATTTTCTTTACCCAATCTATCATCAACGGACATTTATGTTGATTTCATGTCTTTGCTATTGTGAATAGTGTTGCGATGAACATAACGTGTGCATGTGTCTTTATAATAGAGCTGTTTATAAGGAATTATTTCTTTAGTGATCCAAAGCACCATTTTTTTTCCGAAAGGATTAAGCACAAGTTTAGCTGTTAGTCTGAACTTTTAACTTAGGTTAAACAACACAAACAGAAGATATTCCAGGATGTCAGTGATATTCGCAGTGTAGACCAAGGAAATGGTTTAAGCCAGCATCTCTATGGCCAAGAGTTTCTATCTGGATAGGGAACAACCAGATGTCCTCAGAGGAGTGTCTTCCCAATATCTCTTATAAGGTATGGTCTAAAGCTTGTGCCCCCGTCACATTATATGAATTTAAAGTCACGTGGACACCCTCCCAGGGGACTTCCTGAAAAGCTGCAAGAGGGTAGTTTTCCTGGAATGGGAGGAGGAGTGGGCAGAAGCAGCACTTCCTGCCCTGCCCTGGGACACCTGGGAAGCCCACGCGTGGGCGGTTAGTGCTGTCATTGCAGGGTGGTAGAGACTGGAGAGAGTTTGGAAACCACCACGGGCCCCTCAGGCTGTAACTACAGCATTGGCTGTGAGGGAGACATGCCTTCACCTGTAGGAAGACAGGCAAAGACTGTCACCAAAGCCATACAGGTGAAGAGGGCCAGCTGCAGAGGCAGACACAGAGGATGGAGAGGTGTGGAGACAAACGAGATGGGAAGGGAGACTCCTCCAGATCAGTGGTGCCCAGACTTTGGGGTTTCGTAGATGAGATTCCATTGAGGAAAATAAAATACAGAATTTGGGGGAGATCAGTAAAGGGTTGCCAGTTTTTTACTCTGTGAGGTGAAGAGTTTTAAGAATACCGTTTAGGGTCACTATCCTGTCCTAAATAAATTTTAACATTCTTCCTCCTAAGAAAAAAAAGAATATCACCTCAGAATTTCTAAGAATTTAATCCATTTTTTTTTTAAAGAGACAGAGTCTCACTATGTCACCCAGGCTGGAGTGCAGTGGCATGATCATAGCTCACTGCAGCCTCAAACTCCTGGGCTCGAATGATCCTCCCATCTCAGCCTCCCAACTAGCTGGGACTATAGGCATGTAACACCATGCCTGGCTAATTTTTTTTTTTTTTTTTTTTTTTTAGTTTAGAGATAAAGTCTTGCTATGCTGCCCAGGCTGGTCTCAAATTCCTACATCGAGCCCTATTTTTGAAAGTCACTACACTGTCATTGCTTTTGTCATTTCAGGGCCACTCACAGAGCCCAGCTGCCCTGGCTGGAAGGGCACACACAGGCAGGAAAAGTAAGCTGCAGCCCAGTAGGCCCTGGGCTAGCTCTCTCCTCTCTAGGCTGGTCACTCCTTTCCTGCTTGGATCTTCCTGCCGTTTCCATCTCTGACTGCCTGATGGGATCCAGCACTGACACTCTCCTCTTGCTTCCACTTGCAGATTAAAACCGAAGATCTCAGTGACTCCCTGCAGCAGACCCTCTCCCATCGGCCATGCCACCTGAGTCAAGGACCTGCCATGATGTCCGGAAACCAAATGTCTGGGGTAAATGCCAGCCCATGTCAGGTAACCCTGATATTCACAGTGGGCCAGTGTGTTTAACTCAATCCCTCTGGGAAATGTTCGACTTCCATGCTTGGTACTCTGTGAACCCATATCAGTCTAAAGAACCCCCTGCAGGCGATGTGGGAAAGAGATTTGGAGGCTGTGAGTGGGGTTCTAAAACAGTCCTCTTACAGGTGGAGCCTGGCTAGGGATGTGAAGAAGTAGGCCTCTACTTCTCGGGGACAAAAAGGAGCCAGGCTTGCCAAAGGCAAGGACCTACCAGCTGTGCTGCTGGTGTCTGCCAGCCACATCCAGGGGAATCCTAGGTTGACAGCTGCGGCGGTTAGAGAACGTTTCTGTCCCCAGTGGGCCCACTCTGCCTCCCCTAAGGTTTTATGTTAGAGCCAAACTAGAATGGATTGCTGGTGGGGGAAGAAAGAGGCGTCTGAGCTAGTAACAGCCAAGGTCTGGGAGGGCGTTCATGTGATGAGACCTCTTCTCAGCAGGAATCACCTGGGGGAGAAAGAACCACTCCTTTCTGGAAACACATAAGAATGTGGATCCGTCCCTTCACCTTCCATTCAGCAAGGCTTCTCAGGTCTTCTCTCTGTGCACAAACCTAAGCTCAACCCCATGGGGCACAGAGCTCGGGGTCTCCATTGCAGAGGACTCCACGATCCCCCAAGCATCGGAATTATTAGTCCCATGTCCTGGGCTGGTAGGAGAAACCCTGGAGTTTTTGTTTAACTAAATGGGTTTTATTAAGAATGAATAGCTTGTTCCACCTCACAACTCCCACCCAGACACCCTCCATGAAAGACTCAGGCCCAGGAAACAGCCGAGGCATGGCTTTTAGCATAATCAAGTGGCTTGAGATTAAAAAAGAATTGGACTGTTGGGGATTGCATCTTATCTCTAGGATAAACTTTGAGAGACGGGTCATACCCAGGCTTTGCCTTCAGGGCATTTTACAGTCTAGTTGGGAGACAGGACTGACACATATAAAAATTAACTCAGGAGGCAAGGGTTAAGTAACAATATGTTGTAAGGACTCCTAGGCTGAGGGCAGAAGCTGTAACAATACCAGCATTAATGGAGTACCTACTATTTGCTAGACACTGAGGATACACAGTGGCATAAAGCAAGGTCAGCCTGCACAGTCTCCAAGTCTGGAGACCCCTGGGACAGACGTGTGGCAGGCAGATGGGGCTGATGTCCCCAGCTTGTAAATTCTGTGATGTATGTGTATCTCTTCGTGTGTAGGACATGGCTTCCCTCCATCCGCTCCAGCAGCTTGTGCTGGTTCCCGGCCACTTACAGTCTGTATCCCAGTTCCTGCTATCTCAGACCCAGCCTGGGCAACAAGGTAAGAACGCTGAGGTTTTCCACATAGACCAAGTCCAGTCAAGTGCTGCTGCTGCTGCTGCTTTTTGCTGGGTGAGGGGGCCTAATTGGAGAGCATGCATCAGTCAGTCACCCATCTGCTATTAAGACCTACTTATCCACCCCAGAGTCTGAGGAAGGGACCCTGGCAATGCTCCTGCAGGCTTAGTCTCCTTCTCTGCTTCCCCTTCCCGGCCTCCTCTTGGGTGGTCTGGCCCACCTCCTCAATTTCCTGGTGAGTGGAGACGGAAGGTGCAGGCGTGGAGGAGAGCTGTGCTGTACAAGGGAGGGGAAGCGCCCTGGGAAATGCAGTACAGACAAGTACCCATTCCTTGGAAATCTCTCCTGGACACAGATTCAGACTTGCTGCCTGGAAGCCTGGCTGTGATTCTATTTGGAGAGAGCAGCAGTGCCACCCACAGGTTGTAGAAAGGGTGGTCAGGTTTTCTTTGGCAGGGAAATTACAACCAGAGAACTTCTCCCTGGCCAAGAGCAAATAGATTGAACTATTAATAAATAGCTAACATTTCTTGAGCATGATGTGCCAGGAGCTCTGCTGAGTAATTTTTCTGACATTCCTCAAAATAACCTTGTTCAGTAGGCAGTCCTATTATGCCTCTGGTGACCAACTGGGAAGTTCCAGAACCGTTTAGCTGAGACCCACACTCTTGGCCATCACACTGTGCTGCCTGTCCCACTCCCATCTCCACCAGCTAGGGTCAAAAGTGATGGAGGGTTGGCTGGGCACGGTGGCTCATGCCTGTAATCTCAGCATGTTGGGAGGAAGGGGGTGGGCAGATCACTTGAGGCCAGAAGTTTGAGACCAGCCTGGCCAACATGGTAAAACTGTCTCCTCTAAAAATACAAAAATTAGCCAGGTGTGGTGGTGCAAGCCTGTAATCCCAGCTACTCGGGAGGCTGAGGCAAGACAATCACCTGAACCTGGGAGGCAGAGGTTGCAGTGAGCCAAGATTGCACCACTGCCCTCCAGCCTGGGCGACAGAGAGAGACCCTGTCTCCGAAAAAAAAAAAAAAAAAAAAAAAAAGTGATTGAGGAAGCATAAACTCTCTCCTGTGGCAAATCCCAGGTAGAGGCTTTGGAAATCCAGAATCCAAACAAAATGCAACTCTGCCTTCTGCCCTTAGCTCGTGCACAAATGAGTCACTATGCTTAGTTTCCAAGGCACCTCAGAATACTATGGTGATGAATGAGACCCTGTTTGAATTTTTTTTTTTTTTTTTTGAGACAGAGTCTCGCTCTGTCACCCAGGCTGGAGTGCAGTGGCCAGATCTCGCTCACGGCAAGCTCTGCTTCCCGGGTTTACACCATTCTCCTGCCTCAGCCTCCCGAGTAGCTGGGACTACAGGCGCCCGCCACCACGCCCGGCTAGTTTTTTGTATTTTTTTAGTAGAGACGGGGTTTCAACGTGTTAGCCAGGATGGTCTCGATCTCCTGACCTCGTGATCCACCCATCTCGGCCTCCCAAAGTGCTGGGATTATAGGCTTGAGCCACCGCGCCCGTCCCCTATTTGAATTTTTAAGTGTTTATTTTGGTTAAACAATAAACATCATACTCCTTGAATGGAAAAGGGAAGGTAACAGTTTAATTTGTTTTCAGAAGACTGGAGAGTGACATGAAAATGACCCAGGCATATAACCAACTAAGTCAGTGTATGATGCAGTGGTGGAAAGACACTTCCAAATTTGGAGTCAGAAAAATTGACTGGTTTTTCAAAAAGTCACTTACTAACTGTGTGTTTTTGGGAAAGTGACCTAACCTCTCTGAGCTTCCATTTCCTCTTCTGTAAAAATGGGATAATAGCAAGGCCCTGCCTCATGAGATTATTGAGAGTCACTTGAAATAATGCACGTGAAAAGGCTGTATCCATTTCAACTGCCATGTCAGAATTGCCATTACTACCCAAGCCTCTCAACTCCCAGTTCAGGATTCCTTATAAGAGATTTCTTGCCCATGTATTTTGATAATGAACAATGAAGCCCTGACTTTTTAGACTGAAAAGCATAAAGGTCAACATCAGCAGATGCTGTACATTGTGACCCAGAACAGCCGAGGGAACACAGACACCCCAAGGTGCTGTTGAGTGACAAGCAGTTGGGGTAACCAACCCCATTGTCTGCTTTGGCGGTTGGATGGCCCCACTCCTGCTGGGAGAGTGAGCCGCCAACCAGGCAGAGCCCTTCATGTACAATTTTCCTGGGGAGGATGGAGAAGCAGGTATAATGCATACTGCCCAAGGGAGTTTCCAGAGGCTCAGCCCTGGACTTTCCCTCATTTCTCAGCCCTCCCTCCCAAGTATAAAATGTCCTGGTTAGCCACATGCCTCTGGCTAAGGCCCACCGCCCTTTAGAGCTGTATGGTCGTATCTGCTTGGTCTGGCATCCTCACAGATTTGGTTGGGCCTCTGTAGCCATCCCAGCTACTTCTCCTGCAGGGAAAGCCCAAATCCTTAGCCCCAGCTTGACTTCTCAGAAGCCACCCTGCATCCCTTCCCTTCCTGGGTTTCTTCCGCTCTGGTAATCAGATCCCAGAGTAGATCCTCTTGACCCTCCTTAGCCTCTGCACCTCTCCAGACAGGCGGGCAGGTGGAAGGACTGGTTTGGGGACTGCTGTTTACATGTCTGTTTATCCCTGTATCTGATTTGCCTCCACCTATATGTGGCAATGCCTGGCAGTGCTAGAAGGGCCTCTCCATGGGACTTGAGGTGGGTGGAGAAACCTGATCAGGTGGCAGGGGGTCGGGACAGGGATCATGGTGCCAAAGTTGTAGCACATGTCTTTCAAATAGCCTGGATTTTATTTGTCTGTTCCTTTGTCCCTCCCCTTTCACTCAGGTCTGCAGCCAAATCTCCTCCCCTTTCCACAGCAACAAAGCAGTCTCCTCCTCCCACAGACTGGGCCGGGACTGGCATCCCAGGTAAACAAGCCCATTCTTCCTGTTTCCTCTAGGAATGTGTCAGCTCTCACTGAGTTTAACTCAGTAGTTTCCCCCCACCCCTTTAACAGGATACTGATCCCTCTGGGGAGAGGGGCAGCAGGGAACTGTCCATTGGCATTGGGGAAATCCAAGCTACAGCAAGGAGGGGACAATGTACCAAGTATCACTGGGGGGGCCACAGTTAGAACCCAGAGATTCCAGCTCCCAGGCCAGCCTCCTTCATGCTCCAGGCACTGGACTCTAGCCCTGCACAGGCCCCAGCATTGCTCCTCTGAGAGCCAGGCTCAGCTAACTTCTCAGGCACACCAAGATGGCCACGAACTCTACTTAGGTGCTCTCAGGGGCCAAGGGGGACACTAAAATACCACAGACCTGATGTCCCAGACCACAAAGTCCGTGCCTTTCACCTCTGGGTCACTGTTCCAGATTGCCTCCTGCAGTGGGCATGTATATAGGCCAGTGGGCTGAGGTCTGGGAGAGGGGTTGTTTGCAGAGCTGCCATGGTTCCACACAGCACCTCTTCTCCAACTAGGAAAAAGGCATCTCTCCTTCTGGCCAGCTGCAGTCTCATGCCAGGGTGCACAGATTGGCGACAGCAGCATGAGCTGTATCTTAGCTGCCATTCTTCTCCTGATCTGGGTGCCCCTGCACAGTTAATAACCTGCACAGCTGTATGAGATGGCTCTGCACAGATGGTTGGGCAGAATGGTTGGGAATGACTGCAGAGATCTCTGTGCTAAGAGCCCGGTGGCTCACCAAGAGCCCTGCCTTCGGAGAGGGCTGAGGCCACCAAAAGTACCTGGAGGGGAAGCTCGCCATCTAGTGGTTGCAATGTGGACACTAGCACCACGAGCAGCTCTTCCACCTCCTCCTGGCATGGGTTTACAGCTGGAAGAGATCTTAGAATATTCAAGATCAACTCTCATATCTTATCATATTTTGGTACGGAGAGACTGGTAGCAGAGAGACCACACAGAAGATTATGAAGATCATCCAGGAGAGGGGTCATAAAGGATTGGCTTAAGAGTTGTGGCAATAAGAAGAGGGGATGATTGAGGAGATGTTTTGGGAAGTTGAATCAGTGCAGGTTGCCAGTGGATTGGAGATGAAAGGAGGAGGGATAAGGTCTAGCAGAGAGCCCCGTAAGTCTTTGTCAAATGAAAGAACAAATAAAAGGAAGGTTTAAAGAGGACTGGGGCTTTGTCCTGAGGGTCTGGTCTATACCACACTCTCCTCACACACCCCTTCCCTGCAAGATAAGAACCAAATTCATGGCTTTAGACTAAAAGACCCTTCATTGGGGGAAAGACTCCTAAACTTCTCTCTGGTCCTTTTGCCTTCTTCATGATAAGGATGCCTATCTCAATGGTAAACCCAAATATCCCAGAGGAGAAGAAGTAATGTTAACCCTAGTATACACAAAGTAAATCAAAAGGGAAAGAAGAGGTGAATTTAGCCCTCTGAGCTGGACACAGTGCCTGGACCCCTAGGCCCAGATTTCACTCTATCCTTGTGGAATGATAGATGTCTTTAAGATTGGATTCATTCCTGACCCCAAATAGGCACAACATGGTTCTAGGTTTAAGAGTACATTTTCCTATGAAAATAAGCTCAAGAAAGAATATCTGGCTGGGCACAGTGGCTCATGCTTGTAGTCCCAGCACTTTGGAAGGCCAAGGCAGGTGGATCACTTGAGCCCAGGAGTTCACGACCAGCTTGGGCAACATAGTGAAGCCCTGTCTCTGCAAAAACAAAAGTTAGCCAGGCGTGGTGGCACATGCCTGTAGTCCCAGCTGTTCAGGAGGCTGAGGCAGGGGAATGGCTTGAGCCCAGGAGGTTGAGGCTGCAGTGAACAGCGATTGTGCCACTACACTGTAGCCTGGGTGACAGAGTGAGATCCTGTCTCAAAAAAAAAAAAAAAAAAGAAGGAGAAGAAGAAGAAGAGGAGGAGGAGGAGGAGGAGAAAGAGGAAGAAGAAGAAGAAGAACAACAACAACAACAACAACAACAACGAATATCTCCTAACATCCCAAATGAGATCAAGGTGCATTTTATAAAGGTACTGATTAAAATACCTTTGATTAAAAACAAAACACTTTCGTGAAAGAAAATGGTGGTTTAGAAAGTAAAATGATGCACAAGAGTTTGACACTTCAGGAAAGTTTTATGAAGGCCACGAGTTCTTGGATATTCCCTGTTATCTTCAGTTAATGCCTGTTCAACACCTCAGTTACCCGCTTTATGGAAAAAAAAAAAAAAGCAAGCAACCTTTTCTTGGTCCAGTTCTGTGATTTGTTTTGGGAATCTTTGTAAACAACCCTGCTAGCTCCTTTTATGGTAGAAAACTGAAAGGAGGAAGTAACCTGCTAAGACTCAGACAGTGAGTCACAGGCTAAACGCAGGCCACCTCCCTATCCTGCACTCCTGATGTTTCTACCCAGATATTCCAGTTATTTGCTATGCATTCATAGAAACTTCAATTTCTACTTCCATGCCATTGGAAAAAAATAGGACTCAAATGTACCCAGGGTGTATCCTGGGATCTGTAATCCTCTAAGTGGGCCTATTAGTAAAAAAAAAAAAAAAAAAAAAAAAAATCAGAAATTGTTATTTATTGATCTTTGTGGTGGATCTGCTTGGCGTGTTTCCTATCAGGCAGTTGGGCGCCCTGGGCTGCCAGGATCCTCTTTAGAACCCCACCTGGAAGCATCCCAGCATCTCCCGGTGCCCAAGCATCTACCCAGCTCTGGAGGGGCCGATGAGCCCAGTGACCTCGAGGAACTGGAGAAGTTTGCCAAGACCTTCAAGCAGAGGCGCATTAAGCTGGGCTTCACACAGGTTTGGTTTTAGGGGAAAAGATAGAAGAAACTGAGCCAAGCGGCTGGAGACTGGGCTTCCCAAGTGCAGGTTTCAAGAGCGACCAGAGGCTCGATGTGTTTGGGGCCAGCTCATTGTGTCCCTGAGTTCTCTGAGAATAGGGTACAGTTGCCATTGGTAGGGAAATTGAGGACGTTGCTGGTGGAGGAGAATGAGAGGTGGAAAAGGGGCTGGCTCTCCTGAGCACATGGGCATGGTCCACTCAGAGTCTAAGGAGAGAAAGAAACCGATTCTTCACCTTAGAGGGAGGAGACTTGGAAAGCAGCCGAGCATGGGTGAGCACTCGAAGGTTCAGGCTGGCTGTGTGATCGATGCTAGGACCATGCAGGATGTGGGCAAACAAGAGGAGGAGGCTGCCTCTCATGTTCCTCCCCCCCGGTCCCCACGCTTAGGGAGATGTGGGGCTGGCGATGGGAAAGCTGTACGGCAACGACTTCAGCCAGACCACCATCTCGCGATTTGAGGCCCTCAACCTGAGCTTCAAGAACATGTGCAAGCTCAAGCCCCTGCTGGAGAAGTGGCTGAATGATGCAGGTAGGCCTCACAAACACGGATGCCAGGGGCCCTAGAGGGCTCTGCAGGGAAGGGCCAGTGACTTGTCATGTTGGGGCTTTTGGGAGTTGATACCTAACACCTCTTTCTTCTCCTGAGACTGGAGCCAATGGAGAAACAAGACACAGGGCACAGGCAAGTGTAGATGAAAGTGTCAGCTCGACTACTGAGAAGCCCTCAGAAGGATGTGGATTTAGGTCTGTGTCCATCAGGATTTGCCCCCATTCAATTCCTACCCCATCCCACCCAGCGTAGACCTTAGAACAACTTGCCAGCGACAAAATCTGGGTCTGCAGAGCAGACACACTTAGACAGATTGCTGTCTGGAATAAGTCTGGGTCAGGGAAACAGAGCAATGGAGCCTCTAGGGTCTCACTGGGAGGTGGAGACCACAGGCATGACACAGGATCTTTCCCTGGCTAGTTCTTGAGCAGGTTTTCAGCAGACAGGGACTTACTGCAACCCAGCTTGGTCAGGAAAGCCTGACAGCAGGAGTGGGGTTTGTGGGAGGACTCAGTGAGGGGTGGTGGCCGGCAGGCATCCCAGGAGATCAAGAGTATAAGCCAAGGGACCACACATTTGGAATAATGAGCGGAAGAGTATGGCAGCAGGGACTAGCATAAGATGGGGCTTCTCAACCTTGGCACTATGGACATCCTGGGCCAGGTCATTCTTGTTGCCAGGGACTGGCCTATGCATTGCAGGATGTTTTGAGCATCCCTGGTCCCTACCCATTAGTTGCCAGTAGCATCCACCCCCGGTTGAAACAGCCAAGAATCTCTCCAGACATTGCCAAATGTCCCAGGGGGAGTGGTGGTGATGTAGAGTTCCCCCCGGTTGAGAACCGCCAGCCTAGCCAGAGAGAGGGAGTGAGCCAGTCTCCAGGTCTGGGCTCTATTCAGTAATTCACGTGGATTGGTGGTTACACTGGAGAGGGAGGAAGGGGGGGGCAGCCAGCCAGGGCTGTTACTCCCACAGAAGGGCCTCTACACACAAGCATGGGAGGGGGCAGGAAGCTCCCCTGACAGGCTGCCCCTTAGACAGCCTTTATGGAAGCACTGAAATGAGCGAAATGATCCGAAAGTCTTCGAATCTCTGGAGAAGGGCCCTGTGACCATTTCTAGTCCTCATCAGATGCCTGAATCCTTCCTCGGGGATATCCCTCCTATGGCCCCTACAGCCTTAGCTCAAACATTTGCACTGGCACGAAAATGCCTCCAACACCAACAGTCTGCCACGAAGTACCATTGCTTTTGGCTCCAAATCCCATTTCACATTTCGCTCAGTATTCACATCCAGGCATATCTGTAAACAGCAGCCTCACGAGCGTTACTCGTAGGAGTCCTCCCAGTGTCCACTTACACCCACATGTGCCACCGATGCCTGGGCATCCCTCAGCCATGACCCCAAACACTGGAGACACTGCTCTGGGGGCCTCAGAGGGCCATGGAGGGTTACGGAGGGCCACAGAAGGCCATGGAGGGCAATGGAGGGCCACAGAGGGCCTTTGCCCTGAGCAATGAAAAGAAGTGGGATTCCTGGTCTGTTCTGGGCTCTCTGCTGGGGGAGGGGATTGCCCCTGAAAATGCCACTGCAGAGCCCATCGGGAAGGGTTGTTGGACCTCAAATCCATGAAGGCACCAGCCACTCATCCCCTTCTCTGAGCTTCCTCTGCTCCTTCGTGTCCCCGCAGAGTCCTCTCCGTCAGACCCCTCAGTGAGCACGCCCAGCTCCTACCCCAGCCTCAGTGAAGTATTTGGAAGGAAGAGAAAGAAACGGACCAGCATCGAGACCAACATCCGCCTGACTCTGGAGAAGAGGTTTCAAGATGTGAGCAGCACCTTCGGGTGGGCATGGGTGGGCTGCCCCATACAGGTAGGGGGAGCAGACACGGCACAGGCCGCTTGGCACCAGCCCCTCAGCACCTCAGACCTGCCCTGGGACACGATCAGAAAACACATTATCCCACTCCAGGCCCCCAGATATTGGAGTGCAAAGCTGCTCGCCATCTCAGGTTCCAGGAACCTCCTCCTCCACTGACCCTTCTTGCCCTGACATCTATTTAGGACTCTTTGTTTTTCTCACTGGCAGATTTAAAGAACAGACTATAGGGTCCCAGAACACAGTGTATCTCTGTATCCAGCTGAGGTAAAGGAGTAAAGTCAGGGGATTGTATATAAGTTCTCTATTTTCTATGCAGTACATTTTATGTTTTTCAAATTATAAATATAATAAATGCTTATTGTAAGCAATTTGGAAAGTACAAGGAAGTAGAAAGAAAAAGAATACTCATCACCAAATGCCATCTGACCTCATTTCCTTCTACTCCTTCTTTTCTGTGTGTATTTAGATACTTGCAATCATGTAATACACCTACATTTTTTGGAACTTGTAGCAAAAGCATATTTTTGAGCCAGTGGAAGCTGTGAGCCCTGTGCGAGCTGAGAGACAGATGTGGCCTAACCAGCACCTAGCCAGGCTCCCTTAGATCCCAGCCCCATGGGTACCACACATCTCCAAAGGCCCCAGGCCTCCAGGACTGCTGCCCCTCCGGCAGATTCCTTGCATATGTGGCTCAAAGATTTGTTGCCCACATCCAGCTAGCCGAATGACAAGAACTGGCTTTTCCTTCTTTTTAGGCTTCCTAGAGTGGCAAGATTAAGGGAGGGCGTAGGAGTGGGGGAAAGTGGCCGGGGCTAAAGACCAGGTGCAAGGGATCAGAACAAGGCAGTGGCACCCGTGTAGCATGTATTGCTGTGCCACAGTCCTGATGGGTCCGCATGTTTTAGCTTTCTCATTTCCTGCTTTGAGGCAGGAGGACAGGAAGAAATGACAGGGCAGGCCAGGCGCGGTGACTCACGCCTGTCATCCCAGCACTTTGGGAGGCCGAGGCAGGTGGATCACCTGAGGTCAGGCATTCAAGACCAGCCTGCCCAACATGGTGAAACCCCATCTCTACTTAAAATACAAAAATTAGCTGGGCGTGGTGGCGCATGACTGTAATCCCAGCTACTCAGGAGGCTGAAGCAGAGAGAATTGCTTGAACCTGGGAGGCGGAGGTTGCAGTGAGCGGAGATCATGCCACTGCACTCCAGCCTGGGCAACAGAGCAAGACTCCATCTCAAAAAAAAACAAAAAAAAGAAATGACAGGGAGAAGGACATCAGATTATCAGATTATAAGGAAGAACACAGAAGGGAGCAGCAGCTCTGGGGACTCTGCCTGCCCGACGTAACTCATGCATGGACTCCTCTCCTCCGAACTCATGAACAAAGGAAAGACAGCCTACATCTATGGAGACCCTACTTTGTGTCAGGCCCTGTGCTTGGCAGTTTACACACATTTTCTCATTTAATTCCCACAATAATCTTACGTGGTGGGCACGATTATTCTCATTTCATAGATGATAAGACAGGCTCAGAGAGGTGAAGAAAGTTTCCTAAGGACATATAGTAAGTGAAAAAGCCAGTATTTCATCCTAGGTCTGACTCTAAAGCTTTTGATCCATGTATAGTTGTATCCTGTTTCTTTGGGACCTCTGTTCCCCACCCCTGATTCCCTTTTCTTGACCATACTCTGTCCTTTCGGTCCCTATAGAACCCAAAACCCAGCTCAGAGGAGATCTCCATGATTGCAGAGCAGTTGTCCATGGAGAAGGAGGTGGTGAGAGTCTGGTTCTGCAACCGACGCCAAAAGGAGAAGCGAATCAACTGCCCTGTGGCCACACCCATCAAACCACCTGTCTACAATTCCCGGCTGGTGAGTGGCCAGGAAACATGCTGTCTGCCAAGAACTGGAGGGACATGATGCTTGGAGGGGAAAGTGGTGGCTGCAGGGAAGAGGGGGAGCATCCAGTTAATAAATAAGCAAAGAGATGCTATATAGACTATAGTATAAAGAACACTAAAGAAGGGCGAGGGAATAGAAGGGGATAGTGGGGAGATGCTCTTTCAGTAGGGAGGTCAGAGAGGATCTCCATGATAAGGGTGTGTGAACAGAGACCTAGAGTTGTCAGGGAATTAAATACGTGGATATCTGGGGGAAAGAATGTTCTAGGCAGAGGGCCTAGCAAGTGAAAAGATCCAGTATGCTTAAGAAACAGCAAGGCAACCAGTGTGGCTGGGGACAGAATGAGAAAGGGGACCAAAAGTAGGAGAGGAAGTCAGAGAAGAAACAAGAAGCAGAGCGCCCAAGATCTTGGAGGCCATTGAAAGGCCCCTGGCTTTCAGTTTGGGTAAAATGAGAAGCCATTGGAGAGCTCTAGCCAGAGAAGGCTGAGCTGGCTGACACGGGCTGCTATGTGGGGAATCATCTGTGTGGAAGCAGGAGACCAGCTAGGAGAATGACAGTGGTCAGGCTGTGTGATGGAGGCTTGGCCTAGGGTGGTAGCCATGGAGGTGAGGAGAAGCGGTTGCATTCTGGCTAGACTTTGATGGTGGAGCCGCATGATGTGCTCAGATACGGAATACAAGAAAGGAAGCAAAGATGATTAAAAGGGTTTTGGCCTGAGCAGTGTGTTGGAAAGCACTGCCATTTTTTTGAGATGATGAAAACTGCAGGAAGAGCAAGTTCACGGAAAAAAGCTAAGAATTTGGGGCTGGTCATATTAAGTTGGACATACCTACAAGGCATCCGAGAGTAAGTATGAAGGAGTTATATCTGTGACTCTGGAGTTCAAAGGAGAAGCCAGGGCTGGGAACAACTTGAAGTTCTAGGCAGACTACGAAGTTTAGGGGGCAGGAAATACCTTCTCCATGCAGGGAGAAATGGTACCTGGAGGGTGGGTGTGGGAAGCTTCTTCTCTGGGGATGATGATGGTTGAAGGTTAAGGGAGTTGGGGAGAACGATGTTGCCCTTCAGTCTTTCAGCACTGTAAGATGGGTGAAATGCAGCCTTGTCAGGGTGGGACACAGCTGTTTCCCCAAAACTACACCATTGTTGATTCTTTCACCAACCAGCTATCGACTACTTTCTATATATTGTGCCAAGTGCTGGGGATACAAAGATAAATATTGTTTCTTCCCTGTCCCAGAGGACCTCACTGCCTAGCAGAGGAGCAGGTAAATAGACAAATGGAAAACAGCATGATCATTTCTTCAGGAGAACGTAGGAGCAGCAGCTAACCAGCCTTGGGAGCTGGTGGTTAGGACAGGCTTCCCCAAGGAGATAATTAACACCTGAGCTGAGTCTAAAGGACGAAGAGGAATGAGAGGCAAATAAATGTAGGTGGAGCTCTCCCAGGGGCAGGGACAGTGTGGCAAGCTCACAGAACTGCAAGTGGTTCCATGAGGAAGAGTGTTGAAAGATGAGGCTGGACAGATCAGAAGGGCCAGACTGTGCAGGGATTGTCCACAATGCTTAGGAACGGAAGGTTTGGGGGAATCACTGAAGGATTTTCACAGGATATTGGCATGATCATTTCTCTTTTTTGAATGATCACTCTGACTGCAGGATAAAGGATGGCTTGAGAGGCCCAAGATGGGCTTCAGGGAGGCCAGTTAGCATGGGACTGCAGGTAGCCAGTAGAGAAAGACTGAGGGCAAAGCAACCCCAGGAGGTAGGAAAGAGGAGGGTGGGAGGGATTCAAGAAATCATTAGAAGGTCTTGGTTAATGAATGGAAAGCTGGATGGGGGCAGGGAGAAGAAAAGGGAATCCTCTGCGATGACTCTTGGTGTTCAGGCTGGGCTGACCGGGTAGATGGTATTGCCATTTACGGAACAAGCAGACCAGGAGGAGATGGCTTGGGAGTGGCAAGAAGTGATGATTTCAGTTCTTACGTCATCATGATGTACAGCGAGGCTGCAGGACACCCATGTGGGAATGTCCTTGGGCACTGGAGATTATGGGTCTGGAAGTGAGACTGGAAGGCTGGGATGGAGACATGGACTAGGGAGTCACAAGTGTGCCGGTGGTGGTTGAAATCCTGGGTGAGGAGGAACTCGCCTATGGAGTTTATGTAGAGGAAACAAAGAGCAAAGGCCATGCCACCAGCTTTTGCGAGATGGGCAAAGGCAGAGGATCAGGGAAGAAACTGAAAAGGAGGGACCGGAAAAGGCAAGAAACTACAACCAATGGAAAACAGACAAATGGAAAACAGCATGATCAAGTAGATGTGAGGAGTGCTGGGCAGGAATGAGCCCCATAGGAGTGCCCTGGGAACCAAGAGGAAAGACGCCCAAATCAGAATGCAGCCCGGGAGGGTGAATATCTAATTTGTTTGGAGAGCAGATTAGTAATTAGCAAGAGTAGTGTACAAGGCAGAAGGAACAGCCTGTGAGAAGGCATGGAATTTTTTTCTTTTTTATTTATTTTTATTATTTTTATTTTTCTGAAACAGAGTTTTGCTCTTTTTGCCCAGGCTGGAGTGCAGTGGTGCGATCTAGGCTCACTGCAACCTCCACCTCCTGGGTTCAAGTAATTCTCCTGCCTCAGCCTCCAGAGTAGCTGGGATTACATGCACTCACCACCAAGCCTGGCTAATTTTGTATGTTTAGTAGAGACGGGGTTTCACCGTGTTGGCCAGGCTGGTCTCAAACTCCTGACCTCAGTGATCTGCCCGCCTTGGCTTCCCAAAGTGCTAGGATTACAGGTGTGAGCCACCGCGCCCAGCCTGAAGGCGTGGAATTATAAAACCACATGATGCATTTGGGAAATCGCAAGCATTTCAGTCTGGCTAGAGCAAAGGGTTCAGGATTAAAATTAGAGGGGCTGATGTGGGATCATAATGGGCCATGGATGCTGAAGTACCCTAAACTCTGTAAGGAATCATTGAACATGCTAAGTTGGAGGCAACATGATATTCACTCATTATTTCTTCCTTAAACATTCACTGAGCACCTACTATATGTTTGGTACTGGGGCTCCAGTGGTGAACAGCACACGTGATCCCTGCTCACAGTGTAGCAGGAAAACAGATACTAAACAAATCCTATTTGTGATGAAGGCTTAAGAGAAGAGGTACAGGTATATGAGGTGCCTAACCTAGTCCAGAGTGTCAGGAGCTTCTCTGAGGAATGATGTTTAAACTGACACCAGAAGAATGAATGTCACCATTGATATTAACAGGGAAAGTGTCTGAGCTGGGGAGGCAGGGAGGAGTGAGGGCAGGGAAGAATATTCTAGGTAGAGGAAATAGCATGTACAAAGGTTCTCAGGTGGGTGGTGGGGTGGGGCAGGCGGAAAGAAGCATAGAAGGCCAGAATGGGCTGGACACCAGGCAGTGCGGGTGTGAATGAGGAGGCTGCAATGGTAGGCAGGGGCTGGGTTATGTCAGACACCAGGCAGTGCGGGTGGGAATGAGGAGGTGCAATGGTAGGCAGGGGCTGGGTTATGTTGGACACCAGGCAGTGCGGGTGTGAATGAGGAGATGCAATGGTAGGCAGGGGCTGGATTATGTCGGACACCAGGCAGTGCGGGTGTGAATGAGGAGGCTGCAATGGTAGGCAGGGGCTGGATTATGTCAGGCATTGTAGGCCTTGTTAGGAAACTTGGGTCATGTCATAGGAACTTTGGAATCTTGAAAGATTGGGCTTTATTTAGAGCAGATGGGAAGTAGTAGGTTCTCCCTTTGGTTCAATACCAACCCAGGACATCAACATGATGAGAAATGGAGGGGGCCGAGGGAGCCAAACAGGGGCCCCGTTCTTTATCAGCTTTCATTCAACACATATTTACTGAGCAGCTGTGACTTGCCAGGGACTGTAGAAAGCACTGGGGGTGTGGCAGTGAACCACACAGGCGTTACCCTGCTCTTCTCTTGAAGTCTACAGCCTAATGGCAGTGAAGGGCATTAAATAAATAGTTACACTAACACTGGTGATGTCATGAAGGGAAAGGAGAGAGAACATTTTCTGATCCTATCTTTAGGTCTCATTGAGACAGTCCCTTGGAACTAGGACATAGTTTCTTCTGCTTCTGGAACAAAATGATTAGCAGGTGGGAAGGCAAAATGGTGCAGATCAGTGTGGGCAGAATGCTACAATATATCTAGAAAATAAAAAAGGGGGAACCGGCCGGGCGCGGTGGCTCAAGCCTGTAATCCCAGCACTTTGGGAGGCCGAGACGGGCGGATCACGAGGTCAGGAGATCGAGACCATCCTGGCTAACACAGTGAAACCCCGTCTCTACTAAAAATACAAAAACTAGCCGGGCGAGGTGGCGGGCGCCTGTAGTCCCAGCTACTCGGGAGGCTGAGGCAGGAGAATGGCGTAAACCCGGGAGGCGGAGCTTGCAGTGAGCTGAGATCCGGCCACTGCACTCCAGTCCGGGCGACAGAGCGAGACTCCGCTTCAAAAAAAAAAAAAAAAAAGGGGGAACCATATATATGTCTGTTTGCATATGCCTAGCCTGTTTCCAGAAGGAAACAAGTTGGCCACAATGACCAAATACATTATCATTTATTTAAAAACAACAACAAAGCCAGGCGCGGTGGCTCACGCCTGTAAGCCCAGCACTTTGGGAGGCCAAGGTGGGTGGACCACCTGAGGTTAGGAGTTCAAGACCAGCCTGGCCAACATGCCAAAACTCTGTCTCTACTAAAAATACAAAAATTAGCTGGGCATGGTGGCAGGTGCCTGTAATCCCAGCTGCTTGGGAGGCTGAGACAGAAGAATCACTTGAACCCAGGAGGCAGAAGTTGCAGTGAACCGTGACAGCACCACTGCACTCCAGCCTGGATGACAGAGAGAGACTCCATCTCAAACCAACAACAACAACCACAACAACAACAACAACACATGTCTTGGGTGTGACAGCAGGGAGAGAGGAGGAGAAGAGGTAGGGAGATTATTGATAACATCTCTTACCACTCTGCCACCCCTCCCAACCTGTGCCCCACACCCGTCTCCACCCTTCACAGGCCCCCAGCCTACTGAGGAGGCTCATTGTATAACGAAAAGTAAATGAAAACAGGGAAACCATTTCTGATTAATGAGGAAATAAGTACATGCTGCATCATGTTAGGATGGGATCTTCCAAAGTGGAGAGAGCAGAACTACCTTTCAATAGCCTTTGCAAACACCTGGTCACAGATTCCCCTGTTAGCATGAGAAGAATAAAGGGCAGTGAAAATACACAGATTTTAGCTCAAAAGAAGAGTTGAATAATATCTAGAAATATACAGCAGTTGACAGCTTCTTCCTCCAGAAAGGGAGAGAACTAGCATTTAACAAGCTGGGACACTCTTTGCTAGCTGTTGGGTTGGAAGATATACAGACATTATCTCATTATGTCTTAATTAAAATATATAATGGAAGTATTGCTGCTATTTTACAGATGAGAAAACCAAATCTCAGTGGGGTTAACTTGCCCAAAGTCACACAGGTAGTTGTGGGGGTTGTCTTACTCCCAGACCTGTTGGGCTCCAAAGTCTATTCTTTCTATTACATCTTGTTCTAGGGTAGTAACAGTGAGGAGGAGGTTCCTGAATTACATGGGAGGGTAAATAAAATTATCCTAGGTCCCTTTCTAATCTCAGAGCTGATGATGCTATGAGGTCTCCAGGGCAAAATAAAAAGCTTCAGAGACCAAAGTTCAGTACCTCCAGTTACCTCTGGAGAGTCCATGCTCCATTCATCCATCAGAGTGGGAAAGCCCAAAAGAGGCTGCTAGGCTGAGCAACCCCGCTGTCCTGAGCAAAAGCAGGGTTCTTTTAGGGAAAAAGCAATGGAGACCAGAAAACAGCAGGCAACCAGCAGTATCTGCCACTGCAGGGCCCAGGAGGCTTGTCTTGCTCACCTCCAGGGCTCTTAGGCAAGGCAGCCTTTGGCTTGGCAGTACCAAAGAAACCTTATCAGGCAATACACATTGTCAGGGGCTGGAGGGGCCTGGTGTCGACACCAGGGAGCTTCCGGAGCAGACTGGACCTGGTTCTGGATGCCAGTATGTGGTCCCAAGTCCTTCCCATAGAAAGGAGGATGGCGCGTAGGTTTGGGGCTAG
Organism: Trachypithecus francoisi; assembly: GCF_009764315.1. Lineage (NCBI taxonomy): Eukaryota > Metazoa > Chordata > Mammalia > Primates > Cercopithecidae > Trachypithecus > Trachypithecus francoisi. The sequence continues at coordinate 108,665,768 of NW_022681473.1, forward strand.
GAAATAACCAAGGAAGCCAAGCCCTGGTCTCTGTAGAGTCTGGGACCTACTGTCTTTGGAGAATGATCTGAAGTTGGAGAAGGGAGCAGAAATGGACATTTACAAGCTTCTGTTGTTTTTCAGGTCTCTCCCTCAGGGTCTCTGGGTCCCCTCTCTGTCCCTCCTGTCCACAGTACCATGCCTGGAACAGGTGAGCTTTAAAATGAGATTTCTGAATGACACCAGAATTCTTTTAAAACATGGGATATTAGAACTGAAAGGTATCTACCTAAGTCAGGATCCCTTAAATGCATTTCAAAGGATATTAAAATCTGTGTTGGGAAAAAAGGGTTCTATGATCAAGTAAATTTGGAAAATGCTGAGTATGCACAGTTTAAACAAGTGTATTTTTTTGTTGTTGTTGTTTTGTTTTGTTCTAACTGCAGCACTTCTAAGCACTCAGGTGCATAACATTCCAAAATGAACTGTATAGAAGGCCCAAGGAAGGCAAGGCTTCCCAAAGTATACTCTATTCCTCAAAAAGTACCTGATTATTTCAAAGAACTAGACAGGATGATCACATGCCCGGGGTGGCCAGGACAGTCCCAGTGTCTGCTTCATGTCCTGACATAATTATCAATAGTACATCCTTCCACTTTTCTATTTTTTTTTTTTTAATCTTTGTCTTTTTTTTTTTTTTTTTGAGACAGAGTTTCACTCTCGTTGCCCAGGCTGGAGTGCAATGGCGCAATCTCAGCTCACTGCAACCTCTGCCTCCCGGTGCGATTCTCTTGCCTCAGCCTCCCCAGTAGCTGGGATTACAGGAGTGCACCACCACACTCGGCTAATTTTTTCGTAGTTTTAGTAGAGACAGGGTTTCTCCATGTTGGTCAGGCTGGTCTTGAACTCCTGACCTCAGGTGATCCGCCCGCCTCGGCCTCCCAAAGTGCTGGGATTACAGGAGTGAGCCACTGCACTCGGCCCCCTCCACTTTTCAAAGTGTCTTAGGGTCTTAGTTTGGATAATAAAATATATGTCACCCTATCCATAGAACACAGTTTGGGAAACACAGACACAAGAGTTAATCCAAATACAAAATCTGCCATTTCACAGAGGATGAAAATGAGTTTCAGGAAAGTGAAACAAATCAGCACAGGCCGCAGAGCTGCTGAGTGGACGGCCAGGGACCAAGACAGGGCTTAGGTCCCCTCACTCCCCGGTTCATTGCTCTTTTTGTTTTTGTTTTGTTTTGTTTTTTGAGACAGGGTCTTGCTCTGTTGCCCAAGCGATGCGGTGATGCAATCATGGCTCACTGCAACCTCAAACTCCCAGGCTCAAGTGATCCTCCCACCTCAGCCTCCTGAGTAGCTGAGACTACAGGTGCATGTCATCACACCTGGCGAATTTTTGTATTTTTTGTAGAGACTGGGTTTCGCCATGTTGCCCAGGTTGGTTTTGAACTCCTGGGCTTAATCGGCCCTCCTGCCTCGGCCTCCCAAAAGTGTTGGGCTTACAGGCATGAGCCATGAGCTCAGTTAATTACTCTAGTTTCTAGAAAACTATGCACCTTTTCTTGGTGGAGTCAGGAGAACTAGAGCAGCTGGCAATCTTTCATGGTGCCCTCAAGTTCTCTTTCTCCCCTATGCACTGCCTTTCTTTCCTCCTCTCTTCCTTCTTGTTCTTTTTCTCCTCCCGCCTCTTGGTCCGGGGCTGCATGTGCCCAGCCTTGGGTGTGTCCCAGAGTAGGATGATTTTGGCATCTGTCCTTGCATTTGGCAAGTCTTAGACTTGCAGAACCAGCCACACCACTCTCCAGGGCCTGGGCTGTAGAGAGCATTTGGATGAGAGCCCCTCTGGGTGTGGGCAGAAGTTGATGCTAATGAGGCAGGAGGTAGTCAGGTGGGTGTGGGTAGGGAGAGGGTGAGGTCCCTTTGGGGTTATACCAGGAAATTTGTGTCTGAGGGGCTATGTCCCAATGTCCCGGGATCCAGCAGTATTATTTTCCCCTTGTTTTTGCCTCTCCTTATCCTCAGTAACGTCATCCTGTTCCCCTGGGAACAACAGCAGGCCTTCATCTCCTGGCTCAGGACTCCACGCCAGCAGCCCCACTGCATCTCAAAATAACTCCAAAGCATCAGTGAACTCCGCCTCCAGTTTTAACTCTTCAGGGTAAGGTGGAGGGGAGGGTGCAGAGACATCCCAGCAGGGCCAAGGGACATGTGAGAAGCTGGGCCCATGCCTTGGGAAAGAAAGCTTGTCATAGATAGGATTGGAAAAGAGGAATGGGGTGGTAGAGAGAGGACAGAGTGACAGCCAGACTGGACTTTATCCCTAGGGAGCAGGGATTTTAAAAAGAAGCTTCAGTCAGTGAGCCATCCTGGCAAGGAGCTGATGTCAACAAAGCCAAAATTTCCATCCTTACTTTGAGGGTGGAAATTTCCAAACACTCATGTCAGAAAGGGCCAGGTCCTTCGCTGGGCTTCATGCGAGGAACCCAGTTTTCAGGAGGTTCTGATGTGAGCCTAGAGCTTAGGCACAAAGAAAACCCTGGGCTTCAAGCATGGCTGACACAGGGAGAGAGGGAAGTGGTGCCAGTTCCTGTCTCCCACTCCCACCTGGGATGCAGTGAGGAAGGCAGCCTCCTAGGCTTCAGTTCATGAGGCAAAGAATCTGCTCTAAAAAGTGTTCTCAGAGCTGATGCCTTCGGAGAGAGAGAGATTCTGCCTTGATTCAGAACAAAACAGAGATGTGTAGGTTACAGACCTGAGTTTGTCAGAAAAGATGAACCCACCTGTCCAAATCCAGGCAGTTCAGCAAGGCAGCCAGCTCTTATTGGCCAATTGTTGCATAGCCCGAAACACTGGAGCTCCTCACCTACCCCTACTGAGAGAGAGAGAGAGAGAGAACCATATAATATACATTACTAGCTTTAAAAAATTGTAGGCCGGGCGCGGTGGCTCAAGCCTGTAATCCCAGCACTTTGGGAGGCCGAGACGGGCGGATCACGAGGTCAGGAGATCGAGACCATCCTGGCTAACACAGTGAAACCCCGTCTCTACTAAAAATACAAAAAAACTAGCCGGGCGAGGTGGCGGCGCCTGTAGTCCCAGCTACTTGGGAGGCTGAGGCAGGAGAATGGCGTGAATCCGGGAGGCGTAGCTTGCAGTGAGCTGAGATCTGGCCACTGCACTCCAGCCTGGGTGACAGAGCGAGACTCCGTCTCAAAAAAAAAATAAAAATAAAAAAAAATAAAAAATTGTTTTGAGGTATAATTCATATACCAGAAAATTCACCATTTTAAAGTGTACAGTTCAGTGGTTTTTAGTATATTCACAAGGTTGTGCAACCATCAGCATTATCTAATTCCAGTATGTTTTTATTACCCCTCCCCCCAAAAACCCCTATACCTGCTAACAGTCACTCCCCATTCCCATCTTACACCATCACATTACTAGCTTTAGGATTGACTTCTTTCTTCCTTCCAGATCTTGGTACCGATGGAATCATCCCACCTACCTCCACTGAGACCAAAACGTTTCTCCTACTCCACCTGGCCCTGTATTCCCCCTGGAAGGAAGGGAATCATGCCTTCTATATACAGACAGATTGCTTTCAGAAGAGTGGAAGAAAATCCCCACTATCAGTGAATCCAGACTCTTGCCTTCTTCAGGAGCAAGGGCCTCCGGAGATCCAAACTGTGATTGAACCAAGTGCAGACTCCCAATGCTCTTGAAATATATAGCCCCTCCTAGGAGCCTACCGTTTTCACCTTCCTTGCCTATGCCCTTGCCTTCTAGTTCCAAGTATTTTAGTCAGCTTCACTGTGGCAATGGTCTTTCAGAGAAAAGACTTCTTGCTGTTAATCTCCAACTCATCTGTGGGCTTCTGGGGACAACCATTTGGCTGGAGTGCCAAACACCAGAAGGGGAGATAATAGTTTTGACTCTGAACTTGGCCACAATCCCTGAACTGATCCCAAAATCTGGGAAAAGATTTGAATCTGATATCTCCACCAAAGCCTTGATGTTTTCTCTGTACAGCTACGTTTTTTGACGGAATCTTCATCTCACCCCATTTTCTTTTTAACCTTGCCCCCTTTTCTACAACCAAATCCATTCATTATTGCACCCTTCAGGTGCCCTCCTTTTTGCAGAAGGCGTAAAAGAGCTGCCCTTGGTGAGTGTTCTGGGCATGTTGCGCTGCCCACCAGTGCCCTTCTGTCTGTCCATGTCTGCCTAGGGCTCAGGAGTGCCTGTTCTTTCCTTCCCTGTCTGTGTTTCTCTTTATCTTGTCCCCTCTCCTTTCTCCTGGTGGCAGAAAAGGAAGAACACAAGAGCAAACACACAATAATGACGGTGGCAAAGTACCTGTATATAGCCCTTTCCCATTTTTTGCATTATGTTCTTAACTCCTTAATGTGGAATTTTCCAGCAAAACGTTTAACTCAGGTGTGATTTTTGAAAATGTCTCTGTAATATTTTATCTTCTTTAAAAAAAAAGGTGGGGGGGAAATACCAAAGTATGAAATACTGTGCTAGCTTCCACAGTTCCCACATGGGCTGGGAATTTTTTTTTTTTTTTTTTTTTGAGACAGAGTCTCGCTCCCACCCAGGCTGGAGTGTAGTGACATGATCTTGGCTCACTGCAAACTCTGCCTACTGGGTTCAAGTGATTCTCCTGCCTCAGCCTCCCAAGTAGCTGGGATTACAGGCGCCCACCACCATGCCCAGCTAATTTTTGTATTTTTAGTAGAGATGGGGTTTCACCATGTTGGTCAGGCTGGTCTTGAACTCCTGACCTCCTGATCTACCCACTTTGGCCTCCCAAAGTGCTGGGATTACAGGTGTGAGCCACCACGCCCTGCCTGGTCTGGGAATCTTTGTTGACTTCTTTGGGAACATTATCTCTAGAGTCTCCTTTTTTGTGGGCCAGTGTGTAGAGATGTAACATGAAGCCATTCCAGAAATGGTAACTTAAAATAAAAAGGAAAAAAAAAGACAGCATATCTAGGAAACTGTTGAGATTCAAAGGAATCTCACTGTTCCTAAATAAATGTGTATAGTGATTATGAAAAGTATTCCACTGTTGATAAGAAGAGGTTTAGATTCTTGTTCTGTGCCTTTTTGTTGTTGTGGGGGGCATGTGAGTGCATATAATGAAACGGGATGGCAGAAAATGTTTCAAATTGGGACATTAAGTGTATTACTTCTCAAACTGATGCTAAAGATGACATACATTATTACAGGGCCCTGAAGAATTCAGAGTTGTTACTCTCTGTAACAGAACTACCTTAAGGGCAGAGTAGGCAAGAGATATTGTAAGTGGGAGGATGGTGAATGTTTAAGGTAGAGTCATTTGAACACTTAAGCGCTGGGGATTGAGGCTGATGTCTCATGTTTCAGATGCCCTGAATGGCAATTATTCATTACTCACAACATAAAGCAATAAATAGTTAAGGCAGAGGATAATTTAATAATCATATATTAGCCAAGCTTGGTGGTGCACACCTGTAGTCCCAGCTACTGGAGAGCTTGAGATGGGAGGATCTATTGAGCCCAGGAAGTCAAGGCTACAGTGAGCCATGATCATGCTGCTGCTGCACTCCAGCCTGAACAACAGAGTGAGACCCTGTCTCAAATATACATATTTGTCTCATATATATATATTTTATATATATATATATGGCTTCAGAATGCATTGTGACTTTTGGTGAGGAGGTTGAAAGGCAGTTAACCTATTGTTGTGGTTTTTCTTAGATTAATACAAATTTAAATAGTTACTGTTGGAGCTTGCAGTGAGCCAAGATTGTGTTGGAGTGCAGTGAGCCAAGATTGTGCCACTGCACTCCAGCCCAGGTGACAGAGCGAGACTCCATCTCAAAAAACAAAATAAATAATAAATAGGTACCATTGCTGAGGTAAACGCTGACCTGTGGGAAAGAGAGGCCCTTCAAAAATGTAATGACTGATCGGGAAAAACTATTGGGATTAAACACTTGTTGCAAATAATAATATCCACACAGGAAATCTAAATATTAATAATCAAGAGTTAACCACTCCCTGATGTTTCAATGGGGCTTTTAAAATTCCTATTTCATGTCATGAAGTGGGAGAAGGCCTACTGGTAATGTTTACTTTCTCAAGAAAAGATCTAGTTTAAAGGGGCCGGGTATGTAGCAGACAGACAGCAAGAGGAGCCTTCGGCAGTACTTTAAGTACATACACATGCATGTGTGCATTCCTCCCTGTACGCTCATGGATGCCAGAGCCAACCTTTTTCTACAGAAGTCCTGGCTACCTTGACATCCTGCCCAGGTGAGTGCTAAAAGCTGATCCTCTGTATTGTCCAAAACTTGGATTTTCATCCATTTGCCCATGATTTTTTATGAAAGAAATAAACAGAATTGTAGCCTGTTCAGACTCCAGTAGCTTTCCTTGCCAACTGACTTGGACATAGCTGAACAGAATCAAGCCTGAAAGTGAGCAGGGTCACCTTTCATGTCTGCATGATTCTGTAAAATCTGTAATTCCAGGGAAGTTTAACTGAAGCTTGGTTCGCCGCCTCAGCATCTAACTAGGGACAAGAGAATCTAACAGAGACCACCAGTCATTGCCAAAGGAGAAATAAAAAAGATTGTTGCTGCTGCATTTCAAATTGTATTTCATACTCTAATGTTTAGTTGACTCAAAACGGGTGGGCCCAGCTGTGTGCTCCTAAGACAAAGTAAGGACTTTTGGTCTGACTCAGAGACTGAGTTTATTAACCCCAGGACTCAAAGCAGGAACCCTGGCCGGAGCTCCCACGTTGCCAGGGCTCCTCATGTGCTCTGAGTGCCCCCACCATAGCTCACTTACTGACTCTTCTGCCTCTTCCTTGTGTGGGGGGGACCTCCTTGCAGTTGAGGCTTTTTTTTTTTTTTTCTGTATCCCTGTGGCTAACATTGTGACTAGCACATAACAGGCAATTATGTTTTTTAAATATAAAATTCCTTTCTTCCCTCTAAACGCCCTTCAATGAGATAGGAGTTGTGAATACAGGAGAATACAGTGCACACCTGCAGGAATTTTTAGGTAAGTGGAGGCAGCATATCTCAGTGGTTAAGGGCATTGTCATGCCAGATCCCTATTGACTTCAGGAAGGATAGCACCAGATTCAAGAGGCCAAAGACCAAGAGCCAACAAATGCGACATAGGATTTGTTGAGGGGAACTTACATAAGAGGGATCCAGTGGCAACAGGCTGGACAGGAGAACCACCACTGCCTGCAGAAAACATGCAGTTTATACAGCACTTTCATCTAACACCCTCCCGCTAACAACCTCCACCTGGCAACATTCATTTACCATGAAACAAAGGGCCTTAGCCCCCTGTATGGCCCATGTTCCAAGGGCTGGGCCAGGGGCTCAGATGTTCCTCATAGATAAGGAATGAATCTCTGGGTAGGCCACGCTTGGAACAGTAGACACACATTCAGATGCGTCTGCCACACAGGGTCATCCTCAGGGTATACTTAAGGTTAACCGCAGTTAGGCGCATCTGCCATACAGGCATGATCTCCAGAGTCATATTGCCTGGGTTTGTATCCTACTCTGCCTCCTACTAACTGTGTCACCTTGGGAAAGCCTTGACTGCTCCATGACTCAGTTTCTCACCTGCAAAATGGAGATAACAATAGGTCCCATCCCATGTAATTGTGAGGATTAAATGAGTGTGTGTGTATGTGTGTGTGTGTGTGTGTGTATATATATACATATATATAGATAGTGCTTGGAACAATACCTGGTACATTAATAAGAGCAATATAGGTGTTATTTGTGATTATTGTGATTATTATTCTCATTGTTATTAAATTGGCAGAGAGCTTCCCGACCCCTGCTCTCCTTAACAGCCCAGAATTTCTGGGGGATGCTCCTGTTGACAAGGATCTGATCTGGTGGAACAGGGATTATGGCCAAAGATAGATACATCAACAAAATTTAATCCCAGGTCATGCAGCTTGAACCTACAATCCCAGTCACCCGAGGATAAAGGCCCAATACTTTAGGAAGAACTGGCTCCTTCCCTGTTCCCTTGCCCCCTCAGCCTTTAGACTCCTGAAGACTTTAGTACTCTGTTCTTTCATGGGAAACAATGGCAGCAGGAAGAAAGTCCAGAATCAGATGCTAGAAAAAAAAAATACTGCAACAAAAACAAATGGAGGAAGAGGTTGAGCTCTGCACACTCTCCATTCAGGGAAGTGGATCCTTCCATGTTTTACTTCTCCAGACTATCATTACCTGTTATCCAGTCTATCCCAACACATGTGTAACAGGCCTTCTCCAATTCATCTTACACTGATTTTAATTGAGTATTGCTAGAGCTGGGGTTCTCAACTTTGGTTGCACACTGGAATCACCCAGGGAGCTTTTAAAATGATTGATATCCACACAGAGATTCTGATTTACTTTTTTCAGAGTGTGGCCTGGGTATTAGGATTTTAAATAGTTCCCAAGTGATTCTACCATGCTATCAAGGTTAAGAACTACGGCCCAAATGTGTATAAGAATCACTGGGGAACTTGTTAAAATGCAGATGTTTGGTAGGTCCGGGGTTAGGTTCTGAGATTCTGAGTCTCTGATGAACTCCAAGGTGATGCAGATTTTGCTGGTCCATAGACCACACTTGGAGTAGCAAGGGCTTGGAGAGCATGATAATATGATTCCCTTGTTCAATAACATCATGGGCTTCCACATAAGATATCTCAGCCTGGCATCTTAGGCTGGCATCAGAGGCATTTAAAGACTCTAACAGCAATGGTTGTCAAATGTGATCATCTGAATGACTTCTGGGCAGGTTTAAAAAATTACAGATCCTTGAACCCTATACCAAACCTACTAAATCATAATATTCAAGGTACAGCCTACACAGGGTATTTGAAAACACTTCCCAAGTGGCACAGATGATCGACACACTTTAGGCACTGTGATATGCTTCCAAAATAGTTTTCCAGACTCATTTCACATCAATTCAACACACAAACATTTATTGTACCTGCCTCATGCTAGGTCCTACGGAAACAAAGATGAAACTAGTGTCATCCTTGCCTTTGAGGGGTTGGTAAGATAAATGACCAAAACTAGAATATTTACTATTCCCCAGGCATGGTCGAAACACTCACATCTCTGCTAACGGTCTTCTCCTTTTGAGAATGTCTAGGTTCCTCAGCACCCAGGATTGCCTGTCCTGATCAATCAAGGCAGACATCGTCTTTATCCCATTCGAGCCTCCATTCTTATCGCTCAAACTTACTCTGCTGGGTATTAAAATAGAACCAGAGAAGAAAAGGATTTACCAAACGTGAAATACAACAGTTGGCCTTTATGTAGTGACTTTCATGTGCCAGTCATTGTTCAAAGCACTTTACATATGTAATATTTAAAAATTCTCAAAATAACCTTATGAGATAGGTGTTATTACTATCCCCATTCTGAGGACCGAGGAAAGGGAGGCAACAGAAAAGTAACTTGCCCAAAGACATACCAAGCAAGGTTCACTCTCAAGCCTTATGCTTTACTGCCAAGTTGGTGACAGGGCTGACACTGGAATACTGTAACTTCTAATTCTCAGGCCTGAGCACTTTCCTGCTCATCAGTTCCTGTTTCACGACTTAAATTCAAGCACACGGGCGAGAACGAAGTCTTACATTCCCCACAGTGCCTAGTCAGGTTGCAAGCACTTAGTAGGTACTCGATAAATTGATTGGATGAGCTGTCCCATTGAGGGGAGGGGAGAAATGGGTAATGATTTAAACAAACAACAACAGCTATACAAGAGCAGCGACCTGCAGGTCTCACGTCACCGCCAGATCCCTCTTGACTCCCCCGCCAGAGAAGGAGGACCCTCCCGCGCGCTTTCGGAACGTCGGTGGCCCGGCTTCGGCTCTGCGCTCCATCCTCCCAGCCAGCAGGTGCCCCCAGACCCCCGGCTCCTCCTCCGCCTCCGTCACAGCCTCGTCCTCCCCCTCTGGTTCCTCCGCTTCCTGTTCCCTCGATCCGGGCCCGAAGCTGCGGGCGCCCGGGCGCCCGAGGCTTCCCGGTACGCTCCGCCAGGTAACCGCGCGGCGCGAACCGCCGGGCCGGGGTGGGCACCGGGTCCGCGCGGCCCACTGGGGAAGGAGGCGGCAGAGGGCCCGGGCTGGCCTCCGAAGGGGAGCGGGCCTCCTCCTGCCTCGGGCGCCCGAGGCCTTCCTGCGCCAAGCTGCGGCGCCAGCCGGATGCGGGGATAACGGTGCCTGGCTCCGGCTCTTGGTCCGGGCGTGGCCGAGCGTCGCAGGCACCGCGGCGCGGAGATGCGAGCGCCGTCTCTGCGAGGTCCCGGGACCCGCGCTCACCACCAGCCACGCCAGCTCCAAGGCTCCTGCTCGCCAGCCTGGCCCTGGAACGGGAGAAACCAGGAGAGGAGCCTTGGACCTTTGAGCGGCGATGGCCTTCCAAATGCCCTTTCGTTCTTTGGCAAAAACCAAGAGCAAAAAGCCGAAACCCACACAGGGAGTTCCCAGGGTCATAGAGTTGTGTCTGCCATTTACGAATGTCTGTTCTTTTATTTAAGTGTTTGTAAATGGGCTACTGTTTTCTCTGTTCTGCCAAGGAATTAGGATTCAGAGAAGAGGACTCTAAAAATACTAATAGGCATATCCAAATGAGCTGATCCGCATTACTGGCCAGTGACCCTGGCCTTTAGAAGGAGATAGGGGAGGGCAGTTCTCTTCACGCGGGATACTTTGTATTTCTGGCCCTTACTCTGAGAATTGGCCTTGATATTTTACAAAGTTTATTTCAGAACTCCATGTCAGAACTGGACCCGACTGTAGAGTTCTCCAGTCCTAGTCTCTTTCTTTCCTTTCCCTTCCTCTCCTTCCTCCTCCTCCTCCTCCTTATTTTCTTTTCTTTCTTTCTTTCTTTTTTTTAAAATGGGGTTCTAGAGGTTAAAGTGATTTGCCCACACTCTTATGGCTAGTCTCTCTAGGGGCAGAGACAGAATTGGAACCCAAGTCTATTATGGACACGTACTGTTTTCTTGAATGGAAATCTGATTTCAGATGAAAGCTGTACAGACCTTGACCTTCATGACGCCCTCTCTGGATAGCATTCTTGGGAAGTGGCTTGTGTATTGACTTCCACAGATATTATTTCACTGGTCAGAATAAGGTTAAGCAATAAGCATAGCCATGCAGACAATTTCTGCTGAGATGAAGCAGATATCTGATATGTTTTTGACTTTTTATTTGTACGTTTCAATGGAGGAACTAATGAATACTAATAACAACATCTTGCTCATTTTTAGATTTTGGTCCTGTGTGACCAAATTGACTCAGTTATAGCTGTTCTTGTCCTAACGTATTTGTCACCAGTACAGCTTTCTGGCGTCATTTCATTTTTAACTGAATAATTGCCTTAAGTATATTTTTAGATCTCAACAAAACTCCCCACCTCTTGAACCTTAGAATCCTTCTGCTTCACTCTTGGCAAATCTTTGGGTTGGATTTCAGAACTGAATAAAGCCAGGATTTCCCCCCAACCTCCAAGATGTCTGGACTCTTTGTTTAGTTCTATATTTAAGTTTATTCCAAGTATTGTGTTTGACTGATAAACCTGTGACCCAAATCCAGACCTCAGCTGAATTAAGTATCAGCTTAAAACCACATTAAACTGCCATGTGTCATGTGACCTCTCACAGAAACCAAAGTGGCAGTGTTCTATTTTTTCATGAGTGCTTTTCATTGGGGTTTTTGAACTGTAAAGATATTATTTAATACATATGCTTTATTATTTGTGTATTATTGTCCAAGCTCAGTCATCACTGGAGGGTTATTATTGACATTTACTTATCATAAAATGTGATGCCAGCCTACCAGCTCAGAGTGCGGTTCCTGGTTTCCAGTTTACAGCATTCACCAGTTGCTAATATGTTATCTCTGAGGAACTTGGAATTATAAATACAGCCATACTTAAATAGAAGATTCTTGGCTGTGTAGATAAGGAAAACAAGATAAGGCAATATATTTGAACTATTCTATAATAGAAATGAGGACATATACACAAAATGACCCAATGCTGTTTTCTTAGGGTGCATTCTTTGTTTTTCTGGTTTTGGTCTTTTCATCGCAGGATGGCATTAGCTCTGTGTCTGCAGGTGCTGTGCAGCCTGTGTGGCTGGCTCTCGCTCTATATTTCTTTCTGCCACCTGAATAAGCACCGAAGCTATGAGTGGAGCTGCCGGCTGGTCACCTTCACCCATGGAGTCCTCTCTATAGGCCTCTCTGCTTATATTGGCTTCATTGATGGCCCATGGCCTTTTACCCACCCAGGTAGGTAGGGGGTTTTCCCTTAGGGATTTATGATTTGGGGGTAGTCTTAGAAGCATGGGACTTTTAAACAGAATTTATACAATATTGAAGAATAATTCCCATTATAATTTTGTATTGGAATCCTCATTCTTCTTCATTGTTAACTCTGATATTGTCACTTGTTTCTGCTTTTCATAACTCTCTACTTTTAAAATAAATTTTAAATTGCTTGTTACAATTTAATCAGAAATATAAAAACCATAAAGCCAGTATCAACATATTCCAAAAGACACAAATAGAACTGTATTACACATATTGTTGTCAACTTGCAACTTTTACTTGACTGTCTACTCAAAAGACAGCATCTTTCCATGTCTATGTTAAGAGGATGAGATGTTCCTTATCCTATTTGTTACTAGATGTACAAGTGTTACTTTCATAAGTATGCAATTTTTTTTTTTTTTGAGATGGAGTCTTGCTCTGTTGCCCAGGCTGGGGTGCAGTGGCTCAATCTCAGCTCACTGCAAGCTCCACCTCCTGGGTTCGCGCCATTCTCCTGCCTCAGCCTCCCGAGTAGCTGGGACTACAGGTGCCCGCCCCCACGCCCGGCTAATTTTTTTTGTATTTTTAGTAGAAATGGGGTTTCACCATGTTAGTCAGGATGGTCTCGATCTCCTGACCTCATGATCCGCCCGCCTCAGCCTCCCAAAGTGCTGGGATTACAGGCGTGAGCCACCGCGCCCAGCCAACTATGCAAAAATTTTACCCCCTTGTATTAATTGGTTGGGGCTGCCATAACACAGTACCACAGAGTGGGTGGCTTAACCAGATGTTTATTTTCTTAAAATTCTACTCAAAAGACAGCATCTTTCCATGTCTATGTTAAGAGGATGAGATATTCCTTATCCTTTTTGTTACTAGATGTACAAGTATTACTTTCATAAATATGCAATTTTTATTAAAATTCTAGAGGCTACAAGTCCAAGTTCAAGTTGTTAGCAGGGTTGCTTTCTTCTGAGGCCTCTGTCCTTGGCTTGCAGATGGCCGCCCTCCCACTGTGTCCTTCCATGGTCACCCCTCTGTGTGTGTGTGTGTGTGTGTGTGTGTGTGTGTGTGTGTGTATGCATGCATATCTGTGTCCTAATCCCTTCTTTTAAGGATAACAGTCATATTGGATTACTCTAGTTACCCCATTTTAACTAGATTACCTCTTTAAAGGCCCTATTTCCAAATACACTCACATTCTGAGGTACTACTGGTTAAGGGCTTTAGCATATGAATTTGGGGAGGGGGGACACAATGCAGCCCTTAACTCCCCTGGAATATAATTTTTTAAAATATTTCTTTAGCTTCTCTTTCCGAATTTCTGAGTTTTCCCCCCAAACTGTCAAACCGATGAAAGCAACTGTTAAGCTTTGTGTTTTATATGAAGGTTCTAAATGGTTTCAAATATGTCAGGTCCTTAAAACCTACGTTCCTGGACATGAGCACACACTAACTTCTGGGGCCCTCTCCAGAATCTACTTTCAAGATAGGTTAGGGCCACTGAGTGTTCAATAACGTAACCCATTAAGCTGAGAAAAAAAATCTGACATTCAGGAAACAATTATCCAAGAGTCTGGAAATAAACCTTTAGCAGGGTAAAAAAAAAAAAAAAAAAAAAGTGTAGGATTTTAATTGAAGAAACAAAATAATTGGATTTTATGCTGTTCCACGGAGAGGACACAGATTATTGCCTGTGTTCACTGAAGAATGCAAACTCACTGAAGTCAGATTCATCAGAACAGCATTTCCTGAGGTCTGAACATCATTTAGTTTGATAAAGACCTAGATTTTATATTTTAGTCTTTCTTTGGCCCTCATTAAAAAGCATGTGCCTACCATTGTTTTTGTTTTCGTGTTCAGTAAGGTTTGAAAGACAACAACATAGGACCCCTGTGCAAGGTAGCACAATTCCCCGTCACTCAATTTGCTTCCGTCTTGGTTTATTTCAGGCTCACCCAATACACCTCTCCAAGTTCATGTCCTGTGTCTCACCTTGGGCTACTTCATCTTCGACTTGGGCTGGTGCATCTACTTCCAGTCTGAGGGTACCTTGATGCTGGCTCATCACACATTAAGTATCTTGGGCATTATCATGGCCCTTGTGCTTGGGGAATCTGGCACAGAGGTCAATGCAGTCCTCTTTGGAAGTGAGCTTACCAATCCCTTGCTACAGATGCGCTGGTTTCTCCGGGAAACAGGACACTATCACAGTTTCACTGGAGATGTAGTGGACTTCCTCTTTGTGGCTCTGTTCACAGGAGTGAGGATTGGTGTAGGAGCTCGCCTCCTTTTCTGTGAAATGGTCTCCCCCACGCCTAAGTGGTTTGTGAAGGCTGGGGGAGTAGCGATGTATGCTGTGTCTTGGTGTTTCATGTTTAGCATCTGGCGCTTTGCATGGAGGAAGAGCATCAAGAAGTACCATGCTTGGAGAAGCAGGCGGAGTGAGGAACGGCAGCTGAAACACAACGGACATCTCAAAATACACTAGCCAAGGCTTGCTCCAGATTATGGATTGGGTTAAGTCAGCCATGGGAACCAGGTTGGAAATATGACTGTTACGGAATTATGCTTATAACAAACTTAGGTTTCAAAAAAGGGCTAAATTTATGGATCAATTTGGTCAGTCTTCAAGCCGAGCATATATCAGTATTAAAACACCAACTTCTACAGTGGCACAGTTGTAGAAAGTGAGAATACTCCATGGTAGTTGGGAATAAGTCAGAACTGTGAAGTGAGTACAACTGGCATTTGTTTTCATTTGTGGTGACCCTGGGTCCTCCTGTCCCTGGGAGGTTTGATGTTCAGGCAGTTTAGAAAGGAACTGAAAAAAGATTAGTGCTATTTCTTGTTCCTTTGAGAACTAACTCTTTCAATAAACACTTATTTCTGCTTTTCATGTATCTATTTATCTAAGTTTACCCCATTTACTATAAAGTGAGGGGCTTTCAGAAAGAGACATGCCTTTGGGATTCTGAACATTAGATCGGGGAATTGGGCCGCTTAAACAGAGGGGCGTAGGAGGGCAGAGTGAAACTGTGGCAGCGAAGAGGAGCGTTACTGAACCACCTATACCAACTGTGCTAGAGGTGCCCAAGACCACTGCCAGGTTCCATAATTCTCTAGGAGGACTCAGTGGACTCAGCATATAGTCTTACTCATAGTTTTGATTTATTATAGTGAAAAGATTAAAAGAAAAATCGGTAAAAGGAAAAGGCACCTGAGACAAAGTCTAGGGTAAAGCAAGCATAAGTTTCCAGAGTTTCTCCCAATGGAATCACACAGGATACGCTTAGTTCCCCTAGCAGTGATTTGTGAAAACGTGTGAATGGGCTCTCTACTGGACAAGGTCATTACAGACTCAGTGCCCAAGGTTTTTACTGAGGACAGGTCACCTAGGCAGTCTTTCCCTGGCAGATAGCAAAATTCAAGACTTTCAAAAGGAAAGCAGGTGTTCAGCATAAGCCATATTGTTTGCAGAAACAGTTCAGACACAGTAAGCCAGTCTTATCAGTTAATGGTGGGAGCCCTTCCAAAATCTGAGTTCCCAAATGCCGGCCAGTGGCCAACCCTGTAATCAGGCCTCTCCAAGGATAGCAGTTTAGGCCTGCTATGTTAACTCTTTTCTGCACAAAACCTGTAGAGTTAGGGCTTTGGATATGAGATGAATGAAGTGTGGGTAGATTTACTGAGTCCTGTTATATGGGTTCTGCCCTACCAGGAAAACTATGCCAGTTCTCAGGGCTTTTGTGCATTAATCTCCAGGCATTTGAGGCTATGACTAAATTCCACAGGGATTTATCATGTGGATTCCACTGTGCTTGAGATGGCAGTTTAGATTTCAGCTCTGCTGTACATATTGCAAACTAGAACCAAAGACTTTAAAGTGTGTACTGGCCTCAGGGGGATGAGGTCAATTTTTTTTTTTTTTTCATTTTAGATACATTCCCTTTTAGTACTCCTGCTTTTCTTATTTTTATAAAATGGTACCACTCTATGAAGAAACTAATACAACAAGGCCAGTCTTGAAAGGAAAAAAAATAATAATTCTTAGTGTGACAGTCTCCAAGAGAAGCAAGAATATAAGCTTAGAACAAGGGGTTAAGAATCAAGAATTCCTGGGTTCTTTTAACTAATTTTGCTACTCACTTACCAGATCATTTGGATAGGTTACTTGTTTCTTCTTTGCCTGAGTTTAAACCTATTGTGAATGAATGAAATACCCTGTAGTATATTTCATAGAGACATTATATGGCATTTTATTAATGGAGGTCTTTCTTGTAGGGCTTTTATGAAAACATGAAGTATTTATTTATGTATTTATTGATTATTTATTTTTACCATGTTATTTAAGTCAATGGTGTTTGATTAGCTCAGTGGGTGAGCAAGCATATGGTGCGACTGGAGTCAAGTCTGGTCAGTAGGAAGTGTCAGTTCATTCCATGGCCACTGGTAATCTAATGTAATGAGTGGTTTTTTTTTTTTTTTTTTTAGAGATGGAGTCTTGCTCTGTCGCCTGGGCTGGAGTGCAGTGGAGTCATTCGACTTACTGCAACCTTCGCCTTCTGGGTTCAAGTGATTCTCCTGCCTCAGCCTCCCGAGTAGCTGGGACTACAGGCGTGTGCCACCATGCCTGGCTACTTTTTGTATTTTTAGTAGAGACGGGGTTTCACCATATTGGCCAGGCTGGTCTCGAACTCCTGACTTCATGACCTGCCCGCCTCAGCTTCCCAAAGTGCTGGGATTACAGGTGTGAGCCACCATGCTCAGCCATGAGTGGTCTTGAAAATGGAAAATGGTCTTGGCCACAGAAACCAGGCATGAGGGAGTGGTTGGAATGGTGTCAAGTCATCACTGTTCAGGAAACAGTAACTTTAAATGCATATTAACAGTGCATCTTTAAAAATGAATGTCATTTGGTTAAAGAGTTTTGCTGGGCATTGAGATAATCTGTCAGCATCTCCACTTCCTGTTTTTTTTCTTAATTTCCACTTTTTTTTTTCTATGATGAGTGCCCCTAAAATGCTGGTGAGCTTCTTTCCAACAAAATTGCAGTCAAAGTAGGATGCTGGGGAATGCTGATTTTAGCAAGACTCGGAGAAAAGAGTGGCTTGGCACATGAGCTTAAAAAAACAGAAAAAAAGCTGGCTCTTGAATTTTGGCACAGTGCAACCTGTTCCATACCAGATAAATGAACAGGCTTAATCTGGTACCAATTCTTTTTCTCTCTTACTCCTCAGAAATGAAGGGACTGCAGATATTGTTTTGGGAACACTTTCATGGGACTGTATGTAGATTTTTTTGAATGGTGAGAAATCTGAATAATTGGTAAGGGGAAGGGAATCCCTCATTTCAGCTTTTCTTGATGTTGTTACTAATAACTATGAAAAAACTTCTGAGAGAACAATGTGAACTGAAGATGACTCAGCAGTTAAGATGATGCTAAGTTTTGAAACCACAGGTAAATGAAGGGCTAATGAATGTGTGGTGTACTCAGACAAAATGAAGTACTCATTTGCACTGGATTACTATGTAATGATAACGAACACTGTTCAAGAAGGATTTATATTTCCATAAGATTTGTACTAAATTTTATAAAAGTAAAACAACTTTTTATATATCCAGAGTCTGGCTTTATATTTTTGTGGTGGTTTTTTCAAGAAGTTAAAAAAAGCCTTTTGACCTGTAGAAATGTTGACCTGTGTTCATACTTACTAGTGAATTTCACTAATCTGCTGTTCATTATCCATCATTCCCCCTATTTTGTCATTTTGGGGAGTAACAATTGACATACAGAAAACAGTTTGCCAAAAGAGAGAGGAAGAACCTTAATGTGTTTCTTTTTTTTTTTTTTTTGAGACGGAGTCTCGCTCTGTCCCCCGGGCTGGAGTGCAGTGGCGCGATCTCAGCTCACTGCAAGCTCCGCCTCCCAGGTTCCCGCCATTCTCCTGCCTCAGCCTCCCGAGTAGCTGGGACTACAGGCGCCCGCCACCTCGCCTGGCTAGTTTTTTGT
The DNA here is from genome assembly GCF_009764315.1 of Trachypithecus francoisi. Classification (NCBI taxonomy): domain Eukaryota; kingdom Metazoa; phylum Chordata; class Mammalia; order Primates; family Cercopithecidae; genus Trachypithecus; species Trachypithecus francoisi. The sequence goes on from NW_022681473.1 coordinate 108,684,126, forward strand.
ATTTTTAGTAGAGACGGGGTTTCACCATGTTAGCCAGGATGGTCTCGATCTCCTGACCTCGTGATCCGCCCGTCTCGGCCTCCCAAAGTGCTGGGATTACAGGCTTGAGCCACCGCGCCCGGCCTTAATGTGTTTCTTGTTCTGCCACCTGTTTGGACACTTGCCTTGAAAATGGTGATGTCAAGTGAGTTGACATCAGAGACATCATCTGAAGACAGCTGGAGGCCCTGTCTTGAGGACTGTACTACCAAGGCCTAAAACAGTCTGGGACGCATAGTAGACACTTAATAAGCATGTTGAAATAATGGACAAGAGGATGAGAATGTGGTTTAGAATAATCCCCATTGGAAAACCTCCTCAAAGAGCATGTCCAGCGGATTGGGTCATCAATGTCATTTTTCTAGGTAAAGTAATACTGACCCTGAGGAGTGTGTTCTACCTAGACTGGCTTGACTTTCTGAAGGCATCCTATAGTTAACAGCCTTTACAACAGTTGAGCTACCAGCAGCTTTAAAGAGGCTTTCGGGTTTTTGTTTGTTTGTTTGTTTGTTTTTTAAATCATCAATGCTTTGTAGGTGACTATAGAGATTTTCATCGTTAAAAAAAATTAGTTCTGGAATGAATAACCACTGCTTAATTCAATCTTTTGCTTACCATCTTCTGAAGCTTTCCCACAGCAAAATGCCTTCTTTGCTCACAGCTAGAACCGTGGGTCTGTTTAAGTTTGGAAAGATCTTGAAAGCAGCTTGCCAAGAGGTTTTGTATGCAAGGAAGAGAAGGTGAATTAGGAAACTTTCCCAGTTTGTTTTATTCCTGAAGCTTAAGTACTGAGGCTTCCCTCAAGTATTAAGGGAAGGGAGGAACTCATTTTTAAAATGCATGATTTGATGAGTCATTGGGTTCAATTAATTTGATACTTAACACTGTAACATTATTAGAATAGGGGAAAATAAGATACTTAATACTTTTAAGAAAGATTTATTAAGTTTGGGAATAAGGTTTGCATTTTGGTCAGTGTGTATCTATAGAGAGATAGATGAATGGGATTCGTTCCAGTTACATGTAAACACTCAATTTAAGAGTCTTCAGGGTAGAATTGTCATGCTAGGATACACCAGCAGGTGGCAATGTGTCCTGGTTTCATCATTAGGAAAGTGCCTTGGCTAATCTGCTTCTATTCTTTCCAAAAATAAACATTACAAAATTAGCTGGCTGTGCCTTGAACCTAAAAAATCGAGCAATAAAGAGTCGTCTCTGGCCTCTGTTTATCTTTTCCTTTTTTTTTTTCCCACCCCCCCCCCCCCCCCCGTTCTAACTAACGTCAGTGTGAGCTCATGCCTCTATTCGGGGATAATGATCCTTTCATGAACTGTTGTGGAATGACTTTTTGCAACAGCATTGTTAAGAGGTAATTGTTTCCTCTCTCCACATCCACTGTTTATTAGATTTGATTTGCTACTTGGATTCCACAAAATGGCTGAAATTCCTTGCCACCAACATAGGTTTACGCTCAAAAGTCTGAAAATAGTTGGATAAAGGGAATAGCCACTTTAGACGTTTGCAGGCAGAACTGAAGACCTGTATTATATACGTGGTACCTAAATTGCCATAATACTGAATTATTCAATCATAAAACTAGATGGGTATCTAAATCTCTCTACCCAGCAGGGGGAAAAAACGAAAAAACGTTTGGAACCCTTCAGAGAGAACCGTAATGCTATCTACTGGATAAATATACTTCGTTTTCTTCTCCCATTTCTTTCCACAACACGCTTGTTAAGTCGCCATGGAAAGCACCATGCCTTCTCAATTTGGCAAATAACACATTTCATTTTGCCAAGGCAAAAACAGCCTAAAAGTAATATTTATACCGAGAAGCCCTGGCTGCAGTCCCCAGCTGCTCTCCTTCAGCCCTGCGCCTCCGGCTCCCGCCGCGCTCTCCCTCCGGAGCCGGCAGGTGCCCAGGTAAGCGGGGTCTGCGGAGGCAGCGAGGGGCGCCGGCGGGTCACTGGCAGAACGCTTGCAGCCAGAAGACAGGAGAGAGAGTACATTCCCTTAAGGAATAAAAGTTTCCAGGACAAGGGGGGCTGGTAATTTCCAAAGAGCCTCCCGGCACGATGTCCTCGAGATCTGGGGGGCGCTCTCGGGAGATCTCTGGTGAAAGTAGACTTAGTACAAACTGGCCTCGAAAGAGAACGTCTCGGCACTCAGGGGCCCAGGCGCCGCGGGAGGTGGGTGGGCCTCCCGGGGCTGCACGGGTCCCACTTCCCTCCGCCCCGCAGGACTACTTTTTCGCTCCCCCAAACAGGGCTCCGGCGGAGGCGTCCTTCAAGGGCGGGAGCGCAAGCCTGAACGGCGGAGGGATCCCGGGTGAGGCGGCTTCCCGAAGTCAGAGGGGAGGGGGCCAAAAAAGTCGGCGGGGGACGGGAAGCTCGAGCTCGCGCCGGACGCGGCTAGGGCCGGGAAGCCAGAACCGGAACCGGAACCCGCGCGCGCGCCCGCGGTTGCGCGGCCCCCCACCGCCGCCGGCCTCCTCCGCTGTCTGCGCGCGCTCCCGCGAGGGCCTCTAGAACCCGGCGAGCCGGCCCTGCGCGGGGAGAAGCCGCCGCCTCCGCCTCCGCCTCCCGGACCAGGGCTTCCAGGCCGGGCCGGACGGGCATCTCCCGCCCCTCGCGGGGAGCGTCGGGGAGTAGCCGCCGCCTCTGGCGACTGCGGAAGAGTCCGGGCCTCAAAGGGATGGGGAGCAGCCCGCGGCGCTGAGAGACACGGGTCCCTGTCACCTCGGGCCGCGGGACCCCTCCCCTGGCGCCCGCGGCTCGTCCCAGCACCGGGAGCCTGGTGGGGGCGGCGAGCAGAGGAGGAGCCCCGGGCCCGGGACATGGAACCGCGCGAGCCCGGCGCGGGACGGCCGGAGACGCGGCCAACGCTGCGGCCAGGAGCAGCCGGCAGCCCCAGATAGAGAGCCGGGAGGGAGGGCCCCGGCCCTTGCCGCGGCGGGGAGTTCGAGGCCCCGAGACTCCAGAGGAGGAGCCGACACCCGTCCCTGAGCTGATCCCGCCCCAGCCCCGGCGGGAGTCCCGGGTCCCCTTCCCACGGCGCGCGGACTTCTCTCTCTGAGGAAGTTTCTCCTTGTGCCTTCTGGAGGATTTCTCGCTAGCTCGACTCAGTCTGGACTGACTCGCTCCCTGGCTTTCTCAATTTGTTTTGGGAGATAACTTGTTTTCCTCCAACCCGCATCCGTTGACCCCTTCCAATCGGATGGTCTAGATGACTGAATGGACTTTTGAGTTGGACTTCTGTGTCCCTGACGGAGTTGGGCCTGATCCCAGAGCACTGGGGGTGGGGAGGAGGTGTTACTGTAAAATGCAAGTTGGATAAAAGGAGGACCTCTCGCCAAGGGCCCCAATGAGTGGCACACAGTCTACTATCACCGACAGGTTGGTATGAATTCCTCCTTCGCTCGGCCTCCGGGAATCGGGTCCGACCTAGCAGGGGAGTCGGTGATTGCAGATTGCCTTTGGCCAGCGAAATTGACAGGCAGAGGAAAGAGGATTGTTTCGGAGCAGTGCAGTTAGCCTGGGGTTGCTGCCGAGTTATCCAGTTGATTGGCTTTTGGAAATGTAATTTTTCCGGAGAGAAACTTCCCTCCCGATTCTCAGAGAAGGGGGAGGCAAAACCATTATTGTGGTTTTCCGCCTGTAGTGTGCATTAGGATTGTGTACTCGTTTGGAAATCAGAGGAGAAGGTCATTTTGGGTGAAGGTCGGTGCCTGAAGTCGGCTTGGTATTCCTGTATTATTTCTCAGCTTTAGCCCTGTCCTGCAGTAGGTTCTCAAGACAATTACATTTTAGGAATTTCTACCTGTGAACTTAATGTTGAGCCTACTGCATGGTGACCTGGGAACTTGATCTCTTTGAGATGTTGACCTGCACAGTGTTTAATTATTATCTAATAACTTTCCAGAATGTTGACATTACCAGTAAGTCACAGGTTCTTGCTGGAAGCAATGTCCAGGAGCTGAAGAAATGAGGGTAAATCATGGGGTTTGCTTTTAATTCTTGTATTTAAATATTTCATCTTCCAGAAACACTTGGCGTTTAAGAGATATAAACCGTAAGCATAGTATAAGCGCGCAGCTGAATTTGTTGAATTCTGTGTCTGTCCTTTATAGCACTAACCAGTGTTGCATGGTGGTTTGTGGCGAATGGAGCTAGACCATGTGTGATTGAAGTACAGTTTGCTTATCCTAAGTTACTTTTGTTTATAGGGCAAGGGATAAAAAGCATATTGATTCCTTGACCACATTTCATTTCTCAATTTCATTGTGACACTGCATGCCAGTCCGAAATGTCAGCTTGCTTTATTTTTAAGTTAATCTTCAAATCATTATATCATGAAAAAATAGATCAAGTCACTGAATTAGAGGGTCAAAGCTCTTTGATGAAAAGTGCAACAATAGTGCTTCTGCACAAAGTAGTCTAATTTCCTAATAAGAGTTTTACCCAATTGTAAGACTCATTTGTTGATTTTAAAAGGGCCAAATTCCATTATCATACCATAACAGCTACTCCAGAAACAGAACTTCCTCTTCCTGTTGATGCTTTCCAGCATCACATGAATGTTCACTTAAAAGAGTCCGTTAAATATTTAAAGTATTTATATTTACTCTTTGTGTATTTTTCAAAGTGGGTTTTCATTTTCAATGAAATAATTTTTAACTTTTCCAAGAATACACTTACTGTAAGTATTGACAATGCTTATCTTGCTTTCTTCTGGTTATCCCCATTTTTTCCCTTTCAGGGTGTTTCACTTCTGAGAAGTCACTTTTATGGGTGTGGGGATAATTGTTTTCCTGGTTCATTCAATTATGGCTCTTTCTGTTGAGCCTGTAAACAAAAGTCTTAGTAGGAACTAATGTAATGTTGGTTTTCATTGCGATGCTGAGGTGTTTCATTTATAGAAACAGAACGAACTCATTCCACACACAAGTGAGTTAAAAGCCCTCAAGTAGCGATTTTTCCTCAGCATTGCTTCTCAGAGATTTTCCTTGTCTTCTCGTTATCTTGGAAATAGAATCTTGGGACTTCTATCTTCTTTGTAACTTAGATGGCATATAAACATTCAATAAGGATGAAATTGTTGAAAGCCTGTTTTTTTTTTTTTTTTTTTTTTGCCAGGCACTATGCTAGGCACAAGAGATTACAAAATGAATATTGTAAGATTAATCTGCAGATTGGTTTGGGCATTAATGTTTTTTGAACAGGTTCAGGTGCTGCTGCCTAATTCTACATTTTTTTTTTTGTTTTTAAAGAAAAAAATCTTGGAAAGCCAATTAATAAGCACTACTGAGACCTGTTTCGTAGGAATTTTTTTTACTAGGGTCTCTTTTTATTAAGAATTATTCTTATTTGACCACATTTAAATATATTTCATAAATATAAAGCATCTGTTTGCTGTTAAGATAGTAGTTGTTCCTAATTTGAATATATGTTGTGGTGAAATCTGGAGGTACTGGTTTAGTAGTATTTCTCTGCCAAGGAGTCTTAACAAAGTTATGAGTGTATAATAGTTTCTAGCTTTGTCTTAGCCGTACCTCATCCTTTTTTTTGCAGTGTCTAGCTCTTACTGTAGGTATATTTTGCTGATTCTAGAGCTATTGGAAAATTAACAGCGCCAGTGTAGCTTTTTAGATAGAGATCCTTTCAAGTTTGAAGTGCTGTATGTGGTATGGCTTTGTTTCGTAGAGTGTGCAGAACCACCAGGCCAGCTGTGTGAGTTAGAGTTCTTTCATTGTGGTGCTTCTGACTACAGAGTCTGTCTGTCCTCAGTTGAAATCAGACTAGCTGGTTTTGGGCGTTGTTCTGTTTTGCAGTTTGTGGCAGGCGACACATGGCTGAACAAGATAAGGGTTTTATTCTTGTGTTAGGGACGTGCTGGGGCTGGGATGGAATTCAGCTATGTTTAGGCTCTGATTGGTCACTTTGGATACTTAGAACTCTGTTACATCCTGTTATTATTTTGCAGTTAAATCAACACATTTTGCTTGCTCTCTTCTCTTTCCCTTCATCTTTTACTCCCCATTCCGCACCCGTTTTCTTAAAACCTAAAACTCGAACTTTTTAAAAAACTTTGAACTCAAACTATGTTCACGGTAGCTGTTACTTCTATGTAGTATATCCAAACAGCTTTTTAAAAAATTCTAAGCAATTTATGAGCCCTGGAGTTTGTAGTTTTCATCATTTAGAATGAGCACTTGACAAGTGTAGAAATGTCTGATTGCTGCTTTTTAGTCTGCATTGATTGCTGCATTCAGTCTTAAAATATATCCCAATTTTTTCCAGTCCTCCTACATGTCTTTCTTGTATCCCTGATAATTTAGGGGTCCTATAGCAATTGGAGTTTCTTCTGAGAGGTAGAGAGGAGAGAATGCCCTTTCAGTAGACTCAGTAAATGATTTCAGGCCAGTGTCTATAACATTGAATTTTCAGGGACAGTACAGGTAGGAATGTTATAAGGTTCTTCCTTGAAATAAATGGACTTTGTTTTGGCTAGGGCTTATGAATTTTGTAGTTTTTGATTTATAGATAAAGACAGGTTTTTGATTTAATTTGTGTGTGTTTTTTTTTTTTTTTTTTTTTTTTGAGACGGAGTCTCGCTCTGTTGCCCAGGCTGGAGTGCAGTGGCCAGATCTCAGCTCACTGCAAGCTCCGCCTCCCAGGTTTACGCCATTCTCCTGCCTCAGCCTCCCGAGTAGCTGGGACTACAGGCACCCGCCACCTCACCCAGCTAGTTTTTTGTATTTTTTTAGTAGAGACGGGGTTTCACCGTGTTAACCAGGATGGTCTTGATCTGCTGACCTCGTGATCCACCCGTTTCGGCCTCCCAAAGTGCTGGGATTACAGGCTTGAGCCACCGCGCCCGGCCGATTTAATTTTTTTAAAGCACTGAATTCAGCTTTAAGCTGTTTAACTTAAGCAAATTTTTTAAGTGAGTGTGGAAACCTGTGACTTTATATGCCTGTACCCAGTAATTAGCATTTTCATTAATGATACTTTTTTCTGTCAAAATTGCTATATAATGCTTTTGATTAAAAAAAGAGTTACTCATATTTATATGTTATTTTCAATGTTGCATGAGTCATCTCTCTGCAAGGTGAAATTATTTGTAACCTTTTCTTGTAAAGTCAGCCAGTCGATAAGTACAAAATTGAAATGGGGGCTAAAGATCACAGTGTTTTGTATTCAGTTTTATCTTTGCCTGTTTAGTTCAGTATAAAATCTTGAGTCATAAAAGTATGCAATAGTACATTCACTTGCACAGTTTTACATGAGTCAACATGCAGATTCTAAAGTAACTTTTTTTTTAAAGTACAGTGTTGTAATCTTCCGGATTAATGGTACATTTATATGACGCTCATATTCAATGAGGTGACAAGAGAAGCTTTATTTGAAATCATTACAAAAATATGTTAACCTTGGAATACCACTTAACACATTGGTGGTTTCCAGTTGTTAACATGTATATATCATTGAGTTAACATGTAGGGTTTTTTTTGTTTTTTTTTTTTTAAGTCTTGCTCTGTCACCCAAGGTGGAGTGCAGTGGCGTGATCTCTCCTCACTGCAACCTCCGCCTCCCAGGTTCAAGCGATTCTCCTGCCTCAGCCTCCCGAGTAGCTGGGATTACAGGTGCCCACCACCACGTCCGGCTAATTTTTGTATTTTTAGTAGAGACAGGGTTTCACCACGTTGGCCAGGCTGGTCTTAAGTCTTAAACTCCTGACCTTAGGTGATCCACCTGCCTTGGCCTCCCAAAGTGCTGGGATTATAGGCTTGAGCCATCGAGCCCAGCGGTTTTTTTGTTGTTGCTGTTGTTTTTTTAACTAAGTTTGAGTTTTTAGTTTAAGAAATGAAATTTGAGGTGAACATTCATGGAATCTGTAAATGGTGAATTTTATACATTTTTCTGTGGAGCATTGCGATTCCAGGGAAAACAGTTGGAAAATATTTCATTATACATATGTGGTTGCCTCTTCTAAATGTCATCCAGAGGTGGGAGTGAATTGCTTCCCAAACTGATATGGGTCACAGAAACAGCAAGATAACATACTGGTTCCCAGGGAATTGAAGGGACTCTTTTGTATCATGGTTGTCTGAGATTATTAGAAATGTTTCTTATATAATTTCTTGTTTCCTAGAAATTGACCATGACACATTTTCAAGAATAGTAGCTTAACTTCCTGTGGTCTCTTCTGTGAAAACTTGGTTTTGATGATGTTCTTGAGCTTTATTTGAAGACATGCTCCTTTCCCTTATAATAATTACAGGTTTTCAAATTAGTGCCATGTGAATTAAAATTTTTAAATCAATAAAATTACATTTTTGCCACCTTTTGAGTAAAATACCATCATGTATGTAATAATATCCTGTGGTAGTATAATTCTTTAACATTTACAATATTTTCAGTTCAGTACAGGGCAGATCATGTTTCTGTCATTTACACTTTAAGCTAACTCATACAGTTTAAGTCAAGATTATGCAACTAGAAAGGACAGACCCAAGATTTTAGCCTTGATTATCTGGCTCCCAAGTCCCCCAAGGTGTTTTTTTTTTTTTTCATTTTAAATTATTGTCTTTCTTTGTACTGTATTTTTCTGTGCTTTTTTCCTTTAGTAACTCTCCAGCTTGATGAAATCAGTTGAATTTTTCTCTTACAGCATACTTTCTAGTACCTTACCCATTCTAATTTTAAATATCTCTTGAGGATAAAGCTTTTGTCACTTCCTCAGGAGACTGAAGCACAATCTGATAGATCTTGCTGTCAGGAAGTTTTTCCTGATCTTTGGGTCTAACTTTTCTTTTCAGTTGTCCTGTTACTTGTATGTACTTGCTGTACCAGGCTAAATAACGCTCTCCTCCCATTTTATGTTTGTATGGTATGATTCTAAATGTTTCAGACGGTTATTCATTATGCTTTCCGGTCCCCTTCCCTTACTCTTTGCTTAGCCAAGCTGTATACTTTCTGTTGATCCATTGTCTAAAAATCAACTTGTTTCTCTTAATATTTTATTAGCTTTTTTCTCAGTTGCTCTCCTAGTGCAAAAATACGGGTAAAGAGATTCTCAAGGTCATGTTGATTCAATTTTATTTTAGATAGTCTTTAGAATGGATACGAGATATGTCACAGTCAAATGAAACACATTTATACAAACAGCATGATTACCCAAATCAACTAATTAAGCAATTACTCATGTTCTAAAAGGCTTTTTACAAAGCGATTCTTTCAAATATGAGTACCCTCAGTGTAACAAATGTTATGAATTCTGTGACAGAAGGGTAGGGTATAGAAATAATGTTAGCCACTTTTGTTTGAAAATCATCTTGTTGCAATATGATGAAATACATCAGGAAGTTTCTTATTTTTTCTAGTGGTTTTCCAGTCCATTATCTTAAATTGTAGGTCAAAACATTCCTCATTGTTTGGTTTATTTTTACCTTATTGTTTTGTCTCCTCTTATTTCCACGTATTAGTGAAATAGCAATGCTTAGCAGTATTTTTTTCAGTAAAATGGATATTGTGAAAATTGAAATATTTTACTTTCTTGCTGTTGTATTTACAAGAATTGTTAATGACAAGACACAGTAATAGAAAAAGTGCATCTTTAGATTATTACAAAATCTATAAGACTGTAGACCTTTTGAATATTTTATTAGCATATTTTCTTTGGTACTAATTTAGTTTCAAATTATTGAAATAGATGTCCTTGTTTTGTATTTTGCTAATATTAATATTTTATATTTTGGTAATATTAAAATTTGCAAACATGCCAAATTTAGAGCATTTTACTTTTTCAACTTAGAATATCTGGAATCATCAAGATAGTCATACAGGAAAGACCACTGTAAGGCAGCTTCTAACTCCAATAGAAGCCTATGAAGCTAGTGCCTGGACAGAGGCTGTGTCTAAATTACCTGAGCATATATTGTTGACTTTTTTTTTTTTTTTTTTTTTTTTTTTGAGACGGAGTCTCGCTCTGTCACCCGGGCTGGAGTGCAATGGCCGGATCTCAGCTCACTGCAAGCTCCGCCTCCCGGGTTTACGCCATTCTCCTGCCCCAGCCTCCGGAGTAGCTGGGACTACAGGCGCCCGCCACCTCGCCCGGCTAGTTTTTTGTATTTTTTAGTAGAGACGGGGTTTCACCGTGTTAGCCAGGATGGTCTCGATCTCCTGACCTCGTGATCCGCCCGTCTCGGCCTCGCAAAGTGCTGGGATTACAGGCATGAGCCACCGCGCCCGGCCTGTTGACTTTTAGTAAAAGAAAAAATACACTAACTTTACCTCTTGAATTAGCATGGACCAATGCAGTTCAGATTCATACCAAAACAGGATCTTTTACTAATTCAAATGCTGAGTCCTGGTTTTTGAGCTCATAGTCACATGACAGGCCTGGGTAGCTTCTCAGTGTCTAGAGACAAGCAAATCGACTGGCCAATGAAAAGTAGGTTTCCTGTCTTGGACTGCAAGTAACAATTCATGCAGAAACTGGAACTATATAAGAAAGGCTGGTTTTAGTTAATGCTTTCAATTAGCTGCTTGTCACACTGCTTTTTCTTTTGGTGTTATATAACACATTAGAGTCATTTAAAGGTATGCTCTCATACTACAGTTTTTGTCAAATATTACATATAAATGTTGATTTTACATTCATACACTCAAAAGATCAAAGAGGACTTTGTAGATCTTTTGTGGATTCAAAAAAATGTAGATTATTTTGTTGTAGAAAAACTGGCCAGGTGGAGTGGCTCACGCCTGTAAATCCCAGCACTTTGGGAGGCCGAGGCAGGCAGATCACTTGAGGTCAGGAGTTCAAGACCAGCGTGGCCAGCATGGTGAAACCCTGTCTCTTTTAAAAATACAAAAATGAGCCGGACCAGGTGGCACATGCTTGTAATCCCAGCTACTCGGGTGGCTGAGACAGGAGAATCACTTGAACCCGGGAGGTGGAGGTTGCAGTTAGCCAAGATTGCGTCACTACATTCCTACCTGGATGACAGAGCAAGACTCTGTCTCAAAACAAAACAAAACAAACAAAAAACAACAAACTGAAGACTTCATCAGCCTCTGAAGGACTGATACCTGAAATTGATCTTGTAATGCCGAAAGTGGCTATATGTTGTCCAGAAGAGTAACAGATACCCCAAATACACTTAATACACAAGAAATCTTGTGAAGGTGCTTAGACATATCCTTCCATAGATTTTAGACGGGTTATCTGCCTGTGTTCCAGACACAAGCCGATATGTTGTGGTTTGCCCAGTACGGTCTCTGTGGTTTACTCAGAGGAAGTGGTTCTTGTGGATGAAGGTCTGATCTTTTCAGAGATTGTTGGTGGCACATGCACTGTCAGCCTATTTCCTGTTTTATTGGCTGTTTAGCAAGACCTTCTCAGGGCAAATGCTGCTGAAGAGGTATTTAAATATTTTGTATTGGCAGGATAGATGGTTATAATGATGTATTATTATATCACTACCTCTCAGCTGATACGGGAGTTAAATTAATGTTTGTGAAGTGCTTTGAGATCCTGGGATGAAAAGTACAGACATGTTCTTAGTCATTTGCAGGTTACTGCTATGTTCAGATATTGCTCTCTTGAAGTTAAAACATGTTCATGTAGTGAAGTGTTATTCTATCAAACTTGATTTCTGTAACCATTCAAGTGTTGTTTTATCACAAGAGTCATGATTAGAATTTTTCCCCTTCTTTCAATGCTCCTTTATTTTTACCCTATAAGAGTTTCCTTAATAGATTCCTTGCTCTAGTACTGGTTAAGGCATATTTACCAAACTTGACACCTAGCAAGCTTGTCCAACCGGCCTTATTTTGCTGTTGTTCTTCTGTTTTGTTTTGTTTTAGGCTTTCAGCAGCCTGAAGCCATGGTTTCTAGTTTCTGTCTCTAGTGATAAAATGGAAAAGAGGGATGAGGCAGGGGCTTTATTGGCCCAACCAGAAACAGAAGCTAAGAACCCATGACTGTATTCTCTCTCTTGGACAACCCTGACTAGACCAAAGTTCTTTGCCAGTTTAACTGGCATACTAAAATAATGAAATTGTGAGGATTTCCTTTGAAATTAGTAACTGTACCATCCATATACAAAACACTGTATTGCTTTGCTGAAACCTGAAATTGAGCAAACTGATAGAAATGCATATGACATACTCCTATACACACACACACACACACACACACACACACAGTATTTAGCCTTGGACATTAAAAAAATTAACAATGAATGGGGGCAGGGAGAGGCTTTATCTAAAGCTAAATTGTTAGCTAATACTTGAGTTCTTCAAGGGTATAAGAATAGTTCTTCATTTTTAAGTAATTATCGGTAGGCTTATTATATTTTTATTTTTATTTTTCAATACTGAAAAGCAGAAGGAAGAAAAATAAACGGCCCAAATGATCCAACTACCCAGATGCTGCTGCTCAGGTTAAGCACATACACACACACACATACACACACACACAAAATTCAAATCATATATAATGGTATAAAAAAAGTATTCCTACACACCTGTTAGTTTTCATACCCTCTCCTCATAGGTAACAGTAGTTAAATTTTTTTGGTTTATCTTCTGAAACATTTAAAAAATATACCAGCCTATAATTTTATTTTTTGCACTTACTCCATAATAAGTGTATCTGTCAGCTTTTGCTAGGTTATGCTGCTATAGCAACACTATGAAATTTCAGTGGCTTGCAACACTGCTTTTCTTCTTGCTTTTGTTACACCTTGTCGTCTGTGGATTGACTGCAGCATTGCTTCACGTTTCTTATTTTGGAACCCTGGCTCAAGGAGCATCCCCTGTCTGGGCTGTGCCATTATTGTGGATGAGGGAAAGAGCAAAAAAACAGATGCAGACATACAATGGCTCTTAAAGCTTTCACTCAGTCATGGTGTATATCACATCAGCTCACATGTCCGTGGCCAAAGCAAGTCATATGGTCAGAGCTCACTGTCAGTGGGGTAGAGATGTATATAGTCCTTCCACAGGTGGCATTGCAAGTCGCATGATAACAGATAAGGCTGTATAAACCTCTTAAGGAAAGTGGAAGTTAAATAATTTGGAAGAATAATATAGTCTACATCAACAAGTTCAGTAAATGCTTGTTAAATGGGTTATTTGGAGTCCTTGAAAGTTTTTTTTTTTTTTTTAAGTGGGAAATTCAAACATAAACAAAAGTACAGAGAATGGTGTCATTAACCTCCATGTTCTCTTCATTACTTCAGCTGTTAACAATGTATGGACCATCTTGGTTTATCTGTTTTCTTTCCCCCCTTCTCACTGGATTATTTTGAAGCAGTTTTTGGATACTATAATTTCACTTACAAGTATTTCACTAAGTAACAAGTATTTCACTAAGTATTTTTAAGAGATAAAGTCTGAAAATGTGACTTCTTATAGTAAATTATTACTGTCTGAGGTAATAGTACTATAGACTGATAGGTATCAAGCAGCAGAGCACGTTAATAGAGTGTATCTAGAATTTGACAGCCCGACCTTGTTTTGATTTCATTTTGAGTATTTCTGGAGGAGACTTACAACAGAATGTCATCTACTTTTCCAGTCTCTCCTTTTCTCTCTCTCTCTCTCTCTCTCTCTCTCTCTCTCTCTCTGTGTGTGTGTGTGTGTAGCAGAAGCAGGTAATTAACCTCTGGAAAAAATAACATTGCAACAGATTTGATTTGCAGAGGTTTCATTTCTCACTGAGCCTCTGTTGGAATGATGCCAATTGAAAGGAATCCCAGCTCTTAATGGCTCCAAGTCTTCTGGGAGCTCTCGGTGATGTTATTTTCTTTGGAGAAGAACATCAGAATCATTTATAAAAATCCTGTGTTCACCCATGCCATTTGCTCTGTGGAGAAAGGATCTATCATATCTTTAAGATGATCTCTAAGATGATATAAAAGTAAAGAAATTCATCTATCTAATTTTAGTGTAGAAATCATTAGTGCCACTTTCAGCTGCTCACGTTAGTTTGTCTTGAGGGCCTGAAAGCCTCCATTTTGATTCAAGATGTCGTAGATTTTATTAACATTCAGTATAGCCAGTAAGTTTGTCATTTCCATGGTTGTAGGGAATATGAGGCATTCTGTTATGGATCTAGGATTACAGTTTCACAGGACATTCTTTTTCGGGGGGTTGTTAGGTAATAAACAGTGGGACACAAAATAAACAGATATACTCTCTTCAGTTTGTAGATTTTCAGGTGACAATGAGGTGGCAAAAGAGGATTTGTGCAGCTTAGGAATTGAATTATTGTATGTAACATGATGGAAATATTTTGATATAGTACCACTATCAAATTAATTTTATTTTCTTAACTAACTTCTTTCATTGTGTACAGAGACACTTATATTACAGTAGTCTTTATAGATATCCAAATAGTTTTAGTTTTTTCTAATTACATTATATTGCTAGTCTCATTTCAGAGTCCATGTAGGAACTACAGTAGAAAAGTAGCTATCATTGGCTTGTAAATAAAATTACTTAATTTTGAGTTTTTCTTGGGAAGGAAAAACCAGTTTTTCAGAATCAGTGGAGTTGATTCTGGCTTTGGTTACTTGGGACAGTATAGTCTATTTAAAATATAAATAAATAAAAATTTGCCCATGAAGAATAACTTTGACTTGCCATGATTCATATTGTTTTTCTGTTGTTGTATCACAATTGAGAACATTAGTTCTAGAGGTAATAGTTTGTCAGTACGAGTTGAGTAGCTCTAATCCAAAAATCCAAAATCAGAAATGCTTCAAAATCTGAAACTTTTTGGGTGCCATGTGCCACAAGTGGAAAATGCTATATATAAGTACATAATACAAACTTTGTTTCATGCACGAAATTATTTACAGTAGTGTATAAAATTACCTTCAGGTGGGGGCCAGGCATGGTGGCTCAAGACTGTAATCCCAGCACTTTGGGAGGCTGAAGCGGGCGGATCACCTGAGGTCAGGAGTTCGAGACCAGCCTAAACAACCTGTCTCTACTGAAAATACAAAATTAGCTGGGCATGGTGGTGCATGCCTGTAATCCCAGCTACCCAGGAGGCTGAGGCAGGAGAATCACTTGAACCAGGGAGGTGGAGGTTCAAGTGAGCCAAGATCATGCCACTGTACTCTAGCCTGGGAAACAAGAGTGAAACTCCATCTCAAAAAAAAACCCAAAACAATAAAAAACAAAAAAAATCCCTTCAGGCTGTGCATATAGAGTGTACGTGAAACAATGAATTCTGTGTTTAGACTTGGGTCCTATTCCCAAGATACCTTACTATGTATATGCAAATGTTCCAAAATACAAAAAAATTCAAGATGAAACGCTTCTGGCCCTAAGCATTTTGGGTAAGGGATACCCAACCTGTACCTTTGTTAGGATAATATACTTGTACCTTGGTTGCGTTTTAGTTGCAATTGTTAGTTGCACAATTTGGGGGAAAGTTTGAGGTCTGTATAGTAGTTACTGTATTTACCAAGAAGCCCTGCATGATTAGAATTCTTGAGACAGTTATAAAGGTGAATTGGGTGTGTTGCCTGGATGTGAACAGTGAAAAAGGAGAAGCTTCTCACCATGCAATTATAGCTTAAAAGGATACAAGGTACAATTCTGTTTCCGAATATAGAAAGTAACTCAAATACTATATGGATATGTAATAGTAATTATATTGATTTTGACTCCCTGGCCAACTTTTTTTTGAAGCTATCATTTTTGTCAGAGATAAAAAGTAGCTTTTAAAGGAAAGATATCTTAGCCCTTAATTGTGTATGTGTGTGTGTGTGTGTATTTATTTATATATTTTAGCCTTTGTAAGAGAGGAGCAGTGGAAGGGAACTGAAGGATGATATAGAGAAAAGAGCCTGGGTTTTGGTGTGTTAGATTTGTTCTGTTACTAGCTGGGAGACCTTGGGCAAATTTACCTCTCATTAGCAGTTTAATTTTCTCATCTGTAAAAATGAGAATAATACCTACTTTGCAGAACTGTCATAAAGATTAAATGATGAGAGTGTGTGTAAGTACTTAGCACATAGAGAGGTCAGGAAGTTATAGTAGCTGTTATTATTTAAACCTCAGGAATTAGCTAGGTTTTCCTAGAACTTTTGTCTGTGCTTGTGAAATCATTTTGAATCCTTTTGTATTTTTAGCAGCTGTGGCTAAGATAGTTTTTTTCCCTTGCTGTGATAATAATTCCTTATCTTTTATATTTCAGACTATTTTTATAATTAAATGCGTTTGCGAGTGAGGAATAGATTTAAAAGAGTTATTTCAGTTCAGACTGTGGAACATCTCTTCACAAAATGGGTTAGATAGTTTGGATTGGCAGTATACTTTTAAATCTGCCTTCGATCACTCAGAATTTGTCCAGTTCTGTATTTATTAACATTAGTTCATTTATTTATTCAGTAAATATTGAATGCCTGTTCTGTGTAGGTCATTGTCTTGGCTGTTATTTTGAGCTCTTGCTACCTGCTGAATTATATCTTAAAATGAAGAAATTTACCTGATAGAGTGATATTTATTCATCTGTGCTGAAGATTAAAGTGAGAAGTATGTGGCCGGGTACAGTGGCTGACGCCTGTAATGCCAGCACTTTGGGAGGCCGAGGCGGGTGGATCACGAGGTCAGGAGATCAAGACCACAGTGAAACCCTGTCTCTACTAAAAATACAAAAAATTAGCCGGGCACGGTGGTGGGTGACTGTAGTCCCAGCTACTTGGGGGACTGAGGCAGGAGAATGGCGTCAACCCGGGAGGCGGAGCTTGCAGTGCTCTGAGATCGCGCCACTGCACTCCAGCCTGGGCGAAAAAGCGAGACTCTTGTCTCAAAAAAAAAAAAAAAAGGTGAGAAGTATGTGTATTTGGGGGAAGTTGTGGAATGAAATAATAATGATTAAATTGATATTATTTCCAAATTAAAGAAACTGTGGTTACTTTCTATCACATACTGTCTTTTTATGTTTTCCTTTTTATTTTATTTTTCAGTTTAGTTATATTTCAGTGAACTATTTAGACCGAAATGGAAAAGGCATTGGTGTAAGTTGAAATCTAAGAAGTTTTAGATGTTTATTGCTTTTGAATAGAGGAAGTAACATTTTAAGGATTGGGCATTGTTTTAGTCACTACTTGAAGTCCCAACTACTCGGGAGGCTGAGGCAGGAGAATGGCGCGAACCCAGGAGGCGGAGCTTGCAGTGAGCCCAGATCGTGCCATTGCAGCCTGGGCGACAGAGCAAGACTCTGTCTCAAAAAAAAAAAGGTGAAATTAAGGTGAAATTTAGGCCTATCAAGATATTTGGGATGTAGGAAAGGAATATATATATTATTTTAAAATTTAATTTTTCTTATTTATTTATTTTTTTGAGACGGAGTCTCGATCTGTTGCCCAGGCTGGAGTGCAGTGGCATGATCTTGGCTCACTTGAACCTCCGCCTCCCGAGTTCAAGAGATTCTCCTGCCTCAGCCTCCCGAGTAGCTGGGATTATAGGCACCCGCCACCATGCCTGGCTAATTTTTGTATTTTTAGTAGAGACGGGATTTCACCATGTTGGCCAGGCTGGTCTCGAACTCCTGACCTCAGATGATCTGCCTGCCTCAGCCTCCCAAAATGCTGGGATTCCAGGCATGAGCCACTGCGCCCGGCCGGATATTACATTTATTGAGTACATATTAAGTAAGTACTGCACACTGTTTTATGTACTTCCTGTGCATTGTCTTTTTTAACCTTTCAACTAAGCTTAATACTGCCCCTGTTTTAAAACTGAGAAAAATGAGCCTCTGAGAGGTTCACTAATACCCAAGCTGACATAGTTTCTAAACAGAAGACTTGGGATTATTACTGCAGTGCCCACTTTTTTGAAACTACTAGTCACAGTCCTGCTTGTGGTTATTGGCTCATCTAGATCAATCAATTGGATGAAACCCAGAAAGTAGATTTTGTCTTCACCAGTACCATTAAAGTGTTGCCTTTACATTGTAATTTAATAACTACATCTTATTCTTTGTACTCTTAATCAGCTGCTTTACCTATTTTCTTTTCCAGATTTCTTACATGAGGAATGTTGTCTCATTTGCTCTAAAGAGTGAACCTAAACATTGTGTTTAGGCTTGTTATTAATTGCTTTAAATATATACACATCTGTAAACATTGTACTTTTTTGATGCCTCATCTGTGTTGCTTATGGATCATTTTCCATCATAATTATTTTAAAGTTCTTTTAAGAAGTTTAAGGCCTATCTCATATATGTTATATATTAATAGTAGATAATCAGACCTTTGGAAGCATAAATTATATAAGTAAGTTGGGCTGAAGTTTTTTCCTACCAAGAATCTGTGTGTGTTTAAGTGGCAGTGGAGATAATATTGTATTTGCATTGTTATAGTGTTATCTTTATCATTTGGTTTATATTTTCTGCTATTTAAAGAAAAAAGGTTTTGTCTTTTATAGCTATAGAGGCATCTTCTGAGCCTTAAAACACTTTTTTTTTTTTTTTTCTTTTCCCCTTGTGGGTGGGGAACGGGGTGTGTGGCAGTGACCCTATGCTTTGCCTCTGCCTGAGTTACAGGTGTGCTTTGTTTGTCTGGCTGGGGTTTGTGTCTCCTATCCTCGGGAGGGTGGAACCAGTTTCCCAGGGCCTGCGCCCTACCTATTATCATCCTCCCCATAAGGGGATCTGTTGCGTGCACTTATGGGACCACATGGTGCTCCAGGCAGATAAGCCTCTTCCTGCCTACATCAGAACCAACATAGCCCACACACCTGGGAAAGCATGCCAGGGTGAGTACCCCAGGTGCCCTATACTCCCAGCCCATCCCCCTTCTTCTTCCCACTCACCTGGAATCCTTGACCCAAGGCACTACCTGTTGGTTCTAATATCCTGATGGACAGAATCTAAGAGTCCAGCAAACTCCGAATCTGAGGACCTCCTTATCCCTTTAGGAACCATCAGTTAATCTCATGATTTCAGAATAGAACCACTGGAGTCAATTTCAGAAGTTTTGGTTTATCTCAGAACCTTCAGATCACACTCATAAGCTTGGGGACAGCCTCAGAACCTTGGGACACATCTCAGCACACAGGGGTCATCAGTCATAGAACTTGAGGTCTGTCTCAGAACCTTCATGTGAAATTCAGAAGCTTGGGGAATCCCAGGACCTTGTGCCTGGCGTTACACCGTTGGGGTCAATCTCAGAACCCTGAGGACAGTCACAGAATCTTGAGGTGTATCTTGGAATGGTGCAGTCAGCCTGAACCATGGGATCAAGTTCAGGGATGTAGGAACAATCTCAGAAACTTCTGGCCAGTCCTACTGGGATCAATCTGAAAACCTTCAAAACAGCAACAGACTCTTGTGGTCCGTCTCAAAACTTGAGATTATGGGCTAAAAGGGACCCTCAAGACTATCCATCCAGTCCCTTCCTGGAATACGAGTCACCTCCACAGCCTCCCTGATCTCGCTGTCTAGTCTTTGCTATGAACTCTCCTCGATAGGGATACGTGGCCCCTGCCCACTGCCGGCCTCTCCTCTGGATGGCTTCAGCTACAAGATGATGTCTCCAAAATGTGAGAATCATTTTTCTTTCTTGAGACTGAAATCTGTCTCCTTTATCCCACATCAGCCCTCTGAGACCTCTGCAGAGATTTCAAGGCAAGACCCATATGCTCGGGGTCAGCTTTGTCCCAGACTTCCCACCCTGGGTTCCTCCCATGGCTTCCAGATCGCCACCTGCCCTCTGAACACCGTTATCCCTAACACAGTTACGTGTTTATGCATTTCAATTTTGAGCCTATAGGATATCTCGTACTGCAAAGGAAAAGTGCATTGGGAATGTCTGGGGTGCAGGTGGATGCCCAGCCCTATGCTGGGTGATGCTGGGGGAATCACAGCAGGATACAGAGCCCCAGAACCCCATGGGGTCCCAGAGGAGGAGCCCAGAGGAGGAAGCGGGACCCTACCTGGAGGGGCTGCCTCCGATCTCCCCAGAGACTGGGGTGCAGTGAGAGGAGAAGATAGGAGATGCCTAGAGACCCTGGCCCCACAGAGATGCCCATGAGAAGAGGGAACATCCCTGTTACACTATTCTCAAGAGCTGGGAGAGCGTTCTGAGAGAGAGCCTGTAATCCCAGTCAGCCCAATTACGGATAGGAAAGATGAGGCTCAAAGAGGGCTCAGTCCTACCCCAGAGTGGTTGGGTGAGTCAGGATTAACAAGTCCTCTTTCCCGTTCCCCTGACATCTTAACTGTCCCCACCATGATGTTATGCTGCTGCATTTCAGTCTTCTCACTGGCCATCTTCTTGCATTCCAGCTTGACACTAACTAGGAAGAAGAGAGACCATAGGGGTCCCACACACCCCATATGGGCCAAAGTGAAAAACAATGTTACTTTTTCATCTCATTTCTTCTTTGTAAATGACCTTTTTCTGAAATTCTGTGACAGGAATCATTTTAGTTTAGTCACTTTTTATCTTATAAAATGGAGAGAAAAATTGCTTAAGAGATATTTAGGCGTGTTATTTTTTAACCCTTTTTGGTTATAAATTGTTTTCTTTCTTTGTCTTAGTAACCCCAGAAAATTTAGAAGAAAATCTAGAAGAGAGGTAGGCAGATTGTTGGTTTAAAGAAGAAGCCCACCAACTAAATCTTTTATTGAGTAAAGTATTGTTTCTAGGTAGAGAAAGATTAGAGAATTGTATTGAGAATTTTACTAGGTTTGGGATTTACAAAGAGGCTAACATGCATGTCTTATAGATGTAGAGACTTTATAGCCCTTAGGGACATCTGCAGACATCCGCTATGCTGAGTTCTGGGAAGCTGCTTTTTCCCATGCTTGCAGCCTCCCTGTGGGGTAAAGGTCTGTTAGTTTTGCATAAATATTTACCATATCTCATTTTAGCTAGCATTGCTTCCTCACACTGTTAGCAGTAAGGAGACCTTTGCTTATCCAGCTTGAAAAATTTACTGTTATCGATATGACTAATCTGGAGAATGTTCTGTCATCTTTGAGCATTGATGAAGTTAAAAAGTCAGATTGGCAAAAATAATGAGGGGGGAAAACAACCGTTCACAGTTGACAAACATTTGCCCATGCTTGTTTTCCCATATTTATTTTTTTAAATGAGAAGGTTATTACACAAGCAGCATTTCAGTCTTGTCACACCCAATAAATTATTGTTGCTTTTATATGTTTATTTGTATACTAGTAGTTTACATTTGCATTTACTATACTTTTACAACTGTTTCCTTATTTTGTAACCATGAACACCACATTCTACATATAAAGCCTCATTCTAGGTACTTTATAAACATTATATTTAATAGATATAATATTCCCATTTTACAGATGAGAAAAAAAAACTTAGATTCAAAGATGTTGATTGACTAAATCAGTATTGCCCAGCTAGAAATTTTTTTGGAACCAGGTTTTAAATTCAAGTCTTTCAGCAGGGCACAGGACCTGTGATTCTAGTAACCTAGGAGGCTGAGGTGGGAGGATTACTTGAGCCTAGGAGCTCCAGGCTGCAGTGAGCTATGATTTTGTCAGTCTACTTCAGCCTGGGCTACAGAGTGAGATTCTGTCTCTTTAAAAATAAAAAATAAAAAAATCCAGATCTTTTTGACTCTTGATTCATTATATTTGCTACTGTACCCAATTTTGTGTTACTCCAAATGAAAAGATTCAGCCAAAGATTATTTAATCTCTTTTAATATGAATTACAGGAGTAATTTCTAAGTTGTGTTACAGGGAATATCCAGGAGACTTTAATAGGAGTATATTTTTTTGACTCATGAGCCCTACAACATTCAGGCATTCAAGGCCAAAGGTAGAATGTAAAATGATATTAAAAGGCAACCTTCAGACTTTGAGTTTATTATTTTAAAAAAGATCCAGCTTATTATGGGAAAATGGCCTAATCCATTTTATTAGTCAAAAACAATCCAATATTTGCCATTTCATGTGATTCAGGCTAGGAGCAATCTAACAGTATGACTGCATCTTAGATCTTGTCAATATTTGATAGGATTCTACTTTAAAATTTTTGTGTTTTGTGTCTCTTACCTTCTGCTTCTTCACTCCATATCTTTAAAAAAAAATTTTTTTTTTTTTTTTGAGACTGAGTCTTGCTCTGTCTCCCAGGCTGGAGTGCTGTGGCATGATCTTGGCTCACTGCAGTCTCCGCCTCCCGGGTTCAAGGGATTCTTTGGCTGAGCCACCTGGGTAGCTAGGATTACAGGTGTGCGCCACCACACCTGGCTAATTTTTTTTTTTTTTTAAGTAGAGACGGGGCTTCACCACGTTTGCCCAGCTAGTCTTGAACTCTTGGCCTCAAGTGATCTGCCTGCCTCAGCCTCCCAAAAGAGCTAGGATTACAGGCCTGAACCACTGCGCCCGGCCTCCCCTTATCTTTTTGCATGTACGCTTTGTCTTTATTGTCATCGTTAGGCTTCTGATCTTTCCTTTGTTACCCCGTCTAAGTCCTCTGCTCTCCCTCAACCTTTTACTTATTTCTGGTTGAGTCCTTTTGCCATTCCCTGCAATTTTCTGACCATGTAGTAGATACCCAGTAGGCTTCCTGGATTACTTGGTTTTTCTGTATTTTGCTAAAAAGTTACTCCAAAGATGATACCTTCTATTTTGACTTTTCCCACCCTTTATTTACCTATCTAGGAGGTAGTAACCCAACCATTAATCTCTCCATTCAAAATACATTTATTGACTAAAAATTATGTGCTAGGCACTGTAATGTTTTCTACCCATTATTTTACTTAATTCTCATAATTACTCTGTATGGTCATGGGTTTGGTATATAATCATTCACAGGTGAAGAAAAAGAAAGTTTAAGTAGCATGCCTAGTGAGTGGTAAAACACGGATTTTAGTATGAATCTCTCTGACTTCCCAACCTGTATTGTTTTTTTGTTGTTGTTGAGACAGTCACCCTCTGTTGCCCAGGCTGGAGTGCAGTGGCGTGATCTCAGCTCACTGCAACCTCAGCCTCCTGAGTAGCTGGGACTACAGGCATGTGCCACCATGCCTGGCTAATTTTTGTGTTTTTAGTAGAGACGGGGTTTCACCATGTTGGCTGTGGCTGGTCTTGAACTCCTGACCTCAAGTGATCCGTCTGCCTCGACCTCCCAGTGCTGGGATTACAGGTGTGAGCCACCATGCCTGGCCCCAGCCTGCACTCTTTAACACTATCCTATACTGCTGGTTATGGTCAAAAGTTGAATCAGGTACTGTTTCTGCCTTTTAGGAACTTCGAGTCTAATAGAGGAAGACAGAGAACTAAGTGTACAGGGCACAGTGGAGACTCAAAGGAGAAAAGTCATTACTTTTTGGACAGATCACAGTTTCATAGAGGAGGTGAATCTGTTTGCTGAATCCTGGAATGTGGGATATAGTTACTGGACAGGTAAGGGATAGAAGAACAATTCAGGTAAAAGAGACAATCAGGTTTTTTTGAGACAAAGTCTCATTCCATCACCCGGGCTGGATTGCAGTGGCATGATCTTGCCTCACTGCAGCCTCCACCTCCTGGGTTCAAGGGATTCTTGTGCCTCAGCCTCCCAAAGTACTGGAATTACAAGCATGTGCCACCGCAGCTGGCTAATTTTTGTATTTTTAGTAGAGACGGGGTTTCGCTGTGTTGGCCAGGCTGGTCTTGAACTCCTGACCTCAAGTGATCTGCCTACCTCAGCCTCCCAAAGTGCTGGGATTATGGGTGTGAGCTACCATGCCCAACCAAAATAAGGAATATTAATAAGGACATAGAGGTGAAATAACTCACATTTTCAGTAACTGCATATAGTTCAGTGTGACTGGAGCATGGAGGTTGGTGATGGACAAAGCAGTTGGTAAAGTTGGAGTAATAGGTGGTACCAGATTATAGAAGGTCTTTTAAGTTATTCTAATGAGTTTGGATTTTAACCTCTGGATTGTAGGGAGCCACTGAAGGCCTTCAGTCAGAGAGGTAGTCAGCATTATGTTATAAAAGATTCTTTCAGTGGTAGCGTGAAGAAAGGATTAGTCTTGAGCAACATTTTCAGGGGCAGAGAAACCAATAGTGAGACATTTTTCAGTAATCCATATGAAAAATGATATTAATAAATTCCTAAACTGAAGTTGTAACAATATACTTAAAAGTAAAGAGACAAAGTTATTAAGAAGATACTAAGAATACCAGTAGGGTGAAAGGTGTGTGGTCAAAGTGTGGGTCTTTCTGGGTTGTATCCTCTGGTGGGTGTTGGTAATACTTAGCAAGATGGGGAATGTAAAAGGGAGAAGGGAGGGTTTTGTTTTGTTCTGTTATTTTTGTTTGGTTGACTGATTAGATGGAAGATGGAGAACAGAACAGACATCGTAAGGGATAGATTTAGTTTAAGTTACTGTATTCGTTATCTGTTGTATGATAGATTATCCCAAAACAATAAACTTGCACAATCCACTATGGTAACCACCAGACAAATGTGGCTGTTTACATTTAAATTAGTTAAAATTAAATAAAATTGAAAATTCAGTTCCTCAGTCACACTAGCCACATTTCAAATGTTCAGCAGCCACATGAAGCCAGTGGCTATGGTACTGCTGGTTGATCATAGAATGTTTTAAATTATTGCAAAAAGCTCTTTTGGACAGTGCTGCCAAACATTTATCAACTCATAGTTTACTAAGATCAGAAGTCGATGAGCAACTTTGCTGGGTGGTTCTGCTTCAAGGTTTCTCATGAGGTTGCAGTCAAGGTGTCTGCGACTAGAAGCAAGGCCTTCAGGCATCTGAAGGCTCAACTGCAGCAGTGGGTCCACTTCCAAGGTGACTTACTCATGCTGGGCAAGTGAGTGCTGATTGTTGGTAGGAAGCCCTGGCTCCTCTGTTGGTTGGTGGACTTCTCTATGGGGATGTGTGAGGCAGCTGGTTTTGCCCTGAGGGAGTGGTTTTAGCCAGAAAGGGAGGTAGAAGCCATAATAACTTTTGTGAGCTGACCACAAAAGTCACACTACATCATTTCTATAATCTATTGGTTATACAGGTCAGCACTATTCACTGTGGGAAGAAACTATACAAGGGCATGAATACCAAGAGTCAATGGGGGCCATTTTGTTTCTTTGAGATAGGGTCTTGCTGTGTTGCCCAGGCTGAGGTGCAGTGGTGTGATCATGGCTCACTGTAGCCTCAATCTCCCAGCCTAAAGCGATCTCTCACCTCAGCCTCCCAAGCAGCTGAGACTACAGGCATGCCACCATGCTCAGCTAATTGTATTTTTTTTTTTTTTTTTTGGTAGAGATAGGGTTTTGCCATGTTGCCTAGTCTGGCCTCAAACTCCTCGGCTCAAGCGATCCGCCCACCTTGGCCTCCCAAAGTGCTGGGATTACAGGCATAAGCCAGTGTGCCCAGCCTATTGGTGGTCATTTTGGAGGCTTCACACCACAGATACTTATGGAATATCTGGGTACAAGTATCTAGTGGACAACTAAATGTATAGGAATGAGTTCTTAGCTAGTGCTATTATATTTGTGATGGTAGTTGAAGAAATTTGAATAGGTGAAGATCAACAAGGATGAGATTGCACCAGAAAGACAGTTAATATAGTATCTTGGGTCACATGTTTGGGGAGGACAGAAGTACTTTCAAAGGCTGGAGGAACAGCTACAGGGAGTAGTAGTAGAACAGGCAGGGGGGAGTACATTATAAAGGAAACCTGAGGGGATGAAAGTTGAAAGTAGAATGTAATTAACATTGTTCAGTAGTTAAATAAGAGTGACACTTAACAGTCCTTCTTTCACAAGCTATTTCTTGAATACCTGTGCGGAGAACCAGAGAAAGATTGGTAGATAAATAAGACCGAGTCTCTAATAACACATAATAGTATATGAGGAGACAAGTTTGGGAGGGTTTCTTGGAGGAAGGTAATATTTTAAGGTAGAGACTCTTTAAAGGGTAAGGAGGTGAGTTGGGTATTTTGGGGGTGTGGTGGTAGAGATATGGATACTAAAATGGACATTTTAGACTATGTTAGATGTGGAACACTGCTAGGATATGAAGTTTTGTGATGAGGGAAAGTGGTGAGAAAAGAGGCTGGAAGGCCAATTAGAGTAGACTTGAATGCATGCCTGTTAAGGAACTTGCCTTTATCCTGCTGTTTCCCATACTTAAATTTGGATACTACTTTAGTGATTTGCTGTAGGCTTATAACCCCCTAAACTGTAAGTTACTAAACATTTTTCTTTAATATTATTCTTTATTATTTTATTTATATATTTATTTTGAGACAAAGTCCTCACTCTGTCACTCAGACTGGAGTGCACTGATGCGGTCGTGGCTCGCTGCAGCCTTGACCTCCCAGGCTCCAGTGATCCTCCCACCTCAGCCTCCCAAGTATCTGGGACCATAAGTGCATACCACCACATTGGATAATTTTTGTATTTTTTTGTAGAGATGATGTTTCACCATGTTGCCCCAGGCTGGTCTTGAATTCCTGGGCTCAAGTGATCCTCCTACCTCGCCCTCCCAAAGTGCTGGGAATTCAGGCATGAGCCACTATGCCTGGCCAGTAATATTACTTTTTGAACTTAGAAACCATTTCCAAAGGAAACTTCATTTTGTTATAAATAGAAAACCAGTATTGTTTGCTACACATAGAAGGGAATAGTAGAAAAAATATAAATGATCATTAAATTAAAAAAAATTAGAAGTGGAATGTTGCAATGCATCCTTTGATACAGAAAAATGCCCACTTGGAAATAAGTTCCTCAGTGAGAAGACTATTTTTGGTCAGTTAGCAATAAAAGGGCCTTTACTTGAGTAGTGTTTGGTTTCTACCTAAGATGAGATTTTAAGGTCATTAAGACAATTCCATTTTTAAATTTTGATGTTAATAAGCACCAAGAATCACAATTCTCAAGTCTGCATACTTGGAAAGATCATAATGCAGTTAATGGTCAACTTTGTCCAACTTTAATTCAAGCACTAACAAAAATTAAGCCCTTTTGTTCCAAGAAGCCATCTAAAGTAATTTATAGCAGGGGTCCCCAACCGCTGGGCCAGGGCTGCACAGCAGGAGGTGAGCTGCCAGGGTGAAAGAGTGTTACTGCCTGAGCTCCACCTCCTGTTGGATTGCTGGGGGCGCCTTAGATTCTCATAGGAGTGCGAAGCCTGTTGTGAACTGCACATGTGAGGGATCTAGGCTGCACACTCCTTAGGAAAATCTAATGCCCAATGATCTGAGGCGGAACAGTTTCATGCTGAAACTGTTCACTCAAACCCCCATCTGTGGAAAAATTGTCTTCCACTAAACCCGTCCCTGGTGCCAAGAAGGTTGGGGTCTGCTGATCTATAGAATCTATTCTTCTGAATGTGTCATTTATTGGACATCTGGAAATGGAGAAGGGATTTTTTTTTTTTTGTCTACTCTTTGTTGCCATCCAGTTTGGAAAAATTCTCACAAAAATTTTCAAAAATTTCAAGCCTCTTTTACAATTTTCAGAATATTTCCAGTGAGTTTTTCAGAGGAATCCTTAACTGGTCCTTTCAGAGAGGAAAAAAGTCTCCAGCTCACCTACATATCTCATAGTTCTGCTTTCACATTTATCTTGTTCACTTTGTTTTGTACATGGAATACTTAAATTTGTCAGGATAAATTTAGGTTGTTCACATAAGCAGATATATTTGTCAAGATATGCTTATTTGCAGAGCCTGTCTCAGTCATGCACATGATCTCACAAACTGAAGATTTCTTCCAGAAATATTTGAAATTTTTCCTGCAGCTCAAAGGGATGCATGAAGAGTTTTCCACTCTTTTTGCCAAACTCTGTATGTAGCTCCAATTTTGAAGTTACTTTTATAAGGTTTTTAATAAATGGTTTCGAACTGTAATGACTAACAAAAGGCATGTGAATGATAGTGCTAGAGATGCTGCTGCCAAAGTATCAAGAAAGTATCGTGCTTGATGTTAAAAAAGAAGCTTTGGAGTGTCTCAAGTTGGCTGAATACATTTAATGAGCTATTAGAGGAAACATGGTAAAGATGGATGGTCATTTAGGAATTCTGAAGTCCTATAATATCAAGGAAGCTAAACATGATCAAATCTTGGAGGAAGTGATCAATATAGAAAGAAGGAGGAGGAGAAGCAATACTTTGGATACTAAGCAGTAGTTTCAATACTAAGTTGAAATTACTTAGCTAACCTCAATTTAATGGACTCACTCCATTTTCTCTGCAGAACATGACTTTTACCCAGTCAGTTAAATGCTTGTGTCTCATGGCTATTTGTACTGTGTCTGAATGCTTCTACTTCTTCCATTTGAATTGTATAATCTCAACCGGTTGTACTTGAATTGGAATTAGGTGATTTAGTTAAATATTATGAAAACTGATGAAATCTGAGCACCAAAAAGAAAGTTATTTCTATAAAGAGTGGGCTGTGTTTGCTTTGGAAATAAGAGTAGAGACTTGTCACTGAAAAAAAATTCTGTCAAATTAGACATATATACAAAACAATTATTATTTGAGAGGTATCGTCTAGATTATTATGAATGTCTTTCACTTCTTGCTCCACTCTAAGGAAACTCAAACAGGAAATAAATCATAGCTGATATATTTTAGGATAGTTTATACGAGAAATCTAATGGGACACTCCAATCAACAGACCCTTACTTAAAGAAAAGGCTTTGATCCTACATTGTAAAATTGGCAAATGAATGTACATTTATATAAATTGAAATAAAGTTTAAGGTATATATGAATGTTTTTAAATTATTTCTTGCTTTAACTATTCTTTTCCATTAAATGACCAACCACTGGTACCAATGGATTGGATAAGACAGTTTTTACTGCATGAATAAAGGAGGTTTAAAAAAAAGGATACATGAAATGCCTTCTTTTTGAGACTGCTACAATGACCAAGTTACAAGTGTGCTGATTAATTTATTATCCCTGTTTCCAGAAATGTCCTACTTGTATTTCATTTTTAATATTTTTAAATTTAATAGTTTACATATCCTCTACTAGTGTTGCCTTCTGTTTGTAGCAAGTAATACTGGTTTTCTATTTATAATAGTGAGATAAAGTTTCCTTTGGAAAGAAAAGTAATGTTACCTTTAAAGAAAAACATTAAGTGACTAATAATTCGGTGCTTATATGACTGTGGCAAATCATGAAGATAGTATTTTAAGTATGGGAAACAATTGCTAGCCAGCAAGATAATGTCAAGTTCCTTAATACGAACTCACTTCTTGGCCTTTGTCTGCCTTCTCCAGCTTCATGTCTCACTACTTTCTCTTACTATGGACTTCATGTTGATCAAGTAGAGGCTCCCCCTCCTCAAAGAGAGTCCCTAGGCCAGATTCAGAAGATGATTGGTAGAGAGGGAATTTTTTAGCTTCTGAAGACAGTGCTTTGGATGGAGGAATATCATGCAACTTAGGACAGTGCTTTGGATGGAGGAATATCATGGAACTTTCGTTTTCCAGCTTTATTGAGCTTTGCCTGTCATATTCACTTTTTTACAGGGGCTTTTTGGAGATAGGGTCTTACTACATTGTCCAGACACAATCATCGTGCACTGCAGCCTTGAAGTCCTGGGCTTAAGTGATCCTCCCATTTCAGCCTCCCAACCAGCTGGAACTACAGGCTGGAACCACTGTGCCTCTTATTTACTTTTTTGTTCCCAATACCTGGAAGAAGATTGGCAGTCTGTAAATATTTAAAGAGATGTACGAATAAACAATTCTAAATAAGGGTTATGTTGCTGTAGTGTAAGGCCAAATCTTGGGCACCAAACAACAACAATAAAAATTCAGAAAAATCCCTGAGCCCGTCCCATGCTGTACTGGGAGCTTCATCCTTCTTTTTAATTGCAATTTAAGTAATAGTTTACTGCTACAAGAGGGTTGTAGTAAAGCAGAATTTCTTATACTATGCAGGTGGGGATATAAATTGGTTTAAACTTACAGAAAATAATATGACGATATAGTTCAAAAGCCTAAGAAATGTTTAAACTTTTTGAATTAGTAATGCCAATTTTGGTATATATCTCAAGACATTAAGGATATACAGTTTTAGCTGTCAATTTTATACAAAGAGGTCACTCACCATTATTTTAGTAGGGGCAAAGAGGAACCAAAGTAAGTCTGGTGCTTCTGAAGAGGTGGACCTAGAAACTGGGATGACAAGGAACTCCCAGGGGACTGCTGTTAATAAATTATGTCATTTGATAAAATAGATGTAAGCATTAAAGACATTTTCAAGTAAACCTTAGTGAGGAAATCGTTCATGATCTATGAAAAGTATGAGATAAAACTTCAAATATAATGCCAGTTACATTTTTAAAAAACATTCATATGATGCTTTTAAAAAGACTTCTAGGACATGTACCACTATTTTTTTTTTGGCCGGGTCCCACTTTGTCGCCTAGGCTTGAGTGCAGTGGGCACAATCACAGCTCACTGTAGCCTCAGCCTCTCAAGTAGCTGAGACTACAGCTACAGGCACACACCACCATGCTCAGCTAATTTTTAAATTTTGTGTAGACATGAGCTCTCACTATGTTGTCCAGTCTGGTCTTGAACTTCCGGGCTCAAGTGATTCTCCCACATTGGCCTCCCGAAATGGTGGTGGAATTACAGGCATGAGCCACTGAACCTGGCCTATACTACTTTTTAACAGTGTTTCTGGGTTGTGAGATTATAGATGATTTTTGTTTTATTCTTCATACTCATCTATTATTTTCTAGGCTTTTAACTATGAATATATATTGCCTTTGTCATGAGAGACACTTTTGCTTTTAAGTGAAAACTCTGTTTAGTTTTTATTTATTTATTTGATCTTTATTTTAATGAAAAGATAACCGTGCTGGTAAGCTAATAGATGATTGGAAGGAATAATTCTTGAGACTAGGAATGCAAATGAAAGACTGCTGGGAGATCTGAGAAGCTCCTGAACTAGGGCAGTGGTGATAGAATTGAAGAGGAATATGGTGATCAGTAAGACATAGGAATAAAGGAAAAAGAGGGATCTAGGATGACTCCCAAGTTTCTGGGCGTTTAAATGTAATACATTTGAGATGAAAGTTTGGCTCTTAAAAAATATTCTCATTTGGGGCATGTTTAAATTTAGTGAGGTCATTAACAACTTCAGGTTCCTCGTATACTTCAATTCTTTAAATGTTGCCAAAGGTCCTACTTCTAATTTGTTAAGGTTAACAAGAAGAAATAGATGATATGTCTATGAAGACGTGTTTCTGACATCTGTCACCCTATGGATTGCCAGTTGATAGACCTGGTTGTCTTGATAAGTATTAGCTGACTCCCCACCAGTTTATTTGCACCACTTCTGAAGCAATAAGCTTGGTTGAAAAAGGGCATCTTCCAAGTAGGGAAGGATACTTTTTAGGTCAAATTATAGAAATTTACATGTATCCCTGTTAGCACTTCCAACACCAACAAAAGAATAGACAGGAAAAATGACCCT
Source organism: Trachypithecus francoisi (assembly GCF_009764315.1). Lineage (NCBI taxonomy): Eukaryota > Metazoa > Chordata > Mammalia > Primates > Cercopithecidae > Trachypithecus > Trachypithecus francoisi. The sequence goes on from NW_022681473.1 coordinate 108,715,640, forward strand.
GCCAGCTAATTCTCCGTTATAAGACTTTGGAGAAAAGGTTCCATTAAAAACAGAAAAGAGTCTGGGCATGGTGGCTCATACCTGTAATCTTAACACTTTAGAAGGTCAAGGTGGGAAGATTGCCTGAGTTCAGGAGTTTGACACCAGCCGGGGCAACATAACAAGACCCTGTCTCTACGGTAAGTAAAAAATTACTAGATGTGGTGGCATATGCCTGTGGGCCCAGCTACTTGGGAGGCTGAGGTGGGAGGATTGCTTGAGCCCAGGAGTATCAGGCTGCAGTAAGCCATGATTGCGCTATTGCACTCCAGCTTGGTGACAGAGTGAGATCCTGTCTCAAAAAAATAAAACCAGAAGACAAGGAATCTTTCTTGAGGACCCAAATTTGATTTAAATTTAGATGTACTATCTGTTTTGGGAGAGTTACTTTATTATTATTTAGTAGAGACAGGGTCTCACTATGTTGCCCAGGCTGGTCTCCAACTTCTGGCCCCAAGCAGTCCTCCCACCTTGGCCTCCCAAAGTGCTGGGGTTACAGGCGTGAGCCACCAACCCTGGCCTTAAGTTATTTTTTTGATCTTTTCATGACATGCTGTGGGCAATAAAATAATACAATGGGTGATCTATTGTTGCAATTCAAATATGGAGTTCCTTTTTCTTCCACAAAAGTATTAGCTGATTTCTTTCTTTTTCTGACTGTGAGAAACAGGTAAATTAACATGACAATGGTCTGCCCCCAATGTCTAGACTCAGATTTCTTAAGTAATTTTTTTTTTTTTTTGAGACGGAGTCTCGCTCTGTCGCCCGGGCTGGAGTGCAGTGGCTGCATCTCAGCTCACTGCAAGCTCCGCCTCCGGGTTTATGCCATTCTTCTGCCTCAGCCTCCGAGTAGCTGGGACTACAGGCGCCCGCCACCTCGCCCGGCTAGTTTTTTGTATTTTTTAGTAGAGACGGGGTTTCACCGTGTTAGCCAGGATGGTCTCGATCTCCTGACCTCGTGATCCGCCCGTCTCGGCCTCCCAAAGTGCTGGGATTACAGGCTTGAGCCACCGCGCCCGGCCTAGACTCAGATTTCTTAATTTGAATTTTTCCATCTTCTCCACTCCAGGATCACATGACAACATCCACCGTTGGTGGATAGAAATCGAGGCCGGACGGGGTGGCTCACGCCTGTAATCCCAGCACTTTGGGAGGCCAAGGGAGGCGGATTATTTGAGGTCTGGAGTTCGAGACCAGCCTGGCCAACATGATGAAACCCCATCTTTACGAAAAATATAAAAAATTAGCTGGGTGTGGTAGCACGCCAGCTACTCGGGAGGCTGAGGCAGGAGAATCGCTTGAACCCAGGAGGCAGAGGTTGCAGTGAGCTGAGATTGTGTCACTGCACTCCAGCCTGGGTGACAGTGAGACTCCATCTAAAAAAAAAAAAAAGAAATAATTAGAAAAACAATAATAAGTCACTGCCACACTGGCAAAGAAGGGTTGAGTAGTTTTAAGAATCTTAGTTGCTGTCCAACAGTCTTATTGCCTCTGATTCTTTTGGTGCTTGCTTACTCAAGTGGGGATCACACAGCATAGGAAGGAAATAGCAGATCTGTGCTTCTGTTTACATCTCAGAACTGTAGTATGTGAATAGTTTTGAAATTTTTCTTATACAGTTTTGGGAGAAATTTGTTAATGGAAGTTTTAAGGATTATAGGGCAGCACAAAATAATTTCTGTTGTTTAGATGCTTTTAATAATAATAAAAAAATCTGTTAGGATACTTTTTCTTTTTTTTTCTTTTTTACTTTTTCTTTTTTTTTTCTTTTTTATTGTTTTTTGAGATGGAGTCTCACTCTGTTGCCCAGGCTGGAGTACAGTGGCGTGATCTTGGCTCACTGCCATCTCTGCCTCATGGGTTTAAGCAATTCTCCTGCCTCGGCCTCCTGAGTAGCTGGGATTACAGGTGCACGCCACCATGCCCGGCTAATTTTTGTATTTTTAGTAGAGACGGGGTTTCACCATGTTGGCCAGGCTGGTCTCCAATTCCTGACCTCATGATCTGTCCACCTTGGCCTCCCAAAGTACTGGGATTACAGGCGTGAGCCACCACGCCTAGCCTAGAATACTTCTTGAGTGATAAAATAGCTGAGTGCAATGGCTCATGCCTGTAATCCCAATACTTTGGGAGGCTGAGGCAAGAGGATTGCTTAAGGTCGGGTGTTTGAGACTAGCCCTGGCAACGTAGTGAGACCCTGTCTCTACAAAGTAATTTCACAATTAGCTGAGAGTAGTGGCACACACCTGTAGTTCCAGCTGTTTGGGAGGCTGAGTTGGGAGGATTGCTTGAGCCTGGGAGGTCAAGGCTGCAGTGAGCTTTGATTGTGCCACTGTACCCCAGCCTGGGTGACAGAGCAAGACCTCGTCTCAAAAATAAATAAATAAAAGATAAAATAAGACTGAAAGATTTCATTATGAGATAGAGAAGAAAACTTATATGGAATTTAAGATAATATTCTTAGGTTTGAGTGGCCTCTTTTTTTGAGTCTCACTCTATTGCTTTGGCTGGGCCACAGCGGCATGGTCCTGGCTCACTGCAGCCTGAACCTCCTGGGCTCAAGCAATCCTTCTGCCTCATTGTCCATACTGTCTATCTATCTCCATGATAACATCATCTTATATCATGACTGCTGACTAAAATCCTTAGTAGCTGGCACATGCTACATGTACAGGCACATGCTACAATGTCTGGCTAATTTTTTAATTCGTTTGTAGAGACGGGTGTCTCCCTATGTTGCCGAGGCTGGTCTCAAACACCAGGCCTTGAGATCCTCCCACCTTGGCCTTCCAAAGTGCTGGGATTACAGGCGTGAGCCACCACGCCTGGCCTGAGTAGCCTTTTTATTAAAGGGAATTGGCATTTGTTTATTACCTGGTATGTTGTAAGTATCAGGCTATGTACTTACCTAACTTAATCCTGACAGCATTCCTATAAAGCAGATACTTAAAAATTATTTGTGAGGAAATTAAGGTTCAGTGACTTTCAGTAAACTTGCTCGTGGTCACACAATCCATTGAGTGCTTGTGCCAGGTTTTGATCTCAGTCTGACCAATACCAAAACTCATTTTTTCTATGTATGTTTCCCTTTTAGAAAGATTTTCTTTTTTTAATTTTAATTTTAATTTTTTAACTTGTAGATTCAGGGGTACGTGTGCAGGTTTGTTATATAGGTAAACTCTTGTCATGGGGTTTGTTGTACAGATTATTTTGTCATCCAGTTACTAAGCCTAGTACCCAAAAGTTACTTTTTCTGTCCCCTCCCTCCTTTCACCCTCCACCCTCAAATAGGTCCCAGTGTCTGTTGTTCCCTAGAAAGATTTCATAAGTAAATGTCATCTAGCCCTTAAACTATTTCTGTTTGCCAGCATTTATAATATAGGTGGTCATTCTTGAGCTGCTGAAACAGAATTGGTTTTGTCGTTAGTGTCTAGCTGTCTCCATGATAACAACATCATCTTTTATCATGACTGCTGACTAAAGTACTATATTCTCAAATCTTTTTTTTTTTTTTCCCCTGTGACAAGGTCTTACTCTGTCCCCTAGGCTGGAGTGCAGTGGCATGATCTCAGCTCACTGCAGCCTCTGCCTCCAGGGTTCAAACAGTTCTCCCACCTCAGCCTCCTGAGTAGCTGGGACTACAGGCGCACGCCATCACGCCTGGCTAATTTTTATATTTTTAGTAAAGATGGGGTTTCACCATGTTGGCCAGCCTGGTCTTGAGCTCCTGACCTCAAGTAATCTGCCTGCCTCGGCCTCCCAAAATGCTGGGATTATAGGCGTGAGCCATCCCACTTGGCTAGATCTTTTGTTTGTAATTGAAAACTTATAATAAATTTCAGAGATAAAGGAGAGCTATTTCAGAACTGGTACTTATCAGTAAGTTTTAGGGAGTTAAAGTCAGTGAACTGGTGGTATAAGCCATTTAATCATTATGTTTATCATTTTATAGAGACTGATCGGAGTAATGCAGTTTCAACAGAAGTAGTCTGTTTGGGGGTATACAAGAATTTTTATTCTTTAAGCTAATTAATTCTAAATTTAAAAAAAGGAAAATACCTGAGAAACTTACTCTCTCGGTGTTACTGCACAGAAGTCTCAATGTAGCTGCAACATCTGATTTTTAAATTTTGTTTTTTTGTCTTATACTTGGAATATTTGGCAATAAAGTAAAAAGAAAATAATATAATGTACATCCATGTACCTACTACTTAGCATTATCTTTTTGGGGGACGAGGTAAACAAATAAAAATTAGAGATGAAATCAAGGCTCTCCTGGGTATTTTCCCCGATCCAGTTCTCTTCTGCCCCTTTCCGGAAGTAAACATCATAGTAAATTTGGTGTTTGTTGCTCCCATGCATGTTTTTATACTTTGGCTATGTGTTATGTATCTTCAGATATTATGGAAATTTTTGCAGATTTTTTAATTGCCTAACATTTGAATTCATATATATTCAGCAATGTGTTTTATTAACAAAATATCAATGAAAATTACTAATTATAAGTGTTGCTATTAATAGTGAATGTTAATAAAATATGAATATGATATGAGGTAGGGATTGAGTTTTATTCTTCCATGTGGAGAATCAATTGTCTTGCCCCATTCATTGAGTGCAGTCTGTCTTTTCCTTACTGACGGGCAGCACTATCCTTGTCATACATAATGTTTCCATTGTTTGTAGGTTTCTGAACTTTCTAATCTTTTCCTCTGGTTTGACTGTTTCTGTACCAACACCAAACTGTCCAGATTACTTTAGCTTCATAAGCAAAGTAGGTCCCCTTACCTTGTTTTTCTTCTTCAAAATTTTCATTGCTATTCTTAGCTTTTTCTTTTCTCACATGAATTTTGGGATCAGCTTGTCAGGTTCCTTTAAAAGTTTTATTTTTTTTAACATTGTAATTGCATTGACTAGTTTAGTTTGGAGAAAATAGACATTTATGATATTGTTTTCCTATACATGAATGTGGTTTTTCCTTAGACATTCCAGATATTCCCTTATGGTCTTCAATAGTAATTTATAATTGTATCCAAAAGTCTTAAAACTTTTTAAGCTAAGCTTATTTCTAGGTACTTTATGATTTTCTCTGCTTTTAGAATGGTTGGTCAGTCTCTTTCCCTCTCCTCCTCCCTCACTTATTCTTTTCCTTCCTGTTTCTTCCTTCCCATCCCCCATTCCAATCTCCTTTCATTTTTTTTTTTCTCTCTCTTTCCCTCTGCCCTTCCCTCCCTTCCTTATCACCTTTTAATTTTATATTGTGTTGGCTGACAGTTCTATTTAAGGTAGTGTGTTATAGAGAAAAGTATATGGAACTTAGAGTCAAAATTGCTGGAAATGAGTCCCCGCTTCGTCCTTCAAGAATTATATGATAATTAAGTCAACTTTTCTGAGCCTAGTTCTCCTAATCTGTAAAAGGAGAATAGTATTTACTTTTATACTGTCTACCTCACAGAATCAAGTGAGATATGTGCGTGAGTTTTTTCCTAATTAAAAATTCAGTGCTAAAAAGAGTTCTTTCTAGGGGGAAAAAATGCCGATTTCCCCCAACTAAAAGTATAGACATTTATTAAAACTAAATCTTCAGGGCCAGGAGCGGTGGCTCACGCTTGTAATCCCAGCACTTTGGGAGGCCGAAGCGGGCAGATCACCTGAGGTCGGGAGTTTGAGACCAGCCTGACCAATATGGAGAAACCCTGTCTCTACTAAAAATACAAAATTAGCTGGGCGTGGTGGCGCATGCCTGTAATCCCTGCTACTCGGGAGGCTGAGGCAGGAAATTGCTTGAACCCGGGAGGCGGAGGTTGCCGTGAGCTGAGATCGCGCCACTGCACTCCAGCCTGGATAACGAGAGAACCTCCGTCTCAAAAAAACAAAAAACTGTATCTTTAAAGAAGAATACCTTAAGACATAAACTTATTATTTTGACTCTTAAAGATTATAACGCTTATACCCCACTTCCTGAAAAAGGATGTGAAATGATTTATAGTAAAGGCACATGAACATACACTCACCTCAATTAGAGATGTTAAAAATAGAATATCAAGTTATTACAGTGAGATGAGTGCAAATATAATTATGAGGGCTAATACAGCCATTGTGATTAAGCCTTTCTGCTTTCACGATGCTGTGGGAATAAGGTAAATATGATTTGGTTCTATTGGTGCATGTATTTCCTCCTTTGAGACAAACCTAATTTTACTCCCATTAAATTAAAAAAAATACTGTTCACTAAGGTTTCAAGACAAGATTGGGAACAATATCTGCTACGACAGTTGCATAAGTGAAAGAGCACTTTTTCAAATGGTTTTTTGAATGACCATTACTAAAAATCTAAGGGGAAAACAGAAAGCAGCACTCGCTAAAACTGATTCTTTGGAAAAACTAAGCCAAGATTATTTAGATAGCTTATGATCTAACTTGTAAGGTACCGAGTTGGTTTATAACCTAGAGCAGTGATGCTTTCAACATTTTTGCGTTAACAAATATGAACTTTTGAATACTAAAATTTTTGGTGATACGCTGAAGGCCACTAAAACTTCCAAGGGAACATTAGATAAAGTAATAGTAACTATAAGGTAACCACTAGTACAGTAAAAATGCCTTATAGTTACAAATGAATCCAAAGCGATCTCTATTTTACTTACCACTATTAGCACTGCAGTCTGAGTTTGATTAGAACTGTTTACTCTCTAATCTCCTCTGATCTTTTTTTTTCTTAAATTCAGGAACCAAAATATATGTTCTCATATAGATCTACCATCTTGAACATTGGCTTGAAATTATTTAATGCCTCTGGATTGTAGTTATTTGTGCTTCACTACACACTGTCATATACTGGCCCAGTACGAAGTTCTTTCTGACAAGGCTTTCTACCAGTGTGTTATTAACTAGTTTGCTTTATATAATTCAGTTCTGCTCTCAAATACATCTAGGCAAGTAACCAAAGGAGTGCTTGGTTAACTTTCTGCATTTGAAAGATGTATTTATGGAAGACTGAAGCTTATTTTTTATATGGTAAAGCAGGTGCTCAGTTTGTATGGGGCTTTTTTCCCTACAATTTTTCAACGTTTTGTAGAAAGCAGGCAGGATTTTTGATAAGATAGGCCTGAGTTCAGATCCAGGCTCTACCATTTGTTAGCTGAACAACCTTGGAAAAGTTATATAGCTTCTCTACCTTAGCTTTTGTCTCTTTATCCCCAATGTCTCTTATCATGTCTACTTCATAGGACTTCAGATGTGAAGTTTTTAAAAATTATCAAACTGTAACTTACTGATAATTTTCTGCTTAAGGGCACTCTAACTGAGGAACCTACCCTTAGAATTAAAAATAAATGCACAAAATAAGCTATTAATCATAAATGTTGAAAAGAGCTATTCAGTATTACCAGTATAATCTAAACTCAAACAAGATGTTTTTCTTAGAAGTAATCTTTTCTAAGCATAACAATGCTTTAAAATAACTATTATATAAAATTTCTGACATAGATAAAAATTAGAATAGCTTAATGAACCTTCACTGACCTGTTATCAGCTTTAGTAATAAAATACAGTTTAGATTAATCCTTTTCAACCATACAAGATATAAAGTGACAAAGTCCCTCCCTTCTCCCAGTTGTTTAATATGATGTACCTGAGCTAGCCACCATTAACTTTCTTTACAAAAATGAAATCACCCCATAGGTGCTGTTTTGTAGCTTGCCATTTTCATTTAACAATATAGTTTTTAAAATATGTTTTATTTCCATGTGAGTACCTATGTTCTGTGGCTATACGACATTCTGTTCTCTACAATGTTCTATATAATATGCTGGCAGCAAAACACAAAGAGTAAAATGAGGGATGTTTGTTTTATCCACTGCTGTGTTCCCAACACCTATAACAGTGCCTGCACATAATAAGATTCTCAATACATTATTTGGTGAATGAATTAACATCTAGTTAGGAAATGTATTTCTATTATTGGTATAATATTCTATTATATAATTGTATAATGATTTATTCAACTAGCAGAATAATGATGCGTGGTAGGACTTTGGGTTTTTTCATCTTTCTGTTTTTTCCCCCTTGTATGTTTTTTCCCCCCCCATATTCTCTTCAGGGAGCAACTATTACCTTGATAATGGTGGCAATTTAAGAAACTTACTTTGAGAAAATAATTAAAATATGAAAAATGTTTGTTTTGTTTGTTTTTGTTTTTGAGACGGAGTTTTGCTTTTGTTGCCTGGGCTAGTGCAATGGCGAGATCTCGGCTCACCGCAGCCTCCGCCTCCCGGGTTCAAGTGATTCCCCTGCCTCAGCCTCCTGAATGGCTGGGATTACAGGCATGCGCCACCACTCCCAGCTAATTTTGTATTTTTGGTAGAGACGGGGTTTCTCCATGTTGGTCAGGTTGGTTCAAACTCCCAACACCAGGTGATCCGCCCGCCTCGGCCTCCCAAAGTGCTCAGATTACAGGCGTGAGTCACCGCGCCCGGCCAAAAAATGTATTTTTATGGACACCCGTAACTAAATGTTTTTCCATCTAGTGGCTGGTTAACCAAGCACGATTCCTCCTGTTTCCTTTTCCTATGATCATTTCAGAGTATAACCATTGTTCAGTGTAGGAGAGATGCTATGACTTTTAGATATGCTTTTTTTCATAAAAAGGAATTGCCTAGTTAGAATTTTTTAAAGATATCTCACAATTCAGCAGTTTTGACATTGCTAGGGAAATTTTATCCAGGGATACAGAAGAAACGTTCATTCATTTTTATTTAAGCACCTATAAAGAGTAGGGGGGTACTTATGGCAATACGGTTGGGTTACTGTTTGTGGCTAAATGTGTGTGTGAACATTATGACATTTGATGAAAACAACTTCATTGAGCTACCGAGCTCTCCAGCTGATTTTTCTTCTTGGCCTTAAAGGTTTACAAGGCCAAGGATCAATCTCCTCTGGAGTAGATGGCCTTATTTTAGCTAAATACGGATTTTAAATACGCGTTGTGATAAAAGTGATTTTCTTCTAATACAGCATAGTACAAGTTAACTTCCAGTATGCAAAATTGACCTCGTGATTTTTAGTTTAATGATCTCGGTTCTCATGTTCTTGCAAACACACAAAAAAAATAAATATTTTTAAAAAACTTTTTAAATTGTGAAAAACGTATATGATGGCTCCAGTGAAGATTATGCTTTTATGACTAACTCATTACATTGAGTCATACATATTAATGATTCAGATTACTAACATAGCTCTATTAAGTTAAATCCACCATACAATATACAGGTATTCTGTACTTTGAAATTTCATAAATTTGTGGATGTCAACTCTCAGTTTAGAAGGGTATACTAGTAATGTGCTTTTACCGACGAGATCTTCAGATTTACCAGCAAAATGAAAGAGATTGGTATTTTCACTTTAGTTTCTCAGTGAAAATAAAGAATGGGCAGATGAATGGCCCAAAGAGCTAAGAGAGAAGACTTAATTTAAACTCAAATAAACATGCCCAGAATGACTCTCTCTTTTTCTGCCCTTCCTCCTGCCACAATTAGCCACTGTATGCCTCAGGTTTTAGGCAAAGTGAGTCTCCTTATCATGGAAACTGTGAACATTCATTAACAACTGGTTTTACTTTGAAACTTAAACAGCAAACACCAAAGAGTGAATTGTTGGTATAATCCATGGGAGTCTTTTGAGATTGACGTCAGAACACCAGTACAGCTGTATAAGCATTGGGAAGTATTTTTAACATCCCTGTTAGATCATCTTTTTGACCTTTCCTTTTATGTTTTCTCTTTTTACATTAAATAGTTAAAAAAAAAGAGCTTTACAGTATTTTCTACCAACACTGTAATGATAGTCTTTAAAAAAGCACCCATACAATTATTTTTTTGATTCCTTTCACCTTTGCAACTTTCCTTTACCCGTAGTGTTCCGAGTTCTGATGGGGTAGACTTTTGTTTTGTTTTGTTTTTAAATAAAAAGTTTGTTTTTGAGAACAAGGCTAGATTTACAGAAAAAGAGAAGCTAGAAAAGAACATACACCCCATACGCATGCTCAGATTCCCCTATTATTAACATATTACATTTGTATCGTACATTTGACACTGAACCAGTGTTAACATTAATCTTAATTAAAGTCTGTAGTTTATTCAGATTTCCTTAGTTTTTACCTATTATTCTTTTCCTGTCCTCAGAAACCACATTATATTTAGTTTGTCATGTTCCTTAGCCTCCTCTTGGCTGTGACAGTTTCTCAGATTTTTCTTGTTCTTGATGGTTTCGACAGTTCAGATGAATACTGGTCAGGTTTCTTGTAGGATGCCCCTATGTTAGAATTTGCTTGATGTTTTTCTTAGGATTAGACTGGAGTGTGGGTTGTTGGAAGGAAGATCACAGAGGTAAAGTGACATCTTCATCAACTCATGCCAAGGGTACTTACTACCAGCATGATATGTGACTATTGATGATGCCCTTGATCACCAAAATAATGTTTATCAGATTTCTCCAGTGTAAAGTATTGGTTCTGGTAGGAATATCCTAGTTAGGTGAATTGCTCTGGTAATTGCTTGGGCTTTAGTTATTAAATAAATCATCATATTGATATACCACCCATTGAAATGTTACAAATAATGTGTTCAGAGTTGAGAATTAGATTTTTTAAATGTTCAGATTGTATTTTCAAATTGTATTTTTGAAATAAAGGTTTCCTTTCCTGTCAAATTCTGAAGATTTTGTTTATCTAAGGGAAAAACTTAGGTTCCTGTTTTAAGTAGGAAGTTAGAGAGGCTGGTCGGTTTATCCACGATTTAAATTCTAGACACTGGGACTTATTTCCTTCTTTTTATCTTCTAAAGAATAGACTTTGGGATATAATTTACATATAAAATTCATTATATTATAATTTTTATGGGCATAGATATTTATGGAGTACACAAGATATTTTGAAACAGGAATACAATGCATGATAATCACACTGAGGTAAATGGGGTATCCATTACCTCAAGCATTTATTCTTTCTTTATGTTACAAACATTCCAATTATACTCTTCTAGTTATTTTTAAATTTACAGTAAATTATGGTTGACTGTAATCACCCTGTTCTATCAAATACTAGATCTTATTCTATCGAACTATATTTTTGTATCCTTTAACAATCCCAACTTCCCCAACCCCCTACTACCCTTCACATCTTTCTGTCTCCATGAGTTCAGATGTTTTAATGTTTAGCTCCCACAAATGAATGAGAACATGTGAAATTTGTCTTTCTGTGTCTGGCTTATTTCACTTAACATAATGACCTTCAGTTCTATTTAAGTTGTTGCAAGTGACAGGATCTCATTCTTATATATAGCTGAGTAATACTCCATTGTGTATATGTAGCACATTTTCTTTATTCATTCATCTGTTGATAGACGCTTAGGTTGTTTCCAAATCGTGACTATTGTGCTTCAATAAAGATAGGAGTGCAGGTCTCTTTGATATACTGACTTCCTTAAGTTCACTCATTTTAAGTGTGTGCTTTGATGAGCTTTGACAAGTGTGTATACTTTTTAACCACCACAACCAGCATAATTAAGATATATAACATTTCTATCACCCCCAAAAATGCTCTCTGCTTTCTGTCACAATAGTTTTGCCTTTTCTACTTCATATAAATGAAATCATGTACAGTATGTAATCTTTTTGTGTCTGTCTTCTCTGTCTTTTTTTTTTTTTTTCTTTTAAGGCAGTCTCTGTTACCCAGGCTGGCTGGAGTACAGTGGCACAAACACAGCTCCCTGCAGGCTTAATATCCTGGGCTCAAGTGATCCTCCTACCTCAGACTTCCAAGTAGTTGGGACCACAGGTGCACACCACCACACCTAGCTAATTTTTTAGTATTTTGTAGAGATGGGGTCTTGCTGTGTTGCCCAGGCTGGCCTCAAACTCCTGGGCTCAAGTGATCCTCCTGCCTTGATCCCTGCGAAGTGCTGGTATTACAGGCATGAGCCACTATGCCCAGGCTTTCTTCTCTTTCTTTAGGCTTAATGCTTTTCAGATGCATCCAATTTGTTTCATATAGTGGTAGTTTGTTCCTTTTTCTTACCATAATAGTATTACATTGTATGAATAAATCAATTTCTTTATCCATTGACCTGTTGGTGGAGGTTTGGATTGTTTCCAGTTTTTGGCTATTTTGAATAAATCTGAACATTTTCCTGTAAGTTTTTGTGTAGAATATATTTTTCTTTCTCTTTGGTAAACATCTCAGAGTAGAATTGCTGAGTCATATGGTAAATATACAATTAACTTTTAAAAAATTCTTTTACTTATGTTTTTAGAAATGGGGTCTCACTATGTTGTCCAGGCTGGTCTTGAACTTGGGGATCCTCCCACCTCAGCCTCCAGAGTGCTGGGATTACAGGTGTGAGCCACCACACCTGGCCTTGATTAACTTTATAAGAAACTGCCAAATTGTTTTCCAAAGTGCCTCTGTCATTTTACATTCCCACTAGAAATGTGGAAGAGTTTCACTTGTTCTACATCCTCATCAACACTTGGTAGTATCAGTCTTTTTAATTTTAGTCATTGCAGTGGGTGTGAATGGCATCTCACTCTACTTTTTATTTGCATTTCTCTAATGATTAATGATACTGAGGACTTTTCATTTGCTTATTGGCCTTTTGTTCTCTTTTGTGAAGTGTCTGTTCAAATCTTTTAAGAAGTTGGCTTGTCTTTGTCTTATTATTGAGAGGTAAGATATGGGTCCTTTGTTAGTTACATTTAGAAAACGTTTTTCTTTCTGTTTGTGGCTTGTCCTTTTATTTCCTTAACAGTGCCTTTCAGAGAGCATAAATTATTAATTTTGATGAAGTTTATTATATCAACTTTTTATTTTGTGTTCGTGCTTCTTGGTCCCTATCTTAAACATCTTGACTTAACCCAAGGTTGCAGAAGATGTTCTCCTAATTTTTTCTAGAAGTTGTATAGTTTAGCTGTTATGTTTAGGCCTGTGATTCATATCAAGTTAACATTTGTATATGGCGTGAGGAAAGGATTAAAGTTTGTGCGTGTTTTGGCATGTTTTCCAGTACCATTTGCAGAAAAGACTGTCCTTTTCCCATTGAATTGCTTTGGCATCTGTGTTAAAAACTTAATAGACTGTCTATGTATAGTTGTATTTATGGTTTCTTTATTATGTTCTGTTGATCAATATGCCTATCCTTATGTCTTTATTACCTTAGCTTTAAGTCTTTAAATAAGGTAATATAAGTCTTCCAATTTTGTTGTTTTCCTAAAAATTGTTTTGACTCTTCTAGATCTTTGCATTTCCATATGAATGTTAGAGTCAGCATGTCAATTTCTATTTAAAGAAAACAGACTGGGATTTTGTGATTGTGTTGAATCTCAATCAGAATGTGGAGAATTGACATCTTAAATTATGTCTCCCAATCCATTGGCATAATCTCTCCATTTAAGTAGTCTTCTTTAATTTCTCTATAAATGTTACATAGTTTTCAGCATACAGGGCTTGCACATGGTTTGTTAAGTTTATGTGTTTTGAGGTTATAAATAGCATTTAAAAATTGATTTTTAATTGTTTATTGGTAATATGTAGAAATACAATTGATTTTTGTATGTTGATCTTACTGTTACTACACTTGCTTTTTGGTGCTTTTTTATATAGATCTCTGGAGTTTTACATAACGTCATGTTATTAAAAAGTTTTACTTTAAAAGGTGTACGCCTTTTATATATTTATTTTCACTGTCTTACTCATTTGGCTAAAATGTTAAAAGAAGTGGTGAAAGCAGACATGTAGACATCTTTGCATTGTTCTCAATCTTATGGAAAGCATTCAGTATTTTACCATTAAGTATGATTTTTTTTTTTCTGTACTCTTTATCAGTTTGAGGAAGTTACCTTCTATTCCTAGCTTGTACGAAATGTTATAATTAACAGATACTGAATTTAGTCATATGCTGTTTCTGTATCTGTTTAGATGATCATATGGCTTTTCTTTTTTCTTTTTTTTTTTTTTTAATTTGCCAGGAGGTATTTTCATCTGAGGCTTTTCTTTCTTAGACTGGTGATACAGTGAATTACATTGATTTTTGAGTGTTAAACCTACCTGGCATTCTTAGGATAAACCAAATCCCATTTTGTTTATCCTAATGGTCTCTTTATTATGTATTATATATTATTCTTTTTATTTATTGATAGATTTGGTTTACTAATATTTTGACGATTGTTCTTGTTCCTTTGTTCCCAAGGGATATTTTTGTTCAGTTTTCTTGTAATGTCATTGCCTTGTTTTGATACTGAGACAATGTTGGCCTCAGAAAATTTTTTGGGAAGTGTCATGTGTTTTCACTTTCATTTGTCATGTGTAGAATTGTTACTTCTTCCTTTAAATACTTGTGATAATTCACCAGTGAAGTGAGTTTTCTTTGTGGAAATGTTTTTCAACGAGCAATTAAATTCACTGCCCCCTGAGAGTACCCACTATTCTGACTTCTAGTACCATAGACTAATCCTTAAACTTTTTTTGGATTAATTTTTTATTTAGAGAAAAGTTGCACAAATATGAGAAATCTCACATAGAGTTCCCATACCCCACACCTAGTTTTCCTTATTGCTGACATCTTACGTTATGGTGGTATTATCTGTCAAAACTAAGAAACTGACCTCAGTACATTAGTGTTAAGTAAACTTCATACTTCATTTGGATTTTTCCTGCTTTTTCATTAATGACTTCTTTCTGTTCTAGGATCAAATTTTAGGATACCACATTGCTTATATTTTTCATGTTTCCCCAGTGTCTTGGTTTGTGACAGTTTCTCAGTTTTTCCTTGTTTGTCACAACCTTGCCATCCCTGAGGACTTTGTAGAATGTCCCCCAGTCTGGGTTTGCCGCTGTTTCTCAGTATTAGACTGGGTTATGTGTTTTTGGAAAGAATCCCCTTTTCCTCTCATCACGGGTACATGATGTCCACGTGGCATCACTGGTGATGTTACCATGACCACTTGGTTAAGATAGTGTTTGCTAGGTTTCTTCACTATTCTCTGTTAGTCCAACCTGCACTTTGGGAAGGGGGAGGTATCTACATATATGGTTTGAAATTATTCTGTAAGGAAGATTTGGATCTTTCCCCACATTTCTCTGTTTATTCAGTCATTTATATCAGTATGGACTCATGTATATTTATTCTATACTTTGGGTTCTAATGCTAGGTTTCTTTTCTTTTGCTTAAATTGTTTCAACTTTGACTATTGGGAAGGTTTTCCAGTTAGTCTTTATGTCTCTTTCATATGCCCCTATCCTTTTGTTTTTTGAACATCTCCTGATGTACTATAAGATGCTCCAGGCTCATCTTGTATTCTCTTTGCACCAGCTGTAGAATCAGCCATTTGAAGGAACTAGCATTCCTTTTATTTAGGAACCAAAATGTAGTTGCTAGGTGTGCTCATTGCTATTGGAGTATCGTTGCTTTTAGGCCCTCTCAGGGGACAGAGCTAGGTAATATCTGTGTGTATACTAACCCATGTATACACACGCATCTCTTAATTGTTTCTATATGTATCAGTTTGCATATATGTTAAGTTAAACATGAGTTGATATTGATGTCTCTGATTATAATCCAGTACCACAAGGTTCACTCTAGTCCTCGTTTCTTGTTAATCTGTGACTTCCTTGTCCGACCATGAGAAACCTGGCTCTAGTCACCCCTTATCCATTCACTTATTTGTTCAACCCATGTACACATGAAAAGCAAATTTAGAATTGTTACCCCAAACCCCATGAGTACAGTATTTATGTACAATTTCTTTTGTCATTAGCCTTACAATTTCAAGTCAAAACACCGTGTTCCAAAGTTTGTTAGGTTAGCTCCTTTTTCATCACCCCTTCAGTGAAGTTATGTCATACATTTGTAATGCAGTTAGTTTCATTTGTTGCAATCCACATTTCATCTTGGGATCTTCTGACATTTTGGTTGATGTTAGTGGTTGTTGTTTGGTTAACATTTGTTGAAGTTCACTGTCCTGTGTTGTTCTGTGGGTTCAGACAAATGCAATGGGTCATGTATTCACTACCCTAATATACAGAGCATATCCTGCACCCTAAATGTCCCCCTGTGCATCCCCTTTGTGGTTAAACACTCTCCTTTCCTCTAGTCCCTAGCAACTACTAATCTATTTTCTGTCTTCTCTACTTTTGCATTTTCCAGAGTGTTGTATAAATGGAATGATACAGTCTTTGGGTTTTTCCATGTAGTAAAATACATGAAAAATCTAAAGATTGTATCAGGCTTCTTTCATGTAGTAAAATGTATTTAGGATTCATCCATGTTGTGTAAATTAATAGTTCATTGGTTTTGAAAAATGTTGTAGTATTCCATTGTGTGGATGAATCATAATTTGTTTTTTCATTCCCCCTTTAAAGGCCATTGTTAGTTGCTTTCAGTTTTTAGCATTGGGGGTAAAGCTGCTGTAAATGTCCATGGCCAGGTTTTTGTGTGGATATAAGTTTTCAAGTCCCTTGTGTAAATACCTAAGAGTGTGATTGTAGGTCGTATGGTAACTCTGTGTTTAACTTTTGACTGCTTTTGTTCTTTATAGAAATGGAGTCGTGCAGTATGTGCTCTTTTTTAATCTAGTGTCTTTCTTTTGAATTGTTTATGACATTTATCTGTATGAGTGGTCATAATTCATTTGCATTATTGACTAATATTCTAATGTATGAGTATATGGCAGTTTTAAAAATCCATTCTACTGCAGATGGACATTTAGGTAGTTCTAGTTTGGTATTATTACTAACAGTGCTATTTAGGAACCTTCACAGACATGTCTTTTTGTGAACATACATACACATTTCTGCCTAGTTGTGGAATTTGCTGGTTCAGCTTTAGCTGATTCTACCTAATAATTTTCTGGAGTGATTGTACCAATTTATATTCTGATAAGTGGATATAGTTTCTAGGTGCTTTATATCTTCATGAGTACTGTATATATTCATTCATTCTATTTCTCTCTCTCTCATTGTGGTTTTAATTAACATTTCCTTAAAGTTGAGCACCTTTTTATATGTGCATTGGTTATTTGGATATTCAGAAAAATTAAGAAAATTGTAAATTTCCTCTGGGCTCTGAAAGCATTGGGATTTGGAATAAGGGGTGGCTTCCATTAGAAAAGGCAGTAAGGGGGCTGGGTGCAGTGGTTCACGCCTGTAATCAATCCCAGCACTTTGGGAGGCCGAGGCAGGTAGATCATGAGATTGAGACCATCCTGGCTAACACGGTGAAACCCCATTTCTACTAAAAATACAAAAAATTAGCCGGGCATGGTGGTGGGCGCCTGTGGTCCCAGCTACTCAGGAGGCTGAGGCAGAAGAATGGTGCAAACCTAGGAGGCGGAGCTTGTAGTGAGTGGCGATCAGACCACTGCACTCCATCCAGCCTGGGTGACAGAGCCAGACTCCATCTCAGGAAAAAAAAAAAAAAGAAAGAAAAGGCAGTAAGGGAAACAGTGTCTTTGCGGGAGAGCGAGGTGTTGGTTAAGGCAGCGTTTGGAGTGCATTCTATGAAGTTAAGAGTGTAGTGGTATTTGGTTTCTTGTAGAAAGAGTCCTAGGGCAGCGGTCCCCGACTTTTTTGGCACCAGGGACCAGTTTTGTTGTAGACAGTTTTTCAGTGGGACTGGGAGGGTGGTCAGGGGAGGACAGGTAGTGGGATGGTTTCCGTGTGATTCAAGCGCATTACATTTATTGTCTACCTTATTTTGATTATTATTACATTGTAATATATAATGAAATAATTATATACTCACTATAATGTAGAATCAGTGGAAACCCTGAGCTTGTTTTCTTGCAACTTGATGGTCCCATCTGTGGGTGATGGGAAACAGTGACAGATCATCAAGCATTAGATTTTCATAAGGAACGTGCAACCTAGATCCTTCTCATGTGCAGTTCGCTATAGGGTTCCTGCTCCTCTGAGAATCTAATGCCGCCACTGATCTGACAGAAAGTGGGGCTCAGGTGGTAATGTGAGTAATGGGGGGCAGCTGTAAATACAGCTGAAGCTTCACTTGCTCACCACCTGCTGTGTGGCCTGGTTCCTAACAGATCATGGACCGGTATTGTCTGCAGCCCAGGAGTTGGAGACCCCTGTCCTAGAGTACACAGTGAAAAAGTTTGATAGAGAGGGGAACAGTGGAAGATTTTGTTGGAAGAGAGATGTCACGTGATTAATGGATGACTAAAGTTTTGTTTGGTGATCTAGGATGATAGTGATGTTGAGACATGAAATTAGTTGGCTTCAAGTTCTAAGCTGTCCTGTGTGAGAAATTGCCTCATCAGCCAACACAGGCTTTGACATATGGGGAGCTTAGTGTTTCTTAGGATCCTTGGGCTGATCAGAAAGTGCCAAGCATCAGAGAAACATGAGACCTCGATATAGGTGGAGGAAGTCTAATGATAGCGGCAGGCAGTAGTCTAGTCTGACTTGTTCTTAGCAAATCTAGACTGTTATCTTGATCAGTAACTACTTCTTTAGTAACTACTTACAAGCTTCGATAAATTTGTTCTTTCATTCCACGTGAGAATCATTAGTCTATAGTTTAGAAGATATACAGAACGTTTTAAATACATATCTATACCTTTATGTAATATATATATATTATACCTGTATTTATATATAATATATATTTTTTGACTACCTTTGCCAAGGTATGTGTTCCCTGGAAGCTGATTCTTCATAGATCACTAACTGTAGTTGTGAGGTTCTGTGAGTTCCTTCAAAATTCACAGAACCTTGAGCTATAATTTATGTGGATAAAGTGATTAGTGGGATTTAACTATCCTAAATTAGATATATTCAAATGTTTTAAGGAATATGTTTTATAAAACAACGTGTTTTTCATTCATTACTTATATATTGATCCCAGAAATTGGGTGCCTGCAAATTGTCAAGTTGGGTTGATGCTTCAGAAAAGGAAAGTAGAGGTTGAGTCTTCTTAGTATAGCAATGCATTTTTTAGAGCAGTGTTTGAGGCAAATTATTGTTTTAGCAAAATTACACGGCTTCTAGGGATTGGATTGCATGAGTCTGTCTCTTGTTCCTCCCTCATTCTGCTGTAAGTGGCCAGGCTGCTATAGTTAACAGAATGCCAGACATAGTGCCTAGGGCATAGTTTGAGACCTGGGAAGATTCACAGTAATCAAACACAAACAGACAGCGTAGCATGAAGAAATTTCAGTCCTCCCAGACTTGCTTACAGACTTAATTAGGCTTATTGGGGCAGAAAATATTTTTCCTCCCCCCATGTTTTAAATCTGTTTCTCCTCTACTCCCACCTCCTGTCCCAGATTTTCTACTACCAACAAAAGGAGATTTTTTTTTTTTTTTTTTTTTTTTTTTTGGTAAATCCTGGCTTATTTGGTTTATCTGGCTTTACGAAAAGGAGCAGTAACAACAACTGAATTTTAAGGTATTTGAGGGACTCCGTTTTTTGGCACTGTATTTGGGAAATTCCCAATTTAAAAATCATACTGTATTCAAGAAGAAAATTAGGGGTTTTTGTGGCTTTATAATTGGATCTTTTTTGCAAGTATTTTTAATTTTATGGGAGCGATTTGTCCTGTTCTGCTAAAGAATTAGCCAAAGCCTTGCTTTCTTTATATTATGTATATTTTCCTGAGTGTTATTCTAGGGAAATGTACATGGATGCTGTTCTCTGTCTTTCCATTAGCAGCGCAGTGTTGGGCTTCGGATGATGATGGTAGATGATTGGGGGTGGGAGAAGAGGTGGGGTTTCTTCTTACCATCCCTCTTGTGGTCAGTAAAATCATCTGACAAATGCCTTTCCAAGGATATCGAATGTATATGTAAAGAAAAAGCTTAGGATTGCTAAGGGAGTGGTATTTTGGTGAAGATTTCATTTTCTTCTACTCCATGGAAATGAGCCTTTTGAGCTTTTGCTTGTCTGCTGATTTGTCCGGTGATCCAGGTAATCTACAGCAGTCTTTGTTTTCTGGGTTGTGTATAAAATGGAGCAAAATGGTAGAAAAATAGCTTCAGTGAAAGGAATGTACCTGTAGCAGGAATAAAATAAAAAGGAAAAGGATATTTTTACATTGTTCATTATTATTTCTTACAATAGCTTTTAGGATTTTTATCATGTTTTAAAAAACCTAATTTGACCTAAGGAAGAAAATTCCTAGTTTTGAAAACCCATACCTTAATTGCTTAGCTTTAGAACAAAGGTTTTAACATCCAGCATTGCAAGGATATCTTTATTCAAAAGAATAGGATGCAGCATTCTTCTGTTACCTTTTTAGAACTGAATTGGCATAACCTGTCTTGAATCTTAGAGACTTTGACGTATTGTTCTGTGAATTGTGATTTAATTATCTCATGCTTCAGGATGGTTAGTTCCCTTTGATACCCAAGAG
Source organism: Trachypithecus francoisi (assembly GCF_009764315.1). Classification (NCBI taxonomy): domain Eukaryota; kingdom Metazoa; phylum Chordata; class Mammalia; order Primates; family Cercopithecidae; genus Trachypithecus; species Trachypithecus francoisi. The sequence goes on from NW_022681473.1 coordinate 108,736,094, forward strand.
ACCATGGATGGGATATGGGGGTGGGGATTAATATTACAGTGGGGGAAGGGAGTGTTTTTACAGAGTAATCTTCCTGTTTTTGCATTGGAAACTAAATTGAAATATATAATCATTTGGAAAACGTGGTGTCCATGGCACCAAACAGTCTTATCAACTTGAATTATTTTTCCCTTTGTTCAGTTTGTGGTATTTTTGCTCCTGTCAGCTAAAATGTTGATTATAAATTTGAAGAAGCTGCCGAGTTGCCGTGATGGCACTGGAATTGCATTCTGCTTTCTTTTTCTTTCCAATTATAGCTGCAAATACAAGAACCAAGGGATGCACGTGAAAATAAGTAGTGTAAAATGCTGAAGATTTTTTTTTTGGTTTTCTCTTGAAAGTATTTTTCATGGTGAGAATTATTTTCTTGTGGACAGAAAGAGCTAGGACCATAATTTATGACATTAAAAAGCATTTAAGTGCTACGGACTTCTCTATTTAGGAAAGACAGACTGAAAACATGTTGAAGACTGAGACTGAAAGCTATGGAGCTTTCAGTTAATTCGATTATTTACATCATGGTGATATGAGTTATCATACTGTTTGCACATTTTGAAAGCTGTTTGACTCCTCAGAAGTATTAACAAATTAACAAATTCTTACTGAGCATTTACATTATGCTAGGTACTTTAGATATATATTGGGTTTATAGTCTAGTAGAGGATATAAAAAACTCATGCATATGATGTACCATTTTTGGTGCAAGCATGTAAGTATTGCAATGTTATATATTTATGTACTGACATGTAGGTATTTTACATAAGCTACTACATTTAATCCTCATAACAACCTAGTCATGAAATTATTGTCATTCTTGTTATCGCATGCACATTAGTCCAAACAAGCAAACAAAAATGGTCATTCACTTTTATAGATGAGAAAATTTACATTTTGAGAGGTTAAGTAATTTACCATAAGTAACAAAGCCATGAAGTGATGAAGCCTGGGTCAGTCAGACTCTAAAGCTCTTTCCACTGTTTGTATATGAATAGATTAAAGCATTTTTATCATGATTATTTGACATCACAAATAGTGATGCCAGTGAGTGGAAAGGAGATAGGGATCCTAATCTTTATGCCAAGAACCGAGTGATTGAGCAGATCATTTAACATCATCTGTAAAGTGTGAGGGTTGGACTAGGCAATCTTGGTTCATGATTCTATTCAGTGTAAGATTTTCACATATGGTCTATGGAAACAATTCTCATTACATTAGAGTTTTTATTATATTTAGTTTCTGTTACTGATCGTTCATAATCTGCTGTACATGTTGGAGCGTGTGTGGTGGGGAGGGGAGGGTGATAGAGTGCATATCGTCTTCTATATTATGTACAATATACATTTATTTATTAAGATTATTATTGTCTGTCATCTTCTTCCCTTCCCCCAAATATGTCACAAGGACCTAGACTAGTGCCTGACTACATAGTATGCAGTTATAAATTAATTTTTTGAACGAATGAATAAATAATAGACTTGTATAGTACATTGGCAAAATATAGAAGTAACTTCATAATTCTTAACACCAAAAGATTCCCTGGGGGCCAAAATTACTAATCTTTCTATTACAGTGATCATTTAAGGAACTAAGTGTAAGAATCTTAAAAAGAAGAACACCTACGAAACAATCAAATGTAGTCAAGTAATCTTAAGTTTGCTGGAATTGCCCTTTACAAAATTATTGGTAGTATAGAACTTGGTAACCATAGGTTTACCCAGCATTCTATTTGAAAATACTTTACTAAAGCACTCCATATAAGCAAAGAAAAAAAGCAGCAAAGTTTCTCTTTGGTTTATTTATGTGTTGTTGTATAGATAGTCTCAAATGCTGTAAATTTACAATGGGTAGAAAATATTCAGACCATTGAGTCTTTTGCTTAAAATATATTTCATAAAGTATAACATAACGTTTACTGGTAGTTTTGTTTCATTTAAACATTAGGCTTCTTGAGAGTTTTAACAGTTTTATTGAGATGTAATTGGTGTATAATAAACTGCCTATGGTTAGAGAATAATTTGATAGATTTTGATAAATACACAATTAGGAAACTATCACCAAAATTAAGAAAATAAACATATTCACCCCAAAGGTTTCCTTGTGCATTTTCATAATTTCTCCCCACCTTCACCCCTCCTCACCCATCCCCAGGTATACCCATTGACTCGTCTTTGGTCCTTATAGAGTAGTTTGAATTTTCTTGCTTTCTTTCTTGTCATTATCGATTAATTTGCAGGTCTTTTTGTAAGTGAACTCACATAGTTTGTGCTCGATGTGGTCTCTTTTACTCTGCATAATTATTTTGAGATTTGTCTGCGTTCCTGTGTATCATTAATTCATTTCTTTTTATTGCTGAATGATATCCCGTTGTGTGGATATACCACAGTTAATCCATTCAGCTGTTGAGGGGCATTTGGGTTGTTTCAAGTTTTAGACTATTAGGAATAAGTTTGCTTTGGACATTCATGTACAGGTTTTTGTGTGTACATAAGCTTTCATCTCTTAGGTAAACAACTAAGAGTGGAATGGCTGGATTATGTGGTAGGTATATATTTTAACTTTTTAAGAAATTGCCAAACTGTTTCTCCAGGTGGCTGTATTGTGTTACATTCCCATTAGCAACATTCCAGTTGCTGCACAACTTCACCAATAGTTGGTTTTGTCAGTCTTTTTAATTTTAGCCATTTTACTGTGTGTGATGGTATCATATTATAGTTTTTATTTGCATTTCATCTGATGACTAAAAATGTTAAACATATTGTCATGTGCCTATTTTATCATGCATATGTCTTCTTTTGTGGATTATCTGTTCAAATCTTGTTTTTAGTTGGGCTTTTAGTTATTGGGTTGTAAGAGCTCCTTATATGTTTGGGATGTAAGTGCTTTTATTTTATTTTATTTTGCAACGGAGTTTTGCTCTTGTCTCCCAGGCTGGAGTGCAATGGCGCAATCTCGGCTCACTGTAACCTCCGCCTCCTGAGTTCAAACGATTCTCCTGCCTCAGCCTCCTGAGTAGCTGGGATTACAGGTGCCCACCTCCATGCCTGGCTAATTTTGTATTTTATTTTATTTTTAGTAGAGATAGAGTTTCACCATGTTAGCCAGGCTGGTTTTGAATTCCTGACCTCAAGTAATGTGCCTGCCTTAGCCTCCCAAGGTGCTAGGATTACAGGCATGAGCCACTGTGCCCGGCCATAAGTCCTTTTAGATATGTGATTTAGAAATCCTTTCTCCCAGCCTGTGGCTTGTATTTTCATTTTCTTAGCATCCTCTTTCTCTCTGTAATACTTTTATTGAGATAGAATTCACATTTCCTTGAGCAACAGTTTTAAACTTTGAATTCTAATTTATCATTTTTTCTTTTATAGATTGTGCTTTTGCTATATCTAAGAAATATTTGCCTAACCCAAGGTCACACCTCTTTGCTCCTGGTGTTATAGTTTTGGGTTTTACTTTTAGGTCTGTGATACATTTTCAGATAGTCTTTTCATTTTTAATTTTTGTGGGTACCTAGTAAGTGTATTTATTTATGGATTACATGAGATATTTTGATATAGGTATGCAATGTGTATTAATCACATCAGGGTAGATGGGGTATTTGTCACCTCAAACATTTATCTTTTGTGTTACAAACAATCCAGTTATACTCTTTTAGTTATTTCTAATGTACAGTAAAATTATTTTTTACTATAATCACCCTCCACTACCCTTCTCAGCCTCTGATAATCATCCTTCTACTCTCTGTCTCCATGAGTTCAGTTGTTTTAATTTTTAGCTTCCACAAATGAATGAGAACATGTGAAGTCTGGCTTTCTGTCGCGGGCTTATTTCACTTACCATAATGACCTCCATTTCCATCCATCTTGTTGCAAATGACAGGAACTCATTCTTTCTTATGGCCAAATAGAACTCCATTGTGTATATGTACCACATTTTCTTTATCCATTTGTTTATTGATAGATACTGGCTATTGTGAATAGTGCTGCAATAAACATGGGAGTGCAGATAACCCTTCGATATCCAGGAGTGTCCTAAATCTAAGAATGTGTCATATTATTTTTTCTTTATTTTTTCTCCTCCTGCTGTTCTGGGTCTCTACAGTGTCCCGTACTCCTTTGTTTTATTTGCACACCTGGGTAGTGCCTTTCTAATCAAAGGATAGTTGGATCTGCATTTCACGTCTGTGATCTTTATGTTTAGGGAAATCCGTTTCCTGGTCAAAGCCTACCAGACTTCCTTGGTATCACTCCAGAATTTAACAGATTTGGCAAGTATGTTTTGTAGTTAATGGTTTGAGATCATAATCATTTCCTTCATGCTCCTTCTGCCTTCTATTTTTGCTTTTAGTATTGAGGAAGGTTAATGGAATAGAATTGCTTTTGCTCTCTCCCATCTTTACCTGGAATTGAACACATATTTATTGAAGGAATGAGTGGTTTGCAGGAATGTTGCCATTCAGGTGGAGACATGTTTCTCTTCAAATGTATAGCTGGCAAGTTGCCCATATGACACAGAGATATTAACTGAATTCTCCACTGAGCTCTGGGATTAGGAGATACAGATTGTGTAGGATTGGGAGTTCTTTCTATTGGCTTATCTTTTCCTAAAACTGTATAACGGGATATGAATACCTTTCTACCTAAGTATCTCGTCATTATACTAGATCTAGTTTTCTGAGTCTCACTTGTGAAAGCTTTTGGTTAACTATTAATAAAAAACTGTACGAAGGGAAGATGATAATGGTTTTTGTTGTAAGGTGGTAGTCCAGAGGTTGAAAGCAAGGGTTCTAGTTAGACTGTGAGGTTTTGAGTCTAAGCTCCCTCATCTACTGGTTATATAGCTTGTATATGTTACTTAACCTCTCTGAACCCCACATTTCTCTTCAATAAAACAAGGCTAAACATTTTACTTATCTCATAGAATTATTGTTATAATTAAATGAATTAATGCATAAAAAGTACTTAAAGCAGATATTGTAAGTATGCAAGTAAAGCTACTCAAGTTTTAGCTATTATTGTACTGATTTTAATTGTTAATTATTGTTCTTACAGATAATGGATGACGTGTTTGGAGCTATCACCTAGCATAATTTTTGACTACCAAATGTAGTTTGAGACTTTTGAATGTCTTCAGCTAACCATTCTTCCCAAATGAATATTTTTCAGGGAAGCTAACCCCAGGAAATGTGACACAGTTTACTGTATTGTTCCTTACCTCTATGATGTATGTTTATTCTAGCCGGTTCATCTCTTCCTTATACACAAGTTCCGCAGAATGATTTTTTTCTAATAAGAATTAAGAAACCTTTGTTCTGATGATGAGCTCATTTAAAATTGGGTTTAATTTGATAGAAAATTAAACTAGGTTTCCTTAATGGGGAATCTGGCCAATCACCATCCTCCACCCTCCCAGGGTAGAATTTTTTCCAGGAATTAAATAGCTCTATCTAGCAGGGTCTTCCTGCCCTTGGCAGTGGAGCAGTACAAAGGCCACATTGAGCATAGCTGCTGGGGAAACCCTTTTTCCTTCTCTAGCCTATAAATGCTGTTCTGTCTCTGTGAAAAACCCTGACATCAGCTCTTGGAAAAATCCAAATACTTGTGTTAGAACAAGGCTGAAACACTTGCCTGGGCAGAGACTAATGGCTGAACTATAGTTCTAAGTTTACCAGATTGCGTTTCAGTCTTGTTATGCTTTAAAAAACAAAATAAAAACTATGAGTTTCAGACAATACTCTAGAGAAATTAGGGTAGAAAGCACAACTTAATAGCGCCTCCCATTCTTTACTAGTTTCTTCTTATTTTTCTCTTTTTTCTAAAAATCTACCTTCAAGATAATGTGAAATTCTTGCTTGAGGAGTGAGGGAGAGAAATAATATATCAACATTATAACCTTTATGCAGTGTTTCCCACATATTAGATGCTGCCTAAGTATTTGATGTTTGAGACAAAATAAATTGTAAACAAAACAGACTGTACTTAACTTCCTTAGTGTTCAAATTAGATCATGATGTAAAACTCTCCAGTGGTTTTCCATTATATTATGAACAAACTCTAAGCCTGTTTCTGTGGCTCACAATCTTACATTAGCTGGCCCCTGTCTGCTTCTGTGGATCTCATTTCAGCACTACTCTACTACTCTCTTGGTCATTTTCTATGCTTAAGCCACAGTGGACTTTGTGTATCTCAAATACATTTATCTGCTTATCCTTTGTGACTCTTGTACTAGCTGTTTACTTTACCTATAATTCTGTGGCCCAGATCTTCCTATGGTTGGCTCCTTCATTTAAGTCTCAGCTCAAATGCCTCTAAGATCTTTTTTGAATAAAGTTAAATTAATGTGTTTAGTCAAATAATATATTTTTTTAATTGCACTTACCATGATTTGAAGTTCTTTGGTACAGTTATTTTTTTGTGGAGTTTATCTTCCTCCTGTGGAATGTAAGCTGCTTGAGAGCAAGGCCCTTATTTGTTCACTAACGTAACCTCCAGTATCTTGAACCTCCTGGCATAGGTTGGTGTTTGTGTAACTTTGTATGCACTTGGTTGCCTGTAACGGAAAACACAAGTCAAACTGACTTAAGCAGTAACGCATTTACTGGCTCACATAAAAAAGAAATCTAGAGGTAGGCTTCAGAGATTTTTGATTTAGGGACGTAACTATGTCAAGGGCCCAGATGCTTTCCATCTTTACAGTGTTGCCATCAAAGTCAGCCTCATCCTAAACTAGTCGTTAAAGATGAATGCGAAGTAGCTGTTAAGGCCGCTTGCTTCTTCACTGAGGTTCAGTGGGAGGGAGAGAAAGAAGTTTCACATCGTTCTGTCAAGAATAAGGAAATACTTTCATAGATGCCACCAGTGAACTTTGTTTCTACTTTCATTGGCTTTTTTGGAACCAATTGCTTACCCAAGAATGGAATTACTGTTAGGCCAAAAAGGCCCATCACTGTTGCTACAGATGGGGTTGGCTTGACCTGAGTCACCTGGACTCAGAGGGATAGTAGATAACGGAATAAAATTGGAGTTCTCTTAGAAGGAAGGCTGTGGTTTCTGGAGTAACTTATGTCCTCTATAGTTCTCAATAAAAATGTATGTAATGAGTGAATTCATGTAGTAAAAATGTATTGAATTGTCAGGCATATGCTCAGCACCATAATACTTAATTAGAATACAAAATCAAATAGAATGTGGTCCTTGCCTTCAAATAATTTAAAATCTAGTGAGAGAGTCAGACAAGTTAATTTAATATTAATATTGCTTTCAAAATCAGTTGATTAATTAAAATAATTTAATTTAAAAGATGAAAAAGAGTAAAGGGGAAGTAACAGATGAGATAAAAAGCAAATAGCAAAATGATTGACTTAAATACATCAGTAATCACACTAAAGGTAAATGGTCCAAACACCCCAATTAAAATGTGTAGACTATCAGATTAGATGAAACAGCAAAGCCCAACTGTATGCTATAAGAAACACACCTTAAAATTAAAAATACACAGTGTTTAAAAGTAAAAGGTTGGAAAAAGATGTGCCCTGCTAATCTACATTGAAGGAAAACTAGACCACATTAATATCAGATAAAGTAGATTTAAGATTATAGAATATCAATAGGGATAAAAAAGGTAATTTCATACTGATAAAGGGTCACTTTAAAAAGAAGACATATCTAGGCATGTATACACCTAATAACAAAACTTCAAAATTCATGTAACAAAAACTGACATAACTGAAAGGACAAATAGACAAATCTACAAACATTGTCAGTTATTTTAGTATTCATTTTTCAGTAGTTAAAGTAGATAAAATAAGCAAGGATATAGAATACTTAAACGATACTGTTGACCAATTTGATTTAATTACATTTTTGGAACATTCCAGCCAACAACCAAATACTTCTTTTTTTTTTTTTTCATGTTTGCAAACAAACATGGGACATTTACCACGACAGACAAAATTCTGGGCTGTAAAGTAAATTTCAATAAATTAAAAGGATTCAAGTCATACAAAGTATGTTTCCTAGTCACCATGGAATTAAATTAGAAATCAATAAAAGATCTTTGGAAAGTCTCCAAACATTGGAAAATAAATAACACAATTCTTAGTCAAAGTAGAAATAAAAAAGGAATTGGCAAAGTATTTTATATTGGATGCAAATGAAAACACAACATATCAGAATCTGTTAGTTGCCATTAAAGCATTACATAAAAATTTATAGCATTAAACACCTGTTAGAAAAGAGAGAAGGTCTAAAAGCAATGACATCAACTTCTTTTTCTTTTCTTTTTTTTTTTGAGACACGGTCTTACTCTGTTGCCCAGGCTCAAGTACAGTGGTTTGATCACTACAGCCTCAACCTCCCGGGCACAAGCCATCCCCACCTTATCCTCCCGAGTAGCTGGGACTACAGGTGTGCCCTGCTAATTGTTTTTAGTAGAGATGGGGGTCTCATTATGTTGCCCAGACTGGTCTCAAACTCCTGGGCTCAAGCAATCTTCCTGCCTCGGCCTCCCAAAGCACTGGGATTTCGGGCATGAGCCACCACACCTGACCAACTTCATTTTAAGAAACTAGAAAAAGAAGAGCAAATTAAAACCAAAGCAAGCAGAAGAAAAAAAAAATAGAGATGAGAGCAGGAATCAGTGAAGTAGAAAACAGTTTAACAGTAGCGAACATTAACCCTGAATCTAGTTCTTTTGAGAAAATTAATAAAATTATTAAACCTCTAGCCAGCTGATCGGGATGAAAGGAGAGAAGACAAACATTACTAATATCATAAATGAAAGAGGTGACATCATTACAGATTCTTCAGATATTAAAAAAGATAAGGGAGACTGGGTGTGGTGGCTCACACCTGTAATCCCAGCACTTTGGGAAGCCAAGGTGGGCAGATCACTTGAGGCAAGGAGTTCAAGACCAGCCTGGCCAACATGGTGAAACGCCATCTTTAGTAAAAACACAAACATTAGCTGGCATGGTGGCACGAGCCTGTAATCCCAGCTACTTGGGAGGCTGAGGCATGAGAATCACTTGAATCCAGGAGGTGGAGGTTGCAATGAGCTGAGATGGCACCACTATACTCCAGCCTGGCCAATAGAGCAAGACTCTGTTTCAAAAAAAAAAAAAAAACAACGATAAGGGAGCATTATGAATAGCTTTATGGCAATAAATTTAACAATTTAGATGGAATATGGTTGGTAATTTTATAAATTCCAACAATAATATATATAATATGTAAGTATATATTACATATACATAAAACAGGAAAATATGTAAAATACATATGCACTCTGTGTGTATGTGTGTGTGTAATGACTGGGTAGGTTTTATGCCAGGGTACAAGATTGGTTCACCTTACAAAAATCAGGCAGTGTAAGTAAATGGATGGTAAATGGTGGTAACTAGGTTTCTCAACATCTGAAGGGAGCTAAGCAAGGGAGAAGACTGAAATGAACCCGATGGAATTAGATTAGAATTAGAGGTATCAGTATGAACTCCTGCTGAGCTTAATATAGATACAGATATATGGATAGCTACAGAAACAATTATAGATATGTTGTATTAGCCTCTTCTCACACTACTAATAAAGACATATCTGAGACTGGGTAATTTATAAAGGAAAGAGGTTTAATTGACTCACAGTTCCACATGGCTTGGATGGCGTCACAATCATGGCAGAAGGAGAACTGATTTTCAAAAGTGCAAAAGGCAATTCAGTTTCAACAAACGGTGCTGGAACAATTGGATTTCAATTGGATATCACACTCTATATAAAAATTACTACAAAATATATTGTTGACCTAAAAGTAAAATAGGAAGTCATTCAACTATTAGAAGAAAATGTAGGGGTAAATCTTTGTGATTTGGGGTTAGGCAAAGATTTCTTAGGTATGATACCATAAGCATGGGCAGTGACCTAGTTTCCAAATAAAGTCACACAGGTATGGAAGTTAAGACTTCAGCATATCTTTGGAGAGAACACAATTCAACCCACAACTATAATGGTTTCCAATTAGGACTGCTTTCATGTTTAATACAGAGAAGCTGAGAATTTCTATATGCACTTAGTGCTTTTCACATAGTACATAAGAAATGCATCTTCCACATTTATGTTTACTCTTCAAATGTGTTGGTGTTGTCATTAATAAAACACAAGTTCTCCTGAAAATATTATAAATTGTAGCTTTGGGCATTTATTCAGTTTGTGGATAGTACAATAACTGCTATTATGTATGTCCCTGGGTTTTGTTTGTTTGTTTGTTTTCTACTTTCAACAGAAATAGGGAGTCTCTCACCGATTTCCCGCCTCACTTTGTCACTTGGGCATTAAAATAATTTTACCCGGGCCCTTTGTCTTACAAGGTCTGTTGCCAAAACAGCTTCTTCAGCTTCTGCTGCTGTTTCCATAAAGATTTGACATGAGTTCTTGCAAGTGATCTAGGGGATGAGTGTGTCCTCTCTCTTCTGTTTACCTAGTACCCACAGAAACTCCTTTCATCTCTAGTCCAAACTCCCATCTGGATTCCTTACTATAAATGAATTCATCCCAAGGAAGAAATCAAGGGGGAGTGTAGAACTTGGGTTACAAGGATATTTGTTATAACATTCTTTATTATGCTGAAAAATTAGACCCAGCCTAAATATTTACAAAGGGAACTTGTTAATTAAATAGTCATATCACAGGATACTTTGGAGCTATCAAGAATTATTTAGAACTATATTTTTAAAATATTTACCTGATTTGGAAGTTCAATGTATAAAATAAATAAAAAACAAAGCAGCTCTGATGTGTGGGGAGTCTAGAGCCCCATCTACACACTCCCGCTCTGGGAGGGACCTCTTCTAAACCTCTAGAATTTTATGGAGCACAGTTTAAAACCAGCACTGTAGTGAAATATTTAATATTGTAAACATATGTTGATGTTTTATTAAGTTAAAGTTATCAATATGTCCAGTATGCTTTAATTTTTATGAAAAGAAATTTTAAACATTGTATACAGAAATCTATCTCTGTATTGGGAAAAGATGGGAATATGTGCATAAAAATGCTGGGTGTTGGGATTATGGGTGATTTTCGTTTCCTATTTTGTCTTTAGTTTTTAAAAGTTTATACATGTACTTCTGTGGACATAAAGAAAGTGAGACATTTCTTCATATTGAAGAGGCAGAGAGAACCATTGCTTTATAGGAAACTACGGTTTGTAAAGACGGCAGTCTCATTACTCAATCCCTTGAGAGAGGAATTATCTTGAAAATGTAATAAAAATATTAGTAACAGATTTACTAGTGTCAGTGGTCTTGTGTGTTAAGTATATTAGGATAAGCCACATTTGTAACAGCTAAGGGAGAAAACATAGCTTAATGTCAGTGTTACACAGTGAACTTTGTAGAGCAGTGATTCTCAATTCTGAGATGTTATAAGAGGAATGTCAGAATTCCTAAAACACTCATCCTCCAACCTTTCAAATTCGGTGCTGTGGTGAGCCATCGTTACTGATAAGATTATATCCCACTTGTGATTTCTTTGTTTTGGATCAAGAAAAGCTTTTGTAAAAGCAAGTGTAAAATGGCATGCATATCATTCATTTCCTCATAAAATCAGAGGTCCTTTTATCTATGGTGGTTTGAAAGTCTAGGGTATTCAGATTTGATAGCAGAAAGTGTGGTTTTTTGGTGATGAAATGAGTAGATTGCTCATTCTGATTGAGGAATTGTTAATGTTTGACACCAGAACCAGAGCACTTGTGAAAAGAAATCTCTTTGGTACAAAACCAAAAATTGAATTACAGCATTTGTTTTAACTATAGCCAATAAAAGTATTTTTAATGAAAAAGAATTTCCTCAGAAGAAAATGCTTTCTATGAATGCAGAAGGTGTTATATAGAAGATTTCATCGTAATAATATTGGTTATGATCAGTTTTTTTAGTTTTATCTTTACCTGTATTTTATATTCATATAGCCTCTAAATTTTACATATTATCCATAATACATTTCTTATATAATTAAAAAAATTCTAAGTAGAAAACACGAAATATGCTCAATCTTTATTCCATTAGAGTTCTACTTGGAAAGTGTTAATATATAAGGTTTTTATTTCTCCATAAGAAATAGACCTATACAGTCAGGCACAGTGGCTCATGCCTGTAATCCCAGTGCTTTGGGAGGCCGAGGCTTGAGGATTGCTTGAGGCCAGGAGTTTGAGACCAACCTGGGCAACACAGCAAGACCTGGTCTCTACAAAAAAAGTCTTAAAAAATTTAGCTGGGTGTGGTGGCATGTACCTGTGGTCCTACCTACCTAGGAGGCTAAGGTGGGAGGATTCCCTTCAGCCCAGGAGTTTGAGGTTACAGTGATCTATGATTGTGCCACTGCACTCCAGCCTGAGTGAGAGAGTGAGACATTGTCTCCAAAAAAAAAAAAAAAAAAAAAAAAAGAGAAACAGAGCTATGTCAAGTTAATTCAAGGAGATTGTACACATTTTTAGAGCACATGAGAACTAAGTTTATACTTTTCTGATTTCCTGAGTTTCCTTGATGATTTTTTGGTAAATCCTTGTCTGTTTAGCTTTGTGGCATATGTATGACCGTGGTTGGGCTTCTTTGCACTCAACCAGTGAATGCATACCAACCGTAACACCTGAAAGTAGGATCATGAGTCAATACTCTGTGATTTGGGGTTAGTATAGTTTTGGTTGTTTTTCCTTCTCCTGAGATTTCAGAAATAAAAGATTCCTATTCCTGTGATTTTTTTGGCACACAGTGAGAAATCTTTAATACATAAGATAAGTCATCATTAACTTGTCGAATCACTTTTTCTTGCTGCAGAATGATATTTTTATGAATGCCTTAGGTTTTTTCAATTAAAAAATGCAACCGAACTGCAAATATACTATGATTTAAAGTGGTAATAGCAATTTAAATTTTGAGTAGTACTCTTTTTTTAAATCATAGAGTGCTCTATGTTTATTCAAAAAAGTGAAATATTATGACAGTATTTTATATTTTAATTTTACATTTAAATAAAATTCTCAAGCTCAGACTGAAAAGTAAACGCTGTATGTTGGAGCTTGTCTCAACGACACTTAAAAGCTAAGACTTTCTACTTTTTCAGAAGTACATTTATATCTTTTGGCAAATGTGTAGAAAGCAGCCTGTCCTAACAAATTTTGTTCACCTATTCTCACTTCAGTTTATAGATTTGTAAACATTTAATCATAATATATTTTATATAAAATATTTATGGGAAAAATGCCCACCCTTGATTAAGAGGACTTTTTTTCTACTCTTATTTTTATTATTTTTACCAGTATATTCTGAAGTAGAGAAATGTGAAATGAGATTAAGGTTTACATTCCTAGCAAACAGAATCATGCATTGCCCCATTTTATAAGTCATGAGATCATTTTGTAGAGTCCAGTTTATTGTTTACCTTTGTTAAATGACATTAATATCTCTTCCATAAGCATGGATTTGATGGTTTGGATGGTGTTTAGTGAGGTGAGGATACTTGTTTAAGTATTTTGAGGATCTCCTCCTTTTCTGGCAGTTCTTTCTACTTGGTTTTCTGAAGTGAATATAGTCTTAAAAGAAAGTATAAGGTACTAGTAGTCAGATATTCATGATCACAAATGAAAGTGGTGGAGAAAGCTTTTAAGAAATATTCACAAAGGTGATAATTTTCCAGATTGTCAGTGAGGAAATGAAAGTCTCTAATAAGCTGTTATATTAATTGTGAGCTACATTTCTCAGTCAGCAGCAACTAATAGTCAATCTATAATAGCTCCAGCAGAGGGAATGAAAGTAATTTAGAAAAAAATTTACTATTTGATTTGTCAAAGTGTGTCCAGGAAGTAAGAGAGCCTAACTAAGGGGCTGTTGTGCATTTAAGCTCTTCGGTAAAAGTGGTGATATACTAAGCTATGTTTTGTTTTTTGTTTTTGTTTTTGAGACGGAGTCTCGCTCTGTCGCCCAGGCTGAAGTGCAGTGGCGCGATCTCGGCTCACTGCAAGCTCCGCCTCCCGGGTTTACGCCATTCTCCTGCCTCAGCCTCCCAAGTAGCTGGGACTACAGGCGCCTGCCATCTCGCCCGGCTAGTTTTTTTTTTTTTTTTGTATTTTTTAATAGAGACGGGGTTTCACCATGTAGGCCAGGATGGTCTCGATCTCCTGACCTCGTGATCCACCCGTCTCGGCCTCCCAAAGTGCTGGGATTACAGGCTTGAGCCACCGCGCCCGGCCCTAAGCTATGTTTAAGAAGGTAATTTGAGATTTTATATTACATGCTAGTGAATCATTTTTGGATTTTGTACCAGAACTGAGCTCTTTGGTCCCTGCCTGTCTGTGGTTTGTGTTGCAAGGTCCAGAGGCTTAAAACAAAGAACACCATGGGAAATTCTCCATGAGTCATTCTGTCAGCTGTAGCTTCTGTTTTAGAGTCCTTCGGATATAACTAGTGTTTTAATGTCAGCTCTCCTAGCCACTTTTCATGCTTTGGTTCTATATGCTAATAAAAAAATATGTCATTATGGCTATTGTATTGTAGATAATGTTCAGACTTTTTTCCCCCCCCCCAATTCCACAATTTTTAGTTCTTTTAATGGCTCTAAGCTAGACCAGTTATAAATTGTAGGTGGTGAAAGGGTTTATGACTGTTTATTTTGTTGTTGCTGCGAGGTAAGCGGGTGGTCATTTAATACTTTTGGTTCTGTGAATCTTACTATCCAGAGAACTAAAGATTGAATTGGCAGTTCGGCTGGAGTCAGCACTATGTGCTAAATCCCTGTACTTAAGGGCTCTTATGTATTGCAGACAAATGTCCTCTTAGCTATTTTGTTATTTTGTGAAAAATAATAATAATAGAGCAAGGCAGTTCAGATTCATATTAGTTTCAAATTTTAAGCACTATGTTTTAAGCCGTTCTAATTGTTTTGTAGAAACAGGTAAATTAAAAACTTAATTTAAATCCAGCCCACAGGATGCCTTAATCACCTTTGATATTTTAAAGGAGATGAGGAAATAATGGACTTTTTTGCTAATGAGTGGCAGGTATGGTCAACACAATTTCACGACGTTTGAAAACACTTTTTCCTACTTTTCAGGAAAATTTAAAGTGCAGATTGCAACCCGATCTTTTTCTTACAGTGTAGCATCTGAGGAGTTTAAGTTTTGGCATGAATTTTCTATGATACAACTTGGTAAATTAAATCTGTGGTTTCATCACTGGCTTTGAATTATACATTTCTATGCATTTTACTTAGCTAAAAACTTATTTGAATATTTAGTCTTTAAATTTATTTTTTCTTTTCTACTTAATTTGAATACATATCACTAACATTCAGATGTTATTTTTGTTCTTCTTAATAGTAAATACATAAGTGGTTACTGCTTGCTAGGCAGTGCTTCTTATTTTCCAATTTAATCCCAAAACAAATTTGTGAGGTGTAGGTATAGGTATTAGTAATTATGTTTTAGAGGAGATGCTTAAAGAGGTTAAGCAACTTGTTCAAGTTCAAACACCTATTAAATTGTGAAACTAGAATATTAACCCAGTTACGTTTGTTACTGAGGAGTCTGTTGCCCCCCAAGGCCTTGAAATTTTAGGGAATTTTCATTTATAACAATCAATAATACTATTCCCATCCCACCCTGTCCATTTCTGATTTGCAATAGTATAGTTTCTGCACTGATATTTACATCATCTTATGATGGTTGAACTTTAAAATTACCTTAATTGTTGTCTAATTTGCAGAGTTCTTTGTCTAGTAACTCTTCTCACTGGAGTGGGTTCCAATAAAATGGTGCTGTATTTCACTCATTTCAAGTTACTATGTTTTTTCTCCTCATTTTAACATCACTAAAATCAGAGTGTATCTACTAATGGAATTCTTAATGATTCTAAATTTAATAGGTAACATTGTTTGACTGCTAATAAAATCTTAACCACTATCCAATGTAAGAAAAATTTGTTTAACCATCTCCCCTTCATTTCAACCATTCCTTATTAAGAAGAACCAACTAGAGTCTCAAATGCTCCTTTATAACTAAACCCAGGGAAGACATATCTAATACCCTAGAGGAGAGAGAAAAGGGTATGAATTCAGGTTTGAGTGTGATATCAGCATTTCTTCTCATATGGTTTCAGAACACTTCACACTCAAGTATTGTCAAAAGGCTCTTTATGCACTGAAATCAATAAAAGAAAAAAGATTTCTAGTAGGCTATTTATTATAAGCAAATATGTGACAACATAAAACTTTCTGGTCCTTTGCAATTTTTTAAGTCCAGAAGAAATTCTTTTTAACAATATTAAAGGACTATTCCAGTTATAAAATTGTGTGTTTGTGTATGCTCGTTAGAATAATTAAACTTGGTTAAGATGTAAATCCTACTCTAGTATACATTATTTATTGGGTAAGGGTTATTTAACTACCAAATCACATTTCCCTCTACACTGTAATAACACATTGGGAAGGACCACCTAGGGCTTTAAAATTAGAACTCAGAATTTAACAAGAAAAAGGCATTCTGAGTTGAGAGAATAAATGTATTCTGAACATTTAAGGCCTTTGGTTAAGATTTCTAAAATGTAGCTGTGCTTAATATACAAAATCAAAAGCAAAGGCAGGCCAGGAGCGGTGGCTCACACCTGTAATCCCAGCACTTTGGGAGGCCGAGGCAGGCGGATCACTTGAGGTCAGGAGTTCGAGACCAGCCTGGCCAACATGGCGAAACCCCGTCTCTACTAAAAATACAAAAATTAGCCAGGCATGGTGGTGCGCAGCTGTAATCCCAGCTACTCAGGAGACTGAGGCAGGAGAATTGTTTGAACCCAGGAGGCGGAGGTTGCAGTGAGCTGAGATCTTACCACTGCACTCCAGCCTGGGTGACGAAGTGAGACTTCATCGAAAAAAGAAAAGAAAAGAGGAGAGGAGGGGAGGGGAGGGGGCAGCTAGCCACCATATCCCAGTGACTCAGAGACTCAAATTCCTGATAATTCTTTGCTTTATTAATCATGGTTCTTCATTTTGGAATTTGACTTTTTCTGCTATCGATTAATAGAAAAATATACACACACACACATACAAGTAAACACAGTATATTCATTGTTGACCAAATGTCCAAGTTATCAATATGATATTTTCAAAAACCAGGCACAGTTTCATTAGGCACCTGTAACATTATGTCATAATCACATACAGCTGTTCTACATAAATATCTAACCAAAAGATACTGTCATTATTTCATGGTTAGACTACACAGTAGACAGGGACTTAAAAATATAGGAGTTTTGTTCACTAGAATTTATTTCATCAGACTAATGGTTGAACTGATTTATTGTTTAGAACCTGGCCCCTTTTTAGCTTTCAGACCTGTCTTTCTGTAGCAGTTATAGTATTGATTATCTACTCTTCCTTCCCTTCTGGGACAGCCCTTTCTCTTTTCTAACTCATCTTCTTAATCTCCTTTATTGGCTCCCACCTCCATTCTCAATTATGCAGATGCTAGTTTCTCCCCCAAATTTGAGCCTCGGCATTTTTTTCAGATTTCCTTGTTTTAAATTTCAGTGACCATCAGTAGGTTGATGACTCAAATCTGCAACGTTAGCCCCAGGCTTTCTTTGAGGTTCTAGCTTTCTATTTCCAGCTCTCTGACTACATCTGTCTCAATATTCAGCATATGGTAGGGATTTTGCAAAACTATAGGATTATCTTGGTGATTTTCCTAGCTGAAGCAGAGAGAACTAATGAAATAGCCAAGAAGGTTCTTGACATTGTTACTTATGCATATCAGCATATATGTACACACATATGTACATATGTATTTATTTGCTTTAGCAGATACTTTAAAGTAGAATTCAATGATTAGAGAAAAAATTATGATTTTAATATTATTTGAGAAGTTCTTAATCTATACTTTATTGAATGTAGTAAGTAGATTATGATAAGCAAGTTAGACTGTGGCTGTAGTCCTTGTTCATTTTCTCATTCCATTTTTGTCCTCTTTTTTCCTCTCCTTTTTCGTTACCTTGTAAGAGAAAATAGCTCAGGAAACTGGTTTACAATCAGTAGTCTGGGAACTTCCGGGATTCTTTACCAGCATCCCCCTGAATGTTGCATTCCCTGACGCAAGCAGCATTGTTTTAGGGTAGGAGTTTTTATAATGGCTGTGAGGTCGAGTGGCTAAGGTTGATAAACGACAGTTGTTATCCTTTGCAGAAACTCAGTTGGAATCCTTTTCTGTCAACTTGTATGTTCATCTGTAAATTAAGAAACATGTTCCCATTCCCTTCCTCTCCCACCTCAACAGTTAAATGGACAGACTGCTTAGGAACTCCTATTTCTGAAGATTTCGTGGTCTTCTGTAAAGTCAGTTTGTTCTCTAGAGCAGTGTCATCTTGTCCCAGAACCCCCTTTACTTATTATCACTACTTCTTTGTGAGTTAACATGCTATCACTGATTAGGAAAGGTCTTAGATTCTTTGTCTTTTTCTATGGATAAGTTTTGGTTTAAATAGGTGTCGAAGGGAATTGTAAGTCAGCTTGTGTTTTAGAGGTTTTGTTTCTACCTCCATGCCAGATGAACTGTAGTCATTGAAGTATCATTGTATTATGTTTATTTCTTAACTGTCTTTACTAATAGGCTTTTTAAAAACCCTGGTTTTACTGATGTTCTTAATAAAGTACTGTTCCTATTACTAATCTTTACATAAAATGCATAGGTTGAAATAATTTAAAAGATAGAAATGGAAACGTGGGATGATATTTGAGAAGACTTAGATTAGCATTTATATATAGCATCAAATGCTTATCGAGAAGCTTCCATCAGTATTCATTTAAAAGAGAGACAACCAGGAGGAAAAGCTGTAGTTCTTTCAGCTTATAGGACCCCCCAGAAAAACAAAACAGGAAAGTACCCTTTGTTTTCTACTTTTGGAAGGTATTTTTTGTAACCGATAGTACTTTAATGTTAATTTTTTTCTAGATATCTGTTATTAAATCAAAACCTAATAATTGAGGATCATGATGACATAGATCAATAGTGCAGTAATCAACACCCAGATATTTTGGGAAGTAGTGTGAAGTGATGGGAAGGAAGGAACTTTCCCTTCTAGGAAAACAGTGAGAATAATATTTTAACGACAAAATATTTATTTTTGTCTTGATCTTTAAAAATCTATAAAATGGAAAGAATATCTCTTCATAGAGATTTCTTTTTTCAAGATTAAATGAGATAATACATGTGAAAATAATTCATAGCGTTTAGTAAGCCCTTTATAAATTTAGCAATTGCTGTTATTGGGATTTTTAAAAAGAAAAGCTATATTCTAGGACAGCTGGTAGTAAATGCACTGGCAGTTTAAGATTTAACAAAGTAGTTAAGATACTTAAACATGGTGTTCAACTTCTTTTTCCTGCAGTTTATTGATTCTTGCTATTGGAAAGTTACCATAAGATTTAAATCTCTTATTCAGGTTCAGTAGGATGAATAAATTTAGTAACAAAATCTTATAAGTAAATTAACTCCATCTATCCTTATTTTTTCTTTGTTTCAGGTTTCCCCTCAAAAAACCTATAAGGTAAGTTTGCTCAATTGCACTTCATACTCAAGTTTAGGTTATATTTTAATTATAAACATCCCTTTGAAATTATGGTGGATTTTTGTGGTTTTTAAGAATGTGTATTCAAGTAATTCAAAATTTCAAAATGTTTTACAAATTTAAAATATAAAAGATGTTACTTTTTCTGGAAGACAGCATTGTTTTGATAATACTTCTAATGTAAGCATTTAAAAAATTTGTTCAAAATGATATTTAAGGTCACTCTGAAGAGACTTAATTTTAAAATCTATTTGTGACTGTTTTGAATTATGAGTAGCTTGGGAGGTGAAAATGGAATGCTAATTTTTGATGTATTTTATCACTTGTGTGACTGTAATTGCCTTTAGTTAATGAACTTTGGCACTAGTTTAGTCTTAATTACTTTATTTTTTATTTTATTTTATTTTTTTTGAGACGGGTTCCTGCTGCATGGCCCAGGCTGGAGCGCAGTGGCGCGATCTCGGCTGACTGCAAGCTCCGCCTCCCGGGTTCCCGCCATTCTCCTGCCTCAGCCTCCCGAGTGGCTGGGACTACAGCCGCCCGCCACCACGCCCAGCTAATTTTTTTGTATTTTTACTAAAGACGGGGTTTCACTGTGTTAGCCAGGTTGGTCTTGATCTCCTGACCTCGTGATCTGCCCGCCTTGGCCTCCCAAAGTGCTGGGATTACAGGCTTGAGCCACCGCGCCCGGCCTAGTCTTAATTACTTTAAGACAGTGAAGAAAAAATTCCAAAATGTTCAAATATATCTATGCCTGTATCCATGTCTATATATTTATTCACTTCCAGGTGTTAAATGCCTCTTCCTCAGTATTTTTGCTTTCAGCATTTCTTCTGTTATCTTAATTATCATAAATATAAAATGTAGGTAGCATGTCATTCCTAATTATTATATTTTATCATTTTTAGTGTCGGCATAGTCCAGGATCCAATGCTAATTAACCTTGGCATTTCAGTGAATATGTGTATGTGTACATGTGTGTTACTGTTATGGTCTTGTCACCCAGTCATTATCTGGTCAGTGTAATTGGCTAAACCATAGAAATAATAATAATAATAATAATAATAATAATGTCATTTATGCTTAAAGTGGTTGGCTAAGACTTCTGTGGCTAGAACTACCTAGGCAGGCTTAAAATGAGGCTTGCCTAAGGCTTGCTTTTTAAATTTTAAACCGTTCTCATGCATGCTGTATTTATGCAGTGATTTTGAACTTGACATTTCATATGTAGAGTTGGAGAATGTGTTTAATTCCTTTTAGGCACTGTGTCTTTTTTTTTTTTTTTTTTTTGTCTGTTAAATGGAAATAATAGTATTGACCTGTGAAAACCATACAAAAAAATTGTAAGCAGTTCCTTCTAAGAATAAAAGAGACTTTAATGCTGAATACTATTTTTAATTATCTTAAGCACTTAAAATCAAGTAAATAGACTGTGTTTCACCAAAACTTATTGAAAAATGTAATTAGAGAGGCTTATGGTGCTGTGTAAAGTAAACTGATTTCCTGGTTTCTCTTGTAAGATCCACTTTTGGAATTTTAAATTTTTTATTCTAATGATTTTCTTGCACTAAGCTTTTGATTACTTTGCTTTAATTTAGGCATGGAAGTATTTTGAACCGAGAGTCACCAACAGATAAGAAGCAGAAAGTTGAGCGCATTGCATCACATGATTTTGACCCCACAGGTAAAACACTATTCATTCTTGCAAAGAATATTGAGAGTAGTGAAGTTCAGAATAATAGAGCTTAAGCTACCCGAAACACTCAGAAGTAGTTGTTCAATCTGTTTTAGGACTCTCACATTCCTCCAATTATATCATAATAACACCTTTGCATTTAGCAGGAATGCAAGCATTTTTAACTTCCAACACTGTACATTCCACTACAGAAGTATCATTGTAGAGTATATTATATCTTTAAATAGTGATAGTAATAGAAATGATTATATAATAATTGGAGATTTGGTCAAATCAAGGACTCAGTATTAAGTTGAATCTTGGTATAAGCAGTAGTATGTCATAAAACCAAGGCTCTAGCAACTCTACACTTCTGTAGTCATCTAAAAATTCAATTGTGATTATGGTGAATTGGAGTTTTAGATAAATCAGTTTCACAAATTAATGATTGTCTCATTTTAGAGTAAACAAATGAATAGAAATCCCTTTCTCTTCAGGTAAAAAGTATTCTGAACGTAAAGAACTGTCTTTCAACCTAAGCAATGTTTCCTAGGGTTGTCACGTTAACAGACTTTCAGACTGATCTCCTTTTATAACATACAGGCTTTTGCTTTCTCCTTGTAAACTTACTCAGTATTTGATTCATAGAAAGTGCTTGGTAGTCTTGCTTTTGTCATTTGAAACTGACATATATTTTTTGTGCACATACTATTCAGTTGCATGTCCCTTTGACAAGAGACGAAGTAAATCCTGCAATCTCAGATACATAAAAATAATGTATCTATTTTTAGGTATTTTTACTTAGAAATATAATTTTAAATATAGAGAATAGTATGTTTTATGTATCTAAGACATTTCATACTTTATTAGTATAAACTCCTTTATTTTGAAAAAATATTATAAGTATTATCTAGGAAGCACATAGCTAATCATTTTCTGCATTTCGGGGAGTAGGTAAAATGAAATTCCAGTCATCAATTTAGGAGGCTTTGGTGGTAGGAATATGTATTATGTCACTTTCGGATCTCCATGAAGAGAGAATTTTCCATTCTGATGCCTAATTTTGTAGTCATGGGGCTCAGAGGCTTTCATTTACATGATTAGATATTGTCTTGCCAATAAGGTCAAAAGTTTCTGCCCTATGTTCACAAAAATATAATCTTGTTAGGTTTATTTTGTATCTATGTCTGTGCTGTGCCCATCTCCAAAGACAGATTTAAACAAAGGTGTATGCAGTGCTTCATAATAAGATCATTATAGCTTTTAGTGCTTTTGTCATCCCTACAATTATCAGGTGATATATTTTGTATACTATTCATGTGTTGTTTTGTTTGAACATATTTTTATTGCACTGTCTTTTCTTCGATAAATCTTTAAAATATGTCATTACCTGTGCTGTTTGTGACTATTCTAAGTGCTGTCATCTGTGATATTCATACTTTGTGTTTGCACGATTTAACTTGATCATGATTCATTCTTTTTTCCCCATGAATTTTTCCCCTTACATTGGTCTCCATATTTTCTATATCTCTCTCCTTTTCTCCCGCTCTTGTGCAGATAGCTCCTCCAAGAAGACAAAGTCTAGTTCAGAGGAGAGTAGATCCGAGATATATGGTAAGCTAATGTAGCTAATTCAGACTTGCCCTTTGGAGCTTGCTTCATGGTGTTCCTTTTCTGTTCTTTTTTTTTTCTTTCTTTTTTAAAAAATAACTGCAGCCTTTCTTGTGTCTGCTGTGCATGGCATGATCTACCGCAGGGAAAGGGAGCCTGGGGTTTTTAACGTGCCTGTGATGTGGAAGCTTAAGGTTGCTAGAAACTAACATTGTAGATTAAGAGTAGGCCACATTGCCCATCTTCTCCCGTCTTGTTTATGGTAGGAAGGTGATTAATATGTTTGGGTCAGGTTCCTCCAAATAACACGAATGGGCGTTGAATTCTTGTCATCTTCTTCCCACGTCTCATTTGCAGAGTTTGGATTATGAAGAATTTGAGGAATTAAGTCTTTTCCTCTAAGTATAATACTGGCGTAATTTAGATATATTAGCAGTTCTTTGGAATTTTTATTTCATTTTTTGTTTGTTTAGTTTTAATTGCCTCGTCATGTGGAAAAGTCATTCTTGTATAATTTATCCACGATGGCAAAAATACGTAAGTATTTTATTTTCATAGCTTGAAGAATTTGTGCCTTTGAGAAGTTTCTCTGAAGCTTAATTGGAATGGGAAAATTTCAAAATGGTACCTTTTAAAAATAATCTTAACGAAGAGCAAGTTTAACCTGAGTGGTCAACTTTTGCAGCAGATGATTGAAATGCTAATATTTATAGACTGTGTCCTGTCTTCCAAAGATACGATAAACCGTGTTTGTGAAGTTCACACCTATTTTCCCTTTTCCTTTGCAGTTTTACCTGCCTTCTTTCCTTCTTTTGGGATCTGATTAGGGTTTTGTTTTGGAGTTTTTTGGGTTTTTGTTTTTTGAGAAAAGTGAATAGGAGAGGAATGACCTGGAGCTAAGACTTTAAAAATAATTCTGAAAGACTGATAAATTATTTCTTTTTTTAGGAAGATTCCAAATTTGGCCTCAAAGGGAAATCAGGTCATCTTTAATAGAGCCACAAGTCTATAGAGTAGAAGTTCCCCCAGGTGCAGATGTTTCCTAGCTTGATATATAGGAGAGGAAAAAAAAATACAGGAATTGCCCTCCCCCTTTTAAGACATTTGACAGTTCACAGCTGCTGGCACTTGAGCCCATAATAACAGATACTTTTTAGTATTATGAAAGCTCAGTATTTGGTTCAAAACCAGTTAATGCTGCTATGTTAAGACGTATACACATGTTTCTTTACTTGGGTTTTTGTGACCAGTGTTTTTTCTGTGTATAGCTTTTACAGTAGTTCAGCAGTAAACGTATACTATGCCTTGTGGCACATCAAGTTTACGCTTTTTCTTCCTTCCAGAGTATTTTGGCTACTGATAAGTAAGAAATACCTAATTCCTCGAGACTCTATCTTTCTGTTCTGTATAAAGAGCTTTCTATAGTTTATCCTCTCCTTAGGAACATGAACTTTATCTTTATAGCTCTGTTCTTTTTCAGTAGCCTTTGCAGTGTTCTAGTTCATCTTCCTCTCCATTTTCCTATATCTGCGATGTGTAGTTAGAAGTTTGTTGTGTGCTTTGGATGAAGACTAACAATTTAGGAACCTCTGACTAGAAATATTATACTAGTATTTTTCTCAGCAGTGATAGAAATATTATTACTAGTTCAGACATGCCATTGACTTGGTAGTGATAGAAACATTTTAAGTGGTAATCGGAAAGTAAGGTGTGGCATCTCTGTGTGTGTGTTTTTTGAGAACCCTTGAAATACCTTTTTTGGAAGGAACTGAGTCCACAAGTCCTCAAAAAGTACTCGTTGGAGGGATGAGTTGATTAGAACAGAATTAGTATGCTAACATAAATCTCTTTGACATTACAAATATTTTATAACCTGTGTGAATAGACTTCTTTAGATTACATACAGTTAACATAGATGAAAAAGTCTCTCTGGGAATTAAAAGCTTGAAACTACTGAGTAGAATCATAGCAACTGGTGACATTCTACTTTAGTGTAGGGTCTTATAAGCCCACTTCAAACTTCTGAAATTATACATTGTTTTCTCTTGGGGTAAAATTCCTTAGCTGGGTACTTAACAAAAATGCTAGTTACTCACATATTATTTATTTTAAACTTTCTTGGCTTTTTTTTTTTTTGAGACACGATCTCACTGTGTGGCCCAGGATGGAGTATAATGACATGATCATGGCTCACTGCAGCCTCAACGTCCTGGGATTAAGTGATCCTCCTACCTAAGCCTCCAAAGTAGCTGGGACTACAGGTGCACACCACTCTACCCAGCTGTTTTGTTTGTTTGTTTGTTTTTTTAATAGAGATGAGGTTGTTGAAGGAATGATTTGCCCGGGGCGGGGGAGGGAGAAATAGTAGAGACAAAGTCTTGCCATGTTGCCCAGGCTGGGCTCTGTCTCCTGAGCTCAAGCAGTCCTCCCACCTTGACTTGCCAAAATGCTGGGATTACAGGCATGAGCCACCGCACCCGGCTTCTTAGGCATTTTTAGAGCTACTTTGTGAAATAGATTTACTTTGTACATCTTAAAAGGAAACCAAGTGTTTGCTTTGTATTGACTTTTTTTGTTACGTTTCTGCCCAGTGTGGTCAGTCGGTTATTTATTCCATTTCCCCTTATTTTTCCCTTTCTACCTGTTAGAGTCTGTTAAATGTGTATGGATGTGTTTTCTGATCTACAATTTTAATAATACTTAATTTTAATAATACTTTTATGGGTTACTGTAGGAAATGAGAGATTCAGCAAGTGAATTCTGAGTTAGCCCATAGCTGCTGCTTAACTGCTGTCATGGTGTCATGAACAGATTCCTGCTGACAGTATTCGGTGCAAGAAAATAAGTTACTTCTTTTCAAAGCTGTCTTAGTGTGCTCAGGCCACTGTAACAAAATACTATAGACTGTGTGGTTTAAGCAATAGAAACTTATTTTCTCACAGTTCTGGAGGTTAGAAGATCAAGATCAGGATGTCAGTGTGGTCAGGTCAGAGGATTCCCTTGCTGGCTTGCAGATGGCTACCTTCTTGCTGTTTGTCTCACATGGCCTTTCCTCCATTTGTGCCAAAACGCCCTTTCTTTGGTTTCTATGATATTACATCAACCTGGTTCTTTACTCTTTGTAATTATTTTTTCTCTCTTTATTTGATTGTTTTTTCCCTCTTGTCTTGTACATGTAGGCATGACCCAAGTTTCTGTCCCCAATCTTTCTTCCAGTCTCCAGTCTAAGTGTCCCATAAATTCAGAGTGACCAAACTGGAATTCATCATTGTTCTCTACAGCTGGGAATCACTCTTCCTCTTGATTTCCCTGGTTCTTTTAATGACACTGTCATTCTTCCATTCACCTAGTCTTATATTTCCTTAAAGTTATATTTGACTTCTCCATTTTCCCTTTTCCCCTGTGGTCAGCTATGTGCCAGGTCCCCTTGATTCTACCATCATAATATTTTTCTTTTTTTTTTTTTTTTGAGACGGAGTCTCGCTCTGCCGCCCAGGCTGGAGTGCAGTGGCCGGATCTCAGCTCACTGCAAGCTCCGCCTCCCGGGTTCACGCCATTCTCCTGCCTCAGCCTCCCGAGTAGCTGGGACTACAGGCGCCCACCACGTCGCCCAGCTAGTTTTTTGTATTTTTAGTAGAGACGGGGTTTCACCATGTTAGCCAGGATGGTCTCGATCTCCTGACCTCGTGATCCACCCGTCTCGGCCTCCCAAAGTCCTGGGATTACAGGCTTGAGCCACCACGCCCGGCCCATCATAATATTTTTCATCCTTCACTCTTTGGTTTCAACCCCACTGCCTTGTCCATCATTTTATTAGACTATTTTAATAGATTTATAACTTACTTTTATTTCAGTTTTACATTGATTCATTAACTTTTCTCCATTCTATATTCTGCCTTGACTTGTCAGATTAATATTACTAAAGTAAGAATTTGGTCATTCACTTGCTAAGAAAGTACAGGTAGTTGTTAAGATAATGCAACAATTTGTTTCCAATTTATTCTACTCTGATTCTCCTTCAGAGTTTCATTTTCCAAATATGTGTTGGCATTCTTCCTTTGCACATGCCATTTCTGTTGTCTTGAATGATTTACCTCCTATAACTTAGAATCCTACTCATCTTTCAAGGCTCAATTCAAGTACTGCCTTTTCCTAGGATTGCCCAGCTACTTCTGTTGTTTCTGAATGTTGACATCTTGTTTTATATTTAATTACTTGTATTTATGTTTGTCTTTACATCTCCCATAATGCTGAACACATTGGAGGCCCTCATTAAGTGAATTTTTAATGAATGATTGTTGAGATTGACATAGGAAGTATTTTAGTAGAGAAAATTGATAGAATAAGATCTTGACTCATCCTAATTGAATCTTTCTTTCCTTTTGAAAAACTTTAAGATAGAAGGAAATGTAACTTAGAGACATTTTTCTGGTAGTGGTCTGAAAGAATGAAATCAGCATAGTTGGAATGTAAGGCTCCTCTTGCTGGCAAGATTGTGCATTTAGAATCAAGAAGCTTCTTAATCAAAGGATTATCTGAGGTCTTACTCATAAAACATGTATGTCTGGCACCAGTTTAAAATGAGCTGTTTTTATGAGGTTGCACATGGCCCTTCTCCACTCCCTTCCCTGAAGCTAATTCTTAAGAGGTGAAACTTAGAGAAGTTTGGTCATGAAATAAAATAAAAGGTGAAGAAAGACTAATGTGCTTTCACTAAAGTCAATGTAATATGGAAGATTTAACAGGTTATCTTACATGTTTAACACTCCATTTTCATTAATATTGTCCACACTCTGTTTTCATTGTAGGAGTTATGGCCTTCCTTCAGGAATAGTTATAGAATGAAACTTCATTTTTTTTTCAATTTCAAAATATGATCATTGGTAATTATCTACTGAGCAAGAAGGAAGCAGTCTTTTTATATTGGTTTTAAATGCCACATTGTTATAACAGAAAAAATATGTCTTTTGTTATGATAAGGAAATAAAACTTAGAAAAGGATAGTATTTATGTAAATTTGATATAACATCTTTACTTCACTGATGAGATGAAGCATGATATCAGGTTTATCAGCTTCTAGTCAAAATATGATTTCTAAGAGACAGGAAATAAACATTTTTTTGTAACTAGAGGAGTTATTTTGGGGTAGATGGAAAATCAAATTATTATAGTTGGAATTTTGCCAGGGCAGAAGGTTAATTAGTGTTCTTATAGAAATGTTTCTCTACTTTGCATAGTCTTCAAGGCTGTGATTTTTTTTCTAATTAGAAAGTGTTTGAGTATGTTTATTTAAAATTTCCTTCGTGTATAAAATTCAAATTTATTTAATAACTATTTAGTGAGCACCCATTATATGCCAGGCACTATACTAAGGGATAGAGATACAAAGATATAAGTGACTGTACCTGCTTTGTGGTTGCTCACAGTCTAGTACAAAAGAACTGTAATACATTTTGATAAGGGCAGTGATAGAGGTATGCACTCATTTACCATTACACATATACACTTAAAAAAATAGCTGTGAAGAAATACTCATATGGCACCAAGAACAATGGGACTGAAGAAGTATTACTAGGACTAAGTCTTTTGTTTTTTTTTGAAAAACATGTGTTTATTATTACTGTTATTTTTTGTAGAGAAGAGGTCTTGCTATGTTGCCCAGGCTGCACTCAAACTGCTGGCCTCAACCAGTCCTCTTGCCTTGGCGTCCCAAAACATTGGAATTACAGGTGTGATCCACTGTGCCTGCCTGTTAGGATTATGTTTGAAGGAAGTTTAAGTTTCACTGGTTTTACTTTTTGAACACTCTGCCTGTATCTATGCAAAGTGCTGGCATATAGCACATATAAAAGTAATTAGGTGGCCTTACAAAACTCATATTCACAGATACATACATTTGTATGGTAGTTATGATTAATAATCTTTATACCAGACGATAAAGGATTTAGCAACAAAACAAAACCATGGACTATATGAGTTGTAAAAATCAGAAAAAGTAAAAATGATGGAAGCTGGTTTTTGGGATTTTTTAAAAATAAAATTTGAAGATTGCTATTTTGGAATTATGAGTTTACTTTTATCTTTGACTTTCTCTGTAACATACAGGGCCTATTATCTGTACCATTCTTTGATTCTTAAACATTGTCATTTTTTTCTCCATTTGTTTTCAGTATTGTCCTGCCAGGTTTTTATGTTCTTTGAGAACGAAGACTCCAAGTAGTTTTGGGTTCTTCACAGTACCTATGGACTGCAGTGTTAAATAACTACTATGGACAGATGCTCAATGCAAATTTGCTAAAACAAACAAAAGAAGTAGGATTTTTGTGTGTATATGTCAAAAAGGATATTTCAAAGATATGATAATTTAGCCAGTATTGGTGATTTTAGTTTTACAGAGGGTGGAAGTTATCCCTCTGTGGTAGGTTAAAACAGCTTCTGGTCAAAAACAGAATATTTCTCTGAAGAAAAAGGGAAAACATTTCATTTGATTTTGAATGAGAGGGAACATAATAGATTTGAGCATTTAAAGGACTGGATTTCTGAATTTTGAGTGGTAGGATGGCTTCATTTTCAGTTAATTATTACCACAAATCTAAATTTATGCAGATACCACAGATAGGACAGAACAGTTTTGTTAATTTGTATTTTATAGATTTTGAATTGACTGTATGTGTAAGGTATGTTTTGTTTTTATATTGGTCTACTGATTTAAAGTACGTGTTGAAGTACATCAGTCTCACATTAGCACGTAAATATAAAATAATAAATGTGGCTAATATAGTGGATTTGGGGAGAAGAAAAAATTGAGTAGGATGTGTGCATAGTTCTTTTTCCTTTTCCTCTTTATTCTTTGTCCCTCATCTTCTCCTTTAGCTGTAATTAAGAGGGAAGGTTATCAGACTGAGACTGTTATGAATTAGAGAAAACAGGTTTGCTGTATTCTGAAGTAATACTAATAGATTTTCTTGATTCTTATTAATCTGTTAGGACTCTAGGCATATTTATAAAATTGACTGTGCATAGTGCTGTCTTTTTTTCTCTCTGATGACCTCCCTTTCTGAGTTTCCTTTCATCTCTAGACTCGTCTACTTGTCTGAATTTCATTAATTCATAAGCAATTTTTGTAAGTTTCCTTGTGTCCCAGAATATATGCAAGGTTCTGAGATAAGGTTGTGATCAAGATACAGCCCCCACACCTTTGGAGCATAAAATCTAATGAAAGAGTAAAAACAAATACAAATCAGTGTGAGTAAGGGTGATACAATAGGAGTATACAGAAGGTGCAGTGGGAGTCTGTAAGAGGGACACCTAACTTCAGTCTACATATTTAGGAAAAGCTTGTAAGAAGACTGATTCTTTTCTTAAGGATGTCCGGCTATCTCTCATCTTCTAAAGCTAACTACAATAAGAAGCTCTGCCCCTTTAAATTTCCCTTCTCTCTTCCTTACTCATCCAAAACTACTTTCCTTTTTTGTTTGCTAAAAAACAAAACTTAGACAGAAATCATAATTGATCCTCTTTTTTTTTTTTTTTGAGATGGAGTCTCAAAAAAAGTCTCACTGTTATCAATGATCTCGGCTCACTGCATCCTCTGCCTCCTGGGTTCAAGCGATTCTCCTGCTTCAGCCTCCTGAGTAGCCTGGGACTACAGGCGCACACTGCCACGCACAGCTAGTTTTTGTATTTTTAGTAGAGACAGGGTTTCACCATGTTGGCCAGGATGGTCTCGATCTCTTGACCTCGTGATCCGCCCACCTCAGCCTCCCATACACGCCCAGCCAGAATTGATCCTCTTAAGGATCATTTGCATTAATTGATAGGAGTTTATTAACATAAAAGTACTTATAATTGTACTAGTAGCATGGATAGAGGAGAAAATCCAAGGTCAACCTCCCCCCAATCATAATAAGATAATATTTAACATGTGTGAACCCTTAATATTTGTTAGACATTAAGCTAACTACTTTATATATTTTTTATTTAAGTGAAAGGTGCAGACATAGCAAACTCCTTAACTTCAAATACCCTTTTCCCTCATCTTTTGTAGGTGCCCTGTTCTCTGCAGGCAGAGAAGGTCTATTTAAGAAGCCCAGGTTGCTTAGCACTGCAATCACCCATATTAGAAACTTTTAATTCATTCATTTTCAGCTTTTGTGAGGTGGGGTGGGAGAACAGAGAAGCACGAATATTGTATGAAAAAAATGTATTCAGTGTTATAATTGCCTTGATTTTTAAAGTCACAATGTCTAATTTATTTTGAAATTTCAAATAACTGTAAGGGAGGTTGTGAAATATTTGTTTCCAAAAGTAAGCATGGATTTGAAAAGATGCCTGTAAAATGCTGGTGAGTCTAATAATTTTTTTTTTTTTTTTTTGAGATGGAGTCTCACTCTATTGCCCAGGCTAGGCTGGAGTGCAGTGGTGCTATCTCAGCTCACTGCAACCTCCACCTCCTGGGTTCAAGCAGTTTTCCTGCCTCAGCCTCTCGAGTAGCTGGGATTACAGGCGCACGTCACCACGCCAGGCTGATTTTGTTTTGGCATGTTGGTCAGGCTGGTCTCAATCCTGACTTCATTCAGGTGATCCTCCTGTCTCAGCCTCCCAAAGTGCTGAGATTACAGGCATGAGCCACTGCGCCTGGCCTGAATCTCTAATTCTACTCATTACACACTAGAAATTTATAAAGAATGCTATTTTTACTTGATTTATGTATTCATATCCTGTTTTATAGTTGTCCTAATTACTTGAAGGAAGTAACACTGAACAGATAAAAAAGGTTGAATTCTAATAGGTTATCTCCTGCCCTCATTACAATTTATTGTTTTGTGAGAGTGGTGAATATGTGAATTATTTAGTATTTAGAAGTCTCTAGAATTTAGGGGTAACACATTTTTAAATGTTGAAAATCAACTTTATTGAGGTAAAATTTACGTAAAATAAGATGCACTAATTGTAAGTGTATGGTTAGAAGATTTTGACAAATGAATATGCATACTCATGTAAACATTATCTTAATTAAGAAACAGAACATGTCCATCACTGCAGAAAGTTCGTTCATTTCTTTTTGCAGTCATTCCCACTCCTCTTCCCTACTTCTCCCCTAGGCTGTTGCTATTCTGCTTTTTGTTGTTTTAGTTTAGTTTTTCCTTTTCTATATTGGAGTCATGTTGTGTTTACTTTCTTATGTACTGGCTTCTTTTGCTTACCATGATGTTTTTATGATTCAACTGTGTTTGTTGTATGTATGAGTAGTTCTTTTTTTCCATCCTAATACATTGTATGGACATATCACATGTCCATATCCATTCATGTTTATCCATTCATCTGTTGATGGACATTTGAGTTTCTAGTTTTGGGCTCTTATGAATAAAACTGCTGTGAACATTCGTGTATGTCTTTCTGTGGACACAAATTGTTTTTTCTCTTGAGAGTAAAGTTCATGGATCGTATGTAAATATATGCTTGCTTTTATAAGAAATTTCCGAACAGTTTTCCAGAATGTTAGCACATCCCCACCAGCAATGTTATCATGTTGTAAGAGTTCTAGTTGCTCCACCTCTTTGCTACCACTTCTTTTGATTAGCCAGACTAGTTGGTGTATAGTGGTATCTCATTGTGGTTTTAATTTGTATTTTCCTGACGACTGCAGCTGTTAAGCACCTTTACATGTGCTTATTGGCCATTGGTGTATCTTTGTGATGTGTTTATTTAAGTATTTTGCCCCCTTTAACGTTTATCTTCCATTATTGGTTGGAGAGTTGCATATAATCTGGATACAAATTCTTTATCAGATGTCTATATTGTGAATATTTTCTCTGTGTCTTGCCTTTTCATTTGCTTATCAGCGTCTTTAGAATAGCAAATGTTTTACATTTTGTCCAGTTTCCTAGGTTTTTTTTCTTTTACGGTTCATAAACCCACCTTCAGGTCTTTTTTTAATGTTATAAACTATTTTGTTACATGTATTTTATCTGTTTTCTTTTTCTTTCTTTCTTCCTTTTTTGTTTTTTTAATACCCTAAGGTCTTGACGATTTCCTTCTGTGTTACCTTATGAAAAATTTTAGCTTGTGTTTAGGCCCATGATCTGCTTTAATTTTTGTGTAGGGCATGAGTTCAAGGGTTAAGGTTTATGTTAAGCTACAGTAGGCTCATGTACTCATGATGTGTCATTATCAGCAAGAATAGATATGTATATACACTGTGTGTATGTATATATATATAATTGTTATGTGTATATGTTTTCTATGAGCCATTGTACGCACAGTCTATATATATTTTTTATTAACATATCTTTAACATATCGTTTGGTTGGTAAATCAGACTTATTTAAAAGATTGTGGCTCTTTGTATAAAAATCTTTAGAAAAAGTTTTTATTTTCTAATCATCATTATCTTTGTGTTGCTTTACCTGTTTTATATATTGACTTCGGTGAAATGCTTATTAGATCCTGCAAAGCTGAAAATATATGTTGTCTCTGGCTAACACAGAGTTCAAGATCTTCAGATCTGGTCTATGATAAAACAGCCCTGGGTACTAATCAGGGTTCTACTCTGGCAGGACATTTCTGTTCCTCTGGCTGGGGCCCTCTTTCTCTCACCTTGTCTCTCAAATGACAGTTTTCATTTGCTGTTTAGAAGAAACACAGATTCTCCTTTAGGAATCAGGTAAGTATATGAAAGAGATGAAGGAACTGGTTGAGCTCACAGATTCTTTCTTTCCTACTTTTTTCTACCTTTCTGTTTATGTTTTCTATAAGCCAGGGTTTTTCTTCCCCCTGAACTCTTCCTTTCTCTTCCCTTCTTCGGGGAATAGCTTCAGGTACTCTGTAAGCACCTCCTTTCTTTTTACTGTTTTCCTGAGTATATTTTCTTGGGAGTAAGACTGGATTTCTCCAGAATTTTCCTTGAGATACTCCTAGCCACATGTCCTAAGATAGTTGATTTTTCTTGGGTTAAACACCAATTAGGGTACCAAAAACACAGGGCAGTGGGGGGCGGGACAGGGGGAGAATTTTATACTACAGAGAAATAGCATAGATGTGAATGGGCTTTCCTTCTAGCTGTCTCATGTCTAATACTTAATATTTTGCAGTTTTTCATAGCTGTTTTTAATATTGGAGCAATTCTGTTATACTTCGCCAGTGAGAAAACAGTATGTGTGACTCTGGTGTTCTTGTGTTTGCTTTGTTGATGGGGGTTAGTGTTCTTATTTTACTTTGTGGATTTACATGTGCTATTTTGTGTTTCTCCAAATGGAACACAGTTTATTACTAATATATAATTATTGTCTTTTCCTTTCTCTGTTTTCTCTTCCTTCTTTTTTTACGCTGTGGTTCTTGTGCAGGTCTTGTTCAACGTTGCGTAGTCATCCAGAAAGATGACAATGGATTTGGGCTGACGGTCAGTGGAGACAATCCAGTCTTCGTACAGTCTGTCAAAGAAGGCAAGGCATTTCTAAAAACAATTTATCACTCAGTAAACAGAGTAAGAATAGAAAAGCTTAAATAAAGGCAATTCCCTAGAATAGAATAATTACATAGATTGCAGGTCATGTGGACTATTGTGCTAGATTCGTCTGTATGTCAAATATATGTCATAGTTATAGGAAGGAATTTAGTTGATTTTTTTTTTGTGCTTGTTAGAAAATCAGTTTTTATATAGTTTTAGAAATCATGTGACTCCTTGGTCATGATACTTTATTGTCCACACAAAAGTTTCTGAAATTTCAGTTTTCCGTGGCACCAGTGATATTTTGGCAAAGACAGATTAAAGAGATAGCAGATTAAAGAAAATACCATTTCTTTTCCCAAAACAACAATGACAATATTTTCTACTGCTGTTACCATATATTGAATACTTCCTTTATATTGGGTGCTATAATTTTGAGGTAGACAATTTTTTTATCCCCATTTTATAGGTGATATTGAGGCTTAGAGTAAAAAAACATAAAATCAGTCCAAGGTCACACAACTAGTGAGTGGTAGAAGCAGGATTTGAATGTAAAGTCTGACTTCACAGCCCCCGCCTTTTTTTTTTTTTTTTTTTTTTGAGATGAAGTCTCGCTCTGTTGCCAGGCTGGAGTGCAGTGACACAGTCTTGGCTCACTGCAACCTCCGCCTCCCAGGTTCAAGCGATTCTCCTGCCTCAGCCTGCTGAGCAGCTGGGACTACAGGCACGTGCCACCACACCCAGCTAATTTTTGTATTTTTAGTAGAAACGGGGTTTTACCATGTTGGCCAGGATGGTCTCGATCTCTTGACCTTGTGATCTGCCTGCCTCAGCTTCCCAAAGGACAACCCATGTTTTTAACCACTTTGTTATACTGTTCCTCTGTCAGGAAGATGATCAGTAAATGCAAATGAATCACATTTTAAGTAATTAATTTCTCATACAGATGGAGCAGCCATGCGGGCTGGAGTACAGACAGGTGATCGAATCATCAAGGTAAGGAAAAGCCTATTATAGAATTTATGGTAGGATTAAAAAACAACATATATTGGTCATATTCTGCTTTTTGCACTTGCATTTTTATGAAAAGCATCATATTATGTGTGATCTATTGACTGTAAAAACTTGTTTCATTTGTTTTAATATTAATATTATCTTTTACTGAAGGACATAATAAAAGGATTGAAAATAATGGAGGAATGTATGTTCTTGAGTAGGAGAGTAATTCCATGTTGGAAAGGTCATTTCTCTCCAGATTAGTCTGTTATTAAGCAATTCTCATCAAAGTAAGGTTGAGCATTTCTAATCTGAAACCTGAAATGCTCCCAACTCTGCAACTTTTTGAGTACCAAACTGACGCCATAAGTGGAAAATTTCACACGTGACCTCATGTGATGGGTCACAGTCAAAAGCTGGTTTCACCAGGTACAGTAGCTTGAGCCTGTATTACCAGCTACTCAGGAGGCTGAGGTGGGAGGATCGCTTGAGTGCAGGAGTTGAGACTGCAGTGCACTTTGATCATACCTGAGAATAGCCACAGCACTTCGACCTGGGCAATATAGTGAGACCCTGTCTTTAAAAAACAGTAAATAAAACCAGACCAAAACAAAAAACTTGGTTTCAATGCACAAAAGTATTTAACATGTGTAAAACTACCTTCAGGCTATGTGTGTAAGGTGTATATGAAACATAAAAGGCTCATATTTAAACCTGGGTCTCGTCCCCAAGATGTATCATTATGTATATACAAATATTCCAAACTTCAAAAAAATCCAAAACACTTCTTCTGGTACCAGGTATTTCGGATAAGCAATACCTGACCTGTATGCAAATAGAATTGTAATGGTAGATGTCAATTTGATTATTCTACCAGATGAACTTTATAAAGGTGAAAGAATCACTAAAGAAAAAAATATGTTAGATGTATGTGTATGTATGAGAAGAGATGTATATGACTCTAATCTGTATATAGACCTACCAGTGGAACACAACAGAGAGACTAGAAATAGATTTTGAATTCAGATCAGTAGAGAAAGAATGGTTTATGTTTAAGTTCATTTTGTTGCCGAATATGCCCTGTAGAATCATGGTGTGAAAATGAATATTGAATCAAATACATAAATGTTTTAATGTAATGTGATTACTATATTATAATTGGTTACACTGTGTATGATAATTCCTGAAGTCCTTTTATCCACTCTCTCAATTGGATGTATCTGACATACACCCCTTTCGTTTTCTTACAGGTGAATGGAACTCTGGTGACTCACTCAAATCATCTGGAGGTGGTGAAGCTAATCAGATGTAGGTGAATGTTATTCTTAGTTTTAATTGTTTTCTGAAACCCTTAAAGTAAGGATCAGCAAATTTCCTGTAATAGGCCAAATAGTAAATATTTAGGCTGTGTGGACTGTATAGTCTACTGCCGACTCTGTCATTGTATCATGAAAGCAGCCATAGACAATATGTAAATGAATGGGTGTGGCTGTGCTTCAGTAAAACTTTATTTACCAAAAGTCTGTGATCCTGGTTTAGACCCTTGGTTAGAGTTTGCTGATCCCTGCATTGAAGGAAAATCTGAGGTGAAAACTCTTAACTAACTAATAACTATCTTTTGTCAGCTCCATTTATATGGTTGATTATAATATTCCTGTCATTCTTGGTAATATTGAATATATACATTTGAAAGAAATGCATGAGTCACCTGAGAGGAAGGAGGTTGAGAAATCAGACATACGGCCTTGTGAACTGAAATGGAACTTTAAAAATCATCTAGCACAATAACTTTCCCTCAGATAAGTAAATAATTATACAATCCAGAGTAGCGATCTTCTCTTGGAAATCTTCAGGGTTAAGAATTTGTGATCTTCAGGTTTAGGGGTGAGTAGCCCACTTGGACTTAGTTCTCTGTGGACTTAGTTCTCCGTAGAGAACCAGGCTTGAAGCAGTGGGAGTCTGCAGCTAACCTCCCATCACTTGCAGGGTCAAAGGTAGATTCATGTACCTTCAGCTGGCAGTGAGGTATGGTCGAGGCAGGCTTCAGCCACTCACAGGGCCTCAGTTTTCCCATCTGCACAGGGAGAAGGGAAGGTTCAGTGGCCCTGTGAGCTTTGCTGGCAGGTGGTGATGGGGTGGGTCGTCTGAATCTGAGTCAGGTGAAGTCTAGGTGCTACACCTTCCCCAACCTGGGCTTAGGTTTCATTTTGTTGTTACCCTTTAACCGTACCTGCTTTCCAAGAGAGATTTTATATTTTCTTTTTTTTGGGTGCGGGGGAGGGATCAGGGTCTTGTAGAATGCAGTGGTTCAATTATAGCTCACTACAGCCTCCAACTTCTGGGTTTAAGTGATCCTCCCACCTTGTTTTTTGTTTTGTCTTGTTTTGTTTTTGTAGAGACTGGTGTTTGATATGTTCCCTAGGCTGCTGTCAAACTCCTGGGCTCACCTGCCTCAGCCTCCCAAAGCGCTGGGATTACAGGCATGCACCACACTACGCCTGGCCAAGATTTTATATTTTCTAAGTGCTTCACATATTGAATGGAAAATAGCATGACAGTTATAACAGTAGTAAAGAAAGTCACATGAGAGTCCACCACCTAAAATGTAACTTCCTTTTTCTTTGTTCTGGCCTGGTTTGGGCCTTATGTATTTGTTATTGTATCTCTTAAAAAAAAAAAGAGAGCGAGAGAGACAAACTGAATGAAAATTTTTAAAAAAGGAATTAAAAAAAGAATTTATGATCTTCTGCATCAGATTATTCCACAGTAAAGTAGACTAGAAATAAGAGACAGTTGTTTGTGATCAAACAGAATCACTACCATTTTATTTAATTCTATTTCTCTGTATTGGGTGGATGGACATCTTCAGAAGAAATTTAATAAACTAACTTTTTTCTTGGCCTTTGTACTGCTGTGTGAAGCAACTATGAAAATTTTTAAACTTTTTCATCAGAGTACCAGTGCTCCAAATGGTCACTTTGATCAGCGTTCTTAACTTTATTTTAAAAGAGTGCAGTGATCAAAATTAGATCCCCATACTTGAATAAATTTGACCACTTATTTAATGAGAATGTGATTTATAAATTGTTATGTGCTACATAAATACGGTTTATGTTAATAAGTTTATGCCTGATGTCCATTGAGATGTATAAAAACATTTCTTTAGCTTTCTGGGTTGTATTTTTTGCTCATTCCAGTATAAATTTTACTTAAAAAATTAAATTCTGGGATTCTAGCAATAAATTACTTATCTAATAGTAAGGGCATAGCTACAAACTTAAAGTTCATCCTAAAAACCTTTGCATATCCAAAGCATATATAAATTTGACATCCCTAAAGCCTGGGTATATGTAACAGAGGTCCTGCATGTCCTACTTTTTAATGTGTATTCTGGATATAATAAAAGTGATACCAAATCAGAGCAGTTTAGAAACAGCTAAAGAAAGGAAGGGAAAAGCTAGGAAGCTATTATAAGCAAGTACATAAGCAAGTGAGATATAATAGATGACTTTCTGATAGACAGCCATAAGATTGAAGAGCCTTAGAAAGTGTTTCTACGTAAAATTCCTCCAAATCATAACACTTGTGACTGTTATACATAGCAAAAATAGTTGTTAGAACACCAAAACACTGTGAAATAATTGATGGTGATTTCCATGGGAGGGTTAAATTGGGAGACAAGTGTAAAATACATTTGAAAGTCCTATTGAAATGTCTAAGAAAAAAGTTTTGCTGTATCTATTACTGACTCTGATTATGGTGATTTTTTTTTTTTTTTTTTTGAGACAGAGTCTTGTTCTGTCACCCAGGCTGGAGTGCAGTGGCACGATCTCAGCTCACTGCAACTTCCGCCTCCCAGATTTAAGTGATTCTCCTACCTCAGCCTCACTAGTAGCTGAGACCACAGGCATGTGCTACCACGCCCGGCTAATTTTTTGTATTTTTAGTAGAGACGGGGTTTCACCATGTTAGCCAGGCTACTCTTGATCCCCTGACCTCGTGATCCGCTGGCCTCAGCCTCCCAAAGTGCTGGGATTACAGGCATGAGCCACCATGCTCGACCTGATTATGGTGATTTTTGCTGTCTAGATTTTTCACTCCCATAATAGGTCTAATGAATTCCTGTCCATTCCTCCAAATGTTTTCTACTAAAATTTACTACTTATTATTGATTGTGTTTTTCCCTGTTATTGTAGAATATTTTTTGGTCATACTCATTTTGTAAAGTTAATTTAAAATTGCATTTTATATTCTAGCGTATTCACTAAACCATGCCTAGTTAATATCATCTTAAAATACAAAGATCTAGGCCAGGTCCCGTGTCTCACATCTGTAATCCTAGCAACTTGGGAGGCCAAGGTGGGCGGATCACTTGAGCTCAGGAGTTTAAGACCAG
Organism: Trachypithecus francoisi; assembly: GCF_009764315.1. Lineage (NCBI taxonomy): Eukaryota > Metazoa > Chordata > Mammalia > Primates > Cercopithecidae > Trachypithecus > Trachypithecus francoisi. The sequence continues at coordinate 108,775,848 of NW_022681473.1, forward strand.
CCTGGGCAACGTGGCAAAACCCCGTCTTTAAAATAAAAAAAAATCCCAGGTACTTGTGAGGGCTGAGGGAGGAGGATTGCTTGAACCCAGGAAGTCGAGGCTGCAGTGAGCTGAGATCGTGCCACTGCACTCCAGCCTGGGTGACAAAGTGAGACCCTGATTTTAAAAAAAGAAGATTTTTTAAAAATTACATTTAAGAAATTAATTAAACATAGCTACTAATAGATGGTTGATTTTAACTCTCCTCTAAATTAAGAAAATATATTCTTGGAGTTATAAATTTTATTTGCTTTTAAGTAATATCTGATCTTGCAAATAGTAACTTGCTATCTGAAAACGGCATCATTCTTCTGGATTTTTAGGGCAGTCGTAAAAGAAATGACAAATTATTTTTTTTCTGTGGAGAAATGATTAGCAGATGATGGTACAGTCTTATGTAACTGGATCTTTTAGAACTATCAAAGATTAAGTAGTAAAATGGTATAAAAAGTTTCTTGACAATGTTATTTTCCCTTCCCTTCCTTTTTTCCATCTCCCCACCCCAAGCTGGTTCCTATGTAGCTCTCACTGTTCAGGGACGCCCACCTGGGTCGCCCCAGATTCCACTTGCCGACTCTGAAGTAGAGCCATCAGTCATTGGACATATGTCTCCCATCATGACATCTCCTCATTCACCTGGAGCATCTGGGAATATGGAAAGAATCACTAGTCCTGTGCTCATGGGGGTAAGAATGGGGAAATTTCTTAGTTAAATACTCAGTCCTATAAGGATGTGTTTACTTTATATTAAGAGTGTTCAAGTATTAGGCTGATGAACTAATTAAATTTAAGGTTCTAGAAAACAATTTACTAGTATAAAAATTACATAATAGGAATGATTAGAATATTGTCATAGCAGATTTAATTTAACAAGTATTAAACACCTGTCATATGTAAAACAATGTGCCACCCACAAAAATATAGTTAAGGTACTCTTATGTTCAAGGTTATAGTCATCTTAGAATGTGTAATTTTAGGAGGGCAGGGATTTTTGTTTATTTTGTTTACTGTTATGTTTCCAGCATCTGAAATATTGCTTAGCATGTAGAAGGTGCTTAACAAAGCTTTGTTGATTGAGATTAAATCAAGAGTATACAAGTAACTATACTACAAGGCAGAATGTAGACATTATGAGGGCAAAAAAATACTAAGTTCTATGAAGATTCAAAGGAGAGAGAAAGCACATAGAAGAAGAACAATAAATAGAAGGAGCCAAGAAAGCATCAAATATTGTGGAGAAGTAGCTAGGATTTTTGTTTAGTTGGTGCCTGTTAAGGATGTACATAGTGGGAGATGAACTTGAAAATAGTAGGTTGACTATTTTGAAAAGTCACATCTCCCAAGCTAATTTACATGTAACTACATAAGCAGTAAGAATCCATTCAACATTTCTTTTTAAGCAAAAGAGTACATGATTATCCTAGGATTATAGGAAGACTAATTTGGTAAAATATTATAGGCTTGTGAAACAAGGAGGGATGATGGGTGATGAATTAGGGAGCTGTCTTCATATTTCAGGTAAGAGGTACTGGGATTTTGAGCTATGCATGGGGATCGATAGTAAAGATCTGAATGAGGGAAAGTAAAAGATACTATTCTTATACTAAGACAACTTAATTTCTCCAATATCAATATTTAATGTTCTCTTGAATCCAGTTTAGTAAAGATGAAATAGAAGGGCATACATTTCTTTGTAGTTTCTTGTCTTTTAAGTGTCATGTCTAAAAGTTTGTCCTCATAACCCAGAAATAAAAACCTAATAGGTATTGATAATTGGAGCCGAGGCAGAACTTTGTATGTCACATTTTCTCTATTTATTTTAGCTTCATTTTCTCTATACTGGTTGTTGTTTGTTTTTTATCTTTTTCTCTTCTAGGAGGAAAACAATGTGGTTCATAACCAGAAAGTAGAAATTCTGAGAAAAATGTTACAGAAAGAACAGGAACGGCTACAGGTATTAAATGAGAAGTAGGGCTGTGTACAGGCCAATAAAAATGTGAGTGGGCATGGTTGAGTTGGTGTTTATCATAGTCACAATCAAGCAGTATTGTAACCAATGCCATTAGTTATATTATTGATTAAGAATGGACTATTTCTGTATCTTTTTTACATAAGTAATTAATTCTGAAAATATTTTTATAACTTTTCAGTTATTGCAGGAAGATTACAACCGAACACCTGCCCAAAGATTGCTAAAAGAGATCCAAGAGGCCAAGAAACACATTCCTCAGCTGCAAGAGCAGTTATCCAAAGCCACAGGCTCTGCTCAGGTAGCATTACTATTACAAGTGCTACCCAACTTTTTGCAGGAGAATTTTCTTCTGGGAATGTGTCAGAGAATGTTGCAGTTGACTTTTTTAAAGTTATTTTTCTAGCGTAGGACAACAGGATGTCCTGTTAAGGATGTTACAGAAGTAATGATTAACAAAAATAAATGTGGGCGTCTGATTGTTTGCTTGCTCATGATATCACATTTCTTTGTTCCATAATAATGTAAAAAAGAATTGAGTGCTTTTGCTTTGATGTGACCAACTACTAAAATGTATTTATATATATATATTTATTTTTTTTGTGGTTCATTCTGCCATCTTAAAACAGAATGGCAGTTGATATGTTTTTAAGTAGGAATTTAAGATTTTAAAATGACAGGCATTGAGCTAAATACATGGAGAAGCATTTTCTTATTTAATCTGCATAACATCTCTGCGGTTACTTACGGTTGTTTCCCTCCAGTTTACATATATACTTAGAGAGATTAAATTACTTGTCTGAGGTCATATAGCTGAAAAGTAATAGAACTGGAATTCAAACCCAGTCTAAGGATTCAAAAGCACATTCATACCCTTAATGACTATATTTTTATTGTAATTTAAAAATAGATTTCAGTAGAATTTGCTGTATAGGTGTAAGCTTTAGAGATAATGGTCTCATAAGAAAAAAAAAAAAAAAAGCTCAGCATTTATATGTTAACCAGACTTACATTCTGTAATATTCAGATTTGGGATATGTAAAGCACCTTGTACTTCATCTTAAAGCAAAGTAGATAAATTGCCTATACATTTAAAATAGGTAAACACTGTTTATTTATCACTCTTCCTGAGTTAAGTCTGAAGGGAAAGCTACATATTCGCAAAAGAATGATTTGAGATCATCTAGCCTAATCTGCTTCCTTTCTGATTAAAGCATACACAGTTAAGAAACCTAGGGTCTAAACTACTTAAATCATCTATACAAGACCATACAGTATGTAAGGTCCCCTGACATCCTAGTTTAGTGTACTTTTCATTCCATTTTTTTTCATTACTTTCAGTCCCACTAGCTATGTCACGTTTTGCGTGTTACACCTCAGTAATGTTGACAGTTTTATGTTATTACTAGACAAATACAATATTCTTACCCTATTTGGGCAGCTGTCTACATCTGTATAACCTGGCCAGGCGTGCGTGGCTCACACCTGTAATCGCAGCACTTTGGGAGGCCAAGACGGGCAGATCATCTGAAGTCAGGAGTTTGAGACCATCCTGGCCAACATGGTGAAACTCCGACTCTGCTAAAAATAAAAAAATTAGCCAAGTTTGGTGGTGCGTGCCTGTAATCCCAGCTACTCGGGAGGCTGAGGCAGGAGAATGGCTTGAACCATGGAGGCGGAGGTTGCAGTGAGCCGAGATCCTGCCACTGCACTCCAGCCTGGGTGACAGAACAAGACTCCGTCTCAAATTAAATAAATAAATAAATGCTTCTAACCTGATCTAAATGCTTATAATAATTTATGTTATAGCATTATGTCCCAGAATTGACCATTGATTGACATTCTGAAGCATTGGAAGGTAGTTAACAAGAAACTGTAGGGTAATAACCTTTATTAATGGGCAGACAATATCAATTAACAAAACATTTTACCTTTTTGCTATATTTGTAAGTTTGAACTTATATTCTTTTTACCAAAATATCACTTGCCCTGTCTTTAAGGTCATGCCATTTTAGAATCCCAGAATTAGTAGTTACTTATGGATTTTACTCGTAGAATTTTAACCATGCTTGAGCACATCAGAATGTCCAACTTTTAACAGTCTCCATGTAGATCGTAGTACCACTCTATTTCTTTATGCAGCAAGTAATGAAAGTTTTCTTTTATGTGTTTGTGTGGGTGTGTTTTTCTTTAATCTGTTTTAGGATGGAGCTGTAGTTATACCCTCCAGACCTTTAGGTGACACCCTAACAGTCAGTGAGGCAGAAACAGATCCTGGAGATGGCCTGGGCAGGACTGACTGTAGCAGTGGAGATGCTTCTCGGCCCAGTAGTGACAATGCAGATGTATGTATTCAGCATTCTAAATCTTTTTTCTTCTGTATTCTTCTTTACAGCCCCTTTCTAGATTTGATTTTAAGTAATATGAGTTAGAGGTGTCTTAGCACTTTTTACCATCCCCATTTTTAATATACCAATTTGATAAACAGAAATCTGGATACTGTTGTACATAAGCTTTTAATTCCAGAGTTCACTTTTTCCCTTGAACACCCATTGCCAACTGTTTCTTTTACAGGGATGGAATTTCCCAGCAGGCATCTTGTTCGTGGGTAGAGAAGTTACTAATGCCAGTGCATTCTTACTGAACCGAGAGACCAACTGTTGATATCTTTAAGAGCATGTTAATATTCCATTTGTGGTCAGAGTGACTCAGTCTTGAATCATGGGGCACTTTGCCATTACCAAGAGGAAAAACCTTAGTCCTGTTAGATAGGCTTCAGTTAATAGCCCAGGTTTAGTAACAGCACTTTCTTGATTAACCCAGAAACTGCCAGATGAACATGAGTATCTGTTAAGATGATAATAAAACATTTTAAACTGAGTATGATGTAGCACTGTGGACATGTGAATACTTAAAAGCTAAAGTTCAGTATTATTTACTCAGCAATACTTTGTAAATTGTATGCAGTGATAGGAATAATGACTTAAATGTAGATCACCCTCTTTAAAAGTGATGAGGGAAGTAATCTGAACGAATGTTTTGTAATTGTGGGTCGTGAAATCAATTTTGTGGGTTATATTTCTTAAAAAAAAAGAGGCTGGGCGCGGTGGCTCAAGCCTGTAATCCCAGCACTTTGGGAGGCCGAGACGGGCGGATCACGAGGTCAGGAGATCGAGACCATCCTGGCTAACACGGTGAAACCCCGTCTCTACTAAAAAATACAAAAAACTAGCCAGGCGAGGTGGCGGGCGCCTGTAGTCCCAGCTACTTGGGAGGCTGAGGCAGGAGAATGGCATGAACCCGGGAGGCGGAGCTTGCAGTGAGCTGAGATCCAGTCACTGCACTCCAGCCCGGGCGACAGAGCGAGACTCCATCTCAAAAAAAAAAAAAAAAAAATAGGAAATACAGTGCTTTGCATATAGAAGAGGTGTCACTTCTTGGGACTTCTGTTACATATACACACATCTACTATTTAACAATGTGAAGTTTCTCTCTTGTTGAAGGTTGTTGGGGTAGGGGTTGTTTTGTTTTGTTGTTTTTTAAAAAGGAATCCATGGTCTAAGCCATCAGTCAGGCTATCTCTTGAGGCTTAGGCCCAATGACCCAGTTGCTCATCCAAAAAACAAACTGAGGATTTGTGGGTTTTTATTTATTTATTTATTTATTGAAAGATAGTGATAGGAGTCTTGTGATTGGGTTAGCTAAAGGTTTTAATGGAAAATTTCAATTTGGGCTCAAGGAAAAAATGGTAATAGCTAATATTTGTTGGGTATATATCCCATACACAGTGATGTGTTTTATGTTCCTTAGTTAATTCTCAGAACAGCCTTATGAAGTAGTACCGTTGTTACTGTAACAAAGGGAGTTCACTTTCCACACTTATTCAGGCAATAGGTAATGTACTTCTGCCTAGCTCCAAAATACCAGTAATCTAAATATAAACAAAAGCACTGAGGTATGAAAATGCATAACATTTTGAGAGAGCAGTGAAAATTTTAGGGCAACCTGGCATATTAGGGTTACAGATGAAATGGCTAGAGATTATCTTAGAAGCCAAATCATGAGTCCAGGTTATAAAGGGCTTCAGCTGGTTCTAGCAGTACATACTGCTTTTGGGAATGCTTCTCGTACTCTCCTTTTCGTTTTAGTGCTGCATCTCCTCTCTGTTTTCATGGCTTGTCCCTACCATGAGATGGGAAGTTCCTTGAGAGCAGAGGGACTGTTTTGTCTGACTTTGCGTTTCCAAAGTGTAACAAATTGTAGGCATTCAGAGCAAATGATACGAATGAGAAATTTGAATTTTATCTTGTATTTAGAGGAATGTTGCAATAAAACATGTGACTTAGAAATATAACTTTATAAAAGAGTGAATTGTCGGCTGGGCGCGGTGGATCACGCCTGTAATCCCAGCACTTTGGGAGGCCAAGGCGGGCCAGTCACAAGGTCAGGAGTTCAAAACCAGCCTGGCCAACATAGTGAAACCCTATCTCTACTAAAAATACAAAAAAAAATCAGCTGGGTGTGATGGCACACGCCTGTAATCTCAGCTACTCTGGAGTCTGAGGCAGGAGAATTGCTTGAACCAGGTAGGCGGAGGTTGCAGTGAGCCAAGATCACGCCATTGCACTCCAGCCTGGTTGACAGAGCAAGACTCCATCTCAGGGGTGGGTAAAAAAAAAGAGTGAATTGTTGAGTATAGAAATAGGCATTCCGTTCAGTTAAGACTGTTTGACATGTAATTGATACTTAGTATTTGAATAAACGAAATCAATTAATAAAGTGGGCTTTATCTTGCATGCAGAAGAGAGGCACCATTAGAAACGTATCTGTGGAAAATAATTTGGAGTAAAGAGGGAGATCTATAGGAAAAGAAGACTGCTTGGCTTAATAGGAATTTTAATAAATGTGTGCTGAATGGATAATAGTTAGCGTTTATTCAATAACTACTTTGTGCCAGAGGTTGTACCCAATGCTTTACAGATACTATTTTTTTTTTTTTTTTTTTTTTGAGACGGAGTCTCGCTCTGTCGCCCGGGCTGGAGTGCAGTGGCCGGATCTCAGCTCCCTGCAAGTTCCGCCTCCCAGGTTTACGCCATTCTCCTGCCTCAGCCTCCCGAGGCGCCCGCCACCTCGCCCGGCTAGCTTTTTGTATTTTTTAGTAGAGACGGGTTTCACAGTGTTAGCCAGGATGGTCTCGAACTCCTGACCTCGTGATCCGCCCGTCTCGGCCTCCCAAAGTGCTGGGATTACAGGCTTGAGCCACCGCACCCGGCCCAGATACTCTTTTTTTTTTTTTTTTTTTTTTTTTTTTTTTGAGACAGAGTCTCGCTCTGTCGCCCAGGCTGGAGTGCAGTGGCCGGATCTCAGCTCACTGCAAGCTCTGCCTCCCGGGTTTACGCCATTCTCCTGCCTCAGCCTCCCGAGTAGCTGGGACTACAGGCGCCCGCCACCTCGCCCGGCTAGTTTTTTGTAGTTTTTAGTAGAGACGGGGTTTCCCCGTGTTAGCCAGGATGGTCTCGATCTCCTGACCTCGTGATCCACCCGTCTCGGCCTCCCAAAGTGCTGGGATTACAGGCTTGAGCCACCGCGCCCGGCCTCCAGATACTCTTTTTTAACACTCATAATAATCTTAAAAAAGCAGTATCACCATTTCATTGATGAGGAAACTGAGGCCAAATAAATAACTGAATATTGTGGAAATCCGAGTGAGAAATGATAAAGTCCAAGCTAGGCTGTCTTCTGAACACATAACACACAGGTTTAATTTCTACAAGTGTCCATTTGAGACTAAAGCTGTGTTGCTTTTAGCTTATGGATTTCCATGTTTGTTTCAATTGTATTGGAAGTATGGGGGAATCAGTCTGCTTTTGTTGTTGTTGTTTTAACAGTACTTTGAATTGCTGTTTTACATTTTATCTTTTGAATCAGTTCTTTTAACTTTTTCATTGTCTTCTCATTTTTATAAAATAATTTCCTGGTGGTGGTTGTGAAAGTTCCTGCTTTTGCTTACCTTGGAGAAGGCTTTAAAGAATGCTCTGATACCCAGTTCTCACAAGAGAAGCAACTTCATAACAAATCATCATCTAAAATTCAGAGCATCTCTCATTTTGATATTTCAGTTTGTGAGTGATATTTTTGAAAAACTATTTATTTTGGAAAATTTTTAAACATATTCAAAAGTAAAGACTAACATAATCCTCCTCAGGTCCCTGAGAACCTAGCCTTAGCAGTTTTGTTTGTACCCGCTATTCCTCACATCCTCGAAACACTGGATTAAAGTAAATCCAAGGCATTAGTTTAATAATATGTCTCTCTCTAAGAGATAAGTTTTAAAAATATAGCTGTAATATTCTTATTAAATCCTAAGAATTAATATTTTCTCAATACACAGTTTTATTACCTTGTTTTTAATGATCTTTTTACAGTTTATTTGATTCAGGATCCAGTCAAGGCTTTCATATTGCCATTGGTTGATAAGTCATTTTAAGTCTTTATAATTTATAATAGTTTCCTCCTTTTTTTTTCCTTGGCCATTTTTTTGTTGTTGTTGTTAAAGAAATTGGGTCATATGTTCAGTAAAACAGTCCATTTTCTAATTATATTTTCGTGGTGTCGTATGACGTTACTTTATCTAGATTTTCTGAAAACTCCCAGTTAAATCTACAAGTCTTGGTCACATTAGGTTTGAGAGTTGTTATTTGGAATAATTCATGGATGATATTGTGTACATCTCATTATATCACATCAGGATGTGAATGGCTGTCTTACTGTGGTTGTAAGCTTAAGGTGTTTAGGTGATATCAACATGATTTCCTTCATTATAATGTTCCCTATCAAATAGCTTTTATGAAATGTTTTCACATGGCCATTCGTGATCAGAATGCCTAGATCCATTGTTTAATTCTGAGTTTCAAAAGGATATTATTGTAATTTTGTCATTATTTCTGTATTTATTACACGGAGTTATGTTACAAGAAATGATTTCCCTTACTAGCTAATAGATTACCCTAAAATATAGCTTATGCAGAAAATGTAGGGTAAATACTTCCCTTGATTCTTTTCAGAAGAGTCTTTTCAGGAGAGATGATACTCTTACAAACTCCAGAGGTGACAAGTAAGAAGGGTATATGTGTGTAATATTTTGAACTCACAGATTTCCGTATGAGTTACTCTTTTTTTTTTGTTGGTGGGAACCCTCTCAAATTTTCTCCTATGTTCTTTTGACATGCCCCTCCAATATCTTTGATAGCTTTCTTGATGTTTGTGACAGAATTATTCTAATCTTTTATGTATCTTGTCCAAGACCTGAAAGTCATTCTTTTCTCCAAGGTGGGGCATACATTTGAAACTGCTGTTTTCTCTTGGTGGCAGAAATATCTTGTGATACCACCAAGATAACTTGGTATATGCATAGGTAAAATGTATCTTCCCTGTTGGCATTCGTTAGGTCTCTGGTTCCTCATTTTTGGTTACTCTAAAGAATGTCTCCCATTGCTTTGGGGTGTTCCTCATCTCCACAAAGTGAGTTTCTGCATCCCATATGGTTTATATTTTATGCAGTCCTTTCTCATTATTTGTGGGCAGCATCTGTGGATTCAGCCAACCGTGGATCACAATATTCAGGAATAGAAATGCATCTGTACTGAATATGCACAGACTTTTTTCCTAGTCATTATCCCCTAGACAATACAGTGTAACAACTATTTGTACAGCATTTACACTGTATTAGGTATTATAAGTAATCCAGAGATGATTTAAAATATATAGAAGATTTGCATAGATTATATGCAAATACTATACCATTTTATATCAGGGACTTGAGCAACCATTCCCCCACAAATACTGAAGAACAACCATATTAGGTATTATATAATACCATACAAATGTATTAAAATCCACCTTTCACATGAAGGGAGTAACAGAATAGTAGAAGCTTAATTGTACTCATAAGTAGGGCAAAATGCTTTTAACTTGAATAGAAAGGATAGTTTGAGAAGGTAAGGGTTAAGGAAAATAAATAAAGAGAGTTTGATTTTGGCCGGGCGCGGTGCCTCACGCCTGTAATCCCAGCACTTTGGGAGGCCAAGGCGGGCGAATTATGAGGTCAGGAGATCGAGACCATCCTGGCTAACACAGTGAAACCCTGTCTCTACTAAAAATACAAAAAATTATTTGGGCATGGTAGCGGGTGCCTGTAGTCCCACCTACTCGGGAGGCTGAGGCAGGAGAATGGCGTGAACCCGGGAGGCGGAACTTGCAGTGAGTCGAGATCGTGCCACTGCACTCCAGCCTGGGTGACAGAGCAAGACTCCGTCTCAAAAACAAAAAAGAGTTTGATTTTGACATAATGAGTTTGAGGTATGCAATATATCTAGTAATTTGGTAGAAAGTAACCTCCAGGCCTAGAGATTAGGTAAAATTGTTTTATTGACTCTGTATTGTTTATCAACATAAAACTGAAAAGGTGAGAGAATAAGTGACTTGTCGAAGTAAGGAAAAAGTAGCAGAACCAAGTATTTTATGAAAGATATTTAGTAGTTGTAAATACAAATATGAAATTCAGAGCAGGCCGGGCGCGGTGGCTCAAGCCTGTAATCCCAGCACTTTGGGAGGCCGAGACGGGCGGATCACGAGGTCAGGAGATCGAGACCATCCTGGCTAACACTGTGAAACCCCGTCTCTACTAAAAAATACAAAAAACTAGCCGGGCGAGGTGGCGGCGCCTGTAGTCCCAGCTACTCGGGAGGCTGAGGCAGGAGAATGGCGTGAACCCGGGAGGCGGAGCTTGCAGTGAGCTGAGATCCGGCCACAGCACTCCAGCCTGGGTGACAGAGCGAGACTCCGTCTCAAAAAAAAAAAAAAAAGAAATTCAGAGCAATTTTTTTTCACACTTTTTTCCCTCATCTCCTTTTGGTGTGCCTATTGAAATGAACTGAAGATCTTGTTTTTTTTATTAGAGTCCCAAGAGTGGCCCAAAAGAGAGGATTTATCTAGAGGAAAACCCAGAGAAAAGTGAAACAATTCAGGACACTGTGAGTATGAAATCCATGCAATGATAGTGCTGTCTTTAGCTTTCCTTATACTTAACGTATGATATAGACACATCTGATGTTTACATATTTTATTTTTTATTTTTTGGAGAAAAAAATTAAATTTATTAAAGAAACTTAATAAAGATTTGAATAAGTCAAGAGCTATTCCATGATTAGTAAGTATTATTAGGTTCCTTAGTATTTGTCGTGGTGGTAACATAGAATGTACTAGTTTAACCACTTTTAAGTGTACAGTGGCATTAAGTATATTCACATTGTTGTGCGACCATCACTGCCAACCATCTTCTCCAACTGCAACTTGGTACCCAGTAAACACTAAATCTACATTTCCCCCTTCCCCCTGGCCCCTGGCAGCCACCATTCTATTTTCTGTCTGTATGAATTTGACTACTTTAGATACTCAGGTAAAAAGAATGATACAATGTTTATCCTTTCATGACTGACTTCCCTCACTTAGCATATATCTTCAGCTTTCATCCATGTTGTAGCATGTGTCAGAATTTCTTTCCTTTTTGAGACCAAATCATATTCCATGACATGTATATATACCACGTTTTGTTTATCTGTCTGTCAGTGGGTACTTAGATTGCTTCCAGTTTTTGGCTATTGTGAATATGCTGCCTTGCCTTCAGTTTTTGTGGGTGTTTATCAAGAAGTAGAATCGCTCAATCTTACATATTCTTAATTGCATGCTTTTAAGCATTCTCATTTTATTTTCTAATTAGATTTGTTTACAGTTGTGGAGTAAAAGATACAATAGCATTTTGTAATGTTTTTATTGTCAGCAACATAAGGACTATTGAAAAATCAGAGACATTAAATCAGTTATAAAATCAAAATTGACTACTGCTCTAAACTCATTTATGTTGTTTCACCTGATTTCTTTTTCTTTTTTTAAATTTTTGTAGAGAGGGATTTCACCATGTTGGCCAGGCTGGTCTCAAACTCCTGACCTCAGGTGATCCACCTGCCTCAGCCTCCCAAAGTGCTGGGATTATAGGCATGAGCCACAGGGCCCAGCCAGTTTCACCTGATTTCTTTTTTTTGGAATTACTAAAGCCTTGAGGTTAAAGAAAATAATAAGAGTTATTAAAAGGCAGAATGTGTGTAGGAGACTCAATATGTAGTGTTGCAATACAAGGAGGAAAAACTACATATACTTATTATTCACTCAGTTTAAAACTTGTGGATCTGTTTATACAGCTTCAGCTGTAACTGCTATAACTGCTGTGCACATGACTCTCAAATCATAGGCCCACCCTTCTTTGCTGAACTCCATCCAGATCTTGCAGTGTTAAACTGCTGTCAGATTTAAGCCAAACTCGGTTTTTTCCTATTTCTTCCAAAATTTTTATTCCCCATTGCTATATGGTCTTTAATTTTAGTACTTATGGTCTTCAGACATCCTGTATGTATATATGTATGTATGTATGTATGTATGTATGCATATATTTGTGTTTGTATATATGAATGAATGAGACAGGGTCTTACTCTGTCGCCCAAGCTGCAGTACAGAGGTTAACTGTAACCTCAAACTCCTGGGCTCAAACTGTCCACCATTTTAGTCTCCCAGGTAGCTAAGACTATAGACACATGCCACCATGCCTGGCTAATTTATTTTGGCTTTCTTTAGAGGTGGATCTCTTTGTTTTTCCCAGGCTGGTTTCAAACTCCTGGCCTCAAGTGATCCTCCCTCCTTGACCTCCCAAAGTGCTGAGATTACAGGCCTGAGCTACTGTGCCCAGCACCGATGTTTATTATTTTATATATTAATGCCTCTGTACTGCCGTTTTTATGCTGAATCCAACTTTGTGAGTTGACAAATGGAGGAGCTATTGCGTGGGGAACTATCTGCCAATCTATAATTTATTCTTAGAATTTTGGTATCTTTGTTTCTGTAGCAGTGTTTGTGAGATTACTTGATGATTTTAGAGTATTTTATCAGTGATTTTTCAACCAAGAATGATTGTGCCTCCGTGGACATTTAACAAATGTCTGGAAACATTTTTGATGTCTAGGGCTTTGAGGCTGCAGTTGGCATCTGGTGGGCCCACAGAGGTCAGGGATGCTGCCAAACATCTTAGAATGCACAGGCTAGCCCCTACAACAAAGAACTCTCTGGCCCAAAATATTAACAGTGCCACAGTTGAGAAACCCTGAATTATACGTTTATGAAAATTAATTAAAAATGAAAAAATAGAGTTCGATGATAGCCTTCAATTATGTATCATTAATGGAAATCTTGGGTTAGTACTTCTCAGGTATATTAACCTCTCTTCTAACTTTGTATTATCATTTCTGCTCTTATTTTGCCTTTGTCCTATTGTCTTCATTCACTTTTTCTTTAATTTTTTAATTGTGACCTTTTATGTAAGCCCAACTTTATTTTTTTCTGTAAGAAGTTCTAAGTATGTATGAATTAATAAAAGAAGTTACAAAAGTGTACAGAAAATGTTAGAGTCTTACTCTATAGTGAGCAAAGGATATTTCCTGTTTCCAAGGGAAATGGTTTTTCCCCTACCCAAAAAAAAAAACCGTTGTTGTGGTCATTTTCTCTGCCAGAGTGGTTCATGGCCTTGAAAATTTGTGAACCCCTACTTTGAAAATAAAGTACTTCAACGGAAATAAACAAAACGAAATCTCACCATTTAAGTGAATCATGTCTTTTTGATGGGTTGGCTTTATTCTTTTTCTAAATTTGACCACCAGATAATTTTTCTGTTTCTTTTCCCTGAATGTTGCCAGGACACTCAATCACTTGTCGGGAGTCCCTCAACCCGTATAGCACCTCATATTATTGGAGCAGAAGATGATGATTTTGGTACTGAACATGAACAGGTGATGACTTTTTTCTTTCTAAAAAATAAATTATTACTTTTCTGCAATGTCTGATTTGTTGCAAAAATGAACACTTTCTGGAGATTAAGATAACATTTGTAAGGCTTTGAAGCTAAATCTTAGAACCAGTAGCTCCTTGGGTTAATTGCTTATTTTAGCTTTGACCAATAGAAATGACCTTGCTTTTAAAGCCAGTGAGAGGCCATTAATTTATATTCAAGTACTTCATTTCTTTGGGGTTGAGTGTGTTTCTTAAAATAGTATTTTTTTTTAAAAATTCACATCCCAGTTCGTTGGTGGTATAAAGGAGTATGATTAGCTAGATTCTTGTCCTTGTATCTTGTGATCTTGCTAACTTCACTTATTATTTCTTGGTGCTTTTAAAAATAAATCTTTTGGAGTTTTCTACATAGATAAACATGTTATCTGTAGTTTTTATTTCCTTATTTTCAAGCTGTTTATCTTTTATTTCTTGTTCTTGGCTTTTTTGCACTGGCTAGGACTTCTAGTATGAGATTGATTTAGAGTGACAAGACATGCTTGCCTTATTCCTGATCTTAGGGAGAAAACAGTCAGTCTTTCATCATTAAGTATGATGTTAGCTGTAAGTATTTTTTAGAGGCTCTGTATAAGGTTAAAGGTTACTAGGTTAAGGAGTACTCCTGGTTTGCTGAGAGTTTTTGTCATGACTGGATGTTGAATTTTGTTGAATGGGATTATTATGTAGTTTTTCTGATTGTTAATATGGTAAGTTACATTGATTGATATTAGAATATTAAACTAGTCTCGCATTCCTGGAATGAACCCCAGTAGGTCATGATGTATTATCCCTTTAATATATTGTCGGTTTCAATTTGCCATTATTTTACCGAGGATTTTTTACATCTTTGTTGATGAGGTATATTGATGTATAGTTTTTCTTTTTGTAATACCTTTGTCTGGTTTGATAGTTGGGTAATGCTGGTCTTTAGAATGATTTGGGAATATAAAAATTGAGATGCTAGTTTACATTATTATCGTTTTCCGTGTTCAGTATATTTAGGGATTATACAAATATTCTAGGATTTATCTTACTTAAAATCATACAACTTCATTTCCCACCATTTCTGCAATTAGCCCAGAAGAAAAGAATAAACAGCTATTTTATGATTGGGCAAAAAGCCTTCCACTACATTTCTAGAAATGTTGTTAGACTGTGTTTTACATACTGATTTGTATACATCCAAGCTACTTGGTAATCATCTCCTAAATTTCCATTCTCCCAAAGTGGTCTTTCTTCTAACCTATCCCCAAGAGATGGTTAATGTTCAGAGAAAGAGATTCCATAGCTTCTGCTGCTAATAAATTTTAGTGAAATTTTTTAAATCTTGAATTTTTTATAGGGAGATCAAAGTGAAATTTGGATAGCTATGTTCAATTGAGCCTACTTTGCATTTAGTATTTGTATGTTGGAGTTACTGATGCATAATCATTTCTTCCTCTAGATCAATGGACAGTGCAGCTGTTTCCAGAGCATTGAATTACTAAAATCTCGCCCGGCTCATTTGGCTGTTTTCTTACACCATGTAGTTTCACAATTTGACCCTGCAACTTTGGTAATATATTTTACAATCTAGCAGATTCAGAGTTCTTCTGTTGATTCATATGCCATAGAACTTTTCCTATCTATACGATGAGTGGGCAGACTTCTTTTAGTTTTCTGTATAAAGGCAGATATGAAAGATAATTAAAACATTATTTTTTAAAGACTTGGTTATATAGTAGTAACTACATTGTTTATGGTAACCTACCTGTTCCAAACATTCCTACTCAATGATGACATAGCAAATTACATTTTTCATGGTTCCTCATTTTGTCTTTTTCATTCCTGTCTCCACTACAGCTTTGTTATCTCTATTCAGACCTGTATAAACATACCAATTCCAAGGAAACTCGTCGCATCTTCCTTGAGTTTCATCAGTTCTTTCTAGATCGATCAGCAGTAAGTTGCCAAGTTAATGTTGTAATCTTTGCTTTAGTACATGGAATTATTGGCCTCCTGCTTCCAATCTTCCCTCCCATGTTTTTGGATTTTATTGTGCTTTCTCACACCTGTATTATATTTCAATTATTGATCACTCTAGACTGTTTTTTTTTTATCATTTCTAAATTAGTTTAGGCATATGAATTCTCACAGTAGGTTTTAGGGGATATGTATATACACACACATATGTATATATTTGTGTTTTTTTGCATGTGTACAATTAGAGTAAGGAAATGAAAAAGGGAATACATATGCTATTACATATATATTAAGACCCAAGGAATAATACTTGAATAACTGAACTCTTGGTGGCCTCTTTGAAGTTTAGAGGCATAATTTTTACAAAAAAGTGCAGAAAAAATTATGCTTACACTGAAATAAATGCTGATAATGTTTTACTTTGTCATTAAAAGTGATAATAAGATTTTTAAAGTAGTAAGTTTCATTGTTAGTCTTGTTACAGGTAAATAGCACCTAGCCCTTAATGCATCCTGGATGATCATGCTGCAGGTCCCTAGTCCTTTCACATTTGCAGTTCCCTTACATGACTGCTTCATACTTTTTCCCCCCTAAAACCTCCATCTCTTCCTTTCCCTAGTCCTTTCTCAGTTGATAACTTTGGCCTTGTTGTTTCTCGGAGAAATTTAAAGTATATAGAAGAGAACTTCTACCAGATGTATCTTCTGCCTCCATTATACCATACCATGTACTCTACTCTTTCTCCTGATGCTATGGAGTGATTGTCCGTCTTTTTTTTCTTTTCTTTTCTTTTTTTTTTTTTTTTTTGAGACAGACTGTTGCTCTGTTGCTCAGGCTGGAGTACAGTGGCACAATTGCCCCTCACTGTAGCCTCTGTCTCCTGGGCTCAAGTGATCCTCCTGCCTCAGCCTCCCAAGTAGCTGGGACTACATGTGCACACCACCATGCCTGGCTAATTTTTGTATTTTGTAGAAATGGGGTTTTGCCATGTTGCCCAGTCTGGTCTTGAACTCCTAGGCTCAAGCAATCTGCCTGCTTCATCCTCTCAAAGTGCTGTGATTACAGGCATGAGCCACTGCACCTGGCCTCAATTCTCCATCTTTTATCTAAGGCCAGCTCTGCCCCAGTTTACGGTGTATTTCCTTATACCTACTCAAAGACCTTACTTTAACAATTATCCTCCCTTCTCCTGCATCATTGGTTTTATATTTTCTACAGATAATTACTCACATTAGTGTGCAAACATTGTTATTTTCCCTTTCTAAAAACGAACACACAAACATTTTGGCTCTACTTCTCCCTCCAGCTCCTGTCCCATTTTCTTTGTATTCCTTTACAAAATTGTCTGTACACTTTCACATTCAATTACCTACTCAGTGACTTTCCTAACCAACCTACCTAAAATCTCAACCCTTTCACTTTCTGTCACTTTTTCTGTTATTTTTATCCATAGAACTTTTATTTATTTAGTTAGTTTATATAGTCAGTGTTCTGTACCTGCAGCTGCCACGGATTCAAACAACCGTGGTTGAAAATATTCAAGGAAAAAAACAAAATCCAAGACCACAATAAAAAATGAAACAAATTTTAAAAAATACAGTATAACAACTATTTGCATAGCATTTACATTGGATTAGGTATTATAAGTAATCTAGAGATTTAAAGTATACAGCAGGATGTGCATAGGGTATATGCAAATACAATGCCATTTTGTATAAGGGACTTGAGAGTTTGCTGATTTTAGTATCCTTGGAGATTCCTAGAACCAATACCCCATGTGGATATCAAGGGATGACTATATTCCTACTCTCCTACCCTGAATATAAGCTTTATTAGGCCAGATATTTTTGTTCTGTTTGTTCACTGCTGTGTGCCTAACACTGAACAGTTCCTGGGACATAGTGGGGTCATTTAGGTATGGTTAAATGAGGTAGGGTTCTGATCATACTCCCATTGTTTAAAATATTGTATTATTTTTATTAAAATAATTTACTTTTCTAAAAAAATGACAGTATATTGAAGTATGTTTGAATTTTGCATTTCTTAAGAGGGCACCAAGCTAAGTCAAAACTTTATATTGTGCTACTCATGATCTGTATATCAATATTAAAGTATAAGAAGAATCCTTACAGTTTGATTTGCTAATTATACTTTTATGCTACAGCTCACATTTATTTCATGTAAACACCATCATACACAAATGAGCTTTAATTACTTTTTTGCACTTGAGCTAGAAATGCTTTTAAGAAAGTTGATTTGAGCTACTCTGCCTGTCAAAGAGAAAGTTTTAAAATCCATTTCACTTTTCTTCAAATGAATATAAAGGGATCTTACAATTTTTAGCAGTGACTTATTTTCAAATTTAAAACTTCATATCTCATAGGACTTGTTTAAATTCTGAAATTATATGACTTAAATAGGTATACAATACAAAATAAGCAGGAAGAGGTTAAGATCTTTTCTCTTGATGCAAAATAATAAAGTTTTCCCCTCCGGTAGTTAGGGGTTGGGGGAAAGCAACAGTCTGGTAATTATTATGCAAGTATTATGGGGAAAATCCTGGCTAGGAATAAGTAAATTCTAAGACAGTCACCTTATTTGGTTCAGTAGCAAGAACTGTAGATTGTTACTGGAGATTTAAAACTCTAAAAACTCAATATTTTCTCACTGGGAGTGTGACATTGTGAGGGTTCTTAAACTTTACATAGGAAAATGATTAGGAATATTATTGGTCTTCAGAATGAGCATCTCAAATATAGGAAAGAAAAATCATGGCTATATGTGAGTATGTTTTTCATATGATAATATATACATAATTTAGGTTTTACTTATATTGATCTAAATGATATATAACTGATGATATTGACCAATGATTCCAGGAAGTCAAAGCCAGTATATTCATTAGGGTAAGTGTGTCACAGAAGCATTCAGTCACCTAGCTAAACGACTGTAGATATTTCCTTTATAGCATGGTCTTTGGGAAAAGGGCTTATTTTCAAGTTTAAAGAATAGAATGTTCTGGTGCTGTAAAACGTGAATGAAAATGAGCTTGTACTTGATTATGCTTGTAGAGTGGGTATCCAAGTAGTATCCCCTTACTTTACACAAGTACTTATGTACATCTTGAAATATCTTTGGTGTTGTTACACCTTTTGTTTGCATTTCATTTTAGCACCTGAAAGTTTCTGTTCCTGATGAAATGTCTGCAGATCTAGGTAAGCTTGGAGCACTGACATCGTGGAGAATTACATCTTAATAGATACGTAGCTCAGCTCATCTGTAAAGGTTTTGTCTGTCTCACGGTGACTGGTTGATCACCTGAATCACAATAGAAAGAGAGTCTATAACACATTGAAGAGTAAATGAGGCCAGGCATAGTGGCTCATGCCTGTAATCCCAGCACTTTGGAAGGCCAAGGTGGGTGGATTATCTGAGGTCAGGAGTTCAAGACTAGCCTCGCCAACATGGTGAAACCCCGTTTCTATTGAAAATACAAAAATTAACTGGCATGATGGTGCATGCCTGTAATCCCAGCTACTTGGGAGACTGAGGCAGGAGAATTGCTTGAACATAGGAGGCAGAGGTTGCAATGAGCCGAGATCACGCCATTAACACTACAGCCTGGGCGACAAGAGCAAAACTCTGTCTCAAAAAAATAATAATAAATAAAAGAGAAAATGAAATCAGAATTCTGGGATGAAATATACGAACTGCCCTGAAGAACTTCCCTTTGGCAAATTCCAACTTAAATTTATACAAAATAGCGTTAATATGTTGCCAATTGTATGTTGCCCACAACATACCTTTAGATAACATAATTCCTTTCATTTATGAAGAAAAGAGAAGACCTGAGCTCATTCCTGAGGATCTGCATCGCCACTATATCCAAACTATGCAAGAACGAGTCCATCCAGAAGTTCAAAGGCACTTAGAAGATTTTCGGTAAGCTTAGTGGTAGATAGAGTTTGATGTGATTATTCTAAATTAATTCTTTTAGGTAAGAAAAAGTTACACTTTAAATACTTAGCTTAGCACTAGATAAACCATATAGTCTTATTGTTATTAAAATATAGTGAACATCTGGAACCAAAGGGTTATAGTGGAACTAAGAGTCTAGACTCTCCATTCCTGGCACCTTCAGGATCTGAGGTCAGGGCTGTGTCTGTTCTAAGTCAGTTCCTTTAAGATACTGTCTGTGTTCTTGGAGTCATTGCTTCTAGAATTTTTACCTCTGGTATTCTAGATGACATGGACCCGTAAGTGGAAAAGTGACATTTTTCCTGTTCCTAGGAATCGTAGCTATGGAGACTGTGATGAAACGTCCCCAGAGTGAGGTAGTTTTTCTTTAGGCTACCTCAGGAAACTTCTCCATTCCCTTTAGGCAGAAACGTAGTATGGGACTGACCTTGGCTGAAAGCGAGCTGACTAAACTTGATGCAGAGCGGGACAAGGACCGGTTGACTTTGGAGAAGGAGCGGACATGTGCAGAACAGATTGTTGCCAAAATTGAAGAAGTATTGTAAGTAATAGAAGTATATGTGGAAATGCCCTCTCTACCGAGATGCTACTTATGCTTGAAGTACCCTTTGGGCAAGTTTAGCAAACTATCAGATTGTGTATGTGGAGCCATTTATTTTGTCACAGTACTTGAGAAACTGAAATTTTTTTTCTTTTTTCTGATACTTTATTTTAGGTAAATTTCTTGTGTTCCTTTTTCTGGGTCTTGGTAAATGGGTAACTCTAAAACTTCTAATCAGTGATCAAAAACAGATTGATTAATTATTTTCAATGTATAGGCCTTGGAAATATTTCTTGCCATGAAACATATACAGTTGGTGACATGAGGGTGAAACAGATATGGATCTTTAGGGGATCAGGGTTCTTTTGGTATTTTATTCTAGGGTGTGGCCCAAAGCATTTGACTCTGTTCTGTTATTTCAGTTATCTGAGTTAATAACAATTTTTAACGCCAGGCATGGTGGCTCACACCTGTAATCCCAGCACTTTGGGAGGCCGAGTGGGCAGATTACTTAAGGCCAAGAGTTCGAGACCAGGCTCGCCAACATGGTGAAACCCCATCTCTACTAAAAACCCAAGAATTAGCCAAGCATGGTGGCGCACTCCTGTAATCCCAGCTACTCAGGAGGCTGAGGCACAAGAATCACTTGCGCCTGGGAGTCGGAGGTTGCAGTGAGCCAGGATCATGCCATTGCACTCCAGCCTGGGTGGCAGAGTGAGACTCTGTCTCAAAAAAATAAGTTAATTAAACTTTCATATTTCATTTTTAAACTTTTTTTTTTTTTTATAGGATGACTGCTCAGGCTGTAGAGGAAGATAAGAGGTAACATAACTTTTTTTTCATAGAATTTTAAGAAAAAAAGAAGCTATGTTTTTTCCTTTTGGCCCTAAATTACAATTTATTTATTTTAATTTACAAATACAGTTTGTGGTCTCCCTCTGGTGGCTTGTATGTTATTTGACTAATACTCTACTGCTGTCCTGAGTAGAATTCTCTTCTCTGTGCAATGACTAGATAGTTCTTTAGTTTTTGTTTGATTCATTTCAATAATTCCAACCTTGGAGTTTTGGAAGTCATTTGATGTCTTTATTCTACCAGCCCTCCCTTCTCAGAAGTCTTAATTTACTTCATCCTTTCTCCTCCAGTTCCACCATGCAGTATGTTATTCTCATGTATATGAAGCATTTGGGAGTAAAAGTGAAAGAGCCTCGAAATTTGGAGCACAAACGGGGTCGGATTGGATTTCTTCCCAAAATCAAGGTGAGACTGAAATAATGTAGTAGTGCGTTCAGACCTTAGGGCTTCTTTACGTTTGGGTGCAGTGTCTTCCATTGTCTTAGTATTTACTTAATCAGCCAATTAATGCTAGTCATACAAACATTAATAAGGTACTATCTGTGTTCTCAAGAAGCTCAAAATCTAGTGAGAAATCCAGACATGTAAACTATTACTAGACAATGTGAAAAGT
This sequence comes from Trachypithecus francoisi, assembly GCF_009764315.1. Lineage (NCBI taxonomy): Eukaryota > Metazoa > Chordata > Mammalia > Primates > Cercopithecidae > Trachypithecus > Trachypithecus francoisi. The sequence continues at coordinate 108,797,736 of NW_022681473.1, forward strand.
GAAATTAGCAGTTTACAAAGAGTGCTATTTCTGATTCTGTTCGTGCCTTATACTTTTCTTTTACTTTGCCTGAACTAAATACCCCCTGTGTTGCTACATAATTATTGTCATGAACATCTTTAGTGGCAGTATTCTGCCAATTTGTAGTTATTTGTGTTTTTGTTTAGTGTTTACTAGATTGTAAAGCTGTATGAGTACAAGGACCTTCTTTATTATTCTATTCTCAACTATTAGTAAAATACTTAGTAAATATTTGTTGAATGGATGAATGAATTGTTTAGAATAAGTTCCTGGTAAATGTGCTATAAAACTACCCTTTGATTTTCCAAAGCTGTCAGTGATAAAGGGTTTGAAGAAAACGTCTTGAGTCTGAGGTGTACACAGTACTGTGTGTGAACTTTTAATGAGTGCTCTGTGTGTGCACATACACGTGCATAGGTTTTCATTTACATTTAACAATTTCTTTGAACTAAGCATTAGCATTACACTATGAAAATCGCAAAAGCAGTTTACTCTGTTACATATCTCTTATTTTTTGTACTTCAACTCTAGCAAAGTATGAAGAAAGATAAAGAAGGGGAAGAAAAAGGGAAGCGAAGAGGATTCCCCAGCATCCTGGGACCCCCACGGAGACCAAGCCGTCATGACAACAGTGCAAGTATGTTGAAGTTTGAAGTGCTGCATTTTCGCTATTTCAGACCCTCTTCACATCAGAGGCTTCTTTAGCTCAAATGAATTTTTGGAGAAAGGAGTTGTTAAGATGATTTTACTGAACTCCCAACACGCCTTGTTTCCATTCAGTGTTATTTCTGAACTAAGTACCCCCTATGTTGCTACATAATTGTCATAAACATCTTTTGTGGGCCGGGCGCAGTGATTCACGCCTGTAATCCCAGCACTTTGGGAAGCTGAGGCGGGCGGATCACAAGTTCAGGAGATCAAGACCATCCTGGCTAACACAATGAAGCCCCTCTCTACTAAAAATACAAAAAATTAGCGGGGTGCGGTGGCACATACCTATAGTCCCAGCTACTTGGGAGGCTGAGGCAGAAGAATTGCTTGAACCTGGAAGGCAGAGGTTGCAGTGCATCGAGATTGCACCACTGCACTCCAGCCTGGGCGACACTGGAGCCAGACTCTCTCTCAAAAAAACAAAAAGAAAAGGGGAAAAAGAAAAAAAAACATATTTAGTGGCAGTATTCTGTCTGTCAAATGTCCATAACATAGTTTACTTACCTCTTCTGATTTTGTTTCCATTCAACTTGTGTTTGTTAAATTTTAAAAAAAAGCGTGTATAGATCTCTCCACCACACTGTTTAGTCTCTTTATACATACTTACTTAGTCTCCATACTTCTAAAATTTCTCCACCTCTCCATTGTACTTTATTTGCTGATTTCCCTTCCACCCCAGGCCCAATGAAGAGAGATCAACCCACTTGAGATGGCTGCAGGAGAAATAGGGATGGTGGTACCATGGGGAAGGGTCATGTGATGGTTCTTATCTCAGGAAGTACCACACTTGAAAATACTGAAGCCAGGTGCAGTGGCTCTTGACTGTAATTCCAACACTTTGCGAGGCCAAGGCGGGAGGATCACTTGAGCCTGGGAGTTCGAGACCAGCCTGGGCTACATAGTGAGACCCTGCCTCTACAACAACAACAGCCAAAATTAGCTGTGTATCATGGTGCGTGTGTGTCGTCCGAGCTACTTGGGAGGCTGAGGTAGTATTGCTTTAGTCTGGGGAGTCAAGGCTGCCGTGAGCCATCATCTCACCACTAAGCTCCAGCCTGGGTGACAGAGTGAAACACTGTCTCAAAAAAAAAAAAAAAGATATTGGCATGGTAGGTGGTGTGAGTAGGATTGTGATAGTAAATGTTCCACACATTGAGGAGTTCTCCCTCAAATACCATTAGTGCCCCTTGTTGAGAAACACTGAGAAGATATGAAATTTTCAGAGGAAGTTAAAGAGATAGAGGATTTCACAGATGTTAACTGTGAGTTCCAAGGGATACAAAAGAATTTCAGGAATTAGGGGTTAGATTAGGGTATAAAAAGCCGGGTGAGGGTGTAGAATGCTCTGGAGATTAAACACCTGAGTGGGAGTCTTTGGCTTCTTTTTTTTTTTTTTTGAGGCGGAGTCTCGCTCTGTCGCCCAGACTGGAGTGCAGTGGCCGGATCTCAGCTCACTGCAAGCTCCGCCTCCCGGGTTTACGCCATTCTCCTGCCTCAGCCTCCCGAGGAGCTGGGACTACAGGCGCCCGCCACCTCGCCCGGCTAGTTTTTGTATTTTTTTTTTAAGTAGAGACGGGGTTTCACCGTGTTAGCCAGGATGGTCTCGATCTCCTGACCTCGTGATCCGCCCGTCTCGGCCTCCCAAAGTGCTGGGATTACAGGCTTGAGCCACCGTGCCCGGCCGTCTTTGGCTTCTTGTGGTGACTTTGTGAACAAGGATAATTAGCAGGATGGGGATTGGTCTGCATGGTGTTTGAGGCACATTATGATGATGAAGATGTGAGTGTTGGGAGAGAACTGGGGTGGGAACTTACTAAGAACTCACAGAAATAAAGACTTCATCTTCATTCTTACAAATGAACACAGCTCCATGTCTCTCAGTATTCCTCCTCCCTCTGTCCACCATTGTTCTCCTCCTTTTCTCATGACCCTTCTTCTTTCCCTGCATCTTCCTCTTCCTCACTTTCATCCTCTTGTCTCATCCCTCCTCCATCTCCCCATCTTTCTCATCTACCTTCCTTTCCTTTTCTCTCTTCTTCCGTCCTTCATCTGTCTGTCTGTATGTTTCTCTGCATAACAATCCACTATATATATTTTTTAGGGTCTACCATGTTTCACACATTTTACCAGATTCTTTTACATTGTCCTTTTTTGCTTTTAGCTAATTTGCAATACCGATTATTTTATTTGTTTTATTTATTTATTTATTTATTTTGAGATGGAGTCTCGCTCTGTCTCCCAGGCTGGAGTGCAGTGGCGCAATTTTGGCTCACTGCAACCTCCGCCTCCCGGGTTCAAGCGATTCTTCTGCCTCAACCTTCCGAGTAGCTGGGATTACAGGCACGTGCCACCACCACACCTGGCTAATTTTATTTATTTATTTATTTTTTTAATTTTTTTTTTTTTTGAGGTGGAGTCTTGCTCTGTCGCCCAGGCTGGAGTGCAGCCGGGCGATCTCGGCTCACTGCAAGCTCCGCCTCCTGGGTTCACGCCATTCTCCTGCCTCAGCCTCCCGAGTAGCTGGGACTACAGGCGCCCGCCACCATGCCCGGCTAATTTTTTTATATTTTTAGTAGAGATGGGGTTTCACCGTGTTAGTCAGGATGGTCTCAATCTCCTGACCTTGTGATCTGCCCATCTCGGCCTCCCAAAGTGCTGGGATTACAGGCGTGAGCCACCGCGCCTGGCCTTATGTATTTTTAATAGTCACGGAGTTTCACCATATTAGCCAGGATGGTCTCGACCTCCTGACCTCGTGATTCGCCCACCTTGGCGTCCCAAAGTGTTGGGATTATAGGCTTGAGCCACCACACCCGGCCGCAATCCAGATGATTAACCACCATTTTCTGTTCAGTTGGCAGAGCCATGGAACTACAGAAGGCGCGCCACCCTAAGCACTTATCCACACCCTCATCTGTGAGTCCTGAACCTCAGGACTCTGCCAAGGTGCGCCAGAGTGGGTTAGCAAATGAAGGAACAGACGCTGGATACCTGCCTGCCAATTCCATGTCTTCTGTAGCTTCAGGGGCCTCTTTTTCCCAGGAAGGAGGGAAAGAGAATGATACAGGTGAGCTAGTGCTATAGTTCAGCTTAACTAAGCATCAAGATTTTAAACACACTAACTGAAAAATAGAGTGGCAAGTTAATCAAGACTAAATCCCAGTTTAATTTAATTTTAACACTTTAATATGCTACAACCAATAATAAATCTATGCTGAATGATAATTTAAGTTCTGATTTGTCCAAAAAAATATTTATTAAGCTCTCTTGTCAGGCGTTAGGTTTGTCCCGGATGTTAACATGCAATAATTATACACAGATGCTTGCCTCATGAGCTTACTGTCTTGAGAGCGATAGTCACAAATATCAAAAATGCAAATTGTGCCAAGTCCAATCAAGGGAAGGTAAAGGGAGTATTGAGGGAACTGGTCAGTAGCTAGAGGCAGATGTGGGTGTCTAAAGAAGACTTTTTAAAAATCTGAGATTAACTAGAGGTTTTATTTTTCAATGTTAGTAGGAAGGCAACTGAAAGAAAAGGTAGAATATGTGGGAGACAGTACATAAGCAGTAGAACAGAGTTGTGAGGAGAGAGGTGATGAGATGTAGAGTGTATGTAAAGGTAAGACTATTTACTGAGAGTTCAGTGAGAAGAGCAAGGGAATTTGAAGAGTAAAGAAAGATATGAAGTAATTGTTGTAGATAATTGGGCAAGGAGCTTATTACCATGTCTTCATCCTTGTTCGGGAGGTGGTTCAATTTCTGGTGGTCACATGATGAAGAATGAGGCTCTGGGAGTGGTCCCTGAGGTGCCATAGAGGAGGCTACTAGGGATGAAGACGGCAAGGAACCAAGGAGCCAGGAGTTTGAATAGCTTAATATTCATGGCTTGTGAGGTCACCAAGTGTGGTTTTTATCATGGAGAGGAAAACTGTGAGCCACCAGCCAACTTTTAGCATTGCTGGATGATTGTTTTGAGGAGGAAGAGCATGTGATAATATCCAGAGCATGAGAGTCTCAGTAGAGCAAGAGATTATACAAGAAGACAAGGCCAGATGCAGTGGCTCACACCTGTAATCCCAGCACTTTGGGAGGCTGAGGCAGGTGGAGAACAGCCTGGCCAACGTGGTGAAACCCTGTCTCTACTAAAAATACAAAAATTAGCCAGGCATGGTGATGTGCACCTGTAATCCCAGCTCCTCGGGAGGCTGAGGCAGGAGAATTGCTTGAATTCAGGAGGTGGAGGTTGCAGTGAGCCAAGATCGCGCCAGTGCACTCCAGCCTGGGCAACAGAGCGAGACTCCATCTCAAAAAAAAAGAAAAAAAGAAGACAAGATAATGGTCCAAAAATCATATTGAGGAACAAGAAGGCCATCCATCTCATCTCCTCCCTGACATATACAATATAAGACAGAAACTGATACATCAGTTTCTGTCTCAGAGGGCTGTAGCAGAAGAGGGAAGCCCCTGGGGATAGGCAGGTTTCTACATAAGACAAAGAAGTACGGGTGATATTTGGAGAAAACTCTGGGGATTTTGTCAGATATGGAACTCTGAAGATACTGGATTGAGTATATGCATTGATATTTCATGGCTCCTGTGACTCATTAAAATAAAAACATGGTAGGTGACGGATGAACAGAAACTATAAAGAGAAAGAAAGTAGAGGAAGGGAATATCTTATCAGGAAATAAGATATTTTAACAAATACTTGGGAGATTGAAAGCAGACAAGAGTGATTTGTTGGATAAAATGTAAAGGGAGACGGGCATGGTGGCTTACTCCTGTAATCCCAAAACTTTGGGAGGCTGAGGCAGGAGGATTGCTTGAGCCTAGAAATTCAGGACCAACCAGGGCAATGTGACAAGACTCTGTCTCTCCAAAAATGAAAAAGTCAGCCAGTCGTATGGCATATGCCTGTAGTCCTAGCTAATCAAGAGGCTGAGGTGGGGTGATCACTTGACCTATGAGGGCCAGGCTACAGTGAGCCATGTTCGTGCCACTCTAATGCAGCCTGGATGGCAGAATGGGACCCTATCTCAAAAAAAAAACCCACAAGATAAAACCATAAGGGAAGCCAGAGCCCATCATTGGTTTAAACAGTCTAAGATAGAACCTAGTCTGCTCACTGGAACCCTGGAGAGACTTTGGGCTCAGAGTTAGCATATGTTATGCAGTGCAGAAATAAAAAGAGCAAAAATGATGAACTAATTGCAGGTCTATAATCAAAATAGTTACGTCAGCAACTTCTAATCCCTGAATTATAGAGTATGAGCAGTCTCTGTCACTTGTAGACTAGAAGAAAAAACAGTACTCTTTTTTAAAATAATTGAGTGAATTGTGTAGAGGGAGTTAAGTCCCTCCACAATACTGATGGCTTGGAGTTCTGACATTTGGGAGCCCAAGGCCTGACAGTAGACATGCCGGCGACTCACTGTGCTTAGAGAGCTCTCAACTGAAACAGATCTATTACTATATAGCAGCAAAACAAAGCCAAGTCAGCCACTCACTTTCATCATTAAACACGAACATCATTACTCTCCCTTGTCAGAGTCAAGACGTAAGATAATATATAATGCCAAACATATCAGACAGTGACATAAAGAGAGAACACAGATAAACAGAAAAACTTCCCCTGGAAGAAAAAGATAATTTGATAATAGACAAGAACTTAGCAAAATACTTCTAAGTTAGGTAGTATACTTGGGGACATTAAAGAAGTTATTATCTCTATAAAGCAAGAATAGGGAGCATTCAGAGACAAAAGATTTTTAATATGACTATTAAACACAGTGACATCTGTTATATTATCAATTTATATTTGTCCCAAAGCATAATGGCTTAACACAAAAAACATTTATCTCGACTTTTTGGTGGATGAAGAACTCCAAAGCAGCTTAGTCGGGTGGTTCTAGGTTAGAGTCGGTCATAAAGTTGCAGTCAAGATATTAGCCAGTCGTCAGAAAGCTGAACTGGGGCTGGGGAACCCATTTCTGTGCCCACTCAGGTGGCTGATGGCAGGAGGCCTTAGCTCCTCGCTCGTGGTCTTGGCTCCTTGCCACATAGACTTTTCCGTAGAGATACTTGAGTGTTCCATGAAATGGTAGCTGGCTTTTCCTGAGTATCCCAAAAAAGAGAGTAAAAAGAAGGCCCCAGTGTCTTTTCTGACATAGTCTCTATAGGTGCACTCTGTCACTTCTGCAAGTTAGAAGCAAGTCACTAAATCTAGCTCATACTCAGGGAGGGAGGAATTAGGCTCCACCCCTGAGGGAGGAATATCAAAAAAATGTGTGGATATATTTTCAGACCACCACAACTGTCAGTATTTAAAGGAAAAAAAAGAAGTCCCTAAAATTGAAGTCAAGGAAATATTTTAGAGTGTACATCAGAAATATGAAAGGATAGAAATTTGAGAGAGAAGAATTATATAGAGAACCACTACAGAGGGCCAACATCTGTCTCTTTCACAAAAAATCAGCTGAGGACGTGGAGAAGAGATGGTTAAACAACAGGAGAAAGTTTCCCAGAGTTGAAGAAGAATACCCATCTTCAGGTAGAAAGGGCTCACTGAGGACCATCTATAGCAAATGCTTTTTTAAAAATCCCTTCTTAACATGTCCTTTGAAATTTAGTGCACCAGGGATAAGCTTTCAGAGAAAAAAAAAAGGGGGATTATACTGCATCACATTCCTCATCATAACACTGGGTGCTGAAATACAGAAGAGCCATGCCTTCAACTCTCTGAAGGAAAATGGTTTTGAACTTAGAATCCTATATCCATCCAAGCTATTCATCAAATATGAAGAAAGAATAAAAACATTTTCTGATACGCAAGGTCCACAGTTTAACCGGAATGTACCTTTCCCTTTAAAATCATTTGAGGATACACATTCTAGCAACATGAGAGGAAAAATTAAGAAAGAAAATGTCCTGGGATCCAGGAAACTTTGGAAACACCCAGGAAAGTGGCAAAGGGCAGTTCTGAAATGATGGTTGTGTCTCAGGCCAAGAGAGCCACTGCTCCAGTTTGGAACACAAGAACATCACAGATAAGAAAAGAGGGATCTTAGGCAGTGGATAGTATGACGCAGCAGAGGAAACAGTTTTGAGACTTGATAAAATTATATAACTTTGACAGCAGTAAAAGAAAAGCATTTAGAAATGTTAAGGAAAACAATTGTTCAGGAAAATAAGTCATGATTTCAACATGAAGCAAAATAAAAAGTGGCATGATCTTTAGCAATTGATGGTGTGTAAGAAAGACTTTAATAAACGTTCTATTTGAAGTGGCCCATGAATTGCATCATTGGACCAACCGGAAAAAATATATAATCCTAACTAGTATACTTCTTAATCTGGCGGGAATGATATATACATGTGTGTTGTAGATGACAGTATATATATGTCATAAACACTTTTTCTTGATTTTCAGACTTGTAGAATAACCCTACCAAGCAAAGCATGGAATAGTTCATTATGGCTGCAGATTAGAATACAAATGTAAAAAATTCTTTTATGATGCAAGTAAAAATGTAGTTGAAAGAAATGAAAGGTAGAAGGAAGGAAACACAGTTAGAGGGAGGATGTGGCCACTGAACACCTAATCTGACATAGAACAGAGTTGAGATACTAATTTTTTGATAGAACAAAAACATAGACGTGTCATTTAAATTTAGGTAGTAACTGATAACCCAGTTAGTAATAATGATAAAACTATTAAACATTGGGAAGAAATGGGAGGAAAGTAAAGGTGGAAAGTGTAAGTCAGCAAAATCCTCAGAGGGGAAAGAAATAGATGCTAACTAAAGATAATAAATCATGAAAAAGAAAGAGGTTATTTGTAGTTGGACCACTATAATAACTCACATTTGAAAACATGAAAAAGGATTGATACTGGGGTAGAAAAGCATAAGATGGGAAAATGTTGTTCCTCATCATACACTCTTCTGCACTATACAAGTCCTTGCTATTTCTTATGGTAATTTTTAAGAAACAACTTTAAAAATTATTTTTCTGACCAGGCATGGTGGCTCACACCTATAATCCTAGCACTTTGGGTGGCCAAGGTGAAAGGATTGCTTGAGCCCAGGAATTCAAGACTAGCCTAGGCAAAGTAGCAAAACCCCATCTCTACAAAAAATTTAAAAATGAGCCAGATGTGGTGGCACGCAACTGTAGGCCCAGCTACTTGGAAGGCTGAGACGGGAGGATCATGTGAGGCTGAGATGGGAGGATCACGTGAACCTGAGATGCCGTAATTTTGTATGTTAAATTTTTAGTTCTAGTGAACCTGTGGTTGTTTAAGAATGTAGCTGTGGATTAGACTGAAGCTCTTCTGGGAACTAAATTTTTTTGGTGACCAGTGACTTTATTAAGTGTTAACACTCTTCAAATGTCTGACTTTTGTCTATAGGATCAAAGCAAGTTGGAGAAACACCAGCACCTGGAGACACCTTAGATGGCACACCTCGTACTCTCAATACTGTCTTTGATTTCCCACCACCTCCATTAGACCAAGTGCAGGAGGAGGAATGTGAAGTAGAAAGGTAATTCAGTGATATCTTAGAGAAACTTAGGGCATTACTTAAAGTTTTTAAATTATATACTATTCCTATACTTAGTAGCATTCTAGCACTTAAGCCTGGCATGGTGGTATGTACCTATAATCCCAGCTACTTGGGAGGCTGAGGCAGGAGAATCAATCACTTAAACTCAGGAGTTTGAGACAGGCCTGGGCAATGTAGTAAGCCCCCACTTCAAACTGTAAAAAATAAAATAAATAAATAAATAAGTTGGGTGCATAAAAGAACTAAAACACCTTTTCAGAACTTGTTACTGAAATTTAGAAAGGTACTCAAATTTTCTTCAATTTATTTTATATTAAATTATTACAGAATTATTTATCAAGCTTGTTGGAGTTTAACCTAGCTTTGAGTATCCTTGGTATAAATTTATTGATCACCATTTTGTTTTCATGTTACTTTTTACTCTCCATTGTTTTAGGGTGACTGAACATGGGACACCAAAGCCCTTTCGAAAGTAAGTATATCTTAAGCAGCTTTCAATAAAGGCGCATTTTAAGAAATGTAACCTTTTTTCCTCTTGAAGTTCCAGTTTAAAGGAAAAGAAACCCTGTATACCAATCTGTTAATGTAGTCTAAAAGAAAGCTGTTAAGAAACACCCGTCATTCAAAAGCTGTATTTTGAAGTATGTATAAAACAGCCATTTGTAGGAGAGGATGAAATTTCAGGCTCTGTGCTAAGTCAGATTCAGGAATCTGATTAGAATTTATTGTAATGTAAAGACTTGTGCTGTTTCCCGTTGTCCACCTGAAGTCCTCAAATTGAATTCACTATTTTTGCTTCGTAGGTTTGACAGTGTAGCTTTTGGAGAAAGTCAAAGTGAGGATGAACAATTTGAAAACGACTTAGAGACAGATCCACCCAACTGGCAGCAGCTTGTTAGTCGAGAAGTGTTATTGGGACTAAAACCTTGTGAGATTAAAAGACAGGAAGTGATTAATGGTGAGTGTAATCAATTTGTTGTTGTTTGCAAATACTGAGTTTTGTCAGAGTAAATTAAGTCTCTCAGCCTTGGAGTTTGCTTCAAAATTTCTCCTAGCCTTTTGTTTTAAACAAAGAGGAAATTAAACTGGACAGATAATCCTTGACCTCAAGAAAATGCAAGTCCTTCTGTGATTCTTATTGATAATTTAAAAGGAAAACATGTTTAGCCTTAAAGATATTTAAGATTCATAGCATTATAGATCTTAAAGTTGAAAAGTCATTGTAACAACTAAGTTATTTTTATGTATAGATTTTAAATGAGGAAGGTAAGGCCCAGGGAGATTGAATTCATTAAGATCATACAGCTAATAATATAAAAGGAAAAAAAATTCATTCCTGGTCTTCTTTCTGTATCCAAGTGCAGTGTTCTTCATTTAACCTAGCATGTATGTGATAAATGTGTGGCATGGATGCTGTACCCTTTGCTATCCTTAGCATGTGATTTGAATAAATATCTTGTCTCTGACAATACAGAGACATCATGAAATTATAAGCCTGACCCCAGAAATGAGTGTTTATAGGCAAATTAGGTAACCAAAAGTACTATTATTTCTTAAGAGGGCTCAAATTAAAGGCTATATGATGTTGTGGCTTACAGTTTTCTTAATGACATAGTTGTGATAGGTGGGTATTATTGTAAACAGATAGATGAGTTTGGGAATACACTAAAAAAAATAGTTTTGAATGATATTTTTTATTTGTCAGTATTCAACTCTCAGAGCCAGTATGTAGGAGAATTTCTTGGAATCAGAATGATTTCAGAGATATTTTATCCTTTCTAAATGATAAATAATGTATTATATAATTCATTTGCTACTTCACTCCAGCTAAAGAGTGTGATTGATCCTATGAAATTGTTCTAAGTAAGGCAACATTTCATATGTCTTTCCTGCTCAGAATTGTTCTACACTGAAAGAGCTCATGTTCGAACACTGAAGGTTCTTGATCAAGTGTTCTATCAGCGAGTGTCCAGAGAAGGAATTCTGTCACCCTCAGAGCTACGGAAAATTTTTTCAAACTTGGAAGATATTCTTCAACTTCATAGTAAGAGAAATTAGCTCTGATCTTTGCCCCTAACATTTCCAATAGAGAAAATATTGTGAGTATAAAATTTTGTAAATGTACCCATTCCTGAGATTATATGTGAGAATGTAACATAAATAAAGAAATGATTGGAACTTTGACTAGATCCTTTTCCTCACAATCAGTCTTACATATACAATGTGTCAACATAGGGCTTCCAGTCTAAAGTCAGTGTCTAAGGTGAAAAACATGAATAGTCAAATTCACCGTTGAAAATTTTCTGTCAATTATAGTGTATATATATCTCTTTAAATATATATATCCAATATAATAATATATGTATAAATGTATTTTTTAAATAGTAGTATATGGTATATAATCGCATGGTTGGGTAATTTTCAGGAATTGTTTTTATTGTTTTGAGACGGAGTCTCGCTCTGTTGCCCAAGCTGGAGTGCAGAGGTGCAATCTTGGCCCACTGCAACCTCTGCCCCCTGGGTTCAAGGGATCCTCCCACCACAGCCACCTGAGTAGCTGGGATTACAGGCGTGCACAACCACACCCAGCTAATTTTTGTGTTTTTCGTAGAGACGGGTTTCACCGTGTTGGCCAGGCTGGTCTCAAACTCCTGACCTCAAGTGATCCACCCACCTGCTTCGGCCTCCAAAGTGCTGAGATTATAGGCTGAGCCACTGCGCCTGGCCTCAGAAATTGTGTTATTGTTTTGTGGCTTGGAATACTTGAATAAGTGTATAAAAATTCCACCTTGTTGACATTTTATTGGTTGAAATCATCTTGGACTTTCGTGGACGGTAATATGATGTTCCTCTCATTTATAGGTCACTATTTCTCTATGACCCTTAATTTTTTTTATCTTTCTTTTTCATGTCATCACTACCTATAAACATCTGCTAACCAAATTGATGCCTTTTATTCCTTTGTGGGTAATCTTGGGTTTCACAGGCATGCATTGACAAATTCAGGCTTGATTATATCCATTGCCTGCACACTTACACATTTTGAGAGGATCAGTGAACAGAATTACTTGTACTGTTTACATTCAAGTTCTTTTTGAGCATGATTATAGATGAAGTCTTGAGGTTAAATGAATATTTGATGCAACTACCATGTATGTAATGTGCTAGTTTACAAAACTTTTTTGTTTAGCACCTGTTTTTCAGATAGAGTTTATAATATCTGGATGTATAAGCACTATGTCCAGATTTCTATTTAAGGAGATAAGAAGCAACTTTACTACTGTGAAAATCCTCTTTATTAAAAAAAAAAAAAAAATTAGCTACTCTGTACTACCAGTAATTCTGTCTACACTGAGTGCATTACTAACATTTTTCTATCTTTTTATCTTTAGTTGGATTGAATGAACAAATGAAGGCTGTTCGAAAGAGAAATGAGACCTCTGTTATCGATCAGATTGGGGAAGATTTGCTGACATGGGTAAGGAAATTTTCTGTTTCTCTTTATTATTTTTATGGACACTTGGTCAGATTCAAGGTTGAGTAACTAACCTTTCCAAATAAGCAAACTCACCCATTTTGCAAAGTTAATGTAAAGCTGAAAAAGGTCAAGCAGTAGATTCCATTTCAAGAAACCACTTTTTTTTTGCTCATCTGTAAGAAGCAATCCCTTATCCATTAAAGTCATACCATGAGATTGCAGTGATTCAGTCGCGCCTTCAGGTTCCACTGTAATCCTAGTTTTTTTGCAGTTACCTCTTCCACGGAAGTCTTGAACCCCTGGAAGTCACCTGTGAGGGTTGGAATCGACTTCTTCCAAACTCCTGTTAATATTGATATTTTGACCTCCTCCTGTGAATCATGAATGTTCTTAATGGCATCTAGAATATTGAATCCTTTTCAGAAGGTATTCAGTTTGCTTTGCCCAGACCCATCAGAGGAATCACTGTTATGGCAGCTATCACCTTATGAAATATATTTCTTAAATAATAAGACTTGAAAGTAAAAATTACTCCTTGATCCATGAGCTGCAGAATGAATATTGTGTTAGCAGGCCTGAAAACAACATTAACCTCCTTGTACATCTCCATCAGAAGTCTTTAAGTGACCATGTGCATTGTCAATGGGCAGTACTATTTTAAAAATAACTTTTTTTTTCTGAGCAGTAGGTCATAACAGACGTGCTGCCATCCAGGCCTTGTTGTTTCATTTATAGAGCACAGGCAGAGTAGATTTCGCATTATTCTTAAGGGCCCCAGGAATTTCAGAATGGTAAATTATCATTGGCTTCAATTTAAAGTCATTGGCCCCTAACAAGAGAACTGGACTTTCTTTTGACATGCTGAAGTCGGACATTGATTTCTCCTCTCTAGCTATGAAAGTTCTAGATGGCATCTTCTTCCAATGGAAGGCTATTTCATCTACATTGAAAATCTTTGTTTAGTGTAGCCGTTGTAATTAATTATCTCAGGTACGTCGTCTGGGTAACTTACTGTAGCTTCTACTGCTATATCAACACTTGCCGCATCACTTTGTACTTTTATTTTTATGGAGACGACTTCTTTTCTTAAATCTCATCAGTTTACCCCTGCTACCTTCAAACTCTTCTTCTGTAGCTTCCTTACCTCTCAGCCTTCATAGAAATGAAGAGAATTAGGGGCTTGCTTTGTATTAGGCTTTGGCTTAAGGGAATATTATGGCTGATTTCATCTTCTTTATACAGACCATTCAAAATTCCTCCATACCAGCAATAGGCTGTTTCACTTTCCTCTTGTTCATTTGTTCATTGGAGTAGCACTTTTATTTCCTTCAAGAATTTTTTCTTTTTTTTTTCTTTTTTTTTTTTTTTGAGACGGAGTCTCGCTCTGTTGCCCAGGCTGGAGTGCAGTGGCCGGATCTCAGCTCACTGCAAGCTCCGCCTCCCGGGTTCATGCCATTCTCCTACCTCAGCCTCCCGAGTAACTGGGACTACAGGCGCCCGCCACCTCGCCCGGCTAGTTTTTTTGTATTTTTTAGTAGAGACGGGGTTTCACCGTGTTAGCCAGGATGGTCTCAATCTCCTGACCTCATGATCTGCCCGTCTCGGCCTCCCAAAGTGCTGGGATTACAGGCTTGAGCCACCTCGCCCGGCCCAAGAATTTTTTCTTTGTGTTTACAAGTTGCCCGTTTGGCATAAGAGCCAAATCTCAGCTTTTGACATGCCTTCCTTACTAAACTTAATCATTTCTAGCTTTTAATTTCAAGTGAGAGATGTGCGACTCGTCACTTGAATCCCTAAAGACCATTGCAGCGTTGTTAATTGGCCTAAATTCAATATTGTTGTGTCTCAGAATAAGGAGGCCCAGGGAAAGGGAAGAGAGATGGGGGATGGTCAGAACACACACAACATTTTTCCATTAGGTTTGCCACCATATGTGGGTGCAGTTCATGGTGCCCCAAAACAATAAATAGTAAAATCAAAGATCACTGATCACAGATCACCGTAACAGTTATAGTGAAATGAGAAAGCTTAAACTATTATGAGAACTACCAAAATGTGGCACACAGACATGACATGAGCACATGGTTTTGGAAAAATGGCACCAACAGACTTGCTCAGGGTTGTCACAAACCTTTAATTTGTGAAAAATGCAATATCTGCAAAGTACAATAAAAATACGAGGTATGCCTGTACCTGTAAAAAGTTGAGGAAAAGCTAAATGGTGGTTTGTAACTGTCACATACAAAGAGTTAATTCAGAAGAAGGCATTGGCCAGAAATCATAAAAGCAAGAATCATAAATAGGCCTTTAGATTTTACTCTTGCTGTTTAAATAAAATCATTTTGGAAAGTATTTTTCCAGTATTGTTCCTTAAGATCACTTTACATATACAGACAATCCTTGACTTACTGTGGTTTCCACTTTGGCAGTTTTTTTACTTTACAGTGGTGGGCAAGTAATACACATTCAGTAGAAACCACACTTTGAATTTTGACTTTTAATCTTTTCTGGAGCTTGGCAATATGTGGTATGTTACTCTCGATGCTGGGCAGCAGCAGTGAGCCACAGCTCCTGGTCAGCCATGTGATCACAGGGTAAACAACCACTCTACAGTGTATGTAGATGATTTTGCCCAGCTGTAGGCTAATGCAAGTGTTCTGAGCACATTTAAGGTAGGCTAGGCCAAGCTATGGTATTTGGTAGGTTCAGTGTATTAAATGCATTTTCAACTTAAGATATTTCCAATTTTTGATGGTTGTATTAGGATATAACTTCATCAGAAATCAAGGAACATCTATACTTAAACTGCTTGTAAAACTACTGTAGAGGCCGGGCGCCGTGGCTCACGTCTGTAATCCCTGAATTTTGGGAGGCCGAGGCAGGCAGATCACCTGAGGTCAGACCAGCTTGACCAATATGTAGAAACCCCATCTCTACTAAAATTACAAAATTAGCCAGGCATGGTGGTGCATGCCTGTAATCCCAGCTACTCCGGAGGCTGAGGCAGGAGAATCACTTGAACCTGGGAGGTGGAGGTTGCGGTGAGCCGAGATCGAGCCATTGCACTCCAGCCTGGGTAACAAGAGTGAAACTCTGTCTCAAAACAAAAACAAAAAAAACTACTGTAGAACTGCTTGAGTTTGGGGGCATTATTTTCTTTGGTAAACCCAGCTGCTGTTTGTAGTTGTTTGGTGCTTTGATTGACTAACATGCTAAAAATGCTGCCAATCTCATTGTTAAACATGTTGAATGTCATATTCATCATAGAGTAAGAATACAAAATTGGAGTGACCTATTAAAATATTGCTTTGTATGTGTCCTACTTGAAAAAATACTCTGAATTTATCTACAAATGTGCTACAGAAGGGCTTTTTACAAAATGCCTTTATGTGCAAACTTTTGGGCATATGGCTTTAAATGGAAGATTATATGGAAAACCTATTTGCAAACCTTAAAGCAATTATCTACAAGTATAGATGCTGTATTAAAAAACAATGTATTTGACTTATAAGAGCACCTACTAGTAAATCACTTTTTAGGTGTTTGACCATCAGAAATCTTAAAATCATGGCATATGCAAACTTAAATTTACAAAGTAAAAAATATTAGTGAGAAGTATAATTTTTAGCAAAAGAATTCATAAGCTCATTGATCTCCCCCAAGCCAGCTCCAGCTGCTACACAGGTGAAACAGCAGTGATTTAATTTTATTTCAACCCAGAAAAGTTATGCCCTGCCTGTGGTCATAGTGGGTTTTATAGTGAGTAAGAAAGAATGCTAGTATGCCAAGGATTTGCTTCCCAGAGTAGTAAGATGGTAGTTGTTGTAAAGGCGTCAGGGTGTAAGAAAATTAAATTTTAGGCTGGGTGTAGTGGCTCATACCCATAATCCCAGCAGTTTGAGAGGCCAAGGCAGGCAGATCACTTGAGGTGAGAAGTTCAAGACCAGCCTGGCCAACATGGTGAAATCCCATCTCTACTAAAAATACAAAAAAAATTAGCCAGGCGTGGTGGTGCATGCCTGTAGTGCCACCTACTTGGGAGGCTGAGGCAGGAGAATCATTTGAACCTGGGAGGCGGAGGTTGCAGTGAACTGAGATTGCGCCACTACACTCCAGCCTGGGCCACAGAATGAGACTGTCTCAAAAAAAAAAAAAAAAAAAAATGAAAATTTAGTCTCAGTCTTCAGGCATTTTGTATCTTACATTCTCCAAATGTCAGCTTTTCTGTGTAATTTACAAGTAATGTAGGCACAAAGGTAATAGGTTGTGATAGGCTACAAGTAAGAAAACATTGGGACTCGGCACAGTGGCTCACACCTATAATCCTAGCACTTTGGGACACCGAGGCGGACAGATCAGCTGAGGTCGGGAGTTCGAGAACAGCCTGGCCAACATGGTGAAACCCCGTCTCTACTGAAAATACAAAAATTAGCTGAGTGTGGTGGTGCGTGCCTGTAATCCCAGTTACTTGGGAGGCAGAGGTGAGAATCTCATGAACCCGAGAGGCAGAGGTTGCAGTGAGCTGAGATCGTGCCATTGTACTCCAGCCTGGGCGACAGAGCAAGACTCTCAAAAAAATAAAAAAGAAGAAGTAAGCATTGGAATATGATCAGAAAAGATCTGGTTGTGTCAAGGTCAGACCTTTTTAATGGAGAACCATTGATATTTCACAGAGATACGCAGTTCTGTGTATTTTGTCACTTGAGAGTACTTATTGAAATGTTGAAAGGATTCTGGTTGTCTGTCTCTCTGTCTGGCCTTGTGTAAGCTCAGTATCCCATTCTCTTTTGTGTTCTTTGCATTCTTGGCACAGTTCAGCGGGCCAGGAGAGGAGAAACTGAAGCATGCCGCTGCCACCTTTTGCAGTAACCAGCCTTTCGCCCTGGAAATGATCAAGTCTCGTCAGAAAAAGGATTCTCGATTTCAGACTTTTGTGCAAGTGAGTTGAGTGAGTCATGTAAGAAAAAAAATAAGGCAAGTTTTTATCAATTATCAGATAAACTGGGGGAATTCTGACTAAGACTTTTACAAACATTACATCTATGTTAACTTTTTTTTTTTTTTTTTGAGATAGGGTGTCGCTCTGTCGCCCAGGCTGGAGTGCAGTGGCACAATCTCAGCTCACTGCAACCTCTGCCTCCTGGGTTCAAGTGATTCTCCTGCCTCAGCCTCCCCAGTAGTTAGGATTACAGGCGCATGCCACCACACCCTGCTAATTTTTTCTATTTTTAGTAGAGACGGGGTTTCACCATGTGGCCAGGCTGGGCTTGAACGCCTGACCTCAAGTGATCCGCCCACCTCAGCCTCCCAAAGGGATTACAGGTGTGAGCCACTACACCCGGCCCATATTAACATTTTTAAAAGCTATACATTATCTCTTAAATTCCTGGCAGGCATAAAAATGATTTTGGAATGGTGAATAATGAAAAATATGTCAGGATTCAAATACTTGATACAGAAATCCACATTGCCACGAGGCTTTTATCAGGAAACAATTGTATGCCCTATTAAGATAATTTTGTCAAAGCATGAGAATGGGCTTATCCAGGGAAAAACATAACAGCAGCCATACTCATTGGGGTATATGAATTAAGGGTCTTTCAGCTATGGCCAACAGACCATATCTAGCCTGTTACCTGTTTTTATAAAGTTTTATGTAAACACAAACATAGCCACTTGACAGATTTCTCACAGTTGTGGTGTGTGGCTGTGGTTTAGCAGGATCCTCCCTTGAGAGTTTGACTAGGCTGAGATCACAGTGTCAGTTGGAGCTGCAACTCTCATCTGATGCTCAAGGTTCTCTTCTAAGCTCACTGGTTGTTAGCAGAGTTCGTTTCTTTGTAAATGTATAACTGAGGTCCTACCTTGCTGGCTATTGGCTAGGAACCAGTTTCAACTCCTAGAGAATACAGATATCTCTGCCATATGGCCCTGTTAGGCAGTTTAGAGGTGGATGTATGCTTTCTTCCAGGCCAGTGGGAGTGTGGCTTTCTGATACAGATTTGTTTTAAAGGCTCCTCTAATGAAGTCAGGCCCATCCAGGACAATTTCCTTTCTTACGATCTCAAAATCATGTGGTGGCAACCTAATCATAGGTGTGATATCCCATTGTATTCACAGATTCCAAAATGTTCATACTCAAGGGCATGGGATTACACAGAGTATTAAGAGGATGGGAACCTTGGAGGCCATATTAGAGTTCTTTACTACACAGAGCCTTGTTCATTCATTTATGCCAAAACAGTGGAGCTGAATAGTTGTGAGAGAGACTATATGGCCTGCAAAGCCTAAAATATTTACTAACTGGCATTTTACTAAAAACTTTGCAGACCACTGGTATAGATGAGCTGGCATACTCAGACTGGTTATCCATTGTGTCTTCTTGGAATGGCAGATAACAAATTAACCACTTTTGGTAGGAATGTCAATCATAGGAAAATGGACCTAGATTTTCTGAATAGGTGAAGATAAAACTGTTTCAACACAAGGAAGCAATACTTAGAGCTGCTTATGGATGCTTTCAGTTCCTCCTTAAACAGATAACAAAGAAGCCATTCATTTAGTGATAGAGGCTCCGTTCCCTCATTATGTGATTAAAGGAGAAAGCAGAAGTATAGTGTGGCAATGATATATCTTGGCATTTTTTAAAGATCTTGATTTAATAACCAGAACTGTGATGCATTAAACACTTAACGGTGAATACGTAGTACATGTTAACTATGGTTCTAATAAGAATTACAGATTCACTTATTTCACTTTAATTTTAGGATGCTGAAAGTAATCCACTGTGTCGACGTCTTCAACTGAAGGATATTATTCCCACTCAAATGCAAAGGCTTACTAAGTACCCGCTTCTATTGGATAATATTGGCAAATACACAGGTACAACATTTTCACTGAAATAAAAAGCTTAGGAACAACAACAAAAAAACTCCCAATATACTGTAAATAATATCTTACAGCATCCTGAATGGAGTTGGATTTCCAAATAGTACGACAAGATTTTCTTTCTTTCTTTTTTTTTTTTTTTTTTTTGAGACAGGGTCTTACTCAGTGGTGCAGGCTGGAGTGCAGTGGCACAATCATAGTTTCCTGCAACCTCAAACTCCTGGGTTCAGGCATTCCTTCCACCTCAGCTTCCCGAACAGCTGGGACTACAGGTGTACACCACCACACATGGCTTTTTTTTTTTTTTTTTTTTAAAGCAAGTGTCTCACTATGTTGCTCAGGCTGCCTCAAACTCCCGGCCTCAAGCAATCCTCCCACCTCCCAAAGTGCTGTGATGATAGGCATGAGTCGCCATGCCCAGCCAAGATTTTCTAACAAGATATGATCTAGTCTTCTTCGGGCCACCTCAATATGTTTTGGTGAATTTCATCTTCTTTTAATGTTGTGATCTGTTTTCTTTCTTTAAATATAATCTCAAATTCAAAGAAACTTGTTTTGGAATTATTTTGAATTATGTTATTAAAACATTTTGTTGAGCAGGTTCACTGGACATAATTATGTAGGCTATGCACTGTGAAATTCTAGGGGTAGAAGGGATTTCCTTTTATGTTGTTTACAAAGTAAATGAGACCTGCCCTTCTGGAGTATGTAATCTAGTGGTCCTGGTGCTTCATGTAAAGCATCTCTTCTTGGATTTCAGGTTCTGTACTCTGATTTCTTTTTTAAAGATTAGAATTTATGTTTTAAAGTCCTGTTATAAGAAGTTTTATCTGTCCAAAGACAGCTTGAATTGAGACTCTGACAGAGGCTTTAAGCTGGTGCAAAAATCTATTGCACCGGTCTATTTTTTGCTCTTAAAACTATTGAAATGAAATGAAATCTCATTTACATATACTTTTATGGTTTTCTGCTCATTTCCTCTATTTTACATTTTTGATTTCTTCCCCATATTTAGAATGGCCAACAGAAAGGGAGAAGGTGAAGAAAGCTGCAGATCACTGTCGTCAGATCTTAAATTATGTAAATCAGGCTGTCAAGGAGGCAGAAAACAAGCAGGTAAAAAAGGAAAACAAGAAGATACAGGATAACATTTGGGAGAACATTAAATTAGTATTACCTGGGATCTGTGAAATAGTTGTACAACTATCATTACCTAATGGACAGGGAGAACATTTGTTTACTATTGGCATAGTAGGCAGGTCAAGATCAATTTATGATAGAATATCAGAGTTGTGTTTGACTTTTTGGAACATCTCAAGCTGCTTGTTTGCTCTTTCATTTATCTATTCATTCAGCAGATATTTATAGAGCATCTACTGTATGCTGGGCATAGGGTACAGAGTAGTTGAGAAAATGAGCACGGTATCTGCCCACACTGAGCTTGTTTGCTAGGAGAATAGAAAGGCATTTAACAGGATTATAGTGCAGATATTTTGTATCAGTTGTGATAGCTGCTATCAAGGATAATTTCAAGATGCTATGATATATAACTGTGTGGCCTAGCTTAGTTTGGGGTTGTTAGGTGGTGCCTATTAGAGAAAATTTTCTTGAGAAATTCACACTTGAGCCAAGCTCTGAAGGATGAGTGGAAGTGAACCAAAATGATGTGAAGGGTGCAACCCTAGAGGTAGAGGCAATATATACCAAAGTTCTGACAGAAAAAGAAAGCATGGTCTGTTGGAGGAATTGAAAATTTAAATGAGTGTGGATCATGCCTAAAAAACAAAGTCAGAGTGGCATAAAATGAGGGAAAGTAGACCAAGGCCAACTCATAAAGGCCCTAGAGATCGGATGAAAAATTTTGATTTTTATTCTTAAGAGCAGTAGGAATTCAGCATAGACAAATAAGAATATAGTGTCAGATTTTCATTATATAAGTGTCACCCCTACTACTCTATGGAGAATGAGTTGAAGGATAGTGGATGAAAGAGCCCATTTATTAATCTTGCAGCAATCTAGAATAGCTGATGGCAGCTTAGAGAAGTTGGAGAAGTATTTAGAAGGTAAAATTGACAGGACTTGATGACTGATTTGAAGAAGGATTTGAAGGAAAAGTGATGTCAAGAATAAACCCCCAGGTTTCCAGATTGCATATTTGAATGGACAGGATGAGTGGAGAAGCCCCAGATTTGTGGGGAAGATGATGAGGTCACTTTAGACTATCAGGTAGACTGTACAGTAAGCAGTTGGCTATATGGGTCCACCTTTAAGGACCATGTTGAAGATAGAAATGTAAGATTGTGAGCATACAGGGGCTAACTGAATCCATGAACATGGATGTAGTTTCTTAGGAGCTAAGTATGATTACAACTGTCTTGGTGAGGCTGTAGAAAAACTAGTACTTTCAACTGTGCTGTTCAGAGTGTAAAATGATAAAACCCCAGAGGGTTATATAGCAATATTTATTTAGATTAAAACTCTGTACATACCCTTATATCTACCTTTTGACTCAGCAGTTCTGTTCCTAGTGATTTGCTCAAGAGAAATGAACCATATTAGAGTTCTTTACTACACAGAGCCTGATCATTTATGTATTATCTGTGGCTACTTTTGTTCCAAAACAGTGGAACTGAATAACTGAGAGAGACTATATGGCCTGCAAAACCTAACTGACCTTTTACTAAAAACTTTGCAGACCCCTGGTATAGTTGAGCTGGCATACTCAGGCTGGTTATCCATTGTGCCTGCTGGAAATAGCAGATAACAAATTAACTAACTAACTTTAGTAGGAATGTCAATCATAAGAAAATGGACCTAGATTTTCTGAATAATAAAATATATCTTTATCTGAGGATAAAGATACACCCACAAACAGACTTAGACAAGAATGCTTATAGCAACTTTGTTCATAATAGCAAAAAGCTAGAAACAGCCCAAGAATTATCAACAGAATGGATAAACCAACTGTGGTATACTTATAAAAGAGAATGCCCTGAGTGATAAAAAACAAAAAAAAAAAAAAAAAAAAAAGGAATGTACCACTAAGGCACACAACATGGACAAATCTCACAAACATGCTGAGTGGAAAAAAATCAGAGGCAAAAGAGTACATACCTATGATTCTATTTATATGAACTTCTAAGAGAGACTAACCTATTCTATGGTAGGAAAAAAACAGAAAACTGGTTGCCACTGGGGATGTGGAGGTAGAAATTAACTGGAAAGAAGTATGAGGAAACTTTCTGGGGTGAAATTTTCTATCTTAATAGATGTTTAGGTTACACAGATGTATAAGCACTTGTCAAAATTCATGGAACACACACTTAAAATGTGTGTTCTACTGTATGCAAATTTTACTTTTAAAAAAAAACTGTATGGATACTTAAATGTTCAGAGGTAAAGTGTACTTATGTCTGTAATTTATTTTGAAAACATCCAAAAAATAAGATGGACTGATGGATAGAGGGATGAATAAATAGATACATGATAAAACAAATAGAGCAAATGTTAATTGTAGAATATAGATGGTAATATGTAGGTGTTCACTATGCTCATTCAGACTTTTCTATGTAAAATTTGGAAATGATTTCGAGGGGGAATGTGCTTACCCTTTGATCCAACAGTTCTGGAAATTTATCCTACAGATATCCTACACGGGTATACAAAGACATATATTTAAGTCCACTTTATTACAGTATTGTTTGTTATAGAAGAGTTGAAGTAACTTAAATGCCTATCAGTAAGGAATAATGAAATAAATTATAGTTTATTTACAGAGTTTTATATCCTGTAGTCATTTATAAAAAATGAAATAACTCTCTATATGTGCTAATGTGGAACAATCTCCAAGATATATTTATAAGTCATACACCACACACACACACACACACACACACACACAACACACACACACAGGGGAATACATATATGAATGGTATTCTACCATTTCAATGAGGAATACATATGGGAATACCAAAGGAATGCATATATGAATATATTATGCTACCATATCTTGTTTTTAAAAAGGACACATACACACAACATGCACGAAGACTAGCATATATGCATGTATAAATAAATATACATATCTGTTTGCACAGAATTTTTCTCAAAGGCTACCCAAGAAATGGATATTAGTGATTGCTTCTTTAGGGAAAATTGAGGGAGGTGGGGCAATAGGACAAGGTTAGAGGGAGACTTTTTATTTTTTGTCTTATGTCACCATCTGCATTTTGTACTGTGTGCATAATTTACACATTCAGAAAATAAATATAAGCTAATAAGAGACCAATGACTTTGAAAAGAAGATTGAGAAAGAAAACCCAAGGAGGTAGGAGGAAAACTAGGATAGTATAATATCACCAAAGCCAAGAGAAGAGAGTGAGTTTTCAGTCCTGTCTAGCATTGCAAAGAGCTGAGTAAAATGGAGATTTTAAATGCTTAGTTTGATTCAGAAATAGGTCATTAATGACCAAAACACTAACTTTGGTTCCACCCTGTCTAATTTTCAGCGCCTCGAAGATTATCAGCGTCGCCTTGATACCTCCAGCCTGAAGTTGTCAGAGTACCCAAATGTTGAAGAGCTCAGGGTGAGAGATGGTCTAATCATAATTTAAAAAATAAAATAAAATTTGCTAAAGACCTGGCAGGTAATTAACATCTCAATGGGAATATACATCACCTGAAGGAGTTCTTGTATCATAGATTATCTGTATTTATGATTTTTTTGCTGCCTTTTAAATGCCTGATCTGTATGAAGATTAGTCTTTCATTAGAGGAATATCTTGCATGAAACTGTAATGTTACATGACAGCAATTGGCAGGAGACTAAGGGACACTAATTATTATAAAATTTAATTGTATTGTGTTCTGTAGTTTGTTTCAGACAGGGTCTCGCTCTGTTGCCTAGGCTGGAATGCAGTGGTGTGATCTTGGCTCACTGCAGCCTTGACCTCCTGGACTCAGGCAGTCCACCCACCTCAGCCTCCCTAGCAGCTAGTACTATAGGTATATGCCACCATGCCCAGCTAATTCTATGTTTTGTAAAGACAAGGTCTTGCTGTGTTGTTAGGCTGGTCCAGAACTCCCGGGCTCAAGCGCTCCTTTCTCAGCCTCCCACAGTGTGGGGATTACAGGCATGAGCCACCATGTCCAGCCAGTGTTCTGTAGTTTAAATAAGGGTAGGACTGTTTACTGTGGTAACTTTCCAGGTCATTTAATAACACAAGATAACATATTATTTTCTCATGAGGGTCTTCAAAATCATAAAAGTTGGAACCATTATAGGAAAGATAGTAGAATGTTTACTAATTGCCACTTCTAGTATGTGGGCTTATGTGTTAACTTTTTCGGATTTTAAGTCTTTTTGTACCATTTCACTAGGTGGTGTTTTTGGCAGATTTATTTGGTGGCCGTTAAAATAGACTTTTATGTCATATATTAATACTTTGTCAACAAGCTTGTAAATGTGCTTATTCCCCTTAACTTCCAAAGAATGAGAGTTTTCTAGAGCTGCTAATACTAAAAGATGATTCTCTTACTAATAAGTTGTTAATATTTAGACCAAGCCTGAGTAGTACCTGGACTTTTCATGAGTACTATTTCTTAGAACCTTCTTTGAAATTAGAGCCTTGGAACTCAAGCCGCTTTCTTATAGACAAGCATATGTACCATGCTCATCCAATTATTCATAGAAAAATTAAAGGATACGTTGAGACTCTAGTGGCTGAATGTTTGTAACTTGATTTTCATAATCTGTTATTATCTGTTTAGAATGAGGTTTGGAAGATAGTACTCCTGAATGTTTTTCTGCAAGATACATTTTCCTTTTTAGAAAATCATATGCAGATTACTTTAACATGGCCTTTGTGCCATTTTCAAGAACTGACAAATAGCAATAATGATAGTTGATGTAAATGGTGTATTTTATATTAAGAATTTCTTAAAAAGAGACTGTATTATATAGAATATCATGTTACTGAGTACTTGGAAATTATTTGTGCATGATTTTCTTTATTTTGCCAGAATTTGGATTTAACAAAAAGGAAGATGATTCATGAAGGGCCATTGGTTTGGAAGGTGAATAGAGATAAAACTATTGGTAGGTCTGATATTGTCTGTTAGTTTTGGGGAGAGTGGCAAAAGGGAAGAAATAGGAGTTTCCTATGACAAAAGGAAGAGGAGCGAACCATTCTCCCAGCAGTTAGCAGTGCTACCTCGTGTTACTTGTACATTTGTAGATCTGCTTGTGTTATTTCATTATATGTAACGTGTTATTCATTTAGGAATGTAACAGAGATCTGATTTAGTCCTATTTCCATCATTCTTATATGCTAGTGAGTCTTCGTATGCTTTGTAAGCTTTCTTTAGACCAGTACTTCTTAAACTGTCTATGATGAGGAACTGTTTTTGCTTTTTCAGAAACAAGGTCTTACTATGTTGCCCAGGCTGAAGTGTAGTGGCTATTCACAGATGCAATCATGGTGCACTGCTGCCTCGAACTCCTGGGCTTAAGTGATCCTCCTGCCTTAGCCTCCCTAGTAGCCAGGATTATAGGCGCACACCACCACACCCAGCTTGTTGTTTTTTATTTCCTGTTAGTCACAGATTGACACTTTAGTGAAATACAATAAAAATGAATTATTGAAAATGAAATTTTAAAAGATAATAAACAAGTCAATTTTGAAAATTTTGTAGCTTTAACAGAAATAAAATTCGTCTGTTGAATCATTATAAAGTTAATCAAAGACATCTCAATTTCTGTACTTACCATTTTTTTCTGCACTTTTATTTCTAGATTTATACACATTGCTGCTGGAAGACATTCTTGTATTGTTACAAAAGCAGGATGATAGACTGGTGTTAAGGTGTCATAGTAAGATTCTGGCATCTACAGCTGATAGCAAACATACGTTTAGCCCTGTCATTAAGTTGAGTACAGTGTTGGTTCGACAAGTGGCAACAGGCAAGTATGTCCACCGAAGGATACTAATTTCCAGATTCATTGTGAAGTTGCATAAGATACTCAGTGCTGTTTAAGTAACACAAGTGGCATAAAGTCTTGCTATTTTTATATCCTTAAGCAAATTACGTGAAATTTACTGCTTAGAAAGAGACCTAAGAGTTTATACCCCAAAGTTATTTAGGGTGTCTAGATTCTGTGAATGGTTTTCTGTATTTGAAAATTTTTATGCTATTACTTTGGTTCTTTATGTTCAAATCATTGATAGATCCCAGTGAAAAGCCTTTCATTTAGGGTGGTATGTTTTTTGATTTGGTGAGAAAAAAATAAAAACTGAAGAGATGGATGGAATTTTGATTAAAAATCCAATTTGACTGGCAAGTTATATTTTAACTCTATTAACAAAGGGGTCCCTTTTAAAACTTGTTAGTTTCATGGTGGCAAAATAAATTTGTGACCTCTTTTCTCCACTATTCACTGAATATTATTAACAACTTAGCAAAAGGGCAGTTCAAAATACATGCAAAAGAGTAATAGCATTTGATTTGGTAATTTGGATTTTTTTTTTTTTTTTTTTTCTTTTGAGACGAGGGTCTCACCCTATCACCCAGGCTGGAGTGCAGTGGTGCATCCTTGGCACACTGCAACCTCTGCATCTCGTGCTCAAGCAGTTCTTCAACCTCAGCCTCCTGAGT
Organism: Trachypithecus francoisi; assembly: GCF_009764315.1. NCBI lineage: Eukaryota > Metazoa > Chordata > Mammalia > Primates > Cercopithecidae > Trachypithecus > Trachypithecus francoisi. The sequence goes on from NW_022681473.1 coordinate 108,825,054, forward strand.
AGCTGGGACTACAGGCATGTACCACCATGGCCTGGCCAATTTTTTTGTTTTTTGTAGAGGCAGCGTTTCGCCATGCTGCCCAGGCTGGTCTCAAACTCCTGAGCTCAAAGCAGTCCACCTGCCTCAGCCTCCTAAAGTGCTGGGATTACAGGCGTGAGCCACCATGCCCAGCCAGTAATTTGGATTTTTGACATCCTTTTATTTCTAGTAAATTATTGTGGAATTAGTGCTAATTTGTATAATCTTTGTTTTATTGAAGTACAATAAATATAATACAATAAATAGGTTAATATGGTAAGTTGCACAGATTTTAACTGTACATCTTGATGAATTTTAAGTAAATATATGTAACCTTTATCTAGTTTAAGGAGTGGACTATTTCAAGACTCTAAAAACATCCCTTATGATCTCCCAAGATCAGAGTGTTAGAGTAATCTTGTCTTGTTTTTTCCAGATAACAAAGCTTTATTCGTCATCTCCATGTCAGACAATGGAGCTCAGATTTATGAACTGGTGGCACAGACAGTTTCTGAAAAGACTGTGTATGTATTAGATAGGGCTACCTTGCTATAGCTACTATTTTCATTATCCCAAGCATAATACTCTGTAAACTTAACTTTGTTTTTATAATGTATGGAAACCAAGCACTTCCTCTACTCTTTTAGAGATGTTCTACTATGAAATTGTTCTTTTTTAGATTGATGCCTTTTATTTTGATCCTATTCTGGAAGTTTATTTCCTAAAGAAAAAATTATGGAAAATGTCAGGTGAAGTTTTTTTAATGGGTAATGTCTTCATAATGTTGTTAGATTTTTCTTAAGGTATAGTTTTGGACTCTCAGCTTAATAGTGTGTTGCCAAAATAAAGATATTCTCTGGCAGAGTGGAGTGTTTTTTTTTTGATTGGTTGATTGATTGGTTTTTGTTTAGTTCTGTTTTTCTTTTTGTTTTCTGAGTATATTTAAAGGATATTTCTTTTGTTGTTTCTTTTTTGTATTTTGAATTTCTTTCCAACTTTCTGAAGCTGGCAGGACCTAATCTGTCGGATGGCTGCATCAGTGAAGGAGCAATCCACAAAGCCAATTCCATTACCCCAGTCAACACCTGGCGAGTGAGTGTTCCTTTGCATTGTAGTAGGACTTTTTATGTTTTGGGTTGGAAAAGACTAGGATAATTATTACATTTTGTTGCAATGATGTTTAGGTACCTCAGGAAGCTAAAAGATTGTTGTTGTTGTTTTTTCCTTTACAGAGGAGATAATGATGAAGAAGATCCTTCAAAATTAAAAGAGGAACAGCATGGCATCTCAGTCACTGGTTTGCAGAGTCCAGGTACACTTTTCTGACAAGTTCAAGGGAGAATGTGCTCTATTATCTATTAAAATGCTGGCCGGGTGCAGCTCAAACCTGTAATCCCAGCACTTTGGGAGGTCGAGATAGGCCGATCACCTGAGGTCAGGAGTTAGAGGCCAACCTGACCAACATGACGAAACCCTGTCTCTAATACAAAAATTAGCTGGGCATGGTGGTGGGTGCCTGTAATCCCAGCTACTTGGGAGGCTGAGGCGGGGAGAATTGCTTGAACCCAGGAAGCGAAGGTTGCAGTGAGCCAAGATCGTGCCATTGCACTCCAGCCTGGGCAACTAAGACCAAAATGCCAAAAAAGAAAAAAAAAAAAAAAAGAAATAAAATAAAATAAAATGCAAAGAAACTTTAATACTGTTTGATTTATGCAGATTCCAGCATCAGAGATTCAATTTAACAAACTTTGCTTTTGAGCCGTGTGTGTCAGTGTAACACTGATCTATGTGCTGTATGTTTTGCTTACAGATGATCTCTGTAGTGTATGGAGTTGTTTTTCTGATTCTTGCCTGAATACTTCATGTTAAAAGTTAAAAGCTTTGTTTAACTATAGTCTACCTTTTCTTTTTCATTGGACAGACAGAGATTTGGGATTAGAATCTACCTTAATATCATCAAAACCTCAGTCTCATTCACTGAGTACCTCTGGGAAATCAGAGGTACGTGATCTCTTTGTGGCTGAGAGACAGTTTGCAAAGGAACAACATACAGATGGGACACTAAAGGAAGTTGGAGAAGATTATCAAATCACAATCCCAGATTCACACCTGCCTGTCTCAGAAGAACGGTGGGCATTGGATGCACTAAGAAATTGTAAGTTTTATTCATAACTTATTACAGATAAGTATGGAACTGATGTGCCATCCCTCAAGTATGTGGATTTATCAAACTCCACTTATTCTTCTGGTTTTATTGTGGAATTATAGTATTCTCTACAATGGCCCATGCCACAGACACACACACACACACACGCCACCCTGTTAGCTTCCCACCCCGCAGCCTGGTTCAGAATCACTGTTACAATGGGAGGATAGCGTATCTCTCAGTTGTATTGAGGTGAGAAAAAGGCTGAGAACAATTTCTCTGGCTGGGGAGAACCATTTGAAATGTCTAAACCAGCATATGACTAAAGGTATGAAACAAGATTAATCTGGCTGAGAGCTGTGGAAGGATTTGAATGGAAACAGGTATGGAATGGTGTACTTACTAAATAAACTATTATAATAGTCTGGCCTGAGACTAAAAGAGTTTGGACTAGAATGTTATCAAAAGGAATAAGAAGGAAGTGAGAAGTCATCAAATGCTTAAAACAATTGACTTGTTTGGATGTGAGGTCAAAGGAAAGGGAATATTTAGAGATAAAAAGAGTCAGAAAAGGACTACCACTGCTTCCCCCACCTCCTTCCATTGTACTTTCTGTTTTTTTTTTTTTTTTTTTTGGTAGAATTATAGGCTCAGTTTTAAAGCATGTCAAGATTAAGATAATTTCATTGTACTTTCTGTTTTATTTTTTTTTTTATTTGGTAGAATTATAGGCTCAGTTTTAAAGCATGTCAAGATTAAGATAATGAATGACAAAACATTAAAGAGTGAGTAACTAGCAGGAAGTTAGAGTTTTAGGAGTCAAACTTGAGGGAGAGGTTAGGAAGAGATAGAGATTTGAGCATCACAGCCATGAGACTTCCAAGCATCTCTCAGGAAGTGATTGTAGAGCAGAAGGACAGGATCCGAGACCTGAGTGGAACTTGTTGCCTAAAGAAACATGACAGACATTAAGCTAGTGATGAGAGCAGAGAGTTGGTTATTTAAAACTACATTATTTTTTATACATTCTCCTGAATTAACAGTCTTAATGATTTCTGATGGTTTGACTAATATTGTCCCAGTAACTCTGTCATTGTCTGGGTGACCTCATAGCATACACTTGGCCCATTCAAAATTAAATTGGTTCTTATTTTTAGTATATGTATGTATCTCATGAAATTAGAGGAAATAATATGCATATAGTGTCTGGATCTGGAAAAAGCAGAACTTTTAGCTTTTTCTGTTTAGCTTAACACAGCCTTTCAACATTCTTAAGAAGTACCTTTAGGGTATTATTCTAGTTATATAGAAGAAAAAATAGAGGCATGATATTGGTTATTCAGGAGTTCTAAATAGGAGTACCTTCCTATTCAGAAATGCTTAGATCTTTTCAAGTATAGTTTAACGGTAAATCTTCTCTAAAAGATGGTGCTTTATTTCATCTTCAAAATAAAATGGAAAATGATTGTATGAAATAAAATGATTATATGAAATTAATTAACATTTTAATATGTCATTAAAAGATACTTTTAAAGATAATTGATAATTCAGCTAATTTAATTCTTGCAGCCTGAGGTTATAGTTGTGAATATGCTTTTTTTTCCCGCCTCCTTCCTAAATCGTTTAGTGGGTTTGTTGAAGCAGTTGCTGGTGCAGCAGCTCGGTTTGACTGAGAAGAGCGCTCAGGAAGACTGGCGACATTTCCCAAGATATAGGACAGCCTCTCAGGGGCTGCAGACAGACAGTGTCATCCAGAACTCTGAAAATATTAAGGCCTATCATTCTGGTGAAGGACATAGGCCCTTTAGAACTGGAACTGGTGACATTGCAACTTGTTACAGTCCACGGACTTCAACTGAATCTTCTGCTCCACGGGATTCAGTGGGACTGGCACCCCAGGATAGCCAGGCAAGTAACATTTTAGTAATGGACCACATGATTATGACCCCAGAGATGCCTACCATGGAGCCAGAAGGGGGTCTTGATGACAGTGGAGAGCACTTTTTTGATGCCCGTGAAGCACATAGTGATGAGAATCCATCAGAAGGTGATGGAGCAGTTAACAAGGAAGAGAAGGATGTTAATTTACGCATCTCAGGCAAGTATCTTTCACACTTACACTTTGATTTTGTTTTCGATCATTGCTAACTGTCCTGTATGTTGAAATGGGTGTTGTGTTGGTATCCAGGTGTGTGTGTGTGTCCACACAAGTGCAATATTTATTCCTTCGTTTGATAAATACTGAATCTACTCTGTACCCGACCTCATCGTGGGTGCAGGGAGATATAGCAGTGAATAAAACATGGAAAAATCCCCTCTTCTCATGAAGCTAGAGCAAAGAAGCATGGTAAATAAGTAAACAAATAAATAGACTTCAGAAGTATTAGGAAGAAACATAAGTCAGACTAAGGGGACAGAGAGTAATGAAGGCAAACAGGATGATCAGGGAATAGGACTTCTGAAGAGGTAGCATTTGAGCAGAGACCTCAATGAAATGAGGGAGTAAAGCCAGGTGGGTACCTGGGAGCAGATTGTTCCAGCAGAGAGCAGAGTGGGGCAGAGGCTTTGTGTCAAGAGCAAGCTTTTTGTGGTGATTGAACACTGGGTAAGGGAGACAATGGCAGGAGATGGGGCAAGAGAGGCGTTTGGCAGGGGAAGTGGTGGCAAGATCATTTAGGCACTGTAGTTTCCAGCTTTAAACTTTTGAAATGAAATTTTTTGGAAATTACCATGAAAGTTTGCGGAGTTTAGCTTTCATCTGAAGTGAGGAAATTCTGATGTACCTAAAACTAAACTCAGGAATTAATGGCTTTTCCCTCTCTTAATAACTTTTCAAGTTGAAGTTGTCAGCACACTGTGCTATTTCTGTTTTCTAATGGCAGCACTGGTCTTATCAAACTATTCTGTCTCTATCCATAGGAAACTATTTGATCCTTGATGGCTATGACCCAGTGCAGGAGAGTTCCACAGATGAGGAAGTTGCTTCCTCACTTACCCTGCAGCCCATGACAGGCATCCCTGCTATGGAATCCACCCACCAGCAGCAACATTCTCCTCAGAACACTCACTCTGATGGGGCAGTTTCACCATTCACCCCCGAATTTCTGGTCCAGCAGCGCTGGGGAGCTATGGAGGATTCCTGTTTTGAGATCCAGAGTCCCTCCTCTTGTGCAGATTCGCAGAGCCAGATCATGGAGTACATTCATAAGATAGAGGCTGACCTTGAACACTTAAAGGTACCTCATGCTTCCACATCCATAGGACTTGGTTGTAAGAAACATTTAGCGAGGCGAAGAATAGGGTGATCAAAATGCTGATATCAATAAACTTGTCCAGGTTCTAGATTTGTATGTTTTCTTTGACTATGATCCATGAATAGGCCTGGGTAAAAAGTTGAGATTGGCATTGTTTATCTTTTTTTTTTTTTTTTTTGAGACAGAGTCTCACTCGGTCACCCGGGCTGGAGTGCAATGGCGCTATCTCTGCTCACTGCAACCTCTGCCTCCCAGGTTCACGCCATTCTCCTGCCTCAACCTCCCAAGTAGCTGGGATTACAGATGCTTGCCACCATGCCCAACTGATTTTTTTCTATCTTTAGTAGAGATGGGGTTTCACTATGTTGGCCAGGCTGGTCTCGAACTCCTGACCTCATGATCCACCCACCTCGGCCTCCCAAAGTGCTGGGATTACAGGCCTGAGCCACTGTGCCTGGCCCCAGCTAATTTTTGTATTTTTAGTAGAGATGAGATTTCACCATGTTGGCCAGGCTGGTCTGGAGCTCCTGATCTCTGGTGATCCACCTGCCTCGGCCTCCCAAAGTGCTGGGATTACAGGCGTGAGCCACCGCGCCCCACCCATAGTCTTAAGGGACCGTCATAATGTATGCAGGCTGCCTTGGCTTTATGTGCTGCATGACTAGAGCTCATGCACATGATGACAGGACCATGTGCAGGGTGACTCTTCGGGGTGGGAGAATTGCATTTATGGTTACCACCTCTACTTTCTTTTTACATGGAAAAATCCTAAATTATTCATTCAATGGAGAAATTGGTTTTTTTTTGTTTTTTTGGTTTTTTTTGAGGCGGAGTCTCGCTCTGTCGCCCGGACTGGAGTGCAGTGGCCAGATCTCAGCTCACTGCAAGCTCCGCCTCCCGGGTTTACGCCATTCTCCTGCCTCAGCCTCCCGAGTAGCTGGGACTACAGGCACCCGCCACCTCGCCTGGCTAGTTTTTGTATTTTTAGTAGAGATGGGGTTTCACCATGTTAGCCAGGATGGTCTCGATCTCCTGACCTCGTGATCCGCCCGTCTCGGCCTCCCAAAGTGCTGGGATTACAGGCTTGAGCCACCGCGCCCGGCCGAGAAATTGTTAAAAGGAATGAAATTTACTTTTTACTTCCCACTAACAAAATTTTTAGTGATGAAATTAGTATTTTTGAAATTTGGGGGCTTGTACCTGTAATGTAAAAAGGCCTTCTTTTCTGTTCTCAGAAGTTTTTGTTTTGTTTTGTTTTCATGATGTTTGAATAAAAAAAACCTATGGGTTTTATTTCACAGAAGGTGGAGGAAAGTTACACCATTCTTTGCCAAAGGCTGGCTGGATCAGCCCTCACAGACAAGCACTCAGGTATGTAAAAGTTATGGGTTCCCCACTCTAGACTAATCATCCTTCACTGAATGAAATGACTTATCATCCTTTGAAGTGAAAACCTTCTGAGATTCCATTTCTTTTCTGTCTTTTAAGAAGTGCCTGTTTCTAAACATATATCAAGCGGAAGCTCATGCCTGCTGACTCTACTCTTCTCTAAGAGGAACTGCAGTTGTCAGTTCCCATACCATCCCCTCTTCTCTCTCTTTTCACCTTTCAAAGCAGAAGGCAGAGTAGTGGGAAGCCTGGTAAATCACAGATTCGGTGTGAGGCTTACTGGTGCTGCTGTGACTCCCTAGTGTGGAGGATTTGTTGGTGCACTTGCCTCTGCTGACAGTGTGGCTGGTGTCTCCCCTGACTGCAGATGGATCTGTGTTCTATGCAGCAGTTTGTACTCATCTGCTTACATACTGATTCAGAAACAAAGAGTGAACCACGCCCACAGATGTCATGGGTATTCTTTGCAATGTTAATAATTCTTTTTCTTAATATCACTTCCATGTATCTTTATTCTTCTCAGATAAAAGTTAGAGCTGCGTGTCCTGGAGGTGACTGCAGGTTGTTGGATTTGGAGTATCGGCCATGTCTCACCACATCCTGGCTCCAGTGTGGATGCAGAGAGAGTGTGACAGAGGATCTGCCTGTGAACCACCTGGGATTAGCCATGTCCCAAGGTGCCCAGAGTGGGACTAGTTCTTCACAGTGTGGCAGCTGCACTAATCTGTTAGTGAGGGAATATCCATTCCCTCACTCTACTCTCCTCACTATCGGAAATTCATTTTGATTCAGAATAAAAACCAAATGTATAGAGCTTTGGGTGTAGGATATGAAATTGTACTTAGATTTAAGAAAAAGAGAAAATCAGATGTATTTATTTGACTTCATTCCGTATTTGAAAGCACATTTTAATTTGTATTTGCCTTGTTTTGTTTTAATTGAGTAGTGAGAGTTTTAGCCCTTTGTCTTTAGTACACCCAAGGATCGACGGCTCCTGAAGCAAAGGGGTCAGGATGGGGTATGCGCAAGATGGGTAGAGAGGTGAAGACGAGAAGGAAGGGAGAAGGGGAAGGGAGAAGCACCTTGCTTCACTAAACTGTATTCCAAGCTCCCTGCTGTCCGGTGGGCTGCTTCTCTGAGGGTCACCTCAAAGGTGTGCTATGCCCTGTGGCTCTTATGTGCCCAGGTGCTATGGTCAGAGAGTGGATGGGCTTCCTTCCACCCTGAGGCAAGCACCTCTTCTCTGTAGCTGGGATCAACCACAATTAACAGGAATCCTCAATGTACTAAATAGCAGGCACTTGAAAATGGGTGTGTTTTCTTCCATTGTCGTCTTTTCTATGGAGGGTTGGGATTTGGGTGGGAGAGGAAAGCAAATTTTATTTTCTTGACTATAAATTTGTTATTCTTGGTATCATTTCATTTTTATAATTATACATTAGACATTGGCACTTGTGTAAAACTGTCCCTGCAGATTGAGCAGGAAGTAAAAACAAATGGAAATGCTTCGGATAGCGGCAGGGGTGGGAGTTGCTAAGGAAGGGGTGGGATGGGAGTGGGTAAAGAGTTTGGGAAGGTTATCTAATTGAATCACTACTGAGTTGAATCATGGCTATCATTAGTCACGGGTACTGCTGATTATAAGGCCAGTAAAATTTTAGTACCTGGAGGTTTGACTCTAATTTTTGCACTGATGGTGCCAAAGGGCCCTGAGTCAAAAGGAGAGCCAAGGGTGGAGTGGAGAAAGATATGGTGAAGGCAGAACTGCTCACACCAGCTCCAGAAGCACTTCCTCTGACTTCACTGCTGCAGCTCTTTCCACACTGGGCCATGATTGACCTTAAAAATTGCAGACCATCACATACACTGGACACTGCAGGCAAGGTGTTGGTAACTGCCTGCTCTAGGATGAATAGTAGCATTAGCAGCACCCCACAGAGGATGCTTCAGAATTGTAATTTGAGAACTCCTTCAATTATATTGACTTTCTTTGGTTTTCCTTGTGCATTAGGTATATATGTTTTGAAGTATTTTTGCCAACTAAAATGAAGTCTATAAATTCTGTTAATAAACAAGGAGTTCATCCATTGCTCACATCTTTCATTGGTGCCCTCTGAACTCTGTGGGTTGCCAGGATGTAATTGTAATGCTTCCCTGCAGCCCAAAGATTATTTTTTCACCACAAATGGTAAGGGATGCCCACCTACTTTGATAAACACCACTACAACTTAGCAAGTTTATTTATCTATGTCCAGATTTCTGTTTCTGTCCTAAACTGATCTGTGTTTTTAGGTAGATCAACTTGCATCTTTAGACCTCATCTATAAATTGGAATTATATTTTTAGTCATAAGCCAAGTATAATTTAACTCAGAATGGGATTAAAAATTTTAGAAGCAGAAGCTAATATATAATTGAAGCTTGGGATTTGGAACTTTCTGTATCTCTTAGGAGGAACAAGTAAAAACCAAATGGTTACATTGTGCTGCTAGAAATAATGTCATTCTCAATTAAAAGGGTTACACCTGTAGCCACTTGACACGAACACCATCGGGGGCAATTAATCAGGAAAAAAGTAAATATAAAAACTTTCCTCTTAACTTCACACACTACAGGGTAATTATGTAATTCTGTAGCACTCAATTAAGAAGCTTGTAGGTTAGCAAAGTTTCAGTTTCTCTAGTTCAGCCAGTATCTTGTCCTTAGTAATTATTTGCTTTCCCTGCAGTTCAGTTTCTGCTTGGAACTCTTAACAGGACTAACTGGAAAAATACTTTGACCATAGCTCTAGTACTTTCAAATAAATTCATATCTAGATTTTCAAACAAAGCCCCAAGATGAAGTCTAATTCTGAAAATATCTCATAATTTTTGAATGTTCTTTTTGTCTTATCAACCTAACTTCTCTTCTCCCTCCCAACTTGGCCTCCCACGCCTTCCATTTCATTTTGGTCATTATAATCACATCCATTCGGCTTGGGTTATGACATCTTCCTTTCAGGATGATGGAATTAGATATGCAGCCTGTCTTTGAGTGAGACTGGTCACCATCAAAGGAGTTTTCTGTAAGGGACGTGACTAGAAGTTGAAATCTACTTCCCTGCTAAAGGGCACAAAGGTGGTGTACCAAGAAAGCTACCTTCCCAGAGCAAGCAGGCTGCATTTTAGCTATGGAAGTGACCTGCTGTGACACTGTGCTGTCTTCTGTGGGCTTAATGGCTCCTTTGCTGTGAAGTGGCAAATTGCATGTAGAGTGTCTCCTTCCTTTTCAGAGAACAGTTAATCAAGGCAAATCAGCGAGCCCCCAAAGTGCTGTAATTTAACATCGTGATTACTACCTTCTAAGCTATATATTTTGCATACTTTAAAATCACCTAACTTGGACTGCTTGAATTATATTGACTTTTAGAACCGAAATTGTAACTATGTATTATATTATATTATATTGCATGGGAGGTATATTTCATAAGCTTTTTGGCTTTCTTTTTTCCCACAGCAACTTCTAATGGCTGTTAGGAAGGATGAATCCCCTTTTAAAAAAGTTTTTGTTGTTACTTGGTTTTGGGGTAGGAGGGAGGATCTACTGTGGTAATAGAGAAGTCCGTTTAAAAATTATTTTTAGAAGCTAAGGAAAGCAGTTATGCTTCCTGTGAATTGTCTTTTACTGGCATCTTTTTTTCCTCTTTGATGTTAGTAAATTTGGTGTAATACATTGGGGCTTCCATATTTCGAAGTGGAAGCGTTCTTCTCTGAAGTCGATGTATGGTTTTGAGTTACTAGAGCTTTGGTCAATATTTCCTTCCCTATATGTCACAGAGGGCACCATTGAGAACTGTGTGCATAGGACCTCAAGTAGCTAGCACACAAAATTAGCAGACCTGACAGTCAGCTTCCTAATGGCTAGCTTTTCCCCCTTATATTACAATTTTTGTTTTATAAATCATTTTTTTTCCTGACATTTCCACCACTTTTCAGAGTCATCTGCAAAATTTTTCTTTCCTCAAGAGTTCCTTTTGCCTTGTTCCTTATGCCTTTCCCACTGGTATTGAGGGTTTTGATAATAAATTGGTAGGAAAAAAAGTACCTCCTAGAAGGAAGCCTTCCCCGCCATTTCCAGGTGCCAACTGCTAAGCAGATATACTCCAAAAATGGTAACTGTAATATGCACACTGTTGGTTATTTTTAATAAGCCTCTTCCTACTAGAACATTTTATTTTCCTTGTTCACCATACAATCATGTACTCTTTAACAGAAATTGCTTTTAAAAAATACCTGGAACTATCTTTTAAAAAACTTTATTAATAATCATGTATTTTTACTGATCACATTTTGAAATGCCTAAAAGACTTTATTGTTCTAATTATCCAGATGTACCTTTGTAAAATAGCTCTTTTATGAATTAGCTGATAAGGCTGTATGTTTCTGGAACAAAATATTGGTCATCTAAAAACTTTCTGTTTTCTGGGGTCTGGGAAAATAGAAAATAAGAGTTCAAATATTAAATAAGCTTAAAGGAACCAAGTATGTGACTTTTTATTTGTATTCTGGTTGATTTGTCTTGTCCAAGTTGTATTAGAAAAGTTGAGGAGTCGAGGAGCCTGTAATTCATTTTACTGTCAGTGACTGTCAGACATCTTCCTGCTTATTGGAGCATCCCTAGCAACACGGCTAAACCTTCATGACGGTGCTGGTAGGTGGGCTTGCCCTAGCATATGGGGTAGGTTTGTTGTTTTTTTAACTGCTTTATTGAGATATTCACATATCATATAATTCATCCATTTAAAGTGTATAATCAGATGGGTTTCGGTATATTACATTATTGATTTTTAATTGTGGTGAAATATATATAACAAAATTTGCTATTTTAACTATTTTTAAGTATAAAGTTCGGTGAGGTTAATAGGCCAGCTTTTATGACTCGCTTGAAGATAACTTTGGTTTTAATCCTACCCTAATTGAAACATATGTCTCTATGACTCCTGTCCCCAGTGCTGGGCTTCTTCACATACCAACATTTCTGTGCTTTTACCAACATCATTTTAGCTCAGAAGGCTTGCTTGCTTTCGGCACTTTCTGTATTTTGGTTTTGAAATATACTTGTAATTTGACTTATTCTTGGGATAATATTTTAGTTTTCAGTCATTCAGGGGCACATTTGGCTGACGGAGCTAATAAGCATAATAAAATGCTTAATAGTTTATACCATCTTTTAGTTAAACATTTTAAAAATTAAGACTATTCAAATGTACTCTGCAGAAATTAACCTGTTTTATCTCCTGGCTTTGTTTACAAACTATATATATATCAGGTGCAACAAAGAAGTACCCGTACCATTCCCACTTGCTCTTTGATAGCCATCTCCTGGGAATGGAGATAATAAAACTCTGTATTTGCATGTGAGCAGTTACTTCTATTTTTTACTGCCCTCTTTCAAGCTAAATGACTGGTTTACCAAAGGTTTAATACCAACTTCAAATATAAGAGGATCTATCCTGATTAAAAAGTTGCCTTTTAATTGAACTTGTTATCTTCTTGATGTTTTATGACAAATGTCATAAAACATGACAGATAAGTAGCTGAATGTAGGTGTTTCCCATTTTCTCTATAATGTCGAGGATAATTCTTGTTACTAATTGGAAACACTTCTTCAACTTTAGCTGTCAGGGAATATGTTTGTTTTGCCACTTATTTTTACTAGTGAGACATCATCCTTCCCTAAGCATCAGGAGAGGCCTTGGTTTGAAATCATTTAAGGTATGTAGAGCTCTCTTTCTAGATTTTCCCCCTCAATTGATGAGAATGCTTTTGGACCAACCTGTAATTTAAGCCATTTTATTTTAAGGTATCTTTTTCTTTGTACATGTGATCAGAGGGTTGCGGCTGCCTGAACACATGCTAATCAAAAACACATTACGATACATTTTGGCAACCTTTTAGAAACTTAGGGAGGCATCTGTACAAAGACATTTTTTTCTACTATCATTATTTTAAATATTAAAGGCAAATAGCATGACATAATGCAGCACTTTTCAATCTTTTTGATCTTATGACCACTTTTTAAAAATATATATCTGTTTTTTTGTGTGGTGGTGGTGGTGGTGGTGGTGGTGTTTGAGACAGGGTCTTGCTCTGTCACCCAGGCTGGAGTGCAGTGGCACTAACATGGCTCATGCAGCCTTGACCTCCTGAACTCAAGTGACCCTCCCTTCTCAGCCTCCCAAGTATCTGGGACCAACGGTGTGCACCACCAGGCCTGGCTAATTTTTTTTTAAATTTTTTTGTAGAGATGACATTTCTCCATGTTGCCCAGGCTGGTCTCAAACTCCTGGACCTAAGCAAGCCTCACCTTCCCAAAGTGGTGGGGTTATAAGTATGAGCCACCACACCTGGCCAGGACCACTTGACACTCTTAAAAATTAAGAAAGACTTTATGGAGAAGCTTGTATTCATGTGGATTATATCTATCAATAGTTACTATATTAGAAATTTAAAAGAAAATATGAGAAATGAGAAAAATGAATTTATTTAAAAATAGTAAACCAAATTACATGTGAACATAAATCACATTTTTATGAAAAATCACTATTTTCCACAATTAAAAAATTGAGGTTTATGTAGTTTTTGAAATCTCTTTAATGACTGGCATAATAGAAGACAGCTGGATTCTCTTGTATGCATCTGCACACAGTCTTTTGTGTGTGTGTTTTTTTTTTTTTTTTTTGAGACAGAGTCTCGCTCTGTCACCCAGGCTGGAGTGCACTGGTGCAATCTCAGCTCACTGCACCCGCCACCACCTGGGTTCAAGCGATTCTCCTGCCTCAGCATGAAACGGGGTTTCGCCATGTCAGCCAGGCTTTTCTCGAACTCCTGACCTCAGGTGAGCCACTGTGTCCAACCCTGTTGTGATATGTTGAAGTATATAAAGAAAATCCAGCTTCACATGGATACATATTTTTTAAATGGAGAAATATTTGAATAACCTTTTCAGATAATTATGGATATTCTTCTCTGATACTAGTACAAAACTTGGCAAGTGATAGTTTCTTCAAAGATAGCTGCAGTGTGGAAGCTGAAATCATGTCAAGGAAGTTTTTGTACTCTGTTACACTAAAAAGCCACTGACCCATTTTACACTTTATGTGAAGAGCGGTATCTTTTACCCATGCATGATTTTGTAATATCCTGTATTGGTCATTTGGAAAATACTGGTTTACCGAATTATGGAGTTCTTCCAAATGTTGACACATTTCTTTATATAATAATATCAAAAAGTCACATTTGTTAATATCACAACTGATCTCATCAGAAAAGTCCCATGGCAAATGCAAATTTCACAAAATTCTAATTTTTCCTTGGAATCTTGAATTTTATCATTGGCAACAAGTACAGTTTTCCTTAAAATGACAGGCTCACTTTTCTTCATTTTTGAATGAGAAGATAACTGCCAAATATTCAAGTGTGAATGGTGATTGCTTACCAGTCATTCTCTCATGTTAAAATGGTCTTCCATTAAAAAAAAAAAAAAGTCAGGCGTGGTGGCTCATGCCTGTAATCCCAGCACTTTGGGAGGCCAAGGTGGGCGGATCACGAGGTCAGGAGATCGAGACCATCCTGGCCAACATGGTGAAATCCCATCTCTACTAAAATACAAAATTAACCGAGCATGGTGGCGCGCACCTGTAGTCACAGCTACTCAGGAGCCTGAGGCAGGGGAATCGCTTAAACTCGGGAGGTGGAGGTTGCAGTGAGCCAAGATCACGCCACTGCACTCCAGTCTGGCGTCAGAGTGAGACTCCATCTCAAAAAAAAAAAAAAAAGTAGCTAGTACTTTTCCTTCAGCCACAACCATGGGACTGTGGTATGCGGCAGGGTTGCCTCATGCACACTTAACTTTTTTTCCACACAAAATATTAAAAAGATGTGTACTCAAGGGTTGAGATTTCATAAAATTACTAAAATTTACTGCTTCGTCAAGGACATTCTTAAGTGAAACTGGCAGTGTCTATTGCAAGTCTGCAGCAGTGACAAATACAGTGTTAATGAAATTTGGTACAACTTTGATTCCTGCTAAGCCACCAACAGCTTCACCCTCTATTGATTTTGCACCATCAGTGCAATTGTCAACATGGTGAAAAGGCATATGGTGTCTCAGTAATTTTATGAAAAGTTTTTGGGTTTGAGTTTGTTTTTTTGTTGTTTTGTTGTTTTTTCTTCTTTTCTTTTCTTTTCTTTTTTTTTTTTTTTTTTGCAGTCTGCCTCTGTTCTTGCTCTGTCATCCAGGCTGAAGTGCAGTGGTGCAGTTATAGCTCACTACAGCCTTAAACTCCTGGGCTCAAGGGATCCTCCTGCCTCAGCCTCCTTAGTAGCTGGGACTACAGGTGCATGCCACCATGCCCAGATAATTTTTTAAAAATTATTTTTTGTAGAAATGGGGTCTTACTGTGTTGCTCAGGCTGGCCTCCCAACTCTTAACTTCAAGCCATCCTCCTACCTGAGCCTCCAAATGCCAGGATTACAGGCATGAGCCACTGCACCCAGCCTATGACAATAGTTTTGAATCCCTGGGAGTTAAGGTTTGCAGACCACACTTTGAGAACTGTTGGTGTAGTGAAAAGAACCTGAACTTAGATGATGTGGATTCAATTTCAACTCTTCTACTTGCTGTGTGGCCTTGAGTGAGTTACCCCCTCTGTTTCCATTTTCTCATCTATAAATTGAAGTAAATAATATCCAGCCTAACAGTTGTGAGGATTAAATGAGAAATTACTAGGCATGAGGCTGGTATCTCCCCAACATTTTTCGTTTTTTATTTTCCATTTCTGAATTTTTTTTTTTGAGATGGAGTCTCTCTCTGTCACCTAGGCTGGAGTGCAGTGGCGCGATCTCGGCTCACTGCAAACCCCGCCTCCTGGGTTCACACCATTCTTCTGCCTCAGCCTCCAGAGTAGCTGGGACGACAGGCGCCTGCTACCAAGCCCGGCTAATTTTTTGTATTTTTAGTAGAGACGGGGTTTCACCATGTTAGCCAGGATAGTCTCGATCTCCTGACCTCATGATCCGCCCACCTCGGCCTCCCAAAGTGCTGAGATTACAGGCGTGAGCCACCGCGCCCAGCCCCATTTCAGGTTCTTAAGTACTTAAAATAGGAGAAGAGAAAAATAGGCAAGAATATGGTATCTCGCTTGCTAATACAGCCATATTTCCTGTAATATTGTGGTTTTGGTGTGTCTAAACCCTAGACTTAGGGGTGAGTATATGTGTGTTCTTTTTATTTTTTAGAGACAGGGTTTCTTTCTGTCACCCAGGCTGGTGTGCAGTGGTGCAGTCATAGCTCACCTCAGCCTTGCACTTCTGGGCTTAAATAATCCTGCCTCTGTCTCCCAAGTAGCTGGGAATACAGGCACATGCCACCATGCCTGGCTAACTTTTCAATTTTTTTTAGAGACAGGGTCTCACTATTGCGCCCAGGCTAGTCTGGAACTTCTGTCCTGCAATGATTCTTCCATCTCAGCTTCCCAACGTGCTGAAATTACAGGTGTGAGCCACTGCATCGAGCCCCATTAAAAAAAAAAAAAAAAAGTTGCTGACCTCTGTAATAATACACTTGTTTAGCCTGATTGTTCTTTTAAGTGTAAAGAAAAAAATACCCTTTTGATTACATTTGATTTAGTGAGAGCCTTGGTTTTAGAGAAACGTATGTATTGGACTTGTGATGTTTTGGGACTACTATTGTAAAGGGGTGAAGTGGAATGGTAGATGTTCCAGAAACTTCAGTGATTATGTATACCTGTAGTGGTTTTCATCTTGCTGCAGGCTCCCATATGCAATGTGCTAATACTACTTGGATTATCTTCCAGTTAAAGCTAGATCTTCGTAGTTTTGAAACATCTGTATTCAAATATATAAGCTGCTTACTTTCTTTTAAGTCTTAATGGAGATCTGAGTTACTGTGGTTTAGTGAGAGTTTGTCTTCCTAAAACATGCATCGATCACCATGTCTCCTGAACTAAAGAGCATAAGTGATTTTCATATTCGAATCATAATAGCACTCTGAAGCCTTTTCTGAAGAAACAGCACCAGACGTCATGGCCTAAAGTCTAGCATATGACAGGATTTCTGGGATTCCTCTCTGCCTTCCCCTCCTATGCATTGGGAGAGGGCCCGTACATACCAGGAAAGCAAGACCAAACTAAACTGAGTTCCTTCTAGTCTCTGTGCTGGTATCAGCTGGTTATCTAACCTACAACAAGTCATTTACTTATCTGGGCTCAGTGTTCTCATCTTACACTGAGGAAGTTGGATGACAATTCTCTCTAAGGCCCCTTCAACTCTGAATGTGAAATTGATAGCACAGGAAAATAGAGACAGAGCTTGCGCGCTGGCTTGCTTAGGTATTCTCAGGTAAGCTCCACCTTTCCGACCTTCTGTGTTGCTCCCGATAGCAGTGTTCTTTTATTTGTTTATTTTATTTTTGTGACAGGGTCTTGCTCTGTCACTGAGGCTAGAGTGCAGTGGCACAAACATGACTCACTGCAGACTCGACCTCCTGGGCTCAAGCCATCCTACCACCTCAGCCTCCTCAGTAACTGGGACTGCAGGCATATGCCACCAGGCCAGTCTTCCCATCTCAGCCTCCCAAAGTGTTGGGATTACAGGTGTGAGCCACTTCACCCAACTAGAGTGTAATTTTAATGTCACCCACTGAAATCTGCCAGTGGAAAATTCTTTTTCTCCTCTTCTTTGAAGTATCTTTATTTTGATAGCTTACTTTAGTTTACTGTTACCTGCAGTCTGATAAAACAGTTTCATCTCTTCTTTCATCATGGTCTCACTGCCAGTTTACAACAACTTGGAGGCTTTTGTGGAAGAAGATCTGACTTTCCTGGTTCCAAGAAGACTTGCTGAGCATTGGCTGAGGAGAGACCGGAGGTCTTATCTCCGCTTCAGCCCATGTCCTGAGTAATGGCCTGTTCTGAAAGGCTTACGAAATTTGGAGACTTTGTAGAAGTTGAGTCCCCAGAATATGAGCTAACCAGATAGTATAGCAAGCAAATGCTCCACCAGAGAAACTGTTCCAGCCAGTGAGAATAAGTCCCAGATAACTTGGATGCTTTCATGCAATCAAATATTTACAAACCAACACTTCAAGTGACAGGAAAGGAGATTAGACAAAACTGTTTCTATGGCTTGCCACCTACTGAGAGTAAAAGACTCAAATCTTCTCTACTGTTTTTTTTTTTTTTCTTTTCCTTTTGGAAATTGGCCTCTTTGGGATAAATCCTGGTTGGATAGTCAGTGATATTTACCTGCAATACCTACAGAGCCTAATGTTTACTTCTGGTGGGGGTATTGGCATTCTAATAGGAGTGTTTGGGGAAGGTTCTGTTTCTCTCCCTCCCTCCCTCCCTTCCTTCCTTCCTTCTCTCTCTCTTTTCTTTTCTTTTTTTTTTTCTTTTCTTCTCTAGAGAGAGTGTCGCTCTGTTACCCAGGCTAGCATGCAGCGGTGCAATCTTGGCTTACTGCAACCTCTGCCTCCAGGTTCAAGCAGTTCTCCTGCCTAAGCCTCCTGAGTAGCTGGGACTACAGGCACGTGCCACCATGCCCAGCTAATTTTTATATTTTTAGTAGACACTGGGTTTCATCATGTTGGCCAGGCTGGTCTCAGACTCCTGACCTCAAGCTGTCTGCCTGCCTGGGCCCTCCCAAAGTGTTGGGATTACAGGCGTGAGCCATGGCGCCCAGCTGGTTCTGCATCTTTAAACATGCGTTATGATTAACTTACATTCTCAACTCTTTTCTTCCTCTCTCTTCAAAGATGTACTGATCTGACATGCAATTAAGGCTGGGCATACCGAGGCAGATTAAATGCAGGAATCTTTCTATCTAGGGCCAGAACAGCTTGGCAGCCGTGACTATAGACTTGATTGATTAACTGGTTAACTTATTCCCAGCTTTGTTTCAGAAAGCTTTGCAGCAGAGCAGGGTGTTTGAAGATGGTTTGAGGAAAAAAATGAATCATAGGCCTTAGGGAAAGGAAGGTGGATGTTAGGCTCGTTTACAGTATTTGTCACTTGGTGCTATGATTTTTTTTCTTTCAAAATGTCTCTGATTTACCCCTTGCTCTGTTTCCACTGTAGCAGATTATCTTGTGGCACAGCTCCATGTCTAAAACAGCTGCATAGATGGCTGCCTCTGCTCATCAGCCTGTCACACATGGCTACCCACCAGGTTTGCCCCAAAACATTCCTTTCATTATGCCACTTTGCCTGCCCACGGTTACTGCTGTATCAAGATTAAACTCTGCTTTGTTTCGGAGATGTTCATAATTTGGCCAGCTTTATTTCCCTCTACTGTCCATTGTGAGCCCTCTTCCCCAGTAAGGCTTAGGCTCCTTCGAGTCTCCCCACCTCACATTCCAGGCCCTGATCCACCTTTGCTTTTCCCTTAGTCCGAAATGTACTTCAGAAACTTCCAAGATGAGTATTAAAAGTAATAGCTGGCCAGGCACGGTAGCTCACGCCTATAATCCCAGCACTTTGGGAGGCCAAGGCGGGCGGATCACGAGGTCAGGAGATGGAGACCATCCTGGCCAACAGGGTGAAACCCCGTTTCTACTAAAGTACAAAAAAGTAGCTGGGTGTGGTGGCGGGCAGCTGTAGTCCCAGCAACTCGGGAGGCTGAGGCAGGGGAATCGCTTGGACCCGAGAGGCAGAGGTTGCAGTGAGCCAAGATCGCACCACTGCACTCCAGCCTGGGTGACAGAGCAAGACTCTGTCTCAAAAAAAAAAAAAAGTAATGGCTGGCCAGACATGGTGGCTCATGCCTGTAATCCTAGCACTTTGGGAGGCTGAGGAAGGTGGATCACTTGTCACTGGAGCCCAAGAGTTCAAGACCAATTTGGGCAACATGGTAAAACACCATCTTACAAAAAAATAGAAAAATTAGCTAGGTGAGGTGATGTGTGCCTCTAGTCCCAGCTACTTGGGAGGCTGAAGTGGGAGGATCACTTGAACCCAGGAGGCAGAGTTTGCAGTGAGCCATGATCTGTACTCCAGCCCGGCAACCAAAAAAAAATAAAAATAAAAATATTACCTACAACTTAATGAGTACAAACTATGTGTCAGGTGCTGTACACTACATACGTGACTCCTGTCTTCACAAAAACCTCATAAGGTAAGTGGTTTTTCTCCATTTTTACAGAGGAGGTAACTGAAGCTAGTAGTGATTATGATGTTCCCAGTGGCACAGCTAGGATTCAAGATAAGGTCTGTCTTCCACCAAAGCTTTGTCTTTTTTACCCAGCTGCAGAAATAGTTTCTGTACTTAAAGGTGTTTACAGCCTAATAGTGACAAGTACATGAATATTAGTTTTCTGCTTTTCTCCCTCCCTAAATTGCAGTTCTTTACACTGGACTAAGGGGTAGAAATTCTGAGAAGTTTGCATTCCATTCAAGGTGGTTGATCTTGGGAATGACTTGAACATAACTAAACATTAAAGAGATTAACGCAGCAACTGAATTACATTAAAGTAGAGTAGAGTAGGCAAAGGAGAGTTGAGAGGCAGGAAGACTAGCGGAGTGATACATCTGAACAACAGGCTTACATTTGGTAAAGTAGGAACAGAAGGGAGAAATGGTGTAGTTGAGGTAGAAATTATAAATGTTAGCATGTAAGTTAATATGTAGCATACAGGAAAGGGAGGACTTTAAAAAACAAAAGACTTGGCCGGGCGCGGTGGCTCACACCTGTAATTCCAGCACTTTGGGAGGCCGAGGCGGGAGGATCACGAGGTCAGGAGATGGAGACCATCCTGACTAATGCAGTGAAACCCCGCCTCTACTAAAAATACAAAAAAAAAAATTAGCCGGGCATGGTGGCAGGCGCCTGTAGTCCCAGCTACTCGGGAGGCTGAGGCAGGAGAATGGCGTGAACCCAGGAGGCAGATCTTGCAGTGAGCCCAGATCACGCCCCTGCACTCCAGCCTAGGCTGCAGGGCGAGACCCTGTCTCAAAAAAAAAAAAAAAGACTTTCTGTGAACCAAAGAGATTGGCTAACAACTGCAAGGCATAGAGCAGAGATAGGCTTTGAGGGGAAAATCAGTGTAATGTTGGCCATGTTGAGTTTTAGGTAGCAGTGTTGTCTCAACTTAACAGATGTCTAGGAAGATGTGGCAAATACAGTTCCAGAGCTAAATCAAGTCGAGTCATTCATGCTGGACATAATCCATAATTGTGTGCATAACATCTGTGTCATAAAATCTCAGAATTGAAAGTACTTTAGAGTCTGTCAACTAATTGGGTAAACCAAATGCGGTATATTCATGTAGGGGAGTATTATTTGCCCTTAGAAAAGGAATAAAGTACAGATAACATGCGACATACTCAATCTTGAAAACTTTGTGCTAGGTGGAGAAGGCAGTCCCCAATTGTATGGTCACATATTGTATGATTCCTTTATATGAAATGTGTAGAATAGGAAAATTCATAGAAAGTAGATTAGTGGTTGCCAGGGACTGGGGAGAGGGGAGGGTGTTCATGGATATTGAGTAATGAAAAGATTTGGAATTTAGTCTTTTATTTCTTGCCTGCTGCTTATAATATAAAATATCTCATAAGAGGTCAGTTGCTACACTTTGGTTTGTCTGTTGTTTGTTTTTGAAACAGAGTCTCCCTCTGTCACCCAGGCTGGAGTGCAGTGGTGAGATCTCAGCTCACTGCAACCTCCACCTCCTGGGTTCAAGCGATTCTCCTGCCTCAACCTCCCAGGTAGCTGGGATTACAGGCGTGCACCACCACATCCAGCTAATTTTTGTATTTTTGGTAGAGATGGGGTTTCGCCATATTGACCAGGCTGGTTTTGAACTCCTGACCTCAAGCGATCCTCCAGCCTCAGCCTCCCAAAGTGCTGGGATTACAGGTGTGAGCCACCATGCCTGGCCAGTTGCTACACTTTGTTTTGTGATTTCCTCATAGTCCAAAAAGTCTACTGCGTACAGGAACATACGGCAAGGACAGTTGGCATGAGCTGTGAAAATGTGTGGTTTGTTTTTTTTCTTTAAAGAATCTCAGTAGGATCTACTGATGCATTGACATTATGCCAACTTGCCAGGAATTTCGTTTTTCCCTTCAAGATGCCTGTGAACAGTGTGGCAAAAGAGATGAGGCGCCTTGAAGTCTTAAGTGCACGATGGCCGCAAGACACCAGGAAAGCTTCATGTTTTCCCCCCACCTCCAGAGATCCAATGATATTAAGAGTTAAGAGCAGTTTTATTTAGCATCAGGCAGCTGGGCTGACCTTTCCCAGCACCCCCATGCTCTTAGGTAACTAAAGGATAGAAAGAGAAAGACCGTTTGTAAAGTCTGTGAACGTAAGGCGGAGTCCCTTCCCAGATTCTTCTTGTAACCTCCGGCTTCTCATTCTTGTTTTGGCTAAGATTAGACAAGTATTAGGAAGTAATGTGACACTGAAAGGCTAGACAGGAGAGAATTCATATAGATTCAATAATCTAGAAGATTTAGCAGTTTTTTACAAGCCATTTGTTTTTTGTTTCTTGGGTTTTTTTGTTGTTGTTGTTTGTTTTTTGTTCTGTTTTGTTTTGTTTTTGAGATGGAGTCTCACTCTGTTGCCCAGGCTGGAGTGCAGTGATGCGATCTCAGCTCACTGTGGCCTCTGCCTCCCAGTTTCAAGCGATTCTCTTGCTTCAGCCTCCCAAGTAGCTGAGACTACAGGCGCCTGCCACCACCCCCGGCTGATTTTTGTATTTTTAGTAGGGGCCGGGTTTCATCATATTGGCCAGGCTGGTCTCCAACTCCTGACCTCAAATGATCCACCCGCCTCGGCTTTCCAAAGTACTGGGATTACAGGCATGAGCCACAGTGCCCGGCCAAGCTACTTGTTTTATTAGGTGTCCAGTGCGGTCTTGATGCTAGCTGAAGATGTTGGGTAATCTCTTGTATTGCTTCATAAAACACTGTAATAAACCCAATAGGAGCAGCCTTCAATAGCTTTGCACCAAGGAAACATTCCCTCCCTCCTCCCATTCCCTCTGCTTCCTCCTCCCCACTCCCTACCTCAAGCTGGGCAGCTGGAACCACAAATCACCAGCATTACTTCCAGAGGAATCAAATAGCCTGCATCTCCCGTCTGCTTTGTGTTTAGCTGGTTGGTTTGTTTCCAGATGTCAGTAATGTGAAGTATTTCCCCTAATCAATGTTTTAACCTTCTTGTTAATATGTATTCAGCTTGGTGGAATGTACTGTGTTAAAGCATCCGTGAGCTCCATGGATGGGAGAGTAAATCTGAATTTCTCTCTTTTCTCTGGAGACATCATAATATATCCTATTATCAGAGGTTATTGTTTTGCTAGGATATTAATGAGCAGTTTCTCTGCTGGAGTTATCATCGCTTCCCTCTTCCTTCAGCTCCCAAACAAACAATTTTGAATTAACATGGAAACCAAGTTTAATTTCTTGACTCATCTCCTCTGGCTTTGAATTTCCTTTTCTGTTTCATGCTGATGTCAATAATTTGGTGCTTCCATCTGTCCATTTCTGCTCACCCTGTTATTGATAAAGTGATTAATCCCCTACTCCATTGCTATTTACTGATAAATTATTCCTGATCATGTGTGCTATATTTTCTCTATTCAGATCTAAGGTATAATTAGGGAAGAGAGCTGAACGAAAGAGCCCTTTTTCCCCTTCTCTTACCATGGTGTTGGCTGAAACATGCTGTCCAACAGGTCCCTGTCTTTTAGAATGGAAGGGGAAGGTGCTTTTTTATGCAAATCCAGATGTGTGATGGTGGTTTGTTTACCTTACTTTGTGCTTAATGAGATTCTTCAGATATTGTTACTTTGAAGTACTGCTTCTATTTTTATTATCGAACATTTATTAAATGTCAACCATGTGCTCTGTTAAACAAAGAATAGCACAGTTCTGTCTGGACTCAGCGTCTAGATGCTTAGTTTCAGCCCTAGTGACTAAAACCTGTATAATGGACGGTGTATATTATCCTGCGGGACGTTTTCCAAATACTGTATTTTAAAATAACAAAAAATTGGACCCTGCCCCTGGGAGAGACACATCTGAAACAAAGCACATGTATAAAACAAGGTACAGAATAAGAGAGAGAAAGATACAGTTGAACTTACTTTAAAAGTAAGATTGATCTTTTTACCTTAATTTTTACTCTTGAAATTTCAAGTGATGGCTGGGCGCGTGGCTCACGCCTGTAATCCCAGAACTTCGGGAGGCTGAGGCAGGCGGATCACGAGGTCAGGAGATTGAGACCATCCTAGCTAACACGGTGAAACCCCGTCTCTACTAAAAATACAAAAAATTAGCCAGGCATGGTGGCGGGCGCCTGTAGTCCCAGCTACTCAGGAGGCTGAGGCAGGAGAATGGTGTGAACCCGGGAGGCGGAGCTTGCAGTGAGCCGATATCATGCCACTGCACTCCAGCTTGGGTGACAGAGTGAGACTCCATCTCAAAAAAGAAAAAAAAAAAAAGAAATTTCAAGTGATAGGTTGAATTTTCTAGCTATTTTGATTTCACCTATGTTTTCCATTCTACAAAGAATGTTTTGATCTTTTCATTTGGCCCAAGGCAAAGCTGGTGACTTGGCTCAGTTACAAGAAAAGAGCCTGGAACCTTACTGAGCAGGAGTGTAGATTTTAGCTCATTGAAGTGGCACAGCTTGGTTTGGTGAATCACTTTGTACCTCGGGTTCTTTATATCAGGATGGTAGTGGGGTTGTTCAAATGTAACTAATGGAAGAGGAATATTTTTATTTAAAATCAGAAAATACAACTTAAAAGTTCACAATTTACTACTAAATAGGTATTTCGGCCAGGCATGGTGGCTTACACATGTAATCCCAACACTTTGGGAGGTTGAGGCAGACACATCACTTGCACCTAGGAGTTTGAGACCAGCCTGGGCTAGAAAGTGAGACTCTTATCTTTACAAAAAATCAAAACATTAGCTGGGTGTGGTGGCACACCCATGTGGTCCAAGCTACATGGGAGGCTGAGGCAGAAGGATGGCTTAAGCCTAGGAGTTAAAGGCTTCAGTCAGCTATGATACCATTGCACTCCAGCCTGGGCAACACAGTGAGACCCTATCTCAAAAGAAACAAATAATATTAAAAATAAATACAAATTTTCCTATCTTTGAAACAAGGATAACACAACTCAGGGCTGAAATGAGAAATATGATGATGGCTGTGAAAGCACTTTGTAAACTGTGAAGTGCTTTGCCCATTTTCCTCAGAATGCTTCCTACTCATTAGTGCAGGTTTATATATAAGCTCTATGTCCAGGGCCGGGCACAGTGGCTCACGCCTGTAATCCCAGCACTTTGGGAGGCTGAGGCTGGCGGATCGCTTGAGGTCAGGAGTTCGAGATCAGCCTGGCTAACATGGCGAAACCCCATCTCTACTAAAAATACAAAAATTAGCCGGGTGTGGTGGTGCGTGCCTGTAATCCCAGCTACTGGGGAAGCTGAGGCAGGAGAAGTGCTTGAACCCGGTAGGCGGAGGTTGCAGTGAGCCAAGATCATGCCACCGCACTCCAGCCTGGGTGACAGAGTGAGACTCCATCTCAAAAAAAAAAAAAAAAAAGGATATGTATCCACATGTATTTACTTGTGCATTCAGATTGATTTTGTTGTTAATGAGTGAGGTGCAGAGGAAACAGTGCTGAGCTGAGGACTGGAATTAGCGGGGGCCGCTACTAAGGGAGTGCACAGGGGGATGTTGCCTGTGTAGGCCTCACTGGAGTGAGCTGGTTTTTGGGGACTGGAACCACACCCAGCACAAATCGAGGACAGTGCCTGCCACCTAGGAGCCATGGAGTCATTGTTCACTAACTTCAACTGATGGTTGAAAACACAGTCCTGGGAGTAGCCTCCAGTATTTAATAAACCTTTTCTCCCTTCCCCTACCCACTTCCTTAGCCAACTACACCATAAAACAGACCCTTCTATTGCTACCAAAAAATAAAAATCTTGTCTTTGGGGCTGGGAGAGATAAGACTTACTTGGTTAATAACTGTATAGGTATTTGTATATAGGTATTTTCACCTGGGTCTACCTCTTCAACTTTTGTTTTTCAGTTTAATTTCTCTCTTCCTCTTTCCAGTCAAATTTTTAAGTCAACCATATCACTTCAACTGTGGGCCTAATTAATTAGCATTTTAAAAGCAGTATACTCCCTCAGAAGGGTGGAGTGGGAGGGTAGCTTGGAGTCAGTTTGTATTCAGAAGAACAAGGTATTCTTGTGTGTGCTGAGCTTTTTTTTTTTTTTTTTTTTTGAGACGCAGTCTGGCTCTGTCACCAGGCTGGAGTGCATTGGCGTAATCTCGGCTCACTACACGCTCCGCCTCCCAGGTTCAAGTGATTCTCCTGCCTCAGCCTCCAGAGTAGCTGGATTACAGGTGCCCACCACCACACCCGGGTACTTTTTGTATTTTTAGTAGAGACAGGGTTTCACCATGTTGGTCAGTCAGGCTGGTCTTGAACTCCTGCCCTCATGTGATCCACCCGCCCGCCTCAGCCTCCCGAAGTGCTGAGACTGCAGCATGAGCCACCGCACCCTGCCGTGTGTGTTGAAGTTTACCCAAATGCTTAATACTGGAAAATGCTTGAAGAAAACCATCCTTCCTCTGGCAGGAGGTACAGTCTGACATGGAGGCATAAAGCAATATACAGAGACACTTTTTCATTTTTACTCTACTTACTGTTTTCATTCCTGAAAGTATATGCATGTGTGTGTTATAAGAAGTCATTTTAAAAAACAAGCATGATGTTCATCTATATAGATTGGTTTTATTTTGGAACTGTCTTCTTCTCATGTAAATGTATCCTTTTTTTAACAAGGCCATTAATGCTATTTACCTAGTAACACTTCCGTGTGTCAATAACATTGCTTTTGTCAATAGAGCACTTAAGTAATTATTGCCTTTTCTGGTATTAAGTATGTTCGCTGCATTTAAAGAAAAGCACCCATACATCTAAAGAAAAAGGTGCAAATACATAAGGCAAGTTTTCACTTTCAACAATAAGTGTTACATTTCTCCAAAGATCCAAATTTCCTTTTAGCCTTGGGCCAAGGAGACAGACTGAGAGAATCCAAGAATTTAGAGATGGAAGTTACCTCATTCAACCTCCTAATCTACTGCTGGAATGCCCTCCATGGCAGCCCTGGCAGATGGCCATCCATCTGCTTGTATACTTCCAGGGCTGGGGAGCTCATTATCTCCTGAGGCAACTTTTTTTTTTTTCTTTGAGACAGAGTCTCACTGTCAGCCAGGCTGGAGTACAGTGGCACGATCTCAGCTCACTGCAACCTCTGCCTCCCGGGCTCAAGCAATTCTCCTGCCTCAGCCTCCTGAGTAGCTGGGATTACAGGTGTGTGCTACCACGCCCAGCTAATTTTTGTATTTTTAGTAAAGATGGAGTTTTACCATGTTGGCCAGGCTGGTCTTGAACTCTTAACCTCAGGTAATCTACCTGCCTCAGCCTCCCAAAGTGCTGGGATTACAGGCATGAGCCACCACACCCGGCCACCTCCCTGTAACTTCTATCCACTGGTCCTGGTTGTGAAGCAACATAAGAAAGATCTGAAGTATTTGAAGATAGCTACCACATTTCCCTTTTGTCTTTTCCAAATTAAGATAACTGAATTGTTTTAAAATGAAGATTTTTGGCTGGAATCTGGAAGAACAAGATGGAAATGAGTGTATGTTAAACTGTTGCTATAAAGGAAACCTTTGTTATAATTGCAGCTGACTGGTAAGGCATCTCTTCTAGTATTTCATACTCAGGCATAGCCTCCTATGTAATACCCCTCTTGAAAATAACCTATCCCTCACTGAGCTACAAAGAGTAAGAAGTCCCTCCTGGGTGAATAGAATCTTATACCTTTTGCTATTCTGAATTCCTCAAGAGACCCCAAACTCCTAAGCATTGCTCTGAGATAAAATTTAAAGGTTTTCCTTTAGGAGAGAAAATTAAATGCATGAGACTATAAGCTTTTTGACAGTAGAAACCATGACCAGTTTTTCTTTCTGTACCCTATAGTGTCTAATACTATGCTGTACCTGGCAGACAGAAGCTGTACAATAAATTATCGCTCTATTGAGCAATAATGGAAAAACAGAACAGGTCAGCTTACAATACAACAGGTCATGTTACAATTTCATATTACATGATATATATGTAATTCAGCATCATGCTGAATTACATATATATCATGAGAGATATATTTACCTATGAAGTACATATATACTGAAATACGTATACACACATATATGCACATCTGCACATACATACACATATGTATACACACCCTTTTTTGCCTTTGAATGCCTTTATAATATCCCTGTGTTATTTCATAATAATTTATAGAAATATTTAATGCCAGTCTTCAGACAAAACTACACTCTAGATAAATTGCAAACCCCAAACGCCTGGGGCAGTATGAAAACTGCCACCTCATTTTCAATATCCTGGGGTGGTTGCATTGAGAAGCCCCTTTTCTCTGTACCTTCCATTGCTAAGTGATTGCGCTTTGCTCCCAGGTAGAAAATGCCACTCTGTTCCTCATCCTCCGACCTCTTCCTCCTGTTTGAGTGGATTGTTTCTTCACTTGCTGTTACGGAAGTGAAGAAAAAAAAGGATGGGGGAAAATGCTGCGGCTTTAATACTTGCTTAACATTTTACACAATTTGACTTTCATAGTGATCTTTGACCAGTGTCTTTCGTGCAGCTGGAAGCCCTGAGTTTTAGCCCAGTTTTGCTATTTCCTGACTGAGTGGTTTATATCTATATAATGTTGTGTAATGGCACCTAACTGGACCAACTATGAGAATCAAATGACAAAAGATGAATGTGAAAGTATAAAGCTTATCACAAGTAAAATCTGCTTTTATACGTAAGCATCATACCCCTACTATGGTGGAACTGGTTAAAGTCTTTATTTGTGCAAATGAGCAGCAATTCCCCTTTCCCAGACAGGCATGGCCATAGTGGAAGACGCCCGGCTACAATGCAGGTCTATGGGAGATTCAGACTGAGAATTCTGAGTGCATACCCAAGCCTCTGTGTGCTAAAGGCCCTTGGCTCCAACTCTTGAGTTGCCATAAGTCTCACGCCCCTTCCCCTGCCTCCACTCAGACTGTCAGACTAAACTATGACCATGTAACTGAGTTAATTGCAAAATGCCATAAAGAACATACCTGATGTCAAGTGGACCAAAACTGTCAAAAGGAAAATGTGGTGCCTCTATAACATTTTTTACTTGACTGCGAACGCCAAAGGGACCAGCCCTGGATTTGTCTGGTTTTCTATTTTGTCTTTGGCACATAATAGGCACCAAAGATGTCTTGGAGAACTAATTGTCACAGCCGCTTATCTCCTCTGCAGAATAGCAACTAGAAACTGAGACACGTGGTAGAAATGAATTAGGTTCTCACATGAAGGATGGGAGCAGGGCTGCAGAATGAGAGGCAGGTTATATTCTGATTAAGGATGATCTAAATTTTTATTTTAATTTCAGTGTGAGTAGTATTCTTTATGCCTAGACTAATAAACGAGATAAGAGACATTGGGGGAAGGGAGCTGCATAATAATATAATTGTCAAGTGGGGATAGGATCTTTTAACATTCGACGTAGTCTTTGCAGCCAGCTACATTAAACAGCATGCTGCCATGAGACCTGGGGACTGCGTGAACCACACACACATACATGTTTGCTCTTTGCCAACACTTGTCCATAATATCACTGGGCAAAACCACTGCTTACTGCATCCTTTAAAGCATGAGTAAACATCAAGAACATTTCTCCTGCTAACTCACTTCTACTTCAAAACTGGTTCTGTGAGACATCTGCTGTAAGAATGAACCATTTATCCTCCAAACAAGTGACAAGAAGAACACACAGAATTTATTTTCTTTTAATCTGGCGTTTAAGTACTCTGGTGGGATTGATGAATTTTACTACTGTCTTGCAATATGATAAACAATCAGGCCCTTGCTTCCTTCAACCTCAAGTTCCTCAAATGTGAACCCCAACTTCAACTTAGGTTGTAAAGACTTCAAGCTTCCCAAGGACCTACAGTTTTATATCTGCCAGTTAGGATTTCATCTGACTCATCTGGACAAATGACAGGAACAAATCTGATTTGCCAGAATGGTAGACCTCATGAACCCTTTGTCTCTATTGGTTTATCCATTCAACACATTTGCTAAACACCTCCTATGCCAAGCACTGTGTGGTAATTAGTTTTTTTGTTTGTTTGTTTTTGTTTTTGTTTTTGAGACAGAGTTTCACTCTTGTTGCCCAGGCTGGAGCACAATGGCACAATCTCAGCAACCCCCACCTCCCTGGTTCAAGTGATTCTGCTTCAACCACCTGAGTAGCTGGGACTACAGGTTCTATGCCACCACGCCCAGCTAAGTTTGTATTTTTAGTAGAGACAGGGTTTCTCCATGTTGGCCAGGCTGGTCTCAAACTCCTGACCTCACGTGGTCCACCCACCTCGGCTTCCCAAAGTGCTGGAATTACAGGCGTGAGCCACTGCACCTGGCCAGAGGTTTTTAAAAAAGCCTATAGTCTCATTATAAACTTGAGATGAACCTTCAAGGGACCTTTGGTAAAGAAATGGTAGGTAAATTTAAGATCAAGTATCTGCTTTGCGGATATACCTGAGGCAAATACAAAGAAGGGAGAAGGTAAAATATAAATCCAGGAGAACAAGCTCATAGTCTTTCAGTGAGAGCAGACATGAAACAAGCGATCATAAACTCTAACAAGTACAAGAGAGATCCCGAGAAGGGAGTAATTACTTCTGTTGGGAAGGGACTAGATAGCGAGGTACGATAAACTTCTACTAGGAGAGATTCCTAAACAGAATTCTGAGCGGTAAATAGGAACTTGTGTATCTGTGTGTATGTGGGAGGTGGGGTGGGGACTCTGGACAGAATTCAGTGTGTTAAAGGCACAGAGGTATGAAATGGGATGAACAGAGAACTCCAAGCATCTTGGTACTGACTGAAGGTGAGATGGACGGAGGGGAAGTAAGCAGCGACCTTGTATGCCATGCTAAGAAGTTTTGGACTCTGGGCCGGGTGCAGTGGCTCACGCCTGTAATCCCAGCACTTTGGGAGGCCGAGGTGGGCAGATCACGAGGTCAAGAGTTCGAGAGCAGCCTGGGCAACATGGTGAAACCCCATCTCTACTAAAAATGCAAAAATTAGCCAGGCGTGGTGGCGGGTGTCCGTAGTCCCAGATACTCAGGAGGCTGAGGCAGGAGAATCACTTGAACCCGGGAGGTGGAGATTGCAGTGAGCCGAGATTCTGCCACTGTACTCCACTCCAGCCTAGTGACAGAGCGAGACTCTGTCTCAAAAAACAACAACAACAACAACAACAACAAAAGTTGGACTCAGTGTGGGGTCATGAAGGGATTTTTCAGCAAGGGTGTGAAGTGGTGAAGCTTATTTTAGAGACATCACTCTGGCAGCCATTTGTAGACATATTGAAGGGAGCCAATTTAAAGGCAGGGAGACCAGCTAGAGGGCCACTGCAACAGTTTTCTAAGACATGGTGACATGATACGCTATGTGCCATTCAGCAAGGTGAGAACAAGTCACCTGCTCACTGTGTGCCTCAGCTGGCCCCATTTATGCAGAGGGATCATTATGAACATGTGATGAACCTTCAAAGGGACCTTTGGAAAAGACATGGCAGATATATTTAAGATCAAATATTCTTCTTAGTAGACATACCAGAGGCAGATAGATGGAAGAAACTAAAGATAAATCCAAGAGAACAAATTGCTTCTTGTGGGCTCTGGCCACCATGGTGCCCAAGCACAATGAACCCTATCCGTCCTGCACAGCATAGCAGCTGGCTGTGAGGGATGTTTCAGATGAGAGCTTCTAGAGGTGGGAGCCCCGTTTCCCAACCCTTCTGTTTTTTCATTCAAGGCAGCAGCCTCAGAGTATATCAGCGGGGCCAGCCTCGTGACCCTCTGACTTTCTCCCCCTGTGGCTTCCAAAAAAGATCTGGACTGACCTTCCCACCCCTGAAGCTGAGCTTGAGTAGTCAGCTTGCCTGGAATTGAATTTTGATGAGTGATGCTGAAATTCGGTAGTAAAAAAGGTGGAGAGCAAGTAGTGAGTATCCCAAAGAACTCAACAGCTTGCAGCAAGGCGAGACAGGAGAGTAGGTCGGGGACATCCAGGCTGGGGCTACTTCTCTGACATTGTTGCTCACCCTGTGACTGGTAGGGACTCCCTGCTTCTAGGGGCAGAGGCCTTAAGTAAGGAAAAGAAAGTCAGAACCATTCTTGCCAAAAGGGGAGAAACCAGGGCCCTCAAGAGGCCACAGCCAAGACTACCTCCAGAGCCATCAGCAATCTCTCTGACCTGCCAAAAGCTCCTCCCCGTTTCCCTAGTTAATAGGATGAGATCACCAGGCAAAAGAATATGATGAAGCATTTCACTTATATAGTATTTTTCTTTCCAAACACTTAATAAGCCTCTCTGGTCTTGCTGATCTTGCATTCTTCCCGTGAAAAGGGCCAGGGATCCATGCTTGGCATTTCAGTTTGCACGGCTTGAGAGATCATCTAGTCTGCTTCCCTCACTTTTAGAGTTGTGGGAACTGAAGTCCAGGGAAGTGAAATCACTTGCTGGGATCACAGGAATGCCTCTTCCTCCTCCCAGCCCCGCACGCTTTCTGCTAGGCTCATGCTGCTGTTCTGTCCATTTTGCACAAGAGAGAGGGGGTTCCAGAGTGGGGGAATAGAGTTGGAATTAGAAATTAGTTTTGTGTGACTGGCTTTCAGGTGGTCTTAACCTTAACAGGTTTAAGGTCCTCTGTAGAATGGGTCTGGTGTCACCTCAACACCTACTTTGCGAAGTTGATTATTGGGAATCACACTTGTGTAAGTGGTATAGTCTTGGCAAACAGTAGGTGCTAAATAATGTCTGGCTGGAGGAATGGAGCCCTGTTTCCATATGGCATTCATCCAGCCAGTGTGTGGAGCTGGGGGAGGGCTAGGTACGACTCCTGAGGCCCAGATCCTCCCTGAAGCAGGAGGCCCAGCATCCGCCCAGGCTAGCCAGCCAGCCCTCCCAGGGGTATGCAACATCCAGAACGGTCTATAGTCCCGATAGTATGCCTCATGCCTGAGACCTGACCAAGGACGTCTGTGAACAAACCCTTCACAGAGAGCTTAATGAGATTGTGGGAGTGCTGATGGTTGGGTGTGGGGATACAAGCCATTGAAGGTGAAAGGGCTGGTGTGATCAGTTTGGTGGTCTGCCCAAGACAGAGACCCCGTGGGTTAGATAAGAAG
This sequence comes from Trachypithecus francoisi, assembly GCF_009764315.1. Classification (NCBI taxonomy): domain Eukaryota; kingdom Metazoa; phylum Chordata; class Mammalia; order Primates; family Cercopithecidae; genus Trachypithecus; species Trachypithecus francoisi. The sequence continues at coordinate 108,858,224 of NW_022681473.1, forward strand.
GAGCTCATAGGTTGGAGGGAGTCACATGTCCCTTGCACTTCCTCCTATTCCCCCAGGACCCCCTCTTCACCCAGCCTCCTCCTAAGGGCAATTCTGTTGTATTAGGATGAACCACAAGGTGTACTGAAATGAACTGCGTGTCAGAAAGCGGGGTTGCCTCCTGGGTCCTGCCACTTGCTCCCCGTGTGTTCTTGGCCTGGTCCCTTCACCTGTCCTAGCTTCAGGATCTTCATGCGTAACATGAGATCCTCCCAAGATGTTGGTATGTATACAACAGTGCTCTGGAATTACTCCATGCAAGCTGTTGCTCTTCAGCCTCCTGAACAAGGTGGTCTTGTCTCTTCCCATGAAACCTCCACCTCTCTCCATCTTCCGCACCACTGAGGCCGCAGTCTCTTCTAACAGGGCACGCTCGTCCCCCGCGCTGTTCCCCGAATGCCACCAGGAGGCGCCCCTTGCTCGCTGAAGCCGGCCGGGCTAATAACTCCTCGGGGCCGGGGCGGGCTGCCCCTTTGCGCAGGGCGGTGGAGGGTGCGGGCTGCACCGGGTTCCCCACTTGAGGTCGGTACCTCGCAGCGCCCGCTTAGCTGCGCGCCCCGCGCCCCTCGCCCCAGCCGGGCGCCGCTCCCTAGCCGGGCGCCTCCCGCTCGACCCCGGTCCCCCGGCAGCCTCAAGTTTGCCCCCGGCCGCGCTGACCCGCGCCCGCCTTGCGCGCTGCAGCCCCCGCCGTTCCCGTCGCCCCCGCGCCTGGGCTGCCGGGCGAGGCTCCGAGGGACGCGGGGGGGCGTGCGGCTGCCCGCGGGGCGCCGACCAGGTCCCGAAGGGGCGCCCCCCCCGGCCGGCAGTGCGCGGGGCCGCCGCAGTTCCCCGGCTGCCCGCCGGGCGGCGCCCCGCGCCTCGCCGCGCTCCTCCCGCGCTCCCCGCGCCGGGCTCGCTCGCAGCCGGACACAGACTCTGCCTTCAGCTGCCGGCGGATCGGGCTGGAGCCGCCGCGGCTGCTGCGGAAGAGAAAAAACGGCCAACAGCAGCTCCGCGGCGGGCCCAGCAGCGCCTGGCCCCCGGCTCAGCCCCCGGAGTGCGGAGCCGCCCAGGTAAGGGCAGCGGCCCCCGGCGGCGCCCCCGGCCCGCTCCCTGCGCTGCCCCCGCGCCCCCGAATCCCCTCCGCGCGGGCCTCTCCCGCACCCGCACCCCGACTTCTGACGTCTCCGCCGCTCCTGCCCTCGGGGGCCGCGGCCCCGCGCTCCTGCCCCGGCCCCCGCCCCCGCGCTCTCCTCCCGGCTTCCGCCTCCCGCCAGCCCGGTCCCTGGCACTCTGGTCCCTGCGTCTCCAGATTCGCCGCCGAACCCCCACCTCTCTGCTCCCGTAGTTCCTCCAGTCTCCATCCCGGTCCGTCTCCCTCCCACCGCATCCCTTCCCCGAACTCGTCGTCCTCCCGCTCTTGTCCTCCCCCTCCCCGTGCAACTCCCAGCCCTGCCTCTGCCCCCTGCAGGGATGACAGCCCCTTCCCAGCCTGGCGCGTCTACCCTACACCTCGTCACCCTCCGCTTCTCCCAGCGCCGCTGTTCCTCGGCTACAGCCTCCCATCCCGACTCAGCCCGGCATCCCACCAAGCCCCCTCCCCTTTCCCTCACTGCCATCTGCCTCAACTGCCCCCTGCCCCTGCACTGGACTCGGGCCACCACCACACCCCCCACCCGCACACCGTGCCCACCCTGCACTTGCTTGGGGGAACCAGAGCCCTATCAGAAATGACCCTCTTTCCCCGGGCGAATGGGGCTCCCACCCATCTCACCCTAGTTCATCCGAGTGGGAAGTGAGGGAGAAACTCTAGAGACCTGCATTGGGCGCGTGATGGGGGAGGGGGCTGGGGCGGAGGGGGAGGGGAGCTGATTTAGATTCTCTCCAGTGAGGATTGGCAGAGCTGTGCGCTCCGACCTGGCTGGGGTGGAGGGCGTGCAGGCGACAGCTGGGACAGGGGGTTCAAGGCACTGAGAGCACCTGTGTCTCTTTCCCTGGCTCCCTTGAGCTGAGCAAAGTGAGGGGAGGAGTTGGAGCCTGGGGAGAGTTGGCTGAGGGCCTTGGGATGGGGGAGGAGGCGGCGGAGGGGGCTGGGCCCGGGCGCCTCTGGCCCGTCTACCTGGCAGTGGTGGGGCAATGCGGGCGAGCCACTCCCGGGCTGGACCTTGGGCTGCGTGGCTCTTGGCATCTGTACTTGATGCTGCCATCTTCCTCTTGGTGCTGTTGTCTGGTGATGCCACGCGGTGCCACCTCCCTGCCTCCCTCCAGTGGCTCTCCTGGGCATGTCTCCCAAGGGTCTGGGTTGTCTGGAAAGAGGAGAGGAGCTCTGGGCACAGCTGGGCCCTTTTGCCAGGCAGTGGGCAGCTGTCAACACCAGGCCAAGAGGTCTGAGGGCTGGTCAGGAGGACTGAGCCCTGCCAGGAACAAAGAACTACCTTCACTTTCACTCCCTATGGGTCACCCAGGTGTTAGTGACACTTCTAGGAGCACCCGGAAACTGCGGGCGTGGTATCTCTGGGGAGAGGCCGCCTGGGTTGGTAGTGAGCATCTGAGAGACAATTCCGGTCCTGCCTTAATCCCTGTGAGTGTGCTTGCGTGGTCAGGGACAAGGGACTTGTCGAGGTCGACTGTGTTCCGGTCCCACCAGGGACGGGAGCCCCTGGAATTCCACTGGGCGTCATCATCATCATGCTGGTTTTATTTGCTGAAGCTGCAGCTCAGGCTTCATCGTTAATCAGGTTTATTATTTTTCTCACTGGCTGGATGTGTTCCTCAAGGTCACGACCCTTCGGAGAGTTAATCTAATATGCACACATTACAGTGTCTGGGTTTGTTTAATTTTCCATATTTTGTTCATTCCTTGTGGCTTGGGCTTGCCCACCAGCCTCCGGCCTGTCTCACCAGCTCCACCCCCCTGTCCTGCTCTGGACCTGCCACCTGAAACCCAGAGGCAGCACCAGTGCCTCCGGGTCGGGGAGAGGCGGATGCTCGGGAGGGGAGGTTGGGAGAAGATCTTGGTTTTCTGTGTTTTTCCCATCCCCACCACCCGGGCATCTTGATCGGTGGCTGCCGTCTTCCCCAGCACTGAAAGTTCTTCCAAGAACCTGGGTCAGCTTCGTGGTCTGACTTCCAGTTTGGTTTTCCGTTAGGATGTAGAGGGAACTTCAGTACCGGGAGAGAGGCAGAGACTCTAGGAGAAGGTCCCAGCTGCAGAGAGTCAGGGCGTCCAGGAGAGAGGAGCTCAGCTGCTTCTGAGGTGGTTCTCAGCCATCCAGAGAGGGAAGGGAGGACAGGGCGACTGGCCCTGGATGCGGGGAGAGACTGCTCAGAAAGCAAGAGGAGCAGCGAGGCGGAAGCTGGCCTTCATGTGTCTGGGGAGGGTGGGCAGTGCCGAGCCTGTGTGGGAAGGATGCATCTCTTGGTGCCTCTGCATAGTACTAATCCCTGATTAGGGCTTCTGCAGCGTTTCAGATGCCTCTCAGAACAATTACTTCATTTGGTCTCTACTACAGCCCTGCAAGTGTCTGATCACTCCTTACAGACAAACTTATAAGGAGGCATTAATGACCCAACTGAAGCTGAGGCTCAGAGAGGCTGGATGCCTTATCCAAGGCTCCGCAGCTGGGTCCGGTCCAGGCCTCTGGACACTCAGTCCAGTGCTGTTGGGCTAGTTCCTCTTGCTTTTCAAGGTCTCAGCTGTTCAGTTCTCAGAAAGCCCACCCTCGGTCCTGCCTGTTCATCCCCTTCACCCTCTCCAGTGATGGCTCACCGCTCCCACCCCAGGCCTGGTGGAGTCTTTGCTCTGTAGTCTCCTCAGCGTTAGACTGGCTGCCTGGGTGTCCCGCCACCCCCTAGACCCAACTGACCACCCCCTACCCCAAGTGGGCACTGTCTCTTGCCTCCCCCTTGTGGAAGGAGCAGCTGGGTTCCCCTAGGCATGCAGCTGGGGCGCCTGGGGCACCCCCCTTCCCTCTCTTTGGTGCCTAAGGCCTCAGCCCACTCAGTTCTTTTGGGCACTTCAAGTGTCCACTCCGACCTTTGCTTTCCCACTGACGTGGTCCCTACTTGGGCCTTTGGCTGTTCACCCTGGGTTACTGTCCTGACAGCTTCCTTAGTGGGCCTCCAGCCTCAGTTTTCAGCCATTCTGCCGCTGTGCCTGTCTTCTTACAGAGGGTGGCACTTCTCACAGCGGACCCTGTCTCAGCAGCCCTCAGCAGCAGGGCCTTCCAAGATGTCTTGGAGGTGAAGGCCCTCTGCACGCTGATCCCAACTTTACGTCACAACATGGTGTCTGGCATGATCTTGTCTTCCCTCCCCCTGCCACCCAGCCCTGGCACTGTGTCCTCACCCTGGCCCTTTGCGCTTCCTCCTCTTTTCCTCCCATCCATATCTTGCCCAGCCTTGAAGGTGCTGGTGGAAGAGAAACCAGTTCCAGCTACCAAGTGTCAGGCAGACCTGGGTTCCTGTCCTCGCATCACTCCCTGCATGACATCAGACAAGTTGCCTCACCTCTCTGAGCCTCACTGCCCTCACCTGTGAAACGGGGCCGCTGAGCCTCACTGCCCTCACCTGTGAAACGGAGCCGCTGAGCCTCACTGCCCTCACCTGTAAAATGGCGACGCTGAGCCTCACTGCCCTCACCTGTAAAATGGCGACGCTGAGCCTCACTGCCCTCACCTGTAAAATGGCGACGCTGAGCCTCACTGCCCTCACCTGTGAAACGGAGCCGCTGAGCCTCACTGCCCTCACCTGTAAAATGGGGATAAAACTCACCTGCTTCAGAGGGTTGGCCGCATGGAATGTGAGTGGCAGTGTGACTCGTCCGGTGTGAAGGGCACCTGCATGGGTATCGAGGGCACATTCTCTGGGTGGCCTCCTCCTGCTCTCCCTCTGTATGGGCTGGCTGAGTCCCCTGATATTACCTGGTATTGGTAATCGTCTGTCCGTTTGTCTCCCCACCCAGACGGCAGATCCCTGGAGGAGCAAGGCCTTTGCCTGACACCTTTTCACATTCTCCAGCACCCAGCAGAGTGAGGCTGTTCTTCAACATCCTGTAAATCGGCCCTGTCCGTAGTAAGGACATAAGATGTAGTTGTTGCTTGATTATAACATTCTGTTACATAAAATAGGGTATGCCTTACATTTAGCAAATCCAATATGAACAAAAAAACTTACGCCACAGTTGCAGGCTGGGTGAATTATGGGAAGGAAGGAAGGAAGGAATCAATTTAACATTGTATTGACTGCATACTCCGTTTGTTTCGCTCAGTTACAAACGCGAGTTAGCTGTGGGCATCTGCTTTTTCACCGATGAGAAAGGGAGTCCCTGGGGGTCACACACACACACACACACACACACACACACACACACTGTCCCACATCCCAGACTGGTGAGTGCGGCAGGACCCCAGCTTCTTCCCCTACACTTGGGCATCATCTGCTTTAAAAAACAAGAGGGAGACACTTTTTGATTCATCACGGGTTTTCTTTAAACAACTGAGCACTTAAGTCATTTACACAGAGCCCAGCAGGGATGGGGTGGTTGTGGAGTCCCCTGGTTGAGGGGTGGGCAGGACCCTCCTCTCCTGAAGGGTGATAGTTTGGGTGGATAGCACACCAAGACACTCGGTCTCTGGGAACGTGGCGCGTGTGTTGATTGCACCTGCCACCAGCATTCAGACCTGGCAGAAGGGCTCAGGAATGGGGGAAGGCAGACTCACAGTGAGGAGGCTGGGAAGGGGCTGTGCAGGCAGGATGAGGGGAGAGAGGATGATCTGAGGATCGGGTGCTCGGGCACAGTGGACGAGGCAAGTGAGAGAAGAGTGCCGTGTGCAGCAGAAGGCTGGAGTCAGAGCAGCGGAGTGTCACAGTAGACGGGGTGGGTAGAATGGCTGGAATCCAAGAGGACCCTGACCACCAAACAGAAAAGGCTCAGGTCAGTGCAGCAGGCTCGGGGGAGCCGGTGAAGATTCGTGGGCAGAGGAGGGCTGGGCAGAAGCACAGGTTGAGGGCTGGGCCTGGGCGCCCGTGACAGTGAGGCGAAAGCGGGGTAAGCTTGAATGACATTTCCAAGAACAGCAGAGTCCGCTGACAGATTGGATGCAGCAGATGAAGGAGCTGGAAATGTCGGAGATAACTTTGAGATTTCCCGTGCTGGAGACCAGGGGGAATGGCAATGCGAGGAGAATAGGGAAGCCGGAGGGGGAAGCAGGTCTGAGGGAAAGCTGACAGTTCATGCTTGGGTGTGCTGTGCCTGAGGAGGGGCCTGGAGCCATCGGGGCTCACCTCAGGCTGTGGTTGCCTGTGCAGCAACCACTATCTAGTCTTGTGCAGGAACAGGCCTGGGGCACGTGCTGCCACTGGCCAGCTCTAAGGCATCTCACATGCCTCCGTCTCACCTCCCCAGCCTCCTGCCAGCCCTCGCGGCCCTCCCTCCATGGTACCAGGACCCTCGTGTCTGATATTCACCACCCTGGAAGTTCCTCTGTCTGTGCCTGTCACCGGCAGGGACCGAGCGTGGAGCTCCCATCCAAACGGGCAGGGCCTTGTCCACTTTGTTCACTGAGCTATCCGTAGTGCTTGCACAGAACAGGTGTTAAGCCAATATCTGTCCCATTTAAGGGGCCTCAACTCATGTTTAATGGACGCCTGTTACAGAGGTAAATTCAGAGGCTGGGGAGGGTGAAGAGCAGCCAGAGGGGCTGTGTGGCCTTAGGCTTCTGGGAATGGGGTGTCCCAGGCTCCTTGGTGCGACCCTCTCCTCTCCTCAGTGTCCAGCCTCTTGGTGCCCGCTTGTGTTGTCAAAATGAGGCTGGCATCGTTTGCCCCAGGAAGGCCATGGGTAGGCCCCCAAAGGCAAACGGTGCCCCCGTCTGTGCAGCCCTGACTTCTGCCTAAAGTTGGAGAGCAGGGGGACCTGAGTGGTGAGGGTGATAGCTGTGCCGTGCTGCGGGGTGTCGGGAGAGAGTACGCAGACGCCTGAGTGCCGAGTCACAGTGGGCATCTCGGGAAGGGGACAGCTGGGAAATAGAAGGCCAGGCTAGGATTGCTGCCTCAGTTTCCTCTTTATAAACAAAGGCATAGAATAAACTCTACGTCACGGAGTTCCCAGTTGAGTTGATAGTCCTGTGAAGGCCCCCAGGAGAGAGCAGGGAGGGGCCGGCCCTTAGCACAGAGGAGTCGCAGTGGTGGCCTGGGAGCGTGACTGGGGAGTAGACACAGGTTTAGAATTGGAGTTTAAGGGCCAGAGTTAAAGAGGAGGATTTAATAGAATGAGAAATCAATAGCCCAGAGGAGGTTAAGATGTGTAAGCGAGAGGCTGGCTGCAAGGCACACTTAATGAAAAAGAAAAGTTTAAGAAGGCATGGAAGACAGGGCACATCTGGAGACAGGGGAAGCTGGTGTTGGTTGGTTTCCGCTCTCCCTGTTCTCCAGCCTGGGGAGGCTGCTGAGAAGGGAGGTTGTGTTTCAGGAGTGAGTGGAGGGCACTTCCTGTGTCTCCCTCCCTGCTGGGGTAGTCTGGATGGGAACCTCCATTGCTCCCCCTGAGGCTGTGTGGTGCAGTGGTTGGCCTGGCCACTGTCAGATCAGATACACAGGACAAATCCCAGCTCTTCCAGTTCCAGCAGTGCAACTTTGGGCACAAAGCTGTGCAAGCCCACCCTGGCCTCCATGTCTCTCGGCAGCTGTGCTGAGCACCCGTCTGTGGCAGCAGTCGTTATCAGTTGTTATTACTGTGTTGCCTCCTCATAGCGTCTCTCCTAGCCCAGTCCAGTTCCTAAGACTCTACGGAATAATGTCTCTAGCACAGCTGGTGAAAGGATGGGGATTTGGGAGCAGCAAAACTTTTTGCTTTTTTTTTTTTTTTAATTAGAAAAGTCTATAGTGGGTTTAGGCCAAGCCCTAGAGAGATGAGGGGCCCAAAGCCCAGGGTCTTTAAGACACCTGTCCACCCAGTGTAGCAGGGAAGTGGCAGAGCTGGAGCATAAGCCCAGGCCTCCAGGCTTCCCAGCTTGTGTATTTTAAAAATTTTTTTAATTCTTATTTTTTTTTTTTTGGAGATGGAGTCTCGCTCTGTCGCCCAGGCTGAAGTGCAGTGGCATGATCTTGGCTCACTGCAAGCTCCGCCTGCCGGGTTCACGCCATTCTCCTGCCTCAACCTCCTGAGTAGCTGGGACTACAGGCACCCGCCACCATGCCCGGCTAAAATTTTTTAAAATTTTTTTGAGATGGAGTCTGGCTCTGTCACCCAGGCTGGAGTGCAATGGCGCAATCTCGGCTCACGGCAACCTCCACCTCCCGGGTTCAAATGATTCTCCTGCCTCAGCCTCCTGAGTAGCTGGGATTACAGGCGCCCATCACCACCCCCAGCTAATTTTTTGTATTTTTAGTAGATACTGGGTTTCACCATTGACCAGGCTGGTCTCAAACTCCTGACCTCAGGTGATCCGCCGGCCTCAGCCTCCAAAGTGCTGGCTTTACAGGCATGAGCCTCTGTGCCTGGCTTAGTCTGTGTCTTTTGCTGGGTCTTGTGGCCCTCCATGCAGGAGTGAGAGAGCTGGAAAAGAGAGGCTTCAACAAATTGGTCCAATTGCAGCATCCAAACAAAATCGGACTAGAACTAAGCAGGCGGATGATTTTGATTCTTTAAGGCACTAGACAGTGGGCTCCTTAGGGACACGGATAGGGCCTTGTGCTTTTGTCTGTAACACTACGCTGACGCATAGGTATGAATTCGACAATGATGACAATAATCATAGCTAATAATTATTCAATGCTTATTATGTGCTAAGTACAATGCAAAGTGCTTTCCATATATTATCTTAATCTTCCTAATAACTGCTATGAACTGAATGTTGGTGTTCCCCCAGAATTCATGTTGAAATCTTAGCCCCCAAAGTGATAGTATTAGGAGGTGGGGCATTTGGGAGGTGATTAAATCATGGAGCCGAGCCCTTATCAATGGGATTATGCCCTTAGAAAGAGAACCCGCAAAGCCCCCTCACCTCTCCCACCATGTGAGCACACAGTGAGGAGGCCCCATCTATGAACCCAAAGCCCTCACCCAACACTGAATCTGCCAGCACCTTGATCTCAGGCTTCCCCACCTCCAGAACTGTGAGACACAAACTTCTATTGTTTACTGGCTACCCAGTTTATGGTACTTTGTTACAGCAGCCCGAATGCACTATGATAATAACTTTAAGTTTATTATACTCATTTTACAGATGAGGAAGCTGAGATTCAGAGTAGGTGATTCATTAGCCTAAAGTCCCATAGCTGGTAAGAAGCAGAGGTGAAATGTGTACCCAGGCAGTGTGGTTTCAAGCTCTGGTGGGAAATCCTTTGTGTGTGTGCATGCATGCTTGTGGGTGCATAAGTGTATGGGAAGTATGCAGTAATCCCTCCCTAATTCCTAGACTCTACCTCTGGCTACCTCACTACTGCTTCTTTTTTTTTTTTTTTTTTTTTTGAGATGGAGTCTCATTCTGTCACCCAGGCTGGAGTGCAGTGGCGCGATCTTGGCTCATTGCAACCTCCGCCTCCTGGGTTCAAGCAATTCTCCTGCCTCAGCCTCCTGAGTTGCTGGGACTACAGGCGCCCACTACCACACCTGGCTAATTTTTGTATTTTTAGTAGAGACAGGGTTTCACCATGTTGGCCAGGCTGGTCTCGAACTCCTGGCCTCAGGTGATCCACCCGCCTCAGCCTCCCAAAGTGCCGGGATTACAGGCATGAGCCACTGCACCCAGCCTACCTCACTACTACTTCTATACTTTGATTCCTCATCTCTTAGGCAAGGAGGCCAATGCTCATTTCCAGAACCAGCACCCTCAAGCCAGTCCCAACCCGTTCAGCCATCAGCAGGCGTGGAGAACGGGTGGTGGCACCTCTATGCCTTTTGGGACTCACCTTCCCTTGGCCTGATTTCCTTGATCCCTGAGTGAGAGGGTCACTGGCAGTATTGGGGAAGTGATTAAAGAGCCACCTCCTGAATCATGTGCCATTCTTTCCCACCATGGAGGCCATCCAGGGAAGGGCCCGGTGTGGAGGCAGGAAGAAGGCAGTGACATCAAGCATTGATGAGACCCTCTCCTGAGCTGCTGAGTCTGAGCACTGAGTAGTGCTCAGGTGAGACGGGACTCTAGGAGGTTAAAGGCAGCCCTGCCCCCACTGGAGCAACCACAGTTGTGTCCACTCACCACCTCCTCCAAGGGCCTGGCTGGCTGGCCTGGCTGCCCCAGGTTAATAGCCAAGGATTAGAAGGTGTGGAATCTGACTGGGGTCTTGGACTCTCAGCCACAGCAGCAGAATAGGGAGTCTCTTTGGAAGAAACCCAATGGGTCTAGTCTGGTCTCGTCTGGTCTGCTCTGGTCTGGTTTGGTCTAGTCTGGTCTGGTCTGGTCTAGTCTGGTTTGATCTGGTCTAGTCTGGTCGGGTCAGGTCTGGTCTAGTCTGGTCTGGTCTGGTTTGATCTGGTCTACTCTGGTCTGGTCTGGTCTGTTCTGGTCTGGTTTGATCTAGTCTAGTGTGGTCTGGTCTGGTTTGATCTGGTTTGGCCTGGTCTGGTCTGGTCTAGCTGGGTCTGGTCTGGTCTGTTCTGGTCTGGTTTGATCTAGTCTAGTGTGGTCTGGTCTGGTTTGATCTGGTTTGGCCTGGTCTGGTCTGGTCTAGCTGGGTCTGGTCTGGTCTGCTCTGGTTTGATCTGGTCTGGTCTGGTGTGGTCTGGTTGGATCTGGTCTGGTTTGGTGTGGTCTGGTTTGATCTAGTCTAGTCTGGTCTGGTCTGGTTTGATCTGGTTAGTCTGGTCTCGTCTGGTTTGATCTGGTCTAGTCTGGTCTGGTCTGGTCTGATCTGGTCTAGCCTGGTCTGGTTTGATCTGGTCTGGTTTGGTCTGGTTTGATCTGGTCTGGTTTGGTCTGGTCTGGTCTGGTCTCGTTTGATCTGGTCTGGTCTGATCTGGTATGGTCTGGTTTCGTTTGATCTGGTCTGGTCTGGTCTGGTTTGATCTGGTCTGGTTTGGTCTGGTCTGGTCTGGTCTCGTTTGATCTGGTCTGGTCTGATCTGGTATGGTCTGGTTTCGTTTGATCTGGTCTGGTCTGGTCTGGTCTGGTTTGATCTGGTTTGGTCTGGTCTGGTATGGTCTGGTCTGGTCTGGTTTGATCTGGTTTGGTCTGGTCTGGTTTGATCTGGTCTGGTCTAGTTTGATCTGGTTTGATCTGGTCTGGTCTGGTTTGAGCTGGTTTGATCTGGTCTGATCTGGTCTGGTCTGGTTTGATCTGGTCCGGTCTGGTCTGGTTTGATCCGGTCTGGTCTGATTTGATCCGGTTTGATCCGGTCTGGTCTGGTTTGATCCGGTCTGGTTGGATCCGGTCTGGTCTGGTCTGGTTTGATCTGGTCTGATCTGGTTTGATCTGGTTTGATCTGGTCTGGTCTAGTTTGATCTGATTTGAACTGGTCTGGTCCGGTCTGGTCTGGTTTGATCTGGTTTGATCTGGTCTGGTCTGGTTTGATCTGGTCTGATCTGGTTTGATCTGGTTTGATCTGGTCTGGTCTGGTTTGATCTGATTTGAACTGGTCTGGTCCGGTCTGGTCTGGTTTGATCTGGTTTGATCTGGTCTGGTCTGGTGTGATTTGGTTTGATCTGGTCTGGTCTGGTCTGGTGTGATCTGGTTTGATCTGGTCTGGTTTGGTGTGATCCGGTCTGGTCTGGTTTGATCTGGTTTGCGCCGGTCTGGTCTGGTTTGATCCGGTCTGATCTGGTTTGATCTGGTTTGCTCCGGTCTGCTCTGGTTTTGTCTGGTCTGGTCTGGTTTGATCTGGTCTGGTCTGGTCTTGTCTGGATTGATCCGGTCTGTTCTGGTTTGATCTGGTTTGGTCTGGTTTGATCGTTCTAGTCTGGTTTGATCTGGTTTGCTCCGGTCTGGTCTGGTTTGATCTGGTCTGGTCTGGTCTGGTTTGATCTGGTTTGGTCTGGTCTGGTTTGATCTGGTCTGGTCTGGTCTTGTCTGGATTGATCCGGTCTGTTCTGGTTTGATCTGGTTTGGTCTGGTTTGATCGTTCTAGTCTGGTTTGATCTGGTTTGCTCCGGTCTGGTCTGGTTTGATCTGGTCTGGTCTGGTCTGGTTTTGTCTGGTCTGGTCTGGTTTGATCCAGTCTGGTCTGGTTTGATTTGATCTGGCTTGGTCTGGTCTGGTCTGGTTTGATCCGGTCTGGTCTGGTTTGATCTGGTCTGGTCTGGTTTGATCCGGTCTGGTCTGTTTTGATCTGGTCTAGTCTGGTCTAGTCTGGTCTGGTCTGATCTAGTCGGGTCTGGTCTGGTCTGGTCTGGTCTAGTCTGGTCTGATTTGATCTGGTCTAGTCTGGTCTGGTCTGGTTTGATCTGGTCTAGTCTGGTCTGGTCTGGTTTGATCTGGTCTGATCTGGTCTGATCTGGTCTAGCCTGTTCTGGTCTGGTCTGGGTTGATCTGGTCTAGTCTAGTCTGGTTTGGTCTGGTCTAGTTGGGTCTGGGATGGTCTAGTCTGGTCCTGTTTGATCTGGTCTGGTTTGGTCTGGTCTAGTTGGGTCTGGGATGGTCTAGTCTGGTCCTGTTTGATTTGGTCTAGTCTGGTCTGGTGTGGTTTGATCTGGTCTAGTCTGGTCTCATCTGGTTTGATCTGGTCTAGTCTGGTCTGGTCTGGTTTGATCTGGTCTGGTCTGGTCTGATCTGGTCTAGTCTGGTCGGGTCTGGTCTGGTATGGTTTGATCTGGTCTGGTCTAGTCGGGTCTGGTCTGGTCTGGTCTAGTCTGGTCTGGTCTGGTCTGGTATTGTTTTGTCTGGTCTGGTCTGGTCTGGTATGATTACAGCTCACTGTAGCTTGAACCTCCTGGGTTCAACCTATCCTCCCCATAGCTTGGGACTACAAACATGCACCACCACGCCTGGCAAATATTTTGATATTTTGTAGAGATGGAGTCTCACTGTGTTATCCAGGCTAGACTCAAACTCCTGAGCTCAAGTGATCCCTCCTCTTGGCCTCCAAAAGTGCTGGGATTACAGGTGTGTGCCACCACACCTGGCCCACAATGCCACTTTCTGATGGTAGTCACATACCCAAAGGCTTATTAGATTCTTGGTGATTTGTACCCTCTCCCGCAAAGTGCTCACAGGATCACAAATCTGAGAGACAGAAGGGTGGTTAAAATTATTGTCCCAGACTCTCGGAATTTCAGTAACTAGCCAAAAGCCACATAGTTATTTGATTGGACTCCTACCCCTTGACAGGACTCCCACCCCTTGCCCAGGGCTGCGTCTGCCACCCTGTGCCTTCCAGTTTGTGCGATGGTAGAGGCAGTGGTCCCTGGGAATACCTGCTCTTCCCAAGGTAGAGAATATCACACGGAAGAAAGCAGCATTTGTCAGGTAATGATATCGCCTGTTGTATTGCTGGGAAAACTGAATGCAGCCTAGGGAGGTTAAATGAATCCTAGAATCTTTTTCTTGAAGGCTCTCGAGATCATTGCATTTGACGTCCTACCTGAGCTTCTATTATCTCCCGTGGGTGGTTATCCTGCCTCAGCTGCTGCCACCTTCTCCTCTTCTTCCTCTTTCTCCGTTTTCCCCTTCTTCTGAAAGCTAACATCATTGAGCACTTACCACCTTCCATTCACTGTTCTAGATGCTTTGTATGTATTCAGTTGATTCTCCAGCCAAGCCTATGAAGTAGGTACTTTTGTTGTCTCACTTTACACATGAGGAAATAGACCCACGGAGGTTATGTAGCTTGGCGAAGATGACACATGAGCCAAGTGATAGAGCCGGGATATGAATGAGGCAGGCTGGGCAGTGCTCTGGAGTGATCCTAAGGCAGGCCATCCTCGAGTTGGGTGGCTGTGAACAAGGGAGCACATGAAAGCACCCAGTGCCCTGCCCGGCACAGGGAATGTGCTCAGTCAGTGCAAGTGATTTCTAAACATACTGGGAGGCTTTACCTTAGATTGAGCCAAATCGACTTCCCATGGATCTTTTCTTTCTTTCTTTCTTTTTTGAGACGATGTCTCGCTCAGTTGCCCAGGCTGGAGTGCAATGGCACAACCTCAGCTCACTGCAACCTCCACCTCTCGGGTTCGAGCGATTCTTCTGCCTCAGCCTCCCAAGTAGCTGGGTCTACAGGTGTGTGCCACCACACGCGGCTAATTTTTGTATTTTTAGTAGAGACAAGGTTTCACCATGTTGGCCAGGCTAATCTCGAACTCCTGACCTCAAGTGATCCGCCCACCTTGGCCTCCCAAAGTGTGGGATTACGCAGCCACTGCGCCTGGCTCCCATGGGTCTTTGTTCTGCACCCTCCTTGGAACCCCATTCCAGCCTTCTGAATGTGAAGCTACCTAATGAACAAGAAGCAAAGCCAACTTTGTCTCTTCCTACCTGAGTTTCCAAGATTCTTTCCCAAAATGAAATCCTCTGGCCTGGGGGGGCCTAGAGAAATGTCCAAGGCTGGGACCTGCCTCATAAGGGAGATAGATCCTTGGCCACAGGGCTGTGCTGAGGGTTGTCACACATCTGTTCTTTAGCACATGTTTCCAGAGTGCCTCCTATATGCCAGGCACAGCCACAGAGCAGCACAGGTGGGCCCATCCCAAGGCTGGACCCTTGCAAATGTGCGCACAGACACCTGCCGAATCTGTCAGATGCCAGATTGGTGGTGGGGTCCTGGGGGCAGGAGCCTGAGGACTAGGCAAACTGTTGCTCCTCTGCTGCTCCTAGGAGGCTGGGTGGGGATGCAGATATCCCATCAGGGGGCCAAAATTTCAGTTGACCCAAATCTAAGAGCACAGAGTAGGCAACTAGATGGAGGAAGCTCACCAGTTTATTTGTGCTAAAATAGCACCAGCCGACTCTCCTTTGAAAAGTAACAGTCCTGCCAGAGTCCAGAGTAAATAGGCCGGAACATGAGATCTGCCAGGTGGGGTGCAAATTGGCAGTAAACAAAGCAATCGGGCTGTCTGAGTAGCGGAAGTCAGCTGAGAAAGTGCATTTCTCCTGCATGGAGCTGCGGGGTGGCAGCTGCTGGGCTCTCTCTTCCCCTCACCTCCTTTGGGGAGGGGAGTGAGAGGGGGGATGTCAAGAGCTTGACCTTGGGCTCTAGGGTGGAGGAGGAGCCGACTTTTGTCCTGTATTCCTGGGCCAATAATGCTGCTACTTCTCTAGCTGCTTCTCCAGTTGCCATCCTGCGTTACTGCAGGTCCTCACACCAGCCCTCCATGGCAGGTCTTCTTATTCCCATTGGACAAGGGAGAACACAGATGCCCAGAAAACCTGAGACACTGGCGCAGGGTCACACAGCTGAACCTGGGCTTTGTGGGTCAGTGTTGCCTGGGTCTACCTTCGCCTCTTTAGCCACTGCTTCTCCATGTGGCCAGTGCCTTTCTAAGGAACTTCCACCTCCCAGCAGGGGAAGAACCTGAGCAGCCCAGCTGGGAGATGATCAGGGCGGGGCTGGTAGAGCAAGATCAGGCCACCTTGGATGCTTTGGGGAGGTCATCAGAGATCATCATCTGTCACCCCACAAGGCACGGGCTCCACTGCACAGGGTCTGTTTACTTCTGCTTCCTTTTTTTTTTTTTTTTCTGAGACGGAGCCTTGCTCTGTCACCAGGCTGGAGTGCAGTGGCATGATCTCGGCTCACTGCAACCTCTGCCTCCCAGGTTCAAGTGATTCCCCTGCCTCAGCCTCCCAAGTAGCTGGCACGCACCACCATGCCCGGCTAATTTTTTCTATTTTAGTAGAGACGGGATTTCATCATGTTAGCCAGGATGGGCTCAATCTCCTGACCTCATGATCCACCCGCTGTGGCCTCCCAAAGTGCTGGGATTACAGGCGTGAGCCATCGCACCCGGCCGTTTCTGCATTCTTTCCCCAACAACCGAACAGCACTGGGTGCTCGGTATGCGTTTAGTGGGTGAGCGGCTGCTTTGGTGAGCTGCTTGTCTGCAGAGGCCCTGGACTCTGGAGCCCTAGACTAGCAATGAGCCTTGGCTCTGGAAAGCTTGGATGGGCTGCCTGCGACTCGCAGGTGTATGGGATTGAAAAGTCAGTTATGTGATCTCAAAACACATTTCCCCTGGTGGATGACAGGACTGGTTTCTTAGGTTAGTGTAGCTGGCGATGGAGCTGAACCAGTACAAAGAGTAACCCTGGGCCTTCCTGGACTTTGGCCCCAAGCACTTTATCCCTTCCTTGAACCCAGATGAGCCTGGCATTAATGGGCCAAGGGGGGACTGTACTGGGGTGACTGGTGAGAGCAAAGGTGGCATTTGGGGTGACAGCACTAACTTCTGGATCAGGCTGTGGGCATTGCAGCTGCCGTGAGTCAGGAAGAGGCTCTGGGAACATGGACTGGACCTGGTGTGCGCCTCCAGACATACCCAGTGTGAGCTAGGGGCTGCATGCATCCCGGGGGCATTTATCCTTATGCGGAATTAGTTATGTGGCAGAACACTGGGCAGCTCAGGATTGGGTACTGTGGTGGCAGAGAGCCCTAGGAAGCGGTTGCCTTTGTGTGGGGATGACAAAGCTCCATGTGGTCTGCAGGGTGAGCTGAGGTCCTGTTCCACCTTCCGTCTTCTTGGCTTCTGAAGCCCATTAGGGGCTGCACCATGAATGTCCAGTGGCTCTGGACCTCTCTGGTCAAGGCTGCTGGGCAGGCTTCCCCTTCTTACCCTTCTCGGTGGATGCATGGTGCCTGCAGTGCTGGGTCGAAAGAAGCCTGAGGCCAAGTGTGGGCTCCCTGGGAAGGGGCGCTGGACTCACTGTGATGTCTGACATGGCCACAAGGTACCATGGCTTTGTCAAGTTAGATTGAGTCCAACCGTCTCATTTTACAAGTGAGGGTACTGAGGTTCAGATAGGGGAAGGAACTTGCCCGAGATCATGTGACTTGAAGAATCGGGGTTTGAAATGGGGTCCCCCAGCCCCTAGTGCCTTTGGTCTCACACTTTTCATTAGACAAACTCACCAGGAGCTTCTCATCAAACCAGGGGAGCATGTGCCCTGCTCCCCACCTGACCTAATGCAGTGACCATCCCGACCCCAGCGCCCAGCCAGCCCCATTCATACTGGGAAGGGTGTGGAAAGAGCTGCAGAAGCAGCCCTGTCTTCTGGGTGTTGTGACTCTGAGAGGCATGTGGAGAAGAGACCAGCAGGGGTGTTGCAGAAACTGTAGCAGGCAGTCAACACACACCCATAAGACCCACACCAAGGTTAGCCGCATGCTAAGTCCCCGTGTCTAGGCTGGGGGTGGGGGCAGAGTGGTACAAGCTGATGGCTGTCTTCTGAGCAATCCAAGGAAGCTTCCTGGAGGAAGTAGGGCCTTGGGGAGGAGTGGCCTTAACTGGGGCACAGGGAGAGGCTGGTTTGATGTGTGGGAAGTAGCTTGGTGACGGGAGGGCTTGGACAGCTGGAGTTAGAGTCCCTCTCTCTACTCACTGTGTGGCCTTGGACAAGTTTGTTCATGTATCTGAAACCTCTGTTTGCTCAGCAATAAAATGGGAACAATAAAAAACCTAATCTCCCAGGGGTTGGGGAAGAGCAAATAAGATACCATCTATGAAAGGGCTTCTTAAGTCTGAAGGTGTTTTCAGTACATACTCTGTGATTTTATTTATATAAAGTTCAAAACCAGGCGAAGTAATCTATGGTAACAGAAGCTGGAATAGCAGTTAGCCTTGGCAGGGGCCTGAGAAAGGACC
Organism: Trachypithecus francoisi; assembly: GCF_009764315.1. Classification (NCBI taxonomy): domain Eukaryota; kingdom Metazoa; phylum Chordata; class Mammalia; order Primates; family Cercopithecidae; genus Trachypithecus; species Trachypithecus francoisi. The sequence goes on from NW_022681473.1 coordinate 108,875,973, forward strand.
TCTAGAATACTGATAATGCCCTGTTTCGTGGTCTGAGAGCTGGTTCTGTGGAAGTTCCTTGAGCTGCACCCTTACGTGCACTTCTCTTTCTTTTTTTCCTTTGAGGCAGGTCTCACTCTGTCACCCAGGCTGGAGTGCGGTGGCATGATCTCCATCTCCCAGGCTCGGGTGATTCTCCAACCCTAGCACCCGCCCTCTCATCCCAGTAGCTGAGTCTACAGACGTGCACCACCATGCCCCACTAATTTTTTATATTTTTTCTTTCTAGAGACAGTGTTTCTCTATGTTGCCCAGGGTTGGGCAACTTCTGGGCTCAAGCGATCCTCCCACCTTGGCCTCTCAAAGTCCTGGGATTATAGGAGTGAGCCACCATGGCCAGCCATGTACACTTTTCTGTGTAAACAGTATACATCAATTTAAAAAGTTTGTTTTTAGGCCAGGCACAGTGGCTCACGCCTGTAATCCCAGCACTTTGGGAGGCCGAGGTGGGTGGATCACTTGAGGTCAGGGGTTCAAGAACAGCCTGACCAACATGGTGAAACCCCGTCTCCACTAAAAATACAAAATTAGCCATGCATGGTGGCACACGCCTGTAATCCAAGCTATTTGGGAGACTGAGGCAGGAGAATCACTTGAACCTGGAAGGTGGAGGTTGCAGTGAGCCTGAGGTTGCAGTGAGCCGAGATTGCATCATTGGACTCCAGCCTATGCAACAAGAGCAAAACTCCATCTCAAAAGAAAAAAAAAGTTAGTTTTTAAAGTGCTTATCACAGTCAGGTTATAAATGGCTAAAGGTTTGACAACATGTCCAAGAGGAAACCTGGAATGATGTTAATAAAAATAGTAGTTGAACACTTTAGGCAGAAGAAGCATTTTCTCATTTAAACCTCAACAACTCACATTTTACAAGTGGGGAAACTGAGACTCAGTGAGGTTGCAGAAGTTGCCCAAAGTCACACAGCCAGCCCGTGGCAGAGGGTCTGACCAGAGCCAGCGCTCAGTCCCGGGGAGCCTGGAGGATGCAAAGGCAGGTGGGGTTGCCCTGACCCCACCTCGTCTTGCTGGGCCTTTAGCTTCTGGAGCTTTCTCATCTTTGTGGCTCTGCCTATGCCGGGGTCCTGCCAGGCCTCAGCTTTCGTGGAATGTGGAGAGCAGCCTCAGCTCCCTGCAGCCCCAGGGTGGAGATGGTTCCAGAGTGGGAGGAAGCAGGAGCAGGAGCTGGACAGCATCTGTCTGCAGGGTCTGCTGGGTGGGGACCCCGGGGCAGATGGTATTTCACTCACTTAAAACCCCTCAGGGCAGACCCCTGCCAGTGAGAGAGGGAGCATGACAATGCTTTTCCCAGCAGAGGAGGGGAGCAGGGAGCTGCTGCAAGTTCCCTCCTGCCTCCCTGGAGCCCATACTGGGGATTTATCTCCTCCCAGAGACCTAACTGTGCCCCAGACACTCGCACTTGCATCCCCCAGGGGTGGGCTTGGGGCTGGGAGGAAGACGGGCGTTCAGGTGCTTTTGTTACCTTTGTGATGTGTCTGAGCCAGACAGCCTAGCTCACACTAAGCCACCCCTGGCGTGTGGCCTTGTCTGGTGAGAGAGAGGTGGCATTGTGCTTGCATTTATATGCAGCTGGCAAAGCAGATACAGCCTCATTGTTGTCCAAGGTTTCCAATCAGGTGGGGAAAAAGAGGGCCTGGTGGTCCCACTTGGGGGTGGAGGAAGAGGCTTCTTTACCAGCTGAGCCAGCCTCACCTCCTCTGGGAGGCCTGCTCTGGTTAACCCCTTCAGCTACTTTATCCTGGCCCTCAGCAGGGACACATGTGCTGTGAATAGAGCGAGCTCATCAACAAACAAGTCCTTTTATTTTATTTTATTTTTTTGAGACAGGGTCTCACTCTGTTGCCCAGTGGCGGGATCTGGGCTCATTGCAGCCTTGATCTTCTGGGCTCAGCCGGTCCTGCCATCTCAGCCTTTTGAGTAGCTGAGACCCCAGGCATGGGCCACAATGCTGGACTATTTGGGGTTTTTTTTGTATTTTTTGTGCAGACTTGGTTTCACCATGTTGCCTAGGCTGCTCTTGAACGGCTGAGCTCAAGCAGTCTGCTTGCATCAACCTCCCAAAGTGCTGGGACTACAGGCGTGAGCCACCACGCCCAGCCTAAAAAGTCCTTTTTGCTTATAATTTTTTTGTTTGTTTGTTTTTTGAGACAAAGTTGCTCTGTGGCCCAGGCTGGAGTGCAGTGGTGCGATCTCAGCTCACTGCAAGCTCTGCCTGCTGGGTTCATGTCATTCTCCTGCCTCGGCCTCTGGAGTAGCTGGGACTACAGGCACCTGCCACCACGCCTGGCTAATTTTTTGTATTTTTAGTAGAGACGGGGTTTCACCATGTTAGCCAGGATGGTCTCGATCTCCTGACCTCGTGATCTGCCCACCTTGGCCTCCCAAAGTGCTGGGATTACAAGTGTGAGCCACCATGCCCGGCCCTATAGTTTTTTTGTATTAAGTCTGTCTTAAATATGTTGGTCCTGTCACCCCTGTTTGACTGGACGCTGACTGAGGGCAGGGACTATGGGGGACCCTTCCTTCCTCTGAGCCTGTCTTAGGGATCCCATCTGTATTAGTCTGTTTTCATGCTGTTGATAAAGACATACCCAACACTGGGTAACTTATACAGGAAAAAGGGTTTAATGAAGTTACAGTTCCACGTGGCTGAGGAGGCCTCACAATCATGGTGGAAGGCAAAGAGGAGCAAGTCACATCTTACATGGATGGCAGCAGGCAAAGAGAGAGCATGTGCAGGGAAACTCCCCTTTTTAAAATCATCAGATCTTGTGAGACCCATGAGATCTATCATGAGAACAACATGGGAAAGACCTGCCTCCATGATTCAATGACCTCCCACCAGTTTCCTCCCACGACACTGGGAATTGTGGGAGTTACAATTCAAGATGAGATTTGGCTGGGGACACAGCCAAACCATATCACCATCTATTGAGCAGGTGCCTGTCTACAGCACTCTAGTTTCCCAGGGAAGCTTTGGCTCCCTGCCTCAGGACCTTTGCACTTGCTGTTCACTCTGCTTGAAACCCCTCCTTCCACCTCCTCTCTTTCTCTTGCTTCACTACTCCTTATCCATTCCTCTTCTAGAAAGCCCTTTCCTGATGCCTCCCTGAGCCTCCGTAACCCCCCACCCCCACCCTCATGTGTTCTTGCAGCCCCAACCCTCCTTCCCTTTGGAGCACTCCCACCTTGCACTGTAACCTACAACTTGCATTGTAGCACTGAGCTGTGGGAGGCCAGGCATCAGGCCACCACATCCACACCTGTGCCACACTTTAACACAGTGCCTGGCTTACAGGAGGATCTTGCCAAATGTTTGTTGAAAGAAGCAAAGCCATTGAGCACCCAAGAGAGGAGCAAGCCCAGCTGCTGTGCCCATCAACATTGGAGGGATTCCCCTTGGCTGAGACCTCCTCCAGCTGAGTCTGAGCCCCTAGCAGCTACTACAGGGAGGAGCCTAGAGCCCAGCCTGGGCACCAGTGACCACATCTGTTTTGCACAGCACTGGGTTCCTGAAATCTGCACAGAGATGCAGCATAATAGTGTCTCTCAGAGGTGCCTGGATAGTCACACATGTAAGACCCCTGTCGAGAGTGGTAGGGGAAGCAAGAAAAGTGCTGTCCATCACTTACCCTTCTGTGGAACAATGTGGAGATGATTTCAGTATATCTCTTGACTCCTGATAGGGAGTAGCCTCCCTCGCAACCTACCTTTTCCACCTCAGCCACCATCCCCACTATGTGCAAGTACCCTTTTAGTTGCTTTCACATCCAGCATTCATTTAATCTCCCCAACAACCCTGGGAGGCAGCTGCTGTTGACCCGTTTTATAGATGAGGAGACAGAAGTTCAGAGTGGTTAAGTTGGCATGCCCCAAGTGACACAGCTGGTAAGCAATAGAGCTAGGATCCCGTTCTCCTTTTTCTCGCATTACAGCTCCACTTGCCCTTCCTTCCTGGTGGCTCACTGGCCTGCTTAGGAATAAGGGTGCCCCAAATGTGAGTCCTATGAGGCCCCCTGTTCTTGCTTAATGCCTGAGAGTCCCGACCTTGGAAATGCCTGTGTGCCAACCACAAGGTGCGGGTGTGGAGAAATGTCTGCCTTTGACAAATAGCCCTGTGGTCCCAGGACATGCAGGGCTAATTCAAGTGCAAACAGTGTATTAGTATTTATTACTCATGCTCCACTGCTAATAAAATTTGAGTTTAAAAAATAATGGTGAGCAAATGAATCGGTCGATGGCCTGTGGGGAGAGGCTCCAGGGGAAGGATATTTCATGGAGAAGAGTGACAGGAGCCCAAGCTATTGCAGGCTCTAGAAGATGAGTCCTTGCTGGGGTGGGGGTGGGGGTAGGGGGACTTATCCTGGGGGCAGCTCTGCACTCTGGTCCAGTTTGGTGAGTCGTTAATCTGCACAGTAAAATTTGTCAGAAAGCACATTTGCCAACGGAGGCAGCATCTCCAGGCTGAGGAGGTGGCCGTTGGCTGGGTGAATAGCTTTCAATATCTATTTCAGTCATCTTTGCTTAAAATCCTTAATTTGGGAAGCCATTTCCTGCAAAGACCCAAAACTGGGTTCCAGACAGAAGCCTCTGTCTTCGACAACTGCATTATTACAGGGTGGGCTGGGCTTTGCCACGCCGGGCTGAGAATGCGGTTCAGAGACCTAAGAAGGTTCTAAGTCTGAAAAACTAAGGGGCCTGCTACAGGTTCCATGATGTAGGAAAACAGAGATGGCCTTGGGTTGTGGAGGGGACTGAAAGCTGGATGGCATTTTGGGGTGAAGAGAATTCTGATGTTAGATCCCTCTTCCCTACAATGGATGGTACCTGTGTCCTACTGATGTCTCTGGAGCATCATCGGCTGGAGAAAATGCCAATTCACAAACAGGAGACCTGCTACGGTGTGACTTTGAGCAAGTCATTTTACTTCTTTGGACTTAGTTTCCTGTCTGCAGAGCGGGGGTGATGAGTCCTTCCTGGTTCCCTTCATAGGCTCAGGAGGGGAAGGATGGAGCTGTCTAAGCCGAAGGGTGTGACAGCCCTTTAGATATTTGGAGACAGCTCTCATGCTTTCCTTGAGAGAGTGCTTTGCTTAAGACTAGACTTTTGGAGGGCTTAGAAAATGTGGGTGGATTTGCGATTCTTATGTGTAAATGCTACCCTACAACCTCTTTCAGAATTCATCCATCAAGGCCAGAAAGATCAAGAGTGAAACTCAGAGCTTGTTGTGCCTGGTTCATGCATGTTTGTTTATGGAAGAAGAAACGACATTTTCCTTCCCCACATCCTCCTTTCATGTCCTCTGCCCCTGCCACAGGCACCTGCTCCATAGCACTGCCCAAATAATCATTTAGACACCAGGAGTTTCCAATGCTCTGTACCTGTGCTTTCCAGTGCTTACACCAGCCTCGGGGTGGGTGCCAGGATCATCCCTTGTTACTGGATCAGGAAACTGAGACTGGAGCAGTGAGGGGTCTGCCCAAGGTCATGGTTACAACTGAACTCAGCCTATTTCTTTTTTCTTTGTTTTGAGACTGAGTCTCGCTCTGTTGCTCAGGCTGGAGTGCAGTGGTACAATCTCGGCTCACCAGAACCTTCACCTCCCAGGTTCAAGCAATTCTCTTGCCTCAGCCTCCTGAGTAGCTGGGATTACAGATGTGTGCCACCACATGCAGCTAATTTTTGTATTTTTAGTAGAGATGGGGTTTCACTGTGTTGGCCAGGCTGGTCTCGAACTCCTGACCTCAGGTGATCCGCCTGCCTTGGTCACCTAAGGTGCTGGGATTACAGGTGTGAGCCACCGCACCCAGCCCACCTGTTTCTCTTAGCAGCCTGCAACCTCATGGTTCTGGCCTGAGGATGTCATACCAGTGACCTTTCGGTGTCCCTGTGGAGCAGGTGGCATCCCTTCTTCTCCCCTTTACTCCCAAATGGCGACCTTCCCCCTGCTCCCACCTCTGGATGTGAGACAGGGGGTAGGTCTCCACTTGGGAGTGCACCTGGCAGGTGCACAATTCAACACGGAGCAAGACAGCCACAGGTGGAGCCAGGCACCTGTGGCCACTCAGGCCCTGGGCTGCTGGCGCAGGGTGATTGCATGGTCCTGAGTTGCGCTCCTGAGTCCTTGGTTGCTCCTCCCTAGTCCCCAAAGTCACCTGGCCTCACTGCTCTGAACATCCATCCCCCAGCTCCATGCTGAGTTCTCTGCAACCCCCTAGGTCCTACCCCGCCCCCAGCTTCCTTTGATCTGGGTGCCCTTGTGCCCGGGGGGTTCGCCCTGGGTGTAGACCCAGGAGTCGGGTGGCCCTGTGGTGTTGTTAGGGCATGTCCCAGCAGCTGAGAGGCATTGAATCAAAGTCCTCTCAGAGGGGAAAGGGTAGTGTTTAGACATTTTGTGTAAATTAGTAATATTGTAACCGTTAATTGAATGTCTATTGATTGCCTGTCAGAGGTTTGATTTACTCTGCCCTTCCCCCTCTGAGCCGGCTGCCTGCTTAAATAGTTTGCTGGCTTTGCCTGGTTTTTCCTTGCTCTGGTGTGGACTGTTTCCTCCCACCCCACAAACCTTGGTTTCATTTCACTGGCTTCATAATTAGCATCTTTTGCTTTCTGGTGCTGGCCTGGGTCTCCCTGCAGCCACTGGTCCCTCCCAAGTGGACACCTGTGCTTCATCCCTCAACCAGAGTTTTCTGAAGTATCTGGAGACTCAGGACAAAGACAGAGTCGGCCTGTCTTTGTCACCTTTCTTTCGGGGTTTTAGATGCTTTGGGCGTCTCCTTGGAAGGGAGTGGGAAGGGCAGTGCCTGGAGACTTAGGGGATGAGCCCGGTAGGGTTGCTTGCTTCATTCACTCAGTCATCCATCTATTCAGGGGATATTTTTTGGGGCACCAACTCTACACCAGGCCCTGTGTTCAGCACTAAGGGGACACATTCCTGAGTTCAGCACCTTGTGGTGGAGACCGAGAAGGAAACAGATGATGCAACGCGGTGTGATGTGCCAAGGTGGAGGCCAAGGTAGGGGGGCCCCGAGACATGGAAGAAAATGGTAAAATCAGATGTGGCAGCGTGGAAGGCTTCCTGGAGGAGGAGTTACCTACAGTGCAGTTGGAACTGCATTTCAAGAAACAAAGAGGGATTAGCCTGACAAAGGAAAGGGCAAGAGCCTCCTAGCAGAGGGAAAAGCACATGCCACAGCTGGGTCAGAGGGGACTTCTAGAGTGAGAGATGGCAGAGAATAAGGTAAGGGTTAATAATATCTACAGAATGATAATATACTGCACACTCACTAAGCATCGGGCAGGGTTGTGAGGGCTTTCCTTTTGTATTATCTAGCTTAGTCCTTTTAACAACCCTGTACGCAGGTGCTGCTAGCATCCCTTTTAGTAGCTGAGCCTAAGATATGGGCACAGGCAGTCTGATTCAGGGGTGCTGGCTCCCCCGGTGCCCCTGCTGCCTCACAGCTGCTGTCTGGCTCATGGATGTGATACCAGGGTTGGGTCATTGTGGGATCCCTACAGAGCTGGATTCTGGAGGGTCTTATGCATACGTTCAAAAGTTTTAACTTGGCTGGATGTGGTGGCTCACACCTGTAATCCCAGCACTTTGGGAGGCCAAGGTGGGTGGATCACTTGAAGCTAGGAGTTCGAGACCAGCCTGGCCAACATGGCAAAACCCTGTCTCTACAAAAAATACAAAACTTACCCGGGTGTGGTAGTGCGTGCCTGTAATCCCAGCTACTTGGGAGGCTAAGGCAGAGAATTGCTTGAATCCGGGAGGCAGAGGTTGCAGTGAGCCAAGATGATGCCACTGCACTCCAGCCTGGGTGACAGAGTGAGACTCTCTCAAAACAAAAACAAAAACAAAAGCAAAAAAACATTTTAACTTTATCTGGAAAGCAACTGAGAGCCACTGAAAAATTTTAAACAGAAATAGCTTGACCATATTTATTTTCAAAAATAAAAATGATCACTCTGGCTGTAATGTGGAGGATGGTGGCCCCGACAGGCTGGAGGCATGGAGGCACCCACTGAGCCTGGCAGTGATCCTGCCAAAAGGGCCGGGCACAGGGTGACAGAGGGGAGTGTGGGCCCAGAAGGACGAAGGAGGTGGAATCGCAGGACACCGAGGGGCTGGTGGATGTGGGTTATCAGTGGTAGGTGGAAGGCAGGTCTTTACATGAAGCTGAGATTCTTCATTCGGGGTAGTTTGGAGTCAATTACCAAGACACTGGAGGTGGGAGGACCAGATTGCAGCAGAAGGTGACGGATTCAGTTCCGTTTTAGGCTGGTTGGCTTTGAAGTGACTGAGGGACATCTATGTGGAATTGAACACACACCCAGAGCCCAGGATAGAGACAAGGGCTGCGGCTGGGGATTTTGAAATTAGGGCAAGTAGGGGGCAGAGGGGCTTCAATGAGCTCCCTTTGAAAGAATGTTTTTGTTGTTGTTGTTGTTTTTTTTGAGGCGGAGTCTCGCTCTATCGCCCAGACTGGAGTGCAGTGGCTGGATCTCGGCTCACTGCAAGCTCCGCCTCCCAGGTTCACGCCCTTCTCCTGCCTCAGCCTCCCGAGTAGCTGGGACTACAGGCGCCCGCCACCTTGCCCGTCTAGTTTTTTTTTGTATTTTTAGTAGAGACGGGCTTTCACCATGTTAGCCAGGATGGTCTCGATTTCCTGACCTCGTGATCCGCCCGTCTCGGCCTCCCAAAGTGCTGGGATTACAGGCTTGAGCCACTGCGCCCGGCCTGAAAGAATGTTTAACGCTACCAAAGAGGAGCAGATGACGGAGCTCTAAGAACCACGCACACTGGTGCCTGAGTCCACAAAAGAGACCAGGAGGAGCAGCCACGGGTAGCACAGCCAGGAGAGAGGTTGCTCAGAAACCCAGGCAGAATGGGGGATAGTCCATGGTGGAAAACGCTACAGTAAGTACAGTAAGAGTCAAACAGTGTCTAGTGGATTGGGCCACTGGGAGGTCATTGGTGCTCTTCCTGGGTGTGGGAAGGAGGTGACTGCAACAGTAGAAGAGCATTGGATAGGCCCAGAGGGCACCTGGGGACAGACAGATGGCCTCTGCAGCCCAGCTGGGGAGAGACCAGGAAAATACCTGGGCACAGAGGCAGAGATCTGAGGGAGCACTTCCCAACGGGGGGCACTCAGCAGGGATGAAGAGTTTAGGGTGACCAACCATCCTGGTTTGCCCAGCTCTGAGGGACTTCCTGAGACACGGGACTTCAGCGCTAAACCCAGGATGATCCCAGGCAAACCTGATGGTTGGTTGCCCTAGGAGAGTTTACTCCTTGCAGTAAGCTGGCCAGTATTCAACAGCGGGCTCTCCTGGGGGAAGCCCTGACTTGTAGGGTTTGCTGATTTCCACGGTGTAAATACCATGGTCAATTTTAAGCTGCCAACATGACATCACTAAATGCGGAGCTGGGAAGAGGTGCGTATGGCCCACTCTTGTGAGCCTGTCTGAGCCGGCTCCAGCACACCCAGGAGAGAGCCTGGTGGGTGGGCAGATGGGGGCCCTGAGGAGGTGGGGGATCCAGGGAAGAACGCCCTGGGACCAGAGGGAAGAGGGAAGGGTGGGTTGCCTGCAGATCTTTGCAGGGAGGGTTGGGGAGGGCTTGGGGGCATGGCCACAACATGGCCTTGGTGGTCTCAAGAAAGGAAGAGAGGAGTGTGAAGGGGGAGGTAAGAGGGAGGGAGGGAAGAAGGAGTTTGGAAAAGCCTGCAAAAGGAGGGGGTAGGCAGCAGGCCGGGACCCCCACCCAGGATCCTGGAGCAGCACTGAGGGCAGGGTGGTGACACTATCCAGGCACCACACTGCTGGAACAGCCTAGAAGTGGGCGTGTGGGAGGGAAGGAGCTGGCTAGCTGGGGTGTGTAGGGCAGGGTCACTAAAGGACAAAGGAGCAGGACAGCTCGGGATCCCAGTTCTACCTCCCTCACCTCACAGGACTGTAGCGAGGATTAAATGAGTTAAAATACATGAAACACTTACTACCTGAGCAAGGGCAGTGGTCTAACACATTATTATTATTGCAGCAGCAACTTGGTGAACGTTGCCTTTTTATGTGTATATCTGTGCACATTTGCATTGCTGCACCTTTTCCTACCTTGCTCCCACGTACGTGCAGTCCTTAAGATGTGAAAGTGACACTGTGCCAGCCTTCAGTCGGCAGGCATCACTCTACTTTTCCCAGGGTAGGTATGCACGTGCCTGAATACAGTCCTAACACGCTTGACTGGCTCCTCCTGACCATCTCGCTGCACATATCTCATGCTGGGCCCAAGCCAGGGGTCGGAAAAGAGGAGAAGATAGATACAGGTGAACTCTTATGTCAGGCTTGGGGGAACAGTGGAAGATTATAAAGCCATCCTTAAAGTATTGTGCATAACATTAAGAAGGTGAGAGGTGCCAAAAATCAAGTCAGGCAGATGTTTTCACAAAGAGCAGAAAGGTAGATTAAAAAATACTCTAAAGCAATAAGTGTGAGGCTATTTTCCTGCAACAATTCGAAAGAGTGTATGAAGCAGATGGTCCTGCAGCTCTGAGAACACAAAGAGGAGCTCACAGGACTGGCAGCAGTTCCTGAAGGACAAGTCGGGCCCAAACCACCTTCTTTTCTCTGTTTCAAAAGCCTTCCGTGTCTAAGTGTCTCAGTCGGGGTGTCTTAATTTCAGCGAGGCTTAAGCCAATGCTTGATGGTGTCTGTATGGAAACGGTGAGAAGCTGTACATCGCCCTGGGCTGCAGACAGGTGGATGCAGAGCTGGTTGAACAATTGGACCTGGAGCCTTGATTACAGATCAGGGTGGGCATGGAGAGAGGTCACATTCATCTCTTTATTTATTCAGGTACTCGCTTAATCACGTGACAGATATTAACCAAGCCCTTCCTTTGGGTCTCTGGTGCCAGAGGGTGTCGTCCTTGGGCCTGTTCTGATTGACGTATGTATTGATGGCTCAGGTGAGGAGGGAGAAGGTGAATTATCCAGTTGATATGAGGCTCAGCGGGGAAAGAAGCTACCCTACCGGATGAGTGGGGAGTGATCAATAGGCAGAACAATGGACCCACACCAACAAGCTGGAGTTAACCACCAGCAAAGGAAGAGTCCTGCATCTAGAGTTCTAAAAAGTCAGTTACATAAACAGAGCATGGGAAACCTGATTGGCGGAGGACTTGGAGGCAGGCTGACCACCAGCTCTGCCCGGCCCAGACCCCTGCTGAGGAGGTGGCCAGGGGTTGAGGCCTAGGCTGTGCTCCCCATGCTCTACCCTGTGAGCATGTGCTCTGGGTGCACTGTGCCCAGTGTGTAGGGCCTCACTCTGAGACACAGTGATAAAATCCACAGTTCTTTCAGAAGAGAACTGGCAAGAGGGCGAGGGAGCCGAGACCTGTTTCCTGGGAGGCGTCCCCAAAAGACAGAGGACTCAGGGTAACTGATTCACAGACCCAGAGGGCCACAGGAGAGCCTAGCTTATTTATGTTGCTGTCCCTTACTCTTTGCCCCCAACTAGTGGACACGCAGGGCCCCTTGTCTCTTCCACAGCTGCATCGTCCTCTCTTGACCTGGCCCACAGGTTCTTTAGGAATGAGAGATTGGGAAGCACAAGAGCCTTGGGTTGTGGTCAGAGGCAGAAGCTCAGAGATGGAGATACTGAAACTCTGCAGAGAGCCTCAGCCTCTTAGGAAGCTTCAAAATCAAAACTACTATCCTTAATAGGGATGTCTCCTTCTCTTTATTGGGCATGAACAGAAGGCAGATAGATGGGTGTGTGCAAATGAGATATCTGGGATCTTGCCAGGCAGCTTCTGTACTGCCTGGGGGAGTCCTACCTGGATGCCCACAGTGAAGGAAGCAAACACACGTGCCTCCTGGAAGCTCCCCGAAACCCTGAGGCGGAATTAATCATTCCTTCTTCTTAGGCCTGCAGACGCTCTGCACCCACCTGTGTGGCGGGCGATCACAGTGCACTGTGGATGGGCACACGCCTTCCTCCTTGCCGCTCTGTGCAGCTTCCTTTACCTACAGCCTCAGTCTTGGCCCGGTGCCACCCACAAAGTAGATGCTCGTAATGAAGGGATCTGTTGTAGAATAAATATATGATGTTCTTCTGTGTACAGGTTGGAACCCATACTTGTTTGTTCTTAAAAAAAAAAAAAAAAACCAACAAACAAACCTTGAATGAGTTTTCCTTGTGGAGGAGATAGACCTAAGGTGGAGGGCAGGGAAGTGTCTATATCCTATGACAAGAAAAACCACGTGGCAAGTCCATGATGTGTGTGGCCATGGCCGAGGTTTAAATAAAAATCTTTTCTTAGTTATTTAGCTTTAATAAACAAAAGTGTATCACAGCCACAGACTTTCTTATATTGCACTTTCTAACAAGGACAGAAGTCTTTCCTGAGGAATACAAAGATGCTTGCCCTCCGGCCTGACCTGCTCACGGCCTCTGGAGCAGCACACATCCCATCCCTCCCACCGTGTGCTTGTCCCCAGGTGGAGGCTGCTTTCCAAGACAGGGCCGCACATCACTTGGGTGTCAGGGCAGTGGGAGAGGACCCGTTTCTGGAGATGGCATCTCCTCCTGGGGAAGAAAGAGGGGAGAGGGGAGAACAGCAGTCGACTACAGGTGAGAAACTTCAGGGAACTCAAAAACGTCCAGGCGACCCCTAACCCCTGCTCCACCAAAGTGTCTGATTCCCTCCTCAGGGGGCGTACATTGTAAAAGACCTACTCTCTCAGCACAGGCACATCCAACCATTCCAAATCCTTGAGACTTAACATTCCAAGCAGGTTTCCCTTTTCTTTCTCCGTGAGTTAGAATCAATTTTCACATTAGTAATGAAATTGCATGTATTGCATTAGCCATTATCATTGGCTTCCTGGCCGTTTAGGGCTGGCTGGGCAGACTGCCTCGGGTCCCTTCTCTGCCTGAGGTGCAGAGGCGGGCCAGGTTCTCAGGGTTGCTGCTGGTCTGAGATCTTGAAACTGGCAGCCCTCCTGGGTAACTACCTGTCTGTCCTCAGAGGAGGAGGAGGTCAGGAGAAGCAAAAGGTTGGATTTCTGCATTGGCAAGCCAATGCAACACATTGACAAGGAAGTGTGTAGGGTGACTCTGCTGATGCCAGGCTGGGGGCTCAGGGCTCTAACTGTGCTTCAGGGATGACTGGCATCTTCCCAAGGGAGGTACTAGAGAGAAGGTCTAGTGTCCTTGTTGGGCCAGGGGCCAGATTAGACATTTCTCCTCTCTTCACTCTCCAGGTTGGGAAATTCTGTGTGAGAGAAGGAAAGTGGGGCTGACTACCTGCCCCCAGAGCTTCTTGGGTGTATCCAAGGCCAGGGCCACCTCCAGAGCAAGTGAGAGGCACCCAGCTGAGACTGTAGCTGGGGGGAACTCTCTAAGGTTTTGGAGGCAGCACAGGGAACACTCTATTAGGGGAAGGTACCCCTCAGAGGGACCAGCTCGCTCCCTGTGGGAGGAGAGGACAGCCCCTTTGGTGATGCTGGGTGGTTTTGGGGGGCCTGTGGGACAGTCCTGGACCTGTTGTCCAACTTATGTTCCCTCTGTCCTCAAGAGCTTCCAAAGAACAGGTCTGGCCAATCCCAGGGCAGACCCCCGAGGGTGAGCCGGGAGCATTTTTAACTGCCAGTGATAACGATCCCTTACGTTTGTATCCACTTCATAATAGGTCACAAAAGGAACCACTTATGCAAACATGATCTTATTTGCTTTTCACAACAGCATGAGGAAAATAAGCACTATTTTCCCCTTTGCAGATGGACTCCAAGTTCAGTGGCCTTCCCAGGACACACAGCTGTCCCATGTGGCCATCTGCTGTGAAGGAAGCTGGCCAGGGAGTTAATTCGTATTTTAGGTTCAACAAATCTTATTTGATCTGGAGTTTAATTTGAGCGGCCATCAGCAAAGTTATTGCCATTGCCAATGTCTTTAAACTGGTTAAATATTTGAAGCCATGTCAGCATCTCCCAGCTGAACAGGGTCACCAAATACATAAGCAAAACGCCTCCACTGGGGGCTGGACGGTGGGTTTCTGCAAAGAAAATGTGTGCCAGGATGGATTAATGGAGCTCCTGGACGGCTAAATAGGCAGCCAGATAAAGGGAACCAGCAGCTATAATCTGTTTGGCTTTCAAAGGCCTTTTCAAGGTTACCCACCAAAGGCAATGTTAAAATAATTGAGTTACCGCAGGGCTGGGGCTAGGACTTTGTCACAGATGGAGAAGCCGTTTGGCAACAGGCAGTGAGTCGTGGGACCTATGGGACCAAGAAGGGAGTATTTCCTGGGCTGGGGCTGGTCTTAGGTTTATTGAGCATCTATATAAATGACGAGAAAGGTGCTCACAGGGTGACTGCCAGGTTTGCAGGAGGCTCTTCCAGGCCTCTAGGGAGACATCACTGAAAGGCTTCACTGTCCTGGGCAAGCAGCCGAGTAAGAGGAGGGCAGCTTGGATGTGGGAAAGTGCACTGGGACGCTTTTAGGGATTAATCATTCAAACCAGTGTGCAGGGTCTGAGCCATCTGACAGAGCTGGCAAAGGGACAGGGGCATATTACCAGGGCTTCTTCCTTAGGATCCTCATGGGAGCTTAAAACCTGGGGCTCGGCTGGGCATAGTAGCTCATGCCTGTAATCCCAGCATTTTGGGAGGCCGAGGTGGGCAGATCACTTGAGGTCAGGAGTTCGAGACCAGCCTGGCCAACATGTCAAAACCCTGTCTCTACTACAAAATTAGCCGGGCATGGTGGTGCGCACCTGTAATCCCAGCTACATGGGAGGCTGAGGCAGGAGAATTGCTTGAACCCAGGAGCTGGAGGTTGCAGTGAGCCAAGATCATGCCACTGCACCCCAGTCTGGGTGACAGAGCGAGATTCCATCTACAAAATAAATAAATAACAAACAACAAAAAACTGGGGCTCACTGACACCCAGGCGGTCATTGGTAGAGTTGAGGGGTGGGAAGCCTCCTGAGTTACATGCAAAGATGCGAATACGGTAGAGGCATTTTTGGGTACAAGAACAATAGCTTTCATCAGATTTTCAAAGAGGACTTTGGCCTCAAAAAATATCAAGAACAACCAGGCACGGTGGCTCATGCCTGTAATGCCAGCACTTTGGGAAGCTGAGGTGGGAGGATCTCTTGAGCCTGGGAGTTGAAGAGCGATGATCACAAATCATTGCATTCCAGCCTGGGTGACAGAGTGAGACCCGGTCTCTTAAAAACAAAACAAAGAACAGCTGTTTGTCTGCTACACGTGGCCCTCCCCAACCTGCCCCAGCCCTTCTCTCCAGCATATTTTTACCACATACTGCCCTGTAGCCTGGGGCCCTGGCCCTGGACTGAGGTGCAGCTACCGGAATGTGCTGTGCTAGTTCACACATCTGGGCCCTTGCCGGTGCAGCTCTGTCTTTACCTGCTTACCCACCTGCTGAACTCCTGCTCATCCTCTAAGACCCAGCTCGAGTCTTTGCTGATCCAGCTCCTCAGAGCAGAGCTGACTGCCCCCTCCTTTGAGCCAGCATCAAACTTTGAACAGTTATATTGCAGCACTTATCACACAGTGTGTTGAAACGATTTATTCCTGTGTCGGTTTCGCCCAGAAGATTAGGTACTTCTTAAGGGCAGGAGTTGTCCTATCTATTTCTGAATAAGCCTTTTGAGTAAGTCTTCACTAACATTTGTCGATTGACCTGAATAAGCTGTTGCAACCAAAAGGGCCATAACAGGTAGGTGTCAGGAAAAATACTCTCTTTTTTTTCTGAGATAGGGCCTTGTTCTGTTGTCCAGGGTGGAGTGCAGTGGTGTGACCATGGCTCACTGCAGCCTCGACCTCCTGGGCTCAAGTGATCTCTCACCTCAGCCTTTCGAGTAGCTGGGACTACAGGTATGCCATCACGCCTGGCTAATTTTAGTATTTTTTTGTAGAGATGGAGTTTTGCCATGTTGCCTAGGCTGGTCTCGAACTCCTGGGCTCAAGCAATCTGCCTGCCTTGATTTCCCAAAATGTTGAGATTACAGGCATGAACCACCACACTTGGCCAAAAAAATACTCTTAATTGAGAAGATAAATAGAAAGGTATCCCATGTTTTGGAAGATATCCCATGGATTAGAAGAATTAATATTGTCAAAATGTCCGTACTACTCCAAGTGATTTACAGATTTAATGTAATCCCTATCAAAATTCCAAAGGCATTTGTTTTTACAGAAAGACCAAAAAAAAAAAAAAAAAAACCTAAAATTCATATGGAACCATAAAATGCCTCAAATAGCCAAAACAATCTTAAACAAAGTTGGAGGCATCATACTTCCTGATTTCAAACTACATTACAAAGCTATAGTAATTAAAACAATATGGTACTGGCATAAAAATAGACACATAGACCAATGGAACAGAATAGAGAGCCCAGAAATAAATCCACACATATATGGTCAACTAATCTTCATCAGAGGCACTAAGAATATACAGTGAAAAAGGACAGTCTCTTCAATAAATGGTGTTGGGGAAACTGGATATTCACATGCAAAAGAATGAAATTGGACCCATATCTTATGCCATACATAAAAATTAACTGAAAATGGATTAATGACTTAAACATAATACCTGAAATAAAAATCCTAAAAGAAAACATAGGGAAAATGTTCTTTCACATTAGTCTTGCCAGTGATTTTTTGGGTATGACGCCAAAAGCATATGCACCAAAAGCAAAAATAAACAAGTGGAACTACATCAAATGAGAAAGCTCCTGCACAGCCAAGGGAACAATCAACAAAATAAAAAGGCAACCTGTGTCATGGGAGAAAATATTTGCAAGCCATATATTTGACAAGGGATTAATATCCAAAATATATAAGGAAATGCCACAACTGCACAGCAAAATAACAACCCAATTAAAAAATGGGCAGAGGATCTGAATAGACATTTCTCCAAAGACACGTAAATAACTAACAGGTATATGAAAAGATGCTCAACATTGCTAATCACCAGGGAAACACACATGAAAACCACAATGAGATGACATTTCACAACAGTTGGGATGGCCATAATAAAAAAAAGACAAAACATAACAAATATTGGTGAGGATGTGGAGAAAAGAAGACCTTTTTATGGTCCCTTTTCACCAAAGGACTGTAAAGAGGAAACTGAAGACCTAGGGGAAGGAGAAACTGAGGCATGCTGAGCACAGCCTAGGCTCTCAGCATGTGCTTGGTGTGGTCCATTGTCACAACAACCCTGTGCTGCAGGGTTCCTGCTTTCTCTAATTTGTGAATGGGGAAATTGAGGCAGGGTGCTTGCGCAGCTAGCTGAAAGCCTCATATCTGGTACAAGTGTACCCCTGTACACTGTTGGTGGGAATGTAAATTGGTAGTCATTATGGAAAACAGTATGGGGTGGGAGGAGGGATAGGAGCTGAAAAAACTATTGAGTACTAGGCTTAGTACCTGGGTGATGAAAAAAGCTGTACATCAAACCCTGTGACGTGTTTGCCTGTTTAATAAACCTGCACATGTACCCCTGAACCTAAAAGTTAAAAACAAACCTAGGGCCGGGTGTGGTGGCTCAAGCCTGTAATACCGGTACTTTGTTGAGGCAGGTGGATCACAGGAGGTCAGGAGTTTGAGACCAGCCTGACCAACATGGCGAAACTCTGTCTCTACTAAAAATACAAAAAAATTAGCCGGGTACAGTGGTGTGTGCCTATAATCCAGCTACTCGGGAGTCTGAGGCAGGAGAATCACTTGAACCCGGGAGGCGGATATTGCAGTGAGCTGAAATCACACCACTGTACTCCAGCCTAAGTGACAGAGTGAGACTCCATCTCAAAAGAAAAGAGTATGGATGTTCCTCAAAAAATTAAAAATAGAACTACCCTACAAGCCAGCAATCCCACTTCTGGGTATTTATCCAAAGGGATTGAAATCAGGATCTCGAAGAGATGTCTACATTCCCATGTGCATTGCAGCACTAGTCACCATAGCCAAGATAGCGTTCCTCTTGGAAGAATGGAATCCAGAATACGTGGTCCATACATGCAATGAATATTACTCAGCCTTAATAAAGAAGGAGATCCTACCTTTGCAAAAACATGGATGAACCTGGAGGACACCGTGCTAAATGAAATAAGCCAGGTACAGAAAGACAAATATTGTATGATCTCACTTATATTTGGAATCTAAAATAGCTCATAGAAGCAGAGCGTAGAATGGTGGTTGTCAGGGGCTGGTGGGGAGGGGAAATGAGTTGTGGGTCAGAGGGTACAAAGCTTCAGCTATGCAAGGCGAGTCCGTTCTGGAGAGCGGCTGCACTGCGTAGTGCCCATAGCTAACAATACTGTGTTCTATACTTAGAATTGCAGATAGGATGGATCTGATAGTAAGCGTTCTTATCATACACATATGAAAATAATCATAAAGAGGGTGAGAGAAACTGTGGGAACTGACGGATGTGTCTATGGCCTTGGTGATGATAGTAGTTTCACCAGTGTATACTTGTCCCCAAACTCACCAAGTTGTATACATTAAATATGTATGACTTTTTACACGTCAATCATACCTTAATAAAGTGGTTAAATAATACTATTTTTTTTTTAAGATGAAGTCTTGCTCTGTCACCCAGGCTAGAGTGCAGTGGCATGATCTTGGCTCACTGCATCTTCTACCTCCAGGATTCAAGCGATTCTCTAGCCTCAGCCTCCTGAGTAGCTGGGATTACAGGCATGTGCCACCACATGTGGTTAATTTTTGTATTTCTAGTAGAGCCGGGGTTTCACCATGTTGGCCAGGCTGGTCTTGAGCTCCCAGCCTCAGGTGATCTACCTGCCTCGGCCTCCCAAAGTGCTAGGATTACAGGCTAAAGAGTACTATTTGTGGCCGGGCGCGGTGGCTCAAGCCTGTAATCCCAGCACTTTGGGAGGCCGAGACGGGCGGATCACGAGGTCAGGAGATCGAGACCATCCTGGCGAACACAGTGAAACCCCGTCTCTACTAAAAATACAAAAAAAAAAACTAGCCGGGCGAGGTGGCGGGCGCCTGTAGTCCCAGCTTCTCGGGAGGCTGAGGCAGGAGAATGGCGTAAACCCTGGAGGCGGAGCTTGCAGTGAGCTGAGATCCGGCCACTGCACTCCAGCCTGGGCGACAGAGCGAGACTCCGTCTCAACAAAAAAAAAAAAAAAAAAAAAAAAAAAAAAAAAAAAAAAAAGAGTACTATTTGTTTTCAACTTGGACATTTCAGCACAGCTGTTACTAGGAAGTTGTGTCCCTCCGCCCCTACCTTGTGACGTTTCCTAGGGTTGAGTTACCACAGGGACACGGGAAGGAGATGTCCTGTGGGCCATCAGAGCTCTGGTCCTAATGTACATGTGAGAGGTTAAGGCTTGATAAGGAGGGTTGGGAAGAATCGACAGAGATTCTTCAACGGATTCACTGAAGTCGTATTTGTCCTTTTCCACCAAGGGACCATAAGAGGAAACTGAAGACCTACAGGCAAGGGGAACTGAGGCTTGTTGAGCACAGCCCGGGCTCCCAGGGTGCGCTTGATGTGGTCCGTTGTCACAACAACCTGTGCTGCAGGGTTCCTGCTTTCTCTAATTAGTGAATGGGGAAACTGAGGCAGGGAGCTTATGCAGCTGGCTGAAGGCCTCACAGCTGGCCGGAGGCAGGGCCAGCCCTCTCTGCTGCAGTGGTCCCCTCAAGCCGCGTGGGTGTTGCTGTCTCCCATGGCTCTGTTAGGGGAATTGTCACAGAACCTGAGAGGGGTGGACAAACCAGTGGACATCCAGGCCTGGCCCGGGGGGTCACTGGCCGGTTTCCTGTGGCTCTCTGCAGGGCTCCCACGATTCAGCCACAGCTTTGAGCCCTTTTGTGCGTCTCTTACTACAAGTCCTTATGTAGTCAAACCAGAAATGGAGCTCTTTCCCTCAAAACCGCCTTATCTCTAGTTGTTAAGAGTGTTCATTTGGCTGAAACTATATTAAGTGAATTTAATTGAAGGTTATTTTCCTAAGATACATTTTTTTTTGTTATAAAATGATATGTGCTCATTGAAGAGAGTTTAAAAAATACAGTGAAGTAAATGTAAGAGGGTGGAAATTGCCAACAATCCTGCCATGTAGCCCATTATCAATAACAATAGTAACTGGCATGGAATGAGTAATTGCCATGTTACAGTGAGTGCTATTGGAAGTGTTTTGACATACGATTATTATTAACCTTTCTTTAATGTATGAGGAAAACAGACTCAGGGACGTTAAGTAACTTGACAAAGGTCACACAGCGAGGACGTGATGAGATTTTAATATACACCATTTGACTCTAGGGCCCAGGCTCTTGACTACCTCTGTTTTGTGTGAAACAGCAGTGACAATGGATTTTAAATGAAAGGGAGAACGGTTGATTGAGTTTCACCTGCCCTGGAATCCAGAAATCTTGATTATAATGGTCGGGTAGGGAGCACCAGTTTTAGGGATCTTTGGATAACAACACCTAGACGTTCTTTAACTCAGGCTTGATGGAGACTGAGAGTTACTGAGAACTGCGGAGGCGTGTGCTATGCCCTGAGCACTTTCCTGCATGTTTTCAGAGAGCCACGGGCGGCACCCAGGCTCCACCCTTCCCGCTCTGACCGGACTGCTTCACACTTCTTCTGGCTTCTGCTCTGTGGGTCAGTACCCCTCGGTGTGGCTGGGTACCCTCGGTTTCTCCCCTTAGTGTCTCTGTGGCCCATGAACAAAGAATCCATGGTCTGTGTGGGTGTTGGCCCTGAGGTACAGCCATTCTCTGTAGGGCTGCATCCTCCATGGGGGAACGCCTGTGTGGAAGAGACAGGAGATTTTAGCAGCAGGGACCCTCCTTGCAAACCAGCCCTTGCAGCGTTGGCGCTGCTGCTCCTGCTGAATTGGTTTGCCCCCAGTTGCTGTGGGTTTGCTCCTGCAGTCTCCCTTGCAGTCCCCGGTTAGTTCTCAGGACTGCACCTTGAGGGAGACGGGCCAGAATGAGATATGCTCCGAAAAGTGGTCAGGGGCGTTTTTCAGTTGGGAAGGATTCTCTCTCGAATGGCAAATGGCTTCTCAAGGGACCACACCTGCCTGTCCTTCTAGGTGGTGGAGACTGCACCTGCTGGGCTGGGGCAACATGGCTTCTGTGCCTGCCTCTGCAACAGCCTGATTCCTTCTCCCTAGCGATCCACCTAGAGGAAGGCGGAGGCAGTCTGGATGGGAGTTCAGCACTGTGAGGGGCTGTGCATAGCATGTCCCCATGGGAGTCCTGCCCCAAAGTGCGCCAAGGTGAAGGATGGAGTCTAGGGAACGTGCAGTGTGTGGAGAGGGCCTGGGACATACTTCTGGCTCAGCTCTCTCGTTAGCCTTGAGTTTTAGTATGTCACTCCCCTTCCTGAGTCACAGACGCTCCGCCCACCTCCTGAAGTCCCCCCACTCCTGAAGTAGCCACTGTGTGGCTACTAGGAGTAAGGAGGGAATTTGTGGGGAGCTTCAGGCCCAGAACTGGGCATGAAATGGAAATGCAAGAAGATGATTCATAATCTTGCTAGAGAAACCAAATACGGCTTTGCTTCCTCTCTGATCCCACCAGGTTCTGGGGCTGAGCGCAACTTAAGAACAGCAAGGTCGGGGGGTTGGCATTGCCTGACTGTCCAGCTTAAGCCTTGTGCATGCAGAGCTCCGTGTGCCTCCCTGGCACCCTGCCCCTTGGGCTCCGGCAGCGCTTCCTCCACACCCTCCTGTCTCGTGTGCCTCAGTTCCTTTGCATGGACAGTCCCCTCTATTCGAAGTCCCCTTCCCTCTCTTCCCTCCACTCATCCTCAGGAGCCAGCTCAGTGGTCATTCCTTCCACAGTGCCTCTCCTGGGAGACTGTCCTGGACACACTCACCCTCCTCTCTGCCTCCAGGGTACCCTGGGCACTTGGCTATCGTGGCTCTTGGCATCTTAGACTCTGAGCTCCCAAAGGCCAAAGACCTTGCCTTGGGCGTCTGTGGATGTCTCGCCCCTAGCACAGTGACCTCAGCTGGTGGGCGAGTGGCTGCACGGGTGGAGTACAGAGGGATGAGTGAATAGTGTGGTGAGATGGAGTGGGGCTCCTTTAGACTCTGGTCGGCGGTGACCACATCCTCACACAGGCATAAAATCTCACCGACATCTTTAAGGCAGCAGTTAGATAAAGGGAGGGAGAAAGTGTTTGAGGGGTTAGCACCAGAGGAGCCAAGCAGGGAAGACTTCTTGTTTCCAGACATTCAGGGATTTTTTTTTTTTTTTTTTTTTTTGTCCTGACATAAACACTTGGTTTTTCCATGGAAACGTCTGACATGGGAAATCAGAAAATCTTTCTTAGGGAGGGACCAGACATTACATGAGCTTGTCATCATTATTTTTTAATTAAAAGACAGCAACTGCCTAGTGTTTGGTAAATTCAAGCCCCTCCCCATGGGTCTACTAATACGCTGAAATCTGGGTTTAATGTGCTGAATTTATTTTTTATAAGAATCTGTTACTGAACCTGCTCGGTGGAAAGAGCCTTGTTAGAGCTTTAAGAACTCATTAGCGGGATAAATATGCTGGATGTGAGGGGAGTCTGCAGTCCAGGGCTGCTGGGTACCTGCCAGGGTGGGCACGGCTGCCTGGCCTATGACTCAGAGGGTGGCTGTGGGAGGGCACACATGGGAACTGCTGTCCACAGGGTGAAGGACGCTGGGAGAATGCATGCATGGGCACCCTGCCTAAAGCCTGTGTGTGACAGTGATCACCTGTTACTGGCGTTGGTAGGTGACTCAGCCTGAATCGATTGCAGGCCTGCTGGGCTCTGAGGCCCACGCTGTCTCCCTTGCGCTGCCTGGCACCCAGGGGCTCTCGAAGTATGAAAATAGACACCATGCGTGACACATGATAAGTACTAGGTACAGCAGGAGTAGGACCCGGTACCATGGATGCTTAATGAGGGGTCTTGAATTCTGATTTGGGGGTGGAGTAGGCAAGGATGCACAGGGGCCATGTGGGCAGAGGCTCACTTACAAAGTAAATTGTGCGAGTGGAGACGTAGGGCAAAGAGGCAAGGGGATTGCAAGCAGAGGGGACAGCCCCAGCAAAGGCATGGTGGCCTGGAGACAAGGGGTGTGGTCAGAGAAGGGCAGGGTGCCTTGCTCAGCTGGCCATCAGCTTGCAGGAGGAGTGGGAAGAGATGAGGCTACAGAGGCACCTTGGTCTCCACAGCCTGCTGAGGGATTCAGACTTCCTCTTCTAAGCACTGGGTTTTAAGAGTGAATGGCACAACATGATCCTTTTGACATTTTGGGAAGAGACCTCCGATGGCAGCTGGGAGGATTTTGGAGAGGGAAGATTTCTGTGCCCTGTATGACAGTTCCAGAGCAAACACCCCAGAGCAGAGGCACATCTGTCCGTGGGGCCGCCTACCTCAGCTCCGAGACCCCTTCATTTTACACACGACACCCCAAAGTCCTGAGAGGTGAAGGAATCCATCACACTCACTCAGCAGAGGGGGCTGAATCTGCAGGGGAGAGAGGGCTGTCTTGCACAGGAGAGCGCTTCTGCTCAGGGGCACATGTTCCCCGTGAGAGTCTGAGACCATATAGTGCCTGTCTGACGTGTGGGGCTGGCGTGGCCTCAGGCAGACTCGGCCTAGCTCCAGGCAGCCCCAGGACACAGCACCTCCTGCATGACCAGGTCTCCCCTCTTCCTGGCTTTGTCATCCCAGGCAGCTGTGGTATCAAGGGGGCTCTGAAGGATGCCTGTTTCCTGACTGTTCTTTTTTTTTTTTTTTTGGAGAGAGTCTTGCCTTGTTGCCCAGGCTGGAGTGCAGTGGCGTGATCTCAGCTCACTGCAACCTCCGCCTCCTGGGTTCAAGCACTTCTCCTGCCTCAGCCTCTCGAGTAGCTGGGATTACAGGCATGTGCCACCACACCTGGCTAATTTTTGTATATATATATGTATTTTTTTAGTAGAGACGGGGTTTCACCATGTTGGCCAGGCTGGTCTCAAACTCTTGACCTCATGATGCACCCACTTGGCCTCCCAAAGTGCTGGAATTATAGGCGTGAGCCACCACGCCCAGCCCTGGCTGTTCTTTAATAGAAGGAACATGTCCCCATGTGGTACCATTAGGTGATCAATGTGGACAGACACACACACTAACAAACAAGGAGTGAGCCCTTCACAGGGAGGCTCCAGTGGCACCTGTGTGCAGGTCCCTCTCCTGGAAGAGGTGAGGGCGGACACAGGATGGGGAGGGGTACAGCAGGTGTCCCCTCCCGGCACCTGGCTAGGGGATGTGCAACAGTGAAATGCTGCTCAGCTCACAGCAGGGGCCTGGGACAAGACAAGCAGAGGCTGAGGGCCAGTCGTGGGCCGCTGGGAGATCCGGGGTGCAGAGAAGGAGTGGGAGAGGCAGGCAGCCGCTGCAGAGAGGGGACACAAGGGAATCATCAAGGAGGACAGAGTCCCCAGGGACCAAGGAATCAACTGAACAGCCAGGTGGCTGCCAGTCTAGCAAACCCTTTGTGGCCCTTAGAAAAAGGCTACGCTGGATATTGAGATGTGAACCTGTGAGGCAGATGGCAGCCTCAGCTATTTTCCTATCAATAAATTACCCTTTATCATTTAAGCCAGTTTGAGTTGTGTTTTCTGTCACTTGCAAGGGGTTTGGCTCTAAGTGCAATGAAAAGCCATTAAAGGAATTTGAGCAGAGGGATGCCATGGTCTGATTTACATTTTAACAGGATTTCTGTGGCTGCCTGGTAGGGGGGAATGGGTTGCGGAGGGTCAGGAGTGGGAGTGGGAGGCTATTCAGGAGGCTGGTGCAGCGCTACAGGGGGAAGAAGGGGCTTACACCCAGGGGTGGTGGCAGAGCGGACAGATGCAACAGTGCTGGTGCCTTTGGACCTGGCGTCCCAGGTTGCTGCTGCCGCCAGGGCTGAAAGAAAGAGGTGGATCAAGGATCTGGAGTGAGTGGGAGGTGGATGGGGCTGTTAGGTGAGACTGAGTAGGAACAGGGGTTGGTGGGGGTGGGGTGAGTTGGGAGTGGGGTGGGGTTCTCCTTTGAGCTGATGCTGATTAGACAACTCAGCAGAGAGATGGCATCAGCAGTTGGAGACCATCAGTCTCTCGGCCAGGTGAAGGGTCCGGGCTGGAGATGTAATCTTGGAGTCATCAGTGTTTAAGAGGAAATGAAGAGGCAATGTAAGAGGGGATACAGATATTGAGGAGGGGCAGAGGATGGTGTTCTGGGGTAGGCCAATATTAGAGGTGGGCAGAGGCGGGGAGCCCTGAAGTGGACATGGAGGAGGAGTGGCCAGAGAGGAGGCAAGTCAGGGGGATGTGGCGCCATAGAGAGCACAGAGGCCAGCTGAGTCCTGAGGCCCAAGGAGTCACACGGGAGAAGCATACAGACATGAGTGGAGGGTTTGGCAACAGTCAGGTGGTCACTGGTGACCTGATAAGAAGCCAGACTGGGGTGGTTGGAGAGTGAGTGGGAGGAGATGAACGGAGGAGTGGGCACAAACTGTTCTTTGAGGAGTGCTGTGCACAAGAGCAGGTGCACAGAGCGGTGGCTGGACGGGCATGCGGGGCCGAGTGGGGTCTTTTATTTGTAAGGGCAGGAGACAGCGGAGCATGCATGAGTGCACAGTGATAGGAATGATCTAGTGTGGGGGTATTCATGGATAACTCAGAACAGAGGGGTGACTTCCAGAATGAAGGCCTTGAGAAGGTCAGGGGCTGGGATTCACGAGACAAGTGGTTTGGCTTCTGATGGGAGCAGGAATACTTCTCCAAGTGTACGTGGAGGGAGGGCAGAGAACATGAGATGAGAGTGAGGGAAGCGGGTAGATTTGGTAGTGGGAAGTTAATGAGTTCCTGTTTGCTTATGTATGTGTACGTTTTCATCCCCAGTCCCTGGCTCATAACTCCCATAGCCCTTGTTACTGTAAGCAGAATCTCTCTGTCTCTGACCTTCTCCTGCCCTCTTTTCACCTGCCCAAGGCAAGACTCTGATCTGACTATGGGTCATGAAACCCTCATTCCAGAGTGGGTCCCGACCTCATACCCAGGAGGAAGGAATGCTACATAGAGAGGCCAAGAAGAATCTGAACAGGCAGGACGTTTTGCATCCAGATCATACCCTTTTTGTCCAATTAAATTTTTACGTGGTTGTTGGCCGGGCGTGGTGGCTCCTGCCTGCAATCCCAGCACTTTGGGAGGCCGAGGTGGGTGGATTGCTTAAGACCAGGAGTTCAAGACTAGCCTGGCCAACGTGGCGAAACCCTGTCTCTGCTAAAAATACAAAAATTAGCTGGGCATGGCGGTGGGCGCTTGTAGTCCCAACTGCTCAGGAGGCTGAGGCAGGAGAATCACTTGAACCTGGGAGGCAGAGGTTGCAGTGAGCTAAGATTGCACCACTGCACTCCAGCCTGGGAAACAGAGTGAGATTCTGTAAAATAAATAAATAAAATTTTACGTGGTTGACAATCACGTCTATCCAATGAAGTCTCCTTAAAAGGCCCAGGAGGGGCCGGGCGCGGTGGCTCAAGCCTGTAATCCCAGCACTTTGGGAGGCCGAGACGGGCGGATCACGAGGTCAGGAAATCGAGACCATCCTGGCTAACATGGTGAAAGCCCGTCTCTACTAAAAATACAAAAAAAAACTAGCCGGGCGAGATGGCGGGCGCCTGTAGTCCCAGCTACTCGGGAGGCTGAGGCGAGAGAATGGCGTAAACCCGGGAGGCGGAGCTTGCAGTGAGCTGAGATCCGGCCACTGCACTCCAGCCTGGGCGACAGAGCGAGACTCCGTCTCAAAAAAAAAAAAAAAAAAAAGGCCCAGGAGGACTGGGTTCTGGGAGCTTCTGGATAGCCGAACATGTGGCAGTTCCTGGAGGGTGGTGCCTGGGGAGGGCATAGAAGCCCTTCCCCCATACCTCACCCTATACATCTCTTCATCTGTATCCTTTGTGATATCCTTTATAATAAACTCTAAACACAAGTAAGTGTTTCCCTGAGCTCTGTGAGCCACTCCAGCGAATTAATCAAACTCAAAGAGGGGGTAGTGGGAATCTCAACCTGAAGCTGGGTGGCCAGAATTTCCCCTGGGGCCTGGACTTGCAACTGGTGTCTGAGGGGTGGAGGGCAGTCTTGGGACTGAGCCCTCACCCCATGGGATCTGAGTTTATCTCCAGGTAGACAGTTTTGGAGTTGAATTGGAGGACACCCCATTGGTGTCTGCTGCAGAGCTGATTGCTTGGTGGTGGGGAGAACCCCCCCACCCCACCCCCACACATTTGGTCACAGAAGCCTTCTGTGTTGGGGATTGTTGGGATGAACAGCAGAGGAAAAATAATTTGAGGGTTTTCCCCAACACCTTGTTTTCTGATGGATGGAGAGACAAGGCAATGAGCTGAGGGTGTGGGGAAGGCTGAGGCGCAGGGAAAATCATACCGTGGCAGTGTGAGGGAATAAAGTGACAACTTTGCTGCATCTGTAGGAAGGGCACAGGACGCTGTTGAGGGCCTGGCTAGAGGTTGTGGTTGTAAGTTGAAAATGCAAGAAGTAGGCCGGGCGCGGTGGCTCAAGCCTGTAATCCCAGCACTTTGGGAGGCCGAGACGGGCGGATCACGAGGTCAGGAGATCGAGACCATCCTGGCTAACACGGTGAAACCCCGTCTCTACTAAAAATACAAAAACTAGCCGGGCGAGGTGGCGGCACCTGTAGTCCCAGCTACTCGGGAGGCTGAGGCAGGAGAATGGCGTAAACCCGGGAGGCGGAGCTTGCAGTGAGCTGAGATCCGGCCACTGCACTCCAGTCCGGGCGACAGAGCGAGACTCCGTCTCAAAAAAAAAAAAAAAAAAAAAAAAAAAAAAGAAAATGCAAGAAGTCAAACTGGCTTTGTGGTTTTCTCTAGGAACATTCAGTTGCTGGTACAGGCGTGGAGAGGGTGGGTAGCTGGGTTTAGCTAGGCTTGCGATTTAGCCAGGAGAGTAAAAAAGAAAGGAGAGGCCAGGCGTGGTGGCTCGTGCCTATAATCCAGATCATACCCTTTTCATCCAATTAAATTTTTTTTCCCAGCACTTTTGTAATCCCAGCACTTTGGGAGGCCGAGGCGAGTGGATCACCTGAGGTAAGGAGTTCAAGACCAGCCTGGCCAACATAGTGAAACCCCGTCTCTACTAAAAATACAAAAATTAGCCGGGCATGGTGGCAGGTGCCTGTAATCCCAGCTACTCGGGAGGCTGAGGCAGGAGAATCGCTGGAACCTGGGAGGCAGAGGTTGCAGTGAGCCGAGATCGTGCCATTGTACTCGGGGACAGAGCCTGGGGGACAGAGCGAGATTTCGTCTCAAAAAAAAAAAAAAAAAAGGGAGGAAGGGGCAAAGGATTGGGGGTTATCTGCAAGGGAGAGCTTAGAGTGGGCTGTAATCATGCATCTCCAAGTATCTTCTAGATAGAAAAGACGCTGGACATAAAGATTTGGGGCCACCAACCCATAGGCAGTAGGTAAAGGGTTTGGGTGAACTTGCCCAGCCACTGTGTGTGGAGTGACAAGGAACAAGGCCAGTCGTGAAACTCTGAGAGTCAGTGTTGGAGGGTCCAGGACAGGAGCCTTCTGAAGAGACAGGGGAGCAGGAGGAAACCAGGAGATGTGGCACTGGGGACACCCAGAGGAAGGAAGAATGGGAGGAGGGGCCAGCCCTGTTGTATGCTCCTAGGAAGTCACGGGAGACTGGGGTCTCTCATTCCAAAGCCACTGTTGACCAAGGAGAGAACATTTTCAGAGGAGAAGTGGGGAGTGGGCTAGAGTGAAGAAGGAAAGGGAGAATGTGGAAAGAGAGGGTGGAACAGAAGGGATTAGAAGTCTCGAACTTACAGGAACTTGACCTGGGCCTGGAAAATTGAGAAACTGGTTCATTTTCCAAGAGGTTATAGGGAAAAGAAGGTTTGACCTGAACTCATGGGTTATATTTGGAACTAGCAAACAGCACTTGGCCTCCTCAGGGCCTGGAGCTGTGAGCAGAGAGAGTCCTATGGGCCTGGGGAGGGGAGGAGAAGTTAAAAGGGGTCAGGGAGCAGGCTGGGAGTGCGGACTGCAGTACTGCTGGATGCAGAGCAAGCCCAGGAGCTGTAAATTGCTTGCCTGGATGTCATTTGTGCCCTGAGATGTCTCTCTCTGAAGTAGAGTGTGCTGTCTCAATGCTGACAGAGTGGAGTGGGGACAGAGGAGGACTGGGAAGGTTCAAGTCACAGTGTCAAGGTCAGGCTTTAAAACAGGGAAACCTCCTGAGACTTGGCAGGGTTTTAAAAAAACAAAACAGAGAAATCACTTTGGAGGCTGATGCAGATGAGACTAAGATGGATTTGGGGACACTTATGGATGATGTTAAAGGTTCCACACCCCCACCCACTCACACCCCCACCCACGGCATCTGTAGTAGCCCTGTACTGTAGGCACCCATAGGGCTGCATGAGTGAAAGGTAGATGAATATATGAAGTTTCAAAACTGGAGTTGGGCCCAAATGGGACCAGCAAAAATATCTGTTAAATCTACAGATGAGTTTCTGAGCCAGGATATCATCGGTAGAGAAGGTTTATGTTCTAAAACAGCCCCGGATAGATGCTGGTGGCAATTAATTATCTTTAGCTGTGAAAGCCCATGCAGCCTCTCCCCGCAGGGTAAGCGCGGGTGGGGTCAGGCCTCAGCGCGGGATGAGGATGTCTCCCAACCTTGCAGCCCCTGCATGGGCTCCTGCCTCCGCTTAGGTTTTGTTTTCCTCCGAGTTTCTCTCCACACTCCCCACACTGGTGAGTGGTATGAAGTCAAGGGGAGAGGTTTGGCTTCCTTTTCCTTCCAGTCTCTCTCTCTCTTGGTTTTTTTTTTTTTTTTTTTTTTTTTGAGACAAGGGCTCGCCCCGTCGTCCAGGCTAGAGTTCAGTGGCGCGATCTCTGCTCACTGCAACCTCCTCCTCCCGGGTTCAAGCGATTCTCTTGCCCCAGCCTGCAGAGCGGCTAGGATTACAGGCGTATGCTACCACGCCTGGCTAATTTTTGTATTTTTAGTAGAGATGGGGTTTCACCATGTTGGCCAGGCTGGTCTCGAATTCCTGATCTCAAGTGATCTGTCTGCCTTGGCCTCCCAAAGTGCTGGGATTACGGGCGTGAGCCACCATGCCCGGCCCCTTCCAGTCTCTTGAGAGTCAGTTAGAGAGTCTGTGTGCATCTGTTCCCCTCTTTCCAAATGAGGAATGTCTGTCCCGCCTGGTGGGTGTGGTGAGGATGGCACTGGAGGAGGTAGGGAGAGGAGACCACAACCACGCTCCCACACAGGCATCCCGGAAAGGTATTCCACGCGGGCCCACAGAAGTTGGTTGCCTCTGAAGCCTGTGAGGCATGAGAAGGCACTCTGCAGCCTGAGACCACAGGCTGCTGCCCAGATGTCCTCCGGGCCATGCACATGCAGGTCACCGTGTTACCTATCCATCTTTCCCATGACTTCAGGCTTAACTCCTGCAAATGGAGACGGCAGGCCCCAGAAAGATCTATGCTTTTTGCTGGCTGTCCGAATGCAAAGCCCAGCAAGCGGCTTCCTGTTTATGCATTAGGTCTGGGAGCTCTCATTACTGGGTGTTGAACCAGAAGCCACCGTGAGGTGGCAAGGGCCAGATGAGAAGTGGAAACGTGGCTCTGGAGCTGACACAGCAGGCGTAGGTCTGGCTTTTGTTTCTCCAAATCTGATTTGCATAGAGCTTGCTAAAAAAGCTTTCTACCGGGCTGCTTATGTACTTGCCGAGCCAACACTCACACACTCTCCTCTTCACTCAGTAAAATTTGCTCTGGGGCTGAGGCTGCTGCCAGATGTACACAGCGGGCGTCCTCTCCCTCACGGTCTGCCTGCCCTTCCTGACCTACCCACTTCTGAGGAGTTTCTTATTTGGCAAATGCGACCCAGACGCATCCAACGCCCAGGTGGTGAGGTGGAGGAGGGGCAGAGGGGAGGTCTGCCCTCCCTCTGCCCAGGGCCCTTTCGACTTCTCAGGAAAGCTGTGAGTGGCACAAAGTTTGCAAATTCCTTTTACTTCGTCCTTGTCCTCAGAGGCCTTGGGGCTTCTTCCCACCGTCATTATTGATGCCCCTGCCACCGAGAATCATGGCCATGCTGGGGCCATGCGTCTTGGGAGCAACAGAAACTGGCTTGTCTTGGATGTGACAACTGGGGCAACGACCAGGTTGACATAGGCACTTCTTACTACAGACAGGTCATATTTCTCATGGTTTACTTACATGTTAGACTGTCGGCTACTTGAAACCAGTTCTTCTCATGGAAATACATTTTCAGGAGGTGGCAAGGTTGCCATGCCAGCACACAGAGCGCTGTCTAACATGGGTTAGAGGAAATGATCAGCTGGTAGGGATGGCAGGTCTAGGTCAAGGTTTACATTGAAGAGAAGATGGCGGGGAGTGCAGGTAAGCCTGGGGGAGGGAAGAATCAGTGTCCCTGGGCCCCTGTCACAGCACGGTCCAGGAGGGCATTCATGCATGCATGCATCCACCCTTAAGTCCTTTCTTTATCTCACACCCCATTTCCAATTCCTCAGTCTTGTTTGTTCTGCCCTCAAAAAATACCCCAAATCTAACCACTTGTCACCTTCTGCTCACTCCCAGCCTCATCCAGACCACCCGTCCTCTCTCCACTCCCCCAGTCTGTTCTTCACATCACAGCCAAAGTAAAGCTTTTAAAATGCAAGTCAGATCAAGTCATCTCGCAAGGATAACTCCACGTGCATCCTGGAGGCAGCACCTACCTGCCCTCCACCCCCGACCCCAGTCAGTGCCACCTGGCACTGCCACTCACCTCCTGCCACTCCAGAGGGGTGCGTTTAGGGTTTCTTGGGTGCGCCCACATTCTTTTGGATCAGCCTGGTTTCCTTTCGGCCCACCTGATCTCTCCAAGGCCCCAGGTTCCTCAACATTCTGGGTAACACCTGTCTTGGGAATGGGCTTAACCCCTGTTCTTTGCTTTAGGAGGGGAAATAAATGCACTCTCCTGTCACCTCCTGCATATACACAAGAGGAACACGTTTTTAAAACTGTGCTCCATAGGTTCATAATTACACTAATCCATCTCCTCTCCGCTCCTTCCTTAATTGTGACTGGCAGTCACGTCCCCGCCCCCTGTGTCAGTTGAGCTCAACTCTGCACGGGGCCTCTCATTCCTCCTCATTAGTCACTCTCCCTCCCCTCGCCTTGTCACCCTTACCTGGGTTCCGGCCTCCCTCTTGACAGCAGGCAGCTGCTTGCTCCCCTTCTTGGTGTGAGCTAACATCCCTCCTGAGCTGACCCGTCCAGTCTCCTCTTGCCCACAGAAGGCACCGACCTCTGACTCCTGCTGCAAAGCTGTCCTGACTGAGGCTTCACTTACCCTGACTCAGGGCAGGCGGCTTGTCCTTGGAGCCTGCTTAATGGCGGCATTCAGGGACTCAGGGCTGACTGTCTTTCTCTTGTGGTCCGTTAGTGCATTGGAGGACCGGATAGAATTCAGAAGGAGCCCCTCCCTTGCCTCTCTTGTCCCCCCACAACCCTTCGAGGACTCTAGTGTTCAGCACACCGTCCCTTCCCTCTACCTGCAGTCTTTCGGCTGCACACTCTAGTTCTGCTGCCTTGGGGGAAGAAAACGGCACCTCCTGCCGTCCAGTCTCCTCTCAGGCTGCGCCTGCCCTGACTGCTGCTCTCCTGCCCACCGCAGCCTCTTCTCTTGACCATTTGTTTACGGTTTCCCAGCCTCTCTTGCTGTCTGGGTGATGAGAGTACCCAGCCAAGACAATCTGAATTAATTTTGCAAGTAAAATTTCATCAGACGACCTATCTAGTGCTTCCCTAAATCAAGACATATTACATCTCATGTGTGCCCTGAGCCCATTCATCATCTTAAGTCAGCCCCTGAAATGCCAGCCAGGCTCAGGCCGAAAATGAGCAGCATTTTCTGCTGAAAATGCTGGAAGGGGTCTTCTTTATCCCCACATTTGCCACAAGAGAGGCTTCTGTCTGCTCTTTTGCTGGTGATAACATCAAGAAGTCATCGACGGTGGTCCTTAGAGTCAGAGTCAAGGGACCTGAAACAATCCCTGTTTTGACACTTACCAGCTGTGCAACTTTGAGCAAGTTACTTAACGTCTCTGAGCCTCAGTTTTCTTATGTGTGAAATGGAGATAATATCTACTTGAGAGGGCTATTATGAGATTAAATGAGATAAACCTACATGAAGTGTCTGTACTATAGTAGGTATTCTATAATGGGAGCTCCTTTTCCTCCATATGAAGTAAGTTAAAACCCTCAGGCTGGGCGCAGTGGCTCACGCCTGTAATCCCAGCACTTTAGGAGGCCAAGGTGGGTGGATCACGATGTCAGGAGATCGAGACCATCCTGGCCAACTTGGTGAAACCCTACCTCTACAAAAAATACAAAAAAATTAGCTGGGTGTGGTGGTGGTGGGCGCCTGTAGTCCCAGCTACTCAGGAGGCTGAGGCAGGAGAATCGCTTGAACCCAGGAGGCGGAGCTTGCAGTGAGCTGAGATCACACCACTGCACTCCAGCCTGGGCAACAGAGCAAGACTCCGTCTCAAAACACAAAGCAAAACAAAACAAAACAAAACAAACTCTCACAGATGTGTTCAGTTCTGACAGTTGTGCTGATAAAGAGGTATTTATACACAACATAAATGATGGAAAATTAACAAGTGAGTAGATTGTATACAAGTATCAACTGCATATATTTAGTTTATAGAGAGGGTTGAGGGGCATTTTAGGTTCACATTGAATGTGAACAAGAGTTTTCCCCTTTTGGACATGGTATGGGTCACATAGATTGGTCCTTCTCTTGTGTCTTACTCTTTTTCTTGCTCTGGCTCATTACCAGTGAATGTTGGTTTTACCGAGACTGCTGAGGTCCTTGATAAGGCCTCACCATGGTGATGCTGAAGGGCACTCATATTTTTGCTGTGTTTACTCTTCCCATCACCTTCCCTGGCAGCAACTGACCAGAGCCATTTAGGACCAGGCCAGGGGAGATGGAGAAGCCTTCTCTGTTCTCAGCTGGGGGTTGGCTGCTGATAACTTAGATTAGGACCCTTTCTTGAGAAGCCTGGGAGTGCTGACCGGCGTGGCATAGCAAAGGCCTGCTGCTGAGGCTACTAGGTGGCAATTCTGCCCTCAGCTTGGCCTCCAAGGAGCTGGGGAAGTGAGATCTGTGGTTTCCCAGGACGAGCTTTGGAGGGGTCCCAGACTCCCTCGCTTCGGCTAATCTCTTGGCTGTGGATGAATAGGCTCGTGGTCACCAGCATCCTGGTGACAGCCATCCTTTGTTGGGTGCTTACCCATGCTGGACCCTGAGCAGAGTGGGTCAGACAGAACCTATTCCTGTCCACCAGGGACTCCTAGTCCTGACCAGCTGGATGTTTCATTACACATTGGAATCTGAATTTCAGCTAGCATCTCAGGAGAATGTAACTTACCTCTTTCATCACCAAAACATTAAAAAAAATTATTTTGGCCACTTAAATGAAATATTTCTATCCAAATGGACATAAGAAAAGTATGCAGGCCTTCCAAAACAGCATGCACAGAACACGGTTTGATCATTTTTTCATTACTCAGGGTCATCATTATAAACACCAGCTACTATCCTGTGCACTAATAGACACTTCCGAGGCAAGTAGGTGATTCTGTTTTCCCGCACACCAAGTGACCCAAGACAGCCGACTTCCTGATTCTTTATTAAACAGCTTTTTATGTTTTCCTCTTCATTTTATCAGTTGCCTCTTACTTTTGCCAGAATGCCTGCCTCTTCTGTGTTCTGCATTTAGTGCATATTAACTGTATCCACATTATACCAGCAGCAAGAGGAGACAGGCTTAGAGGGAGACCTGAGAGGGTCTCTCTGGTTCGTTCTGAGGTCTTCTGGTTTCCTTCTGTATCTCAGGAGAAAGTCGGGTCCCTAGCAGCGACATTCCTGTACTCCTTGTGTTGGTGTGGCATTGTTTTGAATATATGCCCAGTTTTCCAAGCAGATTTTTTTTTTTTGAAAGAGTCTCCAGTCTGTTGCCCAGGCTGGAGTGCAGTGTTGCGATCTTGGATCACCACCTCTGGGGTTCAAGGGATTCTCGAGCCTCAGCCTCCCAAGTAGCTGGGATTGCAGGCGTGCGCCACCACGCCCAGCTAATTTTTTGTGGTATTTTTAGTAGATACGGTGTTTCACCATGTTGGCCAGGCTGGTCTCAAACTCCTGACCTCAGGTGATCTGCCTCCCTTGGCGTCCCAAAGTGCTAGAATTACAGGAGTGAGCCACTGCGCCTGGCCTCCAAGCAGATTTTAAGATCATGATAGACAGGGACCTAGCCCCACATTTGTTATTCTGGCCACACAGCAGTGCTCTGGGTGTAGCAGGGACCCTACCTAGTGTCCCCATTGAATTCATCAATGAGTCTCCTTCACAATGATACACAGAATTAAACTGAATATAGTATGTTTATGTGTGTGTATGGTATACATAGACTTGTATACAGGTCTGGGAAGAAAGAGGTTTCCATCAGGCACACACAAGAGACAGTATGATAGTAAGAGTCAAATTGAGGGTCTAATTTCAGCTCCTCCATTCATTAGTTGGGTGGTCTTAGATCACTCGGTGCCTCAGTTTTCTCATCTATAAAATGGGATAATTATAGTGGCTACCTTATTGGGTTGTGAGAATTAAATGAGATCGTGGCTGTTAAAATTGCTTAGCACGGTATCTGGCACATAATAAGCATTCGGTGATGTTAATGACAATAACTAAAAAGCTTTAACATTTGTTTCAGTGGAAGAGCGGTGGGGATGGTGTGATCTCGTGGAGGATTTTCTGTGGGTCCTTCCTGTCTGCCAAGGATTTCATCTTCCTCCTTCCCCGCTTCCACGCCTCTGGGAAGATCTTTATTTGGCCTCAGCCTTAGATGGATATTAATGCGGAAATGTTAGGGCTGGAGATTTCCACAGCCTTTGAATAATAGACATTTGGAAAATTAAATATTTCTGTCAAGTGTGCCATAAATCTTAGCTGTTTAGGAAGGTGAGAAATTAAAATTTCAAGACAGCCAGGGAGGGAGTGAGCCTGTCCAGTCCCCTGGTGTGTGGTCTCCGAGTAAGGAGGGGTGAGGCAGGGCGGAGAGGTGGGGCAGGAGCAGGCCCTGGGTTTAGGGGCAGCCAGGGGAGGGTGGGTTGCTGCGGGTCATCAGCCTGGCTGACTTTGAAATCCAGAAGGTTTTGCTGGAGCGTTTCTGTCTGGTGTTCTAGAAGATAGCTCTGCATCAAGGTGCCTGCTGCTGAGCTTTGAGCTTTCATCTCCCTTCTCGCCTTCATGCTTTCGCCTCTCTTCCTGCACGCCCACCAGCAAGGCCTCTGCTCGGGAGGAAGCAACATGGTGCTGGTGACAGGCAGCACTGTAGGTTCCTTCTGCTGCTGGAGACGTGGGGACTAGGGTGGCGTATTCGGGGACTCCCCAGAATTCCCTGTAGGCAATATCCCCGATCCAGCAAAGGCAAAAGCCATGAGAGGGTCTCATATATAGAAAGGGTGTCCCAGGCCACACCTTTGGGAGCAGCCCATGTATGCCTAGAGGTCAGGAAACAGCAAAGAGAAGGCGATGTGGGTAAGGCCTCTTTACTACCACATGATTCTGTCCTCCAGAAGAACGTGGCCACCCCCACATCTCCTCCCTCTCCTCCAAACCCCAAGATGACCCAGAGGCTCTAAGCCACCTTCAGTCTTAGCTGTTTCTTTTTCCTGCCTTCTCCTCCAGTCATGTATCGGGATCTGACTCCCAACTGCGGCACTCTACACATCCGATGATAAGACTGTGACTTGGTCAACACTTCTTTGTGGCCCACTTGAAAAGGGTGCCAAATAAAGCAAAGAATATCCAGGGTGGTACGGCCAAGGTGGTGAAGAGCCCCAGAAGGATGTCGTGTTCTTCCTGTCATCATTCATTAGCTCAACAATTAGGAAGCAGTTGTTAGAATGTGCCAGATGGGCTGACACTGAGGGAATACACACAATAAGCAGAGGGAGAATCTGCTCACTGTGGGCCAGGCACTGTGCTAAGTCCTTTAAACACACTGATTCACCTAAGCCCAACAGCCTTAAGATATTACTGTTATCCATTTTAATAAGGAAACTGTGATTCAGATAAATTATGTGACATCCCAGATGGAAGAGCTAAGAATCAAACTGACATTTGACTAACTCCAAAGCTGAGACTTTTAATCATTTGCCAATAAGGCCTTGTGAAAATGTCAACAGGGACCCAGGCCTTGCCCCTAAGAAGCTCACAGTCTAGTGAAGAAGCAAAATATATTTAGGAGGCTAACTAAGTCTTGGATGGATGGCAGGGAGCTGGGGAGGGCTTCCTGGAGGAGGTGATGCCTGAGCTGAGCCTAGAAGGATGTATAGGAACCAGTCAGAGGAAGAAGGGGAGTTAGGGTATTGTGAGGCTGGTGGGGGCTGGGGAAGAGCTTGCACACACAGAAGTGAAGACTTGTGTTTGGGTCATGGCAAGCAGGCTGGAGCCAGGGTGCAAGGGGAGAGAAGCTGGAGACGTGACAGTGATCAGGTCATGGGGGGCCTTGTATACCAGGCTAAGGGTGCCAGGAAATGGCTGGGGAGATTTATATAAAAGGGAACAGGTTGAGATCCTCTGGTGGTGGTAGAGCAGTGTTGGTGAGAAATGTGTGCAGCTTTGACTAATTTGAGAGACTTTCTAGAAGGTAGAACCCACAGGACTTAGTGATGATTGGGCATGCAGGGTATCATGTGTGGAAAAGGGAGGAGCCAGGTCGGGGGATCAGAATGGGCAGCCAGCCCTCTTATGCAGGGTCCAGCTGCCTGGTGGCAGTGGGGGACCCCATTTTGGCCTTCTGGCGGAAGTATGATGTCCACTGGGCTGTGGATGTATGTGACTGCCGAGATGTCAGTCATGCAGGCTGGCACCCTGCTGCTCCAGCTTCCAGAACAGGGAAGTGAAGCGTGTCCTTCCACTTCACCATCTCCCTGGGTAAAACCTGGGAATGAGCTCCCTTCTTTCGTCAGTTGCAGAGGAAGTGGGCTCTTTCTCTATTAGACATACTCGCAGTGTCTAGTATCAGCCTTTTTGTCCATGTGGGATAGGGATTGCTTGGCCGGTAAGCACTGTGTTTGGGTGTAGCATCTCCTAGGATACTAGCATGTGGCCACTTGGAAGGCGGCTGCCTAGCAGCCCTCAGCCTAGCTTCAGGAGAGGAACTATGGGATCCAGCTTCTCTGGGCTCCAGAGAAAAACTTCTGGGGCCTGGAAGAACCCTGTGCCCAATGACAAGCTTGTAAAAGGAGAGAAACAATCCCTATATATTTCGTCCCTGGGAAGGAAGCAGGGTGGACAGCAGCCTTAACTTTCTGGAGCAAAATGTGAACTTTTGCGAGCTGAAGGCCAAAAGCGAATTCAGCTTTTGAACTCGCTTTTTAAAAACCAACCTAGGCCAAAGGCTGGGAGAAGGCGGCAGCAGCTGGCCGTGGGTTACAGGTGGGATGGATGGGTGCTTTGCTCACGGTCCAGCTGGTCTTCCCCCAGCTACTAGACCCCAGGAACTTCTGGAGCTCCGTCCTTGGAGCCTCCTCTCAGGAAGTTAGATGTGGCACTCAGGGTGAGTAGGCTCTTGAGTTCTCCTCCACCCTTCCCCAGGGCATTCAGAAGCCTACTTCCTGAGCTACCCAGAGCTCTGGAATCTCCACCTGCTTTTTCACTTCTGTTTGCACCACTTCTGGCGCCTCCCACACCTGGGGTCGGTTGTGCCTCCAGGCCTGCTCTGAGCACAGTCACCGTCTGGGCCCCCTCCCCAGTGACACCCCAGGTCTAAACATTATCTTCCCATGGCGGAGGAGGTGTTCCTGGTGGGTCTCATGAATTTAACACAAGTTGCCAGAGAGCCTTTGAAAGGCTAGCGGGTGGGTAGGGAGGCAGCTTTTGTATTGGGGAAGTTGGGGTGGGGGAGGCAGTGTCCCGGAGGAGTGGCTGCTGGCCTGAGGAAGGGCCCGGGCGCGCAGGCGGTGGCTAGCGCTGGAGCCCCAGCCAGCTCCCTCTCCCCACGTGCGCGCTAGGCCTTGGTTACTCTGGCAACTCGCCCCGCTCAGACGGCACCAGGCAGCTGAATCCAGCCCCTTGTTACGGGGGAAAATGCTCTCATTGAAGCGCCGGAGCGCAGCTTCTGCCTTTTATTGCAAGCGGCGCCACCGGCTTCCATTTGTAAACTTATTAGTGTGCGCTCGCGGGGAGGGGGCTCGGGAATCCGGGCCCGTGCGACTGGCGCCGCATGCTAATCAGGGGCGCCCGCCCCCGCCTTGCCCGTGGCTCTCCTTTCTCGATTCCTCGACGTTTCGGGAGGAGTGGGGTCGGAGCGCAGGGCTGGAAAGGGTCTTAGGACCCACGAAGGAGAAGGGTGCCTCCCAGAGAGGACCCCACCCCCTCCGAGGTCCGGGCAGCTCCCAGTCTCTCCCTGGGGTGCCATAGCCCTCCCTCGACCCGGCTTCCCGCAGCCGCAGTCGTTCGAGGCTGGAGGTGGCAGGGCCTCGGTGCCGACGCCGCGAGGGCAGCGCCCGCGGCGGGA
Organism: Trachypithecus francoisi; assembly: GCF_009764315.1. Lineage (NCBI taxonomy): Eukaryota > Metazoa > Chordata > Mammalia > Primates > Cercopithecidae > Trachypithecus > Trachypithecus francoisi. Next base: position 108,915,717 of record NW_022681473.1, read on the forward strand.
ATGCTAATGCGCCCTAAAGGGCACGGCTGCCGCCGCAGCAGGTAATTAGCTGGACCGCAGCGGAGCGCGCGGAGGTGGCTGCTGGTTGCAAGGACGGCGCCCAGCTCCCGCCTCGCCCCTCGAGGCTCCCGCGTGGGCCGGCGGGCAGCGCGTGGGCCACCGGAAGCGGGCTGATTGGACCCGGCTCAGGACTTCGCACAAGGGCAGCTCTTTGTTTACAGCTCCTCTCCCAGCTCCCCGCTTGCCTTTCGCCCACCGCCTCCCTTTTCCGGCGATCTGCTCCGCCGGCTGTGGCGGGGGGTGTCCTGTGTAGCCGCCCACCTCCCGTCCCGGCCTCGTGCTCCCGCTGGGGACTGTTTGCGGTGAGTCTGTCGCACGCACGTCAGGGCCGAGGCAGTGATGCCGGGCAGCGTGGGAGGACGGGCTGCGGAGCCCACGTCATCCTGCCCGTGGGGAGCGCTGTGCCTGCTCTCCTGCCAGCGCGCCCAGCTGCCCTGGCCGCCGCCACGCGGGACTGCCTGTCATGTCGCCACCGGCTGCTGACCTCATTAGGCCTCATATCATGGAGGAGCCGGCGGTTAAAGGACTCTAAGAACCAGAGCTAAGTGGCTGCAAAGATATTGACAGCCTCCCTAGAAACCCACTTTCCAATGAGCTGCTGCATTCCCTCCTCCTTTAATTAGCAGGAAGGCGCTGGACAAGTTGTTACAACTGCAGGGAAAACGATAAAAGATGGCTTTGTATTAGTGTGGTAAATTTTATTAAACCGGGAGAAAGGGTAACTGAAACATGACAGCCGTGTGTGTAGTGCCTCCTGAATTTGTAATAACCCAATCTTGTTCTGAATCATCCCTGCGTTGGCTAAAGGAATATAAAGCGTTTTACAGATCCAATATTGTACGCGGTACAACAGAACACAGCCGAATGGGGAAGGACAGGTAGGAGAAGGGGGCCACCAGCGCTGGGCAGCGCTCACAGTTAATGAGACCGGAGTAGAAATACAGGGTCTGTCTGCAGGCTCTGTCTCACTAATTACTCCTGCCCCCTGGCTCTTTTCTACATCTCAGTCCTTCCACTTATAATTCAGAGGTAATACCTAGCCACATGAAAAAACTTAGCTAATACCACGTTAGTTGCCAGGGAATGGACAAAACCGTCTTTTCCTATATAGAGTGAAAAGCAAGACAGGAAATCTAGGAGAAAGACTTGAGACACACGTGGTTATTCTGGGCTTGGGGTGCGACTTTGGTGTTAGGCTGGAAAGATGATGCTGTTTCCTACCCCTTGAGCCATGTTGAAAGTAGGCGTCATTATTTCTAGGATAAAAATCTGAGCCAGGCCCACAGCAGTTAAGTTTTACGTCCAAGATATAGTAAATGGCAGCCTGGATTTGTACTTTGCACTTTAAAGCCTATTCTTTGTCTATTACCCTAGGCCTCAGATTTTATTTGACAAATGAAAAGGCAAAAAATTCTTCATTTGTTGAAGCCGTTTAGTGAGCAATTGTGGCTCTTGAGCTGTAAGGGATTTCCAGAGATCTTCTGATCTAGGCAAGATATTCTTTATTCTGCTTTTCAGAGGAAGTCATTGGAGTCCAGAGACATTAGGCATCCGGTCCAGGGTCATCCAGCCAGGAAGTGACTGAGAAAGGAGGCCAGACTTCAAATTCCTTCTGACTGAGTAAGGTCTCAGGTGTCAGATAAGCCCATGCTGGTGTTAAAGCAGACTATTTAAGGTGATTGCCAGCTAATCTGTGGACTAAATTGAGCCAACATGTGATGTGGTTTGAACCTTCCAGATTTGGAATAAAGAAGGTGCTTAGCATATGTGGCACATACTGTTCCAACAACTTGTAAACCCTTTTTCGTCTTGAGGTTCAGTTTTCTGACTAGGTAGGACAATAAAGTGGCTTCATGACTGGTGAGCAATTAATGGGTTGACATCAACTAAGAAGGAGATTCTAGGGACATATCACAAGATTTTTTTCTTGTTTTTACCTCGACTTTTTTTTTTTTTTTTTGAGATGGAGTCTCACTCTGTTGCCAGGCTGGAGTGCAGTGGCGCCATCTCAGCTCACTGCAATTTCCACCTCCCGGGTTCAAGCGATTCCCCTGCCCCAGCCTCCCGAGTAGCTGGGACTACAGGTATGTGCCATCATGCCCAGCTAATTTTTGTTTTTTTTGTATTCTAGTAGAGATGGGGTTTCACCATCTTGGCCAGAATGGTCTTGATCTCCTAATCTCCTGACCTCGTGCTCTGCCCACCTCGGCCTCCCAGTTTTTTTTTTTTTTGCCCCCTTGCTGTGGGGGCAATTTTTCCCCCTCCCAACACAGGGTCTTGCTGTGTTGGCCAAGCTGGAGTGTAGTTGCTATTCACAGGTGTGGTTGTGCTGTGCTGCTGCCTTGAACTGCTGGGCTCAAGTGATCCTCCTGCCTCAGTCTCCTCAGTAGCTGGGACCCCAGGCCATGCCATCACACCCAGCTTGTTTTTTGTTATTTTTTTAGAGATGCAATCTTGCTTTGTTGTTCCCCAGGCTGGAGTACAGTGGTGTGATCATGGCTCACTGCAGCCTTGACCTTCCAGGCTCGAGCGATCCTCTCACCTCAGCCTCCCAAGTAGCTGGGGCACACCCAGCTAATTTTAATTTTTTGGTAGAAATGGGATCACTCTTTGTTGCCCAGGTTGGTCTTGAACTCCTAGGCTCAAGCAGTCCTCCCACGTCGGCCTCTCAAAGTGCTGGGCCTCCAGTCACTCTTTGGAGATGTGAAGGTTGACATTTAAGTCTCACTTCTCCTCTCATGCAATCCTTCTTGCCAAAGATGGAGTTAGACCCTCAGAGGGGTTCCCTCCCCACCCAGCAGTAATTAACATGTCCCTTTTCCAAGCATGGAGAGGAAATGAGCAAAGCCCTTCTGTTAAAAAAAGAAGACAAAAATATGTAATACAACCCCAGGCTCCAGTTTGGGTTTGCAAAGTGGAAAACAAAACAGAACCATTTTCCAGGTACTTTTATGTTATTGCCTATCTAATGTGCCCCAAAATATTTTTCAAGTGATTCATCTACAATCCAATAAGAACAACGGCTGTTGCCATTTGGATGAAAGGAACCGAGGAGCATTAATGAGCGATTTGATTTTATGAAGGGGAAGTGGCACAGGTGTTTAGAGCCATGTGCTTGAGGCACCGAGGTCTATGCCCGGGGCATCTGCAGCTCCAGGCAGGGCAACTGGCAGTGCTGCAAGCTGGATAATAGACCTACCAGGCACGCCCCGCCCCATGGTTAATATGGGAAAGGGCTGCTCGCAGTGGAGGCTTTGAACTTCAGTGCATTGGTCCCCACCACTCAAGGATCTCTGTAAGGTCTGCTGATTTAGAAAATTGCTGTTACCAATGATGATAATATTAATAATTCACATTCATAAGGTACTTTCTAGTTTATAAAGCTGCCTTCCATCCATTATCTAACTTGATCCTGATAACCACTCTTGGACTGGAGCAGATACTGTCATCCCCATTTTACAGGTCAGAAAACTAAGGCTTCAAGATGTTTACTGCTTTGTCCAAAATCAAGAAGCTCCCCTTCTCTCATGCCCCCATTTCTGTATATGGGTATTCCCTTGTGAACGTCAGGGATTTTTGTTGTTGTTGAGTTATAATTTGAGAGAGGGAAGAGTAGCTTCCCTAAAGAGTAGTGATGCATAGAGTCAGTTTGGGGATAACAGTAGGGTCATTAGCCAGGGAACAGGAGCGGCAAGAGAGACTCCACAGTGGCAGAGGAGAAACTCTGGGCTCTGCTCTTGCGAATACAGACTTGGAGGAGGCTGGGTGTAGGGAACAGTGGTGGCCCCTATGTGATTGGTGGGGAGCTAGGTGGGGTGAACTGGGAACCTGAGGGAGGGTCTCATCTCTCATATTCCCAAAGGCCACATATCCTAAATGCGTATGCCTCTTGTTCCTTTCCCATTTGTATTTCCAGGCTGTTCGAAAGTCTTATTTAATCATTCTAGTCTCATTAGTTGTGCTTCTTGGGATTAAGACCAGGACCCATTTCCATAGCAAAGGAGTTACATAGAACTCTCCATAGCAGAGTTACATGAAAATGGTGTTGGCTGCCCTGGGAGCCCATCCTGTTGGTGGCAACAGTGAAAAGTGAGAGACCGCCAGGGCAAGATGAAGCTTAGGTGACAGGGATCAAGGTTGAAAAGGCTGCAGCTTTTCTCATGTGGGGAACCTCGCTCTACTGCCAACCACAGAGGATCGGGGTTGGGGATTTTAAAAAGCTCTTGTGATAATTACTCCTAGTTTGTAAGTCAAATCGTATTTTAAAAGGCTTATAACAATATTCACTATTTCTCTGTCCCAATCTTCCTGTCCCCCAGCCTCCCTTTTTTGAAATAATGGCTTTCAACTGTTTAGCTGCTTTTCTCTGAGATTTCCATCTCTAGTTGTAAATATGTGTGCATTGCTATATTTTAATGTATTGATTGTATACATCATTAGTTAACTTTCTGTTTTTGCTTTTTGAGAGGGTGGCTCACTCTGTCACCCAGGCTGGAGTGCAGTGGCACAATCACGGTTCACTGTAGGCTCAAACTCCTGGGCTCAAGGGATCACCACGCCTCAGCCTCCCAAGTAGCTGGGACTACAGGTGCACCATCACACCTGGCTATTTTTTAGTTATTACTTGTAGAGACAAGTCTTGCTATGTTGCCCAGGCCGGTCTCGAACTCCTGGGCTCAAGTGATCCTACCACCTTGGCCTGCCAAAGTGCTAGGATTACAGGTATGAGGAATGCCCAGTCAATTTTCTATTTATGGTCATGAGGATTTAGTTTCTTATACTACCATCCCGTCTGACACTTACCTTCACCCATATGTAGTATTTAAACTTTAGTTAAATGAATATTCAGAATTTACATTATATCTATGTGAATATTATTTACAATTATTGTGTAACAGTTGTTTCCTTACCTCTCATTTTGTTCTGAAGTTGGTAACTGCCTTGTTTTATCATTTGCTTAGTTTTCTTTGGACTCCCCAACAGCCTCTCAGAATGATTTTCTGCAAGGTCACTCTCTCCAGGTGATCAGTCAGCCCCTGTGTCTTGGAGCCTTCACTCCTGGACACTTCTGTTCTTATGTATGGACTGCTTGCCTTCTAGGCCTGGTGCCTGGCTGCTTTCCTGGGACTTCCTTCTTCCCCCCTCCTCCCTGGACTCCTTTTGCGTTTCCCTGATGTATATTCCCTGTTTCTGAGACCTTGCATCTTCTTCTTTCTTGGTTTACTCCATTGTTTTGATGGAGCATGCTCTCCACGAGTTTTCTCAGATTGAAAAGCTGTGCAGCAGCTGAGGACGTGGTGATGACTGTCCTCTGCGTGCCGCTGCACACCCTGCACTCTGGCTGGTTGCCTTCCACACCTGTGCACAGCGGTCTGTTTTTTTCCCTGGACTGGATCTCCTGTTTTCGGTAGCCCACATGTTCCTTTCGCTTAGATTAGTCCCTTATGTTGCTGGAAGATTTTGATTTTTTAGGAAAGCTGATTGGTGGCAGGACCCTCCTGCATGCCACACTAGTAAGTGGCAGAATTGTGACTCAAACCCAGGTCTGCTGGTTTACCTCAGGTGTTCCTCCTCCCTCAAGCTATGATTCTAACTCCTCCTCCAGTGGGGGCCCAGGAGCCGCACCCTCCCCTGGCTCTCACCACCCCTCATCCACCTGGCCTGGCGCACCCCCCTCGTGTCCCCTCTTCATCCTCTCTTGCCAGCCCCCATTGTGGATGTCTGTCTCTCTGACAGCCAGCACCTTTGCCTAGGCTGTGTCTAGGACCTGGGTTGCCAGGACAGAAGCCCCAGGTCTCTGAGGAGACCTGGGTTCTTTAAACTTCCCCGGGTGAACGACCTACTTGGCGGTGGGGAACATGTTGGGGAACATGAGGACTGAGGCCATCACTGTGGCACAGCCCTGCTCATGGTCTTTTGATTGGCAGGAAGTCACCAGAGGCATCCTGTCTATGTCAGCTGGAGCTGCTGTAACAGATCATTCTACCGTAGACTGGGTAGCTTAAACATGGATTTCTCACCATTCTGGAGGCAGAGAAGTCCACGATCAAGGTGCTGGCGGATCCAGGGTCTGAAGAAGGCCCCCTTCCTGGATTGCAGATGGCAGTCTTCCTGTCGTTTTCTCACATGGCGGAGAGCAGAGAGAGCAAGAGCAAGTTCTGTGTCTCTTCTTTGAAGGGGCACGAGTCTCCTTCGTGAGGGCTCCACCCTCCTGACCTAATCACATCCCAAAGCCTCCATCCCTTAATACTTCAACACCAGAATTTTGAGGGGGTGACACAAACGTTCAGTCCATAACACATCCCCACTACAACATGCCTGATAGCCCTTGTCCAGAAAAATTTCCATCTAGATCAGGCAGGTCAGGGAGTAGAGCTCTGGGGAGAAGATCAGGTGGGAACTCACCTGAAGTCCCTTACAACTTGGAACATGTGAGCGTGTCGAGGTGGGAAGTGGAAAGAGGGCGCGCCTGTCTACTTCGTAGGCTATCTTTGAGAGGATTTGCCTGGCCTGCTTTAAGGAGGCTGCCTCCTCTTGTCTGGGCTCTTTTTCTCCCTCCCGTCTTTACAATCATCACCTCCTAAAGCATTGCCTTTCTTGGGAAGTTTTCCAGGCAGAGTGGGAGCAAAATGGCAATTCATGCCAGAAGTCATACATAAATAAAATCCACAGATAATTCCCAAGCCCTGCTTTAGCCATTAGCTTCAATCTTGCTTACCCACTAAACCCTCTCCCAGAACTGCTGAAGGGAACAGCACTGATGGATTTGTATCTTTCCCCTTTTCATTTCCGCTGTTCCCTTCTTCTGATTGAGGAACAAATTAGTAATGAAATGACCCAACTAAGGCCATTAAATATTGTGCAAGAAGATTGGAAAGCCAGAGGCGTTGGTAATCTCTAAATTAGACCATTGGGCCCAAAGCCGTTGAGAGGTAACCATAGTCCATTCACCCATTCGTTCATTCATTCATTCATTCATTCAGTAGTCTTTTATTGGTCTAATACAGTTCTAGGCCCTGGTGTTACGAAATCAGTGTCTTTTAATTTGAAATTTTTAGAATGTATTTAAAGCAAAGTGTTCTCTTGTGGATTGTAGTTACCTTGAGGCCATGAGCCAGGCTGGTTTTGCCAGCTTGGTGTGGTGTCCTGGGTATTTCACTGCTTGGGTTGAAGGACAAGTGGTCTGCTGAGAGTGAGTCCCATAAATGTTTGTTGTTGATGATGGTGGTGTTTGATCAATAAAGTTAATGCTGCCATTGTCATCAGGGTATAAATCTTTAGTCGTCTGTGTGAGAATTTCTCCTTGAACGTGATGCTAAAGATGTTTAATCAGACTCTTCACAGCTTCCAAGAGCTGGGCCATGATGAAAAAGACCTTGGCACGCGGCTGTTGAGGGGAAGCTGTGTCCATAACGAGGAGTCAGTCGATTAGTCATGGCCCCGTATACCCACTCCCAACCTGCGACCATCCCCACCACTGCTGCAGACACTTGGCCTCAGCTGTCCTTTGCTCTGGCTTGTGGGTCCTTGGAGGTCCAGCTCAAATTCATCTCACTGGGTGGGAGAAAGAGGTACACAGGGGATGGAGAGACAGAGTTGGAGCATTTGGGACTCAGAACAGTCACTGAGCAGGTAGACAAGGGCTGGCAAGACACATGGGGAAAACTAGGACCAGAGAGAGCAGTGGGGTGTGGCCTGGACTGGGAATCAGCAGGTGCTGGTCCTGGCTTCCATAGACAGTGTGTGGATGGGCCTGACTCAAGAGCCAATTGGGCACAGAGCTCCAGGATTTGGGGCTCAGGGACCCTCTCCCAGCCCTTCTGGAGGTGGCCTGGACTTACAGCCAACCCAGGCTCTCCTTGGGTCCTTCCACATCCCAGAGGCCCACACAGAGCTTGGCTGCAGCAAGGCTGATGGCAGGGCCTTCAGGCTCCTGCTGATTCATCTGGCTGACTCCAGGCTCGGGATTGTGACCCCAGGAGGGCCTTAGAGTCCTGAGAGCATCTCCTGACCAATCAATCCTCTCCCCTGAGACCGACACCAGTGACTCAGATAGAGTGCACACTATGGAAGGTAGTATTTGTTGTGTGTCTCCCTCCAGCCTTATCCATGAGCTTCTTAAGAGCAAGTCACACACTTTCTCCCACGTTCCAGGTGCGTGGTGGGGCTCTGTCATGCTGGTTGAGTTGAGCAGTGGTTGTGCTGTGTGATTATGCTGAATGTATGGGGGACTGTGCCAGAAGCAGCCATCCACGATCACATCACTGGGCTGGATGGTCCTCCTTGGTTTTAGATCTTCTCCCAAAGAGGGAATGGTGGAGGGATGATCGTAACAATAATAGCCAAAATAGCAAACAAGTCGCAGTACCAGGGGCTGTGGTGACACCTTATGTATATGGTCTCTTTAATTTTCCCAACAGTCCTATGAGATGGGCACCATTACTTCCTTTTTACACACGAGGACATGGAAGCACCTGGCTCACTCTCCTTCATTCTTCAGGCCTCCATTTGAATGTCTTCTCCTTTGGGAAGGCAAACATCCCCTACCTCCCTAACACTGCATTTTTGATACTTCCTGGCTTTTGATGATTTGTGTCTCTTCCCTGCTCTGTAAGGGCGGGGGCTACACCTGTCTTGCTCACTATTGAACCCATGGTGCCAGGCACTTAGGTGGTATGGAGTAGATGCTCAATAAATGTGTTCGAATGAAGGAATGAACCAATTCTTAGAGCATCACTTGGTGTCTACAGAAACACTCCATCAGTCTGTGGGGAGGGGAGGCACTTTCCTCTGTGTCTCCCTGCAGTGCCCACCAGGCCGAGAGGTGTCCCAGAACCAGGTATTTCTTTAATAAGCATTCATTTAGCGCCTACTGTGTGCCTGAGTCTACACTGAGTGACAGGAAAGGGAGCCCTGACCTCAAGGAATGTCTAACATTGAGGACATGGGATCTAGAGACTGTGTCTTCTGCAAAGGACTCCCTTCACTCGAATTTCTCCTAAAGCTGGGTCATGCGTTGAGAATGCATCCTGCGCAGCCTTCTAAGAGTTCTGAGAAGAGAAGAATGGGCTCCCTGCTCAGCAGGCTTCTCAGCTCCAGAGGACCCCGTTGTGGCCACCATGCCTGAGGTAGACCAGTGGAGGTGATTCGGTTCTGCACGTTCATGCTGGGATCCTTTGCACCCTCCCTTTGAGGACATGAGCATTTTGGCAAATTCTGAAGAGCACACGTTTTCCGCTTAGCTCAGTCTGTGACGGACTAACGGTACCTTGGTGCTACTATCTTTCCATTTATCATCTCAGGCCTCCCTGCCTCTCCCTGCCCAGCCTTTTACCTAATTTAATTTTAACACCTTATTCAGTGACTTCTCACGGAACTTGTCTGCATCGTTTTACGTTTCTTCCCTCTGGCTCACGGGTCCTCTCGCCATCTATCTTCCAGGCTTCCTCCACCCCTCAGAACATTTTGCAAGAAATACAAAGAGCTTTCTTTCCACTGTGCATCTAGGCAGGTGCTGGCCACCGCTGAATGGGGTGTGCTCCTGAGAGTGTGGGTATGGGTTTGGGGTGTGTGTGTGGATTTGGGGCATGTGCCTCCCACACCTACCCGGGCACAAGTGTAGACCTGTTTCCTGCTCTTGCTCCATTCTCTCTCCAGAAACCACAGGTCACTCTGACTTCCTGCTGGGCATCCCTACAGATGTTGGTGGCCCCCTCCTGCCTTCCCCTTGTGCTTATTAACCAAGCAGCAAAAAGCCCCCTGGTGTTGGGGAGGGACCCCAAGGAGCGCTTGAGGATGATCCAAGGCCAGGCATGGTAGCATGTGCCTGTAATCCCAGTGCTTTGGGACACTGAGGCAGGAGGATCACTTGAGCTCAGGAGTGCGAGGCTGCAGTGAGTTATGATCATACCACTAAATTCCTAGGCAACAGAGCAAGATCCTGTCTCTGAAAAAAAAAAAAAAATGCCATCCAGACGGCATCCTGCTGCATGCAGCTGGAAGCTGCAGCCCCTTTTATTTTCTGGGAGGCAACCATAGGAAAACAAAGTGTGAGTGGCCATAATTTACTGGGCTCCTGGGTAAATTTGTATTTCATTCTGATTATTGAATGTGTCACCTAATTGCAGCTATAAAAAGGAATAGTCCATCTTCCCCATGAAAGCCCGTTGCTGGCTGATTGTTGTTTAATTAGTTGATTCCAGTGGTCGAGGGGTGAGTTTGGAATTACAATTACAACTCCTATTATTTCAGGGAGATTGCTGAATTAATTAGTAGGACAATAGGATTCCTCATAGTTGACATCTTAAGAATCCACAATGATAACTTTAAAAATGGTTGCAAACATGAAAGTAGGTGATAGATTTGTCTGCTCTGCCAGGTGAGGCTAGACTTCAGGAAGACCACCCATTTCTGTTCACCTCCTGGGCTTGGAGAAGAGTACAGCTGCTCTTGACTGGTGGGACCTTTGCTGGCTAGGGGTGATGAGAGAAGCAGAGAGGGATCCACACACCTGCGCTTAGCCTTCTATGACCTGGGCAGGTGGAGGCCAGAGGTAAGGTGGGACGAGAGAGAATAAAGACAGGAAGGAAATGGCTCAGCCAAGAATGTATGGGGTTTAATGCAATGTCGATGAAGAGCTCTGCTTACAGCTCTGATGGTCGTGGGCAGCCACCCTAGACAGGGGCAGGTGGCAGTGCCCTCAGAGAGGGCCCAAGACGACGTAACAAGGCCTCAGTCATGCTAGGAGCTCTGGGAGCTGGATGGGTCACCATAGTGGAGCCTGTGTTCCCAAGGCCTCTATGACCAGCAGCCTGTGCTGGGCCCGGGACATAGCTGGCTGTTGTTTGGTTCTGGGTGACCGCCAGCCTTCTGGTCAACGTCTTGCCTTAGCTTCTGCCCAAGTTGGGGTGGGGAGCTGGAAGGACTCAGCTCCCTGTTCTCCTAAACTTGCCTTCTCCTTCACTTTCTTGTCGTCTTTCCCCTCTCCCCGGGAGTCACCAGAAGCATCTTCTCCTCTGGATATAAAAGAGAAATATTGCACTTTAGCTGGCTTTAGCAAGAGAGGTGATAATGAGAACATAAGAGAAACTGTTTATCCAGGTGGTTAATAGTTGAATAATCCTGAAGGTCATATGGCATGTTTCTTTCAAGGAAAGATTCTATCCTCACCTCAGTGCACGTGTGGAGAGGTGGGGCAGGCATGATGCCGTCCTAGACTTGCCTCCTGTGGAGCTGCTGTGGTCTAGAGACATATGTGGAGCCTGGGGTGGAGGAGAGCCAGCTGGATTTCTGAGGGGGTGAGTGGACTGTGGCCTGAGAGGGGTGTGTGGAGGGCAGAAGTCCTATGGGAAGAGTGAGATGATGGAGATCTCTTGGGTTAGAAGGGGCTGCTTCTGGTTCTGAAGGCAGTTGCCCAATAAAAGATGGATGGGAGCCCATTCCAGACACCTCGGGGGGTTCATCTTTTCCTTTTCTCCATCAGCCTCTTACCCTGATCTTCCAGGGCTAGGTGTCCTCCAGGGACCAAAGGGGCTGGGGAGTTTCTTGGAAGGCAGATCATTAAGATTTAATGGGACATTTCATGCCAGGCAGAGGGATTGTAAAATGCAGCTAATTTAGAGAGCCAGGGGATCACAGAGTCATTTTGCCTGTCGTTGGGAAAGGCCAGACATGAAATTATGCCAGTCCCTGCCCTCCCATCTTTAGTCCTCCCCAGCTACACCACTGGGCAGCTGCTGAGCTGCCAGAGTATCAGGGGACAGAGCCCCTCCCTGCTGGTGGCAAGGGCGGGTGGGTGTTTAGCTGGCTGAGGGCTTAGTGAGGAGGGTGGTGTTGGAGCAGGGTCTATGCAGCCACAAGCCCTTATGCAGTGCTTGGATGTCTCAGCTCAGCCCCAGGACCATAGCCGCAGCCAAGACTTCCTTTCCTCCATCCCCTGTAGTGGCTTCTCAGAGCCTTGGTCTGGCAGGGTCCTTTCCTTTCTGTAGAGTGAGTTGGACAGTTGAAGGAAGTGAGTTGGAAAAGGGGTAGTGGCAATTGTGTATGTGTGTGCATGTGTGTGCATGCATGAGACAGAGACATAGAGATGAACAGAGAGACAAAGACAGGGAGATGAGGCAGCAACAGGGAGAAGGAGAGAAACAAGACCAGAGGGCAGGGAAGTAGAAGGGCACCTGTTGCCTTCTCTAGGGCTGGGCCGTTTGGTTGAAGTTGATCTCAACTGTGTGTCTTTACCCACAGGTGACAGGAAATGAGAACATGGAGGGATAGCTGTGGGCACAGCCCAGGAAGAGGAAAGGGGAGGTGAGAAGTTCCGATAGCAGTGGGATCCTCTGGGGCCCTTGGGCTGAGATGCTGATTCCGTACTGCCCAAGAAGCTGGAGTTTAGAGCTGCCCCTAAATGTGCAAGGGAAATAGCCATAGACGTGGACACCAAGAGGTTCTGCCACACACAACGTGCATGACCTCTGTGCGGTCCCATAAAAACGAGGATACCGTTGCCAACCTTACAGGCAACACAGCTGAAGCTTCTGGGACATACAGGCATCCAGTAAGTCTGTGTTCCACCTTGCCTTCCTTCCGTAGCGGGGCATACACTCAGTACAACTTGGTGGAATTGGATTCCGAATCCCAACAGCCACTCAGCCTCTGCCCCTCGGCCTTGGGAGCTGGAGTCAGGCAGAGCTGAGGGTTGGGCCCAGCTGGCCAGTGGTCTCCCATCCGGGCCAATGCCCCGCCTGGCCCCTGGTTTCTGGTATCGCCCTGCTATGTCATCCCGCTTCCTCACTTGGCTCATCTCCACATATACTCAGAGAGGGAGGTAGGGAGGGTTGCAACTGTCCCCAGCCCCATGGGTGACTGGGTTTGAGCCCCGACTCTGCTGCTAACCAGCTGTCAGAAGTTGTGGGTTAAGTAGTGGGGGTGAGGCGGGAGTTCCTGCAGACAGGGCCGTGCTTCTGCCACGTGGAAGCGATACCCTATCCCTCTGTGAGTGCCCAGGAAGGCTCGGAGGCATGCTCCTACCTGAAGATGACAGCCCAGCTCAAGTGGTGTTTTTTGAGCGTGCACTGTATGCCAGGCCCTGTCCCAGCACTGAGGATCCAGCTGTGAACAAGGCTGCATGATGGTGGAGTGGGGACAGCCAGCTGTAAACAAGGATGATCGGGAAGTGACAGCACACGACAAAATAACCCTCCCCCCTTTTTTTAGATGGATGAGGCATGGGGGTGCAGAGTGATGGGGGTGCGGAGTGATGGGGGCGGGTGCTTTGTAGGGTGAACTGAGGAGGTCACACTTATGTCAGCCCCTTTCAGAAAGAGCCAACCACAGAGTTCAGGGCAGAGCCTTCCAGGCAAGGGGAACAAGGCGGTAGCAAGGTGGGGACAGGCTGAGTGTCTTCGAGAGAATGGACAGATGGCCAGGGTAGACACCGGGGTGTGGAATGAGAGGAGGTCAGAGAGCCATGCTGGCCTTGTGCGCCAGGGAAGGAATTTGGATTTTATTCTAAAATAAGATGACTTTGGAGGAGTTTAAGCAGGGGAGTGACAGTCTGATTTATATTTGAAAAAGTTATTTTGACAGCTTATAAAGGATAAATCATAGGCGAGGAAGAGTTAAGCCATGAGTAGCTGTAGGCTGGGTGAGAACTGACAGAGGCTTGGACATAGTATGGCCTTGGAGGCAACAGACATGTGTGGGTAGGTCCCGATCTGTATAGTTTCAGGTTTTTATTAAGTTTTTACGCACAGTAAAATTCCCCATTTAGCATAAAGTTCCATGACTTTTGACAAAGTCCTGAGTTGTGTAACCACCACCACAATCAAGATATGGAACATCTCCGTCACCCCCCAAATTCCCCCGCACCCCCGGCAGTCACCCTCCCTCCCCACCTCCCACCCTTGGCAACTGCTGATCGTGTTCAGAATGTCATATAAATAGAATCACATAGTATATAGCTCTCTGAGTCTGGCTTCTTTCACTTGGCATAATGTGTTTGAGATTTATCCATGTTGCTGCATATGTGAGTAGTTCATTCCTTTTTATTGCTGGATAGTATTCCATTGTGCGGAAATGCCAGTTTGTTTATTCATTTACCCGTTGAAGGACGTTTGGATTGTTTTCAGTTCTTGACAATTTCAAGTAAGGCTGCTGTACACATTTGAGTACAAGGGTTTTTTTTTTTTTTCCTTTCTTTTCTTTCTTTCTTTCTTTATTTTTTTGAGACAGAGTCTAACTCTGTTGCCCAGGCTGGAATGCAGTGGCGTGATCTTGGCTCACTGCAACCTCCACCTCCTGGGTTCAAGCGATTCTTCTGCTTTAGCCTCATAACTAGCTGGGATTACAGGCGCACACCACCATGCCCAGCTACTTTTTGTACTTTTAGTAGAAACAGGTTCCTCCATGTTGGCCAGGCCAGTCTCAAACTTCTGACCTCAGTGATCTGTTCTTACCAAAGTGCTGGGATGACGGGTGTGAGCCACTGTGCCTGGCCTCTTCTTTTTTTTAGAGACAGGGTTTTGCTCTGTCATCCAGACTGTAGTGCAGTGGTACGGTCATAGCTCCCTGCAACCTCTACCTCCTAGGGTGTAGTGATCCTACTGCCTCAGCCTCCCCAGTAGCTGGGACTACAGGCGTGAGCGACTGCACTCGGTTTTGAATGCAGGCTTTGATGTGAACGTAAGTTTTCTTTCTCTAGGGTAAATACTTAGATGTGGGATCTCTGGATTCTATGGTAAGTGTATGTTTAACTTCCTAAGAAGCTGCCCACCTGATCTCTGTGGTGGCTTCCTATCACCAATGCATGAGAATTCCAGTTGCTCTGCATCCTCACGAGTATTGTCCTTAAAACAAATCTTACAAATTTTGTTTCTCCATTTTATGAGGTATATGGTTGTATCACGTGGTAGTTTTAATTTGCATTTCCCTAGCAACTTAAGATGTGTCTTTTCATCTGTCTATTTGCCAACCCTATATCTTTTTTTGGTGAAATATCTTTCAGTCTTTCGTACATTTTTATATTGGTTGTTATTACTGCATTTTGAGAGTTCTTTATATATTCCAGATACAAGTCCTTTATCAGATGTGAGGTTTGCAAATAGTTTCTCCCAGTCTGTGGCTCGTCTTTTCATTCTCTCTTCTTTAAATTACAAGACTAAGTATACTTATGAAAATAGAACAAGGATTAAAACATACGTAATTCCTTGATCACAGACACTTCCTTTATTGTTGTTTAGAGAACGGTTTCAGAAGACAGCCTCTTTGAGATTCTTATTTTGATGGTCCAGATTTTGTAGTTTCTTGTTTTTAATTGTAGTAAAATACACATAAAATTTCTTATCTTAACCATTTTAAGTGTACAGTTCAGCAGTGTTAAGTACCATCACATTGTTGTGCAATCAGTCTCCAGAGCTCTTTCAATCTTGCAAAACTGAAACTCTGTACCCCTTAAATAACAACTCCTCATTCCCTCTTCCCCTCAATTCCTAGAGAACACCATTCTGTCTGTCTCCGTGAATTTGACTACTCTAGATGCCTCATGTAAGTGGACTCATATAGCATTTACCTTTTTGTGACTGGCTTATTTCAGTTATAATGTCCTCAGGGTCCATTCATGTTGTAACATGTGTCAGAATTTCCTTCCTTTTTTTTCTGAATAGTTCATCATGTACGGTTTTATTTCAGTGAATGGAAGATTTTTCTTTCCTTTCTTTTTTTTGAGACGAAGTCTCCCTCTGTCCCCCAGGCTGGAGTGCAGTGGTGAGATCTTGGTTCACTGCAAGCTCCACCTCCCGGGTTCAGGCCATTCTCCTGCCTCAGCCTCCCCAGTAGCTGGGACTGCAGGCACCTGCCACCACGCCCGGCTAATTTTTTTATATTTTTAGTAGAGACGCCGTTTCACCGTGTTAGTCAGGATGGTCTCAGGAGATCGATGCCTCGATCATGATCTGCCTGCCTCGGCCTCCCAAAGTGCTGGGATTACAGGCATGAGCTACCGCACCCGGCCTGAATGGAAGATTTTAAACACTAAGAATAGTTTGTAGGCAGACTTGAGAAAAACCTAGTAGAAGTTTCTTATACCATGAGCATCTATAGGGCCATCCAGACACCCAGGCCTGAAAAGTAATAGCAGTCTTTCTTTTCTTCTTAAATACTATGTGTATGTATACATATACATATACATTATACATATGTGTATATGTGGATATATATAAAACTTGTATTTTAGGTTTAGGGGTACATGTGTAGGTTTGTTATATAGGTAAATTGAATGTCATGGGGGTTTGGTGATCAGACTATTTCATCACCGAGGTAATGAGCATAGTGCTTGATAGGTAGCTTTTCAGTCTTCTCCCTCCTCCCACCCCCCACCCTCAAGTAGGCTTTGCTGTCTGTTGTTCCCTCCTTTGTGTCCATGTGTATTCAGCATTTATTAGGTTGGTGCAAAAGTAATTGCAGTTTTTGCCACTAGTAGTGTATTAGCACCCACTTATTAGTGAGAACATGCAGTGTTTGGTTTTCTGTTCCTGCATTAGTTTGCTTAGAATAATGGCCTCCAGCTCCATCCATGTTGCTGCAAAGGACATTATCTTGTTCTTTTTTTATGGCTGCATAGTATTCCATGGTGTATATGTACCACATTTTCTTTATCCAGTCTACCATTGATGGGCATTTAGGTTGATTCCATGTCTGCTATTGTGAATAGTGCTGCAGTGAACATATGCATGCATGTATGTGTCTTTATGGTAGAAAAAGTTTTATTTCTTTGGGTATATACCCAGTAATGGAATTGCTGGGTCAAATGTTACTTCTGAGTTCCTGGAGAAATTGCCACACTGGTTTCCACAATAGCTGAATTAATTTACATTCCCACCAGCAGTGTATACGTGTTCCCTTTTCTCTGCATCCTCAGCAGCATCTGTTATTTTTTTACTTTTTAACGGCCATCCAGACTGGTGTGAGATGATATCGCCTTGCCGTTTTGATTTGCATTTCTCTAATGATTGGTGATGTTGAACATTTTTCATGCTTGTTGGCCATGTATATGTCTTCTTTTGAAAAGTGTCTGTTTATGTCCTTTGCCCACTTTTCTTTTTTTTTTTGAGACGGAGTCTCACTCTGTCACCCAGGCTAGAGTGCAGTGGCGCAATCTCCAGTCCCTGCAAGCTCCGCCTCCCGGGTTCATGCCGTCTCCTACCTCAGCCTCCCGTGTAGCTGGGACTACAGGCACCCGCCACCATGCCTGGCTAATTTTTGTATTTTTAGTAGAGAAGGGGTTTCACCATGTTAGCCAGGATAGTCTTGATCTCTTGACCTCATGATCCGCCCGTCTCAGCCTCCCAAAGTGCTGGGATTACAGGCGTGAGCCACTGCGCCCAGCCCTTTTGCCCACTTTTCAATGAGGTTGTTTGGTTTTTGCTTGTTAATTTAAGTTCCTATAGATTCTGGATATTAGACCTTTGTTGGATACATAGTTTGCAAATATTTTCTTCCATTGTATAGCTTGTCTGTTTACTCTGTTGATAGTTTCTTTTGCTGTGCAGAAGCTCTTTAGTTTAATCAGTTTCCATTTATCAATTTTTGTTTCTGTTGGAGTTGCTTTTGGTGTCTCCATCATGAAACCTTTGCCAATGTCTATGTCCAGAATGGTATTTCCTAGGTTATTTTCCAGGGTTTTTGTAGTTTTAGGTTTTACGTTTAAGTCCTTAAACCATCTTGAGTTGATTTTCGTATTTGGTATAAGGACGAGGTCCAGTTTCAATTTTGTTCATGTGGCTAGCCAGTTATTTGAGTACCATTTACTGAATAGGGAACCCTTTCTCCATTGCTTGTTTCTGTCTACTTTGTTGAAGGTCATATGGTTGTAGGTATGTGGCTTTATTTCTGGGCTCTCTATTCTGTTCCATTTGTCTATGTTTCTGTTTTATGTACCAGTACCATGCTGTTTTGGTTACTGTAACCATGTAGTGTAGTTTGAAGTCAGGTAACATAATGCCTCCAGCTTTGTTCTTTTTGCTTAGGATTGCTTTGGCTTTTCGAACACTTTTTTGGTTGCATATGAATTTTAAAATAGTTTTTCCTAGTTCTGTGAAGAATGTCATTGGTAGTTTGATAGGAATAGCATTGAATCTGTAGATTGATTTGGGCAGTGTGGCCATTTTAATAATATTGAGTCTTTCTATTCATGAACATGGAATGTTTTTCCATTTGTTTGTGTCATCTCTGATATCTTTCAGCAGTGTTTTGTAATTCTTGTTGTAGGGATCTTTCACCTCCCTGGTTAGCTATATTCCTAGGTATTTTATTCTTTTTGTGGCTGCTGTGAATGGAATCGTGTTCTTGATTTGGCTTTCAGCTTGGATGTTGTTGGTGTATAGAAATGCTACTGATTTTGTACATTGATTTTGTATCCTGAAACTTTGCTGAAGTTGTTTAACAGCTCTAGGAGTTTTTGAGCAGAGACTATGGGGATCCTTTCTCTTGTCTGATTGCTCTGGCTAGGACCTCTAGAACTATGTTAATAGGAGTGGTGAGAGTAGACATCTTTGTCTTGTTCCAGTACTCCAGGGGAATGCTTCCAGCTTTTTGCTCCATTCAGTATTATGTTGCCTGTGGTTTTGTCATAGATGACTGTATTAGGCCAGTCTTGCATTGCTATAAAGAAATACATGAGACTGGTAATTTATAAATAAAATAAGTTTAATTGGCTCACAGATCTGCAGGCTTTACAGGAAATATGGTGCTAGTATCTGCTCAGCTTCTAGGGAGGCCTCAGGAAGCTTACAATCATGGTGGAAGTTGAAGAGGGAGCAGGCATGTTACATGGTGAAAGTAGGAGTGAGTGAGATAGAGACAGAGAGGTAAGGGGAGGTGCCATACACTTTTAAATGACCAGATCTCATGAGAACTCACTCACTATTGTGAAGACAGCACCAAGCTACAAGGGATCCACCCTCGTGATCCAGTCACATCCCACTAGGTTCCACCTCCAACACTGGGGATTACATTTCAAGTGAGATTTGGGCAGGACAAATATCCAAACTGTATTAGTGGCTCATTGGTTTGAGGTGTGTTCCTTCAGTGTATAGTTTGTTGGTGGTTTTTAACATGAAAGGATGTTGAATTTTATGAAAAGCCTTTTCTGCATCTATTGAGATGATCATATGGTTTTTGTTTTTAGTTCTGTTTATGTGGTGAATTACATTTATTGATTTGAACCAACCTTGCATCCCAGGAATAAAGCCTACTTGCTCATGGTAGATTAGCTTTGTGATGTGCTGCTGGATTTGGTTTGCTAGTATTTTGTTGAGGATTTTTGCACCTATTAATATGTTCATCAAGGATATTGGCCTGAAATTGTCTTTTTTTGTTGTGTCTGTGCTAGGTTTTGGTATCGGGATGATGCTGACCTCATAGAATGAGTTAAGGAGGAGTCCCTCCTCTTCAATTTTTTGGAATAGATTCAGTAAGACTTTCCTTCTCTTTTAAGGTTGAATAATATTCCATTGTATGTTTATACCCCATTTCGTTTATCCATGCATCTGTCAATGGACCTGTGGGTTGCTTCCACAATTTGGCTATTGTGAATAACGGTGCTGTGATCATGGGTATACGCATATCTCTTTGAGACCATGCTTTAAATTCTTTTGAGTTCTTTTCATTGTCTCTCTCTCTTTTTTGTGAGACAGAGTCTTACTCTGTAGCCCAGGCCAGGGTGCAGTGGCCCTATCTCAGCTCACTACAACCTCTACCTCCCAGTCCAAGCAATTCTGGTGCCTTAGCCTCCTGAGTAGCTGGGATTACAGGTGTGAGCTACTGTGCCCTGCCCTTTCGATTCCCTTAATTGTGCCTTTCGAAGAGCAGTCGTTAATTTTGATAAAGTCTAATTTATTATTTTTTCTTTTATAGATTGTACTTTTGGTATTGTATCTGAGTATTGCCTAATCCAAGATCACAAGTGTTTTCTTCTACTCTGATCTAGTTTGAGTTATTTTTGCGTATGGTGAGAAGTATGGATTAAGGTTCTTTTTTTTTTTTGCAAGTGGGTATCCAATCATTTTAGCACCGTTTGTTGAAAAGTCTGTCCTTCCTGTAAATCTGTTTTTGAGATAGGATTGACAGGATGTGATTTTGGATGTGGAACGTGAAGGAGGGAGAGGAACTAATGGTGACTGAGTTTTGGCTTGAGAAACTGATTGGGTCAGGGTGCCATTTCTAAGATAGGAGAGTCTTGGGGAGAAGCATCTTTAGCAGTTGGGAATTCAGAGTTGTGTTTTAGAGATGCCCATGGGGCATAAGAGTGCCCAGGAGACAGCTGGACGTTTGAGTCTGGAGTTCAGGACAGAGGTAAGAGCTGGAGATATGCATTTTGCAAAGCATTGACACACAGAGACAGGCGTTTGAGCTGACACCTGGACATGTGTTGAATACAGCTGTGGAGCTATAGCTGTAGCAGGAGCTCTGGGTGGAGTACATGGGGATTAGTGAAGAGCCTTACAGGAGGTCATGTGAGTGGGTCTTGAAGGATGAATAGGAGTTTGCCAAGAGATAATCTAGGGGGTGGTTTTTCAGGGGAAGTACCAGAATATGCAAAGGTTTAGGGGCATGAAGTGTAGGGTGTTGAGGAAACAGAAAAGAGTTTGGAGCAGCTGGGGGAAAGGTGCAGGGGGAGGAGGACAGGTGATGGGCTGGAAGAGAAAGCAGGGCCAGTTCAGGAAGGGCCTTCATTTAGGGAGAGCAGTTTGGACTTTCCCACATAGACACTGGGGAATCTGTGAAAAGCCTGCTGTAAGGGAGTGCCTATTGCTTCCTTCCTCCGAGGTGTGTTTTAGGTGGATCACCAGGGCCTTGGTGTGAATTAGAGGAGATAGGAAGATCAGCGAGGGGCTCTCGTTCCCTGCCAGATGCCGAGTGTGTGGACTCAGCGGAGCTTGTGGGGATGGGAAGTGAGAGGTGACAATGGAACATTCGGGTGACTGTCCTGGTCCTCCTCTTGTAGTCTCCCTTCCCTCTGCCCCACAGCAAGGCTGCCCTTCCTCCAACCTGGAGAGTGTGTTTGTCCCTAGGGATCCCTGATTCAATCAAGCCCCAGGGTGCCGAGAAACCTCTCCCTGCTTTAGCTTCTCCATTCCTGATGTGTGGTTGGGATCAGGCCCTGTGGTCATGCTGCCCCAGGCATAGTAGTGAGGGGAGGTCCAGATACTGGCCTTCAGTGGGCTGGCGTCAGGTCTGATGCCTCATCCATCGGCCTAATCAGACCCTGTCAGCCCTGACAGGAGTACAGATGTGACGCTGCTTCTTTGCTCTGTCTGAAATTGCTTTGTAATAACAGTAGGAGTCAGAGAGGCATTTTTATTGATTAAACAATCGAGGCGATTTGTCTTTACAAAACTGAAAATATAGAGGTGTCTCTTTCTCTCTCTCTATGCATTACACATGCTTATTTATTAGAGGCGGCGGTCTCTGCTTGTAATCAAGCTGATGTTTATGATGGGGTTGTTTTATAAAGCCAGGCTGAGATGATATAAGGGGAATTGGAAGGTAAAGGAGTCCTAATATAACGACACCGACAATCAGGGTGAGAGGCCCCTGGGGAAGGCACCGCAGCCGGTGTGAGTGCGTGGTTGGAGGGAAACTTGAAGCCACTTTGACATGGAAAAAATCTTATAATGTCACACGGAAAGGAGATCGTGAGCTTTGGATCAAATGGCTCAGGGTTTGAATCTTAGCTCTGCCATTTATTGCATGTGTCACCTGGGAAAAGTTACTTAAAATCTGTGACACTCAAAATAGGGATAATGGTATCTAATGAGATAGCATATGTGAGTTACTTGGCACAGTGTAGACATACGTAGTTATTATCATGATGTCTCCAGAATGGAGTTCTAGATAGGAAAGGGCATGTTAAGGTGTTTGGACCAGTAACTTGTGAGGGGAGCAAGTCAGCAGCTGTTTAGGATTGATTTTTGGGCCCAGCCCATTCATCCTAGACTCTGTTTGCAAGGCCAGCCTGGCCATGGCTCAGCCAGTGGTCAGCTACGCTTAGTCTCGGGGATTTTAGGCCTGCTGGACTATGTGGTCAGGTACCGGTCAGCTCTGGTGCTGAGTCAGTCTGCGGGGTGGCACAGGCACCAGAAGGCTGATGAGCTGCCTTTTGAATTGGGTGGGAGGAGCAGGGACTTATTGGACAAGGATGCCACTGTCGGAGCAACTACCCACATTATTAAGAGATCTTTCTAATTCCATCCTGATATGGTGTAATTATTCCAGTTCTGCAGGGCTCAGTATGAAAACCGCTGTCAGTCACTTGGCTGCTGGGATTTGTCAAACTGTATTCATGAATTTAATTTATCACCCCAGACGGTGAGCTGTGGCAAATTTAGGAGGGCAGGTGTGTGGGCGGCCAGAGGGGCACGAGACAGAGATGTCCAGAGCACCTGTCTCTGCTGGTGTATGGCTGGGCTTGGCCCGCTCCTGGGGCCACCCAGAATCCAGCGGGAGGTGAAATAGCTTCTGGCCCTCTGATTTCTCAGTACCCCAGTTCAAGATCTATTTGGGGGAGGCTTCTTGGAGTATGGTGTTCTTGAAGTGGGAGTTTTAGGAAGAGGTGATCATCCTGCTAGCCAACTCCCTTCCTTTTTGCCTGGCCACCAGTCATCCAGGACATATCTGGTACTTACTGTGTTCAGGCATAGAGGGAACAAGGCAGTGGGCCCTCTATGGTCTCAATGGGATGGGGAGACCACAGGCACGACACAGGGTCTTTCCCTGGCTAATTTTTGAGTAGGTTTTCAGCAGGGACTTACTGCGATCCAGACTGGTCAGGAAAGCCTGACAGCAGGAGTGGGGTTTGCAGGAGGACTCAGTGAGGGGTGGTGGCTCGGAGGCATCCCAGGAGGTCAAGGATGTAAGTCAAGGGACCACACATTTGGAATAATGAACGGAAGAGTTTGGCAGCAGGGGATAGTGTAGGGCAGGGTTCTCAACATTTGGGCCACATAATTCCTTGTCGTGGGGGTGCTCTCCTGTGCACTCCAGGGTGTTTGGCAGTATTCCTGGCCTCTACCCACCAGATGCCAGTAGCACCCCCTGTAGGCCCCAAGTTGTGATAACCAAATACAATTCTAGACTCACTGCATGTCTCCTGGGTAGCCAAGGTGTCTCCAGTTGAGAACTGTCGGTATAGGGGACAGAGCTAAGAGTGCAAATGTTGGCTGGGTCTGGAAAGTCCAGAAGAGACTTGGCTTTCAGGTCAAGAAAGTTGGGACTTTATTCTAGAAATAATGAGGAGCCTTTATGAGCAGATGGTGCAGAGAGGCTGTGGTATCAGGAAACTGCCAAGAAGTTGTGCTCAGGATAGAACTACCTTCTCTGCTAAGGGTTGGAAAAATCAGATGCCCTCTGGGCTCCAGCTGAGTGGTGACGTGCACCAAGCAGGCCAAGCTGAAGCAGTACTTGCTAAACATCTTGCAATAGGCTCAATAACTTGCATTTCTAACAAGTTTCTAGGTGACACTAATGCTGATACTGCTGGTCTGTGGACCACACCTTGAGAGCCACTGCACTACATGATTTTAATTTACTGCCTAGGCCAACCATAACGCAGTTGGCAGGCTGTAGGTATACAGTCCTTATTTCTTCCTAGCAGAAGTCAAAATCCTACCTTGGCCACCATCTAAATGCCAAGGGCTTTTCTAGGGAGGACTTGATAGATTGGATACACCTGCTTTTGACTCAAGCTACAGCTTGGGAACTCCTGCTGGCTCAGTCCTCGGAACCTCCACGGTGCTGGCCACCCGTGTCTCACTATAGCAGTCGAGTCTGTTGAATTAGATGCAACCCCTACAGGACAGGGCTCAGGACGTTGGAAATCTGAACAAAATCCTTCAGCCAGCAGCCACTATTTGTTCTGGGAGCATTCTGTTTGCATTCCTTGGCTCCTGGGGGAACTCAGAAAGCAAAGTGTAACCCTCCCCGAACCCTCAGGTCACCACCCCCTGCCTGTCCAGCGCCTCCTATCATCACAATTCCCGGCCTCAGCAGGAGACAGGCACATTTGTCTCTTTTCATATATATTTTAAAGGTATTGATAGCCAAAAAGGCCAGAGGGACACACACAGTGCTGCTTGGGCAGCTGGCATTTTCACACTTCTTTCTCCCTTCACTCCTAGAAGGCCAGAGCAGGAAAGGACCTCAAAGGTCATTGGACCTAATCCCTTGAGGCCCAGGGAGGGAGGTGAGGGTTGCAGGGTAGCACCGCCAAAGAGGGGCAGAGGCAGCCTTCAGTGCTTTTGACTCATGCCTCTTGCGGGTTCAAGGACATAGCTGTGTTCAAGGCCAAGGTCTGGAGCTGGGAAGGAGGGTGTGTTTCGATGCGTTTTTCATCCATGAAGGATTCCTTTCATTGCCTTTTTCTTCTTTCTCTTTAGTGTTTCAACCAGAGCCTTCACCTTACCCCTGATCCTGCGCCTTACTCCTGACCCTGCACCTTGTCCCTGACTCTCTGCCTTCACCTTGACCTTATACCTTACCCCTGCCTCTGCTTCCTCTCATCTGGCCCCAGGAGGCCTCCACCTGCAGGCCTTAGCACTGAATTCATTCTGCCTGGGCAGAACATTTCCTCCTAGCTGCAGGCTTTGTCTGAATTGGAATGAAATCGTCTTGCAGACTCTGCTCCCTTACCTGGAACTAGCGCCTGGCCTTACATGTCAGTCTGGTGGCCTGGGTCTGCAGCCCTAGATGAGTCTTAGTGATGCCTCCCTGTACCCTGACATCCAGGTGCCCCCTACTGCTGGCGTAGCATTGTGATTATTGCTATATTTCTAGGCTGAGCACAGTGCCTGGAATGTAACTGGCATTCGCTTCAATTGTAGAGTGAATAAATGGATGAATAAATATGCTTTGCTCATTCCCTTAATTTGGACTCAGGCCTCTTCTTTGGGAAGCCCAAGGCTCACCACATGGTGACTCATGCATGACTCAGGGATTTTAGGCCCCTCAGTCAGTCGCAGCTTCTGCCACAGGGTCCTTGCCTCTAGGCCCTGGCTAGCCTTTCTTTCATTTGTGGAATGCTTAGTATATGCCAGGCACCTTGCTAAGTGATTTATACAGATTGTTGATTCAGCAACCTCTGAGATGGGTACTGCTATCTCTGTCCTCCTGGCAGGTTAAATGAAGCTGTTGAGGGTTAAGGGATTTAATAAATCCTCGGGTTCCTCCCTTCCTGGGGTTTCTGTAGGCCAACTCTCACCTGAGGCCCAAGACACTCCCAAATGATGATGGTCATTGCCAAGAGGTGTTATGTGCAGTGGTTAAATCACAGGAGATATGGCTGCTTCACCTGCTTCCTTCTCACACTGGAAGCATAAACTGAGGCAAGTCACCATACTGCGCAATCCAGCCACATCTGAAAGAATAGGACCGTGGTGTCTGAATTTGTGGTCTCTGCTTCCCTTACACATCTCCTCCCTTGACTGTGGGAGATACCCAGGTGGCGTCTCCCACAGTCAAGGGAGGAGATGGACTTGGGCATGGCTGTGCACCTGGATGTCAGGGTGCAGGAAGGCATCTCTAGGACTCACCTGGGGCTGGTGATGCCCCTTGACCCTGCCTCCCAAGCCTGTAGCTGGGCCGTGATGCTGGCGGATGGGCCTAGGCATGACTGTGCTACTGGTTGACAGGGAAGCTGATGCCTCAGTAGGGCGCCATCCCATGGCCACCTTCTCAATCCAACTCCATGCCGTGTTCACTCTTCCTCTTGGTGTCTTCCCACTAGCCATAGCGCTAATAAAGTTAGAATTTAATGTAAAAGTGTGTTGTAAGGGTTAACTGTAGCATACACTCCGTGTGCACCCCACCTGCCTCCTGCCTCCTCTGGTCTTTTTGCCTTCTCCCCTCTTCCCTTCACCACAGCCTCTTCTCAGAGGTTCTCCTAGTCAGTACTAGGGATGAATGCACCCGGCTTTTTCCTCTCTTTGTCCTAGACACTCAGTTGTGTGTTTGCCTGTGGATTGATGCTCATAGACAAACATTTTGGGTATAAGTGAAGTGCTGATGCTTGCATTTTTATAATATAAGCTGCACAATGCCTAGTCCATGCCTCTTCCTCCTGCATCCCTCCTCCTCTTCTTGCATCCCTCCCTCATCTTCTGTATTTGCATCAGCACGGGGTCTGTTATTCCCACCGGATGAGTCAGGGGAGAGATCTTGGAAGAGTAAGTAATTTGAGCAAGATGTGTGTCAATGTCCTAGGAAATAAAATATGTCAGTACAAACCACCTGTGCAGGCTCCACTTGGGTCACAAAGCCCTGGAATGCGGGTGGACCTCTCTTTAGGAAAATCCAATAGGTGGAGGTCATTTGCGTCACAAAAGACCTCGCTTTACAGAAAAAGATTCGCTGCTGGGGTCCTTAAAATCAGAGCTCTTTTGGTTTATTTAAGTGTTTTACAGGTCATTAAGTACTTGACAGAGAGGCTTTAGGGACTGGAAAACTTTATGTTCAAGCTTAAGAATCAGTGCCAATTACAGATCCTTCAGAAATGATGATGAAGCAGCCCAGAAATTGTGCAGAAGTCCATGGGGAAATGCAGTCTGACCTGCTAACGAGTATGTGCACACGACTCTTTGGAGATGGCCGCCGTCCTATGATGGCCAGGCCCCCCCTACGTGATTGTGCCTGTTTTTCTTTAATGACGAACCCTGAGAACAAGAACGAAGCTTGCTGTGCTAGTTTCCCAATTGATCCTCTCCTCTGCTCGGCACTGCATTCCCATGGGCTGGAAGATTTCCTAACTGAAAATCATAGTTCAATGCAGGGGCCTTTTAAGATTTTTTATCGAATGATGTTGCTCTAGTAGACTCCCTTTCTACTCCCCAAAGCTTGGATTTCCTACCTTCTCTGGCTTCAGATCTCCCCCGGCACTTCCCACACCCTTCCTCTGAGCGCAGCATCTCACCTCAGCCTTCACGGAGGAAGCAGAAGACATCAGACTGGAGCCCCTTTTCACCCTGAACTCTGCAAACCCACCTGACCTCCCACCCACATGTGCCCCTCCTGCAACTCTGAGGGCCTGGTCCTCTGCATGGCTGCCTCCCAGCCCCTCACCTTCTCAGGGATCTCACCCTTGGATCATTCGCAACAGGGTAGGGATGTGCTCTGTTCTTTTGGTTGTATTTGAAAAAGCTGGCTGGGTGTGGTGGCTCACACCTGCAATCCCAGCACTTTGGGAGGCCCAGGCGGGCAGATCACTTGAGGTCAGGAGTTCGAGACCAGCCTGCCCAACATGGTGAAATCCCATCTCTACTAAAAATACAAAAAATTAACCGGGCCTGGTGGCACACTCCTGTAATCCCACCTACTCGGGAGGCTAAGGTGGGAGAATCGCTTCAACCCGGGAGGCAGAGGTTACGGTGAGCCAAGATCGTGCCATTGCACTCTAGCCTGGGCGACAGCGCGAGACTCTGTCTCAAAAAAAAAACAAAAAACAAAAAACAAAAAAGCCACCCGCAGTTGTGCCTCTTCTTCTCCTATTCCATTTCTGCTCCCTTTTGTAGCCAAACAACTCAGAAGAGTTGTGGGCACACACTGCCTCCACTTCACCTCCTGGTCACTCTCCTGCCCACTTCAATCTGGCGGCCACCCCACTAATCCACTCAACAGCTTGTGCGGGTCGCTCGTAGCTTCCATGTTGCCCAATCGTGTGGACACTGCTATCCTCATCTTGGTTCTTAGTGGCATTCGACACTTCCCTCCTCCCTTGAGACGCTTTCTCCAGGCCCTGAACACTCCATTCCTCCTGCGTCCCCCACCTCAGGTCTGTCTTTCTCATGTCCCTTTCTGTTGACTCCCCCTTTACTCCTGTCTAAATGTCGGATGTCCCATGCCTTGCCCCCCGCCGCCTTCTCTAACTGTGTATTCTCTCTGAGTGAGCTTACCTGTTGCCACACTTTCAATACCATCTATACAGTGATGACCTCCAACTTTCTCTCTTGAGTGCAGCTCTAGCAGTTCCATCTATCTACTTGACTTTTTCATTTGAATGTCCTCCATAGATCCTAAACATGGAAAACCACTTTATTCCTCTTCCCAAATATGTTTCTCCCTCTTTCCCCATCTCAGTAAATGGCATGATCCCCAGTTTATAAGACCAAAAGAATGGGGGTCATTCCTGATCTGTCCCTTCTCTCACTCTCCACATCCCATACCCCACCAAGTCCTGACAATTTACCTCCAGCAGGTGCCTCAAATTTATACCCTTCTCTCTCTCCCCGCTTGCTCTGCCACCCTTCTGTCCAGGCCATCACCATCTCTCTCCTGACCTGACAGTAGCCACCTAATTGTTTTTTCTCCTTCCACTTCTCTTGCTCCTTGTTCTCCACAAAGCACAGCATTTTAAAAACTATGCATTGCAAATACATCATCTAAATTGTTTCGTGCTACTCTTGTGCTTAAAACCTTTCAGTAGCTATTCATTACCCTTAGAATAAAATCGTGCTGGGCGCAGTGGCTCATGCCTGTAATCCCAGTATTTTGGGAGGCCAAGGCAGGCGGATTGCTTGAACCCAAGAGTTGAAGACCAGCCCGGGCAACATGGTGAGACTCTGTCTCTTAAAAAATATGTATACAAAAATTAGCCAGGCATGGTGGCTGTTGTCCCAGCTACTCAGGACCTGTTGTCCCAGCTACTCAGGAGGCTGAGGTGGGAGGATCGCCTGAGCCTGGGAGGTTGAGGCTGCAGTGAGCTGTGTTTGCACCATTGCACTTCAGCCTGGGCAACGGAGCACAACCCTGTCTAAATAAATAAATAAGTAAATAAATGAATAAATAAAATCCTGACTCCTTGCCATGCCTTATAAGGCCCTCATAATGCCGTATAAGGTATGATCTGGCTCATCTAATTCTCCAGCCTCCTCTTGCACTCTCTCCTTGATCAGTTACCCTCCTAACAGCTGTTTCCTCCCATCTTCCATGTTAGCAGAAGCCTGATTTTGTTCAGATATAGGGTACTTTTTTTCCATGAAAGAGGTGGTGATATTTTCCGGGAAGGTGTACCCTCCTGCGATTCACCGCAGTTGGGCCACGGTTAATCCAAATCACTCATGGCCGTATCATGACTCCATTGCCACTGACTGGGGTAAATGGTGGGACTGAAGAGAATGTCTGCTGGTGGCTGTGGGAAAGATGGGCTGCCCTCATACGAGAGTGATGCGTGAAGAGGAGATGCCTGCATGCGTCCTTCCTGCTTTAGGGATGTCGGAGGGTGAGGAGCCACCCCCAGAGAGGGAGACACCGTCCACATACTGAGGAAGGCAGATGGAAGGAGCAGGCCTCTAAAGCCACAGTTGAGTTTCAGGATCAGCCACAAAGTTGCCATCCTCCTCTTTGAAGGGATAATGAATGCCTTTATAGTTCCAGCCACATTTATGAAGGCCGTCTGTTGCGTGTGGCTGAGCACACGCTAACCGGTATCTTTCCTCCCGCTTGCTGTGTTCCACTCTCCCTGGCCTTGCAGCCCGTGTTCGAGCCACGCCCTCTCCTGCCTCAGGAGGTGTGCGCATGCTGCTCCCTCTGTTTGGAGCACTCTTCGTCCTGCTTTTCACACATCCTTTAAGTCTCAGATTATTTTCACATAAGGGTTTCTCTGTCCTATTATTTTCTTTATGTCTGCTTCTTGTTAGTTTCATCCACAGCCACTAGCACATTTTGAAATTATTTTTTCGGTGTACTTTTTTTCTTTTCCTCTAGACTGTAAGTTCCATAAAAGCAGAGACTGTATATATCTTGCTCACCTTACAAGGTACATGGCAGAGGGAAGGTGCTCACCACCTGTTTACTGACTGAGGGCGTGCATGGAGGACTGGTGTTCATCTTCCTGACTTTATCCTCTGCTGCTTGATGACCTCTCACACTTTCTACTTTAGCCACACGGAATGGTGGTTTCTAGAATGTTCTTTAGTCTCTATCACCTCTGGGTCTTTGCATGTGCATTCAGTTTGCTGGAACAGCTCTCCTCCTTCACCCAGACACCTCCTACTCTTCCATAGGTCTTGGCTGAGCTGCCACTTCTTCCTGGAAGCATCCCTCCACTGACCGTGTGCCCTCGGGATCCTGCTCTCAGCAGGCAGAGCACCTCCCACTTTGCACTGTAGGCCCCTGATCGCTTTTTTTATTTATTATTTTTATTTTTTGAGATGGAGTCTTGCTCTCTTGCCTAGGCTGGAGTGCAGTGGCGTGATTTCAGCTCACTGTAACTTCCACCTCCTGGGTTCAAGCGATTCTTGTGCCTCAGCCTCCTGAGTAGCTGGGATTACAGGCGTGCGCCACCACGGTCAGCTAATTTTTGTATTTTTAGTAGAGATGGGCTTTCACCATGTTGGCCAGGCTGGTCTCAAACTCCTGACCTCAATGATCCACCTGCCTCAGCCTCCCAAAGTGCTGGGATTACAGGCGTGGGCCACTGCACCTGACCAGGATGGCTTTTTAAAATCACCATATCCCTAACATGCGGCCTGTAGTAGGTGCTCAAAAAGTATTTGTTGAATTAATTCCTTTGATTAATATTTTTGAATGCCCACTGTGTGTCAAACATTGTGTTAAGTGTTGAGAACATAAAGATGAATAAGAAATTGTCTCCATTCTTATTCTAGAAAGGGAGACAGGTCTATTAACCAGTAAATAAAATGCAAGGTGATGAGTGTGGGAAAAGAGGCTGTGGGAACACTGATGAGGAAACAATGAAATCTTCCAGGGAAGTAGAAGATGAGGTGTTAGGGAGACTTCAGAGAGAGGTGGGAGAAAGACAGAGTGGGGTTCAAGCCAGCAAAATGATTTCCAAAGGGGAAGGATGGATGTCTGTGTCTACGTGTCTAGGTCTATGCCTTCGTCTATGTGTCTATGTTGAAGTCTATATGTAAGTCTTTATGCCTAAGCCTCTGTCTCTCTGTAAAGTATATGGAGAAGGGGCCTTGCTGGAGAAGTAAGGGAGAGTATGTGTAGGGAAAGTGAGGGCAGAGAGTCTGAGAAGGGGCTTCAGCAGCTAGACTTGTTTTTTTTTTTTTTTTTTTTTTGAGATGGAGTCTCGCTCTGCCGCCCAAGCTGGTGTGCAGTGGCCGGATCTCAGCTCACTTCAGCTCATTGCAAGCTCCGCCTCCCGGGTTCACGCCATTCTCCTGCCTCAGCCTCCCGAGTAGCTGGGACTACAGGCGCCCGCCACCACGCCCGGCTAGTTTTTTTTTTGTATTTTTTAGTAGAGATGGGGTTTCACCGTGTTAGCCAGGATAGTCTCGATCTCCTGACCTCATGATCCACCCGTCTCGGCCTCCCAAAGTGCTGGGATTACAGGCTTGAGCCACCGCGCCCGGCTGACTTGTTTTTTTTTTTTAAACAGAGTGTCACTTTGTCGCCCAGGCTGAAGTGCAGTGGCGCCATCTTGGCTCACTACAACCTCTGCCTCCTGGGTTCAAGTGATTCTCCTGCCTCAGCCTCCCGAACAGCTGGGAATACAGGCGCGTGGCACCATCCCTGGCTAATTTTTGTATTTTTAGTAGAGATGGGGTTTCGCCATGTTGGCCAGGCTGGTCTTGAACTCCTGACCTGAAGTGATCCGCTCACCTCAGCCTCCCGAAGTGCTGGGATTCCTGGTGTGAGCCACAGCGCCTGGCTGAGACTTGTGTTCCATCCAGTTCTCCTTTCACTTGGGGCTTCTGTATATGTAAGCACTGGGGGCCTCGGGACCCCTGGCTTAGTCGACGGCTGCTCCCAGAGCTGGGAACATAACAGCTTCATGCCAGGGCAGCACCAGGTAGCTTTGTTCTTGGGATGCTGAATGCCAGAGGCAGCTCCACTCACCTTGCAGGGCTGCTCCCTCTCCGCCTGGGTTCCAATTTGGTTCTCCTCCTTACCTGCTGGGTGACAGGGGCAAGTCCCTTCCCACCGTGATGGGGTGCCGATGTTTCCCGCAGAGGGTTCTGGGAGGATGCAGTGAGATCATGTATGCAAAGCACCTCTCTTGGGGCTGCACACGGTGGGAGCTGGGCAGTCGCCAGTTCCCTCTCCTTTCTCTCCCTCCTTGACTGACTGCCCAACAGGTGAAGACCTGCCCTGCTCTCTGACCGAGCCCTGGGCGCCCCCAGCTGAGCCCTGTGGCAGGCAGCAGAGTCTCAGTGTCACACAAAGGCAATTTCTCTAGCTGCTTCTTTTTAAAGAATAAAAAGCAAATTGCCTCTCAGTCTTACTTGGCTGCCTCAGCTGTGCGCTTTGCCAGTGTGTTTGCATTCAGGGATCCATGGGGGTCCTGAGGTGGTGGGCCGTGTGTGCTGCCTGTTCCGAGCAGCAAAGTGAGCTTTGTCTGATTTCCTAATACAGTGCAGCATTCGAATTGTCCTCTAAGCGTCTGAAAGGGAAAGGGAAATTGTGACTGTGGATGAGTCCCTCTTTAGTGGCCTCCATGAGATCCCCCCAAAGTTGTTCTCCAGCCCAATTAGAAACCTGTCTGGCTTTTAGGAGCGGGAGTGCCTGCCGATGAAGACTCCTGTTCTGAGCCCTAATTACTGCTTGATGGAATGAATAAAGACGTCGTGTTTTCTGCATTTTACTTAACAGAGTTGCTGATGCGGTGATTGTTGGATGAAACATCTCTTTCCTCAGAGTGATGAAAAACTCAATGCCTCAGCGACAGAGCCAAGCGACTGTTTTAGCAACAGACTTCCCCTCCTGCTCTCCCTTGGTCTGGCAGTTGCAGCTGGTCTGGGCCTTTTCTGTTGTTTCCACTCCTGGAATCAAGGTGGAAGATGCCTTGACCATTGAATTTGGCTGGTTAAAAAAGAGACACAAGCATCTATTGATGTGTCTTGCTGTGCATCTGAGTTTTTCCATCCATTCTCTCATTTCCTTCTCACAGCAACGTTATGAAACGACTTGCTGTGCCCATTGTGCAGATGAGGAAACTGAGGGTCACAGTTAGTGTCTTGCCCAAGATCACATGGCTAGCAGGTAGCAGAATGGTGGTTTGAATTCAACCTCCAGTGCAGAGTTTGTTGTCTTTCTCCATTGGCCCCAGGGACACTTCCTGGCCTGAGTGGTGGAACCTGCCCACCCCCTGAGGAGCCAACTAGTTCTTTTCCTTGACAGAAAATGATAGAGTATAGTGTTAACTTCCACCATATGACAAATCTCCCCAAAACTTACTGGCTCAAGACAATGAACTTTACTTTTATTCATGGCTCTGTGTTTGGCTAGATGGCTCCTTTGTTCTTGGCCAGGTTGTCTGGGGCTGCAGGAACTGGGATGGCCTCACTCAGTTTCAGCTGTGGCAAGGAACACATGGCCTCTTGTCTTCCAAGAGGCTTGCCCAGGCCTGGCCTCTTCCCCACACGTTCTCCATGTCCATGTAGATGTAGACAGCCATTCTTCCTCTTTGAAAGTAACTGAGCTTGGCTGGGCGCCGTGGCTCAAGCCTGTAATCCCAGCACTTTGGGAGGCCGAGACGGGCGGATCACAAGGTCAGGAGATCGAGACCATCCTGGCTAACCCGGTGAAACCCCGTCTCTACTAAAAAAAATACAAAAAAACTAGCCGGGCAAGGTGGCGGGCGCCTGTAGTCCCAGCTACTCGGGAGGCTGAGGCAGGAGAATGGTGTAAACCCGGGAGGCGGGGCTTGCAGTGAGCTGAGATCTGGCCACTGCACTCCAGCCTGGGTGACAGAGCGAGACTCCGTCTCAAAAAAAAAAAAAAGAAAGTAACTGAGCTGGCTTGGACCCTGTTTGTCTTGCAGAAGAGGGAAGCCTGATGCGTAAGTACTTTTTACATCCTCTGTTATTTCGCGTCTGTTAATATCCAGTTGGCCAAAGGAAGTCATATGTTTTTTTTTTTTTTTTTTTTGAGACGGAGTCTCGCTCTGCCGCCCAGCCTGGAGTGCAGTGGCGGGATCTCAGCTCACTGCAAGCTCCGCCTCCCGGGTTCACGCCATTCTCCTGCCTCAGCCTCCCGAGTAGCTGGGACTACAGGCGCCCGCCACCTCGCCCGGCTAGTTTTTTGTATTTTTTAGTAGAGACGGGGTTTCACTGTGTTAGCCAGGATGGTCTCGATCTCCTGACCTCGTGATCCACCCGTCTCGGCCTCCCAAAGTGCTGGGATTACAGGCTTGAGCCACCGCGCCGGCCAGGAAGTCATATGTTTAAGTCCAGACTCAAGGAATGGATAATGGACTCCTTCTCTTGATGGGAGGGGCCAAGAAGCCCCATTTCAAGGGATGTGCCTGCAGGAACGGGGAAGGCTTTGTGGTCATTCTGCAGCTGCTGCAAAGGGTAACACCCACTCTTCGAAGGCTGTTTCACAGCTCCTGGTCCTATAAACTAAGGGCATGGAGAGGGGGCTTACTGAGCTTCCACATCTGGACAGGATATCACGAGGCTGTGCCAGACAGATGCCTCATTTTGTTGGTTTGGTGCGTGTGTTGTTGTTTTTAAACAAGCAGAGAATGTGAAAACATAACTTCCCTTTTGAGTTGATCCTTGTTCTCACAACTAGTCATCACCTTTCATGATTGTTATTAATATTTCCGTGGCCCAGCTGCTGCCGATGAGCCTGGAGTGCACGTTTGGAGTTGGTGGTGGGGAAGGTCCCTGTTCTGGGCTTGAGGCTTCAGGGATGGAGGAGGGGACATTGGTGCCCATGCCTGCCCTCTTTTTGGGCTCAGAGCGTGCCCTGGTTTTTCCACCTGGACTTAACAGAGTTTCCGCTATCATCTGGGAGATGAGGACCATAGAGTTTTAGGCCCTTTGAAGGAAGGAGGGGTTCAGAAGAATGAGTCAGTGATGGAGTCTCTAGATGTCTTGCCAGCTCCATCTCAGCTTCTGTGTTCTCGGCCCCCTAGCCTCCCTCTTGTGCTTCCAGGGACATAGTGCCCTGTTTTCAGTGCAGAAAGTGCTTTGATCAGAGGTTTGTGAAAACCAGTTTCAAGGCTGCCAACTTTGGGTATTCCTGGGGTGTGGGCCTCAGTTCCAGGTTGCCCTGAACTCTTCTTTTCAACAGGCAGAGAAAAGGCAGTAGGAGCTACAAACACCTTGGGCCTTGTTCCCCAGCTCAGCCTTCTCAGATGACTCACCCAGGAGCAAGTTAAACAGGGCACAAGGGAACCCCTGCCCCAGGGCCCACGACATAAAGGTGAAAGAAAGGCTTTTGGTGCCTGTTGCAGCCAGAGTATGTTTGAACGTTAGAGGCTGGTTTTAGGTTTGACTGTTTCTCGTGTTGGCATGAGCACCTAGCATGGGGCCTGGCGCATGAGAAAAGCTCTAGAAGTGACCTTGCCATTCACCCACTCTGCAGGTGGCCGAAGCACTTGGGTGGAAGGTTCCAGGGAGGGTAGTGCTGGCAGCCCTGATTCAGGTGTGTTTGGGGAAAAAAAACCCTGAGGCCTGCAGAGTTTGTGGTCTTTCTCCATTGGCCCCAGGGACATTTCCTGGCCTGAGTGGTGGAACCTGCCCACCCCTTGAGGAGCCAACCAGTTATTTTCCTTGACAGAAAATGGTAGAGTATAGTGGTTAACTCCCACCATATGACAAATCTCCCCAAAACTTACTGGCCTCCCCAAAACACCTGAGGCCTTTTCCTAAGGCCTGCAGAAAAATGAGACTCTTAAAGCTGCTCCTCGCACAGTGGGAGGGTACCTCCACGCCCCAGGCTTCTAGCTTTTCAGCATGGCTGATTCCTGGTGCACTGTCAGCCTTTATGGGTCCCATTAGCGCAAGAGAGTAAGAGGTTTTATGAGAGTTTTTCCCCCCACTGTCTTAAAAAAAAGAAAACTACAGTTTTCCTGCAAATTAAACAAATGTCACATCAGCTTTGGTTGCCTGAATGGCAGCCTTCCAGAAGCAGTGCCTCAGGCTAACTCTGGGAAATACCGGTTCCTACTCTCTGGGCCTCCCAGCAAAGCCCACCTGATTTTTGTTCTGCTCCAGAGGGCTGAGGAGGCATGCTGCTCTTTGTTTTCCTCCTACAATCAGAGCTGGAGGAGATCCTGTTCAGGAGTGCAGAGGCAGGGGTCTGGGGCCCCGCTCCCCACCAAGAAGGTCTTCAGGGGTTCTGGGAGCCCCTGGCATTACAGGCAGCGTTGCAAATATGTAGGGAAAGTGAAATTGGAAGGGGCAAATCTGTAGCTTTGTTCCGATTCTCAAAGCGGTCGGTGACCTTCAAAAAGATGAAGAACTCATGAGAGGCTGGGCACGGTGGCTCACGCCTGTAATCCCAGCACTTTGGGAGGCTAAGGCAGACAAATCACTTGAGGCCAGGAGTTTGAGACTATCCTGGGCAACATACTGAGATCCCATCCCTACAAAAAATATAAAAAGTAGCCAGGTGTGGTGGCATGCGCCTGTGGTCCCAGCTATTCGGGAGGCTGAATGGGAGGATCACTTGAGCCTGGGGAGACTGAAGCTGTAGTGAGCTGAATCGTGCCACTGCACTCTAGCCTGGTGACAGAGTGAGACCTTGTCACAAACAAACAAACAAAACTCTTGAGACCTGTTACAACACCTGCATTTTGGACAAGAAGAACTTTGTCCGGGGGCTGGGTGTGGTGGCTCACGCCTGTAATCTCAGCACTTTGGGAGGCCGAGACAGGTAGATCACTTGAGGTCAGGAGTTTGAGACCAGCCTGGCCAATGTGGTGAAACCTCATCTCTACTAAAAATACAAAAATTAGCCAGGCATGGTGGTGCTCTCTTGTAATCCAGCTACTGGGGAGGCTGAGGCAGGAGCATCATTGGAACTCGGGAGGTGGCGGTTGCAGTGAGCTGAGATTATGCCACTGCACTCCAGCCTGGGCAACAAAGCGAGACTCTGTCTCAAACAAAAACAAACCCCAAAAGAACCCCAAGGAAGGCCTACACAGGGCAAATGACTTGATGATTCAAGTCACACAGCACGTTAGTGGCTTTTTGTTTAAAGATCAGATCCCTCTGTTTAAGGCCAGCGGCTGGCGGGGGGCGGGGTGCAAAATTGAGGAGGGGAGGCTTTTTCTCATTTACAAGCAGCTTGTCTCTTAATTGACTAGTTTTTTTTGGTTTTGTTGTTGTTGTTGTTGTGTGTGTGTGTGTGTTTTTTTAAGTTGGAATCACTCCCAGAAGTAAAGGGGCTGAGATGAGCAAAATAAATAAGGAATAAGCAGGCTCAACGTGTGGGGGAGTATAAAATACAAAGCAACTGAGTTTGGGGTGAAACTGACTCAGAGCTGAACGTGAACAGAAGTGAGCTGTGCCCTGTATGTCCCTGGTCCAGGCTTAATGAGAGGAAGAGAGCAGCCTGAAGGATAAAGAAGCCAGGTGAGCTTCTTATATAGTTTTCTGGTACAGTGGACTAAGGGGCTTCTTTTTAAATGGGGAGCCTGAGGCTTGGGAGTGTCCCCTGACTCCTGCAGGTCTGGAGGATTGAAATGGAACCCTCACCTTCTGGGCCATTGATCCTCTCTCTTTGATTTTGCCCGAGTCCCTCTCCCCAGCTCAGTCCCAGCCAGGTCCCCCGGGGCTGCCTTCCTGGGGCTCTCATCCTCCTCTTTCATCCAGCGGCTCCTTACAGCATAGTTCAGGAAGCCCCTGGGAGCCAGCTCCGTAGATTGCCCCCTCTTCCTTCTTTGTTGCCTTTGACAAGCTGTGGAGGCCCCCCTCCTAGTTTCTCTGAAATGATAAGAAGGTTGAAAACATCCTTTTGCTATTCTCAACTGATAGAGTTTTTGCTCCGGGAGCTAATCTCCATTTAGTGAACAAATAGAGCCCTATAGGAATTGATAACCATCCTGCTGGCTCCCGAGGGGACTGTTCAGGGAGTGCCAGCCCCTCTCTGGGAATGGGTGGGTAGCCGTAGGAGGACCCACCTGAAGAGGAAGGAAGGAATTGGCCTGGCAGCTTCTAGACATTCCCTCAGGCCCACCTCATTTCCACCCTTTTGGATAGGCATTGATAGCCCATTTTGCAGATGAGTAAACCAAGGCACAGAGAAGTAAAAGAGCATGCTCCAGTGTTGACAGAGAAGGCTCTGAACACAAAACTGGCTGAGCCCAAAGCCCATAGTCCCGATTGAAGGCCTATCTGGGTATGAGGGTATCTGCCTCGCCTTACTTTTCTGACTGCGTTTTCATTAGTATCTTATTATTATTATTATTTGAAACTGAGTCTTGCTCTGTCATCCAGGCTGGAGTGCAGTGGTGAAGTCATAGCTCACTGTAGCCTTGGACTCCTGGGTTCAGGTGATCCTCCCATCTCAGCCTCCCCGGTAGCTGAGACTGCAGGTGTGCACCACCAGGCCTGGCTAATTTTTTTATGTTTTGTCGAGATAAGGTCTCACTATGTTGCCTAGGTTGCTCTCGAACTCCTGGCCTCAAACAGTCTTCCTGCCTCAGCCTCCCGAAGTGTTGGGGTTACAGGCGTGAGCCACCACACCTGGCCAGTGTCCTCTTAATATTAAAAGTATGTCCAC
This sequence comes from Trachypithecus francoisi, assembly GCF_009764315.1. Classification (NCBI taxonomy): domain Eukaryota; kingdom Metazoa; phylum Chordata; class Mammalia; order Primates; family Cercopithecidae; genus Trachypithecus; species Trachypithecus francoisi. The sequence continues at coordinate 108,954,243 of NW_022681473.1, forward strand.
TGTATTGAGTGCTAGATCTGACGATAGAGGCCTGAAGGCAGGAGAGAAGGAGGAAGGTGGCAGAGGGATGATCTTCTGATGGGGCATCTCCAGAGCTGAGGTCACAAATGGGGAGACTGACTCCCACTGGCAGATAGGTCATGTGCAGACATGCTGCTCTTTTGTTTGGCTTGGCAGTGACTTTCATGCCTGTGGGTAGGGCAGGCATCTTCCCATGGGCCACAGGCCCACCTCTCCCTGCTGCCACACACCTGCCAGGCTACACTTACTTTACTGGCTTGATCAGGTTGAGAGTGGGAATCTGCCTATCTCTCCCTGATTCCGCATTCAGTGACATCAGGCTGGCAGCTTGAAATTGGCCATCTTGGGTGTATTCCACCATAGAAGTCAGCAAACGCTGCAAATCAGGGCTTTTTATTTCTTCAGTTCGTTGTTTATTTTTTGAGAGCCACTTTACCTGCACAGTATTGCCTGTAGGCATTTTCTTTCAGCCCTCCTTTGAAAACCCTCTCCAGTTTGTACTAGGCATGGTCATCCACCTTGCTTTATTTAATTCAGTCTCGTTTACGCTTCACGACCAGCCTGCCATGGAAGATGTCCCTGACCCCATCTTGAAGGTAAAGAAACACATGCCGGCCGTAGAGGCCAGGGCTGGGGTTCAAAGACAATTCCTTTGCCTTCAAGCATCATACCCCTTGATGGGGCTTAACTCCTTGGTTTTCCTTTTTTTTTTTTGAGACTGAGTCTCGCTCTGTCACCCAGGCTGGAGTGCAGTGGCGCGATCTCGGCTCACTGCAAGCTCCGCTTCCCGGGTTCATGCCATTCTCCTGCCTCAGCCTCCTGAGTAGCTGGGACTACAGGCGCCCACCACCGCGCCCGGCTAATTTTTTTGTATTTTTAGTAGAGACGGGGTTTCACCGTGGTCTCGATCTCCTGACCTTGTGATCCACCCACCTCGGCCTCCCAAAGTGCTGGGATTACAGGCGTGAGCCACCATGCCCGGCCAACTCCTTGGTTTTCATTTGGGTGGGAGGTTTGGCAATATCTGAGGACATTTTTGTTGCCACAAGTAGAGGGGGTGCTACTGGCACCTGGTGGGTGGAGGCAGGGGAAGCTGCTAACATCCTACAATGCACAGAGCAGCCCTGCCACAAAGAATGATCTGGCCCCTGGCTGGGTGCGGTGGCTCACGCCTATAACCCCCTTCCTTTGGGAGGCTGAGGCAGATGGATCATGAGGTCAGAAGATCGAGACCGTCCTGGCTAACATGGTGAAACCCCGTCTCTACTAAAAATACACCCAAAAAATTAGCCAGACGTGGTGGCAGGCACCTGTAGTCCAGCTACTAGGGAGGCTGAGGCAGGAGAATGGCATGAATCCAGGAGGCGAAGCTTGCTGTGAGCCGAGATCTTGCCACTGCACTCCAGCCTGGGCGACAAAGCGAGATTTCATCTTAAAAAAAAAAAAGGAAAAGAAAAAAAGAAAGAGTGATCTGGCCCTCTTCGTTTGGAAGCTGACATCCTATCGTGCACAGGGGAGCCCCGCTGCAAAGAATGATCTGGCCCCAGATGCCAGCCATGCCGAGGTGTGAGGAGCCCTCACTTAGCAGGTAGCGCCCCCTGGGCATCTCATTGCTTTTCCTATCTCAGGAAGGCATGAACTGAATAAAGTTAACACTCGTCTTGGTCAGGAACGGGGAAGCACCGTTTGGGCAAAGCTAACTGTGCTACCAAGGTGGCTTTCCAGATGGGCTGGCAGGCAGGTTTAAGACCTCACTGGGCTTGTGCCCAGACCTGGGAGGTTAAAGTCAGGTAGGAGAGGGTCACAGTCATTGCCCAGCAGTGGGAACTGTGACCTGAAGACACATACAGACAGGGAGGAGTTCATGAGAAAAGAGAATATGGGAGTGGTGAGAAACAGCAAAAGCCCTGTCCCAGGAAGGGGCCAGCCGGCTCCTATTAGCCATAAGCCAGAGCTGGAGAAAACAGAATCAAGATCCAGATAGGTTTACAGGGCTGCATCAGTGGTTCCCAAATCTGCCTCTTTGTCGCAATCATCCAGAGAGCTTTAATAAGAAAAAACAATGTATATGGCCAGACCTTGTATCAGACTTATTTGGAATGGCCGGAAGTGGGGCCTGGAAGGCTGATATATATATATATATGTATGTATGTATTTGAGAGAGGGTCTCACTCTTTTGCCCAGGCCAGAGTGCAGTGGTATGATCATGGCTCACTGCAGCCTCGACCTTTTTGCCTCAAGGAATTCTCCTGTCTCAGCCTCCCGAGTAGCCGGGACCACAGGTGTGCACCACCGTACTAGCCTAATTTTTAATGTTGCCCAGGCTGGTCTTGACCTGGGCTCAAGCAACCCTCCCGCCTTGGCCTCCCAAAGTGTTGAGATTACAGACATGAGCCACTGTGCACAGCACAGCCAAGTCTGAATTTTAAAAAACTTTCCAAGTGATACTGATGACTGACCAAGTTAGGGACCCCTGGGAAAGACGAACATGTTACTTGTCAGTGACGGCTGTTAAATATCAAAACGTGTATTTGAGGGAAGCTAGGCACCAGCATCACTCATGCAATAAAGTGTTTGAAGACTTGACACTGCTCTGCCCTTGCAGCAGTAGGTGGGCCGGTCTCCTGCCTTCTCCAAGTGTACAGAATAGAATTAGGCACAGGGGACAAAATCTCTCTTAGCCTCATTTTCCTCATCAGTTAAATAAGACAAATACTACTTACAGCATGGGGTCTTTGCGAGGATGACATGAAGAAGCAGTGTGACAGCCATCAGCAAGTTCCCAGCTTAGCGTCCGGGTGGGGTGCGTCCTCTGTAGCTGTGGTCCGAGGCTTTTGCTGCAAGAGCTTCCTTTTTCAGTCCAAATTCTATGTGGATTGTGGTTCTACCTTGTGTCAGGGACGTTCCAGGCCCTGAAGGATATTGAAGTGAGGGAGGCTTAGTCTTCATCCTCAGAGAGCTTACAGCATGGCAGGGAGGTAGATGTGTAAAACCCCCTGCCCTTTAGCCACACTGTGCACAGAGCTTGCCGTGGGCCTGGCACAAGAGGGATCATGGGTCAGGGAAGCTGCTTAGACAGAATTCCAAAGAAGTTACAGGGTTTTTGCAGGATGGAGAAAGTTCTTTAGGTGTGCCAGGTGAACGAGACTGGTGGGCAGCAGGGAAAGACTGCACAGGCGGTGGCTGGGGAGAGGGGGTACCTGGGGTCTCTGTGCGTTTTCTAATAGGCTCCTGGTTCTTGCCCTCTTTTTCTCTCTTTCCTCCCATCTCCCTTCCTGAGAAATGATACCCATCAGGTGCAGACACTTGAAAAAGTTCATCTGCTTGGTGCTTGATTTATCATTCAAACCTTCAGTAACTGATTTCCAGTCTCATAAAATATTAAATACATCCATTTATTGAATATCGCATTTTGATATGTTTTCACGCCTCATTTGCCACTGAAGTCAAGAACAGATTCACATTTTTCATGGCGTGGGGCCCAGATTTGTCCTCGTACCGTGTTTTATTAGATCCCCTCCCCACGCCCCTCCTCCGCAGACCCGCACTCCTCCGCGTCTCACTTGAGCAGCCACCCTGATGGCCCAGTTGGCATGGACCATGGCAAGCCCAGGGCAGAATGGCCACATAGATCATCCCCAGGGAGAGTTATTTACATAGCACTGTAAACATTTGTGGAAGGAAAGACAAAGTCTCTGCCAGACATCTTTAGATTCCGCATCAGACAGTGGCCAAACCAGGGGTAGAGCCCGAGGGGAAAAACTGTGACCTCCCACAGGCCTGTGAGCATACTCATTCCATCCATTCATCCGCTCATGCTGGCAACTGAGGTTTAATGAGCACCTACGAAGTGTTAGGTACTGAGCTAGGCCCTGGGGATTTTAAGGTGGAAAGCTGTTGTGCATGAGAGTGCCGCAGGTGTGGTGGGAAAGGTGTGTCGTTAGGAGCTGTGAGCGTGGAGAGGAGGGCACACGGTTCTCCCACAGAGGCGACTGGGGGTGACGGGGCAGTGGAAAGACTTTAGAGAAGGAACAGCCTTTGAGCTCAGGCTTCAGCTAAGAATGAGTTTGCAGATGGCAGAAGAGGATAAGGACGTTCCAGTCAGGGCGTGCTGCTGGAGCAGCGGCATGGGGGGGAATCTGCATGTTTTGGGACTGGGTGCTATTCTGTGTGGCTGGGGTTGGAGGGTTCCGGAGGGGCGTGGTAGGAGTTAAGGGTGGCTAGGAGGTAAGGGCAGGTCACAGAGGGTTTAGAAGCCGCAAAGGTGAAGGAATTTGGGTGGTCTCCTGGAGATTGCGAGGGAATGCCACAATTCATTGACATGAGAGGATGGTTTGGAGCAGGGCAAGACCAGAGGCAAGGATGCCAGTTGGAAGGCTTGGCTCAGTGGTCCAGGTGAGAAATGAGGAAGAGGAGGAGGACAGGCTTTGGGAAACATTCAGGAAGTCGACTGCATGGTGGTGACTGGTTCAGTATTGGTGGGCCCTTAGGCTACGTTTCCCCAAAAGTACACCCTGAGAAAATGACTTGTGTTGTAAGGGGTTTGGTTGAGGAGTGATCATGGGAATCAGCAATGGCGCAGTGAGGCAGGGAGGGGCACCTGTGTTCAGCACCACAGCACGTTGGTGTGCAGGAGGCCAGGAGAAGGCCTTCATGCAGAGAGCCCAGGTGCTTGCAGCTCGGGGAAGGGGCTGGGGCAGGGCCCTGTGGGCATCTGCTCGGTGGGTGGGGGAGGGAGGAGTCAAGGCTGATTCCCAGGACCACAGGTTGGGTGGAGATGCCATTCAGATGGAAAGAATTTGGGGGAGTGGCCATTTGGGGGCAGAAAGAGGATGACCAATTCAGCTTTGCCATGTTGAGTTTGGGGTGCCTGTAAGCCGGCCACATGAAAGCACCCAGCAGGAAGCTGACTGATGGAGTGTGGAATCCAGGAGAGGGGTGTGGGCGTGAGACACAGATTTGGGCTTTATTTGGGTAGAGATGCAGCCAAAGCCATGGGCCCAGATTATGTCACTTATAGTCACTTAAGAAGAGCAGAGAGCAGAGGAAAGAACTGGGAAACACAGGAATTTATGGAACAATCTGGGGAAGAAAGCCTGGCAAGTCCACTGAGGAGCAACCGGAGAAGGCGGAGGGAAAAATGAGGGCAGGTGAGACCCCGGATTCCAGGGGGTGGTTGCTGGTTGGAAGAGATTGGAAAAGACAGTTGCTACCGAGAGGGGTCAAATCAGTTGAGGGTGCAAAAGCGTTAATTGGGCAATGAGGAGGTCATGGGGCTTTTGCAGGGAATATTTTCAGTTGAGTGGTAGGAGCAGAAGCCAGAGAAGCAGCTGTATGAGGTTTTTGAGCAAAGAAGTGTCAATGTCAAAGTGGCATTTTAGATTATTCTGGAAAATGTGTGTAAGGTCAGAGATAGGAGAGGCTGAGGTCAGGAGGCCAGCAATGAGGCTGCTGCAGGCTTCCAGCCAGCTGGGAGTGCAGCAGTGGGCTTAGAGAATGTGGGAGGCTTGCTTGAGCCCAGGAGTTCGAGACCAGCCTGGACAATGTAGTGAGACCCCATCTCTACAAAAAGTACAGGAGGAAAAGGAGATGTCTAGGAGGAGGAGTGCAAGGAAGACTTGCTAGGGCTCAACATCGCTAGGCTAAGGGGACACATTTACAAAGGATCTTGGGGCCAGCCCCACTGGCCACACTCTACTCTGTGTGTGTGTGTGTGTGTGTGTGTGTGTGTGTACTTCTCAGGGCTAAATGCTGTCATTGGTAACATAGTCTCTGCCCCTACCCATACTGAGAGGTGACCTTGGTTGTGATCCTCACCCCTCTAGGGCTTTTTCCTCATTGTGGAGGAAGCAGTGACCCCCCTCCCAAGTTGTGAGACTCACAGGAATGATGCCTTTCAAAGCACTGCGTAGGTTGTGATGAACCATGTGGGTTTTTAACTACGGTGCAAACAACCGTCTAGGGCTTGTGTCTCTGCAGGGCCCAGGAGGTGCCCCAGAAGCTGACCCTGATACCTCCTGCCCTGATCCTCTGCCCTGCTGGGCCACAAGCCCCCAGCCCCACCCTTCTGGAAGCGCCTGTGTGTCCTGACCTTGGATGCTCCTTCTTCAAGGTGGATAGGCCCGGCCGGCTGGCGGCCTGTGAACAAAAAAGTGACCTGCCAGCAGGAGTCTTTTCTTCTTTCCTCTTCCATTCAGAGCTAGTCTGCAACCCACTGGCAGGGAGAGTGTTGAATCTGATTTGCTGAAATACAATAGCAGATTGATTTTGTAGCCACCAGCGCCTGTAACAAATTCCAAGTGAAGTTTGGATCGCACGATTGTGGGGTAATGACATTTTAATTGCATGTCATATTTAGTCTGGCTGAACCTCAGAAGCCTGGGGTGGAGGCCCAACCCTGCGTGCTCCCAGCGCCTCCCCTCCTCCTTCAGTTGGGCCTGTTTGGTCCTTCTCAGAGTTTACTCTTCTTCCCCCAGCCTCTCCCACCTCAGGGATCTGGGTGCAGGCTGGTGGGGGTGCAGTCAAAGACAGTTCTGGGCTTGCATCTGTTTCAGATTTCTTTTTTAGAACTGTTTGTTTTTGCTGTCTTGCTGTGTTGCCCAGAGTGGCCTCAAACTCCTGGGCTCCCGTGATCTTCCTGCCTCAGCCTCCCAAGTAGCTGGGACCATAGTCACATGCCTCCACTCCTGGCTGTTTAAGATTTTTTTACCCCTTTCCCCTTTCCCAAAGGTAGCTTTCCCTACCTTTGTTTTTTCCTCTTTGCTTTCCCTTTTTCCCCATCTTCATACATCTTTTTTTTTTGACAGAGTTTTGCCTCCCGGGTTCCAGCGTTTCTCCTGCCTCAGCCTCCTGAGTAGCTGGGACTGCATGCGTATGCCACCTGCCTGGCTAATTTTTGTATTTTTATTAGAGACGGGGTTTAACCATATTGGCCAGGCTAATCTCAAACTCCTGACCTTAGGTGATCCGCCTGCCTCGGCCTCCCAAAATGTTGGGATTACAGGCGTAAGCCGCACGCCCAGCCTGCACATCTTAATGGACCTGTGTTCTACCCCCTTTTCCTTCTACTGCTTTTTCTTTCCTCTTCTACACTTGGTTTTCGTATCCCTCCTTTCCTCGGCTCTCTCCACTAACCTGCTGTTTGATCTTGGGCACGTCACTTCCCCTCTCTGAGCCTCAGTCCTCTCATTTATGAAATGCAGAGTTTAGACCGATTGGTCTCTGTGAGCCTTTGATGTGCATGTGATTCCTCCCTGTGAGAATCCCTCCTTCCATCCCATCCACTTTCTCTTCTCTCTCACTTCTTGGTCTCGCTTTGTTTTTATGGCGATGCTGGGAGCAGGAGTCTCCCATCTCCACAGTACAGGTAGAGGCCTGGACTGCCTATGATAATCTGTGAGCCTTCCACAGGAGAGGGACTCAGTGAGGAGCTGATTTGCTCCCTTCCCCCAGAACAGCCAAGTAATTGAAGAAAACATGAATGTTAATGATGCATTTAGCATTTGGAAGTTAGAGGGGTGATTAATGTTGTAAGTTGTATATTAACACCTTCACAGTGGCATAATGAAGACAAAATAGACACTCAGAGATGAGATTGTTTATTCTTGTGTGCAGTGCTCCTGGATGCCAGCCCCCTAAGCCTCGGAACACGTAACATGGCTGTGTGTGGCCGGGAGGGGTGGGTGCAGGGACGGTGTCTGGTTTCATGGCTTCTGCTGATGAGCTCTCTCACCTGTCTTGGGACTGGTGCAGGCAGCTGGAGTGGAGGGTGGAGCGCACAGTGGGCCGGGGGGCTTGGAGTCTGTGAGAGACCAGATGGTAGGGGACACTGTCGTTCAGGAGTGGCATGCCCGGAAGACAGTGCAGCATGTTCTTTGTGGTCTGCGGAGCTCACTCTAAGTTTTCAAAGGAACAACAGGATAGGAGAGGTGAAGGAAGGACTCAGGAAATAGGAAATGCCTGCAGTGTCTTGAGCTTCAGGAACTCTGGGATTTGCCCATTCTGCCCTAGGGAGGTCCCCCTCCCCAGCAAGGGGATCCTTGCTACAGGTTATGCCTAGTGAGTCACAAGCCTGGGTGCAAGCAAAGCATGTTGATTGGAAACCCTCTGACCGGGTTCCATTTTGGTGCTCAGGCCTTTTACATGAGAACCACAGAGTCTCAGAATGTCAGCTCAGGAAGGGCCTTGAAAGAACATCTAGCCCATGTCCTGTCGTTTTCAACAGGAAACCAAGACCCAGTGAGTGGACAAGACTTTGATTTGGACTGACAGCTGGAGGTAGAACCAGGAGAGGATCACTTCACCTTCATTGAGCCTCTGGGACTCTACAGTGGGGTGCAGAGATCTGGGGACTCTGGCCCCTCAATGACTCGCTTGGCCCATTTGTCCAGGAGGCCACACAGGAACTCCACCCGGTAGCTGCAGAGTGTGGAATAGCAGATAGGATATAGAGAGATTTGAATCTTAGTTCTGCTGATTACTGGATGTGTGGCTGTGAGAAAGTGGTTTCATCTCTCTGGGCCTTAATGTCTCCATTTGTCAAAGAGGAACAATAATATTTAATATGTAGTAAAATTGTAAGGATCACTTGCATCCTAAACACACACACTAAAAATTGATTAGCATTAGCATGTGCGTGTCTGCATGCATGCATGTGTGTGTGTGAAATACCAAGTCCAGTTTCTGGCAAAAGACAAGGAAGGTGCTCAAAAAATGGTGATAATGGTATATGACAATTGTTACTGTTATCATCATGATTTGCTTTCATGGCTGCAGCCTGCACACCCAGCTCTCATCTGTTCTTCAAGATTCATTTTAGTCACCCTTCCTCCGTGCATAATCCCTCACTGCCCACTATCCTGATCTCGGTTCAGCACCCTCTTGTGTGTGATATAACCCTTCATCCATCTCTCGTTGGTAGAGTTTGCTTGTTTCTCAGTGGGGGCGGAGACTGTGCCTCCTACCTTCCTCCTCAGCATCAGTGTTCCTGAATGTTCATTGGATGGATGAGTGCTCTAACTCCAGGCCTGGTGAGCCCCACCTGGGATGAAGCCAGTGGATGTGAACCTGCCAGCTTCTAATTTCTCAAGATGAATCCTGAGTTCTTTTGTGCAGTGCAGAGAGTGCTGTGCTTTCGGGTTGAGGGCACCCCCTCCTAGTGACGGAGAGTCGGTGACCTACCTTACTTCCTTGCAGGGCCGATGGTAACTCAAGTCCTGCTGCTTCCACAAAGCCTTCCCTAGTAATTCCATCTTTTCTGTACCGCTCCTGTAATACTTAATTCATTCTTCTCCTAACATGCTTGTCATACTTTACCTTGTCATGTAATCACTTATGTGATGTATTTCCTTTGCGATACACCTCGTATCTATCCCTGTGGGACAACTCGCCCTCCCGTGAACCACCATGGTGTCCATCTATAGTAGACTTTACCATTGGTACAGTTTAAATCGTACTTTGCTGAATGAATGAATGATAGATTTCCTACTATATTTGTAGTGTAGAAGCCTGTTCAGCTGTTATCCCTTTGTAATGCTAGTTTTTCTCATTATACATTCTACATTCCATGAGAGCAAGGATTTTACTAAATACTTATGTGTCCTCATAATACTGGGCAGATAATTTAATGGGTAATTAATTACTGATTGATTAGCTTAAATTTTCTATCCTATTAAGACTTTTGAGGCAAAAAAAAAATCTTATTAGCCTTGTTAAGGGGTGCTAACATTTGAAAGAATTGACTAAGCCTGAGTCCCTATGATGAAACATATAGCATGTGCGATTCCCCATGACAGGTGGAAATCCAAAGGGTTTTTCTGATCATTTCCTGACAGCCACTGATGACTTCATTGAAGGCAAAAGATCTCAGTTAAAGGGAATTATTAGACTTGACACTAGAAGTTGTCAATGTAGCCCTCATTATCGGGCTGCTTTGTGGTAGATGGGAACTGGTTTTGGGGCTTGGTCTATGACAGGAGAGTTCTCCCTGCTCACTCTGGGTGGGTCAGACTGAGGCCATACCAGAGCTCTGAGCTTCCACCATATGTAGAGCCCTGAGCGGGGCAGGGAACACAGGGACAAAGAGAAGTGAGGTGGGTAGGGGAGCAGGGTCACGAGCACATGGTGCAAACCCGGGTGTGTGTGTGAGAAAAAAGCATTTCTAACCAATGACCCTCATATTAAGCAGGGCTCTGTGTGTGAGGTAGGGATGCTGGAATAAAGAGCCATTTGAGGCTGGAGGGCTGGTCTCTGCCATTGGTGTCTTGGCCGGTGAGAATGAGGATGATCACTAATATCCGTTTGTAGTCGTAACTCAGAGAGCTCGAGTTCTGGAGTTGGCGAGACCAAAGTTCACAGCTGAGCCCAGCTGCTTCTTAGCTGATTGGCCTTGGGTAAGTTCCTTACACTTTCTGTTTCTTCTTCTGTTGTGTGGGGTATCATAGTAACTGCTTCCTGCTTCTCTGTGTCTTGTACAAGAAGGCATGCCCCCACAGTGGGACTAGCACTCAGGTCTTGTCAATTCTTGTCCTGTGCTTTCTATACTCTTTAGCCGAGGGAAGAGGGACTGTCTGCTTAATTAGCTGATTTTGGGAAGAGCTTTGGAGATACAAAACTCTTGATAAGAGCTAATCCCCTTAATCTGTGTGGGGCTGATGTGTGCATGTGTTGTACAAGGCAAATAGCACTGGGGGGATTGACCGAGAATGCAGGGCAGCACATGGAGTGTGCATGTGTTTGCGTGTGTGCATGTGCACACATTGTTCATGCTCCCTTCGAAGGTGCTGCAGACATGATGTGCAGGCATTCATGCCTCAGACGAGGCTTGGAGGAGATGCCCTCCGTGTTTTTCCATCCCAGAAATGCTGTGATTCTATTCTTGGTTGGAAGGTGGCTCCAGGTCCTGGGGCAGGGAAGCTCCTGAGCTCTGCAGGAGCATCTGTGTGGTCCTGGGAAGGATTTAAGAGCCCAGAGTCAGGTGCAGGGTGAGCTTTCCGCACACTGCCCTGCTCTCTGTCTCAGGATGCTAAAGCATTTAAAAATTGTCCTGATAATCCTTCTGGCAAAGTTGCCAGCCCCACTATAGCCTAGAAATGGGGAATCTGTGAACTCAAAGACACACTGTTCTGTTTTGACTCAGCAATGGACAATCTGTTTTCTCCCAGGAGTTTGGTCTTAACCCTGAGTTACCAGTTGGTTCACCCTCGCCTCTGTTCCCACCCCTCTGCATGTGAAAGCTCTGCCTGCATCCTCTCTCGCTTCCTTCTGTGAGCCTTCCCTGCGGGCAGTGATGGGGACAGGCCCTCAGTGCAGTGCCTGGCCTGCCCCCCATGTAGGCGTGGCTCCCCCAGAAGCAGACCCCAAGTGAAGAGAGAAGTAAGTGCAGGTGGTTATGTAGTTGGTGGTCCTGGGAGCCACATAAAAAGGGGGTTATGGGTTTTTAAAAGTGCACTCATTTGCCTCATAGAAGAGTGGAGAAGTGAGACAGGGAACGGAAAGAAGACCATAAAACTGTGGCCACCCGGGGCCCAATCCCACCGGGGCACAGTGGGAGAGTATGGAGCCTCCTGAGGGCAGGCGGCTCCTTGGCCACTAGCTAGGGTCTAGCACTCGGGGTCTATCCCACGTGCACGGGCTACATGAGCTCCAGAGACCAGAAAGTTCTTGGGTGAGCCCGAGGTGCCTGCATCTGGAGGGCCACAGATCAGTAAGTGTGAGAGAAGTGGACATGGCCCCATGGCTGCTCCTGGCCAATCTGAACTACTGCATCCTAGACCCAGGCTTGGCCATTGCAGTGAAGACAGCTCTTGTGGCCATAACCCCACTCAGATGTACATGCCAGCTACCCTCAGGTTCTAGGAGCATTTTTGCAATTTTTATTTCTTGAAGGCACTGATAGTGATCTGATTTATTAAAACTGTAAGTTGGCTGGGCATGGTGGCTCACACCTGTAATCCCAGCACTTTGGGAGGTGGAGGCAGACGGATTACGAGGTCAGGAGATCGAGACCATCCTGGCTAACACAGTGAAACCCCATCTCTACTAAAAATACAAAAAATTAGCTGTGCCTGGTGGCGGACGCCTGTAGTCCCAGGTCATCGGGAGGATGAGGCAGGAGAATGGCGTGAACCCGGGAGGCGGAGCTTACAGTGAGCAGAGATCGCACCACTGCACTCCAGCCTGGGCGACAGAATGAGATTCCATCTCAAAAAAAAAAAAAAAACCTGAAGCAAATACGCGTTCATCATGGGTTTCCTTTGTGTCAGGCACCATGCTAGGTGCTTTTTCTGCATATCTCATCTTGGTCCTTTTGATATCCCATGAAGAAGGTGTTGTTATTCTTATTTTCCATTTGAGGCAACTGAGGCGGAGAGTGGTTAAGTGAGTTTATGCAGCTTGTAGGAGGCTGATTGAGGCCCTGAACCCAGTACCATACCATCTTTCCTGGCTGTGCTCACCGTCTGAGAGCTTGGTTCTACCAAATGGCACTTCACTAAGCATTGAGCAGGCTGGGTGGGCTACTTCTGTGGGCCTCCTTTGTATAGATACCAAAAATAAGATTCAGTCCAACTAAAAGCCCATTAATTATGCCCCACGACTACAGATTGAAGGGTACTTGGGCCTTGATGGATGGAAGCTGCCTTTAAGTCAGACTCAGAGGAATGTCGTAGCCCCTCACCCTTTGATGAATTTGTCTCTGCCTGGCAGGGCCTGGCAGCTGCCCGGGCTCTGGCTCTCTTCTCTATTCCAGGAAGCCCAGCCATGCCAGCTCTTGACTTGTCAGTCTTTTTGTCCCAGGGAGTCCCTAGACACCTCTCAGTAATGCATTCTACCTACTGGGCTTGGCTGGCATGCTTCCTGCCCATAGGGCCTGGTACGTGACTTTGCCATCAGACTTTGTGATTGCAGCTTGTGGGCAGGGGATCCCCAGGATCCTCTTTAACTGGGTGCTGAGTTTTCATTTTAATCTGACAGTTGAAGAGCTCTGGAGTAGGAGCCAGGATATCTTGATTTCAGTCTCACTCACTGCTTATGTGTCCTTGTACTTCTCTTCTCTGGGCCTAGTGTCCTCAACTGCTAAGTGATGGGATCTAGTATCCCTTCCCGGCCTGAAATCCCAGGAGTTGGGGAGAAGCAGGAATTGGGTTACAAAGAGGGCAGAGGGTTACCAGCTGATTTCAGAGGGTTGTCTCCTCCAGGACCCAGCTGTCTGCTGGCTGACAGGTCAAGCACCCGGGATCCATTACATTAGATCAGTCCAAGAGACCTTGGACTCTGCCAGTCCTAGGCACTTCTTAAAATCCTTGGCCTTACATCTTTGTGGGAGTGGGGAGGGGGCAGAGGGAAGAACTTGGGAATTGGTGCATGGTGGGGATGGGGAAGAGGGCTGTGGACTCAGCCATATTTGAGCCATGGAGTCTGGTCCAGCCCCAGGAGCAGAGGGGCCTGTAAAATGGGCCATGATGGATTGTGACCCAGCTTGTGGGTCAGTAATCCCTTTACTAAGAGATCCCCAGGTGCACCTTAACTGGAGCTCAGTCATAAAGGCAGCAGTAGAGAATGGAGCTTTCATAAGGGGTCCTGAGGAAGAGCCAATTAGATTGTTCTTTCAAATTGGCCGTGACAGATATGTTCCTTAGAGAGCCATTATTTTCAGATGGAAACTGGATACTTTGGTCTGGAAGATTTGACCCTAGGCTATTCAGCCAGGACGGATGGAATAGGAAGTTGGCCCTATAGGGCCTCGTGGCCAAAGTGCTTTGGCCATGGTGGCCAGAAAGGGATGCAGAATGTTGAGAGGGCAGCAGAGGGATTGGAGATAGGCATGCACGAGGCACCAGGCCCCTCCAAAGGTGTCAGAAAAGCAAAGATCAGCACATGAAACCACATCAAGACCTTGAGGGAGCACACAGATTTCAGATATGGGAGTGGGCTGCTCAGATTTTACAAGATAACCCTTTTGTCTCAGGCAATGAACCAGTGAGCTTTCCTTGAACCAAACAAGCTTATAATACACTACAATTACCTGTACAAGTGATTCCAGTACCCCCTGTGCATCAAGCAGTTTTTAATTGGGCTTTTCCCCTGGGATTTCTTAAAGTCCCCTCTGCTAAAGGGGACTTTTTAAGAGGCTTAAAAGCCTCTGATACAATGATCAAAGAGGGTTCCAGGATGGCAGTGGACAGCTGTAACTGCAGCAAAAAGTTCACTTAGGACAGGGGTTCTCCTGGGGAACCTTTCTGAGCCCTGTGACTGTTGGCAAAGTGTTGTGTATGTAGTGATGTGTGTTTCTCTGAGCAAGAGCATGAAACCTTCCACCAGAGTCTCAGAATGGTCTTTTGTCTCGCAAAAGGTTAAGGTTAAGAACCCCAGTCAGCTCTATGAAAGCAGGGCTATGTCTGGTTTGCTTTCCATTGTTTTCTTAGTACCTAGCTTAGGTACCTGGCACTTAGTCGGTGGTTAATAAATAAGGGCTGGATGAATAGCTGACTAAGAAGAATAATGATTCATGACTGGGGAAAGCTTTTTTATTATTTATTTATTTATTTATTTATTTTTTTTGAGACAGGGTCTAACTCTGTTGCCCAGGCTTGAGTGCAATGGCACAATCTCAGCTCACTGCAGCCTCAGCCTCCCAGATCTGAATGATCCTCCCATCTCAGCCTCCTGAGGAGCTAAGACTACAGACATGTGCCACCACACCTGGCTAATTTTGAAAATTTTTGTAGAGACAGTGGTATCATTTGGATCAGTGGGGCCTGGTTGTAGGTGATTGGGTCATAGAGATGGATTTCCCTCTTGGTGCTATTCTTGTGATAGTGAATGAGTTCTTATGAGATCTGGTCATTTAAAAGTGTGTGGCACCTCCCCTACTCTTCCTCCTGCTCCGGCTATGTGAAGTGCTCACTCCTGCTTTGCCTTTGGCCATGACTGTAAGTTTCCTGAGGCCTCCCCAGAAGCAGATACTGCTATGCTTTCTGTACAGCCTGCAGAACTGTGAGCCAGTAACATCTCTTTTCATCATAAATTACCGAGTCTCAAATATTTCTTTATAGCAATGTGAGAATGGACTAATAATGAAAATTGGTATCAGGAGTGGGGTATTTCTATAAAGATACCTGAAAATGTGGAAGCGACTTTGGAACTGGGTAATAAGTAGAGGTTGGGAGAGTATGGTGGGCTCAGCAGAAGGCAGGAAGATGAGGGAAAATTTGGAATTTCCTAGAGACTTTTTGAATGGTTGTGACCCAAATGCTGATAGTGATATGAACAGAGATAGCCAGGCTAAGTATGTGTCCAGATAGAGATGAGAAACTTATTGGGAACTGGAGTAAAAGGTCACTTTTACTATGTGTTAGCAAAGAGCCTGGTTACCTTGTGTCCCTGTTCTAGGGATCTGTAGAACTTTGATCTTGAGAATGATGATTTAGGGTATCTGGTGGAAGAAATTTCTAAGCAGCAAAGCATGTAAGATGTTACCTGACTGCTTCTAATGCCTATGCTCATATGTATAGACAAATAAATTACTTAAAGCTGCAGCTTATATTTAAAAGAGAAGCAGAGCATGAAACTTTGGAAAGTTTGCAGCCTGGTCATGTGGTACAAAAGAAAAGCTCATTTTAAGGGGAGGAATTCAAACAGGCTGTAGAAATTTGCATAAGTAAAAAGGGGCCAAGGGCTAATAGCCAAGACAATGGGGAAAAGGCTTTGAGGCATTCAGAGACCATAGTGGCAGCTCCTCCCATCATAGGCCCAGAGGCCTAGGAGGACATAATGGTGTCATGGGCCAGGTCCAGGGCCCTGCTGCCTTGCACAGCATCAAGACACTGTTCTCTACAGCCTACACTCCAGCTCCAGCTGAGGCTCAAAGGGGCCCAGGTGCAGCTTGGACCACAGTTTCAGAGGGTACAAGCCATAAGCCTTGGTGGTTTCCATGTGATGTTAAGCTGGCGGGTGCACAGAGTGCAAGAGTTGAGGCTTGGGAGCCTCTGTCTAGATTTTGGAGGATGTATGGAAAAGCCTATTTGTCCAGGGAGAAGCTTGCTGCCGGGGTGGAGCCCTCATGGAGAACCTCTACCAGTGCAGCAGTACGAAGGGGAAGTGTGGGGTTAGAGCCCCCACACAGGGCACTGCCTAGTGGAGCTGTGAGAAGAGGGTCACTGTCCTGCAGACCCCAGAATGGTAGATCACCAGCAGCTTGTACTTTGTGCCTGGAAAAGCTGCAAGCACTGAACTCCAGCCCTTGAAATCCACTGTGGGGACTGAACCCTGCAGAGCCACAAGAGCAGAGCTACTTAAGGTCTTGGGAGCCCACCCTTTGCACTAGTATGTCCTGGATGTGAGAAATGGAGTTGAAGGAGATTATTTTGGAGATTTAAGATTTAATGACTATCCTGCTGGATTTCGTACTTGAATGGGGGCTATGGTCCCTTTCTTTTGACTTATTTCTCCCTTTTGGAATGAGAGTTTTTACCCAATGCCTATACCCCCATTGCATCTTGGAAATAACTAAGTTGTTTTTGATTTTACAGGCTCATAGGCAGAAGAGACTCCCTTTGTCTCAAATGAGACTTTGAACTTTTGCGTTAATGTTGGAATGAGTTAAGACTTTGGGGGACTGTTTGGGAGTCATGGTTATATTTTCCAGTATAAGAAGGACATCAGATTGAAGAGGGGTCGGGGTGAAATGATATGGTTTGAAGCTGTGTGTCTGCCCAAATCTCAAGTGGAACTGTAATACCCATTGTTGGAGGGGGATCCTGGTGGGAGGTGATTGGATCGTGGAGGCGGATTTACCTCTTGGTGCCATTCTCATGACAGTGAGTGAGTTCCCATGAGATCTGGTTGTTTAAAAGTGAATGGCACCTCCCTTACTCTTCCTCTTGCTATGGCCATGTGAAGTGCTTGCTCCTCCTTTGCCTTTGGCCATGATTGTAAGTTTCCTGAGGCCTCCCCAGAAGCAGATGCTACTGTGCTTCCTGTACAGCCTGCAGAACTGTGAGCTAATTAAATCTCTTTTCATCATAAATTACCCAGTCTCTGGTATTTCTTAAAAAAAAAAAAAAAAAAAACTGAAAAGAGTTAACAGTGTATTATAATTTATTTTATTTGACAATCTAGGAAGTTTGCAGCCACCAGCAGTTCTAGTGCAGTTTCAGGTGCAATTGGGAGTTTGGGAATCTTGGTGGAGCTGTTAGTGTGGCGAACCTTGTATGTAAAATAACATGCATACTTTTGATAGCACATGTGAAGGTACCTCTCTAATACTGACCTCATTGGTTTTGTTTTCAGCAAAATTGACCTGGGCCACTCAACATGGCTTTATCATGCCTGATGTTAATGCATGTTCTCTTTTTACAATAAATTCATGGCCATCAGATGATACCAATTTGACGTACATGGCATCAGGACCTTCATAGCCACCATAGGTTTTCTCCTTGCCATCCATTTTGTTCTTCTGAAATTCTACTTTGCTTCCTCAGGAGCTTTGGTAGTTTCCCAGAGTTCTTTTTCTGCCCCAGCTCGAGGAGCCACCACAGCCCAGTCCCCATGTACCACCCCGTAGCTACCATAGCCCAGTCCCCATGTACGGCCACAGCCCCTATTCCAGGGCCACTCCCCCACCCTCAGCTGCCTCCCTGTCCTCAGGTATTTCTTTTCTTTTTTTTTTTTTTTGTTAGTTCGTGTCTTTTATTAACTCATACAGTTACTTGTCTTCTGGCTTGTTGAAGCAATAAGTCAGACAACATTTGCCACAATAATGTCTGTCAAAGTGGCTTGCCATAAACACCCCAGCACCACATTCATCAGACGGGCACTCTCGACGAAGGCGACTAATTTTGCCATTCTCATCCACCTTATAATATTTCAGGACAGCCAGCTTAACCTCCTTTCTCTTGTGCTTATTCTTCTTGGGAGTGGTGTAAGACTTCTTCTTCCTTTTCTTAGCACCACCACGAAGTCTCAACGCAAGATGAAGAGTAGACTCCTTTTGAATATTGTACTCAGACAAAGTACGTCCATCTTCCAGTTGCTTGCCAGCAAAGATCAGTCTTTGCTGATCAGGAGGAATTCCTTCCTTATCCTGGATCTTGGCCTTTACATTTTCTATCGTATCTGAGAGTTCAGCCTCGAGGGTGATGGTCTTCCCCGTAAGGGTTTTCATGAAAATCTGCATTTTGGTGGCGGCTCCACCGCAGATGGTGGATGGAAAAAAGCCCTCAGGTATTTCTTTATAGCAATATGAGCACAGACTAATACAGATGGGGTCTCCTTATGTTGTCCAGGCTGGTCTCAAACTCCTGGGCTCAAGGGATCCTCCTGCTTTGGCCTCCCAAAGTGCTGGGATTACAGGCATGAACCACTACACCTGGCCTGGGAAAGCTTTTAATATAGCTTTTCATAGCCTTGTGGAGAAGTTCTGGTTTAATTTTTTAAATAAACATTTATTAGTATTTAGCTCCAATCACATCAGTTATTGTAATATTATTACTAGTACCGCTACCACCCCCACCACCACTATTATTTCCTCGATGACTACCAGACACTATTTATTAGGCATGCATGATGTGCCGGGCATTATGCTCAGCCCTTTGCAATATGATCTCATTCAATCCTTACAACCATCCAGTGAAGTAGATATCATTACCCGCCTCTTACTGATGAGGCTCAGAGAGCAGTTAAGTTACTTGCCCACAATCCTGCAGCAACAAAGTGGAAACGCCCTAATTCTAACCCAAGTCAGCCTGGCTCCGAAACCTATATGCTCAGCCATTATTTAATCTTTGGGGATGGGTGGTTCAGTGCTGAGAACAAAGACTCATGTACCCTGGTCACAGCTTGTCACACACAAACCCCAAGCTCAAAGACCCTGTGAAGTAAGAAAGGAACACGTTCATGCTGAGTCTTGGGTAAGGTCAGGAAGGTCACTTGGGGTGGGCATGGTGAATCTGCAGGGTCAGTGGATGATCTTGACAACCTTCTCCTTAGTGAAGCCTTTCACACGGTCCATTTTCTCCAATCAACTGAGTGTTTGGAGGCTGGCAAGACCCCCTGCTAGAGAGGATCAGGGAATCAGGCACTTGGAGCTGTCAGGAAGAAATATCTAAATCATTTGAACAGGTAACAATAGGATAGTGTAAGCTTGTTTAGTGCAGGGAAACTCATTGCAACAGAAACCCCCTCCCAGCTCATCAATGAGCATTGCAGCTAAGAGATTTTCTGTGAAGTGGACACAAAGAAGACTTCCCCAGAGCCCTGGCAGTGAGGTGAGGAAGGGTCTGGGCCATCAGGAGCCAGAAAGAGTGGTAGTCCTGGCATCCTCATGGGCAGATGAAAGACTATGGGAGTTGGGTTAGCGTGCTTTCGCCTTAGACTGGGAGTTCCAAGATGGAGTCTAGTCTTATCTCAGGCATGTACCAACCATGTAAATTTGCTAAGTCATCGTTCTTTGGGCCTTATTTTCTTCCTCTCTAAAGTGAAGGCACTTGATTGCATGATTTTAGTCAGTTTTGACATGCTGTCATCCCTAGAGACTTCTCAGCTACAGTGACAGGACAAGGGGGTCTTTGTAATGATTAACATGGTTATGGGGTATAGCTTGTGCTTGTCTTTATGTATGTCATTTATTATTTTAATTTTTGTTTTTTGAGACAGAGTCTCACACTGTCACCCAAGCTGAAGTGCAGTGGTGCAATCTCAGCTCATTGCAACCTCCACCTCCTGGGTTCAAGCGATTCTCCTGCCTCAGCCTCCTGAATGGCTGTGACTACAGGCCCCCGCCACCACACCCAGTTAATATTTGTATTTTTAGTGGAGACGGGGTTTTTCCATGTTGGCCAGGCTGATCTCAAACTTTTGACCTCAGGTGATCCATCCACCTCGGCCTCCCAAAGTGCTGGGATTACAGGTGTGAGGCACCACACCCGGCCTTATTATTATTTTTAACTGTGACAAATGTGCAACCAGCACCAACACTGGGATGTGGTACATTTAATCTTCACAACAAGCTCATGAACTAGGTACTATTACTACCCCCATTTTTCAGACAGAGAGACTGGAGGCTTAGAGAGGGTGACTTGTCCTAGGTCACATTGCCTTTAGGGGGCAGCAGTGAGACACTTATCTGGGTAGTTTGACTTCAAAGCCATGCCTTTAACCACTGGGCAGACCTTTCTCATTTTTTTGAGCAAGACTCACAGCAAGAAATACTTTTCCACGCCTAACCCTGATTGTCCACAGATCTATGCGTAGCCAATGGAAACACAGATCTATGCATATCCAATGGAAACACAGATCTATGCATATCCAGTGGAAACACAGATCTATGCAGATCCAATGGAAACACAGATCTATGCATATCCAATGGAAACACAGATCTATGCATATCCAATGGGAACACAGATCTATGCGTAGCCAATGGAAACACAGATCTATGCATATCTAATGGAAACACAGATCTATGCGTAGCCAATGGAAACACAGATCTATGCGTAGCCAATGGAAACACAGATCTATGCATATCCAATGGAAACACAGATCTATGCATATCCAATGGAAACACAGATCTATGCAGATCCAATGGGAACACTTTGTACTCCGTGCCTTGATAGTTCTTATTTTCCTTGCTTGTGGCTTTCTCTTGTGGGAGTGTCATTATTGTATTGGTTTCCTGTGGCTGTGGTAACAAATGACCAGAAGCCAGGTGGCTTAAAACAGCAGACATTTATTCTTTCACAATTCTGGAGGCCAGAGGTCTGCAATCAAGTTGTCAGGAGGGCTCTGCTCCCTCCAAAGGCTCTAGAGAGAATGCATTCTGTGCCTCTCCCAGCGTCTGGTGGCTTCGTCTGGTCTTTGCTGCAGTCTCTGCCTCTGTGGTCATGCTGTCCCTTCCTCTTCTTTGTGTGTCTGTCATACGGATACATGTGGTGCACCTGGGGTCCCCCGATAACCAAGTGTGCTCCTCCTCTCAAGATCCTTTGACTTAATCACATCTTTTGCCAGGATGTTACCTTGCATGGGTGTTACCTTCCTGGCATGTTCTGGGAGTTAGGTCATGGCGGTCACCTTTTAACCCGCTACAGTTATGGTCTTGTGAATTTTTTACAGATTAACTGTATCTCAGTCAGTTCTCCTAACTATTCTTTTTGCATCTCAAATTGTCCCATCTTTGGCCTGTAGGAACCCCTTGGAACCAGCCCCTGTACTCTTTTAAATTTTGTATTATTTTTCAGACAGGGTCTTGCTCTGTTGCCCAGGCTAGAGTGCAGAGGTGTGATCATGGCTCACTGCACCCTCATCCTCCTGGGCTCAGGTGATCCTCCCTGCTCAGCCTCTGAGTAGCTGGGGCTACACCCAGCTAATTTTTTATTTTTATTTTTTGGTAGAGTATGGGGTCTTGTTATGTTGGCCAGGCTGGTCTTGGCCTCCTGGGCTCAAGTGATCCTCATGCGTTGGCCTCCCAAAGCACTAGGATTACAGGTGTGAGCCACCGCACCCAGCCTCCTGTACTCTTCAGGCGTGACCCCATCAGTCCGTGAACGAGCCCATGCTCTCTGACACAAGATGTCACAGGCTTGTGTATTCCTGCCCCCCAACCAGGAATTCCTCCAAGTCACCCTGATTTCTTTCAGTGGGAAATGACATTTCTGTTATTTTCGATTCTCTTCTATTTCATTAAAGAAAAACACTGATTATAATCTACTAAATTGGTTTCATGGACCTACTTATGGGTTGTGACCCATAGTTTGAAAAATCACTGTCCTGGGCTATTTTGCCTTTCTTTACTTTCTTCATAAATTTAGGAAATTCCTTCCCATCAGAAAGTGGAGTACCCTCAAAGGGAGGGTCAAGTGTTCATCCACTGGCTCCTCCATGGCTACAGGATGGGGTCTGCATACAGAAGGCCTGCACCATGCAGCCTGCACCCAATCCAGGGACCCTCAGAGCCCCTGCTGCCCTCTGTGGCACGCTACTTCTCTTCTAGGCCCTCCCCCTTCCTCCTCCTCTCTCCCCTTCCTCTTTCCTCTCCCTTTTCCTCCTCCCCTTTCCGCCCTGCCCCTCTCCATGACTGCCTGGCCTTCATTTTGCCATTCTAAGAGGCTAATGTGAAAATTGCTCACAGATGGCACAAACAATATGGAAAAGAGCCTCTCTCTTCATTAGAGCAACACAAGATAGTGTTTTTAAGTGATTAAATTGTTACAGCAATAATTATGTTGAAATCCAAACACCTCATCACACTGCTACAACCTCTCACCAAGGGCTCTTGAGGCCCCCTTGGGGTTTGGCAGGGGCCACCCCAATGGAGAGCCCAAGAGCGGACTGTCTAGGCCTTTCTGGACCTTTCCTATGAGGCCCGGTGGGGCAGAAATTTCTGAGTAGTGTTGGGGCTTCCATTGGCGCCCCCTCCCTGTAACCAGATGTAGAGGACCTGGCCCCAAGCTAGGCTGTAGCTGAGTTTGTCTTTGGTGGCTATCCCATCCCCATTGGCCTCCTCCTTGTCCCATAGCCACTGTGCACCCTGAGTAGCCGCGGGTGCTCCTAGAGGGCTGTCCTGCTTGCCCCTCCTTGCTGGCCACCCCTTGCTCTCTCAGCACCCTGCCCAGAGTCAGCTGGCACCCAGGGAAGAAAGTGGACCGAGGGAAGTCCTCTGCAAGACACGATTGCAAGACAGACACTTCGTCTCGTACCCTGCCGTGGAGTCTGGGCATTCTCTGGAGCACCTTGGGAATTGCTCTCAACCTTGTTCTTCCTCCTTCTGCATTACTGTAGAGCCTTGTTTCTTCCTTCCAGGGCTGTGAAACAGCTCCCACCCCACCTCCTGTCCTTCAGCTTCTCTCCCTGCCTGCTGCTCCAGGAAAGAAAGCACAGAAAGCTACACAGAAATGAAGACACCTTCATGTATTTGGTTATCTTGGGGGGATGGGGTGCAGATGTAAGAGATTTAAGAGAGACCTAGAGAAGATGAAACGCACCTGGTATGAAAATTACAGACTGGCAATCTTGCGACCTCATTTTAAATAAACATAAAAATAAGACTTAAGGCCGGTGGCGGTGGCTCATGCCTGTAATTCGAGCACTTTGGGAGGTTGAGGTAAGTGGATCACATGAGGCCAGGAGTTAGAGGCCAACATAGTAAAGTCCGGTCTCTACTAAAAATACAAAAATTAGCTGGTCATGGTGGCACGCACCTGTCATCCCAGCTACTCGGGAGGCTGAGGTGGGAGAATCTCTTGAACCGGGAGGCGGAGGTTGCAGTGAGCCGATATCACACCACTGCACTCCAGCCTGGGTGACAGAGCGACTTAAGTGTCATATAGTGGTTGGTCAAGGCAGTCAGGAAAGAGGGAAAGGAGGAAAAGAGGGAGGTCAGAGCAAAGGCAGTGGGGAGGGAATATGGCAAATGAGCACCTGGCCAGAGAGGGGACACAGAGAGAAGCAGAAGAGGGGGAGAGCAGACTCTGGAGAGGCGGAGAGAGAAGGGCCATGATGTGAGGCAGCAGCTGGTCACTTACTCACAGACCCTCCTGAACTTCATGTTGGGTTAAGGATTCCAAGTGTTGTTGCCTCTTCTCACATCTGAGATGCTGATTAGTCAGCTCTTCCGTGGCTCTTTCTCTGGATCTTTCTGTCTCTTTCTTTCAGTGGGCATAGCTCATTTTTCCAGTGGAGGAAACATTTTGGTCTGGGTTTCGGTGGGAAGAAGTCATAGCTGGCTTGTGTGCTCTTCCTGTCTTACCCCCGGCTCCAAACAGAGTGCCAAGGTGTGGTGGAAACTCCATGTGTTTGGTGGGGAGGGTAGGCAGCTGGCTGGGTGAATCAGAACTTCCAGGTGGCAGCAATGTGTTAGAGGAAGGACTCATCAGGGATAGAGACAGGGGCAGATGCAGTGTGGGGAGGTGTCAGTGATGGCCACCCCTGCCCCACCCCAGGCTCTGATGCATGGAGGCTTCCCAGTCCCTCTTCTATTCAGATGCTACTTCTGGTAAGGGACCTGACCAATATTTGAAGAAATATAAAAGGCCAGCTTCATCTGCTGGGGTAGGATTACATCAAGGAGGATGAAATTAAAGGCTTTTCATGGAAAGAGATCTCCAGGATAATTTGATGGAAGACTTTAATAATTTCAGATTCAAAGTGTCCCCCCACCCCAACAAAAGATGCTTTAAAAAAAGGATTCATTGATTTGGGGAGTCACATAAAAATATTATATCCATGTATTTCAATGGACCCTGCCCCTTTTCTGTGTGCTGGTGACAGATGATCCAAGTCTCTGCCACCAAGGGAATAGAATGAAGGCTAGGGAAGGGGAAAATGGGTTAAAATGATTTAGATGCGACCTCAGGAAGAACTTGGAACCATTTTACCTGCTTTAACTGGCTTGACACACTTTATTGGAGAGAAACCGATGCGCTCTCCTACCCTTAGATGAGAGAGTGGCATGTCTTATGTGAGTGGGGAGGTGAACTCTTCAAGAGGTTGTGCTGTCTCAAAGCCACACAGGGTCGTTCTAGGACCCAGGATCTTTTGGCCTTACCTTTGGTCTCCTGCCACACCGACACTGCTTCCAGGGTGTACTCAAGTGTCAAGCTCACCTTGATCCGGGCTTTCCCCGGGGAACAGTAGGCTCCTAGGCATCCCAGAGCTCATTCCCTCTGTCCCTCTGCCTGAACGCCCCGTTTGGATCCAATCACAAGGACTCCACAGCTGCTGTGCTCTCATCGCTCTGGACACACAATGTCTGGAAAACTCTTGCTGGACTTCTAGTGCTTTCTCCCTTGATCAGGGCTCATCAGGAGGATGACAGACTCACATATCAAGGGCTTTGTAGGGCAAACAGATGCAAACGTTTGCCTTGTGATCTGCCCTGAAGAAACATGGCTGATGTGATTGACAGAAAGCCAGCCCTAGTGGTGGCGAACACTGATGGTCAGCACACCGGTTCCTTATGTGCCAGCTGACTCCACGGAGGCCCAAGGGGCTCCTCCACTGCCCAAGGCCCTTTTCCTTGGCTGAAACAAGGATGTGACTCTTGACATGCTTATTTGTGTTCCCTGGGCCTCCCTGACCACCAAACACCCCTCTGGGTAAAAACACACCTTGGAGATTGCAGATTCCCTGAAGCCAGGAGCTGTGCTCCTGAGGGCCCTCCTGACAAAGTGTGCCTTGTGCAGAGAGGGAGGGCCATGGAAAAGTTGATGGTCATGATGACACAAGGGTTAGCAGTGCCTCCCTGGGGTCCTGGCATGTTTCAGTGATGGGTGGAGGAGCAGAAGGGACATCAGCTCCTAGGGGCCTGAGGAAGGCAATTTCTTGGGACCCAGGTGAGTCCAGAGGTCATGGCCGTGGTTTCACCTGTAGGGCGGAGGGACTTCTCCAGCAAGGGTGAGAAACCTCATGCTCAGTTCTCTGTTTTTTCTTATACCATGAAAAATAAATGTGAAGTAAAGAGGGTTTCAGGGAAAGATCCATCCTTCTTCCCTCCCTCCCTCCCTTCCTTTTTTTTTTTTTTTTTTTTGAGACGGAGTCTTGCTCTGTCGCCGGGGCTGGAGTGCAGTGGCCAGATCTCAGCTCACTGCAAGCTCTGCCTCCCGGGTTCACGCCATTCTCCTGCCTCAGCCTCCCGAGTAGCTGGGACTACAGACGCCCGCCACCTCGCCCGGCTAGTTTTTTGTATTTTTTTTTTAGTAGAGACGGGGTTTCACAGTGTTCGCCAGGATGGTCTCGATCTCCTGACCTCGTGATCCGCCCGTCTCGGCCTCCCAAAGTGCTGGGATTACAGGCTTGAGCCACCGCGCCCGGCCCCTCCCTTCCTTTTTAAAGTATTTATTAAGCAGGCAGTACTTGCCTTATGCTGTACTAGGACACTCAAGTGTGGAGAATGTGTCTGCTGCCCTCCTAGGAACTCGCAGTCTAGTCAGGGAGATGAAATCACCACCGAGCAAGGCAGCAGAAGGAGGCATGCAGCCGCTGATGGAGCGGCATAGCCATTCAGACCTGGGTGAGCTTTGGGAAGCCTGGTGTAGCCATGGAGGGCGTTGTGGAGGAGGTGGCCCAGAGCTGGGCCTTGAAGGATGGGAAGAAGTTGGAGAGGTGGGGAAGGTGGAGGGAGGCATAATTGAGAACAAAACTGGTATAGGGCAGTGGTTGATGATCTGAGTTTGAGTCCTGTCTATACCATGAAATATCCATGTGGCCTTGACAATTCACCTTCCTATGTGAGCTTCAGTTTCTTCATTTGAAAAATGAGGATAATAACAGTATCTCCTAAGGTTGTTTGAGGATTAAATGAAATAAAATGTGAACTACCTAGGGCCAAGGTTGTTCTGAGCACACACGCTTTCAACACACATTAGCTACTGTCGTACCTGCCATGCTGGTGCGACTGCCCGACTTCTGCCTTCCAGTTGCTGCTACTGTGTCCTCCTGCCCTCCCTACCTTGACCCTGTTCTGATGAGAAGGCACCTGAATCTCTCCTCTGGGCCACATGTGCACCTGGCTGTGTGCTTAGGCTTCTGGCCAATCCCCTATGCCTAAGCAGAGGAAGCTAGAGCCCCTCCAGCAGGTGTGAACTGAACCCAACTTCCCTCCTGCTCTTTTCTGATTGTCCTCCTAGGCAGAAAGTTTCCCTGCCAGGCCCGCTGTTTTTTGTATTGACAGCTTCAGCCACCTTTTCCTTCCAGTGGCTCCCTAGCTGGGCGGCTGGGGAGTTGGCCTTTTGCTAGATGAGGGGGCTGTGATGCCCTCAGAGGCATCTGCCCACCCGCTAGGGCATCTGACATTTTGTCTGCACCAAGGCAGGGGCCTCTCTGCTGATTGGGCCTGTCCCAGCTGTCCTAGTGCTAATCCAGTTTCATTGCACTGGCAGTTGGGCTGGCAAAGCTTTGATGCAGGATACCCAGCACCAAGATAAAAGACACCTGGCATTTCTGTGTGGGGGAGAGAGGGGCACCGTGGGCACCTGGCAGGAGGTGTCCCTTCCCAGCCAGGGTCTAGGAGCCCTTCTGAGCTCCTTCTGCAAGTGAAGTGGCTGGGAGGATTTCCTCTCTTCCTGCCTAGCCCAGCCCGGCTGCAGGCTACAGAGTCATCCTCTGCCTTGCCCTGTATGGGGACCCTGAACCCCCTCTTACCTGTCAGCCTCTGGGGCAAGCAGAAGGCCCCATGGCCCGGTGCCAGAGCTAAGTCCCTTGGGAGTAGACAAACCAGGCCTCCTGTGACCTGCTATTTAACTCAGACAAAAGACTGCCTGACTACTTTGTGGTATGTTTCTGAAGGCAGATAGAAATGTGCTTGAAGAAGAGCAGTGAATAAGAATCTCTGGGTTGCACGTGCTCCTGGCACCCACTGGGAAGAGGAGGCAGCCTGGGCTCTGCACTGTCAACAGTTCTGCTGATGGTTCTTAGCAGCAGCCATCTCCAGCCATTCCTGCTCTGCCAGGAAAAGGTGAAATGCAAAGAAAAGCAGACACCTGCCTCCTCTTCTAAGGGCGTTGGGCTGAGCTCTGGGTGGCTGGACGCCGTCTCAGGAGCCAGGTAAGGGGGAACTCTCTTGGGAGAGGGCTTCTGTGACAGTCCATAAATCCATATTGTTTTGAGCACAAATGAGCAAATGATTTAAAATTAGCGTAGTCTACTTCAAAACTATGTTTTTGTCCCTTTCGTGCAACACCATTGGATGCTGATGTCGGACAGCGTGATGTGTTGGAAAGTTCGCTAACCAGGGTTCTAGAGTCCTGACTGGGTTCTAGAGTCTGGGTTTCTAGAGTCCTTGGGCAAGACCCCTCTCTTGCTGGATCTATTTTTTCTTCTGTAAAATGAGAAAGTGCACCTGGGTGATCTCTGGGTTCTTGGAGAAGCACTCCAGCCAGGCAGTTAAGAATGTGTGGGGCTGCACAGCACTGGTGGTCCTGGGTCTAGTTCCATCTCTGTCATTTACAAGCTGGGTCATGTCTCTCAGCCTCAGTTCTCTCGTATGAGGATGGGAGTAATCCTAGTGCCTGCCTTTCAGGGATATTGTGAGAATGAACAGAGATGCACACATAGCACTTAGCACGGTGTCTGGCTCCTACACAGCACTCAGTACAGGTCTGCTGTTTTGTTTCTTTCATTGTAATGATCACTGTCGTCATTTCATTGTCTCTTCTAGTTCTGACAGTGTTAGCTGTGTGGCTCATTGGGGATTCTCGAGTGCTTCTCAAGCTTTTATTACTTGAGTGTCTTGTCAGAAGGCAGATGCTGACTCTAGGGTCTGGGGTGGGACCTGAGTTTCTGCATTTCTCATGAGCTCCCTGAGGATATGGATGCTGTTGACCACGGGCCACACTTTGAGTAGCCAGAATGTGATGCTACTAAAGCATCGATGCCCAGTATAGGTGGATGTGTCACCCAGGGCCAGGCCTCCGAGTTGATGGGAGCCTCTTAGGGTCCAAGGAGAGAGTGACAAGCCTGGTAAGCTCAGCAGCGGCCGCCTCCCTCTGCCTCCAGGAGAGTAGGCAGCACAAATGTCTCATCAGACAGGAGTGAGAGGGGACAGAGGCCTTTGAGGGCAATGAAGTCAGGAGAATCTTCCCAGCTGATTTCATGAAAGGATTTTAAAGATGATTCTTGCCTTGAACTCCTAATTTTCTCATCATTTAGGACTGATTATTAGGACTGCCTCATGGGCTTGTCTCTCCAAGTATGCTGAAAGCCCTTTGAGGACAAAGGTCTTGTCTCAAATCGCTGTTTACCCCAGAGCTCCTACGACACCACTGGGCTTGTAGGAGGCACACGGATTCCATCTGCCCCACAGACCCCCAGCCTTGGAGCTTGGTAGGGGTGGGGATGAGAACACTAACTTTGAGTCAGGTGATCCCAGATTCGAAGTCCAGCATGATCATATACTGTTGAGCAGCAGTCAGGGGCAAGTTCCTTACCTCCTCCAAGCTTCCTCATCTGGAAATGAATGACAGTACCCACTGCTGTGGACTGAATGTTTGTGTCCCCTTGAAATTCGTGTGTTGAATCCTATTCCCCAGTGTGATGGTATTAGGAAGTGAGCCTTTGGGAGGTCATAGGCGTGGAGGCCTCATGAATGGGATGTGTGCCCTTATATGAGAGACCCCAGAGAGCTTGCTCTCTCTTTCCACCATGTGAAGGTACAAGAAGCCGGCCTTCCGCAACTTGGAAGAGAGCCTTCACCAGAACCTGACCATGTCGCACCTTGATCTCGGACCTCCAGCCTCCAGAACTGTGAGAAATAAATTTCTATGGTTTATAAGCCACCTCAAACTACAACACCCACCTTATATAGCTTTATAAGGCTGAATGGAGATAATGAGTAAAGGAACATAGCTCATGGTGGGCTTATGCTTCCATGTCCCGTGTCCCCTTCTCCTCCTCTCTTTCTTCTCCTTGTCCTGTATCATCGGGCTAGACCATGCCCTCTGAGAACCCTGGAGGCGTTTAGAGCTCCATGCTCACCTCCGAAGGCCTCACTGTGCTTCCTGTTTCCAGGCTAGCTCCAGGTGTGAGAAATAGAAGTCTAACACTTGTCCCCGTTTGTCTCAGCCACCTTCTTCCTGCTCTTGTTGCTCTGTTTATCTGGCCGAAAACGTTGCTCTTCCAGGAATAGCACTCGACTCACAGCGTGTCCCGGGGATGGGTGGAAGGGCACCCCCAGAACTGAGGGTTCCTGATTCCGAGAATCTCCTGCAACCCCTTGCACGACCACCAGCATCCCCAAGAGGCTTCTGTGTGCTCTCAGTGGACGAGTCTTTCTCCACCACTGGGGAGACTGGAGTGTGTTTCTCTGCTGCAGAGGAACACCCAGCTTGGGGCCATTGACACTATGACCTTGTTACTAGCTCACATCTTAACCCATCTTGGAGTTCACAGATCGTTTCCTTTGGCCCTCACAAATAAGCCACGAGGTGGGCAGGTTATATCACCGCCCATTTAACAGATGAGGAAACTTAGAAGGCACGTGATTCTCCCAGGCGCACAAACAGATGATGGCACCTTGGTCATCTGACCCTAAGTTCAGTGCCCTTTGCCTTGAGTGGCAGCTGCCCACAGGGCCACCAGTGCCACACAAAAGAGTGGAGTCAACCAAGAACATTATATGTTCAGTAACATTGAGTTCAGAGTCTTCTTGGCCTGGAGCTTCATTTAAGATGAGGTGCCATCAGCACGGTAATTATCATTATGGGCATGTTTAAAGTACTGAAATGGCCATATCAGGCTTTCAGAGCCCTGTAAATCTGAGACACAGTGAGTGCAGGGCCAGGCTTCGTAGGACTCTCAGGCCTTCTCTGTGGGGAGCGGAGAGAGCCGTTTCCTGGGATAAAGAGGACTCCCTGCAGATGCTGGCCCCTCTTAATCGCTGCCCAGGCCTTGTTCTGTTCACGTGGGCATGTGTGTGTGATCACATGCACCTGCTTTGAAAGCCTTTGACTTAGACGTTGTCAGGACGTTGCTCTGTGTCTGAAGCTAGGCTGCCACATCTGCTATTGATGGTGTTCAATTAGGGACCGGAGAAGCCTTTAACTTTTATTGTTTATTAATAAAGATAAATTGGAAGCATCAAAAGTGTACTGAGTTGGCTTTTTTAAGTAAAAAGGGAAATGAAGCAACAGTCCCCTCAGGTGAAAGGGGATGGGCTGTGTTAACATTAGAAGGCCCCTGAGCCAGGAGAGGCTTGTGGGGGAAGGGAGGGT
Organism: Trachypithecus francoisi; assembly: GCF_009764315.1. NCBI lineage: Eukaryota > Metazoa > Chordata > Mammalia > Primates > Cercopithecidae > Trachypithecus > Trachypithecus francoisi. Next base: position 108,984,959 of record NW_022681473.1, read on the forward strand.
TTCTCCATCTCCCTGTTGCTACTGTGGGGGTTTGCTGGGGAGAACCAAGCATAGGCAGAAGGGAAGCGTGGCTGGGCATGGAGATTTTTTGAGATAAGGACCCTGCTTGCGGCACATCTCCCAGTGGGATGTGTGAAAGACGATTGCAAACCTCTGAGCTGATGCAAACTGAAGATCTGTGAGCGTGGGGGTGGGAGAAGGGCTCTTGGGGAGAGAGAGCACAGTGATTAATAGGACAGAGCTTGGAGGTGGCCAAACGTAGGTTCAAATCCTGGTGTTTCCACTTATGTGCAGTGTAATGTTAGAGCAGCGGCTGCACCTTTCTGAACCTCATCTCTAAAGTGGGGCTCTTTAGACCTGCCTCCCAGTGTGTGTGCAGATTAAGCACGATAATGTATGTAAAGTGCTTGGCGTCCTGCCTGACGAGTTGTAAGCCGCCGAATAAATGGCAAGAGGGGGCCTCTGGTGCCCTGTGTTTCCTGACGCACTCTCTCTGTCACTCTAGCCTCGTTAGAGTGTTAGTTGTTGAACATGACAACTAACGTGTACTGAGACCCTACTCAGTGTCAGGGCTATGCCTGAAGTTCTGCAGCAAACAGGAGGTGGAGCTGGCATTCAAACACGGCTTTCCCCATTCCAAAGCTTCCCCTACACCACCCCGCCACCATCCTGTGGTGCCACTTCCCAGGTTGAAAGGCCTCTGCTTATAACACAGAGTCCTCTCCTCCCGCAAGGGTTCTGCAGCTTCTGCCAGGGTCTTGCCTTGGCCTTTCTGGAAAGAGCCCTCCCAGACACCAAAGACTCTCGCAGCCTGCCAGCCTGCCTACCCCAGAGACTTCAGAGAGACTCTGTTCCTCTAGGGACCTGCTCAGAGTTGGGTCTGTCAGACCGGAGACCTGCTGCTCTGTCTGGAAATCGCAGTGATCTGGAGACAGCAGATTTGGGAACTGAAAAGAGACAGAGAACGGAGTCCGGAGACAGTGGGAGGTTCTTTGCGGGAGCTCTAAAGAGACCCTCATGGGCAGGAGGGGGCGATTCCCCTTGCCAGGGCTTCTCTCCCTCCTCTCTGCCAGTCTTCCTGCCCAGCTCACGGAGTCACCAAGCATGTGATCTGCCTACCTGCTTGAGCAGGTGGCCAGACTGAGCATCCATCATCTCCAGGGAAAGCGAGATGCGAATGTCCCCCTTGCACTTCAGGTGAACTTTGCCTTGTCAGCCGGGGAGCAAAGCCTGGGAGAATACAGACCAGGGAGGCCAGAGGACCTTGAGCAGCTATGGGGCTTGCTTCTTGCCCCCTTTTCATTTTCCAGGCAGAGGAGATAGGAGGGCAGCTGAGTGGCCCAGGGTTCCCAGCTGAAGCCTCATGTTAAGGTCCCTGCAAAGGGTCAGGTTCCTTCTCTGCATGCCATGAACTCTTCTCAGAGATCATCTTGGGTTAGGAACCAAGCACATCCCACCCCAACCCCTTCCCCACTCAGAAGGGGAGAGATGTTTGAATAATTCTTGGAAACACGCTGCAACCGCCCAAGGTGCGCTGAGTCAGCTATGCAAATTGAGAGGCGTAGGTCAGAGTCCTGTTTGTGTTTTGAAGTTGCAAATTCCCTGGCAAGCCTTGCGCTGCACCCTGAGTCCTGTGTGCCGCCGTCACCCAGGGCCTTCCTGACATGCAGCGAGCTGAGGGGTGTTGGAGAGTGCCCCCAGCCCCACCCCATAGCTCTCCTTGCTCCTGCTCCGGATGCCTGGTGATAGTTACTATTTTGAGTTAAAGCAATTATGTTTTATTAAAAAGGAAGTCCCCCAGGGCGGGTTAATACTGTTGAACCGCTATCAGTCATGGACAATTTAGTACGAACTAATTAATCGGATGCTTTCCTGTTGCCTGCAGAGTGAATGGCGTGTGATGAGTGTTTGGAAAGGGCATGAGGTCACCAGGTGATTCAGGAGAGATAGCAAAGGAGCGAGCCAAGGGCGTTCAGGATAAGCATGCCCTGTGGTTGCCAGCTTATCTCGTTTGCCTTTAAAATTATTTTAGTAAACATTTTCACAAAAGTATATCAATCATCCCCAAAATGCACAAATCATAAGTGTATGGCTTTGAATTTTTAGGAAGTGAATACACCCTTATAGCCAGCACCTGGGCTGTGTAACAGTTCCTACTTGCCCCTTTCAGACCCCCAGCCAGCCACTGTAACCCCCAAGGCATCCGCTATCCTGACTTCCATAGATACATTTTGCCTCTTTTCAAACTCTGTGAGCATGGACTTCTTCAGCGTATCTACCCTTTGTGTCGGGCTTTTCCTTCGTTCAGCGTTTCTGTTGGTGAGATTCACCCATGTTGTTAAAGTTTGTTCATTTTCATTATTGTGTGGTGTTCCATTGTAGGAATATACTACAGTTTATTCTATGGTTGGTGGACATTTGGATGTCTAGCTTTTGACTTTCATGAATAGTGATGCTTTAAATGTTGTTGGCCATATCTTTCTTCTTCTTTTACATCTCAGGTTATATGCTGTTCTCCTGGGAACCGTCTTCTGACCCCCCCACCCCTGGGGAGCATGGGTGCCCCTCCTTTGCCCTCCCATGGCACTCTGTCGTAATCTGGGAAAGATGAATAGTGACATTTTCAGTTCCTAGGCGAATGTCTGGCAGTGGTAGATGCTCAAAAGTGTTAGTTGAGTGAATGAACAAATTTTATGTCACAGTTTTGCCCAGGGCTTCTCTTGATACCTAAGAAAAGCAGTGCGGGGAGGCTGCGTTGGGGGAGGCTGTGTTGGGAGCCTTGGGGATCAATTTGGATTCTTCCCTAGCAAGAGTGCTACTCTTGGCTGGGTGTGGTGGCTCACACATGTAATCCCAGCACTTTGGGAGCCAAGGTGGGTGGATCACCAGGTCAGGAGATCGAGACCATCCTGGCTAACATGGTGAAACCCTGTCTCTACTAAAAATACAAAAATTAGCTGGGTGTGGCGGCGTGCGCCTGTAATCCCAGCTACTCGAGAGGCCAAGGCAGGAGAATCACTTGGGCCAGGGAAGTGGAGGTTGCAGTGAGCCAAGATCGTGCCATTGCACTCCAGCCTAGGTGATAGAGTGAAACTCCATCTCAAAAAAAAAAAAAAGAGTGCTACTCTCTGGTCTCCGGGCTCCACCTGGGTCCTGATGTCCCTGAGAATGGGCTGGAGGCCATAGCCATGGTCAGAGGTGTCTGCGAGTTTCCCACAGTGCCCCCCAGTGACAAGCTGGTGCAAAACCAGCTTCTGCCTGCTTCAGGTCTCTGAGGACCCCAATGCCATGGGCCTCCCCAGACGTAGGCATTTGATGGCCAGCAGGAGGGAAGAGTCATGAAGAATAGAAGAGAAGATGTAGGAAGAAAGAGAAGAGGAGGGAAGGAGGTGAGAGAGAGAGAGAGAACCATGAACACATATTTTTCCTTTTTTTTCCAGACGCCAGGTGGGGGCCAGGGAGGAAGTCAGACAGGCAAGGAGCGGGTGTTCTCGAGGGAAGCAGGTGTCCTTATGTTGGAGTTGTATTGTTTTCACCAGCAAGTGACACAGTGGAAGCAGGCACAGGAGCCTGTCGAAATCCAATGTCAGGGTGCCCTGGTGGGATAGGCTTGTTTTTTTTCCCCCCTGGCACTTGGCAAATCCCTTTCACAGGCAGAGTGAGTGGCTTCCTGGCCTCTCCGGCTGAGCAGTGCTGATTGAACAGGTTATTCTTGATTCATACACCTTTTGCTGAGCCGCATAACAAATGCGCTGTAAATTTCAGTGCTTTAGAGAGCGCCTGGATACATAAAGAAGGACTGCTTCCCCTAGTAAAGTGGAGGCTGCTCAGATTCCACAAACGGCGAGCCATTTGGGGTACAGTTGCTGTGTTTCCAAAGTAAATATTACTTCTTAGAGAAGATTCACACCTAGAATAATTGTTTCTTGTGGTGATCTGAAGCTGAAGCTGGTTTAAATGTTCATTTGTCTCTGCCCAGGTTTTTTCCTAGTGGGGCGTGCCGGGGTGCTTAAAGCCCATACCGCAGAATGCCCCTTCTTTCTCCTGGGCTCCTTTCCCTACAGAACCATACCTCTCCCACCCTGAGTTATCTTGTTCCTAGTGTGATGCCATCTAAACCCTTAGCTTATGCATATGTTTATTATTATTATTATTATTATTATTATCAAGAGGGAGTCTTGCTCTGTCATCCAGGCTGGAGTGCAATGGCGCAATATTGGCTCACTGAAACCTCCGCCTCCTGGGTTCAAGCGATTCCCCTGCCTCAGCATCCCAAGTAGCTGGGATTACAGGCACTCGCCACCACGCCTAGCTAATTTTTGTATTTTTAGTAGAGACGGGATTTTGCCACATTGGCCAGACTGGTCTCGAGCTCCTGACCTCAGGTGATCAGCCCGCCTTGGCCTTCCAAAGTGCTAGGATTACAGGTGTGAGCCACCACACCAGTCATGTTTTATTATTTATTTAACAGTTATATAGCACTTACTATGTGCCAGGCACTCTTCTAAGCTCTTTGACAAATACTGACTTACTTCAAACTCTTAAAACTCTACAGAGAGGTAGAGTTACTACCTCTTTGGAGATACAAATTAGTATCCCCATTTTCCAAATGCGGGAAACAAAGCACAGAGAGGTTAAGTAACCTGCATAGGATCACAAGCTAGTTGGTGGTAGAGCTGAAATTTGTCCTCAGAGTTCATGCTGTTTATTCTCATGCTCTGCTACCTGTCAGTGATATCTTCTTCTTCTTTTTTTTTTTTTTCTTTTGAGATAGAGTCTCACCCTGTTGCCCAGGCTGGAGTGCAGTGGCACGATTTCGGCTCACTGCAAACTCTACCTCCCTGGTTCATGCCATTCTTCTGCCTCAGCCTCCCCAGTAGCTGGTACTACAGGCACCCGCCACCATGCCCAGCTACTTTTTTGTATTTTTAGTGGAGATGGGGTTTCACCATGTTAGCCAGGATGGTCTCGATCTCCTGACCTCGTGATCTGCCCGCCTCGGCCTCCCAAAGTGCTGGGATTACAGACATGAGCCTGGCCCAGTGATACCTTCTAAAGTGGCATGGTGAGCAAGGGCCTGGCTTTTTCAGGGATTAGAACTATTTTTTCTGTGCCTTAAAATCATTTCTATCCAAGGTGGCCCTTGACCTTACAAGAGCAGGGGTCAGGCCGAGAGCGATAATCCCACGCCTGATCACGCCTGTAATCCCAGCACTTTGGGACGCCAAGGTGGGCTGATCACCTGAGGTCAAGAGTTCAAAACCAGTCTGGCCAGCATTGTGAAACCCCATCTCTACTAAAAATACAAAAAGTTAGCTGGGCATGATGGTGGACACCTGTAAGCCCAGCTACTCGGGAGGCTGAGGCAGGAGAATCGCCTGAACCCGTGAAGCAGAGATTGCAGTGAGCTGAGATCGCACCATTGCACCCCAGCCTGGGCAACAAGAGTGAAACTCCATCTCAAAAAAAAAAAAAAAAAGCAGAGGTCGGTGTCTGGCCAGTGGTCAAAGCCTACAAAGCACAAGCTTGTCCTATGATTCAGCTGCATCAGGGGCGCCGTGGACAGAGGTGGAAAGGTTAACTTGGAGCTTATCCTGGAACCAGTCTCTTGGGGAAGTCATCCCCCTGTCCTGCAGTCTCTCCTCTTGGGGTCGGCTCCTGTCTCAGTTAAGTGGCTCCATCCTCTAGGCAGGTGCTTAGTCTGGAAGCCTGGAAGGCATCCTTGCTTTTTCATTTCTCCATGACCCACATCTGATCCCCAGGTCCTGTCAATTCTACCTCCTAAAATGCTCGCAGATGCAAACGTCTCTTCCTCTACCACTTCTACCTTCCTCACGTCGCCCTTATCTGTCTCCAGGACCTCTTCAGTGTCCACCCAGTAGATGTCCCAGACTCCAGACTTAAGCCCTCTAAAACTCTTTTCAGATTGCAGTCAGAGTGATCTTTCCATAAGAAATTCTGGTTATGTCACCCCTTTACGTAAAACTTTCAGTGGCTCTGTGGTACCCCTAGAACACAATCCAGACTTCCTAGCGTGGCTGCTGTGGAGCCATCTTTGACCCGGATCCTCTTCCCCCAGGGTAGCATCCCTTGCTGCCTTTGGATCAGGAAAGATCCCTGTCTCCTATCCCCTCCAGATATGGGCTTATCCTCCTCCCACCCCTCTGCTTCCCATTTGCTGCCAGAAAGGGGTCTTGACGTGGACCCCAAGAGCGGATTCTTGGACCTCATGCAAGAAAGAACTTGGTGCAAGTCCATAGAGTAGCATGAAAGCAAGTTTACTAAGAAATTAAAGGAATAACACTTGTTGCCAGGAATTTGCTTTGTTTACTGCTAGTAATCTAGCAATCCTAGATCTCAGAATCACAACAGTAGTAACAGGGGTTATTTTTTCCCAACTTACTCTATGTTCAGGTGTGGAATTTCTGTCTCCCAAGAGGAAATGTGACTTCACTTTGGTGCCAATGGACAGAAAATTCTACTTTTACTACATAGGACACGTTTGGAATGTACTTAATAGCTGGTTTTTACACCTTGATTTCAAGGTGGGAAGAAATGGATTATGAATCTCTAATAAATTTAAATCTCTTAAGTCAGTAGATGCTTAATATTTTTTGATTTAATTAATGCCCATTTGAATTTCATGGGTTCTATTAATTTAAAAAAGTATAGGACCCCAATCCATCACCATCAAATTGCCCTTGCACTTTTCCAAGGTATAATATGCGGTTTTATGCAAAATTCAAGCTACCATGTAACTTTCTTTTAACCATAGCAAGCGGGAGAACTGTTTCCTACCTTCTTTACATGTTGTGCATTGTTGTGGTCCAGAAATGCTAAACCTTTTTTTTTTTTTTGATGGAGTCTCGCTCTGTCACCCAGGCTGGCGTGCAGTGGCGCGATCTCGGCTCACTGCAGCCTCCACCTACCTGGTTCAAGCAGTTCGCCTGCGTCAGCCTCCCGAGTAGCTGGGATTACAGGCACATGCCAGCATGCCCGGCTAATTTTTTTTTTTGGTATTTTTAGTAGAGATGGGGTTTCACTGTGTTTGCCAGACTGGTCTCAAATTCCTGACCTCAGGCAGTCTGCCCACCTCGGCCTCCCCAAGTGCTGGGATTACAGGTGTGAGCCACTGTGCCCGGCCCAGAAATGCCAAACCTTTTTAAAGATGGTGCAACTTTGAGTCTGTGGCTTGACTATACAGGCTTTGAACTTCGTGGCATGTTCACTTTGCCATATCTGCAGGAGAGCTGTTTTATTAGAAACGCCTCAGAGTTGCAGATATCACATGTGAATGATATGGTTACTTTAAGAAATGTCTGTATTGTATTTGAAGACTGTTTGTCATAAATCTGAAATTTGAATCTATGTATTTCAATTTGATATGCTAAAAAGTCCTGAATTAGTGTAAAGATTTTTTTTTGTTATAATATTGTAATCTCAGTTCAAAAGTTAACTGAAAATATAAAACCCAAGTGATTTTTATATAGTAAATTGAACTATAAAGGTTAAAAAAAAAAAAAACCTAAAGGAATAAAGCTTGGCTACTCCATAGGCAGCGCAGCCCACATGGCTGAGTGTATTTATAGTTGTTTCTTGATTATATGCTAAGCAAGGGGTGGATTATTCATGAATTTTCTGGGAAGGCAGTGGGCAGTTCCCGGAACTGAGAGTTCCTCCCCTTTTAGACCATATAGGGTAACTTCCTGATATTGCCATGGCGTTTGTAAACTGTTATGGCGCTGATGGGAGTGTCTTCTAACATGCTAATGCATTATAATAGGCATATAATGAGAAGTGAGGATGACCGAAGGTCACTTTTGTTGCCATCTTGGTTTTGGTGGGTTTTGGCCAGCTTGTTTACCGCATCCTGTTTTATCAGCAAGGTCTTTGTGACCTGTATCTCGTGTTGACCTCCTGTCTCATTCTGTGACTTAGAATGCCCAACCTCCTGGGAATGCAGCCCAGTAGGTCTCAGCCTCATTTTACCCAGCTCCTATGCAAGATGGATTTGCTCTGTTTCGAACACTTCTGATGCTTTGGCTGATTCCAACATTGTTTGGGTCTCAAATGTTCTTTCTTCTGAGGAGTCTTCTCTGACCACCCCCGCTTCCCAAGCCTGGTTTGGGCGCTCTGTCCCAGTGTTCCCATGGCAACCAGGAAACACATCCTCTCTGATCACACCGTCTACTTTATATTGGGATTTGATGGCTACCTGTGTGTTTTTCCCAACACACATTATCTGTCTTTCCCCAGTATGGAATACAATGCTGAGTTATGGAAGACAGTATTTAAAAAAGTTATTAGCCCGGCGTGGTGGTGTGTGTCTGTGGTCCTAGCTATATAGGAGGCTGAGGTGGGAGGTCAAGGCTACAGTGAGCCATGATCATGCCACTTGCCCTCCACTCTGGGCAAGATGGAGTAAGACCTCCATTTGTAAGGAAAAAGACAAAACAAAACGGGTCACTGAGCCAGTACTGTCACGAAAAGAACATTGACAGAGCAGCTGGGAGATGCGGGTATTGGAACCTGTTCTGGGACAAACTCTGGACCTTAGTTAAGTCATTTTCCCTCTCTGGGCCTTTTCTTTTTTTTCTTTTCTTTTCTTTTCTTTTTTTTTGTATCTGTGAAGTAAGGAATCTATGCTAGGCGGTCCCAAGCTCTCTTCCAGTTGTGAGGTCCTGGGACCTGTCTTCTGAACCAAGGCTTCACTCTTCTCATCTCTCTTGACTTTCCAGGCTGTGAGGCCCCATCTTCTCCCTCTCCTTGGCGCTCTTGTCTCTTCAGGATGTGTTGGGAAGCAGAGACTGGCATCCTGCCTTCCACAGGGCTCAGCCACAGCCAGCAGCGGCCTTGGGTTCTCCTTGTGTCCAGGATGAGAACTCCTTGAAATTCTCTGTTGTCCTCCTCCTCACCTCATCTGTTTGCTGTCAGAACATTGCAAATGCTTCTCATGCTGCCTCTGTCTCTGAATTATTATGATATTCAATAGGGAGGCATTAAATCTACGTGCTTCTGAGGCTGCACTTCCCCCAGTAGAAACAGGAGATGCCTGGCCACCATGGTCCCCTCCCAGAATATACCCAGCCTCCACCTGCTCTGGGAGTGTTTAATCTTAACACCATGACTGCTCAAGTGTTTCCCATATTCATTCAGCACATTTACTGAGCACCTACTATATACAGCAGGCGTTGTTCTAGGTGTTTAGGACCCATAAAGAGCAAAGCAAACAAAATCCCTGCTCTCTAGGAGCTTGTGGACTCTTGAGCAAGCGTATAGAGGGGAAACCCATATAAATAAGAAATAAGGCCAGGCGCGGTGGCTCACACCTGTAATCCCAGCACTTTGGGAGGCCGAGACGGGCGGATCACGAGGTCAGGAGATCGAGACCATCCTGGCTAACCCGGTAAAACCCGTCTCTACTAAAAAAAATAAAATAAAATAAATACAAAAAACTAACTGGGCGAGGTGGCGGGCGCCTGTAGTCCCAGCTACTCGGGAGGCTGAGGCAGGAGAATGGTGTAAACCTAGGAGGCAGAGCTTGCAGTGAGCTGAGATTGGGCCACTGCCCTCCAGCCTTGGTGACAGAGCGAGACTCCGTCTCAAAAAAAAAAAAAAAAAAAAGAAATATAAGTAAATTATATAATAAGCTACAAGGGGATAAGTGCTATGGAAAAAAGAAAAAATAAAGCAGGATAGCAAGGATGAAAGCCTCCTGAGAGTTAGAGATTGGAGTCAAGGCCTGGAAGAGGGTGAGGGAGTATATCTGCTCTTTGGAGGAATGTGTTCTAGGTCCAGGGCAGAGCTCAAGCACAGGCCCCAAGGTAGGAATGTGCAGAGTATACCTGAGGCACCATGGAACCCAGCCTTGCCTGTGGACTCTGCCCATCAGGGTATCTGTCAGAGCACAATGCCTGGAGCTTAGTAGGCCCACCATTGATATTGGGGGTTAGCCTGCAGCCTGCTGGACCTGCAGCTGAATGGCCTATGACTTGTCTGAACAGTGCCACTTATTAAATCTAGCCTGGTCCTGTGGGAGGAGTTGGCAAGACTGAGTCTGATAATACTGTTTGCAACTTGGCTCATCGCTCATTAGCTTTGTGATCCTTGGCAAATTACTTAACCGCTCTGAGTTTCCGGCTCTTTATCTTTGAAGGAGGGCTCTGACCCGTGCCTCTTAGGGTTGCTGTGGGATTTGATGAAGTGACCGTGTGGAAGCAGCTAACTCAATGCATGTTGCAACCGGGGTGCCTAATAATGTTAGTTCCAGTGAATCCCTTCCCCTGGTCTTTGGGCAAGGTATTTATTTTCTCTGAGCCTCAGTTTCCTCTTCTAGAAAATAGAGTATAATAGTCCCTGAGCTGCCTACTGCTTATGCTTTAGTAATTATCAAGTCTAACAATACAGATAATGGTACTTTATATATAGATGACAAGTTTTCAGGGGAGAGGGTCTGTGTGTGTGTGTGTGTGTGTGTGTGTGTGAGAGAGAGCGTGCATGAGAGAGAATGTGTGTGTGTGTGTGTGTGTGTGTGTGTGTGAGAGAGAGCGTGCATGAGAGAGAATGTGTGTGTGTGTGTGATTCTGTGTATGTGTGTACAGTTCTGTGACACAGGGTTTTTTAAATTATTTCATAAATGTTTCAAGAACAAGGATACTGAGGATACTGTGTTTTTTTACAAGATCTTTTGACTTGCACACATTAAGTGCTCAGTAAATCCTTGTTGAATGAATGAAAGAGCAGTGAGGAAAATGCTCTTTGCTAGATTAAATTTGCGGATCAGAAACAGTAGAGCTGTTTGCTTCCAGGCGGTGGGACTGTGGTACCCTTGTGAGTTATATTTATTGATAACTATGTGCCAGCCACTGTATCAACTATTTGCATGGCACTATTAACTATTTCTCGTTTGAAACTGCAAATAGCACAGTGAGGTAGGTACTGTTATTATTCCTGTTTTACAGACAAGGCAGCTGAGGCTCAGAGGTTAATGTCTTGGTCACAGTTAGTAAGTGAGGAAGCTGGGATTGGAACCCAGCCTTCCAGAAGGAATACCTATGCCAGTTGCTCCAGAGGCTGCCTGGGATATTGCTGCCTCTTTCTGTGGCCTGATGTCTCAGGAGGAGGAGGAAGGATGTTCTTGCAGCCAGGCCGGGAGAAAAGTCCAAGGCTGTGAAGTCACTGCTCAGGTCATCAGTGAACCTTCCAGTAGAAGGGGAGAAGGCGAAGGGGTTGCCCTTCCTTGCCTGCAATAGACAGTGAGGATGATCAAAGACAAGGATTGTTCTCTGCCTTGTACTTGAATTTGTCCTTTTCCTTTTGGTCTTAGAGCATGTTAAGAACTTGGTGGAGATGGCTGGGCACAGTGACTCACGCCTGTAATCCCAGCACTTTGGGAGGTGGAGGCGGGTAGATCACGAGATCAGGAGATCGAGACCATCCTGGCTAGCACGGTGAAACCCCGTCTCTACTAAAAATACAAAAAATTAGCCAGGCGTGGTGGCGGGCGCCTGTAGTCCCAGCTACTCGGGAGTCCGAGGCAGGAGAATGGCGTGAACCCAGGAGGCAGAGCTTGCAGTGAGCCGAGATCGCACCACTGCACTCCAGCCTGGGCAACAGAACGAGACTCCATCTCAAAAAAAAAAAAAAAGAGAACTTGGTGGAGATATGAGAGCTTTGGTCCTTATGCTTCCTTCTTAGGTGCCTAAAACCTGAGGATGCATGTATGTATGGGTCTACATATATGTACATGCATCAATGATGTACATGTGTGTGTACATATGTATGTATGGTATGCCTTGTATATGTGTATGTCTGTGTGGATGTGTGATATGTATATGCATATATGATGTATAGTGCGTGCATGTGTATGTATGGTGTGTGTCTGTGTGTGTGTCTGTCCTTCAATACCAGTGTGAGGCTCTGTTTCTCTGCAAAGCCCCTTCTGACCAGGCCTTGGCAGTGCTGAGAGCTCTCAGCCTGGGCCCTGTTCCTTGACTGTGTGATCACGGTTCCCAGTCTGTGCTGGGTGACTGATGTCTGTGCCTGCCTCCCCTAACACAATCTGTCCCTGGAAACAATGTCTTGTGTCATATTAGTTTTCCTTTCATATGCAACAGCATGTGAATGCATGTTGAGTGTGTAGATGAACAAATGAATGAACTCTTGGATGGCCTCCATGCCACCACTGCCTACACTGACCTTGGTGAGCCTGTCGTCTACTCCTGATCACTCATGTTGGGGGCTTAATATCAAGAAGGCTGCCTTCCTATGGTTGGACCACCCGGATGGAACTTCAATGCCAGAAATCCTTCGCATCCATGCGGACACGGGGAGCGCCAGTGTCCCTGTGCATGGTTGGCGTAGGTGATCTCCCCTTGCTCTCAGATCTGTTGAGGGGCTGGGCTGGGCAGCCATCTGTGGTCTGGAAGCACCTTTCTTCTGTGGTTCCTGAGAGTTCCCTATCTGGCTCCCGCCTTCACGTTCCCTTGCCTGCTGGCTTCTCCTTGGGTCGGCTGGAAAACGAAAGCATTGGGAAGTTGCTCTTCCCTGTGGTTAATGTGTTCCATGCCCGCTGTGTCCCCCTGCGCTCAAGTTCCGGGCAATTACCCTCCTGCCGGGTTTTGTTGCTGAGCACAGCAGGTGGGCCTTGTTTGTAATTCACTTGCACCATTAACGCTGGGTTAGCACCATAAGGGCAACTGATCCATTCAGTGCCCCCAGCCCCAGATGCCATTCTATAGCAGGGATGTTAGTTGGCTTTGGGGGTCCAACTGATTCTCCAGATTAAGGCATTTGAGAGGTTTAATCCATTGGCTGTCACAGAGCACTCACAATCATCCACACTAATGGAAAATCTGTACCCAAATGCCAGTCTCCCCAAATCATGGTGATTTGACTTTGGACAATAATAGCAGTAATCACAATAACAGCTGTCAAGCATTGAGCACTTGCTATTTGCAGACATACTGCTAAGATCGCAGCTAATCTTTGACAGCAACCTTAGGAATGTCTAGCATTTTCTCCGCTTTATGAATGGGGAAACTGAAGTTTCTAGAGGTTAATCAATTGTCCCAAGTCACATGACTGGTAGGTAAGCAGCACCCAGGCTCTGGGAGCTCTGTTTAAAACAGATGCAGAGCTTGTGCTGATAACCACTCCCTTGTACTGCCTCCTTCTGGGAGTTTTGTGAAGTTTTGTGAATGGAGGGAGTAGGGGGACATCTCCGTCTTGCCATCCTAATTATTATTTTTTTGCCAGCATTGATATTAAGATGAGTCACTGAGTAGGGGGAAGATGAGTAGGATTAAAACATCCTCTGTAGGTTCACTTTTATTAATTAATCAATCATACACTCATTGAGCTCCAACTAGGTGGAAAACAATTGTCCCAGGTGCTTTGAAGAAAACAAAGATAAATCATTCATCTGTTCAATAAATCTGAGAGATAGGGAGTCAGACATATCCTAGAACATAAGATGGGGGGTGAATTGGTGGGGCGTGTTAGAAGAAGAATGCTAGGAACTGACCAACCACAGGGGTCTGATTTAGAAAAAACCTTCCTTAATTCTCACTGCATGTTATCAAACCATTTTTCACGTGTAACATCCCTGATCATTGAACAGCCCAGTGAAGTAGGCAGGGCAGGTAGTATGTCTCCTATTTTATGGGAAAGTAAGGCACAGAGAGATTCAAGGATCTGATCACAGTTACCCAGGGAACAAGTGGCAAAACCGGATTTGAACACAGGCCTTCTGACTCCAAGTCCAGACCCTTTACTACAAAGACACTCCCATTAGAGTCTAACATTTGGGGATGGGTGGATCCAGACCCGTCAGTGTGTCTGATGTCCCACATCCTACGGAGACTGGCTCTGGACCTGCCAGGGCTCTGCTTGCCTTGGAGAACCACCATACGCTCCTACCCAATATGCAGCTGCTTCGACATTTTCTTTTCCAGTTTGTGGGAAAATGTGTGTGCTCTGCTGTTCCAGTGGAATCAGCCCAGTTCGCTTCAGGGTCAGTTTTCCCCACATTCACACTCCCCCCAGCATGTTGCTAGGTGTCTGTTAACTTCTCCAGGCCATCGGGTACCCCGTGGTGCCATGGATTTTTTGAGAGCACAGCTCTGGTCCTGGCACTCCCTTGCCCAGAAACTTTTAATGGCTATTTGTTGCCTGGAGGATAAGTCCCAAACCCCTTAACCATGGCATTTGAGGCCTTCCAGAATCTGACTGCAATATTTACCTATCTCTGGGCCCCTCAGACACAATAGACTCCTGCCAGATTTGGTTTTGTCACCATCCTTTGGACAGCCCTTGCTTTCTTTCCCCAGCACTTACCTGGAAGGTCTCCCTGCACCCAGCGCATGCCTCGGGGCTCAGCGTGTGGCTCACATCTTCCAAGATTCTTGCTGCAACTGCCGGGGTCCAGGGATATTGTTCTGCCTGCTTTCCAGTGCTGTTCCTTGTTTTGTGACAGAGGCCACCCTGACTTGTGAAAGCGGCTTCACTGTGGCCGGGCATCCTGAGTTCCCGCAGCCTGTTTTACTCTTCACACAAGGACATCATACTTCTCCAGGGAGCTTCTTGAGGGAAGGCACCACCCCGAGGGTCCCAGTGGCCGCCAGTGCCCAATGTGGAGCTGGGTGGGCCCCGAGCATGTGGGTACACTGGTGCAGTGCCATAGAGCTGTCAGATCTGCTCCTGTGGCAGCCCCTTGTTGGAGGAGGTACAGTACCCACAGCCTTTCTCTCCCTTCTGGCCACCAGAGCTGGTTTCTCGGGTGTATGTGCCCCTCACCGAAGTCCCGTCCTTGTTGAGAGCAAGGATGACCCACTTGCTTAGCTAGGGAGGTTGAGGATTTCCTCAAGGCTGCCCTGTGACTATAGAAGGGAGGGGGCCAAGCCTTCAGCCTCTGGACTTCTAACCCAGGGCCTGGAGACTAGCCTGGCTTTGCCTGTGGTTTCTGTGGCATCTCTAGGCCACTGGCAGAGGGAAGGTGATGAGCCCTAGACGGGCTCTCTTCTGTAACCTGTGTCAAATGCAGATACCCAGGGCAGCCTCTGGATGGGGTGTCCTCTGCATGCCTGGCCTCCTTAGGAGACTGAACTTAGTGATTCCCCAGAGTTCCTCCTTTCCCGAGGGAGGGCCTGAGATCCAGCCAAGAACCAGAGCCAGGAGTCTTTGAGGTGAGAATCATGGCTGTAGGTAGACTTAGGTGAACACTAGCTGTGGAAGGGGTGATCCTGGTTGGAGAAGTGCAGGTGAACTCCCAGGGTCAGCGCTGAGCTCTATCTAGCTTTGCTCTGGGCAGCCAGAGCACAGGCTGCGGAGGAATGTTCCAGAGAGGCCACCAGAGACCTAGGCAGGCCCAGCATTCACTGAACACTTGAACCTGGACATAGGTGTATTAGCCTCACTCTGCAGAGGAGGGGATCCGGGCTCAGGGAGGTTAAGGAACAGGCCCAGTTCTTGGAGCTAGGTATTGAGAGAGTCAGGATTCTTTATTGTGTTTTTAATTATTAACCAGACTTTTTAAGTGAAAAAAAAACCAGTCTAACCTCTCAGTTAAAAATGCAAACAATAGGGAACACTGGAGAATGAAAAGCAAGTCTCCCTCCTACTCTGACTGGAGTCCTATATCCCCTCTCTGGGGGCAGCCAGCCAGCAGCCAGGTTCTCCTCCCTTGGCCCCCAAGGGAGCCTGGTGGCAGGGCCTTGCCCCCAGCGGATGGGAGTCAGTGCTAACTGAGCTGATGGAAGGGGAGGGGTAGCATGGGCCCTGCATGTGCCCTTAGGCAATTCCGAGAGACTCTTCTGAGCTTGGATGACTCTAGTAGCTTAGGTCTCTCTCTGAACCTTCAGCAGGACACTGCTCACATTGCTGTGGACCTATCTAGCTCTGCTGCCCTCTGCCCCACACCCCTGGGAGGGCTGAGGTGGACTGGTTCTGGGTTTCTCTAAGGAATGCATGCATCCAGGGATAGCTCCTTTCTCACCTGCTCTGGCTAAGACTGAAGGAAAAAAAAATAGGGCCTACTTTCTGACGTTGGTGGATAAGACAACAAAAAGCGCTAATGTGCACCAGAAGTGACTGTGGACAGGACAGATGTAATGGGGTCTCCACTTGGGCATGCTGGAGCCAGGACAAGGGACAGGAGCTCTGTGTCTGTGCCCAGCAGCTCTCAGCCTCAGGACTTCCTCTTTGTCATGAACAGCAGTTCTAGTGCTTTCCTCTGGCTTTGACCTGGGTACCATCACCTGGGAGTCCAGCATAGCCCTCGCTGGCTTCAGATGGTGGCATTCTGCCTGCATGGCTCATTACACAGCTGCCACCCATCCCACCCTCTTCTCCAGGCTGAGAAGCCCAGCTCTTCTCAGTCCTCCTTAGGGAAGGTTGCAGCACACACACCCTCACTCCAATGCACAGACTGTCATCTGCAGAACTGCTCACCTCCTCCCAAACGCTCAGAGAGATGCCTTGCAGAGGAGAGAGGGTTATATTTATCTGGAGGTGATTAAAATGCTGTCCTTAAAAATTGTTCCCTCCTAGTTGGTCTTCTCTCCTGCTCACCTGATTCCTCTGTGGGCACGCCTTCTGCAAGATCTCTCTGCTCTAAGTGTGCTACAGACGGCTTCTGAACTGAGCTGTTTTGTTTCAAAGCCTTGGCTCATGTGGTCTTTGCCAGGAGCGCATGTCCCCCAGGGCCCAGCCTGGTGGCCTCAGATAAATGCCAGGAATATTTGTCACCATGCGGAGCCAGTCCTGCCCTTCCCATCCAGCTCTGTGGGCCTCATCTTCCACCTCCCATGGCTGGCAATGAGCTCTTCCTCCTCTCACCTCTGCCCACCTCACTTTCAGTGTACAGGAGATTGGATCTGTGGGCTCCTTGCCTTTTCTGTGAAGGATGCTGAGTCCAGTTCAAGGTTCATAGAGAAAATCGGCCCTCAATGCAGAGCCTTATCCTAGACCAAGGGGTGCAGAGGGAGAGGGGACAGGTTTTTGTCCTTATGGATGCCACAGCTAATGAGGGAGACTGGACATCCACACAGTAGATATGTAGAAAAGGAGCTCTGGCTTTGTGGGTTCAGCAGACTCCCTGTGATTTCTGAACTCACTGTGTCATGTCCCGTCCTAGGCCTCTGCCCTCCTCATGTGTCGTTTTCTCCATCCTGGCCTCTTCCCTGTTGTTTGCATCCTCCCTCCCAGGACCTCGCTAACTCAATTCAAACATTTCATCCTCAGGGAAGTCTTCCCTCCCTGCTGCACTGAACCCTCCTGTTCATTTCCTTCACAGTCTGTAATTATGGCATCAAGATACCTGAATATCTGATTAGTGTTTCTTAATATCCCAGACTGTAAGCTCTATGAAGGCAGAGAATGTATGTATCCCGAGCCTGGAAAATTACCTGCCACACAGTAGACACTCAGTAGTATTCACTGAATAAAGTATAAATGTATAGTGGCATTAAGTGTGTGTATGTTCTTTGACCAATCTTGGGTATGGGAACAACATAGATCCTTTGGCCACAAACGCACTTTACTCATTTGCAAAGTAATTCTACATCCATGATCTCGTTGAATCCTATTAGCAACCCTGTAAGGACGATGGAACAAATGTCATTTCCCACCTTACAGCAGAGGAAATGGAAGGCCCAAGAGGTTATGTGATGGGTCCAAGGTCACAGAGCTCTCTACTTGCAATCTGCTGATTTTTCTCCTCTGCCAGATGGACTGACTTCTTCAGGAAAAGCTTTGGGGATGGGGTTGATCTGGACCTGCACTTTGCAGGTCAGAGGGCTGTGGATTAATTCCAGTGAGCAGGCATGGGAGGCCATCTTATTGGGGAGAGATGAGGATGCCATCAGAGTGTCTGTGTACAAGGCTTGGAAGGAAGCACTGAATAGGGTGGAGAGCTGAAAGGCAGTTCCCATGTACTGACTGCATTATACCTGAGGTCTCTTGTAGCAACCTTTCCAGGGAGCCATTGTCTGCAGTTTTACAGTTGTGGAAATAAAGTTCTCAGAGGTTAAGCTGCCAGCTCAAGGATACATAGTGACAACCGGAATTGGAAGCCAAGGATATCTTATCATGTCTCGGGGGAGGGGCCATTGTTTAGAGGTGCATTAGGGGTCTGAAATCTGTGTGAAATGTAGAGAGGAAACAAGACTTGTAATTCCTCAATCCTCTTGCTCCTTAGTTTCTGAGCATTTGGCATGACTGTCTCTAGTCCTGTGGCCAGGTTCCTACCACGTACCCACAGTTGTAGTGCCCAGGGAACGTCCTCCCCTCAAGTTGGACCTGGGCTGGGTGGCCAGTGCCGCTGCTGCTCTTCAGTTTATTTAGGTGAGTCAGACCAGGTCCAGCTCCCAGCCTGAATGCTCATTACCCCTGGCTAACCTGCTGTGTCCTAATTCATCATAGACTCCTGGGAGCATCTCCTCATGGGAATACCTAAAGGCCGAGGACACCTGGGCTGGTCTTTTGGCTAAAGGGTACTCCTAGATGCATTATTCTGTTGCCAGCCCCCTTATTCAGCAAGATCTGCTTGCATTTAACTTGATTTGTTCTCCAACATCATTATGATTGTCACATTCACATTCCTACATTTCCTCAAGTGCCAACTGCGTACTGGGTTCTGGGACATGGGGAGAAGGTGAATGTAGTGAGTGATGGGTGAGAACAAGTTCCTGGAGCCAACGCCCAGTTCCTCCATTTCCCTGCTGAGTGAACTTGGCAAGTTACACAACCTCAGTTCCAGGTCTGCAGGTGGGGAGTACGGCAGTTAGGATGACAGTATCTGCTTCGCAGACTTCTCCTGAGGAGTAAATGAGTCTGAAGTAGTACTTTGCATATAGTAAATATTCAATAAAGATTATATTATCATAGAGTTCAGTTCTTACAACTGCAGAATTCTCAGAGCTTCTAAGAACCTTAGAGATCATCTAGTCTAATTCCCTCATTTTACAGAATGAGAGACTGCAGCTCAGAGAGTTGACTCCCAGAGCTGGTGAGCACCCAGGTTCCTGATTCCTGGAACAGTCTTGCATCCTGGCATCTCCCTGTTTGTTGTCAGGGAGAGAGGATACCTAGAAAGTGCTGCCCAACTGCATTAGGCCACAAGGGTTGATTCTTCCTCAAGGAGGCCACAGAGGCTGAAGCAGACTCACTCCCCTGTCATGGCCACCCCCTACCCCTGCACACTCCATCCAGGCTACTGGCTACTGCTTGGAGTTTCTCCCAGCCAGGGGAGAGTCAGGACAGCAGAGAAGCTCACATCCATTTTTTGAGGAGCCTGGAGCATCAGGAAGAGTAATAAAGATCTTGTTGCCCATAGTGGGGAAAGAACTTGTCATTCATCTGGCTGCCC
Source organism: Trachypithecus francoisi (assembly GCF_009764315.1). NCBI lineage: Eukaryota > Metazoa > Chordata > Mammalia > Primates > Cercopithecidae > Trachypithecus > Trachypithecus francoisi. The sequence continues at coordinate 109,004,325 of NW_022681473.1, forward strand.
CTCTGATTCCCTCTACCCTCCCTTCCACCCCACACCGACTGGTGGCTGTCAGCCTCCTCTCTCACCCATCTCAGAAAATCACAATTAATGATGTAGTAGCCCTGTGAGGATGAGAGACACCAGCGGAGGGACTGCTGACAAGTCAGGAAAGGAGAGGCTATTTGCACAACTGGGCTGATGGAGTCCAGACAGCATGTGCACAGCCAGAGTACCATGAGTTGTCCGCAGGTGATACCTGTCTGTGCTTATGAACTGGGTGCTGCTCATGAATCAGCAAACATTTATTAAATTTCTAGTCAGTGTAGACATAATAGCAGATGTGGCAGGTGATACATGCCCCAAAGAGATGTTCCCCTGCTTTAAAAAAATGCAAAGTGAAATATTCATTCATTCATTCATTCATTCATTCGACAGTCTGTGTAGCTGCTGCTTGCCAGGCGCTGTCCAAGGTGCTAAAGGTGAATAAGCATGTTAAAGCCCCTGCCCTTATGGGGCTTGTATTCAGAATACAAGCATGGAACCAGGGGGCCAATCTCTTTCCACTGAGAGAGATGTTAGAGGATCTTCTAGCTTGAGGAAATGGATCCAGTCTCGCAATTGTAAAAAAGTGGAAATGAGTTTCCCCTTCTGGGAGAAGTGGAGACACCTGATTTTTGGTGTTAAGGTAAGGACACATCCTGGGCAGGTAAATGGTTAAGCAGAGGTGAGAACTTGGAAGCCTCAGCTCTAGGGTGCAGTGCTCACAGTGCATCTTTGAGGCCCTTGGGGGACAGCATGTGATTAAATGGTGCCCCATGAGTGGCGGACAGCGAAGGCTGGAGGGTCAAAGGAGGAGAGCCTGCATGGGTAGAGAAATAGTACCTAGATTGTAAATTCCTCATCTTCAGTGTCACCAAATACCACTCACATGTAAATACTTTGCAGTTGACAGAGTGTTTCCACATATGTTCTCTGATTGGACTCTTTTATTATTCCAACAGATACTTTCTGAGTGCCTACTATGTGCCAGCCTGTGCTAGGCACTGAGGACACAGGTGGAAAAGCCCGAATTGCTCCCTGCTCTCCTGGCGCTTATCACCCCGGAGGTAGGCACTGCCATTCCCATGTTACTGGCGGAGGAAAAGGCAGGCTCTGAGGGGCACAACTGCTCACGAGCATTCATTGTAAGGCGCAGAGCCGGACCGAGCCCAGCTTCTGTCCAGTCTGGGCCTTCCCTCTGCACTCAGGATCAGCAAGGCTCCTGTCGGGTGTCGAGAGCAGGAGTCTCAAATAGATGGGAATTTCTGTTTTTGAACCCTCTGTCTTCCAGACTACCTAAAATATGGGATTGAGGCCCAACTCTGTCTAGGTGGGGACTGTCAGAGGCCCTCTGAGGTTGGAAGCTGTACTGACATACTTGCTTTCAATTCTGCCAACACTGCTGAATTCAACTGTAGTCAAAGCAGGGGCCTAGGATTTGTGATTGCATATGATTAGACACATACTTCAGTTTGAACCCAGCATTGCTGTTTTTGTTGCATGAGCTTGGATAAGTTACTGAGCCTTTCTGAGCCTCAGCTTCCTCATTTGTGAAATGGAGATGCAATGCCATTTACAGGGTGAGTACACGGTTGTGAAGAGTTAGCATTTATTATTATTATTATTATTATTATTATTATTATTATTTGAGACAGTATCTCGCTTTGTCACCCAGGCTGGAGTGCAGTGGCGCGATCTCTGCCCACTGCAACCTCTGCCTCCTGGTTCAAGCGATTCTCCTGCCTCAGCCTCCCGAGTAGCTGGGATTACAGGCACCTGCCACCACACCTGGCTAATTTTTGTATTTTTAGTAGAGACAGGGTTTCACCATGTTGGCCAGGCTGGTCTCAAACTCCTGACCTCACGTGATCCACCCACCTTGGCCTCCCAAAGTGCTGGGATTACAAGTGTGAGACACGACGCCTGGCCAGTATTTATTATTGAGTGCTTACTCCAAGCAGCAGTGCACAGCATCTTATTATGCAATCCTTATAGCAATTCCATGAGGGAACTATTATCATCCCCATATTACAAATGAAGAAGTCAAGGTTTAGAGATGTTAGCTGACTTGCCCAAGGTGTGCAGCTAGTACATGGCAGTGTAGGACTCAACCCCGTGTTCTTACCTGTGGCAGCCAGACCAAGCCCCAGGCACAGAATCAGAGGGCAGTACACATTTGCTTCCCTCCCCTTCTCAGCATATATTATCATGATTCCCCTTTGCCTGCATCTGCGGCATTATGTCTGCTTAGCTTGTTTGTTTTAATTACGGTGCATATACAACATGCACACACCAAACTGGGAATTTATTTCATATTGACCCCATCTGTTCATTTGTTCATTCAGCCAATATTATTGGAGCACCTACTGTGTGTCAGATAGGGTGCTGGGTACTTGGTGCTGTCCAGACAGCATCAGTGTCATAGGTAGGATGTGTGTCCCAGTGAGGCGTGTTAGGGTATGGTGGCAGCAGATGGGGAGGGGATCACAGAAGCCTCAAGGGGAGGCGATGAGCCTGGAAAACACAGCTTGCAGTCCATCAGGGGATGGGACTGCATTCCAAGCAGAAGCACCTGCAGCGGGCAGAGGGCACAGTGAAAGTACACAACTTTTGTTGGGGAGTGGGGCTTTGGCTCTGCTGGGGTATCAGGTGCTGTAGGGTACAGGGTAGGGACAGGTGAGCAGGGCCAGATCATGGGAGGGTTTATCTGTTGGAGTGAGGGGATTGCCCTGATCTGCTGTGCAATGGAGAGCTCCCCAAGACTTTGGTGCAGGAGTGAGTCATTATCAAGTTTGTATTTCTAGGGCTGGGCGCAGTGGCGCAAGCCTGTAATCCCAGCACTTTGGGAGGCCGAGATGGGCGGATCACGAGGTCAGGAGATCGAGACCATCCTGGCTAACACGGTGAAACCCCGTCTCTACTAAAAAATAGAAAAAACTAGCCGGGTGTGGTGACGGGCGCCTGTAGTCCCAGCTACTCGGGAGGCTGAGGCAGGAGAATAGCGTGAACCTGGGAGGCGGAGCTTGCAGTGAGCTGAGATCCGGCTACTGCACTCCAGCCTGGGAGACAGAGAGAGACTCCGTCTCAAAAAAAAAAAATAGTTTGTATTTCTGTAACAAGCCCCTGGCTACTATATGGAGAACCAAATGGAGAGAGAAAGACCAGAGGATGGGAGCCAGAATGAAGATTCTATTGCAGAGATCCCGGTTGTTGCTGACAAATGTCTGTACTTGGACAACCGGTGGTGATGGAGAGAAAAGTGTGGTATTTAGGAGGCAGTGCTGTCAGAATCTGGGGACTTATTAAATGTAGGGGTGTGGGGACAGAGAAATCTAGGCTCTCAGCCTTCTGGCTTGGGTGACTGGTGGATTGTGGTGCCACCTACTAAGAAGAAGTAGGAGGAGGAGCAGGTGGCAGGCGAGACTATGCCTTCTCTTTAGGACAAGGTGTTTGTGACGTGCTGTGGGATCCCCAGGTGGAGATGTCATGAGGCAGGTGTGCAGTCATAGTGTTCTGGGCTTGAGCTGTCGATGGCAATGCCACAGCATTCAGGTAGGTGGAGGAGAATATACCATGGGCAGGGGAGAAACCCCTCACGGAGGGTGATGGTCGTGGAAAGAGCATCTTGGTGCTCTAACTTCAGGATAATTTCTTTTCTTGCCCCTGAATTATTAAAATATTTTCAATTAATGAGGGATGCACTGTTAGTTCCTAAGACTAGATTTATCTGAATGTTAAGCTGAAAATAAGACCCCAAATGTCTTTGTGTTTTTTGATGAAGAATCTAAAAGCTTCATCTTTCTGCTCTGTAGCAGTTTAGATAGAAAAGCTAGTGGAGTGAGAGACCTGTCGAGCCTTGGCTCCGCCTCCAGACAGTTGTGTGACCTTCAGCTAGGCACGTATCTTTTCTTGAGCACAGCTTCCTCATCTGTAATAGAGCTTGTTCTGTGGAATAACTATGATAAAGACTGTGCAAAGAATTTTGCTAGACACTGAGCCTTACAGACATGCAACATGGTGGCTCTTTTCATTCTTGTAAGGTTTAAGAGGAAATTATTTCTCATCACTGTGTCTAGGGGGTCACAGAGCTGAGGCCCAAGAGCAGCCCAGGACCTGAGCCACTGTCATGCTTAAATGTAGTCTCAGCCGGGCGTGGTGACTCTCTCCTGTAATCCCAGCACTTTGGGAGGCTGAGGCGGGTGGATCACCTGAGATCAGGACTTCAAGACCAGCCTGGTCATCATGGTGAAGTCCCATCTCCACTAAAAAATTAGCCGGGTGTGGTGGTGGGCACCTGTAATCCCAGCTACCTGGGAGGCTGAGGCAGGAGAATTGTTTGAACCTGGGAGGTGGAGGTTGCAGTGAGCCAAGATTGCGCCACTGTACTCCAGCCTGAGCGACAGAGCAAGACTCCATCTCCAAAAAAAAAAAAAAAAAAAAAAAAAAAAAAGTTTCCAGGATCCACCGGTGTTTGGGGCCGTGAGCAGCTACACTCAGTTCCTCAGGCCTGCACGAACTGAACTGAGTGTAGTTCTGTCATCAGATACAATTTACACAGGGTAATCTGACACCTGTTTAGCGGTCTGCATAATAATTATGGTGCAGCATGCTGATCAGGCATAAATGGAAGGCATTTGAGGTAAGTGATTGTATTTAGTAGTACTTTTATATAGCCTAATCAGATTATTACAGTTTTTTTCTCCTTGTTCATTTATCCACTCAACAAATATTTATTAAGGCTGTATAATATACCAGGCACTGTTCTAGGCCCTGGGGATATAGTCCAAACAAGATTCCTGTCCTTGCCCCACCTCTATTGAGCTAAAATTCTAGTAAGGAGACATAAAATCACTGAATAATCAACTTTATCCATAATGAGTAAGAATGTCTAGCTTCTCCTGAGACTGTGTTTGCTTTAATCTATCCCTGCACCAACACCCATGAATTAAAGAACAAAGATTCTGGGCCTGATTTGCCAACAGCGGAGTTGCCTTCACCCCCGTCCTTTACTCTTTATCTTCCTCTGTCTACCCCTAGCAGGCGATTGCTTGAGGCTTTCCTTCCATTCATTGAACAAATATGTACTATGCACCTATTATGTATAAATAGACCCTGGGGATGCAACAGGAACTTGGACACAGTCCTTTCCCTTAAGGAGCACGTACTGATCCCAGGCGTAGATGCAGTGGCAGGAAAAGTGCTGCTCTCAGAGCCATGCCAGGGTGCTGATGGCTCACAGAGAGGCCCCATTCTGGCCATGGCAGGGGCGAGCAGAGGGGTGTTCTTTGGGCAGAAGGGATGCCCTGTGCACAGGGAGTCACAAGGCTCTGAGTGTAGATGAAATGTTGAGTATGCTGGGGGAGGTGGGGTGTCTCTGAACAAAATTTTTTTCTGAGGCATAACACACATAAGGAAAAGTGCACACATCATAAGTTTATAGCTCAGTGAGCTTTCACAAAGTGAACACAGCTCTGTAACCAACACTCAGCGTGAAAACCAGAGAACATCACCAGCACCGGCGAGTCCCCTCCTGTCCCCTGCCAGTCACCACCCTAACCATGAAACTGGACTTCCAACAGCACAGAGTGGTTTGGTCTATTTTTACACTTTATATAGACAGAATTATGCTGTCTCTAGAATGTGTAATCTTTTGTACCAGTCGTTTTTGCTAAATCTTTTATTTATGACATTCATCCATGCTGTTGCATGTAGTTGTTGATTATTCATTTTCATTTCTGTATAACATTCCACTGTGTGCATATATAATATATTTCTCCATCGTGCTGCTGGATATTTGGGTAGTTTCCAGTTTGGGGAAACTGGAAACCACCAGAGTGCTGCTATGGACATTCTAGTGCATGGCTTTGGTGATCATATACCTGCATTTCTGCTTGATATATACCTTGGAATGGAGTTAGTGGGTCATTAGGCTAGATGTAAAGCTCTAGTAGACCAGTTTTCAAAGTACTTATTTCAATTTACACTCCTACTAACACTGCATAAGAGTTCCAATTTTCCACATCCTTGCTAACACTTACTGTTGTCTCTTTTTCTTTTTTTTAAAAATCATTGTGGTGAGTACAGTGGTTATATTATTGTGGTTTAAAATTTCATTTTCTTGATGCTTAATGAGGCTGAGCACCTTTTCAAATGTTTGTAAGCCATTTGGATATCTTCTTTAGTAAAGTGTCTGTTCAAGCCTTTGCCCATTTTCCTATCGGATTGTTTGTCTAGGGGATGGAGGATGAAACATTTTTTTTTTTTTGAGACGGAGTCTCGCTCTGTCGCCCAGGTTGCAGTGCAGTGGCACGATCTTGGCCCACTGCAAGCTCCACCTCCGCGGTTCACGCCATTCTCCTGCCTCAGCCTCCCGAGTAGCTGGGACTACAGGTGCCCGCCACCACGCCCAGCTAATTTTTTGTATTTTTGGTGGAGATGGGGTTTCACCGTGTTAGCCAGGATGGTCTCGATCTCCTGACTTCGTGATCTGCCCGCCTTGGCCTCCCAAAGTGCTGGGATTACAGACGTGAGCCACCGAACCCAGTGGAAACATGTTAATGCTACTCTCCCAACCCAGGCACCTGGGATTAGCATATCCAGGTGCTCATCAGCTGCACCCTCACCCCAGTGAAGCAAGCAGAGCTGGTCATCGGCAGACTCTGGTTCTCAGTAGGGGCCAAGGCATGGGCTGCCTTGGGGAGAGGCAGCCCCTGCAAGGTTCTGGATTTGACATCAGAGGCCCACCCACCTCAGGAAGGAGGAGATGGAGGTGGGGCTGGTTTTCAGGGGTAGTGGAGCAGATGTGGAAAGCAGCTGATAACCTGGGAGGTGTGTGTCTGCCCTCCATATTTGCTGGGAACGGACCTCTCCCATCTGGGCCAGGGAGGACCTGACATTTGTGTAGCACCTCATTTAGGCCAGACCCTGAGCATGGTGGCTTCTCTGATGTTACCTTGATTCTTCTTTAGTTCAACTCCACCAGGAGGGGTTGTTATACCACTTTTACATATGAGGATACTGAGCCGAGACACAGAGGGGCCCTCATGAAGGCCACACAGCTGGCGATTAGAGGAGCTGGCCTTGAACCCAGTTCCCTCTCACACCTCTCCTCAGTGTGCAGTGCCTGTGCTGCATTTGGGGCAGTGGAGTAACCCTCCCATCTCTCCCATCCCTTCCTCTTCTGCTCACCCATGGCTCCAATTCCTTAAGAGCAGATGAGGTTTTGTTTGTTTGTTTGAGATAAAGGCTCACTCTGTCGACCAGGCTGGAGTGCAATGGCGAATAGCGCGACCTCAGCTCACTGCAACCTCTGCCTCCTGTGTTTGAGTCTGTGCCTCAGCATCCCGAGTAGCTGGGATTACAGGCATGCACCACCCCGCCCACCTAATTTTTGTATTTTTAGTAGAGACGGGGTTTGCCATGTTGGCCAGGCTGGTCTCGAACTCCTGGCCTCAAGCGATCCACCCGCCTTGGCCTCCCAGAGTGCTGGGGTTACAGGCGTGAGCCACTGTGCCTTGTTGAGAGCAGATGAGATTCTTCATTTCTAATGGCACGCCATGAATCATCCAACCACAGTTACAGCAACCTGCCCCGTGTCAATCACAGAGCTGAAGTTAGAACCTGAGCCTTCTTTGAGCCCAGTGTGTAGGGAGGAAAGACAAAGGGGCCTCTCCGGCTCCATGACTTTCCCTGGTAGCTGGGGGTCACTGGGATGGTGGGGCAGCTGCCTAGCTGGAGCCTGGGACTCACGTGCCCCCCACCCCCTCTCTCGCAGAGTTATGTCATGCCCAGGCCAGCAGGGGGCTCCATGAGGATTCATAGAAGATGCCCCGCGTCTCGGCGCCTTTGGTGCTGCTTCCTGCGTGGCTCGTGATGGTCGCCTGCAGCCCGCACTCCTTGAGGATTGGTAAGTGTGGTCTGGCTCGGGGCAGTGCCCCCATCCACTATCCCAGGTGTCCACAAGGGACATGAGAGTGCTGCACAGGACCTGGGGAAGCCGCCCAGCCTGTGCACTGTGCCCTCCCTAAGTGTGGCTGGGGTGAAGATGCAGGTGGTGGGGGTGGAGGCAGCTGACAGGTGACCACTCAGATCTGGTCAACCTCCCGGCTCCCCGGCCACTGGAATAAAGATGCTGATAACTTCCTGGTGCAGTCAATGTAGGTTCAGCCTAGCTGGTTAAGAGGCAGCTGTTGGGGAAGAAGGAGGGTGAGGATGGCCATGGGGTTTCCAAATCTAGGGCTGGAGATAGGAGAAGAGGTCCTTTCTTTCCTGTGGTCAGTCCAAGAGGGCTTCCTGGAGAGCATGCTATGTCCACAACTTGGAAGAAGCCAGGAGTCTGCTGGGGTGGCCTGGCTGCTTGGAAGGGTCCTTGACATTGGATCTGCTTGCTGTGGCCTGGCTCTGAGAGGGAGGGCAGGGTCATGTGAATCTCTCCCTTGCCTTGTTGCTGTGGGACGCCCACTCTAGGTGTGGGCAGGTGGGCTTCCATTGAGCCCTCAGCACCCCATCCCTGGAGGGGCGGGCCTGGGAAGTTGGGTGCCTCCTCCCTGCCAGGACTGAACAAGCCTTGTCAACTGCAGGTTGAGACTCTCCAGATCCTGGGTCCTGTGGACACAGCCAGCCACAGGGACAAGGACACAGTTCAGTCCGGCAAGCACAGCGTGGTCATCTGATGGCCCAGCAACAGAGAACCCATGGAATTAGGACAGATGTGGGGTGTTGGGGATCAGGGGTGTCTGTGTGTTCATGGAGGGATGAGGGTTAGTATGGACAGGTGGGTGGAGCACAGCAGTGACAAACCCAGAAAGGTAGGTTGATGGCCACGAGATGACCCATCCAACAGCAGGGCCCCAGGGGTAGGGTTAAGTGACAGCCCTAGAGGAACTCAAATGCCAGGCAGGTTACCCCTAGGGACAACCACATGAGGCCCCTCTTCCCACACTGTGGATGGGGATAGGGGTGGGGTTGGGAGAAAAGGCAGGAATCTAGATCTTAAGTCGGAGCCTGAAAGCGTTAGACCCTGACTTAGAGCAAAGATGGCATGATGCTGAATCTCAGGGAGTTGACTTAAAGCTCCCAAATTCCTCCAGCTGCATTCAGGTCAGTGTGCTGGTGATGGTCAGGGGGCCATGGTGTGGGCAGAGGTGGGCGAGCCATCGAGACCTGGCTAGGCCAGGTATCACAGGCCAGAAGCCCAGTCTGCAGCTCTGTGAGCTGCTCCGTTTTACCTTACGGGCACAGTTTTTCATGCAAATGCAGAGGAGCTGATTGGAATCAGAAACGTGGACAGGTGACTCAGTTCTCCCCCTCACCCTGCCCTCGACACACTGCTCTGCATGCTTAAAAAAAAGAAATTAAAAACCAAAATTTTCCTTCCCTCTTCTCCATTCATTTTTACAGAAACTTCAAAACCTAATACAATTCTGCTTAGCAGCAATGCAAAACGGTTTGTATCCTTAAGATGTTTAATTTATATGATACCTATAGTTATTCAGCGTTTACTGTGAGGTTTTCTCCCCCTCTAAATGAGTGAATAAAGTAGCAACCCATCAATTTCCATTTGTCGCTAATGGGAAGCGGAAAGGAATTGAGGCAGAATCGGCAGAGCCTCATGGCCTCGCCTCTCCCGACACTTGTGCTCCGAGAGGGAAGCAGAAAGCGGAGCTGACAGGTCCCTCTCTTGGCTGCCACAACAGAGGGCTTCAAAGGGACCCCTCGTGCTCCCAAACCCATACTCTGAACAATGCTTGTTCAGTTCTTTCAAGACTGCTGGCCCTCAGTTTTGGTTCATGCTAGGCCACTTCCAGCCAGGGGCACTGCTGGCTGGCTAGGTCAAACCGGGCCTAATCTCCTGCAGAGGCCAGGAAGCAGAGTTAAGCCAACAGAAAGAGAAGGAAAGAAAAACGCAAACAGCAGTGCCAGGACCCGTTCTTCCTGTCTCCTTGGTTAGCCTGAGTGCCAGGAGCTTTTCAAAAGTCTCCCAATCCTTATGGATGGAAAGTTGCTAATTATGTGGACTCCAGAGGGGATGTGGAGTAGAGCAGGGATGGGAAGAGAAGTGGGTCAAGAAAACACAAGTAGCTGTGCTGAGCAGCAGGCAGCCTTGCACGCAGATGGGCTGGGCTGGCGTTAACTGTGATGGGGTCTCTGGGGTCCTTGAGAGGCTTATGGGAAGGGAAGGGGCTGCTGCGCCTCTCGCCTTCCCCTTGGGTCACTTTTCCTTGCATTTGGGTTTTTCTGGGATTTTCCCCAACCCCAGCCTCAGAATGCGTGGCTCTCCGAATGGGGCTGCATGAAGAGACCAGGAATCTGAGAGATAAATCGCCCTGTTTGCTCCATCCTCAGCCCCACTTGTCTGCTGGTGACAATATGGATGTTTGGAAAGAGGCGGCTGAACCCATTACCCTGCCTTGTGACGGCTGTTTTTCATTCAAGTGAGGCACAGGGCAGGAGATACAGCCAAATTGTCTATTACAGTGTTTGGTGTTTACCCCTCGAATGAGGTTTTGGGTAAAAGAAAGGGATTTTATTTATGGCTGTGAGGCTGGCTGAATAAATTCCCCAAACTCTCACACATATGTCAACCCCTTCCGTCATCTGTCTTCTGAAAATGTTTTCTGATTTTGCTTCTGTCCCTCTGGGTCCTCTGAGTGATGACTGTGGAGCTACAAGTTAATAAATGCCCTGAGAAGACCCCACCCCATCTTTGCGCCCCCTTCATTACTTAAAGAGACCAGAAAGCGTTGTCATTCTTAGATTCAGAAGGGACTATAAGGATTCATTATCTAACCTGCTCATCTTGCAGATAAGGAAACAGGGCTGCAGCCGGCGGTGGTTTGGCCAAGGTCGCCTGGCAAGTAGGGGCCTGGGTGGTGGCAGTTGGCAGTGGTGCTGGCATCCTTGGCTCCTCTTCCAGTGCTCTCTTCTCCATGCACCCATGGCCTCCCTTAGCTTCTGAGAAGCAGAATCACCTTCAACAGTATGTGAAGGTTATATTCTCCTACAGTTTTCTCCATTCCTGTTCCGAAAACATTTCAGACATTAGCAAATGTGTTACCCTTGCCCCTAACACTTCGGGACTCATTAAGTATTTGTTAACTGAATGAATGCTAGGCTCCAAGCCTATCTCTTGTTACTCCTTCCTTGGCTCTGTTGTTACTCCTTCCTTGGCTCTGTATTTTAGCTACACTAAACCATTCCCTGTGAGCCAAATATGCCAGGAAGATTTACTCTCAGCTTTACCTATTCCCTTGCTATCCCTGTAGTGCTCTTCCTCCCATTCCATCTTCTCTGTCTGGAAAACAAATCCAACTCCTCCTTCTACTCCTCTTCTTTTTCTTTGTCTTCCTCCTCCATCACCATCAGCTTAAATGGCTCTTCCTCTGCAAAGTCCTTTCCCGTTATCATCCTGTCCGTAAGAGGGAGAATTCATCTTTTTCCTACCATTGCCCCATTCCCCCAGCACATAACATCTGTTCCAGCATTTGCCATGTTATATTCTAAAGATTATAGCACTTTCCCAGTAGACTCTGAACTCCATGGGAGAGTGACCCCCTAACACAAGGGCCCAACACATGGTACAGAGAAGTGTATGGCTCCAGCTCAATGAATGTGATGGATAGATGAATCCATGGTCCTTGCAAGACTGGGTTTTCCAATAACATGTTTGGTACCATTGTTTTAAATGGCACTGTCTTACCTATGCATAAAGAGGTAAACTTATTGGAGAAAGTAGAAGAGAAAGGAGAAAGAGGAAAAGGAGAAAATGTTCATCTACCTGTCTTACTTAAAAAAGAATAGGAATGGGCTGAAGATCCTGGTTGGGTTCTAATGAAAGCTTTGGCAGTAATAATAAACTCAATGGTACAATTATTCATTCATTAATTAACTCAACAAATATTTATTGAATGCTGTGTGCCAAGCACTGAGGATGCAGTGCTACACAATAATAGCCAAAATAATAACTCCCATTCTTTGCCTGGCACTGGGCTAAGTATTCCCCATATCTCAGCCAGTCTCGTTGGAACAAACAATCCCCTGTTATAGATGAAGAAACGGAGACTCAAAGAATTTAAATAACAAATCCAAGGTCACATAGCTACTGAAATTTGAACCTGTCTCCAACGCTGTCTCTTCCTGCTCTTCTAGAGCTGATGAACCCCTGGAAGCATTTGGGATATCTCATTATCACAGCCATCACATTAAATATATTGTGTTCTGCTGGTAAGGAGCTGAAAGATGGAATCATCATTGCTGATATACTTTCTTGCTCTTTTTTGACACTTTTTACCTCCAAAGCATTTCTTAAAGGGCACAAAGTCTAGTTGAGAGATGAGGAAACTGAGGCATGGGGATTTCAGGGCTCAGTCCGGGTGGCAAGGGAAGTTCTGCTCAGCATGGGTGTATTAGACACATCAGCAGGTAATTGTAGCAATTGAATCTCTCTTGTTTAAGGTTTTCCTGTGTGGTAAAGCAGCAAGAACTTGGATTTATTTGACACTCTGTCTTACGAGGACCCCCCAGGCACTTTACAACTGTAATTTTTTACTTAGTTGGTTTCCCCCCAATGAGCTCCAATTCTGTACAGAGAATGTTCAACATAGAACATTGAAATGTTATAAAGATAAAGATAATAGGAGAATTGGGGGAGACAAGGGGAAAGGATAAAAAACACCAGTTTCTTATCCTGTTATGCTGTGTATTAAATATATCTGATTCACCGAGATTCAAATATACCAGCTGAATTCTTTGCCTTGTTTGTAGAGGATTCACTGTGGGTTTGAGTAGTGGGCTCCTCTCATAATGTTAGCACATGATTTGATTTATGAAATGTTGATCAGCATGCAACTTCTCATCTCGTTTCCAAATTGAGTCACCCATATAGACAATCAATTGGTCTTTCACATTAATGACAAATAGAAATTGATGACTTTCTCCTTCAGCTGTCACCTAGAGGGGGAATATAGAAGGATTTCTAGGACATAAGTCTCTCCCCTGGTAAGCACCTTAGGGAGGCCATGTCTTTCTTATTCATGTCTGTATTCCCAGAGTCTAGCACAGTGCTTGGCCCACAGTAGTGGGCTTAGTAAATGTTTGCTAAATGAATTCACTGTGGCAAGTTTTGAATTTTGAGCTGACCTGTCAGTTTGCAAACTTCTCTTCCCCCAGGAATCGGTCAAGATTTAAAAATACCAACCAATGTTATTGTCAGCCCATAAAATATATAATTAGGAGAGTAAATATTTTACCAAAAGAAAAAAAGGTCCGCGTGTGTGTCTGCACACACTTGTGCTTATGTAAGGCTATCTCTCCTCTCCTCCTTGCTCCTCCCCTGCCACCAACACGTTTTAGGGTGGCTGAGGGAGGTGTGGCTGTAGTGAGAGAGATATCCAGGCTGGCATGCTGTTGTGTCTTCCGTCTTCCCTTGGTCTTCAGGAGCACCACACAGGGTGCTTTGGGGATGTTTGTTCTCTCTTTTGCCCTTTCCAAAACCCACTGTGCACTGTAACTTCATCCATAGTCTCTTCTGCTGAGAAGTTAGAGATGAATTAGGCCTAGATATTCCATTTTACAGATAAGAAATCCCGGGGTCCCAAAAGGTGAAATGAATTGGTGAATGCCCTTTTGGTGGTGCCAGGACTCCTCACTCCCAACCACCTGGGTGACACTCGTGCCGTGGTTTGTGGTGAATAACGTGTTCTTACACACATTAATTCAGTTTCCCCAGTGATCTGCAAGGCAGGTCGAAGTGCCGATCTTGTGGAGAGGAGCCTGAGGCGCCCAGGGTTGTGACTTCCCCAAGCTTGCACAGGTCAGGAAGAGTAGTTACATCAAAGGAGATGGACTCAGAAGCATCTGAGGACAGCATTGGGGCAGGGTCCTCAATAGCCTGCTGGCAGTGTGTTCTCAATGCATGAGATCCGAATGCCACCAGGGGCCAGTGTGCCGATGCCTGGGGACTCACAAAACGAGGCCGAGCTAAAGAGAAAAAGCACATAGGTAATGGCAGCGAGCGTTAGTAAGTCTTGTTTCTCTATTTTGTTTTCTTAAGCATATTGGGATTGATCACTGGCAGAAGTATCAGACATGAAGGGATGAGGCTATTGTTCCATATCTGAAGTCTTAGGTAACACAGCTGATTTCCATATCATTTTGGTATGTGGCTGCCTGTGTTCATTTGTGCTAGAATGGCCTGAGTGTCTCCAGGTTTTCAACGAATATTATGGGCTGATGGTATCTATTCGGTTGGATCGAGCAGCATGGCCAGTGGACCTGACTGGCAGTATTGGATTCAACAGGGATGAACATCGTATTGAAAGAGTGATGGTGATATTGCATCAGAATTTCAAAAACCTGTCTCCAACTCTGTGAAGTCATTTACAAAAAGTCTTGGGATGTGGGGTGAGTCACTAGCAAGCTCTATTTTGGTGGGGGGGGGTGGTGTTGGGAGTGGAAATTATGGAAAGAGGTTTTGATTCCATGTAAAAAAAGTGTTTTCCAGGCACATGGAATGGGCTCTTCTGGATACCAAGGTCCCCATACCCTGAGGTGGCCACAGATAGATTGGACAGGGATTTCAGCCTCAGATGTGGTATTGGACCTGTCACCTCTAAGACCCCCTTCAGTCTGGGATTTGGTGATACAGTCTTTTCACCTTTGGTCTCTTCTCATCCTCTCATAGGGAGGCATTTCATTATCATTGTGTCCTCATTCATAACCATTAACAAGAGCTTAGAACTGAGGCAACCATCTGCCTAATCTAAGCCATGACCCCATTTGGCTCCAATCCTCTGGATAAACCAGGTAGGAGGACACAAGAACCCTGCTAGTTCTTTTGTTCTGTTGATGTAGACCTGGGCTGTCTGGGTGCTTCCTTCCTCCCTGTGGCCACTGATGGCGGAGCTGAAGAAGCACAGGCAATGTGGAAGCTGCTGCTAGACCTCAGCCGAGTGCCTGCGTGGGTGGGACGCGTGCGTGTGCATCGACAGAGCCAGCACATCCCACTCACAGCCTCGCGGCTCGTCAGCAGGCAAGACAGTGGTCACACTTAGCTCTCATTAGTCTGGATAAACAGGCACACGTTCCCGATCAGCTTTACGGGGGCTGGGGCTCGGCTGGTGGGGGTGGTGGTGTGGGCAGCAGGGTGCTGCAGACAGCTGTCAGGCTGCCCAGCAGCCCCTCCATGTCCCATTGCTGTGTGTTTCCTCCCATTGAGCTGAGACACGGTGCCTGGGCAGCTTGTGGTGGACCCAGCCAGCGAGGCCCATTAAACCCACACTGATGAGGGGTGTTGTGGAGAGAACACTGACCAGTCCGGTTCAAATGCACACGCAATGGCAAACACAGTCCTCTAGCTGGGCAGACAGTGCCACTCTGCTGGACTCGAGAGGCACTGTGACTCAGTCAAATGCTCAACCCTGACTGGGGGTCTCTGGAGTTGAGACTCTGTCTATCTGAGTATGACCCCTTTAGAAAAGGTTTGTGATGTCTGTAGTCCCAGCTACTTGGGAGGCTGAGATGGAAGGATCACTTGAGTCCAGGTGTTTGAGGCTGCAGTGAGCTATGGTAGCACCACTGCCCTCTATCCTGGGTGACAGAGTGAGACCCTGTCTCAAAGATAGATAGATAGGTAGGTAGGTAGGTAGGTAGCTAGCTAGCTAGCTAGCTAGCTAGATAGATAGATAGATAAGTAGGTAGATAAGTACATAGGTAGGTAGATAAAGAGGTAGGTAGGTAGATAAGCAGACAGGTAGACAGAGAAAGAGGTAGGCAGACAGAGGTAGGCAGATGAAAGAAAAAAAAGGAAGGAAGAAAGAAGGAAGAAAAAGGAAGGAAGGAAGAGGAAGAAAAGAAAGAGAAAGAAAGGAAGAAAAAGAAAAGAAACCAAAAAGGAAAGAAAATAATTGAAAAGAAAGAGGCTTACCTCTCTGAAACCCTAACCCAGGGCAGACGTCAGCCCCAGCCCTTTACACTCCTGTCACTCCCTGTGTTTCAGGTGGTGAATCAGCCTGAACAGGCTTGACTGGTCATCTAGGGTAGTCCACAAGAGGGTCCCCCATGTCTCCCTCTTCTCTCAGTCTCTTCCTCCCGGACTCACCCAGATTCCTTCAGTGGCTTTTCATATGATTGAGGAATGGAGTCAGATGTGTTGTGGGGAAACACTGGAGCTGGCTCCCGGGAGGCTCCAGCACAGTGCACGTATTAACACCAGGAGCGTGGGCTCTGGAACCAGACCGCTTGGATATGAATCTGAGCTCCACCCTTTACTAGTTGTATGACCTTGGGCAAGAACATAATTTCTCAGTGCCTCCATTTCTTCATCTATAACATGGGCTAATAGTAGTCCCTGTTTTATGCTTTTATAAGAATTCAGTAAGTTCCTGCATAGAAGCACTTAGGATGGTGTCAGGCATACAGTAAGTGCTATGAAAGTGACATCTGTAATTGATGATAGTACTACTGGGCCAGCCTGTTTCCATCTCTAGCCTTTGCCTGCCTGGATCACCCTTCCCCATGCCTCCACCAAATCTTGTCTTTTTTCTTTTTATAAACCCTGCTTTAAATTCACCTTGTTCTAGGAGATAAGAATCCCCACCTTGTCTAGGGAACTTTCCCTTCCAAAGCGTGGGTGTGTGTGTGTTCACACACTCATGTGTGGGTTGCACTCTTTCTGGGCATTTACCCCCCATTTCTGTACAGGCATTTTTTGAAACGTTATTTGAATTCCATCTACCCTGGGAGGCTAAGAGCATCCTGAGGAGAGAGCTCTGTCTTTCCTACGCTCTTAGCACGGTGGACTCCACACAGGAGCAGTTGTCCCAGGTATTGACTAATGGAGCTGAATGAGTCCCCCTTCTTAAAAACCTTCCTGGCCGGGCGCGGTGGCTCAAGCCTGTAATCCCAGCACTTTGGGAGGCCGAGACGGGCGGATCACAAGGTCAGGAGATCGAGACCATCCTGGCTAATACGGTGAAACCCCGTCTCTACTAAAGAATGCAAAAAACTAGCCGGGTGACCAGGCGCGCGCCTGTAGTCCCAGCTACTTGGGAGGCGGAGGCAGGAGAATGGCGTGAACCTGGGAGGCGGAGCTTGCAGTGAGCTGAGATCTGGCCACCGCACTCCAGCCTGGGTGACAGAGCCAGACTCCGTCTCAAAAAAAAAAAAAAAAAAACCTTCCTTAGCTGCTGTCCCTCTACAGTGGGCTCTCGATTTTTCAACTTCCTTTTACAGCAAAGCTCTGTAAAATAATTGCCTATTCAAGCTGTCTCCATTTCCTGTCCTCTCTTTCCCTATCAATAGGACCGTCTCCAACCAGACTTTCAGCCCTGGGCATTGATGCCTAGATTGCTAAATCCAGTGATCCATCCCCAGGCCCCATCTTACTGGACTTAGCAGCAGCATTTGACATAGTCTTTTCCTCCTTCTTCCTTGAAACACTTTTTCACTTGGCTTCTAGACCATGCCCCATCTTGTTCTTGCCCTGTTTCTGGCCATTCCTTCTCAGTTTCCTTTGCTTGTTCTTCCTCATCTCTTGATCTCTGAAGATGGATATGCCTCAGGGCCCAGTCCTTAAACCTCTTCTCTGTGCATGCCCACTGCCTGATGATCTCATGCAGTCTTAGGGCTTTAAAGGCATCGTTATGCTTGTGACTCTCTAATCTCATCCCCAGCTCTGACCCCTCTCCAAAACTCCAGATTCATCCCCACTGGGATGTCTTAACAGAAACTCAGATTTGGCATGTCCAAAATCAAGTTCTTGATTTTCCCCTCCATGCCTGTTTCTCCTACTGTCTACCCATTTCATAAATGGTAATGCCATTCTACCTCTGTGGACATAGACTCCAAACCTTGGAGTCATCCTTGGTCTCATCTTTCTCTGATACCCACACCCTCTCTATCAACAGTCCTGTTGGCTCTGCCTTCCAAGTATATCCAGTACAACCCAACTGCGTCTCACCACCTCAGCAGGCGCTTCCCTTTTCCAAGCCAGTATTATTTCTCCCTGGATTACTGCAAACCTTTCCTGTTAGTTTCCTTGCCTCTTTCTTGCCCTCTCACTTTTCATTGTCAAAAGGGCAGCAAAAATGACTCTTTTAAGATGTAAGTTGGATTGTGTCAGTCCACTGCTCCAGTCCTCCGCTGACTTCCCATGTCAGAATAAAAGATGAAGTATTCACAGTGGCCCACAGGGCCATCCATGAACTGTCCTTTATTCCGGTGAATTTTATTGTCATTTCCTACCACCCCGCCTCTCATTCATGCCACACACCACCCCCAGCTCCACCAGCTTCTTTGCTTTTCTTCAAATGCACCAAGTGTGCTCCTGCCCCAGGGCCCTTGCACCTGTTGTGCTCTCTGCCTGGAACACTGTTCCCCTGGATATCTGTGTGGTTCACTTTCTCATGCCATGCAGGTCATGCCCTGACCATCCTCTAGCCCCTGCTCTGCCCCTGATGCTTTCTGTCCTTCTTCTCTGCTCTCTTTTTCTTTTTCTTTTTTTTTTTAATTTTATTATACTTTAAGTTCTGGGATACACATGCAGAATGTGCAGGTTTGTTACGTAGGTATACATGTGCCATGGTGGTTTGCTGCACCCATCAGCCTGTCATCCACATTAGGTATTTCTTCTAATGCTATCCCTCCCCTTGTCCCCCACCCCCCAACAGGCCCCAGTTTCTGATGTTGCCCTTCCTGTGCCTATATGTTCTCATTGTTCAACTCCCACTTATGAGTGAGAATATGCGGTGTTTGGTTTTCTGTTCTTGTGTTAGTTTGCTGAGAATGATGGTTTCCAGCGTCATTCATGTTCCTGCAAAGGACATGAACTCATTCTTTTTTATGGCTGCATAGTATTCGATGGTATATATGTGCCGCATTTTCTTTGTTCAGTCTATCATTGATGGGCATTTGGGTTGGTTCCAAGTCTTTGCTATTGTGAATGGTGCTGCAGTAAACATACGTGTGCATGTGTCTTTAGAGTAGAAAGATTTATAATCTTTTGGGTATATACCCAGTAATGGGATTGCTGTGTCAAAAGGTATTTCTAGGCCAGACACAGTGGCTCCTGCCTGTAATCCCAGCACTTTGGGAGGCCGAGATGCACAGATCACGAGGTCAGGAGATCGAGACCATCCTGGCTCACATGGTGAAACCCAGTCTCTACTAAAAATACAAAAAAATTAGCTGGGCGTGGTGGTGGGCACCTGTAGTCCCAGCTACATGGGAGGCTGAGGCAGGAGAATGGCATGAACCCAGGAGGCGGAGCTTGCAGTGAGTTGAGATCACGCCACTGCACTCCAGCCTGGGCGACAGAGCGAGACTCCATCTCAAAAAAAAAAAAAAAAAAGGTATTTCTAGCTCTAGATTCTTGAGGAATCACCACACTGTCTGCTACAATGGTTGAACTAATTTACACTTCCACCAACAGTGTAAAAGCATTACTATTTCTCTACATCCTCTCCAGCATCTGTTGTTTCCTGACTTTTTAATGATCATCATTCTAACTGGCATGAGATGGTATCTCATTGTGGATTTGATTTGGATTTATCTAATGACCAGTGATGATGAGCTTTTTTTTTATGTTTGTTGGCTGCATAAATGTCTTCTTTTGCAAAGTGTCTATTCATATCCTTTGCCCACTTTTTGATGGGGTTGTTTTTTTCTTGTAAATTTGTTTAAGTTCCTTGTAGATTCTGCATATTAGCCCTTGTCAGATGGATTGATTGCAAAAATTTTCTCCCATTCTGCAGGTTGCCTGATCGCTCTGATGGTAGTTTCTTTTGCTGTGCAGAAGCTCTTTAGTTTAATTAGATCCCATTTGTCAATTTTGGCTTTTGTTGCCATTGCTTTTGGTGTTTTAGTCATGAAGTCTTTGCTCATGCCTATGTCCTGAATGGTATTGCCTAGGTTTTCTTCCAGGGTTTTTATGGTTTTAGGTCTTACTTTTAAGTGTTTAATCCATCTTGAGCTAATTTTTATATAAGGTGTAAGGAAGGGGTCCAGTTTCAGTTTTCTGTATATGGCTAGCCAGTTTTCCCAACACCATTTATTAAATAGGGAATCCTTTCCCCATTGCTTATTTTTGCCAGGTTTGTCAAAGATGAGATGGTTGTAGATGTATGTTGTTATTTCTGAGACCTCTGTTCTGTTCCATTGGTCTACATATCTGTTTTGGCACCAGTACCATGCTGTTTTGGTTACTGTAGCCTTGTAATGTAGTTTGAAGTCAGGTAGCATGATGCCTCCATCTTTGTTCTTTTTGCTTAGTATTATCTTGGTTATATGGGCTCTTTTTTGGTTCCATATGAAATTTAAGCCTGGCGCAGTGGCTCATGACTGTAATCCCAGCACTTTGGGAGGCTAAGACAGGCAGATCATGAGTTCAGGAGTTCGAGACCTGCCTGGCCAACATGGTGAAACCCCATCTCTACTAAAAATACAAAAATTAGCTGGGCATGGTGGCAGGCGCCTGTAATCCCAGTTAATCAGGAGGCTGAGACAGGAGAATCGCTTGAAACTGGAAGGCGGAGGTTGCAGTGAGCCAAGATCACACCACTGCACTCCAGCCTGGTCAACAAGAGTGAAAGTCTGTCTCAAAAAAAAAAAAAAAAATCTATCTATCTATCTATCTATCTATCTAGGAAATTTAAAGTAGTTTTTTCTAATTCTGTGAAGAGAGTCAATGGTAGCTTTGATGGGAATAGCATTGAATCTGTAAATTACTTCGGGCAGTATGGCCATTTTTACGATATTCATTCTTCCTATCCATGAGCATGGAATGTTTTTCCGTTTGTGTCCTCTCTTATTTCCTTGAGCAGCGGTTTGTAGTTCTCGTTGAAGAGGTCCTTCACATCCCTTGTAAGCTATATTCCTAGGTGTTTTATTCTCTTTGTAGCAATTGTGAATGGGAGTTTTCTCGTGATTTGACTCCCTATTATTGGTGTATAAGAATGCTTGTGATTTTTGCACATTGGTTTTATATCCTGAGACTTTGCTGAAGTTGCTTATCAGCTTAAGGAATTTTTGGGCTGAGACGACAGTATTTTCTAAATATTTAATCATGTCTTCTGCAAACAGAGATCATTTGATTTCCCGTCTTCCTATTTGAATACACTTTATTTATTTCTCTTGCCTCATTGCCCTGGCCAGAACTTCCAATACTGTGTTGAATAGGAGTGGTGAGAGAGGGCATCCTTGTCTTGTGCCAGTTTTCAAAGGGAATGCTTCTGGCGTTCACCCAGTCAGTGTGATATTGGCTGTGAGACCATCCCCTAGCCCCTCCTCTGCCCCTGACACTTTCTGTCCTTCTTCTCTGCTTTATTTTTCTATAACATCATCATCATCTGACATATGGGTCCTATTGTTTATTGTCTGAGTCCTCCCACGGGGAAAAACCCTTGTTTAGTTCTCTGATGTTTCCCCAGCACTTAAGACTGAGTGCTTGGCGTATAGTAGGTGTCCACTAAATATCTACTGAATGAATGAATGATGGAGACCCAAGGAAGCTTTAAATTTGAAAGCTTTTGGAAGGCATAGATGGACGGTCTCACGGACACAGAGGCAGCCCTTAACAAGTGCTGCTTGCCGAGGACTGTGCAGTGATGCTGCTGGCTCCCTGTCCCTATATTCTCTGATCTCTGCAGCCAAACCCCAGGTCCTGAGGCAAATCTCGTTCCTGTTTGGAGGAAGCCCAAGCCAGCAGTTTAATGACTCAGCATCAACCTGAGTTTTGACTGTTAGTCTTACTTTGTCCCTCAGATCCAAACACTAGGTTCATGGCATATAGTCCACCAGCGCTTGTGTTTCCCCTGCAGTGCCTAAGTCTTCTCATCAGGTCTGCAACTTCACTCTGATGCTCTGCCTGTGCCCAAGCTCCTCTGGAACTACGGTCAGACCTTTTTGTCTTGGTCTTGCAGGAGCCTGGAGACTGGAACCTGGACCTAGCATCTCAGCTGGGACTGCCCCTGGCCTCCAGCTCTTTCTTGAAACTGCTATTGTTGGTAGTTTCAGGAAACTAGAGGAGCCTGTTTGCTTTCCCTTAGATTCACAAAATCTGCATGCTGGCAGGGCTTCAAATAACCCATTCCTCCTTTGAATCGTTTTGACCATTGGTTTTTCTATTGAGCCTGACTCTCTCTCTCCATGCCTACCGTTCTAGCTCTGCCTGTTCCTCGGGGCCATACAGAACAGGCCTGATGCTCTTCCCTGTGATGGCCCCTCTGAGACCTGCAGCACTATCATTTCATGGCTCCCAGCATCTTCTTTCTTCCAGAGATGTACCATTAGTGCCTTTGATGGTTCCTTCCATCTCGTGGTTTGGATCCAGTTCATCAACCTGGTCACCCTCCTCCAAATGAGTTTTCTTTTTTCTCCATCCAAATCAGGATGTGATCCCCCAAATCAGAAGCAGGGACTCTTTCACCTGCTTTTCATCCGCCATAGGTATCTGCTCCAGCCTGGTGGGGATCTGACCTCTAGGTTCAGAGCCCCTTGTTGAACCCGTTCCCACCCAGCCCTGGCTGGCCAGGCTTTGGGTTAAAGAGAGCCAATCTAGATCTCGACACGTGCCTGTAAAACGCATCCCCCAGCCCTGGCTCTTCATAGGTTGGGCTTTGCTCTCAGTACCCAGAACCAAGGCTGCTCTTTGAAACCCCTGCAGCGGGTTGCCCCGTGTGTAAAGATCACTGCATTGAAGGGCCAGGTGCTGGGAGCTTCCCTCACTGGAATCACCTCCTTGGCTTCCTCCAAGCTGTGTTGTTCTCATCCTTTCTAGGACATGGTCATTCGAGCATGGAGTGACACAGGTGGGGGAGCGAATGCCACTTCTCTAGCAACAGTTATAAATTTCCCCTAGTGGCAGGGATCTAACAACGTGAGACTTTGAGCTTTCAGCTCACAGATGAAAGAACAGGGATTTTCCCAGCAATGACAGAAAAGGGAAACATATAGCCCTGGGCGCCCCAGCAGGAATCTCTGTTAAGGAGCTGCTCCAAGGGGCCACCAACCAGAAGCCTGAGTAGAATTGCAATGGGTGGCCCCAGACCTCTGAGCAGCCACCCAGAAATCTCAGGCATGCAGCCTGGAGAAGGGGGAGAACTTTCCAGAGGCCACAGTTAAGGAATTTTCCTTGCACCTCCTGGAGCTGCTGGAGTTTCTGAATTAAAAGGGCCTTTATCTGGAAATTATGGTTGAATGCCAGTTTCCCCTGTAGAGTCAATTTGGAAAACCTAAAGCACTAAAGGAATTAAGTTTGCTAAATGGAAATAAGTGGAGTTGGTGGAGATGACATTGGATGTACGTCAGTGAAATCATCTGTGGATTGCCCCCTTTGGCGCTTTCCCTTTATTTAACCAACCTCTTCTTCATCTGCCATAGGAATGATCTCCCAGAGAGCACGATGGCCCCTGGGAGGGTCCCATAGGAGAGGCAGGGCCACCTTCTCTGGGAGAGTGGCTGCAGTTGGCTTATAGTTGCAGCCTGGGTGGGGCTCCCTTCTGGGTCTGGAGTTCACATTCAAGTCGTCATAGCCCAGGCATCCTGGAGTATGTCTGGCCTGGATCCAAAATTTGTGTGCCTGAATCCCACTTACTAGCCAAGTGCCTGGAGGCAAATTACTCATCCCATTCTCACACTCAGTTTTCCATCTTTGGACTGGAGATAACAGAGTTTATCCTTAATTGTTGCATTAATTGAGAGGATATAGGTGAAGTAGCATGCACAGTGTGTGGCATATAATAAAGATTAGTTTCTATTTTTTTTGTTTATTTAAGAAAATAGTAGTTTGCTCAAGCAACTATATGGCATCATAGGGTAGTGAGACAGGTATGGGCTTTATTGATGTACAAACCTGCAACTGAATTGTAATTTCAGCATGTGATCTCAGGCAAGTTATTTGGTCTCTGTTTCCTACTATGAAATGGGGATAATAATACTCACCTTATAGAATTGTTGAGGTTTACATGAGCTAATGTATGGAAAATAGCTAGGACAGTACCTGACAGTAGGAAGTCCATAAATAACAGTTACTATCAATCATTCTATCATAATTATTATCACTGTAGTTTTCCATTGCTGCCATGACAAATTTTCACAAACTTAGTGGCTTAAATAAGACAAAATTATGATCTTACAGCCTGTAGGTCAGAAGTCTTAACTGAGCTAAAGCTAGGATTTTAGTGAGGTTGCATTCCTGTCTGGAGGCTGTAGGAGAGAACCTGCTCATTTGGGTTGTTGATGGAATTCATTTCCTTGTGGTTATAGGATGGAGGGCCCCGTTTTCTTGCTGGCTGTCAGCTGAGAGCCATTCCCAGCTTCTAGAGGCCACTGCATCCCTTGGCTCCACTTTCCTCTTCCTCCATTTTCAAGGCCAGCAATGGTGGGTTGAGTCATTCTCACCTCACAAGCTCACTGAGCTCAGCTGGGAAAGGTTCTCCCATCTTAAAGACTCATGAGATTCGATTGAATCTCCCAGGATAATCCAGGATCGTCTCCCTGCCTCAAGATCTGTAACCTTACTCACATTTGCAAAGCCCCTTTTGCCATGTGTCTTAGTCCATTTTGTGTTGCTATAAAAGAACACCCAAGGCTGGATAATTTATAAAGAAAAGAGGTTTACTTAGCTCATAGTTCTGCAGGCTGGGAAGCTCCAGGGCATGGCCCTGGCTTCTGGTGAGAGCTTTCGTACTGCATCACAACGTGGCAGAGAAGGTCAAAAGGGGAAGCAGATATGTGCAAAGAGGGAAAAACCTGAGGGGTGTCTTGGCTTTCTAACAATCCACACTCTCTTGGGAAGGAACCCATTCCCGTAATAAATAATTCTGTCGCTTGAGAGCAAGAACTCTCACTCACTACAGAACAGCACCAAGCCATTCATGAGGAATCCACCCCCACAACCCAAACACCTCCTACCAGGCCCCACCTTCCAGCACTGCCACATTAGGGATAAAATTTCAACATGAGTTTGATGGGGACAAACAAACCATGTCCAAACCATAGCACCATGGAAGGTAATGCATTTGCAGAGACTGGGTTTTCGGATGTGGGCATCTTTGGGGGCCATTATTCTTCCTACAACAACTGTACTTCTAATGTGGGAGGCTAAGCCGCTGGAAAGCCTTCTCATGAGCAGTTCCACGTGCAAGGACTGCACGCTTGGAAACTGTTCATAGCTCGATCCTTGGTCCAAGTTGCCTTATTCCTGTTACCGTCAACCGTTTTGCATAAGAACCAGGCATCCCAGAGCACCGAAGCTGATGCGGTTTTTCAGTGGACAGAGGGGACCGGACCTGTTGGTTCTTCCATTACTGCAACTGAGACTATGCCACCAGGGAAGAGACAGCTAGGAAGGGGCTGTGTAACAGGAAGTATTTCATCACATTGATTTAGTAATCTCGCCACTCCTAACATGTCAGGGCACTAAAGGAGTAGCCAGCGAGCTGAACGTGAGCTGAGGCTGTGTCACGTGGGCTCCGCTGGGCTCTGCTCCGAATGATGTGTTTATTTCCTGCCATGGGGTCTAGAGAGAATAACGTCCCGCCACAGTCCCAGCAGACTCTATCTTATTCTGCCTGCCATCCTTCCAGAAGGGCACAGATCTGTGTGTGCTTTAAGAAGCAATGTGATGTAGGAGAGTACTGCTGTGTGTGAAGAATGAGGACGCCTAGGATCTGAAACTGGTCCTGCCTGTTCCTCTGTCCCCTGGTACTTAATACTGACAATGCCCTGTTTAGGGCTCAGCTCTATGGAAAATACAAAGAAATAGGATATTTTGTTGGTACATATTCTAAATGTGGAAAGGCCAGACTCTCAGACATGAAGGAACTAGAGGGCAATACGAAATAAGGAAGTATTAAGTGCTGAGACACCAGCTCTGGGGTTAGGCAGTGGTGACTGTGGTGGTCCGGGGACCGTGGGGATATTGCCATTTTGCACTTCCTTTTCCCTGTTTGGTATTTCTTTTGTTGCTGCCTAGAGCAGAGTGAGTGAGAGGGCAGTGGACCATCCCTTTAAGGGGCTGTACATCACAGGAGAGGGGATGACATCCATGTTTATTGAGCATCTGCTGTGCCCATCACTTCCATAAGTTGTATGATTAATTTTTATAACAACTTCCAGAGGTCGGTTTGATAATGTCTGCTATTTGGGTGTGGAAACTGAGGTGTGGAGGGACCAAGGTCATCCATGCAGAACATGGAAGATGCTGGATTTGAGCCAGACTTCCTGGAGCACCAACCCCATGCTCTATCCATTACACTAGACTCCTCCCTGCTGTGCTCCCCTCTGCAGAGACCCCAAGGTCTCTGGCCAGTGCCTGTGGCTCTGGAGGTGCAAGAGAAGGTAGGCGTGATTGAGGTCTGCCTGAGACCCACGGGACAACCTCAGTTTCTTTAGGGCAGACCCCACACCTCGCCCCCCTTCTTGTCCCCACCTCTGCTTATTTCCTTTTCAGACACTTGAGAGAGAGAAATTAACTTAAAATGGAACCTCAGGGTTAGTGCTAAAGGCACCATTAGGTTAAAATTGAGAGCAGAGGCTGTGGTGCTCAGAAGGGCAAAGTCTGCATGCTGGCTTTATTTATAGTCACTTATTTATTAGATTCTAAATGATGTTTAACCAGGAATCATATGGCAGTGATCTTTGATTACTTATGCGGCTAATAGCTGAACATATATTATTATTGCTATTTATTCAGCCAGCTAAGTGTACCAGGTACATTTTTTTCAGGGAAGCACCAAGGGAAGGGGCCAGAATAGAGGACTGGCTTGGCCGGTGGTCCTATAGACCAGGCGAGGGGCTTCACTAGAAGGGTGTTTTTTTTGTTTGTTTGGTTTTGTTTTCGAGACAGAGTCTTGCTCTGTCGTCCAGGCTGGAGTAAAGTGGCACGATCTTGGCTTACTACAACCTCCATCTCCTGGGTTCAAGCGATTCTCCTGCCCCAGCCTCCCATGTAGCTGGGATTACAGGTGTGTGCCACTACACCCTTCTAATTTTTGTATTTTTAGAGAGATGGGGTTTCGCCATGTTGGCGAGGCTGGTCTTGAACTCCCAACCTCATGATCCACATACCTTGGCCTCCCAAAGTGCTAGGATTACAGGTATGAGCCACTGCGCCCAGCCCGTTTTTTTTTTTTTTTTTTTAAAGAGCCAATCCTTAAAATAGAGGGAGTAGGGGTGGGAGTGTAGAGAACACTCTAAAGGGAAAGAAGAGTTTGAAATAAGAGTTGGGATTTCTGGAGCTAGAAATATCTAGCTTTATAATAACAGCAGCATTTATTCAGTATTTATTATGTGCCAGGCAGTATGGTAAATGCTCTTCAAAATGATTAATCCTACCACCACCTCCATTTCACAGACAAAAAACCAGAGGCTTAGAGAAATTCATAACTTAGCTGGTGTTCAAATCCAAGCCCTGTCTGCCTCTGGAGAGACCACATGTCCATTATACTGCCCTGCCCTCTGTTAACGTCAGTGCCCTTCTTTTTTGGTTAAGTTTAACTTTTTGAGTAAACAACCCAAGAAAAGAATGGAAAACCTAGTACCCCCGGAGCCCAGGAAAGAGTTTGGAGAATGCAGCTCTTGGCTTCTCTCTTCTTTTCCCCAGTGCCTTGCAGCTCACGCGGAAGGAGCTGCCAGTGGTCCCTGGAGCATGGCCCATGCAGAGCCATCTAATACAGGCCTGGGGCCGGCCACTCGGGGTGGC
Organism: Trachypithecus francoisi; assembly: GCF_009764315.1. Classification (NCBI taxonomy): domain Eukaryota; kingdom Metazoa; phylum Chordata; class Mammalia; order Primates; family Cercopithecidae; genus Trachypithecus; species Trachypithecus francoisi. The sequence continues at coordinate 109,032,040 of NW_022681473.1, forward strand.
ACAGGTCATGGAATGGGGCCTCCCTGCCTAAGCCTGAATTGTGTGGCAGGCAGGGTGTCTGCCTAGAGTTGTGATGGTGCAGGGAGAGGCTGGGCAGTGCCAGGCCCAGAGGTACCAAGATGGGAACCTGTAGTGTCTCCACCCTCTGGACACATGAGGAAAGCAGGGACCCTCCTGGCAGGGAGGACTTGTCTAACTGAACCTCCCTTGCCCATCTCAGACACACTAACCCCTGAGCTCTCTCATGCCTCCCATCCTCACTCTTTCTCAGTTCTCTCTTTGCAGGAGGAAGCTCAAACTCCTTTTCAGGGCATGGGAAGCCTTCACAGACAGGCTGCAGATGATCCAAGTGGCTTCATCTTTCAACATCACTCCCCATCCCTGTCCCTACCATAAACACTCAACGCCCATGAATTCTGTGCTGCAGACGCTGGAGTCCCTAGAACATCCTTGCCTCTCACATCGCTGGGCCTTTGCTGCCTCCACTGCCTGGAATACTCTTCTTCTCACCTTGCCTGCCCAGCAGAATTTTATTCACCATTCAAGGCCTTGCTTATATATGACCTCGTCCTCTGAAGGCCCTTCTCTGATGACCCTTTTCTTTTATTTTCTTTTCTTTTTCTTGAGATGGAGTCTCACTCGTCACCCAGACTGGAGTGCAGTGGCATGATCTTAGCTCACTGCAACTGCCACCTCCCAGGCTCAAGTCATTCTCTTGCCTCAGCCTCCCAAGCAGCTGGGACTGACTACGGGTGCACTCCAGCATGCCTTGCTAATTTTTGTATTTTTAGTAGAGATGGGGTTTTGCTGTGTTGGTCAGGCTGGTCTCAAGCTCCTGACCTCAGGTGATCAACTCAGGTGATCAACCTGCCCTGGCCTCCCTAAGTGCTGCAATTACAGGTGTGAGCCACTGTGCCTGGCCTGATGGCCCTTTCCATCTCCTCTCAGAGTGAATCTCTCCCTCTCTGGGGCTTCAGTGCCACCGCATGGGTGATGGCACCTCAGCCTCACCCCACATGGCATGGTGACATGAGTTTCAGCATCAGTCTCTCAAGGCAAAGACTATGTCTCATTACCTATGACTCCCTCGGCCTTGCTCATAGTAGGTGTTCAGTAAACATTAGTCAAGTGAATGTAGGAATGACTCATTCTTATCCTGGGCAGCTGTGGAAAAGGTGTTTGTTTCAATTGGTGCCACATACTCACTGGCTTTGAAAATGGGGACATCAGGGCAGGAAACAGGGACTACATGCGCTAAGTTACGCAACCTGAAATAGGACAGCAAAGCACCTGGAACATGTTGGATGGAGGCGAAAGGAGCTGGATGTTTGTCTTCGAGTTTGGAAGAGAGGAGAAAGAGACCTTGGCCAGCACCAAAGGAGGATTTCAGGGACTCTCTCCAAGGACCCTCTCCTCCCTGTAATATCAACGTTGAGTCTCTGGCCTTTTCAGTTGCAGCAAAATATATCACAAGCAGCCACTGACCTTTAGGAGGACTGTGTGTGCTTGGCCCAGCATCACAGGGGCCCCCTGCACTGCCTGGCCCTGATACCCGACTCCACCCAAGGAAGACCACCCCACAAACAGGGTGGGCTGGCCTCAGGCCTTTTCACCTTTTTACCCCATTTCTCAGTGCCCTTCCTTTCATCTCTAAGACACAGCCAGTGGCTGCCTGGGCTTTAGCCAGATGTCAGGAGACCCAAAGACAGGATGGTCAAAAAGAAAGGGATGGGGAGGAAGACTAGAGAGGGCCTTGCGGGAGGGGCCAGGGAAGATTGTTGAGCAGGAAAGCTCAGGGTGCAGGAGGGAAGCACAGGAGGAGGGTGAGTCCTGGGCTCTGAGACTGGAATTTGCAGGGCTCACAGCTCTCCAAGCCTCAGTTTTCTCCTACTCTGGCCTCCGAGGTCCTGCCCAGCCTGGGATTCCATGTTTCTGTGCTGTGCCTCTCTCTCAAGGCTGAAACAGGTGCTGCGCCTTCAGCCTCCTTCCTGTCCTCCTCCTCTGCTGTTTTCTCTCCCTCTCATCCTTTTGCCCCACTAAGTATTTACTCTCCACCCTGGTCTAGATTATCCCCTGGTTAAGTGCCACTTCGCTGCTGGCTGCCTGTTCACTCCGTTTTATAGATGCATTTGGTGAGGTGCAGAGGCCAAGGCCTGATTTTGGAGAGGAAGCATAATAAGAACAGAGAGCAGCGGCGGCCCACTTAGTTTGGATTTTAATAAAGTTTCCAGCTAACCTAAATTATCCCTGTCACAGGTGGCCCAGCAACCACTGAGTACCCCAGGCTGGGAACAGGCAGGAAGGGGCAGAACTGGGCTGGAGGGGACAGAGATGGACAGAACCCTGTCGGAGAGGAGGCGCTGTCTGTAGCTGCGGGTCCCCCTTGACAGCAGGGGCAGGGCCATTTCAGAAGTGCTCGGGGTAAAGGCTCTCCAAGGGGAAGCATAATGCCTGCTCTTTCAGCAGCTGTTAATTAGCTGCAGATGATGAGATAATTCATAAAAATTAGTGATGATTTCCTTCATTGTGTTAATATCACCAGGCAATAAAACTGCTGTTAAGGATGACTTTTCTCAGCATCGAGGAGTGAGATGTCAAGGAAAAAACAGCCCTCCCTGGAGGTGGAGGGAGGAAAGAAGGAAAACTGAGCTGGTGAGACAGTGACAGGGGCAGTGATTTCCAAGCTTGGGCTGGAATCCTTGGAACCAAGTCAAATTGAAATGCAAATCCTGGTGTCTCTCAGCGCACAGGCTGGGAAGAAATGCATTTGGTGGTGTCACCTTGGCGGCCGATGGACAGGCAGACAGGCGGGGGGAGGAATTCCCTGCTGCTGGCAGAAGGCAAGATGACGGCAGCCAGAGGCACCGTGAGGCTTTACTTGAGCAGGAAGTGGGCCTGGGCCCCCAGGAGAGTCGTTCGAAGAGGAGACACACTTGTTTATTTGGCCTGTACCATGGTCTGGCCTTGACTTTCCCCATTTGCAACTCTTGATGTTTTTTTTGTCTCACCAAGTGCTGCCCACACTGGCCTGGTGTCAGTTTCTTGAATGCGTCAAGAGCCTTCCTGATTTAGGGCCATATCCGTGCATGCTCTTGTCTCGGCTAGACCACTATTTGCCCCCATTTTTTCCCCCATCTGACCAGCTCCTATTTATCCCACAGGTAAAATGCCATTTATGCAGATGAACCTTCTTTGAACCATATTCCCAGTGCCCGACACAGTTTCCATCTTATACATGGAAAGTGGGTTGGATAGATATGTGGCCTCTTCCCTGCTTAAACCCTTCCCCATGACCACATTTCCTATAGGTCCAAGCCTCTCCCTACCTCAGCAGCCACCTCTCCATGGACCTTCTGAACTTTTCTCTGCTTGATGATCCCTGAACGTGACACACTTTTCCACCTCTGTCACTACACTCAGAAGGCTTTTGTTCCAAGTGTCTGCCTGGTGAATACTTACTCATTCCCTAAAACCCGGGTTAAGTGTCGGGTTCTCCGTGACATGCTCCCAGACACTGCTCCCCCTCTCTCTTGTTGCTCGTACTCTCCTTGTGTGTCATCATGCCTCAGAGATACCTTCATTGTAGCAGACTTACTCACTGGTCTTTCCTGGGCTTACTGCACTGGTTTAAGAGCATTGACTAACAGAGTGGACACTCTGTAAATTGTTGCATGAACAAATAGATGAATGAGTGTAAAGCTAAAAATGGCTTTAGGTACTATTTAATAATCCAGGCCAGAGATGATGTTGGCTTGGGGGGTGACAATGGAGATGGTGAGAAGTAAACAGATCTTTTTGAAGTTGAATTGACTGGTCTTGGTAGTAGCTGGATGTGAATGATGGAGAAAAGCTCAAGAATGACCAAGTAGGTAGCCAAAGTATCATTTATTTATTTATTTATTTATTTTTTTAATTTTTTAATTCTTTTTTTGGAGACGGAGTCTCGCTCTGTCGCCCAGGATGGAGCACAGTGGCCGGATCTCAGCTCACTGCAAGCTCCGCCTCCCGGGCTTACGCCATTCTCCTGCCTCAGCCTCCCGAGTAGCTGGGACTACAGGCGCCCGCCACCTCGCCTGGCTAGTTTTTTGTATTTTTTTTTTTTAGTAGAGACAGGGTTTCACTGTGTTAGCCAGGATGGTCTCGATCTCCTGACCTCGTGATCCGCCCGTCTCGGCCTCCCAAAGTGCTCGGATTACAGGCTTGAGCCACCGCGCCCGGCCAGTATCATTTATTAAGAAGGGAAAAAAGGCAGGAGAAACCTTAGGGTAGGGGTGGGGAGATCCAGAATTCTATGTGGCAAATGTTAAATGAGAAATGATTGTAAAACATCCAAGTATAGATATCAGGGAGTCAGATGGACATAAGATATTAGAAGAAGAGGTCCCAGATGGCGACATAAATGGAGAATCATTGGCACATAAGTAGTATTCAGAGCCATGGGACCAGGCCGTGTCCTAGGGAGAGAAGGTGTGGAAAGTAGGATGGAGAGCCCAGCCCTGAGCAACCTAGGTGTTTGCTCAAAAAAAGAAATATTTGCAAAACAGACATAGTCTAGTGAATGCATAATGAACTGCAGGACTAATGTATAGACCAGACTCAACCAGCCAAAATATTTTAACTGGCAGTAAAGAGTAGAAAGCTGTGAATTTTGTGTCTGGGGGGCGTATTGGTCAATGATGAGGCTAGCCATAGAAAAGTAAAGAAGGGTCTTGAGAGACCAGCAGGTTTTTAGATAAAGTCAACATAAGCACTGGAGCACCCATTTACCAGGCTAGAAAACGTTATCCCTAGCAATGCGTTGGAAGATTCTGAACACAGACTTGCAAATAAGTACAGAATTGTCCAGACCACTAACACTTTCCGGCAAGCCTTTTTTTGTTTTTGTTTTTCTGGGAAGAAAGCAAAATGAGGCTGGGTGTGATGGCTCACACCTGTAATCTCAACACTTTGGGAGTCTGAGGCAGGAGGATTGCTTGAGGCCAGGAGTTCAAGAGCAGCCTGGGCAACATAGGGAGACCCTGGCTCTACAAAAAAATAAAATAAAATTAGTTGGGCATAGTGGTGCATGCTTGTAGTTCCAGCTATTTGGGAGGCTGAGGCAGGAGGATCACTTGAGCCTGGGAGGTAGAGGCTGCAGTGAGCTGAGATCTCACTACTGCACTCCCATCTGGGTGACAGAGCAAGAGCCAGTCTCTGAAAAATAAAAAAGGAAAGAAACCGAAGTGAAACAAATGGAATATGAATTTGATTTAATAGATGGTCGGATGGCCCATTCACTTATTCATAGTATGGCCAAGCCATTGTAAGTCAAGATTAAGAAAAAAATGGACATTATTTGATCCCTAACCTCTAAGAGTTTGTGGAGACAATACCAACACACATGAAAAATTGAATGACAGTGCAAGACCATTTAGTTACTTAAGCAAGGCAAAACATATTTAAGTGTCCAATGAATGATGCAGACTCTAAATATATGGTAAAGAGCTTAGGTGCAGGAGAATTCACCCTTTCTTTACCGAAGCAGTCAAGGAAAGCTTTTCTATGCTCACCTGACACGGTGATTTATCTTAGAGGAGTGAATAAAGTGCTTTTTAAGGTGTGAAGGAAGTCAGATGGGATGGAAGGGAACCTCTGAGTCAGTACTTCTGTGGAAGATGACATTTAGATCTGCTGCCATCTGTTGGTGGGTGTGGAAAGGAGCTTGGAGCTTAGTCTTCAGGTACTGGAAAGGAAAGGTGCCAAGAAGAACCAGGTGTTGACACCTCCCTCTCTGGAGGACAAGTAAGCTTTAGTCTAGTTCATTGTCATTAAAAATATGGCCCTCAGACCAGCAGCACTGACATCACCTAGGAGAGTGTGAAAATCCAAAATCTCCAGTCCTGTCCCAGAGGTACTAAATCAGTGTCTGCATTTTCAGCAAATCCCCAGGTGATTCTCATGTTCATTAAAGTTTGAGAAACATGGGTCTAACCCTTGTCATGTAGGGCTCTTCTGGGATACCTCCCGGGTCACCTGCACCCCTCGCCTACCAGATATTCTGATTGGTGGGACTAGGATGGGACTTGCAAGTTAACATTTTTAATAAGTACCCCCAGATGATGCCTGCCGTCAGACAAGTTTTCAAAGCTCTGCTTTAGGCTGTTCTGTTGCTGTGCCCCATGTCCCTGGGGCAGGCCAGCTTTCTCTCCATGCACACACCTGGATCTAGGCATTCTTCTCTCTATCGAATTCATTTTTTTGAAGACCACCAACCAAATGGCATTTTCTTGGTCTTCCTCATCTCATCCACCTTCACTTTTGCAGCGGTTGCAGTTCTGACCACCTCCTCTTTTTGAAGCTCTCTCTTGATCTTGGTTTCCATTAGGCGATGGTCATCTTTCTCAGCCCTTCTCTTATTGCTAACAACTCCTTTCTTGTCTCTTTTGCTGATGATTCTTCTTCCCTAAGCCCTTTGTGCTTCCCTCACTCTTTCCGGGTAATCTTGTGCCCTCCATGGAAGTAAACAACTTTCAAATCGTCTGCAACCCTACCTCTCTCCAACTCCAGCTGTGCGCAGAATTCAACATGTGTCGATCTACTCAGGCTGTAGTTTTCAGCTGAGCCATGTTGGGTAAATTGATTTACTTTTGAGTCTCAGTTTACCTTTAAAGTGGGATTAATTACATCTGCTTCAAGGGATTATTTTGGACACCAAATGGGATAATGTATGTAAACTACATGGCACATAGTAAGCGCATGATAAATGTTAGTTTCTTTAAAAAAAAAAGTATGATACATCCATCAATCTGAACCCAATTTTTCGTACCTTCCTACCTTTTTATTTTTTATTTATTTTTTTTGAGATGGAGTCTCGCTCTGTCGCCCAGGCTGGAGTGCACTGGCGCAATCTCCACTCACTGCAAGCTCCAACCCCGGGGTTCACGCCATTCTCCTGGCTCAGCCTCCCGTGGAGCTGGGACTACAGGCGCCCACCACCGCGCCCGGCTAATTTTTTGTATTTTTTAGTAAAGACGGGGTTTCACCATGTTAGGCAGGATGGTCTCGATCTCCTGACCTCGTGATCCACCCGTCTCGGCCTCCCAAAGTGCTGGGATTACAGGCGTGAGCCACCGCACCCGGCCCCTACATTTTTAAAGTGTGACTTTGCTCATACTCAGCCCTCTGCTTAGAATATCCATTTATCTGTCTTTCAAGGCCAAACTCTGTTGCTGCCTCAGCCGTGAAATCTATTATCAACCCAATTCCAAATCAGCTTTCACACAAATACCTGTACTTCTTTAACTGTGCATCTTATGGTACCTAAATCACTGACTACCTTGTATTGTAATCATTTAAGCATATGGTATCTTTCCTAAAAACTGAAACTTCCTTTTAGGCCAGGCTCATGGCCTTATAATAGTTTTATTCCCCAGAGGGCCTCACACAGTGCCTGTGTACCATACCAGGGAAGCTCACAAGTCCTGCTGGTAGTGGATGGGCTGCATCACGTCGATATGTGAAGGCTTGCACGTTACTCTCCATTAAATATGCTAACAGAGGAGAGCAGTGATGTGGAGAATCCAAATAACAGGCTGTCTCAACGTTATTGCCGTTGGCTTTGGAAAGCATTTTGGTATTTCTGCTTCAGATTTTCCTTGCTGATTATGTTTTATCAGCGTACATTAATATGAGCTTGTGTTCCATGAGCATACACCACCTGGGAAACCGAAGGTGGTGACCCAAGCATAGGCAGAGCAGCGGGAAAAGCTAGTTTAGGGTTTTCAGTTTTCCAGGGATAATTCACAAAGTGCATTAACTCCAACATAAGTAACAGTGAGTTGGCTGTTGCGCTATTATTTCCCTCTTAGCTTTCTCTGGTTAAAATCCTTTATAACAATTAGTCAAGGGCAGACTAATCACCTGACATTGACATAAACTACTTCTGGTGATGGAGCAGAAGCACCGTTTTGAATGCATGCTAGACTATTATGATAATGATACCTTACATGTGTATGATTAGTCATTTATAAAGAGCTCTTGTATATGTTATTTAATTTTGTCTGCTTGACGCTTATGTAAATAGAGTAGATGACATTATCCCATTTGACAGATATGGAAACCGAGGCTCAGGAGTGAAGCGGCTTCTCCAGGCTCTTTTAGCTGGATGTAGGCAGAGTCAGGGACCATGCCTTGGTCTTTTCACTCTTGGGTTCTGGTGCTTTTTCCACTTTACCATACTGCTCTCATGAACCTCCAGTTCTTTAAGATGTTTCTTATTCACTTGTAGAATTTCCAAGTGGTTATTTTTTGTTGTTTTCAATTTCTGGTGAGATTCTTTATTTTCATCTATTTTTTATATTTGCTTTCCATTTGTTGGAATACATTTATCACATTTAAAGTCCTTTTCTGTTAACTCGTCTGTTCAGATCACCTGTGAATCTATGTCTGTTGTCTGTTGTTGTTGTTTTATCCCTCTTGGATTTTGGTCATACGATCCTATAGCTGGATCTGCCTAATAACTTTTTTATTGAATGCCGAACATTGTATGGGCTGTACATGCTGTGATCTTCTCAAGAGGCGTTTTACTCATTGCTAGACAGAGTAAAACCAATGATCTTATTCCAATTAAAGCCTGAACTGAGTCCCTGCCGGGTTGCGTTTTGGTCAGATTTAGTTTACCTCGGGCTCACTCCTTTCCCAGAGCAGAGCCACCATTAGTTGAGAGCCTCCTGTGTTTACTGGGTCCCCTCCCCAGCGGGTCCTCAATTCTAGTCTTGCTCTTCAGTGCCTCAGAATGGCCAGAAAACACTCTCTGCTTTATAGAGGCTTTCGGCTGAGATTGTTTGGCTTTCTCCTCCATTCAGCTTCAGAATTCTGTAAATGACTTAAGGAGAAAACTGGGACCCTATATTTGAGGACCCTCAAGTCCTTAATTTTCTCTCTCTAGTCCTCAGGCTGCCAGAGCTATGCTGGCTTCTTTGTCCCCGAGCAGCAGTCTTTGCTTCCTGCAAACCCTGGGTTCTCGGCCTCTCATCCTGGGCCTAGAAATGACATACCCTCCAGGAAGTGATTACAGAATATCAGCTCACCTCTTCACACTTTCCCCCCTCGGTAACTGTATCCTCTCCCATCCTTCTTGCTCCAGCAGGTCAGTGGTGCCTTGAAACAGATGATTGTTGTATTTCTTCTAGCATTTCTAGTTCTTAGTGGAAGCATTGATCGGCCACAAACTATCCCACCGTACCCCGAAGAGGAAGCCAGATGCTTACTATTAACACATAAAAGCCACAGGATTACAAGAGCAGTTCTTAGCTGGGTGTCTAGGTAGCTGGCCCAGCCAACTAGGAGTAAACACTATTTAAGGCATTTCCTTGAGTGTCCAGGCTGTCCCACCATGAAGAAGGCGGGGAAATGGGTGGGAGTGTAACTGCCGACCCAGGAAGAAGGCATTCACTGGGATGAGGAATGAGTGTTCAGCAAGCCCAGGAGGCCTCGATAGTCCATCGGGTTTCTAATGATTTTGTCAGAGTGTTAATCCCATGGGTGAGCAGCAGCCTTTTGATATTAGCAAACAGATTGTGTTTCAGTTCAGATAACCCAATATGGAGTCCTGCATGAGAGCTGAAAATAATTAATCACATTTTAATGGGGTTGAGAGAGGCTAGTCAAGGATGCTTTACATTGGAAATAGAGTGATGGGGCTCAGAGGGGGCGTGAGATGTAAGAGAGAGATTGAACATGGGAGTAGCCCATATGTATGCCAGAACGGAGTTGCTTATGGATGTGGTATGGAAGAAAGAGAGGTTGTATGTGCAGACAGCGTTGTATGGATATTCCCTTCCATCACAGAAACCTTTCTGCACCAAGTCTTGGGAAAATAGAGATAAAGACCGAAGTCCTACCCTTCAGGACTTCACAGTCTGATGGTAGAGGCTGAGAAGTAACCAGATGATCAATAACAACACTCCTAGGTGCTAGGATGGAAGAAGGCCCCTGCCGTGTTGGGAGCACCAAGCCGAGTCAGGGCTTGGGTAAGCCACATGGATGTGTGGAGGGCCTTCCGGGCAGAAGGAATAGGTTGAGGAATAGTGCTACTGCAATATTGAGATAACACAGACATAATTCTATGGAAACTGGAAGTTTCCATTGCCTCTGCCCTTACCCTGGTCAAGCCTTCATAACCTCTTGCCTGGCAAGAGCCTCTTACCTGCCTCCCATCCCTCATTTCTTGACCCTATTCTAAATATTGAACCCATGCTTTTCTTCCCAAAACACAGACCTGGCCGTTGTTGACAGCCCAGGAGTTTCTTAGGGTTTCTCTTATTTATGAAATACCAACTCCTTAGTGTGCAGTATCCCTTCCATGATCCAGCCATACCCACCCTCCTTTCCTTCATCATCTTCCTCCATTCCCTCCCAACCCTACACTGCACCCCTGTTCTAGAGTTCACTTGACCACTCGGTATTGCTGTAAACAACCAGCACTTTCTTCGTCCCTTGGCTTTCTTTATGGTCTTCCTTGTGCCTGAAATGTCCTTTCCTGCCATCTTCACCTGATGAAAAGTCTACCCTTTATCTCAGACCCAGATCACATTATCACCTCCTTTCTGGAAACTTCCCTGATCCTCCCAGTTCAAATGAATAATTTCTCTTCTGCGTTACCTGATAGTTTCCTCCTCTGTTAAAATAAATCACACTCTGCTCATCTCATAGCAGCTTGTGTCTCTGTCTGTTGGTAGTTACTCCCACACCCCCGCCAGGGCAAACTCCTTGAAGGCAGGAGAACACCCTTTCATCTCCGTGGTCTCCACCACAGCTCGTTTGGTGCCTTGTGCATTCCCAGTGCTTGATAAATATTTATTGATTGAATGAGTAAATGAATATCGAATGGGCTTGCCACGTGTTTTGCTCCAGGTGTCTCTTATTGTAATTAAAGTTTTTTTTTTTTTTTTAAAGTCAATTTCAGGCAAAAAACAACATAAATTTTATGTGAGGTTTGAGAAGGACTGTAAAAGTGATTTATGGTTGGATAGGAGATCTGTGCAAACAGGTTAGGAAAATGCTCAGAATCAGCTTCTACCTGCACCCCTCATTACTCCAGACCCTAAATGCTGAAGCATAGCTGCCCTGTTGTCCTGGGGTGTGAGTGGCTTTAGTGCCTGGTGTTGAAGTGCTGAATAAAACATGCTCCCTCCTGAGAGCATGGTAAGATGTTTATGGGTAACGTTCACATAGAATGCCCTGCAGCCTGATGTTCAAGAATGATCTTTCGTGTGGGTTGCGCTTCTAGGCACATCTGCACCAGTGGTGACAGCTTTTTACTCGTCCAGCCACATTCTCCCACGGCAATCCTTGGCAAAGCACACACGGGGTTGAAACCTGTGACCCCGGCCTCCTGATTTCACGCTCTCACCAGCTGAGCACCCCCCACTGCAGCAAGAACTGGCTGCGCCAATCTCTTTTTACTCCAAGAGTGAAGTGGAGCATGGGCAGCCAGGCACCTGGAGCCAGGGCCCTGCCTCTCGTGAATTGGAGGCTGGGTAACAGTAGTTGAACCTGCAGAGTGAGAACACTACCTGAGCAACCAAGATGGGTCCCAGAGGGGCGGTTTCTCCCAAATGGGGACAGCATCCCTGGGACCTGTGGCTTTGCTTTCTGATGACTTTGCACCAACAGCCAGGTGTCTTGTTCCTTACCCTCCTCACCAGCCAATGTTCCCAAGGCCCAGATTTAACTTTCTCTTATTTTAGTTTCAGGCCATTTCTTCTTTTAATGGTGTCCCAAGCTGCCTGAAATAATTCTTGCCCTTCTTTTATGTGGCTCTGTCTCGCATATTTATGGGAAGTTATCATGTCCTTGTAGGCCCTGGTTCTCTAGGTTCCACATATTATGTTCATTTAACCTCCCTTTATAGGTCAAGCCTTCTAATTCCTTTAATCATTTTTATTGCCTTTCTTTGCATTCAGTCTCCCTCCTTGGCTTCTTTGCAGAACAAGAAAGCCAAAACTCCATAATGTGTTTCAAGAATGGTCTGAATAGGGGGGCAGTCAGGGACCCCTGTTCTGGGGTGTGTTTGCTGCTTTCTCTCTGGTGACGCTGTTGCATGTTTCTCATTTTATCTTGGCATATACTGTTTCCAGTTCACACACCCTAAACTTAGTCTTCTCTTGGAACGGTCTTATTCTCACTGTGGCCCACTCCTCAGGCCTGGGATGGAGGCTTGGGAGACATTAAAAGCTCAGAAGTTAAGGTTGGGAAGATTCGGGGTGGAAGGAGGAGGGAACCAATAGACACCAAGCCCCTGCGATGTGACCAGCCTTGTGCAAGACACTTTGATGTATGAGTTCAGGGAACTCTCACAGAATCATGTGAGATGTATATTATTACTCCATCTTTGCAGTTAAGGAAACTGAGGCTCAGCATTGTTAAATAACTTTCTCAACAGCATATAGCTAATAAATGATAACATCTAAGATTTGGACACGGGCTGTGAGATAACCCCCTAAAGTATTTTTTCCACTCTATGCAGCCTTCTTTAAAGAAAATAGAGAGGAGTTTGCAGTGGGAGCAGTGTAACAGCAGCATTTAGGTGAGGGGACGTTTCCCTCATCCCCATTGAACCCAGGTCCTGGAGACCAGTGGCTTTCTTCTGGCATGGCCTGAAATTTTAAAACTCACTTGATTTGTTCCGAATGCCTCTCCCTTTATCCTGAACTCGGCTTATTTCCTGCCGCATATGCAGTGGGGCTCATGTGCCTGCTGATCCCCTGCCAGTGGCCTTAAAGGGAGTATTTGGGAACTGCCGTACTGTTGCCCGCTCCCAAGCTGGATGGGGAGCATTCTCCAGTTTAGAGTGTGGGAAGTTTCTCCGCTGGTGGATGCTGCCCCAGTCCTTTGCTGTGCCTGAGTGATACCATCCTATGATGTGCATGTGGTTGGATTGGACTGAACACGGCCCCTCTATGGGTGATGCCCCTTCCATCTCTCCCTGTGCCCAGCCAGCCAGGGGAGGATGTGATGGCTGCTGGGCCCAACAAGGCAGAGTGGCCAAGTGTCAGTGGTACCCGGCATGACAGCTGTCTTCCTTGCCACTTGCTTGGGGGCAGGAAGACATCTATCTCTGGGGCGGTGACCAGAGCCTGTGATGACCTGGGGCAGGCCCAAGGAAAGCTGACTCCAACCCTCCAGGGCATGCTCAGCACCAGGAAGATTTTTAAGGATCTGCTTCTCAGAATTAGCCCCACCGGGGCACAGTTACTTGTTTAAAACCTAAACCATTGTCTTTGTGCTGAGTGCTGGGGATACAGAGATGGGTAAGATATGGAGCTTGTGTTCAAGGAGAGAGCAGGCTAGTGGGGGAGGTGGTGCATAGATAGATACAATTCATGTGACCACAGCAGGGATGGAGATTTGCACTGGGGAGCCCGGGAGTGAGGCACCAAAGAGCCTAGAACTGGAGCGGTGGAGGCAGCAGTGGTTTTTGAGAGACATGTCCCTGGAGCTGAGTTAAAGCTGGCCGGATAAAGGGGAAGGATGCTTCAGAGGAGCGTTACCAGGAGGACAGTCGGGGAGACGAGACTGTAGAGGAACCCAAACCACGGAGACCTGCTGGGCTCTAGTAGGAAGCTTGAACTTTGTTTTGGAGAAACAGGCAACTCTTTTATTTTCTGAGACTGAGTCTCGCTCTGTCACCCAGGCTAGAGGGCAGTAGCACAATCTCAGCTCACTGCAACCTCTGCCTCCTGGGTTCAAGTGATTCTCCTGCCTCAGCCTCCTGAGTAGCTGGGACTACAGGCACCCACCACCATGCCCAGCTAATTTTTTTATTTTTAGTAGAGATGGGTTTTCACCATGTTGGCCAGGCTGGTCTTGAACTCCTGACCTCAGGTGATCCACCCACCTCGGCCTCCCAAAGTGCTGGGATTATAGACGTGAGCCACTGCACCCAGCCCAGGCAACTCTTAAGGAGGGGTTTTAGGTAAAGAGGGTGTCTTGGCAATTTACATTTTATTATTATTATTATTATTATTATTATTTGAGACAGAGTCTCTCTGTTGTCAAGGCTGGAGTGCAGTAGTGCAGTCTTGTCTCACTGCAACCCCTGCCTTCCAGGTTCAAGCGATTCTCCTGCCTCAGCCTCCCGAGTAGCTGGGATTACAGGTATGCACCACCACGCCTGGCTAATTTTTGTATTTTTAGTAGAGACAGGGTTTTGCCATGTTGACCAGGCTGGTCTTGAACTCCTGACCTCAAGTGATTTGCCTGGCGTGGCCTCCCAAAGTGCTGGAATTGCAGGCATGACCACTGTGCCAGGCTGGCAATTTACATTTTACATCCATTAGCCCAGCAGTAAGATGGAGGATACAGCTTTAAAGAGAGACCAGTTAAGAGACTGTTGGAGTAGTCTGTCCATCCATTCATCCATCTGTCTATCAAATAGTCCTTTCAATAAATATTTCTTGGATACCTAGTATGTGTCAGGCACTGGGAGAGTCCTGGGTATACAGAGGTAGATAAGAAAGACAATCTCTGCCCACCAACGGTGACATAGAAGAGGTAAGGAGGTCTGGACCTCTCTTGTAGAGCAGATAGAGAAAGGAAGGTAAAGTAAAAAGTCCTTTTGGAAGCCAGTTTATCAGGATTTGGCCATGGATTGGATGTGGGTAGCGAGCATGAAGGAAGAGGCATATGTAGCTCCCATTTTCCACCTTGGAAGGCTGTAGTGGCTGAGCCAGGAGGGGCTTCTGCTAGCATCTTCAGCCCCTTGGTTAAGCACAGAAGCAGAGGAGAGTGGTGCATTTGCCGTGTAGATGCAGCTCTGAGACAAGGGCGCCACCTTGTCTCAGCACCATTTTCTGTCAGCCCAATTGCCTTTCATTCCCTCCTGTAGAAATCCAGGAGCTGCCTTGGGTGACTAGGCGGGTCACCAACCAAGGGAGGCATTCAGCAGGGGGCAGATGGTGAGCTGGGGTGGACTACAAGTACCCACAGCATCTGGACGAGACGTTCAATAGACAGATGGATGCATAGGCCTGAAGCATGAGGGAGGGGTCTGGGCCGGAGGAATTGCTTTGGCATTGTCAGCCACAGAAAGCACGAGAGCAGATGAAATTACTGGGGGAAGAGTGCAGTAGGGAAAAGAACCCTGGGCTAAATGTTGAGGTACCTTAGTCTGAGTCTTAGATTTGCCATTCATATCCTGCGACCTAAGACAGGCTCTTCCCCCTCTCAGCCTTGGAGGCCCTCATCTGTAGAATGAGATGATCAGAACAGATCAGTGGTCTCCAAACTTAGTTTTTAGTGGTTGAACCTTTTGTTCAAATAAAATCACACACAGAATCCCAACAGCGAAAAGTGAGCTGCTCTAGGAGGAGAATGTCAAGAGATTGGAGGTTGAGCTCTGTTTCCCCACCCGACCCCCAACCCAAACTCAACATTTCGCTGCAGCCACTGAGGGTGCCCTGTGGGACATAATTTGGAAACCAGAAATGTGCCGGCTTCCTGAGATCCCTGCTAGCTAGCACTTACTTCTAGGAGCCTGGTTTACAGCCCAGCCTTGGGTGCAGGAGGTGAACACTGAGCCTTAGGCCTCCTGGGGTGCAGCAGAGCTCCAGGCGGCCTGGGAGAAGAGGCTGTCTGGAGCCCGCTCGACCTGCAAGTGCCTGGGTTCATTTTTGTCTTTCAGTGGCCTGATTAATATCTAAGCCCTTTAATTTGCTTCCCTTTATAAAAAGAGGAAAACAGGCAAGCAGCACAGGTCATAAAATACTGCAGCCTGTAACGCTTCCCATCGGCTCACGCGGCTCCACTTCCTCCTAGATTGTCATTCTCAGCTTCACTGTGGGAACCTCGTTATTTCCTTTTTCCCTTCAGCGCATTTAGGAAGGTATTAAAAAAAGAATCCCTAGCCTCAGCCTCAGCCAGTCCTGCTGCCTTCTCTCACTCCTTTCAAAGCCCTGTGCTACTTACAATCCATACTCTCAAAGATGGGGAGCCAGGGATGCCCCCAGCCCTCCCTTCCTGCTGGAGGTGGGAACCTTGGGACCCAGGAGCATGGGGGGGTGTTCATTCTCATGAGCTGGGCTGTTTCTTGCTGTAGTTTGCCAGCTATAGGGCCACCCAACAGGGCTGTGAGTAGGCTGAGGGCCTTCAGCTGCCCATGGAGCCCAAGCTCTCTTCCAGCCCATCCTGGCATCGGGCGGCTCTCCCACCCAAGCCCTGGCCCTCCCTCTGGCTCAGGTGGCTGCCATGTCCTACCATGAAGGGCCTTCTGTGGCTCGCCAAGGGATTGCTTCGAAGACACACATTTCACGCAGGCCTCTGTGAGAAAGACAAACTCTGTTTCCACAGAGGAGTGCCAGAAAGGTTTCTCTGCCCATATCAAGATGTTAGCATTTCAGCGCCAAGGACACTTGAGGCCATGCTTGTCAGAACTTTCATTTATGCAGAAGAAGAGAGGTCAGCCTGCGGGGTCTGGCCTACCCACTGCCTCCCAGGCCTGGATGGCCGCCATGGGTGGGAGGCAGGGCTGGCCAGGGCTGCCTTTGCCTTGTTAGCGAGGCTGAGATCCTGTTCTGAGCTGCAGCAGCAGTAGGCCGACACCCCTGTGACCAAGGTGAGATGCAGTGTCATTAGCAGGGCAGCCTGACTGGATATTGATTGGCCCTGCAGAGGGCTGGCAGGTTGGCAGATGGAGCCGCCATGCAGATAACTGAGCACAGCCAAGGACCTCACTGAGTGTAGCCTCTGGAAGGAGCATTTGAAGTGACAAGACCAGAGTGGCCCTGGGGGACCTTATACCCCTCGCACAGAGGCCTGTTCGATGAACCAGTAGGAGGAGGGCCCAGGCTCTCACATGCCTCCACCCAGGGGCCTGGAGACCTTCTCTTCCTAAGAGGACTCCACTTCCAGGAGCAGGCCCCCAGCTCTCCCTCCTCTAGCAGAGGGATCTGGGCAGCCTGCCTCTGCAAGATGGGGTAGAGGCCCTAGGAGTGCCTCTGTCACTTGTCCTATAAATGACAATAGAGCTAACAATATCTAATTGACTATTAAAGGATAAAGCAGCCCTGTAGATGTTGCAGGCTAATTAACCCTGGGAGTGCAGAGTGAGAGGAAGAATCTGCAGGGGTTGCCTGTGAGCACATATGCGCTGAAGTGTGTCTGTCCCAGTGGCAACCAGGAAAGAGATGTGTACTGTACAGCAGATCTCACGCTAGCCAGAGTCCTGTTTGGTGGATTGGGTGGGGCAGGGCCCACCCCAGCTCAAGAGTCCAGAACATCAGACCTGAAAAGAGCCTCAGACTTTCAGGGAGAGCTTCCTAGGGAAGGTGAAGTCTGAGCTACGTTTTGAGCAAAATGGTTCTAGATAGAGGTGTTGGTGGGGGGTCATGTGGTGGAGGAGGCTGTGAAGCTTAAATTTGGGGAGGCCCAAGGTGAGAGAGCTGGGGTTAAGAAGGGGGTTCGGAGCCCTGAGTTCATTGGTGGCTTCTTTTTATTTCCCTTTGGAAGAGAATAGAGGCAGCCAGAATGGGCTTGGGGTTGGGAAAGGGGGACCTGGAGGAAGCTGGTGCCACAGGCCAGGTGAGAGAGGATGAGGGTCTGGCCAAGGCAGCGGCTGCAGGGGTGGACAGGAGGGAGAGGTGGGAACTGAGGGCGACTCCCTCAACATGGTACCATTGTGTCCGGAATTGGTGGGTTCTTGGTCTCACTGACCTCAAGAATGAAGCCGCGGACCCTCGCGGTGAGTGTTACAGTTCTTAAAGATGGTGTGTCCGGAGTTTGTTCCTTCAGACGTTTAGATGTGTGTGGAGCTTCTTCCTTCTGGTGGGTTAGTGGTCTCGCTGTCAGGAGTGAAGCTGCAGACCTTCATGGTGAGCGTTACAGCCCTTAAAAGGCAGCGCGTCTGAAGTTGTTTGTCCTCCTTCCTTCTGGAGGGTTCGTGGTCTCGCTGGCTTCAGGAGTGAAGCTGCAGACCTTCGCGGCGAGTGTTACTGCTCATAAAGGTGGTGTGGACCCAAAGAATGAGCTGCAGCAAGATTTATTGTAAAGAGCGGAAGAACAAAGCTTCTACAATGTGGAAGAGGACCCGAGCGGGTTGCCGCTGGTTGGGTCAGGCATCCTGCTTTTATTCCCTTATCTGGCCCCACCCACATCCTGCCGATCGGTCCATTTTACAGAGAGCTGATTAGACTGTTCTGACAGGGGTGCATTTATAATCCCTGAGCTAGACACAGAATGCTAGACAGAAAAGTTCTCCAAGTCCCCACTGGGTTAGCTAGATGCAGAGTACCGATTGGTGTATTTACAAACCCTGAGCTAGACACAGAGTGCTGATTGGTACGTTTACAATCCTTTAGCTGGACACAGAGAGCTAGACATAAAAGTTCTCCAAGCCCCCACTAGATTAGCTAGATACAGAGTACTGATGCGTGTATTTACAAACCCTGAGCTAGACACAGAGTGCTGATTGATGCGTTTACGATCCCTTAGCTAGACATAAAAGTTCCCCAAGTCCCCACCAGACTCAGGAGTTCAGCTGGCCTCACTCAGTGGATCCTGTACCGGGGCTGCAGGCGGAGCTGCCCACCAGTCCCGCACCGTGCACCCACACTCCTCAGCCCCCGGAAGGTTGATGGGACTGAGGGCTCCGGAGCAGGGGGTGGCGCTCGTTGGGGAGGTTTGGGCTGCGTGGGAGCCCACCGCAGGGGTTGGGGGGTGGGTCCGGGCATGACAGGCTGCAGGTCCGGAGCCCTGCTCTGCAGGGAGGCAGCTGAGGTCCTGTGAGAACTCCAGCACAGTACCGGCGGGCCGGCACTGCTGGGGAACCTGGCACAACCTCTGCAGCTGCTGGCCCAGGCGCTAAGCCCCTCACTGCCCTGGGCCCGTGGCCACGGCCGGCTGCTCTGAGTGCCGTCTGCCCAGCCCGCGCCCGCGGGAACTCACATTGGACTGTGAGTGCCTCGCGCAGCCCTGGTTCCAGCCTGCGCTTCTCCCTCCACACCTCCCCGCAAGCAGAGGGAGCCGGCTCTGGCCTCGGCCAGCCCAGAGAGGGGCTCCCACAGTGCAGTGGTGGGCTGAAGGGCTCCTCAAGCGCCACCAGAGTGGATGCCGAGGCCGAAGAGGCACCGAGAGTGAGGGCTGCTAGGACATTGTCACCTCTCACCATTGCCCATGGGAGCGCCCACTAGAGGGCCAGGGCTCTGCTCTTTGCATCCTCCTTGCCAACTGGCTTCCTAACTCATAGGCTGTCAGAGTCCAGAACAGGTCCAGCCCCCTCATTTTCCAGAAGATAAACTGCGCTGTGGACAGAGATATGACTATTTTGGGGCAGCCCCACGTCTGGAACCCTGGAGGCCAGCCCCTTATCCAGTGTCCTCGTTGCCACACCCTGTGATGTTTGTATGTTTCCTCTTATGAATGGATCTGCCTCTGCTGCCTCAGCACATCCTTCAAACCCTTCGCTTCCCAGCTCTTTTCCTCTGCCTTCCTGACTATATCACTCCAGTCCCACCCCAGGCTGCTCCACCCTGCCTGTGCTTCAACATGAGTTAAGCAGCAGGTTGTGTTCTTGAAGGAGGGACTATGAGAGAGCCTTTGGTTGGCTGTGCTGATTCAGGGGAACAGTGGCAGACAGTCCTCAGCATCAGCTAACCCCAAATCCTGAATGCCTCCTGTGTTGGAAGTGGGTTTGCTAAGTCTGACCTATAAGAGTTTATGTGGCTGGGTGCAGTGGCTCACACCTGTAATCCCAGCACTTTGGGAGGCCAAGGCAGGAGGATCTCCTGAGGTCAGGAGTTCAAGACCAGCCTGGCCACCATGGTGAAACCCCATCTCTACTAAAATACAAAAATTAGCTGGATATGGTGTCATGCGCCTGTAATCCCAGCTACTGGGGAGGCTGAGGCAGGAGAATTGCTTGAGCCTGAAAGGAGGAGGTTGCAGTGAGCTGAGATCGCACCATTGCACTCCAGCCTGGGCGACAGAGTGAGACTCCATCTCCAAAAAAAGAGTTTGTGTTCCTTTAGCACAGTGGATGGCCAGAGGAAAGGTAGCTTCTGAGGCACCAAATGAGCTAGCAATGGGCTGCAGAGCTCTGGAGGCTTTTATGAAGGCATGATCCGGGTATGTTGGCCTCTGCATACTCCCAGGGTGTGATTTATATGGGGACGGTGTGGAGAGTTGGGGCTGTCAAGGCAGGGCTGGTCCTTTCTGGGAAAGGCTGGCAGTGGTGAAGGGAAGCCAGAACGGCCTCGATGGAGGGTCGCAGCTCCTGCACCTGCCCTGCCGCCTTCTCACATTGCTGATGCACTGTTCCTTACCTCCTCCTGCTCCAGGCTACCATCTCCCCCTTCCCGAGTCTCTGGGGGTGGGGTGGGGTGGTTTGGCCAGAGCTAAGGTGACATCAAGGCAGGTGAGCAGTGTGCCAAGAGGTGTCCCCCCTGGCTTTGTGTGGTGTGGTGTTTCTCCACTCAACCCTGTCCATTTTACAAGTATTTTGAAAAAGCCTACTTTACTCTCTCAAGATGAAACCTAGAGAGAGTATAACCTTTCTACGTACATGATTTTTAAAATATATAATGTCCTAAATATAATATAAAGGATGAATAAAAATAATAATAAAATTAATTTCAATGTATAAATCCTTGGGCATTACTACATATAACAGGGTGAAATATCCCGAGTTTCCAGAAAGCTCCACAGAGTCCCTGTGAGGAACCAATGGCTTTGCAGTCAGAGAAGTTTGGTTCTGTCTTCAGCCACTGCTGGCTGTGTGACCTTGAGCAGGTGAGTTAGCCTCTCTGAGCCCTGGGCTCCTCATCGGTAAATTACACAGAACTATGGCTGTCCCTTGAGTGGATGAGAGGCACTAATGAGATGCAATATCTTAAAGTTCTATACACAGGGCACACTTTTCCCCTCCCACTACCTTTCTTAGTAATGTTCACAATACCCTTATGCCTCACCTTTGTTCTGTCCTTCACCTTTGAAAGCGATTTTGCCTCCATCATGCCATCGCGGCCTGCTGCCCCCTCCCCTTGACTCTGCAGTTTCCTTTGCTGCCAGCTTGCAGTGCAGTTCCTGCTGCCTCCCTGCCCTGAAGCTCTGCCCCCATCCACTTTGCACTCCCAAGCCTCTGACTTTCCTGGGGCTTGTTTGGCTGCACCACCCAGCAGGGAGGCGTAACACAGATCTTAGGAGCCCAATTACCCCCACTCTAAGTGCAAACATTTTTCTCTATTGTTGGTGCATTAAATTAATTAGGAGAAGTGGGCTCTTGGATTTCGTTGGTCCCCTGTGAGGCCTAGCTCCAGGTAAGTGTCTTTCATAAATGTTTCATCACTCTCCCTGCCATAATTGTTAAAATGGGGATAAATTCTATCTGGTTCTATTCGGGGATGATTTCCTGCCCGTGTCTGTTTGCCCCTGTGGCAGCCCCCCTACACACTGCATCTCACATGTCATACTTCCCGTTGCCACTGGATGGTGATAGGGCAAGCTGCTTCAGTCCATCACAGTGGCGTGTGAGCCTCTGGCCCAGGTAGCAAGGCGAGGCCAGCACACTGCCCACCTGCCTTGATCTCTCTTGGTGGCTCACAGTCCCAGCCCTACTCCTCCAAAGCCTGGATCAAATTGTCTGCTTTAAGGAAAGATCAAATTAGCTCCTCCAGAGAGCCTGCTCTTGAGCATGGAGGGCTGGCGGTCACGGCCATGACTGTAACCTGCACAGCCCCATGACAAAGCAAGTTTTTAGTTCCATGGCCTCCAGTCTTTAGTTCATTCAACAAATAAATGTTTATTTCCTGCTGCGGACCAGGTACTGTTCTAGGCATTGAACATAAATTGGTGAATTGAAACAAATAGGAATCCCTGCTTCGTGAGGAATATAAACAGTAAGTCAGGTGTGTGTGTGTGTATCTATGTAATCTGTGACTGATAAGTATTAAAGAGAAAAATAAAGCAGTAAAAGGGATAGGGAATGTCCAAGGGAAAGGGTGTTACATTGTAGACAGGGTGGGTGTGGAAAACCTCTCTGAGAAAGTGACATTTGAGTAAAGACTTCAAGGATGTGAGAGGAGAGCTGCACACATGTTTGGGGAAGAAGATATTAGAGAGAGGGAACAGCATGTGCAAATGTGCAGCACCCAGAGGCAGGAATGGGCCTGGCCAGCTAAGCGCATGCTCAGGGGTCCATGTGGTCAGTTTGTACCAGCAAGGGCCGCAGCAGTAGGAGATAGTCAGAGATGTGGGTGTGAGGGTCAAACCACAGGGGTTCTTTAGGGTAAAATGGGAACCAGGTAGGACGTTTGAGCAAAGTAAGGCCATGATTGGACTTCAAATTTTTTACAAAAATAAACTTTATTGTATATATTTGAGGTTTACAGCATGATGTTATGAGATGCATAGTGAGAGTAAAATGGTTACTACAGTGAAGCGGGTTAACATGCCCGTGATCTCACATAGCTGGTTTTTTGTGTGTGTGACAGGAGCTGCTAAAATCTACTTATTTAACAAAAACTCCTACTATAGTTACATGCCACATAACAAAGTTTCCATCCACAAAGGGCCACATATATGACAAAGTTCCTGTAAGATTATATTACTACCTTTTTTCTTTTTTCTTTGAGATGGAGTCTCTCCCTGTCACCCAGGCTGGAGTGCAGTGGTGTGATCTTGGCTCACTGCAACCTCTGCCTTTGCCTCCTGGGTTCAAGCGATTCTCCTGCCTCAGCCTCCTGAGTAGCTGGGATTACAGGCGTATGCCACCACACCCAGCTAATTTTTGTATTTTTCGTTTTTATTTATTATTATTATTATTTTTTGAGACAGAGTCTAGCTCTGTCGCCCAGGCTGGGGTGCAGTGGTGTGATCTCAGCTCAGTGCAACCTCCACCTCCTGAGTTCAAGCAGTTCTCCTGCCTCAATCTCCTGAGTGGCTGGGATTACAGGTGAGCACCACCACACCCGGCTAATTTTTGTATTTTTAGTAGAGATGGGGTTCACCATGTTAGCCAGGCTGGTCTCGAACTCCTGACCTCATGATCGGACCACCTTGACCTCCCAAAGTGTTGGGATTACAGGCGTGAGCCACCGTGCCTGGCCAATTTTTGTATTTTTAGTAGAGACAGGGTTTCACCATGTTGGCCAGGCTGGTCTCGAACTCCTGACCTCAGGTAATCCGTCCACCTCGGCCTCCCAAAGTGCTGAGATTACAGATGTGAGCCATCGTAGCCAGCCATATTACTGCATTTTTACTGTACCTTTTCTATATTTTGGTGTGTTTATATACACAGATACTTACCACTGTATTACAGTTGCCTCCAGTATTCAGTAGAGGCATATGTTGTGTAGGTTTGTAGCCTAGGAGCAATACGCTGTTTCGTAAAGCCTAGGTGTAGGAGGTTATACCATCTAGGTTTGTGTCAGTCACTCTGTGATGTTCGCACAATAACTAAATCACCACACAAAGCATTTCTCAGATGGTATCCCGTTGTTAAGCAATACGTAACTGTACAATACAGTTCTATTAACTTTAGTCCTCATTTTGTACACTAGATCTCTAAACTTGTTCTTCCTGTGTCTCTGCTATTTTGTGTCCTTTGACCTGTATCTCTCCAATTCCTACCCCTCTACCATGCCCAGTCATAGTAACCATTGTTTCTTTCTTTAGGACTTTGAACTCCTTTTCTAACATTCCTCATTTAAGTGAGATCATGCAATATGTCTCTTTCTGTGTCTGGCTTATTTCACTTAGCATAATTTCCTCTAGATTCATTCAGGTTGTGGCAAATGGCAGGATCTCCTTTTTAAGAGTGAGTAGTATGCCGTTGTGTACATACACCACATCTTCTTTATCCACTCATCCACTGATGGATGCTTAGGTTGTTTCTATATCTTGGCTAATGTGAATAACGCTGCAGTGAACATAGGAGTGTGGATATCTTTACCAGGTGTGATTTCATCTCCTGTGTGTGTATACCCAGAAGAGGGATTGCTGCGTCATATGGTAGTTCTATTTTTAATTTCTTTAGGAACCTCCATATTGTTTTCTGACTTAGATTTTAAAGGGATCACTCCAGTTGCTGCACTGAGAATAGGCTGAAGGGAGATCCATTTAGGAGGCTCTTGCAGTAATCCAGGTGAGAGAGGTTGCTGGCTTGTCCAGGATGCAGCAGTAAAGGTAGTAAGAAAGGTTGGAATTCTGGATAGCGTTTGAAGGTAAAGTCAACAGAATTTCTTGATGGTCTGAATATGAGATGTGTGTGTGTGTGTGAGAGAGAGATCAAGGGTGACTCCAAGGTTTTTTTTTCTTTCTTTTTTTTTTTTTTTGAAACAGAGTCTCGCTGTTGCCAGGCTGGAGTGCAGTGGTGCAATATCGGCTCACTGCAACCTCCGCCTCCTGGGTTCAAGCAATTCTCTTGCCTCAGCCACCCAAGTAGCTGGGACTACAGGCGTACGCCACCATGCCTGGCTAATTTTTATGTTTTTAGTAGAGACAGGGTTTCACCATGTTGGCCAGGATGGCCTTGATCTGTTCACCTCGTGATCCACCTGCCTTGGCCTCCCAAAGTGCTGGGATTACAGGCGTGAGCCACTGCGCCTGGTGACTCCAAGGTTTTTACCTTGGTACCTACGAAGGTGGAGTTGGCATTTGCTGCAGTAGGGAAGGAGATTGGGCTGGTTTGGGGGTAGGAGGTGTCTGAGCTGAATCTTGGTATGCCAAATGTGAGATGCGTGTTAGACAACCTGTGGAGATGCGTGCTGGCAGCTAGAATGTGAGTCTAGAGTTCAAGTGACAGGCTTCTACTGGAAACGTAAATTTGGGAGTAATCAATATACAGATTGTGGTTAAAGCCACGAGACTGGGTTTGTACAGACAAAGACGACGAGGAGAGAGCTCGGGGGCGCTTCGAAATGAAGAGGTCAGAGGGATGCAGAGGAGCCCACAGGGCAGAATGAGAAGCAGAAACCAAGGGGCGGGAGGAAAGCTGGGTCAGCATGGTCTCCTGGAAGCCAAGGGAAGAAGTGATCAGTGTCACAAACCTCCTGAAAGGCCCAGGGAGATGAGAACTGACAGGTGGGCTCACTGCTCTGGGGATTTTTGTTTCACTTTGTTTTTAATGCTCCACATTAAAACAATATCCCATGGGTCATGGCCTGAGGTCATTTCTATCTAAGTAAAGCCTGAGGCTCCAGCCCTGCAGAAAGCAGGAAGGAAGATGTATTTGTATGGAAAAGAAAAGAGGAAGTTACCATCACACTTTTAAGCTCACTGTCTTGTTTTATTTCCATAAGTCCTTTTAAGGGAGTATTTGTAGTGCTTTTCCCAATTTAAGATGAAGAAAATGAGGTGCAAAAATGCAACATAGCTGCCTTTAGTTCAGAGGCTTTGAAATCAGTGTTGGTCAATAGAACTTTCTCAGTGATGGCAATGTTCTGTATCTGCTTTGTCCAGCATTGAATCTGTGGGCTACTTGTGGCTACTAAGCACTTGAATTGTGACTTTTTGGCTAGTTTTTAAAATTACATTTGACTTAAATTAATCTAAATTTAAATATAAAGAGCCATCTATGGCAAGTGGCTAACTTAATGGATGGAACGATTCTAAGTGGTCATATTTACACTGTATTTAAACCCAGGTGTTCTTTTCCAAGGCCTGGGGTCTTTCAACCTACCCTCTGCTTCCCAAGAAGGTGGCAGAATGTTCTGAAGGGGGCTGGGTTAGCTTGAGGTGATGAATCTTGGAGGGTGGAGTTGGAGAAGGAGATAATATATGTGACCTAGGCGTGGTCTAAAGTTCTAGGGTTTATTAGCCGGTTTACAAGCTCTCTGAAGTCTCCTGAAGCTGTTTCTTCCACTGTCAGCCCAACACAGGCTATAAGGCTGGGCTTACAGGAGTAAGGGTGAGAACCTAGACGTAAGGGTGAGGACCGGAGGGTATATCTAGTATATGGACCTCTTATAAATCCCACCGTCTGTCAATTTCCTTCATAAAACTTCCCCTGTCCACTCAGCTGTATCTCCTGAGTAGCGAATCATTTAAATTCCTTTGAAATACTGTTACTTAAACTCATTTTTGGACAATTAGAATGTACCTATTATTATCATCACTATTTCAGTTATGTCTGTGTGCTGTTTTCTGAATCTCTTTATAAACTCCTGGAGGCAGGTGAATTATCTCGTTTCCTATACATGGTAGGTACAAGATGAGTTGGTATAAAGAGCATTCGTCTTGATCATCTTTGGTAACACTAAAGCCGAGAATGATGCTTAGAAAATTGTGGGACCTCAACAGATGTCTGTTTAATAATTGAATGGCTAGACTTAGAACCATATAGTTTTAGTTTAGATTTCTGAGTTTCTATTCACTAGCTTTGTGGCCAAGGGCGAAAAGCTAAGCTCTTTGAAACCCAATTTGCTCATCTATCAATTTGTTCATCTATCGAAAGCAGTGTATTTCTTGTGTTCTCTTGAGGGTCAAGTGAGATAGTAACCATAGAAGTTTTTGCATAGTGCCTGGCGCATAGTAGGTGCTCATTTATTAAGTGTTAATGTTTCTTTACTTTTCTTATGATGATACATATTTGGTTTATTCTTCGCTAGACTGTGGTCTTCTGCAAGTGGGGATTGTATTTTACTCACTGTTGTCCTCCACAGCACTCACTCTTAGGTTCTTAGGAAGAGCTACTGGATTTATTGCTTGCTGGATACCTCTGGTCCCAGCTCAGGAGATGCAGCTGAATGAGACGTGACCCAGGGCCAACAGGGAACATTTGGGAGTACTCAAGCTTACAGGAGTCACAGCCTCTATCTCAGCTTAGAAGCCTGCACGTAATTTATAGTCCCATTGCTTCTCTTTCTCAAGTGGCCATTGAAATTCTTTAGATTGCAGGGCTGTCACAGATAATTCCTCTACTAGAATGTAAGCTCTGTGAGGATAGACACTTTTGTTTGCTGTTGTGTCTAAAACAGGGCTGGGGCATGACACCCACGTACCATGTGGTCAGTAAATGTCTGATGAAGGAATGAACACAGGTGGGGCATGAGAAGTAACATTGTAGAACATAACTCTGTGAACCTTTTTTTTTTATTTGTAAAGGGCCAAAGAGCAGGTATTTTAGACTTGTATACTATAATGTCTCTGTTGAGATTATTCACCTCTGCCATACTAGCTCAAATGGAGTCACAGACAACATACAAACAAATGAGCAGGGCTATGTTCCAAAAAATGTACTTTACAAAAACAGGTGGCATGTGATTTTCCAGTTGTCCTAGAACCATTTGTTGAATAGACTGTTCTTTCCCCAGTGAGTAGTCTTGGCACTCTTGTCATAGGCTTAATTGGCCATAGATGTTTGGGTTTTTCTGGACTGTCAATTCTATTCCATTGACTGTATGACTATCCTATGCCAATAACACACTGTTTTGATTACTGTAGCTTTGTAGTTAGTTTTGAAATCAGGTACTGTGAATCTTCCAACTTTGTCTTTTTCAATGTTGTTTTGGCTGTTCATAGAGTCCCTTGCAGTTGTATATGAGTTTGAGAATCAGCTTTCCCTTTTTTCTCTTCTCTCTCTTCCTTTTTTTTTTTTTTTTTGAGATGGAGTTTCACTGTTGTCGCCCAGGCTGGAGTGCAATGGCACAATCTCGGCTCACTGCAACCTCTGCCTCCTGGGTTCAAGCAATTTTTCTGCCTCAACCTCCCAGGTAGTTGGGATTACAGGTGCCTGCCACCACGCCCAGCTATTTTTTGTATTTTTAGTAGAGACAAAGTTTTACCATGTTGGCCAGGCTGGTCTCGAACTCCTGATCTCAGGTGATTTGCCCACCTCGGACTCCCAGAGTGTTGGGATTACAGGCGTGAGCCACCACACCTCTCCCAGCTTTTCTATTTCTATAAAAAGCCACTGGAATGTTGATAAGGATTGCATGGAATCTGTAGATCGCTTTGGGGAGTATCGCCATCATGACAATATTAAGTCTTCCAATTCATGAATATGAAATGTTTTTTCATTTAATTGAGTCACCTTTAATTTCTTTCAGCAATATTTTATAGTTCCTAGTGTACAAGTCTTTTACCTCCTTAGTTAAATTTATTCCTGGGTATTTTGTTATTTTTAATGCTGTTGTAAAGTGAAATGTTTCTTAATTTCTTTTTCAGATTGCCCAGTGCTGGTATCTAGAAACTCAACTGATTTTTGCACATTGATCTTGTACCCTGCAAATCTGCCGAATTTGTTTATTAGCTCTAGTAGTGTTCATGGTTTCTCTGGGATTTTCTGGAGGCCCCAGCATCTCAGGCTCCTGTCTGACATTCTCCTTTAGCTCTGGTGAGGCTTCCAGGACATCCCACTCCTAGGCATATCACCGTAAACACTAGAGGACTGCTTTCCAGAATCCGGCCTGCTCTTTAGTTTTCTAGAGTTCCACGGACCCTGGACAGCCACCAAGTCCATTTGGTGTCAGCTCAGGAGAAATACAGGAACCTCTTCCTGCCTGTTTGCAAGAGTTTGATGCTCTGTCCTGAAGTCCATGCCTCTCCTAGGAAGGGTCTGTGGGTTCTAGGGCTGACCCTGATCTCTGCCTGTAATTGTTTCTAACACATTTTTATCACCAACTCCACCCTTCCAACTGCCCTATGTGGAATAGATTTCTTGCCTTGTCTATGTTTAGACCCAGTTTCTTCTGGACTCCTGGCTGATCCAGCCCCAGTGCTGTGTCTCCACCTCTTCCATGCTGTGTTGGCCTGCCTGGGCTCTGTGAGTGTGAGTGTGCACATGTGGGTGTGACATGGGGGAACGTGTCCGCCCTATGTCTCTCCCCTCTTGCAGGTCTGGAGTCCTTGCATGGAGCCCCGGAGTAAGTCCTGTAGAGAATGAGATGGATGGCTGGACTTCCAGGCGGGGGGCTGTTGGTGGGTGGTATGCTCCGACATTTTAGGAGCACAAGGGACCCCTTAAAGGACTGGGTTGATTTCTGGCCTAGAAAACATTCGACCTATGGGGATCTTTATCACCTAAGACATCTAGGTGGTGTGCTGCATGCGGTGTCAAAGCAATATGTGAGGTTGAGAGAAGGGAACGTATGACCAAGACCAAGCAGTGACTGGGGATGGCAACTGGTTCTCACCCCCTCTGTGGCTGCTGGCCCAGCAGGCCTCCTAATTTCTGGTCCCTCGTCTGCAGATGCACACTACTTGGTGGCTGTGTCTCCTACAAGCACTGTCTTTATTTGTTATGATCACCATATGAACGGACCAGGTGCTGACGGTGGTGCCGTGGTGCTGTGACCTGACGCCATGTCAGGCACCATGAAAGGAGCAAATAGCTACCAATCCTCTCTGACTTGGGCAAAGATTCTGCAGCACCTCAGAGCTCCTGGGACGACCCTGTAGAGCCTTTTTGTTTTCATCGACATTGAACCACCAGGCTTGGATGAGCTGTCAGGACAGGGCTGCTTAGGAGGATATGGCAGTGTGATGGCCATTTACAGAGCCCTGGAGGCAAGGAGATGGAGAAAGGAATGAGACGAGAACCCCGGTGAGCCATGGAAGGGAGGCTAAGTACATGAGTCAGAACCACACGCTGTGGGAGCTGGAGCCATCCATCTATCAGTGTATCACTTCACTGGCTGGGACCCACGCTTGTGGCCACCAGTCTGCCAGGCACAGCCAGTCTGCTGAGGGTGAGCCATTGAGGGGAAGGTCTGAGGAAGCACCTGCCAGTGTGGGTGAAATCAATTCTGAACTCTGTCCACCAGCAGATCCTGCACATTTATCTGTCTACACATGGATCTATAAATCCATGTGGCTCTGTAACCTCAGAGCCCCCTTTTGATGACTGCCAAGCATAAAGGAAGTAATCAAGAGGCTGGACTCCCAGGGCCTAACCAAACTATTTCCAGCTGTCTACTACTCTATAACAAATCATCTGAAAATATAATTTAACACAGCAACAATCATTGATTTAGCTTACAAATCTTTACTTTGGGCAACGTTCAGTAGGGAAGGTTCAAAAGGCTAATCTGTGCTCCATGTAGCATCAGCTGAATGGGCAACTGGACAGGGAGCTGGAGGACCCAAGATGGCACAGTTACATGGCTGGCAGGTTGGTGCTGGCTACAGGCTGGAGGTACTGTCAGAACTGAGGGTCGGGGTCTTTGTTCCTCTCCACGTGGACTGCTGCATGTGGGCCCCTCTGCACGCTACTTGAGCTTCCTCACAACATGGTGGCTGAGTTCTAAGACTGAGCAACCCACAAGAACCATGCAAAAGCTGTTTTGCCTTTTATGGCTGACCTAGCAGAAGTCATTTGGCATCACTTGCACTGTAGTCACAAGCCCACCTATGTTCAAGAGGAGGGACCATAGATGCCACCTCTTAGTGGGAGGAATGCCAGAGACACATCATGAGAATACCTGGGATGGGAGATAGTGTGGTGGTCATTTTAGAAAAACGTAATACCATCTCCATAGGAGCCATAGAGAAGGAATGGCCGTATTTTGACATTACCACATGCTTAGAACCCTAGGGACTTGTAAAATGGCAGTGGGTACAAGGCCAAGATGCTGAGGAAGTGAGTCTTGCCACGGGCACGTGGAAAGATCCTGACTGTAGTGCCTGATTTGTTTCTACTCTGTGTGTGGTGGTGGGGGTTGCTGAGCAAAGCTTTTGATCTGCTTCCTTGATGTCTGTGAGGGACCATTTGTGAGAAAAACACATCCCCTCCCACCCCTAGCTCAGCTCCGCAGAGGTCCCTAATGAAAAATCCTCATCAGAGAGAGACCAGAAATATCTTCCTACTTAACAGCCAGGCAGAGACGGGGCTGAGTGTGGGGCTCAGAGGTGCTAGCCCTGGCAGCTGGCAGGCTGGTCAGTGTGGGTATTTTTCCTTTTGGATCTCTGGGCCTTGGAACAGAGCCACATCCAGGGAGATGTCCCCAGCCTGGTGCTCTCTGAGGGAACGTGAACAGGCTCCAGAGGACAGAGGCAGCTGCTGGTTCCAGAAATGAGGCTGCCCCTGTAAAGGTTAATGACCCTCAGTCGGGCTTGGCCAGAACGCAGTTGCCGAGACCCGCTGTCTTCCTTATACTCTGCTCGCAGGCTGCACCAGCTGAAGTCTTTGCTTTGCACAGGGCCTTGCTGCTGGGAGGCCAGGACTGCTGCACAGAGACACTCCTCTTCTGTCTCCCACCTCTTACCCCTCCTGCACTGTGGGAGGTTGGTTTTTGCTTGCAGGACTTCAGCAAGCCGGCCGGCTGCTTTCTGACGGCCCAGAGCATAAGCAAAGGCAGGGCAGTAACCTGTACCTGGTCTGGCCTGGAGGCATTTATAAAACCCAAGAGCTTGGGGACAAATTGTGTGGACGTGAGATGTATAAATAGCCCTCAGGAGAACCTGCCAGCTCGGGAGTCCAGAGTCCTTTCCAAGGTATAGTTTTCAAAGGGAGGGCCAAGGATCACCTATTTAAAATCTTACCTGGAGACTCTATTAAAAATGTACGCTTCAGACCTACTAAATCTCAAATGTCTGAATCAGGCAACCCAGTGAGTCACAGGAATTCTAAAGTTTGAGACCCACTTCTTGTCCCTACCCCCATCTAGAATGCCCATTCTAGATCTAGTTTCTACCCCCAATCTCATGGCAGTTCCAGTCACGTCTGTTGAGCACCTATTCTATGCCGTGTGTTGTGTTACGTGCCGGAGACATGAGGATAAATAAGACGTGGTACCTGCCAGGGAGGGGATGATTGCTTTCAGAAGTCCCTGCACTAAGTTCTGTCATCTGAAAATAGGGGTTCAGTTCCCCAGCCCTTCTCCTTACCTTCTGCTGCAGTTTTGGAGTCACTTCCTGAGGGATTCTCTGCAAATACTTACTAGCTTATAGTAAATAAAAGGTCAGTTTGATAGGAGTACTGGAGAATTGGTGCCATCTGGTTTTGCAATGTGGGATTTTAATAATGATCATAGTTTACTTTCATATGACACCTCTGACTGTCCCTGCAGATAGACTCTTCTATAAGTGTTTGTTGCATACACAGGATGCTTTGGACAGCTGTTCACCCACTTCCCAAAGCCGCCTCCTTTTGGAGGCTCTTTTAGGTTTTCTCATTATACCAAAGAGAGTCCCAGTTTTTCTGAACTAAAAAATCAGAGTAGTGTAGAAGACAGAGTCCTGGACAAGGAATAAAATGGCCGGGATGCTCTCAGCCACCTGTGAGATTCCGAGTGTACCGTTCTGTCTGTATTTTCCCACCTGCCACATTAATACATCACTGTCTGTATCATTGGGATTAAGTAGCTAACTCAGGCCAGGGTGCTTTGGAAACTGAGAAGCAGCCACGCACATACAAAGCATCGTGATTCATGACCAGAACGCTGTACCTTGGTTTCAGAGTTGCTTGTAGGTCCCAGCTGAACAGTGATCAGCGCGAGACAAGGCAGAAACAAAATGAAATGACTGACACCACGTCAGATCTTAAATCCTGCATCCACAAATACAGAAGGTTTCCTGTATTCCAATTAATCCTTCTAGTAACTCGGAGAAATAGGTAGGACAGACGTTATCTGCACAGTGAGGAGATTGAACTGGATATTTTCTGGGACCTCTTCCATTTTTAAAATAGAATAATTCTATCACTTTGCCAGATGAGAAAGTTGAGATGAGATGAGCCGAGTCACCGGAAGGTTAGTAGGTCTGACTGAGACCACATGGCTCATGCATGGCAGAAGTCAAGATACAGCTGGGGCCTCCTGGTGGACCCCAGGGGCGACTGTTCTGATCGACTGCACTGACTCACTCTGGCCCCTTTGTAACCAAGTGCATATAGGTTCTGAGTGTGGCCTGCTCTGTGGGCAAAACGGGCCCCCACTCTAGCTGTGTGAGGCAGCAGTGGTGCGGGCCCTTTCTTCTGGGCACCAGACTCACAATAGAGTCTTTTTTCACAGATTGGAATGTGCCACTTGGTGTTTCTGTGCAGGGGTCAAAGGCGATCCCTTTCTCCAGGGAAGAAAGCAGACGTCCTCCAGACTCTGTGCCCAGAGGGTCTGGGGCTTGACCTGGAGCCTTGCACATGGCCCTGCTCCTCTCTGAGCTGCTTTGCTACCTCAGGAAAGAAGAATAAGCTGTTGCTCATCACCATTTTAATGTTAATGATTTGTATTATTTTAAAATCTGCTTGTGTGCCTGGAGGCCTTTTTGCCAGAGGCCCAGAAAGTAAGGAAGTGGGTAAATAAATTAACTGGGAGTCTTCAGCTGACTCCAAAACTGTCATTCCCAGAAGGCAGTGCAGAACTGGAACACCAGGCGGCCCAGCCAGCCTCGCTTGCCTCTGTGAAGTGGGCAGGGGGTGTGGGCAGCTGCAGGGCCCCGCTCTCCCATTCTGTCTCAGGGTGGGCCATGCTGAGCTCTCCCATTCCGTCTCAGGGTGGGCCATGCAGGGTGGGCCATGCTGAGCTGCAGGAGGCAGTGAGCTCCAAGTCAGTGTCTCTGATGAATCCCGCACCACAGCCTGTTATGTCAGGGAAGCTTGCCTTCCTCGAGAGACATCAAATATTAATGGCAGCAGCAGAGGCAGAGGGTAAATGAAAGCAAGTTGTAAACGTTCCTTTTAAGGGCAACAGTGGGTGAGAGTAGAATGAGCATTTCAAGAGCAGAGCAAAGGCATTAAACCTTGGGTCTTAACTTTCTCAGTGGGCTCACCAAGGTGGGACGAGATGCTCCTCACTTCATCTGCTGTCCCAAGTCAGAGACCTCCTGGTGCCCATCACCTGCCTCTGCCACAGCCCAAGGTGTGCAGAGAGAAGCAAATGCATCCTGGCAGGACCCATCTCTCTGGCCTGCGGATCACTGCTGAGTCACACCCCGGAATGGGTCATGCTTCTCTTCAAGGGGTGTCTCTCAGGATACCCCAAGTTCAGGAGGACAGGCTGTTTCAGAATCGAAGAGCAGAGACTCCCAAGGCAGAAAGGGGCCTCCAAGATCCTAACCCATCTCTTTTGAATCTGTAACCACCTGGCAAAACTTTACCAAACAGATTGATCCTTAACGTTTTCCAGAAAAGAACTTCCCAAAATGTCCATTTCAGGATGATCCAATAGAAAGAGGGAAGCTAATGTACCCTGAACCTGCAGAGGGGCTTTTGTGGCTGGAGAGGGCTGGAAATTTCTCCCCAGTGCCCTGAGGCCAGGACAGAAAGGCTTTAAAGCTGACACGTAGCCCAGAGGAGACAGGAGGTGGGTTCTGTACGGGTTGAAAAGCTTGGAAGTGCTAGCAACTGTATCCTACTCATTCCATGGTCTGAGTAGCTTCATTCAGAATCCAATCCATTCATATATCCGTGTACTCAGGAAATTATTATTTTACGCCTGCACTGTGCCATGCACTGTGTGAGGTGCTATGGATGCAATAATGTGCAAAGCACACAAGGTCTCTGTTTCACCCAGCTTACATTCAGCAGGGAAATTAAATGGACATGTCAATAAATAGTGACTGTAAAGTTGGGTAAATACTCCAGTAGCACACATACAGGGTGCTAAGGGAACCTGGGGTGCAGGGGCACCCAGCCTACCCTTGGGGGTAGTAGAAGGCTTCTCAGAGGTGATGGAGAAGCCAGGTCTTGATGTCCAGCCATGCGGTGTGCTGGGGCGAGGGCTGGGAAGAGAGGGGGAAACGTGGCAGAAAAAGAGACCAGACAGGTAGGATTTAAGAGAGGAAAAGAAACCAGGCCTGCTGGCCTAGGAAGGACCTTAGCCAAGCAGTCTGTAGCTATTTTCAGCTCCATTAGGAAAATCTCCTCCAAACTCAGTCATTTCTTGCCTTCCAGAGGCAGTGTCAACAGAGGCCACCCACCCTTCTGTGCTTTTCTTCTAAATTTATCCTCTGGCCACGCGCAGTGGCACATGTCTGGAATCCCAACACTTTGGGAGGCCAGCATTGGAAGATCACTTGAGCTGAGGAGTTCGAGAACAGCCTGGACCCTGTCTCTAAAAAAAAAAAAAATTAAAAAAAAAAAGTATCTTCTGCTTAAATTCTGCCAGGGACAGGGAGCTCAGTGTCTGGACGTCAGTTTTTCCTAATGTTGAGTCCAAATCTCAGCCGTATCGCTCCCTTCTGCTGGCCCCGGTTGGCCCTCCTGGGCCTAGAGAAGGTAGTCTCCAGATTCTTCACGATGGCCCTTTATACACCTGAAGTCAGCAACAACATTACTTCTGATCTTCTCTTCCTCAGAAGGTATCTTTCCTGCCCTCTCAGTCCCTTCTTACATGATTTGATTTTTACTCGTGTCGCTAGCCTGGATCCCTTCTTTTCCTGGTCTATTATCATCCTTGTGAAAGAAGTGACAATCACTGGTTACAGTTTCCCGCGTGAGCCCGGCTGGAGTGGGGGTGAAAGAGGCAGTGCCCCACTTTGTCTGAGACACTCTGCTATTATTCACACAGCCCAAGGTTGCACTTTTTTATAAGCAGCAGTTTGTCACAGCTGGCTCATGTCAAGTTTGTGGTTCTAAAAACAAATGAAAAAACAAAGCTTATGTTTTCCTCTTTTAATAAACTTGTCCAAGTCAAGTGTCCCCCTGTTTATAGGTCTGCTGTATATCTTGAATCCAAATGTAAGACTTTACATTTTCCGTCCAAGATTTCACTGGATTGGTTTCTCTCCGTGTTCTATTCTGCTGTTCATCGGTTGTTTGGATTCTGCCACCTGACATGCGAAGCACACCCCCTCCCAGTTTTGTGCCCTCTGCAGATTTCATCAGCGTGCTCTGTGGGTTGTCATTCCTGAGACCTGAACAGCCCCCCAACCCGGGCAGGTAAACTCCGTGAAGAGAGTAGGAGGAAGACAGAGGGGGGCCACCCTTGCGTCACTGACGTTGGGCTCTTCAGTCATTGTCATGTTGTAATTGGCAAATGCAGAAAGCACCAGCCTGTTTTGTGCTTAGAGCTCTTTACTAGGTGAGGTTTAATTGCAATGGAATTTATGACCATAGCTTGTAGGAGGTAATAGATGTAGCTGTGTCTCTTTTATCTTCTCTGGCTACAGGGGATTTTTTAAGGGAGGAGGAAAGACAAATGGGGCTGGAACTGGGAAACTCGGTGAGGTAAAGAGGTGGCTACAAGTGACTTGATGAGTTGCAGTTGCTAAGGTCGCCCTAAGAGATGTACAACATGAATATTCATAGTTCTGTTCACTTAGGTGACTGCTTTGCTAGCCTTATCTCTTCACAGCAGCTTTGGCAGATAGGGAAAGGAAGGCTCAATTCTCCATTTTACAGAGGGGGAAATTGAGTCGAGAGTGGATTTGCTGCTGATTCAAAGTCCCATTGAGAGTCATGAATAGAATTGGGGCTGGAATTGGGGCTGGAATCAGGTCGTGTGCTCTGCTCTTCCTACCACAGAGCACCTGCTCCTCCAGCATTATTCACAGGATTTCATCCCGGCTCATCACTCATTCCTCTTCCATCATTATTTAAGAGATAATGTCTATGACAGCACATTGTAAACTAAAGTCTAAAGGTGCTATCCATAGTTGCTGTTATGACTGAGGACTTGCTGTGTGCAAGACACCATGCGGATGCAAAAGTGTATGCTGTACTCTCCCAGCCTTTCAATAGCAGTGACTTTAATAATGTCGGGAATTCACCCAGTCTGGAGGCTCATTGTGACTTACAGTCCACAGCTCTGGGGTTTTGGAGAAAGGAAAGTGGTAGTGCTTGTGTCTCTTGCAACCCAGAGTAAAGATGAGGGGCTTTCAGAAGGAAAGGACTAACCTTTTCCCTCCTACTTTCCCTTTCTTTATCCATTCGTGCTATTTATTTTTTTCTTTCAGCAGTTGTTTATTGAACACCTACTGTGTGCCAGGCACTGAACCATGTGCTAGGAATCTAGTGGTACACGGGGAGAGGTGGTTTTTGGCTTCTTGGAACTTAAGTATTATGGAGGTTAGGGAGAGGATACAGAAGATTAAGCACTTACTGAAAAGTATCAAATGTATCCTAACAGAGGAAGCATGAAGTACTCCAGGGTCCCACAGCAAGGCCCTGTGAGCTGGTCTGGGAGTTAAGGACGGCTTCCTAGAGGAAATGGCTCAAGCTGAGACCGGACCCTTAAATAAAAGGTAGATGTTACTCTAGATGAAGGGGACATGGAACAGTGCTTTTCTCAGGGCCTGGGTCAAGAGAGAACATGATTCTTTTTGAAATGTAGGGAGAGGGAGAGGTGGGAAGAGATGAGCCTGGAGAGGTAGGAAGCGGTCAGATGATAAAGGGCCTTAGGAGTCTTGTTAAGGAGGGTTCAGCCTTAGCCTAGTGTAAGGGAAAGCTACTGGAGAGTTACAGGCAAGGAGGGACATGATCAGATTTCTATTTTGGAGAGACTCCTCTAGCTGCAGAGTGGAGAATGCATGGGAGGAAGCAGGTGTTTGGTGTGGGTCCTGCTGATTCTGAATTGCCTCTGGGCTTTGCAGTGGAGGTGTCCATCCTGTAGGTAACTACTTTCATCCATGAGACTGGAGCTCAGAAGACAGGTATAGGCTGGAAATAGGAATTCACTGTATCTCTGCTGGCACTGGGGCACTAATGCTGGTCCTGGGCCAGGTGCTGGGATTCGGCTTATCTGTGGAGCAATAATTGAACCCAAGGATATGTGTCATCAAGGGAGGGAGAAGGGGCCCTGGGGCACAGTCCTGAGGAGTACCAACCTACGAGGGCAGGCAAGGAAGTCGACCCTGCAAATCATTCAGGAAAAGGAAGCCCTTTTGGCATCACAGACCTGTTTGAGCATCCGTTGTCAGAAAGCGGTGGGTCATGTCATAAAAACAAAAAAAAACAAACAAAGCAAAGCAAAACAAAAGCAATCGGAAGCTCATGAACCCCCCTAGAGGTTGGTCTGTGAACGCAGCTGAAGGACCCCTGGCCTAAAGTGTGTTCCGCCCCTCCATGTTCCTTTCCTTGTCTTTCCTGTTTGTCTGATTCCAATGCTCCCTCTCTCCTCTTTTCCCTCCATGTTTCCTTTTCTAGACATTCGTTTTCCCCACCAACGCCTTCCCGGTCAGGTATGGAGAATGACATTTGCAAAAGGCTTGGGGATTCTCAAATTCCTGTGGCCCCAAACCTCTGGGAAGTAAACGTCCTGTGTTTGCAGCTTCATTTCACACCAGGCCCCATGGGTGCCACACCCTCTCCCTTTAGTGGGGTGGCTGGACTGGGGGCAAATGTTCCCACTTTTGAGATAGAACTGGGGAGACTGAAGCAGAAAATAGGACGCAGCCTCCTCTGGGTTCCAGCCTTAATTTAATTCAAATGAATTAAACATACTCTTCCTGAGCCCCTTCTTGGTGGAAAGCACAGTGGATTCCAGGTGGGGGAAGTCACCCAAGCAAAGGCTCATCCTGAGCAGAGAGTGGGCTTGGATGTAGTTCAGGAACTGGGCATGTGGGCAGTGGGGGAAGGCGGCTCACAGGCATGCTGGAGCCTGACGTCAGCACTCCTAAATGCAGGGAGGGTACGGAGCCTCCACTGTTCTGCAGGCAATGGTGAGCTGGCTAAGGCTTCTGAACTGGGAGTGACCCTGTCAGAGCTGAGAAGAAGGAGCCAGAGCCTGATTGGCAGAAGCCCAAACCTGGATTTCTATAGTTATAAAGCTCATTCACTACCTGATATGATTTTTTTGGGGGGATCAGAATGGGGATGGAGTCTCACTCTGTTGCCCAGGCTGCAGTGCAGTGGCCTGATCTCAGCTCCCTGCAACTTTCACCTCCTGGGTTCAAGCAATCCTCCCGCCTCAGCCTCCCAAGTAGCTGGGATTACAGGTGCCTGCCACCGCGCTTGGCTAATTTTTGTATTTTTAGTAGAGACGGCGTTTCACCATATTGGCCAGGCTGGTCTCGAACTCCTGACCTCAAGTGATCCACCCACCTTGGCCTCATAAGCTGCTGTGATTAGAGGTGTGAGCCACTATGTCTGACTATGCTCTGTGTGAATTGAGTGACTGCTATGCACAGGCCCAGAGCTATGGTACAAGAGGTGCGAAGATAACTAAGATGCAGTCTCTGCCTCCTAAGTGTTGGCAGCCTGACTAGGGAAGCAGAAACTGAGTATAAATAGATGAGGAGGAAGCCCAGGTCCCCAGCACCCCTGACCTGACATTCACTCTGCACAGGAATCCTTCCAGCAGTGAGAGAAGAAGGAATTCTTCTCTCCCTGAAGTTTCCAGGAGAGACAGCCATTCCAGCTGCCAGCGCTCTGCTCATCAGAGTGCTAAGGATGGATCCACAGGGGAGGGTGGTTCTGCAGCACGATTGTCCCTGAACTCCATTTATCAGCTCAGGGCCCTGGTAATAAAATCTATTTGCACAGCCATGGACTGAGAATTTAGCTCAGGGGGTTAGAGAGGGCATGCTTAGGGATTAGGATCCAAATCCTCTAAATATTTGCTATGGGGACATCTTCATACCCAGGAGGGGAAAGGATGCTGAGGCGGTGGCTGCTCGTTGCTCTGACAGGCAGTTTGGGGTCCAGCCAGGAGATTTTTCCTGCCAACAGAATGCCTGTAAATGGAGGCCAGGTGCCCTATGCTCATCGCGGAACTGGTTGCCTTTGGTCACCTTAGTGTGAGCCTCAGGCTGGGGTCACCTGGCTAGGCTGTTGCAAGGTAGCTAAGGGCTGAGACAGAGGAAGCAACTGCATGCACCTGGGTGGCGGGCAACGCTGCAGGAACAGAAGGGCAGCTGCTGTGGGGCGCCCTTTAGCAATGTTTACACTCTCACGAGGTGAGATGTTACTGCCCCCTGGGGCTTCTTCCCTTCTTCTCCTGTCCCCTGAACCTGCTCACAGATGCGCAGGCATGCCCAGGATCAGGCAGTGCTTAGTGAGTGGAGAAGGATGGGCCCACTGTCTCCTTTGCCATCCTGCCAACACACATGTCCCAGCCTGCATAGAAAGAGAGCGCAGGGCCAGGAAACCTGAGCCCTAAAAGTTAAAAGAAAAAAAAAAAAAAAAAGGTTATGGGGAGGGCTCCAGAGCTTGATGTATGAAGTTGACTGTATTAGCTGACGTTTTTGGTCCTCATTTCCTTACTTATAAGAAGGGAAATAAGAATCCTCCTGCTTCCTGCATCACCAAGATGAGGAGAGGAGGCTACATGGGATGATGAAAGAGAGGGCCTGGGTGGGGAAAGCCCACTGGGGGTGTGTGGGATTCTGATCAGGGAAGGCCAGCCCGGGGTACCCTTCCAGCTCTGGGCTTTGTGGGCAGGAACGTGCTCTCCCTGGAGCTGAGGCTCCACTGGCTCAGGCCTCCTGGAGGCTGAGCAACTGGGGAATGGGGAGACCTCCCAGCAAGGCTGGGGTAGGAAATCACCAGCTGGCACCTCCCTGCCCGCCTCTCTAAGCTGAGACAGCTGTCTGTGGCAAGAGGGCTTGAAAAGATTCTGAAAAGAATAAAGTCAGTGCCATGGTTTTCCCCTTAAGTGTCTGTCTAGACACAACACCTGATTCCAGGAAAAGATCCTAAGTCATTTGCTTGTTGCTTTGGGTGCTGAGAAGCCTGACTTCTCCCTCCTGCCATCTTCCCTCTCTTCTAGGGTCTTCCTCCCTGTCCTCAAGAAGAGCAAAGACAGGACTCAGCCCTGGAGCCACAGGACTGTAGTTTTGTGACTGCCCCTGGAGTTCCTAACATGTCCCCTCAAGTCTGTAAGTCCATCAGGGACCTCCCAGCCACTTCCTCCTCTCCCTGTCTTTACCCAGGCATTCTGGAAACAGCAGAAAAAGCTCCAACTCCTGGTAGACTGAGGAGTGATGTGACCAGCGTCTCTGAGTCACAGAGGCATCCATATTCAGGAGAGGATACTTGCCAGTTTCCATTTTCCCTGAGGACAGAGCAAGAAGAGATAGGCTTAGGTAGCCGCAAGTGGATTTAGGCTGGGTTAGACAAGAGCTTGGTGACGCTGGATAATAATGTGGTTCCCTGCCACTCTCCTCTCTAGTGTTCTAAGCCAGGGACACTTAACCTCCAACCGCAAGTACAGCCTTGCCCCAGCATGGGACCAATCCTGTCCCTGAGATGGAAGGAAGGAGGGAGAGTCCAACATGTATTGAGCATTGTCTGTATGCTGAAGCTGAGCGAGGCACTTTCATATCCAAGTCACCTTAGGTGGGCAGGTGGATGTCCAGGGTTGTGGGTCTGCTGCCTGGGAGGGCCAGCCTGGCCGCTGTTGCCTGTCCCCAGCCCAGGACCTGTCAGTACCAACTTTGGTCCTGCCTTGACTTAGTCTGGGTCCATACCTCAGAGCTGCTTGGACCTTTAACCCCTTCCCTTCATACTTGCCCGTTCAGTCCCTTGCTGACTACAGTCAGAAGGGTTTCAGGACTGGCTAAGCCCTGTTTTTAAGAACAAGAGTTGTTAACCATAGGAATGGTTTGCTAAGAGAGAAGGTGGCCCTCCCCTTTCTAGAATAAGGTATAGAATAAGGCTTAAAGAAGTAAAACAACAGGTTTTGCGGTTATTTTTTTAGATACACATTTACTCTTTATTTTGGTAAGTTGCATAATTGAGTCTTTTTTAAAGTGTATAACGAATATTTTGAATTTTAAATAAACAAGGTTTTAAAGAAATCCAACAAATCAGAGATCTCACATTCTTCTGCAGAGACACCATCAATAATTTCATAGCATTTTATGCATGCTTGGGTGATTCCATTAAAAATAGGGTTTTTTAAAATAGTAGGTTATAGCAACTTCTACAGCCATACACAAAGTGTTATTTCCTATAATCTGGTCTAGGTAGAGGCAGGGAACTGAAGGTAGTGTGTGTGAGGGGTTAACCAGGTGGCCTCCTTCCAAAGATAACCTGGTAGAAGATGAAGGTTTTAGAGTGAGACAGATCTAGATTCAGATCGCCTCTTGACACTCACTGCCTGTGTGACCTTGGGCCAGCTACCTTCCCTTGGATCCTGAGTGCTCCTCTTCTGGTAAAGTCAGACAGTTGATGATACCGACTTCCAAGTTGTTTTGAAGATGATCTGAGATACACTGTGAGTCAGTCTCCTAGAGGCCTGCTCCCCACGGATCATCACTCCCTTCCTCTTACCCTTCCCCCTTTCCTTCAGGCCTCAGGAGTCCAGAGTCATTCACACACACTCCTTCTCCCACTATAAAGAGGTATTTAATCTGAAATGAAAGTTACATAAGCTTCTCTCCTGCCCAATTTTCAAAACGAGAATTTCTAAAATACAAAGCTAAGGGACAGTGACTAGCTTTATTTCAGAAGGATCCTTCTTTTTATGTAAAGGTATTTGCTAGGGCACTTCTACCGCAGAGCATTTTTCTCTCCACGTTAGCTGCTGCTGTTATCCATTTGACAGAGAAGCCCAGAAAAGAGGCTGAAAGCTAACGACTTAAAGGTTAGGAACTTTTGTTTCCTAAAGATCAATTCAAGAGAGAGATAAGGTAGATTTTATATCTATCTATCTATCTATCTATCTATCTATCTATCTATATCTATCTATCTATATCTATCTATCTATGTGTGTATATATATATATATATATTTGGGAAACAGAGTTCACTTGTAAAAATTCAAACTGTTTCAGGAAATAACTTTTACTTAAACCAAACTACACCTGGAATTGGGGAGCACTGCCCTGCCTTTCACCTAGAATGTGGAGCACGTTGTGTGTGTTGTCGGGGGAGGTGGTAAAGAGAAAGGAGGGGAGAGGGAGAGATTTCGAACCAAGGGCTCATTGGCATGACCATTAGAACAACTTCTGCTGGTCACAGTCACAGCACATTAAGGTCTGCTGAGGCAGGATTGGTCATGAAATCGATCAACACTGCATTTTGTGTTTGACCCTGGTTTATGGTAGACTGTTTTCTGCAGACATCCTTTGATGTGTGTTTGGCTGTGAGCAAAGTAATATAGATTTTCCCATCGCATTCCAGGTCTCAAGGCTGACTCCCTCGCAGTCCAGCATGTTTGGGGTGGGGATAAGGAGCTATTTGGGATGGTACCTGGGCCTCCAGATGCCAGGCCTGGACCATGTGGGAGGTAGGAACTGATGATGTTGATGTGTCCTGCTTTGGTTAAGATTAGCTCAGGACTGAGAAGGAACTAAGCTTTCAGATGGGAGCTCCTGGTACACAGCCATGGGTAGTTGGAGATCAGGGAAACTGGTGAGGGGAAGAAGGTGCTGGCACCAGGATAGGCAATTGTGATTTGATATTTATTCTGTGAGGGTGGAGATTAGGGAGGAGTAGGGAGG
This sequence comes from Trachypithecus francoisi, assembly GCF_009764315.1. Taxonomy (NCBI): domain Eukaryota; kingdom Metazoa; phylum Chordata; class Mammalia; order Primates; family Cercopithecidae; genus Trachypithecus; species Trachypithecus francoisi. The sequence goes on from NW_022681473.1 coordinate 109,075,269, forward strand.
GAGGCAGATTTAAGAGTTGAGCTATATTTTAAGAAGTTAAGGGTGCAATACAGGTTGGAGGGGAAAGATACTGGAATTTTTAAAATGAAAAGTCATTGCTCTGTCTCAGCATGTGATGGAAAGGTTAGAGGAATGGAGGGTGAGGGTGGAGGGAAAAGGGAGAGAAATGAATGCAAAGATAGAAGAGAGGGACAAGAAGTTAAAGATGACTCTAGGTTCTAAAAGCTGGATGAGTTTGTTTATTCAGGTATTCATTCATGAATGCATGCATGCATTCATTCATTCATTCATCATTCATTCATTCAGTTAAGAGTAACTGAGCAGCACCAGGCAGGGTGTTACACACTGGAGGGAAAGACATGGCTTTTCTGGAGGTAACTGTCTAATGAAGGGTTTATGGACACAAAAATGGGCAATTACAACATCTGTGGGATCATGTTGGGGTCCCTGGTTGGGAGCTACGGGGAGTGGTTCAAGATGACATTTTAGAGCAGGTGATCTCTAAGCTGTGAGCTAGTCAACAAAATCAAATCCTTAGACCATGGAGGGAAAACAGATGTGGAGGAGGCATCTGGTTGGTAAGCAGATGTGATTGATGACCTTTGAGAGTGCAGTTTCAAGAGAATTAGAACCATGGCAAAGGCAATGTTTTCAAGTATTGTGCATTAATAGAAAATTCGAGGTACAGTAAGGCCAGCAGATCAGGGACAATTGCCATTGAAGAGATAGTTTGTTCCTCACAGTTCCCAAGAGAAGGGGCCCTGCCATGCCACGGCGGGCCACATGGGATGTCCCAGGATCACTCAGGAGCAAGCAAGAACCTTTACTATGGTTTCTGTGGGATCACTCAGGAGCAAGCAAGAACCTTTACTGTGGTTTCTGTGGGAAGGACCAGGTGAAGCAAGGCAAGCAGATTTAGGGTGGGCTTGTTTGAATAATTCCAGCAGCTCTGGGGTATAGGTGCCATCCTAGTTGTGTGGTACTTGGCCCAGAGGTGATTAGGGCAGGTGACTGGTGGTCCAGAGCCCCCAACCATTCCCAATAAAGGAAATTGTTGGGGTATGGGCTGTGGATTGGTTGGCTTGTTTTCAGAAAATGCCCTTGTGTTCCTATCTCTAGGAACTGGTTAACCCTGAGGGGAGGGCCATCTCTCCCAGGTCAGCAAGAGCCCGAGATGTCAAAGCATCAGCATACAGAAAATGAAAGACATGGTTAGTACCAGCAGTTAAGGGAATGATCACTGATAACATTTATTGGACACTATGTGTGAGGCATGTTTTACATGTTTTAACTTACTTCTCATGGTGTCTTTAGGACTTAAGTACTACTTTACTGAGGAGAAATCTTAAGCTCAGAGAGGTTAAGTAACTTGAGGTAGGTTACACGGCTAGTCCGTGTCTGGGCCTGGGGTGCAGTGCAGCAGGCAAGCTCCCAGGCTGGTAGTCTCAGCTCTGTGCTCTGCAGCTTCTGTAGTGGGTGCTGAGCAAACCAACACACAAAGGGTGTGGATCCCTCATTCAGTAATAGCAACTTTAATTAAAGTTAAACTTTCTTGCATTTATATGTGGCATTCTTCTTTTAAAAACTTCCCATTTGATTCTACTACTTTCACCATGATGGAGGTAATGGCGTTTTGGCAGTAGGATTAATTGAGGCTCAGAAAGATTTTGGGGCCGGGTGCGGTGGCTCAAGCCTGTAATCCTAGCACTTTGGGAGGCGGAGGCAGGTGGATCACTTGAGGTCAGGAGTTCTGACCAACATGATAAAACCCTGTCTCTACTAAAAATACAAAATTAGCTGGGCGTGGTGGCACATGCCTGTAATCTCAGCTCCTTGAGAGGCTGAGGCAGGAGAATCACTTGAGCCCGGGAAGCGGAGGTTGCAGTGAGCGGAGGTTGTGCCATTGCACTCCAGCCTCCAGCCTGGGTGACACAGCGAGACTCCATCTTAAAAAAAAAAAAAAAAAAAAAAAGATTTTGGGGCTTTTCCAAAGAGGCATCTTGATGCAGTCTGGAAGGCTGCCTCCTGACTTGGGCTCTTCTGAAAGGGACTCGAATTTCTCTCTCTAGGCAACACCAGCAGGCCCCCCGGCTAGACATTGGTCTTCCTTCATTTGCATGTATACCAAGTGTCCCCAGGTTTCAGGGAATCTTTTGCAAGCCCAGTTACTGTTCTTTCTATAAAGAAGTGGTGAAGAACAGTCTGTGCTGGGGCCTTTGGAGCATGGAGTGAACCCAAATGAGATTCACTTGATAATTACGTTTTCCTTAATGAAGTTTAAAAGAGGTGGTAACTAATAGGGCTTTATCCTGACACCAGCCATTCCTCATCTGTAAATGGTGCTTCGTGACAGAACCACATGTGAAGGATTTTGCAGGGTTCAAATTCCAAAGGCTGCAGTGATCTGGAGAGGGAGAAGGAAGGCACTGAAGTTTGGGGTATGTGTCTCGTCCTCTGATGACTGGCCTTTCCCTCAGTTCTGGAGGTGTGTAATGGGCTTCAGTTGGTAGTAACTCTTCTAAAGGTATCACAGGGGGTTCACTGGGAGGCTGAGCTCAGCTCTCAGCCTGAGAAGGCCCTCTGGAGGTTTGTAGTGCAAAGTGTCTACCTTCATCCCTGAAAGGTGATTGTATAGATACCATTTGGAAAGACAGAGCCTTAGGTGCACTATAAATGGGGCAGCAGAGTAAGGAGGGAAACAGAAGAGCCCCTAGGAGGGAACTGCAGTGGACTGAATGTTTGTGCTCCTCTGAAAATTCATGTGTTGAAATCCTACCCCCTCTGTGTGATGGTATTTGGGATGTGATAGGTTAAGGGTGGAGCTGTCGTGAATGGGAGGGATTAATGTCCTTACAAAAGAAACCCTAGAGAGCTCTCTCTGCTCTCCACCGTGTGAGGACACAGTGAGAAGATGACCATCTAGGAACCAGGAAGCAGCCGTCCCTCACTGGACACTGAACCTGCCAGTGCCTTGCTCTTGGACTTCCCAGCCTCCAGAACTGTGAGAAATACATTTCTGTTGTTGAAGCCCCCGAGCCTGTGGTGTTTTGTTGTAGCAGCCTGAAGGTACTAAGACAGAGACAGAAGGTAAAACATAGCCCTTGAGAGTCCCTATGCTGCTGCCACTTAGAAAGAGGACCTTGTCAAGTTCGGGAGTTTGCAGCAAGAACAACCATGACTTCTGATTTGTCACCAAGTCATCTCACCCAGGCCTGCTGCCATCTGAACTTCCTGACCACCCCCTGCAGTAGGCCCTTCCTTCAAAGGACCCATTCTTAGTGATTTCCACCCACCACTCTTCCAGGCCTCATTCCCAGCCCCTGTGCTTTGCACTGACCCCTCCCCAAGAGGGTGGACAGCTGATAGGCCTCCCTTGAGCATCACCTACCCTGAGAGGTATCCTAGTTATCTTCACTGTAAGGGTGACAAGCTACACCAGGACCCAGAAGCCCTGGATCTGCCATTAACCAGCTCTATGGCCTCAGGCAAATCACTGAATCAAAGAAGGTCAAGACTCACAATTAGGAAACTGAAGTTTAGAGGAGAAAGTTACTTGCCCAAGGTCACACAGATGTACCCAGATGGTAAATTCCAGGCTTTGGAACCAGACCTTCAGCCCAAGTGTTGATTTGCTCACACGAAGTCCCATGTGAAGTTTCTCACATACCATGTTTGCCTCTAAAACAGGGCCAGTTAGTGTGCCTGGCCTTCCTCACAGTGGATAGGACATCTGAAAGTGCTTTATAAGCTGTGAACCCTAAACCAGTGGTTCTTGGTGAGGGTAGCACCTATTTTTTTTTTAACACTTTAAAAATTGAGGTATAATTTACATATAGTGAAATTCACTTTTTATGAGTGTACCTTCTATGAGTGTTGACAAATGCATGCAAGCATGTAACCATCACCATAATCAAGATCTGGAACCATTGCAGTGCCCTGGAAACTCCCTTGTGCTCAGCCCCCTCTCCTCACCCCCTGCTCTTGGCAACCACTGATCTGTTTTCTGTCCTATGGTTTTTGACTTTCCTAAAATGTCATATAAATGGAATTAGTATGTAGCCTTTTTATCTGTCTTCTTTCAGTTAGCATAATGCATTTTACAGTCATCCAAGTTGTTGCCTATATCACAAGTTTGTTCCTTTTTGTTTGTTTGTTTTTGAGAGACAAGGTCTTGCTCTGTCACCCAGGCTGGAGTGCAGTGGCATGATCATAGCTCACTGTAACCATGAACTGCTGGGCTCAAGCAATCCTCCTGGCTCAGCCTTCCAAGTAGCTGGGACTACAGGTGCAAGCCACAGCATCCAGCCTGTTTTTTTTTTTTTTTTTTTTTTTTTGAGACGGAGTCTTGCTCTGTCACCCAGGCTGGAGTGCAGTGGCACCATCTCAGCTCACTGCAAGCTCCGCCTCCCAGGTTCACACCATTCTCCTTCCTCAGCCTCCCTAGAAGTTGGGACTACAGGTGCCTGCCACCACGCCCAGCTAATTTTTTTGTATTTTTAGTAGAGATGGGGTTTCACCATGTTAACCAGGATGGTCTCGATCTCCTGACCTCCTGATCCGCCCGTCTTGGCCTCCCAAAGCGCTGGGATTACAGGTGTGAGCCACTGCACCCGGCCACCTGTTTGTTTTTTAATACTGGATAGTATTCCACTGTTCAAATGGACTACAGTGTATCTATCTTCACCAGTTAAAGGACATTTGAGTTGTTTCCAGTTTCTGGTGACCGTGAGTAAGGCTGCTATTTCACAATAATATAAACTGAAGAGGCATTTTGTCAGTTTGTTAGGTCAACTTTTTTTTTTTTTTTTTTTACGATGATTGGAGAAGGAATGTTACTGGCATTGTATGTGCCAGGTCTAGTACTGGGTACCCTCAAGATTCAGGACAGTCCAACACAATGAAGGCATTTCCTACTTCCTCCAAGACTTTTACATGTTCTGCTGGACCTTCATGTAAGTGGTAAACCTGTTTATAAGTGTCTAAGCCTAGAAACTAACTATATTTTGTTTATAAATTCAGAGTAATTTTTGTCAAGGTTTAGTATGCATTGAATTTTCCATTAATATAACTACTAAGTAAACTGACAAGACTATACTTTGTTTCGTTCTGATTTTTACCAAAGTTGTGCACCACTTCGGAGAATCACATCACCCTCATCACTCTTGCCAGCTTGGCTTGTGGTATTTGCGTTGCTAACACAATACTCCTGTATTAGTCTGAATTTGTGGTTGCTGTGTTTATAGTGATTCTATATAAGGGTGCAAACATCTGAGTCTTTCATTATGTCTTCTAGTTTAGTCTTGCTCAACTATTTGCCTAATAAAATGCTGTTGTATTGCGAATTTTTTTATTATTCTTTATATAATTAGGGATTATGTGGATTTTTGAAAACAATTAGGTATGCAGTTACGAATAAATTTTATTTCAGAATAGAAAAGGGCCTTACAAAGTATCTATTATAAAAAGGGAATTTTGTTTTGAGCAAGAGTTGAGAACCATTGCTCTTTACAAGAGTTAGCTGGTCTCCATATCCAGCAGCATAGACAGGGCCCGTGTCCTGAGTGAAAGGTTTAGGTTGGTGGCTGGTAATTTTATGAAAATATTCATGTTCCAGAACTTGCTATGGCACAGGGCTTAGTTCTGTTACTGAAACACCAGGGTTTCAGTCTAGGTCCTGTTGTTTGCCACATAGAAAGCCAGTGACTGAGCTGACTAGTGTTGCCAAGGAAGAAGGTTTTAATCAGGTGCTGCAACCAAGGAGATGGGAGATCAGTCTCAAACCCATCTCCCTGACCAACTAAAACTAGGGGTTTATACAGCAGGGAAGAAATGTAATAGTGTGTAAGAAAACAGGAACTAGGGAGGGTCAAGCAAGCAGTCATGAGGAATGAGGGGTCTGGCATCTCATTTCCTGGATGTGGTCATCTGGTGAGTTTCAATTCTTTGATTCTTTTTTTTGAGAGCCCTGGGGGTCATTTCTTGAGGAAGAACTCAGATAAAACAAATTAAATTGCAAGCTTTAGGACCAGAAGGGTCATTTTCTATGTTTATAAAAAAAAATCTGTGGAACTATTGGGTCACTTTCTGTTCCCTTGGCCATATCCAGAGGCATTTGGAAATACACTTGGCAGGCAAATATTTGTTGGCCACTTACTATGTACCAGGTGATATCCTTGTCCACAAAGAGAATTCTAGTGATGGTGGTGGTGGGGGGTATACAGACAGACAACGTTTATATATACAAATAAATGAGTAAGATAATTTCAGGCACTGACGAGTGCTAAGACAAAATAGGTAGCACTTAGGGTATTCAAGAAGGCTTCTCTGAGTCACACCTCACAGTGAGAAAGAGGCAGTGTTACAAAAACCTAGCAGAAAGATATTCCAACCACAGGGAACTGCAAGGACAAGTACCCTGAGATGGGAAGCATTTGAACATGTTTTGGGGATGAAAAGAAGACTAGAGGTCAGGAACATAGAGATTATAGAGAGAGTGGAGGAAATCAGAGAGGACAGCATGGTCCAAATTATGCAGGGTCTTGTAAGCCGTGGTTAAGTGTTGGAATGTTATTGTTTGCAGTAGAAAGCCTTTGGGATCTGTTAAACATGGGGGTGATATATCTGAGTTATGCTTTACAGAGACCACTGTGGCTGCCTGCAGGGAGAATAGAGGCAGAGAGACCAGTCAGGAAGCTCGTGCAGAAGTCCAGAAGAGAGATGGTGGAGGCCTAGACCAGGGTAAAAGCAGTGGTGATGGTAAAAAGCAATTGAATTAGAGATGTATTTTGGAGATAGAATACTCCATATCCATTCATCATGTCCATTGGCTAGGGCCTATGGACGTGATTAATTTTGGAATGTGGGGAAAAGAGACTGACTACTAAGCTTTTGGCCGGAGCAACTGGGGACGAGGTGGTGCCATTTATTGAGGTGGGGAAAATTAATAGAGATGGTATATTTTAAGGGCAAAATTGGCTTATTTTGGCTAGGTTAAATTTGAGACATCTATTAGACATAGATCATGTCAACTAATAGTTGGGCATAGAAGTTGAGAGATTCAGGCTGGAGATAAACATCTGAAAGTTATCAACAGGATAGCCTCTGGTAACATAGTGGCAGTGGTGGCAGCATGGTTTGTGGATCTTCCCAAATCCCCACATAAAACAAATGAAACAACATAATAACAAAACCAAAAATCCATAGGCAACATTTACAATAGAACTAGGTGATGGAGTATTTCCATGAACTTCCAAATACAATAGGGTGGGGAGAAACAGCAAATAAAAGACTCATCTGTTATTTGTGTCCAAAAATGAAAAGCAGAAAGCAGCAAGGGGAAGACAGGCCTGAGAACAAGAGAACCACAAAATAGCAACAGATTTTCACGGGAAAATGTGATGGGCCAATTTGAGTATAGGAACTGCAATTGGGAGGGGTTTGGCCCACTGCAGTAGTAGGTATGTACAACAAGTCCACCAGATGGAACAAAGGGACGAGAGCAGCTTCGTTCCTGCATATTCTCCAAACTGACCTGTCAGGGCTTCCTTCCAGAGTTCCCACTGAAAAGAAACCACTGGGAATGGAATAGAAATTGAACAGGGTCAGGATAATAAAGACTAAACAAAGAGAAAGTCCAGATAAAAGTTAGGGAGGGGAGCAGAACCAGGAAATCTCAGAAAGGAAGCCACCAGAAATTTTTTTAAACACTATATAAAACAACAGAAATGGGAGCTCTGTGAAATTAGAAAGGATATATGTTAGAAACCTCATTCTAAAGGTGCAAGAAAACTTATTTTACATAGAAAGGAAATGATTGGATCCAACTTTAATAAAAGTTACTGTAAGAAAGAGAGAATGAGATGAGTAACATCCTGCTGAGCATGAAAGCACACCAGAAACTCATGCTCAGAGAAGCAGAAAAAAATAAAAACCTATGGCACACTGTTTCACGATGAGCTCAAAAGCATTTTAAAATGATAAAAGACATGAAAGATAACATAAATCGGAAGTAGAAAAACTTAGAAATGGGATGCAGATTCAAGAAAGAATTAGAAGTAGAAGGAAAAAACATTATTTTATAAATGAAAATAAAACTGTAAGGAGCACAAGAACCAATAAACACTATAAATAATGCTTATGAGAAACAAAAGGCACAAAGGAAGGAAAATTTTAGAATCAAAAAGAAATTAAGAATGTGATAAATATGGTTTGAGAGAAAAATGACAAATATTGAAGATAGGCAAAGAAGATCTAATATGTGAACAACAGGCATCCCTGTGAAGCAAAAAACCAAAGTAACAAATCCTAAAAATTATAATTCAAAAAGCCTCATGAAATTAAACATACGTAAATTTAAACTTGTATATTGAAAGAGCACACTGTGCACCTGAGAATATTAACTCAGAAGAACCAAGACATATTTTAGTATTATAACTGGGTTTTAAAGAAAAAGAAAAAAAAAAATACTTTGGGCATCTAAGCTAAAAGAGTAAGTGACATATAGGAGAAAGAAAATGACATTGTTATCTGACTTTTCTACAGTCATATATTATAAGAAAATGAAATAACATATTAAAGATATTCCAAAAAGAAAACGTGAACATGAGCCAAGGATTTTATATTCAGTAAAATCGACCTTCAAGTGTGAAGAACACACACTTATATTAACATAACATATGAGAACTGAGAGAATATTGTTCCCAAGAGCCCTCCTTCTGGAATCTGCTAAAGAATGCATTTCAGACAACCAAATAACTAGAGAGTCATTGACATAAAACCAATGGTGAGCATTAAACAAGATTGAGAGTTATAGGGATATATTATGATCTAACAATATAGATATAGTATTAAAAATGGGGAGAATAGAGAAGATATATGCAAAACATTTTAAACTTTTAAAAATATCTTTTCACAATTTTATTTTTAATTTTGTGGGTATATAGTAGGTATATATATTTATGGGGTACATGAGATACTTTGATACAGGCATACAATGTATAATAATTACATAATGGTAAATGGGGTATTCATCCCCTCAAACATTTATCCTTTGTGCTATAAGCAATCCAATTAAACTCTTTTAGTTATTTTTAAATGTACAATTAAATTACTACTGACTGTAGTCACCCTGTTGTGCTAGCAAATACTAGGTCTTATTCATTCTTTTAAACTATTTTATTGCACCAGTTAACTATCCCCACTTTCTCCCCACTTCCCCACTACCCTTCCTAGCCTCTGGTAACCATCCTTCTACTCTCTTTCTCCATGAGTTCGATTGTTTTGATTTTTAGATTCCACAAATAAGTGAGAACATGCGAAGTTTGTCTTTCTGTGCCTGGTTTATTACACTTAATATAATGGTCTCCAGTTCCATGTATTTTGTTGCAAATAATATTATCTCATTTGGCTCACTATCTCACTATGGCTGAATAGTACTCCGTTGTGTATATGTACCACATTTTCTTTATCCATTCATCTGTTGATGGACACAAGTTGCTTCCAAATCTTGGCTATTGTGAACAATGTTGCACTAAACATGAGAGTGTGGATATCTCTTTGATACATTAATTTCCTTTCTTTTGGGTACATACCTAGCAGTGGATTCCTGGATTGTATGGTAACTCTATTTTTAGTTTTTGAGGAATTTCCACACTGTTCTCCTTAGTGGTTATACTAATATACATTCCTACCAGCAGTGTGTGTGGGTTCCCTTTTCTCCACATCCTTGCCAGCATTTGTTATTGCCTGACTTTTGGATAAAAGCCATTTCAACTGGGATGAGATGATACCTCACTGTAGTTCTGATTTGCATTTCTCTGATCATCAGTGATGTTGAGCACCTTTTCATGTGCCTGTTTGCCATTTGTACATCTTTTGAGAAATGTGTATTCAGATCTTTTGCCCATTTTTTAATTGGATCATGAGACTTTTTCCTATAGAGTTGTTTGAGCTCCTTATATATTCTGGTAATTAATCTCTTGTCAGATGAGTAGTTTGCAGATACTTTCTTCTATTCTGTGGGTTGTCTCTTCACTTTGCTGTTTCCTTTGCTGTGCAGAAGCTTTTTAATTTGATATGATCCTTATTTGTCAATTTTTTCTGTGTTTGCCTGTGCTTGTCGGGTATTACTCAAGAAATCTTTGCCCAGATCAATGTCCTGGAGAGTTTCTCCAATGTTTTCTTGTAGTAGTTTCATAGTTTGAGGTCTTAGCTATGAGTCTTTAATCCATTTTGATTTGATTTTTACACATGGTAAGAGATAAGGGTCTGCTTTCATTCTTTTGCATATGGATAACTAGTTTTCCCAGCAATATTTGTTGAAGAGACTGTCTTTTCCCCAATGTACATTCTTGGCACCTTTGTTGAAAATGAGTTCACCAGGTGGGGCACGGTGGCTCGTGCCTGTAATCCTAGCACTTTTGGAGGCTGAGGTGGGTGGATCACTTGAGCTCAGGAGTTCAGAACCAGTCTGGGCATTATGGCAAAACCCTGTCTCTACAACATATTATACAAAAATTAGCGAGGTGTGGTGGTGTGTACCTGTAGTCCCAGCTACTTGGGAGGCTGAGGTGGGAGGATCACTTAAGCCCAGGAGGCAGAGGTTACATGGGGTGCAATTGCGCCACTGCACTCCAGCCTGGGTGAAAAAGTGATACCCTGTCTCAAAAAGAGTTCACTGTAGATGTATGGATTTTTGTCTGGGTTGTCTATTCTGTTTCATTGATCTATGTATCTGTTTTTGTGCCAATACCATGCCTTTTGGTACTATAGCTCTGTAGTATAATTTAAAGTCAAGTAATATGATTCCTCCAGTTTTGTTGTTTTTGCTTAGGATAACTTTGGGTGTTCTGGGTCTTTTGTGGTTCCATATAAATTTTAGGGTTTTTTTTTCTATTTCTGTGAAGAATGTAATTGGTATTTTCATAGAGATTGCATTAACTCTGTAGATTGCTGTGGGTAGTATGGACATTTTAAAATGATTGATTCTTCCAATCCATGAACATGAAATACCATTCCTTTTTTGGTGTCCTCTTTAATTTCTTTCATCAGTGTTTTTTAGTTTTCATTGTAGAGGTCTTTCACCTCTTTGGTTAAGTTAATTCGTAGGTATTTAACTTTATTTGTGGCTATTTTAAATGAGATTACTTTTTGATTTCTTTTTCAGGTTGTTCAGTGCTGACATATAGAAATACTACTGATTTTATATGTGGATTTTGTATCCTGTGACTTTTCTGAACTTGTTTATCAGTTCTAATAGTTTTTTGGTGGAGTCTTCAGGTTTTTCTAAATACAAGATCATATCATCTGCAAACAAGGATAATTTGATTCCTTTCTTTCTAGTTTTGATGCTATTTATTTCTTTCTCTTGTCTGATTGCTGTAGCTAGGACTTCTAGTACTGTGCTGAATAAAAGTGGGGATGGTGGGCATCCTTGTTGTGTTCTGGATCTTAAAGGAAAGGCTTTCAGTTTTTCCCCATTTAGCATGATACTAGCTGTGGGTCTGTCATATATGGCTTTTACTATGTTGAAGTATATCTCTTCTATACCTGTTTTTTTTTTTAGTTTTTTTTTAAATCATGAAAAGATGTTGAATTTTATCAAATGCTTTTCAGCAACAATTGAAATGATCATATGGTTTTTGTCCATCATTCTTTTGATATGATGTCACACTGGTTGATTGTCATATGTTGAACTCCCTTGTGTCTCTGGGATAAATCCTACTTGATTATGATGAATGATCTTTTTAATATATTGTTAGATTTGGTTTGCTAGTTTTGTTGAAGATTTTTGCATCAGTATTTATTAGTGATACTGGCCTGTAGTTTTCTATTTTTGATGTGTCTTTGTCTGGTTTTGTTACCAGGGTAATACTGGCCTCATAGAATGAGTTTGGAAGTATTCCCTTCTCCTGTCTTTTTTGGAATAGTTTGAGTAGAATTAGTATGAGTTCTTCTTTAAATGTTCGGTAGAATTCAGCTGTAAGGCCGTCGGGTCCCAGGATTTTGTTTACTGGGAGACTTTTTTATGGTTTCGATCTCATTACTTGTTATTGGCCTGTTCAGGTTTTGGATTTCCTCCTAGTTCAATCTTGGAGGTTGTATCTAGGAATTTGTCTATTTCTTCTAGATTTTCCAATTTATTGCTTATAGTAGCCACTAATGGATCCTTTGAATTTCTGCAGTGTCAGTTGTAATGTCTCCTTTTTCACCTCTGATTTTGTTTGTTTGGATCTTCTTTCTTTTTTTCCTAGTCTGGCTAGAGGTTTGTCACTTTTAAAAATCTTTTCAAAAAACCAACTCTCTGTTTTGTTGATTTTTTTGTATTCTTTGTTTCAGTTCCATTTATGTGTGCTCTGATCTTTATTTCTATTAATTTTGGGGTCAATTTGCTCTTGATTTTCTAGTTCCGGTTTTTTGTTTTTTGTTATTTTGTTTTGTTTTGTTTTGATGGAGTCTTGCTTTGTCGCCCAGACTGCAGTGCAGTGGTGCAATCTTGGCTCACTGCAACCTCTGCCTCCTGGGTTCAAGCGATTCTCCTGCCTCAGCCTCCCGAGTAGCTGGGACTACAGGTGTGCACCACCACACCCAGCTAATTTTTATATTTTTTTTAGTAGAGACAGGATTTCACCATATTGGCTAGACTGGTCTTTAACTCCTGAGCTTGTGATCCACCCGCCTTGGCCTCCCAAAGCTGGGATTACAGGTGTGAGCCACCACGCCCAGCCAACTTTTCTAATTCTTTAAGATGCATCATTAGGATATTTATTTGAAGTTGTTTTTCTTTTTTAATGAGGCACCTACAGGTATAAGCTTCCGTCTCAGTACTGCTTTCACTGTATCTATAGCTTTTAGTATGTTGTGTTTCCATTATCATTTGTTTAAGTAAATTTTAAAATTTCCTTTTTAATTTTTTCATTTATCTACTGATCATCATTCGGGAGCATATTGTTTATTTTCTGTGTGTTTATGTAGTTCCCCAAATTCCTCTTGTTATTGATTTCTAGTTTTATTCCACTGTGGTCAGAGAAGATGTTTGATATTTATTTCAATTTCATTGAATGTTTTAAGGCTTTTTTTGTGACCTAGCATATGGTCTATCCCTGAGAATGATCCACATGCTTGGAAGAAGAATGTGTATTCTTCAGCCATTGGATGAAATGTTCTATAAATATCTGTTAGGTCTATTTATTCTATAGTGCATATTAAGTAAGTGTTTCTTTGTTGGTTTTCTGTTTGGAAGATCTGTCCAATGCTGAAAGTGGGGTGTTGGGGTGTTGAAGTCTCCAGCTATTATTATATTGGGGTCTCTCTCTCTCTTTAGCTCTAATAATATTTGCTTTGTATAGCTGGGTGCTCAAGTGTTGGGTGCATGTGTATTTACAATTGTCATATCCTCTTGTTGAACTGACCTCTTTATCATTATATAATTACATTCTATGTTTCTTCTTACAGATTTTGCCTTGAAATTTATTTTGTCTAATATACATATAGCTACTTCTGTTCTTTTTTGGTTTCCATTGGTATGAAATATCAGTCTATGTGTATCTTTATAGGTGAACTGTATTTCTTGTAGGCAACAGATTATGTGGTCTTGTTATTTTTGTGCATTCAAGCACTGTGTATCTTTTTATTGGAGAATTTAGTCCATTTATATTCAGTGTTATTATTGATAAGTCAGGAATTACTCCTGCCATTTTTTTTTTTTTCTGGTTGTTTTGTGATCTTCTCTTCCTTCTTTCCTTCCTTCCTGTCTTCCTTTTAGTGAAGGTGTTTTTGTCTGGTGGTATGATTTAATTTCTTGCTTTTTATTTTTTGTGTATCTGTTGTATGTCTTTTTTTTGGGCGGGAGGGCTTACCTTATATAAGGCTTGCAAATACTATTTTATAACTCATTATTTTAAATTGATGACAACATTGAATGCATAAACAAACTAACAAGCAAGAAGAAAACTAATAGAAACTCTCCATGTTAGCTTTGTCCCCCTGCTTTTTAATTTTTTGTTTCTCTTTATGTCATATTGTACTATGCCTTAAAAGTTGTTGCAGTTATGAATTTTTATTGGTTCATTGTTTAGTCTTTCTCCTTTTTTTTTTTTTTTTTTTTTGAGACGGAGTCTTGCTCTGTCACCCAGGCTAGAGTATAGTGATGCGATCTCAGCTCACTGCAACCTCCGCCTCCCAGGTTCAAATGATTCTCCTGCCTCAGCCTCCCGAGTAGCTGGGATTATGGGCCCCACCACCACGCCCAGCTAATTGTTGTGTTTTTAGTAGAAATGGGGTTTCACCATGTTGGCCAGGCTGGTCTTGAACTCCTGACCTCGTGATCCACCTGCCTTGGCCTCCCAAAGTGCTGGGATTACAGGCGTGAGCCACTGCGCCTGGCCCACTGTTTAGTCTTTCTACTTAAGAGTAGTTTACATCCCACAATTCCAGGGTTATAATATTCTGTTTCTCTGTGTGCTTACTATTGCCAGTGAGTTTTGCACCTTCAGATGATTTCTTATTGCTCATTAACATTCTTTTCTTTCAGATTGAAGAACTACCTTTAGCATTTTTTGTAGGAGAGGTCTGATGGTTGATGAAATCTCTCAGCTTTTGTTTGTCTGGGAAAGTTTTTATTTCTCCTTTATGTTTGAAGGATATTTTCACTGGATATATTATTCTAGGGTAAAAGTTTTTTTCCTTCAGTACTTTAAATATGTCATGCCACTCTCCCCTAACCTGTAAGGTTTCGGCTGAAAAGTCTGCTGCCAGACATATTGTAGCTCAGTTGTGTGTTATTTGTTTCTGTTCTCCTGCTGCTTTTAGGATCCTTTCTTTACTTCTGGCTTTTGGGAGTTTGATTATTAAATGTCGTGAAGTAGTCTGGTTCAGGTTAAATTTGCTTTGTGTTCTATAACCTTCTTGTACTTGGATATTGATATCTTTCTCTAGGTTTGGGAATTTCTCTGATATTATCCCTTTGAATAAACTTTCTACCCCTGTCTATTTCTCTACCTCATCTTTAAGGCCAATAACTCAGGTTTGCCCTTTTGAGGCTACTTTCTAGATCATGTAGGCATGTTTTATTCTTTTGTCTCCTCTGTCTGTGTATTTTCAAATAGCCTGTCTTCAGGCTCACGAATTCCTTCTTCTGGTCGATCAATTCTGCTGTTAAGAGACTCTGATGCATTCCTCAGTATATCAACTGCATTTTTCAAATGCAAAAAGAGCCTAGGCCTGGACTCAGGGACCCCAAGAAGTGTATAATTCCTGCTTGATTCTTTTCCATTATTTCAGTCTATTTGTTAAATTTATCTGATAGAATTCTGAAATTCTTTCCTCTATTGTCTTGAATTTCTTTGAGTTTCCTCAACACAGCTATTGTGAATTCTGGTTTTGAAAGGTCACATATCTCTGTTTCTCCAGGATTGGTCCCTGGTGCCTTATTTAGTTCCTTTGCTGAGGTCATGTTTTCCTGGCTGGTCTTAATGCTTGTAGATGTTTGTCAGTGTTGGACATTGAAGAGTTAGGTGTTTATTGTAGTCTTCACAATCTGGACTTTGCAGTCTGTGCTATCCTTCTTGGGAAGACTTTCCAGGTATTCAACGAGTCTTGGGCCCCAAGCCTAGTAATGCTGTGGTTCTTGCAGACTCACAGAGTTACCGTCTTAGTGGTCTTGGATAAGATCCAGAAGAATTCTCTGTATTACTAGGCAGAGACTCTTGATCTCTTCCCTTAGTTTCTCTCAAACAAATGGCGTCTTTCTCTCTCTGTGCTTAGCCACCTGGAGCTGGGGTTGGGGTGATGGAAGCACTCCTATGGCCACCACCACTCAAATTGCCCTGGGTCACGCCTGAAACCGACACAGCACTGGGTCTCACCCAAGGCCCACTGTAACCAGTACCTGGTTCCTACCTATGGTTGATCAAGGCCCTGGGGCTCTACAATCAGCAGGTAGCAAAGCCAGCCAAGTTTGCATCTTTCTTTCAAGGCGACAAGATCCCCCAGGCCCAACGTGGGTCCATAGATACTGTCTGGGAGCCAGGGATTGGAGTAAAAAAAACCTTAGAAATCTACCTGATGTTCTATTCTTCTGTGGCTAAGCTGGCACAAAGTCCTTCCCACTCTTCCCTCTCTTTTCCACAGGCAGAGGAGCCTTTCCTCGTGGCTTCCACCACCATCGGCCCATGGGGAGTTCTGCCAGACCACTGCTAATGTTCCCTTAAGGCCCAAGGACATCTCAGTCAGGTTGTGGTGAATACTGCCAGGTCTGGGACACAATCCTAAGGACAGTGAGCTCCCTTCTGGCCAAGGGCAGGTCCAGAAATTCTGTCCAAGAGCCTAGGCCTGGACTCAGGGATCCCAAGAGCCTGTTTGGTGCTCTATCCTCCTGTGGCCCGAGCTAGTAACTGAAGCCAGCACATCTCAGAATCTCACCCAAGGCCCATGGTCTGTATTCCTGGGTATCACTGTTGGTTATTCAAGGCCCAAGGGCTCTTTATTCAGCAAGTGATGAATGAATCCTGCCAGGACTGGGTCCTTCCCTTCAAGGTAGGAGGTTCCCTTCTGGGCCACGGTATGTCTAGAAATATCTGGGAGCCAGGGCTGGGAATGGGGGCCTCATGACTCGGCCCAGAGTCCTATCCTACTGTGGCTGAGCTGGTAACAAAGATGCAAGACAGAGTTATCTTTACTCTTCTCTCTTCTCTCCTCAAGCAGAAGGAAGGAGTCACTTTTGTTGCTGCCAACTGTGCTGAGTGGGGTTGGGGGACCAAACTCTCCCTTGGTCGCTTCAACTGGTGTCTACCTAGGTCATGCACTGCTCAGTCCACTGGCTCTAAGCCCAGCACAGCATCAGGACCTGCCTAAGACATTTTACACTGTTTTGGTCATCATAGTTTACTGGTAGTGGTATCAGTATTGTTATTGTTATTCTGAGGCTGTTGTTTGTATAATGTAGGATAAAGCAAATGAATAATTAGAACATTTATGGATCATTCTAATTCTATTATTTCTGTGTTATTGAGGACCAGAATTCTCAGTTCAAAAGAATGGAAATACATAGTTGTATAGAAGAGGTAAGGTTGTAGATCTGGACTTGACTTTGAATTTTTAATTATATATATATTCTCTCTCTCTCTCTCTCCCCACCCTGCCCACCTCTGTTCACTGAAAAAGGCCTAGAAAGTATGACCAAGAAATACAATGAGCCGGCCGGGCGCGGTGGCTCAAGCCTGTAATCCCAGCACTTTGGGAGGCCGAGACGGGTGGATCACGAGGTCAGGAGATCGAGACCATCCTGGCTAACACGGTGAAACCCCGTCTCTACTAAAAATACAAAAACTAGCTGGGCGAGGTGGCTGGCGCCTGTAGTCCCAGCTACGTGGGAGGCTGAGGCAGGAGAATGGCGTAAACCCGGGAGGCGGAGCTTGCAGTGAGCTGAGATCCGGCCACTGCACTCCAGTCCGGGAGACAGAGCGAGACTCCGCCTCAAAAAAAAAAAAAAAAAAAAAAAAAAAAAAAAAAAAAAAAAAGAAATACAATGAGCCTCTTATGCCCAGATGTGTTTGTGATATACCATTTCCCATTGAAAGAAGGCAGGGCATCTTGGAGAAATGGCTGATCCCAGGTCTGGGCAGAAGATGTTCAATATGAGCCCAGAACAGGTCATATAAAAAGGACTTAGAAGCCAACTTCAGGAGATTCCCACTAGCCAAAGATGACAACTTGAGCTTTAATAAAGATAGTCATTGCAATGGATTGGAACCCATGTTTAGACATGGTCTAGTATATTTATATTCATGAGTTCATAATGACATTTTAAAAATTATCTAATTGGTTGTCTTCTGAGGTTGGCTGGACACCAGTTTATCTTGAAAACTTAGTAAATACAAGGAAAGAAGCACTTTTCTTATCACTACTATTTGAATGTATTATTTGAAAAACCAAATAATAGATGAGGGGTAGCATCTCTGCATAAAATTATTCTGCTGATAAATGAAATCTAAATGATTTATGGATTCAGAGTCTAGACATTAGACGTTGAGCACCAATAGGTGCTAATACTAAAAACAGAGCAAAAAGCAGGCATTATGTGTTCCTAATGAAGTGCATAGCTTTGGCTAAAAGAATTGAACTTGAGCCCGATCAAGCCTCAGAATCCAGCTGTCAGGTTCAAGAATACAGAGACAGTTCAATGTGTTGAACTGCACACAAGTATGCAGGCCACAGAATCTAGACTGGGAGAAATTCCATCGGGCAAACAAACAAATAAATTGTAAGGAAAGGAAAGAGATGAAGGAGGAATCTGTAAATTAAAAGAGAGAAGACATAAAGTTTCAAAAACTAGGCAAGACTAGTGTCTGGGAATGCACTTGGGTGATAAATCATAAAAGAAAAAAAACACAAGGAAGTGATTACTCTAAAAGTCAGGGAAGTCGTTACTTTTGGAGAGGAGGTAGAAGCTGTGGTTGGGATGAGGACATGGGGGCTTTCTGGGTGGTTGGCAAAGTTCTATATCTCGACCTGCATAGTTATTATGAAGTGTTACCTTATAATGATTCAGTAAACCATTTATATTGTGTGTGTTGCTTTCTGTATCTATGTTTTGTTTTACAATAAACAGGTAAAAAAAATCAAAACCAAAAAGTCATGAAAACATAAGCGGAATTTAAAGCCTTGGGAATAGATAATCTCATTTGGGAGAGAGGATAGATAGGGCAGACAGCCCAGGACTGAGCCTTGGGGGCACTCCAGTGTTTGAATGTCTGGTAAGAAGAGGAGATTGAGAGGGAGCCGCCATGGAGGCAGGAAAACAAAGCAGTAGCTATAAAGGAACAGGTGAATGAGGTATCAGGGAAGAGAAGAAAGTATTTCAAGATGGAGTAAATGCTTTAATTGCTCAATGCTGCTGGGAGACTAGAGTGAGCATAGATTACCCATGGGCTTTGGTGCAAGGTAAGTGATTGGTGACTTCAGTAAGCACTGTCTCAGAGTGGTGGCAACAGCCTAGCAGAGTGGGTTCAGGCGAGGATGGGGAGTGAGGTGGAGGCAATGGTTTCAAGGGAACCTTGAGTGATGCAAAAGAGAGGGCAAGCGATGGCTCAGGAATGCCCTCAACTGTCTTAGTGCCAGACAAATGCAAGTCAGACTCAGGCCCAGTGGCAGGGCACTCTGCTTGGAAGATGAGCTACATGGTGTGTTCTGCTGAAGTCCATCACCCTTCAGCCCCTGCCTCCCACCCACCCTGTCTCAATGCGCTGCTCTGCCCAATGCATGATGCTGAAGATAGACCTGCAGCAGGGCAGGCAGCAGCCAGCTGCTGTTCTACATGCAGGGCAAGCAGGGCCTGAAGGGCAGGAGGCACCACACTTGCGGGCAACAGCAGCCAACTGCTGAGCCAGGATGCCAAGCAGATCAAAGCCGTCAGCTGGGATTTCTGATCCCCATCACCACCTGCCTTGGCAAAGTCGAGAGAATGGATTCTCCCTGTGTCTTGTTTGTGCGTTCCCTCTGAAGCTCAGTCACAGCCATTTCTCATCCTGGTGAGTTGGGGGTGGAGGAGCTGGCACCTGAAGATGAGGCAGGCCAGGGCGGTTGGAGATGCAGCTGGTGGTGAGCGGACTCTGCCTTGTCGGCAGAGAGGAGCAGAGTAGCCTTTTGTTCATTCCAAGATCAGAGCCAAAAAGTTGAAGCGGAGAAGTTTCACAGCAGGGCTGGATCCTCTCTTCAGAGCAGCCTGGCAATATAAAAAGAGCATTCATAGCCCTCAATCCACACCAGCCTGGTGTCCTCCCTTCTTCGTAGAGTTTCCAAGGCTCAATCCCCCCTCCTGTAGCCACCTGCCCTGCCCATGGGCAGAGGCATTCTAGTAGGATGGCATGGTGTTAACCAGCCAGGCTTGATTTTCCTTATCTTTATGGAAATAATAATAGTGCCTACTTGTAGAATTACTATCAGAAATGGGTTCCTATGCTTAAAATGCTTAGAGCCATGCTTACCACACAAGTGGGGCTAATCTTAGCTGATCTGGCCCCCTTGAGTTTCCCATGGGCTCTGCCTGCTTTCCTGCCCTCTGTGTCAGGAACTCAAGAGACATTCCCACGGGTCTGAGCCTGGGCCTCTTCTAGGCCTTGCTTCATGGACCAGAGCTCCCTTGGAGGTGAGAGTCTATACATTAGGACTGCTCACTGCCCAATGAGGTTAGAGTTGCGGGGACCCTGGAGATATTTTTCTAGGTGAGAAAACTGAGGCCCACAGGAAAGGCATCCTTTTCTACTGCTTCTAGAACTTTCTGTGTCATTCTGTGTTTCTCTTGAGACAACATGTTTAGACGTCTCTTATTTTAGTATACACCTATCAGAGCAAACTTCTGCCTTGCAATACGGGGCACTTTGGAGGCCCAAGATCTAGAGGTGAGTGTGTGTCTCGGCCTTTCTGTGCTCAGGTGACGGTGTTCAGTGTCAGTATGCATATGCAGTTTCTAGCATTTGTGATGAATTTACACTGATCTGGTACAGTCACACATCTGTCTCATATCCAGAGGGCAGGCCTCAACTAGAGGTGACTTTTGTGGCTCCAAACAGAGTCCACTAACAAGGTCACACACAGACCAAACCCATTACCCTTGCCCTAGGACTGCGTTCCAGCCAGCTGACCTCACATGCCCCAACCTCATCCACCAGGGCAGCCCATCTGGTGGCCAAAAGCTGTGTTTGGGAAACACAGATGGCTGGTTTGCATGACACGGAACAGCTTGGGATGGGGACTACATGAACAATTGGCTGAACTTTTGCAGATTTAACCAGATGTTTAGCATCACATAGGTGTAGACTGCCTCTCCTTCCCTTCTGAGCCTACTCTCCACTTCAAGAATTTTAATAAAATGCCTGAGCCTGGCTGTACTCTACAGTCGACAGCTGTTATACCTGAGCATAACATGGGGTTGTAGTTAGGCTGCTGGGGAAGTCATATGCTGGCCATGCACCTGCTGTTGATGTGAAAACCAGCAGAAGCTAGACAATCACAGCCAGCCTCTCACAGTGGCAGTAGCTCCCAGCCCCTCCTTCTCTCACCCCCACATGAGTGGCAGAGCCTTCAGCTAGAGAAAGATAGGGACTGAGGCATCCCCACAGGAACCTGCTGACCCCACATTGCCCAGAGCTGCCCCGTGGCCCTGTCCCAGCTGGGACTCTGAGCATCATGCCCCATCATGCACTCCACACATATAGGGCCCCAGCTGACAGAGGGGAGGTGAACTGCCAGGAAGGGATCCAGCATTGCCTGGAAACCTGGTAGGAACTGCCTCTGGCATCTTCCTGGGATTCTGGCCTCCCTGGGTTGGTCCAGAGGAGATTACCCCAGTCTCTGTGCTCCCATGGAGCTGAGTGACTAGTGAGGAATGGGAGCATTGTCTCTTTGCTTCTCTTGCCCATCAGTCAATCCCCCTCCTGTGAGTGCCTCAGTTAGTGTATCTGTAAAGTGCGGTGGCCTCTCCCACCCTTCTCCTGGCCATGTGTCTGCATAATGCTTTATTATGGACCCTCTCCTGCGTCGTTCTCACCTTACCATAGAGACGAGGCATGTTTATTTGGTTTTATTTGTTGCCAGAGCTGAGACTGCACTGAGTGTCCAACCCTACGTCATATTTCTGAGGTCTTCCAGCTGGACCAGGGACCTAAGGGAGGAAAGGCCTCAGTAGACCTATGGATAGTGTGTGTGAGGGGCAGGTTTCTGGCACCTGCTCCAGAACTCCACTGCTGTGCTCTCTCCCTCGTGTAATTGCTAGCACTGAGAATTTACCAGGTGTCAGGGGTCTTTCTGAGCTCCTGTATGCATTAACTCGTTTACTACTCACAATATCCTCCACTTTACAGTTCAGGAATTGGAGGCATAGAGAAAGAAGTTAAGAAACTGACCTGAGTTTACACAGCTGAGAAGTGGCAGAACAGGGAGTGTGGTTTTTTTTTTTTTTTTTTTTTTTTGAGATGGAGTCTCACTCTGTCACCCAGGCTGGAGTACAGTGGCGTGACCTTGACTCACTGCAACCTCTGCCTCCCAGGTTCAAGTGATTCTCCTGCCTCAGCCTCCCGAGTAGCTGGGACTACAGGCATGTGCCACGACACCCAGCTAATTTTTGTAATTTTAGTAGAGATGGGGTTTCACCATGTTAGCCAGGATGGTCTAGATCTCTTGACCTTGTGATCCACCCACCTCAGCCTCCCAAAGTGCTGGGATTACAGGCATGAGCCACTGTGCCTGGCCCTGGCAGTGTGCTCTTAACCACTGTGCAATGCTGCCTTTCTGCAAAAACAGCAAACGTGTAGATTTCCTTCCTCAGGTGGCCTTCTATTTGTGTGAGTGCCCCACAGGGGACCTTAACTTTTCAGGTTAAATATAAAATGCCTTCTGTTTTCATTCATGGATATCAGTATACATGCACACATATATACACAGGCAAGCACAGACACATTCACATCAACCAGTTGTCATTACCCTGCTCTTCATTCATTCTTTCCGACCAGCAAAGCTCAGTGGGCCCCTATGGGGTAAGATGCAGTCCCTGCCCTGGGGGAATTCTCTGGCTAAGAGGAGACAGAGATCTGTGAATATGCAATGGCTCTAGTGTAACTGCAGCAATAGAGGTAAATTACCATGGGGACACAGAGGAACAAATATGATCTGGGAATTTGGAGACTGGGCTCACATCTCAGGAATTAAGGAA
This sequence comes from Trachypithecus francoisi, assembly GCF_009764315.1. NCBI lineage: Eukaryota > Metazoa > Chordata > Mammalia > Primates > Cercopithecidae > Trachypithecus > Trachypithecus francoisi. The sequence continues at coordinate 109,097,974 of NW_022681473.1, forward strand.
AGGTTTGGTCAAATTTACAAAAGAAAAACAACCTCATAGTCTGGGCACGGTGGCTCATGCCTGTAATGCCAGCACTTTGAGAGGCTGAGGCTGGTGGATCACCTGAGGCCAGGAGTTCAAGACCAGCCTGGCCAACACGGGGATACCCTGTCTCTACTAAAAATACAAAAGTTAGCTGGGCATGGTGGTGTGTGCCTTTAGTCCCAGTCACTTGGGACGCTGAGGCATGAGGATCCCTTGAACCTGGGAGGTAGAGGTTGCAGTGAGCCAAGATTGCGCCACTGTACTCCAGTCCGGGCCACAGAGCAAGACTCCGTTTCAAAAAAAGTGGGCAAAGGACATGAACAGACACTTTTCAAAAGAAGATATACATGCAGCCAACAAGCATGTGAAAAAAAAGCTCAACATCAGTGATCCTTAGAGAAATGCAAAACAAAACCACGAGATACCATCTCACACGTGTCGGAATGGCTGTTATTAAAAAGTCAAAAAATAACAGGTGCTGTCAAGGTTGCAGAGAAAAGGGAACACTTAAATATACTGTCAGTGGGAGTGTAAATTAGTTCAGCCATTGTGGAAAGCAGTATGGCATTTCCTCAAAGAGCTAAAAGCAGAACTACCATTTCACCCAGCAATCTCATTACTGGGTATATACGTAGAGGAATAGAAATCATTCTACCATAAAGACACATGCATGTGAATGTTCATTGCAGCACTGTTCACCATAGCAAAGACATGGGATCAGCCTAAATACCCATCAATGACAGATGAAAAAAAATGTGGTACATATGCACCACGGAATACTATGAAGCCATAAAAAGAATGAGATTGGCTGGGTATGGTGGCTCATGCCTATAATCCCAGCACTTTGGGAGGCCAAGGCGGGCGAATCATGAGGTCAGGAGTTCGAGACCAGCCTGGCCAACATGGTGAAACCCCATCTCTACTAAAAATACAAAAATTACCTGGGTGTGGTGGCGGGTGCCTGTAATCCCAGCTACCTGGGAGGCTGAGGTAGGAGAATTGCTTGAACCCAGGAGGCAGAGGCTGCAGTGAGCAGAGATCATGCCACTGCACTCCAGCCTGGGTGACAGAGCACGACTCTGTCTCAGGGGAAGAAAAAAAGAGAATGAGATGATGTCTTTTGCAAGAACATGAATGGAGCTGGAGGCCATTATGCTCAGCAAACAAATGCAGGAACAGAAAACCAAATACCACATGTTCTTATTTATAAGTGGGAGCTAAATGATGAGAACTTATGAACACAAAGAAGGAAATAACAGAAACAGGAGTCTACTTGAGGGTGGAGGGTGGGAGGAGGGAGAGGAGCAGAAAAGATAACTCTTGGGTACTGGGCTTAATACCTGGGTAATGAAGTCATCTGTACAACAAACCCCTGTTATGTGAGTTTACCTATGTAATGAGCCTTCATGTGTACCTCCAAACCTAAAATAAAAGTTTTTTTTTTTTTTTGAAAGAAAAGTTTTGGTAATCTTGGAATTAGCCACAAAGAAGACCTGGGTTCAAATCGCAGCTCTGCGCATTACTGCTTGGGGAATTGTTGCAAAGATGATGTACTGAAGGATTTGGCACAAAGTTCAGCACATACAAGGTCTCATAGATGCTTTTTGAAAATTTTTTTCACCACCTTGCTTTGTTACCTTGAACAAGTCAGCTAACGCTGTCGGGCCTCAATTGTCTTATTTATAAAATGGGAGCAATAGTATCTGCCTTGAGTATCTTTAAAGCTGCTGGTAAAGAGAAAATTATGTACTGTGGGTGGGAGAGCTTTCATATGTGAACTTTGATCTTCATTGTAACGAGTAGCACAGCGAGGCTGGTGTGGGAGTCATGCACCGGGAAGCCAGAGGGCCGTGTTAAGGGCACAGTGACAGAATCTGTCCTCTAAGGTGCGCAGCTGACAGATCCTAGAGACTGAGATGGAGCTAAGTCCTGTGTAATTCTCCCAGCACCCCGATCTCTCTCGTGAAGTGAGTGCGAAGCATTTTGCAGTGATAGAGTCTTTTAGAGATGCTTCCTAATAACAACCTACAAGCTGTCCAGGGGGAACAAGGCTGACAGGAACGTTAATGAGGCTGTCGGGTGTCTGTTAAAGTTTGGTGCCATCAGACTCTGCCGGCACAAACAGCTGCTGGGACTTGGGAATGTCTGGAAACGGTGTGGAGCTCGGGCTTCCATTTTCCCCCTGGGCCTGGACGCTGGGCACAGCAAGACCCACAACCCCACTGTCCCTGGCCCCTGTCCATTAGTTAGCCTTTTTGTTGTTCGTATGTTTTACTTTGGGGTTTTAATTAGTACTAAATAGGCAGGAAGATAGAACTGAAAAGCTTGTTCTCTGGCTGCGTACAAGAAGGACAACAGGAGTAATGTCGACTGCCATTCACCCTCTGCCAGGCCCTGGGCAAAGGGGGCAGTCGTGGTGTCCCAGCAGCTGACTGGGCAGCCACAGAATGGAGTGTTCCCTTTCCTGGAAGAGGAGTAAAGAGGAAGCAGGAGGAGATACGGGTGGGGTAGAAAGTGTGGGGCAGTGCGGGGAAGAAGGGGTGGCGTTTGTATAGAAAGACTCACAAGGAGATTTATGTGGAAGTTAGTGCTGGAAAAAGCAACAGTTCTATGTAGAATATTAATGGAATCCATTTTCTTGCCATCTCCTGCAGGAACACTTTGGAAGTGCAAGGGAAAAAAAATCGCTTTGCAGTAATAACTGTTATTTATATAAGAGAACAGCATTGAATATATCAAAATGTGAGGTTTCAAGGTAATAACTGGACCCTCAGAATCATCATTATGCATTTAAAAGGCAATTTGTGGGCTTGGAAATTGATAGAAAAAAATGGCCCAATTCTACCACGGTGGTAAATAAATCTGTGTTTCATTTTTATGATTTGATTTTGTTCTGAACCCGATGGGACTTGATGACTGAGGGGAATTGAGTAGGGATGTAAATGGGAATGACCTTCCCAGCTATCTTTGCTGATGTCCAAACATGACAGCTGGGGAGAGGCCTCCAGTTTTCATCCTGGTCACAGCTAGAGGGAAAACAGTGGAGACAAAGGAGGTGACTCCGGCCAGAGTCCCCTGGGCATCTTCTAGAACACTTACTCCTGGTTCCCATGATTCTGCCTCTCTCTCTCACCTGCCAAGTTAACCAGCATGGGTGAACATTCCTCTGGCTTTTTTCTATTTATACTAAATCTATATTTTTTTCTCCAAAAAATGGAGAACATTCCATACCTACTGTATTACAATGAGCCCATTTCACTGTATCGTGAACAGCTTTCCATATCAGTTCATATACATCCATCTACTTCTTTTTAAAAGCTGTGTGCTTGTCCTCTATACTATCATTGAACTAACTTTTCCCCTTGAGATGGACATATGGGTTGTTCCCATCCCTGTGCCTGGGTCTTTGTACATTTGCAGGAGAATTTTTCTGGAGAGTAACTCCTAGAAGTGAAAGGTTTGGGTGAATGGGTGTGAACATGTTAAAGCAGAATCAGTTTGGCATTGTTGACCTTGAAAAATGAGATTCAACAACATTTGTCCTGTAGGTCAAATGTATTCTCATGATGTCAGGCTACTGCACAAAACTCTGAAAGATCTTTTGGGAATTGGTGATTTTACTCATTTAGGGGCCAGGATGAAGATTGAGAAAGAGATAGAGCTTGTTTTGGAGAACATTTAGCCTCACTCCCACTGATGGTGGGAGTGTTGTGACTTGAGAGGTATTCAGGAGGGTAGTGATAAGCCCCTTTGCAACCTCAGCTAGTGATAATAGCAGCTACCATAGAGCACTGACGATGCATGAGGCACCTGGTGCTTGCTGTCCAACCCAGCATTGTGATTCCAGCTCTGCTCTTAATGAGTTTGGGATTTGGGGATTTTTTTTTAACCTCTTCCTGGGTGAAATGGGACCATCACAAATACTTCGCAGAGTCACTGTGAAAAGTAAATGTGATAACTCTTGCAATATTACTTTCTAAAGAATAAGGTGCTTCTTAAACGTCAGTGTCTTTATTAATCATGCATTTGAGGTTGATTTAAAGCTGACCAAAGTCTTCCTTTCCTTTCCTCCCCACTCCATCACAGTGCTCAGAGCCCTGGGACCCAGGGAACAGAGATGTGTTCGTTTCCTCTTTCCTCTTTGACCTTGAGAAAGTTATTAAACCTCTCTAAGCTGAAGCTTCCCTTTCTGAAAACTCAAGGGAGGCACAACTGTGTAAGAAGCTCAACCCTGTCGTGATCAGCAGCTCTGCTGATTTTTTAGATGGGGTGTGGGACAGGTAGATGCATAGGTAGGTAGGTGGGACAGGTGGATAGGTCATGAGAGCAAGATGAGAAGAGCGAACTGCCCCTTCCTCCAGCCCCCTTTTCTGTCCTAGCCAGGAGGGGAGGGCTCTGTGCCCTCAGAGCCCAGGGTTAAGGAACACAGAGTGGTGACTTCAGAAATGCCTTAGGAGAGGAACTGTCCTAGGTAGCAGACGGGGAGGAGCTTCTGCTTACCCAAAAGGGGGAATGAAGTCTCCATTTCTATTCAGCCACAATCCATTCCAGAGAAATCAAGAAATATTCATGAGCTGCAAGCATTGGACGGCAAGGTCTCTCTGTCGTCATCAGGAATGACAGATTCCTCAGAGAAGAGGCAGAGCTCAGGTTTCCCATTTGCTCTTAGCACCCCACTCAGTAGGATTTCAAACACAGACAACTCTTGAATGAATGCATAGAAGCAAAGGTTGGAGGATGGGATAATTCAGCAGAATGGTTAAGACTATGGAGTTGGAATCCTGGGTCCACCACTAGCAAGCTGTGTGACATTGTACAAACCACATCCCTTTCTGAGCCAGGGATGATGGGCTTGCTCTAAGAATTAAATGAGATCATCCCTGGCTTTTTTTTTTTTTTTTTTTTTTTTTTGAGTAAGCACTCAATAATTAGTAGCTCTGTGAGGTGTGGCATCCCTGAAACAACAGGTGCATGCTGTTGCCAAACTCTAACAAGCAATTCAGGTCCACAAACTCAAGCCTTTCTCAGTATCAGCAGACCTACTGCCTTGATGTTCTAACAACCCCTAATGAGTATAGTGTGATCATCAGTTAAATAAACAAACAATTAGTGAGTGAGCAGAAGGCTCTTCCTCAGCACATCCTATTAATCCGTTGGTCTTTAGTTCACATTTATTGGAAGCTGATTAACTGCACGTCCCAACAGGCACTAGACGACTGCAGTTCTGAGCCAGACCTACGCATCCCCAGCCTGTCTTGACTTGCCCCAGTCTCCTCCCCTCCTAGGGGTGTGACAAACCAAGTCAATGTTAGCGGTGATGAAAATGTCTGGAAGGAAGCCAGAAGTGATGGAAAAAGTCCAAAACCCCATAAACGGATTACCCTAGATGTAAAGTCAGGAGTGCTAAGGTGGTTTGAGGCTGATGGAAAGCTTAGACAGATAGCTAGGACTTTAGAAATTACTTTGGAGGTCTTCAGAACAATACGAGGTGAAGGAGGGAGGAGAGGCTGCCAGGGTTTCTTGTTCTATGCGCCATTCCCATTTGTGGTATTTTTGCTTAGTGATTTATTTTGAGCACAGCTCAGTGGTACTGTTAATATTTTTGGTATTGTGGTTAATATTGTGAACATTATTGTCAAATAATTTTAATCAGAATTTTATCAAAGTGTCTAGAAGTGGGCTCAGGTCCTGGTCCAAAATCTTTTAAGTGTGTGCATGGCTACGCACACATGCAAACCTACGCGCGTACACACCAGTTTTCAAGCCTCACCCTCTCCAAGTGTGCTCTTCAAACAAGATTCAGGGTGAGGGCCGTGATGAGTAAACTTGACTGTTTGTAACCTAAGCCCATGATCCAGCAACTAAGTGGTTTAATTACGCTTATCACTGCCAGGCACCTCTGTGGATTAATGTAGCTAATTCAATATCCTCTCTAAGAAGCACCATTGGGGACTGTGATTCTGCTCTGAAGAGCAGCCTTCAGCCTCTCTGTTCACCGCCAAGACCTTGGCTGGGGAGTAGATGTTTGTCTCCCAAGGTGGTCTGTGGGAAACTGGCCGACAGGTTAAACCCTCCTCTCTCCCTGTCTCCCTCCTCGTCCAGCATTTGGCTGTTGTGTCCATTGGAAACCTTCCCAGACTCTCCCTTCCTCCTCCCATCTCCTTCCACCCCCTGCCGAGCACTTTTAATTTGCTTGGAATAATTGATTCTGTCTTCTTCTTATACCTCATTTTCTCCTCACTTTTATTTATCACCTTGAAACCTCTCCTTGATGTACGCAGGCCCCACGCCTGTGGGGAGATGAGAGTAGGGTGCTGCTGTATAGCGGGCGGGTGAGGGGACAGCCTCTGCTACCAGACCCACAGTTTCTACTCTCCCACAGGCACTGGTGACCTCATGGCTGTGTCTCCAAGTCTAGGAAGCACCTGGCACACAGGAGAGTAATGAATAGCTGTAGAAGAGAGTGAGGAAGGAATGAAACATGCCTGTGTTTTGCCAGCTCTTGCATTTGCACCTGGTTTTTCTCCCCCCGATGGCAAATGGACTCCCCCTACACCTAGTGACCATTCACAGTGGCACTCAGCACCCAATCCCTCTGTAAAGCCCTCCCTGGTCACCATTCGCTCTTTGCATGAAAAAGATAAGGTTTCTATTGAAACCACAGGACAGCGAATTGCCCAGAGCCCTTCGGGAGTTGAAGGAGAGGCTGGGCAAGCGGCCGCCTTCCATCTGCCCAAGACTGTTAAGGAAATCTACCTGTCGTTCCTGGGTAGCTTTTCTAAGGCCTCCTCAAAAGTGGTGGTGCTATAGCCACAAAGCCAAGTCAAATGAATTAGAAATGGGAACCCATTTTTTGATGGGTTCAAAAACTTTTTGATCCAGGCTTTATGGCCATTTTTAAGTTATTTAAGCTACTATCTCCTCCTCCATCTGCTGATCTGTGAGGATTAGAAATTGGCTAAGGTGGGTACATTTAAGCAGGAACAAGAAAGCTCTGGTGGGTTTGGGATTTTGTAGCAGAGTTGGATCCCCGCTTGGCCCTATAGTACTTTTTTTTTGGCCTCAAGGGAGTTCTGCCAACATTCCCCCCACCCCACCCCACTCCCAACATCCTCACAGTCTTCTGCGGATCTAACTGGGAAGACACAGATCACTCCAGGGCTCCAAAGTAGGTGATCTCTGGACACTGGGCTGTGCTGCCAGGCTAGAAAGAAGCCCCCTCCTCTCTTCTGTGGCTAGGGTGCCATGGGCAGGTGTCGGGAGAGGGGACCGGCAACAGGACCCCAAGAGCCTCTATTTGCCCAGCTCACATATGGTGTCGAGGAGCTACAGGGAAGCCAACAGTCCTACTTCTGTCCTTGTGCCACCCACTTTTGTGGAAACCATTGGGCTGCTGGGCTCAGAGCAATCTGTAGAGCTTTCCAGGCAGGAAGAGAGGGTGCAAGACAGAACAGAGGAACTCCCCAGAATGAATCACACCAAAAGGCCTGGGTTCATCCAGCTGCGAATCGAGGGTGTAGGCAAGCACAATGAGCACAGCCTCCGAGAGGACAGACAGCAGGAAGATGGTAAATAATGCCAGCGCTGCTTTGCGATAGGGAGCCCTTTCGAAGGCCAGTTGCAGAGGAGGGGCCCCACAGCACAACCTTCAGCATCTCAGCCTTGGTGGGACTCCACGGAAGGGCCGATGGGCTCGGCGGTGGTGAGGAGCAGGGGATGTTTCAGAATCATTTTGAAATTTACTTTTATGCTGTTAATATTTGCTGACAGATTAGAAAGAGAAATCAATCTGGCAGTGGGTTCTGAGTTTAGGGTTGTTTTTTCTATGTATGCAAGAACCATTTGTTAATGCGCTTTGTTAGCTTTGTAAGAGGGAGAGAAAGGAGTCCAGCAGCCTTGGGTAGAAAATCCCACAATTTTAGCACTGGAAGGAGCCTCAGAGGTCCTGGTATGGCCTCCTCGTTTTACAGGTGAAGAAACTGAGGCAGAGAAGGAAAGTGATTTGGTGGAGTTCACAGGCTACTTTGTGGCAGAGTGGAGACAGGACCCGTGGCTCTTGACTTCCAGGCTGGCAATTGCAACTCTGAAAGAAGGGGTGTTAAGCCTGAGTATCAAGTGTTTCTCATTTGGTCACTGCACAGTAGTCATTAAAACATGTTTACTGAATTGAAAAAAACAGATTGCCAAGGCATAGTCTTGGTACACTCTAATCCTGTCCTGGTTATAAAAAAGGGATCTTCATTCAAACTATCGTAGAAATCATTTTTTTTTTTTTTTTGGATGTGGAGTCTCGCTCTGTGGTCCAGGCTGGAGTGCAGTGGTGTGATCTAAGATCACTGCAGCCTCTGCTTCCCAGGTTCAAGTGATTCTCCTGCCTCAGCCTCCTGAGTACCTGAGGTTACAGGTATGTGCCACCATGCTTGGTTAATTTTTTTGTATTTTTAGTAGAGATGGGGTTTTGCCATGTTGGCCAGGCTGGTCTCAAACTCCTGACCTCAAGTGATCTGGTCACCTTGGCCTCCCAAAGTGCTGGGATTACAGGCATGAGCTGCCACCCCCAGCCTGGAAACCCCTGTTTCTATCATTCTATTACTCCCTCATCTAGAACACAGGCTCTCCAAAGTGAGGTACTCAGTGTTCCATTTAATTAATGTAATAATAACCTATTGATGAGCTATTCTCACTGGACTGAGGACCTTGGACAGATGCTTCCATGAAATCTTTACCAAATCAGAAAGTAGGCATTGTTATCCTCATCACAGACGAGGAAGCGGAAACTCAGAGAAATTAAATTCAGATCACACAGTGGGTTTAGTGGCTGTGTCAGGATTTGAACCCAGATCTGTAGGCTCCTGAGGAACACATGTGCAGTAAAGCCTTTTGCAACGTGAAAGTTAATTGGGGAGGGGGTTCCTGTCTGCACACCTGCATCTAAGTTGACCTGTGTACAGAGGACACGGGGTGGGAGGACTCCAGTGTTCTTTTCACCTTGGCACGGCCCCCCAGGCTTGCTCACCACCCAGACCCCCTATTTCAAGCACAATTAACAAGCTCTCCGTGGCCAGCTCAGAACCCGTGGCTGGCAGGGGCAAGCAAAGCCTTGCCAGCGGGAAGCACGTGGCAAGGAAGCTGCCGGGCAGAGGGCAGAGGATGAGGCAGGATGTGCCACAGTGCCATTCCAATATAAAAGAAAAGAAAAAGGAAAGAAAAAAAAAAGCCTTAGCGGTTCTTGGCTCCAAATCCCAATTTGCATCTCATCTGGGAGTTATTTGCATAGGAAGTCCTATCGGTAGCTTTATGAAATAAATAAAATAAATGGCCGATAAGGCTGCCAAGCAGACTCCCATAAGCCTGTGCTCTGAGAGGGAAGTGATTGCTTTGTTGGGTTCTGCATAGAGTCCCCAGGAGCCCCTCCCTGCCAGGCTCTGGGTGGGTTCGGGGGAAGGGCAGGTTTCTGGGCCCAGGTTCTGGAGGAAGCAGACAAGTCGGATACACTGTCGGACAGCCACCTGGATGCGATAAAAGCAGCCCCGTGTTCCCACCAGGAAACGATCCTGCAGGTTTCTCTAGACCTTCTGTGCTGGCTTGACATCAGCAGCATCTTCGGTGAAGGGCCTGCTCCTTCCTCCCCAGCCCTGCTGGGCTTCCAGGCTGGCTCCTGTGCTCCCCTGAGCAGCAGTCCTCAGTGCTGAGTGGGAGGATGATCCTGGAAACCTTCTCCCGATGAAGGTTCCTGGGTCTCCTTGACAAGTCTGCTGTGGTGTGTCAGGAGGGGAGCCCAGGAATCTGCATCGCCAGCTTGCGGCTGGAGGGTGGGGAGACACCCTCTGAGGACCCTCTTCCGATATGTGAGCTGCAGGAGCTATTAATAGTAAGATGTTGGGTGTTCTCTGCAGGGTGACAGGGCAGCTGTGCACCCCACCAAGCCCTGGCCAGCATGCTCCCACAACCTGTGAAGAAGACCATGATCAACTTCTTGTGACCAGTGAGGAATAGACGCTCAGGACAACTGGGGCCTGCCCAGGGTCACTCAGGGAGCAAGAGTTCTGATTTAAAATCTAGCTCTTCAGTCCCAAAAGGCTGCTGTTTTTAGGAAGAGATCCCTGCAAATGAAGCCACAACTCTACTTGCAGAGTTTTGAGGCAACTGGGCCAGAGCAGAGGCTGTAACCTTGCTAGGGGAGTCATCTCAGCAGAGCTCCCCCCATGATCTGATACTGACGTCCGGAGGGGCAGAGCCACAGCCAGAGTCACACAGCCGGACAAGGTGGGCAGGCCCCTGTCCAAGAGCTGTTACAAAAGCCAAAGTGACCCCAGCTTGGGTGGGAAATGGAGAGATGCACCCCTTCCCTGAGCCTAGCAGGCTTTCTCAAGTCCAAGAGAGTTGAACAGTGTTGGCCTGGTGAACCTTAAACTTCATCTAGTTTATGTTTTTTCATTTCTTTTAAAGTTCTCTCATTTTCATTAGTTGATTTTACCTTCCGCCCTTTCTGCAGCTCTCAGGGAGGAGGGAGCACGCAGCTTTTTAGAGGGGTCAGGGTGGGGACCCAGTCTCCTGCCCCCACCGCAGAAAGCTGTCTACACTGGCCTTGCTCCTCTTTTGCTCTGCTTGAGGGCCACCTGTTGTCACTGTTTGCACAGCCGAGGCATGACGCATGGCAGTGATTAGTGACCTACAGTGGGCTTCTAAGCCTGTTCACCCCCTCCACAGTCAAGTCAGAGGAGGCTCCCTCCAAGCGAGGGATGGAGGCAGGAGAGCACAGCCATGGGCCTAGGCTGGAGGACGGCCTAGAGATGCCTCCTCCTAGGCCAGTCCCACCCCCTCCCTTGTGGCCTTCAGGGTGCTCAGCTGAGTGGGAACTCCCGAATGAGGCGTCACTGCTCACCTCATCATGTCCTTTACAGGAGAGCGGCTGAGCACCGATGGATGGTTTGGAGAAAATGGGCAAGAAAGCTCTGGAGTTTTACCCAACTTTATTCAGAACAGAATAGAAATGCAGGTGAATCTGAATAATTTGGTGCGGAGCCTGAGGGGCCTCTGGCTTAAGGCTGGGGAGCAGAGGCAGGGGCCAAAGCCTGGGCCAGCAGTTGAGCAATCAGACAACACAAGTGTGTGTGTGTGTGTGTGTGTGTGTGTGTGTGTGTGCAGGGTGACTAGGGGAAGACAAAGTGAATTAGGGTGGGAAAATCAAACAGGTCAGGAGACACTGGAATGTAATTCTACCTTTGTCACTCACTAGCTGCGTGGCCTCAGATAAGCAATTTAAGTGGCCTTCAGTTTCCTGTTCTGTAAAATTGGGATCGTGCCTATCCCAACAAGTCCTCTGTAGATTTTAGGAGACTGTTTCCCTGATGGTGTTGAATTTGAATGAGGGACTACATACCCTATTTTCCTTTTTTGGCAAAACAGTCGTCATTTTCAATTCAACAAACATGTGAGGAGCTATTCTACGTCCAGCCCAATCTTAGGCGCTGTGGGGGATACAACAGGTAAGAGATGACGCCGGCCCTTGTCTGTCAAAATTAGAGGCTTGAGAATAATGAAGACATCAGAATCTGTTTTTCCTTTTTGTTTTGTTTTTTAAACAGCTGTGCTGAGATGAATTTACATAACATACAATGCACCCATTTAAAGTACACAATGTAATGGTTTTTAGTGTATTTTAATGTATTTAACCGTTAGGCAAGCTTCATCACAATCACTTTTCCAACTTTTTCAGCACCCCAAGAAGAAACCCCATCCCCTTGAGCTATCACTCCTCACTGTCCCCATTCATGCCAGCCCCTGCCAACCGCTCATTTGCTTTCTGTGTGTCTGTAGATTTGCCGATTTGAGACATTTTTCCTTTTTTTGGAGATGGAGTCTTGCTCTGTCACTCAGGCTGGAATGCAGTGGCGTGACTTGGCTCACTGCAACCTCCGCTTCCTGAGTTCAAGCGATTCTCCTGCCTCAGCCTCCCAAGTAGCTGAGATGACAGGTGCCCGCCACCGTGCCAAGCTAATTTTTGTATTTTTAGTAGAGATGGGGTTTCGCCATGTTGGCCAGGCTGGTCTCGAACTCTTGACCTCGTGATCTGCCTGCCTCGGCCTCCCAAAGTGCTGGGATTATAGGTGTGAGCCACCGTGCCAGGCCCTTGGACATTTCATACAAATGGAACCAGACGATGGCCTTTTGTGTCTGGCGTTTCTCGTATGGTGTAATGTGTTCAAGGCTCGTCTGGGTTGTAACGTGTGTCAACAATTCATTTCTTTTCGTGGCTGAATAGTATTCCACTGTATGGCTCTACCACATTTTATTTGTTAATCAGTTCATAGATACTTGGTTTTTTTCCACTTTTTGTCTATTGTGAATGATGCTGCTGTGAACATTCATGTATATGTTTTTAGGTGGATACATGTTTTCAATTCTCTTGGATATATACCTAGGAGTAGAATTGCTAATCATATGGTAAATCTATATTTTATCCTTTGAGCAACTCCAGACTGCTTTCCAAAGTGGTTGCCCCATTTTACATTCCCACCAGCAATGTATGAGGGTTCTCATTTCTCCACATCCTGTCTCGCGTGGTTTTGATTTATATTTCCCTAAGTCTAATGATGTTGAGGATCTTTTCATATGCTTACTGGCCATTGGTATATCATCTTTGGAGATCTATCTGTTCAGATCTTTTGTCCCTTTTTAATCGGGTTATTTGTCTTTTTATTAAGTTGTAAGAGTTTGTAAGAGTTCTTTCTATGTTCTAGATATAGCCCCTTATCATGTATGTGATTTGCAAATATTTTCTCTCATTGGTAGGCTTTTTACTTTCTTCACAGTGTCCTTTGAAGGAAGATATCTGAATCCAAACTGCAAACGATGTCAGTGTTAATTACAATTAAACCTCATTCATTTGGAGTCTGGTAATTTGGAATGGGTCCAGGACAGAGGTTCAAAGTTTATTCTTTCAACAGTTACTGAGATTGTCTATAGTCAAAGACTATTCCAGGCCCTGAGGGTAGAGAGGTGAACAGAGCTGAGTCCTGCCTTTACAGCCACAGTGTGTGGTGAGGAGAACACAGTCACACCATGGGAGCCAAGGGCCTGAGCGCTAATGGCAGAGCCAGGTGCTCAGGGAGCCCTGGGGAAGGAAGAGCTAACTGTTTAAAAAGCGTTTACTTGGTGGCTCACACCTGTAATCCCAGCACTTTGGAGGCTGAAGTGGGAGGATTGCTAGAGCCCAGGAGTTCAAGCTGAGCCTGGGCAACCTAGTGAGACCTCATCTCTACAAAACATTTGAAGAAAAAAAATAGCCAGGCATGGTGGCACATGCCTGTGGGCTTAGCTACTTGGGAGGCTGAGGTGGGAGGATCACTTGAGCCTGGGAGGCCGAGGCTGCAGTGAGTGGTGATCACACCACTGCACTCCACCCTGGGTGACACAGGCAAGCAAGACCTTGTCTCAAAAAAACAAAACAACAACAAGAGCAAAAAAACACTGAAGATAATAAATAATAATAGTAACAACAATAAAAATAATTTACTAGGCAAATCAACAGTGAAAACAATTTAGGAAAATAGCCTGCTTGTAAAGGTCCCTCAAGCCTGTTACAGCTTTTATTTCCATGCTAACAGACAATGTGATTGGCCTTGCCCTCCTACCCTTCAGGGAGAGTTGGGGCTTCTGGAAGGGTCTAGGACATTTTATCATCTCATGATAACCTCGTAGGTAAACTGTTATTGTCGCCATTTTCAGATTAGGAAACTGTAACTTGGGGAGGTTAAGTGACTTGCCCACAGTGACAATTACTAATTGTTGAGATTAGGATTAGGACAGAGGTGTTCTGTCTCCGGCATCATGAGACTCTGTTCTGTGTGTTGGACTCCGGACCTGACTGCATCCCATCAGTGTAAGCTTGGTGTCCCTCATCAGGTAGGACTGATGCTATCTGCCCCAGGATGGTTAAGCACTTGGTCACCTGCACCACCCTAAACCAATATATGGCATTGCTGTTGCAACGTTGGTTTCTCTAGGCTACACCACCCTTAGGAATAATAGTCTGAAGGTATATTTTCATTTGTCAGACATGTGTGTGCCCACTTTATATACTATGCTCCCCACCCTCCAGCAAGATTGCCGGGACCCCATGTCCTAGCCTGCTCTCGACCCTCTGTGGATCCCAGGGCCTCCATGCCCATCTCTAACTCTTGACCCTTAAGGCCTCTGTGGTGTCCTCATGGGGGTAAAATGTTCCCCAATGCCCTGTGCCACATTCTGCCCTACAGGGAAGGAAACTGGGCTGCCTTATATGCCTAGTTTCCAAAAGAAAACCCCTGTCTTGTTTTTGGTTGTTCTTTATTGCCTGCTCTCTAGGACTTGGCTCAAAGGGCTGAGGTCCATGAGCCATGCTGGACTCCAAATTATTTATCTTCCTGCCAACTCTTCATAACTCTTAAACCAACCAAGTTTACCATCACTGCCTTTTGTCTCTTGTGCGAATGGACCCCAATTGTCTCATCCTGTGGATCTTGCATATTTTCCATTGATCCGTAGGGGACATGGAGCTCAGATCCTGACACTGAGACTCTTGAATGTTTTTATTATTTAAGAGGCAGGGAGTAAGTATGGGGAGCATCCAGGCCCTGAGGCTGGGACACAGGTGGGGCTGTCCCTGGCAGCTTCTCTGCAGGCTCTGTGCTGCCTGGATAACTCATCTCCCTTTCAACCACCTCCCACTGTGCTGCGCACCTGCAGCCAGCCCAGCCAGCCTCTGCTCAGCTGGCCTCCTGCCTGAAGAACACAGGTCAGCGGAGCTGATTTTTCTGCTCTCGAAAGAGGTGCAGGATTTCACCCATGAGTGAATCGAGTGTGTGCTCATCAGGTCGATGGCCCGTGAGTGTCTTTTCTCACTGACACAGCAGCAGCATCGTGGAGCTGCCTCCTCACTGAGCAGGGTAAGAGACTCCCAGAGGTGGCCTGAGAGGTTTTGGAGGCACACATTTGGCTACTAGGAGCCACCAGTCCCACAGAGATACTGCTGGACTCCCTGAAAGCAGCCTCTAGGGAGATAAAAATGTCAAGGGCCACGGGGCAGCATATATGAGGTTGTGTCTGCTGGGCCACGATACCTGCCTTGGGGCTTCCAGAAGGTGGTGTGGCCAGTGGGAGTAGCATGGCTTTTAGTCAAACTTCAGCTCTCTCTCTCTCTGGCTGTGTCTTTGGGCAAGTCCTCTGACTTCTCTGAGCCTCAGGTGCCTTATCTGTGAAATGTGGATGATAGTACTGCCTGTCACACAATGGGGTTGGGAGGCAAAAAGACTTAGAGTGTGGAAAATAGCAAGGATGACATGTGGCCCAGTGAGGGCTCAGTAGCCATTAATATCTTTCTAGAGAATCTGTCCACCTCCACAGCTATGAAAGGGAAAAGAGGTCCCAGGGTCTGGCAGAAAGCAGTGAAACGTCAATCTCTTCCAGTCCCCTGTATTTTATTTTTTTGGATTTCAAAATAGGGCTTGGGCTGTAGAAATACAGGTTTGCCGAATTGGGCATGGAGCCACGGGTTCTCCCTCAGTGATCGGGGGCCGTTGCTAAGTCTCAGTCGTCTGTGGAGGAGAGTTTGGATTGGGAATTCCATGGGATTCCTTCCGTCTGGGCTTCGGAGGGCAGGATCACTCTGTTCCCACCCTGCACGGGGTGTTTTGGGAAAACAGGAAGGGAACCTAAGCTTCAGCTTCTCTGCTAGAGCTCTCCTTGGCTCTGCCTCAGTGAGAGACTGCAAATTCTTTACAGTCCATGGGATTGACGACGTGGAGACTGATAGCCAAGCTTCTTGGACTGGTTTTAGCTCCTACCTGATAGCCAAGCTTCTTGGACTGGTTTTAGCTCCTAGCCCAGGAGTGGGCATTAGGCTGGGATGCCAAGTGGGGATCACGTGGCCCCGAGGTGACCCCCCTCTGGATCCATCTCCCTGGGCATTCCTTAAGGCTCAGTGCAGCACAGTCCATGCCCCTCACACCACTCTGGAAGCAAGGTGGCACAGGATCCCATGCAGTAGAACAGTGGGTGCAAGACCCTACAACCTTCTCTTTCACTCTGCTTCCTTGTGCCCATCCTGAGGACCTGGGGGGCCTCTGTGCCTAACATCTGTGATTCTGGAGCGTTTAGCAAACCAGTTGCTTTCTACTGGATACCTCGGAGGGCCTCTGCCTCTGCATTTGTCTTTTCCCAAAGGCCCTAAGCCAGTAGGTTTCATAAACGTTTTTTTCTGTTTTCCAGCTCTGGAGTCTTGTAAGATGCTACTTGGTTTAGAGAAAAGTATGCCATCATCAAATACATTTGGGAAATACTGCATTTTATATATATTCACCTCTTAGAGGCTCATAACCAGGGCCCTGGCGTTGCCCACCTCCCGTGGCACCATGACAGGGTCAGCGCTGTAACAGTGTCTCTGAGAAATCCTGTAGTGAAGGCCACTGCTTAGAATCGTCTAAATGATTCTTGAAATCATTTAGGTGTTAGACCTGGAACTTCTAATAACAAGAGGGTGATCATCTATTAATAATACATAGTTGGCCGGGCGCGGTGGCTCAAGCCTGTAATCCCAGCACTTTGGGAGGCCGAGACGGGCGGATCACGTGGTCAGGAGATCGAGACCATCCTGGCTAACACAGTGAAACCCCGTCTCTACTAAAAATACAAAAACTAGCCGGGCGAGGTGGCGGGCGCCTGTAGTCCCAGCTACGTGGGAGGCTGAGGCAGGAGAATGGCGTAAACCCGGGAGGCGGAGCTTGCAGTGAGCTGAGATCCGGCCACTGCACTCCAGTCCGGGCGACAGAGCGAGACTCCGCCTCAAAAAAAAAAAAAAAAAAAAAAAAAAAAAATACATAGTCTATACAGGACACTGGAGTGAAACATTACAGAAGAAAAAGGGAGAGGACGGCTAAAAATAATCCCCAGCTGTTAACTGGTCTATAGTAGGCATCAATAAATGGGAATGTCTTGGTGTCTTATCTACCAGCTTCTCATGGGACACCGGTATTCCATGAAACATAGTCTGGGAAATGCTGCTCCTTGTGCAGTTTAGGCAGCACCTAATTGCCAGGCACTGTGCTAGGCACTGGGGATACAGTAGAGAACAAGACAAGCACGGCATTGGTTTATATCCAAGACTAGCAGGGAAGGCAGGGATAAACACATCATAATACATAAGTGATGTGCGTTACAAAAGAGAGAGTTGAGGGTACTGTGGACAAGGGATGGTGTATAGCACAGGGATATTACTTCATCTCGGAGGCTACAAGATGGCCTTCCTGTGACATTGCCATGTATTTTGAAGCTTGATACATGAGTAGTAGAAGTTAGCCAGGCAAGGGCTGGGGAATGGAGAGCTTTCTGGGCAGAGGGAACAGTATGTGCAAATGGTCAGGGTCAGAGAGAAGCTTTTGGTTGCAAGTCACAGAAAACTAAACCGAAAGCAGCTAAAATGCCAAGAAAATGAATTGGCTTCCACAGTAGGAAGTCTAGAGACAGGCGGGAGCCAGGGAGGCTGTGAGCATTGTTTGTCCTGGTGGCTCAGGGACATCAGATTCAGGCTTTCCAGTCTCTTGACTCCACTGTTCACAGCCTCAGCTTTCTCCCAGGATCGGCTTTCTCTCCAAGATTGGCTTCTCCCAAGACTGGATTCCCCTTGTGTTGTATTGTGGGCTATCAGTAGCATTTTTTTTTTCAAGTCTAACATGAAAGTAAGAACCGAAGTCTCTTCCCTCAGGTCTTAATGGGGCCAATCTGGCTCACTTAACTACCCTGAACTGATTATTGTCATGGGGGAATGCCTGGCTCTGATTGACTTAGTCTGGGTTCTTAAAAGCAAAGCAAAACAAAACAAACCAAAACACTGGTAAGGGAAATGGGATTACTGTGATTGACTTAGACCCAGCGATTGGCAGAGTTTTTCCATGAAGGGCCAGATAGTAAATATTTTAGACTTTGTGGGCCATATGGTCTCTGTTATGACTTCTTTTTTTCCCGCAATCTTTTTTTAAAATAAATTTTTTATTGTATATATTTGAGGCTTACAACATGATGTTAGGGGATACATATAGATAGTAAGATGGTTGCTATAGTGAAGCAGATTAACATGTCTATTATCACACATGCTTTTTATGACAAGAGCAGCTAAAATCTACTTATTTAACAAAAATCTCCATTAGAGATTTTTGTTAAATAAGTAGATTTTAATCCTCACATTGTACATTAGGTCTCTAAACTTGTTCATACTACATATCTGCCTTTTTGTATTCTTAGACTTATGTCTCCCTATTATTTCTTCTCTACCTCATCTCCACCTGTGATAACCACTATTTCATTCTCTGTGTATTTGAGTTCTTCTTTATAAAAATATTCTACAGATAAGTGAGATAATGTAATGTTTGTCTCTCTGTCTAGCTTATTCACTTGGCACAGTGTCCTTTAGGTCCGTCCATGTAACGAATAGCAAGATCTCCTTTTCTAAGGTTGAGTAATATTCCATTGTGTGTGTGTGTGTATATATATATATATATGTAATATTTGCTTTTTTATTATACTTTAAGTTCTGGGATATATGTGCAGAATGTGCAGGTTTGTTACATAGGTATACATGTGCCATGGTAGTTTGCTGCACCCATCAACCCGTCCTCTACTTTAGGTATTTCTCCTAATGCTATCCCTCCCCTAGACTCCCAACCCCCGACAGGCCCCAGTGTCTGATGTTCCCGTCCCTGTGCCCATATATTCTCATTGTTCAACTCCTGCTTATGAATGGGAACATGCAGTGTTTGGTTTTCTGTTCCTGTGTTAGTTTGCTGAGAATGATGGTTTCCAGCTTCATCCATGTCCCTGCAAAGGACATGAACTCGTTCTTTTTTATCGCTACACAGTATTCCATGGTGTATATGTTCCACATTTTTTTAATTCAGTCTCTCATTGATGGGCATTTGGGTTGGTTCCAAGTCCATGCTATTGTGAATAGTGCTGCAGTAAACATACGTGTGCATGTGTCTTTAGAGTAGAATGATTTACAGTCTTTGGGTATATACCCAGTAATGGGATTGCTGGGTCAAATGGTATTTCTAGCTCTAGATCCTTGAGGAATCACCAAACTGTCTCCCACAATGGTTGAACTAATTTAGACTCCCACCAACAGTGTAAAAACGTTCCTATTTCTCCACATCCTCGCCAGCATCTGTTGTTTCCTGACTTTTTAGTGATCGTCATTCTAACTGGCGTCAGATGGTATCTCATTGTGGTTTTGATTTGGATTTCTCTAATGACCAGTGATGATGAGCTTTTTTTTCATATGTTTGTGGGCCACATAAATGTCTTCTTTTGCAAAGTGTTGGTCATATCCTTCACCCTCTTTTTGATGGGGTTGTTTTTTTCTTGTAAGTTTGTTTAAGTTCCTTGTAGATTCTGAATATTAGCCCTTTGTCAGATGGATAGATTGCAAAAGTTTTCTCCCATTTGGCAGGTTGCCTGTTCACTTTGATGATAGTTTATTTTGCTATGCAGAAGCTCTTTAGTGTAATTAGATACCATTTATCAATTTTGGCTTTTGTTGCCATTGCTTTTGGTGTTTTAGTCATGAAATCTTTGCCCATGCCTATGTCCTAAATGGTATTGCTTAGGTTTTCTTCTAGGGTTTTTATGGTTTTAGGTCTTATGTTTAAGTGTTTAATCCATCTTGAGTTAATTTTTGTATAAGGTGTAAGGAAGGGGTCCAGTTTCAGTTTTCTGTATATGGCTAGCCAGTTTTCCCAACACTATTTATTAAATAGGGAATCCTTTCCCCATTGCTTGTTTTTGTTAGGTTTGTCAAAGGTCAGATAGTTGTAGATGTGTGGTGTTATTTCTAAGGTCTCTGTTCTGTTCCATTGGTCTATGTATCTGTTTTGGTACCAGTACCACGCTGTTTTGGTTACTGTAGCCTCGTAGTATAGTTTGAAGTCAGGTAGCATGATGCCTCCACCTTTGCCCTTTTTGCTTAGGATTATCTTGGCTAGACAGGCTCTTTATAGCTTCCATATGGAATTTAAAGTAATTTTTTCTAATTCTGTGAAGAAAGTCAATGGTGGCTTGATGGGAATAGCATTGAATCTATAAATTACTTTGGGTAGTGTGGCCATTTTCACGATATTCTTCTTATCCATGAGCATGGAATGTTTTTCCGTTTGTGTCCTCTCTTATTTCCTTGAGCAGTGGTTTGTAGTTCTCCTTGAAGAGGTCCTTCACATGCCTTGTAAGTTGTTTTCCTAGGTATTTTATTCTTTTTTTTTTTTTTTTTTTTTGAGACGGAGTCTCGCTCTGCTGCCCAGGCTGGAGTGCAGTGGCCAGATCTCAGCTCACTGCAAGCTCCGCCTCCTGGGTTTACGCCATTCTCCTGCCTCAGCCTCCCAAGTAGCTGGGACTACAGGCGCCTGCCACCTCGCCCGGCTAGCTTTTTGTATTTTTCAGTAGAGATGGAGTTTCACCGTGTTAGCCAGGATGGTCTCGATCTCCTGACCTTGTGATCCTCCCGTCTCGGCCTCCCAAAGTGCTGGGATTACAGGCTTGAGCCACCGTGCCCGGCCGGTATTTTATTCTTTTTATAGCAATTGTGAATGGGAGTTTGCTCATGATTTGGCTCTCTGTTTGTCTATTGTTGGTGTATAGGAATGCTTGTGATTTTCACACACTGATTTTGTATCCTGAGACTTTGCTGAAGTTACTTATCAGCTTAATGAGTTTTTGGACTGAGACAATGGGGTTTTCAAAATATACAATCATGTCATCTGCAAACAGAGATAATTTGACTTCCTCTCTTCCTATTTGAATACCCTTTATTTCTTTCTCTTGCCTGAGTGCCCTGGCTACAGCTTCCAATACTGTGTTGAATAGGAGTGGTGAGAGAGGGCATCCTTGTCTTGTGCTGGTTTTCAAAGGGAATGCTTCCAGCTTTTGCCCATTCAGTATGATATTGGCTATGGGTTTGTCATAAGTAACTCTTATTATTTTGAGATATATTCCATCAATACCTGCTTTATTGAGTGTTTTTAGCATGATGGGGTGTTGAATTTTATCAAAGGCCTTTTCTGCATCTATTGAGATAATCATGTGGTTTTTGTCATTTGTTCTGTTTATGTGATGGATTACATTTATGGATTTGCATATGTTGAACCAGCCTTGCATTCCAGGGATGAAGCCAACTTGGTTGTGGTGGATAAGCTTTTTGATGTGCTGCTGGATTTGGTTCATTAGTATTTTATTGAGGATTTTTGCATTGATGTTCATCAGGGATATTGGCCTGAAATTTTCTTTTTGTTGTTGTTGTG
Organism: Trachypithecus francoisi; assembly: GCF_009764315.1. Taxonomy (NCBI): domain Eukaryota; kingdom Metazoa; phylum Chordata; class Mammalia; order Primates; family Cercopithecidae; genus Trachypithecus; species Trachypithecus francoisi. Next base: position 109,119,321 of record NW_022681473.1, read on the forward strand.
TTTCTGCCAGATTTTGGTATCAGGATGATGCTGGGCTCATCAAATGAGTTAGGGAGGAGTCCCTCTTTTTCCATTGTTTGGAATAGTTTCAGAAGGAATGGTACCAGCTCCTTTTTGTACCTCTGGTAGAATTCAGCTGTGAATCTGTCTTGTCCTGGGCTTTTTTTTTTTTTTTTTTTTTTTGGTAGGCTATTAATTACTGCTTCAATTTTAGAACTTGTTGTTGGTCTATTCAGGAATTCAGCTTCTTCTTGGTTTAGTCTTGGGAGGGTTTATGTGTCTGGGAATTTCTCCATTGTTTCTAGATTTTCTAGTTTATTTACATAGAGGTGTTTATAGTATTCTCTGATGTTAGTTTGTATTTCTTTGGGATCAGTGGTGATCTCCCCTTTATCATTTTTTATTGTGTCTATTTGATTCTTCTCTCTTTTTTTCTTTATTAGTCTGGTTAGTGTTCTATCTATTTTGTTAGTCTTTTCAAAAAACCAGTTCGTGGAGTCACTGATTTTTGGAAGGGTTTTTCATGCCTCTATCTCCTTCAGTTCTGCTCTGATCTTAGTTATTTCCTGTCTTCTGCTAGCTTTTGAATTTGTTTGCCCTTGTTTCTCTAGTTCTTTTAATTGTGATGTTAGGGTGTCAATTTTAGATCTTTCCTGCTTTCTCCTGTGGGCATTTTGTGCTATAAATTTCCCTCTAAACACTGCTTTATTTTTTTCCCAGAGATTCTGGTATGTTGTTTCTTTGTTCTCATTGGTTTCAAAGAACTTATTTATTTCTGCCTTAATTTCATTATTTACCCAGTAGTCATTCAGGAGCAGGTTGTTCAGTTTCCATGTAGTTGCGCGGTTTTCAGTGAGTTTCTTAATCCTGAATTCTAATTTGATTGCACTGAGAGACTGTTTGTTATGATTTCCATTCTTTTGCATTTGCTGAGGAGTGTTTTACTTCCAGTTATGTGGTCGATTTTAGAATAAGTGCTGTGTGGTACTGAGAAGAATGTATATTCTGTTGATTTGGGGTAGAGAGTTCTGTACGTGGCTGTTAGGTTCACTTGGTCCAGAGCTGAGTTCAAGTCCTGAATATACTTCTTAATTTTCTGTCTCATTGATCTAATATTGACAGTGGGGTGTCAAAGTCTCCCACTATTACTGTATGGGAGTCTAAGTCTCTTTGTGGGTCTCTAAGAACTTGCTTTATGAATCTGGGTGCTCCTGTATTGGGTGCAAATATATATATATTTAGATAGTTAGCTCTTCTTGTTGCATTGATCCCTTTACCATTATTTAATGCCTTTCTTTGTATTTTTTTGATCTTTGTTGGTTTAAAGTCTGTTTTATCAGACCCTAAGATTGCAACCCTGCTTTTTTTTTGCTTTCCATTTGCTTGGTAAATCTTCCTCCATCCCTTTATTTTGAGCCTATGTGTGTCTTTACAAATGAGATACATCTGAATACAGCACACCAATGGGTCTTGACTCTTTATCCAATTTGCCAGTCTGTGCCTTTTAATTGGGGCATTTAGTCCATTTACATTTAAGGTTAATATTGTTATGTGTGAACTTGATCCTGCCATTATGATGCTAGCTGGTTATTTTGCCCATTAGTTGACACAGTTTCTTCATAATGTTGATGGTCTTTACATTTTGGTTTGTTTTTGCACTTGTAAAGCAGGCCTGGTGGTGACAAAATCCCTCAGCATTTCTTTGTGTATAAAGGATTTTATTTCTCTTTTTCTTATGAAGCTTGGTTTGGCTGAATATGAAATTCTGGGTTGAAATTCTTTAAGAATGTTGAATATTGGCCCCCATTCTCTTCTGGCTTGTAGGGTTTCTGCAGAGAGATCTACTGTTAGTCTGATGGGCTTCCCATTGTGGGTTACCCGACCTTTCTCTCTGGCTGCCCTTAACATTTTTTCCTTCATTTCAACCTTGGTAAATCTGACGATTATGTGTGTTGGGGTTCCTCTTCTCTAGGAGTATCTTTGTGGTGTTTTGTGTATTTCCTGAATTGGCATGTTGGCGTGTCTTGCTAGGTTGGGGAACTTCTCCTGGATAATATCCTGAAGTGTGTTTTCCAACTTGGTTCCATTCTCCCTGTCACTTTCAGGTACACCAATCAAATGTAGGTCTGGTCTTTTCACATAGTCCCATATTTCTTGGAGGCTTTGTGCATTCCTTTTCATTCTTTTTTCTCTAATCTTGTCTTCATGCTTTATTAAATTGATCTTCAATGTCTGATATCCTTTCTTCCGCTTGATCGATTTGGCTATTGATCCTTGTGTATGCTTCACAAAGTTCTTGCGCTGTGTCTTTCAGCTCCATCAGGTCGTTTATGTTCTTCCCTAAATGAGTTATTCTAGTTAGCAGTTCCTCTAACCTTTTATCAAGGTTCTTAGCTTCCTTGCATTAGGTTAGAACATGCCCCTTCAGCTTGGAGGAGTTTGTTATTACCCACCTTCTGAAGCCTACTTCTGTCAGTTTGTCAAATTCATTCTCCATCTGGTTTTGTTCCCTTTCTGGCAAGGAGTTGTGATCCTTTGGAGGAGAAGAAGCATTCTGGTTTTTGGAATTGTCAGCCTTTTTGTGCTGGTTTTTCCTCATCTTCGTGGATTTATCTACCTTTGGTCTTTGCTGCTGATGACCTTTGGATAGAGTTTTTGTGTGATCGTCCTTTTTGTTGATGTTGATGCTATTGCTTTCTGTTTGTTAGTTTTCCTTCTAACAGTCAGGCTGCTCTTCTGCAAGTCTTGCTGGAGTTTGCTGGAGGTGGTCCAGACTCCGTTCCAGCAGAGGCTGCAGAACAGCAAAAATTGCTGCCTGCTCCTTCCTCTGGAAGCTTTGTCCCAGAGGGGCACCCACCAGATGCCAGCTGGAGCTCTCCTGTATGAGATGTCTGTCAACCCCTGCTGGGAGGTGTCTCCCCATCAGGAGGTACAGGGGTCACGAACTCACTTGAGAAGGCAGTCTGTCTCTTAGCAGAGCTGGAGCACTATGCTGGGAGATCTGCTGCTCTCTTCAGAGCTGGCAGGCAGGAACGTTTAAGTCTGCTGAAGTTGCACCCACAGCCGCCCCTTCCCCCAGGTGTTCTGTCCCAGGGAGATGGGAGTTTTTTTTTTTTTTTTTTTTTTTTTTGAGACAGAGTCTCGCTCTGTCGCCCGGGCTGGAGTGCAGTGGCCGGATCTCAGCTCACTGCAAGCTCTGCCTCCCGGGTTCACACCATTCTCCTGCCTCAGCCTCCCAAGCAGCTGGGACTACAGGCGCCCGCCACCTTGCCCGGCTAGTTTTTTGTATTTTTTTTTTTTAGTAGAGACGGGGTTTCACCGGGTTAGCCAGGATGGTCTTGATCTCCTGACCTTGTGATCCGCCCATCTTGGCCTCCCAAAGTGCTGGGATTACAGGCTTGAGCCACTGCGCCCGGCCAAGGGAGTTTTATTTATAAGCTGCTGACTGGGGCTGCTGACTTTCTTTCAGAGAGGCCTTGCCCAGAGAGGAGGAATCTACAGAGGCAGTCTGGTTGCAGTGGCTTTGCAGTGCTGCGGTGTGCTCCACCAAGTCCAAATTTCCTAGTGACTTTGTTTACACTGTGAGGGGAAAACCGCCTACTCAAGCCTCAGTAATGGTGAATGCCCCTCCACCCCACCAAGCCTGAGCATCCCAGGTCGACTTCAGACTGCTGTGCTGGCAGCAGGAATTTCAGGCCAGTGGATCTTAGCTTGCTGGGCTCCATGGGGGTGGGATCCGCTGAGCAAGACCACTGGGCTCCCTGGCTTCAACACCCTTTCCAGTGGAGTGTATGGTTCTGTCTTGCTGGCATTCCAGGTGCCACTGGGGTATGAAAAAAAAAGTCCTGCAGCTAGCTTGGTGTCTGCTCAAATGACTTCCCAGTTTTGTGCTTGAAACCCAGGGCCCTTGTGGTGTAGGAACCCGAGGAAATATCCTGGTCTGTGGGTTGTGAAGAATGTGGGAAAAGCGTAGTATCTGGGTCAAATAGCACCGTCCCTCACAGAGCAGTCCCTCACAGCACAGTCCCTCATAGCTTCCTTTGGCTAGCGGAGGGAATTCCGCGACCCCTTGTACTTCCCCAGTGAGGCGACACCCCACCCTGCTTCTGCTTGCCTTCCGTGGGCTGCACCCACTGTCTAACCAATCCCAGTGAAATGAACTAGGTACCTCAGTTGGAAATGCAGAAATTACATACCTTCTGCATTGGTCTCGCTGGGAGCTGCAGACCAGAGCTGTTCATATTCGGCCATCTTGCCAAGGAATCCTTATATTATATTTTCTTTATCCATTTGTCTGCCAATGGATACATAGGTTGCTTCCATATCTTGGCTATTGTGATTAATAGTACAATGAACATGGGAGTTGAAATATCTTTATAAGGTGCTGATTTCATCTTCTTTGGGTATATACCCAGAGAAGGGATTGTTGGGTTGTATGGTAGTTCTATTTTTTTATTTCTTGGTAAACCTCCATACCATTTTCCATAAGGGCTGTTACCAATTCACATTCCCACTGAACAGTGCACTAGAGGTCTCTTTTCTTCACACCCTTGCCAACACTTGTTATCTTTTGTCTATCTGATAATAGCCATTTTTATAGTTGTGAAGTGATATAGTGATTTTAATTTGTATTTCCCTGAGGATAAGTGATGTTGAGCACTTTTTCATATATCTGTTGGCCATTTGTATGTATTCTTGGGAGAACCATCTGTTTGGTCCTTAGCCCATTTTTAAATTGGGTTATTTGTTTTTCTGCTATTAATTGATAAGAGTTTTAAAAATTAATGTTGGATGTCAGCTTCTTATCAAATACGTGATTTGCACATATATTTTCCCAGTCCGTAGGTTGCCTTTTCATTTCGTTGTTTCTTTTGCTCTACAGCAGCTTTGTAGTTTATGTAGTCTCATTTATTTATTTTTGCTTTTGTAGCCTAAGCTTTTGGTGTGCTATCCAAGAAAATCATTGCCAAGGCCAGTGTCAAGGAGCTTTCTCTTTGTGTTTTTTTCCAAGAGTCTTATGGTTTCAGGTCTTACATTTATGTCTTTTATCCATTTCAAGTTTATTTTTGTGTATGGTGTAAGATAAGGGTCCAATTTCATTCATTTGCATGTGGAAATCCAGTTTTTCAGCAGCATTTATTAAAGAGATTATCATTTCCCCATTGTGTCCTCTTGGTGCCCTTGTCAAAAACCAGTTGACTGTTTATGTTTGGATTTATTTCTGGGTTCTCCATTCTGGTTCCATGGGTCTGTGTTTCTGTTTTTAGCTAGTACCATACTGTTTTGATTACTACAACTTTCTAATATAATCTTAAATCAGGAAGTGTGATGCTTCCAACTTTCTTTTTCTTTCTCAGTACTGTTTTGGTTATTCAGGGGTTTCTTTTGTGGTCCCATGGAAATTTTAGGATTGTCTTTCTATTTGTGTGAAGAATGTCATTGGAATTTTAATAGGGGCTGTATTAAATCTATATATTGCTTTGGGTAGTATGGGCATTTTAACAATATTACTCTTATTAACATGGAATATCTTTCCATTTATTTGTTTGTCTTCTTCAGTTTCTCTCATCAACATCTTATAGCTTTTGGTGTAAAAATTTTTCACCCCCTTCGTTACATTTAGTCCTAGACATTTTGTTTTTTGATGCTATCAATTTTTATGCGATCATTTTCTTGATTTCTTTTTCAGCTAAGTCATTATTTGTATATAGAAGTGCTGTTTATTTTTGTGTACTGCAACTTTACTGAATTAATTTATTCTAACAGTTTTTTTGTCTGGGTTAAATCTTTTGGGTTTTCTACATATAGGATCATGTTGTCTGTAAATAGAGATCATTTGAATTTGGATGCCTTTTTATTTATTTTTATTTTTTATTTTTTTTTGAGACGGAGTCTCGCTCTGTCGCCCGGGGCTGGAGTGCAGTGGCCGGATCTCAGCTCACTGCAAGCTCCGCCTCCCGGGTTTACGCCATTCTCCTGCCTCAGCCTCCGGAGTAGCTGGGACTACAGGCGCCTGCCACCTCGCCCAGCTAGATTTTTGTATTTTTTGTTTTAGTAGAGATGGGGTTTCACCATGTTAGCCAGGATGGTCTCGATCTCCTGACCTCGTGATCCGCCCGTCTCGGCCTCCCAAAGTGCTGGGATTACAGGCTTGAGCCACCGCGCCCGGCCATGGATGCCTTTTTATTTTTATTTTTTCTTATCTGATTGCCCTGGCTAGCACTAGTACTTTTCATACTATATTGAATAGAAGTTGCATAGGCATTCCTGCTTTGTACCAGATCTTAATAGAAAAGCTTTCAGTTGTTCCCCATTGATTATGAGTTTAGCTATGAGTTTTTAATAAATGGCCTTGATTTATGTTGGGGAATTTTCCTTCTATACCTAAACTGTTAAGGGTTTTTATCAAGAAGGGATGCTGAACTTTGTCAAATGTTTTTTCTGCACCAATTGAGATGATTGTGTGGCTTTTATCTTTCATTCTATTAATGTGATGTGTCATGCTGATTGAATTGCATATGTTAAACCAGCCTTGCATGCCAGGCATAAATCCAGCTTGGTCATGATGTATAATCTGATTGATGAGTTGTTAAATTCAGTTTGATAATATTTTGTTGAGGATTTTTACATTAATGTTAATTAGTGATATTGGCCTGTAGTTTTCTTTTCTCGCAGTGTCTTTATCTGGCTTAAGTATCAAAGGGATGGTCTTGTAAAATGTATTTGGACATATTCCCTCTAGCTCTATTTTTTGGAAGAGTTTAAGAAGCACTGGTAGTAATTCTTCCTTGAATGTTTGGTAGAATTCAACTGTGATGCCATCTGGTCCTGGGCTTTTTTTTATTGGAAGGTTTTTAATTACTTCAGTTACTTTATTTGCTATTGGTCTGTTCAAGTTTTCTGTTTCTTCCTAATTCAATCTTGGTAGGTTACATTTTTCTAGGAATTTTTTCATTTCCTCTAGGTTTTTCAACCTCTAGGTTGACAAATAATTGTTCAAATTGTTCTTAATAGTCTCTATGATTCTTTTGTTTCTGAGGCCATTACAACTTTTTAACTTTGCCATTGTAGCACGAAGGCAGCTATAGACAACACATAAATGAATGAACATGGCTGTATTCCAATAAAACTTTATTTGTGAATATTAGTATTTTAATTTTATATAATTGTATGTGTCATGAAATATTCTTTTTTTTTTTTTTTTTTTTTTTTTTGAGACGGAGTCTCGCTGTGTCGCCCAGGCTGGAGTGCAGTGGCCGGACCTCAGCTCACTGCAAGCTCCGCCTCCCGGGTTTACGCCATTCTCCTGCCTCAGCCTCCCAAGTAGCTGGGACTACAGGCGCCCGCCACCATGCCCGGCTAGTTTTTTGTATTTTTTAGTAGAGACGGGGTTTCACTGTGTTAGCCAGGATGGTCTCGATCTCCTGACCTCGTGATCCGCCCGTCTCGGCCTCCCAAAGTGCTGGGATTACAGGCTTGAGCCACTGCGCCCGGCCATGAAATATTCTTTTGGCTTTTTCCCAAAACATTAATAATATAAAGATAATTCTTTTTTTTTTTTTTTAGACGGAGTCTCACTCTGTCACCCAGGCTGGAGTGCAGTGGCTGGATCTCCACTCACTGCAAGCTCCGCCTGCGGGGTTTACGCCATTCTCCTGCCTCAGCTTCCCGAGTAGCTGGGACTACAGGCACCCGCCACCTCGCCCGGCTAGTTTTTTGTATTTTTTAGTAGAGACAGTGTTTCGCCGTGTTAGCCAGGATGGTCTCAATCTCCTGACCTCGTGATCCGCCTGACAATTCTTAACTTGCAGACCATCCCAAACAAAGACATGCACACACATACAAGCAAAAAACAGGTGGCAGGCTAGATTTAGCAGATCATAGTTTGCTGACCCCTGACTTACACTAATAAGAACTCATTCCTGGAGCAGGGTTTCAGTCCCTAAATTATGTTGCTGTTGTATAATGAAGGAGACATGGAATGGATAGGGAGTCAACTGCAGTATGCTCTACTGACAGCTTGGTGTTTTTGAGGGTCTGCAAGAATTGTAGTTTAGCTGGGACTGTCGACAGTGAGGCTTACAACATCTATGTGTTGCTCCATGGTGGACAAAGCCTACACCAACAGTTTCTGGGCAACACTTCTCCCTATCTGGGAACTGCCATGACTCCCTCCCAGCTTAACCAATATATAATTAATTCTTCAAAATAATGGCAATGGGCTGAGAAATATTTCTCTCACTTCCAGGTAACACCCAAACCCATACGTTTTAGCAGGGTCTTCCTGCTCTTTTGTTCCTAGACCCAGAGGAGTTCTGCAATTAGACAGTTAGTCAGTAAGTAGTCATTGAAACACTCGCTAGGTTTGCAGTCCCCAGGGGTGCAATAGGGAAGCAAAGGAATTGAATGATCCTCCTATATAGTCAAGACGTGGCGTACAAGACAAACACACACTAATCTTCCCAAATTCTATAGCACAGATCTTCCTGGGTGACGGTGGCATGATAAAATGACCTTAACTCCCAGCATCTGTTTATGCCACACAGTGAAAGTTAATGAGGGCTGACCCTCAGCAAAACTGGGAAGTCACCCAAAGTTAAGCTTCTGGCTCCAGCCATCCTTTCTGAAAACACATTACCTCTTTTGGTGGCAAACTGTTTCTCAGTCCCATCACTGTATCAGGCCCTGTCTCTTCTCTGACCTTGCTCCATCCTTTATAAACAAAGATCTGCCATTGGCCAGTCCTACTTGAGGCTGGCTGACAAGGTATACTTTCTTTTGGATGAATTTTGTTTATTTGTTCTCTTATTCTGTGTATACATTTAAGTATTTTGTGCCTAATTCTATATTTTATGCAGTGAGAGACTTTGACTCTGGGGAAGTGCCATGGTCTCAATGTTTGTGTCTGCCCTCCCCTCCAACTTCAAATTCATGTATACTTAACTTCTAATGTGTTAGTATTAGGAGGTGAGGACTTTGGGACATGATTAGATCATGAAGGTAGAGCCCTTCTGGTGGGATTAGTACCCTATAAAGGAGGTCCCAGATAATTGCCTTGCTCTTTCTACCATGTGATGATATAGCTGGATATGCTACCTATGAACCAGAAAGCGGGCCCTCACCAGACACTGAATCTGCCAGCACTCCATACCTGTGAGAAATGATTTTCTGTTGTTTATAAGTCACCTAGTTTATGGTATTTTGTTATAGCAGCCCAGATGGACTGTGACAGAAAATTGGTACCAAGAAGTGAGGGTGCTGCTGTAACAAATACCTAAAACGTGGAGTCAGCTTTGGAACTGGGTAATGGGTAGAGGCTGGAAGAGGTTTGAGGTGTGTACTGGAAAAATCTTACCTTGCCAAGAACAGACTGTTAAGGGTGATCCTGATGAGGGCTCAGAAGAGGAGAACCATAGAGAAAGCTTCAGTCTTTGTAGCGATTAGCTAAGTGGTCATGTACTGAATGTTGGTAGAAATATGGAAGATAGAGGCCATCCCAATGAAGCTTCAGACAGAAATGAGGAATATGTTATTGGACAACGGAGGAGTGGAGGAGAGGACATCCTTTTTATAAAGTGGCAAAGAATGTGGCCGAAATGAGATCAGTATGCTCATAAAAGAGGACCAGAGAGCTCCCTTGCCTCTTCTGCCATCTATGGTAGGAGCCATCTATGAGCCAGAAAGCAGGCCCTCACCAGATGCCAAATCTGCTGGCACCTTGATCTCATACTTCCCAGCCTCCAGAACTGTGAGAAGTAAATTTCTGTAGTTTAAAAGCTGCCTAGTCAAAGATACTTTATTAGAGCATCCTGAATAGGCTAGCACATGCTAACAGTATCAGGTCAAAGCAAACATGTGGTGGGATTGATTTGGAGCTGGGAAAGGAAGAGGGCAGAGTCACAGCAATACTGACTCATGTTTGGGCTTCACGGTTCCATGAGTACATATACACGTTGTTTCTCACACGACCCTGAGAGAGAGTAAGGCTACGTAGTGCTATCACCATTATGTCCATAAAGAAACTGAGACTCAGAGAGACTGGCTCTTCCAGAGTTGTACTATAGTTAGCATTGGTAGGACAGGGAGTTGGCTATGTCAAAGCACATGGTCTGAACTGAACTATGCTTTCTCCTCCCCAAACCCTGGCCAGCCTCACCTCTCTCTGGGCCTGCTCATCAGGGCAGCCATGAAGATAAGCCTAACTTGGAACTTTAACAAGCAACTGATTCACCTAGATTATCCCAGGGAACTAATGAAGGTTCTTTTTTTGAGCTCCTAGGGGTGGTAATGAGTACTGGTAAATTAGTAAATGGTAAATGAGTATTGTACATCACTAGCTTTTGTTCATTCATTTATTTAATTAGATTTGTTGAGGATGGGCACGGTGGCTCACACCTGTAATCCCAGCACTTTGGGAGGTCGAGGCTGGCGACTCACGAGGCCAGGAGATTGAGACCATCCTGGCTAACACAGTGAAACCCCGTCTCTACTAAAAATACAAAAAATTAAAATTAGCCGGGCATGGTGGCAGGCACCTCAGAGGCTGAGGCAGGAGAATGGAGTGAACCCGGGAGGCAGAGCTTGCAGTGAGCCGAGATGGCACCACTGCACTCCAGCCTAGGCAACAGAGCAAGACTCCATCTCAAAAAAAAAAAAAAAAAAAATTAGATTTATTGAGCACCTACTGCATGTTAGTTTCAGTAGTAAGTAAGTACTGGGGATGACAAGAGGAGAACTACTGTATATTCTCTATCCTCTGTTATCAGGCAGTGGTTAAGGGCCAAGATGGAAATTAGGGCAGGAAACAGTGGCTTAGTGCTTTCAACTCAGGCTGAGGACGTCAAAAAAGGAGGTGGTCTACAAGCTTGAACTAGGCTGGTAGGTGAGAACAGGAGGGGTGTGTGTATGTGTGTGTGTTACGTGGGAGAAATGAGAACATTTTATATTCTGGGGAGAAGGAGAGAAGGGAAGATGGAGTTTGGGGAGAGAAGGCATGGAAAGAAATGGGAAGGAATGGGGTCTAGCATGCTCCTGGAAGGATTGGCCTTACACAGGGGAGGGATTACTTCTTCCCTCAGACAGAAGGGAAAGTGGGTCCAAGTGCTGGTATATTCATCCATTCACTCATCTAGTCATCTAGTCACATTAACTCATTAAATATTTATTGAATCCTGTGATGGGCCAACATTACTATGCTAGGCAATGAGGATATAAAGTTGACAATTATAAATTAAATGTGTATTTGTTGAGCATCTAGAGATTAAGTACTCTTCCAACAATAATAGCAGTATGTATTGAGGATTGATCATATGCCTGTTTTTGTTTGAAATTTTTTGCATATTTTATTTAATCATCATAAACAGTAGAGGTTGATATTTTCACTTGTTTTTGATGGTCAAACTGGGACACAGGGATTAGGTAACCTGCACAAGGCCACATGGCTAGGAAGGAGCAGGGACAGGCTTTGTGTCTAGTCAGCCTGTGGTCTGAAGCCCACCCTTGTACCCATCAAATGTTCTGCCTCAAGAAGCTTGTCTAGCCCAGCGGGAACAGACAGACACACAGATAAATAATTAAAATACAGCAGATTTCTATTTTCTGACAGTGTGGTTGACTAGATAATATGAAAACTCCTCTTCTATCAAATACCAGGAAATGCTGGATAAAATGTAATAACAAACCTTTTTGAGAAGCTAGCTGAGCAAGAAGGAGCGACAGGAAAACCGCCAGGGACCAAACACGGAGAGAAAACTGAAAGCTGAAGTGGTAAGCGTGCGAATGGATGCGGTGGCAGCCTGGAGTGGGGAAGTGGGGGTGTTGCTCCTCAGGAAATTCCAGGGATTTGGATTTTATTGTCCAAGGAAAGATAGGAGGCAAGACCTCGGAACTGTGTTAGGCAAGAGTTAGAATTGAGAATCCCACACAAAGGGATTAGACCCTCAGAAGGTACAGCTAATAGTATCACCAGACAGAGCTGATCATAGCACCATCTAATCATTTTTTCATGCTGGAAGGATGCTGAGGCTAGGAGAAAGAACTCTGCCTGGAGGAGCCAGAGAAGGCCTCCCCAGGTCATGTTTGAGCGGAGACTGAAAAATTGGTAGGAGTTTGCCAAAGGGAGTTCTAGGGAGGTGGCTTTAGGGTTAGAGAGCTGTGTATTAGGGTTCTTTAGAGAAACAGAACCAGCTGTGTGTGTGTGTGTTTGTGTATGTATTTGTGTGTGTGGAGAGAGAGATTGAGATTGATTGATATTAAGGAATTGGCTCACATGGTTATGGAGACTGGGAAGTTCAATCTGCAGGGCAGGCCAGCAGGCTGGAGACCCAAGGAGGGTTGCAGCTCAGATCCAAAGGCAGAAGTCTGGAGACAGAATTCCTTCTTTTTTGGGGACCGCAGTCTTTTTCTTCTCTTAAGTCCTTCAACTGATTGGATGAGACCCAGTCACATTGTGGAGAGCCATCTGCTTCACTCAAAGTCTGTTGATTTAATTGTTAATCATATAAAAAATACCTTCATCTAGACTGGTGTTTGGCCAAACATTCAGGCACTGTAGCCTAACCCAGGTCCTGATAGTCTGCATTCTCTCTGTGAATGGAGAGGTGGGGTGATCTGTGGAGGGAAGGGATATCAGGGTGGCTGGGAGGCCGAGGGGAGTGGGGACTCTGAACTGGTAATGGTTAAGTCCATGGACAAGGCTGCTGGACTGTGTGGGGGCCCAGCTAAGGGTGAGGGAGTATGTGAATACATGCATGAACAAATAGAAACCTAAATGACAGCAGAGGGCCTACTGATGCAGCATGAGTGACACTCTGCCCCAGGGATGGGAGATGAGATCAAGATGGGGCTAGGTGCAGATAGGTGTGTGTGTGGTGTCAGGTGCACGGGGGCACCCAGTAATCCTTCCTTCTCTTCCCCTCCTCTGCCCTTGGCATCCCAGAGGGGCAGTTTATGTTTTCAGCACTTCTAACTTACGTGAGTTGGTATTTCAGGAGGGCCTTGTAACATGGCTCCTTCTTGTCCACTGTCCTGGAAAACACCCTGGGCCTCTGTATTTCTTCTGCCTCTGGTCTGCTGGCAAGCCCAGAGCTCCAGCTGTTAAGAACCTGCCCTCCGTTGAAGAATCTGGACTCATGCACATGAAACGGCACACAAGGCATACAAGAGAGCCCCCCTAAGTGGTGAAATGTCTGATGACGGGGAGGAGGAGGAAGGACCTGAGAGACGTGGCTGGGTTGGGCAGCAAGAGGACAGGGAATCAGGCAACCTGGGTTCTGGTCCCGACTCTTCCCTTTATCACTGATGTGACTCGGGTAGAGTCCCTACCTCTCAGACCTTACAAGGCTATATTAGGATTTAACATGTTCATGAATGTTGGAAGTGTTTTGGAAAGTATAAAACATGACTATAATGACAGGTACTATTTGGAAATGCTTACTACCTGCATGGAACAATGAAGAAGAGAATATACAGTGTATTGATTAGGATGGGGCAGGGATGAGATTTTTACAAATTATCCTAGCAGGAAGACCTTGACTAATACCTGTCATATTCAGAGCCTGTGGCTGGCACTTTCTCTGCAGTTTCTTATTTAAACCTGATGACAATCCGACAATCCTGATGAGAACTCTTGGTTCAGACCAAATAACTTGCCTAAGGGCAAAAACTAAATGGTCTAGCTGAAATTGGAGTTTGTGAGAGCCAGGCTTATGGCTTCCTTACCGCACGGTGCTACCTCTTGGGGTATTTGTGAGATGCTTTTATTATTACCGCTGGGGTCAGGCTGACCCCTCTTTTGCCACCTGGTTGCCCCTAGAGCCTCCCCTGGCAGGCTGCATCCTGCAGTGGCTGATTGGGAAGTCTTTCCTGAGAAGGCATCTCTCAGTTTGACTAAGGACCTGGGCACCTACGACCTTCTTAAAAGTGTTAATAACACTTAATAAACGTGGCGGAGAAAGGTCAGCCTCCCAGTGTTGTGCCAGCAAGAGATAAACCTGCCCAGAAACATCTGCTCTCTGTTATTGTTCTGCAGACGCTGCTGCACTGTCCTCTGATTAACTCATGAATTAAGTGGAGGGAAGCAGTAAAACTGACTGCGTGCTCACATCTCTACCGCACCTCTGGGACTGCGTGGGCCATAGTGCCAGGTGGGGAGAGCTGCCAGCCCCAGGAGCTGGAGGAAGGGTTGTGTCTGCCCTCGCTCAGAGGGAAGCTGAGTTTCAGGCAAGCCTGCTGGGCGTTTGAGAGAAGGAGTTGGAGTTCCCCATCTTTTTTGCCTGACCTCATTGGGAATCTCTGACTAGTAGCCTTTGTAGAAGGGACAACCTCCATGTCTACTGCAGTCTTTGTCCTGAAGGCAGGAGATCACTGGATGCTCTTGGAGAGGAATTAAGCTGTAATAACAATGTATTGCTTTGTAACAAGTTATCCCAAGACTATTAGCAGCTTAAAACAAGAACCATTTGTTGTCTCACACAGTTTCTGAGGGTCAGGAATGTGGGAGCTGCTTGGCGAGTGTTTCTGGCTCAGGGTCACTCTCAAGCTGTTGGGCTGAGGCTGCAGCCATCCCAAGGCTCACCTGGGGCCGGAAAGTCCACTCCCAAGCTCACTCAAGGTGTTGTTGGGCCTCTCAGTTCCTTGGTGCCTGTTGGCCGTGTTGGTCTCTCCATAGGCCTCTTCACAGCAGGGCAGCCAACTCTCCCCAGAGCAAGAGACAAGAGAGAGAAAAGTTCCCTTACATGGAAGCAGCAGTTTCAGAAGCAACATCCCATGACTTCTGCCATGTGCTGTTGAGCAGATCAACCCCCATTGTGTTCAGGGAGTCACAAGAGGGGAAGAGAGGAGTGAATACCAGGAGGCAGAGGTCACCAGGCAGCCTCGGGGGCTGGCTATGACAAAGGCCTGGCAGGAACCCGTGCTGCTTGAGTCATGTAGGGAACTAGAAACTTTACCCTCAAGTCTTCTCTCCCATTCTAAAAACACCGATGCAGATTTCTTCAAAGTTTGTCTTTGAGATAAAGTCCAGGTCCCTTTCAATGGCTTGCAAGGTGCTTCACAGCCCCCCAGTACCTCTCACCTGTTTTCTGCTCTTTTCTCCAGTCACCCCCAATCCAGCTACACAAACAGTTTGGTGTCATTTCTCTGTGACTATGGACCTGCAATTTCCTTTCTCCAAACAGTAGATTTCTGTCTTACAACTTGGTTTAGCCCATCCCTTCCTTTGTGAAACCTTCCCCGGGCAACTTCCCAGAAAGATGGGGGTTCTCCCAGTGCCGCATAGTCACTTCGTACCTCCGCTCCAGCCGCCATCCATGTCTGTCTTGGGAAGTAGTGAGTGAGTGCCCACTGTGTGCCCGGCAAAGGGCTGGGGCTGGGGGCACAGCAGTGAACAAAACACACAATCCCTGCCTCTGCTGTCGTGGGGTCTGACAGACAGACAAAGAAGCCAAGAAGTGTGGACTGTATTGGGTGTGGATATACAGTATGGACAAAAGGACAGAATAGGGCCGGGTGCGGTGGCTCACACCTGTAATCCCAGCACTTTGGGAGGCCGAGGTGGGTGGATCACTTGAGGTCAGAAGTTCGAGACCAGCCTGGCCAACATGGCGAAACCCTGTCCTTACTAAAAATACAAAAAGGAGCCGGACGTGCGTGTCTGTAATCCCAGCTACTTGGGAGGCTGAGACAGGAGAGTCGCTTGAACCTGGGAGGTTGAGGTTGCAGTGAGCCAAGATGGCACCACTACACTCCAGCCTGAGTGACAGAGCCAGACTCCATCTCAAAAAAAAAAAAAAAAAAGGACAAAATAAAGTAGGGCAGGGTAAGGATGAGGTGGGGGTGTGTTTCCTACCCTGTACTCAGGGAAGGCCTTGCTGCTCAGGTGACAAGGACCGGAGACCAGTAGTAAGTGAGGCATTGAACTGGGAGGATATCTGGGGACAACATTCAGTGCCTATCATGTTATAATTATTTGCTTTTGTTTCCACACAAGTCTGTAGGTTCCTCGAAGGCAGGGACCATGAATACATCAATTATGTCAATTGCACATCTCTACTGCTTAGCATGGTAGAGGCCTGATGAATGAGGAATGTGCTTTCGATGTATAGGAGTTGAAAAGTGTCTTTGAGAGACAGGATCGGGACCCCAACAAACTTCCAGAAGCACTAGGACGCTGACTGGGAGAGAAACACGAGAGCAGATAAATTTGTTTTGTGGATTAAAGACTCGTTCTGTTTATATCCCTAAGCCTTATAGACAAGGTGAGATGAAAATAAATTTAAATGAAGATTTTAGTCTGTATTTAATGATACGGTTATTAGGCTGCATTTGGCAATGTGTCACCTGACATAAAGTTTTAAAATCGGCTTTTTCAAACACTAAATTACCCTTTGGGTCTGCCAGCTCTAATGATAAATAAAGCAAGAGCTGACCTCATTACCGTCAGATTCACGGAGTAGGCTAACATTTGGTAGATTAACCAGTTCTGGATGCTGAGAAATGAAGGCCACCAAATGACAAATTCTGATGGAGAACTGGGAGCTGGAGTCACATTTGCAGCCAAGTTCATGACACAGGGGTTGATGAGCCCCTCCTTCAAATCAGTGGGGCCTCAGGTCTTTCCGCT
This sequence comes from Trachypithecus francoisi, assembly GCF_009764315.1. Classification (NCBI taxonomy): domain Eukaryota; kingdom Metazoa; phylum Chordata; class Mammalia; order Primates; family Cercopithecidae; genus Trachypithecus; species Trachypithecus francoisi. The sequence goes on from NW_022681473.1 coordinate 109,135,942, forward strand.
TTTTTAGAACAGGGCAGCCTATGAATGCCTTTGTTTGGCTCAGGCAGCTCTGAAGTGCCAGACAATAAGGAGGCCAGGTGGGAGAAGGAGCTAACTCAGAACTGGCGTGAGGTGCCTTTGTGAGTCCACAGGATGCGGAACTTCTCAGACTCATGGTGGGGCTCCACATCTCAGGCCTCCTGCTGTTCAGCCCGTGCTCTGAGAGCACCTTGACTGCTGTCCTATCGGCTGGGGAGGTGAGCGCCGACCTAGGGGGACAGATGCACCAGGACCTCAGTTGTGAGTTCGTTCCTTCATGAGTGAGGGGCAGGACTGCGAGAAAGATGTGATGGACTGAACATTATTTCTGTCCTCTGAGAAGTCCCATGGAGGTGTGAGTCCTGTGACAGACGGGGGACTGACCAACTGTTCTTGGAGAAGGTCGTACGCAGGCCTTCTGTGAGCCCGGGCAAAGGAAGGTGAAGAGAGAAGCCTCCATGTCATGTCTGTCCTTACCCTGAGAAACCAAGCAGAGTGAGCTGGTCAGGAGCTGGGGAAAGGGTAGCTAGTGGGTGGGTCCATTCAGAGGAAAGGGCATTTCGGGACAGCATCCCCTTTAAAGGGCAAGTACCCTGGTTGGGGGCATGGTGGAAGAAGAAGGCGAACTGGGCGAGGAATCAGTTGACTGCTAGCCAGGGGTGAGAAGGCCTGGATGCCACATGTTGGCAACCAGACCATTCAGGAGCAAGGGGGAAGCTACATTTCCAATAGTGGGAGTCTGTACCCAGAAGTCACATAGACCTGGATTCAAAGTCGTGGTGAAATTGGTCAAGTGATTTAAGGACTCTATTTTCTTTATTATCATCTGCAAAATAATAATAAATAATAATAATGCCCACCATATAAGGCAGAAAATGTTGGTTTTCCCTCTATACCTAAATCATGAGGCAGGAATCTTCCTCACATCACATCATTGCTTCTCACTCTCTCCTTGCCTGTTTTCTTTCTCTTAGCTAGCCAGGTAGTATTTCTACATCACTTAGCATGTGAAAGGTGATTTACTTTCCAGAACATTCTACAAGCATTGTGATACACTAGACAGAGCGTTGGTAGAGCAGGAGATCTGATTTTTAGCTTTAATTCCTCAACATGTCTGCCGTATGTCCTTGAGGTGGGGCAGCCTATGGATGCCTTTGTCTGGCTCAGGCAGCTCTGATGTGCCAGACAATAAGGAGGCAATTTTTCTGGACTTCAGAATGCTCATCTGTGAAGTGGGGATAGTACTATTTTACTCTAATCTCCTAGATTAGCATGAGATACAAATGAGACACGTGTGAATGTGCTTTGTAAACTATAAAATAGGACTTTGTGTATTTTAAAATTATTTTTAATTTCGGTAAAATACACATAAAACTACTGTTTTAACCAATTTTTAGTGTACAATTCAGCAGTGTTAACTACATTCACATTGCTCTGCAACCATCACCACCATCTATCTCCAGAACTCTTTTTGTCTTGCAAAACTGAAATTCTGTGTTTATTAAACAATAACTCTCCTCTCAGCCCCTGGCAACAACCTTGGTACCTCATATAGTGAAATCATACAGTGTTTGTCTTTTTATGTCTGTCTTCTGTCTTATTTCACTTAGCATAATGTTTACAAAGTTCATCCTTGTAGTATGTGTCAGAATTTCCTTCCTTTGTGAGGCTGAATCGTATTCCATTGTATGTATGTGTTTTGTCGACCCATTCATTTGTGGCTGGACATGTGGGTTGCTTTCACCTTTTGGCTGTTGTGAATAAGGTTGCTATGAACATGGGTGTACAAATATCAATTTTGAGTCCCCGCTTTCAATTATTTTGGATATATACCCACAAGTGGTATTGCTGAATCATATGGTAATTCTATTTCTAATTTTTTGAGGACTTACATTAGCCATTTGTGTGTGTGTGTGTGTTTTTGTTTATTTTTTGTTTGTTTGTTTGTTTTTTAGATGGAGTCTCGCTCTGTTGCCCAGGCTGGAGTGCATGGAGTCCAGTGGCGCGATCTTGGCTCACTGCAAGCTCCGCCTCCTGGCGGAGGCACCATTCTCCTGCCTCAGCCTCCTGAGTAGCTGAGACTACAGGCGCCTGCCACCACGCCTGGCTAATTTTTTGTATTTTTAGTAGAGACGGGGTTTCACTGTGTTGGCCAGGATGGTCTCCATCTCCTGACCTCATGATCCGCCCACCTCAGCCTCCCAAAGTGCTGGGATTGCAGGCGTGAGCCACCGCGCCCTGCCCAGTCTGTGTCTTCACAAGCCCTCTAGGTGACTCTCATGGGCGCTCAAGTTGGTGCAGAGCGATATAAGCAGATGAAGCTAGTGGTGAGTGGGGTTGGTCTCTGGAAGCCTAGAATCAGCTTCAGGACTTTGGGCTAGGTTTAGAACCCTCCAGTGACTGTTTGTCACATCTGGAATAAGACAGATTCTCATCATGGTCCTTGAGGCCATGTGACAACCTGTGTGTCCCTGCTCCCTGTGCCTCCCTGCATTCTTCCCCTCGCATGCTCCACTCCCGCCAGTGGCTGCCAAGCTCCCTCTTACTTTGCTCCTCCAACTTGGCATGTTCTTCCTCTCTCTCCCATGGCTTCTTCCTCCTGATTCAGGTCGCAGCTCAGGTGGCACCTTGTTAGTGTCATCCCTTCCCCGACCACCCCCCATCATTCTCTCATACTTCCTTACTTTTTTTCCTTATTTTTTGGTAGCGCTTTTTTACTACCTGAAATTATCCTGCTTTTATTTCCTTACATGTGTACTGTCTGCCTCCTCAGCTAGAGCATAAGGTCCTCGAGTCTGGGTCTCTTTCCCGTACACCAGTCTATTTCCGATGCTTGGAACCAAGCCTGGCACCTAGTAGGTAGTCAGTATGACTGGTTCTTTTTGTTTGTTTGTTTGTTTGTTTTGAGAGGAAGTCTCGCTCTGTTGCCCAGGCTGGAGTGCAGTGGCCGGATCTCAGCTCACTCGAAGCTCCGCCTCCCGGGTTCACGCCATTCTCCTGCCTCAGACTCCAGAGTAGCTGGGACTACAGGCGCCCGCCACCACGCCCGGCTAATTTTTTGTATTTTTAGTAGAGACGGGGTTTCACCGTGTTAGCCAGGATGGTCTCGATCTCCTGACCTCGTGATCCACCTGCCTCGGCCTCCCAATGTGCTGGAATTACAGACGTGGGCCACCGCGCCCGGCCGCCAGTATGACTTTTTTACTTAGTGGACACTGGGATGCTCTGAAGTGGTTCTGAATAGTGAAGCAGCCCCGTCAAAAGGTGCCTTCTGCGGGGATTCCTCCTGTGACTGTGTGTAGGGGGTGCTGGAGCATTAGGGCTCTGAAATGAGGTAAACTGGGGGCACCAACAGTTGTGATGTGAAAAGGATCCATGCCAGTGGTTCTAAGCTGGGGGCAATTTCTCCCCCTCTCCCTCCTCCAGGGGACATTTGGCAGTATCTGGAGGCATTGTTAGTTGTCACAACTGGGGAGGGTGCTACTGGCATCTACTGCATCCTCACAAGGCAGGAGGGCAAGTTTCTGCCTTCCAAAGAGTGCATGAGGCCTCTTTATAAGGGCCTTGATCACACTCATGAGGGAGGAGCCCTTGTGGCCTAACTACCTCTTAAAATCCCCACTGCTTAATACCATCACATTGGGGACACCTGAAATTTGAAAAGAGACACGTTCAAACCATCGCCCTAGTGATGCTGCTAGACTCCTCACAACGCGCAGAGCAGCTCCCACCACAAATAATTACCCAGCCACACATCAGTAGTGCTGAATATCTCCAAGTTGGCAGAATACGATTGTGTCCCTCTCTGTGCCTACGGTGTGACTTTAAATCTCTTTGACAACAGAGTGGGAAGACCCTGAGAACGGGAGTTCCTCTGAGAATGTGCGTGCGTCAAACTCTGTTTCTGACTTTGTTTTCTGCTTGGCGCGCCTCCTGCTCTGTCTTGCTAATCCTGTATTTCTGTTCTCCTCCTTTCTTGCCTTCCTCCTCTGTCTCTCCTGCCTTCCTCTTTCCTTCCTTCTCGCCTTCCCCGTTTCCTTCCCTCTTGTCTTTTTCCTCTTCTTCCTTTCTCCCTCTGCTCCCTCTCCCTTTGTCTCTCATTTAACAGCCCATTATGAAGATTTGAAGTTTAGTAGGTTTATGGTCTCGGTCCTTAATTTTTAGAGTGGGTAATTGCGTGGGCTCTACTAAATGAAATTTACTAGCTCTTCCCTTCCGTGGCATATGGCATCGGAATGGGACTGCTTTTTATCCCCTGCGGTGAGTGATATTTCTTTCCCCTCGTCCCCCTATGCATTTTGAATATTCTGACAACAGCCAACTAAGCATCTCTTTCAGGCAACAGCTCTTGAGGAAATTAATCCAGACAGTGTACGTTTACCCAGAAAAGAAGACCAAGGCAGGTTAGTTTCAAGGAAACAGGCAGTTTAGTGTCCAGGAAAAATATGATTCATAATGTGGGATTTTGAGGGAGGACAGACCTGAGAGGTGTTTGTTTTGCAAAGTGCTTGAAAGGATGTTTGAGACTTCTGCAGACAACTAAGGAGGCAGTGTGTTAGGGAGGTCCCAGCCTCAGGGAGGCTGAGGGGATGGGGAGCGAGGCAGGATTCACACCCACATCCCAGGTGTGACCTCCGCCGGGAGGCACTCCCCAGCGTGTAGAACAGTGACTTGATATTAATACATATCTCTTCCCTTTCACCTTAGGAAAAGGGAAACAGACAAATGAGAGATTACCTGAATATTATTTGAAGGAATGATCACAGGAATATTTTGCTCTTGCCCCGGGGTGGGGCCTAGCTTGGACTCAGATCCCCCGTGTCCTCCTGGATAAAAAATACTCCCTTCCCTGTTCTGGCTCCTTCCCTGGGGGATGATGACAATGAATAAAAATACCCATTACTTGCGCTTTGATCTCCTGGGAAAAGAGACAGATAACTCCAAGGTGGAAACAATCAAAGTAATGGCGCTCCAGATTTTTCTACCCATATTCTTGCAAAGAACTCAAAGCCATTCTAATCTGTCATTTCCTTCTGCTTGCGCTTTTCCTTGGTGTGGTCAGACCTCTGGCTCCCATGGTACTTGCCAGTTTTGATCGGAGGCCACAGGGTCCTGTGTTACAGACTCTAGCAGGTATGATGCTCATTTGTTCACAGCTTTGGCTAAAATGTAGAGATAAGACCCTCAGTGGTGCTATGGCTTAGGGTCGCCCTGTCTAGAATCAGGGAGGTGACATGATGTAATGGTGATGTAACATGATGGAGATTGACAGGTGGGTCAGAAGACAGCATGGAGTGATGTTGGTCCAGGGGTGAGTGGATTCTTGAGATGGCACCTTCCAGCTGCCCCGCTGAGCTCGAGTTTCAGAGTCTGCCAGGCACCTAGTTTGTGATATCCACCCTCCCTCTCCTCCCCCATCACTGTCTCCCCAGTTCATCCATGAGTCTTTGAGAGCAGGGGCCAGAACTGCTTCATGTCTTCGTGTCTTGTGTTCTTAACAGCATCTATCCCACTTGTGCCTGGCGTAAGGTCGGCGCTCAGTAAATGCAAGTCAAATTGAATTATCCCAGACAATGAAGCTGATCTGGGCTCGGTCTCCCCCGGAGGTAACAGGCAGACCTTGCCTGGCGTCTCTGTCTGCACTAGACCCATTAAGGTTCCCAGCAGCCCCCATCACTCCCGTCCCTTCTGCCTTCATTCCCGCTCTGTCCCATAAGTCGTCCAGAATGCTGTCACCAGCGGGCCATTAGACAAGACAAATGGGCAACTCCAGCCCACTGTTCCTTCCCTCCAGCCTGGCTGTGTGTGCAGTGAGCCATGAGACTAGATATCCCGGGCACCGAACTGCCACAGTCATGCATCTGGGCTGGCCAGAGCTGGCCGGTTGAGCTTGCCCAAATGTAGCTGGCAGCTCTCCATGACTGCTTTCAAAAGAGAACACATGAGGACTATCTTCCTACCCAAAAGAAAACCTACAGGGAGGTGAGCCGGTCCACAGAGAGCAAGGAACTTTAAGGAGGCTAACTGGGAATATCAAATCAGGTATCCAGAGACCTTACAAAGTGGCCATATACATAGGGCACTAACTGCAGATAGAATTGCTGGTGATGCCAGGGACTTTATTCATATACTTTGTTTCAGGGGTCATGTTCTTTAGCTAATTGTGGGAGTGTGAAAGATGAAGGGATAGACCAAAAGTGAACCTTGTGAAAGTCCAACAGCTCATATCAGGGTCAAGTGCTTAATGTGCCTAACATTTGCCTGGCTCTGCTGAGTTGTATGGGGGATACAGGATAAGAGGAGACTCAGTTCCTGCACTTGGGGTGTTTCCGATTTAGACAGCAGTCCCGCAGCACGGGGAAATGGTTCTCTGCAGCACCTGGGCAGCTTGGTTCAGTGCACGCCTCTGCATCTCCATGCGCATCCTCCCGGCGGCTCTGTGCTCATCCCCAGCTCACCTGCCCTCCCTGCCCTTTTGGCACACACAGAGCCCCCACTCAGCGGGGATGCCAAGCCCATCACACTTCATCTGCCCTGTCAGAGTGCTTCCTTCCAACCCATCTCCAGAGCAACTGCTTACTCAAGAGCGGCAGCTGCATTTCCCTCACTCCCCAGTGCAGCCTTCAAACATTTCCCCCATTCTTGCCTGGTCCAAGTCCTCCCCCGCCTTGTGCCTGCTATTCTCATGTAGGGCTCCCAGCCTTCCTCTCACCGCTGTCTTGCTCTGGCCTCATCATCCTAGTGCCCAAGGGGCCATCCCACTTGTGCCATTGCCTTGGGGATCCTCGGCTGCCTCCCTTCTGATGGCCTTCTCTCCAGCTCCACGTCACCATCACAGCTGCACTCCGAGTCATGGCAGCCCTGGATCCTCTGCTACTAAAACCATACATGTCCAAATCCCACAGTCTGAAAACAGCATCTTACCCAATCTCACCATCGCATTCCCCTGCTCCCGCTCTTCCGTGAATCCTGATATCCACATATTCCACACATATGCAGCCTTTCCTTTCTGCTGGGGCTAACCCATTAGGCAGCTTTTTCTGGGTGTTACTCCCTTTCCTGTCCAGTGGAAAAGGCCCAGCCCATCACCCCTGCCAGGTCCCGATAGCACCTTCACTCATTAGTCCCCAGTCCTGCCCACTCACCTGATCACCTCCTACTCTTAGTTGTGACATCTGCCTGCCTTGCTTCTGGCTGTGCCCTGAGGCTGCTTTCAAAAACACACCAACATCTCTTCATTTCAGCTGGGTCCAAACAGAAATGCATTTACATATCAGAGCAGCTATTCCAAGCCCTCCCCTGAAGCCACTTTCCTTATCTTTGTCAGTCTTGCTAGTGGAAGATGAAGATGAGACCTTTCCTCTTTTCAGAGAAAATAGAAGCCATCCAGCTCAGCCTCTCTCAACACCCCCCACCCAAAGCAAATATTTATTTACAGCTGTATCTGTCAGCATCAGTTAGACCTGCACTACCCAGTGTCGTAGCCATTAGTATTGAGCCCCTGGAACCTGACTCATCTGGATGGAGATGTGCTCTAAATATAAAATGCACACTGGATTTTGAAGTTCTAGTATGAAAACAAGGATACAAAATACACAAATGATTTTTATATTGACTAGATATTAAAATCATAGTATTTGGCTGGGTACAATGGCTCATACCTGTCATCCCAGCACTTCGGGAGGCCGAGACGGCCTGAGGATTGCTTGAGGTCAGGAGTTCAAAACCAACCTAGGCAACATAGTAGGACTCTTTTTTTTTTTTTTTTTTTTTTTACACACACACACAAAATACAAAAATTAGCCTGGCATGGTGGTGCTCACATGTGGTCCCAGCTACTCAGGGCTGAGACAGGAGGATTGCTGGAGTCCGGGAGGCCAAGGCTGCAGTGAGCCGAGATCACACCACTGCACTCCAGCTTGGGCAGCAGAGTGAGACCCTGTTTCAAAAAAACAAAGTCAGAAACAAAACATAGTGTTTGTGAAATTTGGTTAAGAAAAATATTAAAATTAATTTTTTAATTTCACCTATTTGTTTTGATGTTATTTTATTTTATTTTTTGAGACAGAGTCTGGCTGTGTCGCCCAGGCTGGAGTGCAGTGGCGCCATCTCCACTCACTGCAAGCTCCGCCTCCCGAGTTTACACCATTCTCCTGCCTCAGCCTCCTGTGTAGCTGGGACTACAGGCGCCCGCCACCGCGCCCGGCTAATTCTTTTTATATTTTTAGTAGAGATAGGGTTTCACCGTGTTAGCCAGGATGGTCTCGATCTCCTGACCTCGTGATCCACCTGTCTCGGCCTCCCAAAGTGCTGGGATTACAGGCTTGAGCCACCGCACCCAGCCCTATATTTCTTTTACTTTTTTTTTTTTTTTTTCTTGAGACAGAGTCTCACTCTGTTGCCAGGCTGGAGTGCCGTGGCACGATCTCGGCTCCCTGCAACCTCTGCCTCCCAGGTTCAAGCGATTCTCCTACCTCAGCCTCCCTAGTAGCTGAGACTACAGGTGCGCACCACCAAGCCCAACTAATTTTCTTTTTCTTTTTTTTGTATTTTTAATAGACACAGGGTTTCACCATGCTGACCAGGATGGTCTCAATCTCCTGACCTCGTGATCCGCCCACCTCGGGCTCCCAAAGTGCTGGGATTACAGGCGTGAGCCACCATGTCCAGCTGCCTTGCATTGTATTTCTATGGCTCAGCTCTAAGTGGGAATATAGGCTGAGCCATGAAAACAAAGGGACCTGAAAATGCAGTAGCTCCAAAATCAGTGTTTTTCTCTCACACATAAACCTGGAGGTAAATAGTAGTGGTCCAAGGACAGAGGGTGGTGGGCAGCATTGCCATCAGCAGCACGTGGTCTCTGTATGTTCTTGCTGTCATTACCAGCCAGCAAAAGAGGCCAGGAACATTCAGGGCAAGGAGATGAACTGGATGTTCCGCTCACTGTACTTCCATTTGCTAGTCCAGGTTTAGCCCATGGCCTCCTGAGTTCAGGGAGGCTGGTAAGTGTGGTCTGAGCTACGTGGCCATGTGTCTGTGTCAAACATAGGGTGACATATGATTAAAAGGCAAAAAAGGAGAAGGCACCCGTGAAGGGGGAGCTGTCCCTTCTCTCATCTCAGATGAGCCTGCATGTGTGCCCCGGGCTCCCTCCATCTGCCTTTTTGCAGGGCTTGCTTCAGAAAGTGCTCCTTTCTTCTGACTCTTTCCCTTCCCACTGGCTCCTCTTCTGAGCCCTTCTCGCCTTAATTTAAACACCCTTCCTTGGAGGGTGTGCTTCCCTCCGCTGATTGTCCTAATTATGCCCCCTCCCTTCCCATTCCGGCTACTTGGTTCTCTCCATTCACTTCTCAGCGGCTCCTCCACCTGCTACCATCTAAATGCTGCCTAACCTCTTCCCTGGAAGTGCTCTTGCTAAAGTCCCCGGTGACCTCCTAGTTGCCCAGCCTTGTGGAGAATGCTCAGTCCTTGTTTTATCTGACTTCTCTTCTCCTTAGATCCTCTGGTGTAACCATTGCTTCTCAGTCTCTTTCCCTACACTCGCCCAAATGTTGAGTGCCCAGAGTTTTAGCCTGGTTCTTCCTCTCCGGGAGAGGAGAGAAAAGTGTCATGATCACCCTGACCCTGGGGACTCCCGGGTCTCCGTGTCTGCAGCCTGGATCATTACCTGGAGAGCCAGACCAGTAACTTTTTCTGTTACTAAACAATGCGCCCTGAACTTAATAAATACTACACCAAAATCATCATCTTTGCCCTTCTCCAAAAACAAAAAAGAAAAATCTTCCTCTCTATCCCCCTGTATTCTTTATCTTGGTCACTGATGTCACCATCTAAATTGTCAGTGAAGCCAAGAGCCCTTTTACCTCTCCCCAAGCTCCACTGATTTTGATTCTGCCGGATTTATCTCACTAGGATCTGCCTCTTCTCTCTGATCCTCTTTCCCTGCCCCACTCAGTTACCTGTCTCATTTCCCTTTCCCAGACTATTGATCTTCCCAACTGGTATTTCAGTTCTCACTCCAGTGTCTCTATGGGAGTGATTGCCCTAAAATGCAAATTTTATGATGTCATCGCCTGTCGGAAGCCCTCCTCTTGTCCCTCGGCACCTTCTGGACCTTCAGGGCTCCATCCCAGTTCTCCAGCGAGACACACAGGTTCTTCATGCTCCGGCTCTTTTCCTCCCATCTGCCTTCCCTGCAGGTGCTCAGGCCCCTCCCACCGGCTGAGCCAGTCACCACACACTGGAACACACTTTGCTTCCTTGCTTCCCTGGGGAGCCCACTCTCCTTCAAGGCTGACTCTTGTGTGAAGCCTGGCAGGTAGTAGTCACTTAACACACGTGCGTTAGATAAATGCGTGAGGCCTTCCCTAAAACTTGCCCCACCACCTGGAGTTTGGTTTCCCTTTATCTGAGCTTCCTTAGAATTTTGTGATTCTCTCTATGGAATCACTTCATTGTACAGTAAAGTCTGGCTCTGTCCCCTGACCCCAGGATGCCTTCCAGAGTCAAATGACCCCATCTTAGTCACCTGTGATTTCCCAGCACCTGAACACCTGGTTCATGGTGGAAACATCGTAAGATTTTGTCATATCACTTACCATATCGGGTTGTGGCTATTTGCTTGTATGACCATGTCCTTCTCTGGACACTTTGAAAGCAGAGATACATTTTATCCTTCTCTGCATACATAGTGCCTTGCTTAAGATAGGTGTTTAATAGGTATTTGATGAATTAATGAAGAAAGGAATGATTGAATGAGTGAATGCATTACCCATGTCAATTAGAAAGCAAAATATTAAGTACTAAATGAATCGTTCACGCAATAAGTGCTTTGTAGGATTTGAGGAGGGTGAAAATGTGGGCTGGAGCAGTTCAATGCTTACCTGGGGCACGGTGGGAATGGGGTATGAGAATGAGGGTTATTAGGTAGGATTTGGACATGGGTTTTAAAAAACAGCTGAGAACTTTCCAGGAAGAGACCACCTGAACCAAAAAAACAGGGCAGAGCAACATGGTGTATTCAGTGTTCAGCAAGGACAATCTAGATGTAGCTAAGTGGTCATAGAATTCAGTAGAAGGTGAGTCTGCAAAGGCATGTTGGGGCCAGACTGTGGAGGGCCTGAGGGCCAGGCAGGTGCTTCTGCAGTGGAGAGTAGCTAGGTTGGTGCAAGAGAGACTGGAGGCAGAAGACAGTGTAGACGTATTATAAAAGAAAGCGAGGAGTGGCGGCAGTGGGAACAGAACGGGGGCAGTGGGTGGGAGGCAGATACCTCAGCAGTCTTTAGTGGGTAAGCAGATGGAGGGGCTGTAGGGACAGGAAGAGTGCAAGGCAGCTTCCGCAGGGATTTGCATGAGACCAACTGGTGCTAGCCAGAAAGAGCCCCCAGTTCCATAAAAAGATAATGAGTTACATTTGGAATGCAGAATTTGGAATTTGGACATTTCTTATTAGTAGCCAGAAAAAGGAGTCTGATGTGTAGATGAGAAATTGGGGGTAGAGGTAGGGGTTTTGGAGTTATCTACATAGGGCTGATAGTTGAAAATTAATAAGTTTCTTAAGGGAGAAATTACACAATGAAGAGTGGCCTGTGGACTAAATCCAGGGTGTAAAATTGGGGGACAATTACATAGTGTCTAGCATTACATAGGAGAGGAAGGGGAGCGAGGGAAGAGGTTCTTCCAGGCATATGAGAGTTCTGGTTCTTCCATATCCATGTCAGCAATTGGTATGGTCAAGCTTTTTAATTTCAGCCATTCTAATAGATGTGTAGTAATAGATCATTATGGTTTTAATTTGCATTTCCTCAGTGACTAATAATGTTGGACATATTTTCACATGCCTGCTTGCCACCTGTACAACTTATTTGGTGAAATGTCTATTCAAATCTTCTGCCCAGTTTAAAAATTAGATTTTTTTCTTATTATTGAGCTTTGAAAGTTCTTTACATATTCTGGATACAAGTCCTTTATCCAGCACATGCTTTGCATATAGTATTTTCTCCCCACCTATGGCTTGTCTTCCATTCCAATTTTTTGAAGAGCATACATTCTAAATTTTGATGATGTCTGCTTTACCAATTTTTTAATTTTATGGGTTGTGCTTTGGGTGTCATATCTAAGAAATCTTTGCCTAATTCAAGATCACAAAGATTTTCTTCTAGTAGTTTTATGGTTTTAGGTTTTACTGTTAATGTCTATGGTTCATTATTTTTGTTAATTTTTGCGTATAGCATGAGTAAGGATTGGGATTTCTTTTTTCTTTAACATATGGATATCCAAATGTTCCAGCAAAATCTGTGTAAAGACTTTTTTCCCCACCGTACCTTTGTTAAAATCAGTTTTCCACAAATGTACAGGTCAAAGTAGTAATTATGAAGGTAGGAATAGAAGTTGGCATAGAATCCCTCAAAAGCCAAGACAAGTTTGGCTCAAACATTCATGAAGTTCTCCTGTTGTCAAGCGAGGTCAATGCACTGGGGATAGGAAGAATTAAACCCTGGCAGTTGAAAACTAGATCAATGATGGGTGTACATTATAGGATACATGGGTTTCTATGAAAACACATTGTTGTGCACTTGCTCAGCCTCTTTGTTCAGGGAAGGCTTCCTGAAGGTGGGGATGTCTGAGCCGAGATAGTGAGCAAAGATGAGAGTGTAGAAGGAGGAGTGAGCAAAGGTGTGCAGGCATGCAGCAGCATCATGTGTGTGTGTGTGTCTGTGTGGAAGGGGTGCTATGAGTAGTTTATTGTTTCTAGAAGGTAGAGAGGGATGAGCAGAGAAGCACAATATAAGGTTTGACAAAGAGTCAATTCAGATCTTGTGTGCCATGCCAAGGAATTCCATTTATTTTGAGGATGGAAGCTTTTAAAGCAGGGCTTTACACTTCAAAGTGCACACTCTGGCAGCTATGAGAGGGTGTGGTTGAGGAGCGCCAGGTGGTGGTCGTGCCAGCCTGGAGGCGGGAAAACCAGATAAGAGTTAAGAGGTTCCAGTTAAGTCGTTGAGATGAAAGGACCAAAGTAGGGTGGTGGTGGTGTTAAGACTGGAAAGAAGTGGACTGGTTTGAGAAATTTTCAGGAAGTACAACCAGAAGCAATTGGAGACTGGTTATTGGGAGGTGAGGAACTGGGTGAAGGCACGATGCCTGGGTAGCTTGTGCTGCTATTAACTAAATGTAGGAATGTAACAGGAAGAACGTAGGAGGGAAGAGGTGGGTTTACTTTGGGTCTTCATAAGTTTGAGATGCTCTTCGGACACGTTCATGGAGATGTCATCAGGCTGTTGGATATAAGTAAAACATACCCATGGAGGCGGCTGTGAAATAGATCCATCAGGATGCTCCTGGGAGGACGGCAAGAGGAGGCCTCTGCAAAGACCTTGGATGCACCATTGTTTAAAGGGGAGGCAGAAGAACATACCTGGAGGGAACAGTTAGAGCAGGGGGAGAACCCTAGGAGAGTAGTTTCATGGAAGCCAAGGAGGTTGAGTAAATGAGATAACATATATGCTGTTCTTAGGACAGCACGTGGCAGGTTGTAAGTCGTATTGCCAGCTAGTGATCTAATTAGACACAGAATCAAAAGTTCACCAGTTTTGCAAAAATGAATGTTGATGTTGACTTGGCAGGTGCAGTTTGGGTGGAGTGGTGGGGACGGGAGGCACAGTGCGGTGGCATGGGGTGAAGTCAGCAAATGTTCAGTAGTCATTTGAGAAGCCTGGCTTGCATTGAAAGTGACAGAGAAGGGAGAGCCAGAGGGCACAGCTGGTCAGGGTGGTCAGGGGAGGGTCTGCATAGGAGGGGCGGGCCTTGACTGTTAGCACAGGGGAACCAGCTGGCCTGGGGAAAAGGCTGAAGAAAAAGAAGGAAGCCTGGTGAGGCAGAGTCCCAGGGGAGAGAAAGGCAGGATGTGGGGGGTCTTGAGCCCTCGTTACCTGAGCTTGCTGGGAAGGTGTGGGGCACAAAGTCAGCCAGCTCACTGAGAGTGGCCTCAGTTTAACCAGTGTGTGAGCTGAGAGCCAGGGGCTGAGAGCAGGGTGATGGTTGGGGGTGAAGGGTGGTGTTAGGGGTCGGAGCCCAGCAATGGTTACAGGTGAAAGGCAGTGTTAGGAGCTGAGAGCAGGGCAATAGTTAGAAGTGAAGGGCAGTGTTAGGGGTCAGAGCCCAGCAGTGGTTACAGGTGAAGGGCGTTGTTAGGGGCTGAGAGCAGGGTGATGGTTGGAGGTAAAGGGCTGTGTTAGGGATGAGAGCCCAGAGGTGGTTACAGGTGAAGGGCTGTGTTAGGGTAAATGGTTTGAGAGGAAGGGCAGTGTTAGGGGCTGAGACCTGGGAAATGTTTAGAGGTAAGGGGAGATGCTGGGGCTGAGAGCTGGGTGATGGTTGGAGGGGAAGGTCAGTGTTAGGGCTGAGAACTGGGTGATGGTTGGAAGAGAAGGGCAGTGTTAGGGGCTGAGAGCCAGGCGATGGTTAGAGGTGAGGGGAGGTGTTTAGGCTGAGAGCCGGGTGATGGTTGGGTGGGAAGGGCAGTGTCAGGGCTGAGAGCCAGGTGATGGTTAGAGGTGACTGGAGGTGTTAGGGCTGAGAGCAGGGCAATGGTTGGAGGGGAAGGGTGGTGTTAGGGCTAAGAGTTGGGTGATGGTTAGAGGTGAGGGGAAGTGTTAGGGCTGAGAGCCAGGTGATGGTTGGAGGGGAAAGGCGGTATCAGGGCTGAGAGCCAGGTGATGGTTAGAGGTGACTGGAAGTGTTAGGGCTGAGAGCAGGGCGATGGTTGGGTGGGAAGGGCAGTATTAGGGCTGAGAGCCAGGTGATGGCTAGAGGTGAGGGGAGGTGTTAGGGTTGAGAGCAGGGCAATGGTTGGAGGGGAAGGGCAGTGTCAGGGCTGAGAGCCGGGTGATGGTTGGAGGGGAAGGGCAGTGTCAGGGCTGAGAGCCAGGTGATGGTTAGAGGTGACTGGAGGTGTTAGGGCTGAGAGCCGGGTGATGGTTGGGTGGGAAGGGCAGTGTTAGGGCTGAGAGCCAGATGATGGCTAGAGGTGAGGGGAGGTGTTAGGGCTGAGAGCAGGGCAATGGTTGGAGGGGAAGGGCAGTGTTAGGGCTGAGAGCTGGGTGATGATTGGAGGGGAAGGGCAGTGTTAGGGCTGAGAACTGGGTGATGGTTGGAGGGGAAGGGCAGTGTTAGGGGCTGAGAGCCAGGTGATGGTTAGAGGTGAGGGGAGGTGTTAGGGCTGAGAGCAGGGCAATGGTTGGAGGGGAAGGGCAGTGTTAGGGCTGAGAGCTGGGTGATGGTTGGAGGGGAAGGGCAGTGTTAGGGCTGAGAACTGGGTGATGGTTGGAGGGGAAGGGCAGTGTTAGGGCTGAGAGCTGGGTGATGATTGGAGGGGAAGGGCAGTGTTAGGGCTGAGAACTGGGTGATGGTTGGAGGGGAGGGCAGTGTTAGGGCTGAGAACTGGGTGATGGTTGGAGGGGAAGGGCAGTGTTAGGGCTGAGAGCCAGGTGATGGTTAGAGGTGAGGGGAGGTGTTAGGGCTGAGAGCAGGGCAATGGTTGGAGGGGAAGGGCAGTGTTAGGGCTGAGAGCTGGGTGATGGTTGGAGGGGAAGGGCAGTGTTAGGGCTGAGAACTGGGTGATGGTTGGAGGGGAAGGGCAGTGTTAGGGCTGAGAGCTGGGTGATGATTGGAGGGGAAGGGCAGTGTTAGGGCTGAGAACTGGGTGATGGTTGGAGGGGAAGGGCAGTGTTAGGGGCTGAGAGCCAGGCGATGGTTAGAGGTGAGGGGAGGTGTTAGGGCTGAGAGCCGGGTGATGGTTGGAGGGGAAGGGCGGTGTTAGGGCTGAGAGCCGCGCGATGGTTTGAGGGTAAGGGCGGTGTTAGGAACTAAGAGCTGGGTGATGGTTAGAGGTAAAGGTCAGTTTTAGGGGCTATTTGTCTCCTCTCTGGAATTTATATATTGAAGCCCTAACCCCTAAGACATCAGAATGTGACTCTATTTGGTGTTGAGGTAAGAAAGTTAAAACGAGGTTGTTAGGTTTGGCCCTAATTCAGTTTGACTTCTGTCTACCTGAAGAGGAGCTCAGCACACAGACAGGCACAGAGGGAAGAAAGACCACGTGCAGGTGCAGGGAGAAGGTGCCATCCACACACCAAGGAGAGAGGTCTTGGAAGAAACCAGTCCTGCCCACACCTTGATCTTAGACGTCCAGCCTCCAGAATTGTGAGGAAAGGAATTTCTGTTCTTTAAGCCTTCCAGTCTGTGGGGCTTTGTATTGTCAGACCCAGCCGACGCTAAGGTTCTATGGTGTGGGAGGAGCTGACTGAGCAAGCTCCAAGGCTGGTAGTGGCCCAGCCTGGTGCCCCAGATGGGGACGAAGGTGTGAGTTGGTGGCAGGAGCGGCTGCACAGTGGTGTGATTTCCTCCAGCAAGAGGGATGACCAAGGACAAGGGGCTGAAGAGCGGGACACAGAGGACAGAGGTGCCAGATGAGTGATGGGGATGGGCTGTGGCTGGGCCTCCGAGCAAGCAGTCGGGGTCAGCTGGGGAGCAGAGCTAATGCGCTCCCCAAGGTGCAAACCATCACTTTTTCTTGTTAACACAGGACTCTATCCGGCTGAGCCAAACAGCCACAGGCAGTGTTATAGATACTGCCTATAAAGACTCTCCAGTAAAACCTCTTTATTTTACCCCTTAAAAGGGTAAGAGTTACTGAAGTGCGTGGAAATCTTCAGCAGCGAGGCTCTGGAAGAAGTGAGGGATTAAGGAGGCTACTTTTTCAACCTGAGGGGTCACTTCTGGGCTGCTGAGAATTTGTGGAGTGTGAGTCAGCCCCAGTCCAGTTTACCCAGGGAGCAGGAGGAACACAGTCAGCCCTGACGCTGACTGCACCATCGCCAGGCTCCACGTCTACTACTGGCTGTAGGGGATGAAAAGACAGGTGGCCTTGAATTTTTCATTCACTCAGCAACCATTCATGAAGGGCCTACTCTGCGTCCAGAATTGTGCAGCTACGGTGATGAATCAGGTGTGGTCCTCACCCTGAAGGAGCTGAAAAGATACACAAACCAGCATGATGAAAAAGTGGCTTGTGTCTAATGAAGTGTGCAGAGGAATTTCTGTGGGAGTTGAAAGGAAGGGGAAATTAATTTGGGATGGGGAGTTTGGGAAGATTCAAAGGAAAGAGGGATTACTCTGGGCTTTTTAAATACAGCTGTCTCGGTATCCACTGGGAATTGATTCCAGGACCTCCCTCTGATACTAAAATCGAGGACACTCAAGTCCCTTATGTAAAATGCGTAGTATTTGCATATGACTTATGCACATCCTCCCATAATACTTTAAATCATCTCTAGAGTACTTCTAATACCTAATACCATGTAAGTGTTATGCAAATAGTTGCTATACTGTATTTTTACTGGTATTATTTTTATTATTGTATTGTTGTTTCTTACTGTTTTTTTCTGAATATTTTCAATCCATGGTTGTTTGACGCAGAACCCACAGATGTGGAGGGTGGATTACACAAGCAGTTGAGGGAACTCACAGGTACAGCCAGAAGGACAAATACCCCTCCAAGGCAGTGTGCAAGCAATAGCCTGCTGGAATGGTAGGAGTTTCCCGGGAAATTCGAGGAGAAAGAGAGCACTGTGGCTAGGGGGTCAGAGAGGGCTTCCTAGAAGAGGTGTCTGAGGGAGAGAAGAGCCCTGGTAGGGAAAGGGAGAACAAAGGACAAGGACAGCATTGGCAAAAGCATGGAGGAGAGTTAATGGGCCAGTCCAGGACTGTACATGGAGGCTCTGACACCTTGTTTGGGGATAGAGAGGATGCTGTGACCACAGAGGTATGTGGAAGCCAAGATAGGACAGGAGGGGCCTGAGGCCATGCCAGAGACTTGACTGGGACAGCTCTTCAGAGAGTGGGGAGATTCTGAGGAGCTTGAGCGGGTCAGTGGCTGTATGCCCTCTCGGGGTCGCCACGGCCACACTGATTAGGGGTGAGCTGGAAGGGGCTGCAGCGGGAGGAGTCCCCTCCAGTGTTGACACAAGCATGTGACAAGAACATGGAGAGGAGTTTTAGGGGTGGAGAAGGGCACAATCAAGGGGTTCCCCTTTTCTTGGCATGAGCCTTACAACTCAGAACTTGGCAGAGGATGAAGTGCTCCTAGGGAGAAAGACTCGATGGAAATGCAAGGGATCCCAGCTTCCTGGGCATGTTGGAGGCATCTGAAGTCCACCTGGGTTGGAAGAGTCATTGTGCACTGAGGCCTCATGGATGGAAAGAGGGGGAAGCCCCAGGTCTCTGAACGCGTCTCCCCATTTCAGCTCTGCCCTTGCTGTGGCCCCAGACCTCTCAGCCTCACTGTGGTGTGGGGCTTCTCTGCAGGGCAGTCCCCAGGGCTGGAGGATGTGCCGGATCATAGTGTTCCTCATTAGGCAGCAGCTGGGACTTGGAGCATCCCAGCCCAACCAGGCAGCCAGGCCTAGGGGACGCAGTGCAAGCCATGAGCATTCGCTGCACATTAAGTCTTGAGCAAGCTGCTCTCCTTCGTCCATCTGGTCCCCGCTCCTGGGACTACTGAAGAAGCGTGCTGTTTGGTAACTGCCTGTTGAGGACATGCTTCTCTGGTGTCCCAAGAGAGCCTGAGCCTCCACCTTGTCTTTCATGTCCGCAGCTCTAGAGTCTGAGTACCTGGTGTCATCCTAATTATTACGATCCTCATATTTCCTGCCAGCCAACCGCTGGTTGGGGCCGTTTCCAGCCAGACCTGAATCACTGTCGAAAACCTAATGAAAAATGGTCCCTGAATGGCACGCGGGTTGGGAGGTAGAGTGGACAGGATTTTAGATCTTAGTGAGTTGGCAATGACCTGCATAATGACTTGGAGCACAGAGTTCTGCATTAGATGCTGTGGGCAGGGAAAGAGGAATGGGGTGAAGAGAAGACCTCATCCTCCCCTTACTATAAGGTTCCCACGTTCCCTATTTCCCACCTGCTTATTATTCCTCTATCTTAAGGTGTGTGCAGTGATGCTCTGTGAGCCGACTATATGCTGTTACATGGCAGACTGGTGTCCGGGCCACCATAGCAAAACACCACAGACTGGGTGGCTTACACAGCAGAAATGTTTCTCAGTGTTCTGGGGGCTGGGAGTCCAAGATCGCGGTGTCAGGCAATTCGCTTCCTGATGAGGACCCTCTCCCTGGTTTGCAGATAGCAATCTTGTTCTGTCCTCACGTGGCAGAGAGAAAAAGAGACTGAGCTCTGGTGTCTCTCTCCTTTTTTTTTTTTTTGGAGATGGAGTCTTGCCCTGTTGTCACCCAGGCTGGAGTGCAGTGGCACAATCTCAGCTCACTGAAACCTCTGCCTCCTGGTTTTCCTGCCTCAGTCTCCTGAGTAGCTGGGATTACAGGTGCCCAACACCACACCTGGCTATTTTTTGTGTTTTTGGTAGAGATGGGGTTTCACCACGTTGGCCAGGATGGTCTCGAACGCCTGACCTCAGGTGATCCACCCACCTCAGACTCCAAAGTGCTGGAATTACAGGTAGGAGCTGCTGTGCCAGGCTTTTTTTTTTTTTTTTTTTTTTTTTTGAGACAGAGTCTCACTCTGTTGCCCAGGTTGGAGTGCGGTGGCATGATCCTGTCGGCTCACTGCAACCTCCGCCTCCTGGATTCAAGTGGTTCTCGTGCCTCACCCTCCCCAGTAGCAGGGATTACAGGCACACACCACCATGCCTGGATACTTTTTTTTGTATTTTTAGTAGAGACAGGATTTCACCATGTTGGCCAGGCTGGTGTTGAACTCCTGACATAAGTGATCCGCCTGCCTCGGCCTCCCAAAGTTCTGGTACAGGCATGAGGCACTGGTGTCTCTTCTTATAAGGACACTGATCCTATCAGATCAGGGTCCCATCCTGATGACCTTATTTAACCTTAGTTTTGTCCTACAGACCCTATTTTTTAAGGCAGTAATATTGGGGGTTAGAACTTCAATATATGAATTTGGGGGGACCTGCTGAAGTCCATAGCACACTCTTGAGTGTTTACTTTGCCAAAACGAAGTGGGAATAGATGGAACTGCTAGGCTTCAGCGCAGACCCTTTGGTGTGTGCTGCCTCCTGTGGTGCAGGTGTAATTGTGGCCTTTGTACACTGATGAGGCAGAGGCAGGCCCAGCATGACTCTGAACCATGAACAACTACATCAAAACATTCCCAGTTCCCAGACCCGCAGCGGACATGCTCATTTTCCGAGAGATTATTTTACTACTTAATTTATCTTATTACAAGTGATTGTTCAATAGTTAGTAGGTTGTAGATGGAAACGTTGTAACAGTGAGCTCACTTGGCCCAAAGGGAAGGATAGCTGCCTCCACAGTTTAAACACCATGTCGCTGGGGTGGAGGGAGGACAGGGAGAAGGGAGGAGGGGAAGTTCCCTGAGAGAGTTTTCAGAGGTCCGGGGCAAGCCTGTTGCTATTGGTGTTGAGGGTTCCTTTACAGTCTGTAAAAGGAGGCTTCCTTTACAGTCCCTAGAAGGCTCATGCACGCTCCCTAGCGCACCCCCTGCTTAGCAGCAAATCCTTAAGTTTTTTTTTATAAGAAGGAAGACAAGCTGTGGTCAGGGTGCAGGGTCTGGAGTCAGACTGACCTGGGCTCATCTCCCTCCTCTGTCATGCTTCAAACCTGTGAGAACGGGCAGATCATGACCTCTCTGACCTCTAATTCCTCGTGTCCAAGTGAAGATAAAACATCCACCTCACGGAATTGTTACAGAGATTAAGTGAGATAGTGTCCACTAAGTGGTTATGCTGACATTGTAGCTTAATGTAAAGCTCGTGTGTCATGGATCCAATGTCTGTCCAACTCATGCTGGATGGCACTGCCAGTTCCTGACACTTTAGATGTCTCTTTTCCTTGTTCTACAGCTTGGCTGATTTTTTCCTATTTTATGTATAGATATGTTTTGAGGCAGAGTTTTGCTCTTGCTGCCTAGGCTGGAGTGCAGTGGCACAATCTCGGCTTACTGCAACCTCCAGCTCCCAGGTTCAAGAGAGTCTCCTGCCTCAGCCTCCCGAGTAGCTGGGATTACAGACACCCGCTACCATGCCTGCCTTTTTTTTTTTTTTTTTTTTTTTTGCATTTTTAGTAGAGACGGGGTTTCCTCCATGTTGGTCAGGCTGGTCTCGAACTCCCAACCTTATTCGTCTGCCTCAGTCTCCCAAAGTGCTGGGATTACAGGTGTGAGCCACCATGCCCAGCCCCTATATATTTTTAATAGCAAAACATTTTTTTCCCACATAAACTCTTATGTGGAACCCCACCCCCTAAAACGGATGCAGGTGGAATTGTGATGGTTGGAGCTGGTATGGGGCTGGAGATCCCAGGCAGCCTCCCCTCCACTTCTTGGAGGAACTCAGGGGCCTTCCAGGGAGCACCATTTGAGAAGCATTCCTCTAGGCTGCCCTACTTCCTTTCTAGTTCCAAGGTTGTCATTCTTTTATGCCACAGTGTGACTGTCTCGGTTTCTACTCTCTCAGTAGCCACCTCAATCTAGTCATGCTTCCCTGAGATGGGGGTGTGGGGGTGATTTAAATGTTCCCAGGCTCTTCAGTCACATTTATGGTGCTGTGGTCACTTCTGCAGGTGACTGATCACCCAGGTGTTCGTGGACTTTGCTAGTTAATTCCCAGAAGTCCACTTGATTGCCTCGGACTTGGGTGTACCTCTGTAGCCCCATACATGGCCAACATGAGTAAATGACATTTAACTTTTATTATTCAATGAAGTTATGCATGTAAATAAATCCACAAATCAAGGAAAAAATGTTTTGCAATATTCTGTGTCCTGATTTTGGGTTTGTGGGATGGATTATAGTGAGTATGGAGCAATGCACAGAAAGGACATCATAGAACCTGGATCTCTGTGTCCACCAGACATTCAAGGGCCACATGTCAGTGAAATTTATTTGGCTTGATTCTCTGTGTTGCTTTTCTGAGTTCTCAACCTCTGAAAGATAAGGTTGATATTTCTGTTATTTCTATTAATATAATGGCTTTATTGAGATATAACTTGCATACCACATAATTCCTTAAAGTGTATAATTCAGTGGTTTTTTCATATATTCACAGAGTAGTGCAGCCATTATCACAATTTTAGGAACATTTCATCACCCCCAAAAAGAACACCACATGCATTAGCAGACACTCCCCATTTCTCCTAACCCTAGGCAACCACAAATCTTTCTGCCTCTGTGGATTCAGCTGTTCTGGACATTTCATATTCATGGAACTGTTCAATATGTATTTTGTGTGTATGTGTGGCTTTTTTTTACTTAGCCTAATGGTTTGTTTGTTTTTTGAGATGGAGTCTCGCTCTGTCACCCAGGCTGGAGTGAGGTGACACTATGTCAGCTCACTGCAACCTCCACTTCCTGGGTTCAAGTGATTCTCCTGCCTCAGCCTCCCGAGTAGCTGGGATTACAGGTGCACGCCACCACACCTGGCTAATTTTTGTATTTTTAGTAGAGACAGAGTTTCACCATATTGGCCAGGCTGGTCTCGAACTCCTGACCTCAAGTAATCTGCCCACCTCAGCCTTCCAAAGTGTTGGGATTACAGGCATGAGCCACTGTGTCCAGCCACACTTAGCATAGTGTTTTTAAGGTTCATTCATATTGTAGCATGTATCAGTACCTGCTATTTTTTTCGTTGAATAATACTCCATTGTATGGGTAAACCACATTTTATTTATCCACGAATATGTGGACATTTGGGTTTCTTTTTGGCAATTATGAATAATGCTGCTTGTATTTGTGTACAAGTTTTTGTGTGATCTTCATTTTTGTAACACCTCCATCAAGAGAATTAAGAATCTCTGTAGCTAGATTTATTGAGTGCCTACTGCATGCAAGATACTGTGTTGAGCCCATGCCATATCCTGTCATCTTCACAATAGCCCCAGGCTCTGTCCACTTCCTTAAAAGTCAGGCAACTGAGGTCCCAGAGCTGTGGAGGGCTGGAGCTTGGATTGGAAGCCAGTTGTCTGTGATATCATAACATTTATCCTTAACGCTGCTCCCAGAAGTTGGACAACTGTTGGTATTACACCACTGCAGTCATCCACACTGAGTAAGTCACACTGATTAAATCTGTGTGCTGTGCCACTTCCATACATTATCTTAGTGAATCCTCACACCAACCCTGTGAGGTTGTCCTACTCTTTCTAATGTTCAGTGAGGAAAGAGGTCCAGAGAAACTAAGTAGCTCACGTTGGCAGCATGGCCCATCGGTGTCAGAGCCTGGGGAGCCAGCATTCAGCAGTGTCTGGCAGCTGCTCCTTGAGACCACAGCCCTCCCTCACAGACCTGGCATCCTTTAACCCTCTCTCACCTCAGGGAGAATTTCTCCTATGTTCAGAATACTATTTCAAAGGACAGCCACTACCCGCCTCGCTTTGCACAATGCCTGCTTACCTGTGTACATGGAGACAGGTATCCAAGTATCAGGATGCCTGGACCTGGGGACCTCGTGCAGACAGGACCCCTAGTGGCCTGCTCTGATATTACAGGGTTCCTGAGGCATGCATCCGCGTTAGAATCCACTGCTACACCTGGCTGCAAACCGAGACCCTTCAGCTTGGACACAATTTGCTCTGGGGGACAGTTCTGAGCATGGCAGGATGGAGAGGGACTTGGGGCGCTGCCTGGAAGAGGAAGGTGGCAGCAGGGGGAGGCTGGAGAAGGAGGAGGGTAACAGTAACGGTGGAGTACCAATTGTCTCCATGTGGTTGCCTGCCCACAGCTGCTATCTTGGACGACCCCATGGAGTGCAGCAGAGGGGAGCGGCTCTCCATCACCCTGGCCAAGAACCGCATCAACCGCGCTCCTGAGAGGCTGGGCAAGGCCAAGGTCGAAGTGGATATCTTTGAGCTTCTCAGAGACAGCGAGTACGAGACTGCAGAAACCAGTACGTAGACTGGGCAGGGCTGCCTCTTCCGTTGCTGGCAGGGAATGGATGAGCGGTGGTGCAAGCCGCACCCATCAGTCACCAGGCCTCTGAGATACCTGATATCGATATTTCCAGCGGAAGGAGAGGAACTTGAACCAGGAGGTCCTGTGAAGCTCTCAGCCTGGATGAGATTCCCAGGTTTTGTTGCGAATCACGGGTAGAGTAGAATTAAGACAGGATACCCATTCATTCATTCATTCATTGCTTCATATATTGATTGATTCATCTTCTGGACATTTTGTCCACACAACCCTGAATGAAATCTCATGTGTGATAAGAGAGACGGCCAGCCTGAGGGTATCTTAGCCACTACGCATCTGACTGCTTACCTTGCTTTCTTATGCTAAGGGCGGTGTTGTGGGAGAAACTGGAACTTGGGATGGAATTTGACCACTCACTCTCTGGGTAACCTCAGATAAGTCAGTAAGTCACTTATCCTATCCTATCCAAACAGTTTCTTCATCTTTAAAATAGGAATACTAGGCTCTAATTTGCAAGTCTTGTAGGTTGTTGTGAGGTAATTGCAAGTCTTGTGAGGTTTGTTTTTTTTTTTTTTGAGACAGAGTCTTACTCTGTTGCCCAGGCTGGAGTGCAGTGGTGTGATCTCAGCTCACTGGGGCTGCCTCCCGTGTTCAAGTGATTCTCATGCCTCAGCCTCCCTAGTAGCTGGGATTACAGGGGTGTGCCACCATGCCCAGATAATTTTTGTGTTTTTAGGAGAGATGGGGTTTCGGCATGTTGGCCAGGTTTGTCTTGAACTCCCGACCCCAAGTGATCCCGTTACCTCAGCCTCCCAAAGTGCTGAGATGACAGGCGTGAGCCACTGTGCCCAGCCTATTGTGAGATTTAAATTATTTTAAATATAGGAAAATCTGTGAATTGCGGTGTTTTACAGGTGTACGTAGTAGGTCGCTCAAGTCACACATACGGAGCCCCTACTATGTGCTGGGCACTGCTTGTAATTCTCACCTAAGAGTTAAGTGTTATCCCCTCCACTTTAGAAAAGAAACTGAGGTTCAAAACCATTAAATCATTTGCCAGACCACAGAGCTAGTCAATGGCTGAGCTGGTCCTGGACCCTGTGTGCCCAGCGCACAGTCCACGACACCTCCCTGCAATCCCCCGGCCTGCTGTTCGTATTACCTTGACAACTTTACAAGACTAAGCCCAAGTTAGTGGGCTAGTGGCTTGTGGCTAAGCTAGAAACGGAATAGCTCCAGTTCAGAGGGCAGGAGAAGAGCCCCTCAAATCAGAGATAATAGTATCTATTCCCTAAAA
The DNA here is from genome assembly GCF_009764315.1 of Trachypithecus francoisi. NCBI lineage: Eukaryota > Metazoa > Chordata > Mammalia > Primates > Cercopithecidae > Trachypithecus > Trachypithecus francoisi. The sequence goes on from NW_022681473.1 coordinate 109,161,227, forward strand.
CTTGAAGAGTCCCCATCTCCTCCCTTTTCTAACTTGTTTCAACCTTTGACCACCCTCAGTGGCAAAAATAAGTAAACAAACCAAAAGAACAACTTGCTCGAATACATCTGTTCTTCCATCTGGGGATCCAACAAAGCTCCAGCCTGGGCTGTTAGGGTTGCAGGAAAATCAGTACATCCACACAGGCCCAAGCATCACATGTGGGGTATTGTGAGATCCAGAAAAGGTAAGAAGTGAGGCAGGCAGTGGCTCTGGAGACTCCCTAGCCTTTCTCCCTCCCACAGCTTCCTTCATGCTCCTGTGCTGTTAGATCCAGGCTCTTCCCTCTCTCTTAGTTTGGGTTCCCTGGTTTATTCATCATGTACTTGTCCATAATGACTACCCAGACCTGATGTACCCTCTGTGTATTCATTCGGAAACTTTTATTGAGCATTGACTCTATCTCAGGCATAATTCAGGATATCAGGCATTGGGAACAAAGCAGGAAATAAGACCGATGTGCTCCTGCCCTCAGGTGGCTTTCAGTTTCTCTTTAGGGTGCACATCGGTGGCAGCTTCCCCCAGTGCCTCTTAGTGTGCATCCCCAAGGTCTGGCTCGGATTGGACCAGCTCAACTTGCAGTGTGGCCAGTCTCACAGGTTGCAGGTGTTGGCCAGGCTGCCTAATAACTACCTTTGGAGAGAATGTCTACTCCTGGTCCCTCCTGGTCCTATGACTGAGGGAGGGCCATACCATATAGAACAGGGCCGTTGAGGCCAACAGGATCTATAGGCACAGATTCCTTCCCAAGAAGGCATGGAGGAACAAGGGCCAGAATAGTCGCTTATTTATTCATTTAGTCAATAAGTGTTTAGTGAGTGCCTATTATATTTTATTCTAGGCCATGAGGATTCAGCAGGGAACAGACAAGAATCCTAGTTGTCATGGAGGTTAATTTCCAGTATAATGGAAGGGAGATTCAGATTTCCCAGTATCTTGCAAATGAAATCAGAAATGCCAGCAACAACTCCTTGTGAACCCCCAGTCCAGTCCACAGTGTTTCCTTGTCCAGGGGGCTGGGTCTCAGACAAGGGTCCAGATTTCTAAATAGTTCAGTAGTCCATACTTTGAAAAGCCAGCCCCTCTTTTCTTCGGTTCTTTGGGGTTTCTCTGGGAGAAATGAGGGAGCCAAGATTTGCCCATGATGGATGGCATCATTAGTAGATGTAAATTTCCTCTTTAGTGACCCATGCAGCCTGACTTAGTAAAGTCAATATATCTAAAATATTGAGCCAGATCAATCAGGGAAATAAAGGAAACGGGTATCTTTATTCCACCTTATAGAACTTTGGGCATCTTTTTAATGGGCTTCTTTTTAGGCACCAGGTATTTTCTTAGCAAGTGGCCCTCAGTTCAGTTTTTACATCTCAGTGTGTTTGAGGCATTCGTTAGGAAAGGGAACTTCTGGAACTTCCCACTCCAAAGGCTTTTCACCTGAAGCCAGAGTGCTCTTCCACAGTGGGTTTTAAACACTACCCAGGTAAGGTTCATTGAAACGTTCCAGCCCAGTTCTTTCCCTCCCAAAGTAAGGGGGCAGGTGGATTGCGGCTTAAGCACCTACCACCTGTTGGCTATTGCAGGGTGGGGCAGCGATTGTGTTTGGGGAAGGAAGGGAGGAGGGAGACAGGATCTCTGGGTAGAGGAAAGCCCACAGCGCTGTGATCCTTACTTTGGCGAGGCTGTGTGGTATACAAATTCAGAACATGGATTTTAGAACCAGACTGACAAGCATTAAATCCTGGGTCTCCCATGTATTAGCTTTGTGACGTAGACAGGCTGTTAAACCATTTTGTGCCTCTGTTTTCTCGTTCATAAATGGGAGCGATGGTAGCATCGCCTCATAGGGTCACGGGGCGCACTCCCCGCAACGGTGTAGGTGAAATGCTCGGCACTGCACATAGCAGGCCTTCAGGAAGTGGCAGCTGTGGCTTTTGTTATTGGCTTTATTCTCTCACCCCACATTTGAACAGGCTTCCTCCTAACTTATTGCCAGCCTCTCCCTCTCTCTTCTGTTTCAAAGTTCAGCCCTACTTATGTGGCAGCACTGTCTCCAGGGCTGTTCTCGAGTGGCCTGCCTAATGTCAGCATCCATCGTAATTGGATATTCCCCTTCCCTTTCTAGTTTTCTGGGCTTGATGCATCTGATAGCTCTGAAACTTTGAAAGATGTGGTGAGCCTCCTCAAGCCAGCTGCTGCCCAATGCCAAAGGCCGTGGTTTGCCCTGGGTTAGTGGCCGAGGGCTAATTCGCATTGTTAATTTTAAAAAATGCCAGTGGCTCTGGGGCCCTGGACAATTGCCCTAACCCTACACCTGTCACCCTGTGGCCAGGAACTCTGCTTCAGGGGGATGAAAGAGACCCTAGTGATGATGTCTTTGATTGTGGAAAGCAGAGGCTCTGATTGAAGTTGGGGCTGTAGCACTCCAACAGGGCACAGTTGTGCCTTACTTTGAGTAATGGGGATTTCAGAAAGCTCTGTCCACATCACACTTAATGAATCCTATTCAGGGTGGGAGAGTCAGTTGAGGGAAGCAATGGTTATTTCAAGAATCAAAGATTATGGAGTGTAAAGAAGCTAACGATGCTGGAAGCCAGAGGTCAGCCCCCTCGTCTGATGGTTGAAAGCGAGGCTCTGAGATGGAAAGTATCACACGGGGCATTAATTAATAGCCAGCCTGGAAACTGGAAAGATATGAGGAGGAAATCACCCCCTGTTCTCTTGGGTTCAAATAGACAGATTTTCATATAATGGGTTTATTTAAAGTGAGGGTCACTTGTAAAGCTTTCTCCAGCCTGCATCTGACATCCCCTGCCTCTGCCCTTCCACCATTATTGCCCCAGGATCTTCATGTTTGACTTTCTAACTCCTTCTACACAGCCCACAGATCTAAAATAACAGGGATGGACAAGACCTGTTAGGTCAGCTCCTGTGCCACCTGGCCCTTCCTTCTTTTCCGTCCGTGTCTTATCTGAGCCTCAGCCTTTCTTCTGCAGGGAGCTACCACAAGCGTCGCCCTCCTCCGTTCCTATAGATCAACGTTTCTCCTGCAGCTCATGTATTAGAGCTGAACTAAGCGCCACCCTTTACCATTCAAACAACCCGAGGCTCCGTCCCTGTTGCTGCCGGAACCAGTTTGAGGTTTAATTTCCTGCAGACCCAGAAGCAGGGGCTTCCCTGTCAACCCCTCACCTGTGCCTCAGTTTGTCTCTGTGAGGCCAAGCATGCTACTAGCTGTCCACAGTTTCCCCTTGAAACTAGAGGCACCCTGGTTATCCGGGCCACTCGTGGCTCCAGTGCCCGGAGGGAGCATGGTGCATAGTGTTCCGGCTCCACATGGCTGCACCTCCTGCACAGGCTTCTGAACTTCTCTCAGGCTCCACGAGCGTGACCTCTGGTGATTCAGAGCTGCCTCTAAGAAGTGAGGGCTAGCATCCCTCTTTCAGTTCAACAGAATCAATTGAAGTTGGCTTAAGGAAAAAAAAGTAAGAAGCCAGAAGAGAAAGGCATGCAAATAAGTGATGAGTCATTCAGCATACATTCCTTACTCCCCTTTTCTCAGAGCTACGCATATCCTAGGCATGATGTGGGCTCAGTCATGCATTGAATTGCTGTACTTAGAAATCATCTGGTCCAACCCCTTCATTTTACAGATGGGGAAACCGAGGTTCAAGATCTTCTCCAGGAAGAAGTTCAGATGCAGACATCTGCAAAATGACACCATCTTAGGTGGCTCTCCAGAGAAGGTGCCAATGAGTGGCTCAGACAGGGGAGCAGGAGGTCAGAACTAGGAGGTAGGCAGAGCAGGCTATGGGGTCAGATGAGGCCCCTGGCCAGATCTTAGAATGTTGATCGATGAAGAGAGAGAAGAAGGCATTAGGTAGATGGCATAATAGCATGAGCAAAAGCTTAAGGCAGGAAAAAAAAGGGATACATTGGGATGCGGTGACAGACAGTATGGCTGAAACAGCGTGTACGTGGGGACAGAGGAGAGAGCCTGGCTTCAGTGTAGAGGAAGTTGTGGAGTTAGATGCACCAGGATTCTAATCCTGGCTCTACCAGCATCCTGAGCTTCTCTCCTATGCCCAACAGTCCTCTTCTGTAAAGTGGAAATAAGAAGAGTTCTCACTTCATGAGGCTGTTGTGAAGATTAAATGAGATGGTGCTTAGAAGACTTAGAGCAGTGCCTGGCATAGTGTGTACTCTCCATAAATGTTACCTAGTAGTAGTGGAATTAGTATAGTGACTCCTCCCTCTCAGGGTTGTTGTAGGAATTCAGGTGGCATGTGTGCCTGGCACTTGGAAAGGCCCAGTAAATGGTATTGCTGCCTACACAGTGTCTTGGGACCAGGTGAAGGCTTTGCGTGATATACGCTGTTGGTGAGGAGAAGTGATGGCTGTCTCGAGTTCTTGGACACCAGGGGGCCCGTCATGGGGCGTGGCACTCCCTCCCTCACACATTTCTTCCTCGGCTCCAGGGCTAGCAAGGCTAATCCATTGAGTCCGCTCTCTACTCCCAGAGAGTTCAGAATGGAATGCGTTCCTGACAGCTTTAGCACAAGAGAGGAGATGGTTCTTCGGACGTGATTGAGGCAATTGTTTGCCTTGCCCTGGGACGCCAGGGCTTTACATGTACTCTGTGCAGTATGAACAGGCTCAGAGGGAAACTGCAGTCTCTGCTCCACTCAGGCTGCAGCACTGGGAAGCGCTTCCACATGAAGGACTCTGAGTTCTCCCAGCCCTCTCCAGTGCACAGCTCTGTGAGCCCTGTGGGGCCAGGGTTGTTTACCACCTGGGCAGCTCCTTACTGTCAGGCAGGAGGATCTGGCCCCTGGGTCCATCCAGGAAGCTGCTCCTTCCCTAGAGGGGGGGCTACAGTCAGTGGCACTTACCATTAACCCCTCTGAACCGTCTGCAACACAGCGACACCCTCCCCTCCCTGAACTGCTCTCTGTCCAGAGGGGGGACCCTGTGAAGACACAGAAAAGGAGGAAGTTCCACAACACCCCTCATGCCACCATCCCCATCCAGCCTGGGCTTCTAAGGAGGCTCCAATCCATGCCAGTGCTAGCATTTTGAGAAGAAGAAGTCCCTCCATGGGGCCACCATACCCCATTGTGGCCTTTTGTTCCAGCAGCTGAGCCTTCCAACTCCTCTGCTGCCTGAGAGGAAGAGGTAAATGCATCTCCCTCCCTTCCTGAGCCTCCTGCAAACTGCTCACACGGCCGAAGCTTGCAGAATCAGCGTACAGGGGTTCCAGAGCTGAGGCCCTTTATAAATGATTTCCATTTCTACTGAGCAGGGCACCCTTCATAGGGAACGAAAGGCCAATTCCCAGATCCCAGGAAATCTCCGGGCCGTAGCCACTGGTAAGACCATAATTCAGTTCCCCTGGACTCATTTGGGATCACTTCAGTTCAGTTGAGCAAACATCTATTGAACAATTTCTTTTTGCCAGGGCTGAATAGACATTTCGCTTGTTCTCAAGGCCGTTTATGATCCACCGAGGGAGATGGACACATTGACAAATGTGTAGGAGGAGCTCAGAATGGCAGGCACAGGCCCACAAACCCTTGAGGCCTGAGGTGTGTAGAATCCAGATTGAGACATTGGGAAGGTTGAGGGGCTGGGCGTGGTGGCTCATGCCTGTAAATCCCATCACTTTGGGAAGCTGAAGTGGGAGGATTGCTTGAGGCCAGGAGTTTAAGACCAGCCTGGGCAATGTAGTGGGACCCCATCTCTACAAAAAATAAAAAATTAGCCAAGAATGGTGGCTTGCACCTGTAGTCCCAGCTACTCGGGAGGCTGAGGCAGGAGGATTGCTTGAGCCCAGGGGTTCAAGGCTGCAGTGAGCTGTGATTGCTCCACTGCACTCCAGCCTGGGTGACAAAGTGAGACACTGTCTCAAAAAAACAAACAAACACACAAAAACAAAAGAACGGTTGTGTGGTGCATGTACCATATGTAAAGTTGAATCTCCAGTAATCCCATACTCAAACACATGCATGCTTACATTCAAATACTCACACATTGTAAATAGCTTTACATCTGTCTGTTGAGATCAGATTTTGCCAACAACTGAGTTTGATGAAAAACATCAAGTTTCAGAGCCTTTTGGACTTTGGAATTGGGAATAAGAAATTGTGGCCTTCTCTAAGAATTTATTTTCAGGAGGAACTTTCCTCTGTTGGGATCCAGCGTCACCAGGGTGCTTGGGACAGAAGCTGGCCAGGAATTCAGAGAGTAAGGAAGCTGCACTGTCTCCTAAAGGCAGCTGACTCAGAGCCACAGTGTGCTGTCAATATAGGGAGGGAGAGATGCCTTCTGGCCCAGGAGCAAGATCTGAGCTGGATGCTGAAGTGTAAGTAGGAGTTTGCTAGGCAGAAGGGCAAGAGAAGGCCTAGACCATGGTAGTCTGGAGATGCTAATGAATCCTTTCTCAGATAAATGTTTTTAAATGAATAAAAACATTTTTATTAATAAAAAAGGACAGAAAATAAACAACAAAAATCCAATAAAATGGATAGGATGACTGTGGAAACCAGCTATATGGAAATGCAGTTATATTTTAATAGTGGTATACTAATATATGTGCTTCTTCATTAATGTATTAAATAGCCAAGCCCAGCATCGAGTCTAACTACTACCATAATTTTGTAGTAATAATGAATATAACTGATATTTCAAGATATCCTTAGTCCTGAAGTGTGATATGAAAACTTTGGTGATTTCTGTGGGAAACAAAGTCACACAGGTGCTATTAATATACTGTGGTTTATTGCCTACGTTCAAAATGGAAAGAAATGCTACATTTCACTTAGGGGTTAGAGAAAAGAATGATGTAATTCCCCCCACAAGTGTTCACAGACCCCTGACTTCTACCCACAGACCCCAGGCTACAGGTTAAGAACCCCTGGTCTAGAGATAACCATTCGGGAACAGGATCAGGCAGGAAAATATGTACAGAGTATATTCTAGGTGAGCTGCCATATAGCGGGAGATGGCACGGTGGGAGAAGAGGCTGCAAAGATAGGCCTTAAGGAGACCAGAGTCACTCGAATTTTACTTGCTCATCAGAAGAATGCTTTTATTATAGCATTGTATTTTTTATAATATGTTATAAAAAGGAATACATGCTCATTCTAGAAAGTAGTGAAATGAGCCGGGCGCGGTGGCTCAAGCCTGTAATCCCAGCACTTTGGGAGGCCGAGATGGGTGGATCACGAGGTCAGGAGATCGAGACCATCCTGGTCTACACGGTGAAACCCCGTCTCTACTAAAAAATACAAAAAACTAGCCGGGTGACGAGGCGGGCGCCTGTAGTCCCAGCTACTCGGGAGGCTGAGGCAGGAGAATGGCGTAAACCCGGGAGGCGGAGCTTGCAGTGAGCCAGGATCGCGCCACTGCACTCCAGCCTGGGCGACAGAGCTAGACTCCGTCTCCAAAAAAAAAAAAAAAAAAGAAAAAAAAAAAGAAAGTAGTGAAATGAAAAAAGGGAAGAAAAGAACTCAGTGTTCCAATGGCCAAGGCAATCTACAAACATCCCAGTTAATTGCCACTTGCTGGGGATGGCTGTGTGGTGCAGTGGTGAAGGGGCTGGTCTTTGGGGAACTGGGTGGAGCTGTTGAATCTCGACTCTGCTCTTTTATTTCTCTGTCTTGTTTTTGTACTTGTAGAATGAGAATGACAGTAATAGTACCTATTTCATCAGGTCGTTTTGGGAATTAAATAAGTCAGTTCCCATAAGAGTGCTTCGAATGGGCCATAATTAACACTCAGTAAATGTTGTCTTTAATAACATCTTCTCATAATCATTCCTCAATGTGTAAGTATTCTCTGTATTTGCTTAGTTGTAGCCTTCGTATAGATATACATATAATTTTATATCCTGCTTCTGTCTCTTAGTATTATTACATAAATATTTTTAATACTATTATAAACTGTTCATAAGTATTTTAAATGCCTAAATAATATTCCATTTGGGCATACCACCCACATGTTATGTAGCTGTTCCCTTATGATTATACATTTAGTTTATTTCCTGTTTTCCATGGAAGGTGTTGAGTGGGCCTCAGTGTGGTTCAGACACTGTTTATTGGCCACAGAACTCTGAGTCAGGTCTTGTTCTAAGTTTGGAGGACACAGGCATAAATAGGACAGGTTCTCTGTCTTGGGGGAGCACTCCCATCTATGTTTTAGGACTATAATTTGCCCCACCGTTCAAAGAATGGATTGGAAATGAAGAATCCTAGAGACAGAGAGATCCCTTAGAAGGGCAGGTTTTAAAGAGGGGTTGACCTGGAACCATGGCAGTAGACGTAGGAAGGAAGGGCTGGCAGTGAGTGAGCAGGTCAGATGGTCGGAACCTGATCCCTGGCTGGTAAAGCAGGTGAACAGCTTTAGTGAGGGAAGGCAAGAAAGAGGCCAGGATGACTGTGGCTTTGAGCTTGAGGAGCTAAGAGGAGTAAAGTAGAGTGGATAAGAGCACTGGCTTTGGTGCTAGGTCGATCCCCAAGTTCAAGCCCAGTCTGACCTCATATTACCTGTGTGATCTTAAACAAGTTACTTAAACTTTGTAGGCCTCAGTTTCCCCAGCTGTAAAGTGGAGATAAAAATGAATTTTCCTCATAGAAGTATGGAGATCCAATCAGACTGTGAAAAATATATAACAAATCTGATATGGTGGGGATAAGAAGAAAAGGGTCATGTAGCGTGTCAGGTACCATTCTAAGTGTTAAGTATTAATTCACTTTAATTCTCACAGCAACCTTATGAGAGAGGTGCTGTTAGTATCGTGTAGGTGAGAAAACAGGCCCAGAGGTTTGGTAATGTTGCTCAGGGTCTCAGAGCTAGTAAGTGACAGAGACTGAAACCCAGACAGCCATGCATCAGACTCCAAGCTCTTACAGAACTGAGTGCGAGATGCCAGAGGGAAGGCCCTGTGGCAACATCCAGCAGGTGGTTGGAACTTGACTTTGTGACCCAGCACATAGGTGAGAGTGCAGGGTCTTCTGGGCAGAGACAAGGGTGGAGGCCGTAGACAATGGTAAAATGGCCCAGGAAGAGTGAGTCATGGGTAAAGCCTAAATTTGTTGGGTGGGAGAAGGAAGAAGAGTCAGCACTGAGAGAAAGACTGACCGGAAAACTGGAGGAAAATTCGGATTGGACGGTGTTAGGAAATTCTGAAGAACAATGCAATCAGAACAACAAGTGCTACAGAAAGAGAACAGGATGAGAAGGGATAACAGGCCATGGTGACCTTGGAGGAAGTGGATTCAGTAGACGAGGTGGGCGGGGGGACCTCCACTGTAAGAGGCTGAGAAGAGCTGGGTGTAGGAGTGGCTGGCTGCAGGGGCCAGTGGAGACAAAGTAAGTGGCTATGAGAGAGGAACATGAACCCTGGATGTGGGTCAGGAGACTTGAATCCAGATGCCAGCTCTGGCCTTGATTAGGTGTGTGACCAGAGCGGAGGCACTTCACGTCCGTAGGGTGCTGTGTCCTTATCAGTAAAATCAGGAGATAAGACCCCACTCCCACAAGGCAGTTGTAGGGATCTGATGGGATAATGAACGTAAAGCACCTAGCAGGCTGTAAGAGTTAAGTTGGCTGAAGTCACATGAGATAACCCCCATGGAAATAGCTTGGACTTTGAAGAGGCTCTTCAGAGATGAAGCCTGATCATCACTACCTCGGCCAGATACTTAGTACTGATGAGTCCTCTAGTCAGCTGAGATTTTGGGATGTTGTGGGATGCCTGCCCAAGCCCTAAGCTGAGAGAAGACTCCAAGATCTATAGTTCATATGGTAAATTGCAATGCTGGGATTTGAACCCTGGTGTTCTGCCTCAGGTGATCACCTGGCTGTGTTGGACTCTAACCCAGGAGAAAGCATCCACATGGCAGGTGTGGCTTTGCAGCTGGTTCAATAAGAAACCTTGTACTAGTCCCTTAACCTCAATTGCTAGCCCAGGGAAATTGCTCTGCCTGACTCCTAATATGAGTAGGAAGAAAATACATATGGAGTTAAGCCTTGAGTTTTGCAGACAAGGATGCAGTGGGGAACCTCAATTGCATTTTCTGAGGGGCGGCCCCTTGGCTATGATACCCTAGTGTGTCCACTGAGAATTCTCTCCTGTCCTCTCTCCCTGTGTTTCCCTCTTTCTCCCGTCCTCCCTTTCTCAGTCTCTAGCATTTTAAAATCTTAGATTCTCTTCCCCTCTTCTGATTACACATCCCATTCCTTCACACATTCACTCAGCAAATCTGAGCTGGGCTTCCTACTTTCTAGAAGATATTGTGCCGGACACTGAAAAGGTGAGAAGTGGGGATTAGGAGATAAATGTGGCTCAGTTCCTGTTTTTAAGAGGTTTGAAATCTAGTGAGAGGAGAGCTCTAAACAACAAACCAAAATGGATACAGTGTCTTAGACTAGAGGCATGAACCCCAGGCCTTGGGAGCCGAAGGCAGTGTTAATTCCATCTAAAGGAGCCCAGTGGCTGGGTGCGGTGGCTCACGCCTGTAATCCCAGCACTTTGGGAGGCCAAGGCAGGTGGATCACTCGAGGTCAGGAGTTCAAGACCAGCCTGGCCAACACAGTGAACTCCTGTCGCTACTAAAAATACAAAAATTAGCCAGGTGTGGTGGTGGGTGCTTGTAATCCCAGTTACTCCTGAGGCAGGAGAATTGCTTGAACCTGGGAGGCAGAGGTTGCAGTGAGCCGAGATTGCACCACTGCACTCCAGCCTGGGTGACGGAGTACAACTCCATCTCAATAAACAAATACATAAATAAATAAGCCCAGGAAGGTCTAAGGAGAAGGTGGTGTCGGAGCTGATCCCGGACAGGTGAGCAAGTGTTCAGTCCAGGAGGGAAAGGCCAGATCCCAGGCATGCTGGTCTGTCAGGACGGGACCTGCTCTGCCTGGGGGAGGGAATGTGCCAGGCTTTGGGACGAAGTGAATGGTGGGGGCATTGACAGATGAGACTCCTTTTCTGCCTCTCGCTCTCCCCCTGCCTCCCGTCTTCTTTCCTCTTTTCTTGCCTCTGCTCCCTTTGACTTTAGCTGCACCTGCTCTCTTCCTGTCTGTGTCATCCTCGCCCTCCTTCATACCTCTGCCTGCCTGCCTTGCTCCTCCTATACTCTCTTTATATTTGGGGGAACTAAGTGCTGGGGCTCCCCCTACCCCCCTGCAGGCCAGGCCGGGCCGCGGGATGGAATCTGCAGGGTTGCTCCATTCGCCTCTGTCCTTCAGTGACAGTCCAGACAATTTATACACCCTGTTGGCTGTGGCCGTATGTTGTCATAACCTGGGTCATTTCCTCATTTAATGCCGTCCATAAACTCCAATAAAACTGTCCTGGAGCCCAGTCGTCCAGGGGAGAAGGAGAGACTCTGGGTTTGGAAGGGTTGGAGCAGGGGCCTGGGGAGCAGATGGGTAGAAGGTGAGGGGGCAGCGGGTGAAGAGGAGAGGACTGGGCCGTGGCCCAAGCCTGACCTGATGAGTGCCTTGCTTCTTTCCCTGTCCCTGCCGCCGGCTGCAGTGTGTCAGATCCTCCCCAAGGGGGTGGTCGCTGTCCTCGGGCCGTCGTCCAGCCCAGCCTCCAGCTCCATCATCAGCAACATCTGTGGAGAGAAGGAGGTGAGTGGTGAGGCAGGGCTGGGGAATATCCCTGCGCTGGAGCCTGTGCCCAGGGTCCAAAGATACAGTTGATTCTTAAGGGCTGGAAGAGCCTGTCAAGGCTGGGTTGGTGTCATTAGTAACAACAACATAAATACAAATACAGAAGCAGTGGGCTTGCCCTGCTCCGGGATGTTTGCTTGGAGGGGTCTCAGAGGAGGTGTTTGACAGCAGGAATTTGAAGCGGAGCTCCTCCGTGTCTTAGGGTTCCATGGCGGTGCCCCCCGCGGCCTCTTGGTGGTGGTGGGTAGAAGGAGAGGCTGGAGAGGGTGGTGGGCATGGCAGGCCCAGCGGGCAGACGTCTGAGCGTCCACTCTCGTGTCCATGTGCGCAGCTCCTGTTTATCTGTGTACATATCGGGATTCTGGGGAAGGATGCCTTCGAGGAAGGCTTTGCTACATTTTATTGCTAAAATAAAGTTTGAAAGCCTCTGTCATATAAGTTATCTAGAAAAGAGATTTTATCTCACGTTCTTCCTCATTCACCAATTCCGATGTTTGCTTCTTCAGGCAGCACATTCTTCCTCAGATGTGACTCGAACTGGAGGCTCTCCAGTTTCAAAGTGTTGAGTCCATTTTCTCTAGTTCTGTTTCCATGGGAGAAAACAATGGTAGGGGACAAGTTTCAGAGTGACTGCCCCCTCCCTATTCCGTTAGCTCTCCCCCTCCTTTTTCCCCAGAGAAGACAAACTCAGAAATTCAGAGATTCTGTCTAGTGCTGGCATCTTTCCTGGTCTTTCCTGGATCCATCTATCCTTCCCCTTCAGATATATCCTCAGGAGACAGTGAGAAAGTGGCCCCTTAGCCCCTGCCTGCCCCAAGGGCCTTCCCGCCAGGTCCTCAGGGGGCAGATGGAGCTTGGTGATCAGGTATGAGGTCAGGACCTGGGTGGGGTCGGGGGCAGGGATGTGGGAGGAAGGCTCAGTCTTGCTTCTGCCCTAGAGGCCTGGAGGCTCAGCCTTCCAGAAGCTCTAGTCTCAGGAGGACCCAGTTCTTAGAAATAGGAGAAGCACTTGCTGCAGGAGGGACTAGGTGCCTCCTCAGTGAGCCGCCCCTGACAGGGCAGGAGCAACAGGCAGGCCTCTGCCCACCCCACGCCTGCTGGGAGCCTACCCCTCTGATACCACCACTATCTCTTATAATCCAGGGCTCAGTAAGTCCCTGAGGCTTTGGGCGGAAGAATATTTGTCTTCCCGATTTGATGAGCCCACTCTCAGAATTGTGTGCACATTTAAGTGCCGCAATCCTAGTCCTGGCCGCATTGGTCCTGCTCCTCCAGTAGCTGGGCTTCTCTCTGTAGACTGTGCCCCTGAACCTTCTTACGTGGGCTGGGGCTGACAACTCCCCATCCTCCTCCCCCTCACATATCCTCAAAGACAACTCTGAGGCCAGCCCAGGCCACAAAGGAGCTCTGTTCTGCTAGGTCCCTCCCAGCCTCTCCCAGCCCTTGGCCCAGGAAGTTAGACCTCATGTGTAATTTACATCTTTCTTGCCACACTCTGAGAAACAGCTTAAATCTATGGCAGGTCGTTATTCTAGCAGTGGCTCTGATCTTCACCAAGTGGGGCTGCCAAGACTTCAGCTCCCCATCTTCTCTCTTCTGCATCTTCTTTTTCTTTCCTCCTCTCTCCCTCCTCCCGCCCCGACACGGTCTTTGCTGTGCATCGCAATCCTCCCCCAAGCCCCACTCCAATATGGCCTCCTCTTGGGGTTCAGTGGCTATTTGATCTCAGCCAACATATCCTTTAACCCTGTCTGGCATTTCAGGCCAGAGGCCAAGCCCCTGATCTGCAGCCAATTCCTCTGCCTCTGTGCCAGACCATCCAGCCACACTGCACTGCCCTGGGAGCGGCCAGACGCTTACCCACCTTTGTCTGGTTATGTTTCTTCTAGAGCAACCTTTCCTCTCTGCTCAGATTATGCATTTATTTTAATGTTTTATGAGGCTGAACTGCCTTACGCGGATTCTCCCCAGCTCCAGGGAAAAGCAATGAAGTTCTCACCCAGGAGTCCATTCCTTTAAGTGCTGCTGACATCTCTGCAGCCCTTGTGGCTGGCTGCCTTCTGCCTTGCTGCTCCCCTCTCCATTCTGCTCACCTCTTCTTGTCCCACACACACCTCCGTGATGGCTTCCTGGGATACATTTGCAATTGCACATTGAGTATAGATCGATCTTTGTCATAGAGAGGGAACCACAGGACCAGGATTGGGCTGGGCCATCCCTGCCTGGACCCAGTAGAGCCCAGCGGGCTTCAAGGAGACTGTGCTGGAGGCTCCCCATCAGCTCCTCTTCCTCAGCCCTCACCCCCTGTGCGCACAACTCCGAGAGCTTTGTGGGAGCTCCTATGTTTGGGGAGGAAGGAGAAAGGGCCTTGCCCAAGCACTTATTATTCGTTTGATGTTGAGCTGTTATACACCCTACACACAGGTGCACATTTTGTCCTTCAAGAGCTCTAAGAAGCACCTGTGGTTATCTCCATTTTAATGACGTTTAGACAAGTTAAGTGGTTTGCCTGAAAATCACATAGTGGAACCTGGATGCAAACCCAAGTCTGTAGACTCCAAAACCCGTTTGTTTTGACCTACCTGAGTCCTTCCCATCCACCTCTAGGATCTGGTGGATTCATGGTATCTCTGAGGGCTCCACAGTAGTAGGGGGTGCTAATGGGTTGTGCTCTGTTGGGTTAGCTGCTAATGGAATGTGGTAGGCTAGAGGGTTACACAGGGACGACCTTGGTCAGAGGTGCTCAAACATTCAAACCAGCCAGCCAGGCTACCCTGCCCTGCCCGGCCTTCTCCTCTATCTTGCCCATTTGTGACCTTTGCCTTTTAAGGTCTGTTTGTTACTCACTTTAGACTGAGTGGATGGGATACAAAATACAAGCAGGAGGAAAGATCCCTTACAACACAGATCAATTTCACGCTTTAGAATTGCCTTTCATAACTCACCAGACTCCCCAGTTCTGCGTTTTTCAGTTTCTGCTGGAAAATATTGGTTGCCCTCTCCCTATAGTTAAAAGGCTAATCCTAGTTGAATTCAGAAATTTTCTCCCTAGTTTCTGCTAAATCTTTATCCTCCTCCCACCTCAGTCTCAGAGGGGCTCTGGTCTCCAGCTGACTTCTCCCAGAAATGTAAAAGGATAAAGTAGGAGAATCCTACAGAGACCATCCCAACATCTTCCCAGATTCTTGGCAGGATAAGTTCTGGGCTGGAGTAGGCAGAGACAATTCTTCAGTCATTTCTGAATAATCCATTCTGGAGGCCAGTCTACTCACCACCAGGAAGTTCTTCCTGCTGTCTACTATCAATCTTCCTTGCTTTAACATCTATACACACTGATACTCAGCTTCAGCTCTGTCAGCTCTGAGCACCAGGTGTGAGGGTGAAAGAATAAAATCAAGGTGGATGGCAGATTATTACATTGTAACTTTCCTATTATCTACCAAATTGCCTAAGCCGCCAATAAAGCAGCCATCACAGCCTCTTAAGATCTTTTCCTGGGAGAAGAGAGGCAGACGGCAGGAGAGTGGGTCCTGGAAATGTCAGTAATAGATGCAGAGGGAAGCTGACACTGTCCTAATGAAGCCAAACCAGGTATTTATTTACCTGGCTGTGTTCGGAGGTTCTCTAGATGGTTTCTCAGCCTGCAGGGCTTCCTTCCTCTGTGTGCGCCTGTGAGTCTGTGCAGGAGCCCATTCCCGCCCTACTTCCTCTCCTTGGGCGTTCTCCACTGAAGTTTGTTGGGAGCTGGTTACTATACACCTGTTGTCTGGGCTGGGCTAATGGGACTCTTCTCTTAGTCCCAGGGTAGCCATTTTTCTCTTTCTGCCATCTCTACTCTGATGTATTAACCACAAATAAAATATTCTAAGGATTATGCTTTCAAGAGCCAACTGTCTCTCCTCCCAGCGGCAGGCAGTTCCTCTGAGAATAAAGATCAATTCTTTTGCCTTCTCAGGACCACAGACCCCAGGTTGCAGACCCACGGTACATTCTTCCGGGTCTCTGGACAAATAGTTTTCTGTCCTGGAGCTTCTTCTTTGAAGCATCATCAGGGATGTCATCTCTCGTCTTCCTCCCACGGAGTGGGTGCCCTGGGAGCTCCTTCTCCCGTTGGTGTCTGGTGAAGGTGTTACATAAAAGAACCCACCCTCTGCAGCTTCGGCTCACTCATCCCTCTTTCTTTCTTTTCACCCGCCTGGATCCTCCCTGCTGTCCGTTTTTGCTCCTCTCGCCAGGTCCCTCACTTCAAAGTGGCCCCAGAGGAGTTTGTCAAGTTCCAGTTCCAGAGATTCACAACCCTGAACCTCCACCCCAGCAACACCGACATCAGCGTGGCTGTAGCTGGGATCCTGAACTTCTTCAACTGCACCACCGCCTGCCTCATCTGTGCCAAAGCAGAATGTAAGTTTCCCCAGGCTGGCTCTGCCCCAGACAGTCCAGTCTTGTTGATTTTGGCCTGATTCCCTGTGCCCCTGGCTGGAGACCCTCCAGGAAGGGGAAGTTTCCTTCAGATCCACAGGGCTGTTAACCAGTGGGTTTGAATGTTCCTATCCTTGTGTGTGTGTGTGTGTGTGTGTGTGTGTGTGTGTGTGTGTGTGTAAGAGAGAAAAAGAGTGAGTGTGAGAGAGAGAGAGAGAAAGAGAGAAAGAGAGAGAGAGAGGAGAGATGGGGAGGGAGTCCATCCAGGAGTACTATTTGCCAGGACTCCCTGGGCATGAGTGGAACAGAGGGGAACTAGGTTACAAGGATACTGGCCAACCGCCAAGCCTTTTTGCATCTGCAAACTCAATTCCCACATTCTCAGCTTCATTGTTAAGGAGATACAAAAAGAGAGAGAAGGAACATATAAAATTGGATGCATTTGTACTTGATGGGTTGAAGAGCTTCTTCCCCTGGAGAGCAGGTTTTGCTGATGGAACAAGGTCCAAGGTCAATTCCTGATAAAGCATTTTTTAGCAAATGCAGGTTTTGGAAATGTGTTTTCTATGACTCTCAGACAATTCGTGACATAAATTTAGTGTTTATGAGATTTAGCTAATTTAAGCCAGCACCTTCCAGCAAATCTGTGCATCTGTGTGCTCCCAGAGGCAGCTGTGCACCCACATGTGGTCAAACAGGTGCTGGCCACTGGCTACTGCTGGAGCCCAGTGCCTGAGCCCCAGGCATCTGTGTCCTGTGCAGCTCACCTGTCCAGGGCTTACCCTGGGGGTCTGTATGAGTTACGCTGCAGAGTGATTCCATCTTTATTAGGGCTCCTTTCTATGGCTTCTCAGAACTGCTCTGCCTTCTCAAGTCCTTCCTGCATCCTGGAATCCCCACAGTCTCCAAATACAAAAGCCACCTCTCTGTTAAGAGTCAGAACCACCTACTTTCCCAGATCTCTATGCCTGGCATGCGCTTTCATTCATTTTTCCAATACAGATTTATTGAATATTTACTCTGTGCTACCCAAGAAATCAAGGAACTGAGTTCCAACTCTGCTGTGACCACCCAGGGGATTTGGAGGTTTTGGGTCTCCCCATTTCAAAGTTGAGGAAGTTGAGACTCTCTGAGGTGAAATGACTTGCCCAAGGCCACACAACTTAAGCATCAGGGCCCAAACTCAAATACAGGCTTCCTCACTTCAAGTCTAAAGCTCTTTCCAGAGCCCTGCGGTGGATGCAGAGAAAATAGGGCCCTTGCCACTCATCTGAGAAGGCCCAGAGTGGTTTATGCTAAGTGTCAGATGTGCAACGTGGCCAGTCGAGAAGGAGAAGGTCCCTGAGTACAGGGTGCTAGATAGGCTTTGGGATGTGGGCAGTGCTTCAACTGGATCTCAAAGGATAAAAAAAGATTTAGAAAAGGAGGGAAAAGAGATAGGGCTTGCCAGATGAGGAGCAAGAGAGGGAGGCAGGAATCCTGATGCTGTACCTAGAGGGAGTAGGTTGGAGCCTAGAGTCCATGCTGGATAAAGATGGAAAGAGAGGCTGGAGAAGGGAGCAGAGATCCTTGTAGCAGGCGAGGAACACGGACTTGGTCCTGTGTTATCTGCAAGCCCTTGAAGGTCACTCTCTGAGGAGCGTCTTCTGCAGAGAGGCCATTCTCATCATGGGTGTGCCCTTGTGAAACAACTGGTTTTGGGTCCATGAAAAGGGCAAAGGAGTTGGGAACTGGAATTAGACCCCAGGGGCTGGGGACCCTCAGACTTGGAGAAAGAAAGTTGAACCCAAAGCCTTGTTCAACAGGCAGGCCCTGAGTGGCACCAGCAAGTTGGGTACATTCAAGAGCACTCCAGTCCATCACTCAGGCAGTCAACAGGCATCTTTGAGCATCTCCTGGATGCTGGGCACCCTTACGCTCTTTGTACGACATAAGAGAGCAACACGCAGTCTCTCTTCTCAAAAATGAAGCAGACTTGATGGAAAACTAAGCAGGGTCAATGGTCATGAAGCAATTAACACAGTAAAATGGGCGCAGTGGCTCACACCTGTAATCCCAGCACTTTGGGAGGCCAAGGTGGGAAGATCACTTGACGTCAGGAGTTCAAGACCAGTTTGGCCAATATGGTGAAACCCCGTCTCTACTGAAAATACAAAAACTAAATGAGCGTGGTGGTACGCACCTGTCATCCCAGCTACTCAGGAGGCTGAGACACGAGAATCACTTGAACCCTGGAGGCAGAGGTTGCAGTGAGCCGAGATCATGCCACTGCACTCCAACCTGGGCAACAGGAGTGAAACCCTGTCTCAAAAAAAAAAAAAAAAAAAAAGAAAGAAAGACAGTAAAATGATAATTGAGGTACACTGGAGTTCTCCAGCGGGGCTTCCATAAAGAGGGTTTGGCAAGAGATCAGTGAACATACATTCTAACCCCCTCGGCTAGAGAAGAAGAAAGGGAGGTCCAGAAGGTAGCTTGGTTTGACTAGAGTCTCATAATTAGTGGTAAAGCTTTGATTTGAATCCAGAGTCTCTGGATCACAGTCCAGTGTATCATCGTTATTACACCTGTATTTATCAAATGGGTTTCCTCTGGATCTATGTTGACCAGTGCAGCAGCTGCAAGCCACATGTGGCTATTTAAGTGTACATATGAACTCATTAAAATTAAATAAAATTAGAAAGCCAGTTCCTCAGTCTGTCTCGTTACATTTCAAGTGGTCAGTAGCTGCGTGGCTAGTGGCTGCTGTGTTGGACAGCACAAGTGTGGAACATTCCCATCACTGCAGAAAGTTCTACAGGACAGCTCTGCTTTGATGATAAGTGTTTTGTGGACCAGGAGTTTTATGGCAAAAAGATAATGTTTGGATAACCCTTCATTCTATTTCCTCCTAGTGGAGGAAGTTGACGATACACATCGGCACAGACACACTCAGATGTCTTGTGGCCAAAACAGATATTTGCTTCATTTTCTTTGAAATAAGTTTGACCATGAGCAGAGAAAGAATGCTGATCTTTCAGCCTGAAGGATGTTCCCACTTCAAGCAACACAGTAGGAAGCGCTGCGTTCTACTCGGTGGTTCTCTTCCTGTGGCGCCCTTGGACCTTCGAATGGTATCACAGGCTCAAGGATTCTCCCCTAGAACTGACTGCCATGAGACCATTTTGGCAGGACTGAACTGGTGTACCTGTGTACACAGCGGGGTTATTAAGAGACTGAGGGCCCCCGCACATGTCTCCAGGCAAAGATTGTCCTGCAGTCTTCCTCAATGCTGGTACAATATCTCACCAACCTGACAGGAAGTTCTTTTTGTATCTAGTCACAATCTGGCTTGCTTTTAGCCTGAAACTTGTTCCCTCTGCTTCAACTCTTACTGGGCTTTGGGAAACAGGTCGCTCAGATGTTTGCTAAGCATCTACTACACACTAAGCACTATGCTAATTCTGTTGCCTCCCAGCCCAGGGCTCTTCCCGTTAGAATTGTGAAATTCCTTGACATTCACACAGTTTCGTGCAGATGGCAAAGCACTTTCACTTAACATTTCTCCATTTTACCTCCCTCCTCTCCAGTCATTCCAGAGCTGAGAAAACAGAGTCTTGGAGGTATTAAGGGACGCCAGGTCGCACAGCTGGTACATGGCAAAGCTAAGACTTTATCTTAGTCCTCTGATTCTCAAGCTGGCTTTTCCCTCTCCATGACCCCCTTCCACCATCATGGTCTGCACAAACAGAGCAGTGGTTCGAGGGTGGCAGGTGCAGTGTTCAGGAAAGGGCAGAGATCTCTCTGAACAACACACGCCCTTGTTCTCTCAAGCAGGGGTGCAGGACAGCTAAGCACAGACAAGGTTCTGGAGCAGATGTGCCTGTCCACGTGTAGTAGGGGCCAGCCCACATCCCAGCAGACTTGGCAGGCACGCAACAGATTTGCTGGAACAAACTCACTGAGGCTGCCAAGGGACTCCAGTCCCTACCCTCCAGGGCCAGAGGAGGGAAGGTGGAGCAGAGCAGAAGTTCAAGGGCAAAGAGGATTAAAAATCTAATCAAGGGATGAGAAAACGAGGGACCGAAGGGAAATGCAGCTCAGAGCTCCGAAGGAGACACTCTTCCATCTTCCTTATTAATGCAGGGCCGAGAGATGCTGTGAGTAGAATTAGGAGCAGAATCTAATTCTATTTTCCAGCCATCAAAATTAGGCATAACGGAGATAATTCCATGGAGAATCATGCCACTTACTCTCTTGCTTCCCAAAAGTAGATTTTTAATAAGCAGGTTTTGGACCAAGTAGAGCAATATTGTATATTACATTATTTTTCTTTAATGAGAGAAAAGAACATTTGCAAGTGCCTGTTTCCTGCTGAGGCTGGGGGAGAAGATGTGGTGAGCAGCCCAGGTGTGGCCCTCCTGGTCATAACTCACAGAGCCTGAGGGAGTTGGCTACTGGGGGGCTTCCAAGGAGAGTTGGGGCTCACCACTGTGGGTGCCCAGGGCCTGTTGATCAGATCACCTAGCCCTGCTGCGGATCTACCTGTTGACCTCAGGCAAAGCCCAGAGCCACAGGTGTAATATGCTGTGTATTTCCCTGCTATCTGCTGTCTTCCTACATGGCTCAAATCTTTTTTTTCTCCTCCTCCTCCTCCTCCTCCTCCTCCTCTCCTCCTCCTCCTCCTCCTCTTCCTCCTCTTCTCTTCTCCTCTCCTCTCCTCTCCTCTTTTCTTTTCTTTTTTTTTGAGACAGAGTCTCACTCTGTTGGCCAGGCTAGAGTGCAATGGCGCAATCTCACTCACTGCAACCTTCATCTCTCAGGTTCAAATGATTCTCCTGCCTCAGTCGCCCAAGTAGCTTGGATTATAGGCATGCACCACCACACCCGGCTAATTTTTGTATGTTTTTGTGGAGATAGGTTTCACCGTGTTGGCCAGGCTGGTCTCGAACTCCTGATCTCAGGTGATCCGCCTGCCTCAGCCTCCCAAAGCGCTGGGATTACAGGTGTGACCCACCGCACCTGGCCTTATTTTATTCTTATTATTTTTTAAATGCTTGCTTTTGTGTTTCTGAGTGGTTTTTCTTTTTATTTATTTATTTATTTTTGTTTGTTTGTTTTTGAGACAGGCTCGCTCTGTTGCCCAGGCTGAAGTACAATGGTGCGATCTCTGCTCACTGCAACCTCTGCCTCCTGGGTTCAAGCGATTCTCCTGCCTCAGCCTCCCAAGTAGCTGGGATTACAGATGTGAGCCACCATGCTCGGCTAACTTTTTGTATTTTTAGTAGAGACGGGGTTTCACCATGTTGGCCAGGCTGGTCTTGAACTCCTTACCTCAGGTGACCCGCCCATCTCAGCCTCCCAAAGTGCTGGGATTATAGGAGTGAGCCACTGCACCTGGCCTCTTTCTGAATATTTTAACGTCCTTTTTTGTGGTTATATAGCCTATATCCCCACATCTTCTGCTACTTATTTTCTACCTGTGAGAACTTGGGAAAGTGACTTTACCCTCTACCTCTGTCATCTCATCTGTAAAATGGGGGCAGTGAGACCTCCCTCCTGGGATGGCTGAGGGGATTAAATAGGATGACACCTGGAGAGTGAATAACCCTGCGTCCACACCGAGGAAATGCTCGGCACACATGAGTTTTCCTTTCCTGCCTTCCTCTGATCTCTTTCAAATGAGGCATGGCCAGACCTGGGAGCAAGAGTCAGCTGAGGCTGGGCTCTGTCCTCATACCAGCCTGTGTTCACCAAACGTGGCCCAGGCTGCTGGAGTGGAGCAGACTTGGATCTCGAGGCAGTCCCTGCCCTTGGGGAGGATGTGCTGCCAAAGAGAACGGCAGGATACCGGAGTCAGCCAAGCTGCACCACCACTTGGGAGCTGTGTGACACGGAGCGGGTCAATCTGCCTCTCTGAGCCTTAGTTTCCTCCCGTGTAACAAGGCGATAATAATGTCTATTGAGGTAACTGGATGGGAAAGTAACTGGGCCCAGAACACGATACCACATTTAATTACTGTTATTTTTTCTGCAACTCTGGTTGTGGCCGTGGGGGTGGAGGATGGGGAGTAAGTAGTGATACCCAAGTCCCTGGAAGAGTAACCAGGACGGTAGTGGGCCTTCCCTGCGCCGTCCCCGGGAGGCCCTGTGGGAGGCCTTTTGCTCATAATGATTCAAAATTAACCATGCAGCTCTGCGCTGATACCAGGAAGGTCACAGTCCTCCCGTTACAGAGCGGTTACTACGTGCCCAACACCATGCTGAGGGTTTTTATATTATCTCATTTAAATTTTAGATTCTCTTATTTAAACCGTATAACTCGTGGTAACCATATAAGATGGGCTCTACTAACATTCTCATTAAATACAGAAGAAAAGAGAGATTATCTCCATTTTCAAGGTCACATGATTCCTGCTACCTTCTCTCCCAGCTTTCCTAAAGAAGAGAGAAAAGTGAGGGACCATCTTTCCTATAGTACGGGAGGACTGAGACCATCCCATGTATCAGAGACCAGAATGTGGAATCAGATAACCTGAGTTTGGATCCTGGCCTGTCCCGGGACCTCTGACCCTATGATCTCAGTCACTGAATCTCTCCCGCCCCAGCAATTCTATGTTGACTCAGGGATAATAATACCCACCTCCCGGGGCAGTCGTGAGGATGAAATCAGTTGTGTATGTGAAGGAATTTAGGAAACACTGAAGGTTGTTCTCAGAGCAGGGATGTCTACCAGGTCCCAGTAGCTGAGGCCCAAGCTGGAAACACATCGTGACATCAGGAGGCTGATGGGAACACGAAGGCCAGGGTCTTCCCACACCCATTCTTGCCATTATAGAAGAGAGAGCCTCGATGGCCAAACAGCCACCTACGGTCTGCCTGTGAGCAAGAAGCCTCAGCCAGCTCCTCTCTCCCTCTCCTCCTCTTGCCCCGCTGGTCTCCCCTTCCTATTCCTGGAGCAAAGCTTAGGTGTGGGATGGGACAAATTTGGGATGCAGGTACAATACATCATTCCAGAACTTGAACTTGTTCTGTGCCCCTTCCCCACCTGAGGACACCTTGGACCCTCATCTTGTCCCTCTGGTGAGGGTTCGCTCCATGGAAGAGGTCCAACAACCACACACCGTGAGGCATGGGCACCTGGCAGGGGGAAGGGGAAGGTTTAGGTTTAGGACACTATGTGCCATATTGAATTCATACTATCTCATTAAATCCTCACCACAATCTGCCAAGGTCAATATTACTTGAGCTGCTTCCCACAAGGTTAAAAAGTGCTGGTCCCAGACCAAGGTGCTACTCCAGCCAGTAGAGAGGGAAGGAAGCTGGTTGAAAGAGGTGTTTATTTTATAGTATTTTTTGATACAAGGGTCCTCTGTGTCCCCTGCGAACCCATCACTTAGGTCTTCGTGTCCTTGTCCTGCAGCTGTGTCCGCCCTTGGCTGTGCCTTTCCCTGCCTTGACATCCTCCTCCCACCCCTCTTGGCCCCTGTCTTCCAGTTCCAGAAGCCAGCCTCCCTTCTTCCTCGCAGAACAGCCTGCCTGCCGAGTCTCCCATCGATCCGTCCCGCTGCATCCTGAGCAAGGCTAATAGGTTCCCTAGGCCCCTCTCAGCCTTAGACTTGGCAGGCAGGCAGGCCTGCTGCTGGGCCATGGTCCCGATGGAGAGGAGAGTGGGGGTGGAAGTGGATGGGGTGTGGGGAAGAGAGCAGCTTTTAACCCCTGTGATGGCAGCTGCCTTTGGTGAATCCCTTAGTTCCATTAAACAGACAAAGGTGAGGAGAATGACAATTTGAAAATGCCAAACTGCCCTGAAAACTCAGTATTCTCAATGTAACTAAGCCACACTTTTCCTAAAGTAAATTTCTTCCACTGCCTAGAATTAAAAAGTATCCTCTTCTGATTCATAAAATTAGAGCATCTCTGGGCTGGAAAGACATCAGTGTTTTTCTAGTTCAAATTTTCATCCACTGGTTTAATTCCCTCTACAGTGATCCTCAAGAGGGGCTTCAGTCTTTCCTTGACTACCTCCAGTGATGGGGAACTCACTACCTCATGGGCAGCCCACTGCATCATAAAGGAAGGGTTATTCCTTATGTTGAGCTGGAGTCTGTCTCCCTGTGACTTCCACTCCCTTATGACTCCCGGGTTTAGTCCTTGAGGCTGCGAAGAGCTAGCCTGTCTCGTGACAGCCCTTCCCACTCTCCCTCTGGCCGGGCACCCAAGTCAGCTGCTCCTCAAGTGACATGGTGACGGTTCCTGCCTGGCACTGCTGCTCCCCTGACCCATTAGGATGTAGTTACTTTCTTCCCCCACAGTCTCTGCATCAGTCCAACCCAGCAAGCACCATGCACCCTGCCTGCCCTGGGGATATGCCAGGAAGTCTGAAATGGGTTCCCTACCAAACACTGAAATCGTTTATGCATAGACTGTATATTATAAATATATACACACACATATATGCACATATACATACATACACATATACGTGCTCTCAAATACTTTCTATGGTTTAAAACCAAGTCTATCTTTGGTGGGTTGGATAATCCTGTAAGAGGTGGGAGAAGTGAGAAGGGGGTGGAGGCTGGAGAATGGAGGGAAGGTTTCAGGAAGGAGATGAGATAAAGGGCAGTTGGGGGGTGAGTGGGAAACAAGATTTGTTAAGCCCCTTGTAGTTGCCATCCTCTTGATGACCCTGTAATGTAGTCACTCCCCTTGTTCCACAGAAAAGGAAACTGAGGCACAGAGGGGTAGGGCCATTGCCATAGTAACCTGCCTGGCAGTGCTGGAGTTGACACTCATGTCCCCAGACTGGGTTCTTTGTGCTGAGCTGGGTGTGTCCAGGTTGGAAAACGGAGCAACTGACTAATAGGCAATTCTGGGTGGGATGCGAACCTCCCAGAGGACTCGCCACCGCTGCCTCTCTCCTGTCCCCGCCCTGCGTCTCAGCACACAGAGCATGTTATATGGGATGGGGAATGATGCTATTCTTTGTTTAAAGGACAGCAGAACTCTCCAAGGGGTAGCAGGCTGGGAATTGATTGGAACAGGTCCCCAGTTTATCTGACATCTAGGGGGCTCTCTTTCCCTGGGAGTTTCGTGCACCTGCTATTTGCAAAGGAATAAAGCATTCCCGGCGGCCTTTGCCAGGCATCACCATGCTGTGCATAATCCTGCTGTCATTCCCCAGCCTTCCCTGTCTCGTCCCACTGAATTTCACTGCCTGTCTGAAGAATCCCAGGGGATTTGGCCTCTTTCCCAGTCAGGCTCTAAAGATTCTTCCTGCTCCATTCTAGGACCTGGGTGAGGGGTTGCGTCTGCCACCCCTTGCTTGTTCACCTCTCCAGTTGTGGGGCACCCTCACCCACAGCCTGCCCAGGAGATAGCTGAGACTCCGGGTGCCCAAGCTCCGTGGCCTCCCTACACCTCTTTGTTGGAGTGTCTTTTGGATCAGGCACCCCGACCTTTGTCCAGGCAGGAGTTAGCTTTTCACATCGTCTCTGAGGAAGAGGCGGTAAATACTCTATCCATTTTACATATAGGACAAAGTGAGGTTGCCCCCTAAAAAAAAAGGTTAAATTCAGGCTGCCAAACAAAACGGGGATGTGATTTGAACTTCATCATCAACTTAGCTGTGAGTGCCGCCACCCTAAGCTCCTGAGGGCAGGGATTGTATGTGACCCGTCTTCTCTGCCTGGTGTCCTGTCTGCCCGGTGCCTGGCACTCAGGACATGGCAGAGAGTGTTGGTTGAACAGGCATGTCCTTGCCTGACTCTTCAGCTACCTCACCGTGCCTGCCCTTGGAGCACTTCTGGGGATGGGTAAATACAGGAGTAACATGGAGACCATACATCCCATATCCCGGCAGGCTTTCTCATATGATCACAGTGAGTTCTCATCCTCCTTTGCCCATTCTACAGATGAAGAACGGAGCCTTGAAGAGGTTAGACAACTTCTCAAGGTCACGTAGCTAAGGAGGGCTGACCCTGAGCTTGAATCCAGAGCTTCAGGATCAGGATTGGCAGGGAGTAACCTGCAACATCAGTGCCAATGTTGTGGGGGCCGGTGGTGAGGGGCTGTGAGGGGCACAGACGGCGGCGGCAGAGAGTCTTTACAAGTCTCCCTTGAAACCCTGTCAGAGAAGAGAGGAAAGGCCGGTTTTGTGGTTTACACAGCTGGGCTGTTTCTGAAGCATCTTTATAAATAACAGGCCTTCCCAGGGCTTCTCCCCAACTTTCCACAACCTCCAGCTCCCTAGAAAGCCTTCTCAAAACAGGTGACACGAAGACGGGTTGGCAGCACCTTCCCAGAGCTCCTGTCGCTATCAGGCCAGGCCCCTGGGCTCCGACTCCATATCCTCTCCTTCCTGTGAAAAAAGAAAAAGCAGAGACACGCACCCACATCAGCTTCCCGCCCCTGAGTCCTGAGACGCGTGTCTCTGGGCCTTCCCGGGCACTGTGCCCGCTGCCTCCAGCTGAGTTTGTCCTCAGAGGCAGCCTGGTGTCATGGGAAGAGGATTGGATGGAAATCAAAAAACGGAGATCAGAATTCTGGTCCCAGCTGTGTCCCCGTGTCTCTGTGTGCTGAGCAAGTCATGTCACCAATCTGCAACGTGAGGAGGTAGATGGGAGGCTCTCCCTCATTTTGGCCTGGGTGGTGAGGAACCTGTGCAGGAAGGAGTCTTCCAGGGTTGTAGTCAAGCCATCCCCGGGTTGAATATCCCATCAGCCAGGACAGAAACCAGCAGCACGGGACCTTGGACTGGTTAGAAAGCCAACCCTTCCCTCACCATCCCAGTGTGTGAGGCCAGTTGCTCGTCCTCCCTCTACCTCCGATTCTCCTCTGTGCTGGGGATTATACTACTTGATGGGATTGTTGTGAGGACTTACATGAGATAAGCCATGTAAAGTGTTTAGCACATTAACTGGAGCACAATAAGCATTTGATAAATGTTGCCCTTCTCATTGCTTTTGGGAGCAAACGCCTACATGATGTCTTTTTCTCTGGGAATTGAGACCACACTCTGCCTCCTGCACCCCCACATCACCCCATCCCCCACATTTCCCACCCCCACCCCATACACACATACCCTCTCCTGGCTGGCATGTCTTTCCAAAGACAAGGCAGAATTAAGACCCTCTTGTCTCAGTGACATCATTCTGGAACCCCTCCTCCCACCAGGGCCCTAGGCATCAAATAGCTGGTGGGTAGGAGAGGAGGGAGTGAGGGAGGGCAGGGATAGGTCCTTGGTGTACAGTCGCTTTTTTCTGTTTTGTTCTGGGCCCAGATTCTTGCCTGCTGGAGTGCAGTTCAAAGCCTGTTCTCTTATGATCATCATAATACTTTGTCTTAATGCAGCCACGAGGCTCTGAGGAGTTCAAAGCGTTTTGCTAGATCTATTTTCTGGGCCTTGGGATCTCAGGGAATTGCTCCTCCACCTCCAAAATGAAAACAAAGGCTCTTACAGAGCCCAGTGTAACATTTATGAGGGTTTACCGTGTCCGAGGCTCGGGCTTGAGCCCTTCACACGTGGCCTCCTGTAATCCTTGCCTTGGAACTGAGTGCTGACTGCTGTGATAATTCTAACTTCTCAGATGAGGAAACTGAGGCCAAGACAACTGGCCACATGGAGAAGTCCATGGATTAGAGAAGCAGATTCAGGCCTGGTGGTCTCTGAACCCAGGTCTTGGTCTCTGTGCATCCCGTCCAGCTTTTGAGGGTGGTGAGGAGGAGGAGGCATTCTTATTTCAAGGGAGCTTCTCTACCTTGAAAGAAAATTATCCAGGGAGTCAGGGGAGGTGATGGGCTCTGGAGTGTTCTTTTATTTAGATGTGATCATTGAAGCCCAAAGAGGCTGAGAAACCTGCTCAGGTTATGATCTGGCTCCTTAATGCTGGCAGTGGGGCCAGACCCCCAACCCCACTTCCAGCGCACATCTCCATGCCTTCCCGTTTCTGCCCAGGTGTCTCTAGAGGCAGCTCTGTGGACCCTCAGGAGCTTCATCCTCTTTCCCCTCCAGGCCTTTTAAACCTAGAGAAGCTGCTCCGGCAATTCCTTATCTCCAAGGACACGCTGTCCGTCCGCATGCTGGATGACACCCGGGACCCCACCCCGCTCCTCAAGGAGATCCGGGACGACAAGACGGCCACCATCATCATCCACGCCAACGCCTCCATGTCCCACACCATCCTCCTGAAGGTAGGAGCCTCCCTCTCTCCCCTCCCCTGCTGAGCTCCCACCCTCCGCACTCCTTGCCTTGAGGGTCCTCCTGAGCTGAGGCTGACGGAGCCCTGGGCCGGACCTGAACTCTGACAAGCCTCTCCCTGTGCTTCCGTTTTCAATGGGCAGTTCCCGAAAACTGAAGAAAGCAGGGTGAGGGTGATGTCGTTTTCAGCAGTGGGGCAGCAGGGCAGTAGGCAACGGAGACACCTAGATGCTGCCAAACTTAGACTCTGCGAAGGGCTCTGTGGAGAGGTCTGTGGGTTCCTAGGAGGGGCTAGGGTGGAGCACCCAAGGGGCTTGGGCAGAGGCTGTTTGCCAATGGTATAGAAATATTTCCGTAGTTTCACAATAGGACCGTCACACCAGTGTGTCCTGCTGAATGCCCGCTCTGTCTTTTTTTTTTTTTTTTTTTTTAATACTTTAGGTTCTAGGGTACATGTGCATAACGTGCAGGTTTGTTACATATGTATACTTGTGCCATATTGGTGTGCTGCACACATCAACTCGTCAGCACCCATCAATTCGTCATTTATATCAGGTATAACTCCCAATGCAATCCTCCCCCCTCCCCCCTCCCCCCTCCCCCATGATAGGCCCTGATGTGTGATGTTCCCCTTCCCGACTCCAAGTGATGTCATTGTTCAGTTCCCACCTATGAGTGAGAACATGCGGTGTTGGTTTTCTGTTCTTGTGATAGTTTGCTAAGAATGATGGTTTCCAGCTGCATCCATGTCCCTACAAAGGATGCAAACTCATCCTTTTTTATGGCTGCATAATATTCCATGGTGTATATGTGCCACATTTTCTTAATCCAGTCTGTCACAGATGGACATTTGGGTTGATTCCAAGTCTTTGCTATTGTGAATAGTGCCGCAATAAACATACGTGTTCATGTGTCTTTATAGCAGCATGATTTATAATCCTTTGGGTATATACCCAGTAGTGGGATGGCTGGGTCATATGGTACCTCTAGTTCTAGATCTCTGAGGAATCGCCATACTGTTTTCCAAATGGTTGAACTAGTTTACAATCCCACCAACAGTGTAAAAGTGTTCCTATTTCTCCACATCCTCTCCAGCACCTGTTGTTAATCTGACACGGTGCACAACAGTTTACACAGAGCTGCTATGCAGTCAGTCTCCCAGCGTAGAGCTCTCAGCAAAGACGTGAGGTAGGTCTAGTGTCTTCCCCCACAGATGAAGAAACTGAGACTCTGGGAGATGAACAGATGTGTCCAAGGCCCAGCCCTGAGTGGAGCAGGGCCGAGCCTTCACAGCCCTCTCTTATCTGCAAATCAGGTAGTGTCTGCTATGCTCCTGGAGTCGGAGGAGCAGCGCCAGCCCCTGAGTCAGAACATGCACACTGGAAACCAGAACTCTGTGAGTGAGGCTCATCCAAGACAGAGAGAAATCAGGAGCCTAGGGGCCCCACGCAGGACAAACAGCTGGAAATAGCTGGGCAGCATCAGAGTCACCTGACGCCAGTTCCTGGGCTGGTGGCTGGGCTGGGCATGAACCTCAGAGAGAAAGGGCCCCGTTTCTAGGCCCCTTGGCGGCTCCCCCAACCTCTCCAGGCGCACTGGCTTCTTCTAATGCCATTTTAATTGCACATTTAAACACAACCTGCCATCTTCCACTAGGGCAGCGAGGCTCCTCGTTAACCTCTGCCAAGCTGTGAGGAGCCCGCAGACACTCAGATGATTGTCTCCTGTCCTTCCCCCCTCCCTCCCAGCTGCCCCTCCCCAGCTCGTTTTTGACTCAGAGTTAATAAGAGATTTGAATGAGTTCTCTCAGTACCGAGGACTGTCCCTTCAGCCCGTTGCTATAGTAATCTTCCAGAGCTCCAAAGCCACGTCTGTCTGTGTGCGTATACCCAACTCACATTATCTCTCTTTCTCTCTCTCTCTCTGACACACACACACACACACACACACACGGTATCTCTCTCTCTTTCTCTCTCTCTCTCTCACACACACATGCACACACACACACAGAAACACAGCATTTTTCTCTTTTCTTCCTTTTTCTCTGTCTTCCTTATGCCTGGAGCTATGATCAATGAAGTCATTAAGGGTGGAAAAGCTCCTCCAAGTTTCACGGGAGGAGAGGGGCCCTCTTTAGGGAAGGTTGGGAGCAGGGAGTGAGAGCTTCAGCTTAGTAGACACATGTCCCTTGTGGAGGGTAGCTCAGAATACACAGGTTCACCTGCGGTAGCTGGAGCCTGCCTGAACAGCCCTAGTAGAAGCCTCTGGGGGCCAGTCTCTTGCCCTCCATGGCTCCCAGCATCTGATGTTGCACTCTGATTTTTTAAATTCGAACAATATTACTAGTTCATTGTTGAAATTTTTAATGTATAGAAAAGACAGCACATAGAAGAAACTAAAAATTATTAATAATCCTATCACCCAGAGCTGTTTAACCACAGTTAAATTTTGATGTCTGTTTTTTTCTGCTTTACAGACACATTTTTCCCCCAAATTATTGTCCTACTGCACAAACTTTTCTGTAAGCGCTTTTTGTCCCCACTGAATTCTATGCCATGCATTTTCCCCATGTCATTAAACATTTTTCTAGAAATATTTTCATGGCTGCCTCATTTCCTATCATACAGATGTCCCGTAATTTATTTAACCATCACTTTATTGTTGGAGATACAGGTTGTTTCAAATCTTTTGCTACAATAAATAATGCTGAGATGCACATCTTTGTACATAAATCTTTATACACATTCATGAATATTTCCCCAGCATATATTTCTAGAAGTGCAATTACTGAGTTAAAGGTATGCGTACTTTTAAGGATTCTGATATGATTTGCCATATTGCGTTTTAAGAAGGCTGTAACAGTTTACACTTTCTCCAGCAGCGTATAGGTGTCTTATAGCACCCTTGCCAATACTGGGTATGTTAATTAAAAACGCTTTGTAGATCTGTGTGTGTGTGTGTGTGTGTGTGTGTGTGGCCATGCTTTTGAAGGAAGCTCTGCCTGTAGTGTAGTGATCATTACTGGCAAATGGTTCTGCTCGATGCCTCAGGGCTGTCTTTCCTGAGCCCACCTGTCAGCCCCAACTCCTGCGACCTGGGAGCCACACTGATGAATGAGCAGCAAGGCTTCAGGAAAGTCTGTTCCCTTTTCCCATTTGCCTTCCCAGGCAGGCAGGTGTTCCGTCAGGCCTGGCCTCTGTCCTCATGCTTTCCGGGGGTTCCGTACTCCTCCCTCCAGGAGGGCACAACAAGGCCTCGCAGGGCCTCAGCAAGGGTGGGAAGCAAAGTGGGCAGAGAGCACACGGGGCCTCTGGGAGACTCGGTGTGCACGTGGGAGCCCAGCCCCCGGAGTTTGGCAGCACTCTGCCGTCTCTTGATTTCAGGAGGATTTGCAGAGTAATCCCTGATTTTATTGAGCGGCTGTTCCAGCAACGAACTCCATGTTTACCCAGAAATCAGGCCTTAAAAACCAAGGATCTCTTGTCTTTTATCTCTAGGAGAGCAGATTTCACAAAATGGGTTTTAGTTCCCGACTGTGGCACTTACCGGTCCCTCTGCCCCCAGCCCGTCGCTGTAAGCAGTGGGCTCACTCAGTGGGTCGCATCCGTCTAGGCAGGGGCGAGATGCAGCAGCACACTTACTTGGACTGTGTGATTGTGTGTGTGCAGTGGGGCATAGGATGGGTTGGTCATCTTGCCACACCATCCTCTTGAAAGTGAAGGAGGAAATATAGCTTGGCCTGGAGGAAGAAGGAGCCTCACCAAAGAGACCTTGAGTTCCATTGTGCCCCGAGACTCCTGCCGCAGCCCCTGAACCTTTGCCCTCCAGCTTCCCATTGGAACAACCATGATAGAATTACCCCCAACCTGTTCCTCAGGGAGCCTGCGAGGGTTCCTATAAGAATGACCGGGCACAGTGGCTCACGCCTGTAATCCCAGCACTTCGGGAGGCCAAGGCAGTGGTCACTTGAGGTCAGGAGTTCACGACCAGCCTGGCCAATATGGCAAAATCCCGTCACTACTAAAAATACAAAAATTAGCCAGGTGTGGTGGTGGGTGCCTGTAATTTCAGCTTACCTGGCAGCCTGAGGCAGGAGAATCACTTGAATCTGGGAGGCGGAGGTTGCAGTGAGCCATGATCGCGCCAATGCACTCCAGCCTGGGTGACAGAGGGAGACTCTGACTCAAAGGAAAAAAAAAAAAAAAGAATGCTCACAAAATTATTTGAGTTCCTTGGGAGATAAACACTATGTAAGAGGAAAATGTAATCATCCTTGGTCTGGTTTCTCTTCCATCCACCTCAATAGTCATGACAAAACGGTCTCCCAGTGGCCCAGGGCTGCAGGATACATTAGGAAAATCTAGCCAACTGTCAGGAGGGATGAGGGCCCTGGAGAGAGCGGAGCTCATTATTTACCTGATCTACATGTCAGTTTCTATAGCACCTGTCACACTCAAAGCCAGGCACACTGACAGGGAAGGTTGGCTAGGGGTATTTACGATGGGTACAAAGATCAGACAAAAGGGAGACTCTTCTGATGTAGCAATTCTCAGCTGCGGAGTGATGCCACACTGATGTGCTGTGATCAAGGGTGAGGCATGTCACAGGCAACTGACTCACTACGAATAAAGGACCCAGGTTTGCAAATGAGTCACTTGTTTCCGACGTTGCTGCAGGTTCAAGAATACCCTTATGAGTCTGCCCTGCACTCTGACGGAGTGGAGTTCATTTGCGTTGCTACAACCTACGGACTCTCTTGTCTATGCCAGGGCTCTGAAGAGAGTTGTGCTTGTGGTTCCATCAATGTAACAGTCCTGAAGGGGGAGTCTAGTTTGGATAAAAGCACTGAAATTAGGCTGCCTGGATTTGCTTTTATCTTTTCCAGGAATGAGACATGTGATCTTGTACAAGTCACTTAGCTTTTCATTGTTTCAGTTTCCTCAGCTGTAAAATGGGGTTGGGGAGGAATAATAGTGCCAACCTCATAGAGTTATCCCATGTAGAATGCTTGAGAGTGCCTGACACATACTAAACAGTGGGTTAATGTTAGCCATTGTTATTGTTAATAGCTGTGGAGATCATTATTGTAGTCTGTTTTATTGTTTGCTTCATTTCCCTAAAAGCCTTTTTGGTTTCAGTAAGATCTGGCTATAACCATGGGAGTATGTTGTGTATAAGAACATCAGCTACTGCGCTTGCCACTGCATGGTGGAGGTGGAGAGGTGGAGAGACCCCTCTCTTGAGACCAGATTTTCTCTGCTCCATCCTCCCAGATCAAGGGCAACATAAGAACCAATCAAGATGTTCTGTTTTGCCTGGTGCCAAGGGGCAGTGGGCCAGACAAATGGCAGACACTTGGAACCCTTACTGCTCATTTGCTTCAAGTGAGTTTTTGTTTTCTTCTCTAATCTCCTTCTCTTTGCCTTGCAGGCAGCCGAACTTGGGATGGTGTCAGCCTATTACACATACATCTTCACTAATCTGGTAAGATGCTCTCACAGCTCACCTCCTTGGAAGAGAGTGTTGTCAGTGGTCAGGATTGGTGGATTATGAGGGACGAAGCCCAGAAGATGAGGAGTACGGGAGATAGAAGCAGAGTAGCAGAAGCCAACCAGAGAGGCAGGGTGTCCTGGAAATCCTCATCCCAACAATTGTGAGCCACAGGAGAATGAGGATTTGGGGAATCTAATGCTGCCATTCAAATGCCACTAGCGACATAAAGCAAAATCTGGGCCGTAGTGTGATGGATGAGCCGCCTCAGTAGGTGCAGGAGGAACGAGTCTGGCCTGCTGTCCAGTCTCTACATGGACTTAGGGATCAGGTGTCCTGAAATGTCCTGTGAGATTTAGGAGATCTCAGCCCAGAGAGACAGGCTTGGACTCTGAGACCCTTGTTCTTTTCCAGCTGTCGGTGTCTATGAACCGTCCTTTCCAGGGGCTGCTGTGAGAATGTTGACCCTGCAGCATCCGACAGGCCTTTGTTCTCAGAGTTGAAACAGACCTTAGAGGAATTCAGTGTGGCCTTTCTTCTGGTATAGGAACTCCCACAACAGGCTTGCCAGGAAGTCATTCAGCCTTTGCTTGAACTTGAGTAGAAATGCCTCGTTCACCACCACTGTCAAAATACCTGCCCCATTGTTGGCATCTTCATTGAAGTCTAGCGTGCCTGTAGATGAAAACCACACATATTATATAGGCACAGCTTAAGAAAACTTTCTCCAAGTAAGCACACCTGTGTAAGCAGCACACAGCTCCAGAAATAGAACATTACCAGCACCCCAGAAGCCCCCCTCATGCCCCTCAAAACATAAAACAGATGAACTTCTTTGTTTCTTTTTTTTTTTTCTTAACACTGCTGCTATAAATTAGAGCATTAATATGGAAAAAGGGAAAAAAGGATTAGACTACTCCCAGAACAATGCAAAAGCATTTGCTTAAAGTAAGGAGGCATCTGGGGGAGCCTGGGCAAGTTGGCAGAGGAGCAAAGAGAGATGAAAGTACAGTTGTGTTCCATTTCGGGAGCCTGGGAAATAGAGGGAGGAGAGGGAAAAAGCAGGCCAGTGCCAGCCTGCCAGACAGGCTCCCTAAATTAGGCCGGCAACATCAGTAGAGGAGGAAGAAACTGGGCAGCGAGGTGTCACTGGGGTGATTTAGCAGATAGAAGGAAGCCATTCATTTGGAATATGAGTTCCCAGGATGGTAACCAGAATAAGGTGGAGTTGCTTGGCTTAGAGGTTTTTAAGACAGTATCCTCCACAGTGTACCACTATTTTCCATTCATAGAAATTATAAGAACGATGGTGACAATGTTGTCTAGTGGAAAAAGCACTGGCCCGTGAAGTCAGGAGGCCCGAGTCAAGTCCTGACTCTGCCTTATGCTCGCTGTGAGCCTTTGGTTGAGTTGCAGTGACTCTGAACCCCAGTTTTCTCATTTTAAAACTGGGAATATAAAACCTTTATATGAGGATTAACTGGAATTCTGTAAGTAAAAATTTATTGTAAATATCAAAGTACTATATGTTTCTAAGGCATTATATTTAGAAAAATACATATCTCTATGATTCTTTCAGTTTTCAAAGAGCTTTTCTCCTTTTTGGGTGGGCATGGATGAGATGAGCTTTAGGAATTAACAGGACTCATGGAATTAACAGTTTGTAAGTTTGCAAGGGGAAATCATGAGGAAAAGTAACTATGAGTGATGCTGACTGAATAATAGTCAAGAAAACGACAGCAGAGCCATTGCAAAAATCTGCCAGTGAGAGAATATTCTAGAAGCTTCTCATGAGTGCTTTGGCTTTCTAAAAGGGACAAACCTCTAATAGGAGTAAAAAAATTGTTTCTAGGACCACTCTTTCTGCCCAGTTGCAGTTGGTGTTTTTTTGTTTGTTTGTTGTTTGTTGTGTTTTATTTTGTTTTTGTTTTTGTTTTTGCTTTTCTGAGACAGAATCTCGCTGTCACCCAGGCTGAAGTGCAGTGGTACCATCTTGATTCACTCCAACTTCTGCCTCCCGGGTTCAAGTCATTCTCCTGCCTCAACCTACCAAGTAGCTGGGATTACAGGCACACACCACCACGCCTGGCTAATTTTTGTATTTTTAGTAGAGACGAGGTTTCACAACATTGGCTAGGCTAGTCTCGAACTCCTGACCTCATTTGATCTGCCTGCCTTGGCCTCCAAAAGGGCTGGGATTACAGGCGTGAGCCACTGCATCTGGCCCAGTTGGTGTTTTGGGCCATAGAGGGAGAGGCTTCATCCAGAGGATAATGAGTTGTTTTCTGCATTTTCCAGTCCCTTCTCCCCAATACAGATGCCAAGTGGGTTTTCATTCTTATTTCTTCTTTCTCTGAATCCCTTGGAGATCTCCACCATGTCTCATCACTCTGAATTCTGCTACAGTGATGCAGTAGGTCCTCAGATCAGCTTTTAGAGAACAAGCTTGGTAAACGGGAAGGGTACAGACTTTGGCATTAGATACTCATGACTCAAAACTTTTGTTTGACTTGCTACTGGCTGTGTGATCCTGTGCAGGTTGCTTAACCTTTCTGAGCCCCAGGAACCTCTTCTGTAAGTGGACACTAATAGCACATGCTTTGGGAGATAATGTACACACAGCAACAGACTCACAGTACAAGTTTATTTAGAAGGTGTTATTTTAAGAAGTCCAGCTTATGCCTCCCATGGCCTAAAAGGAATGGAAGATGCTTATTTTGCTCCCCAGCCATGCATGGCCTGTGAAAGTGACTCCTAAAATGCCATTTTATTTATTTCCAGATAAGAAATAGGACTAGGTAGTACGGTTTTTGTGTGTGACTGAACCGACCATTGTCGGGTTTATTTGTGTCCGTAATTACTGAGTAATTGATCAAATGCCCATACCTCACTCCCATCCAGGCATAAAGAAAAGTAGTGGATTTACGGCATCTATCATAAATGAATTAGGTTGACTGCTGTGGATTCTGTCAGTTGATTAACCATCACAAGAATTGGGACAAAATTATCCATCATGAATCAAACTTCTAAACCATCAGTTCATTTGACCCTATAGAAACACAATTTCTCTCTCTGTCAGGGTCTAGCCAGCAGAAGAGTGAGTGTGCTAACCCTGAACCTTGGGTGACAGAGGTGACTGATGCAATAAGAGGAACTGAGCCAGAGAGAGCGGAGGCTGCTAGAGGTCACATGGTGATCACAGGCGGAGCTGGAAGAAGCTGGGCAAGTCCAGGGAAGGGCCAGGTCTCTGGTACAGGGGAAGCTGGGCTCAGTGACAGGGTGACAGTGAGGTGTCAGGCAATGAGAGAGACACTTCTGCAGGAGGGGAGGGAGCAGCAGACAGGGACAGCCCCTCTCCAGAACAGAGGAGGAAGTCAGTGACAGGAAGTATAGAGATGAAGGCACACAGTCATAGGAAACAGTGAGCTGACATCTGAGCCTTTTATTTATATTATCTATTTCAAAGTGAGATCTGGGTGGTCGGCACTGATGTTAGAGACTTGATGAGTGAAACAGCATCATGCCACTGCTTCTGATTCTAGTGGGTCAGGAATCATTCCCCTCAGAGCAAATCTCTGATCAACAGACGGCAATGGCACCTGGTTAAGGTGGAGCCCTGGGGCAGAGGGTTAGCTTATGAGGTCCAAATCATGAGAACTTGACAGGTAAATTGACAGCACTTGGTCAGAGGTCAGGCACACGAAGAGTAACTATGAGGAAGTAAGTCCTGGTAGGTAGACTGAGGCAAGGGGTCAAGAGTCCAGGCCAAAATGAAGTGGACCCATTAAGGAACAAATTAAGAGAAATAAAATTACTGTGCCAAGTCACAAAAGCATGCCAGCACAGAGAACTAGTTTCTGCCCTCATCCGGAAATCAATCTGCCTGCCTTTGTTTGCAGTTTAGTGGCGTTAATTATATTCTTAGTGTTGTATAACCATTACCACAATATATTTCTTTTTTTTTTTTTTTTGAAACGGAGTCTTGCTCTGTTGCCCAGGCTGGAGTGCAGTGGCATGATCTCAGCTCACTGCAAGCTCTGCCTCCTGGGTTCACGCCATTCTCCTGCCTCAGCCTTCCAAGAGGCTGGGACTACAGACGCCCGCTAACACACCTGGCTAATTTTTTGTATTTTTAGTAGAGACGGGATTTCGCCAAGTTAGCCAGGATGGTCTTGATCTCCCGACCTCGTGATCCACCCACCTCGGCCTCCCAAAGTGCTGGGATTACAGGCGTGAGCCACCACGCCTGGCCACCACTATATATTTCTAAAACGTAATCAAGCCAAACAGAAACTCCGTACCCGTTAAGCAGTAGCTCCCCATTCCTCCTCCCCATGGCCTCTAGTAACCTCCATGTTTTTTTCTTCTCAATGAATTTGCCTATTCTAGCTAGGTGCCTCATAGAAGTGAAATTATACAATGTTTATCTTTTGTGTCTAGTTTATTTCACTAGCATAATGTTTTCCAGGTTCATTCATGTTGCAGCATGTGTCAGAAATTGTATTTCTTTTTTTTTAAGCTTTGTATTATTGTGAAATATATATGACATAACATTTGTCCTGGTAACCATATTTAAGTACACTTTTCAGTGGCATTAAGTACATCCACACTGTTATGCAACCATCAATACCATCCACCTCTGGAACATTTTTCACCTTTTCAAAATGAAACTCTGTACCCATTAAACACAAACTCCCCATTCCTTTTTCCACCCAGCCCCTGGCAACCACCATTCTAATTTCTCTCTGTATGGATATGACTACTCTAGGTATTTCATATAAGTGGAATCATATAATATTTGTCCTTTTGTGTTTGACTTTGTTTAGGGTTCATTCATACATCAGAATTGCCTGCCTTTTTAAGGTCGAATAGTAGACTATGCGTATGTAGACACACACACCAGATTTTGTGTACCCATTCATTCATGGATGGACACTTGGGTTGCCTCCACCTTTTGGCTATTGTGAATAATGCTGGCATGAACATGGGTGTGCAAATGTCTGTTCAAGTCCCTGCTTTCAATCCTTTTGTGTATATGCCTAGGAGTGGAATTGCTGGGTCATGTGGTCGTTATTCGTTTATTTATTGAGAAACCTCCAAATGTTTTCCATAATGACTGTACCATTTTTAATTCCTGTCAGCAATGTACAAAGGTCCTGGTTTTTCTGCAATCTTGACAATGCTTATTATTTTTCATTTTTAAAAATAATAGCCATCCCAATGAGTGTGAAGTAGTCAGATGTGTTTTTAATTTCTATTTGAAGTGTGCAAATTGGAAGAAGCAAGACCACATGACTGAAGTTGAGAGTCCTGGTGATTAAGAAGCTTTATAATGAGAGAAAGTAGCTGATGTATAAAAATTGCATCCTTAAAATCAGTCAGAAGTGGTAAAAATCCCCAGTTCAGGAGCTTATAAGCTGAGGGGTTATAAGGTCCTCATATGTAAATGGGGGTTCTCTGTCCTCATATGTAAAATGTGAATAATAATAACATCCATCTTTTAACAATCTTAGTAAGATTTAAAAATTAGCTACTGATAACACTGAACCAGGTAGGTAATACTAGCTGCTATAACAGATAAACCCCCAAATCTCATAGTGTCATACAGTGGAAGTAAATTTCTTACTCAATTGAAGTTCCAAAAGGATATTCCTGGTGAGTAGCATTTCATAAGGTTATTCAAGGGCCCAGTCTTCTTCTGGTTTATAAATGTGTCCTCTTAGAGACCAGTGTTAGGAAAACAACATGGAAGATCATACATGGGAGGGTTTATGTGTCAGGCCTGGAAGTGACACATGTTATTTCAGCTCCCAATTCCATTGGCTAGAATTCATCACATGGCCACACTCACTTGTAAGGGAAGCTGGGAAACATAGTCTAGCCATGTGCCCAGGGAGAACAGGAAATGGGTTTAATGACCACAAAACAATCTCTGCCACGTTATTAAATTGTCAATCATCATCACACATCTATATCATGTATTACTAAAAAAGAAATTAGCATCCCAAGCCCTGGCTTGTCTTTTTAGAGGATAACTGATCCTAAAAGTGGAGATCAGCACTTAGTTATAAGGATGTCAGCTCCCTGTGTTCTCTTATCCAAGGAGGGCACGCATAGGACAGTTATAGATGCACTGTGCTTGTTCTGCTCTTTACTCTGCAAGGGAGTCTCTGTCTTCCAGTTGGCCTCTGGGTTTGATTGGGGAAAACCTTTGTTGTGCAAGATTGATGGAAGTTTGGATAAAAGACATAAAGAAGTAAGGGCCTCTGGGCAACCAGTCTACCGTTGAGACAGCAGGGGTAGTTGATGCCACAAGAGAAAAGATGAAGGAGGAAGCTCAATTTGAGCTAATAAATCTGGAGGGATTATCCAGCTACTAATGAACCCAGAGAGATATGCAGTCACTGCCTAATAGAAAAGATAAAATCACCCCAATCTATTGTCAGAGAGCATAGATGGGCCCTGTGCCAAAGGCAGGAGCTGCCATCTTGGCAGAGAGAAGTGTTGAGATTTAAGGGTAAGGGTCAAAAGTCAGGGACTGCCAATGAAAGGTGGGAAATAATTGGACGCTGGAAGCAGGAGGCTGTGCAGTCTGCTGGCCACTGAGCTGCTATGGCATTGCAGGTGGTGTGACTAGCTGGACGCCATCGCCACCATTTCATTGCCATGCCCGAGGCAGGGCCAGAGCTTCCTGCTCTTGGCACCATCACTGTGCTGGAGGGTAGGCTGCCATTTGTGGGGTGTCAACAGAGGCAGTGGTCACCCAGAGTTTTTCTTTTGGGGAATCTAGAGAGAAGGGACTGAGAGCTGGGTATGCCATGTTAGAAGGCAGGGGGAAGGAGTATGCCAGCAGGAAGCCTCATTATTATAGAAGGTGAGGCCTGGACTAGTAGTGAAGCAGCTATGGCTTCAAGTTCCAGACCTGCTACTAACTAGCTGGGTGCATGGCAATATCAATCGTTGATATTTATTGAATACTTTCTGTGAGTAAGTGCTAATAAGTGCTTCCCGGTTATTTTCCCATTTAAACCTTAAAACAACTCTAGCAGGAGGCACAGTTTTATCTCTATTTTAGAGATGAGAAGTTGAGGCTTGCTTGAGACTTATAAAGTGTTGGTATCTTGATCAAGGTGATCAAGTCAGATCACAAATCCAGGCAGGTAGCTCTTAACCTCTTCACTCTACCACCTGTATCTGGGTGAGCCGTTTTACCTTGCCGGGCTTCAGTTTTTTATCTGAAAAATTGTGAGGTTGTTTTAGGTGATCTCTAAGGGCCTTTTCAGCCTTGGACCTGTTTCATCCTATATGTGGTTTGGGGCACTTCAGTTCACAATGTCTTGGAGTTGGGGACGTTCCCTGGAGAGAGGGGAGAATGCCCCATCAGGTTGGAGAGTTCGTGTGACTTGTGGAAGCAGTTTCTGTTCACCCAACAGCTCCTCAGATTCCCAAACTATAGTCAGGTCCAAGTGAGCCCTGCAGAAATAACCCCTCCATGCCCCAGTCTCTATCTTGCTTGGGCAGAAAGGACATGTGCAGCCAATTTTCCTCCCCTGGGTTCATTTTATTGTCAGCAGACCTGAGCCTACGTTTTTTTTCCCAAAGATTTACCAGAGAGATTAGCCATAAGTAATTTGAAATTGCTAAAATTATTACAGAAAGGGGACCCAGGTCAGACAGAGAGGGAAAAAATAATTGATTCCAGGAGGAAGTGAGAACACACACAGCCCCACTCTTTCACTCCTTGCTTTGGCGAGCTGATGCTACTCATCTTCTGGGTCTTACTTAAATGTCACTTCCCCCAGGAAGTCTCCCTGACACCCCACAAGGTTACGTCTGCTGTCACACACTTTCCCAGCACCGTGTGTTCTGGTTTTTGTAGCGTTCATCTTGAGTGGGAATCCCTTTTTCTATGCTAACTTTTCTGCCAGACTTGGAGCTTCAGAAAAGCAAGATTAAATCAGTCTTGTTCATCACCATAGATCCAGTGGGCTCCTGCATAGTAGGTACTCAATAAATATTGTATGAGTGAATGGAGCTTTCCATAATATCTGGAGTTCTTGGGGTAGAAGGGCTGGCCAAGTGAGATAACTCATCTCTTTACATCCCACAGGAATTCAGTTCATCCCAACTAAGCCTCAGGCACGAAGGAAGCTATCTGCATTTCAGCCGAGGAGAGCTGGGCCCTGTTTCCTATTCCCCAGGACCCCCTGGTACTTGAGTAACCTACATGACAACTACTCCATCTGGAATACTCTTCCTCCCATTCTGAGCTGGTCAGATTTGAAGTTAAAGTTGTGCAGGCCCATGCAGGGTGGTTTAGTTCAGGATCCAAGAGACACAATTTCAGGGATTCTGCTGAGTGAGAGTGATGTCAAAACCTGAGGCCCAGGGTTGGCACCAAGAATGATCATTGAGGCAGGGGAGGACAGAAGAGTGCAAGGACAGTCAGACTGATTGTGCCGAGTGGTCTCTCTGTCACCTGGGACTGTTTCCTTCACTGGCAGCACCATGCCCTGGTCAGCCTTGATCATGTGGTGTCTTCGGGCCAATACCTGGCAGCTGACTCATGGAGCCAGAAGCCAAGGGTCTTTAAAACAAACCTCTCCTTCAGGTTATAAAGGCCATTACGAAGTGATCTAGTCCTGTATTCTGTCCCAGTGGCTTGGCATATGAGGTTGGGTGAGCCTGATTACTGTGTTGACACTGAGGACAGAGATATGGTTTAATGGAAGCTGCCAGGGCCTCAGATCAAAGAGAACTTGAGTTCCTATCTGGGCCCTGCCATACATTAGATGTACATGTGGCAAGTTACTTAACCTGCTGGCCTGTCAGTTTTCCCTCTTGTAAAATGGAGATAATAATGCTTATCTCATAACATTATTTTGTGAACACCTTGGGAAGTTTCTAATCCTGAGGGTTGTTAGTAAATATTATTTCCCTTCCCTCTTTTTTTCCTCACTTCCCTGTTGAGTATTTCCATCCTTAGACCTCAGTTTCCTGACTTACTGCCTCTAGCTTTCCAAAACTCTACAGCTGTTATCAGAAACATTTCAATTGGCCTCTCACCTAGTTGGAACTATAGTTCCCAGGATGCTTGAGCCTTTTCCACATCTTTCAGTCCTTCACGGAAAATGCAACAGGCACACTTGAACGTATACGTGCGCATCCCTATGCACACTTCTACACACACACACACACACACACACACACACACGCACGCACACAGCCAGAAGTTATAATCCATCAGCCAGACAACTTTCTAGTGTCAGAGCAATTGATTCCAAAGTGTAGTTTATTGTAAAATTATTAAGAGTATCCACATATTTCAGCTTTATTGAGCCTTTTAGGAGAGCCACTCTGCATAATGTAGTATACTTTGGTGAATAAATATGTTTTTAGTGCAACTAGAAAAAAAGTAATGGAGTGAAAGCTCCTCATGTGTCAGTCTGAGCTGCCAAGGTACCACCCCACCAAATGCAAACCCTGAGAGGTGGCAGGTCTGGCGGTGACAGGTGTCTCCTGGGCGTACATGGGCACAGCAGTTTCTTACAGAGATGCTGTTGATCCAAAACTGTGTTTTCCAAAGCTGTTAACCTTCCTGTACCTGTTCTCTGCACATGGTTGTTGGAAGATGGAGGTATATTCAGAAGGAGAAACAACAGAGAGAATCACAAGGGGATTCAGGAGGCATTGACTGAAGATTTATTTTTTGCATTGTAGAA
The DNA here is from genome assembly GCF_009764315.1 of Trachypithecus francoisi. Classification (NCBI taxonomy): domain Eukaryota; kingdom Metazoa; phylum Chordata; class Mammalia; order Primates; family Cercopithecidae; genus Trachypithecus; species Trachypithecus francoisi. The sequence goes on from NW_022681473.1 coordinate 109,204,751, forward strand.
ACTATGGCTGACAGCTTGAAGTTCCTTGGTCCAAGTTATAGGATTGTAAAATGATTAGCCAGCTATGATTAGGCAATTTACCTATGGAAAATGCTACCATCAACTACATTTATTCAGCAAACATCTTTTAAGTGCCTGCTGTGTGGTGGGAGATACAAGGACTAGGAGGATGTGGTCCAGCAGGATGTGAATTGAAGAGGTCTGCATCTCTTAATGTGAGGTGTGCAGCCCAGAGGAAGGAGCATGTAGTTCTTCTTTGGGGGTTTACAGATATGGCTTCCCTTACTGAAGCAGGGGTTGGAGATGGCAATTGGAGAGTGACATGTAGGCAGTGGTAAGTTACGGTCCTTTTTGTGCCTGGAGCAGGAGAGTGTGATGGAGAGAGGTGGAGCCAGAGCCAGCCAAGGAAGTCTCAGGTGAGATGATGTCCTGCTGCTATGCACATTTGCCGGACTTTTCAGCATTGCAATTGGCATTAGTAGGCCCAGGGTCTTGTCTTGGCTGTCCCACTGACTGTGTGATCTTGGACAAGCCCTTTCTCCTCTGGAGACAAGCTGGAAGGTCTCCAAAGACCTTTCAGCTCTGAAATTCTGTTGAGTTTATGGATTGGATGAATACGTAATGAACAACCAGATGAATTCTCCTGGCCAGCCTGTTTTCCAGATGAAATCGGCCACCCTCCTTTTCACAGTTTTTCCAGTGTCCTCGTCTGGCTGGTTCATCCCTGCAGTGCACTCAGCTGTCCAGATACCCCAAGGTGAGGAAGCACCCCTGTCTTGTGAGCTATCTCAATCTCTTACCACTCCCTTACCCAGAAGTACCTGTCCTGTGTCCTCACCTGCTCCGTAGAGCCCTGGGAGATGATGGGGCAATCTGAAAATCCAGTTCATGCCAAGGTGCTAATGTCCATGACAACATTAAATTCTTTCGGATTGTTGAGAGCATCTAACTAAATCTCATCCTTTTGCAGTTAAGTAAACAGAACTGAAGAGGGAAAGTGACTAGGCCAGGCTCTCACAGTGAGTCAGGAGTAGAGAGAGGAGGTCTCCTCGCTCACACAGTTCACACATTCCCTAGATCAGTATTAATTGAGCACTTACTGTGCTATGTGTCGGGTATAGAATGAAGAATAAAATTCTGACCTTCCAAGAGGTCAGACTAGAGGGGAAGAAGAACACACGCCGATTATCTTCAATCAGTGGGTTCAATAAAGTGATGAAGACAGGGTATTATGGGGCCATCAAAGGAGGGCCTTCAGACCAGCCTGGCAGGTTCATCAAAAGCTTCCTGGAATAGGCCACATCCAAAGGGCCTTGGAGAATCAATGGGAGTTAGCCAGGTAGAGAAGGGCATTCTAAGTGGGGGATACACACAGTTAATGGCTCATGCATCCCAGACAACATTTGCTTTTTAACTAAGGCCTTAACCAAGGAAGCAGATGGCATGAGAAATTGTGGAGCTTGTAAGGAAGGTTTTTTGGGGGTGGGGAGAACCTTTCAGAGCTTTCATATTACTCCACACGGTCAGCCAACTTACTATCCTATGTAAGGCAGGGGAAGAGGAAAGGCATGAGTCCCAAGTGGACCTGAGTCAGCACCTTTAGCTTGGTGGTGGCTTGTTACAAATGCCTGTCCCAGGCTAAATATCCTAAAATCCCAGACCCAGGGATTACCACTTGGATAGCTGTCAACAAGCGTCCCTCTTCCAGGGTGTGGGCCCTACTGGCTTAAAAAGAGAATGGAAACCAGAGCTTCCCTAGGACAGGAACAGGGAGATTAGGCCAGTCCTAAAGGTGGCGGAGCCTTGGTTTGCTTCCGGTGCTAGCTAGGAAGAAGCATCTGAAAGGTGAACTTTATTCTGCCAGCACTGGAGTGCATCCCTGTTCCTGACTCTGGAAGCCTTCTCGCCCTGAGATCCAAGGCAGGAGAAACTCCCTCCTGGAGGAGGAATGCTGCAGGGAGGATGGCCGGGAAGCCCTTGAGGCGGCAGGGGATGTAGTAGGCACAGGTACAGACTGACTCTAAGATGCTCCATGCCATCGATGAACTTCATCCGGAGCTCCAGGCGGCCCCAGGTGGGCAGGGCTTACCTCCTGTGCTCTGTTCACCTTTCTTCTTGCCAGCATTTATAGGCGGCCGCTCTTTCCTCAGTACTTCTGACTTTCCCTCTCCTTATGCTAACAGTACCCAGCACAGGCTCTGGTTCAGGGGACATTTGAATCAAGCCACTGCCTTACTTGGCTGGTGGGGATGTGGCTGTTCACCCAGTCCTGTTGGGCTAGAGGAAGAAGAGAAAAAGGTATCAGAGATGAGACCCTTCCCTTGGCAAGCTCGGGTGATCAGAAGAATGGCCCCGAGCTGCATGGGAACTTTCCCCAAGAGTACCCCAATATTAAGCTGTTCGATTTGGGTCCCTTCATCTGCTCTCCACCCACAGCAAGAGTGGGTCTCAGCTGGGACTGATGAATCAGTATATCAGAGGGAAACAAGGCATTATTGTCAGTTATCCTGGAAGAATAGCCAGACAGTGTACCCTGGGGATGCAGGATTACTAAAAATGAAAATTAACCAATTAGGTCTTTATCCCACCCAGAGCTCGGGTAGGGGAGGAGGAGCCAGCCCCTGGGCCTTTCAGTGACATCTGGTTATCCAAGGTGAGGCAGGAGTTTCCAGATACCCTCAGTTCCTAACCAAGGGGGACAGGGGGGCGTGAGAACAGAATGGGTATTGCCAGGAAATCAATAGAAACTGAAGAAGCATTTAGTTTCTGAATGCAACACCCCCTGAACTCAGCAGGGTGTGTTGAGACCCTGGTGGAGGTGAAGAAACTCTTGTTTTGCATCGGAGGAACCAATTATCAGACAACCCCTTCGCTGATGTTTGACAAGTAGCATGACAGGGAAGATAAGTCCCACGGGGCTCCCAGAGCCAAGTTTGAGATATTTGTGTAGCATCCATTTAGTAAAAATTGAAATGCATTGCTTGTATCTGCCCCTGACACACACACACACACACAATTTCTATGCCCGTGTGTATTGGTGACTGGGTGCATCAGACTGTGCATATAAAATACATCAAACTGAAATAAGAGCAAAGCCCTGGAGACTACTGTGGTTCAGTATCTCTGGACACATAATGGAAATGCTCGCCTTTGACTGCCCAGGCCTTCTATCTAATAGAGCTTTGGGAGAAGAGGAAGCTGCCTTGACCTCTGTCACAAAGTTGTTAAAGATTCCAAAGTCTCATTAATTTAATGAGAAATACCTCGGCCTTCCTTCTGTCTACTGATCCAGCAATTTCCAATTATTCACAATCAAGAGAGTCTAGTAATAAAAATCTGCCCATTTCCCAAAGCTGGTGTTATCACAACAGGCGTGACTGGCTCTGAGTACCAGCAGTGTGTCAGACGCCATGCCCAGCACCTTCTACTCAAGATCTTTAACCCTCAAAATAACACTGCAAGGTGGGTGTTCCAGTTCTACGCAGTACGAAAGTGAGGCTCGGAGATGTTTAAGGGTTTTCACTCAATAAGTGGCAGATGTGAGAATCTGCTTTTTACCTCCCAGCCCACATCTTGTACTTGTCAAACTGATCTTCTTGGCTTTTCTGTGCTGTATTGGTTTTCTATTGCTGTGTAACAAATTGCCACAAAGTTAGCATCTTAAAACATCAGCATTTATTAGTGCAGAGTCACGTAGGTCAGAAGTCCAGCATGGCATGACTGGCTCTCTGCTCAGGCTGAAATCTAAATGTCACCAACTACATTTTCATCTGGAGCACAGGGTCCCCCTCCAAGCCCATTCCTGTGGTTGGCAGAATCTACTTCCTTTACTTCCTTGTTGTTGTAGGAATGAAATCTGTTTTCTTGCTGGCTCTTGGCTAGGGACAGCTGAGCCTCGAGAGACCATTCTTGGGTCCTTTCCCCATGACTGCTCCATCTCATCAACAGGGAACCTCCCTCTAGTCCAACCCCTCGCTCACTTCATATCTCCTTGGCTTCCTCTTCTGCAAATAGTCAGTGAAAACTCTTTGCTTTTAAAGGACTCTTAGGTCAGGCTCATCCGGATAATCTCCTTCTTTGAAGCTGACTGCGTCATGTAGCATAACCTAATTGCAGAGGTAAAATTCATCATAGTCACAGTCCTGGGGAGTGTGTGTGTGCATGTGTGTGTGTGTGTGTTTCTTGGGGGTCATCTTAGAATCCTGCCTACCACACATGCCAACTGTGTAAATTAGTTTACTTATTTTCCTTTCTCCTCTACCATCTGGTGAAAGGGTATACAAGGAGAGATCTGGGGCCAGGGCACCGGGAGGAGAGTGCTGGAGACACTTGAGGCAGGAAATCCATACATCCCTTGATCATGCAAATGATAAACTCTGTGTTGTCTCTGCTGGAGCAAGGCGGTGCTCAGGACAGGGCCCACCCCTTGCGTCCTGATGATGGCCTGTAAACCAGCCCCTGAGGGAAAACTGACAGCCAAGGCAAAGGGGGAAACCAAGACCTCTTGAAACTGCTGTGGCTAGCAGGGGGGCTGGTGGCCCTGAGGAATTTAGGCCCTGCTGAGAAGTGTGTTTGAGATTTAATGAATATTTGGAAAGCAGAGGGAGACTGAGAATAAAAGGCATTATGGCAAATCGCATTATTATTATTATTACATTATAAGTGCTATTGTATTACAAGCACCATTAGGAGTAGCAATTGCTGTTATTATTAAGCAATCCAGCTTCTCCATCCTCAGCATCAGGCTCCACTCCATGTCAAAGGCATCGACAGCTCCATGAATCACCATCTGAAGCTTCCCTCACATTCACAGCCCAGTGGCAAGCCTGAGGCCTGCCCATCCCACTGAAGCCTCCAGCCATAGCTCACGTGGTAGATGCCTCTCCTGTGAATTCCAAAGCTGGATTTTCATCTTGGCAGAGAGTTAAGATAGTCCTGAAACCGTTCCTGATCATATCGCTCTCTTGCTTAAAACCCTTCGGTGTCTGTCTCCCTATTACCCTCAGGGTAAAGTCTGAACCCTGTAACATAACTCAGGTGACCTCCCATTGCCACTGCACACCCCAGCCATACTGAAGGACTTGCAGGTCCCTGAATCTGTCATAAGCTCTTGCTGTTCTGGGGCTCTGCACATGTTGTGGTTTCTCTGTTCATGAAACTCCTCTTTACCTCTTTATCTGGCTGACTCCTGCTCAGCTTTCAGGTCTCAACTTGCAGTCAACTCTCAGCTCAGGAATATCAGCAGCGATTCTGGTAGAAAAGACCGCTTTATACCTGCCGCACCATGTAATCAACCACACTTCAGGACTTGCCCTCCACCTGCTACTAAGTTTAAGCATCTTGAGGACAGGCATGGGGTGTGCTTATCGTTCTATTTCTAGTGCCCAGCATGATGTGTGTTCTCAAGGAGACACTCATGTTTTTGTTGAATGAATGAAGGAATGAGTGAAACTAAGATCTAAAAAGTGTCCAAGAGCTGAAAAACTGTTATGCATATCCCCACCTCCAGCCCCCACCCCCCCCCCAACTGTGGGAACCTATCTGAGAGCCTGATGGCCTCTAGAACACAGCAGAGTCAGCAAGACGCCCAGCCCTTGTGGAGAACCCATTATTTGATCCTGCTGCCAATATGGAGCACGTAAATTAGTAAGGAGCAGAGGCCACTGATTGACAGCATCACTCATCTTCCTAAACAACTCCTTGTACCCCCGATGAGATGGTGGGGCTGGGGGTGCCTGGGATCTCTACATGCCTGATTCTAATGTGTTGGCACCTGGGAAAGGAGAGGTTTAGCACCTGATGTATAAACAGGAGGCCTGATCAGTGAATCCAGATCAGTGCTTGAAGAAGGAAGCCTGCAGAAAAGCGGTAGCTTACTGCAGCCTAAGGGGAGAGCCTGAGGTGTCCACCAGTTCTCATGTCAATTTGACCTACTGAGGTTTCAACTGCACAGTTAACCACACAGTTAATAACTACTTATGTAGCACCCAGAGACCCAGAACAGTCTTGTAAATAAAAAAAATGAAGACAGACCCAGCTGCTGCCGAGGAGGTAAGAGGGCTTTCCACCTGGCCTCTGCCTTCCTCTTCCTGGAAGCATATGACTGAAGTCTTTGTAAAGGTAGTTCTACCCTAATGAGTGTTTGCAGGTGAACATTAATTAATTTAATGAATGTGTATTGAGCACTTGCTAAGCACAAGATATGGTGAAGGGGATAGAGCATTGAACAAGGTGGAATATGGTCTGCCTTTGAAGTCTTGTTTGTGGACTCACGTTGGGAAAGAAAAGCAGAGAAAGGACAGAGTTCCCGGGAGGAAGGGATGTGCATGTCCAGGTTATGGAGGTAAGTGAATACGAAACATGCAGGGAGAAGAATCCAAAGCTGGGAGATTTAGGACCAATCTCCTATTAAATGAAATTCATTGACAGGTATGAATTAGCCTCCCAGCTGCTACTGTCTTCAAAGACCTCTTATACAAAAAGCCATCTCCCAGCCTACACAGACAGCACAGGCTTTGATGCAGATAAATAGACAGACAGGTACCACAGTTAAGTGGGCTCAGGAGGGAAGGAGAGGATGTAAGGGTGCCCAGGAGATTTTGGATTTCTGGTGGCTCCAGGGCTTTCCTGCAAAAAGGCTAAGAGGGGACTTCTGAGACAAGGGTCTGGGGCCTGGTTTCTGCGATGCATTAGATCCCAAGGAGCAGTGAATGGATCTAACTATGAAGAAGAGCCTTGGGCAGGTGAGAGGACCAGGCTGCCAGTGGGGTGAGATGAGGCACAGCCTGACAAGTGCTCCCTTCCTAAATGTTTTCAGTCAACAGCCTTGACTTCTTTCTATGTGGGGTGCACCAGAGTGAACACTGATAATGTAAGTGCATTTATTTCAAATGGCATCTAGTCCTTGGAGAGGTAGCTTTGAACAAACTCGTGGTAAAAAGCTCCAAGTGATGACAGGTGTGTAGATGAGGTGTAATGGGGACATGATTGAGTGGCCACTTATGGAGGCTTGAGTGATGGAGGAGGTCAAGGTGGACACTGAGGAAAAGGTAGACAGGAGTCATAGTATGAAAAGACTTGGCCGGGCGCGGTGGCTCAAGCCTGTAATCCCAGCACTTTGGGAGGCCGAGACGGGCGGATCACGAGGTCAGGAGATCGAGACCATCCTGGCTAACACGGTGAAACCCCGTCTCTACTAAAAAAATACAAAAAATTAGCCAGGCGAGATGGCGGGCGCCTGTAGTCCCAGCTACTCGGGAGGCTGAGGCGAGAGAATGGCGTAAACCCGGGAGGCGGAGCTTCCAGTGAGCTGAGATCCGGCCACTGCACTCCAGCCTGGGCGACAGAGCGAGACTCCGTCTCAAAAAAAAAAAAAAAAAAAAAAAAAGAAAAGACTTATATGTCTAGCCAAGGGTTTTTTGTCCTGTATGCAATAAAGGAGTATTCGGCGAGGGGGAAGTTCATGATCAAATTTGGAGTTTAGAAAGATCACTCCAGCAATAACATGGAGAAGGAACTTGGAGGAGTGCAAGACTAAAGGAAGAGAAACCAGTGAGTCCGTAGTCTAGGACCCAGCTGGTGAGGATCTGATTTGAGGTAGAGATGATGAGGTGGAGGGCAGGGATCAGATTCAAGAGATGTAAAGAAATTAAAATGTCCTCAAATGACAATAAATGAGTGCATACCTGCTTACATGAATGAGATGTGGACAGAGAACATGGAAGTGAAGGATGCATTCTAAATTCTAGCTTGATTGACAGGTGGATCATGTGACATTCACAAACAGGGAACCAAGGGAGGGAAGCAGATCCAAATGGGAAGATAAAGAGTTCAAGTTAAAGAGTGATAAGGTCTTAAGGCTATCTTCCTCCTTTTCAGCTTCATCATAATATTCTAAGAAATTAGAATTGTTTAGTGTTCTCAGGACTCCTGGGGTGAGAACATTTGAAGTTGTCAATCATTAATAATCTCAGGGATGGGGTATGCTCCGACACCACCTCCTAGTGGCCTAGCCTGGTGCTGAGCACACGGTGGGGAAGATAGAATAAGGGAAGATAGAATAAGGGAAGATAGAACAAGGGAAGATAGAACAAGAGAAGATAGAATAAGGGAAGGTAGAATAAGGGAAGGTAGAATAAGGGAAGATAGAATAAGGGAAGATAGAACAAAGGAAGGTAGAATAAGGGAAGATAGAACAAGGGAAGATAGAATAAGGGAAGATAGAACAAGGGAAGGTAGATAAGGGAAGATAGAATAAGGGAAGATAGAATAAAGGAAGGTAGAACAAGGGAAGATAGAACAAGGGAAGGTAGAATAAGGGAAGGTAGAATAAGGGAAGATAGAATAAGGGAAGGTAGAACAAGCAAAGATAGAATAAGGGAAGATAGAATAAGGGAAGGTAGAACAAGGGAAGATAGAACAAGGGAAGATAGAACAAGGGAAAATAGGAATAATCACTGGTCTTTTTTGCCAAGGACCTGGATCTTAATTCCATATCTGTCTTAGGGGCAAGACGTTTAACTCCTGGGTACCTCGGTTTCCTCTTGTACCACATGTGAAAATGAATAAAACCTGTTCTGTCCACTTCCAATTACGGTTGGGAGACCCAAAAGCAGTGCATGAAAGTGCCTTGTAAGCTTCATTCAGCCACATCCGTGGAAGCAGTTGGTGTTATTATGCTCAGTAATAAATTGATATTTCATAAATCACTTTGATGTGGGTGACATGAGGCTGCCAGCCTCCTCTCCCAGGCAGTTAGGGTCCAGGGCCGAGCATGGAGCAGAGAGGATCAAAGGCTGAGGTTTGGGTGAAAGCAGGCAAGACATGAGGGACTGCTGGAAACCCCACTGTTAAGCGGGTTAAGGATTTTAAACACCACTGTTAAGAAGCAGAGCCGGTTCTGGAGTGAAGAGGCTGCAAGCAGGGCCAGTTACAACGCAAATGGGTCCAGGTGTTAACATTCAGAGAGATTTCAGAGGTCATAGAGGTGTTGGGGTGACACCTTTTATAGGTTGCCTGTGGCCCTGGTGGGAAGGGAGCTGTTAAGGTTCTTGGGCTACCTGGGGCTGAGGGCTTTATGCAGACGCCGGAGATAGCCACCTTTGTGGCGTGATCTGGTGGGCTTCAGGAAGGCCTCCGCACACTGCCCTCCTCACTACCTGCTAATGATCCCTGAAAGTACATGAAACATGCATTCCTTGAGCTATTCTATTATTACTTCTAATAATAGTAATAAGGAGTCTGTATCGTGCTTCCAGTCTGCACAGAGCTCTCCTATATATTATCATTTTTGAGTCTCACAACAGCACCGTGAAGTCTTATTTCCCCCATTTTAAAATGAGGAAACTTTTCTGATTAAAAAAGATAAAAATAAAGAAATTAAAAGTTTTTTTATAAAAAGATTGGTTTTTGGAATGTGGGATTTCAGAGAGGAAAATCTAGGTCAAAATGCCCACAGACAGTGTATAATGTAAAATGCCGCGACTCCAGACCCATACTCATTCTTTCCAGCACATTATTCTCCTAACCATTTAATTAAGCCCAGAAGGCAGTTTTTGGTTTCACTGATTTTTCTAGGTGCCAGGGACACAGCAGTGAGTGATACAGTCCATTCTACCTTCCAGGAGTTCACAGGCCAGCGGGGAAGTATTTGAGACTCAAATAATGATGACCATGGAGAGATTTTACTAGGGGTGGCTGAGGCTGCTGGACAGCTCTCAGCAGAAGTTGGCCAAGTTCACCAAGCTGCATTCGACTGCCTGTTTCTCTGAGCCATCGTAGCCACACAAGCCTGCAGTTATACTGCATTGACTTCTAATTCCTTCCCACCTGCTGCACCCTGGTACTTGCTGTGACTCCTTTTCTGGGTTCTTCATGCTGAACAGATGCGATGTGAGGCAAACCTCATCTCTCCCATGTTCTCAGTGAAGTGCTCAGTTTTGCCTGGCACATAGTTGGTGGTCAGTAAATTGTAGTAGTTATTATTAGAATTACTGCTTTCTTGTGATTATTCATGGTTGGAAGATCTGGAATTTCAACTAAAGGCATCTATCTCAACACAAATCGCCACACCAAGCAATTAGCATCTTATGGTGACTTATTTTCTTTTTCGAGACAGAGTCTCTTGTCGCCCAGGCTGGAGTGCAGTGGCACCATCTTGGCTCACTGCAACCTCTGCCTCCCGGGTTCAAGCGATTCTCCTGCCTCAGACTCCCGAGTAGCTGGGACTACAGGCACACGCCATGCAACCACGCCTGGCTAATTTTTGTATTTTTAGTAGAAATGGGGTTTCACCATATTGGCTAGGCTGGTCTTGAACTCCTGACCCCAGGTAATCCACCTGCCTTGGCCTCATAAAATGCTGGGATTACAGGTGTGAGCCACTGCTCCCAGACTTATTTAGCAAAACTTTTCCCATTTGACAAGTAGCTAAGAATCATCTCTTGCCAAGCAAAGAGGAAGAGAAAGAGGAAGGCAAGACCTCCAGGCCAGATCTTTCCTTTTGGCAGGGCCCAGCAGTTCAGGGGGACCAGGAAAAGGGAGGAGAGTGGGGCAGCGCACCCACTTTGGTGACACCAGCAGCATGGAGGATGGATTACACTTGGACAGAAGAGAACTCCCAGGCCATGAGTGCCTGTGTGCCAGGCACTCCTCATGGATTACCCGTGCAAGGTAGATGCTCTTACCCACACTTTACAGGTGAGCACACCGAAAGTTCAGAGACCCGCCTGAAATCAGCCAGCCAGTATGTGGCCAAATGAGGGTTTGAAACCAAGACTACCTTATTTCAAAACTTGTGCTCTTTCTAATACATGCTACTGTTTCCTGATGAGATTGCCACATTGCACCATGCCAAGGGGCACCATTCACATGGTCATCAGTATAAATGGAACCTGGGAGTTGAACAGTATAGTGGCCAGATATTCCAAAATCAGAAGCATGATCTCCATTAAATAGCAGCTATTGCAGAGGAGAAATGACGAGGCCTGGTGGGATTAGAAAGGAAGGGACACCTTCAAGAGACATTTAAGGGATAGATTTGACAGAATTGGCAGTTGACTCGGTGTGGAGTTAAAAAATAAGGAAGTCGAGGCTGTCTCTGAAGTTTCTAGCTAAGGTGCCTGGGAGAATAGTAATGCACTTATTGGTTAGGAAGGCAAAGGGGAAGGGGCTGTTGGGCAGAAAACATCATGGAATGCCACTTCCCCTACTTACCCATTTGGCCTGAGTTAGGAGATGAACTTGATTTAAGGACACCTCCTGGACCTGTGCTTTGGTTTCTTGCTTTTCTACTTCAGGTCAAACACAGAAACTTAATCTGGGTCATTAAACGTTCTTGTGCTTTTAGCTCTAGTTGACTAACCTTGTCCTGTCCCCAGGGTTGACTAAATCCAGCCCCCAGTGACAGGACTTGACTGCTTAGCCCAGCTGAACATGTCCTCAGGGCACTGCTTCTCCCAGACCTCCCTTGCAGAAGCTGCCCACAAGGTCTGCCCAGCCTTTCCCTTATCCCTCCATGTTCCCAGACACCAGACACTAAAGCTATGTGTTTCTTGGCACCAGACCCTGTGTGGTATAAGGCATGGTCAGCCCCTTGCAGCCATGGTAATCTCACAGTTTCACAGGTCCTCTCTTTCTCTCTTCCTCCAACAAAACTACCTCAGCTCTAGGACCTCCACTTGTCTGGGCCATCCCCAGCTCAGCCCCTACGCAGAGCCTGCTGTTGCTCCCTGGCCCAGGTGATGAACAGGCGGTAGACCCACGAAGCTTCCTACAGCTCACGGTGAATGGATGCCTGTTGGTAAACCAGGACATTGGACACGGCACATGTGCTGCAGAAAGTGAGGGGCGCCCTTCCGCGTAGCTCTCAAGCCATTATCCATGAGGCATTCCTTCATCCCCGGGTAACATCCCCCTGTATTCACTTGTGGTTCTGACCTGACCTTCAACTATAGCTATTTGGACCCTTCCATACCATTGTATACACAGATTTGCACACATGTATGCACATGCACACACACACACACACGCACACATGCACACACTTTTTAAAATGTTTTTCATGTGAAAGCCCAGTGATAAGAAAGCAAGCTGTCAGGATTTTTAAAAATACAGTAATGCAATTCACAGATGACAGTCAGTGGTTAGCACAGCTTCTACGCATGTTTTTACACCTTCTGGAGGTGTGACAGGGTGTGCTTGGTGTTAGAGTTGGCCACAGTGAGACCCAAGGCATTAAGATGTCGTCAATCAACTGTCCTCAAAACAGCATTGACCAAACAGGTTCTAGGTATCAAGCACTCTGTAGCTGCAATGTGAAGTTCAAAAATGAGGCAAACATATCTTTACTTCCTGGAAACACACAGCCCTCTGTAGAGAGAGGCCACATGTGTGAACAAAGACTGCAACACGGGGTCTGTCACAAAGCCACCCACACTTTGGAGTCGTGGAAGACCTGGTCCTGGTCTCTGCCCCACCACTTGGCTTTACCAGGTTCCATTTGTTCTGTGCTTCACCCTGGTTCCCTGGTTTGGGACAAATGGGAGTCGACGCTTGTTGGGAGCAGGGACCCTCAGGACTTCCCTTCCTGGGACATTTATAAGAAGAGGATCAACGTCCCCATGAGGACCTGTTCCACCTGAGGGACTGCTTCCAGCCCTTTCTGTCATTGTATGAAGGTTACAACCAGCCAGGCAGTGTGGCTGTGGCGGGGTTGGGGAGGCACAATGGGAGCCTAAGTGAGCCAAGTGTGCATTCCTGGGTAGGACTCAAGATGGGTGGGCAGCGGAAACTGGGTGAACTTTAATCCCTTCCATTCCTGAAATGTGTTAGTTTTATGAAATATCTGTCTCCACAAAATGTCCGCACCACTTGACTTTGGATTTGTAAGAAATGTTTCTCTGAATAGATGTAGAGTAGCACTTCCCAGATTACGTTCTGAAGCATGCTACTGCCAGGCACTCATGGATTTTGGAGGAGGAAAAAAAACCCACGGTCCTGATTTGTTACATGGTCAGTGTGTTTGGGAAATTCAGGGTTAAACAAAATTAAACCAGCTGCTTTGCTGCCGTACTTTTTTCAGCCTTTAATAGGCTAGTGAGTATTATGAATCTTGAAAAGGCAGATATAATGTGCATTGTTTTCCAGCCTTATTTGAGCATGGAAACTTGTCTTCATGAAATTTCTGGAAACCTAATGCCCTGAGGAACACACTTTGAGAAATACTGGCACAGAAGATGTTCATTGTTTGTAAACTAGCAGTGGTCAGCTATTTCTCATGTTCTTTTAGACAATAGTCTAAGTTTAGATAAAAAGAAGAATTTCCTAACTGTAAGGATTCTTAGATACTAGAACCTTAGACTGTCGTGGGAAATGGCAGTAAAAGAATGTGCCCCTCCCCCTTCCTTGTCCTTCCACAGGCTATCCCATGAGTCATTATAAATAGAACAAATTATCAAGGAAACTTCTGGAATCTTTTTATCTTTTTATCTGGTTTGGCCTTTTAAAGTTGCCTATAATTGAGGGATAAGAAGGTAGGAATAAAAAAGCAGGAAGACAGACTGGCTGACTTCTGGGTAGACTGTCTCTAAGTGTCTATAATGAACTCATTCATTCTTACTCCACCCAGGACATGCATTTGAAGGGAATACCTTTCTAACTTAGGTTTCCAAGACAAGTGGAACTGAAGAGGCAGAGAGCCAGAAGCTGCCCCAGAGTTCACTGTGGTCTTTCAGTAGCTGTTGTATTTGCCAAATATGATGCTAAGCTTTGCATGCATCTTACTTGTTCCTTGAAATAACCTATAAGGTTGCTAATATGGTTTCTTTTTTAAAAACGAGTATCTGAAGCCCAGAAGGTTACAGACCTTGCTTAAAGTCATACAGCCGGTGTGGTAAGGAACCTGGATTTGAACACCAAAGCCTGAGTCCACTATATCACCCCAGCTGCCACTGTGAGTCTGTGGACATCCAGGGCCTCAGGGCTTCCTTAAAATGAGCCTCCATCCATCAGGCTATGCATGTGGGGAGAGGATGGAGTTGGGCTGATGTGTCTGCCCACAATGATAAGGAAGCCAGGGAAGAGGACACTTTCCAGCCCCTGCCAACTGTGCCTAGGTTTGCCCACAGCAGTCTGACTCTGCCCCTTGGTTTGCCCACAATAGTCTGGCTCTGCCCCAGTCACTGCACCCTTGCCAAATGAATCTTCTTCTCATTAGCCGTCTGCCCCCTTGTGCCTACCGATAGCCCACAGCACATGGGCAGCTGCCCTGTTAGAGAGATGGGAGATAATATCAGTGTAGGAATCAGCACATTCTCTGGCATGTCCTTGTTCCCCTAATGGGAATGTGGCAGGATCCAAAATACACTTAATCCTTATCCAAATCCACTCTGTCAGGCATTGGTGGCTTCAAAGGAAGCTTGGTACCTCCAGTTTGCACGTGTAAGCTAATGAATCCAGGGTCTGGGCAGGTGAGCTCAGGCCTGCAGCCTGAGACCTTGGCAGTGACTGGAGCTGTGTGGCAAGGATACAAGGGTGGCGCCAGGGGCCTACAGCAGCTAAGTCTTCAGAAGAGGAGACTGCCTGGAGGAAAGCAATATTTCTGCCTGGCCAGAAGGAAAGCCCAAGGCGCTTGCCATCTGTCATGTCAGGCTGAGTGGCTGATGGGCTAGTCCTTGGGTCTGGAACTCCTGTGTACCCCCAGGGTGTGGAGCTGTGTGCAAGGCACTTGGAATGAACATGCAATGATTGTGATTTTTATGTGAAAAGGTGGCCTGACACATTTGAAGGCATCTTTCTGGGAGCAGGGATCAGCGAGCTGAATAATCTACACCCTCTTGGCTGATTTCACTGTACAGGGTCCAGGGAGACCTTGGAGGCCAGGGCTCCGAGCTCAGAGGAGGACACTGCCCCTCTCTATAACTCTAACTGGCCTCGGTGCACTTACACCTGCAGGCTGACTATCACTTGGCCCCACCCGGGTAATTGCATGAGGACTGTGGGTTGCAGGGAGAACTCCTTTGAGCTTCTAAATGTCACTGCCTTAGATGGGGTTTCCCTGACTGCCTCATCTAAAGTAGCAGTCCCTCACCCCAAGTCCCATCCCCCTAGCTATACGAAATGATGATGAATTTGTTTCCTTACTATCTGTCTCTTCCACTAACTGCAGGCTTCCTGAGGGCAGCAAGTGTGTCTCTCTCATCCATATCCTCCATGCCTAGAACCATGTCTGGCACATGATAAATGCTTACATGTTTGCCAAGTGAATGCAAAAATTAGTGGTAAATGAAGGCACCACCCTACCCACAAACCTTCAGGTTGAGGTTCTGGGAAAGCAAACTTGGTTTGGCATTCCTCCGCTGACAGTTCCCTTGGGTTCCATCACACCTAGGACAAAGGGCACATTCGCAAGCCTGGCATCCTCACTCTGATGGTCTGGCCTCTGCTGACTGCCCCAGCTTCGTTTCTCACCATCCCTCTCCCAGGGCCCCTTGTATCCAGTGTGCTAACCCACGCTTCAGGTGTATAAGACTTAGGGTCCTGCTGGAAATGCAAGCTCCTGGGCCTCGGCTCCCCGGATCGGGTTCAGGTGGTGTTAGGTGGGGTTCAGGAATCATCCTTTTTTTTTTTTTTTTTTTTTTTAAATGGAGCTTTGCTCTTCTTGCCCAAGCTGGAGTGCAATGGCACGATCTCGGCTCACTGCAACCTCTGCCTCCTGGGTTGAAGTGATTCCCCTGCCTCACCCTTCCAAGTAGCTGGGATTACAGGAATGCACGACCACATCTGGCTAGTTTTGTATTTTTAGTAGAGCTGGAGTTTCATCATGTTGGTTAGTCTGGTCTCAAACTCCTGACCTCAAGTGATCTGTCCGCCTCGGCCTCCGAAAGTGCTGGGATTACAAGTGTGAGTCACCGCACCCAGCCCTATCATTTTTTAAAAAGGAACCTGGATGATGCTGACGGTAGAATCACACTTTAAGAAGTGACGTCTTCATCAAAGTACAAGTACACCACGGGCAGTTCACTGAAAGGGCCATGTACTTTCTCAGCTCTGTGTCCTTGTATACATGGGGATTTCTGGCTGGAGTAGCCTTTGACCACCCACAGTTCTCCACCCAGAAAATGCCTATATATCCTTCAAGACACAGCTCAAGCATCCCACTTCCCATGGAAAAAACCCCATGTGCCTAGTGCTGCCTCCACTGGGCACATGGCTTTTTTCTTTCTTTCACTAGCTAGTGCATCTTGTGTATACTTGTTTAGAGATCATTCTGCTTTTTTTTTCTCCTCCACGCTCTACTATCACAGTGTTAACTCCCAGAAAAACTGCTCTCATTAACTCTGGACTCCTAGGTCTCAACAGACTGTCTGGTGTTCTCTGGACTAGAATGAGGTACCCAGACGTGATCTACCAAAGTCCATCTCTCACTTCACCCTTTCCTAACTATGTTCTTATTTCTGATGCTGGGTCTTTCCAGGAATTCTCACTCCAGAGAATGGACAGCCTTGTGGATGATCGTGTCAACATCCTGGGATTTTCCATTTTCAACCAATCCCATGCTTTCTTCCAAGAGTTTGCCCAGAGCCTCAACCAGTCTTGGCAGGAGAACTGTGACCATGTGCCCTTCACTGGGCCTGCGGTAAGTACCCGCCAGAGCTCTTCCTGGTGCCCCTTGGCCTCAGCACATCACCCCTCTGTGGACCAGCTCCTGGGCAACACACCCTCCTGGAGTCCAGCCGTCTTCCGCTCCAGTCCCAGCTCAGAGAGGGAGGTAGAAAGTGCGGGAAGTGGTTGCAGGGGGTGATGTTTGGGAAGCAATGAGCTGTAGACAGCGGGGAGAGGGCTGTGTGGAGGTACTGGTTTGTCACTTAGTGATGTCTGCAGGTCCCCTGCGGCCACACTCTCAATAATACCATTGCCGAGAGCTGCCTGAGTTTAGGATCCAAGAATCATTTGGAAGGGCCTTTAAGCTGATCTACTCCCTCATTTTTCAGATAAGGAAACTGAAGCCCAGGCTGTAATGCGATATGGAGTGGGGATGTGGGGGTCTTGTTCAAGGGCAAACATTGAGGCTGTTGCAGAGTGGAACTAGCCCCAGGACTCCTGGCTCCTGGTCTGGTGCTCTGTCCACCCCCTGGCCACTTCCTGAGTCAGGGGTCATCCGGAGTGGCTCCCCTCTGCCCAGTCCCTGTGCTTCCTCTCTGCAGTTCTGGCCCCTTCCGGCATGTGTAACAGGAGCAAACCTTTCCATGGCCATTCTCCACTGAGTTGGATGTTCTTCTCCGTGGGGCAGGCCAAGAATATCTGCTTGTGTACATTTGTTAAAAGGCAAGTTCTCAAGAGACTAGGATTGTGTGGCTTTTTATGCCCTGCCTAGCCCCATTATACACATTATTTTATTTATTATTTTATTTTTAAGAGCTCCACGAGGCAGCCCTTGTGATGCTCACTACAACTTCCTGAGGCAGCTACTATCAGTATCTCCATTTTACAGATGATAAAACCGAAGCCCAGAAAGGTTAGGCAAATAGCCCCGGATCACACAGCCAGTGAGCAGAGGACCAGGACCAGAACCCAGGCCGTATGGCTTTACTGTTTATACTTTTAACCTCCGTGCCACTTTGCATCTCTCTAGGACTGTCATTTCCTTGCCATGCTGTACTGTAATTGAGCCTGGCTAGATGGAAGTACAGTGACGCATGCATAATGACATTTTGGTCAGCAATGGACAACTTATATGATGGAGGTTCCAAAGATGATAATACCACATTTTTCTTGTCCCTTTTCTATGTTTGGGTATGTTTAGATATGCAAGTACGTACCACTGTGTTACAGTTGCCTACAGTATTCAGTACAGTCACATACCGTACAGGTTTGTAGCCCAGGAGCACTACGCTATACCATATAGCCTAAGAGTTTAGCAGGCTATAGCATCTAGGTTTGTGTAAGCACACTCTCTGATGGTCACACAATGAAGAAATTGCCTGATGATGCATTTCTCATAATGTGTCCCCACTGTTAAGCAACACATGTCTGTAGTTCCTAGGTATTTGTTGAGTGAATGAGTGAATGAGTGAGTCAGGCGAAATGATGAGTTATAGATAGAAGTGGAAAAGCATCAGGTCTAGGAGCTGGCGATGGAATTAGGTACACTCCTGGAGTGGGAAATTCTCTGATGAGTTTTAAAAATAGGAGGGATGCCTGTCTTCGATATCTGGACATCCACACACTTGGTGTCTAATTAGTGCTTGGTCAACATGGTGACCTTGGAGGCAGGCTGCGGAAGCCAGGGCCTGGACTTAATGACCTTTCGCAAAACTCTGTGCTTTTATGATCGTGCGGCCTCATGGACATCTTAGGAAGGAAGGGGTAGCTAAGGAGGTCAGAGCTCATGGAAAACTCAGGAAGCTTTGATCCAGGGAATGGGACAGGAGGAGGGGGTTTGAGAAACAGAGTTTCATGAAGGTTTATGGAACCCATCCCAACAAGCTATTTTAGACCTAAAAGAGGCAAAAATCCATGGGAAGGATTGGGGAGGGCAGCTGAAGGAAGGAGTCATGCCCATTAAATGGTTTAAGGGACAGAGAGGGGCATCTCAAAGCACAGTTTCATGTGCAGGATCAGACTCAACCCCCAGCAGCAATGCAAGCCCTGTTCTCCCAGCCGAGTCTGCTGTTCTTATAGTTCTCATTCCAGTATTTTAATAAGTGCTGACCAATTTGAAAGGCTTGCAACACAGTATCAAGAAAGGAAAAAAAAATCTGTCTCTTTCCCTTCAACCCAAGCCTCACCACATTCGGCATTCTGGCCTAGTGAAGTCAATGGTCCTAGGCCCTATTTCCTCCTTCTCTCTAAGGGTGTCTGCCTTTGCATTGATGCTCACATTGGCCACGAGCAGACAAATGAGGGTCCTTCGGTTCCTAGTGGGCTTCTTTGTAAGGATCCAGCACAAAGGCCAGGAGTGCCTTTCAGAGAGCTGTGGGTCAGCGCTGCCACAATTATTCACCAAGTAATTTAATATAACAATCTGTATATGCCAGATGCTGGAATAGCCATTATTAAATATATCAGGCAGCTTTTGCTATGTAAATGCTGTGTAACAGCCAACTCCTAAATCTCATGATACACAATAAATACGCATACAGTACACATTTATAAAGCCCGTGGACCTGTGAATCAGCGAGGGAGCCACTCGTCTAAGCTGGCTCGGTTGGGTAGCTCTGCTGCTCTGTATGAGATCTCTCAGCATGAATGGGTTGGCTAATCCAGACTGGGCCTACTTGGGGCCAGTACCTCTTCCCCTGGACCAGCAGGCCAGCCCAGCATATTCTCATGGTGATGACAGAAGGACAGCAAAGCAAGTAGAAACACAAGGACCTCTTAGTCCTATGCTCCCAGAAAGGCACACACTCATTTTCTTGGCCAAAGAAAGTCACACACACAAACTCAGTGTTAGGGAGTGAGGAAATGTACTCTACCCTTTTAGAGGAAAAAAATGCAAAGGCACATGGTAAAAAGTCTGAATACCCAAATACAGAGTGTGTCTTAGTCCATTTGTATTGCCATCAAGGGATACCCAAGGCTGGGTGATTTGTGAAGAAAAGAGGTTTATTTGGCTCCTGGTTCTGCAGGCTGTACAAGAAGCATGGTGCCGGTATCTGCTTCTGTTGAGGGCCTCAGGAAGCTGAGGCCATTCTTGGTGGAAGGCAAGGGGAGGGAGTGTATGCAGCTCACATGGCAAGAGAGAAAGCCAAAGAGAGAGGGGAAGAGGTGTCAGGCTCTTCCTAACAGCCAGTTCTTGTGGGAACTGGAGTGAAAAGTCACTCGCTCCTGTGAGAAAGACACAAAGCCATTTGTGAAGCATCTACCCCCTTTATCCAGCCCACCTGGGTCACTGCCACATGAGACTTGGGACCAAACAAACCGTGGCAGAGTGGGATGAAGGGCTGGCTCCATCACATAGTCACACAGTGAAGATCAAAGCCACTGTCCTCCAGATGCACCATGCAGGAGCATGGTTCACCTCCACCTCTGAGAAGGTGACTCCTGGGCTTATGTTACTCTCATGGAAGCAGAGGAAAGCCCTGAGTTCTGCCTGCAGAGGTCGGGGAAGGCTTGCCCGAAGAGAGGCCAGTAATTTGCTGCTCATCTGTGTGCAATACACCAGGCAGGGTCCACAGCATCCCAGTGGAGCAGGGGCGCTGTGCTGACTCGCTCAGTGGACTGGAGAGGGTGTCTTGTCATGAGGATGCTGCCCAGGGCCGTTTAAAAGATAGAAACCCTGACCTTGTTTATCTCCTTCCCAGTCCAATGTCAGACTTCCGAAGGCCTCAGCATCTTATGCCCCGCAAGAATGCTTGAGGGGTATTCAGTGAGTGGGGGTGTTCTCTGAGGCTCTCTTGATGCTGCTGGCGGAGAATAAGAGTAAAGATGGCCAGGCGCGGTGGCTCAAGCCTGTAATCCCAGCACTATGGGAGGCCGAGACGGATGGATCATGAGGTCAGGAGATCGAGACCATCCTGGCTAACACGGTGAAACCCCGTCTCTACTAAAAAATACAAAAAATTAGCTGGGCGTGGTGGCGGGCACCTGTAGTCCCAGCTACTCGGGAGGCTGAGGCAGGAGAATGGCGTACACCCGGGAGGCAGAGCTTGCAGTGAGCTGAGATCCGGCCACGGCACTCCAGCCTGGGCGACAGAGCGAGACTCCACCTCAAAAAAAAAAAAAAAAAAAAAAAGAATAAGAGTAAATGGGCTGAGCTGCACGGGCTCAAGGCTGTCTCACGGGACCGTGCGAGGAGCATCTATGTGGACCTCAGGCCTACGCTGGTCCTTGTGCCGGTCAGATTTCTGCGTCTACTTTAGTCAGCTTTCTCTCAGCCAAGCCCCTTTGGTTTTCTTGCCAATAAAATGGACAAGTGTTCTTTCTTCCTGAGGACAGCAGGGCGCCCACCCCACTGGGTTTCACCTCGGCACAGAGCTGAAGACTCCTGTAGCCCTTCCCATGAAATTATCCCACCTTCTCCTATTTTCCTCCTCAGGGCATCCTAGTAACAGTTAAGAGTGGTCATGTAGCCCTTTTGGACAAGTGGGGAAACTGAGGCATGGAAGTACTGGATGGCACACCAAGGGTCCCCCGAGATCAGCACTCCAGTATAACCTGGAGTAGAACCTACATCTGTCTCCTAGTGCCAGAGACCTCCAGCTACTGTCTCTGTGGCCTCCGAGAGGGAAGGGAAGGTATTCCAGACACTCTCATCTCAGCGTGTGGAAAGGAAGCTCACGGCAGCGACAGTAGCAACACACCTTTCTCAAGGCTTCTCACTTTAGCAACCAGCTTTTGAAAAGTGGTGCCTCTTCCTGTCTCTTTGGAGGCTGAGAAATTCACAGCACAAACAGCCCAGCTCTTTTATGTTCTGGGGAGCTGGAAGGCAAGAGGGAGTCAGTTCCAGGAAAACAGCCTGGTTCTGTCCCCGCCATCGAGCGAGCGTTCTACAAAGGCTGCAGCTCCAGCCTCAGTGGGGACGTTCTCTCCTTCTCTCCCTCTTCTCCCCTTCTTTACTCTTTTCCCCCTAGACCTTCCTTTCTGTTTCTCTCTCTCCACACGATGTTCCCCGCTCTTTCTTCACTCTTGGCACTTTCTTCTCTCCATTGCCTTTTTCTCCTGACTTGGATAAGTGTCTCCCGCTATTCCTAACCTTCTGGATCAGTCCACGCCCCCAGGCCATACCTGCCAGGTGGCCAACGGAGCAGCAAATGTGCTTCTGCCTGAGACAATGCAAGCAGAAGACGGGGTGTCGCAAATGGAGACACACACCCGCTAGCTTCACACGCTGTTCCCATTAATCACGCGGCAAAGAACAAAAATCCTGGAAAATCATTAAAATTACAGATGGCTAGATTAAGTAATTAGAATTTAGGCTAAAGCAGATGTTTGTAATTAAGTGTTTATTTCATTGAATAAAATCCAGATTGTAAGAACTATTCCATGAGATTTTAATGGTTCCTGTCCTGGTTTTATATTGGGGGATAGAGTTTAAGCTGCAGAAGTTCAGAGATAAATTGGCATCCGGGAGGATCCTGGGAATCCCGTCATCTGGGGCGTGGAGAGAGATGAGGGTTACAGGTGTGTATTTAGGAGATATTCTTATTTTCATGTCATGAGAGGGGGAAGGAACTCAGCCACAGCTCCCTGAGTCAGAATTGATTCATCTTAATTTATACAGAGCCTTGCATTCCCCTAAACAATTTGCAAACAGCTCAAAAGAAAATAACAATGAAGAACCAAATGAAAATATAAAAACAAGAGAATCGAGGGTTCATTGCCAAGCAACGTTTTGGTGCCAAGAAAGAGGAGAGGATTTTAAATGAGGACTGAGTCATTTGGGGGATTTAGTATTTAGAAGAGACAGGGACAGGAGAAGCAGAGACAAAACCAAGAGGCGTGCACACCCAGATGAGGAGCGGAGGCCACAGAAAGAGGAAAAGGAAATGGAATAAGAGTAGAGAAGGGGTGGAAATGGAGTGAGGTGGGGGGGCATCTCCTTCCCCTGGTGGGCCCAGAAGTGGAGACACGGATGGAGGGCTTTTGTTTTCTTTTCTTTTTTTTTTTTTGAGATGGAGTCTCTCTTTGTCACCTAGGCTGGAGTGCAGTGGCACAATCTCGGTTCACTGCAACCTCTGCCTCCTGGGTTCAAGCAATTCTCCTGCCTCAGCCTCCCAAGTATCTGGGACTACAGGCACGTGCCACCACACCTGGCTACTTTTTTTGTATTTTTAGTAGAGATGGGGTTTCACCATGTTGGCCAGGATGGTCTCGATCTCCTGACCTCGTGATCCGCCCGCCTCAGTCTCCCAAAGTGCTGGGATTATAGGCATGAGCTACCACGCAAGGCCCGGAGGGCTTTTGTAATAGAAACTGCTTCTCCCTGACTGTAGCCCCAAATGCTTTCCAGAGCTAAATGAGTAAGTAAGAGCGGAGGGAGAAAGCCATTAGGAGAGGGAGAAAGATGCGTTGGGATGGAGATCTGAAACAAGATGGAAAAATTGATGAGGCAGAGAGATGACAGGCTCACATACCATCCGAGGGGAAATTAGGTGAGGGCAGGAGATTGGTGACTGCGAGGAGATAGCTGCAGGCACAACGGTTGGGAAGTGAATTCTCAGAGCAGTTTGAAGGATCCAGGTGAGAAGTGTGGGCAGATTGCCAGGAGCCTGTAGAAGAGAGCAGCCTGGTGATGGGTGGAGGAACCCGAGGAGACTGCACTGGGAGAGAAGACGTTTGGGGTTTAGAAGGGGTCAGCTCTGACCAGCCCAGGCTGAACCACGCAGAGGAACCGTAAAGCCCAGAGCCTACGGGGAACTCGTCACTGGTTTCGCCCCCTGAAGGCCACATACAGATGGAGAGGAGACCAGAACCTTGAGGATTTTCCTTCCACCTGCTCCCTGTGCCCAGCATCCCTAGCTGGCATTAGTACTAGAAGCACTTGAAGAATCTTGAAGGCCCTGGAGTTGGAGATGCCAAAGAACATTGCCAACAGGCATGCACGGATCTCTCAGCATCCACATCATGCACTAATAAGAGAGCATCAGCCAGGAAAACCATGTCCCAGACGGAGTGGGAATAGTGGCAACCATGTGGCAGGAACAAGCTGGGGGCTTGGTGGGAGGATGTGAGAAACGGCGTGGCGCTTTCTCTGCAACTCTGCCATGATGAAGGTCTCTTGGGGACCAGCACACAGCCTCACCGGAGGAAGAGGGGACCTGGGGAGGGGGCCTGTAGACTCTGGGGCCTGGTGCAACAATGCCTCTGAGAGGGATCCCCAGGGCCTTGGTACCAGAGTACTCTCAGCAACAGAAACCCTGTATTAAAATGCCTTGTGGGAAAACGGAAATGTGTTATTGCGTGGCTTAGCAAAATTCCGGAATGATGAGGTTGGAGACTAAATCTTTTCCATCTCTGCTGTGTCCCTGCTTGGTGCCAGCTTCATGCTCAGGCTGGAGCTGGGCTGGCTGCGGCAGTCCAAGCATCCCAACCAGAGACAGACATGTCCAGAGGAGAGAGAAGGAGCATCCTCTTAGGAGACAGGAAACTTTCCTGAGAAGCAAGCCCCTCCTTCCAGGTCACAGTTCATGGCTCGTTGTTCCAATGGGGTCACTCACACAGTCCCGAATCACATATCGGCATGGGGACATTGGACCACCTAGGAATCCCTGGGACCTGGGACTGGCTCAGCCTCCTCTGAAGCTCCTTGCAGCTTGGCACAAGGAAGGATACCTGAATAAAATGGGAGGAAGAAGGGGAGAATGGGTGCTAGGTAGGCAGCCAGTGGCTAATGGCTCTTAACTGAGGGGCTAACGTGAGGACAAACAGCCAGTCTGGCCAGGAGGCAAACTGGGTGATGGCCCCAACCCAGGGCATTCGAGAAGCCTGCCCACCACCCCTTCCTGCCCCCACCCTGGCGCCAGAGTCCCACGCTCCCATCTGCTGCTGAGAAGGCAATAATGAAAGATTGCCCCAAGTTGTCCTGGGAGATGAGGCATAAGAATACATCTGGTAGAACAATGACAACCTGGACTTCTCAGCGGGACGGAGGTGGAAGACGACAGTGCTGTGGAGAGGGGAGGAAGCCAGGCTGGACAAAGGGGTGCCGGGCCTCCAGGCCTTGCTTTGTGACCTTGGGCAAGAGAAGAATGTCTTGTGCCTCAGTTTCTTCATTCGTAAAAGAAGAAAGACGACTTTTTTTTTTTTTCCTGAGATGGAGTCTCACTCTGTTGCCCAGGCCGGAGTGCAGTGGTGCAATCTTGGCTCATTGCAGCCGCCGCCTCCTAGGTTCAAGCGATTCTCTTGCCTCAGCCTCCCGAGTAGCTGGGATTATAGGTGTGCACAACCACACACAGCTGATTTTTTTTTTTTTTTTTTTTTTTTGAGACAGAGTCTCTCTCTGTCGCCCAGGCTGGAGTGCAATGGCGCGATCTCGGCTCACTGCAAGCTCCGCCTTGCAGGTTCACGCCATTCTCCTGCCTCAGCCTCCCGAGTAGCTGTGACCACAGGCGCCCGCCACTGCGCCCGGCTAATTTTCTTGTATTTTTAGTACAAGATGGGGTTTCGCCGTGTTAGCCAGGATGGTCTTGATCACCTGATCTCATGATCCACATGCCTCAGCCTCCCAAAGTGCTGGGATTACATGCGTGAGCCACTGCGCCCGGCCCCTGATTTTTGTATTTATACTAGAGATGAGGGTTTCACCATGTTGCCAAGGATGGTCTTGAACCTCCGACCTCAAAGTGATCCACCTGCCTTGGCCTCTCAAAGGGTTGGGATTATAGGCATGAGCCACCGGGCCTGGCTGGATGAGTTGTTTTCTAGAATTCCTTCCAGCTCAAATACTCCGTGATTTTGAGAATCTGAGAATAAGATTAACTGGGAGGCAAGGGAGAAGATGGGACAGAAATTGGTTTGCAGTATCATTTAAATAGCCAAACAGAAGAATCTAGAAGCTGGTTTCAGTAGGGGCAGCTAACTTCCCCTCAATTTGTCTAAGCCGGAAAGGGGGAGGCTGCAGCATTAGTTTGTGGCATGTGAGAGGCCCATTAATAAAAGAGCCACATGTGCTCAGGGAAAAGCAAGTTACATGAAAGGACAAGGATGGTTGTAGGCTTGCAAAGGAGCATTCGCTGCCATGCAGGGTGAACCAATAAAGAAGGAACTGAGGGCAAAGGGGAAGAGCAGGGAGGTAGAGAAGAGAGAATGGAAGACAATGGATGGAGGGACTCGGGAGTGTGGCATCTCAGCCCAGCTCATCCTAGCTCAGCAGGACTGTGGAGGTGTCCAGTGTTCCCCATGGTGAGAACTGGGTGCCCTTTGTTGCTTAGTCTTCGGGTTCCAGGAGGCTCCGGGACCCAGGGACAGACAGGAGGGGAGTTGGAGCAGGGGGATGCAGGAGACTCGATGGAGGCCGAAGGTAGTGGCCTGCTCCAGTGTCTCTGTGGAGAGTGGGAAGGTGTTGAGGTCTGTGGTACCTGCCAGATGGTAGTGGCTGAATAAAAGTGGGAATAAAGCAAAGAAGCAAGGCAAGGAGGGGAAGAAGCAGCAAGAGAGGGAGGGAGAGAGGGAGGAAGAAAGCATACAGCAGCCAGGTGACTTTGTGATGCAGGTGAACTTGGACTGGAATAGACAAATTTTGTTGACTGTTTTGCTCTGTAATTACCTTTTAAAGAGATTATCCAGAGCTGGCTCACCCAGTTCCCCTCATAGGCCTCCTGGCCGAACACGTAGCAAAACTGGGTAGGAAATAAGGCCATTCACCATGCCTGTAGCCCCCGTCCTTACCACTCCCTGGAGCCTTGCTTAGTTCAGTCAACACCTGCTTCCTGAGCACCTACTGACATCTGTCTAGGCCTGAGAGCACAGCCCCTGCCCTCAGGAATGTTGTCTTCTGGCACTGGCAGTTTGCAGAGCACTTTTACAGACTTCTGAGGCGGGGACTGCTGCTTCTCTTTTACAGATGCAGAAATTGTTGCTTACTTGGTGGGATTCACGTGCCTGGGATCACTCAGCACTAGTGTAGGGCTGGGATCTGGACTCCGGGTTTGGTGTTCATGCTTTCAAGCTCTTTCCTCAACACCTTGCTGTCTCACACTGCTTACACTGCCTGGAGAGCTTGAAAACCCTGCGACAGCATCCCTCCATCCAGCCTTGGAGGGGCCAGTGTCCCAGGGCTGGCTAGGAAGGAGGCAGGCTGTAAGCAGTCGGTCCCATGGAATGGAGCTCTCACAGAGTGTCACGTGGGACCCTCACAAGGATGCCATCAGTTGAAAGAGGAGGCTTGGAAGGGGCAATGTTGAGTCGCCAGTGATGGAATGTCTGGTTTCAGTGAAGGAACTTGCTTTATAATGGGACTGTGTGTGGACTTCTAGCCCTGTAACACCAGTCCTCCCAGCAGGCCTCCACCTGCCTTCCTGGCCCCCCTCAGGGCCCTGGCACAGTTCTGAATATATAGTCAATTGCACTTACTAGGGTTTTTTTGTTTATTTGTTTGTTTGTTTGTTTTGCCAGGGACCCCGCATACCTTAACATAGTGTAGTATTATCTCCTTAGATTGCATGTTCCTCAAGGACAGGTGGCTTCTGTCTTTCCACTCCTACCACCTCCGCCAAGATACCCAGCTTTCCCCTCCCCACAGGCTGCGAACATTGTATCCATTTATGGGGTAGTGGGCAGATTTCAGCCAGAAGTTAACTCAAGTCAAGCAGATGTCTTGGGGGCCAGTCACATGACAAGCCCCATAACAGATGCAATGCAGAATGTAGAGATTAAGGTCCTGTGTGTTCTCCACCCTGAGAAGCTTGCAGTTTAATAGGGAAGATGAAAACATGGGCACACAACTGTGCTGACCTCTTCCCTGACCTTCAGGCCCTGCATGGCATGACCCCTGTCATGTGTCCGATGGATTGCTTCCTCCAGCCCCACCCCTCATCTCCCCTCCCCTCCCTCTAGGAATGGTCCAACTCTCCACCTTCTAGTCTTTGTTCCTGCAGTTCCATGCTCTGGAATGCCTTTCCCTTTTCGCAGCAACTCCCCATCCTTCAGTGCTCAGTTCCAGTGCAGCATCCTCCATGAAAGACTTTCTCGATTGCCCAACCGGATGTTTCCCTCTTTGGAACCCATCCCCGGCAAGACCTTTGTGGACCTGCCACACTCTGTCTCATGTTCCCCTTATTCGTGCCCTGTCTCCTCGTACCTCCCTTCCCCATCCTGCTGTAATCACAGGAATAGGTTCCTACTTATCTTTGGGCTTTGAACTTACCATGTGCTTCATACCTACTCATCAAGTTGTACAGTACAAAGTGGACTAATATTAGGCACATTTAGGAAGAAACAATATCATGGGGTCTTGTAGGAGGAAGTGACCTTCAACTGAGCCTTATAGAATGGGCAGATGGGGGGCAGTGGCCAGGTTCCTTTCTCTTCTTGACATAAGCAGCCCTACCCTCCTCTTGAGGATTCCTGGGAGCAATGGCAGTTGCTTGTTTCCCTGGAGCAGAGAAAAAAGGGTACACTTGAAGTCATTTGGGGCCCAAAGGGCCAGCTCAAGTCTTGAATCCCAGAGCAGCCTTTGCCACCATTATGTGTCTTGGGTGAGTACCTGACTATTGGATGCAGTAGAGCTGGCCCAGAGACAGGACGTGGGCCAAGGGCGATGAAGATGCACTCTTATTTCCCTTTCTTTTGCTTTCTCTTTTCTTCTTCCGTCCTCTTCTTTTCTCCCTCCCCTCCCTTCCTTCCTCTACACCCATCACTCCCTCCCTGTGCCTGCTCCCCGGCCTCTCCCAGCTCTCCTCGGCCCTGCTGTTTGATGCTGTCTATGCTGTGGTGACTGCGGTGCAGGAACTGAACCGGAGCCAGGAGATCGGCGTGAAGCCCCTGTCCTGCGGCTCGGCCCAGATCTGGCAGCATGGCACCAGCCTCATGAACTACCTGCGCATGGTGAGGAGCGGCTGAGGCCCTACAGGGCCGTGCCCAGGCTGGTGGGGTGGGACACTTGGTTCAAGGTACAATAGTCCCTCAACTCCAGGCTTCCCCAAAACGTGCCTTTTATTACAGCCCCAGATAACTCAGTGTTCTCTAGTGACCCCAGTTGAATGAATCATGGGCCACATTTGTTCCCTAAGCCCCAATAACCACTGAGAATCCATGGAAGTTTGTTCAGAAGGCAACAGCCCTCGAGCCTTATGCTGTTAATGGGCCCCTGAATTCCAGACTTAGCACCTGGCCTGTCTGCTCAGCAGTGCTCTCAGCAAAGCTCCACACAGCTGGGAAAGGGTGGTGCTGCTGGAGACTAGCATCCCTGTGGGAGTTGCAGGCTCAAGACTTCTAGCTTGGCTGGGTTTCCCATTGTTGTCCTCCCCAGCCATGCCTCCTCTGGTGGATGAATGTGGATCTCTACCCCACACAGAAGACTTCTGTCAGAGAAGCCTGCTGTAGCACAATGTCTCAGACTTTGCATTTAGAGTTAGGTGGAGAGTCATCCTGACTTCCTGTGGGCCTGGGGGTGGATGAGCGCCTGCCCAGAGAGGATGAATGCTGTGGACAGCCAAAGGCCTGGAGGAGGGGCCGAGAGGAATGTGAGCTCAAGTTAGCACTATAACTGGGTTGATTTGTGCAGTTGGTATGGCGTTATTGGGGAAGCATTCTTCTCCTACTCCAGGCCAAGCCAAGTCTGAATTGTCTCTGCAGACATCACACTTGTCATCTCAAGATGCCTTGGCTGTGGGTGGGCAGGAGAAGGATCTTAACTGCTTTGCTTCTTTGGGGCCTCCTTAAATAGCCCCTGTGTAGAAATCTTGCTTGGGGGGCAAGTGTAACCTGGGGCCTGTTTGGTGCTGTAACTCACTCTCTCTTGGACAGGTAGAATTGGAAGGTCTTACCGGCCACATTGAATTCAACAGCAAAGGCCAGAGGTCCAACTATGCCTTGAAAATCTTACAGTTCACAAGGAATGGTTTTCGGCAGGTAAGCACAGCTGTGCCGTGGTGATGGCAGGTCCTCCTCTCTGTTCCCTTATCTGACCCCAGCCCATTTCATCGATGTCTTTGGTGTTCTGGATGGCCTCCTACTCCCAGTTATCCCCAAGAGCAGCAGGCTGGATCCTGGGCAAGGCTCCTGGCCTGCACCAGCCTCCCCCTTCCTGCCACCAGATCAGCCACTGTGGCTCAGGGACTACACCCCCAGCAAAATACCAAAGAACTGGGATGAAAGGGGAGGCAAGGGGGTATCGTGTAAGGGAGGAATTCCCAGGGAGGATTTTACTCCCTGAGCCTGACCCTAATCCTGGAGCCCATTTAGACTCCAGGGAACCTGGTGGCAAGGCAGAGACTGTATCTCATGTGGACCAAGGAAACCTTCATTGTTGGAGTGCATGGCTGGGTCTCTCCTGTCTGCCCTTCTCTGACCAACCCACAACTCCCACTCCCATGCCAATGACACAGCCCCTCTCCTGGCCGCTCCCTGCCTGCTCCGTCATTGCAGGGATGCCTTGTCCTTCATAGTTCCTTTCAGCTCCCCACTCCTTTGCTCATTCTCCACCGTTACCGTTTTTCCCCTTTTCTGAGATCCTCTTCCATCAGAAGAAACAGGGATCTGAAAGGAATATGACTTTCAAACTGTCTCTTGAAGATCTCCCACCCTCACTATCACCCTAAGAGTCAACTCCCTATTATTTGGCTTCTGAAGCCTTAGAAAAGGCTAGTAAGTAGGAAGCCAAGCACTAAATACAGCAGCAAGTGGGTACATTGAAGAGCTTCCTGACTGTCAGAGTGGCTGAACAAGGGAGCACACTACTGAAGGGTTGCACAATCACCTTTTCCAGATTATGAAGAATCATCATCATCACCACCACCACCACCATCATGATCATCATCACCACCACCATCACTACTACCACCATCACCACCACCACCACCATCACCACTACCACCACCACCACCACCACCACCACTGCCATCACCACTACCACCACCATCATCACCACCACCACCATCACCACTACCACCACCACCACCACCACCACCACCACTGCCATCACCACTACCACCACCATCATCACCACCACCACCATCACCACTACCACCACCACCATCACCATCACGACCACCACCACCATCACCACCACAAGTGATCACCACCACCACCACCACTGTCATCACTACCACCACCATCACCATCATCACCATCACCACCACTGCACCAGTACCATCACACAACCATCACCACCACCACCACCATCACCACCATCACCACCACCACCGTCACCACCACAAACAATCACCAATACCATCACCACCATCACTACCACCATCATCACCACCATTGCCACCACCACTGCCACCACCACCATCACCGTCACCACCACCATCACCACCACCACTGTCACCACCACCACCATCACCACCACCACCACCATCATCACCACCACTGTCACCACCACCATCACCACCACTGTCACCGCCACCATCACCATCACCACCACCACATCGCCACCACCACAAACGATCACCACCACCACCGTCATCATCACCACCATCACCACCATCATCACCATCACCACCACCACCATCATCGCCATCACCACCACTGCACCAGTACCATCACACAACCATCACCACCACCACTACCAACACCACCATCACCACCACCGTCACCACCACAAATGATCACCACTACCATCACCACTACTAACACCATCACCACCACCACTACCACCATCATCACCATTACCACCACCACCACCATCACCGTCACCACCACCATCACCACCACCACTGTCACCACCACCACCACCATCAACACCACCACCATCATCACCATCACCATCACCACATTGCCACCACCACCATCACCACCACAAACGATCACCACCATCATCACCATCACCACCACCACCATCGCCATCACCACCACTGCACCAGTACCATCACACCACCATCACCACCACCACTGCCGACACCACTATCACCACCATCACCATCACCACCACCACCATCACCACCACAAACAATCACCACCACCATCACCACTACAACCATCATCATCACCAAAACCACCCCCATCACTACCATCATCACCACCACCACCATCATCATCACCATCACTACCACCATCATCACCACCACTGCCACCACCACCACTGCTGCCACCACCACCACCATCACCACCACCACCAGCACCACTACCACCACCACCATCACTATCACGACCACCACCACCACCACCATCACCACCACAAATGATCACCACCACCATCACCACCACAAATGATCACCACCACCACCACCACCGTCATCACTACCACCACCATCACCACCATCATCACCATCACCACCACCACCATCATCACCATCACCACCACTGTACCATCATCATTACCACCACCATCACCACCACCATCACTACCACCGTCACCACCACCACCATCACCACCACCACCACCACCACCATCACCACCACCACTGCCATCACCACCATCATCACCATCACCACCACTGCATCAGTACCATCACACCACCACCATCACCACCACCATCACCATCACCAGCATCACCACCATCACCACCACTGCACCGGTACCATCACACCACCACCACCATCACTACCACCACCATCACTACCACCACCATCACCACCAACACCACCATCACCACCACCACCACAACCACCATCACCACCACCACCATCACTACCATCACCAGCACCACCACTGCACCGGTACCATCACACCACCACCACCACCATCACCACCATCACTACCACCACCATCACTACCACCACCATCACCACCAACACCACCATCACCACCACCACCGCAACCACCATCACCACCACCGCCATCACTACCATCACCAGCACCACCACCATCACTACCATCACCACCACGACCACCATCATTACCACCCACCACCACCATCACCATCACTACCACCATCACCACCACTACCATCACCACCACCATCACCATCAGTACCACCACCACCAGCACCATCACCACTACTACCACCGCTGCCAACATCATCACCACCACTATCCCCATCATCACCATCACCACCATCACCACTACCATCATCACCACCACCACCCCCACCAGCATCATCATCACAACCACCATTGTCATCATCATCACCGCCACCAATATCATCATCACTACCACTGCAATTGTCATCATCACAGCAGCCTCCGTTTATTAGGCTCTTGCCATGGGCCTTATACCACGTTAAGTGTGTCATATATATTTTCTGTTTTAACCCTACAAAATAGATACTTTTTATTAGTCCCAGTTTTATACTTGAAGAAACTGAGGCTCAGGGGGACTGACTGAATTATCCTTGAACAAACAGTAATGACAGAGCTGGTTTTGGACCCAAATAGATCTACCTCTAAAGTCTAAGTTCTTAACCATTACAACAAATTATGCATCAGAATCACCTTGGAAAATGCATTAAAAACACAGATTTTAAAACTCTACCTCACAAGAGTCTAGATGGGGAGGCCTATGATAGGCCCTGATGCAGTCGTCAAGCCCCCAAGGTGATTCTAATGAAGCCCTACCCCGCGGAGGCCCTGTCACATCTGCCTCCTGCTTCTGGGTCTCCACATCTGAGAGGCTCCGATCAGCCCTCCTTAGAAGTCCAGTGGAGTTCTTTCTAGGAGATCCTAATTATGCTGGGTCCCGAGGCCAGGTCACCCTTCTTGGAAGGCGAGGCAGTAAAAGAGTCCCAGACAGAGAGGAGCCCAGAGTCCTGCTGCTGACTCTCAGCAAGGCCTCATATCTCTGGGCCAGAGCTGCATTGTCTGTAAGCAATAACAGCTACCATTTTGCATAATTTCTCAAATGGGAGCAGGGTTAGGTAGGCAGCCAGAAACTACGGGGATGGCATTTCACAAAATGGCCATTTTATTCATCTAACAAGTCATATGTTGAGCATACACTATGCATCAGGCACCATGCTGGGCCTGGGGGAATCGAAGCTGAAAAAGATTCAGCCCTTGGCACGGAGAGAGTGCTCACAGTCTGTCCAGGGAGCCTGACATAGAAAACCGTAAGTGCAAATTTGGGTTATTACACTCAGATTGTGCCCTCAGGCTCCTAATTACCTGAATAGGTGAAGCTGCCAGCCTGTGGAGAAATTGTCAGGCATACTTTTCTCTGAGTCCCAATGTGCTTGAGGGATGTGAAGTGAAGAATATTCATTCATTCTTTCAAGACATCTTTGTTGAGTGCCTATTATGTGCCAGACTCTCTTCTAGGTATAGGTTTTTTAAGACGGAGAAAGTGGCTGCTTTTGTGGAGCCTGTATTCTAGTAGGGGACAGGCAATAGGCAAACAAATATATATGTGACATAGTGTCAGGAGTGGTAAGCGGAAAAAGAAAACGGGGACAGGAGAAGGGGGTGGAGATGATAACAGTGGAGGAACAGTTAGGAGAACATGATGCTCACTCCATAGAAAGCCTGATCCCAGGCTTTGAAACACTCCCCTTAGACTTCAGCCCTGCTTTGTGAGTGCTTCAGGGAAAGAGCACACTTCCAGCATCCCTCCATCAAGAGACACCTGCAGTGGCAGAACTGGCTGGTAGCCCTGATCCCACTCTCCACTTGAAGGACAGCTGATTAGGCTCCAAGTGCCTCTTCATCTTTATTCTGCTTCTCCAGCAGCCGCTGCTCAGGCTGGCTTGTGCTCACCCCGAGGCCAGAGGTCTGCCTGAGTTATTAAGAAACAGCATCATCAGCCCCAGCCCCCAGGCTCATCCTTCAGCCCCCGACCCAGGCCAGCAAGGGATTGTGCCCTGAATCCTCCATAGCGGCTGCAGTTTCTTCGGCAGCAGCACACATGAGCAGTGCAGGGCAAAGCTTCTCAAATATATACGTGCACCAGAATGACTGCGAGTGCTTCATAAAAATTGAACACTCTCAGACCTCACAGCTATAAATTCCAGTTTAGTAAAACAGGATATATTCCAGAAATCCGCATAATTTTAACCAGCACCAAGATAGATGATAACAGTGCAGGTGGTCCACAGACTACCCTTTGACAGATACTGTCCTAGTAGAAGAGTGTTCGTGAACTGCAGCCGCTACACAGATATTTTTTTCTTGACCTCTCCACATCCTACCCCCATCTTTTTGAGCCAGTGTTGGATGGAATCTGCTGCAGAAGTGACCATTAAAGAGGATGTGCTTTGACCTTCAACTACTCTAAGGGACACATATATTTGATTGGACTTGTAAAATGGATGGTGATTATTCTCTTTATGTCCTGCCCCTGCTTTTTTTTCCAACAAATCTAGTGAGTGTCCTGCTGCTTCCCTGTCTGGTGTAGGTGCCGTGAGTACCAAGTGAAAACTGTGCGTGATGTATCATGGACACAGATGTAGCTTCGCAGCTTTGGTCCCCAGGTCCCTTCCCAATCACCGCCCAATCTTTGCCTCTTGACAGGTGTCCTTCCCCTGCTTATTACAGGATGAAGAAATGGTTTAGGGAGTGATAATGAATTGGGCCTCTCTTCCAGGGTGGGAGGAATGTCAATATCTCTGTGCCAATACTCTCCCAATTCCATTCAAGGTGATGCTGGGCAGGGGAGGAGAAAGTGACAAGGAGCAGGGGAAATAGCATCTTTTGAGTACTTTTTGCATACCAGACATCACATGAGCACTTTGCACAAATCGCTTCCAATCTTGAGGACAGCCCTTCAAGGTAGATAAATTCCCATTTCACCGATAAGAATACGGGAGCTCAGGGAGCAGAAGGAACTTGGTCCTGCTATTAGCAAGGACTTCAGGCAGAGCTGGAATTTATGCTTAGGCTTATCCAACTGCAAAGCCCGTGCTGTTGGATCCCCCACTCCTGACCATTCCTCGCTTTCCTGGAATCCCTAAAACCCCAAATCAAACTCCTTTAGCCAGGTCTGTTGTTCTGCTGCCACCTGCTGCAAACCAGGACAGCGCCTGGGTCCTGATGACCGGCTGGGCTGGGCGTGCCTTAGGAATGGCGTCTTCTCATTGGGGCTGGGTTTTATTCTCTCTCTTCCTGTCTGGGTGAATGACCATTAAGAGCTGGTTTTGATTATCTAGAAAGCCCCACGCAGGGACCTGGTGGGTTGTAATTGGTAAAACATCTGAACCAAATACCGCATTCTCTGCCGGTGGCTGATTAAAGGATTATTACCGTTTTAAAAATAGTCTGTCAGAACTCAGGGTTGTTTTCTACTATTTTTTTTTTTTTTTTTTTTTTTGAGACGGAGTCTCGCTCTGTCGCCCAGGCTGGAGTGCAGTGGCCGGATCTCAGCTCACTGCAAGCTCCACCTCCCGGGTTTACGCCATTCTCCTGCCTCAGCCTCCCGAGTAGCTGGGACTACAGGCGCCCACCACCTCGCCCAGCTAGTTTTTTGTATTTTTTAGTAGAGACGGGGTTTCACCGTGTTAGTCAGGATGGTCTTGATCTCCTGACCTCGTGATCCGCCCGTCTCGGCCTCCCAAAGTGCTGGGATTACAGGCTTGAGCCACCGCGCCCGGCCGTTTTCTACTATTTTAAAAATGACTATTTTGATTCTGTTCGGAGAGGGTTTTCAGTCTTGAGACTGACTCTGTGGAGCTTCTGCTGGAGACTGCAGGGTCAGGGACAGTTCCCTGTTGTGCCCTGTCAGTGACATTTCTGAACCTGGACTATCTCCCAGTTGTTGGCTTATGGGCATAGAAGTTGACAGTATTGTTTCAGCTCCACCGTCCAGTTTTTGCGCATGCAAGATCTCCATTGTCCATCTCATATCCTCCCTTTTCATGACACGGAAGATAGCCTGGACAGTATTAGGAAAGTATAGTCTCCCTTCCGGATTTGGGAGAAATCTTTGGAAGAGGCTGGGAAAGAAGGAAGCACAGCATGAGAAGACCCTGAATTTCCTTCGTTTAACTTGGTCTAAAGATCAAAGATTCTGAGCAGCCCCCAAGCAACTTTGTTAGTGCTGTAACAAGATGAGCGCACCTTTCATCTGAGGATC
Organism: Trachypithecus francoisi; assembly: GCF_009764315.1. Classification (NCBI taxonomy): domain Eukaryota; kingdom Metazoa; phylum Chordata; class Mammalia; order Primates; family Cercopithecidae; genus Trachypithecus; species Trachypithecus francoisi. Next base: position 109,241,295 of record NW_022681473.1, read on the forward strand.
GGAAATGGCTTAACAGACTCTAATTAAGCCTTTGAGGTTTGCTATTCCTAGTTAAAGATGCAGATCTAAACTTTTTCTATTGGCTCACTGTATATCACTATGTGGATACCTCAGTTTCATTTCTCTGAGCAACAAAAGTCATAACCTCCCGGCGTTTGACCTGGGTGAATCCAAGAATTATCCAAACTAGAATTGCATGGCACAGTCTTGTGCTTGCCTGTGGTTACATAGAAAGCCGGCTCTACTGACATAATCGCTAACATTTATTGTCACCTACATGATGTGTTGTGCTGAGTGGTGTACGTATGTATTTAAAATTTCTCAGCATTTCATCAACCCTGCAGGAGAGCTATTCTCTCAGCTTGTAGGTGAAGGAATTGAGACAGAGAGAGAGGAAGTCATGTATCCACATTCATACAGCCAGTAAGTGCCAGATTTAAGAACTGGGTCTGTGTACAGCTGCCTTCAAAGTCCAAGGTCTTTCCACTATACAGAATTGCCCCAGACCATGTTGGAAGGGATCTTCAAGCCTTTCATGGATTCCTCCAACCCAGTGCAAGAACGTTCTCCATTGTTCCCCTGAAGGAGATGACCACCCAGCCTCTCCTTGAGCATGTCCTGGGCTGAGGAATTCACTGCCTCTCAAGGGACACATTCCAAATTCTTCCAGGCACTGAGTCAAAATCTGCCTCCTAATTCTGCCGTAATAGGAACAGTCTGCTTCTTCTTTCTTACCAGCTCTTCAGATATTTTTTAAAAGTTTGATTTTACTTCATTCACTGATTCTTTCGTGCCTGAATTTAGCATAGAATTTTCGAGCACCTTCTCTGTGTCAGGGGCTGGGAATGCAAGATTCATGAATCATGGTTCCCCCAAGAGCTCATAATCTTTTGGGGAAGGCAACAATTGCAGCCAGGTCTTACTGTACAGGGCTGGTGTTGTCATACTCTTCCATTTTTTCCTTTCTCAGGCAACAGTTCCCAACATGACATGGCTGCCACGTCTCTCACCACTAGTGCTTTTCAGTTTGTCTGGGTTGTCTATTAAAACACAAGGCCCACATTGAATACCACACTCCGGATGGGGCTGAACAGCAGAGCTGAGAGCACTGGAGAGTTATGAGTTTCCTCAGACTGAACACCACATTTCTATTTGCCGCATTAGCTTGCTTACTGGAATTTGTTTTCCGATTTTTTATTCATTCTGAACTCTGGGCCTTGGGATCAATTAATTATTCCACTTACCTTTCTCCCACCAGATACACAGGGTTCTTTTCCTGTGAACTTTTCATAGAAATTAGACCTGAGCCACACTTTCCTTAGACCACAGATTTATTTCACTCTGTTCCTACAGAGCTGGAGAAACTGGCAAGGCAGTGAAGGAGAGGGCCAGGAATAAGCCTTGTGAGCTGACAGCCAGACTTTTGTTTTCCAAAGCTTGTATCAACCCAGCTTTCAAGGGGCTGATTTGAGTTCTAACCCAAGGAGGAGGATGAATGAAATGACTTTCCAGAGTCACCCTTGCAAACCAAGAACTCAGGGATCCAGTGTCGTCTTTAGAAGGCTCAGAGAATTCAACCCAACTCCTTGAAATTTCTGCAAGTCCCACCCGTTGCTAGGAGGTCAGGCTGCCTCTCTTTAATCTCCTCTCCTGCCATCCTGCCTGACAGAAGCCCACACAGAGGCAGCTCTGCCCCCTTTCCGGGGGAGTCGGGATCCTCCTGCGTTGGCAGCGGTGGAACTTGCTTTGCTGCACTTGGAAGTCACATAAAGGCAGCTGCATTTCTTATCGTGACCCTGTGCAGCCAAGAACTCCGGAAAATAGCTTCTGTTGCTCTGGTGGGAATTTTAGCAGACCTGCTTCTCTGGTGGGAGCCACTCCTGTCCCCATACCCAGGCCCCTTCCTCCATTTCAAAAGTAAACAAACCTAGAACAGAAAACCATCAAAGCGCCCTGTCAGATGACATTCTGCAGTGACATTGCCTTCACATGGCATGGAAGAATAGTGAGGAGGATTTCACGCTGTCCATGGAGAGGTACCGCCGGCATCTGTGCCCTTGACCCCAGCCCCTCGTATTCTGAGCTGACCCCATCATAGCTCTAGCCCCTTCTGCGCTAAGGAGAAGGACTATTAAGGCTCAGATAGGTTGCGGGGTGGAAGCGGGAAGGTAGCTCTGAGAGTACTGTGATTGCTACTGTCTAATGCATTTTCAATTTGAGGAAGGAATTTACCATAAATATGCAGATCCTTTGAAGCTCCTTCTGCCGGAGCCTGGCTCAGAGCGCTGGAGCCGGGTTTGATTGTTGGGAATCAGCAGCCTTGAGTGCCAGCTCTCCGGCTTGGGAATAGACCTCTGTGGGCCAGCTGGGGAGGCTACTTGATAGGCGATACCCCCAGAGCCAGTGGGAGTGACTTTACCTTTGATAAGGAAACTTCGAGGCGGCAGATCTGGGTGGAGGGAGCAGAAAAAGAGATGGGTGGCTGAGGGGCTGCTTTGAAAGTTACTAAGAAGTCACTTATTTCTTCTTTTTAAATTAAGGATCCAGGAGAAGGGGAATTGGAATGAGGTTTAAAATAGTTGACAACATCTCATAGAATGTCAAAAATTCTTAAGAGTTGGAGGTCAGCGAGTCCATCTTTCCTACCAGAGAACACACCTGTGAGAGCATCATTCCTGGGCTTAAAAGCCCTCGGCAGCCCCCATTTGCTTTCAGGATGACAGGTGTTGGGTGCTGCATACGTTGGAGTCCCCTCTTCTGCACTGGCCCTTCCGACTCTGCTCCAGCAATACTAGGTGCTGTGGCAATCAGGCATGCCAGGCTCTCTCACATGCTCGTGCGAGTGTACCCATACCCACTCCCATGCCTCACCTGGCTACGCCTACTCACGTCTCCAAAACTCAGCTCAGTGAGGCTTCCCTAACCGCCAGCTCCTGCAAGCACCGGTCCAGAGCTCCGTTTATGTGCTCCCTCTACTTTTCATACTATTATTCAGTGCTGGGGGCTCCCTGAGCCAGCTGAGAGTGGTGCTCAGGGCAGGCTTGGAGAGCGAATACAGGAGCGAACAAGGGACTGGTGTGTGCACAGCCCACCTCCCTGGGCCCTGGGGAGGTGTGCAGGGGGCACACAGATGTGCTGTCCAGGCCCTAAGGAGCTCATAGCCAACAGGGACACCAGAGCCCTGGGGACCTAAGGATTTTGTCATGAGAGTTCTCTAAAGCTACTGTTGGCCAAGTTGTTCAAGAGAGATTTCATATGACAAACCTCCCCGCTGACAACTGGAATTTGAAAATTGAAGCAGAAGGCCCCTCCAATCACTGATATCTTCCCCCTTTCCATTTCTTTCCATCATCCAAGAACAGTGCTCACCTACTTCACTAAAAGGCTCTGAAATACTTTCTCCTATGAGTGACTCAGGCTCTCCTGTCCACTCCAGGGACAACAGTCAGGGGCAGATGAGCTGGCTTTGGCAGGGTGTAACCTGAAGGGCATTTTCTCTCCTGCCTTCCTGGCCCACATAAGTCTGGTTCCTTCTCCCAAAGCACAGGGACTTCCTGCTTATCAGCTCTGATGGAAAATTCACTGACTGCAGAAGCTTATTCACACATCAGCCGGCAAACAAATTAGAGCTACTTAAATTTTTGAGCTGGGGGCCGCTTTTGGGCAGAAGAACAAGGTTTTAAAGTGCTGCATTTTAAATGTATTTCTTATAATGTGCCCGATCACGCTTCTGCCTGAGATCAATCTGGGGAAGTTTGCCAGTTCCCAGTGACTCTTTTCCGTGCCTCTTCAGCCAGCTCATGCCTGGAAGAGCGGAAGAGGCGGACCTGCTAATTCGGTCTCAGGAAGCAGCCTGCGTCAGTCAGCTCTGATGGGAGGTGGGCCAGGCCACCGGCCAGAGGTGTGGGGTTTGCAGGCAGGCAGGCCTGGGGAAAGAATGAAGGTGGATCCAGGGAGGTGAGGGAGCCACATTCAGCAGCAGGCAGTGTGGGGCACTGGGAAGAGCATAAGGCTTCATGGTCAAAGGCTCAGGGCAGAGTCCCAGCTCTCTCAGTTTCTGTTCTAGCTTTCTGTTTCTCAATTTCCTCCTCAGTCAAGCAGGGATGGTGATCATCATCATATCTGTTTTATGTGCATCATAAAATTATTGTGAGAGCAAAATGAAACATTGTTTATAGCTGTTCTTTGAGGATTCTACTATATTTGCAAATTTTAGTTCTGTCATCTCACACAGAGATGACTATCTATGTATCTGTCTACCTTTGTGTGTGGTATTCCCAGAATCTCGCTTCTACTGTGGCTCAGGGCAGAGAGAAGAACAAAGCGAGGTCTAGCAAGATGCCCAGGGCCAGGTCACTCTGGCTGTAACCACACAAAGACCGGCCCGTGCCAGCCAGACAAGGCTCACACCAGCTCTACTAGGCTGGCCACTCGGGGCTTCAGGATGGCCTCTCCCTCCCCTGCCTCTCCCCTTCCTCCATCCCTGACCCCTCCTTTTTCCACTCTCTAATGTGGCAGCCTTGCTGGTTCCACCTGGCAGGGGCTCTGGTTGGGTGTGAAGCCTAGGGAAGCAGAAGCTGTGATACCACTCCTATGAGAATCCTAGCACCTCAAAGGCCTGCCTGACAGAGCCCTGCTCAGACAAGAGCTGCTGACACCCCCAAAACTAAAAATTCCCCATCTAGCCAGAGCACAGCAAGGCCTGGGCACATGCCAGCTGCATGCTGTGAGCCAGCTGCCAGCCAGGGGCAGAGCCGGGCCATGCTCAGGCCTTTGCAGAAAGCTCAGAAGTTGTGTCCTCCCCTGCCCTCCAGCATTCTACTGACTTCAATGTCCTGAGTTCCAGAAGGACAGCGAGTAACTGGCTTCCTTCCACCCAGGCACTTCATTAAAATCATGAGTTCAATTGGCATCTGCCACTCAGAGCGCAAAGTTTTGTTATTAATACAACCAGCTTTCCCAAGATACTTCTCCACCTGGTGCGTTTAACAAATGAAGCCAGGCATGGCCTGCCTGTGTCATGTCCTTTGGCAGTAATTTTCTTGTAAGATGAAAAATCTCCAGCATGCCTGAGCTCTCTGATAAATTCTTTCCTCAGCAGCTAATTTGAAATACCTTCTAGCTTCCTGGAGGTGAGAGCAGGGTGTGCAGATGAGTCCTCATGTTGACGGATCCCGCCATGCACTCCACACATGGCAATTTGAGGAAGGCCAATTTGATCATCCCCCAAAATGTTTACAAGCGAGTCTGTGAGATTTTCGACTATGCAAGAAAAGGAAGTTGGGATGTAAGCAACAGAAATTCTTGTTTTTATTTTTTATTTTTTCTGAGACGGAGTTTCACTCTTGTTGCCCAAGCTGGAGTGCAATGGCACGATCTCAGCTCACTACAACCTCCACTTCCTGGGTTCAAGTGGTTCTCTTGCGTCAGGCTCCTAAGTGGCTGAGATTACAGGCGCCTGCCGCCACGGCTGGCTAATTTTTGCATTTTAGTAGAGATGGGGTTTCGCCATGTTGGTCAGGCTGATCTCGAACTCCTGACCTCAGGTCACCTGCGTGCCTCGGCCTCCCAAAGTGCTAGGATTACAGGCATGAGCCACCACTCCTTGCCAGCAACAGAAATTCTTAAAATCACTTAGTGCTTCTGTCCAAAAAGAAAGACGATCTGAGCATCTTCACAGCTCGTCTCTGGGAAATTTAACTTCAGAAACCATGAGCTAGGTGGGAAGTCTATTAAGTTCATACAAACATCATTCGGGGGTGGCATTTTTAGTCAGAGCTGACTGGGGTGGACTGAGCTCCACTCCTGCCCTATTATTTTCACTGTCACTGGAATCTCTGAGAACAGCCAATGCGGTTTTATTCTCTTTGGCAGGAGGAGGGGTGAGGGCTAGACCAAATTCTGCTTCCTATGCCAGACACTGGGGATTAGGGATGGAAGTCTGAGCAGGTCTTGGCACAAGCTACACATTCGAGAGCAGACAAGCACGGTTGATCCTCATTGTTTGTGGATTCCATGTTTGCAAATTTGACTACTTGCTAAAATCTACTTGTAACCCCCAAATCAATACAGTGCTTTTGCAGACATGCACAGAGCAGCAAAAAATTGGAATCGATGTGCACGTTCTTAGCTAAGTTGAACAAGGCTGCACCGTGTCTTCTTTTTTCAGCTCTCATACTGTAAACAAATGTCCTTCTCACAGTCCACTTCATGCCACATCTTGTCTAGTTTTGTACTTTTTCTTGGCAATGTTTCTGTTTAAAATGACCCCTAAGCATAGTGCTGAAGTGCTATCTAGTGTTCCTACCTACAAGAACAGTGATGTGCCTTCCAGTGAAAGCACGTGTGTTAGGTAAGCTGCATTCTGGCTGAATGGGCATGCTGTTGTTTAATGTTGATGCATCAACGATATATATTAAGCGAGGTGTCTGCAAACAGCAACACATGTAAAACAAAGTGATTGATTGATTAAAGAAAACAGTGTGACCAGAGGCTCACAGGAACCTAGCCCTGTGTTTCCCATAGGAACAAAAATGGTTCAGTATTCACTAATTCAGTGTTTGTGGCAACTTTATAGAACAGAACTACCATGAATAATGAGAATCACCTGTAATGAGTTTCAGCCAGGAGAGAAGACCAGGAATGAGCAAATGTATGAGTAGCTGAAGTTTTCCTACAGTGGCCTTTTCTCTGCGTTCACTGCCCCATACTGCTGCTCTCCTGTTTCCTCAAAATGAGCAAGGACTTCATTTCCTGTTGATGTCCTGCCTTTCTCCTGGTTCCCCTGATGCAGAAGTAGAATCCAGATCTTATATTCCTGGGGTCAAAAAGAATAATAAAGGTCTTCTAGGCCAGCACTCTAATTGGCTGCTTGGATTCTTGCAAATGGATTATCATAGAGTCTGTTTGAATGCCTCTGGTGTCAGGGAACTCATCACCTACAGGAACAGTATATTCCATCTTGGAATGCTCTCATTCTTAGAAAGTTCTTCTATCTATTGGGCAGAAATCTGTCTTTCTAAAGCCTTTTTCCTTTTTCCTTAGTTGTATTTCTTGGTTCCACACATCAATTCCACCTTTCCTGTCACTACCTTCATTTCATGGAGTTGTTTTGTGGCAGATTGGAGAGGAGATTTCCTTGTATCCCTCACGTCGGTGGCCACCTGCTTCACCTTCATGCCAGGGAAGCACTGCTGCCCGTCGCCTCCTACCATCACCTGTCTGAGGCCTTCTGGGGTTGCCTGCTCAGACAACTGCTCAGACGAGAGCTGCTGACACTCACAAAAGTAAAAAAAGAATAAGCCTGTCTCTCTCAGGCTCTGCCCCAAGTCACTTTGCAAATTTACCTCACTTTATAAATATACCCAGCATTTTCAGGAATTCCTGTTTGAACTGGAAGGGGCAAGCCTATATCCTTCTTTTATAGATAAGATAACTAAAGATAAAAAGAAATGACTTGCCCAAAGGAACTTTGTAATTCAATTCAACAGATATTTATTGAGCACCCTTTATAGGCCAGGCACTTCCCTGGAAGCTGGAACCACAAAAGGGAATTTATTCATGCATCCAGCCAATATGTAGTAAGTGCCAATTTCATGCAAGGTATTGGGCATATGATAGTGAACAAGACAGAGTCTCTTCACTCTGGTACAGGAGAGGGGTGTGAAACAAATAATTACCTAAATACCTATATGATTTCAAATGTGATGAGTGCTACAAAGCAGTAGTTCAGGGCACTATGCACAAGTCTGTGACGTGGATCTTGATGGAGACAAAAGACTGGGAGGGGCCTCCCTGAGGAGTGACATTCAGGCTGAAACCTGGTAGATGACTGGGAAACCCCAGGGGAAGGGGAGTGTGAGGAGTCTGAATGGGACCACCCAGGGGTGGTTGTGGTAGATGGCAGAGCTGGTTGGGAAGCCAGAACTCCCACTCTGCTTATTTCACTGCCACCCAGCCTCCCTTTCCTCAAGCTTTATGTATCCTCTTCTAAATATGTAACTCAGAATCAAAGACAAGGGACAGCAAAGGCCACCTTCAGGGATGTGGGGTCTCAGGCAGGAACGCTTGTGGCAAATGACAATGGATAAAGGATAAAGATTCGAATGTTTACTAAATGTTTAACTATGTAGTCCCAACCCAATAGAATTAATATCTATTAGTATTAGTATCTATATCTATTAGTATCTATGTCTAGTAGTGTAGCGGACCTGCCTGGGTTTGAATCTGCATTAACTATGGAGCTTTGGGCAAGAAATCCAACCTCTCAGAGCCTCAGTTTTCTTATCTGTAAAACAGGGATGATGGCAGTATTTCCCTTCTAATGTGGTTGGGAAGATTAAATGAAATGACGAATACAAAACCTTTAGTCCAGTACTTGGCATATGGTAAGTGTTCAAAAGTCTTAGCTTGTATAATTTTCTTATACTGTAGTTAGTCCTTCAGTTATAACAAGTGACCAGGACTAGGAGTTCATTGATGCAAAAATATATGTATTTATTGAGAACCAGTTATGTTCCAGGTACTCGGCTAAGGGCTTATGATAGAGTTGTGAACAGAGAGAGTGTCCAAATGTCTTATGCCAAGCACTTGCACACTTCTTGAGCATGACTTGCATTGGGGTTGCAATTCAGGATGCACATAAACATCCATCCATATGTAACTGAAACCAAAGCCTGTGAAGCAAGTTACCCCTGCTATGTGCATTACAGCCTGACCTATTCTAGATATAGATTTGCTTTTCAAAATGCATGTCTTGACCCACTGAATTGATTTCATGACCCACTAATGGGTTGCAACCCACAGTTTAACAAAATACTGCCTTGGACCAACTGAGTTGCAGGCTTAATAAAGCCCAGTTAGAGTTCACTTGATGTCGAGTCTTCCCAGCCTTCCCTGGACTTGTTTTTGATCTCTTACCCTTGGCATTTACCATTGCTTTCTTTTGATCCTGAATTTTCAGCATTATTCCGCACAAGCACATATCTGATGGTTCCCTCTGCTACTAGAATGCAACCTTTGGCCAACTTCAGCAACTCCCTTTGTTCCCCAGATCACCCACTCCAGGACTCAGTTGGGCTCTTGCTTACTTATGACTCCGTCTCCTCTGTAAATGAAACTTTTATGATTGGAGATATTAGATTTAAATGCAGTAAGCATTTACTCCTTCGTGCCAAGGTGTTCACCACAGAGGCTAATATTACAGACCTTTTTAGTTGGTTTTGTTTCAAAGTACAGACCTATATAATGTAAGAGACTTTGAAATTCTAACAAACTCAGTTTATTCCTGGAATCCCTGGCCATAGTGTTTTCACCTGAATGTCACTTTTCTGGCCCATATGTCAAAATCACTTCTGTGCACTCATGAAGCCACAAATAGATTATTAATATGCATCTTTCCTAGTGAGAACTTCAACTTAGTACCCTGAACCTGAGAGTAAAGAAAAAAAAAAAAAAGAGTCATTGGTTATGGTTCATCTGACTTTGGATGTCCCTAGAGAACAAGGATCTGAAATAGAATAAAATAGAAAGAGCTTACTTTTCTTTTTTTTCTTTTTTTTGAGATGGAGTTTTACTCTTGTTGGCCAGGCTGGAGTGCAATGGTACGGTCTTGGCTCACTGCAACCCCCTACTCTTGGGTTGAAGTGATTCTCCTGCCTCAGCCTCCAGAGTAGTTGGGATTACAGGCATGTGCCACCACACCTGGCTAATTTTCTGTTTTTAGTAGAGATGGGGTTTCACCATATTGGTCAGGCTGTTCTTGAACTCCTGACCTCAGGTAATCTGCCTGCCTTGGCCTACCAAAATGCTGGGATTACAGGTGTGAGTCACTGCACCCAGTCAGAGCTTGCATTTGAATAGGCCTTGAAACTTTTGTCACATCTGTAATTGCCTCAGATCATCCTAATAAGGGGACAAGGGAAGGGGAGCTATTTTTATCTTACAGGTAGCAAAATCAACTTCCCAAGACCATGTAGTAAGTTGCAGGGTGGAACTTGAACCCAAATCTCCTGACTTCTGGCCGGCTGCATTCCCACAAAATACACAATGGTACTGTTAAATGGTACCGTTACCTTATGTTCCCGTGGCTTATTGTGGCTCATCAAGGGCCATCATGTACATTATCTCAGTTGCTTATCAACAACAACAAGGCTGTATTATGGGTAGGCAGATTCATTTCTTTCCAGATGGAGAAGGTTCAGAGAGGTTAAATGCCTTACCCCAGCTCATACAGCTTACGCATGGGAGAGGAGGGAAAAACAATGTGGGTCCTCTTGTACCCCCTGAATCCCCTTGTGCCAAGCTAGCTCCTAGGCAACCACTCTGGGCCCTGGTCAGGATCACTCATACGGGCTCTTTGAAGTGACTCCCTTCAGGGCTGTATTCAGTAAACAAGTTCATGACGATCAGAGAGGAATGTAGGAAGGCCCAGGTCTTAAGGTCAAGACAACATACACCTGTCCTAACTCAACCAGATGGTATAGTAATAAATAGAACCTAAGTTCCAATCCCAGTTTAATCTCCTGGTAACTGTGTGACCCTCACCAAGTTGCTTGACATCTCTGAGTCTCACTTTCATTCATTCATTCGTTTATTCAACAGAAACTGGTATGAAAGTGCCTACATTAAGCATTATTGTTGTCTGAAGTATCGCCATTAAGCCTACATTTCTCAGGTGGGAATAATAACAAGGTTGTTGTGCAGAATCAAGGAAATTTATGTAAGCAGAGCACATGGCTGAGTGCCCAGAAAGCAAAGGTGATCAATAAGTGTTTGCAAAACCAGAGTCTGAAGCCGAAGGACTTACCCTGCCTTGGGGTTACGGTGGCCTCCCTAGAAGAAGCTGGATCCTGGCAGCACTGAGTGCAAAGAACAATCGTCTAAATGTACATAAAATATTAAATGTTATAATGCTGCGTGCACACCCACGGATGCAGGCAAAGATGTGAGGAAATCCCTCGAGGCTTTAAAAATGAATCTCTTTTTACCTACTTAAGAGGGAACAAAGTGGCAAAATGACAGCCCTGTGTGATTCTAGGCGGGAGTGAGAGCTGTGAGCAGGCAGGATTGCCAGGGTTCCCCCTCAGCAGCAGGGCCTGCAAGTCCCAGAGATGACACCCAGGTGAGCCCATGGGCCTCCAGGACTGGTCTACAGGAAAGGGCCTGAGGGCTCACTGACTGCAGCGTGGAAGGAATCCGAGTCACAGAGAGAGGAAAGGACTTGGCAAAGTTAATTTCGTCCCTGCTTACACGCCAGGCACTGTGCTATGCCTGTTCCCGTCGCTGTCTTGACTCTCAAACAAAACAGCACAGTGGTTAGGAGCACATGCTTTGGGGATGCAGAAAGCACCGGTTTACATCCCCATCTTGGTACTTAGCAGCATGTGACTTTGGGGACATTCATGACCTAACCTTGCTGAGATTCAGGAGGTTTAAGATCTGTAAAATGAGTACAAAATAACTCCCTCTTAAAGATAGGCTGAAGGTTAAATGAGATACTATAGGCAATGTTCCTGGTGCATTCACTTAACTTGATTTTATTGAGCATCTGTGATTGATAAGCTAGGCACTGTGCCAGACTCTAGGGATAAAAGGGCAGGCAAAGCTGGCCATGATCCCTACTCTCGTGAAGCTTATTATCTAGTAAGAAAGACAGGCCATAAGCAATAGTCACATCAATGAATGTTTGGAAGGAAAAGAACATGGTTCTGGGAGGAGTCCGACTTTGAGGGATTAGCAAGGAAAAGCTTCCTGGAGGAAGGGACCTTTGAGCTGAAGCCTGAGGGAATTAACAGATGTAAAGTAGATCAAGATTTGGCAAAATTTTTTTCCTATGAAGGTCCACATGATGAATATTTAGACTTTGCAGGTCACATGGCTGTGAGCGAATCTGCTGTTATAGAGGAAAGCAGTAACATGCACAAATGAAGGGGTGGGGCTATGTTCCAATGAAACTTTATTTCAGAAAATAGGGAGTGGGCTGGATTCCACATGTAGTCCAGGATTTGCCAACTCCTAAACTAGCTGAAAGGGGCTGTGGGGCAGGGGTTCATGTGGCAAGCAGAGTTCCAGACAGGGAATGGCATGTGCAAAGGCTGTGGCAGGAAGGAGCCTGTCGCACTGGAATGCAGGAAGACCGTAGCTGTGGCTGCAGCACAGGTAAAGCTGGACCAAAGAGCATGAGAAGAAGATGGAGAGTGGAGAGTGGGCAAAGGAAAGACTTCTTAGGGCTTTGCAGGCCATGGCAAGGGGTTTGGTCTCTATCCTTAAGCCAACATGGGAAAGAATTGAAGGGTTTTAAGCAGGGACTGGCATGTATGTGAGATTTGGTAGTGACGAAGGCTGCTGCTGTGTGAAGAACAGAACAGGGAGGCCCAGAGTGGATTCTAGTCCCAGGCAAGGTCAGTGAGGATTTTGATTAGGGTGGAGGCTGGGGAGGGGTGAGGCTCGAGGAAATTAACTGACTTGTTCAGGGTCACCCACCTGTGGCCATAGTACCAGGTACTAATGCGGGTTTCCTGATGCCAGGTAACACACTGCAGCCTCTATCAGGAAGCAGCAGAGGACCCCTGTGGTCCTGGCCCCTGGGTGGAGGACTTTCTGCCGTGCATTGCTGCAGAAGTGACCAGCTTGCTTATGTTGACCTGGGGTCACGCGACAGACCAAATCCATGTCCCTGACACTCATTCAGTTGTACAGTCATCACCTTTCCAAAGAACTATGGGTAGCCCCTACTGATGCCACGGAACCATTCACTACAGCCCTGTGACCCCATCAGCCCCCTTGTCTAGGCTCTCCTTACAATTCTTTCAAGCTTGGTCCTTAGCTGCTCTACCCAGGGGTCCTGCAAAGACAGAGGCTCAGAGACAGCAGTCCTAATAGGAGCAAGAAGTGATGGCTCACAGTGAGAAAAGAAACAGACACTATGAGAAGCAGACAAATTAACTTATAAAAGTGCAGAACTGCAGGCAGTGGCCCTCCACATTTCAGTAATCCCAGGGGCAGCACTGTATCACGGCACAGTGTAATAACTGGCTACGTAATGATAACACTGCATATTAAGGTAGACAGGCTCCCTATTCAAGAGGACAGAGGAACATAATAATTCCTTTAGAAAGGAGTTTTGGAAACAATGGTTTTGAATAAATAATTAAACTCTCCGAAATTTTAGTGCTTAAGGAGCAAGATCATTATTAATTTATAGCCACCTGTGTCTCTTGGGGATGCTGGGTAAATGATGCATGTTGTGTACGTGCAAACACATCCCATATCGATTATATTTACCTACATTTTAATATTTGACTAAGCACTCCTATCATAAAATGTTTCTTGTAATGTCATGAAGAATCTGTAGGTAGAAGGACTACACATTTGTTTTAAATATTGTGGAATCAATTAAGCAGCCATTGGCCTTGTTTCGAATCCTATTTTTTCTCCTCACCAGCTTTGCGACTTAGGTAAATTATTAACATATCTGGACCCTGCTTTCCTTACGAATACAGTGGGGTGGCAATGGGATTAGTAGGCACGACCTTCTAGTGCCCAGCACAGAGCCCGTGTGAGTATGGCGGGCAGCAGGCAGCAGTCAAATGCTAGAGCCGGCTCGCCCCAGCCTGCAGGAGTCCGTTGCACACATCCGTTCCCAGCTCTGTGCTTGGTGACATCATGTTGGCAGCTTTAAATCAGCCGTAGTGGGTGTGTTTACATCACAGAAACTAGCAAATGCTACACATCAGAGCCTTTTTTTTTCTTCCCAGGAGAGCCAGTTTGTAACATTTCCTAACTCCCCGTGGGCAGGCATTGAAGCACTGTGAATCTCTGCACCCTAGTCCTTCGCTGTCACCCTATTTGTCAGCTGAGTTGGTCTTTCTGCTCTGCTCTAACGCAGCCTACCCTACTCCTAGAATTTCTGATTTAGTCATTCTGGGGTGGGGCCCAAGAATTTGCATTTGTTTTCATTTTTAATGTTGGTTTTTAAATGTCCATCTCAGAGAAAAAGATAATTTACGTTTCTGAGAACTATGCTTTGAGACACCAGCCTCATCTGCCTAATCAACTAAAGCCCATAGTGTGAAACCTTTCGCAGAGCACGCAGGAGATTCCACCTTCCGCCTTGGGCAATGGTATTAAAAACTAATAAGGGTTGACACAGTACTTTGCACATACACCATCTTCCTTAATCTTAAGAACCCTATGAGGTAATAATTACTATGTTAATCCCCATTTTATAGATGGGGGAAACAGGCTCAGAGGGATTCACTAACTTACCCAAGTTCACACAGCCCTTCCGCAGGAAGCCAGGTTAAACTCTTGTCCAACTTTGCATCGGTGGCTCTGGTTGTGCAACTCCCAGGGATGAAGTCCAGCTCCAACTCTGCATTCCCAGGGTGCTCTGGCAGGGCCACATCAGCCCAGAGGGGTGCTTTTTTCTTTTCTTTTCTTTTCTTTTTTTTTTTTTTGAGACAGAGTCTCGCTCTGTTGCCCAGGCTGGAGTGCAGTGACTGGATCTCGGCTCACTGCAAGCTCCGCCTCCCAGGTTTACGCCATTCTCCTGCCTCAGCCTCCAGAGTAGCTCGGACTACAGGCACCCGCCACCTCGCCCGGCTAGTTTTTTTGTATTTTTTAGTAGAGACGGGGTTTCACCGTGTTAGCCAGGATGGTCTCGATCTCCTGACCTCGTGATCCACCCGTCTCGGCCTCCCAAAGTGCTGGGATTACAGACTTGAGCCACCGCGCCCAGCCACTTTTTTCTTATCTGTATTAAGATGCTGTATGTAGGCTAGCAGTGGCCCTGTCCAAATCCATACCTTCTCCTCCTCCACTGCAACCCCTGGGGCCTCTAAACAGTGGAAAGGCAGAGCAAGTGCGAGAGACAGAGTATAGAGGGAGCCAAGGAGAGACATTATTTGAAGCAAAATCAAGCCTGCACATGTGGGCATGTGGAAGCGGCTTACAAAACAGCTGTTCCTACAGGAGGCTTGGGGGGCAGGTGTCAGCGGGGTGGAGCAAAGGGATTTGGCTGGAGGCAGAGCCACAGATTGTCAGTGATGAAAGAGCTGTATCTCCTGCCCACTTCTGGCACGTGTGTGGCTTCGAGGGTGCCCAGTGGGTGGGGCAATTAGCCTGTATCCCAGGGCGCCTGGCTCTGAATCTCCCTTTCCTTCCCACTGCCTTTCTGCAATTAGATTGCACTGGATAATGGCTGCCAAGCCGCTTTGTTGGATCTGATGAGTTTATTAATTTCTTGGGGGCTAGTGGGAGGGTGGGTGGGGGATTCGTTTCCTGACTGGAGCTTGGGGGCTAATTAGTCTCTTTGCCATGTCCCCAGAGGAGGAAGGTGGGAGGGCGCGCAGTTCAGCCTGTTGGGTCTGGCTCTGGGTATATTGTTTCTACCCCTGGCTTTTACCTATCTCATGGCTTGGGTAAGACCAAGGAGTCTGGGACTGGGGCTTCTTTGAACAAGTAGTTAGTGAGGGTTAGACCCCTTGAGAACAGTGGAGGTGGGAAAGTGGGTAGCAGAGAGCTGAGGCCTTACTGGCTCTGTTGTATGAGGTTTAGGATGACAGAAAGGACTCTAAGGAGTTCAGTCCTATTCCAGATATCCCAATGCTGACATCTAGCCCAATTGCTTTTTCTGTTCTTTCTGCCTAAATATAGCCCCTCCCAACCTAGGAGACCACTGGGGGCCAATTCTATCCATTTTTCAGACAGGGAAACTGAGCCTCTTTGAGGACAATAATTTCACCTGGCCTTGTGGAGTGTCGAGGCCAAGGAGAAGAAAGCTAGCTATGTATTTGGACTTAATGGATGGTGGGGGCCCTAGAAGCCATTCCCCAGTTAGCCTGGCCTGGTTAAGTGAAGGGCACATTCGTATCCCCACCCTAAGAGACAGCAGCAGAAACAGGAAAGATCACAGAATTAGGAGTCACAGATCTAGGTTCAATCCCGTGCTACACCTGCCAGCCAGGGGACCTTAGGCAAGCCGTTAAACCTCCCTGAGCTTTAGTTTCTTCTTAACTAAAACAGAAACACATGTAACTACTCGAAAGGGTTGATGGGAGAATTCAGAGATGATAGGCTTGATACATCGAACACATCAGGTGTCCAGTAACTATTACCCTTTCCTCTTCCATTTGGAAATCTAACAGCTCATCCCTCACCCCTGCAGAGAGGAGGAGGAAGGGGAATCTTGGACCATAACATGGCCTGGCTGTTCCCTTTAAGAGACAATAGGAGCTCCCAAGGCCAGAGGAGGGCTCAGAGAAAGAGAAAGTGCCTTTTGCCCATGCCTCACCAACAACAGCAGTCGGTGGAGACAATGCCCCCCCCCCCCGCCCCCTCCCCGGCTCCCTGCTTCTAAGGCCAGGCCCAGAGCAAGGGTACAAGCATAAGTAAGGCCAGCACCTGCTGTCCTGAGCCACACTGGCTGCTCGTGGGGGAGACACCCAAGTAAACAAGCATGTGCAATTGAATGGTGGAGGAGTCAGACAGGATGACCAGGCAGCCTTCCTTGGGAAGATTCATCTGCGCTTAAGAGTGCAGGGCTTAGTATACATATGTAACAAACCTGCACGTTATGCACATGTACCCTAGAACTTAAAGTATAATAAAAAAAAAAAATTCAGAGCCACAGGCCCTATCTGTAGATGAACTGAGTCAGAATCTGCATTTTAACCAGAGGCTGAGGTGATACATATGCACATTGAAGTGTGAGAAGCACTGGACACCATGTCCAAATAGTGTCCTTTTTATGAGATTCCTCATAAAATTAGCTTATGATAAAGTTTATCTTAAAATAGTAATTATATGATTGTGACAGTACACATAATTAAGAAAAAAACCGTGCTTCTCCAAATAAGAGTATTTGTTACTGTTTTCAATCTTTTGAGCACTGTGAATTTTGTGGTTGGTCTCATTTCCCTACCTGCTTTGGCAGTATATGCTACCACTTTTTAGTACTGTATGGTAGTCCTTTTTGAAAGCACTTTTCTTATCCTTTTATTTGTTGATTTGTATGTCATTCACATGCTCCCTTTGCCTTGATACCTTCAGTTTTTAAAATTGTTATATGGTGTATTAGGTGCTTCAAATTCTTGGTGGGATGAGTATAAAGAAATAAAACCAGAATAAAGAGCCTAAATATTTCCAGGGGGGAAAAAAAAAAAGAGTGCAGGGCTTAAAGCTGAGGCCTCTCAGCTGACAGGCTCTGTGACCTCAAGTTGGGTGGGCTCTTTTGTTTTGGCCTCCGTTTCCTTATCTGTAAAACGGGGCTTGTTGTATGGATATGTATGAGGCCTTGTTTGTAAACGGCAAAGGAATGTGAACATGCACAGAACCATGCTGCCCTTGCAGAGATGGGGACAGCTGCCCACCCTTTTCCAGGTGGCATTCTTGCAGGGCATGGACGGGAGCATTTGGTCATCTCCCCTTTTCCACATGAAAGCCCCAACTGTAGAGACGGTAAGGCTCCTGCCTGGAACTGGAGGCCCACGGGAGCTCCCAGCTGATGGTCCGGGGTGGGCCTGGCTGACCCTGCCGTCCACATGCTCCACCTTCTCCAGACTGAAGGCAGGGAGCCGCTCCCTCTCACTCTCAATCCTCTGGCCCCCATAGGGTGGGAGCGGCAGAAAAGGGTGCAACATGTCTTTATTGTTGCTGGAAATTCCGTCAAAGAACCCAGAGCCCAGCTCTGTGGAGTAGAACTGCCTGGCATCTGTGGAACTTGTGTGGGTCTTCCAGGGAAGCTGCTGCTGCTGCCTGCAGAGAAGGGTGTGTGCGTTTCACTGGGTTTTTAGCCAGCCGTCTCTCCTGTCTGCCCACCTAAAAACACTCAGCAACAGCAATGATTCGCCAGGGGCTCCAGTTAGTAGAGATATATTGGGATTTTATGTATATAGAGGTGTGTGTGTGTATTTTTATATGTATAAAAAGAGTTATGGTCAGGTGCAGTGGCTCGCGCCTATCATCCCAGCACTTTGAGAGGCCAAGGCAGGAGGATTACTTGGGTCCAGGAGGTCAAGACCATCCTGGGCAACATAATAAGACCCCATCTCTTATTTAAAAAAAAATTAAAAGAGAGATCCACTGGGAAAAACAAGCAATCTAAAACCTCATTTCTGTTGAGTTTAGGTTTAGGTAACTTTCCAGAGTGAAGAACTGAGTAAGTTGTGGATTTTTTTCACCTGGTGGTCTTTGAGACAATGAGACACCCAACAGTAATATATTGTATGTTTAAAAACTTGGTAAAAGACTACATCTCGGCCGGGCGCAGTGGCTCAGGCCTGTAATCCCAGCATTTTGGGAGGCTGAGGCGGGTGAATCATGAAGTCAGGAGTTTTGAGACCAGCCTGGCCAAGATGGTGAAACTTCATCTCTACCAAAAATACAAAAATTAGCTGGGGACAGTGGCAGGCACCTGTAATCCCAGCTACTCGGGAGGTGGAGGTTGCAATGAGCCGAGATCGCACAACTGGACTGTAGCTTAGGCGACAGAACAAGACTCCTTCTCAAAAAAAAAAAAAAAAAGAGTACGTCTCGTATTAAGTGTTCTTATCACAATAAAATAAAAACAGAATAAAGGAAACAAAACACAATAGAGAGAGAAAACAAAAGACAACGTGGAAGGAGAGCAGCATGTATTGAATGCCAGTTTAAATACATTCTTACAATGACCCAGTGAGGTTTCTATGATTATCCCCATTTTATAGATGAGGGAACATGCTCAGAGAGGTTCAGTAACTTTTCTAAGGTTTCATTGTTGAGATCTGTGTTCCTGGGTCTGGGTGAATAATGGAACACCCACTGGCACGTATATGAGAAGCTCCAAGAAGGCAGGACAAGCATTACCATCCCCATTGATAGATGGGGAACTGGGGTTCTGAAAGACGTGAATAACTTGCCTGAGTTCTCACAGCTGGTAAATGAGTCAATCTGGACTAGACCTGTTGAGGTTCATTCATCCATTCATTCAGCCATCCAGCAAACATTTATCCAAGGACACAGTTCTCTGCAGTATAGCCTTCTCATTCTTATTTTGATACTCAGAAATGATTGAAGGCAGGCCGGATCAAAAGAGCTCTACAGCCCATCCCTGCCTCAAAATAATGTGATTCCACATATTCCGTTCCTTTCTGTGTGGGAGAACTTCACCAAACTGCATTCGTTCCTGATTTATTTCTCCATTTTCCTCTCCCACCTCTCCCCCACGTCTTTATTCCTTTCTTCCCTGTTACAGCCCCCGCTTCCCTCAGCCCCCCAACCCTGGGTAATAGTCTCCCTGCTGCAGTCCAGCCCCCCTGCTCCATACTGCACACCCCTCCCTGCTCATATGCAGCCCAGCCGGAGGCAGAGGTCAGTCTCTTGGCTCCTTCCAGCCCTGAAGGCCACCATTTCTTCCCAGTCCTCTCCGTTGGTCTCCTCAGATTGGCCAGTGGCACGTGGCAGAGGGCCTCAGCATGGACAGCCGCCTGTATGCCTCCAACATTTCGGACACTCTCTTCAACACCACCCTGGTCGTCACCACCATCCTGGTAAGTGGGCCCTCCCGGGCTCCCAGCTGCAGCTCCCTGGGGTGCCTCCCCACCTCTGAGCACTCACAGTCTGCCCCTTGAACAGAAGATGGGAGCTCTAATCACAGCACTGAGCCCAATTTCTGACAGCGTAATTACACTCAAGTTGTTGTTTCATATGGAAATGATATTTGATGAGTTCCAGAGCAGCTGGGGGCAGGATCAGGGTGGAGAGACACCACAGTTTGTGAATGCCTCTTGGGGGCACCCTGACAGCTGGGGCAGCTGTGCAGGGGCAAGGGAAGGGGACCTGTGACACAGAGCGGGGAGCTGGATTCAGACCCTGGGGAACCCTGCCCCTTCGCAGCAGCCCACCTTGCTGGGTGCCTGCTGTGTACATAACAGGACCGTCCCCCACCACATCCTGAAGCGGACATGGAATGTCTGTGGGTTTACATGGCCTGTTTCTTCATTTCCAGGTGATAAAAAGAGAGCTCTCAGTCTATAGGGCAAGAGGCCAGGTGCAGTGGCTCACGCCTGTAGTCCTAGCATTTTGGGAAGCTGAAGTGGGAGGATTGAGGCCAGGAGTCTGAGACCAAGCCGGCTAACATGGCAAAGCCCCATCTCTACTAAAAAAAAAAAAAAAATAGAAAAATTAGCCGGGCACGGTGGCACACATCTGAAATCCCAGCTACTCGGGAGGCTGAGGCACGAGAATCACTTTAATCCAGGAGGCGGAGGTTGCAGTGAGCCGAGATCGTGCCACTGCACTCCAGCCTGGGTGACAGAGTGAGACTGTCTCAAAAAAATAAAATAAAATCTACAGGGCAAGAGACCATTTGCCCTTTTTTTTTTTTTTTTTTTTTGAGACGGAGTCTTGCTCTGTCGCCCAGGCTGAAGTGCAGTGGCACGATCTCAGCTCACTGCAAGCTCCGCCTCCCAGGTTCACACCATTCTCCTGCCTCAGCCTCCCTAGTAGCTGAGACTACAGGCGCCCGCCATCATGGGCATTTTTAGTAGAGACGAGGTTTCACGTGTTAGCCAGGATGGTCTCGATCTCCTGACCTCGTGGTCTGCCTGCCTCGGCCTCCCAAAGTGCGGAGATTACAGACGTGAGCCACCGCGCCCGGCCCATTTGCCCTTTTTATTTGATTCTGTTGTATTCAGTAATTGCCAAGTTCACCCTCCCTTCCCTGCCCCCCTGCCATGTGCAAGGTGCTGTACCCAGTCCTGGAGACCAAAGATGAGGAGGACTCAGTTCTGTTCTCTGTCCTGAGGTTGTAAGTTAGTAGATGGGATAGGTGAAGTGCATATATGGCCAAGGTATTATTTGTCTTCCCCTCTGAAGGCCTTATGTTTAAAAGATTTGTCAGTTAAACCAACTGCCTGTATTAAGCAGTCATTAGTTTGTTCCTCCCCTCCCCCTTTTAACTAATCTAAAGCATGTTTCCCTGCCTGGCCCAGCATCTTATTAGCAGGAGATAGCCAGTGGTACCACACTGATATCATTGCAGCCCAAAACAAAGAGGCGATGCATGAGTTCGCCTCCTCAGCCTTATCATTGCTAACTGTGCAAGGTCTGCAAATGTGTCCATGTCTTTTAGGCTTTTGGAGATAATAAAAAGAGTTCAAGGACCTCCATCACTAGCTTTATGAACTACTGGGGCCCAGGCGCCCTGGGCTGAAATGATTGATCTACTGTAAACAGGAGATAAAAGCCAGAAAGAGGCGCACACTTAGAGGTGTGGAGTTTCGAGGAGAGAGAGGTCCCCTCTATGGGGAGATCAGCAAAGCCTTCAGGAAAGAAGGGGCATTGACGATGGGCTCTGAAAGACAGGGAGTGAGTGGGGAGGAGGACATGAATGAAGGAGGGCATCATCAGGTGTTCAGGAAAAGCAGAAAGGTACAGGTTTTCCTGAGAAACAAACACTGGTAAGAAAGGGAAGAGGCAGAAGCCAGAAAAGTGGGTTGGGTCCATAGCGCTTAGGAACTTGAATGCCAGGCTACTAAGTTTCCCTTCATTGTCATGAGATGGAGTCACTGAACATTTTCATTCATTCATTCATTCATTCACGCGATGACTGTTTATTGGGTGCTGCTATATGCTGGGCACTGTTGTAGGTGCTCAGAGTGCATCCATGAACCAAAAAGACAAGAATCCCTGCCTGTAAGGAGCTTACATTCCAGCAAGGAACGTGTGACAGATAGGAAAAAGCAATGTTGTCAAACAATGAATTAGAAGGCTGCAAGGCTGAGGAAAAGGAGCTAGAGCTGTGAAGGGCCTGGGGTGCTGAGACGATAGGCGGTGTTGATACCCAGTGGTCAGGGTGGCCTCTCCGAGAAGGGGAGCATTGAGCAGAGACCTGGTGGTGAGGACACAGCAAAGTGGTTGCCTGGGGAGGGGTGTTCTTGGCAGAGGGAGCTGTTGAAGCAAGGACTGAGAGCGCAGTTCCAGCCCCCAGGGTTTCACCCACGCCTATCTCAGCTCAGCCTTAGCTTATCTGAACCAGTGTGAAAATGCCAGAAAGATGAGAGGGTTGCAGTGTCGCTGTCCAGCAGAAAGTGGGGAAGAGCCTGGCTGAGTCCACTTCGGAGGAGGGTGTGCAGTACCCAGTGTGATTGCTGGGACCTCCTTCCCGCTGTCTTCTTAGTCTCTAAAAAACCTCTGGATCTGTCCTCTTCTATCCATCCTCAAAGCCCCTGCTCTAATCCAGGACCGGGGACCCTGTACTTTCTCTGGAACCGCTCCATACTCTGCTGGCAGGCTCCCTTCTTTCTCTGCCTGTCCCGTGACCCTACTGTCAGCATGGTCATTTGAAAATCAGAATTGGCCTGACATTTCCTTCCTTATAATCCTTCAGCCACTGCCCAGGCCCTGCTGTCCCTTAGCGTGGGACATAACCCTTCGTAATCAGGGCCAGCCCACCTCACCTTCTCCTCCCCATGCAGCATTCGGTCTAGTGCCCCTGGATGACTCAACACCTGCTCGCTGCATCCTGCACCTGCCTGCCTTGGCACATGCTGTTCCTTATGCCTGGGTTACCCTTCCCTCTAATTGCTGTTTCCAGCTGGAAATGCCTATGCATCTGCCCGGATGTCACGTCTCCAACGAAGCCTTCCCTGTTCTAACTCCTGTCCTCTCCTTGTCTCCAGCATTTTGCCCTGGCCCCTTCCATTTCTCTTATTAGAGGTTGTTGTTTAAAGCTCTACCTCCCCTTCTACGATGAGAGCTCCTTGAAAGTAGAGGGGCTGACACAAAGTAGGAGCTCAATAATTAGAATCTGAGTGAAGGAAGTCCTTCCTACAGGGTAGGGGTGTCCCTTAAAAGCCAACAAGACTTTGGGAGGGAGATGGGGAAGTGACTGGGCTGTACCTCCAGCCTCTCAGAGCTGGGAATTACACTGTGCTTGGGCCTCTGGCACAGGTCCATGGCTATGCCAAGTCTGCAGGGTCCTGTTGCTAGTCTGGGAAAGTCACCCTGATTTGTGCGTGTGTGCACGTGTGTTTATTCACATACATGCATGTGCTTACGAGGGGTGGGGTGCAGGCCGGACACTGGTGTGTGAGGTGACACTTAACAACATGGTAAGTACAACTCAAACAACCATTAGCCTTGGTTCTTTGCTTGTGGGTTGTGCTACAGTGGCTGATCCGAGCCGATAGATCTCACCAGGAATGATGATCTTAATTCAGTCCCCGGGCGACTATTTGTGCGTTTTCCCTGGCAAATGAGAATCCTGAATGATTTATCCCTTAAAACTCAGCACGTATCCATGTTGTCTCCCTGCTCTGGTCAGGACACACCGGGCACACTTGGGAATGTGTGGATGATTTATTGGTTAATGCCAGCAAACACATGGAAGTGGCTGCTGCTCCCATTCCCTGAACACCTTTTCTGTATCAGACCTCGTCTTCAGCGTTTTGCCGCATTCTCAGCTTGCGTTCACAGCACCGCTGCTAGCACTCAAACCCCCAGCATTCTCCCAAGTGGCAGTGAGCCCTAACCATCCCCATCCTTGGGCTTTCCAGTGCATCTCCAAGACCTTTGAATATGTCAATAAGTTTTAAATTAACTTGAGACTAGCAAGTGTTTGGGAAGGAGCATTGTGTCACCCCTTGGGACAATTAAAGATACAATGGGGCATTACCAGTCCTGAGATGGAAACCCCCAGCCATGCCCTGTCCATGAAGCCATTCGTTTGCTTCTTACTCACATGACTGGTAAGTGCTTAATGCTGAGCCAGGTAGGGGAACCAAGCAGGTGACGAGTCCGTCCCAGGCCCCACTCCCATTCCACCTAGAGCAGGCGCAAATCAGAAAACACTGGAGGGCAATTGTGTGGGTCCTGGCATAAGAGCAGGGTAGTTCTGAGACGTGGGTTGGCACAAGAGGAGGCAGTGTGACTCTGCGGACAGAGATGAGCTAGGTGAGGCGGAAGATGGGGGAGTGTGTGGAGAGTTTGTGTAGGGAGAAGCCCTGTGCTGAGGACGGCGTGTGTGGAAGGCAGGCCGAGTAAGTGCTTAATGCTGAGCCAGGTAGGGGAACCAAGCAGGTGACGAGTCCGTCCCAGGCCCCACTCCCATTCCACCTAGAGCAGGCGCAATCAGAAAACACTGGAGGGCAATTGTGTGGGTCCTGGCATAAGAGCAGGGTAGTTCTGAGACGTGGGTTGGCACAAGAGGAGGCAGTGTGACTCTGCGGACAGAGATGAGCTAGGTGAGGCGGAAGATGGGGGAGTGTGTGGAGAGTTTGTGTAGGGAGAAGCCCTTGTGCTGAGGACGGCGTGTGTGGAAGGCAGGCCGAGTAAGTGCTTAATGCTGAGCCAGGTAGGGGAACCAAGCAGGTGACGAGTCCGTCCCAGGCCCCACTCCCATTCCACCTAGAGCAGGCGCAAATCAGAAAACACTGGAGGGCAATTGTGTGGGTCCTGGCATGAGAGCAGGGTAGTTCTGAGACGTGGGTTGGCACAAGAGGAGGCAGTGTGACTCTGCGGACAGAGATGAGCTAGGTGAGGCGGAAGATGGGGGAGTGTGTGGAGAGTTTGTGTAGGGAGAAGCCCTTGTGCTGAGGACGGCGTGTGTGGAAGGCAGGCCGACTGGCCCTATCTCATTGACATGACAGTGGACTCATCATGAATCAGAATCACATCACCTTCTACTCAGAGCTCCTGCTCCTTGACGTACGACCTTTGCCTTCCGGCTGCCCACTTCATCACGCCCACACCATCACGCCCACACTCTGCTCTCCTGCACAGTCCCCCCATGACCTTGGGTCTGTCTGGCCCTCCATCTTCCCCCGCCTAGAAGCCCCCCTCAGAGTAAGCTCAACCCGTCAGGATTTCAGCACTTTCCTCTCCTGGCTCCTAGAATCGTGGTGTGCAGGTTTCTCCACGCACACCTGTACCCAAGCCTGATTGTCCCTGCCACCCCTGCTCCCAGCTGCCTGTCTGCATCCAGCCTCCCCCTCTGCAGCTGGACCTTGGTAATCCCTGAACCCAGCTCTCCTCTCTCCTGTCGCATCCCCCGAGTGGCTCTGCTGAAAATCTTCCCACACACCAAGCCTCAAGCCTGTCTGCCCCACTTTCAGCACAACTCTGGGGCCAGCACAAGCTCCCTCCTCTCTGTGAACTCACCCACACCCTCTACCTCACCTCCAGGCTCAGGCCTCAGCCTCACCCTGCCGCCACCCTGCCTCCACCCTGCGCTTCCTGAGCCCTTGCTCCACCAGCTAACATGGCTCTTTCTTCCTCTTTTCTCCCCTTTTGCAGAGATTTTCCCTTCCTGCCTATAAATATACCCTGGACTGTCCCATCCTAAAACACCGTCGCCTTCACCTTTCCTACACCCTGCTGCCCTTCAAGCTGCCCTCAAACGTAGGGAGTGACAGAATCACAGAACTGGGTGGGCCCCAGGACCCTCCAGTCCTGCTGTTTGCAGTGGGGAAGGAGCTTGGAGGAGAGGCGATCTGCCCTCTCTGTGCCTGGCACCTTGCCTCCCTTAGCTCCTAACCTGTCAAAATGCTGGACCACCCTCACTCCTGCGGCACTCGCTCACTCCTCATCCTGTGGAGTCCTGCTGCCCCCACCTTGCCTGCCTTCAGAAGGTCAGCAGTGACAAGTGATCCACACGCTGGTTCCCGGCCCTGCTTGGTCTGTGAGAATGGTGGGAGTGGCTACATCCTCTGTCTTCAAATTTCCTCCTCCTTGACGCTGAGACCACGTTTCCCTGATTTTCAGCCTTCCTGGCTGCTTCTGTGTTGTCTTCTGTTGTTGCCCTTCATTTCCCCACTCTCTTAGACCAGGTTCTCCCCAGGGCCTCTTCTTCTTCCTCTTCTGCCCTTTCTCAACTCTTCCCTTTGACGGTCTCACATATTCCCCAGCTTCAGCCTTGATCTCTGTACGATGTGTCCAATCTCTGGCCCCTGTCTTACTCTCGCTCCATATTTTAAACACCCAGTGGGGCACTTCTGCCTGCATAGCCTGCCAGCACCTCAGATTCAACCTGTTCCAAATCCTCCTCCCCTCCAGGCTTTCGAGCCCCCCATGACACCACCCTCTGTTGGTCATCCACTGGGCTCCAAGGCTCTGAGGACCCACACCCAACCAGCCAGTCATCAGGCCGGCTCCTTTCTGTGTCTCTTACATCCCTCTGGCTTTCTCCAATCTAACCTGCAGCCCAGGATTCAGGGTCTCATCTCAGAAGAGGGTCTGTCCTCACCCCTGGATGCTTCCTCTCCTACTACTTAATATTCCTTGCTCACAGCCTTGCGTCTTTAAAACGCTTGATGTTTCCCCTCTATACCTTGTGTAATGTGCGGCCACCATATCCTG
Organism: Trachypithecus francoisi; assembly: GCF_009764315.1. Lineage (NCBI taxonomy): Eukaryota > Metazoa > Chordata > Mammalia > Primates > Cercopithecidae > Trachypithecus > Trachypithecus francoisi. The sequence continues at coordinate 109,267,632 of NW_022681473.1, forward strand.
GCGTCTGAGGCCCACCCTGACCCTAATCCATCCGTCTACATTTCTCCTCCCATCTTGTCCCTGCTCACAACCTGTGCTCCAGCTACCCTGGAAGGTCTATCGTCTACTGAGCAGCCACTCAAGATCGTGTCCTTGATTGTGCCTTCCCCTGGCCCATGCCTTTCATTCGCAGCCCTTCCATCTCTCAGTGTTCTGCCTCCTCCAGAGACCAGCTTGGATCCCACCTTCAGCTTGGAGCCTTCTCTGTACATCTCACTGGAGATACCTGCCCTCTTCCCAATGCCCTCCTTGGACTGCAATTGCTCATGTACCTGTTCTTACCTAGCCTTCTTATTGCAGACATCCTTATATCTCTGATAATGCCCAATCTATGTAGATAGGTCTGCCTGGAATAAAGCAGGGGTAGAAAAAAAGAGAGAGATAGAGGGTGCAGTCAGATGATGACCTTAAACAAGATGAAGCAGCTTGAGCCTGACCCTCCATGCAGTGGGAACCACTGTGTGTTCCTGACAATAGAAGCACCTAGAAGGACAGCTTTAAAGAGCACATCAGGGAGAGGAACTGGTCATCACCCCAAAGTAGCCCATTACCCACGTCACTTTCCTCCTTCTGCCCCATCTCCTCCCCAGCCCTCTGTGCCCCGGCCCTCCCCATCACATGTGGCTGAGACACCAGGGCTAAGATGAGAATGACAGCTGCCCAGTTTTGCTGCAGGAAAACCCGTATTTAATGCTGAAGGGGAACCACCAGGAGATGGAAGGCAATGACCGCTACGAGGGCTTCTGTGTGGACATGCTCAAGGAGCTGGCAGAGATCCTCCGATTCAACTACAAGATCCGCCTGGTTGGGGATGGCGTGTACGGCGTTCCCGAGGCCAACGGCACCTGGACAGGAATGGTCGGGGAGCTGATCGCTAGGGTAAGGAGGGAACAAGTGATCTGGGCCTGAGGGTGGGCTGGGAGGGATTGCAAGGGCATAAGGTTGTGCTGCACGCTCATGAACCCTCCATGTGTTCAGTCAATCATTCATGCATTTGTCATTTATTTGTCCATTCACTCTATAAATCTTGCCTGGGCTAGCACAGATGTGCAGTCGTGAATAAGCCTGCAACGATCCCACCCCGTGGCTTTCCCGGTCCAGAGCCTGTGACAAGTCATGGAGGCTTTGACTGGTTAACACAGATTAGGGAGTTTGGGTTCCATTTTTGGTGCTTTTTGATTGTTCTGATTATTTTGTGGCTCATTAGCACTCCCTGGCAGAGCTTGAACAGGCCCTGGGAGAAGAGAATGCACCCACATCAGCTGACTTGGATGCTTGAGAGATACTGCCAAGGGAGACATAGCTAAATAACAGGGCAAAGGGATTGACTGGCAGAGGAGTTGGTCACAGCTACAGTTATTTTCTTTCATCTTGTATTATCTGTGGCTGGCGTTCATGTCCTTTTACGGACTGAAGGCCAAGGTGCACTTGGACCTGCTGTAGATTTTCAGGGTGAATGTGGAGACGTGATTAACATGCGGGTGAGCATTGGTGAATGTCAGACATCTGTTAGGTTAGAGCAAGGGTATAGAAAGTTCTTCCAGGGGGAAATCTCTTGTTTTCTTTGTACACACTATTAACAACTGTAAAAATTAATTAAATCATTGCTAATTCACCATCCATATTCCCATAACTGAGTTTTAATAATCAGGATAGGTGATGAGGACATAATGCAGAGAACACAGACCTGGGTTCTTGGTGTGACCTTGATCCAACTCTTTTCTCCTCTGGATTTCAATGGTAGAAGGAGCTCCTGCAGCCTCCCAGCATGTGCTGATGTGCAAAGTGTTTTACATGCATTATCTCTAATCCTCTTTAAACACACCTTTTAGCTGGTTGTTAGTCCCACTTTACAAATGAGCAGTCGAGCCCAGAAAGCTTGAATGACTTGTGGGGAGCTATACTGTCAGCATAAGGCAGAGCTCAGATTGGAACCCAGATCTTTTTCTTTATTGAATTAATATGCTTTAAACCCTTTATATCAAACAAACTTGGAATATAAAATAAATTTTTAAAATCCTACTTTTCAATGATAAAAATACTAGCTGAGGTATTAAATAAGCAGTCCTTGACAAGGGATTGGGAAAAGTCCTATGTAGATGAGAACTGTGGAAAAGGTGTTTAAGAACTGAGGAGGGAGGATACTTCAGGAGTTTGCCTGATGGAATATGGACGGCATCTGCAATGAGCCAGCAGGGTAAAATGGCAAGCCTTGTTCTGGGAATTCTGAATGACCCAGGGTGACTGGAGTCCAGAGAGGGCTGGTTCAGAAGTGAGGACTTGCTTGCAGAGAGGGGCTTGCAAACAGAGGGCCGACAAGTCAACAGAAGGCTACAGAAGGCCTAGGGAGCCCTGGACGACTGCCATAGGGTTGGGGATGGCAGGGCAAAGGCTTCAGCAGAAAGCCCTCCGCAGTCCTTGAGCCTCAGGTTTTGAGATTGAAGCCTGATGATGTACGTGCTTAAGTGGAAGAGGATTTGTGTCTTTCTCTACTTAATCTTTCAGACCCACTCCTGAAACATTCTTCTTATTTGGTTTCCACTGTGAAGGTGCAGCTCAATAGTTAGATCATAGAAAGCCGAAATGCCAGGCCTTTTCTTTACCTTCTTACTGATGTCCTCATTCACCTTGAGCTGATTTCTTTGGTCTCCTTGGGCTGCCTGATAACTGGTAGGGTGACTTCAGGGATGGCAGTGTCAATGCACAGCCATCTCCTTATTAGCCCCCTAATGAGCTGTGACAGACTAGAGGACAAGAAGAAGAGTCTGGGACTCATAGACATGCAGCCACACACCGAGTGACTTGAGCAATCAGAATCTTAGAATTCACCCCAGATCTTCTTTCAAGCAAAAATACTGCTGCTTTGGTCTCATTGAGACTTGGCTACTTGACATGAACTAATTAATTAACCCATTAATTCAATAAATATTTATTGAACTTCCTCCACTCTTGTAGACACTGGAGATACAATGGGGGACAAAATAAACATGGACACAGCCTTCACAGATCTGCTGGACTAGTGAGTGAGACGGAGATCAATGAATGGCCGCATTCTTGTGTAATTTCAAGCTGTGATAAGTGATAAGTGCAGGGGAGGCAGAGTGGAAGGAGTAAGAGAACATCTAGAGGAGAGTAGAATGCACTGTGGGTGCATAAGGGGGCTGTAGGGGGAAGGCTTACCTTGGGAGGTGTGCGCTGGCTTGGGGAGGATGGGTGGGAGTTTCCTGGGCAATGAAAAGGTGGAAGGCTAAAGGCTGTTTGTGTGCCACTGGGGTTGGTCCTGGATGGTAGTTGATAACACTGGGACCCCGCCATCCCCAGGTTTGAAGGATTGAGATGTTTTCCAGGATGTTCCCCTAGGATTGTGGTAGCCCTCAGGCCTGGATCCCTTCTTTGTGACCCCTTTCCCAAGCTGCACAGGAAAATTCCAGTGGCTATAACAGCAAGCAGAGGCTCCTGTGAGGCCCTTGGGGCTATTGAATGTGCTGGCTGAAAGAGACCTTAGAAGCCATTGCATCTAAATCTGTCCCTCATACAGATGAGGAAATGGCAGCCCAGGGAGGTTAGGTAACCTAATAAAGATCACACAGCTAGTAAGTTCAGAGCCAGCATTTAAGCCCTGGTCTGTCTGATCTCAGTACTCGTGATCTAAGAGAACACAAATCTAGATGTTAGACAGACCTAAGCTAAAATTTCCGTTTATTCATCTACTAGCCATGTGTGCTTAAGTGCATTATTTTATCCTTTCCAACCCTGCCCCCACAGCTCTAGTGTTCATCATCTGCAAAGGATTTTTTTGGTAAAGATTTAAAATAACACACACAGAGAGAGAGAGAGAGAGAGAGAGAAAGAGAGAGAGAGAGAAACTATTTGGCATACAGGAAGTATGAGAGCTGTCTCAGGCCAGGCTCCCTAGAAAACAGAGCCCAAGGTCAAAGCTTGCGTGCTAAATCAAGGAGTGCAAGTACAGAGACACAGAGGTGAGGGAAAGGAGAAGGTGGGAGGCAAGCGGGGAGAGTATGCAGAAGGGGTGTGTTAGCTGCTGGTCATAGCTTTGTATTAAGCACAGCTGACTGCTCAGCCTGCAGAGGCCCTGTGAAACTATTGCCTCACTAAACAGTCCACTGCAAGGAGGAGGAAACTTGTGTCTGTGCGTCCCATCTCTCACTGACCGAAGTTCACACCACAAGAAGTCACCTCCCCAACACTTCTGGGTTGTGTGCCCAGACCCTTTGGCCACCTTCAAAGAAGTTGGCTCCCAAGACACTGGTAACAGCACTCGAGGTGCAAAGCGTAACATGTGGACTGATCTAGCAAGTGGGTGAGAGCTGTGACCCTCTCGTTGCCCACAGCCTGGCCTGCAGCTGGATGCGCCAGTGCAGGTCTGGTTACCAAGGAGTCCAACGTGTCCTTGCATCACAGCAGCCCAAAGAAGCCTCAGGGGTGGAGGCTTGAGGACACGGTGGAAGGAGTGAGGTGAGGCAATACAGAGGTCAGCCAGAGGAGACACCATGGGCCGGGCCAGGCCAGCAGGCAGAATACCACCAAGGCAGTGGCAGAACCTGCTGAGCCTCTCTCCAGTGAAGACTGGAACTTCCCTTTGTGAATCAGTAGAAGGCAGTGGTGCTGGGTCATCTTCCTGGAGGGTTATTGGTAGCAATGTGGGGAAATCCTCATGGACGTGCCTGAGCAAACGTGGGTATGAGCTTTGGCCCCAGGTGTGATTATCTTAGGGACACCAGGCTGTCTCTCAATGCCCTTTTCTTGTTCAAGAGGTATATGTTTGCTAGTACAAAGAATAAAATTAGGCCAATGGTCAATAGCTGAGAGTGAAAACCACTATAACACATTGGGTAAGCCTAGGATTTCCTCTTGGGGGTCCAGGGATCCTGCCCAGACATGGCCATCCTGCAGGCATGGCAGCTCTTCAGGTGCTCTCACTTATCCAGCACATGTGGAACTTGGGGAAGAAAGGGAATGTGTACAAAGATGAGGTGCCAGGGTGTGTATGGACAGGGCTGCCCACCAGTTTCCCCTGGACAACAAGCAAGGTTCATGTAACTGAAACTGCAGCAGAAGCAATGAAAGTCGACATAAAGGAGAACCTCCCCAGCGAGGGGCTTGGGGTTGACCAAGGAATCTCTTTCTTTGGAGAGTTTGGGGAATATAGTGACTGCTTGTATGTCTGAGTGATATGAATTGAAGTGTAGAGGCCCAGGGTTATCTCCAGTGGAAGTTGTAGAGCCTTAGTCTTTTCACATTTGTTATCACCTGCATACCCAAAACAGTGGGTGCTGTGGTTTGAATGTGTCCCTCTAAAGTTCATGTGTTAGAAGCCTAACCCCCAATGCTACCGTGTTGGGAGGTGGGGCCCAATAAGACTCATGAATGGGTCATGAGTACTCTGCCCTTAGGAATAGATTCATGTCATCATCGAGGAAGGTTAGTTACTGGAAGAGCAGGTTGTTATAAAGTGAGTCAGGCCTCTGGTGCCTCCCTCCGTCTTGTATGCTCACTTCTGCCGTGGCTGACCTTTACCGGCTGGCAATGCCATGCTCTTGAACTTTCCAGCCTCCAGAACTGTGAGCCAAATAAACTTGTATTGTTTATAAATTGCATAGTCTGTGGTATCCTGTTATAACAGCAGAAAGCATACAGCGACCATGGACTTAGACATGTGGCCATGTATTCATTGTGGAGGAGAATTCAAGCATATTTTCTGCATATTCATGAAAATCATCAGAGCATGTCTTTTGGTGTAATCCCATTAAAAGGGGAAGTGTGGTTGGAGTGGGAGCAAATGGATTCACACAAACTGGGCCAGCTGGGTGGCCTCTCACCTTGGGGCTATGTGTGGGCAGTGGAGATGAGAATGGTGGTTGTTTGGGAGGCTGTCAGGTTTGAATTTGTTTTGCCTGGTCAGCTCCTTCACAGCTAAGCCCACAGAAGGCCTGAGCAGCAGTGATTTTGTATCTCATTGGAGGTGTGCTTGTCAGAAAGGAGACAGACTGGAGTAGCTTGAAGAAGCAGATGCCCCAGGACTATTCCCAGGGGCCCTCTGTATCATGCCAGTACATTTACATGAATGTGTAAACAGTTTTGGTGAAACTGTTCAAGGCATTCAGATACAAAGATGAATTGATAGTCTCTAAACTCAAGAAGGCCACTCTTTGATAGGAGCCCCATTTGGGTAAGAGCAGGGTGAGAAGGCCTATGATGGGAAAGTGCAGGGTGCAGAGAGAAGACTGGAGGAGGGCTCTGCACTCTGCCTGTGACACGTGGGGAAGGACCCTGTGGGAGGTGATGCTAGGCCTGAATCTTTAAGGATGAAGAGACATTGGCCATCAAAGAAGAAACATGGAGAGAGAAGAGCATGCCGGTGAGGAGAGAGTGCAAGAGCCAAGTCATGGGGACTTGAAGGTGCAGGGGTGGTTTCCATTTCAGGAACCACACAAAGGTGGGTCTGCCTGGAACAGAACATGGCAGTAAGGGAGTGTGGCCTGTGGGCAGCTGTCATTGGTGAAGGGCCTGTTTGAGCTGCAGCATGAAACAAGTGGGCAGGAGGGCAAGACTGGAGACAGGGGAGCCGGGAAAAAGGCTTTCATTGTTGCAAGAGATGGTGAGAACCAAAAGTAGCTTGGGAGTTAGAGGAAGGTACAAATTCCAAAACTCTCTTTAATGATAATAGGCTGGGCACAGTGGCTCACGCCTGTAATCCCAGCACTTTGGGAGGCTGGATCACCTGAGGTCAGGAGTTTGAGACCAGCCTGACCAACATAGTGAAACCCCATCTCTACTAAAAATACAAAAATTAGCCGGGCGTGGTGGTGTGTGCCTGTAATCCCAGCTACTCGGGAGGCTGAGGCAGGAGAATCACTTGAACCTGGGAGGTGGAGGTTGCAGTGAGCCGAGATTGCGAGTCATTGCACTCCAGCCTGGGTGACAGAGTGAGACACTGTCTCAAAAAAATAAATAAAAAAGTTTTTTCTCTTATACGGCAGTAGACTTGCTTTTTGAAAAATAGATAAGGTTTAAAAAGCTAAAAATTATTTGTAATTCCACCACCCAATAATACCCATGGCTATTTCTGTATCATGCCTTCCAATGTTTAAATGCATATATGTTTTACACAAGTTCTTTTTGTAAAAAAGGGGTTGTACTATATGCAGTGTTGCGTAACCGATTAAAAACTATTTAATAAAGAAATCATCAGGACTAGGGGACCCAGTGGATGTGGAATGTGAGAGAGAGGGAGGATGTAGGATGACTCACCAGTTTCTGACTTGGACATACGGATGGTTGGTGGTGCCCAGCATTGAGGTGGAAAAACAGGTCTGGAAGGAGAGAGAGGCTGCATTTAGCTTTGGAAATGGCAAGTTTAAGGTGCCTTTTGGACATCTACTTAGAGACTTTCAGCAGAGAGTTGGCTAGAGTGGGCTTCAGCAGACTGAAGGCATAGACTCTAGGGTGAATGGATGGGAGGGTGCGACTGAAGATATGAGTAGGGAAGGAATCTTTCAGGGAAAAGAGCACATGTTCAAGAGGGAGGAAGACAGGGGCCTGTGAAGGCGGCTTGAAGAGAATGGGTAAAGAAGCTTTCTGCCTCTTGAAAGGAAGTACAGAAGAGCATTTCCCAGGCTGAGCAATACGGGGGTCACAGGCAAATGCAGTTTCGGGGGTGGCTGGATTGAGGTCCAGTGGGAGTGATTGAATTGTGAACAAGAAGGGTGAGCAGAGGAGATGGAGACAGTGGCCTGGGAAATACTCATTAAAGTCAGGTGGCTATAAGGGAAAGCAAGATAAAGGGTTGTAGCTAGAGGGAGCTGTGGAGCTGACAGATTGACTGTAAGTCAAGATGAAATCCCTTATGTAAGCAACTGCTCAGAATTGAGAATGCTTCTCTTATGGATTGGGGAAATGCAGGGACATTCATGTGGCTGGAGCAATATTGGAGTTGGGAGTGTCAACAAAAGGTAGGCGGGATGGTGGCTGGAGGTGATGGAGCGTTCAGAAAAGGGTTTTGGAGTTTTTGTCGAGATGCTAGTACTTCTTCCCACAGCTGGTACCTGGGAACCAGCGCCGTCAGGCAAGTATCTGTCTGGGCGTTGTCTTAAACCCTTGACATTTGGGCGGTGATTGAATGTCTACAAACTGCTTTCACAAGCATTAGCTCTTTCATCCTTTACAGCAGCACTGTGAAGTAGGTATTATTACCCTCATTCTAGAGCTAAGCAAACTGAGGCTTCAAAGGACAAAATGATCCATCCAGTGTCCCACTGCCAGTTAGTGGCAGAGGTTTGGTGAAACTTAGGCACCTGAGACCAAGTCCATGGCAGCACATGGCCTTTCCCTGCAGGAATTACAGTCTCATCTCCCTGCAGCCACAGTTGGCATTCACTTCTGAGATGTCCTTCCAGACAGAGGATGGGGAAGGTGCCCAGAACTTGATACCCAAGTTCAACTCTGGCCCTTAAAGAGACTGCACTCCATCTGTAAACTGAGAGAGCCTGACAGATGACTTCCAAGGCCCCTTCCGCTTGGTAGGGAGGCATTCTTGGTCAAGCACTGAGCTGTAGTACCCTGGAAGGCACTACAGCTGCATTTTCCATCCTCAGGGCCCCGCTTGGGAGAGAGTAAAGCACATTTGGGAAGAGATAGAGTCCCCCTCTAGGTCCACAGTTCAGAACAAAGTACCCCGTTGGCATTCAACTCCATGTTGGCAGAATGGCACATTTAAGTTCAAAGAGAAAAGGGCTTTGGAAGGCTTAGATTCAAGGCTCATAAGCCTTGGACATCAAATAGCTCTTACCCATGACATTTTGACGAATTAAGTGTAAATGAAGCTGAAACGCCTCATTCCATTTTTTCTCCTGGGTGCCCAGGAGAAAGGATTGTGGAGGAAGCTTCCCAGAGGCCTGGTGGGCTGGGCTGTTCGTGGCCTCAATCCACCGGGAAGGTTATCCAGAGACATTTTGCTGAAGTAAAAAAAATCAAAATAAAAAAATACAACTGGTCCCCTCGGATCACTTTTCACCTTGAAGCCAGAGACTATTTCAACTGCAAGTAGGTCACAGAATTCTATTGAGCATTCTTTAAAATAAAGATACTGATCCAGGGGCCAAAGTGCAGTGTTCCACTCCTTCCCCACATGACAGCCAAGCTCAGCGAAGGCTTTGCTTTACCTTCCCCATTAAGGCTTAGTTTCTGCATTTATCCAAATCTGAAAGAGATGAGCTTCCATTATAATTCAACCATTCATTCATTCATCAAAGTGCCTGCTTTCTGACAAGCACCGCTTGGAAGTGAGGAATTGCCTATAAGGAGTTCAGGATCTACTCAAAGAGACAGGCAGGTAAACCAAGAATTACTGCACAGTGAGATACATGCTATATTAATAATAGTTATAATGATGGTAATAGCCACAGCTGACAGGTATGAAGTGCTTCTTATGGGCCAGGCACTGTTCTGAGCACTTGACTGTATTAACTCAAGCCTCACAATAACCGAATATGGCAGGTGAGGTTGCAAAACAGTTAAGGAACCTGCTCAAAGTCCCATGAGTACTGAGTGGCAGGGGTAGCTTTGATAGAAGTTGAGTGAGGTGTGGTACAGGAGCAGGGAAGAACTCACCAAGGAAATGACGAGTGAGCAGAGCACTGGGGATCAAGAAGGATCGCCTTGGCAGAAAAGGATATTATATTCCAGGTGCAGTGGACGGTGAGAAATGTACATTGCAGTGCCATTGGTTCTGGACGACTGGAGCCAAGCACGAGAGGGGGTGGAGGAGAACAGGGCTATAGGCAGGGGCTAGTCGTGATAGGATTTATGTGTTTGGATCTTTATAAACTATGTCCAGAGCACTAGTGGGAGCTGTCTAAGAGCAGGTGGTTTGTTTGTTTTATTCAAAGAGAGGAGTGGCATAATTGCCTTTGGTTCCAGAAGGTTACTCTAGCAGATGAGAGGGGGACGGATTGGAGGTGGGAAGACCAGATGCAGGTTTACTCATTAGACAGCTGTCCAGTGATCAGGAGAATGGAATGGGGTCTGAATTCAGCAGTGACGGTGAGGATGCCCAGGAGAGGATGGTGGCTGTGTGGGGACTTCAGCATTTGAGTCTGGGACGCAGTGAGTGCAGGGAGCTCCCCTTTCCTGTAGACCTTCAAGCATGGGTTAAGGTCATCCTGCTTCTCGGGGGCAAAGGGATGAGCTGTTTCACCCTGGGAAGGTCCTTTCTACAGTGGCTCCTTGAGAGATGCATGCCACGGAGCGATCCCTGCATGCAACCCACTGAGACCTGGGAAGGGAGGAAATCCATCTTCTCCGGCTCGTTATTCACAGACAGGTGTACTTGAGAACAAAAGGGCCAGCGCTTGGACTGTGCCTTAGCCACAGCCATGTTCGTGTGCTCTCTCGACAACACTCTGCTTTGTTGTGAGTTCCCAAAAGGTTCTTTTCTGTCACTAGCAGTCCTTTCACTCACCTGAGAACAGGGCAATAATGGCAGTTTCGTGACTGCAGCCACCCTGTTTTTCTTCAGAGATGACTCTATCGGCTGCCAGGCTGCGGCTGGGCTCTCCCATCTCGTCTTCCTCTCTCCCTCTGTTGGCGTCCCTCTCCTCCATTCTGGAGTGAGGTGCACACACCCGAGAAGACTGCCGCTGGGCCTCTGGAGCCACAGCTGCCAACCATATGAGCCCAGCCGATGCCCTACCTGCACTCGGTGGAAGGGTCTGCTGTGCCTTTCTGATTCGCTTCATCCTCTGGCTTCCCTTGGCTTGTAGGGGATCTGAATGGGGGTCTCATGTGCTCTAGACCCTTGCTCATATGTCTTCCTAGTTCAAAGCTGAGCCACCAGGAGGGAAGGGAGTGGAAGCAGGGACGCTACAGCTCCTGACAAGGCCAGACACCATGTAGCAACTCTACACTTATGAGTTCATTGGAGCCTCACATGGCCCATGAGACAGGGATTATTACCCCGTTCCACAGATGAAGACACAGAGGCTCGGAGAGTTCCATAATTAACCCAAGCTCAGATGCGCAGCAAGTGGCCAGAGCCCAGACTCAGACCCCAATCTTGGGCTCTTCTCACTACACCAAAGGGGTGTGTGAGAACTGGTGTCTGGAACAGAGGATGATCTGGGTGGCATTGTCTTGTTCTTGGCATCGGCCTCCTAGAAGAATGGGGAGGAAGGAATAAGTTGGCCCAGGAGAATGGTAATCAAGGAGGTGGCTCTGAGTGGCCAGTTTGACAGGGACATTTGGATGACACTTACGTCCTCCACCCCCTTATCTGGAAACTGGACTTATTATGACCACCTCGTTTTTCAGACTAAGAAAACAGAGCCCCAAGAAGCTAACGCCCAGGAGTGCTAGGAGTTGAAGTCAGGTCTTTTTCCTCTAGGAGCCTTTCAGCTAAAAAAGCAGACAGATGCAAGCAGAAGTTATTTTAATGAGGTCATACAGGATAAGCGCTGTATTAGACATAGCAAAGTACATCATAAATGACTAGGAAGGTAGGGGCAGAAATGACTTCTGAATCGGGACAACTGGAATGGATTCCTAGTGGAAGTAAGACTGGCAACTCTTTGAAGGAAAGCACAGTGTCTTATGCATCTTGACATCCTTATGAACCTAACACAGTGCCTGAAACACAGTGAAGTGGTAATACAGGTAATACTAGGAATCCCTAGTCTGAAAATCCAAAATCTGAAATGCTCCAGTGTCTGAAACTTTTTGAGCTTCGACGTGAAACCACAAGTGGAAAATTCCACACCTATCCTCATGAAGGGTCATGGTCAAAAACAGTCAAAACTTTGTTTCATGAACAAAATTATTTAAAATATTGTATGAAATTACCTTTAGGCTATGTGTCTAAGGCATATATGAAACAGAAATGAACTTCATTTTTAGACTTGAGTCTCATTCCCAAGATACCTCATTATGTTTATGAAAATATTCCAAAATCTGAAAAGGTTGGAAATCCGAAACACATCTGGTCTCAAGCATTTCAGATAAGGGGTGCTTGCATTCCCCTAGGACTTGCTTCCTTTAGTAGGTTTGCATCAACCCAAGGCTTAGAAAGCCAGACTTTCCAGCCAGGCGCGGTGGCTCATGCCTGTAATCCCAGCACTTTGGGAGGCCGAGGCGGGTGGATCACCTGAGGTCAGGAGTTCAAGATCAGACTGGCCAACATGGAGAAACCCCGTCTCTGCTAAAAAATACAAAAATTGGCCGGGCATGGTAGTGCATGCCTGTAGTCCCAGCTATTCGGGAGGCTGAGGCTTGAACCCAGGAGGTGGTGGAGGTTGCAGTGAGCCAAGATCGTGCCATTGAGCTCCAGCCTGGACTACAAGAGTGAAACTCTGTCTCAAAAAAAAAAAAAAAAAAAAGAGAGAGAAAAAGAAAAGAAAGACAGACTTTCCATTTGTGAGTCAATCAGCAGACAGTGATTTAACACCTACGTGCCAGTCACTGTGCTGGGGTGTGGGGTAAAGGAACAGATCAGGTTGGGTTCTATCTCTGAAAGCTTACAGTCCAGGTGGTAAAAGGCAAGGGGGGCACAGGGATGTAAGATGATTAAGTGTATGTGAGAGTACATGGCTGGGAGCCCCGAGCAGGGCAGGACTAAGGAATGACATCGGAGCGCCACCCATGAAGGTGCACTCTGCTTAAATCCCTGTTTCCAGGAGAGCAGTCTCCAGGCCCAGAGAGAGTCAGCCATAGATTTGAAACAGACTTCAGAATTTTCCCTGCACATCCTCAGATCTCCATGCTGGTTATTTTCCACGGAAGGAGTTGCTCGGGGGGAACTGGAAGGGGTTGGAGTTCAGTTAGGTTCAGTGCTCCCTCAGCAGCTTCCTATTGGGAACTCCTCCAAACCCCAATGGGCATCTCAAAGCAGCCTGGGAAACTTGTTGGAAGGCTCACTTCTTGGGAATTATTTCTGCCTTCCCCACTGAGCGCCAGCTGTTAAGGGGAGTGAAGGGTCTGCAGAGGAAATGAAAATGTATTAATTAAGGCATCCGAAAGCCTTCTGAGAGATTGGCTTGCTGTTAAGCAGAAGAGACAGGCAGTAGGAAATTGATTTGGGTCAGAGGCAGGAAAGGAAACTACGAACAATGTGATCTTAATGTCTTCTAAGAATTAGCTAGTCTCGATTCCCCAGCCACATAGCAGAGGTGAGGATGCTACCTGCGGGCTTGGCCAGACACCAGACTCTGGTCTGAGGCCAGGGATGCTTTCAGGAGCTCCAGTTCAGCATCCAGGGACCAAGCCCCCTCTGCCTTGCTCTCCTTCCCACCCAGACTGAGAAATGCAGCTTCTGAGGATTCCCCAAACCTGAGTCGCTGAGCTTGCCAGCGCTGGTTCTCTCACTCGCCTTCCCCTCAGGAGTAAGAATCCTGTGCCTGAACCCGGGGCGACAACCCTGTTGACCCACTCTGAAGTACTTACCATCCTCAACCAATAGTGCCTGCCCCAGATGCATTGATTCCATATTGGTTGTGCCTTCAGCTTGAACAAGACACAGTTTTTAATTTCATAGAGCTCACATCCTGTATACATAGAACCTCCAGGTATGGTTTGTGCAGGTTAAGACATGGTGAAGGAGGAATGGGGCATGAAACCCAGCCCTCACTCTCCTCACCAAGCGTGTGCTCTGGGATGGGACGGTATCCACTTGTTGATTTTTTTTTCCTACAAAAGTGCCTTTAGCTTGCCAAGCCATGTGCCCACTAAGTCCGCTCAGAGGGCCAATCTTTATAATTCATACAACGTCCCCAACTATACTGGAAATGAGACCCAGTGTATAAGTTAGTATGAGACCTTATCTTGTGATGTATACAAAAGGGAATCCTATGCAAAGTGATATGGGAGCACAGAGAAGAAAGGAAGTGTTTCAGCTGGAGGAAGCCAGGCTAGGCTTCAGAGCAGAGCTAATGAGAATTGTCGCCAGTGTTTATTGAATACCTACTACCTGCCAGGCATTTATCATGCATCATTTCCTCTTCACATAACAATCTTATGTGATAAATATTATTATTCATATTTCATAACCAAGACACCAAGGATGACTTTGACTTCACAGAGAAGGCCAACTCAGGGTCGCACAGCTAACAAGTGATTGATCTGGAATTCAAAGCCAGACCCATCTGACATCAAAGCCCACGGTCATTCTAACCACTGCAGTGCCTCTCAGGGAAGTGCAGTCAAGTCAGACCTTGATAGACAAGTAGGAATCTGACAAGCAACAAGGAGGAGAGAGTTGCCAGCAGAGGGAACGGTGTGGGGTCTGAAATGTATGCCAAGTTTAAGGAACATGAAGAGTGCATTGTGTCCACGTCACAGGCTGGAGAGGGCAGTAGCTAGAGGTGATGCTGAAGAGGTGAGTCTCAGCTGGGTGGTGACAATCACTTAGACCATGGGAAGAAGCTGAGACTCCATTTTAAAGAGAGTGGCGAGTCACTGGAGTTTTTAAAGAAGAGGAGTAATATTAGATCTTTGGTGTAAACTTTAGAGCAGTGATTCTCAAAATACTGTCCTTGAACCAGCAGCATCAGCAGCACCTGGGACTTGTCAGCAATCCCAATTCTGGGGCCCCATCTAGACCTACTTAACCTGAAACTCTGAGGTGGGACTCAGCAATTTGCAACTTAACGGGCCCTCCAGGTGGTGCTGATTCGAGCTCAGGTTTGAGAACCACTGATTCCCAATGCTGCTTGAGTTTGAGAGCCCCTAGTGCCCAATGCAGTTGAGTGGATGGATGGCATGGGAAAGAACTGGAAGCAAAGAGACCAGTGCAGAAGCTACTGAATAATTCAAAGGAAGGCTTGAATGATGGTCGGGGCAGTGAGAGTCAAGTGGCAGTGATGGATTCAACAGGCATTTCAGAGGTAAAAGGGATGGGCCTGGTTATTGAATGGGGAGACAACAGGGAAGGGAGGGAGAGGGAAGACTCCAGGCTGACTCATGGTCTCTGTTTGGGATGACAGATGGATAGGGAAGTCATTAATGGCACACAGGGAAAGAGTAGCTTTAGATGGCAGAGATACGGAATTAGACATGGGTATAGGAAGTCAGTAGGTAGGGGGAGTGAGGAAGGCTGGCAAGAGGCAGAGCTGGGCTCAAGCCCCATTTGGAAGTTGTCAGCCTACAGGTGGTAGTAAAATGGGAGGAATGTGCCCACCCCTGTCCTTACACTGCCTTTCCTCCCGACCGGACACCCGGGTACAAATCGCTGCTCTGCCAGCTATAAGCTGTGTGGACTTGGACGAGTCACCCAACGTTTCTGAACCCTGGGGTCTTCACCCTCAAAACGAAAATAATAGTACCCACCCCTGGATTACTATGAGACATAAATGGAATATAATTCCTCTAGCATGCCCGCACTTTGTGGACTCTCTGTGAGTGTTCGCTCTCTCCTCTCCTTCCCTCCCCATGTAGGGCTCTGTTTCCACCTGCTCTTCTGGCCTGGAGCTCAGCTCCTCAGCCTCACCCGCTTTGGTCCCCAAACATGCTCATGTGCATGCACGTCTGCCTGCTCCCCGGGACATGCTCATCCAGGCCCAGTCTTCCCTCTCCCAGGCCGGCCTGAGTTCATTCCTCTTGCCATGCAGACCACAGCAGCATCATTCATCAACACAGACGCACCTGTGTCCAGTCTTGATCCTATTGGGGAGAGGCGCAGCAGCCTTCCAAAGCTGTATGTGCTGTTCCAACCCCCTCTCTTCTTGCCCTCTACAGGTAAAGGAGACACAAGCAGCAGATAGTCCCCCCAGGAGGTGGGGGTGTCTGGGCCCCCTCTTAGTTGGCATCCAGGAAATGGCAGTGATGGAGCACCCACTAGTCCTCTTGGGCTTAGAGAAATATTATCTTGAGTTGGAAGCCAGGGTCTGTCCCAGAACCATAAATTAGTATCTGAATCTTCCTGGGCTGCCATTTGCTCACATCTTCAATGAGCATAACCATTTCCTCCATGCCCTGCCTGGCACCAGCCACAATTTCACCAGTATCCCTTCTTTCTGGAAGAACTAATCCAGAGTCCTACATCTCTGCATCTCCACTCGTGTGCCCCACACTCACTGGCCTCCTCTTGGTTCCTTGGATACAGCATGGTCAGTTCCAGCATGTGGCCTTCACATTTGCACTTCTTTCAAAAACCTGTTTCCCAAATCTCCAGTCTGCTGTTTCCCAAATCTCCAATCTACCGTTTCCATCTCATTGTCTCCGACTAAGCCAGGCGTCCCCTCCTCTGAGAAGTGTTCTTTCTCTGCCACCCTGAAGGACCCCCATCCTCTCATTTAGTCACCTTCTACCACACTATCCTGTTTTATGATCTTCAAAGAAATTATTACTGTCTAAAACCACCTTGCTTATGATGGGACTATTTGTTTATTGACTGTCTCCACTCACTAGAATGTAAGCTCCCTGAGGTCAGGAACTATAGCTGTCTTCTTTATCCCTCTACTGGTAGCATTCAGAACAGGACCTGACATATAACAGTCAGCCACCAGGGGATGGGTGGATGGATGGATGCTGTAAAGGCATGTGGAAGAGAATTAACCATCCCAGCGTGGATGCCAAAGCGCTTGGAGCCTGGATCAAACAGCCCAACGCTGGGGACCAGTTGTAGATTTTCGGAAGATCCTTTTGCTAACAGGGAAAGCACAGCAGCAGTCCAGGCGTACTGGTGCGTTTGGCAGGTTAGGGCTGCAGGAGGTGGCTGCCCTCCCACCTGCGTGCACTTCCTTTGATCCCCGCCTCTCGCTCCTGCCTCCACCCTCCAGGTTCCCACAGCTGGGCCTCCAGCTCACCCCACTGCATGCGCAGCCCCACCCCACTTCCCAGGGCAGTATCATCTTGAGAAAAAATAATGTAAGCAATTCTTGCCCTCCTTCGTCTCTCCATGGGGTGGGGAGGTCCAGGGGCAGTTGTCTGACTGTGAGATTGGCCCTCCAGTCTCCAATGTTGTTCTCCAAGTGGCAGCGACTCCTTGCTTCACTCTTGAAGCTGTCAGCCCAACTGGGTATCCGTGCGGCCCCTACCACCCGCACATCTATGGTCCAACTGCCTTTCGGATAAATCAACTCCATCAAGCTTGTGGGCTTTCTTTCCTGAAGTATGTGTGTTGGTAAGGCGTGGCGGCAGCAGGCGGGAGGTCACAGAGCAAGTGCCCACCCCCCGCTGCATCAGGACTTTGGAACCATCTCACCCAGACTCCCAACACTGTGTTCAACCCCCCATGGCTCCCTGTGTCACCTTGGCCTGTGCCCGCTCCACAGATAGTACTGGCCTCATTACTGTGTGCCAGGTACAATGCCAATCGTTGCTTTACAAATGTTCTCCTATTTAATCTTAGTACAACCTTACAAGGGCAAAAGTATATTGCCCTCCTTTTATAGATCAGAAAACTGAGACTCTGAGGTTAACTAACTTGTTCAAGGTCATGTGGCTGGGAAGTGGTAGAATTAGGATTCAAACTCAGATGGATCAGTGTGTTCTCCTGACTACTGTGCAGAGCTGTCCCCAGCACTTGCTACCTCTCGCTTACAGGGTGGTACCTCAGTCATCCTGCTGCTTTTGCTCCCTGCCCTACCCCACAGCCAGGCCCTGCTCATCCCTTGCCTTCCAGTGAATAGATAGTCCTGCTTCAAAGAATTCCAAATGTGGCACCTCCCTCGATCTTCCCTCTACCCTCTGGCCATCCCTCACCAGGAGGTCTTTGGTATGTTCGATGTGCATATTGCCTGGCTTGGCCTCGCCAACTCACAGTTCCTGGCCAGGATCATTATATGTTCTGGGGGGCTTGTGTACAGATGATTTTTCTTGCCATCCTATAGCTCATCAGGAGCAACTGACATCCTCCCGTTTGTCAGCACGAGAGTCAGGCCTGGCTCAGTTGTGCCAATGGCGGTGTTGGCAGTTACAGAGGCAGCCATCTGAGAGCACTGTTGTATCACACCCCTTTCCAGAACCTATGGAATTATTCCTTATCTTATGCAGCCTTCAGATGGGCTGCTTCGCGTGATGCCAAATTCCAGCCCTAGCTGTGTCCGCATTTGTTCTTGAGGCAACGGTACGAAGGCCCAGATCCTTAGAAATGGCAGCGTGTAGTACGGTTGATGCATTTGGACTGCACTGAAAGGCATTGTTGACTCTTGCCAGACAGATCCCTATCCAGATCCAGGAGATAGCCTACACAGACCTGCCATGTCCTAGGTGGGGGCAGAACAGTGGGTCAGAGGCCTGGGAGGCTGTCAGAGGGTGGCAAACAGTGGGACACAGGCAGGAGTTCAAAACAGATGCTAGGTGTGGCCAGTGAGACCAGCACGTGTGCAAGCTGGGGTTAGTCTGGCCGACCGGGAAGGGGAGTTACTAGGAGCAAATCGGATAGGAGGGCTCAGCCTTAGAACAACTTACCAGGCAGGATGGTACCGCCCAAAGCAGAGGCTGGATCTCTGGGGCTCATGAACAAAGGATGGGGATGAGATGCCAGAATCAGGAACAGCATCATAAAAAGAACGGCAATGAACACTTATTGAGCACTTGCCCCATGCTAGGCCCAATCCGTTCACTCATTTAATCCTCAGAACAAACCCGTGAAGCAGAAACTGGTACTATTCCTACTTTACTCATGAGAAAGCAAGTTCAGAGAAGCTAAGTAACTTGCCCAGGGTCACACAGCTACCCAGAGGCAGACTTAAACCCGGGACCCCGTGATGACTTCTCTGGCCTCGTGTCAGATTCTGGTGGGTAGTTGATCCACGCAGCTCTGTCAGGGCATCACTGTGGAATCTGGGACAGACTGGTCCCTCTCCCTTGGGCTGTAGGGACCTTTCTAGGGTGATGGTTGGCAACTCCTGGAGGGTGATTACAGCTCCCAGCAGGGAGGCAAGTCTTCCCCCTGGGCTTTGCCTGGCGTTCGCAGCAGGCAGAATTGGCTCCTCTGGGAATTTCACAATCTGTTAAGCTGTTTGTGCCAGACAAGGGATCTGGACTCTTCTCCATCCAAATGAAAATAAAAATCCACGAAAACATCCAGATGTGCATTTTACCCCTTCTTGAATTAGAAGTCACCCAGATATGTAAAGAGAGGTGCACAGGAGGTTGGCCAGGCCTGCGTGTGTGAGGTCACCACTGCAGCAGTCGGTACAGTGGCAGCAGCCCTGGCTTCCCTTCCAGGCTCCTTACCACAGAGTCAACAGAGCATTTAGTGGCAGGCTCAACAGTGGCCATTGTGTCTTCTACTTGGGAAAATCACCTGACTTAAAAAAAAATTATATTGAACTAAACATATAGAAAAGTGCACAAATTGTAAGTGTCAGCTTAATGAATGATCCCTGTGTGATCAGTCACTGTCCAGATAAAGAAATATACCCTTAGTGGCATCCTGAAGACCCCCTTGTCCCCACCCACCTCTTTCCTGTTTCACTCTCTACACCTTTCATCCACCGAAAGGTAAGCATTATTCCAAATTTAACACCACATAACTTCTTGAGTCTCATTCTCCTCATCTCTAAATAGGTTACTGCCAACCTTAGACATTGCTGTGGGTCTCAAGTACAATCTGTGAAAAATAACTTTTGGGGTATCACTATTGATGGGCATATGAGCCATGTCAACAAGTGGGACACCACTCAGAAAAAGACCAAATACACCTTTATCACCCAGGAAGGGTGGCCAGAGGTTCACAACAATGTCTCCAGTTCTCTTCGTCAAAAAATGGCAGGGATTCCTGAGAAAATGCCCTGCTGCCCTTTGCAGCATCTCAACGTGTGTACATACCAGTTGGAAATGAGAAGGGGCCAGACGCCGTCCACTCTGTGGATCTGATTGGTCACATCACTGCTCACTCCCTGGGGCAGTGGGGCAGTTCAGGGCCGGTCCCTGAGGCAGAGCCGGGGCCTCCCTTCTCCGTCTATTAGGAGCTGTAGGGGATGGGGGAAGAAGTGGGAATAGAGAGGGGGCACAGGGGAGGCCTCTAGAAGCTCTCTATGGCTGTGGGCCATGCTCCCAGAAGTTGGTGGTACTTCATGTCACCCAACAAAAACAGTCCTAATAAAAGACCTGTGAATCTCACCATTCCCAGTTACAGAGCTGACAAGTGGGAGGGAAAATGAAAGGAAGACAGCGCCCTAGCCAGTGGCACCGTCGGGCTCCTACAGCCGCAGAAAGCTCTTGCCCGGGCTTGCCCAGGCCGGCTTTACACAGGCCCCTGAACGGGCCTGGAACCCATATTCTTGAAATAAGTGTAGGGCTGGCTAGGCCAGCACAAGCCCTTGCTCATTAGTTCAGGTCTGCAGGTTGGATCACCATGTGGGCCAGTTAGCTTTGCCCGTTGTTGTCAGCAATCCAGAGCTTAATCAGCTGTTTTGGCAGCCAGCAGGGATAGGAGACTGTCAGAAGAGGGTGGACTCACTGGTGAAAATTCAGTGCCCCTTGTCCCATGGCTTATTGGTGACTGCAACGTGGACTAGAGGTTTTATCAATAAAGGGTGCATTTGGGTTAGAAATGAGCATATCGGTCCAGCGTAGTGGCTCATGCCTATAATCCCAGAACTTTGGGAGACTGAGGCGGGTGGATCACCTGCAGTCAGGAGTTCACAACCAGTCTGGCCAACATGGTGAAACCCCATCTCTACTAAAAATACAAAAAAATTAGCCAGGTGTGGTGATGTGCGCCTGTAATCCCAGCTACTCAGGAGGCTGAGGCAGGGAAGTTGCTTGAACTCAGGAGGTGGAGGTTTCAGTGAGCCAAGATCACACCACTGCACTCCAGCTTGGGCAACAGAGCGAGACTCCATCACAAAAAAAAAAAAAGAAAAGAAAAGAAATGAGCATGTCTTCCTGAAAACTCAGATAGGATTCAATTTATTTTCTTGATTAGACATATAAATTGTTGGTCAGTCTTCAGAAAGTCAGGTGTGATGGAGATGGTAGTAGTGACGTGAGGAAGTGAAGCTCAGGCCTCTCTGGGCTTTGCCACATACCATAACCTGTCTGGACCTATGCTCTTAGTTCCCTTTCTCTTTCACACCTCAACTATATAAACACTGACATCTATAATGCATATTAGTCTTTTAATCATGGGATTTCTTTGTATTCCCTTCAATACTTACATTGAATTTTCTGAAACAATAATTTAAAAATAGATAAAATTGAAGTGAATCCTTTAAGTTGTAACAAAATAATAAAAGCTGACACTTCTGGAACATTCCCTATGTTTCAGGCACTGTTCTAAGTGCTTTTTATATATACGTTAATTTAACCTCCCCAACATACCTACAAAGTATGTAATATTACTAACCCCATTTTCCAGATGAGGAAACTGAAGTACAAAGAGGTTAAATAACTGGCATAAGATTATGCAGTTAGTAAGCGGCTGAGCTGGCCCTAGAGGGTGTGCCCTTAGTCAAAACATTCTACTACAAAATTATGGCCAGGCGCGGTGGCTCAAGCCTGTAATCCCAGCACTTTGGGAGGCCGAGGTGGGCGGATCACAAGGTCAGGAGATCAAGACCATCCTGGCCAACATGGTGAAACCCCGTCTCTACTAAAAAATACAAAAAACTAGCCGGGCGAGGTGGTGGGCGCCTGTAGTCCCAGCTACTCGGGAGGCTGAGGCAGGAGAATGGCGTGAACCCGGGAGGCGGAGCTTGCAGTGAGCTGAGATCCGGCCACTGCACTCCAGCCCGGGCCACAGAGCGAGACTCTGTCTCAAAAAAAAAAAAAAAAATTATTCCACCAGTTGAGAGCCAAGGATGGAGAATAATGTTCATTGAGCTCCTCTCTCTTGGATTTGTCTATTCATTCATTCAATCATGACTTCATTCAGCAAATAGTTATGTAGTGCCTGGCACATGGCAGGTTCTTGACACTTGAGATGTATGGTGATTAAGGCGGACGAAGGTCACTCTAGACAATCAGCAGGTAAACTGGTAAATAAGGCAATTTCAGGTCATGATTTCTGCTGTGAAGAAAATAAAGCAGGTTAATGAGCCAGAGTGTCTCGAGGAGAGGGCCCTATTACGTGGGCAAGCGGGGAAGACCGTGCTGATGGCCTGGTGCCTGAGCTGAGGTCAGAACGGTGAGAAGCCAGCCGGGCCATGGCCAGGGCAGAGCATATGTGGAGGGGAAAGAGTAAACTCCAAGATCCCAAGGTGGAAAAGTGAACTTATCATGTTCAGAAATCAGGATGGGGGTTAGCATGACTAGCTAGAGTGTGGTGAGTGGACTGCCGTATCACCAATGCCTGGTGGTCCACGGTAAGGAGTTGGGACTTTATTGTCTATGAACTTGGAAGTCTCTGGGTTCTTTTCCTAGGGTCCACATACACCCATGGTCTGAGGATAGCATTGAGAGTCCACAAAACTAGAAAGGAAGAATTGGCCGGATGCAGTGGCTCACACCTGTAATCCCAGCACTTTGGGAGGCTGAGGTGGGCAGATCATTGAGGTCAAGAGTTCGAGACCAGCCTCGCCAACATGGCAAAACCCCGTCTCTACTAAAAATACAGACATTAGCCAGGTGTGGTGGTACATGCCTGTAGTCCCAGCTACCAGGAGGCTGAGGCAGGAGAATCGCTTGAACCTGAGAGGCAAGATTGCCGTGAACCCACATCACATCACTGCCCTCCAGCCTGGGTGACAGAGTGAGACTCTGTCTCAAAAAAAAAAAAAAAAAAGAAAAGAAAGGAAAAATTAACATCTGTATATTTTTCTAAGTTCAAACAGAAATGTAATATTTCCTTCAATTATGAATGTGGTCAACAAAGCTTCGTGGTATTAACCACACCTGTGACTTTGTCACCAATGGTATTAATTTAGTGTTGCTATTAGACCTACTTCCAGCTCTTGTTATGTAAAGAGGCACAGATACCACTATACCACAAAAAGTGTACACAAATTTTGATAACTGAATTTCTATGTAGTCATTTTAAAACATTTTAAAATAAGAGGTTAACAGGTATCAGCAGACTGTTAAAGAGTTTCATGGCATGAAAAAGATTAAGAAGGTGGGCTGGGCGCAGTGGCTCACACCTGTAATCATAGCACTTTGGGGAGCCAGGGCAGGCAGATCACCTGAGATCAGCAGTGTGAGACCAGCCTGGCCAACATCGTGAAACCCTGTTTCTACTAAAAATACAAAAATTAGCCAGGCGTGGTGGTGCACGCTTGTAACCCCAGCTACCCTGGAGGCTGAAGCAGGAGAATGGCTGGAACCTGGGAGGTGGAGGCTGCAGTGAGCCGAGATCGCACCACTGCACTCCAGACTGGGTGGCAGAGCGAGACTCTGTCTCAAAAAAAAAAAAAAAGAAAAAGAAAAAAAAGAAAGCAAGAAGGCAACATGGAGAAGAATGGGATCATCTGCTTTAGCTTTCCCAAAGACCCCTCTGGCTGCAGTGGGAAGAGGGGATTGTAAGAAGCAGAAGCGCATGTGAGCTCTGTTTACACAGGGACTTGGATTTAATCCTCACCACAATCATAAGAAGTATACGTTATTTTGCCTATTTTAGAGATGAAGAAACTGAAGCTCAGATTTCTGGTAATAGTTCAGCTGGTGAATGGCAGAGCCGGGATTCAAACACGCATCTGCCTGACCCCAAAAAGCAAGAGGATTTGTGGGCCAGTGAACGGGAGCCTGTAACGAAAGGATCATGGGTAAATAGTATCTGCTTGGCCTCCTGAGCTAGCTTGGACCTCTGTGCCACATAATTTCACCTGCAAATGAACTGCCAGCCCCTTCTTTCCTTAGCGCTGGTTCTTTCCTAAAATCTGCCCTCCATACGCCAATAACACAGCCCTGTGCCGAGCCAACTAAATATTTCATGGGGACTTTAATTTAACTCTAAAGAAATTCATCCAGCCCCGAGAGTAAGCTGTAACCTCGAGAAATAGCACTAGGGAGCACTTGGACATGCGGATGACATTGCTGCTTCCCCAGGAATGCTAATGCTCTGCTGGGCCTCTGCCTCTTCAAGCATTGCTGTGGATAGGCTCGGCCCAGTGAGCAGGAATGCTTTTTACAAACATAGACTTGCATTGGTTAGCAAAGACACGTGTGTGTGTGTGTGTGTGTGTGTGTGTGTTGGCACAGGTGAACAATTGGGTGCTATTTACTGTTCCCTTATTCCCTGATCTTTGTTCCTATATCCTGGTTCTGAAAGGGAGAAGTGGTGGGCTTGGTATCCAGTCTCCTCAGTGGACAAGGACACCAAATATTTTGCAGGTGCCATGTGACCCCTAAGAGTTTCTCCTTGTCTCCAGCCTGCGGCGGGTGGCGTGGGCAGACAGCCTGACTCATGTGGCAGGAGAGCAGATGTGTGCGTTTGCGTTCCCAGGCATGTGACGCTGAAGTATAAGGGATGAGCCCTGCGGATGCTCGTGTGGGCCAGTAGTGGGAGTGAACCTCCCTGCCTTCTTCTGATCCCATTGCGCTGCAGCTCAGTGACCCCAGTGAGTCCTGGCAAGTTCCCTGAGCATCTCAATAGGTGCGGGTTGGAGGGAGAAAGCCACCCGCAGGTGAATTGATCAAAAGACAGGAAGTGAGCAGATAATCTAATTTGAAATGGGCTGAGATGCAGATGTTATTCTGCTCAACTGCACAGCACAAAAGGACTGGGGCCTAGGGAGAATTTGGAAGCAGCTCCGTGGAGCCAGTCTTCCGGCCTCTGGCTCAGCCTGGGCTTGTCATCTCCATTCCTTCCCGGACTGTAGGACTGTAATTAACACCCCTCCGCTGACAGCTGCTTTAAGCCAGGTTGGAGCTAGGGGCCCTTCCTCTTCTGGTTGGGCGTCCCACATGACGCTGTCCAAGGTGTTAGAGGGAAGCGGGTCTGGGGCGGGGCAAGGGGAGAAGGGCGCCCTCTAGTGGGAAACCTACAGCTTCAAGTCTTCCTTAGGCTGGAGGATGAGGATGTGTGTCGGATCGCATCCACAGCATGACCTGACTCTGGTTCTAATGTTCCAGCCTCCTGACAAAAATCCCTCCTGCATGCAGGCATCTGTCAGAAATCAGCCTGCTTCAGCTGCCAGCAAGAAGGGGCTCGAGGGCGGGCCACGTTTAGGGGGGTCCCCTCCTTGGCTGGTTCACTAGGGACTGATTGTGTGCCCTCTTGAGGAAAGTCACTACGAACCGTGCTGTAATAAGAAAGCCAAGCGCACAGTCTGAGAATGTGTACATGGGGGTCTGAAGCTAGCTTTCTTCATGTCCTAGCTGTGTGTATTTGAGCAAATTATGAACCTCTCTGGGTCTCAGCTTCTTTGTCTCCAAAACAGGGCTAATGGGAGCTTTGAAATGGTGTTTATGTTAATTTTTTTTTTTTAAGATTTGATCCCTGCTTCAAGAAATTTGTCTAATGTGGAGATGAGATATGCACACAAATGTCAACAGCAGTAATAGTAAGAGCTAACATTTATTGTGAGTTATCTGTGACAGGCCTAAGCTTTGTGTGGGTTGCTCATGTAACTCCCATAGACGCTCCATGGAGGTGGGAACTATCGTTATCCCTACTTTATCGATGAAAAAACTGAGGCACAGAGAAGTTAAGATCACGCAGCTCATAGGTGGCAGAGTTGGAGTGAGTCCAGGCCTCCTGTGCTAATACAAGGAAATTTATAGTATATGCCACGGCGGGTGGCACAAGCGTTGCCTTCTCTCTTTGGTGACAGAGAAGGGAGGGCTTATACCTGGGAAGATTTTCAGAGAAGGCTTTATGAGGATGGTAAACTTTGAATAGACCTTAAAGAGTAGGTGGAGTTGATATTCGGACTTTTGATGTGGAGTAAATATAACTGCAGAAAAGTATAAGGTGTGTTGAGAGCCAGCTGAGCTGGCCTAGCTGCAGGGGAGGGGCAGTGTCTGGGAGAGGAGTGATGGAGATGGGGCTGAACTTGCAGGAGTAGGCAGACCACAAGGGCCAGACTCCCAAGCACTGGACTGCAGAGGAGTGGGAGTCGTGAATAATTTCTTAAAGAGGGAGGATAGGTGTAGTTGTGGTGGTGCATAAGTGTTTTGCTAGAAATACTGAGCACCTGCTTTATTCCAGGTAAAGTGTTTTGTGTATTATATGTATTATTTCCTTTGTCCTCATAACATCTCTGAATGGGCAATTATTATCCCCACTTTACAGATAAGAAAAATGAGCTGGGAGAGAAATCACACCTATCTAAGGTCACACTGTTAGTAACTGGCAGGGCTAGGACTTGAACCCAGTTTGGCTTGGTGCCAGTGACCCAGGCAATGTAGTCACAGGTCAGAGCAGGTGGAGGGAAGCAGAGCTATGTCCTTGGCTTTGGCCTTATTAGGAGAGCTCCTGCAGGAACTAGAGAGAATGACAGGCTAGGAGACTCGGCAACACAAGGACTTAAGCACTCCTTGGTCATTGTACCATGGAGGTCATGCTGACCTTGGCTGGAGTGGCATTGGTGGAGTGATGGGATGGAGACCACATTGCCTGGAGTGTGGTGATATACACAGCAAGGGAGTGAGGAGAAAAGTGCAAAGGACCCTTTCTTACCTCCCTTCAATCTTTTTCTTCGCTAGAGCTGATTGAATGTGCGGCAGATTCAGCATGCAGACTCTGAAGCCAAATTAAGTGGGTTTGAATCCTGGCTCTGCCACTTACTTGCTGTGCAACCTTGGGCAAGTTACTTGAACTCTCTGTGCCTCAGTTTTCTCATCTGTTAAATAAGGATATTAATAGTAATGAGTAATCTATCTTATAGAGGTTTTGTGGGTACTGAGTGAGGTAACAGGTAAAGGGCTTAGTTCAGTGCCTGACACATAGGAAGAGATATGGTTATTAGCTGTATTGATATTACAAGTCCAATACCGTAGGACATTCACTGTAGAAAATACTTCAGGATCTTCTGACTGCTCTCTGGGGCATTGCCTCCTCTGCTCCCTGCCTGCCTCTCCAGCCTCATCTGACAGCATGCTCCTGGCCCTGTGTGTTCTAGCCACTCTGGCCTTCCCACAGCCCCTGGAAAGCACCAAGCTCCCTCCTGCATCGGGGCCTTGACACATGCTGTACCTTCTGTGGGAATGCTCACCCAGGCCTTCTCACTGGTCACCCCTGTTCAGGCAACTGAGTCTCATCGGGGGAAACCTGTGGACCTTCCAGGCTCTGCCCACTTCCTGTTCCACCTTCTCATGGTGCCATATATAACCCCCCATAAACACAGCACGTGTGCAATTTTACAAGGTTTTTTTTTTTTTTTTTTTTCCCACAATCTGATACCTGTTCGCCTCCTCTATTGGCCTGCATTTTTTTTTTTTTTTTTTGCTCTCAGGGACTGTGCCTGTATTTGTTCACTGTAGTATCCCAGCACTTTGCACACTGCCTGGTACAGGGCAGAGAGTCAGTGGAGAGCTGCGAGGGTACACTGAGCATTAGCAAGGAGGAAATAGGCGGGGAGAGGGCATTGGGCTCTGCAGGCAGCCCCCACCCACGCTGAAATCCCCCAGTGAGCTCAGCAGCCCCAGGTTACCCTCAGCCCATATCCTCATCCAGAGCCAAATGTGCCTTATCCCTCCCGGGAAAGCCAGGCTTGCTGGGCACAGAGCTGCTTCCTATCTGGGTGTTTACAGATAACGCCAGCCTCATTTTCACAGCCTTAGGCCTGGCCTTTCTTGGAATTCCATAAGCCTTTTCAATATACAGGGGATCTCCAGAGACGATTACCTTGGAATGAAGGTTTCCAGGAATACTTGTTCTGGGTAGCGTTTTCTCATCCCAACTGTAGGCTCCCAAAGCTTCCCAGAGTTAAGTAACACAATTACAGAGTTAAATGACATCAAAGAATGGGAGGCACTCTGCAGCTCCAGCAGCAGGTGAAACAGGAGATGTGGAGGCTTGACTTGTAAAGTTGAAGAAAGCTGCCTGCACGGGGAGGGGGCAGGGGCAGCCGGCCTCCCCAAGGGCAGAAAGCTGGGGTGAGGGGGTACAGTGTAAAAAGGTCAGAGAAGAAAGATCTGGAAGCTGATCAGAGATAGAAGAGAGGATCTGAAAGAGGATTCAAAGGGAGCTGGAGAGGCCATGTGATTCATTCTCCCCAAAGGAGAATCATGTTCCGAGGAAGGGGCTGGGGAGAATGACTGGCTTTCCAAGCTAGGTGCTGGATTTTTCCCAGTTTTCCAAAGGACGGACAGCATGAGGTCTGGGAGGCCTGGACCCCACATGGGTCCACAGAGACAGACAGTCACACCAGAGAGCACATTGTGTCAACATAGTTGTGCGTGTGCTCCAGGTCACCCGGGAAAGGCAGCAGGGGGCTGAGTGGGGGATGCGGTGACCAGTTAGGGCTGCATATACACGGAACAGGCCTTCCTGCCTCCAAACATGCCCACAACTCATCGTAAGGTCTCCATAAGCCCTTGCTAAGATGATCCTCATTGTCAAGTTCAGCAGCAGCAGCAGGAGCATTGTCATCCCAACAGCAAACACCTGCTGGCTACTTACTTCGAACCAGGCCCCATGCTCAGCATTTACAGACGTGGCCTCATTCATCTTCTCAATAGTTCTAGGAGCTAGATACTGTTATTATCCCCGCATTATAGATAAGCAAACTGAGGCTTAGAAAAAGTTGAATAAATGACTTGCCCAAGGTCATACAACAAGTAAGTTGAGTGCGAGTCCAGGTAGTTCTAGGCCACCTGAAAACCAAGTTCAGTTACCCCCTCTACTGCCTCGCTAGCCCCTTATTGACAGGGCAGCACTCTACAGTTTTATGATTTATAGGCTCTTTCACAACCAACATCTCTCTTGACTCTCACATAATATTGATAGGCAGGTATTGCCCCATTTTACAGTGGAGAAAAATGAGTTCCAGAGAAGGGAAGTGAGTTGCACATGGACATTTGGACGTCAAGGAGCAGAGGCATTGGCAGGTCTCCTGACCCATCCCGCCCTCCCATTAGCATGGCTGTGTGTACGGGAGGGCAGCCAGGCCAGGTGGAGGAGGCAGGCCTGAGGCTGCAAGAGGTCATAGCCGGGCACGGTGGCTCACGCCTGTAATCCCAGCACTTTGGGAGACCAAGGCTGGTGGATCACGAAGTGAGGAGATCGAGACCATCCTGGCTAACACGGTGAAACCCCATCTCTACTAACAATAAAAAATTAGCTGGGCGTGGCGGCGGGTGCCTGTAGTCCCAGCTACTCGGGAGGCTGAGTCAGGAGAATGACGTGAACCTGGGAGGCAGAGCTTGCAGTGAGCCAAGATCGCGCTGCTGCACTCCAGCCTGGGCGACAGAGCCAGACTCCGTCTCAAAAAAAAAAAAAAGAGGTCAGCGCCATGGTGCTAGGGCACTGCTGAGTGGGAGGGAGGGAATTTTGCCCGAATGGGGGCAACAGCTGTCTGAAAAAGAAGAGAGGGAGATGGGAAGGCTTTGCTGGCTTCGGATGGTCCCAGATCTGGTACTGCCATTAGACCGCTCCTCATGCCATTCTCAGGAAGCCCAGAGTGGGAGCAGCAGGTCCAGGCAGATGCAGACCACAGCCTTGTTGTGAAAGCTCATCTTCCTCCCAGCCAGGCTCATGTCCTAGGAGAAGAGGAGTGGCCACACCAAGCCTTCAGGCGTTGATAGAAATGGTGGCAGCTGCATGGCCCCTATGAATCTCCAGGAGGTCAAAGAGAGTATGTTTTGGACGTCACCTCCAGGCTGGCTCCTGCCTGCCCTCCCCTCGTAAACTCTACAAACATCCAGGAGATAAAAGAGGGGATCTCTCAGAGGCAGAACACAAAGCTCTTCAAAGAACACTTTCAGTCAAAAATAGGGAGAGGAGAGAGAAGCCTTTCTCTTGGGGGGAATGTATTTATACACCCCTGTGCAGGCGCACATCCGCCCCATGCCACAGCCAGGCACATGGGATGCATGGAACACTCTCTGCTTCCCTTCACCAGTCTTTTTCTTCCTCTGGCAGACCTACCCTGTGGCTCTAATGGTCCCAGCCTTTTCTGGTTTTCCATCCCCCCTGGGTTACGATTTTAGACCTTCCTTCCCCAGATGGCCCCTTCCTGAATTTCTTTCCCTAAAATCAAATGTCCCTGCTAGCGGCTGCTCTTCACTGACTAGTCTGGTCATCAGTTTCCTCCTCAGAGTATTCAGTACTGCTGACCGCCATCATCCACTTAAGCAAAGTGGGCGCCACTCGTGTACGTTCTGCCTCTTCTAGTCAGGTACATTAAAGCCGGGGATTTGACAGCCGGAAAGGAGCTTGGAGAACCTCTGCTTGAACCCTTTCGTTTTACAGTTGAGGACACTATTCTAGACGGTGGAATAATTTGCCTAAGGTCATGATGAGGTTGTGGCCCACAAGTGACAAGAGTCACGATTGTTTTTGGTTTAAAATTTTAAAACTTCGGAAGGCCGAGACGGGTGGATCACCTGAGGTCAGGAGTTCGAGACCAGCCTGGCCAACATGGTGAAACCCCATCTCTGCTAAAAATACAGAATTAACCGGGCGTGGTGGCAGGTGCCTATATTCCCAGCTCCTTGGGAGGCTGAGACAGGAGAATCACTTGAACCCAGGAGGTGGAGGTTGCAGTGAGCCAAGATCATGCCACTGCACTGCAGCCTAGGCGAGACGGAGTGAGAGTCTGTCTCAAAAAAATAAAAATAATAAAAAATAAATAAATAAAATAAAAATTGTATTTACTTTGAAGCATTCAGAATGTCAACCAAACAGCTGCCACTTTTTTTTTGTTGCAATTACAGAGAGGTACTCAGCTAACAGAACGACAGTTATCATGTGTAAGCTTCATCGAAGTCAACTAAAGATGAATAAGCCACCGTCCCCATACATAACTAATTTGTGCTGTGCACCAAGAACCTGCTTTAAATTTTTGTGCCAACTTACAACCCCATATTGTGTCAGGCAAGGTTAGTGGCCATTAAAAATACCACCAAGACAGGATTATCTAAAGACACATTCAGTAGTGTGTTAACTAGACAAAAAAAAAAAAAGACACTGTGCAGTTAAAAAACAAATCCTACATAGCCTTACATTTCACTTATTTTCTTTAAAAGGAATGGGTTTTGTACGGGGAGGGCGGGTGTTAAATGCTTCATATACAAGAAAAAATGCTCTAGAACCAAATTCATCATCGTCACCCTGGTCTTCATCTTCTTCATCTTCCTCCTCCTCCTCTTCATCTTCCTTGTTTTCTACCTCTTCCTTTTTTTCCTTGCTTTCTTCAGCCCTGATAACTCGCTTTTCTGCTGCATCGGACTTTCCTTTAGCTCAGTTTGCAGCAATATCCTTTTGGCATTTTTCCTCCAGCTTCACAGCCCTCTTTTCATATGACTGCTAGTCATCTGCAGCCGTGTTAGTCCACATCTGCCAGCTCCTCTGCAGCATCACCAACGGACAGGCCAGGATGTTCTCCTTTGATTTGAGGGCAGTACTCAGGAAAGAACAAGATGAAGGTCAAAGGAGGCCTCTTGGGTGCGTTAGGATCCTTTAATGTTTTTTCTGTCTCCCCTTTAGGAGAGATATTGGTTTCATTTCTCTTTCATAACAGGCCTTTTGCCCTGTCCGCAGACTTTCCCTTCTCTTTAGCAGACATGGCCTTCCAGCACTGAGTACTTCTGAGAAAACTTGGCAAAGCTGATGGAGACAGCTGGGTGCTGCTTCTCCTGCTCCTCCCAGCAAGTTTGCACAGACTGTGCACTTGATGAGATTTTGCCTCTCAGCTTCTTAGGGTCTTCTTTGCCTGTGTTTAGCTATTTGTCTTCAGCAAGGCACAGAGCTGCCCATTGCCCATCTGGTTCTCACTTGCCCTGGTGCTGTCTTGATGGAGCTCAGTTTACTTCAGTGGCTGTGAAAGCAGGAGCAGTCGCCAAAAGCCAGGTCTTCTGATGTCCTGTTCCCTGCTCTTTCTGCTGGAGAGCATGCCCACCCCTGCCTGGCCTGGCCCCCACCTGTCCCCCCAGGAGGCAGAGGAGCAGAAGGACTTGGATGAGTTGTGATTGAACATGCCCCTCAGCATTCTGCATGCCCCTCGGCCTCTTACACCAGCGACTCCTGGGTGGAATTGCAGTCCCAGACCCCCAACTTACTAGTTTGGTTTCATGGCACATTATCTCTTCATCTGAAGGCTGCTTTATAGTGTAATGTCTTTTGTTTTGTTTTTAAGATGGAGTCTCTCTGTTGCCCAGGCTAGAGTGCAGTGGCATGATCTCAGCTCACTGCATCCTCCATCTCCCAGGTTCAAGTGATTCTCCTGTGTCAGCCTCCCGAGTAGCTGGGACTACAGACGTGCACCACCATGCCCAGCTAATTTTTGTATATTTAGCAGACAGTTTCACTATGTTGGCCAGGCTGGTTTCAAACTCCTGACCTCAGGTGATCCACCCAGCTTGGCCTCCCGAAGTGTTGGGATTACAGGCGTGAGCCACTGTGCCCAGCCATAATGTCTTTTTAACTAAGGTAAAATAACGAATGCACAGGTGATTGGAATAATCTGATCCCGTGTGATTGTTGCTGATACCCCAATGCGTTCAAGCTAAAGTAGGTAATTGCTCCTCTGTGTTGAGATTATAATATTAAGTGCAAGAAACAACCGCCACAAACCCTTCATGGCCTCCTTTAGCTTGTCACTGCCCTTTCCCGGCTCCTTTCCTGCCTCTCTTACCCGCAACATCCTCTTGACCAGGGGCAAAGGAAAGAAAGACTGGGGCTGGCAGGCATGTGCCCCCAATGTGCACATGAAGCCGGTTCCCTGTTTGTAGGGAAGTGTCAGTGAGTGAGTAGACAGAAATGCGCTCTCCAAACATGGGGCGCAAGCTCTCCCTCGGCATGTGGTTATTCTCTGTGTGCCCAGGGAAGAACCCTGTAGTGAGCTGCTGCCCATTTCCAGATGTGTCTCCATAGGAACTTGTGGAATTGTTTTGGCATAATGTCACTGTTGGCCAACTTTTATCGACTTGTGAAATGATTTCCAAATTTCAATCCAAAGTTTGCCCTTTGGGAGGAAAGCAGGGTGTGAGGAAAATAAAATTGAGGATAGAGTTGTTGACTTTGGTTAATTGATATGGATTTTTTTAAAATAACCAGAGAAAGGAGCGGATGCCACGTTTACCTCATGCCCATTTCAACACTTAATTTTTCTAATCTTGCCATCTTTCCTCCAGTTTCTTCATTCCAGCCCATTTAACTCTTGTTTCCTCCCCTCAAGTTTCAGGTAGGGCTTGGCTACCAGTTTGGTTCATTTCTGCTGCCTGACACCTGTGCTCAAAAGCTGACTTCAAATCAGTGCCTCTGTTGTGGAGGGGTTGAGGCCCCGAATGGCCCAAGCAACCCTCTAAAGAGTCCCCTAAATGAAGGCGCTAATAATCCTCTAATCAAACCTCACTTTGAACCCAAGGGTCGATTCACTTGCAAGCAGTCATCAGCACTGTCTTGGAGAAATACGGAATGAATCATTCACATTTTCTATTTTCATCTGCACCCTAGTTGCTTTTTATGGATGACCTCACTGTATCAGGCTCCAAGTTTGTTAAGCTGTGCTGGATCATGTGACTGCTTTATGGGGTGGAACCTGAATTGGTGATGGAGGCTTGGAGTTGAGGTGGAGAAGAAAGTGACCTTTGCCAATGAATTTATCCTTCCTGTACACACATCATAGTTCCCTTGTGTGTAAAATGTGGGCCTGTCTCCCTACTTTCTTTGCAATGTTTGTACGTAGTCATTCAGAACTTATTAGCCTGTTTGCAGATTGTTGGACCACACTTCACTTTTCGTATTTCATCTTTTGCATCAGCTGATCTCTCAGCATTAGAAAATGTAAATTGTTGTAGGCTAGTCTGAGACACAGCTCCCAGGTCATAAAAATATGGCTCTTAACAATTAGTACAGTATAAGGTAGAATCATCGAGGCAGCTTTTTACAAATATAGCTTCCTGGGTCCTACCACCAGAAAGTCTGATCCCGGAAGTCTGGGATGAGACTCAGGAATTCACATTTTAACTGACCCAGCAGGTGATTCTGAGGTCGGTGGCCCCCTAGATAGCATTTTGAGAACCACCATAGAGACTCTTCTTTGGGTCTACTAATGACACCTGAAGTTTCACCTGGACAGCGACATAAGTGGCCAGTGATCCAGGAGGCCTGAATCCTAGCCAGCCGGGATGAGCTTTGTGACGTTGGGCCACTTGCTCAGTTTCCCAGTCTCTGCTTCCTCACTGTGGGACAAATGGGGTTGCATTAAGGTTTTTCTGATTTCTGTGGTTCCAGCATTTTTACTTTTCACTGTAGCCCCCTTCAGCAAAGTTTCTTACACACCATAAGCACTCAGTGGAGTTCTGTCAACTGAACAAAACAAACACTACTCAATATTGAGAATGGGCTGGACATGGTGGCTCATGCCTATAATCCCATCACTTTGGGAGGCCAAAGCGGGCAGATCACGGGGTCAGGAGTTTGAGACCAGCCTGGCCAGCATGGTGAAGCCCTATGCCTACTAAAAATACAAAAATAAGCTAGGCATGGTGGCCCACGCCTGTAGTCCCAGCTACTCGGGAAGCTGAGGCAGGAGAATCGCTTGAACTCAGGAGGCAGAGGTTGCAGTGAGCTGAGATCGCGCCACTGCACTCCAGCCTGGGTGACGGAGCGAGACCCTGTCTCTGAAAAAAAAAAAGCTATTGAGAACGCAGGAGCCCAATCTGCCAGTTTCCTCCTCCTGAGCCCCTACCCTAGGACACTTTGAGACCATCTCTGAACAGTCTAGTAGTGATACCCCCTGTTTTTAAAAGTGTTTATGTATTTAAAGGGATCTAACGGCAAGTGAACATGAGTTATAGCTTCAATATCTATGTACTTTTATGAGTGATCATTCAGATCTGTATGCTTTGTTGACTTAGAGCCACTACTCAAGCAAGAAGCCAGACCAGCATCACATCTCCAATAGCAGTGACGGTTGCTGGTCGCAAGTCTCTGTGCCTCGTCTCCTATGGCCACCCGTCTGACAGGCTGTCTCTGTTCCTTTCAGAAAGCAGATCTGGCAGTGGCAGGCCTCACCATTACAGCTGAACGGGAGAAGGTGATTGATTTCTCTAAGCCATTCATGACTCTGGGAATTAGCATTCTTTACCGCGTTCATATGGTAAGAGACTTATTTTATAAGCATTTATGTCATTAAAGTTATTTGCATGCAAACACTGAGTTATACGGGAATAATGAATGACTCACGGAAATATTTAGATTTCAAGACTTAAATGCAAATGTGCTGGGCTATTTTTTCTCCTATCAGCTGCACAAACTTGCAAACTGGAGGGATGGAAAAGTCATGCTTGTGGGCTTTCCAGTAAAAATTGCTTCTGCCTCTCTGAATAGCGATGACCAAGAATGGTCATTCAATACTTAGTGGATCCTGTGTTGGTGATTGGCCCCGTGGGTGGGTCACTTTGCTCCCTTGCCTGCAGCCCAGATAAGCCACCCTAGCATTTCTCAAGCACGTTGCCAACTTCCAAGTCCACCTATGTTCACTTCTAGTGTTGCAACTGGCGAGGGAATGTAGATTCTTTCTCTCTCAATGATCTGTCCTGGAGAATAAATTGTAGATAATTTAATGTCATTTATACCTGACCTGCCCTTTTCTGCGTTCCATGCCCCCTATCAGAAAGACTCCTCTGGCTAGGTAGGCCAAGGTGAGTGTCACAGTCTCACAGTTTGTGAGCACACACCAACAGGCAGCAGAGTATAGACACGACCTTCAAGTATTCTGGCTGGTGGGAAGAGCAGAGGAAGAGTCACCCTGGCTGGGTCCCATCCATCAGTGGATAATCATTACAGCGCCAGCAAATAGCTGACTTTGCTAGTTTACCTTACTGGACCAGAAGAGCCTTCCTTTCCTCTTGTTAGCTGAACTGGCTCTAAGTGCAGAGCGTCATACAGATTTGCCCAACACGCTAGTCACTTTCAGTGCCCGTGATTCAGCTGCCGTGGTATGCTCCAGAACAGAGCCTGTACTTCGAGGCTGCCCAGCAGGGTAGAGACCAAGAGATCACCCAACATGCCTGCTGAAGAATTGACCCCTTGCCAGGCCCCACATCCCAGCTCTAGAGAAAGGGGGATTGTCCACCTTTGCAGCTCCAGCCTATGCTCCCAACCCTGTGATGGGGGTTGTTGTTAAGGGTTGAATTGTGTCCCCCCAGCCAAAATGTATGTTGAAGTTTTAACCTCTAGGACCTGTGAATGTGACCTCATTTGGAAGTAGGGTCTTTGCAGATGTACTCAAGTGAAGATGTGGCCATACTAGATTAGGCTGGACCCTAATCCAATGTCTGGCATCCTTATAAAAAGAACGGAATTTGAACACAGACACGTAGAGGAGAATGCCATGGGAATTCGAAGGCAGAGATGGGAGTGATGCATTTACAAGCCAAGGAACACCAAGTATTGCTGGCAACCACCAAAAGCTAGAGGAGACAAGGAAGGATACTCCTAGAGTCTGCAGAGAGAGCCAGGCCCCACCAACACCTCGATGTGGCCTTCCAGCCTCCAGAACTATGACATGATAAATTTCTGTTGTTTTAAACCACCAGTTGTGGTACTTTTTTATAGCAGTCCTGGGAGATGAATACAGCTGTGTCGTTCTTATTTTAGAAATGAGGAAACTGAGTTGCAATCAGTTTAAAAACATGGGCAAGGCCACATGCTAGTAAGTGAAAGAACAGGGTTCAAACCCAGGAATGGTGTGTTTGAAGCCTGTGCTTTCTACAGGACAGCAGCTTGCCACCCTCCTGTGTGTGGTCTTTGAATCACCTGCGTAGGGCACTTCTGTGCACCCTTTTTCTCAGTTGGTCCTCAAGATGGTTCTTTGGGGGAAAGAGGGCAGGTATGATAATTCCCGGTTTACAGATACAGAAACTGAAGTCATGCTTGGGGCTAGTTCAGGGCTGAGCCTGGAACCCAGGCCCCTTATCTCCAGGAGGGTGTCTTGCCATCGTTACATCTGTTGGTACTCACTGGGCAGTCTTCCAGCTGGCACCATTTCTGGAGCTCCCCTCCCCCACATTGACCCCTAGAGTCAGGGGACATCCAAAAGAAATGGAGACACACAGCCTTTGTCCAGACTACCCTGCTATGGCCTGTGGTAGCCACACAACTAGGCTCTGGCCTTGATGTCTAGATTCCTGGAGGGAACTAAAGCCCTCCTGGTGACTCAGTGGCCCATCAGGAACCATCTGGTGGAAGGCACCTGACTCCAAATGTTTTTGCCACTGGGAAACACCTACTGCTAGGCTGCCCGCCCCACCTGGGGCACCACTGTCCTGAATACCAACTCTGACCAGAAAGAAACCACAATTCACCAACCCTCTGGACATCCCAAATTGGGTTGTTGACTAAATATTTCCTACCACCTGAAGACCTGTATGAGTTTTCCTGCATTCGTTTCTGGGATAACTTTTCTGTGTCAGCTTGGCTAGGTTATGTTGCTTAGATGCTTGGTCAGATACTAGTCAGGTGTTTCTGTGAAGGTATTCGTAGACAGGATTAACATCTACAGTGAATTGACTTTGTAAAGGAAGAGTACTCTTGATAACGTGGGTGGGCCTCATCCAATCAGTTGAAGGACATAAGAGCAAAACCTGAGCTTTCCCAAAGAAGGAATTCTGCCTTAAGTCTATCACAGAGAAATCCTGCCTGAGTTTCCAGCCTGCCTGCCTTTTGCACTTATCAGCCCCCACAATCCTGTGAGCCAATTTCTTAAAATAACTTTCCCTGTCTCTCCCAATCTCTCTTTATCTCTGTCCCTCTCTCCATACACACAAACACACACACCTGACTGTTGGGTGAGGATTCCTCTCCTCTTCTGGCCTCCACACTGAAGCACCAGGATGCCACGTGGCTGCCTAGACCTGGTTGATAACAGGGGGCCCAGCAGGAAATGAGTGCTGGGATGAACAGCTTACACTAAGCAGAACTGACAATTTATACATTTATTCAACAAATATTTATTGAGTGCATTCTGTGTATGAGACACCATGCTTAGAAAGTACCAAAAAGTCAGCTGAGGAGAGAACAATCCCAAATTGACTAACCCAGGGGATACCTGGTTAGAATAAGTCTGAGATGGACGTTGTTATGTCTGAAACAGAGGAGGCCTTAAGAAGATCTGCTGTGGCTAAAGGATGAACTAGTAGAGTCCACCCCAAGAGCCTAATTCTAAAATTACATAGAGACTCTATCTCTAATATCATAGTGTTAAGGTAATGAAATTAAACACTGGGTGTTCGTTCTTTTGCAATTTTCTCTAATTGTTATCTGTGAGCAATAATATGGGTAATTTAATCAAATTTATGATCTATAAGGATTGAGAATGTCTATGTTGGTTCTGTGTTTATGAGGTCACCTGACTGATGAGTTATTGTTACCAAAAAGTGAGCATCTGTTGGCAATCAAACCTGTGTGCAAATGTAAAAATAATTAACTTAGAATGCCTAGTTAAGAATTATTGCTGAAGCCTCCAAAATAATAAGTAGTGGCAAGTCTCTGAAGTCTAAAGAAATAATTTGTGACTTTCCAGCGATCTAAGATTATCTAGGCACTTTCATGAGCACAGATCATCAACAGTTGACTGTGGGATATTTACCTTCTTCCTAACACCGGGTATAATCTCTGTTTCTGTTCAGGCATCCTTAGGACCAAAATAAGAATGTTTTGCTCTTTTTACCACCTACTCCCTGTTACTCACAGGCTGGCTGAGGATTCTGGCTTTGGCATTTGTTACTGTTTTTCGTCGTGCTTTTTAAAAGTCTCTCTTTCTTTCTCTCTCTCCTCTCTCTCTCTCTCTCTCTCTCTCTTCCTCTCTTCCCCCCTCCCCCCCTCTCACTTTCCCTCCCTCCCTTCTGTCTCTCTCTCTCTCTCTCTTTCTTTCTCACCCACCTTAAATGTCCTTTTCTATTCTTGTTCTACCAACTCTCTCTGGATAATCTCACTCCCTCCCAAATCTGTGAATCTAACCCTGGCTGCTCCCCCGACTTCCGTAGTGTATTTCTGACACATTTCTTCACATCTCCATCTGGACGTCTCACAGGCACCCCAAAAACTGTGTCACAAACTGCATTCCATGTGTTTCTGACTCACACTTATCCCTCCTTCCCTGTGCCCCATATCAGGTAATGGAATTTCCATCCAGCAACCTGAGCCATCCTTAACTTTTCTTACCTTACACATTCTGTTGGTCATCTCGCCTCCCAAAGAGTTCTCAAATACACTGCGTATCCCCACTTGTGCCTTGGTTCAGGCTTTCCTAATCTCTGCTGCCATTCCTGCAGCCTGTATCCTCCTTTAGGGCAAGGTATTTCTTGTCCATTACTGGATCCCCATCAAAAGGCAACAGTCATTATATGCATTCACTAAGAAACGGCAGAGTGAGAACCATGGACTCTGGACCCAGACTGTCTGGGTGTATTCCCATCTTTTACAGTTATTAGATGCATGTCACATACATCCCAGCTTCTTCATTTGTAAAAATGGGTTGTCATGCAAATTAAATGAGAATACGTATGTAATACATTCATAGCAATGCCTGACATATACACAGTAAAGTGTTAGCTATTATACTCAAGAAATGTGTATTAATTGTTCCTTCATAATCTATTTGCAGCCTGGGTGTTGGTTTAAAAAAAAAACAAATGTAATCATATCAACCTCCTACTTGAAATCATTCACCAGCTGCCCATCACTTACACAAAAAAGTTCAACTTTCCTACATCCAGGTCTGTGCCTGCCGGCGCCTTTGCCCCTTGTTGCTCACTGCTGTTTTGTCAGGTCAGCCCCTTCCTGCCTCCTCATCTAGGTTCATGCTCATCTGCTTGCCTCTCAGCCAGCTAACAAACTCTTGCCTGGCTTTCAATACCCAGCTCAAATGGCACTTGCTCTTCCATGTGGTTCCCCTAGATGGAGCTGCTTGCCGTCTGTCTATGCTCTGTTATAACACTTTTAGGCTGCATTATATTATTCTTTGTTTATCTCTCTCTCCCTTTGTAGCCTCCAATGTCAGACCATAGATTTTTATATGATCTTTGGTATGGAAAATGGGGTCATCCTAAACATGCAGTATTTACGTAACAGGAAGGAAGGAGGGCAGGCCATAAATCCAGTGATCCTGTGGGCAGTGAATGCTGTGCTTTCCTTTGTGCTCCTGATTGGGCAGCACTGAGCCCCAGGAACCTGAGATTCTATTAGGGAACCCTACAGGGCCAGTATTCCAGGCAGCAGGACAAGTGACCCAAATAGATTTTTTTTGCCTTCTGGCCTTTACCCCTGTAGGTCTTGAGAACAAAAAGAGGTGGGAGGCAGATGTTTCAGGCTGCCTAAATGCAGCCTCTGCTCAGGTCTGGCTATAGCTGCCACCTGAACTCACTGCTCTCTCTCTCTGTTTCTCTCTCTCTCTCTCTCTCTCTCTGTTTCTCTCTCTCTCTCTCTCTCTCTCTTCCTCTCTCTCTCTCTCTCTCAACGCCTGCATATTCCACACACAACATAGCATCCACCGGAGAAGGTATCAAAATCCGTGTCTGGGGCCAGATGGGCTTCTAGGCTATATATAGTTGGTCCAGCCTTTAGCCTTTGTTGTCCCCTGGTACTTCAAGGATGGGAGCCAAGTGGCAGAACATCTGAAGCTCAAGACTCTTGGTTTCCCTGGCACATCAGCTCATCTCCTTGTAATGATAAGTTTAGTATTTGGTATGGCAGTATAATTCCAAGGACATTTTGCAGTCAAGGGTTTTATGGCATTGATGCATACTTTGATACTTTGAGCTCTCAAATATACCTGTGAATGGAGGGGGAAAGAATATGAAAAACCAAAAACATTTGTATTTGATGTTAGAGTATATCATGTAGTTTTCTGTCTCTTTTTTCTGCAGCAGCAATTTACCTAATGATGTTTTGCTCACATTAATATTAAAGTGAGTTTGTATTCCTCAAGCACACTCTGACTGTTATAGCAAGGCATCATCAGAGTGTGGTAGAAGCCAACCTGGGATTCAGTGTTTGGCCCATAGAACCCCCACATGAATAAATCTCATCCAAACAGTTCATTGTTGCTGGGTGCAGTGGTGCACGCCTGTAATCCCAGCCACTTTGAAGGCTGAGGCAGGAGTATCACCAGGGTTCGAGGCTATGGTGAGTTATGACTGCACTGCAGCTTGGGCAACAGAGCAAGACCCCATCTCTTAAAAAATTAAATAAGTTAAAATAAAAACTCAGTATTGACATCTTCAAAGAGATTGGGAATATGTGTAAGATGGTGGTTTGTTGACTCACGTCTCCTAATTTATAAAGCACTTCCATGTACAGTCTCTAGTTTAATGGAACAATGCCGTGAAGCAGGTAGTATGATTCTCATTTTACAAGACAAAATTCTGAACTCTGTGAGCCCAGTCAGTGCAGAGGAAAGAGGAAAAGCAACACAATGTTGCAGGGGGCATTGAAACCAGGTTTTTGGTCTCCAAATCTCCATACATGTCCAACTACCTGTCTTTATGGTATCATAGGTGTATTTCTTTCAGTGTCAACGCTATGCTTTAGGTGATTTTTCAAGATCCTTTCCCATCTGAGGATACTATCTCTGATCCCAGAGAGGGTCCCAAGCCAGCTAGAATATCCGAGACTCCCTGGAAAATGTGAGCTTACCATTTTCCCTCCATACCAACTTGTTCCACCTTTGGTTAACAAATGGGAAAGTTTTATACTCTGTTCTTTTTCTCTTCTTAACTCTTAGCTAGAGTCTTCTTTCTCAAGGAAAAGAAAAATCAGACAGTGTTTACAAAGTGAAGGAGAAATAGGCTGGGCACAGTGGCTCACTCCTGTAATCCCAGCATTTTGGGAGTCTGAGGTGGGCAGATTATGAGGTCAGGAGTTCGAGACCAGCCTGACCAACATGGTGAAACCCTGTCTTTACCAAAAATGCAAAAATTAGCTGGGCATGGTGGTGCATGCCTGTAATCCCAACTACTCAGGAGGTTGAGGCAGGAGAATCGCTTGAACCCTGGAGGCGGAGGTTGTTGTGAGCCAAGATTGCAACATTGCACTCTAGCCTGGGCGACAGAGCAAGACTCTGTCTCAAAAAAAAAAAAAAAAAAAAAGTGAGGGAGAAATAAATGCTGACATTAAATTAATGCATGACATTGATGGATATATTACCTGTTTTTCAAGAAGGTCTGTTTCATTTCAGAAAGACTGTCTAGGAAAATGGAGAACAATGCTAAATAAACCAGTGAATCATTTCTAATACTGCTTAATACTCTGTTATAAGAAAATGGAAAAGGAATAGAGTTCTATTCCTTA
Organism: Trachypithecus francoisi; assembly: GCF_009764315.1. NCBI lineage: Eukaryota > Metazoa > Chordata > Mammalia > Primates > Cercopithecidae > Trachypithecus > Trachypithecus francoisi. Next base: position 109,309,966 of record NW_022681473.1, read on the forward strand.
AAGCTAAGTAACGTGATAGCCCATATAATGGAAATATGGATCCCTGAATGTATAATCATATTAATATTAGTTATTTACTGAGTGCCTCTCTCTGAAGAAGCTCGAGGTGTGTTATCAACATTATTTTAGTAATTCTCACGGCCCCTCTTCATGTGGATTAAGGTGCTCCGTTCATGGTGCTCCTTTCTATGGGAGAAGATAATAGCACCCAGGTAAGTTGAGTGACTTGCCTAGCACCACCACTCAGCAAGAACAGGTCAGTGCCAGGATTAGAATGTGGGTCTCCTCACACCACATTTTCAGCCAGTAAGTGAAAACAGATACACTAGCGTGTGAGTTCTATGGGCAACAGACCCATCTGGGTGCTTTACGTGGATAGGAATTAATTACTTGCTTCCTTTTTTCCTCTTGGAGTCAGAGGTGGAAAGCGCATGCTAAACCAAAATATCAGCAGGACAGTCCATTGCAGACACACTGAGGGAGGCCATCCATGGGATCCTGCTGAGGGTCAGGAGAAAATCACCTCCTCCTTCCTCTCCCAGAAGGAGTCTTGGAGAGACTACATTCTCTTACCTCTTCAGCCCTGGACCGTGTTTGAGTGACCATTGGGCACTGCTGGGAGTTGACTATATCACAAGCAACCTTTCTATAAATTGCCATTTAGTTCTAAAGACTATAAAAAAGCACATGAAGGACCCTTTGTCCTTGGCTATGCTGGGAAGGGATGGAGTTTCAGGAAAGAAGAGAGCTGGTATCACGCATTTGTGTAGGGAAATGGTGACTAGGCTACAGAGCCCTAACACAGATCCAAGAGAACCTGCCACATGTCTGGTCCACTCTGTCAGTGACTTCTTTGGGAAGGCTGAGGAGGGATTGAGTTCTAAAGGTTGGAATCACTGGCTTTTAAGAGTCCTAGGCCGGGCGCGGTGGCTCAAGCCTGTAATCCCAGCACTTTGGGAGGCCGAGACGGGTGGATCACGAGGTCAGGAGATCGAGACCATCCTGGCTGACACGGTGAAACCTCGTCTCTACTAAAAAAAATACAAAAAACTAGCCGGCGAGGTGGCGGGCGCCTATAGTCCCAGCTACTCGGGAGGCTGAGGCAGGAGAATGGCGTAAATCCGGGAGGCGGAGCTTGCAGTGAGCTGAGATCCGGCCACTGCACTCCAGCCCGGGCGACAGAGCGAGACTCCGCCTCAAAAAAAAAAAAAAAAAAAAAAGAGTCCTCATTCCAGAAGAAAGCCTGGTATTGCCCTAAGTGCTTCTCTGGAGAGCCCTAGAGGAACTCTCATGATGCATATATTACAGCCATAGAAACTCCAGGAGTTCTGAAAAGTGGCGGTAGCCAGATAGCATTCTTCCCCAAAGCATCTTTAACATGTGTCACCATAAGAGAGAAAGTATAGTATTTCTTGTCCATTGAGGAAGGCACCAGTATAAAAGGAAGTTCCCGCCTTTGTAACACACCATCTCCCCACTCCCCCTTCACTCACGGCTACCGTTAGACAGAAGAGGAGTGAACATACATATAGCTCTATGTGTTAACTCACTGAATTCTCAAAACAACCCCGTGAGGTAGGTTTTATTATTTCCTGTATGTTACACGGGAGGAAACAGAGACCTAGAGGTTACCCAGCTTACCCAGGATTGCGTGTCTTGCAAATGGTAGGGCCAGAATTCAATCTTGCACAGTCTGGCTCCAGAGTCTAGGTTTTATTCACTACCTGTCCTGACTGCCTGGCTCTGGTGACCCTGTGAATCTGGCTTCAGACTCTGGGAAAGCAATTGCATTCTTCCTAGAATGTCATTTCTTCCAGTATATATAGAGTGAAGTATCAATGAGCTAACAGATTATTTTTAAGGATACGAGGAACGTTGGGCATGCAAGGGGAGTTTAATGCTACTTCACAGCTCCATGGATAACCCCACTACTATCGTGCAAAGGACCTACACACACCAGGATTGTGGTCAGTTGATGACCAGCCCTTTGCATCTCTCCCTCCGTCAAAGAGCATCAGGGATACTGATTGACGGTCAGTCTGATGCACAGTCCAAACGTCAAGGGAGCTAATTCTAATTTTGCTGCCGTCTAATTTTCAATTTCATCAGCAGAGCTTGACCTGTCTTCAACATTCGGGGCATAGACTATATATAACCACCAATCTACTTCCAAAGTGGTTGTATTCACCGGAAGGAACTGGCCAACTCACAGTCAACAGAAACGTGTATAAATCAATACAAACGTCTATAAATACAGCGGAGTCACAATAAATGGTGATGGGTATAAATAAATAATGTTCAAGAGTACTCTAAGAGGGTGTGTAGGTTGAGAGTTTGCTGGCATTGGGGAGAAGGCGTGGGATTAATTAGGGAATTTATTGAAGTAAATAAAGATGTGAAGATGAAAAGGAGAGGAAGATGCAGTACAGCTGCCATGTGAATGAAGGAGAGTGTGGCATGCCTATGGCACAGCTTGATGAATGAGCACCAGAGAAATTGAAGCCATCACCAATGATTTGAGCGAGGCACTTAACCTGCCTGGGTCTCAGTTCTTCCATCTGTCAGTATGGAAAATTGGGTATTGAAATGAAGAGAATATAGTGAAGCACGTTTAGTTTTTCAAAAGAAAGGCATCACCGTCATACCTCCTTTGGGCTAAGGAAAATCAATTATTTGGAAGAAATGCCTATGGCATGTGACACCTGACTTGCCCCAAGTGCCAGTAACTCATGTCTTTTGGGAAGAAAGTGATCTAAACCATCCACATAGAAAAAAATGGGCCGGGCGCAGTGGCTCAAGCCTGTAATCCCAGCACTTTGGGAGGCCCAGACGGGCAGATCACGAGGTCGGGAGATTGAGACCATCCTGGCTAACATGGTGAAACCCTGTCTCTACTAAAAAAAAAATACAAAAAACTAGCCGGGCGACGTGGCAGGCGCCTGTAGTCCCAGCTACTTGGGAGGCTGAGGCAGGAGAATGGCATAAACCCAGGAGGCGGGGCTTGCAGTGAGCTGAGATCCGGCCATTGCACTCCAGCCTGGGTGGCAGAGTGAGACTCCGTCTCAAAAAAAAAAAAAGAAAAAAGAAAAAAATGGTAGGCACTCAGAATCTTGCAAGAAGCATACTTCTCTTTGGCATCATAGAAACAGCATGGATTCAGCCTAAGCTAAGGCTGTATAAGCCCGGACCCAGATCTCAAATGACTGCCCATTCCTTGTTCTTCTGGTTGGCGTCAGTCAATCACAAGTAGAATCAGATGTTGCCTTGCCAACGTGACTGGTATGTTTCTGGGGGAGCTTTGTTCATGTCTTGGTTTTTGTTTGTGTGATGTTCTTTGGTCTCTAGGAATTTTTCCCATAGCTGTGCATCATTCCTTATCACCCTTAACCAAATATGGCAGCTTTAAATAGTGCTGTCGTTTTCCTCAATTTCACCTGTTGTGATATAATCAGGTATAGATTTCTGACATTGAGCATCTAATGGGGTTTCAGATTCAGAAAGCAACAGTAATAGATTTTTCAGTTGAGAGACAGATTGAAACAGTCATAAGTGACAGGGCACGTGGAATTCATGCACATTTGCTCAGAGAAACTCTGGGGTCAAAAAAGACCCCAGGAGTGGACCACACTAGTGATTTCTATTGCGGTAGGTGTATAGGCATGATCGGCTCCTTTACTGATTCCAGACTCTGTATGTAGATCCTGCCCTCTCTGTGTCTTCCTGTGTCTGCCTCTGGCTCTTAGGATGATGAAGGAAGCACAGTCAAGCCGTGATGGACACAGGAATGATTAACTGGGGACTTGGATTCTGCTGCTCTGGAGTCCTTTGCCTTCTGTTAGAGGATTTATGTAATGATGGGATGAGACAAGCTCAAATGATCTCCTCATTCTTCTCCTGTTCCCTTCCCTAAGTTACTGGGTTTTGTCCCCCAGCTGTTTCATTTTTCCAATAATACCTGAGTGTTGTCTGCAGACTGAGCATGGATCCACAGTGGGTCAAAGAACTTGCCATTGGTATCAAAGGGCAGTTCCGTGGTCTGAGCCCATTCTGTGAAAGAAAAACACTTTCAGATAGACCATATGAGAGGTCATTGTCATGCTGCCGAAAGGCCACAGTGCCCAAGAACAGCTACCGTTTTTGGCAGAGGATGAGTATTCGTGTCCTCTCCGTGTACCCTCCGGCTCTTGTCCCAAAGAGGAAAGTAAAACTGCACCGCAGGTAGAAGGAAACACAGTGTGCCCACTGGCTCCCTAAGAAGGAAGGGAAAAGCATCCAGAAGAGGAGCTGGAAATCACCCATGATGGGGGCTATGCAGATACAACAGGAGCGTGCAGAACTGTCTGCTCCCACCTGCCTCAGATGCGGCCGTGGAAACAGCTATTGTTACTTGGAGTTTCTCAGCTTCTTCTAGCTTCCTCTGAATAATGAAAGCTCAGAGGGCTGGTTGAGTTTAGCTTGGTATTGGCATAGGGAGTTCCCTTTTGTGTTTCTGGGAACCCCAGTGTAAAAATGACATACCTTGATAGTGACAGTAGGTTGCGCCATGGCCGATATGATCTTGAGCTTAAACGCTGACCTGTTCATAGAACCCTGAGCTTAGTACTGATTTTCAGTCCTATCCATGGACTTCCTGGATTTCTGGCCTCATAGAATCATAGCGTTTTCCATTTACAATAGTCCTTAGAGCGCATCTAAGTCCAGTGGTTTTATAGTAAATGAAAGAAACCAGCCTGGGACAAGACAGGGTAGCAGCACGGGGCTGCAGAGAACGTGCCCTGTCTCCAGTGGGCAGCCCACACTCAGCTTCAGCCAATTGGGAACTTGGACTCAGTGGTGCCAAGATCGCCCCATTTTTTAAAAAGCCAGAAATCTAGATTTGTATGTGAAGTTACCTAATTATTTAACGCTAGCAACTAATACAAACGAGGTAGATGCTACAGGGTAAACCAAGTCTGTGGGCTGTATGCGTCCATAGGCCACTGGTCACCTCGGATCATAGTCACCTCGGATCTAGTCCCACTCCAACTGAGGCCAGAGAGGGGTGGGGACTTGCCTGAGAGCACACGGCTAAAGACTTGGAGCAGATGACTTAACTCCATCCTTCTCATTCCCTTTTGTTTCCCCGTGAAGAATGGTGGGGAGCTTGGCGCCCAGGATTCCATTCCTGGCTCCGTCGTCTGGCTCACAGGACTCTGGCCAAACTTATCCCTGGCCTTGCAACGTGTTTTCCCACAGCGCAGTGGTGTGAGCCCTGGGCTTTGAGTCAGGAAACATGGGCTTGTTTGGGTCCCGGCTCTTCCACTTACATGCTGTGGAACCTTGGGCACATCTGTGACTGCCCTCGGCTTTGGCTTCTTACTATTCTCATTCTGTAAAATGAGAATAATAACTTATGCCTTCCAGGACTGTTGTGAAGTTGACAGGGGAAGGTCTCACTGTGTGAGATCACCCCGCAAACAAAACCCGGAGATTCCGGTTGTATTAGCATCCTTGTGAAAAAGATGTGAATGTCTAAGAGGGAGGCTGTGGTCGAATCCAGCAGTGCAGACAGCAGCAGCTCAAAGGTGCTCCCTGAGTCCATCCTGGACCCCCACGGAGGACACAGGGTGGTACTTCGGGGCACTGAGGGTTGTTCCTCTTTGCCAGCACAAAGCCTGCCTCATCCCAGGAAGTGGCATGGCCCCTGCTGCTGTTCTGTGTCACCTGCTGAGGTCAGGGCTGGGTGGTGGTGTTTGCCCAGCCTGGCTACACCCTCATTCCCAGTGTCACTTAAACCGATCACCCAGAACCCAGAGAAATGGGACCTGGGGCCAGACCCATACTCACTACCTCCTCTGCCCTGCCCTGCCTGCCCAAGGTCATTTTGACTGAATGTGTGCGGTGAATCTTGTTTTTCTCTCCATTTCCAGGGACGCAAACCCGGCTATTTCTCCTTCCTGGACCCATTTTCTCCGGGCGTCTGGCTCTTCATGCTTCTAGCCTATCTGGCTGTCAGCTGTGTCCTCTTCCTGGTGGCTCGGTACGCTCCTCTTCCCTTCCCTGTCCTCACACCGCCACCTCGTGTTCACCTGTGGGAACTGCATGCGGAGGGGGTGGGGAGGAGGAGAGGAGTGGGTTGGGAAGATCTTGGTGCCAAACTAGAGGGACAGGAGAAGGACTGGGGACCTGAAATGCTCTCTGCCCCGCTGTCGACCTCACGCTGCCCATCCAAACATTCCCCACTGTGCACGACGCAGACAGCTGGCTTGGCTTCTGCACCTCTGCCTCCTGTCCCTCCCACTTCCCCCCAGAGCCCCAGCCAAGCCCCCTGCTTGTATAGGAGCCCTGGGAACAGAGAAGGGGTGAGGGTGGCAGGAAGATGACTCTCATTAAGCACTATGCATTTGGCTGCCCTGGCATCAGTCATTGCCACAAAGGATCTGCCACAAAGTGCTGAATGACAAGAAACAGAGCCTGCGAATCTGGACTGGGGGCACTGGGGACTGCAGTGGAGCAGGCCAGGGAGAAGGCCTCCTATGCAGACAGCCTGGGTCTACCTCTGAAAACACAGCTGCCTTGTCAAATGCGAACCATGGAGGCTGGTGGCAGGAGACAAGGAGACGGGATGGAAAGAGGTGTTTTCAAGAAGTGCTCAGTTGAGACACATGGGCCAGGCTTGGGAGTGGGGAGAATAAGCCCTGCCCGATCCGCAGGAAACCAGGGGCTGCCCTGGCCCTATGGAAAAACCCGAGGAACAGCCTGAGGCTGTGGCCTCCCAAGAATGTGCACAGAAAAGGTAGTTTCACTCGAGGCCACAGGCTATTGGACCAGCCTGAGCTGCAGGAGAGCCAGCTTAACCCTCCAGAAGTGGAATGAGCCCTGGTGGCTCCCAGGCCACTCACTCAGGTCCCTGGTGCTGCTAGCCCTCCACTTACTGCGGTGGAGGCTCACAAAGGGCTATTATATGGGAGCCGAGAGCTACTCGGGAGGAGCTTCTGGAAATCTGTCCGTGGCTCTGTTTGCAGGTGTCTCCTCAGTTATTACCTTTGCCTCCAGGCCACAGGGGCAGGGCAGACCGTGTTAGAGTGCACATGCCATCTCTGTGGCGTGGGTGGGTCTTCCCCGAGGGCATGTTCATTCACTGGATTGAGGGGGCACTCGGGGATGGAGCTGCTGCACGGTGAGCCCTAGGGAACCACGGGCTACCTAACCCCTGGGGGCACTTCTCAGCCTGCCAGAGAAGGGTTGCATCAACCTGTCTGCACATACCTCTTCCAGTGGAGACCAAGGTCCCCAAGATCAGGAAGGTCTTTGGGGCCAAGATGCAGCCAAAAAAGACAGGCTTTGCTGACAACCTGGTCATTTTCAAACGTGGCAGAGTTTGCTGCTCAGGTGCCACCAACCCCTCTCAGGCCTGTAGGCATGGCCACTGTTGAGTATCTGCTGTCAGTGACGGCCTGCGAGACGGGGAGCTAGCACACTGTCTGACACCTCACCTCTCCACTTTGCCACACTGCTGCCGCGTTAGAAGGCTGTCTACGTGAGCCCTGGCGCCACTGCTCTGTAATTCACACTTGCCCCTTGGATGTGAGCCCTTGTGTGTGGCATGCCACAACACTCAGGTCACCTCAAGGGCCCTGAAAAGTCTTGGGGCTTGGTAAGCAGATACATACACGCCTGCTTCAGCACGCCTGCAGCAGCCTGGAGCTTTCAACCAGCCCTGGGATGTTACACTGCCCCTCTTCCCTCCCCTCCACATCCAAACACATTCCCTCCAGCATCTAGCATCACGGAAAGGTTAACAGAAAATGTGCTAAAGGGCTAACCATACGGCCTCTCTCTCCTCACTACGCGCACACACACGCACACACACGCACACAATACTGGAGTCTAAGGTATTCTGTCTTAAGATAGTGATTTTCAAACATGGTTCTATGGACTGCAAAGGCTTCTGGGAGCAACCAGAGCCTTTAGGGGTGAAATGACAAGAGACTGGGTCCCCAACTCCTCCTCATCCAGACCAGCTCTACTGTTATTTCTTATATATTGTACTTCAGGGTAAGATTTTACAGGGAAAAAAAAGGTCTGAAAACGACAGCTCTTTGGTAGCCATTGCCAAGTGAGCTGACTTCAGAGTCCCGTAGGGAGCTTTTAGACATTTGAATTCTCCGGTCCCATGAGCTCAGAATCTCTAGGGGAAGGGCCTGAGAATCTGTATCTTTGAAGTTCTGCAGATCCCACCAATGGTCCGTAGGCTTGGGAGCCAACAAAGTGGGGCACCAGAGTGCCAGCCAGCTCCTCGGGACCCACACAGAGGGACAGAGCACATCTCACAGGTCAAGGGGCCAACGCTGACACGTTTGTGTTGTACTCGGTGGGGTGGGGCAGGTGCAGATGGAAATGGGAGGCAGCGACAGTAGGAACACCAAGTGCACATCAGGCCGGGTGCAGGAAAGAGCAGTGTGAAGATAACACCGAGCATACAGCACCCCACCCGCCCTGGGGGGTGCACACCTGTGCATACTGTTTCTCTCGTCAGAGCTGGAAGACTTTGAGTACAAAATGGGCCAGGGCTGCAAGCATGTCCCTGGCGGGCGGGGGAAGAGTGGGCATTCTGGGCATCAGAGGGGCCATTCAGAGAGACGCCAGTGGTGCAGCTGAGAGGGAAAGCAGGGTAGTGTCCGCATCTCACCCCAAGGCACAGAGCTTAGAGCAGCCCTTCTCAGCCCCATGCGTGCATTACAGTCACTGGGGAGCTTTAAGCAAACACTGATGCCCAGGCCCCACCGGAGCCAATGAAACCAGAATATTTGGGAATGGAACTCAAGCAGCAGCAATATTTTTTTTTGAAAGCCTCTGCGGAGGTCTGAAACACAGACAGGGGATAGCCTGGCTTTAGACACCAATCAGGCCAGTGGCTCTCAGTGTGGACACTGGCCCGGTGGTGTCAGCATCATCTGGGAACTTGGAAATTCTTAGGCTTCACCCCAGACTTACCGATGCAGAAGTTTTGGGGCTGGGTCCAGTCATCTGTGTCAGCATACCGGCGTGGTGGTTCTGAGGTAGGCTAAGGCTGGAGGACCACTGCTCTAGGCTGGGGGTCTTCAAACCGTAGTTCTCATCACCCTGTCAGTGGCAGTGACAGAACAAGCAGCTTCCCAGCCTGTCCACCTCTTGACACTCCTAGCCTCAGGTGCTCCACTTTCATCTTTTTTTTTGAGACAGGGTCTCACTCTGTTTGTCCAGGCTGGAGTACAGTGGTGCGATCTTGGCTCACTGCAGCCTTTACCTCCCGGGCTCAAGTGATTCTCCCATCTCAGCGTCTTGAGTAGCTAGGATTACAGGCACGCACCACCACACCTGACTAAATTTTTTGTATTTTTTAGTAGAGACGGGTTTTCGCTGTGTTGCCCAGGCTGGTCTCGAACCCCTGGACTCAAGCAATCCGCCTGCCTCGGCCTCCCAAAGTGCTGGGATTACAGGCATGAGCCACCACACCCAGCCATCCTCTATTTTGTATTTTGGAGTTCCACATCAGAGTTTATTGAGGGTAAAAATGTCTCTTTGATTAAAAAAAAGTTTGAGAACCATCAACCCAGTTCAACCTGCTTCATTTTTTTTTTTTTTTTTTGGTTGCAAAACTCCAAGTCCAGCAAAGGGAAGTGGCTTGCCCAAGGCCACAGGCCAGTCTCAGAGATGAGACCAGCCAGAAGAGCCTGCCCGTGTCCCTTCACACCCCGCCTCCGTGGCACTAGTGTATGTTCCTTTTCTCCCACAGGTTGACGCCCTACGAGTGGTACAGCCCACACCCATGTGCCCAGGGCCGGTGCAACCTCCTGGTGAACCAGTACTCCCTGGGCAACAGCCTCTGGTTTCCGGTCGGGGGGTTCATGCAGCAGGGCTCCACCATCGCCCCTCGCGCCTTATCCACCCGCTGTGTCAGTGGCGTCTGGTAAGGCCCCAGGCAGAGGTGAACCAGGCCAAGTGGGGTGGGGACACGAAAGGGGCCGTCTGATAAGCCGGCTCTAGCTGCTAGAGCCCCAGAGCCTCTGCCTCTTACAGCAGACCCACGCAAGGAGCCTAGTGCTTTCTGCCAACTCAGAAGCTTGGGGCAATGGATGGGGCCTGCTCTGTGCCATTTGGTCCCCTTCCCCTTACTCACTCTCTGGGGTCTGGATGCAGACGGGAACAAAGGGAGGAAGGGAGAGGAGGTGACAAAACAGCCTTGATGAATTTCAGCAAAGCAATGGTAACTTCCTGACCTGAAAATGACCTGAGGTTTGAGAAGGCATATGCAGATGTATGCAAATATGAGCCTGCTGGCAGGAAGTCCCTGCAGGAGGAAGCCAGCCTGGCTGCCACATCACGCCCCCTCTACGAGCCTTCTGAGGCTTTGGTTCTCTGCCCCTGGCTCTGGGGGCTTGCTGACCTGTTCATCTCAGTAGGTGTGGGAAAATGCAAACTCTTGTCGTTCAGAGTTGAGCAAATGATTCAATGTGTGGGAAAGCTCTTTGAAAACTTGAAAGTGCTACATAAACATATGGACTGGTCATTGTTATTAGACCACTATGGGGGCAAAGGAAAAACAAAACGAAACAAATGTATGTGTGTGTGTATGTATATGTGTGTGTGTGTGTGTATATATATATTTTTATGTATATATATATATATGTATATATATATACACGTATATATATAGCCTGGAGAGGCACATTTGCAGAACACAACTTTTTTGATCCTTTCTTAAAGATCTGCTGTGGGTTTGGCTGCCATAGCGTACAGGACTTATGACCTTGGTTCTCTCCCTTCCTTCTCAGCCTGTTTAGCCAAAGGAAAAGGACAGGTGATGTTTCCACCCTTGAGTACTGGTGCCCAGAGTGGGTGGTCTGGACAGAATGACCGGAGGAGCCACTGGGCTGTTAGGAAGGTGAAAATGCAGCTAAGACAGCCACGCCTTCCTGTCTGGGGTTTCCATTTTCCCTGATAAACAACAAATGTAGCAGGATTTAAACTTGGGCGAGATGCTCGCCTGTTACCAGATAGTTTGGAGATGTCACTGAGTAGATCACCATGGAGAACGGGAGCTCAGGTCCCCAGGAAGAAGGATGGACAGTCCCAGCAAGGAGAGTCACGGAAGTCCCACAACATCCGGGAATCTGGGCAGAAGCCCTGGGAGAGGAGCATGCCAGGATGTTCATCTCCCTGGGGCTTTTCCTTCTGGGGAGTGCCAGCTCACACGGATGGATGCAGCTAGGGCCCCACTGCCCACTTCATCCGCTTGTCAGCTCCACCCTTACCCCAGGAAATCCCTCCTCCAGGACCCAGCCGTCCTGCAGGTTGCCCTGTCCTGAGGGGAGGACTCAGCGCTGCTTTAAATAGCTGGCCGCAGGTGGCTTGGTCACTCTGTTCCAAGGCGTGTGTGGGAAGGGGCTCAGCGCAAATGCGAAGCCGCTATGACAGGCCTGTGCCAGCCCCGACTCCAGGTGGTCAGTGCGCTTTTCTCCCAGCACACTAACAGTTCCTAGTTCTTAAATCAGGGCCTCGGTTTGGTCCGTTCCGTGGAGGAGTAGGGGGTCAGAAGACAGGGCCATCGTGGCCTACCTTGACCTCCTCACCCAGAGCATGAGATAGAAAACGCCATGTTGCTGGAGAGAATGCCAGTTTGACAACTGAAAATGCCCTTTGACTCGGGAGCGAGGCTCCACTGACCCCTCCGGAAGCGGGCATCATTCCCTTTCTCAGCAGAGCCAACGGGCTTGCACTGAGCCGCTTGTGCCCTCTGACCAGTTTCCTTGGGACCAGTGGCCTAAGTAGCCAGCTGGGGTGTAGCCAGAGTGTAGCCATCTCTGAGTCATGTCCACACCTAGGGCTCATTAACCCCCAGCACACGCCACCACAGCTAAGCAGCTGCAGAGCGCTGGCTTCCTCCTGGGGACCGCCCTGCCCCCGGCCTCTTCTTAGGGATGGTCATGAGAAGCACCTTCCAACAGGGGAGAAGAGCTGAAGCAGGAGAAGGGAAAGCAGACCTTGGGCATAGAGGGGCACCTGCTACTCACAGGTCACAGATAGGGAAGGCAGAAGGAGGCAGCCAGGTGATTTTCATCCCATTTTCAGTCTGATGGTCTCTCTAGACATTTCTCTATATCTCACATCCCTCTAGTCCTTTACAGATTGCTGATCACTCATGACATATTACTTCATTTTATCTCACAACTCTCCAGCGACAGGCAGAGCAGGCATGATGATCCCCATATATTTATTAGACAAGTAAATGAGCTCAGCGTAGGTGAGTGGTTTCCCCACGGTCTCACAGTGGAACACAGCCAGAACCAAAACCCAGTTCACGTGCCGGTGGTCTGCCAGGTAGATGTGCCCATCGAGTCAGAGGAGGCTCCTGTTGTTTCACTCCTGGGGAGGCAGCCAGCAAGAGCTCTTGGTCACAATGGTAAAAAGGGCAATGGGACCTGCTGCTCTTGAAAATCGACCCAGCAGCCGCAAGTTGCCGAGTTCTGTGTGTTAATCATATGCGTCCATCGTCAGTGTGTCTATAATGGATAAAGCCTCATGAACTCAGGCTCCACTGATTCAGAATTTGTGATTCTCCATCCCAAACTGTGCTACGATCTCTCTCTGAGCCCCTTGGGATTGGGATGTAGCTCCATACTGTTGACCAGATGGGAGAAGGCTTGTTTAACCCACTAAAATGAACACACAGGTTTTAAGGGATGTAGGATATATGCTGCCTGAGCTGCAAAATTATTCTAATTTTAAATGAGTTCTGTCGATTCAATAAAACAATCTTCTAATTTGAAATGGCATGACCATTGTGAGAGTATTTTCTAATTCCAGCCTTTCAGCAGCTCAAAGGTGCTTTTCACCAGGTCATCTTTACTAAAGATTTTCTGTTACAATTTACAGAACTGGTTTTAAAATACAAATTTATCAGATGGCACAGGGGCTCACGCCTATAGTTCCAGTACTTTGGGAGACTGAGGCAGGAAGAACTCTTGAGCCTGGGAGTTCTAGGTTGCATTGAGCCCTGATTAAGCCACTGCATTCCAGCCTGAACGACAGAGCAGGACCCTGTCTCCAAAAAAAAAAAGAATTTATCGGCCAGGTGCGGTGGCTCACGCCTGTAATCCCAGCACTTTGGGAGGCCAAGGCAGGTGGATCACAAGGTCAAGAGATGGAGACCATCCTGGCCAACACAGTGAAACCCCATCTCTACTAAAAATACAAAAATTTGCTGGGCATGGTGGCATGTGCCTACAGTTTCAGCTCCTCAGGAGGCTGAGGCAGGAGAATTACTTGAATCCGGGAGGTGGAAGTTGCAGTGAGCCGAGATCGCGCCACTGTACTCTAGCCTGGCAACAGAGTGAGACTCCATCTCGAAAAAAAAAAAAAAGAATATATCAATGTGTTACTTGGCAGGTTGCTTCACTTCTCTGAGCCTCAATTTCCTCACCTGTAAAATTGGGATAAGAATTTTGCCTTCCTGAGCTGTAGGGATTAAGTGAGATAGTGGATGTAGCTCATGGTAGATGATCAGTGCCTGGCAATGCACATTTGAAGGTTGGCTTCAGCACGAGGAGGCGAGGAAGCCCTCCTGCTCTAGCTCTGAACAGAGCCCTTGGAGCTGGCACGCGCAGCTCATTCACTAGCTCATTTCTCACAGTCTCCAAAACTGTCTCATGTGCATGGACTATACCTCTTCTGAATAATAACCCAATAATCATCTCCTTTAGGAAATAAGAAAAACAAATCAGCTGTCTTCTTCCAGGCAGTGCTCACCAACTCGATTCATTTCTGTTGACATCATATGCCCTGCCTCCTTTCTCTTCCCCCACTAAGCTGAAAGCTCTTTCAGAAGAAAGATGCCTGGTCTCTCCCATGTCACAGCAGGACCGGGGTTGGGGGCCAAGACTCCAGGGAGTGCCTGGGCAATGATGACTTCCTCGTCTTTTCCTACATAGGTGGGCATTCACGCTGATCATCATCTCATCCTACACGGCCAACCTGGCAGCCTTCCTGACCGTGCAGCGCATGGATGTGCCCATTGAGTCAGTGGATGACCTGGCTGACCAGACCGCCATTGAGTATGGCACAATTCACGGAGGCTCCAGCATGACCTTCTTCCAAGTAAACCCCATTTGGTTGCTCGCCAACATCGGGAACTGGGCAGAATAAAGTTGAGATGTTTGTCTGCTGGAGATAAAAACATCTCTCGTCATCTCATTATCTCTTTTGAACATATAGTTTGGAGGTCCACATGGGGTTCATTTCTCTGCTGCTCCACAAAATACACCTGGAATGATGTCCCAAAAGAACTTTGTGTTAATATCAGCCAGTGCCAGAGTGGTGATACTTGAGATGATTTTAGGTCTAATGTGGTGGAACCATTTCTTCATTGCCATAGTTTCATGTTTATATTAATGGCCATTAGAAAAAAAGTGTATATATGCAGTGAATCAAACTTGTAGTTTTATTTGTATTACTGCATAGAATGAGGTTAACGTATACATTTACATTTTAACAAGTGATTTAAATCGTATAGGTAGTATTTAGAGCAAGATTCATACATGAATGACTGAAGTTTGAGGAACACCAGCTTAAGACGAACTGGCTTCATTGATTCCAGACTTGATAGGTATCAGATAGGGACCTGTTGGCTTCTTTGAGTTTCCCTTGCAAGGCTCAGGAGAAAGCCCTGCCACAGTGATGTGTTTGCCGTTAGGCAAACTGATTGATCACCAAGACTGACAGCCGGACCAGATGGAATAGTGGTTTTCATGTGCCTCAAGCTCTCTTGGGAAGCAAGTTTCTCCTGGGGTTAAAAGGTGTCTAACCAACCTAATATCCAAGAAGTTCATTTTCACATGAAACAAGTCCAATGCCTTCAGCTTTCTGTTTTCCAGGCAAGTCTCAGTGCCTGCTGGCACAGAGAGCAGTGAAGTCATCGTGCAAACACAGGGTTTGGATAGACCCCCAGAGTTCTCTGACTTGTTATTATTTGTAACACAGCAGCCAGCTTCGTATATGTGATTGATCAACTGGTTTAGGGTGCATAGAAAATAGTGAAACTGCTTCTTCAAAGGGTATCTCTGTATAGTCCTAAATGAACCTAAGTTCACTGCCCCAAATTGAGGGACAATGAAGGTACCCAACCAGAATTTCAGTTCTGCCGGAAAATGGAGGTTGGCAGTAGAAGAGCTCTTGAGGGTAGATGAGGCAAAACCAATTACCAAATCAGGGCCCTAGTGCCCTGTTGCTTCCTCATCTTTCTATAAAAGGTATCAAAGGCACAACTCCCTCCTCTGCCATTACACAGTGACAGTGAACATCTTGTGTTGAGAGACAGAAAGGGAAAAGGTTCTTGTCTGTGATCAGCGGGTAGAGTAGAGGAAGGGCCAGCATCTTAAGGTGCACTTTGATTCCCTCTCTTTTTAAACCAATGTTTCCTTCCTCTTTTCCCAATCCTGCTTCCTTTTGTTCTTTTCCTAGAATTCCCGCTACCAGACCTACCAACGCATGTGGAATTACATGTATTCCAAGCAGCCCAGTGTGTTTGTGAAGAGCACAGAGGAGGGAATCGCCAGGGTGTTGAATTCCAACTACGCCTTCCTCCTGGAATCCACCATGAACGAGTACTATCGGCAGCGAAACTGCAACCTCACTCAGATTGGGGGCCTGCTGGACACCAAGGGCTATGGGATTGGCATGCCAGTCGGTATGCGGGAGAGGAACAGCCTCTTTGGGTAGCTTTGTCCAGACAGGGTCAGGGTAGATCAAACCACTGAATGCAGCATTGAATCCAGTAACCCCTGTTGCTAGAACCAGTTTAACAGTGACTTTAGGTGGGCATTCTAAAGTTGTTTTTTTTTTTTAAAGCAAACACACATATTTCTTTTAATCAATGACCAGTGCTCAATCCTTGATTATTAAAGAGTTAGTTGATTAGCTACTGATTGATTAACTGACTAATTTAAAGGGCTAATACTAATTATTAAAGGGCATTGATGCCTTTGGTGTGTATTTAGGCCTTTTGTTCTTCTTCTTGCTTGCTACCCCTTGGCCATTTCTCTGTTGATTGCTATCTCTACTAGCAGTGGAAAGAAGGATGAGATGGTGAAATTCAAATCAGTTAATTTTGCTATTTGTTAGCATCACCAGTGAAAAGTTTACTTCTAAAGGAGACGGCCATGATTAGATGAAACGGCTTTCAAATTATTTGTGGATTTCACTGATCCATCTACAGTAGGTTGGTGTGGGTCATTGAGAAGGGGCAGGAACGCTCTGGTGTTCGGCCTGCTGACTGGGTGTCACCCCGTCTCATTCTATTAATAGGAGGGTAGAGATGTTTGGCTTCCAGAAAGGTATCCTAGCTGTGCTTTTTAAAAGGATATTCACACTTTGGACTTTGAGCCTTCACCTGCTAATGGAACCTCCCCAAGAAGATGAGGAGAGGACATGTTTGGTTGCTGTGGTGATTGTGAAGGGGATCTGAATGTTTCCCCAGCCCCTTCTGACATGCACCCTTCCCCCTCCACACACACACCATAGAGAGCCCGTGTTGTAGAGGGTTGTTCTTGCATGAGGGTGTTCTTGTACAAGGCAACAGGGGAAGAAGCGGGAATCGAGGCCATCAGTCTCTGGGAGAAAATTGGTATATGATATGCTCATCTTTGTATTTACAGTACACATCCCTGTTGTTGATCTTTACCTTAGCTCAAAACTGTTAATTTGCAGGATTCACTCACACCTGTGGAGTGTAAAGAGCACAGGCTTGGAGTCAGGCAGACCCCGGGATGTGTTCTAGTTACTGGCTGTGGTACCTTAGGTGCATTCTTTAGCCTCAGTTATCTAATTCATAAAATTAGGTTTCTAATACCTACCATATGGGGTTGGGAGGATTAAACCTCATTATCTAGTTAGGTGCCTTACCTTAGTGTCTCACACTGAGCCTGCCTTGGGGGATATTAGTATCCTTCTCATCTCTTACATGGTTTCCTATGTTATTACATATATATATATATATATGTTTGTTTATTTATTTATTTTGAGACAGAGTCTCACTCTGTCACCTAGGCTGGAGTGCAGTGGCACTATCTAGGCTCACTGCAGCCTCTGCCTCCAAGTTCAAGTGATTCTCGTACCTCAGCCTCCCGAGTAGCTGGGACCACAGGCGTGCGCTACCATGGCCAGCTAATTTTTGTGTTTTTAGTAGAGATGGGGTTTCACCATGTTGGCCAGGCTGGTCTTGAACTCCTGACCTCAGGTGATCCGCCCACCTCAGCCTCCCAAAGTGCTGGGATTACAGGCATGAGCCACCACTATTTGACAAAAGCACATGACTTAAATTCTGATCAGAAACCAAGAAAATGAACATAGGTAATAATATGATTCATCACTGAACTCTGTAAATTATGGCACTAGGAGTTCTGTGAACTGTGAACTGGAGGCTTCACTCCGGATACTCATAAACCTCCACAGCCTCTATATGCCATTATATTTCATTGGTGTCCACTAATAATACAGATCATGGACCCCTTTGAGAGATATACTCACTGACATTTTGTTTCAAGATGATAGCGTGAACTACAAAATGAACTTAAGGCACACGTTGATGATACTTTAGCAATTTAACAAATTTTACCTAAATTTCAAATGCTTCCAAAGTTTTCAGGGAACAAAACGATGGAGAGTTGGGGTAAGACAGACCACAACTCTAGAAATTTTCATTAATAACCAAGGAAAAGTGGAAGGAAATGCGTTTGCTCTATATCTGACATGACACTGTTTTCACATTTTATCTCACTTCATAGCCCCCTGCAAGATATATGTGGTTATTCCCATCCTGTAGAGGACAGAACTCAGATTCAGAGCTGATAGATTACTTGTCCAAGGTCATAGAATAGGTAGAGAAGCTGGGTTTGAGCCTAGGATGCTTGTCTCCAGTCCCGTAATTCATTTACCAGACCATGTTGCCAATGGGTCCTATCAGCTAGAAAGGACAGGATAGGTGGGAAGGTCCACTCTGAGCTAGCCCAGCTTCCCACATGAGGCTGGAAAGAACATTACACAGTTCACTGATGAGCCAGGATTTAGGTCCAGCTGGGGGTATGCCCAGGAGATACAAGCATGTATATCATTCTTAAGTGGAATGTAAGAGCCTAACTATGGAATAAGCAATGTGGTTGGACCCAGGAAAATTAAGAGAAACAAGGAACAAGATGGAAAATTAATCAGGTGGCTTAGGAGCTAAGTAGGCAACCAGCGAGTAAGCAGAATAGGCCTTTCATGTGGCCCCTGGTGTGTTAGGAGGTTGGGTTGAACATGCCTTGCAACTGCTTGAACTGCCTTGCTGGGCTAGACCGTTCTCTCTAAACCTGGAATGTTCATTAGCCTCACCAGCTAACAACCTCTGTTAGACAACTCGTTCATGTGTCCATTCACTGCAGATGTGTAATAAGTACTTACTGTATTTGAAGCTCTGCTGGTGTTTGCCCAAATTACTTGCACACATTCAGTGCTGCAGGCTTGGGGTTCGGGTCCAACTATGTGTAAGACGTGTAATAAGTACTTACTCTACATGAAGCTCTGCTGGTGTCTGCTCAAATCACATGCACACATCCAGTGCTACAGGCTTGGGGTTTGGGCGTCCAAGCATAGTTGTGTCTATAGTAGGGAAGGTTCTACTGTGGAGCCGTGGGCTGTCATGGTTGGAAGAGATCTGGGAGATGTTCTGGTTCCTTGCCTCTTAAAGTGTGGTCCATGGCCCAACAGCATGGACATCACCTAGGGGCTTGTTGGAAATGCAGACTCTCAGGCCCCACCCCAGGCCTACTGAATCAGATTCTGCAGTTCAGCAAAATCCCCAGGTGATTGCAATGCATGTGAAAATTTCAGAAGCACTCATCTGCTTGTTCCAAGCTTCTGCCTGGTCCCTCACAGTAGCCTTTCTCCTCTGGGGCATCTGTCCACATCCAGCCTTCATAGAGTTTGGGCAAGGAAACTGGGCAGCTTAGTTGTTTTCCAGCCTCTTGGCAGCTTTTTCTTAATAATCTCAGGCCTCAGCCTGTGCTGAGACATTGAGCTTTTCCATGGTTTGATTTAAGCCTGTTTTTGCGATTAAACCTAAATTCTAGAACCAAAGCTCCTTGGCAAAATTGCATTAGAAAAATTAAAAAAGAATGGTACTGAACAGAAAAAAAAAGCCTTCTTTTGAGGAGGGAAGGGGGAGTGGGAGAAACAAGGTGATGGACAGGCCAGTGGGTTCTCGTGCGCTCAGTAGGCAGCGCTGAGGATGGGGAACACCTGGTGACCTGATTCTCACACTCTGGTGTGGCTCTTCTCTCACTGATTAGTGACTTCTCTGGATAAACAGTTGTCAGGTGTAATGTAGTGAGAGTTACGAGTGCCTAAGAAATTGATTCACTTATTTATTTTTGAAACGGAGTCTCACATTGTGTTGCCCAGGCTGGAGTGCAGTGGTGTGATCTCGGCTCACTGCACCTCTGTCTCCCAGGTTCAAGTGATTCTTCTGTCTCAGCCTCCTGGGTAGCTGGGACTACAGGTGCGCACCACCACACCCAGCTGATTCTTGTATTTTAGTAGAGATGGGGTTTCATCATATTGGCCAGGCTGGTCTTGAATTCCTGGCCTCAAGTGATCCTTCCATCTCGGCCTCCCAAAGTGCTGAGATTATAGGCATGAGCCACCGTGACTGGCCATGAGAAATTAATTTAAATAAAGTAGAAATTGGACACACCTAAGAGCTTTGTGTCACAGAAACACAAACTCTGGCCTCCTGGAGGTGGACTGGATGCTTTGCAGCTAGTGTCCTGTGTGTTGGTGGGCAGGTTGTTTAACCAGAATAGACCATCTTTTTTAATTTAGAAAGTGGTGGTGTCCGGCTGGGGAGGTGGATGGTACAACTGCCTGGAAAGCCTTTCCTTGACCCATCTGGGGGTGTTTGGCCATGGGCTGGATGCGCCAGTCAGCATGGAGAGAAGGGAAGTAGAAACACCTGAGAACCCTGCGTGAAGCCAGAACGCCCCACTCTCCCAGGGAAGCCTGATGGAGTAGAGAGCAGTGGCCCCATGGGCTCGCCCCATCCGCTGCATCTGTCTGTCCCGTCTCGAGGTGAAAGCAGGCAGGGTGGCCAGGAGGTGTGCCGGGAAGGGGAGCAGAGTGACGCCTAACAGGGCATTCACAACCTGTGTCCTGGGCTCTCCTGTGACCCCCGCAGGCTCGGTTTTCCGGGACGAGTTTGATCTGGCCATTCTCCAGCTGCAGGAGAACAACCGCCTGGAAATCCTGAAGCGCAAATGGTGGGAAGGAGGGAAGTGCCCCAAGGAGGAAGATCACAGAGCTAAAGGTAAGGACGTTCAGGGCCATCCTCCTTCTGCCCTAGAGGACCAAAGTAGCTTGTTTTTCATGTTCAAATTCCAGGTACACATAATGACTTCTAGGACCCATCGAGAACCGCCTTGGAAGGAACCTAGGTATAAGCTGGGCTGGCAGGGGGTCAGGTCTGTCCCAGGGTCCACCTGGCTTCCAAGTCCTAGAGACTCTGCCTCCATGATGCTTCTTGAACCCAGCTGCCTCTGACCCCTAGCACCACGGCTCTACCCTGGCCCGTGCCGCATCATCTCACACCTGTGCAATCACAATCGCCTGGTTTTAGTTTCCCATTCTTGCGTCTCTACAATATATTCTCCACTACTAGATAGAGTGATCCTTTTTAAAAATTTAAATTCGATGTCAGGATTCCCCTGCACAAACCTTCCAACGGTTTCCCATCCCACTGGGAATAAAATTCAGGACCCTATATGATCTGTTCCCTCCAGCCTTCCTCTCTTCTCTCTCGTCCCCAAGCCTCCCATCTGGCTCTTCCACCCCAGGGCCTGTGCACCTGCTCCCTCCTCCTGGCCTCTCCTTGAAGAGCTCTTCACTCCTACCCTACACGTTTCTCTCCATCACCTTAACCCCACCTTATTTCTCTTCTCAGACCTCATCACTACCTGATATTATATTTCTTACGTATTTGTTTACTTTCCACTTCCTCTACTAGAATGTAAGCTTCATAAGGGCAGGGTTGGTCATCACAGGGGCTGCCCACAGAGCCGGACATGTGGATATTTTATCGAATGAATGAGCGAATGTTAAATTTGGCTAAATAGAAAGCAGTCCCTGACTGAGATGTTTGGTTAAGGAGTGTTGAGGGTGCCTGAGCACCCAGGATTTTCTGTAGGGGAACACTTACCCTAGTTTGCCCAGGATGGTATAGTCTTGTTTCTATCTGTTGTAGATCAGTTAATGCCTATTAATTATTTCTAGACAGCTTTCATTCTCAAAGTGGCCTGGTTTAGACAATAAATCATATGGTCACATACCATATCTACTACTCCATCTACTGCAGCCTTGTTAAAATATGCAACAGATTTACCTGTCCATGCTCTGCCTGAGGAAGACAGCTGAGGAACAGAATGAAGGATATCATGTGCTTGTCTTTTCTGCTCAGCATGAATCATTGTCCCTGATGAGACAGTGAATGAATAACTATGTGATTCTCAGTGTCTAAACGTGGATCTCTATCTTGCAAGAAGAGGTCTCAAGAATATGGATATATGGAGCAAGTATTTTTTATAATTTAAAGGAAATGCTGCCCTCAGAGGAACTGAGTGAGGCCACACACTTCTTGGCTCTTCACCCCCCAAAGGCCAGATCTGACCATGGGGAAAGCAGTGGACATGAATGGATACAGGGCATGGGCAGACCTCATTTCAGTCCCGTCTCCGCCGCCTGCGAGTCTGTGAGTTTCAGCACGTTAGTTAACAGCGCTGAGCCCTCATTCCTTTATCTGTAAAATGAGTTCAGTAAGTAACACGCTGTAGGGCTGCCATGAAGGGAGAGTGAAAAAGCACAGAGCTTGGCTCCTCCCCGGGCCCAGGGTATCGCAGCTGTCACTGATCTGCATCCTAGCACCGTACCCTGCTGCTCTCCGAACTTCCGGGCTGTGTGATTCCACCAGCTGCCTGCGGGGGGTTTATTTTCAAGGGTCAGCCAGACATTCCATCAATAGGGGTGTGCTGAGTGACAGTGAGGTGTCCCAGCACATCACTTCACACGCCTGGGAGTAAGAAAGCTCTGCAGACTTACCAGCAAGCATCTTAAAGTGACTTCTGGAAACAAAATTAACTTACTGGAAGCGGTCAGCAAACAATTACTGACACTTGCCAAATTACAGTTAAATGCTGGGGGTGAAGTGCGGAGATTACTTCTGCTTGTTCAGAGTAAAAGAAAACGGGGGATATGCAGAAAAAAGTGTCAAGACACTTTTGTGGATTAGATAGAATGAACTACATTTTGAAGATGCCCAGGACCTCAATAGGTCGACACTGTGGGAGGAGGACATTGCAGGCAGATAAGCACCTTGAAGATGGATGTGGAGCAGAAGTCAGCGCAGTGGGCAGGGCTGTGTGCAGGGGCTGTGGGTGGTCCAGATGGAACAGAGAAGAATTCGCATTTGGGGAGTTGGATTGTGTAATGGGTTTGTACTAGTGAAGGTGTGGGTAGCAAAATGCTCCTCCACTCCCTCCCCGAAAAAAAGACACATGGATTGGAAACATGTGGCTGGACCTGGAATAGCTAAAATAAAATTGGATTATTGTCAGCATATGTTAATGTTGCTCTGTGATAACAGTGAGCTAAAGGATGGCAGGAAAGAGTGCCGCCTCACCTCCATCTGCAGGGAAACAGTAGTGGTATTGTGCTCTGCAGCTTTCTAAAGTGGAAATGGGGAGGTAAACCTGGGGCCCACAGCAGAAGGACTTTCTGCTTATCAATCCTTCCTCTGATTGATAAGTGAAATAGGAGAAATGTCTAGGCATCTGTCTCCCTAGAAACCCTTGATCTCCCTCTCCCCTCACCACAGTGGGTCGGGGGCCTTCTGTGACTTTGGACAGAGCACTCAACACACCATGCTGCAATCTTGGTCTCCTCTGTTCAGTCGCCGGCACCTTAGACCCAGACTCAGTCTCATTTGCTTCTGTGGTCCTAGCCTCCCCAACAGAGCCAGGCACATAGTAGTTACCCAGTGTTTGTGGGATGTGTGATGAAAACTGCTGCTAGCTGTCAGAAGCTACCAATTGTTGTGTTCTCCTGGGTCATGCTAACGTGACTCATGAGACTGTGCTTGAAGTTACTTTCCCCAATAGCCCTCGCACCAGGAGCTGTCCGCTCACAGTCAGTTGTTCCTGCCTCTGAACAGCTGACCAAAGGCATGCTGTGGTGCAGAGGTACTGGAGAAGAGAGAGGCCTGAACGAGCAATTAAGGCACAATGAGAGGTTTTTATAGTGTCCCCAAGCTGCGAATGTGCCCATCCATCCCTTCTCCCTAAGGCTGAAGGGCTCTTCAAAAATCAACACTTATTTATTTTCTGTCTGTTGACATTTTTCCCCCCTATAGACAATAAGCAACTCAAGGACAGGGACTGTGTCTTATTAATTTTTGTGTCCTGATGCCCAGAACATCACCTGCCATCAGTATTTGATGAAACAATGAACAATTCATTTACAATAGATAAATGAATAGGTGAATGAGCCAGCATCTCAAAGTCCTCCTGACTTTGGAGGAAGAAAAGTCTGGAAAGCCTTGTGATTGTTTCCTCGGAAACAGGAGCCCAAATGTTGGCATGGAAAGTATTCATGTAGCACTCATTGCTGCCAACAAACAGCATGGTAAACTACTGTGTACCAGGCACTGCGCGAGGCTCTGAAATTACCAAAAGGAACACAACCTGGCCTTGCCCTTAAGAGGCTTAGAAGCTAGAGAGAGGCACAGATAGTTGCTGTAATAGTTGCAGTGTGGGAGAGTTTTAATAGCGGTATAAAGAGAATGTCTGGAAGCCCAGAAGAGGAAGTAATGAATTCTGTGGAATGGTCAGGGAAGGCTTTAAGGGCACATGGCCTGGATCTGGAAGCATCCCTTAGGAATCGCTGCTTTAGGACTGTTGTGAAGCACAGGTGTTATGCTGAGAACTCGGTTTGAATAGCTAGGATGAGGTTGGACTTAAGAGAGAGTTGAAAACTGGGTAAAGGTATTTGGACTGCAACCAGTCTGTCTCACGCATTTTCACAGGAGGAACCAAAAGCAGAGGAGACCAAATGGGAACTGTTGGGGATCTAGGACATTGTCTAAAGCAGCCTACTTGTTCGGAATTTCCTGAAAGTCTTCTGTTCTGTCCTAAAAATACATGTGAATGTTGCATCTTACTCTGTAATATAGGCATGTTTATTTAATGTAAGAATGTTTTTTCCCACCCAAGCCCTAAGTAAAATCAGTGTCCCAGGAAGATGCCCCAACAGCATGCCACAGCTTTGCCAGACTCCTTGGCACAGCAACAGTGCCCTGGGCTGGATTTGGGAGAATTGGCAGTAGCCATCAAAGTTTCTTGGGTGGGATGTGGCACACGGAAAGCAGGTGTGGTGGGACGGAATTCTGAGCTCTTGCTGGCATTCATGGTCCCAGGGGATGGTTATTGCCTTGGGAGAAACCAAGTCAAATTATTGGCTTTAAGTTCCAAAATAAGTTCTTAAAGCTCACAGCAGACATAATGTCCTTGGAGAGCGAGGTTTTTGATTTGCTAGAGAAGTATTTTGGAATACAGAAGGTTAATTCCTAATAGAATCTGGGCAAAAAGTTGATGCTAGAAGTAGGAGTGAAAAAAAAAAAAAAATAGAAATAGAAGAACCAGGCCACCAACTCTGCAAATCAGATAAAAGGATGCCCTGGCCAGGACAGGAGCTTCTGAGCAGGAAGTGACATGTTAAAATGTGCTTGGTCCTTGCCCTCCTGGGAGCCGGAGAGTGGTAGATAGCACTCCCAGAATTAGCTGGGTATTCCAAGAGTTCTAAAGAGATTTTTACTTGTGCAGGGGCTGTGGGTGGTACATGTGGAGCAGAGAAGAATTCGCATCTGGGGAGTTTGGCTGTGTAATGAGTTTGTACTGTGGCATGACGCATATTTCTGGAGTTTGGCAAACCCCAGAAATATGTGCCATGCCTCAGTGAAGTGGGGGACATAAGAGGTGGCACATAGGGACCCACAGCAGAGGGCCCAGTGAAAGGCCTGAGTTTTCCTTAACTCCAGACAAAGACATTGGAAATCTAAGTGGACTACAGCATAAGACCAGACACCTATCCCCACCTCAATACAATGACACAACCACAAACCTGAAATACATCCCGGAAAGAAGGGGGAATGAAGAAGACACTGGATTTAAGCAAATTTAAACATGAAATGACTGAAAAGTCTCTATGTTTTTGCCCATGTGGTGGAAATGGAAGTTGGAGGTGGAATAGAAATATAAAGTTATAATTGTTGCAGTTGTTGGCCTTGGAAACAGTTCCACATCCACAATGGTTTAGATGGTTCCACAGTTTCAGAAGACTGCGCTGACAGTGGAGTTCAGGGTGGAGGGAGAGGGGGAGGCAGAGAGGGAGATCAGGCTTCCAGGAAAGATGGAAAGAAGTGAACAGGAGGCCTCTCTCCACTGCACTTTGGGACTAAATATTCCCTGGCATGAAGAAGAGAACTGAACAGATGAAAGGGAAAATAAACAGTGGAAGTCATCCTGCCCAGGTCCCAAATGCATCCAAAGATTTCTGGGTGGTATCAGCCAGCCAGTGTTAACTTGTCTCTCTACGGTCATCCTTTGGAACAAGAGGGTGAGCTGTATTAATAAGAGGCAGTGTTTCAGAGTGGGGCTGTCTGGGAGATGCTATGCAAATCACTCTGAAAGCCAGGACTTCAGCTACTGTCCCAGCCATAGCTGCTAGTGCCAGTTTAATGTGGTGGCCCCATTTGTGCCATGGCTGCAGCCCAAGCAAACATTACTCAGAGAGGCTAAGAGGCTTCTTGGCCAAGTGAAACTGCATGTGACTTCTTCCAAACCAAGTAAGAAGCACTAGCCTGAAACGGGAGGTGCCATTGCTTGATCTCTCTCTCTCGTAAATTAACTGTCAAACTTACTATGGTGTGTAATTCATTGTCCAAGGGATTTGGAAAAACAGGACCAACATGACCCAAACATCTCTTCTGTTAAATCATTTTTTTTTTTTGAGACAGATTCTCATCCTGTCACCCAGGCTGGAGTGCAGTGGTGCGATCTTGACTCCCTGCAACCTCCAGCTCCTGGGTTCAAGCAATTCTCCTGCCTCAGCCTCCTGAGTAGCTGGGATTACAGGTGCGTGCCACCACGCCCAGTTAATTTTTGTATTTTTAGTAGAGATGGGATATAATCATGTTGGCCAGGCTGGTCTCGAACTCCTGACCTCAAGTGATCTGCCCCCATCGGCCTCCCAAAGTGCTGGGATTACAGGTGTGAGCCACCGCACCCGGGCTTTACGTCTTTAAGTGTTCACCAAGAATTGAGACCTAGGAACATTGTTTTTCTTGTGTCTCAGGCTGAACAGAGGGCAGTAGCTTTCACCCACTTTCCCAAGCAGCTCCTAGGTGATCTTTGTTTTTTAGAATTTGAATCAGTTGGCTTTCACGTGTGCCTAAAGGAAGGAGAGAAATATGGAATGGGCAGAGAGGGATAGAGGTGAAAGAAACTATGAGTGGGGTCTGTTTTTCGGAGACCTCTGAAACTGAGAGTGGCTGCAGTTTTAATTAGAATGTACCAGACGATAACGCCAGTGCCTAACATAATCCTTTTCTACTTTGTTATCCTATTAAAATGCGAGAAATTTCAAAGAAAAGGAACTGGTGCTTACCCCACTTCTAATCCAATATTACAGCTCAAACATTACTGCCAAATTCCAGAGAAGAATCCTAACATCGTGATAATGCCACCAATCCCGAGTCTTTTTGCCAGGTCTTGCTTGCCTCTGGTAAGAGCCACAACATTACCCCTTAGCTTCCTCGCCCCCTCTGAGTCTCCCTGCCCATAGCTGGGTGACTGTCCACCTCCCTACCTCGCTAAAAAAATGAAACAGCAGATCCTGTGGAAAACTGGAGATTACAAAAAGGAACAGGCTCCATTCCAAGCTGTTTCATTTTCTTCTGCCTTTTCTTTTCAAAAAACACTTATTTATTTATTTTCTCACTTAGCTGCTATAAAAAGAAATATCGCTAGCCACTCACAGATGCCGGCATCCCAATTCAAGGAGATTGGATTACTGAAGTCTTTGCAGAACAATTGCTAGACAAAAAGGTGGTTGGTGAACTCCGAGGAAATTAAATACCTTTATCTTGAAAAACACGAGCTCACAATCGGGCTTCAAAGGAACATAAATACACCCCCAGGCTGTGAAAATCAGGGTTCCCTTTCAAGAATGGAAAAGAGGCCAGTGGCATGGACTCACAGAACCCTTGGAAAACAGGAAGTTTGCTGTCTGGCACGGTGGGAATGGAAGTGTGAGACATCTTAGCAAGAGTGGGGGTGAGTGATGGGGGTAGAAGGGGCCCCGGGGATGCTTCCCTCTCTCTCTCTTCTCATGGGGTCCAGCGTGGTTATCCTGGTTCTCTGGTTTCTCTGGAGAGAGCTGAGGCTGGAAACCTGAATGTGGGAATTTAGATAGTGTTTCCGAGAGATGCCGTGGAGGAAGCCTCTCTCTGATCAAATGAGATCTATTTTTGAGAGAGAGAAACTCCAGAGGGACTTCCAGAAACCATGATCACAACAGAGGCAAATGGTGGCCCCATGAGTCTGCAACAAAGCAGGTCAGAATTGTTAAGACTTCAGCCCACTGTTGTCTGGAAACTGGGCCAAGATTAAGCCAACAAATCATCGATTCAAACATGCGATGTCATGTTCTGAAGGACAGAAGGGGATTTTATAAGCTGAGCTGTAGCTCACACATAGACCCCCTTACCCCTGCCCTGTGTCCCTCTAGAGGTTCCCAGGAATATGTTCAGTCATTAGGATGCCAAGTTGAGTTCTGTAATCGCCCCGCTGCAGCGTGAGTGGATGCCGAGTGACTGGGAGAGGTGGTGTGGAATTGGCCGGCAGGGGGGCCTGGCTTCAGTAGATTTGGGCACTTCCACTTGTCAGCTGTGGAACCTTGGGCAAGTTACCTAACTCCTCTGTACCTTGGTTTCTGTGTCAGGAAAATGCAGGTAAGCGTAGTGCCCATTTCACAGGGTAACTGTAAGGATTGAGTTAAAACATTTAGCATGCTAACTTTGCTCAGAGTAAACACTCATAAAGATCAGCTTTATATTTATACAGAGCATTAGCTTTGGAATCAAATTGATCTAGAATTCACATTAGTTATGAAAACATGGACAACTTAAGTTCTCTGAATTTCTGTTTCTTTAACTGTAAAGTGGGGACAATGGGCCTTCTCTATGGTGTTTTTAATGATAATTGAATGAGATAGCAAATGAAAAATGAGATATTTGAGCTCATATTTTGATGGATTATAAGCACCCTCCCATAGCTCATGTTTTGATAAATTGCAAAATTTATCAAATACCTCTCCCATCCCTCTTCGGGTTTGAGTCCCTTTTGCCTACTTTTCTCCCATTATTCTTTCCAGAATCTGCTAGGTCTAGTCACCAGATGCCTTGGTGAATGCAAGACAAAATGTCAAGCTTACCATTTCAACATGATGAATCACTTTGCATTTTCTGGGAAGGTCATGTAGGTCAGTTTATGAAGTTGCTGTTTACAATAATAAGTCCCTGGAGATCGGACTATTTGATATACTTGCCTGGCTATAGGTGAATATAGTTCTGAAATAGAAAGTGCTTGAAAGCCTTATGGGTCCAAGAATTCATGCTCTTGTCCAGTGCTCTTGATGAGCCAGTGTGGCACAGAGCTTTAGCACCTAGCATAGTGCCCAGCTCATGGAAGCTTCTCAGTCAAGATCTGTTGACCAAGGTCAAAGAGCAAATACATTGTCTCTTGCCGGGATCTCGTGGCACTAGTCAGTCCTCTCTCTGTGTGAGTGGATTCTCTGCACCTGCCTCCATGGCTTTTGTGGTCTCTGCCGTTTTTCTCAGCCTTCCCTCACTGTTTGTTCAAAAGGAGCTTTCCCTCTGTATTTTAGTTGCGGATTTCCACAGTGCTTCGTGGAGATATGTGAGGGTTTTACACTCTAGGACACAAGTGTACCTGAATCCAAAAAGTGGTTATTAGCCAGACAGAACCAAAGGAAGAGCAAGCGGGTGGGTGGAGACTCACATCTCTTCACAGCTGCCCTCTTCCAGGGTGCCCTTCCCGTTCTTAGTTCAAGAGACAAAGAACATTATTCATTTGCATTTGTGAACTATCATTTTTTGGGCAAAATATTTGTGGGCAGTCTGCGGGTGACACCAAAGTTAGTATTTAGCCAACCAGGAGTTTGTGGGGAGAGCGTGATTCTATCTCAGTGACTGCAGCTGATTGCTGGGGCCTAGCTGAGGCTCAGAGACTCAAGTGTCAGGAGAAAGTCCCAGTTTGTAAAGCCATCTGCCTGCATGGCTTATGCGTGGTCCCATCTGAAGAAGGGAAGGGAAGAGATGACTAGATGGCGTCCCAGTCCCCCTTGCCGGTGCTGAGGCATCTGTGAGTGCCACGTGGGCCTTGTAGGCTGGAGGGAGTTCACATCAAGGGCCCCTTCTGATGAATGTCGATGTGCTGTGGAAGGCATTTGACTTCTAGAGAATGACTGATGACAGTGTTAAATGGAACTGCTGTGCTCTCCGAACTCTCCCTTCCCACTCCCCACTCCATCTGTTTTTCAACTCTGACTCTGCCAGCAATCTATTCTTGCTTCCTCTTTCCAATAACTTCCTCAAGGCACCAATGGTATACAAGCCTTGCTTCTGTGAGGAGGAGGCCGCTCAGCCAGGAATCAGGACTCTGGAGCCAACACCCATGATTAACATGCTGGCCCTGAAATGCGAGAAGCTGGGAAAGAAAGACCGTGGGGTGTTTCAGTGACTCATGGTTTCTACCAGCCTCCTGTTAAACCTCAGCTCCCTCAAAAGCTTTCTCTGATCTAATAAAAATTATCCCAGTGCAGACCACATGCCTGTTGATAACTGTCCCAATACCCCCACCCAACACAGGCAGGCCATGTTGTGAATTGCCCATGTCAGTATTCAGTCCCCTTTAGACACCACTCAGTACAGTCTGGGCCGTCTTCCTTTATGACCAGCCTGGAGCACTCAACCAGAGCTGTCACGTTTTACCATTATTTCAAACCAAATTTAATTAGAAAGGAATACATATGGGTCCAGAGCTTTTGGTAATGCAGCCCTCTACATCTGGAATTCTCTATCCTCTCTCTTTCTGCTCATTCTTTCCACAAACATTTACTGAGCTCCTATAATGGGCCAGGTACCATGACTGTGAGGTTATAGAGTTGAGCAAGGCATGGTTCTTCCCCTCAAAGAACTCGCAGTGTAGTGGGAAATCCAGATATATAAACTAGTGTGTTATTTTATGCATAATAGTGATAAACAAGATATTATTAGTAAAACACAAAAGTAGTATCACTAAAAGTCAGGTAAAAGTAAAGAAGACAGCCTGGAGGAAGTGACCTCTGAGCTAAGTCTTAAAGGAAAGGTTGAGTTTAGCCAGGTGTGTGTCTCGGGAGTAGGGGTAGGTTCCAGGCAGAGGAATTAACAGGAGCAAAGGTATGGAAGGTAGGAGCAACGATGCTGTGTGCTGGGAACTATAAACAATTCTGTGTTACGTGAGAATGTGTCACAGTTAGATTTTGCATTTCAGAAAGATCAGTGAGGCAACTGTGTAGTGTGCAGAGTTGAGGAGGAAATGGCTACAGGGAGGGAGATAGTTTTAAAGGCTACTGCAATAGTCCAAGCAAGAGATGGTGGGGGCCTGAACTAGGGAAGTGGCAGGAGGAATAGAGAGAAGGGTAAGAAATTGAAAATATTCAGGAGGCAAAATCAGCAGGATTTGGTAATAGCCAAGACATGGAGGAGGGGCAGGAGACCAAAGGCAGGAAAATGAGAAGAAAATGTGCCCCAGGCCAATCAAAGGAGATTGAGGAGATCGGAAGAGAGTGATAAGCAGTGGCTTTATAAAATGCCAAGATGGGGGTGTGACTGACGATGTCAAATGCTAACAAAGGTCATGCAAGATTAGGACTAGAAAATTTCCATTAGGCTGGAAACAAAATGTTCATTGGTGATCATAGCAAGGGTGGTTTTAGTGGTGCAAGACAAAATTGCATGAGATGAAGATTGAATAGCAAGAACAAAAGAGTATTCAAAACAGAATTATTTTCTCCTTTAGATATCATAGACAGAGTTACTTGGAGCTTAAAAGCTTTTTGAGTGTCCAAATTATGTTTGAGGTCTGAAAAAAATTACTGCTTTCAGAATGCAAAAAGGAAACTGCAAAATTAAATTAAGACATGTTTAATTAAATATCTCCAAAATGTAACATTGTTTCAACTTCATTAATCTTTAAATTTAATATTTGTAAAAACTTCATTACATGTAGAAATAATGTATTGGTTATATTTTTAATTTTGCAACATTCTTTTGTATGTATGTGCAATGATTGCTGAGAAATCACAGCCAATTTTAAGTTAACTGTATCTTGCCACTCAATAATATCAGAAGCAAAAATTTTTAAATGCATTTAACATAAGATGTGGGTGCATTTTGTTCTACTTTTATGTGAGATGGGTCCTCCAAATGTAAGTGATTTTAAGGGCTTTTAGAAGGTCTTAAAATAGTTCTGATGTAGACAACTCTCAAAATCCTTGGCCATGGAAGGAGAGAAGAAGTGTTGGATTAGACAGAGCTGGAGAGAGTAAGGAGGATTTCTTTGTCTTTAAGGAGGGAGAGACATGAGTATGTGAATGTACTGAGGGAGAGAGCCAGTGGAGAGAAGATTGGAGGAGGACCAGGGAGGTGACTGATAGGGAGGCAGGGGGCACAGCTGGAACACAGGTAGCAGAAGAAGACCTACAGGGGAAAGAAAACCACCTCTACAGAAACAAGAGGAATGTGAGACCCTCTGCAAAGGGGCCCTTGTCCTATTTTCTTCGGTTTTTTGTTTTTGTTTTTGAGATGGAGTCTCACTCTGTTGCCCAGGCTGGAGTGCCAGGGCACGATCTTGGATCAAGTGGCAGCCTCCGCCTCCTGGGTTCAAGTGATTCTCCTATCTCAGCCTTCCAAGTAGCTGGGATTACATGCCTGGCTAATTTTTTTTTTTTTTTTTTTTTTTTTTTTTGGTGAGACGGAGATTTACTCTTGTTGCCCAGCCTGGAGTGCAATGGCACAATCTTGGCTCACCGCATCCTCCGCCTCCCAGGTTAATTCCTCTGCCTGGAACCTACCCCTACTCCTGAGACACACACCTGGCTAAACTCAACCTTTAGACACCACTCAGTACAGTCTGGGCCGTCTTCCTTTATGACCAGCCTGGAGCACTCAACCAGAGCTGTCACGTTTTACCATTATTTCAAACCAAATTTAATTAGAAAGGAATACATATGGGTCCAGAGCTTTTGGTAATGCAGCCCTCTACATCTGGAATTCTCTATCCTCTCTCTTTCTGCTCATTCTTTCCACAAACATTTACTGAGCTCCTATAATGGGCCAGGTACCATGACTATGAGGTTATAGAGTTGAGCAAGGCATGGTTCTTCCCCTCAAAGAACTCGCAGTGTAGTGGGAAATCCAGATATATAAACTAGTGTGTTATTTTATGCATAATAGTGATAAACAAGATATTATTAGTAAAACACAAAAGTAGTATCACTAAAAGTCAGGTAAAAGTAAAGAAGACAGCCTGGAGGAAGTGACCTCTGAGCTAAGTCTTAAAGGAAAGTTTTACTTTCCAAATAAGTATTTTAGAAACATGTTGACAAAGATAGGTAAATAGAATTTTTTCTATCCATGGTTTGGTCAAAACAGTTGCTTTTATATCACATAAATACAATATTAGGAAGATTGAGTAAAACTTTTATGAAACTGTTAGAACTGACAGGTATTTTGGCGTCATGTCTCTCTCTATAAGCTGTCAGAGTTTGCCTGAGCCCTTTTCTTAAAAGGTCCCCACCTCCCAGCCCCAGACACCCTTTGGTAGGCTTCTTGCCAGTGTCCTTGATTGATGGCAAGATCTCTCTCTTCCATTTTATTTCAACTATGCTGCATTTTTTTCCAGATAAATAATTACATATCTTCAAGGACTGGGTGTCTACATGTCAGTAGACTCATGGGTGTCTACTTGAGCATCTACAATACTCAAGTTCTTGTTTAAATGATTTTAGCATTTTTGATACAATGATTGTGTCTTTCTGATCTTTTACAATATTTTTTATTTGTTATCACTTTCTTACAGGCCTGGGAATGGAGAATATTGGTGGAATCTTTGTGGTTCTTATTTGTGGCTTAATCGTGGCCATTTTCATGGCTATGTTGGAGTTTTTATGGACTCTCAGACACTCAGAAACAACTGAGGTAAACTTTCAAAGGGGTATGATCCATAGTGTTGGCAGATGGGGTGAAGTTCATCGACTCATGCACATATAAAGTCATTTCTGATGCTTCCCACAGGAAGTGCAGCGAAGAGAATCCCAGTGCCCAGCGGAGGGGATTTGGATCAATGCTTCATTACTTAGTAATTATGCAGCTACAGAAGGGGCACTTAACATCTCCCGGCTTCAGTTTTCTTTGAAACAGCCCAGCCAATACGCATGTGAAAAAGCTTTTATGAACAACAAAGCCTTCTAGAACTATCATTTAAGATGTAGTTGAGAAAAATAGGTGAAAGTACCAGGTTACTACGGAGAAGGCAACCTCAGTCCTTCCATTTTGAGTATGTTTTTGCCTTGCAGGGAAAGATCCTTAGAGATATCCCAACTCATGTGAATCCAAGAATTGTATCTCCCTTCTCGGGGATTTTGAATAAGTTCAATTCCCCAGCTGTGGCTTAGAGACAGGGTTAATATAAACTTTACCCAGTTTCAACAGTTTGAGAAGAGGGAAGAAGACTTTATCCTGCTCTTCTTCCAACCCACCCCAGGGAAGATATATACATCCTTACATGTGAATTGCATTATTAGATTTTTTTTTTAAAGGTACATTAGCCTCTATCTCAGTCTCCCAACTCTGAATCTTCCTAAAACCTTTCCTAATTGGCACTGGGGAAATATCTCACAGCAGGACAAACAGCGCCCCTGGAAGTCTATGGAGTCTGGCCTCACATGGAGCCTTAACACAACACTGCCTGCCAGTCCTGGTCCTCTGTGCTCAGCCCCTTTGCTGTCTCCTTGTAGGACTTCCATGCTGTTGCCCACTCCTCAAGCTCCTCTGCTTCTGCATGCATAGAGCTTCATTTTACTTCCCATCTCCCAAGAAATCAGGAGTGGCCAGCCCTGAATTAAAAACCCCACTAGGCCGGGCGCGGTGGCTCAAGCCTGTAATCCCAGCACTTTGGGAGGCCGAGACGGGCGGATCACGAGGTCAGGAGATCGAGACCCTCCTGGCTAACAGGGTGAAACCCCGTCTCTACTAAAAATACAAAAAACTAGCCGGGCGAGGTGGCGGGCGCCTGTAGTCCCAGCTACTCGGGAGGCTGAGGCAGGAGAATGGCGGGAACCCGGGAGGCGGAGCTTGCAGTGAGCTGAGATTGCGCCACTGCACTCCAGCCTGGGCGACAGAGCGAGACTCCGCCTCAAAAAAAAAAAAAAAACACCCACTAAACATCTCCGCACAGCTCAGCCACCCTGCAGCTGCAGCAGATAGCTCAGTCCTTCTGCTGTCTCTTCCTTGATCCTGTCTTTCCTCAGCTGCTCCAAGATTATCCTTTCTCCCCCGTATTTTTTTTCTGCCTGCTCTTTCTCCAATCCACAATTATGAATGCGTCTGCCGTATTTCAAAATAATAGGAAGATTACTATTGCTTGCTCTATCCCTCTCCTCTTCCAAACCAAGGGGATCCAGCTGAGAGACTCTCAGTCTCTATCTCCTCACCCCCGATTTGGTCCAAAACCCAGGGCAGCCTGGCTTCTCCCTACCCCTGCACTGAAAGGCCAGTGCTTAAAGGTCTGACCCCTCCCAGTGGACCAAACCAAAGAGAATCTATGGGGCCTTATTGGACTTTGGTGTGTCCCTTGTTGATGGGGATACTTTTTTTCAGAATCCCTCTTCCCTTGCCTTGCATGGCACCCAGCTTCTTGGTTCCCCTCGTGTTGCTTTCTCCAGCTTTACTGGCTTTCTCCTTTTGCCCACCCCTTAAAAGGTGGTGGTCTTACTTATTCCCTAAGACCTAGTTTAAGTGTTCCCTTCCTCGTGAATCCTTCCTCATCTCTCCTGCTGTGTCTCAGCAATTGGTCATCCTCCTCCTTCTTGACACTGCTGTAACCTAGGCATGAACCACTTACATACCACGTTGCAATTATTTTGGTATCAGCCCCCAACTAGAGGTTAAGCTGCCTGCAGTAAACACTGTGTCTTTTATCCCTGTGCTTGACACACAGTAGACAGTCAATAAATCTACATTATTATATTATTGTCACATGTAATAGATTAGGCAGGTGGTACTATTTTTATTGTAGTTATTATTAGAAGCACAGAGAGGTTAAGTGACTTGTCAAGAGTCTCTGCTATTTGGTTAACAATTGTAGGGGTGTGATGGGGTCCTGTAATCCAAGGCGGGAAAACTAATGTAGGCCATATTCCATTAAGGGACATCACCTCTCTATAGCCGCTTCACATTTTGTTATTCTCCCCAAAGCTCACCCATGGTCTGGAAGTACATTGACAAACTCAACAAGTAGTTAAGAGCACTCCGAATAGCTAACTAAAATAAAGAGTCAATGCTGTGTTAGCGACTTGGTTATGGTAGAACAACTGTCCCATTTATAGAATTGGAAGAAAGAACATGAAAGAACTGAGGACTTCTGCTCCCATATGGTCTAGGAAAGTGTCCTTTCAACTCAGAGTAGAGCACTCAGCAGAGCACGTGCGGGCTTGGAGTTGATAGGTATTGGTCCAAATCCAGAGTCAGCTATTAGTCCATTTTTGGCAATATGCAAAACTTCTCTGAGCCTCCATTTCCACATTTGTGAAATGGATATAATAATAATAGTAATAGTAGTAATACAGGCCCATCAGCCGGGCACAGTGGCTCATGCCTGTAATCCCAGCACTTTGGGAGGCTGAGGCGGGTAAGTCATGAGGTCAGCAGTTCAAGACCAACATAGTGAAACCCAGTCTTTACTAAGAAATACAAAAATTAGCTGGGTGTGGTGGTGCATGCCTGTAATCCAAGCTACTGGAGAGTCTGAGGCAGAAGAATCACTTGAACCCAGGAGGCGGAGGTTGCGGTGAGCTGAGATCGCGCCACTGCACTCCAGCCTAGGCGACAGAGCAAGACTCTGTCTAAACAAACAAACAAACAAAAAATTACAGGCCCATCTGTATTCTCTTTTTTTTTTTTTTTTTTTTTGAGATAGAGTCTCACTGTTGCCCAGGCTGGAGTGGAGTGCAGTGGCAGTATCTCAGCTCACTGCAACCTCCGCCTCCCAGCTTTCTGTGATTTTCCTCACTCAGCCTCCCGAGTAGATGGGATTACAGGCACACACCACCACACCCAGCTAATTTTTGTGGTTTTAGTAGAGACAGGGTTTCACCGTGTTGGTCAGGCTGGTCTCGAACTCCTGACCTCAAGTGATCCACCTACCTCGGCCTTCCAAAGTGGTGGGATTACAGGTGTTAGCCACTGTGCCCAGCCCTCTCCTGTATTCTTCATCCACAGTTCTGAAACCTAAAAAGCTGGGAGAGTTCCAAGTTCCTTGTAAGTGTGATGCAAATGCACTCAGTGGTGACTTCGCTTGACTGATGTTTGTGGCCTTTATCACACTCACACGGTGTGAGTGTACATACATATTGCTACAGGAATATTAGTGGGTTTGCATTCAAGTCTGCCCCAGACCCACTGGGTGTGATACATACTATATACTGTTTGTGCATTGTATTACCCTCCTCTTGTTTTTGTTATCATGAGGATGCATCCATCTCCAGCTATAACCGGTTGGCTAAAAGAAACAGGAATCTTCAGCCTAAGGAACAGAATGTTCATAGAGACATGGTAGCCTTTTCAGATACTTGAGAAACTTACATGTGGTGGAGGAATTATTTATTTAGTAGGCTTCAAGGTCCAAATTTAGCTGAGATCAATGAATGAAAATTTCAGGGACAGAAATTGTTAGCTGGGTAAAAGGAAGCAGCATTTAATGGAAATGTGCAAAAAAAAAAAAAAAAAAGGAGA
Organism: Trachypithecus francoisi; assembly: GCF_009764315.1. NCBI lineage: Eukaryota > Metazoa > Chordata > Mammalia > Primates > Cercopithecidae > Trachypithecus > Trachypithecus francoisi. Next base: position 109,347,194 of record NW_022681473.1, read on the forward strand.
TCATTGGCTTTGAAGGTGTTCATCAAAGATTGGAGACCAGCTGGTGGGGCTCTTGAATATTATGGTATGGAGGGTGTTTGGACATTAAATGGGAGTTGAGTGAGGAGATGGACTGAAAGGCCTTTATTATCTTCATACCTAAGATGACACGATTCTGTGACCGCTGTCCCCCTTATCCCCCATCCCAGCGAACTAGCAGGGGGCCCGCGGTGTCTGGTTGAGAGGCTGGGCCCTGACCTCGCTCTCTCCTCCAGGTGTCCGTCTGCCAGGAGATGGTGACCGAGCTGCGCAGTATCATCCTGTGTCAGGACAGTATCCACCCCCGCCGGCGGCGCGCCGGAGTCCCGCCGCCCCGGCCCCCCATACCCGAGGAGCGCCGGCCCCGGGGCACGGCGACGCTCAGCAACGGGAAGCTGTGCGGGGCAGGGGAGCCCGACCAGCTGGCGCAGAGACTGGCGCAGGAGGCCGCTCTGGTGGCCCGCGGTTGCACGCACATCCGTGTCTGCCCCGAGTGCCGCCGCTTCCAGGGCCTGCGGGCACGGCCGTCGCCCGCCCGCAGCGAGGAGAGCCTGGAGTGGGAGAAGACCACCAATAGCAGCGAGCCCGAGTAGTCCCGGCGGCCACAGGACGCGCGGAGGCCGGGCGGGGCAGGAGGGGCGGGGCGGGCGCTGCTGTCAGCCGCGAGCCGGGACTTGTACAGCGTCGACACCTCTCCGGATTTCGGAGCCAGTCACTTTTCCAAAAGATCAAGGAGCCTGACGCCCCAGCCAGAGACCGCGCCTGGTCAGGCAGCGGGGTCCACCCGGAGACGTTGCACCCAAGTGGCAAAGGACGGCCCTCCCTCCTGGGCACAAAGACACATCTTCTCCCAGCGGGCCTTTCCCTCTCGCCAAAATAACAGCGTATAGGGTGGGGGGGTCCCTACCCAGACCAGTCCAATGAATTGGTGGAATCATCAGCTGAATTCCCCCTAGTCAGAGGCCAATGTACCCTCGGTCTAGTTCTTACGGAAAAAAAAAACAGGGAAGTTTTTCTTTTCTGGATTTGTATATTTTTGTTAATATTCTTTCCCCTTTCCTCCTCTCCTTTTCTTCTTTGTCATCTTCTCAGTTCTGTTAATTTGTTTTGTGTTTTTTGGAGGGGGAGGCTGGGTTAGGGAATGGAAGCCTAAATAATCCCCATTTCTTCTTCTTCCTGAATTTTTGGGATATTGCGTTACCAGTGCATCCGATTTCAGGTGCTTAACTCTCCTTTCTGTATGGTGATTGGGGGCCTGCAGGAGCACAAGAGAAGGGGTCTCGGGAAGAGTCAGATGGAGAGTCTCAAAAGCATTGAAGTAAAGTTTTAGATGCCAAAAAGCAATTAACTCATCGTATACTCAGACCTTGAAACGCCTGGGATGTCAAGGGTTAATCTGTCTTTTCTTTCCCTTTCTCTTTCTGACTTTCACTATTACTGTGTTTGATTTGATCTTTTTGTGAATGTAGTCTCTGAAGACACAGGGGAGGAGAACAGAATGCACAAAGTATCCTAGGACTTCGTTTAAGGAGCGGAAAGAGTAGATAGAATTTTCCCATACCATGGCCTTGGCTTCCCGTGGAACATGCTGTTCACAGAGGAGGAAGGGCTGGGCCACCCCGTTGGTATGGTGCATACTTTGTCAACTGCATCTCTTTTCAACCAAACTCAGTGGCTGCCTATGAAGCCAGAACCCCAAGACTATCATGGATTTGGGTAGTTTCTTGCTACTTAGATGTGAGACCTGGGTGCAAGTGTACGTGTGTGTATGTGTGCGCGCGTGTGCGTGTGTGTATTTATTCAATAGAAAGACCTTAAGTAATCAAGAATTTGCTAGGTTCCTGGGAGAGAGGTGGAGTCTCCTAGTCAATACACAGTCCTGGGAACCAGGAACTCCTGAGTCCTAACCTCAGCTTGAGCAGTAGCCCCCCACCTTGTATGACTTTAGGTAAAGCATTTAACTTCTGTTCCATCCACCAAATAGGAGTTACTGATGCTGTCCAGGTTACCAGGTGACTGCTAGTGACTGCTCTCCATGTGAGAAGTTTGCAGGGTCCAGAGCACACATGTGATGGGAGGGGGTGAGGCTTTCTGCAGCTGCTTGACCTTTGCTTGACTTCACCAATTAAGAGTTTCACGCAGAGAGTTCTCATTTGCTGATGAAAAACAAATTCTATGCAATTTCTGATTGTAAACTTAGCAAATTCAGAGAGAGAGAAACAAACAGCCACTACCACCACCTCCACCTCCACCACCGCTGCCACCACCTTGAATGGAATTGTCCTCACTTTTGTCGCTGTTGCAAATGTACTAAAATAAAGACATCTTTGGAAGATGACGAGCTTAATTCATGTTTTTGCCATTTGGGTTGGTTGGCATCCTCTTTATGCCAGGACAATTAGTTAGGGCTGCCGTCCTGGGGGCCAAATGGTACCCTGATTATTCCTGTGAGGGACACTCATTTTGTCCTCACCTGACCTCACTCATGAATTTGAATCCTTTATCTTTTTTCTCTTTAACCATCAAATGACAACAAGCTGTGCAAGACACCTGGGTCTTTTTTTAAACCTTGCCTTGATCCTCGTGGAGAAACATGGATTTGGTGGGAAGGGCACCCGAAGGCCGGCTGACAACAGACCCCAATGGTGCCACTGTGCTCCAACCTGCAGCCCCATCTCATGCTTCTGACAACGTGGTTCCTACTGTCAGATCACATTTGGGGCGGGAAGGGTGGTTTTTTAAAAAAACTCGTTTTTATGAGCAGGCTATCTTGATCAATAGCAAACCTTTTTTAATGGATTAGTGAAATAAATGTCCCTATGCATCATTTATAGTCTGTTTCTTTCTCCGTGTGGAATCAAGATAAGACTGCCAGGACTAGATGGTTTCTGTTAGCTGCTGAGACAAGGGCCGCACCTTGCTCGAGCTGGTGGGTGAATTTGCAACCAGCTAGTACTCTTCCTTGGTTTGTCTCCACTTTTTATCTGTTGGTTGTTGGCTTTCTTTTCCATTCTGTATTTTCTATCTGACTCTGTATACTGTATAAAGCAGTTTTTTCTTGTCTGTTTATCTTTCTTCAACTGGAATATTTACAATAAAACAGAAACAAACCCTGAAATGTTAGTGATGGATGAAAGCTGTTTGGGTTTAGAAAGTATGGTTTAGTGTGTCTTAATATCCAGGTACTAGACTTGAAAAGCAAATAAAATCATAAACTCACTCTGTGTCTTCCCCTCCACCTGCCCTCTCTCTCTCCCACTCTCCACCTCCCTCTCTACTCCCCCACCCGCTTTGGCTCTTTGTTCACATCCCAGAAAAGTCTAGGTGGCTTCTTTCAATTTTTAGTCCTAGGAGCCAGAGCCAATCCGCCCCCCATCCCCAAAAACGGATACATATGTTAATGAAGTTCAGGATTCCTAAGGTTTTGTCTTCCTAAATGCACTTTCACAGAATAGTCATCTATTGATACCTAGGGTAACTCTAGTCAGATATCACCCCAGATTCCACTGGGAGCTTGAAGATTACATCGATTAAAATATAATACTTTGCTTTATTTCTTTTAATTGCTTTGCAGGGCCCCAACCGTCACAAGATCTCTACCTCAGCAACCAGGTAGAGTGTAAGGTGAGCATGGAGAGGGCCGAAAATCTTTTGGCTTCCTCTAATCCACTGCTCATATGAGAATATTCTTCCTGGGAACATGCCAGCCAGCTCTCTTATTGGTTAGGTGAGACTGAAATATCATGATAACCAATCCACCTGGGGCCACTCTGTGAAAGTTTCTTAGTTTTGGATTCCAAGGAGTTTAGTTTTCTTTTGGAATCCAAGGGGGAACTTCCCCGTGGTGTAGGAGTCAAGTACACAAGGCCAGAAAAGGGCTGGGGCGTTTCAGAAACACCAGATTGGTGGTTTGAGAGAAGCTTGAGAGACCGTTTGTGGTCCTCCCACCAACGGGATGTTCACAGCAAGGTAAAACAGTCTGGAAATGATAAGGGAGATTTGAGTGCCTGACTAGTTGTCAGCTCTCTTGGGGTAATAACAAAGAGACCTGTTTGGAAAACTCAGAGAAGGAATCCTTTCATAAAGATTTTGCTTATAGCTAATGCTTCCTATGGGATCTTCTCAAAGAGAAATTAAAGCGCCATGAGTAATTCCTTTGCCTTTCGGGGAATGGTGACTTTCTCCCCACAGGCGACTCCCCACAGTGGCCAAACAGAGAGTGCCCTCAGGAACTGACAACCTGCCCATCCTAAGGTTTGCCTCAGAGGCTGGGGATGGTCTGCTCTCCTAAGGCTTTTCCCATAGGGGAAAAAGTTGTTACTGGATATGGCTTTCAAAGGAAAAAAAAAAATCCAAATTTTACAGCCTACATGGTCAACAAGCTTGTTGTAATTTGAGGGCAATCCAGCAAGAGAAATTCCACCACTACTGTTAGAACATTATCATTCAAGTTTTATGAATTTCATACTAATTTCCAAATCTGGAGAGTGAATGAAACAAATACGAATGTTAGCATTTGACAAACAGCAGAAGTAATGCTGAGATCAAGAAAGAAAGAAGTCTATGAAGGCAATGAAGTAAGAACTAAGCTCTCTACCAGAAGTGGCAGAAAATTGAGGCCCCAAGAAGGGTCATAAAAAAATTCAGCATATACTATATCTGTAGGTTAACTAAACATATGCATATAAATATTTCAGTCACCAGGATTTGCATGTCACAATGCATGTCAGTGCATTGTGACTGATGGGTGTAGCAACTGAGGGCTTGATCCTATTTACAAGTTAGACTAGACACAGATGGTGGATTACAAATCCCTGTATCATCTGTATTTAGGGCAAAAGATCCTCCTGTAGAAAATTAGCTAAAGATCCTGCCCACTCTTCAGTATTCCTTGTCCCAATCAAATGTTGTTTCTTGGTTGTCAGAGAACAATGGCACTTTTCCGTAGATTGGTAAGTGACCTGGAGAGGGTATATACCTAGCACCCCACACCACATTAGATTTTGCCAGAAACAAGACATAGAAGCAGTGATCTACACTCTGCTTGAAGGACAAAACTAACCTTACCTGTAAGAAACGGAAAAAATATCACACAAAATATAACAATAAAAGTGCTAGAGTGTGTGGTTTGGAATACTAACCACGTAGAAATTCAGAGCAGCTCAAGATTCTAAGTAGTTGAAAAAGCAAAGGAAGGTTGGGTGGAGGAAGCAGGACTGTTTGCGTGTTTGGGTTGTTAATTAAATTTTTTTTTTTTATGTCTGGGAAATAAGATCTTGCTCATTGCCCTTGGAGTGAAATATGGTTCATTCATGTTGATGAATTCAGCACCACTCTGATAAAAGATAGTTTGTTATAGCTGTTGTTTTGTTTTTACCCACAGCATCCCTTTTTGAGGAATTCTGGCTTTTAAACGATGCTTCTTCCTGTTTGCTGCCAACACTAGAGATTCTCACCACTGTCTCATCCCTTCGTTTCTTTAAGTTGTATTAGTGGAATTAGCTGCAGATACAAGCAGCCTAGCCCTACAGAATACAGAAAGGCTAACTGAAACAAGCAATGAAACTGTCTGAAGTGGATTGGGAGCTCTTTTTAGAAAAAAAGATCAAAGATTTTTAAAATTGGAGGAAAGCAGTAAGAAAACAGGACCGAAGGTGTGAAGCCAGTGTAAAAATTAATACAGAACCAAACGTCCAAATTTCTGCTGTACAGGAACATTTAGAACTGTCTTCCTTTTCAGTCCATTTAACCATCCTGTTAGTCACAGCACAAGGAGTCTACCTGGAAAGGTATTCTCCTTGGATTGTTCTGATTAGCTCCTTAGTAGCTTTTCCATTAAAAATAATAAAATGTAACTTCCATTTCCATCATCTGTAATCCTATAGCACCGAGTGGGCTACAGAAGCATTTTAAATCACTAAGATTGTTCAAATGTGAAGGTCAACGGAGAGAAGTCCCAAACAGGTGGACAGCACAGGCTGTCATTACCAGGAGACGGTGTGCCCTCAAGCTCAGGTGGTGACAGAACTTTAAAACCCTCTTACAGAGGATCAGATGAGAAATAGTTCAGTATAGAGAGACTTGAAGTTATTTTTATTTGCTGATTTTTCCCTTATATAAATTAAACTGGTGTGTATGTGTAGTAATTTAGCACAAACCTACAGGTTCCTGCCAGAGTGTGTGTGTGTGGTGTGTGTGTGGTGTATGGGTATGTATATGGGATGTGAGTGTGTGATGTGTGTGCATGAGTATGTAGCAGTTTAGCATAGACCTACAGGTTCCTGCCACTGTATATGTGCGACATGTATATGAGTGTGGGGTAGCATATGTGTGTGTGTGGTGTGTGGATGTGTATATGTGTGTGTGACATGTGAATGTGTCGTGTGCAAGTGTATGTATGAGTGTCAGGGTGTGTGTGGTGTGAGTGTGGTGTAGGGTGTGTGGGGGGTATGTGGGTGTATATATGTGTGTGTGTCCTGTCTGACGGTGTGGGATGTGTAACAGTTTAGAGTAGACCAACAGGTTCCTGTCACTATAGGTGTGCGTGTGGGGTCGAGGTGTGGGGTGTGGGTATGTATATGTGTGTGAGTGTGGTGTGGTGTGTGTAGAAGTTTAGCACAGACCTACAGCTTCCTTTCAGTGTGTGAGTGTAGGGTGTGTGTGTGTGTGTGTATGTGTGTGTGATGTATGTGTGTAGCAGCTTAGCAGAGACATAAAGGTTCCTGTCTGTGGGTGTAGTGTGTGCGCACCAAGTGGGTGCGTATATGTGTAAGTGTGTAATGTGTGTGTGACAGAGTGTGTGGTGTGTGTGTGTAGCAGTTTAGCACAGACTTTCCGGCTCCCATCAGTGTGTGTTGTGTGTGTGTAGCAGGTTCCTGTCCATGCCCCTAATGTTCCTTTCAAAAGACAGAAGACTTTTCCCATTATTGCTTCAGCCTTTCTCCGTGCTTCTAGGTAACACTGCTGGCTTTAGTCTTCTGGCTTTGGAGGCTTAGTTCTCACTGAATGGTCTTTGATGTAATTTATTTCTAAGCTGAACGCATACGGAGATGCATGAGGTAAAAGGTGTTTTTCCCCATTCCCAGATGAGTGATAAGATGCCTGAGCTGACTTCTTAAAACTTATTCCCACTCTACCTCCATCAGCTGCAGAAGAAACTTCCTCTAGCATTAGTGACTAGAAAAAAGTGTCGTGCCGCTAGTGTGATAGAACACAGCCAGAAAGAACCAGAGCAGTACAGGCCGGCTTTCATTTACACTCCATTCTTATCAATAACCTCATCATTTTAAGCAGAAAATCATTTTCAAAAAGCTCAGACAATGAAATTGTTCAAATTTGAGTGGTTGAATTGGCCAATAAAGTACAGAATTCAGAAACATTCTTACTCAGGTAGCCCATCTCTTGTTTTGAATAAAACAGCACATTTGCTAAAGCTATCATTATTTTCAGAGGATTCAAAGATCTCCCCGATTGGGCCCCTGCTGATCTTTCAACCTTCTCCTGACACTTCTTACCTCCCTTCCACCCCACACAGCAGTCAAACTGTATCCCCCACTGCCCCATATTGACCCTCCACGTCCCATGTGCTGGGCCTTTGCTCTGGAAGTTGCCAGCTCCTGGAATGCCCTTCCCATTCATCTCTACACTGCCAAAGCCTACCCACATTTCAGATCTAGCTTAAATACCGCCTCCCTTTTGAAGTCTTCATTGATACCCATCACCAAGGGAGTAAACAGCAACCTCTCCCTCTCCTGAACATTCTCAACCCTTTTTTTTTTAACGACCCTTATCACCTGCTACGTTAAATTATATGTGACACATATGCTGGCCCCCTTACTCCCACCTACCAGAGTGAGGTCTTTAAAGTATAGAGAAAATCCTTTTTCCATCTTTTATCTTTCACAGTGCATAGGATTCCTGGCACATATTTGGTTTCCATGAATGAATGCATGAATGAATGAGGCAAATTCAACTGAGAGCAAATGCACATAAAAATGCAGCAGGTGTGAAACTGAGTGGCAGGGATATGCTAATACACCTTTGATTTAAAGCAACCATGCGAAGAACTACTTAATAATTTATACCAGACAAAAATATGACTTCATTTACTTTACTGGGCATGAACCTAGTGGGGAGAGAGTTGATAATATGTGTAGAGTGGTTCAGAGTTGGTTCCAAACAGTAGGTATGAGGGAATGTTTTCTTCCCACTGCCTGCATGCCTTCTATACAGGTTAGAAGAATTCAGTCTTCCAACTCCCAAGCCAGCTTTGAAAAAATCAATCAGCCTTCTCCCTTCTCTCTTCATTATCCTCAAAAAGTGATCTGTGCTCCAAAATAAAATTACCAAAACTTGGTTACTGGGCTATCCATTTTCCTGTAAGTCCAGCAAGGTGGTGCTTGCTCAGAACAGATGCAGTCTTCTTGACCAAAATCATCAAAATCAATCTATGTTTCCTCCTCAGTTGCCAGGAAAACAGACACATTTCCCCTTGGTGGTTTGCTTTTAAAATGTGAAACATCATCATGGTTTGAAGGGCAACAAATTATAGCTCTGGCATTTAGAGTGATTACCATATTGGGAAGTCTGGCCAGTTTTGACGAGTTTAGAAAAATGCTGCAATTTTTCTAAGTGTTAGTGTTTGGCTTGAAAAACAACAACAACAACAAAAAAGGAGAGACACCAAGGGAAGGAACCAGCATTTCTCCAGGATCTCAAAAACATGTATTTATTTAATCCTTGTGATAGCCCCATGAATTAAACGTTATTTTCAGGAGAGAAAATGAAGATTTCTGGAAGTGAAATGACATTGCCCAGAGTGCCACAGTTAGTGAAAAAGCTTCAAGATGAAGGGCAAAGATGAGAGCCCCGTTCTCTGTTTCCATTTTCAGGGTATCTTTTATTGCATCACATCGCCTGATCCCAGAAGGGAGAAAACCCAGGCAAGGTTCCAAATATGCTTGATTTTTTGAGAGCTAGGACTCCTGCTTTTTGTTGTTGAAGCAGACAAATCACTTTGATTCTGTAACGCTGTTCACCCCTAATCTTTTGCATTAGTTTTTGAAACAACCTGCTTCTGTAAGTGCTCAGAAATCATCAGTGATGCTAAATATACGACTTAAGAGATGGCATTTGGCTGGTCGCAGTGGCTCACCTGTAATCCCAAACTTTGGGAGGCCAAGGCGGGCAGATTGCTTGAGTCCAGGAGTTCAAGACCAGCCTGGACAACATGGCGAAACCCTGTCTCTACAAAAAAAAATACAAAAATACAAAAATTAGTCAGGCCTGGTGGTGTGAACCTGTAGTCCCAGCTACTTGGGGGGCTATGGTGGGAGGATCGCTTGAACCCAGGAGGCAGAGGTTGCAATGAGCCAAGATCATGTCACTGCACTCCAGCCTGGGTGACAGAGTAAGACCTTCTTTCCAAAAAACAAACAAAAATAACAGACTTTTACTAAAAGAACAGTTTTTACTAGGTTCTCTGACAATGTTTCTTCTTCTTATTAATAGCAATGAGGGTTTATGGTTTTAGTATAGCACACACCAACTAGCCAGGAAGCCAGGACAGTCATTCAGTTGACATAAGCTACCAGCTGCTCTGGTTTTTCTTCCAGAGAAAGAAAGCAATGTTCAGTGAGCAGACATAAAAATCTAGTTGAGGAAAATTGTACATAGGCCCTTAGAGGTCTAGATTACCCAGATTGGTAAACCAGAAGGACCCTCCCACAGTCAGTGCACCAATTTAGTTTATTTCCCTACCATTAGGACCATACCCAAGCCATCAGGACTACAAAGGTAATCTATCAATTGAAATCCATAAAACTTTATTAAATGCTACATTTGAATTGGTGGGGAAGGAGAGAGCTTTGTGGGTACGGCTGAGAGCTATGAAGATGGATGAAGCCATGTGGAAAAGGTGATAGACTTTTTCTTCTCTGTAGCCCTTAAAACTAATGGTGCGTATTGCTGAGATAGAGAATAACGATCAGTGAAAGAAAAAACCTTTAAACAAAGTTAACAAGCTCCTTATCACTGTAAGATGTGAGTTAATGTTCTCAGAGATAGCTTAACACATTAACAATATCAGAGATTATTTTATTTTGTGAGCGGTCAGACTAGGTGACCTGTTATTATGATGATCATATAAGAGTAGTATAATAACAATAATAGCTGCTATATTTTATCAAGTATTTAATAATTTCCAGATGAGGTACTCTGTTTTATCTATATATTATTTTAATATTCATAGCAGGTAGATAGTATTTTCCTTATGTTACAGAAAAGAAGAATATGTCACTTGGTCAGCATCAATGTTGAAGTCAGTGGTGGAATTAGGATTTGAACACAGCTGCCTGGCTCAAAAGTCTCTTTTTCAGTAAAAGTCTTTTCCAACCTACCCTTGACATCTTATGATTATCAGGCCATGGGGCCTGCCTTCAGACTACCATTTAAAACAGGAGACAAAAATACCAATATGTGCCATGTAAGAGAGGAGACAAACTATAGTGCAAGGGGGAAATAATATGTAAAATGAAAACATTGTCTCATTGAAGAGACTGGAAACACAGAAAACCATAGAAGAGATTTCTTTAATAATGAAAGATATGACTACAAGAGGCGTAACAACAAATTAATCAACTAACAAACTTGATATTCAACAAGTATTTATTATATAGTCCAAAAAATGTTCCTTCCACACCTACTATGTCCACATTTCTGTCCTAGGCACTGAAGGATACAGAAAGCAAGGCCCAATGGAAGGAAGTCACTTTCTGGATGACTCATTTGGCCCTGAATCTTAATTTGCTTTTTTGACATTTTTGTTATATATTGTATTGGTACTCAATGTATACTTTGAGGTTTTTTTTCCACTAAATAAAGTAATACTCATACATTACAGAAAATTTAGAAAATCCAAAAAGTAGAAGAAATAAACAGAATACCCCAAATGCATTACCTAAAAATACTATTGACATTTTTTCTTCTAGTCATTTTTTTTTTTCTTTTTTTTGAGATGGAGTCTCCCTCTGTTGCCCAGACTGGAGTGTAGCGGCGCGATCTCGGCTCACTGCAAGCTCCGCCTCCCGAGTTCACGCCATTCTCCTGCCTCAGCCTCCCGGGTAGCTGGGACTACAGGCGCCCACCACCACACCGTGCTAATTTTTTGTATTTTTAGTAGAGATGGGGTTTCACCGTGTTAGCCAGGATGGTCTCGATCTCCTGACCTCGTGATCCGCCTGCCTCAGCCTCCCAAAGTGCTGGGATTACAGGCGTGAGCCACTGCGCCAGCTCTTCTAGTCATTTTTATGTGTTTTTGAGTCATTGTGTTCTTACTGCAGGCTACTGCATTATTATCTTTCCATGTACGTCAAGCTTATCCAACAAGATTGTGCGCTACTGGAGGCAGAAATTAGGGAGCACACTTCTCTGGAGCCCCTGGAGCACAGAGACACAAACTTTGCACAATGCTCTCAGTACAGCAGGTGCTGGAATAATGAATGGATTGATCACTCATTCATCTATCAATTAATAAATGAGTGAACACAAAAAATATAAAAACAAATTTCTTGCCCTTGAAGCATTTACAATCTGTTTTGAAAGTCAAGTCTATTTGTGCAGCCTTCTAACCCGAGACAATGTGTGATTAAATGCTGAATAGTAGTTGTGAGATACTCTTTAGAAAGAAGTGGTATGTGGTGAGGAAAGATGCCCTGGGACAAGCCCAAAGAATCTGAGATTTTTTTTTTTTTAACTCTCCAATAAGCCCCCAACAGAAATGGGTTAGTCGATCTCAAACCAGGTCCCATTCTTCTACCCGGTGCCAGGCAGTCTCCCCATTGACTGTCTCAGAGGACCCACTGTATTCTACACAGGCAAAAGAAACCAGAGCTCCTCTCTCTTCACAAGGGGAATTACCCAGCTAGGGTTTCCTCCCAGCTCTGGGACAAGGAGGGAATTCTAGGCTACATAGCCATGCTGTGGATATCTTTCTCCAGTGGGTAAACTTACTAGAAAAGGGTTTTAAAACTTTTTATAGTTCTGTCTGTCTTTTAAGTTTAAGTCTGCTCAGGTGGAAGTGCTGAAACAGTACTCTCTACTGCCTAGTTATCTGATAATTGTGGTCTCAGGGCCCCTATTACACAACTTGTGTTGAAGCGTATTGGAGCTGGGTAACTTGCCTTGACTCTGCTGGGCAGCAAGAGAACAACACACTAGGGACCTGGGGGCTTCTCAGATGGCCTGTATTCAATTAATAGTGCACAGCTAATCAATAGGGGCATAGCAATCAGGTGGATGTAAGCAGGGATGGAGTTGAGGGATTTTTCAAGTAATCCTATTGGAGAATACCCTGAGCATAAAGAAGTGTATAGTATCAAGCTGCATTTGGCACGCTCCTGCTAAGGCAGTGGCAGTCTGTCTGACAGGATGTCCACTCCTTTAACAGCTCTTTTAATTCCAAATGAAATGAAAATTCCCTTCTTAGTAATCATTAAGGCTCCAATTTTATTTCCTATTATCAAACCATGAAGTTGGCCAAAACATTTAAATTAAGCAAAATGAAGAGATTTATGAGCAAATTGGACACTAGGTGAAAATTCAAGCCTGATCGCTAAAGATTAAGAAAGACAAAATAACCACATTATTGGGGGAAAAAAGCAAATCTCAGAGTAAACAGGAAGAAATGTTCTTTCTTATTTTCCCCAAAGAACCAGCTCTTTCAAATTGAGTTTTTAGATGATAATTTCATGCTTGGTAATACCCACATGATTTGAGAAATGTTGGAATAAGACTTAAATGGTATTTTAGTCTCTATGTAGAACTAGAGAAGTATGTCAGATTGATAGCCCTCAGCAGCTGACAGCCTCCTATGGAGAAAGAACACTATGCTGAGAACAGCATGAATTATTTCAGATCCTTCTTGCCCTAAAGACAGAACCCTGCTAGGTGGCCAGTGTGCGGGTCAGAGATTAAACTTGTTTGATCTTCATTTCCTCCATTGAGACTACCATGCCGGAAGGAAGGATGTTTCCAGCTAGCTGAGTGTCCACGGGTAAGGGACATGGCTGAGACCCCATTCAAATTCCTTATCAGAGGCTGCCTTCTTCCAGGAAAAGAATGCTGTTGCAGGGGCAAATTTGAGATGGTAACTGAGAGATGAAAAGTTCCACAGTCAGCCATGCAAGCCAGCAGCTATTGGAGGCATTTTAATTTAAGACCAAAGCATGTCAAGGAGATCCATAATACCATCTATAGGTCCTAAGTCTCTTTCAGTTGTGAGGAGAGACAGTTGCCTTAAGGGCAGGTGAGGACATCAATTGTCCCTGGGGACTCTCAGTGAAAAATCTATTCACTTTGAATTGAATACCATAGCTTGCCCTGAGGTGGATGTAAAGGTATGCACTGGAGGTTAGTTTTAATTACTGCAAGATTCTGCTGTTCTCAAATACAGCATTCCCCCATACACCTGCTGTGGTACCTGAAATTGCCATCAATAGAGTGATTTCTTTGTGTTAAGGAGGCATAATACTGAGTTCATCATTATAAGTCAGTCGTAGGCTGAGCGCGGTGGCTCACACCTGTAATCCCAGCAGTTTGGGAGGCTGAGGCCAGCAGATCACCTGAGGTCGGAGTTCGAGACTAGCCTGACCAACATGGAGAAACCCCATCTCTACTAAAAAAAATACAAAGTTAGCTAGGCGTGGTGGCACATGCCTGTAATCCCAGCTACTCAGGAGGCTGAGGCAGAAGAATCACTTGAACCCGGGAGGCGGAGGTTGTGGTGAGCCGAGATCCCACCATTGCACTCCAGCCTGGGCAACAAGAGTGAAACTCTGTCTCAAAAAAAAAAAAAAAAAAAAAAAAGTCAGTTGCTACCCAAGAGCAGAGGTCAGGAATGCGACAAGGGAGAGGTCAACTCCTGGAGGGTCACACAAGGCCTGGGGCAAGGAGACCCATACCAAGGATCCTGGGGTCTGGGAGTGTGGAGGCACCAGCTACTGTGGAAACCTGGTCCCAAGACATAGGGGTGAGACAGGGGGGCAGAGAAGCAAACAAATATTTCTTTCATGTCTATTGTGTTCCAGGCATAAACTAGCCACTTTTATACAAGTTATCATATTTAATCATCAAGATTAACTCTCTAAGGTAATCTTGTTACCCTCATTTTAGAGCTGAAGAATTGGAGTCTCAGGGAGTGTAAGTACTTTGTCCAAATTCACAAACTTCTCCCAGCATGGATCTGAGCTCAAGTTTGCCAGAATTCAAAGATCCTGGTCTTTCTGGGACAATATGCTGGCTCCCTGGAAATGAAAGAATAAGAAGCTCATTTCACAGCTGAGTCAGCCAAGATTCACCTTGCCATAGGGGCCTCTGTGGGAGATTCTAAGAACCCCCACAGTCTCACTTAATAAAATCTGCCAAGATTGCAATGGAGGTGGACTCTCTACATGAGAATGGGAGTCTGGATATGATAACCAGATTTCAGTCCCCTCAAGACTCATCTTCCCCTTGGAGTCTTGTCACAAATCACTGTTGCCATCTTTGTTTAGGGTGCCACTTTTGCTCTTGCACAAATGAAACTCAAACTGACTTAAAATTTTTCCTTAATTCCCTATAGCACAGCTGCAACAAAGCTGAAATGGTAAAGTAAGGCTAAACAAAAAGGCCCAGAGATAACAAAGGAAAATAAACACAGATTAAAAGGTAGCTAATTAATTGAGCTTAAGAGTTGTGACTGCTCTCCAAGGCATGGTCCATCCTCAGAGGGCCCCTGCACAGGCTCCTGCCTGCCTAGCTTCTAGCCTGCCTCTGTGGCAGAGACCAAAGTCCCCATCCCATCCCACCCCAAGCAACTTGGAACATCTTAAAGCATGTTTGTGTTCCTGCAAGTTCAGGCCATTGTCTAAAGCCAACCCTCAAATTTCTAAGCAAATGCTTTCCCCATGCAAACAAGCACCAATCTGGAATTATTTATTTTGGAGTAGCACCAAATTCATAACTCAACACAAATAGGAAAAGGTTATGCAGCATAGGAAAAGAGGAAGAACTTTTTATGACTTGTCAAAATATGAATACCAGCAACTCACTTTTATTTTATTTTAAAAATTTATTTTAGAGACAGTGTCTCTGTCACCTAGGCTGGAGTGTAGTGGTACCATCATAGCTCACAGTAGCTTTGATCTCCTGGACTCAAGTCATTCTCCCACCTCAGTCTCCCAAAGCGCTAGGATTACAGGCATGAACCACCATGCCTGGCCTCATTTTTATTTTAAATATAAGTGCTCATTTGCTGGATATGGTGATGTGCCTCTGTAGTCCTAGCTACTCGGGAGGCTAAAGCAGGAGGATTGCTTAAGCCCAAGAATTTGAGGCTACAGTGAGCTATAATTGCACCACTGCACTCCAGCCTGGGTGACAGAGTGAGACCCTGTTTCAAAAAAACAAGCAAACAAAAAGTGCTCAAAGCACTGTGGGTAATTGATTTCTTTTATCATAGTCATTGGGACCTAATTGAATAAATTCTTCTCGTGAACTATCCACTTTCTTTAGAACAAGGCTATATTCTCACAAAGCTACCAAGTCAGCTTTTGTCCAGAACTTGAAGACTTTCAAAACAACAATGAAATAATACGTCACATCCATCAGGTAAGCAAAATAAATAAACAAAAATCTGATAGTACCAAAGCTGGTAAGGAGGTGGGATATAGGAAACTTTCATGTATCTGTCTCTGGTAGATGGTAAACTGGAGAACAATTTGGTAATATCTAGTAAAGGTAAAGTGAGGAACATTCTATGAACCATCAATTCCATATCTTGGAATATACTCTAGAAAAATTCTCACAAATGTTCACAAGTAGACGCTGACAAAAAACATTCACTGCAATAGTTGGTAACAGCAAAACAGATGCAACCAAAACACCTAGAAGCAATTTAAAAAGTATACCAATGAAAAGACAGATTTTGAAAACTATGACTTAATCAATACAATGCAGCAATTCACAGTAGTAAAAGTGAATGGACCAGCTCTACATATTTCCATATGGATAAGTCTTTACCATACAAGATTGAGTGAAATCTCCTGTAGCTCAGGTGAACTAAGCTGTCACTCAAGTTCAGTCATTGCCCAGGAAAAACACTTTCTCAACCGTCCTTTCAAAGCAATGTTTTTAATCATATGGACATGGCCTCAGGTATTTTAGGAGGCTGAACTATTGATTTTATGCCAGCAAAGAAACTTTTCCTAAACGGTCTCATGATTTAGGTGCACCTGTAGTATGTGGAGGGAGCCATTTGTACTATCAACGATGGACTACAACAGGTACGAGCAGAAAAACAACCCCAAAAGTATCTGCCTATCACAAGTGTATAAAAGGAGCAGTAACCCAGAAAGGAATGCAGATAAGTAGTTTTTAATCAGAATGTGTTAGTCAAAGGAAATCTGGAAGAGAGTCTTCAAGAACTCAGATTGCACTGTTGCTACCAACACAGTAGCAAAGGCTTGAGAAGTGTTTGTGTTTTTCTTTACTAGAGTATTAAATATAATCAAAGGATCAATAATCTGAGTTTCTACCCAAATGATTTGTAGTCCTATGTGGTATTTGGAAGAAAGTCATCCAAAATAGAAAGTGCTTACAAGAAATCAGGGGGAAAAATCTTCCCAATTAAAGCGTGGATGTATACAGGTGGCATGGCACAATGGAAAGTCAGAACTGAGTCAATTCTGCCTCTACCATGTATGAGTTGGTGGTGTTTGGGGCAATTCATTTAATGGTTCTCGTCCCCAATTAAAAAATAAAATAAAATAGAACTTCTTACAGCTTTGCTGGGAGGCTTACAGAGGTAATACATGTAAAGAACATATGTACAGGGCTTGGTAAATAAGAAGGGTCCAAGAAATGGTAGAGATGATGATGAGGAGGACCAAGAGAAGAAGAAGAGGAAGAGGAGGAGGGGGAGGAGGAGAAGAAGGAGCCCTTTTCTTTTCTTTTTTTGAGACAGAGTTTTGCTCTTGTTGCCCAGACTGGAGTGCAATGGTGCGATCTTGGCTCACTGCAGCCTCTACATCCTAGATTCAGGCAATTCTTCTGCCTCAGCCTCCCAAGTAGCTGGGATTACAGGCACCTGCCACCACATCTGGCTAATTTTTTTGTGTTTTCGGTAGAGATGGGGTTTCACCACGTTGGCAAGGCTGATCTTGAATTCCTGATCTCAGGTGATCCGCTTGCCTCAGCCTCCCAAAATGCTGGGATTATAGGAGTGAGCCGCCACGCCCGGCCAGAAGAGCCCTTTTCGAGGCTACTATCAGCTACAGCCTCCTTCAAATATGTATGGTGCTGATAGGAAAGGAACAAAAAACTATGCAAATGGATCAAAAGTCTATAAAGCAAGTAGTGGCAAAATGTAGTTTCTTGCACTTAGATGATAACTAGTCACTCTATTTTACTATTGTAATTTTTCTGGCGTTGATTTACTTTGTTATTTGCACAATATTGATCAGCAGAGAGCTGACTCTATGGACTACATTATACTGGACCCCTGCAGAATTATTCTTATGGAAGGGCCCTTTGGTAAGATGTTATTAGCTGAGATGGAGCCCAGTGAAACTCATTAGCACCATTGTAAAGACAGTTTTTGACAATGAGGTTCAGTGCATTGAATCTCACACGGTCCATTCCCAAGTCTCTGGGGAAAATGCCTGTCTGATCTTAGAGCCACAGATAGCTAGAAATATCTTGAGAAATTAGTTTGATCCTATAGCTACTGGGGACTGACAAGGTTCTTTTCCTGTTTTGAATCAATATCTGGAGAGCTAAATTTGAGATCTATTGGTTAAATGCGTTACGTCATCACTGTGTGCACTTTTAACCCTGCTCTGGAGTTCTCTTTGTTCCTGTCCTTGTTTTTCTTCTCCTTTCACCCTACTTTTAGCTAAAAAGCACACAAATATATAGATACACAGATACATATACCTACACTACAACATAGTGCTCCAGACTAATCTATAAAAGAAATTATGCAAAATATTGTCACTCTGGGTGGTCTGAGAATAGATTAATACAGTGCAGACTAGTCAAAAGTTTTGTTTTTCCCATAACACCTTCATATACACGTTTAAATGCAGCTCTTAAAAAGGCAGTTAAGTTGTTAACTCTCATCTAGATCCTAAAGAAGTGTTTTTCCCAATACGTCATTTCTAATATACTGTTTTGCACCTCAGGAATTGAGGTGTTAAAGTGCTGCTTGAGACATGCTGGGAAAACTCCAGAAAATGACTTGCAAAAATAAAAACAGTTCAAGAAAGCAATTTTATGTTCCATTTTCCTGGTGGGATACCATCTGGGATGGGGCAGCACTACTTATATGTAAGCAAAAATCTACGCTGTATGCTGAAAGAAAGACAAAAGCAACTCCAATGCGAGACACTAAGCAGGAGCACTCAGGAGATTATTTTCCGGGGCTGAGAGTCGAGGCCTTGCACTTTTTCAGTCGTCGTCATCTTTATGCATGAAGGACCATCATAACACTTTTTGCTTTCCTCTTGCTCTCTGGCATGTCTGCTTTTATTTTTAAAATTATAGATATTAAGCCTCGCCATGGGTTCAAGGGTACAACTTAGCTCACTCAAATTATGTCCCCTGTCCCTGACTAAGAGGAGTGCACAGAATTCAGCATTATAACCCAGAGTGAGGTGAGGGGGCCTCAGCTCTGAACCACGTGCGCTTCCCTCTTTTAGGAAAGGCACATTGACACTCCCCCCACTGACCCCCCCCACCCCAGTAGGGAGTGTTTTGCTTCATAACTCTTGGTAATTCTGTCAGTTTGTTTTTTGCAATTGTTTCTGGGCCAAATCCCGGTGAGGTGCTATGAAGATGGATGTGACTTCATGAGGAAAGAATCTGAATTTTTAGCCTAAAAGAAAGGTGAGGTAAGGTCCCTTCTTTCGTGCTTTCATTTTCCTCCAAATGCTGAATTGACTTTTTTTTCCAGTTGCATAATTAATGAAGAAGAAGGGAGGGCAGAGTCTTGTGAAGAAGTCTGGAGAGACATTTCTCAGGAGCTTGTAGGATTAGGATTAACTGCCATAAAACAGGACACAGAAGCCCCCATTCTTTCCTGAAAAAGATAGAACATGTGGCTTGTGCCTTATTCCCTTCAGGACACATCATTCCAATGAGAGCCAGATACAGCCTAGTGGTTAACACGTTGCCTCTGGACTCAGGCTTCTGGATTCAAACCCCAACTCTACCATTTTATAACGTGTGCTTTCAACAAATTGAAGCACTTTAACTTCAGTAAGCCTAATTTTTTCAACTATAAAATGGGAATGATAATATGAGTATTTATTTCATAAGGTGGTTAAAAGGAAGTGTATTTTTAGAGCTAGGGTCCTACTCTGTCTCCTAGGCTGGAGGGCAGTGGCACAAATAGAGCTCACCGCAGCTTTGAATTCCTGGGCTCAAGGAATCCTCCCACCTCAGCTTCCCTCCCAGGTAGCTGGGATTACAGGCACGCACCACCATGCCTTGCTAATTATTTTTATTTTTGTAAATATGGAGCCTTGCTAAGTTGCCCAGGCTGGTCTTGCACTCCTGGCCTCAAGAAATCCTCCCACCTTGGTCTCCCAAAGTGACATGAGCCATTGCACCCAGTCTTTATAAGGATTAAGTAACATAATCTCTATAACACATTTAGGGTAGTACCCATGCATATGCATATTAGGCACCAAAAGATGTTAGCCATCATTATTTATAGGGTCACAATCACTTTAAATATGGTTGATCCACAAATTTTTCATTTTTATTTAAAAAACCCTTTTATTGAAAAAGTATTCTTCATGCTCCCGCAAAATAGGGTCATTGTTATACATTTAGTATAAAGTGATTAAAAATTAGTATTTTTAAAATTATAGGTAGTGATCCATATTTTTTAAAGTAGCACCTATGTATTTGAGAACTGTTGTTTATTCAGGGTTTGGTGCACAGGGGGATTTGCAGACCCCTTGCGAAGAACTCTCCAGGACCCTCTAAACCTGAGTCCACATCTAGAGAAATCTTGCCTCCCTGCAATCCCGTGTCTGGTAGGGCAGCAATCAGTGACATGGTAACAGGTATCCACGACAAAGGGCTCCCAGGTCAAATATGCTGCACAAAATATACTTAAGCCATTATTTTCTTTTGCAGAACTTTGTGGAGCATTTATAATGCAAATGTGTACAGTGACTCTTTAAGAGGGTGATATGGGATGGTGCTTTTCACAGACAATTTTGACAAGAGCTGTGGTATGTGTGCATACATGTGCATGTTTGTGTTGGTAAATCACCTGTAGCAACTTGGGAACATGAAGGCTTGAACATGCACCTTTCTTGGACCTCCCCTTCCTGCATGTCAGTAGCTTGTAAAGCTTCTCTTTTGCTTTAGTACTACTGTTTACCGGCACTGCTGTTGGCCTCCATGTTACCCATTCCAGGTACTGCAGAGCTGCCCCTCTTCTTAGGATACTATGATCCTTTGAATGAGCTCTGCAAAGTATTGCTTCACTCTCTGATATTACAAGCTCTTCTGTGAAGACAGTTGGAGAAAA
This sequence comes from Trachypithecus francoisi, assembly GCF_009764315.1. NCBI lineage: Eukaryota > Metazoa > Chordata > Mammalia > Primates > Cercopithecidae > Trachypithecus > Trachypithecus francoisi. Next base: position 109,367,793 of record NW_022681473.1, read on the forward strand.
TTCCCAAGGTATGGCCTAGAGGGGTTTGAGCCTGTCCCCGCCCAAATCTCATCTTGAGTTGTAATTCCCGTAATCCCCATGTGTCGTGAGAGGGATCTGTTGGAAGGTAATTGAATCATGGGGACGGTTACCCCCATGTTGCCATTCTTATGATAGTGAGTGAGTTCTCACAAGATCTGATGGTTTTATAAGGTGCTTTTCCCCTTTTGCTTGGCACTTCTCCTTCCTGCCATCACGTGAGGAAGGACATGTTTGCTTCCCCTTCCACCATAATTGTAAGTTTCCTGAGGCCTCCCCAGCCATGCTGAACTGTGAGTCAATTAAACCTCTTTCCTTTATAAATTACCCAGTCTTGGGTATGTTTTCACTAGTGGCATGAGGACAGACTAATACACCTGTATAAGCTTTCCTCCCTTGCACACCACAATATGGTGACTCAAAAGGATCTGAGCACCTTGACTCTTATCTCCTCTCAGGTAATTTTTTACTCATTCCGGAAGCTGGGAAAATCTTTCCCCACTTATTTTTAGGGTGCTTTAATTTCAGTATCTTCTTACCCTGCTGGCAACAAGAATACCAACTTCTCATACAATAAGACTCCCAGCAACCTGTTCCAGAGTTTCTCAAGTGGACAAACGTATTGACCTTTTTCCTATTTTTCATTAATGACATATTTATAGAGTGCCTATCTGAGCTAGGTATCTGTAGAGATAGAGATAAGTATATTTCGGAGGTAGACAGCATTTGGTAAAGTCAAAAATGATTCCATCATACTGGCTTCTTTAGTAATTGGTGTGGAAAGTGATACTATTTACCAAAATAGGCAAGATTAGATTGGGAAAGGAGCGGGGAGACTGAGATTTCTCTCTGGGGCATGTTAAATTTGAGACGCATATGGGCTATCTAAGTGGAAATATTTAATAGGCAGTTGGATATGCAAGTCTGGTGGTCCAGAGATGTCTGGGCTCCTTATTTAGAATTTATCAACATTAAGATGTTATTTAAATTCAGGGCAATAGATGACATAACCTAAGGAGAAACTGGAGCGAGAAAAGAGAGAAGCCTTAGAACTGAACCCTCAGCAATTCTAACACTTGGAAGTAGGATAGAGGAGGAAAACTAAAGAGGAGTAGTCAGTGGGAAAGAGGAAAACGAGAAGCAAATGATGTATAAGGCCAAAAAGAAAGGAGGGGTTAAGTGAATTGAATGCTACTATGAATTTAAAGTGAACACAGATAACTATCCATTGGCAAATCTCGCACGCACGGTTTCAGTGGGGAGTGGTAGAAAGAGAATCCAGATTGGAGTAAACTAAAGAGTGAATGGTGAGACAGGAAGCAGAGTTAACATGTGCAGTGACTATTTTAAAGTAATTTTGCTGAGAGGGGAGCATAAAAATAGAGCAGTAGGGAAGAGGGTACAGCATGTGAAGTCAATAAGGGAAATACCAGAGCATGCTGACACTGCGATGAGAAGACTACTGGAGACAAGAGATGGTAATGCATAAAAAGAAGGGGGAAATCAAAAGGTGGAAAGAAAAACTCCAAACACAAATGGTGGAACTGGCCTTTGACAGGTGAAGGGACGGGCCCTTCATTTAAACAGGAGAAAGGGGCTGAGTGCAGGTTGGCTTTTAGGGAAGGAGGAAGAAGACAAGTACATCACACTGATGGCATTTATTTTTCCTAATGTGTTCCGAAATGAGCTCAGCAGGAAGATGAGGGACACAGGGAAGTAAGGAGACAGAAAGTCATCTGAAGGAGTGAAGGAAATCAGTAAGATGAGCAAGCAGTACCAAGTGCCTTTTTACAGTTGGAGATGAGGTTAAAGAGCAGCCAGTCAGCTCAGGTGTGTGATTCTCCCTGGCAGTGCCCAGCAACTCTGGTACTGGCACACTTAGGTTTACCTCAGGGCTTGCCCTGCAAGATGGACAGAGAACAATAAAAGGGCACTAAAGTTGGGAATATTTGCAGGGGAGTGTTTGGACAGGGCCCCAGGTTCTGTAAATTCTTGAGTCTTGTCCTGCCATAGCCATATAACCAATTCTTCACTTCCCTTTCCCCACTCTAATACTTGCTGTACATATGTATCAAATATATACACATACTCATACCATATATACACACACATGTAAGAGACAAGGACATTCTTTACTTTTGTGAGGCCTTTGACTTCTCCTTGACAAATTCTGGGTCTAATGGGGTTACATACAAAAAAAGATACTTATAAAAGCTATAATAGAAGAATGAATAAAGGATTTGGGAACATAATGGAAGAAGCAATTCAATTTTGTCTGCTAGGTGGGGCTGTCTTCACAGATAAATGGACATATCGTGTCTTCTCAGATTTAAAGACAAGAGCATTCATTTAGGTCTCAGTCTCCCGAGTAGCTGGGACTACAGGCTTTTAGCCAAAACCTGGAGACAACCCAAATGTCCAAAGGTGGAATGGATAAATAGTGTTACTATAATATAAGATACTGTGTAACAACAAAAATGAAGAAACTATAGCTACATGGACCAAAATAGATGAGTCTCATAATATTAAGTGAAAGAAATCATCTCGTTTGATTTCATTTATTTAAAAACGGGGAAAAATAAGCTACACTATTAGAAGTCAGAACAGCAGTTAAATTAACTTGGGGAGAATTGTTAGTGTAGGTACCCGGGGAAGTCTGTGGGAAACTGGCAATGTTCTGTGACTTAAATGGGAGGTTGTTACATGCTTATCTGTGATAATTCATTGAGCTGTACATTTATGTACACTATGTGCACTTTTCTGTATGTCTGTTATTCACAATAAAAATATGAGGGATTAGTGAGGCTTCTAGCAATTTGTTGCAAGTGATCTTAATTAATGTAAGGTCTTCTTGAAAATTGAGCTTTTTGTGGCTGATCTGTCTATTGCAAATTGCCAAAAAGCAAACTAAGAGTTGTTTTTTAAAGACCATATTCTGCCCAGTAAGGAAATACTGATCCTTCCTAAATAATTCCAGGTATAACCCTCCAGTTTAAAATTTTAAAAATATTTTCCATTTTTTTGGTCACTAGGCTTGGCATGATAGTACAACTCCTGACAAATATGTGAAAAATGTTGACCAAAATAAAATATAGAATCTGAGAACTGCAAAATATAAAGGGGTCATCCATTCTACATTGTTTGACTTAGAATTGTGTGTGTGTGTGTGTGTGTGTGTGTGTGTGTGCATCTGATGAAATCTGGGATACTTCCTCTTAAAAATGCATACATGTGTAATATACACCATATATATAATTTCAGGTGGTTTGCCATGATAGTTAATCCAGATATCTCTGGATAACAGAGATACCCAGTTTATCTCTGTTATTTGGTAGATAATGCTCTAGGCAGAAACAGTCCAAGAGGCAGAGCTGGTTAGTGGAGAAGCCAGGAATGGTATTAAAGACACAATCACCAAACCAGCCATTATTCTTTCAAGTGAAGCAGTTGCTTTTCTCTTCCCCTGTGTTCCTATCTGTGTACTGTTGTTGTTCATATTAAATTCTCATATAATTATGTCCTTATCCTCTTGTCTACTTGGGAAGAGCCTTCAACTGTGAAGATTCCCTTTTAAAAAAATAACATCCCGTAAGTTGCCATGTATCACTGTTATCATTCCAATTACATTGTAGAGACCATGCCTTATTTATCTTTGTTTTCCCCAAACCACCTAGCTAAGTACAAGGAACACAACTCTTACAAAATAAGCAATTGTTAAATTAAAATGACATGCAAATATCTGACTGAAACTTCATGACAGAACTATACCTCATCATACAGGGTCATTGTGAACTCAAACTCAAATTCTGATTTCAGACTGACCTAAATGTGAATTTGGACTCTGCCATTTACTAGTAGTATGTTGCTGGGTGTACGGCTTAGCCTCAGTCTTAGTTGGCAAATCTGATAGCATCAAACATACTTCATAAGATCATTGTGAAGATTGAGGGAAAAACAGTAATCTACATAAAATGTCTCAAGCAGTGTCTGGCATAGTAAAACCTTAGAAAGTGGCTGTGATTTTTGTTATGGCATACTCAATTCTGAATTAAACATCCAGTAGGAGAAACATAGACTGAGAATCTTACAAGACTTCGAATCTTCTGATCCAGGAATTGTTTACACATTGTTTTAATAGATTCTGCCTTTGCTCAACCTATTCCAATGACAGAGAATTAACTAGAACTGACTAAAGCAGCTCCAATTCTCCCAAAGTTCTTCCTTATTATTAGGTTGCACAGTATAAAATTGCCCTTTGTAGGTCAAAGTGATCAAATTATGAATATTTTTTTGGCTGGGCTTGTTGACTCATGCCTGTAATCCCAGCACTTTGGAAGGTCAAGTTGGAAGGATCGCTTGAGGCAACATGATGACATCCCATCTCTAGAAAGAAAAAAAAAGTTAGGGAGGCATGGTGGCACACATCTGTAGTCACAGCTACTTGGGAGGCTGAGAAGCAGGAATCACTTTAGCCCAGGAGTTGGAGGCTGCAGTGAGCTATGATTGTGCCAGTGCACTCCAGCCTGAGTGACAGAGAGAGACCCTGTCTAAAATGATAATCAATAATAATAATATCTAATAAAATGGCCACAAATCTGCCTTTCTGTTATTTTCTCTCAGTTTAGTTCAATGTCCATTCTCTCCTTTTCCTATATGATAGCCCTTTAGAAATAATGCGGAATCAATAGCCAACATGATAGACCTATTCCTGCCTTCACTGAGGCTTACACGCTCACCAAAGAAACAACAAGGAAATAAGCTGTCTCTGAGATATCCTCCTGTCTCAAGGAAATGAAAGAAGAACATTTGAAGCAAATGGTTTTGTGGAGGGAATTCCTATAGAATATATCATACAGGAAGGTTTGTGAGTACAGAGCAGAGCAGTTCAATAGAACTTTCTGTGATGATGAAAATATTCTGTATCTGCCCGGTCCAATATGATAGCCACTAGCCATACATCGTGATTGAGCACTTGAAATGTAACTAGTGTCAAGTGACTGAGGAAATGAAACTCTAATTTAACTTAATTTTAATTAATTTCAATTTAAATAGCCACATGTGGCTAGTGGCTACCAGATTGAACAGAGCAGATACAGAAGAGCAAACAACAGTGAGAAAGGAGGCTGGAAAAGTGGGGTCCAGATCTGGAAAAATTTTGAGAAGTACATTAATAATAATAGATGTTATCTTGAGACCCACAGAGAATCTTGAAAGGGTTTTAAGTTCCAGGGAATAACACAATCACATATGAGTTTTTTTTTGTTTTGTTTTTTGTTTTTGATATGGAGTCTCACTCTGTCACCCAGGCTGGAGCGCAGTGGCACAATCTCAGCTCATTGCAACCTCCGCCTCCCGGGTTCAAGCAATTCTCCTGCCTCAGTCTCCTGAGTAGCTGTGATTACAGGCTTGCACTACCAAACCCAGCTAATTTTTGTATTTTTAGTAGAGATGGGGTTTCACCATATTGTCCAGGCTGGTCTCGAACTCCTGACCTCTTGATCCATCTGCCTCAGTCTCCCAAAATGCTGAGATTACAGACATAAGTTGTAGAAAGATAATTCCGACTGTCTTGGGGAGAAAGATGGGGAGGTGGGTAGAGACATTGATCTTGTCTTTAGAAGTTTGATCTATAAGGGGAAAGATGGGAAAGGAGGCAGAAAAATGACTGGAGGATATCTCAGAGATACAGAGAAGTGTATAATTGACCACACCCAGCCACATACAATACTCATATGTGTATTTATATACATTGCACATAGTATATGTTAACAGTAATGACCCATATTTCTTGCTTTTTTCCTAGTTGCTCACAGGGCAACTAGCCTCTTAAGCATTTCTGGGTGTCCCCAAAGGTACCTGAGCTCAGAAGTAAGTCTGTCAACAGAGTATCCATGCAGCATCCGCCTTGTACATTTCACTCTGCTCTTCTCATGGTCCTCACCACTGAGGCTACTTTTGACTGTGGTCATGCCAATGATGTGAGTGCTTCCAAAGCCAGTAATTCTTAAATTGCCAGAAAGGCACTCTGTTCTCTGTGGAAGGGGGAGTAAAGCCCCCTCCTAAGAAACCTAAGATACAATTCTTGGCTAATCATCCCCTTTATCCCCAGACCAGTTTCTTTATCCACATCCTTCTGGCTTTTTTTCCCCCTCTAACCTCTCTAAGCCCTACCTATGGGATATGACAAAACAAAACAGAATGACAAAAATAAGTCTCCAGGAACTGATGATGGTAAGCTGCTATTGGGTCTCTCCTAAAGAATTTTGTTTCCCCTTTCTAGAAACCAATGCAGACGTGTGCATGCACATTACATCCCCCACCTCTTTTCTGGCACACACCACACAAAAGCACATACACTGTATGCACAAAGACATCTTCATCTCCTAGCACTTCAGGGGATATTCCCATACAAGGCTGAATTCACTTTGGGATGAGCCAGCACCATCCCTATTCCATGTATGTTTCTGCAAAAGAAATGGACAAAGGAGTACATCAGCAATCACAGCTCGACAGTCAGATATAATAATACTAGGCATGGAGTTGGAGCAATAGTGTGGCATAAAGTGAAGTGCACGGACCCTGGTGCCAGCCTGACCTGGATTCAAATCTCACCCTGGTCACGTTTACTAACTGGGTGGTCTTGGACAGATCACTTAAGCACTCTGAACTTGTTTTCAATTCTATAAATACCATCTCTTTGGAGGGCTATAAAAATTAAAAATAGCACAGGCGCAGTGCCTGTACCTAGAAGGTGCTCAATAAATGAAAGCTACTGTTACTACATTGGTGTTGGAAGCTCGGGATGCCACTTGTGAAGGGGGCACGGAAGAAAGTTCAGACTGCCACCATACCCTGAGGGCTCATCTACTATAGTTCCCTCATTTTATGGTTGAGGACACTGAAGCCAGAGATAGGAACAGACTTGGTCAAGGTCACACAGCAAATCAGTAACAGAGCCGGGTCAGGATTCCAAGTGTCTCTGGAAAGGTTCAGCCCAGTGCTCCTTTCTGCAGCTCCTATTATCCTCTGATATGACAATGTGTACTCCTATTCTGCGCCTGGGGATGTCCCCTCAATGGATGGGCACGAGAAAGAGCAGATGAGGTGTTTGTGGTGAAGCCCAGGCCAGTACAGCCATCCCCGTCGCCATGGCAACCCCAGCTCGGTTAGGGAGTACCGGCTCCTCTGGCGCCCCCTCCCATTCACGCAGCGGACGTGACACGTGCGGCGGGGTCACGTGTTGTTGTTGGGCCGAGAAAGCTGCTTCCGGGTCAATGCAGGACACTGGGCTCCGGCGGCCAGATTTGGGGTCTAGGTGAAGCGGAGCCGGGCCGGGGCCGGCCGGGAACAGGCCTGAGGCTGAGCGGCGGCGACAGCGGTGGCCGGGAGGGGGGAGGAGAGGCGCAGCCGGAGGAGCCGCCGCAGCAGCTTCCCCACCTCCCGGGCTGAGGGGTGAGTGGAGCCAGGCCCGCCAGCTCTGCCGGGCTCTAGAGGCCCGAGGCGCTCCCCTCAGGAGCCGAGGCGCGGAGGGTCGCTCCTGCAGGGTGCTGGGATAGGACACTTGGGCAGGGGCTGAGAGCCACACGGGGCCTGTCTCGAGCAGCTGTGGGGATGGGAGACCTGCTCTGGGGCTAGAGGGAGGTTGGGGCCTGCCTGGCCTGGGCTAGGGCGGAGCTGGGAGGGTCTTGGGCTGGCCTGGGCTGGGGGGCTGGCCCCGGGTTGGAGGAGGGCGTGTTGGGGAGCCTGCCCGGGTTCCTGGGAGAATCCAGGCGTCTCACCGTGCCCCAGCGTAGGGGGATGGGTAGATGCCTCCTAGCTGTTGGAAGAGGGAGACGTGTCTGGGACTGCTGGGGAAATAGGAAACTTGTCTCTGAACTACTGAATCCCAGAAAGGAGGACACGTCCCCAGGGAGGTTTGCTGGGGGAAGGACGGGCATGTCTAGGCCCTTGGGACATTAGGCCTGCTCTTACCAGGGGCTGATAAAAGGATGTGGTAATTGAATAAGGGCTTTTGGGATAAAAGATTTGCGCCAAGGTTGGGAGACTGAGAATGAGGGTGTTGGAATAAGATGGGGGACTGACAGGAGGGTGCTGGGATCTTGGGGGAAGTAAGGATCTGTGTGGAGCTTCTCTGTTGAGTTCTAAGTCCTCTAGTAGGAAGATGTTTTGGGAATTGGTGAAGAGAGGAGATTTAATACTGTCTTTTCTTGGGACACGGTGATTCCAGAAGTTGTAATTGAGGAAAGTTGGTTGGAAGTGTTGAACTGTATACAGTCAGTGGAGGAAGGAGGAGCTCTACTCTGAAGGTTGCTAGGCTACAAAGAACTTACAGGCAACGCCTAGGGTTGTTGAGAGAAGCTGGCAGTGCTTTCAAGTCCAAATACAGGCTGAGCTGGGGCTTGTCGCTTGTTCACGTCGTGCTGCTGTGGAGCTCTTAAGTTAGTTTCCAGTGGTCTGTCTTGAGCAAGGAGTGTGAATAGGTGCCGAGGACTGAGGAAAATTCACCCTTTGGGTCCTGAGCAGCGTTAGACCCAGATCTCTAGGGTGGTAACTTTCAAACTTTAAAAAAAAAAAAAAAATCATGCCCCACAGTATTAAGTATGTCTTACATTCAGATCTAGTACATGCCTAGGTATGAAGGGAAACTTTCACAAAGCAGTATTTACCCTTATTACATATGATATGTTCTGCTAATTTCTATTATATTCCGCCCTCTTGCATTAAAAAAACCTGCTGGCTGACATTTACTAAATTGATGATTTGTGGGTCACAACTTGCAGTTTGAAAAACACTGAAAAGTGCATTTATTTGGCTTCAGTGCCCTCATTCTGTAAGCTTCTGAAGAGCAGGGGTGATTCTAAACAGATGGATTTTTTTTTTGGTGGGGGGAGAGAGAGGGCAGCTGGGTACAATTGATTGCTTCGGTTTAGACGTTTATACCACGTAGCATATTTGACCTGTGTTTTCTGAAGTACCATAATCTTGATCTTCAATATCTGAAAGTTGCCAGATCATTTGATTGATGAAATTTTGTGTATGCTTGTGTGTTTTAGTTTTCTCTATCCTTTGCTGTGTCTGAGAAATGTGAGAGGCCTAGTTCCACTTAGTTGCTTTATCACCACAACATAGTTAAAGAAATGTTATTTTACTGTTCCAATGTTGTGAAGATACACAGATTTTCTTTTCTGCTATTTAAAAACATCCCAAATTCTTCTTACTGCAGTAATATGATATGCTTTTTGTTACATGATGAAAATTATGTGAAAAATACACGATAAAATATATACCAAAGCCACAGACATATATACAAGCCTTACAGTCTGTGACTTTGGTATATATTTTAAACTTAATCATCAACCTAAGTATAACTTTGAATCAGTTAACATCTTAATTCCCCTTACAAAAATTTTAGGTGGGGTCCTTAGAAACATGGTATTAATTCATAATAAACATTAATGACTGTTGGTGAACAAAGTGAGAGTCCTTCATGTAATGTTAAATGTTGTAATGTTAAAGTCTTTTGAAAAGTTGTTACACAGCCTATTGCTGCAGGACATTGAGTGTCAAAGGATGTTGTCTAATTTCAGTGAGTACACAGGGTATGTATTTAAGACCAGTTTAATAGCGTTTCTTTTTGTTGAGGATGAGTTCATATTATTTGTAACATAGAATTCAAAGACACAGTCATCAGGACAGAAGTACCCAAATTACACTCAGTGGGGGGGGTCACACTCTTGATCAAATACTTTATGAAAACATTCTGTCACCTTCAAACTTTGTGTGTTATAAATCTTTCTTGCCTTTAATTGTTTCTTAGGTACTGATAGAGGGGTTATGCTGGCATACATCAGCCATCCTTTAAAAATGACCTCTTAATCAGGGAAATATTGTTTGTTTTAAAATATTTAGCTTTAATGAATGTTTAAAGAAGACTTTCTTTTGTGGTAGGTGCCTGGAACATTAAGGAAGATTCGTATTTATATCATTTTTCTGGGAATCATGTGTACGTGTCAATAAACAGTTACGGAGAAGTGACCCTGAGCAATTGTATGTGCTTTTTAATAGTTTTGTTTCTTCTTTGATCCTTAGACTCTTAAGCATGTCCACCTGTAGCAGGCTCTTTTCCCTTTCTAATTTTTGCTTCCAAACTACTATGGTTTTAAAAATCAGATACTTATATTTGTTATATAACACTTTTTTTTTCTTAGTGTGTGACATGTATGTTGGCTACTTAGAGGCCAATTTACTTAGTCCTGGGCTGTGTTTTAAATAAGCGAACTCTTTATATATTTTGGGCCTGGTTAGCTGTATAAGAAGTAACGTGAAACTGATAGTGATACAATTTGGGCTTAAAGGGTGAAGGAATCATTTGCGATTGCTGCCTTTCTCCTATACGTGATTAGTTATTAAGATTTACCATTCCTCCCTTTTTCATGCTACCTGTTCTGCCTTATTTCTTTGGGATTAGAATGGTAATAACCGGAATATTCCCTTTGTCTTTTATTTGCATAGCTTCATGAAAGTACTCTTCCAAAGAATATTGCTATGATTATTTCATTTCCCTCCTCAAAAACCATTAGCTGCTTTCCAGTACAGGCACTGCATAAAGCCTATAGTGTTTAGCTTGACATTTAGGGCCTTCTACAGACTTCCTCTACTTTTTTTCTGGCATCATCATTACACTCGTAAATGTAGTTCCTCTACCTGCCAAGGCCTCTGCTCATGTACCTTCCTTTGTGTGTAAAATTATCCCGGAAAGTCTGCATATAAAATGTTCCTTTTCTTTATGAAATCATACTCTCATTTCATTTCAGATGACCTCTCTTCTTTGAAGTCTTTGTTGCTTATGTTGTCTGTACTAATTTTGCTATATTGCTTTGTATAATTTGTGCACCTTATTTTTATCCCTTTTAGATTATAAATGCCTAGTGAGCACGAGGCTCAAATACCCATGAATCACTAGGACATCTAGCACAGGGTCTACCAGAGCATAGTTCATAGACCAAGTAGATCAGAATTGACTGAACATATGGTTAAAAATGCAGATCCGGCAAGGCATTGTCGCTCACACCTATAATCCTAGCACTTTGGGAGGCCGAGGTAGGAGGATCGCTTGAGTCCAGGAGTCGAAGTCAACCCGGGCAACGTAGGGAGACCCATCTCTATGAAAAATTTAAAAATTAGCCAGGCATAGTGGTACATGCCTATAGTCGCAGCTACTTGAGAGGCTGAGGCCAGAGGATCGCTTGAGCCCCCGAGATTGAGGCTTCAGTGAGCTGTGATTATACCATTGCACTCCAGCCTGGGCAAGAAGAGTGAGGCACTGTTTAAAAAAATAAATAAAATAAAGCAGATCCCTGAATTCTAACCTAGACTTACTGAATCAGAATCTCTGGTGGAATCTAGGAATCTGCATTTTATGAAGCTGCCCAGATGATTCTTCCATTCAGTAAAAGTTGAAAGTAACTGACCTAACATGATGCTTTAAATTGCGGTAGGCACTCAAATAATTTTTCAGCAAGTGATGTTAATAAACTGAGCAATATCATAGTTCAGCAAACGTTTAATTTTAGGGCCTTGAAGTCAGCCTAGATTTGAGACCTGGCTCTGTCACTAGCTCTGGACCGGTAACCTCTCTGCTTCAGTTTTCTGAGCTGCAAAATGGGATAATAGTACCCCTTATAAAAGTGTTGTGATAACTAGGTGAGATAATACATATAAAACAACACAGTACACAACACATAGTAAACTTACAATAGATTTTATCTGCTGTCATGATGATGCCTAGCACAACAGTAGTCACCAGAGTAATTAATAAAGCATCGTGAGGAGAGGTTCCAGGTCAGTCATTGTCGATAAACAAATTGCTCATATGGTTTTAAGAACTAAAGCTTAAAATATTTTCTATTTTACATTAACAGATTTTGGCCCTATGTAGTGTTTAAAGTCATTAAGATGTTTTGCCGTCTTTAGAAGAATTGGTATCAAATTAGCATGTCCCCTTCATCTTCCCACTGATGGAAGAATAAAGTGCAAACTTTCAAATGGTGGACCTTAGCCCCTTACCATGTGGCCCTACCAATTCTTTATTTTCTAGCTGTCCTCCCACATATACTCTACACCAACTACACTACATTTCTCACTTTATTTTGCATCTCTCACTCATTTGTATTTGTGCACATGCTTTCCCCTTCTTTTCATCTAGTAAATTCCTGCTGCTGTCTTGTAAAACTCAGTTTTACATGTGACTGACCTCCTTAGTGAAGATAGTCACTCCCTTAGTGTTCTCAAAGTCGTTCGTCCATACTTATTTATTTATTACCTTTGTGTACATTTGTCTTTTTGAGGGAAAACGATTTAATCCTGGCATGTATTCCCACCTCTGCCAAAAGGGGAGGATGTTTGTTTATTTGACTCATATCAGCTCCTCCATTTGTCTGGACGTCTCAGCTTTCACAATAGTAACTAGTTTGTTGACCACTTACTTCATGCCAGGTACTTAATTAGATGCTTCAAAAACTTTATTTCATGTGATTTTCACACTAACTGTGAAATAGTTATTAATAGCTTCATTTTGCAAGTGAGGAAGCAGGCATAGAGATAGGTAAATAACTTGTTCAAATTACACAGTAGAGTCATAAGTGAACTCAGAACTAACTGAAGACCATGCTTTTTAAGTTACAGTGCTCTTCTAAAAATGCAATGTAAACAGGTAGCACATTTCCCAAACTTAGGATCTTAAAACTGTGTGAAACTTTGATTAATCACTAATCATTCTTAGGAATGTGAACCATAACAAGTACTATTGTGAAAAGTTATTTAAAACTCTTCTTGGAATAATGCGTTTCCAGTGATTTTCAAAATTTTTCTTTCTTCTCATTCTGCCATTGGTGAGCTTCATTTTCCTTTCACTGTCAGAAGGTGTTGCTTCATGTCTATTGATAACAAAATTCACTTTCCATTTATCCAATGAATATTTTTTATCATATGCCAGGCACTGCTCTGTACAAAACTGAACTGGACTGACAAATCTCTGCTTGTGTGGGACCTGTTGTCTGCTGGAGAACAAACACTAAACTCACGGATTATGATTATGATACGTGCTATAAAGAATGACAGAGGGTGAAGTGACCATGAGTGATGGTGGCAGTAATGCTGTTTTTGATGGGGTGGTCAGAAGCAGCCTCTTGGAGAGGGTGACATTTGTGTTTAAATTTGAGACTTAAACACTGAGATGAAGCATCTCTGCCAAGAGACAGGAAAAGCGCAGTGTTGCAAATGCAAAGACCATGGGGGAAATCAGCTTGGCAAGTCTGAGAAATAGAAAGTCACGGAGGCTGAATAGTGGGCTAGGAAAGGAGTGGCAGAAAATGAGAGTAGAGACGTAAGCAGTGATCAGATTAAGTGAATCCTTGGCGACTATGATGAAGAGATTGGATTTTATTCTGCATGTGAAGAGGAACCGTTGGAGAGTGTAAAGGAAATGATTTGACTTAAATTTTGAAAAGATCACTTGGCTGCTTTGTGGAGAATGAATTGTACAAGAGTCAAGAGTGACCAGGGTGGAGGCTAATGCAGAGGTCCTGGTGAGCAGTTGATGATGGCTTCAACAAGAATAAAGTGATAGAGATGGACAAAATTGGGCAAAATTGGGATATTTTGGATGTGGTATTGATAGGTCTTGCTGGTTAGTTACGCGGGGTTATGAGAAGAAGAGAAAAGTCAAATATAACTTCCAAGATGGGAATGAGTGGAGGGTGAGCAAATTTGGAAAGGGAATTAAGAGTTCCGTTTTTGCCTTCCTGATCATACTGTCCACAAAGGATACCACTATTCTGAATTGTGTTTTTTTTTCTGCCTTTTCTTTACAGTTTTTGCCACATATGTATGTGACCTGAAATGATAAGATGGCTAATTTCCATGTTTTAAAATTTTGTATAAATGGAATTATACTGTGTATATTCTTGTGATTTTTTTTTTAACCATTTAGCATTGTTTTTTTTTTCCTGCCCTGTGTGAACAAATCAACATTGTTTTTTAAAAGCCATTTGTGTTGATGAGGAAGTAGGCATAATGAATTACCAAATGTTAATTTCCATTGCTATGTGACATTTTATTTTATGAATATATTATTGTAATTTATCCAATTGCCTTTCTTAGATGTAAGGGCTTCTCCACACTGCACTCCCCCTGCCCCCCCCCACCAGCAATTCCCCCAGGGTTTTTGCAGTTTTAAGCAATGCTGTTGTTGTGGACATTCTTTTACTTGTTACCTGGTGCACACTACAAGTTGCTGTGCAAGTTCCTGTAGAGTTTACACTGAGAAGTGGAATCGCTAGATCATAGAGTATGTGCGTCTTCAACTTTACTAGACAGTAATAAATTGTTTTCCAAGATGTTTTTACTGATTGATACTCCCACTGGCTACATTGCCAGTTTCTATTCTTCTGCATTTTCTTCAATACTTGATATTGTCGAAGTTTTTAAGTTTTGCTGATTTGCATAAAATGGTATTTCATTGAGATTTTAATTTTTGTCTCAGAAAATTATTGAACGTGAGCATCTTTTACATATGTTAACCATTTTAAATTTTATCTTCTATTAAGTATTTGTTTATGTCTTTTGTCCATTCTCCTATTAGTCTTCTTCTTCTTACTGTTTTTAAGAGTTCTCTATATTACATGTGTTGCAAATATCTTTTTTCCAGTTTTTGGCTTGTCTTTTCGTGTTTTTAATGTCTTTTGACGATCAAAAGTTTTTCTTTTTTTTTTTTTTTTTGAGACAGGATCTTGCTCTGTCGCCAGGCTTGAGTGCAGTGGTGTGATCTCTACTCACTGCAGCCTTCACCTCCTGGGCGCAAGTGATCCTCCCACCTCAACCTCCCAAGCGTCTGGGACTGCGGGCACATGCCATCATGCCCGACTGATTTTTTTGTAGAGATGGGGTCTTGCTATATTGCCCAGGCTGGTCCTGAACTCCTGGGCTCAAGTGATCCTCCTGCCTTGGCCTCCCAAAGTCCTGGAATTGCAGACGTAAGCCACCATGCCTGGTCAAGTTTTCATTTGACTGCTTAACTTTTTGTTAATGGATTTTTAAAATGTTTTCTTTATGAAATATTTCCCTAAATCAAGATCATAAAGTTCTTTTCCTATTAGAAGAAATAACTTATTTTTTTCTCAAGGAGATAAAGTTTGCTTTCATATTTTATGTGGAGGTGAATTTTTTGGTAAGGGTTCAATTTCATCTTTTCCCAGATTTTTTTTTTTTCTTTCTTTCTTTCTTTTTTTATTATACTTTAAGTTCTAGGGTACATGTGCATAACGTGCAGGTTTGTTACGTATGTATACTTGTGCCATGTTGGTGTGCTGCACCCTTCAACTCGTCAGCACCCATCAACTCGTCATTTACATCCAGTATAACTCCCAATGCAATCCCTCCCCCCTCCCCCCTCCCCGTGATAGGCCCCGGTGTGTGATGTTCCCCTTCCCGAGTCCAAGTGATCTCATTGTTCAGTTCCCACCTATGAGTGAGAACATGCGGTGTTTGGTTTTCTGTTCTTGCGATAGTTTGCTGATAATGATGGTTTCCAGCTGCATCCATGTCCCTACAAAGGACTCAAACTCATCCTTTTTTATGGCTGCATAGTATTCCATGGTGTATATGTGCCACATTTTCTTAATCCAGTCTGTCACTGATGGACATTTGGGTTGATTCCAAGTCTTTGTTATTGTGAATAGTGCCACAATAAACATACGTGTGCATGTGTCTTTATAGCAGCATGATTTGTAATCCTTTGGGTATATACCCAGTAATGGGATGGCTGGGTCATATGGTACCTCTAGTTCTAGATCCTTGAGGAATCGCCATACTGTTTTCCATAATGGTTGAACTAGTTTACAATCCCACCAACAGTGTAAAAGTGTTCCTGTTTCTCCACATCCTCTCCAGCACCTGTTGTTTCCTGACTTTTGAATGATTGCCATTCTAACTGGTGTGAGATGGTATCTCATTTTGGTTTTGATTTGCATTTCTCTGATGGCCAGTGATGATGAGCATTTTTTCATGTGTCTGTTGGCTGCATAAATGTCTTCTTTTGAGAAGTGTCTGTTCATATCCTTTGCCCACTTTTTGATAGGGTTGTTTGCTTTTTTCTTGTAAATTTGTTTGAGTTCTTTGTAGGTTCTGGATATTAGCCCTTTGTCAGATGAGTAGATTGCAAAAATTTTCTCCCATTCTGTAGGTTGCCTGTTCACTTTGATGGTAGTTTCTTTTGCTGTGCAGAAGCTCTTTAGTTTAATTAGATCCCATTTGTCAATTTTGGCTTTTGTTGCCGTTGCTTTTGGTGTTTTAGACATGAAGTCCTTGCCCATGCCTATGTCCTGAATGGTATTACCTAGGTTTTCTTCTAGGGTTTTTATGGTATTAGGTCTAACATTTAAGTCTCGAATCCATCTTGAATTAATTTTCGTATAAGGAGTAAGGAAAGGATCCAGTTTCAGCTTTCTACTTATGGCTAGCCAATTTTCCCAGCACCATTTATTAAATAGGGAATCCTTTCCCCATTTCTTGTTTCTCTCAGGTTTGTCAAAGATCAGATGGCTGTAGATGTGTGGTATTATTTCTGAGGACTCTGTTCTGTTCCATTGGTCTATATCTCTGTTTTGGTACCAGTACCATGCTGTTTTGGTTACTGTAGCCTTGTAGTATAGTTTGAAGTCAGGTAGCGTGATGCCTCTAGCTTTGTTCTTTTGACTTAGGATTGTCTTGGAAATGCGGGCTCTTTTTTGGTTCCATATGAACTTTAAAGCAGTTTTTTCCAATTCTGTGAAGAAACTCATTGGTAGCTTGATGGGGATGGCATTGAATCTATAAATGACCTTGGGCAGTATGGCCATTTTCATGATATTGATTCTTCCTATCCATGAGCATGGTGTGTTCTTCCATTTGTTTGTGTCCTCTTTGATTTCACTGAGCAGTGGTTTGTAGTTCTCCTTGAAGAGGTCCTTTACATCCCTTGTAAGTTGGATTCCTAGGTATTTTATTCTCTTTGAAGCAATTGTGAATGGAAGTTCATTCCTGATTTGGCTCTCTGTTTGTCTGTTACTGGTGTATAAGAATGCTTGTGATTTTTGCACATTAATTTTGTATCCTGAGACTTTGCTGAAGTTGCTTATCAGCTTAAGGAGATTTTGGGCTGAGACAATGGGGTTTTCTAAATATACAATCATGTCATCTGCAAACAGGGACAATTTGACTTCTTCTTTTCCTAACTGAATACCCTTGATTTCTTTCTCTTGCCTGATTGCCCTAGCCAGAACTTCCAAGACTATGTTGAATAGGAGTGGTGAGAGAGGGCATCCCTGTCTTGTGCCAGTTTTCAAAGGGAATTTTTCCAGTTTTTGCCCATTCAGTATGATATTGGCTGTGGGTTTGTCATAAATAGCTCTTATTATTTTGAGATACGTTCCATTAATACTGAATTTATTGAGAGTTTTTAGCATGAAGAGCTGTTGAATTTTGTCAAAGGCCTTTTCTGCATCTATTGAGATAATCATGTGGTTTTTGTCTTTGGTTCTGTTTATATGCTGGATTACATTTATTGATTTGCGAATGTTGAACCAGCCTTGCATCCCAGGGATGAAGCCCACTTGATCATGGTGGATAAGCTTTTTGATGTGCTGCTGAATCCGGTTTGCCAGTATTTTATTGAGGATTTTTGCATCGATGTTCATCAGGGATATTGGTCTAAAATTCTCTTTTTTTGTTGTGTCTCTGCCAGGCTTTGATATCAAGATGATGTTGGCCTCATAAAATGAGTTAGGGAGGATTCCCTCTTTTTCTATTGATTGGAATAGTTTCAGAAGGAATGGTCCCAGCTCCTCCTTGTACCTGTGGTAGAATTCAGCTGTGAATCCATCTGGTCCTGGACTTTTTTTGGTTGGTAGGCTATTAATTATTGCCTCAATTTCAGAGCCTGCTATTGGTCTGTTCAGGGATTTAGCTTCTTCCCGGTTTAGTCTTGGGAGAGTGTAAGTGTCCAAGAAATTATCCATTTCTTCTAGATTTTCTAGTTGATTTGCGTAGAGGTGTTTATAGTATTCTCTGATGGTAGTTTGTATTTCTGTGGGGTCCGTGGTGATATCCCCTTTATCATTTTTTATTGCGTCTATTTGATTCTTCTCTCTTTTCTTCTTTATTAATCTTGCTAGCGGTTGATCAATTTTGTTGATCTTTTCAAAAAACCAACTCCTGGATTCATTGATTTTTTGGAGAGTTTTTTGTGTCTCTATCTCCTTCAGTTCTGCTCTGATCTTAGTTATTTCTTGCCTTCTGCTAGCTTTTGAATGTGTTTGCTCTTGCTTCTCTAGTTCTTTTAATTGTGATGTTAGAGTGTCAATTTTAGATCTTTCCTGCTTTCTCTTGTGGGCATTTAGTGCCATAAATTTCCCTCTACACACTGCTTTAAATGTGTCCCAGAGATTCTGGTATGTTGTATCTTTGTTCTCATTGGTTTCAAGAACATCTTTATTTCTGCCTTCATTTCGTTATGTACCCAGTAGTCATTCAGGAGCAGGTTATTCAGTTTCCATGTAGTTGAGCAGTTTTGATTGAGTTTCTTAGTCCTGAGTTCTAGTTTGATTGCACTGTGGTCTGAGAGACAGTTTGTTCTAATTTCTGTTTTTGTACATTTGCTGAGGAGTGCTTTACTTCCAATTATGTGGTCAATTTTGGAATAAGTGTGATGTGGTGCTGAGAAGAATGTATATTCTGTTGATTTGGGGTGGAGAGTTCTGTAGATGTCTATTAGGTCTGCTTGCTGCAGAGATGAATTCAATTCCTGTATATCCTTGTTAACTTTCTGTCTCGTTGATCTGTCTAATGTTGACAGTGGAGTGTTGAAGTCTCCCATTATTATTGTATGGGAGTCTAAGTCCCTTTGTAAGTCTCTAAAGACTTACTTTATGAATCTGGGTGCTCCTGTATTGGGTGCATATATATTTAGGATAGTTAGCTCTTCCTGTTGAATTGATCCCTTTACCATTATGTAATGGCCTTCTTTGTCTCTTTTGATCTTTGATGGTTTAAAGTCTGTTTTATCAGAGACTAGTATTGCAACCCCTGCTTTTTTTTGTTCTCCATTTGCTTGGTAGATCTTCCTCCATCCCTTTATTTTGAGCCTATGTATGTCTCTGCATGTGAGATGGGTCTCCTGAATACAGCAGACTGATGGGTCTTGACTCTTTATCCAATTTGCCAGTCTATGTCTTTTAATTGGAGCATTTAGTCCATTTACATTTAAGGTTAATATTGTTATGTGTGAACTTGATCCTGCCATTATGATATTAACTGGTTATTTTGCTCGTTAGTTGATGCAGTTTCTTCCTAGCCTCGATGGTCTTTACATTTTGGCATGTTTTTGCAATGGCTGGTACCGGTTGTTCCTTTCCATGTTTAGTGCTTCCTTCAGGGTCTCTTGTAAGGCAGGCCTGGTGGTGACAAAATCTCTAAGCATTTGCTTATCTGTAAAGGATTTTATTTCTCCTTCACTGATGAAACTTAGTTTGGCTGGATATGAAATTCTGGGTTTAAAATTCTTTTCTTTAAGAACGTTGAATATTGGCCCCCACTCTCTTCTGGCTTGTAGAGTTTCTGCCCAGAGATGTGCTGTTAGTCTGATGGGCTTCTCTTTGTGGGTAACCCGACCTTTCTCTCTGGCTACCCTTAAGATTTTTTCCTTCATTTCAACTTTGGTGAATCTGGCAATTATGTGTCTTGGAGTTGCTCTTCTTGAGGATTATCTTTGTGGCATTCTCTGTATTTCCTGAATTTGAATGTTGGCCTGCCCTACTAGGTTGGGGAAGTTCTCCTGGATGATATCCTTAAGAATGTTTTCCAACTTGGTTCCATTTTCTCCCTCACTTTCAGGTACCCCAATCAGACGTAGATTTGGTCTTTTTACATAATCCCATACTTCTTGCAGGCTTTGTTCATTTCTTTTTCTTCTTTTTTCTTTAGACTTCTCGCTTCATTTCATTCATTTGATCCTCAATTGCTGATGCTCTTTCTTCCAGTTGATCGAGTCGGTTACTGAAGCTTGTGCATTTGTCACGTATTTCTCATGTCATGGTTTTCATCTCTGTCAGCTCGTTTATGGCCTTCTCTGCATTAATTATTCTGGTTATCAATTCTTCCACTCTTTTTTCAAGATTTTTAGTTTCTTTGCACTGGGTACGTAATTCCTCCTTTAGCTCTGAGAAGTTTGATGGTCTGAAGCCTTCTTCTCTCATCTCGTCAAAGTCATTCTCCGCTCAGCTTTGATCCGTTGCTGGCGATGAGCTGCGTTCCTTTGGAGGGGGAGATGCGCTCTTATTCTTTGAATTTCCAGCTTTTCTGCCCTGCTTTTTCCCCATCTTTGTGGTTTTATCTGCCTCTGGTTGTTGATGATGGTGACGTACTGATGGGGTTTTGGTGTGGGTGTCCTTCCTGTTTGTTAGTTTTCCTTCTAACAAACTGAGTCAGGACCCTCAGCTGTAGGTCTTTTGGAGATTGCTTGAGGTCCACTCCAGACCGTGTTTGCCTGGGTGTCAGCAGCAGAGGCTGCAGAAGATTGAATACTGCTGAACAGCGAGTGTACCTGTCTGATTCTTGCTTTGGAAGCTTCCTCTCAGGGGTGTACTCTACTGTGTGAGGTGTGGGGTGTCGGTCTGCCCCTAGTGGGGGATGTCTCCCAGTTAGGCTACTCAGGGGTCAGGGGCCCACTTGAGCAGGCAGTCTGTCCATTCTCAGATTTCAACCTCTGTGTTGGGGGATCCACTGCTCTCTTCAAAGCTGTCAGACAGAGTCGTTTGCCTCTGCAGAGGTTTCTGCTGCTTTGTTGTTGTTGTTGTTGTTGTTGTTTAGCTGTGCCCTGTCCCCAGAGGTGGAGTTTACAGAGACTGGCAGGCCTCCTTGAGCTGCTGTGAGCTCCATCCAGTTCGATCTTCCCAGGGCTTTGTTTACCTACTTAAGCCTCAGCAATGGCGGGTGCCCCTCCCCCAGCCTCACTGCTGCCTTGCAGTTAGATCGCAGACTGCTGTGCTAGCAATGAGGAAGACTCCGTGGGCGTGGGAACCCTCCCGGCCAGGTGTGGGATATAATCTCCTGGTGTGCCCGTTTGCTTAAAGCGCAGTATTGGGGTGGGAGTTACCCAATTTTCCAGGTGTTGTGTGTCTCAGTTCCCCTGGCTAGGAAAAGGGATTCCCTTCCCCCTTGTGCTTCCCAGGTGAGGCAATGCCTCGCCCTGCTTCAGCTCTCGCTGGTCGGGCTGCAACAGCTGACCAGCACCGATTGTCTGGCACTCCCTAGTGAGAATAACCCAGTACCTCAGTTGAAAATGCAGAAATCACCTGTTTTCTGTGTCGCTGGCGCTGGGAGCTGGAGACTGGAGCTGTTCCTATTCGGCCATCTTCCCCAGATTGTTATTCACTGTCCTAGCACCAATTATTGAATAGCTTAATGTTTTTCTACTGATCTCTATGCTACTTCCCTGCCATATTTACATGGGCATGTTTCTGGGCTCTGTTTTCTGTTTCATTGGTCTATTTTTCTTTTCTTTTTTTTTTTTTTGAGGCGGAGTCTCGCTCTGTCGCCCGGACTGGAGTGCAGTGGCCGGATCTCAGCTCACTGCAAGCTCCGCCTCCCAGGTTTACGCCATTCTCCTGCCTCAGCCTCCCGAGCAGCTGGGACTACAGGCGCCCGCCACCTCGCCCGGCTAGTTTTTTTTTTTTTGTATTTTTAGTAGAGATGGGGTTTCACTGTGTTAGCCAGGATGGTCTCGATCTCCTGACCTCGTGATCCGCCCGTCTCGGCCTCCCAAAGTGCTGGGATTACAGGCTTGAGCCACCGCGCCCGGCCTCATTGGTCTATTTTTCTTACCCAGGGTAAGAATACAGTTGATTCTTGTTATTTACAGTACTTTTTTTTTTTTTTTTTTTTTTTTTTTTTTGAGACGGAGTCTTGCTCTGTCGCCGGGGCTGGAGTGCAGTGGCCGGATCTCAGCTCACTGCAAGCTCCGCCTCCCGGGTTTACGCCATTCTCCTGCCTCAGCCTCCCGAGTAGCTGGGACTACAGACGCCCGCCACCTCGCCCGGCTAGTTTTTTGTATTTTTTAGTAGAGACGGGGTTTCACAGTGTTCGCCAGGATGGTCTCGATCTCCTGACCTCGTGATCCGCCCGTCTCGGCCTCCCAAAGTGCTGGGATTACAGGCTTGAGCCACCGCGCCCGGCCTGCAGTACTTTTATAAAGTTGCCATGAACAGTGAGTTAGTGAATATGGAAATTGTTACTCCTAGGGGAAATACAGGGTTAGTTTCCTGCGAGCCTCTGATCATAACATTTTGTCAAGTGATCAATAGATAATTTTGTTTTATATTAGTTTCTGTATAAATATATTTAATATGTATCATTGATTCGTTAACATTGAATTCACTGCAAACAGCCCTACATTCATGCCTGAATAAAGTGATCTAATTGTGTATTTTCTCCATAAGGCATATTGCAGCTTCTTCGTGCTTTTGAAACACTAGATGGCATTTCAACACTACCCTTGGGGACCACTTAAATAGTGGTCACAAACCAAAAGCACAAAAATATGAAAAGCATGGCACTGGATAGATCATGGAAAGGACACTTGTTTATATTATGAAAGCTGAAACAAGAAGGCATAGTGCCACCTTGTTCTACCTCAGCAGGGAACATACATGTTGAACAACTCAAATTTTTTGTTACTTTGTGCTTATCTGCAAATGACCACGAAAATGCTGCAAGTGTTGATTTTGTGGTAACGAGTACCTTTTGGCAAGTAGGGAAAATTGCAGATAGGGAATTTGTGAAGAATGAGACTCAACCTATGAAATACTGGGAGAGAGGCAGTTTTTTAGGAAACTTAGCATTAGCACTTTCCCCTCTCTGTCATATTTGCACATATCTTTATAGCATTTTATTTTAAGAGAATAATGCTATGAATCGTTCTAATACTAAGTGTTCTGATAGATGCCATTATGTCAATAAAGAGACTTCTTTTTTGAGAATACCTTTATTTATAATCATGTTATTATTTACTTCATAGGTAAATTGAAGCAAATAATTGTAGGAAATAATTGCAACTCTTAAAATGTTGAAAACAAGTCTAAACTATTAAACTTTTATTATATGAGAATTGTATTAGGATCATATTTTCTCTTAGGCATTATTAATAACTTAAGGCATAAGTTTTGTAAAGGCAAATACCATTTGGAGGTTGAAATTTAAATATTGGCTCTATTAGTCCCTCATTAGTGACGATTTTCCTCATGACCATTGATAAAGGATTCCAAGAAAAAGATGAATGAAGATTGTATACATCGTAAATCAGATCTCCCACTAAATGTATTTGTTGAGACTTGGCTGTTTTATCCCTCATGATTTAAGATCCTCAAGTGAATTATTTGCATTAATTTGGTAAGTGCTGAGAGTAAGAATCAGAAATGGTAGACCTCACCTATATTCATCTTTTTTATATAGCATACACTATATTCCTGTGTTTTTCAAAAATGTTTATTTTGTAGTAAAATGTACATAACATACAATTTATCATTTTAACCATTTTATAGTTTAGTGGCATTAAGTACATTCACATTGTTGTGCAACCATCACCATCAATCAGCTTCAGAATTTCTTCTTTTTCCAAACTGAAGCTTTGTACCTATTAATTAATAACTCCCCATTCCTCATGCCTTCTGGCTCCTAGCAGTCACCATTCTACAGTCTCAGTGAACTTACCACTCAAGTTACCCCATGTAAGTGGAATCATACACCATTTGTTCTTTTGTGTCTAGCTTATTTCATTTAGCATCATGTCTTCAAGGTTCATATATGTTGTAGCATGTGTCGATTTTTTTTAAAGCTGATAGTATTCCATGGTATGTATCTGCCACATTCTGTTTATCCATTTATCTACCTTTTGACTCTTGTAAATAATACTGCCATGAACATTAGTGTACAAATAGGTTTTGACTCTTGCTTTCGATTCTTGGGTAGATTCCCAGAAGGGGAATTGCTAGGTCATATAGTAATTCTATGCTTAAGTTTTTGAGGAACAATCATATTTTCCACACCAGTTGTACCATTTACATTCCTACCAGCAGTGCACATATATTAATCTTGAGTTACTGAGCAGCACCTATTGTTCTGACGTATGGCATAAATTATTAACTCTTGCATATGAGTTGTAAGGTATAGTATGGGTACAAAAATCATATATTCAGTATTAAATCTTTTGTGGTTGTGGTTTTTGCTGAATAATTTAACTTGTAGTGGCAAATATTTCTGACTGCGACATGATGGCACCTCTTTTGGAATCTCGGTGGAGTAGATAAAATTATGTATTCTAGCTGTAGCTATGAAGAATTTTTGTTTCTAAAGTACTTTGATTTCAGAGTTTGTTAATAAACCTACTTTTCATATTACATAAAATATATTTGGTATGCACAATCAGAAGTGATTAGAAAACCTACTGATTAGCGCATTTATGGGGTGTCAGTTATATGCAAGGTTCCAGTATATAATAGATGCAAAGAACCATTAGGATATGGTTATTACTCTCAAGAGCTATATAGTTTGAAGACACAAGACAAACACATGAAAGTTACATTGCTACACATGAAAAATAAGGGTATATTATTTAAAATGAAAAGATGACATGCCAGTATGTGATTAATCGCCCACTGAGTATTTGCAGGCAAGATTAACATGAGCTTAGCTCAAAGGAAACACTACTATCGAGAGAGGTATCTGAAAATGCTTCATCTCTAAAGTATATTTTGAGTAGTGTGTTGAAGGATGCATAAAATTCAGATAGGTGGAGAGGTAAGGGCAAGCTCTTCCAATTAAGGAGGAATAGCATAAATGTCAGACATTTTTACTGTGCCAACTCATTAATTGGCATTAATTTAGCATAGCCCTTGGACCTAAAACTTAGAT
Source organism: Trachypithecus francoisi (assembly GCF_009764315.1). Classification (NCBI taxonomy): domain Eukaryota; kingdom Metazoa; phylum Chordata; class Mammalia; order Primates; family Cercopithecidae; genus Trachypithecus; species Trachypithecus francoisi. The sequence continues at coordinate 109,392,810 of NW_022681473.1, forward strand.
TAAATCTATTTAACAAAAATTGCAAGTTAGTCCTCCAGCTCTACATTCTGTTCATGCTACCATGTTCACTGAATGGTGATGGTAGTAGTAATAGTGGTAGCAGGAGATGTAACAGTTAGCTAATATTTGTTAAGTGCTTTCTATGTGCCAGGCACTTTGCTAATCACCCTTTACCAATATTATCTCCATTCATTCTTTGGTAACCCTGTGAGCTAGGAGTTGCGGGCTACTACCCCTTCCTGTGAATGAAGAAGGGTAGACTTAGAGAACTTAAGTAACTTGCCCACAGTTACACAGAGTAGTGGAATCAGTCAGGATTTACATCCCCACGGAGTTTAGTTTTAGAACCAACACTTATTACCATTGGGCAATATTGCCATAGCACTAAATGTAGGAGGGGCTAGTGAAAAAAAAAAAAATGTGGATTTTTTTTTTTTTTTTTTAATGACCTGCAAACTTTTGCAACCTTTATGCGTGATTGATGTTTCAACATTCTGGCAATCCCTGGTTATTAGTCAGGGTAGTTTGTAAACTGCTCTGAAAAGCTGTAGAGTGATGAACTGGTGGTCTGTTCCTAATGAGGCTTTTCCTTAACATGATGGCTTCTGTAGCTGCTGAAGAGCACAGATAATGGGAGTAATCTGTTCTATAAACAGCTAAGTAATGACCTTAAACTTGTGTGTTCACAGCGGAAAGAAAACATGCATATACAATTTTCTTCTGATGAAACCTAATATATTCAAGAAAAAGAATCTTGCTTTTTGGAAGGATGGAAAAGTTGGGAATAATTTTTTCCCCTTTGATGATTAGACCAGTCAGTACTATTGCTTAATTTTTTGGCTCAGTTACTTTGATGTGGTTACAAGAGGAATTTTGGTTGTAATGGATTTCATACATTTTTGTAAATTATGTTTCCATGTCTTCTGTGTGATGTTGTGTACTGTTGACATGAAATACTCCTTTTTTGGTAAAGATGGAATGGCTTGACAGATTAGAGTTACAGAAAGTATGACTTAGCATGCTGGTAAGGCCACAAAAACCCAAACAAGTTCCCCCAGTTTCGTATCCTGTAAATAGAGATAAGTTAGCTTTTCTGTTTCAGAGAGTGCTTATGGAAAATTACTAGACTTTAAAATGATTGTTAATCTCAGTGCAGGGACATTTGGTTGGGGGACATCAGTTCAAGAGTAAATGTATCTGATCCTGCTTTGAATAAATGTAACTTTAAAGCCTTGGGATTTTACCAAATTGAATCTGGGCCAAATAGAAAGGTAGGAGCGGATGTAAATTTGTTTGTAAGGGAGTTGGGGATGTGTGTGGTGGGGCAGGGTGAGGGTGGAGGGATGGGCAGGCAAGGTTGAAGTCTCCTTGGAAGCCCTTGGAGTAAAAGTCAGTGAATGTTAAACCTTTTTGGTTGTTTTTGTTGCTGAAAGTATATGCAAAGTGTTTTTGTCTTATATTTCAGAATGTCTAATTTAATAGGGATATAGATAGTTGGTTTAAACCAACATTTTTGGATGAGGAGAGGCTATGGAAATGAAGAAAGAAGTGTTTAGAAATATCACACAAACAGGTACTTCAGTCTAAATAGTAGTATTGTCTTAATTTTTTCCCCTCATATTTCTCATCAAAATCATGACATTCTGGAGCTAGCGTATTTGGATCAGAAATTTCAAGGGCTGTGTTTATGTATTTTGGTGGACTACAAGCATGAGAGTCAGTCATAGTTGCTAAGGTGCAGTTATTGATGAAAAAAGTTTATGTCTTTGTTCAACATCTAAAGTGCCTTAAACGCAGTATAGTTCTTTAGTAGAAAATATAGACAGCTCTGAGGCTGTACTTCTCACTGATAACATAGTCACAGTTTTAGATATCTTTGTCACTAATACAATGAAATAAAGAATTTTTGATAGGTATTTTAAGGATTGTAGTGCTTTTAAGGAGAAGCATAGTACTGGGATACAAGAAGAGGGTGGTAGTGGCTGACTGATAGCGTAACTAAAGGAACAATCAGGAGTCCAAATTCACATTTCATCTGGCAGTGCTGGATTTCAAAAAAACCTCCTACCAAGAAAGGTTGATGTGCCACATTACTATACTTGTGTATAGTGTAGCATATAGTTGAGTAAGAGACTTTGAGACACAGGGTGGTTCTTAGTAGGGTGTGAAATCGTGGTGGCGTGGTGTGTTATGATAAGGGATTTATCAGCTACACTCTTTTTGAATTGGCTAACTATAATTCTACGAAATAGTGCTAAAAGTTTATTAGAATTAGTTTATTTTCCTTTTCATCCAAAGAGAGCATCCACTTAGCTATATTACATAATGCTCAACGGTAATAACTGAGATAGAATCACAGGCATAGATACTTCGAGATAAATGAAATTGGAAGTGCCATACAGAATGAGACCATCCAGCCTAATTACGCTGACTTGGTCAATGTCCCGGAAGTGTTTATATGGGAGAGATAGCTGTCATTCATGACTTCAGCTCCAAAAACTTACTAATGGAATACTTTATAAACCTTAAAAATGATTAGGTAGGTATGCACTTACTGACATGGAAAATTTTTCATGGACTATTTTGCAGAAAGGCAGGTTATAAAACTATATATTCAATCTTTGTGTAAAAAATATGTATCTACATAGCATGAAAAAAATGGTCTGGAAGGATACACACCATGAGGTGCATCCTCAGGCTTCACGTGCTTGCGAAATCTAAACCAAAGTCTCCTGGTGTGGATGTGGCTCTGTGCTTCAGATATGAAAAGCTTTTGATAATACTTATTTACATTATTAGTTTAGCTAATAAAAAGGGAAACTACATGGTGGGGTTACTGGTTTTGCCATTGTTGTTATTTACTTATTTTCAATTGGAAATTGTAAAAAATTCAGAATGAACATTGTATTATGATTATGATTATGATTATGATTATTATTATTATTGAGATGGAGTCTGGCTCTGTCACCCAGGCTGGAGTGCAGTGGCATGATCTCGACTCACTGCAACCTCTGCCTCCTGGGTTCAAGCGATTCTCCTGCCTCAGCCTCCCAAGTAGCTGGGACTACAGGCACGTGCCACCATGCCTGGCTAATCTTTGTATATTTAGTAGAGACGGAAACCGTTTCGCCATGTTGGCCAGGCTGGTCTCGAACTCCTGACCTCAGGTGATCCGCTTGCCTCAGCCTCCCAAAGTTCTGGGATTACAGGCGTGAGCCATCGTGCCCACCAAACATTGTATTTTTTAAAAGCAAATATTTAGAATAAAGCCCGTTAGTAGCCCTTTATTCATTGATTTATTTCATCTTTCCTGGAGGGAAAAACATATATACCTATGCTTTTCCAGAATAAATTAGTCTTTTTGGGGATACTCTTGTGCTGCAGATCAGAAAGACTGCTTTAGAAAACAAAACAAAAATTCCAGCTACCTAAATTGTCTAAGAATCTGACAGAGTTTGGATACAGTGGATAATTGTTCATAAGAATAAAGCTTTTTGGAGATGAGGTTAGAAGAAGAGTTCACAAAGTGAAAATTTAATGGGTTTACAAAACAAAAAACAAAAACAAAACTTGCAAAAATTGAGAAAGGTAGCAATCCTGAGAGGTTCTTTGAAGACAGCTAGGAGATTTTCCTCCTGTGGCTTCGTTTTCTTAGTTTTTGCTGACCTCCCCCGACCCCCTGCAAAGTCAGAGGCAATACATTTCTCTTTTGTCTTTTTTCAAAAAAAAAAAAAAAAAACTCTTTCTTAACCCTTGTTTTTTTCCACCAACTGTCCCACCTCATCCACTTTCATTTAAGCCTCTCAAAGGTATGATTGCTACTCTTTTCTCGGCTTATTTACTGATCTCCCTATTCTATGGATTCTCTTCCCTTAACTGTACTGGAAGTGCTTCTCCTAAGGTAAACAAACTCTTAGTTGCCCAGTCCTTTACTGATTTTTAAATTCTCATTTTTGACCTCTGTATTCTGCATAAAGATCAATAACCCTCATCCTTGCACTCTAGTCATGGTAATCTCTCAGAATTTTTCTTCGTTTTATCTTTGCAGGATAAAGTCTAGCCCAAGAAAGGTCAGTCATGACCTTACTGACCACTGTCACCTCCACAGTTGAATCTCCTTTCCCCGCCTGTCAGCACGTATATTTTATGTTTCAGCAGTACAGCTGATAACGCTTGTTTCTGGTCTCTTGTAGTTGTTCATGTGCTGTTGTTTCCTGTGCCTGGAATGCCATTCCTCACCTTGTCAGCTAACCTTTATCTTTCAAAATGGCTCAGGATTCACCTACTTCCTTGATCACACTTCTGAAAGTTAATCACTTCCTATGTTTAATTCACTATTTCTTGTCTGGCTTATTTTAGATATGTGTTATGTATCTCCTTCTAGAGTGTGGATGCCCTGAGGGCAGAGTTTGGATTTTATTCCTTCTCACTTTCTTTAGTGCTTAGCATAGTGTGTGGCGTAGATTTAGCATCTGGTACATGCTTGTTGAACTGAACTAAATGAAACTGAGCTCTATGAAGGCACACATTTAAAAAATAAATGAATGGGGAAATAAACCTAATTGGGAGAATTTGTTAAGATATAAAAATGAAAAGAGATGGCAGAGAAAACAAAATATATTAGTTGTCTGCATTTTTAGTAAACAATTGGTAAGGAAATTCTCATTCTCAGGTTGTCTTGTGAAGAAAACAATTACCCAAGTAGATAGCAAATCACTAGAATGAAATGTCATCTGACCCAAGGAACCTAAAGGTGAAATTGTGGAGCCTTTGACAAATTGTTTGCCTGAAGTTTTGTTTCCAAATAGTGGTAGCAAAATATTTGCAGGTGGCTTTTAGAGTGTAGTTTCTTCTGCACTTCTCTGATGAATAGATATGATTGATTTCGTTGAAAACAAATGGGTCCTTGTCAAATAACTGAAAGTAATTTTAAACCACTTGAGAGTATTTTCCTTTTCTCCATTTTTGTGAAAGCTATGAAAACTTCTTGAAAATTTAGCCCCATCCTAAATTAATGCATATTTTGAATTATTGTGATTTCTTTTTCAAAAGCACAAATCAGTTCCCAAGTATCTACTATTGTAGTAACTTGAAACCTGCAGAAATGGCTTCCTGCTGCAGGAAGCACCTCTTTCCTTTTTTAACCTCTGCAATCAGAGGTGACAGGGAGGCCTGAATCTCCCAGCCATCTTAAGGCATCACATCTCCTTAGCTTATGGCTCCAGAATCAGCATAATTTGGCTCAAATTTTGGTAATTTGGATGAAAGATTTGGGTAACTTGTATTAACACATTTAACTTGGCTAGCAAAGGAAATGGAACTGTGCAAGCTGAGGGTATTCTTCCAGCCCTTTGATACACCCCATAGTGGACCCCTGTGAAAGCCATGGTAAAGAAGGGCAGAACGCTGCTGTGGCCCTGGCAGCCTGCTCACCTTCATCTCATTCTCTCCTCTTAGTTTCACTGCGGTTTGGTTCTCAGGCTTGGATATGTTTTGTTTCTGCTTGCTTTTTCTGTGCTGTTGCTGTTTTACAAAATTATGCATTTCTGTTTAGCCATCTATTTTATTTCTCTTTTCTTCCTCCCCAGTTTCTTCAAAATTAATATTTTATATTCTACATACACAAATCCCAATTTGGAATTTTAAAAATAGAAATATTATAATAATGAAGACATTAAAAAACCCTTTGACAAATTATTAGGTCATTTCCAGATACATTACTAAAAAACATTTTACATTTCAAAAAGATGATGTATGCACATGGTGAATTCAAGTTGTTCAAAAGGGTAAACATTGGAAAGCAAATCTTTCGTATTCCTCCGGAGATAGTCTATGCATATACAAGCAGATAAATCTATTTTTATAAGATTTAAAATGTATATTTTGGCACTCTGTCGGGTACTTTTTATATCTTTTGGAATTAGCTACTGAGGCTGGCCGGATTTGTACTTTATGAATTATACTACTCTACGTTGTTTCTTTGTGAAATAAGTATTGACCTTGCGTACTTATTGTACAAAAAGATCTATCTTATATGTTTCCCAGTGTTAGTGGTCGGACGTGGCCTACTTTCTGTTGTGTTGAGCTTCAGACAACGTTCAGTTGTGCTGAGCTTCTTACCCAACCCATTTATTGGGAACATAAAATACAAATTGTTTGTGTACTTAACCTCAACAGTGGTTAAGAGTACTTAGGTGACTGGATGTTTTGTTCTGATTTTAATGTAGTTGGCAAAAGTATACTGAGCACCTTATCCTCCAATTCATACGTTATCCTGACTTTTTCCAAGCACTTTACAAGAGTATATTACAGTCAGGATCTTGAGGCACAAACGAATTGAAATTTTCACAGGCCTACTTCACAACTTAGTAATGGAAGCAAGCAATATCACCAAAGATCCCTGGCTCTCTGGCTTTCAGCACCAATTCAGAGCAGTTTTACAAATGTATTAGAACTCTGCCAACTTTAGAGGTAGGCTGATGTAATTTGATACCTGTTAATTTCCAAAATGTCATAGATTACCATCCCACCCCCCAAAAACCTTTTAAAGGCTCTAGTGAAAGATCTTTCTGCATCCTGTATTTCCTCATTTTTCAATCTGTTGGTTTTCAGCCTTTTTTCCCACCTACTGTTCCTCCTCAGACTGCCCCAACAGATTTTGAGTAGAGTTACATTACGAATCCATTTCACAATCTTGATGTTCTAATTCAAAACCTATGTATTAATGTGTGCCCATCTGCATTCCTGGAAAGCTAATCCAGTAGTGCATCCTGGAAAATGGCCAATGAAGGCGCTTGGTGTTGCTTTTCAGTCTTAAAACAAAAACAAAACAAAACAAAAAAAGTATTAAAAAAAATCCTATTTGGAAGAGGATCATGGGACCATGAGGGAAAGCTTTTAAGTTCCCATGTTTGCTTGCTTACTAGCACTTTAACTTGAATACGTCTTTCCTACCATCCCTTGGTTTCTCTATATTTAAATTGTATATGAGAGTACTGCCCTTGAATTGTGTAAGTTTGAGTTTAAGTGGTTCTGAAGCCTCCAGATAAAAGGTGCTGCTTAAACTCAGTGATATTATTTTGACAGTGACAGTTCACCCTCCCCACACACTTTTTATTCTTTTGATCTGCTGATTGTATGAAAGATAACAATATAACTTCTTTGGCTTTTTTGTTAAAAATTTCTAAAAATTCTGTTGGCATTCTGCTTGAGACAGGTTTTTTTTTTTTTTTTTTAGTAGCTATGGGCCTGTCTCTAGTGGCGTAGTCCCTGCTCTGTATTGTCTGCTGTTGGAGGTGAGGAGTTTACATTGAAAAAGAACTTTTCAACTTGAAGTTCCCAAAGCCCTAGCTGAACACAACACTGTTCAATTTCGACACACTCAGTGTTGGAATAGAGGGCAGCTGCTATGTAAATACTTAACACTGTGTGGATAGAAAGAACAAAGTGTCTTGTACTAAAACAAACTCTATCTTTTAGCTTACAAATGGGAATTTTGAGCAAAGGGCAGCCTTCTATTTTCAAGGTCACTTTACTCATGATGACATTGATGCCATTTATCAGGAAAATTTTTGTTCAGTGGTTGGGCATGTGCTCAGTGAGCATCTCCTGTGTTCTAGGCATTTGTAAATTGCTTCCACAAAGTCCAGTAGTACCACATGGTCCTGGTAGTAATCTAGGAAATGAGCCAAGTTGAACAACCACTTTTATATTCATACTTTTTTCAAATTCTTATTACAGACCTGAGAGGAAGGTTTAGACCATACATAAGTGAGACAATTAAAGTAGAGAGAGATTAGGTAATTAGCCTGTGGTTTACCCAGCTAGGGAAAGAGCTTAAATTTCCTGTGTCCATGTGCTTTCTATTGTACTACAACTTCCTCTTAGAATTAACATTTATGTATTTTAGAACTTTACAATGGCCCTGTAATCCAAATAGTGCATTTGTATGTTTTAGGGCTCTACAGCAACCCTGTAATCCAGGTAGTAGAGATGTTAATACCTTATTTTATAGTTGAAGACATTTGAGATAACACTGACTTGCCTGATGGCACAGAACTTTTATGTAATCAGAACTGGGTGGGGCATAGACCTACCCTTCATCCTGAATTCTCTGCCCTTTCTTCTCAGCACCTGAGAGGCTAGCAATTTTAATACTCGGCAACATTTATCAAACCGTTACCATGTATAATAAACTATGCCTGATGCTATGAATTGATACTGAAGGAAATAGGATTACACACTTCTACTCTCCTTTCTAATGTAATGGTAGAGATAGGATAATCACATAAGAAAAATACCTAACGTTCATTATAATTAAACAATATAAGCAAAAGTAAACCAGTAACTATAGTGAAGTAAATGTGTCACCACTAATGGGAAGCAATTTGAAGCATTATCTGGCTAAAATCAAACAGCCTTCTGAGAAGCTTTTCAGTGCTCGTTCCTGCTGGTTTCTTCTAGGAAAAAGTACGGGTAGTGATGTTTCAGCCTCTTCAGGGCTACTGGCTTCTTCCTTGTAATCTATAACCATGTTCGGGTCTCTCTTATTTTAAGATATAAAATCTTGACAGTTGCCCGGATTCCCTACTATCTTATCATCCCATCTTCCTTCTCCACTCCCAGCAAAACTTCTCAAAATGTTGGCTAAACACTCTACTGTCTGGCTGTTTTCTTTCTTTTTCTTCATGACTCTGCTTCCTCTTCCTGTCCCTTAAATATCAGTGACTATTGTGTTATTGTTCTTATTCATAACATTTTGTATATCATAATGGTGTCCAAATCTTCATCTTTAGCTCATTTTTCTCATTCAACTCCAGATTGTTTCCCTGGATATTCCACAGGCACTTCAAATTGAACACGTGTAAAGTGGAATTCATCATTTTCTTCTATACAACTGGCTCTGTTCCTGCTTTCTTGTTTGTTAATGGTATCACCAGTCACCTGGTCACCTGAACTAGAAACCTGGGAGTCATTTTTGACTTTACCTTCTCCCTCAGTACCTGTAATTTTTGAATAGTTTGCTTTTTAACATGATCATGAATATGCCTCTGCTTTCTATTTATTCTACCACTGAATCACTTCAAGCTCTCACGATCTGTCTGCTGTATTCTGGCAGTATCTTCCTAACTCTTCCCCCTACCTTCAGTCTTGTTTCCCTCATATTCACCAGCTCCAGGATGAGTTTTCCTTAAAAATTAGTTGTTGTATTCCTTCCTTAAAACCTTTCCGTTTTTTCTGTTTCCTATAGGATAACATTAAACCTCCTAACGTGGTATACAAGATCTCCTTTGAGGTTCCTATTTAGATGCTCCAGACGATGTCTAACATCGTCAGGCTGCTTTGGCAACATCAGATATTTTGTGCTTACTCATATATACCATAATACATTTTGACTGCCATTCCTTTTCTTATGTTATCCCTTCTTTTGTACGTATATCCTTCTTCCTTCTGATTATTTTAGAAAAAATGCCTGATACCTAATAGTTGAAATTACAGAGGTCAATTTTAGTTGCCTATATTTTGATTAATATTTAATATGGTCATAGGACAGCCGTTTAAGTAATGAGTTATCAGGTTGTCAGAAGTTAGCATGTTGTTAATATTACCTGTTTTAATGTATGCATGAGTCCTTCTCAGTACTCATCTTCTCAGATGCTGGAGTCATTCAATGTTTGGACCCTTAGCTGATGCTAAACAGAAAGGACCCTACCCAAACTCAGAACGAAAAAAGATGACATTTTGTATTATTTAGGAGTAGGTCCAGTTATAGGTAACTAAAAAATTGAGAAGAGCAATGGTTTAAGCAAAATAGATTGTTTATCTGTCACTGACATTTCCAGAGATATGTACCAGTATGGCAGTTCAGTTACATGAAGTCCTCAGCGATGCCAAGCCCTTTCAGCTCTTCGTCCCACTTTTCTTAGTGTATATTCCTTGGGTTCACTGTCTGGTGGTATCAGTTTTCTAGGCAACAGATGGAGGAAGAAACAAAGAAGGAGGGCAAATGGCACACTCTGGTCATCTTTTAAGGATGACTCCTAGGAGCTGCCACAGAATATTTGGTTTCTATCCCATCAGCTAGAACTTAGCCAGCACTCATTCCCAAATACAGTTATCCAGTTAAAGGTTCTTTGACTATGGAAGAAGATAATGGATTTTGAGGGACAGATATTAAAGGATTCATCCAAACTATTTAGCTTGGTGTTCAATCTGTACGTTTTTCAGACCTTTCTCCAATTATTTATCCACATGAATCCTATGCACCAGCCAAAAGCCTTCTCCTTGCCCTTTTTTGGAAGTGATCATCTCCTCTTCTAAATCTTGTAATACTTTTCATCTGTATTGCAGATATATGCTCAACTGTTAATTGCTGTCATTTGTCTGTATATGTAGCTTCCCTAAATTGTAAGCTGTCACCACAGTATATGTTTCTAGGGTCAGTGACCGAGTATCATATGTCTTGCAATGCCTAGTCTAGTACTTTATAAATAATTGGTTTTCAATAAATACTTCTTATGTGAGTAAATACATAATTTGATGATTTCTTGGTTTCTTGTAGCATTTTAAGAAAGAAAGATGGATCAACCTAGTGGAAGAAGTTTCATGCAAGTATTATGTGAAAAATACAGTCCTGAAAATTTTCCTTATCGCCGTGGCCCGGGAATGGGAGTCCATGTCCCAGCCACACCTCAGGGCTCTCCTATGAAAGGTAAGAAAGATGGGACCTAAAACACTTATTTAGTGGAGCTTACTTAGGATGTTAAATCACAATGTTGCCTTGTTTGCAAATGATTTATTTTTAATTACAGTCAAACAATCTTTCCTCTTTGTTATGATTTCAGTTTTCTAAAGAACGTAACAGGACTGGTTTTCCTCCAGATTGACTAAGAGATATTTTAGTTGCATGTGTAGGACAAGAATAAATTTGAGTGATAATATCTCAAATGCATATTCTTTTATGGAACATAGAGGGTACAAAACAGTACAGGACTGGCCTGTGCCCTCCAGGACCTTATAGCCTAATTGTTTACAAGACATTCACATTTACAAAGGTAAATCAACACAAGATAATTTATGTTGAGCCAAATGAATGGTATAATGACTGGGAAAGAAATTTAAAAGATAATTAATATGATCAAAAAATGATTCAAAGCTGTGAGATTTTAACTAGTCCTTCAAGAATGTAGAATTTGGTTAGAGATGAGATACATTCTAGGAGAGGGATTAGATGTGATCAAAAATCTGTAACTAGAAATGTGCAAGGTATATTTTTGCTTGCCTTTTAGTTTAGCATTGCAATTGAGAGTTCTTGGAAGTAGTTTTTTGTAATTATGGGGGATTAATATTGAATCACTGTTTTAGTTCTTACTTTCAAAGGTTACTGTTTACTGTTTCTAAATACAATAATTTTATCTCTGTATAACCTGAAATGGCAGAGAGAAGTAGATTTCTTGGTAATTTTTTTGGGGGGGATCCATTCCCATTCTGAGAAATATGTTGCTGAAAGTAGCAAGTTGAAAACCATATAATTTGAGGTCTCCATTAACAAAGTATTACTTTGATGAGTCCTTGTTTAGTACCAAATGGGAAAAGAGTGATTGCATTGTCATGTTTATCCTTTTTAGTAGAGATTGTAAGAGTGATTTTGTTGACACATGTGTTTTTGAAACAGACAGTAGTCAAAAAGTCATTGCCTCGGTTTGACCAAATTCAATGAATAGTGTAAGACTCTGAAACACTTTCTCCCATTATAGTTATATTTTTAAAGAAGGCTAATTTTCATAAGGGACAAATTCTGTAGGGATATGAAGTGGAGATAATTGATAGACAAGAGTGAGAGAGATGTAGAGTTCTGAATGGATCCACTTAAGTGAGGAAGATTTCTTGAATGATATAAACTTAACAGAAGTGATTTAGTAGATTAATGGTTTGAGATGATTTTCAGAGGCACAAAATATAAAGATACACATCAGATAAAGAGAAAAGAGCCATCCAGAATACTTTGGAACTAAATTTAAAAAAGAAAGAATTGAAGCCTGTTAGAAAGTACTGGTAGTCCACACATGAATTTCATAGAGCTCTTTTTCAGATGATAAGATGATAGCATGGATGAGGGCTCTGTTGTTGGTAATTGAGATAAACAATCCTGCTACAAGTTAAAGCCTAGAGGACTTTTTTTGGTGGTACTGGTGCAGTACTTCTGAGCTCCTCCTGGGCAATAACTGGCTGTCTCCTCTTAGAATTCAGTACCCTTTGGTCCCATTATATCCTGTATTTTCTAGATCCTTGTGTAATTTCACACAGTTTGGTTTTTGTTTCTTGACAATTCCTGGGGGCTGAACATATGTGGACTAGAATTTGGCTGATATGGAAAGTATTTTGTGTCTCCCATCATTCAGATCGCCTCAACCTCCCAAGTGTACTAGTGTTGAACAGCTGTGGAATAACCTGTGCAGGAGATGAAAAAGAAATTGCTGCCTTCTGTGCTCATGTGTCGGAACTAGATCTTTCTGACAACAAACTCGAAGACTGGCATGAGGTGAAGTTTTTATATTGCTACATTTTGGTGAAAAGCAGCAATAACTCTTGTTTATGTTATATGTTCTAAATTGTGTTCTCACTTGATGTCTGTATGGCTTCTTGTTGTCTGTATATCTTATTGTCTGTATGTCTGTATGTCAAGATAAATAAGGCCTATAATTCCAGTGCTAAGGAGGCTGAGGCAGGAGGATCACTTGAGCCCAGGAATTCAAGATCAGTCTGGGCAACATAGCAAGAACCCATCTTTAATTAAAAAAAAAAAAGAGGCAAATAACTGACTCTGTCTATGGTGATTTTTTGTTAGCTTTGTTATTGTTAATTTGTTTTTCATCAAGGTGGAAATCACTAAGGAAATTCAGGCATCAAGAGGTTCATTAGTCTTTGTCAGCTTAAACTGCTAACAGTGCATTAAATTTTCTACTGTTTCACTAATTTATGTATCCTGTGCTCATTCGCTACTTCTACTTCAATATAAATATTGACTGAATGTTCAGTAATGTAAATTTTACTGAAAATTGACATAAAATTGTTGAAACTGAGATTATAAATATATTTATTTTTGTTATTGAAATTTATTCAAATATTTTACAACTTTTTCTTATGTTATCAGATCCCTTGGGTGGTTTGACATAACTGATGTGTTGACCTCATAGTAACTATAAACTACACACATAGTTTGTAAAAGTACACAAATACAGTTTTGTAACATTCTCTTATTATTATATATAACATTACCTACCTGCTTATAACATTACCTGATAGAAGCTACCCTGAAGAATAAGGTTTAAAATGTTCTTCCTACTTGGTTCATTCTTCTGCCTTAATTTGGGCTCTTACTTTTTGATGTGACTTTAGGAAGACTTTCCTAATGGGTTTTCCTGGATCTGGCTTTATTCTGCTTCCGCTAAGCTGTTTTCCATAGTGCTACCACAGGCTCCTTTTAATACATGAAGCATGATTGTGACACTGTCCTGCATAAAGGCCTATAGTTGCCTTTCTTTGCCTGGAAACTAAGGTCTGACTCTATAAGCATGGCCGTTCATCATATGGCCCTTTGCTATTTCTATAACTTTTTCTCCCTCTTTAGCCATACACTTTTACTTGCAGCTCATGATAAACTCGAAATAAAAAGCTTCCTTGCTTTTATTCATTCTGAACCCACTGCTGTCTTTCTTCTCTTGTCTACCTGGCCACTTCCTATTTATCCTTCAAGACTTGGCCCAAGTTGCTATTCCTCTGTGAAATTTTTCCTGGCTGTGTCACAGACAGATTATCCCAGAGCACCTACACTATACCAGTATGAAAGGATTTATCACAGTCAGGTGTGATGACTTGCTTACTTCACAGTTTTCCTAATAGACTATGAGCTTATTCCAAGTGGAGATTTTTATCTTTTTTTTATCATAAGCCCAGCATACCAAGTAGTCAAATGTTTGTTGAGTGTGTTAATGATTAAATGATTATATTTTAAGAATTGCTCAAGACATCTTGTTCCAACTTTTCCTGTGATCTTAAGAAGTTCACTTAATCCTTTAGAGCTTTAGTTTGCTCATCTATAAGATAGGCTTGCTGATAAAATTAATCATTGAAACACTTAGTAGATATTGAATGCTATACAAATTCTAAGACAGATTTCTTGTTTAAGAAAAACCTATCCATAACCTAGTTTTGGTAAGCTTTTCTTATATTTATCTGTTTTATGCCCTTGTTTAATCTGGTAACTGTATTGGTTATATTTACTACTTTTATTAGGATTTTAACCAAAATTCTTTGCAATGCATGTCACCTATTTCTAAGTGATTTATTAACATATGCAGATATATAGGGCTATTCTAAGAAATAACTTCTATTTGTATATGTATTTATTTACTTATCTGGACAACTTGTATAGTTTACTGTTTAACAAATTACAGATTGTGCCTTCTTGGTCCTCTGCAACATTTAATTGCCACACGTGCTTTATCTGCACTTCAAATTTGTTTCTTTGGAAATACAAAATTTTACAAAGGTTTTGTGCTTTGACCATGTATATAAGCTTTTGCTAATTACTGGGAACAGTTTAATAGTGATGTAGTTGCTACTTCAGGAGGAAGATGTGTATAATACGGATCAGTGCACAGTGTGTAAACTAAGTAATTCAGCATTTTTCTCTGCCTAGACAAAGGTCTATGTTAAATTTTTCTTAAGCCACATTGACATGTAGCCAGAGGGTCACATACTTATTTATACTGTATTTGTACTCAGTTTGCATATTCCTAAGTGCTCTATTGTCTGTTTTCAAGCAGTTTTCAAGTAAATATTTGTTGCTGTTACTTTCAGGTATCCATTTTCCAATTTATTTTTGTTTTCATCATTCCTTTAGTATTTCCTCTTTATCCTTAACTGTAGTTGATCCCAGTCTTCTAGAGGATATATCAGAACATAGAGAAGGGAGAAATATGACAAAAGAATGTTGATTTTTAGGATTGATTAAACTCTTTGCCAGGCTACAAATGCTTCATAGGTCGCCAGTTTTAGGACATTACATTTCAACCCCATTATAACCCATATATCTGATTACCAAAAAGATAATTTGTCCTTAGCCATTAACGGAATTTATTTCAGCCAGTGCTGATAGGGCAATGTGGAACCAGTTGTATAATTTTTCCCTTAGTTTTTTGGATGACCAAGAATATTATAGGTTATGAGTAACTTATTTTGTAGCTTAATTTGCTGGCTGCTGTATATCCACAGACTAAGATAAATATGGATGAGAAAAGTAATACTTTTGGGGAGGCAAAGATTTACATTCACCCTTCTAAAATTGGGCACCTATGTTTAAAAATAATGCTTTTTTTTTAGCTTTTGACTTGAATTTTTGGCTGAGTAGATCTTTGTCTGACCTTTCCCAAGGTACCTTCTTTTTACTCCATTACTTATCAAAACCATTTTATGAAAGAAATTAAACCTAGTGGTTGAGAGGAGGGAGGAAGTAGCCACTCAGGTAAGGTAGAGAATAGCTTAGGTACAGATGACAGATTGATATCTTAAAACCCTTTCCCATTTTTCTTAAATCTTCAATTTCTTCCTTTTTAGAAGCCAAGTTAAAGGGTCCCCTATTAAATAATAGAATTGTGGAAACCTAAAAGGTGATCTGAGTTCATCTCCATGTTTCTGCACATAAGCATACTCATTCCAGTTGGAGGAGTCTTTTTTATTTTTAGAATTTAAAAAAGAGAAGTCAGTATACTGCCCTAGAAACTCATGGAATGTTTGTCAGCTTTTGGTACTGGGAAATTTTTCTGTCATAAGTAAATTTATCTGTGTAGTGAATATTATGTCTTCTGAGCATTATCAATTTGAGGTTACACAAAAAAACTTTTTTATTTCATCCCTTTAAAGAAAATATTCATTTATTTCTAACATTTGTTATTTTTCCTGCTTGAATGGTTAAATTCTAGTCCAGTTTTATCTTTTAGGATATTCTAGAGTTAACAAGTCATTATTCTGAATATTTATTTTCCCTGTGCAGTAATGCTGATGCAGACTGTGGTGATTATGTCATATATCTGCTAGGCTTGGGAAACCTCCCAGAAATTGTTTCAAAACCCTTAAATTGACTATTTTTTAAAGTGTTTTCCTCTTTATTATAAAAAATATGAGTGGTAGTAGTTAGCAAAGAGTTTATGTTTTATTTTTATTTAACTGGGGTTGTCCTATAATTGAGTTATTCTTTATGCTTTAGTTGGAGCATATTTCCTGTCCCCCTCCCACCCCCACAAAGAGGTTAAGTATAGCTGGTAAACATCTTCTGTATGAAAGTTCTTCATATCGGTATTCAGTCATAGAATGCAGTGTAGATTGGTTCCTGCATGAACTATTTAGCTGTGTTTTAGTCACAGACTAAGCTCCAAATACTAGCCATATATTTGTTTGGTACCATTTGATTGCAAAAGGGATCAAGCAAGAGGATATGTGCACACTGGTATAAATTCCTTACACTTTAAACAGAAGCCTAGTGTATTTTCTCTAAAAGTCAGCTCATTTCTTCATTTGTACAATGGAGATAAAAATGGTACCCACTTTATAGGGTTAGTGTGTGGAATAAGTGAAATAGTGAATGCAGGGAACTTTTTCTTCTCACCCACTCTTCTGAAACTTCTTGGAATTAACCTACTTCTCACTGATTTTAGAGCTCCTGAACTGAATGTTTACACAGTAGATCTGATGTAAAATACGCGTTACTTTTTCTTTCTTCCCCTGGTTCTCCCTCCTGGATGCTCTTTTGGCATTACTTCTGGAGCTCTGAAAAGAAAGATATGCAGGTCGCAACCCTGAAGCTTGTCCCACCTATGGAGCTTCTGATTCAGTAGTTATGGTGGAACCTTGGAATCAGTATATTTTAAGTTCTGTCAGTGATTCTGTTGAGTAGCCAGGGTTGAGATAATGGTTCATACTGTGCTTATGTTCATAATAGTTACATTTATTAAATGATTTAGTGCCATTAAGTTATTCATTAAATAAGTGCCCACTATGCAGTAGTGAAGTAGGTAAGTACTATATCTGCTTTTATAGCGCTTACATGCTATTGGGAGGGATGTAGGGAAACAAGTTTCAAAAAAATGTGTCACTTGCTATGCTGAGCACTCTATATGTGTATCTCATTTAATCCTACCAACAGATGGGAACTGTTTTCCCTATTTTACAAATGAGGAAACTGAGATTTGGAAAGATTAAGTAACTTGTCTGAAACCACACAGCTAGGAAGTGTTGGAACCTTGTTTGAACCCAGGTTTTTTTACTCTAAAACTAATCCTAACTACTCTTTTCTCCTTTTCTTATAACTTTTACTTACAACATTGCCTGGCTGTTTGATACTTAATACATTTACTGGACATTTAGCGTTTATTTCATACTTGTTTAAGCTGATCCTTCTCACAGATTGTACCAAATAGTCTTCAGTCTTCTTTATTCATTTTTTCTAGTTATATTTTTGATGTATAAATATGGCATATTGGAAAGAAAAATGACTCTGAATTTTAAATCCCAGACTTGACCTTTGTAACTATAAGACTTTAGCGAAATTATTTAACATTTCTGAGCCTCAGATTCCTCATTTTTTAAAATGAAAATAGTATTATCTTGCAAGTTGTTCTGAGAATTTAATGAATAAACTATATCAAAGAGACTAGTACCATGCAGACCAAATAGTTAAGGTCAGTAATGCTCATTTTCTTTTTTTCCTTTTTGTCTACCAAGTTGGTAGCTAAATCGTTGATACTCTTGCTTTCCCTTTCATTATCTAGTTATGGATTTTTTTTTGTTTTGTTTTTGAGTAAACATATTTTAAAGTTTGGTACATCTTTGAACCAAATTGAAACTGTTTTCTAAGTGATTGTGATAATATCATCAAACTTAACACATGAATTATTACCAGGTGAATTTTAACCTTTAATTAGCCTTAATATTTTGCTAAGAATGAGAGGAAGGAGATATTCAAAGAGAATTATATGAACTAATCTCAACTCTGTAAGAAATGTCATCAAAACTATCTTTTCTCCACTTATCAAAGAGAACATCACATAGAGCAGAATCAGAAGCCTTTCTAAAGGCAACATAGGAAATCTTCCTTTTTACCATTAACTTCTGTTATGTGCCAGTCAGTTCTGCCACTATTTCATTGAAAGATTAAATTATTTGCCAAGGTTTGTTGAAATCACTTATGTCCCTCTGTGAGTACCGATACTAAATAGGACTCCTTGATGTAAACAGCCCTTTGCCTGGAGACCCGCTCCCCTAGGCTTTCTTGAGCATGACTGCTATTTAACAGCTCTGATTACTGCCTGATAATGCTTTTCTTTTTTTCTCCTTAGGTCAGTAAAATTGTGTCAAATGTTCCTCAGTTGGAGTTTCTAAACCTGAGTTCCAACCCTCTGAATTTGTCGGTTTTAGAAAGAACATGTGCTGGGTCCTTCTCTGGGGTTCGCAAACTTGTCCTCAACAACAGCAAAGCTTCTTGGGAGACAGTCCACACGATACTGCAGGAGTTACCAGAGTAAGCCCAGAGCGCATGAGGGCGAGGGAGCTATGTTGCCATCTGTGTTAGTACGTAGGATTACTGCTGATCTCCCACCCAAGAAATACTAGAACTGCAGATTGAGTGGAAAAAGAGGTTAGAAAAACGAAGTTATTGGAATGAAAATGTGCGGGTAATCTAGTAGCATTTCCAGTGGAATACATGTTCAGTGTTGAGTAGCACCAAGACATGGGATATGTCATCTCTGGGCTAGAAAATACCCCTGAGAAGCACTTATCACTCTAAATCAACTCAGCCTTACTCCATTTTAATCTTCTGATATGAGAATTGAGCCCCAGCCCTTTTCTTTGGGAGGAAAAAGTGATAGTATCACTAAAATGTGTTAACATTCAGATGATTAAGTGCCTAGCTGATCTGATGGGAAAATTGACCTAGTATTATTTTCAATAAGTTAAGAAAGAAATTATATTTTAGTCAATTAAAAAATGCTTTATTATGTTTCGTTTGTCTCTATCTTTGTATTTACATGTAAGTGTGCAAAGGAAATTTAAAGAAGCTGTAGTTTCTTTGACTGTATGAATATGGAAATTCTCAAAGCCCTTCAGAATCTTGTCCCACCCAGCTTACTCCATCTTAATTTCGCACTCTCACTCTAATGAGATTGGTTTCCTCACTGCACCCAACACCCAGCATGGCATAGAATGAGCATTTAAGTGCTAGTTTCACTACTAATCATATGACCTTTGATGAGCTACTTAACTTCTTTGAGCTCAGTTTCCTTGTCTGTAAAATGGGCATAATTGCATTTACCTTGCAGAAGTAGGGATAAAATCTGTAATACACCTGGTATAGGGTCTGACACAGGGTAGGGATTCAACAAATGATAGTTATTATTTCTACTTCTAAACATTTGTTCATGTTGTTTCTGGAATTTTCTTCTATGTCCTCTCAACTTGTGGAAGTCCTCCCCTCCTTCAAGGCCATGCATCCTTTCCTGGTTATTCTAACTATAATTTCAATTTCATTGTTATGTGAATGACTATTATACTTACAGTTAGTACTGCTTAATTTAGTACTTAATGAAGCACAAAAGTAATTTCACACCACCTTACATCATTCTTTGCTGTTTCAGTGTGTACTTTAGGTTTTGTCTTTCCAGCTATAGTTTGAACATCAGGAAGACATCTTGGTATTTTCTCCACAATTCCTAGCAGAGTCTCACATATAGTAGGCACTTATTTATTTATTTATTGAATGAATGAAAATAGATATAAAGTAGAAACTAAACTGCTTTAAACATGAAATATTTCCTTTTGTCTCTGCAGTTTGGAGGAGCTCTTCCTGTGCCTTAATGACTATGAAACAGTGTCTTGTCCTTCTATTTGCTGTCATTCTCTTAAGCTACTACATATAACAGACAATAACCTCCAAGACTGGACTGAAATACGAAAGTTAGGAGTTATGTTTCCTTCACTGGATACCCTCGTCCTAGCCAACAATCATTTGAATGCTATTGAGGAGCCTGATGATTCATTGGCCAGGTTGTTTCCTAATCTTCGATCCATCAGCCTCCACAAGTCAGGTGAGGTTCAGGCTTGTTCTTATTCTACGTTCAAATTAACTTGAGCATATGCATGAAATACAATGAAAGTATATTTCTTCCAGTCACAGTTTTACCTTTTTTAGAGTGAATTTTCTATATGACGTGCAGATGGCTATGATTGGCTAAATTTAAGACATTGATTTTCATAAATGATCTGATAAATACTGAGTGGCATAGCATTACGTTGACAGTTTATATTTTATACATTAAAGGGGTCATGCTATGAAAAGAGTGAAATGAAATTCATGCACTGGATATTAAAAGACACAGTAAAAATAGTACAAAGAATTACAAAATAGACTATTTTTTCTGGACTTAGTTTAAGGAGTCCCAACCTGCTATGTCTTTTCAAATGCTGACTTTTTTAGTATCTGTATGTAATTGATTATCAGTTTATTGACATTTGATCCTGTGTATCACAGGAATGAATATATTTAGCTTATTTCTTTTTTATTGATAAACTTTATTTTTTAGAACAGTTTATAGTTTACATCAAAATTCAACAGAAAGTACAGAGAGTTTTCATACACCCCTTGTTCCCACATATATATAACTTCCCCCACTGTCAGTGACCCACAGCAAAATGGGACATTTGTACCATTTCAATCGATGAACCTATGTTGACTCATCATTATCACTGAAGTCCATAATTTACCTTAGGGTTCACTATTGGTGTTGTAAATTCTACAGATCTTCACAGATGTGTAGTGGCACGTATCCACCACTGTAGTAACATTCAGAATAGTTTCCCTGCCCTAAAAATCCTCTGTGCTCCACCTGTTTACCCCTCAATCCTGGCAACCACTCATCTTCTTACTATCTGCATAGTTTTGCCTTTTCCAGAATGTCATGTAGTTGAAATCATACAGTATGTAGCCTTCTCAGATTAGCTTCTTTCACTTAGGAATATGTCTTTAAGTCCTCTATGCCTTTTCATGGCTTGATAGCTCATTTCTTTTTAGTGCTGAATACTATCCCATTTTCTGGATGTACTACAGTTGATTTTATCTACCCACCTACTTGCTGAAGGACATCTTGGTTGCTTCCAAGTTTGGGCAGTTATGAATAAAGCTGCTGTAAACATCTGTGTACAAGTTTTTGTGTGGACATGAGTTTTCAATTCATTTAGGTAAATACTAAGGAGCATGACTGCTGGATCATATGGTAAGAGTATGATTAGTTTTATAAGAAACTGCCAAACCGTCTTCCAAAGTGGCTGTATCATTTTGCATTCCCACCAGCAGTTCAAGAGTTCTCTTGCTTTACATCCTAACCAGAGTTTGATGTTCTCAGTGTTTTGGATTTTGACCATTCGAATAGGTACATTGGGGTATCTTGTTTTAACCTGCAATTCTCTAATGATGTATAATATTGAACGTCTTTTCATATGCTTGTTTGCTATCAGTATATCTTCTTTGGTGAGGTGTCTGTTCAGGTCTGTGGCCCAGTTTGTAGCCAGGTTGTTTTTTATTCCTTATTGCTAAGTTTTAAGGGTTCTTCGTATATTTTGAATAACAGTTCTTTCTGAGATATGTCTTCTGCAAATACATTCTCCCAGTCTGTGACTTTTTTTCTCATTCTCTGGATATTGTCTTTTAGCATATTTCTTTTCTTTTTTTTTTTTTTGTTTTTTGTTTGAGAAGGAGTCTTGCTCTGTTGCCCAGGCTGGAGTGCAGTGGTGCGATCTCGGCTCACTGCAAGCTCCGCCTCCTGGGTTCATGCCATTCTCCTGCCTCAGCCTCCCGAGTAGCTGGGACTACAGGCGCCCGCCACCGCGCCTGGCTAATTTTTTGTAGTTTTAGTAGAGACGGAGTTTCACCGTGTTAGCCAAGATGGTCTCGATCTCCTGACCTTGTGATCCACCCACCTTGGCCTCCAAAAGTCCTGGGATTATAGGCATGAACCACCGCGCCTGGCCATCTTAGCTAATTTCTTAAAACACCTACGTAATTAGAAATAACTCTAACCTACAACTGAAAAAGCATAAACTTAGTTTAATTTATCATAGAGGTTTTAAAAGTGGGAAACAAGTTTTAAAATCCAGTGTTTTGCACAAGGAAGCTGTTTATTTCATACCTTGACACCCTTGAGCTAACTATTCTTCCTCCTTGATGGAAATGCCATTCTAAGGGATGAGGGTAGTTGTGACTTGGGATAGTTATACACCAAGAGACCTCCTAAATTGCTCCTCTGTCTTTACCCCTGCTGAAGGTTGATAAAAATAGGATGGGACTATGTTGTTCTCTGAAATAGACTTGATACATTGTGAACTTGACCAGCTTCATTATTATAGAAAAATTTTTCCTATGTAGAAGATCTGCCTGACTTAGAAGTTAAGTATTGACTTGGAGAATACATTTTTCTCATAGCTATAAGAAGAGTTTCATTTTAGGACTAAAAATCTTAATTTGTTACATATTCTCCTTACTCAGAGGTTCAGGTTTTTGTTTTTGTTTGTTTTAAATTTTAGTTCTGTCTCTCCTGTCACCAAATTGATAATACAGTCACCCCTCCATATTCATGGACTCTTCATGCATTCAACCACCTGCAGATCGAAAATACAGGGGGAAGAAGGGTAGTTGTGTCTGTACTGAACACGTACAGACTTTTTTCTTGTCATTATTCCCTAAACAATATAGTATCACAATTATTTACATTGTATTAGCTATTAAAAGTAACCTAGAAGTAAAGTAAACAGGAGGGTTTGTGTAAGTTATATGCAAATACTATATACTACTTTATATAAGGGACTTGAGCATCTGTGGATTTTGGTATCTGTAGGAGGTCCTGGAACCAGTCCCCCATAGATACGAGGGACAGCTGTATTTAGTTTCTGGTTCTGTCAACCTTGCCTCATTTTAGAATTTTTCAGGTAAAAATTTGAGTATGTTAGTATCAACTCTGATCAATAGTTTTATCCCATGAGTCTATATTTGAATGAAATGAGTTGGTCACATAGCTTTCTTTAAATTATGTAATCATGGCATACATCCTGCTTATTGATGAAACTACCAGTGACCCCTCTTTATAAGTCATTTTGGTAGAAAATGAGTAGATGAGAGGATGTTAGACAGTAACACTCTTCTTTCTTAACCCCTGGATCACAGAGGTAGGAGAGGCTATGGGGAAGTTTTTGTGGTTTTAACTATGTTCTACTCTTGCCTTGGATAAAGAAAACTTTCAGACCATTTAGTTTATGATCATTTTTAACATTTCAAAAGTTATTAATTGAGCTAATATTTTTGCTATGCTTCTTTTGTTATTTGTGTGCATCTCTGGATTTACTTAATATATTTCTCAAATTAGGTTTGCAGTCCTGGGAAGACATTGATAAGCTAAATTCATTTCCCAAACTGGAAGAAGTGAGATTATTAGGAATTCCTCTTCTGCAGCCTTATACCACTGAGGAGCGAAGGAAATTGGTAATAGCCAGGTCTGTTGTCCTGATTGTTTTGCTTTATTTTTGTGAGGCCTTATTGTTTCATTAAAGGAATAATGCCCTGTTTAGTGGGAGTGCACTATGAATTTATTCATCCTTTGAGCAGACTGTGCTTGAAGGAGCTGCCTCTGTAGCTCCAAATCCTGATGAAAAGGAATGCGAGCAATATGATGAGGAAAACATGAAATGTAATTGGGCTGCTGACACCACTGAAAAATTTCTCTACAAATCTGTTTTTATGCTTTTTAATACTTAGAATATTTAAAGTCCTGTTTGAGGTCACAAAGTAAAAGTACGTACAGTAGGGAATCATTTCTATTATGGTTGTCCTTATTTTCTCTGTTAACATATTGATTATTCAGAGCGCAAATTCCTGAAACTTGGACTGTTTCATTCGTGGAAAACTTAAGAGAGCAGCATCTGCATTTTCTTCTTGAAAGTAGATTGACTTAAATATGACCACCATTATTATCTTCTCTCTATCTCCCCTTACCTTTTGTGTCTCAGCCGCTGCCTCCACATAATTGGGAATTTCCCATGAGTATTTATTTTTGTATGAACCTTTAGCAGAAATAAGATTTGGGCTAAAATGCAAGGGCCATAGAGCTTTGCTTTTTTTCTCTTTGTATACTATACATAGTAGTTTTGAAAGGGGAACTGTAGGCTTTAAGGTTCTCTAAAGAAGAGTAGTTCTTTAAACAGGTTGTTGATCTTTGTGACAAGCTAATGCCTAGCAGATCCTTACTGCTTTGTAGTTGTTAACGTACACACTAATATCTTTCTGAAGAAATAAATGTGAGCATACTTTTCTTTGAAGAAGAATACGTCTTGCAGTAGGTCTTGTGCTTTATTTTCTTTACACAATTCTTTTGCAAATATAATAAGTTAATTCTTGAATTATATAACCCAGTTTTACTGACTACTCTCTAGACTGGGCTGTTTAATATGACAGCCATTAGCTATGTGTAGCTATGAGTACTTGAAATATGTCTTGTCTGAATTGAAATGTGCTATAAGGGTAAAATAAATACTGGATTTCAAATATTTTGTATGGCTAAAAATGTAAATTAGCTCATTTTAAAATATTGATTACATGTTGAAATGTTTATATATTCTGGATACATTGGGTTAAAGGAAATATTAAAATTAATTTCGTGTGTTTAATTTTTATTTTTTAAAAATGTGGCCATTAAAGAATTTAAAAGTACATATGTGGCTTCATTATATTAATCTAAGTTGGACAGTGCTGCCTAGAATCTTGTTTTGAAAGAGGAGGTAAGATAATGAAAGTTCAGTGTCACGTGAAAGTGAAATTCAATTTTTTTTGTCTTTCCAGTTTAGACCACTTTAGTTCATGTCAGTAGTTGTATACAAATGGAACTACATCAAATGTGTCCTTTCAAGAAAATGAGACTGGCCCACAAACCAATTAGTTTCTTTCTAAAGCTAAATATATAAGTATCTTAAAAAATGTCTTTATTTTGGTTTTAACTTATAGATTGCCATCAGTATCCAAACTTAATGGCAGCGTTGTTACTGATGGTGAACGAGAAGATTCTGAGAGATTTTTTATTCGTTACTATGTGGATGTTCCACAGGAAGAAGTGCCATTCAGGTAAAAAATTCCTCATTGGCCAAACACTTTAGAGCGTGGTGATGACAGTTAAGAACTCTTGTGTTAGAGCAAAATGTAATCATTTGTTATTGGACCTTGTTAAAAAAATTTTAAAGAAAAGGAAGAAACACAAGAGCAAACCTATTTTATCTCATTTTCTACAGCATATTTCTTTTAGCTTTGCACCTGTATTAAGAATGATGGGGTATTTGGCAATTCCGGTAGCTCCTACTGCATACTCCATATCATTGATTCCTTTTTGATCTTCTTTTTTGGGGTACATTTTTACCTACCCCCCAAATTAGTCTGTTCATTCATGTTGGATCTGCTTTTAGGATATACTAAGTTCTCCGGTTAGGAAGATTTGGCAAATGTGCAGTAAGTTCACAGAATATGAATATGAGAAAAGGACTAGAAAATAGACTCTTGAGGAAATATTAAAGGAATTAGGATGGTGAAAACAAAGAGAAATGCTGAGGGCTAAATTAGTAATTAACTTTAAATATATGAAGAGTTAATAAATGTTGTCTAATGAGGAACTAACTTTAATTCTGTAAATGTAAAAGGAAATGTAGCAGGTATGATATAGGCAAACATACAAGAAAAAAAAAATACCCCAAAACAGGTTTCTGGGTATTGATAACTAGAATTGGTTACTGGAAAAGTTGTGTGCTTTTCTTCCTTAATGACTTTAAGGGTAATATGAATACCCATTTGACTGGAGGAGTTTTAGACAAACAGCCTGAATGTCAGTCACATTAGTTGTTCTTTTGGTTACAAAATGCCTGTGACTTTAATTCATTCTGTGATTCTTTTTTTTTTTTGAGACGGAGTCTCGCTCTGTCGCCCGGGCTGGAGTGCAGTGGCCGGATCTCAGCTCACTGCACGCTCCGCCTTCCGGGTTTACGCCATTCTCCTGCCTCAGCCTCCCGAGTAGCTGGGACTACAGACGCCCGCCACCTCGCCCGGCTAGCTTTTTGTATTTTTTTTAGTAGAGACGGGGTTTCACCATGTTAGCCAGGATGGTCTCGATCTTCTGACCTCGTGATCCGCCCGTCTCGGCCTCCCAAAGTGCTGGGATTACAGGCTTGAGCCACCGCGCCCGGCCCATTCTGTGATTCTAATTCATTCTTATTGAATGTGTCTATTTTTCCCCCAAAGTTGTCTCTTGTTTATAGATTTTAAGGGGGTTAACATTCTGTAAGTCTCAATCAGTGCCATATAACAAGACTTTGTGGTGTTATTAGTAGTGTTTTAAAGCTAAGCATTTAAGAATATTAGATGAATTAAGTAAGATTTTTAAGGTAACTTTTAAAAACTATCTGAGAACAACTAAGTAGGGGAAAATAGATATTACTTTATCATTTAACACAACCTAGGTATATTAGGTTACCAGATGAAATGTTTTTAGGTAAAAAATGCTTTAATATCTGGTTTCATTTGGTTTAATCTAACATATTAATGGATTTGTTAGATTAATAAATAAAATAGCTTTGAGCATAAGTCTGTCATCACAGTTTATTTAACTTCTAGTCTACTACAAAAGGTTTTTTGTATATAGACAGACACACACGTGTACATATATATACATGTACATACATACATACATGCATACGTACCTACAGTCATCCATTGCTTAATGACAGGGACATTTTCTGAGAAATTTATCGTTAGGTGATTTTATGTTGCGAACATCATAGAGTATACCTACACAAACCTAGGTGGTATAGCCCACTACACACCTAAGCTATATGGTACAGCCTATTACTCTTAGGCTATAAACCTGTACCGCATGTGACTGTAATGAATATTGTAACACAATGGTAAGTATTTGTGTATCTAAATACATCTAAACATACAACAGGTATAGTGATGATATGGTATAAAAGATAAAAACTGCTATACCTGTGTACGGCACTTACCATGAAAATCTTGCAGGACTGGAGTTTGCTGTGGAAGAATCAGTGAGTGAGTGGTGAGTGGTGAGTGAATGTGGAGGCCTAGGACATTACTGTACACTACTATAGACTTTATCACTGTACACTTAGGCTATACTACATTTATACAATTTTTTTTCTTTAATAGTAAATCAACCTTAGCTTAGTTTAACTTTTTTACTTTGTAAGCTTTCTAATTTTTTAAAACGTTTTGACTCCCATAATAACACTTAGCTTAAAATATAAACACATCGTACAGCCGTACAAAAGCATTTTGTTTATGTTTTTATTATATAAGTGTTTTTATTTTTTAAATTTTATTTTATTTTTCTCCTTTTTAAACTTTTTTTTTTTAATTGAAAATGAAGACACAAACACACACAAAACACTATCCTGATCCTGATGGTCAGGATCAATATCAGTATCTTCCACCTTCACATCTGTTCTCACTAGAAGGTTATCAGGGGCAGGACATATATGGAGTCTTTGTCTCCTATGATAGCAGTGCCTTCCTCTGGAATACCTCCTGAAAGACCTACCTGAGGCTGTTTTACAGTTAATTTCTTTTTCTTGTAAGTAGGAGTACACTCTGAAATAATGATAAATAGTATAAGTCCATAAGCCAGTAGCATAGTCATTGATTATCAAGTATTATGTACTGTAAATAATTTTATGTGCTATACATTTATACAGTAGTGTAGTAAGTTTGTTTATACCAGCATCACTCAAATGCTTGAGTGATATGTTATGTTACAATGCTAAGATGTCACTAGGTGACAGGAATATTTCAGCTGCATTATATTCTTATGGGACCACTGTTGACCAAAATGTCTTCATGTGGCACCTAACTGTACAGTGAATTGTTTTCTGTCCCTGGTGGTATAATTATTCTAAGTGCATTTATACTTCTGTACTAGTTGGTATTCTTGAATGGGAGTCATAGAAACCAGCTTTGATTAACTTTAGTCAGGAGAGGAATTTATTGAAAGACTATTGGGAAAAGAAAAGAATTGTTAGGTAGAATGGAGAACCAGCTTTAGACAGGAACCAAGGGAGTCAAGGATAGATACAGTATGAACTCTTGTTATGCTTCGTATATTGCTGCTGGCAGTGTCATCTCTAGACACCACATGCTGGACTTTACCACTGGACACTAGCAGCTACATCATTGGACTTTTTATTCCCTCATGAGTGCTGAAAATAATCTCTCACTGTCCTTTTTTTTCTCCATTTAAAAAATATTTACTAAGTACTTACCATGTGACTAGCAGTGTTGTAGGTGCAGTTAATAGAGGTGAACAAAGTTCCTACCTTCATGGAGCTCATATTCTAATGAGTTTTCTCACACACCTTTACTTCATTCCCCAAGAATCAAAAATCTGCATGGGACCAACTGGCTATATTTAGGACACGTACTCACACCCCATCTCAAGATATAGGGAGGTGGATTATCTGCTCCATTTTAGCTTCTGCAGGTGGGGTAAAATCTTGTTTCCTCTGATCTTGGGACTTTCCCTCAAATAGGAACAATTCAGAAAAAAAAATAGTATATATTACGGTCTTCTATTAGGACTCTTCAATATTTACACATACATTTTCCTCATTTTTAAAAATTATTACATTTTTAAAAATTATTCTTATCTGCCCTAATGCATTCCTTGCACAAATGAAAATACATTTCTCTCTCCTTAAATGACATAACCTAAGTCTTATGAATTGCTGCATCTAGTTCCCAGTCTTGGATCTTTGGGTGGTATTCATTTATCCTTTATTTCCATATCTTTAAATCTGTTGATTCAGTTGTAAACTTAACTACCCTGGTATATACTGTTTACAGAATAATGGGAAAAATAGAGAAGAAAGAAAAGGAAAATGAGATAAAGTTCACAATTACACGAAACAGGAAAGAACAAAATATACATGTGGACAGATGCTCTCATTTTTCTACACTGGGGCTATAATTGGTATTTACAACTTCCCTCTTCCATTATTTGCCTTTGTCTCTTTGCTTGCAACTAACTTTGCCTGCAGATAACTTTGTTGGACGATGTTCTGTACCTCTTTGTTGGGGGAGAGGGGTGGATCTCAGTCTTTTCTGGTAAAATCTACACTCTTGGTAGTTTTACTTGTATTGGGTTTTAGTAGTCTTAGATTACTTTTTACCACTAGGCCTGGTAATACCGGGAGATACCACCAGGGTTCCATCCACACTCGTATATTAGCCCTCTTGCATTTCTCCTTGACAGTCAAGATTACTTATCCTAGCTGACAAGCTGATTTTTAAGTGGGGATTGTGGGTAGGGGATGACTTTTCCTAGTAATTTGTAGAACTTAAATTCAGTACTTGAAAGTCTCAGCTTCCAGTTGGAATAATTGTTGTAGCACTAGTGCAGACGTGCCTCTTGGGTTCTAAAGCCTCTAAACCTAGAAATATGAAATAAGAGTTTTGCAAGTTAGTCACTGGATGTCATCATGAGCTGTATTGTGTTTTTTACATTTACCCTTGAGTTTGCAGACCTGTCTACTCTGACAAAGAACAACTGGTATCACTTTTGTTCTTCAAGATGCATACTTACTGAAGAGTTAAATGGGAATATGATAAAGAATCATCATCCAGTTTTTAGTGGTGACAATGTCTTTCTGTTTCCTTTTAGGGAAGTGGTGTTGCTTTTGCTTCAGTGCTTTTGTTGAAACGGATTCATAGACCACTTATTTATTCTAATCCTAAAGACTCCATGATCAATTAGCTATTGCAAAAGATTCATGCATTCGGACTATTTTACTTGCTGTTCTGGCCTTGCTATTTATGTAATTATACCTACTTTCCATGCACTAGTGGTTCAATGCCACCGCTTGGTTTCTCCCATCCTTCATTAAATTGAAATGGGCAACCTGATTTCAGTGTCTCTTATCTGCATCCCTGACCTATAAAGTGTTTTCAGATATATGGGTGCTCTGCTTCCTAATATATTTTCAAGGTCATGGAGTAGGAAATGTCTTCTGGGTCCTTTTAGGATTTGTAATGGAGAAGAGGTAGAAGGACATGAGTGACACAATAATAATAATAATCTCCGTTATCATACTTATTTTCTTTCTTTTTTCTTTTTCTTTTTTTTTGTGGCGAAGTCTTGCTCTGTCACCCAGGCTGGAGTGCAGTGGCGCATTCTTGGCTCACTGCAAGCTCCGCCTCCCGGTTCACTCCATTCTCCTGCCTCAGCCTCCCAAGTAGCTGGTACTACAGGCGCCCATCACAACACCCGGCTAATTTTTTTGTATTTTTAGTAGAGACGGGGTTTCTAAAAGTCCATGTTAGCCAGGATGGTCTTGATCTCCTGACCTCGTGATCCGCCTGCCTCAGCCTCCCAAAGTGCTGGGATTACAGGCGTGAGCCAACGTGCCTGGCACATACTTATTTTCTATGTGTTTTTCCATATAAATAACTAAAGCCTTGCAATTCTTTTGGTGTTTTGTAATTAACCCTACTGAACATGCTGTTATCTGAGCTAGTAGAGCAGAGCGAATGGGGAATAAGTTTATTCTTGGAAGAAAATTCTCTCAGGCAGGGGGATTTTACTGTCTTTGTAAGCAAGCAAAGATCAGTTTCATTTGACAGGGGAGGAGGGGCTACCCAGTTAGCAAGAGGGGCCTAAGTGAGAATTAGAGATTTAGGATACTCTTACTCATGTCAGAATCCTCCTGTATACCTCCATTCCAATTCTCCTTCTTTTTGTTTTCTAATCAGTTCTCCATTGTATATGTAATAGTATCAATATGTATGCAAATTTAAGTGACTTGTAATTCAGCAACCTGGAGCATCAAACTCTGTGCGTTTGTTTTTCTGGTTACATCAGCTCTATTTTTGTAAGAGAAAAAAGATCATTTTCTTAACAGTACCTACATTTCAGTCAGTGCCTAAAGCCTAGTTTATGGAGATTTGACCTTAACATTTTCTTTATTTAAGCTATTTTGTATCCTTAGAACAGCAGATGCTCTACCTCAGAGTTTTGAATTCTTCATGCCCCGCATATTGTTCTGTTCTCTCTAAATCACCAGCACAGTACACACTCTCTAAAACAGTCTGTGTGACCACAGGTGATAATTATTTCATTACTCCATGTCAAGGACTTACAGAATCCCTTTAACACTAATATGATATTTACTGGCCTCTTCTAGATCAGAAACCAATCCTAAATTGCGCTTACTTACCTGAGGAACTATTGCCTGTAATCCACTCCTTGGTACCAATTTCTTAGTGCAAACAACAGAAATCAATTCTGGCCAACCAAAGTAGAAGAGGAATTTAGTAAAATAATAATGAATATTGTGTGGCCTACAGAATAGAAAAGATTAGAAAATTTCAAGTTTGAGCAGGATTGATGGGAAGCAAGGTACAGCCAAGGTTTCTGTATCTTACTGTACAAACAACATGCTTCTGACACTGGTCATTTTACATCATTAGTCATTTTACTAGTTCGCTTCCCTGAGCTTTTCTTCATTGCCCTCAGACACTTAAAGCCATGCTTTTGACTTCTTTGCTTTTCTGTATCTCTTGTGAATAATCTCTGTTAGACCTTGTGTCCTTGCATTACTCCTGAAGATTTAAAATCCCAGTTATAGTTAGACAGTCTTATATCAGCTTCCCATGTTCTAGCTTCCAAGGAATGGAGAAAGAGAATATCTACTCCTCTTCAGTTTGTATAGTAGGAAGTGGTTCCTGCGTCTCACCTATCTTTGGTTTTCTAACAATCAGAAGGGCATTCAGATGCTGGACAGCCAAAGTTGGCATATATCTACTATAGTACCAGTTCCTTAGTAGTTGTTCATACAAGTCCCCTGTGGAATACCCATTTACTCAGCAAATGTCTTTTGAGCCCTTGCAGTATGCCAGGAACTATTAGGCTTTTAAAAAGGAACTCTAATAGTATTCATGCTTATGGCCAGAGTGAGTGGCGAATAACAGCAGAGGAGTTGCATTAAAACGCATTTGTTATGAAGTATGTATTTGTTATGAAATAGCTATATATATACACAGAGTATTAGTATTATACTTATCTCTTTCTCTTCCAAATTATATCCGTAATCTCTCTGTAAAATGTCAGTGAATAGCACATAGTACTGTGTATAGTTAGTAAAAGGTGGAATTTGACCCTCTACATCATTCAGTGTCTCATATAAAATTGAGCTTTAGTTTCCAGGTAGGATGGAGGTATCCATTTATTTGGAGAAAACATTCGTTTCCATTTAATGAAATTTTTAAAAAAATCAGTGTTCAACTCAATTTTCCTGTAAACTTTAACTTCCACTACAGCCTTCCTAGTTCGCTTCCCTGAGCTTTTCTTCTTCCTTTCATTTTCCTCTCGTGTCAGTTAAACATGAAATAGCTCTAATTAACTTTGACATAAAGTAAGAAAAGTTACTCAAAATGTCTTTGAGGTTATGAATAAAGAGCCGACATGATCAACTGAATGTCCTTTATGGTAGCAAAGTTACTTTGTGAGTCAGTTGGATTATTCACACACATCTGTTTCTATGTGATTAGTCATTTTGGCAATAGAAGACTTTAAAGATGATCCAGAGATTCACATATCTGTTTCCCTATTCCACGATGAAATGCAAAATCTGAATCATTTGAATTTTTATGATGAAAAGAGTAAAATGTTTGGGAGACTGAAGGGAGACATACTTATTAAGACCTTTATAATTTCTTATTGGTGCCCAATTATCCTTTTTATAGCCTTCTCTTGATAGGTAGAGCTGGAAGTTTAGCCTCTCTAGCTGCTTATGGCAATAATGGACTAACAAAAAACTGAACAGTCAGTCATATGTCTCATGTTTATTTACTTTGAAACAACAGAAGAGCAAAAGTCTCTGTTTTCTGATTCTTGGCCTTTGACCATCATACTGTTTGCTTTTCCAATCAATAGACTCTTTTCTTTTAAAGCCTTCATCTGGGCCTTGTTTCTTAGTGGCTTATGTAGCAGTGGTGTGGTATGCTGTTTCCGAATAAGTTCAGTGTGTGCTGCAGGTAGCTGGAAAGATGTCCTTACTGCACTGGTCATATTTCAGTTATTAGACTCTCATGCCTTACCAGGAGAACCTCTAGGAAATAACTCTAGATTCTAGCTGGGTTTCAAAGGCAGTTTAATTTATTTACTGAATACCTACTAAAGACCAAGAGGCACTGGGTTGCAAGCTAGAGATAAAGAGACAAAAACAGTAGTGTCTACTCTCAAGAAGCTAAGCTAGACATATATTTCCTTTGCTGGGCCCTCTTCATGTTCCCAACCTCTAAAACTTGAGTTACCCCAGGACTTAGTCCTTGGACCTCTTCTCTTCTGTACTCATCCCCTACACTTAGCCAGTCCTGAAGCTTTAAATGCTTTTTGTACTCTAATAACTGCCAGATTTATACATCCAGCTGTGATCTGCCCTTAAATTCCAGACTGCGATTTCCAACTGCCTACTTAATATCTCTGTCTGGATGTTTAAACCTAATATATCCAAAACTGAAATTTTGATACCCTCCCTTTTCCCCTACCCTGCCTCCCTCACCCCTAGCCCCTTGTGCCATATCTACTGCTCTGCCAGTTTTTCTCCTTTTTTCGTTTATTCCAATTGCTTAGGGAAGAAACACTGGAGTCATTCGTGATTTTTTTCTCCCATACCCCACATCTAGTCTGTTTTTTTTTTCTTTCAGTTCTACTTTCAAAAACTATGTATAGAATCTGACTACTGCTTCCTATCACTTTAGTCCAAATCCTTCATCATATCTTACTTGTGTTATTAGAGTAGCCTACTGACCAGTCTCCCTGAGTCCACCCTTGCTCCCTTAAGGCCTATGCATCTCATAGCAGCCTGTTTCTAAGAACTCAAGTTGATTTTTAAAAAAACAACAGAGGCCGGGCGCGGTGGCTCATGCCTGTAATCCCAGCACTTAGGGAGGCCAAGGCGGGCGGATCATCTGAGGTCGGGAGTTCGAGACCAGCCTGACCACCATGGAGAGACCCCCTTCTCTACTAAAAATACAAAAATAATTACCTGGGCATGGTGGTGCATACCTATTTTCCCAGCTACTTGGGAGGCTGAGGCAGGAGAATCGCTTGAACCCGGGAGGCAGAAGTTGTGGTGAGCCGAGATCATACCACTGCACTCCAGCCTGGGTGACAGAGCAAGACTCCATCTCAAAAAAAAAAAAAAAAAAAAAAAAACAGACAAAAAACAGAAACTACCCTTACTCTTCCTCACACACATCAAGCACACTCCCTCCTCAGGCCTTTGTACTTTGTTCCCTGTTTGGAATGCACCAGGCTACCTGCTTCATTCTCTCCCTCGCTGACACCTTATCTGAGATTCCTTTTCTCCTCACCCAGTCTAAAATAGCACACCTCTGTCTCCTATAATTCTCTTAGCCTCCTTTTGTTCATATTTTTCTTGTCACTTATCAACACCTGACTTACATTTCTTGTATATTGTCAATCTCCCCTCATGGTACTGTAAGCTCTGTAGGAGTAGGGACTTTCTCTGTTTTGTACCTTGCCATCTCCCCAGTGCCTTGAGCGGTGCCTGGCAGTATAGCAAATGTTCAGTAAGATGATTAGTATTTGCTTTATACTCTGAGAACACTAAGGAGGACTTAGGTCTGCTGGAAGAGGGTACTTTCCTGGAAAATGATTGAGTTAATCTGGCGACAGTGAGGGAAGAATATTCTAGACAGATGTGAGTACATAGGAAGCAAAGGCACAGAGGTATGAAATGTCTTTATGTGCAGTGAACTACAACAGTTTGATATGACTAGTGAAAAGTAGTAAGTAGGAGCTGGGCACGGCGGCTGATGCCTGTAATCCCAGCACTTTGGGAGGCCAAGGTGGATGTATCACTTGAGGTCAGGAGTTCGAGACCAGCCTGGCCAACATGGTGAAACCCCATTTCTACTACAAATACAAAACATTAGTCAGGCATGGTGGTGTGTGCCTGTATTCCCAGCTACTGGGGAGACTGAGGCAGGATAATCACTTGAACCTGGGAGGCAGAGGTTGTAGTGAGCCAAGATTGTGCCACTGCACTCCAGCCGGAACGACAGAGCTAGAGTCTGTCTGAAAAAAAAAAGTAGTCAATAACTGGGAAGTAATGATATGTATTATGCTGGGGAGGAAGGGAGGAAACAGGGCAGGCCGTGAAAGACTTTGGTATGCTATGCTCGGACAGTAGGGCTTATTCTTATAGACAGTGGGAAACCATTGAAAGGTTTCAAGTTGGGAAGTTAAGTGGAGAGATTTTGGTTTGTGTATAGAAGAAGAAGCTGAACAAATTTACAAGAAAAAATCAACCCCATCAAAAAGTGGGCAAAGGATATGAACAGACACTTCTTAAAAGAAGACATTTATGCAGCCAACAGACACATGAAAAAATGCTCATCATCACTGGCCATCAGAGAAATGCAAATCAAAACTACAATGAGATACCATCTCATACCAGTTAGAATGGCGGTCATTAAAAAGTCAGAAAATAACAGGTGCTGGAGAGGATGTGGAGAAACAGGAACACTTTTACACTGTTGGTGGGACGGTAAACTAGTTCAACCATTGTGGAAGACAATGTGATGATTCCTCAAGGATCTAGAACTAGAAATACCATTTGACCCAGCGATCCCATTACTGAGCGTATACCCAAAGGATTATAAATCATGCTGCTATAAAGACACATGCACATGTATGTTTATTGCAGCACTGTTCACAATAGCAAAGACTTGGAAACAACCCAAATCCATCAATGATAGACTGGATTAAGAAAATGTGGCACATATACACCATGGAATACTATGCAGCCATAAAAAAGGATGAGTTCATGTTCTTTGTAGGGACATGGATGAAACTGGAAACCATCATTCTGAGCAAACTTTTGCAAGGACAGAAAACCAAACACTGCATGTTCTCATTCATAGGTGGGAATTGAACAATGAGAACACTTGGACACAGGAAGGGAACATCACACACCAGGGCCTGTCGTGGGATTGGGGGAGTGGGGGAAGGATAGCTTTAGGAGAAATACCTAATGTAAATGATGAGTTAATGGGTGCAGCACACCAACACGGCACATGTTTGCATGTTGTGCACATGTACCCTTGAACTTAAAGTATAATAATTAAAAAAAAAAAAGCAGCAGCTGAGAGAGACCCAGAAACTTAATAATCGAGACTGTAGTAAAGGAGAATATATGTGGTGGAGGTTGCTTATATCTTTTTAGAGAGATTATGTATATTAAGACTGAATTTCACTCTAGAATTTGAACTGGTCCTCAGAAAACACATCATGAAGTTGTACTTGTTGTCTGGTGTTTATAGCCCTGATTTCTCTGAGGGTATAGAAATATCATTTAGAGAGAAAGAAACCTCCAT
Organism: Trachypithecus francoisi; assembly: GCF_009764315.1. Lineage (NCBI taxonomy): Eukaryota > Metazoa > Chordata > Mammalia > Primates > Cercopithecidae > Trachypithecus > Trachypithecus francoisi. The sequence goes on from NW_022681473.1 coordinate 109,429,357, forward strand.
GTTTGTGGGTCTGGCACATAGTAAAGTGTACATATTTATTGTTTTTGCCTTGCCCTTGATCAGATGTCTGCCCATATTGCTTATACTTTTCAGTGTTCCCTTCATTTTGTGTTTACTTTCTCTCTCCATTTCCTCTGAGAGATTGAATCTGAGAAATTGAATCTAAATTGCTTCTTTAGTGCTTACCTAATACGCAGTCATCCTCTTTAATTTTAAAGAGAAAAAAAGAAAAAAATGTAACTTTTAGAAATCAACATATCATGTATCTTTGGGAACTCAATGATTTCTTTTTGTTTTTGAGGACAGTGGTAGGAAGTAAATGTATTGATTTAGGGTGCCTTTTCAGACTTTAAAATTTTGCTTATCATAAGGAGGAGTCATAAGAAAATAGCTCCAGCGAACAATTATTTGATGGAAAGAGGAAGTACCATTGTCGGGGACAGTGGCAACTCCAGAAACAGGTTTTCTTAGAGGCTTTTCTTTGCCTTTTCTTTTCTTTGATACCTTATTTTCTGTTTGTCCCGAGTAATCCCTAATCTATGTCCTGGGAAATCCTTTATGATGGCAAGGATTACATTAGGAATTCCTCAAATGCTGATTTGATAGTCATTGGTGGTATGCTTTTTAAAATATGGAGAGTATGTTTTTCCCTGCTTCAGACTAATGGGTTTTCTAAATAGAGCTGATTGTATCTCCATGTTATTGTGAGAGCAGGCAGCAGCCTGTATTTGGACACCACCTCAATGAAGGCTTATTTTGTCTTGGATGCTGGAGAAATCTTAGTGTGCTGTGTCCGTTACCTCATATTCCTTCCAAACAGAGGACCTGCTGTTGTGAAGGAACATTTCTATACTGGACATGAGTCTCCTGGGGTTCTCCGTATTGCCATGCTCCATCATCCTCTGACAAGGGCGGTGACACAGCACTCCTCACGCTCAGCCGACAGTCTGAGGAGAAACAAAAGGGGCATTTTCCTTGGCGCACCATGGGGAGCCTCTGAAATGGTAGCTTTCCCTGTTGCTTACAGCCTTTGTCATTCTGGTGACCTTGGACTTTATTTTGACTTCTTGCCACTTTCCCAGCCCAGCAGAAGACAGACTACCTTCCTAATCCTGGTTGGAGTTATATACAAGTATTTGGATATACTTGCAAAGGAAAGAGAGAGTGAGAGCCAGCCCTCCCAAATCATGGGCTTGGAGAAAATTGTCTTCGCTGTCTGAACTTTTGTTTTGGCCAGGGCAGGGGGCCAGTGTTATCTTTTTCATTTTTGTTTGCTTTTTGTCAGTAAAACACTACTAAAAATTATTGAGAGTAATAAAACATTCATGTTCACACTGTTCAGAACTGATGGTAGTTAATGTTTTATTCTACTTTGAGTTTATTTTTCATTAAAAAGAAATAATATTATACATAAAATTGAAGTGCCTTTTTTCTACTAATCTCAGTCCTACTTCTTACTCCAAAAGTAACCACTACCAGAAATTTGATTTGTATCCTTGATGTCTGTTTTTCATATTTTATATCTCCATTAAAATATAAAGTAGCATTTTATAATTCTTTGTTAGTGTGAATTGCTATTTCTTCCCTCATACTGTGGCTTTTCAACCTTGTCAAAAGGGCAAGCACATGATTATAGCTGTGATGGTTTAGCATTTGCGCTGCTACTTGAGATAATGGAGAGCGGGTTCTTTTAACTCAAGATACAATCGATCCTGGGAGAGCAAGGAGCAAGGAGCCGCGAACCCTCCATTCTATCCAAGCCACGAAGGATTTTATGCCCTGGGCTTAGATTATGGTGCATCAGGGTTGCCTTCCACCCTTTAGCACAGAGCTTGGTATTCCAAAGGCCACAAGGGGTTTTAGACCCTGGACCCCGGACATGTTCCAAGACACTTTTACATTATGTCAGACATGCAAACCCTTCCTCAGCTTCTCCCAGCACTCAGCTTTTCCCAAGAGATTTAGGTTGAGGTTCACTTTTTTTTGCCTATAGTTGTCCAGTTGCTTTAGCATTATCCATTGAAAAGGCTGTCTTTTCCCCATTGCATTGCTTTTCTATCTTTTTCAGAAATCAGGAAAGTATGTTTGTTTTGGTGTATTTCTGGTTTTCTTTTATGTTCCATTGATCTGTATGTTTGTGAACAGTATCACAATCTCTTGATTACTGTGACTATATAGTAAGCTTTAATTCATGCTGAATGATTCTTCACACTTTATTCTTCAAGATTGTTTTAGCTATTTTAGGGCCTTTGCTTTTCCATATAAATTTTGGACTAATTTTGTCTCTGTCTGCAAGAAAACTTTGCTGAAGTTTTAACAGGAATTTTATTAAACCTATAGATCAGTTTGGGGAAGGTTAATATTTTTAGTATGTGAGACCTTCCAATGCATGATTACAGTATGTCTCTCTGTCTAGGCCTTCTCTGATTCCTTCCACTAGCATTTTGTAATTTTCAACATACAAGTCCTATACGTCTTTTATTAGATTTATGCCTAATTACAGTCATGTGTTGCTTAATGACAGGGATACGTTCTGAGAAATGCATCATTAGATGATTTCGTCATGTGAACATCATAAAGTAGACTTACATAAACTTAGATAGTATAGCCTACCACACACCTAGGTTATATGGTATAGTTCATTTTCCTATATGGTATAGGATATGGATTGTTTTGTTTTGGCGTATGGGTACTAGTTACTCCAGCAATATTCACTAGTAAGGCTATCCTTTTTCTGTTGAATTGATTTTATACCTTTGTCAGAAATAAACTAATCATATAGGTGGCCTGTATTTCTGTATTCTGTGTTTATTGACCCATGTCTCTATCCTTTTGCCAGTACCACACCATCTTGATGACTATAGCCTTATGGTAACTGTTCAATTAAGGTAGTGTGGGTCCTTCAACTTTGACATTTTTCAATATGGTTTAAGCTGTTCTAATTCCTTGGCTTACATATAAATATTAGGGTATGCTTGTTGAAGTCTATGAAACATTCTTCTGGGATTTTGGTTAGGATTGTGTTGAATTTATAGAAGAATTTGGCCAGAATTTACATCTTAATAATATTGATTCTTCCTGTCCATGAACCTAGTATCTCTTTCCATTTATTTAAATATTCTTTAAAAAACTGGTGTTGTGTATTTTCCACATAAGGATTCTGTACATATTTTGCTACATTTTATTTAAAGATTTCATGTATCTTGGTCCTGTTGTAAGTAGTACTGTTTTAAAATTTCAAATTCAGTTGTTCACTGCTAGGCATAGAATTACAAGTGGTATTTGTAATTGGCTGTGTATTCTACGGCCTTGCTAAATTTATTTATTCTAGTAGATTTTTAATAAATTGTAGACAGTCATATTGTCTGTTACTTAGCACAGTGCATGTCTTCTTTCCAAGCAGTATGACTTTTTACATTTTTGTTGTTTTTTGGACCTTATTACACTGACTTGGACCTCCAATATAGTATTGGAATAGGAGTAGTGATGGCAAACACCCTAGCCTTTTTCCCTGTTTAGGAAAAAATCATTCATTACACCACTAAAAGTGATGTTAGCTATAGGTTTTTTTGTTCATGACCTTTATTTGATTAAGGACATTTCCTTCTATTCTAGGTTTGCTGGAGCTTTTATCCTGAATGGGTACTGAATTTATTCAAATACTTCTTCTGCATCTATTGAAAAGTCTATACCATTTTTCTTGATGTATCAGTATAGTGAATTATATTAATTGCACTTTTAACCAGCCTTGAATTCCCAAGATAAATCTCACTTGGTCATGATGTATTATCTTTTCTTATATGTTGGTGAATTTGATTTGCTAATATTTTGTTAAGGATTTTTGTGTTTATGCTTATAAGGGACATTGTTGTATAATTTTCTTATAATGTCTTTGTCTTGTTTTGATATCAGGGTAGTGCTGGCCTCATTTTTGAGTGTTCTCTCCTTTTTTTCTGGAATAGTTTGTGTAGAACAGTGTTATTTTCTTCTAAAATATTTTGTAGAATTTATCAGTGGAACCATCTGAGCCTGGTGTTTTCTTTGCTGGAGGTTTTAACTACGAATTGAATTTATTTAATGGACATATAGCATGATTCAAGTTATCTGTTTCTTCTTGAGTGAGCTTTAGTAGTTTGTATTTTTGAATGAATTCACCCATTTAATTATAATTGTTGAATTGAATTATAATTGTTTTGTTTAAGCATAAAGTTTTTCATAGTATTTGCTTATCATAAGCCTTTAATGTCTTTGTGGTCTGTGGTGATGTTCCCTCTTATAGTTCCAGTATTGACATCATCTTTTCTTAATCAGTCCAGCTACAGGTTTATCAAATTTAAAACCTTTTTAAAGAACCAGCTTCGGGTTTTATGAGTTTTCTCTGTTTTAATTTTTACATTTCATTGATTTCTGCTCATATCTTTATTTCTTCCTTCTTCTTGCTTTGGATTTAATTTGCTTATCTTTTTATGGTGTTTTAAGTATCGATCATTGATTTGAGACTGTTCTTTTCTATTATATTTAATTCTATACATTTTCCTTTAAGCACTGCTTTAGATACATTCTGTAATTGGGATTTGTTATATTTGAATTTTCATTGAATTCAGATATTTTCTAATTTATCTTGTGACTTCCTCTTTGACTCACTGGGTTATTTACAAGTATGTTGTTTATTTTCCAGATATTTTCCTTATCTTTCCAGGGATTTTCCTCATCTTTCTGTTAATTATTTCTAGTATAATTTCATTATAGTTAGAGAATGTACTTTGTACTATTTCAATTCTTTTAAAGTCTGTTGTGGTATATTTGAGGTACATTTTCGGTTTAGAATATGGTCTTTCTTGGTCACTATCTCATATGCACTAGAAAAAAATGTGTGTTCTGATGTTGGTCGGCATGTTTTATATTTCAGGTATTTTATATCATTAACAGTTTTGTGCTGGTTTTATCAATTACTGAGAGGAGTGTTGATTTCTCCAATTGTAATTATGGGTTTCTTTATTTTTGTTGTTCTACCAGTTTTTGCTTCATTATTTCTTGTGTACATACCTGTTTTTAGATACATACGCATTTTGGATTGTTATGTCTTTCTGCTGGAGCTTGCCTCTCCCTGTCTAATGGTTTTGCCTCTAAGCAGCTCACCTAACTCCTGGTCCAGAACCAGCTCTTATAATGGAATTTGGAGAACTTGTCCTGCAATAATTACAGAGTTAGTGCCTATTCCTAGTCTTAAGCACCAAGTGATTTAATTCACTTCCTGGTAGTGGAGCTATCTTTTTATTCTTTTACTTATTAGAACCATTGCTCTACAAAGGTAGCCTTAGGCAATGGATCTGCACAAGTTTTCTTTTTTTCATCCTCATTTCATGCACAGCCTCTCATCACCCAGTTCTACCCCTACTTCAAGCAGGGAACCTGGCTGTAGTTCCCCTGCCTCTCATGAAGCACATTCAGTCTCCTTTGCCTTGTGTGACCCGAACTCCTTACTGCTTCTGCTGCTATAGATTTCTAGCCTGGAGGTCTTGTAGTTTTAGTTCTGTGATTTGTATTTCTGTTGAGTTTCTGGTCCATGGAGATGCTTATCATTTTTGAGCCTGGGCTATATATCTTCTTAGATTTCAACCTTTTTACATTTTATCAATTTTTACTCTGCGTCTGGAGCAAAAGTGCAACATATTGATAAATGTGGTTTAAAATCATTCTCTGAACTGCTGTATGGTATTCTATCATATGAATAGAACACGTTCTATTTATCCATTACTAGATGATTTTTGATAACACTTGAATTTAGGAAATAATGAAACAAATGTAGTTCCGTGACGTAAGCTCTGTTGAAAAACTAAATGGAAAATACTAAATTCACTTCAAGATACTTTGCTATATGTGTGAAAGGTGACATTAAATCATTCTGGAAGTAGGTGAATTGCAGATATTTGCGGAAGACAAGTGAGAAACATCTATGGCTTCAGGTAAGTGGAATGAGCTCTGTGGTGGAACTCATAAAAAGAAAAGAGTGTTCAGGAGTGAATTTTTAGAACTACCCAAGTATAGGTGATAATAAGAGAGATGAGAACCCTTGAAGAGAGATTGAATGGGGACATTTGAAATGTAGGAATGAGAAAATAATTTCTAGAACAATATGCAGCAAACCACTAAGATGATGAAACTAAAACAGTGATAGTCTCAGAATAACACCTGAGTTCTAATCTCCACCCTTCAGTTCACTAGCTATGAGGCTTTGGGTTAACAAACTGGGTCTCAATTTTTACATCTGTAAAGTATGTAATAGATGGTTTCTAAGATTCCTTCAACCTGTAAAATGTGATGCTTATGTGTTTTAATAAGTGGAATGTTGGTGACCTTGAGAAAACCTTGAGTAGGTTGTCAAGTCCCAGTTGTAGAATGTTAAGGAGGTTTCTTTGATGTCCCAGGATATGATGCCACACAAAAGTGAGAAAGCATACTATAGCAAGAGACATTAGATAACAGCAGTCAGAAGATGTTTTGAATGTACTTTTGAATCCCTCCCAATGCCTTGGGAAACAAACTCAATAATTTTTTTTTTTTTTTTTTTTGGAGACGGAGTCTTGCTCTGTCACCCAGGCTGGAGTGCAGTGGTGCAATCTCGGCTCACTGCACCCTCCACTTCCCCAGTTCAAGCAATTCTCCTGCCTCAGCCTTCTGAGTAGGTGGGATTACAGGCGTACAACACCACGTCTGGCTAGGTTTTTGTATTTTTACTAGAGGCGGGGTTTCACCATGTTGGCCAGACTGGTCGCAAACTCCTGACCTCAGGCAGTCCACCCACCTCGACCTCCTAAAGTGCTGGGATTGCAGGTGTGAGCCACCACACCTGGCCATATTTTTCTTTTAGTTAATTAAACTTCAAGGTTTAGTTTAACCAAGTGAACCATCTGGGATTTTTCATGTTTTATTTGTTACATTTCTTAAAAAAAGAGATGCATGTATTAGGGATTTATTTTGAAGTAATACAGCATTACCGAGAGTAAAGACTTCAGTTGATTCAATATTTGTCTGCATTTGAGGAATGATTGATTAACAGAATTGTTAACTTGAGACTACTACATAAGCTACCCATGAATACACCTCTAGACAGTTGTAAGGGATAAATAGAGTACTTCTGGGATATTTATGATCCCATTGTGGTGTAGGCACCTGCAGAAAATGTAAATTCCCTTATGTTTCCCTAGGATGCTCCTAAAGATTGTGAATTTGGAGATTTGATGTCCAAATCTGAATGCTTTCTGCCATTGGAAAGTCCCTGATCCTAGACAGAGTTTCATTTTACAATTTCCTAAAAATTATGTAAAATATATACTGTTTAGGGTCATTTATCAGGCTAATCAAACATGAGAACAAACTAATGTTTGTTTTAGGTTTTATAATAAATAGAAACACAGACTAAGACATATGGCAGGAACCTGTAGTCTTTTTCAAATAGTATACCACATCTTCCTATTCTGAAGTCATATATGACTGAATTGTGATTGAGGAAATGCTCCCAGGTCTTGGGAATCAAGAGTGAGGATTGGCAAAATGGAGAAACAGGCATACCTCTCCTAAAAATGACCACTGTGCTACTAAAATCTGCTCTTATGTAATATTAGACAGGTGTGCCATGGACCAGGACCTGAGTGTATGAAGGTTTGCTTATTTGCACTGGGAGTAGAGCTAGCCTGGTTCCACCGCAGATGGCTTCATTCTCTCTTCCTCTCTTTGTTAGTATCACCTTCAACCCCACTCTGCTGGTAGCCTGATTTCTAACTGCTTATGATTCAAAGACCCCTAAAGTTGAAAGAAGCTTTCCTCTCAGTGGGTGTTTTTATTTAACAAGAAGGGGGGAAAAAACACACCAGTTTGCCTGTGGGTGGTATTCTTCACAGGGTTGCAGCCAGCATTTGGTTTCCATTTATCACTGTCAGTTGCCCACGTGGTTATGCTGGCCTTTATGCTGTTTGTAGTAAATTTTGTTTTACTTGTGATTGGCCATTTTTTGTTAGAAGGTCATGGTGGAAAGGACCAGAGAACTTCTGAACATGGCATACTTTACATTTTAGCATTTGATGATTGTAATACATCCTTATCGGTAATATTTTCCAAAGTAGATTTATTTACATTTTGCCCACTTCAGAAGTGGGGCTTATGAATATTAAATACTTGTTAATAGTCAGATGAAGATACTGACTGGTAGAATATAAATTGAAATCATTAATTTCAGAGAATGCTTAGTCAGCAGAAACCATCTACCTCTTCAAAGTATACTTGAGGAAGATGTTGGAACTCATGCTAAGAAAAGCTCAGGTGTACAATGCATGCAGTATAGTCCAGTTTGGATGGACTTTTGGATAATGAATAAAATATATAAGTTGAAAGACTAGGACAGAATTGCTTTCTGAAATTTACTGGACATTTTGTAAAATCATGATTGCTTATATTCACTAATTTTTCCTGCTTAAAGATAAGTGGAAAATAAGAAAATTGGGAGAAAACAGATTATCTCGAAACCATGATTTTTATTTATGTAGCTTTTAAGGGAACATATTCAGTATGTATAGTGAATCACAACTCTAGTACTCTTGCTTCTTTTTTATTTAATAGTGAATATTTCTCAAAGCCCACATCCAAAGCCTAACCCATCTATAAAAGTCTGCTGGCCTTACCTATAAATTAATAAATAAACATTGATTTTAAGATTTTAACAAGTGGAAAGGAAGGTGCAGAAAATGGTAATGGTGACGACACAAAATAAGGTTGGAAAGTTATGAAGGAACCAGATCATGAAGGGCTTTTTATGCTTACTGTATGCGTTTTCTGTTGCTGCTATAATAAATTACTATAAACATAATGGCTTAAAGCAATACCTACTTAGTATTTCACAGTCCTGTGGGACAGAAGTCTAGGCACAGTGTGACTCAGCTGAGTTCTCTGCTTAGGGTCTCACGAGGCCAAAATCAATATGTCAGCAGGGCTATTTTCTGTATCAGAGGTTCTGGAGGAGAATCTCTTTGCAGATACAGTCAGAATGGTGGCAGAATTCTCTTCTTTCTTATACTTTCCATGTGTGCCATCTTCAAACCAGCAATGGTGTGTCAAATTCTGGTGCTTTGACTGTCTCTGACTTCCTCTTTTGCTACTAGTTGGAAACTCTGTTTTTGAAGGCTCATATGATTAGATTAGGCCTACCCAGATATGGGAGCCAAAATTCTGCCTACCACAATCATGTTGAAGAGTTAGGACTTTATTTTGGTGGGTGTTATGTGATTTTAAGTAGAGGAGTGATGGGATACAATTTGTGCTTTATAACAAACCCTGTGGCTATCATAAAGACAAGGATTGTCTTGGGGCCACCCTGAGATCATGGAAAGCCATTAGCTTTTTTAAGAAGAAAGGGCTTTCAGACAGTGAATAAAGTGCTTACAAAATCTGTAGAAGGGCCGGAGGAGCAGACTTAGGCCTCCTCTCTAGGATTGACTCTAGAGTAGTACCATGGAACTGGCCCACCAAGGGCACTGCTCACCCTTTGTAAGGAATCAAGTAAAGGGAAAATTCACAAGCTGCTGTCCCTGGTGCTGATCACATCACTTTAACTGTGATCTGGAGATCAGCAAGCTGCTGCTGGGGTCGTTGACTCTAGAAACAGACTGCTTGAACTGTGTGATCTAGTCATTTGGAAGCCTCTACCCAAACTGTTTCCACACTATATCTACTAGATCTACTGCCTCTCTCCAGGGCTGTGATTGATAGAAGCTAAATCTCATTGGCAAGAGAGTGTGGGAAATGTATTTTTCAGCTTTTCCATCTTGGAAATACGGGAAGGCCTACCAGGAGGAGGTTGAAACAGATATTGAGAAAGCTCATCTAGTTTATGCAGCCACAAAAAATTGTAGCAATCTAGGTTATTAATTATAGTGGCCTGAATTTATAAGGTGAGTGAACAAGAGAAATGCAGATAGATTCATGGGATATGTAGGAAGATGAGTGGGATGTGGTAATTGATTGAATGAGAGAAGTAGAGAAGAGATAGGAGAGAAATAAATAAGAATGACTGTCCACTTTCTGGCTAGGATAATTAGATAGTTCCCAGTGCCACTTACTGAGATACGAAAGACTAGAAGAGAACATGGTTGGGGAGTGGCAGTTGTTTTTGAACATGTTGATTTTGAGAAAACTAAGACTTTAGAGTGTCTGAATTTATAGGTCATTTAATTTTTAGATATACTTACCCATTTATGGAAGATAGGCTAATTTCTGAACGTAGGTCATAATTTTGTGTACAAATATGTTTATGGCTGAGATTAATTCAGTTGGCTACAATGTCAAGTATGAATGAGTCTAGGAGTATACAGTTGTTACTGTGTTTTAGTTTTATATTTAAATAGATTCAGAGCTTATCCCTAGTTTTTTAATCTCAGTGTTGAGTAGTGGGGTTTTGTTTTTGTTTTTTACCAGAAGGACTCATGGTGCTCTATTTCTTAAGTTATTTCTCATTTTAGAATATCTGCTCATTAAGTTTATTTCTGAAAAAAAAAAAATGTGGTGCCTTAGTTCATTTTGTGTTGCTATAACAATACCACAGACTTGGTAATTTATAAAGAAAATAAATTTATTTCTCAGTTCTGCAGGCTAGATTATCCAGTATCAGGGTGCCAGCATCTGGCTATGGCTTTCCTACAGTATTATCCATGATGGAAGGAGGAAGGACAAGAGAGCAAGAGAGGGCTGAACTCACTTTTACCGGGATAACTAGCCGACTCCCTCTATAACACCATTAATCGCTTTATGAAGCCCTTGTGACCTAGTCGCCTCTAAAAGATGCCCCCTGTCAACACTGTTGCACTGGGTATTAAGTTTCCAGCACATGAGCTTGGTGAGGGGGAGCACATTCAAACCAAAGCACTAGGTTAGGTATAATATTTTGGGGCCATTCTTTCTAATTCATTTATTTGGGTCTGTGTTGGTGGTGTTTTGCTCTTCAGTTTGTTTCTTTAGCTCTGCAGTCTCCATTTTCATCTCATTCTACAGTTTATCATTTATCTTTGAGTGCTGGTTTTATATTCAAGTACTTAGTAATTTCTAGACTTTTGAGTTTTGTGGAGTGTTTTCTTTTTCTTCAGTTGTGTTTTCTTTCAGATTGAGTTCTGCCTCTGTCTTTTACTTATTATGTGTTCCTCTCCTTTATTCTTTTTGCTGTGGTATGTGCTCTGTTGCCATTTTGTGTCTCATCATCTTGCTTGTGCTTGAAGTGGTCACTTCTCTTCATGTCATCTCTTTGCTGAAATGTAGTATGAGTAAATTCTCTTTGAACACTTTGACATTGTTTCTTCTGTTACTCCTAGGCAAAATATGAGAGCTAGGGTATTACAATTTTACTTTTCTATAGTCTGAAGGTAAAACATCTCTAGACTTGGGTTCAGTTCTTACTTGACCACTGGGCTCTCCTGTCTTTTCTGAGATTTTGTTAAATTTTCATAACCTAGTTTCAGTTATTTGAACGCATATACTAGGATATGGAGTGGAGAAAAGATACCCCTAGACTTTGAATCATCTTACCTTTTCAGTTTAGAGGCTTGGAAAATTTCCAGTCCTGGCAGCTTTGTGTTTGTTTGTTTTGCTTTGTTTTATTTTGTTTGCCTTTGCTAAAATCCTGACATCCTGAAGTCCCACCTAAGTAGATTTCAATCATTCATATATATATATATATATATATATATGCATTTTTTTTTCTGAGACAGAGTCTCACTCTGTCACCCAGGCTGGAGTACAGTGGCACAATCTCAGCTCACTGCAACCTCCACCTCCCAGTTCAAGTGATTCTTCTGCCTCAGCCTCCTGAGTAGCTGGGACTACAGGCATGCACTACCACACCTGGCTAATTTTTTGCATTTTTAGTAGAGACAGGGTTTCACCATGTTGACCAGGCTGGTCTCGAACTCCTGACCTCATGATCCACCTGCCTCAGCCTCCCAAAGTGCTGGGATTACAGGTGTGAGCCACCGTGTCCAGAAATCTTATATTTTTTAATGAGTGTGTGTGCTTTAAAATAAGCTTCAGAGCAGCAGTAATATAATGTAAATATTTTTGTTTATGAACGTAGAATTTACAAAATGTTTACTCATTTGGTATTTTATTTAGTTCTTGTGACTGTCTTATACAGTAGGAAGGGCAGAAATTATTCCTAATTTTACTAATGAGGAAACTGAGATCCAAAAAGACAGTGAGTTGCCAAGTCACACAGCTAATTATAAAATGGAGTCAAGACCCTGAAGACAGAGCCAGGGCTATTTTTAGCATTCCCTGTTATTCCACTTGTTGGAAATGATTACTTCCATCTCTAAGCACAGGAATCTTTTTTTTTTTCTTTTAAGAGATGGGGTCTCGCTATGTTGTCCATGCTGGTCAAACTCCTGGGCTCAAGTGATTCTTCCCCTTGGGCTTCCCAAGGTGCTAGGATTCCAGGTGCGAGCCACCATACCTGGCCACACTGGTCTTACTGTGTGTTTAATGCACCCACAAACCTTATTATGACACTGATTTTAACTGAGTTAAAACTGAGTTAAAGCTGGTGTGGAGGAGGTAGGGGGATAATTTTGTGTGACTTGTATTCTGATCCTTAATTAAAGTGACTTCACTGTATCTTGGTTTTAATAAAACTAATACTAATTTTTTTCAACATTTTTTCCCTTTCTGATATATAGGAAACTTGTAAGTGTCCCTGATAAAATCAGATCTAGATCCTCCAGGGCTGGCAGTGCAGACAAAATTTTCTCTATGGGAAACATGACCTTTGTGGGCCCTATTCTCATCTCTGTAATTCACTTTCCTCGTGGTGTCTTTTGCTCTGTATTCCTCCTTGATCAAGAAATGTGTATCCCTTATTTACCACTTTTTTCCAAGAATGTATTCTTGATTCTTCCGTAAATTCTGTGTATTATACCTGAAATTAGATTGGAACATTCAAACAAGGCATCTCTGAAAGAGTTAGGTTAATTGCTAACATACAACTACATGCTTTTCTTTATAAGTTAGGGCTTCACTGGGCCTCAGAAACTGCTGGCCTCCCTCCATCTTTCCATCTATTCCCAAGAGATACATGCCTAGATATCTGCACTTCTTGATGATGACATCCAAGAAAGCAAGTTCTACAGAGAGACTGGACTTCTGTTATCTTTATAGTGTCTACTTTTCTAGGTTCCATTTTTTCCTAAACCTATTCTTATGGAATCATTGATTAACAGTAGGCATAGTGACCATCTTCAGGAAAAACGATTTCCCGGTTTTACAGTGGCCTCCCTAGGGTACTCATATTAGGTCACAGAATGCACAGTAGTCATAATGATAGAGTAAGACTTTTTAAAGATGTTGAGCCTAGTAATATTGTTTATCTGTAGTTGGGAAGAAGTCCACAGTACATGTGCGAGTAGTTTAAGCTGACAGTGTTGTTGTTTTTAATCCTTCTAGGTATCATGAACTGATCACAAAATATGGGAAGCTGGAGCCTTTGGCAGAAGTGGACCTAAGACCCCAGAGCAGTGCAAAAGTAGAAGTCCACTTTAACGATCAGGTGGAAGAAATGAGCATTCGTCTGGACCAAACAGTTGCAGAACTAAAGAAACAGTTAAAAACTCTGGTACAGTTACCCACAAGCAACATGCTTCTCTACTATTTTGACCATGAAGCACCCTTTGGCCCAGAGGAAATGAAGTACAGCTCTCGGGCATTGCATTCCTTTGGCATTAGGGATGGAGATAAAATTTACGTGGAATCCAAAACAAAATAACCTCTACCAGCCTTGTGAAAATGTACACATAAGGACTTGTTGCAGGGCATTTGTTTTTAATGTGGTTTTCTTTAGGAGGGAGAAGGTTGTTTTTGTTTTGTTTTGTTCTGTTTAGGTTTGGGAGGGATTTTGTATATTTTTCCCCCTGGAGTGGGTAGGGGCCATTTTTGGTCTTTTCTACCACAGATTTACTTGGCTCAGCCAGCGGAATTGGCCACATTTCCAGTGTATGTGCCCTCTGTAAGGAAAGATGACAAAGAAATCACCAACTTCTTACTGTGTTCACTGGGATTTGCCTGCCACCTGGTTATCATTACTGTTGGGTGCACTTGTGAAGATAACATGAACAGTGCAGCCTCTTAGAAGGATCTCCTAGAGAATTTAAATGGGGAGACAAGGAATCTTCACAGGAAGGGCCAGAACTTCTCTCTCCCGGTTCTTCCTTCCGCTACCCTCCCTCCTTGGCTTTTTTGGTTCAGTTCCATTTTTTTTCATTTTGATGTGTGGTTTACCTAATAGTTTTGTTCTGTTCATAATTCTTATTTCTCAACCTGGGTGATTTTTGTTTTGTTCTCATTTCTCCCTTTTGAAATAATTGAAAGTGTTTTAAGCATTTTTCAACCTGATTCTAATCTCAGGTATGCAGTAAGAAGCTATAACTCTGTTAGAACCTCGAAGAAGAATAGATGTAGAGTGAAAACTCCAGGAAAACTTGCAGTTATTCTGGAAGCACCGGCAGAACAGTCTGATCTCTTTGTATGTTACTAACTCACTTTTAATGTCCCTTGTACGTTATGTCAGCCATTATTTTCATAACGTGAAATATGTCAGATTCTAGAGGTCTTCTGTTTTTGCTTATTGAATGTATTTTCTCATGTCTTTCTTTTTCATTACTTTAAACTATTGGGAAATGAGGCCTGACTTTATAAATAATTCATTAGAGTCCTGGATAAGTGCACCAGGAGAGTTGAGAATTAGCTCACAAACTATCTATGGTGTGTGTGGGGAATGAAGTTGGGGAATGTGGGGGAAGAGCTTATGACTTTCCCACCTGTGTCATCCATTCGAAGACCTTGCTCTTGCACTTTGCATTAAAAGTGGGAAACATTAATCAAAGGGAGCTTTTATGCCCAGGTTTTCCCTGGGGCTTTGTGATGTAATAATTGAACAATTCTTTTGTTTTACATTTCAATTTAGTTGCCTCATAGAAGTATAACTGCCCAATCTATGAGTAAAGTATAAGTGTCAAAACTTCACAATTGCCTCCAAGTCATATTTTTTGCAGAAGCACATTTAAAGCACTTTTCTGTAAAAGCTAGTTCCTTACCTACTTGGAAATCTTTTTGTTTGTTCTTCGATTCCTTTGTTAATCAGATGTAATCCCTTTCTTTAATGTGTATTTTTCTCAGTCCACCATGTTTATGGATGGGAAGCTTGAGAAATACAAGTGTGTAAGTGAAGTATTTTTCAAAGAATGCAATTATCTGATTGCATTTGACCTGTTGACCTTTGTTACATAATTCCACCCCTCCTACAAATTTAATTTTTTTATGAAATTTTTAGGTGACTCTTGTAAAATCTTCATGTATGAGGAGTTGTGTTTATTAATGCTACTTTTTAAATTTTCCTGTGCCATGTGGCAGATGTTTATTCTCTTAATGCACTTCAGGTTTGCTATCTGTAAAGCCTTTGACCCAGGCCTACTGAGTCAAATCGACATTCAGTATAACATTAAAGGTGGAAACCAAAGGGTTTGAGAAAGATGAATAAGGCCTATTCTCCTTCTGCTGCAGACATTATCTTTCAAAATCATAAAAATGAGCAATGGAGATCCAGGCTGAGTATAAACAAGAATAATTATTTTGCAAACATATTTTCCTGACAGACTTTTGGTAGGAAAAAAGTATGGCAACAGTGTCATGAAGATTGAAACTGTAGGTGCTTTGTGTATGTACGCATGAGTGCAGACGAGTTTGAGAGAGAAACAGTGTAATTGAGCCCCAAGCTTTTGTCCGCCTGGGAAACAGATGCATTCTTATTTTTTGAAGTTGTATGACCCTGGACTGTCCCACAGCAGAAGGCAGAACAAACACTTATGTTATGCTTTAATCATAAGTGGAATGGTCACAATTAATAAGATATTTTATATATGGCAAAGTTTTATGAAATGCTTTTTTACTATTAGAGACCTGTTTCTTCTGTTACTACAGAACACAGTGTTTATCAACTGCGGGCATAATTCTTTTATTATACAGTTGCATGTAAAGGGAGCTTCTCATTTAATTCAGTGAATATGGGTATTTTTACGGCATTGTAATTGATGGTTTTAATAATTGCTGAATAATTTTTGATTAAGAGAAAAATGTAATACAATTACTGGTCTTTTAGAGTTACAGGACAGAAGTTAATGCAAAAAGCTATTTAAGCATGTGTACTTATAGATTCATTTGGGTGGCTGAGTAAAGATGCTGCTTTTGAAATAAAATTGGTGCTGTGTAGACACTTGTAACCAAAATTATTTTTATAACAGGACTAAAAGAAGGAGAGAAGAGACCATGGACCTTTGAGTTTACATGTTATGCCTAATTGATTGTCTGCAGCTTATCTGTATTTTAATACTGACTTTGCCCAGATTCAGTGAGAGCATATTATTGACATTATGAGGCAAAATGCTGTCATAGCCGGTATTACTGATATGTTGCTACAGGCACAATGTATAGAACATATCTTTTCTAAAATAGGAATTATTTCCAGTTATGAAAAAGGAAAAGAGTAATAAAGAAAACCAAATCAAAGCCAAGGGATCTTTTCTATGTGTGGATGAATGGCTGCTGAAGTCACAGTAGAAATCAATTTTTGAATTTGAATTGTTGAAATATCCTAGATTGCTTTAAAGGAAAAAATCCAGTCATATATCTTTTTCTATTATTAAGTTTTTGCAACCTTTTGCCACCGTTGCCATAAATACGTAAGAAAGCAGCAGGTAGTATAAGCCCCTTGTTATTAAGACCTTTCAGTTAATATTAAGGCCAAAATGTAACTTGAGTTAGGTATAACAGGACTGAATGCTACAGTGTTTTTAAAAATTTCGCTTATTTTTAAAGAAAGGAAAATTCAGTTCTAACCAGATGTTCCAGCTGTGTTGCTCAACCAGCAGTGGTAGGAGCAGAGAGCACTTGCACTACGAGCTGATCACCATTTGAGGCGTGCAGCTGATAGCTGTTACTAACGCACATGTGAGTGTAGCTTGCTGCATGAAAATGCTAGGCTCTAGGGCATGTAAAACATGAATACAGAATACTAGATTGTTCCAAGTAATGTCATTTCTGTTTATGAATTTGATTTTTCCCTTCATTTCATGTCAAATTGAAAATGCAAACAAACTGCTTTCAAGAACACCCAGAAGCTATCTGTGTTACCAGATGTGTTGTGAACACTCTACTATTTTTCATAGGTGCTTCCTTGAAATATATGTCCATTGTAGTGGTGGAGAGGGACTGGACTCTCTCAGGCTCTTTACTTGCCAGTTGTCTCCTGCAGTTAATGGAAATATATATATATTTTTTTATTTTAGAATATAATTTAAACATGAAGGTCTATTCTTTGCATTTTTTATTAATACATATATATAGATAATCTTTAAAAAAATTAAAATTCAAGTCCATTTTCTCTTTGTGTTCTGATTTTTTTTCTGGAGTGTGGGGTCAAGGTATATTTTTTTTTATATAGCTAAAAATATTCATTGGTTCTGTGGTTGAGTTCTCTGGAGGATTGGCCCAAACTAGTAAAAGTCTGACCATTTTGACAAATTTAATTGGAATTTTGCCAGAGTTGAAAACTACAAAACAAAGATTCATAAGAAACGTGTTATTGCTTTTCTGTTAGCAAAATCGTATACTTCTGACATGCTCTTTATACTGCTTTTTTATCCTTTGAGGATAAACTCTGTCTTAAGATATTTGGCATCACCTTTCATGAGTAAGATTGAAAAATCTCATTTGTTGAAATTAAAATTTGCCAGTTCTTATTCAGGGGCTACTTTTTTCCTTAGAAAAATAGTTTTTTATATGTATTAGAATTCTGTACGTTTGAACCCTGCTTGCTTATCAATAATTTCTTGGTAAGCCATTATGAATTAACCTTGCACCAAGGATTAAAGTCTAAGGACTGTTCTTTATTTCTGTATTTAAGAGACAGAGTTCATTCACTTCTCTTTCAATGCCTCAGAAATACATAAGTATCATGACCTGTTTAAGATTATTCTGCCTGCTATTCAAATTTCAAAGAACTGTAATTTAAGCCTCTGTACTACGTTTTATTTAATTACTATTTAGTGTGAGCTTCTCTGAGTACCTGCAAAGTAGACATGTATCAAGACATCCAGTAACTATTGGACTGGAAAATACTGTGACTTTCTCTAGTTATTAGAATGCATTTAAAACAAGAAGGTTGGCTTTTGAAGTCACATTTCTCTTTCAGTTCTTCTCTGGAAAAGAAGTTCCTATTTGGTCTTTACAACAACCCTACCTACGAGGTTGACACTCTTATCTCCATTTTCTTACTAGTGAGGAAATTGATGCACAGATAGGTTAAGTAATACCAAAAGTTACATGGCTGGTAAATGGCAAGACCAGGATGCAAACCCAAGCAGTTTGGTTGCAGAACCCATGCACTGACAGCTGTAGTGTAGTGCTTACTGCTAAAGTTCCCCAGCACACACCTTTATTGTTAGTCTTCCTTTTCACTGAAAAACTAAAATGAGATGTCCTCAATATCCATTTACTAAATTGATTGGCTCTGTAACAGAGTCACTGATGTGGCTGATAGCTCTAGATCCAGACTGGAATTTGCCCTCATACCATTTCCAGAATTGTGAAATTGTGGTTGGGACGTATCTGTTGTCCTCCCTTCTCCTCTGAAATGCCCTATTGGACACAGGATGGGTATTACTCACAATAATAAATGAACAAGTAATGTGACCCAAGAAGACTGATGATTTGTTTTTTAACCTCGGGACACTCTAGAGCCCTAAAACTGGTTTCAGCAGATAGCCAAAGGTGAGAGAGATCACTCAGTTCCAACTCAGACTTTTATCAAGGAGGCATCATGTTCCAAGTGAACTTAAAATGGTCATTTATTGAGAAAAAAACAATAATTAATGTTCCAGGAGCCTTTATCAAAGGTTTTGTTCTTGGAAAGGATGAGGCAGTCACGCTACTGTTCCTCCTTAAAATTCAAGAGAGAGCCTTGTAAAGAATATAAATATTACTTTAAAAATAGAGGAGACAGCTTTTCTATTATGGTCTGCAAGATCTAGATCTGTTTAAAAAAAAAAAAGACAATGCAATTTCAGTTCATCAGACCATTCTGACTTTCCATCCTTGAATGCTTCTTAGTCACCTAAGTAATACAATTAAGGTGTTAAATAAATAAGAACGAGACTCTGGGAAGCAGGCATCAAATAATACAGACTAGAGAAAAAAATGTTTTCTGAAATATTTGATTATTTGAGGGCAGATGTAAGCTTTATTCCATTGTTAGGGAATACAACTAGGACAATAGGAACTGTCTTGGTTGTGTTAAAATTTTGATTGCTTTGAATTTGAATTTCATTTTTCCATTACCTCATGCATTTCGAGGATCCTGTTATGGACAACATTACCATTTTCAGGGAGAATGTAAATATAGCCTTAGATGTAATCACCTTAATGAGCTAGATCTAGGAGGTTAGACATTATTCAATCAGTGGATAAGTGGTAGAAACAACTGCATTACAGAACTATCTGGACTCCATGGTCGTTCATACAGTGAAGCAAAACAGTTGTACAGGGCTTGTAAATTTATCAGAGACACCAATGTCACAGATTCTGTTGTCCAGGAAGCAGATGCTAAGGTGGAGTTGGGAGTGCAGAAAGTTTGTTGGGGAGTAACACCTGTGAAAGAACGGGGAAGAAGTAGGGTTGAGCAAGATGGACCATCAGACCATGCTATAGACCTAAATCAGTCAGCCCAATAGGATGCTCTGGAGCAAAGATTCTCCATTAGACGAGTCCTGCCCTGGCCAGAAATGGCGAGGGCCCTTTACCAATACTTTTCTCAATCATTGATACAGGAGTGCTTCAAGAACATAACCTCAGCTTGAACTGATACAGATGCTAAAGGAGCCAACAGTTGGAAGCTGTCAGCTAACCGTACACCTTGTAGCTGGAAATCATCCTTTTTCTGAGGGTGGGTCTGAGTTTTGCATCTTAGTGTCTGCCACGGTCCACTCCATGCAATGTGTAGATCCAATTTTCCATCCATGATCAATGGCAGCTCCTCTAGGGCTCTGGTAGGCCTCTCTATCTGAGAGGAAACTTAGAAGAGGGAGGCTAGGAAAATGGCTTAAAACCCCTGTCGCTGCAGTTGATTTCAGAGTGACAACTGGTACCCACTCTCTCCCTCTTCCACTATCCTTATAACCCCTTGGCTTTTGTCTCTCTGGTCTCAGTGGCTTACCTGGTGGTTTCACTCAAACCTTAAACCTTCGTTCCTTGTAGTCTGAGTCCTTCGTAACCGTATGCTGATCAGACTAGGGTTGCTACACTTGTCCATCACAGTCTAATTGGGTAAGGGAGTACCAAGAGGCACCAAAATTGGTCACCTGAGTGCCATATGTTATCCCTTGAACCCAATGTATAACAATAGCCCTGCCTCCTCCTGCTGATCAGAGTCAACTACTCCTAACGAGGTGATGGTTCATATTCTTGCCTGCTAGTCTTTGCACACAAGGAGCCCAGTGTGTCCAGGCACCATTACAGCCCATAGCTTATCATTCAGCGGGACTCTTGCCATGTCCCCTGGTGAGAATGTACCCTCTTGAGGAACCAGGACTTCAAACTGCGTAGGCCAGAGATGAGGGGTTGGGGAGCACAAAGTCCCCCAGTAATCACTGGGAGTAATGGCAAGTAGGGCCACTCCTGCCTTCATACCTTGGTTCCTGGATCCATGTAGTCTTATTACTAGGGACACCGCACCCTATAAAGGTCTCTGACTTGCTGTGTACACAGTATCCTGGAGAATAGCACCTCATCCTTGCATAATATTGTCTTCAGGGTGGTGCTTCACCTACTCCTTAAGCAATTTACTTCAATTCTCACCTACGCTGGCATCTTCCGCTCATACTGTCGCTACGCCAACCAGTGAATCCCATTGCCGTGGGCTCACTCCCACACTTCCTTTTCCATAAGGCAGTTTCCCTAGTCAGATGCTATTTTGCATGGAATTCTATGCTTATGAATCAGGCATTCTGCAAGCCTTCCGTTAGTGGTGCTGGCTGAGGCCCCTGGGCAAGAAAGGCATACCCATGTCCAGAATATGGCTCCATCCCTGTGGAAAAGAAGTGCTGACCCTTCCAGGATGAAAGGGGTCCAATGTGGTTATTTTGCCACCAAATGGCCAGATGGTCTCCCCAACAGTAACATATTGGGATTTCACCCTTGGTCTCTGTTATTTGCAGGTTGAACAGATTGAACATTTCAGATACCATGGTAGCTAGACCAGCCTTGCTAAATGGAAGTTCGTGCTGTTTGACCCATGCATAACCTCCAATCCTGCTGCTGTAGCCACTTTATATATGCGCCCATCGGACCAACACTGACGAAGACTGCTTGACATCAACTGGCCGAGTCATTTTGTGTACTTGGTTGTTTAGTTCCTGTTTTGTAGTGGATGTTTTCTGGTAGGTGATAATATATGACACAAAGATCTTCAAACTTCATGTCCACCCTCATCTGTCTATCCAGGCCCCTTTGTCATTGATTTTCCCATCTTTTTCTTTCCGGGCCCTTGTCCAGCCAGCTATGTCATTCACCACTGCCTATGAGTTTGTATATATTCTAACCTCAGAACTCTTTCTCCTTTGACACAAAATGCATGACAAGATATATCACCCAAAGCACCACACATTGAGAGGATGTTCTCTTATCATTGTCTTTCAAGGCCACTTGAATGAGGCTGTCACGAAGCCAGCCAGTGTCTGCTTTAGGCTTGCGCACACACACACCAATTGAGTCCATCCATGCACCAGGCTTAGGCTTCTTCCTCCTCCTCCATCTTGTCGTATTCACCTTCACACATATAGCCATATGTGTGATCTGGTTGGGGAGCAGGTACTGACACAACTATGTCAGGTGACATGGAGTCTGGACTACCTACTGAGGCATCTTACTCATGACTGGTCCCAGATATGTCATTTCCATCTTATGCTAGATTGCTACTGGGTCCACCTGACTTCATGACTTGGTGGGTCCAACAAGGCATAGGTCTTCATGGGAAGTTCTGGATACATGACCACTGTCTCTTAGACAAATATTCCATCACACGGCCTAGTCCCATGAGAGAGCTGATTTTCAGAAGGTGTGTAATTCTTTGCTGCAGATGACATGACCTTGCTCCGGAACTCCAGGGGCCTACGTGGTAGTTCTTCCACTGGGGTTTGCAATAAAGTCCACATTTCATCTTTTTCCACCAAACACACCTCCAATATCAAAGGACCTACTGAACACATGGCCCAAGCAGCAGAGCTGCTTGCATCATAGCCTGGAGCTGCAATGGAATTCTTTTATGTTCTCAGACCAACACAAAACTGGCTTAATTTCATATCACCTGGAGCAGTTTCTCTGGGTTTGGAACGTGTAGCCTCCAGAACCCGAAGAAGCTGACGAAGAAGAAAGAATTTCTTTGTAGACAGGCTACAAGATGCAGCAATTTGCCTTTTCCTTTGGAGGAGTTGTCCCAGCATGTTCCTGGCCACTGGATTCCTTACAACTTTACTGAAATAGCATCCCTGAATCTTTGTAGGATTTATCTTCCACCTTCTGGAGCCCCTGTGTGTTACTAAGGCGTCCAGCCTGCTGGCCATCTCTTGCCCATGGTGCCCGGTCTGTTGATGTTGTCAATACAGTGAATCAAGGTGATGTTCTGTAGTACCCAGATGACTCAGATCTCTTTCATTACAATATGAAAGAAGGTGGGAGACTTATAGCCCTGGGGCAAAGCTAGAAATACAGATATATGTTGTTGTCTGTTCCATAAGATGTGAACTATTTTTGACCCTCATTCCAGATTCAAACAGGAAAAAAAAATGCATTTGTCAAATGAATGGCCACATATCACGTATCTGAAGCACTGCAGCTGCGATTGGTACTACCACTTGGTTGAACTTGGAGTAGTCCATAGCCATTCTCTAGGATCCATCCTGGCCAGTTCAATAAAGATATGGTAAGAGTTCACCACCCCTTTTCTTTAAGAGTGATACTAATGTTTACCATTCTCCCCACAGCCCAGGGTGCAATATTCTTTTATATGACTACTTTAGCCGGAGTAGGGATAGGGAGTGTCAGAGATTTCCACTTACTTGCCTTCCTTACTATGATAGTTGTTACTCTATAAGCTAAAGATCCAATGTGCCAAGTATTAATACATCAATCCCAATGGTACTCACTCACTGACCAGCTTCCTAATCCAATGAATGATAAGTCAGCTTGGTCTCTCCCCACGCACCTGATGTTCCTTCACAGCCAGATTCTCAAAGGCATTCTAATTCCTGTATGCCACCATCTTGTGTGTCTGGTTATGCCCAGATGGCGTTTATACCAGTAGCAGTCCTGCCTCGAGAAGAATGGAGCATCCAACGTTTGCCAAAAGGGCTGAGATATAAGTATCCTAGAGTGCATGGAAAAAGAAAACAATTAGTATGCCACTAGTAGTTTATTAAAACAGAGCCAACGATTTTGCTTCAAGACATTTAGGTTCACTGCTGGACTAAAACCTTAATACAGGCTGGACAAAGAGAATCCTTCTCTAGGTGAATCTTTGATTTAAGCTTAATTTTATTGTAATATCTTTGGACTGGGAAAATAACATCCAGGGGGTCTGCAGCCCCTGTAAACCCACTGTAAACTTTTCTAGGATTCCTTTTATTCTCTGAGCCCTGTGTGTTCCCACTTTAACGGAGTCTTTATCATTATTAACTCAAACTCCTTCTATAACAGTCCTCAAAATGTCTAAGCATTCTCCTTCTCCCAGTCTATGGTCACTTGTGTAAATGGCCAAAGGTCTTTTTGGGGACAGATTGGGAAAATTACCATATTTGCCGTGGTGTTGGAGGGTCCTGCCCTTTGGGTACCTGTTACCTTTTCAGTCTACAGATTCCAGATTTGAAAACTGACTCAGATCCAGAAACCAAGCAGGGACCGTGGTTTTTTTATTGGGACCACTGCTTTCCACCTTTCTCAACCATTCCTGCTTTTTTCTTTCTTTCTTTCTTTTTGAGATGGAGTCTTGCTCTGTCGCCCAGGCTAGAGTGCAGTGGTGAGATCTTGGCTCACTGCAACCTCCACCTCCCGGGTTCAAGCAGTTCTCCTGCCTCAGCCTCCTGAGTAGCTGGGATTACAGGCACACCAACATACCTGGCTGATTTTTGTGTTTTTAGTAGAGATAGGGTTTCACCATGTTGGCCAGGCTGGTCTTGAAATCCTGACCTCAGGTGATCTGCCTGCCTCGACCTCCCAAAGTGCTGGGATTACAGGTGTGAGCCACTGCACCTGGCCCTTGCTCTTTTATATTATTATACAGAGGAAACCATGCTTTTGCTGGCTGCCCATCTGCTTTGCCCCTTGGATACTGTGCTTTATTAAGCATGTCCTTGACTCTTTAAGGATCAGGCCCCTTGGCTGCCCCTCTGATCTTCTTGGTCATTACAAAAATTATGACTGTCCCCCAGCATCCCTGGCTTCACACAGTAGCGTGATGTCACCTGGCCTGTATTTCTTCAGGGACCCATCATTTCCGTTGCTGTCAGAGCCAAGTTCCATGATCATCTTTCCTGGCATCAGCCTTGGCTGGCATTAGGGAGCCTCTGCTGAGCTGTTTAGTGATGCTGGTGCCTCCCTCTCCAGTATATTCCTGCTGGCTTTGGTGGCTGGTGCGTCTGTCCTCTGACCTTCCATGGAACGTGATTGTCCAGTGGGCCTAGCAGAGTCACATAATACATCTATTCCACCATGCAAACATCTGTGAGCCTTTTGGTCCCTTCTTCGGCCATCTGCCATGGTAATTCAGGCATTTGAACCTTGCTCAGTGTGAGCCATCACTTTTTCCAGGCTCCTAGAAACTTCTCTAGGAGTGAGTTTGCACCTTTCGCTGGTGCTCTTGACACCACATTGAAGTCTGTAGCTCTAGAGAGTGCCCCTGGGTATGCCCTCCCCTCATCCCTACCAGTGCGTGCTGGCGCTTTGCACCTGCAGCACCTTTGTGGGCACAGTCCCTTTTGTCTCCTGTCAGGCCCAGCATGTCTCTGGCTGGGTTATGCAGCAGCTTAGCCCAGATTATAGGCCTGGCATTCAAGAGAGAAAGTGGGAGCAGCTTTTGAAGAGAGCAACTGTTGCCTTGTTGGGGAAAGTCCTCTCTACTGTCTTCCTGTGCTAAGAGAAATTTTAGTTCCTGATGGTGTGCAGTAGGGTGTGTCTAAAGGATCAGAAATTTTCAGAAATAAATATTTGGAGGCATCTACCCAGATAGCCTCCAAATGAGGCTAGGTATAGAAAATAAGCATATAAAATACCTATATGTACATATGTGTGTACATGTGTATATGATAAATCACATGTATAATATATATGTATGCATATAGTATGTAATAAATTATATATACATATATATACACACGTATGTTTTTCCCAGGTGGACCTTGACATTGGTATAATAGAACTGCTTCCTTGAGCACTTGACCAAGTCTTTGTCATTCAACAGGGGTCTCCAGAGCAAAAACTGCCCATCTGGGGAGTCCTGCTTTGGCTGGAAAGTGCTAGACTGTGTAACCTGACCTTGCCCAGTCATTGGTGGAGGGCTGTCCCATGAAGAGTGTGTCCTGGGTTTCAGCACTGGGGCTGAGCCTGAAAGTGCTGAGGGCTGGAGGCTGTTGGCCAACTGTACTTCTCACATCTCTGTTGTACGGAGTTTAGTGGGGGGTCTGAGTGGCACATCTCCATGTCTTCCATAGCCAATAACTGCATCATTTCAAAGTAGCTCACATCTGACCATCTGTTCCACAGAAAAAGGTATATGAAAGTTAAGAAAACAACACAAAAACAAAAGCATCCCACACATAAAACCCATTCTACTTGATTTTAGAGGACTGTATTTTTTTATTTTGTTTGAGCTGTCTTTCTTCTTGCCTATAAAATAGCATCAACTTTGCCATTTTTTAATAAAGCACAAATATCTTGGGTGACTAGCTCCAATGCACCCCCACCCTATCCCACATCTAAATCTTGTCAAAATCTTTGCTCACCTCACACTTTCAACAAAGTAAGTCCTGCTGACACAGCATGAAAAGAGATTTTTGTCATTTGTCAATCTGTGACCACTGGGTGTACACCGGAACACACACTCACTGCCCAGCTTCCCAAAGTGATAAGCCAGCCTGGCGTCTCCCCACGCACCTGGTGTTCCCTTGCAGCCGGATTCTCAAAGGCATTCTAATTCATGTATGCCACCATCTTGTGTATCTGGTTATGCCCAGATGGCGTTTATACCAGCAGCAGTCCTGCCTCGAGAAAGATGGAGCATCCAACGTGGGTCAAAAGGGCTGAGATATAAATATCCTAGAGAGCATGAAAAAGGAAGAAAGCAATTAGTATGCCGCCAGGAAGATCATTGCCTTTCCCGTGAAAGTTTGGCTGAAGAATTGTGAAAACTTCAAAGGATAAGAGGAAGGTTTTTCTTTTTAAGAATACTCTCAGGAGGAGACTTCATGGTCTAGCCACGCACTTTGGTGATGTCTAACTTGAGCTTGCATCCGTGTTCTCATCGCAGCTTTGCAGAGTGACACAGACAAAAAGTGCTCCTAATGGAAGGAAAGCCACCGTGCAACTGATTGTAAACTAACACGAAAAACGGAGCCAACGATTTTGCTTCAAGACATGTAGGTTGACTACTGGACCAAAACCTAAGGCTGGACAAAGAGAATCCTTTTCTAATGTGTCTTTGATTTGAACTTAATTTTATTTTAAATAGGCACCCAAGAAACTAGCTTTTCTGTTATATAAATATGTGCCATTCTAAGCACTCCTAGAATCCAAAGAAAAATAAATAAATGTGAGTCATTTGGAGAGAAGCAGTCATTTAACATCTGTAAGTAAATATGTGTGGAGGATTCATAACACCAGTGAGAGAATAAACAATGTGGGAAACCTGCTGAATTTTCACAGGTTTTTGGAAAAACAAGGAGTAATTTAAACTAAAAAGTTTAGTTCACCAAACACTCTTGTGACAACATGCTTAAACCTAGAATTATATTTCTTTTGTACAGTTGGCATTTAAATGTCTGGTCAGAGAAAATTTGGAATAATTTTAAAATTTCCATTGATTTACAGAAGAGTTTTTTTCCTGCTACAGTCAAGTTACTTCTTTCTTGATAAATTCCATGTAAACATTTCGAATAGTAGATTTAGCTTATGCCTTAGCCAGTTTTGCTCATTCCACATCTACTGGATGCTTGGAAGCATCTAACCGAGCACGTTTTCCCCCTTATTCACATGCCTTTTAAACTGTTTACTTACTGCAAACTTTTATCAGGAGGGGTTTATCTCCCCCCTCTGCCTCCAGTGACCCTCACTGGGTGTCAGGGGAGGTTTCCAGGCCACAGTTTGAGATTTCCCTTGTGGAAGATCATGTCTAGCACTAGGTCCCTTGTTAGATTTTGCCTGGAAAGCGCCCTGTCCTATCTCCTGCAGAGCGATGCATCCGAGAGAAAAGAGAGGGCATAAAACTTAAAAAGTTTGGAAAAGTTTCTTTAAATACTTCATGCATACCTGTGAAAAAAATAGAGTAGAGCCTATCTGTGGCGACTGTTCAAAACCAGAGAAACAAAAAAAGACTTTAATAGAAAACCAACTTCATTTAAATGTTGGAGGCAGCTGCTTTGTTTGGAGTTTTAATCCCATGCCGGTGGATGCTAATTCTGTAACATTATACAGTTGCCTTCTTTTGGGTACAAAGGTAGAAGGGGGGTTTTCTTTTGTGTTTGTCAGTGCAAAGTGATTCTGATCAGAAAGGCCCAAGGTTTCAGCTCCAAGTACCTGACATTTCCATCTGAATCTACCTTTTTTTTTTTTTTTTTTTTTAAGGGGGAAAAAAAGGTCTAGTTTTTCAGGAAAAGAACCTCTCTACGCAATCCTGAAACTGATCTTTAGATTTACTTTTCCTTAATCAATAGAAAAAAACTTGATTGCAACTCAACACTTACCTGTCTCTAGTGCAGGACTAACTTAATTTTTGGTTTTAAGAGTACGGGATTCAGACATCATTTCAGGAATCAGAAATTATTGGCAACAAGTTGAGGAGAACTGACATGAATTCTTGTTTTACCTAATTTTTCCTGGCTTACCAAGATTTGGCTTAATATTTCTGACTCAGTCCCTCCAGCCTCTACAGAACAGGTTAGTGACATTTTTTATAAATACAAATATCTGAATGAGTCCTCCTTACTTCTCTCTGAACCAGTTTCCTAAGGGCTGTAGTCTTAAACTTGCATGGCATCTGTCTCCATTAAGGTTGTGTGTGATCTCTGCTAAAGCCTTTGTACCGTTTCCAGCAAAACTGTCTAATATTTAATATGTGCTTGAAATTACAACATATATACTTGACAACTAAAGATTTGCAATAAAACTCTCACAGGATAAATTCATTGCCTTTCCCGTGAAAGTTTGGCTGAAGAATTGTGATAACTTCAAATGATAAGAGGAAGGTTTTTCTTTTTAAGAATACTGTCAGGAGGAGACTTCATGGTCTAGCCATGCACTTTAGTGATATCTAACTTGAGCTTGCATCCGTGTTCTCATTGTAGCTTTGCAGAGTGACACAGACAAAACGTGCTCCTAGTGGAGGGTAAAGCCACCGTGCAACTGATTGTAAACTAACACGAAAACAAGTTCATCTTTGCTGTGTTCCTTCTTTAATTAACTTGCTGTAATTAATTGTTTGCTTGTGCACTGGATTCTATTTTTATTGTGATTCCAATTCTGGACTGGTTCTTCTTTTATTACTAATGTTTCTATCATTCATTTCACTATGTGAAGTCAGTGAACAGAGTAGACTGGCCCTGAATCGGGTCAATACTTCAGAATGATGGATCGGCTCCCTTCTATGGAGAAGGTGATGGCAAACTCTAAATTCTCCTAGCTGTAGAACACATTGTGTTTTAACCAACTTTTGTTTGATCTTGATGGAAAGCTGTTGTGAAAATTAGGAAAGCCAGGTCTTAATGGGATGTGGTTTCTGCTGCAGAGACACAACCCAGGACCCGCATGCATCTTTAGCGTTGGGTCCTAGTTTTCAGTGCTTTATTTGATGCAGAGGAGATACCTTTCCTTTACTCACACTGTTCTCACTAATTCTAAATAATTACTTGACAGTTCGAATGATCTCATTACACTTCCAGACTGGCTTCTTCTGGGCATCTATAATTTGTTCGTGAAGTTTTGAACTTAGGAGGACCTGCCAGCATTCAGGGGATGTCAGCCCGACTCAGCACTGTTGGTGGTGTTATGTGAATTTGTTCTGTGATGGTTTTGATGGTCTTGGGATTCGCCACCAAACACACCTGGTGTTCTGTTTACTCTGGCAAGCTGGGGATTTTTTTTTCTTTTTCTTTTTAAAATTCCAGGATGAATTATTCATCATTCCTTAGAATTTGGGTCTCTTTCATCTTCGCACTTGTACGGCACCAAGGTGAGTACTACAGAATTCCATAAAGCTCTCAGTTAGCATGCTCTTGAATTGATAAAGAGACACCTTTATTAGGAACCATAATTGTAAGGGCAGGTGCATGTGTGTCTACAGATACAAGAGAAAAATGTAATTAAATTCTTTTATCAAGGGTAAAATTCATTAACTTTAAATGAGGTTTACCCAGTTTTTTCTTATTTAACTTCAAATACTATTTGTATATACCAGCTTGCCCTGTGCTAATGGAGTAGATCTTTAAAATAATGCAAAATACTTCCATTAAAAGTAGGTAAGATAGGTGTATGTGCACCTCATGTCTGATCACTGATTCCCATTTGTGGTGGAGACTTTAAATAATCTACTTATTTTGGCCAAAAACTAGGAAATTACAATAGTATTGATGTCAGTGGCTTGTGTATCAGTGACCTTTTACGTGGCCCCCAAATCTAAAACTTCAAGTTAAATAAGATAATTATTCCCCTCAGTGATTCCTTCTTTTTCTCTGTGTAGCATTGCCCTGCATAAGTGAAAGGCCACATATATTTTTTTCTACTGTTGTTTTGGATTTTAGACAAAGATGGGGTAGTCTACATAGATTTTAACATTTTATGGCTAAAATTCTAAGGCACCTTTCTTTACTTTGAGAGTTTGTCTAGTTCAAGTGGCACATGAGTACAAGTCTGAGGTGTACGTGTCAAGCCCCTGTGCAGCGCTAATGTTTTTCCAGAGTTGGTGAATTTAAACAGTTAAACCACAGTGTGAAACCCCATGAGAATGAAAGCGGGCCCATGACTTCAACCTCCTACCCCAGCTCCAAGAAAGTACATTTTATTTGGTGGAAAAAAAAATCCTGGAAACATAGCTATGTTTCTTGTGAAATTCTTGGCTTAGGGCAAGCATGGATAGGGATATTCTTTCTTTTAGCAACTCTGATGTTATTGATAGGCCATGCTGCTAACAGTTATATATATATTTTAATAATAATGGCTTCTGAGGTGTTAATTACTGTAGTTTAAACCTATGCCCTTGTATTTAGCACCCTCTTTTTCATTTGACAAGTATTATTTACCATATTAGATATTCTTATTGTTTGTATCCTTCTTAAAATTAAAAATATTTAACTGTCCATTCTTTCCTATTCAAAATTGTGAACTAATTAGGATCACCCGCAAAGAGAAGAATCTTGCAAACTGCCTCATCTTTACAGCAGAAGAGGAAGTTAGGGTCATTTTCCCTGGCCATGGTTTTCTGTCTCCTCCAAGGGATATTATGGGTTTTCCATTCCCTAGGCAGACTGGCCAATCAATGCAGCCCAAAATACCAATTAATCTTTCCAAAAAATGATGATAATTCAGTGTGAATTTAAGCCCTCATTCATACTTGGGCACGACTCCATGCCAGGACACAATTTGTTACTGTTAACTTGAGAAATAAGTACCTGTGTGTAATACTGTACTAGCGATTATAAAGATTTTTTTTTAATTAGTACCTTCTAGGAATTTTTAATTTGTTACTATTATGTAAACAGAAATGTTAGAAGACCCCTTTTCACCTGCTGGTTGTAAATTAAATACAGCTCATGGGCCCAGAGCGCCTATGATCTGACACAGCGCCTCCTACAGGCTCAAATTCGGGCGGCTTCTCAGCAACTTCTGCGGTTTGGACGATGCATATACACTAATGACCAGATTCGTTTCCCTGCTTTCCTCGGATGTCAGCCCTTGGAAAGAAATTAGCCCTCCGTTG
Organism: Trachypithecus francoisi; assembly: GCF_009764315.1. Classification (NCBI taxonomy): domain Eukaryota; kingdom Metazoa; phylum Chordata; class Mammalia; order Primates; family Cercopithecidae; genus Trachypithecus; species Trachypithecus francoisi. Next base: position 109,460,669 of record NW_022681473.1, read on the forward strand.
AAGCAGAACTCCTCTTGCTCCCTGCTTCAGAACTGGAGAGCTGGCTCTTGGCCTGGTGCAAGAAGCCTGCTTTCTGGCCCCTTTGCACTCTCTTTTACATGAGCTGTTGTCTGTTCACTAAAAGCCTCCCAAAGGAGCAAAGACGGTCCTTGGCTGGTTGCTCCCCAGCCTATTGTGTCCATCAGCACAGAGCAGAGACTTTCCCAAGGAGAAGGCCCGACATGAGAATGGGGGCGTCGGCATCTCATGGCAGCAAGCGGGTACCTCAAGAAGTGTGGCTGATGCCCAGAATGGACTTGCCGCTGCCCCCGAGAATGAGAAATTTAAAAAAAGGACAAAAGGGAGAAAATGATAGTGTCCTATTGTCTTATATTCATTCAGGGAAGAAAGGACAGAGGCAGAGAAAAGTAACACCCAAAATGTAGATTATTTCACAGATACTATTGGACTTGATCCTCAGTGATGCAGACCCTAGGGAACTTGTCTCATTTCTCCCACAAAACTGAGCCACACCTTGCAACAGTATGGATGGGAAACCTGGGAGCAGCAAGCCGGGGCTGCCAGGAGACGGAGTAACCCTGTCATGGCGGGGTGCAGTGTGTGTTTGTGTGATGGCTCTCCCGTGACCAGGAGGACCAGTCAGAGCCCTGCAATTCCTCTCCAAAGAGTTCTCAAGGACCCAACCCCCTGACCCCGGAGGATCTCGTGTTTGTCTTTTGTAAAAAGGATTTGGGCAAAGAGCCTCTTGCAGGGCCAGCCCTCAATCAAGGTCATTCATGGGCCAATTACTACAAATCCTCTCCTCCCACTTTCGTCCCAGTTCCCACTGTTGTTTATTTCCTTCTGGGATCTGGGATTATCTCCAATTGTGCGGCAAGAGGGAGGGAACTCCTTTCAGGAAAAGACATGATAGTGGAATTCTTGAGCTAGAAAGGGAGCTTCAAAACTGTGGCCATGCCAGACCTAGAGGCTGCCTCTCAGTACCCAGAGAGCTCAAGGTTCCAGGGAAATTTCACAAATTTCCAGCCAGTTGTAACCGTAGATATCACCAAGATGCATGAAAGTGCACGAACGTGCACAAAGTGCTTTCTCTTATGGAGAAACATTATCATTCCCGTTCTCCCCTTTCCCAGAGGCAGAAGATACTGCACTGTGTATGGCCTAGGTTTAGGATGAATGAGAAGGCAGTGTGCAAGCCTTACTGAAAGAAACTGGCTTCAGTAAGTAGGAGGGATGTAGCTTGCTAAACGGAAGAGGGAGCTGCCATCTATCTAACCATCATCTCTCTTGACAGCTCAGCCCAGGGAGCTCATGTATCCATTTTGGCAGAATGACACCAAAACCCCTAAAGTAGACGATGGAAGCTCATCTGAGATTAAGTTGGCCATCCCAGTTTTCTTCTTTGGCGTTCCTTACCGCACTGTCTATGTAAGTGGAGAAGCAGCCCAGCTGTTGCTCTCTGGCTCTCCCTTTTGTTTGTCATTAAGAAAAGCATTTTAAGTATCCTCTTCCAGAGCTCTGAGAAGGGAGGATTTATTGGCAGCCAAAACGACAAGTTCTGAGATTTCATGAGCTGATAGGTTTTATGAATAAGAAAGTCAAAGGTATATTTAATGGCTAATGTTCATAGTGGAGGAGTATACAGGGTAATAAATTGCTTTTGTGGGTGATTAAACATAGAAGTGAAGCAGAAGCCCCAATGCTGTGAACATTATTTCTGCTACTCAATGAGATAAAAAGATACAATGAACCACAGTAGGAGCAATATCATCTTTCCCTTCTGGGGGTGTGAAAAGTTTAGGCATCTGCTGTTCTTGGGCTTCCTACCAATTTGAAGCAGAGTCAGAACACAGTAGAGGGGTAATCAACTATTATATCAAAGTTGTTTGCAGAATTGGCCACCCTCAATATGGGTCTGTAGATAGGCCAGAGGATCCCATCGCCCAACCCGCACTAAGACCCTCAATATGGGTCTGTAGATAGGCCAGAGGATCCCATCGCCCAACCCGCACTAAGAAATGGTCCCATTTGTGATCAGGGCTCTTCTAGGCACCTGTGTTCTCAGGTTCTTGTTTTTGTTTTTTTGGATCATTGGGTTTGCTGCTAGTGAAACGGTTGCACATGAAGAGGAAGACTCAGAGCAACCGAGCCTGCCTTTATTGTTGGCCTTAAAGAGCTGGGTGAGGTATTATGCCACATCCCTGGAGGAAGAATGCAACCCTAAGCATGTCCACCTCTGGCCATCTCTACCTCTGGGACCTCTCTCTTCCCAACTTTTGATTTATGGCCCCAGGATGATTCCCGCTAGAAAAGAGTTCCCTGTTCCATCACCTAACTGGTGGTCCCTGAACCTGCAGAGGCAGGGTCGCACAGTCACTCATTAGCAATGTCATTTCTCGGGCCCCACCCCACACCTACTGAGTCAGAAACTCTGGGAGGAGGAGCCAGTAATCTGTGTTTTCATGAGTCCTCCAAGTGGTTCTGATGCCCACAAAAGTTTGAGAACCACTGATCTCAACCATAGGATATAATCAAGACACATATGAGTCATCACCAGCTTCCTCTGCCAGTCTGTGTGTTTTAATTACACCTATTGTTCCCTAGCAAACACTTCACTCTGACATCCTGAAACGCCTTTTATTCTCTACTCACGACAGGGCCTCCCTAGTCTGCAATAGCTGGTTTTAAGTTTTGGGATGTGTTGACCTGATTTTGGCAATAAGGGAGTGAGGACTTCCGTACTGGAAGCCCAGTTAAGCTAGTTTTACTTCTCTGTTGCACTGTGTGATATGGAGTCTGAAGAATTTTTTCTTGCCCTCGCAACAGGAGGGTCCTTAACCTGAGGCAGACTTATTCGAGGATACATTGTTCCTTGCGTTTCCAACACTTTGAGTAGTGCAGTTTTCTTCAAGCTTCTAGGATGTTCCCTATTACTGGAAGACAACAGACTCTTAATGTCTCTTCCAAACCCAAAGCCTTACTTCCAAACATGTAGACCTACCCTTGGCCTTGATAACTTGCCTCTGGGATCTGGGCCACTGTTAATGTCCGTAATGTTACTGGTTAACAGGAAATTAACATACGATTGGAGTGTATAGGAAAATTATCTCCAGGTTTTCTATATCCAAGAATTGCAGTTTCACTACAGGCACCTCTGCTGCTGAAGCCATGTAAGCCACGGAGTTAAATCAGTTTATCTACCAACGTACAGAGCTAAAGATTCAGGCAGAGGTTGAATTGTTTATAGGTCCATTGTAAACTGAGGATGTATCTTGGGCTTGTGATTTCCAGTTAGGTTTCCTATTTAATTGGTTTACTAAGCCATTTACAGATCATGAAGAAATCACCATAAGATAGTCATTTATATAAACAACGTAGTCATGCCTCAATTTTTATGCAGCGATTGTACCAAGACACTGTCACACCACACGAGCTGGAATGGAACTGGGCATCTGTAGGTCTTAACCTTGTCCTTGCTCTGAGCACAGGAGTGGTTGTGACATCAGTGGAGGTCTTTTAAATGTCTCACCCAAAGCAGAATATTGTTCGTCGGAGACTGGAGTTGGACGGAGTGTTTGATTTCTTTTTCTCTGACACTCCTCTTTCGTCACAAAATAGGGAGCAAGGCCTAACATAGAGCACCTCAATTTTCAAATTTCACTTTACTTCCATGCTTATTTATTTTTCCTGCTTATTTTGTATTAGTGACCCTGAGAATCTATCTTTAGTACCCATGTTAATCCCTGTCTGGCCCAGCACACACACACACACACACGCCACCCCCGGTACACACACACACACACACTCCCAGGACATACACATACACACCCCAATATACATACAAACCACCCTCGGTACACACACGTACACACCCTCCGTAGTATACACACACACACACGCCACCCCCAGTACACACACACACACACACACACTCCCAGGACATACACATACACACCCCAATATACATACAAACCACCCTCAGTACACACACGTACACACCCTCCCTAGTATACACACACACACCATGCCCAGTACACACATATACATCCCACCTCAGTAAGCACACACAACCCACTCCCAGTATATACATATATACACACCCACTCCAGTATGCACACACTGTCCACCCCAGTACACACACACACACACTCCAATATGCACACACACATACACATCACCCCCAGTACACACATATATGTCCCACCTCAGTAAGCACACATGCACACCACCCCCAGTACACACACACACCCCAACCTAGTATACACATGCCCCACCCCAGTACACAAACACGCATACACATCCTAGTATACACACACACCCCATCCCCAGTACACACACACACACTCCCCACCCCAGAATACACACACAAAGCCCACTCCAGTACACACACATGCTCTAGTATTCACACACACCTCACCCCAGTACACACATACCCCCACTCCAGTACACACACTCTTACACACCTCACCGCAGTACACACACACACCCCCATCCCCAGAACACACACACCCATACACCTCATCCCAGTACACACACACCCTGCAGTACACACACATGCACATCTCACCTGCAGTACACATGTACACACATGCACAAGCACAACTCAGGAGCATTTGATAAGCGTAATAGAGACAGGATAGGGAACATGAAAATGAGACTGATTATTAATCAGAAATGAAGCTGGTTACAAATCGAATGTGAAAGAAAACCAATGAGTTCGTCTGGAAGTAAACAAACCTCTTAGTTTGAGCAATGGAAGCCGGCGTTTGGGGGTTCTAATTCAGTAGTTTAAAAGTTGTTTTCATTCATACAATTAGGCGAATGTCTGTCTTGGTCTGTGACTCTGAAGTTGTTATGGTTTCAGATCCACTGTGCAAAACCTCTCTTATTTTCGTAGGTCAATAACAACGGAGTTGTTTCCTTCAACGTGCTAGTGAGCCAGTTCACGCCGGAATCCTTTCCCCTGACGGATGGGAGGGCCTTCATCGCCCCATTTTGGGCAGATGTGCACAATGGAATTCGAGGCGAGATCTATTACAGAGAGACCATGGACCCTGTCCTCTTGCAAAGAGCCACCAAGGACATCAGGAAGTACTTCAAAGACATGGCAACCTTCTCTGCCACTTGGGTTTTCATTGTGACGTGGGAGGAAGTCACGTTTTATGGAGGCAGCAGCACCACACCTGTAATAATTCAAATTTTCTGCTTTCCACTTCATAACCTGACATCTAATTCTTGTCCATCTTCGCTACCGTGAAGGAGTCTAATTATTAGAGCTAAGGAGTGTCAGTTCCCTTGAGTTAAACTAATGAGTCTTGCTACCCACTTTGCAGGAAACAGAGGGAACTATCACAGCTAACCAGCCCAGTCAGCTGTAATATTTCAGAAGATATGTCCCCCCATCACAAATCGTTACTAATGCCTAAAAACACCCTCAAGAACTTTCCCGCTGTAAGTGACATTCCTGTTTTGCAGGAGAGTGATTGAGGCACGGAGACCCATTCCAGGCCACATGCTTAGGAGCCCATCTAGGGACCCAGAGGTCCTTTTCTCTTGCCAGAGGTACAAATGCCTCCCTCCATCCCTAATTTCCTCCCTCTCTCCCCGGTAAAATTTGGTTGGAAGAGAAAAATAGCGTCCCAAGTTTGGGCCCAAATGAACTGGGACGAAAAGTCATTATGTTGTGACTTTTTTTTTATTGTGACCAGGGCTGAAATTATTCATACTTGATGTTAACTAGAGTGGGCAGTGAAAGTGTTTCATGAATAAAATTTCAACATCTGCTCTGAAATCCCAAATGAGCAGTCAAATAAAAGTCAAATAAGAAAGATTATCACTGGCATTATCACTGGCAGAGATAATCAGCTTTCTACATAAAGGGACAGAATGCAGTTTTCACAAAAGCCTGCAGCTTGTTTGGGTGATTTTGCCAGTGGAGAGTTTTGAAGTAGTAGACACATCTTCAACTGTATAATTTCTAGTAAGCAAAGACAACTCAAAAAATCTGCCCTCCACTTACTCAGGATTATTTCCAATTCCATCTGTTTTCCAGTTTCCTTGGCAATGAGTCAGTTGTTTAGGGGTGGAACAAAACTGACTGAGTTAGGGAGAGGTGAAAAAGTGCTGGGTTTGCAGTTCACAGCTGCGACAGCACGAGCACATTATGTTTTAGCACCTTCTAGCCAGAGCATCAAGAAGCACTTTATCGTTAAGAGGTTCTGTAGAACAGAAAGACACAAGTTTAAACAGTGGATGCATTGGCTAGAAATAACCTCTAAAGAAGCATACATTTCCCTCTGTCACGTTGTGGATCGCTAACGACTCCTCGGGTGATGTTTTATATCCTTTAAGCCTCATATCTTACAGCGTTAGAATGCAGGATGCCAGCAATCGATAAATCTTAGTGGCATGGGGTGGGGGGAAGAAGTGCCCATCAAATGCTGACCACCAGTTTTTCAAAAAACACTTCCATTGGCAATAAAAATGGCAAGATAATTTAGATACTTTCTGGCTTGTACTTTGGAGTAAATTTCTGAACTAGGTGAGAACTCTTTCTGTGAGGATGAATGAGGTAACCTCTAAGTGCTTTGAGCTCTTTGGAGAAAAAAAGATGGTGTAGTTCTCTGGAGCTGCGAAAGTGTCCATCCATCCCCATCTTTGAAATTGGCCCCACCTCTTTCATCCTGTTATTCCACATTTCCCCTTCCGTATAGAAACACATTTCACAGGCCAGCTAAACACTGGGCTTGAGAGGTCTTTTACAGGCAAAAATTCTCATGTGAGGCCAACAGAAGGGAAGGAAAGGGGAGTGTTTGCTTTGAGGAAGGAAAACTAGTATTTATTGAGGGCTTACTATGTGTCTGGTGCTGAAGGCTACTTTTGCATATCATTTAACCCTCCCCAAAATGTTCCCACACAAGTACTGTCTCCAATTTCAAGGGAAGGCAACAGGCCCAGGGAAGCCAAGTATCTCGTTCAAGTGGCAAGAAAAAGGATAGGATTCATATCTCCTAGGAGACACAGCAGGGGTTCAAACCAAAGTTCTCCAACTCCAAATCCCAGACTCTTCTTTCTTCAGCTGCCTCCTCCGGATATGGCTGAAGTCCTCAGAAGCAAAAAAGGGTTTTTTTTTTAATCCAGAAGAGTCTTAGAATGAATGTTGAAGAATTGTGTAGTGTAGGAATGTGTGAGGTGCATGCTGGTGGCGGTCAGCCTCTGGGGCGTCACTGGGACGGCTGGTTGGTTTAGAGGTGGCTGCAGGGGTTGGAAATGGATTGCTCTTGAGACCTGCTTGGACCAGATATTTCTAGCTTCTCTGTGGGAGAAGGAATTCCCTTCTGAAGGAGAATCCTGGTCTGAAGGAGGCTGTAGCTTTAGTCCTTGTGTGACCTTGACTTCGCACCTGTCCCTTGAAAAAGAGCCTGCTGGTGACCTTACAGCAATCTTGAACCTACTGCTCACTCATCTCTGTGTCCCACTTTCCTCTTCTGTCGAATGGGGCCAGAGACTGAAGGCATATACCTGAGCAAGTCTATCACAAACGCCATCAGCTGTGGCCAGCACAGAGCGTGGAAAGAAAAGTTCTGTACAAAAAGGGCTCTTCTTACTCGTAGCTTGCCTCCCTTTCTGGGATCATCTAGAATGGGGAGATTTGGGGCTTCCAAGATCCTCTACCCCAGTTTGATTACACAGGATAAGGATTTGTGTCTTCCTCTGCATCGGACAGATTGTTAACCGGGACAGTGTCAGGCAGCAGGGAAAAGTGCTAGGTTTGAATAGAAAAAGGTCAATGCAGCCTCTCCTTTTAACTCTATTTCTATTAAATTTTTTGAAAACATGTGACAAGGGGTAAGGATTAGCAAGCGGAAAATATAAAGGACAGGGTTTGCTACAGCTTATTTCTGAAAACCGTTTACAAGTTTCATATGAATTTAAATAACATCTCTATCCTAAAAAGTTTAAAATGAAGACAGCATGGAATGGCAGTGCTCTGAGAGATGGACTGGGAATCTGGCGCAAATCCCATTTTCTGTTGCTGGGTCACTGTGAAATTTCCAGTAACTCATTTCCCAGAGTGCCTAGTTTTCTTAGCTATAAGATATGCGTGGGCCAATACGATCTTAGCATTGGTCTGGGGTACAGATGAATGTTGACGATTTTGCAGAAATAAAGTGATGTACAAATGCTCAATTAGAGGAGTAATTTCTCTCCACAAAGTGCTTTTTAAAAATCACTTTCTCACTTTCATTTTTAAGAAGGGAGACATCTCATCAAGATTAATGTTGTTTTCCGGGAAGGGAGAGAGCACAATCCACATGGCCACTTTAATCACAGGGACTGGTATCTGTTCCCTCTTCCAACCCACTCTGCAAGGGGAATGGGTGCTTTCAATCTGGTCCCCAGCCGAGTCTTTTCTGTAGTTTATTCTCATGCTGCCATCTATAGGTGCTTTCACATTATCACACGCTTAGCCGGGCCTCTGAATTTTCTGTCTGGTAGAAGTCAGAGATGTAAGCGGACGCTGAGTCAGACTCTGGGTTTATCTCAGGCAATTTCTCTTTTAGATGCACAATCCCACACGTCTTGCTTTTCCTACCGGAGGCGAGAACAAATTCAGAGAGGAGTCAGAGCTGGAGGGCCTGGCTGCAGAGCAGCTCTGAGCTGCCTGTGGGTGGGGAGGGCGCAGGGTGAGGGGAGGACCTCCCTGGGGCAGGACCTCCTGGGGAGTGCAAGTCATGAGACTGCGCATTCCCATCCTGTAGGTGAACACCTTCCAGGCCGTCCTGGTGTCCGATGGCTCCTACACGTTCACCCTCTTCAATTATTACGAGATCAACTGGACCACAGGGACGGCTAGTGGCGGTGACCCCCTGACGGGTCTTGGTGGAGTGATGGCACAGGTAGGTGACTCTCCACTTCATCCCCCGCGTGTTTCCATCACTGCACTCTCTGCTTCTGTGGCTCAGCATTCATGAGGGAATCCTGCCACCAGCTTTTAACTAGAGACGCACGTCTGATCTCGCAGATGGACTATGAGGCTAGTCCTGCCCATGTTTGGCACCCTGATTCGGCTATGAAATAAACTAGGCAGTCCTTTCTCACCTGGAATGCTGGCCCCAATGACTCCAGGAAAAGAGGGCTCTTGATTTTAGAGGTGCTGGGTTCTAAAAATAAGACAGTAGGGCCAGTTAACCCATGGGGGATTTTTGTACTCAAAAATTCTTGTCTTCCTTTTGTGCTGCAGGCAGGATTTAATGGTGGAAACCTCACTAATTTCTTCAGCCTCCCGGGGTCAAGAACGCCCGAGATCGTGAATATCCAGGAGACCACAAACGTCAATGTTCCAGGCCGCTGGGCATTTAAAGTTGACGGAAAGGAAATTGACCCAGCCAATGGCTGCACCTCCAGGGGTAAAGCTTTTCCTCTGTCTATGGCAAGGCAGGGTTTGTTTAGGGTAGATTGACAGGCAAGCTTTTAAGCCACGGGGGCGGACTCATTCCCGAAGCCTTACTCTTTTGACATCTCTCAGCTGGGTAATGGAGATCAAGGTAATTTTAGCATGCACAGTCATCACATCAGGAGCTAAAACCCTGCATTTGCTACCTCGCAGCTTTGGAAGTCCTTTTCTGGGGTGTGCACACGGCTCTCAGTTCCGAACAACTCCAAAATGGACTAGGATCTTGAGTGATTTCTCAGCCAGAGGGACAGAAGGGAACCCTCCTGTTTAACATTATTTTCTTTGTTGTTGTTGCCATTTCCTCCCCCTGCCATTTACGTTTTTCTTCTCATCCTTATTCTCACTCTGCCATCTGCACTTTGTAGATCCACAGGAGTGGGTGCAGTTGGAGTATTGCCAAGTTCCTATGAGGGTAAATCAGTACTTCCTAGAATGATTAGAAAAAAAAGAAACAAAAAGTAGTGTAAGTCTTTACGGTAACTTCTAAAATCTTCCCAGCATCAGCAAAACGTGCAGGAATTTGAGGAGAATCAAAGCTGACTTGAGGTCTCTGTGAACAAGCTGTAGTTGAACCTGGATGGATGTCCTTCACATTGGGTACCTAAAGTTTGGAGCCTTTTCTGAACTATTGGACCCCTTTAGATGTGCAAACTTGCCGTGCACTTTCAGAGAAACATCCTGGTTTATGAATTCCTGCTTTTATGTGTCCAAAAATATTTAGAAAACAGAATTTCTGATAATATTTCTACTTCCAGGAGTAGAAGCTACAGAAATTAGAAGCAAGAAATAATGCCTCTGTTCATTAGTCCATCCACCCACCCATCTATCCATCTACCCACCCACCCATCCACCCACCCATCCACCCACCCATCCATCCATCTACCCACCCACCCATTCACCCACCCATTCATTTATCCATCCACCCATTCACCCACTCATCCACCTACCTATCCATCCATTCATCCATCCACCCATTCACCCACCCATCCATCCACCTACCCACCCACCCATCCATCCACCTACCCACCCACCCACCCATTCACCACCCATCCATTTATCCATTCACCTACCCACCCACCCATCCATCCACCTACCACCACCCATTCACCCACTCATCCATTTATCCATCCACCCATTCACCCACCCATCCATCCACCTACCCACCCACCCATTCACCCACCCATCCATCCACCTACCCACCCACCCATCCATCCACCTACCCACCCACCCATTCACCACCCATCCATCCACCTACCCACCCACCATTCACCTACCCATCCACCCATTCACCCATCCATCCATCCACCTACCCACCCACCCATTCACCCACCCATCCATACACCTACCCACCCACCCACCCATTCACCTACCCATCCACCCATTCACCCACCCATCCATCCACCTACCCACCCATCCATCCATCCACCTACCCACCCACCCACTCACCCACCCATCCATTTATCCAACCACCCATTCACCCACTCATCCACCTACCCATCCATCCATTCATCCATCCACCCATTCACCCACCCATCCATCCACCTACCCACCGCCCATTCACCCATCCATCCATCCACCTAGCCACCCACCCACCCATTCACCACCCATCCATTCACCCACCATCCATTTATCCATCCACCTACCCACCCACCCATCCATCCACCTACCACCCACCCATTCACCCACCCATCCATCCACCTACCACCCACCCATCTATCCATCTACCCATCCACCCACTCACCCACCCATCCATCCATCCACCTATCCACCCACCCATCCACCCACCCATCCATCCATCTACCCACCCACCCATTCACCATCCATCCATTCATCCATCCACCCATTCACCCACCCACCCATCCATCCACCTACCCACCCATCCACCTACTTACCCATCCACCAACCCATCCATCAAGTCATCCAGCCATTCAGCAAGCCATTGCATCTTTCTGAAAAACATTTTAAGAGCTCCATTGAAATGCCAGCCACTCTGTGAGGTGCTGGAGATAAAGCTGCTCTAGCTGCCCATGACATTACTATGGTAGAGGAGACAGAGCCATGGGAACAATGATGACACAGCATAAGACATATTATGATAGACACGTGTTTAGGGTACTGTGGAAACACAAAGGAAGACCATGGGAAATGTTTCCAGACCTCTAAGGAAGTTTTGGATAGGAATGAGGAGGTGCCCTTACCCCCTCAGATAGAAGCTTGGACTGCTGCTTGTCTTGACAGCCCTGGGAGGTCTCAGGGTTCTTTCTTGGCTCAGCTTCAATTTGTTGTTGTTGTTATCGTTTGTTTAGGAGACAGGGTCTCTCACTGTCACCCAGGCTGGCTAGAGAACAGTGTCATGATCATAGCTCACTGTAACTTTGAACTCCAAACACCTGGGCTCAAGTGATCCTCCCACCTCAGTCTCCTGAGTAGCTGGGACTGCAGGAACCACCACCATGCTTAGCTAATTTTTTATTTTTTGTAGAGACAGGGTCTCAGCATGTTGCCCAGGCTGGTCTTGAACTCCTGGCCTCAAGCCATCATCCCATCTCAGCCTTCCAAAGCACTGGGATTAAAGGTGTGAGCCACTGCACCTGGGCTCAATGTGTTTAATATACAGAAAAGCCACATTCACACGGTCTGACACACCTGTGCCCTCTGCCCCATTCCCTGTGCTGTGATTAGTGCCTCTGCTCTAAGGTAGATCATGTGTGAAGATGGCCTGCCTGGGCTCTTGCCTCTGTGGACTCTGTAAAATCCCCCATGTTCAAAATAACAAATAAATGTTTTGCAGCTAAGCTGGTATTAACTGGATAGGAAATAATCTAGTTCCAGAGTTCATTAGGATTTGAGATTGTACCCTCCTCCCCTACAGAGTATAAATACAGCATCACTTAAGGTCTGTGAGAGATACCAGCTCAATACCACATTCTGTCCCTCCCTTGTACAGCCTGGACCAAGGGCCTGAGAAGTTGCAGACTCTTACCCAAATACCTCTTCCCTTTGTCCAGGCATCACAGAGATGACTGGCTATGGCCATACAACATGAGTGCCCAGTGACAGCCTCTTACCTGAGTCCTGGGAATGAAATGCTGTGATAATAGAAAACATTGGCTTGCAGAGCTGTGGAGTTGGTCAGATGCCAGCTGTGTACACTGTCTCCACTTTGACTTCATTCTTTTCCTCCTGAGTTATAGGTTTGGGTTTCATATCCAGGACGAATTCAATATCTTTATATAGACTGCTATGCATTTTTATGTGCCTCTGGACATATATCAATCTAATGAGATTGGGATTTGGCCTAGGGTATAGCAGGGGAAGTGTTCCATAGAGCTGGTTTATTATATCATCATTCCACAAACAAAATTATCTCAGAGTCTACCTTTTGGTCCAAACCCCCTCTATTCAAAGGCATTTTCCTCTCATTTATTGAAAGCCTGAAAAAGCAGGGCCTGGAAATGATGCTAAGTGGAAGCTGTCACAATACATACAGCCCTGAACTAGTGCCAAGGAGTGCTGAGGATTGAGGACCTGTTTTCAGGGTTGATGCACATGACCTATTGGGAATGTGACTAAATCTATTCTCTCATTTTTCAACCCTATTCTCAACAGGTATAAAATAGAATTGCCTGTTGAAACGTCATTGTTCCTGTTGGGCAGATAGAGCCAAGACTGTTACCAATGCCCCCGCACCCCCGACTTGGGTTAACCTTGCAGCCTTGTGCTATTCACTCCATAGTCAGTTTTATAAAAACTCGAGATGTTATTTACATTTCTTAATGCTGTGTCTTTGATACTTGCCTTTTCAGACACTCTTATTTTACAAGTGCTTCTACTTCTGTCAACCTGTGTCAACTTTTTTATAGCATCACTGTTCCCTGTGAGACAAGGATGAGAAATAGCAGTATCCACATTTTACAGGTTAGGAAAATAGACAGGTGGAAGTTGAGTGAGTAGTCTTGGAAATTGATTGCAGATTTGTAACTGCTGCCCAGTTCTCTTGACCCCAACCCCCCAGCAAGGACTAGATCACAGCCCCCAGCCCAGAAATCTTTCTATTTCAATTAAAGGTTGATGTTAGCAACCAGAAAATTTCGAAGTTTTTTGGTGGGGAGGTCATTTATTTATGGAAATGATTTTAAAGACTATACTTCTACCAAAGACAAAAGTGTTTTTAAAATTGTCACATCCCTTCAAACCATTCCCCTCCCCTTTCCTCATTCTCTTCCTGACCTAGAATTTGTCAAGAAGATCTGTCCAGTGCATAGACAGAGAGGAGTCCTGGACTTGGACAGGGCCCTAGAGTGGGAAAGAAGACAATTTGTGTAGGTGTAAATCCTGCCTAAGCAGCATCTGCAGGATTCATGAGCCTTTAAACATGCCAAGAAAGTGGTCAGCGCTTTCCAGAATCTTCCCAGGGAGCTTGGGATTTATACTCATACATCTGACTCCTAATTAGTGCTATTGACCTTTTCCAGCACATACTGGGCCCCCAACAAATGTCTGTTAAATGAATGAACAAATTAGCAAACAAACAATGAGTGTTGCTGAGTAACCTGGGTAAACTGGCTCTTCTTTCGGAAGAAAAGGCAGGAAATGACTTCCAAGTGTCATACCCTTTTCCATGGATTAATGATAATGTGGTTTTCCTTGAATGTGAGTTTGCTCACCAGCCATGGAGATAATAATACCAAGAGCTTAGACTGGATTCAGACAGACTCCGCTTGGAATCCTGGCTTTACCACGGAGTTGCTGAGTGATCCTGGATAATTACTCAACTTCTCTTAAGCCTCAGTTTCCTCATTTGTCAAATGAGGGCGACCATACCTCCCTAACAGGTTCTTACGTGGATTAAATGGTATGATGGAAGTAAAGCTTTTAGCCCAATACCTGGCACACAGAGTAAATGCTCAGTAAATGTTGGCTGTAATGTCATTATTCTCCAGGACAGTTCCTTCGGCGAGGGGAGGTGTTTTGGGACGACTTGAACTGCACCATCAAGTGCCGCTGTCTGGATTTCAACAATGAGATCTACTGCCAGGAAGCTTCTTGTAGCCCCTACGAGGTGTGCGAACCCAAAGGCAAATTCTTCTACTGCAGCGCTGTGGAAACCAGCACGTGTGTGGTGTTTGGGGAGCCACACTACCACACTTTTGACGGCTTCCTCTTCCACTTCCAAGGCTCCTGTGCCTACTTGCTGGCCCGACAGTGTTTGCAGACTTCCAGCCTCCCTTTCTTCAGTGTGGAGGCCAAGAATGAACACCGCGGGGGTTCAGCCGTCTCCTGGGTGAAGGAGCTCTCAGTGGAGGTGAATGGCTACAAGGTTCTCATCCCCAAAGGCAGCTATGGAAAAGTCAAGGTGAGACCCTCTCTGTCCTTCACGGGGAAATGGAGAAGCTGGAGATTCTTCAGCCTAGGGAAGACTTCCCCACATCTACTGGTTCTGCTGTTTGTCTCTCTACAGTGCCAAAGAGATGCACAGCTCCCCCTGCCTTGCACATAGCTTGTAAAATACTTCACTGGGCCAAATTTTATGTGTACAAGAGCTATCCTAAGCTCTCTCCTCAACATGTCTATCTGCTTTTAAACTGAGAGTACATTTATATTCCTAGTTCCCTCATAAACACTGGTAGACACACACACTCACACATACACACACACACACACACACACATGCACAGCTCAGAAAAACTGGAAAGAGATAAGTTTCTCATGGTGCTGGCTTGCAATAATTGTAGCCACATAGCCATGCCCTGTGGATGGTGCAAACGCAGTACAAACCCCCAATTCACTACAGCCTTTGATTAACAATCTTTATCCCACCTCAGCCCCAATTCTGTTTGCTCAAGAGCTGCTGCTTCATTTTCAGAGAAACCTCCAAATCGATTGATGTCTCCAGAGACACCACCTGTGCAGGCACCTGGATTGGCTTTGGTGACTTCCTTAGTGAGGCTTGGCTGGGAAAGTCCCATGAAAGCTCTGCCCAGACACCCCTTGAATAGAGTCCCCAACTCCCACCTAGAATAACAGCGAAGAACATGGGTCTCTCCTGGCCAGTTTAGCATATGCAAATAATTCCTCTCACTGTCCACCTGGATTTCAAGCAGGGACATCAACAAAAAAGAGAAAGCAAAGAGCTACTAGCAATTACTCAATTTGTGCAGGCCCCAATTTTCATAATGTTAATCAAGACCTTGTTGCAAAAACCGTGTATTTATTCAAGCTGTAATAACCAAGACCACAAGGGGTTGATTGCTGCAACCCCATGCAATCCTTAATCCCCATGCATGGAGGTCATTACAGAGATTACAAACTAGAACTGATGCCAATGCAGGGATTTCTTTTTTTTTTTTGAAAAATGTGTTGTAGTTTTAATTGATGTAGCACGTCCAACAAAAGGCAGGGCCAGGGAACTAATTCCACTCTTTCTGGCTCTGCCTTTCCCAGGTCTGTGCAGTTTATCAGTCTCATAATGAGGAAAGTGAGCTATTACTGTGGTTGAAATGCCACTGTGCTTGCTATTTGGTTAGTCTCTGTAGGGACAACTCTGTATATCAAATCAAGGCTAAGAGTTCAGATACAGAAGTTTGGAGATTTTCCCTTTTAAATTTATATTGTGCTGTTGAGCACTATACTTATCCTTGTAGATAGATGCTGGCATTTCAAGCTAGAAAAATTTTTCACTAGCTTCCCTCCACTTTCCTGTATTTGGGGATGATGTGTATGATATCAGTAGTTGAAAAATAAAGCTTCATGCTTTATTCCTATTTTGTATTTTGATTACAATTCTTTTTCATTCTCAGTCAGATTTTTTTTTTTTTTAGAAGGAAAGGGACACCGTCATTTCTTTCAGGCCTAGCAGCTCTGCTAATTTTGTGTGGCTCTGTTCCATCGTCCAAGCATAGGGCACGGATTCCTCAATTTTCTGTAGCGACAGGGAGATGTGGATATGAATGTAAATGTTGCAGAAAGAAAAGGTTATGTGACTCCAACTGCAAGCTAACAATGGCTTCCTTTTCCTTTTGCCAAATGGTTTCCAAGCGTCTCTGAATACACCTGCCCTGCTGGGGAGAGTGGCTTGGTGGATGGCAGAGTCCTGACCCAGGGTGATGTGGGGACAGGCAGGGAGAGGGCTGGGAAGCAGGAAGGAGCCTGAGATGCTGGGAGCAGCTGACTTCTTCAGCCACGCTGTGCCAGGCTAGAAATGACCACTAAGATCTGTTCTTCCAAAACACAGACCCCCTCCTCCAGCACTGTCTTCATACGCTGGGATTAGGAGCTGAGTTCTCTACATGGATTTTCCCCCATTGAACTGTTCTCAAATAACAAAATAAACAGTTTAGGATTAGATATACCAGTGGGACCAAAGAAAGCCAGCATAAGTAAAAATCCATCTAGAAGAAGCATCTCCTTCTAGCTAATATCAGTTCTCATCTTTCTTCCCCACATGAACACCAGTAGTTTAGGGTGCTCCAGTGAAAAGGGAACCAAGGCCAAGCAGCCCATGGCGATGAGCAGCTTGAGCTCTGGGGCTGGACCTGTTCAAATCCCTACGCCACCACCGCCAGCTGAGTGGCCTGTTTGAGCTCCGTTTTCTTTGTCTGTGAGACAGGGCCCTCTAGGAGGTAGGGCTCCTGGGCCGTAGCTGGCCCTGGCGGCCTCTCCTCAGCACTGGTATACAGGCAGCAGAGAGAAGTGGAGAGAACCTGGCTTTGGAGCTCGACTAGGAGGAGTCAGGCTCTGTCACTTGCAAGTCACACCAGCCCCGATCCTCAATTTTCTCATCTGTGAAAGGAGAAAATGATAAGGACCTCCTAAGACTGTTATGAGAATTAAATAGAATAACCACAGGGCAATGTCCAGTACAAAGTCTGGCACACAGTACGTGCTCGGTGCATGCTG
The DNA here is from genome assembly GCF_009764315.1 of Trachypithecus francoisi. Lineage (NCBI taxonomy): Eukaryota > Metazoa > Chordata > Mammalia > Primates > Cercopithecidae > Trachypithecus > Trachypithecus francoisi. The sequence goes on from NW_022681473.1 coordinate 109,478,025, forward strand.
GCTCCCTATGACCATTCCCATGGAACTTTCTTTCAGTTCCAAGACCTATGCCTCTGTGACTGCACTTCTGTCTCCTCCCCCTGCCCCCACCTACATCCTGGGAGAGGTACTGTGGAAGAGGGAAATGGCCAGAACGCAGGCAGAAGAAAAGCAAGCAAACAGGCGAGGCTTATCAGCTGTCTGCTAACCATAGGTTGAGGACAGGGTCAGAGGAATGAAGCAAGGAATTACACCTGGGGACAAGAGTTCTCTGGGATCTCCTGCTCTAAGCACTGTGGGACGCAAGGACAATGACTCTATGGTGAGAGTGAAAGGGGGTGCAATAAATGAACACTTATGCCAGAAAAAAAAGGTATGAACTGGAACATTGCTGACACCCACAGTCACCCAGGTGTCAGGTTAGCCTGAGTGTGACAAGAACAGAGGCAGGGAAACTGGGGTCCTGGGGGTTGTGATGGTGGGGGGACTGTAGAGATATCCAGAGCCAGCCTACCCCATGGCTTCTGCTTTGGGACACAATAAGACTGTGCCCCTTGTTAGCAGGAGCTTAAGTAAGAGCAGAGGAGCCCACTCAGCAGTTGACGTATTTGACATTCATAATTATACCAACATTGGGGAAGATTTCCCCTTCCACTTACCAGCACAGAACAATGGATAAGTGTTCAGCACTCTTACTAGCTGACCTTCCCTATAATGTGGCTCTTCTCTCCCTTTTCTCTTACAGTAGGAAAAACCATATTGTAGGCAAGGTCAGCTAGTAAGATTTGGCTAACCCTCTACCTAGGAGATAAGAATAAATTAATCAAGTCCTTGGTTTTTCTTTCTACTTCTAGTTCTCTGCAGGATGGTTTATTTCTCAAGCTTATTTTCTTATTTCCTTCCTCCATTGCTATGATCTAAATATCTGTGTCCCCTCAAAATTGATACATTGAAATTCTAACTCCTAAGGCGATGGTATAAGGAGGTGGGATCTTGAGGAGGTGATTAGGTCATGAGGGTGGAGCCCTTATGAATGGGATTAGTGCTCTTAGGAGGCCAGAGGGAGCTAATTTCTTCTTTCACCACATGCGAACACAGCTGGAAAGTGCCATTTATGAACCAGAAAGTGGGCTCTCGACAGTCAATGAATCTGTTAGCCTCCTGACCTTAGACTTCCCAGCCTCCAGAACTGTGAGAAATAAATTTCAGTTGTTTATAAGCTACCCAGTTTGTGGTATTTTGTTCTAGCAGCCCAAACAGATTAAAACAGAAGATTGGTACCAGGAGTGGGGTGCTACTGTAATAAATACCTAAAAATGTGGTAGCAGTCTGGGCACAGTGGCTCACACCTATAATCCCACCACTTTGGGAGGCCAAGGAGGGCAGATTGCTTGAGCTCAGGAGTTCAAGACCAGCCTGGGCAGCATGGTGAAAGCCTGTCTCTCCAAAAAAAAAAAAAAAAAAATATATATATATATAGAGAGAGAGAGAGAGAGAGAGCGAGAGAGAGAGAGAGAGAGCCAAAATAGCCAGGTGTTGTGGCGTGCACCTGTAGTCCCAGCTACTCAGGAGGCTGAGGTGGGAGAATCACTGGAGCCAGGGAGGTTGAGGCTGCAGTGAGCCATGTTTGTGCCACTGTACTCCAGCCTGGGAGACAGAGCAAGACCGTATCTCAAAAAAAAAAAAAAAAAGTGCTAGCAGCTTTGGGTAATTGGTAGAGACTGGAAGAGTTTTGAAGTACATTCTAGCAAAAGCCTACATTGTAGTGAATGGACCATTAAGGGTGATTTTGGTGAGGACCAACTACTAATCCATAGAGACAGAGAGATGCATGTGGCATCTGCCATGGTAAATGTTGGAAGGGATACTCAAACCACCATCTCATCTCCCAGACAACTCAGAAAGTAGCTACAATGATGACAGATAAGACCCTTGTTTTTCTCATGTGCCAGAAATCAGTGTGGGTCCAGGACACCCTGGAAAGTTTATGTGCACTTAGAGTCAAGCCCATTGAGGGCTGTTCTAAGACAAGTCATTCCATCCTAGCCCATGAGGATGAGTGTCTATAGGTGCTAGGCATGGTAAGTGGTGAAAAAGAAAATTAACTCTCTCTTTGAAGCTTATCAAGCCACTTACTCACCCATACTGGATGCCTGGGGCTCACTCTTGATTCTTCCCTCATTTCTCATGCCCCATTGCAAAACCATCACATCCAGCTGTGTATGTTCTATAAGCTCATCCCTCCCTCTCATGTCTGCAGCTAGTTTAGGCTCTCATCCTCACCTCCCTGGACTCCTGCAGCAGTTGCCTGTCTGGCTTTTCTGTTTCTAATCTCAACTTCCTTCAATAAGTTCTTCATGCTAGCCAGAAGGGGCTTTCTAAAACACAAATCTGATGATGTCATTCCCTTGCTTAAGAGCCTTCAGGGGCTCTCCCTACAGAATAGATATCCAACTTTTGTTTTGTTTTTAACATTGGCTTAAAAGGCCCTCCAAGATCTGTTCTCAGCACAGAAGCCAGAGCGATTCTTTTAAAGCTGAAGTCAGATCATTCCGACCCTTTGCTTTAAACACTCCCTGGGCTGTCCGTCTTGCTCAGAGCCAAAGCCAAAGTCTTTACAATGGCCGACAGGCCCTGCTCATTCTGGCTGCTCTTCTCACTCTGACGTCATCTGTTGCTGCCCTCTCCTGCTGTCTCTCTCCAGCCACACTGTCCCCTACACCCCTTGTAATCCTGGGAGCACCCAGGTATGCTCCCAACCTAGGGCTGCTGTTCCCTCCTCAAGAACCAGTCTCACCCCAGATAACCACATGGCTTGCTTCCTTATCTCAGATGTCTCCTTCCCAAGGAGGTCTTACCTAACCACCCTATTTAAAATTAGAAACCCTTTTCCTTAGCACTATTTATTTATTTATTTATTTTATTATACTTTATGTTCTAGGGTACATGTGTACAACATGCAGGTTTGTTACATATGTATACATGTGCCATGTTGGTGTGCTGCACCCATTAACTCGTCATTTATATTAGGTATATCTCCTAATGCTATCCCTCCCCCCTCCCCTCACCCCACAACAGGCCCCAGTGTGTGATGATCCCCTTTCTGTGTCCAGGTGTTCTCATTGTTCAGTTGCCACCTATGAGTGAGAACATGCAGTGTTTGGTTTTCTGTTCTTGCAATAGTTTGCTGAGAATGATGGTTTCCAGCTGCATCCATGTCCCTACAAAGGACACAAACTCATCCTTTTTTATGGCTGCATAGTATTCCATGGTGTATATGTGCCACATCTTCTTAATCCAGTCTGTCACAGATGGACATTTGGGTTGATTCCAAGTCTTTGCTATTGTGAATAGTGCCGCAATAAACGTACGTGCCTTAGCACTTTTTTAAAAAGTATTTCCTGCTCTTTATTTTTCTGCATTAACACTCATCTGACATAAACGTTTTACTCATTTATTTTGCTTGTTGTTGGTCTCCCTAGCTAAAATATAAGTTCCATGAGGCAGAGATTTTTGTTCATTTCACTTGCTGCTAATCCCCAATTCTTAGAACAGTACTAGGTACACAGAAAGGCCTAAATACATACTTGTAGAATGAATGGACCTTGCCTGTACCTCCAGCCTCATTTTCAGCCATCTCTTCCCTCTGTAGTCCAGTAACACCTCAGTGTCTGCCCCCCAACCCCACCAGCTGTTCCTCACCCTCCTGCCTCTGCTCTCTTGTCTTAGATTTCTCTACCCTTCCCCGACTCTTCCTTTGGCCACTTCTGTTTATCTTTAAAGACCCAGGTTAGACTTAACTGCCTCTAAAAACTTTACATGATTCCCCTACGCTGGATTCAACGTTCATTTACTGCTCTCCCATTGTATCCTCTATCGACTCACAGTTAAAGAGTGTGCTGTAAGTATCGATGCACGTCCCTCTTCTTCAGCAGACTGAGGGCTCCTTGAGGGGCAGGGGCAATTATGTTTTTTAACCCTTTACATCTCAGTTCCTGACATAGTGCTTGGTACCTAGCAGGTGTTTAAATGTGTTGTTGAATGGTTACATGACATAGTTCTGATACAAGGAAGTTATAGAGTACAACACTTGGAGAAGACTACATCAGGACAGGCTCAAAGCTAAATGGTGTCCAGCAGTGGACCCAGCACACACTCGAGCTGAGAGTGGGGTCGGGAGGACTAAAGGCAGGAAGGGGGTCCTGGGAAATGCATGACTTAAGCTGAGACTTAAAGAATGGATATTTAGAGGAATGCAGAGGAAAAGGGAGGTGACAGGTCTTTGAAGAAAAGATTTGAAGCTAGCCAAGAGCCAGCCAGGAAAGGCTGACAACCAGACAGTCCCCAGAGGAGTCTGTAGCAGCACTCGGTATGCCACAGCAACCACAGCCCATATACACAGTGCTTGGGCTGGCCCACAAGCAGCTCTCTCCATTTTCCCCCGGGCCTTTGTCTTAACCAGAGGGAAGCCCACTGGAGCCTGGACCATTTAGGTGGCCATTCTTTCTGGAGTATTGAGTTGCTTTGCCTTCCTTTCCTGATCTCTGCTGGAACCCAGTGCCCGGGCGCCTGCTCACCTGCCTTTCACTATTACTGTTGTTGGCAGGTTAATGACCTAGTGACTTCTTTGCCCGTCACCTTAGACTTGGGGACAGTGAAAATCTACCAGAGTGGCATGTCTACTGCCGTGGAAACAGATTTTGGGCTCTTAGTGACTTTTGATGGCCAGCACTACGCCTCCATTTCCATCCCAGGCTCCTATATAAACTCCACCTGTGGACTCTGTGGAAACTATAATAAAAACCCACTGGATGACTTCCTCCGCCCGGATGGCAGGCCGGCCATGTCTGTCCTGGATCTGGGAGAGAGCTGGCGTGTGTACCACGCGGACTGGAAGTGCGACTCCGGCTGCGTGGACAACTGCACCCAATGTGACGCTGCCACTGAAGCCCTCTACTTTGGCTCTGACTACTGCGGCTTCCTCAACAAGACAGATGGGCCCCTGTGGGAGTGTGGCACTGTCGTGGACCCCACTGCTTTTGTGCATAGCTGCGTGTATGACCTGTGCAGTGTGAGGGACAATGGCACGCTCCTCTGCCAAGCCATCCAGGCCTACGCTCTTGTGTGCCAAGCCCTTGGCATTCCAATTGGAGACTGGCGAACCCAGACTGGGTGTGGTAAGCTGGCATCCCATCCCCATGACAGGTCTCTTTTGTGTAGGGGGCAGGGATAGGCTTTGGGGGCTCCTCCAAATGTCCTTGTTAAGACTTGTGACCCAAGAATGAAGGGGAGGTTGAAATTGCACAAATTACAAAGAACGAATTGTGAAAGGATCTTTACTTTTGCCCCCACCTAATACCACAGCCAGGAAACAAGAACCCATTGATGAACATGCCTGGTTTGTAAACATGGAAGGCATGGCAGGAAGTCCCATAGCAGGGGATGGCAGCTCCAGAGTTGAGTGAGGAGGTGGGGTGTCCAGAGGGGGAGGTGGCTACTTTTTAGGCTATTGAGTTAATGCAGCTGTGGGCCTGGGTCATCAAAACTAGCCCTTGGGAAAACAGCTCACCTCCCACATGGAACCTGCAGCAATTGTTCCTTGGCACTTTCTTCTCCACTGTTAGACCCTTTAGGGTTTTTGCCCTGCTGCTACTGCAGATGAGCAGTACAGCATATGAGTAAAGAAGCCCTTTTTCTTAAATGTTAGGAGTGGTTAGGAAAAGCCCCAACTTTGAGGGAAATCCTGGCTCTTTTGAATTACACTTTTGGATTAAGCATTTTGTACCATTTAGTTGTCTCATTATTTTTTCCTTGTATCCCACTTAAATATTTATTTCTTTTGCTAGTTATACACAGTTTAAAAACAAATGGATTTCGTTTCCTTCTTAGTCCTTGGTTTTCTCCATATGAGTAAATAGAAAATTGTAATCCATGCATTTGAGAGTACTAGAGAGGTGAGAAGATGTAAAGGTTTCTTTAAGTTCCAAGGCTAGAGGGAGAATTCTTCCTATCAGTATAAGTTGGAGTCACGTAAACCATCATGTATCAGATTCAATTCTTAAGAGTTTTGGTCAAACTACAATACAAGCAACTGTATTCTTGCTGTGTGACTGACCAGCCTCTCTTATGACCAGAGCATCCATATTTGGATTCAAGTTGAGATTGAATATGGCTTCTCTTTATCCTTATATAAGCCAAGAGCATCCAAATTATCTAACTCAAATGTTACAATGGCTACAGATAGATATTTTCTAGTGTCACTACTTTCCCATCCTCTACATTTCTCTTTCTTTTCTCTCTCTTATTCTGGTGCAATGGACTCTATTTAATTCAGAGAGCTAGTTTACTAGGCCCCTGAGCCCCTGCTTGTTGGATTCAACCAGACTCAAACATTTATGTAGGCCCAGATGTTATTAAAGCAAGAACCGAAGATTTCTGAGGCAAGAAGGGCCTTTAGAAGACATCTTGCCTAGTCTCCTGGAGAAATAGCCACACAAATTCTTTGAATTTGTGGGGTTCTTTCTTATTTTTAATATCTCAGGGAATTATCCCCACAATCTTCCTTGGTCACACTTAGGTCTTTTAAGTACCTCCCTGTTAGAAATTTCACGTTTTCAAATTACTCCTCTAATGGTTACATTTTTCATTTCTCCTGAAAATTGGATTAATTTCCTTCTAAGAATGGGCCATGCTCTTTAAAATCAGATCAATTTATATGTCCATCAGTGGAAGCTCTTAAAACATCTCGATAGTGTGGATCACCAAATAATAAACCTATATTGGGTAATCAGTAGTCTAGAAAGGATGGCATCCTGAAAGTTTAATTTTAGTCAAGATGATCAAATTCCAATAGAAGTTCACAGTCCAATCACGCTGCTCAGTAGTTATTAGGAGAGTCATTGAGCTGGGTTTTACAGATACAACCTCAATTCTCTCTTCCCCAAGTGGCCGCTTGACCCTCACTCTAGGAACTAAATGATCCAGGAGGAGTGTTAAGATTCTGGCCGGTTGGCATTCGGGGTCCATTTACCTTGTTATCGGCTCTCTTCCTTTCCCCGCATCAGTGTCCACGGTGCAGTGCCCGAGCTTCAGCCACTACTCCGTGTGCACCAGCAGCTGCCCCGACACGTGCTCCGACCTGACGGCCTCGCAGAACTGCGCCACGCCGTGCACGGAGGGCTGCGAGTGCAACCAGGGCTTCGTCCTCAGCACCAGCCAGTGCGTCCCGCTACACAAGTGCGGCTGCGACTTCGATGGCCACTACTACACCATGGGGGAGTTCTTCTGGGCCACGGCCAATTGCACGGTGCAGTGCCTGTGCGAGGAGGGTGGGGACATCTACTGCTTCAACAAGACCTGCAGCAGCGGGGAGGTGTGCGCCGTGGAGGACGGCTACCAGGGCTGCTTCCCTAAGCGGGAGACCGTGTGCCTGCTCAGCCAGAACGAGGTGCTGCACACCTTTGATGGCGCCGCCTACACCTTCCCCTCCGAGTTCTCCTACACACTCCTGAAGACCTGCCCTGAGCGCCCAGAGTACTTGGAAATCGACATCAATAAGAAGAAGCCCGATTCAGGACCTGCTTGGCTGCGGGGACTTCGGATCCTGGTGGCCAACCAGGAGGTCAAGATAGGAGGTATTGGGGCTTCCGAAGTCAAGGTAAGGCTCCTTGCTCCTTTGGAGGGGTTCCTGGTACATCTAGCCAGGAGGAGGAGCTCGCCATCCTCTTCAGGCTTGCCTTTCTGCCTCTGCTATGAGTGGATTTTGGGAAGAAGATGGCTGCAAACAGGAGTGTTTTCTAATGATCTGCACCAAATAAGACTTATCAGGTGGAGAAATGGCATGCAGCTGGGATTTCTCCAATTAGACAGAGCAGGACCAGCTCTCCAGAATAGCAAATACTTACAGAACACTTACTATGTGCCAAGCACTATTCTAAGTCCCTTATAAGCAGTATCACACTTCATCTTATGATCCTCGTTTTACAGATGGGAAAGCTGAGGAGCAGACAGGCTAAGTAACTTCCACAGGCACACATAACCGTGAAGGGGGATTCACACCCGCCTGGCTGGCTCCAGAATCTGTGCTCTTAACCCTTGCACCCTACTAACTCCCCTACCTGTATATGCCAGTCTATGTGGGATGATGTAAGGGGTGACTCCCACCCCTCTGACCTGCTCTGAAAAACCCATCATTAGGTGCCCAGACTCATAGATCATTAGCTCTAGAAGGCATCCTGAGAATTATCGAGTGCAGCTCCTGATTTCACATGAAGATACTAAGACGGTAAGTGAAGGTCCCACAGCTAATTGTTGCAGAACTGGGATGCAACATGCATTGTATGTCACCTGAAATCTAGTTTGGAAAACAAAAGCCAACACAGTACTGCCCAAGGAGATAATAAAATACATATCCACAAACTGGAAGGGATGTGTTTTTATTCCCATTGCCACACTGGCAGAGATTTATTTGTTAATAGACTAGTAGGAAATAGACAGGTGAATGGACACCTAGATCATTAGAGATATCCTATGTGCCCTGGAGGAGCTGGGACACAGGAAAAGTAAGACTGGAAGAGAAAAGGAGCCAGAAAGGCAAGAAAGGAGGGGAATTGTTTTGAAAGGTACCAAAACAGAGATGTCAGGCAGCAGGAGGGAGCCACGTATCTAACGCGGTTTTTGCTCACACTTCACTTTAGTTTGTTATGGGCTAGCTTTGAGTCCAGAACACAAATATAAACAGCAAATGGGTCTAATCATGGGAATCCAAAAAGAAATAAAGAAGCCCATAACAAATCGGTTGGTTTCTTTGTGGGTTCCATCAGCTTCTTGACCTCTCTCAAAAGGCTAGCAATAGGGCAGACCATGTCTTTATCCCACAGCCTAGGAAATGGGGAGTCCTCTGGGTGTCCCTGGAATTGATAAGAATGATTTGATTTTTCAGTTGAATGGTCAGGAAGTGGAATTGCCTTTCTTCCATCCTTCTGGGAAGCTGGAAATTTATCGAAACAAAAACAGTACGACAGTGGAGTCCAGGGGCGTGGTGACTGTCCAGTACTCAGACGTAGGTCTGTTGTACATCCGGCTGTCCACCACGTACTTCAACTGCACGGGGGGCTTGTGTGGCTTCTTCAACGCCAACGTCAGTGACGAGTTCTGTCTCCCCAATGGCAAGTGCACGGACAACCTGGCAGTGTTCCTGGAAAGCTGGACAACTTTTGAGGAGATCTGCAATGGGGAGTGTGGGGACCTGCTGAAGGCCTGCAACAATGACTCCGAGCTGCTCAAGTTTTATCGAAGCCGCTCCAGGTGCGGCATCATCAACGACCCCTCCAACAGCTCCTTCCTGGAGTGCCATGGGGTGGTGAACGTCACTGCCTACTACCGCACCTGCCTCTTCCGCCTGTGCCAGAGTGGGGGCAATGAGTCAGAGCTCTGTGACTCTGTGGCCCGGTATGCAAGCGCCTGCAAGAATGCCGATGTGGAGGTGGGGCCCTGGCGGACCTATGACTTCTGCCGTAAGTTGGGGTTGGATTCTGGGAGAGGCTTTCTTTTTTTTTTGGTGACGGAGTCTCGCTCTGTCGCCCAGGCTGGAATGCAGTGGCACGATCTCGGCTCACTGCAAGCTCCGCCTCCTGGGTTCACGCCATTCTCCCGCCTCAGCCTCCAAGTAGCTGGGACTACAGGCGCCCGCCACCAGGCCCGGCTAGTTTTTTGTATTTTTAGTAGAGACGGCGTTTCACCGTGTTAGCCAGGATGGTCTTGATCTCCTGACCTCGTGAACCACCCGCCTCGGGCCTCCCAAAGTGCTGGGATTACAGGCTTGAGCCACCACGCCCGGCCCCTGGGAGAGGCTTTCTAGGTGGGAAATAGATGCCATACTGGTCCTGAGACTTCCCTTCCAGGTGGGACTGAGCCCAAGGGCGATGTTAATGACTGTGTATACCTGCCCTAGTCTGATGCGTCCTCCCAAAGACTCATCACCCCAAACCAGATAGCTTCTCATCTTTACTTTTGTTCCTAACTGCACAGTACTTCTTCACTGTAGAACAATTAGCCATCCTATTTACATGTGGTTTTATCTAGCAGAGGGTAGAGGCACCATGTCAAAGGACTCTGTAGGTGCCTTCTCCCTTGGCAAAGAAGAGCCGCATTCATTTCAATAGGAAGTGATCAGCTAGGGCGCCTTTAGGGCATAGAGATTAGCAGGCTCCCCAGGGCAAACCTGACAATGGGTATTAAGAGAGTCCTGTGTTACTGGCTTTTAATTTTGTCCCAAGAGTATCTGACTCCTCTCAACAAGGCAGTGGAAAGTACTAGTAGTAATGAGAATACTTACTGGGAAGGCCTGATATATAACACCCTTGGTTACTGGGGAGGCTAGAGGGAGGAGTAACATGGTAAAAGGCAGAGCCCACTTCTGGAACTAGAACTACCTCATCTGACCTTCAGCACACATCCCTCTCCCGCCATGAAGGTGGGACCCGCACCAAAGCCAAAGCCACTATTAAGATTCCATCCCTGATGGCTGTTTATCTGTCCTTCATTTTTAGTCAGCAAAAGTATTTTTTAATTTGAAATCATTTTAGACTTACAGAAAAGTTGCAGGAATAATACAAAGTCTACCATTCGCTCAGATTCCCTAATCGTTAACATTTTAACACATTTTCTTTCTAATTTTGTCTCTAAAAATATTCTCACTCTTTTTCTAAACCACTTGAGAGCAAGTTGCTGTCATGATGCCTGTTTGTACCTAAATATTTCAGTGTGTTTCCTAAGAATAAGAACATTTATATGACCATAACATAATCATTAAAATCAGGATATTGCCATTGATACAATACTATTATGTAATCTGAAGACCATGTTCATATTTTGTTAGTGGTTCCAATAATGTCTTTTATAGCCAAAACAAAAACCAAAAAAACCCTGGAGTCCAATCCACGTTCACATGTTGCATCTTATTATGATGTCTCTATGGGCGCCTTTAATCTGGAGTAGGTCCTCAGTCTTCGACGTTCATTGTCTGAGTGTTTTTGAAGAGTGCAGACCAGTTATTTTGCAGACTGTTTCTCAGTTTGAGTTGGCTTATATTTCTTCCTGGTTACATTGAAATTATGCATTTTTGACAGGAATACCACAAAAGCAATGATGTGTCTTCTCAATGTGTCATATCTGGAGGCCTCTGATGTTGGTTTGTCCCGTTACACTAAGCATGATAGATTCGATCGCTTGCCAAAGGTAGTGTCTGTCAGATTTCTCCATTGAAAGTTACTGTTTTTTACCATATAATTAATACATATTTTTCAGGGAGATACTTTAAATTTGGGTAGCTGTTCTATTCCTCAAGCTTTCATACACTAGATTTAGCATCCAGTGATGATTTTTGCCTGAATCATTTATTATTGTCTGTGAAATGGCTATTTTTTTCTAATTCAATGGCTTCTGCATTTATTAGTTGGCATTCTACTGTAAAGAGATGTCTTTTTTACCCATTTATTTATTTTTGTTTATTTAGATGAGTATGAACTCATGGATTCCTACTTAACCGATTGTATCTGTTATCATAATTTGTTTTTATGCTCAAATTGTTCCATATACGGCCAGTGGGAGTCCCTTCCAGCAGTGGTTTCTGTTGACATTTGCATCATCATTCGTTGCTTTCCACAAGGCACGATGTATTCAGGGCTCATTTTGCACTTTCTCCGCTCCAGCCTTGGATTAGCCATTTCTCCAAGGATCTTTGGTTCCTTCTAGCAGAGCACAGTATTGAGGAGATAGGATCTGAGTGTAAGGTGTGCCCACTTCTTCCTAGAATGTCATTGATTCTAGCATTCCCTAGTGAAGAGAGTGAGGAAATGCATGTATTGCCTATACACACCCTCCGTGCACATTTTTATGTAGCTAGATATGTCGCTTTCTCTTTTTATCTATCTCTGTCTCTATCTCACCATGAGTTCACACTGAACCTACAATTTCAGCCCAATACCACAGAGTTTTCTAGTTTTCCTTTTTTTTTTTTTTGAGATGGAGTCTCACCCTGTCACCCAGGCTGGAGTGCGGTGGCATGATCTCGGCTCACTGCAACCGCCGCCTCCCAGGTTCAAGGGATTCTCCTGCTTGAGCCTCCCGAGTAGCTGGGATTATAGGTGCCTGCCATTGCAGCTGGCTAATTTTTTTTTTTTTTTTTGTATTTTTAGTAGAGATGGGGTTTTACCATCTTGGCCAGGTGGTCTTGAACTCCTGACCTCCTGATCCACCCACCTTTGTCTCCCAAAATGCTGAGATTACAGGCGTGAGCCACCGCGCCTGGCCAGTTTTCCATTTTTTAGTTTCTTTTATCTGAGAGTGAGAAACCTAGCCCACTGTATTTCCTCCTAAGTTTGTTTATTTTCTTAGCTTCTTATTTTGAAATAATTTCAAAGCTACATAAGAGAACACCTGTATACCCATTGTCCAGATTAACCTATTGATAACATTTGTTCATTTGTTTTATCATTCCCTCCCTTTCCCTGTCTCTTCCTTCCTCCCTCCGTGCCCTTCATGTGACAGTGAGTTGCAGACTTCATGCCTCGTTACCCCTAAAACTTCAGTATGTATTTCCTTAGAGTAGGGGCATTTACGTACATAACCACAGTGCCGTTTGTTTTCAACCTTAGGAAACTTAACATTGCTACAGTAATTTAACATCCATATTCCAATTTTGTCAGTTGACTGAGCAATGTTCTTTACAGCTCTTTTGGGGTGCCAGGGTGGGGCACTCAGTACAGACCTAGTTTAGAGTCACACATTGCATTTCATTGTCATATCTCTTTAGTCTCTTTTAATCTGGAACAATGACTTAGTTTTCTTTGTCTTTTCTGATATGGGCATTTTTGAAGAACACAGCCTCCCTGCTTTTTGAAACAGAATGGCCCTCCATAAACAGAATGACCCTCCATTGGGGTTGATGTTCCATCCTGAGGAGCTTCAGCTGTGCATCTCCACTTAGCCTTCCGGGCAGGTGCCATGTGGTTTTTCTCATGGAATCACAGCACACACAGAAGCACGATCTTGTCCAGCCTCCCCACATTGGTGATGTGCACGTTGATTCCCTGGTCAAGGTGTTGTCAAATGTCTCTGCTGTAGAGTCACTATGAGCTTTCCCTTGCAACCTGTGGGGAGATACTTTAAGACTGTGCAAATATCCTGTCAGTCTGTCTGTCTATCTCTCTATCAGTCATCTTATCAATCTGGACATGGATGCCTGTTTTTTCCAGTGGTCTATATTTCATCTTCCATGTATTAATTATTTTTGGTGTTAAAATTGCTCTGGATTGGCCTGTAGGAGCTCCTTCAAGCTGGTTCCTGTGTCCCTTTGGCATGCCTCTGTCTTTTTTTTTTTTTTTTTTGAGCACTTTCTTCCTTTTGGCATAACAAGGTGCTTCACGCTCATCTTTTAATCTTCCCTGCCCCGTGCTGGAATCTGCATGACTCTAGGAAGCCTTGCTGAGTGGGGAATGTTGTTAGAAACCAAGATGTAAGGGAGGTGTCCCCATTGCTCTTGGGGTGTCTTTGCTTTGCCTCTAGGTCCTTTCAACAGACAGAGCTGAAAACCAACACACACACCACACAGCACACACACAACACACACACACACACACACACACACACACACACACACATCTTTTTAACTCTATGATTCCTGACCTTGGGAAATCCAAGGAGTGTGTGGAGAGCTTAGTGGTTGTCATCTCAGAGAAGGGCAGTTGTATCCCTGGTGAGCCCCAGAGAGGGACCTAATAGCAGATGCCGTGAGAGCCTCCACGGTTCCTGTTGGCCACCACATCCGGTGGGGCCTTATCATACTTTCCCAAAGCTTTTTCATCCACCTCCCTATATCCTCTTTTGTCCTGTCTCCAGCTTATCCAACACGATCTCTGTTTCTGCTCCCACACTGAGTCTCCCAGTTGTATTTCGTTCATGCTACAGGATTGCCGAGTCTCCCCCATACCAAATCTGTTCTGTTGCCAGGCCATTTCAGTGCGGTCCTTTCAGACTGCTAACTCCTACCTGGCAGGGGATGTTTCTGAGTTGTTTTTGTGCTGCACGGAGCACAGTTTGGTGACGTCGTGTGTGCCAAGTTAGCAGGGTGTGATGGTGATATTCCCTGTTTCCCTGCGTGTGACAGCTACTGAGAAGAGCTTCTCACTATCCCTCATCTGGGCCAGCAAACCTGGAGGAAGTTCTTATCAGTATCTTTTTTAGGGAAGATGTGGGCAGAAGCAGTCACATGGAACATGGCTTTCTTGGGCTGAGGGCCGGGGCTCCTACTTAAGATGTCACCCAGGATATCTCATCTAGATCTTGTGTACATGGATCTGGTGAGAAGGACTGGATAGTGCCCACTTGATTCATCAGGCCTCCAAGTACTAAGGGATTAATCTGGTCGGAGTCTTGCAGAGTGGGGATCGAACTGGACGACAGCTGTGGATCAGGAACACAATCTTCTTTGAACCTAGAGACAGACAACTGCTGCCTCTGTGTTCAGATATTTTTAACTGGCCCTCCTGTTGGCAGAGCCAGGCTGCCCAATTAAATAATTTCACAGAGGCATTCCAGGGCCTAGGGGAAGTTTTATTACTCGACGTCTGTATGTTCCAGACTTTCAGACAAATTCAGACAACACAATAAGTCATAAAGTGGGAGCCATTTAAATAAGTCATGTTATTTGCTATCACCATAAATCTGCAGTCAGTGTTAGAACATTCATAATTTAGAGACAAATGTGAAAATCCCTCTATACAGACATATATAATCAGTGCTGAACTAGCCTTCAACTCCGAAGCCGTATGGTATTGTAGTCAATGGGAGTGGAGATAGTCCTCTAGCCCAGAGGAAAAAATGATTGACTTTCAGCCCACAGTGCAGAACTGTTGTATCGGTACTTGTGGGCAGAGCTATTATTGCCATGCAATTTATTTCTCTGTAATGTCCTCTGTGTCCTTGGATTGTAAAACAGTATTAAGGAGTGACGGTATGTATATGAGCCAAAGAAAGTTTTAAAGGTGAGATCTTATTTTCCCAGAGGATGATGGGGACCTCCGCCGATCTTTAGATTGCACAAACTTGTAGGAGGCTTCTCCTGTGCTCCTGAGTTCTGTCCCTGCCCCTGGTAAATTGTGACCCATTAAAGTAATAGTGAAAGATGGGAAGTACGCCCATGACACAGTGAGTATCCCGTGCTGTTATCATTTTATGTGCCTTTTTTTTTTTTTTTTTTCACACGGAGTCTCGCTCTGTCACCCAGGTGGAGTACAGTGGCGCAATCTCTGTTCCCTGCAACCTCCACCTCCCAGGTTCAAGCAATTCTAGTGCCTCAGCCTCCCGAGTAGCTTGGATTACAGGCATGTGCCACCACGCCTGGCTAATTTTTTTTGTATTGTTAGTAGAGACTGGGTTTCACCATGTTGGCCAGGCTGTCTTGAACTCCTGACCTCAGGTGATCCGCCTACCTCAGCCTCCTAAAGTGCTGGGATTACAGTTGTGTGCTGTGCTTTTTGACCAAGAGACTTATCTTTCAAGGAAGGCTTCTGGGAAGATGGGCAATTTGAAGTGAGACTTGAAGAATGGATGGGATTTAGCTTTGTGGGTGGGGGGCTGTCCAGGAAGGTGACAGCGCATGAACAAAGGGGCTGCAGAGTGATGACCTCCTTTGCAGAGAATGATGAGGAGGTGGACGAGGCCAGAGGGCACCAAGAACAGAGAAATGAAAGACAAAAGGAGAGACTACAAGCCAATCTGCAGAGTAAAAATACCTACATATAGCCTGTCTGTGTAACAGAAGGAGGTGCAAAGAGGAGAAAGGGCATACCATTGATGGAGACCCTCTTGATAGATTAGATTATTAACCCTCAAAACAACCGTGCTAGCTAAATGTGGTTCATACTTAATGAAAGAGGAAACAGAAGCCCTGAAGACATGAAATAACATCCCAGAGTTAAGTTAGCAGCATCCACAGGTCTCTGTGGTCCCAAAACATACAATAATCCCTCTCCAGAGTCTGAGTCAGTGGACCCAGATTAAATCTCACTCTGGCACTTACTAGTTAGATTAAGTTAAATCATCAAACTTCAGTTTCCTCACCTGTAAGATAAGAGTAATAAGATTTCCCTTACTTTCCAGGTTGTTGAGATAAGGTACTCAAAAGTGCCTAGGACAGTGTCTGGCATGTAGCAGATGCTCAGTTGTGGGTCTCAGACTCAAAGTCTTCTACATGGAAAGCTAGGTGCCCTAGCAGAGTGTGTGAATGAAGGGGTGCCACTGGAACTTGGATCTCCCAAATGAGGATGAGTACAGTTTACTGTACTGTGCACATAAGACCACACACACAGATACAGAGGCACACACATGCAGTCACACACATACACACTCACACGCACACACACGTGCACATGCACACTCACATGCATGCACAGATGTGTGCACACACGCATGCACTCTCACACATCCATGCACACACAATGCACTCATGCACACACATGCAATCACATGTGCATGCACTCATACATGCATGCACACACACTAACACACATGCATGCACAAACGCATGCATGCACACACACACATGCACTCACACACATGCATGCACACACACACATGCACTCACACACATGCATGCACACACTCTTCTGTCTCTGACTTTTGTCCTTTTCTCAAACCCGTCTTCTTCTTGACTGCCTGCAGCGCTGGAGTGCCCAGAGAACAGCCACTTTGAGGAGTGTATAACATGTACAGAGACCTGTGAGACCCTTGCCCTGGGCCCCATCTGCGTGGATAGTTGCTCTGAGGGATGTCAGTGTGATGAGGGCTATGCTCTACTGGGCAGCCAGTGTGTCACGCGGAGTGAATGTGGCTGCAACTTTGAGGGGCACCAACTTGTCACCAATGAGACCTTCTGGGTGGACCTGGACTGCCAGATCTTCTGCTATTGCAATGGCACAGACAACAGTGTCCACTGTGAGACCGTGCCCTGCAAGGATGATGAGTACTGCATGGAGGAGGGCGGCCTGTACTACTGCCAAGCCCGCACTGACGCCTCCTGCATCGTCTCAGGCTATGGCCACTACCTCACCTTTGATGGCTTCCCCTTTGACTTCCAGACCAGCTGCCCGCTCATCCTGTGTACCACAGGAAGCAGGCCGAGCTCAGACTCTTTCCCCAAGTTTGTTGTCACAGCCAAGAATGAGGACCGGGACCCGTCACTGGCCTTGTGGGTTAAGCAGGTGGATGTGACCGTGTTTGGCTACAGTATCGTGATCCACCGAGCCTACAAGCACACTGTGCTGGTGAGTAGTCATGGGGTCCCCTCAAGAGGTGAGTCGTGGAGACATCAGGATGGGGTCAGCAAGCCAGGCTGCAGTTGAATCAGGCAGGTCCGGAATCCAAAGAAAATCATAGTATATTAAAGCAGAGAGAGGCCCTAGAGATTTTCGGTCACTTCATCTTACAGAGAAGGAAACAGAGGCTCAGAGAAAAAAATGATTTGCCCAAGTCACAGACACCAAGGTAGGAGGCAGAGCCAGCTCTGGAAGTGGGCCTTTCATGTGGCAGCGGAGTATGTTGGAGAGACCACAGACCGGGGTTAGCATCCCTGCTTGGTGGCTGCTGTGTGACTTCAGGCAGTCACTTAACCTCCTAGCTTGGTCACTCCACCTGTAAAAGAAATGCCTACCTTGTACAGACTAGGCCTCCCTAACTGATGCTATTGTCCTCATCCACCCACTTCCCTTTTTTGAGATCAGGGTGATATTTGCCTGTTCTGGCCTCCCTCCATCTCTCCTGGTCTTCCGTTTGGCACCCACAGGATCTGTAAGTTCACACATTTGGAGGACTCGTGGCTCTCCTACAATCCCTTTACTCACTTAGGCTTCAACTCCCTCTTTCTAAGCTTCCCACCCTTTTCACCCAAAGAGCACTTCCTTGACCACGAAGACAGGGGCAGTGGGGCTGAGGAGCTCTGCGCACTCCTCATCTGGCCTGCAGACATCAGTCCCAGCCACAGGCCCAGCCATTCTTTCTCCAGGGTCCTGCTCTGCACATGACTTGAAATGCTAAGAAGCAAGCCAATGGCCTCTGCTTTAGCATTTCAGAGAGCTGATTTAGGGTGTTTGCCTTCTTGACATTATTATCACAGATCTGTGTCATAATTTTTCTATCTCTAAAGGGACTCCTTTTCATCTTGTATACATTGTCTTAGAAATTCTGAGCTATACTGAACTAAACTATCTAAACCTAACTAAAGAGTTCCCTGGGCAACTATACTGATTTCTTCAACTTCCTTCTCTGACAAAGAGAGGTTCCCAAGCCTTTCAAGTTTATTGAAAATCTTCCTTTTTAGCATCTAAGGGAGCAATTTCCCTGTGTCATCCTCTTCCCTTGCTTGCACACCACAAACCTAAATCCCAGTTGTTTTTCTTTCTGCTCATCCTAACAGTTTATTCCAGTAGCCATTATTGCATTCATCAGGCTGTATTTTTCGTGATCTTCATGTCTAAAGCTCTCTCACTTCGAGTCCTGGGCTTCATAAGGGCAGGAACCATACCTAATTTATCTTTATGTTGAATGAATGGGCAGCCCCCTGCACCTAGTGACACTCGAAACACTGGTCAAATGAATGAATGAGGCTGGGTACGGTGGCTCATGTCTGTAATCCCAGCACTTTGGGAAGACAAGACAGGTGGATCAGAAGGTCAAGGGTTCAAGACCAGCCTGGCCAAGATGGTGAAAGCCCGTCTCTATTAAAAATACAAGAATTAGCCAGGCATGGTGGTGGGCACCTGTAATCCCAGCTACTCAGGAGGCTGAGACAGAGAATTGCTTGAACCCGGGAGGCGGAGATTGCAGTGAGGCAAGATTACACTGTTGTACTCCAGCCTGGGCAACAGAGCGAGACTCTGTTCCCCCGACCCCCCAAAAAATGAATGAATGAAATGACACAATAACCGCTTTCTTCCAGGGTTCCCGTGATTTTGTCACAGTGCTAGTTACTGCTTCAACAATCTGAGAGGTTACATTGCCACTGAGGCAAGTTAGGACTGTGTCAGAGTCTTGGCTTTCAGCCACATAAGATTTCTAGATGTTTGGATAGTCAGAGCTACCCATTACGACAACTTCCCTCTATCCATTTTCATCTTACGTTAAAACAAACGTGTCGGTCGTTTTGCCCACGTTGCTTGCGTCGTATTTGTCCTTTTCTCTGTTTCCTTTTGTGCTATCTTTCCACCCTTAGACTTAGGTGTTTTCATGCAGTTACTTGTCTCTTTGATATTCGCTGCTCTTCTGCCTTTCTGTCTTTCAGGTTTTTCTTTTCTTTTAAAATGTAATCTGTTCATGGGTCCTGTCTCATCTAGTTTAAGATGAATTGTGTTTTCTGCCTCGTGTTACACACTCTCTGCATTTAGGTACCTCGACATCTGAAGCTACGCATGCTGGCTTCAGACATCCTCCCAGTTCTTTTCAGGTATAGTCTGTGGGGTCCTCGTGAGCACCTACTCTTCTTTCATGCTGCCCTTCCCTCTCCTTCGCAATAAATGACTTCCCACTGTCTCTAGGCATGTCCTTCCCTTTCCCTCTACTATAGGGTTAAGCCCCCAGTGGGTTAGCTCTCCTTCCAGGCATGTGCTCTGCCCCAGTCTCACAAGATGCACTTATTGCTAAAATCCCAAGCCCGGAGAACCACACAGCGGACTTCTTCCTCACAGAGTGCTGGAGAGCGGGGTGTGAATTAGTTTATTAAGGTCTGCCATTATGAAATACCACAGACTGGGTGGCCTAAAACAACAGCAACTCATTCTTTCCCAGTTCTGGAGGCTGTAAGTCCAAAGTCAAGGTGGTGGTAGGTTCACACTCCCCAGGAGGTCCTGGGGAAGCACCACTCCCTACCTCTCTCATAGCTTCTGGTGGCTGTGGGCAGTCCTCAATGTTCCTTACCTTGTGGCGGCATAAACTCCAGTCTCTGCCTCTGTCTTTACGTGGCCTCCTTCCCTCCGCGTCTCCTGTTTTCTCTGTGTCCAAATCTCCTTCTCCTTTTAAGAACACCATTCACTGGAGTTAACCCCACCTAATCCAGGGTGACCTCATCTTAACTTGATCACATCGACAAAGCCCCTATTTCCAAGTCAGTCCATTCACAGGTCCTGGGGGCTAAGGTCTCAACATTTGTTTTGGGGGGACACAGTGTAACCCACAACGGGGGGTCATTGGAGACAATGAGTATCAGGGAGAAATGGATTAAAGAGATGGGGGGACTTCTTGCTAGGGCACTTCTTTCTCAGTCACTGAGATGTCCTAAGTGCTCAAGTTGGAAACAGAGTATACAGCTTTCAAACCCTTGACAAGAAGACCAAGTTCAGGGTGCATCGAAGGTTCTTTGCTTTCGAGGTGCGGGGGATAGATTTAACAGTTACTTCAGATCATTAAAATGCATTGCAGAATCTGCTTATTCAGTGATTTGCATTTGTTTTCCCATGATGTTTTTACTAGTCACCATCTCTCCCTGAGCCTGAAGAATAATGGCCGTTAGGATGACAGTGTGAAATGAAGTGCTGGATGAAACACAGCCTAGAGTGCAGATTACTGCTGGGGCCCTCAGAAATGGGGGGTGATAAAAAAGTGCTTCCTTGGGACACAGGGTTCTTCTATGACTCTGACCTTTCCCTGCATTCAGCAGCACCACAGGACATGGGAAAATCCACTAAGCCAAGAGAAGCTAGAAATAAATGTGCTATCTATAGACCAGACAGGGTAGGGGGGTGAGCTGCAGAAGGTGAGCCACTCCTGGGGGCACCGCCATAACCCATCTCAGCCATCCACAGCCAGAACTCAACAGAGACTGTCTCACTCCTGCCTCTACCCCCAGGCTTCATCACTGCCAAGTCTGACATGATTCAGGCCAATGGGGAGGTTTTCAGGGTCCTCACAGCCTGTGTCTTTATAATTTATTGCCAGAAGAGTGGGGTTTTTAGTATCACTCTGGCTCGATTTAGTGTCATGAGCTTCTATTGATGCTTATTCTCTACCAAGTCCTGGGGGTAGAAAAATGAATCAAATATGGCCTCTGTCCTAAAAGAGTCTAGTGCTAGAGACAGACATGTTAGCAATTAATGTCTGTGTAACGTGAAGAGCTGCAAAAATGTTGCTCATGGAGGGTGTGAGAGCACAGAGGAGGGGTTGCCTAAATCAGCTGCAAGGACCTCAGGGAGGGCTTCCTGGAAGAGGAGACCCAGAGTTGATCACTGGAGGATTACACTTGCCAGACCAAGAAGGAGGTGAAGGTGTCCACAAAAAGGAAATATTGGTGAAGACTCGGGGTGGGTAGCAAAGTGAGGGGTGCAAGGAGACTTTGCTGCAGGAGACCTTGCTGGAGAACTAGGTCAAGGTCTGTTGTTTAAAGGAAAACTGTTTCCAAAAACTCTAATATGTGGTCTTGTTTCCAATACTTAAATATTTGAAATACACTTCCCCGGACTCCTCCCCCACCTTCTCATCGTCCTCTGCGACTTCCTCCTCCATCCACCAAGCCTCTCCCTTTTCCTCGGACCTCCTGCCTCTGAGCTCCCTCTTTTCCTCCATTTCTCACTCACAGAGAGAGGGGCAGGGCAGGGGTGCCAGGGTGGAGGCGGCATGCGTGGGGTTTCTGAGACACAGAGAAGCCGAGCCTGTCTGAGTCGAGGGTGTTCCTTTCTCAAAGCTCTCCTTGGCAATGGCAGAATTTGCAAGCCTTTTAGCTTCATCCAATTATATTGCCTCCCCAAGGCATTGCCTCCTGGGTGACATCAGGTAGCCAGAAATATAGAATGCGAGGTAACTTAGGAAGAAAAGCCAGCTGGCACCAATTGGCCTCTGAGTGCAAGGCTTTTACTTTATTCTCTGTGAACTTTCAGGATAGATCAGAGTCTCCATGGCCTGATCTCGCTCCTCCTCTCACCCTTCATGCACCTTGTCCCTTAAATGACTATCACTGCATCCTCTCCACCTCCTCCCTTCCAAGTGCCGAGAATGAGGCATCTCTTCTCCTCCCATGGCTGCTTTCCCCCTCTGCCATCTCTTTGTTGCCTTCCCTGGGATCTTGGCCCTCTGTTGTCTCCTCTCCCTTCTGTGTCTTTCTACAGTGTCCTTCTCTTCAACCCATAAACATGCTCATTCTCAAACAAGCCTTGCCCCAGTTCCCCACTAGCTTCAATCCAATCTCTCTCCTTCCATTTCTGGTCAGACTCTTAAGAGCATCATCTCTGCTTCTGAATCTCCTGTTTGTTACTTTATTTGCTATTTGTTTCTGCAATCCAAATTCTGGCCTCATCTTCCTACTTAAATTCTCTTATTAAGATTGCTGATGCTTTTGTTTTACAAAACAAATGGGTGTTTTGCAGGCTTTATCTCATAGGCCGCTTTGCCATGTGTGTACTGGATACAAGGCCCTTCATGATCCAGGCCCTCCCCACCTGTCCATTTTCATCTCCCACCACTCCCAAGGCCACACACTATGCCCCAGAAGCACTAAATTGCTGTAATTATTCATATTTATCAGGATATTTTTCCCTTATCTACCTGGGCCTTTGCTGGGACTGAGCCCTTTATTTCGAATTCCCTTGTCTTCACTCCCACCCCTCCTTGACGGGCCAACTCCTCCTCCTCCTTTGAGACCGGGTGTGGGCATTGTCTTCTGCAGGCAGCCCTGCTTTTGTGCCCAGGCTAAGGCTGGTGCCTGTGCATCTGTTTACCTCTATCATTGCTTTTATCACATGGTATTGTTATCTGTCTGTGTACTTCCCTCTGCCACATGCCTATGAGCTCCTAGGGAAAGGCCATATGTTTTTTATCCCAGCCTTTAGCACAGTGCCTGGCACTCAGTGGTGCCAAATTAATGTCTACTGGATGAATGAATGAATTCTGCCTCAACGAATACTCACAGAAGGAGATAGTTGAGTTTTGAAGGGTGAGCGTTGCCCCAGGAAAAAGGTGGAGTCAAGGGCTTCCCTGTTGTCTTAGGTCAGGTTCCCGAGAAGCAAAGTCTGAGGTGGGAAATCTTGGGAAAGTGAGGATAGCACCAGGTCAAGAGAGCTCAGCAGGGCTGTGGTCCAAGCTGCAGAACAGCTTTAGCCTGGGCTACTAGGAGCCCTGGTGCTCGACTCCCAGTGTCAGCCAGTCATTGGCCAAGGGCTACCCTTGGATTAGGGGGTCAGAATCTTCTGGGCAACGTGGTTCCCATGGGGCCAAGGCCAGCTGTGAGTTATCATTAGGCCATGGTTGCAGGGCCTGGGATTGGGGGTCCTGGGTGGAGCATGGAAAGCATCCATCACACTCACAGCACGGGAAATGGCAGGGTGGAATGGCACAGCTTGGTTCATTCAGGGAACTGCAAACTGTTGGGTGTTGCTGGTGTGCAGGAAGCCAATGGGGTGGATCTGAGAGGCAGGGCCAGTTCCTGGAGAGCCCAGGGTGAAGTGCTAAGAATATCAGACACTTTACCCAAGCCCTGGAGAGGGCTTTCAGTATTGGATTAACTGCTTTCAATTGCATTAAGATTACTGGCGTGGCGGTAGTGACCAAATGGAGGGGCAATCCTGGGGCCAGCGAGACAAGTTAGGAGAGTATGCTACAGTCAAGGTGAAAGGTGATGAGAGTCTGAACCAAGGCAGGGGAAGGCGTGGAAAGTGGTGTCAGCCAAGGGAGAGAGGAAGGAGGTTGGGGGAAGGGATTTCTGGTCAGAGAGCAATCTTAAAACAGCTGCTTCTCCCACAAGGCATGCCACCTCCCCTGCGAGCCCTTGCTGCAGTGAGCAACCTGGCTGTCTATCTTCCATCATGCACTAACCGGCCACAGGCTATAGGATTTGGCTCCTCTGAATCAAAATAGTTCAAGGGCAGTGCAGTCCTGGAGTTTACTGTTAAGGGATTTCCCTCTTGTCTGAATTTAAAAATATGTGGGAGGAAACGTATGTCAAGTGCCCCCTCCGTGGGAGACATTGTGCTGGGTGCCTGGGGGGTAATGAGGGGAAGGTGGGCATAAAGATCAATAAAATGTGGTTCCTGCCCTCAAGTTGCCCATAATCTTGTAGGTGAGATGGAAGAGCGTACACCAGTCATAACATAAGGCAGATTGTGATGTGTGCTGCAATACAGTGTATGCAGGCTTGATCCTGGCCAGCGGTGGAGAGGAATACAAGAGAAGTATAAATAACCTGCCCTGGTTTCCCAGACAAGGGAGTGATTAATTCTGACCACGAGCTCAGAAAATCTTGCCTTACAGAAGAGGCAACATTGGAGCAGGGTCTGGAGGATGAGAGAGATGTTGATGGGCGGAGAGTGTCATTTCAGACAGAGGGAACAGCAAAGTGAAGCCATCCTTAAAGAAAAAAGAAATCTCAAAGGAATTAATACACTGGGGCTTGCCTAAAATAAATTCCATGGTAGAGCTAGAAATAGAAACACAAGAGTTCTATGTTTTGGTATTTCAGTCTAAACTTTAATTGAATTCTTATTACCTTTATATTACCTTGGAGAAAACAATTTGAACTCCTGGGGGAAATAATGCTATGTAAACAGAAGGCACTGAAATAAATAGGTATATTAGTGTACCAAGGATAGTCATTTGCATCTGTTCAAATCCTAATAATAATAGTTGACTGACATAAACAACAGTACATGCAAAGACTACATTCAGCCTCCTCCAACTTCCCTCTGGGACTTGTCTTTCAAGAGACTCATTGTTAGGAGAAGAGCTGGGAAATCTCTGGGCCAACTGTGTTTCTCCACCTCATCTCTCCTCTTATAGGTGAACAGTGAACGGCTCTATCTGCCCCTGAAGCTGGGGCAAGGAAAGATAAATATCTTTTCCTTTGGCTTCCACGTGGTGGTGGAAACTGATTTTGGCCTGAAGGTTGTATATGACTGGAAGACCTTCCTGTCCATCACAGTCCCTCGGAGCATGCAGAACAGCACCTATGGTCTGTGCGGCCGCTACAACGGCAACCCTGATGACGACCTGGAGATGCCCATAGGTCTGCTCGCATCCAGCGTCAATGAGTTTGGGCAGAGCTGGGTGAAGAGGGACACCTTCTGCCAGGTGGGCTGTGGGGACCGCTGTCCGTCCTGTGCCAAGGTAGAAGGTTTCTCCAAAGTGCAGCAGCTGTGCAGCCTGATCCCCAACCAGAATGCTGGCTTCTCCAAGTGTCACAGCAAAGTTAACCCCACCTTCTTCTACAAGAACTGCCTGTTTGACTCTTGCATTGATGGGGGCGCGGTGCAGACCGCCTGCAGCTGGCTGCAGAACTACGCCAGCACCTGCCAGACTCAGGGGATCACGGTGACTGGCTGGAGGAACGACACATCCTGCAGTGAGTCCTTCTCATTGTCGCTCCTTGTAGCTTCTCTTCTTTCTTGATTGCTCTGGGAAGGCCAGTCTTCCATCTCCCTAGAAGTCGGAACAAATTGAGTAGCAATTTAAGGATATGCACTTTGGAACTGAGTTTGTTATCTGAATGAAGCATGACATGTAACCTCCTGGAGCCTCCATGTCCTTATTGGTAAAATAGAGTTAATGTCACTTATTTCATGGGTTACCCTAAGGATGAAATAAGGTCGTGCATATAAATCACAGAGTATCGCACGTGGCATTTGGACGCACAAAGTTCACAATAGAATGCTAACAAGAGATTAATGAAAGAAGGATAAGTTTTAGCACCTCATGGGCCCATCCTTGTGTTAATAATCCGCATGCTTTGTCTAAGCATGTTATTCTATTTGATTCATATGTGTCATGTTTCAGTCTTTGTGTTTATGAAACAGAGCAGAATATTAAGAGTACATTAGAGAAGGAACTAGAGCCCCTGGATTCTAGCCTTTACTCTGTCTTTAAGGATCTGTGTGACCTTGGGGCAATTCACTTTTCCTCCCTGGTTCTCAGTTTCCCCTTCCATAAAGCAGTGGTAATGCTGCCTTTACTGTTTGTGCCTCAGAAACGTCCAGGGGATCCAATTAGGTAATTGAAAGCCAGGCGCACTCTGTGCATTCTAAGCGGTATTGCTATATTAATGGCTTGCTCTGAGCCAAGACCCCATGCTAAACATTTTATCAATATACCTCATTTATTCTTCTCAATGACCCAATTAGTCAAGGAGCAACTGAGACTCAGAGGAATGAAGTAACTGCCTAAGGTCGTATAATCTGAGTGGCAAAGTCAGGACTTGAGCTTCTAACCCAAAGCCCAAGCTCCCAACCCATATACTATACTGCTGGACTATGTACTGGGACAATTTACCTGCATTTAGCACATAAGAATAGGAAAAACTTGGGGGAAAAAAACACTGTTGGTCTTTAGCTAACTTGCTTTCATCTATTTTCCTGTCTCAATCTCATTAATAATAGCATATTTCTTTAAAAAGCATATTCCCTTTAGAAGGTCTGTAGCTCTTTTAAAACTAAAAATTGATCCGGAATGCATAGAGCTCTAAATAAGTGATACAGCAGGATCCGCAGAGAATCAACTCCCATCTTCATCCTGGAAAAGGAAATTCAGATGAAAAACCAGAAACAGCATTGTGGTTTAACGCTCACAGTCAGTTTACATTCCACACAACTGGATTCATGTCTATTGTAAGGGAAGGGTGGGAGGAAGATGAAGGCAGGGAACGGATGCCAATCCCATTTCATCCAGGCTCAGTCCCTGAGTGGATGAGGCCAGGCAGGGTAGGGAGTGGTGCCAGTGGGGATGACAGTCCAGACAAACTGGCCTCTGATGACTTCAATGAAATAAATATACCTATAAGAAAGCTCGGGTCTGGGTAAATCCCCAGAGCTACTCTGGATTCATTGGGGTCATTCCAGTAAGACCAGAGAGCTTGTCTTCCTCTAAAACAGAAAACCAAGCTTTGGACCCAGAGGCCTAAACATGGTGCAGAATGGGGAAGCTGTTTTGGAAGGTAAAGCTCGCCTGTTTCCCCTGTTACAGAGACTTCCCTCTTCACCTGCAGCCACGCCATGCTGGGTGTACTGCTCTCAGGGTGGCTGGGGTGGGGACAGGCATGCCAAAAACCAATGCTTCCAACTGCAACAAATAGGGAATGCACACAGGGGCTAATGCCAGGAACTCTCACCTCAATTGATGGGTCTTAATATTTGTCACTCATGGGAAGGAAAAGAAATTGAGTCAGCAAGGCCTCACAACCTTACCCCCAAGAAAGAAAGGCCCCCACAACAAAGCTTGGCTAGGGATAAAGGATAAGAAGGTGATTTTTCTTGTCTTTCTCTCCCTTCTACCAGCAACCCTTTCCTCTCCCTTCCCAAATTTCTCTCCAAACATTGGTTGCCTCCTCTCTACCCTGGCTTGCTAGTAATGGGAGCTCTACCCATGGCACCCAGAGCCAAGTCTGCCCTGCCTCATCCTCAGTCTCGGGTCCTATCCTTTGCCTTCTACCAGCTTCCCACCAGCACGTCCCAGGCTGATACGCCAGGGCCAGCAGGTAACTTAGAATCGTTCCCATCACAAGGAGACTTAGACCTTCCCTACCTTGACATTTCAAGATAGGGGCAAAGATCCAAAAGTTAGAGCACCTGAGGAGATGGTGGTAATGAATGGCAAAAAGAAAGACTAAAATAGGAGAAAAAATATATGTTTTAAAGCTGGTATGGAGGTCAGGCTGGGGGAGAGGGCATGGTTAGAGGCAACTTCCTTTTCCATTTTGAATCTCAGAAGCAGAGAAAAGCTTCGGGAGACTGAGTCCTAATTCAGCCATTCGACCTAAGAATAGGATTGTTTTAACTGTAGCTGATATGACTCCACATCATGTGAGGACAGGCCCCATCTCTTTCCAACTCTCATTCTACCAAAAATCAATCCAATGTAGCATCCAATGCTTAATATGAGAAATGGTGCTTTAGGAGCAAAGGGGTTAACCTAGAACTGCCCATCAAACTTGTGCTTTTTTGGTAACAAGGTAGAATGCTGGTGTTTTTCAATGATCTGACCGTTCCTATCAATGGGATAATTTATTATTCAATTACCTTATTTGTAAACTCATTGGAAAATCTTGTAACCTAAGTTGAGCAAATAGGCTTACAAGGAGAAGGGAAGGTAAATTGTCTTAATTACTAGCCCCTCCTTAAAATTCGTTGAGCTGAGTCTATCATTCTTTCAGTCCCTTAATGGGGGACTGTAATTAGGGTATTCGATGGTGAGAGGAGAAAGAGAAGGAAATAAAAAAGGAATAAATGACAGTTCCTTAGCTCTCACTATGTACCAGGTTCTAAGTGGGATCTGGGGACTCATGCATTTACTTCTTATTGCAACCCTGCCAAGTAGGCACTACTCATAATCCCATTTTCTATAGGAAGAAACTGAAGCTCAGAGAAAGGAAGTCACTTTCCCGAGGAAGGTGGCCTGGGTAAGTTGGAAAGTGGCTCCTAAGACAGTGCTCTCCCTTCTGTGCAATGCTGCCTCTCTGAGCCTAGTCACCCAGTGCCTAACTTGTGGCCAAAGTTGGTTGTCATCATCATTTTCCCTTTTATTGGAGGCAGCTGCTGCTACTTCAGACTGCTGGGTACAAAGTCTGATAATTAAGATTTGTCTTACATATTTCTCCAAACATCTAATAATAATTGTTTAAAAAAAATTCCTTCTACGATTACAACTATTACTACTATGAATTGCAGAAGTTATTATTGAAGTACCAGGCACTATATGAGGAGCTTTATGAATTATATCTCATTTTATTTTGATAACTACTTGATGAGGGAGATATTATGATCCCAGTTTTATAGATGAGAAAACAGAGTTTTAGAGAGAGCAAGTAACCTGTCCATAGTGACACTGCTTAATGGCGGAGCGAGGCCTCAAATCCAGGTTGGTCTGATTCCAAAGCCTCTGTCCATTCTGTTGAGCTGAATTGCTTTTTAGGGGCGCCATTCATCCTGTCTACCAAGGCACAGATGCTGGGTATGGCAAGAGACATATTCTTGACCATGGTACAAATCCAGGTGCAGAGTCCAGGTCATCACTCTACAGCTCGCAGTATATCATTTGGTGGGGAGAGAGAAGCAGTGGATCAGTACTAGGAATCTGAAAGTTTGTTTTCCAAGAATCAAGTGTTTCTTAACCATCTGCCATGTTCTCAGCACTGTTTGGGGTGGCATGGAAGAATCAGAGTGTGAAACGTGGTGTTTATAATCCAGTTGGAGAAATAGACCCATTTGAAATACTTGAAATAACAAACATCTCTAAATTAGTAATACCTCTTCCCAAATATTACAATGTATTGCAGACCTTCAGTCACTGTTAACACTGGCATATGAACAAGTTAAACAAATAAATAATAAAAATAAAACAAGTGAATACTGGCACATGAACAGAAAGACCAACCAAGGGAAAGAAGAGAAAGTTCAGAAACAAGCCCAAACACTAAAGAGAAATTAGCATATGGTAAAGTTGGCATTTCAAAGTACTGGGAAAACATATTTGTTATTCAGTAAATAGTAAAAGTTCAAAGGGCAAACTAGCTGGGAAAAGCTAAATCCTTCCTTCATTTCTTACTCCAAAATAAAATCCAGGCAGAACAAAGATTAAACATAAAAAAACTAAATCACAAAAATACTAGAAGAAAACAAAAGAGTGTTCATGATAATCTTGCAGTGGAGAGAATGTTTCAGAACAAATTATCCAAAGTTAAAAGGGAAATTTGATAAATTTCATTACATTAAAAATTTTACATCTTTCCATGGCAGGGAGATAAACAACTTCAAAAAAAGTTAGAAAATTATTTAAAAATGAATGCAAAGTCAAAAGACAAATGATAAATATTTTGTAACACATACGACATACCACAAAGGCCTATTTTAATTCTTTTTTTTTTTTTTTTTTGAGATGGAGTCTCACTGTGTCACCAGGCTGGAGTGCAGTGGCATGATCTCAGGTCACTGCAACCTCCACCTCCTGGGTTCAAGCACTTCTCCTGCCTCAGCCTTCCAAGTAGCTGGGACTAAAAGCAAGCGCCACCATGCCTGGCTAATTTTTGTATTTTTAGTAGAGACAGGATTTCACCATGTTGGCCAGGCTGGTCTCAATCTCTTGACCTCGTGATCCACTGCCTTGGACTGTCAAAGTGCTGGGATTACAGGCGTGAGCCACTGCACCTGACCTGGCCTATTTTAATTTTTAAAGAACTTTTATAATTTAATAATAAAAATTTCAACAACATGAAATGTGAAAAGGATATGAAAAGGCAGTTAACAAAAAAAGACATACGAATGGATTATAAACAAATGAAAGCAAGAGGATCAACCTCACAAAGAAATGCAAACTAAATAAGGATATATAATAATAATAATAATAATACACATATAGCATAAGGAGACAGCACATATAGTATTTTAACCTTGTTTCCAAGGATCAGACAATTTGGTGATAGACAATCAAGGAGAGTGTGGGGAAACAAACCTCCTCCAACAGTGCAGGGAGGAAGACAAATTGGCACAGCCTCTTTAGAGGCAACTTAGTGGCATTCATACCTTTTGACCCAGTAATTCCACTTTCAGTAATTTATTCCACAGATGCCCTTACTCATGAGGGCAAAGATATACGTACAGGGATGTTCACTGCAGCATCAGCATAAACACAAAAAATACACTCAGCATGCAGCAGCACAAAAGCAATAATTTGAGGCTAAATGAAATGAATATTGTCATAAAGAAAGCAATGAGTAGAAATGTGTATATATTATGCTCCCATTTATGCCAAAAATAATAGGCAGGGCATACACATATGCTTGTGTGCATACAGACACACACAAATGGATGCTTGTATATGCATAGAACACTTCTGGAAAAATGGACTATAGTTTGGTATCAGAGGTTGCCATTTCATCATGCTTTTACTTGTATGGTTTGGATTTTCTACGCTATGCAAGTATTATGTATTAAACTACAAATGTTTTTTAAAAACATATGGTATATTGTGAGAGTAGTTATATGAATCAAAACGTGTTAAAATTCATAGAACTGTGTACTCTAAAGGTAGATGTTACTACTAGATAATTTAATAAATGAAATAACCCCCCATATAGATACTGTATACAGTATAGGGTAGACATTCCCACATAATGGTAGTTGTGCTTTTAGTATACATTGATTGAGATAATAGCTTCTATGAAACTTTTTAAGCAAACCTATCTTTAATGATTGACTAATACTTACAGAACACTCCACTGGCCTGAGCACACAGACTCACTTAATCCTTTGCAACCAGGCATGAAGTGAATGCTATTGGTATCTGTATTTACAGATAAGAAAGCTGAAGCTCAGAGAGCCCGAGTGATGCTCTGGGTCTCTTATAGCTGGTTCCAGAGCCCACACCCTTCACCAGGACCCTACTTGCCTTCTATGGAAGCATCTAGATGCATTTGAAAAATGGTAGAACATAATTGATATGAGTCAGTTTGCACAGACATGTGCACATGCACACACACGTGCACACCAGCACGTGTACTCATGCACACAAACACACACACACACGGTCACGCCAGCATGTGTATTCATGCACACACACACAACACACACACACACTGTACATTTGCCTTCTCAGAGATCATGGGGCTCAGGCATCTATGGATGGTAAACTGCTGGCTTAGAAAAAGGTTCTGTAGAAGCTCTGGGGTGTAGAGGAGCTGACATTGGTCTAAGAGGGAGAGCTATATGGGTAAGCTGGGACTCCCACTGGGACTTGAAGAACCAGGAATTTGGATAGGCTGAGAGGATGAGGAAGGGCATGAATAAGAAAGATCAATGTGAACGAAGACCTAGAGGCAGGAGGAGTGTGGGTGCCTTGGGAGGTTAT
The DNA here is from genome assembly GCF_009764315.1 of Trachypithecus francoisi. NCBI lineage: Eukaryota > Metazoa > Chordata > Mammalia > Primates > Cercopithecidae > Trachypithecus > Trachypithecus francoisi. Next base: position 109,509,864 of record NW_022681473.1, read on the forward strand.
CAGGTGACATTTCTAACTGGAGATTCAGATGGGGGGTGGGTTTAAGTGGCAGGCAATAGAGGATCTCAACGGCCAGGCTGAGGAGAGGACGACCATGATGTGAGAAGCTCCAGCCACCTCCATCTGCACGTTGGCCCTTTATTTAAGAGGCAACTAATCAGACCCAGGCTTTCTGTGAGCAAAAAGGGCAGTAATGAAGAAAGGCGGCAGACCTCCCACCTCCTGCCTCTCCCTGTGCCCTTCATCTCCCTGAGTAGGTGAGCAATGGCCGTGAGAAAACCTTCCTTGGTGCCTTGTGATCGTGTGAGTCTTGACTTGTCTGTCCTGTTCCAGCTGTCACCTGCCCTCCAAACAGCCATTACGAGAGCTGCGTGAGTGTCTGCCAGCCCCGCTGTGCCGCCATCCGCCTGAAGAGTGACTGCACCCACTACTGCGTGGAGGGCTGTCAGTGCGATGCTGGCTACGTCCTCAACGGCAAGAGCTGCATCCTGCCCCACAGCTGTGGCTGCTACTCCGATGGCAAATATTACGAGGTATGGGAGGCCAGCCTGGCATTTTCCTCCTTGCCAGTGATCAGATTCCTCTCCAACTCTAAGAGGTTGGTCAGATTGACCAATTTTCCCACTTCATTATGAAGAGCGTCATGTTCATGGCAGGGGAGTGGGATGGGGGGTAGAGAGGCTAAGCACACTCTTCAGATGACGCTCTTGGGCACTGAGTGTCAGATATGGAAAAGCACCTGAGTGTCTCCTCCTCCCTCCTCCACATTGGCAAGGTCTCCGGCGCTCTGCCTCCCCTACTCACTCACATTTGTGTGTCTCTGTCGTGCCTTTCTCTATTTTCTGTCCTGTAAATCTCAGTTTGAAAGCTTCAGATACAGCTATAGTTTGGAAATATGGTGACTGTGAATCTGACATTTGTAGCTGTCTTAGCTAAGGACATTTGTCACTGGAAAATATGGAGCTAGAGGCTGAGTGGGGTGGCCTTCCCTCTTCTGGCTGTTGAGGCTCCGTGAGGGTAGCTGTGGCTACCATCTCCACGTGTGCCATTTGTCACTCTGGTATCATCCCCAGAGTTTGGTCCGGACTGCTAATGTAGTGCCCCCACATCCCACCCTCTGCGGCGCGTCCTACAGGGGTTTAAACATAGAGTTAATGAAGATGCCCTTCGCAGATGTTTCTCAATAAAACATTTTAGTTCACGAAATCATTTCACTTTTTGGACTTTGTAATCTTTCCATAACACTAAGCTAGAATTCCATAATACTAAGCTAGAAAAGCTCTTGAATAGACAAGGTATTTAGTTTATGTTTCGATCTCAAGCCCATTCTCTGTTTAAATGACATCAAAACCATATGTTGGCAAGTTAGATGGTTAACAACTACGAATAATTGAGTATCTGCTGTTTGCAAAGCACTGTGTTGGTGGTATTGTGGGGGATGAGAAAGCATGTCCCCTGCCTTGAGGGTCTTAAAAATCTATTCAGAAGAGAGAAACAATGTACGTTAAAGAACAGGAGAACAGTTACAAAATAACCTATCAGCAAGTGAAAAATAATACCCTACAGAACTAATCAATTTTAAGTGAAAAAGAATAGTAGCATTTAAAATAAATCTAATTGAAATGTCTGAATTGGAAATCAACTAGGCGAAAAATAAATAGTATCTCCTTTTTGTAAAGATGCATTGACTCATTCAAGTTGCCCTAACTTTGGGGATAAATAAAAGAAATGTGAAAGTGACCCTCAATTTCACTTTCAGTGGAAATTTATTTAAATGCTATATTAGAAAGACAGGGAGGAAGTAAGGTAAAATAGTGGAACTAATCAAAGGAGACTTTTTGGGAGAGGGGGTGTTGAAATGAGCTCTTAGAAATATTATTTGAAAGGAAAAGGTAGAACATGTGGAAAAAATTAATTCTATTTTCTCACAGTTGAGGAGAAGATATAATCAGGCTCAAAACTCAAAAAGCACTCTCTAAACTGTGTTTCCCAGCCCGGAGACTTACCAAAACCTATGCATCTATCAACTGTGCCATGCATCCTCGGCAAGCATCCTGAGTGTCAGTGTGGCATAATTCAATGAAACCTGGGTTCGATCCTAGCAGTACCACCGCTGGAGGTGTGACACTGAGCAAACGCTGTCATTTCTCTGAGTGTGTTTCCCTGTGGATGAAATGTGACTAATGATACCAACCCAGTAGGGCTGTTGGATAAATAATCGATGCTGGGTTCCTAGCCTAGTGCCTGGCATCGAGTCCTTCAATAATTGGGAGCTGCTATTATTATTGTTGTTTTGTTATTCTCTTGAGAAACATTTTGTAAATGAAAAATCCAGGCGTGTTAATGAAAGGATGCAAATAAAAGCCCTTGGAACTCTCAGGAAAAGCATGGTCAGCTCTTGGCTGCTATTAGTACTACAGTGTAAACATTATGAACAGTTTTTCATCAGAACCTCAGAGGATTTTGACAACAGCTTACATCCGGGAAGCAGGAAACTCAGAGAACAAAGAATCACATCTACTTGCCACCATTCCAAAGCGCTTGGGGGCTTGTTCATAGAATAAATTTCTTTGGAAATGAATAGAGACTATGCCTGGCTATTAGCATGTAGAGTGATCACCCAGCTGTCATTGTCATGTGTGATTAAGGTGAAGAAAGCAGCGTTGGGCCAGCCACTTTACTGTGATGCTCGTTTCAGGATCAGATTCTCTTGTGGATGAATTATTTACCCTTTATCATATCCACATACATCAAGTTATTTTTCTCTTTTCACCACTGTAATGTCTGACTTCTTATCAGAGAGAGGCCAAACCATCCACTCAGTTATTCTATAAATCTGATAAGAGAAATGAAGTCAATTTGTGAGGCTGTTGGCACCCAGAATATGTTATGTAAGTCTGGAAGGAGAGTAGACTTAGTTCCAGCAATGACTTCACTTTGAGGATGAAAGAATCAGCAATAGCATCTTGAAGTGCACTGCAATCAGGAAACTTGTTCTGGAAGATCTTCTCCTTTATCTATTTACCCTTGAATCTGAGTCATATCTGTAGTTGATATCCAGGGTTTTGATGTCTCTAGTTAAAGCAGAAAACTGACCAGACAGAAACATAGGCCTTTTTGTGATGTTGAAAGATCTTTTCTGGATAACACTATTTTAGTAAGTCGATAATGCATTGAGTGCCCACATCTCTATGACACATTCTATTTGTTGGTACCACCTCCCACTTAGACAATCATGACCAATTTCCAACAGTTTCCTGGAATTCTTAGTCTAGAGCAAGTGCAACGTCAAGAATGCAAACCCTACCAAGCAGAGTCGTGCCTGCAGATTGCCGCCTGTTTTGGGAAAAGTAGAAAATAACATTCTAGTTGTGGGACTCCTGGGAAAGAAAAGAAAAGAAAAGAATAGCTGCCTCCAGTTGAGGATACGCTATGTTGTAGGTATTTTATGTAATGTTGCATAATTTCTTCACCATCTGAAAGACGATGAGCTGTTCTACTCCTGTAATAGCAGCTTCTATTTATTGAGTGCCTACCCTATGCCAGGAAGTGTGTTTTATACATCTTATTTAATTTAGTCCTTACAACTGCCCTGTAAGACATTATTTTTAATTTCATTTTATTATTATTACTTCTGAGACAGGGTCTCTCTCTGTTGCCCAGGCTGGAGTGCAGCGGCAGGATCACAACTCACTGCAGCCTCTACCTCCCAGGCTTAAGCGATCCTCCCACCTCAGCCTCTGGAGTAGCTGGGACTACAGACATGCACTACCATGCTGGTTATTATTATCATTATTATTATTACTATTATTTTGAGACAGAGTTTCGCTCTGTCGCCCAGGCTGGAGTGCAATGGCACAATCTCGGCTCACTGCAACCCCCGCCTCCCAGGTTCAAGCGATTCTCCTGCCTCAGCCTCCCGAGCAGCTGGGACTGTAGACATGTGCCACCATGCCTGGCTAATTTTTGCATTTTTAGTAGAGACGGGGTTTCACCATGTTGGCCAGGCTGGTCTCGAACTCCTGACCTCAGGTGATCCACCCACCTCAGCCTCCTAAAGTGCTGGGATTACAGGCATGAGCCACTGCACCCGGCCTATTATTATATTATTATTATTTTAAGTAGAGATGAGGTTTCATTGTGTTGCTCAGGTTTGTCTCAAACTCCTGGGCTCAAGCAGTCCTTCCACCTCAACCTCCCAAAGTGCTGGGATTACAGGCATGAGCCACTGCACTCAACCACAGGATACTATTAATATCTCCAATTTAGAGATGAGCAAAGTGACACTGGGGAGGTGAGTAATGTTACTCAAGATGGCACAGGCGGGGATACAGGACTAGATTGAAACCCAGGTGGTCTGATCCCAAAACGTTCCTTTCATGGCCCCCGGGTGTTCTCCGGATCTCTCACATTCAGAACACATGGGAATGAAGGTACTTCCAACAGAAGTAAGTTGGAAGCAGACGAGACACAAGGAAGGGTGAGGATTGTGACATGTGAAATGGTTAATCAGAAGTGCTGGTCATTGCTTTCTTACGACTGTTTAAGGTTTGAAGGGCTAATTTATCATTCTTAAGTGAATTTTAATTTCATCTTTGAAGCAGAGTCTTTACTTGTCAGAAGTGTGACTCCTTGATGGATATTTTCTACCAAATATTCTTCCTCTTTACCTAGTTCCTCTAACAGCTGCATATTCAGGTTGACTGTGATTAGTTCTACAATCCAGCCCAAAGATTTCAGAGTTCTTTATTAAAATCAATCAAGTTATGGCCGGGGTGGTGGCTCACACCGGTAATCCAAGCAGTTTGGGAGGCTGAGGCAGGAGGATCACTCGAGCCCAGCAGTTCAAGAACATAGTGAGACTCCGTCTCTACAAAAAATACAAAAATTAGCTGGGTGTGGTGGCGTGTGCCTATAGTTCCAGCTACTAGGGAGGCTGAGATAGGAGAATAGCTTGAGTCCAGGCATTCCAGGTTACTTACAGTGATCTGTGATTGCGCCAGTGCACTCCAGCCTGGGCAACAGAATGAGAATAAATACGTAAGTAATTATTACTCTAAGAATAAATACGTAAGTAAATAAGTAAATGTCAAAACTGCATATTGTTTGGCGTCTGAGTTGCCTGCAATTGATGGAGCCTTTGAGTTGAGACCGTTTCCCCACTGCTGCCTCCTACAAATTCCAGCCCTAATAAAGATAGGCTAGCCCAGCCTGATAAAAGACCAGGGGGACTGGACTTTGGGGTCTCCAGCCCTGACCACAGTCTGAATTTAATGCAAACGGCGCCTCTCTTCCAGCCCAAGCAGCTGTTCTGGAACAGCGACTGCACGCGGCGCTGCCGCTGTTTCCGTCGCAACCTGATCCAGTGCGATCCGCGCCAATGCAAGTCCGACGAGGAGTGCGCGCTGCGCAACGGGGTGCGCGGCTGCTTCAGCACCAAGACCTCCTACTGCCTGGCGGCCGGCGGCGGCGTCTTCCGCACCTTCGATGGCGCCTTCCTCCGCTTCCCGGCCAACTGCGCCTTCGTGCTGTCCACCATCTGCCAGAAACTGCCCGACATCTCCTTCCAGCTTATCATCAACTTCGACAAGTGGTCGGCCCCCAACCTCACCATCATTTCGCCCGTCTACTTCTACATTAACGAAGAGCAGATTCTCATCAGCGACCGGAACACAGTCAAGGTGACCAGCCTGGTGTCCATTCTTAAGAAGGGGCCCGGAAACAAGGGGTTGGCTGCGGGATTGTGTAGGGTTCTCCCAGATAGCCAAGTTGTGGGATAGATTGTTGCTTCATGGTGTTCCACACACAGTGACCAGGTTTTAAAGAATCAAAGTATGAAGATGCTTTAAGCCTAAGAATGGACACCATTTGATTCTTGGCTGATGATTCCAAAGGCAGGAGACTTGCGGGGTCTCAGAGCCAGGCAATGGCATGGGTGCTAACAGAGCTTCAGGTGATAAATTGTTAGATAAATCAGTTTTTACTCTGATTACTTTCCAAAATGCATCCCATTTGTTTTTAACAGCCCTTAAGATTATTTTTGGCTCTGCCCTCTTATAGTCAGACCCACCCTTCATCTTTGCCATCCTTTCTATAAGCCAAGAGAAAGCAAGCATTTGCCTACAAAACACCAATCTGAGTAAAAACCTGACGCCCACCTCCTTTGTCCAAGGGCCCCGTGATGACCCGCTGAGGGGCAGGAAATGGGAGGCTACACTTGGTGGATTTCTCTTAGGTTGGCTCCTCCTTAGGCCCATTGCCTGGTTTCTTGTTTATCTTACACCTGTGTGTAAATAAATGTAAACCCCCCACCCACCCCCACAACAAATATGGCTCCCTACTTGAATTCCTCCCACCCCTTCCTTTTAAGAAGATCACCTGCTCAGATGCACTGTTGACAGTGACCCAGCCTCTCAACCAGAGCAGGCTGCTGCCACCAGTCGCCCGAAAGGATATGGAGCCAGGCCCCAGCACTGTGAGCATAGGGAGGGAGGGACCCAGAAACAGCCACATTACTACTTTTTGGAATTGAGTGTTATTGCGTGTATCTGTTTTCCACCTGCTCAGATAATCAGGCCTTGAGTGTATCTTTAATTGAAGAGTCATCAAATAGCGTAGTATCAAGCATCAGGCCAAAGACCAGCAGTATTTTGTGAGCTTAAAATGAAGAATCTGAAATTTAATACCGGTTTTAACTTCAATGAAAGGTGCCACTGTTTTTGACATTCTCATTCTTTTACAAATTGGCCCACATCAACACGACAGCGTTGGTCCAGAATCCAGGAACTAGAAAATGAAAATGACCACCCGAGAGAGAAAAACTGACATTGTGGCTGAACAAAATACCCAAGCTGGTCAAAACAGTAGAGACTCATTTTTTTAAAAAGTGTCTGTTTTTTATTTTTTTATTTTAAGGTACAAAAACTACTAATAGCCTGGGGAGAAAATTTTTATTTTGTAAGTACAGGAAAAGCGTGTTATATTCTGTCCCAAGGGCTAAGGAAAGAAAATGTTAGAAAGCAGGAAAATGACAAATGCAGAAAATAATGTGCCTATAGGTCCTCTGGGGGGACCTCCAGTTTGAACATTATAAGCAAGAAAACGATAAACATGGCAATGATGCCCAGATCCATTTTAACTGTGTTCGACTCTCGTTGGCACAGGATTGGGATTTCATTTTCAGTAATTGGCTTATGCTGGGGAAAGTTTTAGACACGAATCCAGCCATTCATTGTGGGTTACACTTTTCTAAGGTTTCCTTATCTCTCACCTCCTCTCCCCTACTTCTGCTTCGTAGTTTGCTTCCTTTGGGGCAACTACAGTATAAGATGAGTGAATGCCTTTAAACTCTAGGGCAGGGGCCGGCAAATCTGCTTGCTGCCTGTTTGTGTAAATAAAGCTTTGCTGGAACACAGCCACACTCATTTAGTTGTGTATTGTCTATGGTTGCTGTCATGCTGCAGGGACAGAGTGGAGTCGTTGAGACAGAGATCACAGGGCCTGCGATGCCCAAAATATTTTCCCTGGCCCTTTCCTGAACAAGTTTGCCAACCCCTGCTCTAAGCGTAATTATTTTCCGTTTTCCTCCTCTTATAGGTGAATGGCACACAAGTGAATGTTCCATTTATAACTGGTTTGGCAACGAAAATCTACAGCAGTGAGGGGTTTCTGGTGATTGACACCAGCCCAGACATCCAGATATACTACAATGGTTTCAACGTCATTAAAATCAGCATCAGTGAGAGGCTGCAGAACAAAGTGTGTGGTCTCTGTGGCAACTTCAACGGGGACCTAACAGATGATTATGTGACCTTGCGAGGGAAGCCGGTGGTAAGCAGCGTGGTGCTGGCCCAGAGCTGGAAAACCAATGGCATGCAGAAGAGGTGAGGGTGTAGGAGTTCAAGCCGCTAAACTTGGTGGCCCAAGTTCTCTCACGTCCATGGGTGGTGTGAATGAGGAATGCACTTTCCTTAGCACTGCCCCTGCTCTCCTACAGAGATGAACCAAAGCTCTTTGGAGTTTTGATGCTAAAACTAGGCACATAAGAGACCCCACTAATTTTGTGAATTGCAGAGGAAGGAGTTGGGCTTAGATGATATAACTCTAATTTTCAGGTCATCCAGCCCTTGGCTAAACAGAAGAGTATGCCCAGGATGAGAACTCTGAAGCCTTGACCAGCTGCCCACCCGGGACCTAGGCACCCCTGCTGGGTGTGGAATTAAGAGTTGACTCAGAAGAAGGGCTGTCTTTGACTCCCTTAGTGCTGGGTGTGTCCTTGCCTCTTACAAGAAGGCTTGACTATGGTTGTGTAGGTAGAAGTTGGTGGGAATCAGGAAAGCCTTTTTTAAAAACAGAAGTTACAAGGTTATTATCAGGCCCACCCCCGGCCAGCAAAGAGAGGGTGAGCTAAAGAAGTTATTCCAAAGCCGGGCGCGGTGGCTCAAGCCTGTAATCCCAGCGCTTTGGGAGGTCGGACGGGCGGATCACGAGGTCAGGAGATCGAGACCATCCTGGCTAACACGGTGAAACCCCGTCTCTACTAAAAAAAAAATACAAAAAACTAGCCAGGCGTGGTGGCGGGCGCCTGTAGTCCCAGCTACTCGGGAGGCTGAGGCAGGAGAATGGCATGAACCCGGGAGGCAGAGCTTGCAGTGAGCTGAGATCTGGCCACTGCGCTCCAGCCTGGGTGACAGAGCAAGACTCTGTCTCAAAAAAAAAAAAAAAAAAAGAAAAGAAGTTATTCCAAAGGTTTTAAACTTAGGGCCCCTCAGGGCTGCTGAGTATGTGGATACCTTTCTGGATCTGTAGATATGCTTCTCTTTCTTGTTAGTTCTGCTTGTACAATGGCTCAATCACATTGCTTTACATGCTAAATATCAGCTAAATCCTTAGTCCTGGAAATCACACTTTAAGCCTCTTTGACCCTGCCCCAAGTGCACAGTGAACAATGTATCATGTATTAGACTATCCTGTGAATTATGGGACTCAGAGCTGTGAAAATCATTGGGCAATATCTTGTCCAATCTCTTCCTTTCCTAGGTAAAACAGAGACTAAGACAGAGAATGACATACATGAGGAGGCCCCATATATGGCAAAGCCAGGACGAGATTCCAGGATTCCTAATTTGGTGCTTACTCTAGAATGCTATGCATTGACCCACAGATAGAAAAGAGAGAACTTTGGACATTATATTTAGAACACTACTTTAAGCCACTGTAGTGTTTCCAAAGATAGGCAAGGTTCAGCTCCTCCTGAGGAATTATGATTCTGTTTGAATTTGGCCGGCCTGCCTCCCTCCCTCCTCCCTCCCTCCTCCCTCCCTCCTCCTTCCCTCCCTTCTCCCTTCCCTTCCCTCCCCTCCCCCATACCCCCTGCTCCTCCTCCTCCCCGGTCCCCTCCCCTCCCCTCCTCTTCCTTTTAAAATAAACTGTTATCAGCTGGACACCGACTTTCTTGTAATGTTTTGCTTTTGGTCCCTAATGGCTAAAGTGGAACTGGCTTAGAAGGCTTCCTTTCAAATCTTTAATTCTGCCAAGTATCATTACTATTATCATTATTATATCCATACCTGTTAATGGTTATTATATCAATGGTATCAATCATATCAATCAATTATGCCAAAGCGTTCGTGGTTACTATATCAATATCTGCCTTTCGTGTGGCACTTTGGCCACTAATCCATCATTCCATTTTACCCTCACTGTATTTCAATGGTATAAACAACAGGAATTACCGTTTCACTTTCTTAGATGGATAGAATAGAGACCAGTAGTATCTGATTGCCGAAGGTCACAAAGCTAATTCGTGTTGGAATTGGCACAGTGCACTAGCTTCAGGGGTAGCAAAACAGGTGCAGATGCTATTTACCTTCCATTGAAGATCTCAGATGGCCGTTTTTGCTTCACTCAGTCTGACTAGACCTCTTGCCCCCAGCTGCAACGAGCTGCAGTTCTCACAGTATGCAGCCATGTGTGACAATGTGCACATCCAGAAGATGCAGGGTGATGGCTACTGCCTGAAGCTCACCGACATGAAGGGCTTCTTCCAGCCCTGCTATGGGCTTCTCAATCCCCTCCCATTCTACGAGTCCTGCTACCTGGACGGCTGCTACAACCACAACAAGTTCCAGCTGTGCGGCTCCCTGGCCGCCTACGGGGAGGCCTGCCGCTCTTTCGGGATCCTCAGCACCGAATGGATTGAGAAGGAGAATTGCTGTAAGAGAATGATTTTATTTCTGTGGATTCCATTTTCAGTGAAAAGAACAGCTTTGCTGGTAGCATTGCTTTTTCTAGGGATGACTGGTCCCCTCCAGATTTACTCATAGATCTGCTTTCAGGATTGGATAGTAGAGAGCTGTGAGCTGCAGCCGAGATTCAGTGACGGGCCCCTCCCATGGAGCCTAACCCACCTATGGTTTCTGTTTAGCTATGGAATTTGGAAAACAAACGTGGGAAGATGAGGCTCTCTGGGTTGGAAGAGCCCTGCTTTAGTGGCTTATGAGGTAGAGGGACATAGTGTGGGATTCCCGATGGATTTTAGTTCCCAAACTCATCTCCACCTTGGCTTCTTTAGCATGAGGCCATCCTTTATCAGAAAGCGAAGGCAAGAGCAGGGGGAAGGCAGAGGTGGAATTGAGCTGGTTATGTCCACCTGGGCTGAAAGGAAGCTGCAGGTGGATTGACTGTGGAGATCACATATATTAGATCAGCTGGTAAAAAAAAGATAAACAGAATCTTGTGGGTTTTTTTCTGTAGTAAGAAAATTATTTTGATATGTATTCTATTATTCAATTTGTTCATTTTCCTACTGTGTTAATCAAATAGTGGAGCGATTATAGATGTATACATACACATGTAAACGTGCCATAGACATACATGTGTATCCATATACATAAGTGGTCACTCCCACTAGTGTGGCTAATAGAATGTGTGTTTTGTGCTCTGACCCACACCAACCCAGTGCGTATATAGGTACCACTGTGAAAACAGGCTGACTCCAAGACGATACATACACGTTGGTAAATTTGCAGACCAAACCGGATCAAGTGTAGGAATACATTTAATTCAGAGCCTAAAAACAATGCAGTTAATTAAAATACATTTCAGTGATTTCAGAAACTGTTAACAAGCAAATTACTAGTCTCTGTTGGAAACTAACAAAAATATTTGTTATTAATATTTTACTCTGCTGTGTTCATAAGAATACTTTCAATGACTTAAAAATTAACTGTTTTGAACTTTTCACATTGTCAGGAATTTTTAAAAATACATATATCATTCAAAAAATACTCAAAGCTTCCGTCTGTCTAAGGGCATGTTTTATCTGCCAGTTGGCAGATGGACCACCACATTTGTAAATAAACGTTTCCTTCTTGTGGACTGTAACCTCTGCACCATGTTTCTGTTATTCTGTTTGTCATTCTCATGCAGAGTTGGTCAATCATAACATTTGCTTGGTGGCTGCCATGTGCTTAGCACTGTGCTAGGTACTGGATATACTGGGCCAGTGAAAGGATCTTTATAAAAAGCAGTCTTTTGAAAATAAATATATTTAACTTATGCTGATGGCATTCTTTCAGTTGTCTTTCCAGAAATTAAGACAGGCTTATGCTGAGCCATCCACGCACTCCTACCTAATGTAATTAGTTACCTACCAGAGGGGCGTGGCAGCTGAGTCAGAAGAGGTGTATGGAGCTGTGGGCAGCTTGGGATTTTTGTTTTGTTTTTAAACTCTTTTTTTCCCTGTGTGTGGGGGTATGTGTGTCTGTGGTGAGAACATGAAACTCTACTCTGCTGGTAATTTTCAAGTGTACAGTGTATTGGTACTAACTATAGCCACTTTGATGTACAGTAGATCGCTTGAATTTATTCTTCTTGTCTAAATGAAATTTTGCATCCTTTAAAAACTCTTTTTTAAAAAATTCTTGAAGCCAACTTGGCTCATGCTGGGATTGAACAGTTGTTTCTTTAGCACTGTCCATCATATACCGTGATGAACAGGAGGAATATGCTGTCTTGATAGGCAGAGCGATTCTTTAAATAAAGAAATGAACTTCTAAAAGAAAATGCTCCTAATTAGTGGTTCTCAAACTGAGGCGTTGACTATCTTGCAGGTGATCTCATCTGTTACAGAAATATTGTTCACAGTAACATGATGATGAAACTCCACATAACATCTTTATTTTACTTACAGTTTTACCCTTTTGGCAAAACAGCACCATGAATCTAAGTCAATGCTGGTGACCTGTGTGGAGGTTTTTCCTTTGTCTATTTTTACAAAATCAAGTAGCAGATCACGGGGGAAAGTGAACCAAGAATCAGAAAGGAGTAAGAAGCCCTGGGGTGGGAGACCTCTCTGGGATCTTACTGGCCTTAATATGTTCATTATTGACATATATTTATTGTGCACCAACCATGAGGTGGTTGAATGCTGGAATGTAGAGATAAATGATTTAGATGCTACTCTTTATATAAATATCAGTGCAAATCATTGTGCTATAGTGTAGTAGGTGCCTTAATCGTGGTAAGATTACTGGGGTTAAGAGCATCTGTGCATTCAGTCTTTACCACTTACCTTCGCTTTTGACTTTGGGCAAGTTTCAGCTGTGAAACACAGCTTATAATACTTAGCCTTGAGGAGTATTTGCGAGGGTCAAAGAAGCTAATCCAGGCCCATAGCAGGCACCTATTTGCTAGCTATTGACATTATTTTCTGGAAGGTTGCCCTGTCTGTTAACCTGCAGCTGCCATCTGACCATTTCCAATGTGATTAAAGTGGCAAGTCTGGAGTGGAACCAAATGCTACCGCCTGTAGGTGTGAAAATCAAGTTGTGCATGTTTCTGTGTGTTTTTCTTTTTAGCAGGAGTGGTTGAAGATCCCTGTGTGGGGGCGGACTGTCCCAACCGAACCTGCGAGCTGGGCAATGGCAGGGAGCTGTGTGGCTGCATCGAGCCGCCCCCCTATGGAAATAGTGAGTGACACGGGCCACCTCCCCACCCAGAAAGGCCCCATGGGAGATGCTGCTCTGGGGGAAGGACCTTGATGCATCCCACTTTGAAGCTTTCCTAAACAGTAAAGCTTTCAGGAGCATTTAAGCAGAACAAGGAAGCAATCTGACTGCTTCAAAGTACAGCTACATCCTTTTCCTCAATACATTGTAACACACAAATTTGTACATGAATGGAACCAGCCATTTTCATCTGAGGCCATGTTCAACATCAGAAAGGTCCAAATTGATCTTTTAGATGCACAAGGAAATAGGGTATTTTGATGTCAATATGAAATAATTAGGATGAATGTTATTTAAAGCCAGATTTATTTGGCCCAAAGCTTTTTGGTCCCGAAGATATGTACGACTGAAATGTCTGAAGCAAGCCATAAATAACTAGGACTCCAGGACTTGTTCCTAACTATAGCTCCCTTGGTGTGGAAATGGCCTTGTCCACTGCCGAGCCTGCCTGGATGGCAGCTTGAAGCGGAGCTGCTTTGCCTTCCATCTTTGCTCCCCTTCCTGAACCAAGTAACGCAGAGGCAGCTGCTACATTTAACGGCATTCGAGAATGAAAATCTGGTTGACCAAAGGCTCCTTAGGAGGGGACAAGGGCTTCACGTAAACAGATAAAAATGTTTTTCTCTGTTTCTATAGTGCTTATTAGCCGGTATTTACATGCTCAAGAGAAAATGTCAACTGGTGCATTGCCATGTCAAAAAACAAGCTCCTAGTGCTCACCTGGGAATCGCTAGGGTTCTGCCGAGCCGGATCAGCAGGGGCTTTGGATGTGGCCTGGCCAGTGCTGCTGTCCCTTGGAGGCATGCTCTTCAGCCAGGCCACAATGTGCCAGATTTGGTATGTTCAGTATGTAGCTTACAGAAAAGTAGCTGCCACCAGCAAGGTGGGGGAAGACATGGGTTTGTAAAGAAAAGACAGAAGACACTTTATTAGCATTTTTATCTTTTTAAAAAGGCTCTGCTAATGCCCAAGTTAGTGCTTTGAATGAATTCATATGCTTGCTTGGTCTAATCAAAGCCTAATTAGAAATGCTGCAGTCTTTGAGTGGAGATCATTTGCCTCTTCTAAAGGAGAATGGTAATGGGATGCTTTGCTCCCACTCCTGCAGCAAGACCAACTCCACTGATTTGCCTTTCGTAATAACTGTTCCCACAGACTCACATGACATTATCGATGCAGAGGTGACCTGCAAAGCATCCCAGATGGAAGTGTCCATATCTAAGTGCAAACTCTTCCAGCTCGGTTTTGAGAGGGAGGGCGTGAGGATCAATGACAGACAGTGTACCGGCATCGAGGGGGAAGATTTTATCTCCTTTCAGATCAACAACACCAAAGGGAATTGTGGAAACATTGTGCAGGTGAGAAAAGCAGCAGGAAAGAGCACCTGGCAGAGGCAGCGACAGCTTCGAGTGTTTGCACATTTATTGTCCCGAAAGCCAACTTCAGGATGATCTGCTTAGAAATATGCTCCTTGGAAAACAGCAATAGGCATGTGTAAAATGAAAGACAGCAAGAGCAGTCGTCATTTCATGCTAAGTGGTTGATGGAGTTGAAAGAGTGATGTGTTTTTTCCTTGGTTTGGGATGCCTACTGTGGTTCTTTGTCTTGTATATGGACAGAATTGTGTCTTTTATGCTTCTATTGTTCTTTGAGGCAAATACATCTAGGCTTAGCTATTTCAGGGGGTAAGGGAGTCTCAAACCTCATTTAACAGGTGGCTTCAGGCCTAGTGCTATGGCTCATGCCTGTAATCCCCGTGTGTCTGGAACTGGTGGGTTCTTGGTCTCGCTAACTTCAAGAATGAAGCCGTGGACCCTCGCGGTGAGTGTTACAGTTCTTAAAGATGGTGTGTCTGGAGTTTGTTCCTTCAGACATTCAGATGTGTCTGGAGCTTCTTCCTTCTGGTGGGTTCGTGGTCTCGCTGGCTTCAGGACTGAAGTTGCAGACCTTCACGGTGAGTGTTACTGCTCTTAAAGGCAGCGTGGACCCAAAGAGTGAGTAGCAGCAAGATTTATTGTAAAGAGCGAAAAAATAAAGCTTCCACAGTGTGGAAAGGGACCCCAGCGGGTTGCCACTGGCTGGCTCCCGCAGCCTGCTTTTCTTCCCTTATCTGGCCCCACCCACATCCTGCTGATTGGTCCATTTTACAGAGGGCTGATTGGTCCGTTTTGACAGGGTGCTGATTAGTGCATTTACAATCCCTGAGCTAGACACAGAGTGCTAGACAGAAAAGTTCTCCAAGTCCCCACTGGGTTAGCTAGATGCAGAGTACTGATTGGTGTATTTACACACCTTGAGCTAGACAGAGTGCTGATTGGTGTGTTTATGATCCCTTAGCTAGACATAAAAGTTCTCCAAGTCCCCACTAGGTTAGCTAGATACAGAGTGCTGACTGGTGTATTTACAAACCCTGAGCTAGATACAGAGTGCTGATTGGTGCATTTACAATCCCTTAAGTAGACATAAAGGTTTTCCAAGTCCCCACTAGACTTAGGAGCCCAGTTGGCTTCACCTAGTGCTGCAGGTGGAGCTGCCCGCCAGTTCCAAGCAGAACCTGCACTCCTCAGCCCTTGGGCAGTCAATGGGACCAGGTGCTATGGAGCAGGGGGTGGCTCCCACTGGGGAGGTTTGGGCCCCGAGGGAGCCCACCGTGGAGGGTGGGGCTTGGACATGGCAGGCTGCAGGTCCCCAGCCCTGCTCCTCAGGGAGGCAGCTTGAGGCCTTGGGAGAATTCGAGTGTGGTGCATGTGGGCCAGCAGTGCTGGGGAACCTGGCACAACCTCCACAGCTGCTGGCCAGGGTGCTAAGCCCCTCACTTCCCTGGGCTGGCGCTGGCCTGTGAGCGCAGCATGTAGCCCCGGTTCTTGCCTGCGCCTCTTCACACCTCCCCGCAAGCAGAGGGAGCCGGCTCCGGCCTCCGCCAGCCCAGAGAGGGGCTCCCACAGTGCAGTGGCGGGCTGAAGGGCTCCTCAAGTGCCGCCAGAGTGGATGGCGAGGCCAAGGAGGCACCGAGAGTGAGGGCTGCTAGCACATTGTCACCTCTCACCAGCACCTTGGGAGGCCAAAGCAGAAGGACTGCTAGAGGCCAGGAATTCAAGATGAGCCCAGGCAATATCACAAGACCCTGTCTCTATTAAAAAAAAAAAAAAAAAATCTGAAAATTAGCTGGCTGTGGTGACAGTGCCTGTAGTTGTGTCTGCTTGGAAGGCTGACATGGGAGGATCTTGAGCCCAGGAGTTCAAGGCTGCAGTGAGCTATGATTGCACCACTGCACTCCAGCCTGGGTGACAGTGAGACCCTGTCACTAAAAACAAAACAAAACAAAAAAACAGCTGACTTCAAAAATATAGTAAGGTCCCAACTTTTAATGTCAGATTGTCCAATGTATAGGTTAGCAAAGCATCTTGTTTCTCTTCTTTTTCCATCTTGCTGTGTGTTTTCTATTCATGGCTCTATTTCTTAATACTTTTACCAGAGGTTGAAAGGAGTAAGGAGGTGAAATTTGCGCTTGTTCATGTTGGTCCTTGTAGGGATGTCTGGTGATGGATTTGGTGGAGAAGAGATTTTGAATTAAACATTGAAAAAGAAGATTTCTATTACTCAGCAATGGCAATAGTTCATGCTATTCCTAGCTTGGGGTCCCACAGATAAGTGGGGTCTGGTAGTGGTTAGAATTCAGTAGTGGATGAAATCACCTTCCATGGGTATTCAAGGTTAGCAGACTAAAGGGTGCTGCTGATATCTATTGTAATACTTTTTTGCCTCAAGTAAATGCTAAGGCTAGCTCCATGCTGCTTTATACTGGCCTCTAAGTTATGTATGGAAGGAAGCCATTTCTCCACTTTCAGGGATATGGATTTGACATGCAAGCTACATACTCCCAGATGTAATGATTTCTGACTTCCCCTTGCTCTGCAGTCCAATGGCACTCATATCATATATAAAAACACAATCTGGATCGAAAGTGCCAACAACACTGGCAACATCATCACCAGGGACCGCACGATCAGTGTGGAATTTTCGTGTGCTTATGAGCTGGATATCAAGATCTCCTTGGATTCTGTTGTGAAGCCTATGCTAAGGTAAGGCGCCTCCTGGGCTGTGCACATTGCTTTTTCTTTTCCTTGACAGTTAAGGTTAGCATAATCAAAAGTGCTAGCATTTGTCTTTGATGCCCTAGGAAAAACATAATTCACGTTTCTTGAGCCTCAATCCTTTCAATCAGCATTGTTCAATAGAACTCTCTGTGATGACGGAAATGTTCCATCTGTACTGTTTAATGTGGTGGTTACGTGTGGCTGCTCAGCACTTGAAATGTGGCTCAGGGGGCTGTGAACTGAATTTTTAATTTTATTTAATTTTATTTCATTTAAATGTAAATTGCCCCATGTGGCTAGCAGGTACTATATTGGACAGCACAGCCTTAGACTTTGCTACTGCATGCTTTGCTTTCCCTCTGCATTCTCAGCTTGAAAAATGGTAGATAATTGAATAGGTAACATTGTTTTGGGTTCCTATCTCATAATTGTTTCCGTTTCAGTGTAATTAACCTGACAGTTCCAACCCAAGAAGGCAGCTTCACCACCAAGATGGCTCTCTACAAAAATGCCTCCTACAAACATCCTTACCGCCAGGGTGAAGTAGTGTTGACGACTCGAGATGTGCTGTATGTAGGGGTTTTTGTGGTTGGAGCTGACTCCACACATTTAATCCTAACGCTCAACAAATGCTATGCCACACCCTCCCGAGACAGCAATGATAAGCTCCGATATTTCATCATCGAAGAAGGGTGAGTAACCTCTTTATAGACAACAGTCTCAGAGCTTCAGGTATAATATTGTCTGCATCATTTTTTAAGGAAGGGAATGGAAACTAATATTTGTTGGCTGCCTACGAGGCCAGCATTTTGCATTTATTAATTCATCTAATTCTCAGGGCAACCTATGAGGTAGATATTATAAGCTTCATTTTACAGACAATCAAATAACTTGCCTTAAGTCACACAGAAATATAGTGGTAGGTACCCCAAGTCCATGTGGCATTAACTACATTAACTACAAGATGCTTTATTCTCAAAGTGGGGATTCTGTGCTGTTTACTTTGAACTTCAATTTGGGAAGAATGTGGAATTCTGCAAATGAAAGAATATAATGACAATAACCACAGGTTAATGAACAGGGCATCTATAAAAATAAAAAGGAAATTAACATAATAGCCTATAGACTCAACAAGTTTCCCTTTACTCACTACTATATGCTTACCACCTAGTATGTTTCCTGAAAACAGTGATTACACAACAAAATTTCTTGAATGAATAAATGAATGAGAAGAAAAGACTGTAGACCAACCACAATAATTGTCTTTATTAAAAACAAAAATACTTTCTGGATATGTTAGACAGTTTACATTTATTGTAATAGATTTTGTAACAATTCACTGTAACAGCTTTATTACAAAGATAATTTATATGTAATACAATTTACTTGCTTTAAGTGTAAAAATCAATGTTAATTGATTGGTAAATTTGCAGAGAATTGCAAATATCACCATAATCTGATTTTAGAACATTTTTGTCACTCCAATAGTTACTTTTTATATGAATTTCTTTTTAAAATATATTGATACATTTACATATTTATGGAGTATATATGATATTTTGATACATGCATTAAATATGTAGTGCTCAGATCAGGGAATCTACCTTGGATATGTGTCTTTGCTTTGTGTTGGGAGCATTTCAAATCTTTTCTTCTGGCTATTTTGAAATATATAATAAATTGTTGTTAACTATAGTCACCCTACTGTGCTATCAAACACTAGAACTTATTCCTTTTATCTAAATGCATATTTGTAGCCATTAACCAACCTCTGTCCATCCCAGCTTCTTACCCACCCTTTGGTAACTATCAGTCTACTCTGTACTTCCATGAGATCAACTTTTGAAGCTCCCACATATGAGTGACAAACTGAGATATTTGTCTTTCTGTGCCTGGCTTATTTCATTTAACATATTGACTTCCAGTTCTGACCATGTTGTTGCAAATGATAGGATTTCATTTCTTTTTAAGGCTGAATAGTATTCCCTTGTGTATATATATCACATCTTCTTTATCCATTCATCCACTGATGTATACTTAGGTCGATACCATATCTTGGCTATTGTGAATAGTGCTGCAATAAACATAGAAGTGTAGAAATATTCTTTGAATATACTAATTTCCTTTCCTTTGGAGAAATACTCAGTAGTGGCCTTGCTGGATCATGTGGTAGTTCTGTTTTTAGGGTTTTTTTTTTTTGGTGTGTGTGTGTGTGTGTGCATGTGTGTGAAACCTCTGTAGTGTTTCCCATAATGACTGTACTCATTTATATTCCCACCAGTAGTGTAGAAGAGTTCCCCTTTCTCCATATCCTCACCAGCATTTGTTACTTTTTGTCTTTTTAATAGTAGCCATTTTAACTGGCATGACATGATATCTCATTATGGTTTTGATTTTTATTTCCCTGATGATTAATAATGTTGAGCATTTTTTTTTTTGTATACTTGTTGTCCATTTGTATGTCTTCATTTGAGAAATATTTATGCAAATCCTTTGCCCGGTTTTTAAAGGAATTATTTGTTTTCTTGCTGTTGAGTTGTTTGAGTTTCTTGCATATTCTGGATACGAATCCCTTGTTGGATGAATACTTTGCAAATATTTTCTTTTATTCAACAGGTTGTCTCTTCATTTTGTTGGTTGTTTTCTTTGCCGTGTAGAAACTTTTTAGTTTAATATAGTCCCATTTGTCTATTTTTGCTTTGTTGCTTGGGCTTTTGAAATCTTACCCATAAAATATTTGCCTCAACCAATGATGAAGCATGTTCACTTTGTTTTCTTCTAGTAGCTTTATAGTTTCTGGTTGCACATTTAAATCCACTTTGAGTTGATTTTTGTTTATGGTGAGACACAAGGGTATAATTTAATTCTTCTGCTTATGGATATCCAGTTTTCTCAGCACCAGTTTTTGAAGAGAACGTCCTTTCCCCAATGTATGTTCTTGACGTCTTTGTGGAAAATCAGTTGGCTGTAAATACATGGATTTACTTCTGAGTTCTGTTTTGTTACACTGGTCTATGTGTCTGTTTTTATACCAATATCATGCTGTTTTGGCTACTATAGCTTCACACTATACTTAAAAGTCAGGTAGTGTAATGTCTGCAGCTTTGTTCTTTTTACTGAGTATTGCTTGGGCTATTCAGGGTCTATTGTGGCTCTATACAAATTTTAGGATTTTTTTTTTTCTATTTCTGTGAAGAATTTCATTGGTATATTGATAGGGATTGTATTCAATCTGTGGATTTTTTTTGTGGGTAGTACGGTCACCTTAACAATATCAATACTCCCAGTCCATAAGCATGAGATATCTTTCCATTTGTTTGTCCTCTTCATTTTGTAATTTTCCTTGTAGAGATCTTTCACTTGGTTAAATTTATTCCTAGATTTCTTATTTTTTTGTAAGTATTGTAAATGAGACTGCCTTCTTGATTTTTTTCGCTGCTAGTTCATTATTGGTGTATAAAAATGCTACTAATTTTTGCATGCTGTTTTTATGTCCTGCAACTTTACTGAATTTGTTTATCTATTCTAAGAGTTTTTGATGGAATCTTTAGGTTTTTCTGTATATAAGATCATGTTATCTGCAAAGGGAAGTTTGACTTTCTATTTCCCAATTTGGATGTCTTTTTTTTTTTTTTTTTTTTTTTTTGAGACGGAGTCTCGCTCTGTCGCCCAGGCTGGAGTGCAGTGGCGCAATCTCGGCTCACTGCAAGCTCCTCCTCCCGGGTTCACACCATTCTCCTGCCTCAGCCTCCCGAGTAGCTGGGACTACAGGCACCCGCCACCACGCCCGTCTAATTTTTTGTATTTTTAGTAGAGACGGGGTTTCACCATGTTAGCCAGGATGGTCTCGATCTCCTGACCTCGTGATCTGCCTGCCTCGGCCTCCCAAAGTGCTGGGATTACAGGCTTGAGCCACCACGCCCAGCCTGGATGTCTTTTATTTTTTTCTCTTGCTTGATTGAACTGGCTAGGAATTCTAGTACTATGTTAATAAGAATGATGAGAATGAGAATCCATGAATTGTTCCAGTACTTTCAGCTTTTCTTCATTCAGTATGATATTACCCATGGGTTTGTCATATATGGCTTTTATTATGTTGACGCATGTTCCTTCTGTTTCTAATATTTTGAGAATTTTTATCACAAAGGGATGTTGAATTTTATGAAATGCTTTTTGTGCATCTATTGAGATAATTTTATGGTTTTTATTGTTCATTCTTATGTGATATATGACATTTGTTGATTTGTATATATTGAAACATTCTTGCATCCCTGGAATAAATCCTGCTTGATCATGGTGTATTATCTTTTTGATGTGTTGTTGGATTCAGTTTGCTAGTATTTTATTGAGGATTTTTGCATCTATGTTTAGACATTGGCTTGTAGTGTGTGTTTGTGTGTGTGTGTGTGTGTGTGTGTGTGTGTGTGTGGTGTCCAGGTCTAGTTTTGGTATCAGGGTAATGCCTTGTAGAATGAGCTAGGAAGAATCCCCAAATTCCCTCCTCTTCAGTTTTTTTGAAATAGTTTAGGAAGCATTGGTGTTAGTTCTTCTTTGTAAGTATGGTAGAATTTAGCAGTAAAGACAACTAGTCCTGGACTTTTCTTTGCTGAGAGACATTTTGTTCCTGATTCCATCTTGTTATTAGATATTGGTCTGTTCAGGTTTTCTATTTCTTCCTGGTTCAACCTTGGTAGGTTGTATGTGTACAACAATCTATCCATTTTCTGTAGGTTTTACAAAGTGTATAGTTGTTCATGACAGTCTGTAATGATTCTTCGTATTTCTGTGCTATCAGTAGTATTATCTTCTTTTTTATTTCTGATTTTAATTTGAGTTTTCTGTCTTTTTTCCCCTTAAGTTAGTCTAACCAGTGCTTTATCAATTTTGTTATCTTTTTAAAACATGAATTTACATTTCATTGATTCTTTGCTTGTTTTAGTCTCTACTTTATTTAGCTATGGCCTAATCTTTATTATTTTTTGCCTTCTACTAATTTTGGATTTAATTTTCCACTTTTTTGATGTAGGTGTATATTGCAATAAATTTCCCTCTTAGCACTGTTTTTTGTCGTATCTCACATGTTTTGGTATGTTCTGTTTCCATTTTCACTTGTTTAAAAAAATTTTTTAAATCTGCTTCTTAATTTATTCATTGACCCAGTGGTTGTTCAGGAGCATGTTGCCTAATTTCTAAGTATTTATTCAGTGTCCAAAATTTCTCTTGTTATTGATTTCTAGTTTTATTCCATTGTGGTCTAAGAAGATAGTCGATATGATTTCAATTTTTAAAAATTTGTCAGGACTTGGTTTTTGGCCTAACATATGGTCTATCTTGGAAAATATTCTGTGTACTAATGAGAAAAATGTGTATTCTGCAGCTGTTGGGTAAAATGTTCTGTAAATGCCTGTGAGGTCCATTTGGTCTAAAGTGCAATATAAATAAAATTTTTCTGTTGATTTGCTTTCCAATGTTGAGAGTAAGATGTTAAATTCCCCAACTTTCATTACTTTGGAATTTATCTCTCCCTTTAGATCCAATAATATTTGCTTTATACATCTGGGTGCTGTGATGTTGGATAGATATATATTTAGAATTGTTGTATCCTCTTGCTGAATTTATCCTTTCATCATTATGTAATGATCTTCTTTGTCTCTTTTTACAGCCTTTGACTTAAAGTCTGTTATATCTGATATAAATATAGCTACCCCTGCTTGCTTTTGGTTTTGCTTTTCACAACTTATCTTTTTCCATCCCATTACTTTCAGTCTATGTGTGTCTTTTACAGGTGAAGTGAGTTTCTTGTAGGCAGCATATATTTGAGTTTTTTGTTTGTTTGTTTGTTTTTAGCTGTTCAGCCAGTCTATATCTTTTAAGTGGGGAATTTAATCTGCTTACATTCAAGGTTATTACTGATAAGTGAGAACTTATTCCTGTCATTTTGTTTATTGTTTTATGGGTGTTTGTATACCCTTTGTTTCATTCTCTCTTATTTATTATTGTGGTTTGGTGGCTTTCTGTAGTAGTAACATTTGACTCCTTCTCTTTCTCTTTTGTGTGTATGATCTACCATTGAGTTTTACACTTTTATGTGTTTTTATTATGTCATATATCAACCTTTCACTTCCAAATGTAGGACATACTTGAATTTTCTTGTAGGGCTGGCCTGGTGGTGAATTCCCTCAGTTTTTGATTGTCTGGGAAATACTATTTTTTCTTCATTTTTGAAGGATAGCTTTGCTGGGTGTAGTATTCTTGATTAGCAGGTATTTTCTTTCTTTCAGCACTTTGAATATATCCTTGCATTCTGTCCTATCCTGTAAGAGTTCTGCTGAGAGATCTGCTGTTGGTCTGATGGGGTTCCATTATCTATAACTTGGTGCTTTTCTTTCACTGTTTTTAGAATTCTGTCTTTGGCTTTTGTCACTTTGAGTATAATATGCCTTGGAGAAGACATTTTTGGGTTGAATCTCTTTGGGATCTTTGAGCTTCCTGTATGTAGGTGTTTATATCTCATGCAAGACTTGGGAAGTTTTTAGTTATTATTTCATTACATAGGTTTTCTGTGCCTTTGGACATCTTTTGCCCTTCTGGAACTCCCCAAATTAGAATATTTGGTCACTTTATAGTGTATTATATTTCACATAGAATTTCTTCTTTCTTTCTTATTCCTTTGTTTGTTTGTTTGTTTGTTTTTGCCTGACTAGGTTATTTCAAAAGACCTGTATTCAAGAATTATTTATTCTGGCCAGGTGCAGTGGCTCATGCCTGTAATCCCAGCACTTTGAGAGGCCGAGGCAGGCCGATCATGAGGTAAGGAGATCGAGACCATCCTAGTTAACACAGTGAAACCCTGTCTCTACTAAAAATACAAAAAATTAGCCAGGCATGGTGGCGAGTGTCTGTAGTCCCAGCTACTCAGGAGGTTGAAGCAGGAGAATCACTTGAACTCAGGAGGCAGAGGTTGCAGTGAGCTCAGATCACACCACTGCACTCCAGCCTGGCAACAGAGCAAGACTCCATCTCAAAACAAAAAAATTATTTATTCTGTTTGATCTAGCATATTGTTGAAGCTGTTGACTGTATTTTTCAGTTTTATTCATTGAATTCTTCAGTTCCAGAATTTCTGTTTGGTTCTTTTTGTTTGTCTCTTTGTTGAATTTCTCACTCAGATCATGAATTATTTTTCTGATTTCTTCGTATTGTGTTTTCCTGGGTCTCACTGAACTTCTTTAATATCATTATATTGAATTCTTTCTCAGGTATTTCATAGATTTCTTTCTGGTTGGAATGTGTTGCTGGAGAATTATTATTTTGTTTTATTTTTTATATCTTGAAATGGAATTTTGCTCTTGTTGCCCAGGCTGGAGTGCAGTGGCACAATCTCGGCTCATTGCAACCTCTGCCTCCTGGGTTCAAGCAATTCTCCTGCCTCAGTCTCCTGAGTAGCTGGAATTACAAGCACGTGCCACCACGCCTGGCTAATTTTTGTACTTTTGGTAGAGATGGGGTTTCTCCATGTTGGTCAGGCTGGTCCTGAACTCCCAATCTCAGGTGATCCACCCACCTTGGCCTCACAAAGTGCTGGGATTTCAGGCGTGAGCCACCGTGCCTGGTTACTGGAGAATTATGGTGTTCTTACTGTGTCCTTGCTTTTTTATATTTCTTACGTCCTTATGTTTGTTTCTGTGCATCTGGTATCATAGTTGCTTCTCCAATTTTATGGACTGGCTTTTATAGGGACGTTGTTTTTCCTGTAGATGTATCTATAGTGTTGGTTGGATTTGACTTTGGCTTTGATTCTGGGTGGACACAGCAGTGTAGTCTCCATATGATTTCTTCAGCTGTAATCAGCATCAGTCATGTCTGTGAGTTAGTCAGTGACTTAGGCTATTAGTGGAGGATATGGTGAGGCTTTGCTGGGGACAGGGATGCCAGATGAGCCAGTCCTTGGGTACCAGTGGTGGTGATAGCAGGCCAGCATGCCAGCTTTTGGGCCCCTGGGTGGCATTAACAAGCACTCATGGTAGTAGGTCTAGGTGGGCCAATCCTTGGTCAGTGGTAGCAGTGGGCCAGGTGGGTGGGTGGGTCCTCGGGCCCTAAGTGGTGTATGTGGCATCAGTGATGGCAGTAGCAGCAGTGGCCCAACTCTTAGGCCCCAAAGCCTCACATGGGAGTGCCAGTGGTGGTGGTGGTGGGCTAGTCCTCAGGTCCTCAGGTGGCACACGGCTGAGTTCTGACAGTGGTGGCAGGCTGGGTAGGCCTGTCCTCAGGTTCCCAAAAGGCAAATTTTAATGTAGTTGCTGGCAGTGGTGGACAGGGCAGGGCAATCTGTAAGCCCCCAGATGATGTGCATGGGTGCTGGGAGTGGCAAGCAGGGCAGGCCAATCTTTAGATCCCTTGATGACATGTGTGAGCACAGGGGTGGGCTGGTCCCCAGGCCCCCTGATGGTGCATGTGAGCACTGGCAGTGGGTTGCAGGTCTGTTGTCAGGCCCCCCTGATGGTGCATGCAGCCATCAGTATTAGTGGATGGTGCAGGTTGATCCCTAAATCCCCCCAACGACACACGTGGTTGCTAGTGGTGGTGGTAACAGATTGGGCAGGCCTGTCCTTAGACCCCTGGAAGACGTGTATGGGCACCAGTGGTGACTGGTGGATGAGTCAAACCCCAGATCCCGCGACAGCATACATGGGCACCAGTGGTGGTGGGTGGGGCAGGCCTGTCCTCAGGCCTCAGGACGCCACCTGGTGGGCTGATCTTCAGGCCCTCTGAAGGTGTATATGGGTGTCTGGTGGCCCTGATGCTGGGGAAGTGGCAGAGTTGCTGACAGTGGCAGCAGCTGCAGGCAGGTGGCTCTTGGGTTCTGGGGAGCTTGTGCGTCAGTCCCTTGGCCCTGGGACAGCCTCCCTGGTGCACTGCATCACCTGTTCCCCAGGGTGTAGGACACTGTGTGGGTGAGAGTGCTGTAGACACAGCTGCACCACTGAGTTCAGCCAGTGTTGTGAACCTGCAGCCTTTTGAGTAGACATGAGCGGTAGGTGTTAGCAGGGCTCCAGGGATGTGGAGAAGCAGGGGCTGTTGGACCCCAGGGCAAGATATAGTCTGACGGGGGCTGGGCTCTCAACATGGTGCCATGCTGCAGCTGCTTGGGTCTGGGGGGCTGGAGGCTGTGCGATTCAGTGTGAACGCCTTCTCTGGAACAATACTGTTATGTGGAGTCCAGGTAGCTTCCTATACGAGTCTCAGGGTCCAAATGGCTCTCCTATGGCTAGCATTACCAAAGTCTGCAGTGGAATATGGACCACTGGGGATCTCTCAATTAACCTTTTCCCACATTGGGAAGTTTCTCCTGGCTCCAAGCTGACCCTAGCAGGGCCAACTGCTTTGTTTCCCTCTATTTTCATGCCTCAGAGATCCTCTGTCCCTCTTTTGCTGAATTCCAGTGTTTTTTCTCTGATGCTCTATTCAACTTGTGATAGTCTTTTTATTGTTTGGGCCCATCTTTGTTAGGGAGGCACGTTCTGGGTGCCTCTAGCCAGCCATCTTGAAGCCCATAATAATTTTTCTGGGAGACACCGTCTCACTCTGTTTCCCAGGCCCCAGGCTAGAGTGTGGTGATATGATCATGGCTCAATGCGGTCTCAGCGTCCTGGGCTCAAGTGATCCTCCCACCTCAGCCTCCTGAGTAGCGGGGACTACAGGCGCACACCACCATGCCCGGTGAATTTTCTGTATTTTTTGTAGAGACTTAGTCTCCCTATGTTGTTCAGGCTGGTCTTGCACTCTTGGGCTCAAGTGATCCTCCCATCTTTGCCTCCCAAAGTCCTAGGATTACAGGTGTGACCTACCATGCCAGCCAGCCTACAATAATTCTTAAAGCAGGTAAATGTATTAATCAGAATTCTGAGTGGTAGAGACCAATTCAAACCAGTTTATGCAAAAATCAAGGCATTTAATGGTTATAACACCAAATCACAGGAGTGGATGTGACTTCAGAGATGATTGGACCCAGGGAGCCAGATGCTATCAAGACTCTCCTCAGGCTTTATCCCTTCTCTCTCTCTCTGTCTCTGTCTCTCTCTCTCTCATTGACCTTGTTAGACACTGGCAATCCTAGACTCACATTCTTATAGCATTGTAACCACTGAGAAGAGAGCACTTCTAACTCCAGTGCAGGGAATCCCAGGCCTATCCTGGACCACTTGCTTATCCTTTGTTTGGCAGGTAGGGATATACACCATTGAATTTGCCTGGCCTGGTCAGCCCCCACCCCTGTGGTGGTCAGAGAGTGCTTTGGATACAGTAAGTAGCTTTATGGTTGAGGGGAAGAGGCATGGTTTCCCAAGAGAAGACGGGTGTGGTTCTGGGAAGACAAACAATAGACATTCACTAGTTTACAGATGAAACAGGCTCAGAGAGACTAGGCACAGAGCTCACTCAAGGTCACACAACTATCAAGGAGCAGAGAAGAAATCCTTTTAGGTTTAAAGACACACCGACTCCCTAAGTGACCAGGTGTGGTGAGTGGCATGGGTTGCTGAGGTGTATTGTGGAATTTTCAGCAAAGACCTCACTAAGGCATTTGTATTTCTGAATTGGTGTTTATCCTCCTTAGAGGGCAAAAGAGGAACGTGGCGACTCTTGGTGTGCTTCAGGCCTAGATGAGTGGGTGAGCATCACAATTATCCTTTTGTTCATGTTTCTTCCTCCTCTCATTGTATTCCTTTTGCAACGTAAAAGGGTTAATATATGAGACACTCTACAAATGCAAATCCAGATTATAGGGCTTATGTCTCCTTTGAAGGACGTGGTAGCCTTTAACATTTTTAAAATGGTATTTAAAAGACTTGACCCAGAGAGGGAGAGCAAGCCAAGGAGCATATTCATAAATCTCAGCTTACCCCAGTGTCTGTCTGAATAAACATCTTCAGATTAAACCGTGGTTGGGTGGGAAGTGACTTCTTTATGTAGGTGAATGAATCCATCAGTCCTCCTAACCTTTCTTGGAGGGATGTGGTTATTGTTTTTTTCCCAGCAAACTTAGGGAAACCAGATGTTCAATGCTTAATGAATAGCTGCAAAATGGGTCCACTAAAGTATTTTGGGGGTCAGTTGTTTCTCTCCAGCTGTGTGGAGGGCAGAGACAGCAGCAGCTTCTACAAGTGGCTTGTAAGTCTGGGGACACGCAGGCCACTTCTGTTTTCATGTGCTCGACAGAGGAAGGGGCAGATGTTTCATTGTTAACAGAAGATTCTAGTGCTTAGTGTCTGTGCTCAGTCTAAGAAAGACACCCAGATATCCATTCCTGCCTCGCTATGCCCCTTCCTTCAGTGTTGCTGATACCTAAACTTCAAGTCCCAGGGAGAGAATTGGTGGTGTGGTTAAGAGGGAAGGTCTGTGTGAAGGCTGAAGAGCTATTAACGCTTTAGAATCCTTGAGCCTGTTCAGGTTATCCAAATAAATAACAGTGTCAAGAAAAAGTATGGCATATAAGTTTTTGTTTCAAAGCACTTAAGAGACTATTGGACTATTGCCTTAAAAAGCGACTTGCATTTTGCCTGGAAGGCTAAATGTGTGGGAATGCTGAAGGATAACTTCACGTTTTAATTTTCCTTATTGCTAAGCTATTTAATCTTGTGGACTAGGGAGAAGAATCATAAGAGTCACCCTTTTTATCTTTATCATTTTAAAGAGCTTTTTGATTCCTACGGGCCAGTCTTGGCCGTGGCAACACCATTCGCTCACTCAATCATTCATCTGACAAAAATTTTCAAATACATGCCACATGCCATGTGGTGCAGTGGAGACACAGTAAGGAATATGACTTGGTTTCTGCGCTCATGGATTTCAACAGAGGGCTGTTGGCAAATCCAGGAAAGGCCATTTGTTTGTGCCTTGTCTGGGCATGACTAGGGAACATTTATAAAGGAGAGGGTGCCATAGAACTGGTGTTGGAGAAAGGGCAGGAGTGATGCATTGGACAAAGAGTAGGAAGATCTTCCAGGCGGGGGAAACATTGCGTGAAAAGACACAGGACTATAGGAGACTCTGATGCCTTTGGGGAATTATACGTAGTTGAAGCAAGATCTCTGTGCCTGAGAGATGTCTTGGCTGGGGTTGTCTCTTGGCTCAATACCACAAGGAAGGGGACTGAGTAAAGTGACAGTCAGCTCCATCAAAGCGACTCTGCAGCTCACCCTGACCGGTCGTCTTTCCCCTCCAGCTCCTACCTATTTTAACATGTGGGAAGTATTCCCAACAGGGTTTGCGTCAGGGGCCCCTGCCAACATTGATAATTAACTGCTGAAAGTACAGAAGAAGTAAGAATGAATCTTGTGTTTATTAAATTGCTATCGGTAAAACACAGCATTATGAGGGGGCAGAATGAGAAACTGAAGCGTGGGGAAATTGAGTGTGGTCCTTGCAGTCGTTTCGTTTTTAGTTGCAGTTAGGATACTAATTCGAGGCGGTGTTTGATGTTTCAAAACAAACTATGAAAATATGAAGGAGTGATAATAAATGACAAACCCAAGCAGTCCAGAGGTCACTTTCAAATGTAAAGGCATTTCTGCCACTTATGACGGTTTTATGTGAACAGTGAAATTTTGAAATGAAGAGGAGGATTAAAGTATAAGAGGAAAACATGTGAAGCAGAGATTCCATTATTTTTTCTGAATAGGTGTCAGAACATCAAAGATAACACCATCGGCATCGAGGAGAATGCAGTCTCCCTGACCTGTCGCTTTCACGTCACCGTCTTTAAATTCATAGGGGATTACGACGAAGTTCACCTTCACTGTGCGGTGTCACTCTGCGACTCAGAAAAGTACTCCTGTAAAATCGTAAGTGAGAGTGTGAAAACAAAGTGCTTAGCCTTGTTTCTCACTGTCTCGGTTTCCCAACATGAGGATCGTGAATGCCAGGTGGCCAGACTGGAAGCATTCATAGATGCTTGGGGTGGACAGTCATCTGTGATGGGACAGTGAGAGAAAACATGGGGAAATATATCTATTTACTCTTCTGTCTCTTAATTGTCAACCAGTCATGGGCTTAACGCTAGAGTAGGGTTTCTCAAAGCTCGGCACTGTTGATATTTTGGACGGAATAATTCTTTGTTCTGTGCATTGTAGGATGTTAGCAACATTCCTCACCTCTACCCATGGATACCAATCACACCTTCCCCCAGTTTCAACACCCAAAATGTCTCCAGATGTTGCCAGTTGGTCTGGCTGAGAACCACTGCACTAGAGTCTCAAGGAGCCAGGCGGCCTGACTCTAATGACCATTGGGCCAAGTTCCACTCCACTACAGAACCAAACTCTTGAGCTCGGGATACAGTTTATCCAGGTGTCCTGCAGCTCACTTGATCTACATCAGGACTCTGGAGGGGATGAGGGATGAAGTAGCAAACCAGTCATCTCTTCTGTGCCAGGCTTCCACCCCCACCACTTACGGGCTGGGTCCTTACGATCTGATTACCCGATACCTGGCCCCTAGCCTTTAACATTGCAGCTTTATGCTAACACCATGTTTGCAGAATCAAGATGATGTGAATTACGGTCAGGGTAACTTACAGATGATACTGCATACATTAGTGCCTGATGGGGTACAGCAATCCTATTCCTGGGCAGGGAGCCTCTTTGAATCTCATGCCAGTGTGGATCCATCAGAAATGAAGGAGAGATTTTTAAAAAGGAAAAAGTACTAATTCCAGTGTGGAGGGTGTGTTTAATTCTGTTCAACACACAGCCTAGAGTCCCAGAGGATTCGATGATCAAGAATGCATTGGTTCTAATTAATCTGAGCAGCAATAATGCTTGAGGCCAGAGTCACTGCCTCTTTTAGAGGTGAAAACATGGTGAAGAATAAGTTACCAGCTTAACTGTGGGAAATTTTTCCCCTGGCGTTTTGTCTTGCAGACTTGCCCACAAAATTCCAGGATTGCCACAGATTACACGAAAGAACCCAAAGAACAGATCATTTCAGTGGGACCTATTAGGAGAAAAAGTATGTATGTTCTCTAAAACACACCCTAAATTATTAAAACAATGGGATTTGAAGGCTCAGACGTGTTTCACCTCTGATGTGGGTCCAGTGGATGAGGAGGCTGGTGTTGGGGACACCGGTTTGAGAACATCACCCACTTCCTTAAAGACATCTTTTCATTGACTTATAAACATTCAACAATGGCATTGAGCTTTTCTTTGTCCTTCTCTTTTTTTGGGGGGGGGGTGTAGGGGGGGAACTGAGTCTCGCTCTGTCTCCCAGGCTGGAGTGCAGTGGTGCGATCTCGGCTCACTGCAAGCTTTTCCTCCCGGGTTTATGCCATTCTCCTGCCTCAGCCTCCCGAGTAGCTGGGACTACAGGCGCCTGCCACCATGCCCAGCTAATTTTTTTGTATTTTTAGTAGAGACAGGGTTTCACCGTGTTAGCCAGGATGGTCTCGATCTCCTGACCTCGTGATCCACCCACCTCGGCTTCCCAAAGTGCTGGGATTACAGGCGTGAGCCACGGCACCCGGCCTGTCTTCCTCTATTTTTAAAGCCTTGCCCTTCGATACCAGTGGAAGGGTTGAACTGTCTGTAGTTAATCTTCCTAACTGCTCTTTTGCAGGGCTGGACTGGTGTGAGGACAATGGAGGGTGTGAGCAGATTTGCACGAGCAGAGTGGACGGGCCTCTCTGCAGCTGTGTAACAGGAACCCTGCAGGAGGATGGCAAAAGCTGCAGAGGTAGACGCTCTTCTACCTTGGGGCAGGCAGCTAGGGGACACGGGAGGTTCTTTACCCCCAGAAGGAGAAATTCAGATTTGAAGCCCACTCAGTCAGCAACTCTCCCTCAAAAACTCCAGAAATTAAGGAGGAAAGATGGGGAACATACCCAAGGAATTCTAGGGCCATTAAACAAACAAACAACAACAACAACAACAACAAAAAACCTTGCTTTTTCACCTAGAATATAAAGGTAATTTAAAAAACAAGTTATCCAGCCATTTAAGGACCATATATTGGCCTACATCTGGCTGTCAAGTCTACTCGGGCTAAAGTTGGGATTGGGATGCTTCCTCCAGCAACCAAGCTTTAGCACATGGTTTCCCTGACCTCTTATGAGGTTGGCAGGACTCTCTTCTTTTTTGAGATGGAATCTCGCTCTGTCACCCAGGCTGGAGTGCAGTGGCACCCTGAGATCCTTAGACGAAATTTTTTTTTTTCCCCTGAGACAGAGTCTCAGCTCACTGCAACCTCTGCCTCCCGGGTTCAAGCGATTCTCCTGACTCAACCTCCCGAGTAACTGGGACTACAGGCACACGCCACCATGCCCGGCTAATTTTTGTATTTTTAGTAGAGACGGGTTTCACCATATTGATCAGACTGGTCTCAAACTCCTGACCTCGTGATCCTCCCGCCTTGGCCTCCCAAAGTAGGACTCTCTTAAAGATTGGGTTAATTCTGTTACTTTGCTGCCTTAGGGTCATTTGGGTAAAATGGGTTCTTGGCGATGAAGTTTCCTTTCTTTAGCTGAGTGCTGCAAAGATGTCTCATCCCTATCAAACAGGTATTTTTTTTTCCCCATAGGGCTTACTGTGTTCCTCTCTGTTTACAGCCTCTAATTCTTCAGTCGAACTCCAAGTCTGGATGCTTCTTCTCGTCATGATCCAGATTTCATTATGGCATTTCATCTATAAATCAGGCACGATCTCATAATTAAATCAAAGTTGCTATATAAAGTACTGTAATTTACTTACTTCAACTCCCTGTAGGATAAAAAGTGTGTGCCCTTAAGTCAAAACCTATTTGAAAGTGTCCAGCATCTCAAAATGATGCCACCTGCCTCCAACGGTCTGAGGTCCAGAAACCAGCAAACATCCAAGCTCCTCTTTCAGAATATGAAACGGGGCTTCTACAAGTCAGTTATGGAAAGTTTATCTCTTGTGTAAAATTTCCCAACAGTTGTCACTAGAAACTTTGGTTCACATGAAAAACCAGTAAAGGAAAAAAATTCTGGTTAGAGAAATCTGACTGGAAATCTGACCAGAGAAATCTGTCAAGCCAGTGCTATTTCTGGATCATGTTTTTTTACAGAGAGAGGGCCTGTTGGAATGATTTTGAAGTGATGACTGGAAGGTTTGACTCCCTCTAAGGAATCTTGCTGGCATTTGGAAGTGTCTGATCTATGATATGTATGCGTTCTGTCTATGAGGCGCTCTCCACCCACTGTGTCTTTCAACCTTGCCATGGCAGCTTTGGCCACTGGGGATACTGCTGACCTGGGGAACCCCACCCACTCTCCTACCCCCTCGAACCCAATCCCTTCTCTTTTTACAAATCAACCAAATACTTTTTAATGTGTTTTATCCTTAATAAACTTTGTGTTCAAATATTCTCATTACTTGGTGGCTGGAATCATTCTTATTGATGTTAAGCTTTGTACACTAAAGAGCATGCCATGAATTTTTTTTTAAAGAAATAGCAGCAATTGGACCAGGAAGGCACTGTTGGCCAAAACGTTAATGCACCGTTATATTGCTGTGCGTGTGTACTTACAGAGCATTAGCAGAGCATTAAGGTACGGTGTAGAAGAGAAGCAGGCAGCATCCTCTTTTGTAAGTGGTACACAAACACATATCTGCTATCATTAACTACAAAATGGAGGGCCTACTAAATATATCCCTGGAATGCTTTGCTTTTTAAGGGCAAAAACAAAGTAAAACCCACTTCAGGTTTATTTTGAAGTTGCCTTGGATTTAAACAGATCGCATTTTTGTATTTTTCTGGGAACTCTGAAAAGCTGAGCAAAAATGCTTAGTGCTCTTGAACGTGAGTGTGGGTGAAATGGCCGTTGTCTCATATGTCAAAGCTCTAGCATCATGCTGTCACTAGGCTAAAGAAGTGGGGTGCAGACTGTGCACTGAGCTGTTTTGTTCTCCCAGCCCCCTGGGAGAATCAGCACAGTCCAGCTTATCTCAGCAGTCACACATGCTATGCAGCTAAGCGGACAACTGGTATTGATGGAGAAAAATCTGTGTCTGCTTCTGCTTGGACATCTTAAGATCTTTTGGGAAAATACTGAGCATTGAGATGGATTAAGGAATCAAACCATTGTCTATTCTAGCTGAGACATAGTACTTCTTCCTCACCAAGACAGAAATGAATGTTAGGCGTGTGTTCTTTGTTTGCATGAAAACCTGGATTCCAGACTATCCCACACTTCAGGATCAGAGGATCGAGATGAGCTTATGCACCATTTCCATTCACACCATTAAAGGGTTAGGCTTTTGAAATCAAACAGATTATGAGTTGAATACAATAATGTCTCGTTTATGGTTTTACCTGAGATCCTTAGACGAATTTTTTTTTTTTTTTTTTTCCCTGAGACAGAGTCTCACTCATGTTGCCAAGGCTGGAGTCCATTAGCATGATCTTGGCTCATTGCAGCCTCGACTTCCTGGGCTCAAGTGATACTGCCACTTCAACCTTGAGTAGCTGGGATTACAGGCACACACCACCATGCCTGGCTAATTTTTTATATTTTTAGTAGAGATGAGGTTTTACTGTGTTGCCCAGGCTGGTCTCAAAGTCCCAGGCTCAAGCAATCCACCCACCTTGGCCTCCCAAAGTGCTGGGATTATGGGCATGAGCCACCATGCCCGCCTTTTTAGATGAATTTTAACTGAACATACATACAAGGAGGAAATGGTATATTACTTACTTGACAGCACCTCTTTATTGATTCCCATATTAAAGTCATTAGAGATTCCTCGATTAAAAATTCTAGTTTTTTTTGTTTTTTTTTTTTAACTTTTTAATCGAAATCCTTTTTGCCACACTTTCATTCTTGGCTTTTGGTTTTCTCGCTTGGTTGGCATCCTTCACATGTCTACCATCAGGATAAACCTGGTTGTAATGACGCAACAGAAAACCCCAGGCCGGATGTGGTGGCTTATACCTATAATTCCAGCACTTTGGGAGACCCAGGCAGACAGATCTTGAGCCCAGGAGACTGAGACCAGCCTGAGCAACATACTGAGAACCCATCTCTACAAAAAAATACAAAAATTAGCCAGGGGTGGTGGCGCATGCCTGTAGTCTCAGCATACTTGGGAGGCTCAGTTGGGAGGATCACTTGAGCCTGGGAGGTAGAGGCTGCAGTGAGCTATTATCATGGCACTGCAATCCAGCCTGGACAACAGAATGAGATTTTATCTCAAAAATGAAATAGAACACCCCACAATCTCAGAGACTTACCAAAGATTTCTTTCTTGCTCACGCAAGTCACCCCTGCTTTCGCTGTCATCCTGGAATGGAAGTTGCTGGAGACTTTATTATCCTTCAATGTTGTCAGCTCAACGTGTGGCTTCAAGATTCACCTTGGCAAGGAAAGACAGCATGGAGAATCCCACCCTAGCTCTTCCGTGCTTCTGCCTGAAGTGACACGTATTGCTTCTGTTCCCACTTCATTGGTCAATGCAAGCCAGATGGCTGTAACTGACTTTTAGAGATGAGGAAGCACCAACTTCCCGTGTGCCTGGAAGGCAGAAGAGCTGGAAATCAGTGGTGATAGTGCTCACATTGCCTTCGAGTCAATCACTTCTATCTGGATTAAAGAGAAATACTTCTACAAAACTGAAAACAAATGGGCCCTTTAGCTGACTTCCTGGAAGGCAGAAGAACTGAGAGATGATCCTGACTCTTCTACTAATTCTCTGCTTGAGACACAAATTATTACATGCCTCAATACCTTTATTTTCCTGTATGTAACATAAGAACATGAAGCTTCTTTTCAAATGTTCTTATGTCATAAAGTGACACTAGACACTTGACCTGGGCACCCTACCCACTCTCCTACCTCCTCGAACCTAATCCCTTCTCTTTTTACAAAGAGAAGCCATATGATAGTATATGTTAAGATAACTTCAGAGCATTGCCTTTTCCTGCTGCTCTGAAAGATTTGCTTGCGGGGTGAAGGGGTGGGAAAGTGCAGGCTTAGCAAAGGTTGAAAAGTAAGTTAATTGGGAATCTTATTGACTTGGTATTTGTTTGATATCAAAAGAAACAACATCTTTGGGTCTGGCATTTGTGACCACTGGGAATTCTGTAGTTTCTTAACTAGTAGTAGTTATGTATTCTACTCAAAATTCTAATGACAAAACTTGAGAGTGCTAATTGTTTAACATTGTCTAATATTCTAGCTATTTTTAGAACCATTTGACATTAAGTGGGAGCTTGAAATCTAATAAAATTTCTTTCAACCAAAGGAATTAAGTAATTATCAAAAGATGACAATCATGCAGGGCTAGGGTAATAAAGAATTACCTCTTTACTAATTCTGAATTAATTTATCATCCACCGTGTTTTGAACTTCCCAGCCTTTCTCCTAAAACTCAGGGGATCTCTACAGCTTGTATTTCATGGCAGTTTGGGCCTGTTTAGAAGACCATGCTGGCATTTTGCAGTGCCCCATACGCTGACATCAGCTGCACAGTCCAGTGAAAAAGGAAATCAAACAGCACCCTCTAGTGTCTGCTTTTTATTTTTGCATGAAGCTCAAATGTGTATTGAACCACACCAATCAAATTATGATTCCCGTCCCCCACCCCACTGCCACCCTGAAACCTTAGATGCAGAACATTACGAGAACATAGCTTTAGAAAGCACATCAAATGCCAAGGACGTTTTCTGGAGAACAGTATGGGATTTATTTTTATGCATACAGTATGCATTACTCCAGGAAATACCACCAGCACTTGGCATCCCATGCAAATTTTGCCCTTAATATTTGTTTCTCTAACGTGTTGACAAAAATAGCTGTCAAGAAAAATTAAGTGTCTCTTTAAAATGTTGAGAAATAAACAATCTGATCAAGAAAAACCCAGGCCATATTTAATGGTCTTTTCTTCCCCCCAGCAGAATGTGAAATACTTTCCTATGCATCTACAGCACAACAGCAATAACTCTATTCTGACTAATGGAAGGCTCTGTTTGTGATGGTTTAATTATGTTTGCTGAAATACGACTCTCATATAAGACAACATCTCCATGGCAGAGGGACAGATCTCTGTGTCTATAGATAGAAATAAAATACAAAAGACTCATCATTCCACGAAGAACTCAGCAATCAAATTCTATTTGCTAAGGAAACAAATGGAGGAAGAATGTTCCCTGTACATTTCATTGTGTGTTTCTGTTTGCATCTAGCCTCTAGGTTAGCTGTTGTTTTCTTCAGTAGCATAAGATACTGATGGTGAAATAGTTTTGAAATTAAGATAGTCTACCATTGGATGAAATAACAATCCCTTATGCAAATGTAGCATCTTTCATAACTAATGCTTTGCCACTGTATTTAATGTTTTTCAATCCTAGATCATGCTGCATTCTGACAGAGAAATTAGAGGAAAAGTATTAAGTTAAAGTTATATATATCCAAAAGTGCTAACTAAAGAACACAGACCCACTCATATATGTATGCTTGTATGTGCAGATTTATTTAGTAATTTTTAACTTCTAATGAGACATATTAGGATGATAGTGACCTTTTGAGACTTTTAAGAACAAACTAACTTAGAATTCTTTATTTTCTCCCCATAACTTTTGAATTCCTTTGTGGAATACTTTAGGGTACAAAAATACATCGATATTGCCCTATTTTAGTTGGGCAAAAATATATTATTTTACTGAAAAAGATAACATTTAATTACTTTAAGTCTTGAAAACCTTTGCATTGGATCAACCTAGAATTAGTGGAATTATTTAAATTTAAAGACTGTAGTCACATAGAAATTTGCTACTGAGTTAATTATATGTTAACCAAAGGCAGAAAAAAACAAGTTTCCTAGTGTTTCCCTCTTATCTGCCACAAACATTCTTAATTTAACAGGCCATCCTGGTCCTTAAATTTGGTTTATATAACTACATGGGTCATTCAAATCAAGAAGTTACAAGCGTATATTTATTCACACTTTCCATGAGTCTCTACGTTGATGACTGCAAAATGCTGTTAAGGAATATCTGCAGCCGTGCAGGGGACGGAGTCTGCTCTCCTGAAAAGTCACGATCAGAAAGCAATTTGGCAAACTAATTCAACAAGGGGAAAATGACTTAACATATAATGCGGAAGCATCTTGGTGTCATATCAGAATATTCAAAGCATAAAATGAGAAAAAGGGCTGTAGATAGCACATAACCCAATTTTTACCCTTAAAAAAGCCCCATATTTGAAATGCTTACTTTGAACCTCCAAGAGAGAAGAATGGAAGTATTCTGAATATTAATTTAACATTAGCAGAAATGCAGTAAGTCTAGAGATACTTGGCCACTATGGATTTTATTCATGTCTCCTGTTGTTACCTGTTCTGTTTGTATTCTCAACCTGGTCGTGTTGATACACAATTACTTTCATTAGTTAATTTTAAGTAGAATCCCAAAACTAAGTTGACATTTGTATGTTATTTAGACAAATTTCCCTGAAAATACAGGCTGCCTAAATCACAGGGAAACATGTCTCTATCATACACATTTAAATGCTTCTTATTTTGAAGAATAGTTTCAGACAATCACAACCGACAAGGACTTTGTTGTATTTCCAGGCATTATACCCCAGCAACACTAATTCAGCAAAAGTCAACTTTCCTGGTAGATCCCCAAAGAGGCACCCCTAACTCTT
Organism: Trachypithecus francoisi; assembly: GCF_009764315.1. NCBI lineage: Eukaryota > Metazoa > Chordata > Mammalia > Primates > Cercopithecidae > Trachypithecus > Trachypithecus francoisi. The sequence continues at coordinate 109,548,629 of NW_022681473.1, forward strand.
GCAAACCAAGAGACCTCACGGCAACAACTATTCCTCTGTCCTCTGCCTTAGGGTTTTCCATACTTTATTATGAAGATACAACTATAGAACTTTAATGTGTGGTGATTTGATAAATTTTACAATAAAATTTGTAAAATGTATGGTTATATTTCTAAGTCTTCTACCAGAAAGTATCATTCTGAGGTGCTCTCATGTTATAGAAACAGCAACAAAAACAACAACAAAATTCCTCGTCTTTGGGTCTGCTGTTAGAAGTGGGTTCTTTAAATGCCACCCCTAAAACATGAACTTGAGTCACTGATCACTGGCAAAGTCTGCTCTTATTGTTTTATTTGTAAAACAATTCCCACACTATTTATTCCAACCCTATTCTGAGTTTTTTTGTTTTTGTTTTTGTTTTTGAGACAGGGTCTCGCTCTGTCGCCCAGGCTGGAGTGCAATGGTGTGATCTCGGCTCACTGCAAGCTCCACCTCCCGGGTTCATGCCATTCTCCTCCCAAGTAGCTGGGAGTACAGGCACCCGCCACCACGCCTGGCTAATTTTTTAGTACAGATGGGGGTTTCACCGTGTTAGCCAGGATGGTCTCGATCTCCTGACTTCCTGATCTGCCCACCTTGGCCCGCCAGAGTGCTGGGATTACAGGAGTGAGCCACCGCGCCCGGCCGAGTTTTTCCTTCTCGCCAGAAGAATGTAAATGTACATGGGTTGGAAAAATGAGAGTGGCAGAACCTTTCAGTTTCGTGAAGGTAGCACAAGGATATTTTGTTCCTATATGTTGCAAAGTACAGCTGAGGATGGTGGAAGGAGAGCAGAGGGCCAGGGCTGTGGGTGGTCCCTGCTTTTCCTCAACTTCTCATGGAACCCTGAGTTAGCCAGGTGGGCCAGATGCCCTTGAAGGTATAGTCTCCTTACAAAAATGTAAAAAAAAAAAAGGACATTGATTTTACAAAAACCCCTAAGATAGAGAAAATGATCTTAATTCTGAGATATTTGGAAAATACTATCAGAAAGAAAACAATGAATCTCTCAGATTTAATTCAGTGAGTAAAAATCTGCTGGAACCAAGAACCAAGAAATAAAATATAACCCAGGATTGCCCTGAGGAAAAAATTTTGAATTTAACAAAATAATTCCTTGTAGACACTAAGGAATGTAAAGCAAGCAACCAAGTGCTTTGATGCCATTGCCTTTAAACACGATTTCATAAATGGAAAAAAAAAAACTAATCTGATTACCTTGAAAAATGAGTAAATAAATATTAGAGCAAATCCATAGATGTATTAGTTTGTTCTTGCACTGCTGTAAAGAACTACCTGAGACTGGGCAATTTATAAAGAGAAGGTGTCTAATTGGCTCACAGTTCAGCAGGCTGTAGAGGAAGCATGGCTGGGGAGGCCTCAGGAAACTTACAATTGTGGCAGAAGGCAAAGCAGGCATTTCTTCACATGGCCAGAGCAGGAGGAAGGCGGGGGGAGGGGGAGAGACGCTACACACTTTTAAATAACTATATCTCATAAGAACTTACAAGCCTGTAATCCCAGCACTTTGGGAGGCCGAGACGGGCGGATCACGAGGTCAGGAGATCGAGACCATCCTGGCTAACACGGTGAAACCCCGTCTCTACTAAAAAAATACAAAAAATTAGCCGGGCGAGATGGCGGGCGCCTGTAGTCCCAGCTACTCGGGAGGCTGAGGCGAGAGAATGGCATAAACCCGGGAGGCGGAGTTTGCAGTGAGCTGAGATCCGGCCACTGCACTCCAGCCTGGGCGACAGAGCGAGACTCCGTCTCAAAAAAAAAAAAAAAAAAAAAAAAAAAGAACTTACTATCATGAGAACAGTGAGGGGGAAATCTGCCCCTGTGATCCAATCCCCTCCCACCAGGTCCCTCCTCCAATGCTGGGGATTACAGTTCCACATGAGATTTGGGTGGGGAGACAGACCCAAACCTATCAATAGGATACTAAGAAACACCACTAATTTCCCCCTAGGATGCTGTGAAACAATTTACTTGGCCATTCCTTTAGTTAAAGTCCCAGTTATTACGGACATTAAGGTTCCATTTTATTTCTGCATTTTTGTGTGTGTATGTGTGTGTGTGTAAATTAAAGCTTCAGGGTAAAAGTTGATGAATCTTAAAATTTTTAGTATTTAGCTCTAAAATTTTATTCTCCGAAACACATAAATATTTAACAAAAGTTCTATCTTATTTTCCCAAAGTTAGATGGTTCTACGGTTTTGTTATTCAAAATCCATTCGTCTCTATTTATTAGGCTCTGAGATACCTTCTGCGGCTTCCTCTGCCAGCTTGTCTACCTTTGTCATGATAATACTCAAAACCTGAGATTCAGAAAAGAAATTCTGACTTTTTAAATGAAAGAAATATGGACCTCTCCAACTGATCTCAAAGAGAAATGGGACCCAAGGTTTTCATTAAACCACATGAAATAGAGCACTTGACAAATGCTGGATACCAAAGTCCTCTGGGGTAAAAGAAAGAAAGAAAGAAATTCTCATGACTAAAAATCAGTGTTTTTACCTTTATGTTGTTGTTTGGGCAGAATCGATAAACTGAATCAAATTTCTCTTTAAAAGCAATTTAGAAAAGAATGAGTGTGCTGCTATATTCCTCTTACAAAAAGAAGTTTACCGTGGTGGGAAATGTAAATTCATGAGCCAAACACAAATTCCAAGAATGGCGTCCACTTCAACCTGGGACTCTAGCTGTTCTTTGCTACAGTCGTAAAGTGTAAACTCAGTGGAAATTCTGAGTCTGATTGGTCTAGATTTAGAGCCTGTGTGTAGATTCCTAGGGGCCCTTTCTGAGGCAGCTCTCCTGCCTACTCCCCTGCTGTTTCATCAGCATTTGATGACTTCACGTGTCAATCCCACTCCTCCCTTTGGACTATGTCACGATTTAGAAACAGTTAAAACAACAGCAGCAGCAACAACAACAACAACAACAACAACAACCCAAACCTGGTTAGTTGACCCTAAAGATTAGAGTCTTTCAGTCAACTAAAGAATTAAGACTTTTCTTTTAAAAGAACCCGTTATTGTTTATTTGCCAAACACTAAGCCCATTGATGAGGGCTTAGCATCTATTATTTCCTTGAGTCCCCTTCAGTGACCCTAGAAAATAGTTATTTCCTGATTTTATAGATGAAAAAACAGTGATTCAAAGAAGTTAAGTAACTTGTACAAGGCCATTTTATTGGATTTCATAGAATTTTTGATGGAGTTGGAAGAATCACTGCAAGGGACCTTGTCTGGCCATCTTAGTAAACAAAATGTGAAATATAGTAAAATTTATGTTATGCACCGTCACTGTCAATTTGGAGGAGAGAGGTCCATCAAGTACACTATAGCCAACAGAGGCTTATCATAGGGACCATCAAATTTCAAAAGAGGCCAGACGTGGTGTCTCACACCTGTAATCCTAACACTTTGGGAGGCCAAGGCGGGAGGATCGCTTGAAGCAGGAGTTCAAGACCAGCTTGGGCAACACAGGGAGACTTCTGTCTCTAAATAATAAAAATTAAGGCTGGGCGCCATGGCTCACACCTGTAATCCCAGCACTTTGGGAGGCCAAGGCGGGCGGATCACAAGGTCAGGAGATGGACACCATCCTGGCCAACATGGTGAAACCCCGTCTCTACTAGAATCCAAAAAAAAAAAAAAAAAATAGCTGGGTGTGGTGGTGCGCTCCTGTAGTCCCAGCTACTTGGGAGACGGAGGCAAGGGAGTCACTTGAACCCAGGAGGTGGAGGTTGCAGTGAGCCGAGATCGCACCACTGCACTCCAGCCTGGGTAACAGAGCGAGACTCCATCTAAAAAAATAATAATAATAATTAAAAATAAAAATGAACTGAGCATGGTGGTCCATTTCTGTAGTCACAGCTATTTGTGGTGCTGAGGTGGGAGGATCACTTGAGCCGGATCACATGATGCAGCGAGCTGTGATCATGCCACTGTACTCCAGCCTAGGTGACAGACAGACACTCTGTCCAAAAAAAAAAAGACTTTTTTAAAAGGAATTTTCGATTTTCAAAAAATGTATTTCATACTAAAATTTGAGCAAACATGCATTACTTTTACTCATAGCAAAATAGTGCACAACACACATTCTGGAGTCCGACAGATCTGGGTTTGGATCCTGGTTTCACCACTTACCAGTTGGATGTACTTGATTCATTCTTTCATCAAATATTTATTGCTACCTAGTACGAGGTATTAGGTCTACAGTGGTAAATGAAACAGATGTAGTCCCTGCCCTCATAGAATTTGTGGCTTAGTGGGGCAGAGCATTAATAAACAAGTAAATATACCAAATAAAGGTGTACTTTCCAAAGGAGAAAAGTCCTATGAAAAATACAAATCGGATGTTAGGGTCAAAAGTGGGGATGGAGAACCCATGTCAATTTCAAGCAGGACTTCTGAGAAGGTACCACTCAGCCAAGATTTGAGGGAGAAAAAGAAACCCAGCAAGGATGAAGTCGGGGTAGGTACCAGGGGAGGAATTTCAGACAGAAGCCAGAGCAGGGACAAGGTCTGATGTCTTGGGAGTGGCATGTTTGCAGGGATGAGAAGCTGCCAGTGTGCACGGAATTTTCTAGGCTGGCAGGAGCTAGGCCTTCAGAGGAAGGCAGGGACCTTGTCAGCCATGAGAAGGAGGCTGAATTTTATTTCAGGGATGATAATAAGCTACTAGAAGATTGTAAGCCGGAGAGTGGCATCATTCAATTTCCATTTAAAAATAATTCCCAATACTATATGGAGAATGAATTTGGAGGGAGAAAGAGAGGATGCAGGAAGAACAAATGACTATTATGTTAGACCAGGGCTGGAGTTCTGGCAAAAGCCCAGGGACCAGGGATACGGGAAGAAATGGATGGCATTGAGATGCATTTTGGAAGCTGAAGTTATGAGACTAAGTCATGTCTTGGATACGGAGAGAGGGAAAAGATAGGAATCAAAGATGTTTCTGATTTGTACAACTGGATGGATGATGATGTCATTTACAAAGATGATAAAAATTTGGTAAGAAATAGTTTCAGGGAGAAAATCACGTGTTGATTTTTGTACATGTTGAGCATGAGATGTCTGCAAGAGATCCAAGGAGAGGTGTGAAGTAAGCAGTAAGATCCATGACAGGGGCTCATCAGACTTGTCTGGGATGGTGATAACCATATATAGAGATCACATGCATTTAGATGGTATTTTAAACTTGGGGCAGAATTTAGAGTGTGAGACTAGAAGAGGCCTCAATCTCAAGAGGTCTGAGAATCTATGGGATCAAAATTTAGAGGCCAGGAAGAGAGGGAGAAATTACCAAAGGAGACTGAGGAATAGCCAAAAAAAAGCTGAAGAAAACTCAAGAGGAAGCCTGACCAAGGAAAATGAGTATTTTAAGCAGAATAGATTATTCTGTTATGCTCTATTTAAGCTCATAGAAGTGAGTATTTAAAGCTAATCACCTTGAGCACAAGATAATCTCAGGTAAGTTGTTTAACCTTCCTGAGAACCTATAAAATCTATAAAATAAATTAAAATATTGATACTACTTATCCCTTATGGTGGTTTAGAGTATTAAGTGAAATGACAAATCTAAGTCACTTAACATGGAGCCCTGTGTATAGTAAGTATACAGAGTAGGGTTTAAAAAAAAAATCCTTCATTATCTCCATGTCATTAATTATCACTGTATTGTAGATGTGCAGATGATTAGCTAGTAGAGAGAATTGTGTCTGTAAGAATGTCAATTAATCTAGCTTTATTTCTCTTTCCTTGCTGAAAATCACTTAAAAGGTATGAGAATTAATCTTTTCTTGTAGTAAACCATGACTTTTCAGTGTCCGTGAAAGGATATACCATTAATTACTTCAAAGCCTACTTTACTTGTCCACCATTCCTTAATACTATTTGGCTTTCAGGTAAAGTGAGAGTTTTATCATTGTTTTTTTTTCAATTAATTTTAACTGTAACCTGAGGAAAGACCAAATCAGCAACGTTATTAACATCTTAAAAACACTAAGCCACTTACCGAAAAGGCTTCCCTACAGAAATTTCCTAAGGGAATAGTCTCCAAAACACTTGCTGATGTTTCTGAATGCCGAAGTGCTATTTAAAAAGGAAAATCATCAAGCATGCAAGCCTTTCCAAAGAGGCAAGAGAAATTAAAAGCTGCTAAAACACTGAAGCATTAATGAAAAGGAAATGAGCAGTTTTCATTTATTAAAAATTATGTAAACTCATTTCAAACCAATTATTATTGCACTTGGATCTTTTTGCTAACTGTTATCAGCAGGTGGAAATATAAGACAAAAATTTATCCTCAACTACATGAAAAAACAGGAAACTCTTTTCAAAATAATGATCTTCATAAAGTTCTATTAAGACTAGGTGGATTGGCTGGGTGTGGTGGCTCATGCCTGTAATCCCAGCAATTTGGGAGGCCGAAGTGGGCAGATTACCTGTGGTCAGGAGTTCGAGACTAGCCTGGCCAACATGGTGAAACCTCATCTCTACTAAAAATAAAAAATTAGTCGGGTGTGGTGTCATGTGCCTGTATTCTCAGCTACATGGGAGGCTGAGGCAGGAGAATCACTTGAACTTGGGAGGCGGAGGTTGCAGTGAGCCGAGGTCGCACCACTGCACTCCAGCCTGGACGACAGAGTGAGACTCCATAATAAATAAATAAATAAATAAAAATTAAAAAGACTGGGTACACTGATAACAGTTACTTTGGTCTATGAAAATTCAACCAATGAAAATTTAAAAATTAAAATAAATTTTCTAAGTTCACACACACACAACTAAGAGAAATCAAAGACGCACCGCTCCCCTATCATTCTTTACAGTGAACATTGGAAATTTTCTCCCACTTAACTAAAAAGATGTGCCACAACCTTTTATGAGGTAGTGGAGAACATTTTATAAACAAAAATAACACAGTTCTCCATGGAAGATCTTACTAATTTGTCCGTATTTACCCAGTGAATATAGACTTGGTGGATAAATATCATGAAAGACAAAGAGAAATGTCCATGAAAGACTATGATGTGAATTGGATACCTGTGCCCTAACTCTGATTACTGTACCAGGGTGTATGTGACCTTGAGCTGACCAAGACACTTGCATCCCTTCTCCCTCTTCATTTTCCATCTTAGCGACGTGCCTACCCACACACTGTTCCTTCCCTTCCTCTCACTGTATTCCAACAACTCTTTAAGGCAATAACAAGAATATAAAAATAACAACAAAAAGGCATTATTTAGAACTAGCTGAGAAAGAAAAAGGTGAAGAATATAAAATAGTAGAAAAAAATAGGCATGTTTCTGCATGCCATGAAATTCTATGAAGTGCTAAGGATGGGCCACTAATTTGATTCAAAGCATTCTGGTAAACAATCCAAAAGTCCCTCAATTGAGTGTCTATAGGAGAAAAACAAACTGCTTAGGATAACTGGTAAATGAGGTGGGAAAAAATAGGTATAATTATTCATTAAACCCAACCAATGTTTCACTTCTTCTGTTGGGATCTACATATCCGTGGGAGGTACCTTTTGTTAGCTATGACAGCCACTTAAACCAAGTATCAAAATAAATTGAACTAAGAACCATACTGTCAAATTGCTGTATTACAAAGAATGGCATAATTATTCCCTATACTAAAAACAGAAATAACTAACTCCTAAGTGCTCTCATAAAGAAGACAGCGTATTGTTAACAATAAGAAGGCAACATTTACTGAGTATTCTCTGTGTACCGGGCTCTATAATCTGTTCTTCTACATACATTATTTTGTCAACTCCATCTTCATTCTAGTTTCTGCCATGAGTTTAAAAGGGAGCATTTCTTTCTTACAGAGCCCCCAGTGCAGGTCAAGGGCATCATGTCAATGTTCAGTAAAAGCAGTTCTGCAGTCAAGGGACCTAGCTCTCTAAAGATGTGGCTTTGACTAAGAAACTCAATCAAAACCGCTCAACTACATGGAAACTGAACAACCTGCTCCTGAATGACTACTGGGTACATAACGAAATGAAGGCAGAAATAAAGATGTTCTTGGAAACCAATGAGAACAAAGATACAACATACCAGAATCTCTGGGACACATTTAAAGCAGTGTGTAGAGGGAAATTTATAGCACTAAATGCCCACAAGAGAAAGCTGGAAAGATCTAAAATTGACACTCTAACATCACAATTAAAAGAACTAGAGAAGCAAGAGCAAACACATTCAAAAGCTAGCAGAAGGCAAGAAATAACTAAGATCAGAGCAGAACTGAAGAAGATAGAGACACAAAAAACCCTCCAAAAAATCAATGAATCCAGGAGTTGGTTTTTAGAAAAGATCAATAAAATTGACAGACCACTAGCAAGACTAATAAAGAAGAAAAGAGAGAAGAATCAAATAGACGCAATAAAAAATGATAAAGGGGATATCACCACGGACCCCACAGAAATACAAACTACCATCAGAGAATACTATAAACACCTCTACGCAAATCAACTAGAAAATCTAGAAGAAATGGATAATTTCCTGGACACTTACACTCTTCCAAGACTAAACCAGGAAGAAGTTGAATCCCTGAATAGACCAATAGCAGGCTCTGAAATTGAGGCAATAATTAATAGCCTACCAACCAAAAAAAGTCCAGGACCAGATGGATTCACAGCTGAATTCTACCAGAGGTACAAGGAGGAGCTGGGACCATTCCTTCTGAAACTATTCCAATCAATTGAAAAAGAGGGAATCCTCCCTAACTCATTTTATGAGGCCAACATCATCCTGATACCAAAGCCTGGCAGAGACACAACAGAAAAAGAGAATTTTAGACCAATATCCCTGATGAACATCAATGCAAAAATCCTCAATAAAATACTGGCAAACCGGATTCAGCAGCACATCAAAAAGCTTATCCACCATGATCAAGTGGGCTTCATCCCTGGGATGCAAGGCTGGCTCAACATTCGCAAATCAAAAAACGTAATCCAGTATATAAACAGAACCAAAGACAAAAACCACATGATTATCTCAATAGATGCAGAAAAGGCTTTTGACAAAATTCAACAGCCCTTCATGCTAAAAACGCTCAATAAATTCGGTATTGATGGAACGTACCTCAAAATAATAAGAGCTATTTATGACAAACCCACAGCCAATATCATACTGAATGGGCAAAAACTGGAAAAATTCCCTTTGAAAACTGGCACAAGACAGGGATGCCCTCTCTCACCACTCCTATTCAACATAGTCTTGGAAGTTCTGGCTAGGGCAATCAGGCAAGAGAAAGAAATCAAGGGTATCCAGTTAGGAAAAGAAGAAGTCAAATTGTCCCTGTTTGCAGATGACATGATTGTATATTTAGAAAACCCCATTGTCTCAGCCCAAAATCTCCTTCAGCTGATAAGCAACTTCAGCAAAGTCTCAGGATACAAAATTAATGTGCAAAAATCACAAGCATTCTTATACACCAGTAACAGACAAACAGAGAGCCAAATCAGGAATGAACTTCCATTCACAATTGCTTCAAAGAGAATAAAATACCTAGGAATCCAACTTACAAGGGATGTAAAGGACCTCTTCAAGGAGAACTACAAACCACTGCTCAGTGAAATCAAAGAGGACACAAACAAATGGAAGAACATACCATGCTCATGGATAGGAAGAATCAATATCGTGAAAATGGCTATACTGCCCAAGGTTATTTATAGATTCAATGCCATCCCCATCAAGCTACCAATGAGTTTCTTCACAGAATTGGAAAAAAATGCTTTAAAGTTCATATGGAACCAAAAAAGAGCCCGCATCGCCAAGACAATCCTAAGTCAAAAGAACAAAGCGGAAGGCATCACGCTACCTGACTTCAAACTATACTACAAGGCTACAGTAACCAAAACAGCATGGTACTGGTACCAAAACAGAGATATAGACCAATGGAACAGAACAGAGTCCTCAGAAATAATACCACACATCTATAGCCATCTGATCTTTGACAAACCTGAGAGAAACAAGAAATGGGGAAAGGATTCCCTATTTAATAAATGGTGCTGGGAAAATTGGCTAGCCATAAGTAGAAAGCTGAAACTGGATCCTTTCCTTACTCCTTATACGAAAATTAATTCAAGATGGATTCGAGACTTAAATGTTAGACCTAATACCATAAAAACCCTAGAAGAAAACCTAGGTAGTACCATTCAGGACATAGGCATGGGCAAGGACTTCATGTCTAAAACACCAAAAGCAACGGCAACAAAAGCCAAAATTGACACATGGGATCTAATTAAACTAAAGAGCTTCTGCACAGCAAAAGAAACTACCATCAGAGTGAACAGGCAACCTACAGAATGGGAGAAAATTTTTGCAATCTACTCATCTGACAAAGGGCTAATATCCAGAACCTACAAAGAACTCAAACAAATTTACAAGAAAAAAACAAACAACCCCATCAAAAAGTGGGCAAAGGATATGAACAGACATTTCTCAAAAGAAGACATTCATACAGCCAACAGACACATGAAAAAATGCTCATCATCACTGGCCATCAGAGAAATGCAAATCAAAACCACAATGAGATACCATCTCACACCAGTTAGAATGGCAATCATTCAAAAGTCAGGAAACAACAGGTGCTGGAGAGGATGTGGAGAAATAGGAACACTTTTACACTGTTGGTGGGAATGTAAACTAGTTCAACCATTGTGGAAAACAGTATGGCGATTCCTCAAGGATCTAGAACTAGAGATACCATATGACCCAGCCATCCCATTACTGGGTATATACCCAAAGGATCATAAATCATGCTGCTGTAAAGACACATGCACACGTATGTTTATTGCGGCACTATTCACAATAACAAAGACTTGGAATCAACCCAAATGTCCATCAGTGACAGACTGGATTAAGAAAATGTGGCACATATACACCATGGAATACTATGCAGCCATAAAAAAGGATGAGTTTGTGTCCTTTGTAGGGACATGGATGCAGCTGGAAACCATCATTCTCAGCAAACTATCACAAGAACAGAAAACCAAACACCGCATGTTCTCACTCATAGGTGGGAACTGAACAATGAGATCACTTGGACTCGGGAAGGGGAACATCACACACCGGGGCCTATCATGGGGAGGGGAGAGGGGGGAGGGATTGCATTGGGAGTTATACCTGATGTAAATGACGAGTTGATGGGTGCTGACGAGTTGATGGGTGCAGCACACCAACATGGCACAAGTATACATATGTAACAAACCTGCACATTATGTACATGTGCCCTAGAACTTAAAGTATAATAAAAAAAAATAAAAATAAATTAAAAAAAAAAAGATGTGGCTTTAATGGTGGGTCTAAACTTGGAGCAAAATTGTGGCTGATAAACTACCTGCAATAGAGTGACCTGGACTGCGTATTTAAAATGCATATTCCAGAACCCTCTGCAGGCTAACTGAACCAGAACCCTGAGGGTATGTCCAGGAGATAGCATTTCTAATGTGTGCTCATGTTAGTCACTCTCAGTTTGAGAACTGCTGTCTCACTTAATCAAAAATACTTTGATTTCCCAGTAAGAAATTTTTAGATCATGCCTCTCCAATTTAATGTTTGTGGTTATGGACAAATTAGATATGAGTACTAATTTACTAATATGTTATGTATATTATAAAGCATACATATTCAAAGGATTAGGTTTTAAATAATTATTATGTAATAACATCTTAGGAGCAAAATGATAGAATAAACTTCATTGTTGGTGAAAATGTCAGATACTTACCTGGTAATTCTATAATCATTAGGTAAATACTAGCAAAACTAATGAGGTTTTCTCATATTGTTATTCTTGCTTACGAGTGTAATTTTCAACTTGTTAAAAAGTTTTGAGAAGTATGTTTGTAACTAATCAAAGAAAATGTCTAAGTGTTTACTGTGTAGAATTCTAAATGTTTACATTTTTGTTGTGACATATTTCATAAGTGTAAAAGAGTATATTAATATATGCAGTTTAATTACAATAAATTGAACACCCATATACCAACCACATAGGTTACGAAATAGGATATTACTAGGACTTTCAAATCTCATTTGAATGGTCCTCTACAAGTAAATCTATGCACGTACCCCACCTCAAGGTAACCATCATCATATTAATTATTCATCTGTTTTTCCTTGTAATTTTAATGCCTTCGTATGTATCCCAAACGATGTATTATTTCTTTTTCCTCTGTTCAAACTCCACATAAAAGGGATCATACTGCACATACTTACTGACTTGCTTTTTTCATTCAACACCATCATTTTGAAACTCATCCATCTAATAGGTATGGCTCTAGTTCATTCATTTTTATTTCTGTATGGTAGTCCATTATAGGAATAACCCACAAATCATTTACCTTTCTATCATAGATGGACATTTGAGTTGCATCTCTTTTTTTTTTTTTTAATTATAAATAGAACTGCCATGGAGGTTTTGTTCCTTGCCTTCTTGTGCACAGATCTCAGAGTTTCTCAGGCATCTATCTAGGAATGAGTTTGCGGGGTCGAAGGCAATGTGCAACTTTACTAAGTAATACCAACAGTTTTCCAAAATGATTGTACCAATTTGTTGTCTCAACAACAGTGCATGAGAGTTGCTCTTCCTCTTTGCCCACACCTGGTATAATAAAGCTTTGTTCCCCTTATTTCTGTCAATCTGTTGGGTCTGAAACAGTCTGTTTTTAATTTAATTTTCTTGATTACTATTGAGGCTAAGTATCATTACATGAATTTATGAACCATTTAGTTTCCTATTCTGTGCCATCTGTTTGTCTTGTGTTCATTTTTTTCTATTGTTTGTCATTTTCTTAATTCATAGAATTATTTTGTATTCTGGACTTTAATCTTTATATTTACATGTACTAAAAGCATATAACCATAATATGTGACTTGTTTTAATGCTCTATTTCTTTTCTTTTAAGAAATACAAGTTCTTAATTTTAATACAGTTGATTTATCAACCAATGGTTAGTGGTCTGCCTCCCTCTCACTTTCTCTCTCTGTGTGTTTTACGAAATCTTTTCTTACTCCAAGTTCACGAAGCTATTCTCCTAAAAGTTTTTAAATTGGACATTTTGTATTGAAGTCTTTACTAGGATTGATTTTTGTGTGAGATTGGGATACAATTGAACTTTTCCTCTCATTTGGTAACAAATAACCTAAGCACTATTTGTGTAATAGTCTATCCTTTCTCCATTATTTTTCAATGCCTGCTTTGTATAAATGGATTTTTTCTGAGCACTTTATTTTATTTATTGCCCTGTTTATTTATCCCTGCCCTAAAACCACAGTCTATTAGAGCCTCATAATAAATCTTAATAACTAGAAGGACATATCTTTCTCTTTGTTCTTTTTGTCAAGAATGTCTTGGCTATTACCAGGCATGTGCTCTTACATATAAATTTTAGAATCAGGCAGCTCCTCAAGTTCCCCAAATAAAAACAACCACAAAAAGCCTGTTGGAATTTTTATTGGAATTGCATTGAATCCAAAGGTCAATTTGAGAACTCACATCTTTATAACATTAACATTTCTTACCTATAAACATAGTATTCTCTATTTATGTAGATTTGTAATATCTTTGCAAATGATTTTCAGTTTTTTCTTCCTCATGTTTTATAACTTTTAAAAACAATTCCTGGGTATTTTATTTTTTTGTTAATGTAAATGGCATTTGTTTCTTAATATATTTTCTAACTGTTGCTGATGTTACAATGCAATCATTTTGTATATTAAATTTCTCTCTAGTAACCTTGATAAGTTAATTCTAATAATTTGTTTGTAGAATCGTTGGGTTTTCTACATACACAATAATATAATCTAAAAACAACAAAAATTTTGGTTTTTTATTCCAATTCTTATATCTTTTACTTAGAATTTTTGTCTTATCCTGTCGGAGAAGGCTTTCTTGGGCACTGTTCAATAGGAGTGATGATGGGTACTTTTTGTCTGGTTCCTGATTACTAATGAAAACTTTCAGTGTTTCTCCATGAAGTCTGACCTTTGCTTTCAAATTTTTGCATGTCCTTTATTAGCGTATGAAAGTTACCTTGTATCTGCTTTGCTTCGAGTTTTCATTATAACTGGATGCTGATTTTCTCAAGCGCTTTTTCAGTATCTGTTGAGTTGATAGTGCGATTTTCTCCTTTCACTTATTAATGTGGTGTATTGCTTCATTGATTTCCTAATATTATGCTCAACTTGCATTCTTGGGATAAAGACAACTTGCTTCTGAAATAGTAACCTTGTGAACATTGTTGGATTGCTAATCATTTGTTTATATTGCCCTGTGCTTTTTCTTTCTCATGTGATCCTTACTGGAATTTCACACCAAAAGTATGCTGTCTTCATAAAATACGTTCCGGAATGTTTCCTATTTTTAAGACTTCACGGCAATTGTTTTCGAAGATTGGAATCTTGCATATCACTTTTCCTTTTGATGTTTTGTAGAACCCACATGTCCCTAGAGTTTTCTTGATGGAACAATTTTTAACCACTGATGTCAATTTTTTCTTGAATCAGTTTCGATGTTTCATTATTCTACGATTTTTTCCATTAAAATTTTTTAATATTATTTGCATAAAGTTGTTTATATGTATTTACTATAATTTTAGTGTCTGCAACCTCTGTCATGAAGTCCTTTTTTCATTCCTGATATTAATCAGTCTTGGCAGAGGTTTGTCAATTTTATTACCCTTTCAAAAAATCAATCCTTAATTTTGTTACTTTCCTAATTGCATTTATGCTTTCTATTTTACTAATTTCTGTTGTTGTTTCTATCATATATTTTCTTTGAGTCAATTTTGCTATTTTTTTCTAACTTCTCAAAATGTAGGCTTACCTCATTAATTAATTCCTTCTTCTAACATAGGTATTTAAGGCTATACATTTTTTTTCTAAGAACTACTTTAGCCCAATCCTAATATTTTTTATATATAGTTTATTGTTACCCATTTAAAATACTCTTCAATTTCTACTACACAATTTAAGTTTAGTAAAATGTTATAAGCAATTTGTAATATTGCATAACTCCCAAACTCATTTAATATTGGACAGATTTGTATTCACATGATGGATGCTTAATATTAACTTACGGTGTTGTGCTGCTCACAATGTTGCTATTGTATTTTATCTGTGATTCCTTTGTAGGAATCTTTTTTAGCCATGTCCTTTGGAAACCATAAATTTCACCTAAATTAGTATAAACAAAGTACCTATGTCACAATGTGAAGAAAGGTGAAGAATGAATGAAAGTGCCACTGTGCAGCCTTCCCCATTGTGACATGCCCACTCTTTCCTCAGAATACGCAGGATTGGCATATCACAGGTCACCATCTGACTTACTAATCAAGTGAAAGTATCAGTGTTAACTAATGTATTAATTGTTAGTAAAGTTTAATGTAATTCACTTGATACTAAAAAAAAAAAGTCAATAAAGTTGGATGTTTTCTCATCATCCCAAGGGGATTTGGAGTCCATGCAGCTGGGGCAGTAATTCTCTTCCACAGATGGTAATAGTGGGACAGCATCCTTCAAGGAGGACATGTCAGCCTCTGAGACACGAAAGATATGGATATCTTGGCTAATGAAAATTTGCAAAGGAGACAGTGCTTCTCAAGAGGAAGACATATCACAATCTCTGGGAGGTGCAAGAGATTTTCATGTTTATCATACGAGGCCCTGGCGTTAAAAGATTGAAAACACACTGATACAGACTGAAGAATAACTAGACTACATGTTTCAACTTTACTCTGCAAAAGCACTTTCTTTCCACAGAGCTATCAGTAGATATTGTGTGGTAGATATCTGGAGGTCAACTAGGCTCTGTTGCCAAGCATTAAGAGAACCATCACTTTTACACCTAGCTAAGCTGGGATATCCTCAATACACACCAATCATTATCATTCCCTTTTCCACCATAGTTTCCAAATTTTCCAACCTGCATTCTTCTTTCCATCTAAATTTAAAATTGGGAAAGAGTGTGAGACAGCCAGGGAGACGATGACAAACAAGGGCCCTGGGGTGCTGGGCAACAAATTGCCTTTATTCTTTGATATCTCATTTGTCAAAGTGGATGTTGTGTAAAATAACTTAAATTATTGGTTATGTTTATGAGGTATGCAAAAATGCTCTTCCATGAGAAATATCATATAGAGATACTTAAGTATGTTTAAGTGAAGAAAGTTCTCACTTTTCTAATTCAGTGCCCACCATCTAAAATGACGCTTGAATGTTTCATTCCAGAAACACAACCTCATGCATTTTAATCACGCTCAGCAAATGTTTCACAAGACACGTATCAGTAAGTTGCTTACCAGCAAATATTGTACCCTACATGATAGACCAGTCATTCTAATTATACTTTAAAAGGAACAGAAATGAAAACAACGTACAAGAACTTCTCCTATTACTGTTCTTGCTGCTCAAGCATAGAAAACAAGAATTTCCCTTTCCACATCTGCTTGTACAAAGGGTCATGCTTCCATGACTTGCCGGGAACTTGTCTTAGTTCTTGGAATAGTAAATATATTTTAAAAAGAACTGAATCTTAGACTCAATGGCAAGATTAGTCTGCTCTGTAAAAGTTAACCACGAGCAAATACAACCTAAAACCTAATGAATATTTTTTAGGTTTTCTTCAAGGTGAGAGTGTGTTTATTATTTTAAGAGTATATGTTGGGAAGTGAGTGTTAGGGAGATGTTGATCAAGGATACCAAATTTCAGTTAGACAGGAGAAACAAATTCAAGACTCACCATGGTAACTACAGTTAATAGCAATGTATTGCAGTCTTGAAAATCACTAAGAGAGTAGATTTTAAGTGTTCTCACTACAAAAAAAAAAAAAGTATGTGAGATAATGGATATGTTAATTACCTCCATTTAACCACTCCACAATGTATACATACGTCAAAACATCATGGTGTACATGATCTTTAGGAAGCTGAGGCGGATGGGTCACCTGAGACCAGGAGTTCAAGACCAGCCTGGCCAACGTGGCTAAACCCCTGTCTCTGCTAAAAATACAAAAATTAGCTGGGCATGGTGGTACATGCCTGTATTCCCAGCTACGTGGGAGGCTGAGGCAGGAGAATCGCTTGAACCCAGGAGGCGGAGGTTGCAGTGAACCCAGATTGTGCCACTGCACTCCAGCCTGGGAGACAGAGCAACATTCCATCTCAAAAAAATAAATAAATTAATTAAATAAAATTAAAAAATATTTTTTTAAATAGTAGATGTCATCTTTCTGAGGAAGGCTTCCCTGGGCCTCAAAGATAGCATAGCTGCCCACCTAGGTGCTCCCTAGTTTCTCCTACTTATTTCTATTACAGTACTTATCATACTCCATAGCAATTGCTGTTTACTTGTCTTCTACTAAAATATAATCTTCTTCAAGCAGGTATTAATCTATTTGACCCTCAGTACTTAGCACAGTGCTTTCTTGGCCCATAGTAGGAACTCAAAAAAATACCTGTTAAGTAAATCTCAAAATTTCACTAGACTACAGATTAATATACATATTTTATCTAAAATAAATCCCTGATATTATGAACTAACCACTCCACTGACTCTCATCTCCTATAATCGTGGCTGTCAAAGTGGTCCCCAGACTGGCAACATTAGCATCACCTGGGAACTTGTTGGAAATACACATTCTCAGACCCAACCCCAGACCTGCTGGATTGGAAACTCTGGTGATGCGACCCAGCCATCTATAGGTTAGCAAGCCTTCCAAGTGTTTCCAGTGTATGGGGAAGTCTGAGAAGCACCACCCTGTATGATTTTAGATCCAAACAAGTGCATTGCATTCACAAGGTGGGTAATTTGCTAAACACATACATTGATGAAATCTCTAGCCGAGCTCACCACTTTGCAAGAGAGGCACATTATAGGCTATCTGTGGATTTTACCGAAGATATAAAAAGGCTAGATGAGATATTAGACTTAATTTTACACGTGCACACATTGCCAAAAATGTTGGCATTGAAATAGAATGATCAAATAGACTGCAGACTTTCAAACCATGTTCCTTGGTCCTTAAAATTCTTGCAGTTTCTGCAAGTGCTACCACAGACAGAATAGATGGGGCTGCAGCCTTCTCACACTCCACTGCAAATAGAGCATCTTCTGCTTGTTTCTGTATTCTGCATTGGAGTTTCCTATAAGATTTCATGTGAATAAAGGATTCATGCTCTGACACCAAACAAGTTTCAAAACCACTGACACAGTGTCTTGAACGTGTGGGAAAACTTGCTCAAGCAGTAGGTTTTTAAGGTAACTCTAACTCCTTCCAAGAAATCACCTCAAAGGTGAGTCATAGTGATTTGCTCCAAACAAAAGAGTGTCCACTGTGAAAAACAGACTTAGTTATTTATATACATTATCTTAGGCATCTTGACAACTGCTTTATGACATAGGCACCATCACCTTCATTTGATAGATGAGGGAATTGAAGCATGGAGTCTCGATAACTTACTAGAGGGTCACATAATGAGTACACAGTGGAGTCAGATTCTATCCTACACAATCTAGCTCCATAGACTAGGCACCTAAAGCAATATGGTAAGTGGCTTTCTAGTTAAAGTGCTGAAGTTTCCAAAAGGATATATATTATTTCAAAAGGTTACACACACACACACAAGAATGGTTCCAAGGAATCTCTATAATGTCCAAGGAATCCAAGAATCTCTTCACTGAGTAGCATTTTGGGAGAGAAGGGAGTGGCATCACAGCCAGAATGCTGGGAATTGTCCTCACGTACAGTCCAAGTTCATCTCTGCAGTAGATCACAAGGAGTCACCACTACAGATGGGTGATTAACTGTTCTGATGATTACCAATAATCACAGTGCATGACTTCCAAATTTGGGAGGCGTTTGTCAAAACATGAATGTGCTTTTGACAGTGTTTCACACATAAGAGAATAATTTATCAAGCATGTCATGGCAGCAAAAATAGCTGAGAACTGATTGTTGCATTGGAAGTTATACATTGCAGTTGTGCTGATTTGAATTATCTACAAGCCAGAGGACACAGTGACCCAATACACACCTTTTTAAGATTCAAAAATGTCTGAAAGCTGAGAATCTTAAAAAGAGACAACAATGTATGAGGGTTTTTATTGAGTGAGTTGTAAAGTTGTTTGTTGGAAAAGAAAAGGCAAAAATAAAAATGTGAGAGATGGGCTTCAAGCACGTAAAGGAACTGAATTTTCTAGAACAAGATATTCCTCAACCATCTTTAACATAGCATCCAGGCCACCTTAATTCATAATAGCATTCCAAATTTTTAATTAATGATTCTTGAGGAACATAGATGTTTATATATACTTTATCTAACACATAAACCTTTCTCCAAGCTCATATTTACACATAGTTCTTAGCCATATAGATCACTTACAGAATCAGGATGCAAATCAAACATATCATTCCCTCCTTGCCGTTTCTTTAACATCCCATTATGGAATAAAATATATGGCTTTTGAAGAGCTATATCAATTTTCTTTTTATACAATGTAAACAGTCACTTAAACCTCTTTCTCAGTATTTAAAACACAATTGACAATATATTTTCAATTTCAACATCTAAGCTTGGAGAGAGGCAAGATGGCCAACCAGATGTGGCTGGAAAGCACCTCTTTCATGCAGAGGAACCTTGACACTTTGAACATATTTTTTGGTGGAAAACATCAAAAGTCAAAAGAGAGTTAACACAGGCACTGTGGTTGAAGGGGAAGAAGCGTGGCAGGCTGCTCAATCACCAGGCACCAGAACCAGCCCCATGGACCAGACCTAAGGAAGGGGTGAGTGAAGGAACTCCCAAGCACCACATCCCTGATGCAGACCCCTGAGGTTATAGCTATCGGAGTTTCCATGACACCCATAGAGAGTTGGACTGGAAAGAGGAGCTGCCCAGAGAACAAGCAGAGGCACAGCTTGAACCTGCATGGAGCCCAGAAGACGTATCTATGCTGTGGACCTGCAGCAAAATGTAACCATAGCTACCCATCTCCCAAGGCTCTGGGATTTACACTGAATGGCTGCATCTCCTTCTGTCTACCAGGCCAGGAGACAGCAGGATCTGGGAACACTCTCACACCCAAGACAGATTCCACTACCATTACTATGGGACTGAAGTACTTTTGATCCATGAGCCCCCTTGCCTACCAGCACCTCCCAAGACCACTTGCCTGGCCAGTCCCACAGAAGGGTGCCCACAGCCCAGCCTCCACTCCCTGGCACAGAGAAGAGTGTGGTGCTGGTTCATGTGCTGGCATGGGAACTGGGTGCCCTGCCCTTTGCAAGGCTGGACCAGGAAGGGTGTGGCCTGATAGCCTCAGCTTTTCCCCTAGGGGAGTCCTGCAGCCCCAAACACCCAGAATGGCCCAGTAATCTGGGCACAGATGGCTTCATCTAACAAGCATAGCTGGTTGGGCATACAGCCAGGGTAGACACTAGAGAGAGGTCGGAGGAGCATGAGCTGGGCAGGCCCCACAGCTGCCTGCTGGGCTAAAAACCCTGGGCTGCAGGCATCATACCAGTTGCATACACATTTTGCCAGTGCCCTGCCAAGGGATCTCTCACCCTCAAGCCATTGCATCACCAGACCACCCACAGATATAAACCACAACCTGCTCTGACATTGGCAAGCACAAAATCAGAAGTTTCCCAAGGAGTTGCAGATCTCCTGGGATTTGCAGGTCCCCTGGTGACCTAACCTTCAGTGTGGCCTGCCCTGCCTCTAAGAGAGAGGAGAACTTGTTTCCTCTTTGGGACAAAGGAAACACAGGTGTGGCACTAGTTGCTGAAGTAGCATCATTATGCCCCAGAAATGAACTTGGAGAGGGAGTCATCTCTTGTTCCCCTTTGAACATAAATGCCCTAAACACTCCATTTAAAAGACAGAGAGTGGCAAACTGGATCAAAAGACCCAATCTTCTTCTGTCTTCAAAAGACCCATCTTACATGGAATGCCCATAGGTTCAAAGTAAAGGGATGGCGAAAGATCTATCATGCAAATGGAAAGAAGAAAGAACAGAGGTTGCTATTCTTCTATTAGATAAAATAGGCTTTAAACCAACAACAGTAAAAATAGGACAAAGAAGGGTATTGCATAATGATAAAAGTTTCAATTCAACAAGAGGATTTTACTACCCTAAATATACATGCACCCAACATTGAAGCACCCAGACTTATAAAATAATTACTACTGACCTAAGAAGAGACTTAGAGAGTCACACGATAATAGTAGGGGACTTCAGCACCCCAGTGAGAGCATTAGACAGATCAAGGCAGAAAACTAACAAATTCTGGACTTAAATTTGAGTAGGTTTTTAAGGTACTGACAAGCTGAGTCTAATAGACATCTACAGAATACTTCACGCAACAATCACAAACCTTCTTCTCATGTGGCCATCATCACTAATCATCAGAGAAATGCAAATCAAAACCAAAATATGATACCATCTCACACCAGTCAGCATGGATCCTCATCTCTCATCTTATACCAAAATCAACTCAAGATGAATCAAGGACTTAAATCTAAGACCTGAAACCATAAAAATTCTAGAAGACAACTTCAGAAAAACCCTTGTAGACGTTGGCTTAGGCAAAGACTTCATGACCAAGAACTCAAAAGCAAATGCAACAAAAATAAAGATAAATAGATGAGACTTTAATCGAATAAGCTTCGGCACAGCATAAGAAACAATCAACAGAGTAAACAGACAACCCACAGAGTGGGAGAAAATATTCACAATCTGTACATCCAACAAGGACTAATATCAGGAATCTACAAGGAACTGAAACAAATTCGCAGTAAAAAAAAAAAAAAAAACAATCCCATCCAAAAGTGGGTTAAGGACATGAATAGATCATTCTCAAAAGAAGATACACAAATGACTAACAAACATAGGAAAAAATGCTCGACATCACTAATTATCAGGGAAATGCACATCAAAAAGCACAATGCAATACCACTTTCCTCCTGCAAGAATGGCCATAATAAAAAAATCGAAAAATAATAGATGTTGGCAGGGATGTGGTCAAAAGAGAATACTTCTGCACTGTTGGTGGGAATGTAAACTGATACAACCATTATGAAAAACAGTGGGGAGATTTCTTAAAGAACTAAAAGTAGAACTATCATTGATCCAGCAACCCCACTACTGGTTATCTACCCAGAGGAAAATAAGTCATTATATGAAAAAGATACTTGCACACACATGTTTATAACAGCAAAAAGTGAAACCAGTCCAAATGCCCATCAATCAATGAGTGGATAAAGAAATTGTGATATATATCTATATATGTGCCATGGAATATTACTCAGCCATAAAAAGGAATGAATTAACAGCATTTGCAGTGACCTGTATGCAATTGGAGACCATTATCCTAAGTGAAGTGACTCAGGAATGAAAAACCAAACATCGTATGTTCTCACTCATAAGTAGGGGCTAAGCTATGAGGATGCAAAGGCATAAGAATTATTTAATGGACTTTGGGGACTCGAGGGGAAAGGGTGGAGGGGTGGGATGGGGGTGAGGGAAAAAAGACTACAAGTTGGGTATGGTGTATAACTGCTCAGGTGATAGTGTACCAAAATCTCAGAAATCATCACTAAAGAACTTATTCGTGTAACCAAACACCACCTGTTCCCCAAAAACCTATGGAAATCAAAAATAAAAAATACAATAAAAATGAGCAAAGGCCCTGAGTAGACATTTCTCAAAAGAAGCCATACAAATGGCCAATGAATATATAAAAACTGCTCAACATTATTAATCCTTATGAAAATGAAAATCAAAACTACAATGAAATATTACCTAATGCATATTAAAAGTGCTTTTAGAAAGACGGAACATAAAAAATGTTGGCAAGGATGTGGAGAAAAAAAAAAAATCCTTGTACACTGTTGATTGAAAGGTAACTTGGCAAAACTAATACAGAAAATAATATGGAAGTTCTTCAAAAAATTAAAAACAGAACTTCCATATGATTCAGTAATCCCATTAGTAAGTATATATCCAAACAGAATGAAATCGTGTTCTCAAAAAAATCCACACTTGCATGTTTATTTTAGCATTATTCATAATAATTAAGATATGGACACAACCTAAATGTCCCTCAATGGATTAATGAATAAAGAAAATGTGGAACTACAAATGCAAGTATACACACACACACAAACATACACACACACATACATACACAGATAAATATTCTTCAGCTTTAAAAAAATCTTGGGTGTGAAGGGAGACAAATGCAAATATGTTAGGCAAGCAGTGCAAAGTTAAAGTGAACTCTGGTTGTCCTCACTGTTCATTATATGTTAATTATAATGTATTGGCATGTTATGAGACACTCCCACCAGCACCATGACAGTTTACAAATGCCATGGCAAAGTCAGGAAGTTATCCTATGTGGTCTAAAAAGGGGAGGAAACTTCAGTTCTGGGAATTGCCCACCCCTCCTGGAAAGCTCATGAATAATCCAGCCCCTGTTTAGCATATAATCAAGAAATAACTATAAG
The DNA here is from genome assembly GCF_009764315.1 of Trachypithecus francoisi. Lineage (NCBI taxonomy): Eukaryota > Metazoa > Chordata > Mammalia > Primates > Cercopithecidae > Trachypithecus > Trachypithecus francoisi. Next base: position 109,572,183 of record NW_022681473.1, read on the forward strand.
TATCATTAGTAGAGCAGTCCATGCCACCACTGAGCCTGTAAAATCAAAACAAGTTATTTACTTCTAAGATACAATGGAGGTACAGACATTGGGCAAACATTTGCATCCCAAAAGGGAAAAATTGGCCAAAAGAAAAGGGCAATAGGCCCCATGCAAGTCTGAAACCCAGAAGGGCAGCCATTAAATCTTAAAGCTCCAAAACAATCTCCTTTGATTTCTGTGTCCTACATCCAGGGCACACTGGTACAAGGGTGGGCTCCAAGGTCTTGGACAGCTCTGCCCTGTCGCTTTGCAGGGTTCAGCCCCCTCAGCTGCTTTCACAGGTTGGAGCTGAGTGCCTGTGGCTTTTCCAGGTGCAGGGTGCAAGCTGTTGTTTGATCTCCCATTCTGGGGTCTTGAGGATGGTGGCCTTGCTACCAGAAAGGGGTCCCAATCCAGACCCTAAGGGAGGGTTCTTGAATCTCAAACAAGAAAGAATTCAGGACAAGTCCATAGAATAACATGAAAGCAAATTTATAAAGAAAGTAGAGGAATAAAGAATGGCTACTCCAAAGGCAGAGTGGTGGCATAGACTGCTCCACTAATGATACTTATAGTTATTTCTTGATTATATGCTAAACAGGGGCTGGATTATTCATGAGCTTTCCAGGAGGGGTGGGCAATTCCCAGAACTGAAGTTTCCTCCCCTTTTTAGACCACATAGGATAACTTCCTGACTTTGCCATGGCATTTTTAAACTGTCGTGGTGCTGGTGGGAGTGTCTCATAACATGCCAATACATTATAATTAACATATAATGAACAATGAGGACAACCAGAGTTCACTTTCATTGCCATCTTGGTTTTGGTGGGTTTTGACTGTCTTCTTTACCACATGCTGTTTTAGCAGCAAGGTCTTAGTGATCTGTAGCTTGTGCTGACCTCCTATCTCACCCTAAGTCTAAGGTTAGACTTAGAAGTCCTAACCTCCTGGGAATGTACCCCAGCAACTCTCAACCTCATTTACCAGCCCTTATTCAAGATGGAGTCACTCTGTTTTGCATGCCTCTGACACCCCTTTCCCACAGCTCCACCCGGCAGTGCCCTAGTGGGGACTGGGGACTCTGTGGGAGTTCCAACGCTGCATTTCCCCTCTGCTCTGCCCTAGTAGAAGTTCTCTGTGAGGGCTCTGACCCTGCAGCAGGCTTCTGCCTGGACACCCAAGCTTTTCCATACATCCTCTGAAATCTAGGTGGAGGCTGTCCAGTGTACTTTACTATTGCACTTTCCATGCCTACAGGCTTAACAACATGTAGAAGCTGCCAAGGCTTATGGCTCACACCCTCTGAAGTAGTGGCCTGAGCTGTATTTGGGGCTCTTTGAGCTGAGGCTGGAGGTAGAACAGACAAGAATCAAGGAGTAGCCTCCTGGGGTGGTGCAGGGCAGTGGTGCCCTGGTACTGGCCCACAAAACCATTAACTACTCTTAGGCCTCTGGGCCCATGATGGGAGGGCTGCCTTGAAGATCTCTGAAATGCCTTTAAGGTCTTCTTCCAATTGTCTTGGTATTAGCACCTGGCTCCCTTATAGTTATGCAAATTTCTCTAGCAACCTGTTGCTACTCAACCACTTGGATTCTTCTCCTAAAAATGGGCTTTTCTTTTCTACCATATGAACTGGCTGCAAAATTTCCAAACTCGTATGCTCTGCTTCTCCTTTACATAGGACTTCCAACCTTAACTCATGACTTTGCTCCTGTGTCTGAGAGAAGGTTGTTAGAAGCAGCCAGGCCACATCTTGAACGCTGTGCTGCTTAGAAATTTCTTCTGCTGGATACTCTATGTTGTTACTCTTAAGTTCAAACTTCCACAGTTCCCTAGGACATGAAAACAATGCAGCCAAGTTCTTTGCTAGGGTATATCATGGGTAACCTTTACTCCAGTTCCCAATAAGTTTCTTATTTCCATCTGAGACCTCATCAGCCTGGCTTCACTGTCCATATTACTATTAGCATTTTGGTCACACCTTAACCAGTCTCTAAAACATTCCAAACTTTTGCTTATTTTCCTGTCTTCTTCTGAGCCCTCCCAACTCTTCCAACCTCTGCCCAATACCTAGTTCCAAAGCTGCTTCCACATTTTCAGGTATCTTTATAGCAATATCTTATTCCTGGCACAAATTTTCTGTTAGACCACTCTTGTGTTGCTATAAAGAAATATCCAAGACTGAGTGATTTATAAAGAAAAGATGTGTAATTGGTTCACAGTTCTGCAGGTTGTACGAGCATGGCACAAGCATCTGCTTGGCTTCCAGGGAGGCCTCAGGGAGTTTTTACTCGTGCAAGAAGGCAAAGCAGGCATAGGCATCTTACATGGCCACTGCAGAAGCAAGACTGAGAGTGGGGAGGAGGGTGCCTCTCACTTTTAAATGACCAGATCTCATGAGAACTCTACCCATGATGATCACTATCATGAAAACAGCACCAAACCATGAGAGATCTTCTCCCATGACCCAAATGCCTCCCACGAGGCCCAACCTCTAACACTGGGGATTACATTTCAACATGAGACTTAGAGGAGATAACATTTAAACCATATCAACTAATTATGTTGAACATCTTTTCCTGTGCTCACTGGCTGCTGGTGTATATTCTTTTGTGAAGCGTTTGTGCAAATCTTTTGGCTTTTTTAATGGGTTTTTGTCTTATTATTGAGATGCAAGAGCTTTCTGTACATTCTAGATAAATCCTTTGTCAGATACATGTGTTGTAAGTTTTTTTAGACCTGCTTTATGACTTTCCTTTTCATTTTTTAATGATATTGTTCAAGAAGGTCTTAATTTGATAAAGTTCACTTTATGAAATTTTTCCCTTACAGTTTATACTTGTGTGTCTTATCCAAAAGTTCTTACCTACTCCAAAATTTCAATAGTTTTGTTCTATGGTTTTTTTCTAGAAGTTTTGTAGTTTACACACTTATATTTTTGGTCTATGATTTAATTGGAGTTGATTTTTGTGTATGATGTAAGGACTGGCGTTCTTCTCAGTATGAATATCTAGTTATTCCAGCACCCCTTGTGGAAAGGACTATCCTTTCCTTATTTAATTATCTTGTCTGCCATGTCAAAAGTCAACTCATGATAAATGCTTGGGTCTATTTCTGTACTGTATTCTGTTCCACTGGTCTTTAAATTTTGACACTTTTTTCCCCCTTGCTTGCTTTCCACGATGCCATACTCTCCTGATTTTCTTCTTCAGCCATTTCTCAGTTTCCTTTTTTTCTATATCCTTCTAATAATTGAGGTACCCAAGACTTAATTCTAAGCCTCTTTTCCTTTTTAAAATCTTACACACTAGACCAGCAGGTATTTATCAGAAAGAAAAAGGAGTAGGAGAAGTGGGGACACAGAAGGGATGGAGAGGGGAAAGATGTAAAATGCCTTAGCAAGGCCAGCAAGTGCAGGATGGGTGGGTGAGGGAGAACATGATACATGGAAATTGATGGAGTATAGCTGGAGTCTGGACTGTGAAGGAGAAAACAGACAAGAGGTAAAGTAAGGCAAAGCATATGGTTTCATGTAATATATAAGTATGCAGTCATTAAAATGAATTTTATAAAGAATAGTCATTGCAGAAAATTCAAATTATGTAGCATTTGAAAAACAAGATCTGTATAAATTACATGAAGTTTATATATTAATAGGAGCATTTTTAAAATGCTGAAAAATGTACCAAAGCATTAACAGTAGCTATTCTTGAGTGTTAAGATTGCAGATAACTTCATTTTTCTTGTTTTACTTTTCTACATTTTCAATCTTTTTACAATTAGCCTTATTAAATCTGTAATGACATTTTTAAAAGCATGAAAAAGTCTTATTTTTAGAAGCAGTGCAAAGTTACTGTGAAGAATAACTAAGCTCTATGTTCCTTGTGTTATAAAGTTTGTGGCTTATGATTTGGCTTATCTCTAGCTTCAGGTTCATTTTTTGGTAGCTCTTAGACATAGCAGATGAAGAAATAAAAATTGACATGATCTGAAATAATCAGTTGGTTAAAAAAAAAAAACAAGTTTCTGAGTAGAAAGAACATTTCCCTGGGAACATACAAATCACAGCACCCATATGTGATTCACACTAATATAGACTGCTGGAAATACTTCTTACAAAATCATGCTTTTAAAATATTTGTTTATACTTCCCAGGCTTTTGATATTACGGTGGAAATGAATGAGAGAATATTTTGAAATTATCTGATCATTTAGGACTAGTATTCTACTTACATAAATACAAATTACTGTTATTAATATTTTTTCCTCAGAGTCCCAGGCCAGCTTTTGCAATTTTATATATAAATTTGTTCACAAATTTGTTCAAAAAAAAAAAAAAAACTGGTGAACCAAATGGATAAAGCAAAGGCAGTCAGCCAGGCAAATTTGTGTCTGGATTCTCTGAAGGACTCAGGGAGAATGTCGCCTTTGCAGTTTCAGGGGCAAATTTATTTGTATAGTACAGATGGTTGCCTCAAGAACCATTTATAACACAAATTGCTATTGCAGTGTGCCATTCTCATTAACTTAGAACCAGATTAGTTTTGCCTGAGTTACAAATGGATAAAAAGTCTATTTATTTCACACTTTTAATAATATATCTGCACATATCTTAAGCTATATTTTAAAATATATCTACTTAAACTCAGGAAGTAAATAGGGATTTGTGAATGATTGTAACCTAAGCATCTACCTTCCTCTCTTGAGGGGGCACTTTCCTCTGGCCTATTGAGGGGTTGGTGCTGTGTTGGCTCCTGAGTCAGTTCTTGCTACAGTTGCCATTTGAGCCTCTCTTCTGGTTTCTGCTTAATTCATATCTGCTCATTACTTAGAACTCTCAGACTAAACTCCCTTGATATGAAGCTATAAGAGTCAAGGGAGTCTCAATGGAATTGTGCTCAGGTAGATTCAGCCTGGTGGAGACCATGGGAAGCTTCTTAAAGAAAGCTTCTCTTGTGCCACGTCTTGGAGGGCACAAGGGAATTGACTAGGTAAATGAAAATGCCCTTTAGGGAGGCACAGCACGGTGTACTTACTAGTTCAGGCAAAAGAGTGTATCTGGAGCTGAGAGACAATAAATTGATACCTGGCGTAGTGCACTTGTACTTTCCATGCAAGTTGTTTGGGTAGTTGGACTTAAGAGGTCAAGCAGAGACATACAGGAGATGAATCTCTAGAAGTAACTTAACTAGATTACCATGTTAGGTTGTTTTTGCATCACTATAAATAAATACCTGAGGCTGGGTCATTTATAAAGAAAGGCGGTTTAATTGGCTTATGGTTCTGCCAGCTGTACAAGAAGCAAGGTACCCGCGTCTGCTCCTGGTGAGGGCATCAGAAAGCTTCCAGTCATGATGAAAGGTGAAGCAGGAGCAGCTGCATCACATGGCAAGAGCTGAGAGTGAGAGAGCACAGAGAGGCGCCACACATTTTCAAATAACCAGATCGCATGTGTGGGAACTCAGAACAGGCACTCACTCACTACAAGGGGACGATGCTAAGCCATTCATGAAGGATCTGCCCCCATGATCCAATACCTCCCCTTAAACCCTAACTCCAACATCGGAGGTCATATTTCAACATGAGATTTGGAGGGAACAAACGTCCAAACCGTATCAATCATGAAGGATATTGATATTATAGGATAGGCAATGTTTGCAGAATTGAGTATGGTCTACAATTACTTCCCTTTACTTCATATTTTTACTGCTCTTTGCTTCCTGATTTAAACCTGTTTTCATTCTCCCACCCATCCTTTCTCTTGCCTGGTTTTTCTGCCACTGGTGATCTAGCAGTTTAGTTCTTTTTTTTTTTTTTTCCCAGCAAAAGAGCATTGATTTCTCAATAGCAGTTTAGTTCTGTCTCACCTAGCTAACATATGCATTCTTAAATGCTTTCTATACTTGTCTCACATTCTCCTACGTTCAGCTCCTGACAACTGCCTGATTTGCTCTGTATTTCCAAAACTAAATTAGTAAGAGAGGGAATTAGATAGTTTAGATAACTCCTTTCTTCTCTATCTAGCAGAACTTTTTACAACAGCACTATCATGAGCTACTAGCCTGACCTTGGATTGGCTGCCATTGGGTCAGACTGCAGGCCTGGTGGTATCTGGCAGGAAGGGCAATTTCGATAAGGTCACAGAAATCACATGGACAGAATGTGCCTGCCAGAGGCTGTTCCTTCAATAGGAACTGTAAGCAGGGCTTTTGCCCTTTGACCAGGCCAAGGGAAGCAGGCCTTGTCATGTAGGGGTTCAAGGTCCAGCTCCACCACTTACTAGCCTTGAGTAAGCTATTTAGTCTTGTTAGAGCATGAGATCGCAAAACTTTAAACTGAGAATGAAAAATACGTACCTTGCAGAATGAGTGTGAGAATTAGAGATCATATATAAAATACCTGCTTCACAGCAATTACATAATAAATAGTAACAAACAAGGTGGGAGGGTCACCTGAGCCCAGGCGTTTGAGATCAACCTGGGCAACATAGTGAGACCCCATTTCTAACAAAATGTTTAAAAAATTAGCCTGGTGTGGTGGTCCATGCCTGTAGTGCCAGCTACTTGGGAAGTCGAGGAGTTTGATGCTGCAGTAAGCCATGATTATGACTCTGCACTCCAAAAAAAAAAAAGAAAGAAGCACAGAATGTTTAACCCAGTCTTAAAATGAGACTTTCCCTACCCATTGCCTCTATTGTTGAACATTTTAAGTTTATTCCAACTTTCCATTTTTTATAATTAATGCTGCAGTAAACATTATCATGAATATAGTTCTCTCTTTTGAATTATTTTAAGACAAATCCTTAAGATATGCTTTACTAGAACAAAGGATATAAATATCTCTATGGATTTTAACACATATTGTCAAAGAGTGATCCAAAATAATGAGTAATGCCAAAAATGTTAAGAACTTGCCAGTTATCTTGAAGACATACCTGAATTAAATATTACACTTGTTTTTTTCTTTTGTGTTTAGTAGATATAAATGAGATCTTGCTAATGTTTGGATTTGTTATAATGACTAACAATATTAGATTTTAAAATGTCTATTGATTTTCATTTTGTGACTGAACTGCTCATGTACTGCTTATTGATGAAGTTACAAAGTATATACAATATGTGCATATATATGTGGAATACACACACATATATACAGATATATATGCACATATACATACATACATATACATACACACACATACATATCTCACTTATGATTCTAATCTAAAATTTTTATGTTTAATTTCATATACAGATTTCCACTCCATCATAATATTTGAGATTTCTGTTTTTATGTCAGTACCACATTTAAAATGCATTCTAACATGTGAAAGGAATAGTTCCTTTTCCTTACTCTGTTCTTTTTTAAAGATTATTATTGCCTAAAATTTATTTAAAATTGATTTCAGAGTTATTTTATGGAGTTCTATAAAATAATTAGATGGGAATTTTGATTGATGTTGATTAATGCAATCCATCCATTAGAGAAACTATTTCATTTCTTTACCAGTATAGAAGAGACTTCTGAAATACTCCTTTCTGTATACCAATACAATTTCATAATTTGTCTTATGTAGTCATGGAGACCCTGGTGAGGGTCTCATAATATATATCTTTACTTTATTAGAGTCTTTATTGTTACTGTTAGTTTTAAGTTGATTTCTCAGTTTTTGTGACTACAAATAATGCCTTCTTGTTACAAAATTTTTATCTCAGATAATGAATTTTTGAAGTATAGTTTTAAAAGGAAAGAAAGAAAACAAAGAAAGGAAGTAAAGGGAGAGAGGGAGGAAGAAAGAAGGGAGGATGGAAGGGAACTTTCAACCAGACTCCACTGTTTTTTAACATCTGTTTGAACCTGTTTATATCGTTTTTTGTTTGTTTTGTTTTTTTGAGACAGAGTCTTGCTCTGTCGCCCAGGTTGGAGTGCAGTGGCCGGATCTCAGCTCACTGCAAGCTCCGCCTCCAGGGTTTACGCCATTCTCCTGCCTCAGCCTCCCGAGTAGCTGGGACTACAGGCGCCGCCACCTTGCCCGGCTAGTTTTTTGTATTTTTTAGTAGAGACGGGGTTTCACCGTGTTAGCCAGGATGGTCTCGATCTCCTGACCTCGTGATCTGCCCGTCTCGGCCTCCCAAAGTGCCGGGATTACTGGCTTGAGCCAGCGTGCCCGGCCTTATATCGTTTTAAATGCTATTTATTTCTTCTTTAAATAAATGTATGATTATTTTATATATATACCCTTCTGGGATTTTCCTGAATTTCATTACCTATAAATAACAATACTGTTTTATTTATTTCAAGTAATAACTTCTTATAATATTTTGTTTCTTTATTGTATTATTAACTCTCGAGGCAATGGAATCAAAACAGTAACTGAGAAATGAGGGAATGGGAGTATACAGTTCTCTCTCTTTACATTTCCACTTTGCTCCTGGGGGAAGACACACTTTTGCAGCCCCTCATTACACTGGACCTACACTAGTATTTAATCTCATTGTTGATAGCTTGGAAGATTCATTGGTGCATGCTTTGCCAGTGGAAGAGGGCGCCCTATTAAAAGATGTGTTTCTGTGCATACATGCTTGAATCTAATTTCTCTGCCTAAAACTGAATGGTCTGCTCCAAAGAGCTGACATAGAATAAGAAGAGAGCAGGTCTCACAAAGGCCTCCTGTTTTTTGCTGAAGTCTCTAACACAGCTCTATATTCTAATTTATATTATAGACTTGTCTGCAATAATAAAGGAGTATTTTGTTTCCTGCAGCTTCCTAGTCCCAGATGCTTAACATGTTGATGCCTCCTATGGCCCAAGCAGCAATATGTCTAGAAATGAGCACATGGGAATACGGTGCTGTGTGAGCAACTGCTTCTAGCCCACCTGGTGTCTCTGTGTGAAGAGAAAATTCCCATGAAGACACTTCAATGCTTTTTATCAGAATATGATATTTATCATTTATCTATGATACATATTTATCATGCCATTTCTATGGTACGTATTTATCATTTTTCTGTGATAAATAAAATATGCATGGTGTGTAAAAGAAATTAAATCTTGGGCCCCCAACTCATTAAGCCAAAGGGAAAAGTCAAACTGGGAACTGGATCACACAAACCTCCCTCCCCCTTTTGGCTCCTAAATAAGATAGATACAAGATGTAAAGCTACTTGCTCCCCCCCCCCCCAAATTTTTGCCCACAAGGAAATTCCTAGCGAGCTGCAAGATCTTTTAAGGTGTTTCTGTTAAAATTTCACCATGGCAATGTCAACTGATAGGTTATCTTTGTAGGTACAGCTACCCCCGGCCCACCAGACATAAATGCATATCTGATGTTCCCCTGCCTCATTTTGTCTATATTATTGCATGTAAAATGCAGATTCCCTGCAGTTTTCTTCTGCCTCATTTGTCTATGTCATCTTATGTAAAAACATGCAGATTCACTGAACCAGACAGAGGCATGAATGACTATTTTTCCCTACCATCCTCTTACACGAAAATTGTGTGCTTCTCAATATTCTACTCTTTCCCCTTTAAATTTGGAGCCTTCAAAATCAACTTTGGAGAAAGGCCCGTCTCCCGGGCGCACACGCTTATATCTTTGACAAATAAATCTCCTAAAATGATTGAGACTTATCTTGTCATTTTTCTCAATTGACAGGTGTTTCTTAAAATTGTTCAATGTACAACCTGCAAACTGTATGTGGTGGCCTGGCCCGGAGTGGAGACTGCAATCCATGCTGAAGCTGCAGTGAGTTCACTGACAGTCAGGGGAGTGGCAGCTGATCTGAAATCTTAGTGGCAGCTGGAATCTACAGGGAGGGCTTCACAGACTCCGACCCTGATCACAAACATCATCAGATTCTTGCGAAAACTGATTGATTTGGATGCCAGAAAAGAGTTGCCTAATATCTCAAACAGAGAAATCAGAGTTCTATCTTAGGCAGACAACTATTTCCTAGAGTAGGGGTAGATATCCTGAGGACTTTAAAATTGCAGAGGTAGCTGCAGTTTTTGTCACAGTGCCATGGGAAAGGACAAAGCTACTGCCAGAGCCAGGAAGGCTCACCACAAATAGGCTTTTGTAAAATACAGGAACTGGGCATGGAGGTAGTAGGTGCAATTTTGGAAATGCAAAGTATTGCTAGTTAGGAAATGAAGATAGATGGATGGATAGATGGATAGATGGATAGATAGATACACACTGCACACACACATTTTTTTTTTCTTTTTCCATTTATTCTACTTATGAGCTAGAACTGTGGGACCAGTGCCTTTAAAGTGTTATCTGAAGTAGCAGAATGATGAGAGGTGAATAAAGATTCTTTTGTGTAGTGAGAGTTAAGCAGGACTAGAGCAGTTAAAAAGAAATTTGGGGAGGAGGTTGTTAGTGAGGAATACACGGCAGATGTAATTGTTTCTCATGGAGCCCTTGAAGGCACATTCTTAGGAAATGCCAACAGCTGTGGGATGGAATGAAAGGCACCTTGGGGACTTACATATCCAGGAATGTGGTGGACTAGATCGCCAAAACATTCCTTCCAATACAAACATCTGGAAATACAAGATAAAATATGACAATCATATTGATAAAAGTATAAATGACCTCATAGAAGGTCAAAGAAATTCTCATCATTCAAAACTAAAAGGGAGCTGGAAATCAGAATAGAAAACTGACGATAAAATCCTCGCTGCCCTCCATGCATTTAGCCATGTTGGCAACCTAAAAGTGGTTATTTTAATGACTACTGGGAGACAGAAGATGAACCTGCCAGAGCAAGGGAGGATCCTTTCAGAGCAATACCCATGATGACAACGGACCAACTTTTCTAGTTAGACCAACTCACATCAGAGCAAAGGAAACCAGAAGGAAATTTTTCAGGTTTGGCCTGGGTTATTAGTAGAAAAAATAAAGTCACCTTTGAGAATTGTAACCACAGGTCTATACAAAGTGACTCTGAGGTTTGAATTTTTGTGAACATAATCCATGGTTAAGAGACATGTAGGCTCTCACCAGTAGTCCCAGCTACACAGGAGGCTAAGGTGGGAGAATCACTTGAGTCCAGGAGTTTGAGGCTGCAGTGAGCCATCATCACACCACTACCCTCCAGCCTGGGGAACAGAGTGAGTGAGACCTTGTCTCTAATAAAAGAGAAAGTGTTGGGGAAAAAAGCCGAGGGTTGGGAAGAAAGCTGAGGCAGGGCTTGCATGACTGACATAATGTCCTCTGGAATGTGTCTAGATTTGCCGGCTCCTTGCTTCTAGCCCTCCTAGGCTCCTAGGTCAATTGTATTCCCATTATCTCAAGTAGCAGAACATGTTCCATATAAATGCTAAACCGTCACAGCAGATCATGCACCTGCCCTTTTGACCGCCACATTCTCACCACCTGTTTCTCTGTTGGATTACCAATACACAGCGTGGGCTCCCAGAGCTCAGGGCCTTTGCAGCCTCCATGATTGTGATGGTCCCCTGGATCTACTTCTCTCTTTCAGACTGGCTTTTCTTAATCTTTTGACTCTCCTGGACTTTGTCACCCGCATGACTTGGTGTTGCGTTTGATCACCCCAACATTCCTGGCTGCTCAATGTGGGGTGACAAAGATCCCAGTGAAGGAAAGCTAGAGTGTGTGAAAGTGGAGGACGCATAGTCAGAGGACACCTGAGGATGTCTGAAAGAAGCTTGGCGGGAAAGCTGAGCGCTCGGAAGAACCGGAGTAACAATGGGACAAAGTGAAAGCAGACATTCTGCTTCTTTAAATTTCTTAAGGCATTTATTACAAAGAGGGCAGTGAAAGTTAGTCTTCAGAATTTGTTATTACTCTTTAGTGCAGTAAAGCAGTTTTGCCCATGTTTCCCAGAACAAGAGACTATGGAGTTGGATGAATGGGAGAGAATTGGCAGAGATTTTTAAAAAGCGTATAAAGATGGAGCAAAAATTCCAGTCTTGGTTTGGTCAATGTAGGCGCTAATAAAAGCAGCTCTTGAGCCATTTCAAACAGATGATGAGGCAGATTCAGGTGAGGAAGAGGACAAGTGTAAAAAACTCACTTCAGATTCTGAATGTGAGGAACAGAAACCGGAGGAAATTAAAAGAAAGGGAAACTGAAAAAAGTATTTTTTACTAGCCCATCTTACTAGCCCTCGGCTCCACTTGCTGAATTAAGTGAATGGCCACCTCCTCTCTCTCCCGGTAATGGTTGAGAAAATGAATTAGCTACAAAACTTACTGCTCCTATAGTTGCAACATTAAAACCTGGAGCAATTGGTAGTACTAAGACCCAGTGGCATCTGAGGCTTGTTTATTCAGAGAGCACCTCCATAAACGGAGGCATATCCAGTACAGCCAGTGCCCTTACAAATGGCAACAACTGTCTCCCACCACGGCACAGTTCTCATTTCCCTGCTTCCTGGAGAGCCACTGGAGAGGGCTGGGGGACCCTTGCCCTCAGAAACAGTCGGTCTGTTACTTGAAAGATCTAGAGGTGTCACTGTGCATACGGGAATGATTGGTTCTGATTATACCAGAAAAATTCAATTAGTTATCAATTCCTCAACTCCGGTCTGCTTCCCTAGGAGAGAGAATTGCTCAGCTGACATAAAGCTGGGAAGCAACACAGTGAAAAGAACAGGAGACTTTGGTAGTACGAATCCAACAGGAAAGGCTGTATATTGGGTTAATCAAGTGTCTGACAAAAGACCTATTTGTACAGTAGACCTGCTGTTGGATGCTTACAGATTGGCACACAGACCTGGTTGGCAGTCGTCCCTAGAGAAAATAAAGCACAGGCTGTGTTGCATAGGGCAAGTGAAGTCATCTTGAAGCTTCAGTGTCAGTTAACCTGCCTCTGCTAGAGAAAAGCATTTAATGAGCACACAGGCGTGATATGGGCTGAATGTGTTCACTGTGGCCTTTGTGATGGGAATGTTCAACCTCTACTCCTACTACATTGGTGCAAAAAAAAAATGAAGCCTTCACAACAGAGTTTTAAGACACTGTCCTGGGCTAGATTTGGACTTTCTAAAGTGAAATCAGTGGTCATCAACTATAACCACACATACAAAAAAATTGGTTATGTTCTTTATGGAGTCTATAATGTTACAATGGTCATTGTTTTGCTAAATATGTTAGTTGCCATGATCAACAATTCATTCCAGGGAATTGAGGACGATGCTGACGTGGAGTGAAAATTTGTAAGGGCCAAACTCTGGTTTCCCTTCTTTGGGGAGGAGAGAGCACTTCCTGTTCCCTGCAATCTGGTGTTGGGTCCGGAGTCCCTGTTTTGTCTCTTGCTGAAGCTTAAAGAGTGGATTTTCGAGCTCTACCCAGGGTCATAAAAAAGATTTCCAGGAAAGATGCAGAGATAAGTAAGTAGAGATAAGTAAGCAGAGGTAAGTAGAGACAAGAAAGTATGTAGAGACAAGTAGAGACAAATAAGTAGAGATAGAGAGAGATACAGATAAGTAGAGAGATGGAGATAAGTATAAGTAGAGAGAGATGGAGATAAGTATAAGTAGAGAGAGATGGAGATAAGTATAAGTAGAGAGAGACGGAGATAAGTATAAGTAGAGAGAGATGGAGATAAGTATAAGTAGAGAGAGATGGAGATAAGTATAAGTAGAGAGACGGAGATAAGTATAGAGAGATGGAGATAAGTAGAGAGAGAGATGGAGACTAGCAATATAAGATCAGTGCCCTAAAGAGGTACAAAAGCAAAGACTAGCAATGTAAGGTCAGGGCCCTAAAGAGGTACAAAAGTAGAGACTAGCAAAGACTAGCAGAGATTTGCAGGGACAGACAAGAACATTCTGAATTATGGAAATTAGCTATGGCTCAAAGGGCAAATATAAAAGGAATAGCGGGGAAGGGAGGTAAGGATAAAAATGCTGTTTGCTCTCCAACAGTACCTTTTGGTCCTTTAAACAGTCAAAGGGCAGATGCACTGGTGTCTGCAGTCTTTGCTGATGCACAAGCATTCCGTTCTTTAACTCGTCTTAATGCCGCAGGCCTTAGAAAAAGATACGGTCACATACAAAGAGCTGGGAAAAAGGACATAATTATATGGGGAACAGGATTAGCTCGTGTCTCTCCAGGTGACAATCAGGTGCCTGTGTGGGCGTCCACCAAACAGCTGAAGATCTATCATGAGCCACAGCATCTAGTGGACCCACCTGTACAGTGCCAATCAAAGGTTTGAAAAGCCTCAATTTGCTTTCTGACTTCTGTTAATCAGAAAAGGCCTGTTTCTCATTATCAGTGGAAAGTTTTACCTCGTGGTAATTAACCAAAGAGGCAGAAACTGAGTTAACAAATGCTTCAGCAATGGCATGGTCCCAGCTATAGCCACAAAAGTTTTTGCTTCTGTTTCAGTAGATTTACTAACATGAGGGTATGCTTGTGTTTTTGCAGGAGATGAATGAACCGTGTGGATGCCTTCAGATGTGTACGACTATGGAACAGGAGACTGGAGGGACCCATGGATCCCAACCATGCACAGGGATCCCCCAGTATGAGCCATGAGCCAGTTGAATCTGAATGCAAAGATGGAACCAAGGACCAACCAGAGTCACGATGCTTAATGAACCAATGTTTTCTGACTCAGCTCCTCTCTACCCTGAATACAAGAGACCCTAACAGTTAGGCAGGAGTATCATCGCCCCTATTCAGCATGAAGTTACAGAAGACGGACCTTCATCCTTTTGCAACCCCTAGGATTAAGGGTCCTCTTGTGAAAGGGAAAGGGGAGATATGTGGGAAGCATTCAAACCAGAGCAACTCTAGTAATAATGATAGTAATAATGGTACCTTCTCTTACAAAAAAAGAGAAGGGGGGCATGTTGAGAAGAAAGCTGAGGCAGGGCTGGCATGTCTGACATAATGTCCTCGGGAATGTGTCTAGACTTGCTGGCTCCTTCTAGCCCTCCTAGGCTCCTAGATCAATTGTATTCCCATTATCTCAAGTAGCAGAACATGTTCCATATAAATGCTATACTATCACAGCTGTAGATCATGCACCTGCCCGTTTGACCTCCACATTCTCACCACCTATTTCTCTGTTGGATTACCAACAAATAGCGTGGGCTCCCAGAGTTCGGGGCCTTTGCAGCCTCCATGATCACGATGGCCTCCTGGTTCCACTTCTCTCTCTCAAACTGGCTTTTCTCCATCCTTTTACTCCGCCAGACTTTGTCACCCCCACAGCCTGGTGTTGGGTCTGATCACCCCAACAGAAAGAGCAGGAGAGACATGCAGGACAGGATGAGAACAAGGTACAGGAAATAAATACATGATGGTTGAGAATTTTGCAAAATTGATGGAAGGCACTAAATCCTCAAACAGGAAAACAAATGAGTAAAAAGAAATCCGCACTTACACAATAGTAATGAAACTGCATAATAGCTTAAAGATAATGAGATTATCTTAAGAGCAGACAGAGAGCAAAGACAGATTATCTACAAAGGAATAGTAATTGACTGGCAACAGGCTCTTACCAGCAAAAAGAGAAGAAAAACAGTGGAAAATAATTAAAATGCTGAGCCGAAAGTAAATGTTAATTTAAAATTTTATGCCCCAAGGAAAAATATACTTCAATAATGAGGGAGGTGATGTTACAGGGTCTTTGGGTTGTTGAATTTCTTCCCAGAAACTCGTGGCCAGTAGCACCTTTACAGTTCTTGTTCTGCATCCAGGAAAAATGAGGTATCCAGGCAAGTGAAGCGTGAAGAACATGAAGAGGAGCTTTATTTCTGTTAAAACAGCTCAGAAGAGACCCTCAGTGGGTAGCGCCTCTCTCTAGGCAGGTTGTCAGGTCCAGTGGTCCAGTGTTCGGCTCTACAGCACAGAGGAGGCTCTGGAGAGGGTAACTCTGCTCTGACCACTGGTTGCCCTGTGGTCAGCTACTCTCAGCAGAGAGGAGGCCCTGGAGAAGGGAGGATCTTCTCTGCAGGCAGGTAGTTCACACCTCTCTGCAGGTCTCTGAAGCTCTGGCAGAGAGGGCAGCACCTCTCCGCAGCTGGTGGTCTGGTTTCTCTGTCCCCTGCTCTGGCCATCCTCTCCCCTGCTCTGGCTGGGCTCAGGGTTGTTTTTTTGTTGTTGTTTTTTGTTTTTATTTTTAGACAGAGTCTGGCTGTCTCCCAGGCTGCAGTGCAGTGGCATGATCTCAGCTCACTGCAAGCTCCGCCTCTGAGGTTCACACTATTCTCCTGCCTCAACCTCCCAAGTAGCTGGGACTACAGGTGCCCACCACCACGCCCTGCTAATTTTTTCTGTTTTAGTAGAGACAGGGTTTCACCGTGTTAGCCAGGATGGTCTCAATCTCCTGACCTCGTGATCCGCCCTTCTCGGCCTCCCAAAGTGTTGGGATTACAGGTGTGAGCCAAGGGCCCAGGGCTTTTATGTACCTCAGCGGGGAGGAAGTGCCTGCAGATGGGTCCACAGGTGGCCTGGAAAAGCCACCATGAGTCCCCTCTCCAGTCCGAGCAAGACTGGCAGCCCTGGCCTGAAGCTGGGGCCTTACTGAAGACCTGTCCCCTGCCCCCCAAGAATCTGTCTGCCTGCCACTGCCATTCATGGCCCTGGGGCTCAGCCTCAACCCCGCTTCCAGATTGGAGCAGGACAGGGAGTGGAAGGAGGCCAGGCAGCATGAGCAGACACACTTGAGCCTGCAGGGATTGGTGGGGGCGGGGGGCGTGCCCCTTCCTGTGGCCCCAAGGGTGCAGACTGCAGATGCCTGAGTCCTGCACTTGGGAGAAACCCCCTGAAGCTGCATTGGGGAGCTCCTGCCCCACCAACTCAAAAGAGGTGGGGCTCCCACTTGCTCCCGACTCCCGCCTGCTCGCTTTGCAGAGCGGGAGGCCCAGGCCTGCAGCCGGGGGTCAGGCAGCTGCAGCTGCATCCAGGAAGGAAGAGATCCAAGAGCACAGGGAGGCTCAGATCCACAGCTGCAGTTTGGGCAGCTGCAGCCCTGTATAGAAGGGTTGGGCTTCTGCCTGCTCCGTGGAGCTAGAGGCCTGGGCCTGCAGCCCGGCTTTGGTTAGCTGCAGCAGCCCCTGAGGAGCTCCTACCTTAACTTAGAAGGGGCAGGGCTCCAGCCACATCTCCCTGCTGCTGCCAGTGTGATGACTAGTAGCTGCTGCTGTCAATAAGACAATTTTAGGCAAACCAGAGAATTTGCCACCAACAGAGCTTGATAGAATGAACTTTCAAAGGTTATATTTTAAGCAAAAGGACAACTTTTTCCAAAATAAAGTTCTGAGGTGCAAGAATTAATGGTAAACAAAGAAAATAGTAAACATGTAGATGAATATAAAAAGTTCCTTGCTTAAAATAATAATGCTGAATCTGAGAATTAGAGAAAAGACTAAATTTCTGGACTACAATGACGAGTAACACAGTAGGGGAGGGGAACCTAAGTTAAAGCACTCTAGGCTCCTGATATTGTTGGGGAGTGTAGAGATATTGATGAGCTTTGAACATTGTTATATTGAATATGGATTTTAAAAATTTATGGAATCCACTAAAATAGTAGAAATGGAGTATATAACTTTCAAATGAATAATGGGAAAATCAAGTGAGTAAAATCAAAGCAATTCCAAAAGAAGAAAAAGAAAAACAAAGATGTATAGAAGAGGAATCAACAGAAAGCAAAATATATTGTATATATCAGTCAGAAATCTTTAATCATAATACATATGGATGAATGAAACTTACTAATTAAAAGACAAAGTTTGATTACATTTTTTTAAAGTTCAACTTTATGCTACTTACAAGAGATAACCTGAAACATAAGAACAGGCAGAGATTAAAATAAAAATTAGGGAAAAACTATACTAGGCAAATGCTAACCAAAACCAAGGTGTTAAAGTTATAATTGATTCCAACAGGTCGGCTTTAAAGGACAAGCATTTGATTAGAGATAAAGTTACTACTACATTATGATAAACTTTTCATTTCACCAAAAAGATACAAATATTCTGTACTTGGATGCACTTGACAGCATAATCTCAAAATATAGAAAGCAAAAATGGACAGAATTTGAGAAAGATTCCAAGTCTATTATCATATCTGAGATTTTAATATACCTCTCTCAGTAATTAGAAAATTTAACCAACGAAATATTAGAAACGAAGAGAAAATTTGAGGAATATGATTTACTTGAGGTTGCTTACTAAGTGAAAATCTGTGCATGTTCTTTTTAAGTAAATGTGGAACATTATGTAATTTGACCATTTACCCAGCAATTATCCAAAAATTTTAAATAACCTGTATCACACAAAGCACATTCTCTGACCACAAAGCAATTATATTAAAAGTCAACAATGTTTAAAAAGCTAAAACTCATACAAAACTTCTTATGTTCGCAAATTTAAGAGCACAACAATAGCTAAGCTTTACTGAAGGCTTATTATATTCTAGGTATTATGTTTATGTTTATTAAAGATTTTATGTTTATTAATTGCTTAATCTTAACAACCCAATGACATGGGTACAATTACAATTCTCACTTTACAAATGAGAAAACTGAAAAACAGAGAGTTTAAGTAATTTGTTCAAAGTTACACCGCCAGTAATTGCCAGAGATGGGATTGAGCCCAGGCAGCCTGGTATTTAACCTGTGCTCTTAATTGTGACATTGGGATACTACAGCTGCTTTCACTCCTTAAATAATTCATGGGGCAAAGAAACCATCATCATAAGAGAAATCATGATGTTGAAAAATACTTATCACATTTGTGAAATGTATTTAAAATTGTACTTAGTGGGAAAATAAACACTCAGCAAAGGAAAAACGCATGGTAATAATTACAATGGTTATTGATATATGCTAAGTGTCAAGCAGAAATTTTAAAAATAAAAGAATAGGCCCGCCGTGATGGCACACCCCTGTAATCCCAGCATTTTGAGAGGCTGAGGTGGGCAGATCACTTGATAAGGAGTTTGAGATCAACCTCCATGGTTTCACCATGAGGCCAACATGGTGAAACTCATCTCTACAAAAAATACAAAAATCAGTCGGACATGGTGGTGTGTGCCTGTGGTCCCAACTACTCCAGAGGCTGAGGCGAGAGGATCTTTTGGACCTGGGAGGCAGAGGTTGCAGTGAGCTGAGATTGTGCTACTGAGCTCCAGTCTGGGCAACAGAACCAGATGCTGTCTCAAAAAAATAATAAATAAATAAAAGAATATTTTGAACAACTTTCTGCCATCAAACTTGAAAACTTAGGCAATTTCCTGAAAATACAAATATGATTTACTAAAGTTCACTCAAGGGAAAACAGGAAACTCAATGTATCTAAAACCATGAAAAAGGCTGAATTTGGAGTTTAAGATCTATAATCAATAGAGGAGATAGATAGATGATACATAGATTTAAAAAGCCAACCAATTTATATGTAGCTTCAGAATTACAGGGTCAGTTTCTAGATTAAGCATCAGGATATAATGAATTTCTAAAACCTGATCTAGACCTGGCTTTATTACAATTTGAAAAAGTCCGCAAAAGGTTTCTAATTGTATTACAATGGTTATTCACATTTTTAGGTCTTTTTTATTTTATTGGCATATACAAATAGTTTTTTCTCGTGTCTAAACACTAACTTCAGTTAAATTAAATGTTGACCTTTGTGGAAGCATCATGTAAGATTATTATATTCATTCTCACAAGGAGAGAAAATTCTAGAGTATAACAAACTTATAACATTCTCATAATTTTTATCTGTCAGGTCCTAATAAGAGATGAAGAACAATGGAGGTATTGTGAAAAATATTTTGCTTCCCTGCCTTCATACAGTCCTCTAACTGTCAAAAACGTATCTGCAGGGCCCACTAAGGCCAGCTGATGACTCAAGCACAACCCGATGGCGTCCTTATGCCCTTCCATTGCTTAAAATAGAGTTCAAGGGTCACTTACACAAATCAGTGGATAAGTCAAAATATTAGCCATGCAATGCCAGCTAGATTTACTTCAAAGGAAGCAAACTCGTCATGCCCAAAGACAAAAACAAATGTGACATCTGATGACATCATCATACTTTAGTCATTCACCATGCCAAAGAAAAAGCCTTTTTTTTTTTTTTTTTCTGAGACAGAATCTTGCTCTGTCACCCACACTGGAGTGCAATGGCACGATCTCAGCTCACTGCAACCTCTATCTCCCCGGTTCAAGCAATTCTCCTGCCTCAGCCTCCTGCATAGCTGGGACTACAGGCGCCTGCCACTACACCCGGCTAATTTGTGTAGTTTTGGTAGAGATGGGGTTTCACCACGTTGGCCAGGCTGGTCTTCAACCCCTGACCTAGTGATCCACCTACCTCGGCCTCCCAAAGCGCTGGGATTACAGGCGTGAACCACTGTGCCTGGCCTAAGGAAAAGCTTTCTAAACAGCACAGATTGAAATAGAGTAAAGCGGATAACGACAACCACGAAAAATGCTACTGAAATCAAATGTAGCATGATAAACTCTGTGGTGGGCCTCTTACCTGGGTGCCTCATGCATGTGCTACGTGCTTATTTTGCTTAATGCTAATATAATCTCTTAACATAGACTAATGTATAACACTATTCATGTCCTTTTCCACCATCCGTAATGTGAGAGATTGTAAATTCCAACCACCTTTACTAATATGTATGCTCTGGAATACGTTTATGCTTCTAATACAAAAATACTCATGAAACTCAACAGAAGGGTATTCCAGATCTAGTCTAGATACTGTGGACTTTATTTATTAAGAATTTTTCTTACTGTTCTGGTGAAATATGTTTTCATTAGGATGCTCTCAAACAAACAAAACAAAACAATTTGACTTAAACAATAAAAAACTGACCGGCTTGCATTTATACCAAGTCCAGAGGTAGGCTCCATGTTGATTGATTGGTTCAGAGGCTCACTTGGGTCAAGAACTTATGTTCTTTCCATCTCTTTGCTCTGTAACCACCTGGTCTATATCATTTGAAACACAGTTCTTAGAGCAGCGGCTGCTGCCACCATGCCTGCTGCAGCAGGGAGGTGTGGCTGGGGCTGTACACTCCACGGAGCTGGCGGGAGCCCCGCCCCTTCTGAGTTGAGGCGGGAGCTCCCCGGGTGTCCCTGCAGTCTCCCAGACCATGGCTGCAGGCCCAGGCCTCCTGCTCTATGGAGCCTCCCTGTGCTCTTGGGGGTTGGAGGGTGGGAGCAGGCAGGATCTACCCTGCCAGGTACAGCTGTAGCTGCCTGACCTATGACTGCAGACCTGGCCTCCCGCTCCAAGGAGCAGGCAGGAGCTGGGGACAAGCACGAGTTCCACCCCTTCCAAGTTGGCGGGGGGCAAGGGGGGGGCCGGGAGCTCCCTGGGTGCAGCTGCCACTGCCCTCCCAGGTGCAGGACTCCGAGGTGCAGGACATAAGAAGTTCTGCATGAGTTTTAGCTTTTTAAACATTGTTGACTTTTAATATAATTGCCTTGTGGTCAGAGAATGTGCTTTGTGTGATACAGGTTATTTAAAATTTTTGGATAATTGCTGGGTAAATGGCATCTCTGCAGCCTGCACCCTCAGGGACCTGGGAAGACCCCTGTCTCGCAGGCTCCGGGGTGTTTGCACCTGCTGCGTGGCCGCTCTCCGCTCTGGGCCTGCTCCAATCTCTGAGCGAGGTTGGGGCCAAGTCCCGGGACCATAAATGGCAGTGGGAGGCAGACAGATTCTTGGGAAGAAGGGGTTGGGTCCCCAGTAAGGCCCCACTTTCAGGCCAGGGAGGGCCTGAAGGCTGGGGGGTGGGATGTCCAGTCTCACAGATCAGAGTGGAGACCTGTGGTGCCTCCTCCAGGCCTGCCCATTGCTGCTCATGGAACAAATGGCTAGCGCTTCCTCCCCTATGAGGTCCAAAAAAGCCTGCAGCTCAGCCAGAGCAGGGTGGAGTGCAGAGAACAGAGAGATGATGGGATGACCAGCTGCAGAAAGGAACTACCCTCTCCGCTGAGAGCTTCAGAGACCTGCAGAGGCTTCCAAATGATCTACCTGCAGAGATGAGCCACCCTTTCCAGGGCTTCCTCTGCTGACAGCTGAGCACTCAAGGAGAGGGCCTGATTGGAGCCAACCTGACTTACAGACAGGAGCTGCCCACTGTACGTCTTCCCTGTTCTAACACTGAATAAAGCTCTTCATCTTCTTCACCCTTCACTTGTGTGCATACTTTATTCTTTATTCTTCCTGGACACAGGGCAAGAACTCGGGGCACAGGTGCCACTGGCCACAGATTTCCAGGAAGAAAATCGACACCCCAAAGATCCCATAACAGTTTCTAGGTTATAGGACAGCTGCCAATTACAAGAAGGCCTGCTCACTTTCTTCTTTACATTCAGCAGAGAGAAATTGCCTCTCCCTAAGCCATCAGCCAGTCTATCTTCAGTCTTTTGGGGTCAGTTTGCAATGCTACCCAAACAGTGTCGGGCTGGTTCCTTGAAGCAATCACTGATTGGCTTGCTGGCCAGGGTCCATCTCCTGAGTTCAGGTCAGTTCCTCAAAGCTCACTGCTGCAACATGATGGAAAGTGGGGGTGAATGTTCAGGAATCAAATACTCTATCCACTACAAAAGATTTCCTCAGAAAACACTCATGTTTTTACTAAACTGACACTTGACTGTACATTTATTTTGAAGTTTGCTAAGGTGAAAGGAATTTTAGCATTTCTTCCAGTTAGTCTCTAAGGTAGATCTCTGCAAAAGTTATGTGCCATCTTGAATTGCAGTTAGATTTCAGGCAATTCATGAAACATCAATATTCAAATATAAGAAGTATAAACTGATTTGTAACCTAATTGAAAAAAAAGTCAGTTATTAGATAAAATGTTAAAGTTGTAGCTAAGCATTAAAGTCAATAAATATGTCCAAAGACATACACAGAAAGATTCTTTCAGTTGGAGGAAGACCATTCCCTTAATAATCTAAGGGATTATTGTCATGCCCTACATGACAGCTACAGTGCATAAACACTCAAACATAATTTTTTTCTTGAGCTGCAGAAAATTTAAACATCTGTATGATATCTGTATATATGGAATATATACATTCCTTTCACTCTTCAAAATTTCTGTAAGGAAGTAATACATGCACATTGTAACAAAATTCAACCAGCACCAATATTTTTTAAGTCTCTTTCTCACTCAAATTTCCCCAGAATCTTCCTTCTTAAAGGCCTAAGATTATCAGTTTCTTGTGCGTCCTTCCCTAAATATTCTGTATATATGAAAACAGATACATCCTTTTTTTTTTCTTTTTTTGAGATGGGAGCGATTCTCCCACCTCAGCCTCCTGAGTAGCTGGGATTACAGGTGCTCACCACCATGCCCAGATAATTTGTTTGTTTGTTTGTTTTTAGTAGAGATGGGGGTTTCACCATGTTGGCCAGGCTGGTCTTGAACTCCTGACCTCAAGTGATCCACCCGCCTTGGGCTCCCAAGGTGCTGGGATTACAGGTGTGAGCCACCATGCCTGGCCCCTAGATACATCCTTTCAAAAAAATACAAATGTGAGGCCGGGCGTGGTGGCTCACGCCTGTAATCCCAGCACTTTGGGAGACCAAGGCGGGTGGATCACGATGTCAGCAGATCGAGACCATCCTGGCTAACATGGTGAAACTCCATCTCTACTAAAAATTAAAAAATTAGCCAGGCGTGGTGGCAGAAGCCTGTGGTCCCAGCTGCTCAGGAGGCTGAGGCAGGAGAATGGCGTGAGCCTGGGAGGCAGAGCTTGCTGTGAGCTGAGATGGCGCCACTGCACTCCAGCCTTGGGTGAGAGTGCAAGACTCCGTCTCAAAAAAAAAAAACAAAAACAAAAAGGAACACAGCTACACAGTTCAGCACTTTGCTCATCTTCGTTTGATAATACACTGCGTTCATACTCATAGAGTGATCTAACCTTGAGTAACTGCATGATTTTACCTCATGAACTTGAAGTGGAGGTAAGGACAGCACTTGGGCTTTAGATGAGGGCTGCTGTAGAAGGAGTGACTCATTGCCCAGCAAGGGAAAATGCAATGAAGAACAGGAGCTCTGAAGGAAGGTGCCACAGCACCTGGAGTGAGGGAAGCGAAATCGCCAACAAGAGGTGAAAGTGATGGGGATGAAGAAGGCTGGGACCTCACAAATTGCCTACGGTTGTTGTGGGTTTTTTGTTTGTTGTTTGTTTGTTTGTTTGTTTTTGAAACAGGGTCTTGCTCTGTTGCCCAGGCTGGAGTGCGGTCAAACGATTTTGGTTCACTGCAACCTCTGTCTCCCAGGTTCCAGCAATTCTCCTGCCTCAGCTTCCCAAGTAGCTGGGACTATAGGCAGACACCATCACACCGGGTTGATTTTTGTATTTTAGTGGAGATGAGGTTTTGCTATGTTTGCCAGACTGTTCTTGAACTCCTGACCTCAAGTGATCCACCCACCTCAGCCTCCCAAAGTACTGGGATCACAGACGAGTCACTGCACCCAGCCTGATTTTTAATCTTTTAACAAACTAGAGAGTGAAGAATTTTACTGTGCTTCTGAAAACAAAGAATTCTTTACTTGGTTAATGAAATTTTTGTTTTTGTTTTTGTTTTTCCTTTGTCTTTGTGTAATGGTTTTTGAATGGGATCTTTTTGAATAAAAGCCTTTCATCCTAGGGCAATCCTATAGTTAGGGTATTTCTGCATGTGAGATTCTCTACTTCACCACTAGATGGACCTACTTGATAGTTTGTCTTCGAGAAAAGTGAAATAATTTTATATGGTGAGGTCTTTCTGACAGAGATTTAAACCGCTCACCTTAAAAAAAGATTTGAGGGTTTAAAATAATAATAAACAAAATAATTTACAAAACAATGAGTAAAATGTACTTATATATTTAAATAATGTTAATAAAATGAAGCACTTGTACAACTGCCGCATGGCTTAAGAAAATATAACCAAATAAATCCTTGAAGCCAACTATGCTTCCTCTCTGATTTTCCTTCTTTTTCCCACCTGGATAAATCACTATTATAAATTGTAAATTACTGGCTATTTAAAAAATCGTTTTATAATATGATATCTCTAAATATAATGTTTAATTTGTTCAGGTCTCAAAACTTGTATAAAATAACTCGCATTGTATTTATTTTTCTCTGACTTGCTTTTTTCATTCATTATTCTTTTTTTGAAGTTCATTTACATTGATGTGTTTAGCATTTTAAAAACTGCTCGGTGGTACTGTGTTTTATAAACAGACTAAAATTCATTTCTCCATTTTACTGATTTTGGACTTGCTTGTTTTCATTGAATATTATGATTTTAAGATTTTCATGTTAACTTGTGCAGCTGAGATTAAAGTAGGTTAAACATTCCTGATTTATCATCTGTATCTAATACTTCCAGGGTCAATCTTGGGGTTCTGCTCCTCCAGTTTACTCTTTTTTTCTGCTGGATTGCATTGATTTGGGCTTGTTTCCGTATGTGTTTTAATAATTTTTTTAAAACAATTACAAATACATGTTCCTTCAGCAGAAATCTCTGAAAACAATGTTTTCATTTTTATTTCTATGATCTTATATCTTTAATTAGCCACTAGAATTTCTTCACTTCTCCCATCTGGAGCTTATTTCACTCACGGCCCTATTTGGCTACTACACTGTCACTGTCTCCAGCAATGAGGAAGCAGGCATCTTTTCTTTGGGGCAAGGGATCCACGGTCTATTGTCTTCTCCAACAATGAATATGTTGGAAAGTTGGATGGCAAGGCTATTGTCATTGACATCTTTCACATGAACCACATTAAAAGAGTCAGGTTGCCTCTCTTTCTCTGGCACTCTCTTTCTGCTGGTGATTACATCGATCTGTTCCAGGTTAGCACTTTCAGTCAACATACATGGGTTATCAGAACTTGGTGACATGGCTAATTAATTTGACCAAGCTCCAAATCAATCTGGAAAATGTCAATCTGGGTGATGCCCACAGAGATCTTTCTTATTTCTCAGAACTTACACTTGGCCTCCGCAGGCATAATTTGATGAACATCAAAGTGACCTCTGGATCACAAATCAGATGGAAATTCTCACTGGCCTTGTCAATGCTGATGGCAGGCATAAAACTGGCAAGGTAGCTCCCATCACTGTGGAGCCTGCCATCCACTTCAATAACCCACTGCATGCACGTCTTTTTTACTTCCTCTTCTGTAAGAAGCACACTTGTGCTCGTTTCTTGGGGAAGTGGTGAGAGGGAGCAGCTTGATGGGACCAGTGGATGTCCAAAGGACAAACACACCGGTCAGTTTTTCAGCGTCCAGTGCTTTGGAGCTGCTGCATACTTCAGGATGATGAGTCATAGCTGTTCTAAGTACAGAAAGAGCTGAAATCAATGTTTTAAGTGAATTTCGCAGGGAGGATTTGCTTTGCTTCTGCTAGGAATTGGGGTAATACCTGAGGCTGTTTTGAAATGAACTACTGGCATGGTGGTATTCAGATCCTGCAGTTAGCATGGATTATGTCACCAAACCAACATAAATGTGGATTTGTGGTTTAAAATTCAGAGGAGATTTCCCCCCTATTTATTCTAGAGCCAAGCCCAAACAGACAAGTTTGCCTTGGAGTGGTTAGATTCCACATCAAACCTCTCAAGTTCTGGCTTAGGCGAGAATCTTAGATTCAACTCCCCATCCTTCTTGGGATGCAAACTTTGTCTCCTATCCATTACAGGTTATCAAAACTCACGTTCCAGGTTTTCCAATTTTGAGTCACAAGAGACTGTTGCTTCTACCCTGTCAACAGCGATAAACCAGGAAGCTACTAAATCAGAGTATCATAGTTTTTAAAACCCACAAAAGACCTGAGGAGAGAAACCTAACTTAAACTAAAATCTAAACCTAAAAATCTCGAAAAAGCCCTTCTTTTCAGAGTAGAGATCTATGGTTGTTTCCATCCTAGCAGAACAACTAAAAGAGAAAGGAATACATCATAATAGATGGTAAGGAGAAACTGGCCATATTTACTGGCTTTTTAATGACTGCATGTGAACTAGCGTGATGAATTAGAATCCCAAGGAACCCTAACCACAGAAGGAGCAGGCCCCTATCTGCCAGGTACTATCATGTTCCAGTGTTGCACACAGGCCTTCATCAAGGGCACATAGATAGTACATGGAAGGCTGAGAGGAGAGCAGAAGAGCTTAGAAAATACTCAGCCCTTCCCCAAATTAAGATATTTGTATAGAATGATTAAGTGTAGTGAGGAAGGCATGTGGAAAGCCAAGATAGCTGAAAGGGAAGCCTCTAGTGCCAGTTTGCCAACTTGTAAATGCAAATAAATAGTTATTGAAGGAAATTAAAAGTTCTAGTCCAGTTAACCCACAAATGATAAGAAAGATCAGCCTTATTGCTGATATGGAGAAAGGTTTAATGATCTGAATAGAAGATTAAACCAGCTACGACATTCCTTTAAGCCAAAGCCCAATCCAGAGCAAGCCCCTTAACATCAAGGCAAGGCTCTCCATCAGCAAGATCACAACTTTCTAAAGGCTCAGATGATCATTACCTGGTAAAGCTGGGAGAAGTGCAGAAAGAGGAGAAAAATATCTCTAAGGCACTCTAAACTTTCAATTGCCGAAAGTTGGAGTCAGAGAAGGAGAGCTGAGAGAAAATCCCTTCAAGGCACGGTAAGCCATTACTGAGAGCAAAGCAGTGACCATCCAAAGACTGGAAGCAGGCCAGTAGGGCATAGAGGTGGTGTACAGACAAATCTTATTTTATTGTGCATTTCTTTGTTGAATTTTGCAACTGTGTGTGTGTGTGTGTGTGTGTTTTCACAAATTGAAAATGTGTGGCAACTCCACACTGGGCACCATTTTTCCAACAGCATTCACTTACTTCATGTCTCTGTGTTACATTTTGGTATTTCTACACTATGTTTATTATTATCACTATATCTGTTATGGTGATCTGTAATCAGTGATCTTTGATGTTACTATTGTAATTGTTTTGGGACACCGTGAATTGTATCTGTATAAGACACTGAACTTAATCAATAAATGTGTGTTCTGACTGCTCTACCAAGCAGCCATCATTCTGTTTCTCTCCTTGGACCTCCTTATTCCCTGAGACACAACAACATAGAAATTAGGCCAATTAATAATCTTACAATGGCCTCTAAGTGTTTAAGTGAAAAGAAGAGTTTCACATCTCTCACTTTAAATATAAAACTAGAATGATTAAGCTTAGTGAGGAAGGCATGTGGAAAGCCAAGATAGCTGAAAGGGAAGCCTCTAGTGCCAAACAGTTTGCCAACTTGTAAATGCAAATAAATAGTTCTTGAAGGAAATTAAAAGTGCTAGCCCAGGTAACACACAAATGATAAGAAAGATCAGCCTTATTGCTGATATGGAGAAAGGTTTAATGGTCTGAATAGAAGATTAAACCAGCTACATCATTCCTTTAAGTCAAAGCCTAATCCAGAGCAAGGCCCTTAACATCAAGGCAAGGCTCTCCATCAGCAAGCTTACAACTTTCTGAAGGCTCAGATGATCATTAGCTATTTTTTTAGCAACAGTATTTTTTAAATTAAGACATGTACATTGTATTTTTAACATAATGCTATTGCATGCTTAATAGACTACAGGATAGTATAAACATATCTTTTATGTGTACTGGGAAACCAAAAAATTGGTATCACTCACTTTGCTTGTTATTTTGTGGTGGTCTGTAACCAAACCTGCAATATGGCCGTTCTATTAGTCTGTTCTCATGTTGGTATAAGGACATCCCCAAGTCTGGATAATTTATAAGAGAAAGAGGTTTAATTGACTCACAGTTCTGCATGGCTGGGGAGGCTTCAGGAAACTTACAATCATAGCAGAAGGGGAAGCAAGCACATCCTTCTTCACATGGCAGCAGGAGAGAGAAGTACTGAGCAAAAGGGGAAAAGGCCCCTTATGAAACCATCAGATCTCATGAGAACTCACTCACTATCACAAGAACAGCATGGAGGTAACCAACTCCATGATTCAGTTACCTCACACTGGGTCCCTCCCACGACATGTGGGGATTACAGGAACTACAATTCAAGATGAGCTTTGCGTGGGGACACAGCCAAACCATATCAGCCATATAAGGAATGAGATGGAACTGAAGAACAAAGAGAAATTCTCAGTGAATAAAAAACTGGAATCCAGACTGTGAAGCAGAGAGAAATCTCTCATGGTTCAGAAAAATTGTCTGTGCTATAACTTAGCAAGGAAATTTCTGATGTCTTACTTATACTTACTTGGTGCTTTTGCAGAGCTAGAGATTCTTAGAATTCTGACAGAAGAAGGGCTGAGTATCAGGGGAATGGGGAAAATATCATTTACTTCAGTCTCTTTTGTTCTTTTATGTACTACAAAGCACAATAAAATGAGGTATGTCTGTATACCATCTCTCTATGCCCTACTAGCCTGCCTCCAGTCTTTGGAGAATCACTGCTTTGCTCTGGGAAATGGCTTACAGTGCCTTGAAGGGACTTCTCTTAGCTCTACTTCTGTGCCTCCAACATTTGGCAATTGTTGCCTTGCATTTAACGAAAGCTCGGAGTGCCTTAGAGAGATTTTTCTCCTCTTTCTGCACTGCTCCCAGCCTCACTGGGCCAATGTTAATTTGGGAAAGGTCTGGGCACAATATACAATCAAAACTGTGAGAAGCCTGAGGTGAATCACTTGAGCCCAGGAGTTTGAGACCAGCCTGGACAACATAATGAGACCCTGCCTCTACAAAAAAAAAAAAATTAATTTGGCATGGTGGTGCAAGCTTGTGTTCCCAGACACTCAGGTGACTCACTTGATCCTCAAGTAGGAGGATCACTTAAACTTGAGAGGTTGAGGCTGCCATGAGTCATGATCATGCCACTTGCACTCCAGCCTGGCTGAAAGGTAAGACCTTGTTTCAAAGCAAAACAAACAAACAACAACAACAACAATAACAAAGATGAGACACAAAAATGCAAGAAAATTGAACCCATGATTATGACAGGAAAGAAGCAGACCTTGAGGTAGATCAGCTGTTGTAATTATCAGGCAAGGATTAAAAATAACCATGAAAATGTATTAAGATGGAAAAGCTAGAAAACATTCATGAACATATGAGGAATATCAGCAGATATGACAACTATAAACATGGACCAAATAGAAGTGCTAAAAATAAAAAATATCTATCATAAATAAATTCATTCCATGGTATCAGTAGCAGCCTAGACACAGAGGAGGAAAATTTCTGTAAACTTGAAGATGATAAAAATCTTAAAAACTGAAATACAAAAGTAGAAAGCAGAAAATACAACAAAATATCTGAGATCTATGGGACTCATATATGTAATTAGAGTAGCAGAGGAAAGAAGAGAAAATGGGGCAAAAGAAATTATTGGAGAGATAATTTAGATTTTCCAAAATAGTTTAAAAAAACTGTCAGCAAACTTCAGGCAAGTTAACTGCACAACCCCTACATAACACACTTAAGAACATCAGATTCAACCTGCTGAAAACCAACATAAAGAGAAAATCTTAACAGCAACCATTAAATATTACATACAGAGAAAAAACAATAAGAATTATTGCTGACTTCTCATCAGAAGTAATATAAGCCAGAAGACAATGGAAAGACCACTTTTAAATGCTTTAAGAAAGAATGTCAACCTAGAATTCTATATACAGTAAAATACATTCTTCAAAAGCAAAGACAAAATAGAGACATTTTCAGATGAATGAAAGTGCAGCTATTTTATCTCCAAAAGATCTGCACTATAAGAAATGTTAAAAGGGTTGTTCAGGCTGAAGAGAAATAATACCAGATAGAAGCTCAGAACTGAAGGAAGGACTCAAGGAATAAATACAAAAAAAAAAGTTTCATTATGTTTAAGAGATAAAAACATACATACTTTTATATCTAAATTTCCTCAAGAGTTTGTAAACTACTTATAGCAGAAATAATATGTTTATATAATATAAGTTATATTATTGTGGGGTTTGTAACATCTGTGGAAGTAAAATACACAACAAAAACACAAAATATGTGGGGGTAGGGGGTAAACAGAACCATACTGTTGTAAGATTCTCATATTGTTCACAAAGTAGTATAAAGCTGTTTTAAGACAGACTATGGTAAGTTGAAGATGTAGATTGTAATCTTTAGAATAACAATAAAAACTAATTTTACCAGTATAGCTAGAGAAAGCAAAATAAAATTATTTTTAAAAACTCCACACAACTCAATTCATTTAAAAGAAGGTGAAAAGCCTACTCTGGCTGCAGGGTGATGAGCATATCAATGAGTGATGAGCAGGGGTTGGGGCAAAGTGGCCACAGTGGTTTGAGGGCTGCAGGTGGACTGACTCCTCCATAGGCCCAAGGGCCTCAGCAGGCTGTTTAACTCATTATCTCATCATCACGTAGCATCATGTTGGGAGAATTGTGGCACCTGGAGTGGCTGTACACGCAGAAGTTCAGTAGCCCGGATGAGCTGAGCTCAAGTTTGTGATGTATTAAAACTAGCATCTCACTGATCCCCTTCCTTGCTACATTCTAAAGCTGTTTTTGCCATTTACATGAGCTTTTAGCCTCTTGGTGAAGCTTTACGTATTTGCAGGTTGCATTGCTAACTGTCTGAGTAACTCAATGAAAGCTTTTTTCTGAAAAGGTGAACATTTTAGTTTACACAGTCAATTGCTTTTTCTCAATGTATCAAAAATTTATACCATTTTTAATATGTATGAGTGTGGGAAGATAATACAAAGATATGTCGAATGGGAAAAAATTGGCCAAATTAGTGTTTCATATCATTCATGGTAAGATAATAAACTTTAAAAAAAGATTTTGGATGTAAACTAGTATATTAGAAAGCAAACCACTCTCCTTTGTTCAAACAATGACTACCTTAAACCCTGCTATATTTATTAAAATACTTTATTAATATTTTTAAAAAGGAGGGAGAAAAGGAGAATCAGAAACACAAGTTGCAAATCGGGACAAATAAAAATAAATTCTGAGATGGTATACGTCAATCTGACAATATCAATAATTACATCAAATATAAATGGACTAAACCCAAGCTCTAAAATAGCAATCATCAGCTCAGGGGAAAATGCCAGCTCCAGGGTTTCTTTTCTCTTGAGGGAATAGCTTTTAAAAATTATTTCCTCTGGTGCAGACTCTGCAGTTTGTTGGCTCCTCAAAAAAACTAAATATAGAATTACAAAAGGATCCAGCAATTCTACTCCTTAATATATACCTGAAAGAATTGAAAGCAAGAACTCAAACCCATACTTGAACAGTAATGTTCACAGCAGCATTATTCACAATAGTCAAAAAGTAGGAACAATCCAAAAGGCCCATCAACAGGTAAACATAAAGAAAATGTGGTATATATATATACAATGAGATATTATTCAGCCTTAAAAAGGAACAAAATGCTGATACATGCTACTTAACATGGATGAACCTTAAAATTACTATGCTAAGTGAAATGATCCAAACACAAAAGGACAGATTATTGTATGACCCCACATATATAAGGTATCTAAAATGGCAAATTCATAGAGACAAAAAGTAAAATAGAGGTTACTAGATGCTAGGAGCAGGTGAGGAATGGAAGTTATTGTTTAATGAGTACAGAGTTTCTGTTTAGAATGACGAAACAGCTCCGAAAATGCAGAGGTGACGGTTGTACAGTATTGTAAATATGCCACTGACTTCTACTTTAAAATGGTTAAAATGGTACATTTTTGTTTATGTGTATTTTACCACAATAAAAAATTGGGGAGAAATATCTGACTTCCGATTATTTCCTCTCGTTTATGCTCTAGTTGTTATGCTTTAAAGCATTTTTTTCATATTTGATTTGGGCATGGATATATTTTGCCATATTACTGAAAGTGGCAGACAGGGGGCTCTAAATATCTTTTAAGTTTTTTCTTTACCTAATTTTCTTTCTTGTATGCACAAGCATACATATACTCGTTCCCGATATCACTCCTTCCTTTCCTCTCTGCCTCTCTCTCTCTCTCTCCTCGAATGAGTTATCTTCACTAACCCTAATTCTTCTTCCTTGCCATTCAGGCATTCCTCATTACATTCTAATCTTACTTCTGCAGTTCCACTCCCCTTCCTCTGTAGTCATTAATCATGCTTCTATCGCCATAGTCAAATCTAATGATGACTTTTCAGACCTTATCTTAATTGACTTCTGCCCACACTTGGCATTGTTGATTACAATGTCACTTTTTAAACACTCTTTCGCCTTTCCCTCTGTAAAACCATACTCTCCTGGTCTTCCAACCTCCAATTTCACCTTCTAAGTCTCCTTCACTGGACCTTTTTCCTCTTCCTTTTCCTCAGCTCAACCCTTAAATTTCCATACCTCCTAAATTTCTATTTAAAAATATCTTTTAGTTTTTACTCTAGGTGCTCTTCTGGAATATTTCATCTACTTTTTTGTTTTTAACTATCACCTCTAATGGAACTCACCAACTGTTGCCTGTGGGCCAAATGCAGTACCCAGAAAAGAGAGGTTTTATTGTTGTTTTTTTAAAATTTAATGCCTTAAATAGGATTTGTAATGTCTACGTTGTCATAGTCTCTGTGACTCCATATATGTTTATACTCCCTATATTTTCATATCTAGTTCTGATATCTTCTTTTCTCAGTGCCAGGTCTATAAATCCAATTACCAAGTAAATGTTTTAATCTGCTACTGCCCTTCAGAACACGTACAAAATTCAATTCATGCTCCTACCGGACAAACCTGATCTTCCTGCTATTGTCCCTTAGTTGAGTGGTAGATATTATTGTTAGTCCAAGCAAACACACCTAAACCTGGAGTCATTCTTGACTTTAGATAGAAGATATAAAGAAACAATGCCTGCAATAACTCCAGACCTTAATTGTTCTGCTTCATCCTTGTAAAAACTTCATTTTAGGTACTCATGACCTTTAACCTAGATTATTTAAATAGTGTCTTAATTTGTCTGTCTACTTGCGCTTTTGCCACCCTAAAAATTGTCCCCCACGTTGCTTCTAAAATTACCTTTCTAATACACAACTTTTTTCTCCTCTCCTTTACTTAAAAGTCTTCAACAACTTCTCATTGTTTACAAAATGAAGACCAGGTTCCCTAACTGTCCCCATCTGTCTAGCCCATCTCCTGTAATTCTTTGTCATATATATTATATCTCAATAATTCCAAATTATGTAAGTTTCTTTGGACATATAGTTCCATACCTGAAACACTCTCTTCTTGTGTCTGATAATTTATGATTCAAAAACTGGCTCAGGTGTAACCTCCTCTCCTCATCTTATCTGAGATTTTCCTCCCTACAGAGTTATCATTCACCTCGTGTAATACCTCTGTATTTTGGATATATTTCTGTTATTACATGTACCACATGTACTATACGGTTTAAATTTTTCATATATCTTTCATTGAGGTATAAAGAACTTTAAAAAGGCGAATTTTGTAAGTGCACACTTCAGCAGTTTTCAGTTTATTCAGAGAGTTGTATAACCATCATCACTATCTAATTTCAGAACATTTCTTCACCTCAAAAAGAACCCCCCATACCCATTAGCAAACCATCTCCAATCCCCCCCTCCACCTCCCTGCCTGCAGTCCCTGGCAAACACTATCTATATTCTGTTTCTATAGATTTTCCTGTTCTGGACATTTCACATAATTAGAATCATGTAATATGTGGCCTTTTGTGCCTAGATTCATAATGTTTTCAGAATTCACCCATGTTGTAGTACGGATCAACACTTTATTCTTGTTCATGACCAAATAATATTCTGTTACATGGATGAATATATCTATGTTTATACGGTCATCAACTGATAGACTTGGGTTTGCTTCTGCTTTTTGGCTATTATAAATAATATTGCTATGAATATTCATAAACAAATTTATGTGTGGAGACATATTTTCAGTTCTCTTGGATATATTCCAGGAGTAGAATTATTGGGTAACATAGTAACTCTGTGCTTACCATTTTGAGGAACTGCCAAACTATTTTCCAAAACAAATACATCATTTTACATTCCCATCAGCAATATTTGAGAGTTCCAGTTTATCCACATCCTTGTCAACACTTGTTATTACTTGACTTTTTGATTATAGCCCACTTAGTGGGTATGAAGTGGTATCATATTGAGCTTTTGTTTAGCATTTCTCTTATGACTTGTTATGTTAAGCAATTTTTCATGTGCTTATTGTCCATTTGTTTATCTTCTTCAAAGAAATCTTGGTTCAAATAATTTGTCTATTTTAAAAATTTGGTTGTTTTTTCCTTTTTTGTTAAGTTGTAATATTTTTTATGTACTCTTGATACAAAATGCTTATAGACGTATTATTTTCTCCCGTTCTGTGGGTTGGTTGTCTCTTCACTTTGTTTTCTTTACTGTGCAGAAGCTTGTTAACTTGCTATGATCCCATTTGTCCATTTTTCTTTTGGTTGCCTGTGCTTGTGGGGTATTACTGAAGAAATATTTGCCCAGACCAATGTCCTGGAGAGTTTCACCAATGTTTTCTTATAGTAGTTTCAGAGTTTGAGGTCGTAGATGTAATCCTTTAATCCATTTTGATTTGATTTTTATATGGTGAGTGATAGGGGTCTAATTTCATTCTTCTGCATATGGATATCCAGTTTTCCCAGCATCATTTATTGAAGAGATGGTCTTTTCTCCAGTGTGTGTTCTTGGCACCTTTGTCGAAAATGAGTTCATTAGGTGTGTGGATTTGTTTCTGGGTTGTGTATTCTGTTCCATTGGTCCATGTGTCTATTTTTATGCCAGTACCATGCTGTGTTGGTTACTGTAGCTGTGTAGTATAATTTGAAGTCAGGTAATGTGATTCCTCCAGTTTTGTTCATTTTGCTTAGGATAGCTTTAGCTATTCTGGGTCTTTTGTGGTTCCATATACATTTTAGGGTTCTTTTTTTCTATGAGGAATGTCATTGATATTTTGATAACAATTGCATTGAATCTGTAGATTGATTTGAGTACTATGGACATTTTAATAATATTGATTCTTCCAATCTATGAACATGAAATATCTTTCCATTTTTTGGTGTCCTCTTCGATTTTTTTCATCAGTATTTTATACTATTCATTATAGAGATCTTTCATTTCTTTGGTTACATTAATTCCTACATATTTAATTTTATTTGTGGCTATTGTAAATGGGATTACTTTTTAATTTCTTTTTCAGTTTGTTCACTGTTGGCATATAGAAATGCTACTGATTTTTGTATGTTGATTTTGCATCCTGCAAGTCTACTGAATTTGTGTCTCATTCTAACAGTTTTTTGGTGAAATCTTTAGGTTTTTCCAAATGTAAGACCATGTCATCTGCAAATAATTTGACTTTGTCCTTTCCAATTTGGATTCCCTTTATTTCTTTCTCTTGTCTAATTGCTCTAGGTCGGATTTCCAGTACTGTGATGAATTACAGTGGAGAAAGTGGTCATCCTTGTTATGTTCCAGATCTAAGAGGAAAGGCTTTTGGTTTTCCCCATTCAGTATGATACTAACTATGGGTCTGTCATATATAACTTTTATTATGCTGAGGTACACTCCTTCTACACCCAGTTTTTTAAGGGTTTTTATCACAAAGGGATGTTGAATTTTATCAGATGCTTTTTCAGCATCAATTGAAATGATTATATGGTTTTTGTCCTTTATTCTGTTGATATGATGTATAACATTGATTGTTTTGTGTATGTTAAACCATCCTTGTATCCCAGGGATAAATCCCACGTGGTCATAATGAATGATCCTTTTAATGTATTGTTGAATTCAGGTTGTTCATCTTTTGTTGAGAATTTTTGCATAAATATTCATTCAGGATATTGACCCGTACTTTTCTTTTCTTTTTCTCTCTTTTTTCATTCTTTCTGTCTTTTTTTTTTTTTTTTTAATGTGTCCGTGTCTGGTTTTGGTATCAGGGTAATGCCGGCCTTGTAGAATGAGTTTGGAAGTACTCTCTCCTCTTCCATTTCTCAGAATAGCTTCAGTAGGACTGGTGTTAGTTCTTCTTTAAATGTTTGATAGAATCTAGTCGTGAAGCCATTGGGTCCTGGGCTTCCCTTTACTAGAAGACTTTGTATTATGGCTTCAATCTTGTTACTTGCTATTGGTCTGTTCAGGTTTTGAATTTCTTCATGGTTCAATCTTGGTAGGTTGTTTGCATCTAGGAACTTGTCTATTTCTTCCAGATTTTCCAATTTATTGCCATACGGTTACTCATACTGGCCACTAATGATGTTTGAATTTCTGTGGTATCAGTTGTAATGTCTTCTTTTTCATCTCTGACTTTATTTAATTGGATCTTCTTTTTTCTTAGTCTGGTTAAATATTTGTCCATTTTAACTTTTCAAAAAAACAAATTTTTATTTCATTGATTTTTTCTGGATTGTTTGATTCATTTCAATTTCATTTATTTCTGCTCTGATCTTTATTATTTCTTTTCTTCTACCATTTTTGGGTTTGGTTTGCTCTTGCTCTTCTAGTTCTTTAAGGTGCATCATTAGATTGTTAATCTGATGTTTTTCTTCTTTTTGGATATAGACACTTAGAAGTTCAAACTTCCCTCTTAGTACTGCTTTTGCTGTATTCCATAGGTTTTGCTATGCTGTGTTTCCATTATCATTTGTTTCAAGACATTGTTCAGTTTTCTTCTTAGTTTCCTCATTGACTCACTGGTCATTCAGGAGCATACTGTTTAATTTCCATGTATTTATGTAGTTTCCAAAATTCCTCTTGTTATTGATTTCTAGTTGTATTCTATCATGGTCAGAGAAAAAGCTTGATATTATTTCAATTATTTGAATCTTTTAAGACTTGTTTCTTGACCTAACATATTGTCTATCCTTGAAAATGATCTATGTGCTGAGGAAAAGAATGTGAATTCTTCGACTATCAACGAAATTCTCTGCAAATATCCATTAGATCTATTGGCCTATAACAGGTTAAGTCCAATTTTTTTGTTGATTTTCTGTCTAGAAGATCTGTCCAATGGTGAAAGTAAGGTGTCGAAGTCTGCAGCTATTATTGTATTAGAGTGTATCTCTCTCTTGAGCTCTAATAATATTTGCTTTATATATTGGGTGCTCCACTGTTGGGTGCATTTATACTTAATACTTAAGTGAGCAGCAGTCTGCAAGGTGGCAGTCAGTGATCACTGAGTGGCAGTCTGATTGGCAAGTAGCAGTCTGCAAGGTGGCAGTCAGCAAACAGCAGTCAGCAAGGCAGCAGTCAGCTAGTGGCAGCCTGTGATTAGTGGGACAGTGATTGGCAGGACAGCAATTGGTGGGATGGCAGTCAGCAGGCTGGCAGTTGGTGGAACAGTAGTTGGCAGAATGATGAGCTGAGAGGCGGTGAAGCAGAGCTGTAACACCCATCCTCTAACAATAGCCAAAAGCTCTTTTCAGAGCAATCATTTTTCCTTGCATGCAGCGGAGCCAATTAGATGGGCAAGTGGCCATTGTGCCACTGGTTTGTGTGCGCCCCACTGCTCCAGCTGGCAGAAGAGTTAGTTACCAGCCCCGTGCAGGTGCCTCCCACTGTGGAAGCTGAGCCCACTGGTGGGGTGGCCATAGTGCCACTGCCTCTTCTGATAGTTGCTGCTCCAATGGCAGACTGATGAGTTAGCAGCCCCCATGCAGGCCCCTTTGACCTCAGCAGCTGAGGCCACCCATGCCGAGGGATCTTGGAGGGATCTTCCCCTGGGTCCCACGTGGGAGATCAGTTGGTGCCATTTCTGCTCTGGTGGATGGGACTGTTCCTTCTGCCTCCACCCCTGTGGTATTGGGAGAACTAGGGAATAAAATAAAAGCCTTTGCCTAGCTGATAATTAGAAGTCTCTCATTGTTTCAGTGCCCCAAAGCATGTCCTTGTCACCTCTTCCCCTTGTCCTCTATCTTCTCACTCCATTCTATTGTTACCTCAGTCATTTCAGTTTCAGTTCTAAAATATGTGCAGTCTTACGTTTGCTTTTAACTTTCTGTTAATTTTGTGTGGGTAATTGTTTAAGGTAGGATACTTGCTTGCGAGAGGTCCCCTACTTGGTCTTAGTTTCACTGTTACCTGCCCCCTAAGTGCACCAGAGTTTCCAGCATTTGGTGAGAGGATCCTCATTGGCTGAAACTTGAGCACTCTGAGTTTTCAGCATTGGTATTTTGTCTCCTCCTCAGACGCTCTGGGATATTTGGTGTTGACATTCCCCTAGGGTTGTGGGTTATAGCCCTCCCCTTAGGGGAATATTGGTCTTGCCTTTTTCTGCCCTAAAATTAGAAGTATTATTTTTCTAATAGCCAGTTGCTAGCCCCTTCCTTTGTGTTGTCTTACGACTGCCTTGCTTAAGCCCCTCTTGGTCAATGGAACTGGGAGTTTCCAGGCCCCTGGACTGATAAACAGTCATCTATAGTGGTAGACAAGTGGCCACCCGAATATTTCAGTGTCTCCACTACTGTGTAGATTCTTCAACAAGTCAGGGCCTCTGAGGTTTCCCTTTATTTATGGAGGAGTCATTATTTTTCCTCCAAAATTTAGAAGTGTATGCATTATGTTGCAAAGAATCCCCTCCTGGGGCAGGGGAGGGGAGACGTTTAGTTTAGAATCTACCAAAGAAAGGCACTTGTATGATATTCAAGAAATATCACTTGTATGATATTTGAGGAATAGAAGAGATGTGGAAGTCATTATTTACTAGCAGTGGCAGGTAGACTTGTGGACAGAAGACAGATAGTAAGTTTGCAGCAGCTCCCAGACAAGCTTCTGAAATTGCCTACTTCCATACCATAGATAGCTGATATCTTTGGAAGCTTACTGTGATTTCTACGTCCTTCATCTTCTAGAAACTCACAGCAGTCCTCCCTGATTTTCACTCCCTCTAGGTCTTCCAGCAGTTTTAAAAGCATCTAAATACATATATAAAATCTCTTCTGACCAAATATCTACAGTAGTTTCTGATTTCCTGTCTGTACTCTAACTAATAAAGACTGATATCAGTATTGGTTTCAGGAAAGAGATCCTAAAGGAAACTATAATTAGTTGTATTGCCTGGTTACATAGGTAATCAGTGACGACTTCAACACTAGTAGGTAACAGAATACTAGTAATCCATGGCATTCGGTGAAAAACAATCGCTTAAAAATTCTTACCTGTAGTTGACACAGAAGTACTTTAAGGTGGAAAAGAGGATGACACTAACTGTAAGCGTGGGCTACTTGCTTTGGACTATGCTGGAGATCTAGTAGAAGAAACATGATAAGCTCAGGGGTTTAAAATCTTGGTTCAAAGTACCTTTAGAGAACTAGAGAACTTCTGGTTTCCTTCAGCGTCCCATGGGGAAGTCTGTTATCTCTTGTACTCTGAGGGGTTGACATGTCCAAAACAAACAGATTTAAAATGAGATGCTGAGGATTATATAATTAGAGCATAAACAGTGTTCACATCCTTGTCAAGTCTCTTATGTAAAAATTAGGGCATACATTGAAGAAGAGAACAATCTGAAGGTTGAGATGATGGCATTTGTGTGGATTCCAACGAAACTTAGAGGCTTGAACTTCCAAAGTCCTCCTATCTGGCAGAAGTAGCTTATCCTTCCCATCTGAGATTAGCTCCCGTGTTGCAGACCCTGTAAAGATGCTCTCTCGGAGCATCTTTGGATGCTCTCAAACACACCCTGAACATCTCTCATAGCTTCTTGACCTACAACTAGGGCAAAAGTTGGCACATTTTTTCCTAAAGGAACACACTGTAAATATTTTATGCTTCCAATCCATACAGTCTCTGTTATAACTACTCAACACTGCTGTGTTGCAAAAGCTGGCATAAGCAATATGTGCACAAATGGGCGTGGCTGTATTCCGAGAAAATTTTATTTATAAAAATGGGTTTGCTCATGAGCCATAGGCTGGTAACTGGCAAAAGGGTCTGGCTGTACACTGCTTGTAGAGAGAAGCCAAAATCATAATGAGGTGTGATAGAAAGAGAGCGAGACTTTATTATTTGTGTCACTTTATTATTTGATCAGGTGAAAAAAATTCCACTTTTCAATTTGTGGAGGGAATACGGGGGTTTTAAAGAGAGGGTTAGAAATGCAGAAGAGGTTGGGAGGGGCTGTGCCTAGGAGGAGGTGCTAGGCTGTGTGATCTGCTCCAATGGCTCATCTTGAATTATTATTCCATCTGGTGAAGGGGCTGGCACCGTTGTGGGTCCTACCAGGTTATAAATTAATTGCAGTCACTCTTGTAGTCAGTCTCAAGCTGGGAGTGGGTTCTGGACTTGAAGTAATCTTTTGTTGGAGAGAGAATTCTGTAGGTGTCTGGTCCCTATCAGGATCTGACCTCTGAAGCTTTTAAGGAAATATATGACCAGGGAAGTGAGTATGAGATGTGCTTAACAGGCATCTGGGTAAATAAATGTGCATAGGGCATGGAAACATACAGTGGGAAAGGGAAGGGAGTGAAGGAAAGAAAACATTCCGAGGTTGTCAAGTTTATCTCAGAGCTGTATCTTGAAACCTAAGGAGGAAGGGGGAGTGGGGAGGAAGAAGGAGAAAGAAATAAAAGTTTTAGAACATGGTTTAAGGCTAAGTTGCTAAGCTGCTTGATTACAAACTCCTTCTCTAAGGGGATGTATTAATCTAAGAAAGAGATACCTTGTTATCAAAAGGATTACAATATTTCGCCAATTTACATAAGCAGAAACCTGGGAATGAATTATAAGAGCACTAAACCAGATAGGAATTTATTGATAAGGGTAAACATTCCAGAGAATGTGCTTCCAGTGTTTAGTTTGAGCAGCTGGAAGTGGCAGCTACTCCTGATGAACTGTCACCTCTCTTTCATCTCATCCCTATCACAGTTGATGGGGGAAGAAAATATTTGGGATTAGTTTACACATTGTCCTGTACAATTATTATTCTGTACAAATATTATACAAATATTATGCTGTGAAGATTCTTCTGTACAATAAGCTGCCATCAGCCAGAATTGAGCGGCTATGGCATTATAGCTTTACTCAGAATGACCCCCTGAATGCCATAGACAAAAGGGGCCAGTATAAACAGTACATTTAGCTGTTGATTTGCCCAGAAAGAGGGGTGGTGGGGTGGCCAGGTATATATAGACCAACTTAGATTCATGGGCAAGGGCTAATGCTTTGGCCATATTGTCAGGGATTTGGAAGGAATAAGGTTAGAGAACCAGTAACAGTGAGGTCTAAGGATAAAATTCTCAGAATGTACACACTGTGTGAGGATGTTTGACTCTCATCTGAATTGACACATTATTCACTGCTGAGACAGCTTCAGAAATTAGGTGATAAAAAAGTCCTCTTCTGTAAGTCACTAGTTAGCCTCTTTTCAGATACTCCATATATCAATCTGTAGACGCAAGACAATCGCAATCGAAATGCCTGAAGTGTGGTTTTTTTGTGAAAATTGACAATGTGATTATAAAATGGAAATGCAAAGGGCCAGAGGAGCCAAGATGATCTTTAAAGAGAGTAGCAATGTTAAAGGGCTTATTCTACTGAATATCAAGTCTTTTCATAACGCTTCCAGAATGAAGTCAATGTAGTGTTGGTACAAGAACAGCTAGAGAAAGCAATTCGATAGATTAGACTTCAGAAACAGACCTTATATATATGAACACTTGAATTTTTGACAAATATGGCACTGTGAATAATACACATTTTTTTCAGTAAATGGTGTTGAGTTGATTAGATAGCAACGAAGGGATTAATCTTGATCCTTACCTCACACTATTCATAAAAAATCAATTTCTGATAGATTGTTGATATAGGCAAAAATAAGACAAACTTTTTAGAAGATGATATGGAATGTCTTTGTGACTGGGGCATGCAGTGATTTCTTAAATAGGATCAAAAGAGCACCAAATTAATATAAAAGATTGACAATTTCACTACATTAAAATTAAGAATCGTATAATTTTAAATAACATAAAAATCAAATACCTAAGAATAAGTCTAACAAAAGACATACACCAAAAGATGTCATTGAGACAAAGAAAATTCAAGCTACAATTGGGGAGAATGTATATGCAATACATACAACTGACAAATTATATATGCAGAATATATAAAGAATGCCCCTGGTCCCAGGAGCTACAAAAGTAAATAAATAAATAAACTCAAATATTGGTGTTAAGCACAGGGAGGAAATCACTGACAAGAATTTAAACTGAAAGCCAGCCCTTATAAATTCTAAGATGGCCAAATTCTTGCCATCTTAGAAACCTTGGAATGAGAATTTCAATTACAGTGATCTCG
Source organism: Trachypithecus francoisi (assembly GCF_009764315.1). Lineage (NCBI taxonomy): Eukaryota > Metazoa > Chordata > Mammalia > Primates > Cercopithecidae > Trachypithecus > Trachypithecus francoisi. Next base: position 109,615,469 of record NW_022681473.1, read on the forward strand.
GATTCGAAGGTCCTCAGAGGGCTGGCTGAAGCAAATTAAATTTCCCCATGGAGAGACTCATCCTGGGTCTCAAAGGATTCCAACAAATACAAATCAATCATTTGTGAGCCTCATTTAGAAAACGGTTCTCCGCTTGAGTGTTCTAGTATCAGTCTCACATTGCAGAACATGCTGCTCTTTCATTTCTGTCAGCCATTGCACAGGCAATTCTCTTCACATTTTAGTTCTATCCCTGGACCCTGTGAACTCCCTTTTCTCCCTCCAATTTTATCTTGAGCCCTGAAGCTTTATTGACTTCCTTCGACAGTCAATATCCTCTCTGTGCTCCTGTCCTATTTTAGCACATAAATTGCATTTATAACCCAAATTTCCCTGGGTCCCACCAGTCTGTGGTTATGAGTGACAACACATCAATATTAATAGCTCAAATGTCACAGATTAATTGTTCCTTTTCCCCTCAGTCCCACGCAAAATCTCCCTTGGATAATTCTGGAGACGTATGGTTGTGCTCCGATTTGTGCTAGTGAAGAATGCTGTGTTCTGCTGTTGCTAAGAGAACCACATCACCAGCTTTCTGTAAGAGCATTATTCCTGGCCCAGACTCCTAATCCCAGGAATCTAAAGTGAAAAAGTGCAAAGATATGCAAACACCACAGCAAGCATAATCATTTTTTGTTTGCTGCTTTTAATAGAAGTAAATGGCAGAATATGTAGCTAGAATTGTAAAGCGTAGTTACTCTGCAGAGCAGCATCAGGAGATAGGCACTGCTTTTCTTTGCTCTCTTAATAAGCATATTATTTGTATTTTTAAATGATATACATCTATATCTTTGATAAAAATACGCCAAAAACTTTTTAAATGGCACAGCATGCCTTTCATTCTTCACTGCATTGCAGCCAGACTGTCTTCTGTGAAGAAACGAGGAGACTGCCTCTTCTCACTGTGTATTTCATTTTGTCACTGCCTGGCCCTGAAGCCAATTGCTTCTACCTCTGTAATCCACAGAGGTCTTTATGAAAACTTCTCCTTCAGCCTCTGCTTGCAACTCCATAACACAGGAACACGGTTCCACATAATGTAATAAGGATGGCCACATATTTCTTGACAGACATATGCACGGCGGGGGGGGGGGGGGGGGCCGAGCAAGATGGCCGAATAGGAACAGCTCCAGTCTCTAACTCCTGGCGCCAGCGACACAGAAGACGGGTGATTTCTGCATTTTCAACTGAGGTACTGGGGTCATCTCACTGGGGAGTGCCGGACAATCGGTGCTGGTCAGCTGCTGCAGCCCTACCAGCGAGAGCTGAAGCAGGGCGAGGCATTGCCTTACCTGGGAAGCGCAAGGGGGAAGGGAATCCCTTTTCCTAGCCAGGCGAACTGAGTCACACAACACCTGGAAAATCGGGTAATTCCCACCCCAATACTGCGCTTTAAGCAAACGGGCACATCAGGAGATTATACCCACACCTGGCCGGGAGGGGCCCACAGCCACGGAGCCTCCCTCATTGCTAGCACAGCAGTCTGTGATCTAACCGCAAGGCAGCAGCGAGGCTGGGGGAGGGGCACCCGCCATTGCTGAGGCTTAAGTAGGTAAACAAAGCCGCTGGGAAACTCGAATTGGGTGGAGCTCACAGCAGCTCAAGGAAACCTGCCTGTCTCTGTAGACTCCACCTCTGGGGACAGGGCACAGTTAAAAAACAACAGGGGAAGCAGCAGAGGCCAGTGCAGACCCGAACGACTCTGTCTGACAGCTTTGAAGAGAGCAGTGGATCTCCCAACACAGAGGTTGAGACCTGAGAACGGACAGACTGCCTGCTCAAGTGGGTCCCTGACCTCTGAGTAGCCTAACTGGGTGACATCCCCCACAAGGGGCAGTCTGACACCCCACACCTCACAGGGTGGAGTACACCCCTGAGAGGAAGCTTCCAAAGTAAGAATCAGACAGGTACACTCGCTGTTCAGCAATATTCTATCTTCTGCAACCTCTGCTGCTGATACCCAGGCAAACAGGGTCTAGAGTGGACCTCAAGCAATCTCCAACAGACCTACAGCTGAGGGTCCTGACTATTAGAAGGAAAACTACCAAACAGGAAGAACACCTATACCAAAACCCCATCAGTACGTCACCATCATCAAAGACCACAGGCAGATAAAACCACAAAGATGGGGAGGAAGCAGGGCAGAAAAGCTGGAAATTCAAGAAATAAGAGCGCATCTCCCCCTGCAAAGGAGAGCAGCTCATCACCAGCAATGGATCAAAGCTGGTCAGAGAATGACTTTGACGAGATGAGAGAAGAAGGCTTCAGTCCATCAAACTTCTCAGGGCTAAAGGAGGAATTACGTACCCAGTGCAAAGAAACTAAAAATCTTGAAAAAAGAGTGGAAGAATTGACAGCTAGACTAATTAATGCAGAGAAGGTCATAAATGAAATGACAGAGATGAAAACCATGACACGAGAAATACGTGACAAATGCACAAGCTTCAGTAACCGACTCGATCAACTGGAAGAAAGAGTATCAGCGATTGAGGATCAAATGAATGAAATGAAGTGAGAAGAGAAACCAAAAGAGAAAAGAAGAAAAAGAAATGAACAAAGCCTGCAAGAAGTATGGGATTATGTAAAAAGACCAAATCTACGTCTGATTGGGGTGCCTGAAAGTGAGGGGGAAAATGGAACCAAGTTGGAAAACACTCTACAGGATATCATCCAGGAGAACTTCCCCAACCTAGTAGGGCAGGCCAACATTCAAATTCAGGAAATACAGAGAATGCCACAAAGATACTCCTCCAGAAGAGCAACTCCAAGACACATAATTGCCAGATTCACCAAAGTTGAAATGAAGGAAAAAATCTTAAGGGCAGCCAGAGAGAAAGGTCGGGTTACCCACAAAGGGAAGCCCATCAGACTAACAGCAGACCTCTCGGCAGAAACTCTACAAGCCAGAAGAGAGTGGGGGCCAATATTCAACATTCTTAAAGAAAAGAATTTTAAACCCAGAATTTCATATCCAGCCAAACTAAGTTTCATCAGTGAATGAGAAATAAAATCCTTTACAGATAAGCAAATGCTTAGAGATTTTGTCACCACCAGGCCTGCCTTACAAGAGATCCTGAAGGAAGCCCTAAACATGGAATGGAACAACTGGTACCAGCCATTGCAAAAACATGCCAAAATGTAAAGACCATCGAGGCTAGGAAGAAACTGCATCAACTAACGAGCAAAATAACCAGTTAATATCATAATGGCAGGATCAAGTTCACACATAACAGTATTAACCTTAAATGTTAATGGACTAAATGCTCCAATTAAAAGACACAGACTGGCAAACTGGATAAAGAGTCAAGACCCATCAGTCTGCTGTATTCAGGAGACCATCTCACATGCAGAGACATACATAGGCTCAAAATAAAGGGATGGAGGAAGATCTACCAAGCAAATGGAGAACAAAAAAAAGCAGGGGTTGCAATCCTAGTCTCTGATAAAATAGACTTTAAACCATCAAAGATCAAAAGAGACAAAGAAGGCCATTACACAATGGTAAAGGGATCAATTCAACAGGAAGAGCTAACTATCCTAAATATATATGCACCCAATACAGGAGCACCCAAATTCATAAAGCAAGTCCTTAGAAACTTACAAAGAGACTTAGACTCCCATACAATAATAATGGGAGACTTCAACACTCCACTGTCAACATTAGACAGATCAACGAGACAGAAAGTTAACAAGGATATTCAGGAATTGAACTCATCTCTCCACCAAGCGGACCTAATAGACATCTACAGAACTCTCCACCCCAAATCAACAGAATATACATTCTTCTCAGCACCACATCGCACTTATTCCAAAATTGACCACATAATTGGAAGTAAAGCACTCCTTAGCAAATGTAAAAGAACAGAAATTATAACAAACTGTCTCTCAGACCACAGCGCAATCAAACTAGAACTCAGGACTAAGAAACTCAATCAAAACCGCTCAACTACATGGAAACTGAACAACCTACTCCTGAATGACTACTGGGTACATAACGAAATGAAGGCAGAAATAAAGATGTTCTTGGAAACCAATGAGAACAAAGATACAACATACCAGAATCTCTGGGACACATTTAAAGCAGTGTGTAGAGGGAAATTTATAGCACTAAATGCCCACAAGAGAAAGCTGGAAAGATCTAAAATTGACACTCTAACATCACAATTAAAAGAACTGGAGAAGCAAGAGCAAACACATTCAAAAGCTAGCAGATGGCAAGAAATAACTAAGATCAGAGCAGAACTGAAGGAGATAGAGACACAAAAAACCCTCCAAAAAATCAATGAATCCAGGAGTTGGTTTTTTGAAAAGATCAACAAAATTGACAGACCACTAGCAAGACTAATAAAAAAGAAAAGAGAGAAGAATCAAATAGATGCAATAAAAAATGATAAAGGGGATATCACCACGGACCCCACAGAAACACAAACTACCATCAGAGAATACTATAAAAGCCTCTACGCAAATAAACTAGAAAATCTAGAAGAAATGGATAATTTCCTGGACACTTACACTCTTCCAAGACTAAACCAGGAAGAAGTTGAATCCCTGAATAGACCAATAGCAGGCTCTGAAATTGAGGCAATAAGTAATAGCCTACCAACCAAAAAAAGTCCAGGACCAGATGGATTCACAGCTGAATTCTACCAGAGGTACAAGGAGGAGCTGGGACCATTCCTTCTGAAACTATTCCAATCAATAGAAAAAGAGGGAATCCTCCCTAACTCATTTTATGAGGCCAACATCATCCTGATACCAAAGCCTGGCAGAGACACAATAAAAAAAGAGAATTTTAGACCAATATCCCTGATGAACATCGATGCAAAAATCCTCAATAAAATACTGGCAAACCGGATTCAGCAGCACATCAAAATGCTTATCCACCATGATCAAGTGGGCTTCATCCCTGGGATGCAAGGCTGGTTTAACATTCACAAATCAATAAACGTAATCCAGCATATAAACAGAACCAAAGACAAAAACCACATGATTATCTCAATAGATGCAGAAAAGGCTTTTGACAAAATTCAACAGCCCTTCATGCTAAAAACGCTCAATAAATTCGGTATTGATGGAACGTACCTCAAAATAATAAGAGCTATTTATGACAAACCCACAGCCAATATCATACTGAATGGGCAAAAACTGGAAAAATTCCTTTGAAAACTGGCACAAGACAGGGATGCCCTCTCTCACCACTCCTATTCAACATAGTCTTGGAAGTTCTGGCTAGGGCAATCAGGCAAGAGAAAGAAATCAAGGGTATCCAGTTAGAAAAGAAGAAGTCAAATTGTCCCTGTTTGCAGATGACATGATTGTATATTTAGAAAACCCCATTGTCTCAGCCCAAAATCTCCTTCAGCTGATAAGCAACTTCAGCAAAGTCTCAGGATACAAAATTAATGTGCAAAAATCACAAGCATTCTTATACACCAGTAACAGACAAACAGAGAGCCAAATCAGGAATGAACTTCCATTCACAATTGCTTCAAAGAGAATAAAATACCTAGGAATCCAACTTACAAGGGATGTAAAGGACCTCTTCAAAGAGAACTACAAACCACTGCTCAGTGAAATCAAAGAGGACACAAACAAATGGAAGAACATACCATGCTCATGGATAGGAAGAATCAATATCGTGAAAATGGCCATACTGCCCAAGGTGATTTATAGATTCAATGCCATCCCCATCAAGCTACCAATGAGTTTCTTTACAGAATTGGAAAAAAATGCTTTAAAGTTCATATGGAACCAAAAAAGACCCCGCATCGCCAAGACAATCCTAAGTCATAAGAACAAAGCTGGAGGCATCACGCTACCTGACTTCAAACTATACTACAAGGCTACAGTAACCAAAACAGCATGGTACTGGTACCAAAACAGAGATATAGACCAATGGAACAGAACAGAGTCCTCAGAAATAATACAACACATCTACAGCCATCTGATCTTTGACAAACCTGAGAGAAACAAGAAATGGGGAAAGGACTCCCTATTTAATAAATGGTGCTGGGAAAATTGGCTAGCCGTAAGTAGAAAGCTGAAACTGGATCCTTTCCTTACTCCTTATATGAAAATTAATTCAAGATGGATTAGAGACTTAAATGTTAGACCTAATACCATAAAAACCCTAGAAGAAAACCTAGGTAGTACCATTCAGGACATAGGCCTGGGCAAGGACTTCATGTCTAAAACACCAAATGCAACAGCAGCAAAAGCCAAAATTGACAAATGGGATATGATTAAACTAAAGAGCTTCTGCACAGCAAAAGAAACTACCATCAGAGTGAACAGGCAACCTACAGAATGGGAGAAAATTTTTGCAATCTACTCATCTGACAAAGAGCTAATATCCAGAATCTACAAAGAACTCAAACAATTTACAAGAAAAAAACAACCCCATCAAAAAGTGGGCAAAGGATATGAACAGACACTTCTCAAAAGAAGACATTATGTAGCCAACAGACACATGAAAAAATGCTCATCATCACTGGCCATCAGAGAAATGCAAATCAAAACCACAATGAGATACCATCTCACACCAGTTAGAATGGCAATCATTCAAAAGTCAGGAAACAACAGGTGCTGGAGAGGATGTGGAGAAATAGGAACACTTTTACACTGTTGGTGGGATTGTAAACTAGTTCAACCATTATGGAAAACAGTATGGCGATTCCTCAAGGATCTAGATCTAGATGTACCATATGACCCAGCCATCCCACTACTGGGTATATACCCAAAGGATTATAAATCATGCTGCTATAAAGACACATGCACACGTATGTTTATTGCGGCACTATTCACATAGCAAAGACTTGGAATCAACCCAAATGTCCATCTGTGACAGACTGGATTAAGAAAATGTGGCACATATACACCATGGAATACTATGCAGCCATAAAAAGGATGAGTTTGCGTCCTTTGTAGGGACATGGATGCAGCTGGAAACCATCATTCTTAGCAAACTATCACAAGAACAGAAAACCAAACACCGCATGTTCTCACTCATAGGTGGAACTGAACAATGACATCACTTGGACTCGGGAAGGGGAGCATCACACATTGGGGCCTATCATGGGGAGGGGGGAGGAGGGAGGGATTGCATTGGGAGTTATACCTGATATAAATGACGAATTGATGGGTGCTGACGAGTTGATGGGTGCAGCACACCAACATGGCACACGTATACATATGTAACAAACCTGCACGTTATACACATGTACCCTAGAACTTAAAGTATAATAAAAAAAAAAAAAGAAGGATATCGAATAAACTGAAAAAAAAAAAAAGAAATGAAAGACATATGCACTATTTTACACACTGTAGAAGGTAGTATAGATAAGTGCTTAGAGTGTGAGCTCCGACTTCTGCTGTTGGACAAGATGGAATAAAGGATCGAGATTTACCCTCCTGGCTGAAACAACAGCAACAACGAACACAACCAAAATACATTTTAAAATAGCTTTTAAGATACTAGATATCAGGCAATGAAGAATAGCATTGCTTAAGAAATGAGAAACAAATGAGCCCTCAAATGGCCAGTTTTACTGCCCTGAGAGTTTCTAGGCTGTAATGCAGGGACAGAGAACTACGGTGGAGCATGATGGAGTTCCTGAAATGAGGAGACAGAGCTGAGAGTATGGAAAGGCCAAGGCAGCTAGGGTTCATCGGACAGAGCACCACAGAGGAGAGAGCTGCACAGAGAGAGAATCCCAGAGATCTGTAGAGGGTCTCCTTGAGGATCAATCAGCAGATGCATTTAAGGAAACTACCTAAGGCTGGGGGAAAAAAACATCCAAGAGAATTAGACGGAACAGGGCCCAACACTCCTATGGGGCCAATCTACTCACCAGCTAGACAGGAAAAAAAATCATCATTCTAGCTCTACCTCTTAGCCTTTTCAGCCTGATATGGAAAATGCCATAGGCTGAATAGCTTATAAACAACATAATTTTAATCTCTCACAGTTCTGGAAGGCCAGTATGTCCAAGACCAAGGTGCTGGCAGATTTGGTGTCCGGTGAGGGACTGCTTTATAATTTATGAATGGCCATCTTTTTGCTGTGTTCTCACATGGTAAAAGGGAAAAGACAGCTCTCAGGGGCCTTTCATAGGGACACTAATCCCATGAATGAGGACTATGCCCTCATAATGTAATCATCCCCAAAGGCCCTGTCTCCTAATTCTGTCTCATTGGTGATCAGGTTTCAATGTATGAATTTTTAGATGACACAAACATTCAGACCATAGCAACCTAGCAAGTGCTTACAAACTGTGTGCCCTTGGGCAAGTTATTTACATTCTCTGTGCTTCAGAGAAGGAAATAAAGATTCCAGCAGCAATAAATGAAACAGAGACTAGAAAGACAATGGAAGAGATCAACCAAACCAAGAACTTTAAAAAAGTGACAAATCTTTAGCTAGATGAACCCAGAAAAAAAGAGAGGATTCAATAAATAAAATTATAAATAAAGAGAAGACATTACAACTGATATTAAAGAAATATAAATGATCATAAGAATCTACTATGAACAGTTATATGCCAATGAATTGAATAACCTAGTAGCAATAGATACATTCCTAGAAACATACAACCAACCAAGACTGAATCATGATGAAATAGAAAATCTTAACAGACCAGCAGCAAGTAAGTATATAATAAAGGCCGGGTGTGGTGGCTCACATCTGTAATCCCAGCATTCTGGGAGGCCGAGGGGGGCGAATCATCTGAGGTCAGGAGTCCGAGACCAGCCTGGACAACATTTGAAACCCCGTCTCTACTAAAAATACAAAAATTTACCAGGCATGGTGGCAGGGTCTTGTAATCCCAGCTACTTGGGAGGCTGAAGCATGAGAATCGGTTGAACCAGGGAGACAGAGTTTGCAGCGGGCAGTGACCGCACCATTGCACTCCAGCCTGGGAGACAAGCGTGAACTTCTGTCTCAAAAAAAAAAAAAAATTATATTAAAAGTAACTTTCTAACAAAGAAAAACCCGGGATAGATGTCTTCACAGGTGAATTTTCCCAAACATTTAAAGAACCTAATGCCAATCCTTCTCAAACTCTTCCAAAAAAGAATGAAGAGGAAGGAACACTTCCAAACTCATTTTATGAAGCCAGCATTACCCTCTTACCAAAGCCAGATGATGACACATCGAGAAAATTACAACCAATAACTCCGATGAAAATAGATGCAAAAATCCTTAACAAAATACTAGCAAACCAAATTCAACAGCACATTAAAAAGATCATACGCCATAATTACCCAGGATTTATCCCTAGGGTACAAGGATGGTTCAACACACACAAATCAATAAATGTGATACACCACATTAACAGAATGAAGAATAAAAATCATGTGATAATTTCAATAGATGCAGAAAAATAACCGGACAAAATTCAACACCCTTTCATGATAAAACTCCTCAACAAATTAGGCATAGAAAGACCGTACCTTAACATAATAAAAGCCATATATGACAAGGCTACAGTTAACATCATACTCAACAATGAAAAGCTGAAAAGTTTCCCTCTAAGATCAGGAACAAGATAAGGGTACTTTGCTTCTTTTCAACATTGGAGAAGTCCTAGCCGTTCAGTATTATGTTGGCTGTGGGTTTCTCATAGATGGCTTTTATTACATTAAGGTATGTCCCTTGTATGCTGATTTTGTTGAGGGTTTTAACCATAAAGGATGCTGGATTTTGTCAGATGCTTTTTCTGCATCTATTGAGATGAGCATGTAATTTTTGTTTTGAATTCTGTTTATGTGCTGTATCACATTTATTGACTTGCGTATGTTAAACCATCCCTGCATCCCTGGTATGAAACTCACTTGATTGTGGTGAATTATCTTTTTGATATGTTGCTGGATTTGGTTAGCTAGTACTTTGTTAAGGATTTCAGAATCTATGTTCATCAAGGATATCAGTCTGTAATTTTCTTTTTCGGTTGTGTCCTCTCCTGGTTTTGGTATTAGGGTGACGCTGTCTTCATAAAAGGAATTGGGGGGTTCCTTCTTTCTCTATCTTGTGGAATAGTGTTAAAAGGATTGGTACCAAATCTTCTTTCAAAGCCTGGTAGAATTCTGCTGTGAATCCATCCAGTTCTGGACTTTTTTTGTTGGTAATTTTTAAATTATCATTTCAGTCTCGCTGCCTGTTATTGGTCTGTTCAGGGCATCTAATTCTTCCTGATTTAAGCTAGGAGGGTTGTATTTTCCTGAGAAAGTATGCATCTCTTCTAGGTTTTTGAGTTTACGTGTGTAAAGGTGTTCACAGTAGCCTTGAATGTTCCTTTGTATTTCAGCGGTGTCAGTTGTAATATCTCCTGTTTTGTTTCTTAGTGAGGTTATTTGAATTTTCTCATTTCTTGGTTAATCTTGCGAATAGTCTATCAATTTTATTTATCTTTTCAAAGAACCAGCTTTTTGTTTCATTTACCTTTTGTATTTTTTTGTTTCAATTTCATATAGTTCTGCTCTGATCTTGGCTATTTCCTTTATTCTGCGGGGTTTGGGTTTGGTTCGTTCTTGTTTCTCTAGTTTCTTGACGTGTGACCTTAGATAGTCTGTTTGTGCTCTTTCAGACTTTTTGATGTAGGCGTTTAGGGCTATGACCTTTCCTCTTAGCACTGCCTTAGCTATATCCCAGAAGTTTTGATAGGTTGTGTCATTATTGTCGTTCACTTTGAAGAATTTTTAAATTTCCATCCTAATTTTGTTTTTGACCCAATGCTCCTTCCAGAGCAGATTATTTAATTTCCATGTATTTGCATGGTTTTGAAGGTTCCTTTTTGAGTTGACTTCCAGTTGTATTCCACTGTGGTCTGAGAAAGTGCTTGATACAATTTTAGTTCTCTTAAATTTATTGAGGATCATTTTATGGTTTATCATATGGTATATCTTGGAGAAAGTTCCATGTGCTGTTGAATAGAATGTGTATTCTGTGGTCGTTGGATGAAATGTTCTGTATGTATCTGTTATGTCCATTTGTTCCAAGGTACAGGTTAAATCCATTGTTTCTTTGTTGACCTTCTGTCTTGATGACTTGTCTAATGCTGTCAGTGGAGTATTGAAGTCCCCCACTATTACTGTGTTGCCATCTACCTCATTTCTTAGGTCTATTGGTAATTGTTTTACAAATTTGGGAGCTCCAGTGTCAGGTGTATATATGTTTAGGATTGTGATATTTTCCTGTTGGACAAGGCCTTTTACCATTAGATAACCTCCTTGTCTCTTTTAACCACTGTTGCTTTAAAGTTTGTTTTGTCTGATGTAAGAATAGCTACCTCTGCTCACTTTTGGTGTCTATTTGCATGAAATGCCTTTTTCCACCCCTTTACTTTAAGTTTATGTGAGTCCTTATGTGTTAGGTGAGTCTCCTGAAGGCAGCAGATGGTTGGTGAGTTCTTATCCATTCTGTGGTTCTGTATCTTTTCAGTGAAGTATCTAGGCCATTTACATTCAATGTTAGTATTGAGACGTGAGGTATCGTTGCATTCATCATGGTCTTTGTTTCCTGTGTACTTTTTTTGTTTGTTTGTTTTTGCTTTTTAACTTGTATATTTGTTGTATAGGTCCTGTGTGATTTATGCTTTAAAGAAGTTCTGTTTTGATGTATTTCCAGGATTTGTTTCAAGATTTAGAGCTCCTTTTAACAGTTTTTGTAGGGGTGCCTTGGTAATGGCAAATTATCTCAGCATTTGTTTGTCTGAAAATGACTGTGTCTTTCCTTTATATATGATGCTTAGTTTCACTGGATACAAAATTCTTGGCTAATAATTGTTTTGCTTGAGGAGGCTGAAGATAGGGCCCCAACCCCTTCTAGCTTGTACGGTTTCTGCCGATAAATCTGCATTAATCTGATACGTTTTCCTTTATAGGTTACCTGGTGCTTCTGTCTCACAGCTCTTAAGATTCTTTCCTTCGTCTTAACTTTGGATAACCTGGTGACAATGTGCCTAGGCGAAGATCTTTTTGTGAAGAATTTCCCAGCTGTTCTTTGTGTTTCTTGTACTTGCATGTCTAGGTCTCTAGCAAGGTGGGGGAAGTTTTCCTCAATTATTCCCCCAAATACATTTTCCAAGCTTTTAGAATTGTCTTCTTCCTCAGGAACACCAACTACCCTTAGATTTGGCCATTTAACATAATCTCAGACTTCTTGGAGGATTTGTTCATATTTTCTTATTCTTTTTTCTTTGTCTTTGTTGGATTGGGTTAAGTCAAAGGCCTTGTCTTTGAGTTCTGAATTTCTTTCTTCTATTTGTTTAATTCTATTGCTGAGCCTTTCCAGACATTTCGCATTTCTAAAAGTGTGTGACCAAAGTTTCCTGAATTTTTTATTATTTTTCTTCTTTCTGGTTTTTTTTTTTTTTTTTTTTGATGGAGTTTCCCTTTGTTGCCCAGGCTGGGATGCAATGGTGCGATCTCACCTCACTGCAACCTCCACCTCCCAGGTTCAAGCAATTCTCCTGCCTCAGCCTCCTGAGTAGCTGGGACTATAGGTGTGCACCACCACACCTGGCTAATTTTTGTATTTTTAGTAGAGATGGGATTTCACCATGTTGGCCAGGCTGGTTTTGAGCTCCTGACCTCAGGTGATCTGCCCTCCTCAACCTCCCAAAATGCTGGGATTACAGACATAAGCCACCAATTGCTTTTTCTTTAAGCTATCTATTTCCTTGAATATTTCTCCCTTCACTTCTTGTATCATTTTCTGTATTTCTTTGGATTGGGCTTCACTTTTCTCTAGTCTCTCCCTGATTAGCTTAATAACTAACCTCTTGAATTCCTTTTCAGGTAAATCAGGGATTTCTTCTTGGTTTGGATCCATTGCTGGTGAACTAGTGTGATTGTTGTGGGGTGTTCATGAGCCTTGTTTTGTCATATTACCAGGGTTTGTTTTCTGGTTTCTTCTCATTTGGGTAGGCTCTGTCAGAGGGAAGGTCTAGGGTTGAAGGCTGTTGTTCACACATTTTTTGTCCCATAGGTGTTCTCTTGATATAGTACTCTCCCCCTTTTCCTGTGGATGTGGCTTCCTGTGAGCCAAACTGCAGTGATTGTTGTCTCTCTTCTGGGTCTAGCCACCCAGTGAGTCTACCCAGCTCCAGCCTGGTACTGCATGTTGTCTGCACAGAGTCCTGTGATGTGAACTGTCTATGGGCCTCTCAGCCATGGATACCAGTGCCTCTTCCAATGGAGGTGGTGGAGAGTGCAATGGACTCCATGAGGGTCCTTAGTGTTGGTGGTTTAATGCTCTATTTTGTGCTGGTTGGCCTCCTGCCAGAAGGTGGCACTTTCCAGAAAGCATCAGCTGTAGTAGTGTGGCAAGGGACTGGTGGTGGGCAGTGTTGGGAAAAGCTGAGGCAGGACTTGCATGTCTGACATAATGTAAAAGAGTCTTGGAACATGTCCTGGGTCCAGGTCTAAAACCACTCATGGCCTTTGAAACATCAGGCTCTGTACTAAAGGGTGTAAGGCTGCCCTGCCATACCATAATCTAAGCTCAGGGCATAAAACCCCTTGTGGCTTGGATGGAATCCAGAGCTCAGGGCATAAAAGCCCTCGTGGCCTCTAGAATGTGTCTAGGCTTGCTGGCTTCTTGCTTTTAGCACTTCCAGGCTCATGGATCAGTTGTATCTTAAACTAGAAGAACATGCTCCCCATTATCTCAAGTAGCAGAACATGTTCCATATGCTTCAGTGGGAATGCTAAACTGTCACAGCTATAGATCATATGCTTGATGTGCCACTACCTTTCAACCCCTACATCTTCACTACCTGCTTCTTTGTTTGATCACCAATAAATAGTGTACTTCCAGAGCTCGGGGCCTTTGCAGCTGCCATACTAGTGTTGGCCCCCTGGACCCACTTTATGCACTCTTAACTTGTCTTGTCTCATTCCTTTGACTCCACCAGACTTTGTAGCCCCCACAGCCTGGTGTTGGGTCTGGCTGCCCCAACAGGTGGGGTGCTGAACTCCCAAGTTTGTATGCCTTTGTCTTCCCCTACTAGGGTGGTTAGGGAGGAACCATCAGGTGTGGGTGGGTCTAGGTGTGTCTGAGCTCAGACTCTGCTTGGGTGGCTCTTGCTATGGCTGCTGTGGGAGATGGGGGTGGGATTCCCATGTCACTGGAATTGTGTACCTAGGAGGATTATGGCTGTCTCTGCTGAGTCCTGCAGGTTGTCAGGGAAGCAGGGGAAAGCCAGCAGTCACAGGCCTCACCCAGGTCCCATGCAAACTGAAGGGCTGGTCTCACTCCCATTCCAAACAGCCCTGAGTCTGTTTGCAGGTGGAGGGCAAGGTGGGCTTGAAAACTTGCCCAAGGGTTTCTGCCTCCCAGTTTCAGCTGCTTTAGTAGGGGTGTGTGTTCCAGAGAGGAGGGTCTCCCTTTCCCTTGTTTGCCGTTGGGGCACTCCCAGTATTTGGGATGTCTCCTGGGTACTACAGGAGCAGTCTGCTTCCTTCAGAGGGTCTGTGGGTCCTCTTAGAATTGCTGGTTTGTTCATGCAGTAGATTTAAAGCTGTGGCACAGAAGGGCTCTCCAGCTCCTATTCTCTGAGTCATCCTCCTCTTCCCTTCGTCAGTTTGCTGGGCACTCGCAGCACTGGTTTGTTTTAATGTTTTGACTCTTGTAATAACACTTACCTTAGACATCAGTGCATTTTATAACTGTCTAACAATCCTTCCTTTCTGTATATTCTCAATCTAAAACCATCTTTATTTCATTTTTTTTCATTTTTTACTTTTAAAACATTTTTGTTAAAAATGAAGACACAAACACAAACATTAGCCTAGACCTACACAGGGTCAGGATTGTTGGAGGCTGCAAGAATGAGGGTCGTGATCAACTCAGTGTACCACTGGAGGCTATATGAGTAAGCAGCAAACTGTTTCTCATAAATGCAGAATGTTGGCAAACTGACAAACTGCATGCCACCCAGAAGGACTGCTGAGGGCAGTCACTATCCAGGTGCAAATATTTCTTATGATTAGGCATAACTGAAGCCTGTCAGTAACAATATGAACCTGTGATCAATTAAGCAGCTGACCAATCATTACCTCCTCCCTGCTCTTGTTACCCAATAAATATGAAGGGCTGTAGAAGCTCGTGGGCTGTCTTTGCTCTACTCGAAGCAGGGGGTTCTCTTCTTCCTCTGGCTCTTTTCCTTAAACTTCTGTTTTGTTTTGTTTTTTTGTTACCTTTTCTACGTTTGTCCCTTCATTCCTTCTCATAATGATGGTCTCGAGCAGTAACAGTAGTAACTGCTGTAATGACTGTCTCAAGTAGTGAAAGTAGTAACTGCTGTAATGACGATCTCAAGTAGTAGCGGTGGCAGTTAGCCACAAATGGTGCCTGAACAGGGACTTGAAGGGAGTATCAGGGACAAAAAGAGACCTAGAGACCTGAAGGGGCCTGAAGAGGCCCACAGGGACAAATAGAGATAAGTAGAAATAAGTAAATTAAGTAGAGATAAGTAGAGAAAAGTAAGTAGAGATGAGATAGGTAGCAGAAGACGGGGACTTGCGGGAACTTGCAGGAACTAACACTGTTAGTGTTAACATAATTACGGACAGATAGGGATAGATAAAAACTAGCAAAGACTAGCAATATAAGGTCAGTGCCCTAAAGAGGTACAAAAGTAGAAGCTAGCAGAAACTTTCAGGGACAAACAGGGACAGATAGGGCCCTATAGGGACTTGAACAAGGAAGGTCTGCTGGAACAAAAAAAATAAAACCAACCAGACGAACAAGAAACCCTGTTACAAGTCTGCTGGAAGCAATATAAGGCCAATGTTCTAAAAAAAATACTGGCCAGTGCCCTAGATGTACAAAGAATGGGAAGTTTTTGAATCAGTGTAACATGGGGAAGAATTTGGTTATGTGTTTTCTCTTTTTAGTTGGGAGTTTGGTACATACCATCTTTTTGTTATTTCAAGGTTTGAGAAAATTTTTTTGCCCCACCTACAGCACCTATCAAAAGTGAACAGGAGAAGGAGGATGAAAACTGGCTTTTACCGTCTCCTTCTGTGGCTAACTTTAGATTTCGTGAATCTAACTTTAAAGTTTTTAAAATTTTTAAATTTAAATTTTAAAGAATCTAACTTTAGATTTCGTGGATTGTAAACGTGCACTGGCACCTGTGAGATGTGCAGAGGACTTAGGAGGTTTTCTTAGAGCTCATCAGGATGTGGGAACTAAGCTTCATTGCTCTGCAGTGTTGGCTTGGGCAATGGCTAATTTGGTAGCTGACAGATCTAAAGGAAGCCGAGGGTCAAGCCCTAAAGTAGGAAAGTGTTATAAGTGTAGAAAAATTGGATGTTTCGGAAAAGAACGCCGCCAGACCTCTGGGCAGAAGGGATTTTATAATGCAGTTCCCCCTTAAGAGAAAAAAATGCCAGGAGTTTGCCCTTATTGTAGTAAAGGAAATCACTGGGCTAATCAATGCCGCTCAAAATTCCATCAGAACGGCACCCCCGGCAGCGTTGGGAAACAAGAAGGGGGCCTGAACCTGGTCACCTCAGACTATGAGGGCATTCCCCATCCAGGCCACAACTCTGTCTCGGGGTTGAGTTTCCAGGGGTGCACATTGATTCCTTTGCCCCAGGAACACCTGGAAATGCAGGATTAGCTCTCCTAGAGAGCAAATTACGTTAATTGAAAGGAACAAACTCACTAAGATTCCTATTGGTATTTGGGGACCTTTTGCCAACAGGATACATGGGATTAATTTTGGGTAAAAGTCAACTTACAGGGCATTACTGTAGACCCAGGAGTTGATTTTGATTGTGAAGAAGAAATTCGGGTAGTGGTATAATGTCTTTGGGTTTTTGAACCAGGAGAATATGTTGCTCAACTGTTGCTTATTTCCTGTAAATTGCACCCTTCTCTATGAAAGGAGAAATGAGGGAATTGGGGACTTTGGAAGTACAACTACATGGGAAATTTATCTATCACAACCCATAGCATCTGATAAACCCAGTGTAGATAGAAGAAAAGTTTTGTGGGCATATGGAAACGGGAGCAAGAGACTGATCTTTCGTGGTAATAGATCTTTGAGGATTGTTTACAAGGATAAACCTCGATTTGCTTTCTCTGTGCCTTCTGTTAACCAGAAAGCCTGTTTCTTGTTATCAGTGGAAAGTTTTACCCTGCAGCAGTTACCCAAAGAGGCAGAGGCTGAGTTGCAGCTTGTAAAGCAGATGCTTCGGCAGTGGCATGCCTCGCAGCTACAGCCACAAAAACTTTGGCTTCTGTTTTGGTAGATTTACTAATGTGGGGACAAGGGTATGTTTCTGTTTCTGCAGAAGATGAACAAGTCATGTGGGTGCCCTCAAGATGTGTGCGACCATGGAATGGGAGACTGGAGGGGGACCCATGGATTCCAACTATAGGCCTGGCTCCCCCAATACAAGCCATGAGCCAGTTGAATCTGAATGCGAAGATGGAACGAGGACTGACCGGAGTCACACTGACATCAACCCCCATAATATGGTGACAGATCAAGAAAACCACACAAGCCGAGAAACTGCTGGAGCACCAGGGTTTCACCTTTTGCTGGAACTCAGAGGTACAATTGATGCTTAATGAACCAATGCTTTGAGCTCTCTACGCTGAATACAAGAGACTGTTAGGCATCACCCCTATTAAGCATGAAGAAGTTGCAGAAGATGGACCTTTATCCTTCTGCAACCCTTAGGATTAAGGGTCCTCTTGTAAAAGGGAAGAGGGAAATAAGTAAGGAGCATTCAAACCAGAGCGACTCCATTTTGAATAAGAGCTAAGAAAAATGAAGCTGGATCACCAACCGGCAATTGAGGGCTGCACAGCCTACAATAGCCTTGCTCAATTAATTTAAAAACAAAAAGGAAATATAGGAGGCCGAAAGAATGAGGGTCATGATCAACTCAGTATACCACTGGAGGCTATATGAGAAAGCAGCAAACTGTTTCTCATAAATGCAGAATGTTGGCAAACTGACAAACTGCAGGCCACCCAGAAGGACTGCTGAGGGCAGTCACTATCCAGACGCAAATGTTTCTTATGATTAGGCATAACTGAAGCCTGTCAGTAACAATATGAACCTGTGATCAATTAAGCAGCTGACCAATCATTACCTCCTTCTCCCTGCCCTTGCTACCTAATATAAATATAAAGGGCTGTAGAAGCTCGTGGGCTGCCTTTGTTCACTAGAAGTAGGGAGCTCTCTTCCCCTGACCCTTTCCTTAAAACAGTTTCTTTTGTTTTTTGTTAGCATTTCTGTGTTCATCCCTTCCTTCAGTCTCCTAATGAAGGTCTCAAGCAGTAACAGTAGTAACTGCTGTAATGATGGTCTCAAGCAGTAACAATAGTAACTGCTGTAATGACGGTCTCAAGCAGTAACAGTAGTAACTGCTCTAATGACAGTCTCAAGTAATAGTAGTGGCAGTCAGCCACACAGGATCATCAACATCACTGTCTTCCACTTCCACATCTTGTCCCTCTGTAAGATCTTCAGAGGCAGTAACATACATGGAGCTGTCATCTGTGATTACATTGTTTTCTTCTGGAATGCCTCCTGAAGGACCTGCCTGAAACTTTTAGTTAACTTGTATAAATAGGAGTACATTCTACAATAGCAGTAAAAAGTATACTATAGTAAATGCATAAACCAGTTAAGTCATTATCAAGTATTTACATAATTATATGTACTCTAGACTTTTATAGGACAGGCAGTACAGTAGGTTTATCAGCATCATGAACACATGAGAAACATGTTGTGCTATGACTAACAGCTATAACATCACTAGGTGTTAGGAATTTTTCAGCTCCATTTCAATTGTATGTCCACCATCATATATGTAGTCTGTCATTGAAACATTGTTATGTGGCATATGGCTGTATATTACAAAGTTATAGTAGTCAAAACTGCATGGTACTGGCATAAAAAGACACATAGACAAATGGAATAACAGAGAACCCATAAATAAACACAATAAATAGTGACTTACCCTTTTTTGTTTTTGAGATGGAGTCGATCTGTCACCCAGGCTGGAGTGCAAGTGGTGCAATCTCGGCTCACTGCAACCTCTGCTTCCCAGGCTCAAGCAATTCTCTCACCCTAGCCTCCCGAGTAGCTGGGACTACAGGCATACACCTCCAAGCCTGGCTAATTTTTTTATATTTTTGGTAGAGACAGGGTTTCACCATGTTGACCAGGCTGGTCTCAAACTCCTGACTTAAGTGATCCGCCCACCTCAGCCTCCCAAAGTGCTGGGATTACCGGTGTGAGCTACTGCACCTTGCCATCAACTTAACTTTGATAAGGGTGCTAAGAAAACAATAGGGAAAGGACAGCCTCCTTAATGGTGCTGGAAAGGACTGGATATCCACATGCAAAAGAATGAAACTTGGCCCTTATCATCCATTACACAAAATAACACAAAATAGGATAAAGACTTGTATGTAAGACCTAATATCATAAATCTCCTAGAAGAAAGCACAGGGAAAAGCTGTTTGACATTGATCTTGGAAATGATTTTTGGATATGACACCAAAAACACAGGCAACAAAATGGAAAAAAAAAAAAAAAAGTGGGACTACATCAAACTAAAAAGCTTCTCATCAAAGGAAACAATTAACAAAATGAAATGGCAACCTACAGAATGGGAGAAAAGATTTGCAAACTGTATGTCTGATAAAGGCTTAATATCCAAAATATATAAGGAACTGTCCTAGGCCCTCTGGGCTGCTATAAGGTGTCTAAGGTGCCACCAGATTTGGTGTCTGGTAAGGGCTTGTGTGCTTATAGATGGCTGTCTTCTCACTGTAACCTCACATGGCAGCAGGCAAGGGATCTCTCTGGGGTGTCTTGTAAGGGCACTAATACCACTTATGACTGCTTCATCTTCATAACCTCAACGCTCCCCAAAGGCCCACCTCCTAGTAACATCACTTTGGCAGCTTGGATTTCAACATACGAATTTGGGGGAGACATAAACATTCAGTTCATTGCAGAACTCGCACAATTCAATAGCAAAACGAACTAAAAGCAGCCACATAGCCCAGTTGAAAAATGGGCAAATGATGTGAACATTTTCCCAGAGAAGACATGCACATGGTACAAATGGCCAACTGGTAAATGAAGAGCAGCTCAGCATCAACCATTAGAGAAATGCAAATCAAAGAAATAGTGAGACATTACTTCACACCTATTTAGATGGCTATGATAGAATAGGTGAAAGATGACAAGTGTTGGGGAGGGTGTGGAGAAAAAAACAGTTGTATACTGTTGGTGGGAATGTAAATTAGTACAACCATTATGGAAAACAATATGGGGGTTCCTAAATTAAAAACATAACTACACTATGAACCAGCAATCCCAATACTGGGTATGATATCCACAGGAAATGAAATCGGTTTGCTGAAAAGGTATATTCTGTGCTTCCATGTTTATTGCAGCATATGCACAGTAGCCAAGATACGGAAACAACCTAAGTGTCTGACAATGACTATTTTTATTAGCACTCATTTTCTTGATTTTCATAGAAAATGATTTCTTTGCAGACTCGAGTTTTATCAGTTTATGCAATTCAATTAACTTACATAAGTATGAGGCATACAATGGAAATGAAGTTTGGGAACAAGCATAGTTGACTCTTGGGGAGTATTTCACTTAGCTGGTGGAAGCAGATATGTAGGAGTAAACAAAGTGAAGGCTACTAGCTATGAGTCTTCAGTATTTTGAGAATCAGTTGGCATATTTCAGAAACGGAATCAAGAATATTAAGTTGATGTTAGAAAACTTCTGTATGCACAAATGTATTTTCTGGGGAAAGAGTCCATAGATGTCATTTAATTTTTGGAGGGATCTATGATCACTAAAATGTTAAGTACTGTTAACTTAAAAATTATTCAGTTTATAAATTTAATAAAGGAGAGAAGAATTTCTTATAAAGTGTTACTATAAAGCCTGCAAGGTGACCAACCCACAGGCTAGGAAGTGTGCCTCCAGCCAAGACCAGAGACAGGCACTTTGGAGAAGGGGCTGGAGTAGGAGCTTTATGCTGAACAGGTTGGCTAAACATGCACATTCAACAAGTTACATGAGCTATGAATATTCATGAAGCTGATCCTGACATGCATATTGAACAAACATACATGTAACATACTGACCATGTTCACTTTGGGATGGAGATTTAACATTTAAATATATTACCATTAGGCCCTATATGTCAAAATGTTTTTTCAGGACATGAAGGCATATAGATGTGCAACTTCTGTAAACTGATCAGAACCAGCTCATGGGTCAGTGGTATTCTTATCAGGAGAAAGTTACTAAAACCAGTCTTTTATCTGACGAAAGCCATAGTTGTGACTTGTGGAATAGGGGTCAGTTAGCATCTGGTGGATCTGTAAATTGTTTTAATATTGCTTATCTGAAGGCCAGTGTTTGTTTAGCTGCTAGAGAAAAAGAAAAATCTTGTGACAGAACATAGTTTATTCTTTAAGTGTAGGGTACATGACTTAACCCTTGCCTGGCACGAGTTTAGGTCCTATTTATAATTTGGTATTGTATTGTCACAAAGAATCTGTTCTGCCAGTTTTATGATCTGTTTTAACATCAATGCTGGTCAGTTGTTGTGTCTAAAAAGGGAAGGAGTACAATGAGACCTGTCTGACCTCATCCCATCATAGCTGGGAACTAAATTTTTAAGGCTTTTCTGGGATCCCTTTGGCCAAGAGGTGGTCTGTTCAGTCTGGGGGGGGAGGGTTTAAGATTTTATTTGTAAAGTATTATACTATAAATTAAAATCCAATCCATGGGGCCAGGTTAAGGAATAAACACTTTCTCTTCCTGTAATCTACTTTTGGACACTGGTACACCCACCTTTTTCATGAAGATTCTCTTCTCCCTAAAAAAAAAAATTCGTGCAAACAGATGCTTGTGAGCCAGTGGCCCAACCAGTTCATCAGAAACATTCACTCTAAATAGCTTGGTGCCTAGTGTTCTTAGTACAGTCCAATGTGATGTAATGAAGACAGGTTGATACATTACTGATGCATTCAGTGACAACATTTCATTAAGACGACTTTTCTGTTTTACACATCTGAAAACCAGTTAGAAAGTGACATGATTTGGATGTTTCCGCCCCTCCAAATCATGTGGTGAAATGTGACCTCCAATGTTGGAGGTGGACTGAGTGGGAGGTGTTTGGGTGTTGGGGGCGGATCCCTCATGAATGTCTTGGTGCTGTCCTCTCAGTAGATTGAGTTCTCACTCTGTGAGTTCACATGAGATCTGGTTGCTTAAAAGAGCCTGAGTTTAATAAAAGAGAGAGCCTTCTTTTTCTTGCTCCCTCTCTTCACGTGATAGGCCTGCTCCCCCTTTGCCTTCCACCATGATTGTAAGCTTCCCGAGTTCCTCTCACCAGAACCAGATACCAGCACCACACTTCCTGTACAGCCTGTAAAACTGTGAGCCAAACTAAACCTCCTTTCTTTGTGAATTACCGAGTGTCAGGTATTCCTTTATATCAATGCAAACAAACGAATGCAGAAAGAAAGGGTCTGCATTTCCTAACTTCAGAAACTAGTCTTTGTAGTTTCCTTTTGTAGTATCTTTGTAAAGACAAAGGTCTTTAAACAGTTTAGTGCTTAATGTTCTCATTAAAGTATACTGTTATATAATGAACATGGGCTGATAAATTATTGATGCATTAAATGGCAACATTTCATTTAAAAAAATTTAAACTCGAAATCTCAGTTTAGAATCTTCCAAGTGAATGAGGACTTCTAACTCTGTTCAGGTCAAATGTTGCCCGCCCTCTCAGAGAACCTCACTGACCACACTGTCTAAAGTTAACGGCTTCCGTTAATTTTGATTCTCTTACCCTATTTTCTTTTTCTTCATAGCACTGATCACTATCTGACATTGTATTATATATCTATTATTAGTTTTCTATCTCCTTACTAGCATGTAAGCTTCTTTAGAGCAGACTTTCTTTTGATTATCAGTATATCTCCTGTGCATATGATGGTGCCTGACACTTATCACCATTACATAACGATTTATTGAGTAAATGATTAAATTGTTTCCATGTTCATGTTCCAACCAGATACATAGGCAGGTATTGTGGTTTATCTCTGAATTCCTTGGTACTGGCTGGCTGGTACCATAGACCCTTGCAAACAATGAATAAATAAATTACCCTGATCCATCAGTGTGCCTGGATAGAACAGACATGTAGGAATGCTGCACCCCAGGATGTGCTATTAATACACTTATATACCACGGAATACTATGCAGCCATAAAGAATGAGTTCATGTCCTTTGCAGGCACATGGATGAAGCTGGAAGCCATCACTCTCAGCAAACTAACACAGAACAGAGAACCAAACACCACATATTTTCATACCTGGGAGTTGAACAATGAGAACACATGGCCACAGGGAGGGAAACATCACACACTGGGGCCTGTCAGCGGGTGGAGGGCAAGGGAAGGGAGAGCATTAGGACGAATAACTAATGCGTGCGGGGCTTAAAACCTAGATGACAGGTTGGTAGGTGCAGGGTGCAGCAAACCACCATGGCACATGTATACCTATGTAACAAACCTGCACATTCTGCACATGTACCCCAGAACTTAAAAAAAATTTAAAAATAAATTTTAAGTGTATTTAACAAGATTGTTCTCTTGAGGTTAACTTATTACTACTTTGAGTTGCCAGAAGTGATTGCAAATTTCTTGGGAATCCCCAAGTCACCAAAAATAAAGACCACTTGTAATAGCTAAGGCTTATTCAATGATAAAATTCTAGAGATTCAGGATATTTGATGTTTGCTTATAACATTTCACTTTTGAGCTTTTATTCATTTAATGTTTTATCTTCTATGCTCAAGAAAATTAAGTGTCCATTCAGATCATTTCATTGGGCAAAGCAATGTTCCTTCCCTAATTTCCCTCATCAGAATAGCCATTTTGTCTCTGCTCAGCCCATACCACCAGTTATTGTTTATTTCCTCTCCTTGTAACAAGCAACATAGTTATTTATACACGCCCATTTCTCCCATAGCGCATAAGGTCTTTGAGGTTGGGAACCATGTCTTTGCCATTATTTTAACTTCTCTTTCCGTTCCTGGTGTTTAGTATGATGTGTTATACGAAGTAGACACTCAAAACTTTTTAAAATTTAAAATTGTTTTTATTTAATCTGAGTCCTTTTTTTAAAAAAAAAACCACCTACAGTATTTTAAATTCATTTGAACTTTGTCCAGTATCCTATGTACATCTGAAGTTTACCAGAAGTCTTTTGAAGGCAGATTGAATCACGTTGTTTTCCCTTAAAAATCCCTCATTTCTGTCATGTGTTCCTTGTATTATTTATGTAATAAAGTGGCCCAGTTTGCCACTTGGAGGTTGCTGAGCTGGTATCACAAGTCAGTCCCCTCTGTTTTAATCTCTGTTTAAGGAAAGTCACTCTGAAACGACAGATCTTGTGGTTCCTTATTTCTGCTTTCCTCCGTCCTCTTCTGCCTGTGAAGCCAGCCTCCTCTGCTCAGCTCCGTTTCGGGAAATCGGAGCTGCTCGATTCACGTGTAGCAAATCAAAGCCAATTAGATCTGCGGTAACTTTGGTTTTCAACAACTTGTACTGTGAAAAGGTTTTTGTCCATGTGTACCCTCATCTTGCCACCATTTAGACCCCTATGTACACCGGTTCGCGGAGCCTCCAGCCATTCAGCGCTAGAAAATCGGGGGGACTACGCCTTAAAACCTTGAGCACCTGTTTGGGAACTTCTGCGCCCCCTCCCCTGAGGGAGAAAACGTCCCAGACATTCGCGTCAAAGAAGTGTCGTCTATTTTCCTCAACGCAGGGCACCCGTTCTAGGAATGTTTACATAAACACCGTAAACCTGCCTGGTACCACCATGAATGACGGTCACCAGAGCTAGTTTAAAAAGAAAGCAAAGAAACTCAAAACCCGAAACCCCATTCTCCACTGCAGAGGTACTCGTATGGGGCTCCCGCCCTCCTCCTTAGTCAGAGGACGGAGGGGGCGTGGCCGAGCGCGCGGCACCCACGTGACCGCGGAGAGCTGCGCGCAAGCACGTCGCGCGATCTGCCGTCATATCAGCTTATGGCGCCGGTCGCTGATTGGTTGGCCGCTCCAGTCTCCCGGCGCCGGCTCGGCTCCTCCCCGCCCAGCCAGCTTGCTGGCTGCCCGCCGGCCAGGGCAGTCTGCAGAGCAGTGGCGTGCGGAGAGGCGGCGTACCGCTTCCAGGTGTGGACGGTGGGTGGTGGGCGGGCGGGGAAGGAAGCGGAATGCACTTGAGCGGGCCGGGCCGGGAGGCTATGGAATAAAAAAGGCTGGAAAGACTTCAGCGTCGGGGACTCGGGTGGGCGAGGTGGAGGGTGTGCCCGGAGCTCGGATTTTCTCCGCGCTGCGGGAGGTTAGCGAGTGCCCTCTGGATGGCAGGCGTTGGGTGGGTGCTAGGAACGCGGTGGTGGTACGGTACCGAGTCCTGCGCCGAGTGAGAGGAGAGGCTGGCAGGTAGCCTGGCATCCCGAGGACTGGCGGCGAGGGCTGTGCCGAGGGACCTCGGGGCGTGGAGGGCTGCGCCACCTGGGAGTCCGGGCGGAGGGGCCTTCGGCTCGCGGCGGGAGGGATCGCGGGGCGGATGGGGAGGCCTGGACGTGAAAGAGCCGACCGTGGACGGGCTTGAAGAAAATGCAGTGTTTGATGTTGGGTATTGCAGATCTCTTACTCAAGGGAAGTCTGGTCCGGCTGCTGAACACGAATGCTTTACTTTTCCCTTCGTTCTTGGAGGGTTTTTTTCTTTTAAGGGCCAAAGGAATCAGGCTGAAGAATTGGTCGGTATCAGAATTCCTGACCATTGCAGTGCAAGCCTCTGTTACTGCGGCGTAGTTAGGATGAAGGGACAACAGTCTGGGTCTGAGGAGACTGAAAGGAAAAGGGAAATAATCTATTCCTTTAGCACCATAGAAGGAAAAATAATATATACTGCCATCCCCGTGTTACAGCAGAGTAGATTTCGAGGTGGTATAAGTGAAGAAAACAAGACCTCAGTAGGTAGGGTTTCCATACTGGAAAGTTTGTGGCAGCTCGGTACTTTTAGCTGAAACCCTCTGCAAGTTGTCTTTATATCACTATCATTTTTAAGGTTTCTAATGATTGATACCTAATAAATAATAACTGATCCTTGATCATTTAGAGTGCTTTTCCATTCGTTATGTGATGTAATTAATTAGCATGTGTGGTACTCGGAATTCCTCATCTGCATGTAAAACATCTTGAGAGATAACATAATGTGGTAGCAAAGAGAGCAGGTTGTGGAGTGTACATCCCAGCTGGGTTTTTTTTGTACTGAACAAGTTATTTAAATACTCTGACCTCAGTTTCCCTATCTATAAAGGGGATGATAGAAGTACCTGTCTCATAGAGCTAA
Source organism: Trachypithecus francoisi (assembly GCF_009764315.1). NCBI lineage: Eukaryota > Metazoa > Chordata > Mammalia > Primates > Cercopithecidae > Trachypithecus > Trachypithecus francoisi. The sequence goes on from NW_022681473.1 coordinate 109,641,957, forward strand.
AAGGATTAGATGAGGTTATACAAAGATAACACCTGGTTCTCAGTAAATATTAGCTATTATTTTCTCAGAATTCCTCATCTGCATATAAAATATCTTGAGAGATAACACAATGCGGTAGCAAAGAGAACAGGTTGTGGAATGTACATCCCAGCTGGTTTTTTTTGTACTGAACAAGTTATTTAAGTACTCTGACCTCAGTTTCCCTAACTATAAAGTGGGGGTCATAGAAGTACCTATCTCATTGAGTTATAAGGATTAGATGAGGTTATACAAAGAATACCTGGTTCTCAATAAATATTAGCTATTATTTTCTATACTTTTTAAGTAGAGCAAAAAGATAATGGTAGACTGAGTTGTTCTAAGCCTGATATTGTTATTATAACTGAGTTTTAAGAAGTTTCTTTAATTCTGCAAGGACAACGTATTTAAGTTTCTGTTTGAAGCAGTGGTACTCAATTTAGGGTCCTTGGGGACCCCTTCAGGGCTTATAACCCCTTAAAATTATATGAGTTTGTAGAAGCACTGAGAGTTTTTAAAAATTCAGGAGTTGATGACTTGAAGTAGTGGTGAAGAGGCAATAGAACTTGGCAGAAGTTCACGTACTTTGCAACCAGATTGTGTGTATTTGAATCCTAGCTCCAGCATTTACTTACTCTTATGACCCTATGCAAGTTACTTAAAATTTCTGTGCCCAGCTTCTTCATCTATAATACAATACTAGTACCTAAGTTTTGAGGCTTCTTGAAAGGGTTAAATTAGTTAATATACGTAAAATATTTAGATTACCTAGTATATAGTAAATATTACTATCAACTACTGTCAGTTATTTTTCAAACAAAAATCAAGTGACACCTGTTTTATCTTCTATTGAAGTAATTTTGACTCATTTTTGACTGCCTTAACAGTGATAATCATACAGGTGTTATTTTATTGAGTACCTTTACTCGGGTCAAATGTCAAAAGACTACTTAGTCTCTAAACCTCACAGCAATCAAACATGTTTGTGTTCTTTTTGGTTGCACCATACTATTCTAGGTATTGTATTGAATTAGGGCTACAGGGCACTGTAGGAAACATGTAGATTGATTCATCAGCTGTTAGCAACCTTTACTGATATAGCAATATCCTTTTCAATTATTAAATGTTTATGTTCTCTGATATTACTTAGTACCCTGTCCCTGTTGCACCACCTCCCTTGACAGTCTTCACCCTTATTCCTTCAGCTACTACCTGTATACTAACTAGGCTAGCTTTTGAACTTCACGTTTGTATTTACATGTGGCCTATTGCCTATATCTAAGATATAAGATGAGCCACAGATAATTAGATTTTAAGATCTACATTGAACCCATTGTGAACCCCAGATATCTGAGACAGGTCTCAGTCAATTTAGAAAGTTTATTTTGCCAAGGTTAAGGATGCACCCGTGACACAGCCTCACACAGCCTCGGAAGTCCTGACAACATGTGCCCAAGGTGCTGGGGGATACAGTTTGCTTTGATACATTTTAGGGAGACATGAGACATCAATCAGTATGTGTAAGATCTACATTGGTTGGGTCTGGTAAGGTGGGACAACTCATAGTGGGGACTTCCAGTTTAGAAGTAGATAAGAGACAAAGGTTGCATTCTTTTGAATCCTTGATTAGCCTTCCACTGAATACACAATTTAGTCTGGCTCAGTGAATCTTCATTTTTACATAAACAATAGGGCAGAGGAAGCAATCAGATATGCATTTGTCTCAGGTGAGCCTCAGAGGGATGACTTTGAGTTCTGTCTGTTCTTTATCCACAAAGGAATTTTCTGAGGGCAAATTGTGAGGGAGGGATGTAGCTTCTTATTCTTGTGGCTATCTTATTTAGGAATAAAGTGGGAGGCAGGTTTGCCTAACATAGTTTCCAGCTTGACTTTTCTCTTAGTGATTTTTGGAGTCCCAAGATTTATTTTCCGTTCATACCATCATTCCTTACCCACCCCCTATTCCTACCCTACCCACATCTGCTAGCTCTGCCAGTATTCCCTACTTCAATTACAATGACATCACCATCTGCTTAGACCTGCCAAAGTCTCACAGTCGCCCTAGATTTCTCTCTCACTTCCCAGCATCTGTGGGTTATCCAAATCCTATGGATGTTTTTACTTGAGAAATCTCTGCTGGCTAGTCTTAACAGCCACTGCCTGAGGTCAGGCTATCATTTTCTCTGGGTTAGTCTGCCACAGGAACAACCAAACTAGTCTCCCTGCTTCTCACTGATAACCCGTATTTCTTTTCTTTCCTTTTTTTTATAGTGATGGAGTCTCGCTGTGTTGCCCAGGCTGGTCTTGAACTCCTGGCTTCAAGCGGTCCTCCTACCCCAGCCTCCCAAAGCGCTGGGAATAAGCATTAGCCACCTCATCTGGCCCAGTACTCCAGATTTCTAATGGAATGGTTTTTATGAAATATGGGTCTGAGTGTATCTTTTTCCTACCCAGAAATCTTAAGTGTCTCCCTATAGTGTGTGAGAGGAAGTCCAAACTCCCCAGCAGGACAGCAGATCCCGCCATGCGTCGTCTAACACCAATCTCCTTTACAAGTCCATCCCCTAACATGTTTTTCCCTCTGCTCCACCCCATCACCCTAACACCCACCAGCCACACGGAGTGAGCCATGAATGCATCATGTTCTTCCCTTGCTTTGCAGTTGTGACTTCTCTTTGGAATGGCTATCCCTAACCTTTTCTTTCTGGTGATATCCTTCTAAGTCCAAATCTAATATCATAGTCACTAGGAAGCCTTTTACCATAAGCTGAGGTAGTTGTGTTGTCTTTTCTGATTTCATAGAATTTGCATATATATCTGTATTGCAGGACGTGTCCTATTGATAGAATTGTGTCTGTAGTTGCCTTACCTTTAAGACTGATTTAGACTGTCTTTTTAATGTTTATATGCTCATTACCTAGTGCAGTGCTTAACACTTAAGTTCTTATTTGAATGAATTAACATGGCGTGTATGATAAGGAGTATGTGTTAATATCTGGCATTTGGTGCTAATGAAATTTTTCCTTCCCTGACAAAGTGAGGAAATGTTTATAATTCATGTCATAAACAAAGGGCCAAACTCCCTAATATGTAAGGAGCTTCTAGAGTTTGACTTTTTTATAAAGATACTAAAAACCCAGTGGGAAAATGGGCAAAGGATAAAAACAGATAAACACAGGAAAAAAAGTATAAATTATTCTAAATATATTGAATGATGCTCAGCTTTACTCATAATAAGGTAAATGCAAATTAAGTGTACCCGAGATAGCCCTTCTTTCCTGATGAATATGTGAAAGTTTGATGATATCCCCTGCTAGTAAGATTGTAGAGAAATAGGTAAGGTACTGTCCTACATCGTTTGAGGACTGTGAAGTAGTTGTAACCCTTATGGAGAGTGATTTAGCAATATTTACCAAAGTTATGAGGGTGTAACTCTTTGGCTCAGCTCTTCTGCTTTTAGAAATCTGCCTAATGAGGGCCTGTCATTGCAGCATTATTTGTAATAGCAAAAAATTGGAACCTATCCACATATCTAGATATGTGTTAAGTAAACACCTATATAACACTGAATTAGACATAATTCAGTTGAGCTCACAGAAACGGACACAGGTCCATAGTCCCTAGTCACAATTTGGAATTCTAGAAAGCTCTGAAAAAACAAAAAGTTGTCTTCTTTTTTGCTTTAAGTTCAGCTCCCGAACTCATTTGATGATAAATTCTGACTCCATCTGACTGAGGTGCCATTGTGTCTTGGCACCCCTACCAGGTATTTCTGGTGTTTTTTATTGTTTTGTTACTTTGAGTGTCATGTGGCAGTGTGGGAACTACCACCTCATGTGACTTAAAGAATAGAAAAACAGATTGCGGATGTTTTATAGTGGTAGTAAGGACTAAGAATTGATGAAAACTAGGGAGCCATTGCACAGGACCAAAAATGAAGGTTCTAACTGTGTTTTGGTTAAGTGGATTTCACAGTAGGAAGTAAACAGAGGCCACTGATTGCTTTGTTGATCATGAAAAAAGCTGTCATGTATGAAGCTTGTCATGTATGAACATGCTACTGAAGGATGCATGTTAGTATTAACAAGGAAGAATTCAGAAATTTAGGAAACAGTGTGGTGAAAAATACCTAAAAGTAAGGCAAGAGTCAATTGAAAATTTACTTTCTAGACAGCTTTGTTATGCATTCTCCTCAACCGTATATTATAGTTTTTAATCATTTACTTTTACCTCACTGTGAGCAGAATACAGCCTTTTCCTTTGGGTCTTGCTCTTTTGCCCAGGCTGGAGTGCAGTGGCACGATCATGGCTCACTGCAGCCTTTGAACTCCTTAAGCAATCCTCCCACCTTAGCCTCCTGAGGGTAGCTGGGACCACAGGGCTATGCTACCATGCCCAGCTAATTTTTATATATTTTGTAGAGACGGGATTTCACTATATTGCTCAGGCTCAAGGAATAAGCCTACCTCCCAAAGCACTGGTATTACAGTCATGAGCCACCATGCCCGGCCAGAATACAATCTTTTTCTCCAAGGATAGTTACACTCTGGGAAAGAGCAAGTATATTGCTTGCACAGTTAAGGGAGGCCTAGGAATCAAAACTTCTTTTAAGAGTTCAGTTGTAAAGATCCTGTTTTCAAAATGACTTAATGCTTGAAATGATGATAAATCAGCAATAATAAATGTTTAACATTTTTAGCTGACAATGAGGTTTGAAAATGAACTTGTAGATATTTTGAAAGATTTTCTATCACTAATGAAGTGATGATACATAATGTCTTTAAAATTATACCATACATTTAATGGCCAAAACCGTAGATAGGTCAGGAGAAGCTGATGTTGACGAAATGCTGAACATGAAGCATGATGCTTCCGTTAGGCATTTCTTGGGTGATGGGGAAATTGCTGGAAGGTTTCTGAATGCACCTAAGTGTCACGTGTCCATGTGAAGCGACCACCAGACAGCCTTTGTGTGAGCAATAAAGCTTTAATCTCCTGAGTGAGGGTGGGCTGAGTCCACAAAGAGAGTCAGCAAAGGGAGTTAGGGGTGGGGCAGTTTTGTAGGATTTCGGTAGGTAGTGGAAAATTACAGTCAAAGGGGGTTGTTCTTTTGTGGGTCACAAGGTGCTCAGTAGGGGAGCTTCTGAGCCAGGAGAAGGAATGTCACGTGGTAATGTCATCAGTTAAGGCAGGAATTGGCCATTTTCACTTCTTTTGTGATTTTTAGTTGCTTCTTGCCATCTGGATGTACAGTGCAGACCAGGTCAATTGAGATTAAACAACTGGGAAGAGAAATATGAACAGACTTGGGGATACCATCACGCATTTCCACATAAGCATAATGAGAGTCCCAAAAGGAGAAGATTTAAGAAAGTGGCCCTAGACTCACCAGATTTGATGAAAAACTTTACACATCCAAGAAGCTCAACAGTATAGGGTTGGGGTTTCTTTTTGGGGTGCTGAAAATGTTCTGAAACTCGATAGTGGTAATGATTGCATAGCTCTGAGAATATGCTAAAAAACTAGTCAATCACATACTTTAAAATAGTGAATTTTATGGTATGTGAATTGTATCTCAATAAACCTGTTTCATTAAAAACAAAAAAAGGAGGAGCATGATCTTTATGTAGGGATGGAAAGATCTCCAAGATATATATACAGTTAAGAAAAAGAAACTTCACAGTGTATATAGTATGCCACATTTTGTAAGGAAGGAGAGAAAAATCTGTTGTTCCATCTTACATTAACACTGTAAGGATTCTCAGGAAACTAATAGATATGGTCACTCAGGTGGAAATGAAATGACGGTGTGGTTTACAGTGACGTGGATGGAAGCAAGGCTTTGTATTGTATATCTTTTCCTATCGGTTTCTCATTTGGAACTATATGCGTATTATTTTTTAAGAAACTTTCTTAAATCCCTGTGGGAATTTAGTGGAGAAATCTCATAGGGAATCTAGTGAAGGAAATAGGCTACAAGGAAGTAAATCAGTATTTTCAGAATTTTCCTTACCTATGGGCTATTTTATTTCATAAATTGGTGTTTAGTAACATGGCCCAGTATGTAGGAGATAAAGGCCATTTGAACACCTGAAATCTATTTGGGTAGGCAATTTGCAGATAGGCTTCTTGTTCAAAAATTTCAGTTCTAAGTGACAGAGGTATTTTAGATGCTGACCACATCTTCTTGTGCGAACAATGCAATGAGGAATGAGTGAGTCAATCGTAAATGATAGATTCCATAGTCAGATCACAAAAGCTGACCATAATATCACCGAACTGTATTGTTACAGGACCATGAGTATAGAATGTACTTAAATATGTACTGAACTGACTAATGTGTTTTAGAGTTTAGGCATCTGAAACAGGAGTTGGCAAACTATCTAAATGGCCGGGTAGTAAATGCCTTTGGTTCAATGGGCTGTACTGTCTCTGTTGCAGTGATACAAGCCCACCTTTGTAGCAGAAAAGCAGCCACGGACAGTATGTAAACATCTGGGTGTAGCTGTGTTCCATAAAGATTTTTACAAAGCAGGCTCTGAGTTTGGCCCGTGGGCTGCAATTTACCAACTCCTGATCTGGAATATTGATTAGACGTGTAGAGAAATAAATGTATTCTAGTTCTTAACACCAAGAATACATCTTCCTTTGTTCTGTCAATGGGAGTGTCAGAAGAACAGATAGATAGTCCCAATTCTATGGTTGTGGTGGCAGCATGGAAATCTTCTAGGGAATTTATCTTACATGTCAGCGCTGAAGCAAAAATCTCTGAAGTATGAGTCCTTGAAGGAGAGAGATGCAGCTGAAACTTGTAGCTGAAAGAGGAAACTTATTTTTCTGAGTACCTAGTCCCCTGCATTCCCATCTTTACTGCTTGCCGTGCTGCCATAGGACGCACTAGGAAAGGACACAGAAATGGAATTGGATCTGGGCTTGTGCCGCTTAGCAGCTTGATGACCTTCCCTTGGCCTCAGTTTCTCTAACTGAACTTTAGTATCCCCATGCATAATATGAAGAAATTGGACTAGAGATGACATCTAAGGTCCCCTCTGGCTCTAAAGATGGCATGTAGGGGATTCTGATAGCAGCAGATGTACTACATATGATTGTTCTTAAATCAGGAACTTGAGATGTAGTGTTTCTGAAAAATTTTTGCCTGGAAAAATATAGACATGGTAACTAATTGTCGCACATGCTTATCTTTTAGGGACTAAGTGATGGATCTTGTACTCAGTGTTGCAGATTACTATTTTTTTACACCATACGTATATCCAGCCACATGGCCAGAAGATGACATCTTCCGACAAACTATTAGTCTTCTGATTGTAACAAATGTTGGTGCTTACATCCTTTATTTCTTCTGTGCAACACTGAGCTATTATTTTGTCTTTGATCATGCATTAATGAAACATCCACAATTTTTAAAGGTAAGAATTTTTTTTACCTATTTTCTAACTATTAAAGTAAAAATAACAATATGTTTCTGAGATTTTTAGATTGAGCTGATTATATGTAACCATTAAATAAAATTTTGGAGACCAACCACAAATGGGTTAGATATTTTCATTTTTAACAAAACTGTAAGTCTAGTATCTTATATTGTTAGATGCATATTGGAGCATTTTAATGCTGATATTGATGAGTAAATAAATGCATACATTTATGTCATTATTTTAATATGATTTTCACAAACTGAAATTTTTTTTTTTACCATGTTTTGTTTTTTGGCCAGATAGGGGATTCAAACTCAGTAGTTTTGAAGTTGTTTACAATCATTTTTAAATTTCAGTTGTTTGTACTTGTCGGTGACTCCAAGGACTGAACAGCAAAAAGAAAAAATAGAGAGAGGATTGGGGATGGAAGTTAATTAGGAAAGAAACGATTATTCCATAAATAGAAGTTTAGAATGCAGATTTTGGAGGAAGGAAAAAAGGTTTCAGAATTTAAAATACTTACTGCATTTTCTCAGTACAAAAGGAATGATTTTCTTACCTACCTATTTTCAAGTTTTTACAATTTTAATAGAAACAGTTTGGAGGTAAGCCCCTTCATGTAAAAGAGATTTTAAAAATCCAGTCCAGAACAGTTTTACGCTTGTTTTGTTTAACATGGATTTTGTTATTTTAAGTATTGGAAATTTCACTTTCAGAATCAAGTCCGTCGAGAGATTAAGTTTACTGTCCAGGCATTGCCAGTGATAAGTATTTTTACTGTTCCACTGTTCGTGTTGGAGATAAGAGGTTACAGCAAATTACATGATGACCTAGGAGAGTTACCATATGGTAAGTAAATAACACAAGTGTCAGGAACATAATAGTCTAAGCACAGGTTAGTTTTCTTAAAAAAAAATAAATCTGCCTTTTTTTTTTTATCTTTTAAAATAATTACAAATTATTCGATTGTTTTTCATGTTCTATTTTCATGTGTTCATGTCTTGCCACATGTGCGTTTCTTTAGTTTTTCCATCAATCTAAAAGTCTGTTGTAGATGAGATTGTGTCTGGCCGAAGATTGGAGTGATCAGATGGGTCCTTGCATTTGTTTTCTATTAATTATTGAATTCAACCTTCTAAAAAAAACTTGAGTAGCTTATGATAATTGCTGAAAGTTAAAAACTACAGAGTTTTAAAATCCATTATCCTACTTCTTAGCAACTGTAACTCTTCTGGCATACGACCACCCACTTTTCTGCGCCTGTATACTTCATTGTTTACATTACACAAATGAAGTCCTGAGGTGCATAGTGGTATGGGCCCTGCATTTTGTTTCTCTTAGCAACTTACATGGTTGTATTTTCATGTCAAAAAATCTTGAGATTATATAATATATTAGTACTGTGTGGATATTCATAAGTTATGTAAATGATACCTAATTGTTAGACCTTCAGATTGTTACCTTTTTTTATAGTATAAATAGTCCTGTAGTGACTAAACTTTTGTGAAATTTTGAAACTTTTTCAAGACACATTTCTAGGATCTAGTATGTGAAAAACAATCATAGTATTTATTGAAGGCTGATAATGTGTCAGTGACAGTTCTCAGCTCTTCACAAGAATCAGTGCATTGTTTTCCTACAATTCTACGAGACAGATACTATCACTGTGCTCCTTTTATAGGTGAGTCAATGAGGTGTACAGAGAGTTTCAGTAACGAGTAGGTGGTAGATCTGAGACTTGGACTCACGCTTGCTGGCACCCTGCTCTTTAAGTAAGAAGTCAGTTATTGCTGGGCGCAGTGGCTCAAGCCTGTAATCCCAGCACTTTGGGAGGCCGAGGCAGGCAGATCATGAGGTCAGGAGTTTGAGACCATCCTGGCCCACATGGTGAAACCCCATCTGTACTAAAATACAAAAAATTAGCGGGGTGTGGTGGTGCACACCTGTAGTCCCAGCTACTCGGGAGGGTGAGGCAGGGGAATCCCTTGAACCCAGGAGGCAGAGATTGTGCCATTGCACTCCAGCCTGGGCGACAGAGCAAGACTCTGTCTCAAAAAAAAAAAAAAAAAATTATTTAGAAGATGGGACAAAAAAATTATATACTGGGGTACTGAATTGGCTGGGCTTTGAAAAATGGATATGATTATGAGTAAAAATAAAGGGAGAGAGGGCATTTTAGGTTCTTGAACCCCTATGAGGAAAGGTACAGGTACAGAGGTAAGACCTCCAAGATAGTGGGAAGATATTGAGTAAACCTGCCCGGTTAGAGCAGGAATACAGGATTGATGAGGTGGGAAAGATCTGAAAGGGCTGGAGTACGGAATAAATGCTAAATTTAAAGTATTTAGTGGGAAGTAAATTTTAAGCAGGGAGATAATGTGTAAAGATGGGTTTTAGGAAGATTAATATGAAGGAAGTGATGATTCCCAGAGATTTAAATAATAAAGATGTCTTAGGAGTATCCTGTCTCATAAATATCTTCATAGTTTAATTAAGAAGTATTTTAGGTAGAACGTTTCAAGTACTTATAAGAGGGAAATAAGGAAATGACCAGATTCCAGGAAGCCAGGAGAGATTAGTTTATAATATATTGAATTAGCTGAAATAGATCGTTTATAGTGTTTGAGTCTAGGATCCCATTTTACACTTAGATGTACATGTGAAAAGTGAACTCTAATCCTAGGAGCTGAGTTTTGATTCTTCTGTTTCCCGTTTTCTTTTCTAGGATTGTTTGAACTCATCATTAGTATCATATCTTTCCTCTTTTTCACTGACATGTTCATCTACTGGATTCACAGAGGCCTTCATCATAGACTGGTGTATAAGGTAAAGTCATTTGTGGGGAAAAGAGAAAAAAAGGCTACACATTTCAGCAATGTATGGTTATAAATTCCATTCTCTATTTCCAAGAATTTCCTCTAACCATATTAAATGTCTAGCCATAATCATAACAGGTACAGAGTGCATTTTGTTCATATTCTTTATGGGTCTAAGGGGCTGTCTTAAAGTTCTTCTGTTCTGGCAACAGGTACACATAAACTTAGAGAGAAATAGACATTAGGGACTCCGGAAGGTGGGAGGATAGGAGAGGAGTGAGGGATGAGACCCTCCTTGTTGGGTACAGTGTGCATTATTCAGGTGCTGGGTACACTAAAAGCCAGACTTCACCACTATGCAGTAAGTATATCCATGGAACACCACTGCATTTGTACCCATAAATCCATATAAAATTATACTGTTTTAGGGCAAAGAAGGACATTTTATAGAATAAATAATTTTGCTGATTTCTACAGGATATGTTAGTTAGGTCGTTTCCAACATGAGTATGAGAAGCTAAGTTGAATGTTGCATGGGGTAAAGTTTGCAGTGCTAATTGTGCCCTTTTCTTCTGTAGCGCCTACATAAACCTCACCATACTTGGAAGATTCCTACTCCATTTGCAAGTCATGCTTTTCACCCTATTGATGGCTTTCTTCAGAGTCTACCTTACCATATATACCCTTTTATCTTTCCGTTACACAAGGTGGTTTATTTAAGTCTGTACATCTTGGTTAATATCTGGACAATTTCCATTCATGATGGTGATTTTCGTGTCCCCCAAATCTTACAGCCATTTATTAATGGCTCAGCTCATCATACAGACCATCATATGTTCTTTGACTATAATTACGGACAATATTTCACTTTGTGGGATAGGATTGGAGGCTCATTCAAAAATCCTTCCTCCTTTGAGGGAAAGGGACCACTCAATTATGTGAAGGAGATGACAGAGGGAAAGTACAGCAGCCATGCAGGGAATGGTTGTAAGAATGAAAAATTATTCAATGGAGAGTTTACAAAGACTGAATAGATTATTGCCCAGTTATTCCTAAGTAAGGACAAAGAAGGAAATACCATATTTCTTTTTTTTAATAAGGAAAAAATAATCTCCATACAGCCAAGATACATAGTAAGCAAATGGTATCATTTGGAAATCAGCATTGTGGGCACTGCTGAGGAATGATCATAGTGGCAGTCCAGGAGAAGATGCTGTGAACATCAGGATTTTAATCTTGTGCTTAAAATGCCAGATGTTGTTCATTTGTATCTTTCTAGCAGCAGATCTGTAGTTTGTGTAGCCTCAACAACAATTAGAAATAAGATAGAGAATAAATTATTGAGGGGACTAGGCTATATGCATTTGCCTTAATCCACTCATTTTTATTAAGAATCATCGTGCTTTAATACCAAGACTAAGCACCGTAACCAAGAAATACTAATATAAAGATTGTTTCTTGTTTCAGGAACGGTTAATTCTTCAATGTTGGTTTGATAATGATAACTTGTAGTACTTTATTCAAGTCAAAACATCAGTGTGGAAAAAAATTCGGATACTTTAGCAGCTATGTAACTGCCCTAATTGATGGCAGGTGTAATAAGACTATCGTCTTCCTACACATAGGAGGCTCATTCTCTGGGCACACTGTCAACTGTTACATTTTACTGATTAATAAATAAATTGGAATTTAAAAATATCGATATCACCATGATTTAATCCAGATCTGGTATTATGTAACTAAACATGGTGGTGATTATTATTTAAAACCATTATTTAATAAGAGTAAAAATATGTGAATCTGGGTATATTTTTTAAAAAAATTTGATGCCCAGATGATATATTAGGCACTACTGATTTTTTAATTAAATTGATGGACTACACTTTTGATGTTTCAAAGTTACAAACCTGTGATTTTTTTGTAAAGGAAATAATTGCCAAATACCCATTGCTGACGATTAGTTTTAAAATCTTATTCCTCCTCTTCTCCCTCACTTTTCCCTACTTCGTCTGCAAAAAGATTTGACAAATACTTTCATAAGGAAATGTGTGTTGTAACATAAATATATGTCAAAAACATAGTTTGTAAAGGCATTCTATAAGCTATTTATGTAAAATCAATAAAAGTTGATCATTGTAATTAAACTGTATCAGTTAAATATTAGAGCAGCACAGAGTATTCTTTGTACAGATTTTGTCAAACTGAAGCCACAGAAATGATATGGATTGTTAAATGTGTTCCAGAACATCCCCAGATACTCAGTGTCACGGGGAGAAAGAAGTGGGTACCACATGCTGTTTATATTTCACATTTTAACTAGATTTGAGTGTTTTAGCAAGAAATCGGTCATAAAATCTAATGTCTGGGATCCAGAAGAAAATGTCTTTAATCTATGTGTTATTGTCACAATGTCATCTTATTTAAATGTACCAATTAGTATTTTGTAATGGGCAAACGTCATTTAATACTTTTCACTAATCCCACTTGCCCCCGGTGCTCCACCTTGCCTAAGAAAAGGAAATTAAGGAGAAGTAAACTTTATTTCCTAATATAATGACAGCTGATATTTATTGAGCTTTTCCTCTTTGCCCAGAGACTAGGACCCAAAGAAGTTAAGTCACTATTCCAAGGTTTATTTCTCTCTCATATAATGTCCCATGCGGATGTTTGTGGTCAGTGGACAGCTTTCCACCTAGTCATTCTGCGACCCAGGCTCCTTCCTCTTGGGGCTCTGCCTTTCTCTCAGTCCATAGAACCCTCTTTGTTGAAGGAGCACATAGGAAAAGAAGGAAAAGTCTGCGTGGCAAATGTTCACGGGTGAGGCCTGGAAGTGGTGCAGATCTCTTCTGCCCATGTTCCTTGGGACAGACCTCAGTCACATGGCCCACCTAGAGAGATTTTGGAAAGTGTGTCCTGCTGTGTGCCTGGGAGGAAGGGGGCACCATTTTCTTGAGCAGCTGGCCTGTTTGCCTTGTTTGTGGTGTTTATTCCCCTCTTCTTGACGTTGAAATGGTGAAGGAGCCATGAAGTATTTCAGGTTATCCACATGCTAATCATCTCAGTGTCTTTAATTCTGTAACTCCAATTATGAATGTTAAAGCTTCCTCTAGATTCTTATTCCTGTATAGCTAATAGAGAAGAGAGGACAGCTTCCCGTGGGGAAGACAGAGCTTCCTCATAGGTGTTAGGAATAATCAAACTTGCCTCTGCCCTTTCACCCATCGCAAATTCTGGTCTCGTAAAGCAGCGTTATGTTAAGTAGTCCTAACATTTTGATATACACTACTGCCACATTCTCCTATTTTCTCTTAGAGGAAGTCAGAGAATACTCATGGAAGTGAGGACCCAAATTACCTTCTACAGGTCACTCGGAAACCTTTTGTAGTTACAAGACGGAAAGTGAAAATCAAGGTTACGTTTTCTACTTTCGTGGTAGAAGTTGAGAAGTGGGTGGATATGGTTCGACAAGACCTTTCAGAAACCCAGAGACTGAGTCTTTGTCTTCCTTCCTGTCTCTGCAATACCGAGTGAATTTCCTCATTCCCCTGTATCATGTTTTCCTCCCATCTTGTAGGGGACGGATTTGGAAGAGAATTACACAAGTTCAGTTTTTGGATTCATGGAGTTTACAGTGTATGCAAGTTATTTATGTAGAGAGGAGGTCTGGGAGAAAGATGGAAACTATAGGGAGATGACTGAGAACAAATATATTTGGGATTAACCCAGATAGAAGAAAAGTTTGAAACCATGAGACTGCCACAGAGAGCATGAAGAAAGATACTCAAAGACACTAACGAACTCGAGGGGTGCAGTGGTGTGAATGGAATGTGTCCTCCCAAATTCATGTGTGGAAATATGTTCGCCAGTGAGATAGGATGTAGAGGTGGGGCCTTGAGGAAGTGATTAAGTCATGAGGGCTCTGAATTAATGATTTGAAAAGCGGTGTGAGGCAACTGCTGAGCTCTTCTGTCCCTTCTAACGTGAAGACCCAGCAACAAGGTACCATCTTGAAAGCAGAAACCGGGAACTCAGCTAACACCAAACCCACTGGTGCTTAAGCATGACTTCCCAGCCTCCAGAGCTGTCAGAAAATCCATTTCTGTTATTTATAGATGACCCAGTTGAAGATACTTTGTTAAAGCAGTACGAATGGACTAAGACAAGGGGGAGGAAACTTCCATTCCTGATCTTCCCAGCTTCTTCAAATTCATGACACTTGAATGACAGCCTTATTTCAGCACTTAACTGCTATCACCTATTACTTTTATGTGCGTCTTATCTATTTTAGATGCCAGATTCCTTGGAAGTAGAGACCGTGTCTGAATCATCATTGTATTAAACCACTCATCCTTAAAAAATGCCCAAGACGTGGTTAAAGCTCAATAAATACTTTGTTGAATTTATTAATAAAATGGCAGAAATGTCATTCTCTTCAATATATGTTTAATAAATCCCTGATAGGTGCCAAGCACTGCTCTAGGTACAAATTTCTCTTCTGATGCTGTCTTTTTAGCTAACAGTTTTCTTTCTCATTTATTCATTAGCTGACATTTGCTGAGTGCCTTGGAGGGGTCAAAAGGGGAAGTAATGAGAAATCAAACATGGTCCCTACATCAAGGATAAACTTTTTTTTTTTTTTTTGTCAAAGTCATAACCGTTTGGAAACAAAACCCACCAGTACCCCAGATTTTGACCACAGATGAATCAGTAATACAGGAACTGGTTAGAGAGTTGAATGAATCTGTATACTCAGCACTTAGCACTCTGGGTAAAAGAAAAAAGATCCTCAAAGATATTAGTTGGTTACATCAAGAAAGGGCAAACCTGGGAGGTTAATCTATAACTTCACCTCAGAGGAACAGGAACTTCGGAGATAAACAGGGCTCTGCCACTTGCAAGTTGCACAATCCTGGTTTCTCCATCTGTAAATTGATTAAAACACTGCCTATCTAATAAGATTAAATAAGTTAGAAGCATTCAGTTAAATGTCATCTGAAGCTGTTGTTCATGTAAATTGTGCTTGATGCTTTTTCTTTCTAGATTCAGTGATTATTGTCATACCTCAATAGGCCCTCAATAGAAATCAGTTGCAGAGGGCAGAAGCCTAGATATTTTCACTTTAAAATTGGAGGGTGAAAGACATTGAGGTGAAGTAGAGATAGAGGATACAGAGAAAAATCGTATAACTCACGTTAACATTATTTACTGTAAGTTATCTTTGTAAGAGAGGTAAAATACATACATTTTGTGTTGTTACCTGATTTCATTTAAAAAACACATCACTTTGTGTGTTTTTATATTGCTATAAACCATAAGGCCAATCTACAAGGTTTGCAGATAAAATAGAAACATACCTTCCTTGAAAAGCAGAATAAATTTCTCAAAAAAGGCAGGAAGTGTTTGAACCATGTGTCAACAAGCTTTACTGTCAAAGCAGGCTTTTGGTATGGAAAGAAAAATACTTATAAATACTTGTTTTAATATTTGCTTTATTAAAATACATTTAAAATATAGCATTTTTAAATCTCTAAGTTCAACGTGAAGACATCATAAGAACAGTAAATTTGATAAAAATGAGAAATTACATTCCCATTTAACAATTTGCAAATTCCAGTTATCCTGAACATTTAATACCACTTACATATTTTATTAATCACATTTTCTTAAACATTTGATAAGAGATTTAATATTTTGATCCAACTACCAAAAAGGCAGACTTGTGTACTTGACAGATTTTTCTAAACACTTGACAACTCATGATTCAAACGTAAACACAAAATAGCATATCAAAAGTTAATCACTCAGTTGGAAAACATTCATACCATAGGCTTTTGTTCATTTCTTGAATAATTTTGTTATATCTTTCCTCTTTTAGACTGCAATGAGCTATAATTGCACTACTGCGCTCCACGCTGGGTGACAGAGCAAGACGCTATCTCTAAAAATAAATATATGTATATATATATATATATGTAAGTGTCTTCCTCTCTTATAATTTAACTGATTAAGCCATTTATTTAGATGGAAACGTGGCCCCCTGACATGTGCCATGAAACAAATAGAAGCCTAGAAATTTAGTGAATATTCAAATATTAAGACAGACACTGGTGTGGTGACTTTTGTCTATCCCTTCATTGGGACGTTTTTTCTTTCTGATCAACTTAAAGTATAATTTACTATAATTAAGTGTAGCCATTTTTACTGTAGAGTTCAGTGATCTTTGATGAATGTGTATACTCATGTAACCACCACCCCCGATCAAAGTAAAGAACATTTTCTTACCAGAATAAATTTCCTCTCCCTTTGCAGTCATTCTCCGCAGCCCTAGGTCACCACTGATCCACCTTCTGTTACTGGTAGGTTAGTTTTCTTCCCTGATTTAGAATTTCATATAAATTAAATCAGACAGTATATACTCTTATGTTTAGTTTCTTTAGCTTAGCATGTTTAGAGATACATGCTGTTGTGTATGTCTGTAGCTTTTTGTTTTTATTACTGGCTGGTATTTCATTGTAATATACCACAATTGGTTTATGTATTTGCTGATGGATATTTGTGTTATTTCTGGTGTGGGGTTATTAATAAAGTTGCTACAAACAATTGTGTACAAGTCTTTGTGTGGATATATGTTATTTCTCTTTGGTAAATATCTATTAGATTTGCTGGGTCATAGGGAAGGACATATATGTATATGTTTAATTTTATAAAACACTGTGAAACTATTTTCCAAAGTGGTTGTACCATTTTACCCTCCTGTTCCCAATGATGAGAATTCCATTTTTCCCACATGTTCACTAACAGTATTGTCAGTCCTTTTTTCTAACCATTCTAGTGGATGTGAGGTAGTGTCCCACTGTGGCTTAATTTGCATTTTCCTGTGACTAATGATGTTAAGCACCTTTTCTTCTTTTTTTTTTTCTTTTTCAAACTTTTTATATCTTTTGTAAAGTATCTGTTCAAATCTTTGGCCGTTTTAAAAATTAGGTTGTTTTTGTATTATTATAAGAATATTGACACATTCTTTGTTAGATGTATGTATTACCAATATTTACTCCAGTGTAGCTTGTCTTTTCATTTCTTTACTGTCTTTTGATAAGGAAAAAAAGTTTAATTTTTATTCAGACCACTTTATCAATTTTTATCTTTCATAGCTATTGTGTTTTCTGTCCTACCTAAGAAATCTTTGCCAATCCCAAAGCAAACCTGGAATTTCCTTTGTGACAAGATTTTTGATAATGAGTTCATTTCTTAGAAGATAAAGACTTCATGTTTTCCTCTCTTCCTTTGTCAATTTTGATACATTGTTTTTCAAGAAATTTGTTCACTTCATTTACGTAATACTTTTTTTTGCCATAAAGTTGTAACATTCCTTATTTCCCTTTTAATGCCTATAGGATTGGTAGTTATATTTCTTATTTAATTCCTGATATTGATGATTTGTTTGCTCTTTTTCTTGATTAGTCTGAGATAAAATTGATTTTACTGATTTTTTTTAATTTATTTGTTTTGAGACGGGGTCTCACTCTGTCATCCAGACTGGAATAGAGTGGCTTGACCACAGCTCATTACAGCCGCAGCCTCCCAAATAGCTGGGACTACAGGCATGTGCCAGCACACCCAGCTGTTTTTTTTGTTTTGTTTTGTTTTGTTTGTAGAGACGAGGTCTCACTATGTTGCCAGGGTTGATCTCGAACCCCAGGGCTCAAGCACTTCTCCCACCTCAGCCTCCCAAAGTGCTGGGATTACAGGCATGAACCACTGCGTCCAGCCCGATATTATTGATCTTTTAAAGAACCAACTGCTGTGGGCTGAATGTGTCCTACAAAATTAGTATGTTAAAACTTAATTGCCAGTGTGATAGTATTAAGAGATGGGACATTTAGGAAGTGATTAGATCGTGATTGCTCCGCCCTTGTGAATGGGATTAATGTCCTTATGAAAGAAGCTACAGAGAGCTGCCACTCCCTTTTTCTTATTCCTTCTGCCACGTGAAGGCACAGCATTCATCCCCCAACCCCATCCCAGGGCATACAGCATTCAAGGTGCCATCTTGGAAGTAGGTACTGAGCCCTTTGCCAGACACCCAACCTGCTGGTGCCTTGATCTTGGACTACCTGGCCTTCAGAACTGTGAGAAATAAGTTTCTGTTGTTTAAAATAACCCAGTCTCCGTTGTTTTGTTTTAGCAGAACAAGCAGACAAAGACACCAACTTGTGGCCCTGTTGATTTTTCTCTATTGCTTGTCTTCAATTTCTTTCTTTTTTTTTTTTTTCTTTTTTGAGATGGAGTCTCACACTGTCACCCAGGCTGGAGTGCAGGGGCATGATCTTGGCTCACTGAAACCTCTGCCTCCCAGGTTCAAGCGATTCTCCCACTTGAGCTTCCTGAATAGCTGGGATTACAGGTATGCACCACCATGCCCAGCTAATTTTTGTATTTTTAGTAGAGATGGGGATTTCACTATATTGGCCAGGCGGGTCTCGAACTCCTGACCTCAGGTGATCTGTTCACCTCAGCCTTTAAAGTACTGGGATTACAGGCATGAGCCACTGCGCCCAGCCTCAATTTCATTAATTTCTGCTCATGTATCTTTCTTTCTACTTGTTGTGTATTTAAGTTGCCCTTTTTTCCCCTAGCCGCTTAAGATGGAAGCTCAGATTGTTTATTTTTTTCTTTATAAATATAAACATTTAAAGCCACAGCATTTCCTATAAGGACTGCTGTAGCTGTATCCCACAAATTTTGTTATATTTTCATTATTGTTAGTTCAAAGCATTTTTTATTTCTGATGGGATTTCTTCTTTGACTAGTGGTATGGTGGGCTTTTGTATTGTGTTACCTTATCTGAGCCAGAGCTCTGTTTCCCAGAATTACTTTTGTGCATAGTTACAGGTTAGCATGGCTACAATGGGATGGGGGTATACAGGCTCCACGAGAGTGAGATTTAGAAGGTGGAAGTGGAGCAGTAGCCATCTTTCTATGCTTTGGAAGATGGAGCAGTCCACAAAAACACTTGGAATCCACTCATGTTGTCACTTCACTGGCTTGAGGGAGCAGCAGCAGCAGCTCCTTTCTGATCCTCCTTCAGCTTCTCCAAACTCCAGGCCTGATGCATATTTAACTTCATGATGAAGGGCTCCAACCTCTGGTGCAGGACAATGCCGCCTCAAAGTTGAGGCTTGGAGATGGTGAGAGAATGACAAAGGGACCGGTCTACCGTCTTGAGTTGTCCTGCTCAACCTTCCAAGTTCTAGTTTGTTCTTGTCTCCCCCACCTCACAATCATTATCTTTCCTTCCTGACGTCCTACTCTTCAGACTTCAGATTCCAACACCAGACACAGGAAAAGTCATCTCACATAGACCTTGTAAGTAGCCTTCTCAGTTGCCTGTGGTCAGATCTCTGCTTCACTGATGGAACACTGATCAAGAATTTGGCACTGAAAGTGGTTCCAGAGATTAGAACCTTACAAATGTGTTCTCTCAGTTGGTCCTGTTATCTGCAATTGGTTCTCTTATATGATTGCATTTTAAGTCAATGATCTTGTTTGCAATGGTAAAGGGGGTGTTGGAAGTCCATCATGTGCACAAAAACAGCCAAACAGTTACTTAAATGATCACCTATAGATACCGGTAATCATGTGCCAATAGAAGGCAAGGCTTGAGAAGAACAAGTATTTGCTGCATAGACTGTGTTAGTGGAAATAAGGTGTATGGTAAGTTTGGTTTATTGCTTCTAAGTGTCCTGAGGAACTTGGACAAAGAAAATGATGAGCTCATGACTAAATTCCCAGATTAGGGTCCCATTAAGGAACTCTACTCTAAAGCTTCTATTACTGCCCTATAACAAACCCTTAACTCCTATAGTTGTAATGCCAAGATTTCTGAAAGCCACCTCAAAGTTTAATTCTGCAGGCAGAAAATTGAGCTTCCCAAATTTACTGAGTTTTGTATGATAAAGTTATGTCAATGATTGGGAAGGAGTGAGACTCGGAAAATGAGCTAGGGCTTGAACCTATAAATTCTGTTGAGCCGTCCTTGTCAAGAGAAAATTATCTGGTAGGCAAGGTATATTGGGGAAGCACTGTTTAGCAGAAAGAAATATGGCATAAAATTAACATGGATTCAGATACTGGTTCTGAACTTAAGTTTAAGGATTAAGCATTTCCAATATTGTAAATAGCTGCCATTATTGCATGCCTGTTTCATATAATGCACTTTGCAGAGACCTGTACATGCATTGTTTCATTTAATCTTCCCCAAAAAATCATGGGCAAATTCTTTACATTACAGATGAGTACACTTGAGACTGGAAAGGTTAAGGTAATTTGCCGCAAATAAGAATTTGGCAAAATAAGAATTTGAACTCAGGTCTCAAACTCAGGTCTGTTTCGTTTCACAGCCTATGATTATGCACTAGGATACGCTGCTATAATGTAAAGATGAACTGAAATAGCATTTGCAAAGCAGTGGTTGCCATTGTTATTACTCATTCTAACTCTGGTAACTAAAGCCCTTTTAATACTTTATTTTACTTCCCTCAGGCAATGAGGATCTTCAAAATCTGTTCAACTCTCAGTGCTCTAAACCTGTTTCTCTAGGTTAAAGCCTGTATGATTCATTCATAGGTAGAGGTGAAGAACTAACATATTAACACTTCAAGAACGTTTTATGAAATCACAAAAGATTAGACCTATCTAGGATATCAAGGATCATGGGTTCAACCTTTTACTTGCAGAGGAAGAAAGAAGTTCAAAGATATAAGTTGAATTACTCAAATGAATAGGGTGGAATAATAACTCTGTTGAGAAGGTTAAGAGAAGGATAAAACACTAAAGCAGGTGTTCACATTCCTCCTAAAGGAACTATGCTAATGATAACCATCCAGGGAAACTTCCATTGTAAACTCTGTTGCAGTACTGGAGTTGTAAAAAGTAACCCCTTGAGTGTGAAATCACTTACTGGATAGTTATGGATAATCCTTACAAAATTCCATTGTTCTAAGTCCCATCCTACAGGAAATTAAGGAATCTGTTTATCAGACTTGAGTGAGGAGCTAGCATGGGAAGTTCCCACTCCCTTAGGGGTGCCAAGCTTCCAGCTACTTGAGTAGCAATTAGAAATTGGGGCCGGACATGGTGGCTGATGCCTGTAATCCCAGCACTTTGGGAGGCCGAGGCGGGCGGATTACCTGAGGTCGGGAGTTCAAGACCAGCCTGACCAACATGGAGAAACCCCATCTCTACTAAAAATACAAAATTAGCTGGGCTTGATGGCGCATGCCTGTAATCCCAGCTACTCAGGAGGCTGAGGCAGAAGAATCACTTGAACCTGGGAGGCAGAGGTTGCAGTGAGCTGAGATCATATCGTTGCACTCTAGCCTGGGTAACATGAGCAAAACTTTGTCTCAAAAAACAAAAAAAAGAAAGAAAAGAAAAAAGAAATTGGATGTTTTTTTGATACGGAAAGGCCTCTGTAAGGGCCCAACCTTACAATTTAGGACTAAGGATGGGGACTTAAAGTGGCATGGAAGTATTTTCTCTCTTCATCTTCCTGTTTTCCTCTTTCTCAGTAATTCAGTCCTAAAGCCGTCAGGTTGGATCAGGCAAGTAAGATGTCCACATTGGTGATGGCCAAGTGGAGGAGCCCCAGCAGGTTGAGGAGGGCTTTGTGCTTTGCACACTGTTTAGTATATACGTATTACATTTCAAAATAAGCACAAGTCTAAAATACAGATCTAACTGATCTTTGGAAATAATGAAAGAAGAACTCATGGGGTGCTGTGTCAGATAAGGTGGTTAGGAAGCCCTCTCAGAAGCTAACATGTGAGCAGACTCGAATGAAGAGGAAGAGCAGGCCACATGGCATCTGAGAGAAGAGCATTCAGGGCAGATCTTGCGGCATGTCTGAGAAGGAACAAAGGGACTGCCTCGTAGAAACTGGAGGGTTATAGGAATGGGAGGCAGATTGTAATGAGGACAAGGGTGAGAAATGTAAGGAGACCAGAAGGGACAAGGCATGTTCAGGTGTCTTGGGACACAGAAGAGTAGCAGAGGGGCTGTGAGTGAGGGAGAAAGAAGGTGAGGTGTAAAATGTGAAGACAGCACAGCAATGCAAGGTTGAGTAATTCTTGGACACAGAGATGTCTTCCGATCTGTGTCTTACTGGTAGTCAGAGCACCTGATCTTGGTGGTCACTGTGTAAACTGTGGACATCCAACATCCTCTTCCAGTTTTTGTTCCCCACGTGTCAAAGGAAAGGCCACATTTTCTGTCTCCTCCTTTTCTCATGGAATGGTATTTCCTGTTAGACACTAAATATTTGAATGAATAATTGATAACTCTGTAAGACACCGTTATTAAAATTATAGTCAATTTGAAAGGGTAGATGAAAAGTAAGTCTAGATTCTTGGGGAATACTCCCTGTTATGGACTCTGAAATTGCGTTCTTTCTGGTGGGCTTTTTCCTCACCTGCTCTGTTTGTTTTGTTGTGTTGTTTTTCCTGGCTGAGACTGAGCAGTTTCTAGGATCAGACTGTAGGTGGAGCAGTTATGCTTTTCACCTGTGTTGCAGCAATAAAAGCAGAAGCATCCACATTTCATGTCTAGACAGAGGACGTGCATGGAATCATAAAATCTTCAGACAGGAGGGATCCGGAAAGGTCATCTACTCCCTCCCTTGTCCTTTAGAAAATTGTGTTCCTAAACCAGCCTGGTGGGGATGCATCCTCCCTGCCACGTTCCTTTCAACTGTGTTTAAAGCCCCGCCATTCCATTCCTGGCCATTTATTTTAGGCTCCACAACAACAACAAAACACAAAAATAACAGACTTCAAATGTAATCAAATATGTGTGTGTACACACATCCCTTCCCGGGGACAAAATATCGCTCTTGGTACTGCAGGGTCTGGAGAGTTCTTTACGTTCTGATACTTTAGTAAATGTTATCTTTGGATTCTCATCAAACATTTTGTTTATCTTAGGTTAAGATTTCCTTGTGTTTTAGGTCCTGATACAGAGGGGGAGAAACATCAGGTAAATATCTTTACAAAAAGGCAGGATTAAAAGTCAATAGGGCAAGATTTAGATGCAACACCTCCATAGGCCCCAGGAAGACCCATGCCCCATGACTTATGTCTCACCCAGAAGGATGTTTATAGAAAGATTTTTCTCAAGTATATGAAGCTGGTTGCCCTGGAAGTTTTCCTGTGAAGTTATTGTCTGCATATCTAATCCTTTTCTTCCCATTTGAAATCACTGTTTGTTTTCCTTTGGAAAAAACCTAGATATAAGAGCTAATGTGAGGCCACATTTAGGGTTTAATAAATACTTTTTAGATGTTTAACGGACAATGTTGGCTGGGCATGGTGGCTCACGCCTATAATCCCAGCACTTTGGGAGGCCCAGGTGGGTGGATCACTTGAGGTCAGGAGTTTGAGACCAGCCTGGCCAACATGGTGAAACCCTGTCCCTACTAAAAATACAAAAATTAGCTGAGTGTGGTGGCACATGCCTGTAATCAGCTACTTGGGAGGTGGAGGTTGCGGTGAGTCGAGATCACATCACTACACTCCAGCCTGGGGCACAGAGTGAGACTCCATCTCAAAAAAAAAAAAAAAAAAAAAGGACAATGTTTGTGATCATCTATTCATCATAATATTCAAAGCAGGTTTCAGAGTATATGTACAAACTACTCTGCCGGTCTGAAGATAAAACAGCCAGGAGTTGTTTGAATCAGATGTTAGATACCTTTTCAATGAAACGCATACTGTATCCTACACCTGGAGATCAACACAGCTGCCTGGGTGTTGCAGCCTTTTCCTCCACAATTTTATGGAAGAGCCCAATTGTTATGAATGGGCAGGCTGGTTTGGAAGCAGCGAGTGATTAGCAAATGGGAGAATCCCAAGGGCGACCCCCCTGAAGGGATGTGAGAACTCTCAAAACATGAATCCTCAGATAATGCTATTATCATTTAGGTAAATTCTTTCAACAAATAATTTTGATTAGTGTATAACAGGTGTTGTGCTAGAAGGTAGGATAAAGCAGTAAATAGTTAAGAAGGAATATCAATAGTGGACATTTCGATAGGAAATCTGTAGAAGTGCTATGAGATAGTAAGTTTGCAGGAGGTAACATACCCTAGAGAAAATTCTCCCAAAAGGATGCAATGCTTAACCAGATGTCTGAAAGTGACAGGAAGGAAGGCCAGTAGAAGAGGGTTCTGGGTAGAAATAGTTGGTTAAGGAAGGTTAAGAGTGGGAAGAGCATGGACCATTCAAGACACTGAAGGAGGTCCAGCATGCCTGGAATGTAGAATTCTAGAAGACGGGAAAGAGATAGAGGCTGGAGAGCAAGGTGAGGCCAGATCCTGGAAGGCTTTGTTGTTCCTGCAAAGAAAGTTGGTTTTATCATAAACGCAATGGGAAGACACTGAAAAGGATATTCTGTGAGGTGATGGAATCAGGTTTATACGTGAGAAATATCACGCTGACTGCTGTGTGAATGGATGGGTGCCAGGGAGATATAGATTTGGGAGTTAGCAGGTACAGATGTGAACAAAAGCCATGAAGACATGGCCCAGAGAGTGTGTGTCGAGTGATAAAAGTGACAAAGATGGAATCCTAAGGAATATGGAAAAATCAAGAAGAGCAAGTAATAAACTGAGAAGGAGCCAGAGAAATGAGACTAACTAGGAGAAAGTTGCTTTGCAGGAACCAAGGGGAGAGACTGCTTCCAAAAGAAGGAAAGTCAGTGATGACAAATGTCACCAAGAAGCCAAGGAAACTAAGGACTGAGGAGCATCTGATGCATTTAACACAGGGAGGCGATGGGTAAGCTTGATAAAACCAGCTTCAGTAGAGTGGTGGCAGCAGAAGCCAGACTATGACGAAGAAATACAATGACTGGTTGTAAAGGAATGGAGATGGTCTTCTGGAAGTACAGTTCCAAATGTGGGGACAGATAGAGCCAATAGTCGATTATAGGGCATTGGGTCAAGGTGGGAAGGTGTTACACAAATACAAGAAATTTGGAGGCTATTTAAGTACTGAAGGAAGTGGCAAGTTGAGTGGGAGGATGGAGGAAGTCTCAGATAAAGTGTATCGAGAAGGCTGGAGAGGCTGTGATTCAGAACACGCACAGAGCAGTGGCTTTGTTTGGAGGAGGAATGGGCTTCTGCCTTTTGTGCATTTCTGGGTTCAGTGGCAATGGTGTGAGAGTGTTCCTGTCTGGCAGTTCTCATTCTCTGAGGATAAAAGGCACTAGGGACTACAATTTTCTCCACACCCATTGCAAAAGTTTAAAATTCCTCTCAAAGAGGAAGGTTTTTTTGTTTGTGTGTGTGGTTTTTTTTTTTTTTTTTGGTTTGTTTGTTTTTGTTTTTGTTTTTGTTTTAGGCAGAGTTTCGCTCTTGGTGCCCAGGCTGGAGTGCAATGGTGCATCTCAGTTCACTGCAACCTCCGCCTCCCTAGTTCAGGTGATTCTCCTGCCTCAGCCTCCTGAGTAGCTGGAATTACAGGCGCACGCCACCACAGCCAACTAATTTTTTGTGTTTTTAGTAGAGATGGGGCTTTGCCGTATTGGCCAAGCTGGTCTTGAACTCCTGACCTCAGGTGATCCGCCCGCCTCGGCCTCGCAAAGTGCTAGGATTACAGGCATGAGCCACCTCACCCGGCCCAAAGAGAAAGTTTTTAGAAAGTATTCATGAAATCGGGAGAAGGACAGAGAATTCCTAAAATGTGTTTAAAAAAAAACAAATTTAGGCAAAAGTAATTGATGGTCAAGACACTTATGAAAGTAAACACCGTGCAAATTCTGCCTACAGCAATCGATGGTGGATGCACTAAAGACATGAATTCAAACAAAAACTGTGTATCTTACTCTAATAAACATTTATGAGCAAGTCTAATGGTTAGGTAAATGAAAACAATTCACTCTCCGTATCCAGATTTAATGGGTTTCATCTGAGCAGTTGAATGGATACATAACCACTAATTGCAGTAGAATTATATGAAAATCAGGTAGTTTAATAAACTCTATGGATCTGAACAATAATTAACACAATAACCTGAACTTAATTAGATGCTCATATTAAATGCCGGCAATAAGCAAGTGCTTTCTTTGATGTCCACTTTAAGTGCATCCTAAATATCACAGCATAATCCAGTAAGAATAGACACAAATAGAGTCAATGATGTTTGAAGAAATGCGACAGAATAAATAAATCATACTCATATTCATGCCACCCTGGGGGTGGGGCGGGCACAGGAAAGCTTATCATT
Organism: Trachypithecus francoisi; assembly: GCF_009764315.1. Lineage (NCBI taxonomy): Eukaryota > Metazoa > Chordata > Mammalia > Primates > Cercopithecidae > Trachypithecus > Trachypithecus francoisi. The sequence goes on from NW_022681473.1 coordinate 109,668,504, forward strand.
TCCTCATCTCAACGTCATTATACAGAATCCAATGTTTCGAACTACAAAGAGTTCATCCTCCTCACCGAAGCCATCTTTTTTGTAGTGTTTTTGGCAGAAGGGAGTCCTTGTCCTCTAGAAAAGGACCCACAGAGCATTAGGAGGGTTCCTTGGCAGCAGGAACCAATGTTCTCTTATAACTCAACCTACGATTTTCTCTCTTTCCAGCAGAGAGAGAAGAACGCGGATGTGCGACCTAGGATTCTACAGAAAAATCCCCTGAGTAATCATTCCAACACTCCTTCCTATATGGGCTCCTTGCATATCTTCTCTACAACATTTCCTTCTTATTAATTTTCCTCTATAGCAAAGTTAGGCGTTAACTTGAAACCTACAGGTGTGTAAGGAGCCCACAAGCTCCCCTACTCCATTGTTTTTTAAAATAGTATTCAATTTTAAATATTTATTTCTGTATTTGTTTATTTTAAACTGGTCTGCTGAGGTGTAATTGATGTACAAAAAATGGAACATGTACAATTTGATGAGTTTGGACAAATGCATACACCATGAAACCATCACAACCATCAAGGTAATAGACATATTCATCACCTCCAGAAGTTTGTGTTTCTGTTTTGTTTTTGTTCTTTTGGTGTAATTCTAAATGAATTACAGCAACTTCAGATTTGGTGCAGCAGTCTCAGAAGCCGTACTCACATGAGTTCTATTCCAGAGACTGTCGGAAACCAACCCCAGCCCCATGTCCCTTCATCATAATGGAGTAAGTTGTTTGCAACATCAGGGAGGAATCAAAGATCTACTCCTTTCCTGAAGATCACCACCCTGGTTCCTTAGGAACTGTGGGGACCTTGAATCTCATAGGCCAATATTGGCTATCCTGGGACCTGCGATATCTTGACCAGTCCCATCATCCTTCCTGGCTCTATTTTAGGCCAAGACCCAAAGGCTATACAGCCAATATTGGATACTAGTGGAAGGGCCAGGAGTGATCATCGAGGAAGTCACACTCTTGCACTTCCTTCCTCCCTCATTATCTTGTGAGAATGCCATTAACTACATTTTTCTTTCCGAGAGGCTTTTTAAAAAATCATCCCTGTCTGCTCCTGTTACCTAATTCTCCTTTTTTTTTTTTTTTTTTAAGATAGGATCTTGCTCTCTCACCCAGGCTGGAGTGCAGTGGTACAATCACAGTTCATTGCAGCCTTGACCACCTGGGCTGACCTCCCTCCTCAGCCTCCTGAGTAACTGGGACCACAGGTGCAGGCCACCATGCCTGGCTAGCCTCATTCTTCTTGACCTTCATGTATTTAATTACTCAGAAATGTCAGGCTTGTTCTTGTTGGTGCATGTTAGGGATGTTTTGTATGTATTTTGATGATGTATTCCAAGCAAAGATCAGTGCCTGTGTAGCTCTCTACTTCTTTCCTAGATGCCCATTCCTGTCTCTGTGCAGTGCAGCCTCAGACCATGCCACTCATGATTGGACTGTTTATTGTAGTAAGAGCTAAGCATGTGAGTTTTGGCATTGGATGGATCTGGCCTTGGATCTTGCCTCTTGCCACTAGCTAAGTTTGAAAACTTGGTCCTCATTTTCATCATTAGTCAAATGAGAATGTAATGCCAAGTATTAATGTAATGCTCTCAGTCCAGCAGTTAGTGAGCATCTGAGATTCGATCTTTACCTATAACAGTTTTATAAGGAAGTAGACCATGATTGTTTTTGCCCTGTGCTGTACAAGATATTGTCTTCATAGATACTAAGAGCCCAAGGTGAAAGGCATTTTCATTTCTCTTTTAAATGGCAAAAGGAATGCTCTTCCCAACTACCCAAATGGAGATGAGCCTTAAATCAAAGTGTATTTACTTGAGTCAATACATTTTCACAATCTTATTCCTAGTCTTGAGTAACCTAAGGTCAGATGCCACCCATCTTCAGTTAAATCATTTGCGTGAATCTTCTTTGTAGATAGATCTGAACACAGCTAAGAAAAGACTAGTGCTCTAGGCATTTGTATTTTCCGTAAGAGTGTCATGAATCAAAAGGAAATAGTGAACTTTCACTCTTCTCATTTAACCAATATTCATTAAGCTTCAATGAGGACTAGGTGACAGCCACTGTGCTAGATGCTGGGACTGTTGTGAGAGATGAGACAGGCCTGGGATCTGCCCTCATGGAGCTTAGAGTCAAGCAGGGAGAACCCATTCACAAGAAAACGAGCAAACCACATAAGCGGATGTGGGCCATGAAACGAACGCACACTGCAAGCCAGAAGAGTGATGAGGGGACTGGCTGCAGATAGTGTGGTCAGGAAAGGCCTCCCTTAAGGGGGGATTTGAACCCGGAACCTAGAGGATAAGAAGCTGACAACCAAGGGAAGAAGGAGGGAGACATTGTTTCCTGGAGAGGAAACTACAGCTGAGAGTGTTTGAGGTTGGAAAGGCCTGAGCTGATGGAATACTAGAGGAACAGAGCTACCGGAGCTGGTGGAGAGTGGGAGAGGCACTTCCTAAGAAACAAGATCCTGTTTCTCCTATTGCCTCCTCGAGCATTTCAGGAACCCATTCAAAAATGCTCTTAGAAAGCACCCACCTACACGTTTAACAATTTAGAAATTGATAGGTTATTAAAGCAAATTGGGAGTTTCAACAGAGCGTAGCAATTTAGGAAGGACATTTCAGGTTTGGTATCCTAAATTGGTAACTGGAACTGCACTGATTCTTTTTAAAGTGCCCATCACCACCCTTTAGTATAGAAGACTGCTACACCTCAGATCCCTTTGTGTTAGGAATCATCTGGACACTCAGCAGCTAGGTGTACCTTGAACATAGAGCAGGTTTCCTCTTTCATGATGAATTGTTATACAGTCGTAGTCTCTGACATTTTCCCTTGCCTCATTTTCTTTAGTGGTTTTGAAAACAATAATTGTAAGTTCTTGACAATTTAAAAAATTGTCTGCAGGTTAAATGAAGATGTTTTTGGAGCACTGACAACACTGTCAACTTCATTGTTTGGCTCAAATCAAGCTTCTTATTTAGCTAGGTCAGTCTGACCTGCAATGGCTTTTTTTGCAGATTAAAATCGCACACCCTCTCTCCCTCCCACCTCTACCTCTGAAGAAGTGTACACTCGCAAACCACAGAAACTGAACAACACTGCCCAGAAGTTCTATGCCCTTTCCCTGTCACCCCTACCCTGTCCCAGGCAGCGCTCCTGCCGTGGTGACGAGCAGCTTGCTCTGTTTCTGCCCTCGAAAAGGAACTGTGGTGCCCAGCATTTATACAGTAAGGAACCACTTTGATACTCAGGGCTGGCGGGTGGGCTTCTCTAACAGATAGCCCCTTCCATCCGTTCCTCTCTGAGACCCTCTTCACCTCTTCTGTTTAATGCAGTCAACAGCAACCACTGACATTGACTTAGATGCATCTCATTGACTTTAACAACAAAATAATAGACCCTTGGAGAGGAAAGAACTCTTTGCCACCATCCTTCATGGGTCTTTAAAACATGATGTTAGTAATGATAAGGAAAGCAGAAACCTCTTCCATCATTGACTGTGAGGTACTTCTTAATGCCTGACACATACTAACATGGGCAATACGTATTAAATATTAGCATTATCATCATCATTATCAGGTATTAAGCACACACTAAGTCCCAGGCCACTCTGCTGAATCCTCTCCATACATAATCTCACTGAATCATTGCAAGAACCCCACAGATAAGCAGATACCTTACGACCGTTTTACAGATGAGGAAACGGAGACTCTGTGAGCACAAGTGCCCACATCCACACATCTGATATATTCTGGAGCTGGGATTCAAATCCAACCTTCATAGCCTGTGCATCTAACCTCTAAGTTGACAGTATTTTTCTTCAAGTAGGAATGATTTAGAAATAGTCCTCGTAAAAGTCTGGGATATCAAGCTGAATGAATCTCTTAGACTTGAAAATTCTATAATAAAGGCTTAGCTTATTAAACATGAAATGCCTGTTGGTGGGGTAGGGGGAGGAATAGAAGAAAGGAAGAAGAGACATTTGTCAAGTATATGTTTGTACGTCTGTATTTATTGAGTATATATTTATCCTTTACATATATGTGTATATATGTGCATATAACGTCTTGAGAACTTTTTTTATTTCATTTTTTAAAGAGGTTGACTTGCACAAGGTCACCCGGTGAGCTGGTGGTCAATTCAGAATTCAAACCCAGGTTGTTCTGGCTTCAGAGTCCAGCCTCTTAACTCCATCTGTGCTCCAGTTTCATAACCCTACTGCACTGCAGGTTCTTTAATAATAATTTCATACTTTCTACTAAAATACTAAAATGGCTTGTCAAAGAAGTTTAGGAAGGTAGCTTCCTTAGAGAACAGTGAGGGAAAGCACTAGATACTTGCATTTAGGGTATGGATTTTCAGTGCAGAAGTGCCCAGAGATGTGAAGATGGATGAGCTGACCTCTTAGGTCCTTCCCAGTCTCAGAGCTCCAGGATTTATTTGCCAATGAAAATGTCAGGCTTTTTCTTCCATAAAATGATGTATGATGGTCTGAATACATTCTCCACTTCTACCCCCACCTCCTTGTATCTGATTAAAAAGCAAAGATTAAATCAGCAAGAATAATTTCCTCAGGAGTGATGGGGTTTCCCTGAGACAAGGCAACAGGGGGGAGTTGAGGGCGTGAAAAGGGATACATGGTAGTCGGAACAGGATGAGTTGATCAGGTATAAAGTGGTGGATGGGACAAAGGACCGAGGCAATTGAGCGATGAGGGCCATTATATTGTATTAATCAACAGGCATGACATGTAAACCAGGTCTCTACTTTTGAAAACAATCTGCTCTAATTAAACAAAACTAATGCCTATGAAACAATTTGAGAACCATGCATTTTCTTTTTTTTTTTTTTTTTTTTTTTTTTTTTAGGTGGAGTCTTGCTCTGTTGCCCAGTCTGGAGTGCAGTGGCGCAATCTCGGCTCACTGCAAGCTCTGCCTCCTGGGTTCACACCATTCTCCTGCCTCAGCCTCCTGAGTAGCTGGGACTACAGGCGTCCGCCACCTTGCCCGGCTAATTTTTTGTATTTTTAGTAGAGACGGGGTTTCATCGTGTTAGCCAGGATGGTCTCGATCTCCTGACCTCGTGATCCACCCGCCTTGGCCTTCCAAAGTGCTGGGATTACAGGCGTGAGCCACCGCGCCCGGCCGAGAACCAGGGTAAGGAGGTCAGCCTTGAATCAGAACTCATTCAACCGATACTCATTGAGCTCCTACTCAGTGCCAGACACTGCTGTGGGCACGGGGGATACAGAAATGAGCAGAACAGATCTAAGTCGCCACCCTACTGGGGCAGGCGGAAAAAATACAGGGTAGGTAAAACATGCAGTATTCTAGTCAGTATCATGTGCTGGATAGAAAACGAGGCAGAGAAATGCAGAGGAAATGTCAGGGGCAGGAGTAGGAAGTGGTGAGATTTGATAGGTGGTCAGGGATGCCTCGTGGTGACAGAGGTACCTGCGCCAAAGAGCTAAGGGTGGAAGAGAGTGAGTGATCACGTCATCTGGTGGAAAAGAATTCCAGGCAAGGGAACACAGTGCAAGCTCCCGAGGTGGGCGTGAGCGCAGTGCCCTAAGAAAGGGTGAGGACGCTGATGTAGCTGAGTGGAGGATGGAGTCAGAGTTCACAGAGGCCAGATCATACAGAGCAATGACGGGATTTGAAAGGATTTTGCCTTTCACATGGAATGAGATAGAAGCAGGCTACTGAGCAGAGGAGGGAGGTGGTGGGCTCACACTGCAACAGCATTGCTCTGGTGCAGGCTCAGGGGATGGGGCATGGGGAAGAGGTTGGGTACTGGGGAAGTGAAGACAGGCAGACCATTGCCACTGTTAGGATTTGACAGATACCAAGTTCCTTGCTCCCTCCATTTTCACCCAGCCTGCAGGATCCTCCCATCTTTCCTCTCCCGTCTAAGCAGGCCAACTCAAGAGTAGATCACCGTTTCCTTGGTTGGCATCTCCTCTCCCATTCTGCCTGGTGCTCACACCAAGCCTTCACTCTTCTTAAGTCACTCTCTGTCAGCACATGGCCTAGCCTCCTGTTTCATCATGAAAACTGAGGCCGCTGGCATGAACTTCTTCTGCTTCCTCCCTCACCTCTTGCCTCCATTAAAAAAACAGCGTCAACAACCAAGCAACCCCTATCACACATGTAAACACCCTTCCCTCTTCTTTAGTCTCAGGGAAGATACCACCTTCCACCTACCCTATTCACACACACACACACCACCACACACCACCACACACCACCACACACCACCACACACCACCCACACCCCCCCACACCCCCCACACCCCCCCACACACCCCACACCACACACACCACCACACACACCACACACCCCCCACACCCCCCACACCCCCCACACCCCCCACATACCACACACACCACACACACCACACACCACACACCCCACACACACACCCACACACACCTCACTCACACCCCACACCCCCACACACACCTCACTCACACCCCACACCCCCACACACACCCCACACCCCCCCACACCACCCACACCCCCCCACACACACCCCACACCCCCCCACACCCCACACACCCCACACACCCCACACCCCACACACATACCACACACATACCACACACACACATACACACACCCCATACACACACCCCATACACACACCCCATACACACACCCCATACACAACCCACAAACCCCACACACAACCCACACACACCCCACACACCCCACACACCTACCCCACACCCACCCCACACCCCATACACACCACACGCACCACACACACACCACACACACACTACACACCCCACACCCCCCACAACACCCCACACCCCCCCACACCACCCCACACACCACACACAGCACACACACCCATACACACCACACACACCTACACACACCACACACCACACACACACACCACAAACTACATACACCACACACACCACACACACACACACACACACTTCTACCCCCCTCAAATCAGCTTTCATTCATTATCTCCTTTCCCCTTTGGGACCTTGCTGCATGCACAGTTTCCTTTCTTCTATAAATTAACTCTCTTGCCTTTTAGTAGTTCATTGTCCTCAGCCTATAAATACACCAAAACTCACCTATCAAGGAGCAAGACTCTCTTGACCTCTCCTTTTCTTCTCAGTCAAGCGTCTTGAAAATAACACCTATTTTGTGATGATAAATACTTGGAGTCTTTACTTCCTCACTTCTAAACTCACCCGCCTGGCTTCTGACCTTACCACTCAACTCAAACTGCTTTCAAAAGCGTCACCTCCAAGTCATCAAAGACACCGGACACTCCCAGTGTTATTCTGACTGAGCTTTGCATTTGACGCTGTTTCTTATCCAGACCTTTCCAGATTCTCTGCTTCTCTGACATCTCTCATGATTCTCCTCCTACATCTCCGCTCATTGCTTTTTGTTCTATTTCGCAGGGACTTTCTCCTCTGCCAACTTTTAAATGTTTGCATTCCCCTAAGGGTTTCCTTCTGGTCTATTGATTTTTTTTTTTTGTTATCTGACACAGTCATTATTTTGATGCTCGCCTCCCTATGCCGATGGCTCCCAAATATAAATCTCCAAGACTGACATTGCTGCTGGACTTTAGACTCTTACCCAACTGTCGTCTGCTCGACATCTCCCTGGAGATCCATACATGGAAATCAACATGGCAAAACTAAATGCGTCATTGCCTCACATCTCCCTATTTGGATCCTTTTCTTTTGTTTTCTATCTATGAAACTGGAATTTTAATCCACTTAATTACCAAAGTCAGAAAACTGAGACTCGTCCCGGATTAGTCTTCCTTATTCGTACCAGCACAACGGGTGGATCATTCATCTTTTCTCTGTAGGATCCTAACCATACGCTTGATCAGCCCTCTTTGTGTGTTTTCCCTGCCATGACTCGGGCCTCAAGCTCCCTGGTGCACATGACTCAGTCGCTTCTAGATTGGTCTCCTTGCCTTTGGTCTTTTGCCACCCCATTGCCTACCTTCATGTCCATGCTCTGCAATGTTGCCAGGGAAAGTAACCTAGAACACAGTTCTGAGTGGGTTACCTGCCAGCTTAAAACCGAGTTCACAGCCGGGCGTGGTGGCTCACGCCTATAATCCCAGCACTTTGGGAGGCCAAGGCGGGTGGATCACGAGGTCAGGAGATCGAGACCATCCTGGCTAAAACGGTGAAACCCCGTCTCTACTAAAAATACAAAAAATTAGCCAGGTGTGGTGGCCAGCGCCTGTAGTCCCAGCTACTCGGGAGGTGAGGCAGGAGAATCGCTGGAACCCAGGAGGCAGAGGTTGCAGTGAGTCGAGATCGTGCCACTGCACTCCAGCCTGGGTGACAGAGCGACACTCCGTCTCAAAAAATAAATAAAACCCAGTTCAGAGGGATCCCATACATGACCTTCAAGATAAAGGCCTCCTTCGAGCGCCCTCTTCCAGACCTGGCAAGCCACATCTCTTGCCCTCCCCACTCCACACCTATGTTCTCATTGTGTTGGGGTTCTAGGAGGTTCATGACATTGCACTTCTCTTCCCTGCTGGAGGTCTGAATCAAGTAACACGACAAGGCGACCTCACATGAAAGATCAACACACCCACTTTATTACTGAGGAAGTCAATACTGCAGAAAACATCCTTCTGTAGACAAGGGCACATCCTCATTGTGAACTCCAGAACAAGATAAGCACATGTTCCCTGTCAGCAGCCCATTCCCATCAACGAGAAGAAAGTGGAATCACGCACACTCGGGTTATTCTTGGATTTACTAATCAGAATTCACTCTCCTCTTGCCACTATGAGCAGAAGTAAAGAGAGAGAGGGGAGGAGTTGATAGGGGAGCTCCCTCCGTGTGAAAATGCACCACAGCAGTGGGGAAGGAGTGTCCGGGGACACCCGTTGTGCTGCCTCATATCTGCGAGACTTTCTCATGTTGTTTCACGCCCTGGAATAGTCTTCCTCCATTTCTCATGTTGTTTTCATGCCCTGGAATAGCCTTCCTCCATTTCTTCACCTGCCTGACTCATCTTCCGTGCCTCAGTCTGATTTGACCTCCTTCAGAAACTCTCCTTAACTTCCAAGGACAGGAACCTTCTCTCTGCTCACAAAGTCCCTATCAGAGCATTTGCCTTAGTGTAGCTACATGTACTAATTTCTGTATTTTCCTTGAGGGGAAGCATCGTGTCATTCACTCTTGTATTCCCAGTACCCAATGTAATGACTGGCATAGACCAGCTTCTTAAAAAATTCTCAATGGACCGGGAGCTGGGAGCAGTGGCTCATTCCTGTAATGTCAGCATGCTGGGAGGCCAGGGTGGGAGGATTGCTTGAGGCCAGAACTTTTTAAGGTAACAAAGCCTGGGTAACAAAGCGAGACCCTGTCTCTACCAAAAAAAAAAAAAAAATCGCTAGGGGTGGTGGTGCATGCCTGTTGTCATAGCTACTCAGAAGGCTGAGGCAGGAGGATCATTTGAGCCCAGGAGTTGGAGGCTGAGCGAGCTATGATCGTGCCACGGCACTGCAGCTTGGATGACAAAGTAAGGCCTTGTCTCTCAAAGGATGGAGCAGAGGTCTTCCAGGCTCATCTCTCCATTTGATAGATGCACTTTAAAAGCTGCCTTTAATTGGAGTCAGGCAGATTTGGTTTCTAATTCTAGATCTACTACTTAGGAACTGTGGGACCTTGCCTAAGTTACTTTGTGCTTTCTGAATCCCAGTTTTGTAATCTATAAAATGAGGATAATACAACCTTCCTTAGGTGATTGTTATGATAATGAAATGAGATATGGTAAATGAATTACCTGGCTCACTTGCGATTTATTTATACACTGGATAAATCATAGCGATTATGATTTTATTACTGTTCTTATTAGTAAATTATATTTCATTTGAGAAAAAAGTTTAGTCGAAAGAATACAGCAATAAATAATGATACAATTCCTATCCTCAAGGAACTTAGAGTCAAGAGAAAGAACATGCAAAATAATTCATGCTTCTGTATAAGTGAAATGAATGACAACAATGATACAAGAGATGGGAAAGAGGGATTAGAATTTTTTTTTTAATCATGAGATACTTGTACTTCCCATGAAGTAGTATAATGTTATTTTCAAGTGGACCTAGGTGACCTTGGGTATGGCAATGACTTTTTAGATATAGCACCAAAGGCATGATCCATGAAATAAACAGTTGATAATCTGACTCCATTAAAATTAAAAAACTTCTGCTGTATGAAAGACAATATCAAGAGAATGAGAAGGCAAGCCACAGACTGGGACAAAAATGTTTGCAAATGACATGTTTGATAAAGGACTCATCCAAATATAGAAAGAACTCTTAAAATTCAACAACTAGAAGATGATCAATTCAATTAAAAAATAAGCAAAAGACCTGAATGGACACATCACTAAAGAACATATAGAGATGACAAGTAAGCATAGGAAAAGATGTTCAATATCAGCTGGGCTCAGTGGCTTATGCCTGTAATCTCAGCGCTTTGGGATTCTGAGGTGGGAGGATATCTTGCGGCCGGGGGTTTGAGAACTGCCTAGGCAACAGAGTGAGACTTCATCTCCACAAAAAAAATAAAAAAATAAATCTGGATGTGTTAGCACATGCCTGTAGTCCTAGCTACTTGGGAGGCTAAGGTGGGTGGATTGCTTGAGCCCAGGAGGTCGAGGCTGCAGTCAGCTGTGACCTTGCTAAAATGAGCCCTGTCTTTTTTTTTTTTTTTAAGTTGAACATCATATATTATTAGAGAATTGCAAATTAAAACAATGAGTTACCAGTACACATCAGAATGGTCAAAATCCAAAACACTGATAATATCCAATGCCAGTGAGGTTGTGGAGCAACTGGAACTCTCATTCACTGGTGGTGGGAATGCAGAATGGTACAGCCACTTTACAAGATCGTTTGGCAGCTTCTTACAAAACTGAACATAGTCTTACCATGTAATCCAGCAAACACATTTCTTGGTTATTTACCTACATGAATTGAAAACTTAGGTCCACATGAAAACCTGCACACAGATGTTTACAGCAGCTTTATTCAGAATTGCCAAAACTTAGAAGCAACCAAAATGTCCTTTGGTTGGTGAGTGGATAAAATACACTGTGCTACATCTAGACAATAGGCTGTTGTTTTTCAGTGCTAAAAAGAAATGGGCCATGAAAAGACATGGAGGAAATGTAAACACATATTACTAAGTGAAAGAAACCAGTCTGAAAAGTTACATACTGTATAATTTCAACTAGATAACATTCTGCAAAAACACAAAACTATGGAGACAGTGAACTCTCAGGGGTTGGGGGAGGGAAAGGTGAGTAGGCAGAGGATTTGGGGCGGTGAAACTATTCTGTACAATACTATAATGGTGGCTACGTGTCATTATACATTTATCAAAACCTATGGAATATACGATACCAAGAGTGAGCCCTAATAGAAGCCATGAACTGTGGGTGATAATGATGTGACAATGTAGGTTCGGAGACTGTAAAAAATGCACCACTGTGTTATGGGATGTTGCTAGTGGGGGAGGTTGAACGTATGTGAGGGCAGCAGGCACGTGGATACTGTCTGTACTTTCTGCTCAGTTTTGCTGTGAACCTAAAGCAGCTCTAGAAAATAAGATTTATTAATTTGTTTTTAAAAAGATAAGCAGCCTGCCTTGGATTTCCTGTCTTTCACCTTCCCACAAGCTGAAACAGACATGCTCTCAGGTCACATGGGACCATGCTCTCCCACCAGCCTGGACAACTCACCTTGGGAGTGCATGTAAGAAAGGCAGGGGCTACATTTTTTGTTACAGCAGCTTAGCCTTTACCTTAAGCTAGAATAAATGAATGGATGGATGTATTTATACCACACTGTAGCTGAAAAGGGCACTTAAGTTAGATTACAATAGTTTGTGAGGCAGATCCCAATATAAAACTGCATTAAGAAGAAACAAGTGAATAAAAACATTATATACCAGGAACTGGGTAGTATGCAAAAGCATCTGAGACTAGATAGTTACCGAATTTAAACAATGAGTTTAATTCTGAAATGCCTGGAAATTAAGGCGAAGAGAGAACAACCACTGCTCCCACTCCTCCCACTGCCCACCCTCCCTCACTACCCCTTAGTACCTAGTGTCCCAGGTACATTGCAACTCTGCCAGCCCCTCTGAAACTCCAGTTTCTGACTGCTGCTTCCTGGAGAGGAGAGGAGGCAATGAGGTCAGCACTTCGGAGAATAAGAATTGAAGCCTATAAAGCTGTAAGGAAATTCTGTTAATTATCGAATTGTAACTTTTCAGTAGTCACTTGATCTTTTCAGCCGACTCTGGGAAAAGCAACACATCTATTTAATGCTGACCTTAGATCACCTCTTCATTCAGTACAATCATTCCTCACCTCCCCAAAGAGATTTGCTTGCTTGGGAAAAATCAGCGTCTAGATTGCTGGGAGCTTTGCGAGTTTTTCTTCCCTCTCTGCAACCTGGTTCTTCAAGTTAAAATAAAAATCACAGCCCTGGGAGGAAAGGAGGGCACATAAATAAGGTGGCTGAAGCTGATGAAAGGGACTACTGTAAATAAGGGGACATTTTATTTGCCAAGTTGCCATAATAAAACACAGGTTTCCGAGTGTTTATCTGTTCATAATTTTCATAAAAAATCTTTCTAATACATGGGCATTATAACATTTTTAGAAAATACATAGAAAAACAAAAAAGGAAAACTGATTACCATCCCATGAAAACCACTATTAATATTTCAGGGTTTAGCCTTTCTCTGGATCTCCCCACCTCTGACAGTCTCTCCATTCCTCACTATCTCTTCCTACCTCTTTCTCTGTCTTGCTCCCTCTCTCTTGCAGAACTGGAATCACCAAGTACACAATGTTCTGAACTTGATTTTTTTTCTTCGTTATTTATAAGAAATAATTTTTCATTTTTCGACACACACAGCCATGAGAGGATGATGCAGCTCAAAGCTCTTAATTCAGGGGTGTGTTTATGTATAGCCCAAATACTTATTGAGTGCCTACTGGGTACTAAGCTCTGTGCTGGGCCTTCATGTGGTGAGAAAGACCTGGTCTCACGGAGCTTACAGTCCGAGGGGAGGATGGGTGCTAAATGATGCCAGCAGAGAAACTGCTTCTGCAAAGTGCCTGGATACTTTGCTGGATGGTGTTGGCTTGGAGCCAGCAGCTTTAGGGCTGCCTGCAGAAGGTCTCCACACTGAGGTTTATGATTATTATTTGGTTTGCTGGTGAGACACACAGAGAGTCTGCACAGCATCTGGCTGCGGGGTGGATTATGGTTCGCCAAGGGTTCCTTTTTATGGATGACAGCGGTAGTGAAGTTGCAGACTTACCTCCAGCCTCCTCAATTTCTGATGGGAGGCCTGAGTCTGACAAACAGTCTCGTGTCCTCAGTCCCCATCACTCTAGCCCCATCGGAAGCTGCCCATTGTTTCTAGGCACCAGCCCAAAAGAGAGGATGACTAATACTTTTCAGGCTGCCCAGCCATGGCCCATAGAACAGGAGCCAGGGGAGGGCACAAGAGAGAATTCTAACCACCAGCCCACTGATGTCTACCTCTGATGGCCAATGGAGACGAGTGAGCATCCGGGGCTGCAGGACCTTCTTGTGTGTGTACTTGGCCCCGCTGCCCCTTTCTTCTTTGTAAGGGGCTCAGCGCACCATACACAACTTCAAAACTTTGATAGGGTAATTTTTATCTTAAAAGAAATCCTGAGAAGTAAAGGTTCTGAGCTTTGCAGAGAAAGTAAATAAAGTGTAACATTCTGACCCTCAGAGCTGAAGGGGTTGTTACAGTGTTACACCAGGAGCTAGCCTTTAATAAAACCTCCTTTGAAATTGTGTCAGATGTACTGAGTCCCGCTTTCATCTAATGCTTCCTCTTAGGGGAATTAGCCAGGTTGAGCATCAGCAACAGATGCCCACAGGCTTCCCACAAAGAATGTCAGTCATTGGAACTGAGTTGCACTGCTGACTATTCTCAGGCTTGTGGTCCACCATAGCACCTGATTCTTCTCACCTTAGTATGCAGCCAGCTCTCCTCCTGCATTTGTGCAGTTGAGTTACTCTTCTTGCATGTGTCCCAACTGAACAGCATATGATGGTTTCTGACTTGCCACTTCTCCAATATAATGGACCAGTTGAACCACAAAGAATGCCCAGATGGCAGCTGCCCTAGATTTATGGGTGTGTGTGGGTATTATCCCTAAAAATAATGAGAGCTCATGTCTGTGGGGGCTCTGCAGTGACAGCAATAATTTCAAAGCTGGATATCAGCAGAAAAACTAATGAGACCATTTAAAGTGTGTGTTAATGTGGTATGTGTGTAAAATTAACAACCCTTTGATAGCTAAGCCACAAACACCCTCCTGAGGTCAATCTGGAAGTCACGACGAAGACTGGCTCTGTGGGGCAGTGTGCCAGATGTGAGTGCGAAGGCCCTGGAGCCTAGAGATGACTCAGTTGCATCTTAAAAATTAATATTGTGTTAAATTAGCTCCCACGTAAATGCCATTTTGTAACAGCTGCCTGGCCTGTTTGAGGGAGCAACAGCGATTGGGAGCACACGGGGTCCCACTTCGGGACCATCTTCTTCCTTTCGATTAATCAGTACCAAACACTAATAGCAAAACTACCACCTAAATAACAACTGTAGCTACCACTTATTGAGTGCTTAGTATGTGCCATCCTCTGTGCTGAACGCGTTGCACAAGTGGCTTGTCTAGTTCTTCCAGCATCACTGTGAGTACTGCTGGCGTCCTATTGAACAGATGTAGAAACTGAGGCTCTGAATGTGACATGCCCAGGCTCACAGGCAAGTGGGCGAGCTGGGATTTACTATCTGGGTCTGACTCAAACAGGTGCTCTCTTAACTTGAAGAGTGTTCATCCTTTTTACAAATAATAAGTGGTGAGCCTTCTTCACAGAGATGTGTGCATTGCGGAGGTAGTGGGTGGAGGGGCGTTTCTCTTGCAGCCAGAGCCCAGAAATGTTTCCAATCAAAGGATTGATATCTGTTCTGCTGGAAGGCTGGGTTGGAGGCATCTGCATTTTGGTATAGTAAGACCTACTCCTAACCTTGCTGCCAGCAACAGAACATAACGAGAAAAAGCAAGCTCTTGTGGAAATGCAGTTGAGGAGTAGGAAAAAAGTCTTACAGAAAGGAATCATCTCCACAGAACATCTGAGCATCTGTTCGTTGCCCAGCACTTTCTGAACTAGTCTGGACCAGAGAAGAGGCATCTGTGACTTTATCCGAATGGCCTGGTGTCCTGGGGAATGGGAAGCCACCCATAGTGGCCACGCCTCCCACATGTATTCTAACTCCACCACCCGCCCTCCCCTCTTCCCCATTCCAGGGACCCCTGAGGGGTCAGCAGGGATGCCCTGCTGGAGTGTGCTCCCCAGGGCACCTTGGGGTGAAGTCCTGATACATACCGTCTCATGTTGCACAAGTCACACTGAAGCCAGCCTCTGCCAGCAGAGAAGTGAAGGCCTTTCACAAACTATCAGAAATCCAGCCAAGAAATCCATCCTGTCCCTTTGAGAGGGGAAGACAGAGAGACAGTCAGTTGACAAGGAAGGAAAGTTCCTGGCAAGAAGCATAACCCAACTCCCAGTCCCAGGGGAGAAGGGAAAGAGAAAGAATTAAGAAAGAAAGAGTCAGCAACTTATGCTCCTTTCTATTTTCACAAACAAGATCTGCTGGCTGACCTTTCAGACCAGCTGGGAAATGATACCGCACACGGATCATGCAAATAGGACCCACAGTATTTCCCTGACACTCTGTGCCCTGCCTGCTCCAAGACCCCACAGAGACCCTGGGGACGCCTCAGTTACAGCAGAAGATCCCAAATGAGCACAGCCTGGCTGGGGAGCCAAGATGGGGCCAAGAATCAAGATTCAGTATCAGGATGGCTCTGGGGCCATGTGCTAAAATGTGTTCTGGGGCATGAGTCCTGGTTGCTAAGGTGACAGGCCCAACCCCTCATGCCGAGGACAGAAGGATGCCCACTGTGCCTCGGTTGGAAAAGGGGCTTGCCAGTGCCAGATCCCAGGAATGCAGGTCACTCAGCTCCTCCTTCTCTTGAAAGCATATAGAAGGGCAAATGGCCCTCCCAACCACCAGATAAATGTCTGTTTGTCCTTGGGGTATATTTCTTTCTTAGCAACCTGAACCATCTTCATATCTTCAAACTCCAATGCTATTCAACGCCCTCCACAATCTAGCCTCACCTTAGTCTTTCAGTCCGCCCTGTGAAATAGCCGATCTGAACTGTTCACCACTCTCCGACCTCCCACCAAACTTGCCATGTCTTTGTTCGAACGATTCTCTGTGCCATGCTTGCCCACCTCCTCACCTCCTCTTAGCCAAAACAACCCTACCAATCCTTCAAAGACCAGCTCGAATGTCACCTCTCTGACGATGCTGTCCCATGTTCCAGCCACAGGTTGTCTATGAAATTTGGACAGCACCCTCCTATGGCTCTTCCCACGTACTAGTGTACAAGGTGGATACTTGTGCGGTTCTCTTCCTTCACCATATTACAAGCTCCATGTGTTTAGGAAGCTGTGTCTTATATTGTCTGTCTCCTGTTTCTCTTATCAGCTAATCCGATACAATGTCGCTATTCCCTTTTCATTGTTCTATCTCATTCCAGCTCCCACCCTTTAAATACGGTGTTTCTCTACTCTGCTCTGAAAGATGATCTGACTTTTATCTGGCCTGGTGGCCTCTGCAGATTCTGGTATGTTTAGAACTACACTTTAGAAGCTTAGTCTGAGGGCATCACCTGGGAAGGAACCGTGTTGGGGAGAAAATTGGTCCACAGTTTTGCACTGTGCATTCAGAGAGACTTTCATATAAATGGTGCCCCATGAATCGTGCAACAC
This sequence comes from Trachypithecus francoisi, assembly GCF_009764315.1. Taxonomy (NCBI): domain Eukaryota; kingdom Metazoa; phylum Chordata; class Mammalia; order Primates; family Cercopithecidae; genus Trachypithecus; species Trachypithecus francoisi. The sequence continues at coordinate 109,685,474 of NW_022681473.1, forward strand.
GGCTGTGCAAAACAAGAAGCTGAAAGATGAGTGAAGGGGCTTTTTCAACAACTGAGGCAAAAATCAAATGTAACTCCGCTAAAGGAGAGGCAGAGGAAATGGGAAGAAGAGAACAAGTACAAGTGACGCCGTAAAGGAAGGAGCAACGCGACATGAGACTCTAAGGGTCATTTGCTATTTCCTACTTACCTATTATCCATCCCCCCACACCTCTTCTCATACAGAATTCTGATTGATCTTCCTTTGAGGAACCACCTTTACCATTCACAGGCCATGTGGCATGAGTGGTGGATGTGATCACCACTGGCCAATGAGCTCACCATATCCCCATGAGGACTGGTTTGGGGTAGGCATGTAACCCAAGGTGGGCAAATACTGGTCTTATCTGGGACTTTTCTTGTTTTTGTTTTTTCCTTTTTAGGCCAGTGTGGCCACACTAGAGAACCTTTCAAGAATGAAAACAAATGAAAAACATAAAAATAAAGTAAAAAGACAAAGACAGCCTTCCCAGTCATGTGAGCCAGCTTATTTTCTTTTGGCTTAAATCAGTTGGGCTGGATTTCTGTAACACGCAATTGAGAGTCATGACTAACCTAAGAACTGCCAGATTTTGGACATATGGGAAACTGAAGAGTCAAAAATGCCCTGATATTGGGGGATATGGGAGGAAGATGGTTACCACCATCAATTGTTCAAAGCACAAAAGACAAAGGGATTTTATAAATACCAGGATTTAGAAAGCAACACACTACATGAGCTGAAACTCATATAAAAATTTCAGCCAAGGTTGGTATGTTCAGAGCAAAAAAGGGAAGGGAGGGAAAATGATATATTTTTAATAACCAGTGGAAAGTGAAATTAATTCAGATGCTGTTGTACTTCCGCTTTCTTTAGCAAGTGATATCTTGACACTGAAAAGAATAGTACAAATACCATAAAAAGAGAAATGAAGGTGAAGATATGTGACAATCTAGTAAAAGAGAATTTACTCACTGAAAATGTGTTCACATTCCCAGGCCCGTTTGGACAACATCCTTGAGCACTGGAGGAATTTGAAGGTGTGGACTCAGCATCACTCCAGTTTTATGTCACTGAAAATGACAGAAAAGAGGAGAGAGAGATGCCAAAAGACAATGCCCCAACTTTGAACAAGGGAAAGGGAGGTAGCTTTTGAAAACTTCACACTGAAAATCTAGACATCAATCTGCAGCAAAATTCCAGGGTTGATTATTAAACATGTGGATGTGAATACTTTAAAAATGAATGTGGTGGTCACCAGAAACTAGTGTGATTATACATATAAACCAACATCATTGCCCTAGTCTTTTTTTTTTTTTTGAGATGGAGCCTCGCATTCTTGCCCAGGCTGGAGTGCAATGGTGCAATCTTGGTTCACTGCAACCTCTACCTCCCAGGTTCAAGCAATTCTCCTGCTTCAGCCGCCCAAGTAGCTGGGATTATAGGCACCCACCACCACACCCAGCTAATTTTTTTTTTTTTTTTGTATTTTTAGTAGAGATAGGGTTTCATTATGTTGGCCAGGCTGGTCTCCAACTCCTGACCTCAACATCTGTCCGCCTTGGTCTCCCAAAGTGCTGGGATTACAGGTGTGAGCCACTGGGCCTGGCCTGCCCTAGTCTTTACAATGCCCCCCAAACCCTTCATAATCTGGTGCCTGTTTACTTCTCCTTCTTGGTCCCATATCACTCTACCCACCTAGTCCACCCCCACCCCTATCCCCACCCACTGCACACACATACATGCTCTCCCTCTGCTAAAGCCACCTTCATTCCATTTCTATAATGCACCAAATTCATTCCTTCCAAGGGACTTGGCTCTGATGATTCCTGAGACCTGGAGCCCTCATTATATCCCATTTTAGCATAGCAAGCTATTTCTCACCGATTAGATCCTCTCAATACTACCTTCTCAAAAAAACAGTACTATGCAGCCATTAAAAAGAAGGAAATTTAGGCCACTGGGGTGGCCCATGCCTGCAATCCCAGCACTTTGGGAGGCTGAGGTGGGCAGATCACTTGAGGTCAGGAGTTCCAGACCAGCCTGGCCAACATGGTGAAACGTGGTCTCTACTAAAAATACAAAAAATAGCCAGGCATGTGACACATGCCTGTAATCCCACCAACTCAGGCGGCTGAGGCAGGAGAATCACTTGAGCCTGGGAGGTGGAGGTTGCAGTGAGCTGAGACCATGCCACTGCACTCCAGCCTGGGTGACAAAGCAAGACTCTGTCTCAAAAAGAAAAGAAAAAAAGAAAAGAAATTCTGTAATATGTGACAGTATGGATGAACTCTGAGGACATTATGCTAAGTGAAACAAAGCCAATCACAAAAGGACAAATACTGCATAATTCCACTTATATGAGGTATCCAAAATAGTCAACTTCTCTAGAGTCAAAGAATAGGATGGTGGTTGCCAGGGGCTGGGAGGAGGAGGAAATGAAGAGTTACTCATCAACAGGTGCAAAGTTTCAGTTATGTAAGATGAATAAGTTCCAGGAATCTGCAGCACAACAGCCTATCTATGATGAACAATAATGTATTGTATGCTGAAAATTTTGTTGAGGGTAAATCTTTTAAATGTTCTTACCACAGTAAAATAAAATAAAAGACTTTATTAAAATAACTCCCATTCACTGTTGATTCCACAATCTTATTTTCTTTTCTTCATAGATCATATTCCTATCCAAAATAATCTTATTTGCTTGTTTACCACTCCCTAGAACCGTCCTGTCCAATTTGGTAGCCACTAGCTACATGTAGCTATTGAACACTTAAACTGTGGCTAGTCCTAACTGAGATGTGCTGCAGATGAAATACACACTGGTTTTTGAATAACGGGCGTTTAAAAAATGCAAAATGCCTCTTAATAAATATTTTGCATATATTCAGTTGAATGTAATATATTATTAAAATTAATTTTGTTTCCTCACTTTTTGTAATGTGACCATTCAAAAAATAAAATTACATGTATGACTTCTAGTATATTTCTTTTCTTTTCTTTTTTTTTTTTTTTGAGACAGAGTCTTGCTCTGTCACCAGGCTGGAGTGCAGTGGTGTGATCTTGGCTCACCGCAACATCTGCCTTCTGGGTTCAAGCGATTCCCCTGCCTCAGGCTCCCTGGTAGCTGGGACTACAGATGCACGCCTCCACGCCCGGCTAATTTTTTGTATTTTGGGTAGAGACAGGGTTTCACCATTTTGGCCAGGATGGTCTCCATCTCCTGACCTCATGATCCGCCCACCTTGGCCTCCCAAAGTGCTGGGATTATAGGTGTGAGCCACCGTGCCTGGCCGGCTTCCAGTATATTTCTATTAGATAGCAATGTCCTAGATAACAAAAAGCTTTTTCTTCTTCTTTTTTTTTTTTTTTGAGACATGGTCTTACTCTTTCACCCAAGCTGGAGTGTGGTGGCATGATCTCAGTTATCTGCAACCTCTGTCTCCCAGGCTCAAGTGATCCTCCCACCTCAGCCTCCCAAGTAGCTGGGATGACAGGGCATGCCACCACACCCAGCTAATTTTTATATTTTAATAGAGCCAGGGTTTTGCTATTTTCTCAGACTGGTCTTGAACTACTAGGCTCAAGCAATCCACCTGCTTTGGCCTCCCAAGGTGCTGGGAGTATAGGCATGAGCCACTGTGCCTGGCAAAAAGCTTCTTAAGAACAATGGTGTTACCTGTGTTGTTCAACACAGATATAGATATAGATACAGATATACATTCACATTTAGCACTATGGTTGGTACATAGCAGGCATTCAATAAAAGATTTGCTGATTGAGTTAATCAATTGCCTTTTCTAAAAAAAAAAATATGGGGTCACTAGATTGGTAAATCTTAGAAATGCTCTTTTATTCATCAAGGCATTTGACAAAAGCTGTCATTTGTTCCTAGCAAATCTAAAGTCATCAGAAGGGTTATTCCCCAAGAATGCTGACTCCAGGTCACTGGGATAAGCTACTTTCAGAAAGAGGAAAAGCAAGTTTGAATTATTGAATTTCACTGAATCTAAGTCACCATCCACTGTAAATGAACTACTACTTTATACACAACTGAAAGACAAAAACTGCCAAATAAGCTAAGATACACTATTGATTGTAAACTGTCACCCAATTTCAGAGATGCTAAAATATGAGGAAAAATGTGTATCTTAGAATGTATTCATCCCTTCTGACTGTTCACCCAGACCCTCTCTGGACCATCTATGTGGAATCACTAATTTAAAACAGTGAATCTAAAACATGGTCAAACATTGTTATAATTGGTAACACAATATCATTGATATTACAGTGCAGATTACTGGGTCCCACCCCAGACCTACTGAGTCAGATTCTCTGACTGTTGTCCAAGAATAAAGCTGATCGCCTGGAAAACAGGTGAGCTGTCTATCACTGGAAGTGTTGTCATCGTGGTAGATGATCAGGTTTCAGCCAAGTTCATGGAAATTCCTTTATTGGGAGTTCCTCTGAATTAGAAAAGCTCTCTAATAAGACCTCCAATACTATGAATCTCTGATTTTATCACTAGACTGGAAATCAGGATTTCTCCCCTAAATTCTCTGCCTTTAGCACTAGTGAACTGTAACAATAGGGGCATGCAACGGAGTGTTAAGTATCCTAGGAATATTTCTAGTACTTTAACAGGAATAAGACTTCATGAATATTATGCTTTGGTTCTGACATATTTCCCAGACAGAAGAGATCAATATAACTAATTAAAGAATGGAGAGAAACAATGCAAGGATAATTTGAATTCATCTTTCGGTTGCAGAGATAATAAATTCTTACATTTGAATATGGAGTAGCTATTGATATATTACAAAACTAATAATAAAACTTCAACTCAGCAGGCATTACTAAGGCTTCCTGGCATCCTCTCTGTTCTCTGCCTCATGTTTTTTTTCCTCTTCACTTCATGCCAGGTATAGGTAGCATAAGCTCTGTTTCTCTCAACTATGGGATCTAATTTCATGGGTTCATCCTGCCCTATGTGTGAGCCATTCCTGACCAAGTTGTGTGTGCATGTGTTCCTTCATCCAACAAATATCCATTGAACCCTTGGTTTGAACAGTGCCTTAAGTTTTGTGATTGGACTAGAAATGTGAAGGACAGAATCCTGTTACTTCAGGTGGAGAGGCAAATAAGGGATTTCAGCAATGAAACTTCCATAAACCCAGAATCCAATTATGAGTCCTCCTTTCCTTAATCCCAACCACACATGCTCAACCCATTCCCTGGAACTTCTGCCTCCATTTCTCAATCATACTCCAATTCCTGTTCTCCGATAGCAGCCCTGCCTTTGAGACCCATCTTCCTTGGTTGAAACTCTACTAAGAGATCCTGCTTCATTCTCCCGGGTCAAACCTTAAACCAGGATCAAACTCAGATGCTTCTTGCAATCTCCTCCTCCCTAGCCCCACACTGCTACCTGTCTGATTTTGATGTAAGTAGGGTATGAAACTGCCTTTGCAAAATTATAACTGAGGAAATTATGACAGTGAAAGAGATCAGACCTAACCGACTCCATCTTGTTTCTAACCTTTAAGCTGTCCTTGTTCATTCCTGGGCACAGGCCAAACTAAGTTTGAGAAGGAATTCAGTTCATGATTTGACTCTGAAACAAGATTGCTAATAGCCCTTTCCCAAAAAGACCCCATTCTTGCCTGGGGACCAGTCTGCCTTTGCAGGACCAACAAATTAGCTGCAAGATTAGAAATTACAGTTAGGGGTCATGCAGCCTCTGGTTCCAAGAGACTGAACTCCCCAAATTGCTCCTGGGGATAACATCACTATTGTAAAACCTAAGATCAATGCTTGAGATAATTTGCAGACTCTGTACTCCATGGATCAGCTAACACCACCCAGACCAGTAATCTGGTTCAAGTGGTTCTGCTATGCCACCCAGGAACAGAAAACAGCAAGAAAACCTCACTTCAACCCCCTATGACTCCATCTCCAACTTGATCAATCAGCACACCCCTCTTGCCAAGCCCCTACCTGCCAAATTATCTTTAAAAACTCTGATCCCCTAATGTTCAGGGAGACTGATTTGAATAACAACAAAACTCTGGTCTCTTGGCTCTGTGTGAATTACTCTTTCTCCATTGCAATTCCCCTGTCGTGATAAATTGGCTCTGGCTAGGCAGCAGGCAAGGTGAACCCATTGGGCAGCTACAAGTAGTTCTCACCATTCTGAGGATATAGATGGAATCATGGTAACCATAGTAACTCATTTTGGATATCATATCAGTCCATAGGTATGGATTCCAATATTGTTATGGAATTTTCCATTTTGGACACTTGCATTCCTATATGCTAATAATTGCCAGACCTGAAGGCAATCTAAGAAACTGACCAGACACTGTCCTCAAAATTGCCCTTCTTCTTTTTGAGCAAGATTTTTTTCCCCAGGGTCACATACCTGGTCATTTCCTCCTTTAGGATAAATTCGCAATCTTGTCTCTTGATGAAAATCGTATCTTCTGGCTGGTGGCCGGCCAAATGACCACTAGTCTCATCAGCTCTCTGAATACACCCACTGTATCAGGCTCCTTGGGATATTTACATTGCTTTAAGTCGAGTCCAAATTTGCCAGACTCCTGTGGAGGCTGTTATGGTTTGAATGATGCCCCCCTACCTCAAGAAGAAATGTTCAAGTCCTAACTCTCAGAATCTCAAGAATGTGACCTTATTTGAAAATAGGGTCATTACAGATTCTAATTAGTTAAGATGAAGTCATATTGTAGTAGGGTGGGTCCCTAATCCAATAAAAGTGGTGTTCTTATAAGAGGAGGCAAATTTGGACACAAATGTGTCCAGATAGAAGACTACGTGAAGACACAGCATGTTACCTGATGACACAGGCAGAGATTGGTGTTAGGCAGCTGCAGGCCATGCAGGCTGCTAAAAGCTGGAAGAGACAAGGAAGGATCCTCCCACAGGTTTCAGAGGGAGCATGGTTCTGCTACCCCTTGACTTTGAACTTCCCGCTTCCAGAACGGTACGACAATACATTTCTGCTGTTTTAAGCCACTCCGTTTGTGGTCCTTTAGTTACAGAGGCCTAGGGAATGAATGCAGGCACCTTATCCCTGACCAGCTATCCCTCCAGGGGATGTGAAGGAAGGAGGGTGGAGACTGCAGTCTTGCTCTGTCAGGAAACTTTGCAGCTTACTTTAGTCCTTTTGACCCTGCAGCTGGCTTATTTATCCCCAGAGCTGCCTGGCTCTCACTCCTGCTCGTCCCCTTTCCCAAGGCCAGCTGCTAAGATCCTTGCAGGCTTCCCAGTTTATCTATTTGATTTGTGACAACAGCAAAGACTTTCAGTCTTCCTGGCTTACATCTTCCTGGGGATGTAAAGAAAAGTAACTGCTTTTGTCTACAAGATTTGTTCACCTAGCATCCTCAGGGTGGTAGGCTGCACGAAGAGGGAGAAAAAAAAAAGTTAGATAATGTGCTGTCAATCATATTCCAAGATAATAGATGCTCACTATCAAAAGTGCATTTGCTTTTAGGCTGTTTATCTACCAGTGGTGCTGATACATACCCTCTTCCCCACCTTCTGAACACAGATAAGAAGATAAACTGTTGCTTCAGGACTGAGCAAAATTAATTTATCTATGGGGGAAATGGACCTAACACCTGGTTCCAATGAACAGATTATATCGGGTACTAACTCATACAACTGAGAAAAGTTAGCATTCTCTGTTGCAAGTTTAGAAACTATCTCAAGCTGGCTTAAGAAAAAAAAGGAATATATTATTATTTAAAAAAAAAAAAAAAAGATTGTGTCCACAGCCAAAGGCCCAATGAAGATGACTGGAAACAGAAGCTGGAAAGCTGGCGTGTTTGCTCTCCACCTTTGGCTCTGCTCCTCTCTCTGTAAATGATTTATTTTTTTCCCTCTGAAGACCAGCTTTCTTGGTGCATCAATTAGTTGGTGGAAATGGTTCCCATGTTAACATGTTAAAGTCCAGCCATTAACCTTGTCTCAGTGCCAATTCCTAATTCCGAGGAAGGGACTCTGATTGGTCCAGCTTCAGCCAAGAGCTCAGCTCTGCACCAGTAGGTGTAGTGAGGTGGGGTGAGGAAGGAGTGGGCACAGCACAAGGCTGGCACATAGCTGCCAGGAGTCGCCCCCATAATTGTAAATGACAGTGTCAAGGAAAACGGGCTAGCTAGACAAATAAACCTAAAGGTATCTTCTACCATGATGCTCTAAAAAGTTTCTCTAATGAGCCACGCACATGCAATAGTAATGTCAAGAGAAGAATGAAAATAGACCTATTAAATAATTGATCTTTCCTGGTTCTCTATAGGATTCATAGATGGTGTTTGGGACAAATCCTAGAGACCGGCCCCACCCTGTACTTGGGATTGCTTCTCTCCTGCTGTTCTCTCCCTCAGGATAAGTTCTCTGGCAGGACATCCCTCAGTTCTCTAAGCACATAGGCTGCTATTAACGCCAATAAGCCACAGTGCAAAGAGAGTGAAGATCGTGTAGACCAGGGGTTCCCAACCCCCAGGCCATAGACAAATACCCGTCCGTGGCCTATTAGGAACTGGGCTGCACAGAAGGAGGTGAGCGGACATGAACGAGCATTTCTAGCTGAGCCCCGCCTCCTGTCAGATCTGTCAGATCCCTACTTGCCTAAGTAAGGCTTAGGCAAGTTACTTAACCTTTCTAATACACAGTTTACCCATCTGTGATGTGGTCATGCTAGTACCTTCCTCACGGAGCTGTCAAGAATTAAATGAGATCATCCATGACAAGTGCCTAGCACAGTGTCCGGCTCTATATTCATTGGCAGCTGTGAGTGTTACAGCTAGGTTTGACATAGCACCTCTTATTGGCTTCTCTGGAGCCCTAGCACTCTTTTTTTCTATGACTTTATTTTCTGTAGTAGAGAAAATATCCCATAAAAGAAAACCTCAAATCTCAGGTACAGTTCTGTTTTAATAGAAGATGCTCCCCCCAGCCCCTAACATTAGGGTTAGGAGGAAAACCACCAGCCCATAAGTTAGCTTTCCCATAAAACTGTGAATACCATTGGAGTCTTTACAGTCTGTGACTTTGGCCTCTCTACAGCCGAGCTGGGTATACAGCATTAGGGAAGAAGTTTAGGATGCTTTGGAGAGAAAACAGAGGAAAGCAAAATATTATTAGCACTCTAGTAAATCAATCACAGATGGCCTTCAGAAACGAACCCGAAAGCAGAATGCTCATTTTCAGAGAGTGCCTGCCTTCTTGAAATAATCTGGAAAAGTCCCAAGAACATCTCTCATGTAAAAGTGATTCAATATTCACTGCTTCAGCTGGAAATGTACAAAACAAAAACAAAAAAAGTCTTTGTTCTTTCCATCTTTGCTGCTCCCATTTTCTCTGACAATAGTAGATAGGGAAATAGCACATAATGACTCCATTGGATGTGGACAAGGGGATCTGTCTCCCATCCTGGGAAAGGGGCTGGTCCCCTCGGAGCTGAGCTTCTCTGCAGGACACTGCGGCAGTAGGATTTGTCTCCCTGGGTCCAGGATGTGACTGTCACCCAAAGGGCACCTGAACTGCCCCAACTCTGCTGCTTCCCGTAGCCAGTGGTCCTTTTCCACTGAAGAGTTGTTTATTGCGTAATTAAGGAAAGGTAATGGCCCTTGCAGATACTTTACCAGGAAGTTCAAAATTTAAACTCACGCTGCTGATTAAGATGGACTCTCCTCCTCCACTCTTAATTACCCAGCTCTGTAAAACACTTTTAACGCTCACGGGCCTCCAAGAGCATCCTGGGTTGTTCATCTCGGCATCAGCAGACTCTACTCTCAACCAACATCCCTACAAAAATACCACAAAAGGGCCTACCAAGTGGGAAGGAAGGCAGGCATTAATTTTTCCCTTTCTCCCTGTTACCTACTTTCTCCTAGGAGGAGAAGCTCAACCAATAGTTCCTGGTTGGCTGGCCGGAGCCCCAAGCTTTGCTTCTGCTCTGAACTTCTAACACATGGTTAAAAATCATAGCTAATGCTTCATGGAAATAAATATTTCAAAACCACGTGCTTTCTGGCCTGCCAGATGGCTGCATTTCACACTTCCAACTGTGTCAGACTCCAAGAAACTCAGTGACTCCAATTTTGTGGTGGGTTTTAATGGTCCTGGAACAGGGGTTGGGGTGGTGGATGGGTAATAGAAGGAGGGTTTTTCTAAATTAAAAAAAAAAATTAATGGAGTGAGTCCTGCTTGCTTTGCTCGAGTAACCTAGCCTAGCCATATGAATATTGTTCACAGGTAATTTGGAAGCAAAAAATCCCACTTAGTCAACATAGTCAGCAAAGTTCTGCTCGTATTTTATTTACCTTGCCCCCACTGCCTCCGCCCCCACCTCCAATCCTGCGTCAGCTTAGTCACCCTGTCTTCTCTTGCTCCCTGTATGGGTAGACTCAGACAACACATCCTCTAGATGGGTCAGCACACTTAGAAGTGCGTGCATGTTAGATGCAGACGTGCAAAAACCTCAAGTAGGACTGAGAGGCAGAGTCCTCTGAATCCTTTTACATTTTCTGTCTTGATTTCTCACAGGTCCATCCCGACTGTTTTTCAGGTGTTGTAGAGGCATCAGGATAGTAGGTCATTTAAGTCTCTTGTTGCCTGATGTGTATTATTATTATCATTAGTAGTAGTATTCTTATTATATAAGTTCTCTCTATGTATATACTCATTAAAGAAAAATTAGAAAATAAGAATAAAGAAGCCAAAATTCAAAACATACGTATTCACACAAACCACCCTGAATTGCATAGCACAGAGAAAACCACTACTAACATTTTAACATCTATTCTCCCTTGCTTTCTTTATATATAACTACATAGGAGACACATATATGTATTCACAATATATTTCATGACAATGGGCTTCATGCTCTATGTACTATTTTCTTTTTTTTTTTTTTTTTTTTTCATTTTCAAACTATTTTATTTTATTTTTTTTTTTTTTGAAACTGAGTTTCTTTTTTTTTTTTTTTTTTTTTTTTTTTTAATTATACTTTAAGTTCTAGGGTACATGTGCATGACGTTTATATCATGTATAACTCCCCATGCAATCCCTCCCTCCTCCCCCCTCCCCATGATAGGCCCCAGTGTGTGATGTTCCCCTTCCCGAGTCCAAGTGATCTCATTGTTCAGTTCCCACCTATGAGTGAGAACATGCGGTGTTTGGTTTTCTCTTCTTGTGATAGTTTGCTAAGAATGATGGTTCCAGCTGCATCCATGTCCCTACAAAGGATGCAAACTCATCCTTTTTTATGGCTGCATAGTATTCCATGGTGTATATGTGCCACATTTTCTTAATCCAGTCTGTCACAGATGGACATTTGGGTTGATTCCAAGTCTTTGCTATTGTGAATAGTGCCGCAATAAACATACGTGTGCATGTGTCTTTGTAGTAGAGTAATTTATAATCCTTTGGGTATATACCCAGTAGTGGGATGGCTGGGTCATATGGTACATCTAGTTCTAGATCCTTGAGGAAACGCCATACTGTTTTCCATAATGGTTGAACTAGTTTACAATCCCACCAACAGTGTAAAAGTGTTCCTATTTCTCCACATCCTCTCCAACACCTGTTGTTTCCTGACTTCTTAATGATTGCCATTCTAACTGGTGTGAGATGGTATCTCATTGTAGTTTTGATTTGCATTTCTCTGATGGCGAGTGATGACGAGCATTTTTTCATGTGTCTGTTGGCTGTATGGATGTCTTCTTTTGAGAAATGTCTGTTCATATCCTTACCCCACTTTTTGATGGGGTTGTTTGTTTTTTTCTTGTATATTTGTTTGAGTTCTTTGTAGATTCTGGATATTAGCCCTTTGTCAGATGAGTAGGTTGCAAAAATTTTTTCCCATTCTGTAGGTTGCCTGTTCACTCTGATGGTAGTTTCTTTAGCTGTGCAAAAGCTCTTTAGTTTAATTAGATCCCATGTGTCAATTTTTGCTTTTGCTGCCGTTGCTTTTGGTGTTTTAGACATGAAGTCCTTGCCCATGCCTATGTCCTGAATGGTACTACCTAGATTTTCTTCTAGGGTTTTTATGGTATTAGGTCTAACATTAAGTCTCTAATCCATCTTGAATTAATTTTCGTATAAGGGGTAAGGAAAGGATCCAGTTTCAGCTTTCTACTTATGGCTAGCCAATTTTCCCAGCACCATTTATTAAATAGGGAATCCTTTCCCCATTTCTTGTTTCTCTCAGGTTTGTCAAAGATCAGATGGCTGTAGATGTGTGGTATTATTTCTGAGGACTCTGTTCTGTTCCATTGGTCTATATCTCTGTTGTGGTACCAGTACCATGCTGTTTTGGTTACTGTAGCCTTGTAGTATAGTTTGAAGTCAGGTAGCGTGACGCCTCCAGCTTTGTCCTTTTGACTTAGGATTGTCTTGGCAATGCGGGCTCTTTTTTGGTTCCATATGAACTTTAAAGCCGTTTTTTTCCAATTCTGTGAAGAAAGTCATTGGTAGCTTGATGGGGATGGCATTGAATCTATAAATCACCTTGGGCAGTATGGCCATTTTCACGATATTGATTCTTCCTATCCATGAGCATGGTATGTTCTTCCATTTGTTTGTGTCCTCTTTGATTTCACTGAGCAGTGGTTTGTAGTTCTCCTTGAAGAGGTCCTTTACATCCCTTGTAAGCTGGATTCCTAGGTATTTTATTCTCTTTGAAGCAATTGTGAATGGAAGTTCATTCCTGATTTGGCTCTCTGCTTGTCTGTTACTGGTGTATAAGAATGCTTGTGATTTTTGCACATTAATTTTGTATCCTGAGACTTTGCTGAAGTTGCTTATCAGCTTAAGGAGATTTTGGGCTGAGACGATGGGGTTTTCTAAATATACAATCATGTCATCTGCAAACAGGGACAATTTGACTTCTTCTTTTCCTAACTGGATACCCTTGATTTCTTTCTCTTGCCTGATTGCCCTAGCCAGAACTTCCAACACTATGTTGAATAGGAGTGGTGAGAGAGGGCATCCCTGTCTTGTGCCAGTTTTCAAAGGGAATTTTTCCAGTTTTTGCCCATTCAGTATGATATTAGCTGTGGGTTTGTCATAAATAGCTCTTATTATTTTGAGGTACGTTCCATCAATACCAAATTTATTGAGCGTTTTTAGCATAAAGGGCTGTTGAATTTTGTCAAAAGCCTTTTCTGCATCTATTGAGATAATTATGTGGTTCTTGTCTTTGGTTCTGTTTATATGCTGGATTACGTTTATTGATTTGCGAATGTTGAACCAGCCTTGCATCCCAGGGATGAAGCCCACTTGATCATGGTGGATAAGCTTTTTGATGTGCTGCTGAATCCGGTTTGCCAGTATTTTATTGAGGATTTTTGCATCGATGTTCATCAGGGATATTGGTCTAAAATTCTCTTTTTTGTTGTGTCTCTGCCAGGCTTTGGTATCAGGATGATGTTGGCCTCATAAAAAGAGTTAGGGAGGATTCCCTCTTTTTCTATTGATTGAAATAGTTTCAGAAGGAATGGTACCAGCTCCTCCTTGTACCTCTGGTAGAATTCAGCTGTGAATCCATCTGGTCCTGGACTTTTTTTGGTGGGTAGGCTATTAATTGTTGCCTCAATTTCAGAGCCTGCTATTGGTCTATTCAGGGATTCAACTTCTTCCTGGTTTAGTCTTGGAAGAGTGTAAGTGTCCAGGAAATTATCCATTTCTTCTAGATTTTCTAGTTGATTTGCGTAGAGGCATTTATAGTATTCTCTGATGGTTGTTTGTATTTCTGTGGGGTCGGTGGTGATATCCCCTTTATCATTTTTTATTGCATCTTTTTGATTCTTCTCTCTTTTCTTCTTTATTAGTCTAGCTAGCGGTCTGTCAATTTTGTTGATCTTTTCAAAAAACCAACTCCTGGATTCATTGATTTTTTGGAGGGTTTTTTGTGTCTCTATCTCCTTCAGTTCTGCTCTGATCTTAGTTATTTCTTGCCTTCTGCTAGCTTTTGAATGTGTTTGCTCTTGCCTCTCTAGTTCTTTTAATTGTGATGTTAGAGTGTCAATTTTAGATCTCTCCTGCTTTCTCTTGTGGGCATTTAGTGCTATAAATTTCCCTCTACACACTGCTTTAAATGTGTCCCAGAGATTCTGGTATGTTGTATCTTTGTTCTCATTGGTTTCAAAGAACATCTTTATTTCTGCTTTCATTTCGTTATGTACCCAGTAGTCATTCAGGAGCAGGTTGTTCAGTTTCCATGTAGTTGAGCGGTTTTGATTGAGTTTCTTAGTCCTGAGTTCTAGTTTGATTGCACTGTGGTCTGAGAGACAGTTTGTTATAATTTCAGTTCTTGTACATTTGCTGAGGAGTGCTTTACTTCCAATTATGTGGTCAATTTTGGAATAAGTGCGATGTGGTGCTGAGAAGAATGTATATTCTGTTGATTTGGGGTGGAGAGTTCTATAGATGTCTATTAGGTCCGCTTGGTGCAGAGATGATTTCAATTCCTGGATATCCTTGTTAACTTTCTGTCTGGTTGATCTGTCTAATGTTGACAGTGGAGTGTTGAAGTCTCCCATTATTATTGTATGGGAGTCTAAGTCTCTTTGTAGGTCTCTAAGGACTTGCTTTATGAATCTGGGTGCTCCTGTATTGGGTGCATATATATTTAGGAGAGTTAGCTCTTCCTGTTGAATTGATCCCTTTACCATTATGTAATGGCCTTCTTTGTCTCTTTTGATCTTTGATGGTTTAAAGTCTGTTTTATCAGAGACTAGGATTGCAACCCCTGCTTTTTTTTGTTCTCCATTTGCTTGGTAGATCTTCCTCCATCCCTTTATTTTGAGCCTATGTATGTCTCTGCATGTGAGATGGGTCTCCTGAATACAGCAGACTGATGGGTCTTGACTCTTGATCCAGTTTGCCAGTCTGTGTCTTTTAATTGGAGCATTTAGTCCATTGACATTTAAGGTTAATATTGTTATGTGTGAACTTGATCCTGTCATTATGATATTAACTGGTTATTTTGCTCGTTAGTTGATGCAGTTTCTTCCTAGCCTCGATGGTCTTTACATTTTGGCATGTTTTTGCAATGGCTGGTACCGGTTGTTCCTTTCCATGTTTAGGGCTTCCTTCAGGGTCTCTTGTAAGGCAGGCCTGGTGGTGACAAAATCTCTAAGCATTTGCTTATCTGTAAAGGATTTTATTTCTCCTTCACTGATGAAGCTTAGTTTGGCTGGATATGAAATTCTGGGTTTAAAATTCTTTTCTTTAAGAACGTTGAATATTGGCCCCCACTCTCTTCTGGCTTGTAGAGTTTCTGCCGAGAGGTCTGCTGTTATTCTGATGGGCTTCCCTTTGTGGGTAACCCGACCTTTCTCTCTGGCTGCCCTTAAGATTTTTTCCTTCATTTCAACTTTGGTGAATCTGGCAATTATGTGTCTTGGAGTTGCTCTTCTGGAGGAGTATCTTTGTGGCGTTCTCTGTATTTCCTGAATTTGAATGTTGGCCTGCCCTACTAGGTTGGGAAGTTCTCCTGGATGATATCCTGAAGAGTGTTTTCCAACTTGGTTCCATTTTCCCCCTCACTTTCAGGCACCCCAATCAGACGTAGATTTGGTCTTTTTACATAATCCCATACTTCTTGCAGGCTTTGTTCATTTCTTTTTCTTCTTTTTTCTTTTGGTTTCTCTTCTCGCTTCATTTCATTCATTTGATCCTCAATCGCTGATACTCTTTCTTCCAGTTGATCGAGTCGGTTACCGAAGCTTGTGCATTTGTCACGTATTTCTCGTGTCATGGTTTTCATCTCTGTCATTTCGTTTATGATCTTCTCTGCATTAATTAGTCTAGCTGTCAATTCTTCCACTTTTTTTTCAAGATTTTTAGTTTCTTTGCGCTGGGTACGTAATTCCTCCTTTAGCTCTGAGAGGTTTGATGGACTGAAGCCTTCTTCTCTCATCTCGTCAAAGTCATTCTCTGACCAGCTTTGATCCGTTGCTGGCGATGGGCTGCGCTCCTTTGCAGGGGGAGATGCGCTCTTATTTTTTGAATTTCCAGCTTTTCTGCCCTGCTTCTTCCCCATCTTTGTGGTTTTATCTGTCTCTGGACTTTGATGATGGTGACGTACTGATGGGGTTTTGGTATAGGTGTCCTTCCTGTTTGATAGTTTTCCGTCTGACAGTCAGAAGGACTGTCTGTTGGTCTGTTAGAGATTGCTTGAGGTCCACTCCAGACCCTGTTTGCCTGGGTATCAGCAGCAGAGGTTGCCGAAGATAGAATATTGCTGAACAGCGAGTGTACCTGTCTGATTCTTTCTTTGGAAGTTTCCTCTCAGGGGTGACGCCACCCTGTGAGGTGTGGGGTATCAGACTGCCCCTAGTGGGGGATGTCTCCCAGCTAGGCTGCTCAGGGGTCAGGGACCCACCTGAGCAGGCAGTCTGTCCGTTCTCAGATCTCAACCTCCGCGTTAGGAGATCCACGGCTCTCCCCAAAGCTGTCAGACAGAGTCGTTCGGGTCTGCAGCGGCCCCGCTCTTTCCCCTAATGGACTGCAGCTGTGCGCTGTCCGCAGCGGTAGAGTCTACAGAGATAGGCAGGCTTCCTTGAGCTGCTGTGAGCTCCACCCAGTTCGAGCTTCCCAGCGGCTTTGTTTACCTACTTAAGCCTCAGCAATGGCGGGCGCCCCTCCCCCAGCCTCGCTGCTGCCTTGCGGATAGATCGCCGCAGACGGCTGTGTTAGCAGTGAGGGAGGCTCCGTGGGCGTGGGACCCTCCGGCCAGGTGTGGGATATATTCTCCTGGTGTGCCTGTTTCCTAAAGCGCAGTATTGGGGTGGGAGTTACCCGATTTTCCAGGTGTTGTGTGTCTCAGTTCCCCTGGCTAGGAAAAGGGATTTCCTTCCCCCTTGCGCTTCCAGGTGAGGCGATGCCTCGCCCTGCTTCAGCTCATGCTGGTCAGGCTGCAGCAGCTGACCCGCACCGATTGTCCGGCACTCCCTAGAGAGATGACCCCAGTACCTCAGTTGAAAATGCAGAAATCACCGGTCTTCTGTGTCGCTCGCGCTGGGAGTTGGAGACTGGAGCTGTTCCTATTCGGCCATCTTGCTCCGCCCCCTGTACTATTTTCAAACTTGCTTTTTTCATTTAACGATGTATTGTGGGCCTCTTTCCAAGAACGCACAAGCCTTTCTGCACTTATGTGTGCACACACAGCATCAGGATCACTGCAAACAGGAGTTTCTTCCCCCAAAGATGCCCACAGATGTCAAAAAGCTTGGTGTCATGGGCGAGCATAACTAATGAATAAGAGCAAAAGGATGCCATTTTCCCCCTGAGCTGGCACATGCTCCCTGTCTCAGCTCTGATCTGCTCTGGTTATAAGGGTGGGTTAGGAGGGGGAGGCTGGTGACCCCAGTACAGGCAGCATGAAAAGAAGCTGAGCTCAGGCACTCTGTGTGTGTATGAGGACAGAGGAGATGAACACAAAAGCTCTGGGAGTGATTCCAAAGCAGAGGTCCTTGTTCTCACCTATCCTTAGACAAGGCCTAATGTCCAGCATCAAAACATAAATCAACACAGCTGTGGATGCTGCCTCCCTTCCTAATTAGCATGAGAAATGTCATGTCCTTGGCAGCTCCCACTGCCTCTCTCTGTCCATAAAGCCAGTTGAGAGAGTTTTAGCAGCTGGGAGCCTCTTGTAGCCCTGCCAACCAGCCTTTCCCCAAACCCGAGGGAGCTGCCACCATCCCTGCATTCTCTGCCAATAAGCCTGGCAAGAAAGCTGCTCTTCAGAAATCACTGCTTCTTAACAGCCTTCTCCAGGACAACTCCTCACCTGACAGGCAACCCGAACCACAAAGGCCCTCTTGGTCTTCAGTACACCAAGTCCTCTAAAGCTCTAGGAACCAGCAGTAGCCTTTGCACAGAAACTGTAAATATAAATGAGCTACACAAGCATCCTACCCACAGAATGTGAATTGCTCCACACAGAACATATGATACAAACATGAAGAAAGTGAATATCCTTCAATCTTGCATGCACTCATCAAGCATATTTATCAATACCCTGGCACTGACAGCCAATGGGGCTCACTGCAATGAACCTGACTCTGGACTGGTGATTGAGACAGCTGTCAGTCCTGAGGAAGGGGCTCCTAGTTTCCCCCATGTCTCATTCTCAATTAACCACCATCTTCCTCCTTTCACCCAATCCTTGACCAATCTCAGTGCAAATTATGCACCCTTACTGAACACTCCATTGCAGCCCATTTGAGCACTCATAGCTGGACTCACCATCTGCATCTACCCACTCCAGTGGCTCAAACCTACTTATCTTCTAGGCTTTTTCTTTTTCTTTTTTTTTTTTTTTGAGACAGTATCTCACTCTATCACCCGGGCTGGAGGGCAGTGGTATGATCTTGGCTCACCGTAACCTCTGCCTCCTGGATTCAAGCAGGAGGATTGAGTCCTCCTGGATTCTGCCTCAGCCCCCCGAGTAGCTGGAATTACAGGCGCCTGCCACCACGTCAGGCTGATTTTTGTATTTTTAGTAGAGACAGGGTTTTGCCATGTTGGCCAGGCTGGTCTTGAACTCCTGATCTCAGGTGATCCACCCACCTCAGCCTCCCATGGTGCTGGGAGTACAGGCATGAGACACGGCGCTGGGCCAGTATTTTTTAATTTCAATTAAATACACTGCCCCAAACATATTCATCCAAGTAAGAGCCCTAAGATTTTGTAAAAGGCCCTCTGCTCCTATCTTTCCTATTCTATCACAAAATCTGGTTCATTCTAACTCTTTAAAATTTGTTTTTTAAAAAGTCATTGGGTCTATGTTGTCCTTTTCAAGCCCAATTCTTCATTAGTTTCTACCTAAGTGAAGTTAACTGTGGCAGATCTAGTTGTATCTGTCCTACACACTTGCTATTCCTTCTTTAGGTAACTGTGCCAGTTTATGAAGTGCCCTTCCTCCTTTTCCTGGGGAAACTGATGGTCAAGATACGCCTGCTGCCCCAGTCCACAGTAGTGGCCACATAACCATGGGACAATCATAGTGCCCAAAACTCTTGTCCATTGGGAGACATGTTCTACACAGAGGCATCAGAATGCTCCCATGAAATCTGATATAAAGATTCTGGGAAAAAGAGGGTCTATTTTACTTCTGAACCAAGAGCTATAATGATTAATACAGACTTGAGGTTTCCAGCAACCATCCTTCCTGCCATTGGACATAATCTGTCTGTGGTATTAGAGAACATAACACAATAAAGAAAAGAGAAAACTAGCCGAGTTAAGAAATGGAGAGACACTTGATGTCCTTGTTTGAGCTCCTGGATCCAGCTGTGCCTGAAGCCCTTGCACCCAATTATGTGACTTGGTCTGTCTCTCTAGAAATTTAGCTTAGCTAATTTAAGTAGGGTTTTTGTGTGTGTGTGTGTGAATTGTAACTGGAATATTGACAAATACCCCTCTAGATGGTTTTCTTGCTTCTGGTCTCACCCTACTTTCTTCAGTCTGTCTCCCTGACAGAGTAAACTTTATAAAATACATCATGATTTATAAAAAAAAAATACACACACACACACACACACATATATATCTCATACAAACAAGAGTGTTATTTCCTTAAGAAGCATCAGTGACTCCACATGACCTACAGGATTAAGTCCAAACTCCTTATCATGACATGTTAGGCTCCTATGCTCTAGTGGCTGTTTCTCCATTCTCACATTTAATCATTACCTCTTTTGTCCTCTTCGTGCTCCTAAACACTGTCACCATCTCATCCTCTAGCTTTGCAAACACTCCTGTCATTTCTTTAGCTTGCCTTGCTGTTTCCATATTGTTTTTCATCTGCCAGGTGACCTCATAACCATCCACTGGGCCCCAGCTCAAGAGATACTGACTTCTTTAGGTAGAGTTGGCGAATCTCTCCTTTGTGCCCCACTATATCCCATACAGACCTTTACTGTAGTATATGCGATAGCTTATTTACATGACAATCTCAACCACTGGACAAAAAGCTAATTTGGGGTCAAAGCTCACATCTTGACTTTGAGCTCCCAGTACTTAGTACAGTGCCTGATATACAGTAGGCACACAGTAAATATTTGACAAACGAGTGATTGAGCAAAAGAGTTAATAAAAGCCCTAAAGAGTATACCCTAAGGATGGCATGGCTCAGAGAGGTTATGTCAACAATCACATTTAAACACATCCAGGACATTTAAACACATCTAGGGCAAGCAGTCCCGACTAGTTACCTGTTTATTTCTCTCCTTCCTCATTCCTATCTCTGGCTTACCACTGTGCTGTTCCAAACTGGAAGGCTTGAATAACTGATGAAATAAAATTCAAGTTTTTCTCCCTCTGATATTGTGAAATATATATTTGGTCTTCATCCCCATTTCCTGGCATGCAACTCCTCAAATCCTCCTGCTCTCTAAGGTGATATTTTTGTGTGCTAATAAGTTGACTGACGGCTGTCAGCCCCTATGTGTCTTCAGGATGGGATTGGTCACAGGAAAGACCAAGGCATGATTAGAGGGTTGGGACTTCCAGCTCCATCCCTGAATCTCTGGGGAGGGGAGAGGGGCTGAAAGTTAACTTGATAACCAATGGCCAATGATTTATTCAATCGTAATGATGCCTCCATAAAAACACAAAGGGTTTGGAGGGCTTTCAGATCACTAAACACGTGGAAGGGTTGCGCACCCAGGGAGGGCATGAAAGCTCCAGGCCCCTTCCCACATGCTTTCTCCTATGCTTTTCTTCCATCTCTTCATCTGTTTCTTTTGTAATATCCTTTATAATAAATCAATTTATTATAAGTATAAGTAAAGTGTTTCCCTGAGTTCTGTGAGCTGCTCTAGCAAATAAGTTGAACCTGAGGAGGGAATAGTGGAAACCACAATTTATAGCCTGTGAGGCTGGAAATATAGGTGACAATGTATTATTCATAATTGTAAGTGGGGACAGGCTTGTGGGACTGAGCCCTCAGCCTGTGGGACCTGATGCTATCTCCAGCTAGGTAGTGTCAGGGTTGAATTGAGTTAGGGGATACCCAGGTGGCATTGGTTGCAGGATGGATGGCTTGCTTGGTGTGTAGGGAAAACCCCCACACGTTTGGTGTCAGAAGGGTGTTGTGAGAGTGTAGTAGAAGAAACTGAGTTTGCTTTTCCTGTATCCTCAGACTCCTGGATACTCCAAACGTTTTAGAAAAAGTAACCTATTTGGCCTTTCCTCATTCAACCTCATTCTCAGTAGGGAAGAATGGCACAGAGACACTCGGGGTTCACTGACTCTTGGCTCCATGAAGACCAGGACCCTGTATGTCTTCTTCATGACGATGTTCCCAGGTACTTAGAGGAGATCTACTAAATATTTACTACATGACTGACCGATCACATGTCAAAGAGCAGCAACAAAGAACGTCAGCTCTTTGGCTGTTTCAATGTGTCATCTTCCCCTGCCCAGACACATTATTCTATTTTTTTTAAACCTGTTAACATCTATTGACTCCTCTTTATTCTGTTTTTCAAAACCTGTTAACATCTATTGACTTCTCAAGCACAGTTAGAAATGTGAGGCTGAGTTCTCAGCCTCTGACTTCAGCCTTATCAGCCCAATCAGAATCTTGTGGATCGGGCCACACACCATGCATGAGATCTGACATTCTCCACCCTCCTCAACCCTTCAACCGTTTTTTGTTTGTTTGGTTGTTTTTTTGTTTGTTTTTGTTTTGTTGTTGTTGTTTTGTTTTTGGGAAAAGATCTTGCTCTGTCAGCCAGGCTGGAGTGCAGTGGCTGTGATCTTAGCTTACTGCAGCCTTGACCTCCCAGGCTCAAGTGAGCCTCCACCTCAGCCTCCCAAGTAGCTGAGACCACAGGGGCATACCATCATGCCTGGCCAATATTTTTATTTTTTGTAGAGATAGGGTCTCACTGCATCTCCCAGGCTGGTCCCAGACTCCTGGGCTTAAGCGATCCTCCTGCCATGGACTCCCAGTGTTGGGATTACAGGTATAAGCCACTGCATCCGGCCCTTTTTACCTTTCTGGGTGAGAACAGCTAAAGATGGATCTAATAAAGAGGGAGCTGACATTCTGGTCAGTCTGACACTCTCTCAAAGAAGGTAAATGGGACAGAGTCTGTGCTTAAGCAAACCAAAAGAGATTCACCTTGCTGTGTGAGCATCAGCATGCACCAGCTCAGTTAGAAGCTCTAACCGGGTACTGTGGAGAGGATCAATTTTGAGATGAACAATATATTTATATTATCCACTGGCCCTGAAGATCCTGAAGGAACTTGTGTCAAATTGGGGGAGGCAGGGAAGGAAAAAGAATGTTTTATATTATAGTAAATGCAAGTAAATGAAATAGTTGGGACAGCAAGGCATTAATCAGAATCTAACTTCACAGGGTCACAAAATTGAGGACTATTAAAAAAGTTAAATTGAATGAGAATATGGGCCTTTTCTTTCCCCCTGTCACTCACTGGTGGTGCCTGTGGCAAAGGAGAAAACCAAAGCCTGCAGGGGTGTGGGAGAAGAATGAAGCAGTGAGGTGGATCACCACCAAGCTCACTTAGCCAACACCTCCTCAAGACCACCAGGCAGGGAGAAGGCAGGGGCACCAGGGAACCTGAGAAGGAAGGAGATAAACCAGGTGGTCGGGAGGGCAGGTGGATGAGGGTGCAGGGCTGACAGTCCGGTGGCATTATGCTGGGGAGGGACACCAAGCCAGATCTATGACTGTGAAAGGGCCTGGGAAAGAAGGGCTCCCAATAGGCAGGCCTGGAGAGATTCACAGTGAGTGAGGTTATCCAGATTAGAGCAGCCTCCTACAAGGAGAGAAGTTTCTCCTTTGCAACTTACTGATCTGGGTGACTGAGTATGGGCTCCTCCACTTTGTAGCTTTCACATGGAAAAAGACCATCACCATCCTAAACTTGGGCTTCCCCAACCATAAAATGACAGTAATAGTGTCTTCCTCACAGAGTCACTGGGAGGATTCAGTGAGATGATTCATGAAAAACACTGAGCTCTGTGCCTGGCAAATAGGACATTTTTAGTAATACTATTGTCTTTATTTTCAATACCAGGTTGGTATTGGCATGAAGCAGGCTGAAAACATCATCAGAGACCATCGCCCAAAACAAAGAACAACTGTTATCTGTTCAATGATCCTTTCTGAGCACTTTCCAAGAACCAATGCCAGGAGCTTGGACAAACGCTGGTAAAACAGTTAGTCATGAACTCCATCACACTTTCCTACGGAAATCACCTTCAGGGGTCATGGTTAGGCATCAGATCCCAAGAACAGCTCTGCAGGACTAGCAGGGACCCATTAGCTCTCAGGGAGCTGAGCTCAGTTTTGCCACGCACATATCACATAGAGGTATACCATGGGAGGGCATGTTGGAGAGAGAGCTGATTGTGTGTGTTAAGTAGGCATTTTTTGTGTCAGATTCTACTGCGTATTAATATCTGTTTAGGTTTTACACTCTACTAGCGTAATGGCCAAGATGGAGCTCATCTACTAAGGGAGCAAATAAGCTTTCAGAACACCCAGGTTTTTAGTAAAATTCCTCTGACAACATGCAAGAAAGACATCTAAACTACTTCCCTTTGAGGATGCCAAAGTCTGTACAAAGAGAACCATTCAACTCTGTAACCAATGCGTCAGGCAATATTGCATGAAAACGCATCTTGAGCTGGGAGAGGTATACAGCTGGAGGTAGGGTAGGTGGCTGCCAAGATGTAGGGCAGTTCCCAGGTAGGGAACAAAACATGGTTTGGGATCCATATGACACTGGTAAATCCCTCTTATCTGCACAGTCTTCCTTTATAGAAGTTTCTGTGAACCTCACCATGATTTCCACACCCGGCTGACCATGAGAATCATCTGGGAGCTTGTTGGAGATGCAGATTTCTGCGTCCCATCCCTGGAGATCCCAATTAAATCGACTTGTAGATGTGTATTATTAAAAAGCTCCTTGGATAATTCTGTTGCACAACTTGGTTGGGTAACACTGGTGGACAATGATGCAGAAAGCATGTTATCAGACAACTGCTGACCCCTCAGAAGAAGAAGAAAACAGCAGCCTGTAGGCAAGAGTGGAATGAAAGCCACTTGTCCAGGGCACCAATGACCCCATCTATCTCTTCATCCCCAGCCAGAATGAAACCAACTGACTCTTGGTCTGCCGTGGACTCCCCTTCACAGAGGTATTGCAGAGGAAATTCAAATGGCCAACTCTGAGATCCTAGAATTCTGAGATATGAATATGGGGTGTTATAATGTGAAAGATGGAATTGCTCAAAGATAAAGCCAAATCATCCACAACGTTTTGCTTTAAAGAAGCTTCCTAGCTGGAAGAAAAGTACTGGAATAAGGAGATGTATCTTTTCTCTTTCTGTCACCTCTCACTTAGATATAGGAGGGACACTGAGCATAACTGACCAGAGTCCCAGCTGCTGCATTCTGAAATCCAGCAATGTAAAGGGGACATGCCTCCCACCAGCTGCTCTCAGCTAATGACTGAGGGGTGGGGCTAGTAAGACAGACCCTGAAAGGCACAATAGTCCTCTAGCAATGTTGGCTCAAGGGACCCCCCGACAACCTTTCCAAATCTTCCTTAGACTGCATGGATGTCTAGGTGCCTCTCTCAACCTTCAATTTCTGGTCAGACTCACATTGGGATCTGCCAGTTCCAAAGCTAGTGCTTCCTACTTTCTCTCCATTTTCTCCCTTACAGGCACTTCTCTCCTCCCCAGGCTTTTTTTTTTTTTTTTTTGTATTTTTTAGTAGAGACGGGGTTTCACCGTGTTAGCCAGGATGGTCTCGACCTCCTGACCTCGTGATCCGCCCGTCTCGGCCTCCCAAAGTGCTGGGATTTTTTTTTTTTTTTTTAAGACAGGACCTCGCTCCATCACCCAGACTGCAGTGTAGTGGTATGGTCATGGCTCACTGCAGCTGGGACCTCTCAGGTTCAAGCAGTCCTCCCACTTCAGCCTCCCAAGTAACTGGGACCACAGGCATGTGCCACCATGTCCGGCTAATTTTTGTATTTTTTGTAGAGACAGGGTTTTCACCATGTTGCCTAGGCTGGTCTCGAAATCCTGGGCACAAGCGATCTGCCCGCCTCAGCCTCCCAAAGTGCTGAGATTACAGGCATGAGCCACTGCACCCAGTCACTTCTCTTAATTAATAAATTCCTTGCATGTTTAATTCCATCTTGGCTTCTGCTTCTTGGAGGACTCAGAAGAGTGCAGGAGTTTTGGAATGGCATCAGTTCTGAGGCCTCACTGGTCCTCCAGAAACTTTCAAGAGCTTTCAGACCTGTGGGCTTTGAGGGTCCAGGCCTAAGTTTCCAGAGGCTTCAGGCTGATAGAGCCTGGGTAAGACCAGAAGGAATAAGCAGAATCACATATTTAGGGATAAAATTTTCATGGTCTAAGCAAAAGTCAGAGGTATGAAAGCATCTGCTTTTCCTTATTTACTCATGACAGTGTGTTAGGAATTATACCTCTTTTACAGATAAGGAAACCAAAGCTCAGAGAAGTTGAGTAACCTGCTCAAAACCACTCAAGTAATAAGTGCCAAGGCCAGGATATTTCTGTTTCAAGACTACTTTCTTTCCATTCTACTACAATAATCCATATTCACTAGGAAGGCAGCATAACATGGTGGGTAAGAGCATGAAGTTTGGAACCTGACGGCCTCAGCCTTGTCATCTTTAAAGTAAGAATAGTGGACAAGGCACCAGACAAGGCCAAGGCAGTGGCTACTGCTTCCACATAGTTCAGTGCAGCAAGTATTTATTGAACATTTGCTGTGTGTCTGTTCCTGGACTGGCCTCTGAGAATATAAAGATAAAAAGACAGACGTAGCCGTTACAGGGCTCATAGGCTAGTGAGGAAAGAGAGACAGCTAGATACACTAACATGATGCAAGCATCAAGAAAAGTAACATACCATGCATGCTTGACACCCTAGCCCTATTAAACCTCTCCTAGTTCCCAGTAGGTGCCCCCTGATGTTGCGGTCAGTCATCACATGTACTTCTCTTTACGCCCTGAATCTTCTTTCTCTCCATCTTTGTCTGGCTAAACTTTTCATTAGGTCTCAGCTTAAATGCACTTCCTCTGCGAACGTCCATGATCCTTGAAAGCAGGTATCTCTGCTGTCTGCTCTAGGAGTTTATACTCAAAGTTCCATGGATGTGGGATTGTTTTATTCACCATATATTCCCAGATTCTAGCTCACTGCGGATTGAGTGCCATAGGCATAAGAAAGGGCTCAGTAAATAAGTGTGAATAAATGAAGGAAGAGCTAAAAAGAATTAAGGTTCTCTAGAGGGACAGAACTAATGGGAGATATATATAAAGTTTATTAAGGAGTATTAACTCACATAATCACAAGGTCCCCACATAGGCTGAGCTGAGGAGAAAGCTGAAGAGCAAGGAAGCCAGTTCGAGTCCCAAAGCTGAAGAACTTGGAGTCTCATGTTTGAGGGCAGGAAGCATCCAGCATAGGAGAAAGATGTAGGCTGGGAGGCTAAGTCAGTCTTTTCACATTCTTCTACCTGCTTTTATTCTGGCTGCGCTGGCAGCTGATTAGATTGTGCCCACCCAGATTGAGGGTGGGTGTGCCTTTCCCAGCCCACTGACTCCAATGTTAATCTCCTTTGGCACCACCCTCACAGGCACACCCAAAATCAATACTTTGCACCCTTCAGTCCAATCAAGTTGACAGTATTAACCCTCACACCTGGGGTTGACTCGGGCCACACTGGTATCCCAAGAGATTAAATCTAGTAGGTAGGGGACTGCAGAAAGAAGTTCCAGAAAACACTAAATTTAAGCTGAAAGAGCAACGATATTTAAGTCTATAAGTGATGAGTCCATTGGAACAGCAGCAGTACAGAGGATAGAGCCCAACTTCGGGAGCAGAGGGCAGTTAAGGGGAACAAGATGTGGTATCAGGAGCCCAGCCACACCTGTGGAGGTTCAAGACAGGACATCAGTATCATGGGCAACTAGTCGAAGGATGTAGACTAGGCAGGAACAGTTCACAGGTCTCAACTCGGTGCCAACCACATCCGGTTGTTAGGAATTGGTATACTGAGATAGACAGTTTCTGAGGCAGACATGTCTGCACAGGAAAGGGTCCTGAGATTTAATAGCGATGCTTAGCAGTGAGAACCAGAAGCCAAATAAAGGGAATCTCCAAAGATGTTTGCTATATCTGCTGTTTGGGAGTTGAGAAGACAAGATCTAGTTAGCTCCCTGCCCTGACAATCTCTGAACACAGGGCTGAGCAGATGGTAACTCAGTTGGGGTTAGTTCTCACCCTCCATCCTTAGGAACAGGATGGGCCAAACATGCTTGCAGTGGGACGTGTCTGGGAAAACAAAGGACTGAAGATGACAGGAGGCCTGGTTGCCAGCCAGAACTTTTCTCCAAAGATGCTGGCTCTTGCCCCTCACACCCAATCTCACCTCCACTCCGTAAGACTCAGGGATGTAATGTCACCTGTCTGCTCCATCGGACGAGGTAGCTGAACTTCAGCTTCCTCATTAGTAAGGTAGTAATAGCAATACCTTGGCCACTGAACTGTTGTGAAGATCAAATTGGTGTTAGAATACTTGGCCCAATGCCTGCCATCCAGTAGGAGCTCTGTAAACGTCAGTTGAAAGGCAGTATCTAGCTGGTTTTAAAAACACCTTCCTTGTCTTTGGAATGGCCAGT
Organism: Trachypithecus francoisi; assembly: GCF_009764315.1. Taxonomy (NCBI): domain Eukaryota; kingdom Metazoa; phylum Chordata; class Mammalia; order Primates; family Cercopithecidae; genus Trachypithecus; species Trachypithecus francoisi. Next base: position 109,713,229 of record NW_022681473.1, read on the forward strand.
CCTTTCATTCTGGGTCCCTCTTCCACTTCTTGGTGTACTCCCTTTGCTTATCTGCCATATGGCCTCTTCTTTCATGCTGCCAAAAGCTCCCTCTTCTCAGGCCCTGACCAGGTCTGCTGGACCCACATCACTCCCTGTCCCCAAATCACCTCCTGCCCTTCTCCCTCTTCAGAATTCTGAACACTTGCTGAATTTGATCTTAAGTGCTAGAACTCTAGGGTTTCACATCGAGTGCATTTTATTTTTATTTTTATTTTTTTTTTTGAGACAGAGTCTGGCTCTGTCGCCCAGGCTGGAGTGCAGTGGCCGGATCTCAGCTCACTGCAAGCTCCGCCTCCCGGGTTTACGCCATTCTCCTGCCTCAGCCTCCTGAGTAGCTGGGACTACAGGCGCCTGCCACCTCGCCCGGCTAGTTTTTTGTATTTTTTAGTAGAGACGGGGTTTCACTGTGTTAGCCAGGATGGTCTCGATCTCCTGACCTCGTGATCCGCCCGTCTCGGCCTCCCAAAGTGCTGGGTCGAGTGCATTTTAAAGAGGCTACTTGTTAATGGAAACAAATGACCATTTAGTGGAATTGCAGGGCTGATGATCTCTGGCAGTAAAATAATATAGAGTGCGCCAACCAGGTCAGGCAGAGGAGTGTTCATGACCCTTTTAATTGCACTGAGCAGACTGCACCATGCTTCTCAACCCTGCCCATGCTGCTAAATCATCCTGAGAACTCTTAAGAAAATACAGATTCCTTGTGGCCACCCCAGACTTTCTCACTCAGAATCTCTAGGGATGATGAGGAGGACAAAAACCCAGGTGACAACTTCACTTGCTTTAAAGGCTAAACAGACGCAGTCTGCACAGCCTGGGATGAGAGGTGCTCTCCTTCCCTACCGAGTGTTGGGGTTGTACCCAGCAACTGGGTACCTCGACTTTGAGAGAATCCTGTCAGCACAAGCCTGGTGTCCTGGAGAACACCTTTCCCTCCCAGTTCCTCCTAGATCTCCAGTGCCACTGCCCTGGTGATGAGGAAACACCATCTCCACTCCTACCCGCATCAGCACAGACTCCACTGCAGTGTCTGCTCCAACAAAACACATACAGGCAAGTCTTACTGGATGCATTACGTACTTAAATAAGTGTTCACGTCCATTATTTTACTGAATCATCACAATTAAATGAGGTAATTACTATTATTATCCTCATTTTACAGATAAGACACTGAAGCCCAAATTAATTAATTAATATACCTAAAGGCACACAGCTAGTAAGTGGTAGGATGTGAACCTAGGGTGGTTCAAATCCAGATTCCTAATTCTTAACCCCAGTGCTTGGTTGCCTTTACATTCTTAGCCACAGGGCCTCCACAAATTACTGTGTCTTCTTTGTACCAGAGGCAACTGTTATGTTGTGTTTTGGAATGCTACACATTCTGCCCTCTGAGGGCTGGAGACGGATCAGCAGCTTGTAATCCATCAACAGCTTGGAGACTCTTTCTCTAGCAATAAAATCATAGCTCCCACTCCCTGTAGGAAGCCTTCAAGACACAGCTCTCGGGTTCTGTCTTCCCTGGCTCTTGAAACAAAGCCATTGAAGTGGCTTCCTCCAGGCTCACAGCCAGGCAGCGGTCCACTTGCTTTCTTAATAGGATGGCTGGGGCCCTAATCCTCCAACACATCAATCAAATGGCAGTCAACTGGAACAGTTCATATAAGTAGACACTTTGTACTGTCCTTCCCTTGGTCTAGCCAAGTTTGAACTCCTAAAAAGATCTCAAAGAGGATGGTGCATATCAACTGTACTCAATGGTGCTTCTCAACCCTGGAAGCATTTTCAAGTTAACTGGGAAGCTTTTTCGAAAATATCAATGCCTGAGTCCTACTATCCAAGCCTTCTGACTTAATTAGACTGGAATGGAGCCAAGTATCCAGTGATTCTGAAAGCCCAGCTTTAGGATATTGCTGCGGATCAGCTGCTAGGAATATCTTCTAAACTTTGCGAGATGGTTTTCTGTCCCCCTTGGGAAATTTAAGTGGCCTTTTCCCAATGAAAAGGAGGTAATTGTTCATTTTAAAAGAAGCTTCTTTCACTTTCCCTTCCACGTGTAAGACAGAGAACCCCTGTGGACTGGTGTCTCATGAGAACAGAAACACTCCAGCTGAAACCAGAACAGTCTGCCTTGGTGATCATGGCTGAGAGACCTGTACTGAGAGTGTGAAGCGGAATCCCCTTTATTAGCCAGAAGAATGAGTATAGAAATGGTAGGCTCTGGGGGCTGGATTCTGGTAATTGGTTCTATTGGATGGACTGTCTTCAGACATCTCAGAAACAGAGCTGTCTCCAAAATCTTTAGGCAAGAAAAAAAAAAAGTTGTCACTCTCCCCTGTAACTCATTCCTTGGTCTCACAATACTTGGAGTCCAACAATTTTTTTCCCACAGTTAATCCAAATGCATCCTATTGCAATTAAACTTCAGTTGTCTTGCTTGTCCTTGTTTGAAACAAAGGACAGCTGTTCTCTCTTGCACAAAGCTCTTGAGGACTGAGCAGAGGATGGTGATAGAGGGTAAATACAGAGTTGTCTGACCTTGGTTTTGAGTAAACCCTCAGGTAAAATTTTTCTCTCCCTCCATTATCCTGAGGAGCTAAACAAAAGGGCATCTGAGTTGAAGGTCCTAGATTTAATCCCTGGAATGAATAATGGAGACTTGGGGTTATTTGATATTGTTGTTCATCTCCAGTTTCTTCATTTATAAAGTTGAATAAAATTGTATTAAGGAAAGGCCACATCTAATGAACAAATCATCCTCATTTGCATTCATTTTCACTGCTCCTCCATCCACCTCCCACCACTAATAGCTGCACCTGAATTTCCTGAACCAAAGGATGGAAAGATGAAGCCAGTGTATGAGCTGACTATTTTCTGTAACCTATAGAAACTAGGACAATGTGAGCAGCACAAAGCTGTTGCATTTAAGGTCTGGGGATTTTCTCCAAGGGACAAGTTTGGATTGTTTATGGGTTGATAAACTGAATGAACAGAGGTAGTTATCTGAGAATCTTGGGGGACTTACCTCAAGTGTCATATTTCTGTTGGTTTGTGATTGTATAGTCTGTGTTAACTGCTTTGCAGTCATTCCCAGGACTTGGAAGGAAAAAAAAAAAAAAAATCCAACCTGCTTGGTGACTAATCATTTGAAGAGAAGCCTGCAATCTGTTAGGCAGAATGTCTCACTTCTTTCCCCCTCTGCCCTATTGCCATGCTATTGAGCTGTGTGTCTCTTTCCAGTTTTCCCCGTTGGGCTAGCTCTGTTTTCGATGTTGTCTTCGGCAAATTACCAAAATAGAATTTATGATTCATTGACCCAAATTATGTTCCCACTGACAATATCTGCAGAAATTCTGTTCAACAATAGCTTGCTGACTTTACAGAAAATACACATCACTCCCTGGAGTTCACCCGCCCCAGGAAGATCAACAAAAAAGCAAATTAAATCTTATCTCCTCGGAAGTCCTTGATGAAGAACATCCTGGTCTTGGCAGTTCACTGCATATTTTCAAAAAGCGTTCAGAAAGCAAGATTGTTAGGGTTTTCTGTGAATTGCAGCTAAATCCCAAGGCATATATGAGAGACCGCTCTGTATGAACAGCAACCTTTTTTCCCCCAAACCACAATGCTGACGTTGAGATCCTAGGCTTACTTTGTGTTCCTGGCACCTTAAGGCATAACAAGCATTTATCTCAGTGGGTAATTGTCAATTGAGACAAATGATAAGACAGTGTTAATCATTTTAGGAAGTTTATTTGCCAAAATTAAGGACTCACACTCTGGAGACAGGTCTATGCCTTTTTCTGAAGGTAATTCTGAGGGCTTCAAATTTAAAGGGGAAAGGGTGGGATATTGAGAAATACATAATTTTCATGTAAGAGGCGAGTAGGGGGAGAATAGTCACTCAGGCCTTTGGCTCAGTGAATCTGCATTTTTACATAAGATAACATAATAAGGCAGAGGAAACGATCAGATCTGCCTTTGTGTCAGGTGGGCAGAGGGGTGACTTGAGTTCTGTCCTCTGTGGCCCTGCACCTGTGAAGATAAGCCATCAATTTGCATCGCCCTGGTGAATTTTAACAGAAATGCTTTGGGGTGAAGATCTTTGGGGCCACAAGGAATTTCCTTGTGGGCAAAATATGAAGGAGGTGTGTAGCTTTTCATCGTATAGTCATCTTATTTGGGAACCAACACGGAAGGCAGGTTTGCATGACCCAATTCTCAGCTTGATTTTTCCCTTTGGCTTAGTGAGTTTGAGGTCACAAGATTTATTCTCCTTTCACATCCTCCACCCCCAGCTTTTCTTTAAAATCTTTTGGAGAAAGCATTTTAGAAGGAAAATGTGTCTTTGGTCTCAGCTGGCTTTTTCCTTTTTCTTTATTTTTTGAGCTGGTTCCTCATCACTAGGATGGTTTACTCCTAGAAATTCAGGTCCTGTGTTGCTAGGAAGGCTCATTCCTGGGAAGTCATGTCCCACAAAGATAAAAATGGGGGGAGGAAAGATGGAAATGGAAAGAAAAATATAGGGACCTAGGCCAGCTATATAGCAACAAAGGGGAAGCAAACCTGGAAGCTGGTTCAGGCTATGCTACTGCCTCCTGAATTAGAGTAATTCTTGGAGCAATCAGGCCTTTTGGTTGCATGTTGACTTGTTTGCATGCACATACCATAAGACCATTGTAAGCAAAAACAGGACAAAACATAAATTATTCTTATTATAGGCAATAGCTTCTGCCACCAAGTTCCCTAGGACCCAAATCAGCCAACTTGTCAATCAATAAATGAGGGTTTTGGATTTGACAGGTTGGTTATCTGGGTTTTTATATCAGTCATAAGTCGGGTTATGTTATTTGATTTGTCTGAAATATAAACACAACATTTGGTTTTTATAATGGTGCAGGTCCCACCTTGGGCTGCAGTGAGTATATCTAAGGTCGTACAATTTTGCAGCACAACTTTCCTCATAAGGAACTTTCCTCATAAGACCTCATTTTTAGCAAAGAGATACTCATGCAGCTGTCATTTAGGGCCTTTTGGGTGTAACTTGTTAGGGCCTTGTATTAGTCCATTCTCAAACTGCTATAAAGAATTATCTGAGACTGGGTAATTTATGAAGAAAAGAGGTTTAATTGACTCACAGTTCTGCGGACTGTACAGGAAACGTGGCTGGGGAAGCCTCAGGAAACTTACAATCATGGCAGAAGGGCGAAGGGGAAGCAAGCACCTTCTTCACATGGTATCAGGAGAGAGACAGCAAAAAGGAGTGAAGCACTATCCATTTTCAAAACAACCAGATCTCATAAGAACTCATTCACTATCTCGAGAATAGCAAAGGGGAAATTCTCCCCCACGATTCATTCACCTCCCACCTGGCCCCTCCTCCAACACGCAGGGATTATAATTCAACATGAGATTTGGGCTGGGACACAGACTCAAACCGTATTAGGCCTCTATATGCCATATAACATCTTCAATACCTATTTGTGGTACAAAGATTGAAGCTAAGTGATCATACCATTGGAATACCGAATGTGTCCAGCAAGATTGTAAATGAAAAAGATTTGCTGGTTTTGGTAGAGTCTGAATTATTCATCCTTGTGTGCAAGTATAACCACCTAGGGAACACCATCATAACATCCTAGAGGTAACCACAGCCATGTTAGTGCCACATAGCTAATATGTCCCATTTGGAGGTAGCCAGTAAATACCTGGTTGCTGTACCCAATTGGTGGCATGCCAGTCTGTGTCTTGTCTTATAATAATGTGGTCACAACGTTCTCCAGGTATCCACCCCATATCTCTTCTACTGTTTGGCCATTGGTCCTTGGTGTGTTTTCCCTGTACCCAGCATAAAGGAGCATTTTGGCTAAGCTGGCCTCATGAAGGGGTGAGCCAGATAAACCCAACCCAAATTTTCATTATCCCATTTTGAAAATGAGCCATTTTTGGGGGCATAGTTGTCACCTTCTCTTTTAGTTGGGGAGATGCTGAAGTGAGAGTTAGTGAGCTGATCCTTTCCATTAAAAAACATTTCCCCTGTCCCTTGCTCTTAAGAGTGTTTTTTTTTTTTTTTTTTTTGAGACGGAGTCTCGTTCTGCCGCCCAGGCTGGAGCGCTGTGGCCAGATCTCAGCTCACTGCAAGCTCCGCCTCCCGGGTTCACGCCATTCTCCTGCCTCAGCCTCCCGAGTAGCTGGGACTACAGGCGCCCGCCACCTCGCCCGGCTAATTTTTTTGTATTTTTTAGTAGAGACGGGGTTTCACTGTGTTAGCCAGGATGGTCTCGATCTCCTGACCTCGTGATCCACCCGTCTCGGCCTCCCAAAGTGCTGGGATTACAGGCTTGAGCCACCGCGCCCGGCCAAGAGTGTTTTTAATAGGTCAATTACATATATTGTCTTTTGTTATGCCAGCAGTAAGGATACCAGACTGTTTCTGTGATGTAATACATTTTTGATACTTTATCCAGTTCTGCCCTTGGAAGAGAGATACCCGCCATGGCAGGCTGGAGCCCCTGGAAAGAGGCATGAATCCGCATATCCAGGAGGCATCCTTTTGTAATCTGTCTGCATAATCCTGAGCCCATTGTAGAAACAGGTTTGTTTCATGGCTGACAGAGGGTGGCAGTGGCAAGAAGGCATCGGGACATAGGAGAAATAAAAACAAGGTTGTGAAATTGATTTTAACTACTAAAAGGACATTAAATCAGACAAGGAAAGTGCCCTGTTCTGTGTAAGACAGCAGTTGCCAGTATCTCTAGGACAATAGTTGTAATAGCTATTATAAAATAAACATAGGTGTTCTTTTGTATACAGGCCTGGCCCTGTGTCTTGGGTTTAAGCAATCCACAACAGCTGTCATCTGCTTCTAGTGCTGAGTCAAAGTTCAATGTTTGGTGAGTCGAAGGCAAAGATCCTTGGCAGGAGTCACTGTCCACTCACGAGGTTGTGCCTTTTTTAAGATGAGAGATGTGAATCCATGAGTCTATACCCTCTAATTTTGTACCACATGGATTAGCTGATAGTACCTGGAATGGCCGTTCTGCTGGGATTGAAGGGAGTCCTTCATTAAACGTCTTTTCCAGTAGACAAAGTCTCCAGGCTGCAGATTATACTATCTTCAGGGAGTGCGCTGTGAAAGGAATTCTTTACTGAATCTGTTTTTTTTTTTTTTTTTTTTTTTTTTAAAAGATGATAAATGAAGCACAAAAACTGCAGGAACCCTGCAGGGTCCCCCTTCTCCACATCTTCCAGATGACAGGCTGCCACCAAGGCTACCAGGGAATCAACAGTAAGTAGGGTCTTGGGAGTTAGACTCCCTACTGCCTTCTGTTGAGTGAGTGGCAGACAAGGAAGTGGGGGATGGTGGAACATGCAGGAGAAGGAGGGAACAGATCTGCTTCAGGAAGTTCAGAGAGGTAAGGGTACAGTCGGGGTAGAGGGGGAGGTGGGGAGGTGGGGAGGGGGTGCTCCAAGGCGAAAGGAAGGGATTTAGAGGATTTCTTTAAAAGAGATAAAACGTTAGAGTCCTTGGTTAGCGTTTCTGTGTTGTTTGTTGGCCTCCTGTGAGGAGGTGAGGTGATCTTCCCTGCTTTTGCTACTCTCCAGGTGCCACTGAAAGTAGCTCTCCCATTCTGGTTGTTTTTGTGCCTGCGTTTTCCATCCTAGTTCACAGGTATGCTAATTTGTGCATCTCAAATGATCCTCATCTAGGCCATTGTAACTTGGAATCTGCTTTGGTTCTAAGGGTCCACTCGGTTAAACATTTGCATGACAACTCGCCATAAGTATTTTGCATGTACCCAGCTGGAGTTTCTAAAGATGGAACTTTATGTTCCACAGTTGCTGGGGTTTTAGTCAACCTAGAGGCCTTGTTCCCCAAATTTAATTTCTTTTTCAGATTTACCAAGTCAGGGAGTATGTCAGACCCAGGGTGTTCTGCTTGCAGACCTAGCTTTTCAGGGCTGTTACTCCCTGAACCAGTTTGATCCACCTGTGTCATGGCTATGTGGCACAGTGTGTCAGGGGCTCAAGGTGCGGCGGGGGGTCAGCTCCGTATATGCACCTGCCAGCTGAGATTAGACTCTAAGTGTGTTCTTCTGAGGGGATAACCTACTCAGAGCCATGGCACGTCTTAGGGAGCATTCCCCTCAGACATTCATATGATTCTCAGTTGCCTGAAAATGCCCTGAAAGGCTGAGGGGAGCATGGTGCTCTTATTTCTTTGGAGTGGAAAATTCCACAGTCATAAGTGAGAGGGCTTAGAGTTGGTCAAATCTGATAAGAGAAGGACGAAAACATACAGAAAAACCCCCGAACAAGACAGAAACAAACAAACAAAACAGCTAAGCAAAACAACGATCACACAAATTATACATTTCTGAGTGCTCTAAATGTAAGGAGAAATTAAGACCAGCTGGTTGTTAACACTAACTTTAGTCATTAAAGAGAATTTGCAAACCAGAATCCCAACTCAGCTCCTTACCTACTGATGGGGCCTGACCTGAAGACCGCTCTCTGCCAACGCAGAAGCAGACAAGCCCACCTTCCGTGATAGAAGCAAGTGGAAACTCCCAGCAAAAAGGAGTTTTTCTTAACAGCAAATTAACCTCAGACACCCAATTAAAAATGTTGGGAGGTCAGGGATCCCTGCAGGAAAGAGGCCCTAGACCTCAGCAAATTGTCCTATCGGTTTGAGCTGTAAAGAGCCCAAGCCAGTACCAAGTACTGATAGGAGGGCAGCCACAGGCCTGGGCCACCTTCACTCAGGATCCCTCCGTTGTTACCAGATGTCAATCAGGAAATATGCCAAGACAAGTCTCAACTCATTTTAGGTTTATTTGCCAAAGTTAAGGACTCACACTCCGGAGACAGGTCTATGCCTTTCTCTGAAGGTAATTCTGAGGGCTTCAAATTTAAAGGGGAAAGAGCGGGATACTGAATACACAGTTTTCATGTAAGAGGTGGGTAGGGGGAAAATAGTCATTCATGCCTTTGTCTGGCTCGTTGAATCTGCATTTTTACATAAGATGATACAGACAATAGGGCAGAGGAAATGATCAGATCTGCCTTTGTGTCAGGTGGGCAGAGGGATGACTTGAGTTCTGTCCTCTTTGGCCCTGCACCTGTGAAGATAAGCCATCAATTTGCATTGCCCTGGTGAATTTTAACAGAAATGCTTTGGGGTAAAGAGTTTGGGGCCCACAAGGAATTTCCTTGTGGTCAAAATATGAGGGAGGTGTGTAGCTTTTCATTTCGTAGCCATTGCATTTGGGAACGAAAATGGGAGGCAGGTTTGCATGACCCAGTTCCCAGCTTGACTTTTCCCTTTGGCTTAGTGAGTTTGAGGTCACAAGATTTATTTTCCTTTCACAATATGTATGGTGTACAATAACCAGGCTCTGTCTTGGATTTCTCTTGCCCATGATCTTAAAGAGGAAGCAAAGTAATCTGAAGAGCCAAGAAACCAAACATATTTTACTTCCCTTGAGAGGTCAACATTTTTCTTAGTGATTTTTGCTTTTGTAAAGTTATCTTAGAATAAAAAAGTGAATTTAAAAGCCTAGTTCGTCAGTGTTGGAGCTCAGAAAGCAATACACCAAAGACTGACACTTTCACATGCTGAGAGGCTTTTGAAGCTGCCTCAGAACCAAGGTTCCTCTAACTTTGTCTTATTGTCCACTGTTCCCCAAATCTTTCACCAGGTGCAGGGAAAGGCTCTCTCTCTCTTTGAACTTTCCTTATCTGAATAAGAAAGCAAGATTCTTTCCAGAAGAAATGCAATTTTCTTAAGATCCTCTCTCTAGGAATCTCATCAAATGACCAGGAAAGATCAACCACTTAAGTAGAGAAGAGACGGGAGTCATCACTACACCCAGACAAACTTTTCATAGACTTTTCAGAGAGCACCTCAGAGAGATTACCTGGGGGACTTTATCTGCATAACAAGACAACTTTTGTTTCTGTGCAGTTCTGCCCCTCACCTTCCCAAAGAGAATCGTTTACTAATAATTGTCTGCATTGGGCCTATTCATTCCCCCATTTTCTTCTCCCCTATGAAGGGGGCATTTAGGTTTCAACCATCTGGCCTCTCTTTGGGTTCAGATTTTGTATGACTCTCATGCATACATGTGCATGTAATAAATTTGTTATGCTTTTCTCTTGTTGACCTGTTTTTTATTACAGGGATGTAGGCCATAACACTTTATGATGGGGAGGAAAGGGATCACCCCCTTTCTGCCCTACATCAGTTTACAATCTGTTTGGCAGAGGTAGAATCCTCACAAAGCAAGATAGAAGCATAGATGATGAAGTAACCAGACGCCACCCTGCCTCCTCCAGCAAATGCAGCTACAAAAACTGAAAAGGACTGGGCTCAATGGCCCTGTAATCCCAGCACTTTGGAAGACTGAGGCACAAGGATTGCTTGACGCCAAGAGTTTGAGACCAGCCTGGGCAACATAGGGAGATTCCACAATTACACACACACACACACACACACACACACACACACACACACACACAAAATAGCCAGATGTGGTGGTGTACAGTTTTGGTCTCAGCTACTTGGGAGGCTTGCTTGATCCTGGGTATTTGAGGCTGCAGTGAGCCGTGGTCATACCACTGCACTCCAGCCTGTGTGACAGAGTAAGACCAGTCTCATAAAAATAAAACATAAAAATAAAAAAACAGAAAAGAATGCATGGAAGTTATTTGAGTATACTGAAAAGTAAATGATAGCAAGTAGATTGGGAAATAAGACCAAAATGTGAAATATCACAGAACCAGCAGTAAGTTGCTGCCCCCCACCCTTTTTCTCCTTGGTATCCTCTGACCTGGATTGAAGGTTGCCTGAAAACTGTGAGAACCAGAAAGAGACAGAGAGAATTCCGGGAGAGGTCTGCTACTTCTGGCTAGAGGAAACAGAAAATGGGGACTCCTAACACTTAAGGGAAGTGGGGGCAGCAGTCCAATTTTCTTCTGCTTTTTCCTTCATTTTGTTGTGCTCCACTCTCCTTATGATCCTGAGGTGGTTGTCGCAATGGCAGTGGTAGGGCCCACATGGACTTAAAACTCTGAGGAAGAGGAACCTCCCTCTCTGATTGGGAGAAGCTCTGGTCCCAAGATCATGGATGCACCCCTGTTACTTTTCTTTCTCTCTGTCCTTCTGCTGCTTGGCCCCAGATGCAGGCACACTCATGGAAGTATGCAGTAGAGTGGGGCAACTAAGCCCCAGCTTTCTGACTGAAGGAGCAAAGAGTGGAACCACAGCAATCTGAAAAGTACTGGGGAGATCACAGGGTGGGAAGAACTTGAGAAAGTTGTTTCTGAATTTCTGAGCTCACCCAAAAGGTGCACATGGATGGATCTGACCCGAAACAAAATATCCTACATGTTGAAAACTGAACTGTGGTCTCAATTCACTGCTCCATCCAGACTGGTCTCCGGGTGGTGCATATGTGGTGACAGATCTGAATAGTACTTCAAAGGCTTTCAAAACTGAACTGACATTGGAACCATACATAGAGAAGTGTGGTTGGAACATATGACTTGAACCCCACCAGGCTGATTGCCTATTAAACAAAAATATAAACACTTTCCATAAGGTTTAAATAAGACTCAGGCTCATAATATAATATTGAATATGTCTAGAATGTCATCTAAAATTATTTGGCATACAACAAACAAATCTTGCACAGGAAAAGATAATCAGCAAATGTCAACCATAAGATAACACCAATGTTGAAATAATCACATTAAATAAACACATTAAAGAAGATATTATAAAAATCTTCCAAGATGTAAGGTTGAACAATTTTGAACCAAATAGGAAAATATTAAGCCTTAGCAAAGAAATAGGATATATTTTTAAAAAAATAACCAGATGCAAATTTTACAACTAAATAATATAATAGTTTAAAACTTTCTAAAAACATATTAGTTGGGCTTAATAACAGAATGGAGATGACAAAGGAAAGAACCAATAAACTTGAAAATAGATCAATAGAGGCCAGGCATGGTGGCTCATGCCTGTAATCCTAGCACTTTGGGAGACTGAGGCAGGTGGATTGCCTGAGCTCAGGAGTTCAAGGCCAGCCTGGGCAACACAGTGAAATTCTCTCTCTACTAAAATACAAAAAATTTGCAAGGCGTGGCAGCATGTGCCTGTAGTCACTTTGGGAGGCTGAGGCAGGAGAATTGCTTGAACCCAGGAGGTGGAGGTTGCAGTGCACCAAGATTGTGCCACTGCACTCCAGCCTGGGTGACAGAGCAAGACTCTGTCTCAAAAAAAAAAAAAAAAATCAATAGAAATTATTCAGTTATTCAATCTGAAGAACAAAGAGGGAAAAGAGGAAGAAATTAACAGAGCCTCAGGAAACATATAAGGCAATACCAAAAGTCTAAAATTTATGTCACTGGAATCCTGGAAAAGAGTACAAAGAATGAAGTATAGGAAAAAATATTTGAAAAAATAATAGCTGAAATGTTCCCAAATTTGGTAAAAGACATGAATGTATAGATTCAAGAAGTTCAGCAAATCCCAGACAGCATAAATTCAAAGAAATCCATACCAAGATATATTAAAATCAAATTGCTAAAAACTAAAAAGAAAAACATCTTGGAAGGAGAGAGAGAGAGAGAGAGAGAAAGAGAGAGAGAGAGCATCCGGAAATCAGGAAATAACAAAGCTAAGAGCAAAAATCAGCAAAATTGAAAACAGGAAATAGAGAAATTAAAAGCTATTTATTTTAAAAGAGCAATAAAACTGATAAACATCTAACAAGACTGATAAAGAAAAAACAAGGAAGTCTCAGGTTATTCATATCAAGGATTGAAGAGGAGACATCAGTACAGACCCAAACAAACAGTAAACAGACAATCAGTAAGGGAAGACTATAAACAACACTGTGCACATATATCTAACAAACTGCCAAAGCTTACCCAAAATACCAAGACCAATCCAGGACAACTGGTATAGTTTAGTTTCTTTAACACAGCAAGGTCATGACAAAAAGGCAGGGAGAAGAGACTGTTCTAGATTCAAAGATACTTAAAAAGAACAATTGCCAACACAATGACTGAAACTTGATTGGATGCTGATTTAGGGGAAGAAAATCTGTCGTAAAATATTTTGAGGAAAATTCGGGGAGACACTTTGATCATGGACTAGATAGTATATGATATTACAGAATTATTGGTGCTGGATGTGGTGGCTCACATATGTAATCCCAATACTTTGGGAGGCCAAGGCAGGAGGATTGTTTGAGGCCATGAGTTTGAGGTCAGCCTGAGCAACATCTCTATAAAAAATTTAAAGATTAGCCAGGCATGGATTAAGATGGAGGATAGAAGGCATGACTAGCTTGCAACTCCCACTCGGACAGACAGAGAGTGTGTGGAGACTCACATCGTGAACTTCTGCTCCAAGAACTACCACAAAAACATACCAGGAAAGCCAAGAGAATTCACAGACTCTTCAAAGGAACCGGATCACCCCTGCAGGCTCCCTAAAACACTGAAAAACTGTGAGTCTGCTTGCTTTCTCAAAGGGGAGGCTCGTGGTCTGGGGCAAGTTCTCAGCTCTGATCACTGGCTGCCTGGAAATAGACTTGGTGCTGTTGGAGCGGCATAGTGGAAGTGAGACTGGCCTTTAGGACTGTGGACTGCATGGGAGTGGGGTGAGGCCTGTGACTGCCAGCTTTCGCCCACTTCCTCGGTGACCTGTATGATTCAGCAGAGGCAGCCATAATCCCCCTGAGAATATAACTCCACTAAACTGGGAACCACATGCCCATTCCCCACAGCAGCCACAGCAAGCCCTGCCCAAGGAGAGGCTGAGCTCATACAGGCCTATCCCTGCCCCCACCTGGTGGTCTTTTTCTATCCACCCTGGTAGCCAAAGACAAAGGTGATAATCCCTTGGGAGCTCTATGGCCTTGCCCACTGCCTGAGACACCTGAATACTTGTACCTAGGGCAAGTCTGCATCCTCCCTATAGGGCTGCAGCTGATGCACTCTTGAAAGTGCCACCTCCTGGCTGGAGGCCAACCAACACAAAACCAGCACACTAAACAAAAACACAACCAAGGACCCTCACAGAGTCCACTTCACTCTCTTGCTACCTCCAATACAGACAGATCACAGCACAGGACTCTTTGCAGATACTCCCCAGTACCAGCCCAAAGCCCAGTAGCTAACTCTGCTGGGTGGCTAGAACCAGAAGAACAAAAACAGTCACTACAGTTCAGCTCTCAGGAAGCCTCATTCATAGGGGAAGGGAGAGAACACCACCTCAAGGGAGCACCCTGTGAGACAAAAAAATCTGAACAGCAGCCTTTGAATCCCAGATCTTCCCCCTGACACAGTCTACTCAAATGAGAAGGAACCAGAAAAACAGTTCTGGTAATATGACAAAACAGGGTTCTTTAATACCCCCAAAAGATCATACCAACTCAGCAGCAATGGATCCAAACCAAGACAAAATCTCTGAATTGCCAGAAAAAGAATTCAGAAGGTCGATTATGAAGCTAATCAAGGAGGCACCAGAGAAAGGTGAAGTCCAACTTAAAGAAATCAAAACATGATACAGGCTATGAAAGGAAAATTCTTCAGTGAAATAGAGAGCATAAATAAAAAATAATCCCAACTTCCAGAAATCAAGGACACACTTAGAAAAATGCAAAATGCACTGCAAAGTCTCAGCAATAGAATCAAACAAGCAGAAGAAAGAACTTCAGAGCTCAAAGACAAAGCTTTCAAGTTAACCTAATCCATCAAAGACAAAGAAGAAAAATTTTTTTAAATGAACAAAGCCTCCAAGAAGTTTGGCACCATGTTAAATGTACAAACTTAAGACTGATTGGTGTTCCAGAGGAAGAAGAGAAATCTAAAAGTTTGGAGAACATATTTGAGGGAATAATTTAGGAAAAATTATCTGCCCTTGCTAAACATCTAGACATCTAAATAAAAGAAGCTCAAAGAGCACCTGGGAAACTCATTGCAAAAAGATTATTATCTAGGCACATAGTCATCAGGTTATCGAAAGTCAAGACAAAGGAAAGAATCTTAAGAGCTGTGAGGCAAAGGCATCAGGTAACCTATAAAGGAAAACCTGTCAGATTAACAGCAGATTTCTTAGCAGAAACCCTACAAGCTAGAAGGGATTTGGGTCCTATTTTTAGCCTCCTTAAACAGAACAATTATCAGCCAAGAATGTTGTATCCAGTGAAACTAAGCTTCATAAATGAAGGAAAGATAAAGTATTTTCCAGATAAACAAATGCTGAGAGAATTCGCCACTACCATGCCAGCATTACAAGAACTGCTAAACGGAGCACTAAATCTTGAAACAAATCCTTGAAACACACCAAAATAGAACCTAATTAATGCATAAATCTCGCAGGACCTATGTAACAATAACACAATTTTTAAAAACCCAAGGTATTCAGGCAACAAATAGCACGATGAATAGTACCCCGCATCTCAATACTAACATTTAATGTAAATGGCCTAAGTGCTCCACTTAAAAGATACAAAATGGCAGAATGGATAAGAATTCACCAACCAAGTTTCTGCTGTCTTCAGTAGACTGACCTAACATGTAAGGACTCACATACATTTAGGGTAAAGAGGTGGAAAAAGATATTCCATGCAAATGGACACCAAAAGTGAGCAGGAGTAGCCATTCTTATATCAGACAAAACAAACTTGAAAGCAATAGCAGTTAAAAAAGACAAAGAAGGACATTATATAATGATAAAAGGACTAGTCCAATAGGAAAATATCATAATTCTAAATATATATGCCTCTAACACTGGAACTCCCAAATATATAAGACAATTATTGCTAGATGTAAGAAATGAGAGAGATGGCAACACAATAACAGTGCAGGACTTTAATACTCCACTGATAGCACTGGACAGGTCTTCAAGACAGAAAGTCAACAAAGAAACAGTGGACTAAATTACACCCTACAACAAATGGGTGGGTATTTACAGAACATTCTACCCAACAACTGCAGAATATACATTCTTTTTTCTTTTTTTTTTTCTGAGATGGAGTCTCACTCTGTCACCCATGCTGGAGTGCAGTGGTGCAATCTCAGCTCACTACAACCTCTGTTCAAGCAATTCTGCTGTCTCAGCCTCCCAAGTAGCTGGGACTATATATGCCTGCCACCACGCCCAGCTAATGTTTATATTTTTAGTAGAGATGGGGTTTCACCTTGTTGGTCAGGCTGGTCTCGAACTACTGACCTCAGGTCATCCAACCGCTTCAGACTCCAAATTGCTGGGATTACAGGTGTAAGCCACCATGCCTGGCCCAGAATACACATTCTATTCATCAGCACATGGAACATTCTCCACGATAAACCATATAATAGACCACAAAACAAGTCTCAGTAAATTTAAGAAAATTGAAATTGTATCAAGTACTCTCTTAGACCACAGTAGAATAAAATTGGATATCAACTCCAAAAGGAATCCCTAAAACCACGCAAATACATGGAAATTAAGTAACTTGCTCCTGAATGATTGTTGGGTCAACAGTGAAATCAAGATGGAAATTTAAAAATTCTTGAGCTGAATGATAATAGTGACACAAACTATCAAAACCTCTGGAATACAGCAAAAGTGGTGCTAAGAGGGAAGTTCACAGCATTAAACATCTACGTCAAAAAGTATGAAAGAGCACAAATAGACAATCTAAGGTCACACCTCATAAAACTGGAGAAAGAAGAACAATCCAGACCCAAACCCAGCAGAAGAAAAGAAATAACAAAGATCAGAACTAAATGAAATTGAAATAAAAAACAAATGCAAAAGATAAGTGAAACGAAAAGCTGGTTATTTGAAAAGATAAATAAAATTGACAGATCATTAGCAAGGTTAACCAAGAAAAGAAAAGAGAAGATCCAGATAGGCTCAATTAGAAATGAAATGGGAGATATTACAACTGATACCACAGAAATACAAAAGATCATTCAAGGCTACTATGAACACCTTTATGTGCGTGAACTAGAAAACCTAGAGGAGATAGATAAATTCCCGGAAATATACAACCCTCTAGATTAAACCAGGACGATGTAGAATCTCTGAACAGATCACTAACAAGCAGTGAGATTGAAACAGTAATAAAAAAATTGCCAACAACAAAAAAGAATGTTCAGAACCAGATGGATTCTCAGCTGAATTCTATCAGATATTCAAGGAAGAATTGGTACCAATCCTATTGACACTATTCCAAAAGATAGAGAAAGAGGGAATCTTCCCTAAATCATTCTATGAAGCCAGTATCATCCTAATACCAAAACCAGGAAAGGACATAACAACAAAAAAAGAAAACTACAGACCAATATCCCTGATGAGCATAAATGCAAAAATCCTCAACAAAATACTAGCAAACAAAATCCAACAGCATATCAAAAAGATAATCCACCATGATCAAGTGGGTTTCATATCAGGGATGCGGGAATGGTTTAACATATGTAAGTCAATAAATGTGATACACCACATAAACAGAATTTTAAAAGTCACACGATCATCTTAATAGAAGCAGAAAAAGCATTTGACAAAATCTGACATCGTTTTATGATTAAAACCCTCAGCAAAAGTGGCATGGAAGGGACATACCTTAAAGTAATAAAACCCGTCTATGACAAACCCGTAGCCAACACTGTAGTGAATGGGGAAAAGTTGAAAGCATTCCCTGTGAGAGCGGAAACAAGAGAAGGATACCCACTCTCACCACTTCTGTTCAATATAGTACTGAAAGTCCTAGCCAGAGCAATCAGACAAGAGAAGGAAATCGAGGGCATCCAAATTGGTAAAGAGGAAGTCAAACTGTTGCTCTTTGCAGATGATATGATCCTATACCTAGAAAACCCTAAAGACTCATCCAAAAAGCTCCTAGAACTGGTAAAAGAATTCAACAAAGTTTCAGGATACAAAAATAATGCACATAAATCAGTAGCTCTGCTATACACTCAATTGAGAGAAATGATGAGAAAAGGCTTAATCATTTGCGGAGGTTTATTTGCCAAAGTTAAGGACATGTGCCTGGAAGACAAGTCTATGCCTTCCTCTGAAGAAGATTTTGAGGGCTCCAAATTTAAAGGGGGAAAGAGCAGTATATTGAGACGTATGCAATTTTATGTAAGGTATGTAGGCGAAAATAGTCACTCATACCTTTGGCCCAGTGAATGTTCTGCTTCTTTTTTTTTTTTTTTAAACATAAGATGACATAGGCAAACAGGGCAGAGGAAAAACTCAGAGAATCTGCATTTTACATAAGATAACATAGACAAAAATGCAGTAGAGGAACAATCAGATATGTATTTATGTCTGGCGGGCAAGAGGTGACTGCACCTGTAAAGATAAGCCATCAGTTGACATTGCCATGGTGAAATTTTAACTGAAACACATTAAAAAATCTTGTAGCTCACTAGGAATTTCCTTTTGGACAAAATATGGGGGAGGCATGTAGCTTTTCTTCTTGTAGCCATCTTATTTAGGAACCAAAATGGGGAGGCAGGTTTGCGTGACCCAGTTCCGAGTTTGACTTATCCCTTTCCAGCTTAATGAATTTGGAGTCCCAAGATTTAATTTCCTTTCACAACACCAACAGCAACCAAACTTAGAATCAAATGAAGAACTCAACCCCTTTCACAATAGCTGCAACAAAATAAAATACTTAGGGAATGTATCTAACAAAGGACATGAAAGATCTCTACAAGGAAAATTACAAAATGCTACTGAAAGAAATCATAGATGACCCAAACAAATGGAAACACATCCCATGCTCATGGATGAGTAGAATCAGTATTGTGAAAATGACCATACTGCCAAAAGCAAACAAATACAATGCAATTCTCATCAAAATATCACCATCATTATTCATAGAACTAGATAAAACAATCCTAAAGTTAATATGGAACCAAAAAAGAGCTTGCATAGCTAAAGCAAGACAAAGCAAAAATAACAAATCTGGAGGTATCACATTACCCAACTTCAACCTATACTATAAGGCTATTGTCACCAAAACAGCATGGTAATGGTATAAAAATAGTCACATAGACCGATGGAACAGAATAGAGAACCCAGAAATAAAGCCAAATACTTACAGCCAACTGATTTTCAACAAAGCAAACAAAAACATTTAAAAGTGGAGGAAAGACACCCTGTTCAACAAATGGTGCTGGGAAATTGGCAAGCCACGTGTAGAAGAATGAAACTAGATCCTTATCTCTCACCCTATACAAAAATTAACTCAAGATGGATCAAAGACTTAAATCTAAGACCTGAAACCATAAAGATTCTAGAAGATAACATTGGAAAAATTCTAGACATTGACTTAGGCAAAGACTTCATGACCAAGAATCCAAAAGCAAATGCAACAAAAACAAAGATAAATAGCTGGGACTTAAACTAAAAAGCTTCTGAACAGCAAAAGAAATAATCAGCAGAATTTACAGACAACCCATAGAGGGGAGAAAATGTTCACAATCTATACATCTGACAAAGGACTAATATCCAGAATCTACAAAAAACTCAAACAAATCAGCAGGAAAAAACAAAACAAAACAAAACAAACAATCCTGTCAACAATAGGCTAAGGGCAATTGTTTCAGAATAGACAATTCTGAAAAGAAGATATACAAATGGCCAAGAATCATATGGAAAAATGCTCAACATCATTAATTATCAGGTAATGCAAATCAAAACCACAATGCAATACCATCTCACTCCTGCAAGAATGGCCATTATAAAAAAATGAAAAATAATAGATGTTGGCATGGATGCAGTGAACAGGGAACACTTTTACACTGTTGGTGGGAATGTGAACTAGTATACCCACTATGGAAAACAGTGTGGAGCTTCCTTAAAAAACTAAAAGTAGATCTACCATTTGATCCAGTAAACCCACTGCTAGGTATCTACTCAGAGGAAAAGAAGTCATTACACAAAAAAGATACTTGGACATGCATGTTTGTAGAAGCACAATTTGCAATTGCAAAAGTATGGAATCAGCCCAAATAGCCACCAATCAATGAGTGAATAAAGAAAATGTGATATATATGTTTCCTTTCATTCACTATTGTATAATTAAATCTAGAGAGGAGAGGGTTTGTAACACAGTGATGAATTCCAAAACTTGGCCTTATAAGTGGATTGATAATAATGACCGCTCTATTGTCTCCTGATTGGAGTCTTTGTCTTAGTGTGTCACCTTGAGACATTAAAAACAAACAAAATTCCATGAAGACCTTGGTTTTGGCATGTACCCTGCATTTTTGGAACTTTATGTTCTAAAGGGCCTCTAGAGGAAGCCATATGGGATAGTGGAGAGATGGGAAGGGAGCAGAGTGATATGAATAAAAACATAATCAGCTGGCCAGGTGCAGTGGCTCATGCTTACAATCCCAGCATGCTGGGAGGCCAAGGCGGGAGGATTGCTTAAGGCCAGGAGTTCAAGACCAGCAACATAGCGAGATCTCATCTCTACAATATGTTGCCTGAGCCCAAGAGGTCAAGGTTGCAGCAAGCCATGGTCATGCCACTGCACTCCAGCCTGGGCATAGAGCAAAAAGAAGAATTACTGTTAATTTTTTGTTAGGCATGATAATGGCATCGGAGTAATGGAGAAAAAAATGTTATTGATTATTTTGAAGATGCAGACTGAAGTGCTTAATGATAAAATGTTAGGATGTTTGTAATTAAAAAATATATTGGCAAAAGTAAAGGATTTGAATAGACACTTCTCCAAAGATATAAAATGGCCAACACACATATGAAAAGGTATTCAACTACTTGTTGGAGAAATACACATCAAAACCACACAATACTATCTTATATCCATTAAGGTGGCCACTATTAAAAAAGCCTTGAACTAAATAATAGAAAATAACAAGAAAAAAAAAAAAAAAACAGAAGATAACAAGGATTGAGGATGTGGAGAAATTCAAACCCTTGTGCACTGTTGGTGGGAATGTACAATAGTGTAGCCACTACGGAAAATAATATGGAGGTTCCTGAAAACATTAATAATAGAATTACCATAGGATCCAGCAAGCCTGCTTCTGGGTATCAAAGAATTGAGATCAGTATTTTAAAGAGGTATTTGCAAACCAATGTTCATAGCAGCAGTATTCACCATAGCCAAAACGTAGAAACAACCGAAATGTCCATCAGTAGATAAACATACTGTGGTATCTATGTACAATGGAATATTATTCAGCCTTAAAAAGAAAGGAATTCTGTCACGTGCTACAACATGGAATGACCTGGAGGATATTATGCTAAGTGACATGAGCCAGTCACAAAATGTCAAATGCCATATGATTACCCTTATATGAGGTACCTAGAGTAGTCAAATTCAGAGGCAGAAATTAGAAGGGTGGCTGCCATGAGCTGTGGGAAGGGGAGAAAGGGAAGTTGTTAGATGGGTGTGGAATTTTAGTTTGGAAGATGAGAGCATTCTAGAGACCAGTTTCACAGCAATTTAAGTATACATGACAGCACTGAGCTGTACAATTAAAAATGGTTAAGATGGGCCGGGCGCGGTGGCTCAAGCCTGTAATCCCAGCACTTTGGGAGGCCGAGACGGGCGGATCACGAGGTCAGGAGATCGAGACCATCCTGGCTAACATGGTGAAACCCGTCTCTACTAAAAATACAAAAAAACTAGCCGGGCGACGTGGCGGGCGCCTGTAGTCCCAGCTACTCGGGAGGCTGAGGCAGGAGAATGGCGTGAACCTGGGAGGCGGAGCTTGCAGTGAGCTGAGATCCGGCCACTGCACTCCAGCCTGGGCGGCAGAGCGAGACTCCGTCTCAAAAAAAAAAAAAAAAAAATGGCTAAGATGGTAGATTTCATATGCCTTTTTAATACAATTAAAAATTTTAAATACTCAGCAAAAACAAAACAAAACAAAAAACCCACAGCAATTATGGGAAAATATTAGCGATATGGTTTGGCTCTGTGTCCCCACCCAAATGTCCTCTTGTAGCTCCCATAATTCCCACGTGTGGTGGGAGGGACCCAGTGGGAGATGATTGAATTATGGGGGCGGCTCCTTCCTGTGCTGTTCTTGTGATAGTGAATGGATCTCACGAGATCTGACGCTTTAAAAACAGGAGTTTCTCTGCAAACTCTCTGCGGCTGCCACCCATATGACTTGCTCCTTCTTGCCTTCCGTCATGATTGCGAGGCTTCCCCAGCCACGTGGAACTGTGAGTTCTCCATTAAACCTCTTTCCTTTGTAAATTGGCCAGTCTCGGTTGTCTTTATTAGCAGTGTGAAAATGGACTAATACAATTAGCAATTGTTCCACCTACATGATGGATATAGGGGTGTTCATTATATCTGTCTCTTTATTTTCTTTGATTTTTACAACACTTTTTAGAGTTAAGAGGATAAGCATATAGTAATGTCTAATATATTCTGAATGGAACGATCTTCTTGGGCCAATTCTTCTCTTACCCTTCTTTTTACCTAGAGGTCTCATATTGAAAACATATCTCTCACTCTCCCAGTGAAAACACAAATTCAACTCCGACAGCACTGATGACTGATAGAAATATTACTGCAGGTTTTGTGTGGAGACAGAGAAAGCAATGATATCACACCAAAAACTCCCTAAAATCTATCTGTCCCTCCCTCCACCTCCTACTCCCTCCCCAGCGCTTCAAAGCTCCCTTCCTTAGAGCAGATACTACATCCTTCTCTCTCCCCACGGAAGGATCTCTCTTCCCTCCAGCCTGCCTTTGTCTTTTCTCCTTTCTCCCGCTCTTCCACATCTCCCAGAATCCTGTTCTCATTCATTTCCAACTCAATAAGACAAAAGCTTGTGAGTCTGCTCGGGCCTCTGCTTGGGACCCTTGGTTCATCTGGTCCCAGACTACATGGAGCTGTGGGGAACAGTGGCTTCCTGTTATGTGGGGTTTAACCAAGGATTGATATTTACGGAAAGAGTGTTCAGAGCAGTGTTCTTTTGTTCTCTCTGAAGTATTTATCTAACATTCCTTAATCCATGAAGACATTTTCATGTGAATCTTGTTTTGTTTTTTTTTGAGATAGAGTTTTGCTCTTGTCACCCAGGCTGGAGTGCAGTGGCATGATCTCGGCTCACTGCATCCTCTGCGTCCTGGGTTCAAGCGATTCTCCTGCCTCAGCCTCCAGAGTAGCTGGGATTACAGGTGCTCGCCATCACGCCCGGCTAATTTTTTTTTTTTTTTTTTTGTATTTTTAGTAGAGACAGGGTTTCACCATGTTGGGCAGGCTGGTCTCGAACTCCGACCTCAGGTGATCCACCCACCTCATCCTCCCAAAGTGCTGGGATTACAGGTGTGAGCCACCGTGCCGGGCTCATATGAATCTTTTATCCATTTATTCCTCCACAGAAGTAGCATGCTTTCAAAGCACAAAAGATTACTGCAAGTCGTTGTTGGCAGGTAGTTTAGTGTTGATTCAAGACACTAGAAAATACATGATATTAGCATGCCTCACATCATAGGAGAGGCTACCTTTTTATATGTGGATATCACTTACTTTCAGGGTGAGAGAATTGACCTGTTGTCATTAATTTGCCATACATTTATTGACAACCAACTATATGCAGAACACTATTAGGACTTTGAAAAACTGCTTTTGACTTTTAAAAGGAGATTTATTTGCACAGCTACATCCCAAAATAGCAAAGTGTTATCGCCTGCTTCTCTAGAATCCCAGTTGGAGCTTGGAAATTAAACCTTCAGTGCATTTGCATAGAAGTAGGAAAATTTCTCTTCCCTCTATGAAGGGGCAGGTTAGGTCTAGGGGAGGGTGGCCACCCTTGATGATCCACTTCCAGGGCCAACATCTCCATTTACAGTCTGGACGCAGGCCTACCTTAGCCTCAGCTCACTTTGATCAGGTGAAGAGAACTATTTTCTCCCAGAGAAAGCAGAGCTCCTAAAATTGATTCTGAGCTTTAAGACCAGCTTCTCCCTGAATCTCCATACCTCCTGTCTCCCACTACTACCCAATGGCCTAAGTCTGTACAAATTCCTTGAGAAAGCAGTGGCTCTTCCTTGGGCAGAACCACCCCATATTAGCACCATGGCCCAGCCCTAGACCCTAGTACCCGTCTTCACACCAGTTTTCTAGCCAGTTGAACCAACCCCAGTATCTAATTTAACATCCTCCCTACCATCAATTGCTCCCCAAAAGGGCTTGCGTCTGTTATCATAAGGCCAAAGAAGGAGATTTAGGCTGGTTCTTCGGTCAGCACTGTCCTACCACATCCCTCATACATCAGTGTTTCAGAGTCTCATCCAGGGCTCCAGTCAGAAACCTGACTAACAAGAAGCTGGGAGGAGACACAGCCTCACATTTGAACCTTTTGAAGCCAGAGAGAATGCTAAGACTTTTCCATGCTTGAGCATCAGGCTGGTAGAGCTCAGAACATTTGGTGTCTTCCATATATAGAGTCTGTAAGGTCTCAGCTTCCTGGTTTCTAAATGCAGTCATGTTTATCTGCACTGTTGCTTTGGTAGAGTTCCCAGTCCTGACGATGCTTCCGAGTCACCTAGCGAGCTTATTTTAGATTCCAGAGAGGCTGATTCCACGAGTCTGATAAGTTGGGGCCCTACAAAAGATCTGGGGTGATTTTGAGGCAGCAGGTGCACGAGCTAGCATTTGGAAACAATTGGTATACACTGTGGTGCTGGGTAAATGAAGAACCCAGTGGCCTCCTAGGATCTTAGGTGGTGACTGTGTCATTTAGGCCAGTGTTCCCCATTTCTTTTTGGTGCCAGGGATCGGTTTTGTGGAAGACAATTTTTCCACGGATATGGGGTGGGGGAAGTGGGAGGGGATGGTTCTGGGATGAAACCGTTCCATCTTAGATCAGCAGGCATTAGAATCTCATAAGGAATGCACAAAATCTCCCACACGCTCAGTTCACAATAGGGTTTGCGCTCCTATGAGAATCTGACAGGAGGCGGAGCTCAGACTGTAATGCTTGCTGGCCCGCCGCGCACCTCCTGCTGTGTGGCCTGGTTCTTAACAGGCCATGGAAGGGTACTGGTCAGTGGCTGGGGGTTGAGGACCTCTGATTTAGGCTACTCTGAGTTTTTCTAAGATTCCTAAGAATCCAGTTATCATGGCCACATCACAGGTTTTTCAGGATGCCAGTTCTGCACAGCTCCATTTCACCCTCTGGAACAGAAAGCACCACAGCAGCAAAGCAGAGCTAGCTGACATGGTGAAGCCCTAAGCACGAAAAGACACTTGACAAACTGCATTTCCCCTAAACAGTTCTCAACAGCCCTTTGAAAATGCAGCATAGCTTATTTTATGTAATATAAAATCAGCCTCTACATCATGAGCTCAAGGGATCCTTCAGCTTCAGCCTCCTGAATAGCTAGGACTACAGGTGCACACCACCATGCCCAGCTAACTTTTAAAAAAGGTTGTAGAGATGAGATCTCACTGTGTTGCTGGTCTTGAACTCCTGGCCTCAAGCAATCCTCCCACCTTGGCCTCCCAATGTACTGGGATTACAGGCATGAGCCCCTGCACCTGGCCTGCTGATTAGATTTTTAATCATATCACTCTGCTCCCTTTCCATCTCTCCACTATCCCATATGTCTTCCTCTAGAGGCCCTTTAGAACATAAAGTTCCAAAAATGCGGGGTACATGCCAAAACCAAGGTCTTCATGGAATTTTCTGTTTGTTTTTAATATCACAAGGTGACAAACTAAGATGAAGACTCCAATCAGGAGACAATAGAGCGGTCATTGTCATCAATCCACTCATAAGGCCAAGTTTTGGAATTCATCACCGTGTTCCAAGCCCTCTTCTCTCTAGATTTAATTATACTGTAGCAAAAGAATGGAAATAAATTAAATAACTATCAATGGGGTACTGATTAAATGAGTTATGATACTTCTATACAGTGGAAAAGTATGCAGACCTACAAAAGAATGAGAAAGTATTTATGCCTTGATTTGGAAAGATCTTTATGGATAAGATGTTAATTGAAAAAATAAAAGCAAAACACAGAATCAAAGAGAGAACATATGTATGTATTTGTTTATAGCTAATTATATGTGCATTTCTGAAATACCCTTAAAAATAATATTATTTGCCTCTGAAGAGAGCTAAGTGACTAGGGGAGAGGATATGAAGGAAGATTCACATGCAATCATTTAAACTTTAATGTATTACGTATTCAAAATATTAAATTAAAAATACATGTACACGTGAACAACTCAAGTATCTACATTGATTTTGGGAACAGAGGTAATATGAATGGAGCTAACTTAAAAGTATTTAAATTTAGTTTTAGTTTGGTTTTACTTTTTTTTCCAACAGATTTGCCTCTCTAATCATGTTTTGCTCACCCTAATTTTAGACCAAGTCTGAATTAAATGAACACACACCAGCTGGACAGTAGGAGGAAGCAGCTAAGAAGACAGTCTAGAAAAGAACATTTGCTTTGGGTGACTGATGTGCAAATAATGAAGAGTGGCCCTGGTTTGCAGCCCAGCAGCCTCCTGAAGGTGACAGCATTAAAGTTAAGACCCATTGCAAGAGTGCCCTGGCATTTGCACAGCGTCTAAATCGGTGTGAAACTATGGCAGTTGATTGCAAAACTGGCCCTGATTATTGTCATCCTTGTAGCCTCGTTACAATTCGGCCTGTAGCTCTTCTTATCAGGAGGTAGAGTCTACTTCGCTGCCTCTTGACTTGGGCTGGCCTTTGGGATTGCTGGGCCAATACAGTGAAGCAAAAGTAATGTGTGAGATGTGCCTGTCCAAGCCCAGGCATTAAACGGTGGTGGAAACTTTACCCCCTTTCTTGAAATCTGTCTTGACCATGAGTCAAAACCTGGACTAGTCTGTCGGGATGAGAGACTACGTGGACCCAGGCTGGGGTCCTGGACAGGTGAGACAGCCCAGCCAAGATGTGCAAAGCTAACCTGAAGCTGACCTGCAAACTGAGCACAAAGACACAAGAGAGTCTATCTGGGATCAGAACTGCCCAGCTGACCCACACACTCATGAGTTAAATAAAAGCTTATTGTTTGAAGCCACTGGATTTACATGGCCATTTTTTATGTAGCATTACTGTGGAAGCAGATGACAGGTACGGAACTCTGTGGCTGTCCTAGCTTCTTTCCTTTCCACCTCTAGTACTATACTGTTGCGTTCTCACTATCTGTAATATGTTTCTCTGACATACTGACTATGTCAAATTAAAGGGACATTAAAAACAGCAGGTGCAGCTGGGCGCAGTGGCTCATGCCTATAATCCCAGCACTTTGGGAGGCCAAGGCGGGTGGATCATGAGGTCGAGAGATCAAGACCATCCTGGCTAACATAGTGAAACCCCGACTCTACTAAAAATACAAAAATTAGCTGGGTGTGGTGGTGGGCGCCTGTAGTCCCAGCTACTCGGGAGGCTGAGGCAGGAGAATCACTTGAACCTAGGAGGCAGAGGCTGCAGTGAGTCAAGATCGCACCACTGCACTCCAGCCTGGCCACAGAGCAAGACTCCATCTTAAAAAACAAAAACAAAAACCAGCAGGTGCGAGAAGATCACTCTGACCTTGCTTCTGTTTCTTAAAAGAAGGAGAGGAAATTCCCATGTGAAAGATGTCCTCCCTATAACAGAAGGAAAGTATCATTCTCATCATCAAGGACAAAAAGTGGAGGTGGAAGGGAATCTGTATAAACAAATCTTGTTCAACTAAACCTACATGCCTCGCCACTTCTCCAACCAACAACTACTCTAGCCCAAGCTCCTCTGCCTTGTCACATTTTCATAATCCACTGCTCTTTGTCTAGGTCCGCATGCAAATGTTCAACTCTCTGTCTTTGGCCCTTTGTTTCCTTATGAAGTCTCCTGTGCCATAGAAAACGCGTATTAAATCAATTTGTTTGCTTTCCTCTTGTTGATGTGTCTTATGTCAATTTAATTCTTAGGCCCAGCTGAAAAACCCTAAGAGGGTACAGGTAAATTGTTGCCTCTTCTATACAACTCCTCAGTCCCTGTCATAAGCTCAGCTTGCTAAAGAGCACCCATCATGTGTCCAGTCATTCATCCATGGTCATACATCGTCCCTGACCACAAGGAATGGATAGTCACGTGGAGAGGCAGGTGGACACCTTACTACTGCAAGAATGGCCATAATCAAAAAATCAAAAAATAATAGATGTTGGCATGGATGCGGTGAAAGGGAGCACTTCTACATTGCTGGTGGGAATGTAAACTAGTACAACCACTATGGAAAACAGGGTGGAAATTCCTTAAAGAGCTAAAAGTAGAACTACCATTTGATCCAGCAATCTCACTACTAGGTATCTACCCAGAGGTAAAGAAGTCATTATATGAGAGAGATACTTGCGCATGCATGTTTATGGCAGCACAATTCACAATTGCAAAAACGTGGAACCAACCCAAATGCCCATCAATCAACAAGTGGATAAAGAAACTGTGAGAGAGAGATATATAATTTATATATATATATAATTAATTATATAATATATATAATTTATATATATATATAATTATATATAATATATATAATTTATATATATAATATATACAAATATATATATTAATGGCATTTGCAATGACCTGGATGACATTGGAGACTATTATTCTAAATGAAGTAACTCAGGAATGGAAAACCAACATCGTATGTTCTCATTCATAAGGGGGAGCTAAGCTATGAGGATGCCAAGGGATAAGAATGACACAATGGACTTTGGGGACTCAGGGAGAAAGGGTGGGAAGTGGGTGAGGGATAAAAGACTATAAATTGTATGCACTCAGGTCATGGGTGCACCAAAATCTCAGAAATCACCACTGAAGAACTTAATCATGTAACTAAACACCACCTGTTCCCCAATAACCTATGAAACTAAAAAATTTTTTAAAGAAGAAGCAGGAGGACAGAACTGAAGTGTGCCTTGACAGTCAGGAACATACAGGAAAGGGGCACTTAACCTAACCTAGAGGTTCAGCAAAATTTACTGACAATGACTTCTGAGCTGTCTTTAAAAATGAATACAAATTTGCCAAGTGAAAGCATGTGCAAGGGATTTCCAGGTAAAGGGAGCAACACAGGGAAAGGCATGGAGGCCTGTAGGCAAGCAAGGAGTGAAACATTCCAGGTTGCCCCAATAATATAGTTTATAGTACAGTCTCTTATATCCTTGCTACTCAAAGTATGGCCAGCAGACCAGCAGCTGCAACACCATCTGGGAGCTTGTTAGCAACGTCCATCCTTGAGTCCCACTCCAGTGTTTTAGTAAGATGCTGAGGTGGTTCAAATGCATATTAAAGTTTGAGACATGCTTAATTATGGCACTGGTATTAGTGGTGGGGGCTAAAAACTTGCCTTATAACCTCATCAGAGTATACGAACTTTTAATAGTAACTTTTGTAGAAAGTGAGTTCGCCCGCAGAAGGTATATGCTTGTAGCAATTATACATCTAGACTACCAACTAATGCAGCTATTTTTCTTGGTGACATGTCTTATTACCCTAATTAGATTGTAATCAAGGATTCTGTTTCCTTGATTCATTACTCTTGAACACCTAAGGGCAGAAAGAAAATGCTGAGATGACAGAGACAGAATCTTTCCTTTAGGAGCCACAATATGATAAAAGGAGAGGAGAACTGTAACTCAGAGCTCTCAGCCTTGCTCTACTTCTTGCCAAAGAGTATCTTGGACAAGTTTCTCAATGTCACTGAGCCTCAGTTTTCTCATCTACAAAATGGGGATAACACCTCGGTTGTAGGTTCATTGTGAGGATTAGAGATAACATGTAAAAAGTGCTCGGCATGGCTCCTGGGAGAGCCAGCACTCCATAAGGGATAGCTGTAATGGTAAGTAATCACAAACACACTTTGGTATTGCGGGAGAGAATGACATTACATTTAATTGAGGGAATAAAAACAGGTCCTGTGAAAGAGCTAGACTAGCAATGGCAGTTTAGCATTAGACAGGCAGAAATTATAGGGAAAGAGTTTTGTAAGTGAAGGAAATTAAATAAGTAAACACATTCTCAGAGATGAGATCGCATAAGGGCATATTTGGGAAACTAAAAACTCATCTGATTTTCTTCCTCTGATTTGTGAATGTATTGATAGGAATGCTCTTTTCAAAGGTAAAACAATTTGATCACTTAAAAAATATTTATGTATTTTGTGCACTTAGCAAGTTGCCCTTACTGTAAAGATTAAAATGGCAGGAAATAAGATCTCCCAGCAAATCTGGGCCATATGTTGCTTCCCATTGTGGTTGTACATGCAGAGTCAGCCATTGTGTTGGTTGCCTGCTGCCCAGACATAGCGGGGTGAGCTCAGGACAGAGCCCTGCTTCAGCATGAATGCCTCTGCCTTCTCTTGCTAACACATTCCCTCCGCCACTTAAGAATGCACAGAGCATTTGCCAGGTCGGGAATGCCTGGGTATGACAGCACCATTTGCAAAGTAAAGAGTCTATTTATGAAGATAATGGCAATATCCAGGCCAAGCCCACCGTGGGAGAACCTTGGCTCCTAATTAGCAAGAGCAGTGCATTTTAATGAGGACGCCTCGGCAGGCAGTTGGCTCCTGCCTTGACTGCCAACGAATCTGGGGCAGAGGGAGTGTTGGCAGAGAGAACACAGAGCAGGTGAGGAGAACAAAACAAAGAAATATGCTCATCTCTTGGAAACCGTAAGCCTCAGAATTATTCGATTTTCTCATTATCCTGGCTGTCATCCCATAGGCTGTTTCTCTGAGAACAAATACTCTTAGAAGTGGTGGGTCTTGGGTGAGCTAAGGTAAGCAGAAGCATCAGTTTTAGTAATCCTGAAACTATTGCTAGCATGGGGAGCAGAAGCCTAAGGGGCATGGAGGCTCAGAAACAGGGGCATTTGAAGGCAATTAGACAATTGCTAAGAGGCCTGTAGAGAAATCAGAATCCCTTGTATTTTTCTGGATGGGCAAGAAAGAACAGCAATGGCTTCCACTTCTATCAATCCTGTGGAGGTGAGGTGATACTATCAAAGGTAATTTAAGCTAGAACTTCAAAGTCTGTTGCTGGATACTGATGGGTGACATAAAGAAAGCCGAACTCCTCAGCATCTATGTAGTTTCTGAATTCTGTCTCAGAAAATGATCTTTTGACTGAAAATGATGAATAACCATTCACAGGTGGGAATAGATGTTCCAAGATGCATGAGTGAACTGTGAAACACCTTAATCCTTTAATGGCTTCAAGTTTTGAGACCATGCAAATTACACCTCCAAATACCAAGAGAATGTGTAACTAAGATGGTTGGACTCTAGTTGGTTATCTCTGATGCATCAGGAACAATAAAGGAAGTACTAGAAAACAATTGTTTCAGAAATAGAGAAGATTCCTGGGGCTACAGACCTGTTTTTGTTTTGTTTTGTTTGTTTGTTTGTTTCCGGCAATGCACCCAAGCAAGATAAACCATGGGATGTTTTGTTGTTGTTGTTGTTATTGTTGTTTTCTGAGACAGAGTCTCGCTCTGTTGCCCAGCTGGAGTGCAGTGGCGTGATCTCAGCTTACTGCTACCTCTCTCTCCCGGGTTCAAGCAATTCTCCTGCCTCAGCCTCCAGAGTAGCTAGGATTACAGGCATGCACCACCTGCCTGGCTAATTTTTGTATTTTTAGTAGAGAAAGGGTTTTGCCATGTTGGCCAGGCTGGTCTCGAACTCCTGACCTCGTGATCTATCCGCCTCAGCCTCCCAAAGTACTGGTGGTATGAGCCACCATGCCCGGCCCATGGGATTTTTAAAAAGAATATGTGAGCCACTTAAAGTGAAAAAGGTGATCTTCAGGAATAGGCATGAGATCACCATACACACACACACACAAAGTCATGGTAGAGACTGCTAATCATCCCTCAGTATCTATTCTCCGTCTTTTCCATAGTAACAGAAATTTTAGCAGAACAAACAGAGAATGCAAAGGGGCCACTTGCATTCTTCGGCTTGTGGCCACTCCTTCCATCTTCAAAGTCAGCAACGTAGCATCTTCAGATTGCTTTCGCTCTCGCCCCTCTGCTTCCTTCCTCTGTCTTCTCTCACCTGAATCTCCTGCCTCCCTCTTAGAAGGACCCTCCTGATTACATTGAGTCCATCAAGACAATCCAGGGTAACCTCTTCATCTGAAAATCTTTAATATAATTGCATCTACAAAGTCCCTTTGCCATGCAAAGTAACATATTTGCAGCTTCCAGGGATTAGGACATGAGCATTTGGGGGTGGGGGGCACTTTTCAGCCTACTTCAGCTACCAAGATAAAAACTCAATTTCCCAGCCTTACTTATAGCTGCGTTTAGAACACATGACCAAGTCCTGGCAATGGATGTGAGCCAAAGGGAAGTGTTGTCCTTCTGAGTCATGCTCTTAGATGAAAGTACCTGATCTTTGTTGAAACATGAATAAGTGAGCCCTTTGGACTTGGCAGATGAGGCCAGTACCTGGGTATGGCCCAGCAACAAGGGCCTACGCCCCTGCAGATTTCTTGGAGCAAGGCCGCCATAGCAGCTTGGACTTTTACATGATAAAAAGATAAACTTCTGTCTTGTTTAAGATATGTAGACAGAATTATATCCTACTTAATATATTACTCAGGGAAGACCAGGGAACTATAATTGACAGAATGTTTTGGGACTTCAACAGTGTTTATTAAAATCTCTTATGGTATCCTTGTGTTCAAGACAGAGCAAGATGAGTTAAAGCCAAGAATAATTAGGTGGGTTTATAACAGCTTGAGTGACCATAAGGGTGCAGATTAATGGGTTGGTTTTAATCTCTACGGAGAGGTTTTAATGTTATGGCCTTGTTATAGTCCATGATCTGGAGAGGTCAGATTATAGCAGAAGTATTTAATTTTCTTCCAAGGGCCTCATCTGAAGAAGGCTGCAGACATAGATGAGCATGCCAGGGATAGCAGTGAAATGATGAGGGGACTGGAAGATATGTCATATAAAGACATGTCACTATAGATATGAGAATTAATTCAGATATTTAGAAAGCATGTATTAGGTATAAGTTACAATGCTATGTGAGAAAGGGTAGACTATATGAGGACATATTTCCTTGCCCTCATAAGAGATAAGAAGCATTTATATAAATTTATGTGGATATACACAAGGTGACTCACCAGACTTAGCTTGCAGAGTAGTTGTTTAAGGATCTATCTGTGGGCCAGGCATGGTGGAGCATGCCTGTAGTTCCAGCTACACGGGAGGATTGCTCCAGCCCAGGAGTTCAAGGCCAGCCTGGGCAACATAGTGAGATGCTCTATCTCTTTAAAAAAAAAAAAAAAAAAAAGGGAATCTGTTTGTGGGCGTTTTCTTGTTTTGTTTCTATTTAGTTTATGTTGTGTTGCTCTAGAAAAAAAAGTTCTTTTGTCCATCCTTGGGGGATGATGACAATTTAGAAAGAGTTGGAAATATTGTTTTACTCTGTCAAGAGATCTGATTGAGTTTCTAGGAATTGTGGGGGCCAGCAAGTTTTAGGGTGTTGCTAAGGATTTACAGACTTTCTAGCCCACCATCAACCATCAAGCTCGTTTAGGGATCCATCAAGCCCTTTTATGGCTAAAAAAACAAAGAAACAAAAAACAAGTGAATGAGAAGAATAAGGGCTTTTGAGAGTGCGGCCAAAAAAGAGAATGGGCAGGAAACCAAGAAGCAGATAGGAAAAGAGGACCCTGAGTCTGGGAGTGTCTCTTCCTGAGAGATGGACTCTGGTAGAACCATGGCTCCGTAAATGCCAGGGGCAGCAGACCCCAAGAAGAAGTGTGGTGCAGGGGTGATACATGAGTGTGCTGTGCCTGTCCAGAAACTGTGGGTTCCAGCACCTAGGGCTTTAGAGCCATTCACCAGGCATGAGTGGGCTGCTGGCTCTGTCTGTGCTTCAAGCACTCATCTCCACTCTGGCCACAATGCCCCAGGACCTTCTTGCACACTTGTGGGCCACCATAACTGTTCTTGGCACTGGCCTAGGATGTGTGCGTGTGCTCTGAGCTAGGGATGAAAGGAAATAAGTATCCCCTTTACCCAAATGATTATAGCTTAGGATGACACGGGCTTCCCAGCTGCAGGGGCGTTTGCACTGGCCTTGAAAGCTGCCACAAGTTAGATAAGCTGACATGGTGTTCAAGTTCCCCTTTAGGGACAGGCTCTGGGGAAATGTCTGGTTTCTTTTTCTTTCCATGTCCAATTCTCAGGAAAGTTCAAAACGGTTTCCATTTTACATAGTGGTTGAACAGCAACTTCCTTTGTCCTGTAGTCCTTCCTGTATCTCCTCTGCCTGCAAAACCACCTGCATTTCTCTCCCGGGCTGAGAAGTACTCAGGTCTTTTCCCTGCCTGCTGGCTATTGTTTCTCCCTCCCATGGTGGGGCTGGGTTGCAGCCTGCGTGAAAGATGGGTGTAAACAATGCTGTACACCCGTCTGATTTCAGATAAATACCACCTAGAGACCAGCAAAAAGTAGTTCACAGGTAGGAAGACCTCTTGGTTCCCAGCTCATGAAGGTGTTCACTTGTTTAATTGATAGAATTCTAGGGACAGATGGAACATGATCTCTGATTGGCAATGGCTGCTCAGAGGCCTCTGTCAGAAATCTGGGCGAAGTTTGCAAGTTGTAGAGGAGCGAGAGTGCACCAAGAGTTAGAAAAATTATCACTTCTTCGGGGAAAAAAAAAAAAAAAAGCGCAAGTGTTCTTGATGACATTTTTCCCTGTCTACAAGTTTTATACTGAATCCTGCTGGTGTTCCACATACACAACTTAGTATCTCCCATTGATTGGATGCTTGCTGTGCTTCAAAGCTTTGCATACAACACATGAGGTGGACAGAATCTCTGTTTCACAGAAGGGGAAACTGCAGCTCAGAGCCCTTCAGTGATCTGTGCAGTGTCATTTGGGTTAAGGTTGGAAGCTGGGATTTGAACCCAGATTTGTCTGGTTTCAAACTGTGTCTTCTTTCCGCAATGCTTCGCTAGTGACACGATAATAGCAGCAAAAAGAACGTGATCTTAAAAGGAGTTATTTTGAATTTTCCACATTATCAATGCATTATTGTCCATATAACCATTTTTGCCCCCTTTCACCACTCCATACCGGAATGCTTGGGAGAGCTTTTACCCCAGGCAGCTGGCCTTTACATGCACACCTAGAGAGCTGCAGAGATCCCAAGGGCACACATGTACCTTCCTGTGTCTAGTGCTTTGTGCAAAACCCCACCACTCCCACACAAACTCTGGTAACCTTGGTTTGACAAAGAAGAGTCCATTTGGGGGGCAATTGTTCACTGTTCTTCTGAAGAATTGTTCTCCTCCTCACGGGCAGGAGGGCAAGTACAGATTGCTGGGAACACCTCAATCTTTTCCTGGCCACGTGGCATATTTGTATACCCAGCACAGGGCAACAAAAGAGTGAAGAGTCCCAGGTCTGATGTAAACTCTTATGTTCTTTTCCTCAAAATGGAGAATTGGGCTTACCGTTCAATCCACTGTCTTGTACACATGACAGAAACCAAGTAAATATTTGTGGAATGAGGGGAATATTAACTAGGCACCCATAGCACGTGGTGTAAGAGAGCATTCAGGCCATCTTACAACCTGAGCCAAAATCCAAAGCACCAAAATAGGATAGGTAGCTAGAAAATTGGGTCACTGAGAGAGCTCGTTACTTTAGCTGTAGCATCGTTATAATACTGATGTAATTCTAACCTTCCTTGCTGCATTGGTTCACTTGGGTGCCAAATAAAGAGTCTGTATTGGGTGATTACTAAGGATTCTTTCGCCTGAATTTTATAAGTGGAGAAATAAACAACATAAAAAGTGTAAATAAGAAAATAGAAATAAAAAGTGTAAATACAACATAGAAATAAAGAGTGTAAATAAGTGGAGAAATAAATGACAATTTTTTAGAAATAAATGACAAATTTTGTCACCAAGAAAAGTTTCTTTCTCCTGAACCAAAGCAATAGGGAATTCAATCTGAACTTCCTGTTTGAATTCCTGATGTTTTTAAGGCAAACTGGAATAAATATGATTTTAAAACCAAGAATAAAAATTAAGTCATTTCACAAAATTAGAGCCTTATTATGAGTGACACATTAATAATGAAACAAGAGTGCTGAATAAATTGCATTAACTTTGTCACTTCATAACAATAGGACACCAAAGGGGTGATTAAATGTATCTCCCTGACACAAATGATAACTCCATCCCAAATGCAATGTTAAATTGTATAGAAAATGCTTCTTCCCCCTTCCTGTATTAAGATGTTAGGTAATGATACATAAAAGTGATTAATAGATTTCTAAACTAGGGCTTATTGAGCAGCTCAAATTAAACTCAATTTCTTTTTTTAATTAATGTTTATTTTTACAAAGTAATAAATGCACATAGCAAAAAGAGAAAAAAAGTGAAATGGTAGCGAAAGGACAGACGGAAAATCAGCTGTCCCCTGCATGCCTTCTGTCCCCATCCCACTCCCCAGACCTCTTACTTTCCATTTTTAAGCTATTTCTTCTAGTATTTATTTCTGTACTTGTAAATAATTTGCTTATACAAATTATATCTTGGTTCATCCATTTTAGACATCTATTCATCTTTCTATTTTGGAAGATGAGAATTTCATGCTCTTATCTCTTCTCATTTCATCTTTTGTTATTATTCATCTCAGCTTTTGCTAACTTGTACTCAGTACTTTACTATTATAGCTGTATAAATGACATTCATTACTATTTATTAATACTAGTGGTACACTATCAGTGAATTAAGAGTAGGACACTTTTAAGGAGTATAGCTAATAGTATTAGCAGTAGTAGTATTAAGTAGGATACTCTTAAGGAAACTAAAAAGAGTAGTATGCTATTATTGTTTCCTTGTTGTACAACTTTTTGTCTTTTCTAGAGTTGATCATTATTTTGGTTCTTAAAAATGTTCTTACTTCTTTAACTATATGCTCAAAGTTATAGGTAATAGATTAGGTCATAAAACCCTACTGACATCCTAGAACCTTAAGTTAAAAGTAATAAGGTAAGAAGTAATACACCTGGACACACTGGTGCATGCCTGTAGTTCCTGGTACTCAAGTGGTGGAGATGAGAAGATTGCTTGAGCCCAATGATATGAGACCGACCTGAGCAACATTAGCAAAACCCCATCTCCTAAAAAGTAGTCGGGATAACTGCACACATGCGGGCTTTAACCGTATAAAATGAATTGCATAAATACCAGCTGGAGTTCTAACTTGAACTAGTGTGAGAGAGAGA
Source organism: Trachypithecus francoisi (assembly GCF_009764315.1). NCBI lineage: Eukaryota > Metazoa > Chordata > Mammalia > Primates > Cercopithecidae > Trachypithecus > Trachypithecus francoisi. The sequence continues at coordinate 109,750,575 of NW_022681473.1, forward strand.
GTTGTTCTGTCACTGATCTCAAACTCCACATGGGTGAATAGCATAATTCAAGCATTAACACAGAATATTAGGCTATTTTAATGTATGAACTCTCTCTGGACCAGAAAAGATGATAGTCCTATTTTACTCATGTTGCCTAATGCACCATACTCTGGTTCCACTTTTTCAGAAAGGTAGAACAAATCAGAGTTTAAAGAATACATCAGGCCGGGTGCAGTGAATCACATCTGTAATCCCAGCACTTTGGGAGGCCGAGGCAGGAGGATTGCTTGAGATCAGGAATTCAAGACCAGCCTGGGCAACATGGCAAGACACCATCTCTACAAAAAATACAAAAATTAGCTGGGCGTGGTGGTGTGTGTGCCTGTAGTCCCAACTACTCAAGAGGCTGAGGTGGGAGGATGGCTTGAGCTTGGGAGGCAGAGGTTGCAGTTAGCCGAGATCATGCCACTGCATGCCCAGCTTGGGCAAAAGAGTGAGAGCCAGTTTCAAAAAATAAAAATAAAAGAAAATGACAAAAATTAAAATAAAAATTTAAAAATATATCAGCCTTTAATCCCAGCACTTTGGGAGGCCAAGGCGGGTGGACCACGGGGTAAGGAGATTGAGATCATCCTGGTTAACATGGTGAAACCCCATCCCAACTAAAAATACAAAAAAAAAAAAAAAAAAATTGCCAGTCATAGTGGCACTCACCTGTAATCCAAGCTACTTGGGAGGCTGAGGCAGGAGAATCGCTTGAACCTGGGAGGTGGAGGTTGCAGTGAGCCGAGATCGGGTCACTGCACGCCAGCCTGGGCAACAAAGGGAGACTTCATTTCAATAAATAAATAAATAAAATATCAGCCTGGATCATGAGAGTCTGAAAAACATGTCATATGATAAATAATTGAAGGAAATTGAAATGTCTAGCCTGGAAAAGTCTTAGAGGGAACTTAAAATTGTCTTCAAATATTTCAAAGGGCTGTCCTGTAGAAAATGAAATGGATTTATGCTGTTTGAAAGTGCTGATGTAGGGTCAATCACTGAATGTCAGGGAGGCAGACAGTTCTTTGAACACAGAACTTTTTAAGAACTGGATCCATAACAGTTGTGGTCGACACTGCTCTTGTCTCTCCAGCGTCCATTCTCCCATTGATCTTTTGGTAGTAGAAGTTTAGCTGGGCCCCTGGCTGTCCAACTAACGATTGTCTTTTCTGCTTCTCCTTATTATGGTTGTGGAATTAGGTTCAGGTCAATGAGATAAACACAGCAACGATGTATGCCACCTCTTGCTCAAGCAAGAGGGATCAGTCAAAAGCTGAAAGGCATCTTTCCTTAAAAGGAATGGGGTGTGCCCTCTTCCTCTCTCTCTTCCTTGACTCTGGCCTTGAATGTTGTCATGATGGATCGTCTTCAATTATGGAGACAAACCAAGAAATTGCAGAGCAATGAAGTAGAAGGAGCTTGAGTTCCCAATACCATGGACCCATCTTCTCTTCTCAGCCTTGGAAACATTGCACTAAGTAAGAGAGCATTTCTATCTAGTTAAACTTTATACAAGGTTAAAATTCCCATCTTGTTAAGCCATGTTTGGATCTTTGTTAGACTTGTTTTCATCTACATATTAAATAATAGAGGCACCTCCAAATAGTGGTCTTCAGGAGGTCATCACTGAGCCCTCCCTGTCCCTTATGTTCAATCACTTGCTGCCTTAATGCTTCTCACCTGGCCACCTCTCTCTATTCTCACTGCCACTACCTTGGCTCAGGCTGCCATGCCTTCTTGCTTGGGTTGTTGGAGAAACTTTTTAAGTGGTACTCTGCCTACAGTCTTGTCACACATTCTCTTCATCTCATCTACCACTTCCAAAAGAATATTTTGTAAACCCAAATCTTATCATGTACCGTCTCTTCTTAAAATCTTTCCATTACTTCCCATTACATTTAAGGTAATGAGTGAATTTCTTAAGATGGTGTGGTAGACAAAATGATGCCCTCCCCACTAACGATGTCTACATCCTAATTCCCAGGACCTGATAATATGTGACCTTACTTGACAAAAAGGACCTTGCAAATGTTGACTAAATTAAGGATCTAGAGATGGAAAGATTATCCTGGATCATCCTGATGGGCTTAATGTGATCACAAGGGTCCTTCATAAGAGGGCAGCAAGATGGTGGGATTTGAAAAAAGAGGTAAAGCAGAGTTTGGGGTTATGTGCTTTAAAGATGGAGAAGAGTGCCACAAGCCAAGGCATGCAGACAGCCTCTGAAACTTGAAAGAGGTAAGGAAAGGGCTTTTCCTCTGGAGCCTCTAAAATGAATATGGTCTTGGCAACATTTTCATTTTAGCCTCATAAGTCTCATTTTGGGCCTTTGATCTTCAGAACAATAAGATAATAAATTTGTGTTATTTTAAGCCACTAAATTTGTGGTACTTTGTGACAGCAGCAATAGGAAACAAATATAGATGGCTTTCATTATCTTGCCTTTGTTCATTTCTCTTGCCCCTTCTGTCATCAATTCCTTGCTTCCATGCTCTACATTCCAGCCCTTTTCAATGATGTGTAGTTCCCAGCAAGCAGGGACCTTTGGTTATACTTTTTCTCTGTGAAATTTTTCTTGTTCCCTTGCCTCCTTTGATGTGACTAGTTTTTAAGTCAAGGCTTTTATCTGAGTTCCTCCAAGATGTCTTCACTGATCACTTAGTGGGTTTCGTGCCCTTCCCTTGGACAGACTCCCTTGGCACTTGTACATGTCGCTATCACAGCACCTAGCTCACTGGATTCCTGAATTGCTTTGTTTACAGTTATTTCAGAGCCTAGCTATCTATGCCAATGAATATAGAATGATCATTCACTGGAAGTAGTCAAGAAGAGGTTAAGATAACTAGTAGAGATACTATAAAATGGGCTTTCATAGTGGTTGGGGAAATACACCTTCCCATTTGAAATGCTTTCTATGGAACACTACGGCTATAGTTTGGATGTTTGTCCCCTCCAACTCTCATGTTGAAATTTGACCCCTCGTGTTGGAAGTGGGGCCTAATGGGAGGTGTTTGGGTCATGGGGATGGACCTCTCATGAATAGATGAATGCCCACCCTTCCCAGGCAGGGGCAAGAGGTGGGAGAGGGGTGAGTGAGGGAGTTCTCATTCTATTAGTTCCCCAGAGAACTAACTGTTGAAAAATATCTGGAACCTTTCCCCTCTCTCTCTTGCTTCCTCTTGCTCCACGAGTGGAAGCAACTTGAGACCCTCACCAGAAGCTGAGGAGATGCTGGCACAATGCTTCTTGTGTAGCCTGCAGAACAGTGAACCAAATAAACCTCTTTTCTTTACAAATTACCCAGTCTCAGGTATTCCTTTATAGCAACACAAATGGACTAAGACAACTACCCATTCCTTCCTCACAGCCACCATGGCCTAGTCAACTCCTACTCATCCTCCAAGTGTTAAACATATAACATCGTTATGGAGACATAATTCACATGCCATCATAACTCACCCACAATTTAAAATTGTGCAATTACATGGTTTTTACTATATTCATAGAGTTGTGCAACCATCACCACAATAAATTTTAGATCATTTTTATCACTTCCAAAAGAAATCCTGTACCTATTAGCAGTCATTTCTCATATTTTCCCAAGTCCCTCAGCTCCATAAATCCATTAACCTCCTTTCTGTCTCTATAGATTTTCCTATATTGGACATTTCATATAAATGGAATCAGCCTGGTGCAGTGGCTCATGCCTGTAATCCCAGCACTTTGGCAGGTTGAGGGAGGAGGATTGTTGAGTCTAGGAGTCCAAGACCAGCCTGGGAAAGATGGCAAGACCCCCTCTCTATGAAAAATTTAAAAATTAGCTGGGCTGGGTGGCATGTATCTATAGTCCCAGCTACTCAGGAGGCTGAGGCAGAAGGATTGCTTGAGCTTAGGAATTTGAGGTGGCAATGAGCTATGATTTTGCCACTGCACTCCAGTCTGGGCAACAAAACAAGACCCCAGCTTTACAATAAAATGAAAATAAATGAAATCATATAATGTATGGTCTTTTGTGACTGGCTGCTTTCATTTAGCATAATGTGTTCAAGATTTAACCATGGTATAGTGTATATTAGTACTTCATTCCATTTTATGGCTGCATAATATTCCATTGTATGCCATATTTTTAAATCCATTTATTAGTTGATAGACATAAATGGTTGTTTGCACTTTTTGGCCTTATGAATAATGCTGCTATAAGCATTTGTATACATATTTTTGTGTGGATAGGTTTTCACACCTCTTGAGTATATGCCAAGGAGTAGGATTGCTGGGTCATATGGTGACTGTAGGTTTAACATTTTGTGGAATGTCCAGACTGTTTTCCAAACTTACTGCACCATTTTACCTTCCCACTAACAGGTCATAAGTGTTCCCATTTCTCCACGTCCTCATCAACACTTATTATTATCAGTCAATTTTATTTCAGCCATTCTAGCAGGTATGAAGTGGTATCTCATTGTGTGTGTTTTTTTCTATAATTCCCTGATGAGTAACAACATGAATATCTTTTCATGTGTTTATGTGTCATTTGTATATCCTTTTGTGGAGAAATATCTATCCAGATCATTTGCCCATTTTGTAATCATGTTATTAATCTTTTTATTATTGATATGTACGATTTAAAAAATACATTCTACATACAAGTCCCTTATCAGATATGCCATTTGCAAGTGTTCCACCTATTTTGTGGGTTGCTTTTCACTTAGTTGATGCTATCCTTTGAAAAAGTTTTTCATTTTGAGGAAGTCCAATTTATCTATTTTTTTTCCTTTGGTTGCTTGCATGTTTGATGTCATGTCTAAAAAAGGCTTTGCCTGATCCAAAGTCATAAAATTTATGCCTATATTTTTTTCTAAGAGATTTATAGTCTTATCTCTTACGATTAACTATATAATCCCTTTTCAGTTAACTTTTGTGTATGATGTGAGGAAGGGTGCCAACTTCATTCTTTTTTTTTTCTATTTTTATTTCAATAGTTTTTGGGGGCACAGGTGGCTTTTTGTTCCATGGATAAATTCTTCAGTGGTGATTTCTGAGATTTTAGTTGCATCCAGATTATTCTCCTCCCAACCACAGTTCCTTTCCGAAAATCCCCAAAGTCCATTATATCGTTCATATACCTTTTCATCCTCGCAGCTACAACTTCATTCTTTTACATGTGGTTATATAGCTGTCTTAGCACCATTTGTTGAAAAGATTATTCTTCCCTAGTTGAAATGTGTAAGGGTTTATTTAAGAACTCTCAATTCTGTTCCATTGAACTATATGACTACCCTTATTTCAGCACCACACTATTTTGATTATTGTAGCTTTGTAATAAGTTTTTGAGATTGGAAAGTGTGAGGCCCCAACTTTGTTCTTTCTAAAGACCATATTGGCTATTCTTACTTCCTTGCATTTCCACATGAATTTTAGGTTCAGCTTGTCAATTTCTGCAAATAAGCCAGCTGGGATTATGATAGGGAATTATGTTGAATCTGTAGATCAATTAGGGGAATGTTTTCATTTTAATAAGATTAAGTCTTTCAATTCATAAAACAATGTTTTTTCATTTATTAAGGTCTTTAATTTTTCAATGATATTTTGTAATTTCAGTATACAAGTCTTCCATTTCTTTCGTTTATTTTTTGTCTGTTTTAAAATCTGGGAAAGGAGATCTAGTATATATTCATAGAATTTGTCATATTAACCTTGTTTCCAATTTCTGGTTCTCTTTATTTGTTCCTGCAAATCTGGATACCATCTGCTGTCATTTCCTCACTCCAGTACAGCTTTGCTCCCACCTACCTCCTTTATGTTGTTATTGTCGAATATATTACATTTCTATACGCTATAAGCCCAAGACAATTATATACATATCACTTTGTACAACTGCTTTTTAAATCAGTTAAGAGCAGAAAGAAGACAGAGATAGTTATACTGTCTTTTAAAATTACATATCTTTACTCTTGCACTTGTATGTGTGTATGTTGACTTGCATTATGGTTCGGGGTCACTTGCTTTCAGCCTAAAGAAGTTCCATTACTATTTCTTGAATCCAAAGGGAAAGGAAACCTGGAAAAAATAAGTGATTTCCTGCAATAGTGAACAGCAAAAAGAAAAATGGAGAAATGGTGTGAAATCAAACACGACAATGACCAGCCACTTACTCGATAGTGCTTGTATGGTTACTTTAGAAATTTGAGTAGGCCTGATTTACTGATGTATTGAATTTCTACTACTTTCCACACTTTTGTCTTGGTGTTTTTCAAAGGCAAATTTATTTAGCCTTTACAGGATGATACTATTATATAATGCTTAAGAACTTGGGATCTTCAGACAGATAGAGATGAATGCAAGCCTTAAATATTTCAACCACAGAATCTGTGACCTTGGGGAAATTACTTAACATCTCTAAGTCTCATTTACCCATAGGTAACAGGAAAGATAAATATAGTATATGTCTTAAAGGGTTATATGACAGTTATATGAGAAAAATTCATGTAAAATGTTGTCTCTTACACAAATGCCCAGTAAATGGCAGGCATAAAAAAAATTCATAATATTGGACTTCTGACTTTGACCATGATGAGATAACTGATAATAAACTTATGCTTAATTTATAATTACAAAACTGAACTAAATAGACGAAGCATCACATTTCATGCCTTAGACAACAAATACAGGAGGGGTTTGATCCTTTAGAGAATAAAAACACACGAGGTTGGCTCTGCATTTACCACAGCTTTCCACCAGTGTGTGCTTCCCAAACTAAGGCACGAGAAAGAGAAAAGAAAGATGCAGGAAACTGATATTGAAGGCAGGGGCCACTAAGGTGGCTAGGCTTTTCAGGGCAGAGCCCTGGAGGGTAGTAAGCCATGCAGAGAAGGAGCTCCAGAAATTGACCTAGGGAGCTTGAGTCTTTGACGAAAATACCAAATTAGAAATGTACAATGCAAAACTGATATAGACTTAACAGAAAATAGCCAAGAGTGGCCCAGTAAGATCCTCAGAGATTCTGGAGATCACACAGTGTTGGGAGATATTGAAATTCTGACCAGCTAGATACAGAGACCTTGTTGAACATCCTTGGCGTTCACTTGCAATCACATGAAAGCCACACCTGCAGAGTGAAACTTTAGTAACTTATAGTAATTTAGTAGTCCTTACCTTAGGGCAAGATTTAGCAATCTTGATATCACAATTTAGGTTAGTAACAGTAATAGTAAGAAAGAACCTTGCCCTAAGGTAAGGACTACCCTAGACTCATTCTAAGAAAACCTAAAAGTAAGTCTCAACAAGACAAGGTGACTTCAACAGATGAATACCTGGCAGTACATATTTCAAGCATATTTACAACATGAAAGCAAAATCTAACTTCTAAAAAATGTAGCATTCACAGTGCCCAACAGACCATCAAAAGCTGCTAGATATATGAAGAGAAGAAAAACACAAATCGTAGTTGTAAGGGGGGAAAATGTTTATAGAAAGAGACTCAGATGTTGGAATTAGCAAAGGCTTTAAAAGTTATTATGAATATGTTAGACATTATAGATGAAAAAAATAAAATAATGAGCATGATAGATCACAATATGGTTTCTCAAAAGATATGTGCTTTCTAATCCTGAAACCTGTGAATGATACTTTACATGGCAAAGCCTTTGTGGATTTGATTAAGGGTCTTGAGAAGGGAAGATTATCTCGGACTGAGTGGGCCCCAAATGCAGTAAGATGTATCCATAAGAAAGGCAGGTTACCTGCACACAAGTCCACATGAAGACAGAGCAGAGAGAGATTTAAAGATGCTGGCCCTGGCTGGGTGTGGTAGCTCATGCCTGTAATCCTAGCACTTTGGGAGGTTGACGTGGGCAGATTGCTTGAGCTCAAGAGTTCAAGACCAGCCTGGGCAACATAGCAAAACCCTGTTTCTCCAATAGATAAAAAAAATTAGGCCGGCTGCGGTAATCCCAGCACTTTGGGAGGCTGAGTAGGGTGGATCACTTGAGGTCAGGAGTTCCAGATCAGCCTGGCCAACATGATGAAACACCGTCTCTACTAAAAATACAAAAATTAGCCAGGCATGATGGCGGGTGCCTGTAATCCCAGCTACTCATGAGGCTGTGGCACAAGAATCGCTTGAACCCGGGAGGCGGAGGTTGTAGTGAGCAGAGATTGCACCACTGCACTCCAGCCTGGGTGATATAGCCAGACTGAGCCTCAAAAAAAAAAAAAAAAAATTAGCTGGGCACAGTGGTGCACATCTGTATTCTCAGCTACTTGTGAGGCTGAGGCAGGAAGATCACTTGAACTTGGGAGACTGAGGCTGCAGTGAGTCAAGATTACACCACTGGACTCCAATTTGGGTGACAAAGTGATACCCTGTCTCAAAAAAATGAAATAAAGTAACGATGCTGGCCTTGAAGATTGGAGTGATGCAGCCACAAGCCAAGAAATTCTGGCAAGCATCAGAAGCTAAAAGAGGCATGGAAGAGATTCTCCCCTAGAGCCTCTGAAGCAAGCACAACCCTGCTGACACCTTGATTTCAGCCCAGTGATACTGATTTCAAACATCCAACATCCGGAAGAAGGAAAGAATAATTTTCTGTTGTTTTTAGCCTCCCAATTTGTGTTATAGCAGCTTCAGGAAATGAATACAAAAAGGAAACAAAAAGGGAAGCTCAGATTTTAAAACAGACAAAAAATAATACAAAAAGGGAACAAAAAGAGAAAGGAGAACAATTTTTTTTTTTTAAAAAAAGAAACACAAAAAGGAAATAATAGCCAGCATCATAGGACTGGACTGGATGCTTGTTGAAGGACTGGAAGCTTCCCCCTAAGATTGGAGTCAAAGCACTAATGTCTGTTCTTAGATTTCTACTATTACCAGCAAATGAAATAAGACAAAGTAAAGAACAAAATGGCTTACAGATTAGAAAGGAAGACGTAAAAGTACTTTATTCATAGACAACATGAGAGTGTATTTAGAGAATATCTCAAAATTCTACCCAAAAAACCCAAACTTACTAGAAATTAATCAATTTAGCAAAGGATAGGGAAGAAAAAAAAGCTTCCCCTTTGCCTTTGGAAGGTTTGCTGAAAAGTCAAGTCATAAAAGGCATAGAAATAGGAGAAAAGGCATACAAAGAAATCTATTTGACCATAGTTTCATGTGACACAAGAGCCTTCAGAATGGACCCAATCCCTCAATGGGGTGCAAAAACCTATATACCATCTTGAGGTTACAGAAAGAATTTAGGCTCAGAGTACAGCCCAAAACAGGTTGTGGTAGTAAATCAGGTTATGGTGGCAAGACAGGTCCTGGGAGAGAAAGAAGAGGAGACCTGGCCAGCAAAGGTGGTCTTGTTATGTACATGAAACTTCACAGGTAGCCATCTTTAGAGAGAATGCATGGTCAATGCTTCTTTTCAGGCCTTTACAGGTATCAGACTCTTAGTCTTTCCTAGATTCAGGCAAGGGAAGTTCTGGCTGCATCAATGCAGATTCTCTGCAGATGCAAATCTCACCACAAAAGACAGCTTTGCAGGGCCACTTCTGTTTGCTGGCCCTCTGACAGCCATCTCAAAATATGTCAAAGAAATATATTTGGAGATAAAATATTTTTATTTCCTCTAGTTCCTACTTTGAAACTTAAAAAAACTTTACATATTAAGAGCCAAAGCTGATAGCTTTGGAGAGTTTTGGGTTAGAGGTTGTTAGATGGAGATAGACAAAAGAGTGAAAAGACAAATTGGGATAAGCAGAAAAGAGCAAATTTAAATATAACGTCCCATTTCTCCTTTAGTTGGTCTCTCAGTCCTGAGAATAGATCAGTTCAGTTAAACAGCTGTGCCCCATTCCAGGAGGTGGCATTGCAGATGGGGTAGGCCTCTGTATCTGATCCAGGCAAGCAGATCTTTAATGAGAGACGTTTGTATGGAAACAGAAGAAAAACAAAAGGCAATGTCTGGAGTAGCCTATAGCCTAGTTTTTCTGGTCTCTGAAGCATCTTCAGATTGCTCTGATAATCAGACAGATTTTTTTGAATTTTAGTTTGAATCAGGTATTCAAGTGAACTTTCTGAGTAGTGCATACCTCAGCGGGCATGAAGTCTGTTTATATATAAGTTGATGTTATTTCTCCCAAAGTTTATTAAAGTTATCTAACTTCGATTTTAAGAACTTTAAGAAAAACACAGTTTTAATTTATAAATTGAAGATAATATCCGAAGCTGCCCAACCAACTGAACAGACGCCCTCTTGGCCAGGGGGGATCCCAAAGAAACCTGTAAAACTAAATTTCAGGCCCTGATGGGAAGGGAGGTCAGACATGCCTCATTATGCCCCTTCCCTTTTTGAGTTTAGGCAAGACGGACCAGCATTAACATTAAAATAGAGATCACAGGACTGACAAAATAGACTCTTTGTGGCAAGAAGATAACCAAATTCCAACCTGACTCAAACATAGCATCACATGACAGCCGATCCTGAAGGAAATCAAAATATTTTACCCCAAAATATATTTCTTTGACATAGTTTTAAATGACCCTGCAAACCCAGCTTTTGTGGGGGAAATTTACATCTGTAGAGAATCTCTGTTAATAGTCAGGACTTTCCTGGACCTAGGAAAGATTAACTAACCTTCTGATACCTTTTAAGTTCTCAAAAGAGAGATTTATCATCTATTCCTGCTAAAGACGGTTATATGGAGACTTCATCTATATAACAAAACCTTGGCTTCCACAACCCTCCTTATCTGAACTCAAGCATGTCTTTCAAGTGACTTCGAATCTTTAGACAAAGCTGAACTCTTTCAACAAATTACCAATCAGAAAATCTTTGAATCCACCTGTGACCTGTAAGCACTTGCTTTGAGATGTTCCACCTTACCAGGACACCTCCAATGTACACCTTATATATATTGACTTATGTCTTTGCCTATAACTTCTGTCTCCCTAAAATGTATAAAACAAAACTATAACCTGACAGCCTTGGGCACGCTTTCTCAGAATTTCTTGAAACTGTTCTCTGGGCTGTGGTCACTCATATTGGGTCAGGATAAGCCTCTTTAAATATTTCACAAAGTTTTGTTGTTGTTGTTGTTGTTGCTTTTTGTCAATGCATTTCTAGTAATTCCAAGTCAGAAAAAAATGAAATAAAAATTTGAAAAAGTTAGTTTGGAGACTTGTAGCCAGGAAAGAATTCAGGATCCAGTACAAATTGCAGGCAAATGATAAAAACTCAAAAACAATGAACAAGGCTAGAATCTAATAACAGATGTTCTACAGTTTTCCTTTGAAACATGATTTTCTCTCTCCAGTTCCCTAAATTTCTTTTTCTTTCATTTTTTTTTTTTTTTTTTGAGACAGAGTTTCACTCTTGTTGCCCAGGCTGGAGTGCAATGGTGCAATCTCAGCTCACTGCAACCTCCACCTCCCAGGTTCAAATGATTCTCCTGCCTCAGCCTCCCAAGCAGCTGGGATTACAGGCACATGCCAACATGCCCGGCTAATTGTTGTATTTTTAGTAGTGATGGGGTTTCACCATGTTGACCGGGCTGGTCTCGAACTCCTCACCTCAGGTGATCTGCCCACCTTGGCCTCCCAAAGTGCTGGGATTACAGGTGTGAGCCATCACACCTGGCCCAGTCCCCCAATTTCTACCAAAGGCAAATCATAGCAGGACCAATTTATTTGTAAAAATAAGTTTTTATCTTATTATACTTGGCCTGCTTATTTGCATAAAGTACAGCAAGAATAGTGATTGATCATATAGGCTTTTCTCAAATTGGCTTTGCAGAAACATTTTCATAAGAAATCTCACATTAGACTTCTAAAAGCCTTGAGGCTATAAAACCAAGGCAAGGATTTGTCATTTGTCACTGACTGTCTGCAATACCTGTATGAACTGGGTGAATTCTTCTCTTCTTGAGATTCCAAAATAACTTGAGGTTCCTGGGCCTGTCAGAAAGTAACACTCTTCGCTTACCACAGGTCAGGAACCTTGTAAAGAAACTGTGTACCAAGGAGTTTTTTATTAGCTCTATAAAGTCAACTTCAATTCCTCAAAGCAATCTGGTCATATTTGAAAATATGCCATTCCAGTCAAATCCTCCAAAAGAATACAGATTCATATTGAACGTATGCAAATAGCTATCTTGTCCTAAATTAAGAATAATCACAAAAGTTTCCAAATGCTGGAGATATCAGGTAGAAAGACAGATAAATGCTTCAAATTTTGCTCACAATGTATACTTTACCCAATTAGTTGTAAGCTATAAATAGCTCAAAAGAAAAGGGTTTTTTGTTTTGTTTTGTTTTGACTCTGGAAAAGAAAACATAAAACGAATTAGCTATTTATCCAACAAAAAGTTCATGAAAAAGTCTTTTTAGTCCTCTCTTAGTTCAGCCCCATGTAATTAGCTCTTATTCTGCTTGATGTTGGGTTAGCAATCCTCATGAGCACATCAGCTTTTAATTAGAATCCTGGAAGGTTTTTTTTTTACCTAGTCCAATGGTATGATATCCAAAGTTAGAAACCTGTATTCAGGAGACCTTCCCTGAATTTCCTTATAGAGAAAGCAAATTGTGGACTGTAGTTGATTATAAACTGCTTTTTTAAAGAAGAATCAAAGTAAAACAATAACTGTCTATGAATGACAAAAGACTTAGCTAGCCATAAATACAGATACGATTGACAAGAACATTTTGTTGTTTTATGGCATGCAACAATTGAATATCACAATTACAATTATTACTGATAATTTATACCAAGACACATCAGAATTTTTGGAAATCATACAATTTTGAAACACATATTAACATATTTATACAAACATAACCCCCCAAAAGTTAAAAACCATTTCTTATTTAACAATGCTTCTCATATGATTTTAACATACCAAATAAGCCTAATATGTCTCTCTTGGACGTCTAGGGGCCCTAACATTCAAAAAGTTAGTTTGATGTCAAAAAGAATGAATTTTGAATTTGAAATTTTGATTTTGGAAAGTTTGTCAGATATCAAAGGTTTAAAATACTTGCTCAAAATAGGATCACAGCTCACTGTGAAATAATATTGATTCATTTAGCCAAAGTAATGATTCAAAGACTTCAAAAAGCAAAAACCTTTATTCTTTGATGGGAAAGAATACAGTTTTCAAAACAATCATAAGACCTAATAGACACCATTAGGCAAACAAAATCTCTCTCTCCCTCTCTTCCCCTTACTCCACCTTTTTTTTTTCAGTTTACTCAAAAGTACAACAAAAAATATTTTACTATCTCTTAATACTATACAAAAATCTTGTTCAAAAGAGAAAACCTAATTCTACCTTTGTATCAGTGTATTATTAATGCTACAGCTAATTTTAATAAAACTTTATAGGTTGAGCACAGTGGCTTATGCCTGTAATCCCAGGACTTTGGGATGTGAGGCAAGAGGATTGCTTGAGCCCAGGAGTTTGAGGCAAACCTAGAGCAAACTCTCCCTTTACCCTCAGAAGTTTCACTGAAAAATCAACTCATAAAAGGCTAGTATTGCAGTAGGAAAAAAGGCATACAGATGTATTTGATCACAGTTTTATGTGACATAGGAGCCTTCAGAATGAAGACCTAATCCTCCAATGGGGTGCAGAAGTTTCTATACCATCTTGAGGTTACAGAGAGAATGCAGCTCAGAGCATGACCCAAAGCAGGTTATGATGGTAAATTAGGTGATGGTGGCCAGGCATGGTGGCTCACGCCTGTAAGCCCAGCAGTTTGGGAGAAGTGGGTGGATCACCTGAGATCAGGAGTTCAAGACCTGCCTGGCCAACATGGCAAAACCTCGTCTCTACTAAAAATACAAAAATTAGCCGGGCATGGTGGTACATGACTATAATCCCAGCTACTAGTGGAACTGAGGCAGGAGGATCACTTGAACCTGGGAGGCAGAGTTTGCAGTGAGTCAAGATTGTGCCACTGCACTCTAGCCTGGGCAACAAAGCGAGACTCCGTCTCGAAAAAAAAAAAAAAAAAAATTTTTCGGTCATGGTGGCAAGAGAGGTCCTGGGAAGGAAAGAAGAAAAGGCCTGGCCAGCAAAGGTTGTCTTGTATGTAGATGAAACCTCACAGGTAGCAGCCTTCAGAGAGAATAGATGGTCCATGCTTCTTTTCAGACCTTTAAAGATGTCAGCCTCTCAGTGAATCTTTCCTAGATCTGGGCAAAGGAAAGCCTGACTGTATCAATGCAGATTCTCCACAGATGCAAATCTCCCCCAAAAGACAGCTTTACGGGGCCACTTCTGTTTGCTGGCCCTCTGACAGCCATCTCAAAATATGTCAAAGAAATGTATTTGGGGGTAAAGTATTTTTATTTCTTTCAAAGCTTGTAGGATAGAATTTTAACATAAAAATCAATTATATTTCTATGTATTAATAATGAAAAATTGAAAATGATTTTTAAAGTAATATATATAACAGTGTAAAAAAAACCCATGGGGATGAATTTAGTGAATGATGAGCAAGACCTCCACACTGAGGAATTAAGAAAGCCCTGACTAAATGGAGGGACAGACAAGAAGAGCTGATAATGTTCCACTTTGAGGATGCCGCAGGAAAATGGCATTGATGTATATTGTTCTTGGTTACTTTTTCTAAATAAACAAATGTTCTAATGACTACATAATTATATGATAATAATAATAATAGCTACCACTTTAACGCTGGATGTGACAAATTAACTTCCTATAAGGGCAGCTCTGAACTTGGCACTTCTCTGCTCAAAAAATCCTTTTTATTCATGGGGTCAAGGACTAACTATGATGACATTCACAAGCCTCCACTATTGGCTCCAAATTCCCTTGCCATATTCACCTCCCACATTTTGCCTCATATACACCTTGTACTCCAGCCACCCTGGATTCCTTGCCATTTCCCAGTTTAAGATTTTGGCCTTAATGCCTTGGCTCATGATATTCCCTGCCTTTAGCTGACTCTTCCCCTTCCCTAATCAGTCATCCTTGGCTAGGGCCTGGCTGCCAGTGCCTTACAGAACTTTGCACACTGTGGGGCACTTAACATATTTCCAGGGTGGTAAATAGTTGCTAAATGAATAAGAGAAGTGTGGTTCATTGACCCCCATCCCAGAGGAAAGGGTAAATGGATGTGTGTGATTCTGAATAAAGACAAATGGGGATAAAATGTATGTTAAAAAGTGCAGGCAGCTTGGTGTGGTAGCTCACACCTGTAGTCCCAGCACTTTGGGAGGCTGAATCAGGCAGATCACTTGAGGTCAGGAGTTTGAGCCCAGTCTGACCAACAGGGTAAAACCCTGTCTTTATTAAAACTATAAAAATTAGCCAGGTGTGGTGATGTGTGCCTGTAATCCCAGCTACTTGGGAGTCTGAGGCAGAAGAATCACTTGAACCCGGGAGGCGGAGGTTGCAGTGAGCTGAGATATCGCCACTGTACTCCAGCCTAGGTGACAGAGCAAGACCTTATCTCAAAAAAAAAAAAAAAAAAGAAGAAGAAGAAGAACAAGTGCAGCAAATCTCCTTATTTGGCAGGCCTCTTTGAAACAGATTGTGATAATGAGTTAAAGCTACAATCATCCTAGAATCCCCCCCGATTCTGGGGGATTCAGAGATGTTTAGTAATTGTGCATTTATTTATTTTTTTCTATTACTTACTCATAGAATCACAACAGTTTTTAAATATATAGATGATCAGCAAAGTTTTTAATTGATTTATTGATTGAAGTATCCTCTATTATAGTCAAAGGAGAGTTTTGAAATCATCTAGACCAGGAGCCTCAAATCAGTTGTTTTAAATTGGTCCAGTTGATACAGGGTGTTGTCATATAGCTGAGACAGGTTAGGGATGGAGCTCGACTTCAGCTCACCTCCACTACGGCATTCTTTCATGCATTCCACCATATTAGTCAGTGTTCTCCAGAGGGGCAGAACCAATAGGATACATGAATCTATATAAGGGGGAGTTAATTAGGGAGAACTGGCTCACATAATTACAAGGTGAAAACCCATGACAGGCCGTTTGCCAGCTGGGGAAGAGAGAAGCTGGTAGTGGCTCAGTCTGAGTCTGAAAGCCTCAAAACCCAGGAAGCCAACAATGTAGCCTTCCGTCTGTGGTCAAAGGCCAAGAGACCCCGGAAAGCCACTGGTGCAAGTCCCAGAGTCCACAGGCTGAAGAACCTGGAGTCTGATGTCATAGGGCAGGAGGAGTGGAAGGCAGCATCCAGCATGGGAGAAAGAAGGATGCCAGAAGACTCAGCAAGCAAGGTTATCTCACCTTCCTTTTTTTTGTTTAACTTTATTTTATTTTTATTTTTATTTTATTTTATTTTATTTTTTTTGAGACAGGGTCTTGCTCTGTCACCCAGGCTGGTGTGCAGTGGCACGATCTTGGTACAGTGGCATGATCTCAGCTCACTGCAACCTCCACTTCCCAGGTTCAAGTGATCCTCCTGCCTCAGCCTCCCGAGTAGCTGGGACTACAGGTATGTGCCACCATGCCCGGCTAATTTTTGCATTTTTAGTAGAGATGGGATTTTACCATGTTAGCCAGGCCGGTCTCAAACTCCTGACCTCACGCCTGTAATCCCAGAACTTTGGGAGGCTGAGGTGGGCAGATCAGGAGGTCAGGAGTTCGAGACCAGCTTGGCCAACACGGTGAACCCACCTCTATTTGAAAATACAAAAATTAGCCATGGGTGATGGCATACTCCTGTAGTCCCAGCTACTCAGGAGACTGAGGCAGGAGAATCGCTTGAACCCGGGAGGCAGAAGTTGCAGTGAGCCGAGATCATTCCACTACACTCCAGCCTGGGTGACAGAGACTCCATCTCAAGTCAAAATAACAATAATAATAATAACAAAATCCCTAACAGCTTTTTTTCAGAGAGCCAGCTAGAGGATCCTTTTGCCTCTGCTATCTCCTCTTGGCTGTCTCTCTTGTGCTGTAGTACAAGCCCCAAAATAGAATCCTTGTCCAGGAAACCTGCTTGGCCTCGTGTTAATTTTCATTACATGGGGAGCCACAGCCTCTTGGCTTGTAACATATTCAGGGCTGGCTTCATAAAGGAACATTTAGTGCAGTTGCCTGGGGCCCCACACTTAGAAGGATCCGTGCTTGGTTCAATGTTCTACTGTTGCAGTCTTCAAATTCTTATTATTTGGAACAAGGGGTTCTGCAAATTATATAATCAGTTCTGTGTATATCTCCTCATGTTCAGCCTTCCTTCCCTCCATGTACCTCTCCTGCAGTAAGACAATTCAATGTCTGGAGGCAGCTGGAAAGCATTGCATGTAGAACACCGGAGGTTTCATATTCTCACCTCTCCATCTTTTCGGATTACTTCTCAGTTTCTGCTAGGAAAGCCTGGAGACTTCTGAGATAGTCCAAGTTCCCCATTTTACACATAAGAATACCAAGATCTAGAGATGCAAGGTCCTCCAGCAACCACTTAAATTATTTAGGTATCCTTTTCCAGGTATCTTACACTTCTATTATACCAAATAAAAATTATAACAGGCAACATTGAAAGAGAATGAGGTCAGAGAAATTAATGATCAGTCACTCGACATGGCAGGATATGGGATCTGGACCTGTTTCTATATAAGATAGAGGCTGGTTCGAACTGTAGGCAGAGTTCCTGAGCTCTCTCACCAGCAACATTTTCACCTTCATCTCCATCTCGACATCGCAGACTTTGAAGAGCTAAAAGGATCTTTGAGGTTACATTCCTAACCCAGGAGTCCTTAAAAAGATAACATCTAAGTCCCTGGGATTCTTAATTTTTGAGTGGAGGCCTGTTTCATTTTTGGAACACCTTGGTTATTAGAAAGTATATTCTCTTTATAAAGAACAGAAGTCAGCCTCTCCATAAATTCCAACTACAGCAATTAATGGCCCTACAGGATGACAAACAATAACTCTCTCTTCCTAAAAGCTTTTTGAATAATTGCAACTAGCTTTATATCTACCACCCCTTCCTCCAAGCTGTTTTTGTTCTTTTTCCTAGTTGAACACCAAGTTCTCTGCGACGCCCCATAGTGACAGTTTCTAAACACCTTCCTATTCCTATCTCTCATCTGTGGTGACCCTCAGAGCTACTAAAAATCATTAGGTTATAAAATGAAAAGAAAACAAAGCAAAAGTATCATGGCATTTTAAAATGGGCTGATTAAAAAAATCAGTAATTATAATCCCAGCACTTTGAGGGGCTGAGGCAGGAGGATTGCTTGAGCCCAGGAGTTCGAGACTAGCCTGGGAAATATGGTGAGAATAAGTGAGTACCACCTTAAAATTTTCATAATTTTAAAGAAATTAGCTGGATGTGGTGGCACACACCTGTGGTCCTAGCTACTCAGGAGTCTGAGGAAAGAGGATAGCTTGAGCCCAGGAGATCAAGGCCGCAGTGAGCTGAGATCGTGCCCCTGCACTCCAGCCTGGGCAACAGAGCAAGACCCTGTCTCCAAACACATAGTCAGTCATAAAGTTCGAGGACTGGAAAGACTGTGGCCAAGATTATAGGGAACGGTAAATATGTAAGTCAAGGCTTTTTGCTGCAAGTGATAAAACCCATTTGGGACTTGCTTAAATAAATAACAGAATATCTTCACCTGAGAGCAAAAAGCCCTCTCCCCCTTCAGTTCCAGTTGGAAAGAGGCTCTGATTAGTCAAATTGGGTCATTGCCAATTCCTGGGCAGGGAAGTCATAGTTGGGTAAGAAGAGGAAAGAGTCACCCAGATCACATGGACAGAGGAGAGAGCAGACTATCACTAGGAGAGAGGTGAAGGTTGTGGGCATGGGCAAACAAACATAAAGGTGCCCTTCAGAGAGTGAGCCACAAAGTCAAAGACAAACGCTAAATATATTATGTAGTTATTGCGTATTTATTTCTTTAGATGGGGTCTTGCTATGTTGCCCAGGTTGGTCTCAAATTCCTGGCCTCAAGCAATCCTCCCACTTCAGCTTCCCAAAGTGCTGAGATCACAGGCATGAGCCACTGTGCTTGGGCTTCTAAGGATTATTATTATTATTATTTATTTATTTATTTATTTTTGAGACAGAGTCTCACTCTGTTGCCCAGGCTGGAGTGCAGTGGTGCAATCTCGGCTCACTGCAAGCTCCACCTCCCAGGTTCACGCCATTCTCCTGCCTCAGCCTCCTGAGTAGCTGGGACTACAGGCACCCGCCACCACGCCCGGCTAATTTCTTTTTTTGTATTTTTAGTAGAGACAGGGTTTCACCGTGTTAGCCAGAATGGTCTCGATCTCCTGACCTCGTGATCTGCCTGCCTTGGGCTCCCAAAGTGCTGGGATTACAGGTGTGAGCCACCACACCCTGCCCTAAGGATTATTACTCAAAAAAAAAAAAGGTGTAGAGAGCGCTCTAATATTCTAAGAATAGAGTTGTGAAGACAGTAGCAAAGCTAGAAAAAAGTTTTAATTGGCTAATGAGTAATATATATAATATATAATTTTAAAAAATTTTTTGAGATGTAGTCTTGCTCTGTTGCCCAGGCTGGTGTGCCAAGGCGTGATCTTGGCTCACTGCAACCTCTGCCTCCTGGGTTCAAGCGATTCTCGTGCCTCAGACTCCCAAATAGCTGGAATTACAGGCATGTGCCACTACACCTGGCTAATTTTTGTATTTTTAGTAGAGACAGGGTTTCACCATATCGGACAGGCTGGTCTCAAACTCCTGATCTGAGGTGATCTGCCTGCCTTGGCCTCCCAAAGTGCTGGAATTGCAGGCGTGAGCCACCGCGCCCAGCCTGATAGTTTTTTTTTTTAAGGGAGATTAAAAAGTAATGAAGAAACAAGAAAATGTTGAGTGCATTGATTTTTTAATTTGTATCTATTAAGAATGCAATTTAATATTTTGTGATGGAAAATAATTATATAAATACATTTTAAATGTTATAAAATCTGTTCTAATAGTGAGTTGATATCTATTTGAAAAAGTGCTTTGAAAATTGAAACAGAATCAACTTATGATTACATGACAATGGAAAACTATTGAGGCACTGAACATCTGGATGAAGGGTTCTCCTGTGCTGGGGGCTGTGGTCCTACTGCCTGGGCAGCCATTCTAAGGAAGAGGCACGCGAGAGCTCATGCTGTGGGCGGACATGCTGGCTACGTTTCTCATACACTGTTTTCTTGAGCACTGGGGAAACCCAGAGGAGGACACTTCATTTGTCCAATTAAAGATGCGATTTCATTGAGTGCTGCCTCAGAGCCCACAGACCACAGGCCCAGATGCATTCACAGCTGCCCAGAGCCAACAAGGTGGCTAGAATGTCAGCAAGAGGGGACCGGGTGGTTCTAGTTTCCTTGTGGTTGGAGTCTGTTGAATTAACAGCCCAAATCTGACCACATAGGTTTGGAACAGTGTGCAAGGGAGCAACTGAGAGGAAGTTAGCCAATGTTGGATCCAGGCCAATCGACTTCTAAGAAAATGTGCCAGCAAGGGGCAGGGCCCTTGCCGAGAAGAGCTGGGCTCCTCTGGCTATTTCTCATGGAGGCATAATTCAGCAGTGAAATCAATGCTCCCACAGGCCCCACACAAATGCTTCCTGCCCCTCCAAGCCTACAGAGCAATTGCTTTGCCTGAGGCCTCTCGAGTTGAAGGAAGATCAATAAGGCTGCCTGATAGATAATTGTGACTTGAGGCTCCTTGGACAGCTTGTCATGTTCTCTCAGAGGGCTTTGGCTTTGTTTATACAAAACGGGAAAAGGCTGTTAAACATTGAAACTTTTGATATTTTACTTTCCAAGAGGAACCACTATGAGCATTTAAAAACTCAGTCAGTAAATATTTATCAAGCGGCTTCTACCTGCAAAATACTGTGCTAAACTGTTGTAACTTCACAGGCGTGCTGTACTTAAGGTGTACACATGAGATTAACTATTTACAAACAATACACCTACGTTTATATATCAAATGAATATTGTCATCTTTAGAACAATTATTTCAGGAGATAATATTCTTTTCTTTTCTTTTTCTGAGACGGAGTCTTGCTCTGTCACCCAGGCTGGAATGTAGTGGCGCCATCTCAGCTCACTGCAACCTCCTCCTCCCGGGTTCAAGCGATTCTCCCAGCTGGGATTACAGGCGCACACCACCACGCCCAGCTAATTTTTGTATTTTTAGTAGAGATGGGGTTTCACCTTGTTAGTCAAGCTGGTCTCAAACTCCTGACCTCATGATCCTCCCACCTTGGCCTCCCAAAGTGCTGGGATTACAGGTGTGAGCCACCACACCCGGCCTTCAGGAGATCATATTCTTAATCCAGTGGTGTTATCTGCATAGAAAGTATTTTTACGGCATCTTTTCTCTGGGCATCACCTCAGAGCCTATGGTTCATTCTTTTGAATATGTTCAATGTCGCGAAGCCACTGAGAGTAGAGGCAAGATAAAATTGAGGAATACATTTTCTGATTTTAAAAAAGAAGTCTTTACAAAAACATATGTGAATATTCAGAGTAGTTTTATTCATGATAACCATGAACTGAAAACAACTCCGATGTCCATGGCTATGCAAAATGTGGTAATATCCATACAATGGAATATTATTTAGCCCTAAAAAGAAATGAAGTACTCATACATGCTACTGAGGTAGATGGACTTGTTTGCCAATCAGACCCTTCTGATCAAAACAAGATGTAGCAGAGGAACTGGAGGAAACCAGCAGATGGTGATGAAAGCAACCTCTAGCTGTCCTCACCGCTAATTAGCATAAAGACATTCCCACTAGTGCCATGACAGTTTACAAATGCCATGGTAACGAGTGGGAAGTTGCCTTACATGGTTCCAGGAACTCCCCAGCCCCTTTTCTAGAAAATTCTGAATAATCCCATAATTAGCACTTACTTAAGAGTAGGCAAAAATATAGCTGGCCAGCAATCCGTGATAGCTGTGGCAGCTGCTGCTCCCGCTTGGAACTGCAGTTGCTGCTGCTGCCCTAGGCTGCTTTGCTTATGGGACAGCGCTGCTCTGCCTGTGGAGTGGCCACCTTGCTGCACACTGCTGCTCTGGACCACTCTGTCTATGGGTTAGCCCTGCTCTATGGAGCAGCCATTGTGATGTACACTGTTACTCTAATAAACTTGTTTTCTTTCATTGTCAGCTGATTCTTGAATTCTTTTCTGAATGAAACCAAGAACTCACCAAGTTAAGCTCCAATTTTGGGGTGCATCTGCATCACTACAACCTTGAAACCATTATGCTAAGCAAAATAAGCAAGTCACAAAAGATCATATATGATAGGATTCCACTTATACAAGGTATCCAGAAAAGGCAAATCTATGCAGACAGAAAGTAGACTAGTGGTTGCCTGGGGCTAGGGATGGGAATAGGAGATGGAGGTGCTCTAAAATTGGATTGTGGTGATGGTTGCATAATTGTGACTTTACTAAAAATCATCTAATTGTACACTTAAAGTGAGTGCATTTTATTATATGTAAATTATACCTCAATAAAGTTTTTTTGAAAAATGAAATATGGCTGCCCACGGTGGCTCACTCGTGTAATTCCAGCATTTTGGGAGGTCAAGGCGGGCAAATCACTTGAGGTCAGGAGTTTGAGATCAGCTTGGCCAACATAGTGAAACCCAGTCTCTACTAAAAATACAAAAATTAGCCAGGCATGGTGGCGCATGCCTGTAATCCTAGCTACTTGGGAGACCGAGGCAGGCGAATCACTTGAACCCAGGAGGTGGAGGTTGCAGTGAGCCCACATCGCACCACTGCACTCCAGTCTGGGCAGTAAGACAAGACTCTATAGTCAACACATTCCTTTTTTTTTTGTTTTTTGAGATAAAGTATAAAAAATTGATTTGGGAGTGACTTATGAACCAATTCTAAAGGTAAATTTAGTAAATGGAAAGGGTTAGAAAATTCTTCCCTCTCAAAGTCCTAAAAATCAGCTGAGCAATAGCAGCATCCTGAGAATGAATGTGCATTGCCTCTCAGGGTGACTGATGGCCAATTCTCATTTACACACAGTCTGATGGGCACTACTCCAGTAGTGCTGTAACTGTTACAGAGCTAATGCCTTTCCCGAAGCTTACAGTCCACTGGGGAGATAAGAAACATATAAAGATATTGACATCTGTCGATAAACAAAGTAAAATAAATTAGCTCCAGTCAAATTGGCTTTTAAAACACTTTTTGCTCCTTTTACAGTGTGAGTTGATGGCACAGTAAGACATAGTGAGGCTTTCTTTTTCAGAGTCAGTTTGCAAGGTCCCTACATAAAGGATTTTAAAAGACCAGTTACAAGGAGAGAAAATCCCCAGATAAAAGACATATTGTTCTTCCTCCCTCCCAACTTCCTCACTCTCTCAAATACTGCTGTGGTCATGGGGACCCTCCACTTGAGTCCTTTCACTCCCAAGTCCAAGAGAAATAACACCATGATTGATATTGCATTTTCAAAGTCACTGATACATCAAAATAACTCCCTAGCTATTGTCCAAATGACTGACTGCATTTTAGATTTCAGCTGACACAGGTTTGAAATCCCTCTCTTTGGTTTCAGTCCCCATTTCTCTGTAGAGCTGACGTTGGCAGCTTGAGGTTTTTCCTCAGTGATGCACCAATGACATCTCTCTCCTGCTACCTCTGTTTCTTGTCTTGGATTTTCTTCTCTAAAATCCAGAATGATTTTCCTCTTGCACTCTGCAAGATAAACCCATGCAATGTGGCTATGACATCAAGTGCCATGCCAGGATGTGGAAGCGGGATTAGGAAGATACAGGTGAAGCTTTGTACGATTTTGAAAGGTTTAGCACAGCAGAAAACTGGCCTTGTTACTCAGATAAATGCTAGTTGACCTATCAAATGAAGGTTAAGTTATTAAAATCTGCTCCCAAAGGCAATATGGAAAGATGGAGGGACTCACGCTGTGGTTATAGTTCTCCTGAGGAATGGACAGATGTGTGCAGATACGTGCTGCAAAACCAGATTGCCTTTCCTTGCCATTGAGGGGCCTCTTAAGGGATGTCCGATGAATATTAAGAGAGCTCAATAAATGTGCATTGTGAAAAAGACAGAGTTACTTAACATATTATAGCCAGCTGAAGCCTGATATTGAATTAAAACTCCAAGTTACCAGTCACTAAAGAGGGGAGTCCAGAGTACAACAGTTGGAAAACTAGGCCAAAGACTTAGGAAGGTGCTACTGAATGTTCTCACTGTTATTGTGATCCATGGCTGGGCACCTGGCAATTCCAGGGTATGCCAATAGGTCTGCAAAGAGGGGAGGTTTGGTGCTTAGTTTCTAGAACTTACCTGGGAAGCAATTGTGAATTAATCAGTCATTATAACCCATGAGCATACAATAGTTCATGGCATTGTGTTGAACTGTTTTGTGACTGTATCGGCTTTGGGATGTAAATATTTAAAGAACACCAACTGTATCCACTTCATCTCAATTGCCAGTATTTAGTGTAGATTCTACAAGGATGCTTACACAAAATTACCTGATTTTGCTGACTTTATACAGGTCAGTAAGCTCAACTGAAAAGTTAGAAAAAACACAACCTCTTACTTCAATAAAATAAATTATGCTAGCCAACAGTGCGTCACAGATTTGTCACATGAGTTAGCAGTAAAAAATCTCTCTCCCTGATGACTAAGCCATGGACTCAAATCCCCATATCGGTCACCTCTTTTCTAATTATCATTAAGCATAACTTAGCGACCACAGCTCAGGAGGAAGCATTAAAGCTCAGACATTGACCATGACAACTAGAGTGGAAATGTCTCTAAAATTGGGCAGTGGCCTGAATACATTGTGGGTCTTCTTTGAGAATTATCAGAGACAAGAGGAGTTCAAGCAGCACCCAAAAGGAAATGAAGGGTTAGCCTGCAGCCTACTAAGGATGGTAGCAAGGAAAAATGACACTCAAGAAAAGCAAATGGTTCTACCAACAACCAGCCAATATCAATTTTCCAGGTCTCAGAGGCTCAGAGAAACATGGACCAAGACTGTATGAGCAAAGAAACCATATCTTAGGCATGGCAAGGAGAAAATTAGGTAAAGACCAAAGGGAAGGAAGAGATTTTTGACTCAGAGAGAGGGAGAGAGAGGGGAGAGAGAAGTTTTGGTGGGTGTCTTATCTGTCTGTATATGTCCATGGTACCTAGCATATGGCTAAAAATGTAGTCAAGGGTCAAGACATACTGTTTGGTTTAATGGATGGATAAGATTTTTGGTAGTTGAGAAACTTTGAAAGAATGATGGATGCTTTCCCATTTTTCCTAAATTGTGTCCCTGATAGCAGAATTTGCCACCTGCAGATACTATCTTTCAAGCTGCTTAGTGGTGAAATGGCTTAGGTAAGAGATACTTGATATTTTTTGGCTTAGGCAGTTTTTGTTAATATGTACATACACTTATGTCATTATTCTTGATTTTTTTTTTCTAACAAAGTAGTGTGTGGGTTACACGCTATTAATCTTGATTTAAACAAGTCATTAGTTTCCAATAATAAGTTTTTTTAATGGTGCTAAAATATACATAATATAAAGTTTACCATCTAAACCCCATTTAAGTGTAGAGTTCAGCAGTGTTAAGTATATTCACATTGTGCAAACAGTCTCCAAAATGTTTTCATCTTGCAAAACTGAAACTATACCCACTAAACAACAACTCTATTCCTTCTGCCTCCAGCCTCTGGCAACCATCATGCTACTTTCTGTCTCTATGGATTTAGTTACTTTAGATATCTCATATAAGTGAAATCATATGGTATTTGCTCTTTTGTGACTGGCTTATTTCACTTAGCACAATGTCCTCAAGATTCATTCATGTTGCAGCATGTGACAGGATTTCCTTTCTTTTTTTAGAGACAGGGTCTTGCTCGGTTGCTCAGGCTGGGTGCAGTGGCATGATCGCAGGTCACTGCAGCTTCCAACTCTTGGGCTCAAGCAATGCTCCCACCTCTGCTTTCTGAGTAGCTAGGACTACCAGCATGTGCCACCATGCCTGACTAATGTTTTTAAATTTTGTAGAGACAGGGTTTCACTATGTTGTCCAGGTTGGTCTCAAACTCTTGGCTTCAAGCAATCTGCCTGCCTTGGCCTCCCAAAGTGTTGGGATTACAGGCATGAGCCACCATGCCTGACCAGATTTCCTTTCTTTTCAAGGCTGAATAATACTTCTCCATTTGTATGTAGCACATTTTGTTCATCCATTCTTCCATCTGTGGACAGCTGAGTGGCTTCCACCTATTAGCTATTTTGAATAATGCTACTATGAACATGGGGGAACTAATCTCTCTTCAAGACTATGCTTTCAATTCTTTTGGAATATATACTCAGAGGTGGGATTGCTGGATTATATGGTAATCTGATTTTTAGTTTTTTGAAGAACCTCAAGTTTTCCATAACTGCTGCTGCACCATTTTACATTCCCACCAAGATTGCACAAAGGTTCCAGTTTTTCCACATCTTCACCAACACTTATTTTCTATTTTTCTTGACAGTAGACATCCTAATAGTGTGAGATATTGATCTATTTCTTATGCTTCACTGCAAACTAGTCAAGGTCGAAACCTCTCTTCATTTAATAGGAACAAGGGATACTTTTAGTTAATTTAATATCTATAGAAACAATGCTAATGACTTGTTTGCTGTTAATAAACACATGGGTAAATCTCTGTTCGGGACTGTCAGCTCTGACGGCTGTGAGACCCCTGATTTCCCACTTCACACCTCTATATTTCTGTGTGTGTGTCTTTAATTCCTCTAGTGCCATTGGGTTAGGGTCTCCCTGACCGAGCTTGCCTCAGCAGGTAAAGCACACATTCCCTTTTGTTCTCAATCTTGCTTTTCTCTCAGTTCATCCCCAGAACTCCCCCTTGGATAGGAGAAAATGGCCACTGAAAGACACACAAGCCTGTTCTGCAAAAAGTTACACACCCCTGCCCCCAATGGTTCTCCTCCTGAGAAGCTTCATCTCAGTCAATGGCACCATCATCTGGAAGTGTGGAGTCACCTCTTCTCTCTCCTCCTGCTGCCCTACTCGCAGCACATCAGCAAGTCCTACAGTGTCAACCTCCAGAACATACATGACTGTCTCCTTTTCCAGACTATTCTCTCAGCCACTAGTCCCTCTCATTTAGTCTCTTAACTGGTCTCCTCTCTTCTATTCTTGACCCACTCCTACCCAATTTGCACACAGTTGCCAGAGAGGGATTTTAATATTTGTCCCCTCCAAATCTCATGTTGAGATGTAATCCCCAATGTTGGAGGTGGGGCCTGGCAGCAGGTGTTTGGGTCATGGGGGCAGATCCCTCTGGCTTGGTGCTATCCTCACTACAATGAGTGGGTTCTTGTGAGATCTGGTTGTTTAAAAGTGTGTGGCGTCTGGGCATGGTGGCTCATGCCTGTAATCCTAGCACTTTCAGAGGCTGAGGCAGGAAGATCACTTGAGACCAGGAGTTCAGGACCAGACTGTGCAACATGGTGAGACCTTGTCTCTACCAAAAAAAATCAAGAAAATTAGCTGGGCACAGTGGCATCCACCTGTAAACCTAGCTACTCAGGAGGCTCTGTGGGGGGAGTTGCTTGAGCCTGGGAGGTCAAGGCTACTGTAAGCCAAGACCATGGCACTGCACTTCAGCCTGGGTGACAGAGGGAGACCCTGTCTCAAAAACAAACAAACAAACAAAAAACGTATGTGGCACCTTGTCCATACCTTCTCTCTTGCTCTCATTCTTACTGTATGACATGCCTGCTACCCCTTCACCTTCCACCATGATTGGAAGCTTCCTGAAGCCCTTGCTAGAAGCAGATGCTGGCACCATGTTTCTTGTACTGTCTGCAGAACTGTGAGTCAATTAAGTCTCTTTTCTTTATAAATTTCCAAGCCTCAGATACTTCTTTATAGCAACACAAGAATGGCCTGATACAACTACCCTGCCTAAAAGCACTTCAATGTCTACCCGAATTTCATTATAGGCCCCAGAATTCTGTGGGCTGCAGTTCTGTTCACCTCTTCAAATTCATCCTTTGTCACTATATTAGGCCATTTAATTGGTCAAGAGGCTTACTTGGCTCACAGTTCTGCAGGCTGTACAGGAAGCATGGTGCTGGCATCTGCTCAGCTTCTAGGGAGGCCTCAGGAAGCTTCCAATCACGGCAGAAGGCAAAGGGGGAGCAGGCAGGTCACATGACAAAAGCAGGAACAAGTGAGAGAGAAGAGAGACAGAATTGGAGGGGGCGAGGTGTCACACACTTTTTTTTTTTTTTTTTTTTGAGACGGAGTCTTGCTCTGTCACCAGGCTGGAGTGCAGTGGCACAATCTCGGCTCACTGAAACCTCTTGAACCACCTCCTGGGTTCAAGAGATTCTCCTGCCTTGGCCTCCCGAGTAGCTGGGACTACAGGCACATGCCACCGTGCCCAGCTAATTTTTGTATTTTAGTAGAGACAGGGTTTCACCATGTTGGCCAGGACGGTCTCAATGTCTTGCCCTTGTGATCCACCTGCCTCAGACTCCCAAAGTGCTGCAATTACAGGCGTGAGCCACCAAGCCCAGCCACACACACTTTTAAACAATCAGATCTCCTGTGAACTCAGAGCCAGAGTTCACTCATCACCAAGAGGATGGCCCAAGACATTCATGCAGGATCTGCCCTCAGGATCCAAACACCTCCCAACAGGCCCCACTTCCCACAGTGGAGATTACATCTCAACAGGAGATCTGGGTGAGGACAAACATTCAAACTATATCAGTCACTTTTTCCAGCTTCCTTTGCTCCAGCAAAGGAAGGTTTTGTTTAACTTCTTAGGCGCTTAATTCCTTCTGGCCTGAATCTTTCCTACTTGCTTCCTCTTGCCCATTTGTGTGGCTGGTTCCTAAAGAGCGTTCTTTAGATGTCAGCCCAAATGTCACCTTCTTAGAGAGGCCTTGTGCGGTCCCATCTGTCCAAAGGAGGTTGCTCATGTTTTTCCTTCTTCGTGTGGGTGTGTGTACCAAAATCTCTTTAATTCCCTGTCATTAGACCTTTTTTTGTTTTACTAATATTCAGACATTGTAAACAATGCTTTAAGCAATATCTTTGTACCTCTATCTCTGATAAAATTATTTCCTTAGGAGAAAGTACTAGAAATGGAATTGCAAGGTATAAGAGATTATCCACGTTCTTAAGGCTTTAAGATGTCTTCGAGTAGGATCTGTAACATCTTGTATCCCTACAAAATTCCCCTAAGTTTCATTGTTCCTGGCAGGACAAGCCGGCCAGGAGGTGGCCTTGCCTGGTCTGTGGCCTTCAGGCGATTCAGGGCCCGCTGCAGGACCTGGAATTCAAACATTCTCTTGGCAACATAGAGGCAGTCTGGAATACCCTTTTCTTGAAAGATATTTTCACCAGAAGTCCAAATGGCAGCAAGCCCTCGGCCATTATCTGAGAATCTGTTCTGGTTCAAGGGGTAGTTGAGTGTTAAACTTCTGGGAAATTGTGTCTATCCCGGATTCGCGCTTCACCATGGAATCCAGTCCCTTCTCAAGGGCTTTGCCCACGCTCCCTGTGGTCTCTGAGTCGCCTTCCTTTTCCACAATTTCATATGTAATCTCATTTTCTGTTTCTGCTGCAATGTCAAATTCTGGAAAGAAAAAAAAAAAAAGACCTGCATTGTGCAAACTCCGATTGTGTCCGAGCCTGCTCCTGTCAATCTCCAGTGTGGCACATGCTCCTAACCGCAGTAATGTGTCTGTGACATCGGGTGCAGGTTTGGGTCCCTCAACACTCACAAACCCTGCAGAGATGGGATCACACTGGAGAGCCACACATTCTCCTGTTTCTGGAGGAGGTTTCTCTGAAGGCAGCTCACATGAGCAAAAGTCACATTTTCAGGTCGCAGTCCCACGCAAGGGGCGGAAGGGGCGGCGCCGACTGCAACTGCCCCGCCCAGCCTGGCCCGCCCACCTCCCGCGGGAACTGCGAGCTGCGCAGCTGCCGGCTGGCGCCTCCCCAGCAAAGCTCCACTACGTGCGGCCGGCGGAGGAGTGGGGCGCTGCGCTCCGGCCCATTTTCTATCATACCACCCTGTTTGTTTCCTCAGGAACTTCACAATTAGTAATTATTTTATTTGTCACTTCACTTGCTTATTGTCTACCTACAATAAACTGTAGCTCCCTAAGGTGGTGATGACATCTGATTAGTTTATTATTGCATCCCAGTGTCCCGACATATTATTCATATTTACATATGAATAATGTGTAGAATGGATATATGTATAGAATAATGTATGTATGTATAGAATGAATGAAAATGATGGATGGATGGATGGACTGGTGAACTGATGGATGGATGAAGAGTGATGTGTGAGGTATTCACATCTGACTCTTCTTCTTGGCACTACCCTACTGTGAGAAGAGCTTCTCTTGAATCTGATGACACTTGGTGAAAACAAAGGGCAGGCAAAACTGTATGAGCTCCTGGACTCTTTCCCACAGCTAGGGAGCCCTGGAATTTCTTCCCACAGAGCCCATCCATGGTCCATCCATTCTCTACAGAGCCTTGGGGTTTATTTCTCCACAGTAGTTCAGCCCCCTCCTCACTGATCAGAGCAGAAAACCAAGGTTCAGAAAAGAGACTTGATAAGCTTGTAAACACACAGTTCATTTGTAGGAGAGATAATTATACTCAACAGTCATTAACTTCAGCCACCCGTAAGTCACTTTGAGTTGACTTCAATGTATTTGGCTGTCACTCCGTGGATGGCCTTGTCCAGGCTGGTGAGGATCAAGGCAACATAATGAGGCTCACCAGTTTAGTCTACATCGCATCCCACCACTGGTCAGACTCTGTCCGGTGGCGGAAGCCTGTGGGGTCAGGGTGTGGAGAGGGCTCCCAGGGCTTGCCCATCATCAGCTGGTTATTGGGAATCTGCCGGTGGAAGTGTCAATCCAGAAGGGAAAGCTGAGTGGAGAATGGACCCTGAAGTCAGCAACATGGAGCACAGGGTCTGGACTTGGAGTATACCTCAGAGATAACCCAACCCCTATTTCCTCTCAGAACCAAGGGAGTTATACATGGGGGACTTTGGAACGGAGAAGTGGGTCAGCGTTGACAACGAAGAGGTAAAGACAGTGAAGATGTGAAAATGAGGAGCTAGGTCAAGAAGCAGCATGTTCATGGGCCAAACCTTTCACTTGGGCCCTGAGCAATACCTCTCTGGGTCATGGTGACGTGTTAGAAAACTTACCAGGCTAGAGAAATTGTACCTTCTCTCCTGGTGCCCTTTGTCACTGCCACATCCAGCAATGGTTGCTCTTTCATCCCTTCCTTTAATCTTCCCCTCATCCTCTAAGCAAACCCTGCTCCTCAGAGATGAACAGTGTCAATGACGTATGTCTTAGCACGACTGGACCCTCCCAAACTTTAATTGATCAGTAGTGTCTGTCTAGAGAGCCTTGTGTTGAGAGTTCTGAGGCATGCCGTGGGCTGAGTGGGACGCTCTACTCCGACCAATTTATGGTGTCAATCACGGGTAGGGGAAGGATCAGTGAAGGGATGTATGGCCAGGTGTTTATCATGCCTGGTAGAGTGAATGTATTTAAGTTCATTGTTACTTACCCCAAGATTATTTGCAATTTCAACCTTATTTCTTTTTCTTTTTTCTTGAGACAAGGTCTCACTCTGTCATCCAGGCTAGAGTGCAGTGGCATGATCTTGGCTTACCGCAACCTTCGCCTCCCGGGATCAAGCAATCCTCCCACCCCAAGCAGCTGGGACCACAGGCTACACCTGGCTGATTTTTGTACTTTTTTTTTTTTTTTTTTTTTTTTTGGTAGAGACAGGGCTTTGCTATGTTGCCCAGGGTGGTCTCCAACTCCTGGGCTCAAGTCATCCACCTGCCTCAGCCTCCCAAACTGTTGAGATTATAGGTGTGAGCCACTGTGCCTGGCCTCAACCTTATTTCTAATTTGGCATAAAAGGCTTTTGTCTTCTGGAAAAGAATTTCAGATGCCAACAACAGATGAAAAAGATATGTCATGGACTCGGCAGCTTCTGCAATCATATCACTAAGGAAACAAATACTTTTAAAAAGATCTACAAGCATCCTTAAGTGCTTTTGAACACACATCTTACTGAATTATCACACGAGCCCTAAAGAATTTATCATTTTTTCATGTAAGAAAATTAAGCTTTAAAAAAGTTAACTTTTCCTCCATACCGCTAGTATCAGCAGAGCTCAAATTTCACCTCAGATCTGGCAATTTGCAGGGCCCAGGATCTTTTATTATACCAGTAAATAAGTTCCTCTTTCGTCTTTGCTTCAAGTAGTCCTGGGGATGAAGGCAGAGGGAAGGAATGGCTACACAGAGACAGAAGACATCCCTGCCTAAGAACACATTCACACCCCAAGACTCAGGAAACTTTAAATCCATATAGGAATGAGAGAAGGTGAACCTAATTGGAACTATATCCACAGCTATTGTTTATATAATAAAGAAATACATAATTATAGTTGGAAGTGATTAATCAAGGATGACTTCCTGGAGGGAATAATTTCAGATTAGAGTTTTGAAAGATGCCAGGAGGGAGAGGATTCTGAGAATAGAAAAATGAGAATCTCATTCATAATTTCATTAGTTCTAGCTTTTCAGGCGGGCCATATATGCAAATGTGTTTGAATGTGAGAAGCTGTATAAAGTAATCACCTTTTATTTCTTTGGAAATTTCTATTATATTCTGTTTAAATGGCTGAAACTCTAGGGGGGCCTGCTAAGGTCATCAAAAAGAAATTGGTCATTAAATTTAAACTGTCTAGTAGATGAATTTAAAAAGCCAGCTGTCAGAAAACTCCCTCACTGAAAAATAAGGAAGGGGCACCACGGAGTTATCACAGAGGAATTATGAATAATATGGTTGTGGTCCCACTACTTTCTGTCTTTTTGGTTTCTACCCCAATGAAGAGAAAAGGAAATTAGGGAACTGAGAGTATGAAAGAATAAACATGGCTGATGTAATTACACAATCTGCGCCAAGAGACTTTCTTTTTCTGTCTCACAGGTGTGTCTCTCGTTACTAGCTGGGGAGGTAAGGAGGGCAAGTTGGGGAGGTGGTACAGTTGAGTGACCCTCTGATTTAAAAAATCTAAATTGCAATGTCTGTGTAGATTGTCTTCATTATCTAGTGGTCCACCATGAAGTGCAAAGAGTCCTGAGAGGATGACCCCTGCCTGACCCTTGACCCCTGTCCTCAATGTCCACCACGGCATCAAACCCACATTGTTCCTTTCCCCTACTAAATGTACACCAAACACCATGGCTTTCTTTTTTTTTTTCCTGAGACGGAGTCTCGCTCTGTCACCCAGGCTGGAGTGCAGTGGCGCGATCTCAGCTCACTGCAACCTCCACCTCTCAGGTTCAAGCAATTCTCATGCCTCAGCCTACAGAGCAGCTGGGATTACAGGTGCTCACCACCAGGCCTGGCTAATTTTTATATTTTTCATAAAGATTGGGTTTCACCATGTTGCTCAGGTCAGTCTTGAACTCCTGGCCTGAAGTGATCCACCCACCTTGGCCTCCCAAAGTGCTGGGATTATAGATGTGAGCCACCAGGCCTGGCATGAGCCACTGCGCCTGGCCATGGATGTTAAAACAGCCTCATATTGAAGAGTTTAGAAAAGTATTCTAGCCAAATGGAGTTGGGGGCTGTTTGGGATGGCTGTGCTTCAAGCCTTCCTTCTGGGAAATGTACTTTCACCACATCTGCTGATTACTGTGGGTACATGTCTCCAGTTGACCGACCAAAATACTTCATCCTCCTGGATATAGAACACTGGGGCATGTGACCTCAGCAGAATCCTCTTCAGGGACTGATGTGGACTGAATGATGTGGTGGGGAGAGAAGGTTCTCTCTTTTCTCTTTAAGGATGGTATAAGCCAGGGACAATTGGTGATCATCTTTGGGTCATATGAACAAAATCTGAGTGAAACCAATGGAACCAGCTACCTATAGAACTAAGATATGACAAAAAAATAGTCCTTATAATTTGGACTGGACTCAGCCAGGCCTGAAGTTAGATCACCTCTAGACCTCCTGGTTATATAAGTCAATACATTTCCTTTAACATTTCAGCTGGTTTTAGTCTCTACCCCTTACATCTAAAAGACTACCGGCTAATACAGAGGGAAGCAGACACAGGCAGGGATAAAGGGTTATGCCTCTTCTAGATAATTTGCTCCTTTGTACCTTTTACAAAGGGCTGGATCCTACTGCTTATGCTTTCAGAGGGCATCCCTCATGGACATTCCTTTCTTCCTATGTTCTCTCTCATTTTTGTTCTCCCTTTAACCTCTTCACCTTCTGATTCCCATCCAATCCCCCTTTCTCTTGGAATCTACCTCTTTCCCTGGAGAAATAGTCAAATTTCAGTCTCCCTAAGTTTTTTCTTGTATACGGTAAGTTTCACATTTTCAAGCTCCATGGTGTATCAGTGGCTTGGCTCATGTACTCAGTACTGCTGCTCTGCAGGCAGGAGGGGAGGATTCTGGTGTTAGGGTCCATTGGCTCCCCCAGGAAAAGAGGCAGTTGAAGCTAAAGTCCTGAGGATAAGGGAAGGAAGTAGAAGGAGAGCAGCATTTCATTCTGGGCCATGGGTGCCTTACTCTCTGTAACCAAACACAGGTCATGAATTCAAGGACTAATTGTCATAAAAACATTTATCTGGTCTAAATAAGAAATTCATATTCCCCTATGATCATAAATTTGACACTTTGAGAGCAATAATCTTGACTCATTTTGTTAAGAAAGCATTTTTCCCTTCTGAGTTGTCCCTCTAGTGGATATTCATCTCTAAATTGCCAGATAACAAACAGCTCCGGACCTAGACACTTCTTCCTAACCACTTGTTTCCCTGGCTTACGTTGCTGGTGTAGGGTAAAGGTGAGAGGCTGGATTAGGAAGCAAAGTTTCAGTTGCTCTGTCACTATATTAAAAATATATCTAAGATCTCATTTGGGAGTGTGAGGATTGAAACAATCAAGAAAACTTGCTTGAGATAGCTTTTGACAGCAAGCTGACCAATGCTTAAAAATTAGGGCTGGATGCGGTGGTTCACACCTGTAATCCCAACACTTTGGGAGGCCGAGGCAGGAGGATTACTTGAGGCCAGGAGTTTGAGGCCAGCCTTGGCAACATAGTGAGACCTCATCTCTACAAAAAATTTAAAAATTCAGTGAATGTAGTGGCAGGTGCTTGTAGTTCCAGCTACTCTGGAGGTGGAGGCAGGAGGCTCACTTTAGTCCAGGAGTTGGAGGCTACAGTGAGCTATGATCATCACACTGTACTTCAGTCATCTGGGCAACAAAGCAAGATCCCATCTCTTAAAGAAAAAATCCAAACTTAAAACAACCTTACATGTGCTTAGGAAGGTTTTTGACTTCAAGAAAAAATTCAGGAAGAATTTAGAAGGGTCTTTTTCTATTTAAGAAATCCAAAGGGAGTTTGAAAAGTGACTGAGAACTATTATAAGATAGGGGGAAAGGAATAAAATTATTTCTAGGTATTCACACTTAACTATTATCTGTGTATTAGTTAACATTCATATAGCTGGTAACTATGTGCCAGGTACTGTTTTAAGTACTTTAAAAATATTAACCCTTATAGGCCGGGCGCAGTGGCTCTTGCCTGTGATCCCAGCACTTCCGGAGGCTGAGGCGGGTGGATCACCTGAGGTCAGGAGTTCGAGACCACCCTGGCCGACATGGTGAAACCCCGTCTCTACTAAAAATACAAAAAATTAGCCGGCCTGGTGGTGAGCATCTGTAATCCCAGCTACTCAGGAGCCTGAGGCAGGAGAATTGCTTGAAACCAGGAGGCAGAGGTTGCAGTGAGCTAAAATTGTGCCATTGCACTCCAGCCTGGGTGACAGAGCGAGACTCCATCTCAGAAACAACAACAACAACAAAATATATATGTGTGTGTGTGTGTGTGTGTGTGTATATAAATCCATATAATCCTCATGACAACTCTTTGAAATAATTTAAAGTATATTATTATTTTAACCTACTAATAGCAGTGGTATCAAGAGAATGAGAAGACAAGCCACATACTGGAAGCACATTTTTATAAATGACATATCTGATAAAGAACTGCCATATAAAAAATAAAAAGAACACTTAAAATGCAACAATAAGAAAATGAGCAACCCAACTATAAAACGGACAAAAGTTCTGAACAGATACCTCACCAAAGAAGATACACAGTGTACAAATAAGAATGTAAAAAGATGCTCAATATCATGTCATTAGGGAATTACAAATTAAAACTAATAGCAATAATAATAGCTAGCATTTTTCAAATGCCCACAGTACTCATACTTTATGAATCTCATTTAACATTCACAATACCTGTAAGAAGTGGGCACTCAATTATCATGACTATTTTGCAGATGAGAAACCCAAGACTTGGAGAGGTGAAGTAACTTTCCAAAGGCCACAGTTAATGGATGTGAATCCCTATCTGTCTCATCTTAAAGCCTGTGCACTGAATTACTGTACTATAGCCTATTAATATTTAGTCACTCTTAATAATTTACTGCTTTTATACAGTTTTAGTTTTACAATCTTACACAATTGAGTGAAAAAGGAAGTTTATTTAACACCTATACATATTTAACCAGGTTATTACCCAGGCACTACCGTTCATCTGCAGGGAGCTTGTTCAAATTGGCAGCATAGTACATAGGACAAATTTAAGAGCTTTGGAAAGTTCTCTTTGCGGCTGGGTGTGGTGGCTCACACGTGTAATCCCAGCCCTTTGGGAGGCCGAGGCGGGCAGATCACTTGACATCAGGAGTTTGAGAACAGCCTGGCCAACATGATGAAATCCCATCTCTACTAATAATATAAAAATCAGCCGGGCGTGGTGGTGCATGCCTGTAATCCCAGCTACTTGAGAGGCTGAGGCGGGAGAATTGCTTGAACCCGGGAGGTGGAGGTTGCAGTGAGCTAACATTGTACCACTGTGCTCCAGCCTGGATGACAGAGTGAGACTCCGACTCAAAAACAAAAACAAAAACAAACAAAACAAAACAAAACCTATTTGTAATAATCCAAATGAATAAATTTATAGGATAAAATCACAGTCTTCAGGGGCAGTTATTCTGATCTTCATTTCCATACTGTCAGTTTGACAGATGTTGACTGAATAGCAGAAGTGTTCTGAGATGGCATATGCAGTTGGATACTTTAACAAGAATTTTTAAAAGCTATGATTTATAAAGTGTGCAAAACTTACATGAGATAATGCAGTATTCTGGGCTAATAGTCAGCAAAACTCTTACCAACCTGAGCCTGAAGAGACCAGAGGAAAGGGCACCCAGAGAGGACGGCTGGATGGAAGAGAATGGCCCCACAGGGGCAGGCCTTCAGTAAAGGGACATAGCTAACCCATAACTACCTAGAAGGCAGGAAAGTAGGAGAATAACCCCTGACCTCCTTTCTTTGCAACACTATGATCTCCTCGCAGTGTCTCCAGTTGGCCAAAGCCAACTGGAAACCAAGTGCCAGTCTCCTGAAGCACAGGGCAGGGCAAGAAAGGATGAAGACTGGCTTAAAGGAAAATGGACAATATCCAGGATACTGATAATGGCCCAAATAAGGGCATGTGCTTTGATAAAATGGAATTTCTGAGCCTGGCAAATTAAAATCCAGCTGCTGGATCTGGGGAATCCTCACTAAGTGTGGTTACCTAGGTAGTTGGACAGTCTGACTATTATAATCCTCTCTCAATCTCTCTCTCCATCAGTTACATTTAAAGAGGCCTCCGACTCAAATGCACCAGCCCACAGCTTTGGTTCCTTTGTGTTCTTCCTTACCCAGCCGGCACAACTGCTGAAGTGCGGAGTGCAGAAGAACCCTCTGAGCTGTTGTTGTAGCAAACGGCTTCCTCCTGTTAGGAAATTTCACAAACCCATCTGCTCAACAGACATCCTTCCTGAGGTAGGCTTGGAAAGGTTACAAACATAAGCAAAGGACAGAAAACCAGGTTCCCATTTCTGGGCTTGTGCAAAGTACACGTGATTGTTGCATAGACAAAAGAAGGGATGCTAGAGGGCAGAAAGCTGTTCACATGTTGGCCCAGTTCATAGTCTCCTGTCTTTACCTTTCCTTCAAAAGTTCCTGGGGATGGTGTTAGGCACAAATGGCCTGTCCCTTTTTCCTATACTTGCGGATAATCTCACATGGCTCACCTTGACCATGATGCCCCACTGCTGTGCCTTGCTCAGCTCTGCTCTCTGATAACGCCCTGTGCACTGGCTCTTTCCCTTTGCTCTGTCCCTTTCCCTTTGCTCTGTCTACTTGTCCTGAGTCTCATTTCTCTTATCCGGTTGAAAGAAATGCAAAGAGATAAAAAGAAAAAGCATGTCAATTTACTATTACATGTCAATTTTCAATTTACTTGGTTGCTAACAGAGTGATGTAGTCCTCACTGTGTGTTGTGCAGAACCCTAGGAATTGGCAGAGTTAAGCAAGCAGGGCTTTGGAAACCCTGGGTCCCCCACAGCCTCAGTATCATACATCTGCTTTTGTCTGTTTCACACATTGAGGTTCCATGTCAGGTTTTAATTGTAATAAATCTAGTTCTGCTGCTTGAAATTTTCAAATGATTGTAAACCACTGGCTAGATCTCCAAGGGTACTTCTCTTTTGTCAGGGGATTAGGGATATTACGATCACAAATCAACTGAGGAACAATGAAGTGGTTAAGGGCACGGGCTCTGGAGCTCCACTGCCTGTGTTCATATCTGAGCTCTGCCCTCTACCAGCTTTAAGACAACAGCCTGAGGACCTCCCACACCCCAGCTCAGTGATCTGTGATGTCTTGGGCTACAATTCAGGATTGAGGAGAGGCTCTTGAGCAAGAGCCATATGCTGGGTTCTCACAACACTGCTTTTGAAATAAAGGTTGTCCAGTAAGACAGTCACATGCACACAAGAAGAAGAGGAGAGGGAGGAGAAATGAGTTCCTCATAGGTGCTAAATATATTAGACATGGTTTCAGTTGGTTTAGGCAAAATGACCACGAGGAGAAGGCTGTTACACAGCTTCAGCATAACAGTGCTGTGGTTTCCTGCTCCTATTTCCCATGTCTATCAGATTTGTTCCTTGCATTTTCCTTGGCTAAACCATAGCTTCACTATGCTCTATGGTCTGCTGCGATTATGCCTTAATGAGGACAAACCCACTTCCTGATCTCTTTAATGAATATTTGCTTCTTGACCCCTCATGTCCCCTCATTAATCTCCCCTCACATGGCTCCAGATTGCACTGCTAGAGGAACCTGACAACTCTCAGACAAACAGAAGATGCACTAAAATATTTAAAGTTCTTACTGCAGTGGTTTCTGCAGCCTCCTGCTTTCACTGAAATTAGAAGTATAAATGGAGCCTTATCTCACCTATGAATGATAAAACAAAAGTAGGGAGGACTCAGATGAAACACAAAGAATAATGTTCTTGCTGCAGATATTAGAGGCACTGGGACAGGTTACTGAGGAATGCCACAGACCTCTCTTCCCAGTAATCCTAAAAATAACGGGAAAGGAGTTAGTCAGTTTGGGATGGCTGAGGTACCTGGAACCAAGAAATGGGGCTAAATGATTTTGGCAGTTCCTTTCTGGGACTTACTAGAGCCTAGTGAGCAAGAATATGGACTTTGAAATAGAAAGTAGACCTGAAAATGAGACCCAGTTCTAGTACTTACTAACTGTGAAATCTTGGGCAGACTACTTAGCCTCTGTACAGAGAGTTACAATGAGGATTAAATAAGATGAATGGACACAAAGTGTTTAGCATAGGATCTGACTCCATAGAGACTGATCAGTAAATATTAGCTTCAGCACTTAGCCTGGAGTTTTATTCACCCACTTTCTTTCAACCCGCCATGTTCCATGTCATCTGCACAGACCCATTCTTATGCAACCACTGAGTTGAATTCTTTCTCATGCAGCTCCAAAATGGCAAGTCTCCAAGTCTGAACAAGTTTGGCAATCTCAACTGGTTCTCTTATTAATCAGCTGGTAGTTAAACTTCTGACTTAATTCTAAGTAATATAGTTTTTTTTTTTTTTTTTTTTTTGAGACGGAGTCTCGCGCTGTCACCCAGGCTGGAGTGCTGTGGCCGGATCTCAGCTCACTGCAAGCTCCGCCTCCCGGGTTCACGCCATTCTCCTGCCTCAGCCTCCCGAGTAGCTGGGACTACAGGCGCCACCACCTCGCCCGGCTAGTTTTTTGTAGTTTTTAGTAGAGACGGGGTTTCACCGTGTTAGTCAGGATGGTCTCGATCTCCTGACCTCGTGATCCGCCCGTCTTGGCCTCCCAAAGTGCTAGGATTACAGGCTTGAGCCACCGCGCCCGGCCAGTAATATAGTTTTCACAGAAAGGTCCCAGGTCATATTCTATCATTCAGTCTACCTCATGTAGAACCTGATGAAGATGCTACTGCTGATGGCTTGGTTGTTTCTCTTCATTCTTCAAGCCCAGATTCCCCTGTTCAAAGAGCCAGACTCTTTGAGCCGGAAGGGACCTTGGCATAATTTAGCCTGGGATAATTGCTATGTTACAGGTA
Source organism: Trachypithecus francoisi (assembly GCF_009764315.1). Taxonomy (NCBI): domain Eukaryota; kingdom Metazoa; phylum Chordata; class Mammalia; order Primates; family Cercopithecidae; genus Trachypithecus; species Trachypithecus francoisi. The sequence continues at coordinate 109,791,182 of NW_022681473.1, forward strand.
ATCTAGACTCAAAAATAGACTCAAACTGCGGGCCACAGGGCTTATAGGGTAGTCTTACTGTGCAGTTGACTTCTGTGTAGTTTCAAGGAAGGGCAGCAGTTGATGGGAAGTTGGGGTAGGGAGGATGTTTAACAAAGGAAACGTGCAAACACCACATGTTCTAAGACATAGGAACATAGAGTGGCTAAAGTTTTGCGTTTCAGGAGGCAAGTAGTTAGAGGTAATGGTAAATAGGGGAAGAATTTCAGAAAAGAAAAACAGATTCAAGAAAGTTTTTTGGTAACCTAAGTTTCCATATCTACGTGGAGTTCTCCAAAACAGAAGATGAATGCAGGTTTTGCCTTTTCCAAAATACATGATTAGTTCAGCATTACATATCAAGCATCACACCAAAGTCTTAAAGTCTGAGGGCCTTTTTTTTATTGCTTAATCTGAACTCCCAATTCGAAGCATCCACAATATCTCTGACAAGCATTAGTCTAGCTTAAATACTTCCAGTGCCAAAGCATAATACTGGAAGAAGCAACTCATTTCATCCCTTTATTTTAATTTATTTTTATTCGAAGCATAATTACATATGGTAAAATGCACAGACCTTAAGTGTATAATTGGGTTAAACTTAATTGTTTAATCAAAATGTGAAAATTGTCATCACCCAAAAAATTTTCCAATGCTTCTTTCCTGTGGCCCACCCTCCCTCTACCTTCTCACAGGCAACGACTATTCTGATTTCTACTTCCATAGATGAGTTTTTCCTGTTGCTAGACTTCACATAAGTGGAGTCATTCATTGTGTGTACTCTTTTGTGTCTGGTGCTTCTCATTTAACATAATGTTGTTGAGATTCATCTATGTTGTTGTATGCATTAATAGTTTGTTCCTTTTAATTGTGGGGTAATATCTCACAGTATGAAAAATCTCATTTTATCTCTTTAGTCTATTGATAGACACTGGCATTGTTTCCAAAGTCTGGCTTTTAGAAATAAAGCCACAGCCGGGCATGGTGGCTCATGCCTGTAATCCCAGCACTTTGGGAGGCTGAGGCGGGAGGATCACAAGGTCAGGAGTTCGAGACCAGCCTGGCCAATATGATGAAACCCCATTGCTACTAAAAATACAAAAATTAGCCAGGCATGGTGGCACATGCCTGTAGTCCAGCTACTTGGGAGGCTGAGGCACAAGAATTGCTTGAACCCGGGAGGCGGATGTTGCAGTGAGCCAAGACAGCGTAACTGCACTCCAGCCTGGACGACAGAGCGAGACTCTGTTTCAACAACAACAACAAAATAAATAAAGCCACAAAGAATATTCTTATCCAACTTTTTTTGTAGACATAAATTTCATTTCTTTTGGAATTTTCAGATCACATGATAGGTGAATATTTATGAGAAAATATCAGTTTTCCAAATGGCTCTACCATTTTATACTTTTGCTGGCCATGCATAAAACATCCTGCTGCTTCACAGCCTCTCTAACATTTGGTACTGCTAAAATTTTTAAATTTTAACCATTCTGGTGGGTGTGTAGTGGTATCCTGTTGCATTTTCAATCTGCACTTCCCTGACGACCAACAATGCTGAGCATCTTTTTTATGTTCTCAGTGGCCATGCACACATTCTCTTTAATGAGGTGTTTATCTAAGTCTTTTGCCTGTTTAAAAAAATTGATTGTGTTTTTATTATTGATTTGTAAGAGTCCTTTGTACATTCTGTTTACGAGTCCTTTGGCACCATGGAGAAAACTTCCACTTTGGAGCCAGACACCCAAGGGGTTTCAATCTTGGATCTGTCTGTATATCTTCTATGAGTAACTCAATGTCTCTGATCTTCAGCAGCTTGTCAGTAAAATAAAAATAATTCTCATCATACAGGATTGCTTTGAGAATCTGAGAGAGCACAAATACAGCACTGAGTTCAGATCCAATCCTGGCACATAATAGGCACTTACAATAACATTTAAAGATGGTGATTATTAATATAAATGTTTAAAGATAATGGCTGAGTTGGCCTTCTGCTAAATCTCCTCTATTCTAAGTTAAATATCTCATTTTTTCAACTTTTGCATAAAATATGATTTCCAGACATTGCTGCCACAAGTTATATTTGAATTTTTTAAAACTCAGTAAGACAAGGGCATTGGCCAGTCAGAATGGACACAGGCCATTGGATTGGATGAGAGTCTAGGAGGCCCCTAGCAGACCAGACATTAATTAATATTTTAGTTATTGGATCCTCGGGGAAATTCACAGTGTTCTGGGTGGGGAGGCATGGTGCCTGGGACAATGGGATTTGGTAGTGCTCAGGAGCTTGCCAGGGCTCAGAAAATGATATGCCAGGGTGTGCATGGTGGCTCATGCCTGTAATCTCAGTACTTTGGGAGGCCAAGGCAGGTAGATCACTTGAGGTCAGGAGTTCGAGACCAGCCTGGCTAACATGGAGAAACCCTGTCTCTACTAAAAGTATAAGAATTAGCTGGGCATGATGGTACATCGTCTGTAATTCCAGCTACTTGGGAGGCTGAAGCAAGAGAATCACTTGAACCCAGGAGGCGGAGGTTACAGCCAGCTGAGATCGCACCACTGCACTCCAGCCTGGGTGACAGAGTGAGACCCTGTCTCTAAATAAATAAATAAACAAATAAAAAACTCCAGAGGGCCAGAGGATGGCATGCAGAGACTCGGAACTAAAGAAGATGGGAAAGCCCCACCAGCAGCCTCAGAAACAACTTCTCTCTGACTTTCTCTTGCCCTCCTATCTTTTGTTCCTCTTTCTCTCCTGACTCCTAGAAACCAGAATTCCTCTTTCCCAAGGTGGGTCATAGAAACTAGAATTTCTTTCTCCCAAAGCAAGCCATGAGCCTGGAAAGATCACGCTCTCCCTTAATACTTCTTTCTTGAAGACCTTCATTCAAGAGGGGTCCCGTTCCATACTCAGGAGGAAGGAGGTCAAGAATAATCTGAACAGACTAGGGCCTAATGGGCCAGTAGACCTTGGGAGGGTAGTTGGGCTTGGACCCTGCAGGCCAGCGGCCCTTGGGAAGTTAGCTGGGTTGCGGCCAAGTGGCCCAGAGGCTCTTGGGAAAATGGTTGGATTTGAGCCCTGGAGGCCAGCAGACTTTTGGAAGGTAGCTGGGTTTGATGCCAATGTGCCAGAAGACTGAGAGAAGGCAGATGAACCCGCTCCCCTGGGAAAGGAATTGGCATTTACCCCCATGGGGCTCCCTCGCCTTGAGAAATGAGCTGAACTAGGGCCTATGGGGCCAGGACCCCTTAACATGGGAGATGGATTTGGCCCTGGAAGGCCAATTCCCCAAGAGCCAGGACCCGAGTTTGGGCCCATGGGGCCAGGTACTCTTGCCATGGAGGGGGCTTGTGCCCATGTTTCCAGAAGCCTGTGAGAAAGAAGCTGAATTTGCTCCTAAAAGACCTGCTGCTCTTAGAATGGGGGCAAGATCGAGGCCTTGAGGTCCAGCCATTCTTAAGACCAGATCCTGTGCCCAAGAGGCCACCTGCTCTGGCATCTAGATTAGGGCTCAGGCCCAGACCACTTGGTCTTGGGTTGGGCCCAAGGCCTGGGCCTGGAAACACAGCTGACCTGGGGCCAGGGTTTGTCTCTAAAAAGCGTGATCTCAGATTGGGGTTTTGTCCTGGGCCCAGGCCAACCGGCCCAGGATTGGGAGGACCATTCCCAGAGGTCAACAGAACACCTGCTCTCAGGTTAGGTCCAGATCCAGGGCCCATGGGATCACCACTTCTGGGGTCAAGACCTGCTCCCAGGAGACCACCTGTCCTTAGATTGGACATAGGACCTGGTCCTGGAAGACTCCCTAACCTAGGGTTAGACAGAGGCCCGGGGCCTGGCAGAGCCCTGTCCTAGGGTTTAGGGTGGGTCCTGGGCCTGGGCCTGGCCCCAAGAGGCCACCAGGCCTTGGGGAAGAAACTGCGCCTGTGCCAGTGGGATTCATTCCTCTTGGAAAAGAAGCCATACTTGGGTCACGAGCACCAGCTGGGAAAGGTGCTAGATTTGAAGTCAATGAGCCTGATGAAGCTAGAAAAGGAGATGGAGAACCATTGATTTGTAATTGGGTACATGGATGCTTAGAATAAGGCCTCTATTTCCCAGCATCCCTTGCAGGTAGGTGTGATCATGAAACTAAGTTCTGGCAAATGGGATGTGAGCAGAAGTGATGTGTATGCACTGGCTTGTGCCCTTTCTCCTTCCCACTGGATGACTTGAGGATGTTCTGGTGAGCCATTGTGGATCATACAGACAAAGGAGGCACCCTGGGATGGCACAGCAATGAGACAGAAGGAGCCTGAACTACCGACAGCTGCATGGAGTTACAGCAGAGACACCAGCTAATGTGTAGGAGAAATACACTTTTGTCTTGTGTAAGCCACCATCATTTTGGGTCTCTGTGGCATGCAGCTGAAGTTTTATCCTAACTAATCCACTGATCCTAAAGACCTGTGTGCCACTACCCCTACTCTTACCCTGGTTTTCCAACAGGAGCACTTAGTAACGGATAGAAATTGAGCTAGATAAGTTTATTCATGTCCAATCATTAGTTATTTTTGACTGATAGAGTAGCTGCCAAGTTGGAGCACATAAGGTTTAGTTACTCCTCCACAGCCTCACTGCCAGATTTTAATGATAGCAAACCTTGCACCAGATTCTGCTATACAGGCAGATGTTTATTAAGTAAATATGTATTAGCAACAAGGCATAGGAAGTCTCTCAGCAATCTTTTAGGTGCTTTCATTGCACCTTACTTGAATGTGCTTTACTAGATGTAGATGCAACATTCCAGAGTCGGCATTCAGTTAAACTTATGATTGGTAACAAGCAACTAGAATCCTTAAACACAAGGACACAGGAAGAGCTAGGGATTAAGACTCAGCTGGGGCTGGGCGCAGTGGCTCACACTTGTAATCCCAGCACTTTGGAAAGCCAAGGTGGGTGGACTGTTTGAGGTCAGGAGTTTGGGATCAGCCTGGGCAACACGGTGAAACCCTGTCTCTACTAAAAATATAAAAACGGCCGGGCGCGGTGGCTCAAGCCTGTAATCCCAGCACTTTGGGAGGCCGAGACGGGCGGATCACGAGGTCAGGAGATCGAGACCATCCTGGCTAACACGGTGAAACCCCATCTCTACTAAAAAATCCAAAAAACTAGCCGGGCGAGGTGGCGGCGCCTGTAGTCCCAGCTACTCGGGAGGCTGAGGCAGGAGAATAGCGTGAACCCGGAGGCGGAGCTTGCAGTGAGCTGAGATCTGGCCACTGCACTCCAGCCTGGGCGACAGAGCCAGACTCCGTCTCAAAAAAAAAAAAAAAAAAAAAACTAGCTGGGTGTGGTGGTGCACACCTGTGGTCCCAGCTACTTAGGAGGCTGAGGCAGGAGAATCGCTTGAACCTGGGAGGCGGAGGTTGCAGTGAGCTGGGATTGTACCACTGTACTCCAGGCTGGACAACAGAGTGAGGCTATGTCTCTTTTTTTTTGAGAGGGAGTCTCGCTCTGTCGCTCAGGCTGGAGTGCAGTGGCATGATCTTGGCTCACTGCAAGCTCCGCCTCCTGGGTTCATGCCATTCTCCTGCCTCAGCCTCCAGAGTAGCTGGGACCACAGGCGCCCACCACCACGCCCGGCTAATTTTTTGTATTTTTAGTACAGACAGGATTTCACCGTGTTAGCCAGAATGGTCTTGATCTCCTGACCTCATGATCTGCCTGCTCGGCCTCCCAAAGTGCTGGGATTACAGGTGTGAGCCACCGAGCCCAGCCAAGGCTCTGTCTCAAAAAAAAAAAAAAAGACTCAATTGGCATCTCTGAGGCTAGAGGACAAGACATGGGATGGAATAGTGTGTCTATAAAATATTTTTGACAAGCCATATGTCTTGAATACTTCTGACTTTACTAATGAGAGCCTGATTCTAATACTTATTAATCTAACAAGCTACTAGTGAAAATTCATTCTCAACATTTGTTACGCTAATTAGTAAAAAAATCACTTGTATTGATTGAGATTTAGAGCTACCCTGAGCTAGCGTTGGACTTTCTAGTGCTAGCTGACCACCCTTGAGGCATGAATTCCTGATTAGGACAAGTGACTGCCCAGGTTGCTGCCCAAACACGGCAATACCTGGCTGTCGACAGTGGCATATCTAAAATACATTCTCACAATGCCATGTCAAACAGACAAGAACCTAAGGCATGAATATTCCCACTGAAGGAAAAGCCATAGTTTTATACCACTCTCCTGTTCCATTGATGTGGGAAGCTTTTCCTTATTCATAGTTGCTATATTGTCTGTAGTAGATTTTAAATACTTCAATATAAACCGAGTCATGTATATGTGTATGTATACATTAACTTTAATCCGTGCTGAGGGTGTACAGTTCACAGTTGAAGGGACTTCATTAGAAATCCATGCTCTAAAGGCGATCGGCACTTGAAGCATCCTGGTCAGGAATTCAGGCTTTTCAGGGAGCTGCGCTGAGAACATCATGTACATGTGAATCAGAAGGTGTATTAATTAGCATAAGGGATATTAATTATTTTTCATTGGTGAAATTAGGGCTGCTCAAGAAACATAGCTGGAGCGGGCTTGCTTGGACAAGATGTAAGAATCCAGCAGACCCAGCAGGCTGATTCCTCCTCCAGAGCTGTTGAATTCATCTGGTCTTTTGTCTCTCCACTTAAAGGGAAACTGTTCCCTGATTTGACCAGGAGTTTGGTGGATCCTGGCCTCAGAACACTGCTACATCTGTTTGGGGTCTAGGTTTTCCTGTAAGGGTTTTAGGGGTACCCTGAGCCTTCTGGTACAGGCTGTGTGATGGCCTCGAACCTGCTTGCTAAGAAATGTGTGTGTGTGTGTGAGAGACAGAGAAACCTGGTTTAATTTATAAAAACTAATCTCAGTTTTTATAGCAACATATCACCTGGTAGTGAGGTTGAAGGGACATGTACAAACCTGAATAAAAACCCAACAATTGCTGAATGGCCAAAGTGACTTACCAACAATACCTAACTCGAGCTTCCCTCAACAACAATAGGCAGCATTCGCTGAACAAGTTCTATGTGCCAGGAGTTCTTTCTAAACCATTGACATGTATAATCTCAATTAATCCTTTAAACCTGCAGATGTAGGTAATTCATATTTACCTATGGATGAAGCAACTTAGGCTCTGAGAAGGTGCCTGAGCAGATCCAGCTGGTCTGTGGCAGAGCCGGATATAAACCCAGGTGAGTGGGCTCCTGACGTCACGCCTCTAGTACTTTACACTGCACGTGGATGCAGGTTAAGCCCATTTCAATCTCTGGTTCCATTTTAGGTGATTAAATGATCTGGGCAAGATTAAATTATGAAGTGGGAGAGGGGCGGAAGGGTGGACAAGATCTAACTTCAGAGGGCAGGATAAAAAAATGAGGACACAGTGGGTGTCCCCCTGCTGGGAGGCATCCAAGACAGATGGGGGAGCAGGAACCACACTCCATGGCTGGCAGACTGTCAAGTCTTCCATGGCGTCATTATCACAGAATAGCAGCCTTTTAGAATTAAGAATAGTCTTACTTTGCGCTGTGTTGGGTTTTTCATTTACATAATGTTAGATTTCAAAGAAAATTCATACACAAAACTGACTAATTTAGCACTGAAGCTTCTGTTGAAATAACCATTGAAAAGGAACGAAGTTTCCACTCACCTCTTTGCTTAGGTGGTTGGGCAGTTTGAAAATTTGCCTCCGAGCAGGTCTGTTGGTACGATCCAAACTCTAATCGCTGTTTCAATAATTTATTTCGTGTGGAGGATTTAATGTAATTTGTTTAAGGGCTCTGAGAAAATGTGTTCTTTTATGTGGAGCCTCATTAAAAGCACTTGCAGTTTTGAGTCTGGTGGGAATGATGATTTTAACAGGTGTTAAATCAGCTGATGACACCATGTAAAATTTCCAGGGTGATGGATTTAGAGAAGGCGCACAGTGACAGGTATGATCTGTCGCACCCTCTGGGAGATTATATGCATGATACGTAGGTCCTCCCACTTCTCCTGAGCTGTAGCAGGAGACGGGCAAAAGTGGCATTTGGAACACGTGTTGTGGCCCTGGTGAAACAGATGCTGGAAGAAGCGTTTCTCAGAACCCCTGGCTGCATGGCCTCCACAGATCCCTGCACTGCCGTGCTGAAAGGGACGAGCTGGGCGCTCACACCCCAGCTTCTGCTGTCCCCACAGCTCTCCTTTGGTGTCTCTCTCCATGGGCCTTCCCAGCCTCCCATAGCAGGCACCCACCCACCTGTTTGTTCCCACACCCTACCTTGCTGCCACTCTATCCTGAAATCTTTCCTCTTTCTCCTTAGATGCTGAAAATAACGTCCTGCTTCCTCCTGGAACCAGAACACTTTAGCCTTCTCCGCTTGTCCCCCAAACACACCTGAAACCACGGCTCAAAATGTCTTATTCTCCAGAGAGTTTGCCCATCACCCTCCCCAAAGCCAGTACTCATCTTTTCCCCCTCTAAGACAGAATTCTTTTTGTATTTACATACTTCTGCTAGTTTCATGTTTATCTTTCTTCCCTTTCTTCAAGTTCCTTGCAGTTAGTGGCCGTGTCCTTTATAGACATTTGAACCTATTATTGGGCAGATGACTAGGACATGCATAAAAATATGTTGCAGGGAAAAGACTCCCTTCTGGCTCAGGCTGGCTCTCCCGGTGCGGACAGGCCCTCAGAGGTCTCTCTGCCATTCTTTGGAGTGAAAGCTAGAATGGAAAATTCAGACTCCCCAGAGCATTGATCCAAAATTGTTCCTCCTTCCAGAACCACCTGCCGAAGGGTATGAGGAATGGGGGGTGGGGGTAATTCCCTCTCACCACTTGCTTCACTTCATTTCTATTCTGTAGGATCTAGTCTGTCTCTGTTAAGTACAAGACAGGGGAACAGACTCCAAGATATCATTACTATTTAGAAAAGGAGGTAAGTACTAAAATGGTTGCTCTAATGGAAGGCAGAACATGATCAACATCTCAAAAGAAGGCTAAAGCAAGTTTCAGGGCCTCTACGGGTGGTTGGGGGAAATCCAGGAAGAGGTCAAGAAGTGGTCTTTTAGTTAATGAATAAACAAGGCCAGAGGGGAGAACATTTTGATCTGTTTTGACTGGAAAAGGGGTGTGGGAGATCCTAGGTTTCTGTTAGAATGTATCCAAGAGAAGGCCAGGCATGGTGGCTCATGCCTGTAATCCCAGCACTTTGGGAGGCCGAGGTGGGCAGATCACGTGAGGTCGGGAGTTTGAGACCAGCCTGGGCAACATGGTGAAACCCTGTCTCTATTAAAAATACAAAAATCAGCCAGGTGTGATGGCACATACCTATAATCCCAGCTACTTGGGAGGCTGAGGCAGGAGAATGGTTTGAACTCAGTGGGTGGAGGTTGCAGTGAGCCGAGATCACACTATTGCACTCCAGCCTGGGTGACAGAAACTCTGTCTTAAGAAAAAAAAAAAAAAAAAGGAAAAGGAATGTATCCAGGAGAGGTGGGCCAAAAAGCTAGTCTGACTGTCTGCTGTCCCTGTCTTGCTGGCCCTACGAGAGTGCAGAGGCATCTGCTGAAATAAAGCATCACATTTCAATTATGTTGTGTCCAAGCTGACTGGTCACATCTCTAGGCTCGTCTGTGCCTAGCGCATGCATCCCCAGTGAATGTACTGCAAAGGCCTCAAGGGAAGAAGACACAGGCCTTGATATGTAATTACACAGGGATTTTCAAAGAATCTTCAGCTTAAGTTCCTCTTATTCACTTCAAACCCAGGAGGGGGAGTCCTACTCCTCTATATTCCCAGGGAAAGAGGTAATTTCCCGGGGACCCTCAGCCACCCATTGTCTTATGTCAGGAGGTTTCTCCTTGGGTCTACATAATTATGCAAAACTTGTAGGTTCCCACTTCACACACTTTGTGAGAAAGGTCTAAACGCTTTCCTGTTATAGAAGTTCAGGAAGTTGATTTACTCAGGGATGTAGGACCAGACAAGGGTAAACAGTGGAACCAAAACTTGAGGGCTTTTTTTTTGAGACAGGGTCTCTCTCTGTCACCCAGGCTGGAGTGCAGTGGTGCGATCTCAGCTCACTGCAGCCTTGACCTTCTGGGCTCAAGTGATCCTCCCCACTCAGTCTCCTAAGTAGCTGGGACTACAGGCATGTGCCACCGTGCCTGGCTCATTTTTCTATTTTTTGTAGAAGTGGGGCTTCGACACATTGCCCAGGCTGCTCTTAAACTCCTGGGTTCAAACGATCCTCCCGCCTCAGCCTCCGTAAGTGCTGAGATTAAGGGCATAGGTCACTGTGCCCGTCTGAGGGCACCTTCTAAAACTCGTGCTCTCTCACAGGTTTTGGAACACGTTGAAAACCAAATTCCTCGCTAAATTCATCTCCTAGAAAAGTACAGAAAATAGGACTGGACTTGTGAGCTTTGTAACTGTAACATTATTGCTAACTTGTCCCAATCAGGGCCTGAGGGTCAAGCAGATATAGCATCTCACCTAGGCTAGGTACCTGGGAAGGGAGACAGCGCTGGTAAAGCAGGGCTGAGCTGTGAAGGAGGTGAGACCTAGAGCCACTCCCTTTCCTTCTTTCTGTCCTAGTTCCCGCTGTTCTACTATACCCAGGACCTGAAATACCAGCTCTTCTTTTCCTAAGGGAGGTATCAGATGTGGCAGAAAAAGAGAGCCTGGGTTCAAATTTATCCCTTACTAACAGTAAGTCAGCAAGCCTGTTTAACTTCAGGCAAAGCAAGTAGTCTTCCTTTCTGAATTTCAGCGCGTAAGGTCTGTAAAATGGGGGTGACAATAGCTCTTGCTTTGACCCACTTCAAAGGGTTGCTGCAGGATGGAATGAGATAGATAATGCTGTTATAATGTTATGCAAATGTAGATCACTGCTATGCAAAATAAGTTACTGCTATTTCCAGAAACTCCTCTTTGGATTTAATTTAATCAAGAGTGAGAATATAAGTTACTTATTCTATGCTCTGGGTGCATTTGTATTTTAAACCTCATCAATTATCTTGGACGTTTTCCTAACTGAAGTAGATTTTAGCAACAGCAGGAGAAGGAGTTATTTCTTTGGGGGCAGGCGGGTATTTCTATTTTGCCTGAGCTGGTGAGGTAAATGGTAGTTATTCGGCCAAAGTAACATGGAAGAGGGAACTATGTTTACTATCCTAAGGGCAGGGAAGTCCCTTTTCTGTTTTAATGACTCTGGTCTGGTTGTGCGACTCAGAGAGGCCTGCTTTGGGGGAAAAAACGAGGTAGGAAGCAGATGGTGGTGAGAAAAGATCTGAGATTCAACGATATTGGCCCCTTAACCAACCATTGCCACCAGGACAAAGGGGGCGTCACTTCTCACCTTCATTTAAATATATGCATCCTATAAACATTGAGTGCCACCGTGTGCCAAGAGTATGCTGGGCACTGGGCATATAGACATGAATGAGATAGACTGGTTTTGCCATTCTGCTGCTTGTAGGTTAAGAGGAAGATGGAGATGAAGCAAGTGACCAGAGAGGAAGTATCAGAGGCTACAGGGGACTAGAGCCTGAGCGTGAGGGCTATAACCTAGCCTAGGTGCCTCAGGAGGCTGCTCTGAAACCTGAAGGATGAATGGAAGTTGGCCAGCCAGGAGGTGAGCATGTGAGAAGGCCACAGGATGAGAAAGAACAGAAAGAAGTCAAATTAGGCTTTGGGGAGTTTCTTCCTCTTCGTGGCTGTCCTTGCTGCTATTTTAAACGGGACTCCATCTGGATAAAAATGTGGGACACTGTGACCTCTGTGTGTTTGTCCTCTACCTCCATCTCCAGTGGCCTGGGATGGGCAGAAAGACAGAGGAGGGCAGTTTAAAGTCTGACAACAGGCTTAAGACTGTTTCATACACAGCTGTGAGTCTATCATGACATTTCCGTGCACGTTTTCATCATGATGCTGGGCAGCATCCGAGCAAGGCCATGCAAGCTGGGACAGAGGGGGATGGGGTACTGCCTTCCATCCCGCACTCCAACTTTGTCGTTACTTCAGAGGGATAGAGGAAGTGGTAGCTTGTTTACAACCCGGAGCTAGTTTTGAAGCTGAGAGGAACACCTCACTCATATTGCACAATTCAGCTCTAACTCCTGTCCTGGGTGACCTTGTCTGTGACTGCTCCTATCTCATGACCCAGTTTGGGAGTGGTCAGGGCTGAAAGGTGTCTTTTCATTTAACTTATGAAGAAATCAATGTCCAGAGAGGCAAGATGATCAAGACAAAAAAAAAAAAAAAAAAAAAATCACATAATAATTTGGTTGCAAAGCCAGGACTAGAATCTATGTCTGTAATGCCACCTGCATGCACTATTTCTCTCTGGAGGCCTTCACACAAATTTGCACAGCTATTTCATATACTCAGCTCATCTGGTACTCTCAACAGTCCTGTGAGATTTGCAGGGATTAAGATCCCTGTTTTACAGATGAGAAAACTGAAGCTCTGAGGAGGTTTGGCCAAGTCCCCACAGCTAGAACGTCAACCTTCTGACTCGAAATTCAGCGTGTCTTCCACTGTGCCCTGTAGTTGTGCAGCAGGCACAGTCTTGGGGGGCTGCTGATTATCCACCTGAGAATGGTTTGGAATGTAGATAATGATTAGATAGGAAGGCTTGCAAGGAGTACAGTAACCATGTTTGAATATTCTTACCAATTCTCTAGCATCCAAGTAGCAAATCAACATCGAAATGAGCAAGTAGCTGGCCCTGCCCTACTAGTCCTTCTCTGCAAGGGGCCATCTGAAGCTGAAGCCAGCAGTTTGTGTGGGCAAACAGATCCCCATCTTCAAATCCACACTTAGGAGACTCCTGTCTCTGTTTTCTGCTGGGACTCTGACACTTGCTCTTGTAGAGAAGGTTCTCGTTAAATATATGTTGGAAAAACCCCCAATAATTGACTCATCTACAGGATGTTCTCACTTTAGCCATATTCCCTTCATTTTTCTTTGAGGGCTAAATGGGAGCAGAGATATCTTTGCTGCTGGTCTTGAGAGACCATGGGGTTGTCCATTCCTGGTAAGGTGATGCTGACCAGACAGAGCTGATCTAGATGAGGGGTGGGAGGTGACAGTGGTTCAGTGGCTTTCTTGGAGGATGCATGATTGTTTGAATTATTATTTTTAATTGACATATATTTGTATATAATAAATATATATGTTTTATATATATGCGTTAGAGCTGAATTGCACAATATGAGCAAGGCGTTCCTCTCAGCTTCAAAATCAGCTCTGGGTTGTAAACAAGCTACCACTTCCTCCATCCCTCTGAAATACCATCAAAGTTGGGGTGCAGGATGAAGGCACCCCAATAATATCACACTGGGCACAGTGTGATATTTTGATACCTGTATACAATGTATAATGAACAAAGCAGGGTAGTTAACATAGAGAATGCATGATTTGCTTGGTGGGGAGAACTGGGTGGTTCTGTAATTATGTTGAGATGGACAGAAAGACATCATCTGACTTGGGGAGAAAATCGGGTGTGGGAGGAGGTGGGAGAGTGCAGAATCTGAGGCAGAGGTCTCCAGCAAGTCTGGCATATGGAGTAGGGTAGGGTGGTTGAATGCTGGCTTCAGTGAGATGAGGCAAGCTGGCCTGCCTCTGGCAGATTGTCATTGGTAGTCCTGGGTAGAGGAGGGGGCTTTGGTAAGCTGACTGAAAAGCACTTGAGTGGGCAGGGGTCGGAATCAGGCTACCATGGCTTGTTGGAGATGAGGAACATTGTTGGAAAACTGAACTGACCATCCCTCCCTTCCCCTGAACAGCAGCTTGTATGCAACTATAGAGGTAGTCTCCCTTTCAGCCCTGCTTGCTGTGTCTTTATTCTTATCAAAAACCAGGATCTGAGTCCAGAGGGCAGTGAAACATCAAATGAAATAGGAAAGGTTGCAGTAGTACATAGACTTTGGCTGCTCCCACTAACCTGCAAAAAAAAATTTTCCTTGGGCGTACCTTAGCAGTACCATGGCAGAAGTTTTATCTTCTGCGGTTCACAGAGTTTGGCTCTTCAAGCTGAATGTAGGGTTTATCTAAAGTGTGTCCTCCCTCCCCTGTGGGTGTTCGCCTAGCTCCTGGCTGTGGGTTGAAGGGACTGGTAAATGTGTCTATTTTACTGCGGAGGCAGGGTGGCTCAGTGCTTGGTCACCTTGGAGGGATCATAAGCAAGCCGCCGCTGGGGCCCTGTGCCACGCACAGGTATTCATGCATGCGTGCAAGCACACCCTGTATAGCTGTGTAATAATTGTCCAGGTGTGGTGCATTCTTCGTCAGATGTACCCTTGGTTTTACTGCCTCTGTGCAGAATGTTTATTTGCTGTGCTTCAGGCGGGGGCACGTAGCTTGATAAAGGGTAGTTTTTGCTGTGGCCCCTGCAAATACGTCTTGGTGCCCAGAGTAGATGAAAAACTGAGTTTCCCAATGGAGCGGGTTCATCTGGACTCTGACTTGTTGGTTACGTGCTAGGAGCTAATTCTGTGGCTCTGGGCTCTCCCATGGAGGTGGGGATGAGGCCGGGGCCAGGGGGAGGTGGTCTTGTGACGGGACTGAGGGCTGTGCACTCAGGAAAGTGGCCACGGTTTAAGACGACCTCGACACGACCCTGTATAGGAGGCAATTAACTCCAGAGCAAACGAACGAGCCCCACGCAACGCTACATTCCTGCAGGGAGAACAAGGAGGTGTGCCCGCCAGGGAAGGGGACGCACCCTCGTCGGCGCTTGCTGCCTTAACTTCCCCATCCCCGCGCCAGGGAGGGGCCGGAGTCGCCGCCGAGGCCGCCGAGCGCAGAAAGTGTGCGAGCCTCACACGTGACGGCGCCGCGCCGAACCGAGCGGGACCTGGCGCCAGCGGCGGCGGGCGCAGCGGGGTGGCCCGGAGCGGCGCGGGCGGCCTGGAGCCCCGGGAGCGGCGCGCGCGGCCCCGGCCCAGCGGCTCTCCTAGCCTCGCGCTGCACATTCTCTCCTGGCGGCGGCGCCACCTGCAGTAGCGTTCGCCCGAACATGGCGACACGGAGCAGCAGGAGGGAGTCGCGACTCCCGTTCCTATTCACCCTGGTCGCGCTGCTGCCGCCCGGAGCTCTCTGCGAAGTCTGGACGCAGAGGCTGCACGGCGGCCGCGCGCCCTTGCCCCAGGACCGGGGCTTCCTCGTGGTGCAGGGCGACCCGCGCGAGCTGCGGCTGTGGGCGCGCGGGGATGCCAGGGGGGCGAGCCGCGCGGACGAGAAGCCGCTCCGGAGGAAACGGAGCGCTGCCCTGCAGCCCGAGCCCATCAAGGTGTACGGACAGGTGAGCAGTTTTGCAACCCACCTCCCTCCAGTTTTTTCCTCTCCCTGCACTTCCTCACCCCCGCATCCATCCGTTGCAGTCGCTTCCTAGGTGCAGGCACCACTGGGGACTTCCCGGCTTGCATTTGTTTTTTTCCTTCACGAGTACAACCGTCAGCACTTGAATCGCATTGATCTTTCCTTCTTCCTGTCGATTTAGTAAACGTATTCCAGGTAACTCGCCGGGTGCAGTGCGTATTACCCCAGGGTGTGTGCAGAACGATGTAGTTTCCGGCAGGTATAGGAGGGGTGCAGCTTCATTTTACATCTGGATAAAAAACGGGCTTTCTTTAGTGTACCATCAGTTGGCAGTGGAGGCGAGCACCCTGCAGTTGCGGTACACTTACACAGAACAGCACGAGGTGGGGGTTTCCACACTTAGCATTATTAGCACAATAAGGTGGGCGAACCCGAAAGCTTGTCGACTGTCTCTGTACAGTCAGACAAGAGGTGTGTGTGCGTGTGTAAGGGCTGAATTTTTAATTTTTTATTTTTGGCTAGGGTATGAGATGCTCTCCATTCCTTCTTCCCACCCTTCAAGATACTGACTCTCCCAGCCCCTTCAAGATAACTTTATTTTGGAGAGGCATACCCCTCATGGCACTTGGAGATTTGACATGACTGCAGGAAATTTGGTGGGCATTATTATTTTATAAGTGATTTATTTCTATCCAGGCAATGGGTTTATTAGATCATAAGTAATGTGAATTTCACTTTTATGGTCAGACTTACTGCGAGGAATTGCAGATGGAGTTTGTAGGTTCGGATCAGCACTGGCAAAATTAATTTGACCGTGTTATTGCCTCATGAGATTCCCAGTCCTGCAGTTAAGATTGACATCAGCAAAAGTATAAAGTCGGTAGGGGAGAAAAAGAAGGACCAGAGGAGGTGGTAAATACACTTGTTTTCTAGAGTCAAATTGTTTCTTTTAAAGTAGAAATTATTAATAAAAGATTACCCTGAGTTCTGCCTTTTCTCACTAATTTCAGTTTAGCCATTTCTTCAGGAAATATATAGAGTTAAATGTTCAACCCTTGGATCCAGGACGAACCTTATAAACATATCACCCTATTGTGTCATTTTGTTGGTGAAGAAACTGAAGCATGGAATGGTGAAGTGACTAGTCCAAGGTCATACCGGGAAGGTGGCCTGCTCTCTAGTTTTTATCTGCATTGTCTCAGTGACCTTTGCTTGATTGCAGTCACCCTGTCTTTATGCAGTGCTGTTTAAATACCTCTTTCCTAAAATAAAATAGATCTGGTATAAAGCGGGAAAGGATGGTGGTGACTGGGTGGGTGCATTAGACTTCCCTCCACTATTGGCCCCTGGGCAAGAATGTGTGCTCCAGGGCATGTAACTAATGGTGGCCACAGGCTGCAGGAACCTGCATGCTCAGTTCCTCTTGGGCCCAGATCCTTGTCCCCCGTCCCCACCCCATATGACAAATATATGTATTAACAAAAAGAAGTCATCAAGGTCCTTGCTCTCAACAGCGACAACAGCATGGGGCTGATGGAGGGTGGGAGGAGGAGGAGGAGAAGTGGCCTGCTTGTTCATTGGGCCTCCCCAGTCAGCCCAGCTCTGCTGTGCTCTTGAATCAGCATTCTGGGAACTGGGAGTTGGGGGCTGGTGGGAGACAATCCCTCCAAGTGCTCAGGTCCCCTGAAGCTATAGTTTAGGTTGAGGAAAAAGCTTTCTGGTTTCAAAAATACACGTACAGGTGCCATTTCTTTCTGGGTTTCGTTTGTGAAAAGCTCCAGGGGACGTGGGGCAAGTTGAACATGAACTCTGTTCTCATTGGGAGTGACTTCCAAACCCTGGGCTTTTGAGTTTCTGGGCCAGCCAGATTGAGTTTGGTTCAGCTGAAGGATGGAGAACTAGCAGTCAAACTCATAATGAGGAATTCCTAACCAGAGGGTGAGGATGCAAGGGTGAGATTTTTCTACTCTGTGGCTGCCTTCCTATGCCATTGTTGCCTCTTGCTCTGAGGTTAATAAGAAGTGGAATTAATTGGAATCTGTAAGGATTTGAGTCAGATAAAAGGAAGAACTTCCCCGTACTGGGCTTTCTGCCACAAGTTCTGTCTGGTGCAGACACTTCAGAGTGCAAGCACAGGTTGGTGACTGAAAGGGTTTGAGGTGCCCCTCTTGGAACCCTGGAGTAACTGACATCTACTTAGAATGATCTTTCTAGCAAGGATGACCATTGCTTCTGTGTTTCCCTGGGGCAGACCTGGTTTCTAAGTTGTCTCTGGTGGTTACGAATAGCATCCCCTTCACTCTCAAAAGTGTCAAGATGTGACAATAAGTTATATGGTCCTACTTTTAGCCTTAAGCCAAGTTCTACTTTATACTCACCGCTTTCCCCTTCAACGTTTAAATGTAAGGAATGGTGATGTTTTCCAACAGTACTGCTTGACTTGAATGTGGTTCTGTGGAGGTGCAGTGGGGTGGGGAATAAAAATTCATTCCCGCTTTTAGGAAATGTACAATTTAAGGAGGAGAACAAGCAGATGCAGATACAGGCATGTCAGTGTACCAGGACGGGAACCAGGAAACATGGTCACAAGAAACCAGCCACAACTCTACAATGGTGTGATAACGGGCTGTGACATGCAGCGCATGGGAGATGGAACGATAAGGGATGGTGGGCTCAGACACTGTCCAGCTTCTTGCCCTCTGACCTTTGAGTGAGGTTAAGAGGACACTGGCAGTACAGAGTAGGGCTGGAAGCAGAAGCTGCCTGAAGGAAGCAGGCCTGGAGACAATGTTAAGGCCACCGGCTTCGGGGGGAAGAGAAGGGAAGGCTTTCTCAGGCGAAGACTTGCATCTGAGAAAGAGCCATGTGCTGGAGTCAATGTCGGTCCTTTTTCCTCTGCTTTGCTAACCTCTTGGGTAAACTAGGCTTGGTTATTTTGACCATTTTCCGCCTCAGTTTCTCTAAGGTGGGGAGATTGGCTTCTGCCACGATTAAAGGCACATTTGTGATACTGAAATGTGGTTGTAGAGGTGAAAATAATTTGCTGGCAGATGTCAGGACTTTTCTGCCCATATTCAAGGCTCACGCCTGTAATCCCAGCACTGTGGGAGGCCGAGGCGGGTGGATCACCTGAGATCAGGAGTTCGAGACCAGCCTGGCCAACATGGGGAAACCCCGTCTCTACTAAAACTACAAAAATTCACCGGGCGTGGTGGCGGGCACCTGTAGTCCTGGCTACTCAAGAGGCTGAGGCAGGAGAATCGCTTGAACCTGGGAGGCGGAGGTTACAGTGAGCTGAGATCGCGCCACTGCACTCCAGCCTGGGCGACAGAGCGAGACTCCATCAAAAAAAAAAAAAAAAAAAGACAAAGTTTAGAAGTTGAGCCCCTTCTTAAAAAGGCCAAGTCCAAGAAGAGGAATTCCCTAATTTATGCCACACTGAATTTCCTCCTGATTTCAAGTAAGCTCTGTCTCTCTGCGCCATCATGCCTGCTTTTTCCTCCGCCTGAAATGGTCTTCCCCGACTCTCGTCCTTGCCTGGAAAGCTCTTATTCCATTCTTTAACATCCAAGGAATACCTCTTGGTATTCTCAGGCTACGGTGGGAAGAGTTTCTTCTGAGCTTGGGTGCAGCACTTGCTGTCTTGTGTTAGAATTCCTCAACTGTCTCATTTTCCTATTTGCTCCTTAAGGGCATGGATCAAGTTCTCTTGTGTTTCCCTGGCACTTGGGAGGCCCTTAATGAGTATTTGTGGACCAGCAGCGCACCTGGAAGAAGAGAGACCTGGAGGGTAGGAAGCAAATTCACATTATATAAAATGTATTTATAAGGAGGAATGCAGTGAACCACACATGGATAGTGAAAATGAGTTGGCTTATTCGGTAGTGAGGATGCAAGTGGCATGGCCTACAGATAGTGGAGTCCAGATTTTCCTGTGCTATATGGGAGTTATTTTGAATGAAGAGCTTAGATTCTATTTTACAGAATCCTCCCTTTTAGGGCTATCATTCTGGTTTATGCTAATGGTATTGTTTTGGGGAAAAATCCTTTGAAATGAAGCATAAAGCCTAACAGGATTTATAGGTTTATTTTCCTTCCAACAAGCTCTCTCTTCATAATTCCTACATTTTAGAGGCCAGGGAGTATTCAGTGTCCTGATTTGAGACTGAAAATAAAGTGTCTATGACAGCACAAGGCCCTGGGACAAAGGGCCTCCTTTGGGGGTGGAATACCGTTTCGCTTTAGATCTCTTTTGAGTAGATTCTTCCACGATACACTTGCTTGGGAAAGAATTGGCCGGTTGATTCTGAAGTGAGGATGTTTGACCTGTATGCTTCCAGAATAAGATGAGAAGGCAAAGAATTTGCTGTTTCAGGTTGGCTTCTACGTAGCTGAAGAGTTGCTTTGGGCCTTGAGTTGGCTCAATAAGGGCTGTGACCTTGAAAAACTCTTCCTGGTTCCACTTGGCATCTTTTCTTAGGGAGCTCTGTGCCCAGTCTCTGGCCACTTTTAGTTCATAAATAGCTTGCATGGTTAGAGGCACAGAAGGTGGAGGCTTTGAGAGGTGGAAGGAATGGAGGAAAGGGGTTGGTGAGAGTAAGGAGGTGGAATTTCAAGGGACGAAATAAAAAGCTATCTGATTAGGTAATGCACATTTACAAAACAAAATTTGTACAAAAGAGTATGTAGTGACAAGTAAATTTCCTTCCCTCTCATGCCCCCTGTTCACCCAGAGCTCCTTCCCAGGTGGCATCCATTGTTATCAGTCTTTTTGTATATCTTTCCAGAAATAGTCTCTGCATGTACAACATGTGTGTACATAAAATTTGAAACTTGAATTATAAGTGGCTTCCTGTTATCTGTAGTCCCTGGTATCCTGAATAATGAGATTAACTTTAGCTCTAAATTATATTTGTGATATTATGATAGTGAATTGTTAGAAAATTACCTGAAGTGTCATAATATAAAATAGATGATTACTTTTTTTCCAGGCCAGGTGGGAAAAACGTCATTCTCCTTTCACTTCAAGGGTTCTTGCAGAGCAGGAGAGCAGCCTGATGTAGCCCACTTATAACTTGCAGAGATGCTGGAGCACAGTTCCCTTGAGATGTGGAGTCCAGGCTTGTAAGAGCATCAGAATACAGTGATCATGGATCTTGGTTTTAATTTGTGTTCTTTCCGAGAATATTTTCTCTATGCTCTGTAAAATGAAGTTAGTGGTATGCCTAATAAATTGCTTTGAGACCTGGGATCCACAAGGCAGATCCTTATAGCAACGAACATCCCAAGGCAAAAGGTGGATGTTGTAGGAACATTTCATTGTCAGATTTTGGTCTTTTCCTCCTTAGAGATGACAGCCATCTTTGTAGTGTCGTTGTTGAATCCCAGGGCAGAGAGAGATGGAGCCAGCTTTGTTCCACCCACTGTAATGGAGGGACACAGGGGGCAGTCTTATCATAATCTGGAGAGCAGATAATCCAAAAAATAATCTATTTGCTTTTGTTATGTATGTATTTAGTCTTTTTTTAAAAGCATTCATTTACCTTCCTAATTAAGTTTTGCTTAGGTGAATATTAAAATGAGTTTGCATTCTCTGATCTATTGATAAGGGAAATGGCTGGCATAAATGTGTTCAGGGAAAGGCAATTTGGAGTTTAGAATTGTAGACAAGAATTCAGATGCAGATAATTGAGAGTTGATAAAACTGTATTAAATGTTTTAAATGCATAAAAATGTATTAAAACCTGGGGGCATTACATTGACCTTTCCTCCATTTATTTGGGTTTATTTATTTATTTTTATTTTTATTTTTTTGAGACGGAGTCTCGCTCTGTCACCGAGGCTGGAGTGCTGTGGCCGGAGCTCAGCTCACTGCAAGCTCCATCTCCCGGGTTCCACGCCATTCTCCTGCCTCAGCCTCCCGGGTAGCTGGGACTACAGGCGCTGCCACGTCACCCGGCTAGTTTTTTGTAGTTTTTAGTAGAGACGGCGTTTCACCGTGTTAGCCAGGATGGTCTCGATCTCCTGACCTCGTGATCCACCCATCTCGGCCTCCCAAAGTGCTGGGATTACAGGCTTGAGCCACCGCGCCCGGCCTATTTGGGTTTAAATAAATGTGATGGAAAGTAAAAGAGAGCTCACTCCATTTTTGGTTTGAATATTCAGGGATTCGTATTTCTCCAGAGGTGGTCTGGGCTGTGGGGTTGAGACATTCTCTTTGTTGATGAATGTGGGACCTTCCTATGCATTTTCTAGGTATGCCAGACTCTGTTGGCAGATGTTATAGTCAGTCTAGCCACGTACATGCAAAAATCAATTTCCCTCAATTTAAAATGGACCACAGTTAATTTCGACCTAATTTATTGGTTTATCGACTTGTGAACCCTGGGCCTTCGAAGAAGTGGCATGGGCGGGCTTCAAGTACTGAAGTGGCTGATGAAGCTAAAAACCAGAAAAGGCAGGATGGGCTCCTGAGCAAGATCAAGATTTGTGTTTCCTCCTATGTTACTGTGAGTTGCTCAGTTTTTTAAAACTGTAACATGACCAATGCTTTGTGCATTTTATGGTGAGTTCCATAAAAGTAGGACTGCATAACGATCACAAGTACAATAGTGTGTTAAAAAGTAATTACAAAGTTCTGTTATCCACTGGGTTTATTATAACGGTAACATTCATGCCCATAGCACTGCTACTAGCCAAGAGCTGGAAGATCCTATCTTCCTGGTCGCATCCTGGACCCTCTGATGTGGCAGTGTTCGATAGATCTTTCTGTGAGAGTGATGTTCTCTGTCTGTGCTGTTCACCACATTCACTAGTCAGATCTGGCCATTGAGCGGGTGAAATGTGGCAAGTGTGACTGAAGATTTGAAGTGTCTTTCATTTAATTTTAACGAATTTAAAGTTGAAATAGCCACATGTGGCTCTTGGCTACTGTATAGACAGCACAAGCTTTCATGAGGCCTCTTCTTCCTACCTGTAGGCAACCTTTGCTTCACCCAAGAGAGAAGTTCCTGCAAAGAGCTGCTCGTGTAGGCATCGCAAACAGGGCATTAAAAGCAAGAGTGGAGGGCTCGGGTCTAGACCCTAGGTGTTGGTGGCTGCTGACTGCCAAGTTGAGTGTTAGGAGACAGTGGCCCTTCTTTCCTAGGTAGGAACTTACCAGGGGACCGTGGAGGGCCAAGTGGGTCCAGTTATTGACTCTAGGGCATGCCCCTGCACAGTTGCCTTCTTCCGTCGGTCACTTAGTCAATGAAGGCTGGCTATTCACAGGGTGAACCAAACCTGGCTTCACTTCTCATCTGGCCTTGCGCAAACACTGCACTTGTGTTGGGCTTCGCTAAGGTGGAGTGCAGACCCTGCACGTTCTGTTTAGCAATGAAAGATGTAAATAGTGCCTTAACAGTGGGGCCATCTCCCTGCCCTGCCCTTTGCTTCCTGTGCTCTTGTTGACTTACCTTGATGTAGCTGGGTCTGTCTGTCTTCCCTTCAACCCTCCAGATTGGCATGAAGACAAACACTACAGGCGTGTGGTCTTCATCTTTGCATATAAACCTCCCCCTCTTCTTGGCTGACCTTTTAACTTAGCGTGCCATTGCTGTTGCTGCTGCCGCAGGCTCTTAGCTTGGAGAATCAGGACCCTTCACAATGATTTATCTCCAGTCCCCTGAATTAGATTCAAAACACAGCTACGAATTCTCAGAAAGGCAGGCTGATGTGATTATATCCCAAATCTGAGTGGCTGACAAGGGCAATAAAAAGATGTACCTATATCAAATGCATTTGTGCCGTGTGGAGACCGATATGTTGTTTATTATGTCCCCCCCCTTTTGGGGAGTTTTTAAATGAAGAAGGTAACTGATGTGACCTCTATTATTTAGAAGAGAGACTAGCCTGTTGGGTAGAAACCCTGGGGGAAGATGGCTAGGGTGAATCTTATGTGAAATAAATGTGGGATTGAATCAGTGGGTGGGCCCTCAGTTGGGATTTTAATATTTTAGGGTTACTGAGATGAATTTTCTTCTGACTTTGGTGGGCTGGTGAGCTGAGGCATAGTGTCATGATGATTTTTTTTTTTTTTTGAGATCGAGTCTTGCTCCGTCACCCATGCTGGAGTGCAGTGGCTCTATCTCGGCTCACTGCAACCTCTGCCTCCTGGGTTCAAGCGATTCTTGTGCCTCAGCCTCCTGAGTAGCTGAGATCACAGGTGCGCGCCACCACGCTTGGCTAATTTTTTTGTATTTTTAGTAGAGACGGGGGTTTCACCATATTGGCCAGGCTGGTCTTGAACTCTTGACCTCGTGATCCACCTGCCTCGGCCTCCCAAAGTGCTGGGATTACAGGTGTGAGCCACCATGCCTGGCCTTGATGAAATTTTTAACTCTTAGAAAGCCTCTGTGCCCAGAGGCATTGGAAAGGCTGGTATGAGCTGGTTGAGCCTGGAGGGCCCTGAGTTAAGAGCCACCTGGGGAGAAAGGCTAGCTTGGAAACTGTGGCTGGGAAGACTTTAATAGGTACCTGTGAGATAGCAAGCTATAGGGTTAAGGTCCCAGATAGTTAAGGATCCCTTTTCTCTATTAGCCCAGGAGATACATGTGAGACAGATCCATGTGTCTCTGCCCCAGGGACTTGGGAAGAAAGGCCAGTGCTGGCTGCCCAGGGATCTCAGCCAAGGAGCCCGAGATGGCAGGGAGTGAGGACACAGCAGAGTGGGGTGAGTGTCCTGTGAAACCGGGAGTGTTTGGAAGGACTTGCGTGTTTTAAACCTGTGCTCAATTAATTGAGTAACCTGAGACTCTGTACCTATGACTTACCTCATCTTTGTATATTTCATTCCCTGAAATTCTCTCACTGAGTGGTTAAAAAAAAATCTGCAGCTAACTGTGCACATGGTTTGCTGAATTTGGCAAGGTGTGCTGTTGGTGGTGGTGGTGATGGGTGGGGTGGGGGTGGGGACGGTTTACTGCAGAAACAAGGCCTTCAGTCTCTAGAGGAGAGAAATGAAGGAGTGGATGTGGAAGTTGGCTAGAGGTGAAAGAGCTATCTAAACAGAGCTGGGGGAGTTTAGCTAGCAGATCAGAGCCTGTGGGACGTCCGCCTGTTGCCTCACCTCCTGGTAGCCCAGAGGGCATCTCATATTACTGAGAAATTGGCAGAGCCATGGGGTTTAATGCACTCCCCCTTCTCCATTAGTCTTGTTTATAGCTTCTCTCACACGGTGGTGAAGAAGCCACTGATAGGGTATAGAGGCCTTCAGTTCTGGGTTGTAATGTTTAAATGCTTTTCTCTTGGGGTTAGGAAAGTGCTAGAAAACAGTGTCACGTCTGGGCTGGAGCCTTGGGACCTGCAGGTTGGGTTTCTCCAGGTTCCGGAGTTCGGCTGGGAATCAAGGAGAAAACTGCCTGTGAGTTTCAGTTAGGCGGGAGCTCCTAGCTTGACTCAGGCGTGCAGCATTTTGTCGTTTTATATATGTCATCGCTTGCTCTTAGGCCTTACGCTAATGTTAATGTTTTATGTGGAGCTGTTTTGTGAGGAATGGCTTATTTTGGTTGAGAGGCATTTGGTAATGAAAAGAAATGATGTTTTAGTGCGTCGGAGTTTATGAAATGACATCCATGGGTTGCATCTCATTTGGTTCTTACGACAATCTTGAAAAATGGGGACGATAAGAATGATTATTCATCTCATTTCAGAGATGAGTATCTTGAGGCTCAAAAAGGTGAAGTGACTTACCCATAGTTAAGACAGGTGGTAAACCGGAGAGATCAAGACTCAAACCAACCTGCTAACTTGTTTCCGATTTACGCAGACACATTTGTCTATCCTAAGTAATCTAGTGAAATTTTTGATCTCAGGCGGGAATCCACAGCTTTTTTGCAGTGCCTTTTTTTCCCACCTTTAAAACCTGGAGATCTCATATAATTCCACTTTCTCCTGGCCATACTGGTCTTGTAATTTTTCAAACACAGCAAGTATCAAGGCCCTTCTCATTCCTGGCTTTTGCTCTGCCCTGCTTTAGGTCTGGGTCTCTGTTCTCTGCCTCACTTCTCCATCTCCTTTTCCCTGACTTCTCCCTCTTCATCCTTCTGGTGTCAGCACATAGGTCAGGTCTTCCGTGAAGCCCCACTTTCTCCTCCACATGAGGTTAGGTCCCCTGGGTAACAACAGTAATTCAATCATCATTCCTGGAATTCATTGTTTAATGCGTGTTTTCCCTACTGTATTCAGAGCTGTGAGGCAGGACCTAGAAGCGTGTTATTTTTCTTTCTTTTTTATTTTTTGAGACAGGGTCTAGCTCTGTCGCCCAGGCTGCCACTGTTGAGTAGAAACCCTGGGGGAAGATGGCTAGGGTGAATCTTCTGTGAAATAAATGTGGGGGTGAATCAATAGGTGGGACCTCATGCAGTGGCATGATCATAGCTCACCGCAGCCTCGACCTCTTGGGCACAAGCGATCCTCCCACCTCAGACTCCCTACTAGCTGGGACTACAGGCATGCACCACCAAGCCTGTCTGATTTTTGTATTTTTTGTAGAGATGGGGTTTTGCCATGTTGCCTAGGCTGGTCTCAAACTCCTGGGCTCGAGGGATCTGCCTGCCTTGGCCTCCCAAAGTGCTGGGATTACAGATGTGAGTCTGCCATTTTACTAACACCTAGTATAGCATCTGGTATATAGTAAGTGCTTGATGAATACTTATTGACTGAACAAGGTGAGGGGCTATTTATGGTGAGCTGCAGAGGGAAAGTCGGGGGTCTGGAACCATCCTAAAGAGCTGTGAGAAATGGCTTTGGGCTCACAGGGGAATCCTCACATAAGGCAAGTCCTGGCTTAGGGTATGCAGTCTTGAGGGGGTGCTTGCTGTGCTCGCTCTGACTGTGTTTCCTGCATTAGGGCCCTGTGTTTTAGGGTAGTGAGGACCACCACATTGCCTTAAAGTCTGTCTCTGAGCTTAATCTCATTTGCAAAATGTAGCATTTGGTTTAGATGTTCTCTGAGATTCTTTCTGGCTTTGATATTTTCCTCATTTTTTTTTTTTTTACCAACTGGTAAATTAAGGGGTGATATTATGTTCATGAGAAAGAGAATTTTCCACAGTTTGTTTTTAGTAGGGAGCCCCTCCCAAAACAGCAAAGCACATTCGCTCATTGACAAAGTGGGTTCACCAGGACAGCGTGGCACACAGGGGTAAACAGTAGATAGGTTCTCCCTGCCAAGGATCAATCAGAAAGGGAAATAAGCTCTCTAAACTGATATTCTAAGGCAGCGAGATTATGATTGTCATCCTTTTAGCAAAGAGAAAGGAAAGGGCATGTGTGTATTTTTCTCTGTAGAGTGGTCGTGGCTTCAGTGAAGGAGATAGTAGTGAGTGCTAAGTTCTAGTCCAAGGTCCCTCTCCGTGTTTCCTCATCTGGAAAATGGGCAGCCTGAATTCATCAGCAAAGTAGTTCAGGAGTTCTGTGGGTGAAGCATCTTGAGCAAACTCAAAAGTCAAGTGAGTGAGCTGAGATTCCATGAACTGGGCCTCTCTTCCCGGAGTGCTTGTAAACTAGATTTCAGCTCTTGTTCTGAGGTGAGGAGTCCAGGGAGGATAATAAGCTTGCTAAATATAGTGAGAACACAGTCTTGAAAAGGGACAGTGAGAGGCAATTTGCATACCTAGCATTTAGGCCGTGCAAAGGGATGGTTTGGGAAAACCTTGTTCTCCTTGGACCTCAGGAGGCTGTCTCTGGCTTCCTCAGTTTTGTCGTATAGTACAGGGGAGTGCCTGGCTCCTTCTGTCCTCACAGTTGAAGGACAGGATATTTGTTTTATGCTATATTGTAGAATTTTTAAAATGACTCTTTGTATTTCACTGCTAGTGAAGCAGAGAAATGAATCAGACTGCCTTATTTGTCCTCCTTGTACCGTGTTCTGGGAGGAAGCTGTGTAGGAGTTGTGAGGACTGCAAGCGGTGGGAGTCTAGGACATCCTGATCTTTGGGTTTGACCAATTGGAAAGAGGAGATGTAGAGAAGGGTACCTGTGACCCATTCTATTCAGGGGACCCACCTCCTGCATAAGGCTCAACAACTATACAGATGTTGGTGGTTTTGTAGGAAACTTCTTATCATTGGCTGAGACTTGCAACCCTAATTTTCCCCAGAAGTGCTCTGTGTGAGCTAACAGGTAGGAAATGATTAACGAGCCTAAAGGGTGGCTGGCACCTAGCAGACCTCCATGCCTACTTCATCCACAAGTGAACGCATGAGTAATCAGTCCCTTCATCCAAGCCATTGGCTTCCTCCCCTCTACTTATAACAACCCAGAACTTGAGGACTGGGTGGTAGCAGGTCCCCTTACTCTGAATAATAGGAGGTGAATCATTTCACCTCTCTGGGTTGCCAGGGCACGCGGGGGGCTGAGGGACAACGTGTGTGGGGTGATATGGACTTGTTTGATGAAGATGCCGAGGCGAGTCAAGGTGTGGGTGGCATCCACTGTTGTGAACTGGCGGTGGATACTAGCCTTGGGCCTGCAGCCGTTTCTCCAGCTGGGAACAGGGAGGCGCGTGCGGATGCTGTGGCTCTGCAGATGCCACTGACAGCACTTTGAAGGATTGGTTTGGCCAGAGACCCAGTCCCCAGCCTGCCTCCTGTATGACTCATTCTAGCTGCATATTTTGGTAGCATGAAGGCTGGAGATGAGATAAAAGGAGCACTTCTTAAGAGTGGAAGCTCCTCGGTTCTTGATTAGCACTTGAGAAATATAATGTTCTCTGCAGGTCCTAGAGGCCTTAAAAACATTTAGGTGTATTTCACATTATATAAAATTAGCCATTTTAAAGTGAACAGTTCAGTGGATTTAATATCGTCACGATGTTGTGCCACTACGATTTGCAAAACATTTCCATCGCTCTGAAATGAAACCCCTTACCCATTAAGCAGTGATTCCCTCCTCTCTGATCTACCAGTCCCTGGTAACCACTAATCTGCTTTCTGTCCCTATGGATTTACCTATTCGAGACGTTTCATATAAATGGTGTCATGCAATATGTGATCTTTTGTATCTGGCTTCTTTCACTTAGCATATTGTTTGTGAGGTTCATCCACATTGTAGCATATATCATCGGTATGTCCTAGAGTCTTAATGACCATCCCAAATCCCCATAAAATGGTGTATCTTTCTAGTTATCATCATTTAGTTCCAGCTCCTGCTGGGAGGCAGGGGAATCAACTAGGTTCATTGTTTCCCAAAGAAGCTGCGGTAGAAATACCTGGGGCTGGGGTGTGTCTTCTTTTTTTTTTTTTTTTTTTTTTTTTTTTTTTTTTTTTGAGACGGAGTCTCTCTCTGTTGCCCAGGCTGGAGTGCAGTGGCATGATCTCGGCTTACTGCAACCTCTGCTTTCCGGATTCAAGCAATTCTCCTGCCTCAGCTTCCCGAGTAGCTGGGACTACAGGCCCTTGCCACCATGCCTGGCTAATTTTTTGTATTTTTAGTAGAGACGGGGTTTTGCTGTGTTAGCCAGGATGGTCTGTATCACCTGACCTCGTGATCCACCTGCCTTGGCCTCCCAGAGTGCTGGGATTACAGGCGTGAGCTGCTACACCTGGCTGGGTGTGTCTTTTAAAAAAGACTGATTCCTGGGCTCCAGGCAGAGGGCGACAGAGCCGGTAGGCGTGGAGTGGGGCCTCTCAGGTGATTTTGACCTTCGGTGGGGTATGGGACCCCCTCCAGGCCAGGTGATCTTGGGAGGTAGGGTGGGGGGAGTTATTTTGACTCTTTAATGACCTGCCAATGAGCCAGATGCTGTTTGTTGTTTACGATGCACTTTGTGTGTTCAGAGGTTTCTGGGGCCTGTAATTTTTCTCTGTTTGCCTTCTGAGGGGAGGCACTCAGCCCCTCCCCGCTGCCTTAACAGTTCCAATTAATTGCATCTCATTTATCAAGCTCCAGCTATGCCCTGTGAGCTAGAGAGGGGAGAGGGAAGGTTGTTCACACCCCGGGGTTGTGGTTATAGCTGATTGCACGTCAAGGTTATGTTCCTGGGAAGGCCACCCTCCCACCCACTCCCAGGCCAGTGTCTTCTGGCTGTGGGACCTGCGTGGGGGATTGGCGATGGAAAAAGGCTTGCGGAGGAGGAAAGGGGACATCACGGGGAGATCCCTGGGGATGGATGGAAAAGGAACCAAACAAACTGGAAGCCACTAGTTAAGTAAAGGGATCTAAGGACCTGTAGGTTGTTTTTGATTGCTGGGGGCTGCCCTGGGCTGCTGGTGTCTTGGCCACCTGCCATGGAGAGCCAGCCGGGAAAAGCCTGCTTTGATGACTTCTTTTCTTTCCCTTGGGGGTGAGGATGGGGGCAGGGTGGAGACAGAGGAGGAAGGTGAGGCCAGAGGGCAGAATGCTTGTCTTGGTGATAATAAAATTTACTTCCCGCCAGCCTGCCTGCTGGCTCCCCTGTGCTGCGCACATCATTCCTGATTCCTACGACTAAGTCTGCTGTGGGGGGATGGGCACCTGGGCTGCCTTGGGGATCAGCTGTGACTCACCAGCGAGTTATTCTCATGACCAGGATGTGCCTGACATCTCGCCAAGCGAAGGAGCTGAGCTGTTCCTGCGAGTGCCTGGTGGCCCTCGTACAAGTCATTTCTTGCCAGGGATTTTATCCCCCTACTGGGCTGCCCCTTTTCAGTCTGCTCTTACAAGTAAAAGGCACATCTAATAAAAAAGGCTTTTCTAGAACAAAAAAAAGAGAAAGAAACAAAGAAAGAAACAAACAGGTGTCATACCAGGCTTGCCTTCTAGAGGTTTTCTTTGTAGAAAAGCCCCTGGATGTTTTGAGGCTTACCCTTGGTGCTCTTCTCACCTTTCACCGGCCTTGGGATTGGTGAGGAGGCCTCCTGTCCTCTGAGCAGATCGATTCCAGCAAGTTGTCTTCAGACCTTTTGCCCCCTCTGACCACTGAAAGCTTTGCAACCTACTCAAAGCATTATCTGAGTGTTACCTGCCAGAGGGAACATTTTGACATCATCTTTAAGGATGCCCAAGTTGAACATTTGAGGACTTTTTATCCCAGACCCCAGGGGAACATGGGTGATTTTTTTTCTAGGTTCCTAGTCCTTTATTTTACTGACATTTGCATAGTTTTCTATCCCCACTCTGGTTCAAGAGTGCAGATGTTTTGGGAGGGGAGGAAACTTTTACCTGGGTTTCCCAGGGCACCTGTTGTGAGTTTCTGATCTCCAGATGCATCCAGAGGATTGGGCTGGAAAGAGAGAGGAGGAAAAGGGAAGGCTTCAGTGACCAGAGGAGATTCCTTTAGCTGCTTTCTCTTTGTAGCATTCTGGGTTAAATAATTTATTTACTTCTACTTCTTATTTGCACTTCTCAGTTAGTGCTTGCCTGGACTTATCTATCTGGGAGTGAGAAGAGACATTTTGGAAGGACATATTTTCCTAGGTCCTTCTCTTTAAAGTAAGAGTTTAAAAGTAAAATTTTCAAATTTTTTCAAAAAGCGTTTGATCCTGGATCAAATTAAATGCAGGTATTTAAAACCCCAAGTAGCGTCGTTAAGGATTAGCTGCTGTGTCCTTCTGCCAGCCAAGTATGTGGTACAGGTGTTTCTCTTCTCCCCGATGACATCTGAGAGCACCTCAAGGAGTGGGCGGGGAAAGTTCGAGAGTGCTGGGGAGAGGAAGTGAGAGAAGGAGAAAGGAGCTGTGGGTTTTCTGCTGCAGAGCCTTGATGAGAAGACAGCCTGGAGGGCAGGTTGGCCAAGGCTTGAACTGTCATCAGTCTAAGCCTCACTCGTGGGTGGGGTGGACTGTGTGGGCTGGAGTCCCAGAAGCTTGATTTCTTTCCACGTGTGCCTGAGACAGCTGAGGTTGAGGAGGCTGGTGGAATGGGCTTCTCTCAGACATCGCTCAGCAAGAGAGGCAGCCTGTGCTCCTGGTTTCAAGGTGTTGTCCTGCTTCTGAGTGTTGGACCACCTCTCAGAATTTTTTTTTGAGACCGAGTCTTGCTCTGTTGCCCAGATTGGAGTGTGGTGGCTCGATCTCGGTTCACTGCAACCTCCGCCTCCTGGGCTCAAGCGATTCTTCTGCCTCACTTCTGAGTAGCTGGGACTACTACAGGTGCATGCCACCATGCCTGGCTAATTTTTGTATTTTTAGTAGAGACGGGATTTCACCGTACTGGATAGGTGAGTCTTGAACTCCTGACCTCAGGTGATCTGCCCACCTTGGCCTCCCAAAGTGCTGGGATTACAGCCGTGAGCCACTGAGCCCGACCAGCCCTCAGAATTATTGTTATTCCTGTCATGACTTTGCTTTCCACAGAGTGGGTGGAATGTATGGTACAGGTGTTCAAATGCCAGTCCTCAGACAGGTGTCCAACAGCCAACAGTGAAGTAAGAAAATAAAAAGAATGTAGTTTTCCATACAGCGAAACCACTGTTCTTTATTC
Source organism: Trachypithecus francoisi (assembly GCF_009764315.1). Classification (NCBI taxonomy): domain Eukaryota; kingdom Metazoa; phylum Chordata; class Mammalia; order Primates; family Cercopithecidae; genus Trachypithecus; species Trachypithecus francoisi. The sequence continues at coordinate 109,822,974 of NW_022681473.1, forward strand.
TGAGATGGCATCCTCCCTCAGTTTTCAGTGTTAACACATCTTTAAAAAAAATGACAGCAACTCTAGATAGTGGTCAAATTGGCCTGTAAGGTGAGCTGCATAACAGACAAATCCCAAAGGCTCAGCGGTGTGGCTGAGTTGAGGCTCCGGCTTATGAGAAGTTCAGGATGAATGTTACTGATTAGCAGAGATCTTTTCCTTCGGGATGCAGGCTCCTTCTGTCTTTGGCTCTGCCCTCCTCTGGGGCTTTGGAGTCCTCTGAATGAGGCCTGTGGATGGGGAAAGAAAACAGGACTGGATGGGGGCCAGGCTGATAGTGGCCCTGATGACTTTGCTCACATTCCACCTGCTGGAACTCAGTCCCAGGCCACACCTCCTGCCCCACAGCCTGGACCAGAGTCTGCGGTGTCCTCAGGAAGCAGAGGAAAGAGATTGACAGAATAGCTAGTCCTGTTTTTGTGATGTCTTTCCTTGGCGGAATAGAGGTTGCCAACCAGTCCTCTGTTGGCCTTCCTCATTTTTATTTCATTGGTTTACAAAATCTAAAAGTCTGAGAACTAAAATATTTCCTTATTTGAGACACTTCAAAAGCGATTGTGAGAAGCTTCACAAGGCTACTTCTCTCATTTCTCATTACCAGCTGAAAGTGAATGACGGTACCACCGAGCCAGAGAAAATGTAGTTTGAACAGAAGTTTGAAAAGCATGTGGTCTTTCTGGCCCATGAATTTTTTCTGAGGAAGGGCAGTGTTTCCATGCTTTGGTTTAAAATCTTACCAGTGCATGTCATACATGGAGTAAGGATCAGAGTAACCAGAGATTGGTATCATAAAGGATGAAAATAATCAAAGGAATTGGTTATGCCAATGAGAGCCCAAGAAGCCTTTCTACAATCTGTTTACGTCGAAAATAGCAGGGGACTCACATTTCTTTGTGGGGAAGCTGAGTGTGACAGAATATGCATGAGGTGGGAGGGGAAGAGGCCCCCTTGGCCCAAATGCTTTAGATGTCAGAATCTTAATCATTTTTGCTTGACAAAGGAGGAAGGAGTCTTGATTTAGGATGTTTGTGGCCATCACTTATTATGGATCCTAATTCCTATATTGATTTCTTTCAGGTTAGTCTGAATGATTCCCACAATCAGATGGTGGTGCACTGGGCCGGAGAGAAAAGCAACGTGATCGTGGCCTTGGCCCGAGATAGCCTGGCATTGACGAGGCCCAAGAGCAGCGACGTAAGTATTGTGTTGGCTCTGGGCACACCTTGGTGCCATCAACATGCCCTTTTCTGATCCACTGGGATTATCATACCAGAAAAAGTAATGGGTAATTGGAACATGGAAGGAATGAATTGTATGACAGAGAAGATAATCTACAAAATGATATATCCCTTGTTTGCTGAACACAGGGAGGTGCAGTCAGTGTTGCAAACAGATCCATGCAATGTGTGATTACCTTTGGGAAGTAATAGCGTATGGACTGGATTGTTGCATCTGCCCAAGAAAATACCAGAGTGCCTTCCTGGGCAGAGCTGCCTGCCCGTAGCTGAGCCAGATGGAATCAAATTGGCCTTTCCCATATGCTGGTTTCTTCTAACCCATTATAGTGGGATGAGCTATTGAAACTGATTCTCTAATTTTAATTTCTATAGCTGGGTATTTATGTTTAGTAGGTTAGGTACTTTGAAGACACAAGATGCGAAGGGTTACAAACTCAAAGGCCTATGGGAGGCCACTTTCAAGTTTACAACACTCTTTTTTTTTTTTGTTTGGAGTCGGGATCTGGCTCTGTTGCCCAGATTCAGGTACAGTGGTGTGGTCTTGGCTCACTGCAACCTTCGCCTCCTGGGCTCAAGCCATCCTCCCACCCATTCAGCCTCCCGAGTAGCAGGAACTACAGGTGCACACCAGCATGGTTGGCTAATTTTTGTACTTATATATATTTTTTGGTAGGGATGGGGTTTTGCCATGTTGCCTAGGCTGGTCTTGAACCCCTGGGCTCAAACGATCCGCCTGCCTCAGCCTCCCAAAGTGTTGAGACTGCAGGCGTGAGTCACCGTGCCTGGCCATAACAACTCTACCACCTCAAAGAAATATGGTTTCTCCCATTTTTCTTGAAGTCTGTGGCCTTCTTGGACAATATATGTCATTTCCACTTGTGATGGAGATGCAGATTCAAGAAGCATTTTCCCGTATCTTAATTTGAACATAGTAATGGATACTCGGTTCCCGTGTTGGAGAGACGTGGGGAAGGGGAAGGGCCTTTGAGGACCTGGAGAAGCGTGCTTCCGAGGAGCGTTGCTCGTCAGCTGCAGGCTCTGGTTGCCGTGCAGAATGCAGGGCCCAGAGTTGCCAGATCTTCTGGTTTTCCAGAGGAACCCCGAGGTCTGGAGTTTCATGTGAAAACTGCTGAGTCTTACAAGTTGGCAGCCAGTGTATAGTTCTACAAACACTGCGCGAGCCAAGTAAAACACACGTAAGGGCCAAAGCTGGCCCCACGGCTGGTCCAAGGTCTGCGGCCTGTGCTCCGGACTCCTCCTTGTGGGAGAAAAGGAGCAGACCCTGCCTCAACCTGGGATCTGATGCTGTGGCAGCGCGAGGCTGTGGATGGAACACCATGCTTTACAGCTTCGGTCACCCTGCATTCTGGCCGGGGGAACCTTCTGAGGAATTTGCCAGCACTTTCACATCAGCCTTAAGGATACATTTATAATTCTCGAATACGGATTTGCTCTCTGCGAGGTCCCGCTCTGTGTATCCACTGTGTGGGTTGGGTGTGTTGAGAAGCAGGTGATGGGAAGTTGTCTCAGGGACTGTTTCCAGGGAGTTGAATTAGGGCAGCCACAGACAGGGAAGATAGGAGGGCTGGCTGTCAGGATGCATGGCTTTGCCCAGGGTGGGTTCTGAGCCATGTGTGTGGGAGACCACCGCTGCTGAAGGCGAGTCTGGGTGTAGTGCTCTGGGGCAGGGCTAGACTTGTTTGGGACAATGACTTTGGCCCGTTTATAAATGTGATTAGGATTTGCAAGTTAGAGCTGTGGCCACCACGGACAGCTGTGTCTGAATGCCTTTGGTGGCTGGGTGTGGTGGCCTGCTCCTATAGCCCCAGCTACTCAGTAGGCTAAGGCGGGAGGATCCCTTGAGCCAAGGAGTTCGAAGCTGCGGTGACCTCTCGTCGTGCCACTATACTTCAGCCTGAGTGACAGCGAGGGGGTCCCTCTCTAGAAAAAATAAAACAAAAAATAGAAAAGAATGCCTTTGGCCCTGTGAAACTCTTCATAGGCACCTGTGTATAGTCACTGCACATGGGCATCCCTCCTGCGCACAAGATATATATATATATATATATATATATATATATATATATATATATATACACATACTGTGCTATATTGTGTTGAGAAATCCTTCTTGGAATTTTTATGCATTTAAAAAAACTCTTAATCCAGACAACATTTTTTTGTGAGGTAGGTAAAGACCTTAAGCATTGTTTTATAGTTTTGCTGGACAAACAGGAGCCAAGAGTTGTAAAGAGACTTGCATGAGGTCACTCAGCGTGTCAGTGGGAAAGTTGGGGCTGATGAGACTCAAGGCCCAGTCATGTGCTTAGTGTGCAAAGATGTGGTATTAGTAAGTGACCAACTTGTCTGGGTTTTAGCACTAAAAGCCCCACATCCTGGGATCCTCCCTTAGTTCTGAGTGAAGCAGGATGGTTTGTCACCCTAAGTATTGCCAGTCGATTGAAACCCAACTCTTGCTCTCTCTGTATAGTTGGGTGTGTCTGACTAACAGCCCATTGAACATTTGAAGTGGGATACACTATTGTGGAATGAAATGGGAGATAGAGCTGAGGTAGACAGATCACCTGAGGTCGGGAGTTCAAGACCAGCCTGACCAACATGGAGAAACCCCATCTCTACTAAAAATGCAAAATTAGCTGGGCTTGGTGGTGCATGCCTGTAATTCCAGCTACTCGGGAGGCTGAGGCAGGAGAATCACCTGAACCTGGGAGGTGGAGGTTGCAGTGAGCCGAGATCGCGCCGTTGCACTCCAGCCTGAGCAAGAAGAGCGAAAATTCTGTCTCAAAGAAATGGGAGATAGATTAAATGGGAAGGAAACGCAATGGCCAGAGTTAATAAGTAGGGTTGGCAGAAATGGCCTTCCTCTGTATACAAACTGTGTTAAAGGATTGTCAGATGCAACTGAGATGCCTGATGTGAAAAGTTAATGTGAAAAGAATGATGACTCAGAGGCAGGAGTTGGGGTAATAACAATCCAAATTCTCTTTAAAGAAGATTGAGCTTGGTTTGTAAGGTCCCATCAGCAGTCCAGAAGGGGAAGAACCTAAAAAAATCAGGAACTGTGTGGGTGTTGGTGAGCAGCCAAGGTCATGCATATTCAGTATCTAAAAAGGAATGGCTCTGGAAGCTGGAATCCAGAAAGCCTTGCTCTTAAACAAGGGGGAAAAAAAATGAACCATTATCCACTGATGAAGTTGAAGCCAGTGTGGTTCCATGAAGAGAACGGCTCCTGCAGGACCCGTCTGTCCCGTGATAAATCGACAAAAGAAACAATACATGTTTATCTCAACTTTTCCTAACTCTTTGTTTCTGCTCTCTCATGATGTATTTTACAAAGTACTAGGTTTACAAAGTGCTCAGGTGCAACATAATTGGCTGAAGAGCTGTCCAGAGGTACAGTCCACCCAGAAGATCAGAATCAACCAGGGGCTGGGTGAGGTGTGGCTCACGCCTGTAATCCTAGCACTTTGGAAGACCGAGGTAGGGGGATCATTTGAGGCCAGGAGTTTGAGACCAGGCCAACATGATGAAACCCCGACTCTACTGAAAATACAAAAATTGCCGGGCGCGGTGGCTCAAGCCTATAATCGCAGCACTTTGGGAGGCCGAGACGGGCGGATCACGAGGTCAGGAGATCGAGACCATCCTGGCTAACACGGTGAAACCCCGTCTCTACTAAAAATACAAAAAACTAGCCGGGCGAGGTGGCGGCGCCTGTAGTCCCAGCTACTCGGGAGGCTGAGGCAGGAGAATGGCGTGAACCCGGGAGGCGGAGCTTGCAGTGAGCTGGGATCTGGCCACTGCACTCCAGCCTGGGTGACAGAGTGAGACCCTGTCTCAAAAAAAAAAAAAAAAAAGAAAGCAAAGAGTCAACCAGGGAATATATTGTGCATGACAGGACTTGCTGCCCTTGTCCCTAGAGCAGTGTGACATTATGATTGTGCCCCTCAGGATTGACTGGGAAACAGTGTCCAGGTCTTGCTAACTAACAGCGGGAGGCTGATGTCTGGCTGAGCACAGGCTCTGAAATCAGAACACCTGGGCTGGAATCCTGGCTGTGCCATTCATTAGCAATCTGACCTTGGGCCAGGTGATGTACCTTCTCTTGTCCTCCTCTGTCGCTGAGATAGTGCTTGTTAAACCTTGCTACCCAAAGTGTGGTTGTGGTCTGTGGATCAGCCCTTGGGGATTTTCTGGGAGCTGGTTAGAAAAGAATCTCAGGTCCCGCCTGGACTTCTGGAATCAGAACCTGCACTTTTTCAGTGTTTTGCCGGGGCCGGGGGATGGGGGTGGGGGAGTGGAGGGGGAGCAGTCTATGGGCATATTACAGTTTGAGAACATTGCTGTAAAGTACTTAGAACAGTGCCAGATGTGGGGATGTTTTCTGTACATTTTGGCCATCATCTGTTTCTCCCCTTTCTCTCCCTCCTCTTTATTATTATGTAGTTTTGAAGTACAAGGGAAGGAATTTAAAATCACTCACTTTGAAGGACCATCTTTGTGGGTAGAAAAGGATCTCACCAGAAACTCTGGGCAGTTTAGTAACTCCTCCCCTGTGCTATTTTGCTCTTTAGGGAGTAGCATCATACTGAGGTCAGAGGGGACTAATTAGTGCAGAAATCCTGTCTGGATGAAAAACCAACTAGAAGCACAAGATGAGCGAGTCCGGGGTGTTCTCTCAAATTCACCTGGAGATTGTATTGGACCGTGAGTCAGCAGCATGGTGCTGCCATGAGGAAAAGACAGCTAGAAAGGAACGCGCAAGTCAGGGTGCAGTGTGGAGGCCATGGAGCCACCAATCCGCTTGAGCTAACTGCACACTGGCAGAGGCCTTTTCTGGGCTGTTCACTGTGGAGAAAGGTAGAGAACTGTGCACTAGCCTTAAGCATTGTCCTTGTTCTATGGAGCTTATAGTCTATGCTAATTAAATAGAAATAAGAATTAAGGGATGGGCGCGGAGGCTCATGCTTGTAATCCTAGCACTTTGGGAAGCTGAGGTGGGCAGTTTGTTTGAGCTCAGGAATTGGAGACCAGCCTAGGAAACTCCGTCTCTTAAAAAAAAAATACAAAAAATTAGCTGGCCGTGGTGGCGCCTGCCTGCAATCCCAGCTACCCAGGAGGCTGAGGTGGGAGGATTGCTTGACCCTGGGAGGTCAAGGCTGCAGTGAGCTGTGCTTGTGCCACTGCACTCCAACCTGAGTCATAGAGCAAGACCCTGTCTCGTCAAAAAAAGAGAAAGAAATAAGAATTATGAAGGTAGGATAAAAATGTCATGTTGGAATTTTTCAACCTGGCCAAGAGAAGGAAAGTTGATGAGTGGTTCAGGATGGCCTTCAGGCATAGGATGGACTCTTACATACTTGCTTTTTCACTTCTATTGAATAGAAGACCCAAAGAGATGGATTTTGTTTGTAGGTGAGAATTAGGGAAGAGCTCTTTGATAGTGAAGGTGGTTTTACCTCCATGTGCACAATGGCAGTGGCAGGGCTGAGAATCTCAGGGAGGCTCCCTACTTTTTAATGTGGGTCTTCTCTCTCTGCCGGCCAGCACGCCTTCCAGTGCTTGGCCTGTAGACTTGGTTTAAGACCTTCCTACTTAGCAGAGAAACGTTAAGATGGAGAAGAGAACTTTCTCCTAGAGGTAACTTGTTGGAGTAGAAAGACAACTGGACGTGGAATTGGAAGAAACTGTCATAGTTTTGTCTCTTACTAGTGGTATGACCTGGGGCTGGCCATTCACTTCTGGGAATCTTAGTTTTTGTGTGTCTCTTTTTTTTTTTTTTTTGAGACGGAGTCTCACTCTGTCGCCCAGGCTGGAGTGCAGTGGCCGGATCTCAGCTCACTGCAAGCTCCGCCTCCCGGGTTCACGCCATTCTCCTGCCTCAGCCTCCCGAGTAGCTGGGACTACAGGCGCCCGCCACCACGCCCGGCTAATTTTTTGTATTGTTTTTTAGTAGAGATGGGGTTTCACTGTGTTAGCCAGGATGGTCTCGATCTCCTGACCTCGTGATCTGCCCGTCTCGGCCTCCCAAAGTTCTGGGATTACAGGCTTGAGCCACCGTGCCCGGCCTTTGTGTGTCTCTTAAATGGAAATCTCATAGTGACTCACTGATTCATTCAATTCATTCTTTTCTACTCATTTATTTATCACATTTGTTTACTTGCTCTTTGGTTTGTAATGATATTTATTCATCCTAGAAATCTTTGTTGTGTGCCTGCTATGCTCCAGGTACACTGAAAGAGAAAAAGGTGCGACTAACTCTGGTTTTTCAGATGAAGAGAGAGAATGTTTGTAAAGGCATATTGTGCATACTGAAAAATGCTACCTTAATGTAGACTATCACCTTCGTGGCCCTGAAGAAATGCATAGGGGGTTATCAAATTATGGGCTGTCAGAGCTGGAAGGGGCCTTAGTTCCCTTCCTGAGAAGTCATTATTTTGCTCCATGTGATGTTTGAACCTAACCAGGACACTAATGTCCATTCTTGGCCAGCAGAGTGGAAGTGAGAAAGTGCTACTTTGTCATTTTACCCACTCAGATTATCCGTGAACTCTCAGCCTGCACAATTTCTGAAGCTGCTTTTGTGGCAGCCCCTTACTGTGTATCTGGTAGTTGGGAACACATACTGTGTGTTCTAATAGCGTCTTCCAAAGTGACCCAGATAAAGGCAGAGGCTCTGTCTTGGCCTCTTCTAACCTTAACATCTAGTAAGTATTAAAGACCTGCATGTGCTCTCTGTTCCCTTTCTACATACCTTGTGTTTACTTAGGGCATTGTTTACAGACGTTGACATGTTTACATGCCCATCGTGTCTAAACACTATGTCTTTTATTAGTCTTTGTCTGGCATCTAGACAATATCTGGCTCACATGGAACCCTCAAAACATGTTTGCTGATGACTCAGACAAGCAAGGATGGGAATACACCCTGCTCTACTTTGAACACCTGCTCTCTCCCTCCCTCCCTCCCTCCCTTCCTCCCTACCTCCCTACCTTCCTTCCTCCCTCCCTCCCTCCCTCCTTCCTTCCTTCCTTCTGTCCTTCCTCACTCTGTCACCCAGGCTGGAGTACAATGGTGTGATCGTGGCTCACTGCAGCCTGAAACTTCTGGGTTTAAGTGATCTTCCCACCTCAGCTTCCCAACTCACTGGGAATACAGGCTTAAACCACTATAGGCTCAAACCACCAAGCCAGGCTAATTTTTATATTTTTTGTAGTTATAGGATCTCACTCTGTTGCCCAGGCTGGTCTCAAACTCCTGGCCTCAAGCCATCCTCCCACCCCAGTCTCCCAAAGTGCTGGGGTTACAGGCATGAGCCACTGCTCCTGGCCTCATTTTTCTTTAATGCTCCTCCTAATCCCCTTTTCCATGAATCATTTGAAAAATAACTAAGTTATTATTAATATATTCACCTATCAGGCTTGTTTTTAACCCAGTGATTATATTAATTATTTCACATCTCACAGGTAGGTATGAAACATCTGAGACCTTCATTCTCCTAGTTGTTACCTGCGGTGATAATGGCCTTCAGGCAGCTTAGGTCAGAATTCCATTCTGCTACTTACTTTCTGTGTTACTTTGGCAGGGGACTGACCTCATGAGCCCGTGATGTCTTATCTGTAAAACAATGTTAATAATTGCACTTGCCATGCAGGGCCGTTGTGAGTTACCGGAGCTCATTCATTTGAAGAGGTTGGTACTTTCTCTTCACATGGTGAGCACTCATGGAATGACAAACATTCTTATGTTTTGTCACTGTGATTACTGCATAGCCAGAAACTGGGGTGCAATAGAGAAGCAAATACGATTGGCACACTCGTGGATTCTGCTGCTGTTACCGTCTCCAGTGCTACAGAGTCATAAAACACTAGTGCTGGCGAAGGGATTCTGCTCCCAGTATTTTCACGTCACTCAGCACTCTTTCATTTCCATCTCTTGCCTATGCAGTGGAGACCCGTGAGGGTTTTCTTCTCTTTTGTATAGAATGCTGTACAAACAGAACTTCCCAGCAGAAGAATGAAGAATTAGATGCATTTTCGGCACCGTTCAACAGAGGGCAAAGCACATCCTCTACTCCATTCCCCTCAGCTAGCCGCATTCTCCCTGCCTCGGGATGTAATTTGGTAAACACTTCCCTCAGCCCTGGTGAGGAGGTTATTACTGTTTCTATCATTCGTCTCCTGCTCCAGGGACTTGCCATGACCTCAGAAAAGAGGCTTGTGTATTCCAGGCAGTGGGGACTGCAGGGGCCCCATGCTTTCTGCCCCCACATGCTTGGGGACAGACATAGAGGTGCCTTGCCTCACCTTTGTGGGTTATCTGGTAACATCTGTCATTTTCTATCAGGCAACTAATGGGAGCCACGTTCAGGATCCAGGATGGGATGTTTGTAAGACATCTTTCTGACCGGGCGCGGTGGCTCACGCCTGTAATCCCAGCACTTTGGGAGGCCGAGGCAGGTGGATCATGAGATCAAGAGATCGAGACCATCTTGGCCAACATGGTGAAACCCCATCTCTACTAAAAATACAAAAAAAAAAAAAAAAAATTAGCTGGGCGTGTGGCAGGTGCCTGTAATCCCAGCTACTTGGGAGGCTGAGGCAGGAGAATCGCTTGAACCCGGGAGGCAGAGGTTGCAGTGAGCCGAGATCGCGCCATTGCCCTTCAACCTGGGCAAAAAGAGTGAAACTCTGTCTCCAAAAAAAAAAAAAAAAGAGGTCTTTCTTTCTGCCAGTTTCTCACCAACTCTTTTTCTTCTCCTTGTCTCTATGTTCCAGGTGTACGTGTCTTACGACTATGGAAAATCATTCAAGAAAATTTCAGAGAAGTTAAACTTTGGCGTGGGAAATACGAGTGAAGCTGTGATTGCCCAGTTCTACCACAGCCCCGCAGACAACAAGCGGGTAAGGAAGCGGCCATCCCGCCTGTCCCGATGTCATGGAACTGGGTTTTGGGAAGATTGTCGCACTTAAGAGGGTGCTAGGAGATGGCGCTGTCTGTGATCTTTGCAGCATGATTGATGGCTAGTGAGTTTTTGTGCTAACCTGGGCGTTTGTGACAGACTGCTGTTCTCAGGGTGGGTCTCTGCACAATCAGGCAGGCCAAGTACTGGTCAGGCAGGATTTCTAGACAAACAATGGCAGGCTAAACCACAGAAAATCAGCCAACTATTATAATACCTTGCCTGACTCGCAGATGGCAAAAATGTTTCCCAGGCACATTGAGAATAACCTTGCAGTCTAATTCATGTTTTCGAAGACACTATCGGTGTGTCTGCTTGTGTGCTTATGTGTGCTTATAGGCAAGTGTGTGCATGTGCGTGCCTGTGTGCATGTGGGTACCTGTGTGTGTGTGCTTGTGTGCGCGTGGGTACCTGTGTGTGTGTGCTTGTGTGCGTGTAGGTACTTGTGTGCATGTGGGTACCTGCCTGTGTGTGCTTATGCACATATGGGTACCTGTGTGTGCTTGTGTGCATGTGGGGATACCTGTGTGCATGCATTGGTACCCGTGTGCGTGTGCGTGTGGGGTTTCCTGTGTGCACATGTGGGTACCTGTGTGCGTGTGCATGCTTGTGTGCATGTGGGGATACCTGTGTGCATGCATTGGTACCCGTGTGCGTGTGCGTGTGCATGTGGGGTTTCCTGTGTGCACATGTGGGTACCTGTGTGCGTGTGCATGTGGGGATACCTGTGTGCCTGCATTGGTACCCGTGTGCGTGTGCGTGTGGGGTTTCCTGTGTGCACATGTGGGTACCTGTGTGCGTGTGCATGTGGGGATACCTGTGTGCCTGCATTGGTACCCGTGTGCGTGTGCGTGTGGGGTTTCCTGTGTGCACATGTGGGTACCTGTGTGCGTGTGCATGCTTGTGTGCGTGTGGGTACCTGTGTGCGAGTGTTGGTGCCCCCTCCTCCCCCTGCCATTGAACCTGTACCGATATGGAGAAGAAAACCAAGGCAGCAGATATTGCTATGCCTCCTGCTTTGTTTTCCCAGCTGGCTGGCCCTGGGGGCTTTGTTTCTTCAGTTAGCCATTTTGATTTGAGGAAGCATTGACCCTGGGCCCCCCAGGGAGGTGGAGGTAGGAGGGCAGGAACCAGGCAGCCGGCAAGGCTTTCCTGCTGGTTGGGTAGCTCTTAGCTCAGAGAATTGTATTTCATTGCTTTCTTCCGCACTCTTGTGTTACCTTGTTTGTTTCCAGGCCAGATCTTCTAGGGAAAGACCCTTAGTAGAAAAACTAAGAGAAACTTGCTAGTAGCAAAAGCTTTCTGCTCCAGAAAGCAACCAGCAAGCAAGATCTACAGGGTCCTACTTCCAGGCCCTAGCGCTGGCTTCTCAGGTTGCTTGAGGTCTCTCAGCAGGGGCTGCATTCAAAATCTTTAGCAACTGGTGTGGCTTAGGCACTGACCAATCAGAACAAATCCTGTCCGGAGGAGGCTGGGTCCTGGACGTCCCCTGCTGGGCCATGCATTAACTTTTGAGTTGCTGAATTTCAGGGAGGTCCTGGGGAAGGGACCAGGCCATGGGAAGTACTGTGGGTGTAGGCTTAGGGAGGGTCACTTAAGGGTTTCAGGGCAGCGGCTGTTGACCAGGTGGTACAGAGCAGTTGTTTTTAACAACTGGAATGGTCATTACTGGTACATACTTGTTAAACTATCAGCTCTACCTGATGATCTCAGAGTGGAGTGGCAGTTAGGAGCAAACTTCCCTTTCTTACCTAACTCCAGGGTGACAAGAGTAATTTTTTCCCTCTGAGATGAAAAGCAAGGAGGTGGTGTTGGAGAGAAATGGCCCCATAAATGGGTCAGCCAACCTTTGTGTCCCTCTGCCTCACTGCACAGTGTGACCCGGAGTCCTGGCCCCTGGGACTCCCACAGGGAGGTAGGGCCCGCTGCTTGCCTTGCCTTTGGCTCCTCCATGAGGCGAGGAGCCCTGTCCAGGGTCCGGCTCATAGCTGCCTCTTCTGTGGATGGATCCATATGCACCCCACCTCTCAAGAATCGAATTACACCTGCTGATGTGTTGTACGCTTGGAACTGCAGAGTGGATTTTGTGTTCTCACACAAAAATAACGATGAGAGGGAAAGCATTTGTTAACTAGTCAGATTTAACCATTACACAACGTATGTATGTTTTTAAACATTATGCTCTACACGATAAATATGTATAATAGTATGTCAATTTAAATAATTAAATTTGAAAAAAGACTAATCAAATATTATCATAAGTAATGATAAAAGCCACAATTTCTTTTGCATCAGGCTAGTAACACCTGGATTTCTCAATGTATTAGGTTGTACTTATCTGATGGTGATGATGATTACTATATTTACACATTGTCTCAGAGCTTACTGTTGCAGAGGTTGTGGCCTCAAAAATGCCTTGTTGCCCCTCTGGAATCTTTCTTTTCAGCTTCATCCACTCCTCCTCACCTCCTGCTGTGGTGCACAGATGTCTATAGGCAGGCTCCATCTCCTCCTCCCCAGCTCCCACTGTGGTCCACAGATATCTACAGGCAGGCTCCATCTCCTCCTCCCCAGCTCCTCCCCTAGTGCACAGATGTCTGTAGGCAGGCTCCATCTCCTCCTCCCCAGCTTCTCCCATAGTGCACAGTTATCTATAGGCAGGCTCCATCTCCTCCTCCTCAGCTCCCACTGTGGTCCACAGATATCTACAGGCAGGCTCCATCTCCTCCTCCCCAGCTCCTCCCCTAGTGCACAGATGTCTGTAGGCGGGCTCCATCTCCTCCTCCCCAGCTCCTCCCCTGGTGCACAGATGTCTGTAGGCGGGCTCCATCTCCTCCTCCCCAGCTCCTCCCCTGGTGCACAGATGTCTATAGACAGGCTCCATCTCCTCCACCCCAGCTCCTCCCCTAGTGCACAGATGTCTGCAGGCAGGCTCCATCTCCTCCTCCCCAGCTCCTCCCCTAGTACACAGATGTCTACAGGCAGGCTCCATCTCCTGTTCCCCAGCTCCTCCCCTAGTGCACAGATGTCTACAGGCAGGCTCCATCTCCTGTTCCCCAGCTCCTCCCCTAGTGCACAGATGTCTACAGGCAGGCTCCATCTCCTCTACCCCAGCTCCTCCCCTAGTGCACAGATGTCTATGGCAGGCTCCATCTCCTCCACCCCAGCTCCTCCCCTAGTGCACAGATGTCTATGGCAGGCTCCATCTCCTCCACCCCAGCTCCTCCCCTAGTGCACAGATGTCTACAGGCAGGCTCCATCTCCTCCACCCCAGCTCCTCCCCTAGTGCACAGATGTCTACAGGCAGGCTCCATCTCCTCCTCCCCAGCTCCTCCCCTAGTGCACAGATGTCTACAGGCAGGCTCCATCTCCTCCTCCCCAGCTCCTCCCCTAGTGCACAGATGTCTATAGGCAGGCTCCATCTCCTGTTCCCCAGCTCCTCCCCTAGTGCACAGATGTCTATAGGCAGGCTCCATCTCCTGTTCCCCAGCTCCCCACCTAGTGCACAGATGTCTATAGGCAGGCTCCATCTCCTGTTCCCCAGCTCCTCCCCTAGTGCACAGATATCTACAGGCAGGCTCCATCTCCTCCTCCCCAGCTCCTCCCCTGGTGCACAGATGTCTATAGGCAGGCTCCATCTCCTGTTCCCCAGCTCCTCCCCTAGTGCACAGATGTCTACAGGCAGGCTCCATCTCCTCCTTCCCAGCTCCTCCCCTAGTGCACAGATGTCTATAGGCAGGCTCCATCTCCTCCTCCCCAGCTCCTCCCCTAGTGCACAGATGTCTATAGGCAGGCTCCATCTCCTGTTCCCCAGCTTCTTCCTTAGTGCACAGATGCCTATAGGTAGGTTCCGACTTCCTTCCTGCTTGTTGTGGGTTGTGATGAGCAGCTGCTAAGGTCACAAGTCTGAAGAGTCAGAAGACAAGGACAGATGATGTTTTGGACTTGGAGGAGGAGGGTTGGTGCAGGCTGAGGACTGGGGCTTTGGAAGCACTGGATCTGGAGAAGGAGCAGAGTAGGGGCCATGGTGTTTGGGGCAAGAGCAAGGGGAGACTGGAGGGTGATTGCAATAAAGGAGTTTAGGTGCTGCACAGTGGAATGGGGGTGACATGTTTGCAGCCCAAGTGCTGTGTACCTATGAGTGGTGCGTCTTAGATTCTCATGGGTGGATATTCTTTGGAGTTGGTGGGGATGGAGAAGTCAGGAGAAGAAAGGCTGCCTTCTTGGAGAATTTGTTGACAGTTGGACCTCAGGCCTGGAACAGGCTGAGTGGGTTAGGGGGCAGCATTCTGTCTAGATAGTTTCGAATTCCCCAGAGAAGGCTGCTCCTCACACCCTACCAGACTCTCAGGAAGGAAATGATGACTCTTAACAGTGCTGATTGCTTTTGTTGCTTTTGCCTTTGTCCCCTGAAAGGCAAATTGCCCCACCAGACCTACCACTTCCTGAGAAGAATCACACAAGGCTGGGTGCCTTGCTGTCAACAGCAGGGCGCTCCGCCTAGGCAAATCACCCAGGTGAAAATGTGAGCTGCCAAGGAGCGTTTGAAATGGTTGAAATGAATGTTAGCGGCTGCTCGGAAAGGTTAAGATGTCAGGGAAGGGCAGTGTGGAAGTCCAGGAGTGTGAGTGCCTGTGGAAGGAGAGAGAAGGTGCTAGCACGGCATCCAGCTACAGTCTGAGGCTTTGCCTTGTGATGGCGATGGTGCCTGTGGGTCCATGTGAGTTTTGGGTCTATTTTTGCATTAGCCAGCAGTCCCACTTCCTTCTTGGTCTCCTGTGTGCTGCCCTGAACCATTGTGCAGTGCTGGCCACATGGCCGTTCCACCAACGTTGTGGGCCTCTGAGATTGGTCAGACAGTATTGAAATAAGTCTGGTGCTGTTATTTGCTTGCTTATTAATTTTTTAAAAAATAGAGACAGGGTCTTGCTCTGCCATACAGCCTGGAGTGCAGTGGCACAATCATAGCTCACTGTAGCCTCAAATTCCTGGGCTCAAGGGATCCTCCTGTCTTAGCCTCCCCAGTAGCTGTGACTACAGGCTAGCGCCACTGCATATCTGGGGCTTTTTTAAAAAGGCCACTGAATGTACGGTTAGGGCTCACAGCCTCAGCCTTGGCAGGAGCAAGAGCCAGTCCTGACTTTTTCCAGGCAGAGGTTGGTCGTAGGTAAAATTTAATTCCCATCTTCTGGAGGGATGTTCCTTCGTTGCCTTCCCTTCCCTTCCTCCTCTCATTGGACTCTTGGTTTCTCCACTTGAAACTGGAGAAAGTCACTTATGCTAACAGACTGTGGATACATTCTCTAGCTTAGTTTGTTTTCTTTCCAGAGGTGTTTGTATTTTCAGAGGAAACAGCTTTAAACCAAAGGAGGAAGCTCCTCTGGAATATTAAGTTACTGCAAACAGGGTTGGAGAGATTGGGGTACACAAAGGCACTCCTGAAATTGCGTAGTTTTGTAAGCATCTTGTAGGTCAGCTCTTGGTCAGTCTGTAGGTTTGACCTCCAGTAAACTTGACAGCCAGGCAGCACAGGGACTTAAAAGCCAGGGTGAAATACCGTGTCTTCCTAACAAGTGTGTATGTGACCCTTTATATCACAGCATGAGGTACCATGTGCTCAAGTGATGAATGTAACCTACAAATAATAGAGCTAGGGGAATCAAATGAGGTTGGATCATAGAAGTCAAGTCTTCGTGGGGTACTTAGGATTAGATACGAGCTTCAAGGATGGGCATGTGACCCTGGTAAGTAGAGCAGAGCTGGCAGGAGCCCTCAAGCGGGAGAAGGGCGTCAGCAGAGACTGCAAAGTGCTAAAATGTGGTTTCTGTGCAGGACGGCGAGGAGATTCACTTCTCAGCAGTGAAGAGTTTGTACTGAGCTGCTGTGCAATGTCAGACAGGCCCCTGTCTGAAGATGGAGATTGTCTTTTGCTCTGCGGGCTGAAGGGAGCTAAGAAAGAATGTTTGACTAGGGGTGTAAATGAATAGTGTCCTTTAGGGAAATGTGTCTTCTGGCAATATTTGTGACTTTCCCTTTTAGCAGGGAAAGATTAGAGAAGAGTCTAGAAAGGGAACTATTGTAGCAGTGTAGGCATGAAGTCGCTCAGTCGCTCAACCAAACCTAGTATCACGCTCTAAGTATTTCATTTAGGCCCTGGAAGACATGAGGATGAAGAAAACCCATTGCCTGCCTCCAGTTTGCTTAGTCTCTAGTAAAGACGTGGGCCGTGCCAATAGCACTGAGAGGAAAAAGGAAGGCATACATTTTGAGAAAGATTTTAAAGGAAAACAAAACAGGTTTGGTGGCTGATAGAGACTGAGGACCAAAGGGAGGGATTGGAGCAGAACCCATCTCTGCTTGTGAGTAGAGTGGGGCTGGGAGAAGGCATAGCAGGGAGGGGACTTGGGACATGGGGAGGGAGAATTGGGTTTTATTGGGAAAGTTTTGAAGAACTCAAGTTTTGTGTATAGTAAAATATCTTGGCCCATCAAAAGTGGAGAGGGTGAGAAGGTAAACAAAAATGGAATCTCTGTAAGAAGTCAGGGTTAGACTGTAGATTTACAAGTCATGCCATGCTTGTTCTTTTGTTTTTGAGATGGAGTCTCACTCCATTACTCAGGCTGGAGTGCAGTGGTACGATCTCGGTTCATTGCAACCTCTGCCTCCCAGGTTTAAGCGATTCTTGTGCCTCAGCCTCCTGAGTAGCTGGAATTACAGGTGCACACCACCATGCCCAGCTATGTTTTTGGATTTTTAGTAGAGATGGGGTTTTGCCATGTTGGCCAGGCTAGTGTCGAATCCCTGACCTGAAGTGATCCGCCCACCTTGGCCTCCCAAAGTGGTGGGATTACAGGCGTGAGCCACCCTGCCCGGCCCCGTGCTTGTTCTTAAGGGTGGTAGTTGAAGCTTTTTGAAAGGATAAGCCAAGGTTAGCAGCAAAGGATAGAAGAAGAATGAGGTTACATGAGCGTAGGGAGTGGAGAGGACCAAGGAGCCAGCAGAGGAGAATAAAGGCCTGAGACGATCAGGGGCTGGGGTTAGAGAGGTGAAATGAGAGGGTGCTGTGGATTAGGAGAAAAGGCACACAAATGAGTTAAATAGTACAAGGGAAGACCTATGAATGAAGTTCAGGAAATGTTGCCTTTTTGTTAGAAGAAGAGCTGTTAAGAGGTGGGATGTGAACAAGTCAGATATTGATGTCAATGCTGCCTAGTCCTGCGTCACCTTGCGCAGTAAACCACTCTCAGTCTCAGTGTCCTCATTAATAAGAGAGTGTGTAACAGTAATATCCAAAACACTGAGTCACTGTGAACCCTGAATGAGATAGGGCATGCCAAACTTTTAGCTCAGTGCCTGACACATAGTGAGTGCTCTTGAAAATGTTTAGCTATTGCCATGGACAATAATACATTCTATGACTGGGTGCATGATTTTTAGATTCTCCAATGTGAGGCTGCAGGAAGCCATGGAGCAGATTTCTGGGGAAATCTTTTCAAACTGAGAATGCTTCCTTCCCCGATAACCTAGGTGGTTTGGGAGCGGGAAGATGGACTATGTTATTTCTGGGGAATACTTTTATGCCAAAATTATGATGATCCTCTTAGGATCATAATTGTTTTTTATAACATTGGATTTTCTTGTAGGTTTTGCTTTTAAAACATTTACTACCTTTTCCAGTTCGATTTAATGAGGCTTCTACAGAGTTTAGAGATTTACCTGAGATCTGGGGAGGAAACATGAGAGCGTAAATCCACAAAAAATGTCCCTGGGAAGTTTATGGTCTGGATTTGGGGAGAGAGTGCAAATGAAAAGGAGTGAGACCATCTGAAAGCAGCATGAGGCAAGTGCAAAGTGCTGGTCCACACAGAGGCTGTGCCGCTGAAAGGCTTCAGAGCTGGAGATTGATCTGGGTCAGGTGGAGTCCATTAGAGAAAGTGTCCTTGGGCTTATCCTGCAGGATTGCTTGACTTCTAGGATGTCAATGACTGGCTGTGGGTAGAACTAGGTCCCTGTTGCTCTGGTTTCTGATTCATCATCTCCTGAGCCTTCCTCATTCCTCCAGGAGCAGGGACTGGCCTCCGGGTCTTGCCAGGTGTGCTCGCGAGGCCTTACATCATCTGTGCTTCCCAGCCTTGTTTTCCATTTATTTCTCTCAGGCCCTCAGGACTGTCGGCTGGGTGCAGTGGCTCCTGCCTGTAATCCCAGCACTTTAGGAGGCTGAGGTAGACTGATGGCTTGAGCTCAGGAGTTTGAGACCAGTCTGGGCAACATGGCGAGACTCTGTTTCTACAAAAAAAAAAAAAAAAAAAAAAAAAACGACATAGCTGGGTGTGATGGCACACACCTGTAGTCCCAGCTACCTGGGGGGTTGAGGTGGGATGATCTGAGCCCGGGGAGGTCAAGGCTGCACTGAGCCATGATTGCGCCACTGCACTCCGGCCTGGGCAACAGAGTGAGACCTTGTCTCAGAAAAACAAGACTCGTCAAACCCATGCTGTATCTCTTTTCCCTGTTTGTGCCTAAACCCGCGCCACCCTAGACATGGAATGTTCTTTCCCTGTGGGTGTCTCGCCTGCCCTTCGAGGCCCATCTCGTCCATGAATCATTTCTCATCTCTCAGCCTGGACTGGTACTCATAGGACTCTGGTCATGGCTTCTCATTCAGCCTCACTTTCTCTTGACTGATGGTTAGCCCTGGACATGTCTGTCTTCCGTGTTAGATTTCGGGCTACTTGAGGGAAGGCGTCTCGGGTTTTTGTGGCAGCTCCCGAGTGTCTGGTCTATGGTGGGAATGCAGCACACATGTGTTAGGTTGAATTGCCTGGATCCTTCTCCCCAGGGAACTCTTTCATTTCAGCCACAGTCACTGTCCAGCCTAACTTGTTCAGATTCACTCATCCATGCAGAAGCTAGGTAAGGTGAGGACCCTGCTCACCAGAGCCACTTCCTGCTCTGCCCCAGAGTGAGCCTGCCAGCCACAGTGGCAGCCTGGTCCCCGGAGCTGCCGGTCATCTGGCATAACAGCAAGGAGAAGCTTAACTTCTTAGATGGCAGTGATTTTAGTGCTTTTCCTGGAAAGCCATGTCCCATAACTGCTTGGAGGATGCAGGGAGACTCAGCCATCCCATCTGTGTTTAGCCAATCTGAAAAGTAGGGCTTCTCTGTCCCAGATGCCAGTACCTACCCTCTGATTGTGACTGAGTGACCCGCTAGGGAGCGGGAATTGCTAATTCCGTTGAAAGGAAAAATCAGAAAGGTTTGACCAGCTTCATTACCTGGTTAAACAAACCCACCTTATAGCTTCATCCCAGTCCATCTCCAGGCCTCCTCTTTTGTTGAGCCTTGTTTGGACTGTACCGGTATCTTTTTATTGCCAAGAGGTGGGGAGAAAGCCATTGTGGAAGCCCTGTAAGGCCGTGGTACCTTCTTGGTACAGGTTGGCCCCTGCACATGTGTGTACTTGCGTGGACTCGTACATGGTTTAGGGGAGTGTTGGGCAGCTCTGGACAGGGCCCGCTCTGAAACTTACCTGTTTTCCCTTGCAGTACATCTTTGCAGACGCTTATGCCCAGTACCTCTGGATCACGTTTGACTTCTGCAACACTCTCCAAGGCTTTTCCATCCCATTTCGGGCGGCTGATCTCCTCCTACACAGCAAGGCCTCCAACCTTCTCTTGGGCTTCGACAGGTCCCACCCAAACAAGCAGGTAAGAGAGCTTTCGGAACCCAGTTGCACGGGGCTCCTCTAGTTTTCTCCTCTGCCTGTGTGATTGTGTGTCCTTTGAGTGACCTCGCCTCCTGCCTGTCCCTCCTTCTCTCTCAGGCCTAGCCTTTGTAGCTATTTCCCTTACCAGGGCTCAAGAAAAATATCTCCTCCTGGCATTCTCAGTCGGCAGCCCAGCCAGCCATCGGCACCCAGCACTTGGCAGACCCCGTGGGTTAAACATCATGCCCTTCTCCATGCAGTTGCACCTTTGTTAGCCCTTGGGGTAAATCGAGGCTTTGGAATTTAATCAGAGAGAGAGCCAGGTAGAGAAAGCTGGAATCTGAGCTCTTCTGGGACCTCTTGTTGAATTTCTGTTCTGCTTTCCCCATCCTCCACCTTAAACACTGCTTTTGCCTCCCATTTATTTGAAGTTACCACTAACAGTAATAGTCTTCCTTTGAGTGTGTGCATGTGTATCATATAAATGTGTGTATTCTCCTCCTTCAATCCAGGTTTGATGGAAATCCGAGAGATGAGGAAAGAGCCTGAGTCAGATTTATATCTCAAGGTTGCAACTTGTCAAGTCAAGGATATTGGTTTGGCAAAAATCTGTGAAACTTGTAGATCCTGTATGATTGGATTTACAGTGAGCCTTCAATGTTTTTGCTCAGAGAAACCTTGGAACATTTCTTTGTAGGTTGTTTAACCAAAACACAGATCTGTTTACCTTTGCTTGCCTTAGGGAGTAACCTAAGTATGGGCTGGGTCAGTTTACCAATGGAGGGGGAATTATCGTTTTTTTGGGTCTCATGCTTCTTTTTTTTTTTTTTTTTTTTTGAGATGGAGTCTCCCTCTGTCGCCTGGGCTGGAGTGCAGTGGCCGAATCTCAGCTCACTGCAAGCTCCGCCTCCCAGGTTTATGCCATTCTCCTGCCTTAGCCTCCGGAGTAGCTGGGACTACAGGCGCCCGCCACCTCACCCGACTAGTTTTTTTGTATTTTTTAGTAGAGACGGGGTTTCACCATGTTAGCCAGGATGGTTTCCATCTCCTGTCCTCGTGATCCTCCCGTCTCGGCCTCCCAAAGTGCTGGGATTACAGGCGTGAGCCACCGCCCCTGGCCCGGGTCTCGTGCTTCTTAATACATGGTTGCTAGGGCTGGAGGAACCCTCAGATTCCATCTGTGGAAGTTGAAGGGCTTTGGCAAAGATCAGCGTGTTAATTCCTCGTTGTCACAGCCGTGTATTCAGCTGGTTCCCCGCGGGGCTCTGTACTTAGCTGGTGTCCTCTGCATTCATCTTTAATTACCAGAGTCCATTACTGTTTTTTTCTTCCTTTTTTTTTTTTGTGTGTGTGTGTTAAAATACTCATAATGTACAATGGACTGTCTTGACCCTTTTAAGCATGCAGTTTAGTGATATTGAGTACATTCATATTGTTTTGCAGCCGTCACCTCCATCCATCTCTAGAACACTTTCCATCTTGCAAGACTGAAACTCTAAAACCATTAAATAATACCTCTCTGCCCCCAGCCCCTGGCAACCACCATTCTACTTTCTGTCTCTATGCTTTTGCCTACTCTAGGTACCTCCTAAGTGGAATTATATACTATTTGTCCCTTTGTGACGGACTTATTTCACTTAGCAGAATGTCCTTAAGATTAATCCATATTGTAGCATGTGTCAGTTTTGTTTTGCTTTTTAAGGCTGAATAATATTCCATTGTATGCACAGACCACAGTTGGCTTATTTGCTCATCCCTCATGGATGCTTGGATTTCTTCCACATTTTAGCTGTCGTGAATAATGCTGCTGTCTGTGAAAGGTTTTTAAGGACACTGTTTCTTCGGTGAAAAGTGCTGAGTATAATCATCCTTTTGTTTTTACCATTACCTAGAGGCTAGTCTTAAGTGAAATATAACTTTTGATAATCCATAAATAGAAGGCAAGTCCTACTCCTTTTTCCTTCCAGTTGCTATTGAGAGAAGAACACACATGTACACAGTTGTCTTTCCTTTCTTGCCCTTGTTTGCTTTTGGAGCAACTGAGCTGACTTTGGCACTCCCAGTGCCTGCCTTCACAGACAGCGTGTCATGGAAGGTGGGATTTCAGCGGGTGTTTGATGGTGATGCCATTCAGGTTGTATTATACATGTCTCTTGCATCATACATGCCTCTTGCCTCATGACCACTTGTCTTTGCAGCTGTGGAAGTCAGATGACTTTGGCCAGACCTGGATCATGATTCAGGAACATGTCAAGTCCTTTTCTTGGTAAGTTGTGTCATCTAAGAAATCTTGATGTACATGACCTCCTTTCTCCAGTTCTAGCTCCTTCATGGTGGACAAACCTGCCCTCACCTGAAATGTCAAGCGTTTGTTCAGGAGATAACATTTTTCCAGATCTGAGAATTAGAGTTGCAAGTACAGTGATCTCACTGGGGGAGAGTGGGGAGGAGGAGAGAGCAAGGTTATTTATGAGAGGAGTGGTAGAGCTTTTGCATTTTTCAGTGCATCAGGGAACCCAGGGGAATCTTGAGGCCCTTGCATGTTTGTAGAGTTTCATTTTTAGAGCATCATGTTAGCAGTGGGAGTTTTTTCTCTATATAAAATTCATGCATTTCGCTGGGCACAGTGGCTCACGCCTGTAATCCCAGCACTTTGGGAGGCCGAGGTGGGCAGAGCACCTGAGATTGGGAGTTCAAGACCTGCCTGGCCAACATGGTCAGACCCTGTCTCTACTAAAAATACAAAAATTAGCTTAGCATGGTGGTATGCACCTATAATCCCAGGTACTCGGGAGACTGAGGCAAGAAAACCGCTTCCACCTAGGAGGCAGAGGTTGCAGTGAGCCGAGATTGCATCACTGCACTCCAGCGTGGGCGATACAGTAAGACTCTGTCTCAAAAAAAAAAAAAAAAGAAAAGAAAAAAATTCTGCATTGGTTCATAACATTTTCTTGAATGTCTGTTAAATATAAAACCTACTGGATGGTTAAGGGTATAAGAAGTTGAATAATTTATGGATATAGTTATTAAGGAGAGGTAAGGAAAGACATTTCAGATACATAACACACATCGTGAAAGGGGCACAGAGGTAACAGACATCACATGAGAAGCTAGAGAGAGGACTTACCCTTCCATATGGGAGGATCATAGACAGCTTTGTAGAGGAGGTTGCCCTTGATCCAGGATGTGCACAACAGGTAGGATGTACCTGTGTGGAGGTGTGAAGGACAGGAATTCCAGGCAGAGGAACAAAGTGGCCAAAGGCACAGGGATGAGCCCATATGGTGCTTGGATAGAGAACATGAACTCTTCATATTGGGTGAAGTTTTGAAAGGGAAGATGGTATTAGAATCTGCATTGTTCATAAAGGAATCTGGGCTCCCTTCTGAAAGCAATGGGATACCACTGTAGGTTTTTTGAGAAGAAGAGTGAAATAAACAGGCTGTACTTCAAGAAGTACTTGTTCTAAAAGTAAATAGTAATATACTTATTGTAATTTGCCATGACAGTGATAAAGTAGTACAGGATCCTGAATTATATGAATTTGTACATGTGTAGGCAAATGTGTAGGACAGATTTCTGGGAGTGGGTATGCTGGGTCAGTGGGTTTATCTAACAGCTGTCCATTTACTCACACGGATGACTGATAGGTATTGCAAACTTGACATCTCCCAAATTGACTCTTGATCTTCACCACCCCGAATCAACACCACCCATAATTTTTGGAGTCATTGTTGATTTCACATTTGTTCTATGCTTTACATTCATTCTATTAGGAAATCCTATTGGTTCCACCTTCAATATGTATCTAGAATCTTCTACTCAGGTACCACTTTTACTGCAAGCCTCCAGTGTCATTGCTCATTAGTCTCCCAACTAGTCTTTCTGCTTTTACTCTTGTTTTTCTACCGTTAATTCTCAGCATGTGGTTGGTTTGAGTCTATTCAAACAAATTAGATCATTCTGTTCCTCTGCTTTGAACCCTTTAATGCTTCGTCATTTCTCTCTGATTAAATATCAGATACCTTCTTACCACAGGGAACAGGATGTTTGCAATTGCTGTTTTCTCTGCCTAAAATACTCCCACCCAAGATACACTTTACTGCTTACTCCCTTACCTCATTCCAGTCTTTGCTCAAATAACATCTTCTAAATGAAGCCCACCTCATTTATGCCCACCTTAGGATCCTATTTAAAATTGCACCTGGCCAGGCACGGTGGTTCACACATGTAATCCCAGCACCTTGGGAGGCCGAGTTGGGTGGACCATGTGAGGTTAAGAGTTTGAGACCAGCTTGGCCAACATGATGAAACCCCGTCTCCACTCAAAACACAAAAATTTGCTGGGCATGGTGGCAGATGCCTGTAGTTCCCAGCTGCTCAGGAGGCTGAGGCAGGAGAATCGCTTGAACATATTAGGTGGAGGTTGCGGTGAGCCGAGATTGTGCCACTGCACTCCAGTCTGGGCAACAGACCAAGACGCTGTCTCAATGAATGAATGAATGAATGAATAAAAATAAAATTGCACCTACTCCCCCATTACTCCCAGTCTCCTATACTGTATTCTGTTCTGTTTTGCAGAGCACTTTACCACGTTCTAATACACTATTATTATGGTTATTATTTGTCTTTCTTCAATAGAGTGGAAGCTCCCCAAGGGCAAAGATTTTTGTAAGTTTTGTGCACTGATATATCCACAGTGAATAAATCCTTAAACTTGTAGCTTTGGGAGAGATTGCCAGATTTGCTATAGAAAGTGTCAGGTTTGCCCTCATCTCAACAATATACAATAGTGTCTCCCTCCACAGCCAGTATGTTAGGGAAGAAATATTATCTCTGTGGTTTTAATTTGCATTTTCCTTATTACGAGTTAGAACATCTTTTAATCTGCTTAAGGGTCTTTTTTTTTTTTTTGAGACAGACTCTCACTCTGTTGCTCAGGCTGGAGTGCAGTGGTGCGTTCTTGGCTCACTGCATCCTCTGCCTCCAGGGTTCAAACAATTATCTGCCTCAGCTTCCCGAGTAGCTGGGATTACAGGTGCCTGCCACCACGCCTGGCTAATTTTATTTATTTTTATTTTATATTTTTTAGTGAGAGTCTCACTAAAAGTGAGTGCAGTGACAGTATCATAGCTTACAGCAGCTTCAAACTCCCGGGCTCAAGTGATCCTCCCACCTCAGCCTCTCACGTAGCTAGGACTACAGGCATGTGCAGCCATGCCTAGCTAATTTTTAAATTTTTTTTGTAGAAAGGAGGTCTCCCTGTGTTTCCCAGGCTGATTGCAAACACCTGGCCTCAAGCAGTCCTCCCACCTTGGCCTTCCAAAGTGCTGGGATTGTGCTTTGTTTTATTTATTTGCTTGTTTGTTTGTTTGTGTAAGTATGACCAGGCTGGAGTGCAGTAGTGTGATCTTGGCTCACAGCAACCTCTGCCTCCCAGATTCAAGTGATTCTCCTGTCTCACTCTCCCGAGAAGCTGGGATTACAGGTGCCCACCACCATGCCTGGCTAACTTTTGTATTTTTAGTAGAGATGAAGTTTCACCATGTTGGCCAGGCTGGTCTCAAACTCCCAAGCTCAGATGATCTGCCCACCTCAGCCTCCCAAAGTGCTGGGATTACAGGTGTGAGCCACTGTGCCTGGCTTCATGCTCCTTTTCTATTTGATTATTAGTGTTTTCATTATTGATTTCAAGGAGCTCTTTATATATTTGAGGTTAGCCCTTCAGCTGTAATATGAGATAGATTGTATGTGTGTGTATTTATATTTCTATCTCCTAGTTTTTCATGTGTTTTTAGATTTTTACTAGTAATTTTAGTCCTCATTACGTGTAATGGTCCCAGAAGATGTAGATACTGCCTTTCTTTTAGTTCTCCATGTAAAGTGAAATGTCTTTTAGTTAGTATTGCTTCCTTAGTAATAGAGGATGGTAAAGATGGAGCTGGTATGTTGAGGAGCCTTACAGCTGACCATTGTCAGACACCCATAGATTCTTGTTTATGTTTCCACAGAGGGTAGCTGTTTCTGACCCTTTTGCTATTTTCCTTGAGCAGAAGTTGTGGGATCTTAGTGAAATTATAACCACAGTCTCATCTAAGGACACCCTGTGCTCAAGGAAAACCATTAGAACTTTCTTTTGCTTGATTTGAATTTTAAGGGGAAAAATTGTTCTTTTATCTGTTTAAGAAACTATAAGAGGGCAAACCAGCAGAATTACTAGATAAGGGAACATACAATTTAGAAATTTTTAAGTTCTAAAATTATATTGTACCTTCTGCCTCTGTGTAGATATACAGATGTCTTGGGAGAAAGGACTGGTTTATCTCATTTAAGCTAATGACACGTCGGTTAGGGGATTTTAGGCTATTTGCGGGATTTTTCCCCTTAGGTTTCCCCATAGTAAGTGAAAGTGTAATCTAGTCTGTCAGAATAATGACATACATTTGTTCAACAATGCTTGGCAAGTTGGGAGCAGCAGGAGTGGGAAAGCTTATCATTTACATGGTTGGGAGCTGGAGATTGGCTGGACAGAACAGTGGAAGACCTGGAGGGGAGCTGAGGGGACTAAAGATACCCTGTGGAGTATCACTGAGGGATTTCAAGTGAGGCCAGGTGAGGCTGGTGACTGCTCAGAGGTAGAGCAAGGAGTGGAATTTCTCAATGAGGGCAAAGACAATAGAAAGTAGGTGTCAGTGAGCGCAAGACATTGGAAGTCTAAGTGATTGCAAAGTATAAGAACTTGTAGGTGGAGCAGCTTGCAAAAATGGGAGGTCCAAATATGGATTACGGAAGAAAATTGGGATGAAAGTCATAGTCCTTTCTATCTCTAGGTGTTGGCTGCTGCTTTTGGCTAGGAAGGAATAATAGAGGTGAGCTGGGTCTCAAAATAGCTCAATAAAGGTTCCTTCCTCTGCCGTTTTAAAAATACCAAGCAGCCTCATTTTAATTTGCATATCCTCTGGCTAGAGGAAGTACTTTAATCAGTACTTCTAATTGTGGAAAAGAAGAGAACATGCCACCACCCGCCCACACATGCAACAGAGGATCTGATAATGAAGAATAGTTTTCTCCCACACTAGGACCAAGGCTGCTGGTTTCTCCGTTGCCCTAAGAATCCAGATTGTAGGGCAAAACTCAAGTCTTGCTCTCGTTGTAAAAAGAAGCACTTTTTTCTTTGTTTTTTTTGAGGCAGGGTGTTGCTCTGTTGCCCAGGCTGGAGTGCAGTGGCACAATCATGACTCACTCAGCCTCAAACTTCTAGGCTTCAATCCACCCACCTCAGCCTCCTGAGTAGCTGGGGCTACAGGTGTGCACCAATGTGCCTGGCTATTTTTAAATTTATGTTTTATAGAGGTGGAGTCTCACTATGTTGCCCAGGCTGGTCTCGAACTCTTGGGTTCAAATGGTCTCCCTCCCTACCCTGGCCTCAGCCTCCCATAGTGTTGGGATTACAGGTGTGACCCACTGCACCTGGCAAAAGAGGCTCTTGTTTCTCTGTTTCTTATCTTCCTTTGTGGGAGGGGTAGGGGAGAATATGCTCTTGACGGTGTATCTCTGAAGGAATTTTGACACAATTACCTTCTTTATTCTGAGAGCCATCATGCATATGGAACTGTATAAGGGCAATTACCTAACTGAGGCCTTCTGCCTTTCCTTGAGTCATCACTCTGTATTCTTACTACAAGACTATCTTCCTGACTTTTCCGTTTATTTTTTCCATTTGCTGAATGGTTCCCATGGCCTTGGTGTTCTTGAGAATGTTAGGAGACCTGACGCAGATGAGTTGTCCTCTGAGCTGCTGTGTGGGGCTTCTTTGGGGAACACTGGCTCGGAAGTTCTTCTCCAAGGTAGTTTGGCCTGGTCATTCTGTGTGTTCATTTTGGATTAGCTTCTCGAATTGCCCCACAGATCCAATGCAGAAAGTATCTCTTCAGCTAGGAATACTATAGGGTGAAAAGAAATCTAAGACATGGTTTTCCAAGGCATCTATACTATGTCTAGGAAGCTCAGACAAATACATAAATGGTGAACAATAAAATACAGTGTCTAAGAGGCATTACTGCGTAAAGGAATAAGACTGATTCTAAAAAATCACCCAACTAAAGGGGTTTTATACCTTTGTTTGGAGTTCAAACTCATATGAAAGGCTTGGAATTGGGTGCTGCAGAGGGATGTTTTGCTTGTGTTGGGAGAAGAGAGGACAGCACTGAGGAAGGCTTCCTGGAAGATGAAGACTTGAACTGGATGACAGAGGAGAGTAGGAATTGGATGGAGGGATCAGAGTGTGTGCAGAGGGCATCTCTTCGTGGGAGTGTGGTGTTTGCAAAAGCACAATGGGAGAAAGGTGTCCTCCTTTTCTGAAGGACATCAAGGACATCTCTTCGTGGGAGTGTGGTGTTTGCAAAAGCACAGTGGGAGAAAGGTGTCCTCCTTTTCTGAAGGACATCAAGGAGATCAGTATGAAAGACTTTGTGGAAGAGCCTCATGGGAGACGAAAGGCACAGGCAGCTCCAGGTTGCCTAGATCCGTGACATTGGCAGGGGACAGGGCAGTGACGGGGCAGCGTCCCTTGGAAGGATCAGGCTCAGAGGTTCACAATGTGGTTTCTCCAGTCATGTTCTTCAGAGGATGTAGCCCCTTGGGAAAACTCTCCTTCATTCCTCTGAGATGCATAACTTGAGACCAGAAACTTGCTTATAGCTGCAAGCAGTCCCTTGCTTATTAATTTTGAAAAATTTTATCTTGTACTACTACTTTTTGCCCTTCCCAAGCAGGGCAGGGTTGCCTTGAGCGAAACCCAGGATGCTTTGAAAACAACATAAAACACTTTACAAATGGCAATTTTGTCCCCTCTATCCTGAGTCAAGGAGTAACCAAAGGGATATGTTTGAGGCACGGAGAGTATCGTCTGTAGGTCACACCATGGTAGGCCTAAATTCTAGTTGATTTTCCTCATTGCAAAGCCTCCATACCTCTAGTAATTAAATGTGCAAATGATAACAACCTTTTTTTTTTTTTTTCCTGCCAGGGGAATTGATCCCTATGACAAACCAAATACCATCTACATTGAACGACATGAACCCTCTGGCTACTCCACCATTTTCCGAAGTACAGATTTCTTCCAGTCTCGGGAAAACCAGGAAGTGATCCTTGAGGAAGTGAGAGATTTTCAGCTTCGGGACAAGTACATGTTTGCTACAAAGGTGGTGGTAAGTTGAATGCACTAACGAATAAACTGTTTTTGAGTTTCCTTTGTGAAGTTTGGCATTCTGTGATTAAACAGGTGAGTTGGCATACACAGGAATTGGAAGGATGTGCTTGGGACGGATTGACTGAAGGATTCTCAACATTGACGACATTGACGAACATTCCCAAAGGGCTTGGCAGGTGCTAGGAAGTCAGAGGAGTGGAGAGGCCTAGGACAAACACTCAAAGTGGTTCTAGGCTCTAGGAATTTGGTTGTTTCCTGGTAGCCGAGCATTCTTGACGAAGACTATTTCTTTGAAATCCCTATGAAAAGAGCCAAGAATGGAGGGGGGACGGTGGTTCAGTGGTTTCTTTCCTTTAATCCCACTGCCTGATTTCCTTTAAACTTGGGCTGGTTTCTTTGAGATTTTTCAACACATGTTAATTTACATAGCTAATAGGATGTGTAGTCATTGGCTAGTGGGAGTTAATGCTCTAAGAAAAGCAGTAATTAAGCTTCCAGCTGTCAGTAAGTAGCTTAACTCTCAGCCTTTGGGAAAATCTTCCCCTTGATTTGATGTGTTGGAGCCAGATGCTGAAATGGCGGGCTTGCTCCTTTAAAACCAGAGTTGATTACTTAACAGGACTTGTCTTGAAACTGTATCGAGTTCAGTCTTTATCACCCTGGTTGTAAAGGAAGAAAACCAGGCCCAGTCGAGGGCAGGTGGGGCTCTTATTTCTGGGAGGCTACTAGCTTGCTTTCCTGATGGTGCCCTTCCCTTGTTGACTCAGGCTGTGTTGAAGGCCTTTGCTAACTGGGAGGTTGCTATATTGTCTGTCACTGTTAACCTTAGAGACTGAAATCAGAGGTAATGTTTTCCTTCAGGTTCCCATTTACTTCTATAATTGGTAGCAGGCCAGGTGGAAGTAGGTCAACCTTCTTGGTAGGATTTTAGGGTCAAGAGGGGACCTCCCCAGCAGGAAAAGCAGGGAATAAGGACAGAATGAGAAGAGAGATGTGGGTGGGTAAAGGCTAGAGGCATTTTCAGTTACACACGTTGCAAAATGTTCTGAAAAACCATTAGCCTATGGCAATTTTTCTTGTCGGGCCATTTGCGTTGATCCGTAGACATCGGTTCACTGCCTTCCTGCTTTGCTTGTCTCTTTCTCTATCTTTCTTTTAGTCACACACGCACAAATATGTACAGCAGCCCAGAAACATAAGCATCCTTGAATGACTTTGGGCAGGGATGGGGTGATGGGAACACACAGATGAGAAATCAGGCCCAAGCACTGGTGTCTTGTGACATCAGTTGGACAGTCTTGAGTTTTCAGTATGGTCTAAAACCTTGTCTTCAGTTCTCCAGGGTTTATAGGCCTTTTCTGCCTTAGTTCCTTGGGCCTGGAGTTATTGTATGATTTTAATTCTGAACGCTAAAACACATTGGCTGACTGCCTGGTTTGTCCTCCTTTTTGTGTGAACCAGGGCAGAATGGATAGCTGTTGTGCATTTCTCTTAACTGGGTTATTCCTAGGTGTCACGGCCGAGAGTTTAAGTTATATCCCAGCTGGACCGGGCATGGTAGCTCATGCCTGTAATCCTAGCACTTTGGGAGGCCAAGGTGGGTGGATCATTTGAGGTCAGTAGTTCGAGATGAGCCTGGTCAACATGGTGAAACCCCATCTCTACTAAAAATACAAAAATTAGGCTGGTGTGGTGGCACGTGCTTGTAATCCCAGCTACTCGGAAGGCTGAGGCAGGAAAATTGCTTGAAGTCGGAAGGGGAGGCTGCAGTGATCATGCCATTGCACTCCAATCTGAGCAACAGAGCAAGACTCCATCTCAAAAAAAAAAAGAAAAAAGAAAAGAAGTTATATTCCAGCTGGAGCTTTCTGTGCCCTCCATTCCAATCTAGCAACTATGTCTGTTCTCCAGATGTATCTGATTGACAGAGTGCCTGTGGTGAGTTTTTAATTAAACCTAGCCAGCGGTAAGATTAGGGGTCACGTTTGTTTCCATCTCACTAATACAGTACCCAGTGCCTTGCACAATGGTACACAGCAGATGTGCAATGGACTTGAATGAATGCCATGTTGGCCCACGTAATTTAAAACGTAGTCAATTTTTAGAAATGTGGTGGGAGAGGTTTTAAATTTTTGGTACTTTTATAGGCAATTCTTAACTCTCTGTATGGCTTATTTATTTATATGCTGTTGGTGGCGAAACTGTAGTTATGTGTTGACTCCTCCTCCTGCACATGGATGAGCCACCAGAGTCCAAGGTCAGCGGTGTTAGCAAGAGGATGTAGGTAAGATGAGTTGGGCCACCACGGAGAGGTGTTTCCCAAATTGTGGTCGTAGGAGTACCCACGTCAGCATCAGGCAAGGACAGTTGTTACAAGTGCAGATTGCAGGGCTCAAATGCACTTTTCCCCAGAGCATCCCAAGGTCGTCTAAGAATCACCAGTTTGAGAAACTCTGCCCTGAGCCTTCTACAGGCAGATGCTTCGAATGACAGAGTTGTACTACTGTCCAGGGAATATTTCTGAAGGGATGGATTGATGAGAAAAGAAACACAACTGGCTGTGGACAGCACATAAAATATGTGCCTTCCTCATTATTGCATCAGACTGCTAAACCACGAGGATAAACAAAGTTGGCCTTGGTCAGATAATCCTCTCTCAGTAGGAGTGTTGAAACCTGCAAGTGTAACTTTTTATCTGGGATTTGCCTAGTTCTAAGGCTGCCTGAGCTTGGGGAATTCCAGCTGGCTTTAGTGTTAAATGAATTCAGATCAAATTGGGAAAATCAAAGAACTGATTTTAAAACTACAGAAAGTTGGTTTTGTGTGATTAACTCTTTTGCTTCCTTCCAGCGCCGTGAATAATTATAGTCCTTTGCAAGTTGCTGTTTCAGCCCCCTGGCTTCTGGACTGGAGCTGGTGTCCAGGTCTTCAGAACCTCTTGGTACCCTGTTGGCCTTGCTCTGGCTTTGTAATGTGCTTTGTATCTGTTGCCCTTAAGCTGTCTTGTTTAATTTTTATTCCTTGCTTTTTGACATAAAGTTCACTTATTTGTCTTCATAGTCTACATCAAAATGATAGGGCCATTAAAGAAACAATGACGTTCCTCTGTGATTTGTTAATTCGGTAATATACAACTGTGAGACTCTTTCAGTAGATAACAGTAATTGCCGAAAAGCTTGAGGTGGGTCAGGGTTAGCGACTCCCCTACAACCTCACAACCTCACTACCAGATTAAGATGATCGTGCAAGCCAGGCTCAGATATTCCTGGCACAAATGTGTATCAGTAAGCAAAGACGTGATCTGTGGACTTGAAGTCTCTTCTGTGTCCTTACAGGTGATGCAGCCACCCATGCCTTGCATGCTGCACACGCTATGTTCTAGAGTGGATGCTAGGAAACTGTGGACCACCACCTGTTTTTGTAAATGAAGTTTTACTGGGACACAGCCATAGTCATTGCTTATGTGTGGTCTAAGGTTGCTTTCATGCCCCAGTGGTAGAGTTGCATAGTTAACTATACAGAGGCAGTATGGCTCCAAAATCCGAAAATATCTATTATCTGGACCTTTACAGATAGTTGTCTGACTACCTGTAGTTGCTGACTATGCTGCTAGTTGTCTGTTACACCTTCAGTTGGCATCAGGTAACTGGAATCACATTGTCTTGACAAGTCCCAGGCATTATTCCAAAAAGTACAGGTTATGGGCCTCTCTCAGTTGTTATACCCTGCTAATGACAGGATGGTATCTTTAGAATATGATGCCCAAATCAAGTATTTGGATGTCATGTCGATCTCCCAAGTAAGGGCCCATGTGTATTTTCATGATTCTGACCAAGCAACCACGAATTTCACTATTGAAAACCAATTTTCAACCTTAAGCTAATTTAGTCTCTAATGTTGATCAGAGGTAACAGAAGAGTTTAGTAACTGCTGCAAGATGTTGTGGCCTTCTAGATGAGAGATCATCTGACAAAACTGTGTTGTGAATTATAGGATAACTGACCCAAATCAAATTACTTACATATTATTTTAACTATGTTACTTAAATGTATGCAAATATAAAGCTACGTATAAGCACCTAATGCTTATAACTCTCATACACGATCAATAAAACCCAAACATTTACAGATTAAAAATAAAACTATAATACCAATACATTTAAAATTAATATTTGTTACAACTGTGTTCAGATACAATTCACATTCTACAAAATTTAACCTTTTTAAGTGTACAATTCAGTGGTTTTTAGTATATTCATAAGGTTGTGCAATGATCATCATTACCTAATTCCAAATATTTTTATCACCCCCCAGAAGAAACCACATACCCATTACCATTACTTCCCTTTTCCTCCCTGATGCTGGTAATCACTAATCTAGTATCTTTATGGCTTTGCTTATCTTGGGCATTTTATGTAATAGAAATCATACAATTTGTGACTATATTAGTTCATTTTCATACTGCTATGAAGAAATGCCCTAGACTGGGTTATTTATAAAGAAAAGGAGGTTTAATAGACTCACAGTTCCACATGGCTGGAGAGGCCTCACAATCAAGGCAGAAGGCGAAGGAGGAGCAAAGGCATGGCTTACATGGCAGCAGGCAAGAGAGCGTGTGCAGGGGAACTGCCCTTTTTAAAACCATCAGATCTCGTGAGACTTACTCACTATGTTGAGAACAGCACAGGAGAACCCACCCCCATGATTCGGTTATCTCCCACCAGGTCCCTCCCATGACATGTGGGGATTATGGGAGAGCTACAATTCAAGATGAGATTTGGGTGGGGACATAGCCAAACTATATCAGTGACGTTTTCTGACTGGTTTCTTTCACAGTATAATGTTTTCAAGTTTCATTTATATTGTAGCATGTATAGTTACTTTAACCATTTTTAATGGCTGACTAGTATTTGCAATGAATATAACATATTTTATTTATCCATCTATTAGTTGGTGGCCATTTGGCTTGTGTCTACTATTTCACTGTTACAAACAGTGCTGCTGTGAATGTTCCTGTGCAAGTTTGTGTGTGAACTTATTTTTTTAATTCTTTTGGGTTTATACCTGGGAGCGTAACTACTGGGTCATGTGGCAATTCTTTTTTTTTTTTTTCGGGACAGAGTCTCGCTGTGTCACCCAGGCTGGAGTTCGGTGGCACGATCTCGGCTCACTGCAAGCTCCCCGGGTTCACGCTATTCTCCTGCCTCAGCCTCCGAATAGCTGGGACTACTGGTGCCTGCTGCCACGCCTGGCTAATTTTTTGTATTTTTTAGTAGAGACGGGGTTTCATCATGTTAGCCAGGGTGGTCTCGATCTCCTGACCTTGTGATCCACCCACCTTGGCCTCCCAAAGTGCTGGGATTACAAGAGTGAGCCACTGTGCCCAGCTGACAATTCTATGTTTAACTTTTTGAGAATCGGTCAAGTGTTTTCCAAAACTATTGTACCATTTTATATTCCCACCAGAAGTGTATTAGGGTATAGTTTTCCCGTATCCTTGTCAACATTTGTTACTGTTTTTTGGATGATAGCCATCCCAGTTAAGTGTGAAGTGGTATCTAATGGTTTTAATTTGAATTCCTGATGGCTAGGGATGTTGAACATATGTTGAACATCTTTTCATGTGGCTGTTGGCCATTTGTATGTCTTTCTTGGACAGATGTCTATTCAAATCCTTTGTCCGTTTTTAAATTGGGTTCTTTTTTGTTGTTGAGTTATAGTAGTTCTTTTTTCTATATATTCTTTATATACAAGTTACATGATTTGCAAATCTTTTCTGCCATTCCATGGTTTATCTTTTTACTTTCTTCTCTTTTTCAGCACTAAAGTTTTTATTTTTATTTTTTGAGTTGGGGGTCTTACTCTGTCACCCAGGCTGGAGTGCAGTGGAGCAATCATGGCTCACTGCAGCTGTGATCTTCGTGTGCCCAAGCAGTCCTCCTACCTCAGCCTCCTGAGTAGCTGGGACCACAGGCATGTGCCACCATACTTGTTAATTTTTTTATTTTTTGTAAAGATGGGGTTTCATCATGTTGCCCAGGCTGGTCTCAAACTCCTGGGCTCAAGCAATCCTCCTATCTTGGCCACCCAAAGTGTTGGGATTACAGGCACGAGCCACCATGCCCAGCCTTGTTTTTAATTTTGATGAAGTTCAATTTATCAATTATTTTTTGTTGCCTATGCTATTGTTATATCCAAGAAACTATTGCCTAATCTGAGGTTATGGAGATATGCTTCCTTTTCCTTTAAGAGTTATGTAGTTTTAGCTCTTACAGTCTATGATTCATTTCATTTTCAATTAATTTTTTTTATCTAGTGTGAAGTAGTTATTTACCTTCATTCTTTTGTATGTGGATAACCAGTTGTCCCAGCACCATTTGTTGAAAAGGCTATACTTTTCCCTTGGTACTTTGGTTGAAAATTAATTTCTCATAAATATGAGAATTTATTTCTGGACTCCTTCTCTCTCTCTTTCTCTCTTTTTTTTTTGAGACAGTTTTGCTGTCACCTAGGCTGGAATGTAGTGGCATGGTCATGGCTCACTGCAGCTTTGAACTCACAAGCTCAACGGTCCTCCCGCCCCAGCTTCCTGAGTAGCTGCAACTACAGGCATGCACCACTGTGCCTGGCTAAGTTTTTGAAGAGATAGGGTCTCACTATGTTGCCCAGGCCACTGCACTTGGCCTGTTTCTGGACTCTTAGTTCTATTCCATTAATCTATATGTCTATCCCTATGCGAACAGCATACTGTCTTGATTACTGTAGTTTTGTAATAAGTTTTGAATGTGATAAATTAGAACTTTCCAACTTCGTTCTTTTTCAGGATTGTATTGGCTATTCTTTCAATGTGTATTTAAGATCAGCTTGTCAATTTTTTGCCAAAACAACAGCAACAACAAAAACCACAGATGGGATTTTGATAGAGATTGATCTACAGATTCAACACAATTTGGAGAGTATTACCATTTCTCAATATATTATTCCATATTCTTCCATTTATTTAGGTTGTCTTTAATTTCTTTCAACTGGGTTTTCTGGTTTTCAGTGTACAAGTCCTGGACTTCTTTAGTTAAAAACTTCTCCTGGCTGGGCACGGTGGCTCACACCTGTAATTTCAGCACTTTGGGAGGCTGAGGTGGGCGGATAACAAGGTCAGGAGTTTGAGACCAGCCTGGCCAATATGGTGAAACCCTGTCTCTACTAAAAATACAAAAATTAGCTGGGTGTGGTGGGGTGCACCTGTAGTCCCAGCTACTCAGGAGGCTGAGGCAGAAGAATTGCTTGAACCCAGGAGACAGAGATTGCAGTGAGTTGAGATCGTGCCACTGCACTCCAGCCTGGGTGACAGAGGGAGGCTCCATCTCAAAAAAAAAAAAAAAAGTTTCCTAAGTATCCTTTTTGGCTCCATTGTAAATGATTCTTTTCTTTATTTCATTTTCAGATTGTTCATTGCTAGTATGTAGAAACATGATTGATTTTTGTATTAGTGATCTTATATTCTCCAATCTTGCTGAACTTTATTAGTTCTAACTTTTTTGGTGTGTGGATTCCTTAGGATAATTCCTTAGGTCTGCTAAGAGAGACAACATCATCCTTTCATTCTTCCTTTCCAGTCTGGAGGCCTTTTATTTGTTTTTTTTTTTTTTGCCTAGATGCATTGGCTAGAACCTCTAGTAAAATGTTGACTAGGAGTGGAGAGAGTAGGCATCTTGTCTTATTCCTGATCTTAGGGGAAATGCATTCAGTCTTATACCATTAAGTATGATTTTTAACTGTGGGGTTTTTCTAGATGCCCTTTACCAATTTGAGAAAGGTTCCCTTCTATTCCTAGGTTGTTGAGTGTTTTTATCATGAAAAAGTCTGGGATTTTGTCAGTGCTTTTTCTGTGTCAGTTGTGATATCATATGTTTCTTTTTTTCCTCCTTTAGTCTGTTAACATTGAATATTACACTGATGGATCTTTCTCATATGCTAAACCAATGCACATTTTTGAAATGAATCCCACATGCTCTTGGTTTATAATCATTTTTATCCTTTAATTTGTTTGGCAGAATTTACCATCTTTGTGGGACGTTTTCTGGTTACTAATTCAATCTTTTTAGTTTTTAAAATTTATCTTTGGTTCAGTTTCAGCAGTTTGTATCTTTCTAGTAATTTGTTCATTTCTTCTAGGTTATTTAATTTTCAATTATTCATAGTATTCATACTAATCTTCTTTTTTTATTTCTGTGAGGTTGTTAATGATGTTTCTTATTTCTTTCCTAATTTTAATAATTTGAGTCTTCCTTTCTTGGTAAGTCTAGCTTGTAGTCTAGTTTATTGAATTTTGTTAATCTTTTCAAAGCATCAGTATATTATTTGAGTAATTTTCTTTATTCTTTTTCTCTTTTGTATTTCATTTATTCCTACTCTAATCTTTATATTTCTTTCATTGTGCTTGCTTTGGGCTTAGTTTGCCCTTATGTTTCTACATTCTTAAGGTGGATAGTCAGGTTATTGATTTGATATTTTTCTTCTTTTTTAACATAAGTGATTATGGGTATACATTTTTCTCTAATCACTGCTTTAGCTGCATTTCATATGCTTATGTTTTCATTTTCATTCATCTTATTTTCTAATGACTCTTGTGATTCCTTTTGACCCACTGATGATTTTTGAATGTGTTGTTTAATTTCAATATATTTGTGAATTTCCTTGTCTTTTTGGTTTCTCATTTTATTCCATTATGATCACAGAATGTATTTTATATGGTTTCAGTTCTTTTTAAATGTATTGAGGCTTATTTTAATACTTAACATCTGTTATCCTTGAGAGTGTGGCTGAACATGTGAAATGAAAGATGGGCTTTGAGAAGAATGTGTATTCTGCTGTTGTCGGGTACTATGTTCTAGAAATGTTTATTAAATCTACTTGGTTGATGGTGATGTTCAGTTTATCTTTTTCCTTTTCTGCCTTGTTCTATATTGAAGATGGGAAAATCTTTAACTGTTGAAATCTCTAACTATTATCGTCTTGAATTATTTATTTCTCCCTTCAATTGTGGCAGTTTTCCCTCATGTGCTTTGGAGTTCTGTTGTTAGGTGCATATATGTTTATGATTGTTAATTCTTCTAGATTGACACTTTTATCATTATTAAATGTCCTTTCTTGTCTCTAGTAACTATTTTTTGTCTTAAATTCTGTTTTGACTATTATTATAGCTATTCTTCTTTTCTTCTGGGTACAGTTAACATGGTGTATTAGTCCATGTTTTCATGCTGCTAATAAAGACATACCCAACACTGGGCAATTTACAAAAAAGGTTTATAATGGACTTATAGTTCCACATGGCTGGGGAAGCCTCATAATCATAGTGGAAGGCAAGCAGGAGCAAGTCATGTCTTAATGGATGGCAGCAGGCAAAGAGAGCTTGTGCAGGAAAACCCCTCATTTTAAAAACCATCAGATCTCATGAGACTTATTCACTATCAGGAGAACAGTGATAATAACACTATCACGGAAAAGACCTGCCTCCATGATTCAGATACCACTCACCTGGTCCCTCCCACAACATGTGGGAATTCCCGATGAGATTTGGGTGGGGACACAGTTACCACTCACCTGGTCCCTCCCACAACATGTGGGAATTCCCGATGAGATTTGGGTGGGGACACAGTTACCACTCACCTGGTCCCTCCCACAACATGTGGAATTCCCGATGAGATTTGGTGGGGACACAGTTACCACTCACCTGGTCCCTCCCACAACATGTGGGAATTCCCGATGAGATTTGGGTGGGGACACAGTTACCACTCACCTGGTCCCTCCCACAACATGTGGGAATTCCGATGAGATTTGGGTGGGGACACAGTTACCACTCACTGGTCCCTCCCACAACATGTGGGAATTCCGATGAGATTTGGGTGGGGACACAGTTACCACTCACCTGGTCCCTCCCACAACATGTGGGAATTCCCGATGAGATTTGGGTGGGGACACAGTTACCACTCACCTGGTCCCTCCCACAACATGTGGGAATTCCCGATGAGATTTGGGTGGGGACACAGCCAAACCATATCACAGAGCGTATCATTTTTTCATCCTTGTAGTTTCAATCTATTTGTATCTTTGAATCCTTGTAAATAGCACATGGTTGTGTCAGGTCTTTTATGCATTCTTTTGATTTCTGCCTTTTGATTAGGGTGTTTAATTCACCTACATGTAATGTAATTACTAAAAGGTAGACTACATATCTGCTATTGCTGTTTGCTTTCTATGTTCCTCATAGTATTTTTTTTTTTTTTTTGGTTCCTGTATTACTTCATTACTGCCTTCTTCTATTTTAAATGCAGATTTTCTAGGGTAGCATTTAAATTCCCTTGTACCTTCTTTCACTAAATTTTTCCCAGGTGTTTTCTTCATCTGTGCTTTGGGGAGTATAATAAATATCTGAATTTATGAAATCTAATTTGGATTAATAACAATGTAACTTTAGTAGTGTACAAAATCTTTGTCATTATATAGCTTTATTGTGTCCCTGCTTTTGTGCTGTTATTGTCTCATCTTTATACTCTTAAAGCCCGTCAGTAGAGTTTTAGTCTAATTGAGGACTCCTTATATAAGATGAGTCATTTTTCTTTTGCTGCTTTCCAAGGTTCTTTATCTTTGGCTTTCACCAGTTTTACTATGGTGTGCCTGGGTATGGGTCTCTGAGTTTATCCTTTTAGGAATTCATTGAGCTTACTGGATTTATGTTTTTCATCAAATTTGGGGAGTTTTGGGTCATTATTTCTTCAAATATTCTCTCTCCTTTATTCTGTCATCTCATCAATGACTTCAATAATTTGTATGTCAGGACACTTGATGGTGTTTCCTGGTTCTTTTAGGCTCTGTTTATTTTTAACATTGTTTTTTTTTTTGGTCAGACTAAGATATCACAATTGACATGTCTTAAAGTTCACTGCTTTTTTATTTTCCTGGTTCAAATCTGCTGTTGAACGCCTCTACTAAATTTTTCTTTCGATTTATTATACTTTTCAACTCCCAAATTTCTATTTGCTTGTTTTTTTTTGAATTTTTTTATTTCTTTATTGATATTCTCTATTTGATGAGGCATTGTTCTCA
Source organism: Trachypithecus francoisi (assembly GCF_009764315.1). Lineage (NCBI taxonomy): Eukaryota > Metazoa > Chordata > Mammalia > Primates > Cercopithecidae > Trachypithecus > Trachypithecus francoisi. The sequence continues at coordinate 109,863,253 of NW_022681473.1, forward strand.
TACTGTCCTTCCATACTTTATACATGATTTCTTTTAGTCCTTTGAACATATTTATGATAGCTTATTGAATTTTTTTTTTTTTTACTTAGTCTAATGTCTGAGCTTTTAAGGACAATTTCTACTGACTATTCTTTTTGCTTGTGTATAGGCTATACTTTGTTGTTTCTTCGCTTGTCCTGTGATTTTTTTTATTGAAAACTGGACATTTTAAATGATGTGGCAGCTCCACACCACTGACACCCCGTCCTCAGGGTTTTGTGTTGTTGCTATTTGTTGTTGTTGCTGTTTTTGTTGTTGTTTTTGTTGTTCAGGGAGTTTCCTATACTGCTATCAAGTTTGTGTTCTTTATTGTAATTGCTACTGAAGTATCTCATAATTTAGCTTATTGGTCAGCTAATGAAAAGACAGAGATTTTCTTAAACACTTTCAACCACTAAGTCCCTCAGCCTTTGCTAATGGCCTCTGGGTGTGTGTTTGGGTATACCTTCAATGCTTTGGCAGGCAGTTTACAACTCTGTCCTAGCCTTCACTTCCTGCTTACGTAGAGCTTCAAGATTAGCTGGAGGTAAGAGATTAGACCCTGTTCATTTCTTTCTTGAGCATACTCACAGCTCTTATGTGCTTGACCTTGTGGAGTCCCAGGAATATTCTAGAGCTTATTGAAGTCTCCTAAGGGCATCTTCTTCCCCAGTTTTTCCTTTTAAGCTTTTTAGTTAGCCTCTTTTCATTCCCAGTTGGTAATACTGTCTTCAGCAGTTATGATGATAAACATTTGCTAGTTTTTATTCACTGTTTTCAGTAAATATCTTGGCTGGCTATAAGGCTGTCTATATCATGAACCAAGTCAGGCTGTATAAAGAGAAGAGCTGATAATGCAGCTTTCCTGTGAGCCCCCAGACAGGTCAGACTTTTTGGGAACTCCGGACCTGTTCTGTCCTCTCCAGTGGCTGCTAGGCTGCTGTTTTTCACAGCTATTGTAGATGTGAGGCTGTGGGTTTCCAAGTCTACCACAGAGCAAGAGAGAGGGGGATGGGATTAGGGCAAATGGAAACATCACAAAGCTGGCTATTTTTGCCAAGATTCAGCCATTGTTCTTGAATAAATGTGCCTTGAATTTTTGCAACTCTTTATTTCATTTGCAGAATTGTGAAAAAGTTGATTTTGAAGATTTTTGTCAGTGTTTTTCTTGCTTTTATGGATGAGTATATTTTTAGAGTTCCTAGAAATGCTTCCAATTAATATTAACTTTGTAAACTTTATTATAGGCATTTTCCAACCTACACGAAAGAACAGTTAATACTGATATGACCTCCCCATGTGCCCTCATTCAGCTTCAATATTACTTACCTACATTTGCCAACCTCTCCTTAGCTATCTACTCAATTCCTTTTTACCCCCTGGAATATCCCAGATGTTGGATTTTAGCTGTGTTTTATTTATGATTTTTTTTGTAAATAACATTAATGTGGATGAGGATGTTTTGCTGAAGCTTTGTTGCTGCTTCAAGGGAGGATGTGACCCATGGCTCTGGTGCTTCTGAACTAGTGGCCCTGTGCTTCCACATGCCCTGGGAGGGCTTAGTTCTTTACGCATTTTGTCTAGCTGAGCTGCCATGCAACTTTCAGTGGGATAGCTCATTGCAGTATCCTTTGGCCTTTACTTGATAAGAGTATCCTTTGTTTAGTTCCTTTCTCCTCTTCTTGATCCTCCTCCATTTCTTTTTGCTCTTAGCACAATCTCAAATATAAAGGGAAATTCAGGTTATTCACATACCTAGATGGATTTATTTGTTTATTTATTTCTGAGATGGAGTCTTTCTCTGTCGCCAGGCTAGAGTGCAGTGGCATGATCTCGGCTCACTGCAACCTCTGCCTCCCGGGTTCAGGTGATTCTCCTGTCTCAGCCTCCCAAGTAGCTGGGACTATAGGCATACTCCACTATGCCCAGCTAATTTTTGTATTTTTAGTAGAGACGGGGTTTCACCATATTGACCAGGATGGTCTTGATCTCTTGACGTCGTGATCTGCCCACCTTGGCCTCCCAAAGTGCTGGGATTACAGGCGTGAGCCACTGTGCCTGGCTGAATTTATTTTTAATTATCAGAAATGAAAACAAAATAAAAAAGAAACTTCTTATAAATTATCAGACTCTATAGGATTGACTTAGATTAAAACATTTAAATCATTCCTAGTAGTTGATGAAGGTATGTGTGTTTGTGGATGTGTTAGCTGGTACAGCCTTTCAGGAGAGCCATTTCATGATAGCTATCAAAAATACAAATTTTGACTTAAGAATTCTTCTCTAAGAACAGATCATACCAACAGTATTTTGCAGTTCTGAAAAAGTAATAAATATATACGTATGTGTGCGTGTGTGCGTGTTTGTGTTTAAGAAATGTTTTTGGAAATAACCCAAATGCCTATCAATAGCTGTTAAGTGGAAGGATGTCTAAGATACATTGCCAGTGATAAAATTTTAAATTGTGGGACAGTAAGATACACTGTTAATGGAAAAAGTTAAGTAATAAAACAGCATTTATATCATGATCCAAATTATATGTGAAAAATTAAATTGCCTGTGTCAGTTTAGAATTGTGTTAGGTTTCTGGTAATAGACTAGAAAGAAAAGTTACTTAACCAAGTCAGGAGTTTAGTTTTCTCCCCCTCGCTGCCTGGAGGTAGGCTGTCTTGGGCTGGTATGTCAGTGTCCTGATGTTCTTGGGAACCCAGATATCTGTCTTAATGTTCTACCATCCTGACTAATGATTTCCATTCTCAAGATTACCTCGTGGTTCAAGACGTCCACACTAGCCTTCAAGTCCTTATTGCAGTTAGGAAGAATAAGGAGAGACAGCAAGTAGGACCTCTTCCCACCAATTCCATCTATTTAAGCAGCCTTCCTAGAAATCCAACACAAAACTTCTGTTTTTAATCTTATTGACTAGTACTTAATCACGTGACTACCCATAGCTGCAAAAATGGTAGAGAAGTGCAGTCATTTATCCCGGATGCTGTCAGGGTCCCAGTGCTCGGAAGGAAAGGGATAATGGGTGGTGAGGGTAGATGTAGCAGTGTCTGTCACTATGTAAGTATGCTTGCGTGTGGTGGCGCAGTATATTTCTGAAAGGATGCACAAGAGCTGTTAGCCACGGGGCACTCTGCAGGGTAGAGTGGGAGGAGGGATGTGGAGGTCAGAGCAGAGCTTCTGCGTTTACCTTGTACTCATCTGCGCTGTTGGATGTTTTCCATGAGTATGATTTGCTTTGATAATAATAGAGATAAAAAACAAACCAACCCCAAACCTATGGTTTGTTAAGAAAAATCTCAGAGCCTTACAATACATCTTACAATCACTAGTTTACCATAGTTTAATTGTTAATATATTTCTTGGTGGCAGTAAAACAATATAATAACTCTTTAAAAATGCATTAAGAATGAACCTGAATTGTCCAGGTTTAGGAATAATTCTCCAAGAAGGAAGTGGGATCGATGCATTTTGAGATTTTTTTTTGGTTTGATGATTGTGGTATTCTGTGATTTTTGCATTTATGAGGTAAGACTGACCTGTGAAATATATTCTTAATACTCAGGCCTCCCAGCAGCAATTGTTAAGTATTTTTAACTAATGATGAGCCTGGGTGTCATTGAGAAATCACTCTTTTTAAAGTTTTACCAACAGTTGGAAGTAGTAAAAAACAAAGCGTAAAAATGTGTATTTCATTGATACATTCCTCTATATATTCACAAAAATGTGTATATAGGCTGACTGAAACTAATCATCTGACATAGTCATAACATTTTATCAGCTTAATGAGGGCTTTTGGAATTTATATGTAACAATTTTGCTGGGAATTGTTTTCTCATTCAGTTAATATGCTTTTACGTTTTTAATAGATCCATCATTTCCTACAGCCCCATGTTTAGTACAAGCTATTAATGTGGTTTTCAGGTTTCCATTTTAATGGGCAGTCGTTTGTACCTCTCTACCTGATTTCTTTAAAACAAATTACTTTTAACCATTTGTTCAGTGGTGGTTTGAATGTCTGCTGCTCAAATGGATTAAAAGTAACTTTGTCTTTATCAGCTGGGTCCTCACAGTATTCATAGGGCATGTGTGAGTACAGGGTACTGAGTTGTTATATTACAGATAAAATAAATGGGTATGTTCCTTACTGCTTAGGAAGTTAATATCTATAATAAACAGCAACCTAGTCAAGGATAAGTGAAGCCAAAGTAACCCCTCTGGCTGGGAATCCCAACATCTCAGTAAGTTTAATAGTCATTTGTATGATTATGTCCACATGAGGGTATGCCTCCCTGTGTCTTTCCTGATAGATATGCAACATTTGCCTTCCGTTTCTGGCCATGTTCTTTTACAGCTGGAAGAAACCACACAGAGTCTTTGTAACAGTTCTTATCTTTTTTGGAATTGTGGACTTTCTTGAGAATCTGATAAAATGTATGGAGCCTCCATAGCAAAATAAATGAGTGTATATAAAAAATTTGCATATATGTTTACAGGGTTGCTGGACCATTTAAACCCATCTATAGGGAAGTTGTGATCCAAATAAGCTTCTCCTTTGTAGATGAATAAACTGAAAGCTAGAGAGATTTTTTGTCATTTTTTCAGTTGGTAGAGCTAGCTCTTAATCTGATGCTTTTATACACATTTCCAAGATTCTTGCTGTGACTTAAAAGTCTCTGAAATGCAATGTGATGTGGTCAACATCATGTTGAATACTCTACCAATGAATATATATTATAGTAAAAGACCTTCCTCAATGAGATTATTCAGAGACGGAAAACCAGAATCAATGAATATTCTCTCAAGTCTTGGTGCAAATTAAAGCCTTGTGACTGCAGCATCCTTGTAATCTAAAAATAGGAGTAGAAAGAAGAAAAGAACATGTTTTGTGTGCATGGTGTGTGGCTGATCTCACCCTTTAGTGGTTTGGGGGCTGTAGGCTCCTCCCTGCCTGTTTCTTCAGCCTCATCACACAATCCTCTTTCTATCTCTTACTCTACTGAAGTGTTGGCAGCCTCCAACAACCTCCTCTAGTCCAAGTTCTACCATCATACCATTTCCTTCCTTATCTAATATCCACGGAGTATCTAGTGTCTGTTACAAACCAGGTATCTAGGATGAAGCAGTACAACCCAAGCTGCCCAGTGATGGCACACACTGCAAAAATATGAATTTGCAATCACAGAGTCTATTTTGTGTTTCCAGTAGAACTGGGAGAATCTGATTCTTCTATTTTTATTTTTGCTGCTTTTGAATGACTGTAATGTGGCACCATTAATTTTTTTTTTTCCTCTTCCTTGGCAGCATCTCTTGGGCAGTCAACAGCAGTCTTCTGTCCAGCTCTGGGTCTCCTTTGGCCGGAAGCCCATGCGAGCAGCCCAGTTTGTCACAAGACATCCTATTAATGTGAGTGGCATCTGCTTGAGGTTGGGAAGAAGTGTCATTGTCTTTACGCAGAGGTCAGAGGAAGGGTGTTGCAGGCATGGCCTGCTGGAGTGGATATTTTATGGAGCCTCCCTGAAGTCACTTTCTAGAGAGGTCTCTAGAGAGAGCAGTTACACTTTGGCCATTGTGGTCTGTATTTCCCACTTCACTGAAGCAGAGCTGAAGGAGAGTCTTAGTTTGCTTTAAGTGGAGCAGCACTGGCAGAGAGAGGTTGGAGCCAGAGTCAGTGCCATCTGAGCAATGTCCCAGTACTGAAGCAATGGGAAGTTTGTGCATGATAGGAATTTTTTTTATTGAGAACCTGCTGTATTGCTTGCAAGGGGTGAGTTCCAACAGGGGATAGGATTTGGGTCCCACCTTTTAGAAACAGGTTGGAGAGACTATGAACTGAGCAGCAGAAGAAACTACACATAAGCAAGTGCTTACATATGCAGCTTTATAACATGAAGATGGATAGGAAAGATCTGCATGGGATGGGGTCATTAGAGGAGTTGCCACAGAGAGGAGGTCACAGTGAAATGTCTTGACACTGGCAGTTGGCTTGATGAAAGGTAAGTAGCTCACTTACTTACCTTCCACCAAACGAATGGGATCATATGGAGAACCGTCTTGCCAGTTCTTTTGCTAGTTTCTATGGATTCTGCCTTCCTTTGGTCACCTTAGGGAAAATAAAGCGAAATGCATTAATCCGTATTGTACTTTGCACAAATGAAAGGTCTCATGGGAAAATGAGGGAGACATTATTAACAGAAAGAGGTTTGTAGGTCATTTGTGCAGTGCAGTGACCCGTTATTTTGTGCCCCCGTTTGCCAGTAAGGGGCCCGCTAAGCTGCAGATCCGCCTCAGGTTCTCCAAAGGGAAAGTCGCCAAAGCTTCTTTGCCAAGGTTAGGGAGCTTCCTGTGGGCTTTAGGCCCACATTCGTCACTAGGACATTTGAAAGTCATTGCTTCCGTGTGTGTATAGAAAAAGCCCACAGGGCAAATTGGTTTTTTGACATATCTTTTTTGACTTCTGATTCCAAAGGAATATTACATCGCAGATGCCTCCGAGGACCAGGTGTTTGTGTGTGTCAGCCACAGTAACAACCGTACCAATTTATACATCTCAGAGGCAGAGGGGCTGAAGTTCTCCCTGTCCTTGGAGAATGTGCTCTATTACAGCCCAGGAGGGGCCGGCAGTGACACCTTGGTGAGGTAAGGAGACCGTGAGTCCTTCTGCCTTGTTAGGCCAACACAACCATTAGCTTCTCTCTGGTTCAGTGGTTTGCAGCATTAGCTGTACATGTGGGTTCACCCGGGCAGTTTTGGAAATCCAGTGTCTGGCTCACGTGCCCAGGGATCACCGTGGGATGGGTTTGGGGTGTGGCTAGGTTATGAGGATTTTAAGAAGCACCCTAGGTGATTCTTATGTGCAGCCAAGTCTGGAAACTACAGCTCTAGGTAACATTTAGGGTCAGAGCTACTGTGTTAATCAATCCCTTGAGCGCCTTTTGTTCAGTGTTCTGGTTTTGTGGTTTCTGAGCATTGAAAAACAGCACTTGGAAAATATCAAGTCAGTGAGAGCTGGCATATGCGGCGAGTGGATCAGGTTAATTGATGTCATTACTCTTTTTTTTTTTTATAGAGATAATTGCAGTGTTTTGTAAGGAAAGGCACCAACGTCATTGATCCTTTATCTGTAAATCATGTGTTTAGAGCTGTTTTGCAGTCCAGCAGTGAGCAGTATCTGAGCACCATACCCATCAAGGGGTGGTGGAGGACTTGGGAGTTTGGGAGGGATGAACTGGTTCTTAAGATCCTTTCAGGACCATTTATTCTGATTTGTCGTTTGACAACCAGACTTGTGTGACCTGTGTGGCTGTGGTTAGAGTCCCCTCTGCTCTTGGAAAGAGTCTCCTGCGTGAAGCTGACTGGTCTGGGATGGGGTCTGGCTCTCCAGCCATGACAGCCAGGTCTGAGGGCATGCCTTTGTGCCCACTGTTTCTGGGCAATTCATTCCATTGTCAGTTTATTCCCAAGTATGCTGCTGCTCTCTGCCAGACAGTGTTCTAGGTATAGCCACAAAATAATGTATGAAGCAATAAAATATCAGAACAAAGTCCCTCTTCCATGGAGTTTATAGTCTAGTTGGGGAAGATAGAATATAAGCAAATATGTGATCTGCCTGGTAACATGTTGAAAAGAAAAATAAAGCAAGATCAGGGGACGGGGATTTGCAAGGGTGTTCTTTTATTCTACTGGCTGCTTCAGGAGGGGGACATTTACGCAGGTGCCTGAGTTACATGAGGGAAGGAACCAGTCAGAACCCTGGGCGAGTAGCACTGCAAGCAGGGCAGACAGAAAGCACAGTGACTCCGAGGCTGGACTGTACTGCTGTTTTAGAGCAGGGAGGGGGCCAGAGTGGCTGGAAGGGCTGAAGAGAGGGAGAGAGAAGGAAGAAACAGGACTTAAGAGAGCAGGGCTCAGATCCTATAGGGCCTTCAGGGGCTTGTGAAGAACTTTTTTTCTTTTTTGTTGTTTTTGTTTGTTTGTTTGTTTTTGAGATGTAGTCTCGCTCTGTCGCCCAGGCTGGAATGCAGTGGCGTGATTTTGGGTCACTGCAGCCTCTGCTTCCTGGGTTCAAGTGATTCTCTTGCCTCAGCCTCAAAAGTAGCTGGGATTACAGGCATGTGCCACCAGGCCAGGCTAATTTTTATATTTTTAGTAGAGACAGTACCATGTTGGCCAGGCTGATCTCAAACTCCTGACCTCAAGTGATCTGCCTGCCTTGGACTCCCAAAGTACTGGGATTACAGGTATGAGCCACCACACTCAATCCTGTTTTTTCCTTCTAAATGAGATGGAAGGTTTAGACCGAGAGATGGACATGATCTTTAACCTTTTATTTTTTTTCCACTAAAAAATTGTGAATTGCATTATGTAATGAAAAGAATGTAAAACATAAATGGATAGTGTTATAAATAATTATAAGTGAGCCCTCATGTGGCTTATCTTTTACAGAAGTTATCCTCAATGCTGTGTGGGAATTTGACTACGGTAGGGGACAAAGGCAGGAACAGGAAGACTAGCTGTGAAAGGATTGCAGAGATACAGGCCAGTAGGGATGGATGTTGGCTGAACCCAGGGTGGTGGCACTGGAGATGCTGGAAATGGTCAGACCCTAAATATATTTTTTAAGTAGAGCCAATGGGATTTGTTGATGGATGAGAACGAGGGGTGTGAAAGAAGGAGGAGCCAGGGGACTGCTGCTGCTTCACCTGAGCTGCCTGTAAAGAGATGGCCACACGGGGAGTCAGGGAGACCTGGGGCAGGGGCAGGGGCAGTATTAGGGGGAGACCATGAGCTTGGTTTGGGACTTACCTGGTTGGAGAGGCCTATTGGATATCCACGTGCCCAGCTTTCTACCTCATCTCTGATGGTGCTTTTCCACTTCCTGTTTCTTCTCTTTGGGAGGTGCTGTCATCTTTTATTCCTTTCCTCCCCTAACACAGACTCATGGATTAATTATTATTTAATGTGTTATAAACCATTCCTGCCATGATTCATTTTGATGCTCAGCTTGTCCTGGTTTGGTCAGTGGCAGATCCTACCTCCTTCAGGCTGGCTTGTCATTTTTTATTGAAAAAATTATTTATTGACTGGGCGTGGTGGCTCACGCCTGTAATCCCAGCACTTTGGGAGGCCAAAGTGGGTGGATCAGGAGGTCAGGAGATCGAGACTGTCTTGGCTAACATGGTAAAACCCCATCTCTACTAAATATGCAAAAAGTAGCCGGGTGTGGTGGCACGTGCCTGTAGTCCCAGCTACTCGGGAGGCTGAGGCAGGAGAAACGCTTGAACCCAGGAGGCAGAGGATTCTGTGAGCCAAGATCGCACTACTGCACTCCAGCCTGGGGGCGACAGAGTGAGACTCCGTCTCAAAAAAATACATATTATTTATTGAGGTGAAATGTATATAACATCAGCTTAATCACTTTAAAGTGGGAATTCAGTGGCATTCGATACATTTACAATCTTGCGCCATTGCCACCTCTGTTTAATTTCATGGCCTTCTCATTTCTCCAAAAGAAAACCTCATGCCCATTAAGCCGCTTCTCTCCACTATCCCCTTCTCCCAGCCCCTGGCAGCTGTCAGTCTGATTTCTGTCTCTGTGGATTTTTCCCTATTTTACAGGGTGTTTCATATAAATGGAATCATACAATAATATGTGACCTTCTGTGTCTGGCTTCTTTCACTTAGCATAATGTTTTCAGGGTTCATCCAGGGGTACCATAGGTCAGTGCCTCATTCATTTTAATGGTGAATAATAGTCTCCTTTTTTAAATAATTAAAATAGTGAATGACTGTCCCTCAGACCTTTCACTGATGCTTTCATCTTTCTTTTTTCACCATTAAAAGCCCCTGGCTATGAAATGGAAAAGTCACAGCTTGCTAAATATTTTCTTGTCTTCCACATGTGTCAGATATTCAGGGTGAATGTTTCATGCTGGGACAGAGTATGAGCCAGAAGCCAGAGCGATGGCCCTTTGCAGTTATGAAGTCCTCCCCTCCTTGCCTGAGCTCACAGTCCAGTGAAGAAACTGGAAATAGATTCACGTCAAGAGTCATAGACCAACGTCCTACTCAGTTTTCTCATTCTTCTCAGATTTTATCTGAGGACTAGAGAGGTTCCGTTGTACTCAGCTGAGTGACATTTTGTCATCTGCATCTCGATCTCAGCCGGATGAAATGGGATAAAGGTGAATTAGCACATCACGTGGGCAGGCTGGTTTAGAGTAAACTGGTGTGTGAAATGAGCAAGTCTTTGAACTGAATAGGAAAGGATGGTGTGTGGGAACTGCTTCTGATTTACTTAGAGAAATGGAGAAAGAGCTCTTTCTAGGGAATGACCCTGGCCCTGGTGGGATGTGCCAGGTGGGAGTCTCATGGAAAGCACTAGCTAGATGTTGGATGCTTTGGAGGAACTAATGTGCTGAGGAGATGTCAGGCCCGCGGGTCACCTTAGGGAGGGGCACGGGCCCAGTTGGTGGGGGTATTGCCAGGGCGTGGATTCTGCACTGAGCGGGGCTGTAGGGGACCTGGTGAGCTTCCTGGTAAGCCTTGGCCCTGGGTACTCTGGGAAGAAGGGGAGAAGTGCCTGGGGGAGGGCCAGTGAGGATAAAATAGAAGAAAGTGGACTCTCAGAGAAAGTACTTAGGGTGGGGCAAATTGTTGCAGGGCAGGTCAAGTGGGAGAAAGAAAAGGATGGGCTGGGACTCCTGGTGGAGGAGCATGTGAGATGCAGGAAGACAGGCTTCTGCTTAGAAGTAAAAGATAAAACTCCAGGAATCCGACTCGGGAAAGAAACAGGGCTCATCTCAATGAGGGAAACTCAGACCTCCCAGATACGTAGAAGAAGCCCGTAACTGGCGGGATGACAGTTTATGATGATAACCCCCAGAGAGGTAGAGCAGAGGTCAACAGAGAAGGAGGGAAAGAGACCTTCAGCTGGTTCCTAAGAAGCCCCTGAAAAATAACTGAACTAGACCGAAGGAAACCGCATGTCAGAGAATTTGGTCTCAACTCCAGCATTTCGTTCAGCGTTGTGCTCAGTCCCTCAAACTGAAGCAGCTTTGGTGGGGCTCCTAGTGTTCCTTTTCCTGCCTCAGAGGTTGTCTTTTGGGTCTTTTTGTCTGATGTGGCAGGGCAGTCATCCAACTGAAGAGATTGTGTGGAGACGGGTGACGGAGGGCAGCGTTTCTCTGCTTTATTGTGCAGCCAGTGGCTCAGAACCCCTGAAATAAAGGGCAAGCTTCCAGTCTTTTTTCTTTTTCTTTTTCTTTTTTTTTGAGATGGAGTCTTGCTCTGTCACCCAGGCTGGAGTGCAGTGGCACGATCTTGGCTCACTGCAGCCTCTGCCTCCTGGGTTCACGCTATTCTCCTGCCTCAGCCTCCCAAGTAGCTGGGACTACAGGCATGTGCCACCACACCCAGCTAATTTTTGTATTTTCAATAGAGACAGGGTTTCACTGTGTTGGCCAGGATGATCTCGATCCCATGACCTTGTGATCCCCCCATCCTTGGCCTCCCAAAGTCCTGGGATTACAGACATGAGCCACCTCACTCAGCTAAGCTTCCAGTCTTAACAGCCACGTATGAACCCTGGTTACAATTTCTCAGAAATCCGCTCTATTTGTAATGCTTGTATCATTTTCGCGCAAAACCACTTTCCTGTGGCATCAGGGTATCAGCATAGTAGATAAAGCCTGGGAAGGCCGTATTCTCTTAAGAATATAACCCCAAGCTTTCTAGAGCCATCCTTGCTGTATGTACAGTTTCTTCAGGAAGGAGTCAACAGGTTCTGCTGAGCTTCCTGACAGAAGACCCTGTGGGCTTCTATCTGATCAGAGTGTTGGATAATTAGATTGTAAGTACCTGGAGAGGGGCTGTGTAACCCTGAGCTATGTTCCTACAGATTGGGTTGAATTTTAAGCCTCAGCACTGTTATTAGTGTCTTGTAGGTCTGACTTAATGATTTCTGTTTTTGAAGGCTCACTGGAGGATTTGGAGTCAATTTTGATAGTGATGTAATAGATGTGACTTTTACGCCAACTTTTGTATGTTATATTCATCATTCTAAACCCCCTGTTAGGAATTGTTGATCAGATAAGCCTTTTGGCCCTAAAAGTTGAAAAGAAACAAAGTTTTTAAAATAGCAAATTATCTGGCTGGGCATGGTGGCTCATGCCTGTGATCCCAGCACTTTGGGAGGCCGAGGCAGGTGGATCACTTGAGCTAAGGAGTTCGAGACCAGCCTCGGCAACATGGCGAAACCCCATCTCTAGCAAAAAATTAAAAAATTAGCTGGGCGTAGTAGCACACACCTGTAGTCCCAGGTACTTGGGAGGCTAAGGTAGGAGGATCGTTGAGGATCATCTGAGTCTGGGAGGTTGAGGCTGCAGTGAACCGTGATCATACCACTGCACTCCTGCCTGGGCAGCAGTAAGACCCTGTCTCCAAAAAAAAAGGAATGAAGTACTAACAATGTGCTATAACGTGGATGAACCTTGAAAGCATTATGCTAAGTGAAAGTAACCAGATACAAAAGACCGCATATTGTAGATTCCATTTATATAAAATATCCAGATAGGCCAATTCATAAACACATGGAGCAGATGAGTGGTTTCCAGGGCTTGGGAAGGGAAGAGGAAATGGAGAGTGACTGCCTGTGGGTATGAGGTTTCCTTTTGGAATGATGAAATGTTCTGGAACTAGATAGTAATGATAGTTGCCCAACATTGTGAATGTGCTTAATGCCACAAAATTACGTACTTTTAAATGGTCAAATTTTCTGTTATTTATAATAACAAGCAAATACCAATTCAGGTTCATAGCTGCTTATTTTCTTATTGTAGGTATTTTGCAAATGAGCCATTTGCGGACTTCCACCGAGTGGAAGGATTGCAAGGAGTCTACATTGCTACTCTGATTAATGGTTCTATGAATGAGGAGAACATGAGATCGGTCATCACCTTTGACAAAGGGGGAACCTGGGAATTTCTTCAGGCTCCAGCCTTCACGGGATATGGAGAGAAAATCAATTGTGAGGTATTGATGTTTTAATCTTGTTTTGCTTTTTAATATAAGGGAAAGAGCCCTACTCTGTGGTAGTTTCCTATGTCTAGTATTTATTGAAAAAATACAGTATCACATAGTATTCTATTAATATCACATGGAGCAGACTTTTTTCTGTGTTGCTACATTTGGAGTTCCCAAACTTTGCTCCAAGGTCTCACTACCACTTCTGGGCAGAAGCAACTCAGGAAAAAAAAAAAAAAAAAAGATAGTATTCACTTTTAGTACTACTTGTTTAGTGAGACCATTACTTGGTCTTTTGGATTTTTGAATTTTATTTGTCCATGGTGGGCTATGCGGACACCCCCTGTATGATATATCTGTGGCCCTTGGGAACATTTCTTTGAATTTACTTCTTGGTTTTTCTTCTCTATTTAGCAATGGGTCTTGGCTTACCACATCAAATCTAATTTTGGAAAGAGACAGCCTATAAATAGATACAGACAAATATCTGGGTGCTTCCTCCTCCCTTAGTAGTGTCTTCTACAGCATCTTGGTGAGGTCCTGGGGTGGTTGGAACTTGGGTGTTTTTGAGTGTGCTATGGGGGTCAGGCTTTAGTTAAATTGTTAATGGTATCACTCAAATTCAGCTTTTTGTTTCCCTGACTGAGCAGTTTATTTATGAACTACAGGACAGTTCATCAGCTTTCAGTTTCTTCTTCTGAGTTTAGGTGGTGGAAGGAATGCATAGGAAATGGATAAGTCTATTACCTGAGGATAACAGGAACTCTTCAATGAATAGACTTCCTTGTAGGCAGAAAAGCATGAGTCACAAAGAGGAGTGAGCAAATAAATATTTCTTTGACACCCAGCCTAATTTGTTCCAGTTTTCATTGGTCAAACTGAGACTCTAGCCAGACAGATACTTGTTAGAGATCCTTTTGTGACAAAAATAAGTAGCAAATCATCCAGCAAACCTTGCTACCATTTTTACCTGACCATAACCACATAAGTACATAGTTCTCCTGTGCAGAACCCTGGCTACATCTGAGTAACACTGAACAAGCTCTTTCTGACCAGGAGAACTGAATGTGACCATATGGCAAAAGGCGTTGTCCTGATTGCTTGCAGAGCTACTAAAATCCGGACATGAGTGATGGAGGCCAGACTGAACACTTGAAGCCTTGCGCTGTATACCTACACCTTTGTGCAAATGTAAAATACATAGCAAAAAATTTAATGCCTATCCTTTGGTTTTTATATCGCATTGATACTGTACATCAGGGGAGCTTATCCGTGAGACTTATGCCTTCTGATTCTTGGTCTTTCTTATGACAGAATTGCTGGAATCATATTTGAAATACATCTCTGACTTAGAAAGTATATATGGCAAAATCATTTCATTTCTCTTTAGTTCTGAGTCACTTGAGAGGATCTCTGAGTGATAGGATGAGATGATGACTTTCCCATCTACTTGAGATGACACTGATTTCTAATTGTTATTCCCTGAGAGTCTCAGAAGGCCTTTCTAAGTTGTGATTGTTCTCTTCTTCCATGGGACATTTATGTGGGTCCAGATGATCCTCTCTGTCTGGGGAGTATGGGGACAGCCGGGCTGTGAGTCTGGTTTCCCCTGGGCCAGGCCTCCTTGCTCCGTGTCAGCTGCAGTGCCTTCACACAGGCCACAGAGTTTATAGGGAGGGCTAGGCATGGTATCACGTGCTGACACTGCCTGAAACTTTGGTTGTATAGCTTTCCCAGGGCTGTTCCCTTCATCTGGCTCAGCGCCTCAGTCAGCTCCTGAACCTCCAGCTCCGGAGAATGCCCATCCTATCCAAGGAGTCGGCTCCGGGCCTCATCATCGCCACTGGTAAGTGTGCCTTGCCTGTTCTCACAAGGGGTTCGGCTGTCTGGTGATAAGCAGCCAGATGCAGAGCGATCACCCACCACCTCCCCAGCAGTAACCACTCTTCATGGTTTGAAGGCATTCTTAGTTGCTAGATACTACTCAGAATTTCTGGCTGGGCAAGGTGATTATCTGACATACTCTTGAAATTAAAAATAATTATTTCTCTTGCATTTTAGGTTCAGTGGGAAAGAACTTGGCTAGCAAGACAAACGTGTACATCTCTAGCAGCGCTGGAGCCAGGTGGCGAGAGGTCAGCCCCCTCCCCCAATCCCCTCCCCTCCACCCTGGTTCCCGTTTGTGTGAGAATGCAGACTGTGCCTTTGCATTTCAGGGACACAAATGGTCCATGATAGAGACCAATAATGCCAGATATGACTATAAAGTAAAGACACGTACCTGAAGCCACTGATTTGTATCCACAGTTACTTTAAATTAAAAACAGACCTTTGCAAATGTGTGAATTTTACTAAACGTTCTAAGAATATGAGTTCTATGAGGGCAAAGACAATGTCTGTTTTACTGACTTCTTTATCCTTAGGACCTAAGAGTACCTGGCATGGAGTGGGGGCTCAGGGCATATATGCTGCATGTATCAGCAAATTACAACGTAGTGGTATCAGCCCTGAAACCGGCTATTATTATTATTTTGTGTATTATTGACATTGAAATGAAGCCGGTCCTTGCTGGACTATGTTGTATGGGCACTTTTATCTCATTCTGTGCTATGGAAGTAGACTCTGTTTTTGCCTTAAGGTTGTATAACTAATATCGATCCTGATTATACCAATTCCTATGGCAGGGCTAGTTCTCTAATTCCAAAATGCTAATTCATCTTCATCTTTGGGCATTAGAGAATTTCCAAACTTATTAAAAAAAAAAAAACAAAAAAAAACAAATGTTGTTTCCAGCCTCCCATCACTGATTAAGGCCAAGGACGTGTGTTTGGTCTCGTTC
The DNA here is from genome assembly GCF_009764315.1 of Trachypithecus francoisi. NCBI lineage: Eukaryota > Metazoa > Chordata > Mammalia > Primates > Cercopithecidae > Trachypithecus > Trachypithecus francoisi. Next base: position 109,879,139 of record NW_022681473.1, read on the forward strand.
TGTAGGGGTTGCTTTCAGGGGTGACCCTCTAATTATGCTGGGAGCCACTAGGGTGAAATCCAGTAGATCCCTTGACAGGATGAGCACCTTGTCTTTGAGCAGCCGTGCAGGCTGGGCAGCCTAAGCAGCATGTCAGGAGTGATGTGGAGTCCTCAGAAGAGCTAGCAGACATAGTTCCCATCCACATGGTGCTTTACTGGGAATGCACCGTGCTCACCTTGATATTTGAATAGGTAATATGTAAAGCAGTAATAAAAATACCAACATTCATTTGGCACCTCGCAGTTCATGGAGGCCTGTCACAAGCCTTCTCTCACTGTGGCAGGGCTTACCATCCCTCCTGAGGAGAGAGATGAGGCTCAGACACCGTGTACTCTATGTGGCAAACACAAATACATGTTCAGATGAGGCAGGTTGTTAGGGCCATTGTGGTCAGAGTGCAGACAGTTTGAAGGAGAATTTTCGGGTTGTCCTTGTCCAGCTCCCAAGGGAAGATTAAGCAGCTGCCTCCCCTTTTCGTGGAGCTGGACGCTCCCTTTGAAATGGGGTATCCTCTTCTCTGCGCATAGGCCTGTGGTTTGTTTGTGCCTTCTGTTGGTGTAATCTGGGATTTGCACATCTGCAAGTGATTTCCTTCTGGGTAGAAAGCAGTGTCTTGTTCCTCCTCCAGTGAAGTGGTATCGTCTGGCGATTACTGGGGCAGCTGTCAGTGCCTCCCTCCACACACGCCTTGTGCCTGCCAAGAAGCAGCCAGTGCATAAGACCTTATTTTGGGACATAGCAGAAAACTAACTGGGGGATGAAAAGATTGTGAGTTTATCTGTGTGAGTGGGCATCTGAGTCCCCATGGGCAGCCTTCACTTTAGAGGGACAATCTGGGCTGTGTGCGGGAGCAGGTGGTGGCAGAGGAAGAGGCTGTAGTGGACAGAATGCTGCCTGGGGCACTGCTGATCGTAATTCTGGCTTTCTTTTCCTCCTAATTAGTTGTGCAAATTCTCTGATCCTCGGAATTCCTTTTTTGTGCTTTTTCCTTTTTTAAATAATTTTTGTTTCTTTTATTTTTAGCTTTTTTCTTTATCAACTTCATTGAAGCAGATGAAGGTACAGTACACGGCACATATTTAAAGTGTACGGTTTGATCAGAATTAATTATGGTCACCACAATTAAGAAAACAAACATTTCCATCTGCAAATTCTCTGATCCTCAGAATCCCTTTTTTGTGCTTTTTTCTTTTTAAAATAATTTTTCTTTTATTTTTAGCTTTTCTCTTTAACAACTTTACTGAAGCAGATAAGGGGATGGTACACTGCATGTATTTAAAGTGTACAGTTTGATCAGAATTATGGTCACCACAGTTAAGATAACAAACATTTCCATCACCTTCCCCGAGGTATCTTTGTGCCCCTCAGCAATCTGTGCCACTCTCTACTCTTGTCCTTGTCTGCTTCTGTTGTTCATTGGCATTTTCTAGCATAGGTTATTCATTGACATTTTCTAGAATTTTGATAAGTGGACTCACACAGTGTATATATACTGTTTTTGCCTGGCTTCTGTCACACATCACGATGATTTTGAGTTTCATCCGAGTTGTTTCGTGTATCAGTTGTTCTTTCCTTTGCTGGTTGTATCCCATTGTAGGGATATATCATAATTTCTTTATTCATTCATCTGTTGATGAACATTCCAGCTTTGCTGATTACAAATATAGCTGTTATAAACATTCATGTGCATATTTTCTTCATTTCTCTAGGGTGAATACTTAGGAATGGAATAGCTAGGCAGCATGGTGGGTGTATATTTAACTTTTTAAAGAACTGCCAAATTATTGTCCCTTTTACATTTCCACCAAACAGTATGTGAGAATTTTAATTGCTTCACATCTTTGCCAACACTTGGTATGATTAGTCTTTTTAATTTTAGACATTTTAATAAGCATGTGATAATATCTCATTGTAGTTGTAATTGGCATTTGCATGATTATTAATGATTCTTTTTGTGTGCTCATTGGCCATTTTAAAATATGGTTGTGAAGTATCTGCCCAAACCTTTTGCCTTTTTGAAAAAATTGGGTTGGTCCAGCACAGTGGCTCTGCCTATAATCCCAGCACTTTGGAAGGCTGAGGTAAGAGGATTGCTGGAGCCATGGGCAACATAGGGAGAGCTTGTCTTTACAAAAAATAAAAATAGCCAGGCATGGTGGTGCATGCCTGTAGTCCCAGCTACTCAGGAGGCTGAGATCAGAGGGTCACGTGAGCCCTGGTGGTTGAAGATGTAGTGAGCTGTAATTGTGCTGCATTCCAGCCTGGGCGGCAATGGAATGAGAGCCTGTCTCAATAAATATATAAATAAATTTTAAAAACTAATTTTAATAATTGAGTTGTCTGTCTTCTTTGAGTTGTAGGAGTGTTTTAAAAAATATGTTTTGGATTTAAGTCTTTTGTATGATGGTAGATACTCATTTTTTCCATATGGAGATCTAATTGATTTAGCACCATTTGTTGAAAACACTTCTCTCTCCCCCATTGAATTGCCTTGGTACCTGTTTGAAAATCAATTGGCCATATATGGGCCAATTTTAGGCCAATTGGGTCTATTTCTGGACTTTATTCTGTTCCATTAATCTGTCTATCTTTTCACTAATACTAAATTCTCTTAATTTCCAAAGCCTTATAGTAAATGTTGAGATCAGGTAGGGTAAGTCCTTCAACTTTGATCATTTTACAAATCATTTTCACTATTGTAGGTCCTTTGTATTTCCTGATACATTTTAGGACCACTTGTCAATTTCTATGAAATCTGCTGGGATTTTTATTATAATTGCCTTAAATTTGTAGGATCAATTTCGAGGAAAATTGATATGTTAATACTATTGAGTCTTCTGATCCATGAATACAGTATCTTTTTCCATTTCTTCTTTAATTTCTCTTAGTATTTTATAGTTTCCAGTGTAGAGGTCCTGTACATCTTTTATTAGCTTTATTCCTAGATATTTTTATTTTTATTTTTGGTATTACTGTAAATGGAATTTTATTTTCTAATTTTTGCTCTAGTATGTAAGAATACAATTGATTTTTTTATATTAATCTTGTATTCTGTGACCTTGCCAAGGTAATTCATTAGTTCTAGTAGGTTTTTAGATTCTTTGTAAGCAATCATACCATTTGCAAAGAGTGGCAGTTTTATTTCTTCCTTTCTGATCTTAATGTCTTTTATTTCTTCTCTCGTTCTTCCCTTCTTTCTTGTCCTTCTTTTTCTCTTCTTTCTTGTCCTTCTTTCTTCTTCTCTTTCCCTCCTTTCCTCCATTTTCTCCCTTCTGATTTCTTTCATTCTTCTTATCACAGTGGCTAGGGCCTCTATACAGTGTTGAATATGCCGAGACCAGCTCGGTCGGGGAGACCGTAACCCAGCAGTGCTAGAGGAATTAAAGACACACATGCAGAAATGTAGAGGTGTGAAGTGGGAAATCAGGAGGTCTCACAGCCTTCAAAGCTGAAAGCCTGAAACAGAGAGTTACCCACGTATTTCTTAACAGCAAGCCAGTCATTAGCATTGTTTCTATAGGTACTAGATTAACTAGAAATATCCCTTATGGGAAACGAAGGGATGGGCTGAAATAAAGGGATGGGTTTGGCTAGTTATCTGCAGCAGGAGCCTGTCCTTAAGGCGCAGATCGCTCATGCTATTGTTTGTGGTTTAAGAACGCCTTGAAGTGGTTTTCCGCCCTGGGTGGGCCAGGTGTTCCTTGCCCTCATTCCCGTAAACCCACAACCTTCCAGCGTGGGCGTTAGGACCATTATGAATATGTCACAGTGCTGCAGAGATGTTGTTTAAGGCCAGTTTTGGGGCCAGGATATGGCCAGATTTTGGGGGGCCTGTTACCAATGGAATAGAAGCAGTGAAAGTGGGCATTCTTGTCTTGTTCTCTGTCTCTGGGGGAAACAATTCAGGCTTTTTACCATTAACTATGATGTTAGCAGCAGATTTCTTTGTCAACATTTGGGAAGTTCCCTATTATTACTAGTTGTTGAGTATTTTTTTTATCATAATCAGAGACTGGATTTCATCAAATGCTATTTTTACATTTATTAAAATGATTTTTTCTATTACTATGATGTATTAAATATTACATTACTCAATTCTTGAATATTAAAACAACCTGGAATTTCTAGGACAAACTCTACTTGGTCATAATGCGTTATCCTTTTTATGTGCAGATAGGTTTGATTTGCTAATATTTTGTTAAAGATTTTTGCATTATTTGTGAGAGATACCTGTCTGTAATTTGTTTTTTTGTAAAATCTTAAAGTTTGGATATGAGGGTTTGGCTAGTATCACAAAACAAGCAGAGTGGTAAACCCTTCTTCCTCTTTTTTAGGACAAAGTTTGGTATTATTTTTTCTTGAGTCATTCCTTAATGAAACTGTCCAGACATTGAGTTTTCTTTCTGGGAATATTTTTTGATAAGAGATTTAATGTCTCTGGTTGATATAAGACTATTCAGATTTTCTTCTTGTTTCAATTTGGATGAGTTGTGTGTTTCAAGAAATTTGTCCCTTCACGTAACTTGTGACATTCCTTGGCCTTAGTTATTAATGATATATTCTCTTTATCTTTTTATATCTGTAGGATCTTTGGTGATGATTTCATTCCTGATATTGGTGATTTGTGTATTTTCTCTATTTTTCTTTAGTTTAGATATTTCAATACTGTTTCCAAATAATGATATTTCAATACAGATTTCCAAAGAATCTGCATTATCTCTGTTGATTGTCTATTGTCTGCTTTCTGTTTTTTTTTTTTTTTTTTTTTATTATTTTCTCCCTTATTTGTTTTGTTGTTCTTTTTGTAGCTTATTAAGATATAACCTTGGGTTATTGATTTTATATCTTCTTTTCTAATGTAAGCATCTAAAGCTGTAAGTTTTCCTTTAAATACTAATTTAGCTATATGCCACATATTCAGATATATTGTATTTTTAGTGTTTTTCTTTTTCTTTTTTTTTTTTTTTTTGAGGCGGAGTCTCGCTCTGTCGCCCGGACTGGAGTGCAGTGGCCGGATGTCAGCTCACTGCAAGCTCCGCCTCCCGGGTTTACGCCATTCTCCTGCCTCAGCCTCCCGAGTAGCTGGGACTACAGGCGCCCGCCACCTCGCCCGGCTAGTTTTTGTATTTTTAGTAGAGACGGGGTTTCACTGTGTTAGCCAGGATGGTCTCGATCTCCTGACCTCGTGATCCGCCCGTCTCGGCCTCCCAAAGTGCTGGGATTACAGGCTTGAGCCACCGCGCCCGACCTATTTTTAGTGTTTTTAAGTTCAGAGTATATTTAATGTCCTCTTTTAAAACTGAGATATAGGCTGGGCACAGTGGCTGATGCCTGTAATCCCAGCACTTAGGGAGACCAAGGCAGGAGGATCACTTGAGGCCAGGAGTTCAAGACCTGCCCAGACATCATAGTGAAACCTTGTCTCTACAAAAAATAAAAAAATTAGCCGGGCGTGCCTGTGATCCCAGCTACTCCGGAGGCTGAGGTGGGAGGCTCACTTGAGCCCGGAGGTCAAGGCTGCAGTGAGCTGTGATAGTGTCACCTTGTCTCTACAAAAAATAAAAAAATTAGCTGGGCGTGCCTGTGATCCCAGCTACTCCGGAGGCTGAGGTGGGAGGCTCACTTGAGCCCGGAGGTCAAGGCTGCAGTGAGCTGTGATAGCGTCAGTTCACTCCAGCCTGGGTAGCAGAGCAAGACCGGGTCTCAAAAACATAAAAAACAGATAAAACTGAGATATAATTCACATACTATAAAGTTCACCATTTTAAAGTGTACAGTTCAAATGTTTTTAGTATTATTCAGTAATCACCATTATCTAATTCCAGAACATTTTCATCAATCCATAATAGCTCCTGATTTTATCTTTGAATGATAAGTTATTTAGCAAAGTGTTATTTAATTTGTGAGTATTTGGGGGTTTCATAGATATTTTGTTATTGATTTCTAATTTAATTTCCTATAGTCAGAGAAGACACTTGGGATGATTTCAGTCCCTTTAGATTTACTGAGATTTGTTTTGAGATCCAGCATGTGGTCTATATTGTTGAATATATCACATGCACTGGGAAGGAATACGTATTAAGCAGTTGTTTGAGGTAGTGTTCTATAGATATTATTTATATGAAGGTGGTTGATAATGTTGTTCAGATCTTTCGTGTTCATATTGATTTTTGGGGGGTCTAGTTCTCTAAATTCCTAAGAGAGGAATGGTAAGATCACCTATTATGATTCTGAAATTGTCTGTTTCTCCTTTAAATTCTGTCAATTTTTGCTTTATTTTGGTATGCATTTTGAGTCTCTGTTGTTAAGTGTATTCACATTAATAATAATATTTTCTCATGATTTGTCCCTTTTATCTTTATGAACTGTCTCTCTTTATCTATTGTAATGCCCTTTGTCTTAAAGTCTATTTTATCTGATATTAAAATAGTTACTGCAGCCTTCTTCTGTTTACTATTTGGATAGTACATCTTTTTTTGAGTTGGTGTCTTACTCTGTCACCCGAGCTGGAGTGCAGTGGTATGATCTCGGCTCACTGCAACCTCGGCCTCCCGGGTTCAAGCAATTCTCCTGCCTTAGCCTCCCGAGTAGCTGGGATTTCAGGCGCTCACCACCACACCCAGCTAATTTTTGTATTTCTAATAGAGACGGGGTTTCACCATGTTGGTTAAGCTGGTCTCGAACTCCTGACCTCAAGTGATCCGCCTGCCTTGGCCTCCCAAAGTGCTGGGGTTACAGGTGTGAGACACCACGCCCAACCCTGGATAGTACATCTTTTAACTTCCATTCACTTTCAACCTATCTGTGTCTTTGTATTTAAAGTGTTTTTTTTTTCTCTTTTTTGAAGTTAGGTCTTGTGTGTTGTCCAGACTGGTCTTGAACTCCTGGGTTCAAGTGATCCTGCCAAGTAGTTGCAATTAAAGGCACATGCTGCCACGTGCAGTTCTTTGAAGTGTTTCTTCTAGACCACATACAGTAGGGTCTTGCTTTTTTTACTCATTCTGCCAAGCTCTGCTTTTTAACTGAAATGCTTAGGCCATTAACATTTAATATAATTATTGATATATTTGAATTTAGGTCTATTATTTCATTTATTTTCTTTTCATTTCTCCTATTTATTATTCCTCTGTTCCTTCTGTCCTGTCTCCTTTTGTATTATCTAGATACATTAAGTATTCTACTTTTATTTCGATTTTTTGGGAGGCTTCTCTGTGTAAATCTAGTGGTTTCTCTAAGGATTACAACATACATATCTAATCTTTTGTAGTCTTCTTTGAGTTAATATTGCACTTAACATAAAATTTAGAACCCTTTCAACCATATAAGTCCCTTTTCTCCTCCCCCACCTATATGTTATTTTCATATTTATCACATCAACACACATTACAAAACCCACAAAGCAGTGTTTGGTTTTGCTTTAAATTGTCATATGAATTTCAAAGAACTTAAATATTTACCCAGATATTTACCATTTCTCTTGTTTGCTCTTCGTTCTGGAAAAATCTCTGTTTACCCATGGGAAATTTCCCTACAGCCTAAAGAAATTCCTATAGCATTTCCTGTAGCAAGATCTGTTGGCTGTGAATTCTCTTGTTTATCCCTCGTTTGAAAATCTATCTCTATTTTAACTTCATTCTTGAAGGATATGTTTATTGGATAGCGAATTCTGGGTTGACAGTAATTTTCTTCCAGTACTTTAAAGATGTCTGCTGTTTTCTTGTTTTGGTGGGTTCTGATGAGAAACCTGTCTTCACTTTAGCTATCATTCTCCTGTGTGTAACATGCCATTTTTCTCTAGATACTTTGAAGATTTCTTTTTCATTGGTTTCCAGCAGTTTTGTTATGATGTGTCTAGGAGGGCTTTTCTTTGAGTTTATTCTCTAAGTAGATGCTGATTTTGAATCTATATTTATGTCTTTCACCAAATTTGTGAAATTTTCAGCCATTATTTCTTCAAAAATTTTTTCTGCCCCCGTCCCTTTCTCCTGTTCTTCTCGGACTCCAGTTACATATTAGACCTACTGTTATTATTCTCTGTGTCCTTGGCAATCTTTTTTTCTTTGAAATCTTTTTTTCCCATGTATATTCTTTTTTTTTTTTTTTTTTGAGACGGAGTCTCGCTCTGTCGCCCAGGCTGGAGTGCAGTGGCCAGATCTCAGCTCACTGCAAGCTCCGCCCCCCGGGTTTTACACCATTCTCCTGCCTCAGCCTCCCGAGGAGCTGGGACTACAGGCGCCTGCCACCTCGCCCGGCTAGTTTTTTGTATTTTTTAGTAGAGACGGGGTTTCACCGTATTAGCCAGGATGGTCTCGATCTCCTGACCTCATGATCCGCCCGTCTCGGCCTCCCAAAGTGCTGGGATTACAGGCTGGAGCCACCGCGCCCGGCCCCATGTATATTCTTTAGAGCATACAGATAGATCTGTATATTTATTTTGAAGTTCACTAATTCCTTTGTCATTGCTTTTCTGATGTTGAGCCCATCAGTAAATTTCTTGTTTCAGACATTATATTTTTCTGTTATAAAATTTGTTTGGTTTCTTTTTAAAAATTGTTTCCACTTCTCTGGGAGAATTCTTTTCTCTCATTCGTTTCACGTGTGTTTTTCTTTCCCTCATTGGACATGGTTTTTATAGCTATTTTAAAATTACAGCCGGGTATGGTGGCTCATGCCTGTAATCCCAGCACTTTGGGAGGCTGAGGCAGGTGGATCTCCTGAGGTCAGGAGTTTGAGACCAGCCTGACCAACATGGTGAAACCCTGTCTCTACTAAAAACATAAAAATGAGCTGGGCGTGGTGGTGCATGCCTGTAATTCCAGCTACTTGGGAGGTTAAAGCAGGAGATCGCTTGAACTCAGGAGGCAGAGTTTGCAGTGAACTGAGATTGCACTACTGTACTCCAACCTGGGCAACAGAATGAGACTGTGTCTCAAAAAATTAAAAAAAAAAAATCTAATATATGGGTCACTTGGGATTGGCACCTTTTGACTATCTTTTCCCTTGAGAATTGGACACATTTTATGGATATGTTTGTATGCTGTATGTTAAGTAATTTTGGTTTGTATTCTGCACATGTGAATGAAATTCATGCAATCAAGACATCTGAAGGATATTGATGTTTTTGTTTCAGCACGTAATCAGCCTGTTTAGGTTCTGACCCTGAGTTCTGTCGTGCTTTCTGTAGGTGGTAGTTTAACTCTCAGTTCAGTATGCTAAGCCTTTGTTATACTGGTTTGTATGTTTCATGCACATACACTTCAGGGGTTAGGCTGCGACTTACATAAGTTCATACACAAAATTAGGGGATTTACTTTTTTGACACTCCCTGCTATGGGATTCCATCCACACTTTCCCTACCCTACAGAGGCTCCTTTCTCTGGTTCTTTTGGGGGAAATAGTATCTGTTGAAGTTTTAGCTGTGACTGAGACTGAGGTGTACCCCATGTCTGGGACTTTCCCTTTGGGCAAAGCTTTACCAGCAAATTCATGACTTGTGTGTGTAGCTTCTCTAGGTTTTAAATCTCCACAAGCTGCTTGCTTTTGTTTACTTTTTCAGCATCCACTGGTAGTTGTTTTTTGTCCAGAGTTTTCAACTGTAATTAGCAGGAAGGATGGGCTATAGAGGGCTAATACTGTCATAGTAGAACTGGAACCGCAGTTACTTTTTAATCAAGTGTTGGTGGGAGTCATAGATTTGGATTTGAGTCTTACCTCTGCTGTTCACAGTTTGCCATTTTAATATTAAGCCTGTGTTTCTTCATTTAGGAAAAAAATTGAGATACTAGAACTTGTTCTGCCTGTCCCTAGGATTGTGTGAAACAGATGAGATAATGGATGTCAATGTCTTCTGTGAACAGAAAAATTGTTTTAAAGTGGTTGTCATTGCTGTTATGTCTATGCGCACACGTGTGCATGCCTGTGGTTATGTGTACATGGTTTCTGCACAGTTACCTCCACAGCAGTGGTGTCACCATGAATTTTTCCTCCTCAGGCACTTCCTGGACCTCACTACTACACGTGGGGAGACCACGGCGGAATCATCATGGCCATTGCCCAGGGCATGGAGACCAATGAGCTAAAGTAAGTGTCTCTGATGAGGCCTTTTAACATCAAACTCTTCTCCCAGAAATTTACGTCTGTGGTTCTAAGTGGATTATCTCTCTACAGCACTAGGTTGTTGACAGCACAATTTGTGATCTCTGGATATGACTTAAACTATTTTTTTTTGAGATGGAGTCTCACTCTGTCCCCCAGGCTGGAATGCAATGGTGCGATCTCAGCTCACTGCAACCTCCATCTCCTGGGTTCAAGCGATTCTCCTGCCCCAGCCTCCTGAGTAGCTGGGATTACAGGCGCCTGCCACAATGTCTGGGTAATTTTTGTATTTTTAGTAGAGACAGAGTTTTACCATGTTGATCAGGCTAGTCTCGAACTCCTGACCTCAGGTGATCCACCTGCCTCGGCCTCCCAAAGTGCTGGGATTACAAGTGTGAGCCACGATGGCTGCCCTGACTTAAACTCTTTATCTCTAAAATGGGAATAATAAGAACCTGTCCTTTCTATCAGAAAGGGAGATTGTGAGGAATAGGGCAATTAATTTTATGGATTTGAAAAAGTATAACACTGTAGAAAGAATTAATAATGGCCAAGTAATTAAGTGGAGGCTCTTTAATTTGTTCTCCTTTGCTTTGTGTCTTTATTACATAGAATGACTAAAAATAAATAGCAATAATAATAATACATGAGTAACAATTACAGAATGCATACACCTTGATAGCCATTGACTTCTGGTGCATTAGGTTGGTGGGGGGGTCTCATAGAGCTGGAAGGGATGTTTAGGGTTAACTGCATCATTTCACAGATGAGAAAACAGGCTCAGCAAGGCAAAGTAACTTGCCCAGGGTCATTCCTTTTGTTAGTGACATAGGCAGGATTAGCACTTGGGTTTTTAGGTTGCATCCTATATTCTTTGCAATATATTGTTCTGAAAAGCAAAACTGTCAGGAGTTTGTAACCTCTACACCCTTATGTTCTGATTTTATCAGATATATACAGATCTGTATATATATACTGGTTCTTTTGGCTCATTATTGAATGATTCATGTTAGGTCAAGTTCATGCCAGACCACACTTCTTCCTGTTTTTGAGCTGAACCCACTAGGTGGATTGGTGAAGGATCTGGAGAGGGCTTCTGTAACTATCTTGTTTATTGCAAGGACAAAGCTTTCTTTTTCTTTGCTCCTTTTAGAAACAGGGCCAGCTTGGCCGGGCACGGTGGCTCACACCTGTAATCCCAGCACTTTGGGAGGCCAAGGTGGGCGAATCACGAGGTCAGGAGATCGAGACCATCCTGGCTAACACGGTGAAACCCCGTCTCTACTAAAAATACAAAAAAAACTAGCCGGGCATGATGGTGGGCGCCTGTAGTCCCAGTTACTCGGGAGGCTGAGGCAGGAGAATGGCGTGAACCTGGGAGGCGGAGCTTGCCGTGAGCCAAGATCACGCCACTGCACTCCAGCCTGGGGGACAGAGCCAGACTCTGTCTCAAAAAAAAAAAAAAAAAAGAAACAGGGCCAGCAGCAAGTGAGAGGTGGGTGGTTTGGAAAAAGAGATCTTAGCAGCTGGTTTTTTCCCTGTGGTTAATTTGACATGTGCTGAGCAACCTGGCCTCAGAGAAGGAGAGAGAAGCAAAGTACTGGTATTTGTCATTCCACTTGGCTGTTCTCTGTTCTGTGTAGCACTGGTTAGCTGTTTCTTTAGAGGCAGTACTCTGAAGAGGTCCTGTTTGTATGCAGCACTCTGTATTCATATTCAGATAGGTATTTGCTCAGACAACGACCATCACAGAACACAGTACTTCCCACATTTGTGCTATCAGTTATATACCCATTAATTTAATTTTCATTTCACATGTTTAGCAGGTGCCAATTGTGCCAGGTACTGTGTATCTATAGATGAATAGGATGCATGCCACCCTGTAGTCATAAGGTGGGCGAGGAAACAATTGTAGTGTTTGGTATACTGCTATGTGTGTAATACGCACGTAGGGGACATAGTTTGGCTTCCTAGGAATACATTTCATTCTTTGTGTGGCTTTCAGATTTCAGAGTCAGTTCTCGATTTGCCTTGTTTAACTTCTCTGAAAATTAAATTTGCATTCCAAACTGGCTCCTCTGAAGGAGTTAGTGTGATTCTAGTCCTCTTACACCATCTGTCGGTGCATATGTGCTCAGGGAACGCAGCGTCATTCTGCACTAGCTGGAGCAAAACATGATGAGGAAAATAAACTCGCTGCCAGAAAATCATAGAGCCTTCCGCAGACGTTTTGAAATGACTTGGGGGTTGTAGACTTTGGGGGATTATGGACACTGTAGCATTCCTCTAGTTGTATAGGTTTCATTTGAAGGTGTCTGTTTGAATAGTTCAAATAAAGCATTTGGAAATACGAGAATACATACAAGCCTCCTATTGACAGGTGCATGTGTCCCACATAACAACCTGATCTTGGCCTAAATCTGTGTAGCCACCTGGCATTTACTCAGTGTGTTGTTCACAGAGGTATTTTGCTTCTTCTCCTGCTGCTCTGAAAAGCAAGAAATAATATTCAAGTTAGTTCATATTCTCAAACTACAGTGGTGATTTACTGTGATGCCCGTGCACGAGGAGAGGTTGCTACTGATAAGACTGTGTATCTGTTGTTGGGCTAGGGCTTCAGGCCCCTTCTAAGTTTGGCCTCTGCAACCACAGAGATCTCTTTTCCTTTATGACTCACAGCGTGTATAGGCCGTCCCATTAATTTTGCATTGATCATATTCTGACTTCTTATGTTAGTTACCTTTACATGATGTGCCTGAATTCTGCAGCTCGTTAGTAAGGTCTTTCTTTGTAGGTAAATACTTCTGCTCGATACAGGTTAGCAGGCACTTAGCAAATATTTGATTGAAATAGGTCATGCATACTTAATCATCCAAGATTGCTTATTTTTTATTTTTTATTGTTTTAACTGATTGATAAAACTAGAGGAGACCTAGCTGGCGTGCCAATTGCACAGCTCCAGGGGACCACTGCCATTGTGCTCCGTGTCAATGACAACCCCGGGAGCACAGATGTGAGTGGAGGCTCCCTGGATGTGTGCAACCTGGTGGTACCCAAGAGACACCAGAGATGACCTAATCCACTTTCCTTAGTTTTCACATGAGGGAATAAGAGATTCGTCAGGAGTTAATGCCCACACTGGAACGTGAGCATATTTCTGTTAGGAATCATTGCAGGTCAATTACACAGACAGCTGTCGAACATCTACAATGAAGCAGATGCTGTGCTAGATACCAAGGATGCAAAGGCGAGTGGGGCACTGATCAGGAGCTGCCTGTGCCCACTGTTGCTCTGTGATGTTTCTGAGCCAGATGCAGAGAGAGGCTGGGAGGAGAGGGTTGTTTGAAAGAGGGCTTTCTGCTCTGATGTCACCCGTCTTTACGGAGGAAAGCTAAGTAAAGTAGCATTAGTAACTCAAATAGGTGGTAGTGGGGACAGAAATTGAAGCATTGCTCAAAGTAAGCATTAGTGGTTTTGTTGCTGTTGTTGATGTTCTTTTAAGTTATGCACGTCTTTCTCTCCCTGATTAGCACAGATACCTAGGAGTTGACTGTTACTTGTTTCAGCTTATGCCTTGAGTCTCCTCTGAGACTGTTACCTTTGTTATTGTTCATTGAAATGGAGAGCAAGAAGTGGAACACTTTGTTTTGCTCTTGTGTCTACATGTCTGAAACGGGTAAATAAGAACCTGCACCGGGGATTCACTTATTCATTCATTAGCATGCTACTCCTGTGAATATGCTCACGGGAGGGCGTGGGAGCAGTGGCTTTTTCTTCGGAGAAGGGGCTGTTGCATTTTTGCACCCCGACTGAAGAAGATTCAAACACGTTTGTCAGCTTTATCACGGAAGATAAGATCAATTTCTGTTTCTTCACTGTGGTTTGCTTGTCAGTGTGATGATATTATTCGTAGTCAGTAATAAGATTTTGAACTTGCCCCAGAGCATCTTTTTTTCTGAGATACCCAATTTCACAGGGCTTCTCTCTGGAAATCCCGAAAAGTCCCTGCAAAGACTCCACGCAGCAGAGCAGCTGTCTTTTCTGGACCTGGGCTCTGGAATCAGACCCACAGTTCCAGAATGTGGGAGGCAGCGGTTAATGTCTTCACTTGCTTGCAGCACCTCTCAATGGCACAGTTGCCGGGAGAGCCACCTCTCCTTTATCCTGACCCCTGTGGTTTTTCTGCCCCTTGAGGTATAGAGGAGCAGGTGTTCTTATCATGGTTTTTTTTTTTTTTTTTTTTTTTTCCTGGAGTGCCGTGGTGCAATCTTGGCTCATTGCAACCTCCTCTTCCCAGGGTCAAGCGGTCCTCCCATCTCAGCCTCCTGGTAGCTGGGACCACAGGCGTGAGCCACCATGCCTGGCTAATTTTTATATCTTTTTTTTTTGATAGACATGGGTTTCGCCATATTGCCCAGGCTGTTTTCATTTGAACTCCTGAGTTCAAAGTGATCCGCCCGCCTCAGCCTCCTAAGTGTTGAGATTACAGGTGTGAGCCACCAAGCTTGGTCCTTATCACCTTTTAACTGTTAAGAAACTGAGACATGGGGTTAAAAAAAATGCAGTGGAGTTTCTTTAACTTCCTTCAGCAAGTGTTTATGAATAATGCCCTTTCTGTGTGCTAGGAAAGATTCAAGGTGCCAGGGGAAGAAAAGTAAGAGGTCTTATTCCTGATGAACGGCAATCTAGTAGAAAACACTCGCAAAATCAAGTCACTGAAATATAGTGAGGTATGAGATTATGGAGAGCCCTGGGTGCAGTGGGAACCAGAATGAGGGTCAGGTGGTGCTATCTAGGGGACAGAGGAGGACTTCTGGGAGAGGAAACCCCAGCTGAACATAAAAGGATATAAAGCAAGGTCGGAATGCTTTTCTAGGGCTAGAGAGAACTTGAGCAAGGGCAAAAGCATGATCAATGGGGAATGTGCACAGCTCTTGAGTATTAATAGAATGCAAATTTCCAGGTGGGAAATGGTGAGAAACGAGGCTGGAGGAAGGTGTGTATGTAGAGGCCAGGTCCTGGGGGACCTTACGTGTGCCTTACTAAAGAGATTAAAGTTTGCTTTGAGGTAATAGAGTCCCTTTGAGGGATTTTAGTAGGGGAATGACATGGCTAGACTTACATTATGGAACGATGGATCTGGCAGAATGGAGAGGATGGATTCAGTGGAGAGAGATCTGAGGTGAGAGCTGATGCGGGGTGTGTTTGAGGACTAAGTCTGCAGGGCGTGGCTTCTGATTCACCTGGGATGATGGGAGAAGTGATTATAACACTCATAGAAAGACAGAGGTGAAGGAGTTGGCTTGTAGGGCTGTATATTAAATGCAGACATGGACAGGTTGAATTGAAGCCTCTGTGGTGTGTCCAAGGGGAGATGTCCAGCAGGAATCTGGATATATTACAACATCCGGTTCGGCCTTCTGCCACCCTTTGCAGAATTTTCTCCATGCCATCTGTGATAGACAGTCTTTTGTTCTATACTTGAACATTTCTCTTGGTGGGGAATTTGCCATATTAAATGGTGCTTCCAATTTACTTTGGGACAGTTTGCTGTTCATTTGTTCACTCATTCATTTGCGAATGAAAGTTCTCTGGTAAGGGAAAGCCCAAATTCTCCTCCCTCCAGCTTCTATTCCTGGACTTAGTTCTGCTCCATGGAGATGCACAGTAGATATTTCCTTTGGCATGAAAGCCTTTCAAGTATTTAAGGAGTCTGTCATGTTCTCCTCAGTGTCTGCCATTTCATGATGAATATCCCCAGTTCCTTTTCTCATATTCTATAGATCCTGAATCTCCATCTTCTAGGTTCTGCCTTAGGTCTGCCTCACGATGTCAGTGCCTTAAAATGTGGTACTTGGATCTGGCCCCAGTAGTCTGAAACATGCAGAAGACATTGAGATTTTGCCTTCACGATTCTGAACACTCTATATCTATTAATAAAAACCTCTGACGGTATTTACATTTTTAACAGCCATCTCAAACCGGTGGCTCCTATTAATTTTTTTTTTTTTTTTTTTTTTTGAGGCAGAGTCTCGCTCTGTCGCCCGGACTGGAGTGCAGTGGCCAGATCTCAGCTCACTGCAAGCTCCGCCTCCCGGGTTTACGCCATTCTCCTGCCTCAGCCTCCTGAGTAGCTGGGACTACAGGCGCCCGCCACCTCGCCCGGCTAGTTTTTGTATTTTTAGTAGAGATGGGGTTTCACCGTGTTAGCCAGGATGGTCTCGATCTCCTGACCTCGTGATCTGCCCGTCTCGGCCTCCCAAAGTGCTGGGATTACAGGCTTGAGCCACCGCGCCCGGCCTTAATTTTTTTTTTGAGTGGAGGTATCATTTGCATACCACAGGATGCCCAGATATTGACTACACCAGTTAATCAGTTCTGAAGGGTGCATGTCAAGATGTAGAGTATTTCCATCACTCCAGAAAATACTCACATGTCCCTTTCCAGTCAGTGCTCTCCACCCCCAGACCCCTGCCCCAATTACAGGCAACCAGTGGTATGTTTATCACTGTAGGTTAGTTCTGCCTATTCCAGAATTTCACTTGTTTGTATTTTGTATTTGGCTTCCTTTACTCAGCGTAATGATTTTGAGATTTATCCATCTTTTAACTGGTATTGGTAGGCTGAGTTCACTTTAACTAAAATACCTGAGATCCTTCTTTCTTGTGGATCTTATTAAAGGCCAGATGTTCCCCATTCTGTATTTGAGCAGATAGGTTTTTGAAACTACGTGTGGAGCTTTATTTTTATTTTTGCTTATTTTTTTGGTTTGAATGCTATTTTTGGCATTTATTGTATTATTTATACATTTAGCCTTTTACCCTTTGCAAATTTGGCAGGTTCGCCTTCCAGATCCCTATCCAGATCATTGACAGATGTGTTGAGCTCTGTGAGAATGAGAAGTCTTATCTTGGGGTGAGACCAAACCATATGTCAGCACTCTTGGGATGTGCTTATTTTACCACCAGTGAATTTTATCTGACTGCGTGGTCCACAAAGATCTTAATGAAAAAATGAATGTTCTGTGTCATTGTCCTGTTTTTCAAATCAAGAATTACCACGAGGAAAGGAAATGGAGTTAGTCTGTTGTGACTTATGTGTGGAATCATTTGGGTTCTTAGCCTTGACCTCCTTTTTGTCTGATTGCTCTCAAATAACCTGTTTCATAATCCATTCTTGAATTAACCTTTTCTTCATTAAGGAAATAAAAGTTTTTCCCCTATTCTAGTTTTTGAGATCTTTGTTCTTCATAATTCTTCTAGAGATTTTTGAAAAGGATGCTATAATCATCGTATCTTTAAGTCTTTCAGTCCTTAGACTATATTTTGTACTCATTTTCCTTTAACTTACCTAGTTTTTCTTGTCATGTCCAATTTGAAGATTATTTTCCTTGATAGAGAGCAAAATAGAAATTATTTTTTTCTGTTTGTTTTTAGACCCCACTTTACTACTATGTTGTTACTCAAAGATTTTTTTTTTCTAACGAAGTCTTTATTTCTTTCTTTTTTTTTTTTTTTTTTTTTTTGAGACGGAGTCTCGCTCTGTCACCCAAGCTGGAGTGCACTGGCCAGATCTCAGCTCACTGCAAGCTCCGCCTCCTGGGTTCACACCATTCTCCTGCCTCAGCCTCCCGAGTAGCTGGGACTACAGGCGCCCGCCACCTTGCCCGGCTAGTTTTTTGTATTTTTTAGTAGAGACGGGGTTTCACCATGTTAGCCAGGATGGTCTCGATCTCCTGACCTTGTGATCCACCCGCCTCGGCCTCCCAAAGTGCTGGGATTACAGGCTTGAGCCACCGCGCCCGGCCGTCTTTATTTCTTTTATTCTCAGTTTTCCAGTCAGTCAGAAAACATAAAATATTTTCAATTCAAAGTTCTAGTAAAGATAGGCAGACCTGGGTGATGGTTTTCATAAATGAATGAATGGATGCACTAATGGGTGAATGTATATCAAGTGCTCTGGTTTTTTGAATTGATACATATGATTATGTCTGCAATTATTTATTCTATTGGCCATCAGAACAATGATCCTGTTCCTTTCTAATTCTTTATGGAACTTATCAGATAACCCATCCACTGACCCACCAGTCTGCCGATTATTTTGGTAATTTGAAGCATAAACCGTGATTCATTTTGAACTTACCTTGCTACTATTCCAACAGACTATTGGCTGTGAGAATTACAGCTAGAATTAGCTAGCAGTAACTGAATTTTTTGCTCTTGGTTATATGACTTTTTCCCATCTTGAATATGTTCTTTAGAAACCCGAACTCATCAGGAACCTTTCTGTGTAGCTGCCTGCTAGAGTCCTAAGTTGGTTATCTACCACACTTCTTCCTTTTAGAGTATCTGTGGTTATATTAAGTTTTATTATTATATTATATGACCTTCCCATCTTCTTGAGAGTTTTTGTCCCTGGGATTATGTCTATATTTTTATCTGAGCAGTTTGAATTCTTCATTCCTAAAGGCAAGTGCCCTATATCCTCTTTCATAACTTAAGAATGCAAAGATGGGCTAGGTGCGGTGGCTCACGCCTATAATCCCAGCACTCTGGGAGGCCAAGATGGGTGAATCATTTGATGTCAGGAGTATGAGACCAGCCTGGCCAACAAGGTGAAATCCCATCTCTACTAAAAATACAAAAAAAGAATGCAAAGATGACTTTGTTTCTTCACAAGGTTCTTGTCACTTCTCTCAACACAAGTTCTCCTTTAGGGGTCAGAATTCAGTCCAAAATACGTGTTCTCTTAACTGTTGCTGTTGATAAGGCAAGAGCCTTTTCCCCAGAATTCTGAAGAGCACCATTTTCTAAATGAGTAGTGTATTTTCAGATACAAGCTATGCTTGGTCATGCACCTGCTTGTTATTTCATTAATGAGTTATTGTCAGAGTCCTCTGGGAACCCTCAAGAAATGAGGTGATTCATTTCCTGAGGTTATGTGGGGTTCGAGGAGCTCTTAAAGAGAATTAACTTGGCAATGTATAAATAGGTGGACTTTAGCATTACCACTGAGTGGGCAGATGGCTACCATCATGTCTGGGTAATAGGTTGACTCTGCTGGTTCATTTTGCTATAAAAGTAATATAAACCTTTAGCTTATGACACTGTTTACAAGAAGGGGACTGAATGAGTTAATTTATCCAAATATCTGTTTCAAAATTTTCTTAAACCAAAAGTGTATCTGCCAGGTGAGATTTCTCCCCTTATGAGAGATCTGTAGTGGGAGATTACTTAGTCTCCCATTGACATTCATTATTCTGCCTTGTAACCTTACCAGTTGGTTTGACCCCTAGTCTTTTTGTGGCAGTATCTTTTTTTTTTTTTTTTTTTTTTTTTTTTTTAAGGCAGAGTCTCGTTCTGTCACCCAGGCAGGACTGCAGTGGTGCAGTCATGGCACACTGCAGCCTCACACTCTTGGACTCAAGCATTCCTCACACCTCAGCCTCCAGAGGAGGAGCTGGAACCACAGGGGGCACCACCAGACGTGACTAATTAAAAAAAAATTTTTTTCTGTAGAGATGGAGGTCTTATTATGTTTCTCAGGCTGGTCTCGAACTCCTGACCTCAAAAGATCCTTCTGCCTTGGCCTCCCTGTACTGGGATTACAGGCATGTGCCACCATGCCTGGCCAAATCAAGTTTAATAATCTCAATATGAGATGAAGTGTTTGGATTGAGTGATGTCTTGAAAAGATTTATGTCAAGTATTAGAATCCCAAGGTGTAAAACTAAAATCTCAAAAACGTGAGAAAGCTGAAAGAAAAAGGTTTGCATATAATTTGGATTTAAGAAGGGCCCAGAAGCCCTGTGATTCTAAAGAGGCTTGAATTGAGTGATTTCTCATGTCAAGCATCCCACCTGCTCACTGGGTGATAAAACGAATGTTGGGCAGATTTTCTTCCTTGCCTCGCTCTCCCTCCCTCTTCTCCTTCTCCTTCTTCAATACCAAAGATAATGTAAAATCAGTGCAGTTACTCAAACGCTACTTAGTTTTTCAAAGACTTGCTTCCTTGTTCTCTTATAGTCTGTCTTGGAGACTTTCCTCAGTATATACGTTCCTTCAACTTTTTTGCTTTTTAATTTCTTTTTTTTTTTTTTTTTGAGTTCAGCCTTTATTGAGCAGCTACTCTGTGGCAGGTACTATGCTAGACTTGGATATTACCATGTTACTTAATTTTTCTTTTCTTTTTTTTTTTTTTTTTTGAGACGGAGTCTCGCTCTGTCTCCCAGGCTGGAGTGCAGTGGCCGGATCTCAGCTCCCTGCAAGCTCCGCCTCCCGGGTTTACGCCATTCTCCTGCCTCAGCCTCCCGAGTAGCTGGGACTACAGGCGCCCACCACCTCGCCCGGCTAGTTTTTTGTAGTTTTAGTAGAGACGGGGTTTCACCGTGTTAGCCAGGATGGTCTCGATCTCCTGACTTCGTGATCCGCCCGTCTCGGCCTCCCAAAGTGCTGGGATTACAGGCTTGAGCCACCGCGCCTGGCCAATTTTTATTTTCATTTAAAAATACATAGCATTTGCTGCATGCCAGACACTGTTCTAACCATTTTGCACATATGAACTCCTTTGATCCTCATGACAGCCTATGAAGTAGGTTCTATTATGATTTCAATTTTTTGGATGTAGAAACTGAAGCACAGAGAGATTAAGTCACTTAAAGGATGAAGATGGGGTCCCTGTCCTTATTTGAGCTAATACCATGATGTCTTTTTCTCTTTCACATTTTCTATCTTATTTTCACTTACTTTCCATTTGATGGTTATCTCAAAAATATTATTCAGATCCATCTATAAATATGCATTAATACTTCCTGTGCACCAGATATCCTTGGACTCCTGAGAAGTCTAAAGTAGATTCCTCACTCTAAAACAACAGAGTTCGTTAGTTACGCGTCTATACTTTAGCAACAAAAGGAGATAGTGAGAGATGCTGACCATGGGACCTTCAGGAGTTGAAGGGATGGGAAGAATCATAGGGATAGGAGTGATTGGGGAAGACATCAGAGAAGGTGGATGGAGCTCTTGGAAAACTGAATAAATGAACAGAGAGAATCAGCCTTGTGGACTACAGTTGTCTGTCCACTGAGGCCTGCAAAAGCAGGCAAAGACACAGTACACTGTTTGCAGAAAGTGCCTCAAACCATGCCTGTGGTTCTGGATCTCAAAAGCATAAAGCCCTGAAATCTTGAGTGGTTTGGTGGGCTTGAAAGCTCCTGAGCCACAGTGAAGTGGTCAAGATGGCTGATCCTCGTGCGATAATATGTTATGACTCATTATGATAAGGTGGCGATACAGAAAATGTGGGGACCGACTTGTAGGCAGAATTCCAGCTTGTATGCGACAGATTTCGATGCTATGAGATGAGGGGAAGGAGGGCAGCAGCTAATGTGTTTAGTGTTACAGGATTACTACTAAATTTCTCATTGACTTATATGTTATGATATTCCTATGAAATAAAATTTTAAAAGATTTTAGAAAACAAAACAAAACAACATTTCCTCAGCCCTGATGATTATGAACAGACATACAAGGCATCGTCATGATACATCATCTGTGAATACGGGTTGCCGTATTTGTAGCCCCAAGATAGTCTGTCCCCAGATTGATCAAATGCAGCTGAGATGGCTGCTGACAGTGCATAAAACTAAATCCAATCCTCAATAATAGGAGGAGTCAGATCTTGTCTTTGTCTCCGAAGAAAGATGATCTGTTGAAGAATGTGTATCAATTTTTGTAATCATTTTGTTACCACGATCATGCTTTAACTAGAAGAAAGCATCACTGAATTCTGGAGTGCTCTTTACGTTATGAAACATTACAGTAAGCAGCTTATGTCCAACATGATTTGCAATTAGAGTTTCGTGATTGCTTTTTAATTTCTAAGACCACGGAAAAGTTGGAAAAACTGTATAAAGAATACCCGTGAAACTTTCGCCTAGAGTCACAAATTGTTAGTATTTGCCAATTTGCTCTACTTCTATCATGGGTCTATTTATCTATCTGTGTATCCATCTATTATTTTTTAGCTGAATCATTTTAAAGAAAGTTACAGACATCATGCTCCCTCACAGCTACTTAAACATGTATTTCCAATAAATGAGGGCATTTTCCTATATAATCACAATGCCATTCTCACGCCTAAGAAAATTAACATGAACTCGGTATGACTTATAGACTATATTTTCTCAGTTGTCTCAAATTATTTATGGCCGCTTTTCCCCTTCGATCTGGGATTTAGTCAGTCCTGAACTAAACTCTGGATTGGATTTATGCATTGCAAATTTGTTTACTCATTGCATTTGGCTATTATACTCCTTTAGTCTTTTTAAATCTGTAACACGTTATCTGCCTTTTTTGTTTATTTATTTGGTTTTTGTGGCCTTGGTTTTTTTGAAGAATCTAGAGCAGTTATTGTGTAGAATATCCCACATTTTGGATTTGTCCATTTGTATAGAATAGTGCGCAGAGGATGTATTATTCTCAATGCTTTATTCAGGAGGCACCTAATACCAAGTTGTCCTGCTTTTGCTGATGTCTAGTTAAGATTGTGACTCTCTGATCATTCATTGTGAGATTATGTTTTGTAAAATTTTATTTCCCCATTTGTAGTGAACGATTTGTCTGTTGGTTGATGTTCAGACAATCTGAACATCCTGGCCCCAACACTTTCACCCAGTGGTTTTAGCATCCAGTGATGATCCTTGTGTGATTTAGTTATTGCAGTGGGGATTACAGGATGGTAATTTTTCTGTCATTTCTATTGTATTGTTTCCAACCTTTATTAAGTGTCATTCTAATATAAGAAAAAAATTGGGGGCTGGGCGCAGAGGCTCACGCCTGTAATCCCAGCACTTTGGGAGCCGAGGCGGGCGGATCACGAGGTCGGGAGATCGAGATAATCTTGGCTAACATGGTGAAACCCAGGCTCTACTAAAAATACAAAAAAAAATGGTGGGCGTGGTGGTGGGCGCCTGTAGTCCCAGCTATTCGGGAGGCTGAGGCAGGAGAATGGCATGAACCCGGGAGGCGGAGCTTGTAGTGAGCCGAGATCACACCACTGCACTCCAGCCTGGGCGACAGAGCAAGACTCCGTCTCCAAGAAAAAAAAGAAAAAAATTTCTCTTTTGCTCCTCTTAGAGACCCATGTCCTATTTTCATTCAATGTGTAATCTGTTACCATCATTTTTCTTTTTTGATGTTTGAATTCTCCTAAATTCAGCCACTTGGAGCCCCATCAGGCTGGCTCCTGTGTTCTTTGGAGATGACTGCATTTATTCTGAGCATTTCCTTAAACTTTCCCTGCCTTAGCCCGGGATCAGCCATTTCTCCAAGGAGCCCTGGTTCCTGCTCCTGGTGAATGTTATATGGAAACCAAGCCTTTGCCTTAGATACTTTATTTTATTTTATTTTTTTTTGAGATGGAGTCTTGCTCTGCTGCCCAGGCTGGAGTGCAGTGGCCGGTTCTCAGCTCACTGCAAGCTCCGCCTCCCGGGTTCACGCCATTCTCCTGTCTCAGCCTCCCGAGTAGCTGGGACTACAGGCGCCCGCCTCGTCGCCCGGCTAGTTTTTTTGTATTTTTTAGTAGAGACGGGGTTTCGCCGTATTAGCCAGGATGGTCTCGATCTCCTGACCTCGTGATCCGCCCGTCTCGGCCTCCCAAAGTGCTGGAATTACAGGCTTGAGCCACCGCGCCCGGCCTGCCTTAGATACTTTAACTGCAAGGATTCTCTTACTTGCATTTGGGCAGATACAGTACCAATGAAGGGGAGACCTGGAAAACATTCATCTTCTCTGAGAAGCCAGTGTTTGTGTATGGCCTCC
This sequence comes from Trachypithecus francoisi, assembly GCF_009764315.1. Classification (NCBI taxonomy): domain Eukaryota; kingdom Metazoa; phylum Chordata; class Mammalia; order Primates; family Cercopithecidae; genus Trachypithecus; species Trachypithecus francoisi. Next base: position 109,903,096 of record NW_022681473.1, read on the forward strand.
TCACAGAACCTGGGGAGAAGAGCACTGTCTTCACCATCTTTGGCTCGAACAAAGAGAATGTCCACAGCTGGCTGATCCTCCAGGTCAATGCCACAGATGCCTTGGGTAAGCTGCTGCCTCCCTGGACCTTTTCACATGGATATGCATGGACTTCCTGTTATATGCAAAGCACCAGCTTAGATACTGTGTACTCAGAGGAGCTTGAGATTCATTGGGGGAGATGGGCCCAGAAGAGTTAGCAAAATGCATAGGGAGGTAATTGAGGGCTTACTCAATTCTTCTTAGTAAGGCTGGGTGTTATTCTTTGTATCTTAGTTTCCTCATGCAGTTCCTGGCACATAGGAGGTTTAAATATATGTCTGCTGAATATGTAGATAAATGCATGAATGAAAAACATAGTTCCAAATCAGCAGTGCCAATTGGACGTATTCAGTGAGTGTGCCTGACTCTCCGTAAGTCAGTGTGCCAAGCAATGCAGGGTCCTCTCAAAGCCATCTAGGATCTAGTCGTGATCTGCTAGTCTGGATACAGGATGTGTAAGTATGCAGGCAGAAGTGAAACTCTTCAGCATCCTCTCCCTGCGTCCCCATGTTATCTTACCCTTTCCTACCTCTCAGCCTTGGCTAACCTGATTCTAGCTGCCCGGAATGCCCTGTTTCTTCTCACCTCCACCCATCCAGCCTCCCCTACTCAAAATCCTTTTCATATCTCAGTATCCAACACACTTGTTGCTGATATCCTAACCAGAAGACGTCTCCCTTCTCTATGTCCAGAACATAAGTGGACTCATAACTTTGTGTCTGTCACTCGGTGTGTTTCACCTTCCATTGACTCGATTATAAAGCCCTTAAAAATAAGAACTTGCCCTGTGCATATTTGTATTCCACCTACTGGAAAGCTCGATAGCCTTACAGTCAGTAGGAGTTTAATAAGTTTACTGTGTTGCATGGCATTGAATCAAAAGTTATGTATCAACTTTGGGTAGTATCTAATCTGACTGAAGACACATATATAAGAGTTAAAAAGTGCCAACATAGACATAGGCATACTATGGAATGCTTGTAAAAAGCACCCTACTTACATTTCGATGAACGTGGCCGATGGAGTGATGGTGCAAGGTATCTTAGCATTTTCCAGCCTCTTTCCATGGAGATCCTGTACCTTCAAGTAGGGCCAGTGAGCCCTCCATTGCGCTCGGGCCACACTACCAGATGTGCCCTCACTGCCCGAGGAAGCAGTCTGGGAACATTAACCCCCAGTGGTATTGCTCATCAAGGATTCAGCCGTTCTCCAGTTCTCTAAGAGAGAAACACTTCTGGGTACTTGTTTCTACAGTAATGTCTTCTGTAATGTTTCAGAAGTTTGGATAGAAGCCTAAAGGTGGCTTGCTTCTTCCCAACTTTTCCAGGCAAATGTCTGCATTTCAGGTATCGTTTTCATTGGCACAGGGCTACCCAGCTTCAAAGCAAGCCGATTGGAGGGTCTGTGTGCTTGTGGGGTGGCAACAGATAGACAGGAAGTGGGGGTTGAGGCTGGGCACCTTGAGGCACAGCAGGGAACCCTGTATGGGCCTGCCTGTAATGCTTCGTGCTGTGTGTCTTTTTCCTTAGGAGTTCCCTGCACAGAGAATGACTACAAGCTGTGGTCACCATCTGATGAGCGGGGGAATGAGTGTTTACTGGGACACAAGACCGTTTTCAAACGGAGGATCCCCCATGCCACATGCTTCAATGGAGAGGACTTTGACAGGCCAGTGGTCGTGTCCAACTGCTCCTGCACCCGGGAGGACTATGAATGGTTAGTTCTTCTTTGATGACTGGGGACTGAGTTGTGCTTCATTCACTCAGCAATGTCGGGGAAAGAGACTAGGCATGGTCCTTTTCCCTGAGCAAAGGAAGGGAATAGAAGGAAACAATTATTTAGGAAGCATCTTTTATGTGCCAGGAGCTGTGCTAGGCATGTTTCATGTAAGTTGTTTTCTTTAGTTCTTACAGCCAGGTAAAGTGGTAGAGGTGTCTAGGACAGCTGCAGCCATGTCTTCAGAAATAGATAGCTCTGGGATTTATTTCTATTAGGGCAACCCAAAAATATGCTGAAGGTTCCATTGTTGGTAATCCTTCTCCTTAGGACCCTATTCTAGAGGAGATTTATTTCTTTATCTGAAATGAGGGGATGTTAGTGTGTGCATATGTGTGTGTGTGTGTGTTTGCATCATTTATTATTTCTTGAGCAAAATATCCAAGGCACTGCTGCGAATGCTAAAAGTAGGAGAAGTGACTTGTGCATAGCTAATTGGCACAGGAGGTGGAAGAGAGCAGGTGCCTCAGAGCAGGAACCGGTACTTTTATTGTGACTATTAAAAGGAAGGAGAGGGCTGTGGATTGCTGTTGGAGAATCAGGAAATTTTTGGAAGAAGTGCTGTTTGAGCTGGGCTCTCAGGGAGCATCTATATTTGCAGACAGCAGTGTTTTGAGACCATGTAGCTGCAACAGACAGGTGTAGAGGCAGCAGGGTGTGGTTGGGAGTTGAATTGGGATGCCTTGTTGGGTGTATGACATGGGGATGATAATTGGAGATGAGGCTGAAAAGATAGAATACAGTAGGGTAGAGAGACCTTAGAGGGAATGAACCTTATTCTATAATTAGGAGGAAGCCTTCAGGGGCTTTTGAGGAGAGTTGATGATCAGAACAGAGCTTAGCTGTAGGAAGAGGATTCTAGTGGCAGAGTATGCGGGATTTCAGAGCTCCTGACAGTTACTTTAGTCTATAATTCAGCATGAAATCGTTGTAGTTTATGCAGGAGCACCAAGAGAGCCATGGGTATTTAATATAAATACACAACTCATATTTCAGTGGTTGCCGAGGCACAGAGGAACTAGATTTTGCTTTGGGCAGCTGTACTTGTCTTGACTAAAGCCAGAAACCTCTGATGTGTTCTGTACCAGAGGTTGGAACATGGTCATACAGTAAATGTTCTAGACTTTGTAGGCCATATGGTTTCTATGATCTGCATTACACCTCCTCACTCTGCCCATGGCAGTGCCCATGGGTGAATGAAAGCAGCTCTAGATGAATGAATGTGGCTATGATCCAGTAAATCTCTATTTACGAAAATGGCCGACCAGGTTTGGCCACTTCTGTTCTAGACCAGTGCTTCTGAAACTTTAAGGTGCGTATGAATCACGTGCAGATTCTGCCTCAGGAGTTCTGGGGGTCTGCATTTCCGTCAAGCTCCCAGGAGATGTGGATGCTGCTTATCTGCACATTCACCCTTTGAGCAGCAAGGCTTAGAACACAGAAGACAGTCATTTCCTTAGAAAGGTGTGTGCTCCCAAGGTAACGACACAGACTCTTTAACAGCAAAAGCACAGAGCTGGCTGATGTTCCCGGTGACGTCAGTTCCATGCTGTGTGCCTTCTGCTCTTCCTTAGACACTTTTTCATTATAGTCTAATCTAATCTAGAGCTTTGTTGGCCTCAGGTAGTCCTCCCCAGACTGGCTTGAGACTGGAGATGTCCTAATCCCTGAAAAGATCATAGTGACCTATCTGCCCTCTTCCTATCCCCAACATGTACTTCAAAATAAAATTAAGACTAAGTAAAAAATAGGTAAGAAAGTCTAACAAATTTTTGGTTTTTTTTTTTTTCTCATGCCATTTAGGCTTAAAAACAAATAACATTAAAATTTTCTCTCTTGCCCTACATTTCCCCAACCCCCACCAAAAAAAAAAGAAAAAAAATTCACACAAAAAAACAAAAAAGAAATGGAGCTTGGTGTGCTCTCCTGGGTAAACTGGCCTGCGTCCTGCTGGTCTGCCATGCCCACCCCATCTGCCTTGCTGGAACCTGCTGGATGCTCACCCTGGTTGTATGCGGAGTCTTTTTATTATAGACCAGTCAAACCACTTCCTCTGCCCCTCATGGGGTTTGGTTGCAGGCCAAATCAGATCGTGGGGTGATGACCCTCTGAAATGCTAAGGGGTATAAGGATGTCAGCTGTTGCCCGCTCCACCCCCCATTATTTCTCTGCTTGCTGTAGCTGCTGGAAGGCAGCCAGCCCATCTGCGTGGCTCTTGGAGATGTTTGATGGCATTGGACTATGGCAGTGAGAAGGAAAATGGTCCCAAGATGGATGTCAGGAAATGAGATGAGATTATAGTATCTTTCCATTAGTTCAGGTACTGGTAGACAACTGTGTTTGAACACCAGGTTATTTCTGATGGTCCTTTCAGACCACACAGGAAAGCCCAGCTATTGGCCCCTGTTCCCTAATTTCAGTGGTAGATTCTTTTATATCCTTATATTTCTTGACATTGCCAAATCATGCAGCTTTCACATTCTTGACTGCAACCCCTAGTAAATAATACATTTTCTATTAGGACCCTATACCTACATCTATTTATGTAGATTCATACACACATGTAACCAAAACACAAGTTTTAGGAGACAACATTGACTTTTAAATGTATGATGGCGCCTTTTGCAATGTTTTCCTCTTTTTTGGGAGGGGAAGAATGTGGTCTTGGGCCTCCCAGGTGCTTTCAGAGTCCACTAGGTCATGACCTGTGGTCAAAGAAAGCTGCCCAGGAAGAGTGCTTTGCTATTGGAGGCAAATAAGTAATTAGCTAATGCTTTATCTGGTTCCTAAAAAGATTTAAAGTGGCCGTTCAGTAATAACGAACTGAGGTAATGAAAGAGGCATGTTTGATCCAGTGGGAAAACTGCTGCCTTTCGATTCTTTACCAATTGTTAAATGTGGATTATGATATAATGCACACAGGCCACTCTGCTCTGTATCTGTTAATACTTTTCGTGTCAGAAATGTTTAATAAATATTTGGGTTTTTTCTTTTTCTTTTTTGTTTTTCTGAGACAGAGTCTCACTCTGTCACCCAGGCTGGAGTGCAGTGGTGCGATCTTGGCTCACTGCAACCTCCACCTCCCGAGTTCAAGCCATTCTCTCGCCTCAGCCTCCAGAGTAGCTGGGATTACAGGTGCGTGCCACGAAGCCCAGCTAATTTTTGTGTTTTTAGTAGAGACGGGGTTTTGCCATGTTTCCCAGGCTGGTCTAGAACTCCTGGCCTCAAGTGATCCACCCGCTTCAGCCTCCCAAAGTGCTGGGATTACAGGTGTGAGCCACTATGCCAGGCCTAAATATTTGTTGAATTGAGTAGAGCAAATAAATGAGTTCTGGTAGAGCACATGAATGTGGAATATATGTTCTGTTCTATAGTTCTTTGAATATGTTCTATAATTCATTGAATAATGGAATTTACAGCTTGGGCAGGGCCTTAAAACATTCATAGTACAGTCATCTCGTTTTAGAATCATCTTCGACTGACGCCTCCTGCTTCCTACTCCAGGATGCTGCCCATCAAGCTGGGAGGTGTGGCAGATGTGACCCCAAATCACAGGAGTTCTCATGAACCTAACTACTGTGTCTCAAAGGACAGGATGATTTTAGCTAGTATATGGACATAGTCTTAAATAACATTGAACCCTTAGTCAAAATTTTTCTTTTCTTCTGAGACAGGGTCTTGCTCTGTTGCCCAGGCTGGAGTGCAGTGGCGCAATCACGGCTCACTACAGCCTTGACCTCCTGGGCTCAAATGATTCTCCCCACTCAGCCTCCCGAGTAGCTGGGATCACAGGTGTGCAGCACCGTGCCTGGCTATTTTTTTGGTTCTTTTTTGTAGAGACAGGGTCTTACCATGTTGCCCAGGTTGGTCTTGAACTCCTGGGCTTAAATAATATGTCTGCCTTGGCCTCCCGTAGTGTTGGGATTATAGGCATGAACCACCATGCTCGGCCCCAAATAATTTTTTTAAAAGGTTATTCTTTTAAAATTTCTCTTTTACTTCTTCAGAGTCTGTCAAACAGAAAGTCTCGTTGGTTACTAGTAATTCTATAACATTTGCCTAATCCCTTTTAACAGAGAGGGCAGGTCCAGATTCTTAGAGTAGGGAACTGGATCTGGCTAAAATTTAATATTGTTTTGATTTGGCATGATGATTTGTATTTTTTTTTTGGTCTATTTATGGCATATGATTGTGTTTTCCCAACTGTGGTTCTGATATAAATCTTCTTTTGAAGATATATTTTATATAAAAAGTAAATATTTTTAAAGGGACAAGTTAAGTAACTTAAAAGTGAAAAGGAGTAAGGTAAAGTCAGCACAATTGGTACGGAAATGCCTGAAATGTGTAAAACTGTGGCCTTAACAAAGCCCTATTGCCTTTTTAGTGACTTCGGTTTCAAGATGAGTGAAGATTTGTCATTAGAGGTTTGTGTTCCAGATCCGGAATTTTCTGGAAAGTCATACTCCCTTCCTGTGCCTTGCCCTGTGGGTTCTACTTACAGGAGAACGAGAGGGTATGTATCACAGAGATTTCCCTGTCAGGTTCTCAGGGGTCTGCACATGGAACGAGAGAGCATAGAGGGCTATCTGGATTGCTCTATACTCTAAATTCTACAATTCCAAGTTAACAGCCTACAAGTCGTTTGGGCCACATTTTAAGTTATGGTATTTGTAAACTCTACTGCCTCCAGTGAGAAAAACATTGCAAGTCTGTAAGCATCCCTGAAACTCTAGGAATATCTTAAGTCATCCACTTCAGCAAGGAAACATCTTCAGAGGAATGTATTCAAGAGACATATTTAAAAATCGTGGCCAGGACAGTGCCCTAAATTGTCTGGGCTTGCCTAGTCTAGTTATAAGCAGAACTGACTCAGAACTACTGAACATCCTCTTTCTAGTTTTAAAGGGGAATGAGTGGATGGACTGTATTGACCGTGGATAGTAAATATATTCCCAACTGGGATGCCTTTGTGACTGTTCTTCCCTGTTTCTGACCTCTTGCTCTTGGGGTGGGGTGACAGCTACCGGAAGATTTCTGGGGACACTTGTAGCGGAGGAGATGTTGAAGCGCGACTGGAAGGAGAGCTGGTCCCCTGTCCCCTGGCAGGTAAGGGAGGTGGTTTCTTCCCTTTCATTTCTTGAGACGTGGTGGCAGCAGTGTCATGATCTCACCCAAGTCCTGGCTTGTGGCTGCTGTAATTGAGTGGAGAAAAACAATGGCCATCACAAGATCACAGGGCTTCCCCTTTTCCCTAAGGTTGGTATCCACACTCAACTTACGCATAGCCATACCCTTTTTTAGGAATGGAAAGTATTTTGTGTCAGCTCAGTTTCTTTGAGGGAAATCCCTTTGTTCATTGAAAAATATTGATTCAGCATCCACTGGGGTAGAAAGGTGCCCACGGGCTTTTGTGTGTTCCTCAATCTGTTTGTCCAAGTTGAGTATAAAGAGGTGTGTGGCTTCTTAGGAAGTAGCTGAGTAGTCTATGTTAATTTTATAATAAAAATAACTATACAATTTTAATGGAATTGTATAGATTTCAGTGTACTTTTTTTTTTTTATTTTTTTTTTTGAGACGGAGTCTCACTCTGTCGCCCAAGCTGGAATGCAGTGGCACTATTTTGGCTCACTGCAAGCTCTGCCTCCCGGGTTCACGCCATTCTCCTGCCTCAGCCTCCCAAGTAGCTGGGACTACAGGCGCCCGCCATCTCGCCCGGCTAGTTTTTTGTATTTTTCAGTAGAGACGGGGTTTCACTGTGTTAGCCAGGATGGTCTCGATCTCCTGACCTCGTGATCCGCCCGTCTCGGCCTCCCAAAGTGCTGAGATTACAGGCTTGAGCCACCGCGCCCGGCCCCTCAGTGTACTTTTTTATGGGTTGCCAGTTTCACCCTTTTAACAACTCAGGGAAGCAGATATTATCGATTTTGTGTTTTACTTTTTCATGAGGAAGCATGTTCAGAGGAGGTTAAATGGCTTAAGGTCACACATCTAGTAAGTGACAAAGTTGAAATTCAGACTCTAAGCCCCATGCTCTTCACTGGACATTGCCCAAATGGCAAATAAATGTCATTCTCACTATTTTAGATAATCATTATGCATGCTAATTAAGAAAAACTTCTCTGAAATGATTCGTATGCTATAAAGGTATAGTGTGTTCTAAAACACGTTTCTGCTAGATTTAGTGGTGAAGTAACATGGGATCTTTACAATAGAGATATGAAATTATGATACTTTGACAAATAATCTCTTAGCTGCTTATTTTTCTTCACTCTGTTTCCAGTTCTTATTCATTTAAAGCTTCTTTATGCCCTCCGTGCCCTCTTTCCTGCCCATACCACTTGGTGAAGGCAAACGGCTGGAGTTAAATTCCATCTGTGGTGGGTGGTGTTGTCTACGTGGACAGCCATAAGCACCGAATGAATCATGAAAGAAGCGTGTGGTCTCCGCAGGCAGGGCAGGGCAGCCCTCTCTTTTGCTCACTGCTGCCAGCTTGCCCTGGTGTTTTTCATGCTAAGCTCGTTAGTCCCTTAATTTAATCTTTCATCATTACCAGAGTAATTAACATACCTCACTATGGAGACTTAAAAAGAACCACCACTTCAGCAAATTCCAACAAATGAGCAGATAATATTAAAATATTTCCCTCACAAGAGCTGTTATTGATGAGGGCGTGGGTTAGTGGGGTTTGAGTGATTGCTCTTAAGGGGCTGGAGTGCCTACTTTTGTAATAAATATTTCTGAAGATAATTCAACAAGGGACAGAACAGCTTGTTTAAAGCCATCTAAACTGGCAGGAAAGCTGTTTTCTCTTCTACCAGAAGATAGAACAGGGAATGAAGTGGAGAAATCTCATTCCATTGTGGGCCGCCTCCTATGTAAAAGAGAGAGAGGAAAAAAAAGGCATGGAATAGGGGGCAGGAATATACCAGGAAAGAAGAAGATGCTTTCATAGGACTAATGGAGCCATAATATCTTTGCAAAGATGAGGTCATCTGGGCATCTGGAAGGATTTTTTAAATGCAAGAATTTTTCTTCCTTTATAGTTACTATGAAAACACACATTCCTAGGCTGTGCTCATGTATGGCCAGGACCAGCCAACAATTCCATTCCTTTTCTAGGTTAAGCATTGCCCACTGGGACGCCGCATGCTGCTCTGAACATAATCCTAAAACAAGTATTTCTGGATTCAGGTTCTACTTTATGGGTATTGGTTTCTTAAAGGGAAAAAAAAATAACCCAAAGTGACAGAATGAGGTTTATAGATGCTGGAGAGAGATGTGGGGCAAAAGGCTCACTGCTGCAAAGGTAGCTTTCATGTCCCTATACCTTAGCTGGCCCCCTCCCTGGGAATGACAGTGGGAAGGTTTTCTTGACAACCAAAAGGGGAGGTAGGTTACCATGTGATGGTAGCATAGATACTTCTAAAGTGACCTGGAACCAAAGGAAAAGAAGGAAAACTTACCTTATTAAAAATTATAGATAAATTTATTTTTTGATGCATTATCTGTATTGCAGCTTTTATAAAGAAGGTGACAGGTACATGTTAAGTCACTGAGTGTATGGAATCAGGAAGTGGGCAGGAATGGCTAACCCAGGCATGCAGCAAAAGAATTCAGATTTGCATCTTGGTTCCATATGCGACACACTGTCAAGATGCACACTTTAGACACAGATGCTGTTGTGCTGCTTGTGTCCACTCCTGGGGAAGAATCTGGATGTTTCCCAGGCTGTTCCCTAAGTGGAAAAGAGAGTGTACTGAGTCTTCCTATTTCCAGTTGTCTGACATTAGGTAAGTATCTTCAGCACTCAGGACCTTCATTTCTACATCTGAAAAATCATCCACACCCATGTCTGTATAAGAGACAGCACAGTGTAGCAGTTAATGCATAGACTGTGGATCCAGAGTGCCTGGGTTCTGATCTCGGTTCTGCCACTTGCTAGTTGTGTGACCTTGGGTGAGTTACTTAACCTCTCTGGTCTCAGTTTTCTCATTGTAAAATTTGGCTTACAATAGTTCTACCATCGGGCAGTTGTTATGGGTCTTAAACAATGCCCAATACTTAGTAAGCACATTGTACACAGTATGTACACAATTTGTATTTGTTGAGTAGAAACAGATTTTTTTGTGACGATTATGTTGTGCACCATTTTCTAAATAGCCAAGAACAAATGCATTATTATTATTTTGAAGATCTAAGAGGTTGATGTAATTGCCATATGGTGGTGTAAACAATATGAATAAGTGAGCACATTGATTAGAGAGCTTAGTTACAAGGCTTCAGTGACTCATGGTCTCTTGTCAACAAGATGATGATGCTGTGGTGATAGCAGTCACGTGAGGAGGGGGAACAGGGCGATTGGTGTAATTAGGTTGGCAAGTGTGACTTGAAGACTTGTAGGCTTAGTCCAGAAGTATGGTTGTTGGAGCATGCATATTGGGAGATTCAGATTAAAGAAAAATGTAATAAGTAAAAACACTTGCAGACGAAGAAACAGATTCACTGAAGTTTAAGTCACTTGCCTGAGGTGGAAATGTGATTCCATTATGCACCTCCTGAGTCTTGATTTCTGTGCTCTTCACTGGGTACACACCACATGCCAATGGATTTGAGGTTTGTGTGTGAGACACAAATAGGTCAGATGTGCTAGGACCTCTTCAGCATCCCCTGGGTCCAAACTCCCACGTGTCTTGTGTGTCTGGCAGAGGAGAACGAGTTCATCCTGTATGCTGTGCGGAAATCCATCTATCGCTATGACCTGGCCTCGGGAGCCACAGAGCAGCTGCCTCTCAGCGGGCTACGGGCAGCAGTGGCCCTGGACTTTGACTATGAGCACAACTGTTTGTATTGGTCTGACCTGGCCTTGGACATCATCCAGGTGAGTCAGCGCTTGGCCTCAGTGTGGGGGCTGTGCATTGTGACTGTCCCATCCTGATAAGCTTCATGCAGAATGGCCTGTGGAAATGGGCAGTTAGAGGTTTGTAAGTGTCGCTCATCTCAGGGCCGACAGGTAAAACTTCCCGTCTTCTGAGTTAGTGTTAGTATTTTTCTTTCTCTGTCTTCATCTGTTCATAAAGAAGGCCCTAAATCCACAGACCTGCTTGGAAGTGAGGGCTCGCTTTGCCTGCTGGGAAGGTGTTGGGACTAGTAATGTAGGATGATTAGTTGCCCCCTGTTGTGCCAACTGCCTCTTGAGCATCTTTCTTCCCAAGCCAAGATACAGTAATGCTTGACTTACCCGTAGCTCACATAATTATCCACTTCAGCTGTTCTGAACACAGATAAGAACCAGGAAGCAAGCATTAAAGAGCCCTGGACAGGCCAGGGAGATAGCCATACACTCAAACCCATGCATTTAAAGGAAAGCTATTTGATCTTTATTTATTGTCTGCTTAATCCTTTTAGAAAAAGCAATTCCAACAAATTTGTATCTAGATTCCCAACCCAACAGAAATTTTACAATGCCTGGGTATTTGAGGGGGTTGGGGTGGGGGATGGCGGTGATGCTGAATGGAGCTGTCCAACAATAGCACTTGATGGCTAAGAGCCTCACAGGGAAGAAAGAGTATAAAAGCAGACACAAGAACTTAAATATAACAGCAGTCTGGTTTCACTTCTTTTAAAAGCAAACAGACTCATACATCTCAATAGTCTCTGACTTTATTGTTGCGATACAGCATAATTTAGTAACCAGTGTTCATAATGATAATGCAGAGTAATGTATATGATTAAATTCTCTTTGTCCTGATTAAAAAACAAAAATGTAGTACAATGCTTTCATGAAAACCCGGCTTCATGGGTCTGGAAAGTTTACTAACATAAAACATCTCATCCCTTGCCAGTCCTGCCACTTGAATAAAGGGTTACCCTTCATAGGACTGACTTGGCAGGCGGTCATTCGAACAGTTCCTAGCATTTATTATGACTTTTCTCTCTTCAGCGCCTCTGTTTGAATGGAAGCACAGGGCAAGAGGTGATCATCAATTCTGGCCTGGAGACAGTAGAAGCTTTGGCTTTTGAACCCCTCAGCCAGCTGCTTTACTGGGTAGATGCGGGCTTCAAAAAGATCGAGGTATGTGTATTTTCGTGCTGTTCTTAATTAAGGGAGTAGGCGGGGCACCTGGGCTTTGAGCCAGATTTGACACAGAGGCAAGGGCCAGTGTGTCAGATTACTCTGGAAATTTCCTGCGAGTTTCCAGAGAATGGACCAGCTGAGCCTCCGGAGAGGAGAGAAAAGCGGGTAAGTACCTGGGAGTTGACCTTTTGGCTAGCAGAAGCTTAGCTAATAACAATAAATGGTAATATTGTTTTAATTTTATTTATATATGTACTTATTTATTTTATTTATATATTATTTTTGTTTTATTTTGCTACTTTTATTAAATATGATGGCAAAAACTATAATTACTTTTGCATCAACCTAATATGGTATTATTATAATGCTGTAACAATAATAGTCTAGTATTATTTTAGTCAATTAGAGTGATAGCAACAATATCATCATCGTCATCATCGTTGTTGTTATTAATCCCCATTTCTCTGCAACGTAGCTATCTAGTAACCTGTCCTGCCTTATATACCCAAGGCGAGGATAATGAATGACCTCTAAACTGCCAAATCATTGTCTTGAGGAATGTAGTATGCTCAGCTCATTGCATCAGCACCTCTTTATACTGACTCTGCATGGAGAGATGGCATGTGGGTTAAGTGGGAAGTGCAGTAGAAGCAGGGAGATGCAGAGAACTAAGAGGAGTTGCAAGACGAAAGACACAGACTTGAGAGATAGACACGGGTGTAGGCTTGACTCCACTAGCTCAGCAACATGGGCCAAGGTGCTTATGCTTTCTAAACTTCAGTTGCTTCACGCGTTAGATGGAGATTCATTTATTCACGCAACCATTTGACAGGGGTTCTCTGCATGATACATGTGGTTTAGGTTCTGATGATACAGCAGTGGGCCTGACTCACATGTTCCTGTTCCCGTAGAGCTTAGATTTTAGTGGAGGAAGCAAAATAATAAATCAGTTATGTTGGTGATACATGCTGCAAAGACTCTGAAACAGTGCAGTGTGATTGCACTTTTGGAGAGTGGGGCAATATTAGAATAGGCAGACAGAGCAGGTAACTTGAGGTTGATGTCTGAGCTGAGCCGAGGATGATCTTGTGTCCACCTCATGGGGATGCTGATAGAAGTGAACTGGCATCTACTGAATGCTGCCCTAGTGGTCGTGTTATTGCTCTTTCTCTCCTTTCTTTAGTTGCATGTGGTCAGCACTTGGCTAGGGGCCAGAAGAATGCAGGTGGTTCACAAGCACCTGCCTTCTCACAGGCTGTGGGGTGACCACTGCACAACTCAAATACTGCTGGTGCAAAATGATGTCAAATGAGCCAAGGTGCAGAGCTACTGATGCTTATAGGTCCAAGTGGGTCAGAGAGTTAGGAAAAGAGGCAGGCCTGGCAGTGAGGTTTGAAGGAGAGTTATGCCTTGATTAGAGTAAGCAGTGGGGCAGGTAGGTCCAGGATGGGATGTGGCAAGAGCAGACAGGAGTGAGTCTGCATCAGGCTTGGAGAAGCGTGAGATGACCAGCCCGGCTGATGGAGAGGAGCAAGAATATGAGTCCCACCTGTGGACAATTCATTGCAAGGCTGTGACATTGAGAATCTGTTTTATGGGCAGTGTGGAGCCATTGATTGCCTTGAAACATGGACTGACATGGGATGGTGAAATAAGTCAATGCTTGTTTGCTTATTTACTTATTTGAGTAATTTACTTATTGATATTGCTTTGTCCAGATCATCATGCCCTGGAAACTGGTGCATACATGGTTCTAGCTCCTCTTTCAGACCACTTGAAAAACATCCCATGAGTCAGAGGAAGGAACAGTGCATTGTGACTAGAAGTTGGGGCAGGTTTCCCAGATGGGTCGGGTCAGGGAAACAGGCAGGCATGGAGGGGTCATGTCTGTAGGCAGAAGCTGAGTAGCCACCTTTGGCAATGGGGGTCTTTAAGGAGCTCAGATCCGTCTCAGCCTCTTTCCCCCTGTTTTTGTCAGGTAGCTAATCCAGATGGCGACTTCCGACTCACAATCGTCAATTCCTCTGTGCTCGATCATCCCAGGGCTCTGGTCCTCGTGCCCCAAGAGGGGTAAGTGTTGCCCCAAAAGGAAATCAGTCTTGCATCCAGTGCTGCAATAATAGATTCTCATGGAAACACAGACCGTGGGACAAAAGCTCTGTTTCTCATGATGGTGGTTGAAACGATCTATGAACTGAAAAGTTAATAGAGACCACAGCTTAGTCACCATGGTCAGGTAACTCCATTCGCTTTTTGTTAGCCAGTGTCAGAATCTCTTTAGGCATCCAGATGTCTTGTATCTGTAGGTTGTTTCTCTAGAAAAGTTGATGTTAAAAGAGAGCCTCTGTCGACCTAGACAGGCCTGCTTGGATGTTGTGAGGACTTTCTCTTGAGTTTTATGCATGGTACAAACATTTAATTCATTCCATCTTTCCCCTGCCTTCCTAGCATGTGTAGGTTTTCTTACTTACAATCAGTGTGCACTTGGGGAAGGCAAAGGTGCTTTTTATTAACTCATTAACTGAAGGAAACATAACTAAGAGGGGAAATCCCTGATTTGACATTCGGGCTTTTCCTCTCTCGTAGCATTTGTGATAGAGAATTGGCACAATTTTTTCAAAGAAAATTCTAAGAGTAATGTATGTACTTGGTTGACAGTATTTAGAGAGAACAGAAGTTGATGAAAACATTTTGCTTCCTTCCTTTTCATTCTTAACCCTTCACCCTCACACTTCCTAGTGGTGATCCTTGTTCATAATGTCTTGTGCATCTTTCACGATTGCTTTTACTTATGTACAAGTAATGTCTTTGAAACACACACACACACACGTATACAAGCCAAATTGAATTGTAGTAGAGTTACTATTCTGTACTTTTTTAAACAAACTTAATATGTATTGAAGATAGTTTTGTGTGAGTACGTATAGATTTTTTAGGTTTCACAGTATTCTATTATATGTACCATAATGTATCACTTCCTCTGCTGATTAACATTTAGTTTAATATACATACATATACATTTCTTTATATATTATCTTTGCATAATTTGATTTTATCTGTCAATTCTAATAAAGGGATTTGCAGGTCAAGGAATTTAAGTGGTTTCAGGTATTATCATTATATATTGTTATAATAAGGCTGAAATAACCAGCCGGATCATTCAAAAGGGGTTTCTGACTGTTTTTGGAGTAGTGTTTGAGCTCCCATTTCTCTAGTACTGGTGAGATATGTATTCTGTCCCCATTTTCGCCAGGGTGATGTTCTGGACAGACTGGGGAGACCTGAAGCCTGGGATTTATCGGAGCAATATGGATGGTTCTGCTGTCTATCGCCTGGTATCAGAGGATGTGAAGTGGCCCAATGGTATCTCTGTGGACGACCAGTGGATTTACTGGACGGATGCCTACCTGAACTGCATAGAGCGGGTCACGTTCAGTGGCCAGCAGCGCTCCGTCATCCTGGACAACCTCCCGCACCCCTATGCCATTGCTGTCTTTAAGGTGAGTCCATTTGTTGCTGCCGTTGGACTGTCTGCTCGAGCGGGTGAGGAGCATATGAGGTCAGGAGCCTGCCGTCCCTGGACTTTGCAGAGAAGCTGGTTAACTTCTTAAAGATTGTCTTTTTTCCAAATTTGAGATAACTTATTTTCAATCCTATGGAGGGATGCCAGGCAGAGGCGCCAGGGGACCAGGCTTCCCTGCTGTTCACATTTCAAAAGGTTAAAAGTGAAGGGTTTTCCCATGAACATTCCCAGTTTGTCCCTCAGTGTCGGGGTGGTGTTGTCATTTCTTGTGCGCTTTGCTCACTTTATTCTCTGATGACTTCCGGCGAGCTCTGTACCACCTACAGTGCCTTGCAGTTCTTTTTCAACTCTGGAGAGCAACATGGCTCTTCCCAACTCTGGGAAGCAGATTTCAAACTGAGGGGGTTGGGTTCGTGTGATAAACTTGAATGCTTATCAGATAGTTTCTTTTGGGCAGTTTCTTCTGTGGGGTTATATGGTGAGGTTTGGATAAAATCGCTGTCCTTTGCATTTAAGTAGAAGCTTGATCAGGCCAGTCATTCAGCCAATAAATGTTAGTTGTCTCCTGCCTGAGGGAGCTCTTATCCTTAGAGAGGGATCAGAATAAAAAACTAAAGAGCTGGGCTAATGGGCGAAGGTTTTCTTTTTAGAATGAAATCTACTGGGATGACTGGTCACAGCTCAGCATATTCCGAGCTTCCAAATACAGTGGGTCTCAGATGGAGATTCTGGCGCATCAGCTCACGGGGCTCATGGACATGAAGATTTTCTACAAGGGGAAGAACACTGGTAAGGCAGAGTCTCTTCTGTTGTCTCTGTAGAGTTGATCTCAGGAAAGGGGCTGCGTGTGGCCAATCTGCTCAGAGCAGGAGCTGGCAGCCTGCGTCTTTGTTGTCACGACAACATGCACATTATTTAATTTCTTCCTAATGACATCTTAATTTCTTTTCTAACGATACACAAACAGCTGGAAGACAGCATGTTTTTGCCTGCCTAGAGTGTTGGTGCTTGGTGGGTAATTACACCCTCCTCCTGCCCTTGGCCCCTGACTGATTGGTGGCGTGGCTTCTGTTGCAGCTGGGAGAGTCCCAACATGTGCTTAATCCCCGTTTGGCACACTTGCAGGAAGAGACTCTGGGCTGGGTGCTCAGATCGTTGTTGCTTCCCGCCAGGGCCTCTTGCTTGTTCTCTGGTTGCCCAGATGACCTCTTGCTCATTGACCATACCTACCTCTGCTGGAATGGCGCTGTGTAGTTAGGTGTTGTTTTAATTAATTTTTCCCACCATGAAACTCTAAACCCCATGAAGAAAGAGATTGTCTTTTTTATTCCCCGATAGTTTTACCAGTGTCTAGCACTTTGTAGGTGCTCAGTTCATATTTGTTGAAAGAATAAGGGATGAAAAGGGAAGGGAAGAATTGCAGTGAGTGCAAACAGTAGCTGTTTTAGAGATCTATCGGGTGAGGCTTCAAGAACTGCTATGAGGCTTTGACCTGCTAGTCCTGGAGTCTGAGACTATTCAATGGAAAGCCTTTATCATTTCATGACTGCTCTTTAATTTTGCTTATCTCCCAGCCTTACTGTTGATTCTAGAGGAGAAAGATCAGAGGATTACCAAGAAGAATAGTCCCTTTAAGAACTTCCCTCTTTATCTCAGCAGGATTAAATGGCATCCTGGGTTTGCTAATTCTCCTTTATTGACAAACTGCTAAGTTTTCTGTTCTTAGCTGGAATGTTGATATTGTTTTATGGTTCTTGGCTGACCCTATACTAAGAGAAAATTGACAGGGGAAATAATACAGTTATAGATAGCATTGTTATCCTCTTGGGATTGTGAAGATAGCATGAGAACACCCTGAGAAAACTATCAAGTGTCTTACAAATGTAAGACGATACTATTTGTTATGTCTTCACCACTGACCTGTGAGGTAGGGAAGGCTGGTGTTATGATCCATGGTTTATAGATTAGGGAATTAAATCTCAGATATGAATTAGCTTTCCCAAAGTATCCTCACTAGTTTAGGAGCTGGCCTTTTGTTGCAATTCTGCCACTAAATGGAGAAGTCACATTCTTTCTTAGAGGAGGCACCTGTTTTGAAATAAGGAGAGCTGAAGGAATCTTGCTTCTCAGCTCCAGTGACTGAAATCTTCAGGCCTTTGTTTGATGGAGGACATCTACCCCTACGGATCTGACTTGCTAGCTAGCAGAGTGGATTTCTAGCATTTCTCCAAGTGGATTTTTAGCATTTCTCCACATTACCCCTTAGTCCAGTGGGTCTTCATTTTCACAAGTGCTTGTAAGCATGTGTTTGATGTGCACACAGGAGCTTCTGAAACACTGTGTGCAGATGAAGCCAGTGGTTACCTGGTCACAACTTACTTCCCAGTCTTGACTGTCCACTTCATCCCAATAACTTGAGCACAGCTGACATAGGCAGTCACACCCGTGACTGGGGAGCAGTGGCGGAGGAGGGAGTTTGTGGTCTCAGCACATGCAAACATGGTATCTTGGTGCCAGACAGACAGGCCTACAGTCCTCACCTTAGGTGTAATTTCCCTTTCGTACCTCAAAGAGTCATCTTCATTTAAGCTAGCCAGAGTCATTTTGGGGCCCAGAGTGAGGTCTGGATAGATGACAGGCTGGTTTAAAAGGGAGATATGTATTAGCAAGGCATAGTGGCGCGCATCTGTAGTCTCAGCTACTTGGGAGGTGGAGGTGTGAGGGTTACCTGAGCTTGGGAGGTTAGGTTGCAGTTTAGCTGAGATCGTGCTGCTGCACTCCATCCTGGGTGACAGAGTGAGACCCTGTCTCAGAAAAAAAAAAAAAAAAAAAGGTTTTGGGGGAGATCTATGTTGGTGAGTAGAACACAGACCTGGACCTGTGCAGAGGCGGCTGTGACTGTCCCTTTGGCCATGGCCAGTTTTTGTCTCTCTGCTCCTTTCTCTGTTTGCCTTTGGGGTTCTCTCTTATTCTCCTCTGGTTGTGAGCAGGATACTTCCAGAAGACCTCCTGCCTCCTAACACAGGGCTGGAGAAAGATGTTTTTATCTTTCTCTGCAGCCCAGTTTGGGTCAAATCAAAACTTCTGCAGTGGTGTCTGGCTGTCAGCACTGTCTGTGAGCACTCCACACCTCTTGGCCTTGAACTTTGCTCTAATCTGCTTGCTTTTCTGGACATTGAGAGGATACTTGCTTTTTTGGACACTGTATTACAGATCCACGGTGTGTGTTGGCAACTCCTGTCTATCTTTATTATTTTTGTTGTCTCCTCCTAATACATTCAGGACTTTCTACAGTAGTCTCCTGCTTATTTGCCATTTTGCTTTCTGTGATTTCAGCTACCTGCAGTCAACCACTGTCCAAAAATATATATGGAAAATTCCAGAAATGAACAATGTATAAGAGTTAAATTGCTTGCTGTTCTGAATAGTGTGATGAAATCTTGCACTGTCCCCTCCCTGTCCCACCTGGGATGTGAATCCTCACTTTGTCCAGCGTCTCATGCTGTTGATGCTACCGGCTCATTAGTCCCTTTAGGAGCCGGCTGGGTTATCAGGGTGTCAAGGTATTGCAGTGCTTGTATGCGAGGAACCCTTATTTTACTTCATGATGACCCTATACCTCAAGAGTAGTGATTCTCGTAATTTGGATATGCCAAAGAGAGGTTGTAAAGTGCTTCCTTTAGGGAAAGGGTGAAAGTTCTAGACTAGACTTAATAAGGGAGGAAAAAAATCTTACACTGAGTTTGCTAAGATCTGCTGTAAGAACGAACCTTCTGTCTCTGAAATTGTAAAGAAGGAAAAGTAAATTCATGCACGGTATTTATAGGGTTTGGTCCTATCTGCAGTTTCAGGCATCACCCGGGGTTCTTGGAATTGGGGGTTTTGGAATAAGTGGGGACTGCTATATTAACCAAGTGTTAAATAATAATAATTGGTAGTAACTACATTTATTGAGGGGTTGCTGTGTTGTAAGTACCACAGTAATGTGCTTTGTGGGCTTGTATAACCTCACTTCGTCTTTCCAAAGATTTCCATATGGACTATTAATATTTTCACTTTGTAGATGACAATATGAAAGTCTGGTTTAGTAACTTGTGTAGGTCACACTTTTAGTAAGTGGTAAGAATTTGCACTGTGGCTCGGTTGACTTCAAAGCTTGAACTTCGATAAAACCACCAGGCTCTGCTCCCTCTGTCGTGTGTTGCTGGAATAGCTGTGCCCTGATCGTGTGACAGCCGTTCAGAAGTACTGTTCCAGATTTTGACTGATGATGGTTCATGATGAAAGTGTTGTTCAGTTGCAACATTTATCAATTTGAAATATTTGGTTATAAATGGATAACAAAAAATGCATTTTTCCTTTATAGCTAGCTGGTTTTTATTTTTTATTTTTATGTATTTAGTTTTTTTGGAGACAGAGTCTCACTCTGTTGCCCCGGCTGGAGTGCAGTGGCGTGATCTCGGCTCACTGCAACCTCTGCCTCCTGGGTTCAAGCAATTCTTGTGCCTCCGCTTCCTAAGTAGCTGGCACTAAAGGCACGTGTCACCATGCCTGGCTAATTTTTTGTATTTTAGTAGAGACTGGGTTTCACCATATTGCCCAGGCTGGTCTCGAACTCCTGAGCTCGGGCAGTCTGCCCACCCTGGCCTCCCAAAGTGCTAGGATTTACAGGCGTGAGCCACTGTACCTGACCACTAGCTGGTTTTTAAATGGTATTACTGGAATTTATTCTTTGTAAAGTGTGTTTTTTCTTTAAAGAGGTTACTTTACAAGATTGTTGATGTATTCAGTTGCTCCTGCAATGGCTCTTGGAGCTTTGGAATTCTTTTGAAGTTTTGGAATTCTCCGTTAGAGCCTGCAGTAAGTACGTGCTTTTAAATATCTGTAATGAGGGTACGTATTTATTATTTGAGGTAGATTTGATTTTGATAATTGCGAAGTGTATAGATACTTGAGATGATGACATTTTTGGCTCCTAAAGTATTCCTGGAGGAATTTTCCAAAGAGGAAATGTGAAAATGTTCTGAACGCGCCCAGTGAAGACATCACGGGACTACGTGTTTGATCTTCTAAGGGAATGTCTTTGAAGATGATTGCTCTCACATGTCCGCTCTTCACATTGAGATCATGGTTTTCATATTGCCTGGTCCACTCAAGACAATTGGCATCCTGTATAAAGGGTCTGTGGCTGTGGTGGATTTGCCATCATAGGAGTTCCATCTTCTTCCAGTTCTCTCTGATGCAGCTCTCCCATTTTCCATTCTCTGGCTTCCTACCAGCCTAGACATTCCTGCCCTGCCTGCCTCTCATGATCAGTGACTTGGTTGGCTTGGTTTGGAATTTGACCCTGGTTACTGCCTCAGAGTACAGTTTCATACATCTCTGCCCAGATCAGCCTCCCGAAATATGATACGCCATTTAGAGTTCTCTGCTCTTAGCTCTTGCTTGTTTGGATAGGAGTATTTGCTCTGCACATGAAAATGTTAGTTACGTTATATTACAAACACGATCCCTGTGGAAAAAATAATCCTGTAATAGAGTAGTTTTTTAATTTGTTTGTTTTGTTTGTTTTTGAGACAGGCTGTGGCTCTGTCGCCCAGGCTGAAGTGCAGCGGGGCTATCTCAGCTAACTGCAGCCTCTGCCTCCTGGGCTTAAGCGATCCTCCCACTGCAGCCTCTGGAGTGGCTGGGATCACAGATGTGTACCCAGCTAATTGTGTTTATTTTTTTTGTAGAGATGGTCTTCACTGTGTTGCTCAGGGTGGTCTCGAACTCCTGGGCTCTAGTGATCCTCCCACCTCGGCCTCCCAAAGGGCTGGGATTACAGGTGTGAGCCACTGCACCCAGCCAGTAATAGAGTATTTTAAGATAACATCATATTCTGTTATTGTTCAGGATCTTGGAACATTGAGTGATATATTGTCCTTTGAATACAAAACACATGTTCCCACATCCTTGTTTGAGTTGTTTCCCAGGAGTGGTGGCTCTGTGTCAATTCTGCATTCCCTCTTGTAGCCAGTGGCCTGTACCTTTGAACTAAAGGAGCAGTCTATGCCCACTAATAGATCAGAGTGAAGGGATGTCTGGGGCTTCTGCTATAGTCACCTGGTTAGTCTGCTATGCTGCTATGGTAATTAAGCTGTTATGACTGATTATTTACTGAACCTTTTGGAATGTTTCGTCATATGGAATTCCCTTCCTCTGAACGTGTATGTTTTCTCTCTTTGGTAATACCTCTTACTCTTTTCCTTGGCATCATCATAACGTTGTTGCCAGAGTATTGTGATTTTTGTTTTTATTCATAATGTAAATTAACCAATGAGGTGCCCACACACCCAAAGCTACTGAGTATATTATCCATATTGACACTGATTGTCATTAATGAACTTCGTCTAACCTGTAGGCCAGGATAGGCATGACTTAGATGAACGCTTGGCTGGATGGCAACAGATGATTTGGATATGGTGCTGATGTGTGGGAGGGTGTCTCTGTCCATGACATAGCACAAATGAAGAATTAGCAGTTGAGTTTTATCTAAGTTTTTGTGTTCATTTTCCCCATTTTCATGATTAATAATTGCAGTCAAAAGAAAAAACGTGATTTCACAGTTTCTGTGACCTCATAGTTGTATCACGTTTCAGATTGTTATAAGATGGTTTATATATCCTCTTACCCGCCATCCCCGGAACGATGTAGGGGATGGGATGGCACTTTTGCCACCCTTGTTCATCCACAAAGGCTCCTTCTCAAGAGTGCAGTGATGGATTTTACCAACTCTATCTGGTGCTGTCTTTGGTAAGCTGAACCAGAGAAAAGATTGGTAGGAGTGGGCTAGATCATCATGCACTAGTCCTTATATGAACTCATTGCACAGCAGTGACGGGTGAGTACTGTGGTTGGCTCCTCATTTAGCTCTTGAGCTGCACTCTGGCACAAAGGAATTGAGAAGGGGAGGCCTGGATTTTTGTCCTGGGCTCACCATTAATCAGGTATATGTTTTAATTATGGCCTTCGGAGCCCTAAGGAGCAGAAACCCACCCGAGCTAGCTCAAGTGAATGGTTTTATGGAATGAATAAAGGAGCCCAAAGATGGAAGTCTAGGAGAGCCTCATGGGGACTGGTGCTGTTCTTTCTCTTTCCCTCTGGTTAGGCCTCTTCTCTCCATAAGTCTCTTTCTTTTTAAAGAAACAATGTATTCAGAATTTTCAAGGCAGTGTTCAACTATACTATAGCCACCAGTGTTGTGATTGAGAAATCCAAAGACATTCTGATTCTTTTTTAAATTAAAAAAAAATTTTTTAAGGGATAGGATCTTGCTATATTGCCCAGGCTGGATTCGAGCTCCCAGGCTTGAGCGATCCTCCTGCCTCAGCCTCCTGAGTAGCTGGGGCTACAGGTGCATGCTGCCGTGCCTGGCACCTCCGTAAGTCTCTTTGAGTCTCCTGACCGTCTGCAGACTGAGCTTATCTGCATACCAGAGTTATGACTTCCACACAGTTTTGGCTTGCCATGTGCCACTTCAATACCCATACTCTATGACCCTTTCCCTGGCTGCAGTTCCTTGGTTGCTTTCTTGTTTTTCAGTAACCCAATTCCAAATTCCCAGGAGGAACACTGCTGCCTGGCTTGGCTCTGGGGCAGTCTGATCTGGCTGAAGACAGGATGCAAGTCACTGGTTATACTGAGCAGAAGTTTTCAGCACAGTAGGCTCCCCAAAGCTTGCCACTTGACCCTTTAGAGCTTCCCGCTGTCTTTTCCGTAAGACGAGGCGGTTACAGTGGGTCTTCTTCATGTATTCGGTACCTCCCTCGTGGTGTGTATTAACCTGTCTGCTGCTGTTTGTCTCCCCTCCAGGAAGCAATGCCTGTGTGCCCAGGCCGTGCAGCCTGCTGTGCCTGCCCAAGGCCAACAATAGTAGAAGCTGCAGGTGTCCAGAGGGTGTGTCCAGCAGTGTGCTTCCATCAGGGGACCTGATGTGTGACTGCCCTCAGGGCTATCAGCTCAAGAACCATACCTGTGTCAAAGAAGGTACTTCCCTTTTTCTTTTTTGCCTGTCATCATCCTTCCTTTGTTTCCTGCTCCCCCTCCAGGGGTGGGAAGGATAGCTCTCTATTTCCTAACCTTTTTGGGTTATTGGAAAAAGTCCAAGGTAAAAATCAAACCTACCAGATACTTACAAGAATACTGGTTTGGGTTCTAAGGCCTGGTAAGGGTCAAAGAGACCCTTCAGGCCTCATTCAGAACAGGCCTACGCTGTACCTTTCTAAGGAGTAGCTGTGGTTTTTGGTTTCATGTCAGATGGCACAGGCTTTCTTCAGGGTCTCCCTTTTTATTCTTTTGCTTCTTCCTCTCCTCACCCATCCCTGACATCCAGGTTTCTTACCTTCTCCTGTTTTGCATAAGTTGGACCAACCTGACTGGGAAAAATAACCAGGGTGACTCCTTCCGTGTTGACTTACTCTCACCTAACAGTTGTCCATCCTCTCACCATAGCCTAGCCCAGCGTGTCCTGAACTTTCAGAGCAATGTTTGCAAAGCGCTTTGAGTCTAGACTTTCATGCTGTGACCAAGTGGCAATAGCAGCCTGACGCCCACTCCCCCTCTGAATTTGAATATAGAGATTTAAAATTTCTTTCCTCTGAAATTTAAAAATTTTTCCTTCCTGTGTAATTTTTACCCTCACCACTTCCCTACCCTCCAGCTTCATGTTTCTGTGAGTGAGGTGAAGCACTGCAAGGGCACCTTGCCATGAAGTACATGGATTGATGGCCCGAATTTCTGCTTTTCCTTATCTGTGATTCTATTTGCCTTTTTTTTTTTTTTAAACATTTTAAAGAGACAGGAAAGAGACAGGGTCTTGCTGTATTGCCCAGGCTGGCACATTCACGGCTCACTGCAGCCTCAACTCAAACTCCTGGGCTTAAGGGATCCTCCTGTCTCAGCTTCCCATGAAGCTAGGACTACTGGCACAAGTCCAGCTAATTTCTTTTACAGGGATGAGGTCTCACTTTGTTGCTCAGCCCGGTCTTGAACGTCTAGGCTCCAGGGATCCTCCCTCCTCTGCCTCTCAAGGAGCTGGCATCACAGGCATGAGCCACCGTGCCTACTCTATGTGCTTTGTAATCCTAACCCTGCTTCTCATAGCAGCCCAAGTCCAAGGCAATGAAACACACAATACGAGCCTTTTAGTCAATCTTCCTTAAGAAATATAAACAGAAAAAAGATGAGCCTTTCTTTCTTAGAAACAAGAGACTTTCTTTCAGGCTGTGGGTACAATCTTAAAAGTGTTTGGAAAGGGCTGGGCGCGGTGGCTCAAGCCTGTAATCCCAGCACTTTGGGAGGCCGAGACGGGCGGATCACGAGGTCAGGAGATCGAGACCATCTTGGCTAACACGGTGAAACCCCATCTCTACTAAAAATACAAAAAACTAGCCGGGCGAGGTGGCGGGCGCCTGTAGTCCCAGCTCCTCGGGAGGCTGAGGCAGGAGAATGGCGTGAACCCGGGAGGCGGAGCTTGCAGTGAGCTGAGATCCGGCCACAGCACTCCAGCCTGGGCGACAGAGCGAGACTCCGTCTCAAAAAAAAAAAAAAAAAAAAAAAAAAAAGTGTTTGGAAAGAAATAAAATCAACACTAAATTCCAAGAGAAGGGGAAGAAAGCCACTCCATATTTCCCATTAGAATGCCTTTGATTATCCACATAAGAGACCAGTCATCACGTGTCCTCGATGCAGTTTGCCAAACAATACATTTTTTTCTGTAAGGAATTTTAATCGCTTGCTTTAAAGTAGTCATGGGACAGAAAAAAGTCTCAGAGTATTGAGAAAATCTTCGTAACTCATTTGCTTGATAGATAGAATATATATGGATATATATAACTATAAAGATATAAACATACCTGTAGATATGTTGAATCTGTATGTTTTAATACTGTGTAGACACAGTCCATTAAGGAGTTCTGTGTGTAATTAGTATTTTATAATGTTGATGTACTCTATTCACCACCCAATAGACTCAGTTGGTGTCTTGGTTATCCTTCCTAAGCATTTCTGCCAGCAAGCCTTCTCTCCTTTGATTTTAACAAAAAGAGGAAAGCAAGAGGCTAGTATGGGACGTTTCCTTCCCTGTATACATGTGTGCTTGGCGTTCCTCCTCCCCCTTTACCATCATGTTACTAAAGAAAGGGAAACTCCAGAGAGAAAGTCCTGTGGTCCAGCAGTGAGAATAATATTGGTTTCATTTCCTCCCCTGCCGCACTCTGACGGGTAGAGAACACCTGTCTCCGCAACCAGTATCGCTGCAGCAACGGGAACTGTATCAACAGCATCTGGTGGTGTGACTTTGACAATGACTGTGGAGACATGAGCGATGAGAGAAACTGCCGTGAGTCTTCTGGCTTGGACATGAAGCTTTTGCCATTACTCAGAAGCCTGGTTGGCTCTTCCCAGGCTGAGGGCCTAAGGTCTAGGGTGAGGGCCACGCATGATTGGTGATGCCCATCTAAGTGGATGGGGCTTGGATGACAGAGAAAACGTATTTCCACATACAGTTAGATATTAGATATATAGGATTAATATTATATACATAATATGTTTTTAACCACCCCAGAAGTACCACTCATTACAAGAGGTTTATAAATAAACATCACATGGCTGAAACTGAACTGATTGGGCAATCTGGGCTCTAGTCTTGGCTGTGGCTCTGTAATAAAACTGGTGACTTGGGTGAGTAAACACGTGATATTCTTTGATTTGGAAGTTCAATATTCAGCCTTTTTAGGGATGGGAAATGAGTATTTACTCCAGTTAGTCGACGCTGGCTACCTACCAGGCTCAAGAGAGATCGTTTTCATTGGTTAGTAATGCATAGCTTGGCCTACAGTGTGGGGCCATTGGTGTACCTGCCATGTAAATGTCATCTTTGAGCTGTATAATTTTTAAGGTCTGACTTCTAAAGTACGAGACTGTGGTTAGCAGTAGTTAAAGAAAACCAAACAACCACAAGTAGCAGATAGTTTATGAACCACAAATTTTCACTGTCTTTTTTTCACTTAATTTCTAATAACTTCGACATTATCTTATAAGGAGATGATTTGCCCTTTTGTTAGTCATACATTCACTCAACGAGCAGTTGCTATACACCCTGTGTTCCAGGCTGTGTACTGGGCCTGCATATATATTGCCAATCAAGGTGGAAACGGAGTTCAGTCTGAAGTAGGAGTCAGAAGAATAGGCAGTTGTAGTAGAGCGATAGGCACTGCGATGGGGAAGTGTCATGTGCATGTAGGATGGGTACCCAAAGCAAGCTTGGGCAGGCCAGAGCAAAGAGCTCTGGAGAGTGTCTGGGGTGAGTCAAGCAGAGGTGGAGGGAATCAATTCACAGGCAAGAGAGCAGCATGTGGGGAAGCTGGCGTGGTCGGGAAACTGGTTTGAGTTATGGGGAATGGGCATGGGCACAGGGGCCAAGGTGAAGCTGGATGAATGGGTGGGGCCTAGGGCAGCAAGGGCTTTGTGGACTTTATGGGAGAAGCAGTTGGGAACCACTGATGTGATGTGATAAAAGTTCATCTTTGGAAGGATAAAGAGTGACTCGGCAGAATGCGTTTGATGGAGAGAGACCGGAAGCAGGAACCAAGTCAGAAGCTTCTCTTTTAAATATTTTACCTTTGGCAGCCCAGGGGCTCATTTACCCATTTGTACTGTAAGAACAGATTAATGGGCAGCTCTAGATACTCATTTAGCCAGTCATCCATGGGGCCTGGGCCTGGCTCCCCTGCCACTTCACCCAGAAAGCAACTTGAGAAATATCCAGCTCATTAAACACATCTGGGCCCTGCAATCCTATAGACTCCCCCTTTTGACTGATAGAGGGTTATTTACAAAGCCCTTCCTTAATCGTTTTCCCTTGGCTTCAGAGGATGCCTTTCACACCGAGGGAGAAGAGCTTATTTGCTGAATGGCAGATTTGGGAAAGCACTAGCCTCTCTCTGTCTTTTCTGCAAAAAATAAGGCCTATAAAGCTTTCTCTGTCTACCAGAGTTGCAGGAAGGTGTGATATTTGTGAGGGAATAGCCAAAGCTCTTTAAAAACATTAATGCTTATTAACAGCATTGAAGCAGATAACGGAAAGGAGTTTATTACATATCTGGGTGGGATAGAAGATACTTCTTAGAATTAACAAGTTGCAAGGAAATTGCCCAGACATAATTAGGCACAGTGGAAGCAGTGAGATACAAACCAGATGACCTCACATCCAAGTGAGGGACGCAGGCGGCACAGCATTCCTCCTTGTGCCCTTGGGCTTGGTTTCTACTAAATGGACAGGCTGAATCTTGTATTGGCTCCGAGTTTTGAGAGGAATGAAGACCTACATCATTTGGGAGGCACCTGCTGCCCCCAGTGGCTTCCTCCCACCCAGCCCCTGAGCTCTGTTGCAAACTGCACAGT
Organism: Trachypithecus francoisi; assembly: GCF_009764315.1. Lineage (NCBI taxonomy): Eukaryota > Metazoa > Chordata > Mammalia > Primates > Cercopithecidae > Trachypithecus > Trachypithecus francoisi. Next base: position 109,930,996 of record NW_022681473.1, read on the forward strand.
TATGCATGAAGTATGGAGCTGGCCCTGCCCTCCTCCCAGCTTGGTGTGAATGTCAACTGGGATTCACTTTCCAGAGACCCTGAGACCTGCTTTCTGTTCTGTCATCTCCCTAGTTCACCTGGCTCAGATCTACACACCTCAGATGGAGCTGAGGTGTGGAGAGGAGGAACCAGAAGGATTTAAAACTCAGAGCCTGGGAATGGAGAGAGGGGCTTATCTGTGCCTGCACACGTGTCTCCCTCATCAGGGAGGTTGCGTGTGGAGGAGAGAGGTTCCCTGTTTCTAAACAGGGCTGCAGAAGAGGGACCGCCGTGACTGAGTACTGCCATGTGGGGAGTTGAGTGAGGCACCCCGCCAGCTGCCAGGGAGCAGTGGAGGAGGGGGACACAGGGATGCAGGAGGGTGTTGTCAGTGGGTTTCCCTCCCTCTTACACAGATTCCTCCAGCTGGGTGGCTGTCAGGCACTCAGGGTTTTGATGTGAATCCCTGCAGTCTTGTCATTTTGCATTCATCCCCTGCCTCCCACTACGAGCTCAATTACAGAGAAGAAATGGAGCCTCAAATAAGAGCTGCCAGGATATCTAACGGCAGCATTGCTATTTGGCATTTCATGCACGACAACCCCTCCCCCGTGCCAGGATTCTGTTCTGCCACATTTTACCTCCTGGGTCAGCCTTTCACTGCTCCTGAGAGCAGCCTGCCTTCCCCTTGCCTTTCCTGGAGGGTGTTTCACGGGGTGCCAGGGACTGTGCTTAAGCACAGGAAATATCTACTTAGGAGAGGAAGAAAAATCTAATTCTATATCCATTCTAACGCCAGAAGGACATGAGGAATGATGAGGAAGAAAAGTGACATTTGTTTAGAGCCCATTATATTTACATCCTATTTAATAGGCTCTGGTTCCAAACTTGTTCCCTGATTTGTCTTCATAATAATACTACCAGGTAAAGGTAGATTAAGTAAGTTGTAGGTAGCAGATTCAATTCAAATCTAGTCTTTCTGGCTGGGCCCGGTGGCTCATGCCTGTAATCCCAGCACTTTGGGAGGCCGATGCAGGCAGATCACTTGAGGCCAGGAGTTCGAGACCAGCCTGGCCAATGTGATGAAACCCCGTCTGCACTAAAAATACAAAAATTAACTGGGGCTGGTGGTGGGTGCCTGTAATCCCAGCTACTTGGGAGGCTGAGGCAGGAGAAACACTTGAACCTGGGAGGTGGAGGTTGTAGTGAGCCGAGATTGCACCACTGTACTCCTGCCTGGGCAACAGAGTAAGACTCCATCTCAAAAAACAAAAGAACAAATCTGGTCTCTCTGACTGTGATCTCAAACACTTGGACATTTATCTTACCCAATGTTACTGTTGCAAAAACTGAGCCATAGGGAGATTAACATTAATTTCCCCAGGAAGAGGTAGAGCCAGGATTTGATGCCCAGTCTTGACCGACTGCAGACAGAGCCTGTGTTCCTATGGTGGAATTCTACCTCCATGCTGCCTTTACCATCTGTCCAGTGAAGTGCTAACTTCTTGGGTGAAATTGAGCTCTAAAGGTAGTTTTGTAGATAAAGGTATTTCTGCCACTTATTTAGGAGGACACTTTTTGCGTCTGAAAGGATCTTAGGAGGTAATCTAGCCTGTCACTCTCTCTCCCCAACAGATGACAGCTTCTCACTTTTCCTAGTCCTATTCCAATCTGGAAGCTGTCCACAGAAAGATATGCCCTTATCTCTCTTGGTTGTAAATTTCAGGCTCTCATGCAATTTATTTCTTCTGTAAGTCTAGGTTTAATTTGTGTTGCTACAATTAATATCTGCTTTCTTCTATTTTTTAATTGGTTTTCCAATAGGATGTTTACATTTGTGGGAAGTTAATTGTACCTAAGGAGTATATCGTCTTTCTCTCCCATTTTAGCTACCACCATCTGTGACCTGGACACCCAGTTTCGTTGCCAGGAGTCTGGGACTTGTATCCCACTCTCCTATAAATGTGACCTGGAGGACGACTGTGGAGACAACAGTGATGAAAGTCATTGTGGTAAGGGGACACCACATCCTGAAACCCTGCTCTGGAGAGGGGGTCATCGTGCTCCCTCACAGGGCTGTACTGGTGTGTACTGGTTTTCTGATCACCATCTCAGGATTTATGATATTCTAGCTGAATGGCTTTCTCCATCCACATGATGGGGTTGAGTCATTTCTCTCTTCCATTCTTAAAGAGCTTGTTTTCTGCTTTTCATGAGGATTCAGTTCTGCTGGAGACACTGGATCCAAAGTGAATGGGAATCTAGGGTCTCTGGATCAAGCGTCTCCAGCAGAACCGAACCCTCATGATTCATGGTCAGAAAAGATGGAGCCGAGACTCACTCCTGTCACTTACTCATAGATTAGCCTTTGTTTTCTAATCTGAAAAATGGAGAAATGGACCCTGCTTTGCCTTGGAGAGGTGCTACAAGGACAAAAGGTGATGATAAGGAAGTAAATTTCTGAATGAATTCAGGGAGTTATTAACAGCTCTACAGGCTTGGCCCACATGTCTGAGTGAGTGTGAGATTAGCCTGCTGAAGACACAAATCTGCACCTCTGTGAACTGTTCTTTTTTTTTAACCAATTTAATTCATTCAACTCTGTTATTATTAGAAGTCAGCAGATGGTATAGGCATTGAGTGAGCATCTGTTTTCTGAATGGACATTTTTTATATTTAGAAAAACAGTGGGTTACAATTCCAAGGAATGATAGAGATTCTCTGGTCCAATCCTTTTAATTTCTACTTTCTGAAGTGACTGAGGTCTGTCAAGGTCAGGGGGCTTATTCAAGGTAACACAATTAGTTTGTGTCAGAATGGGGAACTGGAATCCATGTCTCCTGTTTTCTAATCCTCCACTATTTCTGTTGCACAGTACCTCCGTGTCAGTTTCATGAGACCCATCTTAGTTAACAGTCCTCGGTCCCAGACTCATAGTTGCTGACCACCAAAGGAGACATTATGCAATCAGCATGGTGTTCCAGATTGAGGCATGAGAGGGAAGTGAGAGCAGAGGCCAGACGCTGACCCAGACATGGTGATGAGTTGGCCAGGCCCTACTCGGCCCTCTCTCCCTGTCCATGGGGGCAGGTCCAGCCACGCTGTGCTTGTGCACATGAACACAGCCTTCTTGATTATGAGCAGGTGGTTTGACTCACAGCGGCTGAAATGAGGGGAGCTAGGGCAGCTTGTAAATCATCTCAACACAATTTAACCAGTAGAGCACAGCCTAGGCCACTTCCACATAGATAATACCCCTAGCCTGGCTCTTGGAAGGTTTTTAAAAAAATTCCCAGTTCTCCTTCTTCAAGTGCCTGAAAACATGTCCTTGGAATGTGCAACTATTTTCCCTTCATCCCTGCCATTCCTTTCCCAGCACTCTTAGAAGGTTGAAATGTGCGGCTAGTTTTGCCCTAGTAAGAAGGAAACTCCACATGGTTCCCTCTTTCTGGTATCATCGAGCTCACGTACGGGGCACATGTTTGACTGTGAAACAGTTTGAGCCCCCTGGATCCTCTGTTCATGTCCCATTCTTACTAGTTTGTCCTGAATTCATCCCAGCGTCCCAGTTAGCCCCATCCTCTGATGCACGTCCTCTTCATAAGTTTCCAAACTCTTCCTCATAAATATCTGATTGACCAGCTTTGCCATCAACAAGCCTCTCGGGGAGAATGACTGAGATGGCTGCCTTGGGCCCCACGCTTAGCTGCTCCTGTTTTCTGAGGCTCTGTAAACTCCATGCGAAAGTTCTATGCCATAGTCTGTTTGGGCTACGATAACAAAATACTTAGTGTAGGTAATTTATAAACAGTAGTATTTTGTTTCTCACAGTACTGGAGACTGGGAGGTCCAAGATTGAGGTGCCAGCAGACTTTTTGTCTAGTGAGGGCCTGTTCCTCATAGATGGTACCTTCACTGCGTTGTCAGATGGCACCTCTGCTTCTGGAAGGACTGCAGGGAAATGCTTCTCTTTGTACACAAGCGTGGCAGAAGGAGTGAACAGCTCCCTCCCACCTCTTTCATAAGGACACTAAACCCTTCGTGAGGGCTCCCCCCCCGCCGTGACTTAATTACCTCACAAAGGCCCCATCTCTTAGTAATACCACATTGGTGATTAAGTTTCAACATAACGAATTTGAAGTTTCAACATATGAAGTATAAACATTTGAATTTTCGTAGCCTCCAGAACCGAGAGAAATAAATTGCTCTTGTGTATAGGCTCAGTCTATAGCATTCTGTCTTCATGATCTCCCCAGGACCTTTGAAGGCTGTTGCCAGGGCAGCCTCCTTCCCCTTCTTGGTCAAGCTCTACTGGTTGGTTCGTACTAGGCCCCCACCCTTCTAGAGACAGCGCATCCTCCCACGTCCCTGGAGCTCTGCCCACAGAAAGTCCCGAGTTACGTTTCCTCCGTTTTGGGAGCTCGGCACTGATTTTACTCTCTCTGACTGAGCATCTCACGGTGATCAGCGCATGCAGACCTCTTGGTGCTCCTTTTCTCAAACCACAGGCTGTGTCTGTAAGAGTCCTCTGTTTCTTGAAAGTTCTACTCCCTGGCCCCCTCTGTCACTGCTTCCTAACCTCTTTCCATCATAGCAAGCATAGACAATAATATATGTGGAGAGCACTGGGATGAATGGACAGGATGCTCTCAAGTGGCAAGCAGCTCTAAGGGTCTGAGGATCTCAGAATCTCAGCCACTTGCGGCACCCTGTAACCCATTTGCGGCACACTGACCGAAAGCTGCTAAATGACCTTATGTCCCTGGTAAAAGTCTCTTCGTTCATGGTCTCTATGGATCATTGGTGATCATGGGTCCATCTCCGTCTTTTATGAGAGCTTTCACACCAGAGACAAAATGCTGAACAAGCTTTTATCCTCACCTCTCTGTTTGTGGTCTCACCTGCAGAAATGCACCAGTGCCGGAGTGACGAGTACAATTGCAGTTCTGGCATGTGCATCCGCTCCTCCTGGGTGTGTGACGGGGACAACGACTGCAGGGACTGGTCTGACGAAGCCAACTGTACCGGTCAGTACTTCCTGGACTCAGTTGACAGCACTGATCTGTTCATGCAGTGGTTACCATTATAGCTTTAAACGATCGGAAGATCTAGGCTCTGAGAATTAGCTTGGACCTTAGAAATCAACGAGTTTCATGCTTCTCAAAGAGCTGGTCTGTGATGAGATAAGGAGCCTGTGCTAGAACGTAAATCAACACCCTGCTTGCAACTGACTAAACAGTGTTCTTTGAGTGATATCATTGATTTATGTTCTGGCTCAAGCTTCTTATTTATTCAGGACCAGTGTTAAACAGTTTTCAGACCAGCCCCTCGGCTGGGGTACATACTTTGAGTAAGCACTGAACTAGTTCATGTTTTTTAAATGGAGCATCAGGGAGTTCCCCAGACAATGAAAATGTAAACCGTGTTTGTACCCAAAATTGGCTAAGATTTTATTAAAGGTAAAGATGGAAACAACATGAATACAAGGCAAGTGCTAGGTGCTATAAGGTAGGGGTAATGTTCTAATTCTTTTGTTGGGTTCACTTACGTTCATTACATTATTTTTATGATGAGTGGATGAATGGTGGCCATATACATTATGACGGGGCAGGGCAGACTGGGGGTGATGGGCAGTAGGTAGTGCAAGGAGTTGGGAAGTTTGTGGAGAAATGAAAACAAATTCCATTTTATAATCATCACTTTGTACGCCATTATAATTTGTCAAATAAAACAAAAATTAAGGAATAAAAAACAGGTTTTATGACTCATTGAGTAAATTTGCTCTGCAGCCTCCTTGAGAAGCTGTTATTCAGTTGTGTCTTGAACTCCTCTAGTGATTTTGGACTAGGGAAATAAAGATGTTTCATTTAAACATTTTATGGTAAGGACAGATCTGTTTTTACACTCGGATAATTCAGACGTCATTGTGCAATTCATTGTTGAGTCAGCTTCTCAATTATCTGAAGCCAGTCATTAATCTTGTGAGTTATTGGACTTTTAAATCTCATGCCTTAACCTCCTCTGCCCCCAGAGTATCCCAGCACTTCCTACACTGCCCGGCATCTGGTGGCTCAAAGTACGCCTATTAATTGGTAAAAGCAAATACAAAGAAGGTACATCTGTTATATCTCAAACCTAAGGATAAATAACTGTGCATTATGCCTGGCTTAGACTTGCTTCCCCAAGGAGAGAGATGACCTCTTCTTTTACTCTTTTGTATTCTCTGCAGTGCCCAGCACATAATAGAGTACGTGCTGAGAGAACCTTTGTGGATTGAGTAATTTTGCGCAACTGCTTCCCTCCATTCGTTTTAGTTTAGAGGTGACCTCATAATGGCCTTAAGGAAGTGAATGGATCTCTTCAAATGCCTTATACGTCACACAGGATATTCTGTAATATTACCAAATCCTGTTCGCTTGTGAAGTCCACCCATATTCTTTCTGGTGCAGCCTCTGTGTCTTCACCTCTGCTTCTGCAAAGACTGCAGGAAAATGCTTCTCTCTGTATATAAGCCTGCAGAAGGAGGAAGAACCGAGGCCCATAAGGGAGCTGCCATTGGCACAGGAAACACATGAATGCGGTTTGGAAGCTTCGGGTTTGGATGGATAATTAGTTGATAGATTAGGAGGGTGCACTTGGACACTGCAGTTTGTAAATTGCAGTATGATTGAACATCTTGTTAACACAACTGCCTTACTCGAATTTGTGTTTCAGCAGTATGTGCCGGTCTTACAGAATGAATTGATAACTTCATTTCTGTAGGCAAGCTTGTATAAACTCCTGGTTTTTTTCTCTGATTTTCTTCCGGCAAGGCAAACTGGACAAAACTTAAGAGTCCTTGCTGCTCGACTGCACCCTTGTTTCAAGGGCTGTTCTTCCAAACCTTTCAAGGATGATCCACCTTCTCTGTTATCTCCAAAGAGTTGGAGGTCAGATGTGAGCTCATGGTGATGTGTGGCATGACACCTCATTTTCAGACCTACTAAATTAAGCTGGTACAGTGCCAAAAGAAAGATGTCAGGGTCACTGAGCTCCTGTTGGCATCAGCTTGGATGTGTACTCTGCTGGGTGTCCTCTTTGCTTTGCTTTTCCCCACTTTTACTTTCCATGGGGCTGTTTTCTTTATTCCCCTCAACCCACCGCTATTGTTTTTAAATGTATACATCTGATTTCTGTGTGTGTGTGTTTTTTTAAGGACAATTACCTGTAGTCATTTTATGTATATTCTTAACATCTTTCCTCTCTCCTAGATATATGGGGACTTGAGAATTTGATCCAAATCTCTGCCTACAGTTCCAGTATTAAAATACCTAGTATTTTAAACACTAAATATTTAGTGTTTTAGTTTTATATTGAAAAATCCTAAACTTCATTGTTACTTTTTTTTAATAACCATTCTTCTGCATAGGCACACAGCTATTACCAGCTACCTGTGTCTTGTTGCTAATGTCTCCCACCAACGCACATCCTTCAGGGGTTTTGCAGCAGGAGTCTATGAGTGGCACACTCTTAAGGTTTTGTTAGGATAGACGTATCTTTAATCCTCAATCTTGAATTCAGATGAGTCTGGGTTTCTAGGTTTTTAGTAATTTTCCGTATTTTCACAGAATTCTTCCATTTCTTCCTGGCTTCTTTTGTGTTGATTTGAATTCTGCTCTTAGTCGTCTGTTCAAACAATAACAGACATTCTTTTCTTTCTAATTACCTTTAGGTTATATTGCTCTTAGTTTCACCTACCTAGGTGTGGAATTAGTTTTACTTAGCCTGCTTGAGACTTTGTTTAAGATCTGAGAATTTTTCAAAAGACAACTCTGGGAAGTTACAGCTACTAACTCTTCAACTATACCTGTTGGTTACTTTCTCTGGTCTTGTCTTCAGCAGTTACTCTAAGCCATTCGTTGGACTACCTCATTCTGTTATTCTCTTCCCTCCTGTTTTTATATTTGCTGTTGCTTTATGACGATGTAGAATCTGAGCAACTTTGCTAGATTTATCTTCCAGTTCAGCAATTCTCTTTTCAGCTAACTCTAATCTGCTGTTTCACATATACATTGAGCTATTTTTTTTTTTTTTTATTTCTGTGAGTATATGTTTTGTATCTAGAATTTCTGTTTGGTTCTTTTTCAAATCTGCCCTTTATTTTTCAGTGTTCTTTTTTTATACTTTATGCTTTTTCTTCTCTCAAGAAGCTGTTTGTGTCAAGAAGCAATTTGAAACAGTCATTCAAATTGTGATGATAGTCATTTTTTTCCTTATGCACTTACTTTTTATTTTATTTTATTTATTTTTTGAGACAGGGTTTTGTTCTGTCTCCCAGGCTGGAGGACGGTGGCGCCATGACAGCTCACTGTAGCCTTGACCTCCTGGGCACAATCCATCTTCCCGCCTTCGCCTCTTTAGTAGCTGGGACTACAGGCATGTGCCATCGTGCCTGGCTAATTTTTGTGTGTTTTGTAGAGATGGGGTTTTGCCATATTGCCCAGGCTGGTCTTGAACTCCTGGGTGCAAGTGATCCTCTTATCTCGTCCTCTCAAAGTGCTGGGATTACAGGGATGAGCTACTGCACCTGGTCCCCTTCTCATACACTTTTTTTTTTCTTTTTCTTTCTTTCTTTTTTTTTTTTTTTTGAGACAGGGTCTCATTCTGTCAGGCAGGCTAGAGTGCAGTGGTGCGATCTTGGCTCACTGCATCCTCTGTCTCCCAGGTTCAAGCGATTCTCCTGCCTCAACCTCCCGAGTAGCTGGGACTACAGGTGTGCACCAGCAGGCCTGGCTAATTTTTGTATTTTTAGTAGAGATGGGGTTTTACCATGTTGGCCAAGCTGATCTCTAACTCCTGACCTCAAATCGATCCACCCCCCTTGGCCTCCCAAAGTGCTGGGATTACAGGTGTGAGCCACCGTGCCTGGCCCTCATTCTCTTCTTAATAGTCAGTGCTTTGTAAGAAGTAAGGCAGTACTTTCCCTGTTATAGTACTTATTTCATCCGTTCTACTCTGCCCATGTTTGGTTAATGCTTTTAATCAGGTGTTTGATGAATCAGGAAAGTTCTGCTGAGTCAAAGATTAAGTTGTAGGATATTGACCTATATTAGAAACTGATATTAGATTTCCATGATTGTTTACCACATGAACCTCACCATTCTTATAGTCACAATGAATCCTACTATGCAGAGGATTATTTTTCTTCCTTAAATTCTTCAGTCTGGATTAAAGTCCATGTCTTCCATTCTTGTAATTAAAAAAAAAATTATGTATTAAGCATGCAGTATTTACTGGGCACTCAAAATCAGAGCTAGTAAGTTACTAAGAAGACAGAAAAATCTAGAAAAAGATAATGTGTTATGCATTCCAGCCATACCTGGCCACTTGAATGAAATTGTACAAACTGATTACTCTTTCTGAGCTCAGCTTCTGTGATAGAATCAGGAGATCTCAGCTATACCTCCCAGAATTGTCATTTGGAAACTTCACTAGCACTCTGAAATGGTTTTCAATTAAAAATGCAATGCAGAGGCTGAATAATAACTAGATTAGCATGGCAATCAGATTAGGCAACTTTATGTTTTATGAATGTGAGCAAGGTGTTGGTGAGGGATTTTTTGAAAGGCTGTCAGACTTGTGACATGAATAAATCAAAAGTATTCCAGGCACGGCTGTTACTGGGGCAGAAACTCATGTAACATGCATGATACATTTATTCCTCCCATCAGAAATAAGTATAGTTTTTAAAGATGTTTAATGGATTCTGAGTGCCAAAGGTTGTAAATATTGAAACTTCTTACAGTTGTATATACATGCTGCCAAATACAGCCTTAGTCTTTGGAGAGATGGGAAGACATAGATAATGAGCCACCACTTGTTTTAAAGTGGTTTGAAAAATCAGGTTCTTTGGATTTCTGACCATTGCAAAAAATAGCTTCAAATGCAGTAAAATTCCTGAGGGCATCATAAACCAATTTCCCCAGTCCTTGGGCAGCTTACTGCCAACTGTCTTAGTTGAATAGAAAACTCTAGTTTGCTCTCAGCAACCCACTTTTGTGTGTTTTGTTTCTTTCTGTTGTGGAGTCATCCTGTCCACACAGTTAAACTAACAGAGAGCCCATCTATCTAGGTTCTGTTATTTTATGCTGGTTGTAAACAAGGCCAGTCCTGGCTTGCATTCAGCAATGAACAGACACAAACAGCTTTCTATTTCAGAGGAGGAAGAGGAAATCAGATGGAGAGGACCGTTAGGAGTGTTGGTTGGGTTTGAGGCACATATTATGCATTTGAACTAGTGTTTGACTGAGATTTTGAGATGGTTCTAAATGACTTCCAGGTGGCCTCAGCCCACGTGTGCGGAGAGGGCTGTTCATTTTTAACAGTGATTCTCTGTTTCACTAGCTTCTTTTTTGCTTTTAGTGATTATAGTGGACACCACATATTATTGGCTGGTAGATGTTGCTCTTAACTCTGCAGAAAGACCATTTCAGGTTCTTGGGCCTGCTTTCTTTGTGATTTTGGATGACTCTTTTATATTCTTCCTTTGGCCTGAGGTTTTTCACATTGGAAATCGTTTTTTGTTTTTTTTTTTTTGTTTTTTTAAAAGAATTGTAACGTATGGCCTTCCAGAACTTAGCAGGGCCCTTAGGTATCACTGTATGACTGGTGAATTTGAGGTCACCACACGGTGGCTGCACCAGGTCCAGGACTCCGTCTCCTGAGCACAGGCTCCCACTCCTTATTTCTCAGCATCTGGATGAGTAAGAGGATTTAGGTGAGAAGGTAAACTACCAGGGTAGAGTAGAAGTACAGGCTTGGGCCTTGGACTGCCTTGGTGTTACTACTTAATGATCTCTAAGTTTCCTATTCTCTCTAAGCCTGTTTCTCATTTGTGAAAGGGGAATAATACTTACCTCACAGGTTGTCGTGAAGGGCGAGTGATTTTTTAACGTGTGCGTCTGTGTCTGGGCAATGGCCTGGGTCATGTTTATAAATCCACAGGCTCGAGCCCATTGAGGGAGCTGCCCTCCACTGCAAGGTCAGCCCCAGTGCCCAATTCCCAGCCGAGGAGAAACCCAGCTGCTCCCACAGTTCAGACCGTATCTGTATCTTGTGCAAACCTCTTTTCAGCCCACTCCCTTGGACAGTTGGCTGGGGATGGAGATGAGGGGTGTGCGACTGTGTCTCTCTTCTCTCTTACAGCCATCTATCACACCTGTGAGGCCTCCAACTTCCAGTGCCGAAACGGGCACTGCATTCCCCAGCGGTGGGCATGTGACGGGGATACGGACTGCCAGGATGGTTCCGATGAGGATCCAGTCAACTGTGGTAAATGCAAATTCCCTAGCTCCCTCCCTGAGCCTCCCCAGTGTCTGCTGTTCAGGCAGGGAGGCAACAGCGAGCCAGGGGATGAAATGCTGTTCTCCTATGCCCCTCTGAAATGGAATAAGCCCATCTACTTTATGTTGTATTGCCACATGATGTATCAGAGTATATTATATAGTCTTAAGAGTTGCAGGCAAGCAGTTTGCCCCCCACACAAACTATATAAAATGTTGCCACTTAAACAAATTAAAATGCTTTTTGAAACCAAATATTTTTAAGGTTCTCTATCCTTTTGCCAAACGTTCCAAATTTGCAGAGGATGTTAGTTGTCTACATGTTATACGTTCTACTCCTCAAGTAAAGATGTTTATGCAACTCTATTTTTCTGTAGTAAGCATTTGCATGGAAGATGCATACTCACTTTATGCGACCATAACCTAGTTTACCTGATTGCTTCCTGGTTGGGCGTTTGAGGTTTTTAGATTTCTACTGTTATGCTAGTACCACTATTCATGTCCTTGGAAATGGCCTGATTTTTCCTTGAGATATTTTCTGAGAGGCGTTCTTTAGTATGGAGTTGTAAGGTGAAAGGTTCCGACCAGTTTTTGAGTCTGTCTGTTAACAGATTGGATTTCCAAGGGATTACATCAAATGTGTCTCTACTAGTAATACATTGTGTGTTTTCCCAAGTCTCCCTTGATTCTAGATTTATATGTTTTTAGTTGCTTCCACTAATGTAATGTGTGTGTTTGCCGCACGTAGTTTTGATTTATACCTCTTTTAAAATACTTTTTCTACCTAGTGACGTTAACCATTTCTCCAAATAGTGGTGCCTGTTTACTGTTTCTGTTTGATATCCTTTGGCTAATTTCCCAGAAATGATTACTTTTTACAGGATTAAAACACATTTTCATGCTTATACCTAATCCTCAAGGAGCTATTCTACACAGAGCGTAGTTTGCAAAGGCTATCTATGACTGCCCCATTAGAAGTGATTTTCTTTCTTTCCTTCTTTTCTTTTTTTTTTTTTTGGAGATAGGGTCTCACTCTGTCACCCAGGCTGGAGTATAGTCATGTGATCATGGCTCACTGCAGCTTTGACCTCCTGGGCGCAAACCATCTTCCTACTTCAGCCTTCTAAGTAGCTGGGACCACAGGGGTGGACCACCACGCCCAGCTAATTTTTGTATTTTTTTGTAAAGATGAGGTTTTTGCCGTATGGCCCAGGCTGGTCTCAAACTCCTGGGTTCAAGTGATCTGCCCACCTCGGCCTCCCAAAGTGCTGGGATTATAGGCATGAGCCACTGCGCCTGGCCAGAACTGATTTTTCAAGTTCAATGCCTGGCAGTAACTTTTTGCACAGGAGAAAGGATGACCTAGTACTAAAGATTCTGATCAAGATACCTTAGTTCTAGTTTAATTTCCCCTGGAACTGTTGTGAAACCTCAGGCTCTTAGTATTTCTAGGCAAACTTTCTCCAAAACAGCTTTGCCTTAGAATTCCTCCAGAATTAAGGTGGTGAGTGATTTAAAGAGCTTTATAAAACTAGGATTTCATAGTCAGGATTCATATTGTCCTTTTCCTATTCATTGAAGCTTTTCTTTTTCTTCTAAAAAATATACTTAGGTCAGGTGTGGTACCTCATGCCTGTAATCCCAGCACTTTAGGAGGCTGAGGTGGGAGGATGGCTTGAGCCCAGGAATTTGAGATCAGACTGGGCAACATGACAAGGCCCCATCTCTACAAAAAATACAAAAATTAGCCAGGCGTAGTGGCGCACGCCTGTGGTCCCAGCTACTCAGGAGGTGGCAGGCTGCAGTGAACTGTGATCATGCCACTGCACTCCAGGTTGGGTGACAGAGGAAGACTCTGCCTTAAAAAAAAAAAAAAAAAAATATATATATACACACACACACACACACACACACATATGTATATATATGTGTGTGTATATATATATACACACACGTACACACACACACATACACACACACTTACCAAAATGGAAATGTTCAAAATGGAAAAGATACTAAAAGGTATAGAGTTAAAGGTTGATCTCATCACCTGCCCAGTTCCCACTTTTTCCTAATAGGAAACCAAGTTGTATATTTTTTCAGAATATTTTTGTGCATATATAAACAAATGTAAGTATACTCTGTATTATTGTCCTATTTCATACCCATCATGTTTAACTTTGCACCTTGTTTTTTTCACAGAACTGTTTAAGGCATAATTTTTATAGAGCACTTCTTGCATCTCTTTATAGCTGTCTGTGTTCCAGTGTACAGTAATGTATTAAACAGTCTCTTGTGGATGGACTGTTTTCAATCTATTACATGGTTTTGCAATGCAACACTTGTGGGTAGTTTTCAATCTATTACAAACAGTGTTGTAATGCAACCCTTGTACTTACATTAAGTACAAGGTCGTAAACTTTTATTTACATCTTTTTTTTTCAGTTGTGAAGTAGAATGCATTTCTACAAAAGTAGAATTACTGGATCAAAGTGTATATACATTTGTCATTTTGCTAGTTACAGCCAAATGCCCTCCCCAGTGGTGGTACCAATGTGTACTTTGGCCAGCACTGTGTGTGAGTGCCTGCCTGTTTCCTCCTCATCATTCTTCTGTATTGTTGAATTCTCTTTCAGAGAAGAAGTGCAATGGATTCCGCTGCCCAAATGGCACTTGCATCCCATCCAGCAAACATTGCGACGGTCTGCGTGACTGCTCTGATGGCTCCGATGAACAGCACTGCGGTGAGTTCATTCCTTGCCCCTAGGACGCACTCAGGCCTGGTGATTGTGAGTGAAGAGCGTATATTGGACTAAATCCTTTCATTTCCTCAGTACCTGCTTGTGGTTAGCTTTTAACTGAGTTGATCCCCGAGTACTTGGCTAGGACTCCTGGAGGCTGATCGTGGCAGAGGGACATGGTTTGGTTAAAGGACAGCAGGAAGAAAGGAAGCAGGGTTGGGGGCGATGGTGGGATTAGTTAGTACTTCAGTGAATTCGTTCGTAGTGTTTAGTTGAAATATGTTCTATTTCCAGCTGCATCCACAAGAACAGAAAACCAAACACCGCATGTTCTCACTCATAGGTGGGAACTGAACAATGAGATCACTTGGACTCGGGAAGGGGAACATCACACACCGGGGCCTATCATGGGGAGGGGGGAGGGGGAAGGGATTGCACTGGGAGTTATACCTGATATAAATGATGAATTGATGGGTGCTGACGAGTTGATGGGTGCAGCACACCAACATGGCACAAGTATACATATGTAACAAACCTGCACGTTATGCACATGTACCCTAGAGCTTAAAGTATAATAAAAAACAAACAAAAAAAAACAACAACAAAAAAAGAAATATGTTCTATTAATTGACGGGTTGTTTTGAATCGGCCACTTATTTCTACTTGGTAGGTTTTATTAGTGTTGCTGAGTGTCACTGGGGATGGAGTGGGGGGTGGGTAGGCATTTTTGGGCCAGGTAACCCTTTTTATCTTCAGTTTTCTTTAGACCCAGAAAGATTGTCTTGGGTCACTGGTGCTTATCCTTGATTATATATGGGAATCACCTGGGGAGCTTTAAAACCTTCTGGTGCCTGGACCTTACCCCCAGAGATTCTGATGTAATTAGCGTAGGTGTGACTGGGGTGTCGGGACATTTATGGTGCTCCTGGTGATTCTTCTGTGCAGTCCGGATTGAGAGCTAATGTATCAGTGCAGGGAGTGGCCAACTAGCCTGTGGGCAAAATCCAGTCCCTAACCTGCTCTATTAAATGAAGTTTGATTGGCATACAGTAACTACTATTTGTTTACATATTGTATATGGCTGCTGTCATGCTGTAGCAGTGGACTCGAGCAGTTGTGACAGAGGCTGTATGACTTGAAAACCCTGAAATGCTTGCTTCCTAGTTGTGTTAGTTGGGGTTAGTTGGGGTTCTCCAGAAGAATAGGACCAATAGGATATGCATATGTATATATATATAGATTTATTTTAAGGCATTGTTTCATGCAATTTTGGAGGCTGGCAAGTCCCACATTTGCTGGGTGAGCCAGCAGGCTGGAGACCCAGGGACACTCTAAGGCTATAGTTCAAGTCCAAAGGCCGTCAGGCTGCAAACCTTGGAGAGAGCCAGTTACAGTTCAAGTATGAAGGTCTCCTTGCTGTGTCCTCACATGGTCCTTTCTCTGTGTGGGCATTCCTGGTGTCTCCCTCTTCTCAAAGGACATTAATTCTATTGAGTTGGGGACCCATTCTTATGTTTTCATTTAACCTTAATTACTTTTTAAAGGTCCTATCTCCAAATACAGTCAAATTGGGGATCAGAGCTCCAACATACAAATTTTGGGGGGACACAGTACATTCCATTAGACTAGTTCCTTACAGAAAAATTTGCCTACCCCCATATTAGAGAGTCAGTATCATATTAATCATGCTTGAGATCAGGGGGTTTGATGCCAGACAGCTCTGGATTTCACTTTTGGCTTCATCTTCATCAGCTGTGTACTCTTGGCAAAATACTTAACGCTACTGCCCTTGTTTGCTCATTTTGAATTAGCAACAATAAAATCTCTCCTAATGTTGTCTTGAGGGTTTAATGATGCACTTTATGTCAAGTGCTTTAGCGCTAGCCTTGGCAGAAAACAAGTGCTCAATAAATGGTGGTTTTTACTGTTGCTTCCTGAAGCCACATCTGTACCCGTATGCACTTGCCCAGGGCTAGAGGGCCCAGCCAGCCACAGTGCTCATGGCCTCTTCCCCACTCTGGATCCCTTACAGAGCCCCTCTGTACACACTTCATGGACTTCGTGTGTAAGAACCGCCAGCAGTGCCTGTTCCACTCCATGGTCTGTGACGGAATCATCCAGTGCCGCGATGGGTCCGATGAGGATGCGGCGTTTGCGGGATGCTGTGAGTTGGGGCAGGCAGAGGAGGTGACTCACGGTCACTAAAGAACTTGCACGGGAGTTTGGCCACCCTGGGGTTGTGTCTCTATTTAATAACTTACAGGTCTTGGATGAGTGTTGAGGGGTTTGGCCACCCTGGAGTTGGACCTCTATTTAGCTTACACGTCCAGGTTGAGCGTCCAAGCTTGCCTTTTCTGAGAAAGACTTTCCTTTGTTGCTTAAGGAATCCTGCTTTTCAGTCGTGGGTGTATGTATAAAGGGCAGGATGGTGAGTGGCCAGGGTCTTGGCTCAAGGGTCGCTGAGAGTGAGAGGCCTTCCTTGCCAGTGCTGTATCAGATGGCACCCCCAGCCTGCCGCAGCCTGTTACCCTGCCTCGATGGTCCTCCCACAACTCGCCCCACTTTGGACCTGTCTATTCATTTTGCTGCTTGAGCTTCACAGGAGCAGGGGCTTGTTTCATGCATTGCTATGGCCCTATCTTAAAACAGTGCCCTCCTTGGAGTAGCTCTTGTATTTGTTTGCTGGGACTGCTGTAGCAAAGTACCACAGACCAGGTGGCTCAAACAACAGAAATTTATTTCTCACAAGCCTGGAAGCTAGCAGACCAAGCTCAAGGTGTCAGCAGGGTTGGGTTCCTCCGAGTCCTCTCCTCTCTCCCTGGCCTCATAGATGGCTGCCTTCTCCCTGGCTCTTCACGCGGTCTTTCCTGTGTACACATCTGTGTCTACATTTCCTCTTCTGTAAGGACACCGGGCCTATTAGATTAGGGCCACCCAGATCACCTCATTCTAACTTTTCCTCTTTCAAGCCCTTATCTCTAAATACAGTCCTGTTTCTGAGAGACTGGAGGTTGGAACTTAAACACATGATTTTTGGGGGGATAAACTCAACACATAATACGATTCGGTAAAGATTCACGGAATGAATTAATTAACCAAGTGTGTGCTCTGTTTAGATTAGGTTTGGCTTTTGCTTTCAAGGTATGTTTTAGCCAGACAGTCCCTTGCCAGGACTCACTGCTGCTCCCCCTTGCTTCTGAGCAGCACTGCTGCTTCGACCCCTCAGCCTGGAAGTTCCCACACTTCATGGATGTTCGTTTCCTCTGTAGCCCAAGATCCTGAGTTCCACAAGGTTTGTGATGAGTTCGGTTTCCAGTGTCAGAATGGAGTGTGCATCAGTTTGATTTGGAAATGCGACGGGATGGATGATTGCGGCGATTATTCTGATGAAGCCAACTGTGGTAAGATGTCAGATCTGCCTCCTCGCATCCTAATCCTCTAGTTACAGTGATGCCTGCAGTTGCAGGGACACTCACCGACACCCCCACTGCAGCCTTGACCTTCCCCTAGCTCAGCAGCAGTTGCTGTCAGTTCCTGAATCCTCACACGAGGTGCTGAGTCTTGAAGTGGGCAGCTGGCACCCAGCAGGTGCTAGGGAAAAGTTTATTGGATCTCCTTTCCTTTCTGCAGTTGGGAAGACCACATTATGTATAAGGAAGATGGTAGATAAGGAATTATGGTAAATATTATGGAGTGACCTCCCCCTAAAAGTGACAGGCCACCGTGTAATAGTTATTGTCACCATTGCCTTACCATCAGTAGTTGTTTTATTCCTTTAGTGAAATGTCAAAATTAAAATTCAGGTGATGATTCTCAGGATATCATAGTATAGATCAGAGGAACATGGGTTAGGGGCTGGGAAGATGGGGTTTTGTATAGTTCGTAGGTGTATTTTTTGTTGCCCGCTGGGTCCATGAAGCTGCCTTATCTCTCTATGGGTGGGAAGTGCGGGTTGCCCAGGAACTTGGGTCTGGAGGAGGATGCATAGAGTTGGAGCCCCGTGTTCACACTGGTGCGGGGGAAGCGACTGATGACATGGTTGATCTCCGCAGAAAACCCCACAGAAGCCCCAAACTGCTCCCGCTACTTCCAGTTCCGGTGTGAGAATGGCCACTGCATCCCCAACAGATGGAAATGCGACAGGGAGAACGACTGTGGGGACTGGACTGATGAGAAGGATTGTGGAGGTAAGAGGCCCCAGGGTCCTGGGTCAGCCTCATAACCAAGGCACACCAGAATAGTTCCACCAGCTATGCAGGATGTGCCCGGCTTATTCCGTGTTTTGGGGGGCATATTTTTGTGAGAATAGTGACTCAAATTTTTTCTGTTCCTCTTTCTCATTTTGAAATAAGTATGGTTGGTGTCTCCTATTTTCAGGCTGTTTATGCTGTATTTTCAGGGCAGAGTGAGAAGTCTAGAGCCTTCCTACTCGCAGTGTGGTTTGCAACCAGTAGCATCTGCATCTCCTTGGAGCTTGTTAGCAATGCAGAATCTCTGACCTCGCCCCAGACCTACAGAGTCAGAATCTGCATATGCTAATAAGCCCCCAGGTCCTGTGTGCTCCACCATGCATTTGAGGAGCACTCATGTGGAATGCAGACTTGCCCCTTTCGTTTCTGGCATTCTTATCTCTGAACCAGGTCGTGGGGTAGTTGAGGTTGAATTAACTAGAAAACAATGCTTCACCTCAGTAGGAATTCTCTTAGCCACCCTGTGCCTCCTCAGCCACCTGTTTCTTCCACCAGCCCCTGCGAAAGCAAACTTATCTGAGTATTAGCCCAAATCAAATATAGGAAGGGAAATCTACTCCCCAAAAGGGAAAAGAATATTGCCTTTTCTGACAACCTGTTATACATGATTTCTAGATTAGCCACTGCTCAGAGCTGTGCCTGGCACTGGCCTCCCTCGGCAGGTACAGCTAAAACTGGGACATCCGCACTAGGTTTGGGACACATTTGGTCTAAGATCAAGCTGCTTCTAATGTTCTGGGTTTCCTTGCTTGGTGTTTTTCTCAGATTCACATATTCTTCCCTTCTCGACTCCTGGGCCCTCCACGTGTCTGCCCAATTACTACCGCTGCAGCAGTGGGACCTGTGTGATGGACACCTGGGTGTGCGACGGGTACCGAGATTGTGCAGATGGCTCAGATGAGGAAGCCTGCCCCTCGCTTGGTGAGTTCTGGCCCAGGTCCTCTCCTGTGGTACCTGCTGTTGTGGAAAGGACCTTCTGGGGGTGTGCTCTGGGCAAAACCCAACCGGGCCTCATGCCCTGCTGTCTGGGACTCCGCTGTGTGGCCAGGTTGCCTGTCACTAATGGTGCACCTCCAGGGAAGGCTGATTTCTAGCATTTCTCCCTGGATCACAGACGCATAGGAAATTGGAATGGGAGCATCTCATCCTCTATAACTGGCCTCTGACCTTCCTGCAAGAGGCCAGCCACCCTGATTTCCACCCAGGCTGTGGTTGTGCCACCTTTGCTGCCTTCTTAGTGGGAAAGTACAAATTGGAATTAATGCGACACTTTTTGTGTGGGTATTAAACTCTCAGGGGAGAGAGCCCAATTCCACTTGCTAGTTGGCTGGCCTGTCCAACTGAAAGAAGGGTAAGCACTGCCATCTAGTGGCTAAACTCAAAGAGGCAGCTGAAGGTCTGTAGTCACTATGTTGTTGGAGGCGGGGGTAGACCTTGAAACCCCTTCTCGTGCGTGCTCTTAACTGCAGGCAGAACAGAGGTAAGGATCCTGTCTTCTTTCCTAAACAGGAGTCTACTTCAAACTCAGTTATAGTAGGAGAACAAATAATTTTTTGCATGCTTTGCATGATCGTTTCCTTTATTCTGTGACCATGTTCATTCCATTGCTTCCTTGTTTAAAAACATCAAAATCCCAAACTTTAGTGAAGCTAAATCATATAGAGATCTCCTGGGTTCCAACCAGAAATTCTGATTCTATGTTTTTTTATAAAACATTCTGAAAATGATGGTTTTACTAGGGTGAGTCTTTTTGCCATATTGAGTTTCCTCTTGTTCTCCTGTCCAGAAGCTCAATTTTTGACAATTTCTATTTTCCAGGCCCTCTGTGAGCTGACTCCTCCTTGACTCCCTGGATTCCTTACCTCAGCCAAGCTAGGTTCCTCTCCTTCTCCAGACACACTTGCTTCTTTCCTGCCTGTGCACCTGCAGCAAGGCTTTGCCCTCAGCAGAAACTCCTGTACCCTCAACCTCGTCTTCCTCCTTTCCTTATCACTTGAAACCCACCATCCATCAGTGCAAACAGAGGCATGGATTTTATAGCAAAAGAGACCTTGATGTGTTAATATCATCAGAACTTCTCAAAATATGGTGCAAAGACCACCCTAATGGAATCGCCTGGGGTGTTTAGAAAAAACGTAGAATGAGAATTTTTGGATGGAGCCCAGGAGATCCCCATATGATTCCTAGGTTCACTAAAGTTTGGGATTTCTGCTTTGAACAAATAGGGCATTATTCTCCTTTCAAGTTCCACCTCTATGGAGCTTTCACTGATTCCTTTAACTGATTTCCATCTCTTTTCCAGTCTCATTAAACTTACCCATTGACCTTTTGCTTCTTAACTAGGATCTGCTCTATATTGCTTCCTAATTATTTCATGTGTGTTGATCTTTGCTTCCATAGCCATTACGTGGATTTCCTGTTTGGGGATCATGCCATCTACTACTTTGAATCCTGCTCTGTGTCTCCTACAATAATTGGCAAATAGTCAGTATCCCCTAAATGCTTCTCAAATTAAAATGAATTGTAAAAAACGAAACAAAACTTAGTGTCTGTCCTTTCCCCTCCAGGCCCACGTATTTATTGACTCACTTGATTATCCTCTCCAAGTTGTCTTTTCTTATTAAAACTTTGACCAGGACATTAATAGACTCTAGCAAATTCTGACTAATCCATTGAGCAGAGCTCTGTTTATATATCCTATTCAGCTTTTGTACTTTCTTTTTTGTGTGCAGGGCTGGGACAAATTTAAACTCGTTGTTGTCTGTAGCTCTTGGATCTTCTTTGTTTAGTGTAGAACTCTCCTAACTGGTTTATCAGCCTCATATTTCTCCCCCTTTCAGTTTTTCTTCTGATAAGGCCCATACTGATGAACGATCATGTCCTCCCCAGTATTGAAGCCCTCTGGTGCCTCCCTTATTGTCCAGGAATAAGTGACATGATTTGCCTTGGCCTGACTTTCTCCCCCTTTTTATTTTTTATCACCTGTCTCCATGTACCTTGTGTTTCTGCAGAGTGGTTCTGGGATTTAGGGAAAGCCCTTTTGAAAATTCAATTAAAACTATAGAATAGGCACAATATCCTAAAGTTAATAATTGCTTTTTTCATTTGTTTGCTTAGGTTGTTTTGTACCATTTGCCAATGCTTTCTACCTTTCAGTCACCACTCAGGATAACTTTCCACAGGTCAACATGTCCAGGGATGTATCAGGTTCAGCTTTTCTCTTGGAGATATTCCTTCTAACAACTTGGATTCTCCTTTCTGGACAGATTGTTCTGTAGTCCTCCTGTGTGCCTGGTATGCTGGAATTTTCATGGCCTCCTTAGAATTCTCTTTGCCTTTCTCCCAGTTTAGATTCCTTGTTTCCTGGATCTTGTGTTTTGCTTTTTCTTAGTTTACTCCCTTGTTTGGGTGGAGTGCATCCTTCAGTAGCCTTGTCAGGTGAATATGATGATGCAGTGGCCAAGGACACTGTGATAACAGCTCTCACGTGTTTGTCTCTTGAATTTTGCTGCTCTGGTTTGTACTAGTTGCCCTGTATACCTGGGGCACAACTGCCTTCTAGGACATTGCACTATCATCATCCTCAGTATTCACTTTTACCTCCATCTCCTGTTGGAACTCCTGTTTTCTGTGTCCCAGTTTTTCTCTTTTTAGTTTAATCCCATGTTTTGGTAGAGCACATTTTCTGGAAAATGCCTGAGAAAATGCATGTGGGAGGCCTGTGTGAGGTCTTGCTTGTCTTAAAGTGTTTTAATTCTGTCTTCAGACTTAATTGATAGTTGGGCTGGGTTTGGCATGCTCGATTGTAAGTAATTTTCCTTCAGAATTTTGAAGGTTTTGTTCTACTGCCTTCAAGCAGCTTTTGAGAAATCCAAAAGCCATTTTGATTCTGATTTTTTTTTTTTTTTTGTATGTGACCTGTTTTTAATCCTCTAGAAGCTTGTAGAATCTTCCCTTTGGCACCAGTGTTTTAAAATTTCACAATGATGTGCTTTGCTGTGAGACCCTTTCCATCCAACGTAGTAGACACTTGCACGCTTTTTGATTATGGAAGTTTATATATTTTAGTTCAAGGAATTTTTCTTGAAATTTTTATTAATGATATTTCCCTCTCTATTTTCTCTTATTTCCTGGAACTCTTGTCATTCATATGTTGTCTTCTGATCTGGTCTTCTTCCTTATTTTTTAAAAATCTTTTATATTTTTTAACATTCCCTTCCCCCCCACCCCCAACTTGCTAGGAGATTTACTCAACTTTATATTTCAACTTTTTGCTGAGTTTTTCATTTTTGTTATCATGGTTTTAACTTTGAGAGCTTTTCCATTTTTACCACTGTCCTTTTTTATGGTTTCCTGTTTTGTTTTGTTTTGTTTTCATGGACAAATATATATTCTTTCTTTCTGAACATATTAAGGGCATTTGTTTCTGAAGTTTTCTTCTTGCAAAGCCTGTATTTCCTCCAAATGGCCTTTTTAGGGGTTGGGGGCTCTGTTTGGCTTTCTGCCTTTCCCGTCAAAGCTTTTTCTCAGATAGTCCTTGGTTGCTGCTCTGCTTGTGTTTAAGGCTGGGGACTAGAGCACTGCTAAGTAAGTCTGAGCACATGGGTGGGCTTGTCAACTTCGAGGTTCGTGGCTGGGAGCCATGGGGGAGCTCTGAATCTCGGTTACTTCAGGGTTAGTCTCTGAAGCTGGTCATTTTCCCCAGAGAAGATTATTAGATCTCCTGCCTGGACAATAAGTATCTTATTGCTAGGATCCTCAGAGAAGAGGACTGGGGCTCCCATATGTAGGTTTAATCCCCCTTTTATCAGTGGGATATACTTGCTCTCAACTACACCTATCTACACAACTCTCTGTTTTTACCCTCTCCAAACAACAACCCTCCATTCTTCTACTGGGGTGACTATGGATCGGTTGTCTGGTGGGACTGATAGGAGGGGATATAGGAAATGTAGCTGCATCTTAAACATCGTTCAGTCAGTTTCCTTATTTTAACTCCTCCTTCTTCACTTCTGGTTGGGAGATACCAGTTTCTGAGCTTTTGGAGGACTGTGTGTTGTTGATCTGATTGGTTCTGAGCTTTCTCCTGTGACGGCTTAGGGTAGGATGCAGCCTTCACTGGCCTCTTTAGTCACATACCGCTGTCTGTCTGCTTTCCAGCTCCCAAATCTCATTATCCATGTCCTCATGGATTTAGGTCTTTGAAAACAATCTCTTGGCTGTGGCTTTAGTGGGATCCTGTGAGGAAGCAACATTAGATGTCTGTATCTACTGAGCTCTCTATCTGGAACTTGCATTAGTCTTCAGGTTCCCACTGTAATTTCTAAAGCACCGTAATCTCCTAGCATATTGATTGGTTGCTGTTATTGGCCAGCTCCCTCAATACTAAAAAGTGAACTTTAAAAATCTTTTATTTTAGCAAATGTCACTGCTGCCTCCACTCCCACCCAACCTGGGCGATGTGACCGATTTGAATTCGAATGCCACCAACCAAAGAAATGTATTCCCAACTGGAAGCGCTGTGACGGCCACCGAGATTGCCAGGATGGCCGGGACGAGGCCAATTGCCGTGAGTAGTCAGAAAGCCCTTCACCCCCGGGCACATTTCTGCAGACAGCGCAGTTCCGGTGCTTCTGCTTCATTTCTGGATCAGCACACGCCTGTGTGTGAGTCTGTGTACTTTTGCATAACCATGCTCTTACTGCATTCTCCACAAGAGCTTTGCCACGTGCACCCATTCCGTTGCGTTAGTCACTTTCTTTTTAATAAGTTGACTGCGTTTTAAATACCGGGAGCGTGTCCAATAAAAATACTTTCTGAATGACTAAAATAAATATTTTAGATAGGTTTCATAAGCATATTTAACTCTTTAAAAACACCCATGGGGAAAGCCACAACTCTTCTGTATGTGCATTCATTCTTCTGGAAGTATTTAGTGAGCCCTTACTGGGCATAGAGGCCGTGTTGTTAGAGGGTTTGCCTCTAGCTCCCCATTAAGAAAATTCGTTCTTAGCCTTTAGGGTAATTATGGTTGGTGAGATAGTGTGCTGAGCCACATGGGGAATAATCGCAAGGCCATCTGAACCCGGGGTGAAGTGATGCATGCATTCTCTACAGGTTTGGAGTTGGTAGTTTTCAAACACAATGGGTCCTGGTGTTCGGTCCTCTGATGTACCCAGGAAGGATCTTTGGAGTAAGTGATGGAGGGAGACACTGGCTTCTGCAAGTGTTATCCTCATGTGACCAGTCAGCGCTTTTCAGTCCCTGGCCACACACTAATGCCACCGCTGGCTGGTCTGTCCTACTGTAGTGGACTAGGGAGGGCATGGCTGGAACGGTGCTTATGCAGCCTCTCACCAGCCTGCCTCCTTGATGGTTGGGTGCTGCTCTGGCTGAGGGATCCCAGCTTTGCGGGCCTCCCCTCCATCCAGTCTCCTGCTGGCTGCAGACAACAGATGTCCTAGCCAGTCACACTCCCTTCCTTGCCAGGATAGGGCTTCGTCCGTGCTTGCCTGATTCCTGCACTGGTGAATGTAGAGGAAGCTCCTGTCACTCTCTGCTGAGCGGCTCCCTGCCGCCAAGCCCTAACCCTAGGCAGCAAATGTCTCAGTTCCTCCACTTTGATCCCTGTTCTGGTCCCATTTTTTTTTAATCTTAAAATAATGACTTCTTCAACCAATGACAAACTAAGCCTCACTTGGAACCCTACCGAATCTTACCATTTAGAGATGGAATAGAATCTGAGGTGGAGGTTAGTCATCTCTTAATTCCTCTCATTCAGTATTTATAACATTTATGGGACTTAGCAGGATCATGTGGAAGTGCGTATAAGAAATGTGAATTTGGTGATCTCACCTCAGACCACTGAATCAAGAGCAATGGTGGAGGAAATGCTCGGAAACCCAAGCCTGGGATCTCAGCTCACTGCAGCTTCCGCCTTTCGAGCTGAAGTGATTCTCTTGCCTCAGCCTCCCGAGTAGCTGGGATTACAGGCATGCACTACTATGCCTGGCTAATTTTTGTATTTTCAGTACAGACAGCGTTTTGCCATGTTGGCCAGGCTGGTCTTGAACTCCTGACCTCAAGTGATCTGTCCACCTTGACCTCCCAAAGTGCTGGGATTACAGGCCTAAGCCACCATGCCTGGTGACTGGCAATACAGATTCTAGTGGGAGGGTCATCAAGTCAGCAGCTATCCTACAGTGTGGTGTAGGCAGTAGCAGAAGTGATCCAAGGAACTGGCATAGTTCGCAGGTGGGCCAGCTTCCTGGAGAGGTGGGGACAGGCCAGGAGAGGCAGCCCCATTGATGGTGACTGGACAGCGGTGGGACAAGGTGGCAGATGATGGGCATCCTAGACACAAGGGACAGCATGTATATTTCAAGGCTCAGAGGCATAGGAAAACAGACCTGTAGAGTGGTTGTGAGTGGGACAAAGGTGAGTGCAGAGAGGTAGGCCTGAGGTGGATAGGGCGACCCCTGTGCTTAGAGTTTATTTTGCTGGTCCTAGGGAGCCATTGAAGATTTCAGAGATGGGGTTTTTATATCTTAGATCACTTGGACTTCATCACGTGGGGAATGGGTTAGAAGAAGGCTGAGGTGAGATTGGAAGCCGGGTGCCCATTAGGAGGCTTATTTGATGGGACTGTAAAGGTGAAAAAGGGAGAGTGACCTCTTAGTATATTGGAGGTACTATTAACAGCATCCAGTGAGGTTTTTTTGGCAGTGGTGATTAGGAAAAAGGAAGAATGAGGGTTTCCCCCAGGATGACAGTGAAAGCTGATGCCACCAGCTATGCGGGGGATGCTGAGGATGAGGAGTCACAGCTTTCCCTGGGTGGGGCTAGGCACGATGGTGGGTTCGTTGATTGACATTAGCGTCTGCCTTTTCATTTTACTGCATTAATTGTCCGTGCACGTGTCCTTCACTTGCATTTACTGCATTTACTGTTGTCTGCCTTTTCATTTTACTGCATTAATTGTCCGTGCACGTGTCCTTCACTTGCCCGTTGGAATGAGCCTTTGCCATTTTTCACACGTTTGTTGTTCCTTATGATGATCTCTACAGTGATGGACTTTTGGAGACGAATTTCATTCTACGCCTTGATGTGCTCTGAGTTGAGAGAAAAAATCATCTTGGCCAAGTCCTTAACTTGAAATATGAAACTAATTTATTTCCACCATGCATAGGTTTTTCTCCTAACACTTGGTTTTTCGGCAGGGGTCCCGGGACCCCTATCGTTCCCGCGTCCTTTCATCTCTGGGAATGTCACTTTTGCTTTTGTTTCAGCTGCCTGAAGGGTCTTTTCTTTGACTAAAAGTCAAGGAATTGGATAAGTTGCTACCTAGGGTTCTTTTTTTTCAAGAAACAGCCTTTGAGTCTTTCTCATTCTTCAGTTTCTAAGGTAGGATGATTTCTTTTTGTTTCGTTTATTTATTTATTTATTTGTTTATTTTAGTTTAGGAAGATTGTAAGGAATCTTTCATTACTAAACTATTCCTATTGGAACTCAGGAATTGAGCAGTTTCAGATCCATTTTGGGGATGGATTTCTCTCTGTCCAGAACATGCCCCTTGTTATCTGGAACCCAAGAACCAAAAAGATTAAGATAATTTGATATCTCTTGATACTTGCATATAAATCCATAGAGGTAAATACATAAATCTATAAAAACAAACCAAATAGACCAGGCACGGTGGCTCACGCCTGGAATCCCAGCACTTTGGGAGGCCGAGGCAGGTGGATCACCTGAGGTCAGGAGTTTGAGACCAGCCTGACCAATATGGAGAAACCCCATCTCTACTAAAAATGCAAAATTGGCTGGACGTGGTGGCACATGCCTGTAATCCTAGCTATTTGGGAGGCTGAGGTAGGAGAATCGCTTGAACCCAGGAGGCAGAGGTTGCAGTGAGCTGAGATCTGGCCACTGCACTCCAGCCTGGGCAACAAGAGTGAAACTCTGTCACATAAATTAAAAAGTAAACCAAATAAATTCAGATGGTGAGGGATATTTTAATCTCCTTGGTTAACATTTCCATATTACATCTCTTTCTCATTTCTTTGTCATGTCTATCAATTATAAGGTTGAGCTTTGTCATTTGCTTTCAAAGTTAATGCAAGTTCATACAATTAAGTGTTTAGATTCACTGATAGAGTTTGTCTTCAATATAATTAATTTTCCTGCTGTGTACTTTTTTTTTTTTTTAAGTTCTGTGTTTAGCAGGATGTGACAGCCTTTGATAAGCCTTAAAAGATTCTTGTTTCTCATTCTATCGCCTTATATACTTCTTTCGTTGTTATGCCTGTTTACTTTCTTGCATTTTGGCTGTTTTGTTTTTCACTTTGCTTTATCATAAGTGGTCTTTTTCAGGCTGCTTCTGCTTTGCTCTATTCGCTGTGGTAATATTTTCTGATGCTTTCTAAAGTGGTCCTATCTTCTTTAATGACCAGATGAAAACTTGGAAGGCAATGCCTGTCATACTTGCAAATAATACAAAGTTGCCCAGATAGCTTATTTTCTGGCAAAACACTCAGGATTTATAAAGGGAAGCTAAACGTTGGTGGTGGGTTTTAATGTGCTATTCATTATTCTCAGGCAAATCATGTATTCATTCCACTTAAGTCTCAAAATAACTGTGATTTTGGTATTATCTCCTTTGTTGAGATAGGAGAATTAAGGTTCCAAGAGCATCACCTAGCCAGTACCAGACTGGGTTATTTATTTAGGTTGAAAGCCATGTTGAAAGTTCTCAACAGGGAAGAATATACCAAAACCAACACAGATGAACTGAATAGGGATTAGTGTACAATTCTGCCCTTCCATTAAAAGAATGAACAAAGTGGACTCCTAGAGTGTTAAACCAACGGGGACAGGTTGGCCCCACACTCACCAAAATAACAGTGGGAACGTCTGAGCCGAATAAGCAACCACATAATAAGATGAACATTGGAGATAATTAAGAAAGAGAAAAGAAATGGGACCTCCCTCCTGGGTGATACTAATTCATTAATTGGCATTCTTGAAATCCGTGTTTTCAGCCTGTTTCCAATCTGGCTTATTCACGGGGATGTTGCCTAGTTAAGGGTCTTAAAATCAAGATGTGTTATATCCACAGTTTTTTTCCAACAATAATTTGATAACCTTATCTAAAAATGAAATGAGATGAGTGTGGTGTGATTCTTTTTAGAGAAGCTGTCCCCTGAAGGCTACTAAGTTCTGTTCTAAGTGCCTATTAATCATCTGTTTCATTATCAGTTTAAGAATTTTCAGAGATCAATGACAACCTTATTCCCAGATTCTATTTTTATTTTTATTTTTTATTAAGAAACAGGGTCTGGTTATGTTCCCAGGCTGGTCTCAGACTCCTGGACTCAAGCAATCCAGCCTCCCCAAGTAGCTGGGATTACAGGTGCACACTACCACACCCAGCTTATTTCCAGAGTCTAAAGCCCATGCCTTTTTGCTCTTAAAATTTTGAGACACACTTTATAAAGAAACCTCCAACGTCCTCAGCTCTACTGCTTAGCTGTTGTTTGATTGTATTTTATCACATTGTTACCCAGTGGAATACTTCTGTGATGAGGGTTTTGGTATTTTTCAAAATACTCCGCTCTGAACAGAGTCTCTCCCTGGCAATCCTATAAAAAATGGCGTAACCTGATCAGATTAATTGTTTGCAGTCTCTCTCCATAGAAGATAAGCTCCATGAGGGCAGATCCTTCATCTGTTCCACATATCCCCATACTCTTAACATATGGAGCAGTGCCTGAGTCATGGTAGGACCTCCGTGAATGTTCACTGGATGGATGAATTCCATCTTGGGCTTCTGAGACTATTACAGTAGTGGTTCTCAAACCTTTCTTTAATTCTTGAATACACGTTTGTTTGTTACAAGCTTCCCCCCACCATGGCAAACCAATTACATCTCAGTATAGAATAGAATTCTGAAATGCAGTGATCTTCCTGGAGATTGGGGGATTATAGTTTGTGAAAAGCCTTATGTTTTGATAGTTCCCTTCTCCTGTTGACAATGTCTGTATCAGAATTGTTTTTTAATAAGTAGTGAGCTGAAGTCTGTACCTCCATCCTGGAGACTCGTGCAGAGAAGTCTTAATTCTTCTTTCTCATGAAAACTCATCCGTGGAGAACACTTGTTAGAGTCTGCACGTCTTTTCAGCACCTCCCCCATCCTTGTATCTTTTCATCTCTAGGAAAATATCCCTGGATCCTTTATCCATTCCTCTTGAGCATCCTTGTTGCTCTCATGGGAACATTATCCAGTTTCTTTACCTACGTCTCAAAGTGTGGTTGTTTATGTTAGCAGAAAGGGGAAGAGGGAGGGGGTCGAGGTCAAGAGGTGACCCATGGCCACGTGCCTGGGTCTGAGGTGGGGCGGATGAAGCTTCCTTGCTCAGGTCACAATGCTCATATCACCTTTAACATAACCTTGTTACTTGTGTGAACACACTCCTTATTTCCTCAGGGGTTAGTTTCAGGAAGGGACTGTTATCATCGTTGCTTTAAAATTAAACTATAAACAAAATTCCTTCCATAGTTAGCTTGGTCTACCTGCTGTGCCGAGATAAGCAGAGGCGGTTAACCTACAAGATGTCACCACGGGCAGGGGACAGGGTGCGGGGAGCAGAATGGAGCCACTCATGTTCGGCCTCCTTTTGTCTGTTGTAATTTCCCCATTTTCGAAGCCAGTGATGTTGCATGTCTCTCACCTTTCTTCTGTTTTCTCTCTTTCTCTCACCACAACCAGAAAAGGGTCTCTGCTTTTAAGGACCCAGGTCATTAGACAGAGCCTACCTGGATAATCCAGGCTGAACTCTCCTACTTCTGGGTCCTTAATCTAATCACACCTGCAAAGTTGCTTTGTTACATAAGGTAACATATTACAGGTTCCAGGGATTAGGATGTAGACCTGTTTGACTTGGAGGAGCAAGATTGATTTTAGACCCTCATCACTGGTGGCATTGGATTTCTAATGTAGCCCTTCCTTGTCCAGGACTGGGCAGGCAGGTGTGAATCTGTATAAGGAAGGCCTCAAATGACTGTTCCTGGGCTCACCCAGGTACATAGCAGATTTGTACCACCCAGGTACACAGCCTGCATAGCAGATTTGCTGTCTGTAGCCGTTCTCACCTTTTCTCTTTTCAGGAGGATTTGCAATTTTTTGGTGATTGCTTTCTTTTTAGAGCCTCCCATGCAGTTTAAATCTACTTTCAGAACTGGAGAGCACATCACATTTTGGTCAATATCCTAGCCATACAATTCAGTGACCCTTAACTTACCAATGCTCATTATTTGCATTGTTTCATTTTCCGTGAAAGTACTTTGAAAAGCCAAACAACTTAAAATACTACATAAAGTATGCATGCCTCTTAATGTTGTTGAGATTCATCTCATTATTATTTCTATTACTCAAACCAGAAATCAGCTCCTCTTTCTAGATTGCAAACCAATAATAGTAGCAGAATACTAGTACTGTAGAGTAATAGCTACAGTTTGTTGATGCTGGCCAGGAGCCAGGCACTGTTCCAGGTGTGTGATCCCATTAGATCCTTGTAGACACGACAGCGATGGAATTGTTACTTCCATTTTTTATAGGGGAACTGAACTTGGGTGATGTTAAGTGGTTTGCTCAAACTCACGCAGATCTAGGGTTTAAACTCTAGTTTGTTTGACTCCAAAGGGCTCCCTCTTCCTGAATGCAGATTCCAATTGTTAATGTTGGATGAGATGGCACCTCAGTGCCGGTGTAGATTCCACCACTGGTCATTCCAGAATGAAGCAGTATTTTGAAGCAGAAACCTATTAGTACTTTTCCTAAACCCGAATAAACCTGGGCCCAGCCTTTAGTACCATACGGCCCCTCCCCGTGGGTTTAAGAAGCCTGTCTGTGTTTCAGCCACACGCAGCACCTTGACTTGCATGAGCAGGGAGTTCCAGTGCGAGGATGGGGAGGCCTGCATTGTGCTCTCGGAGCGCTGCGACGGCTTCCTGGACTGCTCAGACGAGAGCGACGAGAAGGCCTGCAGTGGTGAGTGCCGGCCCATGGGCTGGTCTGGGCTGGGCTGGGCTGGGAGGCTCGCTTACCCCAGGGCCCCTCCCGTGTAGATCTCGAGCTAGGACCTTTTTGAACTGTTCCTCAATCTGAGGATGAAACAGATTTGTGCCTAGTTTTGGAGCCCCAAGTGAGGTGAGCCTTGGCCAGAGTCTGATATAACGTGCAGCTGTGTCCTCCCTGTTAGTGAAATGCTGGTCTTGGATTTTTTTTTTTATGGACTCCCCACCTCGTGCGCATACGTCATGACTCTCACAGTCTCAATCTGCTGGTGGAATTAACTCTGTTCTTATCTCAAGAGACCCTAGGAGGGATTGTATAGGGAGGGTTCAACTACATTTTCTGAGATTTCTTTTCAGATAATGATTATGACCTCCTGATAATCTAGATCGCGGTAGTTCTGTTTAAAAGCTGGGGTCCTCTGAAATCTAAGGATTTGTAAGATCTAACCTTTTTTTTTTTTTTTCTGTATTTTCAGTAGAAATGGGGTTTAGCCATGTTGCCCAGGCTGGTCTCGAACTCCTGAGCTCAGGCAATCTGCCCGCCTCAGCCTCCCAAAGTGCTAGGATTACAGGTGTGAACCACCATGCCCAGCCTAAATGTAACTTTTTTTGACTTTTTCTTCTTTATCTCTCTAGATGAGTTGACTGTGTACAAAGTACAGAATCTTCAGTGGACAGCTGACTTCTCTGGGGATGTGACTTTGACCTGGATGCGGCCCAAAAAAATGCCTTCTGCTTCTTGTGTATATAGTATCTACTACAGGTGGGTCCTGTCTTTGCCACGGGAGATGAAAATGATGTCTTCATTGTCCCAGGATGCTCTGAAAGCTCTCTAGTGGCATGCACCATGTTCTTAACTGAGTCAGACATCTCAGTCCCCCATGCTGCTCCAGTGTGACAGTATCTTTATTTTTTTGGGCCAGGGTGGTTGGAGAGAGCATATGGAAGACTCTGGAGACCCACAGCAATAAGACAAACACTGTATTAAAAGTCTTGAAACCAGATACCACGTATCAGGTTAAAGTACAAGTTCAGTGTCTCAGCAAGGCACACAACACCAATGACTTTGTGACCCTGAGGACTCCGGAGGGATGTAAGTGTTTCGGTTCATTTTTATGGCGTGTGTAAGACCTCAGGTGGGGTTTTGTGAGCGTCTTTCCGAGTATTCTCAGGAATGTGGGAACACACGTGTGCCTCACATGTACAGAAGTATTGTGGCTAAGCTTTATAGTCTTGCGAGAGCTGTCAAACATCTCTTCTCCTTACTGCATCAGAGACTGTTCTTGTACCTTAATTTAAGATTCTCTCCACCATTGTCCTCTTGCATTTTTTATCTAGTTTCTACCTCTACCTTCCTTCTCTAGATATTTCCTAGTACTTGGTACTTGGGAGGTCATCGTCATTAAACTATGAGGCATATCAGCAATTTTGTGGCTAAGTTTTTTTTTTTTCTTTTTGGAGACAAGGTCTCACTCTGGCACCCAGACTGGAGTGCGGTGGAGGTGCAATTGCTGCTCACCACCTCAGTCTCCCCAGGCACAGGTGCTTCTCCCGCCTCAGCCTCTCGCATAGCTGGGACTATAGGTGTGTGCCACCATGCTCAGCTAACTTTTTATATTTTTGTAGAGATGGGGTTTTGCCATGTTACCCAGGCTGGTCTTGAACTGCTTAGCTCAAGCAATCCACCTGCTTCAGCCTCCCAAAATGTTGGGATTACAGATGTTAGCCACTGCGCCTGGCTTTGTGGCTAAGTTTTTAAGAAATTTACCAAATTTATGTGTCTAAGAGAGTTCCTCACCTCCTCCCTACTTCAAAGTAGTTGACATGAGCAACTGTCTGCTTGAATGTCATCTTTTTCCATTGCCTAAAATATCTTGAATATGCTAGCACTAAACTCATTAAGGAGCCTGCTTTGAAGATGATCACATTCATTTGGATATAGAAATTCTGTGATGTTACAAAATTAGTCTTATTTTTTGGTAGTCATGCCCACAGTACTCTGTTTTTGTTGTACAAGAAGCAGAGGCAGCAGGTGCTGTCATTGACAATTAAGATCTGAGCATTGAATTCATAGGGTCAGTGGTGACTCAGCCTGCCCAAGTGATTCTATCCTGCAGGCCTTATGAGCCACAAATTTACCACACACTCAACTAAGCCATGATGTGATGTGTGGACGGCACACCTTGCTTTTTGGAAGAAGAGGAAAAGTGTCTTGTCAGTGTGAAGACCAAGCTAGCAGCCTTTCTAGTGGATAGTCTCAGTGCTGGCTGTGGAGTCTTTCTTGTCCTTGTTCTAAGCCCAGGAAAATTCCTCTGGTTGGCCACTAGGCAGATGGGTTTTAACCTTGAGTTGACTCTTTTTCTAGTGCCAGATGCCCCTCAAAATCTCCAGCTGTCACTCCCCAGGGAAGCAGAAGGTGTGATTGTAGGCCACTGGGCTCCTCCCATCCACACCCATGGCCTCATCCGTGAGTACATTGTAAGTATCTTCCAGGAGTTGGCCGTATGTGTGTTGGGGGAGCTAGGAGATTTCTGGGTGTTCTGTATGAGTAGGGGTTGATTTGGTATAGTTTTGTAGGTGATGACCCATCTGTCAGAACATTCTGCTCCTCACCTTCTTTTCTCTCCTCCCACCTCCTTGCAAGGTATTAGGATGCCCTGGACCGTTGGTTCCCTTTCCTCACATTTTTTTTTCTTCTCACTTTAGGTAGAGTATAGCAGGAGTGGTTCCAAGATGTGGGCCTCCCAGAGGGCTGCTAGTAACTTTACAGAAATCAAGAACTTACTGGTCAACACTCTATACACCGTCAGAGTGAGTGTCGCCGTCCATTCCAGCCATCCACGCAGTCTTAGAACTGAGCGAAATTGCTGCTATTTTGTGAGAACTCTCTACTCACCTTTATGAGATGCGTATTAGTCATCTGCAAAATACCCAACTTCTTGTCCTGGGACGGGGGAGCTCAGAGTTTCTTTCAGTCTCTTAAATGGACGCCACAGAGAGCTTGACGTCAGAGTTTCTGTCGATAATGGGGCGTTTATGGGAATGCAGCTTCCCCTGCTTTTAACTCCGAAATTCTGCTAGCTTTCCAGCTCCTGTACTTTTGCACTCAGCTCTTCTCTGCTTATCTTTAGCTGCAGGATGATGCAGAGCTATGATAAGTAGTCTTTCGACACTGATTGTATGAGGTTCTTATGAGATATATTTTTAGTATTTGTAGCAGAAAGAGATTTTGTGTAAAACATGTTTGCTAAGACCATTAAGTGTACACATTCGTGACTCTCACACTGATCATTCTGTCAGCACCCTTTTTATATATGTGTCTGTTTATGAACACCCCCCCATACACCTGCCCTTTAGAAGAACCTTGATATTTGTCGATCAATAGACGTTTCCTGATCTTAGGGCTGTCATAATGCCCTTTACCCAAGCTCCTTCCCTTGGGTATCTTGTCCTCTTATTTCAGATGCTGGCACCTCTGAATATTCTGGATCACTCTGTGTAAAATTTTTCCACCCTCACTGCCAAATTCTCAGCCCTTTAACTCATTCGGTATTCTTGCTGTGTGGTGTATTGCTTTTATTTCATACTAATTCCCCCTCTGATTTGAAAAGGTGGCTGCGGTGACTAGTCGTGGAATAGGAAACTGGAGCGATTCTAAATGCATTACCACCATAAAAGGAAAAGGTAAATGATCCCAGCCTTTGCAGATTTAGAGAAAATATTATAGAAACCCTTTCAAATGACTTTCAGTATGACTGGAAGATGGAGAAGCGAGGTTAGAAAAACGTCACACGAATTCCTTCTTCCCAGCACATGCACATTTCTGGGTGTCTCTGTAGTGCTTTAGATACACAGTCTTTTTGGGGTGACGGAGTGTGTTTTTCCTCCTAGAACTGAGCATTTCTTCTAATGCAGACATACAAAGGGATTTCCAAAGGTCATCGTGCCCAGCCCTTTGTGAGTAGTCACAATATCTAAAATAGAAGGAGTCCTTCCTTCTCGCCAAAGCCGAAGATGATTTTGTGCATGTTCATTTATGGTGTTTTAAAGAAAGCACCATGCTGAGTCTTGTTATTCTCCCAGTGGCACTGGCAAACTGTGTGTAGGTGGTTTTTTATCTTGTACTAGAGCTGATATTAGTAATAACTGATGGCTTGCCAAGGGCAGGACACTCTAGAGTGTTCACTGCTTTGCGTACATCAGCTCATCTAATTGAATGGTCAGAACAACTACAAAAAAATATAAGGAACTGGAATGAGGTTATGTCACTTGCCCAGGACACACAATCAGTAAGTGACAGAGCTGGCACTGGAACCTGATCTACCTGACTCCAAAGCCTGTGCTCTTAACCACTGTGCTCCATGCTTCTCTCCGGGCTGAGACACATGCGGCCTACTGGGCCGCCCTGCTTGCCGGGGGTGGCGGGCTCAGCATCTTGCATGAGTGCCTCATGAGGGCAGAGATCTGGTCTGTTTTTCTCTACTCTATCATGGGCATCTAGTAGAGACTAAGGAAATAATTGATGAATGAGTGAATCGAACCAGTTAAATGAAGGGTTCTGGCATACTTTGGGGGATGGACTACAACTCGTTTTCCAGAGTGGTTTTCCCAACCTTAGCCTTGGCACTGGGGACTTGCATTTCTGGATTTCCAGGTATTAAAACTGGGTGGACACTGTGGCATGCAACAGGACTGGAAGATTTTACTTTAACCTAAGCCTGTGAGGAATAGGCTCTGGGTCATGGAGAGTCACTATCTGGTCCCCTCTAAAATCTGGAGCCTTTGAGATCAGGGCCCAAGGCGGTCAAACATAGTGCCAGCAGATGGTCTTCGGAGCTGAATGCTTACAGGTATTCGAGAAAGCCTGCTGAATTCACACTCTCCTAGAATTTTTATTGCTTTATGACTTCTCTCTACAAAGTCTGTTTCAAAACACTGACCACACATACCAAGAAGAAAGGATGTTGGAAGATCAACCAAAAACATGTACCTTGAATTCCAAAGGCACAAGTCACAACCGCATTTGAAAATCTCAGTGGGTGGTTGCTTCTCTTTAACTTCTTTTCTGTGATTTGGATGAATCTCAGCTCCTTGCATATATTTGGGCTAGGATTTATACAGAAGGCAGTTGTGTGCCATATCCACAAAGTGTTTGTTGTAAAATATCTGTGATCTGGTATCATAATAATATTTTAAGACGAAGGACAAAGACAGCAGAGGCATCAGCCAGACGTGCCAGGTTAATTGGTGAACATAGTGGATTTGTAATGACAATGAGAAAAGCCACCATTCCCTGAGCACTTCTTATACACTAGCACCGTGCTGTTGCTGCTCATGAATTGGTCTCTTATTAATCCTTATGAATCCTGTGAGATAAGTATCCTTATCCTCATTGTGTAGCTGAGGAAACTGGGGTTTGGAGTGGATTGTGACTTGTCTGTGGCTGCCATGATTATAATTCAAGTCAGCTTTACCATATGCAGCATCCACACTGTTTTGTTCTGTGTTGGCCGCCTGAAGCTTCCAATATCCTTTCTTCTTCCGGTTATTGAATTTTTCTGAAGTCGAGTTTTATTACGTGATTGATCATCTGGACAGACCTCTTCAGACTTTAACACATCTCTTTTGCCACCAAATCTTATCTGCTCCTTTGAGTCTCTCTTGCCCAGTCTATAGAAGGGGCATATGTGCAGAGAGTCTAATATGCAAGTTGTCATTTAAATAATATTTTCTGATCATATTGATCCATTGAGCTCTTTTAGATCATGCTGGGCCAAGCACTGTCAGCCTTCTCGTGGGAAGACCTTCCAGAGGACAAGCATGGTGCTCACTGGTTGAAGTGAGAGGGGTCCTTTCCTTGGCCACTTCTCCTTGGCCCATTAACTCTCAGCTTGAGCTCCAGTCTTTTTGAGAGCACCAGGTGGTTTCTAGTTGTTTAGTTGGCCATATGTGAGGCTATATTGGAAAGGAAGAGAAAGAGAGTATCAGTTGAGTGCTAGGCACCATACATACATTATTTTAGTTAACCTTCCCAGCTCTGTGAAATGCAGATAACGTCTCTCCGCTCCAGGAAGATAAGTGACTTGCCCAGGTTACACAGCTACCAGAACAGGAATTTGTATCTGTCCTCCTCACTCGAGTTTGCCAGATTCCAGAGGCCACATTCTTTCCATTTTGCTACACGCACGTCTGCCATTTATGATTTACCCCATTGTCAGCCTTCCAAAAGGACTTGAGATTGGTGGGACTTCGTTAGTGCCAAGTGCAATGCCACTCGCAGTGAATGATCCCTGTGCCTTTAAGAACGAGGCTGAAGCTGGGCTGTTTTGGGACCTTTACAAAATGGAACTTTTCTGCCTGACCTAATTGCCAGGATAGCTGACTGAGCCAAGATAGTTTTGTGTTCACCAAGCAACTGTGGACCAACCTTAGCTTCAGGAAAACAGTGGTAAAAAAGATAGATGAGGAACACTGCCAAAGAAATACCCTTTCTTCCCCGACTGAAAGATGGCTTTGTCCGTTGAGTTGAAAACTGTTAAGTCCTGCCTTCCTCGCTTTTCATCACGTGGCTTCTGTTTTTGAATTCCTTTTTGTTTTCAGTGATCCCACGACCAGATATCCACATTGACAGCTATGGTGAAAATTATCTAAGCTTCACCCTGACCGTGGAGAGTGATATCAAGGTAATGTGGGAATTTCAAACCAGCAGCTGGTTTATTTTGTATGGGAACTGAAAGGACATAGCACAGTAAGACTGACAAAACAAAAACAAAACGAACGGCTAGATCTAGTGAAGCTAAAATACCAGAACTAGGTGGTTCCTTCCCTCCACGAAGAACAACTTGAGTCTTCGCATGTAATTATTCTGCCTCAGCCTGGTGCCTTTTTTTCCTTAACCATATAATTAAATGGTTCACAGCTACAGTGCAAATAAAGAGATGGTGTTAACAGAGTATGTATGCCCTGTAATTTTCAGCTTTATTGGATTTCCTGGTGCTAAGCGCTAATGCTGAGGCACTCACAGTGGAAGAACAACCTTCTTGTGGGAGAGTTGGATACCTTGGAAACATATTCACTTTCCATCCACCTAAGATCTTCCTCTTCCAGCACCGCCCTCGCTTCTGTTGGCCCTCTGCATAGCCGACTTCACCATTGTTATCTGTGCCCATGTGGTTCCTCAAGCTGAGATCCACTTTCCATAGTGTTCCTTCTTATCTGTCCCTCCTCACAGCCTCTCCATTGATGAAGTTGTGTTGGGACAAGCAGCCTTCAGAGTCCTTGTGCCATTTACTTAACTACCATTTAGTATCATGCCCTTAGCTTCAGAATGAGTTGATATAAGAAATGATCTTGGCCGGGCGTGGTGGCTCATGCCTGTAATCCCAGCACTTTGGGAGGCTGAGGCAGATGGATCACCTGAGGTCGGGAGTTTGAGACCAGCCTGGCCAACATGGTGAAACCCGTCTCTACTGAAAATACAAAAATTAGCCGGGTGTGGTGGTGCATGCCTGTAATCCCAGCTACTTGGAGGCTGGGGCAGGAGAATTGCTTGAGCCTGGGAGATGGAGGCTGCAGTGAGTCAAGATCATGCCACTGCAGTCCAGCTTGGGTAACAGAGTGAGACTCTGTCTCAAAAAAAAAAAAGAAAAAAAGAAAAAGAAATGGCCTTATGTGGTTCTTGTCTTGTAGTCTTTGATCTTGAAAATATTTTTGTTTGTTTGTTGTCCCATATTTAAAGATCTTTAGATCAAATCCTTTTATGAGCCCAGGACTTGGAAAAGGTAGTCTTCCCTGATGGGTGGATGTATTTTCTGTAGTTAGACAATGAGATCTAACCAGCCTGTTTTGGGTGGATTGGCCTCATGGCCTTGACTGCAAGGATTTATCCTTAATTTCCATAGCCTAATTATCTTTCCAATGTTTCCTCTTTCTACCTTTATTAATTGTTTATTATTCTTTTATTCTTCATTCACTTTTTTGTTGCATCGAATTTATAAATTAAACATGGTCTGCTGTTTGTTTTTAGAAGTAGGTAGAGTATAACTAAATATTAGCTGATGGTAGCACAAATAGAACCTGTTTAAAAATTTTAAAAAAACAACCTGTTCAGTGTAAGAAGTGAGATACCCAAAGAAACAGCAGAAAATAGGTGCATTTTTAATCCTGCCTTTTGTATTTGGTGTGCCGCATGACTAGCTGTTCATCTAACATGCTTCTTGGTTCTTGGCAGGTGAATGGCTATGTGGTGAACCTTTTCTGGGCGTTTGATACCCACAAGCAAGAGAGGAGAACTTTGAACTTCCGAGGAAGCATATTGTCACACAAAGGTAACACGCTGGTGCTGGTCAGTGTGTGAGCAGGAAGGAGTAAGGCTGGACCGACGCCTTCCCGCCATAGAGCTTGATTGGGGGTGCCAGGGAATGGGAGGTATTCTGTGGAAGCTGTTCTGCGTTGACAGGTTCTTGTGCATTAAGGATCCTGTAAGTGTGCTGCTGATCCTAGGCAGAGGGATTCACTCAGCGGCCTCTCAAGCCCTCCTTCAACCTCATGACCCTTAGTGGAAGTTGGGGGCCATAAGGAGGAAAATTGGACAGAGGCAAGACTAATTCTCTGCAGATGAGTTTTGATTTCCAAAATAAAGAGTTCTTAGATGTAGACAGTTTCCTGTCTCTCTTTTCTATTCCGTTGCTAATGAGAGACAGCAGAAGGCCTAATTCATAACTGGCGTTCAGTAAATATATGTTGCCTGGAGGAATGAACAAAAAGTAAAGGAGGAGTGGTCCAGTCCTTGTTACATATGTACCAGCAGCAAGTCTCAGCTACAATTCCTCTATCTAAACACGTGCTACAGGATGGATTTTAATTTATTTCTAAGTGGCAAAAGCTGCCCGTGATTGTTGAGAATGACTTAGGAGTTTCTTCCTGTCTCCGTCTTCTAGGCATGAAGTACTTTCAGTCATGTTTTTATTTAGTCCTTGTCATAGCCTTATAAAATAGAGACTACAAATGTTCTATTGTTACTTTTTTTTTTTAACTGGACGTCTACAAGGTGCCTGAGGAGATTGTTATTGGTACTCTTGCACATTGAGCACCTACCATGTGCAGGCATTTACATAGGCATTCTATGCATATTATTTACATAACCCCAAGTATAATTCCATGAGATATGCCTGCTTTACAGAGGCAAAACTGAAGTCGAAAGAATAAGTCATACTCTCAGATGGTGGCAGAGCCAGGACTGGAACCCACATCTTTCTAACTCTAAAGCCTATGATTTCATGGCCTCAGTGTTGCCCCAGTAGAAACTGGCAGAGTCAGGAGCAGAAGTCTTAACTAGCTGTTGCCTGAAATCTATTAGGGCTAGTGCCATGCTAGGCATTGTGCCAAGCACTTTATAAGCATTTTCTTTTTTTCTCCCTGTAAGCCAGCAGCTGCTGTAAGTGCTGTTATTTTTTTCTCTATCTCACCAACAAGGAAATAGAGAGTTTAAATATTTTATCCAAGATTATACAACCACAAAGTATAGAGTCAGGCCTTAAACCCCAGTCCTTCTGATTCCAAAGGCTATCCTGTTAGCATAGCCTCCCCCTTCTCACTTTTCTTTTAGTTGTATTTATTTATTTATTTATTTATTTGAGATGGAGTCTCGCTCTGTCGCCCAGGCTGGAGTGCAGTGGCACGATCTCGGCTCACTGCAAGCTCCACCTCCTGGGTTCACGCCATTCTCCTGCCTCAGCCTCCCGAGTAACTGGGACTACAGGTGCCCGCCACCACGCCCAACTAATTTTGTGTATTTTTAGTACAGACGGGGTTTCACCGTGTTAGCCAGGATGGTCTCGATCTCCTGACCTCGTGATCCACCTGCCTCAGCCTCCCAAAGTTCTGGGATTACAGGCGTGAGCCACCGTGCCCGGCTTCTTTTAGTTTTTCTCTGATTAGAAAGGGGATACATATTTGTTTCAGAAAATTGAGAGAACAAAAAGAGTGTAATGAAAATTAAAATTGCCTGTAATTTCACTTTTACATTTCAAATGTATTCTAATATATTTTTCTGTGGATTGATTGCTATGTCTTTTTTATAAAATCAGAATAATGCCATATATAGTATTATATCCCGCCCTTTTTACTTAACATACAATTGTGAGAATTTTCCAGTGTCATCAAATATTTTTGAAACAACTTTTAGTGCCTGCACAGTAGTTCATGGAACGCACATTATGTAATTATTACACTGTTACTGGACAATCAAATTACATTCAGTTTTTTCCTATTGTAACACTGTGATGTGAATCCTTATTAAACACACTTTCGAGTCTTTCTCTGACCTCATAGGATAACTGGATTGAAGGGTATGATTTTCAAGGTTCTTGTTATACAAGGCCAGATGGCTTCCAGGAGCATTGTACCAACCCATATCCGTGGATGGGCAGCTTTAAGGAAATTACCCAGTGCCTGTGCTGTGTGTTATGTACAGTCGTCATCAGTGCATAAATGTTGAATGAATTTGTCATCTAATGACAGTCCTACAGTACATGGGACTCATTTAAATTGGGAGATTACTATTTTTTTAAAAAGTGCGTGTACCAAGACACATTCTTGACTCACACCCCCAGCTTCCTCCTGGAATCTCCTCTTCCTGTTTTCACAGTTGGCAATCTGACAGCTCATACGTCCTATGAGATTTCTGCCTGGGCCAAGACTGACTTGGGGGATAGCCCTCTGGCATTTGAGCATGTCATGACCAGAGGGGTTCGCCCACCTGCACCTAGCCTCAAGGCCAAAGCCATCAACCAGACTGCAGTGGAATGTACCTGGACCGGCCCCCGGAATGTGGTGAGTCAGCCAGAATGACCATCACAAAGTGAGTGTGGACTGTCTCCTAATGTTGTGCCACCACACAACTCCAGGGCTTTTCTGTCTTTTGCGAATGTTCCAGTGTCCCTGCTGCACTTGGATATAGGCCTTTCTTTTTCCTTTGTTTTCATATGTGCATTATGATTCACTATGATCAGATTTATGCTCCTTTTTGAGTCTAGTGTTCACTTTCCTCTCCTCCCCAGTGTGTCCCCTTTGCTTTTAGGTCGACCGTCCC
This sequence comes from Trachypithecus francoisi, assembly GCF_009764315.1. Lineage (NCBI taxonomy): Eukaryota > Metazoa > Chordata > Mammalia > Primates > Cercopithecidae > Trachypithecus > Trachypithecus francoisi. The sequence continues at coordinate 109,973,491 of NW_022681473.1, forward strand.
AAGGCTCTTTGCACATTCATCCCCCTCTTGCCTCTCTGTGCTTGGCTTATGCCCTTTCTCCTCCTTGGAGTCCTTCCCTCCTCCTGCTATGCAAGAAAATCCTCCCTTCTATAGTTGATTTCTTTCCCTATGAACTCCTACTATATTTATAGTTGGTTCCATATAGCGTGATATTTCATTAAATACAGCCTTACCCTATTTGATAATTTCTGTCTGTTACTCTTATCTTCCTAACTAGTTTGTAAGTTCCTTGAAGGGAAGGATTGTTTTCTGGATTTTCTCAATGGAAAAGCATATAGAAGTAAATTTATAATCAGGAATTAGTAAATCCTTAGTGATGAGCGGAGGAACTAGCCTAGGTCTGGTCTTCTGAGGATATCTTCAGTGTGCATTTGGCACAGGGCTGATTTATAGGGAAATAACCAAAGTTTGCAAGTAATTGTCTATAAAATCAGTGAAGAAGAAGGAAGGAGAAGTTAAAGTTTACTGAGCAGCCAGTATGTGCCAGGAACAGTACAAAACCCGATAAACCCATGTTCCCCCTTATTCCTTTCATTGGTTCTGTGGGTAAATACTCCCATTTTGCCAGCGAGGAAACTAAGGCTCAGTGAGGCTAAGTAACTTGCTAGAGTTAAAGCTCTCACAAGCAGTAGACTGAGTTTCAGTTCAAGTCTGGCTAATTTAACAGCCTCTGCTCTTTTGTATGTCCCAGCACCTGATGCTGAGGCAGGGACAGTGATGAGAAGCCCTGACCCATCCCCGGAGCTCTCTTTTACCTGGAAGTTGTCTACTCACAAAGCACCCTTTCTTTCCATTTCTATACCCTGCAGCACGTGACTGCCTCATCACCCCCAACTATCTGTCCAGAGTAGGGCAATTGCACAGAACACTGAAGCCTGACTTGATTAAGGGTCTCTAAGTGTGCATGAAGTTGGAGGAGCCTTCCTGCACCTCATCCCAGCTCATGTACTGGTCACACTAAAGGTGGCTTTCAGAGATGAGAGTGCAAATGAGATCACCTGTAGGAAGCTCTCTGTTTCTGCCCCTCTTTAGTTCACTGAGGACCCTGACAGCTCTCATGGTTTTCCTGTCTACTGTGAGAAGTGCCATGGTCACTGTGCATGTGGGGAACCTCTCATCCCTTGGCTGCCATAGCTCTGTGGACCCCTTTCCTCTCCAGAGACACCCATCCAGGGCAGTCACCAGCCTTGTCCTCCTCTGTACTCTAAGCCCCCGCTTGGCCTACTCCCACCTCATGCTTTGCAGCTCCATTTGCATTTGCTTTGGGATTCCTTTGAATCCCTCAGTGCTTCTCTTTCCTACATCCTCCCAGGCGATCACCATCTTCAGAGTTTCCCTTCCTCTTTCTCTGTCTGTGCTCTCCCGTCTGTCCTTTCTCAGCTATCAAAAAAAAAAAAAAAAGAGTCAAACTCTGTAAAATGTATGAAAATATTTATTCTGAGCCAAATATGAGTGACCATGGCCCGTGACACAGCCCTCAGGAGGTCCTGAGAACATGTGCCCAAGGTGGCCGGGATGCAGCTTGGTTTTACACATTTTAGGGAGGCATGAGACTTTAATCGAATACATTTAGAAAATACACTGGTTTGATCCAGAAAGACAGGACAACTCAAAGTGTGCGCGAGGAAGGTGGGGCTCCAGGCTATAGGTAAATGTAAACATTTTCTGGTTGTCATCTGGTTGAGTTTGTCTGAAGACCTGAGATCAACAGAAAGGAAATGTTTAGGTTAAGATAAAAGATTGTGGAGACCAAGGTTGTTTTGAAGTCTTCTAGTGGCTGCCCTTAGGGGAAATAGATGACAAATGTAGATCTTTAAAAGGTGCAAGACTTTTAGTTAATGTCTTTAGGATTGGGAGGGCCTGGAAGAAAAAGATCTAGCTATGTACATAGAGATTCTTTACAGATGCGAATTTTCCCCCACAAAGGACAGCTTTGCAGGGCCATTTCAAGTTATGACAAAGAAACATGTTTTGGGGTAAAATATTTTGGTTTTCTTCCTTGTCTCATGATGTTATGCCAGGGTCAAGTTGGAAAGTAAGTCTGATATATAGGATGAAATAAAACCCATCTGATAAGAATTTATGGTTTGTAGGGCGTGACTCCGCAGACCCCTTAGATAGGAATTTGGGCAAGATTTTAAAAATCAGAGCTTAGTCCTCACAGCTGCTGAGCAGTGTTGGAGAAAGTCACCCTGTTGCCTGGGACTTGGAAATCCCTCTGTGGATCCCTGCTCAGTTCCTGCTCATCCCATGGATCCTACAGCTCCTACAGTTCTCTTCAAGCCCCTGTCTTACCTGTGCACATAACTCTTGGAGAAAATTCTCTCTGATTCTGCCTTACATAGAAAGCTTCCTCAGCTCCCACCCTCCAGTTATAAACTCCCTCGGCTTCCACTTTCTGCCGTAAGCTTCATCCCATTCCCACTTCCCTGCTTGAAACTCCCTCAGTTTCCAATGTTTACCAGCTAGGACTAAGCAAGGATGCATAGAGCAGAGGAAGTGACAGTAACAGTGGCTTTGAACAGTTTATCTCCTCTCGTAATTAAAAGAAGCTTAGAGTTGAGCAGTGCAGGGCTTCTGTCAGAGCAGCACGATTTGGTCGGGCACCAGAGCCCTGTCATCTCTAGCCTGTGACATGAGTCTTCAAGCTTACCTCATGGTGCTGGGCTGCAGTCATGATCTGTATTCCAGGCAGCCGGAGGGCAGGAAGAAGGGCTCCTCCCTCTGTTGTAATGAGCCCTCCTAAAGCTTTCCGTGTGACACTTCTGCATCTCAGTGGCTGGAAGCTCCTTGTCTAGCCTCTCCTAGCTTAGGGAGGTGCGCAGTGTAGACTTTTTCTAGGCAGCAATTCTCAGTAAGTACCAGAGTTCTGAGGAAGAAAGGGAGGATGGGTCCCTGCTGGGCAGCAAGCAGTGTCTGCCCTCCTTCCCTCCCTCCACATACTTGCTGGGGTGTTCGCATCTACTCTGCAAGCTCCCGTGACTTTCCTTCCCACTCAGCACATCCCCTTGGAGCCCACGTCCGTGCTGCCAATGGTAGAATGACACCCCCTCTTTAATAGCTCCCCCGGTTCCCTGGCTCATCATGTGGGTTTCTGGTGTAGCATCTAACGCTCTATGTTTGCCACGTGTTATTTATAATTATGTATGTTTTTCTCCTCCAGAATGAGCTCTTTGAGGACAGAGACCACATCATATTTATTTCTGTAGCTCTACATACAGTGCCTGGCCCAAGTGCCTTCTCTGTAAATGCTGTCAATGTAATAAATATTGAATGAAGACTTCTCTCTGAGCTCCTTTGAAGCAGTTCCAGGGTCTTAAATTGGGGATTTCAAGGAAATGAGGTCATTGGCCATGAGCTGATGTCCTCTTCCATTTCCATTCTCTGCTTTTACCAGGTTTATGGTATTTTCTATGCCACGTCCTTTCTTGACCTCTATCGCAACCCGAAGAGCTTGACTACTTCACTCCACAATAAGACGGTCATTGTTAGTAAGGATGAGCAGTATTTGTTTCTGGTAAGTTTCTCGTACCATTTCAGTTTTTTAAGGGATGTCTTAAGTCCTGGGCTCTGGGCTCAACCCAGGACCTGGGGAGCTCGCATACCTGGACTCCAGGATCGATGTGTGTGACGAGAGGCAACTTCCTCTTCTTCATAAGCATCATCGGGTTCTTGCTTGAAATACAGAATGAATGGCGCCACTCCGTTACGGCAGATTGATAACTTGACAGATGATCACAAGTATAGATAAATCAAAAACTTGTATCAGGTTCCACTTCTAGGAATTTAGCCTACATACTTTTATGTGTGTGCTGAGATATATGGAGAAAGATACTTGGTACGTTATTATTACTTATGATAGCAAAAGATGTGACGCAACCTAAATGTCTATGAAGAGAGGACTGGTTAAACATATTGTGATTTATTCATGCAATGGAGTACAGGGCAGCCATTCGTAAGAAATATGACAACTCTAAATGTACTGATATGGAAAAGTCTCTAAGCTATCTTATTATGTGAAAGAAGCCATGAGCATAATATGTGTGCCATTTTCTCAGTTGTATAAAAAATATTTGAGGAAGATAGGCTACATATACACATGCATATATGTGTAAGGATACATGTATGTACATATCCGTGCTTATATATGCATAGGGCATTTCTGGAAGGAAGCACAAAGACTCTTACCAGTGGTACCCCTTGGAAAATGATCTGGGGTAGGTGGGAAATTACTTTATATTTTATGTTGTTTTTTACTAACTGAATGTTAATTGTTGTCATTATTTTGTTGAAAAAATACTTTAATAAAGATTGCATAAGGCCATGATATATTTTTTTCCTATGTGTGTGCTTGGGCTTTAGGTCCGGGTGGTGGTACCCTACCAGGGGCCATCGTCTGACTACGTTGTAGTGAAGATGATTCCGGACAGCCGGCTTCCGCCCCGTCACCTGCATGTGGTTCATACGGGCAAAACCTCCGTGGTCGTCAAATGGGAATCACCGTATGACTCTCCTGACCAGGACTTGGTGAGTGGGCCGGGCTTCCAGGCCTCTGTGTTTATTCTTGGCATGGTTAGGGTGGGGTGGGATGGAAGGGGGTCCTCTAATGGGGCAAGAAACACAGGCCTGGTTTCTGGCGCTCAGCAGAAGGTCTCTCCCATTTCTGTCTGGACAAAGATGAGGTCTGTATAGGGACCTCTTCTTAACTGGCACTTCTCCATTATTCCCAGCTACCATTTTGGATTGTCCCTCTTTCTTCTCTGCTGCTCACATTTCCTTCCCTGAGCCTCTCACACAGGGATTAGCAAACAAAGGTCTGCAGGCCAAACACAGCCCCTTGCCTATTTTTTTTTTTAATAAAGTTTTATTGGAACCAAGTCATGCCCATTTGTATATATATATTATATCTCACCACTTTTGTGCAATGATCAGCAGAGTTGTTGTGGTGGAGACTCTCTGGGCCTCAACAGTTGTTGTGGTGGAGACTCTCTGGGCCTCAACGCCTACAGTATTACTGTGTGTGGACCCTTACAAAAAGTTTCTGACCCCTCTTTAAAAGGAGCATTGATCCTAAACAAAACAAAACAAAAAAACTCCCATTTTTTCCTTGCTCTGGGCTGCTCTGCCCTCTGCCCTCTCTCCACTCCCCTTCATCCAGCAGTGGTTGGTTTAAAATGTTTGGTTGCTGATACTCCTCTCAACTCTCCACTTCTTTGTTATGATTGAATGTCCTGTGCTTACTATATGCCCTGTTATTTTCCCTTGCCCCCATATACCTAGAAGCTGCCTGGGAGAAAGTAAGTAGATCCTTGCCCTTGAGAGCCAGGATTGAACACTTTGGTTCATTCTCTCTCCACCAACAACATCCATGAACTATTGCAGTGGTGGAGATATGGAAGTTGAGTACTGAGTTTGGATGTGCTTGCTTATTCCAGCCTACCTGCTGATGCCACGATAAACGTGGCCTTCCCTAGAGGGCTAAAAAAAATTTAATTGATAACTGTATGTGCGATTCTATGAGTGAATAGTTATTTTAAGATTGGACCTGGTCACTCCAAAGGCTTTCCAAAGAATGGAGTCAGAGTTCGGGACTCAAACTATGGTTGCTGTGGGTCACAGCTATTAATATACTGCATTGTCCACCATTGAACTACAAAGAGTAAAAACTGTCAGCTTTCCGATTATCATTCAGATGTTCTTTTTCGGTCCTAGTTGTATGCAATTGCAGTTAAAGATCTGATAAGAAAGACTGACAGGAGCTACAAAGTAAAATCTCGTAACAGTACTGTGGAATACACCCTTAACAAGTTGGAACCTGGTGGGAAATACCACATCATTGTCCAGCTGGGGAACATGAGCAAAGATGCCAGCATCAAAATTACCACAGGTAAGCAGGAGAGAGTTTAGAGGTCTCCTCGCACAGCCAAGTGCCCACAGTGCTGTGCCGCTAGACCTCCAGACACAGACTTTTCATTAGGCGTTTCACAGGAAGTGCAAACGCTGCCTTCAGTATCCCTACAGGGGCAGCGCAGTGCAGAGGCTCCAGTGTCTGGGCTGCGGCGTGGTGGCCAGGCCACAGTGGGTGGGGAGTGGCTATCGTTTTCTATATTTTCTAAGCCTTTTTAACTCCCCTCACTTGTTTTGATATTACTAAAGGAAAAGAGGGGAGGGATGCCCAAGAGAGGAAATAAAACCGAATAGTTACCACTATGTAGCTGAAGATCTGAATGACAGGTTCTCAGTGGTCCGTTGTGGCAGTCTGACATGTCAAAATGGAAGGAGACCCATAGCCGGGCAGTGGATCTAAGGTAGTCAGGCTCAATTCAGAAAGCTAGTAGTAAGCTCAGTTGCTCAGACAGCAGGTATTATTGGGAGTTTTGATATTGGGTAATAGAGGCCCAGCCCCATTTATGCTAGTGGCATGCAGTGGGCCCGGGCCATGAGCCATCACCACTCCGGTGTCCTGTTTTCAGACAGAACTCCTTATGCCATCCCATTCCTTCCTCACCACCCCTCTAACCCACCCCATTTGTTTTTGTACACCCTTGGGTACAAGGGCTATTAAATTAAGTACTGTCCAAATTTCTTGCCTAAAGATGGTATAACAATAACAAAGAGATGCCAATTAAAGAATATCTACCACATGCTAGGTTCTGTACTCAGCAGTCTATATGTTTTATTTTTTCCATAATCCAGCCCTCCAAGGCTAGCATTATTTAATCTCTCTTTGACAGACAAGAAAATGGAGTTTCAAATGTATATCCACTAACTGCATCCCATTTCATCTTTAATTTTCAGTTTCATTATCAGCACCTGATGCCTTAAAAATCATAACAGAAAATGACCATGTTCTTCTGTTTTGGAAAAGCCTGGGTTTAAAGGAAAAACATTTTAATGAAAGTAGGGTAAGTTCCTCCCTCATTCTCAATGACTTTGGAAATTTAATTGAAACGCTATTTCAGAGATGAGCTCGTTAACAGCCTGCTGGCATAGATAGTGTAAAAAAAAAAAAAAAAAGAAAGAAAAAGAATAGGACATGGACATGAACTTGAGAATTAAAGGACCATTTTCGATGGGATTGCTAATTAGTGAAATGTTTATATTGCCCATTAAAGATGAGAATCTCTGCACTAAGCACTTTTCAATCCTGACTTGTCTTCCTCTGAAGAACGAGAAATGGGCTGGAGGCCATGCTGTGCTTCCCACAGAAGCTGCAGCTGGGCTGGGGCTCAGGGTGTCAAACCAGGAGCCCCGCCTATTCCACACTCACTGAGGGTGGGACTGTGGCTTCAGTACCAGGAGCTGAGCTGCATTCTCAGCCTGGCATCTCAGCACTCTCTTCCCAGAGAAATTACCGGGAGCAGGAGGTACTTGAAGATACCATGCTGACTTATGAAGAACACCTTGGTTTTGTTTGGTTTTGCTATTGGTAGGCCAATATGATATTCACAGCAGAAGACAGGGGAAGGGGAGTGAGACCTGGGAGTAGATTTACCACCCAAGGGTGAACAGATTCTTGAGTAAAGCTGGGTTGGCCCCAGTGATAGCAAAGCCTTAGCTAAATAGGAATGTGATGAATCAACTATGGCTACCTGGAGATGCAGCACAGGCAAAGAGCCATGGGTTCTAAATAGTCACCATGCAATGCCAAAGCAAAGTGAAATGAAAGTTGGAAAATTCTCACCACACACTCTGTGAGAGTTCTCATAACTCTTGCAACTATGATATCGAAATGGCTAATATCCTTAAATATAAGGAAAGCTTTCAAGTAAATTCACAATGGAAATATTCTAATTTTGAAGAAGGTACATGTAGCAAAGCAGAAAATTCCAGCAGCAGTAAGCAAAAGGAGAAAAGTTCAACCTCACCAGTAATGTAAATAACAAAGAGGTAGCCCTGTCATGTTAAATTGGTAAAGATTTGCAGGAAAGAATATAACCAGTATGGATAATAGTTAGGGAAGTAAACATTCTGCGAATATAAATTGGTTCAACCTTAAGTAAGGCTCTTGGGTAATATCTATCAAAAATGTTAAAAGTGTTCAAACCCATTGATCCGGGAGTTGTAGGATTTTACTCTAAAGAAACAATGTGCCTGAAGAATTTATGTACAGTATTTATGACAGCAAGAAAGAGGAAATGGCTGAAATGCCAAACAGAAGAGGATGGGTTAAATAATGTATGAGTGGTTGATGTTGTGTAATCTAAATTATTTTCTTTATAACCTTTATGTATTTTACAAACAATCGACACCAAATATATATTAGGTGGAAGGTAATAACTGCTAGCTTATAGAAAAGAATGTGGGGATGAGATTCCAAGCAGGTATTGGGAATCCCAGTTCGGCAGCCAGTCACCAGTAGGGAATCCTTCCTGGGTGGCTGGAGCCCGGCTCTTAGGTTGAGATTCTAGGTTAGTATTTCGTTCCTAGTGGAGGGTGTGGCATAGGCAGAGCATGTCCTTCTTCCCTTCCCTGACAGGGAGTTCAAAGAATTATATTAGTCTGTTTCCACGGTGCTAATAAAGACATACCCGAGCCTGGGTAATTTATAAATGAAAGAGGTTTAATTGACTCACATTACCACATGGCTGCGGCAGCCTCTCCATCATGGCGGAAGGCCAAGAGGAGCAAAGCCACATCTTACATGGCGGCAGACAAAGAGAATGAGAGCCAAGTGAAAGGGGAAACTTCTTATCAGACCATCAGATCTCATGAGACTATTCCCGACCATGAGAACAGTATAGGGGAAACCACATCCATGATTCAATTATCTCTCACCAGGTCCCTCCCACAACACCTGAGAATTGTGGGAGCTAGAATTTAAGATGAGATTTGGGTGTGGACACAGCCAAACCACATCAAGAATAGACAGGTCAGTGGTGTTGGGATCAAGAGACTGTGATTATGCAAGAGGGCCCAATATGTGGCTAGAGATAAGGGATGGAGTCTTTTCAGGGGGATGGTGGAGAGTGTCAGTAGCTTTGACACTGGAATAGTTGGGGATCAGCAGAGAAGTCAGGTTGTCAGCCCTCATCCCAGCTAGCATCCTGGGCCAGGGCTGTCCCAAGGGTGACTTTTCCCAGCACCGGAGTCTAGGGCTCTAACTAGGAAGACATTTCATCCTCTCCTCCAGTGAACAGGGGCCTGATCTTATTTCAAGGCCAGGTTGTTGGGGAGCTGAGATCAGCTCAGGAGGAGCTAGAAAGCAAGGAGACAGGAAGTGAGCCAACAAGGTCATTCCTACATATTGTTCTGGGGACAAATGTCCTGTCTTTTCTAATTGCAAGTTCCCCTTTCTCACCCCATTGCTGGAGTCCACTGCGACCTGGATTTATTATTAGTCAAATCCCATTACGGCAACCTGTTCAGATTCTTGGTGGCATTTAATATTGCTTGAGACAGGCAGACTGCTGAGCACAACTCTGAGTGTGGCTTTGTTAAAATGACTTTCCTGAGGGCCACAGTTCTCATTTCCACAGTATAGCTTGTAAGTGAGGGGCGGGGGTTGGCAGTTATTTGAGACGTTGGAGATGAGCAAATTTTCATTTTCTGAATCCAGTATCTCAGTGGTAATGTAAAAAGAACAAGGAGAAACCCAGAGCACTTTCGCATCTATAGCAGCCTGCAGTGAGGAGCTCACATAAAGCTGGAACCAGTAATCGACTAGGCTGTCAGTTTCCATATTCGACTTCCTGAGCAATCTCCTGTGTTTGTTTTCAGGGCTATGAGATACACATGTATGATAGTGCCATGAATATCACAGCTTACCTTGGGAATACTACTGACAATTTCTTTAAAATTTCCAACCTGAAGATGGGTCACAATTACACGTTCACTGTCCAAGCAAGATGCCTTTTTGGCAGTCAGATCTGTGGGGAGCCTGCCATCCTGCTGTACGATGAGCTGGGTTCTGGTGAGTTGCGATTGCTGCCCGTTTCTGCCTGCAGTTCTGGGGAAATAGCAAGAATGTTGTATGATTTCATGACCACGTGTCTTTCTAAAACACCTTGAAGATATTCTCAGCTTAAAAGAAAATCATTTATATATCAGTTTAATCAGGTAGTGATGTATTTAACAAATACTTCCTGAGCTGGACATGGTACAAGAAGCTGAGATTACAGGGGGACTGGATTCTGAACAGAAAGTGCAAGAAAGGCAAGGCTTTGTTTAAAAAGAGAAATACTAGGTTCACAAGAGTTTCGTTTGTTTTTTGTGGGACTTCTCAGAGCCTCCACCATGCTAATATACCCTGTGGGTCCCCAAGCCAGTAGATCATCTCTTTGTCATGGATTTTACATGTAAAATCATATAACAGTGCGCACCCCCGCCCCGCCCCGGCTTCATCTTAGTTCTCAGCATAAGCTTAGGCCTGGAATTTGCCCTGGGATCTCTGTCTTATGTCTTATGCTGAGCCATGCTAGTGGTGGGAAAGAAGACCCTTCCGTTCATACAGAAAGTCTGCTTACATTAGAGTAGCTTGGCCAGGATTTCAACAAATGTTTTGCCACTGGTCTTTTTTAGTTCCATTTACTCTCAGCCAAGAACTAACCAGTGCTCAAGCCAAAATCTTGTGTTAGAGTTGTTAAATGTTCCGTCTCATAGTGTTTCTCAGGGTGAGATCTCGTGCAATATTTATCCTTGGCACCCCCCACTAAGAGAGGGAAACACTGCCTGCCACTTCCCTTGGGAGAATCACAACATATTAGAGGTTCTGAGAAGGTCCTACAAAACCCAGCAAAACTCTTGTTGACCTAGTATTTCCTCAATAGAGCCCCATTTTTAGGCAAAACTAATTGGCAACCTGTGAAATATGCTTTGGGAAAAATTCCTTTGCAGACCCCTCCCGCCCACCTTTATGGAACCAAGGTTGTCAGGCAGAGGGGCTCTTGACTGACATCTTGCCCCTTCATGTTCACCTTCCGCTTGGAAGTGGGGTGGGGGAGGGAGGGCACTCGTTCCTGGAGCCTCCATTGTGCCGACTTCCTCTTCACTGCTCCGGCCCAGCACACCCCCTTCATTAACCACAGCACAGTTGGAATAGGTTGGAACATATTAAATAAGATGTTGCTAGAGTTTTTTTCTGTCAAGGAAATAATGAAAGAAATTTAAATACAGACATGAATATTGAATTGTTAGATTAGGCTTGCAAGAAATGGTTGTTCTCTGGCCCATCTTGATGAATACCCTGTGAGGGTGAATGCCTGGGTGGCCACAGAGCTTTCTACATGAAGCAGAGACCTGGCCTGTGCCACTTCTCCCGATACCAGGGAGCAACCCCAAGCCTGTTGAGGCTCCTCATGGAGACCTAGCCTGAGGGAAGTCCACTCTGTTTCCTTTGCCAAACGCTGATTCCTAGGTTTCATTTTCAAGTTCAGACATTCCCTGGGATTTTTAACATGAAAAGTCGACCGCTTTCAAGGAGACTGGCCCCTACCCCAGCAGGGTAGAAGGTGGGGCATGGCTTTGCCCTAGAGCCCTGGTGGTACAAATCTATTAGTGACTCATCACAGAGCCAGTTTGTTTAAGTCAATAGGAAGGGGCCATCTGTGTTAGGTTATAAATGGCAAAACGGCTTTGCAAAGAGCTTTAAAAAATGTTAAATGTATATGGAAAGTTGTTTTTCTCCCCCACTCTCTTTTTTACTTAAGTGAAAAACCTCGTAAAACTTCATGAGCTGTTAAGTCTGTATTGTGGTATAGGAATCTCGTTTGTATCACTTAATGGAGCTTCAGGTAATTGCAGTTCAGAGTGACTTTGGTGCCAAGTAGGGGGAAATAATTGCAATCTCGTTAATTAGTGGTCTGATTTCACATCCTCTTATGTAAGGCAAGCAAGTGGTCTTAAGTAATAATGCTAATGAAATCAGTGTTGATACCCCAACAAAGGTCTCCCTTCCAAGAGATTATCTAAATAACCAACAAGGCAGTGATTAGGAGTCTAATGTAATTACCGTATTTGCATGCACAAGGCCCTTGGTCTATCAGCCCATAGCAAGTAGTCAGGAGGCAATCAGGCATCACGCACATGCAGAAATGTCTCATACCAGACAGGCAGTTTGTGCAGCTGTGGCGATCGCCCAGCTTTTTTTGGTGGGTGGGGCCTTGAGGAGTCATCTGGTCTGTTCTCCTGCCCTCAGGTGGGCTTATTGGTGGGAACTTTGCCTTGGCAGGTGCAGATGCTTCCGCCATGCAGGCTGCCAGATCTACGGATGTTGCTGCTGTGGTGGTGCCCATCTTATTCCTGATACTGCTGAGCCTGGGGGTGGGGTTTGCCATCCTGTACACGAAGCACCGGAGGCTGCAGAGCAGCTTCACCGCCTTCGCCAACAGCCACTACAGCTCCAGGCTGGGGTCCGCAATCTTCTCCTCTGGGGATGACCTGGGTAAGTGGGGCAGGGAAAGCCGGGTCTTCCTCCCAGGGCTGGCCCGCACAGCCAATGACTTGAAGAGGAAACATCCGTCCTCAGCTCCTCTTTTGACACTAGAGGAGCTCTTCATCAGCCAGCGATTTGATTCCGTGGCTTTTGGTTAAACCATTCAGAGCCCTTACTTTTTACCTTTTAAATTAATTAAAATGTCGTATTCTCTTTGATTGTGTAGTTCTGGCCTGAAACAGGGAGCGTGCCTCAAACAGGAAGGATAGATAGGCCCCAGGCGTTGAGACTCCCAAAGTATCAGAAAATCCTCAAGAGTATCTGACCCTGTCTCATCCTTCACTGACCTGGAGGTCTGACGTCTCTGAAGATCCTAACTCGAGATAAAAAATAATGCTTTCCCAATCAGCTTCTATCAAAGGAGGCCCTTTCCATCTTGCTGTTTCTCTTTCTGGTTGCTAGTGTAACCTCACCAGCCATTCTTTTAGGTACCTTCACACAGTGGTCCCCAACAGTTTTTGTACCTGGGACCAGTTTTGTGGAAGATAATTTTTTTCACTGGACCAGCGGTGGAGTGGGGAGGGTTGGGGCATGATTTCAGGATGAGACTGTTCCACCTCAGATCAACAGGCATTAGATTCTCCTAAGGAGCGCTCAGCCTGGATCCCTTGCATGCTCAGTTCACAATAGGGTTTGTGCTCCTGTGAGACTCGAATGCCGCCCTGATCTGACAGGAGGCAAGGCAAGGCTCAGGCTGTAATGCTCACTGGCTCGCTGCTTGCCCCCTGCTCTGTGGCCCCGTTCCTAACAGGCCAGGTACTGGTACCGGTGGTCCTTGACCCGGGCATTGGGGACCCTCTCTTAACACATAGCAAGGGAAAAAGTAAGAAATTTCCCGTTTTGAAATGTTTGCACAATGAAAACCCTACATGCTAATACAGATAGTAAGATAGTAATATAATAAAGTGGGTGTGTTACAAGGCTTCCCCAAACTTAGACTAATGACTGTGAATGTACAAGTTTATTTTTTTCTGTAAACTAGTTATAATTGTTTATCTATGTGTATAAAGACATTTGTATATTCCCCTTCACTGGTCATATATTAGCTCTGTTCCCTTTCCTTGTCAGTTTCCTTTCTTGCTTAATAAGCCGGCACCTGGACTGCTTTGCATAAAATGGGGTGGCTTCTTTGCTTCTGCTGTTGGAGGCAAAAGGAGTCGACCCGTCACGGTGCCCTGCGATAATCCCTGAGTGTCGGTCGACACTTGGTTGCACAGGATTATACCAGGGGTCACAAGGGGATAGGCATTAGTCTGGGAAGCTGTCCTCAAAATGCTTAAACCCCTCCAAGATCCTTTTTCCCCAGAGCAGTTGGGTTCAGAAGAGAAAGCAGACACTGCAGTTCACTGTGCTAGTGTAGGGTATGGATAACTCAAACTGGGGAACCCAAACTACCCACTTAGCTTTTGAGTAGGTAATAAGATTCTTCTCCTGAGAAACTTTGTTTTCCTAATTTGGCTAAGTTCAAATGACCATTAAAATCAGTGTGAGGATCCGTCGATGGGTAGAAGGTGGCCAGGAGGGACCGTGGGAAGCTGGGCTGGGTTTCAGAACTGATTATGGTGTCTGCCTGGCTGTGGCGTTGACCTTCTCAGCTAGCGGGTTGTGGTAGGGTTGAGGGGTGGGTAGAGTGGTGGGATGTGGGGTCAGGTTAAAGTGTGTTGGAACTCATCAAGGCCTGACTGTTTTGTCTCTAGGGGAAGATGATGAAGATGCTCCTATGATAACTGGATTTTCAGATGACGTCCCCATGGTGATAGCCTGAAAGAGCTTTCCTCACTAGAAACCAAATGGTGTAAATATTTTATTTGATAAAGATAGTTGATGGTTTATTTTAAAAGATGCACTTTGAGTTGCAATATGTTATTTTTATATGGGCCAAAAACAAAAAAACAAAAAAAAAAAAAAAAAAGGAAAGAAAGGAATGAATAAACGTTGTAGTAATCAACTGTGAACTTCAAACCAGGTTGATCTGAGTAACCAAATTGCTTTGATTTGACATTAATGTAGTCTTACAGGGCTGTGCTTGCTGGGCATGCTTTTAAGTCTGTGAGATAATTTTGGTTCAGTAAATTGGCCAATCTTTTTATTTTTCTAAGACACAGAAATGTATTTAATAAAAACCTCGAGAGAGTGATGGGTGGAACCCCTTCTCCTTGAAAGTGTGCGCAGATATTCCATTTTGTTTGGATATAGTTTACAGGAAAGTGTGTGGGTGTGTTATGGGGGAAGGTTTCTTTATGTTATTTTGTTAATTTATTGGGACTCTGTGTAAGGCCAGGCTTTAGTGGTCATTAGACACCACATGTGTTATGAGCCCCTTACCCGTAGGGTTGGAGGTGGGAACAGAAGCATTTTTTGTTGCCATTCCGGAAGCAATCCATTTTTATTCACTTGTGTGTCACATAATGGTCTTTGGCAGGAGAGAGCACTGAGTCATTGCCGGAGTTCAGTTAAACAGAGCTGCAGCTTGGGAAGCCCTGCAAGCCCACAGCTTCCTCTCTTATATTAATTGATGGAATTTTACTGTATGTGCCTCTGTACAAGATGTAGCTTTGAGAGCTACAAAATGATAACACTGCTTTATTACACACTGGTTTCATTGTCACTGCAAAAACTTACCCTTGTTGTAGGAGAGAGTTCTAGATCTGTGCCATGATCCATACACTGGCCAATAGAGTACATAATTTTTCCATTTTCCATTTTTTGTTTTTACTTACTACTGAAGGATCTCAAATGTAAAATTATGTATTTGGGTTGAGATGGCCACTTATTGTCCTTAAAAATCCATACTGATGTATGCAGTCATTTTGAATTGGGTCAGTGCCTTCTCGCTCTTTTTTTTTTTCTTTTCTTCCATCTCCCTCACCCATGCCCCCACCCAATCTAAAGAGACAGTGTTGTACACTCTCATAGAAATAGAGAAGATCTAAAACGTTGAGACTCCTCAATCCAGTTAACAACAGCAGGAGCACTAGAGTGTGTTCATTTATTCTCTCTGTAAAACAAGCTGTGCTTTTTTTTTCTTATGCCTTTAAAATGCCACCCCTGTATTCAAACCATGGCCACTTGATAATCATGGAGAAGCCATCGTGGGCTGATGCCAACCCTTTAGGCTTAGCGTTGTAGGTACCAATGTCTAGCATCGTTGTGACTTGTACTGTATGATTCTCACTGAAGAATTTCCTTTCAGCTAAGAAGCAGTGAGGTCTGGGAATAGTCCAAAGTCATGTCTCTGAATATATGTCCTTGATATGCAAGCTTTGTAAAACCCCATCCCCCCTTAGGTGCGATGCATCACCTTCTCACAAGTGTTTAGTTTCTTTTAACCAAAAGTATCATTCTTGGGTGATAATATAGTTTTATTCTACTTAGGGATTGTTTAGAAAACAAAGAAAGAGCCAATTAAATTTTTTAGTTTTTAAAATTTTTATTTATAAATATACTGAGATGAGTATTTTAAGCTGTTGACCTTTAATTTGCCATATGGGTAGGGCTGTATTTCATTTTAACAACTGGTGGTAATGATAAGCCTTCTTCTAGTGTATTTTCTCTTCTTTCCTGTCACTCTCCTTTTTTAAGTTTTTTTTTTTTTTAAGACTGGAATGTTTTTGGCTTTATCATGTCTTACTATAGAGATTTGTTCAAAACTCTAAGCCCTACCACCTCCCCTTTAATAAGCTCTTTAAGTAGTTGAATCATTAACAACCTGGTGGGAGGTAAGTCACTTAATTGAACCATTAGGAAGTGTATTTTCTTTTCTTTTTCTGCCAACTTTTTGGTGGCATTTGTAAAAGCTGATATAAAAGGCTCTGCGATGTTATTTTCAGTTGTTCCATAGGCAAGCCTTTTTACAGAGCATATGTCTCCAGTTGGCAGCTTGAGATATTTTCGAGCATCCAGTTCTAGCTACCAGTGCCTCCCAATGCTTAGTGCACAGTACTGTAGACTGGCCATCACCCCTCTCCTTGGAAAATGCCACTGTGCTGTTTGAAAAAAAGCAGCTTTTTAGGGCTAGAGTATTTTATATAAACAGAAGAGCTAAGTTCCTGAAGACTAAGCTAGATAGATGCAGCTATATGTAAATTGTATATTTTTATGAACCTTTGAAGCACACGCTCCTGTTTCCCTCTGCGTAGCTTTGTGGGGATTTCATGTATATATGCTGTCTGAAAGAATCCAGAGGTTGGAGTGCCAATAGGAAATGAAAACAAATGCCTCGTACTACGGGCAGCCTTTGAAGGCGACCAGATAACTGTCTTCATTGTGACCAGTTGGAGCCCCTGCTTGCTTGTGAAGAAGGGGCTTTTGTACCTTGTTGGAGATGCCACCTCAGAAGTCCATACCGTGCAGGAAAGGGGTTTTATTCTCTCGCGGTGTACATTAGAATGTCAGATGCCTGCATCCATGTGGACCACGATGGGCCTCTAAAATTTGGTGGGCAGGGGGTTTGCTTATGAGTTTTCTCTGGAAGCCGATTTTACTCCTGGGTGTATTGAATGCCCCTTGAGCTTTATGAGATACGAGTCCACATGGATAAAATGTCAGAGAGTGAAGTTCTACAGAGGATATTCCAGGAAAAGGCCATGTCTGTGCAGTCCTAGTTCCAGACAGGTGAGAAGCTCCAGGAGCTACTGGCTACCTTGACAAGCTGGGTACATAGTTATTATTCCGGGTAACTGGTTGAAACTTTGACTTTTGAACAAGTAATTCCTGGGGTTCTGTCTTTGGTAGCATCACCAGGGATGTTTGGGTAGGACGGACAGGGGACACACAGCTGCCTGTTCTCTCCTGCCCATCATGTTTGGCTATACTCAGCAAAAATTTAGGGAATGTAACCCTTCTCAAAACTGGCCATTTTCAGGGGAGGCTTGGGAGAGCAGTAGTACGGTGAGCCCCTTACAGATGAGCACCCACTCCTCCTTGGCGAATCCTGCCTTCAGATGCTTACCCAGTGGTCCCTGCATCTAGTAAGATTATATTTCCAGTACACTTCCTTAGGGCAGAAACACCATCCTGTCAGGTTTGGTCAGTTCCTTCTCCATGAAGGGAGTCATGGTGAATTCCTGAAAATTTTCTTCCTTCTGCAGACAGTTGGAGGGGTCCGTTAGAGAAGGCATCCAGAGACATAACCAAGCTGAATATCACCCCACATTGATTTTCGGAATTGACTCTCAAACTCTGTGCAGAATCTTGTGTTGGGATTGTAACTTGACATTCCTGTCATGTTATTTTTCTTAACGGGAGTGTGTGCTGCCTTTCAGGTACAATTTTTGTGTAATAAAAGCCAGTGCATTAAGTTTATATAGACTACCTTCTATGCAAGACTGAGATATGGAATAGATAGCAAGAGATATGTACTGTTGGGTACATGGACAGTAAGTGTGTTTTCAGATGGAGTACCAGCACCGAAAATGGGTTGAGGGAGGATGGGTTGTATATATGTTTCTGCCCACTAATTTTGAGCAGCCATATTATGAAGTAAATCATCACAGCCAAGTAATAACCCAAGAATGTTATTAGTTGGGTTATTAGTCATAGCTCAAATGGAATAAGCATGAATGCTGGAGTGGAACATTATCCTCAAATATTCTATGTCACTTCTCATTTAAAGACTCTTGTTATGAACTATTAGAAACTTTAGGCAAAATCAAAAGTATTTGTGGCAAAATAAAGGCCTATTCTACTCTTATTTAAAGTGAAACACTGTATACTTGTTTCTCTCCAAAGTGAAATTAGGTATTTATCATTTCAATTGCCTCGATAAGTTTCCAAGTCACTGAAATCTGCTGAAGGTTTTACTATATTGTTGCACAATTTTAAGATAATTTTTGTCTCAATGTCACCTTTTTTCACTGAATAAAAATTTAACTGGGTCAAGAAAACACCTATTTGAAAATCCACCGTCTCTGCGTGTCTTGAGTTGTTCTTTAGAGTGCAATAAAGATAGCTAATGCAGTCTCCAAACCCCATTTGACTGGTCTGTTTTAAAGGGATGTTTATTTCATAGATGAGAGAACACTAAGGCCTGGAATAATTTTGTTATTAACAAGCTGGTCTCAGATGGTGGATCCTTGAAGAACACGATGCCTTTGTGTTGGCTGAGGAGAGGGGGAGATGTGGTGGCTGTTTTGAAGTAAACAGAATTATTCCGTAGGGACAATGACTAAAGTAGCTCCCTTAAATCTGTAGCTACATTTGCTAAGAGACAGTTTGCTAAGAAGGCAATTTTCAAATCTAAGAGAAGGAACGCAGCAGTATAGATGAGCTGTGTGTCTAAGAGCACTTCCACGGGTCTCCATAGACAGTCTTGTGAGGAGGGCTGCCTGTACCTCTTATGAGCAGCTGAATGGCCAGTGGACCTGTAAGTGAGGATTGGAGGCTGTGGAACTGGGTGGGGGAGGGAGGCAGGTTTTTAAGAATTTAACAGGTCTTCTGGTATGCTGCTTTTGTTTAGACAATGAGCCAGAGCCAAACCCTGAAGTATTAGCATCCGGTTTTGTGAATGAAGTAAAGGAGGCATAGAAAAGTGAAGTAATTTAGGAGAAACCAGAGCATAAAAGGCAAAACCAGCCTCCCATCACTGGTGTTTCTGATTCCAGATCCTTTTCTGAATCACGGTGCCTCAGCGCCTCACGTTACCATTCAGTGTCACAAAGAACGCGTTAGTCCAACATACTGCACCAAGCGAAATCCCAAGGGGAGACCTACCACCTGGGTGAGTCTCCTTGGTCATGGCCTCACCCTTAGGTTTTCAGGCTTAGATAATTTTTGTCAACACATGATAGTGAATTCATCTCTCATGGCCAAACACACCTTAACCAAACTCAGGATGCTGATATTGCAACGTCATAATGTCCATTTGTTAATTCACCCTGGGAAAGTGTCCTGTCCCTTACAGTGTCCACATGACCAGTGCATTCTCTCCCTGTAGGGAGATCTATCCCAGGAGCCAGTCACCACCAGAAGCTTGCTTGGAGAGCAGGGGCAAATAATTTTAAAAGTAGGAGGAATCTGGGTTAGCGTAGTGGTTGCCCAATAAATAATGAATGGACAAAGGCTTGACACTCTGCAACGGGAACCATCTACTCCCTATAAACTTAGTATTTGAAACCGTCAGATTGTAACACCCTGTATCCATTTCTATTTAAAAAGATCTTGCCAATGGGATCTAATACTTCAAGTCCATGCACTGTGGTTCCCCTGGACAGGGCTTGGGCACTGCCCACATCAGTCACTGTGACTCATCTCTACATGTCCTGTTGTTAAGTAAGCTCCCCAACTCATGAAAACATTCTATAGCAAAATGAATGCATTTGAACTGAGTTTGAATCGAATCTTCCTGGCTAAGAGCCACATTCTGACTACATCCGTCAGCTGTGATTATTGGGTTCCCCAGCCCACAGCAAATTGAACATGGGTTGAGACTGCTAAAGGCAGCTACTCCGAGTACAATAGAAGAGAAGCCACGAGTTAGAGTTAGACTGCTGGAAAACCTATGTGAGAGATAAAGGAACTCCAGCAAATATACTTATTGGGAATATTTAGCATAAAACCAGAGTCCTACACAGTAAGTAGCCCATCCAATGAGAATAATTATCATTCCCTTCCATTGAACCCCCATTCTTTGCTAGTGACTATGCTAAACTCTCTCTCTCTCTCTCTCTCTCTCTGTGTATATATATATATATAAAACAATATATTTTATAGGAAAGTTTATATATCTTGTTATATATAAAAACATCTTTTTTCTTTTAAAGGAAAGATTAATACCTAAATCACAGAAGCACTTTTAGAATTAAAATATTAAATCTATTTATATAATATATTAATATATAATATATGTATATATAAAAACATCTTTTTTTAAAGTTTATATATCTTGTTATGTCTATAAAAGCAACATCTTTTTTCTTTTAAAGATTAATACCTAAATCACAGAAGCACTTTTAGAATTAAAATAGGTGTATATATACATATATTTATATATTATATATGTTTATGTAGTATATATAACATATGATATATGATATATAATTTATATATGTTTATATTATATATGATATATACTATATTAATATATATTATATATAATATATGTTATATTTTATATATCATTTATAATTTATAGATAATATAATATATGCATATATGCATATATAACTATATGTGTATATGTTTATCCCTTTATCACTTTGTTCTGTATAAGTGACGGCATCTGTGACAGTTCTGCTGTGACAATGACTAAGTCCATGTGTGGGAGTGTGCCAGACCTCTGTCACTTCTCTTAGGTCTTAGTTCCAACCACAAAGACAAATCTGAATTCAGATAGAAGCTGAGCAGGATCTTCTTCCCCCTTTGCACCTAGGAGCAGTTTTAATACAGGCTTACTCGGAAGACCAGTGGAACCGAGGGTTGTTGCTGCACCACCAGCTGTGTGTCTCCTTCTCTTATCATTAATACATATATTTATACATTATATATTAATATATTTATTATATAAATATATATAAATATATTTAATATGTTAATTCTAAAAGTGCTTCTCTAATTTAGGTATTAATCTTTCCTTTAAAAGAAACAAGATGTTGTTTTAAAAGAAGAGTAACTTCTCCAAGGTCTCACATGTATTAAAGTGGAAGGGTCAAAATAATCTAGATTTATCGCATCCTTAAACTCCTGCTCTTAGTTGTCATGCTGTTTAGCCCTGTCAGTATAACATTAAGTTATCTGCAATAGTGAGGATTCCCGCTAGAAAGATTAAAAACAATGTTTGGAGACACAAAGAAGTATACTTAGATTTCTTTGCACAACCATTTATGTGGAACACAGTATTACCTATGGATGGTAGATCAATGAAGCCTTTTTTATTGGAAAACGTTTTTGCAAAGAGTTCAATAATTAGGAACATGGAGGATTCTTTTGCTTTGCAGCAACCCAGTTACATTTTATCAAAATTCTCTGCATCTTTGGTTAGGAACTAACCAAAATTTTATTCACCTTTACTTACATATGCAGTGAGGTACATCATCACATGTTCTATTAGGGTGATAATTGGGCTATCAATCAATTTTGACAATTTTGATGAGACCATCAAAAATCCCAGCAAAAGGAGGTGGCTCCCATTCTTTTCATCCAGCCCGAACTGGCTTTGATGCTTGTGGCCCATTAATTTTAAGAGATCATGTGGAGGATAATTTGAGCCCGCAACAATTTACAGAACAATGATGTTATGCTTTTTAAAATGCTAATGTTACAATTGTAATGTTGCAACCCTATTTAATGCCAAAATGACAATTGGTAATGTTTGGGAATATTTGTATGAAAACAATGACATTTCATACTTAAAACTCAGCATCAGCAAACTTTGAGGAAGAAAAAAGATGAGGATTTAAATGTAAATCAGCCTTTTATGAAATTTGCCCTTTGGTTACATGCCAATCTGTAAAGCCTTCAGGATCTATCAAAGAGGTTTCATAATTAAAACTTGTTTTTCAGCCTCTCTCTAGCAGAGGCAGAACTTATTAGTTACCCAGGGATTGATCAAGCCCTAGATGGTGCTGAACTACTGTCTGGTGTGTGTGTTTGCAGCTATGTCTGACGGAATTCTTCATAGACAGCAGATGACCAACAAAAGAACAACCTGTTGGTTTCATAAATACACCTTATTTTGGACCCCAAACTGCTTGACTGCTCCTAAGAATTAGCACATTTTCAAAGGAGAAGTTTTGTTCTTATTGAGGTGATTCAAGAGAATGCATTTAAGACTAATGACTAGGTTCTGAAAAGGTGGTCCAAAAGTATCTTGAGCAAGGGCAGCACTGTAGCAATAAGTAATAGTATTTTGTAATAAGTAGTAAGTAATTGCTACTTGCCAGACACTGTTCTGAGGGCTTCTTATATGTTAACTCATTTAATCTTCACAACAGCCCTTTAAGGAAGGTATTATTATTCTCATAAAGAAATGGAAGCACGGAAAGGTTAAGAAATTTCTCCAAGGTCACAACAGCTTCTAAGTGTCAGAGCTGAGATATGAACCCAGGTAACCTGGCTCCAGAGTGCTTTCAGTTACTTCACTGCACAACCCCTCCAAACAACCCTTTTGATAGCACAGTTTTGGATGTATACATTAGAAATTTATTTTAACCAGCCAGTTTACCTTTTTAAATACAGTAATGTTCTGTTAGGGGGTGGATTATAGAAGGAATTTGTATCCATTGTAGACATTTTTGGAAACTGAAAGCAGCCAGAAGGAAGATTTCCAGGTAATCCCAGAGATAATGGCTGTTAACATTTGGTATGTGTCACTTTATCGCTTTGTTCTGTATGAGTGACGGCATCTGTGACAGTTCTGCTGTGACAATGACTAAGTCCATGTGTGGGAGTGTGCCAGACCTCTGTCACTTCTCTTAGGCCTTAGTTCCAACTACAAAGACAAATCTGAATTCAGATAGAAGCCGAGCAGGATCTTCTTCCCCCTTTGTACCTAGGAGCAGTTTTAATACAGGCTTACTCGGAAGACCAGTGGAACCGAGGGTTGTTGCTGCACCACCAGCTGTGTGTCTCCTTCTCTTATCATTACAGTCAAGTGCTTTGAGTCATCTTCCACTAATGGAGTTGCCAGGAGGATTCATTCCAGTCACCTCGTTACCTCTGGCTCACCAGGTTTTTACTGTTCAGTGTTTTGCTGCTCACAAGATTGGGAGAACAGCTATCAATACATCCCATCAGTGAAAGTAGAGAACAGAAGTAGACATGAAACAGCACAACACAGGCACGTAAACAGACGATGGGTCGCAAACATATTTGTCACATTAAGCGTGTTTAGGACAAAAGGAACCTGACTTGCCAACAAGGAGGTGTCGACTCTGGGGAGAAGTAGTGGATGGTCTACAGTCTGCTAAAGGCTCAGTGGTGGGACTGGTTTGCAGGTTTCTGTGATGGGGAGGGAGGAAGAGAAAGAGATGAAAGGAGCTTTGGAGGTATTTAGTGTTGGATGGTGAATACTTTCTTCATTTCAACTCAGAATGGGAATGTGTTACATGGCAAGATGGTTTTCCTTCGTATTAAATTGCAGCACACCAATATTATAGAGATTATTATGCCAGAGCTAGAGGATGTAAAATTTGGATTCTATGTGAATAGATGCTGAGCCTTCTGCTGGGATCTTTTATGTCTGCAGTCTCCAGGATACAGTATCAAATTCAAGTAAGGGAAAGAGAGAGTCCTGAGGATTTAGTAGTTTCTGGAGAAATTAAAAGAGTAAAGTGAGGTCTCAAGGTCTACTTGGCAAGATTCAAAGCTCCCTGGTCAATTAGGGCACTGCATGCATAGATCCAATACCAACATTTATTCAGGAAATACTTATTGACTACTTCCTCTGTATCCAGTCCTATCTTTGTCCTGGAAATATAATGTGGAATAAGACAGGCATGATTCCTGCTCTCCAGAGCAACAAATAATGAAACCTCAGGGTCGAGAGGCCATTTTGGGTCTTATGTAGGTAGTATAAATGATATGATAAAAGAGGAAATGGAAGATAAAGATGTCAAATGACTTGCATAAGAGCTTGGCTCATCAGTGAGCTAATCAGTTTTAATCCAAAAGCTCTGAAGTGAAGCCTGTGCTGTACACCCTGTGACTCTATACGGGGATGGGGGAGTAGGCTCCAGTTTGATTTCCAGCCTAAGTCAGGCTGCAACTCAACTTCTCAGAGAAACCTTCTTCTCTGGTGCGGAAGAGTTGTGTTGTCTGTTTATCCAGATTTTATTAATAATGTGGTACCTTATTCCCCTTGGCCATTGTTTTTTATATGTAGACTCTTTCTCAAATGGAAAAAGGGATGAATGGAAGAATCCCAGTACCCAAATACTCTCCTGTAACCTGACACTATTCTGTTATTTTATATTAGGGAAATAAAAGCTGATTGTAATAACAGCAAAATGTACAAAAGTAGGCAAGCTTTTTGTTTATAAAACACACATAGAAAATACATTTTTGAATAACCCATCTTTTAAGGTTTTTCCAGAATTTCTCAGCTCCCTTTCTAAAGGGAGCACAGGTAATATGTCTATCTTAACCATTTCACCCTAAACTCTGTAATTCATACTAAAAATGAGTTTCTAAACCATAAACTAACAAGTTGATCTTCCTCCTTGCTCTGAACACCATAGGTGGGATTCCTTCTCCTTGACTCTTTTAGACAGCCCTCGAATCAATGGTGCAAGCAGTTGCATCCTACACCCATATGGCCTGTTGGTACGAACATAGCATCATCCCCTGCACAGTAGAGCAGGGGACGGAGTCCTTCCCTGAATGCTTTTGCTTGTCAACTGCTACAGCAGGGGTACCAGCAGGATGGAAAGTGAAGAATGCATCCTTGAGTCCTTCACTGAAAGGGCAGCTCTCTTCTGCTTAAGTTGGGCTGTGTGAACGAATGGCATGTATGCACAGGGCCTGAGGTGTGATCTGGTTTCTTACTAAAATAAATCACACCGGCTGGGTGCGGTGGCTCACGCCTGTAATCCTAGCACTTTGGGAGGCCAAGGCAAGTGAATTGCTTGAGGTCAGGAGTTCAAGAGCAGCCTGGCCAATATGGCAAAACCCTGTCTGTACTAAAAATACAAAAATTAGCTGAGCGTGGTGGCTCGTGCCTGTAGCCCCAGCTACTTGGGGGCCGAGGTGGGAAGATCGCTTGAGCCCAGTAGGTGGAGTGATACCCTGCCTCAAAATAAATAAATAAATCACACTCATTGCAGAGATTTGTGGCCACTGGAACCCTCTGATGGAAAATCTATTTTACCTTCTTACCTGGTAAAATTTCCCCTAACTTCTATTTTGGATGGCAAAACTAAGTTCTCTAAAATGAAAGACCAGTATCTATCACTGACACTCTACTGCTCTGAATTTACAGTTATTTTGGAAATGTTTGTTGGGTGGATGGATGGATGAGTGCATAATGATCCCTCCCATTTATGGAGGACCAATGATGTGCCAGGCATTGCCATATCACTAAACTTGAAAACTCTTTTGGAATAAATATAATCATCCGGTTTTACATAGAAGATAAATCCAGTTTTGAGCCCAGATCTATCTGGTCCTTCCTGGGGTTAACCCCACTGTGCTAGTTAGCAGATGGTCTGTTTCATGGAATTGACATTTACTTGAGTGTTTCCTGTATTCAGAGGTTCTGGTCGGGGGGTAGATTGAAAGAAGACAAAGTAATTATGTCTTACAAGAGGCAGCAAGCCATGACAGGAAGAGTGAGCCCAGAGATTTATGTGAGTTTTCCCTATCTCCTTGCATTAGGGTGGAACCATTAGGAAATATATATATGGAATTGGCTCACATAATTACGAAGGCTGAGAAGTCCTACAATCTACTGTTTGCAGGCTGAAGACCCAGGAAAGGTAGTTGTGTAATTGAGTCCAAAAGATGAGAACCATAGGAGCTAATGGTGTAAATCCTAATCTAAGGACTGGAGACAATGAGATGAGATGCTCCAGCTCAAGCAGGCAGGTAGGGAGCACAAAAGAGTAAACCCCCCCATTCTTCCACGTTTGTTCTATTCAGACCCCTGATGGACTGGATGATGCCCACTCTCACTGGGGAAGGGATCCATTTTAGTGAGTCCACCAATCAAGTGAGAACCTCATCTGAAAATACCCTCATAGACACACCCTGAAACAATGTTTAATCTGGGTACTTTATGGGCAGTTAAACTGATATATAAAATTAACCATCACACTCCTCATTGAAAATGAGATACACACACACACACACACACACACAGATTAGTCTGTTCTACACAGCTACATGATCTTTACATTTCTTACTGCTGCAAAATTTGGTGATAGATTGAACAGGTTAGAATGAATGGACACATTTTCAAGACGTAGCAAATTTTCGGAATAAGTGCCAGACTGAAGTAGTCCTTTGGAGGCTTACTCTTTCAAGATTTTTAGTTTCTTTGCGCTGGGTACGTAGTTCCTCCTTTAGCTCTGAGAAGTTTGATTGACGGAAGCCTTCCTCTCTCAACTCGTCAAAGTCATTCTCCGTCCAGCCTTGATCCGTTGCTGGTGATGAGCTGCGTTCCTTTGGAGGGGGAGATGCGCTCTGATTTTTTGAACTTCCAGCTTTTCTGCCCTGCTTTTTCCCCATCTTTGTGGTTTTATCAGCCTTTGGACTTTGATGCTGGTGATGTACTGATGGAGTTTTGGTGTGGGTGTCCTTTCTGTGTGTTAGTTTTCCTTCTAACAGTCAGGACCCTCAGCTGTAGGTCTGTTGGAGTTTGCTTGAGGTCCACTCCAGACCCTGTTTGCCTGGGTATCAGCAGCAGAGGCTGCGACAGATAGAATATTGCTGAACAGCGAGTGCTGCTGTCTGATTCTTGCTCTGGAAGCTTCGTCCCAGGGGTGTACCCCGCCATGTGAGGTGTGAGGTGTCAGTCTGCACCTAGTGGTGGATGTCTCCTAGTTAGGCTACTCAGGGGTCAGGGACCCACTTGAGCAGAAAGTCTGTCCGTTCTCAGATCTCAACCTCTGTGCTGGGAGATCCACTGCTCTCTTCAAAGCTGTCAGACAGGGTCATTAACATCTGCAGAGGTTTCTGCTGCTTTTTGTTAACTATGCCCTGTCCCCAGAGGTGGAGTCTACAGAGACAGGCAGGCTTCCTTGAGCTGCAGTGAGCTCCACCCAGTTCGAGCTTCCCGGAGGCTTTCTTTACCTACTTAAGCCCCAGCAATGGCGGGCGCCCCTCCCCCAGCCTCACTGCTGCCTTGCAGTTAGATGGCAGACTGCTGTGCTAGCAATGAGGGAGGCTCCGTGGGCGTGGGACACTCCAGGCCAGGTGTGGGATATAATCTCCTGGTGTGCCCTCTGCTAAGACCCTTGGAAAAGCTCAGTATTAGGGTGGGAGTTACCCGGTTTTCCAGGTGTTGTGTGTTTCAGTTTCCCTTGGCTAGGAAAAGAGATTCCTTTCCCCCTTATGCTTCCCAGGTGAGGCGATGCCTCGCCCTGCTTCACCTCAGTTGAAAATGCAGAAATCACCCGTCTTCTGTGTTGCTCGTGCTGGGAGCTGGAGGCTGGAGCTGTTCCTATTCGGCCATCTTGCTGCTGACCTCTGGGGGCTTACTCTTAAAGGACATTCCAAGGTCACGTGAAGTTGCTCTTCGCACCAAGACACATGGACCAGAAGTGGCTCTGACAGGGGGAGACAGCACAAAAGGTGACCTCTCCACTTCGGGAGCACAAGTCACCACATCTGTGGAGAAGGTGAGCTTGATGGGAGAATACAAAAGTGAAGGTCATCAGGGGAGAGCAAACTGTTGTGGAATAAAGCCTGCCAGCCTTGGATTATCCGTCAGCCCTGGATCCCCAGCGGTTAGGGGTAGAGTGAGGGTGAACAAGTAGAAAACACAGAACCTTTTAAATTGGAGCTCCTCGTTTGTTTATTTCCATAGAGCCTAGAACAATCCTTGACACTCAGTGAATCTGTTGAATGGCTGAGGAGATGAATTAACCTATTCATGTCTTTTTTATTTTCCTTTTCTTTTCCAGACAGGGGTCTTACTTTGTCACTCAGGCTGGAGTACAGTGATGCAGTCATGGCTCACTTGCAGCCTTGACCTTCCAGCCTCAAACGATCCTCCCCGCTAAGCCTCCCAGGTAGCTGGGACCACAGGCTGTGCCACCATGCCTGGCTAATTTGTTTTTAAATTTTTTTTGGAGACAGAGTCTGTGCCCCAGTGCTTCTCCTGCCTCAGCCTCCCAACGTGCTGGGATTATAGATGTGAGCTACTGCACCAGGCCTTAATTAACCTGTTCTTGAAGAGTGAATCAGTTAGTATGTGGCTCAGCTGCATATAACCTAAACCCCATTTAACAGTGGCTTTGAAAGACTGGGGTTGTATGTTTGTTTGTTTTCATGTAAAAGAAATCTTGGGCTGGTATAGAAGCTTTGGCCATCAAAGATCCAGGATTTTCCCATCTTTCAGTGGCACCATCCTTAGGGTGGCTTTCTCTCTTTAGATCCCCTCCTTGTCTGCAGCCTGCGTGGAGCTCCCATCCCAGCCACCTGTCTAAGTTTCAGGCATCAAGAAGGAGGAAGAGGTGAGGTGGGTAAGAGTACCTCACTGCTGTCTCGGCTCCCTTTAAAGAGTTTTCCCAGAATCTCCACCTAACAACTTCTGATTGTGAGGCTTTGGCCACCCCTTCCTGCAAGGAGTCTGGGAAGCACATGCATTTGTCCTGGCTCATTGCCACTTCCAGCGCTGGAAGGAGGAAGGGGAGAATCAATATTGAGCAGGCAACTAGTGATCTTTGCCTACAGCCTGTGGCAGATAATAGTAAAACCAATGAAAAGTTAGAAAACATAAAACAAAAACAAAAAACAGGCCAGATTCTATGGAGGGCCAGGTTAGCTAGGTCTAGCCCGAAGTGGGGTGCGGTGGGGGGGAGTATAAGCTGAGGCATCAGCCTGCCTCAGTGCTTCGTGGCTTTGCGACCACTGAGACAATTTCCCTGATCACCTCGGTACCTCGGTGCCTTAGTTCTCTTGTCCATAAAATGGAATAATGTGGAAGCGGACCTCACAGGGTTGTTGGAAGGTTTGAAAGATGTAGCTATCCAAGTGCTTTTTTGTCTTTTTTTGAGATGGAGTCTTGCTCTGTTGCCCAGGCTGGAGTGCAGTGGCATGATCTCGCCTCACTGCAACCTCCGCCTCCTGGGTTCAAGCAATTCTCCTGCCTCAGCTTCCCAAGTAGCTGGGATTATAGGCACCTGCCACCACATCCAGCTAATTTTTTGTATTTTTAGCACAGACGGGGTTTCATCATGTTGGCCAGGCTGGTCTCAAACTCCTGACCTCAGGACTTGCCTCCCAAAGTGCTGGGATTATAGGCGTGAGCCACTGTGCCCGGTCGTACAAGTGCTTTTAAGCTGGAAGGCACTAGCTGAATATCACTTCTGTAAGTGTTTGGAGAAAAAAGATAACGTTTGGAAAATGATCACCTAGCCCAGGCCAATGTCTTGTGACCGACTTTGCTGTGCTGCACTCACCACACTGCTTGTGCTGCCCATTTCATTGTCTAGTCTTACATGGGTCCTCAGTTGTTTCATCTAGGAAAATGCCTTGCTAATAACATTGGAAGGAATCTCCTTGAGTACAGAGATCACTATTTTGCAAATCCTCAGGGGTCATACCATCCGCAGAGAACTCACCGCAGCTAGCAGTGTGCCCCTGGAAGAAGGGGCATGAAGGCAGAGCAAGGTTCAGGACAGTTCCAACATTCCCAGTCTGTAAAACTGAGGGTCTGGCTGAACGAACCCAGACAGGAGAGGCAGAAGGAGGACAAGGGCTGGGAAGAGTGGTGAATTCTGTTTTGGAAATGTTGGGTTTGAAGGTCTAGTGGCACTTCCAGGCAGCACGACCAGTTGACAGCTATTTTTTTTTTCATTTCTGAGTGACTATGTGCCAGGCACACTCCAGGTGCTGGGAATACCACCGTGCACAAACACACAAACCTCTGCCTTCCAGGAACTTGGCCTCAAGCAGAGGGAGAAAAACAATAAACACAGGAGATTACAAAATGACATTGTATGTTTGAAGATGGTCAGTGTTACCAGTGCTGGGGGGGTGGGGGCTGGGGGAGGTACCGAGCTCGAAGGAGAATTGTGCATGGGAAGGGCGGTTGGGGAGGACAGTTTAGACAGTTTTTTTTGGAGTGCAGAGCGAGGCTGGAGATGTTTGCCAGAGATTTATATCTGGAATCGTGGCAGTTAGAGGGAGGGTAGAGAGAAAAGTTGGGAGAAGGATGTGAGGACGAGAAAGAGATCTCAAAGCCACACTTTCAGGACTCTTTCAATGTCCAACATTAGGAGCCCGGGACAAGCTGTGCTAGGGAGGCCAGAGAGGTAGGTGGAGATCAGGAGCACTTAGATGTCAAGGGGCACAGGGAGCTGATGAGGCAGGATCCGGCTCAAATACCACAGGGAGCTCAGGGATGATAACTGTGGAGCAGCTTGTCTGTTCCAGAAACGCTTCTTTGCATTTTGCATGCAGAATCACATGTGGTTAACCGTCTGGGCTCTGGGCTCGGATGGCCTCGGCTTGATCTGGACTCAGGGGCCATGTGACTCTGGGTGTCTTACCCTTTTTTGCATCGTAGTTTCCTTGGTTGTAAATAAGGGTGGTCTCGCACCTGAATCACAGTGTTGTAGTGAGGGTGAAATTAGATAGTGAGAGAACGCATATCGAAGCCAAGACTATGAGTGGTGCCTGTGAGAATGCCCCTCCTTCGTTCTTCCTGCAGCCCTTGACAGATAAAGAAACCACTGGTGTCCTCAACAAGCAGGGTTTGGAACACTCTGCAGCAACACCAGACTAGCAGAGGATGAGCAGGGATTGAGAGGTTGGGGGAAGAAATGACTTTAGAGTTATCTCTACAAATGTTCAAAAAGAGAGAAAGAGGACAGTAGGTTCAATGTGGAAAAAAAGATCAAGGGAAAGATCTCATAGTCTGGGGAAGACTGGGGCATGTCTGGTGGGCAGAGGGGAAGCAGGAGTGTCTGGAGAGCAGGAGGCTGGCCCTGCAGCCTGTACCTGTGTGCTCAGTGGCTTCTGCCACCTCAGAACTCACTGCTCTGCCACCTGCACCCCCACGTGCCTCAGAACATTGTCATCTTGTTCAGACGTGTGCTTTCTCCTGAACTAGATGTGGCTGGGCCCATCACTAGCACGCTTTCCAGACAGATACTTGCTGCTCCAGAATGTTTGCTGCCTCTGCTGAAAGTGCAAAAAGAACCCAGGTGATCTGAATCTGTTTGGGCTGCTGTCACAGAATAGCCCAGAATGGGTGGCTGATTCAGAGGGAATGTATTTCTCCCAGCTCTGGTGGCTGGGAAGTCTGAGATCAAGGCACCGGCAGATCTGATGACTGATAAGGGCCCACTTCCTGATTCATAGACTTCTCGCTGTATCCTCACGTGGAGAAAGCGGGAAGGGAGCTCTCTGGGGTCCCTTTGATAAAGACATGAATCTCATGCATAAGTGCTCTGCCCTCCTGACCAAATCACCTCCCAAAGGCCTCACCTCCTTATACCATCACAATGGGGATCAGGCTGCAACCTATATATTTTGGGGGGTACAAACATTCAGTCTCTAGCACAGATCATGAAAACACAAAGGGGGAGCTGACTGATGGCAGGTGCTTGATTGAAAGAGAGGAATGGGGAGGACAAGACATCCCTCCATCACCACCACCACACTGTGCAGAAGGGAGGGACCATTGTTCTGTTTCTCCCAGCATCTGGCAGTGGAAGCCTATGGCCCTGTGTCAGAGCAGGCTTGGGGAAGGGATTGCTGGCCTCCAACCACTGTGTCATCTCCCAAGGGAATGGAAGGAGCTCTGCTCTCAGGAATCCCTTGCTTTCATTCCCCATTGACTCACCTCATGTCCCCAGCACCATGCTAAGCCCTGGGGATGCAGCTAGAAAGGAGGCAGGGGCTGCCCTGCAGTCCTCGAGCTGGAGGGGACCAGCATGGCCAAGCACTGGGACTGAGGCAGGTGCACAGTGCTGTGGTGACATGAAGCGGGGAAGAAATCAGCCCAGTGTTTGGGAAAGTTGGTAATGCTTAAGGGTAGGACTGGCATTTGACTTGGGCCATGAGGAATGAGGAGTCTGCCTAGTGGGGAGTGAGGTGACGGTGGCTCTGTGAAGACTGTGGTCTGTGGTGGAGTGCTGAAATTTGGTGCTGCTGCAGGTCACAGGTTGGTTGGAGGACTGGAGTCAGGGTGAGGTGCAGGAACAAGAGTCAGAAGGACCTAAAGGACTTAACGGCAGAAAGTTTCCTTCCCCTCTTTCTCCTCACTTTGTCCCCAGTGCTTCCAAGGGAAGAAAGATCATTACGATATCTGAGAGTCCAAGGTTCCAGAATTTTGTATCTGGCTTCTGTAGTCCACCCATTCGTTTTACACCCGTGGAAAGTGAGGCACGCCTGCATGTCGTGAGATGACAATACGCGGCAGAGCTAGAACTTTCCTTCCGGAAAACCAACAGCATCCTTCAAGTCCAGAGCAAATTGTATTGGAACAAATGGTTGCTTCCCTCACAGTCCTCTAGAAGGGCAGCTCTAGGCTCCGAGCACTTTGAACTTGCCCTGAGCCTTCAGGTCTTACCTCCACAGGTTCTGACCTGCACTTTCCCCCATGTCTCATGGTCAGAGTGCTTATTAGTCTTTCAGAGGTGGAGATGTGGGTGGGGTAGGTCAGGTAGTGCAGAGTGAGTACAAATGTACCTTGTTTTACACCGCACATGCATTCTGCAAATTTGTATGTCAGTCTTTTTTTTTTTTTTTTCTGCAAATTCAATAGAATCTTAAAGAAGTTAGGGGGAGTTGTCGTTTAATGGAGTGCAAACCTGCCTCTTTTTAATCAAGTGAAGGCTCCTTTTGTAATGCAAATAATGCCTTCGTTTTGTGAGCTGAGATTCTGCCTTGGCTTTTTTTAAATGAGACACACCTCTAAGGGGCAAAAGTGGGGCTCACATGCAGCATTTTAAACGCAGGCTAGCGTCCATCCTCTGCCTTTGTTGTAACACTTGCTTTGGTGGTCTTTGTTTATATCAGGTATTATTTTGGCCACTGGAGGGCCCTCCAGATAGAGAATGACTGGAGAATCCCAAATGCGTTGCCTTAGCCCAGACTTCAGTTCACACCCAGATTTTTGAGCATGCAGCATTTCTTGCAAATCGGATTTAGCTGGGGAGACTAGCAGTAGCATTGATGTTTCTTTTATTTAGGAATTTAAGCATAAAAGGAACCTCTATTTAAAAGAGCAGCTTTTGGATTATAGTCTATTTGGAGCTGGAAAGGAGGTGCTAATCTTGTATGTGGAGAGTGATCTTGCAGAATTCAGCACAGCTTAGGAGAGTAGAGCTTTGAACAAAGGTTATTTCTCTGTGTGAAGAGAATCACACCAAGATGTATGGAGTGAAGTGGGGCAACAGAAATTATTTTTTATAATGAGGAAAAAGAGAGTCTTACATAGGCCTGGAAAAATAGTTGGCAGGTTGGCATCCTAGGCCTAGTAAAGCACAAAATCACCAAAGTTGATTTTCATGCCACATATTTTTTCATCTGCAGTTTTTCTACCCTCTTACTGGAGCCTAGTTCAGAGATTTTATTTTGCTGAATGTTGACAAAACACCCTAAAATCTGGGCTCAGAGTTGTCAATGCAGCATGAAAAATTTCAGCCCTCAATAGATTCAAACACAGATCTGTTGCAAAACCAGATAGAAATGAGGAAAACTGTCAGGAAGAGTCCAGAAAAGAAATATGGGTCAGTGACAAGGTTTCCTCAGTTTATAAAACAAAGAAAATTCATCAGAACTCTCCACATCAGTCCAGTACCAAACCAGATTAAAGTGCTGTCTCATGTTCTAATCCTCTGAGGCCTGAAACAAAAAGTGAAGTTGATTGTGTTGAATTGCATGGTTTCCCTGAACTAGTAATCTTTCAGCATCAGAGCGGAGCAGGTGACTGACCCACGGACTTGCAGATGGCCTTGGGGATTCGTTTGTGCCCTAATAATTTAAGAACGTGAGTCCTGTGGGAATGGATGTGGCCACTGGGGATATAGCCGGTGGCAAGATTTGTGAGTATCGGGCTGGTTCTTACATTTTTTTCCCAGCTGTAAAATGGGAAGGAGGCTTTTTTCCAACTCAGTCCTTAGTGTCAAGTTTCCAGACCCACGCAAATGGCAGCTCTTTCTATACTTATTTGGGGGTGAAATGGAAGAAGGGATGGAATGGAGAGGATCCGTTCCCTTTTTGAACTTGGGAGTTTATAGGTAAGTGAACAAAAATGAGCCTCCGGAAGAGACTGACTTTGGTCCGGATTAGCAGTATTTGCTCTTCTGGGAACTTCAGATGTGGGCAGCAGAGAGCTGAGGGTGTGCTCGGTAGCTACAAGTAAAGGGAGGCACTGTGCTTAATGAGGTCTGCAAGCCTGGATCTTTTCATTTGACCCAAGTTTTTCTCCCTTGGATTAACCTCTGTGTGTTGCTGGGAAGCAGAGTTCATCTGGTTGTAGCTCAGAATTTTGTACCTGGCCCACGGGAGATTCCTGGGAGTGGAGTCTAGGTCCCCACCCAATTCTGATTGTGAGTAATGGATACCGTTTGGATGGGAACTGTAGAGGATTTATCTTTAACGCCAGAGGGCTGGAGGTCGTAGCTGAAGCAAGTTGATTAAAATCAGTTACTCAGGGGATTTGACTACACAACCCGTAATTGGAGGAATCCAGCTTCTTCTCAGAATTGGCCCCCAAATACTGAGGAAAGGTAGATTCGAGGTCTGCAATCCTCTCCTTGCCACTGAACTCAGAGCTGTCAGTCTCAAACACGCACTTGACACTAAACATACATTTTCCTCTGACATATTTGTATTGTTTTTTAAACTGCATGACAAATAGTTGTGCTGAGTGAGTTCCGGGCACCTAGCAGGCAGGCAGTAAATATTTGCTGTGCATCGAAAGAATGCCGTTGGCTTGGCTGTCAGTATGGCTCCGATTCAGAACCATCCCAGCGCTGGGTTCTTGAGGCTGGGAGGATTGCACATTGAAGGGCTGGTCAAGCCCTGCCTGACCAGAAAGGTCTCTGTGAATACTGGAACATTCTCAGACATGCTGAGGAAAAGCTACCATCGCAGGCAAGAGGGACGGTGGGGGGAAGTGCAGTTGGGAGTTTTCCTAGAGACGTGGTTCCTTTGTTCTGGTAGATTTCAGCCAGAAAGAACAGCAAAATTTTACTGTCTGCAAACCACCAAGGAGCTACTCCCCTCCCCCTTTACCTCCTTCCTTCCCAACCTGGGAATTCATTTGCTGCTTCTCTCTCCTCCTCCTCTGCCCTCGGGCAGTCCCCAGGGACGAAGCTCTTTGTTGTGAACACTCTGAGACAATACGGAATTGCACAGTCCCCAGGGCACAATCGGGGCTGTCCTCCATGGAGAGTGATCGCCCGGGCAGAGACCCCCACCTGTTGATCTCCCCCTTCCCAGGAGGAGCGGCAACCTGCATTGTGCTGGGGACGCACGCGTTTCCACAGCAGGCTCAGCAGATGGTGCTGGCGAGCAAAGCCATTCCCGTCCCTCCCGCGCCCCTCCCCACCGCCAGAGCCTCGCTGGTCTAAAGCAAAAACAGATGTTTTCATCATTTCTGGATCTGGCATGTGACTCGCAGTTCAGCAATGCGCCGACATAACCCAGAGTTGTACGTCCCCTTCATCCCCCGCAAAATAAAAATCCTGAACTTAAACGAGCCTTCCTCCTCGGCGAGCCACTGACACATGATCTGTGTAATCCACGGGACACATGTTTAATCGGACTCCGACTGCAACTGCCTTTGTAGCCAGCCTCGGCTCTATAATTGGGAAGTTGTCTTTTTTTCAGCGAAGACACGGGACAGCCAGACTAGCTATCTTTACACCAAGGGCTGGGAAGAGGCGCTAGCCTTTTAAAATAGCCCTGGTCTGGCTGGCTGGCGAACCTGTCTGCGTGGGAGCGGGTGAGCGGGGCCAGAACAAAACAGGAAGACCGCGGCGGCGCGCCCTGTTCCCGGCGCCCTCGGCAGGTGGCAGCATTGGCCCGAGCTGGCCTCTGCCGCTGGCCAGCCCCAAAGCAGGGCCCTTTTACTTTCGGTGGCCTCAAAATTATTAGTTCCAGATGAGTTCTTGCAATTGTAATATTTGGTTTAACCCAATCTGCCCGACTGCGTCAGCGCACGTTCAAATACAGCCGTCTGAAGTCTAACCAGACATCAGAGGCATGTTTCAGGGGGTGTCAACATTCCTTACCCTTTGAAAGAATTAAAGCAAAACAAAACAAAACAAAAAAAGGAGGCTGATTTATCCCCAAACGGAAGAAGGGTGAACAGGCATGGGGCTAGGGTGCCCGAGAGGGAGCGAGCAGTGGACATTCAGGGAAGGCGTAACAATGGAACTTTGTCCAGGAGGCCCGCTAGAGTGGAACTGGATTTATTTGTTGAACTAGGAAGGGACCTCTGGGTTCTTTGAAGGTTACAGCAAATAAGCAAAACTGGCGTGCATTTGGTTTACTAAGAGCAGAGTCCTTCAAGTCACGTAGGCTGCTATTGTCAGACACAAAACGCGTTGTTTCTGGGGCTGGGACTCTGCTTAACACTTGGCCTGGTGTCCCAGGAAGGGGGCAGAGGAGGAGGGGGCTCCCCATGTTAGCACACAGCTTTTAGGGGGACTCTGAATATCTGCCAAGGATGTGAACTGGGTTTCCTAAGGACAGCAGCCCAGGCCCCAGAGGACTCATTAAGAAGACAGGAGCCCTCCTGCAGGCCCTCTGGCGAGTGGACTGGCTGGAGTCGTCAAGTGTCTTGTAAATGGCCCTGCTGTGGTTTTACTGCCACATCGTGGAGCTGGACGCAGGGGAGACTAAGGGACCCATCCTAGTGGTCTCAGGGTATTACAGATGCACGAGCTGAGGCTAAAAGACTCCCTCTGACCCCCAGGGCAGAGCAAAATGTGCAAAGGGAGCCCCGAAATCTTGCTCCAACCACCAGCCAGGAAAGGGTGTCTCTTCCCTTAGCAGAGATGGAATAACCTGGCCTTGAAAAGACAGCCTCTGTCAAGCAGTCCCCCACGCCCCTTTCCCCTGCCTGCACCTCACTTGTAAATCTGTGCTCAAATTCTTCAAGCACCTCTCCCAAGGTTGCAAGAAAGATTCCTGCTAGTCGACTCCAGGGAGCCTGGCCGTTTCCCTGCAGGTCTCTGGCTCAACATGGTACTGATCAAAAGCCGGCACCAGTCTGGCAGATGCTTTAAGTCCTGCATGTCGGGAGCTAGCGGCTGGCGCTGGCATCAGCCAGCCAGGCAGACAGAGCGGCCATCTTGTTAGATGTGGTTGGGGCCTCGCTGGTCTCTTACCTGCTGCAGGGGCCACCCCACTGTGTGGAGGAGGAGGTGGGACCTCCACACATCTGGTCCAATACCTCCAGAGTGTTTAGGGACCCAGACTTCCTGCTATCCCCCTTTCAGTCTGAAAACTACATGTGTTCCTGCAGATTGCTGGGAAAGTGCTGACTGTCTTGCTGGGAGCCTCACCCTGATCCTAGAGGGGGCTTGGCCTTGGGGGGAAACAGGCAAGTGGGGCATTCAAGTGAGTACCATGGTTCGAGGCCTGCGTGCGTAGAATGGCTGAGGAATTCCAGTATTCCTTTCCATTGCTTCATTTACTTTATTCCCTTCTGAGAATCAGCCTTGGGACCTGCTATAATCCAGAGCTTCTCGGTCCTGCCTACTTAAGAATTGCCTGGACCCTACCCCCAGAGCTGCTGAAATCACGATGAAAAGGGATCAGGGATAGGGGTCACAATTTTACTCCCTGCCCAGGTGGTTGTAATGTACAGCTAGAAGCTAAAAAACAGCATGTAAAAATCACTGCATTTCTAACCCAAATTCCCTTGCTTTAACAGATGAGATTCCTAAGAGTTAAGTGGCTTTAGCCAAGGTCACACAAATTCAAGTCCAAGTCTGGAATTTCTGTATAAAACCTCCTTGCTCCTCAGCCATGATTGAGGCTTTTCCTCCATCTTTGAACCCATTAATGACTGAGCCAGTCACTTTTCCCTGTTTAATGAAACCCTCCATCAGCCACAACCTGTGCTGCTGTTGCCTATAAGAAATTCCTCTATAGTCGGCTCTCTGGATCCATGGGGTCTTCATCCATGGATTCAATGGGCCTCAGATACAAAATATTAAATATATATATAATATATATTATATATATATGGATAGCTGTGTCTGTAGTGAATATGTAGACTTTGTTTCTTGTCATTATTCTCTAAACAATATAGTATATCAACTATTCAAATAGCATTTACATTATATTAGGTATTATAAGTAATCTAGAGATGATTTAAAGTATATAGAAGGATGTATGTAGGTTTTATGCAAATCCTACACCATTTCGTCTAAAGGGACTTGAGCATTCACGAATTTTGGTATCTGTGAGGGTCCTGGAACCAATTCCCGACAGACACTGAGTGAGGACAGTACTTACCGGGGAATTTTCAATTTTGTAGCTTTAAATAAATGCTTATACTGAGATCTTTAGAAATGAAAATCCAACCCCTGCCGACCCTGATTTCCCTCATTTATCACTTATGTTCCCAAAAGGGATTCCCACCTGCAGATGGCCATCATGGTGATAACTGCTCTGCAATGGTTTGTTTTTAGAGATGAGGCTTCTGGGCCCTAGAAAAGTTTAGTGCCATGTTTGGGCCAAAGTAGATGGCAGAGGCAAAATGAGCATGGAGGCACCCACTTCCCAGCCCTTGCTGATATCACTGCTTTAGTCTCACCTCTCTTCCCCTGGGGCTGCTCAAGGTGCTGTTTTCTTGTTAGTCGTCACCTGCTGGAGGTAACAAACACCCTCAGAAATAAGTCTGTCCTCTGTGGGCAAGGAAGCAGTCACTGACTTAATGCTATGTTTCTGAGAATTGGTTTGACTTGAATATTTTGAGATCTTTGATACTTGAAGGTTGAGGAAGTTACCATAATTCTTTGGGAAGAAGACAGACAAAGAGCCCAGACATTGTTGTGGTCACCAGGTAAAGTGGAAAGGAAGCTGGGCGCGGAGTCAGGCAATGGTGTCCTGTGTGACCTTGGACAAGCCATTGTACCACTATGGGCCCAGGTTTTTTCCTCTGGAAAAAAGCCAGGAATTTGGACATGATCTCTGAGGTCTCTCCCAGCTCTGACATTCCATGGGACAATGAGTTCCTCATCTCTGGGACCTTCCTTTCATGTGTCAGATATGAAACTCCAGATTCTCTTCTCTCTCTAAGTCAGTTACTCTTGAGGCATTTCCCCGGTGACCTTAGGACTAACTCATGATTTTTAAAAATGGAGGTCAGAACATGAGCAGCCACACAAAAACAATGACTTGGTTCCCTACCCAGTGCCTGGTGACTTCACAAAGGACACTTGCTGTAAGTCCCTCCTCTAGAATTCTTTCTTTTCTTAGAGGAACTGCCCAGGGATCTTGCATCACTGGGGCTCCTTTGTCCATCCACCCATTTATTCCATCTTATAAACATTTGTTAAGTACTAACTCTGTTTAGAAAAAGGATGGGGAAGAATGTTTATTTCTAGGAATGACTCTTCTAGATTAAGAGGCTACAGAGGCATTATAACTAAATACAATATATGAACTTAATTGGATCCTGGATCCAAGAAGAAGAAAAAAGCTAGAAAAGACATTTTTGAGACAACTGTGGAAATCTGAATATAGATCTTGTAATGGGATTATTGACACATTTTTTAGATTTGATAATAGCATTGTGGTTTTACATGAGAAGTTTTACATGCTGAAGTACTTAAGGATCAGTGTCATGATGTTTGCCACTTTCCTTCAAATGATTCAGGAAAAAAAGCAAATGTACCAGATGCTAATGATTGATGAATCAAGGATGGGGTGTATCAAGTGTTCATTGACTAACTCAACTTTTTTGGAGATGAGTTTTCTAAATAAAAGTCAGGACCAAAAGGGAGTGCCCCTGTCCACAGGGGGCTTCCATTTCCCATTTGTTTACCCTTTACTGCTTATCAAAGGCAAACAGACATGTGAATCACTATATTTAATCCAAGGCAGAATAGAATACATGGACAGAGGAGGTGTAAGCGGTAGGTCTTGGAAGACCAAAATGGAGAGTTGTTCATTTTTCCTAGGGCTTTGATGGGGGTAAGGGAAGGCTTCTTAATGGGGTAGTATTTGAGTTAGATATAGAAAGGTGTGTACAGTTTCAATAGGAAAAGAGCAAGGGGGGTGGGGATTTTAGGCTGAGGGGACAATGGGAGCAAAGTTACAGAGCCTGAAGTTGTTTAGGGCACAGAGATTACTCTATGTAAGGTAGTAGGCATGGGGAGGGATGTAACGGGGTATAAATATTGCTTGGTGTCTGACAACGGGTGCCTCAAAAGCCATACAAGCAATTAAAACTCTGTCCTCAAGAAGAGATAAACCAAACATGTATTTCATGCTGCACCCACAAGTAGCTGCTGTATAACCACCACCATTTGGTTGTCTAACGAATTATCTGTGGCAAAGTCCTGCCCATTCTTCAAAACTAGCACATAAGATTCCTCTCTATAGTTTTACCCAGCCTCTGCAGATAGAACTAGTCACTCTGGCCTTTTCTGTTTCTGTTCCTGAAGTCCATTCACACTCATCGTGATGTCACGAGGAGCAGGTCAGGCCAGTCTTGACAAGAGCCGGTTCTGCCTACTTTCTCTAGAATACACTCACTGGTTCTTATTCTTTTTTTTTTTTTTTTGAGATGGAGTCTTGCTCTGTCACCCAGGCCAGAGTGCAGTGGTGTGATCTCGGCTTCACTGCAACCTCCGCTTCCTGGATTCTCCTGTCTCAGCCTCCCAAGTAGCTGGCATGATAGACACCCATCACCATGCCTATTTTTTTTTTTTTTTTTTTATATTTTTAGTAGAGACGGGGTTTCACCTTGTTGGCCAGGCTGGTTTCGAACTCCTGACTTCAAGTGAACCGCCCACTTCAGCCTCCCAAAGTGCTGGGATTACAGGCGTGAGCCACTGCTCCTGGCCCACTGCTTTTTATTCTTATCCTTTTTGGATCACCAGTCCTTTGGCACCACAACTCAGCTCCCCACACTTATTCGCCTCAGGCTCTGCTTGCTGGGACAACCAGCCAGTGGTCACATGGTTTTTTGATATCTTCATGTTACCTTGGTTTGCCAGCTCCATGGATCGAGGGCTTGCAGGAGAGAGGCCTGGCTGCTGCCCAGCTCATGCCAGGGCCCCACATCAGCTGGGTTGTCAGTGGGACTTCACCAGCATGGAAATAAGAGCATTTCTTCCTCCATGTTCCCAGAGAAATTTTGTGTACCTTTATTGCTATAGTCCCTATCATCCTGTACTGTGATTTTTTTTTTGGCCTCTTTTCCTTTCTATACCATGAGTCCCTAAAGGACAGTCTCATATCTTAGTCAGCTTTGAATCACCAGAACTTAGCAAACTTCCTGATACTTAGCAGGTGCCCAATAAATGCTTATTGCAAGAAAGAGTGGATAAATGAATGGATGGAATGAGAAGTATCTTTTCATTGACATCCATTTAGATTCCTACATCATTTGCCCTTTATCTGAATGCATAATTGAGAATTGACTATGTGTTTAGAAACCAACAGCCATAAATAGGTGACGGAGAGTCTCCCTT
Organism: Trachypithecus francoisi; assembly: GCF_009764315.1. NCBI lineage: Eukaryota > Metazoa > Chordata > Mammalia > Primates > Cercopithecidae > Trachypithecus > Trachypithecus francoisi. The sequence continues at coordinate 110,015,218 of NW_022681473.1, forward strand.
ACTGAAGTTTCATTTCTGCATGCACTTGTATTAATGCATTAAGTATGGCTCCCTAAGACAGTGAGAGCCTCTAGTGGTGTTCCTCTGGGAAGCTGTTTTTCCATTGCACATAGAAGAGATGAACTCTGCTGTGGAAATCACATGGGATTGCAAAATGCATCAACACAGCTTGGGAAAAGAGTTGAGTCATAAACTGTAGTAACAAGACTTTGCTCTTCTGTGTGGCCTTTTCACTAGCAGTTCCACCCAAAATGTAGCAAAGACCAATTAAATTAAAGACTGCTAGAGTCACTTTCCTGCACAATCTGTATGGAAAAAACTTTGTCATCACATCCACAAGGGTACAGCCATTTCACCTCTGTTTGACACACCAGTAGACTGTGTGCTGAGAGACAAAGGCACTAACTTCAGAGCACAAAGCAGTTTCCATGAAGAGCCCAGGCCAGGAACCAAGGGATCTGTTCTGATCACTAAATAACCATCCCTTGTCCATGTAACAGATGGTGGGTAATTGTGTTGGCTTGTGTAATTTGTCCTGGCAGTGTCTCCTTGATGACTGTTTTCAAAATATTTTCTCTGTCCCTGCCCCTCACCCCCAGGCCCCTATCTCTAAAGGATAAGAAACAAGTCTCTGGTCGATTTCATAGTTCAGAACCAAGCTGACCATGTTTATGTGGTTCTTATAGAAAATAAAAGTTTCATATTGGATCCAACAATAGCTTAAATCCCATGCAGGATAACTGACAATGGCTTGGGTGATTGATTCTACTGCCTAAGAACGGATACCTGGCAAACTGATTGGGCTCAGGGACTGGACGTCGTGATAGAGAGGTCTTGTCATCTCTTGATTCCACCTCCTCCAACTCAGAGCACCAGGATTCTCTCTCTACTCATGATGAAACCTGTGACCAAAGAATCACCTACCACACTCTCTGCTGAGCAGTATTCACAGAGCCATTTTGATTCAGTTTGACTTAATGAAATTCAGTGATTATTTGTTGTTGAGGTGCTCTCAGGAATAAGGTGCCACACCAGGTGCTGTAGGGCCATGGTATTATGAACTAGACATTGATCCTTTCCTCAAGGCTGTCTAGGTCTATTGCCATCTCTACCCCAACTTCTTGTAGGACCACAGAACTGATTTCCTCTTTCAGATTCTATTAGATAAATTGGGTCTAGAAGAAGGAGACCCCACCCAGAAAATAGGAATATGAGTGGTGATTATATTCAGTTGAGAATCTTAAATAAAAGTTGGTATGCAAAAGAATAGTCTGGCTCTGAATTCAATTTTTCAAGGCTCATTCCCTTAGAAATATCATTTCTAAATATTACCATTTCTAAATTCCCTGGCTTCAGACAAAGTCACTCTCTGCCTGCCATTCAGAGGACTGGTGGTAAGGGTGCTACAAATGGTACTTCCATTATTTTGGGACGTTCTTCTTCACTTGACTTTGTTGGGGAATCCACAGCCAACAGAACAGAGAATTGGAACTGGGGGTACTGGATGAGGACCCATTGATAGAGAGACAGATGTTGACAATCAGGATTTTTAGAGAGGCTAGAAGAAAATGTTAGTAGTCTTTATCTAGTGGAGTTCAGGCACCCCTATTTAAAGGGGAGTGACAAGTTTGAAATTAATTTACATGGGCCTGTAAAACACTCAAAAATACATCATACCATTAAGCACCCAATGCCCCAATGCCCTCTGTAAACATTCTAATGCCCCAGTGCCCTCTGTAAGTACCTGGGTACCCCAGTGTCCTCTGAAGAGTGTGATCCAACCCATTTTCCATCTTCTACCATGAAAACAGGGAAATAGAAAAGTTTGAAATTAATTTACATGTGCCTGTAAAACACTTAAAAATATATCATACAACTAAGCACCCAATGTCCCTGTGCCCTCTGTAAACACCCTGATGCCCCAGTGCCCTCTGTAAGTACCTAGATACCCCACTGTCCTCTGAAGAGTGTGATCCAACCCATTTTCCATCTTCCAGTATGAAAACAGGGAAATAAAGGAAGCTGCCCACAACATTTCAATGAGTCCATGGATTTTGAATGTTATCAAATGATCCTCCTGCCAACTCAGCCACAGGAAAGTATTGCTGGAGAGTTACTTCCACCGCCCATCACCTCCTAACCTTGGCTCCAACAAGCCCTCTCCACACCCTCTCTTCTAGCCAGGCTGAGTTGCCTTATTCTTTAACAAGCCTACCTTGTCCCATTCTACCCTGTACTCCCTTCCTGTTCATGCCATTCCTTGTGTTGTTGGCTGATTTTCCTTCTACGTTTTGTGTAAATCTTTGTATTTTTCATGACAACCAGCACAGGTCACTGCACATGGTATATGTTCAATAAATGTTTATTGGACGAATGGTTAATTTTCTTCTCCATATTATATTCAAAAAGACTTAATTAAAGGATTAACTGTATGAGGCACAGTGCCGGGTGCCCTACTGAGATAATTACACCAAGGGTCCCTGTCCCTAAGTAGCTTAACATCTAAAACTGTTAAACAGATATAAACACTCATCTGTAGCAGCCAGTGTGACCTGGGTTCTTAACCTGCAATCTATTGACAAGCCTCTCCCCCAATGGTGTGTAAATGAGTCTATGAAACCTCTGAAATAATGTGGAAAATGTTGCATATATGCATATTTTGGGGATAAGATCCACAACCGCTGTGAGAGTTAGGGCATAAGAGATGGTGAGAAGTAGCAGATGCTGGATTTTATTTTGGATTTATTGATTTATTGATTGATTTTCTTTATCTTGGATTTTCTATTTGAGTGATTGGATGGGTGTCCTGCCATGTACTGAGGGAGTGAGGATTTGCTAGTGGAGGTGGGAGCAGGCCTGAAGAAGAGGAAAGTCAACAGGTAAACAGTAAGTAAGCTTGAGATGTCTATTAGGTATCCAAGCATAGATGTCAGAGAGAATGGATGTAGGGAACTGAGCTCAGAAGAGAACTGGGCTGGAACTATAAATTTGAAAATTGTCAGTGCATAGATGGTACTTAAAGCCACTGTGTTGGATGTCACTCAGGGGAAGAGAGGACCAGGGAATAAGCCACAGGACTTTCTGAGACATGAAGGAACAAGATCCAGCAAAGCAGGCTGAGACGGAAGTGTCACTGAGTTAGGAGGAAAACCAGGTGACTGTTATCCTTGAAGCCCAGAGAAGCCAGTGTTAAGAAGGGAGCACTGGTCAGCCATGTAAAGTTTCACTCCTAGAAACAAAGTCACCTTCATGTACATATTTACTTGTTTGTCTCACTGACTAGACCCGTTTTCCAAGTGCAGCTGAAGTTCAGACTGTACAGGAATCACATTTATCTTAGAATCGGTAGGGCACAGCACAAAGCTGGGCACATAATTGGTGCTTGCTCATTGTCTAATGAATAGAAAGAAAGAAAGAAGGAAAGAGAAGGAAGGAAGGAAGGAGGAAGGAAGGAAGGAAGGAAGGAAGGAAGGAAGGAAAGAAGGAATCTGAAAGGCCAAGCAGGAGAATAAAATACCCTTAAAGCTGAGGCTTCAGGGACTGAGACAGCATTGTTTTAGCATGCTTTTGGAACAGTGTTGGAGCTGGTATGGTATGATGTGATTCCATGCAGCAGGAGGCAGGACAGTCGCACTGCTGTGTCAAAGAGCTGGAGCCCTTGGTAGGACATGTACCCAAAAATGTCATTTGTGCACAAGGGGACTTGGCTGGGGAGCAACTGCACTTCCACCTCCACCATCTGCTCAGTTAATTCCCAGCCCGCTGGCTCCAGTGTCTCTTACCTCTTAATTACCAGCCTTGGCTCTCACCTGGCTCAAGAGACCAGCTTTGCTTCCCTGTTGCATTTTAAGCAGTGACCTGACAAAGCCTGTCTCTCCTGGCTGAGATTTCCTTTGGTTGCTTTCAGCCAGCCCTTTCCCTTTGGGATATCCTGCCTTACCCATGTAGTGGTTTAGAGCAGCCTGACATCCAGGTGGCCCTGGCAGCTCTGAGCTAGTTCTGTCCACTCAGGGGCAATGCCCCACAGGGCAAACTGGCATTTAGAGACTTTGAGAGTGACTGGCACAGGATAAAACCAATTAAGAGGGCAGTTCAGAGATGCTGGGACCCGTGGCATAGTCTACCATTGGTGGACTTTCCAAGTCAGGGTGATGGTAATTACCTGAATCCCTGGATGCTCTCTTTGTTAGACATCCTGGAAAAGAGCCTACCTTAGTCAGTTCATCTCAGCCCAGATAGTGCCTATTCTTGAACTATCCCTGCTGTAAAAGAATTTCAATGTTTTTCCTTTTTGAGGGTGAGTGACCTTGGATTGATGGTATCTTGGTTTAGAGCATGACCTCAGAATGGAGAGCTTTCTCCAGCTGAACTGATGAAATTTGCCTCCTCTTAACCCTCTTAGCTTTTTTCTTAAATTCCAGTCAATAGAGAAACTCCAAAATTTACCCTTCTTCTGAATTGAGTTGCTTTTATTCTATAGATATTTTAGTCTTTCCCTCTTTGTCAACTTTGATGACACTGACAGTGAAGGCGAACATGATACCTGGATTTCTGAGTGTCATTTTCTCATCAGGTGCTCAGATGAGAGCTCTTATGCTAGGTCCTTTGGACAACAGAGAAAACCCATGAAGGGTGTGCATTCTAGGTAAGGAGTCAAAATAAAATGCTTAAAGTTGGATTGAACTACATAAATGATTAGACAGGTTCATAAAAAAGAGTAATTCTGGGCCGGGCATGGTGGCTCATGCCTGTAATCCCAGCACTTTGATAGGCCGAGATGGGCAGATTGCCTGAGATCAGGAGTTCGAGACCAGTCTGGCCAACATGATGAAACTCCGTCTCCACTAAAAATACAAAAAATTTAGCCAGGTGTGGTGGTGTGCACCTGTAATCCCAGCTACTTGGGAGGCTGAGGCAGGGGAATTGTTTGAACCAGGGAGGTGGAGGTTGCAGTGAGCTGAGATCGTGCCACTGCACTCCAGCCTGGGTGACAGAGCAAGAGTTCAACTCAAAAAAGAAAAAAAAAAGTAATTCAGTGTATGATTTATTTGGCATTTGAATATTAAATACTCGCTGTGTGCTAAATGTCCTATATCAGGTGTTGAAAAGGTAGGGTGACAAAATAGGCAGGATAAGCTAAGCTGTGCTGAAATAACAGCAGTCCCCAGATTTTAAAGCTTTAACACAACAAAGGGTTAATTTTGCTCAGATAATATATCCAACAAGGGTGTAAGGAATTGTCTGCTCCACATAGTCACTCAGGGACCCATACAGATGGGAGCTCCCCATCTTGTGGCTGAACTTTAATGTAGCATACATGAAATATTTGATGAACACTAACAGTTTCTGTGACACGTGGGAGTAGATATAAAGATAGATATAGTCCCTACCCTCAATTCCTGTTCAAAACTATGACACAAAACAGATGGTGCTAAGCACCATCAGAGAGATACAGATAAAGTGCTGAGTTAGTTGAGAGACTGGACAGATTGGTGGGACTGAATCCAGGACAGGATTTTGGAGAACATGGCATTACAGCCTGAAGGATTGGTAGGTTTTGATAGACTCTTTGAACAAAGGCATGCTGGTAGAAAAGCAACATAGAACAGCAGATAGTTTGCTGGAGGGCAGGATCTGAGATGAGGAGGAAGGATATGAACGACAGCGATAACTGAGTGCCAAGTATATACCAGGCCTGGTTTTAAGTGCTTCACGTATAGTAACTCATTTAATCATCTCAATAGTCCTTTGTCGAAACTTGGGCCCAAAGATGTTAAATATTGTTTAAGTTAATTTGCCCAAGTCCGCAGTAGTAATATATGGCAGAGCTAAGCTTGTCCCCCAGGCCATCTGACTCCAGAGTGGGTGCTGTTACAGGTAAGGTCCAGATTCCAGATGGCAATGAACACCAGGCTAAGGCACCTGCACATTTACTCTGAAGGCAGAGGGCACCATGGAAGGCTTCAAAGCAGGAGAGTGACGTGATCAGATTTGTAATTAAATCATAAATGGCCCAGGTCCCTAAAGTGTGAAGACATGGGAGAAGAGGAGAAGGGGACTTGGGCTGGATTCTGAGTGATGGGGATGCTATGACCATGTCAGAGAGAAATAAAGGACTTTCCAGGCAAGGGACAAGCCCGCTGGGGAGGTAGAAGGAATACATGTGGATTGGAGCAAGAGAGTGAGATTTGTTTGACTGCGTTGGGACTAGACTTCATAGAGTGGGGACAGATAGGGCAAAGCAACGTGGTGAGGGGTTTTAAAGTCAGACGAAGGAGTTCGGTTTGAGTTAGAGGGAAAGAGACATGGACCGCTTTGAAGACATAGCCAAGAAATGTGTTAAGAGGTGTCTCCTTGCCCTTCACTGTCCGCAGCCTGAGCCTAGTCACGGCCCCAACACACATTTGAAATGCCCCAACAGGCATTTCAAAGCCTGGGGCATTTTCAAAGCAAACCCGAAAGGCTTGTTGCCATTCTTTCAAAAGATTGCCTCTTCTCTACAAGCAATAAAATCATTAAAGTCAGGTTGTTGTATTTTCTTTTTTTAAATTTCTACAAGAGCCATTACAAAGGTGTGAAATATTAGACACTTACGCATCTGTGAATAAGATTGTAGGCTAAAACGTGTGAGTTCCCGTCTCAGCTAATGAACCAGAATATGGTTTTAATTTTTGAACTGCAAAAATGTTCTGCCTTTTTTGGTCGTCCCTACAGAAGACTTCATATTTTAATAATTCAGTGCAGCCTAATTACTTTAATTAATCACCTTCTTTTCAAAGATGTCAGTGGGCTTCGTATTTTCTTGTTACTGTGGGTACTATTGGGAGTTTTAAGGAATTTAAAAAATATATATGTAATAACCAAGGTTAACTCTTTCATGAACTCAGAAATGTGTATTCTTTTCCTTAGAGTTCTCTGTCATTCACAAATGGTAGGCAAGGTCATGCCCATAACTCTTTTCTCTTCCGTCCCTTTCCCTCCCTATGACTGGTTAACAAAATCATCTCTAGTCATCCTGTGCCTTAAAAACTGATGTCTGGAGACAAAAGTAAAATGCTATTTAGAGCAAGTCAATATTTTTGCATCTTTCTGAGTCATGATGAATATACTGGGAATGACAATAGCTTTTATTGTACAATCAATATAATTTGCTTCCCTTGCAGGAAAACATAATTAGCTTATAGGTCATGCAGAGGCAATGAGAATGTGCCCATTTCTAAAGTCTGTTCATGGCTGGAGGGTCCCTTCTGATCCAAGTGGGAGGTGTTCCTCTCTGGTTCCTGACCCAGGTTGATCGGGTGTCACTAAGCAGCTCTCTTAACTTGTGGAGCCCTTGTTAATTTCTTGCACCCAGGAATGACAACACTTTTATACAGAGTTAATAATACATAAGTTGGATATTTGGAGGCTTCAAGTTAGAGCCTGGCTTCGAATACAATCCATTTTGCTTAAATGACAGAGCTCTAGTATTGATTCTTCAACTGGTCTGATAGTCTTTTTTGTCTTTTTTTTTTTTTTTCCCATGAAAGGGAGAGCTCAGATCTTATGATTTCCACACATTTCCCCCAGTAAATACAGAAAGGTTCTTAATTAATAAATAAATCATTAATGCATTGAGATACAGGGAAACAGATGCCTTGCCACCTTCCTTCTTCTTTCCGGGGACCTGTTTGTCCCCCTCGGTGGCTGCTCGGTGGAGGCTGCCTGCAACTTCATTCCTGTGCAGTTTACACTCCCTGGCACCAGGCTCTGAAGCCTCCGCTTAGTTTGGGTGAGGCAGCTTTGTAAGCAGTCTGAGGTTTTATGAGAACTGAGAACAAAGTGAGGTCTGAGTGGAGACTTTGATGGCAGTGCATCTCATAGAATTCCTGGTTAAAAAACAAACAAAAAAGCTGCAGAGAGACCTCCCATTTGGGGCTCAGGGTGAATGCTTTTATTTTAAAATGCTGACTGTCTGAAATCAGATTCATTCAACCCGGACTTTGGCTTTGAACTGAGGCACACATGCTACCTGTCACCTGAAGAGTGCAATTAAGCTCTGTACTGGGAGCTATGTTTTCCATCAATGCTGAGGGGTGGACGTGAACAGTGCGTGGGATTTGTTTGGCTGAAAGAACAAGAAAGGTCTATTAAAAACAATTCCCTTTTTGTTTCATTTCTTCCCATTTTCTGCCCACACCCCACCCTCCTTTTTCCCAGATCGCCAACCACCTGAAAAGTCACAGAAATCAGTAAGAAATATATCAATAATCAGATCAATTCCTGGATGATCATCATAAATCAATAATCAGATCAATTCCTGGATGATCATCATAAATCAATAATCAGATCAATTCCTGGATGCCATGGATTCAATAAAGGCTTGTGAATGAAAACCCTCCTAGTCCTTGTGGGTCTCCTGAACTTTTTCTATTGCAATCAGAGATGTTAACTGGTTGAAACTGCCTGTGGTCTTAGGAAGTGCTCCGATTACAAAAAGAAATCCTTTTATGTTGCTGGACTCCAGCCACAAAATCTCTGATGTTAGGAATCTGGCAGAGGTTGAGCCCCCTCCAGGGTGTAAATAAACTGGCCAGGTCTATAACCCAATAGAAGTCAATTTATTATGTGTGTGTACTTCAAGTCACTCAGCCCAAACCCTGCCCATGTATTAAAGAAAGGGTGTGGGTTATAGCCGGAGCCCAGACAATGGAATATAGCAACGGAGGCCCTGCAATGATTGTCAAGTCTACGTAAGTCAATGGAGGAGATGAGGGGGACCTGTGGAGATCGATATTTCTCTTCCTGCCCAGATTTGCAAGGCTCTGCCTAGAATCAAGCAGCTAAGCATGACTGGCACACGAAACTGCTTACTTTGCTAGCTGGGAGGCTGAGACGCAAATGGCTTAAGTGGGGGAATGTTTTATAGCCTCCGTCTGGAAGTCCCAGTGACATTCTCTGCTGCACTGATAACACATGAGCCCACATGCTTGTTATCAGAACTAGAGGTTTTGCTGGGCCACATCTTGCCCTGACTCAGTGAGATGCTTAGGGCAGCGTGTTGGGCGGCGGCTCAGAAGCCTTGGGCAGGGAATACGCTGGGCCCCTTGTTTCCGCACACAGAGCTGTTTCACTTACATTGTAAAGGTTGTTTGGGGTTCACCTAATCTCGAGACTGGAGGAAGCATCCTGGTGCCCCTCCACCCTCATCCCTGCTTCCCTGCCTCCAGCTCTAGCATACTTGTATTCCCCAAACGGTGTGTGGCAGCATGGCGAGGGTGTGAAATGTACCCAGCCTCGTTTGCATACCTCTCCAGACTGCCAGTAACAGTGAGCTATTAGTGAAACCCAGGACAGTCTGAACAAAGCTGACTCTTACTTGCTCATTCTCAGCCTTGGTCCATCGGGCACCACTACCCACCTACACCTTAAAAAAATAGACCAACGAAACCTCCCATACATTTACAGTACCCACTTTAACATAGAAAAATGCAATAATAGTCCAGCCGGGAGAGTCTTTTTTTTTTTTTTTTTTTTTTCTTTTGGTGGCTTTTTTCCCCCCTCCATCCTCTTCACTCCCATTGGTTTCTGCCAAGTCCCAAAGAACCAATGGGATCCTTCTTCTTCATTCATGTCCTAGCAACAAGCTCTGTTCCAATCTTTCTCTGCCAAACTAACACCTGAAAAATTACATCATGAATAATGGCAAAAGCAGCAAGGGCCAGAGAAGGGCTTTTTTTTTTTTTTTTTTTTTCATCTGTCTGCTGCAGAGTTCATTTAAGGTGTTTTAGTCTAGATTCTTAAAGTGACAATGTCCTAGATTTTTGCTGATCTTTTTCAACACATTGGTTAACATAAGCAATATAAAATGAACAGTGATTGAATGCAGCAAAAGGCCTTTAGGTAAAGTGAGGGAAACACATTTTGTTAAGGGTGTTCCCTATATATTCCTTTCAACAGTCTTCATTTAGGGAAGTCCCTGAAGTGGAGAAGTAGATTGTTCAGATGGTACAGTCTTTGAGAAAGGACTAAAATATTGCAAACCACACAAGCCGCCCACCCACTCTCCCATACAAAAATGCACCCCTTCCTGGTGGCTTCTCTCACTCAAGTTAACTATACCCAAGGCCCTTTCTATTCCTACTTTGGAATAAAGAATCCATTCTGTTAAGGGGATCCTGGAGCCAAGGAAGGAATTGCCTTGTGAATTTGCAAAAGGTGCCGAGTTGTTGAGGTAAAAAGCCACAGGGTGGGGTTGCCGGGAGCACGTGTGTGTCTGTGCACGTGCAGGGCTGCTAATGCAGACAGGCAGCTGGGGAAATGCAAGAACAACGAGATCCAGATGACCAGGGAAGGAGGGGGTTGGTAGAAAAATCAGAAAGGGGAGCTAAGGTGATAAGGAGTGGGTGTGGGGGAGGGAAGGAGGCCAGGAGAGGAAAGCAACTGCACAGGCAAACTTGTTCTGTCCAAACGGGCAAGAGTTTCTAATGCAAATGTCCACTTCTAGGCATTTCTCAAGACCCAGACGCTGATTTGACACTTCCGGCTTCCCCACCCCACCCAGTCTAGTGCAGACAGGGAGCAGAAACTCAGACACAAAGAACTGCAGCCTGTGCAGGCAGCAAGCGGGAGAAGGGCGGGTGCTCAGCACCTGCCAGGCATCCACGTGCACTGTGCATTGCCTGCCCAGCACCCTGGCCCCTCAGTGCTAGGCACCAGCACCTATGCATGCTGGCTTCCTGGTTTCCTTGTAAGCATGTGTGAAGTGCTGGTGGCTTGAGCTGGGAAAGGGTCCCTGAGGCCTTCTCAGGTGCCTGGAGATGCAGAAAATAGATCTATTTAGTGCCTGGCCCTGACCGGAGTTTGCAGCTCGCTTCAGCCATGCCTTGGCAATAGAGTGGTTAGAGGTGCTGGCAGACAGTCACAATCAGCCTGAGTTCTTGTGAAACTTCGTGACTATATAAGGCCTGGGAAGGAAAGAGAATGATGCCAACCTAAGGGATGGGATGGTGAAAGAATGGGAAGAGTGCAGGGGAGGCCACTTTTGGTACGGAGCTAGAGATATTCCCCTTTATCCACCCGCAGCAGGTTGCAGTGACAGTAACTTCTCCTGCAGAAGGTCTGCCATCAATTGCGTCATAAAGGAGGAATCCCGAAGTGAGTAGGTGGATGGGGTGCCATACCAGGTTCCTGCAGGAGTAGATGCTCTTTCTATAGTGACTTACTTGACAGTGGACCCCCCTCTGGTCAGAATCAGTTGGCTTCAAGGTGGGCCAGGAAGAAGATCCTGAAGTCTGAAGTCTCAGATCTCTTTGATGAGTATCACATCCCATGGTACAGAAGACTTAGGTCACCTAGCCTGAGGGGCAGTTTTGGAGAAAGAGATGGCCGCGTAGGCTAGGCTAATGAAAAGGCAAGAGGAGCAAGGAGTACTGGCTCAGAAGTCAGGAGTCTTATATTTATCCTGGCTCTGGCAGGGAGATCTAGAGGAGTGTGATCCCTTTTCCTGTGCAATGCTACTGTTGTGATGACATGAGATCATTCTCATAAAGCGCGTAGAGTAGTGCCAGGGTATACAGTAAGCACTCAATCATCTTAGACATTGCCATCACTACCCTCCCACTGGCCTTCTGCATGGTTCTGGAACCTTGAGTTAGAAGGGACACCATCCCCAGCTGCACCCTCTTAGATTTTGCAGTATAACATTTTTCTGTTTTTCTTCCCACTTCCTGGGCACTCCTTCTCATTGTTCTTTGTGGGCCCTGCTCTTTCTGGCCTGGCCCTTAAGGACTGGTTGTCCTCTGGGCTCTGTTACAGGATCTACTCTTCTCTCTTTACATCTCTGTTTCTGTGGCCTCATCCTCCCAAAGGCTTTGCTCTATTCTGATGGATGCCATCTCCATACCTCCAGCCCGGATGTCCCAAACTTCAGGACCCTGTGTGGAGTAATCTTGACTTTTTCCTATCAGCATCCTCTAGGTACGTGAGGTTTAATATGTTCCTCATCTTTGCCTCAAAATCCCCTGAGTGCCTCTTTACCTTCATATAGAATGGAGATGCTTCCATTCAGGGTTGCCCAAGGAAGAGAGCTGGCGGTCATCCTTGATGCCTCCTTGTCCCTCCTCCTCCAAATCTAATCCCTCACTAACTGTCCTTTTTTATCTCCTAGCTGTTTTTCAAATGCATCCACTTCCTCCCTCTCCACTGCCATTGGGCTAGTAGAAGTTGCCAATTCTCTCACCCAGACTGTTTCATTAATGCTCTTGCTCCTGCGTAGGACTCCTGGCTAGCTTTTCATGGTTCTCAGGACATGGCTTGGACATGACTTCCTGTCTTTTGCACTTCATCTTGCTTTGTTCTTACAGTTCCAACCACACTGATCTTCCTATACTTCCTTCAGAATGCTTCCCTCTCCCACACAGGGACTTTGCAAATGCAAAATCCCTTCCCCCAATTGGATAAAGTCATACCTACTCATCCTTAAGCGTCTAACTGGATGGTCATTTTCTCAGGGAGGCTTCCCCTGCTCTCTTGAGCTAGGCCAGGTCCCTTTGTATGTGGTCCCATAGAATTGTTCACCTTCTTTCACCTTGAAATCATACATTCTGCTTGTTCAATTAATGTCTGCTTCCCCTATAAGAAGGTAATACCATGAGAATAGAAACCTCATTCTTTTCTTCATCATTATTGTCTTAAGTGTCTAGCACAACATGGATGCTTAAAGAACATTTGTTGGATAAACAAATAAAAGAAACTCACAACTAAGTGCCACCAGTAAATCTAATAAGTAGGATTTCTTGCCATATGAAAATGTGGAATAGGGCAAGGTCAAGAACAAAGCCTTGTACTTTTAATCCATTTTATAGAATCTTTTTTGATTATTTAAAATTAATATTATTGAGGTATAATTTACATATAAATCACATAGATTAAAATGAACCCATTGAAAGTGCACATTTTGATGAATTTTGACCAACACATGCACCCCTGCAAGCATCGCCACAGTCAAGACAGAACGTTTCCGCCACCTACCATGTCACTTTGTGTGCAGTTTTCACCCCTTCCTGGATCCAGGCAACCACAGCTCTGTCTTCTGTCACTATTGATTAGTACAGTATTGCCTGTTTTAGAATTTCACCTAAGTAGAATAAGACATTATGTACTATTTGTATCCAGCCATTTTTACTCAGCATAATGTTTGTGAGACTCGCTCATGAGGTAGCATATATAAGTAATTTGTTCTTTTTATTGCTAAAGCATATTCCACTGTGTAAATTTGTCACAATGTGTTTATGCATTCCCCTGTCAATGGACATTTGGGTTATGTCCAGTTTTTGGCTATCATGATTAACTCAGTCTCAAACATTCCTGTATGAGTCCTTGTGAGTCTGTGTGTCCATGTGAATGAGTCCACACATTTCACTTCTCTTAAGTAAATGCCTAAGCGAGGAATTGTTAGGTCATAAGGTAAGTGTGTGCTTAACTGTGTAAGAAACTGCCAGTTTTCCAAAGTAGTCATCAGATTTTTACCCTCCTGTCAGCAGTGTATGAGAGTGCACCTTGCATTGCCTGTCTAGCACCCTGAAGCCTGAGTCCTAGGCACCAACACCTATGCACTCTGGCTTTCTGGTTTCCTCGTAAGCAGTTGCAAAATGCTGGCGGCATGAGCTGGGAAAGGGCTCTTGAGGCCTTCTCCCATGCCTTGCTGGAGAGGCAGAAAACAGATCTATTCGGTGCCTAGCCCTGACCTGGAGTTTGCAGCTCACCTCAGTCATGCCTTGGCTGAGAGTCCCAGTTGTTCTACACACTTGCCAACATTTGGTATTATGTGTGGTGATAATGTATTGGGCAATTAATTTTTATTTCCATAATTACTAATGAGGTTGAGCTTCTCTCTCTTCTCTATGTGTGTATGTGTGTGTATATATACATATATATAAAATGTCATTGTTGTTTATTTTTCTTTCCACCTGATTTGTAGCTTTTCTTTTTTTTCTTAACAATATTTTTCAAAGATCAGAACAGCCATTTTTAATTTTGATGGAGCTTAATTTATTATTTTTTCTTTTATAATTAATGCTTTACCTGCCCTTATTATGGAGTCATTGCCTACCCTGAGATTGATAACATTTTCTACTGTTTCTTTCTTGAAGTTTTGTAGTTGTAACTTGTAAGTTGAGTTTAGAGATGAACTTTGAGCTACTTTTTTGTATGTGAGGTGAAATAAAAGCCAAGATTTATGTTTTTCTCCACAAACATCTAGTTATTCTAACAATTTTTTGAAAAGAGTTTTCCCCCATTGAATTACCTTGGCAGTTCAACTATTTGAATTAACTGACCAAAGGGTTGAAAAATCAACTCACCAGATATGAGTGTGGGTCTATTTCTGGACCCTATGCACTCTCCATTGATTTGTATGCCCAACCTCACACCAGTGTGTGAGCACAATCCTCACTGGTTAGTGTCGTTTTCTAGTAAATATAAAATCAGAGAGCATAAATTATCCAACTTTGTTCTTTACACAAAATTATATTATACATTATAGATTTTTAATTTCCCTATAAATATTAGAACCAGCTTGTCAAATTCTGCAAAAAAAAACTTTTACAATTTTGCTCAAAATTATATGGATCCTGGCTGGATGCAGTGGCTTATGCCTGTAATCCCAGCACTTTGGGAGGCCGAGGCAGGTGGATCACTTGAGGTCAGGAGTTTGAGACCAGCCTGGCCAACATGGTGAAACCCTGTCTCTACTAAAAACACAAAAATTAGCCAGGCATGGTGGTGTGCACCTATAATCTCAGCTACTCGGGAGGCTGAGGCAGGAGAGTCACTTGAGCCCAGGAGGAGGAAGTTGCACTGAGCCGAGATTGCACCGTTGCACTTCAGCCTGGACAACAGAGTGAAACTCTGTCTCAAAATAAATATATAAATAAATAAACGGATCCTATAGATCAATTTGGGAGAGTGATAACAGTTAGTCTTTCAATCCATGAACGTGGCATATCTTGGCGTTCTTCTCCAGTTTCTCTCAACAATGCCTTTGCTTTGCTCTTGTCAGTGTGCAGGTCTTGAAAAGATTTTTATACTTATCCCTTATTATATCATGTTTTTGAATGTTGTGGCAAAATTAAATTGCTTTTAAGTAATATTTTTAATTTTGTATACAGAAATATAACTGACTCTTTCCTGGCATCCTCTGACCTAGCATCCTCTATTATGTGTTGACTTATCACTCTTTGACATTCCAAATTTACTTAGTTTCAATGACTTCTTAGGTTCCTTAGGATTGTCTCCGTACATGATACTGCCTCTAAATAAAAGCAGTTTCACACCTTTCTTTCCAACAGCTATTTTTTTTATGTCTTTTTCTTTTCTCATTTCTCTCGCTGGAACCTCCACTACAAAGATGACTAAAAGTAGTGACAGCTTTTATTTTTGCCTTGTTACAAATCTTAGGGGGAAAGAGTTTAGTGTTCAGCAGTAAGTATGATGTTAACTGTAGGTTTTCGTAGACATCCTTTACCAGGTTGAAGATAGTTTGCTTCTAGTCTCAGTTTACTGAGAGTTTTTATCATGAATGAATGTTGAATTTTGTCAAGGGCTTTTTCTACATCTATTGAGATGATCATGTAATTTTCTCCTTTATTTTGTGGCAAAAATTTTATGGCAAATTTCAGTGGCTGATTTTCAAATGTTAAATCGGTATCACATTCTTGGTATAAATCCTGTTTGGTTATGATGCATTATGATTTTTATACATTGCTGAAATTAATTAGTGAATATTTTGCTAACACTTTTACGTTTATATTTATGAAGGCTATTAGTTTGAATTTTTTTCTTGTAATTTTATCATTTGGTTTGGGTATCATATTATTGCTGTCCTATAAAATGAGTTGGCAAATGTTCCCCTTTTTTGTTTTCTGAAAAATTTTCTGTGAGAAAAGTATTATTTTTTTCCTTATAAGTTTCATGTAACTGACTACTGAAACCATCTGAGGTGGGAGTTTACTTTTTGGGAAAGTTTTATGTTTTTGAAAAGATTTTCTTTAATTAAATTCACTTAAATATGTTTTATATTTATTCATACATTTACCATTTTGGTGCTCTTCATTTCTTTGTGTAGCTCTCAGTGTCCATTTGATGCCATTTTCCTTCAGCTTAAACTTCTTTAATATTTTTGTGTGCAGATATACTGATGACAGATTCTGTTAGCTTTTGTTTTTTAAAATGTCTTTATTTTGCCTCCATTTTTGAGACAGATTGCCAATGGATATAGAATGCTGGATTGACTGTTTTCTTTCAGCACTTTAAAAGTGTCATTCAATAGCCTTCAGGCTTGCTTTTTTTTTTTTTTTTTTTTTTTAAGGAAAGTCTGCAGTCAGTATTATTTTGCTTCTTTGTATATATTTTTTCTCTAAGTGCTTTTGCAATTTTCTCTTTACTTTTGATTTATACAATTTCACTATGGTGTGTCCAATTATTTTCATTCTACATGCTCTTTGTCAAGTGTCTTGGATCTCTGGATTTATAATTTTCATCAAATTTGGTAAATTTTTAACCATTATTTATTTAAATATTATTTTATGCTTGTCTTTCTAGGACTCAAATTACACACATGCTAGACTGCTTCCTCTTGTCTTGAAAGTTGCTGATGTTATGTTCATTTTTTTTCTAATTCTTTTTTTCTTTCCTCTGCTTCAATTTGGATAATCTCTATTGCCTTGCCTAAAAGAACTTCAGGCAAGTTCTTAAAACAGAACCAGTCTGTTTTACTGCAATGTCTAGTCTGCTTTAGCTAAGTCTATTTAGTAAATTTTTTATTTCAGATATAATATTTTTCAGCTCTGGAAGTTTCATTTTGATTTCTTTTCATATTTTTAATTTATACTTTTATATTCTGTCTTAAATCATTAAACTTGTTTATATTAGCCATTTAAAAGTCGTTGCCTGCTACTTTCATAATTTCTATCTGTTCTGCCACTGTTCTTAATTGCCTGTTTTTTTTTTTTTTAAACTGACTATGGGTTCCATATCTAACAATTTTTGGTGTAGGGTGTCCATTGGGTGTTGGACATTGTGAAAGCTACATTGTTGAGTGTCTTGGACTTTGTTGTCTTCCTTTAAGGAGTGATGAATTTTGTTTTGGCAGACCATTAAGTTACTTGTGGATCACACTGATCGTGTTGAGATTTGTTTAAAAATTTTTAAAACTTGGGTCTAGAATAGTCTTTACCCTCACAGTAGTTTTATCTTATTACTAAGGTGTGATTCTTCTGTAGTCTCTGCTAAATGCCCTGAGGTTCTGTGAACTCTCTTCATGCTGGCTGGCTGGAGCTTAACTATCTTCCAGCCCATGTGAGCTCTGGAAATTGTTTAGTTTACAACTCCCCAGTATTTGTTGTTTTCCTGGCCTCATAGAGCTTCTGTCTGAAAATATGCAGGTTAATACTTAATAAAAGACTCAAGGGGACCACTATGCAAATATCTGGAGCTCTTTTCCTGTGCAGAATTCCTGCTCTGTTGTATTCTATTTCATAAATTCCAGCTGCCCCCACCTGCTCAAACCGATTTCTGCCTCCTCAATTCAGCAAGAATGCTGTGCTTTGCTTGGGCTCCTTTCTTCTCTGCTATTTCCTTGAACATGCTTCCTGACAGAATGCCAATCCTATTCTATAGCTCATCTGGTTTGCATCTCTTTTCTCAGAGATCACAATCCAGCATTGCCTATCTTCTAATGTTTGAAAATAATTGTTTTTTTTTTCCCCTTTTTTGTTATTTTTTCCAGTTTTTAAATTATTTACTATAGGAGGGCAAACCTGGTACCAGTTACTCCGTCATGGCCATGGATACAGGTTTAACCAGCTTACATGACAGAATTTTCATTTTGTCTGTATTTCTTCTAAAGAAATCACCAAAAGAGTATAAAACCAACAAAAAATATATATGACCTCTGTATGATCACATTAATTCACCTGTCTAATAATCCTTTTCAAACAGAAATAAGATTAGTGGATTTGACTTAGTCAAAATGAACCCATGCTAGCCTATAGGGATCACATCTCTTTCTCTTCATAAGTCAGACATTTAATGATGTTTTAAGGATTTTTCCAGAGAATATAATGTTCACCGTTAAGCAGGTTTTGGAATTGTTTCTTAAAAATATGAAAATATTTGTCTGTTTTTGGTCTTTGGCATAATATATATAAATAACATTTATTTGCTTATGAAGTGCTTACTGTGTGCCTGGAAGTAGGCTAAATGTTTTATATATTTCATCTTTTTGAGTCATCATAATACTGTGAGTTTTGAGTCATTACAATAATATGAGTTCTTCTATTATCCTCACTTAATAGATGAAGAAATTGAGAATTAGAGATATAAAATAACATGCTCCAGGGCACATAACCGGCAAGAGATGGAACTGAAATTTGAATCAAAGCAATTTGATTAGAAAATGCCAGATGAACCACTGGGCTATCCTTAACATCACCTGTCTTGATCTTCGTGATTTCTCAGAAGTTTCTTTTAACCAAAAAGCTTTTAACTGCAACCCCCACCTCCCAGGTTCAAGCAATTGTCCAGCCTCAGCCTCCCGAGTAGCTGGGATTACAAATGTGCACCATTGTGTCTGGCTGATTTTTTGTAGTTTTAGTAGAGATGGGGTTTCACCATGTTGGCCAGGCTGATCCGTTCAGTGTACATTGAGTATGTTTTACTGATTCATTTAATCTCTTTCTGTTCGTAGAGCATTCCAGGCAAATGGAATAACATGAAAAACAGCAAAAGAAGCAGGAACCTGCAGAACTCATTCGTTCAAATGCAATATGGGGATGTTTTGTAGTGACATCACGTGGATGTTGAGAGGGTTGAAAGGAAGGAAACACATTTTAGCGCACGAGGGGCTAGTAATGAGAATGTATGTTTAAAGTTCATAGATATATTTGGTACAACCATGACTACAGCACCTGAATAAATTTCATTAATGCTTTTCCTGTGAAGAACATATAGTACTTAAGTATATCATAAAATATTATTGTTAGTGGTTTTAGGAGGGAGAATCATTTACCAAACAAGACAGACAAGAAAATCATGAGGATAAGAGCTGGACAAGTGTGATGTGTTGTTGGTAGAAGACACCCAAAGGAGAGAGAGATCAGACTCACTTGTTTATTTAAGGATGAGTAAGAATTTGCCTGACAGATGGGAATCATGAGAGCTGGAGAGAGGATGTTCTAGGCAAATGGAACAATATGTATAACACCATAGAGGCATGAAACAGACCACATTCTCTTCGATCAGTAATGTAACATATATATGAATGTGTATATTCAAATAGGTTTAAAATCTTAGTGCTCTCCTCCAAAGAGCTTATAACATAATTGAATAGATAATGTACAAGTATGGGAAGAAAATGTTAATACTATGTGATAGCGGTCTGATAAGTATCTGTTGAATAAATAAATGAATGATGAATGAATGTCAGGGTGTGCTAAATGCCAAACGGCTAACACTACCAGTACAATCTCCAGGAGGACAGGGCAGGGGATATTCATTTTTGCATGATATGATTTGGAGAGTCCTTGATGGAGAAGTGGGGATTGATCCAGACTTTGAAGGGTGGGTAGAAGTTGGATAAATGGATGAGGGAAGGTGCCCCAAGGGAGTGAAGAGCAGCATCAGCAGAAGTAAGCAGGAGAGAGGGGTGTTATCAGGGAGGGAAGGATGAATGTGGAGGAGCTAGGACCAAAAGGTGGGCATCCCCAGATCATAATGGGCCACAAATCATAGGCTGATTTTGAACTTTGTTTTGTTGGTTGTTAGGGAATCCTAAACCGTTCTGAGCAAGGAACTGACAGGATAAAAGTAATTTTTAGTCATTATGGACAAAGTTGAGTTATACATATTTATATAACGGCCAAGCACAATGTCTCATGCCTGTAATCCCAACACTGTGGGAGGCGGAGGCAGGCAGATTACTTGAGTGCAGGAGTTCGAGACCAGCCTGGTCAACATAGTGAAACTGTCTGTGCTGAAAATACAAAAAAATTAGCTGGGTGTGGTAATACATGCCTGTAATCCCAGCTCTTGAACCCGGGAGTCGGAGGTTGCAGTGAGCCGAGATTGTGCCACTGCACTCCAGCGTGGGTGACACAGCGAGACTCTCTAAATAAATAAATAAGTAAATTTACGAAACATATTTTTACAGTTTTTTAGTACCTACTGAGTGCCATACACAGGGTATAAGATAAATAAGACCCATTTCTTGCTTTTAAGGAACTTTGAAAATGAAAGTGATGGTTGAGAAGAATTAATTTGGCAGTGATGAGAAGAGTGTATTGGAGGGAGAGAGAGGCAGAGGGAGCAGTTAGGAAACAATTAAGGTAATTTAGGAACTAGTACCTAGTGGGGTGGGATGTGGGGTGGGGCAGGGGTGGGAGACATAGGAAATAGGAAACAATGGATAGATATTAGGGCTCTCACAGAGGGAGAAACGACAGGTCTTGAGACTGACGAAAGATGGCAGTTGAGAGCCAACAGAGCACCAAGCTTTCTAGCTTCAATGGTTAGAATGGTGGTGGTACCAATGGCAGGAATTCAGAGTCAAAATGTACTGAGCATTCATTATATGCCAGAGGATGTAGTGAGGATACAGCAGTGAACAGAAACAAGGCCTCTACTGTATTCTAAATAGAGAATATATGGATCTCATATTGTAGTGGAAGACAGACCATCACTCTTACTCCTTGCTGCGCTTTATTCTCCATCCTGCCACTGCCTGACGTCTGAAGTCCCCCACTTCAGTGTTGTTCAAGAGAAATATAAGGGAGAGCCACATTTGTAACCGAAAATATTCTAGTGGTCACATAAAAATGTAAGAAGAAATAGGTGAAATGGTTTTTTTTACGTATCTTATTTCACTCAACACATCCAAAATAGTATCATTTTAACATTCAATTGATATTAAAATTTTATTATAAGATATTTTACATTCCTTTTTTATACAGAGTTTCTGAAATTCAGTGTGTATTTTAAAACTTATAACACTTCTTAATTTGGAAGCTAAATGTTCAATGTTTAAAGGAATATGTAGCCCTATCAAAATAATGTAGTCGTGTTTAACAGAAAAATATTTCACACAGTTTTAGTTCCTTAGTTGCACCAGACACATCTCAAATTGTCCAGAGGCACATTGGCTGGTGGCTACCATATTGGACCTCACAGCTCTCTATTATCTGGGCCCTCTTTATGATAACTTAGGTTTCATTATGTCACCAGGCATAGGGGACAAGTACCCCTTATAATCAGGCAGGTTCCTGCATTATACCACAAACACAGCACAATAATTGAGACTCAGCTTCCCTATCTGTCAAAGAGAAACTAAAAATTCTTGTCTCATAGGGAAGTTGTGGGGAGCCAATCATATTACATGTGTGAAATCACCCACAACAGTGTTGGGGAATAATAGGTGTCAGCAAATATTAGTTTATTCCCCCCCTTCTATCTCACAGATAGATGTTATTCATTTTTCAAGGATTCACTTAATCGCAATTTTTCATAGCATTGTACATAGTTGCTGTGAGCATCCACTCATCTCTAGAATTTGTTCCCTACGATTTGGCCCTTAGTTGTAGCCACAGTTTTGCCATTTGTATTTTGTGATAATTTTTGGTCTTGTTTTTCCAACATTACTGGGATTCCTTCAGGTCAGGACCTGAAGGTCCTCTCCTTCCTTCTCGAATGTTTTCTGCAGTGCTGAATTCACAGTTCAAAATAAATACACGTATTCATATTTTGTGATTGACTGATTGAGATTGTCTCTGAAGTATTCTTAGTGACCAGGGAAATTCCATTTGGATTTTAAAAATTAATTGTAGATAATAGACTTTGTGAATCCAGTGGCAAATGAATAATTAAGGTTTGGCTGTGATTTGCCCTCATATGGCATTCATCAATTTCAAGTTATTTTATGTTAAAATTTATAATAAATTAATTTATGTTAAAATTGATTCCAAGGGGGTGAAATATGATTACATTTCAAAACTGTTGAAAGACAAAGGAGAAAGAAATCCCTCTATCAACCTATCACAGTCCTTACAAAATGTTTAACTCAGTTCAAGTTACTCTAATATTACATTATTGATACAGTAAATGATATTCATAGGTTGCTAGGTAGAAAATAGGTTACTGTCTTCTTTTTGCAGATGGTGAAACTGAGGCTCAGGGATTCAAGAAAATTGTGCAATTTGACATCAGAAATCAGGGTGAAGACCCATGAGGAAGGTGGGTGTCTTGATGGTTTCTCCCAGCATGGTGCCTACAGGTTATGTTAGAACATTTCCCTCCCGGAATCACTGGTTTGAGCTTTCATGACTGATAGTAATTAGAGTTCAAGGGTTTACCAAGAAATTGCGTTGCCTCTATTTTCATTGCATGTTTAATTGCCTTCTCGTATTATGTCAAAGTTTCTTAACATCAGTAGAAAGAGAAGAATTTGCAAAAACCAAATGACTGTGGCATTCAGTTGCATCCTTGTAAGGGACCTGGATTCAGCTAGGTCGTTGAGGCTTTGTTAGACCTTAAGCAGCATTGACAGTTTAAATTTGAGATTTCAATCCTTCCATAAGGCTGTTAAACTAGCCAGAAAATCTGGAGCATTTGAGAAATTCCACAGATTGAGGGGACACAAATAGACTGAAAGGAACCCAATTCTGGAGCTCAGGACCCAGGTGGAGGTAGAAACAGGAGAGCAGAACCAGGGGTGCCAAGGCTCTGAGCTCCTCGCATGAGCTCCTTGAGCTCAGCTCTGCACGTTCCCACAATGCACCTGGTCCTTCCCATAGAATGGATCTTGGTATTTTGAGTGAGAGTCAGGAGAATATTATACTAGAGTCATCTTGCTGTCCTGTGTGGAATACACTGGGTTTCCCATTTAGTGAGTGTTTAAGTGCCTGTGGCATGCACACAACGTGCAGAGGGTTCAGAAACAGATTCAGAGAACATCAGAGGCGGAAGGCATCCTTACGCACTTGTAGAGACGTAATGGGACTTGCAGCACTTCTGGGATTCGCTTCAAGTCTTCTAACCAGCCCAGTGCCATTTGAATAATCCCAGGTGTCCTGTTTCAGTAGACTTTGATTTGCCCCACCTTTGTCCAAGTTTACAGTTTGCTGTTTATAAACATCGAGCAGGGCCCCAGGTTTCCTGTCTACAAAGGGGATAGAGATGGAGTAAACTCCAGACAAAAAGGCTGTTTCCTACGCACTTGGACCTTCTGCTGCCTTCCAAATCTATTTTTACACTTTTATATTATAACTTTTGTTTTCCAGCGGTTTCTTCTGCATCCCTACAGCCTTCTTGCCAGGAATCGAGTCCCAAGAATTCTTTTTTCAATTTCTTTTTTTAAAAAATGATTTCAACTTTTATTTTAGATTCAGAGGGTACATGTGCAGGCTTGCTACATGAGTATATTCTGTGATGCTGAGGTTTGGGGTACGATTGGTCCTATAACTCAGGTAGTGATCATAGTAGCCAATAGTTGGTTCAACCCTCCCCATCTCCTTCCACTCTCGAATAGTCCCCAGTGTCTATTGTCGCCATCTTTATGTCCATGAGTACCCATGTTTAGTTCCCACTTATAACTAAGAACATGTACTATCTGGTTTTCTGTTCCTGTGTTAATTTGCTTAGGATAATGGCCTCCAGCTGCATTCATGCTGCTGCAGAGGACATGATTTCATTCTTTTTTTTTTTTCTTCGAGACGGAGTTTCGCTCTTGTTGCCCAGACTGGAGTACAATGGTGCGATCTTGCCTCACTGCAACCTCTGCCTCCCAGGTTTAAGCGATTCTCCTGCCTTAACTTCCCGAGTAGCTGGGATTACAGGCACCGGCCACCACGACCAGATAATTTTTTGTATTTTTAGTAGAGACGGGGTTTCACTATGTTGGCCAGTCTGGTCTCGAACTCCTGACCTCAGGCGATCCACCCGCCTCAGCCTCCCAAAGTGCTGGGATTACAGGCATGAGCCACCATGCCGGACCAATTTCATTCTTTTTTGTGGCCAGATAGTATTCCATAGTGTATATGTCCCACATTTTCTTTATCTAGTCCACTGTAGATGGGAACGTAGGTTGATTCCATGTCTTTGCTATCGGGAAGAGCGCACAATAAACATGGGAGTGCCTATGTCCTTCCGGAAAGAACAAGTTAATTTTCCTTTGGGTATACACCCAGTAATGGATTGCTAGGTTGAATGGTCATTCTGTTCTCAGTTCTTTGAGAAATCTCCAAACTGCTTTCCACAGTTGCTGAACTAATTTACATTCATACCAATTGTGTCTAAGTATTCTCTTTTCTCCACAGCCTCACTAGCATTTGTTGTTTTTTGACTTTTTAATAATAACCATTCTGACTGGTGTGAGATGGTATCTCATTGTGGTTTTGTTTTGTATTTCTCTGATGATTAGTGATGTTGAGAACTTTTGTATATATTTGTTTGTTGCTCATATGTCTTCTGTTGAGCAGTGTCTGTTCATGTCTTTTGTTCACTTTTTAATGGTGCTCTTTGGTTTTTGCTTGTTGAATTGTTTAATTTCTTTATAGATTCTGGACATTAGACCTTGGTAGGATGCATAGTTGTGAATATTTTTTTCTCATTCTGTAGGTTGTTTGTTTACTCTGTTGATAGTTTCTTTTGCTGTGCAGAAACTCTTCAGTTTAATTAGGTCTCACTTGTCAATTTTAGTTTCTGGTGTAATTACTTTTGAGGACTTAGTCATAAATTATTTCCCAAAACTGATGTCCAGAATGGTGTTTCCTAGGTTTTCTTCTAGGATTCTTATCGTTTCAGGTCTAACATTTAAATCTTTGATTCATCTTGAGTTAATTTTTGCATATGGTAAAAGGTAGAGGTCCAGTTTCATTCTTCTGCATATGGCTAGCCAGCTATCCCAGCCCATTTAATGAATAGGGAGTCTTTTCCCCCACTGCTTATTTTTGTTGACTTTGCCGAAGATCAGATCGCTGTAAGTGTGTGACTTTTTTACTTGGTTCTCTATTCTGTTCCGTTGGTCTATATATCCTTTTTCTTACCAGTTCTATGCTGTTTTGGTTACTGTAGTCCTTATAGCACAGTTTGAAGTGTTCTGTAAGTGTGATACCTCTGGCTTCTTCCAAGGTTTCGAACGGGGCACTTTATCCCAATGTAGCTTAAATGTTATAACAATGGTCTTTTGCCATCGGAGGAGGTCACCAACTTAAAAAATGTGGTCCCAGATGAGCAGACATTATTACAGTCACTTTCTGACAGGGTGAGGGAGAGGACAGAGAAGGGAACCAACCAGTTCAGAGACACCCAGCAAGTCAGGATTGACTGCCTTCAAGTGCACACCCCTGTGTACTTGCTCCCACAGGGAAATGACCGTGACCTAGACCTCCAGGGCTCATGGTTCAGGCTGTCCAGAGCACTCGTGGTCTCTCTGCATGCCTCCCTTCTCTCACCCTCCAGAAAGCTTTCAAACAGCTCAAGTTTCACTGCGGGTTGGAGTGGGAGGCAGGCTGGCCTGGCTGCAGCAGTAATTTGTCTGGTTTACTAGGTCAGTTTCCTGTCAGGCTCACTGTGGTTTAAAGTTATTGTGGATCCCGGGTTCTTATTGACAGAGGCTTTATAAGCCCCCAGTATGTCTGTCCCTGCCTCCATCCCACAGGGAGCAGCTTGTTCATAACCTTTCCAGGCATTGCTTCTATTATTGAGGGCTAGATATTGTTTTCCTGGGTGATCTGTGATGTAGTACAGTGCCACGGCTTTGAATTCTACATTTTGGGGCCTGAAGAAGGGTTGATGCTGACTTTCCTCAGCTCCATTTCTGGTGAAACACTTCTACAACACAATTTCTTTTTTTAAAGGAAATTTCAATTGATTTGTAAATGCAACCTATTGTCTTATTCTTCCTACTTTACCTACATGCTGGCCTGTCTGGCAGTCATCAGCCACATGTAGCTATTGCACACTTGACATGGGGCCAGTTCAAATTCAGATGTCCTCTATCTACAACAAAGCATGTCAAATAGCTCATGAAAAATGTTTATATTGACTGTATGTTGAGAAGATAACATTTTAATATATTGGCATTAAAAAACCATTAATTTCACCTGTTTCCTTTTGCTTTGTTAATGTGGCCGATTTGTGTTAAATGTGGAAAATGTTTAACTTACACAAGTGGCTCTCATGAAGTTTCTGTTGAACAGCATTGATCTACATCAGCTTATTTTCTCTAAAATGCCAACTGCTCTTGTACTCCTACTACTATTTGAAAGACCAGGATTCAACTTCTCGTTCCCAGATCACTAGTTTGTCATCTCCAGCAAGTTGCTGCACTATACTTAGCTTCAGATTCTTCACCGATTGCTAGTTTAACACTGCCCATGCTACCTATCTCTCATGGAATTTTATAGGTGGAAGGGAATCTTTTGAAATGTATGGCACTGGCTGTAAGGAATCAGAATGATTGTTAGGTGGTAACAGCTGCCATCTCTAATAGAGGATCCAGTACGCCCAGGATTATTCCTCATCTTCCACTTTGTGCAAGGAGAAAACTGTGAAAACCTTTTTCTTTCTAAAAGTTAAAAACGGCAGTTTGAGAGGCTTAGACTGTCCTTTGGTTAACAGTTCCCAGAACAGATCTGAATAGGTAAAAACAAAAAGACCATCCAATCAGATGAGGAAAGACTGAAAGCTGCTGGCATTTCATTTCTTTTGTTCTCATTCTTGGTCATCAGAATAGAAACTGATGGGCAGTGGGTGGGGTGGACGGCCTCTGCAAAGTGGCCTGATCAGATTCCTGAGCATCTAGGTCATTGGGCAGGATGGCGCCTGGCCGGAGCCACCACTGCTCTCTTCTGACCTTGAAAGGTGTGACAAGTGGATCTGCATTCATTGCTCTGTGAGCCTCTATTGAGTATCTGTGATGTGCTGGGCATCGATCTGATCTTTATGAGAATTTGGTAAGCCCGCAAAGGAGTAAGTAGTGGAAATGAGAAAAAGTATATGTTTGATATTAATTAACAATGACAACAATCAAACAAACTAGAGACAGGGAAAATATAAGATACTCTTCCCTTCCTGTATTTTTCTGCTCCTTTTTATTCAGAGACCCTGGCACTTACGGTTCTTTGGAAATAAATGTAGGAATGA
The DNA here is from genome assembly GCF_009764315.1 of Trachypithecus francoisi. Classification (NCBI taxonomy): domain Eukaryota; kingdom Metazoa; phylum Chordata; class Mammalia; order Primates; family Cercopithecidae; genus Trachypithecus; species Trachypithecus francoisi. The sequence continues at coordinate 110,042,392 of NW_022681473.1, forward strand.
GTGAATGAGTTGTTTAAATCAAAATAGACATATTCATTTGTAAAATAAAACCATTTTGGTGTTGTGATTATCTTTTCAGTTCCCAAAGATGTGCCCGAAGATGTTAGGTATCAGTTCGGAACAAAGAGGGATTCAATAAATACTTGGTGATTTGAAAGTTAACTGATAATGTCATGTAGCAGAGAAGGAGGATTCACCCTCTGTTTATCTGATGTCATAGATTTTTCTGAGGGGTGGAGAGAATGATTTCTCCTTCGAACCATACAAATATAATTTTATGTCAACACAAAAATGCAATGATACTATACATGCGCTCTGTTGCTGTTGTAAGTCTGGTTTTCCTTTTCTGTTTTTTCTTGGCTCTTCCTTTCCCCACTCTTGTTCCCATCACCTTGACCTCTGCCCATGATGTACGTATTAGCATACTAATATATTTCCATCTTCACTTTTCTCCATCCTCACATAATCACACACACATCATCATCATCATACACATATAACATGTCTTTTGTCACAGTGCATTTTTATTAAATGCAGTAAAAGTCTATCCTTTCCTCATTCAATGATACTGCATGGACATTCCACCAGGGCATCTAGTATAGCTCCAACTCGTTCTTTTTTGTTTTCTGAGATGAAGTCTCACTCTGTCGCCCAGGCTGGAGTGCAGTGGTGAGATCTTGGATCACTGCAACCTCTGTCTCCTGGGTGCAAGCAATTCCTCCTGAGTAGCTGGGACTGCAGGGACATGCCAACATAACTGGCTAATTTTTGTATTTTTAGTAGAGATGCAGTTTCACCATCTTGGTCATGCTGGTCTCGAACTCCTGACCTCAGGTGATCGACCCGCCTCAGCCTCCCAAAGTGCTGGGATGACAGGTATGAGCCACTGCCCCAGGCTATCCAACTCATTCTTTTTAATGACTATATAATATTCCATTTGTTGGTATATCATCATTTCTCAACCGTCCCTTAGCAGTAGGCATTCACTTTGTTTCTAGCTGTGTGTATTTGTTTCTTTTTGACACTGTGAACAATGCTTGTCTATATGTCTTTTTTTTTTGTACTGGTGTTTTTATTTATTTAAGTCTCAGGGCTGAGATTACAGAGTATATATGTATTTTAAAATTTTAATAAATATTTACTCCATTACTTTCTAAAAGGCTGTAAAAATTCATATTTTCATAAACTGTGTAAGAAACTAATTCTTTGCCACATTTTTACCCAAAAGGGTGTGCTTTCTTTTTGTAAGAAATATTTTATAAGTATAATTGATATAAATTAATAATTCATTACTCTAGACCAAGGCTCTTAACCATTTTTTTGGCCATGGACTCCTTCTCAGAATACTGGTTTTTTGTTTGTTTTGTTTTTTTTTGAGATTGAATCTTGCTCTGTCGCCCAGGCTGGAGTGCAGTGGCGCAATCTCAGCTCACTGCAACCTCTGCCTCCTGAGTTCAAATGTTTCTTGTGCCTCAGACCCCTGAGTAGCTGGGATTATAGACATGTGCCACCACACCCAGCTAATTTTTGTATTTTTAGTAGAGATGGGGTTTCACCATGTTGGCCAGGCTCGTCTCCAGTGCCAGACCTCAGATGATCCACCCACCTTGGTCTCCCTAAGTGCTGAGATTACAGGCGTGAGCCACCATGCCAAGCCTGAATACTTTTCTTTTTTTAATAAGCAAAATAAATCACATAGGATTACAAAGAAAAAACCAATTATATTGAAATACAGTTATCAATTTTTTCAAATAATGGATACTTGGATGCAGAAAAAAGAAAATAAGTCAAACATATTTTTTAAAATCCAATTTGTGATACAGAAATGTGTGTGTCTCTATTAACGTATTAAATAACAAGGTCTACTTGCAGGTCTAATAGCTACCATAAATTAAAAGAAGTTATGAATATAATTGGTATTTCAAGATATATGCACCAACTGTAACATAGGAACATATTTATGATTTCTGTTGGAGACAAAGTTATAGGTACTGCTAATGATACTGTGGTTTGTTGTAATTGAAGTAAATACTACATTTCAGGTAGAAATTGATGAAACAAATGTAACGGAGCTCTAAGTTCATGAACTTCTCAATATTATTCATAGACTCCTTGGGATGTCCCTGTCCCCTAAGTTAAGTACCCCTGCTTAGACCTTCAGAGAAGAGACCCTACAGACTCTTTTCTACTCTTTAGTTTTATAGATGAGGAAACTTTGCTTCAGGGACATTATCATAGAGACTGTGGTCCAACCAAGAGCTGAATTCAGATCTCCTGGCTCCCTACCCTAGTATTCTTTTGCCACAAATATCACCTTTCTCTAGGGAAGCCAACCCCAGCAGACAAGGTTTCCTTAGTTTCCTGTTTGGCTCCAAATCCTGGTTAGACCACAGTTTGAAAAATTCTGGTTCATGGGCAAAATCCAGCCTATTGCCTTTTCTTGTACATGCTGTTTCATTGAAATACAGCCATGCCTATTTGCTTACTCACTGCCTGTGCTGCTTTTCTGCTACAAGGGGAGAGTTGAGTAGATGCAATGAACCCTGTGGACCATGGAGCCTACAATATTTACCATCTGGCCCTTTGCAAGAGCAGGGAGCTGACACCTGGCTTCAACCTACAGTTTGATGTGCTCTCTTGCCTCAACTGTGCTTTGATGCTCCACATTCCGACTGCGGTACTGAGGGGCACAGTAGAACTCTTGTTTCAGGGACTGTGCATAAGCTGTTCCTGTTCTCGGGAATACTGGGCCCCCCACCCCCACTCCTATGATTTCACAGTGCTTTCCCTGCTTCACTCCTTTCCCCATGTCCAGTGTATGTGCCCCTAATGTGTGCCCTGTTAGTGTATTGTACCCACCCCGAATAGCACTAGTTATGTTGTACTGTAATTGAGGTACTTGTTTGTCTCTCATATTACATATAAACACTCCGGCCGGGTGCGGCGGCTCACGCCTGTAATCCCAGCACTTTGGGAGGCCAAGGGGGTGGATCACGAGGTCAGGAGATTGAGACCATCCTGGCTAACACGGTAAAACCCGTCTCTACTACAAATACCAAAAATTAGCCGGGCATGGTGGCGGGCACCTGTAGTTCCAGCTACTCGGGAAACTGAGGCAGGAGAATGGTGTGAACCGAGGAGGCGGAGCTTGCAGTGAGCCGAGATGGTGCCACTGCACTCCAGCCTGGGCGAAAGTGTGAGACTCCGTCTCAAAAAACAAACAACCAAACCAAACCAAACCAAACAACAAAAAACACTCCAAGGGCAAGGACCGTGTCTGCCTTGGTCACTGTTATATCTCTAGTATCTGGCTCAAAAGAGATGCTCAAAATATACTTGTTGAGTGGTGAATGAATGAAGTAGGTGAAATTTATCCTCAGTGGCCATGATCTTGACATCCTCGTCTTTGCGCCTTTTGGTTCAGGGACAACCGTCACTACCCAGCCCCCTTTATGTGTTTCCAGGAAATAATTTGGTGAACTCATCCTTCAATGACTGCTATAGATTAATAGAAGTGCCACAAAGACAGAAACCTCGTACGTATTATTTACCTCATCTGTCTATTCCCCAGCACTGTGCACTGCAGAGAGTGTTTGGTAGATATTTGCTAAATAAATTAATGTTTGTAGTAGTGCAATTTTGAATTAGGCCAAAGAAACACATCTCTAATTGTGGAATTTCTTGTGTCAGGGTGCTAAGTTGGGAAATATTTTTGGAAATAAAATGTCTTGGAATTTTTTTAATAAATTGACACATCATGGACTGGACGCGATGGCTCAGGCCTGTAATCACAGCACTTCAGGAGGCCAAGGCAGGGAGGCTTGAGCTCAGGAATTTGTGAGCAACCTGGGTAACATAGTGAAACCCCATTTCTACAAAAAATACCACAATTAGCCCGATGTGGTGGGACACACCTGTAGCCCCAGCTACTTGGGGGTCTGAGGCAGGAGAATCACTGGAGCCCAGGAGGTTGAGGCTGCAGTGAGCTGAGATCACACCACTGTACTCAAGCCTGAGTGACAAAGTGAGACCCTGTCTCAAAAAAAATTTGACAAGTAATAATTGTGCATATTCATGAGGTACATAGTGATGTTTCAATGAATATAATATGTAGTGATCAGTTCAGGGTAATTAGCACATCCGTCATCTGAAACATTTATCATTTCTTTGTGTTGGAAACACTTAATATCCTCCTTCTAGCTGTTCAAAGCTGTATAATATATATATATATATATATATATATATATTTATTTATTTATTTGTGTGTGTGTGTGTGTGTGTGTGTGTGTGTGTGCAAAGTTTTGTATTTTTAGTAGAGACAGGGTTTCACCATGTTGGCCAGGCTGGTCTCGAACTCCTGACCTCAGATGATCCACCTGCCTCAGCCACCCAAAGTGCGGGGATTACAAGTGTGAGCCACTGCGCCCAGTCAATATTATTGTTAACTATAGTCATCCTCCTATAGCATGCTAGAACTTTTATTATGTTTCTGAAATATCACTAATTCCAAGATGTCCCATCCCATCTAACTGTAACTGACCCATCAGGGTAGTTTTGGCATCTCAGGTGTCAGTGTAGATGATTGGAAATGTTAGTGTAACATGAATTAGGAGAGGTATGAAAACCCAGAGAAGGCAAGTATTTTGTGAGAAAGGGTCTGCCATTTTTGTAGCTCCCATAGTTCAAAATTCTTTCACCCCCAAAGTGCAGAAGTTAATATTTTTCAATGTTTATAAGTAGCCTTGACAGTTCAGCTTCTGAACTCCAGTGCTAGCTTTGCTCTGGGACCACTCCTATGGGCTCTGGCTGAGAAAGAGTACACGCAGTGTCCCAGGTGCTGTGAACCTGGAAGGCTTGTTCTCAGGGACATGGCCCTGTCAGGGGCCAGCCCCACTTTCTTTTATCAGTGCCTCGAGGCTTTTGGTGTTTGTTAGGGATTTGGGCTGCTCCCAGCTGTGGAGGATCCTGGAAGGTGCCACATGCTACTGTCCAATATTCTCTTTTTCTCATACTAGGCTTCTGTATTTTCCAATGCCCTGATGCTGTGTTTTCAATGTGGAGATGGAGCCTGTATTGATAAAGAGATCTTACTACCCCCATTCAAAGTACCAGAGAATCTGGATATCTCTCACAAGTTTCTTTCTTTCTTTCTTTCTTTCTTTCTTTCTTTTTTTTTTTTTCCAGCCTTTGGAAGGGCTGGAGAGCTGATCTCTTACATTTTTCCAGTTATCAGCTCAGAGAGCGCTCATGAAAGAGAGGAAGGGCAGGTAGGGAAAATGAGAAGAATAACAAGTACTGACTTCCACATCTAAAATGTTTTAGCTTTTCTTCCCTCCTCCCCTGGCTGAGGCTGGGAAGAACAAGCTCGATTAGCTCTAATAAAATCCTCTTCCTGTAAGTCTTGATTCTCAGGTAACTCTTCTTGGGTGGGCGGGACATGATAGTTTCTCTTCAGATTTAAAGCCTCTTGCTCTGTGGGCATCCGATACCAAGACCCTTTCTTTCCCATGCACATCCCCCTTATCTAGCCTGCTTGAGAAAAACACTTTATTCTTTTTTTTTTTTTTTTTTTTTTTTTTTTTTTTGAGACAGAATCTTGCTCTGTTATCCAGGCTGGAGTGCGGTGGCATGATCTCAGCTCACTGCAACCTCCGCCTCCTGGGTTCAAGAAGTTCTCCTGCCTCAGCCTCCCAAGTAGCTGGGATTACAGGTGCCCGCCACCATGCCCAGCTACTTTTTGTATTTTTAGTAGAAATGGGGTTTCACCGTGTTGGCCAGGCTGGTCTCGAACCCCTGATCTCAGATGATCCACCTGCCTCAGCCTCCCAAAGTGCTGGGATTCCAGGAATGAGCCACTGTGCTCGGTTGAAAAATACTTTATTCTTTTTTTTTTTTTTTTGAGATGGAGTCTGGCTCTGTCACCCAGGCAGTGGTGTGATCTCGGCTCACTGCAAGCTCCGCCTCCTGGGTTCACGCCATTCTCCTGCCTCAGCCTTCCGAGTGACTGGGACTACAGGCACCTGCCACTGCGCCCGGCTAAGTTTTTCTATTTTCAGTAGAGACGGGGTTTTACCGTGTTAGCCAGGGTGGTTTCTATCTCCTGACCTCGTGATCTGCCTGCCTCGGCCTCCTAAAGTGCTGGGATTACAGGCGTAAGCCACCTCGCCCGGCTAATACTTTATTCTTGACTCTCCATAGCTCTAGTCCCTCCTGCCCAAGCATTGGTGCAGATTATCTGAGGTGATTTGGTTTTGACCTCCCAATGCCTTCTTTCCCCGGGCATCAAGCCCACCTGGGCCTAGGCCCATAAGGGCTTCATAAAACATCCAGGTGGTCTGGCCTGCTGGGTTCCATAAATGGTCCTTAAATAAAGATGGTACTATTGGCTAAAATAATGTACCACGTCAGGGCAGGGAAATTGTGTAAGTGCCACAAACTTCCCAGCCCACAGGGCGACTACAGCTCTCTTCCCTTCTGGAACATACCACCAGCCCAGGGATGGGCTGTGACGAATATTTGGCCTCGGGCAATGCTGGAGCCCAGGGAAAGCTTTAGTTGCATGCATGTTTTCTCACAGAATTATAAAGCCCAGCAGCTCTCGGTGCCACAGGCTGCGGAGAGTTTCTGTGTTTTTCGACTATTCATTAGTGATTACATACCCCCCTGAACACCTGCAAGACCAATTCATAAAGCAAGCATTCATGGAGTTTGGCAACGGCTTCATGGGAACTGCAGGGTACGGGGTACGGTCATTGTATCTCCAGATAAAAAACATTCTCTTACCAAGGAGGCCTCTGAAAATAGAAGCAGGCTGCAATTTCAGTTCAACACCATGGGGTATTAAAAAGAAAAGTGTTACTTCACCTCGTCTCTTTATAAAGTCAGCACACTGCGAGGCTGTGGCATTCCTGGACAAATCCTCTTTCAGGACCCTTTCGGGAATGAGAAGAGGGGAGTGGTGGGCACTGCATTGATTGTGACAGGGGCTGGCCCGGCCGTGGGTACGTGTGGCATGCTCTCCGGCGAGTGACACTGATTTACAGCAGGATAACAGGAAGTGTGGAGCTTGGGTGGCCTGCTGTGTAATTCTGGGTGACAGATTGCTCCTGCCACTTACAAAAACGGTGCTATAATTAATCCAAAAAGGCTAAGAATAATAAATAACGAACGAAAAAATAATATCTTTATACAAAATATGGGACTGACCTTTAGTATGATTCTTTTTCACCTATTTTTTTTTTTTTCTTTTGCGTGCTCTCTATTAAATAACAGAATGGCAGGGGCTGGAAGAGTATGGCTTGGAAAGACAATGCCAGAACATCGTGGCAGCTAAGTCTGAGCTGAGTGGGCAGAATGAGAGGTTTACTCAGAAGTCCTGTGAGGACCATTGCCCAGACTAGGGAAGCTGAGGCTCGTCTGGGCATATGAAAACAAATGTATTTTGTCTGTAGAGGCAAAATGAAGTTTAATTTGATTCTATCAGATGAGATTGGCCTGCCTAAAGATTTCAGTTTTTCTTGAGAGTGTGTGTGTATGTGTGTGTGGGGGGGTTGGGGGCAGGGGCTCCAACTCTCCCTCTCCCCTCTGCTCTGCCAGTATAGACAGCCTCCAGTGCTCAATTAGCCTCCTGAAGTGCCTCATTCTCTGATAACAGCTTAGACACTAGGAGAAACGGTGCTCACCGTGTGTTTCATCCTCACACGTATGAACACACATAGTCACAAGCTCATTAGGTTAGAGAGGACTTTTAATGGGACATCTGGCTCTCTTCCACTACTTCTTGTCAAGGCAAAGTAGGTTCCCTTGTTAATATGTATACTCTAGCAACCACACCATGGCTAGAGTCTGTGGCTATATAGAATTATGTTTTGTCTTTTGTTATTGATTTAACTAGTGAAAGGGGGCAAAAAGTCAAACCTAAGATACTATAGTCAGAATTTCCATCTACATGGAAGGAGTGGGGAAGCTTAAGTGCTGGGCAAAAAAGGGAAGATGTGGCCAAAAACTCAGTGGAGAGAGGATGATGGTGACTGTGATGACATGAGGTATAAATGTAGTAAAATCTCACTCTTCTTTAGTTGGGAGAGGCAGTAGAATATAGTGTCTAAGATTGTGGACTGTGGAGCTAGATTTCTCGGGTTCAAATCACAGCTTTGCTACTTACTAGCTGTGCGAACTTGGGCCCATTTTTTATCTCTCCATTTTTCAGAGTTTAAGGAGCTTCCTCATCTGTAAAATGGCATAATAATAGTTGATCACTTCAGAGGATTATTGCAAGTATTAAGCAAATTACTATGGGCAAAGCCCTTTAAAGAGTGCCCGGCTATATAAATGTTAACTGTCACCAGTTAAATTATCTAGATCATCGCCTATTGGTGAAGAGTTGTGTACATCATCCATTGCATTCTTAGGAATGATTGCTCTACTTCGTGTTTAATAATCACAACTATTAAGCATTTACTGCATGTCAGATATTGTGCATACTCCAACTCTTCTAATACTTACAAACAGCTCTCCACTTTACAAAGGAGAGTACTGAGATTAGAGAGAGTAACTAGTTCAAGATCACATAGCTAAGAAATAATAGATTTAGAATTCAGTCCAGGTCGGCAGGGCTCGTGCCTGTAATCCCAGCAGTTTGAGAGGTGGGCAGATCACCCGAGATCAGGAGGTCAAGACCAGCCTGGCCAACATGGTGAAACCCCCTCTCTACTAAAAATACAAAAATTAGCTGGGCATGGTGGCGGGTGCCTGTAATCCCAGCTACTTGGGAGGCTGAAGCAGGAGATTCGCTTGAACCCAAGAGGCAGAGGTTGCAGTGAGCCAAGATTGCACCACTGCACTCCAGCCTGGGTGAAAGAGTGTCTCAAACAAACAAACAAAGAAGAATTCAATCCAGGTCGACTCTGACCACCATAGTTTAAGTCAACAAGTTGTCCTATCTGTATTTGCCTCTAAAGAGTGAAAAGTATGACAAATTTTATATTCCATCTTTTTTTAAATGATTGTCTTTAGTGTTCTATTCACTGGTTTTGAATGTGTGGTGTAGGCAGTGCTGACAGTTAGTGAAGCCTTATGTTCACATAGCAGTGCTCTAGACAGGTAGACTCAGGGCAGCGGGCAGAGGGCATTCATTCTGGAGTCAATCCTCCTGTCACTGCCTCTCATGATTCCATTACTGCTCAAAATCTCAGTGTCCTCATCAACAAAATGAGAATAATAGAAACTTACTTCGAAAGGCCTTTTCTGCCTTTAAATGAAGTAATACGTGTTAAAGACCTGGGATAGGTTTGGCACTTGGTAAATGTTATGTTTTGTAACTAGTGGCAATGGTTAACTCCTCGAGGATCTCAATGAGTTGTCTTGGGGGACGTAGAAGCTGATTAATAAAATAGGAAGGTTTCACCAGCTGCAGTAATAGTCATCACATCAGATCCATAAACATGGTCTATCTACTTCTATCTCCCAGTATTCATACACAAGCAGTCATTTGAAGCAAGACATTGTTCAGAGAATTCAACCTGTGAAAAAAGTCAGTAAAATCAGGTATCCATTATATCCAGTTTTTCCTAATGGTAGGATATTTTGCTTTGTTAAAGATAATTCCCTCAGCTTTCCAGGGCACTTCCAGCGTGCTTTTGTGGAGGTAGCCAAGCTCTATATACTTGAAAAGAGCAACTAGGTTTTGTTAGATAATTCCTTATTCTCTTCATGTCACCTGTTAACTCCAGGCTTGATTCAGCCCCGTCCACAGTGTAGACTCTACATAGCAGTAATGGAGAAGATTGTTAGTTACCTAATAATGATGAAACTCTGGATAATTTAGCCAGAATAAAAAGCTTGCTCTTTTCTGGATGATCTGGTTAATTATTTGGTTAAATTAGGTTAAAACCTTTTCTGTTGGGGTCTCTAATTATCTGGAAAACCAGGTAACTGTGTCCTTTTAAGAGCTTTTAGACTTGAATTATTCATCGACATAACCCAGCATCCCGGGAAGATTCCCAATTTTTCACCTGCCTTTTTGTGCGTAGATTTGGATGGAGACTCTCAAGCTGTTCTATTTACAGCTGCTGGTAGATGCAAAATATTCAAACCATCTCCATTTTTTTTTTCTTCTACAAAAGAGAGAACCAACTTTGAGCTGTGAAGATACTGGTGCTCAGCTTGGAAGATCGGTAGCAAATTTTCCCGAGAGACACAAACAAACACACACATAACTTGAATATCAATGAGGTCTTTTTAGAGGCGACGCATTAAAATGCAAGGCAGGAGATAATGAGATAAGCAGCAAGTTACAGGTTTCTTAATTCTAGTGTGAAAAGAGAGAGGGGAAAAAAAATTAAAAGAACAGAAAACCCCTCAAAGTAGCTTAGCACAAAAATCTACTGAGCTTGGTATTAGGCTTGTTTGGGGAGGGTGTTAGGGGGGGTTTTCTGTAGTGACCTCAGTGACACAAATAGAACTGGAAATAATTATCTTGGAGGTGACAGGAAAGATATTAAAACTGGGCCAAAAATGTTTTCTCGGCTCCGGCCTTGTAGCTATTTCCTACTTCCACTAGTGTATATATCTCTTCTAGTTATGGCTCAAGTCTTTCCTGACTATTCTGAAGAAAAAAAAATGGTTCCCATTTCTTGAGAGCAGACTGGTACCAGACATTGTATTAGGTGCTTTGATCTCATTTAACCCTTACAGCAATCCTGCTGGATGATGCTTTTGTCCCCTTGTGACAGATGAGGAGTCTAAGGTTTGAGGATTACTGCTTAAGGAATAAGACCCAAGTTGCTCAGACTCCAGAGGTAGACTCTTAGCCACAGCTGCCTTCTGGATGAACAAAATTATGCCCAGACAAGTGATTTATCTGTCATGCTTCAGTGTGGCATGGGAAAGACATAGAACAAGAATGAGTCTGAGGCTGCTTAGTGAAGATGCATTTGAAAGAGAACATCACTTGGAGTCAGAAAATCTGGGTACCAGGCTTGCTGCTGCCTCTCACTATGTGACTCTGGGTGAGTTACTTAACTTCTCTGATTCAGTTTCTTCCTTGGTAAAACTGAGACATAAATGCCTATTTGTCAGTAGTGTTTTGAGGCTTAAGTAATATATGTGTATGTGTGAAAGTGAGGAAGTAGTCAATACATGTTAAAAAGCAAAAACAAAAAGCCAGACCCACACTCCAGGAGGAAATCAGGACAAATTGCTACTTTTTTTGTTGTTGTTGTTCCTCCCTAGTCTTGCTGTCATCACCTTCATTTAGGCTTCATCTTTTCTCACTTGGACCTTTGCAACATTCTCTGTATCAGCATCACCTGCTCCCATGTTTTGGCTCTTTCAGGGCATCTTCCCATCTTCTAACAAAGACAGAGTTCTAAACCTAAAGCATTATATAATCACATGACTCCCCGACTTAAGATCCTCCAATGGCGCCTCATGGACCCTGGGACAACATCCAAATTTCTCACTGCAATATGGATCTGTAGTTGTTCTTAATGATATGCCTTCTGCCTCCTTTCTTAGCCCCCGGTCATAACAGGTTGTCCTCTGTCTGCCCACTGGATCGAGCTACTTGCAATCTGATAATGACTTCTCATCCTTTCTACCCTCGGGCCTTTGTACATGCTGTGCCTTCTTTTTGGAATGCCCCTCAACTCAAACACCCCCCCTGCTCTGAAGCCTTCTCTGATTTTGCTAGCCAGAAATGGCCACATTTTTGATACCATAGCAAAAAATTTACCAAATCACGGCAGTGATTTCCTCGTCTGTATCTCATCTGCTAGATTGGGAGCTCCTGGAAGACAAGATCAGGGTGATTTATCTTAAGCACCAAGCATGATGCTTCATATGTGTCAGTGACTCACGAAGCACTGCGGGTGGGAATGGGTGAGGCGGCCATCAGGAGGCTGCTGTAATTGTCCAGGGAAGAAAGTTCCCCAAGAATGGAGGACCTGAACCAGGGCAGCAGCAACGGAGATGAAAAGGGAGACGTGGGTTTAAGAGATTTAGGAGATTATTTAACTATAGAAACAATTGTGTGCCAAGTTCCAGGTAGAGAGAAGAATCCAGCATGGTATTTGACAATGAGTCAGGCAGGAGAGCATGATATTTTCAACTGTAACACCATCTATTTGTCATTCAGAAAAGGAGAAAACTAACTGCTTAAGTATAGGTCGTGCCCAAGCTGATCTGAATGATTCAGAACTAACAGTTATAGCAACAGGTCATGAAGATGGTCATGTAGAAACTAGAGGTCTTCAGTCAACTCATGGGTGAGCTCAGCCCTTTACAGCAGTGGAAGGAGAGGAGGCTCAGAGGGATTTGTGTTCCCTGGCTAGACAGAAAGATTCTTGCTCTTGTCATGGCTGAAATGACAAAGAGAGTGATTGCTCTATTGTTCTATTGTCCAATGTCCAGATGAAGATCCTGTATCTGGATGATTTGATCCCAACCTCCTTCAGTTTTTCCCTCCAAATATTTGGCGATTCTTGGAAGGGCAAGGTTTATTTATTTACTGTTTTTATGTTTATTTCTTGAGGGCATATGGCTATACTTAGATGGGTGGTGCTTAACAGGGAGTAGCACTTCCTACATCTTTGATCAACCTGATATTTTCCATTTGAAAGACTTTCCACCTCCACATTTGGTTTACAGATGACAAAAATGAAGTCCCAAAATTCAAACAGACTTTTCCCTATTGACACTAGTGTCAGAAACAGACTTTGCCAGACCTAGCCTACCTGTCATTCAGTTCTTGTACATTTTCCACTGTTCCCTGTTAGCCTCCAGTTTTCAGAACCAAATGTTCCAAAGGCCAGAAAGTTAAAATAGTTGGGTACTCCAGAAGTTTAACTGCAACAGTTAAAATAGTTAGGTACATTTTTTTGAGGGTTCAGCTACACAACTTGGTTTAGAAAACAAGTCTTGGTCTCAGGACCTGAAGATTTTATAAATTTCAGTTTCAAGAAGAAACTATTTTGCACCAATATTTCTTACACGTTGTTTGGGGATAGGGAGAAGGCTGGTCATGGCTTAGACATAGTTGAGTTTAAAGCAGTGGGTTTTGTGCTGACTACATCTTACAGTCACCTCAGTGCTTAAAAAATACAGATGCCTTGGTCTCATTCCCAGAGTTTCCAATTTAATTGGTCTGGGGTGCAGTGTGGGCACTGGGATTTCTGCAAGATCCTCATGTGTTCCCAGCGTGCAGCCAAGGCTGAGAATCCCTCTCTTGAATGCTTTGGCTTCCATGAGCTTTAAATGGTTCACAAGAGCTGTTAGCCTCACCTTGTACAGGTGACTGTTCTGAGGCTTTGGCGAGGAAATCAGAATGAGAACAAAGAGAAGCAAAGTTAAGATGTAAGAAAGTATGCAGAATAATGGCTCATTATTCACCAAACCCAGTAAAGGCGGGAGAAGATATTTTCATTTCTGCCAAAAGCCATATGTGAGTGCCTGTGGGGAAAGCATATCCTTAGCTTTGTGACTGAACCAATAATTCATATCTGATTCAGAAGCTGACTTTGTTGGATTTCAGCTCTACAGCTGTTCTCAGTCTAAGTCCAGCCTCTCCCAATGGGACTGATTGTAGCAACACGTCTCATTTATAGAACTCATATGCAGGGGCCTGGAGACCCCAAACTGTAAATTAAAACCTTGTGTATACGACTTTGGTGAATTCAATTCAAAGGCATTTTAGCTTCTCCAAATAGGCCATTTTCACTAGAAAGGGGAGGGGAAAACACAATGGAAAGGAAATAGATTTTTTATATTCATCCTTCCTATTTCTGGTAGGAGGTCTTGAGACAAAGGTAATAATGAAATAAATTCTAATAAAATGGCAAGGCTTTGGTAGGTCTTTGTGGGGGCATGTGCAGAGGGGAGGAGAGGAGAAGGAGAACAAGCAGACAGGGAAATGAGAAGTATGCGATTCCAGAGCCTGAGTGTTAGGACTAAAGTTCCTTAGAGTGTATCTCCTGCTGGAAAACCTCATCAAGATTGATTTACTATGGGAGGCTTTTTCCAAGTTGACAGTGGAAAAGAAATGGAGAAGCAGAGAGGGGAAACATTTCGACCAAAGTCACACCCAGTATCAGCAGCAGAGGTGGAACTAGAAGTTCTGTGTCTGGGTTCATAACCCAGTACCCCCTCTCATCACATCGCCTTGAAGATCCGAGAGGGGTGTCAAAGGAGGCCCATGAGGGAAGCAGGTGTTTTAGGTACTGCTCTCCAGGACAGAGGAAGGCTGTGAATCTGAGAACATTTTCAGGAGTTTCAGGCCAAGATATTTCTCCTTAGTTTGCCCCAGAGAAGATAACGCAAGGGCTCAAGGATGATTAAAAACTGGGGGATAGATGTGGGAGACATTTTAGAGGGAAAATCAGTAAGACCCACGACTGATTAGATTTGGGAGAAGAGGAAAAAGAACAATGAATCAGAGCACACAGGTTTCTTCTAGAAATGTTCTGTTTGATCATCAAGGACCTGGTGTTCTCTGTTCATCCCACGGAATGTTTCATTTTCATTCATTTCTCATTCTTATGAGCACATCAGGGTGAACTATGAGTAAGGCAAAGAACACGCAGCTACAGGGACAAAGCAGAGTGAAGAGCTGACTGTGGGATCCGGATTTGATGAGAGTGGACAGCCCACCCGGCTGAATTCACTCAACAGACAACAGATGCTTGCTGAGTCCCTTCTTTGTGCCAGGCCCTGAGGATGCAGAGATAAATGAGACCCAGCCTCCACCTCTGCAGGACCTCAGGGCAGTGAGATTAAAGATACATGTCAGCAAGTAATTGTGATCACCCTGTGTGAGGAAGCTGAGGAAGGAGCCAGAGTATAAGGTGGGAGCCGTGGTGGGAGAAGCTTCCTAGAAGTAACTGGGAAACTGGTTTTTGGGGTGAGTGGGAGTGTGAGGAGAAGGTTGCAAAGCACAGGGAGCAGTACGGGTGCTGGGACAACGTGAAAGGACACCCTTGAGTGGGGGGCGTGGTGACCAGTTGGACTGATGTATCTAGAGGGTAGGATGTGAGGGGTTACAGGGAGAAATAAAACTGGAAAGGTGGTTTGGGACCAAATTAGGAAGCTATGCCTAGGAGTACAACCTTCATCCTTAAGGGGATAGGGTGGGATGAGGGTTTTTCATGACTTAGTAAGCCAAGGAGGGACACGCTCAGATAGGAGTATTATGAAGTCATCGTCCGCCCTGAAAGGCTACCTTAAAGAAGGGGAAAGCCTAGAGGGGCACAGACAAGGTAAGAGGTCTTTGTAACAGTCCAGATAGAAGGATGATCTAGAAATGGGGATAGATGTGGGAGAGATTTTAGAGGGAGACCCATTAAGACCTGAGACTGACTGGATTTTGGAGAAGAGGGAAAGGACAGGGACAGGAGATAATGATCTTTCACTTTTATGCCTTTTATGTTTCCTTGTTTAGTTTGTTTACTCCAATTATTTAGATAATGTCTTCAATTCTGTAGATATCCTTCCTTGTACTGGTAAACCCAAATGTTGTCTTCCTGTCAATATTATTTAAAAATCCAGGGATCACACTATTCCTTTCCCTCATCCTACTGTACCCACTGTCATTACTATTACTGATGTCACTACAGGTGTTTTGGAAGATAAGACATTTATATTCCAAATACATAAGCCCAAAACAATGTTCTAGCCTGTTCTTTCTAGCCACCCCTACTCCCACCCTATGTAACTGGAATTACAATGGCCAAAATGCAAGGCATCATGAGTGTTCCAGGAGTTCAGACAATGGGAACACTCCGGGGACTGTGGCATCAGGAATGGCCCTGCAGAGGAGGCAGCAACTAAAATTTGAGTCCTGGTGAAAGGAGACAGTTTGAACCATGAGAGAAATGGAAGTTCAAAGGGGCAAGACAGAGAGAGCTTGAGCAAAGATGTGGATAGGGACATGTCTCTGACACAGTGGGAGACAATGGCGGGCCAATGGAGAACCACATTTGGGAGAGGGAAAGGGACTGAATAGTGCTATGGGCTCTGACATGCTCTCCAAGCATGTTAGGCATTGTACTGTTTGTACTGAGCCATCTGCTCCTTGTTCTGAATGACATGACCCTCTGACCCACACTGTGTACCAGTGGGATGATTGGATGGGATTGTATAGCTTCCTTCATCCAGCAAATTGTGATGGCTAACTGCTTTTTCGTCTGTGGATAAATGAACAGAAGATTGAAGCTCTGAATTTGGTCATGCTACCACCTTGCTCTAACCAACTCAAATACGCCTCGTAGTCTCCTGATGCCGCTTTTGCCTGGGACCCAGCACATCCTCATAAATAGTTTTCTGACATAGGTGTAGCTAAGTGAAATTTTTGTTTTCTTTTTTGAGATGCAGTCTTGCTCTTGTTGCCCAGGCTGGAGTGCAATGGAATGATCTCAGCTCCCTGCAGCCCCTGCCTCTCAGGTTCCAGAGATTCTCCTGCTTCAGTCTCCTGAGTAGCTGGGATTACAGGCGGCCGCCACAATGCTCAGCTAATTTTTTGTATTTTTAGTAGAGATGAGGTTTTGCCATGTTGGCCAGGCTGGTCTCGAACTCCTGACCTCAGGTGATCCACCTGCCTCGGCCTCCCAAAGTGCTAGGATTAAAGGCGTTAGCCACTGTGTCCAGCCTGTGAGTGGTTTTAAAATGAGTCACATCTTGTGTTTTCACCCTCTTTATCTCTGCTTCCATATTTCCTACTTGGAATTTAGTTTTCCACTACAGCATAACATACGATTGCCCCATGTAGGGAATAGCATGCTTGGCAAACTATATTCTCTTCTTGTAAGACATCTTGCAGTTTATTGGATGAGGCAAATGTGAATGAGAACGATGTGGCAAAGAAGCGCATGAGGGTCCTGGTGGTTCTTGGTTATGGGTGGCCAAATGACTCCAGATTGAATCTCTATGAGATAGTAGTGTTCATGGACTTCTTTCCAAGTTCACCCAGTGTGCTGATGCAGTGACATCTGACCTTGGCTGGCCCCAGGCAGTAGACCACGTGAAAGGGTGGTTTGTTAATCCCACTTCATTATGCCTTCACTCGGATCTAGGTAGGAGCTTGGGTCTGCTACAGGGCTTTCGTCTGCTTCTTCCTATTCATTCTACTCACCACCTTAGACTAGACCCAGAGTCTCTTCTGTCCACATCACTCCAGCTGGCTGAGATTGTTATCCATTTTAAAGTCATAAATCTCATTGTCTGTACTTCTCACTTGCAAATAGCTACATATTATCTTGCCAAATGATTTGTAGTGTTATCATTTCTATAATTTAATCATTATGCTGTTACTGAAATTTGATGTGTTTATGCTTTGTTCCTCCAAATAGGTTGCAAGCTCCTTTATGAGCATGGGTCAGATGCAATGCTTCATTGTATAATAATGACACTTTACATTTCTCTGGCATTTAGAGCTTATAAATCCCTTCCACATATATTACCATATTCGAGCTTCACAATAATTCTGTCAGGTTGGAAGAGCCAGTATTATTACTATCCAAATTGGGAGTAAGAAGTATTTAATGATTTGCCTAAAGTTACACTGTACCATGTTTTCCACGGACTGGGGACATTGGCGGTACTCAATAAGGGTCATTGATTTATCTGTACATTTATTCCTAGCTCAATTCCATGGCCAGGACGATAATTTAAGCAATAGCATTTGTGTTTTGGAGACATGATTGGTTGTAAAGATATCCTAAAAGCATTGGTTTCATATGCAACCTTCTTATTCACCCTGTTTGAAATGCATTTGGTGAATCAGGGCAATGCAGATGATAAATCAGACTTTTCACATCAGCTTCTCCCTCCTATCTTTTTCCAAAGTAAGTTTCAGAGACCTCCCTTTGCTGCTTTACTTCTCCCTTTCACACTGCCTATAAAGACACAGGTGGGGGTAATGAAACTGTGGGTTTTAAAATTCTTCTTTCCAGATGTCATCTATTTAGTTCTTGCAATATTAGTTGGCAGCCATATTCAATTTTAGAAGCGTGAAGATTACTTGAAACCATATGACAGAACTGTTTTACTTATGGAACCAAATGTTGAAAAAGGCTTTGGTAGTAAAAGTGGTGCAACAAAAATGTAATTCGTAAAGAGGGATTTTATACCTTTTATATTTCCAGGAGTCTGTCAACCTGGAAGGACAAAAGCACCGAGTACTTGTTAACATCCTCAGCATGTGTAGGGCCCTTTTCTCTCCAAGTCTGTGCAGCTCAAAGTGAGTCAAAAGGCTCAGTAAATTAGCTGCTTCTTCCTGACTCCATTTCCTCTCTCTGCCTGCTTCTACCACCTTGGCTTCTATTCTGTCCTCAGTGTATTTAGACTAAAGTAAAGTTTTCAATTTGTCTGAATTACCTGAAAAGTTGCAAGGATGAATGAGGTGTGAAAGCACTTTCAAAGTGGAGAATGGCTTTGATGACTCTAAACCCAATCTAAACAGAATGCTCTGTACTCCGTAATCCAAGAAGAAAGAAGATGACAGTGATTAAAATGAAATTGAGAACGAGGTAACATAGAATTGAACTTCCAGGGTGTGTCCCCAGGTCACAGGCAGCTGTGGTGCAGGAAAAAATGCAATGGAGTTAGAAGGTTTGAAACCCAACTGTCACTTACTAGTGGTGTAACTGGGGGGATAATTCATTCGAGCTCTTTGAGTGTTTGTCCTTATCGGTAAAATGCTGATAATAAGGCTCATCTCATAGGGTGGCTGTGAAGAGCAGATGAGATAAACCACAGAGAAAAAGCTTTGTAAATGGAAAGGTGCTATACAAAGGTGAGGGATTACAGTTATTATTTAGAACAATATCTTATGCCTTGGCATGTGCATTTATGGAAGTATATTGTGGTATTTAATGTTTCAATGGATTATTAAGGCACCAAAATGTCTGCAATAATTAAGCAAAGACTCAGGCCTATCATTTACTGATTTAGAAAGTGAATTAATGTCCTCGGGAAAACATGCCCACCCCTCGAAAGAGCACCCTTGCTCTTACCAGGAAGATCCCTTCTTGACCTGGGTTCCTCCCTACCTCTGGGCTTTGGTCCTTCTTGTTCTTTGGCCTGGCTGGGATGAGGCGGTAGGAGGGCATTGTCTTACTTTCCATTGGAATCCTGTCCATGCTGCAAGGCTCGCTTTTCTTTTGTCTACTGTAAAGACTTTTTTTGAGCTCTCCAGGTGAAATTTTCTTTCCACAATTATTCTGCAAAACTTTATTGCTTTTGTTAGTCTGACATTTGCTTCTGTATTTCTGAGTTAATTGCTATAGATCTAATCTTCAGTTAGGGCTGGGACAGCACAGAGGACACAATCTGATTTAACTTGGTATCCACTGCCTGGCACAGGGTCTGCCTGACCCTGTTTGTGCTCCGGAAATGGCAATGATTTGGAACCCCTGCAAGGTGTTTGGTCTGGTCTGGATGACAACAGCTGGCAGAGCCCTGAATCAAAGTATCTTATAGATCCTCAGAAAGCACTTTTGGCTGATTGCTTGATTTTCAGCAAAGAGTTTTAGAAAGGGATTCCTAATTAATCTTTCTTGTCACAACAGTAAATCCACCAAAAACATTTCCTTCCTCTGAGTATTCTGACGATTCCAGGTCTCACAATACAAGAAGTCTTTCATATTAGTTTTTTATTTCTATGGATTTTTTCCCCCTGATTTTAAAAGTAGCAGATGCCTAATTTGGAAAAGTTGAAAACTACAAAAAGTTTAAAGAAGAAAATAATAATAATACAATATTGAAGTATGTTGTTCTATTTTTATGGGGTATGCAATTTTCAAGATTAAGCTTTAATATATAATTTAATGACATTTTTCACTTAATAGAACATCAAAGGCATTTTCCATGTCATTAAAAATTCTGACAAAATATACTTTTAGTGAACTACATACTGTTCCATCATATGGACAGACCCTAATTTACCACGCCATTACCTTGTACTGGTCATTTAGACTGGATCCAATTTTCCTTTATTAAAAATTATTTGTACATGAATATTTTTATTAAGAAAAGACTTTGTGTTTCAGATGTTTTCTGAAGCTATAGTAATAGAAGAGGAATCACTAAGGTATGAATATTCTTAAGCCTATCGGTACCTTTTTCCAAACCTATTTCCAGAAATATTATACCAATTATGTATATTTTCATTCATGGGCGAGTGCCAATTTCACTGTACTCGTTCCATATTTTATTACTTGAACTGCTTTGTTGACTATTTGTTTGTTAAAGAGGGTGCTCTTGGATTAATCCCATTTTAACAAATGATATTTAATATTAATAGTTTATGTTTAGAGAAATGTTTGGTGAAATGATAGATGATAGCTTCTCAACTGATGATGTGGTGCTATCAATATAAATAATCCTGATGAGTATGGCGTTAATTTTAAATAACATGTGAATTCATACTCCTTTTATCGGAAAACCTTTAATAAGTGGCCATAGGTGGTACACAAGTGTGAGCTATCATTGTTGTTTTTGTTGTTGTTATTTCCAGGGAAACAAAATGTAGGCAACTGACTTGTCTGTGATAAGTATACTATAGCAAATTAGGAAGAAAACAGTAGACCACAGTAATGTAAGGAATTATGTTAAAATTGAAGAATTAATTCAAGCATACATTAAAAATGGAAGAGGAGAACTCAGTTAATTGTGTTACTAAATATTGTTCATTTTCTTCTGGGAGTAAATTAAAAGTTCAACACCAAAAAGGCATGGATACATAGTTTATATATATATAAAATGATGTAAAAGCTTTTAGAAGCAAGTCAAATATAATTATACATAATATATTAATATATTAATTAGCAGTATTTACATATAATATAGAAATATACTATATAATATTAATTAACATATTTTATATAAATATTATATTTTAATAATATATTGTAGATTATATATAAATAGATAAAATTAATATATAAAATGCTGTTAATAGAATATATAATTATATAGTAATATATAACAATATTACACATATATAATTATATTTGACTTGCTTCTACAGCTTTTACATCATTGTTTTACTTTTTCTCAATAGGATGGAACAAATGCTTTCAGAATGCACATTTTCATGGAAAAATGCCTTGAAAGGGAAAATTACTAAATTTATAACACAAACACATTAGAAGTGGTCAGAATAGCAATGCGGAATCATAGTCATTATGAGCTTGAAGGGATTTAGAGATAGTATAGTCTAACCCTTCTTTGCATAGATGAGGAAACGGAGCTCTGTTGTAGTTAAAATAATTTATCTAAGGGAAGACAGCAGAGTGGTACCACAAATGAGTCTGATATACAGGGTTCTGTGTTCCTGCTGTAGTGCATATTCTACTTAATCACTCTCTTCTCCAAAAGTTATTTTATTAGAAGATGATATAGTACAAGAATTTGTGAACTCTTCTTTTTATCTGCTACCCCAAGATCTTTAGTTGGTGTATATAAAATGGAATATACTTTATTCTGTTATTTATGGAGACATCATGGTGGAGTCAGTTGCAGTTGACTACAGAAACACTAAAACAATACGTGGGGGAAATTCCTCCACTGGTATCCAAGAACTTGTTGGTGTATAAGAGATATTTTCCACCTATAATTCTGTATGGTGTCACTTAAGACTCATCAGAGTGAAATTACTGTAAATCATTAGCTTTGTTATACCTATTACAATGAATAGCTTCCCAACTCTAAATGCATCCTGTGTGAATGAGTAAGGATGAAGTTTTTTGGATAAAAATATGAATTCATGTTAAAACAATATTAGGCCTTGGTGGGCTTTTCTCTAGCAAATGTTTTGACTCAATGGCCAAAACACTGGAATTTGGTTTGTAAGAACAAAGTGAGGAAGAGAATGAAACAATGATTCCTATGATTTGGGGATGAGCGTGGAGGGAACTTAACAAAAAATCAACATGAGGATCTTGGTTGTTTTTTCCCCCACCCTTTTTTCATTGATCAATTTCGCCGGCTTGTTGCTCGGTTTTGATGGTGAATCTCTGTGTTGAAACTTTCCTTGGTAAAATTAGGTAGACAAGAACAGGCATGCAACACTAACCATCCCCTACCCCAGTCCTGGCCCTCAAATCCATTCCCTGGGTTTATCTAGATAGGTAAATATCTCAAATTCTCCTGGTGGAGGCCTAGCCTTTGTTGATTGCCTATCCAAAGAAAGGGACGGCAAAGAGGCCAGAGAATGTTAATATTTTCCTTTTGTAGGTGTCTAATGTCATTCCTGATTAAATTAGATGAGTCACCCTCATCTCCATCGCCATTTTTAGGCTGGCCAATGAGAAGGCCATCTCCCCCAGGCTGCCTGCTTCTCCAGACACTGAAAGAATTACTCAAGTCCTAACTTTCTTTTTATTACACTTTTTAGGAGTACCAGGTAATAAATCAACCGGGGAAGACAGATACAGAAAAGCAATATTTAAAATGAGTTATGATGTTAAAGGGAAGAGTTGCTATTATGTTTTATCAAAGGCAGCCACTAACAAGCATAATGTAATTCACAATGCTTAAGTAGGGTGACTTTAATTGCAATAGTCATTAAGCTCACAGGATCATTAAATGCATTAAAGGAGGGAGCCAACGAGCTATCATGAATGAAATAAGGTCCCCACTCACCCCACTTCACCTATTTAACTGGAATTGAACTCAGTCTGGGTCTCTGATATAGCCACAGTCCTTTGACTTCCTCCTCTTTCTATACCTAGCCACTGTGACTATTTCAGAATAGTTCAAAGGCAAGCATTTAAGAGGAAACAAAGGGAGACAGAGGTACTGTCAAACCATAGTTTCAATTTTCTAATGGATTAAATGTTGCCGGATATTACATTGTTATAGAATTTTAAAGTTTGAAGTCTAGCCACTTAACTGTTTTTGATGTTTATTATCTTAAGAAGCTTACATTTAAAAAGTACTACCAGAATACAAAAGTTCAGTTTCTGAGGTAATGGCAGAAATGTAAATGGAAACTTATCAAATTGGCAAACATAGGAACAAAATGATTTTTCTTACTGGTGGAAGGTATGTAGAAGTATGTATGCTCCTGAATTTCTCATGGGACTATACATTCATAAAAATGTCTGGAGAATGATTTGGTGCCATGTACCAAAAACCTTAAAAAACTATTTATGGCGAGGTGTGGTGGCCCACGTCTGTAATCCCAGCACTTTGGGAGGCTGAGGTAGGCCGATCACCCGAGGTCAGGAGTTCGAGACCAGCCTGGGCAACATGGTGAAACTCTATCTCTACTAAAAATACAAAACTTAGCCTGGCATGGTGGCACATGCCTGTAATCCCAGCTGTTCTGCAGGCTGAGGCAGGAGAATCACTTTAACCCAGGAGGCAGAGATTGTAGTAAGCCAAGATCAAGCCACTGCACTGCAGCCTGGGTGACAGAGTGAGACTCTATCTCAAAACCAACCAACCAACCAAACACACAACCAACCAACCAAACACACAACCAACCAACCAAACAAACAGAAAAACAAAACAAAAAGCAGCAACAAAGAAACCTATTTATACACATTGAACCAAAAACTGTACCTAGGAAGTTATCATTGAAAACTGTTAAGACTTAGCTATAAAGATAAATGTAAAAAGAAATGAGAAACATTCCAAATATTTCACAGATTCAATAAATAAAGCAACATGGAACCAACAAATAAATACTATTTTTTTGTTTTTTATTTTTATTTATTTATTTTTTTTGAGACGGAGTCTCGCTCTGTCACCCAGGCTGGAGTGCAGTGGCGCGATCTCGACTCACTGCAAGCTCCGCCTCCCGAGTTCACGCCATTCTCCTGCCTCAGCCTCCTGAGTAGCTGGAACTACAGGCGCCCGCCACTGCGCCCGGCGAATTTTTTCTATTTTTAGTAGAGACGGGTTTTCACCATGGTCTCGATCCCTGACCTTGTGATCCGCCCGCCTCGGCCTTCCAAAGTGCTGGGATTACAGGCGTGAGCCACCGCACCCGGCCTACTATTTATTTTTTAAAGTGCTATTTTAGAAGTGTATTCATTGAGAGAAAAAGAGGCTAACAACATTACATGATAACATGTAGATCACAAAACCTTATGAATGGCACGGGCCCATTTTTGTAAAAAAGCATTTTTTAATGCATGTCTGGCTTCACATATGAAAGAGTGATGATTTATGTTCTGGTCCCTTCTTTTCCCTTTACTTCGTCTTTCAACATCCACACCTTTTCACTCTACTATTGAGATAATGAAATTATTTCAGTTTTTGAGATGCAAATACTCTTTCTTTCTACTGGACCATCCAGCATATTTTTTCCATTTTTAGAACACCATCTCTTCCATTTTCTCTTTCCTGCAATCAACCCAAGCTTAGGCCAAGTCTCACATAAAATATTTCCTGGTCCAGAACCCCTTTCGGGACCTCCAAAGCCTGAGTTGGGTTCTTAATGTGCTCCTGTTCCACAGCATACATCTTCCATCATTGTAATTACCTGTTTACTTATTTGTATCACCTGTTCTTTCTGTGCGGCAGGCACAGTGGCTCACTCCTGTTATCCCAGCACACTGGGAGGCCAAGATGGGAGGACTGCTTGAGCCCAGGAGTTTGATACCTGCCTAGACAACATAGTGAGTCTCCATTTCTGAAAAACAGAAAGAGAGAGAGAGAGAGAACAGAGACCGTTTCCAGATTCTGATGGCACCATATGTGGCAGCTTCTTCCCACATTGGCCACCATGGAGTCTTGTCCTCGCTGTATCTGCATGCCACATGCCCATGGGGAGGTGGGGTCGATTCCTTCCCTCACCTTGAATCTGGGCTGATTTTCATGGCTCAGTTTGACCTATAGAATGTGGTGGAAGTGATGCCCAAGGACTTCCACTTGGGCTTCTTAGAACATGTGGGGAATTAGTCATCATATGACTTCTGTGAGACAGCCATTCTGTGAGGAATCCAAGCTAAGTGGAGAAACCCTGGACAATGAGACAGCATGTAAAGACAGGGAAGGGGGGGGTGGGGGAGAGAGAGAGAGAGAGACATGGTCAAGGAGCACCCAGGTTCTAGACACGTGAGTGAAGATGCCATCTTGAAAGAATTCTCCAGTCATTAGTTCATCAGATGCCAAGTGGATCCAGGTGAGCCATCCCCAGATTCTTGACTCACTAAATGGTGGACACAATGAAATACTTGTTTCAGCCACTTTGCTTTTAGATAGTTTGTTACACAGTGATAGATAACTGCAGCATCAGCCTGACATGTAGTGGACCCTCAATAAATATCTGTTAAGGGAGTAGATGATAGAAGTTGTACTTTTTCCCCCCATTTTTTCCCTGTTACTTTCTGATTTTTCCATAATGTATATAAACAATAAACTATAGGAATCTGTTCTTTTTTTAATGAAAAGAGGTTCCAGGAAATCTAAAAGTGAAAATGACGTGAAATGGCAGGTTTTGGTCAGTTAACTATAGAACATCTCTCAGATTTAACCCAATGGTACAGAAATGTCGTAAATTCTTTCTGCAAATGTGGCTTCTCCATAAAGACCTCTGTCTCACTTAAGAAATAAATAGTTACTTTGAAGCCCAACAGTCAGAACTGAGAGAAAAAGAAGCATAGTGTTGAACTTCTAATCTCTCAGTGTCTAAAACCTCAAATGGTCGTAGACAATCTCCACCTGTACAGCTTAGCCTTCTCTGAGCTTGGCATTGTCTGTTATTTAAGGAAGCAAAAACATTACATCTTCTCGTTCCTCTTACAGAACAGTCTCAGGTTCTTAAGGTTATAACAGAGAATGGAGAGCCTTCACTTTTCTTCTAATGAGGTTTCTGTTAGTTGGGGGAGCGGGGTGGTAAATGTCCATTGGCTCGCTATGATGTGGCAGGGGTTGGGGCACGGTACTAACATTCTTCATATGAGAATTTCTTTCCAGTCTGGAAAGCAACACCTAAGTTTTGCTTATGAGGCCAAGGGAGGGCAATTGCTGTCAGTGGTGTTTCTAACCAGTTCAAGCAACTGTATCTAGGATGAATTAGGTGTCTTGGATGGATGGAGTGAAATGCTCTTTAGTGACAAGTGGGGGATTAGCTAGATGATCTGTGCTAACACTTTCAGCCCAAGAATTCTCTGGCATCATGGATTTCCACTTGGAGAGCTTAGTGCATTGAGAATCATTTCAATTCTAGCATGTTAGATCCCATTATTCCATAAATATGTCCATACAGTCCAGATTTTCCTCTGAGACTAAAGTCAAATAAATGGTGAATGAAGGAATGCATGAACAGATCAGTGAATTAGATTCATAGCTTTATTTTTATTTTTATTGTTTAAGGTGGTGAAATATGTGTTGAAAATTTACCATTTTAGCCATGTCTAAGTGTAAAATTCTGTGGCTTTTAGTACGTTCACAATGTTGTGTAACCATCACAATTATTTCTAAAACATTTTCATCATCCCTATAACTAAGTTTTTAAAACATCCACGTATTCAAAGGCTATTTTTTTATTTCTGGATTCTAAACCGTTGATGTGGTCAAATAGCTGACCTTGAAATACGTGCTTTATTGCCCAAGTCCTCCATGGATGAAATATTTAAGAAACACGTGTGTCAAAGTAGTAACACTGAAACCGACTTCTCAATGTACCAGTCATGTCAGTGGTTTCAAATCCTCTGAGAAGAGTTAACATCTAAAAGACTAACAGCTGCAATTGGTGAGTCATTCAGATCATGTCAGGCCTGTGAGGGTGAGCATTGCTATGTCTGCCCATGCCTATTCTCCTGCCAATCGATGTGGCTCCCCTGGCTACAGGAATGATTATGTGGTCCAGGCTGGGCCAATCTAAGTGCCTCACTTCCAGGCCACAGCATGGACCAAGGATGAGCATAGGGTCCAAATCAGGGTGATCTGAGTTTTTCTCTTGGGTTTTTCAAATTTCAGTTGGGAGAACAGAGACTTTATTTTCATCTCTGGTTCTGGAGCATTTGGGATCTAAATCTGGAGTAGCTGATAGTCATGCCCCATTCTGTTAGGTAAGATGGTTTGGGAGAAGATATCTAGTATTTGGAGAGAAGTAGAGATGAGAGATGAAGAGAGAGATTCCTTAGAGCCTTTGATCCTTGGCTTAGTTGTTCCTAAAGCCATATCCACACCTGCCTTTTTAGTTGTTGGGCTATTACTAATCCCTCTCTTTTGCCTGAAACATTTTAAGGTGTGTTCCTGTCCCTGGTAACCCAGAGTCCTGATCAATATGGTAATATTTTTCACTGTAGCCAAACTACATATTTTGATCAGTAATATAGATGCCAGCCAGTGTTGCCAACCTGTGACTTTATAGAATAAGCATATAGAGATAGGAAGACAATGTTTCCCATGCCCATCCAACCATCCATCCACAAATTTAATACATCTGTCCATCCATTCTCCAGTCCTACGGATACTACATATTTATGAATATAAAGTAATATCTTTTAATTGCTGTAATCTTTTCTGTCTTGTGAAATCCTACTCATTGTTCAAAATGTTCACCATACAATTGCAGGAAACAGAGAGTACTCTATCCATTTTAAGCAGCAAGGGATTTAACACAAGGAATAAGTACAGATGCTCTTCTACTTACGATAAATCCATCATAAGTTGAGGAGTGTACTGAATGTATATCACTTTTGCACTGTCCTACCGTTGAACCGTCTTAAGTTGGGGACCATCTGCACTTACAAAATTGTCGGATGTGCTGGAGGAGCAGACTCTAGGTGGGACCTCCAGGAATGAGTCTTAGAAGAACACCATGGATTTAGTCTGCCAGGAAGGTTTCTACTTCTGCTACAGTCAGGAAGAAGAGGAATCAGTAGGCTACTACTGGAACTACCAATGTCACAGCAGGAACCCAAAAGCTACTACTGATGTCTTTGCAACTGTCTTTAATCACCCACAAAGCTAGTGATTAGGCAATACCAAGTGTTGCTGAAGAAAATTCCAAAGTATTCAGAGCTGTACTTGTTGGTGGCAGTGGCAGAATTCAGGGAAACTCACCTCCACCTTCAAAATCTGGCAGGTGTACCTAAATGTATACCATGTTCAGTTGGGTAAGAGAAACATAGTGTTAGAACAGAGGTGGGGATGAGCGTGCTGCCTATGCTGGTTATACCTCATCTTTGCATTTAGTTTTGGGTGGCCCACTTTAAGAGGAAAAGAGATAAATGATGCATTTGGGGAGGGTGGACATGAGGATGAAGAGCCCAAAAACCATGTTATATAAAAAGTAACTGAAAAATCTGGAAATACATAGTTGGGAGACAGAAAACTCAAGAAGGCTGTGCTGGTTATTGTTTAATATTTGAAAGGCTAGTTCTTTATGGTCTCAAAGGGTAGGACAGAAGCTATAGGAACTAGATTGTAATGGACATAAGAAAGAAGCCTCTACTAATCAGAGCCATGGAATGATGGTGTTGCTCTGGCGGTAAAGAATTCTCTATCTGTAGAAGTACCCAACCATTGTTTGCATGGCCAGGTGATAGATTTTGGAAAATATTGTATTTTTACATGCTAAAGACTTGATGATATATTTGCTATGAATTTAGTTAATTTTGGAAAAGTCCTTCACTCTTTTCAATTTTTCTGGGTAGTTGTGTAAATACTACATTAGATAGATTCTCCTACCTAAATACTAGATTTAGAAAGAAGTGGAGTAGAAGGGGTCTGAACGCAACATCTCTTTCAGGATCCAAAATAAGATCTTGTGATGGAGAGGCAGCTATTCTGGGCTTGGGGAAGGGGCAGAACATGGTTGAAATAATACCCTTCAGGGGTTAGAAAGGAATAAGAAATAGCAGTACCTCCCAAAAGAGTATTTCAGCAAGATAGCCTATGGGATATTTAGCTGGAATTTAGACTTGATTGAGGGGTGTAAAGGGTTTGGTATAAATGATAATAGTTATTGAGTATAGAGCATATAGTATATAAAACATATATATTTAATATGCATGAGATCTCCTTGATTTACACATGAGGACTATGGAGCTTAAAAAGTTAAATGACTTGTCCAAGGCAACAAAATTGCTCAGGAGAAGAGACAGAATTTGAACCCTTGGCTTTTTGGACCCAGAGCTCATGCATATTCATTGCATTACACCATGTTCCATGTTCAAATTGGGAAAGCATGAAAATTCCGCTGGTAATGGATCCCAGGCTATTAACAATCAGGTCTACTCAGCAGGGCCAGGAGGGTATGGTAAGGCAAATATCAGAATCATTCGGGCAATGAACCACCCACTCTTCTTTCAATAGTCCAGAGTAACACATACTAAATCTATATATAGCCAATGAGTGCTATTTTTGAGACATCTTTGCTAACGGATTTCAGCACCATTTATTCCAATCAGGTTTTTATCCACCAAATAGAAATAAAAGTAATTGCATCAAAAGGTTCATGTAAGGATTGATTGAGATAATATATATAAAAGTGCTTGCCTGGAATGTCTATGCTAAATAAAAGGGAGTCGACTCTGAATTCTGAAGTTATTTTGCCTTTAGGGATGTGGTCTCAGTCTTAGACCATGTAGTCAGTTGGAAGAACAACAGAAGAAGAGGTATCTTTGAATTCTCAGGAGAACTTCATTAAAAAAAAATTCCATTTGTGCCCTGTTATTTTAGTCTACCTGCAGCTGTACCCAAACAGGGAGGCAGAAGGGGAAGTAAAGAGTTCAGCTTATAGTTAGTGAATCCAATTTATGTTCAGGTCAAAACTCTTGACTGTAAGGCCAACTGATATATTTGGCTGTGCAGTCACTATTTTCATGAGAGTAGGTGGTTGCTTATGTGACGTGACCTGAAAGTCACTGAAAGGCCTTCTGTCCTCAAATCTTTTCTTCTTTCAATCAGGCATGCAATTTGACATTCCATTCTGAGAAATCTAACCTCAGGTTAAGGCCATGATTCTCAAACTTTGCTATGCATTTGGGTCCCTTGAAGTACTTATTTAAAATACTGACCCAGAACTACTAAATCTCTGGGATTGGGACCTGGACAAGTGTATTTTTCACTAGATGAGTCTAATGCACAACATAGTTTGAGAAAAACAAGATGAAGGTGTTATATCTATAGACGTGCCCTATTACATTTCTAGTCTTCTCTCAGGGAGGTTGCCCTGGTTCTCCAATGACAGCCTCTACCTCCTCATTCTACTAAAACTGCTCTTGTCAATATCATCAGTGAGCTCTATGTTGCCACTTCTAATGGGTTCATTTTAGTCCTCGTATCATGGATCCTCTCAGCAACATTTGATGCCATTTACTACTCCTCCTCTCAATCCACAAGATGTCAATCTCTCCTTGTTTCCCTCCTTACCTCATTGACTGCTCCCACTCCTTCTTCCTTGCTGGCTTCTCCTCCTCCATTCAACTCCAAATAAGGAAGTTTCCCAGGGCATGTAGTCAGGCCTTGCTCTTCCTTGTATACTCTCTTCATAGACTTAAATATCTAGTGACCAGCAATTGCTAAATTTTTACAGCCTACCTAGTCTTCTCCTCTGAGCACCAGATTTATGCAGTCAATCACCTACTTGGTAGATTGACTTGATATTTCATGATTACCTTAAACTCAACACATTAGAAGTGATCTCTAAACCCTTCCGCATCCCCACATCATTCTCAAATCTAAGTGTCTCAAGAAATGGTATCACCGTCTGCCCAATTACTCAAACTAGAACCCAGCAGTTATGCAGGATTACTACTTCTACCTCTTCACCTGCATCCACTTCATCAAAAAGTCATGGCAATGACCTCCCTATGACCACCATTCAGCAAGCCACCGTCCTTTTTCCCAGAATCCTTCCTGGTAACTGCTTAGTCTCTTACGCCCCTTACATCATTCTTAAAGAAGCCAGAACATTCCTTTAAATAACTCAAAACATAAACGAGATCACTAATATCCCCCTTAAGCTGTTCAGTGGCTTCCTACTACATTTAGAATAAAATTGATTTTTTACGTGGGTCTGTAAGACAACCAGTCCTTTCTTCCTCATCTTGGTCTATAAGGCTCTTTATCTCGCTACTTTGCTCACTAGGTTCTAGTCACACTGGCCTTCTTTAATTTCTCAAATACTCCAAGTTATTTTCCTCCTCATGGCCTTTGCATATGCTGTTCCTTCGGCCTGGATGATCTTCACCTCCATGACTATTTCTCATTCCTCAGATCTTAGTTTAAATCTTGCCTTCCGTGACCACTCTCCCTAAGTAGGTATTCTCTGTTATTCTCCATTAATTCTTCATAGTGCTTTGAATTTTGTAATTACTCATTCATTTGTTTATTGCCTATCTCCCATTCTAGAATACAAGCTCCATTAATTCAGAGACTAGGTGTATATACCCAATTTCTGAAATAGTGTCTGGCCTATGTTACTTGCTCAATAAAAATCTGCTAAATAAAATGATTAAAAAAAGATGTTAAATGAAAATATAGCAGAGTATTTTAATTTTCTGGAAGTTTGAGAAAGTTTTTCTAACCATGGCATGAAACTAAAAACCATAAATGTAAAGACTGACAAATCTGACTGTATTAAGTACTGAACATTTCTATTACAGAATTGAAAGATAGTAAATGAACTGGAAAAATCTTTGCAAAATATTAAAGGGAATTTCTTCAAATTAATAAGAAAAGATGAGCAGACCAATAGAAAAATTAGGCAAAAGAGACAGTAACTTATAGATTCAAACTGACAAATGGCCACTAAAACTTTTAAAAGAAATATGCTCAACTTCATTCTTATAAACATCGGTTTTTCATTCTGTTGAATTTGCAATACCCAGGTCAGGTGTGTATGGAAACATTTAACTTTCATACACTAATGTCATACACTAACAGTTAACTTCTCTACATGCCTTATAATTTAGTGTCACTTTTTTTTTTTTTTTTTTTTTTTTTTTTTTTTTTTGAGACGGAGTCTTGCTCTGCCACCCAGGCTGGAGTGCAGTGGCCAGATCTCAGCTCACTGCAAGCTCCGCCTCCCGGGTTTACGCCATTTTCCTGCCTCAGCCTCCCGAGTAGCTGGGACTACAGGCGCCCGCCTCGTCGCCCGGCTAGTTTTTTTGTATTTTTAAGTAGAGACGGGGTTTCACCGTATTAGCCAGGATGGTCTCGATCTCCTGACCTCGTGATCCGCCCGTCTCGGCATCCCAAAGTGCTGGGATTACAGGCTTGAGCCACCGTGCCCGGCCCCTAGTGTCACATTTTTATTGAATGATTTGGCCATGTCTTTTGAAATTTAAAATGTGTCTTCACTTTAACTCAACACTGTTTTGAATGCGCAATTTTAGGAATTCATCCTAAAATAATACTTTCACAGTGTGCAACATATGTTGAAGTCTTTAGTTTGACATTGTATAAACAAAAACTGGAAACCATCTGATTATTCAATAATATAATGGTATATCCATACAAAGAAATACAATGCAGCTCTTAAAAAGAACAGTGCTACAGATTTATATATTCTGTTTCAGAAAGACATCTTTGATATATGGTTAAAATGAATGGTATGTGTAGTAATTTCCTATTTTTTAAAATAAAAATGCATGTATTGGTAAATTGCATAAATATGTTCAGATATGTGTGGAAAAATGAAGAAATGACTGAAATTCTTAACCATGGCTATTTAGGAAATTTGATTTTGGAGACTTTCCATTTTATACCATATATGTATGTATCTCATATTTCTGTATGGTTTGGATTTTTTTTACCCACAGCATATACTGTTCTGTAATTAAACAGAGGGTAGGGTGTGTGTGTGTCGGGAGAGAGAGAGAGTGAGAGAGAGCCAGCAATGTGCAGAAGACAAACGGTAACTGTTTCATGCATTTTGTCATCAGCGTGGTCAGAGGTGCCCCACTAGGCCTCCTGGAAGGTCAGACATTCGGCCAAGTGTTCACGGGTTCCAGCCCTTCCCCTCTCCTTAGAGGCACTTACTTTAGCATCACATGATTTTACAAGGATCAAATGAAAAATAGTTGCGAGAAGCCTTTACCAACTATAAAGCTCTTTTAAATACAAGCGATTATAATCATAATCAAAGTGCACTTCCCATCCCAGGCAGGTCTGGTTGGTTACCGCAGAAAACCCTCCCAGTGAGCGCTCGGTGCCAGCAACCTGCAGTCCACTTTATCCCAAATAGCGCTGGCCCCACTGTCCCCCTCCCACCACCCCCTGCTTCTCAGGGAGGGAGTCCAGCCGGCCTCCTGCTTCCTCACTTCATCCCGGCCCTGACGCAGCCGCTTCCCAGCAGAGCTTGGCTGTTCCTTGAACTTTCAGTGTTGGTTCGATTTCCTCCAGTGGTACCACATGCTGCTGTGCAAACAGAGCACGTGGTCCCGCCAAACAAAGGAACATGTGTGCTGCAAACCATCCCCCTATCACCGGAGCGCCGAGCTCCGCCAGGAGAGGGCTGGGCCTGCGCACTCTCATTTTTCACTGCAGTTTAAACACTCCGTGAGGCTCTCAGGAAGCGGCGGGGGTGGGGGGCGGCCGGAGAGCGGGGGCCCGCGTCTCCGCCGTTTCCATCACCGCCCTGGAAATAGCATCTGAACGCGCACGGCCCGACCAGGCTTCCCCCAAGCTGCTAAGATTTCATTTCACCTCCGACAGGCTTCATGGGGACTCGCTGTTAAAAGATCACTCTCCCGGGATGCGGTCGGAGGGGGAGGGGGCCCGGCACTGTATACAGCTGTCAAAACGTCTCCGACAGGAGACGAAGGCACATCTGCACGAGCCTGTCTCAGGCTGCGGGGCACACGGGGAGTGCCTCAAACCTATCAGTGTAATGCCGAGCGGTAATTGCATTAGGATTAGTTATCTCCTGTGCTCTGCTCATTAGCCCGGAGGATGGCTCGTATCCAGCGAGAGGGTGGCACAGGGAGAGGGATGGGATGTGCGCCTAACAGGTCGTGATAATGAAAGACTAGCTCTCCTGGAGTTTGCTCCCCCCTCCCCCCTCCCCACCCGGCCCCCTACTCTCCGCCTCCCTCTTCCTCTAAACCTCATTTCCTGACTTTTTTCCTGAAGGTCTTATGAAATGTGCAATTTAGGAAGATTACAATGAAAAAAAAAAAAAAAAGAATCGAGACTGGTTGAAGGTGGGGGAGGGATGCTGCAGAGAGCGCGGGGAGGGGTTGCCTGAGTCAAACGAAGGGAAGGAGGAGGCTGGGACTCTGATGCCAAAGCCGGGGCCATAAGAATGCCTGGGTTCTTTTTCTGCCGGAGCTCGTTCCTGACGTGTTTTAACTTCCTTCCCTGTGTAATGCCTAAGACCAGGATGAGACGGAGAGATGACGATTTCCAGGGGTTTTGGATCCGGGGAAGACGCACCTTAGATTGTGTGAACTCTGCGGGCCGCGCCCACTCCGGGTTGAGCTGGTTGAGTTAAGCTGGCTCCCTGCTCAGCACTCCCACAGCTTTTCCATTACAGAAGCGCCAGAGAGGAGATGCTTGTCTCACTGCTGTTCCGCAGGGAACAGGGACCCAGTCATTCTATTCTTCAGTGCTCCTAGCACACTGTCTGGCATACACAAAGTGCTCAAAAAAAGCAGGATGAATTAACAGTTTTATTTTTATTTTCACTTTAGAGACAGGATCTCGCTCCGTCTCCTAGGCTGGAGTGCAGGGGCAGGACTATAGCTCATTGTAACCTTGACTTTCTTAGCCTTCCAAAGTGCTGGGATTACAGGCCTGAGCCGCCAAGCCAGACCTCAATAATTTTAGAAAGTCAGGGAGGACATCATCAATTTCAAGAGACACCACATACAAAACACGATTTTCAGGCAGACCAACCGATGTACTGGCAATGTGAACAACGTCAGCTAATCTAGCTTCTCTAAACTTGTTTTCCTCATGTATAAAACAGGAGTAATAATTTACCTCATAATCAATGCTTATTTATATGTATATAAATCACCACAAAGTCCACTGAACACATAGTAGGTGCTCAATAGACATTAGTTCATCGTGACATCTTGCTTTATTCATCCCTAAAATGGGGATTAAAAAAAGAAACTCTTTGATGTCTCAGGAGGAGGTAATTAATGTTCTCTTAACCCATCCGAACAGGCCAATAGAGTACAAAGTTGTTTTATAATTAAGAAATGTATCAAACCCCGTGCAGGACTAATTGCTGTGCAAATTTGATTGAGGCCTGTGAGGACAAGATTGCCTTTAATGGGTTGCAGCATAGGGGACTATTTAATATTCTTCAGGGAAGTTTCAATACCCAAGTCTCAGCATTGGAGACTGCCTCACTAACCATTAGGAACACTAGTCAATGGTTTGGAGTGAATACACCAGGGCTTTGCTTAAATAATTATTTTGAAACTGGAAGGTTTATTGAGGGTTCAGGGTTCAGATTTAGAAATGTCAGAAATAGAGTTTTATTTGTTTCCATTGCACATAATGAATTGCCCTTTAAATAATGAAGCAATGAAAATGCCAAGCACCACATACTCTAAAGGATTGCCAAATGTTGAATTAGGCCCCTGTGAGACTCAAGTCTTCAAAGCCGCATGCATCACAGAACTGGGGCATTGAAAGTTTTCATAGAAATCATTGATCCAGAGGGTGTTCAGTGAGGACCACACCCCTCACCAAGTCCACAATCTAAACTTTTCAACTTCTTCTTTAGTTTTTTTGGAATACCCTGGGGATCCCTTATTACCAGGCATCTAGAACAATATTGTGGGGAGGTGGCAACTGAGAGAAGCTCCCAGAACAGCCTGTTTGGATTCCGTTTACTTGTATGGAACAAAAATGTTCTCCCTTTGTCAGTAAGGTTATGTATGTGTATTTAACTGGGGGCCAGGTGGGAATGAGTGATGTGACCAGCTTGCCGTCTGAGGCCACTGGTTCTGCTTCTCACAGGTCAATACTAAAGGAAGCGTAAAGGACTGGAGTGTCTTAGCTGTAGAGTCAAATGTTTTCCTACCATCCATCGAGCCTCAGAACACAAGTCATTTTTCTTTCTTATACCTGATTCTCTCTCTGTCTCTTCCCCATGCTCTGCAGGTAAGATTTCCCTCTCTACTTCCCAGGTTAATTCATCCACATTTGCCCTTGACTTCATTGCCCTCTGCCTCCATCAGGGGTTTTGTTCCTTAGTTATCATTTTTTTCCTCATAAGTATATTTTATATCTCCTTGTTTAGTGGAGCTTTACTTGATTTACTTCTGTTCAATCACAATCCAGTCTTCTTGATATTGAAAATAAATCTTCATTTGAGTTTGCTCTTTTTCTAGTAATTCTTTCCTTTTACTTTCTCTACCTCATTTGTCTATATCTACTGCCTCTGCTGTGACATTACCCATATCTCTTCAATCCCCTGATATCCAGCTTTGTCTCCTTTAGTCCACTGATAGACAATGTCAGCGGCCCATTCCGATCCCATCTTTATCAATTTCTCCTTAAGTCCCCTGAGGCCTATGCCATGTGGCACTTTCTAAGTCTTTTCCAAGTTTCTCTGGCTGTTGCTCATCTGGGTCTCCCAGGCTTCTTTTTCTTGTCCTTCTCCTAAAATATGCACAGGCCTCAATAATCAGAGCTGACATTTATTGAGTACTTATTGTGCATTTTAATTCTCCCATCAACCCTATAAACCAGGTCCATTAATCGTGTCATTTTTATAGAGGAAGGACCCAAGGCTCAGAGAGCTGGTGGGTGTCAAATCCTGGTCTGCTTTGTCTGACTGTAGAGTTCAAGCACTTAACCATCTGCTCTGTTGCCCAAAGTTTGGTTCTCTGATCTCAATCCCTTGTTCTATTGTACAGATCTCACAACATCTGCATGTCCCATCAGACCTCAAGCCTCAAATGTGCTGTACTGATGAGCTGACCACCCTCATTCCAGTTCCCTGTCCTGACTTCTGTCACAGATCCACTCTTTTCCCCAGGACAAAGGCCTCACCCTTAGAACCTTCTTCTCTTTTCTTAGCTCACCTTTCTCAGTCCTTCATTCTATTAGACACTAGGTCTTAGCATATTTCTTTCATAAAGTCTCTTGAATATTTTCCAAAATTTTTTTCTCACTACTGTTCCCTTAGTTTAGATACTGAAATGGACCCTTGTTGGAACTAATAAAGCATACTATTATCTTCTTACTCCCTACTCCTGCTGTTGGTTCCCACCTAGTTTACTCTGTTCATCATGGTCAGAATGATCTGAAAACATTTCTTTCACATTCACATGATTTTACTCTAGGAACTTTAATGACTTCCCTCTACTGTAATAAAATTGATACTCCTTAGCATGTTATTCAAAGTCCTTTATGTTCTTGTCTCCCTAGTTTTCATTCTACATCATCTCAATTTTTCTAAACAATTCCTTCGTCTGTTTTAACTAATTAATAATTAATTGATATCTCGCTTTATACTACAAATGCCTTACTTAAGACCCTGTTGCAATCTCATCTGCAGAAACCTGGGGCAATAGCATTATGGTGTGGTTTGCAAGTGTGTGAATTAAGGACTTGGATGCAAAGTTCAACTCTGCATCTGCTAGCTAGGAGACCTTGAAAAAGTTCCCTAATCATCCTATGTTTTCATTTTCTTATCTGTAAAATTAGGAGATGTCCTGAATTTGAATAAATAAGTAGATATAAAGTTGGTGGTAAAGAGAAGAGGCTCAACAAATGGTAGTTATATCTAATACGTTGTTATTTTCCCCATATGCTTGATGCTTTTCTGATTCTGTGCCTTCGGTGAAGATACCCTCTTTATGAAATTGTCCTCTTCTGTGTCTCTGCTGATCAAATTCTCTCAGTTCTTCAAAATATTTTCACCCCATTAGCTCAGGGAAACCTCCCTGCTAATTCCCTTCAGAAGAGGAATTTTCCCCTAAGTTAGTTTTAGGGTTTAGACCAGGCACCGTGCAAATCAACCCTTAATTATACAGCACCTTGTGCCACCTTCTGTGTGCTTTAAGCATTTATCTCTACTCACCCAACCACCTCAGGGCTGTCCAGGGGAGCATTAAGCACCTGGGATGAAGGGAGATGAGAAGTCCCTGAGGAAATGCTCAATGGACAGAATAATGGCGTGGAGAGGGAGGGAAGTGAGTATATAAAACAGGAAAAGTCAGGGCAGGTGTCAGGCATTCCCTTTCTTCCTTTCTTTCCGCCTTTCTTGGACAAAATAAGTAGTGCATTTAACTGATATCTTCAACAAGCACAATCGAAGGATGTGATCAAAACAAAACTTTATTTTGTTTCCCACTGCCCATTCAAAATTTATTCAGTGGAGATAAAATTTCCCTGCCCTTGGAAATGAATGGGCCCCACACTTTAAAAAAACCCTATTTATTAAGATATATTTACATACAATAGCATGCACAGATCTTAAGTGTTCAGTTTGATGAGTTCAATAATTGTATACACTGGTGAAACCACCTCCCTGAACAAAATGCAAAACATTTCCATTACCCCAGAAAGTATCCTCATTCCTTTCCAGTTGTTTACTTTCCCACCAATTGTAACCCCACCTCCACTGCCTGCCAGACACAACCACTTTCTGATTTCTCTCACAACAGGTTAGTTTTGTCTGTCCTGGACTTCCTATAAATGAAATCAAAGCGTAGTATGTACTTTTTCATGTCTGTCTTCTTCTGCTCCACATATTGTTTTAAAAATATATCCTTGTAGTAGTTTATTCTTTAATTATTGCTAAGTAGTATTCTATTGTATAAAAACACCATAGTCTGTTTATTCATTTACTTGTTAATTGACAATTGGGTCTTCTCTAGATTTTATGCATAAGGCTGCTATACATTTATTTGTGCAAATGTTTAGTGGATACATGTTTTCATTTATTTGAGTTGAGTACCTAAGAGTAGGATTGCTGAATCATAGAGTGAGGTGCATGTGATGAGAAATACGCCGTTGGGAATTGGTCTTTCAAGCAGTAGGACTGTAGGGCCAGAATGCAATACCTTTATCGGGTGCTGCATTTAAGTCTTAGTTTTCTGTGAGTTTTTGTTTTCAAAGTCTATTGCAGTTTGAATCCTCATGTTGCCAACCATTTGTCTACTTTTGTTAAATATTGATAGAAAACCTTACAAGGATCTGGGTGATTAATGAACTTGAAGTTGTTTCTTACAGAGTGGTCTTTTATTTATTTATGCAGGTTTTTAAAAAAGGTGTTGAGGTGCTGCAGAGACATCACTGGACTTCTTAATACTCCTATGAACCAAAGCTAGATCAAAGATGCTTATGTTTCAATTGGAGAAGCTGGGGTATAGAGTGGTGGCAGGGAATGCAATAATTTCTTTGTAGAATAGACTCATCTACAATGTCCCAATATTAATTCGCATCACCCATACTGAGATGATGAGGGCAGAAGAAATGAACAAACGACGGACATGACAGGCCCCAGGTTCCATGATCTGTATGCCTACTATCCATTTTCTGCTCCACTCCATCACTCACTTCAGATATCACAGAATAAGCACTCCATTCCCTTTAGGGTCACCTTGGTGCTAACACTTAGTAACTCCCTTGTGGTATATTCCAGATGTAGGGTATTTGGCTTAAAACAAAATACCACAGACAAAACCAGAGCATCACTGCTATGATTTCACTGGCTCTTATGAACAAAGCTGAATTTGGTCTCTTCTGTAGTTAGAGGAGAAACCTCTCAGGAATAGCCAAAGCACTGAGAAAGAAGGGTTGGCAATTCACAAGTGGGGCAGAGAGTGGGATTAGGACATTCTGGAAAGAGTTCTGAAATAAAATAGTTTTTATGCTGAGAAGTTGTGATATGGGACCACTTCTATGGAATAAAAATTATCTTTCCTTGAAATCATTCATGCTCAGGAAGAGTTTTGAAACTTTGGTTAAATATGCGTAAGTATTAGAAGTGACCATCTGGGCCGGGCGCGGTGGCTCAAGCCTGTAATCCCAGCACTTTGGGAGGCCGAGACGGGCGAATCACGAGGTCAGGAGATCGAAACCATCCTGGCTAACACGGTGAAACCCCGTCTCTACTAAAAATACAAAAAAATTAGCTGGGCGAGGTGGCGGGCGCCTGTAGTCCCAGCTACTCCGGAGGCTGAGGCAGGAGAATGGCGGGAACCCGGGAGGCGGAGCTTGCAGTGAGCTGAGATCCGGCCACTGCACTCCAGCCTGGGGGCAGAGCGAGACTCTGTCTCAAAAAAAAAAAAAAAAAAGAAGAAGTGATCATCTGGATACTGACATAAGTCCATCATCCCAAGGCTCTCTCATGTTGCCCTTTCTTAACCATATCCACCACCCTTTTGCTTCCACCTCCTCCTGGCAATGAGACTAATATGTTCTCTATGCCTGTGTTTCATAATTTTATGAAAACATGGAATTATACGGTATGTAACTCTTTTGAGAGTCATCCATGTCGTTGTATGTATCAGTAACTTTTTTTCTGTGTATTGCTGAGTAGTATTCCATGGTATGGATGTACCACAGGTTGTTTAACCACACAGCTGTTGAAGGGTCTGGGTTGTGCCCAGTTTTCTCCTGTTGTAATGCTGCTATAAACATTTGTGTATGGGTTTTTGTGTGAATATAAGTTTTCATTTCTCTGTGATAAAAGTCCAGAAGTACAATTTCTGGGTCACACAGTGTTTGTAAAGAAACTATCAAACTCTTTTCCAGAGTGATTGTACCATTTTACCTCCCTATCAGCAAGATATGAATGATCCAGTTTTTTCTCCATCCTCATCAGCATTTGATGGGATCCATAGTGTTATCTAATTACGGTTTTAATTTTCCTTGCCTTAATAGCTAATATCTTTTCATGTGCTTATTTGCCATCTATATATTCTCTTTGATGAAATGTCTCTTCATGTTTGCACATTTTCTAATTGGATTGTTTCTTTTTTACTGTTGAGACTTGAGAATTCTTTATATATTCCAGATACTAACTGTCAAATATGTGGTTTCCAAATATTTTCTCATCCTCTGTAGCTTGTCTTTTTATCTTCTTAACAGATCATTTTTCATAAAGCAGAAGTTTGTAATTTTGGTGAATTTCAATTAATAAATTTTTCCTTTTGTGGATTGTTCTTTACGTGTCAAGTCTAGGATCTCTATCTGGCCCTAAATCTCAAAGATTTTCTCCCATTAAAAATAATTTTATAGTTTTACCATATATATATAATTTTTTTTTTTTTTTTTTTGAGACGGAGTCTCGCTCTGCCGCCCAGGCTGGAGTGCAGTGGCCGGATCTCAGCTCACTGCAAGCTCTGCCTCCCGGGTTTACGCCATTCTCCTGGCTCAGCCTCCTGAGTAGCTGGGACTACAGGCGCCCGCCACCTCGCCCGGCTAGCTTTTTGTATTTTTTAACAGAGACGGGGTTTCACCGTGTTAGCCAGGATGGTCTCGATCTCCTGACCTCGTGATCCGCCCGTCTCGGCCTCCCAAAGTGCTGGGATTACAGGCTTGAGCCACCGTGCCTGGCCTTGTGATTTGTTTTGATTTAATTTGCTTAATTTTGGCTTAAAGACCAAAATTGAGGTTTAACAGCTTCCTCCTCCTTCCCTCCTTCTCTTCCTTGCTCTCCTCCTGTC
The DNA here is from genome assembly GCF_009764315.1 of Trachypithecus francoisi. Classification (NCBI taxonomy): domain Eukaryota; kingdom Metazoa; phylum Chordata; class Mammalia; order Primates; family Cercopithecidae; genus Trachypithecus; species Trachypithecus francoisi. The sequence continues at coordinate 110,083,938 of NW_022681473.1, forward strand.
CCTTCTCCTTCTCTTTCACCTTCTTCACTTTGCCCTCCCTTATTCTGCCCCCCTTTCCCCTCCTTCTCCTTCTTCTCCTCCTCCTTGTCAGTAGATGTCTAATTGCTCCAACACAGTTTGTTGAAAAGCCTGTCTTTCATCCAAGGAGTTGCTTTTAAACCTTAATGAAAATCGGTTGGGCATATTTGTGCAGGTCGATTTCTGTGTTTTCTGTTCTATTGCATTATCTATGTGTTATACCAGGTCTTGATTACTGTAGCTATATAAAAAGCTTTGAAAACAGGTAAACTGATTTTCTTACTTTATTCTCCATTTCCAAGGTTTTCTTTGGTTAGCTAATGTTTTTGTTTAGTTATTTTGCCTTTCCATATAAATTTTAGAATAGTCCTATCTATACCTACAGAAAATCATTCTAGGATTTTTATAGGAATTGCATTAAACCTGTATATAAATTTGGTTAAAAATGGCATCTTTTACTATGTTGAGTCTTCCAAATCATAAAAATGATATGTTCCTCCACTTAGTTAGACATTCTTTGATTTCTTTTCTTTTCTTTTTTTTTTCGTGTGTGTGTGTGTGTGTTGAGACAGAGTCTCTCCTCACTGCACCCTCTGCTTTGCAGGTTCAGGCAATTCTTCTGCCTCGGCCTCCCCAGTAACTGAGACTACAGGCGCGTGCCACTACGCCCAACTAATTTTTTTTTTTTTTTTTGTATTTTCAGTAGAGATGGGGTTTCACCATATTGGCCAGGCTGTTCTCGAACTCCTGACCTCATGATCTGCCTGCTTCAGCTTCCCAAAGTGCCGGGATTACAGGTGTGAGCCACTGCACCCAGCCTGATTTCTTCCATCATTGTTTTGTAATTGTCAGCATACAAGTTCTGTACAAGTTTTATTAGATTTCGTTTTTTAAACTAATTGTAAGTGGTGTTGTATTTTCGACTTCAATGTCCATATGTTCATTGCTAGTATATAGAAATATAAAAACATATTTATATAAATATTAAAAACCGAAATAATAAGAGTTTTAAATGCTTATCTTATATCCTTACTGAACTCACTTATTAGTTCTAGGAGGTCTGTGTTAACTTTCTTGGGATTTTCTACAAGGATAGGCATGTTAGCTGCAAACAGGGACATTTTCATTTCTTCTTTTCCAACTTGTATGCCTTCTACTTCTTTTTCTTGCCTTATTGCACTGTCTATAACCTTTAACATTATGTTGAAAAGACTGAGGATATCTTTGTCTTATTCCTGATCTAGGAGGAAAGCACTTAGTCTTTCATTATTAAGCATAATGAAAGCCACGGGTTTGTTGTAGATTATCTTATCAAGTTTAGGAAATTTTCCTCTAGTCCTATTTTTTTCTGACAGCTAGAAAAAATTATGAAGAGATATTGAATTTTATCAAATGCTTTTTCAGTATTGACTGATATGATCATATCATTTCTCCTTTAGCCTATTAATATACTATATTATATTGATTTATATGAATTTTGATATTTGAATATTGATATTTTATATTGAACAGTGCACCTCTGGCATAAATGCTACTTGGTCACTGTATACAATTTTTTTTATTATTGCTGAATTCTATTTGATAATATTTTGTTAAAGATTTTTGTATTCATATTATTGAGAGATATTGGACTGTAGTTTTCTTTGATCAGAGTAATATTATTTTAGCTTCATAAAATAAGTTAGAGTGTCCTCTTCTATTTTCTGAAAAAAGTTGCATAGAAGTGGTGTTAATTCTTCTTTAAATGTTTGGTAGAACGCTCCAGTGAAATGACTTGGGCCTGGAAATTCATTTTTGGGGAGTTTCCTGGTTGTAAATTCAATTCTTTAATAGATACAAGGATGTTTAAATAATCTATTTCATATTGGATGAGTTGTAGTAGTTTAAGGAATTTATCCATTTCCTCAAAGTTGTTAAACTGGTTTGTAGAGTTGTTCATAGTATTCTCTTATCTTTTTGATGTCTGCAAGGTCTGTAATGATATCCTCGTTTTAGTCCTAATATTGGTAATTTGTGTCCTCTCTCTTTTTTTCTTTGTCAATCTTGCTAAAGGTCTATCCATTTTATTGATTTTTTCCCCAAAGAACAGGCTCTTTATTTCATTGATTTCCTCTATTGTTTTTCAATTTCATGGATTTCTGCTCTTACGTTTTTATTTCCTTCCTTCTGTTTGTTTTGGGTTTATTTAGCTCTTCTTTTTCTATGTTCTTGAGGTGGGAGCTTAGATGATTGATTTGAGACTTTTCTTCTTTTCTAATGTATGCATTTAATGTAAATTTCCCTCTCAGCATGCTTTAGCTGTGTTCCACAAACATTTATGTGTTTTTCCTCCAGCTCAATGTTATTTCAAAATTTACCTTGAGACCTCACCTGTGACCCATTAATTTTTTTAGAAGTGTTTACTTTCCAAGAGTTTGGAGATTTTCCTGTTGCATTTAAAAAAATTGATTTCTAGTTTGATTCTATAGTAATTGGCAAACACACTATGATTTCAGTTCTTTTACATTACATGAGGTTTGTTTTATGGTCTAGGATATGGTAAATCTTGTTATATGTTCTATGGCACTTAAAAAGAAGTGCTATTTTGGGTGTTCTGTTAATATATATTGAATTCTGTTGGTCAGTACTGTTGAGTTCTTCTATATCCTTGTTGATTTTCTGTCTAGCTGTTTTATCAGCTGTTATGCAGGAGGTTTTGAAGTCTCCAATTACAATTCTGTATTTATCCATTTCTCTTTTCAGTTCTATAAGTTTTTGCTTTACATATGTTGAAGGTCTGTTACTTGATACATATACATTTAGGATTGCTATGTCTTTTTGGTGGACTGACCTTTTCAACATTATATAATGCCCCCTCTGTCTCTGGTAATTTTCTCTTTTCTGAAGTCTACTTTATCTAATATCAATATAAACACTCCTACTTTGTTCTGGTTGCAGGATATATCTTTTACTTTTAACCTTTTACTTTTACTTTTAACCTTTCTATATTGCTATTTTCAAAATGAGTTTCTTGTACAGCATATAATTGGGTCATGTTTTGTAATCAACTCTATCAATCTCTGGCTTTTAATTTGTGTATTTAGACCACTTACCTTTAAAATAATTATTGATATATTAGGGCTTAAGTCTACCATTTTAATTTTTTATTTCTTGTTCTCTGTTTTTTATTTCCTTTTTTTTCTCTGCCTTTCTGTGGGTTACTTGAACATGGTTTTAGATTTCCATTTGGATTTGCCTATAGTGTTCGTGAATGTATCTTTTTGTATAACTGTTTTTTATTTTTGGTGGTTGCTGTAGATATTATATTATTGATGCATAACATATCATGGTCTACTGACATAATTATTTTCCCAGTTGAAATGAAGTATAAAAGCTTACCTCCCTTTACCTTTCCCTGTGTATAATTGTCTGAAATATTTCCTATACATACATCTAGAACCACATTCAGACACTATTTTTTCCACCATCAAACATAATTTAGAAACCTGAGAAGGAAAGTTTATTTTATTTACCCATATACTTTTTTACTGTGTTCTTTCTTCATGCCTTATGTTCCACGATTCCCTCTTTATTTTCTTTTTATTTTCCTTTCTGCTTAAAGATTTTATTGTAGTCACTCTTTTGGAATAGGTCTTCTGCCAAAAACACTCTTAATTTTCCTTTCTCTGAACATCCCTAGTTCTCTTCATTTCTGAAGGATATTTTCACTGAGCATAGATTTTTGGTTTGACAGTTTTCTTGCAGTAAATGTTGTGCCATTTCCTTTTGGTCTCCACAGTTTCTAATGAGATATTTGCTGCCATTCAACTAGAGTTTTTCTTCTATTGCTATGATGTAGTTTTACTCTCTTTGCTTTAAGATTTTTTTTGTCTTCAATATTCAGAAGTGTGGCTGTCATGTGTCTTAGTGTGAACTTCTTTGAATTTATCCTATTTGGGCTCTTTCATGTTCTTGAATGTGTATGTTTATGTTTCTTGCCAAGTTTGGGAAGTTTTCAACCATTATTTCTTTGAGTACATTTCAGCTCTACCCTACTTTTTCTCTCCTTTTAGGACTCTAATGACACAAATATTTGATAACTTTTAAATTACCGAACAAGTCCCTAAAGCTCTGTTCATGTTTTCTTCAATCTGTTTTTCCTCTGTTGAGATTGAATAATTTCCATTTTTCTATCTTCCAACTCACTGATTATCTCCCTGTCTTCTCTACTTTGCTGTTGAACCCATCCACTGAATTTTTATTTTAAAACATTTATATTTGTTTGTTTCTTAAAATAAATACATTTTTATTGTGGTAAAAGACACATGACATAAAATTGACCATCTTAAGAATTTTAAACTGTATAGTTCAGTGGTATTAAGTACATTCATATTTTTGTGCAACTGTCACAAGCACCCATCTCTAGCACTCTTTTCATCTTGCAAAACTAAAACTCCATACCCATTGGGCAATAATTGCTCATTCTCCCTTCCACTGATCCCTGCAAACTGTCATTCTATTTTCTGTCTCAATGAATTTAGCTGCTCTAGGGATTTTATATAAATGGAATCTTAGAATATTTGTCTTTGTTTTGGGTGTGTGACTAGCTTATATTTCTTAGCATAATATTCTCAAGGTTTATCCCTGTTGTAGCTTATGTCAGATTTTCTTTCCTTTTTTTTTTTTTTTTAACATCATCTTGCTCTGTCGCCAGGTTGGAGTGCAGTGGGGCAATCTCCGTTCACTGTAACTTCCACTTCCCAGGTTCAAGCGATTCTCCTGCCTCAGCCTCCTGAGTAGCTGGGACTACTGGCATGTGCCACCACGCCCAGCTAACTTTTGTATTTTTAGTAGAGACAGGGTTTCACCAGGTTGACCAGGATGGTCTTGATCTCTTGACTTTGTGTTCCACCTGCCCTGGCCTCCCAAAGTGCTGGGATTACAGGCGTGAGCCACCACGCCTGGCTCAGATTGTCCTTCCTTTTTAGGACAGAATAATATTCTGTTATATGTGTATACCATATTTTGTTTATTCATTCATCCATTGATGGACACTTGGGTTGCTTCAATGTTTTAGCTATTGTGAATCATGTTGCTATGAACATGGATGTACAAATCTCTTCAAGATCCTGCTTTCTATTTTTGGGGGGTACGTATACTCAGAAGTGGAATAGCTAAATTATATGGCAATTTTGTTTTTAATATTTCAGGAATATCTATACTGTTTTCCATGATGAATGTACCAATTTACATTTCCACCCACAGTGTACGATGGTTTCCTTTTATCCACATTCTCTCCAACACTTATTTTCTGTTTTTTCAATAGTAGCCATCCTAACGGGTATGAGGTAGTATCTTATGATTATTTTGATTTGTATTTTCCTGATGATTGGTGATGTAGTGCATCTTTTCATGTGCCTACTGGCCATTTGTATATCTTTGGAGAAATGTCTATTCATTTTTTGATGATGCACAAAAACTTCAAAACATCAAAACTTTTTTGATGCACAAAAGTTTTTAATTTTTATGAAATACAATTTGTCTTTTTTTATTATCTGTGTCATTGGTGTCATATCCCAGAATCCATTATTGAATAGAATGTTGCAAAGCTTTTGTCCTAGGTTCTCTCCTAAGAGTTTTATTGTTTTAGTTCATTCATTTTTAGTTAATTTTTGTATATGGTGTTAGGTAAGGGTCCAACTTTATTGTCTTGCATGCTTACATTCAGTTATTCCAACATCATTTGTTGAAAAGACTGTCATTTCCTCATTGGCCTTAGCACCCCTGTTGAAAATAATTTGACCAAATATATGACGGTTTATTTATGGTTTCATTGGCCTATACATCTGTTTCATTGGTCCATACATCTGTCTTTATGCCAGTACCACACTATTTTATTACTGTAGTTTGTCTTGAGCTTTGAAATCTGAATGTATGAGTCTTCCAATTTTGTTCCTTTTTAAGATTGTTTTAGCTATTTGGGGTCACTTGAGATTCCACATGAATTTTAGGATGGGCTTTTCTGCGTCTGCAAACATGTTGTTGGGCTTTTGATAAGGGTTACATTTAATTCGTTGATCACTTTGGGTAATATTGACAACGTAAATAATATTATGTCTTCCAAACCATGAACCTGGGATATCTTTCCACTTATTTATGTCTTTTAAAATTTCTTTCAGCAATGTTTTATGGTTTCCATTGTATAAGTTTTTCACCTCCTTGGTTAAGGTAATCCTTAAACTCTTTATCCTTTTGGTGCTTTTGTAAATGGAATTACTTTCTTAATTTTCCTTTTAGATTGTTCATTGTTAGTCTGTAAAAATGCAGTATTTTTTTTGTGTTGGTTTTGTATCCTGCTACTTTGCTGAATTTGTTTTTTAGTTCTAAACTTTTTTTTTTTTTTTTTTTGTGGAATCTTTAGGATTTCCTATATATAAGATCATATTATTCACAAATAGAGGTAATTTTACATATTTTCCAATTTGGATGACTTTATTTTTCTTGCCTGATTGCTCTAGTTAGAACTTCCAGTACTTTATTGAATAGAATTGGCAAAAGTGTATATCCTTGTCTTGTTCCTAATCTTAGAGGAAAAGCTTTCAGTTTTGTTTTCCATTGATCATGATGTTTGCTGTTAATTTTTCATTTATAGCTTTTATTTTGTTGAGGAAGTTTTCTGCTGTTCCTAGTTTGATTCTTATCATGAAGAGGTGTTGAATTTCATCAGATGCTCTTCCGCATTAATTGAGATGGTCATGTGGTATTCACTCCACTTGATTTTTTCTCCATTCTGCTAATGTGAATTACACTGATCAATTTTTATATGTTGAGTCTTGCGTTCCAGGAATAAATCATGACGTATAATGTTTAATTTTAACATGCTGCCAAATTCAGTTGGCTAGTATTTTGTTGAATATTTTTGCACCAATTTTCATTAGGCATAGTGATCTATAGTTTTGTTTGTTTGTTTGTTTTTCTTTTGTAGTATCTTTATCTGGCTCTGGCATCAAGGCAGTATTAGCCTGATGTAACGAGTTAGGAAAGTACTGTTACAAAATGTTCTCTCCTTTTCAATTATTTGGAAAACTTGGAGAAGGATTGATGTTAGCTCTTTACATGTTTGATAGCATTCACTACTAAAGTAGTCAGGTCTGGGGTTTTTTGTTGTTGGGAGTTCTTTGATTACCAATGGAATCTCCTTACTAGTTATGTCTGTTCAGTATTTCTATTTCTCTAGGATTTAGTCTTGGTAGGTTTTGTGTTCCTAGAAATTTGTCCATTTTATTTCAGTTATCCAATTTGCTGGCACACAATTATTTTTGTAGTATTGGTAGTAATGTCCTCACTTTAATTTCTGATTTCAGTAATTTGAGTCTTTTTTTTGTTTTGTTTTTTGAGATGGAGTCTCCTTCTGTTGCCCAGGCTGAAGTGCAGTGGCGTGATCTCAGCTCATTGCAACCTCAGTCTCTCAGATTTAAGCGATTCTCCTGCCTCAGCCTCCCGAGTAGCTAGGACTACAGGCACATGCCACCATGCCTGGCTAATTTTTTGGACTTTTAGTAGAGACGGGGTTTCACTATGTTGGCCAGGTTGCTCTTGAACTCCTGACCTCACGATCTGCCTGCCTTGGCCTCCCAAAGTGCTGGGATTACAAGCATGAGCCACTAAGCCTGGCCAAGTCTTCTTTTTTCTAAAGTCAATATAGCTACCCAGGCATGGTGGCTCACACTCATAATCCCAACACTTAAAGAGAAGGCAGAGGCAGGGAGGATAGCTTGAGCTCAGGAGTTTGAGACCTACCTGGCCAATATAGCAAGACCCCATACTCCACAAAACAGAAAAGAAAAAGGACAAAAAAAAAAAAAAGAGATAAAGTCAATATAGTTAAAAATCGGTCAATTTTGTTCATCTTTTTAAGGGACCAACTTTTGGTTTTGTTGATTTTCTCTATTGTTTTTCTCTTTCTTATTTATTTATTTCTGCTCTAATCTTTATTATTTTATTCCTTTGATGGCTTTGAGTTTAATTTTCTCTTCTTGTTCTGGTTCCTTACATTGTAAAGTTAGGTTGTTAATCTGAGATATTTCTTCTTTTTTAATATCAGTGTTAATGGTGATAGGTAACTCCCTTAGGACTGCTTTCACTGTGTTCTTAAGCTTTGATAGGTTGTGTTGTGTTTTCATTTTCATTTGTCACAAGATATTTTTTAATTTCCCTTGTGATTTCTTTGATCCACTGGTTGTTTAAGAGTATGTTGTGTAATTTCCACAAATGTGCCCATTTTTCAATTTTTGGTCTATTATTGATTTCTGACTTTATTCTGTTGTGGTTGGAGAAGATACTTTGTAAGATACCTGTCTTTTAAAATCACTGACACTTAACTTTGGGCCTAACATATGCCCTATCCTGGAGAATGCATGTGCACATGAGAGGAAGGTGTGTCTGTTGTTGGTGGTCAGGGTATTCTGTATATGTTTGTTAGATTTCGTTGGTTGATTTTATTGCTCAAGTCTTCTGTTTCCTTACTTATCTTCTGTCTGGTTATTATATCCATTACTGAGAACAGATTATTAAAGCCTCCAACTATTATTGTACTATTACTCTCTTCAATTCTGTCAATTTTTGCTGCATATATTTTGATGGTCTGTTATTATATGTGAACATGTTTACAATTGTATCTGCTTGATGCATTGAATCTTTTATTAATGTATGGCATTCTTGTTTTACTCCTGTAATTAAAAAAATTTTTTTAATTCTATTTTTTTCTGGCATTAATAGCAACTCTTCTCTTTTTGTTACTATTTGCATGGAATATCTTCTGTTCTTTCACTTTCAACCTATTTGTTTCTGGATTTAAAGTGAATAGTAGGCAGCATAGTTGAATCATATTTGTTTTCTTTTTAAATTTAAATCTGTCGATTTTTTGTTTGTTTGCTTTTTTGTTTGTTTGTTTGTTTTTGAGACAGGATCTCACCCTGTTGCTCAACCTGGCGTCCAGTGGTACAATCACAGCTCCCTGCAACCTCTGCCTCCTGGGCTCAAGTGATCCTCCCACCTCAGATTCCCAAGTAGTTCTGACTACAAGCATAGACCACCTCACATGGCAAATTTATAAATATTTTGTAGAGACAGGGTTTCACCATGTTGCCCAGGCTGGTGATCTTTGTTTTTTTAGTTGAAGATATTAATCCATCTATATTTAAGTTTGAATTTTAGTTAATTTATTTTCAGTCCTAAAATTTCCATTTAGTTATTTTAGACATCTTCTATTTTTCTGCTGAGGCTTTAAAAAATGTGCTTTAAGTGTGTTTGTTACCAGGCGCAGTGGCTCATGCCTGTAATCCCAGCACTTTTGGAGGCCGAAGCGGGCGAATCGCAAGGTCAGGAGATTGAGACCATCCTGGCTAACATAGTGAAACTTTGTCTCTACTAAAAATACAAAAAAAATTTAGCCAGGTGTGGTGGTGTGTGCCTGTAGTCCCAGCTACTTGGGAAGCTGGGACAGGAAAATCGCTTGAACACAGGAGGCAGAGGTTGCAGTGAGCCAAGATCACACCACTGCACTCTAGCCTGGGTGACAGAGCGACACTCCATCTAAAACAAAAGGTGCCTTTGTTATTGTTTTTTGAAGCATTTTTATCATTTCTTTTTAAAAACTTTTGTCATATAATTCTAAGTCTAGGCTTCCCACTGGCCTTTACTGGCATGAGTGGGATGGGGCCACAGTAGGTTCTGAAATTTTTGTAGGGAGCAGAGTGGTTATTATCTAAAAAAGCTTTCTATCTTCCTAGGCCACTCCTTTCTTGGTCCTTTGGATAGGGAAGCTGTTTTTAATCTCTGCCCATTGATATTTCTGGGTTCTTGGCTTCTTCAGCTCTACATATGGGATATATGAAGAAAAAGAGAAAGCAAGAAACTTCAAATTGTGTTGTTCTGGGGAGCCCTGAGGTCCCCACGTGGTCTACCATTTTTTCTTTGTTTGTGTTTGTTTTACATACATTCTGTCCCGTGCTTTTAGTTATACTTAGCAGGAAGAATATGGAAAGTTATGCCCTCTTCATCTTCCTGGAAGCAGAATTATATCCATATATTACATTTATAATAAGAAAAACATACATATTTTAAGAAAACCAAACAAATTGACTTAAATTACAGCTAGAGGCATTTGAGTAAATCAAGACGTGCCTGTCTGATTCAATACAGAGATAATAAAATTAGTGGCTATGGTACTGGGTAATAATTAAAAATAATAGCCACTTGTTATTAAGCACATGCTATGTGGTTTGTATGTATTCGCCATTTGTATTATTCCTTACAGAAAACCTGGGAGGCCAGCATTGTCCACATTTAACAGTGAAGTAAACTGAGATACAAACAGTTTAAGAAAAGTTCCCAATGTTATACTACTAATGAATAAAACAGCAGGGGCTCAAATCCTAGCCTGTCTTAAACCAAAACCCATGCTATTAATCCCTGTGTTTCACTGCCTCTGTAGATTGTCTGTTAGAAGATGGAAGACTGGAGGTACTTAGGTGACATCCTGTGGAGAACAGGAAATGTTTGATGTGACTGAGCAGTCTCCATTATCTCTGGGTTTGTAGAAAGCACTGAAGGCCTCCTTGAAGGGAACTATTTTTTGCCTACATTACCAAAGGCATTTCTACAGAACTTTCATTTTATGTGAGTGCCTTAAAACAACCTTGAGATGTAGGTGGAAGCCAGACTCAGTGTGAAACAGATGGGGAATCTGTAGCCCAGCAAGGTCAAGTGACTTGTCTAAGACCATATGGCATTTAGCGCTGGAAGGAGACCTGGAAAGCAGGAGCTGGTAGGCTTTCCACCAGCTCCCAGGGCTGCGTTCAGCTTGGGCTGCACATGGTCACTTAGTTCTTACCAAACGGGGTTCTTTCTAGTTTAGACAGGGCTCACTGCAGTTAAATCAGGGCCTCTCCTCCAGCAGCCTCCTGGCTTGCACCAATTTGCAGACTGTATCTGATGGAAACCTTATGTGGAACAAAAAAACAAACCTGAAAAGCCAGGCCCATCTCAGTATCTCCATCCGCTGGATAAACATCTCCAAGACAGACGCACAGAGAGGCCAGACTCCCTTTGCCAAGTTTTTAACCTAAAGTTTGGAAGCAGCTTGCATTTTCCATAGAGCAGTAAACTATTTTCATTCCTTTTACAATGAATGACTCCTTATGGGGTGATAATTTACTTTTAATCTCTTTCAGGACCTGATGATTTTGCCTTCTTGCCTGAAAAGTTGTGGGTTAAAAGAAAAGGCCAATTTCTTGAAGTTTCTTCTTTCCTATCTTTCCTTTTTCCCCTTTTGAAAGCCTGCTATGTTTGTTTCAGGGCTTTGGGAGTCTTTGGAGCCTTGCCTCTTTATTTGGAGAGAACTTGGCTCCTTCGTGGTGCCCCCATTCCTCTGCCGAATCTAATCTGACTGTTCTATTTATAATTCTTGAACAAGATGAATCTAGTCTTTGTGTTTCTTTCTGAGCAACAGCGTCCCCTCCCTAGGACTTGAGCCAGTTAACCTCTGTAAGAATCTCTTTAATTTCTCTGCAAATTGCCAGAAACCCAGCAGCTGAAACCCTATCAGGTCCTGGATCATATCAGACCTGCTTTAAACTGGCACCCTCCTTCATCCTCCAATCTCCTGGGAGCTGATTTAGGAACACGGCTGTGTAGAGAAATTCCCAGCAGCACTTTGGTGACGCCAGCGCAGTCTGGGAAGTCTGACAGGGAGGGGCCCACTTTCTGGAGGATGGGGAGGCTCTGAGATAGAAACCCTGCCCACTTTGAAGCATGTGTTGGTTCCTCCCAGGTTCCTCAAGGTTTATGTATACATTATGTGCTAAACCTCCTGTTTTTTTTTTTTTGAGACACTCTGGCTCTGTCACCCAGGCTGGAGTGTGGTGGTGGATCTCAACTCACTGCAAGCTCTGCCTCCCGGGTTCACGCCATTCTCCTGCCTCAGCCTCCCGAGTAGCTGAGACTACAGGCGCCCGCCACCATGCACAGCTAATTTTTTGTATTTTTCACAGAGACGGGGTTTCACCATATTAGCCAGAATGGTCTCCATCTCCTGACCTCGTGATCCACCTGCCTTGGCCTCCCAAAGTGCTGGGATTACAGGTGTGAGCCACCGCGCCTGGCCAAAACCTCTTGTTTTGTAGAGAAAAATACAGAAACTAAAGGAGTCATACAGCTGGTTTGTCTAAGAGTTAATACTGTAATATAGGTTTCCTACCATATCCATACCTCCATGAACTTGTGAAGACATTATTTTGATTTCATGGACATGAAACCACTCCAATTAAGTGCAGCCTTTTTATATGTCCCCTGTCTTCTACTTCCTTTCTTTATTCCCTGTCTCCCATTCTCCATTGTTATCGAGTTCTCTCTCTTATGCCCAGTATGGCTGTCTCTTTTTTGAGGGGTCTCACTAGGCTCACTGGGATGCTACAACGAAGGTTTGAGAAAGAGATGAGCCTCAGAAACCCAGGTCTAGAGTGGACAGAACAGTAAGTCCATGGCAACAGCTAGAACTATGAAAGAACCTTCTGAGGTCACACCACAAGTTAGTGACTAGACCAGGATTAGAGCATGAGATTTTCTTTTTTTCTATCTACTGAGTTCCACCCTACTCAAAGTTCTGCTGCCTCTGTGTGGTTCCCAATTTTGATCTGAGTCTGTCTGGCATGTCCATTTAGACAATCTTTTTTTGGTTAGGGTTCTCTCTGACCAACCTGACTTTTAACCTCACATTCATTTGTAATAGAAGAATGTTATATCACACCCTTAAATTTAACCACATTTTAACCTCATTTGCAATGAGTGTCCCTTTAAAACTAAATAACAAAGGGCCAAAATATTTACTTTGACCTCCATAACATAATTGGTCTTCTTTTCTGTCATGATAAGCTAAGGTGGCCTTACAAGTTTTCAAGGACCAGGAATCAGTGTGCCCCACTGAACACATATGAAAGCATATTTACCATTTAAAGCTATTGAGACCCATTTGAATATAACACAGATGCTACTTTAAACCAAGCCCTAGCCAATCACTAATCGGCTTTGGGTCCCTGGTTTTGCCTTTTCTAAAAGTATCATATAAATGGAGGGACACAATATGTTGTCTCTTGTGTCTGGTTTCTTACATTTAGAACAGTGTTTTAGAGGCTCATCCATGATATTAAATAAAACATTAGTTTCTTTTTCTTGCTGAATGCCATTTCATTGTATGGCTGTGCCATTATTTGTTTATCCACTCACCAGTTGACCATTTGGATTGTTTCCAGCTTTAAATTATCATGAATACTGTTGTTACGAACACTTGTGTACACATTTTTGGTTTGATAGATATTTTGATGTTCCTTGGGTGGATGTATAGAGTGGAATTGCTGAGTTGGATGTTAATTCTGTGGTTAACTTTTTAAGAAACTGCCAAACATTTTTCAAAATGGTTGTACCATTTTTATCTCTACCAGCAGTGTATGTATTTTTTTAAAAAATGAGCAAATAAATTGAATGGGAATTCACTGAAATGGATATGAGCGGCTAATAAAAACATGAAAAGATGCCCAACATCATTAGTAGTCAATAGCAAAATGCAAATAAAACCCACACTGTAATAACACAAAATACTCAGTAAAATTGCTGTAATAAAAAAGATGAACAATACTAAGTGTTGGTGAGGATGAGGAGAAACTATTTCCTCTAAGATATTTAGTCACTGATGTATCTACTCAAGTCTTTAAGTTTTATCCCAGATTCCTGTGTCTATATAGCTTAGTGGTCAGCCAATGATTTGGGTAGAGACTGTACTTGATTTGGGAAGGCTTTATTCTGTGATGATTGATCTGTGTATGAGTTGGGAAACCATTTAGGCTTGCAAACAGTTCTGAAGTCTCCCTTGGCTTTTATCTCCAGGCTTTCTTAGGTGTCCCTGACACATGTCTATTTCCCAGTCTCAAAAGTAAATAGAATTTATTTTGGTTTTCCTATGGCTTTCTTGTTTCCAAGATCTCACAATTAAATTTATGGCTGATCCGCTATTGCAACTGAAGTTGCAATTTTAAATTAGCAAGCTACTGTGGGTTTTTTCTCCCCATTTATTGCTTATGTAATTAACTATTTTTAACTGGAAAAGTCCTCGATTTTTGTTCCTCAAACCACCCCTCTAACCACTATGGTGACTTCAGCTGGCTTCCTCTGGCAGCAAGGCTTCTGGATTTTCACCTTAGCCTAGCACCGGCAAAACCACAGTTCTCACCAACCAAACTGGGGCAAGGGATGAGGGCAGCTTCGAGCAAGAAGAGTAGAGACTCCTGCTGTTCTTATCTGAAGCTCTAGTGGCTTCACAGGAATAAATGCTTTTCAACTAGTTGTCAATCTTTGATTGATTTCCAGAACCTTTGCATGGTTGATTTTAACAATTTTGTCCAGTGTTATATTTATTTTTAATAAATAACTGACCCCCTCTTTTTTTTTTTCAACCAAAAGTCCCTCCAGTTATGTATTTTGGCATACGGAATACTTTAATTTTAATATAGGTAAATTAATTAATCTTTTATTTTATGGTGCTATGGTTTGAATGTTTCTGTTCCCTCCAAAATTCATGTTAAAACTTAATCCCCAATGTAATATTATTTGTGAGGTGTGGCCTTTGTGAGGAGACTGAGTCATGTGGGCTCCATCCTCATGAATAGGATTAGGTGCTCTTATAACAGGTCTTGACAAAGGAGTTTGCCCCTTTTGCCTTTCCACTTTCTGCCACATGAGGACACAGTGTTCCTCCCTTTCAGAGGACACAGCATTCATGGTGCCCTCTTGGAAGCACAGAGCAGCCCTCAGCAGACAACTGAACCTGCTAGCATCTTGATCTTGGACTTCCCAGCCTGCAGTACTGTGAGAAAATAAATTTGTGTGTTTTACAAACTCCCCAGTTTGTGAAATTTTGTTATAACAGCACAAAAGGACGAAGACAGAAATTGGTACCAGAGAAGTAGGATGTTGCTATTACAAATGCCTAAAACTGTGGAAGCAGCTTTGTAACTGAGCAATGGGTAGAAGCTGGAAGAGTCTTGAAGTCAACGTGGAGTATTGCCGTGAACAGAACATTAGGATGATTCTGGTGAAGGCTCCGAAGAAGAGGGTAGCTGTAAGGTATGCCTCATTCTTCTCAGAGGTTACTTAAGTGGTCATGATCAGAATGTTGGTAGAACTATGTACAGTAAAGCCCATTCTAATAAGGTCTTAAAAATGAGGAAAAGGTATTGGAAACTGGAAGAAAGGTCATCTTTGCTACAAAGTGGCAAAGAACTTGGCTGAATTATGTCCATGGCCTGGGACTTTGTGGAAAGCAGAACTGAAGAGTGATTAACTAGGATATTTGTGGAAGAAATCTCCAAGTGGCAAAGTGTTCAGAAAGCCACATGGTCTCTCTTAACTGCTTATAGTAAAATGCAAAAAGAGAGAAATGATTTAAAGATGAGATTTATAATCAAAAGGAAAGCAGAATTGAAAGATTCGGAAACTTTATAGCCTATGTGCGTAAAGAATGAAAAGCATATTTAGGAGAGAAAACCAAGGTTGTGACCAAGTGACCTTTTGATGAGGAGATTAGTATGAATAGAAGGAAGCCAGGTGCTATTCATCCAGACAATAGGAGAATAACCCTAGGCATTTCAGAGATCTTTGAGGATGCCACATCTATCACATGCTCTAAGTGCCAGGGCTTTGAGGGCAAAGTGGTTTTCAGGGAGGGACTCAGGGTGCTCAAAACCCACTGCCCAGGGTCACCCTAAGTCTCTGCTCCTCATATTCTAGCACCACGCAGTCCTCAGTCACTCCAGCTGTGGCTTAGGTGGGCACAAATGCAGTTGGGATCATCGCTGTAGAAGGAGCTGTAAACCTTGGTGGTGTCCTTATGATACAAACTCTGCAAGCTCACCAAGTGCAAGAACTGTGGAGACATGACAACCTCCAGCTAGACTTTTAAAGGATGTCTCAGAGAGCCTTAGGGCCCAGGCAGAGGTTTTCTACAGGGACAGGCCCACCACTGACAGCCACTGACTTGAGCAATGCCTAGTGGAGTTGTGGGAGCAGGACCACTCTGAGACCTCAATCCTGTAGAGCCACCAGCATGCAGTACCAGCCTGGGAGAGCCACAAGCACCCGACTCTAACCCCTGAGAGCTTCTGTGTGAGCTGCATCCTGCAAAGCTGTGGGGGTAGAGCTGCCTGGGCCTTGGGGGCCCAACCCCTACCCCAGTATATCTTGAAGGTGGGACATGGAGTTAAAGGAGATTATACTCAAGGCTTAAGATTTAATGTTGTTTACCTTGTTGAGTTTTGGAATTACTTGGGACCTGTTACTCCTTCCTTCTTTCCTATTTCTTCCTTTTGGAATGGGGACATATATCTTATATCTGTCCCACCATTGTATTTCGAAAGAATGTAACTTGTTTGATTTCAGAGGCTCACAGTTAGAGGGAAATTTGCCTGACGATAAATTGTACCTTGACTCTTGCCCATATGATGTTTAGATGAGATTTTGGACTTAGACTTTAATGTTGATGTGGAATGAGTTAAGATTTTTTGCAGCTATTGGGATGAAATGAATGTATTTTATATATGAGTAGAACATGAATTTTGGGGGGTCAGCAGTGGAATGCTATGGTTTGAATGTTTTCATCTCCTCCAAAATGTATGTTAAAACTTAATTTCCACTGGGCACAGTGGTGTGTGCCTATAATCCCAACTACTCAGGAGGCTGAGGTGGGAGGATCACTTGGGGTCAGTAATTTGAGAACCACCTGGGTAATATAGTGAGACCCTGATATGGTTTGACTGTGTCCCCACCCAAATCTCATCTTGTAGCTCTTACAATTCCCACGTGTTGTTGGAGAGACCTAGTGGGAAGTAATTGAATCATGGGGTGGGTCTTTCCCATGCTGTTCTCATGATAGTAAATAAGTCTCATGAGATCTGATAGTTTTATAAAGAGGAGTTTTCCTGCACAAGCTCTTTCTTGCCTGCCACCAGGCACGTAAGACGTGCCTTTCACCTTCTGCTTGATTATGAGGCCTCCCCAGCCACGTGAAACTGTGAGTCCATTTAAACTCTTTTCTTTAAAAATTACCCAGTCTCAGGTATGTCTTTATCAGCAGTGTAAAAATAGACTAATACAGATCCCATCTCAAAAAACGAAGAGACAACCAACACTTAATTCCCAGTGCAATAGTACTGGGAGATGTGGCCTTTGGGAGACTTGATTGAGGCATGAGAGCTGCACCCTCATGAATGGGATTTGGTGCCCCTATCAATAGGCTTGACATAGGGAGTTTGCCCCTTTTGGCCTCCCCCCTTCTGTCATATGAAGACATAGTATTCCTCGCATTCATTTGTACATGAATTTGTGTACATGAGTTCATATACACAGCGTTCATGTATACTTGAGAGAACACAGTATTCAAGTTGCCATCTTGAAAGCAGAGACTGGGCTCTCAGATGCTGCCTTGATCTTGGACTTCTCGGCCTCCAGCACTGTGAGACATAAATGTATGTTCTTTAGAAACAAGCTAAGATCTAGAGATTTTACACCTGGAGTCTTTTAGAAATTCTTCCCTATCTCAGATTAATAAGTACATTCTTCTATAATTACTTCCAAAAAGTTTGTTTATATTCATACCTCTTTGCAAATGGGTTTTAATGGATGTGAAATGAGGTAGAAATCCTTTTTGTTAAATCCTCATATGTACAAAAGTTATCCTAGCATCAATTATTGAATAGCCCATCCTTTCTCTACTTATTGGCAATATTTCCTGTATTATATATGAAGGTTCCTCATATACACAGCTCTGTTTTTCAGTTCTACAGCCTGTTGTTTTTTTGATTTGTTCATCCCTTTTGCAATCCCACAGTGCTGTCAGTCCTGAAGTCTTTTAGAGCAAGTCTTTTCCAAGACACTTTTTTAAGTTTTCCTTGGCCATTCGCTTCTTTATACAATTGTAGAAATTGGCTTCTCAAGTTCCATGAAAAATTCAGTTAAGGTTTGATTGAAATTTATTTGATTTATTTAGTTTAATTTGAGGAGAATGTACATATTTAAGATATTGAGTCTTCTTATCCATAAACTTGATACATCTTTCTGTTTGTTTAGACCTTTTTAATATTTTCAATAATATTTTATTATTTTCTCCTTAAAGACTTTGCACGTTTTCTGTGAGATTATTTGGTACTTCATATTGGGTATTGTAAATAATATTTTTCAAATTACTTCTTAACATTTTTGTTTAAATTATAAGGGAATGCAGTTCATTTTTGTATATTTGTTCTATATCCAACAATCTTATTGAATGCTCTTAATTCTATTTTTCTGTAGATTATTTTGTTTTATTGTTCACATAGAAAATCATATCCACTGCAAGTACTAACAGTTTTGTTTTTCTTTTCAACCTTCACACCTGCTATTTCTTTGACTTGTTCTAACTATCATGCTTAGGACCTCTATTGGTCTATATGGTCAGAGGTGTCAGTAGCAGAAATTTCTTTATCTTTTTTATAAGGCTTTTAACATTTGATCATTAAAAATTATGTCTGAGGGAAGTTTTTGGTAGAAGTACAAAGTTTTCTTCCATTTTTAGCCTGCTAAGATTTTCTTTTTCAATCACAAATGGGTGTTAAATTTTATCAATTTTCAATTTTTTTCCTGTGTTCATGAATCTATGGGTATTCATATAGTTTTTTTCTTTAATCTGTTAATGTAATGAGTTATATTTATCACATTTCTAATGTTAAGCCATATATGAATTCCTAGTATAAACCCAACATGATCATAATGTCTTTTTTCCTCATTGCTTGACTTCCTTTTCTATTAATAATATTTTATTTAGCGCTGCTTTATCTATGCCTAACAGTGAGTTTAAATTATAATTTTTTCCACACTATTGCCTGTTTCAACTTTCTCTATTTCATTAAA
Organism: Trachypithecus francoisi; assembly: GCF_009764315.1. Classification (NCBI taxonomy): domain Eukaryota; kingdom Metazoa; phylum Chordata; class Mammalia; order Primates; family Cercopithecidae; genus Trachypithecus; species Trachypithecus francoisi. Next base: position 110,102,928 of record NW_022681473.1, read on the forward strand.
CAAACAAATAACAACAACAACAAAACGAGGGAAGAGAGAGACAGAATCTCTCTCTGTTGCCTAGGCTGGTCTCGAACATCTGGGCTCAAATGATCCTTCTGCCTCAGCCTCTCAAGTAGCTAAGACTACAGGTATAAGTTGTCATGCCAGGCTCAACTTTCAATATAGTGATGTAAGTTTTGTTGATTATTGAAAGTGTTATCCTCTTCAAGATCTCTATTAGGACGGAGGGGGTGAAAATGAGGCATATGCAGAAAACAGTAAAAAGGAAAAATGGAAGGAACTGAATGAACATTCAGATTTAGGAAGCAAAAACTTGAAGATGAATGCTATCACAAAACAAGTGAGGAAAGTGAGGATCAAGAGCTGTTTAAGTAAATAGGCTGACAAAGGAAAAGTTAAGTTCTATTTAGTTATGCGTTTGAGTTGCTGAGATAGCTAGTGGAAGTGTCCAGTAGACAGTTAGGATTTTGATTTAGAAATTAAGAAGTTATGGCCAGAAATACTTCCATGGGAACCATCTGCTCACAATCAAAACTGTGTGGGTAGATGAGGTAATCACTGGAGATTAGTACATAGGGAAGAGAGTAGAGAATGGAGCCTTGGAAGGTGACCAGAATGAGAGAATGAAGGAGGATGGGAAAGAGAAGTTGTAAAGGGAAAGAGAGAAATAAATGAAGGTCACATTTTTCTGAGCTGGGACTCGAAATAAAAAGTGATAGCAGATAGGGTGTGGTACCACCTCATCCGGTTCACACATGTGAGAAAAGGAGAGCATTGCATTTCTCAAGAGATTTTAGGAGGAAACACTCTTAAAAACACAGCTTTTCAAGGCCCAGAAATATACATCCTATCCCCAGATCACAGACCATCGCATAGATCTGTCCATTGGCTTCAAGCTTATTTGCCTTTCTAGTTATTAATCCAATCTCATTAAAAATCAGTTTAAGTGTGACCTTGAATTTAGACCAAATAACTAATCAAACATAGGCTGTCTACTTTTCACCCCAAGTATCCTGTAGGTTAAGACATTTTAACCGTATCCTTTATACAATCGGTAGTATAGTCTAAGCTATAAGTTGTCTTTTTAAAAAAATTTTTATGAGATGGGGACTCACTATGTTTCCCAGGCTAGTCTACAACTCCTTGACTCAAGGGATCCTCCTGCCTCAGCCTCCGAGGTAGCTGGGATTATAGGTGTCCATGACACTCAACTTATATCATCTTCTTTGATATCAACGTATCATTGATGTACCTCAATCAGCTAGTATAGGCACCTAAAATTCCAGAGTTAAGAGGGATAATAAAAAGCATCTTTTTCATTTCACAGATGATAACACTCAGGACCAGACATGCAGTGACTAGAGCCCAGATCTCTAGACCTGAAACCTTCATGATCCAGTAGAGTCTTACAAGAATCAACACATGAATTGCACTTGCTTATGACAATATTCTTTGTTATTTAACTAATAATCTGTTCATTTTAATGATAGATATTTCCTTAGCTATGAGCTCTTCATTTATCCATGTGGTATTTGCTATTATACATATAAAAACGCTCTTGTGTTCAATTATTTTAAGTTGATTTTTTTCACGTTTAAAAATACTCTTTGGATAAATGAAGGACCCATAACAAAGACACTTTAAATAAGCATGCCATTAGTTTGAGGACAGAAATGCCAAGCAAGGCAGGAGCCGTTAATTTGTTGATAAGTGATTCACTGGATGTGTTCTACAACGTACTCATCAACTATCCTTTACACATCATTTCTGAAGCACAAATTGAATTCTCAGAAAATATATAAACGAACATTTGCACAGCTTATTGTTTTTAGCAAACTAGAATCTCTTAACATTTGTCAATCTTCTATTCAACAAGTATTTGGTGAGTGCCTACTGTGTGCTAGGCCCTAGGGCCTATAGAAGTGGGCAAGACACACAAAGTTCCTGCCTCACGGACTATGTATTATAATGGTGGCAAGGCAGATAATAAACAAGCCAATCAATAAATGATATGCTTTTCAGATAGCAACATAAGCAATGGGATAGAAAGTGACCAAAGGAGAGATCGTTCTATCTTATCCAGTGTGGTTAGTAAGGAGCTGTGTTGCAGGTCAGGTTCTGTGAGAAGTGAATCTGACATGGAGATTAGCACACAGAGAGTTCATTGTGGAGCTTTTTCAGAATCAACATTCTTGGGGAAGTACAGACAGTTGCCACCTTAAGATGGTTAAACTTAACAATTTTTTGACTTTCAGATGGTGTGAAAGTGATACGTATTCAGTAGAAACTGCACTACAAGTGCACATACAACCATTCTGTTTCTCACTTTCAGTACAGTATTCAATAAATTACATGAGATATTCAACACTTTGTTATAAAATAGGCTTTGTGTTACATGGTTTTGCCAGACTGTAGGCTGATGTAAGTGTTCTGAGCATGTTGAAGGTAGGCTGGGCTAAGGTATGATGATTGGTAGGTTAGGTGTATTAAATGCATTTTTAACTTACGATGTTTTCAACTTGTGATGAGTTTATCAGGATGTAACCCTAAGTCTAGGAGCATATGTACAGGAAATAGGATTGGGCAGAAACAGAAGTTGGGCTATTACATAGGCATAGCAAAGCCTCGGCCTCCAACACCACAGACAGCCTTGAAGCTAGGGTAGTCCTGCAGTGTATCCTGAGTTGGGGCTGGGGAATTGGCTTTTAGACCCTCTTATTGGCCAGTATTGTATGTGTGCTGCATTTGGTGGGAAGATTTTGGGCGAGACGGGCAGCTTAGGGTAATCTATGAAGGGGATCCAGCTTCCGACACTCACAGCAACTAGGCAAATGATGCTTCAGTCCCGATAGGGGGGATCTGCGTGACCCACCACAGCATGCACTATAGCCTCTCTGAACAGGGGGTATTTGAGCTGAGACCTGGATGATGTCATCTCAGTTAATCCTGGGGTTGATATTGTAATATCCCCGTTTTGTACCCCTGTTCATCTCTCAGAAGCTCAGAGAGGTGAAGTGACTTGCCCTAGGTCACACAGCTACCAGGAAACAACACTTTGTGTCTCCTAGCACAGAGCTTCATCTAGTATGATCTGCCTATATCTTGTTCCATTTATGCTTGTACTTGTGAAAGCACCAAGGGCATATATTTCTGTAAACACTTTTATAAAACACTTGGGTATATTGCCAGTAGAATATAGGATAAGGTTTTCTGATTTTTCTGATTTCACTGATTTCTCTGACAGAGCAAAGGCCATATGGCCATGTTTGCATCTTTGTTCAGATAAGTGATTAGATATCTCTCTACAAAATAGAGCTTTAGAATGGAAAAAGTTTTCAAATAATATGCTGACAACTTAGTTAAAAGAAAAACAAGTGAAAGAAATATCACTAGATGTTATTTGTTCCAAAAGTCAAAAGGCTAACCACAGCCTTGCCAAACATCTGTAAATATTTTCAGCTTTTTAATCCCTAATCTTTCTTTGATTTGAGGTATGAGTGGAGAGTATTACTGGTACTCTCGTGGTTCTTACAGTCACTTGATCAAAGCTTGTTTCTTGCCTGGCTTCCAACCTTTGACCCATTTGGCCTGTCTCCTGTCTAGGAGGGGCTTTGGGCTTTGGTAGGATAATGTTTTACATCTCATGATCCGGTGTAATTTGTAAACTGCTTTTACATAAGTTATTTCATTCGATTCTTGCAAAAACACTGGGAAGCATGGATCTGTATTTCCTTTTCATTGATAAGGGAACCAAAGCCCTGAGAAGTTACATGACTCAGGTGCATCCCTTGAACTCAAGACTTTCAGTTATAAGACCATGTATTATTTCCATTACCTCTCCACTGATAGAGCTCTGAGCTAGACTTCTTGGAAGTGGGAGTGAGGAATGCATGAGAATATAAAAGACAGGAATGAGAAAGAGTGGGCAGATTATTATTGAGGCAGGTCACAAAACTTCGTTAGGCCTGGGTTTCCTCACTGAAGCAACAACTGGACAAGGTTGCTGTCTAGGACTTTCCTTAGCTTTAAGCTTCTCTAGTCTTAAGGAAACAGCAAAGAAAAGAAAAGACAAATCAAAACAATGAGACAGCTGCAACAACAACAAAGAACAACTATGCTATCCCAGGTCTGTAGCCATCACAACTATAGCATGACTCTTTCCTTTGAATTTTCACCAGCAGCTGGAATGCCTTCATTTTGAACACTCCACTGCTCAGGTAGCTGCCGATTTCCTGGCTACCAATACCACTGTTTCACACATAATGGCGAACAGACTGAAGAGATCAAATTAAATCCATTTCCACTTTAGGATGGGAAATCTGTTTGGAACAATCAAGCAGGTTTGGAGCAGCAAGCATGGGTTTTCAATTGCCATCAAATGCGAAATTGCTTCATGTCAATTGGCATTAAGTGGACCGATTTGTACCCAATTAATATACCGTGGTTGGAAAGAAAGAAAATAATTCCACTTAGCTAGATTGCTCTTCTCCAGGTTCTTCCTGCATGGATCTCCAAGCAGTCTGCAGACATTCCCTCTTATTCAACCAATCCTCTCCCCCATTGTGAGCCACATCCTCCCTTGCTGAGAATGACAAGTTGGGAGCAGCTCACTTTAGCTTTTTTCATGCCTCAGAGTCCCATTTAGTGAATTGCTGGCTACTGTGGGGTCCCAAATGAAACACATTCGTGGCATGCAAGAGTTCATACAGCTTTCAGTAGCATCTTCTTCCAACCAGAACTCAGCTCTGGCCTTGGATATAAAGCTAGCTTACTAGCCATTAGACTGAAATATCGGGCCAAGACACTCCCAGAATTTTCCTGGAAGATGCCTGCTGGAGAATCCAAGGGATCAAAATAGTGCTGGGATGACAAGTCAGACGTGTGAAGACCTCAGTGACTCTGTAAAATCTGGAAGCCCCCCGACAGTGACAAACAACCACCGAGGAAACACAGGTCACCCAATCACTGCCAGCTGAAGCACTGGCACAGAAACCCAGCTAAATCCATGCTCCAGAGACTCCCCAAATGAAAGCACACTGTGTGAGCCCATGCTGGCCAATAGGAGCTGGATGAGGAAAGATAGTAGCCTCATTTTCACATCCATAGATTTTATGCTCCCTTTGGTTGGTAATTTACATTTATATAGACTCTTTCAAACTCTGGGTTCTAAAATGGCTTTGCTGGTTTATATGTATAGGACACCGCTTTGTATAAGCAGTTGGCTCTGTATACATAAACAAAACCTGACCATCTGTATTTAAATGAAAGCATGTGGCTCAGATTTTACTTGGTCATTTTAAGCCATACCATACTTGAATGAATCTCCCTAAGTTTTTTAAGGGCACGTAAATGTGGTATATAGTGCTACCTGGTGAACCCTTTAATCTGACTCCATTTTGACGCAAGGGGACTCTGGAGCTGTGTATCCTCCATGATTTATGTATGAACATGGATAGATGGAATGTGAGTGATAGGAATACAGGTGATGACTCTTTCTCTCCTTCAATCTAAATCTAAAATGTATCTTCCACATCTTTCCATGCAGGTGTCCCAGTAAATATCTGAGGAGAAAAAGAATGAACATGAAGATCATTTTGTAAATTGTCAAGCTCCATAAACATGCTAATGTCTATTGTTATTACTATAGAGAGAGGCAGCTTCTCGTCGTAGAAAGAATTCTGCATGTAGAGTCCAAAGGCCTGGGTGTGAGCCAAGACACTGCAAGCTAGGAGCAGTGAGGTCCTAGTCATGTCGCTAAACCCCCGTTTCCCAATCTAAAATGGAGATATACTAATTCTGTTTGCTTCAGACAGCCACTAAGGAGGGATGGGCATCTGTCTGGGGCATCTGTCACTGGTGACTGCCAGGGTCAATTTGGCTGCTCTGGTTGGCTAAGCTGAGGTGCCTGCCTCTCTCTCAGTTGGAGAGAATGGTATTTCTAGATAGAGAAGGACTATTTATGAAAATATGTGGCGGACCTTTGAATAGGATCATTGTGAAGATAGAACATGATAGAATGTACAAAAGAGCCTTGTACCTCAAGAAGGACATATACGTGTATACAGGGACCCACAAAGGAATTTGCAAGGCTTTGTTCTCTAGAGTACAGTTCTCAGGACTGCCTGGAATTGCTGCTGGCTGGGTCTAGCTGCTGAACCTAAGATTGTGTCTTTCTATGACTTGGATTCCTGGAAATGTGGACTGCTGCTTATCAGAGCCTACTTTGTGTTAGTTGGTTGTACACATGCTGTGCTATGCCTTAGACCAGACTTTCTCAGTCTTGGCACTACTGCCGTTTTAGATTGAATAACTGTTTGTGGTTGGAGGCAGTCTTGTGCATTGTAAGATGTTTAGCAGCACCCCTGGCCTCTAGTAGCTCCCTCCCTTAGCAGTCACAATCAGAAATGTCCAAAGACATTGCTAAATGGCCCCCAGGGAGGTAAAATCACCCCCCTACCCTTGGTTGAGAACAGACTAACTTAGACGACGAGCTCCATGAAAACAAGTTGTATTTTCTTTTAAGTTGTACCCTTGCACCAACTTAGCATAGTATGCAGCGCTAGTAGGCGCTCAATAACAAGTGGCTGGAGGAAATTGAACTCAATAACCAAGTTTCACTTTGGTATGAGTCACCTCCTGCCAGCTTTTGAGCTTAAGTTAAAGAGGCCCAATTAAAAAGCCAACGAAGCAGGTTGTACCTGTTAAGTAGGCCCCAGGCTCAAAGGGGAAACAGTTATCAGCAAAGAATCTATGTTCTCAGCATGACTTGATGCAGATGTAAAAGAGGCAATCAAAGAGATCCTAGATTGTGGCAGGATGCCCAAGCACTCTGGAATTGAGGGAGCTGGGGGTTCCTTTGCTTCTTTCTGTCCCTGGTCATGGCCCTCCCCTTTTCTCCATTCTCCTTAGATAGAGGTTTGCTCACAATATGGTTTTTCAATTGGATTTCAGTTCTTGACCTTTTCCGATCTCAGGTTTCTTGCAGGTTTCCCAACAAACCTACAAGGGTTGTCATTCTGCTGGTGGCAAGAGACTCCAAATGTGTCTGCAGACTCAGGCAGGAAGAGGAGGAAAGTGTCAGATGGTATTTAGGCTTTTCGGTGGATAAAGGATGATTGACTTGAGGCCTTAGAGGGCAGCTGGATCTTCCGTGCTTCTAGTATGTGAAGGAGTAGTTTTCAAAGTTTTCAGAACATAGGTACAACCTCTGAATGTGTCTGGCCAGCCTTGATTCATCCTCTCACCCTGGAAGTAAAAATGATGCTCTCAGAAGGCAGTGAGTTTCCTCCAGGTGGTTCTTTAGCTAGAGCAGAAAAGTGTTTCCTTTTTCAAACAATCATGCCTTTCTCAGCTCTCCTTCACAGCAAAATGCCTTGAAAGAGTGATTGATATTAGTTGGTCCAGTTCCTTCTATCTCACTTTCTCTTGAACCCATCATAGTCAGAATTTCACCCTCCTTACTTGACAGAAAATTGCTCTTGTCAAGGTGACCGTGACCTGCCAGCTGCTAAATGCATGGTCAATTTCCATTCCCCTCTCACCTGATCTATCAGCAGCATTTAACCCAAGTGATCATCTATCTCTTCATTGCAACATTTTCTGTACTTGGCTCTCAGGATACTATACCCCCCTGGTTCTCCCACTCCCCCCCAAGGCCATTCCTTCCCTGTGATCTTTGCTGGTCCTACGTTATTTGCTCCCGTTACTCCAGGCTCCATTCTCTAAATCTGTCCTCATCTTTCTTCTTTTCTATGCATTGGTCTCATGACTTTAAATATTTACTATTTGTTGGTAACTCATACATTTATTTACCCCACCTGAACATCTTTCCTGAACTCCAATATCCTATGTCTAATTGCCTTCTCAACATCGCTACTTGGATGATGAATAGGATCCCAAACTTGACAGCCAAAACTGAACTACTGAGCTCCTTCATCCCAAACCTTCTTCCACCTTCTACTCAGTCTCAGTAGACGGTGACTCTTTTCTTCCAGGTACCTAGGCTAAGAACCTTAGAGATCTTTCTTTCAGAATCCATATCTAATAATTCAGCAAAGCTGGTAGCTCTACCTTCAAATGTGTACCCAGGGCCCAAACACTTCTTACCACCTTCACCACTCACCGCCTTAGTTCACGTCACCAGCATCCTGGATTATTGCTGTAGTTTCCCAGTTGGCTTCAGTGCCTCTATCTTCACCCATTGCTCTGGCTGTCTCCTCATCTGTTTTCAATATAGCAGCTAGAGTGATACTTTTAAAACATAGGCCGGATCTTGTCACACTTCAAGTGTGATACTTTATGGTCCAAAGATATCCATCCCACTCAGAGTAAAATCCTAAGGTCTTCACATATTCTTCAGTTCCTAAATCTGGGCCACTGCTATTGATGTGACCTTATCTCTTGCCACCCATCCCAACCCCCATCCCTGATCACTCTCCTCTTGCTACATTGTTGTCCTTTATTCAGACACACCAAGCATTCTCCTATCACAGAGCCTTTGCATATGCTGTTCCTTTCGCCTGGAATGCGTTTTCCTCATATATTTTCATGGGTCACTTACCTTTTTTCAAGTCAAATAATTATCTGCTAGCAAAAGCATTCCCTGACCATCCTATCTAAAATGCTTATGTAACCATCACTACCCTGATTTCTTTATACCGCTAAAACCACATTTGTTATTTTTGAAACTTCTTATATTGTTTACCCCTTGACAATATAATCCCCATGAGTTTAAGAATCTTGTCCTTTTCCACTGGGGTATCCCTAAAACTTTAACAGCTTCTTAGGCCATAGTTGGTGCTTAGTAATATTTGTTAAATAAATGGATGAATCTATTCCTCCAGATGCAAAGATTCAACATGACAAAGTGGCTCTTGTCAATAAACTCCTTAAAGATTACAGGATAGTGATACTTCTTTATTAAAGTAAACCATCCAAGCTTCAAAATGGGATTGCACATGCTGTTATTTCTGTTTCTGATGTAAAATATGCTTTTTTTTTTTCTGTTGAAGATGATGGATTTAAGTTTGGTGAACATTTCCAACTCTAGGATTCTGCTAATATGCTAATGTGCCAAGGTGTCTTTTTATTATGATCAGCTAGATTCAACAAATGTCGATTACTTCCCACTCTATGCTGGGCTCTGATTAGAAATGGAAATGCAGATTGCTTAGATCCGATTCCACCCTCAGGATGCTTGAAGGCATTTAGGGATAAGAAGTAAAGACCCAATTTTAAAAATTTTCAAAATTGTAAAATGTTGATAAATGATAAAATGTGTCTATTCCTATCGAGAAAGTTTAGCCCAATGAGAACATTAATATCCTCAGGCAGATTATGTGTCAAACATCCTCTGAAGGAAAGTGCCAGGGCAAGATAGGTTCATGTGGTCCCAAAGAGCGCAACATTAATAAATACCCTAAGAGAGGTGAAAACAAAGTGCTGTGGAAGCTCTGAAATGGGAAAAATCATGTCTTGGGGTAGGAGGTATGATGGATGGCTTCGTGAAAGAGACTATAGCTGACCTTGGCAGGTAGAGAAATAGGCAGTGACAACAAGGAGGGCTTTCACGCAGAGAGAAGGCCCTTATGAGCACAGGTGCATATGGGGAGACTCCAAGTATTTTTTTTTTTTTAGAAATGGTTGCAGCCAAGAGTGGGTAGAGCATGGAGCAGGAACAAGACAGATGTTGGAAATAGGAATCGAGGGTAAAGCCAACTTCTGTTTGGTAGTATTATTTGTTTTTTACTGTGGTTGTTTGTTTTCCAAAAATAACAGGATTGATAAACAGGGTCCTTGTTGTTTTGTAACACATAGCAAAAATGATATTGCCAGTCTCATAATTCTTAGTTGCTATTCAATGCCCGTACAAAGGATTTTGGAATCCTCAAAGAGGATTAATTTATTTATAGCAACTTTTTGGTGTATTTCCATGTTTCTTTCAATCTTTGAAAATTGGTCATCCATGCAGCATCTACAAAGACTGTTTAGTAGCCACCTACCAGAACAAACTATAGTGCTCCTCTGATGGATAACAGAGCTTACTGTAAGTGCCTTTTCATGATCATGATGGAATTTGCCCCGTTCTTTGCCTTTTCCCATAAAGCCCACATCTGCTGACCTCCAGGGTTTGATAAGCTCTCTGTCTCTCTCATTAGCTCAAGCAGCTCAAACTCTGTCTGAACAGGATTCCAGTAAAAATGGTTACAGACTGAATAACAGTCTGTCTTTCCAACTAGCATGGGACTCAAATACTTAAAGGAACACTGCATTTTGGTAGTCAGACACAGTACATAAACTGAGAACTATCATAAAATACTATATCTCCAAACACAGACCATTATGACAAGATCAGGGACCTGCTCTCCCTGAAAAAAAGATACAGGCTAACGTTGACCTATATCTACAGTCCATTTTAATGTAATTTTATTATGACATGGATCACAAAACAAAAGTCATTGAAGTCAGAGACTCAAAGCATTTCAGAGCTGGGAGACAATAGTGGTTATTTGTATCAATTTTCCTGGTTTATAAATGAGGAAACTGAGGTCAGAAGAGATTACAGCTTATCAAAGGTCAGTTAAAGGCAGAACTTGAACATACCTGGGACTGCAATTCTTTCCAAAGGGGAAGGTAATCATCTTTCAGTGGTCTGCTGTGGGAAAATTTCTTTATTGGCCAGGCTTTGACTCTCATGTTCTTTAGAGCGCTCAGGACTTCTCATCCTTACTTTTGTAATACGCCTTCATTGTCTTAGGAGGCCTGTGCATGACACAGATGCTTTAACACCAGCTCAGGCTCGCAGGCTGCAGGGGAGCTCTGTGAGTGCAGGAAGCTTGTCTGTCTGTATTTTGGACTTTTGCATCATGCCTAGTGCCTTGTGGGAACTCAAGTTCTGTTCCTTTCTATTGCAGAATGCACTTGTTTAATTGAATTGTCGTGGTTGAGATAGAGGGTGGATATTTGATGACGGCAGGTTGCAAGTGATCATGTCATCTACCAAATATGAGAGAGTTGGAGAAAAAAGAAATATCAGGAGGGGATGGAAGGCTAAAATGCAAAGACAAAGGGTGGGGGAAAAGTCGGAAAAAGACCACAATTGAAAGCACAAATCTAATTCCTGTTTAAATGCAAACAGGAGTCCAGAATGTGTCACATGTGTTCAGCCTGTGCAAGTGATTATGTCAATTAATTAAAAAGAAGGAGGGGAGGGGAACAGGGGTCCAAAAGGAAGGGCTCCCAAAGATTCCTGAGAATCCCCTCCTTCCCCATCAGTGTTTGGAGAAGGATATGGATTCCATTTGTGCTGGCACTGTAAGAAAGAGGACGCATTAGCCCTGGGTAGTCACAAGGAGGCAGCTCTCGCTGCAAAACCAGATGGGGTCTCATCACCCACGCTATGCAGGTGGGGTCAACTTCCATGATATTAGCCCAGCAAGCGTCCAGGGGACTCAGCTCACTGCTGTTCTTTTATTTTCCTGTGGAAACCTTTCAAAAGTACTAATTCCTTGGTCAACCAAGCCAGAGCCTCAGGGAAGCCCAGATGCCCCACCTGCCTCTCGAGGGGCCCAGGCTGCTCCAAGAAGCAGAACAGGCGGCAGTACGACTTCCCGTCCTCAGCTGCTGCACGGGAGGAAGTCAGAGAGCAGGTCATCTTGGATACAAGCTGGAGGGGCTGCGGTGGCAGTCTCTGTTCAGGCTTTGTTGCTGCTTCCCAAGCAAGCCCCGAGGAACCTGGGCAAGTTGGGGCTGGGGCCCAGACTCCAGGGATGCTTGAGGGTTGCACCCGTCAGAATCCCTGGCACCAGGCCAGGCCAGAGCGGCCTGCTCCGTGAAGGAAATATTGAACATTCTGAGTCTTAAAGAGCAAACCTGGACTGGTTCCAAGATTACACTTAATACATCTGCTGGGAGCCACAGAGAAGGGAGACTGGGGGAATCTGCAGAAATAACCCTTGCAGGGCCAGGAGAGCACACAGCATCTGCATGGCACAGGTAGTAAAAGTAACATCGTCCCTTACCTCTGGTAGCACTTATAGTTTCTGAAGCTCATTCTTACACACGATCTCTTTGTTCTTCTTTATGATTCTGAGAGGTAGGCAGGGAATATTGTTTTAGGTAAGTTGCAGATTATGCATCTCTGTGCCTCATACAGCACTTAGCCTAGCAGGTTGTCCAGTGAGTGGTGAGTAAGGATGTGAGTGGATAAATGGACAAACGTCCGTTTTACAGGGGAAGAAACTGACACAGAATAGTTAAATTCATTGAAAAGCACTCAACACCCTTGTGGGCACTCATGACATGCTAGGCACCATGCTAGGAAGACATGGTCCCCTCACTTTAGGCACTCATAGTCCAGGGAGTGAGAGGGTCAGAAACAAGTAACTAATAAGTTAAATATGCAACTGGACACACGATCCATTTGAGGTGATTACGAGGGCTGTAGAACACAGAAAGAGACCAACTCCGGCAAGAGGATGTGAAAGTGACTTGTTCAATGGACTAAAAAGTAGCATGAAAACTACTGTCCAGGTGTTCATGCTCATGCTTTCTTTGTTTTACCTTTAGCCTGGCCAGGACAAGTCTCCTGTTTCTCTATCCCCTACCCTCAGACTACCCTTGAGTTGTTGCTAGTTCATTCCTGAAGTTCTACCTTTATCAGGAAGTTATCTTCAGCTTAGGGCTACATTAGCTTGTCTAAATTAAAATATTCCATGGGAAGGATATTTATGTGAATTAGGGATAAGGAGATAAGCTTTCACCAGGGGTGGAGAGGGAATACACAAATGAAGGGCTTGAAGACTCTGGGCTCCCTAGGGGTTAGTGTGGGTGACTAGGGAGAGAGAAAATAAGAAGAAATAGAACAGGTGACTGGCGATTGCTAAAAGGAAGCATCGCCTTCACAATTTTGCTTTTCTTCCTCTCGAACATCCCTACATCAAATAAATATACCATGCATATGTACATATACATGCATGTATGTACATACATACATGCACTCTTATACACACACACACCAATGTAGTCTTTAAAACTGTCACAAAAGTGGGATAGAAAGTTTTTACCAGCACTTCTTACACTGAATAATTCTGTAGTGATATTTGCCTGATATTTGTGAGCATGAGGTTTCATGTAGCTTCATAGCTGTCGGTTTCAAATTTTATTAAACTTCTGCCTTGTTCACAGTCTGATTTCTTTAAGGCCTTATCTAATTGCCTTGAGCCACAGGGGTTATTACCTTGGCCATGTGCAAAGATATAAATTTCACCATATTAATTGAGGAGAAGTAATAAACTAATGTATAAAAGTAGCAAAGAATTTTGATTATTTGTGTTCTCGTGGAAGAAGAATAGCTCATAAAAATAATTATTCCATGGTACATGTTTGCATGATTTACAAGGTACATGCATGCACTCCTGTCTACGAATGCTGTTGGGCATTTGGCTATCATCACCAGAAAGCTGGGTATTTCCAAATATCTACCTGTGTGCTGAATCTAGTTCAAACGTCTGGGTTTTTCATTGACAAATGTGACTTTCAGCAGACCACTGAGGTTCAGGAGCCCACAATCTAGGTGTGACAGTCACCTCTTCTGGGGAGATTTCCTTGGTTCTTCTGTTTGATTCATGGGCCCCTCTTTCAGGTCTCCCGAGTGCTGTACATGGAAATTGATTTGTCCGTCTCCTCCCCTGGGATGGGAGCACCTTCAGGGAAGTCAGGGGCTCTTTTTTTGCCTCTAGATATGTCTCGAATGGATGAATGAATGAATGAAGTGCCTACTGTGCCTTCCTACACCCATGACTCTAGTGCAGTGCCTTGCACAGAGGAAGAAACACAATAAATATTGAATGAACATGTATGTTTGTGAGTAAAGGGATTCAGATCAGCTGTGTTGCATTACACAGTCATTTTATTCAAATGTCTCAAAGCCTACAATGTCATTTTTAAACTGCTCCTTCCAGCCCCAGGGAGAAAGTAGATAAAAATCATGAAGACCCCTTGAGGCAGCCAGAGAAGGGCTATGCGTTCCCCAGGTTCATTTGGGGAGTGAGGCGTTTGGACATCGCTCCCACCCCCACTTCTGTCTCCTCCTGCAAGTGTGCCCCCCTCTGCCTTTCTCTTCACACTATAAGTCGCCAGAATATTTATATATTCTGTGGTCTCTCTATGTAAATCCACATTCCATAGATCCCAAAGCTTTTCTTCTGTTTCAGATCAAGAGGCTGAACAAGATATGTTTTTTTTTTTTTCTCTTTTGTAACCAGCAAATGGCTTTTTTATCGATCTACCCCTTCTAACATAAGGTTTGTCTTCATGTAGAGTTCGGAAGCCCGTGGTCTCTCTCTTTCTCTCTCCAGTAACCCCTTCCTTAAGTTCAGAGAGACTAACTGTTTACTTACCTCCACCTCTGTCTTCCCACAGTTTTATCTGATCTTAGCTCTGTTCATAAACCACCAGTTTCTCCCGCGTCTTGTGTTTCCTGCCTGCTGTGGCTGGAATTTTATGGGACTAATCAGGTTTTGCTCTTTCTTCACGCCCTGTCTCTTCACCATCCATGCGGCCCTCTTGACTCTTATCCCCCTACCCTCACCTTCATGGTGCGTGGGCCTATTAAATGGTGTCCAGTTCAATTTCTGGCACCCAATAAATCTAAATTTTCAAGCTTGGGAAGCCGGGCTCACCCACTGGCACCCAGATAAATGAGTCCTCCGTGAGAAACCCACACTGGTCATTACTCAAGACTCTCCTAAAACCCTGACACAGGCTTCCTGCCTGAGAGACTCACAGTGCCCGTGACTCTCTTACCCTCTGGAAAAGAAAACGCCCCCCACCCCATCACGGGGACTGAAGTCATCTCAGGCTCTCCCCGCTCCAGACAGATGCTCAAAGCGGCTGGAGGCCCCCACTCTTGGCCCCCAGCCGGCCCCCACGTCATTGCCCACTGCAGCGCCTTTGAAATGAGACTTAATATCCAGCACACGCGCGTGCACTGTTCAGCTCGCAGGGGCTCCGAGCATGGAGCTGAACAAAGAACCTCCGTGCAGAGGTTTCATTGTTCGCAACAAGCACGACCAATGAGGGCTTCTCTCCCTGGCCCTCCCAGTGGTGAATCTCTCGCCCTTTTTGGGGGTACGGTTTCAACACCCTAAATCTAGCTCTTCCATCTGATTGACAGCAGTCCTAAAATTGTCCAGGTGCAGGGAAGTGAGTTGTCGGGGTTGAGGGCATTTGAGATCAGGTTAGCTTCCTAGAAGACTGGTGGGTAGAAGGGTCCAAGAGCCAGGACTCCTGGGAGGAAACCGGGGTCAGGGTCTGTGTTTCATTCAGAGAGGGGAGACCTGGAGAGCGTGATCTGCTCTTGGGAAGTTGGAGAGTATTTGTATTTACTTATTTGTTATTTTGACTTGTGAAATTATCCCCTTTCACTCTGTCAGGCTTCTGAGTCTGCACAATAAAAATTAATTACAATGAATTAGAACCTTTATAAACCACCCTTAAGAGAACAGCGGCTCAGAGGCAGCCCCTCCGCTGGCTTCTCGGTGGTCTACGGTTTACAATTCGATCAGGAAATAATACTTCAAGAAGACAAATGTCTCTAAAATAAAGTACCTGCTTCTGGCTTTTATGGAATAAACCGTGGAAGTAATAGGATGCTGTGATGGTTAACTTTCTGTGTCGATTTAGCTAGGCTATAGTAGCCCATCATTTAATCAAGCACTAATCCACGTGTAGCTTCGATGGTATTTTGTGAACGCGGTTAACAGCTACAGCTGGTTGATTTTAAGTAGATTACCTTGGCTAGGACAAATGGGTCTCATCCGATCAGTTAAAGGTCTTAAGAGCAAAAACTGAGGTTTCCCAGAGAAGAAAAGATTCTGCCTCAAAACTGCAGCGTCGATGCCTGCCTGAGTTTCCAGCCGGCTGGCCTGTCCTACACATTTCAGACTTGCCGGCCTCTGCAATCCTATGAGCCAATTTCTTGAAATAAATCACTTTAAATAAATAAAGTTTCTATCTCTATTCTACATTTCTATATCTATGTGTTACTGATTCTGTTTCTCTGGAGAAGCCTGAATAATGAAGGTATTTAGAAATCTTTTGCTGAATTGAACTTGTTCATTGTGTAAGTACCTTCACGGCAGGATGACAGTTCCTCTTTCTTTTCTGAGCATGAAGCATTATGCTGCACACATGGTAGGAATTTACCAAGTGCTTACTGAAGTCAATGGAAACCTCAAGAAGCCCCATCATGCTTTTTTCAGCCTCTGCTCCTGAACTTTCAGTTCAAGTGGAAACATTTGCTCCTTCTCATTCACACAGGACTACTCAGCCTGACTTGGGAGTCCGGCTCTTCTCATGACCTTCCCATAACCTTGTCAAGTGCTGATGCTCCCATCCCTCTCTACCTTTAAAAGCTGTCAGATGAACCACACCTTTCCCAAAGGCCTCACTGCAGAGAGCCCAGGCTTATCACTTGGTCTTGCCTCCTAGCACTTGTACCTGAGAGCCTTTAGGTTTACGTCCGTTGTGTTCTGGCCTGGCATTGTGAGATGATGTCCTCCCTTTCGCATTAGTGGGTGGTCCCTCTGGGGGAATTCCAGGTTCTGATGTTGTGGAACATGTATGGCCTTTGGAATTAGCCAGACCCAGTTTGAGCCCCAGTTTTCATACAAACATTGAGAAGCTGATGAAGTCATGTACATTTTCTGAGGCTCAGTTTTCTTATTAGTAAAATGGCAGTAAAGTGACATGTGAGGAATAAAGCAGAGAATTATCATTTATTATTTTAAAATTAGCAAAAAACCACATGTTTCTCTGTATTAGTCTAGGTTCTCTAGAGGAACAGAACTAATAGGATAGATGTATATATGAAGGGGAGTTTCTTAAGGAGTATTGATGCACATGATCACAAGGTGAAATCCATAATAGGCAGTCTGCAAGCTGAGGAGCAAGGAAGCCAGTCCAAGTCCCAAAATCTCAAAAGTAGGGAAGTCAACAGTGCAGACCAGTCTGTGGCTGAAGGTCTGAGAGGCCCTGGCAAATCAATGGTGTAAGTCCAAGAGTTCAAAACCTGAAGAACTTGGAGTCTGATGTTCGAGGGCAAGAAGCATACAGCACAGGAGAAAGACGGAAGGCAGAAGACTCAGCAAGTCTAGTCCTGCTTTATCCTAGCCACACTGGCAGCTGATTAGATGTCCACCTAGATTGAAGATGGGTCTGCTTCTCTCAGTCCACTGACTCAAATGTTAATCTCTTTTGGCAACACCCTCACAGACACACCTAGGAACTATCCTTTGCATCCTTCAATCCAATCAAGTTGACACCCCTAGTGAAGTTTCTATGGAAATGTGAAATACAAAGCAGGTAAAATAAGAGCTACTCTGGTTGGTTCTAAGGAAAGCTTCTTACTTGTGCACTGGGACTCCCACTGTCTGTCCTTTTCAAGGGCATGCCTTCAGCAGTGCTCTCTCTGTCTCTCAAATCAACATGTAACACTGCTCTACTGATCATCCCTGCCAGCCCGAGAACATGATGGCATAGCCTCCGTCTTCAACCAACCAACCAACCAACCAAGCCATCATCAACCAAGCAAAAAAAAAAAAAATCATCTTCCCTTACCCTACATGCCCCTGAAGTTACTACCTCACTCCTGTCTTCTTCTTTCCAGCAAAATTCACTGACAGAATTGTCTATGTGTTCTGTTTTCTCTCTTCTGGTTCTTTCTTGAACTCATTCAATCTTTGTTCTCACTATTCCACTACTCCGCAGTCCTAGTCGAGGTTGAAAAAGACCTTCACATTGCCAGAAGTTATGGTTGATTTTTAGCCACAGTGGATCACATCTTCACCTTGAGGTAGTTTCTTCACTAGTCCTTGGGGAACCACTCACTCTTGGTTCTTCTACCTCACTGACAGTTCCTCCTCAGTCTTTTCGACGTTGTTCTTCCCCATCCCCTAACCTGTACATTTTGGAATGTCCCAGGGCTCAGTTCTCATTTACAAACAGTGAGCAGGGTAAGGCTAACTTAATATCATGTTTTTATCATCTATACATTGATAACCCTCCAATTTACATATCCATCTAGACCCTGTGTCCTGAAAGCCAGTTTTATCATCTATACATTGATAACCCTCCAATTTACATATCCATCTAGACCCTGTGTCCTGAAAGCCAGACTCATACAGCCAACTGGTTGCTTGACATCCCTGCTTGCATGTCTAAGAGACATCTAAAATTCACCATATCGGAAAATGCACTCCTGATATCTTCCTGAAACTCGTTATTCTGAAGTTTTACTGATCTATACAGCCTTAGGACCATCTTTGACATTTCATTTGTTGTCTCACCCTGCATCTATTCCAAGGGCAACTGCTTTAGGCTCTACTTTCAACATATATCCAGAATCTGACCCCTTCTCACCACATCTACTTCCACACTGAGTCTAGTCTCATGCTCCATTCTCTCATGTGGATTATCTTAACAGCCTCCTGTTTCATTGCTTCATCTTTTATTCAACTATATTTTATTCTCCACACAATATCCCTCTGAAAACATTAGTCATAATTAGTCTCTCCTCAGCTCAAGCCCTTCAGTAGTATCTCATCTCACCCAGAGTAAAAGGTAATGTACTTTCCACAGCCCAAGGCCCCATACAATCTCCTACAAACTTTCTGGGCTTAACTTCTGCCACTTTCTTTATCCATCCTTGGGTAGGATCACCCAGTGTCAGTCACAATCTCCTTCTTGCCAATCTTCAGACACAGTGAAATATGCGCCTACCTCAGGGCCTTTGTAGGTGGTGTTCCCTCAACCTGCAAAATTTTTCTCCTGGATAGTCACATGAATCCTCTGAGACACCCACAGGGCTCATTTGCTGTCTTCAGAGAAGAGACCTTCTCAGAGAACTGAACCTGACCACCCTGCATAAAAGCAAATAATACCCCCAGCTCTTTACAGCCTCCTTACTCTGCTTTGTTTTTTGAAGCACTTGTCAATAACTGACATATTATATATTCTTCTCTTCTTTTACTTATTGTCTATTCCCACAAAATGTAATCTTCCCAGCAGCAGGCACTTTGTCTCTTCTGTTCATTGTTATATTTACTAGCACCGAGTACAGTGCCTGGCATGTGGTAGATTATCAATAATTATTTGTTGGACAAGAGAATGACTGAAAAAACCCCGTTCACTGTAAGCTCCATCCCCTGGCTCAGCGTCCATCCTCTGGAGCTCCAGAGATGGTTTTCTCCCTGGAGTTCTCTCCTATCTCTTCCTCTCAGGTCTTTGCCTCTTGGTGGTAAACATCCCTGGTTCTTTCCACAGTTCTTTAAATAAAATGGTGGCTCTGGCAACACATCTGAGTTTCTTCACACTCCACCATGTGGTTTGTCTGGATTTAGGGATTTGAACACTTAAAATAGTTGTTTGCTGCCTATTTTCTTGTCCTCCCTGGGCTTCAGCTCCACCATAGCCATGTTGATTCTACCCACTCATGTCTGAAGACCAGAAATCTAGACTGAGAGCTGGGTTTTGGGATATAAAACACAAAGAGATAGTGGATTTAAATCTCAGACCTGTCAGTTTCCTCATCTATGAATTATGCCAAGCCCATAACTTCATGTGGCTAATGCGAAAATTAATGTTGTTAAGTGTTTAACACAATGCCTGGCACATAGCAGACTCTTATAAATGTCAAAGTCCCCTTGACCTTCTCTGCCTTATGTCAGCTTTATACCTTTGTCTTCAAGCAGTGGATCCACTTTTTCCAGCTTGTTCTTGCTCCATGTGGAGCTTTAGCAAAGCTCTTCTTGTCTGTACCCTGCATATGCTAGGCTTACTGGGAAAGATAAATGACTTTTCTAAAGCCCCTGTATATACAAGGTCTAAAATTGCAACAAGAGATTTAGTGGTAAACCTAAAGTAAGTTCAAATGGTAAAAATAACTTAAAAGCTTCAAGATAGTATATTACGTACTTTGGATCACTTGTCACTGTGCTTAAAGATCAGAATGAATTAGGTGTGTGGATGACTTAAGTGTACTTTGATTAGAAAGAGGTGGCTAATAAAAAACCCTCTGGAAATGGTTTATCACCCATAGAGCAGTTTAGAGTCTAGGTACACAATCGATGCCAATACGTTTTCTATAAAGTCTATTTAAAATTTAACATGGGTGGTAGTCAAGAGCAGAAGACAGAACGTTCAGATGGGGCAAGTGAGGAGAGTTTAATGAAGGGACTACTCACAAAGGTGTTGGAAGGATTAAGGAAAACCAAACAGAAGTGCTGAAGCAAGCAGGTGCAAGCCAAAGCTGGGAACGGTGACCATCTAGGCCTGAAGTAGCAAGGGAAAGGAGCAGTTCCTGCTCTTGGGAAGGGTAGCTAGCTCTAGGAGAAGGCTGTCTCAGATCCAGCTATCTCAGGCAATGCAACCGAGAGAGCGAGCCGGGGGAGTAGATACCCCCACCCAACCCACCGCTTGCCGTCCCTTCTGCAGGTAGCACCTCCCTTTGGAAGAACACAGTGGACACTAGAGAGCAAGGGAGCCGTTGATGTTGCCCATGGAGTTCAGCCTCCAGGGGCTTAGGGTAGGATGGCAAAGTGGAGGGAAGATCTGAAGGAGCCAATGGGGAATATCCAGCAGGGTTTACTTAGTAATGAACGACTTTTGATGAAGGGCGGAGATGAGAGCTTTTCCAAATGCTTTTCTATAATATTTGGAATACCTCATGCTATTTTTGCATTACTTTTATTAATTGTTTTAATCTTGAGGGCTTATTTTGGTGGTGCTGGAATTATGGGCTTTTTATTTTATTTTTTCTGTATTAAAAGACTATCCTCTTATTTAAAACTAATATGGGACTGTATGATTCCATTATATGAGGTTAGGAGCAGGCTAAGGCACTGAATGGTGATAGAAGTCAGAACAGTGGTAACTTTCAGGGAAACTTTCTAGGAAATATTCTGTATCTTGAACTGTGTGGTGATTACATAGGCACATATATAGGTCAAAATTCATTGATCTTGCACTTAAGATTTATGTTTTTGTTTTTATTGAGACGGGGTTTCACTCTGTTGCCCAGGCTGGAGTGCAATGGCTCGATCATGGCTTACCACAGCTTCAACCTCCCGGGCTCAGGTGATCCTCCTCCCTCACCCTCCCGAGTAGCTGGGACAACAGGCATGCACCACCACACCTGGCTAAATTTTTTTTTGTTTTGTGGAGATGGAGTTTCACCACGTTGCACAGGCTGGTCTCAAACTCCTGGGCTCAATTGCTAGGATTACAGGCATGAACCACTGCGCCTAGACTGATTTGTATATTTTATGGTATATAAATTATACCTCAATTAAAAAGAACAAAAAAGAGTATGGTTATGCCCTTGGAAGTGCAATGTTTGTGTGTGATATTTTGAATGTTTATACAATGCACAGGAGCATTTGTGTACCAGATCTGCATTGTCTTATCTGCTCTCTCTACACGTGTAACCAACATTCAGTTTTCCAAGGGGCAAAGACAGGGGAGGGGCGTAGACTAGTCTCAGAGAAAGCTACAGACAATTACCCTCAGTTGAAAATAAACATAATAAAACTATAGAAGTCTAATTTTTGCAACTTGAGAGGGTTTTTCTGCAGCTATTCACTTCTAATCACTCTCACCTAATAAATGAATAGAATAGCTAATGTGATTAGACTAATTCACTATTCATCAAGAATATTAAATGAATAGAATATTTTGCATTTCACCAGTCACACATCTTGAGTATTTACCTGATATTACAATCAGACATGTGTTAGATTTTCTCTCTGCTTCTGGGCCATAGCTCATGGATAATTATAGTGTTTAATTAGCTCCACACAGCACTTGGCTCTCCGGTGTGGATGGAAATTACAGGATGCAGAGAGAACAAATCAAAGGCTGTAAAGGAAAGTAGCCCTTTGCTGTATTCCCTTGGAAGCATTAGCAGGGGCCATGGGTAGCACAGGGTGAATTGTTATTCCACTTGAATAGAAAAGAAGTTGCTTTTCATAGAGATTTTTAAAGTGCAATTTTCTTGGAAAACACAGATAGTGAGCATGAAATAGAAAATAGGTAGAGAATTTAATTTGCTTACAAGGAGGATATTTTTCCCCTGATCATTTTTGACAGCTCTTTATATTTGACAAAATCATAGATCATTGGTTGGGAGTGTCAAGGAAGCTGGACAGGTGACTATAGTCTCAGGCCATTGAGCTGACTTTCAAAGGGTCAGGCAACTGCTCTGAGTCTCTGTGGCCTGCCTGAAAGTGAAACAAAGCAGTCTGCGAGCTCAATGCCTAATTCCTGAATAAATGCAATGATTTGAATCAATCCAATCCTATCCTACAGACAGATAATGAGCATCTTCTCTGGGTAATACGTAATGCCAAGTGCTATGAAGATAAAAAGATAAGACAACACCATCCCCCCCAAGATTGGAAATTCTGAAGGGAGAAAGAGTAAAAAGTCCACAGTGATCGCTATATAAGGTAGTGGACCCGGGGGGGTCTAAAGCAGAAGGGGTCACACCTGGCATAAGGGTGTGGATGGTGTTCCAGAGAAATCTCGAAGGATGGATAGCATTGTGAGAAGCTGAGGTGACAGTAGACCAGGAAGAGAGCCACTACAACCAAGATGTGGAAGTGAGAATCTAGTTTGGTTTGTGGAAAAAATGGGTAGGGAGGAAAAATATCCTTAGATTTCCAACAAGCATACTTGATCCAAATTTACTTTATAGACCTTCGGATGAAAGAAAATAGTTTATTTGAACACCTTTTTTCCATGACGTCCTTCCTCTATTCTCACCTTGATGTTGTATGAACTGAATTTGCTCATGCTGAAAAGAGAATTACAATATCTCCCATCCCAGCACTTTGGGAGGCCGTTGTGGTGTGCGCCTGTAGCACCTGCTACTAGGGAGGCTGAAGCAAGAGAATCGCTTGAACCTTGAAGGCAGAGGTTGCAGAAAGCCGAGATTGCACCCTTGCACTCTAGCCTGGCAACAGAGCAAGTCTCCGTCAAAAAAAAAAAAAAAAGAGAGAGAGAATTACAAGGTATCCTAAAGATCTTTTCACTATGACATTTTCTTATCAAAATTACCATGTGAAGAAAGTCTATGCTCTCTGATGAATAAGTCATTGGACATCTTTCACTCATTCAGCAACTACTCATTGAATGCTTATAATGTTCCTGACACTATGAATCAAGGCTCTGGGACACAGAATTGAACTGACCAAATCACCTCTGTCATGGAGCTTATATTTAAATCTGCTGAGGAGAAATAAACACATGCGATGAATTACTTCATAGGTCAGGAGATGACAGCACCATGCTGAAAAGTAAAACAAGGTTTGGGAGACACAGAGTCCCAAGGATGGTGTTCTTGCATATAGGGTTGTCATGGAAATTCCCTCTGATAAAGCATGACTTGAACAGAGACTGGAAAGGGTAAGGAAATGAGCCTGGTGGGTACCTAGAAGAAGGGCAGCAGGAAAGTAAGTGCAAAGGCCCTGTGGAAAGAACACGCTTGGTATGTCTGAGGGGAGTCATGGAAGGTGTTGTGGTGAAGCAGAGTCAAGTGGAGCTGGGGGTAGCAGCAGGACAAGAGCGGGAGAGAGAGAGAGCAGGAGGGCAGAGCATAAAGCAAGACTCCCATTTTCTCTGGGTGAGATGGGAAGCTGCTGAAGCATTTTCAGCAGAAGCAGGGGAAGAGTTCCAAGACTCTCAGTGCATACCTGAAACTGAGATGATACCAAACCCTGTGTAGTTTTCCTGTTTGATAACCGAGATGGCTACTAAGTGACTAATGAGTGGTGGTGTATACAGCGCAGATACACACTGGACGAAGGGAGGCTTCACATCCTGGGCTGGATGGAGCTGTAGGGCATGAGATTTCAACATGGAACAGCGTGCCATTTAAAACTTACGAATTGTTTATTCCTGGAATTTTCCATTTAATATTTTTGGACTGCGGTTGACCGCACGTAACCGAAGCTGTGGAAAGCACAACTGCAGCAGCAGGGATTACTGTATTTTTTGTTTTAAAAGGATCACTGTAGCTGCCTTGTGGAGAATAGATTGGAATCCAGGGAGGGAGGAGGACAAAGGTGAAAATAAATAGGGTAACTAGGTGCCTACTGCAAAAACCCAGGCATTGTACAACGGTAGCTTGCGAGCAGTGAAGGTAGTAACTGTCAGATATTTTGAAGGTACGGCCAACAAGCTTTGCTGATGGGTTAGGTCTTGGATATGTGAGAAAAATATGAGTTAAAGAAGACTTCAAGTCTTCAGGCCTGAAAAACTGGGAGAATGGGAGAGTTACCACTTATTATGATGGGGAGAAATTGGGAATGCAGCAGAACCAAGTTTACTTTTAGAAATGTGAAGTTTGAGATTCCTATGGAAAAGCCAGTGGAGATATTGAAGAAGCAATTGGGTATGTGAGTTAGAAATTCAGGCAGAGGCATGATATACAGAGATAAATTAAGGAGCCATCTATGAGTAGGTAGTACTTCAACCCCGGAGGGAGATGAGATTTCCAGGCAATTCTTTAGATAAAGAGAAGAGGTGAGTATCCCGAGGAACTTCAGCATTTAGAGGTTGGGGGATGGTAAGAAACCAACAGAGGAGGGGTCAGAGTTCGAAGAGTTCCAAAAAAGAGTGGCTTCTCGGAGGACACGTGAAGGGTATTTCAAGCAGGAGGGCAGAATCATCCCTTGGAAGAAAAAATAATACTCTTTTGTTCATGTTAGGAGTATGCTGTTGTTAAGTGTGATAGGCAGAATTCTAAGATGGTGCCCAAGATTCCCCATGCCCCTTATTATACATGACCTGTGTAATCTCTGCCACTGTGAATATGATGGATGTTATTCCAGGGATTCGGTTATGCTCTATGGCACAGTCGATTTTTAAGATGCGAGATTATCCTGGTGGACCGGACTTAATCACATGAGCCCTTTAAAACCAGCTGGTTATAGATGAGGACGCCAGAGAGACAAACTCCAGCTGCCCAGAGGAAACACACATTTATGATGTGACCTGTCACTGGGGGCACAGGGCAAGGAACTGTGAGTAGCCTTTGGGCATTAATACCAGTCCCTGGCCAACAATTAGCAGGAAACAGGCATCTTCATCCTACAGCCTTAAGGATGTGAATTCTACCAACAACCAGAGAGCTTGGAAGGGGACCCAAATAAAAACTGCAACCACAGCTGGCACCATGATTTCAGCCTGGTGAGACCCTGAGCAGAGAATCCAGCCATGCCATGCCCAGACTTCTGACCTACGGAAACTGTGGCATAATAAATTTCTGTTGTTTTAAGATGGGATTTTGGGGTAATTTTTAATGCAGCAATAGAAAACTAACATTCTGGGGAAGACTGAGGATTTAAAAGTCTGTGGAAGAGAGAGAGAGAGAGTGAAACGGGGAAAAAGAGGGAGGCAGGAGATAAAAAAAGGGAAAGAGATTGGGAGTGAAGGAGAAAAGAAGAACAATGTCTAAGAAATGCACCTATATGGATATTTTCAGAGAACTATTAATCATAAAGTAAATAACTCTCCTTATTGCAGAAAAGGAATTTAAGAAAGGAAACAGTGATTTATTGCTGAATCCATCAGGGTTTCACAGTAAATGCTTGGCCAGACCGGAAAGCAGGCTGCTCTGGGAGGCTCATTTCGGGCCTTTTGCTTCCCTCTGTTCAGTGTAGGATCCCGGGCTTTCTCTTGCTAATCACTGACCTGGGTTGGGTATCTGGAGGCACAATTTCCACATTGGCTCTCATCATGAATTGCATCCCCAAATCCTTACCTTTCTTGATGTGGCCCTACCTGTGAGTTGTTATTGACTTGGAGATCTAGAAATTGGAGTCCAGAGAGGAAGCCCTGCAGTCCACGACATGATCCTAGTTTTTCTGGGCCACAGAAAGCAAAGCAGAGGAAGTCACATGAGCCCCAAACCCTGGGCTCTAGTTTTGGTTGTACCATGTCTAGCTGTGTGACCATGAAACATTGTTGGTCTTGGAGTCTTAAGTCTCACCATCTGTAATTTTGGGAAAATATCTGACTTCTTCCTAACACAGAGGGTGGTGAAGATAACGTGGGAAATATGAAGTAATGTGAAGTATTATTACCATTTCAGCTTTGGCCATGAGCTCAGTAGCCTCTAGTTTATTTTGATTCCAAAGGTTCTACATGAAAGTCTGTTAACATCCTGGTCACATAGGGCCCACACTTAAATATCACAATGTTAGGATGTTTATCTAAGTAATTAGAGACACAGTGAATTGCAGAATGAGATTGGTTGCCACTAGATAATATTATAATAATGTCCCATTGCAATGAATATTATTACAGTATTATGCTTCAATGCTATCTGAGAAGGGGTACTTTCTCAAACTAATTATCTAAAAAAAAAAAAACCTGTATAAGTTATTGAATGGCCTTCTTTTATAATGGAAGTATTTCATCATAAGCTATCTGCAGTAGACAGGGGAAATCTGAATTGAGCTGTTTGTACCTCTTTTGTCCTGCCACGAAGTAAATATTAGCCTTTAGGGTTCCTTTTTTCTCTCTTCCAATATCAGAGTGGATGAAATAATATTTCACTTAACTTCCAAACCACTACCAAAATCAAGTGGTTAAGAGAAGGAAAGAAGAGGTGGAGGTAGAGTCACAGCGGCTTCCACTTAGCAGGTGGAAAGCTCCACTTTAACCTTTGAATTTCGTAAGGAGAGAATGGATACACCTGGGCCTTCTCTCCGGCTCCTGCAGACAGAAAAAGTAGCAGCATATCATCCCAACGAAACCCCACAGCATGCGTGTGTGCGTGTGCGCCCACATGCCTGTGTAGACACACACACACACAGACACACACACACACAGACATGAAGAAATAATAGAAAACAAAAAGTCAATCTCATAGCCTTTTTTCAGTGAAGGATTATACTTCTGGAACACAGCACTGTTTCAATGGTGGATAAAATTATTTGACTTCTTAAGCACAACAAGAGAAAAGGTAAGAAGGAATTTGATTTCTATGACTATGTTTAATAGTCAAGTTCATTCATTCAACAGATATGAGTTGGGCACCTACAGCACTGGGAATGCACCAGGGTACAATATAGAAAAAGTTCCTGTTCTCATGGCATATATATTCTAGTGGGAGAGGCAGAATAAATGGATTAACATATATATATGTATATATATGCAGTGGTGGTAAATCCTGTGAAAACTAGGGGCGCAGGGTAAAGATATAGAAAGGGCAGTTGGAAAGGGTAGTTGCTACTTACATATGGTGACCAATGAAGGCCACACTGATGATGAGAACCTCAAGCACAGAATTGAAGAAAGTATTGAGGAAGCAAACTATGTAACAATTTGGGGTAAAAGCATTTCAGACAGGAGGTAGAGCAAATGCCAGTGCCCTGAGATAAAAGCACGTTGAACTTTCATTTGCACATTTATTTATACATTCATATGTTCTCTCCTTCATTCATGCATTCTCTCATTTATAGAGATAACTGAAGAAGCAATTGGCTATGTGAGTTAGAAATTCACATAATTAATTAATGCAAATTATATGCATCTAGAGAACTTTTTTTTATCAAATTTGTACCTCACTTTAACTATGAAATGCATATTTGTTGATTATTTAATATACGTTAAGCATAGGAGGAAAACACAGATGAGTCTGGCAAGATTCTTATTTGTTTGTTTATTTATTTATTTTTGAGATGTAGTCTTGCTCTGTCACCCAAGCTGGAGTGCAATGGCACGATCTTGGCTCACTGCAACCTCCACTTCCCAGGTTCAAGAGATTCTCCTTTCCCAGCCTCCCAAGTAACTGGGATTGTAGGTGCGCACCACCACACCCAGCTAATTTTTTGTATTTTTAGTAGAGATGGATTTTCAACATGTTGGCCAGGCTGGTGTTAAAACTCCCGACTTTAGGTGATCCTCCCACCTCGGCCTCCCAAAGTGCTTGGGATTATAGATGTATGCCACCGCACCCAGCCAGATTCTTATTTTTTAAAAAAGACAGACACATAAACAAATAAATGTAGTATTCCATGAGGCTCCATGGTATGGGAAAATAGCATGGACTTTGAAAACAGATATTCTAGTCCAGCCATTTGTAACATACCTACCCCTGAGCAAGTTACTTTCCTCTTTAAGCCATAGAGCCTAGGGCAAGTGATATCTACTTTGTAGAATTCTTGTGAGGAATAAATAAGATAACATGCATACAGCACAGGTACATAGCAATAGTAAGTGGCACAGTTGGTGGCACATAGTAGGATATTTGGTAAATGCTTACTGAATGAGTGGAATCAATGAGTGCTCAGAACGGGAGTGGTGAGAATTGTTATTTGCCATAGGTTACTACATGAAAGTACAGAAAAGTTATTTATTCTTGATTATTCAGCAGTGGTCAGAGGTCAGGTTTTCTATCTGGTCTATACAGGGTCTGGACTATTTAAAAATTATTTAAAATCTTTCGAATATGATATATTTCAGGGGCCAGCCTATACTTGGAATCAAGCAAGGCCCTTACTTGCATTTCATTTACAATGTGTTTAAGTAATTAGAAAATGATAAACCCTTTATTCTTAATGGCAATAGAAACACAGTTCAATCTCACAGATGATGCAGGAGAACATATGGCCCCTGAGTTTCAACTCCTGTTAAGTGGACTTAGTCAATTTTATTTTCTCTTCCTATCCTCGCTCACCTTCAGGCAGAGAAACTTAGTAGCTTTGAATTGTACCTGGCACATAGTACTCAAATATTTGTTGAATGAAGAAATGAATGAATGATGAGTGAATCATTTTACTCATAACTACTCCCTGGAACCTTAATTTTTACTTTCATCAAGATCTCAACACCCTCAGCCTTCTCATTTCCCCTTTTACTGCATCCACCTCCCTGGCCAGATTTGCTACATGATCACCTTCATCAATTCACCTCTTGTTAATCTCCCTTGACCTGCTATGGTGTTCACCATAACTAAGTCAATCCTAATTCTGCTCCTCAGGGGCACAGCATCATTTCAGAAAGTCTCAGAACATTAACGACTTGGCCTGGACAACTGATTTCAGTGGCCTTTGCCGGTGACCCTGTTATGCATATTGTTCATTTTTCTTGCCATTGTTGTTCCATAATTTTCCAAAGTTTTTCATGTTCTCCAAGCTATAGTCTTGCTTTCTCCCAGATACTAGTATCAGTAAGTTATCTCATTTACTGCTTCATTAGGATTCTGGAAGCTAGTGGTGTCCATCTCAGTACAAGTCAAATCAGATACATCACATGTGTCCCTCCCTCCCTCCCTCCCTCCCTCCCTCCCTTCCTTCCTTCCCTCCTCCCTCCCTCCCTCCCTCCCTCCTTCCTTCCTTCCTTCCTTCCCTCCCTCCCTCCCTCGCTCCCTCCCTCTCTCTCTTTTTCTTGAGACAGCATCTTGCTCTATTTTCCAGGCTGGAGTGCAGTGTCTGATCACAGCTCACTGCAGCCTCGACCTCCCAAGCTCAAGTGATCCTCCCAACTCAGCCTCCCAAGTAGTTGGGACCACAGATATGCACCACCAAGCCAGGCTAATTTTTAAATTCTGTGTAAAGACAGGGTATCCATATGTTGCCCAGGCTGCTCTTAAACTCTTAGGTTCAAGTGATACTCCTGTCTCTGCTTCCCAAAGTACTGAGATTACAGGTGGAATTAGTGGGATGCCCAGCCTTACATGTGCTTTCTTTTTTTCTGCAGGGCTACATTATCTTTTTTCTTTCTTTTTTTTTTTTATTATACTTAAGGTCTGGGATACATGTGTAGAATGTGCAGGTTTGTTACATAGGTATACATGTGCCATGGTGGTTTGCTGCACCCATCAACCTGTCATCTACATTAGGTATTTCTCCTAATGCCATCCCTCCCCTTGCCCCCCCATCTGGCAGGCCCCAGTGTGTGATGTTCCCCTCCCTGTGCCCATATGTTCTCATGGTTCAACTCCCACTTATGAGTGAGAACATGTGGTGTTTGGTTTTCTGTTCCTGTGTTAGTTTGCTGAGAATGATGGTTTCCAGTTTCATCCATGTCCCTGCAAAGGACATGAACTCATCTTTATTCATGGCTGCAGAGTATTCTATGGTGTATATGTGCCACTTTTTTTAATCCAGTCTATCATTGATGGGCATTTGGGTTGGTTCCAAGTCTTTGCTATTGTGAATAGTGCTGCAAGAAACATGTGTGTCTTTATTGTAGAATGATTTATAATTCTTTGGGTATATACTTAGTAATGGGATCGCTGGGTCAAATGGTATTTCTAGTTCTAGATCCTTGAGGAATCACCACATTATCTTCCACAATGGTTGAACTAATCTGTAGTCCCACCAACAGTGTAAAAGCGTTTCTATTTCTCCACATCCTCTCCAGCATCTGTTGTTTCCTGACTTTTTAATGATCACCATTCTAACTGGCATTAGATGGTATCTCATCATGGTTTTGATTTGCATTTCTCTAATGACCAGTGATGATGAACTTTTTTTCATATGTCTGTTGGCCGCATAAGTGTCTTCTTTTGAAAAGTATCTGTTCATATCCTTGGCCCACTTTTTGATGGGGTTGTTTTTTTCTTGTAAATTTGTTTAAGTTCCTTGTAGATTCTGGATATTAGCCCTTTGTCAGATGGATAGATTGGAAACATTTTCTCCCATTCTGTAGGTTGCCTGTTCACTCTGATGATAGTTTGTTTTGCTGTGCAGAAGCTCTTTAGTTTAATTAGATGCCATTTTTCAATTTTGGCTTTTGTTGCAATTGCTTTTGGTGTTTTAGTCATGAAGTCTTTGACCATGCCTATATCCTGAATGATATTGCCTAGGTTTTTGTCTAGGGTTTTTATGGTTTTAGGTTTTATGTTTAAATCTTTATTTCATCTTGAGCTAACTTTTGTATAAGGTGTAAGGAAGGAGTCCAGTTTCAGTTTTCTGCATATGACTAGCCAGTTTTCCCAACACCATTTACTAAATAGGGAATCCTTTCCCCATTGCTTGTTTTTGTCAGACGTGTCAAAGATCAGATGGTTGTGGATGTGTGGTGTTATTTCTGAGGCCAGTGTTCTCTTCCATTGGTCTATATATCTGTTTTGGTACCAGTACCATGCTGTTTGGTTACTGTAGCCTTGTAGTATAGTTTGAGGTCAGGTAGCATGATGCCTCCAGCTTTGTTCTTTTTGCTTAGGATGGTCTTGGCTATATGGTCTCTTTTTTGGTTCCATATGATATTTAAAGTAGTTTTTTTCTAATTCTGTGAAGAAAGGCAATGGTAACTTGATGGGAGTAGCATTGAATCTATAAATTACTTTGGCTAGTATGGTCATTTTCACGATATTGATTCTTCCTATCTGTGAGCATGGAATGTTTTTCCATTTGTTTGTGTCCTATCTTATTTCCTTGAGCAGTGGTTTGTAGTTCTCCTTTAAGAGGTCCTTCACATCCCTTGTAAGGTGTATTCTTAGGTATTTTATTCTCTTCCTAGAAATTGTGAATGGGAGTTCACTCATTATTTGGCTCTCTGTTTGTCTATTATTGGTGTATAGGAATGTTTGTGATTTTTGCATATTGATTTTGTATCCTGAGACTTTGCTAAAGTTGCTTATCAGCTTAAGGAGTTTTTGGGTTGAGATGACGGGTTTTCTAAGTATACAATCATGTCGTCTACAGAGATCATTTGACTTTCTCTCTTTCTATCTGAATACACTTTATTTCTTCCTCTTGCCTGATTTTCCTGGCCAAAGCTTCCAATGCTGTGTTGAATAGGAGTGGTGAGAGAGGGCATCTTTGTCTTGTGCCACTTTTCAAAGGGAATGCTTCCAGCTTCTCCCATTCAGTAGGTTATTGGCTGTGGGTTTGTCATATATAGCCCTTATTATTTTGAGATACATTCCATCAATATCTAGTTTATTGAGTGTTTTTAGCATGAAGAGGTGTTGACTTTTATCGAAGGCCTTTTCTGCATCTATTGAGATAATCATGTGGTTTTTGTCATTGGTTCTGTTTGTGTGATGGATTACATTTATTGATTTGCATATTTTGAACCAGCCTTGCATCCCAGGGATGCATCCCAGGGATGAAGCCGACTTGATCGTGGTGGATAAGCTTTTTAATGTCCTGCTGGATTTGTTTTGCCAGTATTTTATGGAGGGCTTTCCCATCAGTGTTCATCAGGGATATTGGCCTGAAATTTTTTTGTTGTTGTTGTGTCTCTGCCAGGTTTTGGTATCAGGATGATGCTTGCCTCATAAGAAGAGTTAGGGAGGAGTGCATCTTTCTCTATTGCTTGGAATAGTTTTAGAAGGAATGGTACCAGCTCCTCTTTGCACCTCTGGTAGAATTCGGCTGTGAATCCATCTGGTCCTGGGCTCTTTTAGGTTGGTAGGCTATTAATTCCCGCCTCAATTTCAGAACTTGTTATTGATCTATTCAGGGATTTGACTTCTTCCTGGTTTAGTCTTGGGAGGGTATATGTGTCCAGGAATTTATCCATCCATTTCTTCTAGATTTTCTAGTTTATTAGCATAGAGGTGTTTATAGTATTCTCTGATGGTAGTTTGTATTTCTGTGGAATCAGCAGTGATATCCCCTTTATCATTTTTTATTGTGTCTATTTGATTCTTCTCTCTTTTCTTCTTTATTAGTCTGGCTAGCAGTCTATCTATTTTGTTGATCTTTTCAAAAAACCAGCTCCTGGATTGTTTTCTTTTTGAAGGATTTTTCATGTCTCTATCTCCTTCATTCTGCTCTGATCTTAGTTATTTCTTCTCTTCTGCTAGCTTTTGAATTTGTTTGCTCTTGCTTCTCTAGTTCTTTTAGTTGTGATGTTAGGGCATCAATTTTAGATGCTTTCTGCTTTCTCTTGTGGGCATTTAGTGCTACAAATTTCCCTCTAAACACTGCTTTACCTGTGTCCCAGAGATTCTGGTACATTGTGTCTTTGTTCTCATTGGTTTCAAAGAACTTATTTATTTTTGCCTTAATTTTGTTATTTACCCAGTAGTCACTCAGGAGCAGATTGTTCAGTTTCCATGTAGTTGTGTGGTTTTGAGTGAGTTTCTTAATCCTGAGTTCTAATTTGATTGCACTGTGGTCTGAGAGACTGTTTGTTATGATTTCAGTCCTTTTGCATTTGCTGAAGAGTGTTTTACTTCCAATTATGTGGTCAATTTTAGAATAAGTATGATGTGGTGCTGAGAAGAATGTATATTCTATTGATTTGACGTGGAGAGTTTTGTAGATGTCTATTAAGTCCTTTTGGCCCAGAGTTGAGTTCAAGTCCTGAATATCTTTCTTAATTTTCTGCCTCCTTGATCTGATTAATATTGACAGTGGGGTGTTAAAGTCTCCCACTATTGTTGTGTGGGAGTCTAAGTCTCTTTGTAGGTCTCCAAGAACTTAGTTTATGAATCTGGGTGCTTCTGTATTGGGTGCATATATATTTAGGAGAGTTAGCTCTTCTTGTTCTGTTGATCCCTTTACTATTATGTAATGTCCTTCTTCTTCTTTTTTTTTTTTTAATCTTTGTTGGTTTAAAGTCTGTTTTATTGGAGGCTAGGATTGCAACCCCTGCTTTTATTTATTTATTTGCTTTCCATTTGCTTGATAAATCTTCCTCTATCCCTTTATTTTGAGCCTATATATGTCTTTGCGTGTGAGATGAGTCTCCTGAATACAGCACATCAGTGGGTCTTGACTCTATCTCATTTGCCAGTCTGTGTTTTTTAACTGGCACATTTAACGCATTTATGTTTACGGTTAATATTGTTGTGTGTGAATTTGCTCCTGTCTTTATGATGCTAAGTGGTTATTTTGCCCATTAGTTAATGCAGTTTCTTCATAATGTTGATGGTCTTTACATTTTGGTTTGTTTTTGCAATGGTTGGTACCGGTTTTTCCTTTCCCTATTTAGTGCTTCCTGCAGGAGCTCTTGTAAGGCAGACCTAGTGGTGACAAAATCCCTCAGCATTTGCTTGTCTGTAAAGGATTTTATTTCTCCTTCACTTATAAAGGTTAGTTTGGCTGGATATGAAATTCTGGATTGAAAATTCTTTTCTTTAAGAATGTTGCATATTGGCCTCCAGTCTCTTCTGGCTTGTAGGGTTTCTGCAGAGAGATCCACTGTTAGTCTGATGGGCTTCCCTTTGCAGGTAACCCAACTTTCTCCCTGGCTGCCCTTAACATTTTTTCCTTCATTTCAACCTTGGTAAATCTGACAATTATGTGTCTTGGGGTTGCCCTTCTCAAGGAGTATCTTTGTGGTCTTCTCTGTATTTCCTGAATTTGAATGTTGGCCTGTCTTGCTAGGTTCAGGAAGTTCTCCTGGATAATATCCTGAAGTGTGTTTTCCAACTTGGTTTTATTCTCCCTGTCACTTTCAGTTACATCAATCAAACATAGATTTGGTCTTCCCATAGTCCCATATTACTTGGAGGCTTTGTTCATTTCTTTTCATTGTTTTTTCTCTAATCTTTTCTTCACACTTTATTTCATTAAGTTGATCTTCAATCTCTGATCTCCTTTCTTCTGCTTGATCTATTTGGCTATTGATACTTGTGTATGCTTCATGTAGCTCTCATGCTGTATTTTTCAGCTCCATCAGGTCATTTATGTTCTAAACTGGTTATTCTAGTTAGCAATTCCTCTAACCTTATATCAAGGTTCATAGCTTCCTTGTATTGGGTTAGAACATGCTCCTTATAGCTTGGAGGAGTTTGTTATTATTCACCTTCTGAAGCCTACTTCTGTCAATTTGTTCAACTCATTCTCTGTCCAGTATTGTTCCCTTGCTGGCAAGGAGTTGTGAGAAGAGGCATTCTGGGTTTTGGAATTTTCAGCCTTTTTGTGCTGGCTTCTCCTCATCTTCATGGATTTGTCTACCTTTGGTCTTGGCTCTTGGTGACCTTTGGATAGAATTTTTGAGTGGTTGTCCTTTTTGTTGATGTTGATGCTCTTGCTTTCTGTTAGTTTTCCTTCTAACAGTCAGGGCCCTCTTCTGCAGGTCTGCTGGAGTTTGCTGGGGGTCCACTCCAGACCCTGTTTGCCTGTGTATCACCGGTGGAGGCTGCAGAACGGCAAAGACTGCTGCCTGCTCCTTCCTCTGGAAGCTTCATCCCAGAGGGGCACCCGCCAGATGCCAGCTGGAGCTCTCCTGTATGAGGTGTCTGTCAACTCCTGCTGGGAGGTGTTTCCCCACTAGGATGCATGGGAGTCAGGGATCCACTTGAGGAGGCAGTCTATCCCTTAGCAGAGCTCGAGCACTGTGCTGGGAGATCCATTGCTCTCTTCAGAGCCAGCAGGCAGGAAAGTTTAAGTATGCTGAAGCTGTGCCCATAGCTGCCCCTTGCCCTAGATGCTCTGTTCCAGGAAGATGGGAGTTTTATCTATAAGCCCCTGACTGGGGCTGCTGCCTTTCTTTCAGAGATGCCCTGCCCAGAGATGAGGAATCTAGAGAGGCAGTCTGCCTATAGTGGCTTTGTGGCGCTGTGTTCACGTGTGCTTTCTAATCCTTCCACCAACTTGCTTCCTGCCCATCCTTGATCCTCCCTGGGCTGTCCTTATATGGCAACTCTTGAGTCTTCTGTTGACTACTTCAGAACTTTCCATGTCCTTGGCTCTGCTTTTGGTCATTCTTCCAGTTATCTATTGCTGTATATAAAATCTCTAAAAATTAGAGCCTTCAAACTACTCCATTTTATCATATCACACAATTTTGTCAGGTATTCAGGCAAGGATTGGCTGATTGACATCAGCTGGGTCACTTGGTGGTTTTAGCTGGTAGCTAGTTCTCAACCCCTTGCTGGCACCTTGGTGAGGATGGCTGGATGAGTTCTCCACTTCCAAGTAGTCTCAGAGCTTCTCTGTGTGATCTCTCCAGCATGGTAGTTGGACTTACTTGACAGCCCAGGGCTCCTAGGGACCACATTCTCTTGAAGGTTCAGCAGGTCCGGAGAGAGCATAGTGTCACCTCTCACATACTCTAGAGAGCAAAACAATCAAAAGGCAGCCCAAATTCAAGGGAAGGAAAAATAGACTCCACCTCTTGATAAGAGGTGTGTCAAAGAGTTTGTTGCCACTTGAAAGTTATGATACCTCTCCATTTTAGAATTGAGAATTTCTTCTCTGTGGACTCATTGAAGACCACCCTTAGTGCAGATGCCCTTGTTCAGCTTTGCTGCTCCCACAAGAGCACTAACATAATGAAAGGACCACACTCTACGGCCTTTGTTATGACATTTGACATAAGTTTTCTTCTATTCTTAAAGAGTAGACATGGAGCTGCACCGTCTAGATTCCTCTTTAAGGAAGGGCTTGCTGCCCAGTTACGGGAAATGCAAATATCAGCTTCTAGCTGCCAGCATCTTCAGGGTCTGCCTCAACTGTGGAGAGGTTTCTCCCCAGATATTATGACTTTCCTGGGTAGTCCACGTCCAGCGACTGAGTGAGGCTGGCAAATCGAGGCCTGGTCACTTTGTTCCAGCTGTTTCTTCCTAGGCAATTCTGGCTAGTGACATTAACTCTAGAGTTCTCCACTGGGTTGATGGAGGCTTTGGCAGGCAGACCTGTATTGCAGTTTTACTTCTCCTTTTGCCAAATATGGCTTTCCTGCTCTTCCTTTCAAAGATGCTGATCCCCAGTACACATCTTGCACACAAGACTGTCTCAGCATTTGCTTCCAGAGTACCTGGTCTGTGACATACCTCTATACATATGTATTATGTGTGTGTATACCTCTACATATGTATAGATATATACATATGTATATGTATATATATACACACACATAAATAACTATCTTACACACACACATACATATATTTTAACTCAAAACACAAAAGGTCTCATTATTTTTGCAAAAAGCAAGCCATGTATTTAAAGTACAAACAGCTTTGACTCTGCGTTTCGATACGGGTGAACCATAATAGATACTTAGGAAGTGTTTTAAATATATTAAATAGATGTTTAGGAAGTGTTCGTGCATATGGTGGCTACAGAGTAAAAGGAACAGAGAAGACTCAAGCTATTGTCAGGTGTGTATATGTCATCAGCACACAGTGGGGGAGGAGGGTCCTCACTAAGTGCCACTACCCTGGGTAGCTAGTCTGTCAGGAAGCACCATGATCTGGCATGGACCCCCAATTGCCACTTGAGAGAAGGTCTTCATAGCAGACTGTGCATCCATGTCACAGAAGATTGCTGCAAAGAAAAACAGTGTTCATTTTTTTGCCCTTCCATATGTACAAATGTGTGATCCAAGCAAAGAAAGTTGAGGATGGAGAATACCAGCCTTCACCATCAGTTCCCCTGCTGAAGTCTTCTCCAACAGCCTTCAGGTCTGAGAGCCTGATGAAGTCTATGTCTATGTGTACACACACAGATTGGTACCCATTTGGGTATCCAAAAAGATGACTCTGTTCCTGACCAGGGCTAATCATTTCTAGTTGACACTGGTTGTTTCTGTGTGCCCTGTACATCATTCCTCAATAGTTTGTTGGTGAAAGTATCATTCCTTCTGTGTGGGACTGAGGAAGTGCTCCTCCATCCATCCATATGTTTCTAATGGAAACTACCAATCACAATGCTTCACCTTCTCCCTTTACCCCAACCATAGGGCAGAACACAAAACAGACTGGGCCTATCAGAGTCCTCATAGCATTTAGTAGGAGTTGGGGAGAAATCCTTTCTTTTCTGATGGAAAAGTTGGAAAGATATGTACCAGAGGCAATATTTAGAATGAGTCTAGCCTATGCTAGTCTTTATATAACAGAAGAGCATACAGACGGTGTCTAGAGAGCAACAAAATGAGCCCACGATCCTGGAGGCATCGAGTCTCTGGGTCCAGCCATCTCCAGCTACATTCCTACTTTAACTGGTTATGTAAACCAATATATTCCCATTTTGGCCTAAGTTGGTAGATGAGGTATTCCGTCACTTGCAACTAAGATTCCTATTAAATATGCCCCTCTAGTTGTGCTCTGTATTCTGTTTAGGACCTTTAATCTTCAATAATCCCACTTCTAGTGCCTTTATTCTGTTCCTCTTGACTTGATGCACAGACCAAATACAGATCTCACCAATGGTGGACAGAAAACCACCCATTGAATCCCCAGTTTTTTGTTTGTTTGTTTGTTTTTAGCTACATTTCTACTTTCAGCTTTTGCTGCATGGCTAGATTTATTTTAATAGGGGGCCACACACAGCCTTACATCTTCACTATATTCTCTTAATCTCCTATAATCTGTCTTCTGTCATAACCTTTCTAATTAAACCAGTTATCTGCTAACGGCCACAACAACCTTTCCTCAGTCTCTTTATCTTGATCAATTTCTGGAATATGACACTATTAATCACTCACAGCCTTTCCACACCCTGGCAAGACATGGTCTCGAACTTCTCTTCTTAGAGATCCCACATTCCACTGGCATTCCTGAGCAGGGTTCTGGTAGAGTCATGAGGGAGGAGCTTCAGAGCATAAGAGAGGAAGAGATTCAACTCTACTTCAGAGGCAAGAGGAAGAGCCATAGAGATGGAACAGTAATGATAGAAATTGAGGGAACTTGGCTAAGTGCGTGGAAGACTAGGTAGAAACGTCAAACTTAAAGAAAGTGGGTAAATGTTACAAATATTGTAAAGGAAGAATTAGTTCACAAGAAACAAATAGTATGGTTTTAAAACAGCATCAAGCGCCCAGATATAAGTAGCTTGGACTTGATCAGCACAATTTCATAGTTTTTTCCCCATGTCCCAGAAAACAAATGGGAATTGCAAGCTTAGAGGCATCATCATAATGGCAGACCAGGGTCCAGACTGGTTGAAAGTGAGGCCAGAAGAGGCTCTAGACATCCACACCGTGCAATTATTAGATTAGCATATTTGAGGGAATAGAAAATGTAATGGTAAGGAAGTGAAGCCGAAATATCTTACAGGCTGGGTGCGGTGGCTCATGCCTTTAATCCCAGCAATTTGGGAGGCCATGGCTAGCTGCTCACTTGAGGTCAGGAGTTCAAGACCAGCCTGGCCAACATTGAGAAACCTCGTCTCTACAGAAAATACAAAAACTAGCCAGGCATGGTGGTGCACACCTGTAATCCCAGCTACTTGGGAAGCTGAGGCAGGAAATTGCTTGAAACTGGGAGATAGAGGTTGCAGCGAGCCGAGATTGTGCCATTGCCTCCAGCCTGGGTGACAGGGCAAGACTTCATCTCAAAAATTAAATACATAAATAAATAATATCTTAGAGAAGAAAAGCTCCAGTTGATGGCGTGATCCACAATGCGGCCATACTTAGCATTGTGGTTCTCAAACTTTAGTGCATCAGAATCACCTGGAAAGCCTGTTAAAGCAGAGATCGCTTTAACAGGTTTTAACATCATATCTCACCCCTAGAGATTCTGATTCAACAAGTCTAGGGTGACTCCTGAGAATCTACATATCTGACAAGTTTCCAGATGATGCTGATGCTACTGGTTCAAGGACCACACTTTGAGAGCCACTGATTTTGTGATGAGAAACAGAGAGAAGGTGAAAGTCCTTGATGTTAAGGAGGTTGAGATCCTGAGAGGCCAAGGTCATCAACCATCAATATATGGTTAGTGGGCTGATGGAATCTAACATGAAAAGGTGCTCAAGGCATCAAAGTTCAGAAGACGACATGAAGAAGTGAGGGAAGAGTGTTGCAAAGGAGTCGGGCTCTTGTACTATTGCCGCTGAACAATGCTCCACAGGGAAGACTGGGGAAGAAAAAACAGATTCTTTAGGAAACACATTTGAGATCCATTGTATAGTTAAGGAAAAGTCATGTGTCTGTTAAGACAGTGGGGTGGAAAGAATGCTTGTGTAAGAACTTGAGTCTTTATGGGAGTTTATTCATTAAGCAGAGCAGGATTCCACAGGACACTAAAGAAGGGGCTAGTTGAAAAGATGGGATGACATAGTGTGTCCTGAATTGGTGGCTTCTTAGTTTCGCTGACTTCAAGAATGAAGCCACGGACCCTTGCGGTGAGTGTTATAGTTCTTTTTTTTTTTTTTTTTTGAGACGGAGTCTCGCTCTGCCGCCCAGGCTGGAGTGCAGTGGCCGGGTCTCAGCTCACTGCAAGCTCCGCCTCCTGGGTTTACGCCATTCTCCTGCCTCAGCCTCCCAAGCAGCTGGGACTACAGGCGCCCGCCATGTCGCCCGGCTAGTTTTTTGTATTTTTTAGTAGAGAAGGGGTTTCACCATGTTAGCCAGGATGGTCTCGATCTCCTGACCTCGTGGTCCGCCCGTCTCGGCCTCCCAAAGTGCTGGGATTACAGGCTTGAGCCACCGCGCCCGGCCGAGTGTTATAGTTCTTAAAGATGGTGTGTCCGGAGTTTGTTCCTTCTGGTGGGTTTGTGGTCTCGCTGACTTCAGGAGTGAAAATGCAGACCTTCACGATGGTTATAGCTCGTAAAGGCGGTGCGTCTGTAGCTGTTCGTTCCTCCTGGTGGGTTCATGGTCGCACTGGCTTCAGGAGTGAAGCTGCAGGCCTTCACAGTGAGTGTTACAGCTCATCTCATAAAGGCAGCGGGAACCCAAACAGAAGGCAGCAAGATTTATCACAATGAGCGAAAGAACAGAGCTCCCACCCCACGAAAGGGCACCAGACCAGGTTGCCTGTGCTGGTTTGGGCAGCGTGTTTTATTCCCTTATCTGACCCCACCCATATCCTGCTGATTGGTCAATTTTACAGAGAGCTGATTGGCCCATTTCACAGAGAGCTGATTGGTCCGTTTTGACAGGGTGCTGATTAGTGCATTTACGAACCTTGAGCTAGACACAGAGTGCTGATTGGTGCATTTACAATCCTTTAGCTAGACACAAAAGTTCTCTGTCCCCACTAGGTTAGCTAGACACAGAGCACTGATTGGTGCCTTTACAAACCTTGAGCTAGACACAAGGTGCTGATTGGTGCACTTACAAACCTTTAGCTAGATATAAAAGTTCTCCAAGTCCCCACCCGACTCAGAGGCCCAGCTGGCTTGGCCTAGTGGATCCCACGCAGGGTGACCGGGAGAGCTGCCTGCCAGTCCCATCCCCTCGCACCTGCACTTCTCAGCCCTTGGGCCAGGGGGAGCCTCCCGGGGAGCATTGTTCAGGTCCCCAGCCCTACCCCGTGGGGAGGTGGCTGAGGCCTGGTGAGAATTCTAGTGCAGTGGGGGAAGGCCAGTAGTGCTGGTGGACGCGGTGCACCCTCGGCAGTTGCTGGCCTGGGTGCTAAGCCCTTCACTTCCCAGGGCCGGCAGCGAGAGCCAGCCCCTCTGAGTGTGGGTCACGCCTGCGCCTCTCCCTCCACAGCCCCCCGTCAAGCGGAGGGAGCTGGTTCCAGCCTTGGGCAGCCCAGAGAGGGGCTCCCACAGTGCAGTGGCAGGCTGAAGGGCTCCTCAAGCATGGCTAAAGTGGACACCGAGGCCAAGGAGGCACTGCGCGCGAGATAGGGCTGCTAGCACGTTGTCACCTCTTAATAGGAGGGGTAGAAGGAAAACTGATTTGGATGCAATTGGGATGACTGATGGGAAATTAGGGGGAAAAGCCAAGGTGGGTGAGGTCTGTGCTTAGGCTGGAAGTATGGATACTGGAGCTGAAGGAAGACTGCATTTGGGGCCAGGGTAAGGTTGTAGACCTGTGTTTGTCATCAGGGAAGGAGATTGCTGATGAGGCATTCTACCTTCATTGTGGGAATTTGAACCACCCCTCTGTCCTGTTGCATGGATGTCCACCTATGTCTGTTTTTGCTTTGACAAGGTCTTCTTAGCTTCTAATAATCATAATGTGATTGAGTGGAGGGTGGGCAAAGGGGCTACAGGTGTAGCCAGGCTAAGGCTATGCCTGTATGGATTTTACTTTTTTACCCTATGAGCTTTGTAGTATAGTGGGCACAAGTAAACATTTGTTGAAATCTTTGATCCATTCAACTGATCCCACTGATCCCTTTTACTATCAACATTGTTGCATAGTGTGGCCTGTGTCTGATTGCATATGACATTGGGTTAGGAATTGAAACAGGAGAATTCTACACTCATCTTAGAGGTCCAATGAGTAGAAGAAACATTTTGAAGCAGACATAGCATTGGGCACTGCTAAAATGGAAAGATGACTAAGCGAAGAATCAAGACCTTGTTTCCACTCTTTTTGTGACTTTGGTGGTGTTTGGCTCTGTAGTTTCTAAGGACCCTTACAGTTGGAGACAATATTGTATAGTGGAAAGAAAGTGGCCTTAAAATTAGCAAATTAGCTAGACTGTGATCCTCATCACCCCATAGATCTTGAAGAGGTTACCCCATCTGGTTTTCAATGTCTTCATTTTTAAATGAAAAAAAAAAAAAAAGGAAAGAATAAAAGGTAACTGATCTTATAGGAATATTGCAAAGATCCTAGCACATTCCTGGGGACATATTAAGTGCTCAATAATATAACTTATTTTTTTTTTTCTTCTGCAGTCTCCACTTTTACCTTTACAATTTTACACATTTTAGGGGTCACGGAAATAATATCACACTATGTGGAGCACAGGGTGTAGTTGAGCTGTATCCTCCCCCCAAGTGCCCACCTCGTTACACATGACTTCTAACTGCTGTGGGAGTAATTTTCTTATTTGACAGGAAGTTTCCTCCATATAATTAGCTCCATTTTCATGGTGTACGTGCTTATAAAGCAGAACTTGGATGTTCTAGAAAGGGAAAGCTTCTCAGAAAAAACAGAGATTACATTTCCCCATACGTATGTATGCACAAGTTTGAAATTAAGAGGAAAAGACTTTTGCCAAGTCTACATTGTGCTTGGACACTTGTTCTGAACCTAGAAATTTTTGGCAGCTCTCATCCTATGCACCTCCCTTAATGTGTCCCTGGACGGGATGTATGTTGGAAATTTATAGTTTATTTTCCCCATGCTTCATCTTCGTGCATTTCCCTGAT
Source organism: Trachypithecus francoisi (assembly GCF_009764315.1). Classification (NCBI taxonomy): domain Eukaryota; kingdom Metazoa; phylum Chordata; class Mammalia; order Primates; family Cercopithecidae; genus Trachypithecus; species Trachypithecus francoisi. Next base: position 110,145,911 of record NW_022681473.1, read on the forward strand.
GGTGTCAATTAGCAAAAAAAGTGGAAGGCCTTCATTTCCAACGTTTGCCACTCCTTGGTGAGTGCATACTGGCAATAACTTTCTCTGACAGCATGAATGCTTTAAAACTTTGTTTCAAAACAGTTTGAAGAAAACCCTATTTATAACAGACTCTGTGTAAACTTTGAGTCTCCCAGAAAAACTTGGGTAAAACTCACCAAATGAACTGAAGATGTAGGGAGGAACACAGCCATACTTCCTATGTATTTCTCTCCTATTTTGGGACTTTGGGTGGGGGTTCGGGGGAAGAATGACTCCTTGTACAGTGAAGAACTGCTTATGGAAGGTGCACTAAAGTTTATGCGCTATGAATTGCTACAATAAAATTGAGACTAGCAGAAACCTTCTATGGCAATTCAGTTGAAGATGAAATAAGGACCTAGTGAGCTGGCACCCTCTTTCACTCAATATGTAAATGCGGCTGCTGTCAGCGCATGATTTACTTAGGCCTGTCTTGTTTTGTTTCTGTCATAGAATGTTTCTCTTTGAGATTCCTTGAGTTAGACGCTGCAGGTCAGGAAAATAAATTTATCTCGGATGAGCAAGAGGGAGTTGGTTTGATACTTCGTCTTACAGCAGTGTTTGTGTGTGCATTTTTCAAAGGATACATTTCTGATTCCAGGGATAATTTTCTTTACGTTTTGGTGGAAGATGGAGCTTGGTAGAAGAGGTAGGGAGAGCAAAAAATCTGAACAAAGTGGACTTTACTGTTTGAAGGGGACACCTGTGACCCCATTCCTTCACCACAACAGTCTTTTGCAGTGGTGCATTTTTGCAGTGGGGAGCTAGGTTTTGTTATATCTGCAATACCAGTGTGATGGCCAAGTTCTTAAGAGAGGAATTTAGAGAAACACCACCCCTAAGCGCCTCTAGGGTTACAGGCCTAAGGACTCTTGAGTATAAGAAGCTGCCCAGTAACAGGCGAACAAAGGCTGGGATGTGCAGCCTCTTTCTGGACTGTCTGCACCTTCCCTCTCTTTATCCCGGCGCTACCCTTGCCTTTGCTATTTTGTTGTCCAATGCATTTGGGGCTCCTAAACACACTGGTCCCACAGAAAGAGGCGAAGCTGGCATTTGCGTGGCTCCTCTTGTCTTCTGCAGGCTCCGTTCCCAGAACAGGTTGGCCTGGTTCAGGGTCTTCCATTCAAGAGCACCAAAGCAATCCACATCTTCACTCCGAGGTCCCAGGGCAGCCCCCAGCGAGGCGGATCATCTGAGTTGCCCCGGATCGAGCTCTCTGGGGAGGCAGCCCTTAGCCTCGGAGCTCGGGGTAGTTCGAGCAGTCCTCGCCTCCACTGCGCAGCAGACACTCCTTCCTCCATGACTGTTCAAGGGTGGGGGTGGGGAGGGAGGAAGGAGCAGTCCATGAATATTTAATCGGGGAAAAGTAGGAGCACATTATTTGGATAAACTACTTAATAGCAGGGCTAGCCCCTCCTCAGACGGGGGTAGGTGCCGCATCGCCAGCCTAGCACCAGACGCCTGCACGCTTTCATCTTTAATCGTCTCTTCTCCGTTTCCTTTGAGTAGGGATATAAGAAGGCTCCTGTCTCTCCATCAAACTGCATCTCTAATTTAAACAGCTGTTAATAAGGGTTAAATCTGCAGGCTGAGCTGGCCCTTCACTTGTTACTTGCAAAGGGGGAAAAATCAATGGAGCAGGAAGCCAGAGGGGCGTCCATTTTGAAAAGCTGTAATGAATTACGTTTCCTTAGCAAAGCTGGCAACCTCCAGGCCCGCTCCCACAGCCTGCCTTTCACATATCCGAGCCCTCTGTGACACATCAAATTTAATGAGACTGCACAGATCTCAAATAAGGAAGGGGAGCGCTGCTGCTGCTGCTGCCGGGGCACTTTATTAAGGAGGATCAGAGAAAACTCGCTCGCTTAAAAAAAAAAAAAGCCCTTAAAGGCAAAAGGTATTTTTAGGGGAGTAGGAGGAGGTCCCTGATTTCGGTGTTTCAGGTCCCCTCTGGAGCATTTTAACAATCTAATTCAATGTGAGCTTTTTGGGTATCAACATTAGCAAACAGATCTCCAAACCTCAGGACCCTGGAAGACCAAGAGGATTGTGGAAGGTAATTAGGGACATTTTGAGTTAAGCCACCTCCCAACCCCCTTCCCAAGAGCAGTACAGGCAAAAAGAGAAGCTCTGTAGCTGTCTTCCACGCGATGAATCACCTTCATAACTATACTTTCCAAATCAGTAATTAAATTACTTATTTGGCCAAATAGGATTGCATATATGCAGACAATGGAGAAGAAATCTTGAAATCTAGAAAATTCGGCATATGTATCGGATACAGGTTTAGAAGACAGCATTATCTGTCCATCGAGAGACTTTGGTTCAAGTGTTGGCCCTGTTGCCAATTCATATATCTTCTGTAATTAAATACTATAGCCTGGATCTTCAGTTGTTTATTAAATGAGAGGGTGAGGATAATCTATAATTCTACATTGAGATTTGGAACCCAGGAACAGTCTTGAAAAACAAACAAACAAAAAGACCATAATGCTAAGCCAATAAACACTGTGTGAGCCAGACACATCTCCTGGGAAAAGCAACATATCTCTTTGGTGAGTCCTTTCTCAACTCTCCTAGAAAAACTATTCTGGCATGCAAAGTCTGGGTATGGCATTCCAGACCCTCTTTTTCCTCTCCTAGTCTCTATTGACAGGAAGATTCTTCTTATGCCCCGTGTAAGAAAAATCAGCTGACATTTATAACACTATTATCACATGCCAAGCACTGGGGCCGAATGATTTACGAGCATTATATTGAGAGACATTGTAGATAAGAACACAAACGGGAGTAGAATCACTGCTGAGTTCAAATCACCACCATGCCACTTCTAGCTGTGTGATCTTGGGCAAGTTAATTAATTAGCAATGCCTGGCACATAGTAGGTGCTATACAAGTGCTAATGTTATCATAATGTTATAATTTCAAAACATTCCTATGGTGCATATATGATAATCCCCATTTTGCAGATAGGAGCCTATGGCTCAACGACTTGCTTGAGGTCACCTAGCCGATGAGAAGCTGTGCTAGGAATAAAAGCCAGTCCTGTCTGCCTCAAAAGCCTGAGCTCCCAGTCAGTACTCTCATATTCCAGTTGTGGTCTTTTAAAAAAGTCTTTGTTCAGAGCCGTGTGAACCAGAACAACTCCATCTTGAATGGGGCTGGGTAAAATGAGGCTGAGACCTACTGGGCTGCATTCCCAGACAATTAAGATGTTCTAAGTCACAGGATAAGATAGAGGTCAGCACAAGATACAGGTCATAAAGACCTTGCTGATAAAACAGGTTGCAGTAAAGAAGCCAGCTAAAACACCCCAAAACCAAGATAGCGACGAAAGTGACCTCTGGTCGTCCTCGCTGCTGTACTCCCACCAGCTCCAAATGCCAGTTTACAAGTGCCATGGCAACGTCAGGAAGTTACCCTATATGATCTAAAAAGGGGAGGCATGAATAATCCACCCGTTGTTTAGCATATAATCAAGAAATACCCATAAAAATAGGCAACCAGCAGCCCTCGGGGCTGCTCTGTCTACAGAGTAGCCATTCTTTTGTTCCTTTCCTTTCTTAATAAACTTGCTTTCACTTTATGGACTCACCCTGAATTCTTTCTTGCGTGAGATCCAAGAACCCTCTGTGGTGATCTGGATTGGGACCCCTTTTCTATAACATTTGTGCTTCAGTGGAAGTAAACTTACCCACCACTGCTAGAGTAGAAACCGTTATTCTGCTTTCTTCAACCTTTCTTTCTCAAACTCTCGGGCTTTTCTTTGCCCAGCCCTTCTAGCCTTTCTTTTTAGCCTCTTTTTGGTAGGTTTGCATCATAGTTTCTGTTTCAATCTCTGTCCTCATTTTCATGGCCTTTTCTTTGAGGTCAGCATCTTTTCCTCGAGATTCCATTTTGAGACCTGCTTTAAATGTCTCCCTCTGTGCCATTGGTTAGGTGAGGAGGGAAGCAGGCCTACAAAGAAGGATGGGGGCAGGCCCAGTGTTCCCAACTGGAACTGAAAAGGAACCAGCTCATCAGGTAGGTCTGAATCACTTTGCATACCAAATGTCAACTTTCCCAAGCACAGAGAACCAGAAGAAAGAGCTGGAAGGAAGGATGGCACCAGTTCCACATGAACATGGAGAAAAGGCCCTGCAGGATGGGTAGGGGGGTTAGAAAATGTAGCATTGTAATATTGTGACCTTATTCGAAGAATGCTGTAGAGGAGACCCGTGAAATTATCATCTTAGTTCTTTGGGCGTGGTATTTCACTTATTTTTTTTCCCAGTTAAATATTAATGTAGATTGTTCAAACTCAAGAGTCCAAAAAGTTATGCCAAGGTAGTAAAGTCAGCTGTTTGGTCCATTCAATTCCCTGACTTCAAACTTTAGCTCATGGTCTGATTTCGTCTCTGGGTAGACAGAAGAGAGACAACTTATGCATATAGTTTGCAATTTACTTATTTAAAAGCATGTTTTCTTTGTGTTCTACGTCTTTGTATGTGCATGCTGACTCTGCCCATAGCTCCTCTTAGTCTTGAAGCTTCCTGTGTGTTAAGACCACCTTATCTCTCCTTTCCTTTGTGTCCTCTGGCTCTTGCTTCACTAACAGGCCCTATCTGTATCAACTGTTTGCTGGGAAAAGTGTTTCTTGGTATAACTGAGTGTTTCTGGAGAGGACTTTCCTCTTTTTTCTGCCCTTTCTGGTTCTCATCACTCAATTCTGGCAGTGAGTAGACTCTAAATAGATGGAACCAGAGTTACTCAGATTGGGATGAACAAATTCTACATCTAGGGGTAAGACAAAATTAATTAGCTGGTGTGGGTTTTAGCAAGTGGTGTCAACTGACGTAGAAAACTAGATGGGGCTTCCTCTGCTTTGGAGCTAGAAATTGAGCAAAAGGCAGAGATCTGATAATGTCATTCAGGAATACCCTAAAAACTTCAATAAACTGGTGGAACTTAGAGACCACAATAGTAAGAGTGCCATTGGACTCTGAAGCACCAAAGAATGGCTTAATCCTGCATTTTCTTTGGCCATATTATTCTGACTAATGAAGTGGGGGATGAAAAGGGAAAGCAACATCAAGAATACAGATAGATTTAATGCCAGGGAAATCTGGGTTTCTACGTATAAGAAATTATTGAATATGGAACGAGTATACTGGGTCTTGGAACAAAGTAAATTCTCAAGGCTTGTTTGACTTGATGTTTCCTGCAAATATACCACACCATTCATGTACTTTCTTTCTCACCTAGAGTTGAGAGGTTGTTGATTTGAGCCTCTCATGTTGACAAAAATGTCAACATTTTAGCAGACAGAGGATAATGAATGTTTGTATTTATGTTTTCATAGCTGTGAGTTCATAGTCCCCAATTGTGGCATTGAGATCTAAAGCGAAGCACCACAAAGTTCAAAGTTAGCTTCTCGCAGGACCACCTGGAAGTGGTTTCTGTCTAGGCTGGAAGTGGTTTCTGGGCCTCTAACAGTGGTACATTTGGAAGGAATCATAATACAACATACCTTGATTGTCTCTTGGTGTGTAAAGCCCTTAGCACATTGCTTGATATATAGCAAGTACTCAATAAGTGTAACCATAATCACTATGGAGAATATGCATGAAGGATAGTGTAACAAGCTAGTTGCAAAAGAACTCTGCAAAATAGCTTCTTGCTGAAGAACTGTAGAGATCCAGAAATAGTAACTTGGCATTTCTGACTCATCTTTAGCTTTATGATGACAAAAATAAACAAACAAACAAAAACAAACCCAACAAAACTAATGGATCAATTCTATGATTTTACAACTGGTCAGTTTTATGAAAAATATTTTTATGTATAAAAGAACTGTCTGAATTCATTTTCTGCTACTAGAACAGAATACCACAAATTGAGTAATTTAAAATGAATAAAAATGTATTTGTTGTGTGGTTCTAGAGGCTGGGAAGTCCAAGAGCATGGCACTAGCATCTTGTGAGGGCCTTCAAGCTGCATCATAGTATGGCAGAAGGCAGAAGATGGAAGTGAGCATGTTGAGACAGAGAGAAAAAAGGGGACTGAACTATTGAGATAATGGCATTAAGCTATTTATAAGGGTGAAGCCCTCATGATTTAATCACCTCTTAGAGGTCCCACTTTTTAATACTGTCACAGTGGCAACTACTGTTTGGACGAACAGAGGCAAGATGGCGCACTTCCGGGTTCTTCATCCCCCCCAACTTTTCCCGCGCGTGCGAAAATGCAGCCGACGCCCGGGAAGGTGCAGACCAACTGGGCATGCGCCAGGTGACGTCAATCTGAAGAGACCAAGATTTACCTGGTTGCACCTGCGGAACGCCCCCGGACACGCCCGTGCCCCGCCTATCGCCCTCCCACTCCCAGAAAAGCCACTGCGGACGAGTGCCACGCGTGGACTTCCCAGCTTCCCCACTGCGGTCGGGACTGTCGGAATTCCGTCCGAGAGCAGCATGGAGAACTCTGTGGGCCTCATTTGCCGGAGGCCAACAGACCTCTCCTTACCCACCTTCTTCCCCTGAAGCTAGGTGACCAAAATAAACTTGCAGTTTTGCTCCTACCCTTGCCTAGTCGCTGGTTCCTTTGCGCCCGCTCTGGTGGTCTTAGAAAAAACAAGTCAACTACATTTCAACAGAGTTTTGGATGGGACATTAAAACCATGACGATTACATTTGCTGGTTAACTTAGAATAATTGCTCCGCTATCTTGAGTGAGACGCAGCCTGTATGTGAGTGCAAGTAGGATGCATGTGTGCTTTCTGCTACTGTGCCCATCAAAAAAATTGTGAACTTTGGCAAGTCTTCTGGGATTTCTAGGGTTAAAGACCCAAATGGTTAAAAAATGAAGGCAAAGCTATGAAAAACACCTAAATTCTAAAAATTAACACCAATCCTAGCTGGAAGTAAACTAAGGAATTTGGCCATGGTAGACATGGCCAGCAGAAAAAGGTCTCTAGAAAAGCATTTATAAGAGCACAAAGAAACAAATGGACAATAAGCCCTTTTTGCTACTCAAGGGCAACAGTTGACTGTGTTCAATGCCAAAGGCTGGGACAATCCTAAGGACAAGGATTAGATTTTAGCTTTCTGAAGCTACTTCAACAAATATAGCAAAAAGGAACTGGGGAGATGAAAAAGAGAATTCTGTTCTCTGGGCAGACTGGCTAAGCATCATGTTTACACCTCTCCATTTCCCACCACTCCACATTGGCTCCAGCCCTGTGATGCCACATTCCAGGGAGGGTTCCAAGGCTTCCTCCACTGCTTTCGTTTCCCCTTCTGAAAAAGTGAGGTAAAGAAAGAAAGGAAAAATGATGGGAGACAGGAAAGGAGGAAGGAGGGAAGAAAGCATCAAAAGATAGAAGGAAGGATGGAAGCAGGGAAGGAAAGAAAGATTTCTTCCCAGACAATAAGACATTTGAGTGATTTATGAAGCTTAACCCAGAGAAGGGAAAGTTGGGGGTTAAAAATCTAAGAAATGAGAATGCAAAACATCAAGACTCAATAGTGCCAAGAGGTTAGGACTATTGAAAAGCCAAGGACATTTGGCTGAGTGTGTGGTGAGGGGAAGTGGTATTGAATTCAGGCATTTCAACTCTGTGACTTTGGGCGAACTTCAAAACAAATAGGCTAAAATCCTAGCTGTGGTGCAGAGCAGTGTTGTATGTCTGACAATCCCCAGGGTCTGCCCTTCTTCCCCCTCCCCTGAGTCCCCTGTGACCCCCCCTCCCAAATGGGGCAGTGAAGGAATGTAGGTGGAATCCGCTGAGGCTGGGGCTCTACCAGGGATAACAGAATTCACAGCCTGAGAGCAGGCCAGGCAGAGCAGCTTTGAAAGACAAAGGGTTTGCAATGTAGGAAAAATACTAACCACCTTATTCTGGATTCTGTATCTGACCCCAAAACTTCAAAATGTTTTATTGTTTTCCCTTGGGTTTTCAGCTCTTCCTACGTTATCCACTTCCTCCTTTTAATTTGCTGAGCTCTGTTTCTCTACTCAGTGAGGAAGACAGGTGGGCTGGGGAGGGCAGTGAGAGGGGAGAGAAACAAGGAAGCCAGAAGGAGCAACTCAACAACTCGATCTTCTTCAGCTGCCTGAAAATAATTCCAGATTTGAAAAGGGCTTTGGTGAGATTCACTGTTGGGGTGGGGTGGGGGAACTGTGACTTTGCCAAACCATCTTTTGTCATTCTCTTCCCTCATACCTAGGTTTCTCAGTCGCCCTGAGACCGGCTACTTTTGAAGAGTTAAATCAGAAGGAAAGTGCAGTTTGGAAGAAGGTGTTTTACAAAAAAATAGAAAAGAAACTGTTTGATTTATGTGATCTGGCAAAAGGGAGGCTGCATCATGAATCAAAAGCCAGTGTTCAGGAAACAAAAGATTGAGAATGAGGCAGGAAGGAAGGAAGAAGGAAAGAAGAAAGGAAGAAAACAAAGGGAAGAAAAAAGAGAAAGGGCCGGGCGCGGTGGCTCAAGCCTGTAATCTCAGCACTTTGGGAGGCTGAGAGGGGTGGATCACGAGGTCAGGAGATGGAGACCATCCTGGCGAACACGGTGAAACCCTGTCTCTACTAAAAAATACAAAAAAAAACCTAGCCGGGCGAGGTGGCAGGCGCCTGTAGTCCCAGCTACTCAGGAGTCTGAGGCAGGAGAATGGCGTAAACCCGGGAGGTGGAGCTTGCAGTGAGCCGAGATCCGGCCATTGCACTCCAGCCTGGGCAACAGAGCGAGACTCCGTCTCAAAAAAAAAAAAAGAAAAAGAAAGAAAGGAAATGTGAATGAACCATAAATAAACCATAGTTTGAGTTCCTGGAGGATAAGTAAATGGGAAAAAGAAGTAGAAAGAACTAATACAAATGCATATTTACAAATTATCCATCATTGTCTGTTAAAATTACTGTGTTCAGAACAAACAGCCTAACATAGACATGAACTTAAGAACTCAACTTTCAAAAATGGACAAGTTGGAGGTGTACAGCCTTTAAAACATTTTTTAAAACAACACCTCCCTCTCCCGCACCCCCCTCCATTTGTTTATGCAGTAAGATTTCCTGGGCTTGTGAGCCTCATACTCAAAGCAACAAGAAGTCAATAGTTGAACTGTGTCAATAAGAACAGATGAAAGCAACAGCCTCTGATTTAAATGAAAATAGGATACAGCGTGAACTATTGTTTGCTCCATGACTTCCTTCTAATTCAGTTATTATCTTGAACCCAACCCAATCTACCTCATAAAAGCATGAAACTCAACTCCCAAGCTGTTTTCACCAGGAAAAGCCCTTTAAGCCCTTTCCCCGCCTACAGGGTCGTGAACTACGCATTTGGAATACATATGATATTAAAAAAAACACACTGAGGCATGCTTTATATATGCACACACATAACTGCAGATGCACTGTACCTGCTCCACAAACTCAGGAACCCACATATGTATACACCATGCAAACACAAATGAGCACACCTGTGAAACGTCCAGAGCTCCCCAGGGAAAATGCTTTTACAGTATTCCAACTGGTCTGCAATTCAGTGTGAATAAAAAGTAGAGGAGATGAAGAAATGAAGGAAAAAAATCTGCTGCTCAACCGAATACCTACCACATGTGATGCATTGGGCCAAATGCACCTTCATATTTAATATTGCAATTCATTTTGTGTAATCGCTGCTTTTAGAATCATGTTTTAACACACTGAGCGATTGAAACAATGTTTTCTGGTAAACTGTCTTAGAGAGGCCATTTCTATTTGAAAAGCCAGCTGTGAGGGGCTGGAAGGCACACAGCTGCAGACAGCTGGAGGGCTGGTACTGTAACAGGATCCTTGGAGAAGTCAACTGTAGTTCGCAGGCCCTGAGGCCGCATGTGGGAAGGCTTGTCTGAGCAGAGGAGTCTGCTTCTGCCTTGGCTTGTCCAGAGGTCCTTTGCTTTTCTCATTTATCTGATGGAGCCCAACAAATGAATAGGGCTTCCAGAACCAAATTAGTTAGGAACCACAGCAAGCTTCACTGAATCTTCATTCTACCTTTTATTAAGATAATTTATATATATGCACACACATACTCCATCTTTCCCACTCATTTGTAATTTTGTGATCTTATACTCTCTTGAGCCCCCTTGGCTTCCTGCGACTTGACGACTGCTTCTCAAGCCCTTTTGTGGGTTCCAGCCGAAATGAAGTAAAGCCCTTTGAAGCCAAAGAAGGTTCTGGGAGAGTGTTTGGCACCAGGTGAAGAGATCACTTTCCAATTGCCAGTGAAATATTTGCCCCAGGCACGGGAAGGGAATGAGGCTTGTTTCTTTACCTTCAGTTAGTTTTCAGAGAGAAAAATACCTCAAGTTTTAAAAACATTGGTTGGTACTTTGGGAGGCTGAGAAGAGTGGATCATGAGGTCAGGAGATCAAGACCATCCTGGCTAACATGGTGAAATTCCGTCTCTACTAAAAATGCAAAAAATTAGCCAGGCGTGGCGGTGGGTGCCTGTAGTCCCAGCTACTTGGGAGGCTGAGGCAGGAGAATGGTGTGAACCTGGGAGGCGGAGCTTGCAGTGAGCTAAGACCGGGCCACTGCATTCCAGCCTGGGTGACTGAACGAGACTCTGTCTCAAAAACAAAACAAAACAAAACAAAAAAAAAACACATTGGCTGGTGATTTGGCTTCATGAGAATTCCTTCACCATAAATAGATAAAATGATATAGCTAGAGAAAGCTAATAGCCATTCTCAGCATAGAATTGTACTGAACCTTTGCTTTTGGACTTTGTCATTGTGACTTACTGGGTAATAGAAAGCCCTTTTTAAAATGTGTCCTGGGTAAGGACAACAAACGGGCATGAGCCCTTTTGGTCAATAAAATGACCAAAGCTGGAGTTTGTTGTTTGACTGTGTGCCTTGACCTAAGCCTTGGGTCTGCAGGCCCATCTCCTGTCACATAAGAAGTACCAGAAGAGCCAAAGTTTCTGCCACTCTCATCCTTCAAAGATGGCAATACTGAACTTAATATCAAATATCAGCTGTTGGGGGAGAATTTTAGATCACAGACAGGAAATATGTCTAGGGGTTAGGGCCTCAGGAGATCAGCAGTAGGTTAGAGAGTAGACTGAGATGGGTCAAACACAAAAAGGTTCAGGACAAAAATTGAGAACCTGGCAAGAGTAAGAGAGAGCCTGTGCTCATTAGGGCTTGGCCACATGGAAGGTGCTGCGTCCAACACAAGTTTCTATCTTCTACATCAAGGGAAATGGCCTATTGCCCAGAAAGTGGGGGATAGTAATGCTTTCTATTTGTGTAACACTTTGTAGTTTACAAAACCTTGCTGCATAAATCATCTCATTTGAACCATTCAACAACCCCACAAAGCAAGCAGAACAGGTATTGTTCAAATTTAATTGATATTGAAAATCAGATTAACAGAGATTAAGATAGTTGCCGTATGAATGGCAGAGATAGACCTAGAACTCAGGTCTGATGATGCTCAGTTTGATGCCGTGTCTACTGTATCATATGACTTTATAATGATAACATCATTTATAGAGAATTAAAACACAAATGAGGAATTGGAAGTAAGCCCCTGGCTATGTACAATGTCTTACTTCAGACTAGTTATATCCTAAAATACCAAGAAAAATTACAGCTAAAAACAATAATCTGAAGACTAAAACAGCATTAAGGAATTAGGAAGTTCTCAGGGAAATATTAGCAATAGACAATATTGTCCTGTTTTCATAAAGGGGAACAGTCTGCAAATGATAAGATAGTAAATTTGGCATGGACATCTAGGACACTTTAAAACAGATTATTAAATGTGTGATTCTCAAATAATCAAAAAAGAAGTTCCTGGTACTGGGACCAAGAATGGGTTCACCAGGAGCAATTAATGTAGCTGCGAGTTGCTATCATTTTAATAGTTATTTGACTGGTAAATTAGGAAAATTGTTAGACAACAAAAATCTGGAACTTAGGGAATATTTGGGATAAATCTATTTTGATATTGTAGTCAAGAAAATAGGTGAAATGTAGGCGAGATTATAGAATTAGTTGCATTTGTACATGTTTAACAGGGGACCAAAAACTCAATAAGTACCAAGTACTTGGAGACTGGGAAACTCTGGAGAGAAAAGGGCTCCTTCTAAGGCTGATGGGGGCATCAGCTCAGGCCCAATGGGATAGGTCCAAGAGATCTGAGGCAAAATTATGTGCAAGTTAGCATGTCTGATGGATCTGATCAAAGATCATTTCAAGGTTTCTGAATTATGGCTCTTCTGTCAGGTGAGAATTCAAGTTTTTAAATTAGAAACTTGAGCGAATGCCAGGAAACCAGGATGAAGGTCCAAACTCAGGAAGAAGGAGTCAGGGACTCTGGTGACCTCAGACTGTGGCTGCAGTGTTGAGCCTGGGTTTTTGTCTCCACTGACAAAGGCAGGGGCAGGGATTGGTAGATGGTCTAGTCTTGCTCCACACAAAGGGAATAGACAGTGCTCTTGACAGCACATCCTATTCATGTCCAGGCACTTTGACAGCAGATATAGGGAGGAAACCACTGATATGCTGCTAGACTGATGCTCATTGATTTTAGGAGCAGCCAGAGCTGATGTACACATATCTGGTGGTCAGCAGTATAGCTGCAGAAGGCTCATGGGCATGGAGGTGCCCACTCACTGCAGGCCCACTGTCAATGAGGGAGAGGGTATTGCCCTGGAGTTGAACCAAGTGGTCTCAGGTTTTCTTCCAAGAGTCTGATTGTCTCAAGGAATGGAAAGCCATTTTAAGCCTAATACTATAGGTCAGCTATTAATCCACAGCAACTTTTCCTTCTAAATTCAGTTGAAAAGGTCCCAGATGCTATTTCCCATTTTCCATACTATGGGAGTAGCAGCTCATAGTTACAATAAATTAGGACACAGTGGAGAAACCACTGGAAGCCTGGGTTCTAGCCATGATTTGCCACTCTGCTTTTTTCAAATCATTTAACCTCCTTGGGCCTTAGATTTCATTGATGAAAAAAATAGTTTCATTGTGAAATATTCTATACATGAAATATATTAATATATTCATGCACACACACATATGCATATAAGATTAATACAACACATCACATTTTACCTCATCTTCTACCTTAAGGGAACATTACAAGAGTCTTCCATGACTTTTATTTGATTCTCCTGATCATTTTCTGTTTCCTTGTTCCTAAGTATAAGCACTCTCCAATGCCTTTTGTATTTTTCATCTCATTTGTTTTTGTTATAATTTTATTACCTATATATGTGTTCCTAAAAAATACATCACTAAATTCTGTATGTTTTGGACTTTACATGAATGATTTCAGCTCTACATAGAGTTTTAGTTTTTTTCTGGTAAGTTGGAGATATTAATTTTATTTTTAGGATTCTTTGCTTCTAAGCATTAGAAAGTGATCTTGGGTTTATAAAGAAAGACATTTGCTGGAAGGATCTAGTGTTACTCAGACTCAGAGGAGGCACTCAACAACCAGACATCAGGAAGGGCTGGATAAGGCAGCTCCTGGAATTTCAGTACTAGCAGTTGGTAAAATTTTCCAGCAATGCTACTATTGACTAAAGTAGCTCCAGCAGGTTTTAGTCCCTTGGTTTTTTCCTTCAAAGTGCAACCTTGCCAGAAATCATTTATTTGGCTTAGTCTGGTCATGTGCTCTACCTTGCATTCAGGAGAAAGGTGTCTCATGATTGGCAGCCCAGCAGATGTCCGTGGAGCTAGAGGAGAGCATTTCCTCCAAGGAAGGGGTCCTGGGCTTGCTTACCTCTCTCTGAGGGTTAGTATGAGGAGCCCATGAGACCATAAATGTGGAGATTCTTTTAAAAGTGTGAAGCACTGTACAAATTCATTCATTTCTTAAATGACAAAAAATATTTTAAATGTCTGCACTGTGCTAGGTACCATGTTAGATGCTGGGGATACACAGATGACAAAATATACCCAAATAAATAAATGAAAAATGTCTGGACGGAGGGAGAGGGAAACAAAGAATAAAGGTGACTAAGATGGCGTACTTCCTGGTTCTTCATCACCAACTTTTCCCACACACGCGAAAATGTAGCCGGCGCCCAGGAAGGTGCAGATCAACCGGGCATGCGCCAGGTGACATCAATCCTAAGAGACCGAGATTTACCTGGCCGCACCTACGGAACACCCCCCCGACACGCCCGTGTCCCGCCTATTGCCCTCCCACTCCTATTGCCCTTGCAGGCGCGCGGCGCGAACTTCCTCGGCCCCTCCTCATATGTAGGACCCAGGAACCTTGCCCGAGAACACCGGAGCGACTTCCTCGGCCTCCGCCGCTGGAGACCGGTGAACGTCGTCTCCTCTTTCTATACATTGGCTACGTAATAAAGTTTCCTTTTTATCTTGCCTACTTGCCTTTTCCTCTGGCGCCGGCTCTAGTGGTCACATAAAGCAAATCAGTTGGTGCCGAACCCGGGAGGAGACCCCTCCTCAGGGCCCCCCAAGGTCTGAGGAGCCTCCTCCTTCCACACCGCGGACGGACCAGGACCTAGACATCGCTTTCCACACCTCCAAGTCTCCTGGGGTGAGTACCTCTTGCCTCCCTCTCATACTCCTTGGCCAGAAGTCCTGCGCAGGCCCAAGGTTTTTTCCGGTCACCAGGTGACCCATAGGGGAGTTCCCAAAGGCAGAGACGTCTGCCCAAAGGAACTCCATTCCGTTCCATGGGAGAGCCGTCCAGGACAGAGACATCTGCCTGGAGGTAATCTCCATTCTGGCTCCAGGAGCCTCCCACCGGTCTCTAGTGGCTCCAAAGGACGCTTTGTAGCCAGGTAGAGTTCGGTTTCCATTTCCGCCCATAGGCGAGAGGAAGGCAATGGGAAACCCCCAATCCAAAATACCTAGAGACCCCCCTTTAGGGTGTCTTCTAAAAAAAAATCTCAAAACTTTACAATTAGAACAAGATCTTAGGCAAAAGCAACTGGTGTTCCTCTCCACTGTGGCGTGGCCACAATATAATTTAGACAACCAGTCTCAATGGCCGCCTGAAGACACCCTAGACTGTAACATTTTAATCGACCTCAGTAATTTCTGCCAGCACTTAAGCAAGTAGTCTAAAATAAATTATATACAAAAGTTTTAAGACTTGCGTTCTCGACCAGACTTGTGTAGCCAATGTTGCTTGGCCCAAGTCAAGTTGGCTAAGGCGCGGATCCAGCAAAGTCAGAAAAAAGTCATCTTTCCTGTCTGAATCGCCTGTGTCAGCAACCCCCTTCCATTCCTGCCGTATACTCCACCTCCCCTCCCGCTTCTGCTCCACCTCCCCCTCCTGCTTCCGCTGTAGTTCCACCCTCCTCCTCGGTCGCGCCTACCATTGTTGAGGCTGCCCCTCCTTCCATCCCTCAGCACTTCCGCCTACCCACCTTCCACACTCCCTCTCATTCTTGCCTTATCAGTAGCTGTCTCTTACTCTCATTCTGCCTTCCTCTTCAGTCTATTCCTGCCCTCCTCTTCCTCAGCTCCTTCCTAACTATTCTGTCATCATTCTATTACTGTCATCATTCTATAACCTGCTTCTTATATCTCCTCTAATAATTGTTTTAGACCTTTAGGTACCTAAGGCACTAGGCAAACCAGTGTCTGATCTCTGTCCTAGTCTTAACTAAAACCAAACAATACTCCAGACACTAGGCAAACCGGTGTCCTTACATCTAAACGGCGGCGGACAATACCGTCTCCTAGCAACTACCTCTGCTACGTCACCACTGTTGCCCATCTAATACCAGGTAAAACAATTACTGTTATCTAAATTCTTTTCTCTTTATACTTCTGCTGCTTCTCTATCGGCTACAAAACTCTCCGCTGTTGACTAAGTCAACGTCCTTCTCTCCCCCTTAAAACAACACCAAAATGGAGTCCTACTTTACACTTATATTACTACTCTTCTTATACACTCCAACGGCTGGCGGAGTAAAAGGAGGACTCTACGGAGATCCTATTTAAGATTCATATCTGACTGCCACCCTCTTAATCAAAAGGACACTAGTCCAACAAGAAAACTCCCTCCCTAAAAATATAAAACACCTACAAAAGGCCGGGCGCGGTGGCTCAAGCCTGTAATCCCAGCACTTTGGGAGGCCGAGACGGGTGGATCACGAGGTCAGGAGATCGAGACCATCCTGGCTAACACCGTGAAACCCCGTCTCTACTAAAAAATACAAAAAACTAGCCGGGCGAGGTGGCGGGCGCCTGTAGTCCCAGCTACTCGGGAGGCTGAGGCAGAAGAATGGCGTAAACCCAGGAGGCGGAGCTTGCAGTGAGCTGAGATCCGGCCACTGCACTCCAGCCTGGGCAATAGAGCGAGACTCTGTCTCAAAAAACAACAACAACAACAAAAAACACCTATAAAATTTAACCTTAGCCATACAATCACAAGAACAGGCCCTACAAGATCAACTACACTCCTCCATAGAAGACCAACTACACTCCTCCATACAAGATCAACTACACTCCTCCAACAAAGACCCCTTCTCATGGTTGAAACTTGTCCGCCAAGGGTTAAACCTAAAACAGGCAGCTCACATAACACATCTCCCCCACTGTTTTCTCTGTGCAGCCCTTAAAGAAGCCCCCTTAGTGGCAGTCCCTTTACCTACTGCTTTCAAGGCTACAACTAACTCTACAGGCACCTCCCAAAAACCGTTTTTGCTCCAAGTTCCACTATACCAAAACCCAGAAAATCTAATCCTTCCTTTCTGCTACTCTGCCCCAAACTCCTCCTAGTGTAAGCACACCCAGTCGCCCAATAAGACCCAGACAGCCCCCGTTGGAGTTTATTTCTGGTGTAATAAAACCCTCTTCAAGGTCCTTAACCATGCATCCATCAACCAATCTCTCTGCATCCCAGTGTCCCTAGTACCTAGCTTAACTCTATATAGCAAAGCAGAAGTGGCTGAACTCACCCTACAATTTAACTCTCCTCCTAATAATCTCCAAAAACAGGCCGTCTTCCTTCCCTTAGTCATCGGGATCTCTCTAGCCTCCTCCTTAGTGGCATCAGGGCTTGGAACTGGGGCACCTGCCCACTCTGTACAATCTACCCGATCTCTAACCGCCCAAATTCAAGAAGCTATAGAAGCGTTGGCTGAAAGTCTAGCCTCCTTACAACACCAAATCACTTCAGTAGCTCAGATGGCAGCACAGAACAGGAGAGCACTAGATCTTCTCACAGCAGAAAAAGAAGGAACATGTCTTTTCTTAGGAGAAGAATGTTGCTATTACATAAATGAGTCAGGTCTAGTTGACACTAATATCCAAACCCTAAACCGCATTAAAACAGAATTAAAAAACTACAATACTCCCTTAACCCCTGGTCCACCCATATACTTATTACCAATAATGCAACAGGTGTTCCCATTCTTCATCACTGTATTAATTCTCTGTCTTATCCTATGTTTTGCCCCCATTTTAATCAAATTTCTCCAAGCCAAAGTGCAAGAGATCACCCGTGTTGCCTTCAACCAGATGCTCCTGCATCCCTACGTCCAGGTGCCAACCATAGACCCTCATGACGCCACCCCTTAACAGCAGGAAGCAGCTAGACAGACAACAGCGCCCCCAATCATCATAATCAATAAAAGGTTGGACTGTCTGGAAGGAGGGAGAGGGAAACAAAGAACAAAGGTGACTAAGATGGCGTACTTCTGGGTTCTTCATCACCAACTTTTCCCACACACGCGAAAATGTAGCCGGCCCCCGGGAAGGGGCAGATCAACCGGGCATGTGCCAGGTGACATCAATCCTAAGAGACTGAGATTTACCTGGCCACACCTATGGAACGCCCCCCGACACGCCCGTGTCCTGCCTATTGCCCTCCCACTCCCAGAAAAGCTGCTCCCGGCAGGCGTGCGGCGCGAACTTCCTCGGCCCCTCCTCATACGCGGGACCCAGGAACCTCGCCTGAGAACACCGGCGCGACTTCCTCGGCCTCCGCCGCCGGAGACCAGTGAACCTCGTCTCCTCTTTCTATACATTGGCTACGTAATAAAGTTTCCTTTTTATCTTGCCTACTTGCCTTTTCCTCTGGCGCCGGCACTAGTGGTCGCATAAAGCAAATCAAAAAACATGTGGTAAAAGCAAGCAATTTATTGCTTGGTGATTTTGTCCTATGTACTGCATAAAGCCCTGGACATAGACTATTTTTTTTTACTACACCCTAAAAAGGCGGTTATTATTATTCCAGTTTTACAGATGAGGCCCAGAGGTTAAGCAACCTGCCCAAGAAAGGGGTAGCCTAGATTGGAAGTCTGGAATCCTGACTCCAGGGTGAGTGGCCTTGCCTCCTGAGATGAGCTATAATAGAGTCAGATATACAGGCTATGACAGAAAGACAGTGATGAGGGCACTGGTACAGGCTTCATAGAAGAAGGACCTTGGAGGGTCCATGAGGGATTTACTAGGAGGCAAAGTGATGGGAGGAGGTCCGCCCCAGGCTGAGCGAAGAGCATCGGGATGGCAGGAGTTAATTGTGGGTGTGTAGACCAAGGACAGGCAGTGTCCAACAGGGGGCTATTCCTTCCTCTACCTCTTCCTTTTCCAGGTTAATTTCTTATAGTTTAATCTCAAGGCATAGAAAACCTCTGCTGCAAATTTCAGTGTTTGTCTTTCCACTGAGGAATAATTCCATTCAAAGAAAAACCATTCTGGGTGGTAAGGAGGGTTGCTATTTATTTATTTAAGATGTGGGCAAACTCCTAATCAAAACTTCTACCATCATCTAAGCTGGCGTTCTCCCCAATGCGCTTCGTGAAAACTTTTGCCTAAGGCTTGCAGATTTGACTTGCTATTTAAAATAATGTAATTTGGCAATTGCTGAGGCTTTTTGTGCATCTGTTGTGTGTTTAAGTGGAACCTCATGGAATATTGGAAACTCAGACCACAGAGGCAGCCTTAGAGCTACCTTCCACTGGATTCATGGTAGGAGTCCATCACTATTACCATTTTCAACATAGTGTTAATCATCATGATCATGATCATTGTTTTCAGCCGCGGGCTTTGTAGATTTCAGTTGTTATTATGAGACCACAGAGTTATGATCTCTGAGGGAAAACTGTTTGCAATGTGTATTGATATGGTCAAACAGAAATAAGTTGGTATTTATGCAGAATGCATAAAAGAAACCAGGAAACTCTGAAATCGAGTTAGATGGTTGAACATTTATAGGGGTTTAATTTGCAAGAGGATTTAGATGGGGCTGTGGGAAGTGGTGCTAAGGAAGCAAACCAACGTATTTGCATAATTTCTATCCTCACTTGAAATCCCATAGTTAATTAAAAAACTTATCTTTTAAGTATTTACCATTCAAATCTGTTGCCTATAGAAGGAATAACGTATATCATAGTGCTTTGTACCTTATAAGGTCCTGGTGAATGGTTAGTGGTTCCCATTTTTGTTTTGGGACCTAAGGCTTGTGCTTGTTCTTTTCATGCTCCAGAAAACAAGCCTCAGAAATTTGGTGACTGGGGTAGAATTGCTGAAGAAATTAACAGAAAAGGATGGAACTAAAATTCAGATCTTCCAACTTTCCATGCATTGAGTTTCACATGAGATCTTCTCACCAATCCGTACCTTACTTTCACTTATTGGGAATCCCCTTCACAGTATATAGGATTTCAGGTAGAAATATGATTGGCAGAATAGTTCCATCTGCAGTTTCTATTTATAACTCTAGAATCTACCCCTCTGGAGACCTATTTTAAAATCATTTTGAATATGATTTGAAAGAATGCCTCCCTATCCTGAAGCAGGGATATGTCTCAAATGATCTTGATCATGACTTATGAGTTTATATTATGCTGAGTAGGGTTTTTTGTCTTCAGGATGATAAAGAAAGTAGAGAACATAGCTTATCTCTATTAACCCAGGCAAAGCATTGACCTTCGATTGCTCCCCCATTTCTTTCTATTGTCTCCACCAGTTGCATGTTCTTAACGTTGTGCATAAATAAGTCTAATTAGGAACACAAGTCTCAGGCTGCAGAAAAGCACTTAGCAGCTCTCCATGAATGCTGAGTTTAAAGGAAATAGAATTACAACACAGAGCAGTATTACAGTATCAGTTTCTCTCTCTTTCTCTGTCCTCCTCTCTCTGTTTCCCTCTCTGTGCCTCTGTGGCCGTCTTTTTTCCTCCACTTTCCAACTACAACGAATGTCTTGACTCAATATTCCTAACCAACATCTTGCCTGTCGGGTTTTTATCTCAACTCATTCTTTTTTCATAGTCTTTTCCTGTGCCTTACAGATAATGTGAAGCAGATATCTTCTAAAATGTACTCCTGCTTTCCATAGTAAATCATTTCCAGAGGCAAACTCTTCTCTTTTGTTCTTCGGGATTTTTCCCCCTCAGGTCCTATGTTAATCCATTCATCCAGCCAGCCAGCTATCCACCTATCGATCTTAAATAATGGTTTATCAAGAGCAGATCTATTCGGGCCAAGTGTCAGGCAACACACAGGAAACATGATTTACACCTTGCACCCACCTCTCTCACTATTCAAGTTGGAGGATGGGGGAAAACTGTGTGCTCAGTTTTCTGCAGAATGCGCATAGTATGTTTTCCATAAATGCGAAATTTGTGGATGCTACTATTCATGTCATCCTTTTCCTAAAGGCATATCCAGATGAAAGAAATTTTTAAAAAGTTATTCCTTGTCCTCTATTTAGGAGATTGATCTGTTAGGAAAATCATAAAACAATTTGAGACAGTGCATAAGGTGCAATTAGATATCAAAAAAGATAGGTGCAGGCCTAAAAGGATATGCATATTTAGGGAAGGTTTGCATTGGCCAAAGAAAGCTCATTGAGGAATTAAACTGGGTTTTGAAAGATGGAAAATATTTGGATAATCAAAAAGGAGGATAAAGGATAATAATATAAATAATTTACTGTTTTCTAGACTATTCTAAGTGCTTTTGTGTACATATTAACTCGTTTAATCATTTAGTTCTTACAGAAGCTTATAGGGTAGTACTATTAATATATTGCTTTTGTGGATAAATGAATTGAAGAACAGAAAGGTTAAGTAACAGCTAGGAATTGGCAATCAGAATTTGAACCCAGACAGACTTGTGGTAGGACATGTGCTCTTAACCATTGTGCAATTGGATTCTTAAAGGTAGATCAGGTGGGTAAAATAGGATAGGCTGGATGGGAGAGGCCTGTGGAAGGAAGAATCAACCATGGCTGCCTGAAGGATGGGATGTTCGTATTCTTTATTTCACTAAAGAAATGAATCATTTCAAAGATTAAATAAAATCTTGCTATTTACCTGCTTTTTCAAAGGAATATTTACTGATTCTTGGTAAGTTCAGCCCCAGGGAGCCACAACAATGGGTTAATTTTTTTCTTGGGCTAAATTTTATTTTTTTTCCTGGTAAAAATAATATTTAATACAGAACTCAGACCATATGATTTATTGCCTGTTTGAAAATCCTTTTCATCACTGTATGTTTTACCAGTAAATATTTAATCCTTGGCACCAAGTGCCACCCTGTTTATTAACTTTAGAGTTCATATTTTATAGTAAACTAAATTCTAAAATATCCTAGGAAGAGAAAAACATTTCATCTACATAGTCCTCTGAGAAATTTTGCCAAAAGGAACCCCATGTTATACTGCTTGGTCACATCACCCCTTTGATTATTGGAAAACCTGATCACTAGAAAAGCAAACTTTCCTTCACAATAATGTCTATATTATATTACACTTGCTGTGGAATCCCAAGTTTTCATCCCAAACAATTGTCTTGTGCCCAAAGACACGACCAGAATAAATGGCCTGGCTGGAGGCTTCACGCTTTTGCATGGGTGGCCCCCTCTGACTGACGATTCTGTTTTCCTGTCTTTGAGGCTATGGTTTCAAAAACTTAAAACCACCAGACCCAGAAAAGATAAATCTCTTTCAGTTTGCTTCAGAAAATCTAAACTCAATAATATCCACGTTGGTGGCTTCTGGAGAGAGTTACTCATCTGTCTTTCAGGAATGGGCCTTTTGGGTCTCACTGACTCACTCTGGGACTGCTGGAGTTTTGCTCTAAGGCAGGGTTCTGAATCAGTGCTTAGGAGTTTCCTCTTACTGCCCCAACACATACTCTTCACTTTATTTTAGTTTATATTTTATTTATTTTATTTTATTTTCCTCCTCTTTTTTATTCACTTTTATTTTAGATTTAGGGGTACATGTGCAGGTTTGTTGTATGAGTAAATAAATTGCATGTTATGAGGGTTTGGTGTACACATTATTTTGTCACCCGGGCAATCAGCATAGTACTTGGTAGGTAGTTTTCCCATCCTCACCCTCCTCCCACCCTCCACCCTCAAGTAGGCACTGGTGTCTGTTGTTGCCTTCTTTGTGTCCATATGTACTCAATATTTAGCTCCCACTTCTAAATGAGAACATGTGGTATTAGGTTTTCTGTTTCTGTGTTAGTTTGCCTAATAGTGGCCTCCAGCTCCACTGATGTTGCTGCAAAGGACATAACCTTATTCTTTTTTATGGCTGCACAGTATTCTGTGGTTTATATGAACCACATTTGCTTTATCCAGTCCATCATTGATGGGCATTCAGGATGTTTCCATGTCTTTGCTGTTGTAAATAGTGCTGTGATGAACATACGAATGCATATGACTTTACTGTAGAATGATTTATATTTCTTTGGGTATGAACCCAAAAATGGGACTGCTAGGTTAAATGGTAATTGTGTTTTAAGTTCTTTGAGAAATCACCAAACTGCTTTCTGCAATGGCTGAACTAATTTACATTCCCACTAGCAGTGTATTCACTGTTCGTTTTTCTCTTCACTCTTACCATCATCTGTTAATTTTTGACTTTTTAATAATAACCATTCTGGCTGGTGTGAGATCACATATCTCATTGTGGTTTTTGATTTGCATTTTTCTAATAATTAGTGATGTTGGACATTTTTTCATATGCTTATTGGCCATGTGTATGCCTTCTTTAGAAAAGTGTTTCTTCATGTCCTTTGCCCACTTTTTAATAGGAATGCTTTTTCCTTATAAATCTGTAAGTTCCTTATATATTCTGGATATTAGACCTTTGTTGGATGAATGGTTTGTAAAAATGTTCTCCCATTCCATGGGTTGTCTGTTTACTCTGTTGATAGTTTCTCTTGCTGGGCAGAAGGTTGTAAGTTTAATTAGATCCCATTTGTCAATTTTGTTTTTGTTTCAATTGTTTTTGGTGTCTTGGGCATGAAATCTTGGCCAGATCTTATGGCCAGAATGGCATTTCCTAGGTTATTGTCCAGGGTTTTTATAGTTTTAGGTTTTACATTTAACCCTTTAATCCATCTTGAGTTGATTTTTATATATGGTGTAAGGAAGGCATCCAGTTTCAATCTTCTGCAGATGGCTAGCCAGTTATCCCAGGAACATTTATTGAATAAGGAGCCCTTTCCCCATTGCTAGTTTTTTGTTGATTTTGTCTGAGATCAGAGGGTCATAGATGGGCAGCATTATTTCTCAGCTCTCTATTCTGTTCTATTGGAGTGTGTGTGTGTGTGTGTTTACCAGTACCATGCTGTTTTGGGTACTGTAGCCTTGTAATATAGTTTGAAGTCAAGTAATGTGATGTCTCCAGCTTTGTTCTTTTTGCTTAGGATTGCCTTGGCCATTCAGGGTCTTTTTTGGTTTCATCTGAAGAGTTTTTTTCTAATTATGTGAAGAATGTCATTGGTAGTTTGATAGGAATAGCACTGAATCTATAAATTGCTTTGGGCAGTATGGCCATTTTAACAATATTGATTCTTCCTATCTATGAACATGGAATGTTTTTCCATTGTTTGTGTAATCTCTGATTTCTTTGAGCAGTGTTTTATAATTCTCCTTGTAGAGATCTTTTACCTCCTTGGCTATCTGTATTCCTAGGCATTTTATTCTTTTTGTGGCTATTGTGAAGAAAATTAGGTTCTTGATTTGGCCCTTAGCTTGGATATTGTTGGTGTATAGAAATACTACTGATTTTTGTACATTTTGTATTCTGAAACTTTACTAAAGTTGTTTATCAGATCAAGGAGCTTTTGGGCAGAGACTGTGAGGTTTTCTAGGTAGAGAATCATATCATCTGCAAACAGGGATAGTTTGACTTCCTCTCTTCCTTTTTGGATGCCTTTTATTTATTTCCCTGGATTAATTGCTCTGGCTAGGACTTTCAGTATTATGCTGAGTAGGAGGGGTGAGAGAGAACCTGCTTGGTTTGTTCCAGTTTTCAGGGGGAATGCTTCCAGCTTTTGCCCACCCAGTATGATGCTGGTTGTGGGTTTTTCATAGATGGCTCTTACTATTTTGAAGTATGCTTCTTTAATGCCTAGCTTGTTGAGGGTTTTTAATATGAAGGGATGTTGAATTTTATCGAAAGCCTTTTCTGGGTCTATTGGGATGATCATATGGTTTTTGTTTTTAGTTCTGTTTATGTGGTGAATTGCATTTATTGATTTGTGTATGTTGAACCAACCTTGCATTCCAGGGATAAAGCCTACTTGATGTTGGTGGAGTAGCTTTTTGATGTGCTACTGGGTTTGGTTTGCTAGTATTCTTTTGTATACTCTCCACTTTAAAACACACTCTATACCTTCCTGTATTCTCTTCCTGCCATTCACTTTGGAGGAAATTCCTTTCCTTACCCACTCATTTCCTCAGTTATTAAAATTATATCCATTCTTAAAAGTCCAATTCCAATGATCATTATTTTACTCAAAGTTTAATATGGAATTCATCTTTCATGAAGTTTTATACTGATTTAAAGAAGTTATATACACAATTCCATAGAAGTATCTTAATTCTTAACATATCATCACTTTCACTGACTTATTTATTTTTCAATGTCAATGTTTCTCATTTTTTATATTTAGTAGAAACCTTAAATTGTCTCTAGTTGTTGAAATGGGGAGGATTTCAGGAAATTGGAGAAAGATCAAAGCTATTAAAGACACTGCAATTAAAGGAAGTAAAAAGAATGAGAAATAAATATAAAAATAACTATTCATCATTTAATTTTAGTTTATTACATTTAGTAAACATTTGGAAAAAAGGGGATTTACAAAGAGTGTTTTGTGTGTGCCTGGTAATGTGTGTGATAGCATGCTGTAAACAATAAAGCATGTTATAAATGATCATTATTAATATTATTGTGTATAGCAGAAGCTTTTTTAACATGCATCTGTTTAATTGACTTGCTAGATAAGTGAATGTTTTTCATTCCCTCTAAGACATTTTAACTAATGTCCTTAGCAGAGCAAGTACTTATAACTAGCAGGCTACTTTCTAGTAAGCCTGTATAATTCTGCTCAGAAAAACATTGTATGCTTACTGAGAAAGCCAGTAGAGTTTATTCCAAAACCTGTTTATTCTAGTTGTACTTGAAATTATAGTTGTAAAATTTAATTTGCTTGCATATAAAGCAACAGAATATGATTGTGAAAAGATGTTTGCTGTTTATTTGAAAACAAACTTGAAACATTTTTGAATGACTCAATAAAGATGGATTACTTTACAAAGCTGCTGTTGATTTTATAGTTATGAGACCACTATAAAAATGTTGACAAAAAAAAATCAAAAAATTTAGAATTCTGCACTTAGCTTTTTTTCTTTTTCTTTTTCTTTTTTTTTTTTTCACACAGCTTTCTTTATAAATGACTTGAAGTTCTGGCTTCACTTTAAAGAAACAAAAACCAGAGATCATGGGTGATGCTTAAAAGTATATTGTTTATACAGTAAGAACTAAGCAGAACTCTGACCAGAAGAGTCAAAGAAAAAAATTGTGGCCTTATTATTATAAGACTGGTAAATAAATTTACATTTCTATTTGTTTTAGTTAAAATCTATATTACTTTGTTGTAAGTCCCCATCCACATATCCTCATTTTAAGTGGCTTTTTGTTTATCTATGAAACCTTAGGTTTCTGCTAGAACATGTTTCTGGTTAACTATCTCAATGCTGGATGGTACTAATGAGTACCTAATGAGGCTAACCCTGTCTGATACTTTCCAGGCAATGACTCCTTAGATATGGGATGATCTGCACACTGGTTGGAGACAACATCAAACTTACTAACTTAAGATCTAAGAAAAAAAAAAGACCGTCTCCCTGGTGCAATAGCCCGCTTTATGTTCTTGCATGGTATGACTCCTTAGGCCTAGTCTAGATAAAAAACACAAATGGGAACTTTGGCAGCCTGGAGTGGCACTGAAGCCTGCAAGCCCAGATGTTAAGTTAAATCAGGTGAGACATTGACCCAGGATGATTGAAGGCTCTGGAACTGGAAGGAAAATGTGAATCATATTTGAAGGGAGAATCAAAAGGTCATGTCCAGGGAAGTTGTGCCAAATGTTGAGTCTAAGAGCTAAATGAAGTTGTAGATGGAAAGGTGAGTCAAAAGCACAAAACTTGCATGGCTTGGAGCAGGATGAGATGACAAGTTTTATGTGAAATTAGTCATGGAGAAGGCTGTGATCAGTGTAGGAGTTTTAGGAACCCAATTTTTCTCCCTGGTCAATTTTGGCTTAGAGAAACTAGGGGAAGTTTAAACTTAGAATCTTTTTGGGTTTCATTTATATATAAAATGCTTCAATATATGTAAACAATTTATTGACAAACTGCATTTTGTTGAATATATAAAGTTGAAAAAATTTATTTTCTTTATCTCTGTCCCCATGTCATATTGAGTTCACTTTTCATCCCAGATAGTGGCTCACTTAATGATAGCTTGGCTTGGTTGTATAACTTCTATTGCTCTTAGTCATTCAAATGGGTTTATATTGGTTTCTGAGATCCAGTACTTTCAACTTAAAACTTTCATCTCATATTATATTCAAAGTAATTCTTCTCTCCTCCACCAATACTGGGGCTTTATTGTCTTGTAGTGAGGATCCGTGTTGTGTGGACTGGCTCTCAGAGAGTTCTACACAGTTCTTCCTGCAAGTAATTTCTTAGATGTTGGGACAAGGGAAAGAAGAAAAAAAAAAGAAAAGAAAAATGGAAACTTTCTTCATGACTGAGCCATGTTGCAGTCTTGCCCTTGGATGGTCATGATGGCTACTCTCACTCATTGTTTATGAACTCCAAGTACATGGATAGTTGCTAAACATGCCTTGCAGACGAGGAACTCTTAATCCAGAGGAGTAAGTCATTGGTGACGTCTTAGAAGATTCATCTTCCTTAGTCATTGGTGATGTCTTAGAAGATTTGGCTGCATCTTTCTGCTGACTCCCAGGAGGTGGCATCACTCTTCACTTCTATATTCTCCTCTTAACATGCTGTGTCAGTTCTGGGGAGACTGTAGCTCTTAATCTTCTCAACTCCTGTGCAGTTCCAGCCCAGAATAAAATATCAGCCTCTCCATCTTGCTGATACCCTCAAACTTTATAATGTGATTTGTTCTCAGTTAAGGGGCAAGAGAAGTTCCCTAAGATGAGGTAAGGGATAGCTCTTTTTCACAAGCCCTGCAATGCCCTAGACATTTTTTTTTTTATCAAGCTTTCTTCTCATATTGGCAGTACTGAATAGCAGCACAAGTTTTTAGTAGGGATAGTCCTCTGAACTGGTACTTTTCAGTAGCCTTGAGAGTGAAAATTCCCTGAATTAAGAAATGAGATGTGGGGACCGAGTGTGGTGGCTCACGCCTGTAATCCCAGCACTTTGGGAGGCCGAAGCAGGTGGATCACCTGAGGTCAGGAGTTCGAGACCAGCCTGGCCAACATGGTGAAACTCTGTCTCTATTAAAAATACAAAAATTAGCTGGGTATGGTTTCAGACACCTGTAATCCCAGCTACTTGGGAAGCAGAGGCAGGAGAAATGATTGGAACTGGGAGGCAGAGGTTGCAGTGAGCTGAGATCACACCATTGCACTCCAGCCTGAACGAGAAGAGCAAATTTCCATCTCAAAAAAAAAAAAAAAAAAAAAAAAAAAAACTGAGGTGCTTGATTCTTTTGTCTTCAGCTTTACATCTTAGATAGCAAAAAAAAAAAAAAAAAAACTTGATTTCTCTGATGCATGCTTTGGTGGCAGTGATTTTGAATTTTTTTCCTTTTCCATCCTTGCCATTGGTGAGGTAAAGGACTTTCTTAGTTCCAGGTCATTTCTTGGTTCCAGATTATCCCAGAGAATGCTGGGCCATACATACTTCAAATGAAGTCCACTAACCTCATCTGAGAATCAGCAAATATCAGTTGCTCAGCATAGACCAATTTATTGTACATTTTTGAATGCAATTTAGTAAATTTTATTGCTTTCCTACTGTATGCAAGTGCTGCAGAGTGACAAGATTCATGGTCTCAAGATGCAAAGTATTCTAGGCAGGTGGAAATCACTCTTTACACACATATAAGGTAGTGTTTTGGGAAAAGTAATTTGGATACGTATTCAGGAGAATTATCTTTTGCCAGGACATGCCAAAAATTGTGAGGCTGTATGAGTTTTAACAAGCTGCATCAGCTCTCTGGGTCTTAAAGTTCTTCGTTTGTAATACAGAATGTTGGACAAGGTGATTTCCAGGGATGCAGCTCTAATATTCCTTAATAATATGAACTATAGAGACCTATTTCCTCTTGCTCATGTTGTCTTGCATTAAGGTACCTTCTCTGCTTCCTTTTTGTTTTAAAATTTTCTTATGAAGGATATGTAATTCAAAAAAGATTAAGAATCTCTGCACTTTACATTCTCTCTGAGCAGTGAAAAGAAAAGATGTCCTGGAAATATACTGGAGCATGTTAGATATACAGATAATTGAGGATAATTGAAATCTTAACAATATTAAGTCTTCTTATCCATGAACATAATATACACCTTCAATTGTTTAGCACTCCTTTCACAGTGTTTTTAAGTTTTCAGCATACAGAGTAAGCACATATTTTTTTTTAACACCCATACTTAACTATAATATAATATTTATTTTTGGTGCTTTTGTAAATTATATTTTGAAAATATTCAATTTCAAAGTATTCATTACTAATACATAGAAATAAAATTGATTTTTTTTGTATATTGACCTGCAACCTTGCTAAACTCACATATTAATTCTAGTTGTTCTTTCATATTGTCCATGAATAGAGACAGTTTTGTTTCTTCCTTTCAATTTGCTTATCTTTTATTTATTTTTCCCACCTTATTGCACTGACTGGGACCTTCAGTAGGATGTTGAGTAGAATTGATGAGAGAAGACATCTTTGCCTTGCTCCCAAACTTAGTGGAGCCTTCAGTCTCTTCATCATTAAGAATCGTGCTACCTGCAGGTTTTTGTGGTAGATGCCTATTATAAGGCTAAGGAAGTTTCCTTCTGTTTCTAGTTTGTTGAGAGTGTTTTTTTTTTTTTTTTTTTTAAATCATGTATGCATGTTGAATTTGGTTAAGTGACTTTTGTACTAATATTAAGATAATCATGTTTTCCTTTAGTCTGTTGATATAATGAATTACATTGATTTATATTTAAATAGTGAGCCAACCTTGCCTTTCTAAGTCTATTATGATGACTTAAAAAAATGTACTGTTGTTTCTGACTTCTTAACATTTTGTTAAAAATTTTTGTAAATTGTTGGTGAGATCGTTTGTACCATTATTTTCTTTTCTTGTAATGTCTTTGTTTTGTCTTGGTGTTAGAGTAATACTGGCCTTATAAAATGAGTTGAGGAATATTTTCTTCAGATTTTTGTTTGGCTGAACATATGTAGAATTTAGTTATTCTTTAAGCTACTGAATTTTATATAGAGAAAACATCTCTTGTGAATGTTGAAAATGTCATTTCTTTTTCTTGTTTTATTGCATTGGTTCGATATTACAGAAATATGTTAATATTAGTACAGTACTTTATCTGTTTAATGAGGGTACTCCAGTACTTTATTATTAAATATGCTGAAATATAATATTGGTTTGATATTCTCTATTATGTTAAAGAATTATTAAATTCCACTTTGCAAAGTCTTGTTTCTATCATAAATAGATTTAGAATTTTATCAAATTACCTTCCAGCATTTATTTTTTAATAGCTGTATTGAGATATATTCACACACATACTATTTACTTATTTAAAGCGTAGAACTCAATCTAGGTTTTTGTATATTACAGGATTATACAACTATTACCACAACCTAATTTTAAACTTTTTCACCACCCCAAAAGGTAACACCAAGCTCATTTATTATCACTCCCCATTTCCACCTGCCTCTCTCCTGGAAACCGCTAAGGTACTTTGTGTTTCTATATATTTGCCTATTCTGAACATTATATATATATATATATATATATATATATTTTATTATACTTTAAGTTCTAGGGTACATGTGCATAACGTGCAGGTTTGTTACATATGTATACTTGTGCCATGTTGGTGTGCTGCACCCATCAACTCGTCAGCACCCATCAATTCGTCATTTATATCAGGTATAACTCCCAATGCAATCCCTCCCCCCTCCCCATGATAGGCCCCAGTGTGTGATGTTCCCCTTACGAGTCCAAGTGATCTCATTGTTCAGTTCCCACCTATGAGTGAGAACATGCGGTGTTTGGTTTTCTCTTCTTGTGATAGTTTGCTAAGAATGATGGTTTCCAGCTGCATCCATGTCCCTACAAAGGACGCAAACTCATCCTTTTTTATGGCTGCATAATATTCCATGGTGTATATGTGCCACATTTTCTTAATCCAGTCTGTCACAGATGGACATTTGGGTTGTTTTCAAGTCTTTGCTATTGTGAATAGTGCCACAATAAACATACGTGTGCATGTGTCTTTGTAGCAGCATGATTTATAATGCTTTGGGTATATACCCAGTAGTGGGATGGCTGGGTCATATGGTACATCTAGTTCTAGATCCTTGAGGAATCGCCATACTGTTTTCCATAATGGTTGAATTAGTTTACAATCCCACCAACAGTGTAAAAGTGTTCCTATTTCTCCACATCCTCTCCAACACCTGCTATTTCCTGACTTTTTAATGATTGCTATTCTAACTGGTGTGAGATGGTATCTCATTGTGGTTTTGATTTGCATTTCTCTGATGGCCAGTGATGATGAGCATTTTTTCATGTGTCTGTTGGCTATATGAATGTCTTCTTTTGAGAAATGTCTGTTCATATCCTTTGCCCACTTTTTGATGGGGTTGTTTGTTTTTTTCTTGTATATTTGGTTGAGTTCTTTGTAGATTCCGGATATTAGCCCTTTGTCAGAGGAGTAGATTGCAAAAATCTTCTCCCATTCTGTAGGTTGCCTGTTCACTCTGATGGTAGTTTCTTTTGCTGTGCAGAAGCTCTTTAGTTTAATTAGATCCCATGTGTCAATTCTGGCTTTTGCTGCCATTGGTTTTGGTGTTTTAGACATGAAGTCCTTGCCCATGCCTATGTCCTGAATGGTACTACCTAGGTTTTCTTCTAGAGTTTTTATGGTATTAGGTCTAACATGTAAGTCTCTAATCCATCTTGAATTAATTTTCGTATAAGGAGTAAGGAAAGGATCCAGTTTCAGCTTTCTACTTATGGCTAGCCAATTTTCCCAGCACCATTTATTAAATAGGGAATCCTTTCCCCATTTCTTGTTTCTCTCAGGTTTGTCAAAGATCAGATGGCTGTAGATGTGTGGTATTATTTCTGAGGACTCTGTTCTGTCCCATTGGTCTATATCTCTGTTTTGGTACCAGTACCATGCTGTTTTGGTTACTGTAGCCTTGTAGTATAGTTTGAAGTCAGGTAGCGTGACGCCTCCAGCTTTGTCCTTTTGACTTAGGATTGTCTTGGCAATGCGGGCTCTTTTTTGGTTCCATATGAACTTTAAAGCCGTTTTTTCCAATTCTGTGAAGAAACTCATTGGTAGCTTGTTGGGGATGGCATTGAATCTATAAATAACCTTGGGCAGTATGGCCATTTTCACGATATTGATTCTTCCTATCCATGAGCATGGTATGTTCTTCCATTTGTTTGTGTCCTCTTTGATTTCACTGAGCAGTGGTTTGTAGTTCTCCTTGAAGAGGTCCTTGACATCCCTTGGAAGTTGGATTCCCAGGTATTTTATTCTCTTTGAAGCAATTGTGAATGGAAGTTCATTCCTGACTTGGCTCTCTGCTTGTCTGTTACTGGTGTATAAGAATGCTTGTGATTTTTGCACATTAATTTTGTATCCTGAGACTTTGCTGAAGTTGCTTATCAGCTTAAGGAGATTTTGGGCTGAGACAATGGGGTTTTCTAAATATACAATCATGTCATCTGCAAACAGGGACAATTTGACTTCTTCTTTTCCCAACTGGATACCCTTGATTTCTTTCTCTTGCCTGATTGCCCTAGCCAGAACTTCCAACACTATGTTGAATAGGAGTGGTGAGAGAGGGCATCCCTGTCTTGTGCCAGTTTTCAAAGGGAATTTTTCCAGTTTTTGCCCATTCAGTATGATATTGGCTGTGGGTTTGTCATAAATAGCTCTTATTATTTTGGGATATGTTCCATCAATACCGAATTTATTGAGCGTTTTTAGCATGAAGGGCTGTTGAATTATGTCAAAAGCCTTTTCTGCATCTACTGAGATAATCATGTGGTTCTTGTCTTTGGTTCTGTTTATATGCTGGATTACGTTGATTGATTTGCCTATGTTGAACCAGCCTTGCATCCCAGGGATGAAGCCCACTTAATCATGGTGGATAAGCTTTTTGATGTGCTGCTGACTCTGGTTTGCCAGTATTTTATTGAGGATTTTTGCATCGATGTTCATCAGGGATATTGGTCTAAAATTCTCTTTTTTGTTGTGTCTCTGCCAGGCTTTGGTATCAGGATGATGCTGGCCTCCTAAAATGAGTTAGGGAGGATTCCCTCTTTTTCAATTGATTGGAATAGTTTCAGAAGGAATGGTACCAGCTCCTCCTTGTACCTCTGGTAGAATTCAGATGTGAATCCATATGGTCCTGGACTTTTTTTGGTTGGTAGGCTATTAATTATTGCCTCGATTTTAGAGCCTGCTATTGGTCTATTCAGGGATTCAACTTCTTCCTGGTTTAGTCTTGGAAGAGTGTAAGTGTCCAGGAAATTATCCATTTCTTCTAGATTTTCTAGTTCATTTGCGTAGAGGTGTTTATAGTATTCTCTGATGGTAGTTTGTATTTTTGTGGGGTCCGTGGTGATATCCCCTTTATCATTTTTTATTGCGTCTATTTGATTCTTCTCTCTTTTCTTCTTTATTAGTCTTGCTAGTGGTCTGTCAATTTTGTTGATCTTTTCAAAAAACCAACTCCTGGATTCATTGATTTTTTGGAGGGTTTTTTTGTGTCTCTATCTCCTTCAGTTCTGCTCTGATCTTAGTCATTTCTTGCCTTCTGCTAGCTTTTGAATGTGTTTGCTCTTGCCTCTCTAGTTCTTTTAATTGTGATGTTAGAGTGTCAATTTTAGATCTTTCCTGCTTTCTCTTGTGGGCATTTAGTGCTATAAATTTCCCTCTACACACTGCTTTAAATGTGTCCCAGAGATTCTGGTATGTTGTATCTTTGTTCTCATTGGTTTCAAAGAACATCTTTATTTCTGCCTTCATTTCGTTATGTACCCAGTAGTCATTCAGGAGCAGGTTGTTCAGTTTCCATGTAGTTGAGCGGTTTTGATTGAGTTTCTTAGTCCTGAGTTCTAGTTTGATTGCACCGTGGTCTGAGAGACAGTTTGTTATAATTTCCGTTCTTTTACATTTGCTGAGGAGTGCTTTACTTCCAATTATGTGGTCAATTTTGGAATAAGTGCGATGTGGTGCTGAGAAGAATGTATATTCTGTTGATTTGGGGTGGAGAGTTCTATAGATGTCTATTAGGTCCGCTTGGTGCAGAGATGAGTTCAATTCCTGGATATCCTTGTTAACTTTCTGTTTCATTGATCTGTCTAATGTTGACAGTGGAGTGTTGAAGTCTCCCATTATTATTGTATGGGAGTCTAGGTCTCTTTGTAAGTCTCTAAGGACTTGCTTTATGAATGTGGGTGCTCCTGTATTGGGTGCATATATATTTAGGATCGTTAGCTCTTCCTGTTGAATTGATCCCTTTACCATTACGTAATGGCCTTCTTTGTCTCTTTTGATCTTTGATGGTTTAAAGTCTGTTTTATCAGAGACTAGGATTGCAACCCCTGCTTTTTTTTGTTCTCCATTTGCTTGGTAGATCTTCCTCCATCCCTTTATTTGGAGCCTATGTATGTCTCTGCATGTGAGATGGGTCTCCTGAATACAGCAGACTGATGGGTCTTGACTCTTTATCCAGTTTGCCAGTCTGTGTCTTTTAATTGGAGCATTTAGTCCATTTACATTTAAGGTTAATATGTTATGTGTGAACTTGATCCTGCCATTATGATATTAACTGGTTATTTTGCTCGTTAGTTGATGCAGTTTCTTCCTAGCCTCGATGGTCTTTACATTTTGGCATGTTTTTGCAATGGCTGGTACCGGTTGTTCCTTTCCATGTTTAGGGCTTCCTTCAGGGTCTCTTGTAAGGCAGGCCTGGTGGTGACAAAATCTCTAGGCATTTGCTTATCTGTAAAGGATTTTATTTCTCCTTGACTTATGAAGCTTAGTTTGGGTGGATACGAAATTCTGGGTTGAAAATTCTTTTCTTTAAGAACGTTGAATATTGGCCCCCACTCTCTTCTGGCTTGTAGAGTTTCTGCGGAGAGATCTGCTGTTAGTCTGATGGGCTTCCCTTTGTGGGTAACCCGACCTTTCTCTCTGGCTGCCCTTAAGATTTTTTCCTTCATTTCAACTTTCGTGAATCTGGCAATTATGTGTCTTGGAGTTGCTCTTCTGGAGGAGTATCTTTGTGGTGTTCTCTGTATTTCCTGAATTTGAATGTTGGCCTGCCCTACTAGGTTGGGGAAGTTCTCCTGGATGATATCCTGAGAGTGTTTTCCAACTTGGTTCCATTTTCCCCCTCACTTTCAGGCACCCCAATCAGACGTAGATTTGGTCTTTTTATATAATCCCATGCTTCTTGCAGGCTTTGTTCATTTCTTTTTCTTCTTTTTTCTTTCGGTTTCTCTTCTCGCTTCATTTCATTCATTTGATCCTCAATCGCTGATACTCTTTCTTCCAGTTGATCAAGTCGGTTACTGAAGCTTGTGCATGTGTCACTTATTTCTCGTGTCATGGTTTTCATCTCTGTCATTTCGTTTATGACCTTCTCTGCATTAATTTTTCTAGCTGTCAATTCTTCCACTCTTTTTTCAAGATTTTTAGTTTCTTTGCGCTGGGTACGTAATTCCTCCTTTAGCTCTGAGAAGTTTGATGGACTGAAGCCTTCTTCTCTCATCTCGTCAAAGTCATTCTCTGACCAGCTTTGATCCATTGCTGGCAATGGGCTGTGTTCCTTTGCAGGGGGAGATGCACTCTTATTTCTTGAATTTCCAGCTTTTCTGCCCTGCTTCTTCCCCATCTTCGTGGTTTTATCTGCCTCTGGTCTTTGATGATGGTGACGTACTGATGGGATTTTGGTATAGGTGTTCTTCCTGTTTGATAGTTTTCCTTCTAATAGTCAGGACCCTCAGCTGTAGGTCTGTTGGAGATTGCTTGAGGTCCACTCCAGACCCTGTTTGCCTGGGTATCAGCAGCAGAGGCTGCAGAAGATAGAATATTGCTGAACAGCGAGTGTACCTGTCTGATTCTTCCTTTGGAAGCTTCCTCTCAGGGGTGTACTCCACCCTGTGAGGTGTGGGGTGTCAGACTGCCCCTAGTGGGGGATGTCTCCCAGTTAGGCTACTCATGGGTCAGGGACCCACTAGAGCAGGCAGTCTGTCCGTTCTCAGATCTCAGCCTCCGTGTTGGGAGATCCACTGCTCTCTTCAAAGCTGTCAGCCAGAGTTGTTCACGTCTGCACAGGCCTCTGCTGCTTCCCCTTTTGTTTTTTAGCTGTGCCCTGTCCCCAGAGGTGGAGTCTACAGAGATAAGCAGGTTTCCTTGAGCTGCTGTGAGCTCCACCCAGTCGAGCTTCCCAGCGGCTTTGTTTACCTACTTAAGCCTCAGCAATGGCGGGCGCCCCTCCCCCAGCCTCGCTGCTGCCGTTTCAGTTAGATCGCAGACTGCTGTGCTAGCAATGAGGGAGGCTCCGTGGCCGTGGGCCCCTCCCGGCCAGGTGTGGGTATAATCTCCTGGTGTGCCCGTTTGCTTAAAGGGCAGTATTGGGGTGGGAATTACCCGATTTTCCAGGTGTTGTGTGTCTCAGTTCCCCTGGCTAGGAAAAGGGATTCCCTTCCCCCTTGTGCTTCCCAGGTGAGGTGATGCCTCGCCCTGCTTCAGCTCTCGCTGGTCGGGCTGCAGCAGCTGACCAGCACCGATTGTCCGGCACTCCCCAGTGAGATGACCCCAGTACCTCAGTTGAAAATGCAGAAATCACCGGTCTTCTGTGTCTCTCGCGCTGGGAGTTGGAGACTGGAGCTGTTCCTATTCGGCCATCTTGCTCCACCCCCCTATTTTATATTTTTTTTGTGAATATCTGGAGTTTTTTACTTAGCATATTTTTAAAGTTCATTTATATTGCAGTATTTATCAGTATTTCATTTCTTTTTATTCTCAAATTATATTTTATTATTTGGATATACTACTTTTTTTACTATTTATTAGTTGATGGACATGTGGGTTGTTTCTGCTTTTTGGTTATGCTGCTGTGAACATGTCATTGTGTGGACATATGTTTTCATTTCTCTTGGGTATATATCTAGAAACGGAATTGCTTGGTCATATGGTAACTCTATGTTTAACATACTGAAAGATTTCCAGACCAACGCGTCTGCCTCATTTTAATTCTCCTCAGCAGGATGAGAATTCCAATTTCATTCACATTTTTATTTGTCTTTCTGATTATAACCACCCTAGTGGGTGTATAGTTGTATGGTTTTGATTTGCATTTCTTAATGACTAATGACATTGAACATCTTTTTAGATACTTATTGACAATTTGTTTATCTTCTTTGGAGAAATGCCTATTCGGATGCTTTGCCAATTTTTCAATTGGATTATTTATCTTTTATTATTGAGCTTTAAGGGTTCCTCATTCTAGATACTCATTGCTTATTAGACATACAATTTGCACATATTCTCTCTCATTCTGTGGGGTGTCTTTTCACTTTCCTGATGGTTTCACTTGCAGCATGAAAGTTTGTAATTTTGATGATGTCCAACTTACCTGTCTCTTTCTTTTATTGTTGGTGATTTTCATGGTGTTATGTCTAAAAAAGTTATTGTCTAACCCAAGGTCATGAAGATTTACTTCTATGTTTTTTGTTTTCCTAAGAGTTACATAGTTTCAACTCTTACATTCATTTTGAACTAATTTTGTGTGTGATTTGAAGAAGGGACTAAATTCATTCTTTTACATGTAGACATTTATTTTTTCCAGCACAATTTGTTAAGAAGGCTATTGGACTATTGTTTCCCCCATTGAATAGTATTGAATCCCTTGTCTAAAATCAACAAACCACAACTGTAAGGGTTTAGTTTTGGGTTTTAAATTTTATTGCGTTGATCAATCTGCTTATCCTTATGCTAATACCACACTGTCTTGATCACTATAGCTTTGTAGTAACCTCTGAAGTTTAAGAAGTGTTGGCCTTCCAACTTTGTTCCTTTTTTTTCAAGATTCTTTTGGCTATTCTGGGTCTTCAAAAATTATTGATATAATAAATTATACAAATGGCTATCCTGTCAATCCCTCATCATTATTGAAACCATAGAGAAAAAATTGGAATACTTGACTACAAACTTATTTATGTAATAAAGTATTGTAAATCAATCTACAAGACGAAGTATAAAATATTTGTAAATATGTTAAAGGCACTGGGTCACTATATGTAATTTGTAAAGTATTGTAATACATTAATAGAAATGATATATGTTTAAATTTAGAAATAGTGGAGAACAGATAATTTGTGAGAGAAATGTGAATGACCAATAAGCTTAGACAAAAAGTTTGTCATGATAATAAAAGAAACTAGAATTAAAACAATATAATATCCTTTCACCCTCTTTAAAATTAACATAGTTTTTACTTTTCCATTAAGCAACTGTATGTATTTTTTTGGTGACAACAATCAATGTTATCATCGTTATAACAAAAACTCAGGTCTTGTGGCTGGGGAGTATATATTTATTGGACAGTAATTTGGCAGTACTTGTCAAGAGCCATATATGCTTATACTCTTTGATCAACTAACAAATACAGCATGGTATTAGTTATTATGGTGAAAAACTGGAAAATATAATGGTTAATGATAAGTAATAAGTAAGTATAGTTTAGCTGTATAATGAGATATCTTGGGGACATTAACAATAAAGAATTGGAGTCAAATTTACAAGACAAAATGTTCTTGAGTTATATGCATATATGTAACTTGTAGTATTTGGTCACACACATCTACTAATGCTACAGATGCTTTCATTTTCCTCCATTCATTGCCTTAAATCATATTTTATCAGATCTGGAGGAAGTCCTCATAAACTGGGGCTAGAGGTCAGCTAAAACCATGTAAAAAATTAAATTCATTTGGTTGTATTTTAAAATATCCTTAAAGTTGTATGGTCCTAGTAATATTGAATAATGCACAATCTCATCACACTCAAAGCTTTTTTGGTTCTAGATTATGCGGACCAACCAATAAAAAATTCTTAAAACATCAAAGAATTGACAAGAAAGGTGAAGAGAAACCAGAAATCTTGCAAGGAAAGCTGACCATGGAAGCTTATTTTCTTCTGAGAATATTATTGCACTTTTAAACTGTTGTTTTGATGTAAGATGAAAATTACAGAGATAAAAATCCAGGGTTCAAACAAGGTGAGAAATCTAATAAAAGACAAAACAAGGTGGTTCTCAATTGGTGGTTTTCTTGGGCACCTGACAGAAGAAAATCCAAGTACTCTATGAAGAAAGCCTGATATCATTCCTACGATTTTTTTTTTTTTCCAAGTAGAAAGGTCATCACAGGCTGGGCGTGGTGGCACATGCCTGTAATCCCAGCACTTTGGAAGACTGAGGAGGGTGGATCACCTGTGGTCAGGAGTTCAAAACCAGCCTGACTAACATGGTGAAACCCTGTCTCTACTACATAATGATAAAAAAAAATTTAGCCAAGCATGGTGGCTCCTGCTTATAATCCTAGCTACTCGGGAGGCTGAGGCAGGAGAATTGTTTGCATCTGAGAGGTGGAGGTTGCAGTGAGTCGAGATCATGCCATTGTACTCCAGCCTGGGCAAGAAGAGCAAAACTCCATCTCAAAAAAAAAAAAAAAAAAGTCATCACCACACTGCCAAAGATAACCAAGCCTATAAGAAAACAAATTGACATGCATAAGAACCAATAACAACAAACAAAAAACAAAATGAAAAAGTCTTGCAAATATTTCAGGTATTGGAATATCAGAGAAAGTGCATAAAACAGCCATGTTAAATATGCTCAGAGAACTAGAAGACAAGTTTGAAAATGACTTCAAGTAATAGGATACTATAAAAATGGTATCACAAATTTGATGAAAGAACCAAATAGAGAACCCCTGGAAATAAAAATGCCATAACTAGTGTTATAGCTCTTTTAGAATTTGTCCTCAACCAGATAAATAAAAAGATATCTATACCTAGACACATCATAGGAAAACTGTACGACACCAGAGACAAAGAGAAAAATCTTAAAAGCAGCCACAGCAAAAAGATATATTATCTTTAAAAGAATAAAAGTTAGTCTGAAGTTAACTTCTCAGTAGCAACAACAGAAGCCAGAAGATAGTTGATTATTCTCAGTTTGATGTAATAACTGCCAACCAAGAATCCCACACTCAGGGAAAGCATATTTTAAGATAAAAGTAAATAAAGTTATTTTTAAATAAACAAAAGCTGAGTTTGTCATCAGCCCATTTTCTTTAAAGGAAATTCTAACACATGTTCTTCATGCAGAAGGAAAATTGTAGATGGATATTCTAAGGTACAAGGAAAAATTCAGGGGCTGAGTGTAGTGGCTCATGCCTGTAATTGCAGCATTTTGGGGAGCCTGAGGCAGGTAGATCACGAAGTCAAGAGATCGAGACCATCCTAGCCAACATGGTGAAACCCAGTCTCTACCAAAAATACAAAAATTAGCTGGGCGTGGTGGCGCACGCTTATAGTCCCAGCTACTTGGAAGGCTCAGGTAGGAGAATGGCTTGAACCTGAGAGGTGGAGGTTGTGGTGAGCTGAGATCACAGCACTGCACTCTAGCCTGGTGACAGAGTGAGACTTTGTCTCAAAAAAGAAAAAAGAAATAAAGAAAAAAGTCAGAAAAGTAGCAAATATGTGGTAAATGTAACTTAAATTGGAATATATTAACTTGTAGAGATTTTTTTAAATCACAGAATTAAAAAACAGGACAACATTAGCATATTCATTGCAGAGTGTCTGGAGCAGCCTCTTATGGACCTGAGGTGATTATCTTGAGAAGAAAATTGTGACGGACACAAGGAAGCAAAAGAGTGATCTCTTGAATGAAGAGCTGGCTGATTGAAAGCAAAGGCTGAAGTGTCCTTAAGAAGAACAACAAAGCCAGCTTCTCTGCATCAGGGCAAAGAGTGTGGAGGAATAAGATGCTTGGGCCAGTGAGACCAGAAATATGAAAGCAGGAGAGGATGGGATGAGGACACTCAGGACACTAATATTTCCCCACAAATTACTCATCTCCTGTGGAGGGACTCCATGACGTTAGAGTTACTTCCTGTCTTGTTTTTTTGACTGCCTGTGATCCACACTGAGCTGCGCTGGGGAAAAGGCACAGCAGACAGACTGATGTAAGAGGGCTAAAAGAAGATGACATGTCAGCAGCATAAACATCAGTTTCAGAATCTGACTGGCTGCTAGTGTGAAAATGTCAGAAGTGAGCTCTGTCCCAAGATGTTGAGGAGGTGTGATGTTAATGCTGATGACACAGATGGAGTCAGCATGAAGCTTTGGCAGCAGCATCTCCAATACAGCTCCAGCCTTCTGTGGGCTTCTGACGGCTTGAGTCATTGTTACAGAGATTGCTGAACATTTCACCCCTCATCTTGTGGTTTTTGGTTGTGGATCCAACTGTTCAAGGAGCTGGTGTGAACTGATTCCTAAAGCTAGAATTAATCCAACTCTGTTGCGGGTGTCACGGGTTGTGGTGGGGAAAGCACTCAACTCTAACTTAGAATTCTCTGATTACTTCACCATCTCCTTTAGTAAGTACACTGTCAACTCCTTCAGGGAAGAATAGTGTTATTTATCTTCATATCACCTGGCACATGTAAATGTCCAATAATAGGGTTTTTTTTTTTTTTAAGTGACTAAACTCCTATTAGGTTGCAATAGTTGAAATTCAGATTTCATTTTGTGCAGTATCACTGGCATCTCTGTTTTCTCTTTGTCCTATTCAGCACCTTTTGGGGAGGTCATTTGGTATTATCAGAATTTGGGGGTAATGTTTGATGTCTTTTGCTTTCCAAGTAGTTGCTGGCCAGAGTCATACAATTGTTTTGTATGAGGATTGTGTTAGTCTTTTTTACATCAGCAAGGTAAGGCACGGGCCTGCTCATCAGTTCTAACCTAAAAACAAGGCCAGGCAGTCCAAATTTGTCAACATTAATGGGTATTCAATAGCTATAGTCAAAGAATTTTCCATTGGAGGAATTTGGAAACTATGATTTATCAGCCAAAAACCTACCTACTGATATTGAAGAGAATGAAAATAATGCCTGGGCTGATGTCATTTTTGTATTATTTTGCTCCATTCCTAAGGGTGGGAAGCTAACATTTTCTACAAGCCTGAAAAAATATTTTCATGGGCAGAATGACTTAATAATTGATGATTAAAAAGGTCTCCTCTCTTCCCTCTCCTCCCATGACCAACTCTGGAAATGAGTTTATTTTCTTCTTAATCACAAATGATTTGGTCACCAGTAATAGTATTATGCTAGGGTTTCTCAGGCATACCAAGGACTAGTACCCTTAGGTAGGGTAGTCAGCAAT
This sequence comes from Trachypithecus francoisi, assembly GCF_009764315.1. Lineage (NCBI taxonomy): Eukaryota > Metazoa > Chordata > Mammalia > Primates > Cercopithecidae > Trachypithecus > Trachypithecus francoisi. The sequence goes on from NW_022681473.1 coordinate 110,187,944, forward strand.
TTAATAATGTCCTTGGTTTTGAAGAAAGTCTCCAGCCTTGGATAGATAAAGCAGATGGATTTTATTATGACATTTCCTCCTTTAACTGTACTTTGGTTACAAAGTGAATTTGGGTAGAGATAATAAAAATCTAGGAGAGAAGACACTGCAGCGGAGAGTGAAATCCCAGAAGCAAAGGTGCCAAGAAGAAGAGAAAGTGTTAGGTCTCAGAGCTTGAAATGAGAAAATGCTCTGTGTTACTAAGTCAGGGAAATACAAGGAACTATCCTCTACACATTTTGTGATGGTTAAGAAAATGCTACTTTTTGGAGGGGCAGAGCAAGATGGCCGAATAGGAACAGCTCCAGTCTCCAACTCCCAGCGCGAGCGACACAGAAGACCGGTGATTTCTGCATTTTCAACTGAGGAGCGCAGCCCATCGCCAGCAATGGATCAAAGCTGGTCAGAGAATGACTTTGACGAGATGAGAGAAGAAGGCTTCAGTCCATCAAACTTCTCAGAGCTAAAGGAGGAATTACGTACCCAGCGCAAAGAAACTAAAAATCTTGAAAAAAGAGTGGAAGAATTGACAGCTAGAATAATTAATGCAGAGAAGGTCATAAACGAAATGACAGAGATGAAAACCATGACACGAGAAATAAGTGACAAATGCACAACTTCAGTAACCGACTTGATCAACTGGAAGAAAGAGTATCAGCGATTGAGGATCAAATGAATGAAATGAAGCGAGAAGAGAAACCAAAAGAAAAAAGAAGAAAAAGAACAAAGCCTGCAAGAAGTATGGGATTATGTAAAAAGACCAAATCTACGTCTGATTGGGGTGCCTGAAAGTGAGGGGGAAAATGGAACCAAGTTGGAAAACACTCTTCAGGATATCATCCAGGAGAACTTCCCCAACCTAGTAGGGCAGGCCAACATTCAAATTCAGGAAATACAGAGAACACCACAAAGATACTCCTCCAGAAGAGCAACTCCAAGACACATAATTGCTAGATTCACCAAAGTTGAAGGAAAAAATCTTAAGGGCAGACAGAGAGAAAGGTCGGGTTACCCATAAAGGGAAGCCCATCAAACTAACAGCAGATCTCTGGGCAGAAACTCTACAAGCCAGAAGAGAGTGGGGGCCAATATTCAACGTTCTTAAAGAAAAGAATTTTCAACCCAGAATTTCATATCCAGCCAAACTAAGCTTCATAAGTGAAGGAGAAATAAAATCCTTTACAGATAAGCAAATGATTAGAGATTTTGTCACCACCAGGCCTGCCTTACAAGAGACCCTGAAGGAAGCCTTAAACATGGAAGGAACAACCGGTACCAGCCATTGCAAAAACATGCCAAAATGTAAAGACCATCGAGGCTAGGAAGAAACTGCATCAACTAACGAGCAAAATAACCAGTTAATATCATAATGGCAGGATCAAGTTCACACATAACCATATTAACCTTAAATGTAAATGGACTAAATGCTCCAATTAAAAGACACAGACTGGCAAACTGGATAAAGAGTCAAGACCCATCAGTCTGCTGTATTCAGGAGACCCATCTCACATGCAGAGACATACATAGGCTCCAAATAAAGGGATGGAGGAAGATCTACCAAGCAAATGGAGAACAAAAAAAAGCAGGGGTTGCAATCCTAGTCTCTGATAAAACAGACTTTAAACCATCAAAGATCAAAAGAGACAAAGAAGGCCATTACGTAATGGTAAAGGGATCAATTCAACAGGAAGAGCTAACGATCCTAAATATATATGCACCCAATACAGGAGCACCCAAATTCATAAAGCAAGTCCTTAGAGACTTACAAAGAGACCTAGACTCCCATACAATAATAATGGGAGACTTCAACACTCCACTGTCAACATTAGACAGATCAATGAAACAGAAAGTTAACAAGGATATCCAGGAATTGAACTCATCTCTGCACCAAGCGGACCTAATAGACATCTATAGAACTCTCCACCCCAAATCAACAGAATATACATTCTTCTCAGCACCACATCGCACTTATTCCAAAATTGACCACATAATTGGAAGTAAAGCACTCCTCAGCAAATGTAAAAGAACGGAAATTATAACAAACTGTCTCTCAGACCACGGTGCAATCAAACTAGAACTCAGGACTAAGAAACTCAATCAAAACCGCTCAACTACATGGAAACTGAACAACCTGCTCCTGAATGACTACTGGGTACATAACGAAATGAAGGCAGAAATAAAGATGTTCTTTGAAACCAATGAGAACAAAGATACAACATACCAGAATCTCTGGGACACATTTAAAGCAGTGTGTAGAGGGAAATTTATAGCACTAAATGCCCACAAGAGAAAGCAGGAAAGATCTAAAATTGACACTCTAACATCACAATTAAAAGAACTAGAGAGGCAAGAGCAAACACATTCAAAAGCTAGCAGAAGGCAAGAAATGACTAAGATCAGAGCAGAACTGAAGGAGATAGAGACACAAAAAAACCTCCAAAAAATCAATGAATCCAGGAGTTGGTTTTTTGAAAAGATCAACAAAATTGACAGACCACTAGCAAGACTAATAAAGAAGAAAAGAGAGAAGAATCAAATAGACGCAATAAAAAATGATAAAGGGGATATCACCACGGACCCCACAGAAATACAAACTACCATCAGAGAATACTATAAACACCTCTACGCAAATCAACTAGAAAATCTAGAAGAAATGGATAATTTCCTGGACACTTACACTCTCCCAAGACTAAACCAGGAAGAAGTTGAATCCCTGAATAGACCAATAGCAGGCTCTGAAATTGAGGCAACAATCAATAGCCTACCCACCAAAAAAAATCCACGACCAGATGGATTCACAGCTGAATTCTACCAGAGGTACAAGGAGGAGCTGGTACCATTCCTTCTGAAACTATTCCAATCAATTGAAAAAGAGGGAATCCTCCCTAACTCATTTTAGGAGGCCAACATCATCCTGATACCAAAGCCTGGCAGAGACACAACAAAAAAAGAGAATTTTAGACCAATATCCCTGATGAACATCGATGCAAAAATCCTCAATAAAATACTGGCAAACCGGATTCAGCAGCACATCACAAAGCTTATCCACCATGATCAAGTGGGCTTCATCCCTGGGATGCAAGGCTGGTTCAACATAGGCAAATCAATCAACGTAATCCAGCATATAAACAGAACCAAAGACAAGAGCCACATGATTATCTCAGTAGATGCAGAAAAGGCTTTTGACATAATTCAACAGCCCTTCATGCTAGAAATGCTCAATAAATTCGGTATTGATGGAACGTACCTCAAAATAATAAGAGCTATTTATGACACACCCACAGCTAATATCATACTGAATGGGCAAAAACTGGAAAAATTCCCTTTGAAAACTGGCACAAGACAGGGATGCCCTCTCTCACCACTCCTATTCAACATAGTGTTGGAAGTTCTGGCTAGGGCAATCAGGCAAGAGAAAGAAATCAAGGGTATTCAGTTAGGAAAAGAAGAAGTCAAATTGTCCCTGTTTGCAGATGACATGATTGTATATTTAGAAAACCCCGTTGTCTCAGGCCAAAATCTCCTTAAGCTGATAAGCAACTTCAGCAAAGTCTCAGGATACAAAATTAATGTGCAAAAATCACAAGCATTCTTATACACCAGTAACAGACAAACAGAGAGCCAAATCAGGAATGAACTTCCATTCACAATTGCTTCAAAGAGAATAAAATACCTGGGAATCCAACTTCCAAGGGATGTCAAGGACCTCTTCAAGGAGAACTACAAACCACTGCTCAGTGAAATCAAAGAGGACACAAACAAATGGAAGAACATACCATGCTCATGGATAGGAAGAATCAATATCGTGAAAATGGCCATACTGCCCAAGGTTATTTATAGATTCAATGCCATCCCCATCAAGCTACCAATGACTTTCTTCACAGAATTGGAAAAAACGGCTTTAAAGTTCATATGGAACCAAAAAAGAGCCCGCATTGCCAAGACAATCCTAAGTCAAAAGGACAAAGCTGGAGGCGTCACGCTACCTGACTTCAAACTATACTACAAGGCTACAGTAACCAAAACAGCATGGTACTGATACCAAAACAGAGATATAGACCAATGGGACAGAACAGAGTCCTCAGAAATAATACCACACATCTACAGCCATCTGATCTTTGACAAACCTGAGAGAAACAAGAAATGGGGAAAGGATTCCCTATTTAATAAATGGTGCTGGGAAAATTGGCTAGCCATAAGTAGAAAGCTGAAACTGGATCCTTTCCTTACTCCTTATACGAACATTAATTCAAGATGGATTAGAGACTTACATGTTAGACCTAATACCATAAAAACCCTAGAAGAAAACCTAGGTAGTACCATTCAGGACATAGGCATGGGCAAGGACTTCATGTCTAAAACACCAAAAGCAACGGCAGCAAAAACCAAAATTGACAAATGGGATCTAATTAAACTAAAGAGCTTCTGCACAGCAAAAGAAACTACCATCAGAGTGAACAGGCAACCTACAGAATGGGAGAAGATTTTTGCAATCTACTCCTCTGACAAAGGGCTAATATCCAGAATCTACAAAGAACTCAAACAAATATACAAGAAAAAACAACCCCATCAAAATTGGGCAAAGGATATGAACAGACATTTCTCAAAAGAAGACATTCATACAGCCAACAGACACATGAAAAAATGCTCATCACCACTGGCCATCAGAGAAATGCAAATCAAAACCACAATGAGATACCATCTCACACCAGTTAGAACGGCAATCATTAAAAAATCAGGAAATAGCAGGTGTTGGAGAGGATGTGGAGAAATAGGAACACTTTTACACTGTTGGTGGGATTGTAAACTAGTTCAACCATTACGGAAAACAGTATGGCGATTCCTCAAGGATCTAGAACTAGATGTACCATATGACCCAGCCATCCCACTACTGGGTATATACCCAAAGGATTATAAATTATTCTACTACAAAGACACATGCACACGTATGTTTATTGCGGCACTATTCACAATAGCAAAGACTTGGAATCAACCCAAATGTCCATCTGTGACAGACTGGATTAAGAAAATGTGGCACATATACACCATGGAATACTATGCAGCCATAAGAAAGGATGAGTTTGCATCCTTTGTAGGGACATGGATGCAGCTGGAAACCATCATTCTTAGCAAACTATCACAAGAAGAGAAAACCAAACACCGCATGTTCTCACTCATAGGTGGGAACTGAACAATGAGATCACTTGGACTCGGGAAGGGGAACATCACACACTGGGGCCTATCAAGGGGAAGGGGGGAGGGGGAGGGGGGAGGGATTGCATTGGGGAGTTATACCTGATATAAATGATGAATTGATGGGTGCTGACGAGTTGATGGGTGCAGCACACCAACATGGCACAAGTATACATATGTAACAAACCTGCACGTTATGCACATGTACCCTAGAACTTGAAGTATAATAAAAATAAATTAAAAAAAAGAAAAAAAAAAGAAAATGCTACTTTTCATCCATGAAGCCAATTCTTAGTCAATTAGTCAATTTATAGGGATGAAATGGGTTTTAGATGTAAAACACAATAACTTTATTTTAAAGCAGAGGATTAGCAGGACAGATTTTGAATGGCTTACCCACTATTTAGTGCCCAAATTATTATCAGAACCTAGTTTTCCAGTCTATTACTTAATTCACAGTACCTGCTGATTTTCTACTTCATAAACACAGTGTGGAACACTTTATAGATTAAAACAAAAATATTGAAAAGCAGTGTGCTAATTATTCTTTTAAAAGGATGGAAGAGGTATATTAGACAGGTAGTAGAGTGGTTAAACTTGAACTCTGATAGGCTGGGTTCGTGCTACTTCCTAACTGCATAACCTCAGGTAACTTTTAAAATCTCTTTAAGCTTTTTTTTCCTTTTCTGCAAAATGGTGATAATAAGTGTATCTATCTCAGGGTTATGAGATTTAAGTGAGGCAATGCATGCAAAATGCCAAGCACAGAGCCTGGCATGTATCATCTCATTCAACATGTTGGCCATTATTTTGTGTGCATGCACAATATGATGACATAGGACACCTTGTTTGCTCTATGCAATTGTTGACCTGCATGCAGACCAGTCTTTTTTCCTTTTAATTATCTGGCTTGTAATCACTCCACACCAGCTTCAGCACTTGTTGGGTGTCCTTTCTTAACAAATTAGTGATGACTGGACAACCAATAGAAAAGGTGAGTGATGGCTTAAGATATTAAATTATAAAATAAAGACTTGGTACCTTAGAATTGAAGTGATCCTTGGAGGTCATGTAGCTCAATGCTCCTCGAAACATCTTCTGTATAATACTCCAAGGTAAAACAAGAAACAAACAATAACAACAAATAGAACCCATCTGAATATCTTAGGTCTCCTCCCTCAATTTATTTTTCCTATTTATGTCACAGCTAATATTTACTGAGCACATCCCTTGTATCAGGCATTGTATTATATGGCCTATGTGTGTGATCTCAGTTAATGCGCACAATAACCTTGTAAAGTTGTGCTATTTTCATCCCATTTTAAAGAAGTCTTAGCAGAAGCAATTAGGCAAGAGGAAGAAATAATGGACATTCCAAATGAAAAGGAAGAAGTCCTTGTTTGCAGATGACATGGACTTATATTTGGGAAAACCTAAAGGCTTCACAAACTCTTATATCTGACAAATGAATTCAGTAAAATTTCAGAATAGAAAATGAACATACAGAAATCAGTAGCACCTCTGTACAACAATAGCAAACTATCTGAAGAAAAAATCTAGAAAGAAATCCTATTTATAATAGCCACAAAAATACCTAGAAATAAATTTAACCAAAGGAGTGAAAGATTTCTAAAACAAAAGAAATAGAAAAGGATACCCAAAAAAGAAAGATATCCCATGTTCATAGACTGGAATAATTAATACTGTTAAAATATCTATACCACCCAAAGTGATCTACAGATTCAATGTAATCTCTATTAAAATTTCAATGAGGTTCTTCACAGAAATAGAAAAAAATCCTAAATTTTGTAAGGAACCACAAAAAATCTTGAATAACCAAAGTAATCTTGAGCAAGAATAACACAATTAGAGACATCACACTAACTTCAAAATATACCACAAAGTTACAGTGACCAAAACAGTATGGTACTAGCTTAAAAACAGACATATTAGACCAATAGAACAAAGAACCCAGAAATAAATCCACACATTTAGAGCCAACTCATTTTTGACACCAAGGCACCAAGAGCATACTTTGGGGGAAGGGATAGTCTCTTCAATAAATAGTGCTGGAAAAACTGGATATCCAAATGCAGAGGAATAAAACCAGGCTCTTATCTCTCATTTTTAAAAATCAAACGAAAATGAATTAAAAATTTAAATTTGAGACCCAAAACTATAAAACCACTAGAAGAAAATATTGGGGAAACACTTTAGGACGTTGGGTAGGGCAAAGTTTTTTGGGTAAGACCTCAAAAGCATAGGTAACAAAAGCAAAAATAGATAAATGGGATTACATCAAGCTAAAAGGTTTCTGCACAGTGAAAGAAACAATCAACAGAATAAAGAGACAGCTTACAGAATGGGAGGAAATATTTGCAAACTGCCCATCTGACAAGGGATTAATAACTAAAATTATCTAAGAATCTCAAAGACTCAATAGCAAAAAGCCAAATAATCTGATTTAAAAATGGGAAAATGATTTGAACAGACATTTCTCAAAAAAGACACAAATGACTGACAGGTATATGCAAAAAAGATCAACATCTCTAATCATCAAGTAACTACAAATTGAAACCACAATGCAGTATCATCTCACCCCAGTTAAAATGACTTTTATCAAAACCAAAAAATAACATGCTGGTGAGGATGCAGAGAAAGGGATACTCTAATACACTGTTAGCAAAATGGAAATTAGTACAGCCATTATGAAAAAACAGTATGGAGGTTCCTCAGAAAACAAAAAATGGAACCACCATATGATCCAGCAATCCTACTGATGGATATATATTCAAAAGAAAGGAAATCAGTGTAACAAAGAGATATCTGCATGCCTATTTTTTTTTTTTTTTGCAGCACTATTCACAATAACCATGATATGGAATCAACCTAAATGTCCATCAAAGGATGAATGGATAAAGAAAATGTGGTATTTGTACACAATGAAATATTACTCAGCCATAAAAAGGATGAAATCTTGTCATTTGCAGCAACACAGACAAGCCTGGAGGACATTATATTAAGTGAAATAAGGCAGGCACAGAAAGATTAATAATGTGTTCTCACTCATATATGGAAGTTACAAAAGTTGATCACATGAAGGTAGAGAGTAGAATGCTGGTTATTAAAGGGTAGGAAGGGTTGGAGGACGGGAAGGTTGATGAGAGGCTGGTTAATGCATATAAAAATACAGTTAGAAATAAAAAGTTTCGGCCGGGCGCGGTGGCTCAAGCCTGTAATCCCAGCACTTTGGGAGGCCGAGACGGGCGGATCACGAGGTCAGGAGATCGAGACCATCCTGGCTAACACTGTGAAACCCCGTCTCTACTAAAAAATAGAAAAAAATAGCCGGGCGAGGTGGCGGGCGCCTGTAGTCCCAGCTACTCGGGAGGCTGAGGCAGGAGAATGGCGGTAAACCCGGGAGGCGGAGCTTGCAGTGAGCTGAGATCCGGCCACTGCACTCCAGGCCGGGCGACAGAGCGAGACTCCGTCTCAAAAAAAAAAAAAAAAAAAAAAAAAAGAAATAAAAAGTTTCAGTGTCTGATAGCACAGTAGCATGACTATAATTATCAATCACTCATTGTATATTTCAAAATAGCTGGAAGATTTGGAATATTCTTAAAAGAAATAAATTATAAATGTTTGAGGTGAATATCCTAATAACCCTGATATGATCATTACACATTCTATGCATGTATCGAAATACCACATGTACCTCATAAATATGTACAATTATCATATATCAGTAAAAACCCAAGAACATAAATCTGCCTTTTTACTATACTTTTACGTTCTTCATGTTTTCTTCCTTGACTCAAGGATGGTGATGCCAAAACATTTGGAGACAAACTCAAAGAAAAAATGATGTCAGTTACTTGGATTTTTCTAATTCTCCAAATATTTGACCTCATGAAGCCCAAACATCCAGATAATTAACCAAAGCCACCTCTGCAAGCATGGCAACCAAATTGCTACTAAGCCATTTCAGCCAAACCAGTCAGCCCTGGCTCCAGGACAACTGTGATTTTTTGACCCTTGCCAATTCCATCACTGGGTGGTTTAAACAAGAGGGCCCATCTGCCTGATTGAGTCCATTGCAGCTTGTGAAGAAGCCTCATTTCTCTCTTTTAGGTTATGTCCTGCTGTTCTGTCTATAGGCACAATCTGAAATTTAATATTTTCATACGGAGTTTGGGTGAAATGATCAATGAGCAGCAGCCCTTCTTGTCTGGGCTTTTTCCCGATCCCACCCTTTGGAATGCTGTGCAGGTCTGTCCTCCCTCCCCATGGAGATATTCAAACATTCTATATTCCAAACTCTGGCCTAAGGTTTAAAACCTTTCCCTCACATTCCACTTAAGGCCCACTATTCCATACTATGAAAATTGTTTAATCCTCTTCTACGAAGTACCCTTTGCCGCCTTGCCTTTGTCTGCCATAGTAGCATTGCCTGCCACCATGTTAAGAGTAATGTAGATTTCTTTAACGTTGCGTCAAGAGAAATCTTAACACAGTCCCTTTTCTCTTCTTTGTAATATCAATCCTTGACATTAGGGTGAAGAAATTTTCTTCTTAAATCAACTCCTGAAAATTCTCTGCACTGTTGTTCTGCCTGGATTTGAGTACCCTGTCATTTCTTTGTGGTCCTCAGTTTTATTTTTGCTCTGGTATCACTCGAAATGATGGTGTCTCACTCAGTAGTGTTTGCTATGAAGATCTCATGAGCCACCGTATCCTTCTCCCAGCCAACTGCAGAAGAAACTCAAGTTCTTCTGACATGGTTGCATTTGGAGATCCTTGCAGTGGTCAAGCTCACTGGAATTTTGCAATGTTCCTTCTCCATCCTTTTACCAACAAAGCTTCGTGTTCCCCTTGTTCTGCATTTTACCTGGACAGGGATCTTGTGGCTTTTGTGACCTAGCTTAACATTCCTCTTTATCTGTTCAATTCTTCTGAATAACTTGCAACCAGCTTAGTCTTTCCTAAGCAGCCCTTTTGGCTCCAGGATCCTGGGTTCAGCAGTTCCTTTTGGCCTAGCTGTTCTTGCTTCCCATGAGTTTTTAGGATGGAGCCATGGTGCCATAGAAGGGGCATTAGCTGGATTGGTAAATGTCTGTGTGACATCGGACATGTCATGGCACCTCTGTGGGGCTTTGTTTCTTCCTTCTAAACACATGGACTGGATTAAATTATCTTTAAGGGGGCTTCCCTGCTGGTGAGACATGCTTTGTGAAATGTTGGGGCCTTTCAAAAGCTCCGGAATGTACTGCTCACGGGAAAATTAGTTGAGTCAGTCTGTGGTAGTCCATGATAATAACAATTGCAACAACTTCGATTTCTGGACAAGTGAACTAATTGTTTTCTTCAATGTTCTTGCTAATGCTACCTTAAGATAGACTGAAAGAGTTAACCCATTTTATTTACTATCTTCTCCAGCCGTTTCATATTGATTGGTCCATCTCAAACTAATGAATACGAGCTTTTTAAAAAAAAAAAAACAAACCATTCATTCCTTAACTCATTTGATCACCAAAACACTATGATAGACACTATCTACATCCTCAAAAAATTTATACTCCAGCTCACTTAATTTTATTGACTGTAGTCTGTTGAAAAAGAGGGTCAATTTTTGCCTGCATTTGCCATGTTTGCTTTCAGAGCAGTCCTTTACCTCCTTGTGTTACTTTAGGAAGCAGAAATTTTTAAAACACAGCCAAACTTATACAAGATTCATTCAATTTGGGGTAATTCTCTCAGTCAAGTTGGTTCTAGGTTCCTATAAAGTTGGTGCGATTCAGTTCACTAGAATCAATACTAGGGTTTCACTTGGAGACATTGGCCTCACTAGAATTTCAATGAATACCCTTTGAGAATGTTACTTTTTATTATTGATATCATTAAAAAATTGGCTAACTAGTTGTGTGATTCTGACAGTAAGAAAAATAAGATATTTATCTTTTGGGTAGATTTTTCTTAGGCTTCTTTGTGAGCAGAAAAGGGAATTCGTAGAAAACGTGCAAATGGCAATGCCATTATCATTATTATTTAAGATGCTGTGATTTGGTAGTGGAGGAATAAAATGCTCCAGACTTGCCTGCAGAGTGCTAGATAATCAGTTACCCAATTATTCGGACAGATGTCTGACCTATGATTCTATACACATCACCTGATTCAAAAGACATACTTCTCTCTTTGCATAAAGGCTAGCTACTTAGTATGGTAACTTACATGGTATTGTGGAATTCAAGAGCCAGAAGTGGCTTTTATGAGCCAACAGCACATTTTTAGAGTATGTAACTTTGAAGAAAATGTTCCAAACAAGAGATGAAATGAAAAAGATGGTTTGAAAGATATCAGGTGAAAATTACTCCTTGCCTAAGTAGAGAGTAAGAATATAACCGTAAGATAATTATAATCTACTTGGAGCATAAAACAAAGTTAAGTCCCACATGGCTCTCCTTTCATTTCATCCCTACTCTGTGCTTGCCTTGTCTTCTTTTCAGGCTAGGATTTCTTCACTTCAACCACGCACACCCACAGCTAACTTTACTAACTCCTGCCTCTGAGCCTTCATCCCCATCTTTCCTTAACAGCTGGAACGTTCCCCTTGTTTCTAGCCATGACTCCATAAGCCACCCTGTCCTAAAATACTATGCAGGATACTCCTTCAAACAGTTGCCTTATTTGCATTTTTAGGCATTCTTCACAGACATTTGTCTCATCTTGTCCACTGGTGTTTAAATTATTGGAGAGACAGAATTGTCACTCCTCTGTATCTTTCCTTACACAATCTTGTCCTATCTCTTCTGCTTTTTGAGATGCGAGTTGGTAATATTTTTAATAGAAAAATAGTCTTCTGACCAGAGCAGTTTAGTTTCAGCAAGATATAATCCTAGGCTACTCAATGCCTTACAGTGCCTGCCTGTGGAGAGTAAAAGACATTTTGGGGTGACATTTGATCCCTCCCATATACTTGAAATACAAAGGAGCCTAAATGTCAACCAAGTTTTAGGTTACTTACAGACAAGCTTTCCACTTCAGTGATTTCAGAAATTGAGTGGATTGTTCTTTGTCTCATAAACAATTCATTTTTAAGATGCTGATGGCCTCAGCTCTGGCTTGTGGCCAGCTTCAGGAAGTGTGGTTCACAAGCCATCAAGGCCTGTGCATACTCCGCATTCCTTGGGTAATGCAATTCTGGACCAAAATCGATTCCAGAAGTCTGATCTTCCGAGAGGAGGCAATGCTCTGAGCTGGTTGAACAGCCCCCTCCAACTCCCCCTGCCCACTACCTCAATAGGCCTGGAAGGGTTAAGCAACCAATCAAAAAGCTAAGCGAGCAGTTTGGTGAGACCAAAGTTGCAGGGATCTGAACAAGTAGATGAGCTTGGCAGCTTGTGTTTGAAGAATTTGTTTCATGTTTTGGATAAAGTCTGGGAATTTATCCTTCAAAATTCCTTAGATTTAGTAACATGTCAATGCACTGTGTTAATGCAAGGAGTTTTCTTTCTCTTTTTCTTTTCTCTTCTTCTTCTTTTTTTTTTTTTAAGGTTAAAAGCCGCCTTCCTTTTTAAGTATGAGTAATCCATCCAAATCCTGCCTAAGAGAACAAAAGGGGTGCCGGTAATTTTCTCTTTCACAAAATGCAGAGACTTCCTCTCTGTCCTCTCCAAGTACCATTCTATGAAGTGAAGGGAAATTACACTCCTCACCATTGAAAAAGAGATTATGCAAAATGAGAAGGTAAAGCCAATCGCCATAATACAAATACAAATACCCGCTTAATTCCTTCCATCTAGAGCCCTGTGCCTTTTCTTTCCAGATGTGGATGTATATTTGGAAATATATCCACATCTGCCTTTAAAAAAAATAAATTCTATTATCTTGTATTTTAAGGACTCATGCAGAGTAGAATCTTCAGTACGAGCATCATGAGCTCCAGCCCTGGGCTCCACATCTTGCTAAACTCATCTCTTTTCCTTAAATATGAAACATCTCCACGGAATCACCTCACTGGGGGCTCCAAAATTCAAGGCTTATTTCTTATTTTTATTTATTATTTATTTATTTATTTTGAGACAGAGTCGGGCGCTTGTCCCCCAGGCTGGAGTGCAATGGCGCCATCTCAGCTCCACTGCAACCTCTGCCTCCTGGGTTCGAGTGATTCTCCTGCCTCAGCCTCCTGAGTAGCTGAGATTACACCTGCTACTATGCCCAGCTAATTTTTGTATTTTTAGTAGAGACAGGGTTTCACCATGTTGGCCAGGCTGGTCTCAAACTCAAGACTTCAGGTGATTCACCCATCTCGACCTCCCAAAATGCTGGGATTATAGGTGTGAGCCACCGTGCCCAGCCAAGGTTTATTTTCTTAGGTAGTCTTGCCCCTTCATAATTTGGGAGTTGGTTATTCAGTTCTTCTTTCTTCCCTTACATGCACACGTAATAAGTTGGGATGACTTACTCTTCAGTGTGACAAGGTAGCAGAAGCTTCTTCTGTTTCCAGCCCAGACGCTGGGATCAGACAGGAGCCTTTGTGTGCTCTGTGGAGCATCTTAGATTCATGTTAGGACTATAACAAGACAGGGGACCTGCAGTAAATGTTGGGTAGAACCCTCTTAGAGCTGGGGATAATGGAAGGACACCTGGAAATCCAAGAGTGGGGAGTTCAAATGCATTTTTTGTTGTTGAGGCTGAGTTTATCTTTACTGCTTTTCTATGGTCAATATTAGGTCAACTTGCACTTCTTCAGAGTTGGTGCCAATATGCTAAAGGGAATGATGGGTAATAGGCAAAAGCTAGCATAGGGGTAATTATTGATCTCAGATTATTTAAAATATTGATTCCCTCATTTATGAATTAATTAATTGACAGTATTGGTTGAGGTGCTGCTCTGCAACAGGCACTGTGCAAGAAGTTGAGAATAATTGTAAATTTGAATTATCCTCAAATTTCTTAGAGTGTAGATATATTCTACACACTATGAAATATTCTGCGGCCTTTGCTGTAATGAAATATTATTTTGTTTGAGAGAACATATGAATAAAAATCAAGAGTGCAAGTTTCTAAGTCTGAATGTGTTAAAATACAGGTTCAGCTGTGATTAACCCATTAAAAACCTGCGAAAACCATGGCTTAACCAAGACACATTTATTTTTCTCTCACAAAAATAAGTCTGTAGGTTGGTAGTTGAAGGCTGACATTATAGCTTTAGAAGTCAACAGAAATCTGGGCTTCTCCTACATCCTTCCATGGCTCCTAGCTTCCACCTCATGATCTAAGATATCTTTACTTTGCTCCAGTTATCACATGCTCATCTGACTAGCAGGAAGGAGGAAGGGGGAGAAGAAAAGACAACCCCTCCAGCAAAGAACAAGGGTCAGTTGTACGCTAACACCTTACAGGTCAGAAATTTGTCACGTGGTCACACTCAACTGCAAGGGAAGCTGGGAAATGCAGTCTCTACTGGGACTTATATTTCTAAGGAAGAAGAGAATATAGTTCTGAGTTTGAATCCCAGCTGTGTCATTTACCAGCCAGGCGACCTCTGGTGAATTAGTCTTGTGAATCTGAGTTTTGAGTTTTCTTATCCCTCAGATGGAAAGATAATATCAAACTTATATGGTTATTGCAGAAGTTGAGTAATAGTGTGACTTTACAATATCTGACACATAGCTTAACTGTACTTGCTATCTGTAGGAGCAGTTACTATTTTGACAAGATGTCACTGTGGGACAAAAAGAGGAATGTCGTATCTCAGAATATCAGGAAAGGATCCAGAGCAGTGATCACTGACAGCTGAAATATTAATGTGTGTGATTCTATTGTAGTTCTTATTTAGTTAAAAAGCTCATCTCAAACTAGAACCGTAACAGTTGGCACAGTTGTTTCTTATTTACTTCCTCATCTCTTATTTGGGGGCCTATTCACCAGTTCATGTCTGTTAGCTACTCAGTGTCTGCCTATGTGTCCCATTCTTTTAATTCCTACAACTATGACACTACTTTAGCCCCTTATTATCTTGCTGCTGGACTTAGGCAATAGCCTCTTAACTGGTCTGCCTATCTTCATTTTGCTTTTGTTTTTCCAGCCCTCTCCCCTCCCTCCACTCCCAAGAGTGATTTACTAAAATTGTAGATGCATGGTTCTTTATGGTTTGCAGGATGAAGGAACAATGCCCCAGCATGGAGTTCAGAAATTCAACCGATTTTTCTAGCCTCATCTCCACTTGTCCCTCTGCAGCCTATCATACTGGAAACAAGGGCTTTTATGCTGGTTTGCATTTGTTCACGGTGTTCTGAGCCTGTATTCTCCTCCCTTTCTCTACTGACCAGCTAAATCCTACTTATACCTGAAGATGAGCTAAGATACTACCCCCTTCTTGAAGATTTTCCTTTGTCTCCTTGAGTAGATTTAAATATTTACTTTTCTATATTTTCAGCATACTCAGTTCAAATTCAATTACATTCAACAAATACTTCTTGAGGGTGTTCTATATATTAGATATCGAGCATAGTCTCTGCCCTGAGGGAGCTCATAGGGGAAGAGATATGTAAGCCCACTGTGACACAGCATGATTGTACCACACCAGAAATATGTATAGATGGTAAGTAAGTAATACAAAAGAAGGACTGAATAACTGAGAAACAGTTGGGAAAGGAATAAGAGAGAGTACAAGGAAATCTTCCCCAAGAAGATGATGTCTGTGTTGAGTTTTGAAGAAGGTATAGAAATTATTCAAACAAAAAAGGGCAAGAGGGAGAGGCTGAGAACATCTGAAACAGAAGAAACAGTTGGATAACATTTGTTAGGGAATTATAAGCAGCCCAGCATAATTTGATAGTTAACATAGTTACCACTCACAAAATGCTCACTGTGTGCCAAGCACTGGGCAAAAATGCATTATATTCTTTATCTCCTTTTACCTTACAGACCCTGTGAAATATCTCCTTTTACCTTACAGACCCTGTGAATAAACTTTATCTCTAGTTTATAAGTATGGACACTGAAACTGAGAATAGTTACATAATTTGCTCAAGGCCAGACGTTTAGTAAGGGATAGATATGTCATTCAAATTCAGACATATCTGGTCTCAGTGGTGCTGGAGGTGGAAAGCAGTAGAATAATGGGATGCAGGATTCATTAGAAATCAGATGCTAAGGCCGGGCATGGTGGCTCACTCCTATAATCACAGCATTGTGGGAAGCCAAGGTGAGCGGATTGCCTGAGGTCAGGAGTTCGAGACCAGTCTGGCCAACATAGTGAAACCCTGTCTCTACTGAAAATACAAAAAAATACTAGCTGGACATGGTGGCGTGCACCTTGTAATCCCAGCTACTCAGGAGGCTGAGGCAGGGGAATTGCTTGAACCAGGGAGGCAGAGGTTGCAGTGCACCAAGATTGTGCTACCGCACTCCAGCCTGGGCCACAGAGCGAGACTCTGTCTCAAAAAGAAAAAGAAAAAGAAGTCAGATGCCAAACAAAGGAATGTGGACTTTATCTTTAGGCAATATGTGATGAGTAGAGTGTAGACCCTTGGGGGAGAAGGCATGATTAGATTAGTGTTTTGGAAAGATGACTTTGTTGGCCATGTAGAGGAAGAATTAGATCAGGTTATTCCATAGTTTTATTTAATACTTTTATCATCAACACTGTATTAAAGTCAATACTTTTTGCAATTACTTTTCTGGTAAATGGGGCTGTGTTTATTTTTTTAATCCCTCTCATGGAGTATGTTAATCAATAAATGAAGTAATTAATTAATGCAATTTTAATTTAGAAAGTTTCTATGCATGATAAGGAGACCAAATAGCCACTTAGCTGTTTCTATTTGCTGACACCTAAAAAATGTCATGAATAAAAATAAAAAACGGTCACTAACTTTGGAGATAAGACTTATGAAATATGAAAATACAGCCAATATGAGGGGAAAGATTGCTAAGTGAAATTTTAGCAAAAGTGGAAGTGAAAAAAGCTCTAGTGTTTAGGAAACTTGAATTTGACTTGCAGCTCCGCCATTTCTTAACTGTGTATTTGGGCAAATTCCTTCACTTCTCTGAGCTGGATTTTTCCCATCTCTACAAAGAGAATAACTTTTGAGTAATTCAGAGAAGGCACAAAGAAGGTGGATTCTAGGTACTAATAATGTTTAATTTCTTGATTTGAATAATGGTCGTATGAGTATGTCCACTCTGTGAAAAGTTATCAATTATACATTTATGTGTACATATTTCTGCATGTTTTTTTTTATTTTGAAAATAAATTTATGAAAGAACACAAAATAAAGAAATTGTTTTTAACTTAACTGATTGTTTTCCCAGATTGGGTAATCAGTGGTCATAATTATTGATCCTCAACAGAAATAAAAGTATAGATGCCATGAAAACAAATATTATGAGAGACTAGTCCATGAACTCTTTGGAGCAGCTACTTAATAAATTAAAAAAAAAAAACTACAACAGAGGGACTGCTTGTCAAACATGTTTATCACTACTTCTGAAGCCTCGCTCAAAGAGTAGCAAAAAAAAAAAAAAAAAGTGCAAATCTTCTTTGACAAAGAAAGTGGGAGAGTACATGGTAGAAAATAAAAGTAATATTTGAAAATTTATTTTTATTACTTTTGATTTTGAAATAGCTTAATATTCATGATCAGTTGCAAAAATAAGTACAGAAAGTTCCTGTTTCCTTTAACCAGCTTGCCCTAATGACAAAATTTTGCATAACCATAGTACCTTTTGAAAACCAGGAAACTGACATTGGTACAACACTATTACTTAAGTACAAATCTCATTTGGATTTCACCAGTTTTTATATGTACTTCTTTTTATGGTATATAGTTATATGAAATTGTGTCATATGTTAGATTTGGAGAATAGTCATCAGAATTAGGATACAGAAATATTCTATCACCAAAAAAAAAAATTATTTCCTGTTGTACCTTACTAATCTCACCCTTCTGTCAGCCCCTGACAATTATTGATCTATTCTTTCTCACTATAATTTTGTCAGTTTGAGCATGTTATATAAATGAGATTGTATAATAGACAACTCTTTGATACTAACTTAAAAAAAAATCAAGTTGCTACATGTATGAGCAGTTTATTCCTTTCTGCTGAATAGTATTCCTTGACCTGGATGTACCAGAGTTCTTTAATTTTTTTTTTTCTTTTATTTTAGAGTCTTACTCTGTTACCCAGGCTGGAGTGCACTGGTGCGATCGTGGCTCAATGCAACCTCCACCTCCCAGGTTCAAGCAATTCTCTGCTTCAGCCTCCTGAGGAGCTGGGATTACAGGTGCCCATCACCATGCCCAGCTAATTTTTGTATTCTTAGCAGAGATGGGCTTTCACCATCTTGGCCAGGCTGGTCTTAAACTCCTGACCTCATGATCCACCTGCCTCGGCCTCCCAAAGTGATGGGATTGCAGGCATGAGCCACCGCACCCAGCCAGATGTACCGGAGTTCTTAATCTATTCACTTGTTGAAGTGAATTTGTGTTGTTTCCAGTTGTTGCCTATTGTAGTAAAGCTGCTATAAACATCTGTGTACAGGTTTTTGTGTTGACACAACTTTACATTTTTCTAGGCAATGTATGCAGGAGCATAACTGCTGGATTATATGACCTGTGTAAGTTTAATTAATAAGAAACTGCCAAACTTCTTTGGTGACTATATCAGCAATGTGTGAGAAATGCAGTCACTCCACCAGCATGTGGTTATTACAGATATTTTTATCATCAGTATTAATTTCAATATTTTAACTTTAGCCATTCTAATAGATGTGTAACGGTATCTTATTTGGAGCTTTAATCTGCATTTTCCTAATGGCTCATAATGAACATCTTTTCATGTTTACATTTGTCTTCCATGTATCCTATTTTGTAGTGTCTGTTCAAGTTTGCCACCCATTTTTGAGTTAGTTTTTTTTACTGTTGAGTTTAGAGCATTCTTTATGTATTCTGAATACCTTTGTTATTTATACATAAAATATATACATTGCAAATATTGCAAATAGTTTCTTAGGATCTTTCATAGAACACATATTTGTAATTTTGATAAAGCTCAATGTATTAACTCTTTTCTTTATGGATCATTCTTTGGTGTCATGTCGAAGAACTCCCTGCCTAACCTTTAGCCATGAAGATTTTCTCCAATGTTTTCTTCTAAAAGTTTCAATAATCTTATGCATTACATTTATGTACATAATTCATTTTGGGTTAGTTTTTGTATAAGATGTAAAGTTTAGATTGAGGTTCATTGTTTTGCCTATCATTGTTCCAACAGCATTTGTGGAATAAACAATCCTTTCTCTATTGAAATGCTTTTGCATCTTACCAAAAACTAGTTGGCAATATCTGCACAGATCTCCTGTGGGACCCTATATTGTGCTCCATTGTGCTCTGAATCATATGATCAGCATATGTTTAACTTTATAAGAAACTGCCAAACTTCTCTGTTGACTATATCAGCAATGTGTGAGAAATATTGTGCCTCTACCAATATGATACTCTTGATTATTGCATCTATATAAGTCAAAATCAGGTCATATTATTCCTCTACCTTCACTCTTCTGTTCAAAATTGTTTTGGCTATTGTAATTTCTTTGCCTTTTTATGTAAATGTTAGCATCAGCCTGTCAATACCTGCAGGTAATCTTTCTAAGATTTTGATAGAAATTGTTTTAACCCTATAGATCAATTTAAGGAAAATCGATCTTTACTATGTTGAGTCTTCCAATCTCTGAACACACTATGTCTCTTCACTAATTTAGTTCTTCTTTGACTTCTGTCTCATTGTCAAGGGAGCCCTAAACAAAAGGTTCTCTTTTTTTTATGGACCCTAAGGCTGGGGAGAGAGTGAGTGTGGGGAGCTACTAGTAGAAAAGTACTGAGTACTGAACCAGAATGGGGAAAAGTGTCTTCAAGATTTCTTCCTCCTTCCTCCATAAAGAAACTCCCACCATCATAGTATCAAATGTTAAACTAGTATTTTATTCCTGCAATAAATCCAATTTGGTCATGATGTACTATTATTTTTACATATTTCTGCATTTAAGTTACTAATATGTTGATGGGGATTTTTTTGCAACTCTGTTCAAGAAGGATATTGGCCTGCAGTTTTGGTTATTTCTTTTATAAAAAAATTATAAATTCAATTTCTCTAATACTATAGAATTACATGCCTTATCTATTTTATCTTGAGTGAGTTTTGGTAGTGTGCTATTTTGAATGAATCAGTCAATTTCAATTGTCAAATTTATGTATGCAGAGTAATTTGTAGTACTTTGTTATTTTTTTTTAAATGTCTGTTGGGTCTGTAGTGAAATCCCCTTTTAGTTCCAGTATTGTTAACAAATCTTTTCTCTTTTTCACTTTCTGGATTTGCTGAAAGTTTTTTGACTTTACTATTTTTTTTTTCAAAGTATCTGATTTATATTTGATGAATTTTCTGTCTTGTTATAGTTTCTTCACTGTTTTGTTTTAAATTTTATTGACTTCTGGACTTATTTTTATTATATCATTCCTTTTGCTTACTTTGAGTTTTTCTAGTTTCTTGAGGTGAAATTGTAGATTATTTATCTGCTTTTTCTTTTACAATATAAGCAGTTAGTGCTATAGATTTCCTTTTCAGAACTGTTTTAGCTGCATCTCCCATATTTTAATGTATTATATTATTATTTCATTACAGTTTAATATATTTTTAAATTTTAAATTTGCTTTGAGATTTTTCTGTTTGAGTCATGGATCATTTAGAAATACCCTGTTCCCTTTCCAAGTGTTTGGATTTTTCTGCTACCTTTCTTTTATTAATTTGTACTTTGATTCCATGATAGTAAGATAATATAATTTGCATGATTTTAATTCTTTTAAATTGGTTAATGTTTGTTTTATGAACGTCCCATGAATACTTGAAAAGAATATATATTCTGTTGTCTTTGGGTGGAGTTTATAAATAATCAGTTTGATCCCATTAGTTGAAGGTATTGTTCAGTTGTTCTAGATTCATGCTAAAATTTTGTCTCATGGTTCTATCAATTGCTGAGAGGAGGTTCTGAAGTCTTCGACAATATTTGTGGATTTTTCTCTCTCTCCATTTATCTCTGGTAGTTTTTGCTTCATACATTTTGCAGCTTTGTTTTTTGGTGCATATACATTTAAGATTGTTATGTCTTCTTAGTGAATTCACCCTTTTATCATTATATAATGTCCTTATTTGCCTCTGTTAAACTTTTTTGTTCTTTAGTCTATTAACATAGCCACTTCAGCTTTCTTTTTATTAGTATCCGCATGGTATTTTTTCCCACCCTTTTACTTTATTTTTAAATTGTTATTTATTTTTTGTTTTTGAGACAGGGTCCCTGTTGCCAAGGTGGAGTGCAGTGGCATGATCATGCACACTGTATCCCAACCTCCTGGGACCAAGCAATACTCCCACCTCAACCTCCTGAGTAGCTGAGACTATAATCATGTGCCACCATGCCTGGTTAATTTTTAAATTTTTTAAACATGAGATCTTGCTATGTTGCCCAGGTTTACTTTATTTTAATCTACTACTGCAATTATATGTGAAGCTAGTGTTTTGTAAACAGCATATAGTTGGATCATGTTCCCCCCGCCACGTTTTTCTGCTTTTTAATTCATCCTGTCAATCTCAGTCTCTTAAATGGTACCTTTAGATGACTTACTTTTAATGAATTTACTCATATGTTGAAATTTAAATCTGTACTTTCATTTTTTTTGCTTTTTGTTTGTTCTCTCTATTTTCAATCTTCTGTTTCCTCTTTCCTTTCTTCTTGTGGAATACTTAAACAATTTTTAGAAATCAATTTGATCTATCTGTAATTTTTTTTAGTATACCTATTTCTGTATTTTTAGATAATAACTTCAGGGATTACCATACACATACATAGTCTTTTTGCAGTCTACTAGTATCAACATTTTACCATTACCACTTCAAGGAGAATTATAAATACTTTATTGCTATCAGTTCCCTTTTTCCTTGCCCTTTTACAATATAGTTACCGTAAATATTACATTGAGAATTATAGAATATGTTTTAATTTTAACATTATATGTTTAATTATGTTTAATTAACATAAAGTTTTTAAAAATTTAAGAGGTATATATATTTATTCATATATCTACTCTTTGCATTGTCATTTGTTTTTTTCCTGATTCTCATAGTTTCCCTATATTATCATTTCTGTCTGAAAAATCTTTTAAGCAAAGCTTTTAGAGTAAGTCTGCTAACAACAAATTCCCTTTAATTTTGTTCATGTGAAAATAACTTTATTTTACTTTCATTCCTGAAGGATATTTTCACTGGCTAGAATTCTGGAGTAACAGTTTTATTTATTTTTTCATTATTTGAATAATGTTTTACCACTTTCTTATGGCCTCCCTGATTTCTGATGAGAGATATGCTATCATTCAATTTTTTTTCTCTTATGAGTAGTGCATAATTTCTCTCTCTCTGCTTTCAAGGATTATTTTCTTTGTCTTTAGTTTTCAAATATTATTATGTGTCTTGATATGAATTTATTTGGGTTTATTTTGTCTGGAGTTCACCTAACTTCTTGAATCATAGGTTTATGTCTTTTACCAAATGCAGAAATTATTCAGCCATATCTCTTCAAATGTTTCTTCAGTTTCACTCCTTCCCTTGTCCTTATGCAACACTGATGACACAGATATTAGATCACTATTGTATACTGATTCTCTCTCCTCCCAACCCCCTGCAAGTCATAGGCTCAGATAATTTACAGGTGAGTTCAAGGAAGAGATAACTCTTGTGTTATACAACATACAATGGCAGATATCTTCTCAAGTCACATTATGAGGAAAGTATAACTTTGATTCCAAAATTCAGGTATAGGTATTATCCCCCAAAATAAAATTATAGTCATTATTTTACTTATAAACATAAGTATATATATTCTAAGTAGGTGGTAAACTAAAATAGTGTATTAAATAATGCATCAATATTGTGTAGAATTTTTACCTGAAATGAAAGGGGAAAAAATTATTGTCTCAGTAAATTCTGAAAAAAACTATGATGGCGGAGCAAGATGGCCGAATAGGAACAGCTCCAGTCTCCAGCTCCCAGCGCGAGCGACACAGAAGACAGGTGATTTCTGCAGTTTCAACTGAGGTACTGGGTTTATCTCACAAGGGAGTGCTGGACAATCAGTGCTGGTCAGCTGTTGCAGCCCGACCAGCGAGAGCTGAAGCAGGGCGAGGCATCACCTCACCTGGGAAGCGCAAGGGGGAAGGGAATCCCTTTTCCTAGCCAGGGGAACTGAGACACACAACACCTGGAAAATCGGGTAACTCCCACCCCAATACTGCACTTTAAGCAAACGGGCACACCAGGAGATTGTATCCCACACCTGGCTGGGAAGGTCCCATGCCCACGGAGCATTCCTCATTGTTAGCACAGCAGTCTGCGATCTAACCGCAAGGCAGCAGCAAGGCTGGGGGAGGGGCACCCACCATTGCTGAGGCTTAAGTAGGTAAACAAAGCCCTGGGAAGCTCGAACTGGGTGGAGCTCACAGCAGCTCAAGGAGGCCTGCCAGTCTCTGTAGACTCCACCTCTGGGGACAGGGCACAGCTAAACAACAACAACAACAACAACAACAAAGCAGTAGAAACCTCTGCAGACGCAAACGACTCTGTCTGACAGCTTTGAAGAGAGCAGTGGATCTCCCAATATGGAGGCTGAAATCTGAGACCGGACAGACTGCCTGCTCAAGTGGGTCCCTGACCCTTGAGTAGGCTAACTGGGAGACATTCTCCACTAGGGGCAGACCGATATCCCACACCTCACAGGGTGGAGTACACCCCTGAGAGGAAGCTTCCAAAGCAAGAATCAGACAAGTACACTCGCTGTTCAGCAGTATTCTATCTTCTGCAGCCTCTGCTGCTGACACCCAGGCAAACAGGGTCTGGAGTGGATCTCAAGCAATCTCCAACAGACCTACAGCTGAGGGTCCTGACTGTTAGAAGGAAAACTAACAAACAGGAAGGACACCCACACCAAAACCCCATCAGTACGTCACCATCATCAATGACCAGAGGCAGATAAAACCACAAAGATGGGGAAAAAGCAGGGCAGAAAAGCTGGAAATTCAAAGAATAAGAGAGCATCTCCCCCTCCAAAGGAACGCAGCTCATCGCCAGCAACAGATCAAAGCTGGTCAGAGAATGACTTTGACGAGTTGAGAGAAGCCTTCAGACCATCAAACTTCTCAGAGCTAAAGGAGGAATTACGTACCCAGCGCAAAGAAACTAAAAATCATGAAAAAAGAGTGGAAGAATTGATAACCAGAATAATTAATGCAGAGAAGGTCATAAACGAACTGACAGAGATGAAAACCATGACACAAGAAATAAGTGACAAATCCACAAGCTTCAGTAACCGACTCGATCAACTAAAGAAAGAGTATCAGCGATTGAGGATCAAATGAATGAAATGAAGCAAGAAGAGAAGTCTAAAGAAAAAAGAATAAAAAGAAATGAACAAAGCCTGCAAGAAGTATGGGATTATGTAAAAAGACCAAATCTACGTCTGATTGGGGTGCCTTAAAGTGAGGGGGAAAATGGAACCAAGTTGGAAAACACTCTTCAGGATATCATCCAGGAGAACTTCCCCAACCTAGGGCAGGGCCAACATTCAAATTCAGGAAATACAGAGAACGCCACAAAGATACTCCTTGAGAAGAGCAACTCCAAGACACATAATTGCCAGATTCACCAAAGTTGAAATGAAGGAAAAAATCTTAAGGGTAGCCAGAGAGAAAGGTCGGGTTACCCACAAAGGGAAGCCCATCAGACTAACAGCAGATCTCTCGGCAGAAACTCTACAAGCCAGAAGAGAGTGGGGGCCAATATTCAACGTTCTTAAAGAAAAGAATTTTCAACCCAGAATTTCATATCCAGCCAAACTAAGCTTCATCAGTGAAGGAGAAATAAAATCCTTTACAGATAAGCAAATGATTAGAGATTTTGTCACCACCAGGCCTGCCTTACAAGAGACCCTGAAGGAAGCCCTAAACATGGAAAGGAACAACCGGTACCAGCCATTGCAAAAACATGCCAAAATGTAAAGACCATCAAGGCTAGGAAGAAACTGCATCAACTAACGAGCAAAATAACCAGTTAATCATAATGGCAGGATCAAGTTCACACATAACCATATTAACCTTAAATGTTAATGGACTAAATGCTCCAATTAAAAGACACAGACTGGCAAATTGGATAAAGAGTCAAGACCCATCAGTCTGCTGTATTCAGGAGACCCATCTCACATGCAGAGACATACATAGGCTCAAAATAAAGGGATGGAGGAAGATCTACCAAGCAAATAGAGAACAAAAAAAAGCAGGGGGTGCAATCCTAGTCTCTGATAAAACAGACTTTAAACCATCAAAGATCAAAAGAGACAAAGAAGGCCATTACATAATGGTAAAGGGATGAATTCAACAGGAAGAGCTAACTATCCTAAATATATATGCACCCAATACAGGAGCACCCAAATTCATAAAGCAAGTCCTTAGAGACTTACAAAGAGACTTAGACTCCCATACAATAATAATGGGAGACTTCAACACTCCACTGTCAACATTAGACAGATCAACGAGACAGAAAGTTAACAAGGATATCCAGGAATTGAACTCATCTCTGCAGCAAGCAGACCTAATAGACATCTACAGAACTCTCCACCCCAAATCAACAGAATATACATTCTTCTCAGCACCACATCGCACTTATTCCAAAATTGACCACATAATTGGAAGTAAAGCACTCCTCAGCAAATGTACAAAAACAGAAATTATAACAAACTGTCTCTCAGACCACAGTGCAATCAAACTAGAACTCAGGGCTAAGAAACTCAATCAAAACCGCTCAACTACATGGAAACTGAATAACCTGCTCCTGAATGACTACTGGATACATAATGAAATGAAGGCAGAAATAAAGATGTTCTTTGAAAACAATAAGAACAAAGATACAACATGCCAGAATCTCTGGGACACATTTAAAGCAGTGTGTAGAGGGAAATTTATAGCACTAAATGCCCACAAGAGAAAGCAGGAAAGATCTAAAATTGACACTCTAACATCACAATTAAAAGAACTAGAGAAGCGGGGCCGGGCGCGGTGGCTCAAGCCTGTAATCCCAGCACTTTGGGAGGCCGAGATGGACGGATCAGGAGGTCAGATCGAGACCATCCTGGCTAACACGGTGAAACCCCATCTCTACTAAAAACTACAAAAAACTAGCCGGGCGAGGTAGCGGCACCTGTAGTCCCAGCTACTTGGACTCGGGAGGCTGAGGCAGGAGAATGGTGTGAACCCGTGAGGCGGAGCTTGCAGTCAGCTGAGATCCGGCCACAGCACTCCAGCCTGGGTGACAGAGCGAGACTCCGTCTCAAAAAAAAAAAAAAAAAAAGAGAGAACTAGAGAAGCAAGAGCAAACACATTCAAAAGCTAGCAGAAGGCAAGAAATAACTAAGATTAGAGCAGAACTGAAGGAGATAGACACACAAAAAACCCTCCAAAAAATCAGTGAATCCAGGAGTTCGTTTTTTGAAAAGATCAACAAAATTGATCAACTGCTAGCAAGACTAATAAAGAAGAAAAGAGAGAAGAATCAAATAGACGCAATAAAAAATGATAAAGGGGATATCACCACGGACCCCACAGAAATACAAACTACCGTCAGAGAATACTATAAACACCTCTACACAAATCAACTAGAAAATCTAGAAGAAATGGATAATTTCCTGGACACTTACACTCTTCCAAGACTAAACCAGGAAGAAGTTGAATCCCTGAATAGACCAATAGCAGGCTCTGAAATTGAGGCAATAATTATTAGCCTACCAACCAAGAAAAGTCCAGGACCAGATGGATTCATAGCTGAATTCTACCAGAGGTACAAGGAGGAGCTGGGACCATTCCTTCTGAAACTATTCCAATCATTAGAAAAAGAGGGAATCCTCCCTAACTCATTTTATGAGGCCAACATCATCTTGATACCAAAGCCTGGCAGAGACACAACAAAAAAAGAGAATTTTAGACCAATATCCCTGATGAACATCGATGCAAAAATCCTCAATAAAATACTGGCAAACCCGATCCAGCAGGACATCAAAAAGCTTATCCACCATGATCAAGTGGGCTTCATCCCTGGGATGCAAGGCTGGTTCAACATTCGCAAATCAATCAACGTAATCCAGCATATAAACAGAACCAAAGACAAAAACCACATGATTATCTCAATAGATGCAGAAAAGGCCTTTGACAAAATTCAACAGCGCTTCATGCTAAAAACGCTCAATAAATTCGGTATTGATGGAAAGTATCTCAAAATAATAAGAGCTATTTATGACAAACCCACAGCCAATATCATACTGAATGGGCAAAAACTGGAAAAATTCCCTTTGAAAACTGGCACAAGACAGGGATGCCCTCTCTCACCACGCCTATTGAACATAGTGTTGGAATTTCTGGCTAGGGAAATCAGGCTAGAGAAAGAAATCAAGGGTATTCAGTTAGGAAAAGAAGAAGTCAAATTGTCCCTGTTTGCAGATGACATGATTGTATATTTAGAAAACCCCATTGTCTCAGCCCAAAATCTCCTTAAGCTGATAAGCAACTTCAGCAAAGTCTCAGGATACAAAATTAATGTGCAAAAATCACAAGCATTCTTATACACCAGTAACAGACACACAGAGAGCCAAATCAGGAATGAACTTCCATTCACAACTGCTTCAAAGAGAATAAAATACCTAGGAATCCAACTTCCAAGGGATGTCAAGGACCTCTTCAAGGAGAACTACAAACCACTGCTCAGTGAAATCAAAGAGGACACAAACAAATGGAAGAACATACCATGCTCATGGATAGGAAGAATCAATATCGTGAAACTGGCCATACTGCCCAAGGTTATTTATAGATTCAATGCCATCCCCATCAAGCTACCAATGACTTTCTTCACAGAATTGGAAAAAACGGCTTTAAAGTTCATATGGAACCAAAAAAGAGCCCGCATTGCCAAGACAATCCTAAGTCAAAAGGACAAAGCTGGAAGCGTCACGCTACCTGACTTCAAACTATACTACAAGGCTACAGTAACCAAAACAGCATGGTACTGGTACCAAAACAGAGATATAGACCTATGGAACAGAACAGAGTCCTCAGAAATAATACCACACATCTACAGCCATCTGATCTTTGATAAACCTGAGAGAAACAAGAAATGGGGAAAGGATTCCCTATTTAATAAATGGTGCTGGGAAAATTGGCTAGCCATAAGTAGAAAGCTGAAACTGGATCCTTTCCTTACTCCTTATATGAAAATTAATTCAAGATGGATTAGAGACTTAAATGTTAGACCTAGTATCATAAAAACCCTAGAAGAAAACCTAGGGAATACCATTCAGGACATAGGCATGGGCAAGGACTTCATGTCTAAAACACCAAAAGCAACGGCAACAAAAGCCAAAATTGACAAATGGGATCTAATTAAACTAAAGAGCTTCTGCACAGCAAAAGAAACTAGCATCAGAGTGAACAGGCAACCTACAGAATGGGAGAAAATTTTTGCAATCTACTCATCTGACAAAGGGCTAATATCCAGAACCTACAAAGAACTCAAACAAATTTACAAGAAAAAACAAACAACCCCATCAAAAAGTGGGCAAAGGATATGAACAGACATTTCTCAAAAGAAGACATTTATGCAGCCAACAGACACATGAAGAAATTCTCATCATCGCTCGCCATCAGAGAAATGCAAATCAAAACCACAATGAGATACCATCTCACACCAGTTAGAATGGCAATCATTCAAAAGTCAGGAAACAACAGGTGCTGGAGAGGATGTGGAGAAATAGGAACACTTTTACACTGTTGGTGGGATTGTAAACTAGTTCAGCCATTATGGAAAACAGTATGGTGATTCCTCAAGGATCTAGAACTAGATGTACCATATGACCCAGCCATCCCATTACTGGGTATATACCCAAAGGATTACAAATCATGCTGCTATAAAGACACATGCACACGTATGTTTATTGCGGCACTATTCACAATAGCAAAGACTTGGAATCAACCCAAATGTCCATCAGTGACAGACTGGATTAAGAAAATGTGGCACATATACACCATGGAATACTATGCAGCCATAAAAAAGGATGAGTTTGCATCCTTTGTAGGGACATGGATGCAGCTGGAAACCATCATTCTCAGCAAACTATCACAAGAAGAGAGAACCAAACACCGCATGTTCTCACTCATAGGTGGGAACTGAACAATGAGATCACTTGGATTCGGGAAGGGGAACATCACACACCGGGGCCTATCACGGCTGCGGGGGGGGGGGGGGATTACATTGGGAGTTATACCTGATGTAAATGACGAATTGATGGGTGCTGACGAGTTGATGGGTGCAGCACACCAACATGGCACAAGTATACATATGTAACAAACCTGCACGTTATACACATGCACCCTAGAACTTAAAGTATAAAAAAAAAAAAACTACGATGAAGTTTAAAACCTAATTATAATTGAAAGCTATCAAATAACAAGGAATTTTTAAAAACCCTTAACATGATATAAAAAAATACATCAAGCCTAATATTCGACAGGAAAACTTTAGATGCATTTTGTCTCATGTCAGGAATAAAATGAGGATGTCCACTATTATTGTTACAGCTCAACAAATTATTGGAGGTTTTGGAAGATACAATAAAAAGTAAAAAAGATGTAAAAGGTACAGTGTTAGAAAAGAGATAAAACTCTTATTATACATAGATAAGATTATCTATACAGAAAATATTATAAAACCAGGGTATTAGGACTAATAAGAGAGTTCTAAAAAAGTTATAGTGTTCTTCTACTTAAGTGATAATTACAAGAAAATAAAAAAATAATATCATTCTAAATAGCATAAAATCCTATGATATATATAAAATTAATGGAACTCTATAGCTTCATGTGGAAAATTTGAAAACCCAAAAGGACATAAATGAAGAGTTATACTGTATTTGAAAAAGTTAATATGGCAAATATAAAACTTTTCTTTCAAATTTAAATTCAATGAAATGAAAATTAAAATTAATATTTTCATAAGATATTTTTGAAAAAATCAACAAAATGAAAACAAAGTTAATACTTAAAATCAGAAGTTTTGTATGAATGAGCCCATGCCTAAGTAAATTTCATAACAAAGCAAAGAAATGTAACTACCATATAATCTATCAGATATGAAGACATACTGTAAGGCATAGGAGTTTAAAACAAAATATGATACTTCTGTAGAAATATAAAAATAAAACATAATATACAGTTTAAATAGCAGCCATGTATGTAGATGAATAATATACAAGTGCCAACAAAATCAGTGGAGAAAATATTGATTGTAAATTGGTTGGTGGAAGGAAAACTGGCTCACTCTATGCAGAAGAGTAAAGTTGGATTTTTTATTGCATGCCATTTACAAATGTGAATGGCAGATGAATTAAAGGCACAAATGTAAAAAGTAAAACTGTAAAGCTAATAGAAAAAAAAAAAAGAACACCACAGACTATATTTATGACCTTGTAGTGAGGAAGAACTTCTTAAACAAGACCACAAAAGCACAAAACGAACTGTGGAAAATTGGTAGATTTGAGTGAAACCACTTTGGAGAACTGCCTAGCAGTTTCTTATAAAGTTAAACATGTGATTACCATATGAACCAGCAATTCCACTGCTAAGCATCTACCCCCAGTAAATTAAAACATATGTCTACACAAAAACTTGTACATAAATGTTCTTAGTGCTTTATTTTTATAAAAGCCCCAAACTGAAAACAACCCAAATGTCCATCAGCAGAAGAATGGATAAATACACTGACAAACACAATGTGGATGTAGCTCAGAAACCTTATCCTGAGTAAAATAAGCAACACAAAAGAGTACATATGGTATGATTCCATGTAAATACATTTCAAGAACATATTAAACCAACCAACTGTAATAGAAAATAGGTCAATGGTCTTGAAGCCAGGTCTTGAATACTTGAAAGGGGTATAAGGGAATTGTTTGAAGAGATGAACATGTTCTATGTCATGATTGTGTGGCAGTTACATGAGTAATTTATTTGTCAAAAATAATCAAACTGTACACTTTAAAGGCAGTATATTTTACTGTGTGCAAATTATACCTCAAAGAAGTTGATTTGAAAAAACATTATTAAAAATTTATGAATCTGACTATATCAAAGTACAAGATTATTGTTCCCTAAAAACACCATAAATAATATTAATAGAAATGTGCCTTGGATCAGATGGGTGAAAGATTGGAAGAAGATATTTCAATGTCAAAAACTGAAGAGATTAATATGTACAATAGTCACACCATCAAAGAACTTTGTTAATCAACAATAAAACTGAGAAACTCAATAGAAAAAAAAATGGGAAGGGTAATAACTTGGAAATTCACAGAGGGGAAATTTAAATAACCTATAAATATATAAGGAAATGCTCAATTTCACTGATAATTACAAAAATAAAATCAAAACAAAATTTCAAAAACGTTTTATATATGGTAAAAACTAAAGTCATATAACACCAAATACTGAGCTGGAATGAGAGACATGAGAATCTTCATGCTGCTCACGGTAGTAAAGACTGGTATAGCCATTCTAGAGATAAATCTGGCAGTATTTTAATCAACAAATATTTAAACCATTTTAAGGGCTAGGAAATAAGCAGTGAGTGAACAAAACATATAGAAATATTTGGCTTCCTTAAGCTTATAATCTAGTGGACAGAGAAAACAACAAACAAAATGCAAAACTAAGGTATGTTAGATGGTAATAAGAGGCATAGAAAAAGTAAAGACAGGATGAGAGTAAAGTAGGTGGTCAAAAGAAAAGGAAACAATTACAATTTTAAATTTGGTGGTTAGGGAAGACCCCATTGAGAAGGAGATATTTGAGCCCAGTGAGAGATAAATCACATGTATACTCTGGAGAAGAGAGTCCTAGGCAGAGTTCGTGGCAAGCACAAGGACTTAAGTGGAGAGCATGCTTAAGATATTTAAGGAAAACAAGGTTAGTGTGGCCTGATCTGAGGAAATGAAGAGGAGAAAAAGAGAAGATGCAGTAAGAGAGGTAAATTGAAGGAGATAGAAAAGGGCCTTGTAGGTGTTTTGACAACTTTGTATTTCACTCTGAGTAGGATGGGAAGTTATTCAATGGTTTTGTGGAAGGGGTCCTTGTAGAAATTAGATATGTATATGGTCTAACAGATAGCATTTCCACTCCTGGCCAAATTGGACAGAAAACTCAGTAGACAGATACATAATAAGACATACACAAGAATGTTTTCCTCAGGTTTTTTTTAAGAGTGAGAAATAAGAGGTTCTTGAGTCATCCATCACTAGGGGGAATGAATGAGTAAAACTCTTGAAATAGAAGGAATGAACAGCAGTTACATATAGTGTCATGGATAGATCTAAATAGTATTGAGTGAAAAAAAGGAAAGAGAATGAGACCTACTGCACAGTTCAATAAGTAAATTTAAAATACATGTACAAATGGCGATAATAAAAGTTTCCAAGACACAGTTATCCAAGGATGTTGACCGATTAGGTGTCTATGAAGGGGTAGTGAAAAAGAAATGAGAATCAAGTTGTATATGAAAAAAATATATATTTTTTAAAAATGAAAGGTTATGGGAAGTTAAAAAAAAGATTATCTGCAATTTTACATTCCCTCTGACAAAACCAGCAGCCTAGTTGTCTTCTTCTTTAAAAAAACATTATAAGGAATTTCAAACATTAAAAGTGTATGTTGAATAATGTGGCAAATCACCACGTAGCCACCATCCAGCCCTCCAAATCAATCTATGGTCAATCTCCATAGATTCACAACCTATCCTCTTTCTTCCCTTTGTTTTTACTTAGTCTTTGAGCATTTAAAATCAACTTTGAGATATAATTTATACACTAAATATACCATACTATGTATACTAATATAATGTATATAATAAAATATATCATGTAAGTACATTCATACTAAAAATGCATCCACTGTATGTGTACATTTTGATAATTTTTTAGTACAATCGTCACCTCAATCAAGTTACAGAACATTTGCATATTCTAAAATAATTGCTAGAGCCTCATTCTAGGCAATCTCATATCACCACCTCCAGGCAACCAATGATCTGCTTTCTGTCACTATACATTAGATTTGTCTTCTTGATTTATTCTCAGAAACATGAAGTGTCCATTGTGTTCATATTTTCCTTTAAATCCTTGAACATATTTATAATATCTTAAAGTATTTTCTGCTACTTTTATCTCCACATCATTTATGTGTTTGTTTTTAATGCCTGATTTTTCTCCTGGATATAAACCACATGTTTCTGCTTTTCCACATGACTAGTAATGCTTGATTAGATGTGAGATATTTAGAATGTTACTTGTTGAGTGTCTGGATTTTTTTGTGTTTATGTAAACAGTGTTGAGCTTTATTCTGGCTGAGAGTTAACTTAATTCCAGAATAGTTTGATCCTTTGAGGCTTGTTTTCAAAACGGTGTTAGGGTGGTTTTAGACTCTTAATTCTAGGGTGATTTCAGTGCCACAGTAAGGCATGCCCTTTCTGCAGTCTCTGTAGAATTCTCCAACTGTGTTAATGAGAACGTTCACTTGTCTGGAGGGAATCTGAATGTCTCCCAGTTCTCTGTGAACCCTGGTAGCTGTTCTTCAATTCATTGATTAATTGATTATTCCTTAGTTGTTATTCTTTACCCAGCCTTGTGTGATCTTATACTATTCATTCACTGCTTAATATTCATACAAAACTCAAGGAGACTCCTTTCCAGATTTGTGGAGCTTATTTCTCAGCATAATACCCTTCTCCCAAGTACTCCAGCCTGCATATTCCAGATATTCCAGAGCCTATCCAAACTTGGATATCTGTCTTTTTAACTTTGTAAGAACTCTGCTCTGCTCACAAACCCACCTTTCAGTTTTATGCTCTGGAATGGGTGTCCAGTCAGAAAGAAAAGGCAACTCTTAGGCTTACCTAATTTTATTTCTTCTCATAAGGTTGCAGTCCATATGTGCACTATATTCGTGTCCTATATTTTGACCAATTTTATTGTTATTTAAAGTGAGAAAGCTAATCTGATACCATTTACTTCATCAGAGCCAAAGGCAGAAATCTCTGGTAGCAAGATTTTTAGAAGAATATTTAGTCTGTGGCAAGGGCCACTGGTGTATATTCTTCTATGTCCTCAATTATTTTTACCAGTATAGAACTAGCACTAACTTATGATTATACCAGAGTTTAAATTTCTCTTGCAGTACTTTGAGGCTAATATTAGACATATTTTATTTATACATACTTTACTGTATACCTTTAAGAGAAAAGGACACTCGAAAAATAACCATAGTTCTACTATCATAGCTAAAAAGTTCAACAATAGTTCCTTAACACCTTCAACTATCCAATGGTCGGATTTCCAATTGCTTCATAGGTGTCTTTTTTTTTTTTTTTTTACAGTTTCTTAAATTTCAGAATTCAAATAAGATTCATGAAGTATAATTGTTGATTTGCCTTTTAAGCCTTTTTTAATATCCATGTTAACTTTCCATTTCTTTTGTTTTTATCTTGACATATATTGTAATTGCAGAATCTGGGTGTTTGTCTTGTTTGTCTTGGGTGTTCTTCACTGTATGGATTTTGCTGATTGCATTTCTGTCACTATTATGTGATATAGTTGCTGTGATTTGAGTGTATTCCATCCAAAACTCATATTGAAATTTGATTGCCAGTTGACAGTGTTAGGATATGGGGCCTGGTGGTAGGTTTTTGAATCATGGGGGCACTAACCTCATGAACTGATTACTGCTATCTCCTGGGAGTGAGTTCTCACTCTCTAAGAAATGGACTAGTTTCTGCCCGAGTGGGTGGTTATAAAGGCCAGCCCCTTGTGTCATTTTGCACATGCATCCTTCCCTTTCACTTCTCTGCTATTTTATGATGCAGCACAAGGCTGCCACCAGAGGCCACCAGATGTGAGCTCCAATCCTGAACTTTATAGCCGGCAGAACCATGAGCTAAATAAATCTCTTTTCTTTGTAAATTACCCAGTCTCAAGTTTTCTGTTACAACAACACAAAATGAACTAAGTCAGTAGTTTAACATGTTCCTTTGTTAAGTGCTACTTGTAAATTGATAATTGGAGAGAGAAGTAACAATTTTTTTTTTTTTTTTTTTGGAGATGGAGTTTCACTCTGTCATCCAGGCTGGAGTGCAGTGGTGCAATCTGGGCTCACTGCCTCCTGGGTTCAAGTGATTCTCCTGCCTCAGCCTCCCAAGTAGCTGGGGTTACAGGCTCCTGCCACCATGTCTGGCTAATTTTCTTTTTCTTTTTTTGTTTTTAAAGAAACCTTATAATTTAATTAACAAAATTCACATTGTACAAAAGTACAATGATAACTATACACTTGTTTCTCTGCAAATGTCACTTGGTAAATTACTATGTTTTATAGACAGGCATAACTGGACACACTTTACAATCTTTCTGATAAATATATGGCCACTTTGCATTCAGCTTGGATAACGCTCTTCAGGACGGCATAGGCTGGAGCCAATTCGGCATCATGTTCAAGGCCTGTGTCATGGTGCTCAAGCTCTTCATCCCGAAATTTCTTTATCACCTGAAGAAGTTCCTCGTATTTTTCAGGGTCCTCCTCCATCAGCTTCCTGATCTGGTTGTTGTAGTGATGTGCTATGCTCTCTTCCACTGCCACGGTGCAGGCCATTGCACCTTCCTTCCCGAGCAAGGCGGTCCCTGCCCCCAGCGCAAACCCCAGCACGTTCCAAAAGGGCATCAGAACTGTCGGCCGGACCCTGAACGTAACCATCAACTCACTGAACTTTTTCAAATGGTCCTTTTCTTGATCCCACATTTTCTGAATGACTGGCCCGACGCTTGTCCGACCCAGGACGGCCATCTGCCCGGCATAGATGCAGTTTGCTCCATATTCGCCTGCATGATCCACCCGGATTATTCGATCCACAGCTGCCCGATTGATATTGTCTAAGGTCATTCCTGAACTGCGAAATCTGACAGGGATTCTTCTTCCATAAGCTGAGAGCGACCGCCGGGCACCCGGGCGCAGCCGCCACAGGCAGGGAGCCGCCACCGCCCCGGCCCAACTCATTGCCGGCACAAAAAAGCAACCACTTCATTGAACGGAGAGGGCCAATACTGCCCTTGGCTCGGACTGATCTAATTTTTGTATTTTTTAGTAAAAAAAGGGTTTCACGATGTCGGTCAGGCTGGTCTCAAACTCCTGACCTCAGGTGATCCACCTGCCTCAGCCTCCCAATGTGCTGGGATTACAGGGGTGAGCTACTGTGCCCAGTGAGAAGTAACAATTTATAATAATTTATGTTTCCATTCATGAACATACTGCCTTTTATTTTTTAAGTTCTAATTTCATTATCTGCACAGTTTTATGGGGTTTCTTAATCAATGAATTGGACATTTATTGGTTTTACTCTTTGGTTCTTTACAGTTTTTCTCTTGCTGTTGTGTTTAGCCTATTTTAACTTCCTGTGGTTAGTCAGTTTGCTATTGGCCTTGTGATCGTTGCACAAACCTTACTGTCCACATTTCTCCAAAGGATTCAGAGGAATGGCTATATGAAACATTGGACACCCTGTTTATGGTATGGAAATGCTTTTCGAAGGATTCCCCAAATACCCACAAAGGTCAAATAAATGCAACGTGGCCACTGCAGATGTCTGTGTGTATGCACGCTCATGTGACCTTTGCTTGGGTTATTGTTGCTCCTTTAAGGCTTGAGATTTGTTAGTCTCCCTTTAGCCATTATGCACAGAATTAACAGGTTCCATCTGAGAGTCTAAGAGGTCTTTGCAAAGTTTCATTTCTGGTCTTAAGCCAAGTAATTGCACTGCCCTGGATTCTAATCAGAAGATATGGAATCAGGCTCTGTCTTTCATTCCAAGGTTTGGTGAGCCACAACTGCCTGAACCTTTGTTTTCACATCCTTAAAACAGAAATTACAATACCTATTTTGACCAAATCACATGGTTGTTGTAAAGAACAAATGGATTGATGTATTTGAAACTGTTCTTTAATAGCACTGTCCAATACAAATATAATATGAGCCACATATGTAATTTAAATTTTTCTAAACCACATTCAATAAAAGTGTGAAGAAACCAGTGAACTTAATTTTAATGATATATTTTATTTAACCCAACATAACTAAAATATTATCATTTCAAATATTAAGGAGATACTTGACATTCTCTTTTCTTTACTAAGTTTATGAAATCTGGTATATTTTACGCTTATAGTATATCTCAATTTGGATGCTAACTTCTCATCAGAAATACTTGATACGTATTTAGATTGCATAATATAATTGATTAAATAGATTCACATCCCTAAATCTCCCCAAGCCTAAAAAGGTTTTCTGTACCTGAATCGAATATCAATTTTTACATTTAAATTAATTAAAATGTAATAGAATTAGAAATTCAATTCCTCAATCACATCAGCTACATTTCAGGTGCTTAATTCTTACAGATGGCTTGTAGCTACCATATTGGGCAGTACTGCTGTATGAACTGATGAGTTCTATAGATGTGACTGCCTTTACTAAAGTTCTCAAATCTGTTAGATTTTACATTGTTTCACTTTGATACTCCACATGAGATAAATGAATTTCCTTTGCTTTGACCTACAAAAGAATTTTCCAAGGAAAACCTCCCAGCTTTCCCAACAACTGGACAGCAGATTGCTTCCATTTCAGTAATCCAAATTTACTTTGTCTAAGAGTTGCTACACATTCTGGGAAATAAATACATCTCTAAGAGTGGAGAAAGGCTGACCAAAATAGACCGCTTTTAAAAAGCTGAAAAATCGATTCCTGGTAGTAATGCAATCTGGAGTACATGAAACCATTAACACAGGGGAGCCCACAGCGAGGTCAGGATCTATTCTGAGCCATGGAAAATCAAGCTCCGTGTGACTTCGGTACATTACCAGGAGCAAACTATGATTCCAAGCAAGGCTAAACCCATCATCTCAGGGTGACCCGCATTCTTAGGGGGTCACCTCATACAGTTGGGACCTGCTAGCAGAAGTGAGTAGGGATATCGGGGCAATGACCCAGGATACTGTACCTCAAAAAAAATTTTTTTAAGATTTCATCACAGAATGAATACTAGAGTATTTCTCTTCTTCTTCTTACTGGAATAATAGAATAGGAACTTTTCACAGCTACTCCTTACCTCTCTAGGGGATCTTTTGAAAGAATCTGCTGCCGTCAGATTAGATGTTTTGAACAAATACACACCTGGCACTCGCCATGTCTCAGCCATTGTTCTAAGCTCATTTTTTTTCCTCTTTTTTTTTGAGACAGAGTCTCACTCTCTTACCCAGGCTGAAGTTAGTGGCATGATTTCACCTCACTGCAACCTCCATCTCCTGGATTCACACGATTCTCCTGCCTCAACCTCCTGAGGAGCTGAAATTACAGGCGTGCGCCACCACGCCCAGCTAATTTTTGTATTTTTAGTAGAGACGGGGCTTCCCCATGTTGGTCAGGCTGGTCTCGAACTCCTGACCTCGAGTGATCCACCCACCTCAGCCTTCCAAAGTGCTGCGATTACAGGTGTAAGCCATGTGCCTAATGTTATTTAAATGAACTAATTTAACCCTTACAACAATCTTAAGAGAGAGGTATTGTTATAATCCCCACCTTACAGATGAGGAAACTGAGGCAGAATGAGGTTCAATCATTTGCACAAAATCACACTGCTGGTAAGTGATGGGAATGAACCCAAACAATCTAGGCTTTTCATCATTGGTAAATCCTATGGCCTATGCTATGACTGAATACGGATCAGAGGCTAGCCATGCACACCCAGAGCAGAGTACTGAGCCACGTATCCAGTCGCTACAGATTCAGACACCACCTTCTCTAATGAACTAGTGAAATCAGCAGATAACTCATAACCACATCTACCTTTACAACTGTGCCTTGGGCTTCTAGAATGCTATCTGCGTGGCCTCCTATCAAAAGTAGCATCCTTCAAGGCTAAGCTCAAAATAAAACTTCATTGGGTTTGGTTCCTTCACAACTAAAATTACTTTTTTCTTTTATCTTTCCCAACCTTTTATTACTTTATCTGGAATACTGCAGTTTTTCTAAAGCTGCCTTAAATTAAAGCAATGTCTTTCCTCTTCTAGCATCAAGCCCTGGGAGGATTGGAAGTGTATGTTCTTTTTAATTTTTGTATCCTTCACCTCACCTAGCATGGTGTTTTTCACCTTCTAGGCACTCAGTAAATATTTATTAACCTAATTTGACTATAAATGTAATATATTGCAAAATACACTGTAGTCGGTTTCGAGAAACTTGAGTTCCAAACTTAGTTTTGTCACCAATGTATGTAACATCTCTGAGCCTTTGTTGTCTCATCTGTAATTGGATGAGATAATCTCTGAGGCCTCATGACCGTTATAGAATAGGCTAATCTTTGTTCTGAATTTTTGTACATGAAAAGTTTTTATTTTATTTTCATTTGCTTTTTAATTTTTATTTTTTGAGATGGAGTCTCGCTCTGTCGCCCAGGCTGGAGTGCAGTGGCCCGATCTCAGCTCACTGCAAGCTCCGCCTCCCAGGTTCATGCCATTCTCCTGCCTCAGCCTCCTGAGTAGCTGGGACTACAGGCGCCCACCACCATGCCCGGCTGATTTTTTGTATTTTTAGTAGAGACGGGGTTTCACTGTGTTAGCCAGGATGGTCTCGATCTCCTGACCTCATGATCCACTCGCCTCAGCTTCCCAAAGTGCTGGGATTACAGGAGCGAGCCACCGCACCTGGCCAAGGTTTTAAAACAAGTCCCTAAAGGGGGTTTCATATATTCTGAGATCACTCCTGGTAAAGACCGCCTGCTGAAAGAGGGTGGAAGGAGCATCCCACCACCTGGGGCAGTGGAAGCCCCTGAGTTGTGCTGTCTTAGTGAAGGTGATTGATAGTGAAGTAGAGAATACTGATAAATTACAAAGCATCCATCTAATCAAAATCAACCTATGGAGTTAAGTCTTGATGTAAAATAATACATTAAGAATTAGTGGAAAAGCTCTGAAATTGTTGCTTCGATTTTCAAAACAGTTATTTTTCAGTAGGTAACACATGCACAGCTTATAAAATTTAAAAGATTTTTAAATACTTTCAATGGAAATACCAATTTTGTCTTTTTTTTTTAAGTTATTTGGATAAAATGCTTATTTCTTTTTTAACGTAAGCATTGAGTGGAAATACTGGTTATTCTGTCTGATATTACATGAAGGTCAGATGCCCTTCATGCAACCGTAAGGTCGGATGGCAGTTTGATGCTGAACCAGCAAACAAGGGAAGGATGAAATTGTCATCCACACTGTACAGAATGGGAAGCCAAGGCCTGGAAACAGGAGATAATTGAGATAAGGCCACCTAGAGGGATGCTGGGGGAACCGAATGTGGAAAGTCGGCTAGCCTGACGGCCCACTCCTCATGGACATTATCTTCCTTCTTGTCTTCCTGCTCAGTGTAGCTTATTTAAAAGGGAAGCACACTGCAGCTCTAGGGTCAGGTCAGGCCCACCTGGTGGCTCAGCACCTGCCTGCAAAGGTAAGAAAGCCTCTCCAGCCGAGGCTTGTGATGGTGTCAGGGGAGAGTCAGGTTCTCTTTGGAGAGGAGCCTGTTGGGATCTTTGTTCCCAAACACGTCCCATTTCTTCATGTTTATTGAATTATCTCAATCACATACTTGATCACTGGGTCCCAGGAACGGGGGCTGGCTAAACTAAGAACATGCAAAGTTGAACTGTATTTACTCTTGATAAGAAGACCCAAAGGAAGTTAACTTTTTACCCATTTTATTCTCAAAGCTACCAAAAGAATTATGAAATCTACTTGAGAGCAAACGTGGAGGTTATTCACAAAGGCATTCACAATGAACTAATGTGCGGATCTTTTGCCCTTCTCTCACTTTGTGCAGAAATGAGCAGGATGATTTTTTCCCCCTGTGTGTGTGGCTCTGCAGGCCGTCAGGGGACTCCACTCCTTTCTCCCTGCAGGCTTCCTCTGCCACTTGCTACTCCTTTGCACTCGTTCCACCTGGCAGAATCTGAGGAACACAAACTAAAATGCAGGTATTGGTATCCCAATAACAGGCTCTGAAGACAGTTCAAATAGGGAAGTTTTGAGGCTGGGATTCTGGAGAAAGGCACTCATCTCCCAGCAGGCCCAAGTTCACTTCGTTCTCCACTACAGAAATGCCTCGATGCGTTTGAGAACATTTTGTCCTTATGGTGAATACTCCCGACTGACTTGCTCCAATCAACACATTTCTTTAACTCCTTTAAAACCAGCTTGTTAGAGCTGTCTACAATGCCATCAGGTTCCAACTTCCTTTAATTAATTAGGAGGCTCAGAAATGTGTGAGTATATTTTAGAAACTGTACTGTGGGTGCTCGTAGCAAGTTCACTTATTTAATATTTCATGGTGAGCTATTTTCTACTCTCAAGATAGATTGGGGGAAGGGACCCTTTGCCAGCCATAAACATGTGTTTTAATCTCTAGTCCTTTTTGGCATGTGTTGCTGACCTACTTGCCCCAACTCCCTACCCTGTTCCCCTCACCTTCAGCTAAATAAGAAGTGAATAAAGCAACAACATGGGAGAACCATTGTTCTTCAGAAATGTACCAAAAGGAGGCACCGCTAAAATTATTCAGGCAACTTGGATCCCAGGCTCCCTTTGGAGAGGAAAGCTTTTGGGATATGTGCCATGATGATTTATTACAGGTGGCAAAAATACTTGTTATATAACACACTGCTGACATTTCTGCATCCCTGTTTTGCAGTAATGCTAAAGGCCAGCACATTCCAGTCAGCCTAAGCTGGGCTTGGGTGTTTCCCGATCTCCTCAGCTACCCATTTTCTGTTTGGTCTCTAGGTGGCCAATCTAATCTACCTTATTTTGCATCTCATAATGCCATTGTCAGATGCAACCTTGTTCCAAAGTCTGGGACTGTCCTGTGAATCTTTTCCAGTTTCCCCATGATAGTTCATTGATTCATTTACCCAAGTAATATGTATTTGTAATTTCCGTGTGAGGTGTTCTGTGTTAGAGAATGAGTAAGACAGGCGGGGCGCGGTGGCTCACACCTGTAATCCCAGCACTTTGGGAGGCCAAGGCAGGTGGATCACCTGAGGTCAGGAGTTTGAGACCAGCCCGACCAACATGGTGAAACCCCATCTCTACTAAAAATACAAAAATTAGGTGGGCATGGTGGTGGGCGCCTATAATCCCAGCTACTCGGGAGGCTGAGGCAGGAGAATCACTTGAACCTGGGAGGTGGAGGTTGCAGTCAGCTGAGTTTGTGCCATCACACTCCAGCCTGGGGGACAAGAATGAGACTTTGTCTAAAAAAAAAAAAAAAAAAAAAGAATGAATAAGACAGATACATCCCCTCCTTGCCTCTGGAGTGTCTTGTCTAACCTGGGAAATGATCTTTGAACAAAACACTGTGAACGTGACTAGTGTCATGCTGATATTTAGGGAGCTTTAGGAACAAATTAGAAGAGACCTACCCTAGACTTG
Organism: Trachypithecus francoisi; assembly: GCF_009764315.1. NCBI lineage: Eukaryota > Metazoa > Chordata > Mammalia > Primates > Cercopithecidae > Trachypithecus > Trachypithecus francoisi. The sequence goes on from NW_022681473.1 coordinate 110,230,872, forward strand.
GCATATGAGCCAAGAAAGGCATCCCTAACCAAGTGCCATTTAACATGAGACCTGAAGGGAAAGAATGAGCAAGGAAATGATTTCAGGTACTGAGGAATAACATACATGAAAGCTCTGGAGTAAACAGGAGTGTGGTGTGTTTCAAGAAATAGAAGACCAGTGTGGCTACAGCATAATCAAAGGTCATATGAATTTGGCATTGTATGTACCTGGCAATGTTCAAAGCAGTTTAATTTATTTAACCTTCATAACAATTCTATGATGAGAAAACTGAGACCTCAGAGAAGTTAAGTAACTTGCCCAAGGTCACAGAGCTAGGAAATTCCACATCTGGGCCATGAGCCAAGACAATCTGGTCCCAGCCCTGTCCTCTGAATGCAGCACTAAACTGCAGAGAGAACAAAGGGAGAGAAGATGAGGACCACATCACACAAATCAGAAAAAGAAGAGGAAAATCATTTAAGTAAAACATCTTGGATAGCACTGAAAGGGAAACACAGCATCCAGGTCTTTTAAATACTGACTTTCATTTCTTTCTTCAAATGGAAAATTAGAGGAACCCACTGAGAGACTCGCTATAGGTTAGGCACTGTGAGAAAAACAAGAAGCAGTTAAATTCATCCTCAACAGGTTAGTAAGGTCCACATAACTTCGAAGGACAGAAGAGGTTAGTGTGTGATAGACAGCAGAAGGATTCATGGACCATGCTGCCCTTGAAGTGGCCTTATAGGGGTAATTAGGATACAGCCTGGTGGAAGCAATGGAATGGTTTTAAGTTCATTGTCTACTCCTTTCGCATTCTTTCTTTTTTTCAGCATATACTTGTTATGTACCTCCTACATGTCTGGTCCTCTGCTAGGAGTTAAGGGTAAAGCAGTGAATTGGACAAATAAAATAGAAACCAGCATCCACAAGGGCACAGTAATGGGTAAGTCTGTGATTGTGGGTGATATTGAAGAAATTCTGGTTGGCACCAAGGGCCATGTTGAAAATAAATAGGGCTAAACTTTACAGGTGGGTGACGAGGGTAGAGGAGATAAAGCAATTGTCAAACTTCTAACTGTCAGAATCAAGAATGGGAATTTCTGGCCTGATACAGTGGGTCATACCCGTAATCCCAGCACTTTGGGAGGCTGAGATGGGAGGATCGCTTGAACCTAGGGGTTTGAGATCAGCCTGGGCAATACAGTAAGATTCCATGTTTAAAAAATAAAGAATGGGGATTTTTTTTTTTTTTTTTTTGTCTTACAGATAATGGAAAACCATTGCTAGTTTTTGAGTTGGAAAAAAAGTAATTAAAAGAGTTTCTGGAATGATTTGCCTGGCATCTGTGCACAGGCTGTGCTAACATAAGTATTAGTACCGTGTTAAGCCAGGTAGAAGGAGGCTCAAGGAACAGAAAAGTAGGGTGAAATATTATTTATTCTTCTCACTTGTCCTGAATATGCTTTAAAATGAAAATGCTATGGATTAATAGGTTCTGTCATTCTTGAAGATCAAGATCAAACTAGTTTCTCTTGATTTCTAAAAGTAGACAGGATTTCTGGCTGATAGCATGGACCAGTTTTATTAACCAAAAACTGCCTTCAACCTGGCACCTCTTCAGCCAGAAACAAACATATTATTCACCCTGGACTGCCCTGAAAAGGGTAAGAGAAATGAATGTAATTTAAGAAGACCGTTCTTAATTAAAGGAGCCACTTGGTAAATTCCAATGGCTGCCTTGTTTTGGCTGAACCTTTTGTTTCCCTAAACTTTTCTCTTCTTGTTTCATTTTAATTCAGTTTTCCACATTGTCCTCTTGGAACCTTTACCGCATTTGGGTTTTACCCGATAAATTTTGATTTAATCTTTGGCAGATGCTGCTTCAGGTTGACTGTAATTCAGGGACTGGCATGTACATTGTATCTTGGCGCCAGAGCATGTGGGGCAGCGGATGGCTCTGGAGTACTGAATGCACGCTGTTGTGTGGCTCTAAGTTCTCAGGATGCCTGTGCAGTGCCCTGGCATTTCACTGCAGCCAGAGGGACAAGTGGGGTGGATTTCTTTTTTTTTTTCCTGGCATTTGCAGTTGAGGACCTACGTTCTCTAAGTATCCTTCCTGAGTGGGTTTTTCTCCACTCCCCATGTATATTTTCACTGTGAACCTCACACTGCACATTTTGCTGATTGGTAATATTTAATGTGTGGGTAGAGGTGCTGTGGCGATGCGTGCTTCCTATAGTCAGACAAATCAAAGCACGGATGATTGTGCCATTTTAGTGAACGAATTGTTTTGCCCATTCTACCTCTTGCAGAGCTAAGAGGATGCAGTGCGTGCACGCGTGCACACACACACACGCATACACACACTCTGTTCTTTGCCCTCAAGGATTTTTTTTTAATAGCATACCAGAGCTCTGGAATTGGCAGGGACTTTATAAATGATAAAGTTTATCCCCATTCTTTATAGACAAGGAAATTGAGACCTAGACAGGAAAGAGGCACGGTTGCCAAATGCCACAGAGTGAGCAGGGGCTGCAGAGATTACAGTACAGATTCATGCTGCGGCCGAGGGTTCTCTGTACACCTCACCACCTAAAATTATCTCTCTTTTAAAAAGGAGGAAACATGGACTTGCAAGATTGATAAGTTGTAGTGTTGTATTTTAAAAGCAATGAATTTAGAAGAGCTTCACATATATATGTCTTCTTTTTTTTTTAGATTGAGTCTCATTCTGTTGTCCGGGTTGGTGGGCAATGTTGCTATCATAGCTCACTGCAGCCTAGACAACCCAGCCTCAAGCAATCCTCCCACTTCAGCCTTCTGAGTAGCTGGGACCACAGGTGCATGCCACTCTGCCTGGCTAATTTTCATTTTTATTATTATTTGTAGAGACGAGGTCTTGCGATGTTGCCCAGGCTGATCGTGAACTCCTGGGTCCAAGAGATACTCCCACTTTGGCCTCCCAATGTGCTGGGATTATAGGCATGAGCCACTGCACCCAGCCTTTAAATAGGTTTTGAACTCAGGTCTCTGGACTACCAAACCAGAATCATCTTATGGCAGTGGCATGTGGGTGGTGTTTAGATCTGCTTGAAAAAGCAGTGGTGGAATGAAAACAGTTCAAATATTCTCCAAGCACCATACTGAGTCCTGAACCCCTTCAAGCCCTGACCTCACCATCCCCAGGAATTCTGCTGGCTGTATTTTTCTTAAACATTTTAAGAGACTGCAGACAGCATGGCTCAGGGTCTGTTGAGATAGACCGCTGAACAGATATTCTGACACAGCCCTTCTGGTTATGGTAGTGATCATTCCCCTGGTACTATGTTGCCATGGTCAGAGTGCATTGCAAGAGAAGGGTTGTCTTGAACCTGCAGCCTCCAACCCTCTCATTTGCAGAAGCCCCACTACCCCTAGAAGAAAGAACTGCCCAAGGCCGCTCACTCTAGCACCTTGTTCTCATCTGTCTTCCCTTGGCAACAGTCTGCATGCTCAAATGGTCTTTCCCATCTACTCTTAGTGCCCCTTCTTCCAGCTAAACTGGCCTGTTTTGAGTTTCAGTGCTATCAGCTGCTCTCCGTGGTGACTGTCAGGGGTCTCACTCATTGGTCTGTTTGAGGACACTTTCGTTAACATGGAGAATGCATATATTTTGGCATTTCAGACTTGTTGGCTTAAACAACAGAAATTAATATTCTCACAGTTCTGGGTGCTGGAAGTTCAAGATCAAGGTGCCGGCAGTGTGTGGTTCTCCTGAGGCCTCTCTTCTTGGTGTGCAAACAGCCACTTTTTTGCTGTGTCCTTACATGGCCTTTTCTCTGTGCATACGCATTCCTGGTGTCTGTCTTGTATAAGGACATAGGTCACATTGGATTAGGGCCCCACTCATATGACCTCATTTAACCTTAATCACCTCCTTAAAGGTCATATCTTCAAACACAGTTATATTGGGGATTAGGGCTTTAAGATATGAATTGGAGGGGGGCATAATTCAGTCCTTAACAGCATCATAGATGGTTTTCCGCTAATAAACATATCTGCAGCCTTATCCCAGAGCAGTAACTCTCCATTAGCACTTCCACAGCAAATGAGGGAGGTGTTTTGGACAGAGGCTGCTACTCTTTAATTCACATCTATTAGGCTGCCTGCAGATAAAGCTACATACGAACAACTAAAGATTTCTGTTCCAAGTCTACATGTGATGGGTAGGTACATAATAAAATTTCCAGGATTATAACTCCTGAAGCAGCCTGGATGGCACTTTCGGTAGGTCCAGGGAGTTACCAAAGTAATGGGCCTGTATTCCTTGGGAGCCAGTTTCATTTAATTTGACAACTGAAGTTTCCATTTTAAATAATTAATTTTAGAAAATAGGAAAATGCATATGGATATCTATTTTGTAAGTGTGTGTGTATATTGTATATCGTGTATGTATGGAAAAACTTTCTTCTACCATGAGCTTTGAGGATTTTCTAGAAAGCTTACAGACTAGATCAGCTGCTGGAGAAAAAGGTCATGCCAGTTAGAGGCTTACATGTGGACTGTGAGACTATGTTACTGTGACATTGAGCCAGACACCTCTTTAAGGGACTGTTTAACATCAATAATATCTAACATATGAACAATTACTTTAATCAGTCCTCTCTGTAACTCTGTGGGCTGTTACATTCTTCCCATTTTATAGAGAGAAAACTGAGTCATCAAGAAGCAACTTGCTCAAGGTCACAAAACTACTCTGTGGGAAGGTGTGCCTGTCTGATATCAAAATCCAGACATCCTTGCATCTACTTGAAGAGACAAAGCACAAACACCAGAAATAAAGACCAGAGAGTTAACCTGTGTAGTTGACTCAGTGATGTTCTATTTAAAGGAACACCGACTGATCAGGGTGAGGATAAGTTGTTGGAGAAAGCCCTGTAAAAAAGATATTACTGGAAGCAAGTTTTGAAATACAGGTAGAATTTAAAGAGGGGCAGAGGTGGAGAAAAGACTATCTTCAGAATTGGAAGTAGAAATGGCAAATTGAGGGCAGGAAAGAGAAAAAAAATTGGCATGCCTTTATCTGTGGGTTTAGAAGCAAAGAATGAACAGGGAGTGTGCACTCCTATTTGTTAAGATTGGCACTGGACTCAATTTAGCATGGGTAGGATTTAGAGCTGGTAAACTTTCATAGATGGTGGTTCACCTGGATCCTGGAAGTAAACTCTTGGGTCAACTGGTAAGAATTTTTATATTGAAACTATATTAATTGCAAATAGCCACCGGCCTTTCTGTCTACTGAAAATAGGAATTAAGTGACAAGAAAGTGAAAGAGAAAATCGACTCTTGCATTTTGTAATTTTGCCCTTGCTTGGGTCCAGATGGACTTGTAGGGAAGTGGTTCTTATTTACAGTGGAGCCACAGTCTGAGTGAAAGTGTGAGTCAGACAGAAAACACTTTGTACACAAGCAAACATCTTATGTTCTCACTGAAAAACATGTTTAATATTGTCAGTTCGGACTTTGAGACTTTTTTAGACATCTCGAATTACCTTGAAATTATTTAACCCCCATTCATAAAATGAAAACATATATGAATATGACCTAAGAATTAATTATTTTCCAACACAATGTGTCCCCTTTTTTCATGGGTTTACATGATCAACCATTTTAGTCACTTTACTGGAGATATCTGGTATGTTCTTGTATTAGTTAGAGTTCTCCAGAGAGATAACCAATGGGAGATAGGTAGATAGATATAGATAGATAGATATCGATAGATAGACAGACAGATAGATAGACAAAAAAAGATAGAAAGATAGAAGATAAATGAGATAGAAAATAGATTAGATAGATAGAAGATGATAAATTAGATAGAAGATAGATAGATTGATTGATAGATAAAGAGGAGCTTTATTACAGGAATTGGCTCACACAATTACGATGGGTGAGAAGTCCCACAAAATGCTGTCTACAAGCTGGAGAACCACAAGAGCTGATGGCATAAGCCCTGGAGTCCAAAGGCCTGAGAAACAGGATCTCTGCTATCTGAGGGGAAGAGAAGATGGATGGCCCAGCTTAAGAAGAGTGAGAGAAAATCCACTCCTCCATCTTTTTGTTCCATTCAGGCCTCCAATGGATTGGAGGATGCCCACCCACATTGGGCAGATCTTCCTCACCCGGTCCACTGATTCAAATGCTAATATTGTCTGGAAACAGCCTCACAGACACACCCAGAAATAATGTTTTACCCACTGCCTGGGCACCTCTTAGACAAGTTGAGATAAAATGGATCTTCACAGTTTCTAACCAAAGACAGCTTTTTATCTGCTTCAGGACCTTTGTCTCTGTCCTCTCTCTAGATTTCTCTTCTCTTGGGAGATGAAGTGATAGGAGAGAATGAAGAACTTAGATGAAAACTTTTGTCATCTGGTAATTGTGACCCCCAAAAATCATTCCACTGAGGTAGTATCAGAAGCACTGGGAGTGCCAGGCAAGGTGTCAGAGTCCTGGCATTGGAAAGTGGTTGACTCACAGGTTGGTTAAAAGAATCTACTGACAACAGTATAGGTTTGAAAAAGGAAAGCTTATTAGAAAGAAAGAATGCTGAAGAAGAGTGCAGCGGGGTGCCTCAGCCAGAGGACTGAGTGTTGACTTGGAGTTTTCCTTAGGGGTATTGATTGACCTTAAAGTGGTAAGTTAGGGTTGAAAATGAGTTTCTGCATGGTGATCCAGAGACGTACAGAAATTTTAGTTACTTATAAATTTTTTCGGCAGAGGGAGTGGGAAGAAATCTGGAGTGAGATTCTTGCTTTAGATAATAAGGAAGTCTAATTACTTCTAATTTTCCCCAGATAAGTTTTGCCTCCGTCTCCTCCGATGGCCTGTTTTGAGAGTCACCAGGTGGTCTTTGCTTCCTTCTAAATTCCTCAGATATGGAGTTTTTGTCTCCAGGGCCTGTTCAATGATCACCGGGTGATTTTTTTCTCCTCAGGGAGTAAGTTGCTATTGGTAGTGAGAGCCCGTTAGCATTATTGTATTAGATGTGGGGAAGATGGACAAGCTGGGAAGGAATGCTGGATGGGAAGTTTCTAAAAATTCCATTCCCTAGGACAAATCTCCAAGGGCTGAGTGCTTAGAGATCTGTAGGCTTCGTGATGTTAGTAAGATAGAGTTGTGCAAAACCAGCATGTCCTCAACCTTCTGCTAATTAAAAGTAACATCAAAACCCAAATTATCCTAGCATGATCTCCAGCAGACATTTTCTGGGCACCTCTCAATGTGAAAGGGAAGGGGAATATCAAGAAGGAGATCATAGTTCAGTTTTGGAGGCTACACCCAATTCGTGAAAAATTAACATACAAGACATAGCAATGTAGACTAAGTCCTAAACAAATCACACAAAACCCTGTGATGCTCAAACTAGTTTTTGCATTAAAATCAACCATGAACTTGTGAAAGTACAGCTCCTCAGGCCCTGTTCCTGGAAATTCTGCCTGGACCTTTGCATTTTTGACAAGCTGGAGAACTGTTAGTGAAGACAATAATGAGAGAGAGAGGAGGATTACCGTAGGCCGAGAGTCAGGGACTCTTCCAGCACGAAGTACAGAGATAGAAGAGGCAAGTCATGGAGCTAAGGGTATTTCTATGGGTAGACAATTGGGGTGGTGGGAGGAGGTGGCATCCATGAGGTACATGCTTAAATGGTCTGTAGATTATTTCCATCCTGTGAGTACAGGACGATAAGAATGATTACCTTCAAACAAGGGCCCTGATTGAGAAGGTGATGAGTTAAAGAGCCAAATGGCAGGTGGAGAAAAGTGAGTGCTAGATCTTCAGTTGGGCAATCAGCTAATCAGGCCCCTCAGGAGAAAGAAAGAGCGGTGGGTGTGTTTGCATTCCTTCCCTCTCCTTGTCTGCTCAGTAAAGTGAACAGATTTCTAGCACAATGCAGGGTTCACTTTAAACAAAACACTAAGATTAGCCAATCCACTTACCTCCCCCAAAGGAGATCATTCACCCAGAGGAAGCCTGACAAATGATCGTGTAAAATATTATGCTTTTAAGAAGTTTCCTTATATCTCTCAGAGAGTCAATATAGTCCATTATGTCAGTTCCCATCCACTGGCTTCTTTCTCAGCTATTTATATTTCCATTTAATTGAAGATTAGGCAGAGCTCACCAAGGCCCAGAAAATTAAAGTTATCGGAGACTCATTAGTTATCTCTTTTTAAGACCATCTATCTTTTTCATTCCACTCACTCTGGACCCGGCGACTTGTCTGTTGCTTCTTACTTCCTTCTGGCCCCTTCCGGTGTGAGATCCTGCCTTGATCCAATGTTTCCACTTCTGTTCTTTTGACAGTATCTTTTCCTCCACTGGCCCTCTTTCCTGTTTCTCCTTTTTTGGGGGTAGGGAGGTGGGGAGAGGATACAGGGATTGGAGGTGGGGAAAGAGCTGGCCTGTTCTGCTTCTCTGGCACTCTCGTCCTTCACTTTCTCTCTTATAACATTATGTTTATAGTTTATACTCCACACACCCTTGTCTTTCTAATCCTCCTTAAACACCGCTTGCAGAATCATAGGAGAGATGAGACAGATGAATATTGACACAGACGTAAGCCAACAATGACTTGAAAGATAAAGTTGGAGAGTGAGAAGAGACACTGGGGAGAAAGGGCAGAAAACGAGAGGATGACAAAGGCCAGTATGATAATAATAATAATACTTACTATGCATTAAGTACCTGATATACATCAGGCAGTATGATAGCATAAGTCACTTAATCTTCACAATGCTCCTTTGATCCTCTGTTGTTTCCCTATTTTTGAAATAAGTGTGATAAGACTCAAAGCTTAACCTTATTTCTCAAGGTCGTACTGCTGGGATAAAGGACAATTGGAATTCAAGCTCTGTCTGTTTTTCACCTCTATATCTTGGAGAAGTAGGCAGGCAACTGATTTTAGACTTAAGCTCAAGATACAATTTTAAAAGCAAGTTCCCAAATGCAAGAATTTGAAAGTGTAGATAATTTAAACATCCATATACACTTTGTATTTTAACAACACACGTTTAAACTGCACAAGTTGCGGAGCAAGATGGCCGAATAGGAACAGCTCCAGTCTCCAACTCCCAGCGCGAGAGACACAGAAGACCGGTGATTTCTGCATTTTCAACTGAGGTACTGGGGTCATCTCACTGGGGAGTGCCGGACAATCGGTGCTGGTCAGCTGCTGCAGCCCGACCAGCGAGAGCTGAAGCAGGGCGAGGCATCACCTCACCTGGGAAGCACAAGGGGGAAGGGAATCCCTTTTCCTAGCCAGGGGAACTGAGACACACAACACCTGGAAAATCGGGTAACTCCCACCCCAATATTGCGCTTTAAGCAAACGGGCACACCAGGAGAATATATCCCACACCTGGCCGGGAGGGTCCCACGCCCACGGAGCCTCCCTCATTGCTAGCACAGCAGTCTGTGATCTAACCGCAAGGCAGCAGCGAGGCTGGGGGAGGGGCGCCCGCCATTGCTGAGGCTAAAGGAGGCAAAGCCGCTGGGAAGCTCGAACTGGGTGGAGCTCACAGCAGCTCAAGGAAACCTGCCTGTCTCTGTAGACTCCACCTCTGGGGACAGGGCACAGCTAAAAAAACAACAACAACAAAAAGGCAGCAGAACCTCTGCAGACGCAAACATCTCTGTCTGACAGCTTTGAAGAGAGCAGTGGATCTCCCAACATGGAGGTTGAGATCTGAGAACGGACAGACTGCCTGCTCTAGTGGGTCCCTGACCCCTGAGTAGCCTAACTGGGAGACATCCCCCACTAGGGGCAGTCTGACACCCCACACCTCACAGGGTGGAGTACACCCCTGAGAGGAAGCTTCCAAAGGAAGAATCAGACAGGTACACTCGCTGTTCAGCAATATTCTATCTTCTGCAACCTCTGCTGCTGATACCCAGGCAAACAGGGTCTGGAGTGGACCTCAAGCAATCTCCAACAGACCTACAGCTGAGGGTCCTGACTGTCAGAAGGAAAACTATCAAACAGGAAGGACACCTATACCAAAACCCCATCAGTACGTCGCCATCATCAAAGACCAGAGACAGATAAAACCACAAAGATGGGGAAAAAGCAGGGCAGAAAAGCTGGAAATTCAAAAAATAAGAGCGCATCTCCCCCTGCAAAGGAGCGCAGCCCATCGCCAGCAACGGATCAAAGCTGGTCAGAGAATGACTTTGACGAGATGAGAGAAGAAGGCTTCAGTCCATCAAACTTCTCAGAGCTAAAGGAGGAATTACGTACCCAGCGCAAAGAAACTAAAAATCTTGAAAAAAGAGTGGAAGAATTGACAGCTAGACTAATTAATGCAGAGAAGGTCATAAACAAAATGACAGAGATGAAAACCATGACACGAGAAATAAGTGACAAATCCACAAGCTTCAGTAACCGACTCGATCAACTGGAAGAAAGAGTATCAGCGATTGAGGATCAAATGAATGAAATGAAGTGAGAAGAGAAACCAAAAGAAAAAAGAAGAAAAAGAAATGAACAAAGCCTGCAAGAAGCATGGGATTATGTAAAAAGACCAAATCTACGTCTGATTGGGGTGCCTTAAAGTGAGGGGGAAAATGGAACCAAGTTGGAAAACACTCTTCAGGATATCATCCAGGAGAACTTCCCCAACCTAGTAGGGCAGGCCAACATTCAAATTCAGGAAATACAGAGAACACCACAAAGATACTCCTCCAGAAGAGCAACTCCAAGACACATGATTGCCAGATTCACCAAAGTTGAAATGAAGGAAAAAATCTTAAGGGCAGCCAGAGAGAAAGGTCGGGTTACCCACAAAGGGAAGCCCATCAGACTAACAGCAGATCTCTCGGCAGAAACTCTACAAGCCAGAAGAGAGTGGGGGCCAATATTCAACGTTCTTAAAGAAAAGAATTTTCAACCCAGAATTTCATATCCAGCCAAACTAAGTTTCATAAGTGAAGGAGAAATAAAATCCTTTACAGATAAGCAAATGCTTAGAGATTTTGTCACCACCAGGCCTGCCTTACAAAAGACCCTGAAGGAAGCCCTAAACATGGAAAGGAACAACCGGTACCAGCCATTGCAAAAACATGCCAAAATGTAAAGACCATCGAGGCTAGGAAGAAACTGCATCAACTAATGAGCAAAATAACCAGTTAATATCATAATGGCAGGATCAAGTTCACACATAACATATTAACCTTAAATGTTAATGGACTAAATGCTCCAATTAAAAGACACAGACTGGCAAATTGGATAAAGAGTCAAGACCCATCAGTCTGCTGTATTCAGGAGACCCATCTCACATGCAGAGACATACATAGGCTCAAATAAAGGGATGGAGGAAGATCTACCAAGCAAATGGAGAACAAAAAAGCAGGGGTTGCAATCCTAGTCTCTGATAAAACAGACTTTAAACCATCAAAGATCAAAAGAGACAAAGAAGGCCATTACATAATGGTAAAGGGATCAATTCAACAGGAAGAGCTAACGATCCTAAATATATATGCACCCAATACAGGAGCACCCAGATTCATAAAGCAAGTCCTTAGAGACTTACAAAGAGACTTAGACTCCCATACAATAATAATGGGAGACTTCAACACTCCACTGTCAACATTAGACAGATCAACGAGACAGAAAGTTAACAAGGATATCCAGGAATTGAACTCATCTCTGCACCAAGCGGACCTAATAGACATCTATAGAACTCTCCACCCCAAATCAACAGAATATACATTCTTCTCAGCACCACATCGCACTTATTCCAAAATTGACCACATAATTGGAAGTAAAGCACTCCTCAGCAAATGTAAAAGAACGGAAATTATAACAAACTGTCTCTCAGACCACAGTGCAATCAAACTAGAACTCAGGACTAAGAAACTCAATCAAAACCGCTCAACTACATGGAAAGTGAACAACCTGCTCCTGAATGACTACTGGGTACATAACGAAATGAAAGCAGAAATAAAGATGTTCTTTGAAACCAATGAGAACAAAGATACAACATACCAGAATCTCTGGGACACATTTAAAGCAGTGTGTAGAGGGAAATTTTAGCACTAAATGCCCACAAGAGAAAGCAGGAAAGATCTAAAATTGACACTCTAACATCACAATTAAAAGAACTAGAGAGGCAAGAGCAAAAACATTCAAAAGCTAGCAGAAGGCAAGAAATAACTAAGATCAGAGCAGAACTGAAGGAGATAGAGACACAAAAAACCCTCCAAAAAATCAATGAATCCAGGAGTTGGTTTTTTGAAAAGATCAACAAAATTGACAGACCAGTAGCAAGACTAATAAAGAAGAAAAGAGAGAGGAATCAAATAGATGCAACAAAAAATGATAAAGGGGATATCACCACGGACCCCACAGAAATACAAAGTACCATCAGAGAATACTATGAACACCTCTATGCAAATCAACTAGAAAATCTAGAAGAAATGGATAATTTCCTGGACACTTACACTCTCCCAAGACTAAACCAGGAAGAAGTTGAATCCCTGAATAGACCAATAGCAGGCTCTGAAATTGAGGCAATAATTAATAGCCTACCAACCAAAAAAAGTCCAGGACCAGATGGATTCACAGCTGAATTCTACCAGAGGTACAAGGAGGAGCTGGTACCATTCCTTCTGAAACTGTTCCAATCAATAGAAAAGGAGGGAATCCTCCCTAACTCATTTTAGGAGGCCAACATCATCCTGATACCAAAGCCTGGCAGAGACACAACAAAAAAAGAGAATTTTAGACCAATATCCCTGATGAACATCGATGCAAAAATCCTCAATAAAATACTGGCAAACCGGATTCAGCAGCACATCAGAAAGCTTATCCACCATGATCAAGTGGGCTTCATCCCTGGGATGCAAGGCTGGTTCAACATTCACAAATCAATAAACGTAATCCACCATATAAACAGAACCAAAGACAAGAACCACATGATTATCTCAGTAGATGCAGAAAAGGATTTTGACAAAATTCAACAGCCCTTCATGCTAAAAACGCTCAATAAATTCGGTATTGATGGAACGTACCTCAAAATAATAAGAGCTATTTATGACAGACCCACAGCCAATATCATACTGAATGGGCAAAAACTGGAAAAATTCCCTTTGAAAACTGGCACAAGACAGGGATGCCCTCTCTCACCACTCCTATTCAACATAGTGTTGGAAGTTCTGGCTAGGGCAATCAGGCAAGAGAAAGATATCAAGGGTATTCAGTTAGGAAAAGAAGAAGTCAAATTGTCCCTGTTTGCAGATGACATGATTGTATATTTAGAAAACCCCATCGTCTCAGCCCAAAATCTCCTTCAGCTGATAAGCAACTTCAGCAAAGTCTCAGGATACAAAATTAATGTGCAAAAATCACAAGCATTCTTATATTAGTAAGATACAAACAGAGAGCCAAATTATGAATGAACTTCCATTCACAATTGCTTCAAAGAGAATAAAATACCTAGGAATCCAACTTACAAGGGATGTAAAGGACCTCTTCAAGGAGAACTACAAACCACTGCTCAGTGAAATCAAAGAGGACACAAACAAATGGAAGAACATACCATGCTCATGGATAGGAAGAATCAATATCGTGAAACTGGCCATACTGCCCAAGGTTATTTATAGATTCAATGCCATCCCCATCAAGCTACCAATGACTTTCTTCACAGAATTGGAAAAAACGGCTTTAAGGTTCATATGGAACCAAAAAAGAGCCCGCATTGCCAAGACAATCCTAAGTCAAAAGGACAAAGCTGGAGGCGTCACGCTACCTGACTTCAAACTATACTACAAGGCTACAGTAACCAAAACAGCATGGTACTGGTACCAAAACAGAGATATAGACCTATGGAACAGAACAGAGTCCTCAGAAATAATACCACACATCTACAGCCATCTGATCTTTGACAAACCTGAGAGAAACAAGAAATGGGGAAAGGATTCCCTATTTAATAAATGGTGCTGGGAAAATTGGCTAGCCATAAGTAGAAAGCTGAAACTGGATCCTTTCCTTACTCCTTATATGAAGATTAATTCAAGATGGATTAGAGACTTAAATGTTAGACCTAATACCATAAAATCCCTAGAAGAAAATCTAGGTAGTACCATTCAGGACATAGGCATGGGCAAGGACTTCATGCCTAAAACACCAAAAGCAACGGCAGCAAAAGCCAAAATTGACACATGGGATCTAATTAAACTAAAGAGCTTCTGCACAGCAAAAGAAACTACCACCAGAGTGAACAGGCAACCTACAGAATGGGAGAAAATTTTTGCAATCTACTCATCTGGCAAAGGGCTAATATCCAGAATCTACAAAGAACTCAAACAAATATACAAGAGAAAAACAAACAACCCCATCAAAAAGTGGGCAAAGGATATGAACAGACATTTCTCAAAAGAAGACATTCATACAGCCAACAGACACATGAAAAAATGCTCATCATCACTGGCCATCAGAGAAATGCAAATCAAAACCACAATGAGAAAGCATCTCACACCAGTTAGAATGGCAATCATTAAAAAGTCAGGAAACAACAGGTGTTGGAGAGGATGTGGAGAAATAGGAACACTTTTACACTGTTGGTGGGATTGTAAACTAGTTCAACCATTATGGAAAACAGTATGGCAATTCCTCAAGGATCTAGAACTAGATGTACCATATGACCCAGCGATCCCACTACTGGGTATATACCCAAAGGATTATAAATTATTCTACTACAAAGACACATGCACACGTATGTTTATTGCGGCACTATTCACAATAGCAAAGACTTGGAATCAACCCAAATGTCCATCTGTGACAGACTGGATTAACAAAATGTGGCACATATACACCATGGAATACTATGTAGCCATCAAAAAGGATGAGTTTGCATCCTTTGTAGGGACATGGATGCAGCTGGAAACCATCATTCTTAGCAAACTATCGCAAGAAGAGAAAACCAAACACCGCATGTTCTCACTCATAGGTGGGAACTGAACAATGAGATCACTTGGACTCGGGAAGGTGAACATCACACACTGGGGGCCTATCATGGGAAGGCGGGAGGGGGGAGGGATTGCATTGGGAGTTATACATGATATAAATGATGAATTGATGGGTGCTGACGAGTTGATGGGTGCAGCACACCAACATGGCACAAGTAGACATATGTAACAAACCTGTACGCTATGCACATGTACACTAGAACTTAAAGTATAATAATAAAAAAAAAGAAACAACCTAAAAAATAAATAAATAAACTGCACAAGTTTGCTTATATTGAGTGTGCTTGCTTCTCCTGCCCTTCCTTCCATGTCCTCCACCTCCTCTGCTTCTGCCACTCTTAAGACAGCAAGACCAACTCCAACTCTTCTTCTTCCTCCTCAGCCTACTCCTCAGCATGAAACTATGAGGATAAAAACCTTTATGATGACCCACCTCCTCTTGTATCAATGAATAGTAAGTACATTTTTTCTTCCTTATGACTTTCTTAATAACATTTTTCCTTAGCTTACTTTATTGTAAGAATATAGTATATAATACATATAACATACAAAATATGTGTTAATCGACTATTTATGTGATCAGTAAGTCTTCCATTCAGCAGTAGGGTATTAGCAGTTGAGTTTTGAGGGAGTCAAAAGTTACATGTTGGATTTCTGAGCATTAGTGTTAGTGAGCACCACTAATTCCCATATTGTTCAAGGGTCAACTGTACTCAAACATATGCACAAATCCACAAATCAAGTGTAAGTTATTTTATTTATTTGGTTTGGTGATATTATTTCATCTTGTCTTACAATCTTTAGAGTTGGGAAGTACCATGGGATTCTTCAAGTCCAGTGGGATGAACCTCTGGTACAGTCTCTACCTATGCTTAAGTATTTTCAGAGAAAGGGTAACTCTTTACCACAAAGGCAGTCTGGTTCATTGTTGGACAGCTGAGATGTTTATATATAATTATTTCTCCTAGGATGCTGTGAGGATTATCTCAGAGTTGTCCAACTATTTTTGCCCTCTAAAGTTACATAGAATACATCAAATCTTTCTTTTACAAGATAGCTCTTCGTATGTGTGTACAAGCATTCACACACACACACAGCCTAAAGTCTCCTCCATAGAATACATCAAATCTTTCTTTTACAAGATAGCTCTTCGTATGTGTGTACAAGCATTCACACACACACACACACACACACACACACAGCCTAAAGTCTCCTCTTCCCCAGCTAAGCACTTCCAGTTGTTGCAATTATGACTCACTTGACATAGTTTTCTTCTTGTTTATTGTCCTCTTGACCAACATTGGTCATAAAACTGAGTGTAGAACTCAGTATATGGTCAGACCAGCACAGCCTAAAGAGAGATGTTCCCCTCCTCTTACAGACACCAGGCTTTTGTTGAGATAGTCTAGGTTCAATCAACATTCTGAAAGCCAAGAAATATTCACAGGCAACCAAGACCTAAAGTTCTTCAATCTAAGTTCAGGACTTTAAAAGTATCCCTGTTTAAATTTAATCTTTTTAGCTTGGTCCTCCTACTGTGTTGCCAAGATCTTTCTAGATTGTTCTAGACTGTGATTCTTCCACCACCAGCTATCCCACCTGGCTTTGTATCATCTACAATTTGTAACCATATTTTGATTTTTGTTCACAATATATTGTTAAATGTAAATAAGTTAAAAACCGTATTATGGTGTGAACTTGTTTTATTTAAAATGACAATTATTTGAGCAAAAATGATTCTAAATAGACATATACCAAAATAGTAACAGTCCTTATCTCTGAGATATTGAATAATTTATGATTTATAATTTAGATATTAAAATTTTAAAAATTTTAGCTATATATAGTTTTCTGATTTAATAAATGCATTTGGTGATTTTACATATTAATATACCCAAATCAAAATCTATCATTTTAAAAGAAATTTTCTACCTGAAAAGGCTGGTTTATTCCATATATTTTGTTTTGAATCTGTAATATCTTTGTTTTTTTTCCTAATTGCTATGCATGTCTGGACTCCTGCATTTGATTCAAAGCTCCTTGAAGACAGGGAACTGTGCTTTCATTCTCTCTCATGGCAGCTTGCACAGTGTTGAACTGATTGCTTTGTCCTTCACGCAGCACTGAATTCATGGCCTTTGTCTGACTTTATCTCTTGTTTATATCAGTACCTTAAGATGATGGGTACATGATGTTTCATCTATGACCTGCACTTAAACAAATTAAGCTAATTCATTTACTGGTGAGTAATACTTCACTGCATTAACAAATCTATTTACCCAACTGAAAGAAGTGAAATGAAGACTCTTAACATCATTCCTGCTCTGAGACATGGGTTATGGATCAGAATGGAAGAGGAGGAAGATTTGGAAACTGGAATTAAAAACTGGTTGGAGCCTACTAGTCTCATCTGAGAGTTCTCTGCCTAGCCCAAGTCCAGGTGTGGGCTTTCTCTCCTGGGGCCAGTACTAGAGAGGAGGATGGGGTGGAGGGAGGGACAGAGTAGATGGACGAGATCTAAGGATGTTAACTGGAGCTAGATTCTCCAGCTTTCTAGTGTCATGCTTTTCACCAGCCTTCCCATGCCTTAGTCTACTATAAATGACAGAGACCTGGGTCCCACCTATGCAGGTCCAAGTGACAGGACAACTGCTTTCCCCATGCAGCTGAAGCTGGGTATGGAAAAAAAAGGTCATTTTGATAGGTACCATCCCTCCCTTTGGCCGTCCCACCTGAGTTCTAGGTGAGACAGCCAGGGCTCTAATTAAACCAGAACCAGAGCTCTTATCTTTTCCTTAAGTTTTGCCTGTGTTACCAAGCGGTAGCAAAAGATAATGTCTTCTGCTATGGCCCATTGTGGATGTATAGCATGATTTAGATTTAGATTTAAGTGAAACAAACTTAAGAAATTAGTGACTCCTGATAACAAATCTCTACATATATGACATCATGAAGAAACCATTTCTTTGAAAATTTTAAAAAGAATGTGATCTAAACGTTAATCTGCAGGGAACTAGCAGATGAACGATAATATATTCACTCATCCATCCAACACAGGAAAAGCTACGGAGTCACAGCTCGAAAGAAGGTGTGATGGTCAGAAGTGTCTGTTCTACATGGTATTGCCAGGACATTTGCTGCATGAATGGGGATATCCAATTTCAAGGCTATCAGGTCAATAGTGGCAAGATTAATGGCTTTATCCTCTAGGACAAGCTTGTCCAACCCGCAGCCCATGGACCACATGCAGCCCAGGATGGCTTTGAATGCAGCCCAACACAAATTCATAAACTTTCTTAAAACATTATGAGTTTCCTTTGTGATTTTTTTTTCTCATCAGCTATTGTTAGTGTATTGTATGTATGGCCCAAGACAATTCTTCTTCCAAGGTGGCCCAGGGAAGACAAAAGATTGGACACCCCTGCTCTAGGGCATAAGTCAACACCAAAGACCCTTGTGACCATACCCCAGCATCCAGCTCCACTCACCTGAGGATGTGGCATGGGACGGAATGAGGAGGAGGGAGGCAATACCCATGAAAAAGCCTACAGCTCAGGGTTCTTATTCTGATAGTGTTTAACTCACAACGTGAACTTGAAAAGTCAGTTATACTAGGCCTCAGCATATCCATGTGTCAAATGGGATTGCCTTTACATTGGAATGTTCAAAGGCCTAGAGAGAAGGCTCTGGGAAGAGGGATCTGTTTGGGAAAGAGCTGACTCCTCCTTGTGTTGTAGATTTTCTGCAGTTATTACTCACCGTGGTATCCCTAGGATGCAGCAGAGTGAATGACACTTAGTAGGCACTCAGTATGCATGGAATTTTAAAAAAATGAATGGATTGAGGCTTCTGCACTCATTCGGTCTCTCAAAGGCCATGTAAGAGTTTTTCAAAGCTGAGAGAATAACTATATTTCTTTTGTGCCTCCCAACTTTTTTCCCCAGCACTTAGTTTACAAACATCTTGGCTTGGGCCAAAGTCTGTAACACATCCTTTGCCTGTCCCACTTCCCTGCAGTTGGCTGTGAAGTGGGAGTTGTGTGTGGTTGGCTCAAACCCTGGGTCATACCCAGGGTCCATGGTGAGCAGCGGCATGGACAGTCACCCAGGCACTGGCCTTATGCACTCGGGAAGCCCATACCTTTTTTCACAGAGCTCAGAAGTGAGTGATTAGATGAATGAGTAAATGAATGAATCAATATTATTCTTACCGAGAAAATATGCCCTTGCTTATGACAACTTTGGTAAAGGATTCTAAGACTTTTCTGTTACTAAAACGTTCTCTGCCATGCCCTCCTACTGCATGTGTGATCACAATAGAAGAAAGGAACCATTGAATGACAAAATCCCATGAGATATTGATTTTAGTGGCAAAAGACTGGAGAAAGTTATTCTAGGTGGGAAAAACAACAACAAAGGCGTAAAGGTAAGGAAAGGACATGTTCGTGTGAAGGATAGGAGACCAATTTGACTGAAGCCCTCAGTGTTGTTGAAAACCATGAGAAGAAATGTTGTAGAGGGAATGACATTGATGGATGGAGGATCTTCAACATTAGAAATTCAGGATATGCCATTTACTTTTGTGTCTTCAGTGCTTTGCCCAGAACATGACATAGAATAGGAGCTTCATAAATGTTTACTGAATGAGTGAATGAATAACTGAGTGGATGGATGAATAAATGGATAAATGAATAAATTTAATGGGAGAGAACATGTTTAAGCTGAAACCAACGAGCCTGGAAGAATGGGAAGGAGAGAAATGGGAAGTTTATGCATAGTAAGTTGAGATAATGGTAGAATCTTTGTGTAGAAATTTCCCATAGGAAGCTATTTGGAATTAAGAAGAGAGCAGAGAGTACCTAGGTTTGGAACTGTGTGAATCATTATTGCAATGGTAATTGAAACCATGAGCCTGGATAAACTCTTGAGGGCAGTTAATGTAAAAGCTGAAGATATAATGTAAAAGTAAGAAAGGACTGAGCAGTGGGTTTTACACTTTCAGCAGTGGTGGAAAAATAAGTTAGAGGAGAAACCACAGAGTTTGGGAAACCAGGAAAACAGTGTCAAAGAATTCTAGATAGAGAAACATTTTTTTTAAAAGAAGTTTGAAGGGTGACTGTGAAACAAGGTAGCAGAGCTCAGAAGCTGAGTTTGTGGAAAAGGATGTTTCCTAGATAATCGTGGACAGTAAAAGCAGGTAGAGGCAGGGTTGGTGTCTGCTGGCAAACCAGCAGAATATAGGACATTGGCAGCTGGGGCCGAGGAGATTGCTCTGAGTATGGGAAAGCAGCTGCACAGCTGAAGTTTGAAGCCCCATGCATGATCCTTTGGGGCCTGGAATGGAAGTGTTCTTGGAGAAGCTGACCAGAAGCAAATAAATGAAGAAATGCAGAAGTAACTCATACTCGGGGCAAAGATTATAAGGGAGGTTTAGGCCAGGCCTAAGAATCTCGCATCTTAGCATTTCTTTCAAGCTGTATCACTCTCGGCTCTCATACAGTACAAGCAGCCAAGTCAATTAACAAAGAGCTCAAGACACCATCTAGAAGGGAAATCACTAAAAACAATAAAAATTTAAAAATAGGAAGTCAGGATCTCTATTTGCTAGATCAATGGCTATAAAAATCCGAGGGAGACTGAAACCTCTTGGCTCCCGTTGTCTTTTTCCTGGGATGGTGCTCCCTTTGGAGCAAGAGTAGCAGAGGCAGAGCCAAGGAGACGATGCCCTGGCCCTCTGCCAGCCTTGGATAGAGGTATGTTTTAAAAAGGGAGGAAAGAGACAGCTGACAGCCTCTGAGGCCTGCAGGAAGAAAAGAAGGAACCATGTGTAGGAATCAATCCAGGACTGAAAAAGCTGCCTGAAGGCGTAGCCATCTGCCCTTGCATATGAGACCTGGGGAAAAGTCGATGCCGGGTTACACCAGTGGCTAACCACAGGGCTTCAGAGTCCTATAGACCCAGAGCCAAATTGTGCCTTTTCCACTCACCCGCTGTGCCCTCTTGGACAGATTGCTTAATCCTAAGTTTCTCACTTATAAAATAGCAATAATAAAAACAAGAGCAATAACAATAATAGAATCTACCTTTCAGACTTGTGAGGATTAAATAAAATAATTTGCCTGGTTCAGGACTCGGCACTCAAAAAATGGTAGTTTTTAGAAAAGTAGGTGCTTAACAGGAACATTAACTCTTTGGATCCTTTGGTCCTGTTGGATAACAGTAGCTCCAGCACCCATTTACCTAAGTCCTGGCCTTCCAGGCTGCTAAACAGACCCTGGGCACTAGAATATTCTCTGTGTCAGGTCACAAGAAGGGTACGTCAGTAGTTTTCCAGGATGGTAGGCAATCTACGGGGTGCCATTTAAAGCCAAGAAACTCAAATGAGACCCGAAGGAGAGAAATCTGCTAATGAGTCCATCAAGATAAAGAGGTAAGAGTGTCAGTTTCTGACCATCTGTTTTGTTCTGGCAGCGCATGCTGTCCAGACCCTACTCCCTGCGCCTCATCCAAAACTTGCCAATGCCATTGATTTGTATTAATCTGATTGAGCATTCATTACCCCAAGTACCAACCTGTCACTGTTTGCTTAGCTTGCATGAAATCAGAGCTACACAAAAATCAATGTGTGAAATCTTTGTATCAACATATAAGAAATAAAAAGGTTTATGCTGGCAGATGCAGGTTTTTAGACAGATTAAAACTGACAAATTGGCACGATCCACAATGAAGGCAATGATGAGGTGCAGTGAAATGTCAAAGGTTTTGAAAATGGCATGCTGCGGAAGACATGCATTATTGTCAAGAGGAAAAAAGGAAAAAGAGAGGATTGTTTATGATAAAAAGCATTTGGGTTTGCACAAAGACAGATGACTTTTTTGAAGAAATAACTTGCAGTCAGTAAGGCTGGCGCAGTGTGATTGTTCTCCAAGAAACCAATAAGAAAAGACAAGGGGTTAACGCTTGAGCAAAGTGAGAGTGTGCAGTAACAGTGACAGGACAGAATCGAGGAGGCTGGATGCCTACTTCTGCCAATCACTGAACCCTCTGACACTCAGAGGGACGGACTCTCACCTCTTGCCCTCCACATGACTTCTCCTTCTAAGGGAATACTTCCCTTTCAAACAATCACAAACCCCTGACAGAACTCTAAAGCAGACTGATCAGAGCAGACATCTGTATGTTTTGCACAATTAACTGTATGTTCTGCACTTTAATTTATAAGACACTCATGCATTGGAGCAAAATAGCTTATACTGCAAAAACATCTTTATTAAGGGTGATGGCCAACTTAATGAAAAAGTCACTTCTACATATGACACATTCTGCATTATCCATACTTATATACGCAGCACCATAGCACTCTATAACTGTGACAAAATTTTCTTTTAATTTTCAGTCCCCATGTCTCACAGCATACTTTTGGACCATCTGCTTTCAACACCACTGGGTTGTGTATGCTTCAGGAATGTGAACTCTCTGTTTAAGGAACAGCAGCTAGGAAAGGTAACTATGCTGCTGCGGAAGGAAAAAAGAATCCTCTCCAAACAACTCAGAAAAAATGTTAATATACATGTGCACCAAAACCAAAGGGAAATCATTTTTTGGCATATATGGAGAATGATGTAGTGGAAAAAGACTAAGCATTGGAATCAGACTTGAATGTGAATCTTGTCCCCACCACTCACTGGTTTGGTTTGAGGTTTGTATCAGTTTTCTAGACTTTCTTTGGGACACTGTAAAATAAGAGCAAGACTGTGCAGGCGTTTTATGAAGATTACATGAGAAAAGGAATGTGAAAGGTCTAACATCACGCCTAACACATAGTAGACTTTCTTTTTTTTCTTTGAGACAGAATCTCGCTCTGTCACCCAGGCTGGAGTGCAGTGGTGCAATCTCGGCTCACTGCAATCTCTGCCTCCTGGGTTCAAGCGATTCTCCTGCCTCCGCCTCCCAGGTAGCTGGAATTAGGCGCACACTACCACGCCCAGCTAATTTTTTGCATTTTCATCATATTGGCCAGGTTGGTCTTGAACTCCTGACCTCAGGTGATCCATCCACCTTGGCCTCCCAAAGTACTGAGATTACAGGTGTGAGCCACCATGCCTAGTCACATAGTAGACTTTCAGTGCAGGTTTGGTCTCCATCAGATCATTCATCATTATGGGGGACCATCTGCATCCCCATCTCCCTCGATTAGATTGGATACTATAGAAATGCAATGATTAGTACTTTGTTATGTGGTTGCAAATTGATGCAGAAATATTTTCCAACTCTAAAATGTTTATTCCTCAGAGCAATGGAGATACAATCAAGTAAATAAAATTGACTTTTGTTACTATTTGGCCAGGATTCTTCTGTATGTGTGTTGGTTGAAGCACACAGTGAATCTTCTCCCATTGGGCCTTTTTGCTCTGGTTATCTCTTGCTGCGTTAAAAACCACCCTAAAACCTCGGCACTTAAGACAACGATCATTTATTTTGTTAACAAATTTGCAATTTGGGCAGGGCTCTATCTGGAAGGCTTCTCCCTGTTCCATGTAGCATCACATGGAGAAGTTCCACTAAGGGCTGGAGGATTCACTTCAGGATGACTCACTCTTACATCTGGAAAGCTTGTGTGCCATGTTGGCAGGCAGCTTAGCAGGGGCCAGTGGCTATGCGCTCCAATTTCTTTCCATGTTGGTCTCCCTGTGTGGCCTGGTCTTTCTTACAGCATAATGGCTTCCAAAGGCAAGGATCCTGAGACAGAGAGAACCAGGTGGAAGCTGTATCCTGGTTTATGACAATCATGTAGCATCACTTCTGTCATACTCTGTTAGCTGAGGTATTCGCAAAGGCCTGCCCAGGTCAATGAGAGGGGACATAGGCTCCACCTCTTGAAGGGGACTGATAAGCTTCTGGAAGGGCACGCATGATGAGAAATATCACTGTGGCCATTTTGGGAAAATACGATCTTCTGTACCTTTTTTTCCTCAGGTCTTTTGATTGCCATCTAGTTTAAACCTTTATTACCAACTTGCCAGGGTTAGTACCTCTTCTTCATGTTTATTTACTTATCCATTCAGTCTCCTCTTATTTCCTTCCACACTGAATTCCACTCTGAGTAGGAAGGACAATTCTGATTTTTTCTCTGCCCCCATCCGCATTCTAAGACCTTCTTTGCCCATTGCCTGTGGAATGAGCTTCAAATCCCTTGAGGTGATACTCAGTGATTCCATGTCTTCATCATCTGAAGGCAGCTTTGCAACCGTAGTTCATTCTAGTCTAACACACACATCCTGAAGTCTCAGAGGAATTAGACTATAGTGCATTTCCCTGAGGCAACCTTGTGAAGTAAAAAAAAACGGTGGACTTGTAGACTTTGGAGTGAGTCAGACCTGGTTTCCAATCCCAGTCCTGCTACTCAACCTTTGTAAAGTGAGTTTAATAATGCTTATCTTGGGGATTGCTGGGAGGATTAAATAAAACAATGTATGTAAAGTGACTGGCATAGAGTAGATTTTAAATAAATATGATTTTCTTTCTCCTTTTCCATTTTCCCTTTGCTTATCTAATTTCAGCACCTGTTTTTGAGGAGTGTCCTTCCAAAACAGGTTATGAACTGGGTCTCCCAGACCAATGTTTCCCTCTGCAGTGCCAGCAATCCAGACAGGAGGAACATTCAGGACAGCGTAGCCTGTGGAACTACCTGGCTCCATTTCACTAGCCACAGAAACCCACATTGTGAGTTGGCAGCACCAAGGCACAGGATGGACATCCCACAGTCCTTCAGCCTGGGCGCCTTAAATGGCTTGTTATACACCAACAGAAACTGATTCCTGATTTACATGCCTTTAGAAATAGTTGTGGCATGGCCGGGCGCGGTGGCTCAAGCCTGTAATCCCAGCACTTTGGGAGGCTGAGGCGGGCGGATCACGAGGTCAGGAGATCGAGACCATCCTGGCTAACATGGTGAAACCCCGTCTCTACTAAAAAAAATACAAAAAAAAAAAATAGCCGGGCGAGGTGGCGGGCGCCTGTAGTCCCAGCTACTCCGGAGGCTGAGGCAGGAGAATGGCGTAAACCCGGGAGGCGGAGCTTGCAGTGAGCTGAGATCTGGCCACTGCACTCCAGCCTGGGTAGCAGAGCGAGACTCCGTCTCAAAAAAAAAAAAAAAAAAAAAAAAAAAAAAAAAAATGAAATAGTTGTGGCATTGTGGTTCGTGTTCCACAAATCCATGCCAGATTGGGCAGATGTCCAAAGCAGAGTTGCCACAATCCTGAAGAGCCTCCAGTAATTTCTGTCTTGAGTTCCTTACTCTTTGGAGCCTGTTTATAAGTCTCCGATCAGTTAGGGCATTTTTTGGCTACTTCAAAGATTTTGCCTAATCAGTTCACTTATTGTGTTAAATGTATACCTTTGAAATTAGATTTGCTTTTAGTAGATGATTGACTTAATCAATCAATGGGAAAGTTCCAAGAATTGCAATATCCCTGTTTCCAATAATTTGTAAAGTCTTAAAGAGGTCATCCCTCTCATCTGTATCAGAAGCAGCAAATCTATGGCAAGCAAGCCAACTCATCAGACTTAGCCTTTTAAGGAGTCATCCAATGTAATGTTAAGAATAGCTCAACATTACAGCACACTCCATTTTTAATGGAGTTATACTGAAGCTGTTCTTCACTCTAGGATAGAATTTGCTTTAACGCTGGCATCTCCCCACGTATCCTGTAAGCCAGCCGTCCACAGCCTCGCCTATGATGTCCTGCTTTTACACGATTCCAAAAAGTGACTTAAAAATCTGAAAATCTGCAGAGACAGGCAGTGTTGGGAACCCACACGCAGAGATTAAACTAGCCTCCCTATGCGAAGCTGAGGGCAAAGAAATAATCCCCTTCTTGTCTTCTCCCCTAAGCCCCAATCTTGCTTTCAAATTCCTATTGCACTTTCACTTCCTCCATGAAACCTTTCCCAATTTAACTCCATTCAGTTTCATTGCTCTATTCACTCCCTAACATGAATAGTTACTATTTAAAAATTTATTTAGCTCTTCTATCTGTCAGGTCCTGTGCTAAGCACTTTATATTAATTATCTCATTTACTTCTCAAAAGAACCCTGTGAAAAAGATATTATTATTTTCATTTCATACATGAGGAAACTGAAGCTCAGAGGTGAGTGAACCTGTCTGGTGTCACACAGCCTGTGTTAGAGCCAGGACTGGAAGTCAGGTCGTTCTGTCTCTAAAACCTCCCTTAACTATCCTGAAATGCCACCTATCCCATGAGGCTTTCTTGCTGTTCTCCTAACCAATCCCAATTGATTCCACAGTTCTCGTGACTGAAGAGTTTGATACTCATTTCCTTGTGTATCTGCCTCTCTAGTTTGTTAGACTAAGAATCACAAAGGCAAGATATCCATGGTCCAGACCTTTACTCTGGTGTAGTGGAAAGAGTGCTGAACTTAAGTATCATTAATTTGAAGGCCAACTTTTGGCTTCCCCTCTTCTTATCTGTGTGAACTTTGGTTGAGCCAATCTTGCTGGACCCATTTCCTTATCTTTAAAATGATGGCTATAAGACCTATTGTGGAAATTCTGTGGGCACAAATGTTAGGTAAAGCACTGTAAAACTGTAGAACATTCTGTTCTGTCATCTCTCAAAGTCTCTTACAGAGAGTTTTGTTTTCAGAGGATGATAAGTCACTTGTGGTAATTTTAGAGGCCTGGGAAAACAGTGCCCCCAGTAGATACCTGGTGCAGCAGCAAAGTGACTGTTCAAAGGAGCCTGAAGATCTGGCCTGGGTTCCTGCTGGGTGACGGACGAGGAGCCAAGCAACAGATTCCCAGAGCCATTTCCTTTACTGAACAATGGGAAAGGGGAATGATGTGACTGGCAAGGTGCCAGGCAGCTGTTCTTCCAATCCTTGGAGGATAGCAATGGTCTCACATTGCAGGGAGAGGGATTGAAGTTAAACCTGAGGAAGTTATTTCCTGAGTATAGGCACTGTGAGGCTCTGGAATGCAAGGGTAAAGAAGGCGGGAATGCCCTTCTTTGAGAATGCTGAAAACAGAAGAACAAAAACCCAATCTCTTTGAATGTTGCATTGCCTGGAGGCAGAAGAATGAATTAGTTCCTTTTAGACCAAGGAGTCAATATTGAGAAATAAGATCTGCTTCTTGTGTCATCTCGCTTGGCATAATAGGAAACTTCCTTTCAATCCTTGTAAGAAGTGACACATGTATCCCCTTCTGTAGTAATTATCCCCACACCTCTTCCCTTCCCCAAACATCTGGTCCAGCTCTCTGCTGACATCAGTTCATTCAAGTGGGCTGACTTCTTGTCGATAAGTTCTTCAGCAAGCACATGTCCCTAGGAGCAAGAGCCCAATGCCTAAGAAAGCTTCAAGAGTCCAAATTAACCATGGAATACACCATGCAAGTGTGGCAGAAGATACCTTCCCAGATTGTTTTTAATAGGCAGCACCTACCTGTGGGTTTTACTGTGCAATTGCAACCTTAAGTGCTCCACCTATCAATCATCGACCACAAATACATAGCATTGGCTTTGTGAGCAAGGATGCATAACCCTTTCCCTTTATTGTCTCTTTCCTGCCAACAGAGAATACACTTAATTAAAAGTCATTGGGAAATCCTCCAAACAAAAGAGAAATGAAGCTTTTGAAAGGTGCAACATGTGTGAGGCCTAGACCCATAAAATCATTAACCTTCAGAAACCTAGGGGTTGCCAACACAATGTTGAGGAGTGTGGTGTTTCCGTGCACAATGTCAATGAGCATGTCAAGGAAATATTCAGCCACATAAACTAACTTGTAAGGCTGCCCCACTTCTTTTCAGTGTTTCTAACCTTTTCAGTGTCCCTGAGACACAGTTGGTCCAGGTGGATACTTCTTATAATTTGAGATAAAATTCTCAGTTTCCAAGGCTTGAATTTTTCACCACAAAAACAGAATAATTTAATTGTTGTTTTAGTCCGTGGATCAGTATCATTTGCATGGTCCTCAAAAACAGCATTAAAGTAAAAATTCTTAGTTTGAGATCTATGGGTGAGTTTCAGGACTTTTTGAACCTATTAAAATTACATTGAAAATATCATGTTTATGTGCTCGTTTCTGGAGAAGATGGTCTAAAGCTTTCTTTCTATTCTCTTGGTGGGCAGGTGGTGGTGGTTGGGTTAGTAATTTTAGAATGTAATTTTAAGGCAAATGCTCTTCAGTGACTCCTCTACCAACAAAGAGTCCCTGGCACTTGGCACATAGATCTCCCACCATTGATTTGCTGAAGGAGGTCCTTCTTCTATATGGTAATATCTAAGCAGAGGCAGTAGCATTACACATCAGACAAGCCACGAGGATTTGTCATCAGAAGCAGCAGAGAGAGATGCTAGTCTCGATGATCTCTGGATCTCTTCACTCTGAGGTCCTAGGTGGATCCAGTAAAGTGTGACCCAGAAATGAGAACTTTGGACCACACAATGGGCATTTTATTTTTGCTTTTCTTTTAAGGCAATATGTAATTCTCATTGCCTTTCTGGTCTTCAGCAGACTGAATCTGACAAGCAGAGTAAGAATGGAGTGTTTTGGCTACAGACTCCTTTTACCCGGGGGTGTTTGGTCAGGGGATGTGGGAAGTGAGTGGATGGTTAGACAGGGTACCCAAGGCCAAGCAAATGGCCTCTGAAAGTTCAGGTGATGCTGATGGGACACCTGTGTGCAGGAAATTGCCTGTGTTCTAATTGTGTTTGGAAAGGTCATACATGACTTTTCTTTTATAGCATCATCAGGAATCACTTTTAATATTTTAATTTTAATTTTTATTGAGACAGAATCTCCCTCTGTAGCCCAGGCTGGAGTACAGAGGAGTGATCTGGGCCCACTGCATCCTCCACTACCCAGGTTCAAGCGATTCTCGTACCTCAACCTCCAGAGTAGCTGGGACTACAGGCCGTGCCACCATGCCCAGCTGATTTTTTTGTATTTTTAATACAGATGGGGTTTCACCATGTTGACCAGGCTGGTCTCGAACTCCTGACCTCAGGTGATCGGCCCGCCTTGGTCTCCCAAAGAGCTGGGATTACAGGCTTGAGCCACCATGCCGGGCCAGGAATCACTTTTAAAGAGTTGATGGTTCCATTGTCTTTTCATTATATGGTGCTAAGAATTAATTTGGTTGTAGTCTCCACTGGCGACTTCTTGCCCTTGGGTTCAGTAGGAACAAGATCTTCCAAAACAAAATTGACACTAACAAGGTATCATAATGTGGTTACTCAATCTGTATCCAAACCTCCCTCACCTTCCGGGCTCCTAGGTCTGAGCATGAAGGGGGTAGGGTACCCATGTAGTGACTGAATCATCAGCACAGCCCAGAAACCCCAGGCAGAGATCAGTGGAAAGTTACAACAAACCCCTGGTGCTCAGTAGAAGAAACAAAAAAAGCCTAGCATGAGAGAGACAAAAGGTGGAGTAACTTAATTATTAATTAGCTAATTTGTTCAAAAAATGTTAATGTCCTTACCACATAGATAGCTCTGCAGCACGGCATGAGCCACTGTGGGAGAATCTGTCCTCAAGGAGCTTGTAAGCCCCTTACATAAGCCATAATACTTTGAAAGCTGAAGTGCAAAAAGCCCAATTAGCTAACTGCGTACAGACAGTAACTGCTGTGGGAATTTAGAGAAGAGAAAGATCTATGGGGACAAGAGATGTGTTACGGAAGTGGTAAGAATCTAAGTGAATGTAGAACATGAATGAAATTGGGTGGAGATAGGTGGTAGAATTCCAAGTTTGGAGGGAAAAGATGGAGTACAGTCGTAGAAGAAAGTTATCAGGTGTTATTGATCTATCATGAGTTAACATGAAACTATGGTGAAAGACCTAAATGTCATGTAAAAGGGTTTAGATTTCATCTTTTAGACAGCAGCTTTTAAAACTTTTTATTATGGCCGGGCGTGGTGGCTCAATCCCAGCACTTTGTGAGGCTGAGACGGGCGGATCACGAAGCCAGGAGATCGAGACCATCCTGGCTAACACGGTGAAACCCCGTCTCTACTAAAATATACAAAAAACTAGCCGGGCGAGGTGGCGGACGCCTGTAGTCCCAGCTACTCGGGAGGCTGAGGCAGGAGAATGGCATAAGCCCGGGAGGCGGAGCTTGCAGTGAGCTGAGATCCGGCCACTGCACGCCAGCCTGGGTGACAGAGCAAGACTCCGTCTCAAAAAAAAAAAAAAAAACAAAACTTTTTATTGAGGCTGGACACAGTGGCTCATGCCTATAATCCCAGCACTTTGGGAGGTCAAGGCAGGAGGATCCTTTGAGCTAGGAGTTCGAGACCAGCCTGGGTAATGTGGTGAAACACCATCTCTACAAAAAATACAAAAAAAATAGCCAGGCATGGTGGTGCACGCTTGTGGTTCCAGCTACTTGGGAGGCTGAAGTGGGAGGATCACGTGAGCCCAGGAGGTGGAGGTTGCAGTGAGCTGAGATTGCACCACTGCACTCAAGCCTGGGCAACAGAGTATGACCCTGTCTCAAAAAAAAAAAAAAAAAAAGAAAAGAAAAAAAAGAAAACGTTTTAATGTAAGCAACATTATAAAATATTTTTTATTCCTTGTTTCCCCTCTTCCTCCCTTTCTTTACTTCCTTCCTTCTTTTTACATTTCCTGATTTAATTTTTATATTGTACACAATTAGGGTTATGTACATTTCCTTCACAGTCGAGCCATGTGGTGTACTGGGATTACATTTTCCTTTTACAATATGTTGTTTTCCCTGGAATTAATAATTATACTATTCAAAATTCACTTTTGATGTAGTCACCACTAATTTACCCCCAGACTTCGCTTAGGGGCTAAATCTCCTCTTAGTACTTTAGTTCGTTTCAAATACCTCAGGGACTCTCTGTTTCAGGTTTTCCTGGAGGACTTCTGGAGCCTTCTAGGCCTCTGCTCCAATCTTAGCTGGATTCTCATGGATCTATTACATAGTGTCTTTCTAACATTTTCCCTGAATCTTCTGGAAATTCCTTTCACCCCACCCCTGGGTTGGATTTCCTGTTTCTTGGATCTTGCATTTCTTGTTTATGTGTTCATTTTGGCGGGGCACACCCTCCAGTATTTTAAGAATGAGTGTAGAGAAACTGCATTTTTGAGACCTTACTTGTCTGAAAAAAATCTTTGCTCTATTTCAACCTTTTATTGATGGCAAGTATAGAATTTTTTATTGTAAATTATTTTTCCTTGGAAATTTGAAGATATGTTTCTGACATCTTTTAACTTCCAGTGTTGCTGTGAAAAGTTCTATGCTGCAGGCGCGGTGGCTCAAGCCTGTAATCCCAGCACTTTGGGAGGCCGAGACGGGCGGATCACGAGGTCAGGAGATCGAGACCATCCTGGCTAATACGGTGAAACCCCGTTTCTACTAAAAAATACAAAAAACTAGCCGGGCGACGAGGCGGGCGCCTGTAGTCCCAGCTACTCGGGAGGCTGAGACAGGAGAATGGCGTGAACCCGGGAGGCGGAGCTTGCAGTGAGCTGAGAGCCGGCCACTGCACTCCAGCCTGGGCGGCAGAGCAAGACTCCGTCTCAAAAAAAAAAAAAAAGAAAAGTTCTATGCTATTTAGACCCATCATCCTTTATAGCTTTCTCATTCTGTTTCTGTGGAAGCTTGTAGCATGTTCTCTTATAATTTTGCTGGACACTTACAGCCATTCCTGTCTGGAGACTTGCATCTTTTTGTTCTGGAAATTTTTCTTGCACGATTCCTTTGATAATTTTTGCCTTTGTCTTTTCCATTCTCTCTTTCTAGAACTCCTCTGATTCACGTGCTAGATGATCGTGAATCCTTTAATTTTCTTAGGTTTTCTAGTTTCCATCTTTACTTTTGTCTCACCTTGCAATATACCTCACAGCTATTTTCCAATTTGTATATTGAATATTTTATCTCTGCTATCTTCCTTAATCTTTCTAAAGGTCATACTTACAGTTTTCTCTCTCCTCCTCCTCCTCGTCCTTTTCCCACCCCTCCTTTTACTACTCCTAGGATTGCTCTTCTTTCCTCTGAGTTTTTTGGTCCCACTGATTTGTTTTGGTCCCTGACTTTTCAGTTGTGGGTTCTCTTCAGAACATATGGTGACCTTTGTCTCTTCCTGTTGAGGAGATCAGCACTGAAAAATCCTATTGGCAACTCCTTGTACATAGGAGAGGCTTGTCTAAGGGTGACCCTCATTGTAGGTTAATACATGTGGGAAACACAGTGGTAAAAACCTTTAAGTCTTTTTTTTCATGGGCTTTTGGTTCCATGGATAAGTGGTTTTTTTCCTCTGCCAGAGGGAAATTCACCAATTTCTTAATTGGTGTGGGGAAGGGGAACAGGCCAAATCCATCAGAGTTCATGAATAGGAAAAAGGACTCTGAGATATCACCGCCCCATGTGTAGATTTTTATTTACTTCTCTTTGTTTTCAGTAACACATTCCCATCATCGGTGTGCCTGCTGATCCATGGCTAGAGTCCTCCTGGTTCATCTCGTCCAAGAGAATAAACCTCCCATCTTCTGCCAGTGTGGGGAAGAGGCAGCTACTGCTTCTCATGCACGCTTTTAACTCATTTTCATTTTACAACTTAACCTTCTCTCCTGGTTTCAGAGGCATTTGGTGTTTCCAATTCCTAAGCCCTAATGAAGTTCTTTGATAAAAAAACACGTCAACGAAGTGAACAGCTGCTCCCCATTGGCTTTCCAGCTTCTACATTTTTGAGGTTGTGTCTCTATTTCTAGTCTTTTAAAGATCTGTTTCCTTTCTATCCTTCTGCTGGGGTGTGTGTGTGTGTGTGTGTGTGTGTGTGCGCACGTGCACGTATGTGAAAGTGCAAGAGGGAACAGAAGTAAACATAATGTTTTAATCCATCACTTAGAACCAGAACTCAGGACAACATCTATCAATAAAAGAAGCTGCTCATCTGAAAAACAGCAGCACATCATGTGCCAGGCATGCTCTTCTTTCAGTCCGTAGTTAAGCTGAGGTGTATATATATGAACCTATGTGCTTGTGTTATATTCACAAGAACTCCATAGCATCACAAGCTGGGACAACATCCTGATACTGCTGTAAGGAATTATGAACTGCTGAGGTTTTTGAAAAGAAGATGTGAGAAAAGCAGGGGCTTTAGAAAACAGATCTTCAGAACATGGGGTAAATGATAAATTGGATATAAGAAAGTCTAAAGAGAAAGAGGGAAGCATAGAAACGTCTTCAATAGCATTAAATAAGAAGGTCTATACAGGGGGATCAGAGTCATTCATTCATTCAACCACTTATATTTATAGAGACCATTAAGTGCCAGGCATTTTGCCAAACACTGGATTTGTAGCTGTGGCACATTGTATTTTCCAAAGATGGCTGCATGAGTGTTTCCCATCCCATAGGCTCTCCTTACAGCAGGTTGTTGACCCTCCTCTGTGGGACTGAGAGATGGATTACCCTCCCTCACCATTGACTCTGGGTGGGCCTGGGACTGTGTCAAAGTGGCACTGGGTGATTGGACTTAGTGATAGAAGGCAATACACTTTCTGCCTGGTTCACTCTCTTGGGACACTTGCCTTTGGAGCCCTGGGGGGCCATGAAGCATGTGTGGCCACTCTGAAACTACTGTGAGGGACAGACTATCAGGAGAGACTACACAGAGGTGAAGAGGTGGCCCCAAATGTCCCAGCTGTTTGAGTTTTCCCGTCACAGACATGTGAGTGATGAAGTGTCAGCAATGATTCCAGCCCAGCTCTGGTCTGATGGTCGTTATAGGGAGACCCTGAGTGAGAACTGGCTGAACTGGCTGAGCCCAGTTAAACTCCAGAACCGTGAGACATAGCAATCATAATAAATGTTCTTTTAAGACACTGAGTTTAGAGGTGGTTTGCTTTGCAGCCATAGAGAAGGGTAAATAAATAATTACGGCACAATGTGATAAGTCTCATAATAGCTGTACTGACATTGTGCAATTGAATCATAGAGAAGAAAGTGCCTGATTCTGCCGGCACAGTGTGGGAGGGAAGGTGGTTAGGTCAGGGAAGTGTTTAAAGGAGAAGTGAAGTATGAGCTGCAACTTTAAGCGTAAGTAGGTACATGTCAACTACATACTGCACATGGAGAGAAAGAGACAGATAAAGGCAGGAGAAAAAAGAAAGAATTGGTAGCATTTTGAAACTCCTTCACTATGGGGCAGAGAACAAAGAAAGAGACAAGCTATAAATGGCTATGAGGTGTTTACTCTCTTCCTCTTATTCATGTAAAGATATTCTAGTACCAGTGGCCACTGCCTATGTAGCTTCTTTGGCCTCATTTAAATTAACTTTACCTGAATTTAATAAAAACCTACAGCGTTCAGTAAAAACTTCTTTATTAGTAGAAACAAGGCAGAGCCTGGAATCTAGAGGTACAATAGTGATACCATCTAATAACTAGCATGCGACCTCCTCTCTCTATGTGAGATTAAAGGATCAGCTGCTGATATCGTGCAGCTCAGCATGGCTGTGTCTGAGATGCATGCCCTGAGCACTCCCTTTGCACCTGTCAGTGTGGTTGGGCCGTGCTTCTCCCCTGGAGCACACATATTGAGATGAAGGGGACTCCCTCCACAGTAACTCGGCTTACTCAGCTCTCTGCACTGGCCCATCACTAAGTGAAGTATTGGAGGTGGGGAAGCGGGGTGTGTGTAAAGGAGATGAGAGGAAAAATCAGCTTTTTCCTGGAAAAGGACTTCTTGGTATTCTTTTCTGATCAAGAGCAAGAAGACAACTTAATTAAGAGACAGTGTTTAACGACAAGGAAAGAAAATGTTCCTTATCTTGTAAATTCCTTTGCTAATGGAATCTTCCAGCCCACCCTGGGTAAGTAGGTTGACTGTGCCAAAGGATTCACTGCCAGGAATGCTCCATCATTCAAGTGCAGGGCAGGAGCGTCATGATATGGGTACAGACTAGCCATCTTACCATTTTGGAATTTCAGATGTTCCCCGACTGCAGAAACATACCTGCAGGCATGCTCCTGGGATTTTCTCAGAAAATGCAGCCATTTTGCATGATCACATTTCCTTATCATACAGTCCCACGCAACCCCATGCATGAGCCCACATTTATTCCTGAAGCACAGGGTACACTTTCATGTGCTTGCCCTGTTATTTCTGTCTGGATTTCTCTTTCCTCCCTTCCTCCCCTAGGGAACTCATCCTCATCCTGAGATGCAGACTTCAATGGCACCTTTTCTGTAAAAGCTTCCCAAGGTAGCACTGATTGTTTCTACTAGATGCTGCCTTAGTTAGTTGATAGTAAAGTATAGACAATATGAAACATGAATATAGATTTAAGGGTCAGACAGACATGGATTCAAATCCTGATTAGCAAGATTACTAATTCTGTGATTTGGGGCAAGGTAGTTGTGTTAGATTCCTAGAGTTGCCGTAATAAAGTACCAGGAGGTAGGATGGCTTAAAACAATAGAAATGTATTATCTCACAGATCTAGAGTCTGGAGGGCTGAAGTAAAGGCGTTGGCACATCCATGTTCTCTCTGAAAGATATAAGGGGAGGAGTTTTCCTTGCTTCCTCTATCCTCTGGTGTTTGCCCACAATTCTTGGCTTTCTTTGGCTTGGAGAGGCACCACATCAATCTCTGCCCTGTCTCCACCTTAGCCTAGTTGTCCTGTTCTTGTGTGTGTCTACATTATCTTCCCTTTGTGCATGTCTGTCTCTCAGGTCTAGATTGGTCCTCTCTATCAGGACACCAGTCACACTGCATTAGGGCCCACCCTAATGACCTCATCTGAACTTGATGACATCTGCAAAGATTCTATTTCCAAATAAGGTCACTTCACAGGTACCAGAGGCTAGAGCTTGAACACATCTTTTGAGGAGACACAATTCAACCCATAATAGAAGTTAATCTTTCTAAGCTTTAGTATCCTTATCTGAAAAGTGTAGGGTTATAAGAGTAGCAAAGTCAAAGAGATATTGTGGGGATTCAATTAAATAGCATATCTGAAGTATTAGACTGGATGGTTGGCAAATAGCCCTCAATAAAAGGTGGCTTTATTAAAGAAAACATCCACTGGGTGGAGAGGTGATTCAACTTTGGATTCCCAACTCCCATCCTCCAAAACCCATCATCATCGTGAGATTTCCCACTATACCCACTGAAACACTATATGTACAGAAACTAAGATCTGGGTAGTGGGGACAGTAATCATTAGAGAAAGTTTACCAAAGGGAAAGTGACTTTTAAAGAAGAGAAACTGAGGCATGGTCTGCCCGTTTCGCATCTCAAACTGTGACGGATCCAAGTTTGATTTTATGAGTTAAGCTGGCAGCTCTCCTTATCCTAAAACCAGGTACCTTTATATTCCTTTGCATATGTGCCCAGTAATGGGATTGCTGAGTCAAATGGTATTTCTGCTTCTAGATCTTTGAGGAATTGCCACACTGTCTTCCACCATGGTTGAACACAGGAACAGAAAACCAAATACCACATATTCTCACTTATAAGTGGGAGCTGAACAGTGAGAACACATGGACACATGTGGAGAATCACACACTGGGCCAGTCGAGAGGCTTGGGGGAGGGAGAGCATCAGGAAGAATAGCTGATGGATGCTGGGTTTCATACATAGGTGATGGGTTGATCTGTGCAGCAAACAGCCATGGCACATGTTTACCTATGTAGCAAACCTTCACATCCTGCACGTGCACCCAGAACTTCAAATAAACATTGATGAAAAAAAGAAAAAAATAATAAAATCAGGTATCATTTGAAGGAGAAGCCACTAGCTTGACTTTATTTTCTTATTCATTGGAGAGACTTTGGAGGCTTCTCAGAAAGCATCTTGACTTCCACCCTGGAGATTCACAGGATTTCAGTACCAGAGGCCCTGAACGACGGTCAGGCAGTTCCAAGACTTCCCTTGTAGGCGTTGTCCATGGGCCCAAACTCAATGACACTGTCCAGCTCTCAGGAAGTAGTGCTGAGGATGTAAAGCAACCACATGATCTGCCTGGCCTTCACAACCCTAGGGAAACCGCCCAGAGCCCTGATAGCTCCTTCATGTCAGTGTTGAAATGAAAGCCATCAGCCAAAATGCATTTCATCTGGGAGCCCTTCTGGTCCAGGCTCTGTTGCCTTTTTTATGTGATCATTCCTTGGCCTTCGAAATCAGTAATAGTCAAAGCAGTAAAGACTAATTTTATGCTCTAGAACTTGACAGTGAAAAATATTTTAGGTGATGGTCTGTGACGGGTTGATTTAGGAAACCAACAAACCTGACAGCTGAACATAACACAACGCCACAGGAGTGATGGGATGATCATATGTTCTGTTTTGCACCATGTAAGGCAATGCAAGTGCAATTCAGCAGATCAAATGTAGCTCTTCTTGGCTTTTGCTCTTTTTCTTTTAGGAAATAAATATTTCAAACTACTTCCAGTATATCCTGTCATATAGGTCAAGTTTTCAAAATACTTGCATTAGTAAGTGTTCCCTAGAGGGCAGGGTGTATATAGAGAAAGAGATTTATTATACAAAATTGACTTGCATGATTATGCAGCCTGACAAGTCCCAGGATCTGTCGTTGGTAAGCTGGAGACCCAGGAGAGACAATGTGTAGTCCAGTCTTAGTCCAAAGTCCTGAGACCCAGGATAGCTAATGGTGTAAGCTGCATTCTAAAAGTCATGGGCTCAAGACCCCATAAAAGTCAATATTTCAGTTTGAGCCTGAAGGTCAGGGAAGACTAATGCCCCAGCTCAAAGCTCCTGCAGGGGCAGTTGCATCTTAATCATGAGAGGGTCAGCCTTTTGCTCAATCCAGGCCTTCAACTGATTGAATAAGACTCATCTGCTTTAGGGAGGGCTATCTGCTTTACTTATTCTAGGGAATCAAGAGGTAACCTCATCCAAAAACATCTGCACAGACACATCCAGAGTAACGTTTGACCAAACGTCCATCTGAGTACCTTGAGGCCCAGTCAGATTGACACATAAAAATATCACAAAACTGGAGCTGATTTGTACACAGCTAAGAGTATGGACTTTTGATTCTGAATGCTTGAGTTCAGATGCACACTCAGCTGTTTACTAACTACATGGCCTCAGGCAAGTCACTTAATTATATGAGGGTCTCAGTGTCTTTGGCTGTGAAAAATGGAAATAATAGATCCTCTATCACAGGTTTGCTATAAAGATTACATTAAGAAAAATACTTAGCATAACACTTTGCCTAGCATAAATGCTCCATAGTAACTCTTTTATTCCTCCCTCCCTTTATTCTTTCCTTCTCTATGCACTTATAAACATACAATGTAGCAAGTATAAAGATGAATGAGATATGATTCCTGCCCTTGAGGGGTTTATGGTATAACACTGACGGACAAGGTTGTGAACAAGAACCATGTGTATGGATCCAGGCTGGGCACAGTGGCTCACACCTGTAATCCTAGCACTTTGGGAGGCTGAGGTGGGTAGATCACCTGAAGTCAGGTGTTTGAGATCAGCCTGGCCAACATGGTGAAACCCCATCTCTACTAAATACAAAAAATTAGCCAGGCGTGGTGGCACACACCTGTAATCCCAGCTACTTGGGAGGCTGAGGCAGGAGAGTCACCCAAGAGGCAGAGGCAGAGGTTGCAGTGAGCCGAGATTACACCATTGCACTCCAGCCTGGGCAACAAGAGAGAAACTCTGTCTCAAAAACAAACAAACAAACAAAAAACATGCAGATCCTGAGACAGAAGTATGAACACGCCACTGTGGGGGCATGAAGCAGAGCTATGGAGCAAAATAGTGAGATGTTCTGCACAGCTTGTCATTCTGGTACAACGTGCAGAATAGAGATTTTCATCTGGCAATCTGTGGGTATGAAAACCAGATTGGGACAGTAACCAAAAACCTCCCCTCAACTCCTCCTAGCTCCTTCCTCTTTTTACAGCCAGGCTTCCAAAAATGGTCTACATTTCATCTTCCCACCATGATACCTCCCCTCACTCTCAGACCTGCTGCAGTCAGGCTCCTGTCTCTATTCTTCCATTAAAACTTCTCTTTTGGAGGCCAACTTCAGCAGTCTCTCTTAAATTCTTACTCAGCTTTTCTGATTGACTTTGTGCCTTCCTCTTTTTTGAAACTGTCTTGTGTTACTTTTGTGGCACGGCTTTTTTCTGTTTTTCCTCCTCTGTCTCTGACTTGTCTTTCCTTCCACTCACCCCTTACGGGCTGCACTTCTCTCCGGTTCCTCTTTTGAA
Source organism: Trachypithecus francoisi (assembly GCF_009764315.1). NCBI lineage: Eukaryota > Metazoa > Chordata > Mammalia > Primates > Cercopithecidae > Trachypithecus > Trachypithecus francoisi. Next base: position 110,270,122 of record NW_022681473.1, read on the forward strand.
TTTTTTTTTTTTTTTTTGAGGCAGAGTCTCGCTCTGTTGCCCAGGCTAGAGTGCAGTGGTGCAATCTCAGCTTACTACAACCTCTGCCTCCCTGGTTCAAGTGATTCTTCTGCCTCAGCCTCCCGAGTAGCTGGGACTACAGGCGCATGCCACCATGTCAGGCTAATTTTTGTATTTTTAGTAGAGATGGGGTTTCACTATGTTGGCCAGGCTGTTCTTGAACTCTTGACCTCGTGATCCACCCACCTCAGCCTCCCAAACTGCTGGGATTACAGGCATGAACCACTGTGCCCGGCCTCTCTTTTGAATATCTTTTTTTTCTTGGCCTATGCTCCCAGGCTGGCCTCAACTCTGACCTCAACTATCATTTGTATGCTATATTTTCAACTTAGTGGGTGGGTGGGTGGGTGCGTGGATGGATGGGTGGATGGATGGATTTATTTATTTATTTATTTATTTATTTATTTATTTATTTATTTATTTAGAGATGGAGTTTCACTGTGTCACCCAGGCTGGAATGCAGGGCACAATCTCAGCTCACTGCAACCTCTGCCTTCTGGGTTCAAGCCATTCTCTGCCTCAGTCTCCTGAGTAGCTGGGGTTACAGGCATGCGCCATCACACCTGGCTAATTTTTGTATTTTTAGTAGAGTTATGGTTTTACCACATTGGCCATGCTGGTCTCAAACTCCTGACCTCAGATGATCCACCTGCCTCAGCCTCCCAAAGTGCTGGGATTACAGGCATTAGCCACCATACCCGGCTCCTGGATTGTAGATGCATGTTTCCTGAATGTTTCACCTAGATATTCTATACTATTAAATACCTCAAATTCAACATGTGTTCTTGATTTTCATTTCTGACACCTTCCTCAGCCAACCAGGCCAGAAACCTGATAGTCTCCAGGTTTTCTATCCACATCCTCTCAATTCTATGAACAAAATGTCTCTCAAATTTGTCATCTCTGACCTTCCTTGTCTTTCTTTTGTCTCACTGCAATAGACTCCTGACTGACCTGGATACCTCCAGGCTCTGCTTGGTCCTGGCTATGGACCTCACACAGTCCTCTTAGACATGCATCTGATCAAAGCCCACTCTTGCTGAAAACCCTTCTGTTGCCCACTAGTTTAAAAAGTCCAGACTCCTTAGTCCAACCTTCAAGGCTCTTTACAATCTGATTTGTACCTACCTTTCTAGCCTATCTCTTCCAAGATCCTGAAATATAATGGCCTATGTGGGGCTGAATTGTGTCTTCCCAAAATACGTATGTTGAAATCCTAACCTCCGATACTTCAGAATGTCACTATATTTGGAGACAGGGTCTTCAAAGAGGTAATTAAGTTCAAACGAGGTCATCAGTGTGATCCTAATCTAATGTGACTGGTGTCCTTATAGGAAGAAGAGATGTGGACATAGACACATACAGAGAGAAGGAAGACCATGTGAAGTCACAGGGAGAAGACAGCCATCTACATACCAAGGAGAGAGGCCATACACGAAACCAACCCTGATGACACCTTGATCTTGGACTTCCAGCTTCCAGATTTACAGGAAAATAAATTTCTTTTGTTTAAGCCACACAGTCGATGGCATTTTGTTATGGCAATTCTAGCAAACTCATATACAGCCTATAGCATATACTACTCAGTTTAGAATACTTTTATTTTGAAACATATTATACTTTTGCTACTTTTGCTTATGCAGTTTCTTTTGCTTAATGCCCCTTGCTAGTCGATATTTATATTTAAAGATATTTTAGGCCTGGCACCTGTAATTCCAACACTTCGCAGGCTGGCTCGCACCTGTAATTCCAACACTTCGGCAGGCTGAGGTCAGGAGTTTGAGATCAGCCTGGCCAACATGGCGAAACCCCTTCTCTACTAAAAATACAAAAATTAGGCGTGGTGGTGGGTGCCTGTAATCCCAGCTACTTGGGAGGCTGAGGCAGGAGAATTGCTTGAACCCAGGACGTGGAGGTGGCAGTGAGCCCAGATCACATCACTGCACTCCAGCCTGGGCAACAGAGTGAGACTCCATCTCAAAAAAAATAAACTTATTTTTCTTCAAAGTATTTCTCAAAAGCCTGTGATCATCAGACCTAAAAGTAATTTTTCCCTTTTCTACGTTGTTTTTGTAATTTTCCCTTACTTCTAATAAAGCAACCATTACATTATGTTCTTATTTCTTCTGTAAAATCACACCAGTCCTCAAAGAAAATATCAGAGCAGCGACAACAGTCAAGTCAGACATGATGGTTGCTTGGAATGATACAATGACAGTGTTGGTGAAAATACGTGAAAGGAGGTAAAATTGATGACTGTGGTGGTTTATGTTAAAATGTAGGAGACAAGGTAAAAGTCCATATGAAGGATGCAGTCCTGGAATGAGGACGCTGTCATCTTGAACCATAAGACACGAAGACGAGAGTGGCATTATGAACTGAAAGGAGCCGGGAGCTTTGTTGGAACAGAACCACCATATTAACCCTGGACTTCCTGCCTGGGCTGATTTGCGTTTGAGAGAGAAATAAACTACTTTACATAAGCCACTGCAATTTGTTTTCCCACTTGCAGTCAATATAATCCTAACGGAGAGAGCAGACAAGAAGGTAAGTGTTAGCCCACCCATTTCCTGCCACTTCCCACTTCCTTCTCTGTTTCTATGAAACTGTTTTTTTCATACTCAAGTCATAGTGAACTCCTTGTCTTGCCCACAGAGAAATCTTAAAACATTCCCCAGCCAGCTGGCTGTCCTCTGTGTTCCCATAGCCCAGTGCTATGAGAAATTAGCGCACGGGGTGCCATAGGAGACTCAACAAAGGCCACGAGGGTGATAGAAATGGCAAGTAGAAAGCCATAGAGGCATGACAGAGACTGGCACTTTCAGTGTATTGCAAGGAGCTTGGCAGAGCTGAAGTATAACGTAAGTGATTGAGATTGAAGCTAAAGAGGTAGACAGGAGTTAATATCGAAAGGTCTCTTTTGCTAAGCTAAGGATCTTGACTTTCTCATGCCCTCCTTGGGACATTATTTCCAAAGAAAAACAAGAAGAGGGGAATATCTTTGCCATTGACTCACCCGTATAAGCACTGATGTTGAAAAACAAGAAGAGGGGAATATCTTTGCCATTGACTCACCCGTATAAGCACTGATGTTGAAGCAGCCTCATAACCACTGGGGCATATTTCAGAGGAAAACAGGACCAAGGCGGTGCTAAGGAGGCAGTGCTGGAAGAAGAAATAAACACATTATGGTCAACCCTATAAATAATCAAGTCGTTCCAAAAGGACCTCTTTAAACAGCTTTTCTCCTATCCCGTTATCCTAAGACCTAACATTCTACCACCAGTGATATACTTATTAATTCTTATTAAAGGTATTGTTGAGTTAAGATGAGAAACAGGGGACATTAAGAGGAGGTAAAATCCTTTACTTCCAAATATTGCTGTTAGCTGACACTGGTGAATAGCCATGTGACAATGAACCCCAACCAAAAATTGAGGAGCAGAAATGATAGAAGATGGGTGAAGATGAGGAGGAAAAGCCTTCTCTGGAAGAGCAAGCTGACTTCCCCATGAGGGGAGAAGTCAGGGGGCTACTGCTACCGGTAACATCTCCCTTATCACTGCTGATGCAGACAATCTGGCTGGGTAGGGAGTGAACTATCCCAACAGGCTGTTAAGAAGAGCTGACAGTTTAAGGGGATGGAACAGCAGGTAACTGATACTACTGCATGGAGAGCAAAATGTGTGGGCCACCTAATGTGAGTTTTCCTCACCACCACTGCTCCTACATTCCTGTTCCCCAGAGCAGGTTGAGCCTCACTTGCCAAAAGAGGCAGGGGTGGGAAGATGGTTGGCCTCATGCCCACCTGGATATCTGCTGGGAGAATTTTGCACATGCTGCTAAGTGCCCAATGGCACCCAGGGTTCCCTTTTACATTGTTAATTACCCTGAAATTCAGCCACATGGTCCCTCTGCCTGCCTGGACCAGTGCTTGATGACAGCTGCTACTGGAAACTGACTGTGCTCCAAGAGCTCCCAAGTTCCATCCTCACCCTCTCAGCAAAGGTCCTCCCAAGCCAGTGAGGAGAAAGTGCATCTGTGTGTGCTTGGCTTTATGCATTTATCTCTTGGTTCCAGGCACCGATTTGCATGTATATGTGTATACGTACTTAGAGATTGTGTATGTGGGTATGGATTCATGCTCATCTCTGAGGGCATTTCTTGATTATCGATGATGATTTTGGAATGAACCTGGTGGATGTTTTAAGATTTCTTGAGGAATCAGAAGTATTTCCATCTTAATGTGAAGAAACACAGGAATAGTAAATAATAACTATGTTTATCTTTTCTGAAAGAGGAGGGGCAAAATTTTCAGAAAGTTATTTCTGGAAATTAGGGCAAAGAGGAAAAAAAGTGAGATTGAAGATATTCTGAGAAAGTTGAGTTGGGATCACCTCACCCTCCTTACACAAATTTCTCACTTTCCCCCTTTTCTGATTTTGTTTTGGAAGGAAGGTATTGAAATGGGTATTTGTGCGGTGTATAATTTTACACACACACTCTCTCATGTGACTGTATAAACATGTATGCATTAACATGCTCGTTCAGTACATGCAATGTGCAAGATATTTTGCTAGAAACTTCGGGAAGTGCAAATGTAGTTTTCCATTCACCCTCAAAGATCTCCAACTCTGTTAATTACAAAAAATTAGCAGAAAGCAGTGAGTGTTAGAAGCCAAATGGCTACTATGATCATCACGTAGCAAAGAAGTTCAGAGGTGGAGGGACTCACTCCCTCTGCAGCCAGGGCAGGCTATAAGGAGGAGCTGGAATGTGAGCCCAGTCTTGAAGATGAGGTGACTCTTCCTATGTGAGTACATTGCTGAAAACTGCCACTGTGGGAAATAATGGGAAAGAGCAAACCAGTAACAGATAGGGACAAGTGACGAAGCTCCCAGAATGCCACAATGTTCTTATGCCCATTGCTCCTATGGTGAAAGACTGAATCATCTGCTAATAGAGTATGGGTCCACCCCCTTGGAGCTCAGCTTTCTTCTCTAACTTCATAAAGAGATCTCATCCTGACTTCATAAGGTCTCATTTTCACTTCACAGGGGAAGCTCATTCCAACTTTTCCTCTTTGCAGCTAGGACTGAAGAGCCAATCAAAGCAGAGGGATGAACAGATAGAAGTTACTGCCCATTCAAGATGACTGATTGATTAAGCAAGTCACCCTTGGATGAGTTCCACTCATTTAACAAAACCTGCATTAACCATTTACAAATTGTCCGGCAATAGGCTAGGCACTGCCCTCAAAATGTTTAGGAAAGGAGAAGTCATACAAAATCAAGAGCACACACAGTGAAATAATGATATGTACGGGATGGTCTTGGAAGTCCTGAGGGAAAGTTAAAGACAACTGGAAATTCAGGATGACTTTATGGAGGATAAACGTCAGTGGAGTCTATTGTCTTGCTAAGTTTTGAAGGAAAAGTAGGCGTTAACTTGATGAAGGAGAAACCGTGTGGATGATGGCAAACTTGTATTGCAAACACCATGCCAATCTAATAGCCTTTGTTGCTTACAGGGAGAATTTCTAGAGGATATCACTCCAAGTTTGTTTCCTGGACACATTAATTTAATGCTATCAAATCTGTTGGTTTAGCTCACAGTATCAAATAGCACTGAGATAAAATTTATATCAAGATTAATTTATAAAATGTGATGGGATCTAGAATAGTTTTAAAAAGTAAATCCACCATTGTTTGTGTTTAAGTGTTTAGCTGGTAAAACACAGAGTTTAATATTGTCATTTGTGATAAATTTGGATATAAAATTGTAGATGTTAAGAATTATTTTTGAAATATTCCTTGAAAACTATTTTTAACTTTTAGATCATATTAACAAAAAGTAAGAAGTGGTGGGGGTGTGTGAGCAATGTATGTGTGTTTAGAGGAAGACGGTTCACAAAAGCATGCTAAACCATTCTTGAATGGGTATATCAAAGAAAAAAGTCAAAATTATAGTCACAGTATATTTATAATGTGATCACAATGAAAACTGTTCACTAAAACTTGTAGAATATAGCCAAAGTTCTAATTAGAAACAAATTTATAGCCTAACATCATTTAATTATTAAGAATAGATTCTTAATAACATAATGACGTAACTATTCATGTCAAATAGTTAGAAAAATGAAATTAACCCAAAGAAGGCAGAGGAAGAAAATAGTAAAGATAATAGTAAAGATAGTAACAAAAAAGCAGGAGAAATAAATAAATCCTCTAACATAGATAAAATTAAGAGAAATTTTAATAAGAAAATAAAGAAAAAACACATATTTAAAATAAATGAATAACAAAGTGTTAATGTACATAATGTTAATGAAAATTTTATATGAAACTTCCTGCTACTTTGTAAAACACAATAAAAAAGATAAATCTCTAGGGAATTTACAAATTACCAAAGTTGCTTCAAGAAGAAATGGATATAGCCACTGTGGAAAGTAGTCTGGAGATTTCTCAAAGAACCTAAAATAGAATTACCATTTGACCTGGCAATCCCATTACTGGATATATGCCCAAAGGAATATAGATTATTCTACCATAAAGACACATGCACACATATGTTCATTGCAGCAATTTGGATAACAGCAAAGACAAAATCAACCTAGATACTCATTAACAGTGGAGTGGAAAAAGAAAATGTGGTCCGTATACATCATGGACTATTACACAGCTATAAAAATGAGATCCTGGCCTTCGCAGCAACATGGACGGAGTTGGAGGCCATTATCTTAAGCTAATGCTTAATGCAGGAACAGAAAAACAAATACTGCATGTTCTCACTTATAAGTAGAAGCTAAACATTGAGAACACATGGACACAAAGAAGGAAACAAGAAACACTGGGGCCTATTTGAGGATGAAGGGTAGGGAGAGGGTAAGGCTTGAAAAACTGCCTATTGGGTGCTATGCGGATTACTTGGGTGAGGCAATAATCTGTACACCAAGCCTACATGACACGGAATTTACCTCTGTAACAAACCTGAACATGTACCCCTTGAATCTAAAGTAAAAGTTGAAAAGGAAAAAAAAAGAATTGGAAATTTTCAGCCAAAGAAATAATATGACAAACGTTTTCAAGGAATCATTATAGAATGAATGATTTTATCGATAAAAATTTAGACAGTTTCACTGATGAGTTTTTTTTAAACATTGAAAGTAATGTAAAATGTAAACATTTCAGTAATAGAGAAAAATATTCAACATTTCTTAATTCATTTACTAAGCTAATATAATACCGATAAGAAAATCTTTTCTACAATGCACACAACAATACTGTTTAATAGCCTTATTTAAGAATGGACTGGCTCAACTGTATCCCAGCATCGAATCACGACAGGAGATCGAGACCACTGGCGAATACTTAAACCCGTTCTACTAATACAATACAGGTACTGTAGTCCCATACTATATAAGGCGGAGCTTGCAGTGAGCGAGATGTGCATACAGAGCAAGAGTTAAAAAAAAAAAAAAGAATGTGGATACAAAAGTTAAAATAAAACACTCATAAAGGCATGGTAAAAAGAAAAACAAAAGCAAACCCATTTTGACATAGAAGAGTATATTCTTGAATAAAATAATTCACATTTATTAAAGTACTGTGTCTCTCAGTAAGTCAAAATGAAGAAAGGCTGCGTGATTATGTCAATAGTTGTGATAAAATTTAATATCTAGTATTAAAAAAGTAAATTACAGTGAAGTAGTATAAGCAATATTCTCTCTTAATATGGACAGAAATTTATATCTTGAATTATCAAGGTCATTAATAAAACTGGTGGAGGTGGGAAAAAAGATGCTTACATATGAAACAGAAGCAAGAAGTTAAATTATTTTCAAGGGAGAAATTAAATATTCACAATTTTCAGAATACTTGATGCTTTATTTTCAGAATCTCTAGTAGACAATAATAGTGAACTGAAAAAACATCAGAATGAATTAGTGTTAAATCAAGTGGTGGATTACAAAGTACATATATGATATTCAATTACTTTTCTACTGTAAATATTTAGAAAATATAATGGATAAAACTAAGATAGATAAAAATGTAATAGATTAAAACATAAGAATATAATAAAAATAGGCCGGGCACAGTGGCTCACACCTGTAATCCCAGCACTTTGGGAGGCTGAGGTGGGCAGATCACCTGAGGTCGGGAGTTTTAGACCGGCCTGACCAACATGGAGAAACTCTGTCTCTACTAAAAATACAAAACTTAGCCGGGCGTGGTGGCCCGCGCCTATAATCCCAGCCACTAGGGAGGCTGAGGCAGGAGAATCACTTGAACCTGGAAGTCGGAGGTGGCAGTGAGTCAAGATCGTGCCATTGCACTCCAGCCTGGGCAACAGGAGCAAAACTCCATCTCAAAAACAAATAAAATAAATAAATAAATATTTTAAAAACATGAAAAGCCTATGTTCAAATAGAAAAACCAATCAATAAAATATAAAAAAATTAAACGTATGAAAATCTACACATAAACTGGCAAAACATGTATATAGGGTATTCTCCAAAGAAGAAATCAAATGCTTATTCCATTTTATTAGAAGAAAATCAAAATAATGAAATACTATTTACACCTGTGAAAGTTTTCAAAATATTTCATTTTGAAAAGAATTTTGGAAAATTACTTTTATGAATTATTTGTTACAGTGGAAAGGTACTGACTTTCTAGAAAGAGATTTGTCAATAGTTACCAAGAACAATTGAGAAGTTTCTGCCACTTGGCCTGATAATTCCACTTGTAAGAACATATCCTCAGAAAATTATAAGAATCACAAGAATATATTGGATAACCAATCATCATTAATTTATTTATAATAGCAAAATATTAGAAGCAAACAAAATGTCCCACAGTAAGCAGGTGGGGATGGAAAAATTATGATATTTCCATGTAAGAGCAGAACAAATAGCGTTTGCATAGAGTAATGACATGGGAGAATGTTCATGATGTAATCTATTTATGGTGAGACAAAAAAAGAGAAAATCTAGGAGGAAACACATTGAAATATTAACAGTTGTAAATCTCTTTGTCATGAGATTACAAAATATTTTGAAATCATCTTTACACTTTTCTTCATTTTCTAAAGTTGCAAGAACCTCAGCTGGGCAAAAAGCGTGAATGAAAAGAACACTATTCGTGATTGTGTTTTATTTTTCCCAGGATCAAACATGACTGTCACAGCATCCACGTTATGGCTTATTTGTGTGGACTTTCATTCTGCTTTCCAATTCTTATTTTATAATTTTTAACTGATAACCCTCTCCACCCCCACCAGGACTTGTTTCAATACTTCATGAAATATGCGGAGATGAAACAGAGACAAATGGGAAGAAATGTCTCAAAGGTTATCTACACTCAGTTCTCTTTGGTTTGAGCCCAGACCATGTCCAGAGCATTGCCTTGTCACCTTTCCCTCTGAGGTTAGACTTGTTCTGACGTGTCTGATTAAACTGCCCAACAGAGAGTGCCCGGGAACCAGTGACTGGCCAACCTCCTGGGAGCTACAGCCATTCTCATCCATATATGAGTGCCAGGAGACAAGAACTGACATCTGAGAGTCAGAGAAGGTGTGGCAAATCCTACGACATCTCCATTCTCCACTTCCATGCCCAGAACCGTGCTTGAAATCTAAATATGCTTAATGCCTAATGGGCTAAGTAGGAGAGCCTTTTTATTTCCTGAAACTCCTTTGGCCATCTTTAGGGAGGTCATTTCTCCATAAAGTTTTCTTTAAATCTTTTTAATGTTTAATATATTAAAACTAAATTTTAGTAATAAAAATTTCAAGAAGAGATCCACAAAACAACCTTAAGCTTCCGCTTTTCTCATGAGAATTTTTTTAAAAAGGATCCACTTATGAAATATTTAACACAATGTTATTCCGATACATCTGAAGAAGTGTGAGTCATTACAGAATCATTCTCTCAACACAGAACAAAAAACCTCATGGAATTACTGTGCTTTTAACCCAAAGCGTTGGGTATGTGGAATTTCATGCACCTTTGTGGTGTCGTGCCAACCAGGTGAGCCACTTCTGAAAACAATGTATTGTTAACTCGTGGGTTTCAGCCCTATTGGGTTGATAAATGGCAGTCCATTTTATAAGACCTTTCTCGGTTAGAGAAAGGATTAAGGTATGTCCAGGAATGTTTTAAACATTTAATGTAAAGCTACATTTCATACTGAGGATTAATTAGAAGCTGTGTTATAGAATTTTTTTTCACCCAAATAGGAAGAGATGTAATGCTGAATTATTTTCATATGAAGGTTAAGTTTGTCTGCAAGACAGGATTTAACAGTGTAGCAATTCTTGGAATTAATGCTGAAGGGGAATTACGACCAGTTGTCTGTAAGTGTGCTTGTGTGAGAGTGTGCGTGTGTCTATGTACATGTGAGATTCATTTGTTGTTGCAGCAAGCATAAACCACACAGTAATAGCTCTTCCCATTAACAGGTGGGGTCACATTCTATCAGAGTTGACTGGGTAGAGAAAGTTATGGAGTGAACACTAAATAAGTGCTTTGGTTTCAACTTGAGTTTCAGAACCACAGCTGCCCTTCTTCTTTTTTCTTCCCTTCCTCCTTCCCTTTCTTCCTCCCTTTATAATCTACTGTGTTGTTATATAATATATGTTATTTATATATACACATACACACTTGCAAGCTTATTTATGCTATATGTATATATAGTATAAATAAAAAGCTCAAAAGCAATGCTAAAGCCACATGAGTAACTAGTTGGTTTTATGCTAATAGATTTCCTATTTATTTTACAGTCTACATTGACTTGGTCTCCTGATTTTTCTCTATCATATTTAGAAAAAAGAGTGTTTTTTTATTGTATGGTCCTATGTTTTAAATTTTCACTCTCTCTCAAAAAAAAAGACTTTGAACTGCATGAGCAAAAAAATAGTAGCACTATATGGGTTTATGAAAGTGTACTCTAAAATTCTCTTTCTCTTTTCAGATAAGGAACCTGAATCTCAAAGCAAATGAAAATGCTATATTCTTTTTTAAATATATTTTGTCTGGAAGGTATCCTAAGGCTGTTGGGAATCTCAGGATATCCTCTTCCATTCTGTTTGTGCTCAGTTGAACACACTGTATTATTTCTGTTCATGCTTGCTGCTGTAACAAACAAACCCAAAATTACATTAACGGCTCATATGTGAAATTTACTTTTTTTCTTAGGTAAAGCATAAAATAGGTGTTCCTGATTGATGGAAAGGTGTCTTCCACAGGGTGATTCAGTGCCCAGATTTCTCCCATCATCAACACTTGGCTTCCAAAACAATCACTATTCATCTACACCAAGCTAACAGAAGAAGAAAGAACATGAAGAACAGTATGTGAGAAATATTGGAGGTACAAGCATTGAAGTGAAGCCCATCACTTATATTTAGATTCCACTGGCTAGAGCTCAGTCACATAGCCATGCCCAACTAAAAAGGAAGGTGGGGATATGTGTAGTCTAGCTATGTGACCAGGAAAAAGAGGAATCAGGCTTGAACAGCTATTCATTCTCTACCACACACATGGTTCAACAGTCAGAATGTGACAGAAAATGCTTTCTACTTTTTTTCTATGTTGTCTCAACTTAAAAGTTTCACTTGCTTAGCACTTTCCAAGGTTATTTTGCTTTATGAGCAAATATATTGGGGTATGACAGGGAATGAGATTAATCTAATTAGAAAAGTGTGAATCGGGACAAAAGCTCTGTACAACACAGAAGTATCTCAATAAGTAGAAATATTTTTTGCATCAATTCAAATAAAAGGCCAGAATCTAATGATAGATTAATGATGTGATGATCAGCCTCTGGATACATCTGTCCTGGGATTAAAGCTACCCAGCTAAAGAGAACATGAGAATGTAGTGAGTAAGAAGAGGAGCATCATTGCACCCAGAAGACCTGCAGGAGCACTGTAAACTTGAAACATTGCTCCAGTTGCTGTGTCAGCTGAGATCCAGTAATGTTGACAACCTTCATCATTGTAGTATAATAATGATAGCAGCACCAGGGTTAAAAATTAAAAGACCAAGGCAAAGTTGACTCTCTATTCCAAACCCTATATTATTTTCTTCTATCACTTTGCTCTAGTCGGGCAAACTGATTTGTAAGTTATAGCCTCTGAGCCTCAATTAATTTCACTTAGGGCATTTTCACAGTTGTACAATAAATGTTTGAATTAAGACATTTCTTTTCTTCTGAAATTGAATTGCACGTTAACTGGTTATTGGCCGATGCTGGTGTGCACACAATTACAGATAAGAGCATTGATCTGGCAAGAAAACAAATTAGCTCTTAAAAGAGGGCAGTTTGGATTTGACAGCTGCAGATGATTAGGTGTCTCTCTAATGGATACTGTACATTACCATCAGAGGTGTTAAAGATCTGTAAATTCCTCCTTTCAGCTGCCTATTTTTACCAAAAAGCATTGCTTACATCTGCCTCTCTTTTCCAGTGAATAGCTGAATCTAATGATAGGAAATAGTGTCCAAAATTATCTGGATGGCTGGTGAGTTACTAATACCCAGATCAAGCCCTGAGATGGGCAGAAGTAATGAGAAGAAGCTTCTTGGTTCAATCAAATAACTTGAGAAGTGAGGCTGATTTCAGGTACAAATACCTAGCAGGCAAGAGACATAAGCCACGTCACCCAAGCATGACAAAGTACTTTCCCAGGATGCTAGACCATCAAGAGTGTAACCCAGAGATCTTACTCTATTTGGAAGAACCCAAGTTGCAGCCATCTGGGCTGGAGGATATCTAATCCAATGTATCGTTAGGTGGCTTGCACAGAAGTTGGTTTGCTGGCTTTTAAGGACTTGATCTGAGTTCAAGCATTTTTGGGGAGAATGATTCAGGGCTGGTTCCATCCAGTGATCTCAATATAGAGAGGATCACTTGCTTCCTTGTCATGAACATCAACAGCTTGACCTCTGCATTCCTTCTCTATCCTACTCAAGGTAAGAGGCCTTTGGTGAATAGCTTAGTACTGCCAATCAGATATCCTAACTGCCCCTAGTAGAAGAAACATTGGGTAGATCCCTTTTATTTTAAGAGTTATCTATATGACACCTCCAGTGTAAGATGATCTTATTGTGGAAACCTTTCTATCCCCAGGGGAGTGCTAAGCAATATTCTCTTTAAGAGCTTCAGGTCAAAGTCCAGATTCCCAGCTCTGGACACATCTAAAGAAGCCTATTATGTTCCAGGGGTCAAGCTTTCAGGTCTTGCCCCATTGAGAAGATAATAAAAAAGCACTTGCAGTTGGATTTTATTCATCATTTATATAATCACTGAAATTACAGATGAAATAGGTCGTTATGTCATTGAGGCTCTCTGGCTAACCAGTGTATGTGTATTTTCTCTTTTATAACATCCCATAAAAGCATCCTACACAGGGTTGGATTGTAATAATCTCTTGGCCATTTGTGGCAAGTGCAAACTATTCCAAATGGGCTGAGTTTCTGCTTGATTCCCATCTGGAAGACTTTTGACATTGTTCAGTTTGAGCAGTCATGCCTTTTGCTTCATCTTCTATACTTCTGGGATGCCAGCATAGCCAGCCAGCTCTGCTTGGACAGTGGCATGGGAACCCTGTTATTGTAGGGTGATGGAAGCCATGGTGGTTCCCTGGTCATGTTGGAGCTGAGTTTGTCAAGCAGGACTATGTGGGATCTTATAGCGGGGTGGAAAGGTTTGGTGCTAGAGACTTATTCTTGGGAAGCCAAAAGCTCTTTATGAGAAAATTTCAAAGTTATATTTTCATTTTGAAAATCTTTAAGACATGTATGAGAATATTCTGGAGCAACTGGAAGACCTCATAAAAATACTGCCATGTGATTTCAATGCCCCAGATGCATTTGCTTTAAGGGCCGACTGGTACCATTTTAATGGTCTCACTAATGCAAAAGAGCTAAAAGAGCTGAAGTAAAATTCATTTTCCCCTTAGTGAAGACCAAAGAACATCAAAATGTGCTGAAGAAATGGTGGGTTGTCATAATTTCCATAAAGAGATGCACTGAGGGAAGGGAGTCATTGCACAGCAATGATAGCAGAGGCCAATTCAACACAAAAGTAAATGCATAACAACCCTGGGAATAATACATGCATTTGGAGTATTAGAGAGATTACTTTTTTTTTTTTTTGAGATGGAATCTCACTCTGTTGCCCAGGCTGGAGTGCAGTGGCACCATCTTGGCTCACTACAACCTCTGCCTCTCGGGTTCAAGTGACTCTCCTGCCTCAGCCTCCTGAGTAGCTGGGATTACAGGCATGCACCACTGCACCTGGCTAATTTTTGTATTTTTAGTAGAGATGGGGTTTCACCATGTTAGTCACGCTGGCCTTGAACTCCTGACCTCATGATCTGTCCACCTCAACCTTCCAAAGTGCTGGGATTACAGGCACGAGCCACCGCGCCCAGCCGAGATTACTTTTTTATCAAACTTTCACAGGTCACTTTTTAATGGTGATAATTACAATATTAAGTTTTTGGTTTTGTTTGTATATAAATTGCAAATTAGTTTTGACTGTACTGCATAAGGGCTATCTGCATAAGGAGTTTATACCTATCTTGATGGTTACATATATTTAAGAAAGATTAAAATTAAAAAATATTGAAGTCAACAGGGGGCTTCATTAGAATTGTTTTTCTCTAAAAAGACATCTATATATTATTCAAGTTGAAGAAATACTGCTTTATAGTATTTCTTCATGTGTTTTTTCTGGGCAACTGTACCCAATCTATTTGGCTCTCCAAGGGTTAGCTGTCCACAAAAGTCACCATTTTCTAATTTTAGTAACTTGTGGGGCCAAAGTAGAGTTGACCATAATTAAGAAGAAGAAAACTAGATGCTCTTTCATTTTCACTTTTCCTTGGAGGATGTTCTGGCCATATCACTCAAGCAACATTTTCTATGGACCTCCCTGAGCAAGTGTCCACAAATGTCGTGGACTAAGAAAAATACAGCAATTGCATAAGCTCTTCCTAGATACTCCTTCCTGTCCTTTAATGAAAGGAAGGGGTTCTGTATTTGTTGCCATGGATTTTAATAATAATCCATCCCATAGAAGGTGTTCAAGAGGTTGAATGAAAGGATAAATCCAGATCAATTATACATGAGACCGATATGTATTATCAACCGGTTGGTTGATTAAAGAACTATACAATAGGGTGGAAGAGATCCTCCAGAGGAGTCTTTGGAAAGCTCTCTGATTCATAGTCTCTTGAGTGAGGTTCTCAGGGGCCTGGTATATATTAAGCTCCCTCCTTCATTTTTGCAGAGCAGAAGAAATATAGTCCACTAGTCTCTTAGGCAAATGTTTAACTGTCTCTGGTAGGAATCCCCTGATATGTCAGAGTAGATAGGTTTAGAGCAAGTGAACCATCCGGGGATTTATCTAGGCACTTGGAATAAAGTAATGAGCAGGAAGGTGCTTGTGAGAATTGTTGAGAAGGAATCATGGCTGCAACACAGAGGAGGGGAGGAGGAAGCAGATGGGGTAGGCCAGAGTCTGAGAAGGACTGCATTAACTCACCCTATTGTGTGTTCTCTGTCTTGGATCTCAGAGATAAGATACAAAGAATTGGTTGTGACGGGGATGCCAGGGACAGGCACAGTCATCCTGGTTCTTCCTTGCTATCAAAAGTGACATGGTGTGAAGGATAACTGTCTTATTTTATTTTAAATAAGCTTCTTTGCTTCCACTGAGTTCTCAGCTCCAGGTGGGAGAGGACATCCACCCAGTGAGTCATAGCCAGTAGGTGGGGGCTGGGGGCACCTGAATGAAGAGGTTGCACTTGAGTTGCACTCAGATCTGACAGGAGGCAGATAGAGCTTTATCTCCAACCTGGAAAATATCTTTGGACAACCAATTTTTCCTTTTAATGCTTCAATTTTTTAACCTATAAAATAAAGGCAGAGATACTTCTTACTTCTGGAACTATTATTGGGATATGTCTGTCCTCAATTTAAGTTTTTAAAAGAAAAGGGCTCATGCAGCGCTTTCTTCACTATCCAGTTATGGATTATCTACAGCCTGTCCTTTTTGACTACTCCCCATCTCATCATCTGCCTTTGGGAATATTATGAAACAGGTTTTCTTTTCTGGTATTTCACTGATACTCTCAGGAATTCCCTTATTTCAAATAACAATGGAATTGATGTTTAAAGAAATGGAAAGTTAACTTCCTTTGTATCCCACATACCATGAGACTTTAGATTTATTACTTATTTTCATTGAGCTTCTATTTCCTCATCTATAAATTGGGACAATCTAAAGACCCTTACAGGGTTGCTGAAAGTAACAGGTGTAAACGCAGTGTGTGAACTATAAATGTAAAGGGCCATTCAAATGCCAGGTACCAACATCTAGTAGTTAATAATTGAGCAAAGTATTACTCAGAACCATCATATCAGGAAGTATTTGTATCATTAGGGTCTTTACGACATCATCTTTGCTGCCCCTTGCTTTTGTGCTTTCCATTAGATGGTAGACTTTTTGAAGAAGCCACATCCTACGTGTTTTTGTATGAAATCTTGTCAGGAACATAAGAAATGCTTAATAAATACTTGGTGAATAAAGAAACAGATTCATTCTCTGGGTTAGCAGAAGAACTAAGGTTCACGAGTGGAGTGATTAGTGTAAAGAGCTAACAGCTGGAACAGCTCAACTGTGGAGAGGGTAGTTTGACAAGGTGGGAAGCTCCCCAGTCATTGGAAGTGTTCAAGTAGAAATTGACTGTTAGGGTTGATGCAGGTGAGATTCCTGAATGGGCTAGGAGACCTTGAAGCTCTTTTCCATGAATCTCTGATTCTCTGGAAGTAGAAAAGAACACTGCTAAATACTTAGATAACTATCCAGGCATGATTCCTTCCAGTAATACCCAGAAATAGTCAAATCCTATAATGCCTATCTTTCCCAGGCTGTGAGAGTGCTGGGGCAGGGGGAATTTCTGAACCACTTACTGGTGTGTGGCTTTTGATGCATCCTTGTGTGTAGTATTTGAGCAAAGCTATTCTCATCAGTCTAGTGTTTCAAAACAAAGGCAAAATAAATGGACATGTATGAGTGCTGGATGGCATGACCTTAATGTGGCAATGGTAAAATCTGTGTGTAATGGAACCTTCCAACACATGAACTTGGGTGTAGATGGGCTGAATACTGCGGAGGAGCACACAGAAGGCACTGGGCATTTGAACAAGCTTTCTTCTTTATCACTCTGTAGGTTGGCTGGACACTCCTGTTCTACATTCTTCTGTGGAACCAGCCTCAAATGTTGGTAAAACAGATGAGTGCCTATAGGATGAGACTCGGAAAGTGGAAATGGCTCCTCTTGCCTCTAAATACAGTTATATGTTATGTAACAATGGGGATATATTCTGAGAAATGCATCTTTAAGTGATTTTATCAGTATGAACATCACGTGTACTTATGCAAACCTAATGGTACAGCCTACTACACACCTGGACTGTATGGTATAGCCTGTTATGCTCCTAACCCACAAACATGTACAGCATATTTTTGTACCGAGTATTGCAGGCAATTGTAACACAATGGTATTTGTGTATCTGAACATATCCAAATATAGAAAAGGTACACTCAAATAAAATATTGTTATCTTATGGGATCACCATCATATAGGCTTTTGTTCATGTTGTTGAACCAAAGTTCATTATGTGGCATATCCTGTATCTCCTTTGCTCATCTTCTAGGAGCATCTATCAGAGATGAGCTCTTACAAAAGATATTATCTGTATTATAATGCATTTGTTCAGTTATTTTCTGTTTACTACATTCTCTCACATGCATTATCTGTATTACCCAAGCCATCCTGAGGCTGTTTTCATTTCCATGAACGTCCAGGCTTTTGGTAGCCACATGTCCATGCTTTTGGTAGCCACAGAGCCTGTGGGTTCTTTTCCCTGTTGGCTAATGCACCCTTCCAAGCATCTATACTTCTCCTGCATAGCAATCATTACACTTGTTGATTATCTGTTCTTCCTGTAGGCTTTAAGTTCCAAGAGGGTTGGAACTAAGTCTGCTTTGTTATCTGCTCTGCTGTGAAGCCTGACACAGTTTCTGGCACAAAATAGTCACTGCCTAAAGATTTGTTGAATAAATGTCTGAGTATTGATGGTCTTTTCTTCAACCTTATTGACACTTTACAGATAAGTTCAGAAAAATTAAGTGGTTTACCCAAAGGTTTACAGATTGGATACTCAAAATACAGTTTCCTGACTGCAGATTATTAGCTTTCCCCACTCTGTATCCTCTCTGTATCACAGCTGTTTCTACTGGTAACATATGCCTGTGTTTCTTGGGACATTAATAATCTTGGTGTTGATGCTTTGAAAATGCTTGTCTCCTTTGTAACTTGGGATGGAGATGGATTTGAAAGAAGTGAAATATTTCTAGATGATAAAAAAAAGAAAATATTGTCAT
The DNA here is from genome assembly GCF_009764315.1 of Trachypithecus francoisi. NCBI lineage: Eukaryota > Metazoa > Chordata > Mammalia > Primates > Cercopithecidae > Trachypithecus > Trachypithecus francoisi. The sequence continues at coordinate 110,288,643 of NW_022681473.1, forward strand.
TTGGCCTGTGCATACTGTGAAATTCATTTTTCAGGAAATGCTATGAGGCAGGATGGGATGGCTTCCTGAGGGTTTTTGATACAAAGCTACTTGTAGTCAAAGCTGATGCAAAGTTTGTTCCATGAGATTACAGGTATGAGTGGTGTAGGCATTGCTATTCTAGAGGATTGGATCTGAGGTCTGCATAGATGTCTTCTACATAATTCAGCAATTGACAATCAGACCCTTGGAATGTAAGGTTACATATGTAGGTGTAGGGATTCAGGGACGAGGGGGAGAGTGAGGGAGGAAGATGGAGAAGGTGCCACCACTCGTGGGCAAAGGAGGATGACAATCTGCCTAGGCCATGTGGCTCACAACCCTCCTGACGCTTGTTTTGACTTTTCTCTAACTGCACAACCGGTGCATGCAGATGACTTTACATCTCATAGCAAAATGTGCGACAGCAATGTGCTAAGCAAATGCAAACAAAAATATGCTTCCCCCACTCCAAACAAATCTCTCACACATCGCAACTATGCCATGGCATGGCGAGAGACAAGAGACAGAGACCACCAGGAACCAATTTGTTCATTGTTTAAACCACTCTCCAGGATATATATATATATGTATTGGGAGATTACCTTCAGTTGCATTGGATTGCTTTCCATGATTTAGATATACATGCACTATGATTTCACTTATCCATGCATGCATGAAAGCATTATCCATTTAATTCATTCAAAATTTATTGCACATCTACTGTGATCCAGGAATGTATAAGCACTAAAGAAGGTACCATAAGGATACAGAGCTAAGCCATTTGAGAAGGCCATCTTCTAGTTCATTGTTTCTCTGCTTTTGCTCATGCTTCTCCTTCATCTCTGGATATACTTCACCCTACTTTCTGCCTGTGTATATCCTTCCCATAGCTTAAGAGCCAGCCCAAGAGCATTTCTTTTCTCATCCTTACCTCTCCTCCACACAGTAAGAATTAATTGTTCTTTTGTCCCATGCTCCAACAGCACAATGCCTCTACCCCAAAGTTGCAGTTGGTATTTGATAAAAGGTCCTGCTGCCACCTTATTTCTCCTGCTTTTATTTTTCCTACTTTCCCAGAACTTTACAGGACAAGTTCTTCTTGAGTTCTGTGAAAGTTCTAACAGAGGTAGGAAGTATATTAATGGCCTAAACCTCATAAAAGGAGGCCTTATAATTAAATTTATAGTTTTTGCATTGAGAGTCTTCTGGCCCAAACATAGCTGAAGGGCTCCAATTTGCCTTCCTTAAAACTCTTTATGAAACTAGAATAATGGTAAGAAATTATGCTGCATTCGTCTCCAGGATAGCATAGCATGGTGGAAAAACAAGGTGTAATTTGAAGCCTAGATTTGGCTGGGTTCAAATCTTGACCCTGCCATGTACTGAATATGTTCCTTTGGAGAAGTGACAACATATTTGTGTCAAGGTTTTCCTGTCTTTAAAATGAGGAGAATAATAGAACATATTTTATAGGATTGGTATAAGGATAATGTATTAATACATGCACTTACTTGGAATACTGAATGGCACTTCATACATGTTCAACACATGCTAGTTATTAATATTAGTTATTATTCTCCAAATGAATTAATTCACAGCTAGAGTTGACTATGGTGGCATAGTATTGATGATTCTTTCTAATTAGATTTGTATTCAGAATGTTTTGAGGCTCAGTTTTAAAAAGGCCACTGCTGGGAATAGATTCTTCAAGTTCTCATACTATTTATAAAGAGTAAGTCATTTAGAGTTAAACCTTGGAACCTGAATTTCAAGATTTTTACCACTAATAGGTGGTGACTTACCTGGAAGAACTTATACAACCTCCCTAAGCTTCTAGTTTCTCAACTTAGGAAGGGGAGGTAATCCTCCACCCCCAACCTCAGGGTTCTGTGATGTTTGAATGAGTATTGGGAGAGTGAATGAAGAAATAACATATGGAAGTGTCTCGCATCATGCATGACAGTCTTAATAAATGTTTGCTTTATTCTTTAATTTAAAAAAGATAAAGCAGCTCTTCATGCCCACTGAATCTGGAATCTGGTACACCTGAGATGACCCTGGGCGTTTTGATAGTGCCAAACAATAGTAACTTACATAGTGGCTTCCAACGTTCCAGGTAGGATCTATTGCCCCCAGACCCCTGCCACCACCCAGATCTAGATCTAGTTATCAAATCTTTCAGTCCTTACAATAGCCCTGTGGGGTAGTACTATTATGAGTCTTTTCTAAGGTGAGGAAGCAGACAAGGACTGCTTCTAAGGCGGGGCTGCAGTTTGGGGCCTGTTCCTCAGTCTTTCCACACACCTTTTCTAGCAGCAGTTCTGTTTTCCCTGAGGACTGGATTTTGCCCCCAAAACCCAGCAGGAACAGGGCTTAGCTGCTCGTCTCACCGTCCCCCGCCCCCACAGCATTCCTTTTTCTGGAATAGTTCCTGTGTGTTAATATCATTTGTGTTGAACGGACTGAGCTCCTGACTCCACTCCTTGTCCTGCCTTCCCTTCAAATGTCCACTGGGTTATGCCTCTGGGTGCTAAGAATTGCTTTGTGGGAGGAGAAATGTGTGATGCCTTTCCTCACCCATCATAAGGATCACGACTGACATTTTTATAACAAAAGACAGGTTAACCAGAGAAAAGCATAACAATTTTATTTAATTGAAGTTGTACATGACACAGGAGCCTTTAGGATGAAGACCCAAGACCTGGGAAAACTATTTTTATGCTTAGGTTCAGTGAAAAATGAACGGCCATGTAGAAATATGACCAAAAAACTGTGTTCTAACGGTAAGAGACTGAGTGGTGAAAGCCAGCCAGGACTGTGTGTTCAGATTCTTCCTGGTTTTTCTGTGTAGCATTCTTTCCTCCTGGGTATCGGGCAGGACCCCTCTGGAATGAGGGTCTTCAAAGAAGGGAGAGAGTGACCTTTGTAGGTTTTATTGGCTTGCTTTGGGGAGGAAAAATTCTAGTTTCTATGAGCTGTGTTGGGGAAGAGGAATTCTGGTTTGTAGGACTCACTTTGGTGGAGAAAGAGGGCAAGAGACAGGAGGGCAGGAGAAGATCGGAGAGTTTGCTTCTGAGACCTTCCAGTCTGCTTTAGTTTGAAGTATTCAGTGTGTCAAAGCACCAGACTTTGGAGTATTGTCTTCTGAGCTCCAACAATTTGAACCATGCCCTTTGACTGTACTGCCTGGTGCAGTCTGGCTACCTTCTGTAGACTCTGCCTCCCCATCTTGATCAGTTCACCAGCTCGTTTCCTGATCCCAAACATATGCTTTTTCCCCAAACTGGACCTTTCCAGTCTTTGAGACTCATGTTGCTTGCTTAGGTCTCAGCATGTTGCAGGCCATGTGGGCTGACTGATGAAACGTCTGCATTATCTCTTCCAGGTGCCAGCAGAATTAAGTGACCAAAATCATCTGAAAGTCCTTAATTCCATGAATAAAACTACACTCAGGAGAAGATTATCATGTAAAGGAGAGGTGCATTATGTTTGGGGAACAAATGCCCATGGAAATGGTGAGTACAGAAAGTTACTGAGCTTTGCATCTGGGCCTTCTAGTAGAGTGTGCAAATGAGATCACCCTACAGATGGAGAATATGGGAGCATCATGCTGCAACGCCACCTCTTGGCTGATGCATGTGGATTGTCAGGCGACAGAGGGAACTCTGATCAACCAACACTGACTTTTGGTACAGAATCCCAGTGGAAATCACCCAAGGAAAAGCAGACGACTAGTGTGCCTTATGGGGAAGTATTTTCTATATTTAGTGACCAAACTTTCATTGCCTTTGGAGAATGAAATCCATGCTTCTTTTTTAGAGTGGTTGTTTTGAGTGACAGTCAACATGGCGGGGAGATGGTGTTACTTTCTAAATGGAGTAAAAGATGAGCAAGATAAGCAACTTCCACCACATGGCAGCAGGTATGAAGACAACTGGTGCCCGTCTCCAGCATTCAACTAGACAGTCTCTTGCCAAGAACTTCACCTTTGGCCTGTGTAGAGCCCCTTTCACTGGGTCGGAGCAGAGGTCAGTACCCTGACCCAGTCACCCCATGGCATCTTGGCCAACCAAGGGGTGCCAATTAGATCCAATTGTGATGAAGGTAGATGGAAGGTTCCCCCATTCCACTGACCCCCGAGTGACTTCCTTGTTTTAGAGGCCACAGGAGTGGGGTAGAGGGCTATTCTGCACCTCATCTGTTCATGGCCAGCTGAGTATGTAGTGGCTGATTCTGTTCTTAGCCTCAAATTCTCAAGTCCTCCAAATCTAAGGGATTGACACTGCCTTCATGCCTCCTCCAAATATAGGAAATTTCTCAGTTTGTAATTCAGAATGTAGATGCTTGGGGCGGAAGAAGAAAATAAAAATATAAGTACCAGCTATGGGTCCAATGTCCGCTATGTTTTGGAAGTCATACTGATATTGGTAAAGTGTGGTAAACGCCAGCCCCACTGCCCACCACCCACCTGCCGTTTCTCTTATGGATACAATGCATTAATTCTTAAGAGGCATTTCAGATAAATGCCGAAATGTAATTTATCAGGGTTCTTCCAGGGCCTCCAGCTACAATCGTTTTAAATCCAAAAAAATTGCTACATGCAAAGGCCCCCAAACTACCTAAGACATATTCCTAAATTTCCAGAGCTTAAAAATCAATGTGCTTTAAAAAGTAAAAACAGAAAATGCCAGCTGACTTTGCAAATAAGGACACTGGGAAACAGATATAATTGTGTTCTTTCCTTCTACGTCCGTCGGGGAACTTCGAATGCTACTACGCTACATCAGGTATGCAATGAAAAACAAACAACGGGGACTCCAAGCAGAAGAGGGGAGCTTGAGTAACTGTAGTTTTCATGTTAGGGAGAGCTTGAGAGAGAAAGGAGCATTGTATCTTGGATTAACGGAACTGCAGGATTTCATTAATGACAGCCCAGCTTTTTAGCAAAAGGAAGATAGTTAGGGCAGTAAAGGAGAACATGACTAGAATGTGCTCTGCTAATTGGAAATGTATATTATCTTCAGGCAATGTGAGTGTGGAGGAGAGGGGGATGGGGAGGATGAGAAGAGACACGTACTGAGAGGCCTGCAGGAGAAAACTGGACCCAGGACGCCCCAGATTTGGCCACACCAGCAGGGCAGTTAAAGGGTCCTTTCTTGCTGGTAGGAACGTCTAGTGCCCGGACCCCACCCTCCCCCACTCCCTTTTAATTCAATGGCTACGTAGGGGCTTCTTTGATGGAGGCTTTGAAGTCGGTGGCTTTGAGATTACTCTTCCTCTGTGACCTTGACCACCAGCCATGAGGTTAGGGGGGAAGGGGAGGGGAGGAGGAAGGCGCTGGAGTTGGAAAAAGGAAAGGAAGGAGAGGGGAGGGGAAGGAAGGCGGCCCTAAGACATTTCTGCAGCATTCCACGACTTTTCTGATCACTCTGCGAAGTTGAAATATGATTGCAGCCTTTGCACCGGGAAGGAAAGAAACCATTTAAATGAAAAATTAGCTGCCTTAGCAGGTCAAGCACATAGTTACATTAATGTCGTGTAGAACAATAAATCAACTTCGATCTCCAATTGAAAAAATGCTAATTTAGCTCAGCGATTCACTGATTGTACTTTCCTCTGATAGAAATCTTTTCTTTTATTTAATGCGAAGCCGTGATTTGACAGCCTCCTCTAATGGTGCTTGCAGACTCTCAGCATTTCAGTGGAATTCTGATCATGGTTTTAATATTCCGTGCAGCTCTGCCCCCTCTGATTTCACGCTCACACATTAACGAGAGCTGACACTGGAGATTAGACGCAGACAGCTGGAATGCCAGGTCTTTGTTGCAGCATGGACAGGAGCCAACGTCGTTCAACCACAGCCAAGAGGGACCTGGGAAAGTCTTCTTAAGAAGGAGGGGAGGCGGGGTGGGGGCTTGAGGGAGGGTGGGAGCGGGGGATGGGAGCGGAAAGAAAGGCAAGGTAGTTTCTGAAGGGCATATGAAAATAGATGTTTTCAGAAAGCCCTTTCGTCTCTGAAATTCAAATTGGAATCAATTCTGGTTTATTTAGAGGAAGTGGTTCATTACAGGGAAATCCCAAATTGGTTGCAGTATTTTTCTGTAAACTCTGAAAATACAAGTGTGATGCACGAAAATGGAAATGGCTCCCTGCTTCAGCTGCTCACTAGTTCATCTGAGAAACAATGGTGATTACGAGCTGGAGGAAGAGTGCTTACATAAGGAAACGTGTTCTCCCCTTTGCCTTAAAAAAATCACTTAGTTCCAGGTGAATAGATGGGGAAATAAAACTAGATTTATGAGCCAGGGCTGCCTGTGCGACTAGCGTCTACCTCGGCAAGAAAGGAAGTCGTGTAGCCTAACTGCCTTGATCCTAATAAATTGTTTCCTGATACCAGAAATCAAATAAAGATCCATAGTTTCATCTAAACCATGAAGCAACTTGGGCTCAGCTAGTGCCAATATTGCCAAGGGGAAGGAAGGGTGCTGCCTGAGACACTGGCTCAACTTTGTCCAAAAGAAAATGACAGATGATCAAAGTTGCAGAGATGGCACATTAATACTACGTCAAAAAAAATTGTTTCTGCTCCCGGGGGAAACCAATTGAGTAGAAATAACAAATGTCCTTCTTCCTAACTGTATCATTAATAATAATCGTACTTTGCATTTTTATGGGATACCAGGATTCAAGAGCCCTTTATAAATATTCATAGGGGAAGGCTGGGGAAGGAAAGTGAATGTACCCATTCCTAATGCCTGGCTGGAGTGACTGAGACTCAGGGCCCCGCAGGGGCTTAACTGGAGTGAAACAGCACATCACAAAGCCCCATGCTGCAGCTGGCTTGGAGACATCCAGGTACAGTCTCTGATGCCCACTGCTCTCTCCTGTGAACAGGAACATGGCTGTAGTTTAGGAATTAGATAAGCTGAACCATCTTGTATCACTTTTGCTTGTTGTTCTTATTTGCCTTGGTTGGACCACTGTCACTGATGCAAGTTTATTCATTCTACTAGCATTTATTGAATACTGAATTAGGCAGTTTTGATTAAAAAAAAGTATAAGTTAGGATATATATATATATATCAGTATAAGTTAGGATATATATATATATCAGTATAAGTTAGGATATATATATATATAGCAGTCACATCGCCGTAGTTAAGAGTATAGCCTACCATAGGCATAAATCAGAGTAATTATAAGCAAGTCAGATACATTTGCATATGAATCTTCATTCCTCTCTTACTGGCTTTGTGGCCTTAGCAAAGTGCTTTACTTTTCTCTAAACCTCAGTTTTTTGTCTGTAAAATGGGGTTAAAATGAACTAATCCTTAACACTGTCTGACCCATTATGGTCACTCAGTAAATGCCAAAAACAACCACTGTTGTTGTTGTTTTCATGTAATTGTTGGGAGGGTTCAGTGAGAATACACACACACACACACACATTGCCGGATAGAGTTGGTTCATAGTAAACAGTTAATAAGTGTTGGTTATTGTTATGTAACACATGAGAATGTCTCATTCCAAAGCAGCACTATTGCCTGCAAAGTAGTCCTCTCAGTAGATTTTTGCTGATTCCCAAGATACTGAGAAATTGCTCAAAGCATTTTTGGAACTCTTCTGGAAAGTTATGCATGGATACTGTTAGTACTCTCTTAAATATCTTGAAATGTGGTACATCTTCATCCTTAGAGGATGAATTTGTTGGAAGCTATTAAAAGTTGCCCTGAAGCTATGGCCAATGAATATGGTGGGCAATCAAGTTGGGGAACATTGCTTTGGAAATACATGTGCCTATAAGGAAATTAGATTGGTTTAATTGTGTGGTGTATAAACTGAATCTGATCACCATTCCAAAAAAGGCTTATTGAGCAAACATAGCCATTTCAGAATATACACATTGCCTCCCAAGGAGAGTACTCAGAAGGGGTCATAGATTCTGATACATTTGCCAGGGTGGGGAGACGCAGCTTATTGTTTCATGGCCACTGCCTGTAATAGCCTTCCCTGAATAGTTTATACTCCCAGCGAGAAGAAAAGGACATGCCCCTGAGTGCTTCAGATTATGCACAAACTGAGGTCCACTTCCCTTGACTTTGCCCTCTTGGCTTATGTGCAGCTTTAGTGCAGAGTCAGTTTGCTCATTTTTTCAGAATTGTGCAAACTGACCCTGCACTTACTGGGTTTCTGAAGTTACTAAGGATTAAAACTGACTAAGTCATGATCTCTGCCCTCAAAGGCCTCACAGTCTAATAGGGAAGGCAAACAAATAGTTGCAATACAGAGAGGTAAGTGCTATAGGAGAGGGACACATCAGGAGTAGGGCAGATCCCAGAGGCCCTATATGTATATTACTCTCAAGTGTGTGGACTTTTCCTTAGAGTTGGATAGGAAGCCACTGGCCTTTACAGCTGGGATCAAACATACTATAATTTGGCTTGCCCTTCTGTTCTATCTGTCCCTATTCCTGGCTTCCATGTCTTGACCAAATTGTATACACCCTGCATTAGCCCTGAGGACAGCTGAAGTGGAAGATGTCTTTTTTTTTTTTTTTTTTTTTTTTATCTCGCTCCCTTATTAAGGAGCTCTCTGGCAGTGAAAGAGAGTGAGAAGAGACTTTTCCCAAGTCTTCTCCGGGAAGATTTAAGAGGTGTGATTTATTATAATTTCAATTATAAAAGGTTTGGGTTTGGCTTAAAGAGTTTTCACTTACAATGTCTGAGTCTGTTCCAAGGGCTGTAAACCATGGTGGGTTTCCAGTGGCCCCAGGTAGCATCCCCTTAGTCACATTACTTACAATTGATAATAAATGGCTTTGACCAGAGAGGAGAGTAGATGAGCTGAACGGAATGCTTAAGTGCCTAAAGGCATGGGAGACTGCTTCTGGTGGTTAGATAGAATTGATCATATCAGTGGCAATATGGCACATATAGAATATGTTGGAAGACAGGAAGCCTGGAGTGGTTTTACTCATTCCTGAATGCTACCCCTCTGTGACAAGGAGGTAGGAGTACCATTTCTGCCAACGCACTGTCATTGAAATAGATTCATTTGTTCATAAGCATGCAGAGAAAATGTGTCCTGACTTTGTGCATTCACTCTGGGTAGAGCACCTAGAAACATCTAAGATGTTGGAGATTGTGATCGTCTACTTGGATTTGAAATGCCTAGTGGCTTCAGAGTGCTTTAACCATTCTGAATGGTCATGATAACAGCATGTCTTAGAACAGGGGTCCCCAACATTTTTGGCACCAGGGACCTGTTTTGTGGAAGACAATCTTTCCGTGGATGTCGAGGGGTATGGGGACGGTTTCAGGATGAAAAGGATGAAACTGCTCCACCACAGATCATCACGCATTAGTTAGATTCTCATGAGGAGCGTGCAACCTAGACCCCCACATGTGCAGTTCACAATAGGGTTCACACTCGTATGAGAATCTAATGCTGCTGCTGCTCTGAGAAGAGGCTGAGTCCAGGCAGTAGTGCTCACTTGCTGGCCTTCTGCTCACCTCCTGCTGTGTGGCCCAGTTCCTAACAGGCCACTGACCAGTACTGGTCCACAGCCTGGGGGTTGGGGACCCCGTCTTAGAAGCGTGATTCTCAACCTCAGTATCATTTCACACACAAGTTTCAGGCATGTTACAAGCATAATATTGGTGGATGATTTGTTAAAGTTTGTAGATAATTAATCGAATTGGAAAAAAATGGGGTGATTATCCCTATAATGTCACCCTTCCAATAGGTTTTCTAGAGTAGGAAAGAAAAAAATGCCTATCAGGAATTAGAGAAGTCTCTGAATTGCCTCCAGGGAGTGTGCCGTGAAAATATACACAGGAGATTTCAATATGAATTTTCAATGGAAAAAAAGTGAGAACTCTTATGCCAAAAATGACATTTGATGTAGACATGACCGTATGATGTATACAATTCAAATAGAGTTTAGTCATTGTAAGATGAGAGAAGATGACATAATGACGTAGTATTTAGCTAACTGAGTTTCATGATATATTCCTTGAGACTGGTGTCTGCAGTTGAATCCAAACATGGTAGTCTATTTATTTGTCCCATTTCTGTGCCATTATTGTTTAATCATAGTTACTCCTCATTAGTGGGTTTTCCCATTGCTTCGGTTCATCTCTGAGCACTTCCTGGGACTATTAGGGATTGTAGTAGAGGCCATGGGGGTCATGGATATAGGCAATCATCATTTGTTGAATATCTACTGTGTGCTGATAGCATGCTTAGCATATATATATATATATAATTATATACACTTTAATATATTATAATGTATAATTTCACATTATAATTACATAAACTATAATTAATATACATACATAATTTAATCCTTACAATATGCCTATGAAGTTGTATCCCATTTTACAAACAAGGATTTTGAGACAAAAAGGAGTCTAAACAATTGTCCCCCTAAGATCAAACACCTAGTCAATAATAGAGGGCTAATTCGAAAACAGATTTTTTGGAATACCCAAACCCTTATTTCTTTCCTGAGCACGTGCCCACGAAAGGATACTAGACAGGGTGAGAGTGTATAAGTTCTCAGTGTTGCCCCAGTTGGATATAAGGGCAGAAACTGAACACAGTCTAAAATTCAAAGTCTTAGGACCAGTGTAAAGAATCAGAGCCAAGAAGGGAACATTCATAACAGCATCTGATGAAATGTGTGGGTCAAATCATGTAAAATTGCCAACAGTTGACCATTTTCTATCTCTAAAAATGCCAACAGTTGACCATTTTCTATCTCTAAAATTTCATATGGTTCAACCTAACAAAAGTAGGATAATCAGTGCTAAGGCACACTTAATATGTTTTTCTCACACATGGGATTGAAATCTGGCTTTTAAAACGGAAATAGAGTAGAATCATTTACTTCAGCTCCTAAGGTTCCATACATCTTATGGTTCTAAGATAACTCAATGGGAAAGCCTAGCTCAAGACTTGTGGCATCTGTAAATCAAGCATTTCATGGTGAGAAAGAAGGGGCGAGGTAATTTCTAGCACTCTGATTCTCCCACCAGCTATGTAATGTGAGGCACAAGCCCTCTGCAATGAAAACCATTCTTTCTATCTCTCAGCCCCGTGACCCTCTAAGCCCCAAGCAAGACTGGTTATCCACTGTTATGAATTGAATTGTGTTCCCCAAAAGATACGTTGAAACCCTAATCCCTAATACATCAGAATGTGACCCTATTTGGAAATAGGGTTGTTCAGATGTAATTAGTTAAGATGTGGTCATACTGGAGTAGGTCAGGTCCTTTATTTAGTGATTGGTGTCCATGAAAAAGAGGAGAGACACAGAGACAAAGACAGGGAGAAGATGGCTGTGTGATGACAAAGGCAGAGATTAGAGGGAGGCATTGTATTAGTCCATTCTCATATTGCTATAAAGAAATACTTGAGACTCAGTAATCTATAAAGAAAAGAGGTTTAATTGGTTCACAGTTCTGCAGGCTGTATGTAAAGCCTAATGCTGGCATGTGCTCAGGTTCTGGGGAGGCCTCAGGAAACTTACAACCATGGCAGAAGGCAAAGAGCAGGAGAGGTGTCTAACATGGTGGGAGCAGGATCAAGACAGAGATGGGGGGAGGTGCTGCATGCTTTTTTTTTTTTTTTTTTTTTTTAGCAACTAGATCTCATGAGACTCATGATAGCACAGACAGTACCAAGGGCTGGGGCTATATCATTCATGAGGAACAACCCCCATGATCCAATCACCTCCCTCCAAGCCCCACCTCCAACAATGGGGATTATAATTCAACATGAGATTTAGGCAGGGACATAGATCCAAACAATATAAGGCATCTGCAAGCCAAGGATTGCCAGCCATCACAGAAGCTAGGAAGAGGCAAGAAAGGGTTACCCCTATGGTCCTCAGAGAGAGCAGGGTCCTGGTGGCACCTTGATCTCAGACTTCTGGGCCTCACAACTGTTAGACGAGAAATCTCTGTTGTTTTAAGCCATCCAATTGGTAGTACTTTGTTATGGCAGCACTAGGAAACTGATGCACCCACTTTTCAGGTTCCACGTCTATTTCTTTCTCTTGTGCTCAGTCAAGATAATAAATAAAATAAAATTGTCATGTAAAAAGATAAATCCTAGATTCCAGAAAACATGGCTTACTAGACTGACTCACTTCCAGGATGTTCTAAAGAGTTTCTTTTCTTTTTTTTTTTTTTCTGAACCTTAAATTTGGGGACTACATATTCAGACTGGTCTCCTTTGAGTAGGAGATTTTCATTTGATTTATGATAGTCAACCTCCGTGTTAGATTTACTCTGAGCCTACATCATAGCCTAATGAGTTTTGAACAAATGGGCTGCCTTCCAGTGAACAGCAAGGTAAGGGATGACAATGAGGTCCTCCCTGGTGGCCATGACTGGTCTTTGTGCCATCAGCAATGAATTTGAATTATGTTAAATTGTGAATGTCACTGGAGAGGCACAATCTTTTACATTATTATTATCATTGGTGACTAATCCAGGATTTATTTATCAGGTTAGCCAACCATTAGCAGAAGCCAGACATAAGTCGGCCACAAATAGATTCACCCAGTATTTATTGAGTGTCTGCCATATAATCACACAGTGGCCCAAAGTCTTTGCATGATCTCACTGACTCTGCCCTACGATTCTAACACATAGTTATCTCCATTTAGAAATGACAAAAGTGAGACTAGGAAAGGTTAGGTAACCTGCCAAGAGTCACACCGCTAGTAAGAGGGTGAATGGCTCCAAAGCTTTGGAGTCAGCTTATTTTTTGATACTAAAATCACAGATTATAAGGACAGAGAGAACAGTTCCCAGTAAGGTGCCACTCTGGGAGGGTTTGAGAAAATGAAGGATCACTGAAAGTACTGGGTCCTAGGAAGTGGTATTCAAACACAGTTGAGCACGAAGGAAGACTTCCAGGGTAGACCATGCATAGTTGTGGTCAGCAGAGGTCTGAACGTGGGGTCAGAAGATTCACTATTCAGCTCTATCATCTACTGACCTGTATCCATGGGCTAGAAACTGAACCTCTCTGAGCCTCATTATCCTAAACTGCAAAACGGGCATAACTGTACCTTCCTCCTTGGGCTGTTCTGTGGCTTGCCCACAACAATGGATGTACTAGCATCTAACATCTAGCAGATGTTAGATAATCCGTACATTCTAGCCTTGTCTTTTTCCCCAGTATATTTTGGGCTAGTCCTGAGCTAAAGTCATATCCCTCTGAGTAACCCCACCACTGTGAAGAGTATGCAATGTGTCATCACAAACGTAATTTTTAAAAACAGACATTTAATTTTTTTAAAATGGTGAATAAAACATTTTCACAAAAATTGCAGTGATTCATCCATTTAGTCATCAGATATTAAGATTCTACCTATGCCCATCATGGCTGAATCAGACCCAAAGAATTCGAAGACACTGCCTGCTCTTGAGAAACACTTAGTTTTCGTCTCTTCATTGAAGTCCTATAAGGATTTATATTTTTCAGTAGTCTTTTCAGATACATATATATATATATATGTATGTATGTGTGTCTGTATATATATATACACATCAATGCATATATAATCATAGGAAATATATATTTTGTGTCTTAATTTTTATCATTATTTTGTAAACACTTCTATATATTATATATTATCAACATAAATACTATATCAATAATATATAAAAATTGATCATAAATATACATAAATATATAATATATATCTTGCAAACACACACATATATATACACCTATGCATACATAATCATAGGAAATATACATTTTGTGTCTTAAGTTTTGATCATTATTTTGTAAACACTTTTTCTTCACCTGCGTGGTGGAAAATCATGTTTCAGCCCCAGGGCCTTTGCAATATCATTTCCCTCATGGTTTGGTTTGTAATTTTCCTGAAGTCTCTAATCAAATGTCAGCTCATCAGACAGGCTATCCTGACTACCTTCTCTGAAATAGCCCCTGTCCTCACACCACTCCTTGTCTTTCTCTTTTGTTACTATGCAAATTGACTCTGATCATTACCTAACAGCATGTCATAGGCTTATTTCCTTGTGTGTCATCAATTTTGTCCACATTCGCTCTCCCCAACACCCCTCTCTGGCCAGGAGAATGTAGGCAGGGTGAAGATCAAGATGTTGTTTTGTTCTCTGACACATCCCTAAGACCTAGGACAGTGCCTGGCATATTATAGGTGCTCAACAAATGTTCATTTCTGATGGAATGGTTCCATGTTGAACATTTCAATTAACTGTATGATAAATCATGTAGCTTTCCTATGTTTCCAGAGCCACATTTGCTAATGAAGCTCATCCAACTTTACTCACTTTACATTCCTCACAGTCTTCAGCCAACATCTGGACAAATTCCACGTAGTTTGGACAGGATTTCTCTGTTGTTCCCTCCCCTGCCCCGCCCCTCCAAGCATGCCTCCTTTATATGCAGAGGTATTCACTCTATGGCATCTTCTTGAAGATAGACATTATTTTTCTTCATTGAAAACCCCAGTTCCCAGGTACATCCAAAGAGAACCTAGTCTGTTTCGCCGATGCTCGTGTTTGCAATGCTTCCCCGTTCTTCACTAACGACTATAAATGTGCCAAAGAAGGAAATGAGAAAAATTCAATGTGCAATGAATCCAAATTGAGCTGGTCTACACTGGTATCCTTCCCTGACACGCACCTGAGACCTCCTCACCTTGACTTCATTATCTCTCATTAGAAGCGACTCAGAAGCACCAGGTAAGCAGTTGCAGGATGCTAACTGGATTTGTGGGGCTATGTTGATCACAAGCCACATCCCTCTGGTTCTGTCTGCCTCGCTCTCTCTGTCTGACTGGCTGTGCACCAGAACCTTTCAGGAGAAAGGCTTAGAGGTTAGCAAGAAAGTAATTAGGGCCAGAATTGCACATCAGCAACACTCCTCTAGCCATTTGCAAATGGCTGACACTGTGGATTTTTAAATTCGAAACTTGGTGCTAAATCTGATCGGGTTTCTTCACTTCTTTGTTTTAGGCTTCATTTTTGCTTGTTTCTCTTTTTTCCTTACATGATTCAAGGTTTTCTCCTACTACTATGGTGCCATGATACTACTGGAGGCAATCACTAGTTTTATCTGCCTCCTTCCAGAATATTCTATGTATAAACAAGCAGATATGTACACTATTTCTTTTTTGCTCTACAAATGGTAGCATACACACTATTCTTCATATCAGTTTTTGCTCTACAATTTATCCTGAAGATCATTCTTCAGTGTATGCAGAGAGGTGAGCCACTTTAAGACCACTACCTCATATTCAATTCAGTGGATGTGTCCTATTTTATTTACCAAGCCCTATGAAGGAATATTTAATTTGTTTCAACTTTTTGCAATTATAAACAGTACAATAAATCATTTCACACATGTGCAAATCTATCACCAGGAAAGATTCCTAGGGATGGAATTTCTAGGTCAAAGGATGCCGGATCTTTACATCTTGATAGATCATTACAGCTTCCCCTCTGTAGACAATCGCACAACATACACTGACATACAGTTTGACAACAACACACAAGAGTGGCTGCTTCCTTGCACCCTGGCCAGCGTTTACATCTTTGACAATCTAATTCACAAATCTATTACTTCGTGTTTTTTTCTGGTATTTCTCTTATATATGTAAATGTTATTTATATTTCTGAAAATTGTCAGTTCATGACTTTAGTCTGTAGTTGTTCTGAGTTACTGTCCATATGACTTATAACAAAGAACTCTGTATGTATAAAAAACATTAACCCTTTGGAACATGGAAATACCTTCCCCAGTTTTTATTAATCTTTACATTTTATTTACATTTTACTTATTATGTAAAAACATGTAGTTCAATTAATCACTTCTCCTTTCTGAAATTATTTTAATTTCTTAGCTTAGGTATTTTAGCTTCTTCCCTGTCGCAATTTAATTTAATTTTTTTTAGAGACGATCTTGCTCTGTTGCCCAGGCTGGAGTGCAGTGGTGTGATCTCAGCTCACTGCAACCAACACCTCCAGGGTTCAAGCGATCCTTGTGCCTCAGCCTCCCAGTAGCTGGGATTAAAGGTGTGTACCACCACACTCAGCTACTTTTTGTATTTTTAGTAGAGACAGGATTTCATCATCTTGGCCAGACTGGTCTTGAACTCCTGGCTTCAAGTGATCTGCCTGCCTCAACCTCCCAAAGTGTTGGGATTAACAGGCATGAGCCATGGCACCTGGCCTCCCTGTTGCAGTTTTAAATAGGATATTTTCTTCCATTACCTTTTTTTTTTTTAAAAAACTCCATTATGAAATGACATTTTAAAAGGCATAAGGAATAACAAACGTCCATGTGCCATCACTTGACTTGCTTCAAAACATCAGTGATAAAGTTGAAATCCCCATCTAGCTCTTTTTTTTTTTTTTTTTTTTTTTTTTTTTTTGTTGAGACGGAGTCTCGCTCTGTCGCCCAGGCTGGAGTGCAGTGGCGCGATCTCAGCTCACTGCAAGCTCCGCCTCCCGGGTTTACACCATTCTCCTGCCTCAGCCTCCCGAGTAGCTGGGACTACAGGCGCCCGCCACCTCGCCCGGCTAGTTTTTTTTTTTTTCAGTAGAGACGGGGTTTCACCGTGTTAGCCAGGATGGTCTCGATCTCCTGACCTCGTGATCCGCCCATCTCGGCCTCCCAAAGTGCTGGGATTACAGGCTTGAGCCACCGCGCCCGGCCCCCATCTAGCTCTTCTTATCACATTCTTCTCATTCACTCCTAGAAATAATCATTATCTCCAGTTGGTGTGTATCATTCCTACACATTTCTGAAAGTGTTTCTATGACATAGGTATGCGTTCTTAAGCAGCATGTGGAATTGTTTTCAGTGTTTTTAAACTTTACGGAAGTGTGCTCTTCTTCAGCTTGCTTTTGCTGCTCAATGTGTTTGTGAGAATTTACCCATGCTGATATATACGTTCCTAGTTAATTCATTCTGTTGAGGGAGCACTTCTCAATTTACCCATCATCCTGGAAATGGACATTTAGGGTATCTCTTTTCACTTTTTCCTATTAGAAACAATGATGGGGCCGGGCGCGGTGGCTCAAGCCTGTAATCCTAGCACTTTGGGAGGCCGAGACGGGTGGATCACGAGGTCGGGAGATCGACACCATCCTGGCTAACATGGTCTCTACTTAGCCAGGCGCGGTGGCAGGCGCCTGTAGCCCCAGCTACTCCGGAGGCTGAGGCAGGAGAATGGCATAAACCCGGGAGGCAGAGCTTGCAGTGAGCTGAGATCCAGCCACTGCACTCCAGCCTGGGCGACAGAGCAAGACTCTGTCTCAAAAAAAAAAAAAAAAAAAAAAAAAAAAAAACATAAAAATTTAGCCAGGTGTGGTGGCACATGCCTATAATCACAGCGACTCCACAGGCCGAGGTAGGAGAATAGGTTGAACCTGGGAGGCAGAGGTTGCGGTGAGCTGAGATCAGGCCATTGCATGGCAGCCTATGCAAAACTCCAAGAAAGAAAGAAAGAAAAGAAAAGAAAAGAAAAGAAAAGAGAGAAAGAAAGAGAAAGAAGAAAAGAGAGAAAGAAAGAGAGAGAGAGAAAAGAAAAGAAAGAAAGAAAGAAAGGAGAGAGAAGGGAGAAGGAAAGAAGGAAGGAAGAAGAAAGAAAGAAAGAGAAAGAAAAAAAGAGAAAGAAAGAAAGAAAGAAAGAGAAAGAAAAAAATAAAGAAAGAAAGAGAAGGGAAAAGGGAAGGAAGGAAGGAAGGAAGGAAGGAAGGAAGGAGGAAGGAAGGAAAGAAAAGAAAGAAAGAAAGAAAGAAAGAAAGGAGAGAGAGAGAAGAAAGATGGATGGCAGGGATGTTCTTGTTCATATCTTCTGGTACAGGAGAGAGAGTTTCTTTGGGAGTAGAATTAAAAGGTTGTGAGGAAATTCACCATCCAACTTCCAAGATAATATCAACGTGTTTTGAAGGTAAAATACTCCTGCCAGCTATGCCTAAGAATTTCCTATGTTTCTCATCCTTTCACCTGTATTGTGAAACATTATTTTTTCATTCTGAGAGTGCGTAAAAGAGTATCTCATTTAAATTTTCCTAATTATTAATGAGTTTGAGCATCTTTCATATACTTATTAACCATCTAGTTAATTTTTTTCTTTCTTTTTTTTTTTGTTCAGGCAATTCTCCTGCCTCAGCCTCCTAAGTAGCTGGGATTACAGGCGCCCACCAAGATGCCTGGCTAATTTTTGTATATTTAGTAAAGATGAGGTTTCACCATGTTGGCCAGGCTGGTCTCGAATTCCTGACCTCAGGTGATTTGCCCACTTCAGCCTCCCAAAGTGCTGGGATTACAGGTGTGAACCACCGCACCTGGCCCTAGGTTTCCTTTCTTTTTAAAAAATGAACATTTTGTTGATGTATTTTGTGCATTTTTATTTCTTTTGCTTTTTAATCTCATATTTTTAAGTACCTTGTATAGGAATGCTATTATATTAATTTTGTCTATGAATCATGTTTCACATACCATGATGGTATATAATGTGGTACCATGATGCTATAACATTCTTTAATACTTTTCCTTTCAAGAGATGGAGTTAATTCCCCTTCCCTTTGGCGTGGGATAGCCTTAGAGTCTGCCTTCTACTGTAAGAGTGATGTGTGCCACTTCATAAACGAGGTCATAAAAGGCATTTTGGCTTCCTGCTTATTTGTACTTTCCCTTGAATCACTTGTTTGCGAGTAAGCTGGCTGCTATGTTGTGAGGACACTCAGGCAGCCCTGTGGAGAAGCCCATGTGGCAAAGAACTGAGGCCAACAGCCAGGGAGAAACTGAGGCCTCCTGCCAATAGCCATGTGAGTGCGCCATCTTGGATCTGAATCCTCCAGCCCCTATCAAGACTTCAGACGCCCGTGGCCTTGGCCAACATCTTGGCTGCAGCCTCGTGAGCGACCCTGAGCCAGACAACCCAGCTAAGCTGATCCTGGATTCCTACCCTCAGAAGCTGTGTAAAATGATAAATATTTCCTGTTTTAATCTGCTATCTTAGTCTGTTCAGGCTGCTATAACAGAATACCATAGATTGGGTGGATTATAAACAACAGAAATTTATTTCTCACAGTCTAGAGGCTGGGAAGTACAAGATCAAAAGCACTGGCAGATTCAGTGTCTAGTGAGGGCTCATTTCCTGGTTCATAGATGACACTTTCTCACTGTGTCCTCATATAGCGTGTGTGTGTGGGGGTGGGCAAGACAGCTCTCTAAGGCCTCTATTATAAGGGCACTAATCTCATTCGTGAGGTCTCTGCTCTCATGACCTACTAACGACCTCATCTCCAAACATTATCACATTGGGGATTAAGTTTCAACATACGACTTTTGAGGGAACATAAATATTCAGTCTTTATAGAAGATGCTAAATTTTGGGACAATAGCTATCATGGATTTCAGTCTTCAGTAGCTGCTAATATCAAATTTGGGGATAATTTATTAAGCAGAAACAGATGTCTAATACCTGTACCTTACTGAATTACCTTATTGCTTGTATAGTTATTTTTCAACTGATTATCTTGCATTTCTTAGGATTGCAATATTGTCTACATATAATAATAATGGTCCCGATTTTATAAAAAAATCATTTATTGTTTCTTCATCAAGCCTCCTGCTAGATTTAATAGAAATTTGTAAATTTTATTATAATGTTGAAGAAGACTTTTCCTTTATCCCCATTTATTAACAATTTTTTAAAAATCAAGAATGATATTGAACTTTGTCAAGTGCCTTTTTGATACTTGAGAGAATTACAATTATGATTTTTCTTTTGAATTATTTTAACAGAGTTCCATTTTTGCATTGCTATTCATAAGGGAAAGTGATCTTATTTTGCTGTTGCTTGTGAAATATTCACCAAGTCTGAAGTCTTTGCAACCTGTTTCATAATTTTCCTAACCTTTGTTAAACTGGTGCCATAAAAATAAATGAAAGCTTTTCTCATTTTCCCTATGTCCTAGAGCAGTAGAAATTAGGGTCAGTAAATTTTTTCTTTACAGGGCCAGATAGTAAATATTTCAGGTTTTGTGAGCGATATGGTCACTGTCTTTTTTTTTTTTTTTTTTTTTGAGACAGAGTTTCACTCTTGTCCCCCAGCCTGCAGTACAGTGGCACCATCTCGGCTCACTCCAACCACTGTCTCCCTGGTTCAAGCAATTCTCTCACCTCAGCCTCCTGAGTTGCTGGGATTACAGGCACCCACCATCATGCCCGGCTACTTTTTTGTATTTTAATGGAGATGGGGTTTCACCATGTTGGCCACGCTGGTCTTGAACTCCTGACCTCAGGTGATCTGCCCACCTTGGCCTCACAAAGTGCTAGTATTACAAGCACGAGCCACCCTGCCCAGCCATGGTCACTGTCTTAACTACCCAACTCTACTGGTATGGTGGGAAGGCAGCCATAAACAGTATGCAAATAAATGAGTATTGACTGTGTTCCAATAAAACTTTATATAAGAAGACAAGAGGTGAGCTAGATTTGACCTAGTTTGCCAAGCCCTGGTATAAATTAGCTTTCTCAAACTTTAATGTGCATACAATTACAATCTCCTAGAAATCTTGTTAAAACTAGATTTTCCTTTAGTTGGTTGATAGCGTAGTCCAGGACTCTCCATTTCTCACTAGCTTCCAGGTGCTGCCCACATGCTGGTCCTCAATCACTCTTTGAGTAGCAAAGATTTAAATGACATTGAAATAGTCTGTTTGTTTGTTTTCAGGTTTTGTTGAATTCATTTGTGAAAACATCTAGGCCTAGTTGTTTTGAATTTTTCTGAATTTCTTTTATGGATATTGGTTGTTTGAAACCTTTGATCTCTTCTGAGGTTAGTTTTAGCAGCTTACAGTTTCTTAAAAAAGCATCCATTTTAATTAAGTTCTCATATTTATATGCAAAGAGTTGAGCAAAGTAGTTTTTAAAGATTCTTTCCTTTTCCATCTGTGGTTATTTTTCCATTCTTATTTCTTATTTTTTTATTTGTGCTGTAATTAGCTAATGTTTTATCTAATCTATGGTACTTTTTAAAGAACTACTTCTTACATATATTTATTTATTCTATCATTTTGGATTTTCTTATTATTTTCTGCTTTTTATCTTTATTCTGTTTTCTTTTGGATGACTTTTTCTCCTGACTTCTTGAGTTTCATACTTAATTCAATTATTTTAATCTTTCTGTTTATTTATATAAACAGTATTCAGAACCATAAATTTTCCACTGAGCTTTGCTTTTATTGTACCATGTAGAGTCCAATACTATTTTCTACATGGGGACCAATTCTCTCTGATTTCCTCCTTGACCCAAGAATTATTTAAGAGTTTCTAAATTTCTAGATGATAGGTTATTTTTGTTTCTAGTTTTAGTTTTATTGCATTTTGATCAGAGAATGTTGCCTGTAATATCATCTTTTGATCTATCACTAGCTGAGAGAGGCCTAGTAAGTTCCTTTCTGCTGATAAGTTTTTTGTAATTTCTGGAGGCTTTGCTTCCTGAATTTTGAAGCTGATGTTTAGTCCACGAAAAGTCATGAGAGTTCTTCACTGTGGAGTGTAGCTTCTATCACTTTGGTGGGCTTTTCTTTGACTTGTTTACAGCTTTTTGAGCAACTGTCAATCTGTGATCATTTCCTCTGTCCTGACATTTCTCAGCTCTCCTTGGCTATATCCATTACTGAGGAGGCCTACCTACAGGTTTTGGGCAATTCTGGCTTCTGAAAGAAGTTAATAATAGTCCTCAGCTCTGACAGATATTTGCCAGCTTGATCTAGTTCCTGGTGTGGCAAGGTAGGCAGAGCATTTCTTAATATTCACTCCCACTTCCCCACTCTAAGCATCACCACTGACCCAGATAATATAACTATCCTTCTGTCTTGATGTTCCATCATTTCCACCCTCAGCTCAAAGCTGGACCCTGCCTCAGTTCAAAGTTTGACCCATACCTGCTCGGTTAGAGCTCCTGCATCTTAACACCTTGCTTCATCAGCCTAGCCTGTTGGACTGACCTCTTGCAATGACAATCCTGCCAATAAAACTTTGAGACTTACCTTGATTTCTTCTTGAGCCAGTATTGCCTTTTAAGATGGACTGCTCTTTCTCACCAGTGTGGTACTTGTATGACCCGTGTTTAAGCTGTCCATTCCTTCTGAATACACTGGATCTACCAGTTGCTCTTTCTGGGACCAGTTGAGGCAGCCAAGTCAGCCTCACCAGGCTCCAGCTTTTACCTTCACCTTTCTTAGCAAATTACTGAAGCTTTGCACTTCATGATAACAGCTGCCTCATGGGGAAAATATAAGGGGCAGAGATGTCTAAGTGATTATCTTTTTCCTAGTTTATGATGGAAAACTCACAGATTCTTGCATCTGGCAAATATGTTTTGGATTATTTTTTCTTATAGTTTCCCACAGAGTTCACCTATCACAATAAAATCTTTCCATGGGTCCTATAGATGATTACTGCTATGAGCCTTAGTAAAAGGCCTTTTTAACTCCAACTAATTACAATCTTTAGTCCTATCTTATCTCTAACATTATTTCTCTGTTCTCAAACAGTCAATTGGAGACTAGCAAAAATGAATTTCCCTCCCCAAAATAACATGAACTACAACAATAATAATAATGACTAATACTTTTCAAGCACTCACTATGTGAAGTTTCTGCATATTTGATACATATTATCTCAGTTAATCCTCACTATAATTTTAGGTAAATACTATAATTGTTGTTATTGTAATTATTACTGTCATAATCCCAATTTATAGATTAGGAAACTGAGGCAAATTGCATAAGAAACGTAAGGTTATGAGTTTTAAGTGGTGGAACAGACAGGATCTCATGTCTAACTGCAAAGACTACATATACCCTTATCCATTATGCTGATTCTCCCCAAGGCCATGCAGATTATATACATTCCATTGATTAATAATTGTATGCTCTATCATGTATTCTATATCATAATTAGTATGGAAGCATACATTACTGGTCTAGTTCCCATAGTACACTTCAAGAATCAGCATGTGACTAGCAACTCATCAATCATTGGGTACAGGTATTAAATAACTATTTTGTAAGTTTACTCTTGAATGTCTTCAAAAGTCTTTAGATAAGTATAATCTTATTAATTCATGATTAGAACATCCTAAAGACTTAACATTATTTACTCTATTACCTTTGAACCACCTCCCTTAAAAGACAGTGAATTGGTTCGAATAAGTTGTGGCAGTTGCTATAATAAACAACCCCTCAAGCCCCAATAAACAATCAAAAGGCTATTTTTGCTCATGTTCATTCTGTTACTGAAATGCCAGGGGTTACTGTTTATTCTGTTACTGAAACGCCAGTCTAGGTCATGTTGCTCTCAGCACAGAAAGCCAATCACCAAGACAATGAGTATCCCTAGGAAAGAAGGCTTTAATCGGGTGCTGCAGCCAAGAAGAACTGTAGATCAGTCTCAAATCCGCCTCCCAACCAACTAAAACATTGATGGGTTTATATAGCAGGGAAGAAGGTAAAACAGGAATTAAGGAGGGTTAAGGAAGAAATCATGAGGAACAAGGGGTCTGGTGTCTCAGAGTCTGGTTGCTGTAATCTGGTAAGTTTCAGTCCCCTGCCTGAGGGTCAGTTTCCTAAGGGAGGAATTCAGATGAGACAAATGTAAATTTCAAGTTTCAAAACCAGAAGGGTCAACTTCTTTTTATTCAAAAAACCCATAAATATAATTTCTATGAGACAACTGGGCCGGTTTTAATTCACATCAGAATTCCTGCTCAGGCTAACTTCCAGTTGCAAATTTGGGAACTAGCACTAATTTCTTTAATGCCTCTACTCTTTTCTAGGTCCTTTGGTTTTCTCCAATTAATATTTCCACTCAGTAGATTAAAAAAGGGGGTGTGGAAGAAGTTATTACAGGGAAGGCCTAGTATGGATCAATACCTCTTCTTTCCATATTGGCTAGAATTCACTCTTACGGTCTCTGTAAAGGAGGTGGGGAAATGAAGTCTATGTCTAGACGTAAAAAGGAATATGTTCCATGAACACAGTGGTCTCACCCAGACAGTTCAAAATCTCACTAATTTCTTATTCAGAATGGATAACAGAATTTGTTCAGATTGTATTATCTCCTTTTCATCTATGATTTTTCATAGCATGACCACCAATCTCTAATTGAATCCTTTCTTTCAATACATGTGATGGTTTTGAAAATATGTCTATGCCTTCTTTGATTCTCTTTTCCTCATGAGGTAGAAAATAATTCCCCTCCCCTTGAAGGTAGGCTGCACTCAGTGATTCACTTCTGGTGAGTAGAATAGAGTAGAAAGGATGGGATGTCACTTCCAATATACAGTTATAAAAAGATTGTGGATTCTGTGTTGGGTGGACTCTTTTTCTTTTTTTTTTTTTTTTTTTTTTTTTTTTGAGATAGAGTCTTGCTCTGTCACCCAGGCTGGAGTGCAGTGGTGCAATCTCGGCTCACTGCAAACTCTGCCTCCTGGGTTCAAGCGATTCTCCTGCCTCAGCCTCCTGAGTAGCTGGAATTACAGGCATGCACCACCATGCCCGGCTAATTTTTTTGTATTTTTAGTGGAAACGGGGTTTCACCATATTGGCCAGGCTGGTCTCGAACTCCTGACCTTGTGATTCACCCACCTCAAGTGCTAGGATTACAGGTGTGAGCCACCATGCCTGGCCCTCTCTGTGTCTTTTCAATCACTCTGAAAGGAGCCAGCTGCCCTGTCATGAGCAGCCCTGGGGAGAGGAGGACCAGTTGCTTTGGTGTAAGGACACTCAGGCATCCTATAGAGAGAAGAGCTACAAGGCCAGACAGAAAGCACATGACTGACGTTATAAGACCCTTCCCCAGTTGAGTTTGGAGAACTGCAATCCCAGTCAATGGCTTTACTTCAACCTTGTAAGAAACCCTGAACCAAATGTTTCCAGCTAAACTGCCCTTAGATTTCTGAGCAACAAAACTGAGCTATTAAAAATTTATTTGCTTTACTTGGTTTTAATTTGCTCTCATTTTGATGCATTTCTGCCAGGCTCAAATTGCCTCCTCTGACAAAATTTGACTTTTGTAGTGGCCATAGAGATATGCCACTCAGACCTTCCTGCAAGAGAACTGTATGGGCCTCTGAGTTTAGACTACTTTGTTACACAGCAGTAGATTACTAATATCATGCATTTAAAAAATTGTTATATTTTAATTGCTATGCTGTTACGCAGGTCTCTGGGCATTATTCTAGAGACAGCATAATGACTCTTAAACTTTCTTGTAGTATCTCTTGGCAAAACTCTCAGAGTTGATGTTCACTATTGACTACTGGCTCCAGAATAGTGTGATCTGTCCCTGGAACCACGTGTTAGTGCAGCTGTCAGATGTACATGAAGAACATTTCTCTGCCTCCTGTGTACAAAGCCAACTTTCCCTTTTTGAGAGGTGTACTGTCCTGGAGGAAAGTGGCATTGATTTTCACCTTTGAACATATATATTCTCTGGGAGTTTATTGCACACCTACAAAACACCATTCACGTCTGCTTGGTTATGCCTGTGCCTCCCATGACCCTTTTAAGGCTCAATTCTTTCATCCTTCTAAATTATCAAGAATGACACAGGGATGCTATAACCCATATTGATTCTGGTGTTTGTGTATGGGAGCGAACTGCTGTTTTTTGATCACATCGTATTTGCAGGCAACTTGTGTCAGTTATCACATTTAGATCATATATCAGCCACATGAGGCTCATATTTATTGACCCTATTTTATAGACAGGAAAAGGTAGAGAGATATAAAGTAGAGGAAGCAGGATCACCTTGATCACAGGTGATGACTACAAATCTCATGCTCTATTATAAATTCACCTAGAATTTGATGGGCGTAAGCTCCATTTTCTCCTGGTGGTGAGAAGAAAAAGAATCTTTCCAATCAAAACTCAAATGGCCATATCTATACGTCAGAGAACAAACTTTAGTCAAGCCATCGATGAGGCTGAACAACTTGAACTTTGTGTTTTTTCAGTCCTGCACAATCATCTTCTAAATGTTATTTATGAGTCTCTTGGAATTTTTGCCTTGCAAGAGACTTCAAAGATTATGACATATCCTCCCTTAATTTATAGATATGTTCATAACTTGGCGAACTTTGTAATTAAAAAGTCATCTTTTTCCTAACCCATGTAGTCCCGGGCTGTCCTCTTTCTCCTGAAAGGCAAACTGAGGGGCAGACACGGGCTGTTTAAGAAGGGTCAGATGGGGCTGTCTGTAGAAATATATGCTGCAATTTAGTTTTTCAAGTCCTGCTTGCCTCAAAATGGCATTGTCCAAATATTACTCTTGCTTATAGTTTACCAAAGTTCTTGCTCAATGCACATCTCAATTTCCATTGGCATTAGGAGGGCACATGACTACTCAGTCTGCAGGAAATTAGTCCATCAAGAGTTGTGCCAAGAGTCATATTAAGGCCTTGAATACAGTGCTCCTTGCATCTTAATTTTGTGAATGAAGCCTGAGCTTGGGCAAACACCTCATGCTTGGAAACGGGGCATTACTGCAATCTGAGCCTCAATGTGTTCATCATTTCTAAATACTCATTTGCATGCAGAATACACTTACAATGATTTTAAGCTGAGAATTAAAAGAACCAATACATATTTAATGAAGTTCAGTAACACTAAATATATTAGTGCTATATTGATCTTTGAGGAAAACATCGATTGACACAGATTTCCATTCCCTTGAACAGTATTGTCTGCCAACACCAGCAAGTTTCCTTGTCCTAGATAAAGACTAGTTCCAAAATCCTTAGCTCAGAATAAGACTCTAAAGCATTTCTTTTAAATGAGCATTCTGTTGAAGTCAGAGAGTGCTGGAAAAATCCAAAGGAGGGGGAGAGAAAGAGAAGGCCTTCAGCTTTGAGTGGAGCTATCAGACCCAAGAGGTAATCTCTAGAGGACAGAGCCCTGAGCAGTAATTTCAACGTGCAGAAGTGAACACAGGGTCTCCTTGTGTTCAAGCAACAATGTCCAGGATCAGTGCTAGACCATGGACTGTAGCTCCAGGGAATCTGCTGTGTGTGAGGTGCTGTGCTGGAATTCCATAAACAGCGTTTCGAAAAAGGACTGAAGGGAGGAGCGATGGTGTGATGGATTACCCTAGATGACCACAGGGATTGGGTGTGTGACCCAATAGCCTCTTCCCTTTTCTGGGGACGGTGAGATGAACCAAAAACAAATTCCTAACAAATCAGAATCCTTGCCATGTACCTAAGTCACCTGGGCCAATGCACAAATCCATTGCCCAGAGAGGTAAATTGGGAATAACCTCTGAGGTCTTTAGAAATTGGCTTATCATGCTTTACTTGGTTTTAATTTGCTCTCATTTTGATGCATTTTTGCCTGGCTCAGAATGCCTCCTCTGACAAAATTTGACTTTCATAGTTGCTATAGAGATATGCTGCTCAGACCTTCCTGCAAGAAAACTGCTGGGGGGATGTAGTTGGCTGACAACCTCCAGGTGCTGACCATTCAGATCTGCCCATACTGAGACCACAGTCTCTCCAGGGTGCTCCAAGCCAATGGCTGATCATGGAAAGCACTAGAGCTGGTCTATTCCTGCCCATACCAGGACTTTGTTAACAAAGATGTACTCCCGGGCTCCCCATCAGCCTGGCTCAAACTTTCTCGGAACGCTGCTGCCACCTGAGGGTTTTCCTAGTGAGCCCTTCTTTCTCTTCTTTCTCCTTTCACAGGTGCCGGACCAGCACCATGGTCTGTGGACCTTCCTCGCCTACTCTTGCTCCCCCTTCCCTTTATCCTTTGCAGGTGGTTCCTCCACTCAGTCTCTTGCAGGTTTAACTCTGGGTTGGTGTCTGCTTCTTGGAGGACCCATTCGGGCACAACTCCTTTCTCTGGCCCCTGCCCTCTGTGTCCTTCCTCTGTTTTCTCAGGCACCTGACAAGCCTTATCTCTCAGTCACCCTTATGGCTAACCCTTTGTCAGGTTATCTTTTCCATTTCAGCTCCAAGCCTCTAGAACTCCACATTCAGGGGCAAGAGAGTCCATCCCCAGCAGGTCAAAGAAATAAATACCTAAGGAATTTGGCATACTAAAAATACTAACACCCTTTACTAATGCTAGTATCACCTGTATGGAAGCGTGAACTCAGAGTCATTTGCCAACACTCTCCTAGAAAGTTGTGTTTCAGAAGTTTTAAATTTTAGAAAGGTAACATATTTCATATATTGAATATTATGTAACACTCCTGGTGGGGTTTATGGCAGCAAAGGTAGTGATAATTCTGCAGCGCAGCTAAGTTGTATAAATGAAGTTAAAAACAACTTCATTAAAGATAAGAAATACAAAGTTAGCCTCAGGCTTATTTTGTTTGGGTTTTGTGATTAAAGAAATTATGTATCTTTTTTATTTTTAGAGCTTTTACATAGTCATGAATTGAAGAAGGATGATTGTGGATCTCTTGTAATAGAATTCCCATTTATTGAGCACTTGCTTTGTATCAAGCACTGCACTGAGCCTGACTACTCTACAGGAATAGTTTTATTTAATTTTCTCTCCAGTATCATAGGGAGACATATTAACACAGTTTTCTAGGTGAGGAAACCGAGTTTCAATTGAAAACATATCCAAGACCACACAACTCACATGCACAGAAGCAAAGATTTGAACCCTAAGGCGATTTGATTAATTTTATCTCCCTCCAAAATTACTGTTCCCAACCATGACACATGTGAAAACTATATCACATTGCTTGCCTGTGTAAGGGATCATCTAGCTCTGACTGCAGACAACATGATATAAAGGAACAAGTCAGGTCTAGAAGTTAGGAGGCCAGGGGTTAGCACAGATTCTATTCTCTTGTTTGACCTCTTTTGACTTCCATATTCATCTATATAAGTGGGGAGAGCGATGCCTAAATCATGGGGTAGTTTTAATAAGGATCAAAGTATAAATTCTCTGTGAAAACATTTTGTGATTGCACTGTAAAATGCCAAATAAGATGATATGATGATGGTGGTAGTGGCGATGATATAAGCCCTTATTATTGCTTGTGCTACAGAAAACTCTTAGGGCTATAAGTAATTGCTTCCTTGGCAAAGAGCTGGGAGGATACTTCATCTTCTTTGAGCAGCTTTGCACTTGAGCACCAAGGAAGATCTGGGGCATTTAGATGATAGAGGAAAATGAGCCAGTCTGCAGAAGCTGCAATACACCATTTGAACTTAGGAAGCAAGAGCTGTCAGTTCTGCATGGTAATTGCTTCTCTGAAGATTGTATTTCCCTGTTCAAATAAATAATTATGCGTGTGCTCTCTCTCTCCCTTTCTCTCTTTCACACACACACACACTCACCAGGAAGAAGAGATTTTGAAGACTTCAAAGTTGGGTGATTATGATCTTTGGAAATAAAGTCACTGCCTCTGGGAGAAAGTTGTTGACAACTCTTGGTCAATGTGGTTTTTCCTAAAAATATCTGGTTTCTGATTTCTCATTAACACTGCCATGTAGTCCTTCTCATTAGTCTCTTTGTTTGGGCCAGTAAGGGGCACCTGAAGAATAAGAAGGTTAAGAAATGGTTCTGCAGTGGGTATGGCAGATGGCACAGAATACAAGACAGAGGCTTTACTGCAGAGTGTAAGGCTCTGTAGAAAGGCAGTGTGATCCCATGAATACAGAATATGAGGCTGAACTTAACATCTCTGACTTCAGGTCAAACTGGAAAGATAGGTAAAAAGTAGAGGCTAATTGAGGTAGGGCTGTTAGTAGACTGAAGTCAGTGTTGGGAGGTTCAAGCTCACACTAAAAGGTACAGGCAATCTAAATCTATAAGCAGTGGATGGTGTCCAGGGTGGGAACCTAGCACAAAGAGGAGCGAAAGGCACAACAGATCTATTGATGGGAAATGGTATCCCTGGGTCTTGCACAGAAAGCAAGGCCATCCTGCCCCAAATACTGATTTGTGAATGCTAAGCAAAGCATGGCGTTTGCTTGATCTAGTTTTGCAACTTAGCTCTGTCACTTAACTAGTTGTGCAACGTTGAATAAGTTACCCACCTAACACCATTTCAATGCATTCATCTGAAATATGCAAATAGTATTCCTGATATTACAGGGTTATTGTGAGATATATAACACATTTGAAGATGTGCCTAGTACATGACACATGCTCCATAAATGTGGATGATGATAAAGAACTGTTATCCTAATCTCTAAAATCTGTGAAAGGGGCTGTCTGCCCTAGCTATCATCCCCACTGAAGGTATGGTAGAATAGGGTGGCTATAGGATGATTCTCAGGGATAGGCATAGTTCATTGGGATGTGGCCTATGTTCTTGCATTGGCAGTGCTCTACTAAATCCAGAACTGATGAATTATTTTACATCTGAAGATGGTTTGGCTGGCTCAGTTGTTGGAAATGAGCACAACATAAACCTACACAATGCATGAAGAATCCTCTCAAAACCTCATGAGAGAAGGATGCAGTTGAGTTTTTACTATTTTTATCCTCACTGCCCAGAGTCTTTAATGTAAGAGAATGGCAAGAAATAAATGACATTCAAATGTCATCTATTAATCTGTCTTTGGCCCATATTTGGGTGACCACATGTCAGATCACCACTTATCCCACCCCACTTTTCCCCATAGAATGTTCTGTTTAAGAGAATTATGAGGCCGAGATGGGCGGATCACGAGGTCAGGAGATCGAGACCATCCTGGCTAACACGGTGAAACCCCGTCTCTACTAAAAATACAAAAAAACTAGCCGGGCGAGGTGGCGGGCGCCTGTAGTCCCAGCTACTCCGGAGGCTGAGGCAGGAGAATGGCATAAACCCGGGAGGCGGAGCTTGCAGTGAGCTGAGATCCAGCCACTGCACTCTAGCCCGGGCGACAGAGCAAGACTCCGTCTCAAAAAAAAAAAAAGATAATTATATCTTGGCTCTGGGAAGTGCTTTGAGATGAGAAAGGCTATACTCCCATCTCAACCAAGCACTTTGTTAGATAAAAAGTAGAGAAAACACTTAGGGGCAGAAAGGACACGAGTCTGGGTGTGTCCAACATTTAGTGTGACCTATAGCGAGTCAGGCATCGAGGTATCTTTGTATGCATGACCCTGGTTTCTTCTATGCAGCAAAAACCTGCTTCTTCTCCTTGAGTTATCTGATATGGACTGCCTGTTCTGTTATTTACTTGCTGTGTAATCTTAGGGAAGCTCCTTTATTTCCATCCAAGTTTTTAGTTTCCTTATACATAATATGGGGTATTGATAAACACCTCATCACTTTTATTTATTTTGATAAGGATTAAATGAAACATATTAAATAAAGCAACTAGTATGGTGACTGGCACAAGATATACACTTCATATATGATAGCTGCCAGCAATCTGCTGGTGATGACAGGAGCAGCAATAGTGGTGGTGGTGGTAGAAGAAACAGTACTGTTGGTAATGGTAGCATGATTAGTGGAAAGAGATTTGGAAACCAAATAAACCTCTTTGCATTTTTGAACAGGATGGTAGACAAATACATCTGTACTTAGGAAACTAAATTATTTTTATACTGATGACATTTCCTCAATAATTTCCTTTCATTCCTCTTTAGCATTTAATACAGTTCTATTTGAAAATTGGAAACTATTCCAGCTGCTTCAAGAGGAGTAAAATAAAGGAAGCTACGAGTTTCACTGTACTAGAGCCTAAAGTCTGACCAGTCAATATTAGACTTGAGCAGGGTGATGGTAGCAAGAGCCCGAAGAGAAAATAAAATTACATCTCCCTGTTATTGCTTGAACAATTGTTTCCCCTAAAAAGACAGGTTGAATTCCTAATACTCAGTACCTGAGAACATGATCTTATTTGAAAATAGGGTCTTTGCAAACATAATCAAGCTAAGCTAAGGTTTTTAAGGTGGTCCCTAAGACATTATGACTGGTGAGAAGAGGAGAGACCCAGAGACAGCAAGAGAAAATGTGACATCATGAAGAGACTGAGGTCGGTGGTATGGGCTGCTGTAAACCAAGGAGTGCCTGGGGCTACCAGAACCTAGACTAGGCAAGGAAGAACCTGCCCTAGAGGATTCAAAAAGATCGTGGCCCTTGGGAACTGCACTAACCTCCAAAGCTGTGCAAGAATGTTTCTCTTGTTTTAAGCCTTCCATTGATGGTACTTGCCTACCCTAGGAAACTAATCCACTTTCTAGTGAGAATGCTGCCATCTCAAACTCTTCGATACTCCCCAAAGACTACAGGATAAAACTTCTACTCCTAAGCATGGTGAGAACAAGCATCTTCACTATCCGGCCATGCCTACTGCTGTCGTTTCAGCTCTCAGTCTCCCTGCCTGTCTAGTTGGGACACCAGGCTGTTGAAGATCCTGATGCCTTTGTTCAGGCAGCATCTCAAGCCCGCATACCTGATGAATACCAACTTATCCTTGATTATGCGTCTCGTACCAACTAGTTTTGAACATTTTCTAAACTTATCTGTCCCCAGTGGTCCTGGCCATCTCCTTCTTGGTTTCAAATGTTGAATATTTCTATCACAGATCTGAAAAGTTTAATGCAATTTTTGTCCCTTCCTATGAAATTCTTTGAAGTCAGGGACTATGTCTTACTGACATTTATATTCCTGCACAAATAATTTTCATAATTAATGCTTTATGAATGAATGAGGAATAGCAGGGATAAGTGAATAGACAGATGAATAAATGAATGAATGGTAAGTAAAGATACAAGTAAATAAACCCTAAAATACCCTGAAGAGAAACTGGTACAGTTAATCTCTCCATACACTCCTTACTCCAGCTCTTCACTGCTCAGAACTTGGAAGTTTCTGGAGATAAGAATTCCTGTTTTCTACTTCTCAGTGCTCACAGTTTTAATGTGAATTAAAGTTTTTCTGACTCTGAAATACCCAATGAAGTGTATTCCCCTGCCACCCTTGAGTTCTCCCTAGACTGCTCAATCCATGGTTTTAAAAAAACAAAAACAATTAGGCCGGGCATGCTGGTTCACGCCTGTAATCGCAACACTTCAGGAGGCCACGGCGGGCGGATCATGAGGTCAGGAGATCGAGACCATCCTGGCTAACACAGTCAAACTCTGCCTCTATTAAAAATACAAAAAGAAATTAGCTGGGCGTGGTGGTGGATGGCTGTAGTCCCAGCTACTCAGGAGGCTGAGGCAGGAGAATGGCATGAACCTGGGAGGCAGAGCTTGCAGTGAGCTGAGATTGTGCCACTGCACTCCAGCCTGGGCGACAGAGCCTCCGTCCCCAAAACAGAACAAACAAACAAACAAAAAAATTCAGCAAGAGCTTTTCTCAAAATTTTTATGTATCTTATTCTTTCTATCTTGGAATCAGTTGCTGGTATGGGGAAATAGGTTATGTTTTGGGTTTTAGTCCTACTGATTCTGAGAGGCTAGGAGGACATCCACATGAGAATGTCAAGAAGACAAATAGGATTATGGCACAAGTGCTGAGATGAGAGGCCAGAATAGAGGGTGCAGTTTTGGGAGCCATCTGAAGCAGTGGTGGAGAAAGCAGGAGAAAGCATGAGACTGATAAGGGGAAATGGGGGAAGGCAGAGCAAGTAAGATCAGGGCCAAGTAGGACCTTGGGGAATATGGGAGAAAACACAGCAAACAGGAAAAAGTCATAAACAAAGGAGCAGGAACCTTTGTCCTAGAAGCCAGAAGGAAGAGGTTCTTAAGAAGTGAAGCCTTAGTAATGCCCACAGAAGGAAAGCAGTAGGATGAGGACTGGAAAGAGGCCATTGGATTCTGCAATTTAGTTAAGAGATTGTAGAGGAAGCTGTTACTTGGTGTCAATACATGTGTGCATGTGATGGAAAAGTGAAGGAAAAAAATGTAGACCCCTTTTAAAACTTTCTTATGAAATAAAGGAGAAGAAACAGGATATTTGCATGGACCAGAAAAAGAGAAACCTGAGCTGAGGAAGAGCGGACAGGGGGGGATTGAGCTATGAAAAAGTGCAGATGTGTAATGCAATAGGGTCCTAAAGACTGTGGAGGGGGATCAATAGCACAGCAAGAGCGAGGAGAAGACAGTCTCTGTAAAGGAGCAAGAAGAAGAAAAAAAAAAAGGATGAAGATATGGAGAGCCTTCTAATCCATGGATAATCAGTCCCATTATTTCAGAAACATTTTAAATGTACTAATTGTACTTACATTTAAAATGTACTAATTAGTGGCAGAGCTCAGCTACAGTCTTTTGGAAAAGGGGAGCTTCCTTGCATAGTCCCAAATTTAGATCAATTATTATGGAAAGGAAATAGTTACAAAATTATGAAAGCTATTGTTCAAAAATATCAAACCAGCATTTTT
The DNA here is from genome assembly GCF_009764315.1 of Trachypithecus francoisi. Taxonomy (NCBI): domain Eukaryota; kingdom Metazoa; phylum Chordata; class Mammalia; order Primates; family Cercopithecidae; genus Trachypithecus; species Trachypithecus francoisi. Next base: position 110,323,051 of record NW_022681473.1, read on the forward strand.
GTTCATCAATTCAGATTTAAAATTTAATTTCATGGTACAATGAACCCATACATAGTTATATCTATTAAGGTCACCCACTCCCAGTCCATCAGCTTACTCTGTGCATTGATGACTATAAAACTCTTTAGGAGATAAGATTCACCGTTTCCTACTTCTCAGTGCTTAGTTTTAATGTGAGTTAAGGTTTTCCTGACTCTGAAATACCCAATGAAGTTTATTCCCCTGTTACCCCTGAGCTCTCCCTAGACTGCTCAGCCCATGGTTTTAACAAAACAAACAGAAAAAATTGGACGGGCTTCTCAAAGTTCTGAGGCAAGGAGCGGTCAATAAGAAAACTTTTAATGAATTCTTTCATTATTTCAAAAGAAGACACATGCATTTTGTTTGAGTTACTTGCTTAGTTTCTCATTTCCTTTCTAAATCATCAATTTCTTCCTTTTGATACTCAAAACGTGAAGGCCAGAATCTGTACAGCTTTTATGGTATTTCTTATTATTGTAATAATGTGTGGTTAATGCATTAATTTTTTTTTTATCTTGCACACAGTAGGGATCTAGAATTTTCCTTTAGGGCAACATGGTAATTAGAAGGTTGGTTTTGAATTGACCTGATAATATATTCACATCCAAGGTTAAATGAACATAGACACACACACACACACAATATTACCTATATATGTGTGTGTGCATGTATACATATACTCACGTATATAAAATATATGTGTGTGTACATATGTGTGTGCATATATACACACATACATACGTATACACACATACACATACATGGTGTGTATAAATATAAATAAGCAGAGAGCATTTATATGTGAAAAGTGATGAAAAAACTGCCTGGTCTTTCCCATGCCTCCCCCCAGAAACTATACCTTCAGTTCAGTTATCTACAATTCAGCATTTTCAGAGACTTAAATTGAGTTAGCAACAAGGTCTAGAGATGTAGGGGGAAAATAAATCCTGGAAAAATTACAAAAGCATAATTAACATGGAGCACAGCCGACCTATGAAGCTGTGGAGGACTCACTGCCTCCCTTGTCTGGACTATCTCCACGTTGTCTGAATACTCTGGATAATTGGCGGTCTCTCTTCTCCTTCTGCTTTCATTTCAGCAACAGTATTTTTTAATTACTAATTTGAAAAAATGCCAACTCTGATATATTTTATTACACATGAAACGTGAATCCCTACTTCCCTAACCTAGAATATATATTTTCTCACTATAGATATAGTAAGGACATAGTAAATATCTACATAGTATAGATACAGTAATGATATGGTAATGACTATTAAATGTCACTCAGCCCTGCATGGATTTCACCATTTATTCAACCACTGAACAGTGATTGAAGGTCTCTTATCTGGCATTGAGACAGAAACAAAGACAAAGGAAGGCCTGTTTACTGCCCTCAAATAAGACAAAATCTATTGGAGGAGATTACTCTGAATATAAATAATGATACCATGAGACAAATGTGCGTGGAAATGTGTGTACAGCCACATGGAAACACTGGAGATGAAGCATGTAATTGCACGGGGACCACAGAGCCTTCCAGCAGAATCTCGAAGGCACCTGGGTGGACTGAGGGGATCAAGGCATCCAGTGAGTGAGGACAGCATTTGCAAAGGAATCGAAACAGGTCATGTTTGGGGAATTACATGTGGTTTGGTATGGAGGGAGAGAGATTAAAATAAGTGAGGGTGAGGGAGAAAAAGCTAGTTACGACATGCCAAAAAATGTTTAATGTTTTCCTAATACAAAAGCAAGTAGGATTTCAAAATGACTTTTCTTATCAGCTAGAAATAAGATAGAAACATTGAAGTTGTCTGGTTGTAAAGAAAAGGACTGTCAGTGGAAAGTGTCGATGCCTGGGGGAAATGTTGGACTCTTTAGCTTTGAATCTTTCACTTTTTTGAAAGAAATGTATCTTGTTCTGATGGCTGGACATTGTGGTTTAATTTGGTAGATTGCAATATGGTGATGATAATGCAGGCTGTATTTGGAAAACGTTTTTATTGAGTCCAACAGAGAGAAGACGTCTGAGCCGAGACCTCACCGCACTGCAAAAGGATGAACACATTTTCTTCCTTTGAGGCACAGACTACAGGCAGTTTCCCTATTTGGGAAGGAAAATATGATTTCAAGTGCTTAAAGCATCAAGTGATTCTTTCAAACTGTATTTTGATGAAGTAAGTATGAGTAAATGAGGAACGTATGGATTTCATTTTCCTGATGATCCATACAGATTTAAAATTAAGGAGCAAGGAGCTTGAGGCAAATCCTGCTTTGGACTTAATCCAAACACAAATGTTTGAGAAATCATTTAGAATTTTCATGAATCTGCATGGAAATTCAGTTATGCATCTTTCCATCATGTGCTTTGTGAATTTTACTCAGAATCCAGCTTTGTGTGAACACAGAGTCATCTGTGGAGAAATAGTCCAAACAGGCTTGAGGAAACTTAGTGACTATGTTAGATATACAGTGACCTCATGTGCGGCAATAAAAATGTCAGCTCCTGGCCCGGTGTAGTGGCTCACACCTGTAATCCCAGCACTTTGGGAGGCCGAAGAGGGTGGATCACAAGGTTAGGAGATCGAGACCATCCTGGCTAACATGGTGAAACCCCGTCTCTACAAAAAATACAAAAACAAAATTAGCCAGGCGTGGTGGCAGGCGCCTGTAGTCCCAGCTACTAGGGAGGCTGAGGCAGGAGAATGGCGTGAACCCAGGAGGCGGAGCTTGCAGTGAGCCGAGATCATGCCACTGCACTCCAGTCTGGGTGACCGAGTAAGACTCTGTCTCAAAAAAAAAAAAAAGTCAGCTCCTGAGACAAGCTCCCACAGACCATCCGAAGCAGGGGTGTCCCATCTTTTGGCTTCCCAGGGCCACAATGGAAGAAGAATTGTCTTGGGCCACACATAAAATATACTAACACTAATGATAGTTGATGAGCTTTAAAAAATGCAAAAAAAAATCTCGCAATGTTTTAAGAAATGTTATGGACTCGTGTTGGGCTGCATTCAAAGCTGTCCACAAGTGGCAGGTTGGACAAGCTTGATCTAAAGAGTCCCCTTCTGTTCCTCACCTTAACATACAAACATACGCATTGCATTAACAGATTTCACTAGGTTACGCTGCAATAATAAGCAGTCCCTATAGCTTAGTGGCTTATAGCATTGAAGGATTTGTTTCTCATTCTTGTCACACTCATAAGGGCTGCGGGGAGACTGAGGTCTCCTCCATGCAGGTAGGAAGCAGGTAGAAAAAGCAACCTTGTCTGGGACACTCCATTTTTGAGGCAGAAGGAAAAAGGTGCTGGCAAAACCGCATAGTGGTTCCTCAAACTTTTGTCTAGATGAGGAAGCATAGATCACTTCCACTCTTGGTTTATTGGTCGAGGCAAGTCATGTGTCCAAGTTTGATCACGGTGAGATAAGAATATGCTTCCCACAGGGAGGGGCAGCAGGGAGCTACGTTAGAAGGAATGAGACAGCAAATACTTTGAACAAATAACATAATCTACTATATCTATTATCTTTCAGCATTATTAAATTTTGAAACTGGGTTTTCTTGCTTATTATCTGCCCCCCTCAAATTGCAAGCTGCATAAGGGAAAAGATCATATCTTACGTTTATCATGTAGTAGGTGCAGGTATTTACAACGTACTCAATAGGTATTTGCTGGATAAATAAATGAAGTTTCTGCTTTTCCTTCTGAAAATGGGACATGTTGATATCTGTTCTTTATAGGAATGACAAGAAGATCCAATGAGAAAATCAACCTTCCTTCCTTATTCTTAGGGCACAAGATTGCAGAAATTTTTTAGGACAAATCATGTGACTGCTTTCCAGACAGAGGAGAAAAAGTTTGCACTCCAGAAAGGATACTGTTGCATGCAGTTCTCAGATTTTCTTTCAATTTCCAACCTTTTCCCTGCTGCCCGCAGCATCAGTGAGCCTTATTGGCACCAGGGATCCGTCTCTTCCTGTGTTTTCTCTCTGGGTGAACTTGTTCCAGAGAGATACAGGGGGACTTATCAAGGCTCTGGGCTTCTCTATTAACAGGATAAGGATAGTGTTTGCCTGAAGTCTTCAGATACCCAGGTCCCTGACAATAACTCATCTGTGTTACTTAGAAATACCTCTCTGGGAGCCTCCTCCAGTTCAAGTGGCTTGAGAACCCTGTTAGAACATCTGACTGGTTGCTGGAGACTCAAGAGTTTTGTTTTGTTTTAACAAATGTTTTCAGATAAGAGATCCAAGGGCAACTCATATTGTTTTCTCAGATTTCCCAGGGAAACACATATATTGTGGATTAGCCTTGAAGACAGCAAGTTGACAAAGATCCACAGTATAATAATCATGCTACTTTTTCCCTGCCTGGAGCTTTAAAATGATACTCATCACTAATTAATCATCTTATTTATCACTGAGTTAATTCAACACAATTAATAATTTGGAAGTTCAAGCTGCCTGTTATACTTCTGGACACTATCATTACAATTACACATTTTTGTCTTGATGTTGTTTTTTTCTTGCCGGATACAGATCCACATACTCTTTCTCTAGTTCCCAAGTACAGAGTCTAGAGTTTATTCTTAACCAGTCAGCCTATTTGGGGCTCCTCACTGCATTGGAAGTTCTTTGGGAACCTGGACATTTAGTTCCAACCCCACTCCTGCTGCCTTGGTGATCCCCAGGGAACCTCTGTCTTAGGAGCACAGATTGCTTTTCTCTGAATGTCACTTAATGAGCAGTATCTTCCCTCCAAGATTATGGATGAAGATAGAAAAATCCATTCAGGAACTGTGGATATGCCAAGATCTCACAGCTTCTGCTTTGACTTTACTAGGACCCTGAATGACCTGGAGGAGAATAAGTTATGCTTTAATGGCAGTGGCCATGACATTCGGCTTTCTTGTTCTTTTCCTAACAATCGCAAAGAGCCATGTCCGGCTGCTGCCTGCCTGGGCAGACTGCACTATAGGAAGACAGCTCAGATGTGGGGAACAGAGGGCATGAGTGAATGCCACTTCCTCTGTGCCTTTAACGCTCCAAGTAGGAGAGACATTTTCAGAAATGACTCAGTGTTTTCTCCCTCATCCCTTAAGTTAATTCCTTCAAGCCCCCTTTTAACCTTCTTCTCCTACCCAGGATCTCTGGACGGTCTTAGGATTCAGTTTGCCCCTGTATTCGGGTAACTTCAAAAGTTCAGCCCACATTTCCCTCTGATCTCCAGGCGTCTATGTCTGAGACTTAACGGACATCTTCACCTGGAGGTCTTGTACCTACTTCAAATAGAACATGCCCAAAATGACGGTGCTTATTGTTCTCCTCAAATCTGCTTTTCTCCCTCTGTGCCCTTTTCTAGAGAACTGAGTGCTACCTCTTCCCTTACCCTGGGCTAGCTTCCTCTTAGTGACTACCCTGTAGTTCAGCAACTCTTACTTTTTTGCCTGTCTCTTCTGACCACAAGCTCTTTGGAGACAGTTGTATTAACCATCTCCATGGCCCTCAATAATGGAGGCTAGAAAGTACGAGGCAGTACATGTTTATATAAAAATTACCGAATAAAGTGAGTGTTATCATAACTTATATGTAATCAAGCCTGACATGGTCAGCGTGAGCAGAGTGGAGAAGCCTGGGAAGGGTCTGGACATGGATCTAGACCAGTTAATTGCAGAGAATGGGAATCAAAAGAAGGTGCAGTCCAGTAGCCAGGACACAAAATGTGGGGAGTGTGGTGACAACAGGTCTCATTTCAGGCAAGTAGAGGGTGCCAGGGTGAGGTCTCATGTGACAGTGCAGTAGATAGAGCCTAGGGAGGAAACATTTAAGACCCAAGCACAGACAGTATCAGGAATACACCCTGGAAAGCAGCAAGAGCTGGGCAGGGCCCCTGGGAGCCCATAGAAAGGACAGGCAAAAAGCAAGGTCAAGGGAGTGAGTTATTTTCTAAGCCAGGAGGTAAGCACATAGTTCTCGCCTCAGGTACCGTGAGGGAGGCTTAAGGGGAGCACTCCTCCCATTGTGGATGTCCAGTGTGCACTTGCTCAGCCCTCTGGGACCCAATGGCTGGCTGGGCTGTCCATAAGGAAATTTGGGGCCAGGATATGGTACTGGGTCTGCTAAAGTTCCTCCTACACTGGTCAGCCTTATCCTAGAGCCAAAAAGGGATTAGACACTGAGTGGGCAGTAAGGACCCTGCTTGTGAGAAGAGATGCTGCTACGAATTAGATGGGCCTAACACATTTTAAAAGTCTATATTGCTCCTATTTAAAGCATTAGTCAGGCCAGGCATGGTGGTTCCTGCCTATAATCCGAGCACTTTGGGGGGTCAAGGTGGGTGGATCACTTGAGGTCAGGAGTTCAAGACCAGCCTGGCCAACATGGCAAAACCTTGTCTATACTAAAAATATAAAAATTAGCCAGGTGTGGTGGTGGACACCTGTAATCCCAGCTACTGGGGAGGCTGAGGCACGAGAATTGCTTGAACCTGGGAGGTGGACATTGCAGTGACCCAAGAATGCACCACTGCACTCTAGCCTGGGTGACAGAGTAAGACTCTGTCTCAAAAAATAGTAGTAGTAATAATAATAATAAAAAGAAAGCCTTAGTCAGCTTTATTAACATCTAAGTATGAAAACATCTTCTAGAAACTAGGTGAAGGATATATGGAGACTATCTGCACTATCTTTGCAACTTTTCTATAAGTCTAAAATTATTCCAAAATAAAATCCTGATTTAAAAATATTTACTAAAAATAATCAATCCTTTATTTGCGATCTAACTCCTAACTGGATTTAGAATATTGAATTTAAGTTTGTGGGAGCCTTCCATTGAAAAGAAATCTAATGGGTGATACCTAATTCCTTACTGGCATCAGATGATGCCAACCTGGCTAGGTGTGGTGTAGATCACAGAAAGACATTTACTCAGTAGATAATTTCCATAGCCACAGAGGCTGTCCTGGAGTCCTTTTCACGGAGCACATTCAGGGAAAGGCAGTTCTTCTTACTCTAGTTCTTACACTCTGACCCTAGTACCAGGGTGAGATGAGAGATGAAGATGTACTCTGAAAAGAAGGAAAGTGTGGAGAGAATAGGAGCCTGTGGCATTGCAGTCCCATGAAATTGAAGTCAACACTTCCTTTGCTGCTTCTTTTACTTTCAAATGCATAGCCCCTGCCTGTCCTTAGATGACCTTGTTTCTTGGAGCTGCCGGTTGACAAGTAAGGTTGCCAACGGACGCCAGTTGCTCTCTTCTGATGCTGGAACTTACAACCTGTCATCTTTTGTTGTCTGCAGAGCAGAGAACATAGCCAAGCCGGCAGGGACAGTCTGTTGTATGAGTCCGGATCTCATTGCAATGATGCAATTTACTTACACATATCAAGGAAGAGCCATAAATCCTTACCACTGCTACTCTGCCTCAGTCTCCCAGTGGTCAGGAAAAATTACGACAGGGATGGAGAGGAGATGGAAGGGCCCTAAGATAGTGATAACTTTTCCCTAGGTCTAAACCTGGTACGAAGATGTGGATGCAATGGTCGTAATGCAGGCATATTTATTGACCTGCATATTCAATACCACTCTTTATATGGTGCCCTGACCTGTATGAGAACCAAAGCTCCCAAATATATTTGCAAGTAAGAGGAGGGGAATCAATTGATTGAGAAGATTTCAGACAACCTCAGAGAAAGATGGAGAGAAGTGCAGTGAGTTCAATAACTAGAGAGAGAAAGCATGAAAGAGAAGACCCAACAAAATCGAGTACAAATTAAAAATCGCTCTTGAGTGCTATTTTATCAGTGCTGGAGTGAATGGTGGACAAATAAGCAGTGAGCTCAGCAAGAAAACCTGAATTATTTCTAACCAGGCCAACCTGCATGTGGAAGGGAAACTATGCAGCTGCCAGGAATCTTAGTGTACATTTGTTCAGGCAGCCCCTAAATTACTTCCTTCTTATCTTCTCCTTCTGGGAGCTTCCCTTTGATTGGGCAATGTCCAGAAGCTCCAGGCTGGGAGGCTTCTCAGGTAGAATCAGCTGAAGAGAGGGGCTGGAGACCTGCCAGGGCAGGAAGATGCATCATGATACAGGGCAGCCCTGGGGGAGTTACTGACTCAAGAGGAAGGTCTTATTTACAGAGAACAGGCATTCAATGGGTCTAGGGTACCAAGTCATTGAAGAGGAACCAATGAAAACAAGATTCTCTGAAGACAGAGGAGAGTATCAGGACAGAAGTGAGGGCTCAGAGAAAATACCTAATTCCCAGAGAAAATGTGGAATTGTAAGAAGTTCCCTAGATCAAGATAAGTGACCAAGATCAAGTTCAAACATCCCTGTGCGCACCTCGTATGATCCCGGGTAAAACCGCTGGGCCAGTTTCCTCATATATAAAAGGAAAACCTGCCCTAGCAATCTTAGAGGGGTGTCATGAGAATCAATTGCAGTGACACATATATAAAAATTGTGATTGCAATATGGACCAGATAAGACACAATTGACCTTGAACAGGACTGATTTTATCTATTTCCACCACCTTCCCTCATCCTTGCCTCATCAGTTGTGAGACTAAGTGTATTTTTAATTGTATTTTTATTAGTTATATGCAAATATCTTATTTCCTCTTTTTAATTTGCTTACATTATAGACAGGCAGTATTTTTGATGACTGGACTGTTAGCATATTGTATTTACAGTGGAATCCCTATTGATATGTTTCCATTGATTTATTTCCCCACATCCATCACAATTGCTTTAAAATACCTACAGATTGACCAAAACTCTCTGCTTGACAGCTCTCCTCACCCATAAGTCATTTCTTTCAGTATTTGGAAACAGTCAATGAGGGATTATCTATATATCTACATATCTTTTGTGTTTACATATAGATACACGGTACCTGGCTCCCCCATGGAATACCAAGCCTTCTAGAAATATTGCACAATTAATTCTCTTGGCTGAACTTTAAACAAGGAAACACAAATGGACATTTCCCCCATTTAATGGAGTAAAACAGAGGCCCAGCCACTCATAGAATGAATATTATAACTGATTACAGTCTATTTCTCTCAAAACCCAAGCCTCTTATACCCTATAACAAAGTCTTTCTCACTGACTTCAGATGGCTCCCTCTACTCTTCATTTGACTCTCTATGGAAAGCCACAACCTCTGTTTAGCCTAAAAGGACAGTTTACATTGGGTTGGGGGGATTGAGAGAGATAACACAAGGGTCTAACTCTACTACATGTCTACCCAGAATGCCTCTGGTTAACACCTGCCCAGCTGGCTTGTTTGCCTGGTAAATTGAAGCTATGCTGGCCATTCTCAGACTCTATCTTCACCTGATCCTGAAATAGCTGTGACTCCACTAGTTGCTGTAGAAGGCATTAAATATTTGGCTATTCTGTCATATACCTTCAAGGCATAACACATGAATCTTAAGGTGCTAGGCCAGAAGAATAGATTTTAAGAGCTCAGGGGAAGAGAAGTGTGCCTGCAACCTGCTTTTAGCCCAAGAGTCAGAGGTAGATGATTGGATGTCATTAAAAGAGAATTCCTAAGCCTGGGGACATAATTAACAGAACTGTGGCCACCTGCTGTCAGGTGCCAGCATTGGGGGTAATTAGTAAATCGGGTACCTGAGGACCACAGGGCTAAGATGGAAAAGAAACAGAAAAAGAGCATTCAAAGAAGCAGACTAAAATCCCAGAAAAGATCTTGGGAGTTTAGAATAGCAGTCTGGAAAAAAAAAAATCAATTGGTTCCTTTATGAGTGGCTGATGCAACAACAGCCCTGGCCTGGTGAAATATCACTGGACCTACGTGCCCAGGGTCGGAGGCTGACCTAATCAACGTCCAAAGCCAGCGTCATTGTGCTACAGGGTCTATCCTTAGCATCCTGCAAATAAAGAAAAGGGGAGCAATCGATATGGGACATGACGAAAACCCAGGAAAGCCAAAAGGAGTTGGCAGGTCACGGGAGGAGAGAGGCGAGAGAAACAAAAAAGCCCTGGAGATGTTAGCCTCAGATTTCTCAAGCAACACAAAGGATGTTGGATTTCAATGCACACTGCTTGGCTCTGTTCACAGTATAAAAGAGAACAAGGTGGTCAGTGTTAAAGGAGAGAGGAAAAAATGGCTGACGACAGTCTTGGAGCTGAATTAAAAAACATCAAATTAAAGGCGTGTGTATTGAACTGAGGAGCTGAGTGGGGGTGCTCGCCCCAAAACTCTACAATTACCAGGGCCGGTACCTAGACTCCCAGGCAGCATATCAACCAATGAGAGGGGTCAGGGAGCCCAAGAATGCTCTAAACTACTTCTTCCCACAGAGTCTTTCCCATTTGAACATTAAGTCCTTTTATTTACTGCTTTGATTTTCATGAGCATGCTAACATTCCTGAGGAGAGAGAACCTTCATGTGAGTTTCAGTACTTTTCCCCAGAGCATGTTTGACAGTAAAAGTCACTAGGAGAGATTTACGTACCCATGTTTCACCTTTAACTTTTTTTTTTTTTTTTGAGATGGAGTCTCTCTGTGTCCCCCAGGCTGAGGTGCAGTGGTGCAATCTTGGCTCACTACAACCTCTGCCTCCCAGGTTCAGGCGATTCTCCTGCTTCAGCCTCCCAAGTTGCTGGGATTATAGGCACACACCACCATACCCATCTAACTTTTCTGTATTTTTTATAGAGAAAAGATTTCACCATGTTGGCCAGGCTGGTCTCACACTAGTGATCTACCCGCCTTGGCCTCCAAAAGTGCTGGGATTACAGGTGTGAGCCACCATGCCTGGCCCAACTTTAACCTTTTAAAGACACTAGTCAGCTTCCCAATGTTGCTGGCCTGCTCATCACAGCAGACTACATGAATGGTTCTCTCTAGAGTTGTGCAAAATAGTGACCCTGCACACATCTGCCCCAAGCTAGTTTTTCCTTGAGATTCTGATCTACCTTAGTTTCCAGCGCTTGTGGCTCCTAATTCTTGCGGTTCACTGTCATGACTACTTGCTTAATTTCTGATCTTCCTAGCCTCACACTATATACAGACTCTGTGGATCTCTTTTTTCTAGATCCCTACATGTCTCTTAACTCCCAGCTTCCAGGGCCCCCTAGATCTTCCCTACTCCTGCTGTGCCCATATTTGATGTCTCCTGCCTCCTTCAGTCTTGGCTTGCAGCTGCTTTTTTGTGAGCATTCATTACTCATGGTCTTGGTGTGATCTGGATACATGAGGAAGGTGTTAAGGGGGCCAGGAAAGAAGAAAAGGAAGAAGAGAAGTGAAACACCTAAGCATAAACTACTCTCTGAACAAGACCTTCAGCATGAGAAAGCACTCTTTCAGCAGCTGCCAATGAGATGGTTTGTTGGGTGATTTTTAATGCATTGTATACCCAGATCTTTGTTTCTAAGGACTTCAAAACCAAAGCAATTACAGCTATTCTGAAACAGCACATTCAAAGAAAAAAAAAATGTGTGTACAGGGAAGAGATAGTGATTCCCATGGATTGTCATAATATTTGGATCTTTCAATAATTGAGACTCTACCCTGAGTGGACCTGAATTCTATTCCTAGTTTTGTTATTAACAAAAGTACACAGCCTTATCTAACTCAAATCTGTTTTCTCACACTGAAATTTAAAAAACTATCCTTGATAATTTATTAAGATCTAGCAAAGAAAGCTATAGGTATCAATAAAAGAATAGGGCCAGGCGCGATGGCTCAAGCCTGTAATCCCAGCACTTTGGGAGGCCGAGACGGGCGGATCACGAGGTCAGGAGATCGAGACCATCATGGCTAACACTGTGAAACCCCGTCTCTACTAAAAAAAAAAAAAATACAAAAAACTAGCCGGGCGACGTGGCGGGCGCCTGTAGTCCCAGCTACTCGGGAGGCTGAGGCAGGAGAATGGCGTGAACCCGGGAGGCGGAGCTTGCAGTGAGCTGAGATCGGGCCACTGTACTCCAGCCCGGGCGACAGAGCGAGACTCCGTCTCAAAAAAAAAAAAAAAAAAAAGAATAGAGGGCTGGGAGTTGTCTATCTAAGTGCTATGGTGCTGCCACTCAATTGTGGCCTCTATGTCAAGATACTTAAGTTCAATTTTCTGCTACACTGAATCTAGTATCTCTTCCAGCTCTCAAATGCCAAAGTCCTATGAATCTAAGATAAAAGACTATTAGAAAAATTAAAATATTGAAGGAGTTTTGCTTTAACCAATTGTTCAGATTAATTTAGTTTTAATCTTTCATAATAGGTCTTTCTATTTGAGATTATATATTTTGAAAATGGAGATTTCTTGGTTAGGTGATGAGACTCTAGAACTCCCATATCTCAAGGTAGACACTGAGAGCATTATAAGATAATTCCTCATTGTACTATATGGAGAATCTGTTTTATAAGTTTGTTTAGAAAGTTTAATATATCCGGTTTTAAATATGATTTTTCAAAATTAGAATCTTTATTTTAACATGGCTATATAACTCAGCTTCTTTTTTTTCTGTTTCTTAGAATTCATACAAAGCAAAAACATTCTGAAATTCAATTTTAAATGAAACTAGAATAAAGATATAATATGCATATTGAAAAATTATGTAAGAGCTTCCAACAACTGCTGAGATTCCAATGAAGCTATGAAGAGAAGTACAGAAGAATGCCCAACAGTGACAGATCTCGAAAATAGTAGCAATATACTTCTTGAACGGGTAGGACCCACTTCATTCTTTGCCAAAATGTGGTCAGCAGATTGGATGAGTAGCATTGGTGGTTGAAGCCAATATGACTAAAATCAACAAACCAACAAAAACCAAGAAAGTCTTGACTAAATAGAAAATAAAACAAACAACCATGTATTTTGGAAGCAGCCTCCATTTGTATCAATTAGAAGACTGCTCTATCCCCTCTCCCTCTATAAGAACCTCCTGCAAACAGCAGGTCCAGGAGAATCCAAGAATAATATTAGGGTAATTGGAAAAGCATTGATCGAATGATGCTATAATAAAAAGAGGAAAACATCAAAAGTTATCAACAAGAAAACATAAGTCTATTTATAAAATAACAAACTATGTAAATGGAGATATGTGCCATGTTTGTGGATTGGAAGTTTCACATTCGTCCATCTCCCCATATTGAGCTGTAGATTGAACACAATCCCAACAAAAATCCTAGCAGGATCTTTTGTGGAAATCAGCAAGCTAATTCTAAAATTAATATGAAAATGCAAAGCACCAAAAACAGCCATATCCATCTCAAAAATAAAGAAAAAGGTTATAAGATGATACTATTTGGTTTAGCTTACTATAGAGCTAGAGTCATCAGGACAGGCATAATAATAGATATAGAAGCCAATGTGACACAATAGAGTCCAGAAAGAGATGCACACATATGCAATCAATTATTATTGCCTATGGTACTAAGGCCATTCAGTGGGGGGAAAAAACCCTCTTTTTAACAAACAGTATTGTTACAGTAGGGTAAACATATGCAAAATAAAACATGAAAGAAACTGGAATACTACCTATACACAACAATAAATTTGATAGGGATTATATTTCTAAGCAATAACAACAGCAAAAAGCACACCTTACCAATAAACAAAACAATACCAGGAAATGCTGCAATAGAACAGATGAAGAGTGTGACCATGAATTAAAAGAGATAAAATAATTTTTTAAAATTGCCCCTAAAAGGTATACCCCAAAGCAGAATAACCAGAACCCAGAGAAGAGATGTTAAAAAACAGGACAAGGTGGAACATGAGCTTAGCTAACTTAACAATATAGTAAAGGGGAAATTTTCATCACAGAAACAAAATCAAAGTTTAAGACGCCCAATGATAAATAGACACTACAGAAAATATAGGATAGATTATGAAACATAAAAATGAAACATGAGCAAAAATAAAGTAATTAAATACCACAAGTAAACTTAAACAGAAGAATAGAATTTCAAAAGATAAAAGCGGACACTGAGTTAGAAAACAGGAAAACAGAAAAACAAATGAATGCGCAAAAAAGTTAGTGATTTGAAAGAAATCAGTATAACAGATTAACTACAAAAGTGATTCCAATTCTACTTAAGCTATTTCAAAGAATGGTAAAAGAAGAACATCTTACACGTTAGCGTATGAAGTTAAATATTAACTTTCAAATTATTTTTTAAGCAAACTCCAGACAAATTCTGTATTATAAAACAATGAACCAATGTCATTTTAAATATTTTTTCAAAAATCCTAAACAAAATATTTATGAATAGAAACTGGTAGAAAAAAATAATGCATAGTGACCAAGTGGAGTTTATTGAAGGAAGGTAACATTTGTTCAATATTAGGAAATTTTTTGACATATTTTATCATATTAATAGATTTAAGGAGAACGAAATCATATAAGTATGTTCATAGATGCTAAAAAAAAATAGTTTGACAAAATACCACAGAAAAACTGAGAATCATCCCCTCACCTTGCACCCTGAACTAGCACCAAGTAACACAGAAGAGCCGTTTATCACTAGAAATGAGGTTAAAGCATGGAAAGAAGCCTACCCTATGACACACACAGGGGGATGGCTGAAACCTACACATGGAATTGGACTGAGGAATGCCCACCTACATGTCCTGCAATGGAACAGAAGTCCAGAGTTGGAGACATTTGAAGCCTGTCACATACAAAGGACTGTAACAGTAACTATAAAATTTAAACCCTGTTCAATTAATGACAAGATTGAAATAAAATCCCTCCACAGACACACACAAATGACCCAGCCGAAGGAGAGCTACAGTGATTTCTGGACATAAATGCAATTTACCCTTATATTTGTTGTTCTAAACATTTATGGTCGATTGATTTTCTACAAAGGTGCAAAGGCAATTCGGTGGAGAAATGACAACCTTTTTAACAAATGTTTCTGAAATATTCAGACAACCTTATGCAAACAAGCAAGCAATCAAGCAAACAAACATGAAAGACATGTCACCAAAGAAGATATGCAAATGACAAATAAATGCATGAAAAGATGTTCAGCATTATCAGGACAACACAAATTAAAACCTCAATGAGATACCACTACACATCTAAAGCAGACAAACAAAAAAGACTAACCATACAAAGTATTGGTGAGGATATGCAGGAACAGCTAATCTCATACACTGGTCATGGGAATATAAAATGGTATAGCCACTTTTTAAGACAGCTTTATGAATCAATCAACAAAAATGGTGGAATAAGTACCTCAAAAAATTTTCTTTTCCATAAAAGCAATTAAAAAATTGGCAGAAACTTCCAGACTCGATTTTTTCAGAACTCTAATAATTACTGAGTTTTGTAGCAACCCAGGGAGTATTTACTGAAAAACAGAATAGCTGAATCGTGGTAATAACAGTGAAACTTGTGGTATTTAATTTGCCTAATTTCTCCTCTCCTTTCTCCAATTCTGTGATAGCCTTGAAAAATAACAGCCTGTATTCTTAATGCAGCCTTCCAGACACTGGAAGGAGCAGAATGAAGCCAAAACTCTTTCAAAACATCATGCACAAAGAATTGTCATTATTTAACCTGTCTGATGGTTTCCTAGAAGACCCTACTTACAAGGCTGTCAGTATCTTATTTAACATGGAGCTTATCAATATGAAAAGCCTTTTTCCCAGGGAGCACTGGTTTAAAATAGTTCCTGGCTAGTGTTTTAACCTTGTGGCTACCTAATATGAGGGATATTGATTAGGGATAAACAATAGAGTAAACAAAAGGCTCAAAAGGAAAAGCTGGAGTATGAAGAGCTAGCTACTTAAGCAGAAAGTAAAGGCTAAGAACAAGTTGTCAATTAACTGGCTGAGTGTTGAATGTCTGCCTCAGCATATGCACACATACAGCCTCTTGGCAAAGACTAGATTGATTGGTTCTTGGCTATGGTAGGCTGAATAATGGCCACCAACAATGCCTAAGTCCTCATCTTTGGAACCTGTGAATGTTGTCTTATATGGCAAAAGAAACTTATTGATGTCCTCAAGCTAAGGATATTGAGATGTGACACAAAAGAAGAAGGTAACATGAGGACTGAAGCAAGATGCTACACTGCTGGTGTTGAAGATGGAAGAATGTCCCATCAACTAGGGAATGCAAAGAATAAAACTCTTGGAGCTGGAAATGGCAAAGAAGCAGATTCTCCCCTTGATCTTCTAGAGCACATGCAGTCCTGCCAACACCTTAATGTCATCTCAGTGAACCTGGTTTGAGATTTCTGACATCCAGAACTATGAAAAAATAAATGTGTATTGTTTAAGACACCAAGCTTGTGGTAAATTTTTACAGAGCCATAGAAAACTAGTTCACAAGCATTTAGGAAAGTCTTTATTCAGTTGTTAGCTAACCACGAAGCTAGAGACTTCAGTGGGTACACATAACAAACAACACATACCTTACAGAATCAGTACACAACAACAAAAACAAAAATCCACAACTAAAACAAGCAAAAACGAGAAACCCTGAGGATCAGAGAGGATCTGATTTCCAGCACTGCCATATTCTATTATTTAAAATGTCCATTTTTTCCATACAAAATTATGAGACATGGAAAAACAAGTAAGTATGGCCCATACTCAGGGATAAATGCAGTCAATAGAAACTGTACCTGGAGAAGCCCAGACCTTGGACTTAACAGACGTAGAATTTAGGTCAGTATTTTTAATATGTTCAAAGAACAACAAAAAATTTAAATAGCTAAAGGAAAATACAAAAATTATGTCTCATGAAATGAAGAATATCAAGAAATATAGAAATGATTTTAAAAATAAAAATTCTGGTGTTGAAAAATATAGTAGCTGAAATTAAAAATTTACTAGAGGTAGTCAAGAGAAGGTTTGAGCAAGAATTCTTGAACCTGAAGATAAGTCAGTTAAGATTATCTAGGTTGGCCGGGTGCGGTGGCTCAAGCCTGTAATCCCAGCACTTTGGGAGGCCGAGGCGGGTGGATCACAAGGTCAGGAGATCGAGACCCTCCTGGCTAACACGGTGAAACCCCGTCTCTACTAAAAATACAAAAAACTAGCCGGGCGCAGTGGCGGGTGCTTGTAGTCCCAGCTACTGGGAGGCTGAGGTGGGAGAATGGCAGGAACCCGGGAGGCGGAGGTTGCAGTGAGCCGAGATCGCCCCACTGCACTCCAGCCTGGGCGACACAGTGAGACTCCGCTCTCAAAAAAAAAAAAAAAAAAATTATCTAGGTTGTGATTTACTTGAAAAAGAATTCTGGAGGTTAGTTATTAAGCTAATCAGGGAGGCACCACAGATAGGCGAAGCCCAGTGCAAGGAAATCCAAAAAAAACAAAACAAGAAGTGAAGGGAAAAATATTCAAGGAAACAGATAGCTTAAAGAAGAAAAAAATAAAAAATTTAAGAAATTTTGGACATACTTTTAGAAATGCTAAATGCATTATCAAAGTAACCACTGAGCTAAAGCTAGCTGGCTGGGTGCAGTGGCTCATGTCTGTAATCCCAGCACTTCGGGAGGCCGAGAAAGGCAGATCACGAGGTCAAGAGATCGACACCATCCTGGCCAACATGGTGAAACCCCATCCCTACTAAAAATACAAAAATTAGCTGGGCGTGGTGGTGCACGCCTATAGTCCCAGCTACTTGGGAAGCTGAGGCAGGAGAATTGCTTGAACCCAGGAGGCAGAGGTCGCAGTGAGCTGAGATCATGCCACTACACTCCAGCCTGGCAACACAGTGAGGTTCCTCCTCAGAAAAAGAAAAAAAAAAGAATAAAAAAGAGATGCGAAATGCTCTGGAAAGTCTCAGAAGTAGAAGTGAACAAGTAGAAGAAAGAAATTCAGAGCTCAAAGACAAGGTCTTTGAATTACCCCTATCCAACTAAGACAAAGGAAAAAAAATAAGAAAATATGAACATCTCCTCCAAGAAGTCTGGGATTACGTTAAATGACCAAACCTAAGAATAATCAGTGTTCCTGAGGAAGAAGATAATTCTCAAAGCTTGGAAAACATATTTGGGGGAATAATTGAGGAAAACGTACTCAGCTTTGCTAGATACCTAGTAGTAATCCAAATACAAGAATCACAAAGAACACCTGGGAAATTCATTGCAAAAAGATCATCTCCTAGGTACACTGTCATCAGATTATCCAAAGTTAAGATGTAGGAAAGTATTTTAAGAGTGTGACAGAAGCACCATGTAACCTATAAAGGAAAACCTATCAGATTAACAGCAGATTTCTCAGCAGAAACCCTACATGCTAGAAGGAATTGGGGCCCTACCTTCAGCCTTCTCAAACAAAACAATTATCAGCCAAGAATTTTGTATCCAGTGAAACTAAACATCATATATGAAGGAAAGATACAGTCTTTCTCAAACAAATGCCGCGAGAGTTTGCCATTACCAAGCCACCACTACAAGAACTGCTAAAAAGAGCTCTAAATCTTGAAACAAATCCTGGAAACACATCAGAACAGAACCTCTTTAAAGCATTAATCACATAGGACCTACAAAACAAAAATACATGTCAAAAAGCAAAAGCAAAAAACAAAAACAAAGGACACAGGCAACAAAGAGCACAATGAATGCAATGGTACCTCACATTTCAATACTAACATTAAATGTAAATGTCTTAAACACCCCACTTAAAAGGCACAGAACCACAAAATGGATAAGAACTAATCAACTATCTGCTGCCTTCAGAAAACTCACCTAGCACATAGGGACTCACATAAACTTAAAGTAAAAGAGTAGAAAAAGGCATTTTATGCAAATGGATACCAAAAGCAAGCAGGTGTAGCTATTCTTACATCAGACAAAACAAACTTTAAAGCAACAGCAGTTAAAAGAGACACAGAGGAACATTATATAATGGTAAAAGGCCTTGTCTGACAGGAAAATACCACAATCCTACATGTATATGCACCTAACACTGGAGTTCCCAGATATATAAAACAATTACAAATAGACCTAAGAAATGAGATAGACAGTAACACAAAAATAGTGGGGAACTTTAATATTCCACTGACAGCACTAGACAGGTCATCAAGACAGGAAGTCTATGAAGAAACAATGGATTTAAACTATACCTTGGAACAAATGCCCTTAACAGAGCAGAACATTTCATCCAACAACCTCAGAATACACATTCTGTTTAAGAGTGCATGGAATTTTCTCCAAGATAGATCATATGATAGGCCATAAAACAAGCCTCAATAAATTTAAAACTGAAATTATATCAAACACTCTATCAGACCACAGTGGAATAAAACTGGAAATCAACTCTAAAAGGAAAATTCAAAACCATGCAAATACATGGAAATTACACAACCGGTTCCTGAATAAGCATTGGGTCAAAAATGAAATCAAAGCCAGGTGTGGTGGCTCACACCTGTAATCCCAGCACTTTGGGAGGCCGAGGCAGGTGGATGACCTGACATCAGGAGTTTGAAAACAGCCTGGCCAACATGGTGAAACCCCGTCTCTACTAAAAATATAAAAACTAGCTGGGTGTGGTGGGAGGCACCTGTAATCCCAGCTACTCTGGAGGCTGAGACAGGAGAATTGCTTGAACCCAGGAGAAGGAGGTTGCAGTGAGCCGACACAGTGCCACTGCACTCTAGCCTTGGTTACAGAGTGAGACTCCATCTCAAAAAAAAAAAAAAAAAAAATGAAATCAAGACGGAAATTAGAAAAGTATTCCAACTGAACAACTATAATGACACAACCTATCCAAACCTCTGGGATACAGCAAAGGCAGTGCTGAGAAGACAGTTCATAGCCCTAAATGCATGCCTACTTCAAAAAGTCTGAAAGAGCACAAACTGACATTCTAAGGTCACACCTCAAGCAACTAGAGAAACAAGAACAAACCAAATCGAAACTCAGCAGAAGAAAGGAAATAACCAAGATCAGAGCAGAACTAAATGAAATTGAAATAAAAAAATACAAAAGATCAATGAAACAAAAAGCTGATTCTTTGAAACGATAAATAAAATTGATAGACCATTGGCAAGATTAACCAAGAAAAGAAGAGAAAAATCCAAATAACCTCACTAAGAAACAAAACAGGAGGTATTACAACTGACACCACTGAAATACACAAGATCATTCAAATCAAGAACTCAACCCCTTTTACAATAGCTGCCAAAACAACAACAACAATAAAAACCAAAAAAAACTTAGGAATATACCTAACCAGGGAGTTGAAAGACCTCTACAAGGAAAACTACAAAACACTACTGACAGAAATAATAGACGACACAAATAAATGGAAACACATCCCATGCTCATGGATGGGTAGAATCAATATTGTGAAAATGACCATACTGCCAAAAGCAATCTACAAATTCAATGAATCCCCATCAAAATACCACCATCATTATTCACAGTATTAGAAAAAACAATTCTAAAATACACATGGAACCAAAAAAAGAGTCCACATAGCAGCCAAAGCAAGACTAAGCAAAAGAACAAATCTGGAGACATCATACTACCCAATTTCAAACTGTACTATAAAGTCGTAGTCACCAAAACAGCATGGAACTGGTATAAAAATACGCACATAGACCCATGGAACAGAACAGAGAACCCAGAAATAAGCCCAAATGCTTACATCCAACTGATTTTTGACAAAGCAAACAAAAACATAAAGTAGGGAAGGGACACCCTTTTCAATAAATGGTACTGATAATTGGCAAGCCACATGTAGAAGAATGAAACTGGATCCTCATCTCTCACCTTATACAAAAGTCAACTCAAGATCAATTAAGGACTTAAACCTGAGACTTGAAACTGTAAAAATTCTAGAAGATAACATTTGAAAAATCTTCTAGACAATGACTTAGGCAAGGATTTCATGATCAAGAACCCAAAAGCAAATGCAATAAAAACAAAGATAAATAGCTGGAACCTAACTAAAGTAAAGAGCTTTAGCACAGCAAAAGGAACACTCAGCAGAGTAAACAGACAACCCGCAGAAGATGGGAGAAAATCTTCACAATCTATACATCTGGCAAAGGAATAATATTTAGAATCTACAATGAATTCAAACAAATCAGTGAGAAAAAAACAATCAATCCCTTCAAAAAGTGGGCTAAGGATATGAACAGAGAATTCTCAAAAGATGGTATACAAATGGCCAACAAACATATGAAAAAATGCTCAGCATCACTAATGATCAGGGAAATGCAAATCTAAGCCACGATGTGGTTTTACTCCTGCAAGAATGGCCATAATCAAAAAATAAAAAAACAGTAGATATTGGCGTGGATGCAGCGATCAGAGAACATTTCTCCACTGCTGATGGGAATGTAAACTAGTACAGCCACTATGGAAAAATGTATGGAGATTCCTTAAAGAGCTAAAAGTAGAACTACCATTTGATCCAGCAATTCCACTACTGGGTATCTACCCAGAGGAAAATAAGTCATTATTCAAAAAAGATATTTGCACATGCATGTTTATAGCAGCATGATTCTCAATTGCAAAGTCGTGGAACCAACCCAAATGCCCATCAATCAACAAGTGGATAAAGAAACTGTGATATATATATATGATGAAATACTATTCATCCATAAAAAGGAATGAATTAACAGCTTTCCAGTGACCTGGATGAGATTGGAGACTATTATTCTAAGTGAAGTAACTCAACAATGGAAAACCAAACATCGTATGTTCTAACTGGTATGTGGGAGCTAAGCTATGAGGATGTAAAGGCATTAAAATGATACAATGGACTTTGGGGACTTGGGGGGAAGGTTGGGAGGGGGGCAAGGGATAAAAGACTACAAATATAGTGCAGTATATACTGATGAGTGCACCAAAATCTCACAAATCACCACTAAAGAACTTACTCACATAACCAAATACCACCTGTACCCCAATAACTTGTGGAAAAAAATAAAAAAAATAATAAAATCAAACAGAGCAAACAAAAAATGATTATGTAGGTTGAATAAATAAAATAAAAAAGGATACAAAAAATACACAGAGCCTTAAGAGACCTGTGGGATATCATCAAGTACACCAAGATACATATAATGGGACTCTCAGAAAGACAGAAGGCGGCAGAAAATGCGTTGTAAAAAAGGAATATCCAGAAAGAATAAATAGTGGCTAAAATTTCCAAATTTGATGAGAAACATTAATCTACACATTCAAGAAGTTCAATAAATTCCAAGTAGGATAAACTAAAAATAATTCACATCTAGATACATCATTATCATACTGTTGAATGTCAAAAACCATCTTGGAAGCAGCAAGAGAAAAGTGACTTACTGCTTACAAGCTATCCTCAATAAGCTGATTTCTTATTAGAAATCATGGAGGCTAGAAAGTACTGGAATAACATATTCAAAGGACTGAAAGATAAAAACAAACAAATAAAAACCCCAAACCCTCTCAATCATAAATTCTATATCCAGAAAAAAATATTTTTCAAACATAAAGGAGAAATTAGAGATTTCCAGGTAATAAATAAACCAGAATTTTTCACTAGCAGACATGCCATATGGGAAATATTAATGGGAATATTTCAGGCTGAAATGAAAGAACACTAGATAGAAATTAAAATCAATATGAAGAATTAAAGAGTACTAATAAAGGTAACACATAGGTAAATATAAACAAGCAGTATAAATGTATTTTGTTGTAACTCCTTTTTTTTCTTATCTGACTTTTTAAAAAGACAGTTACATAGAGCAAAAGTTGTAAATCTGTTTGTGGGCATACAATACATAAACACGTAAATTGTGACAATATAAGTTTTTGTACACTGTATTAGTCTGCTTGGGCCATAACAGAATACCACAGAGTGGTGACTTAAACAACAAAAATTTATTTTCTCACAGTTCTGGAGGCTGGAAGTCTAAGATCAAGATGCTGTCAGGGTTGGTTTCTGGTGAGCTCTCTTTTTCTGGTTTGTGGACGCTATCTTCTCACTGTGTCCTCACATCATCTTTCCTTTGTGCAAACACAATGAGAAAGACCTTTCTGTGGTCTTGTCCTCTTCTTTAAGGGCACAAGTTATATCAAATTAAAGTCCCACTCTTATGGCCTCATTTAACTTTAATTACTCCTTAAAGATCCTGTCTCCAATTACAGTCACATTAGGGGTTAGGCCTTCAATATTTGAATTTGGGGGGGAACATAATTCAGTGCATAATATATACTACTGAAAATAAGTTGCTATAAGCATACACTAGATTGTTATAAATTAAGATGTTAATCGAAATCCCAGGTCAGGAATTAAGAAAATAACTCAATATATGGTAAAAGAAACAACAAGACAATTAAAATCACTAGAAAATAAATTTTTAACACAGAAGAAGGCAGTATGAAGGAATAAAAAAAACAAAAACATCATCAAACATATAGTAGACAAATAAAATGGCAGATATAAATCCTAATTATCAGTAATTCTACTAAATATAACTGGATTAAATGCTCCAATTAAAAAACAGAGATTGGTAGAATGGATTTTTTACAACAACCAAACTATATGCTGCCCACAAAAGAAACACTTTAGATGCAGAGACACAAAGGGGCTTAATGACACCTCTGCCCTTTTAAGGGCAGAAAATTATTATTATTATTATTATTTTTTTTTCCTTGGAGCTTGACCTAAGCATGAAGTTTGGTCTAAGGAAGAAAGCTTCTTGCCTAGTTTATTTACCTTTCTGGAAGAGCCATTGATGTGACCTCTCTCTGTCTTCTGTAGAAGTCTAGCCAGAGTAGGAGAGTGGGCACAGTATCCTCCTAACACCCAGCCAGTGTAGGGCTTCTGGAAGGGTTTTGAGTGGGGGAGCTGGGGAAGCCCTGAGCCCCTGACTTTCTCAGGCAAGCAGGTAAAGTCTGTGAATCACTTCACTTTCCCATTTAGTGTACCCACCTAACTACAGTATGTTCACCTGATAAGTAACAATAATAAACAATCGGTATAGCTTGTAAAGTACTTCCCTAAATGAAATAATGCTGAAGGCCTCATATATGGTATCTCATTTAATTCACATAATGATCCTATGAAGTAGGTACTGTTATTATTATATGTATTTCTTTATGTGAACAAAGCAAGGCTCAGAGGAGAGGTCATTTGCCCAAAAGTTATAGTTAGCAAGTGGCAAACCTAGGGTTCAACCCAGGCAGACTAACTCTAAAGTCACTCTCCAGTATTAGGGTTGACTGCAGTATGGAGTAGCTAGCTCTGTGTACACAAGGGGATCTTGGGACAGACAAGGACTCTGAATTAAATAACTTTGAAGCCCACAAAAGAGCTATTAGACCTGATAAATTCAGTGAGGTTACAGGATGCAAGATCAATACACAAAAATTTGTCTTTTCATACATTTTTAAGGAGCAATCTAAAATTGAAATTAAGAAAATCATTCTGTTTATGACAGTATAAGAAGAATAAAATAAGAATAAATGTAACAAAATAAGTTTAAGGATTCCACACTGAAATCTATGAAACATTGTTGAAAAAGTTAAAGAGCAGCTAAAGAAATGAAGCCATGCCATGTTCATGGATTGGAAGACTTACTATTGTAAACACATTAATACTCCCTAAATTAATCCTCAGCAATGTAAAGGAATGAAAATTGATGCAAGGGGCAATGCAGTCTATGGTCATATCACCCTGAATGTGCTCAATCTCATCTGTTACATGAAACAACAGACTTACTTCAAAATAATGATGTCAGTGAAAAGCAGCATTTTGTTAACAAGTGCATACTGCATTACTCCATTTATATAAAATTCTAGAAAATCTTTAGTGGCAGGGATCATGTCACTGGTTTCCTGAGGATGAGGGTCAGAGTGGAGAGGTGTTAGAGAGGGGAATTTTAACAGGTCAAGAAGAAGAAACTTTTAGGGCAATAGGTATATTTATTATTTGATTTTGGTCATTTCATGGGTATGTATAGCTGTCAAAACTTATCAAATGGTATACTTTTAATACGTGCAGTTTAATATTTTCAATTGCAGTTACTTAAGCTATTAAACTAATTAGAAAATAAATTTTCTAATTAAAAAATGGGCAAAAGATTTGAGCAGATGTTTCACCAAAGAGGAGATACAGGTGACAAATAAACACATAAAAAATTCTAAATATCATCGGTCATTAGGAAAATTCAAATTAAAATCACAATGAAATATTACTATACACTTATAAAACTACAAAAAAAGACAAAACAAAGTGCTGATAAGAATATAGAGCAACATGGATAGGAAGAATCAATATCATGAAAATGGCCATACTGCCCAAGGTAATTTATAGATTCAATGCCACCCCCATCAAGCTACCAATGACATTCTTCACATAATTGGAAAAAACTACTTTAAAGTTCATATGGAACCAAAAAAGAGCATGCATTACCAAGACAATCCTAAGTAAAAAGAACAAAGCTGGAGGCATCATGCTACCTGACTTCAAACTATACTACAAGGCTACAGTAACCAAAACAGCGTGGTACTGGTACCAAAACAGAGATACAGACAAATGGAACAGAACAGAGCCCTCAGAAATAATACCACACATCTACAACCATTTGATCTTTGACAAACCTGACAAAAACAAGAAATGGGGAAAGGATTCCCTATTTAATACATGGTGCTGGGAAAACTGGTTAGCCATATGTGGAAAGCTGAAACTGGATCACTTCCTTACACCTTATACAAAAATTAATTCAAGATGGATTAAAGACTTAAATGTTAGACCTAAAACCATAAAAACCCTAGAAGAAAACCTAGGCAATACCATTCAGGACATAGGCATGGGCAAGGACTTCATGACTAAAACACCGAAAGCAATGGCAACAAAAGCCAAAATAGACAAATGGGATCTAATTAAACTAAAGAGCTTCTGCACAGCAAAAGAAACTACCATCAGAGTGAAAAGGCAACCTACAGAATGGGAGAATATTTTTGCAATCTACTCATCTGACAAAGGGCTAATATGCAGAATCTACAAAGAACTTAAACACATTTACAAGAAAAAAAAAAACCCCATCCAAAAGTGGGTGAAGGATATGAACAGACACTTCTCAAAAGAAGACATTTATGTAGCCAACAGACACATGAAAAAATGCTCATCATCACTGGCCATCAGAGAAATGCAAATCAAAACCACAATGAGATACCATCTCACAACAGCTAGGATGGTGATCATTAAAAAGTCAGGAAACAACAGGTGCTGGAGAGGATGTGGAGAAATAGGAACACTTTTACACTGTTGGTGGGACTGTAAACTAGTTCAACTATTGTGGAAGACAGTGTGGTGATTCCTCGAGGATCTAGAACTAGAAATACCCTTTGACCCAGCCATCACATTACTGGGTATATACCCAAAGGATTATAAATCATGCTGCTATAAAGACACATGCACACGTATGTTTACTGTGGCACTATTCACAATAGCAAAGACTTGGAACCAATCCAAATGTCCATCAATGATAGACTGGATTAAGAAAATGTGGCACATATACACCATGGAATACTATGCAGCCATAAAAAAAGGATGAGTTCATGTGCTTTGTAGGGACATGGATGAAACTGGAAACCATCATTCTCAGCAAACTATCACAAGGACAGAAAACCAAACCCCGCATGTTCTCACTCACAGGTGGGAATTGAGCAATGAGAACACTTGGACATAGGAAGGGGAACATCACACACCAGGGCCTGTCATGGGGTGGGGGGAGGGGGAAGGGATAGCATTAGGAGATATACCTAATGTAAATGTCAAGTTATTGGGTGCAGCACACCAACATGGCACATGTATACATATGTAACAAACCTGCACGTTGTGCACATGTACCCTGGAACTTAAAGTAAAAAAAAAAAGAAAAGAATATAGAGCAACTGTAAGTTTCACACATCGTTGGTGTGGATGAAAAGTGATACGGCCGCTTGGGGAAATAGTTTGGCAAATTCTTATAAAGTTATACATGCACTTACCATACAATTCAGATTTTTACTCCTAGATGTTTACCCCAAAGAAATGGAAACATAAGGCCACACAAAGACATGTAGGTTGGTTATAGCAAACTGAAACCTAGATACATCCCAAATGCCTGTCAAATGGATGTTGGAGAAACAAACAATGGTACATCCATACAAGGGACTCCTCAACAATACAAAGAAACAACTACTGATAAATACAACAACATGGGCGCATCTCAAAAGCATGTTGCTAAAAGAAATAAGCAAGATACAAAAAGGTTACATGTTGTATGATTCCACTCAATTTGGAAAAAACAAAACCATAGGTAAAAGGCAGCAAACCAGCGGTTGAGAGGGGTGGGGATGTTGGGAAAACTGGCTATAAAGGGCCCATGGAAACATTTTGTGGTGATGAAAAATTCTGTATCTTAAATATGTTTGTCAAAATCTCTGAGCACTGAACGTAAAAAAGCTGAATTTTACCATGTGAAAATTATCCTTCAATAAACCTGATGTTTTAAAGAATCCATGTCATCCTTGATTTTTAAAAACTCAGTAAAATAGGGTTAAATAGATAAGTTCTTAACATGATAAAATATGTATATGTGAGCACTAAATAGAGTATCAGTCTTTATTGCAAAACCACAGGAGAATTCCTCCTAAAAACATAAAGAAGTTGCCCATAATCATTACTATTATTTAACATTATGCTAGAAGTACTAGTCAACACAATTGGAATAGAAAAAAATAGAGGCACTAAGTTGGAAACAACGTGGAAAACAAAATCAGTATTTAAAAATGCTTGGCAATACCCTGGAAATCCCAAGAGAATCAATTGAATAAAAGTGTTAACAACAACAACAACAACAACAAAAATCCAAAACCAGTGGGTATATGTAATCAATATGGATAAATCAATGGTTTTTATAAATATAAACAATAACCACTTGGAGTATAAGATAGAAGAAGGGATCTCATTTACAATAGCAACACAATAAGATAAAATCCCTTGAAAGAAAATTAACAGGGAAAGTCTAAGACATATTAAGAAAACTGTAAAATTAACTAAAGGTAGTAAAATTTAACAAACAGAAAGAAATGAATGTTCTAGATTAGGGGTATCCAACATTGCAAAAATGTCAATTTCTCTAACCTAATTTATAAAATGAATATAATCCCAGTAAAATTATAAATTTTTTAAAAAAGCTAAAGATAATTTTTTAAAATTAGGCAAAAATCAACAACAATATTTAGAGAAATTCTGAAAAAGAAAAACAAGGAAGAGTCCACTTGATTTCAAACATATTATAAATCCTTAATAATGAAAAGTGCATGGCACCAACTCATGAAGAAACCAACGTACTCATGGGGAAACAGAGAAAGTTTAGGAATAGAATCAATATGTACAACAAAAGTGGTATCTCAACTCAGAGAAAAAGAGAGTATACAATTAAAGTTGTTGAAACAATTGGATCTCCATACCATACCTCAAAGCAGGATAAATTCCAAATGGGTCAAGATTTAAATATAAAACATGAAGCCATAAAAATACAGAAAGAAAACATGGAAAGATTCCATTTGAGGCTTGGATAGGAAAAAGCCTATTTAAATATAACTCAAAATTCAAAATTTAAAAAAATGTTATACTTGACTATATAAAATTAAAAGAAAATTTTAGCATGAAGGCATACCATTAAACAAAGATAAATATAAATGTTAAACTGAATTTAAATACTTGCAATGAATAGCAAGAAAAAGAGCTTATCTCCCAATATATAGAGCTCTTAGAGTTTGATAAAACCCAATATAAAAATGTGCAAAAAATATAAAGGGCAATTCAAAGTATTTTTTAAATATGTGAAACTACTCATAGGTGAAATGCAATTTAAAAGCTACATGAAGATACTATTTTTCACCTATCAGATTGTTACATATCCAAAAGTATGATATAATCTGTTCCTGAGGCTACAGGGAAAGAGTCACTTTCATACATTGCTGCTGGGAATGTAAATTGTTAACAATCCCTAGGGAGGGCAATTTGGTAATATCTATTAAGATTACAAATGCATATACCCTTTGACCCAGCTATTTCACTTCTGGGAATGTATCCTAGAGTTATCCTAGGACACATGCAAAATGATATACATGAATTTCTATTGCAGCATTGTTAATAATAGCAAAAGATTGGAAGCAACCCAGAACTTCCATCAATAGGATGCAGGTTTTTCATTTCATTAACTGCTTTTACGGCTTCACAGTAGGGAAAAAAAAAAAAGAGCCTCTGCTCCCAAACCCAGACTGGAGCTGGCCTAAGCCATCTATGCCATTTCTCCTTCCCCTGGTCTACCCCTTTAGACCTTCCAAGGCAGTGAATCCCCCCAGGTGGGAGATGGCCTTGGGCCATCTCCAGGACGTAAACTTAAGTTTGGGATGGACAGAAGAGGGAGCAATGCAAACTACTCTATCCCCTGCTAATTACAAAATCCAAGCTTCTCTGTACTGAAGTGACACTGAGGGAGAGAAGAGGGTAGTGGGTGAACTTTCCCTAGGTATAGAATGAACCACTATTAATTGTCATTTTAATCTTGGTCATCATTTAATTAATTAGGGAAAGATATGAATAATACTGCATAAGACTTACCCTTGCCTATTTCAGTAAAGTGGTCCCTTTTCCTAAAATTATACAACTAGGATGGTATTTTCCCCAGATACTAATGTTAATGAGTACTTTATGATACCACAAACAAGGCAATAACATTTACACTGACAGCTACCTAATCTCAGATAAAATATCTAGAAGATACAGTTTCCTATGTCGTCTAGGTATAGGTGAAGTTGAGTGAAGTTTGTCCAAACTGAGACTATAAAATGATGGAAAATACTAAAGTTAGATGTTCTCCTCCATTTTTGCGTTTACCTACATTTCTTTTTAAGAATCACATGATTTTGGTCAAATGTGGTGTTGCCGATTTGTGGTTGTGGTTGTTTGTCTGTTTGCCTTGAGTTTGTTTTTTGGTAAATACAAATTCTTCAAAAGCTATTCAGAGAAAAAGAAGTGGAATCCTGCTGGACAGTAGACAGTAAGAATTCTGTGGGATGGTCCTGGTTAAATAGAAACCACTTTGTGTAAAAAGGCTCATTTTAAGTGGGTCAATCTGTATTAGTTGCACCACTTGAAACACTGAAGATACATTTTAGTGTATCTTGTGTTTGGGGACCTTTTGGGAACACACTATATTTATACTCTATTAAACTAGGTCAGCTTCTTTGTTGGGACAATCCCAGAGGGAGCTATACATTTCACCTGAAGATAGCAAGAAGAGTTCTGGTATTTTACTGGTTTGTCTATCCTAACTCATGCTACTGAAGTCAAATCTAGTAATTTCCTATGTCCCAGTGAATAAACAGTGATTCCTTCATTTACAAATATTTATTTAGTGTCCAGTATGAGTTATTTGTTGTGCTCATAAGGTGTGGGAAATATCAATGTCTGCTGTCAAGGAGACTGCTCTCTAAAAGGATGGTAAGACATATTCATGCATATCTACAGAAAGAGCAGAAAGATAAGCTAGGCTTAAGGCTGCTGAGTTTGAGGTACAGGCATATTAACTAAGAGAAAGTGTCCTGTATAGACAGTTAGAAAGTGAGACACTCTAGAGAGCTTACAGTACTAGACAGAATTTTGTTTAGTTTTCGGTGGTGGAAAATGAAGCTCTCTTTCTAGAAAAGAGGAGTCCTGATTCATTCATAGTGTTTTTTTTCCTGATGAAAACAAATACATAAACAAGATGTGAGTTTTGATATTTTTCAGCACATTTTAACTTAAAAGTGATTTTAAAGAATTTGTGTAAGTAAAAATATGTGTTAATTATGAGAACATCAAAACTATAGTGATGAATGAACATTTCCATGTAGTAAATTATGGCTGCAGATGAAGGAAGTTACAGTCCACTGTTTCGTGTGGCGTCTAGTCTCATACATTCGGAGAATAATATTGATTCTGGTTTTGTGTTCGAATTAGAGCACCAACAAGATGGGATTCATTAAAAGAAGACAAAATGTCTAAAAATCAGGCTATCGAAAGTACAGCTAGATTGGAAGAATAAATTCTGTTTTATAGAAGTATAGGGTGACTATAATTAACAACAATTTATTATATATTTTCAAATAGCTAGAAAAGAGAATTTAGAATGTTCCCAACACAAAGAAATGATAAATGTTTGAGGTGAAGGATATGCTGCTGATATGATCATGACACATTGTATACCTGTGTCAAACTATCACACTGTACACCATAAATATGTATGATTGTTATTAATATGTATCAACTAAAAATAAAAGAAAAAAATTGCCATTCAAGGTACTACAAATTTTAAAAGAATGTCAATTCAAATGGGTTATTCACCTTTGAAAAGAGGTGACTATAGTTTATAATAATACATATTTCAAAATAGCTAGAAGACAATAATTGGAATGTTTTTAGCATAAAGACAAGGTAAACATTTAATGTGATGGATATCCCAATTACACTGATTCGATCTTTACAAATTGCATGAATGTATCAAATTATCACATGTACCTTCCCCTTCCCCCAGCCAAAAAAAGAAAGAAAGAAAGAAAAGAGGAGGCTTAGAATCAGTGATAGCTATCTTCGAATAGTTGTGGTAGATCAGTATTTATTGTTATTCCAGAGACCAGAAATAGGAAAATCATAGGTGAAAGTTCCAAAAAAGCAATTTTCAGCTTATTATGTGGAATGACCAACTGACAATTACAGCTATCCAAGAACAGGATAGGGCGTTTTGTTTATTTGTTAGCAACCTACACAGCAATTGAATGGCATTTGATTAGAGATGCTGAGATGCAATGCCTTTCAAACTTTAAGGTGCATTTGAGTCACCTGGGGTCTTATAAAATGCTGTTGGTCACCAAACATAGTTTGAGTACCAAGTATATAGAGAATTTTCCTTTGCTATGTAGACAATTTTGAATAAGAGAAATTTTAAATTATCCCTCATCCCGAAAAGTCTATTATATTCTATTGTTTATTTGAGTCCCAATACAAGGTATTTGCTGGATGCTGTGGAAATAAATGAAAGTCAGAGTCTCTGAGATAATGTAGTGTATTTCAGAAACAAGAGAATGCATAGCACATTTGAAGAATATTGACTTGATGGAGAGAAATTTTTCTGGTAGGAGAAGTGTTGTAGAAATAGGCTTAGAAGAGGCAGAGTTTCCATTGTAAATATAAAATTAAGTACTTCAGACATCATCCTGGAAGTAAAGGTATGCCAGTTCAGATTTGCCCTCTTCTATAAGGCAATATAAGTAATATACTCCCAGGATAGTGGCTTACACACACAAATGTTTATTTTTCTATGTAAATAAAAGAAGTACAGAATTAACCTGTTCAGGGTTGTATGACAACTCTGTTCAGTCATCTTCATTGCTGTCTTCCATCCTCAAGATTATTTTAAGATTCAAGACAGCTACTGGAGCTCCAGCAGTTTTATCCCATTCCAGGCTTGGGAAGGAAGATGAAGAAATTGCTTACTTCTTTTGAAGAAAACAACTCAAAAGACAACTGCTGCTTACATCTCACTGGCTAGAACTTGATCATATGACTGAATACAACTGCAAGGGAATCTGGGAAAGATTATTGTCTCAGCTATGCACATTGTTCAGCGTTCTGTTTTTAAGGAATAATAAGTAGATTGATGAATACTGGAAGTCACCTAGCAGTCTTTATCACAAATGTTAAGTCCATTGTTTCTGAATTGGAAGGGGACACTGGCAGAGGACTGTTTTTGAAAGATAAGTGTGGAGGTAATACAAAGACTGAAAGTAAACGTTGGGAGATGTAGTCAAGATGACTCATTTCTAGAAATAAAGGAATTCCAGGGATGTTGGACTAAACAAGAGTAGTAAGAAATTAAGTGAAAAGAGGGAACTATAGAATGGCCTTTACAAAGTTATGATTGACAAGACTTGGTGACTTGACCTGGGTAGGAAAAGATAGGGAGGAACCTAGACTACCCAACAGGTTTACAACGTGGGTGACTTGAAAAAATGATGAAACCCATAGCAGAAAAAGAAATGGCACACAAAAAGGCGACTTGTTGAGGAAGAAGATGAGTTTTGTTTTAGATATACTGGGTTTGCTGTGATGAGGGAACATCCCAGGGGACAGGCAGAAATGTCTAAACACTTCATGGTTATACTATAAGACTATAAGACAGTGTATACTGCTCAGGTGATGGGTGCACCAAAATCTCACAAATCACCACTAAAATAACTTACTCATGTAACCAAACATCACCTGTTCCCCAATAGCCTATGGAAATAATAAAAGAAGAAAGAAAGAAAGAAAGAAAGAAAGAAAGAAAGAAAGAAAGGAAGGAAGGAGGAAGGAAGGAAGGAAGGAAGGAAGAAGGAAGGAAGGAAAGAAAAGAAAGAAAGGAAGAAAAGAAAGAAAGAGAGAGAGAGAGAAAGAAAGAAAGAGAAAGAAAGAAAGAAATAAACTTTAGCTTAGGAGACAATTGAGTGTGGAGGGGATGGCTTTTGAGGTTATTCACATATTCCACACTTCCACATAAGTGTCTAATAGTCATTTCATACTTTATGTTTCCAAATAGAACTCTCAGCCACCTTTACCACACTCTAGTTATTGAAGACTCAGAGAACGCCGATCTGTTTTAGTAATGATCTCAGCCAAACACCAGTGCATAGGCAAATTCTCACTGAAAATGAGTTAATACTCTAAAGCCAAATATAAATTATTTGATATCATATTCTCTTTGAGAATATTCCTCTCCGAATTTTGAGTTATTTTCTATGATCATCTTGGGATGCCTTCAAGTTCAATTTAGCCATCTGCTTAAAGGGAATGATAACCCATAAAACCAAGGTGTCCCAGTTCAGTCAGCTTCCATAGCACTCTCCTCACGGATAGACTGAATTTTCCCAACACCAATTCTATATGAATCTGTTAACTGGATTATAGACCAAGTTTCCTATCTTCTCTCTGGGCTAAGAATCTGATTTTCCCTTGACAATATATTCCTCATGCCAGAGGTCAAGGCTTTTATTAAGCCATTCTGAACTTGCCTTCAAGTGGTTAATGAAAGGTCCCTAGAGCATAGCTTTGACCTTAGCCTGAGTTGCATTTTCTTTAATTGGATTGTATTTTGCTCCCTTCCTTTGTTTCTTTAGTCTCCAACCAGAGAAGGAAGCCAGTTGAACTCCTGGGATATATTAATTACATGTTTTATTCGACCATGTTTTGGTTTTCCATTATGTTCTTGTCATCTTTTTATTGTTCCATACCACAAAACATCACAGGGACTAATTCTCTGGGAGTCTCTCATTTGCATTTAGTGAGGAGAGGACAACCTACCCCAAGTGGGTGGGGGAATGCCTGTGATATCAAGTTATAAGGCAGGGGGTTCCCTTTCCACATTTATAAAGCTACCCCAAGCTTAGGACACCCCCCAGTCAAATGGGGTAAATGCTAGACAATTTCCTGTGGGAGACCTGGCCTTCTTGGAAGGAACTGAAATCTGCTGCTAAACAAGAAATCTAGAAATGTTTTGAAAATCTAAACATGTGATAAAAATAGAAGAGAGCTTTCTTATTAATAATGGCACACAGATACACAGACCTTTGTGGTTAACAAACTGTTCACACTTGATACTCCTAATTGCCCTTAAGATAGGCTTGGTGAGTACTATATTCATGTTACAGAGGAGAGCATGATACCGACAGAGCTTGGTGACTGGCTCAAAGCCACACAGCAGTAGAGCTGGGAGAAGTCTTAATGCTATTTATGCTGTTTTCTTTCCATTTATCTATAGTAAAATCATCAACCAGAGTTTGCTGACCTATCAGGTGGCACACTACAGACTGCTCTAAGCTGTGGTTGTCAAAGGTGTTAGATCCACAGAATTAAACTGCATGCCTGTGAACAGACAGTTTTCAAAAGAAGACACACACGCAGCCAACAATCATGAAAAAAAGCTGAACATCACTGATTAATAAAGAAACGCAAATCAAAACCACAATGAGATACCATCTAACACCAGTCAGAAGGGCTATTACTAAAAAAATCAAAGAATAACAGATGCTGGTGAGGTTGCAGAGAAAATTGAAAACTTACACATTGTTGATGGGTGTATAAATTAGTTGAACCATTGAGGAAGACAGTGTGGCAATTCTTCTAAGACCTAAAAACCGAAATACCATTCAACCCAGCAATCCCATTACTGAGTATATACCCAAAGGAATATAAATTGTTCTGTCACAAAGACACATACATGCATATGTTTGTTGCAGCACTACTCATAATAGCAAAGACATGGAATCAACTTAAGTTCCCACTGACAGTAGACTGGATAAAGAAAATGTGGTATGTATACACCATGGAATACTATGCAGCCACAAAAAGAACAAGATCGTGACTTTTCCAGAAACACAGATGGAGCTAAAGGCCATTATCCTTAGCAAACTAATGCCGGAACAGAAAACCAAATACCACGTGCTCTCACTTATAAGAGGGAGACAAATGATAAGAACTCATGGACACACAAAGAGGAACAAAACACACAGGGGCCTATTGGAGTGTGGAGGGTGGGAGGAGTGAGAGGATCAGGAAAAATAACTAATGGATACTACAGTTAATACTTGGGTAATGAAATTATCTGTACAACAAAACCCATGACACCAGTTTACCTATGTAACAAACCTGTACAAGTACCCTAGAACTTAACATAAAAGTTAAATTAAAAAAAAATTGCATGTCTGAATCCATTTTATTTCTTTCCCTCACTTACACAAGCAGCATTTTCCCCTTACCTCCAGAATCACTCTAGTATATATTGACACTTCACCAAGCTACTCTTCACTCCACAAATAGACCATGCCATTTATATATGGCTACCGCTTTATTCATATTGTTCTTTTCACTGGATTGCTCCTTCTACATCCTATCTGTCCTAAAGCCTCTTTTGATTCTGTCTGTGTGCTTTACAGTTTGTTGCTTTTTCCTTAAAACATTCAGAGTATAATGTTTAATCATGAATTTGTGTAATTGAGATAATGGATCTAAAAAGCTAGTGCAGAGTCCAGGACATTGTGTGTGTTCAGTAAGTGTTAGCTATGACAATGATGATGATGATAAAGATGAGGATAATGATGTATTTTCTATTAGTCTCCTAACTAAAGGTTTTGTATTTAGCACAACACATGTCACATGGTAAGAAATCAGATGTTTTTATTTAATTTTGGGGTTATTCATACTGGTAGTTTATAGATAGAAATTAAGGCAATCTTTATATTAGTCTATAATGGGAAATGACAGCATAGATATAAAACCATAGCAATGATAATTTTAAAGTACTGTAGCTGAATCACAAACATAGTGTGTATGAGTTTGAAACAACCTGAGCATCTAGTCGAGTGGTTTTTAAAGTGTGGGGCCCCCACTAGTAGCAGCACTGGGAACTTGTTAGAGATGGAAACTCCAACTCTATTCAATATTTACTGAATCAGGAACTCCGGGAATAGCATCTAGAAATATGCATTTCTGCAAGTCCTCCAGGTGATTGTGATAAAATTGGAGAGTGACTGATCTAATCCAACCATCATCTAGCTTAACACTTGAGAAAAGTAAGGCACAGAGGTCAAAGTCACATACCTTGTTAATGGCAGACATGAGGCTAGAGTTGTGATCATGACTACATTACCTTTATATTTCTCCTCATTGCTTTTAAAAAGTTATTCTTAATGTGTTTCTTTATTCAGTTAACAGCAATATAATTATATTAAAAGTTTTGCTGTAGCCAGCAATACACACTATCGTAGCAGAAAGCCTTAGTACCAGGACACCAGAACCTGTATTCTGGCTTGCCCAATTACTGTCTGTACAGCTATCTGAGGCAGCCCTTCAGAAGAAAACCTGTGGTGCCGAGTGCAGTCAGTTGACGGCCTCAGCTGTAGCATCTTTGGGACCTGCCTCAAAATGAGAGCTAAAAACATAGGCTCCCAGCCAGTGCCTGAGCATGGCAGGGGTCCTAGGGCCTGGCCA
Source organism: Trachypithecus francoisi (assembly GCF_009764315.1). Taxonomy (NCBI): domain Eukaryota; kingdom Metazoa; phylum Chordata; class Mammalia; order Primates; family Cercopithecidae; genus Trachypithecus; species Trachypithecus francoisi. The sequence continues at coordinate 110,360,060 of NW_022681473.1, forward strand.
TTTCTACACAATGCTATACCCCTCCAACTGTCCATCTGTCCTTGGGAGCTCCTATTGGGCTAGCTGCAACTCTCAGGGCTGCCATCACCTGAGGCTGGTTCTTCTTTTCCTCCATCCTTTCACACTGTCAGAGTTACACCACGGGCTGAAGGTTTTCTGTGTCTTACTTTGCTCTCTTCCCTGTGTTTTTCAGAGAGGTCTGCCCTATTAAATCTCTTCTACTTCTAACTGTACCATGGCTCCTGATTCCAGGATGACCTGAAGGGACACATTACTCTCCTCGAGTCTCAGTTTCTAGATGAGTAAAATGAGGTTTCAGGAGTTCATTGCTCATACAGAACTGGGAAATGATAGATAGTTGCTCTGTTATTAGTAGTAGCAAGACCATCAGCATCACAAGGTCATTATGCTGACGGAAGACATCGGTGTAAGTGCACGTGGCAGAGACATCTGTTGCTATGGAACATCCAAGTGACCACCCATGCCTCCAGCCTGCGTGGAGACATGTGACAAATTCTGGACAATATGCTAGGAGCAGAAGTGATAAATTTTCAATTCAGCCTAAAACACAAACGAATAAATGTCTCTTGGGAGGCCGAGACGGGCGGATCACGAGGTCAGGAGATCGAGACCATCCTGGTTAACCCGGTGAAACCCCGTCTCTACTGAAAAATACAAAAAACTAGCCGGGCGAGGTGGTGGGCTCCTGTAGTCCCAGCTACTTGGGAGGCTGAGGCAGGAGAATGGCATAAACCCGGAAGGCGGAGCTTGCAGTGAGCTGAGATCCGGCCACTGCACTCCAGCCTGGGCAACAGAGCCAGACTCCGTCTCAAAAAAAAAAAAAAAAAAAAAAAGAATAAATGTCTCCTAAGGCTGGCACAGCAAACCCCAAAGGCATGTGTTTAGGATGATGGAGGCTTCATCGGCATCTGATTTGCGAGCTAACGCGGAACCCAGCCCCCAGCTCACTCACATTGAAAATGTCTCACAACAAGAAATAAAGCTTTAGTGTGTTAAGCACTGGAATTTCAGGATTAATTTGTTACCACAGCCTAAACTATCCTATCCTAACTAAAACAATATGTTCAGTAAAATAGACAGCACAATGAAAAAAATACATTTCATTCTTAACTGTTCATTTTCAAGCATTCTTTTTGGTTGTACTTGGAAGAAAACATATCGCCATAGACAAAAGATGAAGATATAATTCAGACGGAAGAACAATGGGACTCGACTTAGAAATAAAATCCTAGATATGGTTTGCATACATGATTTAGAGACAGAAGAACAATGAAACTTGATTTAAAAATAAAGTCCAAGTCTCATGTTAAAATGTAATCCCGGCCAGGCGCAGTGGCTCATGCCTGTAATCCCAGCCCTTTGGGAGGCCAAGGTGGGTGGATCATGAGGTCAGGAGATTGAGACCATCCCGGCTAACATGGTGAAACATTGTCTCTATGAAAATTACAAAAAATTAGCCAGGCGTGGTGGCGGGCACCTGTAGTCCCAGCTACTCGGGAGGCTGAGGCAGGAGAATGGCGTGAACTCGGGAGGCCGAGCTTGCAGTGAGCCAAGATCAGGCCACTGCACTCCAGCCCGGGTGACAGAGCCAGACTCCGTCAAAAAAAAAAAAAAAAAAGTAATCCCTGGTGTTAGGGGTGGGCCCTGGTGGAGGTGTTTGGACCATGGGGATGAATCCTTTATGAATATTATCACCATCCCCTTGGCAATGATTGAGTTCATGCCAGATCTGGTTGTTTGAAAGAGCCTGATATCTTCCCCATCTCTTGCGCCAGCCCTTACTGTGGGATGTGCCTGCTCTTCCTTTGCCTTCCATCATGACTGCAAGCTTCCTGAGGCCCTCACCAGAAGCTGATGCCAGAGCCATGCTTGCACAGCCTGCAGAACTATGAGCCAATTAAATGTCTCTTCTTGACAAATTAACCAGCCTCAAGTATTTCTTTATGGTGATGCAAAAACAGGCAAACACAATCCTCAATTTTAAGATGGAAAAATGTAGTCATTTTGCAAAATTCAAGAGCCTTTCATGCTAAAAACTCTCAATAAACTAGGTATTGATGGTACGTATCTCAAAATAATGAGAGCTATTTATGACAAACCCACAGCCAATATCATACGGAATTGGCAAAAACTGGAAGCATTCCCTTTGAAAACTGGCACAAGACAGGGATGCCCTCTCTCACCACTCCTACTCAACATAGTGTTGGAAGTTCTGGACAGGGCAATCAGGCGGGAGAAAGCAATAAAGGATATTCAATTAGGAAAAGAGGAAGTCAAATTGTCCCTGTTTGCAGATGACATGATGTATATTTAGAAAACCCCATCATCTCAGCCCAAAATCTCCTTAAGTTGATAAGCAACTTCAACAAAGTCTCAGGATATAAAATCAATGTGCAAAAATCACAAGTATTCCTAAACATCAATAACAGACAAACAGAGAGCCAAATCATGAGTGAATCCCATTCACAATTGCTTCAAAGAGAATAAAATACCTAGGAAACCACCTTACAAGGGATGTGAAGGACCTCTTCAAGGAGAATTACAAACCACTGTTCAACGAAATAAGCGTACACAAACAAATGGAAGAATATTCCATGCACATGGATAGGAAGAATCAATATCATGAAAATGACCATACAGCCCAAGGTAATTTATAGATTCAATGCCATCCCCACCAAGCTACCAATGACTTTCTTCACAGAATTGGAAAAAACTACTTTAAAGTTCACATGGAACCAAAAAAGAGCCCGCATTGCCAAGACAATCCTAATCAAAAAGTACAAAGCTGGAGGAATCATGCTACCTGACTTCAAACTATACTATAAGGCTACAGTAACCAAAACAGCATGGTACTGGTACCAAAACAGAGATATAGACCAATGGAACAGAACAGAGCCCTGAGAAATAATACCACACATCTACAACCATCTGATCTTTGACAAACCTGACAAAAACAAGAAATGGGGAAAGGATTCTCTGTTTAATAAATGGTGCTGGGAAAACTGGCTAGTCATATGTAGAAAGCTGAAATTGGATCCCTTCCTTACACCTTATACAAAAATTAATTCAAGATGGATTAAAGACTTAAATGTTAGACCTAAAACCATAAAAACCCTAGAAGAAAACCTAGGCAATACCATTCTGGACATAGGCATGGGCAAGGACATAGGCATGGGCAAGGACTTCATGACTAAAACACCAAAAGCAATGGCAACAAAAGGCAAAATAGACAAATGGGATCTAATTAAACTAGACAAATGGGATCTAAATAAAGAGCTTCTGTACAGCAAAAGAAACTACCATCAGAGTGAACAGGCAACCTACAGAATGGGAGAAAATTTTTGCAATCTACTCATCTGACAAAGGGCTAATATTCAGAATCTACAAAGAACATAAACACATTTACAAGAAAAAATCAAACAACCCCATCAAAAAGTGGGCAAAGTATATGAACAGACACTTCTCAAAATAAGACATTTATGCAACCAACAGACACATGAAAAAATGCTCATCATCACTGGCCATCAGAGAAATGCAAATCAAAACCACAATGAGATACCATCTCACACCAGTTAGAATGGCAATCATTAAAAAGTCAGGAAACAACAGGTACTGGAGAGGATTTAGAGAAATAGGAATGCTTTTACACTGTTGGTGGGACTGTAAACTAGTTAAACCATTGTGGAAGACAGTGTGGTGATTCCTCAAGGGTCTAGAACTAGAAATACCATTTGACCCAGCCATGCCATTACTGGGTATACACCCAAAGGATTATAAATCATGCTACTATAAAGACACATGCACATGTATGTATGTTTATTGAGGCACTATTCACAATAGCAAAGACTTGGAACCAACCCAAATGTCCATCAATGATGGACTGGATTAAGAAAATACGGCACATATCTACCATGGAATACTATGCAACCATAAAAAAGGGTGAGTTCATGTCCTTTGTAGGGACGTGGATGAAACTGGAAACCATCATTCTCAGCAAACTTTCGCAAGGACAAAAAACCAAACACCGCATGTTCTCACTCATAGGTAGGAATTGAACAATGAGAACATTTGGACACAGGGTGGGGAACATCACAAACTGGAGCCTGTCGTGGGGTGGGGTAAGAGGGGAGGGATAGCATTAGGAGAAATACCTAACGTAAATGACGAGTTAATGGGTGCAGCACACCAACATGGCACATGTATACATATGTAACAAACCTGCACGTTGTGAACATGTACCCTAGAACTTAAAGTATAATAATAATTAAAAAAAGAAAAATGCAGTCATTTTGAGGGGAAGGATAAGTTAGACAAGTCATACCCCCCCATGAACTACATAATCAAATTAAACAGTGGAAGGTAGTTTTTTTCCTACATTAACTTGCTATAGGGTGACTAATCAGTATTATTCAGATTATTTTTCTAGTGCAATAAAACTAGAACAGAACATATCTAAAGTGAGGCTGCTTTCCGCGCAAGTAGCTTGTACTCACTGAGGATGGCTCAGTATGCAGCTATAGAGAGGACCAACTTGTGCTGGCCTTTTTGATAGCTGGAATGCAAGTCAGCTGGTGATTTAGCTTTTCTAGTCCTTAGAAGACGACCAGCCTCCAAGCAAGGCTAGCAATGGCCAGTCAGTCAGAATATGGGAGAATGAGAAAGTTGAAACAGGTTTGAGCAAGGGACAGATCTCAAGCCTGGATGATGTTTGAAATTTCATTGCCATCACACAAATGGCATTTAGCAGAATATGTCCATGTGCTGCCTTTTCAGGGATGAGATTTCAACCAGAAATACCTTAGAGGAAGCCAATATTTTGGATTTGGAAGTAGGGAAGGAATGCTTCTCTGACTCTTTGGACAGAGACACAATCAAAACATAGAACTTGGAGCTTTTACTTGACATAACCTAGAAAAGTACTTTATATAGCTACTGCCTTTTAACTACTCTTGGGTGCTCATAACTTAACACTGAAGCAAGTGATGCTAGGTCACTCACTTGTGGTTTGTCATAAATTAAGGAATGGTGCAGCTATCCTTACGACAAAAGTGGAGAAGGGGTGAGTTCAAGGGCCCTGAAAGCAAACTGTACTCAAGGAGGAAATCTCCAACTGAAACAGAGAAGTAGGAAATTTTCACACAATGAAATGATAGCAGAATGGGGGTATTTGTAAATCTCACAGTATTTTAAAGTTACAAGTCGGTATTGAATCTAGTTTCCTTTCAGAGCAGCTCCATATAAAATGTGGAACATCTTGTCTGGATACAGATTTCACATAACCTTACATCTTAGGAAATAATTGCTTCTATCATCCTTCTCCCTTACTTCTTCCCTCTCTTCCTTTGCCACTTCTTTCCTTCCTGCTGTATTTATGAGTCTGCACAGTTGTCTATTGATGTGTTTCTGTACTAAAGTCACTGGATAATTTGGCCAACCTATGAAATTGAAAAAATGAAATGACAAGAGGTTTTGTTATATTAGAAATAAAACAAAACAAAACAAAATAAAAATAAAACTTAAGGAGTAGTTGTCACTTTGTTTTTTTGTTTTTTTTTTTTTTTTGAACTATTAACTCTTAATCTTCTAAGTTAGAAAAACTGTGCCTAGCTCACAACTCTTCTATTAACTTTTCTGGGCAACTGGACTTTCAGATGCAGAGTTAACCAAAATTTATTCTACACTTTCTATGTATGTGCCAGGCATTAATCTAGGTGCTTGGAAGTATGCCATTTTACTTCATTGTCATGAATTTACAAAGAGGTTAGAATAACTATATGTTCTGGTTTGCCTGGGACAGTTCCAATATCTATTTCCCACCAACCTATCCAGGTGGCACCTGTTTTCACTCTTGAAAGGCTCATAGTTTGGAAAAGGAATGTCCTAGTCATCTTACATAGGGTAGGTATTACTGTCACATTCTCTTTATAGGCCTTTCTGGGTCTTCATTTTCTCACTGATAAAAATTGGATGCTTAAGACATTACTATCTGTGATTTCTTGCACATTCGTAGATTTCTTTGCATCAAAGTTTTCTATCTGCTTTAAATGTCTAAAAATGCGAAGATTCTGCCCCAGCAACCTGTCAACACTGAAAAGGAGAGAAAGAATTCATCACTTCAGTAGAAGAAATAGATTTTCTACAGAGAAAAGGAGAGTGAAAAGAATGCCTAATTAATGTACATGTGTGAATGGTGCAAGACTGTCTATTCAATCACCAACAGTTTATGAAAGATATGCAGAGAAGAGGGGATATACCAAGAAAAATGGGGTGATATATTCCTAAAATAATTTGACGATATCTGTTTTGTAATAACATGGTAAGTTCTAGTATATTTCAATTTAGAATCATTGCAACAATTAAGAATTATGAAGTGTTTCAGTTGTAGGTTAATCATCTTGTATTACAGGGTTTAAAAATACGACATTTGCAAATGTTATATCAAGAACACAGTTTTCACTGTACCCACAGGCAGCCTCCTGGGTAATACGTTATGGTGAAAAAAGCATGGGTTTTAAAATAAAACATTTAAGTTTTAATCCTGGCTTTGCCAGAATTAAAATGTGTGCTCCTTACTCTTTCTTTAAGACTCAGTTTCTTTATTCATAATATAAGAATAACAATCTGAATGTACAGGATAATGCTGAGAATTCAATGAGGTAGTGCTGGCGCATTGCAAGCCCTGAGCAACTATTAATTCATTCCTTTTTCCCAACCTGCTCCCAAAGAGGCTCCCATAAGAAATGCATCAAATACGCATTGTGTTGAAGGATAATCAGACACCGATAAGAAATGTATCAAATATGCATTGCAGAATAAATCGTGTTGTTATAAACCTAAATCTCTCATGTTTCAATGGCCATGCAAACACCAGTAGGAGGGATTTCATCTGATGATGGTTTTATGATTAGCAGCAACTAGTGGCTTGGTTTTCAGCTCTGCCTTACATTAAAGTTCTTTAGAGTAAAGTCTGTGTCTTCTACAAGGCTGTCGGTAAGTCTGTTGCTCCTCCAAGGTGGAACATGTCCTCTTTTCAGAGGATGCTTAATAAATGCAATTTGTCATCAGTTCTCCAAGTTCAAAATATCTTCCCAAATGGAATTTACATGCCTTTCGTTCTTTTTTTTTTTTTTTTTTTTTTTTTTTTTTGAGATGGAGTCTCGCTCTGTCACCCAGTCTGGAGTGCAGTGGCGCGATCTCGGCTCACTGCAAGCTCCGCCTCCCGGGTTCACGCCATTCTCCTGCCTCAGCGTCCCGAGTAGCTGGGACTACAGGCGCCCGCCACCTCGCCCGGCTAGTTTTTGTTTTTGTATTTTTTAGTAGAGACGGGGTTTCACTGTGTTAGCTAGGATGGTCTCGATCTCCTGACCCTGTGATCCACCCGTCTCGGCCTCCCAAAGTGCTGGGATTACAGGCTTGAGCCACCGCGCCCGGCCTACATGCCTTTCAAGCTAAAGGAAAGCTAGGATCAGATCTCACCTGTGGTATTGAGTTCTGTTCTGGATTCCATACTTTAAAAAATGCCACATGTGTAGTCTTGGGATTAACGGGACTGAAATGACTAGAGGGTAAAATCTTGAGCAGCTGTAGGTGGAAAGTATGTTTAGAAGTGTTTTGGATAAGTGTTTTTCTGATGGGAGCACATTTTTTAACCTAAAAATGGTCAATTCTGGCCGAAAATAAGGAGAATATTCCTCCCTTCTGGAAACACAATACAGATAGAACAAAGAGGCATCTGAGGGAGAGACAGACAGACACCGAGACAGAAAAATGCAGAGGCACTTAGAGAGAACAAACCATTGCCAGAATAAAAGGTAATTGGCAGCAAACATTTCATAATACATATCCAAAGAAGTATTTCTCTGTGACCACAACAAACAAGGTCTTGCTATTCAAGCGAGTCTTAAACAGTTGCATCAGAGACTGAAACCTTTTTTCATAGTTTTTGTAATCTGTGAACATTGTAAACCCAATGCAGAATTACCTAGAACAAAAACAATAACATGAGAAATCTGAGTAATAGTGGCTCCAGTAGCTATCTTGATGAGAGGATGGCCCTAAACTTTCCAGAATCTCCCTCATCTTCAAAACTACCCTAAATAAAAATAATCACTTCTAATATGGACAATGGGTCATCTCTTAATCTTAGGTGCTCTATGTGTAAAAGTATCTTTAGAGAACTTCTTTTACTCACACATCACCTAAGACAACCCACAGCATGGGAGAAAATATTTGCAAACTAGGCATCTAACAAAGGACTATTATCCAGAATCTACAAGAAATTCAAATGAATCAGCAAGAAAAAAACAATAATCCCCCAAAAGTGGGCTAAGGACATAGACAGTTCTCAAAAGAAGATATAAAAATGTCCAACAAACCTATGAAAAAATGCTCAACATCACTATTAATAATTATCAGGGAAATGCAAATCAAAACCACAATGTGAAACCTCTTTACTCCTGCAAAAAATGGCCATAATTTAAAAACCAAATAATAATAGATGTTGGCATGGATGTGGTGAAAAGGGAATACTTTTACACTGCTGCTGGGAAGGTAAACTAGTATAACCACTATGAAAAACAGTATGGAGATTCCTTAAAGAACTAAACATAGAACTACCATTTGATCCAGCAATCCCACTACTCAGCATCTACCCAGAGGAAAAGAAGTCATTATATGAAAAAGACACTTGCACATGTTTTCTACAGCAGTGCAATTCATAATTGCAAGGATATGGAACTAGCCCAAATGCCCATCAACCAACAAGTGGATGAAGAAAATGTGGTATATGTTTATACATCATGGAATACTACTCAGCCATAAAAAAGAATGAAAGAATGCCATTCACAGCAACCTGGATGGAGTTGGAGACCATTATTCTAAGTGAAGTAACTCAGGAAAGGAAAACCAAACATTGTATGGTCTCACTTACAAATGGGAGCTAAATTATGAGGATGCAAAGGCATAAGAATGATGTAATGAACTCTGGGGGAATGGGGGGAAAGGGTGAGAGGGGATGAGGAACAGAGAACTACACATTGGGTGCAGTGTACACCACTCAGGTGATGGGTGCATCTCAGAAATCACCACTAAAGAACTTATCCATGTAACTGAACACCACCTATTTTCCAAAAAGCTATTGGGATGCTCTGGTTTCTCTTCATAATGAATAAATCTTTCGCCTTTTACAAAAAGCTATTGGAATAATAATAATAACAAAAGAAAACCACACTACCTCAACTGATTTGTCATGTATGATATAGGCAAAAATAATTCCTATGCGGAGTTTTAAGAGAAACCTTCTAGTTTCTCTTTCCAACCTGATTGCCTCTCTCAACGCCCCTGTAGACTGAAACAATCATCCAATCTCCTAGAAAATTCTTCCAGCCTTTCATAGCATTCCTATGGCTTTGCACCAAGATTTGGCGGATGGGAAATTTGAAATTTGTGTACAAATGTCTATTATTTACTAACAAATATTTACTGAGTACTGTCTAGGTGCCAGACACTGACCTTGGTACTGCTTATCACTGCTTTATGGCATATCAATAGGTTCATTATCAAATTTATAGAAAATTAAATACTGTTTTATTCTATTGTATGAATTAAGTCAGTCCCATTTAACATCTCTTATTTTTTTACTTTTCTAAAACCCCATTTATATTTAGAAAGTGTTAGAGATAGCCATTACTCATAGTCATTCCTATATGGACTCTGATGCCAAGGGGTGGAAATTTCACAGGTAGCACCTCTTCCAAAATGTTGCTTACTATGTAACCCAAACACATAGTGAGATACCAACTAGATGATAAAGGTATTTGAAACCATTTTCTGTGATGAATGATGGAAAGAACAGGGGATATTTAGTGCAGAAAGGTAAATGCTTCTTGGAAGGCAATGAGTTCAAGAATAGAGTCGGAAATTGGTAGGGAAAGTATAGGACAGTTCCAAACATCAGATTTAGGGCTGGGCCATAAATCCATCCCAGTTCCAAGAGGTAATGATTTTAATGAAATAAAATGAACATGAGGAATAAAACAAAAACCAAGTTCTTTGGGTCACAGAAGATGGAAGAGTATATGATTTAGAGAGGAAAATTCATGGGGCTTTAAAAAGATCTTCTGCTAGAGAAGAACAAAATCATGCAGAGATGACAAGGCCAATGTCCCTAGTGAATAATCTCCAAACGCATTGGGATTGGGCAGCCAGGCTCTGACACTGTGTAGAAAACAAAGGTAATTTAATACTAAGAAAGAGACATATAGTGGGTCAAATAATATAAAATCTGAGCACATTAATATTTCTGTCAATTTAACCAAGAATGTTATGGCATATGTGTCGCTGGGAGTGACAGAAGCTATTACTGAAATGAGATTAGAATCTTTTTGAAATATCAACAGAAGCATTATAGTCGGTAACATTCCCATATAAAACAGATGACATTGATGCTACACAATCAACATACTAGGGGAAAAGCACGCAGAATTACAGACTAGATTATTTTGCTCTATATAGATTTTTTTTTTCTCTTCGGAGTTTTTGGTTAGCTGTCAACTCAGTTTTTCTCAGCCCCAAGTACAATATCAAATTTCTCCGATTTTTGAACAGAAGTGGGGTGAGTATATGTAGGTTTCCTTTTATTTATTATGACCACCAGGGTGTGAATCAACTGGCCAAATAAACGGGTAAATTAACCTGTAAAAATAATTCTCAGGCTAGGAGTAGAGGTGCTTCTTCTGTCACCTTCACAGGATTGGTCAGGACTATGTTGCCCTTTGGCTGGGCCAGTGCAATGTGAATTCTATGTTCCAAGTTTTACAAACCCCTTAAGAAGCCAAACATAGTAGGAGGGTATTTTAATATTGAGGTCTGTTTAATCTCATCTTCCCCATCCTCTAATGATGCAAGCAGCATCAACAACTTTCTATAGTGCTGCCTTCAAAGTAGAGCCAATAGCCAACAAAGAGTTAAATGCTTCACTTTGGAGCTCTTCTGTATAATTGGGTAGATCTAAAGCAGGAAAAAAGGCCTGAAAAGCCATGTCTTGTATTGCAAGTACCAACTACTGAAATAGAAACAGAATTATTTTACTTCCTTGGCTTTAAATGTGAAAGAGCCAAGGCCTAGAAGATTCAAAACATAGTATAGCAAGAACAGATGGGTAATGTAAGCAGAGATGGAAACTCCGAGAAGAGAATCAAAAGAAAATGTTAAGAATAATAAACATTGTAACAGAAATAAAAAATGCCTTTGATCAGTAGACTGGATATGACCAAGGAAAAAATCAGTGAGCTTGAAGATAGATCATAGAAATTCCCCAAACTGAAATGCAGAGGAAAACAAATGAAAAAGATGGAACAGAATATACAGGAAGTGTGGGACAATTTAAAAGGTATAACATATATGTAATAGGAATAACAAAAGGGAAAGAAAGAGAGGAGTGAACTGAAGAAATATTTGAAGTAACACTGGCTGAGAATTTCCCAAAATTAATAATAGGTGCCAACCACAAATCTAAGAAATTCAGAAAAACAACCTTGATAAGTACAAAAAAACCTACACCTCAGCATATCATATTCAAACTGCAAAAAGAAAAAAAAAGAAAATCTTGAAAGAAGCTAGGGGCTGGAGGGACCCACCTAACCTATAGAGGAATATGAATAAGAATTACATCAGACTTCACAAACAAGCAAGAAGAGAGTGGAATAAAATATGTCAAGTGTTAAAAGAAAGCAAAATACCCAACAAGCTACAATTCTTTATGCAATGAAATTATCCTTCAAAAGGAGAGTAAAAGATTTTCTTGGATAAACAAAATTTGAGGGAATTTGTTGCCAGTAGATATATCTTAAAAGAAAGTTAAAAGTTGTTCTTCAGAGAGAAAGAAAATGATAGAGGTCAGAAACTCAGATCTACATGAAGACGGAAGAACATCACAAAAGGAATAAATGAAGGTAAAGTAAAATCTTTTATTTTTCTTATTCTTAATTGATCTAAACGATAATAGTTTGTTCCAAATAATAACGGTGACAATGTGTTCAGAGTAGAGCTTGTCAATAAGTGAAAAAATGACAACAATATTGTAAGAGATGGGAGTTAGGTACTGGGAATTCTCTGCTATAAGGTACTTCAGCTACCCATGAAGTGGTATAGCGTTATTTAAAAATGAACTTGGATTGGTCATAAATGCATATTGCATACTCTGGAACAACTGCAAAACCAAACCAAACCAAACACCCCACCACGTATACCATAAGCCAGAGAGTCAGGAAGATGATATGGTGACACTAGAATTTATTAACTGAGAACAGAAGGGGAAAGGTGAATTGGGGTGCTCTGAAGTCTCTGAGATGTGGCCCAGGTCCCAGCAGTGGTTGGAGATCACAGGAACACTAGAGCTTCTGATAGAAATTCCAGATGATCTGGGAGCATTTCAAATTAGAATGTACCATTTTCTCTTTCGCTCTATGCAGTCTGGAGGACTGCAAGCCTCACAGAGAATCCCCAGGTCCAATATGGCATTTGGGTGGTAGAGTAGCAACTGCTGAGGAAATCAACAGATGGGTCAGAGCACAGCTTTGAGTCCCTCAAGCCACAGTATGACATGAGAAAAGCAGCTGAGTATTCAGAGACCTCCAAAAGGAGCCTCAGAGTTGGGATGAGGGACACAGGTGTATGGGATTTTGAACAGGAGTTCATCAGGAGATTGTCATCATAAGCAGCAAATGTGCCCTCATGGCTTCTGCTAGTTTTTTCCGCTAAGCTTGTCTTCTACTAAGTAATTTTCCATTTCTCATAACTGCAGCATTTGCCCTCACTCTACTTCATGGAGTCTTTCTGTGACTCTTTCAGAATTCAGCTCTCACTGTTAATAACCTAATCTCCAAAATTCCCAAGCATAACTGCAGAATTGAGAGGATCTTATCAGATTAGCTTGTTCCTGAGTAGAGATTTAGAGATTTCATAGGCCACTGGCGAACCTGGTCATTGGCTCCTCTCAAGCCAGTTGCTCACCCATGGCCTCATTTGGTGAGGATAGAAGCAGGACCACTTGGTTGAGACTATGTATGTCCAGGGATGTTCCTTTTAATCCCTCAGCAAGAGGTGTCTACAAGGTGGTTTCCCTGAGGAAGGGCCATGGGCAGGTCAAGCATGATAGTTGACCTTGACTTGCTTGATTATAGATTGATGCATAGAGAAATATCAAAGCAAAACCGTTCTGTCATCAGTAATCTGTGGTAAGAAGGAATCACAGATCTGAAAATAATAATACTGTAGGGGGTAGAGTCATGGTGGTAGCACTTTTTTTCTGTCATTCCTTAAGCAAGTCATGTTAGTATTAACAGTAATAAGAGCTAACATTTGTTAAATGCCTATTGCACATTAATTAACCTATTTATATAAAAGAAGTTAATACATTAATCAAATGATTGATTTAATTTCCATAATAATTCTGCAAGGTAAGTACTGATATTTTCATCACCAATGAGAAAATTGAGAGTCTGAAAAATATAGCAACTCATACACATAATTTTCTTGCTTATAGGAAGTAGCATTTGCACATAACGCTTTCCTTGCAAAATATTCTTGATTATACTTCGGAACAGATTTACTTACACAGAGCAAAGATAAAAGTGTAATTTAGAGATGAGAAAAGATAAAAGGGCCAGGCGCAGTGGCTCACACCTGTAATCCCAGCACTTTGGGAGGCCGAGGCAGGCGGATCACGAGGTCAGGCGTTCAAGACCAGCCTGGGCAACATGGTGAAAGCCCGTCTCTACTAAAAATACAAAAATTAGCCGGGTGTGGTGGTGATGCCTATAATCCCAGCTACTCAGGAGGCTGAGGCAGGAGAAGCGCTTGAACCCAGGAGGCAGCGGTTGCAGTGAGCCTGTACTGCGCCATTGCACTCCAGCCTGGGTGACAGAGCAGGACTCTCTCAAAAATAATAAATAAATAAATAAAGGAATTAAAATAAGGTGGTAGAGGGCTTTCAAAAGCTTACTTTAGTTACAGTAATTTTACTAAAACAAAACTCTATTGGCTTTGCAAAAACATACAGAATCCTAGAAAGCTTTAACTGAAATTTAGGCCTCTATGAGATTTTTATAATCTTGGTGTTTAAGAGGAAACAGTTCACTGGAAAACAGAAAACTAGGTTTTTCTTGGTTTTGTGACTCATGTACTGCAGAACCTTAACCAAGTCCCATCACTTTTCTGACATCACAGTCACCACAACCAATAAGACCTCATCAAATGCTTTTAAAATGAACATGGACTATGAGGTAGGAAGGAACTTGAAGATGCTTTGGATGAGCAAATCTGAACCCTTTTCCTAAAGATCAAAGAGAAGGCATTATGTATGTAATGTGACAAGCATGCAAAAGTGGGAGACAGTCCCAGAGAGTCCTCAAGGAACCCACTAATGAACATAACGGAGACGTAAACAATAAGACAATGCGTAGTGAGCTATATTACAAGGCTTTAGTAAAGATACATGAGAGCAAAACTCGTTCCCCCTCTCGTACATTGACCCATTGGTAAAGGCACAATGACTGACAATAGGATTCACCTTGCACGCTAACTCTTATCAATTATTAGCAGCCCAGAGTCCTATGTGGAGAGATCTGTGACTTTGTCCAGGCCAAGCAGGAAGAATGCTACAAGTTATTAAAAATGTCTGATGTGGATATAGGTGGGAAAGCCCAGGGGCATGTGTGTAGAATAAGAACAGTTCAAATGCATAGAAACCTTTGAAATTACCAGGAACTAGGTTGGAATTCTTGCTTCATCACTTAACCATGTGATCTTGGACAGCACAAACCTCAGCTTCTGTATGTATATAACAAAGGATCTAGTGCCCATATTTTGTGCTGCTATGGGTATGTCCTTATATAAAGTACCTAGCACAGTGTCTGACAGGCAGTGGTTATTCAATATATTTTAATTTCTTTGACTGGAAATCCAACTTCTTCCATACAATATATGGTAGACAGGCTTTTTTTTTTTTTAATAGTGATCATTGTAAATATAGTTTACATGGTCTAGAAATCACATATCAGTGAGGACTCTAGACTCCTCTCAGCCCTGAAGACATCTCTCAATACTTACACTAAATTTTTAACATTCCCTTTGCAACTTCACACCTTAGGTTTATGCATTTTCTTATTATCTTCCTCTGCTTTTCCTCCCTCTGCCTCTTGGATTTCTTATATCTGTGAATGGTACCAACATTTATCTAAGGACTCAACACATAACACTGGGAATCAGGGATGCCTCCCAAGCCACCATTTTAACTAAAACATCTTCTGAGTATGAAGCGGTGAAGGAAAGGCTGTCACAAGGCTTCCCTACTGGAGATGTGTTCTGTTCTCTGAAGAATCATTGTCCAATCCCACTGCAATGAAGTCCATCATCGTAGTCTGGAGTAGTCATTTTGAAGGCCTTCAAATACCCACTTTACAGTTTAGCTCCATTGTATGACTAAACAAATGGAAACAGCCACATGTTTCTTTCCCTTTCTTTGATAAGTGAGTTTTCCTAGACCTCCTGGCCTCTTTGTGCCCTTTGCTGCATACATGAACAGAAACTGCCTCCCAGAGCAGATCTGCAAAGAATTTTTCTGGCTGAGGCAACCTGAGGTCAAGAAACCATACAGCTGTCAGCTCACAGTTTCAGTCTAATGGGAAGAAGCCTGAGGCATGGGCATCAGGCTCCCACACCATCAACCTCCTCACCAGCATTTCAGCTGAACAATAACCACAATTGATATAAGAAAGAACAAAGCCACTTCCCAAATATTTTTTTCTTTCTTTTTCTGCCCAGTATGCAATGCTTCCTGTTTCTCTAGTAATGAAAATGTGTTCATCTGTCAAATGGAAAGCTGCCCCACTGTCTTAGGTGCAGAGAACTTCAATCACAGCAGCTGCTGCGACCAGACCGAGAGCCAAGCTCCTCATTTGTTTTGGCTAACACTGAAGAATCAGTTTAGGCATCCCCTAGAACAAAATGGTGCACGGGAACAGAGCCAAGCTATGGAAGAGAAGCAGCAAAGTTGCAACAGATTATTTGTCTGCTAAAGCAGAAGGAGAAAGATATCAAAACCTGGATTCATTTGAGTCCAGCCTCCCTAACATATTCTCTATTTGCAACACAGATGATTTCCTCTAATATCATTCAACAGGTGCTAAACTGTAGCTTTTCTGAAGATTAATCATTGCAACCTTGGCCACAGAGAATTAGGAAGTAACAAGGTGGCTCCCAGAATTCTTAGGCTATTTCTTCTGAGTACTCAGCACAGGGCACTATATATATTTTTTATATATATGTGTGTGTGTGTATACACACATATATATCATATATACACATATAAAATGTATGTATATAATATGGATATATTATATATCCATATATATGGATATATAACCATATGTATTATATATCCATGTAGTGTATACTCAGGGCAATATATATCTATACTATATATATAACTTTCCATTTGACAAATGAACACATTTTCATTACTAGAGAAACAGGAAGCATTGCATACTGGGCAGAAAAAGAGAAATATTTGGGAAGTGGCTTTGTTCTTTCTTACATGTAGATATATGACATATATCTATATAGTGCCCTGTGCTGAGTATACAGACACACACACACACACACACACACACACACACCACTACAACATATATAATGATACATAAATATATATAGTACATATATAGTATATATGTGTATATATATGCTTGTTACTTATAAGAAAACTATCGTTGCCTTCTGTGTTCACAGAGCACCAATGCATCCCTATATCTTGACATATATCACATTGATAGGAAGTTATATTTGCTTCTGTGCCTCCTGCTTATGCTGCAAGCTCTTTAAGATAGGTCTATCTTGGCCGGGCACAGTGGCTCAAGCCTGTAATCCCAGCACTTTGGGAGGCCGAGACGGGTGGATCACGAGGTCAGGAGATCAAGACCATCCTGGCTAACACGGTGAAACCCTGTCTCTACTAAAAAATACAAAAACAAAAACTAGCCGGGCGAAGTGGCGGGCGCCTGTAGTCCCAGCTACTCAGGAGGTTGAGGCAGGGGAATGGCATAAACCCGGGAGGCGGAACTTGCAGTGAGCTGAGATCAAGCCACTGCACTCCAGCCTGGGAGACAGAGCGAGACTCAGTCTCAAAAAAAAAAAAAAAAAAAAGATAGGTCTATCTTTAACTTACCTCTCATTTTCAGAAACTAGCACATGATAGACACTCAATAAATGTGATTGAATGATTTGCTGAGTTAAACTACATAAATGCATGAATTATCAATCTTTCCATGTCATTAGGGAGATTTGAGTAAGCATGGTCATTTTTTGGCAATTTACCAGCACTGATTATTCTTAAAGCTCCATTTAGATTTTTATTTTCACCCATTTGAGACAAGGGCCAAGGCCACACAGATGTAAGTTATTTAGTTGAGTCACTAAACCAAGTCCATGTTGTAGTCCAGTTGGCCCACATAAAGAAAAATGTAGAGCTTGGGAATGATATGGCTTTACTTTTTTCCAAATTTATCTGAAAATGGCTAACTTTGAACTTCCAGTTGAATATTGTAGGCCTCATTGGAACAGGGGAACAGTGAAACCAAACTCTAGGAAGGACAAAAAGAGAATTATATAGAAATTGTAGAATACTTAAATGCCTCAAAAATTTTGAAGGTCTATCTCAAGTCTGGCCAATTTTTATTGTAGAAGATTGCTATCATATGGCCAGCCTATTTGTTCTGTATGGGGATATGTCCCAAGAAATATCTAAGTTAGGTACTTTTCTAGGTCAAGATAAGTCAGTACACAGTGCTAGTGGATTGTGGATGTTGCAGTATGATCTACTGCCTGAATTTCCAAGTCTTAGATGAAGGTAGTGATCCGGAGTGGATGAATGGATCATTCATTCAATGCTGAAGAGTGTCCAGTAGGAACTGAGTCATTGGCCTGGGAAACTGGAATGGAGAATGAAACGGCCTGGGAATGGAGAATCCTCAGCTTTATCTTTAGTAGTTAGATCTTTGTGATGGTTAATACTGAGTGTCAACCTGATTGGATTGAGGGATACAGAAGTATTAATCCTGGGTGTGTCTGCGTAAGTGTTGCCAAAGGAGAATAACATTTGAGTCAGTGGGCTGGGGAAGGCAGATCTACCCTTAATCTGGTAGACACAATCTAATCAACTTCCAGTAAATATAAAGCAGGCAGCAAAATGTGAAAATGAAAGATGGGCCTAGCCTCCCAGCCTACATCTTTCTCCAGTGCTGGATGCTTCCTCCCCTCGAACATCAGACTCCAAGTTGCTCAGTTTTGGGACTCAGACTGGCTCTCCTTGCTCCTCAGCTTGCAGATAGCTTATTGTGGAACCTTGTGATCACATAAGTTAATACTTAATAAATTCCCCTTCATATATATGTCTCTTGTTAGTTCTGTCTCTCTAAGAGAACCCAGACTAATATAGATTTAGGTACCAGAAGTGGTTCTAGAAGAAGAGAATATTAAGGATGGAGTTCTTTCATTGGTTTTAGGGTTTCTGGAGTTGACTGCTTAATATGAATAGACCCAAAAATGCTAAGGACGGTACTTCTAATAGTATGCAGAACACTGACAGTCCTTGGCATGCACTATTTAGAGAGTTATGTAAAATAAATGCATTTGACACTCCTGATTCACTGCTCATGAGAGGCAAGGAGTTTAGTGACTCTGTATGTAGTAACTTTGACCGTATGTGGAGAACCAAGGAACATAACGAAGCTGGTTGGTTGCTCCTAAGTTCAATGACAAAGTGATAAAAGAAAATGATGAATTCAGGGATTCTGTCTCCCAGCTTCTGAAGCAGATACTGAGCCTCAAATATGCTAAGATTGCCCTGAGTGAGAGTCTTATCTCCAGTAGAGAAAGAGCTGAAATTGTGGAAAAACAGACACAAGCTTTTATCATGCGAGTGGCTGACCTGCAATGAAAGGTGCATGCACAGTCTTAACAGGTGTCTACTGTTAAAGTGAGATCATTGATTGGAAAAGATTGGGACTCTGAAGCTTGGGAATGGGGATGTGTGGGAGGACCCTGATGAAGCTGGGGACATGGAGTTTGTAAAACCTGATGAACCTTTTTGCCAGATAGAACAGCTTCCCCATCCCCAGTAATGGCAACATCCCCTCCCTTACCCATGCTGCCATCAGCCTTTCCACCTTTGTCTGAGGAGATAAACCCTGTGCTGCCTGAAGCAACAGTGGTGGCCTCCCTTGAGGCAGTTGCCAGGCTAAATAATGTTGATTCTCCTCAGGAGCCACCCCAACACCCCTGTTTGCCTTCTAGACTTATAACTAAAGTCCTAATAGGCCCCTGGATGTGAGGTTGAGAGTGTGACCCATGAGTAGGTGCACTACACTCAAAAAGAACTGTTTGAGGTCTCTAATTATATAAACAGCAATCTGGAGCACAGGCACAGGAATGGATATTAAGGGTGTGGGATAATAGTGGAAAGAACATAGAGTTGGATCAGGCTGAATTTATTGACTTGGGCTCACTAAGTAGGGACTCTGCATTTAATGTTGCAGCTCAGAGAGTTAAAAAAGGTTCTAATAGTTTATTTGCTTGGTTAGCTGAAACAAGGATTAAAAAATGACCCACTGTGGGTGAGCTGGAAATGCCTGATCTCCCTTGGTTTAATGTAGAGGAAGGGATCCAAAGGCTTAGGGAGATTGGGACAGTGGAGTAGATTAGTCACTTTAGACTTACTCATCCCAGCTGGGAGGGTTGAGAAGATATGCCCTTGACCAATGCCTTGCCAAATAGATTTGTGAGGGCAGCACCTGCATCTTTGAAGAGCCCTGTAATTGCTCTTCTCTGTATGTCAGAGCTAATGGTGGGAACCACAGTCACTCAACTACAAAATTTAAATACAATGGGAATAATTGGATCCCAAGTGGCAGCACTTAACTATCAAAGGCAAGGTGGGCATGGCTACTGGAAGGGACAGCAGAGGCAGCCGCAATCAGAATAGTCTGATTCATGTAGAGCTCTGGCATTGGCTAATAATCACAGTGTTCCTAGAAGTGAAATTAATAAGAAGCCTCCTGCATTCCTACTTAAATTATACAAACAGAAAACTTCTAGGTCAAATGGAAAAAAGACTAATTTAAACTATAAAAACAGAGAATCACAGTCCCTCAATCAATTTCCAAACTTGAGCCAGTTACAGACCCAGAACTCCTTGAATGAAGGGGAGGCCAGGTCTCCTTGCGGAAGGACCCCACTACATTACCAACAATTCATGCAGGATCTTTCTCCCATCTTTCCACATGGAGACTTCCCAACTTTTACCAGGGTAACTATGCACTGGGGAAAGGGAAATGATCAAACATTTCAGGGACTAGTAGACACTGGCTCTGAGCTGACATTGATTCCAGGGGGCCCAAAACATCACTGTGGTCCTCCAGTGAAAGTAGGGGCTTATGGAAGTCAGGTAATTAATGGAGTTTTAGCTCAGGTCTGACTTACAGGTCAGGTAACTAATGGAGTTTTAGCTCAGATCTAACTTAAAGTGGATCCCCAGACTCATCCTGTGATCATTTCCCTAGTGCCAGAATGCACAATTTGCACAGACATACTTAGCAGCTGGCAGAACCCCCACACTGGCTCCCTGACTAGCAGAGTGAGGGCTATTATGGTGGGAAAGGCCAGATTGAAGCCATTAGAGCTGTCTCTACCTAGAAAAATTGTAAATCAAAAACAATATCGCATCCCTGGAGGGATTGTGGAGATTAGTGCCACCACTAAGGACTTGAAAGATGCAGGGGTGGTGATTCCCACCACATCCTCATTCAACTCCCTGATTTGGCCTGTACAGAATACAAATGGATCTTGGAGAATGGCAGTGGATTATTGGAAGCTTAACCAAGCGGTGACTCCAATTGCAGCTGCTGTACCAGACGTGGTTTCTTTGCTTGAGCAAATTAAGACATCTCCTGGTAGCTGGTATGCAGCCACTTACTTAGCAAATGCCTTTTGCTCCACTCCTGTCCATAAGGTCCACCAGTAGCAATTTGCCTTCAACTGGCAAGGCCAGCAATATACCTTTACTGTCCTACCTAAGGGGTATATCAGCTCTTCAGCTTTGTGTCATAATCTTATTCAGAGAGATGTTGGTCACTTTTTGCTTCCACAAGCTATCACACTGGTCCATTACTTTGATGACATTATGCTGATTGGATCCAGTGAGTAAGAAGTAGCAGGCCGGGCACGGTGGCTCAAGCCTGTAATCCCAGCACTTTGGAGGCCGAGACGGGCGGATCACGAGGTCAGGAGATCGAGACCGTCCTGGCTAACACGGTGAAACCCCGTCTCTACTAAAAATACAAAAAATTAGCTGGGCGAGGTGGCGGGCGCCTGTAGTTCCAGCTACTCGGGAGGCTGAGGCAGGAGAATGGTAAACCCGGGAGGTGGAGCTTGCAGTGAGCTGAGATCCGGCCACTGCACTCCAGCCTGGGCTACAGAGTGAGACTCCATCTCAAAAAAAAAAAAAAAAAAAAAAAGAAGTAGCAAACACATTGGACTTATTGGGGAGACATGTGCATGTCAGAGGATGGGAAATAAATCTGACTAAAAATTCAGGGACCTTCTAATTCAGTAAAATTTCTAGGGGTCCAGTGGTGTGGGGCCTGTCAAGATATTCTAAGATAAAGGATAAGCTGCATTTGGCCCCTCCTACAACCAAGAAAGAGGCACAACACCTAGTGGGCCTATTTGGATTTTGGAAGCAACACACTCCTCATTTGAGTGTGTTACTCTGGTCCATTTTTTGAGTGACCCGAAAGGCTGCCAGTTTTGAATGGGGTCCACAACAGACAAGGTTCTGCAGCAGGTGCAGGCCACTGTGCAAGCTGCTCTGTCATTTTGGCCATATGACCCAGCATATCCATTGGTGCTTGAGGTGCCAGTGGCAGATAGGGATGCTGTTTGGATCCTTTGACAGGCTCCCATAGGTGAATCACAGCAGAGACCTCTAGAATTTTGGGGCAAGGCCCTGCCATCTTCTGCAGATAACTACTCTCATTTTGAGAGACAGTTCTTGACCTATTACCGGGCTTTGGTGGGTGCTTTCTAACTCATCTAGCAATAAAGTGGTTCATGCACCGCAGAATTCCATCATCAAATGGAAGTGCTATATATGTGATGGGGCTCAAGCAGGTCCTGAAGGTACAAGTAAGTAACATGAGGAAGTGGCTCAAATGCCCATGGTCTCCACTCCTGCCACCACCCTGCCTTCTCTCCCCCAGCCTGCACCAATGGCCTCATGGGGAGTTCCCTGTGATCAGTTCACAGAGGAAAAGAAGACTAGGGCCTGGTTCAGAGATGATTCTGCATGATATGCAGGCATCACCCGAAAGTGGACCGCTGCAGCACTTCAGCCCCTTTGCAGGACATCCCTGAAGAACAGCAATGAGGGGAAATCTTCCCAGTGGGCAGAACTTCAAGCAGTGCACCCAGCTGTGCACTTTGCATGGATGGAGAAATGGCAAGAAGTGCAATTATATACTGATTCTTGGGCTGTAGTCAATGGTTTGGCTGGATGGTCTGGGACTTGGAAGAAGCATAATTGGAAAATTGGTCACCAAAAATATTTGGGGAAAGGGTACGCGGATGGACCTCTCTGAATGGCCAAAAACTGAAGATATTTGTATCCCCTGTGAGTACTTACCAACGGGTGACTTCAGCAGCGGAGGAGTTTAATAATCAAGTGGATAGGATGAACCGTTCTGTGGACACCACTCAGCATCTTTCCCCAGCCACCCCTGTCATCTCCCAATGGGCCCATGAACAAAGTTGCCATTATGGCAGGGATGAAAGTTACCCATGGGCTCAGCAACATGGACTTCCACTTACCAAGGCTGATCTGGCTATGGTCACTACTGAATGCCCAATTTGCCAGCAGCAGAGACCAACACTGAGAGCACAATATGGCACCATTCCTTGGGGTGATCAGCCCCCCACTTGGTGGTAGGTTGACTATATTGGACCTCTTCTATCATGGAAAGGGAAGAGGTTTGTCCTCACTGGAATAGACACTTAACTCAGATGTTGGTTTGCCTACTCTGTACACAATGCTTCTGCCAAGACTATCATCCATGTACTCACATAACGCCTTATCCACCGTTATGGTATTCCACATAGCGTTGCCTCTGACCAAGGCACTCACTTTACATCTAAAGAAGTGTGGCAGTGGGTTCATGCTCACTGAATTCACTGGTCTTACCATGTTCCCCATCATCCTGAAGCATCTGGATTTATAGAATGGTGGAACAGCCGTTTGAAGTCACAACTGCAATGCCAACTAGGTGACAATACTTTGCAGGGCTGGGGCAAAGTTCTCCAGAAGGTCATGTATGCTCTGAATCAGCATCCAATATATGGTACTCTTTCCCCCATAGCCAGGATTCGTGGCACCACTCACCATCACCCCTAGTGAACCACTAGCAAAATTTTTGCTTCCTGTGCCCGCAACATTACGTTCTACTGGCCTAGAGGTCTTAGTTCCAGAGGGAGGAACACTGCCACCAGGAGACACAACGATTCCATTAAACTGGAAGTTAAGATTGCCACCTGGACACTTTGGGTTCCTCCTACCTTTAAGTCAACAGGCTAAGAGGGGAGTTACGGTGTTGGCTGGGGTGATTGACCTAGACTATGAAGATGAAATCAGTCTACTACTCCACAACAGAAGTAAAGAAGAGTACACGTGGAATACAGGAGATCCATTCGAGTGTCTCTTAGTATTACCATACCCTGTGATTAAAGTCAATGGGAAACTACAACAGCACAATCCAGACAGGACTACAAATATCCAGACCCTTCAGGAGTGAAGGTTTGGGTCACTCTACCAGGAAAAAAACCAAGACCCTCTGAAGTGCTTACTGAAGGCAAAGGGAATACAGAATGGGTAGTAGAAGAAGGTAGTAATCAATACCAGCTATAACCACGTGACCAGCTGCAGAAACAAGGACTGTAACTGTCATGAGTATTTCCTCCTTCTTTTGTTAAGAACATGTCTGTGCATGCATACACTTGAACTAAGAAAATATCTTCATTTTATTTCCTTTTCCTTTATCATGTGACATAAGATTTATTGACTTCATATCAGCATTGAAGTATTAACTTTATGTAATAGTATTTGGGTTGGGGATTGGTACATTTCTGGTCGTACAAAGGATAGTTGTATTATGTTAGGTGTAACTATGACCTCATTATTGTCTTTATTTGAAGATTATGTATGATCTCAGGAGATGTGTATGGGTTCAAGTTGACAAGGGGTGGACTTGTGATGGTTAATACTGAGTGTCAACCTGATTGGATTGAGGGATACAGAAGTATTAATCCTAGGTGTGTCTGTGTGGGTGTTGCCAAAGGAGAATAACATTTGAGTCAGTGGGCTGGGGAAGGCAGACCCACCCTTAACCTGGTGGACACAATCTAATCAACTTCTAGCAAATATAAAGCAGGCAGTACAATGTGAAAAGGCAAAACAGGCCTAGCCTCCTAGCCTACATCTTTCTCCTGCTGGATTCTTCCTGCCTGTGAACATCAGACTCCAAGTTCTTCAGCTTTGGGACTTGGACTGGCTTCCTTGCTCCTCAGCTTGCAGATGGCCTATCGTGGGACCTTGTGATCATGTAAGTTAATACTTAATAAACTCCCAAGATATATATATGTGTTAATAATAAACTCCCTATATATATGTATCCCTATATCTATATATCCCGATATATATATCCCGATATATATATATATATATCTCAACATATACCCTTAGAGGGTTCTGTCCCTCTAAGAGAACCCTGCCTAATACAGTCTTCTACCTTGGATGCCTCTCTTCCAAATCCACAGTGCTTGCTGGAAGGAAGGCACCACAGAGGCAGCCTCCTTCGTTGCGTCCCTGCTCATTGCTGGAGACAGCAAGCTCTGTCCAGACCCCTTACCATAAAGAGGGGGTTTAATCTTCTTTGCCCCATATATTTCATGCTTGTTTCCTATTTCCCCTATCTTCCTCCCACATTATTTCAATAGTAAAATGGTCAGTGCTCCACACACAAACTGATCTGATAACATTTAGTTGAAATGATTAAATTTAGCAAAATATTGGAGTAGGATTATTTAGTTCTGTGATACTATGTGGCTGGATCAAAATAATTTTCATTTCATTGCTTAGTTCTGTTTTTCTACAGTATCAGGTTACTTAACTCTATCTTGTCAAATATCAGATTTGGGAATGTCAGGATAATAAAAGCAAGTTTTATTATTTCAAGATGGATATTTGGCACTGTATAGTCATAGCTTATATCTGAGATAATATTTTAAGGATTCATATTGGAGCAGAACTAGAAGAATGATATAGTTATTCAGCATACATGTGACATTTATGTCAAACAAGGATGGATTGAAATAAACCAGTTTAATTTCTAAAAGCCCATTGCATTTAGCAGAAAATTTTGCATAATGTGTGCAAACCTGTATCATTGTCCCATAAGCCAGACTCTTCAAATTACTACTGGAGATTTCAATTCAACCCAAGCAAATGCATAGTATATATGTGCTTATATGTGTGTAAAAATCTGAAACCTCTGAGACAAAAGTCTTAAGACAATGTAGCAGGTGTCAACTTTTTACCAAGATAATGGTGAGAACCCTAAATCAGAATGTTACATACTTAAAACAAATTTGTTTCAGTGGCATAAACTCAAGTGTCAAGTATCAAATGCTGATTCAAAGAGAGACCACATATGTCAGGTTTGTGCAAGACTGTTTCTGTTGATTTTCTTCCTTTAAGTATGCTCTTGTATCCCAAAGTATTTTCTTAAGGCTGAAATTTAGCCATCTGTGGTGCAGGAACACAGGACTGGGAAGAACTTGACCCAGTTCCTTCAGGGATTAGTTCTTGAACTCCTGAAAACTGTATTTAAAGTGGCTTACAAATGGATGAGAATTCTTGCTTAACATTTTAAAAGCTATGATGGGAATTAGTTTTGGCTTTGAAACCAGGACTTACGAGTATTAACACCAGGTCCTTCTTCTTAATCACAAGGCAAAAACTGCATGTAAATTTGGTACAACAATGCTCAACCACTTCGAATAAAACTCAAGATGTTGGAAAACATTGATTAGCCTTGAATACCACGTTAAAGGTAGAGTCTTGCTAAGTATACCTGCTGATACAGAGCCCTGTAATAGTACCAAACTGTTAAAAGGTAGAGATGACCATGGGGCCCTCTTCCATATGGAGAGCTCTGTTACTCTTGGGGTATGGCGTATTATAGTGACTACTGGGTTTCCTTATCAGGAAACTTTGGTTGAAATTTGGCTTTACCTATATTTGAATCTCAAGCAAGTTACCTTGAGGATATCAACAACTCTGAGGCTTAATGAACTAAGACAGTGATTCTCAAACTTTTCTGTCTTAGGATTCCTTTATACTCACAAAATTAGTGAGGACCCCAAAGAACCTTTGTTTATGTGCGTTATATCTGTTGATGTTTTCCATGTTAGAAATTAAAACTGAACATTTAAAAATATTTATTCATTTAAAAATAACAGGCCGGATGCGGTGGCTCACGCTTGTAATTCCAGCACTTTGGGAGGCCGAGGCGGGTGGATCATGAGATCAGGAGATCAAGACCATCCTGGTTAACATGGTGAAACCCCATCTCTACTAAAAAAAAAAAAAAAAAAAACACACACACAAACTATTAGCTGGGCTTGGTGGTGGGCGCCTGTAGTCCCAGCTACTCAGGAGGCTGAGGCAGGAGAACGGCATGAACCCAGGAGGCGGAGCTTGCAGTGAGCAGAGACCGTGCACCACTGCACTTCAGGCTGGGTGACAGAGTGAGACTCTATCTCAAAAAAACACAAAACAAAACAAAAAAACAATAAGCCCATAACAGACTAACATAAAATATATTTTTATGGAAAAATAACTATATTTTGCAAAAATATTAGGGAGGAGCATTGTTTCACATTTCTGCAAATTTCTTTAGTGTTTAACAGAAGGCAGCTAGAGTTAAGACTGCATTCAATCTGTAGTAACATCATACTTCATGTAGCTTCAGGTAAACACTGTGTACTTGAGCGAATGGAAGTGAAAAAGGCACTCAACATTTTAGTATCACTATGAAAATTGTTTTCATCTCATGGACTGCCTGAAAAAGGGACCACCAGGGGTCCCCACTCCACACTTTGAGAACTACTTTCCTTAGAAATAATATCGAATAATAACAATAATAATAAGCATAGCTAATATTACTTAAATGCTTGCCCTGTGCTTCTCCCTATTTTAAATGTTTTTTATTATTATCTCACTTAATCCTTCTAGCAACTGAATGAGGTAGATATTATATAGCATTGTCTTTATTTTCCAGATGAGAAAACTGATGCAGAAAGAAGTTCTGATTTCCCAGGGTCACATAGATCATAAATGATAGAGCGAGGATAGGAGCCCAGGTACAGTGTTGTCGTAAAGATCAACAGTAATAGACAACAGTGTACAGTGGCAGCGGAGGTGACATTGGCGGTCATACAGTGGCACTGTATGCTGTCTAACATTTAGGAAACACAGGCTATGTAAAATGCCAGGTGCCTTCGGTACACTGTCTCAGATTCTCCTTGCAACAGATCTATGATGTACTTTTATTATCATCATCATTTGACAGAAAAGGAAACTGAGTCTTTCCTAAGATCATATTTAGTATGCAGGAAAATTATATAAACTCTCTAACTATAAAGTTTTGTTACTACTGTAATTAAACATAAAATTAGGCTAAGGGCCGGGTGCAGTAATTCCAGTACTTTGGGAGGCCGAGGGCGGGGAGGATCACTTGAGGTCAGGAGTTCAAGACCAGCCTGGCCAACATGGTGAAACCCCATCTCTACTAAAAGTACAAAAATTAGTCGGGTCTGGTGGCAGGTGCCTGTAATCCCAGCTACTCGGGAGGCTGAAGCACGAGAATCACTTGAACCCGGGAGGTGGAGGTTGCAGTGAGCCAAGATCAGGCCACTGCGCTCCAGCCTGAGCAACAGAGCAAGACTCAGTCTCAAACAAACAAGCAAACAAAATTATGCTAAGATTAGATGCTGTGATCTGATACCTCATTTAACTGGCATCATGGCATCATAAGATCCAGTTATCTCTGCAGATGTGAATTTTCCAGAGTAGTTCATCTTTCCTACTTTGTGGCCCAACTGTTTTAAGGTATAACCATAATGATGGAAGAAATCATTATGAGCATCAATTTGGATTCTATGCTTTCCTGTGGAGATGCATTGGAGGCTGTTGAAATGGGAAAGCATCAATTTCCTGGTCAAATAATTCGAGGATACTCTTCATGCTGTGCCAGTGTTTTCTTTTTAGGGTTTGTGTATCTTTCCTGTTTTTGCTATCTCCTTCTTATAAATTCAGTAGTATTTTTATTTTTTTCAGATTTAGCCCTTGTGCCTGATTTTAGCCAACTCTCTTTTTGCACGCTTGTAAATTATTGCTTCTATTTTGTCCTCTTGGGGAATTAGGCAACCACGTTTGCCTGTACGTATTGTGTGTAAAATAAAGGCAAAACCTATCTGAGTCTACGGACTCTGAATATTTGTTTAGATTGCTCCAAATTCTTCCTCTGCTCACTTCCACTTGATTGGCCTTACACAAATGCAGTTGCTACATAAGCACTTTCGTGTAAGTGAGATTTTACCAAGTGATCAGAACTTCTGAAAGTTGGTGAGTTTTAATGCCATTTACTAGGACAGCAATTTGCATATGGGCTTTCTTTTCCTGTACTTTTACATTTCAGAGCTCTGCTATTAACTACACTTTAAAAAGAATCCTTCAGAGGAAACCAAATATGCCTTGTTCCAATTCCAATAAGGTTGCTTTGAATATTTTGAACTTGTAGTCACGGTTGAGATGACTTAATTTAAAACACATTTGGAAGCGCAACTGAGCCTAACCTATGTAGGTAGCTTCATTATTTTCTTGGATGAGTTCACTTTCTGTTGTTTTGTTTTTGTCTAAATTCATGGCCCAGCATTATTTATGTTTTTCTCTATCTGAGATGTATCTCTAGTAAAAATAAAATAAAAGGAAATCCACTATTGTCAGAGCAGAACGAAGTGGTAAAAACACAAACAAAACAAAAAGAAAGAACAAGAGGAGCCAAAGTCTGAGAAGAAACATAAATCATTGTTGTACTAGATTCAAATTAATTCGACAAACAATTATATGCACTAAGGACTGGTCCAAGGTATACACTTGCAAAGTCTTCTAATCACATCCCTAATAAAGCTTAAAGTCTAGGATCTGGCGCCTATCTACCCAGCTAGGCTGCCACTCCTCCTGACCTTCCTTGTATGTTCCATAGAAAACGCTACAGAAAACAGTATGACGCTTCCTCAAAAAATTACAAATAGAATTACCATATGATACAACAATTCTGCTGCTGGGCATATACCCAAAAGAATTGAAAGCAGGGGCTCAAACAGACACGCGCACACCCATGTTCATAGCAACGTTATTCACAACAGCCGACAGGGGGAATCAACCCATCAATGGATGAATAAATAAAACGTAGCATACATATGGAATGGAGTATTATTCAGCTTTTAAAAAGAAGGAAATTCAGTTGGGTGTGGTGGCTTTTACCTGTGATCCCAGCACTTTGGGAGGCCGAGGCTGGTGGATCACTTGAGGTTAGGAGTTCGAGACCAGCCTGGCCAACATGGTGAAACCCCGTCTCTACTGAAAATACAAAAATTAGCAGGGTGCAGTGGCAGGCCACTGTAATCCCAGCTACCTGGGAGGCTGAGGCAGGAGAATCGCTTGACTTTGGGAGGCTGAGGTTGTAGTTTGCTGAGTTTGCGCCACTGCACTTTAGCCTGAACAGCAGAGGGAGACTCCGTCTCAGAAAAAAAAAAAAAAAAGGAAATTCTGATACACGTTACAATATGGATGAAGATGAAAGACATACTAAGTGGCACGAGCCAGTCACAAAAGAACAAATACTGTGTGATTCCACTTATATGAGGTACCCAGAGTAGTCAAATTCATAGAGACCAAAAGCAGAAAGATGTTTGCCAGAGACTGGAAGGAGAGAGTGATTGGGAGTCTTTAACCGGTACAGAGTTTCAGTTTTGCAAGATGAAATAGTTCTGGAGAAGGATGGTTTCACAACACTGTGAATGTACTTAGTGCTACACTTAAAGATGGTTAAAATGGTAAATTTTAGGTTATATATATTTTGCCACAATTTTAGAAAATTTTTTAAAAAACTAAGCAAACCTACACATCTGTGCTGTTGTCATTCTGTTACTTACTTAATATCTTATAGGCGGGATGCCTGAACACACCGACTTTGGTAAACTATCTTCAGTGTAATTATGCTAAGTAAGGCAGAAGGAGAGCAGTTGACTTGCCACCAACAGGCTGGAAGGTCGCTGACAAAGGTCCACACAGAACCCTAGTGACTGGCTCCTGGCTTTGTGCAAAAGCCCCTGAGGCTTTGCCACTTCCCCGTGAATTCATCACTGTAAGCCTGAGAAAGCCCATAGACACTGGGAAGGGGACTGAGCTGGTTGCTTTGCCGATCATGGACCAGTCCCAGAGAGAAGACACCTGTGATGTGACTTGGCCATTGTGTCTCCTCCACAGTGCTGAGCTCCTGCATTTCCATGCTTATTAAAAGTTACAATTCTGGAGATGATACAGGGATACACTCATCTGGCTGTAATTCAGGACAGAGAAAAAAGCCTCACCTTCACCCTACCCAGCAAGCCTCCTCCCGCCTTCTTTCTCCACCCAACAAATGCAACAAACTACTCTGTCAGGGAATTCTTTCCTCCCCGTGGCCATTCTCTAATGAAGGGCAGGTGTGCGTGCAGCCCATGGAGAATATGCGAGGATGGGGCGCCAGGAGGGTGAAGAATTTCCTGAGAAATTCAAACCCTTAAATCGCTTCTCTTCCATTAGCCAAAGAAAGTTTTTGGTTAGAGCTGGAGGTTGGCAAAGTTTTTCTGTAAAGGGCCAGATATTAAATATTGTAGACTTTGTAGTCCGCCTGACAAGTATTCAATTTTGCTCTTGGAAAATGGCATAAATAATATGTAAAAAAAAAAAAGTTTGTGTTTCAATAAAACTTTATTTATGGACACTAAAATTTGAATTTCATTATAATTTTCATGTGTCTCAAAATATTATTTTTTAATTTTTCTAAATCATTAAGAAATGTGAGAACAATTCTTAGCTTGCAGGTCATACAAGAAAGCAGGTGGTAGGTCAGATTTGGAGACTATGGACTGTTGTTTGTTCACCTCCGGTTTAAATATTTATAATCCACCTACTTTTAAAAAAACTAATGTAGCTCACATGTTCTTGAGAGGAAAGGCAATAATATTTATGGATAACTTGTTTAACACAATTTAGCATAGCATGATGGTGAAGAGCATAGCTTCTGGGAGCAGAATGCTTGGGTTTCAATTCCAGCCCTGCTACTCACAAGCTGTGTGACCTTAAGCAAATTACTTAAACTCTCTGAACCTGTGTCTCCTCTTCTGCAAACAAGCTGACGCCAATAAAATCTACCCAACAGAGTTGTATGGATTAAACGAAATAGTATGTGTTGAGTGCTTAGACCGTGCCTTGTAAATGTTAGATGTTATTTGCTCTATGACAGCATTATCACATTTAATCCTGCCAAATGAATATTATCACCATGTGATAAATACAAATAATACATTTCAAGTCATTTAGGCAGCTTGCTTGTTGGGAGTCAGAAAACACTACCCCAAAGCCCTCTGAGCTGAAGGAGATCGAGAGGGCCTAGGAAGCAAGCTCACTCTGACCTTCCACCACATTTCTGAACTTCCACCACATTTCTGTGCGAGAGCCGAATATAAAGGAATTCTCTGTCTTACCTTTCCTGCAAGTAGATCATAAGATCCTCATGCGAGAGATGACCTGCACTATTCCCGCAGGAAAGAAATGCTGCACAGAGAGGCCAAGAAGCGTCCGAATAAATAGGCCCCTCTGAGTAACACGCCCCCACACGCACTTTATTACCATTAGGCCCTGCCCCTTTCTGTGGTCCAATCACATTTCTTCGCACTTCTTTCATCAGATTTACCATAAAAATACAAAGTTTTCCCTGGATCTTTGGGTTTTTTTTATTTCTGAAGCCTCCTGAGTCAGAAAAAAACTTTTAAAATAAATTCGTTACGCTTTTCTCTTGTTAATGTCTTTTATTATAGGAGTGTCCACCATGTCCCTTGCAGTAAGTGAAAACAAGTTGTTATTTTTTCTCCCCCTGTGCTCAAGCTTCAAACAGAAGGATGGTTCTAACACAGCCTATCTGCTGTGGTCCAGGCTTTCCTTCCATTCAAACCAGGCTGCCTCACTGCTCCCGTTAAGACTATTTTGGTAGCTTTTCACGCTGTTAATCACGTATTTGCTGACAAATCTCCTTTCTCTTTTGATTCCATGATTCTTCTTCTGTTAGGTCTTCTCTTCTGTTCCCTTCAAGAGTTCCGCTTCCTCGGCCGGGCGCGGTGGCTCAAGCCTGTAATCCCAGCACTTTGGGAGGCCGTAGACGGGCGGATCACGAGGTCATGAGATCGAGACCGTCCTGGCTAATACAGTGAAACCTCGTTTCTACTAAAAAAATACAAAAAACTAGCCGGGCGATGAGGCGGGCACCTGTA
Organism: Trachypithecus francoisi; assembly: GCF_009764315.1. Taxonomy (NCBI): domain Eukaryota; kingdom Metazoa; phylum Chordata; class Mammalia; order Primates; family Cercopithecidae; genus Trachypithecus; species Trachypithecus francoisi. Next base: position 110,392,841 of record NW_022681473.1, read on the forward strand.
GTCCCAGCTACTCAGGAGGCTGAGACAGGAGAACGGCGTGAACCCGGGAGGCGGAGCTTGCAGTGAGCTGAGATCCGGCCACTGCACTCCAGCCTGGGCGGCAGAACAAGACTCCGTCTCAAAAAAAAAAAAAAAAAAATGTTCTGCTTCCTCTATCTCCAAAACTTCCCATTGCTGAAGTCCAGAATGTCTACTTTTTTTGTCCTCTGCAACATTCCTCTAGTGTCTCCTGCAGCTTTGATGATAAACAGTCACCTTTTGCAAATGTGTCCCACAGCTCCACGTCTCCAGGTGCTGCACAATTAGATGCTTCTAGAGGGCAACGTGCTATATGGACTGTGACATCGAGCTGACCTGGTTTCACATCTCAGCACTGCCTCTCATTTACTGGGGGATATTGGGAGAATTGTGTAACCTCTCTGAGTCTTGGTTTAGATATCAGTAAAATTGTGATAATAATAAGAACCCCCAACTAAGGTTGTTATAAAGATAAAGTGAAACGATGGACATAATGCAAACAGGAGGTTTATTCATTCATTCTTTTATTTATTTTCTCAGCAATCATCTGTGGTGCCCCTCCTATGTCCCTCTAAGTGCATACTCAGTGGTAGGTGATGTTGCAAAAGCCCTGAGTTTTTTCACCTCAACACATCTTCTAAATGTGCACTTCTCTATTTTTGCCTTTTGCTCATCTTCCAGTCTTCTAGGTTCTTGGTAATGCTACCTTCTCTCAGCTCCTGTATTCCAACCATCAAGTCTTGCTTGACTTACTCATGTTTTTCTTTCTTTTTCCCAGGGTTACCATCCTAGGACCAAGCCCAGGTCAGCACAAACCTGGATCCTTCTTTCATGCCACTCCTCAAGTTTTGACTTTCTTTTTTTTTTTTTTTTTTTTTTTGAGACGGAGTCTGGCTCTGTCGCCCGGGCTGGAGTGCAGTGGCCGGATCTCAGCTCACTGCAAGCTCCGCCTCCCGGGTTTACGCCATTCTCCTGCCTCAGCCTCGGAGTAGCTGGGACTACAGGTGCCCGCCACCTCGCCCGGCTCGTTTTTTGTATTTTTTAGTAGAGACGGGGTTTCACCGTGTTAGCCAGGATGGTCTCGATCTCCTGACCTCGTGATCCGCCCGTCTCGGCCTCCCAACGTGCTGGGATTACAGGCTTGAGCCACCGCGCCCGGCCTTGACTTTCTTTCAATTGGAAATTGGCATCCAGGGAAGTATTTGAATAGGGAAGGAAAAAGATCAAAGTGGTGCTTTTGGAAGTTTAATTTGTGCTCCACATGAGTTGGAGTGGGAAGTGGCCAGCGGCAAGGAGACAGGTAAAAAGTTTTAACAATTTAACTATAAATTGATAAAGACTTAAAGTAAGGTGATGCTTTTAGGCATAGAATGGAGAAAGAGGAGGCAGCAAGAGGCATTTTGAAGGAACCTGTGTGGGAGTGAATTAGGTTTGGGGTCTGAAGATAACTCCTCTATTTAGAGTCTTGGTAGCTAGGAGACTAATGATACCTTTTTCACAACTTCGGTAACACTTTGTGCTGCTCACATGTGTCTTTTCACCTACCATCTGGTGTAGGTTATTTCTTTTTCGTGAATCATTGTCTTTCTCTACAAATTGGTTATGAACTCCATAAAGCAAGGTCTATGTGTGTCCTAGTCTATTTTCTATTGCCTGTAACAGAATACTTAAAACTGGGCAATTTATGAAGAAAAGAAATTTATTTCTTACAGCTATGGAGGCTAAGTCCAAGATCAGGGGACCACATCTAGTGAGGACCTTCTTGCTGGGTGGGGGACCCTGCAGAGTCCTGAGATGGTGCTGGACATTACATGGCAAGGGGGCTGAGTGCTAGCTCAGGTCTCTCTTCCTCTTTTATAAAGCCACCAGCCCCACTCCCATGATAACCCATTTATCCACGAATCCACTAACCCATTAATTCATGAATAGATTAATTCATTCATAAGGGTAGGATCCTCATGGCCCAATCACCTCTTAAAGCCCCCACCCCTCAACGGCCCTACATTGGAGTCTAAATTTCAACGTGAGTTTTGGAGGAGACAAATATTTAAACCATAAGAATGTCCCATCATGCTTTCCTTTTTATTTCAAAATCTGCTTACACTGAATCTAGGCAGTGCTAATAAGTGTTGCTAATTGGTTCATTCTTGTTGTGAGTACTTTGATGATGTTGCAGGAATGGAAGTTGGAGTAGCAAATTTTTTCCCCAGAGAATTAGAGGTATGTCAGTATTATTAGCTTATAGCTAAACTAAGTCTATTCTGTAAAGAAACATAAACATTCAGATTATGCACAAAATTTATTTTCATTAGAGAAATATAACCCCCATGAAAGCTCCCACACAATCTCAGTAGGCTGGTGGTACAGTGTCTTGGAAAGAGAAATCGGGAGTGACATTCAAGAGCCAGCGACCCCAGAAAACCCTCTATCTTGATGGAAAGGTCTACTTGTTTTCTGTCTCCTCATCCTCGCATGTACATTCCATCTGCCTAATGCTTTCCTCTCTTAATTGAAAAACAAACAGACATGACACACACAAAAAAGCATTTCTTGCCCCACTTCTTAGAAAGCAAGGTCAACTTATGCTGCATTTAGGCTGTGTAGTAGGTGCAGTCATATGTTTTTGTGATTTCTTGAAGCACAGCTTTTAAACAGTGTGGCGTAGATATGAAGTCCTGCAGACAGCAGCTGCAGGCAGAGTGGGCTGGTATGCAGCAGGGGAATGCATGGGAGGGCTTTCTGAGCAATCTTTGAGCAGATGGCGAGTCTAGGCATCCGGGTGCAAATCACTCCAGTCACATCTGAAAACCAAACAAGAATTCTTTAGAACTGTGACGTCTGGACAGTGTTATTCATTCTATGGTGATATCAGAGAAAGGGCTTCATATCTTTCTTTCTGAGTAGACCCCCCTCAAAAAAAAAAAAAAATCCTAGAGCAATAGCAAGAGTCAAGAAGTCCAAGGCTAAGCAAAATGAGTAACATTGGCTGGAGGCTGGGATCCTAGAAAAGGAAAGGCAAAAGACTACAAAAATGAAGAAGTGCTCATTAAGCTGAGGAATACGTCCAGGGATAGAGTTGGGAAAAATAGTAGAACAGATAACAGAGTGGTTAGGGAAATGATTTTAGACTTGCTAGCATCTCTCCTGTTATCTTGGATTGGTCAATTCAATACACAGAAAATAAAGGACTTCCTAGAATGATGTAACAGAAAGATCAGTAACTCTTTTAACAGATGAGCTTAGGTTTAAACCTCACACCCTGTGAGTGATCTTGGTGAGTCACTTCACTTTATTGGGCCTGGGACTCTTCACCTATGAAAGAGGTAGGACGATATCTACTCCTAGGGTGTTATGAGGATTAAATGAGATAATGTATGAGAAGCTCAGTTCAGCCCAGCACTGCTTGGTAAACAGGGGACATTCAATAAGTATGTGCTCTTTTTCTCTCTTCCCTCTTCTCCTTTTCTCATAGGAGATAGGGTTCACATAGACCTATAAAGGCAGAATTCTTAAACAGGCTGCCTTTAGGCAGAGAGAACAGAGCTTGGTCGAGAACTGTGAAGGGTTTGAAACTTTATACTACTTGTAAGCTCACAAGATAACCTGATGGATTCATGGATGCTGGCAGAAGACACAATATTCCTGAGTCAGAGATAATGGACTTTACTCATAGCACAGGAAGCAATATGAGTATTAGCATATTTGCTTTGACCCTCCAAGCCCGAATTCCCACAGAACAATGTGAAGAGAGCCAGGTGATACCTGCATACACTGTAGGGTGGCTTATGAGAGAGAAGCCCTGAGTATAGAAAACCCAAATCTTGCATAATGGACCCTAAGTGCACCTGCCCTATGCTCCAGCCCAGCTCCGTTTTTCCATGTATGTTTCCACTACGGAAACACCCTTAAAAAGAGAGCCCAGCACAAGGACTGTCAGCACCTGCCAGATGTAAAAATGTAAGACACATGGAAAATTGTCTCCCAAAAGGCATAACATAAATAATCCCTTTCCTGCCTGTCCTCTTACCAGATTCATTAGCAGTGGCAGGCTTTCTACACAACATTACTTTTCCCTGTGAACACGCAGCCTCATACATCCCATACCCTCCATGTTTCCCTCTTTATCTCTTCTCCTATTAACGTAAGCGCTCAAGCACCTCATCAAGAACTTTCTATCCCCATTTTGACCTTTTTAGAGAAGTGCCAGAGCCCACAGTTGGGGAGGCTGCTGGCCTGACCAAAGGACATGGCTTTTCTCTGGGAATCTCGTTTAAAGTTTTATGAAAAACATAAGAAGAGGGGAATAAGGGAGGAGGTCAAGGGAGAGAATGAGACATTTCTCCTTAACTCTCTGCACTTGGGGAACATTTGATCCCAGCTTGGAGGTGAAAATGGAGCCAAACTGGTGTCACTGAAATGAAGCAGGAAGTGTTCTGAGTCTCAGATATCTCCCTTCAGGTGCACGGGCCCAGAGCCAGCTGGATGTTTGGAGAGAGCAAGAGGCCACCTACATGGAGCTATTTGAGTGACACCAAAACATCTTCCTGCACCTGATATTTCCATTATGGTCTCTTCTCCAGCAAAGGCATGATCTAAAAAGGACACTGGTCCAATATAAACATGCCATCTGGGAGAAACAATTTCCACTATTTATAAATGCTTCCAGAGGTGGCCCATTCATTTAATACCCTTATTTTAGTACCAGCTACGTGCTAAACATTGTGTTAGCCACTGGGCTTCAAGGGGGATCAACCATACGTCTTGCCCTCAGGCATTCGTAATAAGAATCAGGAATTATACTGGGAATTAGGATGCAACTGACAAGCTTTATGACAAGTGAATTGAGAGAATGACATACGAACATAGATAAGGGGCATTTAATCTTATTTTGGAAGATCAAGAGATGTCTTTCAGTGGAAGCTAAATGTAAACTGAGACCCTGTATGTTGAGTCTTTCTTAGCTGTATTTTAGAGGTGAAGAAATGGAAGTTTAAAAAGTCTAAACATCTTACCCAATGTTATACGGCCTGGGAGTGACAAAGCCAAGACTCAAACATACTATATTTTAATATTGGTTTTATTGTGGGTTTTCCCATAGGTATTAACATATTGGTTTATCTAGGCAGCTAGGGCCTTAGGAGACAGGACCTCTGAGAGAGGAGTCCTAGTGGTGATGGGAGGTGCAGGAGTGTGGCGAGGGTTGGGGTGAAGATGATTGTGTGGGGTGGGGGTCGAGACAGGGTGATGCAGCTTGGGAAAGTCTTCCCAGGGGTGGGGTGCTGGTGTAATGGGGGGTTTTGGAGGAGCAATCGATGAGACCTGAAGACAGTGGAGAGTGTGAAGGTTCTTCGGGAGAAAAAAAAGAGGAAGAAAGAGGGTGGGGAGAGGAGGAGGAAGAGGGAGGAAAGGAAAAGAAGATGAGGAGGAAGAGGAGGTAGAGGAAAAGGAGAAGGGGGAATAGGAGAAGGAGAAAAAGGAGAAGGAAAAGAATAATTATTTAAGAATGAGATCATATCTTTTGCAGGAACATGGATGGTGCTGGAGGCTATTATTCCTTAGCAAACTAACACAGCAAAAGAAAACCGAATACTGCATGTTCTCACTTATAACTGGGAGCTAAATTCACGATGAGAACTCATGAAAACAAAGAAGGGAACAACTGACATTGGGGCCTGCTTGAGTGGGGAGGGTGAGTGGAGGGAGAGGAGTAGAACTGTACCCAATAACGGTTGGGTACAATGCGTATTACCTGGACTATGAGTCTGTATGAAAAACTCCTGTGACACGAGTTCACCTATATAACAAACCTGCATATGTGCCCCAAACCTAATACAAAAGTTTTAAAAAAGGACAATTATTTAAGGAGAAGTTGTGATAGAAAATTTGATGTGAGCAGCAAAATCTAATTTTCTCTGTTTTATAAATGTATCCAGTGCTACATGAGTTAGTCATAGCCACTGTTCCAGGAAGCAGGAGGCCAACACCTTCTCTGTCAAGAGGGAGAATTCAATCAGAGCCGCCACACAAAGCCCACTGCTGATCGGGTTCTTCACAGGAGCCTGAATTAGTAGTTCTTCCAGTCCTTTCACACACTACTACCCCACCCCATCTTGTCAAGCTTTGCTCTGTTCTAGAGGGAATTGAAGAAACAGGTGATAAGAACCAGCTTCCCCACTCTACTTTGACCCTACAGGCGCCTGCAGTTTCCTAGGACTGACTTTGGCATTTGGAATGAGCATAGTGTCTTGTAGAGTGCAGGGTCAGTGCATTTCTGAAATAACAACCAAAAAAAAAAAAAGTAAAAAGTGTTTTGAGTTGGATCAGGGCTTATATCATATGCTATGGTTCAAAGCTTTCCTCCTAGTCTTAGGGCCAAGCCAAACTCATTTGGGTTTCGAATATCACCATTTAGCAGTCCATTGGCCTGGGCCTCCTTTTCTTGACTGAACTCTCATCCAACCTAGGCAACATTTGGATTCAATTTGGTAGAAAATGTGGGTGAGCTGCTTGCCAAATTCTTATGAATCTGTGTCAAACTCAGTGATTTAGGCTAAGATTTGGGGTGTGGCTGAGTCCCCGGAGGAATTCTGTGGTTGCATAATCCACAGAAAGTGAAGCAAAGGGTATTTTCAAATCTATTTCCAAGGAAGTGGACTCTGTAGAATCTCAGTTTATGGGGATTAAGATTTTGGAGACTTCACTACAGAATTTAAGTATTTTCACAGTACGTAATGGTCTTTTAGGGATGTTTAACCATCTGTTCATTTTTCTCCCCCATCACTCCATCATATAGGTTATTATCCATTTGAACCAAAGTAAGCCAGTACACAAGAATGATACATTACTTAACTCAAGGTCGAGAGGTAAGAAAATGACTGGACTAGGCTATAGGCCTGGCTCAATGAATTCTGTTGTACAGAGGCTACCAAAACCTTGATCTCTGACCCCTTCAAAGACTGTAATTTTTTTTTCTTTCATTACAAGACAGGTTACTACAGTGACAACATACAAGCCACAATAAATATAGGGTATTGAGACTGTTCCCCGGGAAATTGACTCTGAGGTGGAGATTTGCATTCAGGGAGTTATTAGGAGTGCTCTCAGGGATGATACTTACGAGAGAGTGAAGGAAGCAGGACTGGGCAAAGGGAGAAGCTGGACAGTGGGGCATGTACAAGAGAGGGCTACCCAGATCCCTTGGGGCACTCTGGAGCTCTGATAGCCGTTCACACAGTTGTCTAACATTGTGACAAAGGGTCTGGACAGACATTAGTTAAGAGCTACCTCTGGAGAGTAGACATGACCTTGGACTAGGAGGTTCTCTTTGGCAGAGAGCAATTTTCATGGAAGGCTCAGCTGTGTGAGGTTAGCAGCCAATATTCCTGGCAGCTGGAGTGCCTTGGTCCTCAAGGAGGTGGTGCCCCCACAGCATCCACTACAGGAAGGGAAATAGAATTGTACATTGAAAACCCAGAGTACCGTGGCCAGTTTCATAGAGGTCATGTCCATAGTGATGTGAAATTGCTTATAGGAGCTAGAATGTGGCCTAGAGATATCTAAGGCGCCAGAGACTAAAGAGAAAAAGACTCAGCAAATGCTAAGGGTGTGTAGGAGTAAACAACTATGACTTTTGCATTTTTATACAGGGGGTAAAATCAGGTTTGATAGAGTAAAAGATAATGGGGGAAGAGAAGATGTCAAAGAAGAAATCAAGGACAGACAAAAAAGTCTGCAAGGGAAAAGGAATGTGATTTAGCTGAGTGTGGAAACTTCCAGAACAAATTGAAGACACATAATCCTTGAGTTATATTTTGTAAACATCCTGGAATCCCTACTTTCTTCCCAGAAGCTACTCTAAGGCTTCCCAGAAGCTTGGTCTTGGTGCTAACGTCATACCCCAAAGCTTGCCTAGCTAGCAGCTGATCACTGGAGTAGGAGTTAGGACCCTTGAGTTTTTAGGGATCCACTTGAGCAATAGGGTGGCCTTGGGCTAATAAATTTGTTTTTGTTACCTATTCTTTTCCTCTCCTTCCAGCACTAAAATTACTGAAAAATGTGCCCATTGTTTTATACCAAATTGCTAGGTGAGTATTTAAATTTTCTAAAACATGTGAAAACATGAGGGGTTTTGAAAATGGCTTCCTTCTCTCTTCTCTTCTCTCTCTCATTTCTGTCCCTAACTCTGATTTTTTTATGACAAGATTATGATGCTATTTTGCTTTTTTGTTGTTACTATTTTCATTTTTGCTTACATTTTTTCTCCTTGAGCAGATTCTCTTTTCAGATCAACTCAAGGTTCTCTGAACACATCTGGTGCGCTCTTAACTTTACCTGCTATTCTCAACACTTGGAATTCCATCCCATCTACATCAGAGCTCTCAACAAAATGGCATCCAGTTGTTATGGCCCATCTCGATAGCAGTGTGCACTTGGTTCCTTACTCACATCATACACAGCACATTGAAATTGAAATTGCCCACTGACTTCCATTCAGTCATTTATTAGCCTTTCTGAAATCTCTTGTTTTTTGTTCCCATCCTGATGTGATTTGACCCTGCCCTGCCATTTCTTATATCTACTTGTCTCATTCGGCCTTACTATATAGTCACATGGTTTCTCACTCTATTCTATTCATCTGGTTTCTATTTTAAACTGAAAGCTCCCAAGGCCTGAGATGATATCTAAATATTATTAGATTTTTTTCCTGTAACACAATATCATGATTTTATATATATATACACAAACACACACACATATATTATACATATATACATATGAGCAACCTAGTAGTCAGAGCTCATAAATATTTAATTGAATTTACTATGTAAGAACAATGAAGGGAAACCAGGAAAACATTCAAATAATGAAAAGCTTGATACTCCTTAACTTCTGACTCTTAACTTAGTTATCCAAACGGAGTGAGATAGTCCTGAGCTCAAAGCTAGCTGTTCACAGTGACTGGCTTTGTGAACTTAAATTAATAATGAGCCTGTATGAGCCTTAGTTTTCTCATCTGTAAAATGGGAATGGTAATTGTAACTACCATGGTAGATGGGACAGTAGTACATAGCCTGACATTTTATAAATCTATATATGTTCAATTGAAGAAGGTTGAAGGATGGAGCTGGAACACATTAGCTGAGAACTGAGTCCGCTTGGCCCCATCAACAGATCCTAACTCCTTCACATAGTGCCAGTGCCACTGGGTTGTGAAAAGTAAAGAACGTTGAGCTCATTTGTTTTTGATACCAAAGTTCTCTTTGATACCAGTTTTAACTCTTCTTAAGAGGATAACTATATATTTTTTAATGTGGACCAAAAACTTGTCCACACAAATTTATAAAACTGACTTATATTCTGGTCAGCCCTTAATTATTCATAGGAGCATTTTCCACTTCTAGATTATCAGTGGAATTCTTTTCCCTTAGATTTCGGGCTGCCCTTCTCCCTGCCACCCAGCATGTGGCTAGGCCACATCCCCCAGTGTGGCCTTAGGGAATGCAAACTCATTTTAACTTTTTCCTGAGCAGAACATCACTGGGAAGGAAAACTGAAACCCCCCAAAAGTCATACAAAGCATTCCAAAGCAAAATATAAGAAACATTTTGATTGTTTTTCTGTGTTGGATTATCTGTGCCACTATTCATTTCCGCTTTTTGTGGATAATCGAGAACTGGATGTATTATGGTTAACAAGACTTGAAAATTGCTGAGAAAACTCTGCAGGGCATTAAAGCCTTTTAAAAGTAAAATTCATAATCCTCAACATTTACACTCGATAGCCCATGCTACCTTGGAGGAGGGGAGTAGAGTAGGTAGACGACAGCTGCAATAGTTGCAACTGAAGATTTCTTTTTTTTTTTCCCCAGGAAATTTTAGCTTCACCTGTTTCAAATCATATCTGGCCAATAATGATTAAAATCAGATAAGGCCCCCAAGACAGAGAGAAAAGGAAAAAGAAACTCTATCTTGCACTGCAAAGATTTTTTTTTTTTACATCGACTTAAATTTTTAAGAAAAGAAAGATTGTTTTCTTTTTTAGCCAAGGAATTTCTTCATTGCATTTAGCCAAATATAGATTCCACACCCTTTTCTAACTCCAGCCATCTGAATGTCCTGATAAGCACATGGCAAAAAAACATGGCAAAAAATAAGCTAAGTGAAACATTCTCATTGCCTCATGATCTCTAGAGTCTATGTCATCAAGGCACTCATCCAAATATTGCAAGTGGGTTATCTTGAACTTCAGTTTTGAGGGACCCAGGGCCACCTCCTCAGTCATGGAGGGCCTCTGGGATCCAGCAGGAGCTTATAATGAAGGTAAGGATTTGAGCTGGAAGTCAGAGTGCTTGAGCCCTTTCTTTGGTTTTGTACTCCTAGGTCAGCTCTGACCAGACCTTAAAAGAGTTGGAAGATCACACCCATTGCTTTTTTCTTCATAGGATTCAATTCCATGCAAACAATGCAATGTCATTTGTCTAGTTTTAAAATGTAGGAGGCACAAGTGACTAAGATACAGGATCCAAAGCTGAAGGCAGTGCAGTTCCTCCCCTCAAAGAGCTCACAGTCTAATACAAGAGACAAATCATTATCGCCATTGCACAGAGAGATTTGCCCACTCTCTCTAACACAATTGCGCTTTACTGGTTGCTAACAGTGCAGTGGGAACACAGAGTAGGTGTTCTGAATGGCATTTTAGGGCAGCCCAGAAAGGCTGCATGAAAAGTTGATATTTAAACTGGGCCATGAAGAATAAATAGAATTTTGACAGATATAGGAAAAAAGAGTGAGACTTTCAAGCCGTCAGCTGATTTTTCAAGAGAAATCTCTGGCCAAGGGACACTAAGAGGTAATACTGGACAAACTCAGTAAGGAACTGATAAAAAGATCTTCAGAAGGTGGTAAGGAAGAGGTTGGCGATCAACAAGTGAGAGGGCTTACAAAGATCAGCCTTAACCACCACCCTATTGTGCTTCTACCCCAGGTACAGTCCCATCTCTCCTTCAATGAATTCCTTTCTCTAGAGGAAATTGACAGTTCTCAGGAGAAGTCCTGATTCCCCCAACCCCACCAACCTTTGCTTCCTCTGAGATTACTATCGTTATTTTACATAACAAAAATGACAACAGTGCAAGTTACTCTGCCTCACCTAACAATGATAATAATAATAGCTATCATTATTTCGCATTTATTATATGTTAGACATTTGTGCTTAGCATTTTACATATAAAATCCCACTCAATCTTTGCAACAGACTTTGAGTTATGTACTTTATTAACACACAGTATTTCACAGCTGAGGAAATTTAGACTTGGAAACTTTAAGTAATGTGCCCATGGTCACTCAGCTAGTAGAGTTGAAACTCAGGTTTCTCTAGTAACCTCAAAGTCCAAGTTTTTATTCTCTACATCATCAGGTCTGTCTAGGAATTTCATTCTCCCATAACAATAATATCACAGTTTTATATAGTGCTCTACGAATGCACACAAAGTTTATTCCTTTTTATTTGTTCATTTAACTACAACAGCCTTGTGTTGTTATTTTAATGTTTCATTTTTAAAAATTAATTTATTTTTAAATTACAACATTTGTATTTGCTTGTTGCTCTCTCCTTGAGAATGGAGACGTTTAGTAAATACAAATTAAAGGGAAGAAAAGAAAAGGGAGAACGTTTGGAAAAGGGGAGGAAGGAAGAAAGGAAGGGGAGAAGGAAGAAAGGAAAGGAGGAAGGGAAAGAAAGAAAAGGGAAGAAAGGAAAAAAGAAAGTATAGAGGAGAAAAAGTACTATCTTGCTTTACCCATCACAAGGTTGATGGCTGATACCTTTATAACCAAAGACAGGTTAGCAACAGAAAAGCGTAACAAACATATTTAATTCATGTCTTATGTGACACAAGTCTTCAAAAACGAAGACCCAGAGACCCAGGAGAAACTGTATTTTTATGCTTAGGTTTGATGATGAATGTAGAGGCACGACTGGACAAAAAGGGGGTATGACTTAAAGATAACCTGGAGGGCACTTAGTAAGGCCTGATTCTTCAGATTCTTCTTAGTCTCTCTATGGAACATTCCTTCTCTCTGGCTGTAGGGCAGGACACCTGTCACGTGAGGGTCTTCGAGAGAGGTCAGAAAGACCTTTCTGCTTCTGTGGTTTTCTCTGTTTCCTTCAGCTTAAAATACTGAGCATGCCAAGGTACCATATTTGGGGGGTAGAATTTCCTGCACTCTGTCAAAAAAATAAGGAAAAAAAGCAAGGAAGGAAGACAGGGAGGAAAGAAAGAGGAAAGAAAGGAAAGAAGGAGGGAAAGATGGGAAGAAGGAGGGAAGGAGGCGAAAGAGAGAGAAGAAAGACAATTTTCTGATAAATAAATTGAAGATCAGAGAGCTGAAGCAACTGGAATGGAGCTGTGACAAGTCAATTACAATACCAGGATCGGAATCCAGCTTATGGATTCCTGATGTGACCATCTTTCCATTGGGTTGTTGACTTTGGTGATAAAGGTCCCATATATATATATATATAAGCTTATGTATATTAAAGTTCAGTTTTTATCTTTGGTGATCAGAAACAGTATCATAGTGAGGCAAAAGAGTTAGCTTTAGGACAAAAATGAATTCTCTGCAGGAAAAATGGTGTCTGACCTTATAAATTAAAGTCACATGACTTAGGGCCTATTATTACACAGCAACAGTCACATACCAAGCATTACACAAACAGATGGAGGGGGTGAAAGACGACTTAATGAGAAATACATGAGAAGAATGTGAGACACGCATGAAGAAGGAGCATTAAATACCTAGGATAACAGCTATGGCTAAGCTACTGTGAGTTGGGATAAAATAGTTTAGGCTAATAAAGGAGTCAAGAATGAAGAATTCATTCTGCATGCCAAGGGGAAGAAACTTCGTGATTGAACCATTAGTCTGGGACCTTCTCAAAGAATATTCCTCGTCCTGCCTTAATACTTATCCCCTCGAATTCTTTGACTGTGAAATTCTTTTATCAACAAGTTTATAATGATCAAAAGGATATTATGACATCAATTTTGAGGAAAAAATCACCCATGCATGATGGGAAGGTGAAGTAGAAGTTGCATTAATAGTAAGTTGGAAAAATAGTAAGGACAGGTGGGCAGAAAAGAAATCATTCTATGGGGAAAAATTAAGCAATTGACTGAGCAGATGCATATGTGCCTGGATCATCCACTCTCACCAAGCCAATCCAATAGCAGTTCTAATCCTGTAACCTCCACACAGTGTCCACAGCCTAACAAAATTTTTCTTGGATGTGAAACCACTATATTCTTTACTGAGGTCTTCACCCTGAAAATTGATTTAACTCTGAAATATTAGTAAGGTAAATGTTATCAATGGAAAAAATCCCTGAGATTGTTCTATTCTCTATACATTCTTTCTTTCTTTCTTTTCTTTTTTTTTTTTTTGAGATGGTGTCTTGCTCTGTCACCCAGGCTGCAGTGCAGTGGCATGATCTCAGCTCACTACAACCTCTGCCTCCCGGGTTCAAGCAATTCTCCTGCCTCAGCCTCCCAAGAAGCTGGGACTACAGGTGTACACCACCAGGCCCAGCTAAGTTTTTGTATTTTTAGTAGATACAAAAATATTTACTATATTTTCACCATGTTGGCCAAGAAGGTCTCGATCTCATGACCTTGTGATCTGCCTGACTCAGCCTCCCATAGTGCTGGGATTACCACTCCCAGCCACTATTGTCTATACATTCTTCTTATTTAGGTCCACTTCACTATTGTCTGTTTCAGATTCTACAATTGCTGAGTAGAACAATAATGTTATATACTCTCTATGAACTATTCCCAGCTAGGAAGCATCAATCTTTAGACAGTTCATAATGAGGATGAAGAGGCAGATGACAATGACAATAACCAGGAGGAGAGTGGACATGGGATTCCATAAGGGATGGGAAGAATGGCTGGAATTTTGCTACCTTGCGTATTAATAGTTTAAGGCAGCACGGTATAGAGAAAAAAGCCTGGCCTTTTGGGTACAAGATAGATACTGTTTCTCATCTTATTTCTCTTCATCGTGTGGCCACAACATAGTGTTTATTCCATGGATCATGGATTTACAAGGTCAAAATTCACTTCTAACAGATAGGAACTATATCCATGCCTCAATATTTAAACTATGGATAGATTTATAAACTTCACCTTGGAAAGCCTCAGAAGTATTCTCCATGCAAGCAAAGAAAAAAAAGAAAGAAAGAAAAAGTAAAAAAAGCAAATGGCAGCCAACTTGATGGAAAAATATAACAAAACAATAACCTGGAGACAATTTTTAGGAGGTAACAATTCTGGGAAAGTATTTCTTTTTTCCCCAACTGACTTCAGAGGGGTGGCAAGTATTCACTGGGGAGCATCACTTTAAGCCAGGTACAAAAACAGGCTCCAACTATGAAAAATGCGTTTTCCTAACAAAAGTACTCCGAGTAACCTCCCTGTACACGGCACATTTTCTGAAAATCAATCAAGCCCTCTCATTCAGCTGAAGTCCAATCGCATTGTCTGTCCCTTCCTCCAGAAGCCGATTTCTGCCAGGTAGAAAATTAAGTTTCCTTTACTCTTCTTTCAGACACAATGCTTCAGCATCGCAGAACTGTTGTTCTGTGTGGGAAACCGACTTCCTGTCTCAATAAACAAGCACACACAGGCTTTTCTGGACACATAATGGAGCCTTTTTTATTTTATACAAAAATCATTCCACACTTAACACATCAATGAAGCCACTTAAGCTCTACTGCATCTGAATTAAAGAGGAATTGTGTGATCAAAGGGTGTGAAAAGAACCACACAGGGCGTTCTTCAGATCCTCTACTTTTGTTACATTTGATACATAACAAACCCAATAAATATGCTTATCCTAGGAGCTAGTTTCATTATCTCATACCCTTAAGCCTGGTGAAAGTATGTCTGTACTGCCCTTCATTCCATTTTATACTGACAGTTTTGGTGAAAAAGTGAAAATTATTTGGCATGTGGGTGAGATTGAGGGAATGAAGTGGTTTTCCCTTTAGGTTTTGTTTGTTTCTGTTCACTAGCTATAAATGCATATTTATATGTTTATGTATATGTATAAATATATATCTACATGTATCTATGTACACATCCAAAAGAACTTTACATAAAAATGTGCAATATATAATTACAGATACAAAAGCATGTACATTTCTCAAGTTAATATTACACATAAAATGATAACATGGGAAATTTCTTTTTCTTACCAAATATTTGAATATAAAGCAAAAAAGACATGATGAAAATTCTCTAGTGCCTAGAATTGAATAGGTGAATAGGACATACTATAATCCTTTTATACCTTTTCATGCTATAGCTTCTGTGAAGGTTACTAGGTATTTAACATTAGCTGTATTTTTTTAGTATCATGCATTGTAGGAGATTTGGAAAATTCCTAAAGAATTCAGGCATCCTCATAAGCCACATATCACAACTACAAATATATTAAAGTGTCTTCCATACAGTTGAAAAAAGGCATGAAATGCAAAATATGCAGTCAATGAATTAAAGTTGATTGAACACATTATTTCAATTTATGCAATCCAATCAATACTGAATTGAGAGTTGTTCCTTTAGCTATCATTTGTATAGCTCTAGTGAATTGTTGAACAAGAACCCAAAATTTTCAGATAGAAATCCTCTCAATGAAGAAGTTCAAATTGCAGTTAGTTCAAATATAATCTGTGGAATGCCAATTATGAGTTAGCCGGTGATCTAGGTACAGAGGAGTCAAAGATTAAACAGACGTGTCTCCTACTGTACTCATAGTCCAATAAGAAAGAGACAATTGTAGACAAAAGATCCCCATGCAAAGTGTGATGGTAACTTTCATGAGGTGCCCTATTGGAGTGTAGTGGAAGAAACAACTAATTTAGTGTAGAGAAGTCAGCAAAGACTTCCCTAAAGGAGTTTATATTTGAGCATGGTTTTAAAAATGGATGGGAAGATTAGAAGTTTATCAGACAGAAAAATTAGAAGAAAAATATCAGGTATAATGCAAAGAAGCCAAGACATGCTTGAAAACATGAAAAAGCATCAAGCGCTCTTAAATTGATGCATAGTCTGTATGATTGGATTGTTGAGTTTATAAAGTGAAGAGAAGCTGCAGATGAGGCAGGGATGACAGGCAATGTCATTAAGGCATCCAAACTGTATTCTTAGAAGTAACCAGGAACCAAGTAAGATCTGAACAGATCCGAGTGATTTGAATTAGATTTTCTATTTTGTGTCTAGATACAGTGAGGTGTCCATACTAACCAACTCTTTGAATACTTACTCAGATCTGGCTGTATTGGTCTAAATAATTTAGCCAGTTGCATTTTTCTTTCTCAGTGCTCAGTTGTTTGGCATTGCATATGCCGGCTATGCAGATGATGGGCTGAAGGTTTGGTTTACATGCAGATGTTTTCAATGTTGTGTAGACAATCACAAACATTGAAAGAAAAAATATTCCAAGGGGATGAAAGTCCCTTTACCATGCTTTCCAAATACATCATCATTGATGGTATCACTAATAGCAATTCGGCTTTGTTTAAACACAGTTATTAATATCAGATGACCATCTGTTTTCCGCTACAGTATATATCATGCAAACCTTTCCATGGAGCCTATGGACTGTTCTCTATTGCACAGACAAATAAAGTCCAATAAATAACCATAAAAATAACAACATATTGATGCAGTTGTACATTCTCTTCTTGATTAATTCTGTGTGTGTATATACCCAAGGTCCAGACATATCCAATCTGGCTTTCTCTGTGAAAAAATAAATCAATAAGGGGTTTTTCCCCCTTCACTAATCCTATCCTGAATTTCCTGTCAACTTGCACTTACACTCACATAAAAAAATGATGTTTCATTTTGCTTTTGAATGATATACAGAGTCCCCTTTTTCCTTATTTTTATTTGGGGTTTATTTGTCCTTGAATTGTATGGCTGCACTTGATGTCATGATTTAAATGTGGTCTAAGGCAAGATCTTTCACTCAACAGCCCATAATAATTTGAAAATAACGAGAATGGAATTTTCTAGTAAACAAATGCTGACAAACATGCCACTTAGATGTGATAAGCACAGAAAAATCACATTCATTGGCTATGAGGGAGAGAGCTCAGGAAATAGAAGAAAATTTGTCCATGTTCATTTAAAAAATACTGTGACTCCACCATGAATGTTTTAAGATCTGAGCATGAAGAGGCCTGTACATTCATTTTAATTAATACATTTGAAGGATGAAGTGACAAACAGAAGGATTTTCAGAGGAAAACAATCAAGAAAGTGGAGGTACTAGAAGCTATATCATATGAGGAGAAGTTGAAAGATCCAAGAAGCTTCCACCTAGAGAGAAGCATCAATCATGGAAATCTCCACAGATGGATCCCCAAACTTTATGTGGGGTAAAAGGATTTCACTTATTGTGCATATCTTTAAAAGGAAGCATGGCTGGAAGAAACACAGAGATAAATATTGTTCCAATACAAGTAGAAACCTTCCAACAGTCAGAGACATCTGTATAATGGGTAAGCTGAGGAAGTAAAGGATTTTGTATATACAGAAGTGTTCAAGCAGATGTTGGAGCACCATGAAGCAGGAATGCAGTAACTCAAGAATTAGAAGGGTTCTTAGGTTTCTAGAGATCCCAAGCTGTAATTCAAACTCATCTCAGTTTACTGATTTTCCTTGGGTTCGGCCTATTATAAACTACAGCACTTTCTCTCCTGCTATGGTTGAATGTTTATGTCCCCTCCAAAATTCTTATGTTGGAACTTAAGCCTTAAGGTGATATTATTAAGAAGTGGGATCTTCAGGAGGTAATTAGGTCATGAGAGCTCTGTCTTCATGAATGGGGTTAACAACTTTGTAAAAAGTCTAGAGGAAATAAGCTAGGCTCTTTTTTCCTTTCTATCCCTTCTGCCTTGTGAAGAAACGGTGTTTGTCCTCTACAAAGGATGCAGTGTTCAAGACAGCAGGACCTCACAAGACAGCAAACCTGTGGTGCCTGATCTCGGACTTCCTAGCCTACAGAACTGTGAGAAATAAATTTCTGTTACTTACAAATTACCTTCTCTCAGGTATTTTGGGATAGCAGCTCAAGCAAACTAAGATGTCTCTTCAGCATGAGTCTGACTGCTGCCGCTCCTGACTTAGTAAAGCCTGAGTCAGACCTCAGTTCTGGACATCACAGTTATTTTAAAGTAACAACCTTTTCCTAGATGATGATATCTGGTTGGTTTTGTTTTCTTTTGATTTGTTTTTTTCAGTCATAGCTAGTAATCTGACACCAACTTCTGACTGATGCTCTCATTTGAAGATTTGACTTTAGCATTCTTAATCTTGAATTCTATCATAGAGAGAAATAAAAAGAAAGACCTCAACCCCTCCTTGTATAGGGTCATTTCAGAACATTAAAAGATTTGAAACCCCGTCTCTACTAAAAATATGAAAATTAGCTGGGTGTGGTGGCGGGCGCCTGTAATCCCAGCTACTCGGGAAGCTGAGGCAGGAGAATGTCTTGAACCTGGGAGGTGGAGATTGCAGTAAACTGAGATTGTGCCACTGCACTCCAGCCTGGCAACAGAGTGAGACTCAGTTTCAAAAAAAAAAAATCACACACATACACACAAAAATCACAAAAAATCTCACGCTAAAAAAAAGATTGGCATCAAAAAGAGTTACAGAGAGGAATGGTGGTGATGTTTGCATATTATGAATGTATTTAGTACAACTGAACTGTACATTTAAAAATGGTTAAGGTGATAAATTTTATGTTATGTGTATTTTACCACAATTCAAAAATTAGAAGGGGAAATAAAAGGTTTAGCATGGGATTTTCACATAGGCAATAATACAATTTATGATTTGAATTGATCCATTCTTACTACTTTTCAAAGTGACCACTATTTTACTTGAGTGTTTTTCTTTCTAAAGTCCTTGGGTCATTTTTACACATTTTAGTCTCATGCCATAAATCTAAAGCCAACCAAGACTGTATAGAGAATTGGGGAAACCTTCAAAGTTCTGGTGTCGCTCATTGATCTCTTGGGTAATTCAGTTAATTAACTAGTGGTCCATGTATCTACAGACTATTACTCCCCTCAAGACTCCTAGATTATTAACCAGTACTGGAAAAATGTTTTGGGGCCAGCTTACATGCCTGTCTGACTTGTCTGCTTTGGAATTTCCCTGTGAGTCTCTAGATTTTGGTACATGAGTTATCTCCCAAAAACAAACTTCCTTGTCAAGAAAAGGAAACTTAAACAGGCATCAAACATTCATGAAACTCAGCAGTTTGATGAATGGAGAGTAAATGAATCATAGGCTTATGAATTACATGACTTTCTATGTACTCACATGTCTCAACAAGAAGGGGTGACAAGTTGGAAGCTTCATTCTTGATTCTTGCAAGCCAAACTTATCTGAACATGCCATTTGAGGCCATTTAAGGTTAACATGTCCTTATTTCTAATGCTGACTGCTACCTTTTATGGCCTTTAATTACTAAAATCTTTTCAAATTTCTAGGAAATTCACATTGGGGCTGATGGGGGTGAAAAATAAATGACTTCTGAATGTCCTTTCAAGTCAAACAATCTATTACTCTTTTTTTTTTTTATTTAGGTAAGCCATACTGATTCCATAGAACAAGTCTGCTAGATCATAGCCTTACTACATGCAAGGGGAAAGTTCATTACCTGTTAGTAAAAGAAAAAGAGGCCGGGCACGGTGGCTCAAGCCTGTAATCCCAGCACTTTGGGAGGCCGAGACGGGTGAATCACGAGGTCAGGAGATCGAGACCATCCTGGCTAATACGGTGAAACCCCGTCTCTACTTAAAAATACAAAAAACTAGCCGGGCGACGAGGCGGGCGCCTGTAGTCCCAGCTACTCGGGAGGCTGAGGCAGGAGAATGGCGTAAACCCGGGAGGCGGAGCTTGCAGTGAGCTGAGATCCGGCCACTGCACTCCAGTCTGGGTGGCAGAGCAAGACTCCGTCTCAAAAAAAAAAAAAAAGAAAAGAAAAGAAAAAGAAATCAAGCGAAGAGCTCTTTTTCTTTTCTTTCTTTTTTTTTCTTTTTTTTTTGAGATGGAATTTCACTCTTGTTGCCCTGGCTGGAATGCAATGGCACGATCTCAGCTCACTGCAACCTCTACCTCCTGGGTTCAAGTGACTCTCCTGCCTCAACCTCCCAAGTAGCTGGGATTTTAGATGCACACCACCACGCCCCACTAATTTTTTGTAGAAACAGGGTTTCACTATGTTGGCCAGGTTGGTCTCGAACTCCTGACCTCAGACAATCCACCTGCCTCGGCCTCCCAAAGTACTGGGATTATAGGTGTGAACTACCACGCCTGGCCAAAGAGTTCTTTTTCTTTGGAGACCTGGACAATACTGATTCTCTTAGCATGCATTTATTGAAGAACTAATGTGTGCCAAGCACTCAAGCTACAGTCTTTCCTCTAAAGGAGCTCCCAGTGTGGTGGGAAAGGGCAACAAGGGAGCAGGTAATGTTAACACAGTATGAGATACCCTGACAGGAATATGCACAGTGTACTCTGGGAACACAGGGGAGGGGAATCTAACCCCAAGGCATGGTGGAGGAAGGCTGGGAAGTACTCCTAGTGGCATTGATGCTCAGGTCAAAGGTGGAAGGATAAGTAAGGCAGGAAGAGAAGAAGGGTGGAGACGCTGGGTGTTTGGAGAGAGTTTAGTATGAATGTTACTTCAGGTTTCAGTTTCCAGTTGGGAATTCGGTGGGCAAGCCAAGGCTGGCAAACCCGGCTGGGGCTGGCTCATGAAAGGCCTTGCATGCCAGGTTAAGAAGAGCAGATTAAGTACTGGCTTTAGCACACTGGTGGTTTCTGCTGTTATTGCTGTATCTGAGCTTGAATGCTGTTAGCATCTGGGTTAGCCACATGTCCTCCAAGAGCGTGTTTTCCTTTCACCTGCGTGTTTCTCTTAAAAATAATTTATCCTACAGGAACTAGGAGGAGGAGAGGGAGTAGGTGGGGATTTACTACTTAGTCTTAAGCCCTGGTAGAAACATTTTGACGTTTTATTCCACAGTTCTCATTCAACGTTGGTTCAGCCCTCTGCATTCCTGGGCCTCGGTTTCTCATCTGGCAAGTGAGATCACTGTGCTCTGTCTCAGATGTGCTGTGCGTCATTTGGAGGAAAGTTGTTATTTGACTACAAATGCTCTCAAGTTCCTAATCAGATTGTATGAATAATTCACAAACAACATCATCCAGGGATAAATTATATTTGGAACTTTTATGTTGACCAATTCTCAAGCCAGACTGCTGTGATTCATAACAATCTTTGGTGACGTTTTCTAAGAGGTAAAGAAAAGTAAACAAAAAGAGTTCTTTTTAAAGATGAGGAAAGAATTAAGGATTAAAACAGTATCAGGGAACTGGAGAGATAGACCAAAAATACAGTGGGGGATTTTATATGTTTAAGAGTCATTAATAAAAAAAAAGAGTCCAAATTATAGATACAGAGCAAGATTTTTTTTAACACCCCCCACACCCCAGTCCCTGGTTCCCATCATTTCTATTCTCTGCATCTATGATTTCAACTCTTCTAGGTTCATATATAAATGAGTACATGTGGTATTTGTCTTTCTGTGGCTGGATTATTTCACTTTAGCATTATGCTCTCCAGGTTGATTCACATTGTTACAAATGACCCAATTTCCTTCTTTTTAAAGGTTAAATAGTATTCTGTTGTGTATATGTACCACACTTTCTTTAGCCATTCATCCATTAATGGACACTGAAGTTGATGCCATAGCCTGGCTATTGTGAATAATGCTGCAATACACATGTGAGTGTAGCTATCTCTTTGACTTACTGATTTCACTTCCTTTGGATATATATCCAAAAGCAAACATGCTAGATCATAGGGTAGTTTTATGATTAATTTTCTGAGGAATCCCCATATTGTTTTCCACAATGGCTGGCTATACTAATTTGCATTCCCACCAACAAGAGGGAGGTGTTTATTTGGGATCTGATACCATTAAGTTTTTTTTTTTTTTGAGACGGAGTCTCGCTCTGTCACCCAGGCTGGAGTGCAGTTGCATGATCTCGGCTCACTGCAAGCTCCACCTCCCGGGTTCACGCCATTCTCCCGCCTCAGCCTCCGGAGTAGCTGGGACTACAGGCGCCCACCACCACTACGCCCGGCTAATTTCTTGTATTTTTAGTAGAGATGGAGTTTCGCCATGTTAGCTAGGATGGTCTCGAACTCCTGACCTCATGATCTGCCCACCTTGGCCTCCCAAAGTGCTGGGATTACAGGCTTGAGCCACTGCGCCCAGCCCCATTAAGTTTTAAATATTAAGCTTTAACAGATTTGGTAACATGGACAAGGACCTGTACTTGGTGCATGGCAGAGCAGGGATTTATAACTAACTTTTTCTGGGTCAGAGTTCTTCAACACTTTGCCTTTGTGCCTCTACTCATTGCTTCAGTGATTGATTCTCAAGGACACGGTTTGGGATATGAGTACAAAGACTTTATCATACATGGGATTTTGTAAAAGGTATCTGAGAAGTGAAGTCAGTAATTCTGGGGAAGTTACAACTTTCCCAGGCCTTTCTACAGGGAATAAAAGCCACTAGTTTAGTAAGATGTCCTGATCATTGGTGACACGTATGTCATGAGTCTTAGTGTAGTTTCCTGCTAAATCCAGCTCAGCCCTGCAGTCACTTTCCATGAGCCCTAAGTACTACAGGAAAAATCTGACTCATAGCAGCACTTCTTGTAACACATTCTGGCTTTGTGATTAAATTTTCCTTCTTTATTTTTTGAGTGTGGAAGCAGATAAAGAAGAGAAGAGTCTCATTCAGCTGATATTTAAGAAAAGGTCCAAATATACCTCAAAAGAAGCACTTGCATAATAAGAAAGATTATTCCCATTTTACAGAAGAGAAGCCTGAAGAATGCAAATCAAGGATTTGCTTAACTATTTAGTAAGAGCTGTTATCAGAGCAAAGACAAAAATAGAAGGACTGTTCAGATGGTGAGGAAAATTGTGCACGTAGAAAAGCCTAAGGGTTCTTTTTTTCTCTTATTTATTTATTATTTATTTATTTATTTGAGATGGGGGTCTTGCTCTGTCACCCAGGCTGGAGTGCAGTGGCATGATCTCTGCTCACTGCAACTTCTGCCTCGGGGTTCAAGCAATTCTCCTGTCTCAGTCTCCTGAGTAGCTGGGATTACAGGCGCCTGCCAGCACGCCTGGCTAATTTTTGTATTTTTAGTAGAGATGGGATTTCACGATATTGGCCAGGCTTGTCTCAAACGCTTGACCTCAAATAATCCACCCGCCTTGGCCTCCCCAACTGCTGAGATTACAGGCATGAGCCACCCGCCATGCCTGGCCTCTTCTCTTTTTTTAAAAAAATTTTGGCTCACTGCAAGCTCCACCTCCCGGGTTTACGCCATTCTCCTGCCTCAGCCTCCCGAGTAGCTGGGACTACAGGCGCCTGCCACCTCGCCTGGCTAGTTTTTTGTATTTTTAGTAGAGACGGGCCACTGTACTCCAGCCTGGGTGACAGAGTGAGACTCCGTCTCAAAAAAAAAAAAAAAAAAAAAATTGGGCCACGCACGGTGGCTCACGCCTGTAATCCCAGCACTTTGGGAGGCCAAGGCAGGCGGATCACGAGGTCAGGAGTTTGAGACCAGCCTGGCCAACATGGTGAAACCCCGTCTCTATTAAAAATACAAAAATTAGCTGGGCATAGTGCAGGCGCCTGTAATCCCAGCTACTCAGGAGGCTGAGGCAGGAGAATCACTTAAACCTGGGAGGCGGCAGTTGCAGTGAGCCGAGATCATGTCATTGCACTCCAACCTGGGGGACAAGAAGGAGACTTCCTCACAAACAAACAAAATTGTGGCAAAATACGCATAGCATAAAATGTATCATCTTAACCATTTTTGAGTGTATGGTTCAGTAGCATTAAGTACATTCCCGTTGTTGTGCAACCATCACCACCATTCATCTGCAGAACTCCTTTCATTTTGCAAACTGAAACTCAATCCCCATGAAACACTAACTCTCCATTCCTTCCATCCCCGGTCCCTGGAACCCACCTTTGTACCTTCTGTCTTCGTGAATTTGACCACTGTAAGTACCTCCTATAAGTAGACTCATATAGCATTGTCTTTTTTGTAACTGGCTTATTTCACTTAGCATAATGTCTTCAAGATTCATGCATGTTGTAGCATATGTCAGAATTTCCTTCCTTTTAAAGGCTGAATAGTATTCCACTGTGTGTATGTACCACATTCCATTTGTCCATCCATTCATTTCTTCTTTGTTGTAGTTCATCTGAAAAATGCTGGCAATCTGCATTTGAGTATTTGGATGTCAGATTGGCTTGAAGGAATAGAGGTGACAGATAATCCATCCCAGTGTTTTTCCAAGTTTGTTTCTTTGTCCTTGCACTTATGCGACAGCCATTGCAGAGAACCCCATCTACAAAAGTGTGAGTCAAGCTTCCTATCAGGCCTGATTGGGAAAAACTCTGTTCCTTGTACGGATCTCAAAACTTTCCTTGTCAATCCTGCCACCCAATTCAGTATTTAACTGAGTTAATATGTAGACACATGATACTGGCCATAATACTTTTTAGACGTTATGCTCAAGCATCAGATTCTGCTAAGGCTTAGGAGCAAGTGGGAGAGAAGAGGAACCCCAGACCACCACATTCAGACTGTTGGGTCTTGCAAGACAGTGAAGGAGCATTTGCTGCTTTCATTACCCTTACTCCAGCCCATGCAGCTGTTTCAGTGACTTCCTGCCATTCTTCTCTCCAGGCTTACTCCTCTCTCACAGAGCACGCTAAATCCCTCCTTTTCCTTCATGCCTCAACCAAATTAAGTCCTCTCTCTTAGCCCTAAAAAAGTGAAGCACAGTGAACCAGTAAAATGTATGGTTTAGGTTTTGTCTTTCTCTTACATTCAAAGTAAATATTAGAAATAAATTTGACTTTTCTGCACCAAGGTGAATTGCCCTCAAGTTCCTAAAAACAGCTGGTTTTCTTCTCCTTTGTCTTAATACTACAAGAACAGAGTCAGTTTCACCAAAGTTATGGTACATTGTTCCAATGGATGATCCTCCTGTATGCTAAAACAAGTCTCTTTTATTAATTTTAATTTTTAATTTTTATGGGTACATAATAGGTGTACATATATTTATGGGTTACATGAGATATTTTGAAACAGGCATGCAATGCATAATAATCACATCAGGGTAAATGGGGTGTCCATCACCTCAAGTATTTGTCCTTTGTGTTATAAACAATCCAATTATATTCTTTCAGTTATTGTAAAATGTACTATTAAATTATATTTGACTATAGTTACCCTGTTGAGCTAGCAAATACTAGGTCTTATTCATCCTTTCTAACTATTTTTTGTACCTATTAATCCTCCTCACTTCCCCCCACTCTGCAAACACACACACACACACACACACACACACACACACACTTCCCACTACCCTTCCCAGCCTCTGGTAACCAACCTTCTACTCTCTATCTCCATGAGTTCAATTGTTTTAATTTGTAACACCCACAAATAAGTGAACATGCAAAGTTTGCCTTTCTGTGCATGACTTATTTTGCTTAACATTAATGATCTTCAGTTTGAACCATGTTGTTGCAAGTAACAGGATCTCATTCTTTTATATGACTGAATAGTACTCCATTGTGTATATGTACCACATTTTCTTTATCCATTCCTTGGTTGATGGACACTCAGGTTGCTTCCCAATCGTGGCTATTATGAATAGTGCTGCAATAAACATAGAAGTGCAGATATCAGTATAATATACTAATTTTCTTTCTTTGGGGTATATACCCAGCAGTGGGATTGCTGGATTATAGTGGAGCTCTATTTTCAGTTTTTTGAGGAACCTCCAAACTGTCCTCCATAGTGGTTGTACTAATTTACATTCCCACCAGTAGTGGATGAGGGTTTCCTTTTCTCCACACCCTCACCAGCATTTGTTATTGC
Organism: Trachypithecus francoisi; assembly: GCF_009764315.1. Lineage (NCBI taxonomy): Eukaryota > Metazoa > Chordata > Mammalia > Primates > Cercopithecidae > Trachypithecus > Trachypithecus francoisi. The sequence continues at coordinate 110,418,930 of NW_022681473.1, forward strand.
CTGTCTTGGATATAAGCAATTTTAACTGAGGTGAGATTATATCTTATTGTAGTTTTGATTTGCATTTCTCTGATGATTATGCTGTTGAACATGTATGCCTTTTTGCCATTTTTATGTCTTCTTTGGAGAAATGTCTATTCAAATTTTTTGCCCATTTTTTAATCATGTCATTAGATTTTTTTCGATAGGGTTGTTTGAGCTCTTTACATATTCTGGTTATTAATCCTTGGTCAGATGGGTAGTCTGCAAGTATTTTCTCCCATTCTGTGGATTGTCTCTTCACTTTGTTGATATTTTCCTGTGCTGTGCAGAAACTTTTTAACGTGATGTGTTCTAATTTGTCCATTTTTGCTTTGGCTGCTTGTGTTTGTGGGGTACTATTCAAGAAATCTTTGCACAGTCCATTGTCCTGGAGAGTTTTCTCAATGTTTTATTTTAGTAGTTTCATAGTTTGAAGTCTTATATTTAAGTCTTTAATCCATTTTGATTTTATTTTTGCATATGGCAAGAGAAAGAGTTCTGGTTTCATTCTTTTGCACATAGATATCCAGTTTTTCCAGCACCATTTATTGAAGAGACTGTCCCCTCTCCAATGTATGTTCTTGGCACCTTTGTCAAAAATAAGTTCACTGTAGATGTATGCATCTATTTTGTTCCACTGATCTATGTGTTAGTTTTAAGCCAGTACCATGCAGTTTTAGTTACTATAGCTCTGTAGTATAACTTAAAGTCAGGTAATGTGATTCCTCCAGCTTTATTCTTTTGGCTTAGGATAGCTTTGACTATTCTGAGTCTTTTGGGATTCCATATAAATTTTAGGATTTTTTTTCTCTTTCTGTGAAGAATGTTATTTATATTTTGATAGGGATTACATTAAATTTGTAGATTGTTTTGTGTAGTATGGATATTTTAATAATATTGATTCTTTCAATCTATGAAAATAAAATATCTTTCAATTTTTTGTGTGTCTTCTTAAATTTTGGGGGTATTTCCTAAATTTTTTTCTTCTTAAATTTTTTTGTGTGATTCCTTAAATCAGTGTTTTATAGTTTTCATTGTAGATATCTGAAACACTTATCTTTAAAGTCTACTTTTCAGGTCTAATCGTTCATTAAGCGTACTATAAAACAGTATTGTTTAAGTCATACTAAGACATAAGAAATACTGGTTTAGAAGAACATATATTCTGGTATAGTCAATATGCATGTGTTAATCAAACCTATGTTTTACAAGTGACTGAGATTCAGTTTCCTCATTTACAAAATGAGATGAAATTTAGCACCTACCTCAAAGAACTGTCGTGAGGATTAAATAAAAGAGCCAATGTGCTTAGCCCCATACCTGACATCTAAGACTTCAATAAATGTTAGCTCTACTTGTATTAGCCACTTAAGTCAGTGTCTGTCATTTAGGGGGATTACCTGTCCTGATTTGCCTGGGACTCTTCCCATTTTAGCACTGCAAGCCTCACATTCCAGGAAATCTCTCAGTCCCAGGCAAATCAGGATAACTAGTTACCCTCCATCATACATGAAAATCCACAAATACCAACGACAGTCATTACTTCTTTAACACTATTGGAAAGCTCCTAAAAATAAAAAAGTAAAAATTTATTAAAAACGATTGCTTAAAGATACTATTTGTATGACAGTGGTTAAATAAAAAATTATGAGTATACTTGGACAACATTCATCACAAGTTGAGGATTAAAGTGAAAGGGTCCTAAAACAACCACTTTTTCTTGTTCATAGTTTCCAAGTAGACTGAAGATACTAAATAGGATAGTATATAATTTAACACATGTAATATTATTTTAAAATGAAGACATATTATCAAAATTCGTTGATATTTTTAAAACACTAAAATATTAAACAAATGAAACATGAATAAAACACAGAAAGTGTACCCTTTTTGTGTGTTTATGAATAACTTTAATGTGAATCTCTCACAATGCTAAGCTCAGGTAGTTTTTAAACAAAATAAACAAAATCTGATTAATAATCCTATGTTAGTATGTTTTTTAACCTGCTCTTTCCTTTGATTTCATAGAAAGTAGCTTTTCTGAAGAAAATATCCCTTTTGTTATTTTTATTTTTAAATTCCTAAGTAGACCTCACCCATTGAGAGTCTCTACGGAACTCCATCTGTCTCTGAGAAACTCTCCTCCTTGCACTAAAATGAAATAATTCTGTTGTTAGCTGTCCTTTCGAGACCAAAGAATTGTGATGGCATCATTCTGCTGTAGCTGATTTCAAATAAAGTTCTTATGCTGGAGCTGGATAAATAACAACTTTTAAGAATCCAGAAGTTTTTTGAATGTAAAATTAACATATGTTACATACAAAGTTAATCATTTAACAATTACAAGCAAACACATTTCTTCAAAATGTCTATACATGTCAAAACAATTGGTCATATTGTAAAAAAAAATCAGCCAAATAAAATTTTGTGAATGAAATTGATTACTAAAACTTTTTACTTTTCGATAAGTTGCATTTCATTCATTTTGATATGACACAACTTGGACATTTGAAGCTTCATGGGTAAAAAATAATTTAACTGAATTTAAAAATCCTTGGATTTATATTTGTGTGTGTGTGTGTGTGTGTGTGTGTATGTGTATGCAGCCATTGTTAATTACATACACACGTCCTCAGATATCAAAGTTTTATTTCAGGAGAAAGAAAAGAATATGCAATACACAGTATATCTATAGTTGTTATATTTCATACACTTATAGTTTTTATATTTAAAATGTCTGGATGCAATTTCTCATCAAAAATGTTAAATACCAAGGACACATCTATATTTTTTGGTAAGATGCTATCTATTGAAAGTGCCATGCAGGAGAGATATAAAAGTAACGTGATCAAGTCTGAATTCTCACTAATCTCTAGTGAAGGAAGACATTTGCTATTGATAATGCTAGTTAATCTCCAGAGTACAACTTGGGTTTTATGTATTTTTAGATGAGAATCACAAAAATTGATCTGCACTTACTTCTCATACAAGCTTCAAGTGCCAGCTGCAATAAAAATCTATGGCTATGATTCAAAGTCTACTTCCAGTCTGCATGAAGAAAGAGACTCCAATGCTGCTCAAAATGAGTTATCTTCTTTCTTCAATTTTGAAAATGCCTTGGAAAAATTAACTAATTAACAGATGCATCTGATGAGAAATCCTGTAGACTATCACTCAGAGATCTTCTATTGTATGTGATGTAATACATTACCAAGCACAATAGAAAAGTTACTTAGCTCTTAACAATAATTCTTAGAAGCTATGTAGAAACTGAGATTGATTCCATGTAGCATTAAGAAAAAAGATTCCTAAGTAGCAGACTCCTTCATCCTTTATTTAGGCCAAGGAAATTATGACCTTAAAACAAAATAAAACAAAACAAAAAAGAACCACAAGTTAATTAAAGAAAAAAACCTAACCCACAGCGTTTACTTGCAGCTGAGATTGATCTTAAAGCTAGCAGGTATAAAACGTAGTAATGACTACTACCAGTGCTGCTTTAATTTTTTGAAAAAGGAAATTCTCATTGGCGAGGTGATTTTTTGTGTGTGAGGGATGAGTGATGGCTTTGATGTTCCTGAAATAGGAGATTAGGAAGATGGGTTTTCAAATTATTGGTTTATGCGGTGTGTAAATAGTGAAATAGCTATTTATATTTACATCTTGATAAGACATAGTCTTTCTCTAAAACACTTTCTACAATATACCTAAAATCATGTTTTTTTTCCAGCACCTAACACAGTACCTGGTACTCAAAATGCATCTGTTGAGGGAGTAGAAACATAAATGACACCCAATAAATACTCATATTTATATTATCACAGAAGTCTATACATTTGCAACCTTGGTTTTGATCATGTCTACCAGGGTGTTACTAGGGACACCACATGTACAAAGCCTGATTACAATGCACACTAGAGGAACTCTTAAGGCAAACTGCTATGCGTATCTGTACTATAGAAATCAAGTTCAAAATAGTACTAGATAAAATTTGGTTTAAATTTATGAACACATTTTTGTTTACAAGTTAATGCACATAAATATTTACTCTTTGAATAAAACTGCATGTGAATCATAGACCCATTTTTGTTCCATTGACTTGAATAGTACATTTGACATCTTACAAATACTGTGAACAATGTCCTTTCTGAATCAACCATACGAATATAGAGAACAAACCTACTTTTACATTGCAGTTCATGTAAAGTCTGCCAAGTCTGTTAGGGTGTAATTGACTCTAGTTAGCTCTCTCACCAACAGAATTATTCTTTATGTTGGGTGAATAACACTCTAAAAAGTAATGCAGTTTAGAATTAAAAGAAAATAGAAAAAGTGTGCTTTCATTTTTGTTCTTCTAGCTACAGTTCCCACAGGGCTAAGTAAGATCCAAACTAGGAAAATTGACATAAAACATGAAATTGACAAGGAAGTTGGATGCATAAAAGTAAATGATTGCTACCTCATGTGATTACTGCAACCTCATTATGTACTACACACACACATTTATATACATACATTAAAACTAACTTACAAATGTACAACAAACTTACTGGAGTACAATTACTAAGGTGGTATCTCTGATTATGAAGAAAAGCATCTAAACCTATTCTTCAAAGAACTTGACAAGTAAAATGATTTGCATTAAAATACCTGCTTACCAATGATGACAAAGTAACTGATACACAACTAATTTTCCTGTCATAAATAACTATAAAATTGGACAAAGTATATGAAATAACCATTTTAAGACGTTGTACAACAGGCAATGCCAAATAGTGATTACTGTGTGAAGAAAACTAAAAAACATTAGCTCAACAATCTCCCTGGCTTTCTGTTTGGAGGCATTTTCTGAACTGTAGTGGAGGGAGAGGAAACCCAGAGCACAGTGGTCATTTTTGGGGGCTAAGGGGAAAGAGAACAGAATTTGGAGCTCCAGTATTTGCTCGAATGTATGAGTCAGGGTCCACATAAAAGGGAGCTGTACAGAGCAGGAGATTCCGAAATCCATATTGAGGACCCGGAAACACAGCTTCACATGGGCAGGCCAAGAAAACATGAGGTCCAGCATAGAACAACTACTGAGCAAAGACAGCTACTAGAGGAAGAAAAACTACTGAGGATCTGTGAATAGAACAAGTACTATAGCCTGCACAGGCCAAGAGACATTTAAATTCCAAACAATTAGAGAGCAGAGAGCTCTTTAAACACCCACAGTGCTTAGTAGAGAGTCCAGAAAGGCCATGCCTTAGAAGGACATATTTATCTCTAGAGTAAAGGCTACTCTAGGCCTGCTCTAACAAAATTTTACTAAGACTCAAAGGAATCAAGATGGCTTAATTTAACTGCTTTCTAGAACAAAACTTAACACTCTATTAAGAAGGAAACTAAAATCACACACCATAGGAACTATAACGTTCAGCATAAAATCAGGAATTACTTGATGTATAAAGACCACAGCAGAAGAAAATCAGTCAATAGAAACAAACTCAGAAAAGAGAGAGATAATGGAATTAACAGAAAATAACTTTAAAACAACTATTGTTACTATGTTGAAGATTTAAAGGGAAATGTGAATGAAGTGAGGAAACAAGTAGAGAAACACAATAGAGAATGGAAATTTTATAAAAGAACATAAAAGAAAAAAGATATACCCTGATGGGTGTCATGGCTCACATCTATAATCCCAGCACTTTGGGAGGCCAAGCTGGGAGGATTACTTGAGGCCAGGAGTTTTAGACCAACCTGGTCAAAGTAAGATGTCATCTTTAAAAATAAAATAAAATATTACAATAAAATAGAATAATAAAAAACAAATCTTAGAACTTTGTTCCCCCCTCTAAAAAATACATGAAATGAAAATTTCCCTGGATGAGTTTAACAGCAAAAGAAAAGATCAGTGAATGTGAACAGAAAAATAGAAATGAGTCAAACTGAAGCAGAGAGTGAAGTGGACTGAAAAAATTAACTGAGCCTCAGTGACATGTGACAATATCTAATTACATGCATGGAATTGGCATGGGAGAGACAAGAGGAGGAGAGCAGAAAAATGTTTGAAACAATGGTGGTTGAAGATTTTCTAAATTTGATTAAAAACTATATACTCAGAGACCCAAAAAAGCTTAATAAATTCCAAGAAGGATAAATCTATAGAAAATATCTCCAAAGCATATAATCACTCATTAGCTGAAAGTCAGTAATAGTAAGAAAAATATTAAAAGAAGACAGAGAAAATAGACACATTACACACAGCAAAAACAATCATAAGAAAAACTACTGGCCGGGCGCAGTGGCTCAAGCCTGTAATCCCAGCACTTTGGGAGGCCGAGACGGGCGGATCACGAGGTCAGGAGATCGAGACCATACTGGTTAATATGGTGAAACCCCGTCTCTACTAAAAAATACAAAAAACTAGCTGGGCGACGAGGCGGGCGCCTGTAGTCCCAGCTACTCGGGAGGCTGAGACAGGAGAATGGCGTGAACCCGGGAGGCGGAGCTTGCAGTGAGCTGAGAGCCGGCCACTGCACTCCAGCCTGGACCGCAGAGCAAGACTCCGTCTCAAAAAAAAAAAGAAAAACTACTGACTTCTCATTAAAAACAATGCAGGTGAAAAGACAATAGAAGGACAATTTCTAAGTGCTAGAAGGAAACTGTCAACAATCAATATCCAGTGAAAACTACTCCTCCAAAATGAAGAGAAAATAAAACTACTTTTTTCTGCTGTCTTCATTTATTTTTCTCAGTAAAATGACATATGATTAGAGGTTAGACAGCTTTCTTTGAATATTAGCTAGAAAATTTTGACATATTTTAGTGCCTGAGTCTTCATGATACATTAGTTTTTTGACCAAAGCAATTAATAAAAAAGAAAAACTTTGTCACCCACTGGCCTGCATTACAAGAAATGTCAAAGGGAGGTTTTAAGTTTGAAGGAAAATAATTTCAGATGGAAACTCAGTTCATAAAGGAATAAAAAGCACTTGGAATAGCCACTATATAGGTAAATATATAATATGTTTTAATGTGTTTTTGTTTTTTGATTTTTTAAAGATAATTCATTGTTTAAAGAAAAAATAATATCAATGAATTGTGAGGTTTCTTTAAACGTATAAAAGTTAAATGTGTGACAAAAACAGAAAAAAAATAGAGGAGGGGAAACTTTTAATTTCCTTGTGTTTTACAAACAGTGGGCTAGTATTAATGCAAGGCAGACTGTGGTAAGTAAAAGATCCATATGAGAAGTCCTATAACAACCATTAAGAATAATATGAAAAAATAAATACAGTGATATATATATTAAACCAATAGAAGATGTAAAATAGAATAGTAAAAACTAATCTAAAATTAGTCAGAAAAGAGCGAAAAAAGAATAAAATATATATGGGAAAATATAAAACAAAGAGCAATATGGAAGTCTTAAGTCCAACTATTTTAATAAATATATTAAATGTAAATGAACCAAATACATTACTAAAAGGTGAAACTGTGAGACCTTATTAAAAAGCATCACCTAATATGTGCTGCTTACAAGAAACTCACATATAATGTAAATACACATTGAGCTTAGAAATGAAAATGACTGGAGAAAGGTATGCTATGAAAACACTAATTCTAAGAGTGATGGAGTGGCTACAATTATATTAGACAAAGTAGACTTCAGGAAAATTAGTTTTACCAGAGATAAAGAAGGATATTTCATAATGACAAAAGTGTCCAATCATAAAGAAGCCACAGTAATCATAACAGGGCATGCATCTCTAATAACAGAGCATCAAAATTCATGAAGCATAAATAAATAGAACAAAAAAGAGAAATAGACAAATTCAAAATTACAGTTGGAGATTTTAACACTCTTATCTCAGTTGACAGAATAACTAGACATAAAATCAATAATCATATAGAACGTTTGAATCATCCTATCAACAAACACAATTCTAAGTATATTTATAAAACAATCTTCCCAACAATCAGAAAATCTATGTTCTTTTCAAGTGTTCATAAAACATTCACCAAGATAAGCCTTGTGCTAGGCCATAAGACAAATCTCAATATGTTTAAAATAATTTAAATCATTTAGAGAAAGTTCTCTGACCACAACAGGATTAAATTAAAAATCAATTGCAAAATATATTTGAAAAATCTTTCAATATCTGGAAATTAATTAAAATGCTTACTAAGACATAGGTCAGATACAAAATTAAAAGGAAATTAGAAAAAATTTTGAACTAAATGAAATAAAAATATGACATATCAAAATTTGTAAGATGAAGGTAAAGCAGAAAGAAACAAGGTTTTAAATATTTACATTAGAAAATAAGAATGATTTAAAAACAGTGATCTAAGAGTCTGTCATAACGAACTAGAAAAATCAGGATAAATCAACCCAAAGTAAGAATGAAGAAGGAAATAATAAGGATAAGAGCAGATATTTATTAAATAGAAAAGTGACACATAATAGAAAAACTAAAAAAAAATTCTTTAAAAAGATTAATAAAATTGATACCTCCTAGCTATACTCATTAAGAAAAAAGAGAAAATGTAAATTATCAATATTACAAATGAAAAAGGAAATATTATTATAGATTATTCAAACCAGAAACACAATAAGTGAATACTATTAACAACTTTGTGAGTAAAAATTTGGCAATTTACATTAAAAGAACAAGTCTCTTGAAGAATATAAATTATTAAACTTAACACAAGAAGAAATAAAAAATCAGAATAACCCTATATCTATTAACAAATTTATTCATAATTTTAAAACCTTTCCACAAAAAAAAACATAGATGGCTTCACTGGTAAAGCCTATCAAACAATTAAGAAAGAAATAATACAAATTGTATTTAAACTTTTTCAAAAATATAAAAGAAGGGAACACTTCCCAATTCATTTTATGAGGCCAGTGTTAACTTGATACCAAGTCATTCACATACATTACAAAAAAAGAAAATTACAGATTAATACATTTCAATAACACAGATACAGAAGTCCTCAAGAAAATATGATCAGCTCAAATCCAGCAATACATAAAAAGGCTAATACATCATGACCTAGTGGGATTATACCAGAAATCTAAAGCTGTTTTAACACTCAAAATAAAATGAATGTTATTAAACATATTGGCAAGATAAAATAATGAAAAATCACTTGATTATCTCATTAGTTGAAGAAAAAGCATTTGATGAAATTCAACACCCAACTATAATAATAGTAGTAATAATAATAGTATCTACCAGAAAGTCAGATATAAAAGAAAATTTTCTCAATCTGATAAAGACCACTTATTTTTTACAAACAGAAATAATATTATATTTAATTATAAAATACTGAATGCTTTTCCCTTAGGAAACAAAGTAAGGATGTCCTTTCTTAGCACTCATATTCATCCTTGTACTAGAGGTCCCCAGCTAGTATAATAAGACAATATAAATAAATAAAATGCATAAGGACCAAAAAGGAAAGAGAAAAACTCTTTTGAATTACTGGTGATATAATATATAGAAAATTCTAAGAAGTCTTTAAAAAAATCCTAATAAGCTGATTTAATATTATCACAGAAAACAATGTCTACATACAAAAGTCAATTGCTTTACTACATGCTAGCAATCAAAACTTAAAAAATGAACCTATAAACATACCATTTACAATATCATAAAAACAAAAGAAAGTATAGAAATTGGAAAAGTGTGGTATTGGTGTAAAGATGAACAAATAGATTCATGAACCACACAGACACACCTCAAACATCTACCAGCTGCTCAGTTCACCCATATCCACCTGTATATTATGAGTCAAACCCAACCTCACCTGGCGTTACTCTTTCTGTCTCATTTCAGATAACCCACCTTCTTCTACCACACAAGAACTGAGAGTAGAAAATAAATCTACACTTACATGATCTATTAATTCTGAACAAGGTGTGGCCTCTAGAAGCTGAAAAGGGCAAGAAAATAAATTTCTTACTAGAGTTTCCAGAAGGAATTCAGCCATGCCAACAGCTTGGTTTTAGCCCAGTGAGATCCATGTCAGAATTCTGACCTACAGAATTGTAAGATAGTAAGTTTCTATTGTTTTGATCCACTAAACTTGTGTTCATTTGTTAATTAGAAATAGAAAACTAATAAACTAGTTCAAGAAATAGTATATTCATTAATTTATTTAGATAATTTTCAGATAATAAGCTGTGCATCTGTTTCATGCCAGGCACTGACCTAGGCATGGAGATTTGGGATTAAAATGCACAGCTCTTAACTTGAAAGTTGGGATCTGAAAGCAATGAGAAATAAATGTAGCAAAAACTATGATAAGGCTAAGCACAGAATGCTGTGAGAGCACGTATAAGAGGCATTTAACCAAACTGAGGAGGAAATAATAGCCAGGAAGGCTTCCTGAAAGAAGTGATATTTTAACCAAAGTCTAAGTGATTAGTAGAAATTAATCTGGCAAAGATGGGAAGTGGGAATTTAATAAACAAAAATAATGTTGAGTTCTAAGAGCCATAAGAGATCTTGGTGCATCCAGGGAACTGTGAATAGTTTGCTACTCACTGAGAAGTAAAATGAAATGCATAAGCAATCATGGGTCAATATACAGATAAGATGTAAACCTTAAGCAGAAAGAAATTATTGATATTGATTTAATTATCATTGAGTTATCATTTACCTGTGGCAAAATGCAGATTTTAGGGGTTATATTTGGCTATCGAATTTGCTTATATAACCCATATCCCAACAAGATACAGTCAATTCTACCATAATATGAAATATGCATTCCTAAAAATCACCATTGCCACATAAAATCATGCAATAAAAGTCACATCATAAGGTTTAGCACAAAAATGAGACTGGGCAAAACATTCAAACACTTCATCAGTGACACATAAAAATAGGTAGGAGCCTAATAAAAACACTAGTGCAGTTTTACACATGTTAGGCAATTAGGAAGTTCATAAATGCTACAATAAATACGGCACTTTACCTTGAAAAAGGCCTGAAGCTGGCTTGTGTGGGAGTGGACATCAGAAGGGTTGCAGCTTGTGAGTTTTTGTGAGGTGGAGGAAGCAGGGTTATCTGAAAGCAAAGTTGATCTTATAAAAACTTTAAAACATAGGCATTCAGCATCAGGCTTTTATAAGCATAAAAATGAGCAGGACTATAGTCACTAGACATATTAGCAATTGTTCTTACTTGGACCAAAGCTTGGCCCAAAGAAGGAAAAATCTTTCTCTTGATTTTCTCATTGTCAAACTGAGGCAAACGGGTTCTTTCAAACTTTTATTGTATAATAAGGGTAGCCAAAGGAAAATAAACACAGGATAGAGGGATGTAAACAAGATGGCTTAATAATTAGAGGGGTCTGAACCCATCATGATTTATTTGTGTGAATGCTCTCTCAAAACAATTACTTTTTATAGGCTCAAAAATGGCAAGGCACTTGACTGGGTCCTTCACATTTTAACTCCCAACACAACTCTTTGGTCTTTCTTTTTTGACACCTTTATCCCTGTGTTAATATCTAATCTAAAGCCTAATATCAGTGTCTGTTCTAAGAAAGCTGCTTTTTCTTTAGTTGACTAACACCTTTCAGATGAGACCTTATTTTATATCCACAGGGATGGGGACAGATCATATAAAATAACAAAGGAACACTAATCTGGTAGTTAAGTAACCTAAATTCTTGCCCTGGTTTTCTCACCAACTTAAATTCTGAAATCTCATCTGTGAAAATAAGGTGATTAACCTTGTCTGTCTTTAAGGTCCATTTAAGTTCAATACTTCTATGACCATTATTAACAAACATTATTGAGATCCTTCTAGGTGTAGAGTGTTTATCAAATAATCTATCCTCATTTTTAACAAGATAAGGAAGCTCAGAAAGGCCAAGTGACTTGCTAATGTCACACTTCCAGTAAATGGCAGAGCTCAGATTCACTTGCACATCTTGTCCACAAAACAAATGTCTTTGCAAATGCCACACTGTTGTCCTTAAAAAAATGGCTATCATAAAACAGACAGAAAAGATCCCATGGGATGGACACCTGGGTGTCCAGTACCTCCACCCATTCAAGTGGTTTCCTTAGGAGCTGTCATATTTTATAAGATCCTGGCAGCTTAGCCTCTGTTGGTTACTTCAGGGTGAGACATGACTCAAATTAGGAAAGTAAGATTCTTTCAAATAATTTGGAAATACGAAAGGAAGTTAGTATGTCTGAGATGATTGAAGCCATACAATAAAAAACTCAAAAGATGTTAGCAGCCGTGTTTCCTGCCAAGTGAAGAATGCCAGTTTTCAATGACAGACAGTGAAGCACAGAGGAAAAAGACTGATATGGTTTGGCTGTGTCCCCACCCAAATCTCATTTTGAATTGTAATTCCCATAAACTCCACGTGTCTTGGTAGGGACCTGGTGGGAGGTAATTGAATCATGGGGGCAGTTACCCCCGTGCTGCTGTGCTCGTGATAGTGAGTGAGTTCTCATGAGATCTGATGGTTTTATAAGGGGCTTTTCCCCCTTTGACTCGGCATTTCTCCTTGCTGCCATGTGAAGAAGGATGTGTTTACTTCCACTTTCGTCATGATTGTAAGTTTCCTAAGGCCCCCTGCAGCCCTGCAGAACTGTGAGTCAATTAAACCACTTTCCTTTATAAATTAGCCAGTCTCAGGTATGTCTTTATTAGCAGTGTGAGAATGGACAAACACAGAGGGAGACTTCTGGTAGCATTTGGACCTGAGTTCTGGTTGCTTACGACATCCCGCTGCACACGGACCTTCAAACAGCTCAGTTATTCCTTCCTCCCTTGCACTCCATGTGCTAATAGGTCCCCTTTTTTGCTTTGATTGTTGAAGGACCGTATATTAGCTTCACAGGGCTATTGTAACCAGTTACTACAAACTGAATGGCTTTAAAACAACAGAAATATATTCTCTCACAGTTCAGGAGTCCAGAAGTCCAAAATCGAGGTATTGAGAGGGTTAGTTCCTTCTGGAGGCTCTGGCAGAGGATTCGTTCTCTGTGTCTCTCAGCTGCTCGTGGATGCTGGCAGCCCTTGGCATTCCTTGGCTTGAAGGCTCATCACTCCTGTCTCTGCCTCCATCTTCAGGTGGCCTCCCTGACTGTGTCTCTGTGTGTTTCCCCCTTTCTTTTCTCTTTCAGGTAATCTTGTTTTTGGGCTTAGGCTCCACCCTTATCCAGGACGATATCCTCTTGAGATTTTTAGCTTAACTGTATCTGCAAAGACCTTTTTCCAAACAAGGTCACATTCACAGGTTCTGGGAGCCTCTTCTGGGGGGCCACAATGGACCTCTAGCAAAAGAGAATTGCTAATTGTAGTGGTGACTAGTTTCAAAGTTCAGTGCTATCCATCCTAGTGAAGTTTTTCATGTGTTTAATTACATTTTCCCTGCTGCTACTGCTACTTTTTTTTTTTTTCCTGTAAGGTCATTTAGACATTTAGCAAATATAGCACTATAATCTGAAGAATGAACTGTGTTGGCAAATATGTAAATACATCCATGAATATTTTAGATTTATCTTTTTGTGTTACAAAGGCAAGCAAGATGACCAAATGATCTCAATTTTCTTAATTCAGTGATGCCAGTGGTAGATAACTGCAGATAAGACAAACTATCCTATTCCACTTACATCTTCCATGCACTGCTGAAAATTCATTTGTGCCTTTTTATTGCTTCAGGGCTGGTATTATAACACCTTCAAGAATGGTTTACTAGAGAGTTCTGATGTCTAGACACCATATAGGTATGTTCTTATTTGTTTTGTTTCTGAATAAATAACAAAAAAGAGGAAGTGTGTTGGTGTTTAGTGTTTTAACCAATATAAATTGCCTTCTTTTTCAGGGAAATGTTCCCTAAAGTCAATTTCCATGTAACCAGCTATTTGCTGGGGTAACAAATTTACCCCATCCTGGAATCTCAAATAAAAAATCCATTGTAATGCCATTATATGACTGGTTTTATGTTTACTAGCAGCTGTCTTCCCATCTCTTCACTATTGTAGAGTAAAACTATTATACTGGTATTTTAAAAAATCCCATAACAACAACAACAAAAATACAAAGACCCTGGTTTACAAGAGGTATTTTATTGGGAAAATACTACAGGATGGATTCAATAAAAAACAAAAACCATGCCTTCCGCTCAGTATAATCTTACGGATGCCGTCCATCTTCCTGATTCACTGCTGAGGTACTAGAAGGCATCCAAAAGGTTTAAACTTTGTGTTTTCTGTATTCTGACGGTTTCACAAGGCAATTTCCAAATGCACACTGTCTTTAGAAATAAAGTTTGAATTCAGACAGAGCTCATCTTGAATCAATCATACAAGCATTGTATCTGATAATAATATAGATTCTCCCAGAATGGATCCTATGATGCCACTTCCTTAAGACCCTTTACTTTGCTGTGTTGTAACAGGTCTCCTTTGTGTATTATAGCACCCTGTTTTAACACAGTCAATCCAAAAATAGGAATGCCAAGCTCTTGCTACGTAAAATCTCTTAGTGTGGGACTAAAAAAGAAGATATAGCTTTCATAGAGGGACAAAAATGCTATAAACACGTCATGGCTGATTTGTTTGGGGTAGAGTTAATTACTTCTTTGTTAATTCCTGATACACTTTAGAAGGCCCTTTAACAACTCACTTTTGACTGTTTATGGATCTTTTTCTTTAAAGAGACACAGATTATTAAGTTAAAAAAAAAAGTCCATACTTTTTTTGTAGGTAACAGTTTTAGCTGACTTTATAATTTTCCGTCCTCAAACTGACTTTATCCTTGTTAATGATGTTCATGCTCTTAATCAGGACTATATAAACAATCCATATTACAAATTTCATAAAGACATATGTGAACATTTAACAGGCTTTGGGAGACATTTGCAGTGTAGAATATCTAGTTGAATTTTCTTCCTTGGAGATTATCTTGTACTAGTAACAAGCAGAGAAAATATTTCCCACGCCTGTGAGTATTCAGGAGTTCCTTTGTATGCCTAGATCTTTTTTCCCCCACACAGGGGAAGTGGTGTGCACTGGGGGTAGGCAGAAGAAAAATGACAAGGAGCAAAAGCTTTGCTGCTGTGGGATCAAATTCCAAGCAGAATTCCTTCATACACTTCCATTTCTGTGAAAGTGCGGTGTGGTGCTCGTTTTCACTGTATCTGCTCGCTTAATTGTTTCTGCCTGTTCATTTCATTCTTCAGTGAAAACATTAGCCTAAGGGACATTTGAAAATCAAAAGGTAGGCTTGAAGTTTAACAGGAAATGAACAGCGGTGTTGCTGCAATATTAAAGTAAAAGTTTAGAACCAATAAGAAATAGCCACAATTCTAAACTCAACACGTCTTTTCTCCTTTTTGTTGTTTCCTTTGCTCTCCCAAATGTCAAGATTAAAGAAAAACATTCCATGGTTTCTACATGTTTACATTGCAAGGGTGTATAAAGGATGCTGTGAGGTATGCATTAAAATAACTTATCCGAGATACAGTAAAGATCCAGAGATTTTGAATTATTATGCAGGAATATATAAAATCCAGCACAGATTTCCTGACAGCTATAATTATTTAATTCTTTTAGAATTATCTTTTTCCACCCCCAAACCTCCTCTTGCCAGAATTGTTGAGATAATTAAGGAAGTGGTGGGAAGGTTAGAATCTGAACCATTTCAAAACCAAAACTGACCCGATAATTGTCCAATTCTGTTTCACTTACAATGCAGGACTATGACTTCTGTGTCTGCATGTGTGTGCTAAAGTTTGACCTCTGGTAGGGAAATTGTCTTCAGACAGAATAGAACTTGAACTTCAGAAGTCCAGTGGTCCCCATTGTAGTTGCCCATTTACACTCAACGTAGCATAGCTTAATTGTCACAATTATCACTTATGCTAAATGCTGGTATTCTAACAGCTCAAGGTGAACTGTTGTTACTGTCCATCTTTTCTCTGATCGCTGAGACAAAAGATCAAACAGAAATATTTTTAAAAACACTCTCAGAGGATCTCAGCTTAAAATACTGCCTCTTTTACAACCACATTCTCCACCTTAACAAGGAAATCAAACAATTCAAGGGGAGCAAAGCAAAGAAATCCATAGAGAAAAGTTGTTTAAAATTGCCCACTGGATACAGCCATGGTAAGAGTTGAATAATGAGGTGGAAAAATATCAGACTTAAAAAAAAAGTCTAGATGTTTAAACATACAAAAGTTATTACACCATTTATTTTTGGAAATAATTTGGGTTAATCCAAATAGCCATGATGAGGAATAGTCAAATAACAAGTAATTACCTTTTCCTGCCTTTGAAGAACAATGGATTTGGGATGAATCCAAATTTGTAAAAAGCAATCATGATTTTATATTCAATTATCTCACGGAAAGATCTCTGCAGTTTTGCATTAGTTTGTTGATGCTATACTTCATGGGCATTGCACACTTGGAGAAATAATTTAATCAAAAGTTATTAATGTATTCAATTATTCATTGATTATGTATGGCACTCATTAGTTTTAAGAATAGCAGGACAACAGAACTATTGATTAGAAAAAACATTTTTGGAAGAAAAACTGGCTCTCTTAGCTACCTTTGCAGTGGTCATTCTCCGTGGAGAATGTAATCATTTGGCTGTTTCTATTGCCGGAGTGGAAGCGGTTTTTGTGGTGGTGGGTGGGAGCGTGACACTAGGTATATGTCTGAAATGGGGAAGCAAGGCAAATAGACAAATTGCAAGTTAAATACTTTAGAAGGGTGGGGGACGTATTTTTACAGGTATCAGTTATTGTCCTTACAAGTAATAAATAATGCTAAATAAAACATGTAACTAAACGGGCATTAAAGACCTTTTACATACATAGAAGACAAGAAAAGCTTTTTTTCCTCCTATGCTGCAGACTGCAGGCATTTTCCTCTGCCTCTGTCAAGTGTAATTCTTTCTTGATGAATGACAAGGCAGGATAATAGGCTGTGGTCTCCATGGCAACCAGACAGCAGCACTGTGTGCCTAGCATTTTTTCATCTGAAAATGAAACCAGAAGCAAAGAAAAGCTGAAAATGTAACCAACAGATTAACTGATACAAAAAAAGAAAAGAAAGAAAGGAAGAAAAAAGGAACAAAAAGGCAAGTTAGATTACAAGCAATTAAAATTACAGTACCTAGTCTTTCCCTCTTTCTCTCTCTCACACACACACTGACTAGCTATTTTTAAATACTATTTGAGAAACATGAAACAATCATGTTTTATCTTTATTTTTCAAAATGCTTCTTTTGTTTTTGAAATCTAAGAAGAATCGATTTTTAAAGGGGCGTTTAAATTCTTTAATCGCTGAAATTTATGAAGCTTTCTGTATTGTGTTTGTATTGGAATTTTGAAATTCCTTTTCTCTCTAGCGCCCATTCCTGAACTATCCAGAAACCAAATGCTTAACGTGCAACAGTTTTTTCCGGACGCAGAGTTGGTGGGTGGGGTGAGGAAAGCAAGGTGACTTGAAACTGAGAAATAAGAAGCCAATATTATATCAACACTCACGGATTCTATAGACTTCACTCACTGTATTTACTAAGTAATCAGAGTTGCTTTTCTGTTCAGCAAAAAGAACGCTGCAATTTTCTGCTATATCCCCATTCCTAAGCCTAAGAAGGCTCCTGAATCCTCATTCAACATATTGTATGTTCTGCCCATATCATTTCCTTTCATTTACTGATCTCAAAACTTGTATTGAAACTTTCCTATGAGATGTTCTCGGGATCTACTGAACACAAATAAAAGAAAACAGACACAAAGGAGTATTTTCTGAGAGCTGCCGTCCCTTTACACCTCAGGTTTGGTAGAGGCAAAGAACACTGAGCTGGAAGTTAGAGGACAAAAGTCCTGTGAGGGGTGCAGCTTTGCAACTGCAGACCAGTGAGCACAGAAGAGCAAACCAAACAGGCCTCAGAATCAACATCCTTGAGTTTGAATCTTAGCTCCATCCTTTTGGTAATCATAGTTTTCATAATAGGTAATATGATAATAGGTATCTGTTACAAATGAACTAGAGAGTTCTTAAACTCTCTGAGCATCGGTAGTTTGCATCTTTAAAACGGGCAAATCTCACCTACACTATGGGAAGGAGAGGATTCATGTGATCATCTGTTGAAAGTGTCTGGTCTATAATAGGAGTCACTTAAAGATTCCTCCTTCCTGTAATCAAAACACCCAGTTTTCTAATATGTGTAATAGAAATGTCTGTATATAGTGTGTGTGTGTGTGTGTGTGTGTGTGTGTGAGAGAGAGAGAGAGAGAGAGAATGTATACATAACCACCTGTTTTGGGATGATGTAAATCAAATAAGTTACTCTATGTGAAATGATTCAAGGGTACAATGTGCTATGAAAATGGAAGATGGTGTCACCAAGAGATGTTGACAAACTTCTTTTCCAGAAAAATCCTAAAGAAAGGTGTCCGATTCCAACCTGCCCTGAGGCAGAGAAAAAGATTGACCAGCTAAGTCAGGGCTTCTATCGCAGGAACTTTCCCTTTATGACCAGAAGACTGAAATGTGAAAGAGCCCCACAGGGCAAGTTCCGGGAAGATGGTGAGCACACGGGGGCGTCCGAGCAGGCCAGGGCCATGGATCCCACGAGCCTCCACACAGAGCAAGCACTCCTGTCCTCCCTCTAACGTACCCAGCGTCTGCGCCGGCCACCCACAGAAAGGCCTCATAAATCCTTCCTTTGTCCCCATTTCCCCAACACACACAAATGCAAAGTGAACAGTTGGATCAAAGCTTTTAATGTGCTTTGTACTGTTTTATTTGAAGAGATCAGGTCTGATATTTGAGAGGAAGAGTCCATCTGGCTGGGCTGAGCTCAAGGAGCCTCAGACAAATTGTAAACAAGACCGGGGTACAAGCTCCTCTCACAGCCCACAGCCTGCCACTGCCATTGCCAAAGCACTATCTCATGCTAGCCAGGTTTTCCTGACCATTCATGCAAAAGGAGCTTAGTTACCAAAATGGACCCTCTTACAGGTTTTCCTGAACTTTTCTAGCACATCTTGCAGATTACCACTGGCAGCTTCTAATGGCCTAACACCACATCTGTATTTTTAATTTTCCAACAGTAGATATCATGGTGCATTACATAGTGTTAAGATCCTCTGTTGTTCAAATAAACTCCCCTAGTAGAGTGAGAATGTGAATATTGAAGATTGGAGAGAAGGGAATAATTACTTTATTAAATGCAATGTACATTTCTAAAAAGTAAAATTAAAGCTTACATTGTTTACTACTTTGAGAATACAAAGAAGAGACATATTAGTTGCATTTCTTCTGTCTCAGCATTTATCACACTTCATATAATCATTTATGCAGTTATCTGTTCTTGCTGGATTGTGAGCTCTTTGCAGAGGGAGCCATGCCTATCTTGCTTCTTGACACATCCCTAGGACTTAACAGGTACTAGGCGTATGGTAGGAACTTAATAAATATTTGTCAGTCAGATGACTGAACTTTGAAGTCAGACACACCTATATTTGTACCGTTGTTTCACAACTCCCTAGTCCTAACCATGAGCACCTTTATTTATCTGAGCCTAAGTTCTTCTCTGTAAAATAAGGTGATAATTCTTCACATAATCGTTGTGATTTCTAAATAAGACACATGATATTTGAAAATGCTTAGTGCCTAGCATAACATAGTAGATATACAACAGCTATTAGTTTTTCTTTAAAAAATTTAATCTGCTTTGATAAATTTTTAGTGAGTTACTTGCCATTCCAAAAGATCTTTCCTGATAGTCTTTGGAAACCCATACAATGCTGGTGGAGGGGTAATAGGTTTATAAAAGACTCATTCCTCAAAAAGTGTGTATGTGACCCTAAAAGTGTGTATATTACATGTCACCATGTCTTTTGCAAGCACAGAAGAGCAAATGTCATCTGTAATTAACTAGAACAAGGAAGGTTTGAATTTGATTGGAAAGACCAGGATGGAAAGTGAATGTAGACCCCTGGGGTTGCAGAGGGTGAAGGACCAGAAATAAATGCACAGCAGTAGAGCCATTAATCTAGGGATGACCACCTGTGTTGGAGTATCTGGAGAACAAATCACAGATAGCAAAATTGGTCTGAGGCACAAGACAAGTAGGATGCACACAACATCAGTTGAAATCAAAGATAAAACTAACATTCAGGCAACATTTATTAAGCACTCACTGCATATGGGAAAATGAATAGGTGCATTCACATATGTGTATCCCTAAACTTAGGAGGCAGTTACACAGCAGTAAAGCACAGATTCAAAAATCAGATGCCCGGGTTTCTGTCCAGGCTCTTCTACTTAATGGTATGACTGGCATATTTTTAAAATTCTCATATCACAATTTCCTCACCTGTAAAAGGAGGATAACAATAGTACCTACCTCAAAAAATGGTTGTGGTCATTAAGTGATTCGATACACATAAAAACACTTAGAACAGGGTCTGCACATAGAAAGGATTCAATAAATTTTAATTATTGTGGATTGATTTATATTCATTCATATTTTTAACCTTTGTTAGAGCTAACAGAGATTGTCAACTTATGACAGAAAAGAGCTCTAGACCTGGGATCAGAAGACTCGGGTTTGAAAAATCAGTTCTGCCACTTGCAAGCCTCAGTTTCCTCATCTGAAAGTAGAAGGAAGAAGACCTGACTTGAAAGATGTGCAGATGTGCTGTGAGTTGTCTATTTATTTAAAGAGACCAAGATCAAGTGTGTCAGGTGAGAAGCAAATCATACACAGAGTTTTAAACTGCAGGCAATGAGTATCAGGGACACTTGGTAGATGATTTCAGGCCAGAGCAGCAGAGGTTAAAGTCCCCGTCCTTGGACACTAAGGAATAGGGAATCAAACATCAGAGACAGGTGTCTCCCACATCAGCACAACAGCCAACTTAACCCTGAGACAGAGTGGTGCTAAATTACTTTTCCAAACTCACAATTCAGATGAGGTCACCATTCTCCAAGGCCTCCAATGACTCCACCCTGGCCTAAGAATAAAAATCTAAGCTCCTGTGACCAACATTCAATTTCTTCCAGGACCTGCTTTCAGTCTTCAGTTTCTACACCATCTTCCTTTTGAGATCACTAAGATATTGACTATTTACTATACACACACATGACTTTCTACAGATAGAGGTACAAGCTTTTGATCTCACTCTTGCTTGCATCTAGAACACGGTTTCTTCCCATCTCCACCTGTCCAAGTTTCCCATAACCATTAAGTCTCAGCTAAAGGCTGCATCCTCTATAAATTTTTCTCCAGTCCTCCAAGCTCGAAGGGCTCTCTTGGGCACTGAACAGTTTCTATTTTGTATTAGAATCATGTATGTTTCTATATTTGCCTGTTATCCCCTAAACCATTACAAGTTTCTTCAATCGGTAGAGTTTTTAGCTGTTTCACCCTTGTTTGCTTGAAAAGGGGTTGAAACAGCAATCATTAAATGTATATTTTTTGTTATTTGTTTGATGGCTGTATGGAATATATGAATGAATTAGTGAGTAAAGGAAAAAGCAAATCTGTAATTCCCCAACCTATCACTAGGTTTGGTTTTATAATAAAAACGAGGCTGATCATCGATGTATTAGTAATAAGAAGAAGAATGAATTATTATTGTTTCATATTATGAGCCATGCTTGAGCTAAGAGGTAGCGATGCAGGGGTGAGTAAACCATACCCTTCTCCCTTCTCTGGAGGAAAGTCCTATGGGAGGAGCATGCATTTATCAAATCATTGTCGAAATACATAATTACAAACCATGAATGGTATAAAGAAAAACATTACAGCAAGTTATGAGAACACAAACAAAGGGACAGGATCTAATTGGGAGGAGGTCAAAGAAGGCTTTCTTGAGGAGTCGATGTTTCTATTCAGATTTGAAATGATGATAGCAGTTGCTCATGGACAGAGCAGTGACTTGACTGCAGGGGACTGAATAGAATGGCCATTAAAGGTGTTTTACTCTGCAATCAGATGTTTCTGGGATCGTGAAGGTGGGAAGTGGTCTAGCATCTGTGCTAATAATTTTCAGTGTGTGTGGAAAATAAAGTAGGCAGACAATAAGAAGGATGGTCCAGAGAAGAACATGATAAAGGAGGACAAAGATAAGGCTGGGAGAGGGGAGGAAATAGCTCAATGAATAAATAATAAATCTGAAGAAGTAAAAAAACTAAAGACAAGGCAAAACAGAGGAAATGGTGAGTATACCACCAATATCAGTCCTCAGCAGCTCAGATAAAACCCATAAACCTTTAACCGAGAAGTATATCTTTGTTTGCAGTTAAACTTTCTGCATTTAGAATTTAAGGAAAGAATTTTGGCTAAAAGGAAATTCTTAACTGGTTAAGGAAATTCTAAGTTGGTCTTTCATTAGATGGAATTAAACGCCAGGGGTTGGGGCTAGCCTCTCTGCATCTTTTGCTGGGGCCAGATATCTATTTGTAAACATACATGTAGTTGAACTTAGGAAAACAAATGGGATGGCTGAAGGTTGCACTGGAGAAGGAGAAGGCAAGTGGAGTTATATAGATGACCTCTAAGCTCCAAATCGGTGATTAAAATCTTAAGTATTTAAAAAGCAAAGGGAGAAGGTGCATCTGGAACTCTGATACACTGTATTAATGATTCTATTGTCACGTGAACCTTTTAGGATACAGATTGGTATCCTTGGCCTCATGTACGTTCCTCAAAAGTAGCATGTTTTCTGGTCCTCCTGTGTGGATGGAATGAATGTCTCTAGCTCTGCTGGCACAGCAATGATGGAGACACAGGAGCAAGATCCTGTTTCTGGTCACATCTGTTAATAAACTTCAGTGGCTTTGGGCTTGAAGGCAAGTGACAGAAACAAAAGGGCACAGAATGTCCTGGTTACTGGAGCAAAGTAGGAAGCAGAGCTGCAGAAACAAAACGTAAGCTTTGTTTGCTTAACAGTCTTCCCAGACAAATTGTGTTGAAAAATATAATAAGAGTGATTTAGCCTGGGTTCCTCCCTTCACCCCTGCTAGTTTGCCATGGTGTCAAAGAAAAAAAAAATCAATCATTGGAGAATCCTTCCCTGAGCAGTGAAGTCTTGTCAGTCTTCTAGGTTCCTTTATTAAAGCCCTAATACCCATGGAAGGACCCCACCTCATTAAATAATATGTTAGAGAAATGTTACTCTATCAGGTACTCTCTAACAGGTACAGAGAGCTGAGCTCAAGACCCTAAAGGGAAGAGACATAGGACAGAGCTAAGGGTTAGGCAGAGCACTACCACATGGGAGAATGCTGGAGAAAATTCTGTCCAACTTCACAAGGGAGGGTCAACCAGGGCCTCAATTGTATAAAGAGCCTCTGTTGGCTCCCAGTAAATAACTCCTGGCCCAACACAAAGTCACTGTATGTGCAAACATTTTATTCACAGAGCAGTCACTTGCATCAATTATACAATAAAAATGTGCACATATTTGGGGCACTTGCTCTTTAGTATTCATGGGACTTCACATGGTCAGACATTTAGCCAGATGCAAGAAAAGTGATTATCAACTACATACAAAATAAAAAGCGTGAGAGACTTCCTCGCTGCAAGCATGATTGCCTCATCCCATGCTTTTGTGAATGGGCATTACTGACTGGCATTCAGACCATAAGTAAATTGGCCAATGAGAACTCAGCAATGCTCTGATTGAAAGCTGATCACACACACAGAAGAAATGCCAATATGCAAAACCTGATAGCAGGATTTTAAAAATTCTCTAGAGCAGAACGTATAAACTGAAGAATCAGGTAAAAGGTGAATTCATGGTTATTAGCTAATAATAAGACTATGA
The DNA here is from genome assembly GCF_009764315.1 of Trachypithecus francoisi. NCBI lineage: Eukaryota > Metazoa > Chordata > Mammalia > Primates > Cercopithecidae > Trachypithecus > Trachypithecus francoisi. Next base: position 110,442,779 of record NW_022681473.1, read on the forward strand.
TTATTGCAAAACATCTTGGACAATGCAGGAAGGTGAGTTAGGGCTGAAAATGGAAACAAATAGTTTTTTAAAAAGGTAAAAATGAATGACTCAGGGAGAAGGTAACTTTTTTTTTATATGACTTTCTTTTAGGGTTCAAAAGCTACTTATAATATTTTTCTCAGCATTGATTTTAAGGTTATTTCATTTCTGGAGTCAATGTGGTTGTACATTCAGTGAACTTGATACTTCACTGTAGATCTGTTTTCTCTAAAATGTCTAATAAAAGCCCCGGTGACCCACCATGGTGGGGGGTTCTCAAACTCAGCACTTAATCTCAATTAAGAGATTCAGTGGGGAATGAGCTTTTTCAAAGGAGATGCTGAAAACCTAAAATGAAGAAGATAATCTTCTTACGTAGTATGATTCTATAATCAGCTGGTTTGGACTTGGCGTTCAAGATGTCATAAATTCAATCCTTATATAGATCAGTTAGTTTCTACTCCACAAATACTTGTCTGTCCTCACTATGTACCGTAATCTCAGATAGTCCAGGCTAAGTCCAGCTGGCCACCTACCAAATGCCATTGTTTAAAGAGAACAGGGCCATTATTTAAGGAAAGTGTGGGTGACTGACTCCCTGTGTGTCTTTAACATATCTCTTCACCTAAATGTAGGTGAGTTAAAGCTTGATATATAAAGGAAAGAGCATATTATTACTTAAGTAAATGGACTATCTAGGGGATAGAAGCATAAGTCGAAGAATGTGAATATTTCCACCATTGCTAGTGATTCCCTTGCAAATACGTTTTTAGCATATTTGGTATAATTATCCATGAGAACAGATGGAATGGGATCACAGGTAACTCAACCTTTTTGGTAATCAGAAAGTCATTTCTATTTGATTTTGGAATACATTGTTCACCACTCCTACACAGGCACACCTTCTTCATTATGTTCAACTTAACTTAAACCTGTATTTCCATGTCCGCTAGAAGGCATTGGATGTAATCCTTTATGCAATCTCTCTCAAATTTTCATCTTTTACTTTCTTCTAGATATTTTCTCTAGTCTCTTCATCTTCCCACTGTCCCCTGATGCTTGAATCGGCAGAAATTCACACCATTAATTTTCCAGAGACCAAATGTTACTAAGGGTCAGCATTTTTTACATGTCTGTTTCCCCTAATGAGGTAAGCTCTTTGACGACAAGGATTATGTATTATTCATCTTTGTATTCCCAGGACATAGTAGGTCCTAAATTAATGTTTATTGAATGAATTAAGTATAAAAATATGTAACAACTTATTAAAATATTTTGCGAGTCAATTCTATAATTTCTTAAACTGTTAGTTTAGCATAAAGCATTACATTGCTCTGGGCAAGCAGGTAAGTGGCTATTTACAAGGCAGATTTATATTTAATTGGATATAATGTATTCTAATGATTTGAATTGATTTGGTTAGTCTAATTTGGATGAAAGACACTCAGTCCATTGGTGTTATTTATTTCCTTGGTGGTAATAAATGAGATTCCTTCTAATACCTTGCTGATGGCAATTTGTGTGTCAGTGGAACAGTCGGAGCCTTTCACTTTTGCAATAATGGTTTAGGGGCAAACAATAAGACCCTTAAAAACCTATCTAATCCAACTTTATGGCCTTATAAGCTGTCAGGCTCTTCACTATTTTGTCATGATGGGAAGACAAGACAGGATGTAAGAAAAGCAGAGAGGGGACCGTGGGGCTTAAGGAGCCAAAGGACTTTGAGATCATGTAAATAATAAAATTGGTATGTGGAGAAACTGCTTTCCCTCTAATCTCTATTTCTCATTTTTGCAAGTGGAAGTATGTACATAAAATCAAGCAAATGATAAATGTAGAAATTCCTAATTATCTTGTGAATAGCAAGATTGGAAACAATGAAACAATGCCCTAATCAACTTGTAGAGGCAGAAGGCTATTTTACTACAAGAGGTAAAATTTTGGGACACACTGCACCCACATTAATATGCTTAGTAAACTGAAAGCCAGAGGTAGGATCTCAGTGTAAAGACATTACCTGTGGTGATAAAAATAAAGGTCCAGGGGTGGGCGCAGTGGCTCAGGCCTGTAATCCCAGCCCTTTGGGAGGCTGAGGCAGGTGGATCAGTTGAGGTTAGGAATTCGAGGCGAGCCTGGCCGACATGGTGAAACCCCATCTCTACTAAAAATACAAAAATTAGCAAGGTGTGGTGGCTCTTGTCTGTAAACCCAGCTATTCGGGAGGCTGAGACAGGAGAACAACTTGAACCTGGGTGGCGGAGGTTGCAGTTAGCCGAAATTGCGCCATTGCATTCCAACCTGGGTGACAGAACGAGATTCCACCTCAAAAATAAAATAAAATAAAATAAAAATAAACAAATAAAAGTCTAGGTAAAAGACTTCGAGTTTTTCATATTGTTTGAAGAGAATTATTTAAATCAGCCATAGCCAATAACAATTTGGACTCAAAATCAAGCAAATTTCTCCCTTTTAAACAGTGTATTAGTAGGCCGAGGCAGTTCACCTTGATTCAATGAACTGAACTGGACTTTGGATTTTAAAATTTACAAAAATCCTCCAAAAATTCAGACAGACTTGTGAACCAGGAGTCAGGAAAACTGGATTCAAGTGTTGTCCTGCATGTCTTCATGGCATCTGCTCAATATTCCTACCCCAAATATTTCCTTTACCAAAATGAGATAATATCATATGACTACTAGGCAGACAAACTAAATAATAGATAAAAACATGTTGCTCTAACCCTTTGAGAGAAATCACTAAAATATAAGGAGTTTGTATTTTTATTACATCAGAATTACCTACAGCCCTGTATCTAGTTCTAGCCATCCAGCTAAGGATAGATTCAGAAACAGTTCAAAGAAAAGCTACCCTGATGTTAAGAGTTCTAGAAATAGATGGTATTTTTTAAAAACGTTAAAAAGAACTGGGATTATTTATCCTATGGAAGACATGGTTGAGAAAGGATGAAATCATGGTTTAGAATTAGAGCAATGTTTCTCAAAGTGTGGTCCCAGGACCTACAACAGCAGCAACCCCTAGAAACTTACAAAAAATGTAAATCCCAGGCCTCTATCCCATACCTGCTGAATCAGTAACTCTGGAGGAGACCTGACAACCTGTGGTTTACCAGCTCTCCAAGGTGATTTTGATGCACAGTCTAGTTGAAGAACCACTTGGTGAATATGAGTAGTGGTCTTGTGGACAATAGTGAAAGTGAATAGTGATACTCATTGAAACAGAAAAGAAGGGTTGGGACGGCTTTTAAGTATTTAATCTTTTCCCCTGTCAAATAAACCAGACAGCAAAAGAGGAAAGTATGCAAGTAACTCAAGGAAAAAGCATAGACACCATCTAGAAAAGGCTCCTTCCTTCCTTCCTTCCTTCCTTCCCTCTTTTCTTTCTTTCTTTCATCTTTTCTTTCTTTCTTCCTTTTCTTTAAGGAGGGTACAGAATCCATATGACTTCCTACATGAAGCTTTAGATGTAATTTTAACATTGGTTTACTCAAATGAAGTTTTAAGGGAACAATAGTAGCATCAGAAGTAAAGCTAATATGTATGTACACCAAATTCAAGCAGTAATGGCTCTTAAATAATCCATAATTGGCTGGGCGCTGTGGCTTACGACTGTAATCCCAGCACTTTGGGAGGCTGAGACGGGCAGATCATGAGGTCAGGGGTTCAAGACCAGCCTAGGTAACATGGTTAAACCCCATCTCTACTAAAGATACAAAAAATTAGCTGGTCATGGTGGCAGATCCCTGTAATCACAGCTGCTCAGGAGGCTGAGGCAGGAGAATCGCTTGAACCCGGGAGGCAGAGGTTGCATTGAGCCAAGATTGCGCCACTGCACTCCAGCCTGGGCGACAGGATGAGACTCCATCTCAATTAAAAATAAAAATAAAAAATAAAAAAATCATAAAAAAGAACCATGACTTTTCAGAAAATTAGTGAAAAAAGAAAGATGAAATACCAATAAGAGAAGGAAAGATAGAGAAAAAGGAAAGAAGGAAGGGCAAAATCAAATGGAATAGAGAGAATTGCCAATTCTCAGCACAGGAGTGAGGGCAGGAATGAAAAGGGTGCTTTCAATGACCCAATACACATCACCATGCAACAGCATAGTTCATTGGAGCCTTGCTAAGAATTCTGTCTTCTGGAGCCAGATTGTGAAACTGCTTTTTCATGAATTTCAATTCATTTTAAGATTTCTAATGGAGTCGAAATTCCTTGCTATTAATTTCTTTAGGCACTTTGGTAGATAAACCCCTTGAATAGGTGCCAGATCATACTCACCTTATATAGAGGATTGTTACTACAGTGAGAAGCCAAAAACATGTATTTTTGAATCACATTTATTTGTACTTTATTTTGTGGGGTAGGTAAGTTTTAAGGATATGTAGACATGTTAATATCCATAAATAGTACAGACAAAAGATTTCCTACTCTACTTACCCTAAATCTCCTCTTTCAAGTAAGGATAATTATCAACCCAATAAGACAGCAAGAAAGGCCGGGCGCGGTGGCTCAAGCCTGTAATCCCAGCACTTTGGGAGGCCGAGACGGGCGGATCACGAGGTCAGGAGATCGAGACCATCCTGGCTAACACGGTGAAACCCCGTCTCTACTAAAAAATACAAAAAACTAGCCGGGCGAGGTGGCGGGCGCCTGTAGTCCCAGCTACTCGGGAGGCTGAGGCAGGAGAATGGCGTAAACCCGGAGGCGGAGCTTGCAGTGAGCTGAGATCCGGCCACTGCACTCCAGCCCGGGAGACAGAGCAAGACTCCGTCTCAAAAAAAAAAAAAAAAAAAAAAAGACAGCAAGAAAGAAAAAATCCAGTTATTTAAGACATCAATGTATGCACTATAGTAATCTCAATTATTCACATACAGAATGTTGCCTTTTTTGATTACCTGAAGCAAAATGTTGATCCCAGATCAACTTTCTCTGGTTATGCATCATTTATCTAGATAGGTGCTTCCTAGCATCAGTAGTTGTTAAGACAAAACAAAACAAAACATGTAAATATGAAGCCAATGAAAACAAACAAACAAAACTAACCATTCTAGACTAACTTTACTTCTTTCTTTTATAGTTATTAGACTAATAGTTTTGGGGAATGACATTTGGAATCCTAACTTCAGTATGTGATTTGACTAAGCTTCTTATGATCTCTTTTTGGTAAGTTTGAGTCAAACATTTGAATAAGATGACTCTGAGAAAAACATCTAATTTAGCAGATATCTTAGGATAAAAAAATATTCAGAGATGGAATGATGAGCTGAGTTTTAGGATGAGGGAAATAGAGTTTGACAGCAGCATGTATAGAAAAGACTTAAGTGCTTTAACAGATAGTAAGATAAGTTGAATCAATACTGATAGATGGTTGCTAAAAAGATTAATAGGAGTTTTATTCCCGGAAATCCAGTATTTAAGGAAAAAATTTTTAAAGGTGATCATCACGCATTTCTTCCCATTTGTCACTCCACATCTAGAAAAAAGCATTCAGTTCAGAGTAGCACATTTAACAAGGCAATCAAACCAACTGAGTGTGGAGACACACAAGAATGATGAAGGTATGTGAAATAATGCCATGGGAGGAATGACTGAAAGTGTTAAGGGTGTGCAGCCCAGAGAAAAATGACTCTGGACGGAACATGATTTCTTCTTTTACATATCTGTAGGACTGACAAATAGAAGAGAGATTAGACTTAACAGACTTACACTATATCTCCTAAGGGTAAAATAAGAAACAATGAAAGACAATGCCTTTGTGATTCAATATAAAGAAAAAGTATTCGGCAGGCGCAGTGGCTTACGCCTGTAATCCCAGCACACTGGGAGGCCGAGGCAGGTGGATTATCTGAGGTCAGGAGTTTGAGACCAGCCTGGCCAACATGGTGAAACCCTGTCTCTACTAAAAAAAAAAAAAAAAAGAAAGAAAATTAGCATGCCACCATGGGCATGGTGGCATGTGGCTGTAATCCCAGCTACTCAGGAGGCTGAAGCAAAAGAATCGCTTGAACCAGAGAGTCAGAGGTTGCAGTGAGCCAAGATCGTGCCACTCTACTCCAGCCTGGTGACAAAACGAGACTCTGTCAAAAAAAAAAAAAAGAAAGGAAAGGAAGGAAGGAGGAAGGAAGGAAGGAAGGAAGGAAGGAAGGAAGGAAGAATTCAAATGATCTGGGTTGTCCAAAGAAGGAAATGCTGATCAGGAATGTGGTCCATTATAAGCTAACAGAAAATTCAAGCAAAAGATGAGAATTGGACTAGATGGCCTTTGTGGCTTCTTCATCAGTGAAAGTCTGTGAACCTAGAATCAAAAAGGGAATTTGACTGAAGTGAGCATCTAAGGCACATTCTGAAGACCATATTCATTTTTTACAACATCTGCACCCTGCTCCTCTCTGTTAACCTGGGTATTTAAAATCCAGTTGTGTGTAATCTAAAGACCTTCTCAAAACACTATACCATATTTACATTCAAAATCTTTGTAAAGTAAGAACAAGTCAACTACCTTGTTTCTCTTCCTACTGAAGAGCTGACTCTACTACAGAAATTGTAAAGGAAATAATTATCAATAGAGTTAGATCTAGAACATAGCACCTTTGATTCATGAAAATGAAACTTTGAACATGTGTCTCTTGACCTTCACTGTCTAACATTCCTCCCCAAATTCTCCCTAATGCTGATGGCTTAGTTTATTAATTCAAGTTCGTTGAATAAGCCAGAGTCTACAATCACGATAGTAGTTGATGAGAGCAAGTGTTGATGTTACTCTAAGTGCATGGGGAAGTTGCAGAGGTCCTTTTCTAGAGGCCTTCAAGATAAGTTGCAGAGGTCCTTTTCTAGATATTGTGATTATTCTACTATTGGCTCATTCCTACTTTTCCACTAAATCTGCCAGTTATCACACTATAAGCAGAGTAAGAAAAAACTCTAGGAATCAAGAAATTCTGCCAATGTCACTTGTGTATTACAATGCTACTGCACTTTTGATTTTCTCCCTCCCACTATTAGTAAGTTATGATATACCCTCCTCAACACAATACCTAATGCTGAGTACTGTAATAATCATGGTGCACTGCTCACAATCCCTGTGGCAAGCATTTAAACTGCTCTAAGCACCAGCAAAAAAAGAAACAAAAAATTTTTTTGTGGTTCCTTTTAGTCCTTGAATATATCACAATTTAACTCTAATCAGATTTACCTGATGTCAGGAAATAACCTGGGACTTTCAGCAGTCATTATCCTAAAGGGTAATAATCAGAAGGTTGAGAAGAAAAACTTAAAATGGGACTTATCTAATGGGCTAACTTAGGTGACTTAGATAATTACATACAAAGGGTATAACCAGAGCCAAGTGTAGTGTCCCATGTGATTTTTACTAGGAGAGACAAGTCTTAATAATTTCATCTTTGGACAACCCTCCTTTCTAAGCATGTACCTGCCACTTAGGGATCCCCAACCCAACATGCTGAGGCTCATTTCATCATCATTACAGCTCTTAACCCCATTGTAAAAATTCACTAGGCTCTTTTAAGCCAGGATAACAAACTTCTCAAAGTGTTGAAAAAACTTGGTGGCTGATATATGCATAGACTAAGTTATGTATATAGGTTAATAAACACACACACACACACATCTTTTAGGACTGGTTTGCCTGAAGTCTTGACATCATGGAATGTCAAATGTCAAATGTCTTTAAAATATGATTATCGGCCGGGCACGGTGGCTCATGCCTGTAATCCTGGCACTTTGGAAGGCTGAGGCGGGTGGATCATGAGGTCAGGAGTTTGAGACCAGCCTCGTCAATATGGTGAAAACCCGTCTCTATTAAAAACACAAAAATTGAGGCCGGGTGCAGTGGCTCACACCTGTAGTCCCAGCTACTTGGGAGACTGAGGCAGAAGAACCGCTTGAACCTAGGAGGTGGAGGTTGCAGTCAGCTGAGATCATGCCACTGCACTCCAGCCTGGGTGACAGAGTGAGACTCTGTCTAAAAAATAATAATAATAATACATATATATGTATATGTTTTATATATATGTCATATATATGATATATATGTGTGTGTATATGTATGTGTGTGTGTGTATATATATATTTTGTCTGATTCTCCTAAACAAAGAGAGAGTAAACTGGCAGAGAAATAGGCATAAGATAATAACTTGACATTCCACATTGTTGTTATCTATATATAGTGTTGTCCTTGAGGTTAGCAGATGCCAGAATTCCTAGATCAATTAAATAGAGCACCCTTTGCCCACAGCTTCCTTTGTAAAAGCTGAATATACTAACGGATTTTTCAAAATATCTATTTTTCATTTTTAAAAGTATCCCTATTTAAAATGTAGGAGTCTAAAAATATACACAAACCAAATGTTGATTCATTATAGGAGTTGCATGTTATGATTCCCTCATTGCATCTGGTAACTGCATGTGGTTAGCTACACTTGGTAAGACTGGATACAGCTTGACATATTCTGGGATTTATTAAAATGTAAATGACAAAGCAGAAAAGAATGTTCAGACAATTGGATTACTCCATTGACTGAATGTTCCAATACTGTATCTATTTTTGTCAAAGCAATGGTGGTTCCTGCTGTGGAATGCTGAATGGAATATTCCATTGCAGGGCATGGGGAGAACTTGAATAAAGGAAATTGAAACCTAACCATTTAATTTTTAATTCACCTCTCTAAAAGCAGCACATTGCCAATACTTGTAAAAGAAATTATGATAATTTTGGCACACAATTATTGGAAGATCATCACTTTCAACTATTTATTCAGTGTCTATTACTGGTTCTGTAACTTCATTCATGAAAACAATGATACATTTGCTTGTTTTTCCTCTTGGCCTTGGCTTGTTTTCGTTATGAGCATTATGTGATGAGCATGAATATCTGTAATATGGCAGTGAATATGCACAATCCAAGAGAGACATTTTCCTGATGGGAACTGTTCTTATTTGTTCCAGAGAAGAGAAGGCTGGGAGGTAGTTGTCTTTAAGGACATGAAGGGATTGAGTTTAAAAGAATGGCGGCCGGCTGTTCTTTCTCTCCACAGGGAACAAGAGAAAATGGGATTAAACTACAGCGTGAGGGATTTGGAATAGAAATAAGAATTTCCCAACTGTGTAGAATCTCAAATACTGAAATGCATTTTGAAGGAAGTATGTGGACGTTAGTTTTATTTCGATGCCTTTAAAATATGGAACGGCATATTTTCACTATGTGGTTTTATATGGATGAAGAAGAGCAGATTTGATGACAGAGTTCCGGGATTCTCTTGATCTATGAGTAGAATCTAAAAGTGGTGCACAGTGGTAACTATGAGAAGTAACTATTTTTTATAGTGGTTATTTTTTAATGTCAACTTTTCTCATGAGGACAGACTGTCAATTTTACCTGTACTGCGAGACATGAAATGGAATGGAAGGTAATATAATAAGTTGGGTGGGGACAGATAATACGAGAGCATAATGCAATTTTTAATTTTGTCTTCCCACTACCATTTCTGCTATTGAGTAATTTAAGTTTAAAGGCAAAATATCCTTCTAATGGAGTTTAATATATGTATATTGATTTTTGAATTTGTAAAAATGTGCTCAGGATTCCTGGGGAAATGAGCATCTCCTGTACCCTCTTTATGGACATATATATATGTATATTTTTAAGGAGTTGCACATTTGATTAGCAAATTAGCAGAATTATTTGAGTATATGGGATTCAAATTGGTCCAAATTCAATTTTGCTGTTAAAAATTATGACCACAGTGCATATTGGTCTTGACTTGAAGATAATTATATTTTCCACTTCCCTGAGATAGTTTAGTGTAGCAGGAAGAGTGTTGCGTTAAAATCAGAAACTTGGGGGTCAGGTCTTACCTCAATCATGACCTGGCTGTTTGACCTGGACAACTCACTAACTGTTAAGTATCAGTTTATATTCTGAGGAATAAACAAAAATGTGTTAAACAAATGGTTTTTGTTCTAATATACTATCAACTATTAATACCAAAAACTCTCAATTTTCTGAGCTGAGTCTAAGATTATGTTCCCATAAGTCAATAGTTCTCAACTTTGGCTGCACATTCCGATCTCCAAGGGAGCTTCAGAAAATTCCAATTCCCAGGCCACATTCACACCAATTAAATCAGAATCTGACCTAGGTATCAGTATTCTCAAAACTCCCCAAGTGGTTACAATGTACAGCGAAGGTTTAAAACTCATGCTTTGGATACAGTGCAGTAAGGAACTGAAATAATCATATTAGTGTTATCTATTATGAGTGTGAGAATTGTGTCCATCTTGTTCCTTCCTGTATCCTCAAAACTGAACAAAGTGCCCAGCACATACTTGGTGCTCAGTAAATACTTAATATTTTTAGTAAACTTTGGCCAATTCCTAAAAGATATAGGATGTATCAAATCAGCTACCTCCTTTAATCATTTTTATGTTCATCTCATTCACTTAATAAGAGCCCAATTCTCTTCTCTTTTTTTGGTCTGTGTAAACATCAGACAAAGTGAAATAATAGGTAATCTTTTGCTGCAATACAATTCACCTATCCTTAGGACGAAATTGAAAAAAAAATTATCTATCACATTCTCTAGAGAAGGGGCCCTTTGGAATCTAAAAACATGTCTCCTACATGACTACACATCTAGGTGAAAATTAATAAAACTGTCTCTATGTGTCCAGATGTGATATTCATTCAGCAGACATTTATGAAGTACTTTTGATGCCAAGCATTGTGGTAGGCTATTGTAGACTTTCCTGAGCAGGGTTTTATGCTAGAATTGAACCCTAATGCTCTGAGCATCTTTACATATAATGAATTATTTTCCTTCCTTTGCATATAAAATTGTATTTTTAATATATCATTCTTGGGAGAATTGAGAAAATATCATTCAAATCATATCTTCGTTCTCTGTGGTTCACATAGCAAACCCCAGTTAAGAAAGGGCTGCGGCCGGGCGCGGTGGCTCAAGCCTGTAATCCCAGCACTTTGGGAGGCCGAGACGGGCGGATCACGAGGTCAGGAGATCGAGACCATCCTGGCTAACACGGTGAAACCCCGTCTCTACTAAAAATACAAAAACTAGCCGGGCGAGGTGGCGGGCGCCTGTAGTCCCAGCTACTTGGGAGGCTGAGGCAGGAGAATGGCGGGAACCCGGGAGGCGGAGCTTGCAGTGAGCTGAGATCCGGCCACTGCACTCCAGCCTGGGCAACAGAGCGAGACTCCGCCTCAAAAAAAAAAAAAAAAAAAAAAAAAAAAAAAAAAAAAAGAAAGGGCTGCAAGTCTAGAGGATAAAATAACAAGCAAAACGTAGCATTTATCTTCTAGAGCGGCACTGTCCAATAGAACTTTCTCAGTGATAGACATGTTCTATATCTGTGCTGTTCAACAGAGTGGCCACCGGTTGCATGTGGCTGTTGAGAACTTGAGATGTGAACAATGCAACTGAGGAACTAAATTTTTAATTTTACTTAATATTAATTAATTTAAATTGAAATAGCCACATATGGTGAGTGGCTACCTTGTTGAATGGTGCAGTTCTAGAATCTCATGTTCAAATATGAGCACGACACTGGATGATAAGTGCTAATAAGAGGTAAGCTCAGAATGACATGAAAGCACCTAGGTGGGGAAGCTAGTCTTAGCGGTGGTAGAGGTTGGGGTGAAAACTTTCCAGAGAAAATGACTTCTAGGACAGGATGTAAAGGACGAGCGATGGAGTTTGGAAGGTGTAGTGGAGAAAGTACTAGGTAGAAGCTGAAGTATGTGAGAAAGCGCAGAAGATAGAGGGAACATTAAGAAAAGGCAGGTGGATGGCATGAGCCTAGAATCACAGAGGGGCTGAAGAGCTGATGAGTCCAGAGAGGACTATTGGAGCCAGGATCCGGGAATGAAGGGTTTTAGGTGTCACGATATCTCAAGGGCAATGGGAAGCCTGTGAAGAGTTTGAAGCCATGGAATAATACAATCATATTTGTGGTTTAGAGAGATTTCCCTGGCTGCCCCTTGGCAGTGTGAAGAGGAAAACTGGAGGCATGGTACGTAGTCCAGCTGAGAAATGAGAGTTGTACTTTAATGCAGTAGCACAGATGGAGAGAATTAGACATATTTGAATAACAGAAAGAGAAAAAAATCAAAAGATTACCTGAGTGATTGACCATGGCTGGTGGAAATGGGAGAGACAAAGGACCAGACCTTGATTTTTGACTTCGTAGATGACAGTACCTTTTATTTAAAGGTAACATGGGATCCTTTAGAAGTTGTCTCTACATTTAAATTTTCCTATCACATTAGCTGACTTGTTCCTTGTGGATCCTGAAACTACCTTTGATATATACTAGTGAAAACAAATAAATTATAAGAGCATACTTTTTCAAGAAATCAACACAAATTCACAGTTGATGCAACATTGCTTTTATTGGGGGTTAGGAACATATGACAAAGTCACGTAAAATGTCAACAAAGTCACACTTTATGCTTGGGTGCTCTTTACAAAAAATCCCTGTTTATTTATGAATTCATTTAATAAGAACTGTAAGAGATGTAGCCAGCAATTATCATGCTGAAAACAGGACGGCCAGAGCCATGAGAAGATCTATGTCTGACAATGCTAGCAAGCTAAGTAGAAATTTACCATAGTCAAATATCAGATACTTCCACACATTTAGATGTTTGTCCATAAGTAGACCCAGCTTAGCTGACTCCTTTGGGACAGAATTGTGTCTTGAACCTCTGTTACTCAGCTGACCACATTACTAATCATTACTAAATGCCAGTCACATGCAAAGGGGATGGATAAGAAGAATGAGATTTGCTCAATTTTAGCTTTTTATGGCTGAAGTATTTTTGAGTCAGTTACATGGATACGTGAGGATTATAATAGGAAATGACTGAATATTTTTAAAAACATAAGTACTATGGAAACAGTCATGTATAAACATTTGTGCAGAAGCACGTACAAACATATACTGTGCATAAAGTTGGTTAAGAAGATGCTCATTAGATATGATTTATGAAGGTGAACTAAGAATTTGAAATAACTTAAAAACACCATTGAAGACATTAAACACATAAAACTTTCGACTTTATGCATTCTTTTGGGGATGAACCACTGACAACTTCTGGACTTCATTGCTAGCTATATTTTACATTGAGATGGGAAACCAAAGCAGTGCAGAACAGAAGCAATCCACTAGGAACAAAGCTCCCTGGTCACTACCTATAGACAGACTGTTTCCACTCATCAAATTGAAGTGCATACTTAATTTAGGAAGGGCAGACTAGTGCAAGAGCTACTGATAGTGAACTGGAGGGTCTGGTTTCCATCCCTTACTCTGTCACACCCCAAAGTTCGATCTTCTGTAAGTCACTCTAAATTTATGGCCTTTAGATTTATTGCCTCTATTAAAAAGGGTATTGCAACAAGTGACTTAAACCTCCCCCTTTTTTATTCTCAAGGATTTGGGATTTTATGGAGACAAAAGTGAACAATCTCATCAAAGTCTTGCAAAAAAAAAAAAAAAGTCTGAAATGCCGATAAACTTCATTCCCCATTTTTTTTCAAATTTCTATCATGAAAATACATTCTATCACTCTCGTGTAATTTTAACCAGAAGATTGAAAAGTTTTAGGTGATTATTAAATGGAATAGCTATTTGTTTGCCATGGAAAAATATCAAGGAATATAAAAAGGGGTAATAATTGTGACATTGATTACAATATTGCAACTTAGCACTTTAGATCATGAGCTTTGCGACTGCAATCCTGAATGTGAGCCCTGTATATGGCACTTTGGCAAGTTTTCTTGCCTATAAAATGGGAATAGTAATACCTATTTTGCTAGGCTGCTGTAAGGCTTAAGTGAGTTAATATGTAAAATGCTTAACAGAATTCAATAAATACCAATTATCATTAGGTTAATGGAAAAAATCATGGTTCTCCATATTGACACCAATCTCCCTTACTTACTTTAATGGAAGGGAAATATGATAATAATTCTAAGGAATACCTGGGGTGAGAGACAGGAGGTGACAGTGCAAAGTCTTTTCCAGATATGTATAGAGAGCTGCTGAATGTCTGGGTTTAAGTCAACAAGATGTATATATTAATTTCCTCCTCCAATGACATCCACCTAAAGAATTCCATTTCCTCCTTCCTTTCCATTTATCTAAATCTTTGACATCACTCAAGGTTCATCTCATATTTTCCTCTTTTAGAACTTTCTTCCCTACATAATCCAGTTTTGCCAACTTGATGGTAAACTCCCCTGCACTCATCTTTTGCTTGGTTTTGTTTTTGATCTTACCCTCTACTGACCCTATCTGTTACTTATCTTTGCAAATGTTTCTATAACTTTTCTAACTAGATTTAAACTCTTTAGAAGCAGTGTTTTTTATCTGACAGAATCTAGCTTTCTCAATTAAAAAAAATAATGATCGATTGGTTAGTGTCAAGTGGACCAATGTGGTACTATGATTATTTTATCTTTTGAATAGCCTCTGACTACTTTATTTTAAAAGTACTTTTTATTCTGTAGGTCACTCTTAAGATCCAACCCAGTGTGTGGCTAAAAATCATTCTCCTTGTAGGATTAATTTTGTTTCTTAAAATATCAACACATTTGTGCAATTCGGGATTTTGGAGCAAGTGCATTAATAAGCATATTCATACTAGGAAAAAAATGAATGTCACATGGATTTAAGTACAAACAGAGGAATACACACGAGGAAGGGAAAGTTCTTGTCTCATGAAAATCTAGATGTCATTATTGAGTTTTCCTGTTTCTTGAAAAGATTGTCTCTTGTTCTGAGAGTTCTAGTGGCTGAAGCTGCACAATTTGGGGGTGTTGCTTAGCAGAGGAGGTGTCTTCAGGTGATCACTTTCTTTGTTTCAACTTCATAGTTGGTTTGAGAGTCCATCAATATAGCAGTCTCTTCAGTCTTTGTCCTTGCACTGGGGAGACATTCCTGAGGAGGGGGACTATAGGACCAGCTGAAAGGAACATCAACACAACTAAAAAAATAACAGAACATGTCACAGAAAGTTATCACATTGACTCTTTAATAATAATAAATAAATGTAAGGATACTTTGGGGACCATTTTCACTAGAAAAATGCCATTGTTTTACATTGTTCCCCTTGCTAAAGAATCAGTCAGCAATGGCATTGCCTGAGTGTGTGTGATACACCACTCTAATGGCTCTGGGAGAAAATGCTGTGTAAGAAAAGCTTCAGGTTTATCCAACAGGGAACTTGCTGAAATAGGACACATAGGGAAAGAACAAAAGAACACAAGACATTGAGGACACATTCAAATAAATCCAAGGAGTGAAAACAAAGTAAGATAGCTGTAAGTACATAACTGCTTAGGAATGTAGGGCTGAATGAAGTCACTAGAATTGTTAGATGTTGTCAATTCCTTGTATTTGTATTTGTATTCCCAGTGCCTGGCACAGAACATGGTACGGAAAGAAACAAAATTAAAAAAAAAAAAAAGAGGGAAGGAAGGAAGGGAGGGAGGGAGGGAAGGAGGGAGGGAGGGAAGAAGGAAAAACAAGAATGAAAGAAAGAAAGAAAAAAGAAAGAGAAAGAAAGAAGAAAGAAAGAGGAAGGGGGAAAAGGAGAACAAAAAAAGAGAAGGATGGAGGGAAGGAGGGAAATAAGAAGAAGGTTTTCAAAGTGTGGAAGAGGTTGGGGGACAGATTATGCAGAAAGGAAAAGCATATCCTGGAGCATATTCAATGACTTGGAAGCCAGAGAAAGCAGGCTCACTTAATTCAAGAAGAGATTACACATTCTAAGTGGTTTTAGAAAATAGGGTAGGGCAATTTCCAGGTGGCTTTGAACACGTTAAGATTTAATTTGGGAAGTATGATGTGTTAATGTAACTATTGTAGGCTTCCGAGAGGAATATTAAGATGATTCAAATGAATCAAGTGGAAGGAAAAATGTGAAACTCAAAGGAGTTAATCCAATGGAAAAAAACAAACCATACTGCAAGAAATTAAATGAAGGCAGCCCTAAAGAATATAGTCTTAAAATAGAAAGGCAGGTGCTTGTCGGGGTTTCTTCTATGTTAATGTTAATTGAGAGAAATGGGCTTAGAACTCAGATCAAGAATTTGCTTCTCCCACTGTGTAGCTTTTTTCATTCTTCAGCTGTTCTTTTCTGTTACTGCCCCTTCCTGAAAATGAACTCCAGTTCCTACTGTTTTAGCATCAATGCAAAATATGTTAGTAAATACAGAACGTGGAGGTGGAATCAAATATAACTTTGAAGGACAACTGTTGGAACAAATGAGCTCTGAATTCACTGGTCCTGGAGTTGTTCCTATGCCTCCATACTTTAGAATGACTTCAAAAATTCTTAAAGCTGTAAAAGAATTTACAGCCCAACTAATCCAACCCATGCATTTTAAATATAAGGGTATTTGAGAAGAGTTGTTATTAATGTTTCTCTTTTTTATTTTATAAAAGTTGATATGCATAAAATATACTTTTCAGGTAGACGTTAATTTAACTGAAGACCTTCTCATCAGCCTCTTCATAATGCTTACTCAGCGAAGACGTCTATTAAGTCAGGCACACCAAAAGGGGTACACTATGACACATGACTGCTTTTTGCCCTAACCCCTAACCACTGTGGATATACTGAGGATGTTGGCTCTCTAGATGGCAGGTATAATATGTTTTTCAATCTGCAAAATAACTAATTGTTAAATGTTAATAGGTATTTTTCTAATTAAGCATGCAATAACTGATCTTGGACGAGTAATTAAATATACATCTTAAGATTTTACAATGTATTATTTTGTGAACATTGACAGGGATGATGGAGTGCTAAGCTTTTGATACACATTTGTAAAACTCATTTTTTAATAAATTAAAATGTTATATATTAAGGAATAACATTTCACACAATTTTTGTGGCTCATTTGGATATCTAATGATGGCAAATCCTTGAATACATGAGCAAGTGAAAACTAAACCTTGTATTTCTTTGGTATTAGGAGCTACACATCATGCAAAATGTCTCTTTTCTAATAGGGACTCCATTATTAAAACAAATTTTGAGAAATGGATAGTATAAATATGTGAATGACCATATTCTAGGTGTCTACTATGAGTCAACTGTTCTACAAATCAGCTTTCTTTGGGCTCTATGCCTACTCAATTGCAATGAGTCATATCTCGTATCATCTCGATATAAGCCTCTCTTAGAATCCTTTTTGTCTCCCAAACTTATAAGCATAAATCAAGACCCTTGTATTGCCTTGCTCAGTCAGGGTCCTTCTGTGACCTGATGGTAATGATTCTCCAAATTTGCAACAAGAGCCTCTTCACCTACTGAGTCAACTACCAGGCTGACCAGCCAACTCGCTGTTGCTCTGCCTGGGCTACTCCTTAATAGGTAGCTCTTCAGGGCTCAGTTCCCTGGAAGGAGGCTCTCCAGTGGGGCTGTCAGTAGACCTTGGACATCATGTCAAGATGTCAAAAGGGAAGTTGATGTTAGTGCATAAATAACCTAAGGCAGAGTTTCAGTATTCAACATGTGCCATGCAAAACAGTGAAAAACAATAAAAACAATTGCTGATTATTGTTACTGTTTTGATTACTTTGGTTAAATTAAAATTATTATCTCTGCCTAAGGTCATTTCCCTGGCATTCTATTTTGTTATTTCAACAAAGGAAATGAATTTCTTCTTAAAACAAATGAATAACATTATTATCCTAATATTCTCAATTACTTCGAGTTATCTAAAGTCAGGAAAAAGACTAAATCAATCAAGAGTAGCAAATATTTTACAAATTAAGCAAGTGTCCACAATGATAACCCTTTTAGAGATAATTAATTTCCAACCTCTAGGTCACACATATTTATTCTTGCATAAGAACACAGATTATAGAGTCCTCATATTCCTATATTAACTAAAGAATTTTTTTTAAATAAGCTTATTTTAAAAAGATTCTACTAAGGAACCATTTCAATGATGAGAAATGCACAAGAAAAGAAAAAAAAAAACTCAAGTAGTCAACATGTAAACCAACAGACAACTATATGCACATTAGTATAATTACACATTGCAAATTATATCGGATGTATCTAATATCTAATTTTTTGAAAGCTGATTCCACTTGAGACTTCAATAACAGCATCAACATTTTGCAGGTGGCTCCTTCTGTAGAGTATCCAAAGGGAATTATTCCTCTAATGTGCTTACAACCCTCAAGTAAAAGCTAAAGCTCTCTCCTTAGCTTTTGAACACTAGGAATATTACCTTGATAAAGGAAGGGGGAAAGGTTTCACCATATATAATATTCAGCACGGTTATTTATTCTGTTCCTTCTGTGCCCATGATATTTATT
Organism: Trachypithecus francoisi; assembly: GCF_009764315.1. Lineage (NCBI taxonomy): Eukaryota > Metazoa > Chordata > Mammalia > Primates > Cercopithecidae > Trachypithecus > Trachypithecus francoisi. The sequence goes on from NW_022681473.1 coordinate 110,461,189, forward strand.
TGCGTCAAGCAATAAGAAACAAACTTCAACGGGAGACTCATTAGAAAATGTGAATGAGGCTACATTTATATTCTGAGGCAGCGATATAAGAAGCTAAGGGTTGATAATTTCTTAGATCAATTGATAATAGAGAAATGTTCAACAGAATGGCAGATTATATCTTTGGCTGAAGACAGAAAGCCCTACATTAAATTCAGCACTTCTAAAACATACGATTAATTTGTCCTAAAGAGGACACCAGATCAAAGCTCTGCTTTGAGAAATAGGCTTTTGTCCTCATCTTTCTATATGAGTTAATCAATCATCAAATAACCAAAATAAATTTGTGATCTTGGAGAACGAAGCATATTATTCAAGGTGATTGGATCCATTTTCTTGATTCCTCCTTCAAGATCTTTCTGCTAATTAGTCAGGGTTACTATTGAATTATTTAATTATCTGCACTTTTATGCAATAAAATATGTTGTCATATCACATACTTTATCATGCTGTTGCAGTTCACACTTAATGATGCCTCTATAGTTAGCAATTTCCTTTGTTCTGCTCAGTAAGTGGTTTTAGAAAGAGGGTGGGCCGGGAAGGTGGAGCCCTGGGGTTTGCAAAATAAAATCATATATTCCTGGTCTACATGCCAAACTTTATGCATTTACATGAATTTCTTCTTAGAAACTCAGTGGCAATTCCATTTGTAATAAGCTAAGAGGCACAGGTCGGTGACTTGGAATGCAACCGCCACCGTGTTACTATACCTTGAACATCTCTCTAGTGCATTTCCACTGCAGTGCAATGGTAAAATGACGATTTAATTTTTTTTTTTTCCTAATCAGCAAGGAATGCCTTTAACAAGGAAGAAGTAAATTATGATAATTACTCTGAATGGTCGGATCCTTGAGCATTACTAATTAGCATTTATTGCCTGGATTATAGAACAATGCATGTGAAACCGAACTGCGATTGCTCTTTTACGTTGAAGACTTGAAAAGGCAATGGAGCAAAAAGCCAGCATCATCAGTAGTGTAGTCAGTAGTTTACCTCTCCTTGATAGGACGCAGAACCCCTCACTTTGGAAACACATAAATATGGTCCTCAGTATTTATGGCCCATTCATTTTTTTTTTGTTAGTCACATATTTACATAAGATATCACAGTCATGGTAGACTAATGAGAGGAGAAGCATTTTGGTTATGATGTCATTTTGGGATGATTTTATCAGTTGTGAGAGTTTAACAATAAGGAACATAAAACTTGCTGTTTCATAAAAATGTGAAATTTTCCTGGAGAAATTTTGACTTAAAAATGGAACAAAAACACAGTTGGTCGTGAATAAAATTTTACATTCGCTTCCCCACTTTCTCTTAGAAGATCTACAGTTGGGAATAACCGATAAAAGGCAATTGGTTTCTGGCTTAAGAGCCTTTTTCATTAGGAATTTTCAGTCAATTAAAGGCTGAAATTAGGAAAACATTAGACATTAATCAACAGACCAACACCAGTCATGTAAATAAATGGCATTCGTATAATTTGGCAGTTGAAATTCTTAAATAATCTGGCAGGTAGAAGGAGAGAAAGAAGAAAAACGAGCCGTTCATCATTCTCACTGCGGTCTCACCGTTTCCCTCCACACCCCATTACAGCGAATGAAGAGAAAGAACATCGTAAAATATAAAGCCAGTACTAAATACAGTCACTAGTCTTCCGATACCGTCCATGGATTCCCCACCCTGATCCTTTCTAGTTTGAAAGAATAAGTTTGACTAAATCTGTGAGGAGATTAAACAGGCTGGTGATAAAAATTAATTCTGCTGAATGAGCAAATGCATTTGGATTGCAGAGATGCAAATAAGATAATACTTTTCTTTTCCTTTGACATACCAAGAGGATTAGTTTAGAATGTTAAATTTGATTTTATTAGAATATATTAGCAGTGTTTTAATTAATACCAATCAAAAATTTTCTTTCCCTGAGGCTTGAGGTGTTCCTCGCTTTCTAAATCATCTGTCTTTTTTTCACCAAAAAGCCCCTCTACCAAATTACCAAAGCCTTTGTTACATTCTTTATAATTTTACTGTATTCAATGGAAAATTATGAGCTGTTTACCTAAAGGTGTCTTGCCTATAATATTAGTTCCCAGGTGCTAGATTTAAAATGAATACTGTTCATTAGTACACATTCTTTTTTTAAAGGTAGAATTAGAGACTTGAAAAGAAATATCTTCTGTATTTTTCTTTTGGGGAAAAATGTTGCAAAAAGAGTTTTGGCTGGTTCATATTATTTGGCTTTATTCTCACTAGAGCTTTCTAGAGCTGTTAAATTTCCAACTGCCTTGGTTTTGAGCTGGCATTTCTTTGGAAACAGAGGCAAAAAAGGAATTTTTAAAAAGGAGGTGGGGAGAGAATCTAGTTAAAAATACGGTGAGCCAGTGTGCCCTGTGAACTGAATTGTAACTGTGTGTTCCAAGGAGGTGCTGCATTGCATTTCACTCATTATCCTCTCCTTTTCTCTCAAGCTTCCTGTCCTTCTGTGTCCGAAATCTCCAGTTCACTTCTTTCTCTTTTCTTCCCGCAACGCACCCCCACCCCAGTTCCCCGCCTTATTTTTTTTTTTTTTTTTTTATCTGCCAAGCTGGATTTGCACTTTTAAAGATCAGTATCAATAATGCCCTGCTTGTTTCGGTTGCACTCTCCCTTTAAAAGACAGCCCCCTCTAATTGATGCGTCTGGGCTAGTCTAGACTGGTAGTGATTGAACCAACCACCAATTATGTTATTCATTTCACTGAACTTCACTGATGGGCTCGGTGAGGAAGAAGGGGTGTTGAGAAACCTGCCCTTGCACTGAAGCAGTTGCCTGCTGAAATATAAAATCGGGTGTCGTTATGCACTCTTAAATACCTGGGTGATCAATTGTATGATAGCAACCTCGGAACATGAGCAATCCACTTGAAAACATGTAAAAACCTGAGAGTGCCTTGAAATACAAACTAAAACACTTGTATTAAATTACTACCCTGTTATCAGTGAAAATCACAGAAGAATTTTATCTGGCATGTTTTTATTGATCCATGTATACATTTTCATAGGGTAAACTGCAGATATATTTTAACTTCAAAAAGCACCAACTGTTTTACAAATGTTTGATATGAATAATGTGGTAATACAGATCCCTAAGTTAAATAGATGCCTCGCTGTAATTTCCAAATACCTATGCATACACATCAGCTAAGATGCGGAAGTCATTAAACCATCGAATATAAACTAACGATGACTCAACAATCAAATAACTATTTTTTTTTGAGGCACATTCAGACTATCAAAGACTGGAAAGTAATATTCGAATATTACTACACAAGATGTTTCAACAAAAGACATGGTGCAATTGTTGCATAGTTCATATTCTCAATTCAATTTTCTCATACAAAATGGTTTCTTGATTGCAATTTGGCATTAATGACTAAAATTGCAATAAACACTTAAAAAAAAAAAAACAGGCAAAGAACAGTTTCCCTAACCTTCAACTGCACATATAAAACAAGGCTACAACCTATATAAAATCTTAAGATGAAGAAAGCATTTGGATTGGACTGATTTAGGTATTTTTCAAACATAGAAGAGAAATGTTGGCCCAATAATACGAAAATTGTTTAAATGAAATTTTATACCAGAATTTTTCACAACAAAGGAAAGGTAAGTTACTGTTTCTCTTCCCCAACTATAAGACAGACCTAAATCACTGAAATTATTCGGTTATAAAAAGTTACAGCTCAAGAAAACTACAAACTAGGTAATGCTAGCCATTACCTTAAGAAAGGATAATTTTAAATGTACTGTTTGGATGTTATAAAACATTTTTGGACTGAATTTAAGTACTGATAAAATTTTTCTTAGTTTTAAAATGAAAAACAGTATTTGTTACTCTGAAAGAATATGATAATTCTGTTTGCTGTTGTTGTTGCTTTCATTTTACATATTTAGAAGATTTATTTCCAATCTTTATCACCTTTATATCCATAAAGTATAACATTTTGTAAAAGATACCCAGCAAGGAGGTGGTATCCCTTCTTTTATTTTTAAAAAATCTTGCAAATTCATACAAACTTAATTTTTATTAATACTATAAATTCTATCCTTTGTGTGGAATTGGAAGTACAGAATTTTAACCTACTAATATTTTAGTCCAAACTATTAGTTTGCCTTTATCTGCGTCTGTATGTTCACTGTCTAGCCATCCATGATACACATGTGTGGGCACTGAATATATAATATATTCACATGCCCATTTTAATTGGGCACAATTTTAAGATTAACTGTGGAGTTTGAAAGTTGGAGGCATGGGGCATGCTGGGACTTCAGCTGAGATGTTCTGAGGTCAAGCACCAGGTACTGAGCTGTTCTTGTTACGCTCGTATACTACTGCGTGTTGCTCTCAAGGAACAGACCAGGCAGATGAGTTCCACAAGCCTCAGGCATCAATAACATACATACATGTACATAGCAGCCAACACGCTATTAAAGCAGAATATATACCTACTTTAACAGAAATTCAGGAGCTGCTACTCTCTGGTCACCTGATCCCATCTAACAATGAAAACCTCAGAGGTATACTCAATCACTTCAGACAAACTTTCTTTTCTTTTGTTTTTGCTTTAAAGAATAAAGTTCCACCAAATTTCCAGGATGCAAAAGCACGACTCGCAGCTCCCAAGAGCCTAACCCGTGGATTTAAACGGTAAACATCACAAGTTAGGGTCTCAGGGACTGAGAGGAGCGCAACAATGTTTTCTTTCTTGAGACAAAACAAAGCAAAACAAGAATGACAGGCAATTTCTGTTCGAGGTTCATAACTAAAATGCAACAAACAGGTGGTATGGTATTTCTTCTCTAAGCTCCTTTCCTTCACAAAATTGAGATTCCATTTAAGCCTAATACATACATACACACATACGCAGTATCTGGGGGCGCATATACAGTTACGCACATACACATACAATCACGAGTATATCCGAGAAAACTCTTTCAAGATTTGGGCAAAATAGTTGACTAAAATGGAAAATAATATGAATAGACTCAGAAATGCCCACGTTTTTTAAAACCATAGTCTACAATAAGGGTTTCGTGTCTCTTCAAAGCTTTAATTTACGACTAGCACAGATGACTGAAGAGAAAATAGGAGGCATCTCTTTCCCCCAGGGCAAGCATGCCGCATGCAAAAATCATAGAAATTGGGTTTTCAAAGGAGAAGACCAAGAAGTAGGATTCAGAGGCTATAGAAGTGTAAATGTGAAGAGCATTCTGAACTCACCCATTCGAAGCGGAGCGGGGCCCGCACAGCCTCCTGTGGCACCATCCCGAGCAAGGGGGGGAAATGAGAGCTCTCAGTGCGCTAGGCTGGGCGAGGTGTTTCAATAGAGGACGGAGAACGGGGGCGGGGAGGGGAGGCGGGGGCAGGAAGCGATACACCAAATCTCGAGACTGTAACTCTGTAGCTTATGCTTTGACGAGAGAAAAAAGGGCAGTTGGGTGGGAGTGGAGGGAGGGGCTGGAACTGATCAAATTTGGAAAATATTCACTTAAAAATTAAAAAAAAAAAAAAAAGAGAGAGAGTATGAAACCTCCCCAGAGCTGCTTTCTGAAAAATTTCTTCCTTCTTTCTTTAGCGTGCACTTTGCCAGTCCTGCAAACGGAGCCTTCGTCTGCATCAGCTGCTTGGCTGAAGTCAAGGCCAAATCACCAAGAGCGAGCACCAGGCTGTCATTTGGTAGACGCGAAGTGGGAAGGGCTGGGTGCGGGCTGGGGAGAGACATTCCCCCCGCACCTCCCGCTGCGGATTCTTTGAAGCCTTTGGCCAATATTTCAGAGGAATCCGAAGCATAATTCCCCTCCATCTTCGCAGACAGCCCCTGGTTCTGTACCTGATAGATTGTCGCTTTCCTCATCAGACTGGAAGTGTAGCTTTCCTGTGCCGCCTCCAAAAATGAAAGGAAAAGGAGAGGAGGCAGATGGGAAGATGACCCTTTTTCAAATATTTCTTCTCCTTTTTCTTTCTGTTTTTCATTTCATTTCTTTCTTCTTCTTGCTCTTCTTTTATTCCAGGCCTGAGCAAGGTAGATGGCTGGCTAGTCAAAGAGAATGACAAAGCAGCCACAGCCAGGAAGACACTGGAGAGGCCTCAACGCACTTAGTAAAAATGCTAAATATTTTTTAGATATTTCCATATGCAACTAAAAACAGTTAGAGCTCCAGACTCTCCCCCTCCCCTCCTTTAAAAATAGAATCATGCTAGCAAGACAGCTAAATTATGTCTCTTTTCCCTCTGTACAGTGTCTGTTTAGCACCCCCCCCTACCCCCACCTTCAAGACAACTTTTTTCTCACCTCTGTAGGTTCTTCTCAGGCACAATCCTCCGTTGAGCTCAGGGGCTCTCCTTTTCTTTTCCCTTCCCTTTTCCTTTTCCTCTCAGAAAAGCTAGTCTGTCATCATCACACCTAGCTTCTCTCTCGCTCGCTCAACCTCTCTCCCTTTCTCTTTTACTATTAAAATATAATAATAATAATGGCCCTTTCGACATAGCAGCATGAAGTGGCTGCCTTTGAGAAGCACATTTAATCTTTACTGGCTCCCCTAGGCTTCAGTGAAGAAGGAGAAGGCAAGGGAAAAAAAAGGGAGAGAGAGAAAAAAAGATTGTAAGGGAGGCTGCTGACGGACAGCAGGCATCAGGCACAAATCAGCGACAAGTTGAATTTTCCTAGACCACACTGCCCCCTTTCTTCTCGGCTTGCTCCCTGGGCTCCTGGAAAGCCCGAGTGTCTGGTTACAGGAGGCAACGGGTCTCCTTTTGCCAACCATGGTGCAGATTCCTCGCATGCCTGCTTAAATCTCTGGCAGAATAAGAAATCAATATCCCCCTCTAATCACCTTTAGCTCTTCGATGGCTTCCCCCCTTTTCTGAGAATCCACTTGGCTCTCCTCGCCGCTCCCCCGCCCTGCCGGTCTCCTACATACAAAGCTTGCAGCCCTGTCATTTCTCACTTCCTTCCATATCTTGGAGACAAGCCTCTCTTCTAATATCCTCTCGCGCTTGCTCCCTCTCTCTGTTGTAGTGTGTTTCATCCCTGACTTGCAGTGCTGGATGCACTAAGGCATCTCCCTGACTACTAATGAGGCCAAAAATACATCAGCAGGTCAGGGGGAAGGCCAGACACTGTATTATACAAATACAAAAAATTTCTCAGCCTGCTAGACCTAGAGATCAGGTATCACATTTTCGGAAAGGCAAAACAGGGAGGGAAAGAAGTGAGGAAGGGAGACCACGGTGCAGTTTCTCTGCCTAATTGTTTCACATCCTAGGGGAATTTAAAGCACACATGCATGTATGAGTGCAGGTGATGGATTCTGTGAATCTTCGTGACTTTTCTTTATGGACAGAATGTCAACAATGCCCAAACATTTCTTTGCAATCAGCATTTAGCGGGATAAAAGAGCAATGATTCAGATCTACATTTAAGATACGTAGACACTCTGTTCAGGCATGTGATGACTACGGTGCTAAAATTCCCTTTCCTTCCAGTGGCTGGGGTTTGCTCGTTGACTGTATTTGCAATACGTACTAATTTACCATCTATGTGCCCTTGGATTTTGAAATGAACTCGTCAGTCACTGAAGCTCATCCTAACCCTTTGCTTTCACTGCAGACATTTTCCTTATTCCTGAAGCATGTTTTTCCTCTTCACATGTCCGACAGACACATATACACTTCACCGATCAGCCTCAAGTCCCCCAAAAATGACAAGTAATATTTCAGATGACAAAAAAAAGAGGCACAAGAAAAAAGGAAGACATCCTAAGTTGATTGGGGGAGCATCTCCTATCATTTCTGTTGGCACTCATTTTTAAAGCTCTGCTATGCATTGATCCTTTAAAGCATGGGTCTGCCGAAAATTAGGGTCTCTACCTATCTATATACACAGTGGGTATGTTGCCATTCTAACCCAATTTTTCTGGCTAGAATCATGCAGACAACAGGCAGTGTGGTGTTAAATATAATGTCAGATTCTGTAAATAGCAAGGAAAGGGAGAAAGGTATCTGAGGATGCAGGTTTCCTCTAAGTCAATGTTTTTAAAAGATAGTTTCTTTGTGCTCAACTCAGACATAATTGTGCTTTGTCTCTGACTGTGAGACCTGCAGAAGCATGTCTAGATGCCAAGGAAAAGGAGAAGAAAATGCACAAATAAGAAGATACAGAGAGAGGAAGAAGGGAGAGGAGAGAAGTAGAGAGGAAAGCCGAGGAGCGCATAACAGTTAAAGGCAAAAAGAAAGTGTTGGATTTTTTTAATACTTTTTTTTCTTTTTGTCATTATTGGGAAGGAGAAAGAGGTGGTTGCCAGGAGTTGGTGACTAGGTTAGAATCTTTTTCAGATTTGGCTAACAGGGTGTTTTCACTAGACTGATGGAGAAAAAAGAAACACGCTAGAATAATCATGAAGGGTGGAGCTGTTAAAAAAAAAAAATCTTTGACTCACTGGGTGCCTCCCTGTACACCAAAATGAATCATTCCTAACCAGAATCATCAATTGTCTTAGAGTACTTCTATATGAAGACCAGATTATGGGAATCATGTCATTGGACCCATTTTCAAAGGGAAAGGTAAATAGAGGACGCGATTCCCCGAGACTCTTTTAAACCTCTCTATATTTGCAACAATAGTTCAGCATGATTTTCACATAATAAGCCAATTTGCCCTTGCCTGTATTCACTCTGCTTACAAAGATATACAAATATATAGCTTATGAAAGTTTTGCTATGAACACATCATTTTCTCTATACAACTCAGCGATGTCTTTGGAGGATACTTATTTCAAGCAGTTAACACCTGACCCCAATTTCTGTGGGTAATTAGTGAGCTAGATAACCACACAAAGTGGGTAATTATTTAGTACCCAAGGGTACGCTAGAAGTGGGTAGTGGCTTTGTTAACAAAAGCACATCTCTAATTATTGTATCTATGATGGGTGTTTTAAAAATACCAGTTACTATATCAAGTGAACCATGATAAATAAGTGAACTAGTTTGCTGTCCTTAGCATATACATATGTATCTTCTATCATGGTTAATAATATTTACCTCTCTTGTATGGAGTGTTGCGAAGATTAATTAGTTAACATCTGTAAGACTCTCAGAAGATGAAATATTGCTAGAGGCCTTTTAAATACAGTATTATTATTGTTATTATTACCTTGGCTAAAATTCCCAGGAAGGGAGAAATGGAGAGGGTAAATGTTATTGTCTGGTCTACGTCTAAGTTTGCAAATACGCTGAGATCACAAACATAATGAGTTTGATTATGGGGAGTAGTTTCCTACCTGACAGAGTCTAACCCACGCTGTAATAGAAAAGGCAGAAGATATTTCATTGACAGCTGACTCTGGTTGGATCTGAGGAACTGGGATAGAAGTGGAGGGGAAAGGGAGGAGCAGGAAGAAGGAGTCACTGATGGGCTGGGAGGAAGCCGAATCTGCTGGACCACACCCTCCTTCCAAAGTCTTTCTATCCTTCTCTTTCATGAGCAGCAAATAAGCACAAAAACCCCCAAAGAAGATATCTATGCAAGTCCTGGGACAAATTCAGCATAATGACAATCTATCCGCCAGTTACATAGCATTTCTTCTGGAGGAGAACCATCAGCACAAATTATTATAACAAATGCACATACATTTTAAAATATTACAGTGTTGAGAATAGGCACACACAGATCAACCTCAGATAACTTTAACCCAGGTTATGAGCAGCAATGAAGAAGCAACTTTTAAATTGCTTTTATGAATCACTCTCAGGGGGAGAAGAGGGTATTATTAATTTTTGCTAAGAAAGAAAGAAAATAAAAAAGAAAGGAAAGAAAAAAAAAAAAAAGGAAAAGAAAACCCCATGCTTTCAGGGACCTAATTCTGGAGAACAACCAAGCCTTGAAAACAAACAACAACAACAACAAAAACTTACTGCTGCTTTCCCTGTAAATGCCCATCTCCTTGAGCTGGCTGTGTGGCTCTGGCTGAGGCAGGACAGACAGAGGCCTCTTGGAATCCAAATCTTCAAGTAGGCTCACCACATTTTTTCTTTCAAAGCAAGGTTGTCCTGGGGATTAACCCTAGGAGTCTGGGAGATGCGAGCATGTGGGGAGGGTGAAGAAAAAGATGCAAAGATGTATTCAGTCCAGTTGACGGCTTCCAGGGAATAGAAAAAGGAAAGGACCCCATGAGCCAGCCAACAGGTACCACTGCCGAAATCTTTGCTGGAGGACGGCCTTTGGGACACGTGCTTGTGCTGTGATTGGAGGTCAGTGGTGTGATGAGCACCTTTTAAGAGTTTGGGAGCAGAGGGAAAATTTCTCCAAAAGCCACCCAAGCCAGGCTTCTGACCTGGAGCCCAGTACGTGTCACCCCCTCTCTGAGCTCAGAACTACAAAGGCTGACTGGCATTCTCCAACCCGCCCAGCTCCTTTCAAACCCACAGACTGTGCCAGACTGGCCCCACCTCCCACTGCAGCAAATTCTGTAGCCCTGCTCCATGCTGTGTTGTAAGGAGCCAGATTTCCGTTTTAATTGTCCTACCTGGCCGTCCCCTCTGCCACTACCCCTGGCTCTTGGTTCCTGGCATGGTTTCAAAGGCCCAATCAATGGCTTTCCCTCCCCCATTGGAATCTTAAACACTGCTAGTTCTCCCTTCTCCAAATTTTATCTCTTTCAAACTTAAATGTTTTTATGTCTTGTACTTTCTTTCATATCTGGCCACCACCACCTCGTTTCTTTGGACCCTCTCATTCTCTTGTTTAACACTTTTTTGCCATGTCCTGTCTCATATTAGGACTGAAAACCCAAACCAAAAGTCAGCTGCTAGCATCTTTCCCTTCTCCTCCCCCACGCTATGTTTAATGTATCTGACAATCCAATGCATCTCAAGGCATGTCCTAAACTCTCACCTAAAAAGAGTTGAAGCCAGCAGACAGCCGGTGTGTATGTGTGTGTTAAATAACCTAACTATGTGAATGTAGCAGGAAAGAGCCTGATGCACATGGGTGGAAGGAAGAACAGAAGAAAGGAATCTGGTATACTTGAAAATATTTAGGGTAAAACCAATGAAAGCTAATTGTGGCAAGAACTTACAGAGAAAATGCCACACACAAACACACATACACATGCACACACACACACACATATAGCTTGTATCAAGCATCCATGCTGAGCAGTTAAATCATAATATCCTATGATTATCTGATTATCTGAAAAAGTATTTACCATACTGTGAATGGGACAGGCAGGGCCACATGGTTCTGCAGCTGAAAGCTAAATACAAAAGCCTTCTAGAATGGATTGGAAGAGGATGGCAAACTCCTATAAATCATCTGCCTCCCTCCACCCTTGTCTGGGCTTAGGGGTTAAGAACTGTTATAGCACCTCTCTTTTATTTCCATCGTGATTTTAAGCTTATTATTGCTATTCATTCTTTAAAATATTTGTGCCCTTAACCTTACTCCTTAGATATTCATGACTTTCATGTTGCAAGTCCGTTCTCTGTGATACCTCTAACACCTATCATTGAAGGTCTTCTCTGTGTCAGACACAGGTAACTAATATCTCATTTAGTCCCCAAAACAGCCTTTAAAAGGTATCATCAGTGTTTTACAGATGCAGAAAATAAGGTTTGAAATAGTTAGAATTGCCCAGCTCATGGGTGGCACTGCTAGGATTTGAACCCAGGGCTAATTCATGGTCTTTCCTTTGCATCAATATACTCTTTGACTCCTGTCCTAGCATAAATGACACTTTCTACAGTTAGTCCCCTCAAACTAGTTTAGTTTCTTCTCCTATGCATTTTCCATAGCACCCTATACTTACACTATCTTAGCATTCATTCATTCTTTTTATTTTGCTGATTTTTATCTAGTTCATAATTACCGACTACTTAACTCTATGTCGGGCACTGTGCTGGACAGTGAAATTTCTTTAGCCAGAGGACAGGAAGTGATGCTGTAGTACTGGCATCATCTGTGTACTATGCTACTCCATCTCCCAACTCTAAGATCACAAAGACAGAGGCTGTGACAGGGTCTCCCTGCAACCCCAGTACATGGCACAGCACCTGTTACACAGCAAGAGCTCAGCAAATCATTTCAGAATAAATTTTTATGCTAAGATGGCTTTGATTGTAACATTTTGAGAGAGCAATATTCATGCCTAAATAGCCCTTAAAATGCTTAATAAAATGCCACATAAACATGGCATTTAATAAATGATAGATTGAAACCTTATTTTCTAAGACTGTACTCTGGCTGAAGTCCCACTTATAGTCACATTTGTGTTTCTGAAAACTAGAAAATTGCTCTGTTTAATTCATCCTATACGCTCTGAAGTCAGGCTGTTTCTGTTTGAAGCCAGTCAAGCTCTGTCTGAAATCTCTCCAATCAGTAGAGTAGGAGGTCATGTCAAGTGATAAACTGTCCAGGGTGATGTGGCTGTGAAGAACTATTTTGGGCTACATGTGAGGAGGGAGAGCTCTTACACTTTAGAGTGTGTGGCTAAATCCAGATCTGAGATAAGCAACACAGCTCAGAGTGCCCTCATTTCAGAAAAAAGAAGTTGAGAAGATAGAAATGGTTCATGACCATATGACCTAAATGACTCTAGGGTTTCATACTGTATATTCTGAAGAAAGATTAGGCAATTCTTTATTTTGCCTAAGGAAAGAATATTTAAGTACGTATAATGGCTACCCTTGGCAGACTAGCTTCTATTCTATTCTTTATCTGAGCAGTTCTTGTCTCTGAATAGAGTTAAGCAGGGGAATATATGGACTCCATTCTGTTTTCCACTAGCGTTGACTGACTTTGGTTACAAATATGTTACTATCTGTACTAGACTGGGATAATATTCATTATGTTAACCTAGAACACAGTTTCTAAAACTGTATCCTTTGGGGCGTTCCTGGCATTTCCCAAGGCAAAACTGGATGGGTACACATCATTCTACTCTAAAGGTACTTAAGATAAAGACGATCTAAATTCCCTCAGCAAGAGTCTTTCACTAACTGGCAAAAATATTCCTCTTCCTAGGATAATACTCATCATAGGAAGAGGAAGAGGAGGCTCTAGACCAGTAGGGGGCAGTGTTTGGTACAGGCACTCTATAGCTCAAGTGGTCTCAAAGGGAATCACCTGGCAGATTTTATACCCGAAATCCACATCATTTCCAAGTGTCAGGCTAAGTAGAGTCAGGAAAAATACTTGGATTTTTGCCTAGTTAAAAAACTGCTTTCATTAGTATCTTAGGGGAAAAATGAATGCTGAGCTAATCCTTCAGTATATATTTAGTGATATTTATTGATATAAATATAAAAAATAATTCTGTTGCCTCCTTGTACCTCACTGGTTGAGTTTCAGAGGACTTTTCCTGGCTTCCGTCCTAATTCCATAGACAAGCTGGTGCTTATCTGATGGGCCCAGGTGGTTTGTGAAGCTCTCTGGAAGGTAATCTATGGCCTATTGATTGCATTGGGGCCCAACTCTACCAATTTGTAGGAAGTACATTTTAGCAGCCTTTGGGTTTTAGGAAGGTGAAGTAGAAAAGCTTCTGTCTAACAATAGGTAAACAGAGAGAGAAAGAGAGACAGAGGGAAAGAGAGACAGAGGGAAAGAGGGACCATTCCCCTCCCTAAGGTGAGATGCCTATTACCTATGCACTAAGTGGATTGAATCTGACATTATAAAAGTCATTATTCTTGGCTGGAGGATATCATCTAAGAGCCAAATGCTATTTTAGTCTAGGTTCCCTGCCATTCAGTCATTAGGTTTAGGCTGGCAAGCAAAGAGGGATATTTTTCGCCCCTGGGACTTTTGAAGATTGCAATTGTAAGGCCAAGAACCTAGAGATGATATTCAAGCAAGCATATAGACCAGGGATTTGGTCTGGAGTTGTCTGTATTGTTTTGAAACTGCTGCAGATAGCCTGGCAGTTGGGAGGGAAAGAAAAGAGGTGGAGGAAGAGTAAAGAGATATCTTATTGATGCCTAGGAACCATGGCATTAATAGGACTCGATTTGAGACTGTTCTCCTCTCAAATAGGGTCTTATTGATGCCATGGTTTCTAGGGATGTCTTTGCTGACCAAATTAATGCTCTTTTGAAGATAGGGCTCCTTTTGTAGTACTCATAACCTCTGGATCTCTAAGCATTTTCCAATACATAGGCAAGAAGTAGCTAGGGCAATGACTCACCACTAAGTAGAATTAGATTGTCTTGGGTTGGTGCAAAAGTTATTGTGGTTTTTGCGATAAATTTTAATGGCAAAAACCACAATTAATTTTGCATCAAACCTAATAATTCAGATTTCAGGGTTTCCAGTCATACTCCCAATATTGCTGTTCAACTTTTTATTAATGTTCAAAAAGTCAAGACACACTTCTTTACTTTCAAACTTCAGATTTTTACATTTTTTTAAGCTACTAAGATTCTAAAGGTTAGGAGAACGAAAGGGAGAAGCAAATATTTTCATATCATGATTCCTGTTTCATAGTTGGGAACTGAGGCAATTAATGACTAAATACTTCTCCTAAGAAGGTTGTTACAGCACCAAGAATAGAATCTAGGTCTTTCATTCAATCTAGCTGTTATGAGGAAAAATGAGCTAATATGTATGAACTGCCTCAAAATCATTCAAAGAGTGGGTTTGTGTAAATCTGAGGTGTCGTTAATAATCATACCCTGTGCATCTTGGTTCCCCCATAATTAACTGATGACAGCACAGTAAGGGGGAGCTTCAACAAGATGCGATTAGTTTACTCGAGCATTTGTAAAATAGATAAGCGTGTCAAAAGTGCTGAGTGTGCAGAAATAAAATTAAAGGAATATAGAAACATATTTTGAGACATATTTTTCAGTCCAAGGTGCAGCGGCAGTATCAGAATTCCCAGTGAGATTAAAACAGAGAGTATGTAATCCCAGCACTTTGGGAGGTTGAGGCAGGCGGATAACGAGGTCAGGAGATCGAGACCATCCCAGCTAACACGGTGAAACCCCTTTTCTACTAAAAATACAAAAATAAATTAGCCAGGCGCAGTGGCAGGCACCTGTAGTCCCAGCTACTTGGGAGGCTGAGGCAAGAGAATGGCAGGAACCTGGGAGGCGGAGCTTGCAGTGAGCTGAGATCACGCCACTGCACTCTAGCCTGAGAGACAGAGCGAGACTCCGTCTCAAAACAAAACAAAAAAAAAAAGCAATGAGTAGGGAGCACCCTGGAGAAGCCAAGAAATATTTTAAAGGTGGAAACTGCTACCTCACAGACTTTAAATTCGGCACATTCTACACTTCTCAAGGAGTCTCCATGCCACAAATAGCAGTGACATGAATACCGCAGGAACTATGTCGAAGGGAGCCAACTCACCTTCTGGGGTCTGCTGCTTTCCCCTTTATGAAGGCCCATTGCACGTTCCAATACAGGCCAGCACTGAGCAAACCAACTACCGTTTGCAAACAACCTGCACTCCAAAATCTGGGGGAGGTAGGTAAATATTTTTCACATTCTTAAGTCTTTATTTTTTGTCTTAATTTTTATTTTGAGTCAGAATCTTGTTCGGTTACCCAGGTTGGAGTGCAGTGGCATGATCATGGCTCACTGCAGCCTCAAACTCCCTGGCTCATGCAATCCGCCTGTCTCAGTCTGCCAAGTAGCTGGAACTATAGGTATGCACCACCATGCTCAGCGAATGTGTTTATGTTTTGTAGAGATAGGGTCTCACTACTTTGCCCAGGCTGGTCTTAAACCCCTGGCCTTAAACTATCCTAGATCTTAGCCCCCTAATGTGCTGAGAATACCAGTGTGAGCCACCGTACCCACTCAGCCAAGCTTTTAAACATTCACTGTGATGTTATGACTACCTAGCCCAGTTTTGGACTGTTTGATTTACAGGCTCATGGGTCTATACATTTAACTGTGCATGATACTTACACATACTGAATGAGGACATATATTCATTTTGATTCAACTAATGCTTACCACTATGTATGCTGCATAATAGGTGCTTTACAAATGATTGTTTATTCTGCACTCTTCTGGAAATTTAATATAATCTAGGTTGTAGCATTATGGAGCACAGACCAATCAACAGATTGAACTCACACAAGGAATCTTTAATTGATGATTTTCCTTTCCTGTCATGAGTTGAATGACCCAAAATCCACATCTTATAATTTATGGAAAAGTAAGAAAAGTCCAAAGGTAAGAAAGGAAAAAGCACACTTTGAAAATAAAAAGAAAATCTGGTTGGTGTTTAGATTTGTTTAGAATGTGAACAGTGATTTGGGTGCTTCTAGTAAATAGTTAGGAATCTACCTGTCAATGTCTTTTAATGTTATTTTTATTCCTTTTAGAGATGAGGTCTCACTCTGCCCAGGTTTGAGTGCAGTGGCGTGATCCCAGCTCACTGCAGCCTCAAACTCCTGGGCTCAAGTGATCCTCCTGCCTCAGTCTCCTAAGTAGCTGGGACTACAGGTGAGCACCATCTTGTCTGTCTCTTAATGCATTTTTAAAAACAAAGTGAACAGATAAAACAGATCAGAGAACCAAACCAGGGGAGGAAATAACTGATGACCAGCATGTTCACCCCAATTACTCTACATATGCATATATCTCTTGGGTCCCAATGCCTTGCTTTCCACAGTGCAGTAAGAATTATTTGAAGTACCGGTAAATTAGCCTCATTAAGGAAATTCATGAAGAACTGATGAGGTAGCTAAAGACTGGCAGTGGGCATGGAAGAGAGGGAAGAATTTGACATTTTATTTCTCTTCCGTTAAAAACAGGGAGTGTTTGAGAGGCTGAGGCACGTGGATCACCTGAGGTCAGGAGTTCAAGACCAGCCTGGCCAACATGGCAATACCCCGTCTCTACTAAAAAACACAAAAATTAGCTGGGTGCGATGTCAGATGCCTGTAATCCCACCTACTTGGGAGGCTGAGGCAAGAGAATCGCTTGAACTTGGGAAGCGGAGGTTGCAGTGAGCTGAGATTACACCATTGCACTCGAGCCTGGAAGACAGAGCAAGATTCTGTCTCAAAACAAAACAAAACAAAAACAATAACCAAAAAAAACAAAAACAAAAAAAACAAAAAACGGAGCGCTTACCCTAGAAAATATCAATGCATAAAAATGAACTTCTCTGTCCTTTAAATAAAACGGACAGAGGAATAAAAGCAGAAGAATTATTACATGATCTGCTCAGTCTTCTTTGTCTCCTTTCAGCGATCTCAGTCTCCCCTTTCTCAGCACCCCATCAGCACTGTAAGCACACCATGCACAGGAAATATTGCACTATGATTGTAATTAAGACATGGAGAGATATATCTCCCTGTGTCTCTAGCCTATTGCAGAATGACTGGCACACAGTAAGCTCTCAGTAAATGTGGAATATAAAATGAGTTAGGTCAATGTGAAGATAAAATTTAAGAGCTATAAGATGAAGTGCAAGCACAACCATGTCCAAAATAAGGAAAAGTGAGAGCTCAATTAGATCCAGATTCTGGGCTGGGTCTAATGGGACAGGAAGGGGTAAAGAAGAGTGTTCTGCATGAATCCTCCATCCTTCGTGAAGATGCTAAAGTCCTGCCACTGAGTTATACACACAGAGTTGGAATCTGGCCCTGGGGAAAACCAAAGGCTGACATATCCTTGTCTGGTCTGCTTACTTCAACTTCATTTTCTATTTCTGGCGATAGTGGTCCCAAGACACATGACCCAATGGAAGGAATATAGAACTGCAAGTTAAGAGACATAGGTTCTCCACTTAGCTTTGTCACAGTGACCTTGGACAAGACATTTCACCTCTCAGATCCTTAGCTCCCTCAACTATAAAATGAGAGGATTACACTAGACGAACTCTCAAGTTCCCTCCAGGGAAATTCTAGAATTGCATAGTTCCTCTCTCTGTCTAGATTCCATTCTCTTACAAGAATATTTTCTTAACAGCTATGATTTAGATGGAATTTGGATTTAGAAAATAAATACAGCATCTTAGCTGATGTTGAAAAAAAATTACAGTCTGAATATACCCAATGGGAGAAGAAAGATACGAAGAGTCTCAGTATGGTGAAATTCATCATAGCAGATCGGGTCATGAAAAGGGGATTCCCATTTAGCTATCTACACATCTCCTGATGCTTGAATGGAACAAAGAAAATTCGACAAGGTTTCTGGGCAACAAGAAAGCATGTTGTTGTGAAGGGACGAGAATTATTCATCCCATTTCACAGAAAGGAAAACTGAAGCCCAGAAAAGATAGATAACTCATTCAAGACCACACTGTGATGGTGAAGCCAACTTCCCACCCAATTATGTTGTCTGAATTTGTCAACAAAGAAATCACCACTGCTCCCAATGATCATGGTGCCACAGTCCAATAAAACTGGGCAACCCCAGAGCC
This sequence comes from Trachypithecus francoisi, assembly GCF_009764315.1. Lineage (NCBI taxonomy): Eukaryota > Metazoa > Chordata > Mammalia > Primates > Cercopithecidae > Trachypithecus > Trachypithecus francoisi. The sequence continues at coordinate 110,479,646 of NW_022681473.1, forward strand.
AACTTCACTCTCACGATCTCTGCTGCAATCAGACCTGCTCAAAATTTTGTAATGTATATTGCTAGAGAAAGTAACTGCATAAATGACCCAGAGAGGCTCCTTAGAAGATTTCCTGTGGTCAAGATGCTTTCACTGGCCTTGGGTCAAGAAATCTGGTTTCCATTCCATTGTCTGTCACTTGAGGCTCTTGCATATTAATTTCCTTCTCTAGTAATCAAAAAACTTTTGAGAGAAACTTATAAAACGTAAAATGATCCCAGATCAATACATATGAAATATTATTAGAAGAGTTTTGTCTGGTGTTGCCAATTATCTGAAGAAATTATTCTTATCTACTTTTTAAATCACGCAAAGATGCACATGCACATATATAAATAATATATATAATTTCTATTTAAATGTTTATAAGTGTATATACACACATGTAGACAAAGTTCTCGTAAAAATTATAGATGTATGTGTACGTATATATGTGTATGTGTACGTATGTATAATGTGTATGTGTATATATATATGTCTATATGATAAGTATGTATTTATATTTCTTCCAGTCTAACTGGGAAATCTGTTTCAAAATCAACTGCTGCTCTCTCTTCGGACGTGATATATAGCCAAACAAGCCATTCTCGATTAACACTGCTCCCTCCTGGGGAAAGTCACAGAATAACTTTATTGATTTCTCTTTACCCTTCCCCACAGTTCTCTGCTGAAATGTTGTCTTAACTCTTCAATGCAAAAGCAAAAGGAAATGAAAATGAAAATGAAAATGAAGAGAGCTTTGCTTTATTAGGGCCATGTTAATTATATTTTTCTAATTTTCTTCAAAGAACAGGATAAACAAAATTTTCTTCAAAGAACAGGATATCCATGAAGGATATCTATATGGTAAAGAAGAGAGAGGATGACATGATTCCTATGGTTTCTAGACAGCAGATTTCTTTACACTGAAACCTGTGCTTTACCCACAATGCTGGACTCAGAACTACACGAACCTAAGCGGATTCTCTTATGATTTGGCCAGCCATCTTTGAGAACCGCTAAGACATTTTGGCAAACAGTCCTTCCACTGTTTTCCAACACACCAGAATATAAAGAAAGTTTGTTTTTTGTCAGTTTTTTCTACCTCAAAAGATGTCAGGCATGATTCAGTTTTTGCCTTTTCTTTCTCTTTTTCTTTTCTTCTTTCTTTTCTTCTACAGAAAATTCTTTACTTTCACAGTTTCAGGATCACTGATACAATTTAGGAGTTTCTCCCATGCAATTGAGAAATGCAAAAGGGAGGTTCTAGAGGCAGGATCTTTTCTGCCTGGAGCTTTTAAGATCACTGAGGAAAAATAACTCAGATCCTCACTCTTTCTCTCCTCCCAGCTTCTGAGCTGCCCTGCGGGCTCAGTTCTCACTGTGGGTAGGTATGGGTCAGTGTAGTGGAAAGAAAGCAGAGAAGGGGACACTGGAGTGGCTTAAAGTAAAAGCTCTAAAACACCTTTTCCATTTCCTTTTCCTTATTCCCCCACAGATTGAGTTCTACTTACTCTAATAACAAAGTTCATAAAAGATCACTAGAATTTCTATTTCTTTCAGTTCCCTTTTTTAGTATCCACAGGTTTTTTTTTTTTTTTTTTGTAAAGGGAAAGAAAAGTTAGACTTATTTACAACACAATGACAATCTCTGATTCTTCACTTTAAGCAAATAAAGACGCCTAGTGAAATAAATGGATTGTGTTATTTAAAATTGAAAGCTTATGTGAACCACCACTCAGAAACACGCTTAAAAAATACAGAAAGAAAATGAAAACCCTGTGACTACACACGATTATTCTGATGCCAAATGCTGAGTGTACAATTAAGTAGAGTAAGTGTTAATAATATGACAAATACCTACTTCCATTGTACAAATGAAATACACTCAAAACTGCAAAGGACAGTGGCACTGTATGCTGCCCTAAGGTTTACAACCACATAGCTTTTTTTTTTTTCATGAATTTGTAAGCTTTGTTTTAATTAAATGCCATTTACTTGTAACTAGCCAGTTTATCCTTTTTTAAAATTTTGTTGTTTCTCTGCACAATTTGAACCAACTTTGGAAAAGGTGTGGGTAAAAGTGGGTAGAAAAGGATGTTAAGAATTGGGTCTTCTTGTTGAAATCAAGTTTCCTTCTGTGTTGTGCAGCCTGAATAATGGGGGAAATCTGTCCTAATATGTTGCTGTATCTGTCCTAACTCACTCCTTTTACAGGGCCTCAGCAGAGGAATTGCATAACAATGTAGTTTGTATCCTGGTTAAATAGGAAGGTCTCTGAAGCACATGTCCAGGAACATTCTGCTTCATGGCAGAGGAGCCAAGATTGTACCTTGTAAGAAAAGGCACTGTTTCCTTAGGCAACGTAGGTTCTTTGTTGGAACCCAAGAGCGCTCCAGTGGCAGGCATGCTTTTGACTCTGGATAAATGGAACTGCCAGAGGCTCGTTCTATCCATCCTGTGTAGAGCACACACTCAGATTCTAGGATCTCACGGAAATGTACTTCCCGGCTCTCTATAGGCAACAGAGTCACCACAATTTGAAGCTATTATGTAAGAAAGGCCAAAATTTAACATCCATTAGCTTTATTCAGCAAGTTTTTATAAGGCAGATCTCATATGGACTATGCTTTGCCTAAGCACGGTGTTAGATGGGAAGAAAAAAGTGGTGGTATCCTTCCTCCTCTTCCTTTCTTCCCAGCTCCTACTATTCATGGAATTTCCCTTGATTTCAAGTGGCTACTCACCAAAATCCTCAACTGAAAACAGCTTCCAAGGGGTCATGTACTTATTCAATTCTCTTCTCGCTTCTCTCCAAACACAACATCATCTGACCAAGGTTTGCATGCATAAGCATTGCTAATTAACAGTAAGTCTCCACAATGTCCTCCTCTCAGTAAGTTTGACACACAGACCACAGCAAAGCTGTATGTACTGCCTAAAAGTGGGAAAGATCCTCATGTTGATTTCTGAGCCGTAAAAGGCAGGGATACGTTTTGGACTTCTTGTCCCTTACTGTGAACAGACCTAAGAGTACTTACTTTATTTTTTAGAAAGAACCCAGAGCTGCTGATGCCTGAGGGAGTCATTCTAACAGAATATCGAGAGAGAAAATTGATCCAGCTCTCTTGTCTGGTGCTTATAAAACATGAAAGTATCACCCTCGCCATGGCAGACCACAGGGAATGATCAATGTGAATTGTTAAGTCCTCTTCTCAGTGATGCTTGCAAACAATTTCCCTGGGGAAGCAACAAGTTCCTGACCACAGTGTTGTACACAAATAAATAAACAAAATGCTATTACTTTTTGTTCTTCACATTGGGAAGAGTTCAGAAACATCTTGTTTCAATTGATGGGCTGGAATTACAGAAAAACTTTAATTTTGTCTTTCCTTGCTAGTTCTGTGCCTGAGATGTATTGGTAAAATGGAACATGAGTCACATTTCTAATTGGGAAAAGCCTGGTAATCATGGGCAACCCAGATCTGGGTGACTTACAGAGTATTTTTGTGTTGAGAGAGAAAAGACACTAAAAGTAGAAGTTTCTTAGTTAGCAGCAGCAGAGAGGCTATAAGATTGAATCTGGTGTTTCACATGGCCTGTATCATGGTATAATGAGAAGGAATGTGTCTTGCACAAATTAGCCTATTAGACCTTTCTAATCAGGACCAATATGTGACATATACAGAGGCAAGATCAGCTGTAAGGAAGGATTCACTCCTTTACCACCAAGCCATGGAGATTGCCTTGGTCTCTTGATTTCCCTTATGTTATTTGAGTAGGAACTCAGGCACCAGTGATGCCCCCAATTAATCATAACCATAATGGTAGCATCCAATACCATTTAAAAAAAGGTCAGGGTTGTAGACAAAAGACTGATGTAGACCAGTGGGGAAGACAAGAGGGAGCTATGCAGCCTACTTTGAGAGCAAAGTCTGGTTTGGATCTTCTCTGCTACTTCTGTACATTTCATGCTAGAGGCAGAACAAGTATCCAGGGAACACTTTGGAACTTTCCTAAATTTACAGAGGGGCCTGTAACATTCAATTAGAGGGAACACAGAATGTTCTACTCTAACAAAATTTATAGGTAGTATAGGAAATTCCATCAAGTGTCTTGTGGAAAACTGAATGCATAAAAGTAAAACTGAGACCAAGGATGTAGATAATGGGATCATTCAATATAGATTTCAAACCAAAGTCCACTGCTTAGTAACTGTGAACTTGGGCAGAGTACTTAACCTTACTGAACATCAGATTCGTTATTTGTAAAATGGGGACCGTAATCTCTTCTTTGCCCAATTATTTGGGGGGATTAATGGGGGAATGAATATAAATTATTTATCACAAGGTCTGGTATATAGTAAGCATTTCACAATGTTTTTTTCCTCCCTTTATTGATGAATGCTTTCCAGATTTCTACTTGGCCTCTTCTCTTTGAGTTTATAGAATACTAATTTTCTGTACTTTCTGGCAAATCTATTCAATCTAACAGTTTTTAAAATTTATTATAATGTGAGACATAGAAGGAATATGAAGAATAAATAAATGCATGCCATTTTTGTAAATGATACTCATAATCTACCAAGAAAGCTAGAAACATGCTGGGTCACTATACATTACACAATGCTAAGCGAAATAATTTGGTTATTTAAACATTTGGGAGAAGGGGTAGTCTAATTATATGCCAGGCACCATACAAGGTGGCAAAGACCCAAAGATGTATAAGATGCAATTATTGAACTCCAGGGCCCTTAATTTTTTTTTTTCTTTTCTTTTTTTGGAGACAGAGTCTTGCTCTGTTACCCAGGCTGGAGTGCAGTGGCACAATCTCAGCTCACTGCAACCTCTGCTTCCCCGGTTCAAGAGATTCTCCTGCCTCAGCCTCCTGAGTAGCTGGGATTACAGGCACCCACCACAATGCCCAGCTAATTTTTGTATATTTAGTAGAGATGAGGTTTTACCATGTTGCCAGGCTGGTCTTGAACTCCTGATCTCAGGTAATCCACTTGCCATGGCCTCCCAAAATGCAAGGATTACAGGCATGAGCCACCATGCCCGGCCTAGGCCCTTAATTTAGTACAGGAAGAGACACGTGAACAAACTTCAACAGAAGATAGACAGAACAAATGATACTGAGTAAAGAAGTAACTCAAAGGACAAGAAATCACTTTGGTTGGAAGTGTCAGGGAAGGTTTCACAGAGGAGAAAATATCTAGGCTAGATATACAAAAATAACTAGGTTAGTAACTTAGATAAAATGGACAAATTCATTGAAAAATACAACCTACTAAAACTGACACAGATATAACAGAAAATCTAAATAGCACTATGTTTATTAGGGCAATTTAATTCATTATCTAGACCTTTCCACAGAGAAAATTTTAGCTCCAAATGGTATCACTAGTGATTTGAATCAAAATATTCAAGTAAAAAATGACAGTAGTCTTATAAAATTCTTCAAAAAATAAGAGGAATAGGGAATACTTGGCAACTTTTTTTTTTAAATCAAATCAGGCAAAAAAAAAAAATACATAACAATTACAAACCAATATTCTGCATATGCATAGAGGCGAAAATCCCTAACAAGATTTTAATCCAATCTAACAACATACAGAAAATAAATCCTGGCTGGGCGCGGTGGCTCACACCTGTAACCTCAGCACTTTGGGAGGCCAGGGTGGGCAGATCACAAGCTCAGGAGTTCGAGACCGGCCTGGTCAACATGGTGAAACTCCGTCTCTACTAAAAATACAAAAAACAGCTGGGCGTGGTGGCACACGCCTGTAGTCCCAGCTACTCAGGAGGCTGAGGCAGTAGAATTGCTTGAACCCGGGAAGTGGAGTTTGCAGTGAGCCAAGATCACACCACTGCACTCCAGCCTGGGCAACAGATCAAGACTCTGTCTCAAAAAAAAAAAAAATACATCCTGACCAACTAGGGTTTATTCCAGGAATGTAATTTTGGTTTGATATTCAAAAATCCATCAACATACTTGATAATATCAACAAAATAAATGAGAAAAAGTATATCATTATTTCAATACATGAAGAAACACTACTTGATAAAATTCAACACCTAACGATGATTTTTAAAATAAAAAACACACCTCTCAGCATATTAGAAACAGAGAGGAATTTTCTCAATCTGATAAAGGACATTCTACAAAAAAATATTGTTCTCTTCATACTTAATGGTGAACTATAATATAATTTTCCCCTAAGACTGAGAACCAAGAAAAGACACGTGCTCTTACCACTTCTATTAAGCATTGCTCTGGCTATCTTAGTCATTACAACAAAGAAAAAAAAAAAAGAGAGAAAAGCATAAATAGAAAAAAGAAGTAAAACTGCCTCTATTTGTAAGCAGCATAATTGTTCATGTAACCAGAACATCTTAAGGGAATCTACATAATAATGACTAGAGCTAGTAACTGCATTTAGTAAAATACCAAAATACAGGATTAATACACACAAGTCAATTATATTTTTAAATACTAGCAGCAAATAATGGGAAATAAAATACTAAAAAAAAATCCACTTATCATTATAAAACATAAAACACTCAGAGATAAATTTTCAAAAATATGAATGTAACGAGTTGCATTGGGTCCTCCAAAAGATATGTCTACCTGGAACCTTAGAATGTGACCTTTTGTTTTCTTAGGAATAAAAGGTTTTTGCGCATGTAATTAAGGTAAAGGTCTTATCTTGAATAAGGATGGGCCCTAAACCTAATGACACTGTTCTTACAAGAGACAGAAAAGGAGACACTGAAATACAGAAGGAGAAGTTCACGTGAACATGTGAAGCAAGAGGCAGAGATTGTAGTGATGTGTCTACAAGCCGAGGAATGTCAAGGATTGCTGACAACACCAGAAGTTAGGAGAGAGGTATGGAATAGATTCTCCCTCAGAGCTTCCAGAAAGAATCAACCCAGCCCACACTTTGATTTTGGACTTTTGGCTTCTTAAACTAAGGAATATATTTCTGTTGTTTACCCACATTGTAGAAATTTGTTATAACAGCCCTAAGAAACTAATAAAATGTATAAGACCTTTGCAGTGAAAATGTCAAACTATTGCTGGGGGAAGTTTTAAAAGGCCTGAAGAAATGCAGAGATATACTAGGCTCATAGACTGAAAGACTCCAGTATTCTTAAGATGTTAATTCTTCTCAAATTGGGCCATAAATTCAAAGCAATCCCAATCAAAATTCCAGCACGTATTTTTGCTGTTGTTGAAGAGATGGACGAGTTAATTCTAAAATTTGCATGGAAACACAGTCTCCAGAATTTTCAAAGTAATTTAAAAAGAATGGAGGATTTATATTACTTTATTGCAAGATTCACTATATAGGAACAATAACAAAGACAGTGTGGTGTCGAAGAAAGAATAGACAAGCAGATCAATGGAACAGAAAAGAGTCAAAAATAGAACCACATTTATATGGTCAATCGATTTTTTTTTTTGACAAAAATGCCAAGGAAACTCAATGCAGGGTGGGGGGAAGTCATTTCAACAAATGGTGTTAGAACAATTAAATGACTACATAGAAAAGAATTAATCCTGATCCTCACCTCATACCATATACAAAAATTAACTCAAGTAAATAATGAACACTGATGTAAAAGCTAAATCTCTAAATCCTTTAGAGAAAAACACAGAAGAAAATCTTCACAACTTTGAGGATAGGCAAAGATAACAAAGATAAGATACAAAAACAAATAACTATATGAAAAAATGATAAATCGGACTTGCTGAAAATTTAAAACTTTTGCCCTTTGAAAGTCACTACTAAGAAAAAAATACACAACAGGAATTGAGAGAAAATATTGGTAATACACACAATATGACAGACATATTTGGTATATATAAAGCTCTCTTAAAACTCAATAATAAGATAAATAGCATACTAAAAAGAAAGAGATTCAGATAAATACTTCACAGAAGAAGATCTACAAATTGTCAATACATACATAAAAAGATCCTCAAAATCATTAGTCATCAGGGAAATGAAAATTAAAGTCACAATGAAAAATGACTACACACATATTACAATGACTAAAATAAAATAGACTGACAACTGAAAGTTGAAGATACTGGAACTCACATATGATCTTATGGGAACATAAAATGGTAAACAATTTTGGACAACTAGCAGTTTCTTACAAAATTAAATATACATGTAATCCATGACCCAATCATTCTAACTCCTAGAGTTTACTAAAGAGAAATGAAAATATATGTACACAGAAAGACTTGTACACAAATGTTGATAGCACATCAAAAAACTGGAAACAACCCGACATCCATCAACTGGTGAATGGATAAACAAACCATGATATAGCCACACTACAATGAAATATTACTCAGTGATAAAAAGGAACAAACTACACATGCAACAACATAGATGAATCTCAAAATTGGTATTCTGAGTGAAAGAAACCAGACACAAAAGAGTACATACTGTTTCACTCCATTTATATAGAACTATAGAAAATGCATACAAATTTATGGACACAAAAATCATATCAGTGCTTACCTAAGGCCAGAGCCGGAGGGAGAGATGGACTGCAAAGGATCTCAAGGACACTTTCGGAGATGATGAAGATGGTCTGTATTTTGATTGGTGGTAGTCTTATGGATGTAAGCCCTGTTAAAACTCATCAACTGTATACTTTAAATAAATGCAGTTTTTGTATGTGAATTATATCTCAGACCTCACGTGAGCTTTATAATTTCTCCATCTTCCTCTGTACACTAGCAAATAACTCTTCATGACAATCCAAAGAGGGATCTGGATTGCTTTTTAATTTATGTTAGTAAACAAATTTGTATATTCTAGATTAGGGACGAGCAATCTACATCCTTGAACCAAATCCAGCCTGCGCTGTGTTTTATTGGAATACAGTCATGGTCATTTATTTACTCTTCTCTATCATTGCTTTGTTTACTGCGATAGCCAAGTTGGGTAGTTGCAACAGAGAACATACGGCCCGCAAAGCCTAAAATATTTACTCTTTGGCCCCTCACAGATAAAGTTTGGTGGCCCTTATTATAGATAATAAAAAGTTAGATGTGGATATGGGAATATCTGCATCAATGTTATGACAGAAAAAGGAGAGATATACTTACATGAATGAGTAAGAATGGCACATTGGACTTAAAAAAACCCATGTCCATCAATATGAATCAACACCAAAAAAATGAGAAGAGAAAGAATCAAACACATTTAGCCTTTGGGTCCTCAAACCACCTTGTATTAATCAATGCTGTTATAGCCAAAAGCTTTAGAGAGACTAACATGAAACTTTTTAAAAAGAGCAAGAAAATACCTTATGAATTCGGCCAAAAATGTCTTGCTGAATTTCCCTTTCTTGGTCATGAAATAAATGGAATCAACTGTCATTTCTATTCATGAGGCAAATTCTGTATCTCAGTTTGGTGAACAGTTACTTATCAAACTATGCTCAATGCCCAGTTTCCTTCAAATATAGTAAAACCCTCTTAGTTAAGGTTGGGGGGGGAACAATGTATGCTAGTGGAAAGAGGTATGTCTTTGGGGAAATAAAAAGCTTAGCACTAGATCCTGTTACTACCATTATGAATAATTGTGTGATGTTGGGCAAGCTGCTTAACTTCTCAAAACCATGGCTTCCTCATCTGTAAAATGGAAATCACATTTCCTCAGTTATGGGGTTGTTGGGAAGTTTAAATGTGGAATGTAAACAAAACCCCAAATACAAAGTAGTCAATGCATAAATATTATGTCTCCCCTTGCCCATCACCATTGCAACGGCAATCTTATTATTTAAGATGAATTTCATCTCAACATCCCAAGATGATACTGACAGTTACTGCTCTAGAAAGTATTTTTAAGGTGTTTATTTGGGGGACAAGATTAATTAATTTCTAAATTTGGCTTTAATTCAATTTTTACATAAATATATCATCTTTGTCTCTTCCTAGAGAAGTGTGTTGTGCTTCTATGTGTTGTGAAATACCCGCTATGTTTTCCTAATAACTCTATATTCCCTATACTGATTATGCCAGCATTTGCAAAAGTAATTTAAAAACCATTTGCTTGGAAGGAAGAACAGCTTTCTCAAAAGGTTTTTTTTTCTTTTTGTGGTGTTATCAGAATCCTTTTTAGAATTGAATGCTCTCATCTTTTTTGAAACAAGTTTTCTAAGATAAGAGAAAGACTTTTCAAATACTGCAAGTCACTTCATAATTTTATGGAAGAAACTGTGCAATCAACTTAGAAATATTAAGTTCAGTTTCAGCATGCCCCTTAAATAGGATCAATGATGAGCAAATCTTTGTATCTGTGTTCTTGCATCACTGAGGAGCAGAATTTGTCTTTGGACCTCTCTGTGGCTATGACAATCCGAAAGCCCTAGAGCCACCTGTACCAGCAACAGCATAACGTCTCCTATTCCTAAGAGTGATTTTCAGCTTAGATTCTTAATATGTCCACATTTATCACCTGCCTTTAGAATTTGGAACCCTATCTATTTGCTTAGACTTGTTCCTCTCTTGTAAATTAGTCCTCTGTAGGTGCACTTTAATTTGCTGGCACCAAACCCCTCTTGCTTAATTAAACTCCCAGTCTGGTTCCTTCTAAATAGCCCTGGCCTGTTGTTATCCATATCCCAGCATGACATTAAGCTGTTGGTCCTCCCTGGGTTCTAGGTTAACCATGTATAAAATGCAAATGTTGTGTTCTTGGGCACTCTGCACAAATGTACTAAAGACAGATAAAAGGAGATACAAACACTATTCTAATTTTCAAGCAGAACAGATTTTCTTATTGCTGACATTACTAAAGGTAATCTGAACGGTGGTTTTAATCAACCATTTCTTTTTTAAATCAATTTTATTTTTATCTTAAGTTCAGGGATACAGGTGCGAACATGCAGGTTTGTTACAGAGGTAAACATGTACCATGGTGGTTTGCTGCACCTATCAACGCATCACCTAGAGATTAAGCCCCACATGTATTTATCCTGATGCTCACCCTCCCCCTGCCCCCCACCGCCCTGACAGGCCCCAGTGTGTGTTGTTCCCTTCGGTGTGTCCATGTGTTCTCATTGTTCAGCTCTCACTTATAAATGATAACGTGGTTTTTGGTTTTCTGTTCCTGCGTTAGTTTGCTGAGAATAATGGCTTCAAGTTCCGGCCATGTCCCTGCGGAGGACATAATCTTGTTCCTTTTTATGGCTACACAGTATTTCATGTGTATATATACCACATTTTCTTTCTCCAGTCTATCATTGATGGACATTTCGGTTGATTCCATGTCTTTGCTATTGTGAATAGTGCTGCAATGAACATATGTGTGCATGTATCTATAATAGAATGATTTATATTCCTTTGGGTGTATGCCCAGTAATGAGATTGCTGGGTCAAATGATTTTCTGGTTCTAGGTCTTTGAGAAATCGCCACACTGTCTTCCACAATGGTTGAACTAATTTACATTCCCACCAACAGTGTAAAAGCATTCCTATTTCTCCACAGCCTTATTTGCATCTGTTGTTTCTTGACTTTTTAATAATCGCCATTCTGACTGGCAGGAGATGGTATCTCATTGTGGTTTTGATTTCCATTTCTCTAATGATCAGTGATGTTGAGCTTTTTTTCATATGTTTCTTGGACACATAAATGTCTTCTTTTGAGAAGCATCTGTGCTCATCCTTTGCCCACTTTTTAATGGAGTTGTAATCAAACCATTTCTATAACATTTCAAAATAGCCAATCTAGAAGTTATTATAATTTTTAAATCTTACTATGTTTTCTTTAAAATAGCACGTGGCATGGAGAAAGGAGAGTATCTATATGAACATACCTAGAAGAACCTAAAAATAGAAAAGAAACAAAACAAAGCTACATATTGCCAGACACATGAAAAGCCCACCTGACTACTGATAAGGACTCACAAGTAACCATCAAGAAGCTTAGCACAAAACCGGAAGCAGTGAGCCAATAATGGCTTGTGTTAATCTTTCAGTAATAAAAGTTGTGATTTTCAAAGTGACTCTTTCCCTTTTCTATCTCTATCCAGAGTGGTGTGTCTAGCCTCCTCTGCAGTGCTTGGCTCTCCTGAGCACCATGCTGGGACTTACTAGGGACAGCACTTTTCAGAAGCACTGAATACAACAGTATTCCCACTTAGTGAAATGAAAACCATTTGACTCTGGTTTAAGAAAGTGGCCTGCAGTGAAATTCACAAAATATTGTATGTGTTTGTGTATATTGTGAAGAAGGCACTCAAGATAGGCGTAGAATATCTTTATTTTCATAATGTCATGTTAAGCTAATTTTGTTTTTGAGACAGGGTCTCACTCTGTCACCCATGCTGAAGTACAGTGGCGTGAACACAGCTCACTGTAGCCTTGACCTCTTAGTTTTAAGTGATCCTCTTGTCTCAGCCTCCCAAGTAGCTGAGACTTTAGGCATGTGCCACCACGCCTGGCTAATTCTTCGTGTGTGTGTGTGTGTGTGTATGTATGTGTGTGTGTGTGTGTATATATATATATATATATTTTTTTTTTTTTTTTTTTTGTAGAAATGGAAGTCTCGCTATGTTTTCCAGAATGGTCTCAAACTCCTGGGCTCAAGCAATCCTGCCTCAGACTCCCAAAGCACTGGGATTATAAGCATAAGCCACCAGGTCCAGCCCTAACTTACTATCTTATCACATTGATTATAGAAAAATCTCCACTTTTCAGATATGAGACTTTGCTTTCTATCCCTAAATTAATTTGGGACCTAATCAACCATAGTATAAATAGAGCAACACGGCAACATGCCCTTCCTTACCCAGAGGTCAGTGTTTTTTCAACCTCAACTTCCCAGAACCCATCCTAGAATGCAGAAGTGAGCAAATGAAACACTTTAAACACTCGAAGTCGCATCTGAGAGTCTCCACCATACAGTGACGACGTTCTCTTTATAGCCCCACTCAGAACTGGAAACTGACTCATTTCATTTACAGTTTATGACAGTCTTGGCTAACTTTTTCCCCTGGCCCGAAGATGTTTTGGAGTAACAAACTACAAGTGAATTGGGAGAGCAGCTGGGAGCAGGCACAAGAAGAGCAGAAAAAGCAACTGCCAACAGCTCGATACAGAATACAGACCGAAAGGCAAAAAGCAGACAAAGACTTTTGAGAGCACAGAATTCAACAACAGCAGTTCATAACAGTGACCCATAGCCATCCAGTGCATTAGGAGCAGAAAATTTGTATGGAGACCGAAAAGGCAGAAGCTGTTGTGATGCAGGTAGGTAAGCTCTTGTTTTCATAAAAATTTACTTAGATGGGGATTTCATTCCTTAATAAAATAGGATAGCTGAGGCACTGCTAATGTAATTGAAGAGGGGCTCATTTCAGCACTTTTATTTGGTCATTTTACATTATTTTCTGTTGAGTTTTTGCACGAAGGATCTATGTGCCCAGAGAGGGCAGGCCCATGTGGGTTTTGCCCATGTGTCTATACTTTGCATAAACACAATAAGGTGCTTAATGAATGTCTGGTGATGATGATGATCAAGAGCTTAATAACAGGGTCTTCTCTAAAGGCTGATTAATGGGGCTTCAAGTTAATATCTTCTCATTCTCTCCTTGCACTCATTTTTGGTGTGTGTATGGGAGTGGGGGGTAGAAGGACTCTAAATTGAGTATCCATTGGAAAGAATGTAGAAAGGCTATTCTATTTAAATAGTAGATAGCTTTTACAAAATACTTGCTGATGGTGAAATAAAATATCCAAAATTATATTCCTATGACACATTATTTGGACATATCTTATTTATTCAAACTCCATTTCCAAGATTGTATAATCATACTTGCTATTTACAACACCTGAAATGGACCTGCAACGTTAAGTGGTCTTTGGTTCAATCAATGAATTATCTGGCAATAGACCTATGTACTAGAAAACCAAGCGGTGCTGACAGTTCCTGTGATCCTACAGTTCTGCCATGACACACACAAGGTCATTTAATTTTCTACTTGATTATAGCAGGTGGTAACTCTTTAGTCACCGGCTCTCATCCACCAGTTAGTTTAATTCTTATTACCATTAAGTCAAGCATAAAAACAATAAAACTAACCCTGCCTTAAATAGGATCCACTCACCAGCTTCCTTGTTGCCATCCACTGTGCCATCATTCTTCCAGATTTAATGTGCAGGAAGTTATCTTAGATCTGCCCCTCCCGCAGCCTCCTCAAATCCATTTTTAGTGACAATGTTCTATAGCTCTCGTGAGCCACATGTGTCTTTTATCTCTCCACTTTTCACTATTGTCTTTGTCTAAGCTCTTAGCCTTCTTACCTCTCAGATAACTTCAGCAGCTTCCTGACTAGCTTCCCCATCTCTGGTTACTTTCTTCTCCAGTCCACCTAGAATTTCATTAACAGGATAATTTGCTTTAAATTCTGCTTTTAATTTGTCATGCCCTAAGCCCTTCACTGGCAACTTATATCATTTCATATTTATGAGTCCATAAATATGAGAAAAACTCCATAAGCAGGAAAACATTATAGACTTGGCATCGTCACAGTAATGACTCCTCCTGGATGTGACATAACATGACCCATCTTCCCTGAAGTATAACCTGATTTGAAGCTGCTGGCCAACGTGCCACACTGGGCTCTGGTTAGGTCAGGCTTGTCACTGTCAGTGAGCATATCCTATTCTTCCTGCACCACTCTTCCCTCCAGGGGCTGAATGAAAGTACAGGCAGGAGTTTTTTATATTGTGAAATGACCAGACCTACAAGGTTTGCCCAAGAGCTCTGTTCTTGACCCCCTGTCTTGTTTATTTTATTAAAGCCTTGGATGAAAATAGATTACATTCTTATCAAATTTGCACATATTGAAAATGGGGGGAAACAAAAGCTACACCAGATGACAAGACCAAAGTTCAAAGAGAACTCCAACAAGAGGTCAAAATGAAGAGCACGAAATGTGACAGAAATAAATACATTTTGAATGTTAGATTCAAAGCTCCAACTGAACTGGATGGGGGAAAACCCTGTACAATTATTATTCTAAAAAATTCTCAGGAGAGAAGGTCAGGATGAGGGTGAGAGGGTATGGATTAGTTACAAGGAAAAGATAAACAAAGACAAAGGTTCTGCTTCCAAAATGGCCAATGTGCACTTAGGCTTAGTGAATAGACTTATGTTGGCTAAAAGAAGGGAGGGGCTAGCTACATGGTGTTCTTCACTGATGGGACAGCTCAAGAATATTTTCAATTCTGTTTTCTGTATCAATTGACAAATACATGAAGAATTATGAAAGATCTAGATATCATACATATAGTATAGACATAGATTTATAAAGAAATACATATAATACATAGATTTATTCATGTTTGACCTCAAAGAAGTGACATAAAGAAAGGATGCAATGTCAGTGTTTTGAAGGACTATCTGAGTAGATTTCCTCCCTGTGGCTAAGGAGATAGGAACTAAATCCACTGGTGAAAGTTTGGAGGAGGTAAACTTTGGTTCAATAAAAAATATCATTTTCTATCCATGAGAGACATAAAGTAGTGGAATAAGATGTCTTGAGAAATTAACTTCTTATGACTGGAAGTTTTCAAGTATAGACTGAGTGACATCATCACAGAAATTTTTCTGGCATTCTTGGAGTGCAGAAAGTTAGACTAGATAACCTAGATGAAAGAAGACTTTCTCCTTTCATCTCTAAGGTGTAATATTGGTCCTCACACCTTGTAAAGCCCTCTCCTCTCCCATCTCCACACAACACTTATCATATTTTCTTTCCACTGACAGACATCTCTGTCTTTCTCACCAGACTGGGAGCTCTTTGAAGGTAGAGATTCTATTTTTTATCTATATATCCCTGGCTTCTAGCATGATTCCTTAAGGAGCTGAGGTACTCAATATATTTCACTGAATTAACTGAATTATGAAGTTCTACTGAAAAAAAAATCCTATCTACCCTTCAGTGTCCGGCACAAATTTCCACTTTCCACAGAAAACCTTCCCTGATCACTCCTATAGCATATATTCTGTGCCAGACAATTTGCCACATGTAATTCTCTGTTTCTTTCTTGTATAATGTTGTTTACTATGTGCCATGTCTATCATCCCAACTAGACTGTCAGTTCCCAATGAACAAAAGAATACCCATTCATGATCTCATGGAAGTGGAGAGTACAGTGATGGTTAACAGAGGCTGAGAAGGACAGTGGGGAGAAGGAATAAAGAGGGGTTGATTAATTAGTACAAAAATACAATTAGATAGAAGAAATAAGACCTAGTACTCAATAGCAAAATAGGGTGACTATAGTTAACAATAACTTATTATATACTTCAAAGTAACTAGAAGAGTAGACTTGGAATGTTCCCAACACAAAGAAATGACACATATTTGAGGTGATGGATATCCTATTATCCAGATCTGATCAGTGATACACATTGCATGCTTGTACCAAAATATTGCATGCACCCCACAAATATGTATAACCATTATGTATCCATAAGCATAAAAAATAAAATAAAATAAATACCATTTTAAAATTATGCCTTATTGCCATGCTCAGGACAGAACGGGCTACTGATAATGTGCTCACTGATTGATCGAGAAGTAATATTGTAGAATGTTTTGGTGTTAAAGAATCATATTCCACGTTTTAATTACAAAGAGAAAAATGGTAACTTTACAGTGGAGAAATGTGAGAGATAGAACCTTACCCAAGTAATCAAAATTTACATCACCCGGGAGACAACGTCTTGCCATAATCGACCCTGAGAAGATGCAGTGAAAAGGGCACATCGTTGCTTGCGTGGTGTTTCTGCCAAAAATGAAAAACCTCCATCTAATCACAAGGAAACACCAGACAAACCCAAACTGAGGGACAGTCTGCAAGATATCTGACCAGTAGTAAGCCACAGAAAAGCTGAGACACTGTCACAGATTAAGACTGAGCAAATGTGACACTGCATGCAATGTGGGATCTTGGATTGGATCCTGGACCTGAAAAAGGACATCTATGGGAAAAGTTGAGAAATTCTACTGAGGTTTGTAGATCAGTCAGTAGTATTATAACCAAGTTAACTTCCTGACTTGGATACTATGGTTATGAAGATGTTAACTTTAGGGGAAGCTAGATGAAGGCTCTATGAGAATACTGCACTATTTTTGCACCTTGTCTATAAGTGTAAAATTACTTCAAAATAAAATTTTAAATAAGATCTATGAGTTTGGTTTTCAACTCGAGTGAGGATCCAAACAACGAAGGCAGCTACCGCGAACCAAAACGAATAAGGTGCACTCCATTCTTGTTACTTGCGGTAGCTGTGTTCTACATGGTTGCTGCGAATAGCGAATTAGCGAATACTAAAGCATTGCTCCTAGGGGAAATATAGGGTTCGTTTCATAAAAGCCTCTGGCCACATTTTTGTCAACTGATCAATGCACAACATTGTTTTATGTGTGTTTCTGTTTAAAGACATCCTATTTAATATGTATTGTTGAGTCATTAACAATGAACTCATAGCTAAAAGTCCTGTAACTCATGCCTGAATGAAGTTTATTAGCCACATATTTTCTTCATCAGGCACATCACAACCTTCTTATGCTTAGAAACGCTAGCCAGCACTTCAACATTACACTTGGGAGTCATTTTAAACAGCAAAATCATCAACAGAAAGCATACAAATGCAAAGAACAGTGGCATCGGGTGACACACATTTTTTGCCACTCTGTACATGTCCATAAATGATTACAGAAGTTCAGCAAGTGTTAATTTGGGGATTTCAAATATATTTTAGTGAGTGGGCTAACTCACAAATGGAATCTACGGATAATGAGGATTGACTGTACCTAGAAACACGCACAATGATTGTGAACTTCTTGGCAGTCACCTTGAGTCAACAAGAAATAAGTATAATGATATTTGCATTTGAAATGATACAGAGAATTCTTGAAAGATTAGCAACTTAGTAAGTAACTTAGTTCTATCTCATTTTATGGTCTTTTTCCTCATCCTGGCTACACTAAGGATTTTTCTAGTACCCTGGCTTCATCAATGCTAACGATATTTGTCTCCTTTCCATTTTAGTCATCAGTAAACACAGCCACAACCTGAACTTCAGTATCAGTATCCCCAACTGCTTCACCTTCAGGAAGTCACTTCTTAATTACCACATATCCCACTCTCCACTTCTATTGAATCTATTCAACTTCCACTTAAGGCCTAAAAACAAAAACTCCTACTTATTCCCCCAGTCAATCACTCTCTTCTAGCTGTGCTTTATTTAGTCAGTAATACTTGGGAAGTTATTTTGATGATGCTTTCACTAGCACTCCACAATCCACTATCGTTTGATCTTTTACAAGTTTTTATCTTCCAAACTACGATCGCGGTAATCAGTTTGTTTTTTGTGTGTCCATTGCTGGTCTACCAACTATTTCTACAAAAATTCACAAACACATATTGTTTAAATGCAAAATAAATTAATTTACCTAATCAACCTTCAACAAGTCTTCATTGTTCTTATTCTTATTGATCTACTTAAAATCCAATTGCACAGACAGGATCTGCCAAATATTCCCTCCTTTCTACACACACTGCCAACACTCTATTTCAGACTGATACATAGATCACCTGAGCCTATGGTAATAAGTTCCTAACTAGTCTCTCCACATCCTGTCCTGTCCACTTTATAAGCTAATTAATCATCTAAAGTAGACAGTTAATCAACCTACATGCTCCCCATAGCTACCTGGCAAAAGTTCAAACACCTTTACATGGCATTCAAATTCTTCTACGAACTGACTTCAGATTACTTGTAAAGCCTTTTCTTCTACTAAACCTATTTGCAAACTATGTCTCAGCCCAAATAGACTATTTGCATTCTTGAAGACGTCCTATTTCTCTCTAATCAAGTCCCCTGTCTGCACTTTTCTCTTTATGTGGAATATTTTGCCCCTCATCTCTGTCCATCAAAACTTTACCTGTTCTTCAAGCCCCAATATAAAGTACATCTCTCCATGAAGCCTACTCTGATTCTACAATTGGAAATAGTCTCTTCCTTGGATTCACTATAGCACTTCGGAACTGCAGTTAATGCATTTGTATTTGTAATTATTTTATTCTTCACACTACATTTCAAGATCGTTGAGGGCAGGAAATACCATTTCAATCTTGCATTTACCACAGCACCTAGCATAAATGCTCAGTAAAGTACTATTTAATACATGAATGAATAAATGTGCCTCCCATATGCTTAATATGTATATGTATGTAATATATAATGTATAGATAGATACATTTACATGTAACCTCTGTATAACAGTTAAAATTGAACAAGGCACAACACATTGTCAATGGACCATATTATTGGTAGATTAAAACTGGCAGTAGACATAGGAAAAAAAGAGAAAACAAGAGTGGTAAATTAAGAATTATTTGACAGGCCAAAATAAAATTGATTGGGAAAACCTACGTGTGATTAACTATTATAATATTAACTTTTTAGGCAGGGTTGTATTGAAATCTTCCCAGATATAGAAATTTATGTACTTTATTCCTAGGAATCCAAAAGAAAACATAAGAATAAACATATTCAATGAATCTTAAATTGAATAGACATTGCTAGACACAGTTAATACTATAATGGCACATCACTTAACTTGAAGGACTTTTCAATTTTGATTAAATGAAAAAAGTAACTCATTCTTTATTCTCTATTCCATTTGCACAGTGAATACGAACAAAATAAATTGCCATCATTACCATCACTATCAACATCATCATAAAATGTATTTCTTAGTTAAAAAAAACTTCAAAAACTATACTAAGAGATGTAGCTCTGTAGGAAGCTACAACTGTAGAAGCTTAGTAACATCAAAGCAAAGCAATTTATCAATTTCATGACTATGATGGTTTTATTTACATCTAATGAACAATATAGAAAAGGGTATATCAAGGCCCAGTCATTTAACAAGGGACATTTCTCCCCAGTGAGTTTTGTTTTGTTGCAGGAAAATTGAATGTGATTACTCTAAAATTTTAAAAAATTAAGTAATGAAAATAAGTCAGTTCTGTACTGATAAGCATGACAATATTTCTTCCTGAGGTATTTTCTACATATTTATGGTGTAATGCACCCTTTAATATCTGGTGATTCCCAACATGCTAAGGTAACTTTTCAAAAGCTAAGCTTCAGTTGCAGCCTAGTGTCATTGGCTATTGAACATGTTTCAGACTGGATCATGTGCACTGAAGCAACAGTAGAATGAAAGGTAAAAATTCTGTAGATGCTAAAAGATACCTCTATGGAACTTACATGGAGGGTATAAAGGTGACCTGAGATTAACATTTCCTAAATCAGAGACTTGTGAAAAATTGCTTGCCAGAAGAAAATTTTGTTCAAGTGAACACACACTTATTGAGCACCTATTCCGAGTCAACCTGGGAATAAAAGGATGGTTAACGTGGTGTCTATCCAATCAAATAATTCAAAAAACTATCACAAAATAGACATATACAACACTGAGTATTATATGCTATGATACGTTAGTTGTTTAAACAAAGTATTATGTGAAAACAGAAGAAAGAGTTGTCTAAGGGAGGGGAGATGGGAACAGAGAAAAAGGCTAGTCTTTGACCTAGGCTTCAGAGGACACAGACAGCCCAAACAAACATATCCTCAACCTTGAGTGTAGCCTTCAATAGAAATCCAAGTTTTAGGATAATTCCAAAGCATGATATATGAAAGTGATTGAAATGAAAGATCTATTATCAATATCTGAAGTGATGAGTATGCTAACTAGCCTGATTTGATCATTCCACATGTATAGGTGTCAAGACATTCCATCGTATTCCATAAGTATATACAACTATTTGTCAATTTAAAATAAAATAAAACTTAGAAAAGATAAATCATAGGCAGAATGCGTGATGAGACACTGAATGAAGTTAACAAAATGAATTATGTTTATGGGGATGGTATTCTCGCTTAATAAACCTTAAGACTCTGCAAGATAAGGAATATATTATTAGGTGTGGTGGCTCACCTCTGTAATCTCAGCACTCTGGGAGGCAAAGGTGAGAGGATTGCTTGAGCCTAAGAATTCAAGATCAGCCTGGGCAACAAAATGAGACCCCATCTCTCCAAAAAAAAAAAAAAAGAAGAAGAAGAAAATTAGCTGGACATGGTGGTGCACACCTGTAGTCCCAGCTACCTGGGAGGCTGAAGTGGGAGGGTGCACTGAGCACAAGAGTTGGAGGCTACAATAAGCCCTGATCACACCACTGTACTCCAGCCTGGGAAACACAATGAAATGCTGTCTCAAGAAGAAAAAAAAAAAAAAAGAAAGGAATATATGCTACAGTCCATATTGAATTTATTGTCAGAAGCGCCCCTGAGAGATGTCGTCATCTGATACAGAAGAGGTTGGGAGTGACTTACTGGGGCTTTTAGCATTTACAGGTGACTCTTCAACATGGGTTTGAACGTCATGAGTCCACGTATAAGCAGATTTCCTTCCGTCTCTGCTACCCCTGAGACAGCAAGACCAACCCCTCCTCTTCCTCTGCCCCTCAGGCTACCCAACGTGAAGATGACGAGAACGAAGACCTTTATGATGACATACTTCCACTTAATGGATAGTAAACATATTGTCTCTTCTTTATGATTTTTTAAAAAACATTTTCTCATCTGTAGCTTACTTTATTGTAAGACTCTAGTATATAACACAGATAACATACAAAATACATGTTAGTCAACTGTTTATGTTATTGGTAAAGCTTCCAGTCAACAGTGGGCTATTAGTAGCTGTTATACTTGGATTTTTGACTGTGTGGGGGTTGCTGCCCCTAACTCCTGAGTTGTTCAAAGGTTGGCTGTGCTATATAGGGACAGTAGAAAAACGATCACCTTTTAAGAAATACTTTAGCTTAAGGATAAGCAACATAATCAATCGTGCCATGGGTTGCCAAGCTATGGGCTGCCAGAAAGTAATACATTATATTTAGAAGCCTTTTCTCCTCAGTACTCAAATAGAAGAGATTTCCAAATAATAAATCAGGATTCTGGAAGCAGAGAGCACGATGGCTGGGCCCTATTAGCAAGCCTCAGACAGAATTCCTTGCTACCACCATTTTCATCAGAACAGACCAGCATCCAGACACCTCCTCTGAAAACAGAGTGGCCTGAAGTTTATCCTATACTACCTTAGAAACACAATCTATAGATAATTGGATTTTCTATACCTTCTTAATAGGTATAATTTAGCTACATTCTTTTAACCACTGTATGCAAGAGTTGGGCAAGTAATCAGCTGAGAAGCCCTAAGCCCTCTGAAAGCAAGATCTTTTGACTGTCCCTATATTTACTTGTAAGAGGCCCAAGGCCATGTATGAAGGAGATTCAATTAAAAAAAAATTTAAATCAACAGCAACAATAAGAACAGCTTTGATTTTTGATCCCAGATAGGCCATTTGAAATATTACCTGATGTGGAAAGCCTAAAATGCTTGTACAACATAGAGGGTAAAAAATAGTTATTTTCTTGTTTGTTTTTTTGAGACGGAGTCTTGCTCTGTTGCCCAGGCTAGAGTGCAGGGCCGCGATCTTGGCTCACTGCAATCGCCGCCTCCCAGGTTCACGCCATTCTCCTGCCTCAGCCTCCCGAGTAGCTGGGATTACAGGTGCCTGCCACCACGCCCGGCTAATTTTTTGTATTTTTAGTAGAGACGGGGTTTCACCGTGTTAGCCAGGATGGTCTTGATCTCCTGACCCCGTGAACTGCCTGCCTTGGCCTCCCAAAGTGCTGGGATTACAGGCATGAGCCACCATACCCGGCCAAGGGTAAAAAAGAGTTCTTAAAAAAGTTGTCTTTGAGGGTGGGATTGGGGGTGAAAGATAAAAGACCACACATTGGGTACAATGTACACTGCTCGGGTGACGGGTACACCAGGATCTCAGAAATTACTACTAAAGAATTTATCCTTGTAACCAAAAACTACCTGTTCCCCCAAAACTATTGAAATTTTTTTTTTTTTTTTTTTTTTGAGACGGAGTCTGGCTCTGTTACCCGGGCTGGAGTGCAGTGGCCGGATCTCAGCTCACTGTAAGCTCCGCCTCCTGGGTTCCCGCCATTCTCTTGCCTCAGCCTCCCGAGTAGCTGGGACTACAGGCGCCCGCCACCTCGCCCGGCTAGTTTTTTGTATTTTTTAGTAGAGACGGGGTTTCACCGTGTTAGCCAGGATGGTTTCGATCTCCTGACCTCGTGATCCGCCCGTCTCGGCCTCCCAAAGTGCTGGGATTACAGGCTTGAGCCACCGCGCACGGCCAACTATTGAAATTTTTAAAAAGAGTTGTCTTTGCTAACAGTCCTGGGGAAGGAATTTTTTATTAAAATATTGACATTCCTCCCAATGCTTCATTTGTCTAGATAAATGTAGCCCACGGCACAAAAATAGGTTCTTAGGTCTGGCACAGTGGTTCATGCCTGTAATCCCAGCACTTTGGGACGCCGAGGCAGACGGATCAGTTGAGGTCAGGAGTTCAAGACCAGCCTGGCCAACATGGTGGAACTCCATTTCTACCAAAAATATAAAAAATTAGCCAGGTGTGGTGGTGGGCGCCTGTAGTCCCAGCTACTCAGGAGGCTGAAGCAAGAGAAGTGCTTGAACCCAGGAGGCGGAGGTTACAGTGAGCCAAGATTGTGCCACTACACTGGGCGAAAGAGCGAGACTCTGTCTCAAAACAAACAAGCAACACCAAAACTACATTCTTAATCAAATTGAAATGCACAGTGATTATGCTTTATTTATCATGCTTGCATTTTTCTAGCAATTTTTATTTTTCTATCATTCCCAACATTTTTAATTTTCCATGTGCCTGGGATAGAATGTGGAATTAAAATAAAAATTAAACCAAATCTCTATCTAAGAGCTTTCTTGAAGTATGACAAAGGTTTAGGGACAATGCATTTGTAATTCGCTGATGGCAGGAAAACTAATTCACTACTGGGGAATTCTGACATCTAAAATCTACATATTGACATGCTGGAGGGGAATGAGAGAGAATGTCTATGATTTTAATTTACTTAACCTATTTAGAAAAAAAAGTCACTTGAGTCATCCTGGCTCACTTTCCTTAGCATTAGTCAGACTGCATTTCCTTAAGCCTGCGAGTGTGTTTCTATGTAAATAAACTATGTAGTTCACTTGGGGATAAAAGTCACAGTATTTAGAGATTATAAAGACCTATTAGATCATCCGGTCTGGCCCACAAGAGATAGTCCCTAGATAGGGAACATAACTGTTGATCTTTGCCAAGAAGCCGAGAAGAAACAGTTGGTAAAAATATTTTCCATACTTTTTTTTTTCATTTTAACTTATCTAACAGTGCTTCAGTCACTTCCCAAGTGGACTAGTAAAATGATCACGAAACAGCTCAACTTATCGAGGAGATGCAAAGTTTAACTTATCTGAATTAACAGTGTTCCACACTCCTCCATTTGTTAAAGAAATGCTCTTGTTTGCAAAATGTGAACAGTGAAGAATCTGCTCTTTGAACTAGTCAGGCAGTTTCCTTTCAGTTAAGAAAGTCAAAAGGCAAGTTGTCTCTCACTGGTTTTCTTAACCTACTTTCACTAGTTTCATAGAAATTAGAGATTAAAAGAAGAATTTGTACAGAATAGAAAATGAATATGATACATTTACAACTTACCGCTTTACAAACCAAAGTATTTTCCATTTTCATTTTCTGTATTACATAAAATATGAAATATTATTGAAACTTGAAGTATACAGAAGTTTGGCATTAGGGTAAAAGTCAAAGTGACTCAGCAATATGAACCTTAAGAAATAAGAATTTCCAGAGTCAGTATGATAGTTGTATCATGAGAGATTATATTCCATTAGAAATGTTGTTGAAAAAAAATAAATAACGTGGCCCTTGACTTCTTAAAGTCTATATCCTAAAGACTGGGTGCAGTGGCTCCAGCCTATAATCCCAGCACTGTGGGAGGCCAAGGTAAGCAGATCACCTAGGTCAGGAGTTCGAGACCAGCTGGGCCAACATGGTAAAAACCCATCTCTACTAAAAATACAAATATTAGCTGGGCGTGGTGACAGGTGCCTGTAATCCCAACTACTTGGGAGGCTGAGGCGGGAGAATTGCTTGAACCCGGGAGGTGGAGGTTGCAATGAGCCAAGATCGTGCCACCACACTCCAGCCTGAGCTACAAGAGCAACATTCCGTCTCTAAATAAATAAATAGTAAAGATACCTATTCTGGTCACTATTTCATTTATTCCCTAGTTCTTTTTTTTTTTTTTTTTTTTTTTTGAGGCGGAGTCTTGCTCTGTCGCCCAGGCTGGAGTGCAGTGGCCGGAACTAAGCTCACTGCAAGCTCCACCTGCCGGGTTCCCGCCATTCTCCTGCCTCAGCCTCCGGAGTAGCTGGGACTACAGGCGTCCGCCACCTCGCCCGGCTAGTTTTTTGCATTTTTTAGTAGAGACGGGGTTTCACCGTGTTAGCCAGGATGGTCTCGATCTCCTGACCTCGTGATCCGCCCGTCTCGGCCTCCCAAAGTGCTGGGATTACAGGCTTGAGCCACCGCGCCCGGCCTATTCCCTAGTTCTTAAATCCTGTTTTGATCACTCTACGTGTTCTCCCTACTGAGATTATATTCAGAAAATTGTGAATATTCCCGAAGAGGTGAAAGTCACGCACACACACAGAAATAGGAAAAACTAACAAATAGTAGGGGATGAGCTGGTAAAGTAAAATTAAAAGTTAGAAAATTTGGATCTAAACATTTAAAGTAGAATTATTTCTTATCAGCTAAACACAAATCAACCTAACCCAGGAAGGAAATTTTCTATTTTTATTTAGTTAGAATTTCCAGAGTCAGTATGATAGTTGTATCACGAGAGATTATATTCCATTAGAAATGCTGTTAAAAAAATCATGTGGCCCTTGACTTCTTAAAGTCTACATCCTAAGTCAAGAGCTTATCTTTTATTTAAGTCCGTAACAAATTTGGGGATTTCAGAACTCAGTGAGACTCTCCATGTGCACGGAGCATGCACTGTGAGCTAAGCCCTTTGCCAGATTTTGCAAGAAATCATAAAGGCGGTATTAGATATGGTCTCTGCCCTTCCAGAGCTTACAGTATGATAGGAAAGATAAATATCTACTCCTCCAACCCTCATCTCCCACACATGATGGAAAGTGAGTGACTAACTTCTGTTATCTCGTTTACATTGACCTCAGATGGTGAATCAGAGTCTAGACAAGAAAATCACACGTGTAAATGGGGAAACTGAGGAAAGTTTAATGAAAGGATAATTTGTAAAGATTGGACAGAGTTAAGAGGGACCAAGAAGAGATGGCGAAGTGTTCCAGGACTAGCAATAGCAGGAAGTCCTTACACCCAAAGGCCTGAAAGAGCAAGAAGGGCGAGTAGTTATCAGAGACCAGAGAGAGAGCTGAGACTGCAAGAGATGGTCCCCCTCAGGAAGGAATAAAGTCAGGTCCTCTCTGTAGCCTACAGGAAGCAAGTCAGGGGCATTTAGTACCCTAACCTCTCTCTTCACTTTCCCTCTGATCTCTCCTTGTTGACTCCCTTTGACCAAACACACTCAGAAGCTGGTGGGCAAAAGAGACTGTTGAGGCAATGCATGAGGGTGAGCCTCTGAGAGTGTAGAGCCAGAGAGAAAAAGGTAGAGAAAAGATCTGGCAAGGCAGGGAATGACCAACAGAGCTGGATGAATTTAGAGCCACCCAAGCTTACAGGATAAGTATATGCTATATCCAGAAGTAAACATTTGGATAGACCAGTGAAGAGTAATGCTTTATTTGCAAAAGAACATTCTGGCACTTTCCCATTAGATAAGATCAGTCAATGTTAACATAAGCTTCCAACTTAAGCCACAGAACATATATGGTGAACTCTCATTTAACCAATATTCTGCCAAGTGAGGTCTGTAATTTGCACTTTTATGTGTCAACTAATTACACAAGATAAATTTGGTTTTATAACACTGACCTTCAAGCATGCAGGATTCAGAATAACTTATAAATCTTAGGAGACGTTAAATTGTATTTAAAACAGTTTGTTTGTTTGTTTGTTTGTTTGAGTTTTGCTCTTATCGCCCAGGCTGGAGTGCAATGGCATGATCTCGGCTCACTGCAACCTCCGCCTCCCAGGTTCAAGTTGAGTAGCTGGGATTACAGGCGCCCGCCACCACGCTCGGCTAATTTTGTATTTTTAGTAAAGACAGGGTTTCACCACGTTGGCCAGGCTGGTCTCGAACTCCTGACCTCAGGTGATCCACCCACCTTGGCCTCCCAAAGTGCTGGGGTTACAGGCGTGAGCCACCATGCCTGGCCAACAGTTTTAGTTTTAAGCAGAATATATTCTTTATTTTAAAAACTGGTCATTTGTATATCTCATACATGGCAATTCTTTTAAAAACTATATTTATTAACCAGAAAACTCTGCTTCTTGGTCATGGCAAATAATAAAAAATTTACTTTCCATAAATTCATTTTGCTCCTTTCTCTTCAGTCTTTGAGGGATATATTATCCTTTAATTATGCTTCATTCAATATGTGTTTTGCATATTGGTTCCAGTATACCAATAGCACTTTGTTACTCAATAATAAAAAGCTACAACTAGATTAAAACACTCTTTTAAGCCCCTTGAGTATTTAGAACACACACCACGAATGTTCCATTTATGTTTCAAAGTTGCTTATTGGCAGCTGAGCAGGAGCAGTATGTTGCTGTAACACTGCAGGCTCACCATGGAGCATCATGCGTCCCAATTCGGAATTCAAGTTATGATTTGAATCCTATACATTTTATTCAAATATAAAAATGGCAACCACAGAACACTTGAGGCCTTATTCATCAAACAATGAGTCATTCTGGAATTGCTGTCTTTCTTTCCTGGACTTGATGAACTTTGATACATGAAATTTGGCTGCCCTTGGTACAATTCAATCAACAATTAGAGCACTAGAATTGCAGTGATCAGCCTGCCTTGGAAACATGTCTAAAAGTTTTTGAGTCAATGTAAAAGCTGAATGTGTGGCCCACTCCTCTTTCCCCGTTCCCCTCATCAAAGCCCTCACAGTCATCTGACAGCAGGACTTAGCAGTAATAAACAATGTATATCCCTCAAATGTTTCAAAGACTATATATAACATAAAAAAGTGATAATTATTTGTTGGATCTAAAATGTGCAGATAACCCTGAAAATGGATTTCTGACCCAGAATTTTTTTTTTAATCACAGAGAGAAAAGTCTTTAGCACTTGAAGAAATGGGACATCTTAATTTTAGCTTCCGATCACAGTTTATAAACTATAAAACAAATTTCTTTTTAAAGTCTTATAAGAACAAGAAGTGATCTTGACTAAGATTCCCCTGAGAAAGCCTCGCAAGTGAACGGATGGTAAGATCACAAAAATGTGTTTGCCTGTGATCTTTAGATGACCACACAGAGCACACAGTCTACTTTCAGGTAATTTTCAAGTAAAAATCTCAGTGTAATCATAATGTATTGATTTGTTTTGCCTTGACTCCTTTTCACAAATATATTGATCCACATTCCTTCTACCTGAAGCACTCAGAAGAGAAAGGCAAGATGCACAAAGTAGGGTAAGTAAGAAAGAAGTGGCTATGTTATCAAACATTTATTTGGGTCACATTTTAGGAAATACCTCATAAAGTCTCTACTGTGCTTATTCAGAGTCCTCTTTCCCTGAATTTGTATCTTGAGAGGTTAAAACTCATTTTCCCCTGCCAGAACTGGAACTATTTATTAATGCAACAGAAAGAAAATGAAGAAGACAGAGTCCATCTTCTAGACAAGGCTCAAGCCATATTAAACATGATGTTACGTGAACGTCTCCCCTCCTCCACCCTCCTTAATGCACCATATAGAGAGGCTCTCATGCTGTAAAGATGTCATATATACTTTCTCTTCACTCAAAGCTTCCTGAATAAAGAGACATCTATTTGTCTCCATGGTGTTTTCACCATTAACAGTATCAGAGCTGCAGGAACACAATGGGAGATGTGTTTTCCGTTAACCTCTTGACTCAGAGATGTCCTGATGCTAAACGTTATTGCATTTTGCATTAGCACAGAACAGTGGGAGTTCTGTGACTGATGTAAAAGGGTTGAGAAGGGCCACAGAAGCTCTCATGTGCTTCATACTTAAGTTGGCGGTGGAGCACGAAGTACATAATTTTTGTTCCGAAAGAGCACAAATGGGAACCAGGGAAGGAGGTGGTGAATCTGACACATTCCCTCCTGTTCACCACTGAGATAATCTACACTGTAAAATGATATTCAGTGTCTGATCATAGACATTAGCTTGGCAGAAACTAATTTACTTTTCTTTATTACCTTAGTCATCAGCAAACCATGGAACCAACAAGGGGATTAATATTTACTTTCTTCTCAGGGTACTTTTTCCACTGCCTTAATATGGCCTTCAGCATTAGTAGTTTGATGTGGTAACCATTTTTGAAAATGTTCCTTACTATTCTGCTCATGTCCCTTTGACAGTGCAGAGATAGAATTGGGGAAATACCCTTCCATGCTATAAGACAGGAGGATATGGAGTCTAAGAAGTAAGAGTCATCCGGGCGCAGTGGCTCATGCCTGTAATCCCAGCACTTCAGGAGACCAAGGCAGGCCAATCACAAGGTCAGGAGATCGAGACCATCCTGGCTAACACAGTGAAACCCCGTCTCCCCTAAAAATACAAAAAATTAGCCGGGTGTGGTGGCAGATGCCTGTGGTCCCAGCTACTTGGGAGACTGAGGCAGGAGAACGGCGTGAACCCAGGAGGCAGAACTTGCAGTGAGCGGAGATCACACCACTGCATTCCAGCCTGGGTGACAGACCGAGACTCCAGCTCAAAAAAAAAAAAAAAAAAAGAAGTAAGGGTCTACTCATGAAATCAAAGATTACTGAGTGACAATCCCAGAATTGCAGAATATTCATTATGGGCACCACAGAAACTATTCTGTTTCATTTCACAAGTTTACATATTTGAACACTGGAGGTCATAAAGTTTAAACGATTTGGCTATGGCAGAATCAGGTTGGGTACCAGCACTCATGTACGCATGTCCCCAGGTGAATTCTCTTTACATGCACTATTCAAGCATGCTTCCGTTGAATGAATGACCATTGAACTACGAAAATCTATAGGACCCTGCTCAATGTCACTATATCCCTATTTCTAAAATGTAACTTTTTTTGTGCTGCATCAAAGGGTTCTGTATTAGTGAAGAGAACTAAAATGTATTAAAAAGATAGGCTGTGTGACCCACAATTAAAGGGGGGAACTTGATGTATTTATGTAAAGATGGGAAGCCATCCTCAGATTTCTTACCCTCAGCTTAAGTACTTAGTCTTCTGGAGTAAAGAAGCATTTGACTATCTCAAACCTTGCTACCCTAGAGTGTGTTTCGTGTGTTAACAGCATCACCTGCCCTGAAGGATTGGTAAGAAAGAATAGCAGTGGCGTAGGCTGTTATTCTATATGTAGTTGGAACTTACATTAAATATTTAGGAAATATATATTGGTTGAATTAATAAAAACTTGGTTTACTCCTTTTTCCTTAGATCTTCATGAAGCTTAGAGAAGACAATATGCCAGAGTCAACTTAGAGAGAAAGCCAGTGTTTGTCCTCACAAGACTGTCTTCAGAAGTAAACACATTTCTGGTATAAGAAGGGGGTTGATTGCACTGTTACATGCTAGCTTTAGTATCTCTATTAATAAGCCAATTAGGAAAGAATCTTATGCCTGCTAATTAAGGAGCACAGATGATCCATCTTCAATAAAGTTTATAAACTCACTATTCTAAATGACCAGTCCCCTTAATTGGGTCAGCAAAACATTCTTTGCTGGATGAAGAAGGTCAAGATGCCAGCAACGTTTCTACGTTTTGAAGCTCATCAGTGAACTAGAAAAGTAGCTGGATTAACAGACTCTGAAAAATTAAAATAAGATATGTACCACCCATAGAGATATAATTTCTTGATATATAGTTTCTTGATAATATGTAAAAGTGTATCCCGCCACAAGTTTCTTTTCCTTCCCCCCCACGCTTTTTTTTTTTGAGACAGAGTCTCACTCTGTCACCCAGACTGGAGTGCAGTGGCACGATCTCAGCTCACTGCAACCTCCGCCTCCTGGACTCAAGGAATTCTCCTGCCTCAGCCTCCCAAGTAGCTGGGACTACAGGTGTGTGCCACCATGTCTGGCTAACTTCTGTATTTTTTAGTAGAGAAAAGATTTCACCATGTTGGACAGGCTGCTCTTGAACTCTTGACCTCAAGTGATCCATCCTCACTTGGCCTCCTCTTTTCCTTCTTAAACCCTGAGATTAATTGCTAGAATATACCATGGCCATTTGTCTAAAAGATGTATTTTGGATTTATGGGGTTAAAAATGATTGTCCACTATATAAAATTCAGTGAAGAGTTTCCCTGAGGAAATAGAACACATACTCACCAAAGATGAAGACAAGGGATACATTATTTTGGAAAATACTTTACCCATCCACTACTGCTGAAATTCACACTAAGATGGTATCTAAAGTGGCTTCCAACATTATTTATTTTCCTTGCAGTTCTCAAACTCTTTGTCCCACCATGAGCTATTGGCTAAAAATCACAACAATATGAGCTCCTAGACACTATAGTCATTCTAAAAGCATAGAAGGCATTATTTAAACTCAAGTAGATAAAACCTCATTACTAAAGTCAGTAGAAATTCAATCCTAGTAAGGTTACTTTGCCTTCAGAAGCAGAGTATCCCAAACCCTAGCTCGCTCTTGGGAATCATGGATGTGTAAACCCACACAGGTTTATCCCATTGAAAAGGAGAGGATCTTGTTGTTTTGTAGAGAAAGATAACTTGATTTAAAAAAAAAAAAGAAGAAGAAGAAGCTTTATAAATGTATAAACAGTACTAAGTAGGTCCTTATCTGTGTCAAGTGGCTACAGATGTTTAATATACAAACTCATCCAACACAGATACAGGTAACAAGTATGCTTAATGTTAAACTCATAATAAATGTCACAAAGTAATGACAGCATCTTCTAAAGCAAGGCATAGTACCTTCTAAAGAATGGAAGAATGAGCTAAGAAATAAAGATGGCACGAGAGCCTTTGAGTCTTGCTCCTAATCCTGCTACAGAGTTTCAGGGTGGCTTGAAAGTAACATCGAACCTTCAGCTGTGCTTCATTATAAGGGGGGGCTAGTTATTCCTGACCTCTTAGTAACACGGCAATCATTGGTGGTAATTCACCATAAAAATATTTGAGCATAGAATCAAAATCCTGACACAGGGAATTTCATCTCTTCTTTGAGGTAGCTGAGAGAGAGAGAAAGAGAGAGTGAGAGAGAGAAAAACTATACCTACAGAATGCATAACCATTTCCTTTGACATATTTTGTACATTAAACTACCAGAAAATAATAAAATGGACTAAACACCTCATTATGTACCTTCTGACTACCCGTCTGCATTTTCTGCTGAAAAGTATCCAGACATGGGACAACTAACTCCTTCCTAACTGACAGATCTGGATTTGAGTGCTGGTTTTGCTGCTCATATGCTCTTTGCTGACTGTGGGATTTCCATCTAAGACAGGTAAAATGTCGTTGTTCATGACATTGGTTATCACTATGAAATGACCAAGTTTATTCTTTGAGATAGTCAATCTCTACATTATTATTATTCCAGTCTTTTGGTATTTTTCCATAGAGGTTTTCACAGAGGTTAGCCAAAGCATATCTCAATAACAGGGATATAAAATTGCATTCAAAGACCAGCTTAGCCTAAAACCCTAAATACGAATTCCAAAACATGGCTCTTTATCTTGGAAACTTCCTTGAGTGGAGAGTACAAAATTCTTTTAATTTGGTGATATCTAAGAAAGTGCAATACAGTTGCAAAAAGCAGCCCCAATTTGTAATATGTCTTCCTGAGTTTATGTCCTTTGCCATGAAACTTTGTAGTAGTGCTCACTCTGGCTTCAGGACTGGCCATGTGGCTTCCTTTGACCAATGAGACATTAGCAAACACAAAGCAGGCAGAAGCTTGTAAGATCCTTAAGTCATTTGGCTTGCCCTTATTCTTACTCCTCTGCCTTTACCATAAGAATGTGCTAGAAATAATCTGTTGTCAGATGTGACACATAGCACAGAAATGAGTTGCCCCCGTCAATCTAGTGACCCCATCTTAGAGCTGATAGCCAGAAGAAATGAGCCCAGGCAAGACCAGAAAACCTGTGTAAATCACAGATACACAGACTCATGAGCTAAATATACATTTATCGTATGCCACTGAGGCTTTGTGTTGTTTATTATGCAGCATTTTTGTGACAATGGACAACTGATATACTGAATCCCTCAAAGTCTCATATTTTTCTTAAAACGAAATCTAACCCAAGGAAACAGAATATGAAAATACAGCATGGGTACAAGGATTAAACAAAACTTGAATTCTAAAATACCATAAAATAATAGTACCCAATCTTACCTTTCATAGGGAGAAAAGGCCTGGAGGGATCATGATCATTCTTACCATGTTGTTTAGTGCAAGACCCAAGGAAAGCTAGGAGGCTGTACAGTTATCTCCCTTGATGTAATTCTAAACTATACAACCTACTACCTCAACCTGGGAGCATGCAGTCACAATGGCTGGAAAACTACCATTTCTTAAGCAAGGAAATTACAAGTTAGTCTTATAATGATTCTTCATGCTGTCACCTATCTGGGCCATTCATAAGAGACAACACATCAAAGAGTCTGATAATAGAAGACATAACACAAAAACCTTGGCTTGAGATTACTATGCAAACAGGAAGGGAGTAAATACTTTGGATTGGCCTTCTTGAATATTTGTGCATGGAGATTATAGTAATGTTACATAATGGTGATTCTGAACAATTTAATGCCTTCTGATATCTGTTGACGAAATAGAATAGTAGAACAATATTTAAACTTGGGCAATTTAAAAAAGGATTAGAAAAATAAATGTTTCTCTGGTAAAACTGAAAAACTGGAGTCACTAAAAGATGGATATACAAAAAGAAATGGCTTAAACCAAAACACAGTGAAAAGACATAGAAAACACGAATCTGAGCAAAATACAGATTAAGAAATACCGCAAAAGCTACATTGAACATCCACCCAACAATACTTATCATGTATTTTACATAATTCTCATATTTAGAAAGTGCTCCTTTTTCCTGAGTTGACTGTTTCAGCATTTTTCATAAGTCTGTCCCCAACAGTCTATTCAACAACCTACAAAATGTGCCTATTTCCCTGTTTGCACCTGTAATTTTTTTTATTTCCAAGACAGAGTCTTGCTCTGTCGTCCAGGCTGGAGTGCAGTGCCGCAGTCTTGGCTCACTGCAACTTCTGCCTCCGTGGTTCAAGTGATTCTCCTGCCTCAGCCTCCTCAGTAGGTGGAATTACAGGAGTGTGTCACCACGCCCAGCTAATTTTTGTATTTTTAGTAGAGACGGGTTTCACCATGTTGGCCAGGCTGGTCTCAAACTCCTGACCTTGTGATCCACCTGCCTCATAATTTTAAACTGAATCTTTCCTGTATCTTCAGTCCCAGGCAGGTGCTGGAGCAGGAGATAGGCTTCTACAAGCTTAGCAACTTCTCATCTCTATGTAAATTCAAGTTTGGTCAGGTCTATATTTTCCCATAAGGACTGCTGTGGTCTACCAGAAGCCACCTCTCCTCATTGCTTAGCTGGACTCTGGTTTTGCCTAGTAAAGGCTGTGCTACAAAGCAGCTAGGTCAGCCTAGGCAAACAGAGATGGAGGCACGTCTGAGCACACTGAGAATCTTCCAGATACTTCTGTTGCACTGATTGTGTTCAAAACACAGATTCAAATGCCATAGCATTGATATTTCTTCATGCTATTCCACTAGCCTGGAGAAAAATGATTTTTTCCCAATGTTTCCAACCCTATATCCCTATGCACCTTTGATGGGGTGAAACTGCTTTTTTTTGTGGGGGAGTGGTGATGGGGGGCTGCCTCTGTTAGATCAAGTCTACCTAGTTTGGGAAAAAGACTGGGAGGTTAGTTTTATCAAAAAAAACTCTCATTCATCCTTCAAGCCTCATTCCAAAGAGTTCTTCCTCTGATTATCTCACAATTTCATATATGCATTTATGCTTTAATTCTCACATCATTGCATTATAATTTATCTGTTTGTCTCATTCACTGGACCCCAAGCTATGTGGAAATGGTGCCCCATAATTCACCTTTGCCAATATGGTATGATCTGCAATGGCTAGTAGCTGGCACATGTCAAAATCAAAAAAATAAGTTTTTCAAATGAAAAAAAGACTATATGCATAAATGGATAAATGGGAGTATAAATCAACTTGCAGTTAAGGGATGATGATTTTTATTTTTATGTCCAATCCTTTGTTCTTCCACTTATATTAGAATTTCACTCATAGTAAGATGGATTTGCTATTAAGATTCCAGAGAGGGCAAAAAATCATAGAGTGGCTGAATTCATCCTGGCCAGTTTAACCTTAAATCCCAAATCTCCTGTGGAAACTTAAGATGTATTTCCGAGTCTTCTGCTACTAGATGCTCACTTATGTAGAAGATTTAACATTTACCAGGACCAAAAAAGAAAACATAATTCATTTTCTTTCCTCTTAATTTGAATTTTTTCATTCACCTTGCAGTGACTCTGTGCCTGACTCTGTAAACACAATCACGATATATAACCCTTATGAATGGGACACAAGGCAGGGGAAGGGCAGTAAGTGTTGACAAAGGAAGACACAACAAAGAGAGGATAAGATCCATGTGCTACAGTGCTAGTCAATCAGCTACAACATACAGTTCAGAGGGCTTTTAAATACCCAGAAGTGGAAAAATTGATCTTTCTCCATGTACATTCTTATTCTGGGGGTCAAAGATATAAAGATGCTGCTCTTAGAATACTAATGGTTTTCAATACCCTGCTCTTTTGGTTGTGAATTTCCTTGTTTATTTACACTGAGTTTAGCCCATTATCATGTATTAGTGCAATTATGGCTCATTACATAATTAGTGTAAATATTTGTAGGCATGTAATAACAACATGCAATTATGATATGGAATGATGTCATAAAAATTCTTATTGAAAAGTGCAAGTGAAAAATAAAATAAGAAGTAGTATTTATAGGCAAACAACAGTAATATATCTTCAGGTAGAGACAATCTATTATACTTATTAACTTAAAAAAAATCTTCCATACATTCTCTGAACATGTGTAAACAGACTCTCATGCTATCAAACACCGAGGTTTTAAGTGCTGCCAGCAGCAATCCTCCAAATGAAGTAAGGATAAACCTCAAACAATGCTATGAGTGTCTGAGATTAGGAGAAAGCAGAGACACTCCATTAGTAAACATCTTCTATATTTGATTAGGCATTTGGAAGTTGGACAAATGTTATGATTAAAACATGGGATTCATTAAAACATGTGTCTGTATGGCTGACATGCAATTCTTCAAAGGGGCCCCTGATCAGATAATTAGTTTTTTGAAGCCAGAGTCATATCTTTGTCCTTTAGCAAAGTACTCAACACAAAGTAAACATTCATAAAGGTTTGTTGAATGAATGAGAGAATGAAGAAATCATAATTTTTCTAGCCTTATGGCTATGCCAACTGTAAAAAGTGGCTTTTTTTCCAAATCATACTTTATTAACTACCATGTTAGGTTCTAATAAATCTTTGAATATCTTTGAAGAGTCATTCATGTCGACTTCTCTGTACAAATTCAGTGCTATTACAGGCAGTAGAGGCTTTAAAAATCTTAATTGGAGAGGCTAGGTGACATTTGATGGAATTAAATACTATAGTCAACAGATAAGGATCCATAGGACCTAACAAATATTGAGGAATGATTGGTAAGCACACTGGAAAAATAAGAAATCATATTAGTTTAAAATTCAAAATGAATTCTATCATACACATGCCATTTTTCCCATGTAAAGAAATACATATATTAATTTTGAAATATAAATAAGAAAATTTCTCAAGCTAAATCTCAGCTTCTCCCTCCTCAAACTCTGATGATACAGGGTGAGTTGCTTTATCAAATGCATTTCTTGAAATAAGTTTCTTTTTTTCCTGTTTTTAAAAAACAAATCTAAACCATGTCCTGGTATTGCATCTTAAATATATTTTGATAGTGATGATTTGAGAAATTTAATAAAACTAGTTTGCTTTATGCCCATTCTATTTCCTCCATGCAATAATAGCTGTTGAAATATTTCTTCCAAGTCTTTCTGGGGAAATTCTGAAATTATTTTACTTTCTGCATGGTTCCTGTAGGATATTTGGTACACTCTGAGGGAGCCTCAAAGGAATAATTAATATCTACAGAACCATTCATTCATGAACATGGAAAGGGGGAAAAATACTGAATTTCATCATCATGTAAAATATTTAATATCCTGTTTCTTGTGGCCAATGTCCAGGGGCTTTGGGCTTTCCACTAGAATATTTTCTAACCAGATGAATCAAAGTTTGAAGCCTTTTAGAAACTTTGAAAGGGCCAACTGCTCTATATAATCTTTTTTTCTTGGGATAATGTCTTTTTAAAAACCTCCTTAAAAGAAGTAATCTGGTAGTCACCTACTGGCCATTTTGCAGTCCAAGTATTGTTCCTGTTCGGGGAATATTGGGAGCTCAGGGTCCCCATGGATCCATGAACTCCACCATTAATCCCATGGTTAACAGCAGGTTAAAGGGATGATGAGTGGAGATGTGATTTTGCCGTTATCAAACAAGTATTTATCTAGTGGAGGTACAGGTTTAACTTGCTAGCAGTTTATTCATTCCAAGTTAACCACTTCAAAGAGGCATATAAAACTAACCAAGCAAATTGTTTGCTTATTCGGTAGATAAAGGCCTTAGGCAAACAATTTATATAACACACATCAATGAGGAGAGTCTTTCACTCTGGGTTATAATATGCCATCATTCTATAATAAAGCAATGCTTTCTTGGCAAGCAGGGGGTTGAGCACTATAGACAACCCTCCTCAGTGCTTTGCAAAGGAAATACATGGTAACAATGTCGTCTTGGTCTGGCAATTACAGAGTTTCAAATTCTACCCTTTATGCATATGTCATCTGTATCTAGGCTGTCCTAATTCAGACATGCAAAATCTCATTTCTATGTACTGGATAAAAGA
This sequence comes from Trachypithecus francoisi, assembly GCF_009764315.1. NCBI lineage: Eukaryota > Metazoa > Chordata > Mammalia > Primates > Cercopithecidae > Trachypithecus > Trachypithecus francoisi. The sequence continues at coordinate 110,517,936 of NW_022681473.1, forward strand.
AGAGTTTTAGTTATTCCTGAGTAGGTCTTAAGAGGAGACAAAGTTCATCCACTTGAATTTCAAACTTTTTTCTAATATTAACCCATCAATTACGTCATGTTGACTTTTTTTGTTAGAAGAGGACACACACACACACACACACATCTTAAGGGAGTTTCTGGCACTATATTTTACCAAAAGGGAATACAAAAGTTTTAGAGTCATACAAATTGAACAACTTTTCACCCTGGGTTCTAGTTCTGTTTACAGACTCCTCAGCTCACATTGTTGGAATGAGACAAATATAGCCAGCTTTGCTTTGATCTGTGGTCAGTTTAGCTTTTCAATCCTGGCACAATGGTGACATTTAAGAGGCAAGAGGTAAAACTATTTTCATTCCAGCCTTTAAAACAGGGTAAAGACTTATAAAACAACTCTGGCCAAATATTAATTTGTACCTAAACAGGCAATTTCTTTTTTATAAGAAGTCCTTCTTACACTGCTGGATATAAATAGAAGTATAAATAGTTAGGCAGTTAAACACATCCATTCTGATTTATCAGTCCTTCAGAAGCAAAATTATTGGGGAAAATGGGGGAGGAAGAATTGCAACAAAGGAAAACCCAAAACCCAAATCACAGTGAAACTGGCCCTGTAAACATGTCTACCACTTTCCAGAAAATATCATAATAACTTTGAAAACAATTAGGCTTACAGAAAACAAAAGAAACCCTTGTTTATCTATATACTCATCACTCAACAGTAAGTTGTTCCAATCACTCAAATGCTTGCTGCCTCACCTGCAAGTCCAGCCTTCTAATTTGACAGCTGAGACCAGTTATGAGAGATATGGGAACTGAGGGCAAGCCTATTAATTCATTATTGAAGAACCTCATTCATTTCAGGACAAAGGTCTCCTTCCTCCACCTCAGCCCCCTTTTCCATTTTTATCGCTCTTAAAGGAAACTAAGGGGAAGAGAGGGAGAATGAAATAACGCAAAGAGATATTGAGTGGCATATAAGCAAACCCGAGGTCTGTGAGATTGCCTAAAAGACACATACCTATAGACACAAGCTTGTGCGGACTAATACCACAAGTTCGGATCTACGGGTTTGTGGCAACAGGCCTCAATATCTTCTCTCGTTTGGGGGTGTGACATGTCTGAAAATAAAACGTTACAGCCATTAATCCAACAAAAGAGTCTACCATTCAATTGTTTTATACCAGAAATGGAAAGGACTTCGTCCCACTCTCACAAAAGCAAAAGTTAAGCAACATCTTCTATGTTCTCCCCAACGTGCCTCCCTTGGTTTCCACTTTTTCCACAAATCCAGTAGGCTTTAGGTCAACCTCATCATTTTACTGTTTATATATGGAAGACTCATTTATTCACTGCTGAACACACAATCTGGGCAAAGTGATACCAACATGGCAAACCAGGAGAATAAAGAAAATTCTTTACATTGTAGGCAGAGAGAAAGAATACATGAGAGCCCAAATGCAAGTTCATTCCTTTAAATACCTGTCATGACATTAAAAACGATGGTGAAACTTTCATTTTCCTATTTGCACTCTGGAAAGCAACTGGAATAAACTTAGCAAGTACTACCAACAGATTTGTAGGAATATTTTTTGGAAAACTGCTCTAGAGGAGATTGTCAGCTGTATTCAGATCTATCTTTGGGAAAAGTTTGCATTTTTGTTGCCACCCCCATCCCACCCCCACACTTATTATTGATTCAAACACCAACAACGAGCAGGTTTGGGTGTGCTTTATAAAATCTGAACCATAGAAGAAATTACACAGTTGTTCCTCCTCCCGCCCCCGCCCCCCACAAAACTATTTGAGAGAACAGGGATGAATCTGTTTCCGAGACCTTCTTATAAAACGATCTCATCTGTCAACATAGTATTTTTTTCTGCAAAGCCAATGTTCTACATATAAGACGGGAACATCCAAGACAATGAACTTTCATTCATGGTGCTTTTGGTGAATTGTATTGAAGACAGTCATAATCATAAGCACTTCAGGGACATATGTTAGAAAGCGAAATGATTCCCTGTCCTGGATGCTGAGAAGCACATATGACTCCTTCCCTTTACAGGACCTAAAAAGAGACCTTTTTAACTTTTGTTAGCTATAATGATGGATCCTGGCTCTCAAAGTAATTATCTCATTTGCCTCAACAAACGGACATTCTCTCCTTTCTCAAGAATCTGGGGCCAGGCACTGGTGGCTCATGTGTGTAATCCCAGCGCTTTGGGAGCCCAAGATGGGCAGATCACTTGAGGTCAGGAGTTCAAGACCAGCCTGGCCAACAGGGTGAAACCCAGTCTCTATTAAAAATACAAAAAAATTAGCTAGGCATGGTAGCGTGTACCTGTAATCCCAGCTACTCTGGAGGCTGAGGCACGAGAGTTGCTTGAGCCTGGGAGGCAGAGGTTGCAATAAGCCGAGATTGTGCCACTGCGCTCCAGCCTAGGCAACAGAGTGAGACTTTGTCTCAAAAAAAAAAAAAAAAAAAAGAATCTGGGAGATGAACTGAAGCCCTACTAAGAAGGGGAACAAACAAAAAAAGACAGAGCTGAATTGAGGAATTATTCAGAGAAAAGAGCAGGTTCTCGTGTATGCAACCTAGAAAGTTAAATAAAGAGAACAGGAAACCAACAGTACGATGAACAGAAACTGAGACATAACCATTCATAGACACTTTGTTGTCTCCCTATCTCATCACAAGTGAGCTGTGGTACAATTGCTCAGAGCCTGCTGGTGCCGCGAAGGTTGGCAAAACTGAGAATTTAGTTGTAGCTCTGTGGCTTAATTTTCAGATCCAAAGAAACAACAATAGCAAGTGGAAGTAAGTAGTATCCAAATCAGTCACCCCCAGATGGTCTTTACTTACTTTATTTTATTTTAAAATGTTCATTTCCTTTCTAAAATAAAAGATTTTTAAATAAGCTCTGAGCTGCTTCCTTTCCTTCGGTCTCTCTGACAAAGGCATGGGGCTAGAGGTATTTGAGGAGGGACACTTTGAACCCTGTTAAATATTGCTGGAATGTGGGGGATGGACGTGCTCCTATTATAATGGAACAGAGTAAGTCCAAGGTCCCAGAGTAATGAGAACGAATTGTTATCATCACGCTTATTAAAACGATACAATATTTGTTAGCAATAGACTAAGATCTATCAAAGTGGTACACTGAGACGTTCAAATAGCACCACTTCCATAAATTTGCATGGCACTCTTGACCTCCACAGAAAGGAGCTCAATGCTGCGTTTCAGTTAGGGGCAGCTCTCCCTTTCCTTGGCAAATATAGAACAGAGAGAAGTTTTTTATTTCAAATGGTTTGTAGTGTTAACCTCCAAACAATCCCAAGTTTCCATTTTAGAAAAGAAAAAGAGCAACCAAAAGACAGCCAGGCTGCAGGAAAAAAAAAAAAAAAAAAAAAACAAGAAGAAAATCAAATACTGACCTACTAAAGGGATGGTTTGTTGGGAGTAGATATTTTTCTTAAAGTATTAATTGAATACATCCTTTAAGAATCTTCTTTGTGTTGAGGAGGAAAATGAGGGGATTTTTCAGAAGAAATTTTGGCTTGCTTCATTAAGCAAGAATCTGTGGGCTCTCTTAGTAATATTAACAAGTTGGAAAATATGGGTTAACACTGGTAAGCAATGACAAAGCCCAAGTAATGTAACTTATAAAGCAAATATATAATTTATGTTATTAAACATTTTTAGGTGGCATAAAACCCTTCAATGACACTAAAAGGAAACTGCCTCTATCATGAAAGCTAAGATCAAATCCTGCTCACTGAATATGCAAGGGAATAGTTTCATAAAGTGCCATATAGTATTACCAATCTACGACTAAAGTAAAAAAAAAATCAATATTGTTATTATGCAATTTATATAAGCTCTATCTTCCAGGAATTCAGAACACATGGCAGGCTTTTTAGAGCCAATCCTGTAATACTTATATTTTTTAATTCAAATGCCCAAGATAGCGACAGAGTTAAGGGGCAGTGCCTGCTAGTTTCAAATGCTTGTTATGATTGCTCAGAGCCTGCTGGTGCTGTGAAGTTTGGCAAAACTGAGAATTTAGTTGTAGCTCTATGGCTTAATTTTCAGATCCAAAAACCCAAGTGCTGTTCAGTAATAAATTTTTAAAAATTTTCCAAACTTCATAGAGTTGAATGCCATGTCTGCTCTACTCCTTGGCTATGAAAATTATAAAACTGGTTTCTTTTTTAAAAAATTAAGTTTAAAATGTAGTTATTCTTCATAATTAAATCATCCAAGCATTCCCTAAAAATTTGCAATACTTGAGAAATGAAAGGTTTGGGAAAATTACAGAAAAACACCATTACCTGAAAAAGGTAACTTGTTATGTAACATTTTAAACCTGCTTCCATCTTGCTAGGCTAATATCTGCAAATCGTCCACCCACTTCTGGAAAATAAGACATTTACAATATTTTTTAACGGGTTAAGAATTTTTACTTGTTTTTCAGTTGGTTTCTTTCACCACCCAATTCTTTTGTAAAGTTGAAAGTAACATTAGAACAAGAGTAAAAGAAAAACAAAAACTGAAATAAAAGTATTTCTAGAAAAACATCAGGAACCATTATGTTTACTTCATTTCCAGAACTGTGCATAATAAATAGGTTCTGCAAATAAGTAACTTCACATTTTTCCTGGAATTCCCCTTGGACCTTGAGAACAATTTTTACCAGAAAAATGATCAAATAGGAATGTGAAGTCTCGGAATACTGCCAAACTTTTGTACAAATGTTTTATACCAAACCACTCACTGGCTAAGCATGATGAAGAGATAGGCTATCTATAGTTCAGAATAGTTTAAGGTATAATCAATGAATTGGGCAGTGATTACCTGGCATGATGCAGCACCATTGAGACATCATTTTAACTTTTTTACTGTCAAATGATTCGGGAGTCATTATTTCTCTCGGCTGATAGGGCTGTTCAAAAGAAGCAAGTATCTGATTGTGGTGGATTCATGAGTCTATGCCTCTCCACCACAGCGGGATTCCTGGCTTCCATTCCAGTGTCCTTTCATTGGCCATGTTTTGGACGCGGGGTTTGCCTTTCCTTCATTGTCCCTTTACTAATGGAAGGCGAACTCACAGTGCAGCTGCTTGCAAAAAGGAAAATTTATTTGAGTTTTGCCTGGCTGTGGACTTGAACACTGAATCCATGGTGACATCAGCAGAACGACACCAACGGAAAGATTTCCTGCCCTCTACCCCCCTTCCTTTTTAAAGATGTACGTCCTGTACAAAATCTCAGTGGATCTCCTTTGTCCCAAACAGATGGGACAATTTGACCAGACAATTTTTTTTATCTGGGAAGGATAGGAAGAATTTTTTTTTATCTGGGAAGACAATTTTTTTTATCTGGGAAGGAGGAAGGAAGGAAGGAAAGAAGGAAGGAAGGAAGGAAGGAAGGAAGGAAGGAAGGAAGGAAGGAAGGGAGGGAGGAAGGAAGGAAGGGGAGATAAAGAAGAGAAAAGGGAAAGGCAGAGAGAGAGAAAAGAAAAAAGAGAGAAAAAGAAAAAGAGACAGAGACAGAGAAAGGAAATAAAGAGCAAGATAGAGAACAAAGAAAAAATAAAGAGAAGGAAAGAATAAGAGAAGGAAGGAAAGAAAGGGAGAAAGAAAGAGAAAGAAAGAGAGAGAAAGAAAGAAAGAGAGAGAAAGAAAGAAAGAAAGAAAGAAAGAAAGAGAAAGAACGAATGAACGAACGAACAGGCAAGCAAGCTTGCTCAAATCTAATCTTTGTTGTTCACTCTGACAAGGGGTGCCCCCTGAAGCAGGGAGACCCTGCTTGTTTGGTCTCCTACAGCTTTTCAGTTTTTCTGATCTTTTCTCTCATCCTTTGCAGTCATTGGTTTTTGCCAAAAGATCCAATCACCTCAACAAAAGAGGTACATCCAGCAATTGCTACTCCAGGAGTAATTCATTGGTGCCAATCATCGTGCCACGTTTTATCCACCTGTGACATTGCCACAAGGATATCAGGCCACAGAGTGGGAGCAGCGCTCAAGGATATGATGCAGAGGCTTTTGGCACCAAAGCCAGTTAGCTTAGGTAGAACTCATTCTTTTTTACCAGGAAAAGCTGAGCAGAAGGGAGTAGGGAGAGAGGAGAATGGCAAAGCAATGCCATGGTTTTCATGTTTCTTTCAAGCAAAGGGAACACTGAAGATTGATGGATATTTATAATCTTCATCCCACCACACTTTTCCCACACTAAACAATATTTTATGAAAATGATAAATGCAAGTGTGTGCAGATCAACCAAAGAGAAAAGACATGGAAAAGAGTATAATAGAAGATAGATCAGATGAAAACAAAAGACACTCTCAGATTATTTGAATAGTGAGCTTACTTTTCCATAATTAAAAAAATCTTAAACCCACTTAATGTTCACTTAAAACAGACATATAACAGAAATCAACTATTTGAGAGTGAGAAATTGAAGGCAAATTCACTTTTGACACACCAGATGAAACAAAAGAGAGACTTTGCCAGTAACAAGTTGTATCGTGTGCGCTGGCTAAGGGATACTACTTTCACTTTTAAAAGGAATAAGTTTGCTCAGGATGACAATTTTTCTTCCTTTTGAAAATGCAAACAATGATGCCAGCCTACAACTTCCTTTCTAGCTATTTTGCTAATAAAGCAGGGGAGGAGAATTGAAATTTGAAAAAATAATAAGACCTTGATTCTGACATAGAAACATCAGACACGTATTTTTAAAAATCAGATGACTGTCATCTCTTTAATAGAAGTGAACTATATGCTATATAAATGCTTCCTAGATACCAGCCAACTTTAACACTTTCTATTCAAAGCTACATTTTGCTCTTGAGAAAGTATCTCACAATTAGATTAGAAAGTAGGTGGATAGGATGGCTTGGGAAGATTTGAAGATCGAATCCTGCAAGAAAAGAGACACATAATATGTAAAGAGTATTTCTTGAGGGTTTTGACTGCATGACAATGGAGACTTGTTCTGGGCAAGTTATAGAGAGGCCTGGAACCTCCACAATGATACTTATAAAAAGAAGCAATCCTCAAACCCAAGAAATGATGTTCAGCTGAAACAGAAAGACCTTTGCCTTACTCCAGGGTGCAGATCCACTCGGAGGACAAGCCACACACCCCTGTCTCTGCATTTCACCCAGCAGGTCGGTGTTTCTCCACCTAGGGCTCTCCATGTCTACTGATTCCCACATTTCTCTCTTTGTTTGGAACAACAACCAACCAACTAGAAGACGATTTTATGTACTCTTCACCAAACAGAAGTTGGGAAAGAAAAAAAGTATTAGACTGTTTTCCTTACTTCCAGCTCTCAACTTGTCCCAAATATTGATCTGGTTATTTTGCTTTCTAGCCCTTCATCAACCTCCTAACTCTTTCTCTCTCTCTCACACACACACACACACACACACACCTACAACTGCTGCTTGGTTCAATCTGGTGCCTGCTTAACAACAAGAGAATGACAAGCAACATCTGTTTGTAAAAGAGCCAAAGTCAAACCTTAACGTTTTTTTGGCTAGGTTTCCTTTTTCCTTTTTCCCCAGACTCTAAAATGGGAGGGGGCAGAAAGAGAAATATGAAGATTTATATTCAGCATCGGCTCCAATGAGGCAGCATCTATACTCCCCTAGAGCTATTTCAGGGTAAAAACAATTTTAGGTAAAACCACTGCAGAATTTACAGTCGTCTTCCCTGCAGCAAGCCCAGCCACATAAAATCCAACATATCAAATCCCTAAAAGTCAGGATTTTTTCCTAATAGCTTTATATTCATCTTCTAATTAGAATTACAGGGTCTTTTGTGTTGGGGGAGGGGTGGTGAGAGATAGAAAGGGAGGAGAGTAAGACAGAAAAAGAAAAATAGCAGAGAGGAAAGGAGTGCCGTTGTTCCTCCCAGATTTTATAACCCAGGCATATAACAGGCACATTTACACTTGTGCCACATACAGGAGCGTGCACTTGAAGCAGCAAGGCTGTGGCAGAAATCTGCACAGCTGTAGCCATCAGAAACAGGCTCTCTCATTCCCCCACGGAGAGGTGGATTTCTGGAAAGCTACCAACAGACCACAAAGTCACAATGCAAAGGATCAGAGCTCCCTCAATGGGAGGGGTAGGGGTTGGAAGGGAGAAGAAGGAGCTGGTAAAAAAAAAAGAGAAAGCCTCACTCACCAAATGAAACAATTTTGCCCCGAAGAAGGGAAATAGGGGACTGTCAGAAACTCAACTCCCATTTCACTCAGGGTTTGGAAGAAACCCACACACATTAAGGGAAAAATAAATGCAGACAAGTTGCTAAGGAGACTTGTGTAAACTCCAAGCGCAGACATATTTCTTGGCCTTTCCCCCTACGTTCCATCTTGTATTCTGATCACGCTGCTCTGCGGCAACGTTGCACCAACCCTTCTGCATTAATCTTGGCCTTAACCGTGCATTCTGGCAAAGCACACGGGTTGTAGATATCATCATCTTTCAAACTTAGCAAGTTAAAAGGGTGTGTGTGTTTGCGTGCGTGTGTGTGTGTGTGTGAGTGATTAATTGGGGGGAAAAGTAGAGAAATCTTGATTTGGATTTTAAAAACATAGGTGTTGAACAAAGAATATTTACAGTGCATATTTTGGGAGCAATGGGGAAAGGGGTAGGTAAAACATCTAGCACTGGAAATTTCCTTTAGTCCGTAGATTCCTTCATTTCTCCATACCCCTAGACTTTTTCCCCCTCCCACATCTTTGGTTAAAATCCTGTGCCCCTGGCAGATGCAAGCAGAGCCTGCATCATTGCAGATGACAGGTAGGGGCCTAGGCTTCTGCAGAAAACAGTGCATTCGACAAAAGTCGAATCCTGCTCCCCTACTCAAGATGTCCCAGAGAGGCCAGCTTTTTGAAAACAAGCTAGGTCAATTTAAAAAATACCTAAACCAAACCTGTTTAGGTTAGAAACCAGCTAGCATTTTGGATGAGGGATTTCAGTCTGATGTCCATCCGCTGGAGCTGAGAGCTTGTCCCACAGAGATACATCTTCAGTAGCAGCTGATACATGTCAACATTTGATTTAGAAGAAAATTAACATTTTCTTTCAGGACAGGGATGTTTGTACTGTAGAAGCCAATATTTTCCTTTCTCAGCCTCTCATATTAGAATTTCTAAAATCTTCCCCAGAACAGAGAGAGGGCAGACAACAAATGTCCTAAATAATTGCTCAGAGCACTGGAGCAAACTATATGCCCCCAAATCGAATCTGTGTGTAGATTTACATGTGTGACTTTGCATGTGTGTTTACATTTGTTTGCATGTGTGCACATGTGTGTTAATGTGTGTGTTCCTTTGTATGTGTGTTTCCTCTATGTGCATGCATGTATATTTGAGGATGTATATTTGTGTGTGTGCAAGTGTGTATGCTTATGTGTGTTTGTGTTTTTGCAGGTGTTTGTATGTGTACACATGTGTATTTATATATGTGTTTGTGTGTGCTTGCTCGCATGTGTGTGTACATGTGTGTGCGTGTGTGTGTATTTCCCTGCCTCGCTATGATAGTGGGATTAGTGAGATGCACACCAAGGCAGTTGGAAGGTGAGTCATCTGCTCAGTCCCCTCGCAAATTAGGGAAGTTCACAACATTTGCCCACCAGCCACAACAGAAAAGCTCCAGTGGCGAGCACCCAATCGAGCCTGCTGATTTAGTTGCAATCCTTGGAGGGGTGGCCATGGGACAAGATCCTGGTGAAGGGATGGGAAAAGTCTTTGCATTCCGCAAAGGGCTGGGTGTGTCTCTTCATGCTCCAAGAAGGCTATGCATCTTTCATCTCTTCCCTCTGCCAACCTCTATTTGGTTTTCACACTTCAAGGCTAAAGCAAGCTGTGCTGCCTCAGTTGAAATAAGGCCGCCAACCAACTCTTAAGCTAGCAAGATGGAGATTTGGCTCCTGCCATTTGCACAGAAAGGCACTGTCCTGTAACTAGCCCTGCTTGCCTATCCTTTACACATAGGAGCCCTAGATTTTAGGGAAGGGGAGATCATTGGAGCTTTTTATGACCTTTTCCCTACAAAGCATATCCTCAGATGTTTTATGGCACTAAGCCATCATGACTCAATCAAAATGAAAAATGAACCTGGAGGGAGAAGCTCAGGGTGGGCATATCTCAGCAGGCAACTGGGCAATTACCATGTGACCTGGTTGGCCCGGGGGCAGGGCAGTGACACCTGCATTTTTTCATTTGTCCATGAAGCTGCAGTAGCCTGAACCCCAGGAAATCCTGCCCAGGCACCTGTTGGCCTATTTTTCCTGCCTGCTGGGATTGAGAGAATTGTCTCACCCTAATGTGAAGACATATTTGTTAGGATACTGCGTGATTCTATATGATCAAAGAGAGGCAGAACTAATTTACAGGATCAATGCAACAAATGGTCCTAAAATAGAGGATTCTTTCCCAAGTAGATTGCCAAAGAAAATGCTTTCTATTATAAGTTGACTTACTGCTTTCTCAAATTCCCTAAAGAACAGAAAACACATGAGACACCTTTCATTATACCACCACCTCCCCTCCCTCCAACCTTACCAATTCTTCGTGGAAAAATGAAAGCTATTAGAAAAGAAACAAGCAACATGACTAGGCCAGCCTAGAATGGAGAATGCAGCGGACACATAAGTGCATTTGGATAACTTTCAGATAGAAAAAATATAGTTTTAAAAAACATATTGGAAAATCCTTAAGAAGCCTGTTTGTTTGTTTGTTTGCTTGCTTGCTTGTTTGTTTTTGAGATGCAAAAGGAAAAATAACCAAATTAACAGTGGCTGGAAAATTAAAATGCTACCCAGACACATCTCAAAGAATAAAGTAACACAACTTCTATTTCCAACAGGGGTATTGGGACATGTTTGTATATATGTCTAGATTTGTAAACAGACTCAAGTACTTGTCATCCAAATCTCTCACTTCCAGCCTTGAAGTGAAAGAACACATCTTTTTCACACTGTGTAACGTGACCTTCCTTTACTCCACCCTAAAATTCAGTTTTATACTCTACATACAGGTTAAGGAACAGAATGTTCTGCCTCCATCGTTTATCAGCTAATGCTTCAGATTGTGAAATGCTTTACACATCCTTCAGCAATTGTCTCCCAAGTCCAGCTGGTATTATCACCCCACATTGCATGGAGAACTGACATAGAGGAAATGTTAAGTGTCTTTCCCAAGCTCGACAGCATTAGAATTCAGATTTTTCTCCCCTTTTCAAACTGGTAAGAGGGTCCTAGGTCTGGCTGAAGGAATTTGAAGGTGTCCCTTCCCTCATTCTCCATTGTCAGTCAGCTGTTTTGTATCACATGTAATCCCAAGGTATAGAAAACCCCAATCATGTGGCCTCCAGTGCTGCCATCTTGGGTAACCCCAAAGAATAAGTAACCGATGGCTCATCTTGGGGACTGGCATCAGAGATCAATTCAGGTTGAGAATGGTCTCCAGAGCTGTATTCTAATCAAGCCACTCCATTGGCATGTTTCTATCATTCTGATCATGAGCAACAGATGACAGGCCTCACTCACAATTCTGCAAAATGGTTTATACTATCTAGACTAAAACTAAAGCCCAGCTTTCCATCACCTGAGTTAACTGTCCGTGTTCTCCAAATTTGTATTGTTTTTATACATAGGACAAGGTTGAGGAGAAGACAAATTCAAGATTTGAAGAGAGGGTATCAAGTACAAAGTATCCTACGTAAAATATTTATGTTTTCTATATATCCACAAGTCAGGTGGTTATTAATGTACACTTAAAAATTGCTAGCGTCTCTCGGGGGTCATTCAAATGGTTAAGATGCCATTCTTGGGTAAAATTAATCCATAACATAATTACATCTGTATTTTCATCTCACATAAATAATTTATTTCTGACATTTAATGTGAACCAGACATCACCTCATGGATGGCTCATAGAAGCAGGGTCATATTTCCTATTTCTTTTGGTGTGGTATTTTTGGGGTGGTAGACAAGAATGGGTGGGGTAAGTGGAAAGTCAAATCTTGACTCGCATCTAAATGATTTGTAAACAGAAAAGGCTGGGAAAAATCACAGATGCAGTCCAAAACTCCTTCTGGAGACATTTTAATCATACCATGAAGAAGCTGAGATGCCGCCATTTTTTCCTTTTATTTTTAAAAATTAAGCCACTTACTCCAACTTTAACCGACTGATTGGGGCTTTTTGGAAACTGAGAAGTATTCTGAAATCATGTCTGATCTTGGTAGGAAAGAGTTTTATAAGCACTTAGTAAGTTATCACTGCCCTGGGGGAAGAAGGTTGATGACAAAATATAGATCAAATATTTGCCATTCCTGGCTGACCCCAAACTTTTTCTGTATTGGCATGTCTTTATCTTTCTCATGACAATGGGAGAAAGCTATTCAGCAGCTTCTCTGTGATCAATATTTAGATTCTCGAGAAGAATATTTTTATTATTATTATTATTTTTTTTTTTTTTTTTTTTTTTTTTTTTTTTTGAGACGGAGTCTCGCTCTGTCGCCGGGCTGGAGTGCAGTGGCCGGATCTCAGCTCACTGCAAGCTCCACCTCCCGGATTCACGCCATTCTCCTGCCTCAGCCTCCCAAGTAGCTGGGACTACAGGCGCCCGCCACCTTGCCCGGCTAGTTTTTTGTATTTTTAGTAGAGACGGGGTTTCACCGTGTTAGCCAGTATGGTCTCGATCTCCTGACCTCGTGATCCACCCGCCTCGGCCTCCCAAAGTGCTGGGATTACAGGCTTGAGCCACCGCGCCCGGCCGAATATTTTTATTATTATATCATTTCTGGACATTCTTGCTAACAAAGAAGGAGTTCAGCTTGATTTTTCTCTTGCATTAATCAGGTCTGACGCATTTTATTCACACAATCTTTAGGGTACAATCTAAGTTACTAGAGCAAGGTAGTAAAAAACCAAAATAATTCCCATTCCCTTTTACCCATCACTGGAAGATGTAAACCTGCTGATAGCTAAGCCTCTGTTAGAAGCAAAAAAAAAAAAAAAAAAATCAAGAAAAAGAGAAAGTTCGGTGCAGCCAGGACTCTCAAATCCATTAATCCTAAGTCTAATTCTCTTTAGAATCTAAGTAAGACAATACATTTTACAACACAAACCTCTCTCAGGCCAATGCAACATGACAAGACTGGCATGGCTATTTCTTCTGGGAAGACTGGGAAACAAACTCTTGGTGATGAGTGAGGGCAAGCAAGGGTGAGGAGAAGCCATTGTAATGAGCTGTGGATGCTTTCCATCTTACCTTACTGACTTTGCCAGGCTCCCTCCGGCTACAAGGTTAGACAGCTATGGCTGAACAGGACATAAAAGTAGCAGACTTGCCCTTTATTTAAGACACTCAGCCACAGACAGAGGCACCAGAAGACCTTAAGCCCCAAGGAAGCTTTATCACTGTAAACGAGGTCTTGCTATAAATTCAAAGGATCACTAATGGACTGCTGTTCCTACATGGAGGTGAAGCTTCAGTCTAAGGTCCAAGTAACTCAAATAAAAGTCCCTTTTCAGATACAGATGCCTAAAGGCACCACATTACATACTCTCTCACTCCTAGATTTCTCTGCTGAACTCATATGGTGGGCCATGAAATCCACCTTCCCCAGAGACAAGGCAGTTGGGTACTGATTCCAACCTGCGGGGAAACCCACTCTATTTTCACATTTCCAAGATGAGGCAGAGGACGCTTTCCTGCTCTTAGCCCTCAGGAGCTACCGTAATGGCCTACAGAGATGGAGACTTTCCAGCCATTGAACAGAGGTCATCGGTCCTTTTTTTTTTGAGCAAAATAGATAGGGCTCACAGGTCCTCATGAAGTTGGACCATCACCCAGTTCATCCCTCTGTCGCCAGGGAGGAAGAAAAATGTGTTCTCCAGTCCTTCCCCACGTTCAGTACATTTGGTAAATGAACAGGAAGGGTCAGGCCGCCAGATGTTTTTCAGTGACCTGTGTGCATGCAGCCAGGGATTAAGATCAAGTCGCTGATGAGTTTTCCTGGTGGACCTGGAGTCCCCAGCAAAAGCGACGACCACAGGAGACAGAAGCCCCTTCCTCTGAGGTAGAAATTTTCAAGGAGACTTAGAGGCTTGACCTCCAAAGGGGAAGCCTGGTTGGAGATTAGAAATAAAATACAATAAAAACTTTGTCTGGAACAGGTTTACATAGAATCCCCTGGGTAACAAAAAATTATGAGAAATTCCATCCAGGAGTTGAGCTGAGCATCAGAACCTTCGTGTCTGCACATCTGTAAGTCCTATTAGTGCTTCTAAGATTGACTTGCCCCTGGATAGATTTGGGAAATGCAGTTACCCTGAAGGGGCCATGACAATATGAGAGCTAACACACGGCTGCCTCAAACCTCTCCTCAGAGCTTCCTTTCCGAGGGAGATGAGCAAGTGGATTGTGAGCTCCAGGGTACCCCCATCCTAAATTATCACCCCCCATCCATGTGCAGAAGTATAACTGTGTGTCTCCCCAGCAACTGCCTAGTGGATGCCAGTTTGCAGGTAGAGATGTTGGCATTTTACTGCTGAAACCCAGAGCTAGATTTTCTTCTTAGCAGTTCACAGCCCCTCTAGACCCATGGCAGACAAAGGCATCACCAAATCCTCACTAAGCTAACATAAAAGCCCTGAGAAACAGAAACTCTCTCTCTCTCTAACTGCCTTTCTTATAACATATGGCCAACTGGCCTCACTCATGCTAATACGATGAAATTCCTATTTAAACATCTTAGCGGAGGGCTCTAAAATGGCACTGTCTCTACTGTGCATTTTCTTTTTTTTTTTTTTTCTGTTAGATCTCTGCCTTTACTAGATTCCCACTTCCCCGCACACACATACCTCACAAATGGGCTGTGCCAGATGGACTCTTAATCATAGTAATCAGCTGGGAAATTAAAAGTTAGAAAATCCAGCTAGTCTCCTGAATTTTCCCACTTGAGATTAGGGCCTGAGCTGTCACCATGTCCTATATGAGACCCAGGCTGCCTTTTAAAGAAGGGCCAATGTGACAGACCCAGGACGGGCTCCATACTTTATGGGTGTTTGTGTTTCTTTCCCGGAAAATGACTGCAGCTCAATTCAGTTTTGTTTCAGTTCTGACGGCTGCTATTAATACCTCCTATTTACAGAACACACACCTCAGAGGAGTTCAAAACATTTACAGAAATTAACCAAGCCTTGCAACATCCTGTCAAGTATGCAGGGGCTAGATCTCACTTTCTTCATTTCAGAGGAAGAAACTGAATTGGCATTTTTTTTTCACCATGCCACAAAGACAGGACCTCATCACCCCCTCATTTCTGGTGCTCTGCCAGATGAAGCCGGTGTTTTGTTTGTTTTGTTTCATATTGTACTCACCAGCTTGTTACGCCAGTATTTTTCAGACACACACAGGCACACATCGTGATGTAAAATCCTGATGTGCAAATACGTCGTCTTTCCATAAATCTCCCCACAAGTGTTATCACCGGTTTCCTCTAGTAGGTGATCAGTAAGTATGATTGACTGGTTTGCAATAAACCTAACATCTTTCTAAAGTAGTTTTCTCCATCTTTTCCCAGAAGGCTCCTAGATTCTGCTCAAATGTTGCTTCCTCAAGTGACTCTGAGGTTCCATCAACAGCCAGGTTTTTGATGATTCTGTAGTGCCCACCTCACCCAGCTCTCACCCCACTGGAATTATTAAAAGGCATCATAGTGAAAAGAAAGGAACTTTGTAGTCTTTGAGATAGGACTCCATTTGAATGCAAGGTCTACCATTGGGGGACAAGGTAATTAACTTTTCTCTATTTCCTTATCTATAAAATGATATAATAATATCTACTTCAGAATCCTTCAGGATGCTATTTGTAACAGGTGAAAATGTAAACAATTTACTATTCATCAATATGGGAATTATCAGATACATCCCCAGTATTGATATATGTCAATGCTGAGGATACTCTGTAGCCCTTATAAAGAAATACTAGACATATATAAAGCAAGAACTGACAAAGAAATACTTCTAAGACATATTAAGTGTGAAGAACAAGTTGAAGAGAATATATGTGATTATAGATAGATAGATAGATAGATAGATAGATATACACACATGAAAAATTCCCAAACTGTATGGTTATAATATAATAGTATACAGGCTTACTGAAAGGCAGAGAATGAGATAGGTGAATGAGATAAATTGTATGATGTATGTATAAATAAAGTGCTCAAGAAATGATAGTTACTTCTGTTACTATTATATGAGTTCCTTGGGGGTGTGACTGTGTTTTAATCTTTTATTTGTAGCTCCTGGCAAACCACAGAGGCTGACTGAGTAAAAGAAAATTACTCAGTGAATGACTCAATCAGGAATTAATTGTTGAGTCAGTAAATAAGAGCACTAATGTGAATTACAAAGACTCTTATGTATTGTTTGGAATGTTTTTGAATGTAGGGAGGCAACATAGTCCTTTGGGAAGAAACAGGACTAAGAGTCACAAGGCCTTGATTCTTGATTAGTGTTTCTTAAAGTGTGGTCTCAGGACCACCTGCAGCCAAATCACCCAGGAGGCTTATTAATCATTAAAGATTCCTGGGGCCCACCCCTGATCGGAATCAGATTCTTTGAAATCGAGAGCCTGGGATTTGTGTTGTAAACAATTTTTCTTTTTTTTTCAGCTTTTTTGAGGTATAATTGACATATAGAAATTGTACATATATAAGGTGTACAACTTAATGTTTTGATATATGTATACTATATGAAATGTATATATTTTGATAAATGTATACATTGTGAAATGATCACCACAATCAAGCTAATTAACACATCCATTACTTCACATAGTTCTTTCTCTTTTTCTCTCTTTCTTCCTTTCTTTCTCTTTTTTGTGGTGAAAACACTTAAGATTTACCTGCTTAGCAAATGAAAGAAAACACAGATAAATGGAAAGACATATGATATTCATTGATTGGAAGACTTAATCTTGTTTAAAAATATCCATACTACCCAAAGTGATCTACAGATTCAATACCATTTTAATCAAAATCCTAATGGCACCCTTCACAGAAATAGAAAAAAAAAAAATTTTAGAATTCACGAAGAATCACAAAAGGCCCCATACATCCAAGGCAATTTTGAATAAAAGGAATAAATCTGGAGGCATTTATTCTCATTTCAAAATACATTGAAAAGCTACAGTAATCAAAGCAGCATGGTAGTACCATAAAAACCTATAGACATATAGACCAATGGGACACTATAGAGAGCTCATAGATAAACCCACATATTTATGGTCAATTCATCTTTGACAAGAATGCAAGGAACACATAATGAGGAAAAATAGTTTCTTCAATAAGTGGTGTTAGAAAAACCGCATATCCATATGCAGAGAATGAAAGTAGACCCTTGTCTCACAACATATACAAAAATCAACTCAAAACAACTTAGAGACTTAAAAGTAAGATCTGAACCCGTAAAACTACTCGGAAAAAAACTGGAAAAACGTTTCTTGACATTGGTCCTTGTCAGTGCCACTTTGGATATGACATCAAAGACACAAGCAATAAAAGCAGAAATAGACAAGTAGGATCACATAAAATAAAAAGCTTCCACACAGCAAAGGAAACAATCAACAGAGTGAAAAGGCAACCTACTGAATGGGAGAAAATATTTGTAAGTCATATTTCTGATGAGGGGTTAATCTCAGTCTATTTACAGATAAAAGTTTGAGAACTGCTGGTTTAGATCATGTTCTGACTTTCTGTTTGACTTTGGGCAAATCACTAACCTTTCCAGAACATAGTTTCTTCTCTACAATGTAGTGGTTGGATCTTAAATGCACCTTGAAGTTGTAAAATTCTATACCCATGACTAATCCAATTCCCTGACTTTTGGTAGGTCTGTATATAAGCCATATAAAATGAACTATTCAAACTGGTTTGAGCTGTCTTTGGTCCTTGGGCTATCATTTGGACACCTTTCAAATTCAGAAGCTGCTTTCTATTCACCCTTGCTCCTTGTAGTCTTTAATTATTAAAACCAACCAGTAAGGACATTCTCTGAGCATTGGTTCTAAATGATTAAAACATATCATTTTAATTTCTAATACATTTGTATCATAATTATAATCAATATATTAGCGTAATAACTATAACAAATAATATGACAAATATATTCTCTCACACACACACACACAACACACACATAAGAAAGGCAGAGTAATATAAAGACTTTGGAACAGATATGAAAAACAATGTTAGGGAAAGATTACTGAAAAATGCCAGTAAAATATCTCTCTTTGGCCTTGGGTATTTATGAAATAAGAAGAATGTGTCCAGACATTTTTATGAAAATTAAAAGCCAAGAGCACAGATGGCTGAGTTGAAGGGAGCTGTATAGCATATTTTAAGTGTAGAGGACAAAAAATGGCAAGTAATAGTAACACCCAATAAACCCCAATGGTTTTAGAAGGCAAAATCCAAAACCAAATTAACTTTTCCTTTGTCTTCAGATACAGAAGCATTTCTTAGAGTCACCAAGAAAATGCTCTAAGTCTTAATAAAAATGTTCTGAAAGAGATTTCTACCTAAGAAAGGACTTTGAAGTCAATAAATCTGGATTTCAGTCCTCTCTATCCTATTTATTAGGTGTATGGTGTTGGATGCCTACCTTAGCCACTTAGAGCCCCAATTTTCTTATCTATAAAATTGGAATAATGATGAGATGTATTTCACAAGGCTATTGGAACAATGCAAAGAAATAACGCATGTTAAAGTGCCTAGCCTTGTGCCCAAGATGTATCGAGATTTCAGACAATATTGAAAAGAAAACACACTTCATTTAACCATGGTATAGAAGGTAATTGCCCCTTGAGCCCTGTTTTGCCTTTGCCAGTGAGCCTGACAAAATAAAGTGGTGATTTAGGATGATTTAAAAGGGCCACGCTTTTGAAAATCTCAAATTGTTGTAATTTTAGAGTTTCTATGTTATTCAACTGTGCTCCATATTCCTTTAGAAATTAAAAGCAAATCACAAACCTTATTATAAGTCCTTTTATCAAAAGCTGGAGTCTAAAGACTCAGAGACACATTGAACTATATCTTATAAGGGAAGGCCAAGATTATTGATGCTAACACAGGGTAGTGATTTTGGGCTAATGAATTACTAGGGTATAGAACCCCGTCTAACACATAGCAAGTACCAAATACATACTAAATGAACACAAGATTGGACACTTCTAGCTATTTTAAAAATGGGAACAGACTTTAAAAAAAAAAAAGGTCAATAGAGTATGAATAGTAGAGATGGTGGGGCTAAACTCTAAAATTCACTGGAAATCTTAGGTCACAGTTAAACAAGACATCTGGAAATAAGCTAGCCTACCAATAACCTAGATTGCTGATGCTATTTAAATATCTGTCGTAATTCTACTAAACTCACTGCTATGGTTTGAATGTGGCCCCTCCAAAATTCAGGTGTTGCCAATATGGGGGTGTTAAGAGGTGGGGCCTTTAAGAGGTGGTTAGACCACGAAGGGTCCTCTCTCATGAATGGGATTAAGGCCCTTACAAAAGAGGCTTCACGCATCATTCTGCCATGTGGGGACACAGAGGAGGCCGTATCCCTCTGGAGGATGTAACCTTCACCAGGCAATAGAACCCACCAGCACCTTGATCTTGGACCTCCCAGCCTCCAGAAATATGAAAAATAAATTTCAATTTCTTAAAAACTACCCAGTCTGTGGTATTCTGTCATAGCAGCACAAAGAGGGTAAGCTACTCAGGTTCTGTCACCTCAACAATACCCAGCTTTTTCTTGAAAAAGTTTCTAAGGGAGAGAGTTAAAATTCTTTAAGTGACAGCCGCCATTTTCAGAATTCTTTGGGCCTAAAAATGGAGTACTAAGAGCCCTTAGATGTGGTTTCTGACTGTCTTACTGTCTCTCTCCTTCCTTGTTACTCTCTCACTCTCATGTCTCTCACTCATACCATTCTCATTTTCACCTCTGAGTCAGACATCTTGGCCTGCACCTTCCTTAGATGCAGGTCTCACACATTTCTTGTTCACTGCCATGTGCCCATCCCTGGCATGCTGTCAGGAATACAGAAGTACAGAAAAAATAGTTGTTAAATAAATTACATATTAGCTGAACAAGTCAGGGAGATTTCACATAAGGTAGAAAATCTCATTGTTTTACCTCTAAAAGTATCCCCAGTCATTTGTACTATACTCTGCTGTTTCTTTTTGCTAGGCATATTTTATGTGCTTAGCAAAATACATATATTATGTATTTCATATACTTATTTGGTCACTATCCTATGAGCTGTGAGAGCCTCGCGAATGAGGAAAATATCTTTCTCCTCTGCATCTTCCCACAAAGAGCCACTTCAAGGCTCCACCCACAGTGGTTGGTGATTCACCAAGTATGGCTGACTGACTCAGAACCAACATGATACTTGCAGCCCACTCTGGACCTTCCATGGGAGAAGGGACCACATCTCACTCATCCTGGCACTTAGTCCAGTGCCTGACACTCACTAAATATTGACTGAGGAAGAGAGAGAAGCAGTATGAGTGAATAATACTAAAAAAATCGGAGTGTTTCAGCAAAGCCAAACATGAAGCAAAATAAACTAGTGTGCTTCTTCCATTCATTGTATCCTGCATTCATTCAACAAGTATCTATTGAATGCCTAGTTTGTGCCAACCATTGTGCTTGGCGCCAGTGACTTGCAGATGAATTATATATGACTGAGAAAACAGGTCTGCATGGAATTTCCACTCTAGCGAGGAAGGTGGATGATACACAAATAATTGGATGTGTGCTAGCATTGTCCATGGGTAATGAGAAAGCACATCTCAGCTAGGCACATCTCACGCCTGTAATCCCAGCACTTTGGGAGGCTGAGGCAGGTGGATCACGAGGTCAGGAGATCGAGACCATCCTGGCCAACGTGGTGAAACCCCATCTATACTAAAATATTTAAAAATTAGCTGCACGTGGGGGCCTGCGCCTGTAGTCCCAGCTACTTGGGAGGCTGAGGCAAGGGAATCGCTTGAACCAGAAAGGTAGAGGTTGCAGTGAGATGAGATAGTGCCGCTGCACTCCAGCCTGACAACAGAATAAGACCCCGTCTCAAAAAAAAAAAAAAAAAAGAGAGAAATTACTTCTCCTGTAGAAGTGTTAAGGAAGCACAAAGGAGGCAGGTGAGCAGGGAGAGATGAGGAAAGGAAGAAAGAGGAGACTGAAAAATCTTCAATAAAATTCATCTGCCTCTGCAACAACGAACTTCTTATAAAGACAAATGTACTCAGTACATCAGTCACTCCTTAAACTTATGGTTTAGTGTGATGGCAAATTGCGATATAGCAAACAGACATATTTTACACATAGCAATATTGACATGCATCAGACAAAAAAACCCAACATTCCCATTTGATTGACTCATTTGACAGACTCAAATTCCTGTGCTCAAGTGTAGTCTGGGCTCCCTGACCTTGGCACTAACACAAGAGGTGTTTCAGTATGTTTCAGCAAGTTCTTAGAAGTGGTCAGATTTTGTTTAACTTAGTTTTCACAGAGATATCTGTTGCCTTGCACTTGGCATTCAGTGTAATATTTTGCACCAGGGATTCAAGTTCAGTGGGAAAGAGCAGCAGGGATAGAGGATGAGGAGGAAAGGCATCTGGGAAATTTTCAAGGTAGAAATTTTCAAGGCACAGGAATTTAAACACTAAATAAACTACTTGAAAAAGGAACCCAGAAGTGAGTTACAACATTGTTTTAGAATAAATTCAAGCTCAAGTGCAACTACTTTAAACATCAAGATGAATAAAAGGAAAACCAAGGAGTTCCAGTATTTGGCCATACACAACCTTTTGATCTGGCTCTGACAAATCCATCTCTGTTCCACATTTTCACCTCCTGTAACCATACTGGCCTGCCCTATACCAGAAGTGAAGTCACGGACCCTGATCTCTAACATGGAACCTTTGTAGTTGCATTAGCAGGAAAGATGGGGGAAGACTCAAGCTTACATATGTGGAGAAAAAATGAGTGTTCCCCTGTATTGACCTGCATACAAAAGGAGTGCAGGGAAACAAGAAAATAAGTGTTCAAACAGAGTATTTCTTATCACCAAGCATGTCCTTTTATCCAGGTTCTCAGAATTTTCTTTTTGTCCTAAGGAGTTACCACGTAGAAATACAGAGGCAGATAGCCAAGGGTCGCAAACACAGTCCTACCAGCTAGGCGGACGCCCTGGATAGGTTGCTTAACTTCCTCATATTCAGTTTTTTCCATCTAAAGCATATTGAGTTGGAGAGTACGTAAAGTCGCTTGGCACCTGTAGATGTCCAATAAATATGGATTACTTTTTCTCATTCCCTAACAGAAATACCAGGTAAGAACCAAGGTTATGTTTGCTTAAATGTTTTTGTAAAACAAGGAGGGTTAATGAGCAGTATAAGCAAAGATATGGGGAACACACCTGAAATACAGTATTGAGTAACCAAAGGGGAATACAGGACTCTCAGAGCAATAAAGGAAAGAAAAATGGCACTGTTCCTTTGGGAGATAAATTCTTTGTTTCATTCTCTTTTGCTCTTGTGACCTTCCTGTTTCTATGACCCTTGCACATGCCCACTTGCTTCTGAATGTCCCAATGCCCCAGGCTCAGCGACACCTAATGAAGATGGTGTCGATGTAGGCAGCTATATCCCAGCCACGCTGCTATCCTTCCACCCTAACTTCTCAGGCGAGTCCTCCCACTGGGACAACAGGATCTTGAAACTTCTTACAGCACATGCTTCTGCCCTTACTTGGTTGGACGCCCCTGAAACAGGCAGGCCGATACCACTCGAATTTTGCTTGTTATTTCTTTTATGAAATCCAAGATTGAGATAAAGAGGGAAGGGTGCATGTCCACAAGACTGCTGTGGCCTTCTAAAGAATTATTCTGTCTGAACGAATGTAATGACAAAACAGCTAAGAAACTAAATGGCAATTCACACACTCACAAAGGTTCACTCAAAAGCCTTACATCCATAGTCTGTAGAATTTCTATTTGTCATAGAAAACAAACATAGAAGGCACTTTCTTTTAGTGGTTTATCAGTTAACTGAGCTTCCAAAATACTATGTTCATCAACACATTACATAGGGTACTATTGTATTTTCCTTATCAGCATAATATAAATAAAATATCAATAATAAGTTATTTACATTGTAATATAAATATAAATATCCATCTAACAAACATTTATTTACTACCTTCTGTGGTTAAGCAATGAGTTAGATGAACAGAAATGCATACATGGAAGAAACTTGTATATTCCCTTGAACATGTATTTATTGATATAGTTTGGATACAGATTTCATGAATATACCTGAAATATCCTGCCATATTTTTCAAGTGTATCGCATTTAGCAGTCATAATATTTTCATAAACATAACATTTTCACCCTTAGTGCATTCTTTCTTCAAATTATTTTTGGCCAATCTCACCAAACTGCCATCTCTAGCTTTAAAAAAAATGGAAGTCCTCATTTAGGATTATGTTACACTTGCTATGAAAATATTGATTCTAAAAAGAAGGACTGAGATCAGATACTGTTGGACTCAAATGCCAAATAGAAGAGAAGCATATTAATGCCAGGATGATAAGTATCCTCACATGAGGCCATCCTTTCTTATAGTTTCCAAGGTAAGTCATGTTTGCAGAGGTCTTTGGAGAGAAGAATGAGGAATAATAATAGAGAAGAGAAAGACAAGTAAGGTAGGGAAAATGTCTGTAGCTAAAATATACATTACGTATTATTAATAACTTTTAAAAATTATTAAAACAGGTTCATTTCAAAGAAAAGTAACGTTTGTTAATGGGGTTCTGGGAGTATAATGACAATTATTATTTGCCCATAAGAAGTGGGCTTAAAGATGAGGATATGGCATCTCAGAATATGAGATGACATACTCTCAAAGTGGTGATTAAATCATGGACTACTGCTTAGTCTTAAAAAAAAAAATGAATTCATGTCTTTTGCAGCAACATGGATGGAACTGAAGGCCATTGTCCTAAGGGAAATAACCTTGAACTAGAAAGTCAAATACCACATAGTCTCATTTATAAGTTTGAGCTAAACAATGGGCACCCACTGACATACAGAGTGGAATCATAGACATTGGAGACTCCAAAAGGTGGGCGAGTAGGAGGAGAGTGACGCTTGAAAAATTCCCCATTGGGTAAAATGTTCACTGTTTGGGTGATGGGTTCACTAAAAGCCCAGACTTTACCACTATGCAATAGATGCATGTAAGAAATTTGCACTTATACCCCCTAAATCTATAAAAACATTTTAAAAGGGTTGTGGTTAAAATATGTTGATATTTATGAGGAATATAAAATGGCAGCTAATGACTCAGTGAATAGACAAAGGCAGGAAAAAGTTAAAAATGCAGAAGGGAAGAAGACACACGGCATTGGCCATCAGCCCACATACTCTGGGGACATGAGTTCCACGGGGCTCCCACCACTATTAGCTACTGGTTTTTGAATACTTCTCAAATGCCAGGTGCATTGCACGATTTACACATACTCTCATTTAATTCTCAATGGCATAATGAGGCAGGTAATATTTTCCCCATTTTATCAATTTTCTAAATAAGGATGTGAGACATACAGAAGTGGCATGTCTAAGCTCACATACTCAGGAAATGTAAAGGCAGGGTCTAAGCCAGGACCCAAGTTTGCCTTGTAT
The DNA here is from genome assembly GCF_009764315.1 of Trachypithecus francoisi. Taxonomy (NCBI): domain Eukaryota; kingdom Metazoa; phylum Chordata; class Mammalia; order Primates; family Cercopithecidae; genus Trachypithecus; species Trachypithecus francoisi. Next base: position 110,542,739 of record NW_022681473.1, read on the forward strand.
TGCTTACCTCTGATCAGGTTCAATCCAAAATTCAAAGTGGGAAATCTAGTTGAAAGGAAACAAGGGTGGCTTCAGAATATTTTCTCCATCTACAATAGTGATTCTTATTATTTGTTGGGTCTCAGACTCCTATAATAATTTTATAAAAGTGGTAGACCCTCTCCTTAGAGAGAGGCATATATGTTCACAGTTGTGTGCATGTGTACTTTTTAAGGATTTCAAAACTCTTCAAAACTAAAGTTAAGAAACTGCGAACTAAAAGTTGTCACTAAAAAGGGACCTAGATCACAGATAGAACCTGACTGGGATGAGTGCACAGAAATGCCTCCTTGGCCAACCCAACCCAGTTGGTGCAAAACCTCTAGTGTAAGCAATTCTTTACAAGCATAGAATTGACCTTTAACAGGACTAGTCATGATAGACAGAGACCCCAAATGATAAAGGTATTCACAAAGAACACAGGTTACAACCCAATTCTAGAGGGACCTTTGAGTGAGCCAGATACAGTATGCAAGGGAGAAGGAAGAATTTTGCTAGAATGAATGTCAACTTTACAGTTGGGCTGTGCCCCTTGGTCATGACCTTGAGGCTCAAAGAATTGGCTCAGACCGTTCTGAACTGAGTAGCCATTTCACAGACAGCCCACAGCCCAGCAGGTTGCTGCTCTCTAACTCTGCCATCATGACACTGCCATCTGTAGCCACTGAGCTGAGATTTCTCAAGACCAAATTTATCACGCCCGAGAGTCCATTCTTACATAAGAATCAACTGTCGCTGATGCATAAATTTCAGCACCTAGCAGAGCCAAGGGTAATCAGGATTTAAAAGGAAGGGGCCTGAATAAATTCAAGCAGATTTCCTCTCTGTGGGACTGAGTTTTGAAAAACCTTTGTGCCCTCATCTGCCCCTCAAAGGAGACTGTCATTTTTCTATTTTCTGTCTGCATCACTATTGTCGAGGGAATGATGCGCTCAGAGCCACAGGCAATCTGTCTTCTTGGAGGTTCTGTTCCAGCTCTGACCTCGGTTTGTTGCAACTTATGTCTCTTCTCACAAGTTTCAGCTTGCTCTCATCACCAGCTAAATTAACCATAAAGCAAAACCTTGACTCACACTATTGAAGCCTCAGAGACATTGGTAGAAGCACGGAGTGATGCATCACTATATCAAAGAAAGCACTTTGGGTCAACGAGAAGATTCCCTTGTCTTGAAACCGTGGAATGAATGTACAGGTGTTCTAGATGAGAGCAAAGAAAATGCCATTTGAAAGCACTGGAAGGAAGGAGAGTTGTCTAAGAAGTGGTGGGATTGGGACAACACTGGATGGTGGGAAGGATCTAGGAAGGAGGGTATTTCCTAAACTAAAAAAGGGCCAAGGCCAAGAAAATCACCTGCAGCTCTATTCAGTGAAATGTGGGGAAATTAAATTAGGATTAACAAATATCTGAGAAGGTCTGCATCTGTGACCTTGGGCAAATAGTTTCCTTCTCTGGGTTTCCATTTGTAAAATGTAGAAACAGAATGGAGGCTTCTTCCAGCACTGGCATGCCAGGATGGAAGGTAGAAGAAAAGGCCTTTGAAGCCAATATAATTACTCCTCTGTCCAGAGAAATATAAACAACAATAACTCCAACAGCCTTCAGCTCTGCTTTTGAATGAGTTCTTTGCTTCTGCCTGAGAGGTAAAGTAGTTCATTCCTTGGGGAAAAGTTGAATGTGGAATGTTAGGCCATGCCCTTCTCACTTTGGTTTCATTATGTTATTTCGAATGATTATTAATACAAAGAACATTCAATGTAAGTTAACAAGGCTTTACTGAGTACCACGTATCCAGGCCTGCAGTTGGTCCTCTAGGGTAGATGAAGAAAGAGTGTGTGACATATTCAGGGTCTTTAGTTCCCTTAATCTCCCTTAACGCAGGTTTGCATGTCCCACTTCAAAAGCCAAGCACAAAATGAGCAAAAATGAGGCTAATTGTTTAAATACATCTTACTTCTCTGTATTTACATAAGCAACTGAGTTTAATGAAATTTGCTAATTTTGATGCTCTTACTAATACATACTGCATGTGTGTTTTGTATCTTTGCTGTGTATATCTGTGAGAAACCTCACTTTGGCATTTATAGGGTGTGCATTGGCTTGATTCTAGTCAGATGCCTCTGGGTGAAACACAAATAAAAGTCAATCAAACAAACTTTTGACTTTTCAAGCAAACACCTGCTTATACATTTTGAAGTTCCACTCAAGTACAATCTCTATATGACATGGAAGCAAACTAAATGAATCATTTTGTGGAAACTACTCTAATTCCTGAGTATGCACATTGGTTAATATTTTTGCATATCTCTGGAACTCCAATGCTGCTTCACACTAATTACTGGCAATGTACTATTATTCTTTGATGGGTACTTATTTTTTGATACCAAGTAGATGATCAATTATGACGCCTTCCTCAGACTTTTTTGTTTTCCTTTGAGGTTTTCTAAAACCAATCAATCAATTTGTTGTAAATGGCAATCACATCCAAAATATGCCTTGGGTACAAAACAGAACTTTTCAAGAAGTAAAGATGATCCATATGAGCTTTTTCCAATGCAAATTATCTTCATGACAGCCTGAAAGTACTTGTCTTAATGTTCCGTATAAATACTCTTGTGTACTTTCAATTACATGTATGTAAACACATAAGGATGATATAAAACATGGTTCCAGTTACATATTTCTAAGCACCAAGAATGACGCACCAAGAATTAAGGCGCATTATTCTTACTTAAGAACAAAGGTACTATAATGTACTGTATTGCTATGTTTTTCTTCCCATACCCCAAAGCACTATTTTTGGAACTTGGGTGTTCAGAATTGAGTTGATTATTATATTCTTCATTTCATGAAATGTCAAAGCACTTTTATTCTGTTGCTCGTATGGTGACCACAGTAAGAGAAGAGAGGTAGGTATTTAGGGTGACCAACCATCCTAGTTTTCCCCAGGACTGAGAGGCTTTTGGGACATAGCACTTGCCATGGGAATGGCCAAGAGACAAGTTGGTCATCCTGCAGGTATGATCATTCCCATTTATAATAGGAAAAACAAAGGTACAGAGAAGTAAAATGCTTTGCCCAGTTTACCCAGAAAGTGAGAAGCAGATGTGGGACTGAGTCCTATGCATTCTAACGACAGTCAGTTCACAACTACACAGATCGGTACTACTTCTTCTGCACCTTACTTTCTCCTTGAACTTTAAGAAAACCCATGTTGTCTTTTGCCTTTTTGTGTGCCTCCCTTCCAAAAGTGCTAGGTTGAATACCACGGGCGGTACTGAATGGGGTCCTTTGTCTATGTTGCAAATTACTCAGGAGGAACAACATTGCCACTTTGTGTTTTAGAGAGAGGAATGAGACGTTATCATTATTACAGCACTCTAAAGCAGAGAAAGCACTAGTACAAGTTCTGTCTATCCACCAACTATCTGTTAAGACCACTAAGATATCTGGTCTTGACTGGGCCAGATGTATAATTTCATGAAACAGATCAATCTAAATGAACCTCAGGAAAAATGGCCAGGTAACCACCTTTTGAACCACCATATGCTAACAGCTAGCATTTACTGAAGGCTTACTGTGTGCTGGGTGGTGTGCTTACAGCTTTATAGGGATTAATACAATTAAGCCTCACAACAATAATTTCATGAATTTGCAATTATTGTTCCCATTTCATATGTAAGAAAAATGAGGCTGAGAGAGGTTAATTCACCAAAGTCCAAACAGCTGATACAGGTTGGAATTTGGATTTAACCCCAAGCAATCCAACTCCGAAACAAGTGCTTTTAGCCACCCAGTACATCACTTTTAATAAAAATAGCCAAACAATGTTTAATCTGTCCAAACAGTGTTCTGACTTCCAATCACTGAGGCAGCGTATTAGGGTAGATCTAAAACTAGCTAGACTGCAAATTGCTGTGAAGCAAAGCGGGTATGTCTGTCTACCTGTTTAGGTCAAAAGGTATGAGGCTTTCTGGTCATAGGTATTAAAGGATCTGAAGGGAGAGATTTTAATCTGTTGATTAATTTAGGAGATTAATTGCCCTGCCAAGCTGCTGTTATGTCTTTGGTATATCTATTTCCTTCTCTGAAAAATGTAAATAATACATCCTGTGCTTCTATAAGAAATGACAGGGTGAAACAAGTGTCATTTTAAAAAGCACTAAGCAAACTGTAAAGTGCTTTAAAACAATTATTTCATATGTTAAGCAGCTTACAAAATAGCAATTTCTTCAAATGCCCTTGCAAAGCAAATGAGACACAGCTGCTATGATGCTCTGCAAAGAGACGGAAATCCAGCTCTTTAAAATGTCCAAGGGGAAAATGCGCACTGTAAAATTACTCCAAAGATGAATTTTACAAGAAGGATGGACGTGTCATCAAGTTTTTCCATGGTTAATTCTAAAAGAGTGCCAGCAGCGAAAAGATCAAAAAAGGCAGTTCTTCAACAGAAACCTGGGAAAATATTCTTCAATGACATCACATAATAGAAACAGGAATTAAACTCACCTGAGGAGCAGAAGTGAGGAAGCCAAGTTTATGAGTTCTTCTCAATTTTGTCCCAAGACAAGTCTGCTGGGAATAAAAAATATTATGAGAACTTAAAAAAGGAAAAAGGAAAAGAAAAAAAAGGAACGTCAAGAAGGATAAGCTGTCGTGGAATGCTATGAAGTTTGAGAGTGACTCAGCACTAGCTAAGGGGCAGCAACAATTAAATGAGTTTGTTGAAAGAACGCTAATAAAACTCAGCATTCCCTGTAATCTCAGAACAAGGTTGCACCACTAAAGAAAATGTTAAACCATGCATTAGGGGGGCTGTGGTTTGATGAAGCTGGTTGGGGGTGGGGGAACTCAGGGCTGAGTCACAGGCTCCTTGGAGGGAGCACCACTGGGTCTCTGCCCTCTTGCCTGTTTCTCTCCCTCTCTCTGGGGAGAGTTCCTCTACAATTAGCCAAATGAAACAAGTGAGCTGGCCACTGAACGATGAGAAATTGTGATTCACTTGTAGCATAAATTATAAAATACATACACTGTATAAATAACTCCTGAGATGGAGAGGGGGAAAGAACTTCTGCCACATCTTCTGGGCCCACGAGAATCATGAGTGCAGGTGCCTGTTTCTAGATGGAAGAGCACCTAGGTCATCCAAAATGGATGCTGAGCAGATTTTTCACATTCTCTGGGAAAAAGATCACAATTCCTCCTAGTAACTAATTTATATCTTTAGTTACTGTTTCTAGCCATTAAGCCCCATGCTAAAACTACCTTAAATTTCTCCTGTTCTAAACTGGCCTTGGTGATTGTGGATGAGCAAATTGTTTTCTCACTATTGAAAAATATAAAACCTTCATATATTTGCACGGAGTTATTCTTATACTAAACTCAGAATGGAAACCCAGGCAGTTCTCCTCTCCCTTCCAGAATGAGAATTCTCCACCTCTCTATCCAAGTTACAGAAAGAAAGAAATATTTTTAAGCTCTGGTATCATTTTTTCCTATTTTCATGGGGTCAGCTATAGACTCAGTGAAGAGTTTACATGTTCACGACTTTAAAAAAAAGAACACTCAAAGGGTTAAAAACTGGAGGTTTGACATTTCCATAATAAGTGTTCTAAATGCTTATATTGATATATATTTGTTCTAGAATAAACTAGGGTACAAAATATAATAGTTGTAAGTTGTTCTGCCAGCCAAACTGTTCTCCTTCATTTATAAATGAAGTTGCTCAGTGTTCAACAACTGATTGCCATAAATGAATGGGGTCCTTCCAAGTCTCCAAAGAGCTGCTACAACTTGGTTTTCCCCTTGGGAGAAAAAAAAGTTATTGTTCTAATTGATTTTTTCTGTTCTGAATAGAAAAAAATAAATTAGATCCTTCCTTCCTTCCTTCTGTCCTTCCTTCCTTCCGCCTTCCCTTCCTCTCTCCCTTCCTCCCTCCCTCCCTCCTCCCTCCCTCCTCCCTCCCTCCCTTCCTTTCTTTTCTTTCTTTCTTTCCCTCCCTCCCTCCCTACTTTTTCTTTCTTTCTTTCTTTTTTCTTTTTTCTTTTTCTTTCTTTCTTTCCTTTTTCTCTTTCTTTTCTTTCTCTTTTCCTATTTCTGCATTCCTACAGGAAGAGAGAAGGAATATTGTGCTTTTCATCAACCACAGCAAGAGTCGTTTCAGTTTGAAACAGCTTGTTTTTAAGGAAACTATACTATGGTCTTCTGGAATGGGAAGACCTTTTTCTTCCATGGGACAAAAGGTGAGATTTTCCTTTTGTCTTCACCCTTTCCCAGTACAAAAGAGTGAACCATCTCTACATACATTTCAGAGGCAAATCCCATGACTAATTGCAGAGTAAGCAAACTCCTTGATTCTGATCAAACCAGCAACATGCATTTGAATTTAGGGTGGATTTAGATGAGCAAGTCAGTAACTTAGTATAGTGAAAAGAAGACTGAGGACTTAGGAATCAAATCCCATAGTGACCTTGGTGAGGATTTTGCTCTTTTATGGACAGCTTAGTAGATAAGGTCAGTCTTTTAATTTACTTAACAAATTGCAGAGAGCTCTCCCATTGTATCATTTAATCATTTCCCCCCAACTCAATTTCCTCATTCATGCAATTGGGTTAATACAACTTACTGTGCAGGGCTATCATAAGGACTAAATACGATGTGTATCTAACATACTTACTACAGTACCTGGCACATAAAAGCTGGACAAATTGTTTCTTTCAATTCATTCTTTAAATTCGTGCTTGATAAACTGATGCTGGCTATAGTAATCTGTTACCCTCCCCGCCCACAACACACACATGCAAACCACACACACACAGCAGCTAACTAAGAACAGTCCCCTAATTTTGTCAATTTTATGGAATTTTTCTTAAGGAACCCCATCACCATCTTATACCTACTACAGTAATATATTAGTCACTTACCATGGGCCATGCATTACACTAAGTTACTTTACATGGACAATATCGCTTCATTTCCCCTACAACCCTGTGAGCTCAATACTATGGTTATTCCCCTTTTGCTTCAAATTCACTTGATCACTAATATGAAAGAATCTTAAAAAGTATTTTTAAAACATCTATATGTTTTATTATTACAATGGACTGAACATATGTGCCCCTCCAATATTTATATGTTGAAATCCTAACCCCCAATGTGATGGTATTAGGAGGTGGGGCTTTTGGGAAAAAATTAGATCACGAGGGTGGAGCCCTCATGAATAGCATTAGTGTCCTCATAAAAGAGACCCCAGGGAGCTCTCTTTCTACCACATGAGGATACAACAAAAAGTTGGCAGTGTATAACTCAGGAGAGGAACCTGCACAAACATGCCTGTACTCTGGACCTACATGCTGAACCTATAGACTCCAGAAATGTCAGAAATAAGTTCCTGTTGTTGATAAATCACCCAGTTTATAGTACTTTGTTATAGCAGCCCAAACTAAGATCATTACCATTGCAAAACATTTATGCAATACCTTACTGAGTTGTGTTTTGTCAATTTTGTTCAAGCAAAGCACTAAAATATAGTTTCTAACCTCCAAAAAGTGACTTTTTTTTTATACCAGAGAAGAAACAGAATTTAGATTAAAGGGTTCACTATGTCTTTTTAAAAAATCATATAGGTGCTTCCTATCTCTGATTTAAGTTTGTGTACTTATTATAAATAAGAATAGTGGAAGCTCCTGTTTGTATCTGTTTAAGAATTGCAGCCAATATCTACAGAGTACCAAATTGACAACACTGACCAGATGATGGGGGCCAGTCATCTTGTTGAAATGAAGAGCAAGAGATGGCTAAAGATTTTTCACAGAAACTACTCCACCCATATATAACATCTTAAAAAGTTACATTTATGCACATTGAATTGGCAAATAGAAAAATTCATACAAAATATCCCTATTTTTGAATAACTCTGAAGGTTAATGAAGCAATGAAGAATGCCTGTGCTTAATACAGAGACATTCACCAGGAAAAGAAGTGTCCCTAGTTGAAAAGACATTAGATCCCTATTCTAAAATCTCAAGTGTTTCATGCAGAAAAACTCCTAAAATAGAAAATTCATGGCATACTTTTTGTATTATGTGTGACTGTGTTTTATTTTTTGAATAAATATTTATAGATGCATATACCTGGGCTTCATTTTCTTTTGAACAGTTTTTGAGATTTTATGACATAATGTTTCCTACTTCATGGAGAAACTAAGTGATAAAATGGAATTTTACAGAGGCCCTCACTGCTGTATCTACTCCCTCCCCAAGCAGCATTACTACCCTAAATATGCCTGTTACTATGGATGAAAATAATTTATATTATCTTTGAAGCCAAATCTTCCACTTGGACATTAGATACCACTATTTGCCGACTCAACAAAATTGCTTAAGGAATTCTTGCTGTCTTTCCTAAAACATGAAACTCTCTCTACTGGACCATTTCTGTCAGCACATAACCATATTGTAATCTCTCTTAATCAAAAACAGCAGCAATAACAAACCCCTTAGGTTGACCTCACTTTCCTCAGGTGTTTTCATCCAATTTCTTTGCTTCCCTTTGCAGGAACCTCAAGAGTTGGATTTCCTCAGTGTTTCCAATTCCTCTCCTATCATTCCCCATTAAGCTACTCAAAACAGGCTTTAACTATCACAATGCTACCAAATTATGTTCTTGTTCAGGTCACCAGTGATGCTCAGTTGGAAAATTCAATGAGTGACTTTCAGTATTTATCATACCGGATCTATCAGCAGCATTTGGCACTTTTGACTCTCCTCTACTTGATGCACTTCATTCTCTTGGTTTTTAGGACACCACAACCTCCTAGTTTTTCTTCTACCTTGATAGTCACATCTCAGTCTCCCCTTGTAATTCTGAGGACCCCTGGAGCTGAGTCCCATTCTTCTCTACTTTATTTATACACATTCACTTGATAATATCACTCAGCCTCACAGTTTGCAATCCCAGCATGTTTGTGACTCCCAGGTCTCCATCTTTAGCCGGTGTAACGTTGACATTCTGATTAGCTCCAAATATGCATGATCAACAACCAACTTGACATCTATAATTAGGTGTCTCATAGTCATTTCAATATCAGTGTGTCCAAAACCTAAAACCCAATATTCTTCACAAACTGGCTCTTCCTATAGCCATCTCAATCAATAGTATCTCAATCCATAGCAATTTTATATTTCTAATTGCTCAAGCCAAAACTTTGCTTTCTTTTCAACTCACACTCCATATCCAATCTATCACAAAATCCTGTTGAATTTTGATTTCAAAATATATCCATATGAAGACTACTTCTCATAACCTCTATTGACCAACCCACGGCCTGAGCCACAGGAAGCACTATCTTTTTCTTGGGTTGCTGGCACAGCCTCCTAATTAGTCTGTTGGCTTCTATCCTTGCCCTGCTCATCTAGTCTCTACACAATATCCTGAAAGACCCTAGTTAAAAAGTCAACTCTTCCTCAGCACATTGAAGTAACACCCATTTCACTCAGATTAAAGCCAAAGTCTTCTATCAGTAACCTACAAAGTCTTACGGGGCCCCACCCTTGCCTCTCTGTTATCTCTCTGACCTATAATACGTTTCCTTCCATCTCTTTGAATCATCCATGTTGGCTTCTTTGCTGTTCATTAAATGTGCCAGGCAGTCTCCTTCCATTGGGCCTTTGCACGTGCTGTTCTCTCTGCCTGTGATACTCTTCCCTGGATATATACTTATAGTCTCAGCTGCCTCAGATCTTTGCTCAATTGACACTCCTATTTAAAATTGCAACTGTGCACATGGTCCTCCTCTGCCAGTGCACTACCCCAGTCTTAAACCTAATTACTCTCCTTTATTTTCATCTCTTCCATAGCATTTACTATGAAGAATATAACATACTGTCTTATGTACTATTTACTGTCTGTCTTCCTGTGCTAGAATGTAGATTCTGCAAGGGTAGGGATTGGTGTCTGTCTTGGTCATGTCTTTTTTTAAGTCCCTAGAATAGTGCTTAGCATAGGAAGTCACGCAGTGGGTGTTGAACTGAATTGAATAAAATAGGCTTCCAGGAAAAGAACCAGAATTGATAATATTGTACCTATGTGAAATAAGAACTTGACTTAAAAGAACTTGATAGAGAATTACTGTCTAGTGTCTGATTAAATCACAAAGCAAGAGGGTAGAATACATGAATACATGGCCTGTTTGTTGGAAAAGAGACGACAACCTGGAATGACCACCTGAAAAAAAATGGAAACATATCTCCTCTCCCTTTCTTTTAAAGAATCTGGCAATATATTTTCAGATGACTCCAGAAGGAGCTTGGAACAGACCACAATAATGTGTCCTACAAAGTCATGAAGGAGCTGAGCTGAAAGCTTAACCTAAAAAAAAAAAAAAAAAAATCTGTTTCTCTACATCTAGGATTCATTGTAGTTCTTTTTTTTTTTTTTCTTTTTGAGACAGAGTCTCGCTCTGTCGCCCAGGCTGGAGTGCAGTGGCCGGATCTCAGCTCACGGCAAGCTCCGCCTCCCCGGTTTAAGCCATTCTCCTGCCTCAGCCTCCCGAGTAGCTGGGGCTACAGGCGCCCGCCACCTCGCCCGGCTAGTTTTTTGTATTTTTTAGTAGAGACGAGGTTTCACCGTGTTAGCCAGGAGGGTCTCGATCTCCTGACCTCGTGATCCGCCCGTCTCGGCCTCCCAAAGTGCTGGGATTACAGGCTTGAGCCACCGCGCCCGGCCCGATTCATTGTAGTTCTATACAGACACTATGACCCATAGATGTCTGCCTGTGGCTTGTGCTATTGATGGCTTATCTAAGTCTTAATTCATTAAATTAGTCTCAGAAAAGAGCAGCAGTCCCATGGAATGTTTATTTTCACCAGCCTCGGCAATCTTAAGAAAAATCAAGTAGCACAGTGTTCTCAATGTGCAGTCCCCATCCTGTGGCATTAGCACCACCTGGAAACTTATGATAATGGCAAATTCTTGGGATCCACCCCACCCCCAAATTAGAATTTACAAAATCAGAAATTTTAAGAGTAGTACCCAGCCATCTGTGATTTAAGTCCTCCAGATGACTCTGATGCCCATTCAGGTTTGAGAGCCATTGAGGAAGCAGAATTGTTCATTTACAAGTTTATAATGACTTTCTTAGCAAGGCAATCTTAGAATACAGACTTCTTCCATTGATTAATGCAATACATTTGCTCCGGTATCCAGCACCCAATAATGACTCAACGGACTTCTCTTTTGCACTAACCTTTGCGAAATACTCTTTCTGGGCATTCTGCCTCAGATTAATGAGAAAGTGGTAGACTGCCCACATATTCCAGAAGCCTGACTTAACTGATTTCATAATGCTCTGAGCTGCTTAGCTCCAGGTTCTTCCAGTTAAGATTTATGAATCCAGACTAACACCATTTCTCAACATATCTTCAAGTTGATGATTTCCTTTCAATAGTAAAGTTGACCATAATGGAAAGGTATTAAACAACAAAAAAAAACACCCAGATATCAAGGGTTGTGTGAATTTGTCAAAAATGACTTACTAATTAAAAATATTAATCCACAAGTAGGTCACCAAGAGCCCCTTTGCTTTGATTATTCATGTAAAACCCATTAGTCCATAAATTATTCACTTAAAAACTAGAACTCCATCTAGTCTGTGAAGTCTAAAACAAATATTCCTTAAGGTCAAATTTCCTAGGACTCTCACATACCCACTAAAGGTAGACAGAGATCCCATTTAACCGATGACAAAACAGAAGCTCAGAGTCTTAGCTAAGGCCACATCATTATGGACAAAGTCGCAACTAAGGCTCAGATTTCTTGAATTTTCTTATAGATGTCAATTCAATGTAATTAATATGTATTAAGTACCTGCTCTATGCCAGACCCTGGATTAGGGGATGGGGCTATATAAGTTTCTTTTATTTTATTTTATTTTTTCTTTTTCTTTTTTTTGAGACAGAGTCTCGCTCTGTCACCCAGGCTGGAATGCAGTGGCGCAATCTCAGCTCACTGCAACTCTGCCTCCCAGGTTCAAGTGATTCTCCTGCCTCAGCCTCCTAAGTAGCTGGGACTACAGGCATGCATCACCACGCTGGGCTTTTTTTTTTTTTTTTTTTTAGTAGAGACAGGGTTTCACCATGTTGGTCGGGCTGGTCTTGAACTCCTGACCTCAAGCAATCTACCCGCCTTGGCCACCCAAAGTGCTGGGATTACAGGCGTGAGCCACAGCGCTCGGTATAAATTTCTGACATAGTCCCTGCCTTTAAGGAGTTCAATGCAAGAGACTCTGTCTTCCTGATTATTTAACATCTTCCTTTGGCTGACTTCGAACTCCAGTGAAGTAATGAAAGGAATAATAATGATTGTTGATTTTTACATTGAAGAAATCTTGTGACAGAAAGATTTTCACCAGGAGGAGAATCAAGTTCCTCACACTGACCACACACTATTATTTTTTTAACTTACAATATCTTATTTGTGAGTTATACCTCAACAAAGCTGGAAAAAAGAAAAGAAAGTATGAAAATGTTTCCCAAAATGGATGTATTATTTTATATTTCTTCAGTAATATAGAAGAGTTCTAGCTGCTCTACATCCCTGTCAATACTTGGTAATGCAAGTCTTTTTAATTTTACCCGTATGGATTTTTTTTTAGTGACGTGTCTACACAAATATTTTACCCATTTAAACTTTTTTTCCTTTTTTTGAGTTATGAGGTTTTTTTTTATACTTTAAGTTCTAGGGTACATGTGCACAACATGCAGGTTTGTTACATATGTATACATGTGCCATGTTGATGTGCTGCGCCCATTAACTCGTCATTTACATTAGGTATATCTCCTAATGCTATCCCTCCCCCCCCCACAATAGGACCTGGTGTGTGACGTTCCCCTTCCTGTGTCCAAGTGATCTCATTGTTCAATTCCCACCTATGAGGACCACACACTATTTAATCAAGGCACCAAGATGTCCTACATCTTGGTGATGAAGAGATTAAAAGTGCCCTATTGTGGGACATTAATATTTCATACCAGAACACAATGTAGAGATACCATGTGAAAAATGATGAGCTTGTAGGAAAGGCAGTGAGAATTGGAGCTCAAGGTCAGAGAAGAATAAAAGCTTAGTATGAACAAGTTACATTTTATAATTTAAAAATAACATGATGTTCAGATATATTCCTAAAACAAAGGCATATTAGAACTGGTCTGCACTTTTGTTATTCTCTTCATTATATGAGTACAAGGTTGGGTTTGAGAGATCTACATTTTTCAAAGCACTAGCGCCACCACTTTTGCAAATGTTCAGGTTAAGGCAATAAACTTGTGTGGCTGGGAACTGGAGACTAAGTTCTGGTCTCCAATCTAACACTTACTGACTTTATAACCAAAGGTAAGATTATTTTGGGTGGTGGAAAAGGTGAAAATAAGACAACTGCAGACAAGATTTTTTAAGGAAATTGAAGTTTTCCATAAAGCATTAAAAGTTATAAAAATACAAGGTCATATTTATTCAGTCACCATTTTAACACCTGTAATATACTCTGAATGGCACCAAGTCCTGGGGATACCCAAGTGTATATATTGTCATCACTTGGCATCCATGGAAAATTGGTTCCAGGATCCCCTGCCAACACCAAAATCTGCAGATATTCAAGTCCTTTATATAAAATTTTCATGTATTTTCATGTAACCTATGCACATCCTCCTGTATGCCTTAAATCATCTCTAGATTACATATGATATCTAATACAATGTAAATATTATGTGAATAATTGTTATATTTTATTGTTTAGGGAATTACCAGAAAATAATCTGTAGGTGTGCAGTACAGACACAACAATCCTTTCTTTTTTCCAAATGTTTTTGATCCGGAGTTAGTTGAATCCCCAGATGTGAAACCCATGGATATGAAGGACCAATGGTAACAAAGCATTGGTGTTTTTAATTTATTACTAGAATAGCTGGGAAACATCCTTAGAACATCAGCCCAAAGTGACTTGAAGTGTAAAAAAATTGGATATAAGAGAGCTTTTCAAGAGAGTTAAGTTTCTAATCAAGGTTTTTCTAATCAAGGATTAGAAAAAGAAAAAAAAAACTAGTGAAGGTAGGCTTTTATAACTTAAAAAAATTACAGTATCATTTTAAGAAGAGCTTAGGTCAGCCAGTATGAAAGCAAAGAAAAAGAAAAGTTAGCCTCAAGTCATAGAAAAAAAAAAAAAAAGATTTGGAAAGAGATTAGGGAGACTTTGATTTTTCTGGAACACTAGAGCTAGTTATTGGGGGAAAAAAACCCTGTCGAATTGCTCTGCTGAAAACATTTGGAAAGTAATTAGCTAATTCTCTTTCTCAATGTGTTTAAAGATATGACTAAAAGTGGGTGCTAGAATACTCCTTTTCTTGAAGCTCCACTTCTAGAACTCTGAATGGCAATGAGGTAGATTAAAAGTCTGTTCTCTTCTCCCTCCCTTATTTGGCTGGCATGTCTAATTCCAGAATTGGAAACTCATAGACATTGCTATGAAATGTATCATAGATCATGACTCACTATGAAAAGGACAAGTGTGCAAGTTGCCTTACCAGTGAAAAATCCTCTGCCTGCCCTCTTTCTTCCTGAGACAAGACTTCAGTTCTTTCTCTCTGATTCATATCCTGAGGAAATCAACATGATAAAAAATGGCTGTGTTCAATTAAAAAATGTCTCCAACCCACACTTTAAAAACGTAAGCTCTTTTCAATCCAGATATGTGTTATCTTCCTGAGAAAGTCTTTTCCTTCAGAAGAATTTTGTGCCATTTAAGATAGGCAAAACAGGCAGAATGCCTTTCCTGCAATGAAAGTTACACATTTAGCCAACAGATCTGCAACGTGTATCTGCCATGGCAATGGATTTAAAGATGGGAATTAGTAGGAGAAAGAACTATGGTTTATTTGAGCCCACCAGCACCAGGTATTCTAGGTACTCTTCAATAGTAGTGGTTAACATTCATTGAATGCTTGCTAGATGTCAGGTACCATTCTAAGTTTTCCTTGCATTATTTCATTTAATCCAAACAAGTTTGTGAGATAAATCTTATTATGGCTCCTAACTCACAGATGACGAAAATGAGGCTCATCAGAGGTTAACCAATTTGTTCCATGTGAGACGGCAAGTAGCAGAGAGGGTATTCAAATCAGAACTGTCTGACATCAGAACTTAAACTTCTAACTATTCCTCATGTAGTCTTTTAGGAAAAGGTAGATAGAAGATCCCCGTCGTGGGTTTGAAAAAATGTAAACTCAGAGAAGGTAAGTAACTTGATTAAGAGCACAAAGATTACTGATGTTTTTGGCCTGGGATTTGAGCTCAGGTCAGGACGACTTCAATGTTCACTTTCCAGTCATATCGATAGAAAACCTGGGAGACAAGTAGATATCTTCACATTCATTCCATGTAAATTATTTTTAATTCAAATAAGCAAATGCCCACTCTGTATAAAACTCTGTATAAGTCTTACTGCATGTAAGGCTTTGAAGATAGTATGAAAGAATTAAATATATTATATTTGCCTCTGATGAACTTTAAATTCTAGTTGACAAAGAAAACACACAGATGAATAAACTAAGATCAGTTGCAAAGTATTGTGACACGATAGGTAAAATAACATCCTATGCATTAAATAGATTCAGAAGAAATGCTGGGAGAAACAATGATTAGAGAAGAAAATTGATCAAGAAAAGCTTCCTTGAAGAGGTATAAAATGATATGTATGATGAATAGAGTTGATCCCATTGCCTGACACCCTGTCTATTTTGTGGGTAGAAAAAAACGATACTTTGGAGAACCTATGGAGAGAAAATATGAACTTAGCACCTATGGGAGAGGTCCTATGAAAGATATGGCTCACAATTACAGAGCCATGGAAGGGTTGAAGGAGAGGGAAGGATTTCTCTGTGATTACAGTTAAAACTACTAGCGATTACTCTTTCTCTTGGCTAATAGTTTTCCATAGGGTCCCATCAAATATAAACTATAATAGTTATAAATCAAATCTATACTTATTCTTTATGAAAAAAAGGCAAATGGCCAGAGGAGAGGGAGAGGAAAAGTCAATTTCAGCATTTTCAAGGGATTTTCCATAAGATCTAGCCAGTAATAGAAAAGAATAAATTTTTTTTCTGAATAAGGAATGGGCCCAAATGCTGATTGCTTATTTCACCTCCTACCTCCCTGGCAAACCCGCAATTTAATAAAGAATGGGCTATTAAAAAGAACCCTTGGATGGTAACATGTATTCCTCAATTATAAGATTTATCCAAGCTATGTTCAACTTTTTTTCAGTCTAAGGCATGGACTTTAGCTTTCAAGAGGACTATTTACTGAGACTTCTCTAAGAACATTATCTTCTTATTAACTAGAAGCAAGAAGTATTCAAGGTGTTAATGAGCATTACTAAATAAAACAGTTCTAAAGTCCAATAACTTTAGAAAAGCTGAGTTCAAATGTTTTATTTTATTTCACTTTATTGTATTATTTTTATTTTACAACCTTAGATTTGCTCATGTGCATTTTGGATGTCCAGTGGAGACATATTCAGGATTTCTTAAACTTGTTTGACCTTTAGAATGCCTCCTTATTTTGGAGAACTTGTATTGATATCTCATAGACTTCATATTCCAAGAAAAGAGTCATGCTCTCCTTCCTTACATAAGTTTTAGAAAGGCAGCTCTTAGAAGTTAGGTCCAGGTGGATGGAGTAGTGGGTGGAGAAAGAGGACTACCAACTGGCCATAACTTCGAGCCTATAGCTGGGAGTGATGGGCCTCCACTTTTAGCTTCCTTGAATTCATCATTAAGCAAGAGTGAATGACAAATCTCTAATGTTTCTGTTGATGCTTTTCAGGGCCACATTCACAGTCACATGGCAAAGCACTGGAGTCACTCTCCTCTATAATGATCAGCTCAGTGTTGGTAGCAGTGGGAATGAGGGAGACAAAGCAGGGGTTTCTTCCCACAAGATAGCCAAGGGCTGTCTCGAACTGATGGAGCATGTGGAGTGAAGGATCATTTACACTGCATACCTGAACACACTGTGTCAATTACCTTTTAGTATTTCACCCATAGTCTTTGAAAAGCACTCAGAAGAGTTCAGATTCCTTTAGTGGGTCATTCTGTATCTGTTGGATGTTCCTTGCCCTTGCCTACATCTGACCAGAGTATAAGACTAATGAAATCAAACTGCTCTAAACATCACTTGTATGAGTGTGACTTTAAAATGCTGCCATTGCTTATGGTCATTTAAAGAGGAGGAAATGGAGACAGTGAAAAGAAAGTTGTACCACTTAGAGTTCTATTTTAAGACAGAAATCCTCAAGCAAAACTTCTGTCTATAAGAATGCAGTTTGCTTAGGAGAGAGATTACCCCAAAATTAGCACACCTGAAAACTACTTAATTCCTAGCACATCACACGTACCACCGAATCAGACGGCCTACCCTGAAGGGCTGATTTTCTGCCCTATCCTAAGAGTCAGAAATGCATAAAAATACACAGTCAACTCATTAACACATTTGCATTTTGCAATAGCATTAACCAAGATTTTTATCCGGTAAGTAAAATTAAAATATCTCTTAATGTAAATATTGTATCTTTGCATGTAAGTATACTTATACATCTTTTTCTATCATCCAAATATCTTTGTCAGTGAAGAATTCTCTATTTTACAGATAAACAGTTTTAATGAACAACTTATATTTGTGTAGTGCTTTACATTTTGTAAGTCTTATTTTATCCTCGATACAATTCTGAGAGTTGAATCTTATTGTCTTCATTTCATGATGTATAAATTAAAGATTGAGAAAATATCACCAGGCTAATACCTGGCAGAGTGAGATTGAAACCCGGACTTTTTTAAATCTCAGATTTAGCCCTGTCATTTCTCATGAAGTAAGTCAGAACCCACACTTTCTGAGAGATTTCCAGAATAAGTCCATGGTGATCCCTTCTATACCCGTAGTTCATTGTACTGCAAAATTGGTACTTGGTTGGAAACTGTCTTATTGTCCAATTACCTCATGTGTCTCTGTCTTATCTACCACACCCAAACATAAGCCTGTCATTATGTTGCTCTTTGGGGCATCCCCTGACTTCCTCATGTGCTTTTCTTACTACAGAGAATGCTCTCTTTCAGGCCCCACACAACAAGGCTCAAGAGTATTCAACAGGACTCAGGCCAGGGGCGGTGCGTTTCCCTTCCTGGAATGTCTTGCTGGCATTCTCAACCGCCATCCTTGCTCCAGGAAGGAGACTCTCCTGTGTGCTCCTATAGCATCCAGTGCTGACATCTGTAATGGATTCATCCCACTGTCTTGTACTGCCAGTGTCTATTTATCATGCATTTCCCACATGACCTTCACCACCTTGAGAACAGGAATCTTATGTTACTTCTCTTTGAATCCTCAGAACCTACCACATAGTAAACTGTTAATAACTGATAAATAAATAATTGAATAAAAAAGTAGCACAAAACCAATGAAGGCAGTTAGTTAGTGCCTTTGAGAAGTTCTCAGACTCATGGGAAGAAGAATCTGTAAAGAGACCAGGA
Organism: Trachypithecus francoisi; assembly: GCF_009764315.1. Taxonomy (NCBI): domain Eukaryota; kingdom Metazoa; phylum Chordata; class Mammalia; order Primates; family Cercopithecidae; genus Trachypithecus; species Trachypithecus francoisi. The sequence continues at coordinate 110,561,354 of NW_022681473.1, forward strand.
CAAGCAATACAGCAAGGTGTACTTCCCCAGTACAGATGGGTTCAGGTGCCTTGGGGGCATACACAAGAAGGGACAGTGCTGCCCTGCCAGTCAGGCCTCAGAGAAAGCAAAGTTGAACAGAGTCTTGAAAGGAGAGCAGAAAGTCACCAGTGTTTGTGGAGCTGAGAGAAGTAGGGTCAGAGTAGGCGGCAGGAAGAGAAGGCAGGCTTTAGCAAGGCTCTATTTTATCTTGGCTGTGTAACAACCTTTTCTCTGGGGGAGCTGACCTTCTCTGCATCCAACCTTAGGGTTCTATAGCAGCTGCCAGTCATGTTATCTTGTTTTTCTGGCTCAGAGGACTTCCCAGAGGTTTTGCACATTTTTCCAGCCTCATGGAGGAAGGTCTAAGAGAATAAAGCTGACCCAGAGAGAGAAGCTTAAGGCAAAGTGGGAGGAAGTGCCTGGGTCCCTGATTCTAGTAATTTCTGGAGCCCGGTATACCCCAGCCCTTTCTAGAGTTTGGTTTGTTAACTAACTAAATTAAGCTGGGTTTCTTTCACTTGCAAACACAAGAGTACTGACCAACACTAAAACCTTAAAAATGGCTGGGTGCGGTGGCTCACACCTGTAATCCCAGCACTTTGAGAGGCCAAGGCAGGTGGATCACTTGAGGTCAGGAGTTCGAGACCAGCCTGGCCAACATGGGGAAACCCTGTCTCTACTAACAATATAAAAATTAGCTGGGTGTGGCGGCGTGTACCTGTAGCCCCAGCTACTCAGGAGGCTGAGGCACGAGAATCACTTAAACCCAGATGGCAGAGGTTGCAGCGAGCTAAGATCATGCCACTGCACTCCAGCCTCGGCAACAGAGCAAACCTCAGTCAAAAAAAAACCCACCTTAATAACATCTCCTGTGGGCTGGGCATGGTGACACATGCCTGTAATCCCAGCACTTTGGGAGGCTGAGGCAGGAGGATCACTTCAGCCCAGGAGTTCAAGACCAGCCTAGGCCACATAGTGAGACCCTGTCTCTACACAAAATAAAATTATTAGCTGTGTGTGATGGCACACACCTGTAGTCCAAGCTACTCGGGAGGCTGAGCTGGGAGGATCACTTGAGCCCAGAAGTTTGAGGCTGTAGTGAGCTATGATCACACCACTGTACTCCAGCCTGGGTGACAGTGTGAGACCCTGTCTCTAAATAAGAATAATAACAATGAATCTCCCCTACAGCATGCATATAGAGATAGGCACAAAGTAGCTACTCAAGAGTTTGTTCATCAAATCGACCTTTTCCCACCATCTGTTCAATCCTTTCATTTAAAGATGGAGACACAGACTTTTCCAAAGCCACCCATTCTACTCATAACAGATTTTATCCTAGAGCCTGACTTTCTTCTCAGAACAGTGTTCTATCCACCAAACACTGCTTCCTTTGCTTTTTGCTGGCTAATAAACCTTAAGGTAAGAGGTGATCATGGGATTCATATTTGATGAAAAAAATAAAAATGAACAAAAATCATGATCTGAGTATAAAGTACTGAAATTATTGTTTTTTATTCATTTAACAAATAGTCCCCACATGCATCTGCCTCTGTCATAGGCGGATATTTTGGGGCAAACAGGACATGCTCCTTGACCTCAAGTAAGGTCAATAAGTGGAGGCAGGAACTGTACAACTTACCAGAGCTTCATATACCCCCAAATCAGCAATCTAGGAGAATATCTACTTATTATTTTTTCAATTGCTGGTAAGTCCCTTTGAACCAGTTATGAGGCAAACAAAAATGTCAGCTTACAATTTTATAAGTGCATTTAAATTCGTTTTTTTTGTTTTTATTTTTTTTTTAGATGGAGTCTTGCTCTGTCACCCAAGCTGGAATACAGTGGCATGATCTCGGTTCACTGCAACCTCTGCCTCCTGAGTTCAAGCAATTCTCCTGCCTCAGCTGCCTGAGTAGCTGGGACTACTGGCGTGTGCCACTATGCCCAGCTAATTTTTGTATTTTTAGTTGAGACGGGGTTTCACCATGTTGGCCAGGCTGGTCTCGAACTCCTGACCTCGTGATCTCCCTGCCTTGGCCTCCCAAAGTGCTGGGAATACAGGTGTGAGCCACCGCACCCGGCCTTAAATTCATTTTTAATCAACAATGGTATCATCCAGCTGGACCAATTGAATATGGCACTTGGGTTTTTTTTGAAAACACAAAATAGCCTCCAAAGACAATGAATTTCTTCCACTAACTATACTGAAAGAACATGCTGTAGATTCTTAGGTCTGCTATGAAACAGGAGGTTCAAAGATGTTTTGCCTAAGGCTAGGCAGCATCACTGCCCTGAAAGGACCTATACTATACAAGATGAGTATGTTTGTATGCATTTGTTAAAATAATGAGTTCTAGAATTTATATGAAATTTCCAGACAGGCCTAGAGGCAGATGCCAGGATCGCCTTAAGTCACCTTGATGCCCTTCCAGCTCTGTGATACTACGATTGCTTATACTGGATTTCTCCAACCCTGTGATGGGCTGAAGAGCTATTTCTGTCCTAGTTCTTTGCCTTATATAGGTCAAATCCCATTCCAATGAGTACCATAACAATAACCACCTCATGGCCTGGTTATTTTAGAAAACCTGATGAAATGAGAATCAAGCATGACCTCCAAACTGAAGTGGGCTGTTACAGAATTTGACCTGAATATTACTTAAGCAAGGAGGTGGCCAGTGTCTTAGGTTTTCATTTTCATGGCACTGAACCACTGCAAAACTGTTAGATTGAAGGTACCAAGAATCTATTAGTGAATCCAAACAACTGTACCCAGAGTCCCTAGTCAGTGACTCCATGTGCCTGATAGATACTACAAAATCAGAATGTCAGGGGACTGAATGCTATGAATTTCCATGTAAGAATGGTCTCCAACTTATGCCTATCCACTATAGCCAAAGAGTGTCAGGGCAATTGTCCATCTTAATTCAGGGCTATTAATAAGCCTTCTTTTCAAATTGGGCATCCCAAACCTGAGGTTTCTCTCTCCAGTCTCTCCCAGGGAGCGAGATCCATGCTTCTTTTTGCATCTATTGTTCTTGCTTGAAACAAGGTGCTAGTTGCTGCTCTCTGAAACGTACCTTTACAAGAGTGTAAAGACCCTGAGGGTACATATTTGGTTGGTTGATTCCCAGCTATGCTTAATATCTGGGTTCTCTCATTAGAATTTAAGTTCCACAAAAGCATGAAATCTCATGCCTAGAACAGTGCCTAGCACATAGTAAGTGCTTGATAATTATTTGTTGAAATAATGAATGAATAATGATGGATAGTTATTCTTTGAGACCCAATTCCAATGCCACCTGTCCCCTCCCGAAGCTATGTGTCTCTCCTCTGATCCTTTAGTTCTATTTGCATTTTTCTATAATAATACTTACAGGATACTCTCTTTATTGTTTATATCTGTTTTCCCAATTAAGCTGGGGAATCTTTTATGGCAGGAACTATGCTTTATAATGCCATATGCTTTGTTCCTAAAACAATAGGAGTTCAATAAATGCTTATTGCTTGAATGGTTGAAAGACTGAATAAAAATATTTCTCTTATCATGATAAATGCTAAAGATTTGTGATTTAACCTTATACCTCAAATTTTGCCTGAACTTAAGAGCTTTCCATGGATCAAACTGATGAAGCCATGAGTCACCGGGCTTGGAGGGGAGGGGTGTTTGTTTGTAGAGGATTTACTTCCCGACCTCGATGAATCACATGTGTAATCACCCAAACTGCATCCTGTCTGGGGAAGTAACCAAAACCCCTATTTCTGGCCTCAATGGCTTTTTGGTTTTATGAGTAAATGCCACTGGCATGTCATTAAATAAATGCCCTCAGAAAGTCCTCAGCCAGTGCTATAACCTACAATAGTCAGGGTTGTGACAGAGAAGCAGCCTTGCAATTAGAGTACAAGGCAGAGGAGATACTTTTTCACCTGGCATCTTTCTGGTGACCTGCCTCCAAGCTCTTTTCCAATATAAGTCACAGTCTACTCCCAATCACAGGTGTGATCACGTAATTCACCTGCACACAAAGAATCAGTGGTTCTCACTATCTACAGAATAAAGACCAGACTTCCTAACTTACAATCCAAGGCCCTCCAGAATCTGGTTCCATGCCGTTTTACCTCCCTTGTCTTCTTCTATCTCCATATAACCATATGTTCCACAAACACCGAACAATTTTCTGAACACATCCAAACCCTACACTTTGCTCTTATGCTTTTGCTCCCTCCTAGAATGCCACCCCTCCCATTTTCAGATGCCCAACACTTGTGTATTCTTCAAGTCTCACAAAATGCCACTTCCTCCATAATGTCCTCTGTGATTGTCTAAGGAAGAATGACTTCTCCATTGAGCATACCTAAGATTTTATCTGTGCTCCCATCCCATTGCTTATTTCTAATAACATGTAGGCACATGTTTGTTTCTCTAATCAATTTTCTTAGTCAATGTGATACTCCAACTCTTACCAGTGCCTGCCACAGTGGACACTCAAAATAAAAGTTGGTTGAAGAAAAAATTGAATTAGTTCAATTGTTTAAATCCTTATCTTTGGCTTGGAATATTGAGGGAAGATTCAATGTAAAAATTTCTTATTCTTATGTATCTCATTTTATCCCTCACCCCTTTCCAAGAAAACATGAGATTAAGAAAAGCTTTGGTCCCAGCAAACAATTGTTGTTTTATATCTATGAATCTCAAAGGCAAGGTTTTCATTCCAGGCATCCTTCCACCTGATATCTAGGACCTCGGGGCCCACTTTGCTAACAGATGTCCTAAGCTCAGAGGGGAAAATATAATTTTGATATTAACTTGAATAAAAATGAAACATAATGAAGCGAGGATTTATTGTTTCAAAATGCAAAGTTTTAAAAAGATAGTGTATTCCAAAAAAAAAAAAAAGACTTTTCTGTTATCTGCTGTTTGGGAATATTCATGCCACAGTGCCAGTTTCAGCGTGGACACATTCCTTTCAGTATGGATAAGTGAGAGTTGATGCAGTAAAGTTTAGCTTTGACTGCAAACCACTTTGCTTTCCTTTCTGTTTATTAGTAAAACTCTGGTTATGAGAATAAGGACATAGAAGCAGACAAGGCTAAAATCACCCCGGCCAAGGTCAGATAATGAGAGAAAAGAATGTCAAGAGTTTTATTTTCTCTACTGTCTTTGGGCAATGGTCACATCTAGGTGGATAAAAGAGACAGGTAGCCATTATTGCAGTTTGAGAACCATCTCCTTTCCTGCTTCTAGAAAGCTGCCACTGGGGCAGCATTCTTCCTTCTTTAGAGGTCAAGTCCTCCCTACACCACTTTATGACTGAATGACTACAGAAAAGACAGCAACTGGTCATCAGAGAAATGCAAATCAAAACCACAATGAAACGCCATCTCACACCAGTTAGAATGGCAATCATTAAAAAGTCAGGAAATAACAGATGCTGGAGAGGATGTGGAGAAATAGGAAAGCTTTCACACTGTTGGTGGGAGTGTAAACTAGTTCAACTATTGTGGAAGACAGTGTGGCGATTCCTCAAGGATCTAGAACTAGCAATACCATTTGACCCAGCAATCCCATTACTGGGTATATACCCAAAGGATTATAAATCATGCTACTATAAAGACACATGCACATGTATGTTTATTGCAGCACTATTCACAATAGCAAAGATTTGGAACCAACCCAATATCCATCAATGATAGACTGGATTAAAGAAATGTGGCACATATACACCATGGAATACTATGCAGCCATAAAAAAGGATTAGTTCATGTCCTTTGTAGTGACATGGTTGAAGCTGGAAACCATCATTCTGAGAAAACTATCACAAGGACAGAAAAGCAAACATCACATGTTCTCACTCATAGGTGGGAACTGAACAACGAGAACACTTGGACACAGGGTAGGGAACATTACACACTGAGGCCTGTTGTGGGGCAGGGGGAGTCGGGAGGGAGAGCATTAGGAGATATACCTAATGTAAATGATGAGTTAATGGGTGCAGCACACCAACATGGCACATGTATACATATGTAACAAACCTGTATGTTGTGCACAGGTACTGTAGAACTTAAAGTATAATTTTAAAAAAAAAGAAAAGTCGGCAATTTCTTCATCAGTTAAGTGAAGATAATAATACATAACATGGTCAGACTTTATAAGCTCTAAAGTGCTATTCAAATATTAGCTACTGTTATAAATTCAAAGATGAGTATTTTTTCCCATTACATAACACAGAGGTTGGCAAGCTTTTTTTTTTTTTTTTTTTTTTTTTTTTTTTTTGGTGAGAGAATGATGATAGCATTTTAAGATTTGTGGACCATGTGGTCTCTGTTGTAACAACTCCATTCTGCCTCTATAGTAGAAAAGTAGCCAAAGACAGTATCTAAATAAATGGATGGGCTTTGTTCCAATAAAACTTTATTTATAACAGGTAGTGGACCAGATTTGGCCCATGGGACACATTTGCAAATCTCCACCCTACACCTTTGGTGAGAATGAAACACTAGAGGCAGAGGGGAATATCTAAATTGTTTGTGGCATGAAGAGTAATATAGTTGGGTTTTGTGATCAGTTGTCTTGAGGCTTTCAAACATCTTTTTAAGGTACTCTCTTTAACATTAGAGTTTTAATTTTGTGCATTATCACTACCATCTTCATCGTCATCAATATCATTTTGTACCTATCTGAGAAGTAGTACCAAGAGAGGTATAAAAGAACACCAGTTTTCTATACCTATCACTTGACCATACTCTGTTCTGGGAAAGACAGCTCTGATTATTGTTAAAGAAAATATCAATCATACTTCTGGCGAAAGGTCTTTACATTTTTTAACAAATTGGTCCTTTGAGCAAGATGAATTTTAATGGATTGGTTTATTAACCTAAAGGTTGAACCAGACTGAGGGTAACTGAATGATTTGCTCATAATTAGTATTATTTATAATTATTTTACTTGGGAAAAAATATCACCTTAAATGTCAGGATGTTTTTTAATTGCTTCAGATGAGATTCAAAATAATTGACTTCGCATATTTATTTTTAAAAACTCATTTAAAAATATCTGAAGCTGCTGACAGTCTGTCTAGAAGAGGCAAGATATTGATATTCATTACTAGGAACAGGGCAGAAATTGATCCATGATTTTTTTTACCACATGAATTGTGTATTGTGGTCACTTCTGGACTCCTCTAAAATAGTTGCAATGCTGATAGAGTGATGTGTTTGTTCCTCTTCCCCATTAAATCTGCTATCTAAGTGAAGATGCTTTGTGTGTGGATGTAGGTATACATTTCTTGCTCAAATACATATTTACATATATTTTTATTAAAAGGGGAATGGGCACATGCACGAAAAAAGGATGTATATATGTATTTAGTTTTTTTTAGAAGAATACAAATAGTCTATGTACACATTGTGCATCTATTCATGTGATTTAGATAGGATACTAAGTTTTTGATGGTGAGTAGGTATATGACAAATTTAGCATCTCTATAAATATTTGATTTATCAGTTGATTGGTGGAAATGAAAAAAAGTAAGAGAATATATTAACAGCTGGGGAAAGACAACTTTTCAAATAATTTAAATTGTGAAATATGGGTAAATCACTAGTAAGAAACATGCAACAGAATAATGACGATAAAACCTTACAATTATACAGCACTTGGAGAGTTACAAACTGTTGGTGTGTGCACTATAATCTCATGTGCTCCTTACATCTACATTTGGATGCACAAAGGAAGGATGGTAACAGTTTCATTTGACAGATGAACATGAGAAGTCAAGTGATTTTCCCACCATCTACACTGCCTTCCCCATACACCACATGGTCTCTGGAACCCAAGCGAAGGGTGAGTGCATCTATAGGCATCAAAGCCAACTTCAGTCTTCACAGCCAGACTCAACCAGCCAGACCCAGTGTGCAGAACCCAATTTTCCATTCAAGACATTTCAATGAACTAAGAAACAAATGACCAGACCAAAAAAAAAAAAAAAAACACACACACACACACATTTCAGGCAAGGTATATAGTGATGGGATGATTAACTGATTAACAGAGTCTCTTATTTGCTTCTTCCCAGCATATTTAGTCTGATCACGTGCCTGAGACACGGTGTGACATTTGACATTTGCTCCGGCAGCAGTATCCAGGACATAGACAAATCACTCATCTAGGTAGCCAGGCAGACACCATCTATCATTATCTGCATGTTTGAGAAATACAAAACTGTAGCCGAGGTCGGGAAAAAGAACATTTGATGGTGGCTAAAAGGTAAGAACACAAAGATTCCTATTTATCTGCCAAAGAGGTTACTTTAACATGTGCTGTGGAAATAGAGTCATATATTCTAAATTTTCCCACAGATAGTAGGTTAAGGCTAATATATCTATATAAAGTATATGTTATATATTATCTTATTCTTCATATATATATTTCTCCACAGCTCAGTAGGCAAATCCACTGTTGAGGATAGGAAGCATATAATAACTGATTAATTATTATTAATGCCATATTTTATTTAACTAGCAATTGTAGTCTATTAAGAGCATTCATTCACATTATCTGACTTATTCAACCCTCAGAAAAAGCCTGTAGGGCTCATAAGTAATATATTATTATCTTCCTTTTATAGACAAAGGAAAAGGAAACTCAGATATTTCTTTTCTTAAGCCAATCTCACCAATAAGTGGCAAAGCCTGGACTAGAACACGGAATTTCTGACTCCTAATCCATTACCTAGAACGACTGTGGAAGAGCCGAAAGAAGAAAGGGAAAGTGTGAAACATGAGTTCGGAGCGGAGAGGACCTGAAAACACCCTCAGACCAGAGTTCCTTCTAGTTTGGGTTAAAGTCCAGAGTGGGTGTGGCTATATGACACAACCAGAATGATTAGATTGACTTTCTGGCACACCTACTCACTTTGAATTTTCTTGTGCAACTGAGCCTTTAGTGTCAATCTCCCATCCTCTCATGTCTTGTGAAGTTTCCGGGGTGGCCGAGTTGGAACCAACTTCAAACCCTCTTATGTCTCTGGTTCACTTTCCAAACCCTCCCTCTCCCACTCCGTGGTGAGCCTTTTGCATCACACCCTGCAAACATTTTTTTCTTTTACACTCCTTTGGAACTCCTTCCTCCTCTCTCCCTCCGTCTCCCAACTCCTCTGCACTGCCTTTCCCCTTTAATCTCTGCTGACCATCTTTTGTGAATGCTCCATCCACTCCTCCCCCCGTCACGACTGTCCTCTTGCAGGTTCCTACCTGTGTGCTCTGCAGCCACACGCACCTCCTGGTTGCCCCTCAGATGTCTTGGTTCTGTCTGTCTGATGCCGCCAGCCTCCACCCGGGGCCTGTGAGCTGTGCATGTCTTCAAGCTCTTTGTTACTTTTCCTCCTTAATTTATAATGCTAGGCAAATAACAACACACAATAAAAGATGATATCAGCTGTGTTTCTCGCCTGCAGCCTCCAGAAGTGTTATCTTAGACCCCATCATTGCAACAAAGAAATCTCTCAGTTGAGTGAGTGAAAACCAGTTACAGGACAGGAGGAGAAAACTTCTGCGCTTCCAAAATTCCGCAGCCCCAGCTGCCCTCCGGGGGCTCCCCCTTGTGGGAGATGTGGGGCATGGCAAGGCAGTGCCCAGTTGGGACGGTGCCTGGGTGGGAGGAGGGCGAGAGAAGATGCTCACACTCAGGGATGTGCCCCAGAGGGCGTGGAGTCCAGCTCCGGCCACGAAGAACAGCCTCTGTGTGAGTTGCACGGATGAGGTCCTCTGTAATTTCTCAGGAAAATACTTTGGGGAGACGGAGTCCTCAGGGCCTGGAGGTCTCTGGGTCCAGGTGAGTATGGTGTGAGTAATAAGCCTGCATGGCTTACGCTCTGCATGGGAAGTCCTATATCACAATCACAATGTATCATAAAGTCGGATGTTCACACAGGGGTGTTCTGAGAGATAAGGCGTGGTCTCCACTCTCTGAGTAAAAGACATGATGGTCCAATCTCCTGGATTCTCTTGCCACCGTGGACACTTGGCCTTTCAGTCTCTCTAGAGCTCTGGACACATACTGCGTCCCACCTTAGTGAAAACAGACTGTATGTCCAAATAGTATCTTTCTCCAGAGGAACACGGTCTCATTTATACTAACCCACTCTGGCAGGTATCGTTGTCATCCTCCTCCTCCTCCTCCTCCTCATTTTAGTGTCACACAGCTTCTTTTGCTTACGGTTATTATTATTTTTAAATCTTTATTACTGTAGTGTCTATGTTGCTTATGGAGAAACAGCTCATGAAGTAGCTGTGGTTTTTAATAAATGGAGCTTTATTATTTTATTCCAAGTTCAGTCTTCACATATGGTTCAGCACAGAGCTGCCACCAACATCAGAAAGGTAGTCGAATTTAACAGAGGCCAGTGGAAATTGGGAGATTTGTTTTGCTGAAATTATAAGCTCCCTTGCCAGGACTGCTGGAAGAGTCAATGAGACAATGTGACGTGGCAAGACAAGCTCTAGGCTTCAACAGATCTAGACTTGATACCTAGCTCTGCTACTTATTTTATGCTCAATTAACCACTCTTGCCTCAGTTTCTTTGTCCATAAAATGGAGTTAACTTAGTTTCACAAGCAAGATCTCACAACTGGTATGATGGCAAAATGAAATAATACGTCACAAACCACATGCTAACCTACAGTTCAGTGGCAGAGCACAGTTGTCATTCTGGAAAGTTTCCTTGTTTCGATTCCACTAACTATCCTGGTAAATAGAGAGCATCCCACCAGCACTATTGGTTGTTTCCTCCACATTTGACATCATGACCAGTTTTCTCCCACAGACTCGGTCTGGGTCTCTCTGTCTGTGTCACACCCAGCATACTGTTCTCACAGCGGGGGAGCCAATCAGTACTCCTTAATGGTGTGGCTCATTGTCCTGTACTGAGGATGATCAGTGAGTGTCACTCCCACTTTTCTCCAGAGACAGAACATAGTCTAGACATACGGGGCAGGAGAAGGTCAGGAACCCCGGGTTCTGATCTTAGCTTCACTTGCTAGTGCACTGGAAATGATACACGAGGTTGCACGAGTCTCTGATTCTGTTGCAGCTACTTTATGAGTTCCTTCTCCATAATGAACATTGGTATTACAGGAATAAAGGCAAAAGACAGCAATAACTTTAAGCAAAAGAAGTTGTGTGCCACTTAAATGATAATGATGAGGATGAGGATGATGACAAAGCAGAAGAAGGTATGTCAATTGATGATATTGCTATGAACCATAAACTCAATAAATATTTCTCAGACCTATGTTGGGCCTAGGGCTGACTATGAAAGGGTTAAACTGCCCTGAAGATAATTAAACCCTGTTACAAACTCAGGTCAAGTAAAAAAAAAAAAAAAAAAAAACAGCAACAAGGATTTAGAGAAATCAAGAAAAGCTGCAAAAACAAAAACAAAAACATTCCCTTTCACACAAATAGATCTAAAACTGAGAACCTTCAGTGACAAGCCCGCTGTGAAAGACAGGATCAAAATCCAGAATTACTTCTACAGGAGGAAGTATCAGAGGGTCTGGAGCATGTGAGGGACACGGGGTCATGAGTGGAGAAACAGGAAAATGAGTGTGAGGGAAGGAGAGTCTTGTTCTCCTTTGGATTGGCAGACCATTCCATTCTGCTCTGCACCCCACACCAGGAAAAATGCAGGACCCAGACAATAGGACAACCAAGATGTAGAAGCAACCATGTCATGAGGAATTCGAAGAACTGGAAATATTTAGGCAGATAAAGATACAACTCTGTAATTGCTGTCTTCGAATATTTAAAGGACTCTCAATTAGAAAAGGGTGGGATTTGCTCCACCCAGTTTCAGGAAATAGAATGGAACTAACGGAGAGACACGTCAAAGAGAAATATTTTTGATCCACTGTAAGAAAAATATTCAGGTAGTTTAGTCCAGATTTGGAAAGGTCACTTTGTGTCTGGAGAAAGCTGTGAGGGCTCTGTCACTGGACGTTCTTTGGTCAAATGGAGGGCCAGTCATGGAGGCTGCCTGCACTGAAATAACCTTGGGATCCTTGTAGCTCTTGGACTATTTGAGTCTATGAACAACCTGGGATCCAAAAGGAGAAACTAGACAAAAGCAGCATGTGACATCCTCACACAGAGCATTTTAACTCCTGCTGAGGGATCTCCTGGTCTAACACATAAGCTGATCAGATAAATCCAAAGTGTGCTTGCGGCCTTTTCCTCTCTTTCCCTTGAGCAGCACTATTTCTTTAACTATCACAGTTAAGTCCAAGAGTTAGGCACCTCCTCGGTGGGGCAAATGGCCTTTAGTATAGTGGAAAACACAAAAGAAAAGGCAAAACTCCTACACTGCATGACCAGTTTAAGGAGAATAGCAGTTCTCAAAAGAGATGATGTTTAGAAGCCATCTTATCAAATACCTCCCCCGATGTCTGAATTCCATCCATATCTTCCCTGATTGAGTGGTTGTCTGATCTCTGTTTGAACTCAGTCTCTGAAGTCAATTTGATTGGAGGCCATTCTGATGGGGCTCAAGAATAAGCAAAACACACGCATAGAAAATGCAGTTTGCAAGACATGGACGCGAGGGAAAAGGCACCTTTGGCATAGTACCAGAATACAAGGCAGAACCTAAAGCTAATTAGAATTTCTTGAAGTCGGAATTACAGTAAATTTTTAAAGTCCTACCTATAGTTTGAGGAGACACACTTGGGACACACCGTACCAGTAAAAAGTATAGGTGACATTGTTGCCTATTCTGCAGTCTTTTGCATCTATGTGTGAGCCTTACATTGCAGGCTGGGAAGGTACAAGGATGGGGCAGGGCAGTAGAAAGGGTGCAGATTGCTAAAAAGGAAAGACTAAACACTACGGGGCTTTGGGCGGGGCCGTATGTGGTACGTGTTTGGAGTTGCTTTCATGATATTATCCTGGACAGGGTTGCAAAAGGGGTGCAAAGCTGATGAGGGTGTCACATAAGAGAAATAGAGCATTCGAGAATTGACCTCTGATTGAGCACAGGGAACCCTGAGCTCAGGCAGAGGAGAAAAACAGAGTTTAGGGATGAAGAAAAAGGGAGAAAAATTTAGAGGTAGGGAGATGTGAAGGGAGAAACTGCATGAGAGGTCTAAGATATCTGGGCCGTTTCTAAGACCATCTCAGGGTCTCAAGCGGTGATGAGAGGCAGGAATAAGGGTAAATGTTGGGGAGGAAAAAGAAGGCCAGGCACTGAGAGATCTTCTGAGTAGAAAGAAACAGAAAGAAAGCTAGACTTGGTGTCTCCGTTTCCCAACTAGCTCACTTCTCAGGAGAGAGAATCAAAGGGCACCTTCCTGGCTGCAAAAGATTGTCAATTAACAGGAAAAATCTGAATGCTTCAAGTATTGACTAGACACCTCCTATATGCTCAAGACACAGGATAGAAGTAGAAATCAAGTTCCACAATAACCCGAATTACTATTAGTCAGTTAACAATCATTTGCTCGGTAACTACTCTTGGCCAAAGACCATGGTAAGCATCAGGAACCCGACTGGGATGACGAGACTGACCCTCCAGGGGTCACAGAGTAACAGGTGAAGGAGAAAAGCACAGCCAAGTGTAAAACTCCTGCAAAGGATTATAGGGTGCTGTGAGGGAAAATAACAGAATATCTAAAGAATCATTGCTAGGTTTTATGTTTTTAACAGAAAAGACACATCAGACACCACAAAGAATCAGGAACAGTCAGTCTATAGGCAGTGTCGTCCTGGCCTGGGAATGTCAGAGAGAATATTCCTAGTCCCCGGTGTCCAGATAAGGGCAGTGGAGGCTGAACCCAGAAGAGGACCACTGAGCAACTGGCCACAGTGGGGGCTGTACTCCTCAGGGCAACGAGGAGGCTGAGAATGGAAGGAGGAAGCCTCCCACTCTAGATCCTTCTCCGGCAGACCCCACTCACCCTGCCAAGGGACAGCTCAGTGGATGTGACTTCCACCCGTGGCTAAGCAAGGAAACAGCCTCTTTGGAGCTTCTCCAGTGTTGCAGCTCTCCTGTGCCCCTTGCTGTTCTACTCAGACTCACAGATGAGCCCACCTCCTCTCCTCCATTCTAAACGCCTCTGTTTCAGGGAAGCTTTTGCATTTTCCTTGGCACAGGTACAGCTTGCTGAATTCTTTTAGACCAGGCCAATTACAACAAGCCCTAAAATTGCTGAGCCAAGTGGTTTCTTCAGAGATCTGCTTACATTCCCTCCCTGAAAAGAGCAGGGGGCCCACTTCGTGCAGTCTCTGCACACAAAAAGTGCGCGTTTCGCTTTTAAGGTGGAGTAGGCACAGGACGGTTTTCCCAAAGAGAGAATGAGATGCAACCTATTTTCACTCTGATTTTACTTCGCCTGATTGGGCTTCATCCCATTTCAGAGGACAGACAAGATGGCTCAGGGCCGGCTCCCTCGAAGACTGTCTTGAGAAAGGGCTAGAGAGGCTTTTAGCACAAGCCCCACGGGATCACAAGTTGAAAGAAGTATTTATATGTGTCAGTACCCTCTCATTCCTGAACTTCAACTAGCTTCAGGGTTCAGTATTGCAATCACATTCTCGTAAATTCTGGCTTTGGGAGAAAGACGGAGACAGTAATGCATAACTTTGATTTTTTTTTATAATCATGATATTTGGGTAGAAATAATTCAGTTCCAAAGAATTATTTAGATTAGTCTAAAGTTGTATTTTTTCCTGATTTTGAAATTGTTACACCATGACTTTTCAACAAATTCACCTCTTTGTTTATTTTCTATTATGCTTACATCAGAATACATAACATTCCCTAGCTATTTCTAGCTTAGAGGAAGGCATTGAGAGATATCGTAATGAGAACAGGTCAAGCAGTGGCATAGCCAGTTTGGAATTTAAAATTATCCACGAATAATAAATAAAGCATCTAATCTAGTGCAGATCATTGAGAACTGACCAATTCTGAGAGATCCTTGCCAGAAAACCAGAATCCTTCCCACAACAAAAATTTATCATAGAAAGAAGTGTGCCCTTGATTCTTAGCATTAACTCATGGCTAGTAAGGCCACGGCGTTGCAGGACTGTGCTCCGAGTCTGAAGGCATTCTTCAGATGGGGAAACAGAATTGCTTGAAAGGGGAAATTTGAACTCATTCTCATAGATGAGACGACCTCCATGTGTCCAGAGATATGAGAGCCATCCTTCAGAGCAGAACTTTCTTACTCAGACAGAAACTAAAGGGTCGCAAGGTAAAAAACTGCCATTTTTAACTTAAAAGACACAAAATCAGGGCAAATCTCATTTGCAGATGGATAAATAAATTCTAGGAACCTAATCCGGTTCTAACATCCTTATCAAAAAGCCTGGCATGTTGGACAAGAAGGTCTCTGGTGGTCATTTCCTGGGAGGGGGCTCCACCGGGAACCCCCAGTGCCACTCAAACCAGAGACTTTCAGCCCCCACTGGGTACTTGACAATCAGAAGTAACCACACGTCTATGCTTTTGAGGAAATTTTACAAACTGAAATTTGCCTGGCTTAATTACAAGGGTGCTTGGTTTTTCTATATCAACTAATGAACAGTAGAGATTCATATTTCCACGCCAAGAAGGGAAAGAACATCCTAAACTCACAGCAGTCTTCAGTGTGGGAAACCGAACGGGATGGTGGGAGGGTCAGGTTTCCTGTCTTTCATTTAGAATATAACTGGACTCAAGAGCTGCTCATCTTCAGGGAATTTCGTAGGTTTTTGGCTAGGGACCAATCTGGGTCATAAAAAGAGGAAGCCCCCCGGGCCCAGGTAGATCTCTAAAGAAAAAGCTTTGGTTGCCTGGGTTTGTTTAGCAAAAGAATATTTTTTTCTTGTCCTAGAGTCAGCAAACACGCTGCCAGGTAATCTGAGAGGCCCACAGGGAGACTCCAAGAAGACAAGCCTGAGAGTCCCATGCCAAACTCTTTAATCTTGAAGGCCATTAAGGTGCCACATCTTCACTACATTTCCAAATGCCTACTGCCTTTGGGTGGCATCACAGCAATAAACACAGGACTTAATTAAAAGTCACTTCCATTTCATTGCTAAAGCCAAGGAAATCTGGTACCATAGCCTTGAATTTATAAGTAGGAAAATGGTACAAAAAAAAAGTGAGGGTGGAAACTAATTTAAAACACGAAAAGTCACTCAACACTGCCAGTGGGTGGTGCAGGATATTGCCATGGCACTTTCTGTTAAATTTCTTCCTCCCAATTCTTTGCAGAATTCTCCTCACTTGTGTGTGGAGAGAGCCCCACTAACTAAAAGCAACCTGAGTATTAGATATTATCACCATGAAGAGCTAAGACAATGGGACCCATAAAACGGTATCACCCCTCAGGGAAGTACAAACCTGCACCCACTGCCCTATTTCTGATCTTGACTCACCCTATGACAGGGTCATACTCCCCTCATCATGAGAGGTTATGGGGGAGTTCACACAGCTAATAGGCCACTGTTACTCCCTGCTTATTCGTCAGCAAGAAAAGTGCAGAAAGTTCAGTTGCTCCCATTGGCCATTGGACAAATGCCCAGTTGCTCTCTGGGGAAATCTGATTGTGACTGTGTCATAGTTAATTCCTCCCTCACCCATGCCCCTCCTTTATAGCTGCTTAGTTGCCAAGCTCTGTCCATTCTTTCTCCATTGTATTTCTTGAATTAGTCCCTTTCTTTTATTCCTACTGCAGTTACCCTCGGTGAAGTTTTCATTTTTTCTCGATTGGATTATTGCTATATCTTCTTACTTGGTTTCTTACTGCTAGGATCTGTCCGCCGTAATCCATTTTACATGTGACTTTTCATTTAGTCTCCCTAATACATGCCTCTGATTATGTCACTCTTATGTTCCAAACTTCATGGTGATTCTTTGTTGCCTGCTGGTTACAAGTGATTCTGCATAGCCTACTAACCAAAGTCCAACAAACACATTGACAGCTTTCTTCACAAAGATAAAATTGTCCTATGACTCACATGTTACCCCATAATTAAAGGACTGAGACCCAGAAAGTTACTCAAACTTCAAGTAGCCCACGCCCCAGAGGTAAATTTCACTTGCTCTATTTAAACAAGGTTTTCTTCAATATATCCTCCTTGTCACAATCAAAAAGTTCTTTCCAGTGTCTGCCTTGAATTATCCCTTAAGCTCTTGAACTCTACTATCTTTAACTATTATTTGTTTTAATAGCAAGTTCCATTCTCAGAAATGAGACTAGCAAAGTAAAAAAGAAACAAGTGACTCCCAAGAAAAACACCAGAGCATGACACCATAGTGAGTTGAAAGGGGCTGAAATTGGAAGTGGGCTAATGGCTGTTTATGATTTTTGTTTGTTCAACACCCTACATCTTAGGACCTTAATCCTCTACAGACTATCTTGATTGTGATGGGTATTTATCTGCTGCACTTATACTTCCGTTCCTCAAATCATAAGCATTTATTATATATCACCACAATCAAATTGTAACAATAATCCATGATGATAGCAATAGTCTAATGAGGAAATATGCTCTGGTGAAAATCCTTGGATATCAGAGAGAAGTGTGAAGATTGTAGAGGACGGGTGCGGCGGCTCACGCCTGTTCCCAGCACTTTGGGAGGTCAAGGCGGGCGGATCACCTGAGGTCAGGAGTTCGAGACCAGCCTGACCAACATGGTGAAACCCCATCTCTACTAAAAATACAAAAAATTGGCCGAGTGTGGTGGCGGGTGCCCAGCTACTCAGGAGGCCGAGGCAGGAGAATCTCCTGAACCTGGGAGGCAGAGGTTGCAGTGAGCCAAGATTGTACCACTCCAGACTAGGCAACAGAGATTCTGTCTCAAAAAAAAAAAAAAGATTGTAGAAAGCAACTTGGAGAATAATTCATAGAAAAACAACTCGGACTCTTTACCCATTACTACAGCATTGCCATTTCTGGGGTTGAAGGCAGTAGTGGCTAGGAATGTGCACATTAACTGTTCACACTGAGGGGATAACACACTATACCAGGCACAATGTTGGGGGTTCAGATTCTAGAGAGCGTCTTTTTGTCGCGTGTTAAAGATGGATATAAAGGTTCTCTATATGAGGTCTATGATAGTCAATGGTCATTCCCCTATCTTGGGAATGGTATAGGCTATACAGACAACAGCCTAGAGAGGTGAGAAGCTAACTTTTCTTTCAAAAAAAGATGAAGAGAAGAAGGGAAGGGAAGGGGAGGAGAGGGGAGGGGAGGGGACGGGAGGGGACAGGAGGGGAGGGGAGGGGAGGGGAGGGGAGCTCAGCAAATTCTGGAGCACAACTTACAATTTTGCCTGCTATCTTACCACACTGCACAGCTAGGAAGTTCTTCTGAAGATCTAACCTGTGTTTCTTCTGATGTTGTTGTTTATTTGTTTACCATAGATTATTTATCGCCTTTTTCCAAACAGAGAGATACAGCCTTTCCCAGCTGGCTGTTTGGCTCAGCTAACAGAGCTGCTCTAAAAGTCACGGTTAAAACTTCTTTCCCCTAAAAGGGTCATCGAGTTTGCTCCAAAAGAGAGCTACATCAATCACCCTTCCTAAGTGACAGTCTTGTCATACATAGAAGAGAAGCCGGGCAGGTGAGCAGATGCTGTTATCACCACTGCTTCTATCTATTAAAAAAATGAAAGCAAGATTTTCGCCTACTCTCCAACCCAGCCAAAGAGAGCCTCAGAGTCAGACACCTGGAATTAACCCTCATCCCTGCATCCACAGAGGACGCCTGGCCAGAGCAGTGGCGGTGGTGACAGAGCTGGGACCGCCGACATCTGAAATGCATCCTGCACTCCAGCCTTATGTGGTACTTGTCTGTCTCATAAAACCATTTTGTTTTTTGAGGATGGAGATGAGGTTCTTTAACAAAATTTCAATCTATAGTTGTACTCCAACGTGTTCCTTACACATCTACGATTTCTTCTATCTTATAAAATAAAATATACTCTTGATTTCAGAGAAAAAAAAAAGCACAAGGGTATGACAGCATTCAAAACAGGAACCTCAGAGGCCACGAGGCTTTTCACATTTTGCCAGAACCAGGCTTTTGTCTGTGCTGGTGCCCTGGAACTCAGGGGTTTCTTAGGAACGAGAGTGCAAGTGGTGTTAGGACCTCAATGATTGGAAAGAGACACCTTGAAGACTGAAGGAGGAGGTAAGGGCAGAGTTGAATCCAATCTGTGCTCACTTTCCTGTTCAGAATTACCTGGGCAGGTAGTTTAACATCTCCTAACCTTGGTCTCCTCACCTGTAAAACGAGAATAATAAGACAACACATCCCACGGAATCTTTGAGAACACTTATTCAATGGAAAGAAACCCTTAGCACAATGCCTGGCACCTCGGGAGTGACCATTAATGGTGCCTCTTGTTTTTAATATTATCGCAGTCATCTCAGGGGGGCAAAGTAGCAAAGACTGACCGTGGGAAAGAGAGCTGTGGGAAAGTGACAGAGGTGCTGCCATCCCCTTGGCCCTGCCCATGACCCCACTGTCGGGGGTGCAGAACATTTCTCCCATTCACCAGGTCCCAACTCACTCCCAGATAGGGCAGCTTGGTGGAACAATAAAAGCCTGGCTCCCGCAAGATGGCACCACGACGGGCTGTGCCTGGATCCAAAGGAGACGTCTCTGTCCAGCATTTCCATCAGGCTCTTCCGAGCCAGCTCCTGGGGCACGCACAAAGACCCATTCAGGATGGCTGGAGTTCTGAAAGCCAGCAGATGAGCTGAGGGGCTGGGAAGGGGGTGGAGAATCAGCACAGCGCCTGGCACTAACCCTGCTGGGACCTGCCCTGGGCAAGCGGACGTGGAGGGCTCAGGTCTGCCGCCACGCCTGCACTCTTTGTTTTCCCGCAAATTCCATTCTCTGATGGTGGTCCAGGGCACCAAGGACACCAGCTGCCATGGCTGGGATTGAATGACCTCCCTGGGGTGGCTGGAACCCCCACTCCCATGGTGCCAGCCCAGTGGGCAGGATACCCAGTGGAAACAGGCCATTACTAACAGGCCTGCCATTTCGAAAGTGCCTCTTTCTGGGAAAATTGACTCTCAGAGGTTCCCACCCTGGGAAGGTACAGTGAGAAATCAGAAACTAAATTACTGTGCAGTAGCTAATAGTTATTCCCCAGGGCCTAGAAAGTGACTCTGTACCCTTCAGCCTCAGTTTTCCCACCTGTACAATGGGGCTAGGTACAACAACCTGTTGGAACTCAAAAACTAGCTGCTGTGAGAGAATTTATCAGTAGCAGTTGGTTTATTCCCTTTGAACACAAATATATCAGATCTGATGCATCAAGGATATGCCAGTTCTGCAGCTCCCTGAATGTTAGAGCGCAGAGGCTGCTTAATGGACCATGACCCTTGGATGCAAATGAAAATAAGATTCCCTCTTTTACTCTTTCCCTCCTAAGTCTACAAGAGGCTGTCCCAACAAGGTGACAAGCTGAACATGGAATAGAAAACTGAGCCCCTTTAGGCTGCCAGAATTGTAAGACATTTCCTGTGGGACAACAGCATTTCCCAGATGACTCGATTCAGAAGGACTAAAAGGAGTTTTTATGATCTGAAGATGTTTGTACATCAGCTAATCTAGCTTTCCATCTTTGCCGGAATATGCTGACTGCATTTATTCCTCTAGATATCTCTCACCCAATAGTAAGACTCAGTAGAAGCACCTCCTCCTTCAGGAAGCCTTCCCTGACTACACAGCTTGAATTAGTGCACTTTCATATTCTCCCACAACACCCTGGGCACACTTCTTTCTTAGCAACCGGGAAGTTATATTGAAATTGTCTGCTTGTTTGTCTCTGTCTTCTTGGTGACCAGGTACTATACTTTGCAATCTTTTTACTCCAGTATCTAATACAGTGCTGGCATAATGCAGGAATTTAATAAGTGTTTATTGAACTAAATGGAGGTGTATCTCTCTCTAAAGTATTTGCTAGCATAAACCCCCATTTGTATTTTATAAGGATATCCCATAACCTCTGCTTTTAGGAAGTTCTATCTCATATCTAACTCAGTTCTCTCCTGCGTGCTTACATTTCTTTTTTTTCAAACCTCGGGAGACCACAGCCAGTCACCATCCTCATTCTTATCAGAGTGATCACAGAAATCACAACTCACACTCAACATTGTTTTCCTCTCAGGTTCAGCTTTATTTTTTTGGTCTTAAATCAGGAATGAACTTTCACAGTCTCAACTCTGGCATTTTTTCCTCTTAACAAACAAATAGAAAAGAACTTCCAAGAAGGATTTTGACCAGATAGAGTCTGCTCCTTTTAACAAGATTATGGGAAGCACCTACTATGTGCCAGGCTGTGTGTGATGGAGAGGGAGCAAATGCGTAAGTCCCTGACATCCAGAGATCTTCAACTTAAAACAAAGAATAATGGGGGTACTTAATTTAACTCATAAAAAGTAGCACTCCACTTTCTTGTGGTCCCTTGGTTAGAATCACCAACTTTTGTGAGTTTGCAGAAAAGCCCAGAGTGCTAAAAAGTAAAAAGCAAAGATTCTCATTTCTGAGCAACTTGGGAGAAACTAAGTGGCCCAGTCAGGGGACACGTTGGGGAGTCCCTTAAAGGATAAGTGTCATGTGTCTGTTGACATTTCTAAAGAAATCCAATTGCATTTTCACTGCTAAGGAGAGGCCAGCCTCCACTGGCCACACATTCAGAAAGCTGGCAGGAGCCACCGGTCAGCAACCCCCAATCAAACAGGCTCCCTCTTTCTGGCCAAAGAGCTCAGGGTCTGCGTGACTTGAGGCAAGTTATCCGGGGACATTTGGGATTCTGATCTAGTGAGCCAATGAAGGCGGTACAGATAAGGCCCAGACAGAAATCTGGCAGCCTAAATAACATCTGGTTGTTCTGAGGTTTGGACTCTGGCTGGGGCTGGGAGCCCAGGGCTGGCGACTGGGGAGCCTGCATTTGGAGCTGGTGACAGCAGGTGGCGCAGGAGCGCAGAAACCGACCCTCAGTGGGCCCTGAAGGAAATCATGGTGTTAATGCCACCCCAAACCACAGCCAAGCAAGGCAAAGGCGACCATGTTGTCGTCACAGTCCTGAAAAAGACAAATTGCACAGATGGAGCATAGGACCATAGATGGGCAATTCTCAGGTAAAGAAAAGCCAAGGTAGGTCGTCAGAGATCTAGGTAAAATCCTTGGATGGTCAACGACTTCAGAACTTTAGGAAATGCGCAAAGAAAATGAAAGAGAAAGACAACACATAACATTAACTTCAGGAGCAATACAAGAGCTCCTGGAGCTGAAAGACTCAAGCTACTTTGAACCCTTAGGGTAGCTGATGAGCCAGGTAGCTCCAAATAGCCTCTCCTTGCCCCCAGCAGCAAAACGCAAACAGAATATTCACAACAAAAACCTCACCTATTACAGTTAGTAAAGCTTTGAAAATCAACATTTTTAAACAAAAATGGAAATGTTATCTCCATCTTAAAGCTAGTAGAAGGCCCCTTCTTGCTGCTCCAATCTCTGCATAAGCTCTCCTCCAAAGCATATCACTGGGGGAAGAAGGGGAAAAGTTCCCCTCCAGTAAATACCCAAGGTTCTTCAGTTTCTGTGCCCAAAAGGAACAAAAAAGCATAGTCCTACTTATCTATTTACACAACACCATAAGTCGAGGGATTTTAAGCAGCTGATTCTAAAAGCCAGAATAAAAGCATTACACACAAGATATGAGACAACGTCCCTCTTCCAAAAAAGAACGTGTACAAGCAGTAGACTGCTGAGAGATGCAATGGAGAATTTCCCCTCATCCACTTAAGCAGTAAGGGTTGGCTTTGGGATAAATCTCAGGGAATGCAAAGAATATTACTTATTTTTCCGTTCGGTTTACTTTCATGTTGTTACTTCTCTCGTGGGAAGTAGATGCCTAAGCTCTGATGTATATAAATCAATTTTCAGTGTTTACTTAAGTACATATACATACACTATAGCAAAATGTTGCTTTGCTTGAAAAATCGTTGAAACATTTGATGTGTTTGCTCTCAATGAATATTCTGCAAAAAGCATCTGGGTTCACTGCTCAACTAGGACAGTAGACAAGTCTCAAGTCTTTTCCATGAGCCACCTGCCACTTGCCAGCTCTATGGGGCCCACATCACAGTTGTCCCAGTAGCAGAAAGTATAAGGGTTATGTGATTTAGGCTCCAACAAAGGGTGATGACAGAACAGAGAAAGGCAAGGTGAATTCCCTCTGGATGTGACGAGAACGGCTTCATGGAGAAGGACCAGTTGTTTGACTACTCCCTGCCTGTGGACACGTTGGGATTTTTTTTGCCTGAAATGCCATTCCTTAACTCCCACCATCATCCTTTTGGGGGAATTTCCAGTTTCCTTCAAAAATAAGTTCTGATGTTATCTAGAGCACCCCCCACCGACTATCACTTTGTCCCTTAGAAGTCCTATACAAATCTCATTCCACATATATGGCACAGGAATGATGTTCATGTCTTTGTTGTCTTTATTACAATATTTACTCACCAGCTGGGAGACTCCTTTTCTTCTAGTTATTTTTTTTTTTTTTTTTTTTTTTTTTGATGCAGTCTTGCTCTGTCACCCAGTCTGGAGTGTAATGGTGCAATCCTGGCTCACTGCAACCTCTGCCTCCTGGGTTCAAGTGATTATCGTGCCTCAGCCTCCTGAGTAGCTGGGATTGTGGCATATGCCACCACGTCTAGCTAATTTTTGTATTTTTAGTAGAGACAGGGTTTTGCCATTTTGGTCAGGCTGGTCTTGAACTCCTGACCTCGTGATCCACCTGCCTCGGCCTCCCAAAGTACTGGGATTACAGGCGTGAGTCACCGTGTCTGGCCTTTTTCTACTTCTTAATGGCTTCCC
Organism: Trachypithecus francoisi; assembly: GCF_009764315.1. Taxonomy (NCBI): domain Eukaryota; kingdom Metazoa; phylum Chordata; class Mammalia; order Primates; family Cercopithecidae; genus Trachypithecus; species Trachypithecus francoisi. The sequence continues at coordinate 110,585,262 of NW_022681473.1, forward strand.
TGATACCTCTCCCTACAGCTCCTCACTAGGTAGAGTTGCCAGATAAAAACAGAACTGCCCAGTTCAATTTGAATTTTGAACAAACAACAAATAGTTTTTTAGTGTAGTATGTCTCAGATACTTCATATATCATATTTTCATTTGTTAGCTATGGCAGTCTTACTCCTGAGATCACTGAGTTCATGCCTTGTGCCCCCTTCCAGCCCTAGGGTAACCATTCAAAGCGGCAGATGCACTTTCTCGGCATTAGCCTCTCTCCTCAGCCTTCCAGAAGAAAGGGGACACTCCTTGCACACACTGTTAGCAGCCTGGAATAGTCATCTAAGGTCAGTTTCAGATCCATTTTGAGGTTTCTTTTTTCTTTTTTTTTTTCTGTCCTGTATTGGCTGTATTTATTCAATAGAAGTCAAGTTTAAGTGTTTCAATTCAATATAATACCACTTGTTCAATTAATTGTTAAGTAGGAGAGTATCACTTACTTTTCATTTAAATGCGGTTTAATGAATTACTTGAATTGTATGACTATGACACTTTGCAATCTGTTAAATCCGTGTTTAATTTCAAAGTATGGCTGGCTGGGTGTTGTGACATTTACCTTTTCCGTTCCTGCTGTCTCTTTCTACCACTTCTCTCTTGCAGAAAACAAGGGAGATCTTGCAGAAAACAAGGGAAGGTAAAAATCGCAGAAGCACATCCAGTCCTATCAGAGTGGCCACCACCGGGAAATAACTTCAAGTTAGAGTTGCCCACTTTATTTCACTACCTTGGCAAATGGAGCTTTAAAAACGAAAATAGAAACATCTTGGATTCCTCTAACAAGTCTCTTCTACCAAGACTAACAATTTTTCCATTAACATCTCACTTCCCAGGGTGAAAAATGGCAAAAAGGATAATTTGTAGCAACGTTGCCCTACCTTTTTTCACTTCATGACAGGCACAGATAATTATAATAGCTGAATGACTGGGATCAATTGGGAAGAATTTGGGAGATTCAGTATGAGGCTTAGTAATAAAATCAATTAATATGAATTAAAATTAATAAAATTATTTTGTTTGTTCATTATTTTAAAATATAAAATGTTATATACAATATATTAAATGTGAAATTTGTATAAAATCTCCCAGTTAATGGTTTTCTACTTAGAAATGCCTAACATCTGATTTTAAAAGGTAAAGGTAAAAGTCACATATGCCTTCTACCTTATTAGAACAATACAAAATATAAGAGCAAATTAAATCAGAAAACAATATTTTTATACTGCAGGCAAAGCGAAGAACTTCCCTGCGAATAAATAAATCATGACTAAGAAAAAATTGAACTCATACTAGGACATTTTAACAGGAAGAACCAGGGAATGAAATGTACTTCAGCTGTCGCACAACACTCTCTGGTGGCAGGGTTCGTTCAGAGAGTTGCATACGCCTAAACGGTCATCACAGAAGCTAGCGAGTTTATAAACAAAGCAATGTATGTTCAAATAAACTTCAAAATTTCTAAATGCTTATCCAAATGATTTTCATACTTTACCACTACAAAAAGCATATAATCATGAATAACTCAGGGCACACCGGTAGGCCATTCCAGGTGCCCCCAAGACCACATAGCACCCGTGGGAAGCTCTGCCTTATAGAAAGAGGTCACAGTGTGCTTACGTCCTGGCACATTTTAAATGAATGAATACCAAAGAAGAGAAATATTTTAATCTTTTAGCTAAATGAAAATCTTCCCCTATTAAAGATTGTCGTGGGAAAATGCAGGGATAGCCTCCCTTCCCTAGCCAGCCCTGGCGTATGGAAAGGGCAGGTGAAACCATTCTGTTCGGTCCCACAAGCAAGTAGCTGTGAGATGCCAGGCACTGGGGTAGGCACTGGAGAGAGAAAATATGTCAACACCCTGGTCCTATTTAGGATCAGCTCACAATGTGGGGAGTGAGACTAATATATATAAACAGAGATCCAAAAGAATCTATGGTTTATCATCATCACGCCCGTGATAAGATTCAATGATTCTTAGAATTCAAGGATTCTTCTCCGCTCACCCTCAATGTATGCTTCAACCAGACACACATGATTTTAGCATCGTGCTGTCTTTCTCCTGAATAATTCTCTTTCCCCCCAATAGCTTGCTTTAAGCTTGCCTCTTAAGAATGTTTTTCTCCTACTGAAGAGTCTGCCACTGTTCTCTCTCTCACTCTCAGCTATCCCAGATGGTTTCAGAGCTTGGGACGAAGAGCACAGCACCGCCGGTTACCATTTTGTGGCTGTATTCCTACATGCCTCGAATGTTAAACTCAGATGGGTGGAGAGCTGGGTTGACAATGAACCCAACAGTGTTTAAGGAAAAAGAGTTTTCTCTACGCATCCCATTTTCTAGGCCTCAGCAGGGTTTCCTTGAGCAGATGACTTTGAAATTGTCAGCCAAACCTGTGCCTCTCAAGAGCCTGTCTCCTTTAGTTCCAGCCCTAGAAGGATCACAGTATTGAGCCATGTGGTTTTGTTGACTCTGTCATGGATGGCACATCCATCAGGGAGTCCCATCTGAGCCCCCAGCAAAACAAAATTAACTAATGTGCATAAATTAGCACCAAATGTCTCCTCTGTGGAGAAATGCCAAAGCCATTCTTTCCTACAACAGATAACTGACCATCCCCCGGTTCCCATCAGACTCCCTTCAACAATGACCTGCGCCTCACTGCACCTTGTGTTTGCTTTTAAAACTTACCAGATGATTTCACATGAATCTCCTCACTTGACCTTTGGCATTTGGGAGGCAGACAATGTAGATGTTTCCTTTCCATTATATACACGAGTAAAATAAAGCTCTGAGGAGTTAAATGATGAACCCACGTCACACCACTGAATCTTGAAGAGGCAGTTGTTGAACCAAGATCTTCTGACTCTGAATCCACTATTCTTTCCACTACACCATATCCAGCCAGAAGCAATAAGAAAAATATTTGAGAAAACTAACATTGAAGGAGCCAGCATGTCTCTCTCTTCTTCTCTCAACCTCCAAAACAATTCACCAGAAATCTCTGGCATGTTTCATAAATGTCTGAGTCGCCTTTGGTGCACAGTTGATTCTGAAAAAAACTACACACATATGTGTGTGTGCGCGCACACACACACACACACAGTTATCTGTATAAAATGTATTATCATCCCAGTATTGAAAACTCTTTATCATGTTCCATGTTGTTCTTCTCAATGCAGTATGTGCCTATAACCTAGTTCAATAACTATTTGCTGAATGAACACATTAATGTTTATCTCTCTCATGGCTACATCTTCTTTTACATCTCAGAATCATTCTTCTATTTCAGCCTGCCCCATATCCTAGCTGCCCCTACTAACCCTGCTGCAGTTTTGGAGCAGGCTCAGCCTAAGAGGAAGCCACGTACAGATAAATGAATCACAGCCAGACAGAAATAAAACAACAGTCCCTATTCTGCTGAAACACAACCTATAAATTCTAGCTTCAAAGATAAGTGGGGTAAATAAATACTTTAATCCTTTGAGACAGATAACCCCTTGAAACAGATATGCAAATCTCATTTTATAAGTGAAGGGCTATATGCTCAGAGGAGTTAAATAACCCGTAAAAATTCACACAACAGACAAGTGACAGAGGCCGAATTTGAACTCAATTCTTATTATTCAGTTTACTGCTGAGTACCTAGTGTTGGGCAAGGTAACGGGCCTCTCTGGTGCTTCTTGAAGAGGTGCTGTACATTCTACTTGAAGGCCTTTGTACTGGACACGTGCTTGACCTTCAAGGCTCTTCAGCTCTTCCTTAGCTATTTGCTAGATGATGGCTAACTCCCTCACCTCCTCTGAGGGTTTGCATTTTACTCAATAAACCCTTCTCTCCCCATGCTAAATTGCAACCCCTCATTTCCCCTGCCTCCCTCACTCTAGATCCCTCTTGCTCTACTTTGTTGTTTTTCCATAAAACTTATTACTATATCTCACATATAAAATTTAGTCATCTATTATGTTTATGGTTATTTTCTAAGTGGGCTTTGCTATAGTATGGATTTTTGTCTTTTTTTTTTTTTCTTTTGAGACGGAGTCTTGCTCTGTCACCAGGCTGGAGTGCAGTGGTGCAATCTCAGCCCACTGCAACCTCCGCCTCCCAGGTTCATGCCATTCTTCTGCCTCAGCCTCCCCAGTAGCTGGGACTACAGTCACGCGCCATCACGCCCAGCTAATTTTTATATTTTTAGTAGAGACGGAGTTTCACCATGTTGGCCAGGATGATCTGGATATCTTGAACTGGCAATCCACCCGCCTCGTCCTCCCAAAGTGCTGGTATTATAGGCATGAGCCACCATGACTAGTTGGATTTTTATCTTTTTAAATGTTCTGATGCATCCTGAACACTAAGAATTCTACCAGAAAAAGAGCAGGTGTTTACAAAATATTTGCTGAATTGAAGGAATAAATGAATGGGAGACACTTAATGGTAGTTAATATTTGGTGAATGAATGAAGAGTCAAAACACTTTGCCTTATCTAAGCCATCCTGTGAATAGATTTCATTTGTTACGCATCTCCCACATGCTAGGCCCAGTGATGCATAAGTCGTCTCACTTAATCAGCCCCCAAATCCTTTGAGGTGGAGAATAGTATCTCATATTCTAGATGAAGATATGCAAGTTCAGGGAAATTAAATTAAATTAGCCAAAGATCATACAATTGATAAGTGAGAAAGGCAGAATTTGAACTCAGTTCTATCTAACATCAAAGTTCAGGGGTCATTCTGCCCTGTCACAGCATTTCTCAGTGCACTCACACCTAGAAAGGTGCTCCTCTGTAAATGAAATGCTGCCCCATATGAATAGGTAAGTTTTAGCCATTCATAGTTAATATTATTTTCTCATTAGACTCATGTTCAATCGGAGACACGTTCATTAACTGAGATGAGGCTGTTTATTTCCTCCACTGTCCTGGAGCTGGGAAGCAATGCTTCATGCTGAACCAAGTCTGGTAATTTACATTTCTAATCACTCCACAATTTAATTAGTATCATGGCCTTTATCAGGTGCACTGCAAATACAGCTGACGTCATCAGTGCTTACTTAATTAGTTTGAAGGAGAAAAAACTTTTTTTACGGTCTGAATATGTCTCCACTGGTATGGCCTCAGGGGTTTGTGGAGGAGAAACCAACTTAAAATCTGGATTCTGTGATTAAAGTTTTTTTTTTTTTTTTCATATAACCTGGGAAAGGTTTATGAAACTGTAATATCACTGGAAATAAAAATATGAAGGTAAACAAGGGGTAATTTTGACCATTTTTTACAACCTTATTGCAGTATAGTCTACATCCCTTAGCATTCACCCATGGTTAAGTGTACAATTCAATGATTATTTGTAAATTTATAGAGCTTAGCAATTATCACCGCCATCCAGTTTTAGAACATTCCTATCACCCCTCAAAATTTCCTCAAGCCTGTTTGTCACCAATTCCTGCTCCTGTCTCACCCCTCCCCATCCTCCGACAGTCCCAGGCAAGCAAGGATCTGCTTTGTCTAAAGTTTGTCTTTTCTGGACATTTTATATAAGTGGAATCATAAAATATGTATTCCCTTGTGCCTGGGGTTGTTTCTTTCTTTCCTTCCTTCCTTTCTTCCTTCCTTCTTTCTTTTATTTTTAGATGAAGTCTTGCTCTGTCGCCCAGGCTGGAGGGCAGTGGCGCTAACTTGACTCACTGCAACCTCTGCCTCTCGGGTTCAAGCGATTTTCCTGCCTCAGCCTCCCGAGTAGCTGGGATTAAAGGCACGCACCACCATGCCCAGCTAATTTTTGTATTTTCAGTAGAGACGGGGTTTCACCATGTTGGCCAGGCTGGTCTCGAACTCCTGACCTCAAGCGAATGGCCCACCTAGGCTTCCCAAAATGCTGGGATTACAGACGTGAACCACCATGCCCAGCCATGCCTGGATTCTTTCCTTTAGCATGTTTTTAGGTTCAGCTATGTCACACCACGTGTCAGTATTCTGTATCTTTTTCTTGTGGAATAGCATAAAATAAATGTACCCCATTTTGTTTCATCACTCGTCAGTTGATCAGCGTTTGAGTTGTTTCCATTTTTTGGCTATTGTGAACAATGCTATGAACATTTATGTACAAGTCTTTATGTAGATGTGTACTTTCATTTCAAAATATTGGGTAGATTCCTGAGAGGGGAATTGGTAAGTCTTATGCTAAGTTTCCATTTAATTTTTTAAGACACTGCTAAACTGTTTTCCAAAGTGGTTGTTTCATTTTACATTCCCACCAGCAACAGATGAAGGCAACCATTGATTTTTGAAATTGCTCTAGATAGTGGAATTGAAAGTCTTCAGCTTTGGTTACATTTGGTCTTTGAACTGCAACCTTGAAAGAAAACTGTGAAATACCCAAATTATACTATGTACTCTTAAAGAGAAAGAATGATGGGAAATTAATTGAAATAAATGAGGTTTAGATAACAGAAGGGATTTGTAACAAGCAAGTGTTCTCAGGGATAGTATTTTCAGCTTTCACTTGCTAGGAAATTAAATCAACCAATTAAATAAAAGAACTCTCCATAAAGATCAGTTAGATTTGCCACATAGATTGTTCATTTACCAAAATGCACTTTGAGAGTTATGTAACAAAGACACTGGTTTCATATATTTCATTCTCCCTTCCTTTAGCTCCACATCTTGGAAAGAAGAAACATTTTATGAGCTTCATCCAGTTTTAGTATTTACTAGTAAAGCTGGATTGAGCCCACTTCCACATGGGAAGCTATAAATTGTTTTATTTTGTTTGAGATCTTCAGACAAAACTCCTGCATCACCAAGATGATGCAGCCAAATCCTGAGATGCAAATTTAGTTGGGGAAAAATGTAGGCTCCCTATTTCACAGTTCATTAGTTCATTCATTTACTCTGGAAAACATTAATATGTTTCTTGAGATACCAAGACTCCTAAGTCATGGGTTGTGGCTTCAAGGAAGAAACAAGCATGTCAACGAATACTGCAGTAAAATATTGTAAGTTCTATCATGAAAATAAATACAAATTGGGGAACAAAACCAGACACACACAAAAGAATAGGTTAGGAAATATAATATAATATAATATAATATATATGTATAAATATAATTTTGACATAAGATCATGCAAGAGGTAATTATTGAATGGCTATATTAAAGACAAGTAGATGTTTGCCAGAGAGTCAGCCCTGGGGTGAAGGGGTGGTCATTCTAGTTAGATGATCTAGCAAGAGCAAAGGCCTGGAGCTGTGCAACAACAGAAAGTGTTTAGAGAAGTGCAAAATCCTGCAGCATGTCTGGAGTGCCCAAGGGACAAACTGAGTGGATGAGGCAGAAGAGAAAGGCTGGTGAGGGCCTTATTTGTCTTAGCAAAGAGAGTAATAGGGAGCTATTTTAGGCTAGATCTGACATAAGATTTGAATTTTGCTCAGTTTATTTTGAATGCAGTAAAGAGGATAACTCAGAGACCAATTAGGAGACTGTTACAGCAGCCAGGCTAGAGTCTGAACTAAGGCAGCAGCAGTAGAAGTCACGAGGAGGCGCAGGATATGAGCGATGTTAAGGCGTAGGATCTAGAGAAGTTATTTGGGGTGGATTACCATGATCTCAGGCTCATCATGAGAGGCAAACTTTCAGGTCCCATAGGCATGATTTATAGGTCTGGACTTTGGCCTAGGAACCTTCATTTTCATAAGCATTCCAGGTGATTCTAACACATCTTGACTGAGGATGCTGACCTGAAGTTTGTAAGCTCACAATACAGAACCACTGAATCTCCGGCTACCACGGGAACCAGGGAAATCAGGAGACTTCGAGGAGTAAATCGACGGCCAAATGTTAGGTGAACTTTGCCGCTGGTCTTTGCTAAATTAGCCCCTCACTCTGGTTCAGATAACTTTGAAAAAGAACATTGTAATTCAAAGGAAAACAAATTGAAATTAATCAACAAAGGCAACCAAATTTAATAGAAATCTCTCTGCCCATGTATAAGATTCCAAATAGGGTATCTCATACTCATCTAAAATGAATTTATATGTCACCACATAGATAAATAACATTTCTATGAACTAACTCAGTACAGAAATATTATTCTGCCTTAAGAGTATCTTCTCTCTCTCTCTCTTTCTCCCTCTCTCTCTCGTTCATCTCTCTGTCTGTCTGTCTACCTATGAGACAGAGCTCAGTATTATCTCTTTTATACCACAGACTCCAAAAGGGTAGAAACTCTTTGCATCAAAAATCATGTTATTCTGGTGTGCATATGGAAAATAAGTGCAAAATAAATGCTTTGTGATGATGAATCTGCAAATATGTTGATGCTTTATTTGCATATTGCCATAGATGCTGAATGTATAATTTGTGTATTATGCCAATTTAAGAGAGTGCGGACTGTGCTGTGTTTTGTTTTGCATGACATTTTTTAAATGCAAAAACACCAGGGCAATAAATTAAACATTTTAATTAAGTGTTGTGGCATACTGCTAGTAGAATTCACTGTTACATGGCTCTGATAACTGTGTGTCAAATAATGTCCTTATTACACATCTGCATTTACTACAAGCATGATAGAACATGGTTAGCCTATATCTGATCAACTTTTATTGTGTCCCTCAACCAGAACAATACATACTGTCAAGTATAATCACCTACATTTAGTGCCTATTATTTCATACCAGGTACTAAGTGTTTTACATGGAAGATTTCATTGAATGTTCACACAGACCTTAAATAGTTGATGCTATTAGCTCCATTTTACAGATGAGAAAACTGAGGCTTCAGTTAAGTAAACATAGTCAAGGCCATGTGATAAGTAATTAAGGAGTAAGAATTTAACTTAGGTCGAGCAAAGTGGGCTCTTAAAACGAGCCCATTATTTCTTAAGTTTCCATTCTATGTGAGCAATTAAATAATGTCATGTGAGAGAAAATGAAGAACAAAATCTAGAGTATGGAAGATCCTACTCCACAATGGTTATCTATAGGAATCACTAACTGGAAATTCACCCTACGTCTCTTTTAGTGGTGTGATGGTCAATGTTTACCATGCCGCTCTCCAGGGAAGAAAAAGTCCTGATTTGTAGCATTTGCAGATTTCTGTGTTGCAAACACTCTCACCAACCTTCCATTACTAAAGGTGGAGTTAGGAAGAGATCACACACACAACTGGCTTGCACGAGCTGCTGAGAGCCAGCTCCAGGATACCATAGCGCCTGTTCCCTCCTAAAGATCAAATTTCTCATCGTCTCTGGACATACCCCAGAGACCTTGGATCATGGAGAAGATACTTACCTTTTTCTGTGGGAGGAGCCAGTGCATGGAGGAAGCGTGGTGCTCAACTGTCTACATCAGAGTGCTGGAATGTACATGCCACCAGGCTATTTTTTCATTAAAAAGTGATGACAGCTAAATATATTCCCTGACTCTGCAGCTAATAACTTCCTGACCTAGACCTCACTTGCTAGACCCACTCCTGAAACCAGACCGCACTAGTCCCTGTGGGGCTTCCATTATTGGCGAGCCATCTCAACAGATGCAGGTCTAACCAAATCCATGTCTAATATAAGCATGCAAATTGGGAGATGAAAGGGAAAATTTTATGTGCTGAATCACAATCCAGGGAGAGAGAGAAGTAGGGGCATAAGCAGCTGTCTGGAAGACAGGACACCAAAAGTCATTGGCCTGGAGGTCCTAAGCAGCACAGGGTTCATTCCATCCAGCCATCATTCATAGCTGTGCCCTTTGAATATTTATCTCTCACATTAAAAATATTTGCCTGGCTGCCCTGTTATGAAGGTCATGTGTGTGTATCAAAGCATGGTTTTTACAGTGAGACACACATGAAGCATTTTATTTGCATTTTAATACCATTTAATCCTCACTATTATTATGCCCATTTTACAGCTAGGAGAACTGAGTCACAAGGACATAAGTGGAAGTTCTTGAATTAAAACCAAAATAAGCCTAATTCCAGGAGCCAAGCTCTTTGCCAATTTATTTTAAGTCTCATTTCCCTGTTGAACAACTCTCCCTTCCTCTTACTTCAACAACCACACTCATTTCTTCTTCTCCCCCTATTTTTTTTTATTTTTTTATTATTATTATTTTTTCTGAGACAGGGTCTCACTCCCATCACCCAGGCTGGAGTGTAGTGGCATGATCATGGCTCACTGCAGCCTCAACTTCCCGGGCTCAGGTGATTGTCCCACCTCAGCCTCCCAAGTAGCTGGAACTACAGGTGCATGCCACCATGCCCGAATTTTTTTCTTTTTTTTCTTTTCTTTCTTTCTAGTAGAGACGGGGATCTTGCCATATTGCCCAGGCTGGTCTCAAACTCCTGGGCTCAAGCAATCCATCTGCCTCAGCCTCCCACAATGCTGTGATTACAGGCAAGAGCCACTGCACCAGGTCCATTTCTTCTTTCAAGAGCTTGCCAAATGCTACTATCTTAACTTGGAACCTCTCCCCACCTCCATCCCTTAATCCTATCCAAGTTCTAGCCACGCTTTAAGTCTCTAGTAGGAAAGTCTCACCTTTCCTGTAATGTTTTCTCAGATGATTCTAACCCAGGTAGATATCCCACTCATATTACACATACTGCCTCTGTACAGCTGGCATTAATTTGGTGTTGCCTCAGTTGTACCCTGTTTCATAATTTGTTTGGCTTATTTTCTGACCTAACGTGCAAATTGTCAAGGGCAGAAACCACATGTAGAATTCATAATGCTAAGTTCTAAGTAGACACTCAAAAATTTTTTAATTAATGAATAATACTGATACTGTAGGTCTATTGATGGACTGAAGCTCTGAGTATTCTAGAACTGGGAGGAAGTGTCAACATTTTTGAAGGCTTACTATACGCTAAGCCCTAAGTTAGGCATTTTATACAATGATTTTATTTAAACCTATGTGGCTGATACTGTGACTTCCATTTTACAGACTTTTTAAAAGGTCCAGAGAGGTTAAGAAATTTGCTAAAACAGGGCTGGGTATGGTACCTCACGCCTGTAATCCCAGCACTTTGGGAGGCCAAGGTGGGCAAATCACGAGGTCAAGAGTTTGAGACCAGCCTGGTCAACATGGTGAAACCCCATCTCTACTGAAAATACAAAAAAATTAGCTGAGTGTGATGGTGCGCACCTGTAAACCCAGCTACTCAGAAGGCTCAGGCAGGAAAATCGCTTGAACCTGGGAGGTGGAGGTTGCAGTGAGCCAAGAACATTGCCACTGCACTCCGGCCCGGGCGATAGTGCAAGACTCTGTCTCAAAAAAAAAGGAAATTTGCTGACACATTATTAGACTGTGGCAGAGCTATGACTTAAATGTAGACCAGTCTGACTCTAAAGCCCACATGGGTCATCACTGCATCTGTGAACGAGTTCACCTACACAAAACCCCAGGGGACGGGGATCGCAGCTAGCCCAGAAAGAAATGACAAAGGCGGTCGCTTGGTAATACATTCTAAGTTCTATTAACCCTAATATTCAGAAAGTTGTTCTTCGTGTCTGACTTAATTCTCTCCTGCTTCCATTTCATGCCATTTCCCTTTGTTTTGTAGTCAAGCAGATGGAAAACATCTGGCTACCATTTCCTAGGCACCACTCCTTCTTGGTCTAAAAAATTCCTACAGTAGCAGCTCAACTTTATTTTGTGTCATCTAAAATACAGCCACACACCTTTTAGAGTGTGGGTTGTCCTAACTGATAGGCTTTCCTACCCAGGCAGAATTATAGCTGTCAGCAGGGAAAATGAGTGAGAGCTACTGGCAGGATGAGCTAATCCATGGTCAGACGCTCTTGGATCAAAGATTCATGCTGAAACCAGCCGTCAGAGCAAAGAAGCCAAGTTCATGGATGAAAACAAATGAGGCTGGGAAGCACAGTGCACCCCAGTTACCTGCCATTACCACTGGCCTCAAAATAGCGTTGGAGCCAGGATAGGGGGTGGGAGAATACAGAAACCAGGCAAGTAGGCCATGGCAGAGACTAATTTGGGGAAACCAAGGATGGGCAGGCAGCCCCCATCCCCTGGCATCTGGGGAACTAGGGCAGCTGTACAGGAAACATAAAAACACAGTGGAGACCAGAGGAGGGGAGTCTTTCCAATGAGAATGTTAAATGTTTGGAACCCAGTGGCTAAGAAAGACGTTGCCAAGTGTCACACTGAAAACAGGAAAGCTTTCCTGGGCCCTGGGTGTGGAGGCCACCGAACAATGAAAGGGGAAGCCTGTAAGAAGAATAACAATGACACGGAAGCCTGCTCTAGCCTGGTGAAATCCCTTCTGCAGTTCTTACAGGAAGCAAAACAAACAACAGTCTGACCCGCGGGCTCGCCCCGGACGCTGCACCCCCTCCTCAGTCCGCAAGTTGGGTCAGGAAGGGCAGTGGTGTGGCCAGCTCCATGAAAGGGATTCTAAGAACAAAGCCTGTGCCGTTTACCTGCAGATCAAAGTTTGCTGTTAATAACATGTGTGTTGCAGAGGGCAGAGAGACGACCGTTGCCCCTGCATTCCATTAAAAAGGGATTACGGGCTGTCTGACCAGGTAAGCAGCGTGATCTGTGAACAGAAACTTGTCCTTTGGAGAACGTAATCAAAAGCCAGAAACAAAAGCCTTAGGATACGTAATCAGCAACCGTTCACTGCAGCAGGGCGGTGGCGCCGTGTCTGTGTTTGTGCCTGTGTGCAAGGGCATGTGCGATATTTTCTGCTGTTGCTAAGATGGGTTCCCCCTTCACTGGCCTCTCGCCCAATCGAAAGGTAGCTGCTCCTCATTGGCTGTCTGGCTTTATCGAATGACCATGACGAGCTGGAGCGAAGCCCACCTCATTGGCTTATTCCTATGGCCATTGTCAGAGGAGAGCAAATCAAACACCTAATCAATATTTTGTGAAGTGGCACTAGACTCTTGGCTAAATTTGCATTAAATTTCTCCCTGTCTGTGCCTTTGCACTCAGATAAGCATCATATTAACTTCGGGGATAGAGAGAGAATGACAAGCAATCAAACACTGTCATCCTTCAGCCATTTTGGATGTATTTCTGAGTCTTGGCAAAAATCTTGGAGTACCGAGGGTGCAACAGAGAAATTAGTCATAAACAGATGCAAACCTCCTGAGCAGAGACATATTTAACTAGGCTAGATTAGTGGTGGCCCTTCTAGACAAAAACTAACTTCCTTCCTTCCTTCCTGCCTTCCTGCCTTCCTGCCTTCCTATATTCATTCAGCAATTATTTATTGCACACCTATTCTGAGTCAGGTTCTTCGATGGCCCCGGATATATCACTGTGCCAAGCAAGAAATGTTTCCCTGCTAGGTCTTTCAGGGTGCTAAAGGGCCAGGGTTCACCACATTGTAAATTACCTGGCTCTTAAAGAAAAAGAGAGGGGGGCTCTGATCATCAACCATGGAACGAGATGGAACCGAAGTCCCACAGATGAAAGCCTCCTGAGTAGACACAGATTCTGAATGAAAAACTGGCCTAGTAACTGGAGTTTGCCTAGAATTCTACATGAATCTCAGTTAAAACGTGGATAGGTAGTGATCCTGAGGAAGAGAAAAAAAAAAATGGATGTGAATACATTTCACGTCTTTCACAGAGAAAACTGGGAGAGAAATTCCACATGCCCTCCACCTCCCACCACTGAGCAGCTAAGCTGTACCTGCACCCCTGCCCTCTGTGCTCCTTCCTGTTGGAACAAACAACGAGGCGTATTTCTATCAAAATCAACCCTTTGGCTTGTGTACAAGTCCCATCCGCATTCGCCCACTCAAGCATCTCCTGTCATTCTCACCTTGTTCTCTTACATCATCAAATTTTCAAACTTCCCCTCTCTTCTGGTCATTCTCATCATCATTAAAAAATGCTGCAATATCCCTCATCTTTAAAAATAAAGGTAATAAAGAAAAAAACATAACTCTGTATAGATCCAAGGCTGATGTTCAGCTGGCACCCATGAACACTATTATGGTGATTGCTCAAATACTGAAAGACTTCTGGATGGGTTGGTGAGCACTGCTACCCTGAGCCTCCCAAGTATCTGCCTCTGACCTTTTCCAACCTAGCCTCTTCCCTGGGACCTCCTGTACGGCCTATAATCCAGAAACCAAAGGTTAATGCCAGGACCAGCAAAGCCCTCCAAGATCCTGCTCCAGACCTATAGCAGCATCCCTTCTGACTCCTCAGAGCCCATGCCATAGTTATTCTAATATCTTGTTAGACACGACATTTTCTTCGAGTCATTCCCTTTTCCCCTCGCCACTACTTTCCTCTCCTTTAGAGTAAAACCTCTGAAAGAGTTGTCTATCCTATCTCCATTTATCTTTTTTTCTTTTTTGAACCAATTTCAACCAGATTATCTTTCCAATCTCTCTCCAGCATCACTTTTCTCAAGGTTATCAAGGAAATCTCCACTTTGCCAAATCCAAAGATCAGGCCTCAGTCCTCATCTTTTTTTTGGCTTACTAGTATCATTTGACACAGCTGACCAATTCCTTTTTCTTAAAACATCTATTTTCTGTTACTTTCTTTCCTTGTCTCTGAGACGCCACTTTCTCCTGGCGCTTCTTCTTCCCATCGGTCTGCCTTTTGCTCTCCTTTTCTGGTTCCGTCTCACCATCCTGGCCCCTAAGGCTGAAGCACTCTAGGGCTCAGTCTCTGGAATCTCATCTGTCTTCCCCTCTGCACTCACTCTTTGGGTAATCTCTTCTAGTCCCTTGACACTGAATACCATCTATATGCCATTGATTGTCAAATTTCTATTTCCTGCACCAACATTTCTACACTCATACATCCAATTGTCACTCTGAATCTTCACTTGAATATATAATATACATCTCAAATTTAAATTGCGTAGAACTGCGCCCTTGCTATTCCCCTCAAAATTTCTTCTTCTTGCCCCTGGTCTTCATCTTAGACAGTGACAACATCATTTTTCCTATTGCTGAGGCCAAAATCCTTGGAGTCAGCCTTGACTCCTCTCTTTTCTCTCACACCAAACTATAATCTACCAGCAAATTCCGAAGCTCTACCCTCAAATCAGACCCAGAATCTAAACGATTTATCACCACCTCCCACCACAGCCATTAAGTCCAAACCATTATCATGTTTCTCCTTTATTAGTGCAATGATGATCCAAAGGTTTCCCTGCTGTCAGCCAGGCCCCTTTTACAATCTTTTCCCTGCACATTGGCTGAATACGTCTCTTCAAGTAAATTTAGCTCATTATACTCCTTTGCTCAAAGTTTTCAAGTGGGTTTCATCTCTTCTAGAATAAAATTCAAAGTCTATACACTACACTTAGACACTAAATGGAGCCCACACTTTATTAGCTGGGTTCCGGCTTTGCTCCACAGTGTGGCCATCTTCCAGATATGTTATTCATCACAAGGAAGACTGGGCAAGAATATGAATGTTTTATTATGCAAATCTAAAACTAAACACAACAAACAAAAACAAAATATTAGTGACCAAGTTAAATCTTAATGATGGTCCCTTATGAACTTCAACTTTTTATTTAAGAGCACTATATTTCCTTAATATGCATTAAAATGATTTCATTTTGTCTCCACTCATAACATAAGCTGAAATTAAATTATGTCTAATTGTCAGTGTACATAGTGGGCATTCAAAATATGTATTGAATCAACAAATGCTTAGAAAATGACCTTTTTTTTTTTTTTTTTTTTTTTAGACAGGTTCTCACTCTATCATCAAGGCGAGAGTATAGTGGAGCAATCATGGCTCACTGCAGCCTTGACTTCCTGGGCTCAAGCGATCCTCCCACCTCAGCCTCCAGAGTAGCTGAGACTACAGGCATGAAACATCACACCTGGTTAACTTTTGTATTTTTGTAGAGATGGGGTTTTGCCATGTTGCCCAGGTTGGTCTTGAATTTCTGGGCTCAAACCATCTGCCCATCTCAGCCTCCCAAAGTGCTGGGATCGCAGGTGTGAGCCACTGGACTTCTTATTAATTACCTGTGATGATGATAATGATAACCGTAAACTGAATATTCCTAGGTAAGGTATGGCATTTTGTGTATTTAAATTACATATGTTTCCAACAACTTTATCTCCATTCTAAAGGTGAAGCCACAGTTTTGTGCTTCAGAAAATTTGATGCCTTAATCAAAGTGCAGTACTTGCTATGGTAAGTAACAGAGTTTGAGATTTAAACAACGGTCTGTATGGCTTCAATGTTTGTGCTTTTGCAATAGCCATATCATGGTGAGTCATTTATGGCTGTAATACTTTTTGCTTTATTATGCTATCGTCATCATTATCTCAACAAACTCTAAGGATCACTGACAAGTGAGAAGCTGATACTGCTGTCCTTGGTCTGTGAATGGGGTGATCAAGTAAGAAGAAAACCTCAGTCCTCTGTTCCCCTCTCCCAGTATGTTTCCACTAGTGTCTCGTGCTACTTTACCCATATTTTTCTTAGCTTAGTGAGTGAATTGGACCTATTTACCCTACGAGTTTCAGAACAGATTTCCTAGAATCTATCAGTTTGCAGGTCACCTTTTTCATATACCATGATTTACAAAGCCAGTTCCCCATCTGCCGGAACATAAGCCTACTTTCTGAAGATGCTCTCAAGCCCATGGGGAGCTGAACTCAATTTACTAATTTTCTGATGTTAAATTCCAATCAGGTGTTTGTTTTTAACATGAATAAGAAACTAAACAAATTCAAAACTGTGCACATGCACTTGTATATTCTGACATGATCCAATAAAGAACAACCTCCTATGTGGCGGAGAATCTCCTAGATTTCATAGTATTTTTGGAGAATTTAGTTTCTGTGAACTAATCATGACTTACCCCTATTTGCACCAAACATGCCCCTTTTGTCAGTAGCCTCTGTGTTGAATGATTCTTCTGTCCTTGGTCCAGGGAAGAGCCAAGGAGGGGAGAATCCTATTGAGGAATCAGAACAATGGAGTGACATTGTGTAGCCTCTGCCACAAGAAGGCTGATCTTCTAGGTCACATAAATATGAAGCTGGCCAAGTGAATCAGTATACAAGCATAGCTATTAGGAGATGCGTGGCTTCATTTCACTTCTCTAAAGAAAACAGAAATTCATACAAAGCTCTGCCATGGGGTCAACTTCATGGGTTGAATAAATGAATGAACGGTCATTCAGTCATTCAACAAGTACACCTGCTGTTTTCAAGTCACTGCTGTCAGTGTTAGGAAGAGAAATCCTTTTAAAGATCTTCATTGTATCTACAAGTTATACATAAAGAGGCACTTCGATTGAATGTTGCTGCTAGATACTTCAGCACTTGGATACCTGCACATTCTGCTGAAGGAAACTTACCCTGGGACAATCAGGGTTAGAGAAGCAATGGTATAGTAACACATCTTTTTAGTACGTTCCGCAGAAATAATTTTAACACATATAAAACACAGCCATGACTAATGAAGAAAGTAAACCTCTTTTAAATGAATTGCTAATATTATAGTCTACTTAGAATAAATATTTTCAGACAAAGACAAGCCCAGTGGTTGCACAAGCTAAGCAACCCCAGCGTATGGTCCAGGAATTTAAGTAAGTGCATTTTTTTAAAGGTTTGTTAATTCTGGGTTGGTTTATTAAAATTAATCTTGGGGATGATTTTTCCTTTAAGATGAATTTCCTTTAAGATGACTTATACCATTGAGATCTGATAGTCAGATGCTGTCACGTTCATAGTTAACAAGCTTTCTTCTAAGTATTTTTCATGAGTGTGATCTGTGATCATAAGATTCCTGAGGGCAGCATTACAGTTACCCTTTTAAAGAGGAGTAGCTTCTTATCCTCCAATGTTTTATTAGTGCTGAGTATAGAAAGGACTCTTGTACAAAGTTCAAAACAGAAATAGATGGTCTCACTAATAGGAATACTTCCATGGACTAGAAAAAGGTAACCATGACACCAGAGACCAAGGGCATCTATAATACTTTGGGGACCTACCAACTCACATGATTCAGAGGGAAAAGGAACTGGGCAGGTCTGGCTTGCTTCTCTTGGTACCTCCATGAAATCTGCAGAACTCTGCAGAGAACAGTTTGAAGACCACAGATATAACCTACCTTCTCATTTCTCAAAAAGAGAAACTGAGACCAAGAAAGGCAAAATGGCTTCTCCAAAATATATAACCAACTGTTATTGAGCTGAAATTAGTCTCCTATTTCCCAAGACAGTAGTTTTCCTCATCCCAGACTCATCTCAATTTCAGAGTTTACTGCAGCCTCCCTCCAGCAACCTTCCTCTCTATTTCAGGCAACCAGAGCAGGCCAGGTTGGGACTGAGCCACTCAAAGCCATTTGTCAGTGCCAGTCTCCCACTGGGCAAAGCTAACCCCAGCATCTGGTCCTGGTTCCTAGCACTTATGCTGTCGTGATTAAAGAGCTGACATATGTAAACAAACCATAACTTAAGTACAACATGGTCAGTGAGTAGAGCCCAAACGTGGATGAGTGCTGACTCATAAGTTAAGAAGGAGTCAGTTTACACATTTCTAGTCTTGTTTTTCTCTGGTGACAGGTATATAAATATTGCAATTGTCACAGACAGCTTTTTTTGTGCTTTACATTTATTTTTATTTTCATTTTATTATTATTTTTTCTTTCCAGTGTTTAGGTTCAGGGGTACATGTGCAGGTTTGTTATATGGGTTAATTGTGTATTGTAAGGGTTTAGTGTACAGGTTGTTTTATCATACATATATATATATATATCCTATTTTATACATATATATCCTGTAAGTCTGTACCTCTAGAGAACCCTAATATAATGTGATATACCACATAAACAGAATTAAAAACAAAAATCACATGATCATCTCAATAGATGCAGAAAAAGCATTTGATAAAATCCAGCATCCCTTTATGGTTAAAACTCTCACCAAACTCTCTGGTGCCAAGGCTAGAACCCAATAGATAGTTTTTTGATCCTCACCATCCTCCCACCCTCCACGCTCAAGTAGGCTCCATGTCTATTGTTCTCTTTTGTGTGTCCATGTGTATTTAATGTTTAGCTCTCACTTATAAGTGAGAATATGCGGTATTTGGTTTTCTGTTCTAGCATGAGTTTGCTTAGGATAATGGCCTCCAGCTCCTTCCATGTTGCTGCAAAGGACATGATTTCATTCTTTTTTTTTTTATGGCTGCATACTATTCCATGGTACATATGTATCACATTTTCTTTATCCAGTCCACTGTTGCTGGACATCTAGGTTAATTCTATTTAACCTTTGCTATTGTGAATAGTGCTACAATGAACACACATGTGCACGTGGCTTTATGGTAGAACAATTTATATTCCTGTGAGAATATACATAATAATGGGATTGCTGGGTTGAATAAAGTTCTGTTTTAAGTTCTTTGAGAAATCTCCAAATTGCTTTCCGCAGATAGCTTTTTGTAATTCTTACCCTCAAATATTTCTCAACCCCATAGCAAGTTTAACACAATGTATTCTAGCCCATTTTGACTGAGTAGGACTTTTTGAGGACCAGCAGGTTGGAGTTACTTTCCGATTTGAATCAGGGTTTGATTACTCAGTGGGACATGCCAGGCCCAGCATGGTGAGAAAACTCTTTGTGGCTCTTTTCAGGTCACCAAAATAATCTTATTTGCTGCGAATGTATATAATTTTACTGGCCCTCTTCTTGGGATAGACACCATTTTGAGTGGCCACACTCAGACAATATGTGAAACAAGATCTGAAAGATCCGCAGCAGCAGCAGCAGCAGCATAATCTGAGAGATGTGCTCTTTTCCTCTGTTGCTGAAATCTGGTTGCAGTTATGTTGTTTGACTAACACGTCATATTTCCCACTTTGTGAAACAAGCTAGAGCCTCGCCATTCAAATTGTGGTCAAGTGCATTAGCATCACCTGGGAATTGGTTAGAATGGTAGACTCCCAAGCTTCATAGAATCAGACTCACTCAATCAGAATCTGCGTTTTAACAAGATGCCCAGTTGATCTGTAAGCACATTAAATTCGAGAAGCACTGATCTAGAGATAAAGACCATGATCCCCTGGTTTCACCATTAGCTCCATCTATAGAATTTCAGTTAGTGGACTACGTTGGTTTTGGACAGTTAAATAGAGAAGAAAAACAAATCCAAAGCTTCCTTAAAGTGAATTCTCTTTTTGTCCCAGCACGTTTATCACTTTCATCTTTTCCTTTAAGAGCTGTTGGAGAATGATAATGTTTGACGTTGTACCGCCACTCAAATCTCACCTTGAACTGTAATCCCATAATCCCCATGTGTCATGGGAGGGGCCCAGTGGGAGGTAATTGAATCATGGAGGTCTTTTCCACCCATGCTGTTCTCATGATAGTGAGTGAGTTCTCGCGAGAGCTGATGGTTTTATAAGGGGCTTCCCCCTTCATTCAGCACTCATTCTCTCTCCTGCTGCCCTATGAAGAGGTGCCTTGTGCCATGATTATAAGTTTCCTGAGGCCTCCCCAGCCACGTGGAACTGTGAATCAATTAAACCTCTTTTCCTTATAAATTACTTAGTCACGGGCAATTCTTTATAGCAGCATGAAAATGAACTAATATAGAGAAAAATCTTTATTGAATCACCAATGAGGACTTGAAGGAAGTATACATCGTGGATTGTTATAGCTGCTAGTATGTATGTTGGCTTTAAATTAAGAGACTCTTTGGCTGGGCACAGTAACTCATGCCTGGAATCCCAGCACTTTGGGAGGCTGAGGCAGGTCGATCACATGAGGTCAAGAGTTCTAGACCAGTTTGGCCAACATCTACTAAAAATACAAAAATTAGCCAGGTGTAGTGGTGCATGCCTGTAGTCCCAGCTACTCAGGAGGCTTGAGGCACAAGAATCGCTTGAACCCAGGAGGTGGAGGTTGCAGTAAGCTGAGATGGCACCACTGCACTCCAGCCTGGGTGACAGAGTGAGACTCTATTTCGAAAAAAAAAAGGAGTCTCTCCTTCATTTCTGGACATTCAGTTGGCCGCCAAGGCCTTTTGATTTTACCTCCTAAATTATTTTCTAAACTGAGTTCTCCCTTTTGTTCCCACTGCCGTACTTTAGGTCACATCCTTATCACCTATAAAGTGGATATTAAAACAGTCTTTCAACTGCATGACAGGCCTCCCTATGTCATGTTTTCCTCTCATCTAGTGCATCCTCCAATCTGTTGTCAGAATATTCTCAAAGGCAGATTTGATATTAAAGTCCTCCAATGGTATCTGATAAAGTCAACACCTACAAGTATGTTATGCAAAGTCTTTGGTCATGTTGTTTTTTTCTACCTGCCCAATCCCATTTCTTCTACTTTCCTACTTTTATTCCAACCTCCCAACATACACTCCATGCCTTCCCCTTTGCCCAGGCAGCCTCTCTGCTGGGAATTCTCCTTTTTCTCTGTCTTCCAGATAAACCTCTTCTTCTAAGATCATGTCATGCTTTTTATGTGAAGCTCTTCTTGACCATGACTCTCTACCATTAAAGTAGAGTTGACCATCCTCAGAGCCTGATTGCACTTCATACTTGCTCTATAAGCAGTGCTTTCACTGAACTGAAGTGTTGGGAAATGTGTCTATTGCTGCACTAGTTTAGAAGAACTTAGGGCCAGGAACCATGTCATATCTTTTTTTTTTTTTTTTTTTTTCGTATCTTGAGTATCAAGTACCATTGCTAACATATAGTAGACTCTCAATAAATATTGATGAATTAAATAACTAAATGAATATAGTCATTGTGCAAAATACCTATCCCATTGCCCCTGGGAACTGTGAAAACTATGTAGCCACCACAGATCTAGGAACTATTTTCAAAGGATTAACCTTTGAATTTCTCCAATAATGGATATTAAGGAATTGGATTGACATTAACAGTAAAAATTGCCTGCATGAGCTCTGCCACTACCACAAAGGAAAACAATTCTATCTCAAATCCTGTATCAAACACCAGATCACCTGTGACATCTAGTGAAGAGCAGAATTATAGCCTAAGGCACAACCATGTTGTGCCCTACCTTCCAGGGACTTGGACAGTTAACGTGAACACCAGCCACTCTGCCAGATGGTCCTAGAACTCTTTCTCTTGGGGCCTGATATTGTTGTCAAGAGGGGAAAAAGACAAGAGGCCAGATCAGGTAGAGAAAACAGATCTAAAAATTGGGTCTTGGCCTCTCCTCCTCCATATCCCCACAGCGAGGTTCACTGAATCCTCTGATTCAAGCTCAGTTCAGAGGGTCTCCACAAATGACCGGGGCCTTGATCAGGAAAGAATTCAAGAGCCCCAGCCCAGCATTCTTTCTCAGAGGTCAAGCTACACTTGCAACCTACCTCCCACCTCGTATTCCCACTTCCCTGTTCTTGAAGCCCAGAACTCACCTTACACTCCAGTTTCTGTTGATGAAAGCAATAATAATAATAATGTGATTTCACATTAATGCAACCTTACTATGTGCCAGGTACCATTCTGGGTGCTGTACATATATTTACAAGTTTAATCACCACAACATATTGCCTTACTAGGTACCGAATTATCCACATTTTACAGATGAGGAAGACAAAGGCACACAAAAGCTTTGTAAGTTGTCTACTTTTTGGTTTCTCATCATTATGTTGTGCCTAATTACTGCAGACTCCATGATGCTGACTGCTGTGGATTGTCTTACCCTTTAGATATTATGCCCTGAACACTTGTGGCTAGACCTGCATACCCATGTCCCCTTCCCCCATTCCCCTGCCACCTCCTGTCCCCTGCTACCAGCTATTACAGATCTACCTGCTCATACCAACCCTGTCCTGAACAGGAAAGGAAAAGATAGACTAAAGCTCATTTATTCTCTACTCTATTAATATGGGTGCTTAATTAATGCTGATAGAAGAATTAAACACAGGGTATGTAATATGAGTAAAAGGCCTAGTGGTGACAGACATCCACGGTCTATAATATCTGAATTAAAGTAGAGGAAAGACAAGGCACTATTTGAAAGAATGTGTCATTTTGTAGTATTCTCTTAGACATGCAGACTCCGTAAACTCTCCTTATAATAAAACACAGGGTGTCCATTAACAAACTGAAGTATCTACACAGAACAAGAAACAAACCATCACTGCTCCATTACCTGGGAGAGAGAATCCATGGAAACACCAGACTCAGGATTTTATTTGCCCCTAAAGAGCCTTTTCAATGAACTTCACACTCGCTTACTCTCATATTTGCATAGTTCAGATAATAACAGCTCTCTATTTCATTCTCAGTGCTGAGGTCAATGTCAGAAAAAGCTGTTTTAGCAACGATTCCCCTTTGCAGTCAGTTCTGGGATCAGGTAGAACAGACAACTTGGAGAAGTGGGAATTGAAACCATGTACTGTGCTGTGCTTGGCATTCTAAAGCAGATTGCACTTCCAGACACACATATGGTAATTTTAAGAAAGGAGCGCACAGCAGTATCCTCTGGAGAACTTTGAGAAACATAGATTAGATTCCATTATCCTACTCCATCCCTTTAAATCAGAATTTCCCAAGTGTGACCTGGGTAACCATATATATATTTATATATGAATATATATAGCTTTCTCTATATATAGCTAGAATACATCTCACTGACCAAGAGATACTGCACATTGTTGTGAATGTAAATAAATTCTTCCAGAATGATAATATAAGGTGGAGTATGAAAGAATTATCATCTCGGAAGAGCAAGAACATTAATAGTGTATATATTCTGCTCTAATAATATCAGGAAATGTAAATGAGATGCTAATAAACTAAACCAAAAGAATTAGGAACAAGGGATTGTCCCTAAATACCAAAGAATTCTGATCATGTTGAAATGGGTTCTTCAAAATCTCATAAATGATGACTGCCCCTCAGAGATACTTAGTTTGAAAACAGAGGGGAGAAGTGAATGTTTAGCTGACCCCTACCTTAGAGAAACATGTATTAAAAATTCCTAACTAATAAGAGATTAGGTAGAAATTAGGAGAATGAAGATGGATTTGAGAGAAGATTCCTGGCAGGATTTTTCATTGTAGTTCACTGACTGTCTGGTATGTTGAAATGGTAATATATAACTTACAAATATTTGATAAACATAATTTGAAGAAGAACATGTTCCACTATCTACTCTATAAAAATAAGCTGATCTCTGGACAAGAAGTTTCCAAGCCCATGAAGGTGAATTTTCAGAAGTCACAACATTGGTCAGATTTTCCTCCCATTTCCTGTCAACTTCTGTCCCAGTGTTGGTGACAGCGGTTGCCTGAATCGAAGACATCGTCCGAGACAAAGCTCTTATGTGATGGAATGTGCAGGTCTTATACAAGCAAGACCCACACGGAACTGCAGGAGCTTTGGGTCCTTTGTAACCAAGACAGGTCATTAAAAGAAATGAAAAGATGTCTTCTGGAAGCTTAATTAAGAAAGTTAATTCTAGGCCCCATCATAGGCCCATTAACCTTTCTCTGTTCCTAAAATATCTTACGTAATGTCAAAAAGAAGCAAGGATGGGAAAAGGAGCAATGTAATTAAACCTACTTAACCTTAAAATGGAAATGTGTCAAGGGATAGAAGCAATTGGTATGAAGCTCCTAACCTGTATTTATGACCCCAAAACCCAGAACCCAAAAGCCTCATTTTGCTATGCTCTTCTCACATTGTCTTTGCTATGGTGTTAGACAATTTGGCCTGTTAATTTACTTAGCATATCTGACCTGAACCATGAGAAGTCAGTTCTGAAGATGCTGGAAGGGCAGTGCTGTCCTGGTACAGGAAACAAATAAATTGCTGGTTTCCATAAAGATTTCTTGTCACATAGAATATGTCTCAAGGTTTTCAAGGTGATGGTTTTCCCTGACCCAGGAACACCTGAGCACTGACTTCCTTCTCCCCTGTCCTGTGAGAATGCGGCCTGGCTGGGGTTGAGTTTGGTTAAGATCCAGGAGAACCTGATGGATGTATTCTCTTCAATAAAAGCACATTGTTGTTAATGTAGATAAATTCTTCCAGAATGATAACATAAGGTTGGGTATGAAAGGGAGGGGCATAGCAAAAATTTAGCTGCCTTGTCAACTCCAGCAGAACCTTGTAAAGGGAGTGTGACCAGCAGGTTCCTACCCTAGTAGCGAACCATCGCAGGGCCAGGGAACCATCTGGTTGCAATTGTTTCTGTTCTGCTTAGTCACCTCATTTCCTCCAAGTTCTGTGTCCCAGCCTGTATCAGTTAGAAAGAGAGCATTTTCCACCAATCTAAAACTGATCAGAAATACTGCAAGTTCTCAAAATTAACGTAAGCAATCAAGTCTCTATTAAACATAAGTAAATTATGCACACTCCAGATAATTCAGGATGACTCTGTGTTCCCCAGGAGCCTCTCAGTGCAACCTTTTATATTGAGGTTGACATAAAATACAGGACATCTTTATTTTTATTTGAAAAATCTGGCAACTCTATTTGATATCCAATGGATAATCATCACCCATCACCATAAGACAGAGAGAACTTGGAGCCAGTCCTACCATCTCATTTTACATATGAGGAAATAGAGACCTGGAGCTTTCTTTTTGATAGGGGTGGAAGGGCTGCTTGTACTTAAGTCTCACAGCTAGTGAGGGGCAGCATATGGACCAGAAGTCAGCTTGATTTCTACCCATTTTGTTTCCACTGCCTATGCTGCTTCTTCAGTAAATGCACAATTTTTCAACTTGTTGTCATATTAACTAGGCTTTCCAAAATCTTTCTAAAAACCTGACATTTGTTGAGCATAACCCTGTTCAGGCCTCTATGCCAAATGTTGTGCACAGACAAAAAGAAGTAATATGATCTCCCTGACCTTTAGTGCTTTTATAGTTTTAATGAGTTTAAATGCTAAAGAAAATAAAAATTAAGAAACGTTTTAATACTGGAAAAGGGCCAAAGAATAATTTTTTCACATCCAAATATAAAGATATGCTTTTTAATGAACTATTTAAAATTAATTAGGCCATTGTTTTCTTCCACCAATGTGAATAATCCATGCTGGCATTCCAGGCAGAGTGAAAAATACAGTGAGGCTATAGCCAGTTGTTAGATCATTCAGTTCTACAGAATCCGTTGTGGAAGTTTATTCCACTTTCCATTTAAATCCAGCTGGAACATCCCTCATACCTTCAGTCACTATCCATCCAGAACTTTCTTTATATACTTTTTCCAGTAGAAGACATGATATGAAAATTTGACATATACATAAGTCTTTCACTCACTCATGAAGAGCTGAACAGTAAAACAGCATTGGCTATATTCAAGGTATATGCAATGGAGGGCAAGCTTCATCTTTTCATTCATTTTTGGGCTGGGCCTGGTGGCTCATGCTGGTAATCCCAGCACTTTGAGAGGCCAAAGCGGGAGAATTGCTTGAGGCCAGGAGTTCCAAAGATTAGGAACTCCTGGTTACCACTAGGTTAGATACCAACCTAGTCAACATAGCGAGACTCTATCTTTACAAAAATTGGAAACAAAAAAAATTAGGACATGGTGGTACATACCTGTAGTTTCAATTACTCGAGAGGCTAAAGTGGGAAGATCACTTGAGCCCAGGAGTTCAAGGCTACAGTGAGCTATGACCATGCCAGGGCACTCTAGCCTTGGCAATGGAGAGATCCTGTTTCAAAAAAGAAAGATAAACTTGTTCCTCTCTAGCCATCCCATGCTACATGAACTCTATATGTGCTTGTGCCTTTCTTATTTAAAACAATATTTTTTTCAGATCTTTCTCAGGAATAATTGATTTTGCACCTGTTTATAAAATATGGTCTTGGACTTTGTAATAATAGGCATCACATACTAATATAAATGAATCCAGTCTAGCTAGGACTTTTACAATGATAATATTAATCCACTTGGAAATTCAATTTTTATTTATGCCTTTAAATAAAAGATGTATATTTTCAGATTATCAGACTGAATGATGTCCCCCCAACTCCAGCAATTTATATGTTGAAGTCCTACCTGCAATGTGATTACCTTTGGAGACAGGGCCTTTTTAAAAGGCAATGAAGCTTAAATGAAGTCATAATGTTATGGTCCTAATCTGATAAAACTGCGTCCTTATAAGAAGGGAAATGACAACAAGGATGTGTGGATAGAAGGACAGGCATGTGCGGACACAGTAAGACAATGGTCACCTGCAAGCCAAGGAGAGAGGTCACGTAGGAATCCAACCCTGCCAGCACCTTGGTCATGGACTTCCAGCCCCCAGAACTGTGAAAAACTTAATTTCTGTTGTTTATGCCATCCATCTGTGGTACTCTGTTATGGCAACTCTAGCAGGCTAATATAATGAGAGTAACTTTTATAAGCGTTAGCCAAATAATGATTAGAGTGCCACATGAATGAAAGCAAGAATTCTATCTTGTTCACTGCAATATTCACAACATGTAAGACAGTGCCTAGCACATAATCGGTACTGAGTAAATAGCTAGCAAAAGATTAATGAATGAATTATCCCCCATAAGCTGTATTATCCATACAATGTAACCACAGTGTGAGACTGGGAAAACTGGGCCTTTGGAGTCTGACACGCTGGTTTTATCCTTAGTCCCTTTAGTCCCTGGGACCTTGGGGACGTTTCCTTATCTTTCTGGGCCTTGGTTTCTCATCTATAAATTGGCAATGGTAATGTTTTCATCATTAGTTATTGCAGCGATTAATTGGGGTAATGTGCCTGCACATATAAAGTGATAGCTGCTATGGTGTTGATGCGAATGGTGGCGAGCTTCCTCTTTTCATTCATTTATTCATTCACCAACTATCTATTGAACCCCTTCTATGCCCCTAGCATTGTTCCTGACATTGAGGATAAAAAATAGGTAAGAAGACAGTCTTTCAGCTCATGTACACCTTACATTCAAGAAGGTGAAGTCAAAAATAACAAGAAACAATAAAATAATTTCAGAAGATGATAATTGTCACAAAGAAAATAAAGCAGAGTAATGTGATAATGACCGTAGGTGACAATGTCTGTGTAAGGGAGCAGAGGCAAGAAGTCTCTTGGAGAAGATGACAGGTGAGGCTGAGTCTCAAATGAGAAGTCAGTCAGCCTAGAAGGTGTCTGGGGAAGAGCATTCTAGAGAGTACAGCTGGTACAGAAGTCCTAAGCGGGGAATGACTTTAACATATTCAGGGAGCAGAAAGAAGGCCGGTGTGGCTGTAGTGTTGTGAGCAAAGAGGGGAGAGGTACAAGATGAGGTCCAAAACATTAGCTGGAGCCAAATCATGTGAGGACTTACAGGCCAGGGCAACGGGTTTGGATTTTTTATAAATGCAATGGGAATAATTGTAGGGTTGAAGGAGGGGAGTACCATGATGTGATTTATATTAAAAACAATGTTCTGCTGCTATGAAGATGGGTGGTAGAGAGGCATGAGTGGAAGCAGAAAGCTGGTCAGGAGTCCTGCCAAGTAGCCTAGGAGAGAGAGCATCAGCTTGGACCAAGGTGGTATAGAGATGGACAGTGGATGAATTCAGTTGCTGTGGCAGCAAGTGGACAGTCCCTTGATGGATTGGATGTGAGGAGAAAAAGAATGAGAGGGTCAGGGATGACTTTTGGGGTCTCTGCTTAAGGAACTTGGTGGGATGGTGCCCTCTGTTGTGATCCTTTGTGGGTTGGGGGAGGTAGAGAGAATCAAGAGACGACATAAACCCTAACTTTGTCTCTATCCGTTGAGTTGATGCAGCAACCTTCTTGGCATAGCCAGCAGAAGCCTGTCCCCTGAGAAAAATCACTGGTGATTGGTCATCAACATTTCAGATTAGTTATTGACTCACTACTCTTTGCTGAGAATCGCACTTTAAACAGTCGTGTGAAAAATGATCTGGGCGAATCTTAAGTTTTACACTGAACTCCTATTCTAGGCTTTGATTTTCTTTGCTAAGGAATGAGGTTTTCTTGAGTGTTTATTTTTTAAGACACTTCCCAACTGAGCCACATCATGTACCCTCACTATAAAAAGGCAAAACCAGAGCAGAAGCATCTCCTAAGAGCTACAAGGATGGGAGAGTAGATCCTGGCCACAATGTGGACATTCTGTACCTTGTGCAGAGTTCAGATTTCTTGCTCTCCCTTATTTTGCTCTTGCCACTCTTCCTTTCCCTCTCAGGCATCGTCTTCTTCACTTAGGGCTCATATGGCTGCCATTGGCTGGCTTTAATTAGTCTGGGGTACTGAGCATCATTACCATGTCGGTGGTGTTAAATTTCAATATACTTAAATACCATGAGGTGAAGTCACAGCTCATGACAACCGCAGGAAGCTAGCCTTGAACTAAGCTGGGAGATAATTAAAACAGGCAGGAGCAGAGATTGTTCGTACAGACCTCTCCTGCACTCCGACCCAACCAGCCTCTTTTGGTGTCATATCTTTCTTCCTTTGTCTTATCCATTTTCTCTCCAGTAAAGGTTATTCTGAAGTGGGCATCTAACAAGGATGACAATGTTGTGAGCAAGAAAAGAAAGCAAGTAGAAATATGAAATGTTTGTCCTGAGAAGCCGCCTCTGATGGGTTTAAAATCATTGTGGAATAAAACCAGAATGAATTGCTCCGAGCAGTACCAAGTGTGCCTTTCAGGCTCAAATACTTCTTTAGTCCTTCTATTGTGTCTACATGAGGGTGAGCAGAGTTTTTTTTTTTTTTTTTTCCATTGTACTAAAGAGAAAGAAGACAGTCACAAATAGTAGCTAACTCAAAATCAGAGAGAGAGCTTTGGAATTTACTTAGGCAAAAAGCCTTCATCATAGGCAGTCAGCAGACATGCTATTTGTCACTTAACCTGAAACCCACCCACCCCTAACCCTCACTGTCACTGGGCCCAAAGTAAAGTGTAAAGATTTTTTTTTTCTTTTTTTAGACCGTCTCGCTCTGTCACCCAAGCTGGAGTACAGTGACCCGATCTCTGTTCACTGCAGCCTCCATCTCCTGGGTTCAAGCGATTCTCCTGCCTCAGCCTCCCAAGTAGCTGGGATTACAGGTGCGCATCACTACACCCAGCTGATTTTTGTATTTTTAGTAGAAGAGGGCTTCGCTATGTTGGCCAGGCTGGCCTTGAAGTCCTGACCTCAGGTGGCGTCCCAAAGTGGTGGCATTACAGGTGTGAGCTACCATGCCCAGACAGGTGCAAAGAATTTTGATTGGCAAATAGGAAGCTTGCTTTTATGCGGTTTGGATACATAATTAGCCTTGTTTCATACCAAGGTAAGACTGGATTCTAGAAGATGCTATTATGGAAGCTATGGATACAAACAAGCAAGTAAATGGCTTAGTATCTAACCCCAGAGCAGAGATATTTGAGAAACAAGCCTGAATTTCATGGACTATCCCCACTTCCAGGTTTAAGTCGTTTTAGGCAAAAATTAGCTGTAAGAAGAAAATCAAGCAGATGTGGTGACAGAGAAGAAATAAGAGGCAGGAGTGGCCTCTCTGAGAAGGTTAAATTTAAACTGAAGCATGAAAAATGAGGAGCAGCCAGGCACAGAGCCAGACAGGGAAGGAAAACAACAGGTGCAAAGCTCCCGGGGTGGGAAAGAGAGTGGAGTGTCGTGGAAACTGTCACAAAGCCAGAGAGGGCTGGGTAACAGTGACAAGGGGCACAGGAACATGGAATGAGGTTGGAGAGCTAAACAGGTGGGCAGAAGCCAGATCCCATGTAGTGTTTAAGGCAGAGTAAGGAGTTTAAATATTTTCTATGTAGAATTGGAAGTCATTAAAAGGTTTAAGCAGGGAAAAGACATGAACTGGTTTTGTTTTGTGTTCAAAGATCACTCTAGCTATTCTCTGAGGAACAGCTTGTTGGGATGGGGTTGCAGCAGGGAGATCAGCGAGGCAGCCACTGCAATAACACGGGCAGTAGATAAGATGACTTGGGTTGGGATGGTAGCAAGAGGAGATCAGGAGAAGAAAACAGTTTAAGGTGCATTTTAGATGTAGAATCAACAGGACTTGCTCATAGACTAAATAATGGGAATGAAGGAAAGGCAGAAATTGAGGGCAACTCCCAAGTTTCTGACCTGAGCCCACAGGTGGATGAAGGGGCCCCTTTTCTTTGGGGGTAACACCAGGAAGGATGAAGGTTGGGTGCAAGGAGAAAGAGTTCAGGAGCAGGAGAAAATCAAGAGTTCCATGTTGGACATCTAAATACTGGGATTCTTATGAGGCATCTAATTAAAGGCATCATCTATCATTAGTTACATAGTTAAGTACATGAATCCGGAGCTCAAATGAGAGGGCAGGGGTGAAGACGTGAATGTTGGGGCATCATCATAGTGATGGCATGTACGTCACTGGGTTAGATGAGCTCACCCAGGGAGACAGTGGAGACAGAGCCAAGAGGATAACCCCAAGGTCAGATACAGGAGGAGACTCACCTTCATGACAGGAAGAAAGGGTGATTCACCCAACCCAAGGTGAATGGACCCAAAAAGAGAGAAATAGCCAAAGAGAAGGTAGTCCCACCCCAGAGCCTAGTGCCTGCCAAGGAAACCACAGTGGGGCACTGTGAAGATTAAATGAAATAATGCAAAGGAAAGCATCTAGTGAACTACAACTTATTATACAATATAAAAGGATTATATTGTGGTAAAAGGATTACTTTACTATCTCATCTTTGATTTTTATATGTGTTTACTGCTTTTCCTCTTACTAAGGGGCAACCACATAAAGGCAAAGATGCCACTTCATTCACTCATTTTGTTCTCTAGCACCTAGAACAAGTAAATGTTTATTGGCTGATGAGTCGATGGTTGTTTTGACCATTACTAAGAGAATTACTCTCCAATGCCTGCTTCAGGTTGGCCTCTGATAGACCATTCTTGCTGCTTCCTGCAGCTTCACACTTGCAAGGCACACATCAGAACTCCTTAATCCTGAGGAGAGCATGCAGCAGAATCTCCTTCTTTCCAATCGATAGGAACAGAAGAGATGCTCATCTGTTCAGGATGGGTTTTTTTCCCCCTTTAGCTTTGCCAAGAAAATTCAAAATCACACACAAGAGTAGGAGAACTCACTTGAACTAAAAGGATACGAGGGTTTAACTGAAACTCTTGTAAGAGATCTGGACTTCACCATATTTCTCTGCAGGGAACATCAATAAGGCAGGCCATCAATCAGAGCAGAGCAAATGCTACTGGAGAACTTCGCAAGAGGAAAAAAAATAAATTTTCTTACTTTTTCCTCTATCAAGTTGTTCTTGCCTATTTTTCAAAGAAGCTTTTCTTTTCTCCTGCTAAAGCCAAATACAGCCTCAAGAAAAAAAAAAAAAATAACAGATCTTCTCGCTTATGTTACAAATCCACCCTTCCTCCTCACAGGACTTCTAAACTTTCTTCTTCACCTAACTGCCTTTCAGGAAATCTGAGGCAAAAAAAAAAAAAAAAAAAAAAGATTAATCTTTATTGCAAAAGGTGAGAAGGTTTAGAGGTTAAACCATCTCAGCAGACAATAGTAGAATGTACTTTCAAAACACATTTTGAGAGGATGCACACCGCCCTCCTCACATCAAAAATAAAACTCCATGAGAATAGCCAACATCTAAAAGGCCTAGAAGTGGAACTACAAAGGATATTAACATGGCATATATGGAAGCTGTCCAGACTTCACAATCAAAAGGAATTGGTTTCTAATCCTGATTTGCTGGCTGTGAAACCTTGGACAAATTATTTCTCTATATCCTTTTCTTCATTTTACAAACAGATTGATATCGCTTACCTTGTGTAGTTTTTGTGAGGTTTAGATACAAAGCACAAAGAGTTGGTACTCGACATGGCAGAATATACGGGTTAGGAGACAGACGCAAATGCCTACTTGCTACTCTGCTGTGGCTGTGAGGACCACACAGGAAACTGGTGTACAGTAATAACACAAACAATATTTCTGAGCTCTTGCTTTGTGTTAGACACTGTTTGAAAGCAGTACAATCATAAAATTTAAGACATTTTCTTGAAGTTGCTCAGTAGGAAGTGGATATGAAGGCACTCACATCCAGGGTACCTTCTCTTCCTACTAATAATATACTGTTTCATAGGTATATCAAATATATATAGAGAGAGAGAAACAGGGTACTTGGATTCTAGTTTGCATTCCCCACAAATTTAGTTATTTGGTCCTTGGGAAAGTCATCTAATTCCTCTGACTCTCAGTCTTCTCAATTAAAAATGGGGGGAGTGGCTGGGCATGGTGGCTCATGCCTGTAATCCCAGCATTTTGGGAGACCGAGGCAGACGGATCACTTGAGGTCAGGAGTTTGAGACCAGCCTGGCCAACGTGGTGAAACCCCATCTCTACTAAAAATACAAAAATTAGCTAGGTGTGGTGGCACATGCCTGTAATCCCAGCTACTTGGGAGGCTGAGGCAGGAGGATAGCTTGGACCTGGTAGGCGGAGCTTGCAGTGACCTGATATCGCACCACTGCACTCCAGCCTGGGGGACAGAGCGAGACTCTGTCTCAAAATAAAATAAAATAGGAATAGTGGGAGAGTAGACACTGTTGGATCGCTCAGGTTGTGACTCTTCTGCAATCATGAAGTCCTGTGGTTTTATGCTTGTTTTAATCAACTATGGACATCCAGCTTTTCAAAACAGGCCAATCCCTTGGCGGACAGAACAGAAACCATGAAAGTCTGCAAAGATGAACCAAGGTTTCGCACATCTCAAGTGGGCTGAAAACCATTGGTTCTATCTTGAACCCACAGAAATGGAAGGAATTGGCATTTTTTTCAAAAAGAACAATGAGAAATTCCACAGTCCTTCTCTATCTCATAGTCTTGGTAGAGTTTTCTGCTATAATCAAACATGAAATATATTATATTATAGATGACAAGAAAAAGCAATGGACCCAAAGAAGTAAGGGCAGGCCTAGAAAGCAGTGGAAGCCACAATCACAGCCCACTGTGATGACCACGTATTACAGTACTCATTGCACCTGTGGCAAAACAGGGCCCATACCACGTAGAAAACAACACGGTCATGTGGAAAACCAGGGCTGGAAGCCAAATGTCTGACACTCGGATGCCGAGCTTTTCTTTTGACTTTTCTGTTTAATAGCATCAGTAGGAATCAAAGAGCAGGTTTTCCTGATCCAACATGATTAGGTATCAAATTTTCAGATATAGAATGATGGTGTTCCCCTGCCTAAACAGCAATGATTAAGTTCCATCTGAAATGGCTGACAGAAGCCCTGTCGTGGCTTCAGTCTAAATTGTCGAAGCATCAGAATTATATGGTGCTTTCATTATCTTGTGGAATGCATGTCCCTGGGGGTACTCCTTTGAGTTCAACTAAAATGACAGTTTAATTCTCAGTAAATGAGTGCTAATTAAAATGCTGGGGGAAAGACTGTCATAATTGAATAATGAGAATAATGCAGCATACGTTTGTTTAAAGGTTCCTGTAAGCTGAATTTCAGGATCAAAAAATGGTCTTTAGGAGCTCACAGGCAAAACCAACTCTGAAAAACCTTTAATACTGAGCATGTGTATTCACTAAGTTAAGTCTCCACCCTGAGTAGGAATTGTTTTAAAGCTGCTGTAAGAGTCTAAATCTTTCCTTCACGTTTTATCTCTCGCAAATGTTTGTGAATGTGTTCCTTGCTCTTAGATTTTGTGAAATGTGGGCTAGAGTAGAACTTGTAGCATTGAAATCCATTTCTGATTTACTCTTAGACAGGTAGCTGTGATGGCATCTCTGGAGCCAAGTCTCTAGAATGCAATAGTTTTTGACATAATAATGCTTTCGCAAAGCTGGAGAATTAGACAATGCCAAAATTAGAAGTGTTTGGAAGGAAGCAATGTGAAGTTAGTGGGAAGAGCATCGGATTCTAATCTTAGCCTTGCCAATAATTCTAAAACAGGATATAAATAATCTATCCTGGATCCTTATCATTCAGTTAAACCTGTCTGGAGGGTAAAATGAGATAATGCATTTAAAAATAATTCTAAAAGAAAAAAATGATAAAAATGAAATATAACTTTATCTCAACAATTGGTTGACTTAGTATAAATTTATTTAACAATTGGTTGACTTTGGTATAAACACAGGTTGAGAATCCAAAATCTGAAATATTCCAAATTCTGAAATTTTTTGAGTGCCAAAAAGATGCCACAAGTGGAGAATTCCACACCTGACTTCATGTAATGAATCACAGTCAAAACTTTTTTTCATGGACACAATTATTTAAAATATTGTATAAAATTACCTTTAGGCTATGTGTATAAGGTATATGTGAAATAAATGAATTTTCATGTTTAGATTTGGGTCCCATCCCAAAACATCTCATTACATATGTATATATTCCAAAAATCTGAAAAAGATTTCAAGTTTGAAACACTTCTGGTCCCAACCATTTCGGATAAGGGATACTCAATCTGTGACATAAACCTCATATTTATTTTCCTAATTCAGATGAGTCTGGTATTAATATATTTAACAGGGTAGGTCTGTAATGGCCAAGTTCATTACAGTAGTATATTATTAGGGAAATCTGTATTATCCTAAAATACAAAATGTATCCTTAATCCCACACAATGTTCAATTTATATACTAACCCCCACCCTCAGCTGCTGAGATAATTGGATTGACTTTCATGCTTCTCAGTTTCTACGTTTCCTTTCGCTCTTCCATCCTAGTAATACTTAATTTCAAAGGCTTTAGGACTGTATTGAATGCAATCTATTCAGTGAGTTTCTGTCCTGTCCTTAAAGATCTATGGGAAAAATAAATTCTATAACCTCCTTCTATGCCTAACAACTTTTACAGTGAGTAAATTCTGTACAATCTGAATTCCTTGATTGTGAAAAACTGTCCCCAGGGCCACCCATTGGGAGGCCTCCCATACACTTACTAATCCAACACAGCTTAGAAGCCTTGACAGCTCCAGCGGTGCTGCTTAGACACCCCCCTTATGAATATGCAAAGACAATCTTTCACTTACAAAAGAAACTGATATAGCCATTATGGCCTGTGGTTAATCAAACCTCCATTCACTTCCCTCTGCTTTGAGAACCGTCATCAAGAAAATGTGTTGCTAAGCAAACTTAGCAGTAAGGACCTGGTTCCCGTGTAAATGACTGCCTAGAGGGCAGCTTGCTTAGAAGTAAGAATCCAGGTTTTTTTCAGCTTTTAATTTGATTTCCTGTAAAATTCAAGCTCATCATTCAGTTTAAGGAAGATTTGAAAGTTGCTCACACATTTCTCATTTAAACAAGTTCGAGTTTACACACACACAGACACACATGCACATGCATGTACATGCACACAGACACACACACACACTTCCTCATACCAGGTCCTCCTTCTTGCTTCTGCAATTGTTTTTTTGGAAAACCTCCAAGCTTAAGCCAAGGAAATGCATAATAGAGAAGCTGCTGACTTTCCAAGCATCTGGTGAATTCACAACTTTCATTGAGCCTTATATAATATATCATCAATATTCATTCTTTCATAGACATATATCTTAGTCATTCCCACCTCCCCCAGGAAACTTGGTCAAGAGAAAACATAAAGGACATTTCATTGCAAATTCTTAATGGAGAGTTCACATGAGTAGAAATATACCCTGCTTTGCAACTAACTTTAAGTATAACCTTAAAAGATCACTTAAGGCCAGGTGCAGTGGCTCATGCCTGTAATCCCAGCACTTTGGGAGGCTGAGGCAGGCAGATCATGAGGTCAGGAGATCAAGACCATCCTGGCTAACATGGTGAAACCCTGCCTCTACTAAAAATACAAAAAATTAGTTGGGCGTGTTGGTGGGCGCCTGTAGGCCCAGCTACTTAGGAGGCTGAGGCAGGAGAACGGCATGAATCTGGGAGGCAGAGCTTGCAGTGAGGCAAGATCACACCACTGCACACCAGCCTGGGTGACAGAGCAAGATTCCGACTCAAAAAAAAAAAAAAACAGATTATTTGAAATAATTTGTACCATGGATTCCATAGTCCCAAAATGGAGAACAATATACTTCCTATGGTACCAAGACAAGGCTTTAAGCCTGCTCACACAAATAGTTTAACATATTTCATAAATGACTTGGATTATCACATTCTGTCTTGGTTAGCCAAGACTTGTTTTATAGGATTTAGGCACTAATTTTTTCCAGTGGGTAGTAAGCCAGTGGTCTCAATTCTCCATCCTATGCAACAATTTTAGTTTTCCACTTGGAAAGGAATTCAAAGAGATGAGATAAGACCCAGGCAGGATAGAACTGGATTGTGGTATTAAGTAATCAAATATGAGCTACCAAATTTATTTTAGAAAAATGCTTTATTAAATGGTGGATGTAGATTGCAGGTTATATCATAAAATGTTCACATTTAATTGCTTTATGCCAAATAACACTGCTTTTACCATTTCTTATGGTATTTGCATATGATAAACATGATTAGAGAATGATGTGTTATTCTGCATTTTCCTAGATTCTGTATTTGTCTGTTTGGCATCCAATCAGCACAGGGCCAACTATATTTGCTACGTTTTTTAAATTTTCTATATTCTTGATGTTTTGGCGTTTGACGGTCTTACATACCCAAGAAGAGACTTTCCCTTCCAGGGTAGCTAATTCAGGGTAGCTAATTCCTAAAGGTAGTTAACAAGTGACTTGAGTGCATGTCTTCATATGCAAGCCAACCACCCCCTTTATCTAACTCTCACATACAAAGTCAATATTTCTTCTTCCCTAAATCATCCCAGGACCAATGCTATGATATAGGTGTGGTCTGTCCCTGCCAAAACTCATGTTGAAATTTGGTTCCCAGTGTGGCAGTGTTGAGAGGTCGGGCCTGGTGGGAGGTGTTTGGGTCAGTGGGGTGGATCCCTCATGAACAGATCAATGCTCTTCTGAGAAGGTGAGGGAGTTCTCACTCTTGCTAATCAGTTAGTTCTCATGAGAACAGGTTGCTAAAAAGGGTCTAGCTTCTTCTCCTGCCATGCGATCTCTGCACATAGCCTCCCTCCTTCCACTTTCCACCATGAGTTGAAGAAGCATGAGGCTCTCATGAGATGCAGCTGCCCAACCTTGACATTTCCAGCCACCAGAATCATGAGCCAAATAGAACTCTTTTCTTTATAAATTACAAATTACCCAGCCTCCGGTATTGTTATAGCAACTTTAAAATGACAAAGACAGCCAGGTACCAGGTATCTAAAGACTACCCCTATAGTCCGAAGCCCTATAGTATTATTTAAACTAGCCAGTCCAAAACTGCTTACTCTGCCCTGCCTTTCCTTTCCTTTGGAAACCCCATAAAGAAAGACTTTGGCTTAGATTCTCCCCTCTCCACCTTCTGCCTTGTGACCAATACTCGTGCTCCCCATGTGCACTTGTGTAGCATGACATGGCCCTTCTCTGAGGAATGCAAGTGAGAAAAAATGTTCTCTCCATGGCATGAGCTTCTCCATGTCACCACTCAGTAATCTCTATAAATTAAAACCCCGGGCCGGGCGCGGTGGCTCAAGCCTGTAATCCCAGCACTTTGGGAGGCCGAGACGGGCGGATCACGAGGTCAGGAGATCGAGATCATCCTGTCTCTACTAAAAAATACAAAAATCTAGCCGGGCGAGGTGGCGGGCGCCTGTAGTCCCAGCTACTCGGGAGGCTGAGGCAGGAGAATGGCGTAAACCCGGGAGGCGGAGCTTGCAGTGAGCTGAGATCCGGCCACAGCACTCCAGCCTGGGCGACAGAGCGAGACTCTGTCTAAAAAAAAAAAAAAAAAAAAAATTAAAACCCCGTGGGCACAAATGAGACATATGTCTGCCCTCAGTTTAGTTTGTTATGGCATTAATATTATTCAATATAGGATAAGTGATATGGTTTGGCTCTGTGTCCCCACCCAAACCTCATCTCAAATTATAATCACCACGTGTCAGGGCAGGAAAGTGATTGGATTATGGAGGTGATTTCCTCCATGCTGTTCTCAAGATAGTGAATGAATGCTCACGAGATCTGATGGTTTTATAAATAGTCATTTTTCTTGCACTCATTCTCTCTCTTGCCTGCCGCCATGCAAGATGTGCCTTTGCTTCTCCTTTACTCCCACCATGGCTGTAAGTTTACTGAGGCTTCCCCAGTCATTCAGAACTGTGAGTCAATTAAACCTCCTTCCTTTATAAATTATCCAGTCTTGGGTATTTCTTTATAACAGTGTTAGAACGGACTAATACAATGAGAGGTAGCAACAAGTAAATTGCCCTCTAAAGACTTTTAAGCTCCACTCAACCCTGAACTTCTTGATTACAGAAACAGTGTTATTTATCTCTGTCTCCTGGACACAGTGTTTGGCACTTGTGAAGTTCCAATTAGTTTTCATAGAATAAATAAATTGGAAAATAGCTAAATTAATATTTTCCATTAGTGTGATGGTGACCATCAAGCAATGGTCCAGAATCATCTGAGCACTTGTGAAAAGATGAGATTCTGTGGCCCTACTTGAGGCTTTCTGAATCCTAATCTCTCTTTACGAGGCCCAGGGATCTGCCATTTAAACAAACTCCAAGGCAGTTCTTAGTTGCATTTTGGTAAGAGAACCTCTGCTTTGCTTTGTTATCTCAAAAGCATCATTCTTGGCTTTAATGGAACTCTTCAGTCAAGATGAAGCACATGATGATTCTAAAATATGAGGAATTCTTATTCCAAACACTTACTATTCATATGTAGTTTGAGAACCTATATTTTTGATATTCCAAAGCACTATCAACAATGCCAATTTGTGGATGACTATTTGGTGGTCAATCCATCTCTGACATCAGTTGCATGAAATCAGTTTCTCCTATATCTGTTTTGCCTTCTAATTAATATGAATTGATTGGTTAAGTTTTTCCAGTAAGGAAATTAACAGACTTTTGAGTCAAATAGTATGTGCGTGTGTGTGTGTGTATGTGTGTGTGTGTGTGCCTGCATACATGTTAGCATGTGTTTAAATGCTTTGGTTTTCTCTTGTTTTACTTTATTCAATTCATTCATTAGCTTGCAACTAGTCAAGTGTGACTTCTTAATAGTGTGGGTTATGTATACTCCTTCAATCAACTCTTGGCATCTTATGCCCTCATCTTCTTCTCAGAACACTTCTATGAGACCTCTGCCTGCTTTGGCTACATCTTGTAGAAAAGGTTCTCTGAGGGCACTTGTGGATTTTTTTTTATTCAATCATGAGAAAACACATGAAAGTACATTCTAATAAATATTCAGGTCCACATTCCCGAAAAATATGCTCCTCAGGGGCGCCATGGCATAGCTTTGTGAAGGAGCCCTTCTCTGATAACAGTTGATATGAATCAACGTCTCATCCAAGCCTTTAGTGAAGTTTTCCATCCAACCTGTTCTCTTAGAATTGACAATTCCGGCACTTCTGTCAACATTGTGCCTACAGCTTCTGTGACATGACTGAAACTCCTCAAGGGCAGTAAGTGATGGCATGTCTTTTTTTCCTTTCATCTCACCTTCTGTCTCTCTCAAAGGCATCAGGAAAAATCTGAGACAAGATGCTTACTTCTACACAGGTGACAATGCAGCCACATGAATAAGTAATTAAGTATTAGTCAGTTTCTCAGACCTCAGAGGGCCAGAATATTAGAATGGAAGAGGGTGAGAGATACACACTGAGTGTCCCCTGGCAAATCTGTGGGAACCTCAGCTTCTCTAGGCCCATCTCTGGGCCCCTGGCAGTTCACATTTTTCTCCTAAAGGGCTGAGCCTCCCCTCTGATGCTGCTAATCATATCTCTCCTCTCTTTCATGACCTAAATTCTGGTTGCCCTGGAACTCATGGATGTCATTTGCTAATCACCACTATTGTTGGCCTGTTCTCTCTTATAAGTCCCCTTATGCTGCAGTTACATTGGTCCTTATAGGGTCTGGACTACATCAAAATTTTCAAGGTACAAGATTAGGATGGAAAAGGAAGAAAAGAGGTAGAAGAAGGGCTCTTCCTTCTCTAGCATTTTGATGGCTTCATGAAGTCCAAACAAAATGACACTATTCTCTTAAGGCCTTTAATTGTGTCCCTGGTGTGAATAATATTTCATTTGATTTGATTTTTCAGTGACTTTCATGAAATTCTGTCCTTCAAAGAACAAAAAATAAAACACTTGCCACTAGTTCTCTGTGACTGCATCAGACAACAATGTGAATGTGGCCACATTTAAGAACAAAGCTCTTTGCTCTCCAACAACCAGGAGCCCTGGGCAAGGAGAGTGCAGTGACTATCCCCCTTCTAGTTGTCCTATTCCTAGGGCTAGCTATCAAGACTACAGCTTCAGCCTGTCCACTTATTGATCCTCTTTCTATGAGACCCTGAGGAAATGATAATTTAGCAACCTTCACAGTTTAGTCCATGTGCCCTAGAGCGGCTACCTTCAAATCCTTTGTCATGTAAGACTTAGCCAGATTCTGCCACAGAGATGAAGGTGAACCCCCCCCTCCAGCTGCCCAGTAAGATTCCCAATTAAATCAGATAAACCAAATTGGATCTAGTAGATATCCCTAACTCACTGTCTCTAGGGAAGTAGTGACTGCCAGCAGGTGGTTCAGAGCAACTCTTTGTAATATTCATTTCATGTTGCTTAAAGATGTGAGAAAGACCAGTCTACCAGCTTCTGGTGTTTGAGAAACCAAGCTCCTGTTGGATCATATTTGAACAGACAGCTGTATCTGAGTGTTCCAGGGAAAGCCTTCCCAGACAATCAAGTAAGGTCAGCAAAAATTCCCCAGACTAGCTAAGAATTGGTAATCACCTAATCCCATGAAAACCTAGTGGCAAGCTATGCTCACTGTTGATTTTTTTTTTTGTACATGTTTATTCATTCACCCATCACTCATTCACCAGCCATTCAACAATTCATCCAGCTCTAATCTGCACCCATCTCTGTCCTAGGCGCTGGGCACACACTGTCCCAGCCAACACAAAGCCTGCAGGCTAGTGGCCAATAACGACCATGCCTGTATTTTCTCATGCATCAATCGGAACCTTTCCTGAAACAAACTTAGAGGATGCAATTCTTGCTAATAAAACAAGATGTCAGCAATGCTTAATTTAATTATTTAACTGTGTAACTGCAAAATGAAGTGGCAGAATAAATGAAGTCAAATAGAAGTTCCTGTCTAACCCAGGAATAGATTTCAAGTTGCCTAATGTCTAATCTGGTTTTCTCACTAATCATCACTTCATCCCTTTGAAAGAGAAAGCCTATGAAAAGTGTAAGAGTCTCATGGCTAGAAAAAAATTTAACTTAGATTATGCCTAGAAATAAAACAAACAAGCAAATAAAACCGTTATAAAACACAACCATATAAAAGGCCAATTCTTGTTTTCTGGATAACATCTGAACCAGGCAATGAGGGCAAAAAAACATCTGAATTCTGAATTAGCTGTCATGAGAGTGTCTTCTTTTCCCCAGTCTTCATCCATTCCCACTGAATATGAGTTCATACATCTTCCTCTGGTGTTGGCCAATGGAAGCCTTCCCAATACTCACTGGCATGTAATTCTTCATAGCTTATTTACTTAGTGATTTGGAATGTATCGTATTATAAATAACAAAATAGAAGGTAACAGGGGGTAAGAAGCTTGTACATTAAGCATGATAAGAGAAGTGCACGTTGATAACGTGGGAAGAAGGAGAACTGGCATTAGGCACACAGCTATTCTGAGGAGTTAATGTTCATAATGATACTTGGTGTTCATCCTGCTCATACCATCTTGCTTGACTAAAGAAATAGCTGAAATCCAAGAGAAATTGAGTTTTAAGAAGATAATAAT
This sequence comes from Trachypithecus francoisi, assembly GCF_009764315.1. NCBI lineage: Eukaryota > Metazoa > Chordata > Mammalia > Primates > Cercopithecidae > Trachypithecus > Trachypithecus francoisi. The sequence goes on from NW_022681473.1 coordinate 110,628,038, forward strand.
GTCTATGCTACATCTTTGACAGATTTCTATCAATGCATAATTTAATAATATTCACTTATGCATGAATTTCCAAATAACACTTTATTCTACAATGGCGGCTTGTACAGTTTCTCAGACATGTGTTCAACCCACTGATCTTCATAGCAACCCTGTGAGGCACGTAGATATTCATTTATTTATTCATTGTTTGTTCATTTGTTTTTATTATTTTTTTCATGTGCCTTCTCATTTATTCTGTCAGTCAATAAGTATTTGTCGACATCTTCCCCATTCTGGGCACTATGCTACACTATTATCCTGGACTGTCCAATGTGGTAGCCCCAAGCCACATGTGGCTATTGTAATTAATTAAAACTAAGTGAGATTTTAAATTCAGTTATTCAATCACACTAGACACATTTTAAGTACTCCAAAACCACTTGTGGCCAAAGGTTACCTTATTAAAGTAGAGTACAAATAGAGAATATTTCCATCACTGCAGAAAATTATATTGAACAGTATTGCATATTATCATCCATTGACAACGAGAGTCACCAAGACTTGCCAAAGGATGCCAAGCTGATTTAAATCTCCTTAAGATTTACTACCTCCGACTTTGGAAAAGTACTATCCTTCTACCTCATGTTTACTTATACTTCCAAGTCTCTATATGGGAGATACAGGGGCAAGAGAGATGAGGGAGGACGAGAACATACATTTGTTCTAGTCTAGAAGATGCTCAGCCCAGCCACTGCTCCACACCTACCTGTGGAAGGATATCCTGCAACTTCCCTTCTCCTGTTAGTTATGTGTTGTTCTATCTTCAGCACATCTCATTCACCTACACTGCCTGAGCCAGTTAAGCAGGTGACTGTCTCTCTTCTTTTCTCAATGATTTCTAAGAACTCCACATCCACAATTACTAACCTACTCTAAGGTACCATTGCTTGCTTCAAAATTCTGTCTATGTTGTTGACAACTATGAAAACAATCCGGCCGGGCGCGGTGGCTCAAGCCTGTAATCCCAGCACTTTGGGAGGCCGAGACGGGCAGATCACGAGGTCAGGAGATCGAGACCATCCTGGCTAACACGGTGAAACCCCGTCTCTACTAAAAATACAAAAACTAGCCGGGCGAGGTGGCGGGCGCCTGTAGTCCCAGCTACTTGGGAGGCTGAGGCAGGAGAATGGCGTGAACCCGGGAGGCGGAGCTTGCAGTGAGCTGAGATCTGGCCACTGCACTCCAGTCCGGGCGACAGAGCGAGACTCCGCCTCAAAAAAAAAAAAAAAAAAAGAAAAGAAAACAATCCAATCCCCTTTCCCTTCTTTGCCTTTACTTCCCTTTTTCAGATGACAGAGCCAAGGTTGGAGAATTCTTCCAAAGACCCCTCAAGGCAACAAAACTGTCATTTCTCACAGAGGAGCTACTCAATCTTTCACCTTCTGCTATGCCCACCTATGATTCCAGCCCCGACAACAACAAAATCTTTCTCTTGAAGAATAGCTAATGTAACTTCTCCAGGAATGCTCATGTTTTCTCTCAACCGGGAAATTAGATATTGAAAAGGAATAGTCTTTGATGCCTTAGAGTTACTCTGAAAGTTTAATTTCTTTTTAAGCAGAAAATATAGACTCAAAATGCAGAGGAAGCATTTCCAAATCCATGCAAGAAAAAAAAAACAGTGATAAAGAAACTAGAGTGGATGTGATCTAATAAGGGTGTTGGGGACAAACCCTAAAGATAACTCTAGGATTTTAAAAGAATGAATGGCAAGGCACGATGATTCACGCCTGTAATTCCAGCACTTTAGGAGGCTGAGGTGGCAGGATGGCTTGTGCCCAGAAGTTCAAGACTAGCCTGGGCAACATAGTGAGACCTGGTCATTACGAATAATTTTTTTAAAAAAATTAGCTGGGCATGGTGGTGTGTGCCTGTGGCCCCAGCTGTTTGAGAGGCTGAAGTGGGAGGATCACTTGAGCCAGGGATTTTAATGCTGCAGTGAGTCATATGGACTTCACTGCACTCCAACCTGAGAGACAAAGCGAGACCCCATCTCAAATAAAATAAAATAATTAATGTTGTTTATGAGAAAAGAAGTAATAGAAATGTGAAGAGGTGATTCTGCAGGCCAACCTGAAGCTATGGGAAAGACCACATTAAGCTCAAAGGAAAGTACAGACTCAGTTGTTACCACCGAAGTCTTATCAAAAACCTTCACCAGACATGGAGCTTTGAGGAAGCACTGCAGCCTTCACCAAAACATAAAACTAAATACAACAAATACAACAAAATAAAATAAATAAAGGTTGTTTTGTGAAGGCCAGTACAATGAGTGAATGAAAGGACTGTTGTAATTTAACACAGCCTTTAATTTAAAAACAATTTTGGGGATGAGGACATTTTCCCCTGAATGTCAAGTATTGGTTAAACACTGTGGCACCACGGTCTGCAGTGAAAGAGACATGAGAGGTGAATGAGTTCCCATTCAGAGGGAAAGACGATGACCTGAGCCTCAAAACCAATACTGGATCCTATGGCCCCCAGCTGCTCAGTTCCAGCCAGCTGCAGGTGCTGAAAGCCATCAAGCACAGGGCTTTTCTGTGCCTACGCCTGAATGAATGTAAGCTCTAAGGAACCCCACTGCCCTGAAACCCCAGTGGATGAGGCCACAAGAGGTCATTCTGCCTGAGGTATACTTTAGTCCACCCAGCTGAAGCCTTCCTCCCTCCTCCCTGTTACCCAACCACTGGTTTTCAGAATACAGTCAGTTCTCTCCTGGAGTAGAGTCCTATTCTGAACCCAGGTGATTTGCTTGCATTCACAGGGAAGCTGGACCCTGCCAGGCAGTGCTTAACACATCTGGAGGCACCAGCCTGGGACGTATTCTCTCTGCTTCAAGAGACTTATTATAATACCCTCCTCCCATATTGACCCCCTAAGGACATCGAGGCCAGCCTACAGTGGACCCAATCTGCCATGCCCCCTTGATATTGTGATTTGACCACATTTCGACAGCTGTGTTTATCCTCCTAGCTCTGGTCTAAGCTCTCCTAGCCAGCTGAACACTGAGATTCTAAGCAAACTGTCCAATTTTAAGCTGATCATTGCAGATCCAAGACGCAAGTATCATACAAAATCAAACACATGAATGCCGGTAAAGCCTTGTAGACCAAAGTAAAAAAATTGTATTTGATTCTAAGTATAAGTTTTATGCAGAAGAGTGACATAATATAAGGTAGCTTTTAAAAATACAACTCTGGCTATGATGTGAAGAATAGCTCTTAGAGTGGTAAGAGAAGATGCGAGGTAACAAGTTGGGAGAAAACCTAATAGACCAGGGCTTACCTAGTGCTCATATGGTGGTTCAGATGACAAACAGTGATGACTTGGACTAGGCCGGTAGCAGTGGAGACAGAGAGAAATATAAGGATTAGAGACAGGTTTCAAAGGTAGAGTTGATTAACATTCTCACACAGAAAAACGATGGATGCCTGCAGCCCTTGTCCATATCAAGAGAACATCAATTTAAACTATAACACACAAAAAGGATCTCAGTAAGACATAAGCAAGAATTTCATATTAATTTAGGACTAGATAGCACTGACATAGTTATTCATACATAGATATTGGAACTTTTCATGGTGGTGGGGGATTCCTTTAGAATAGAACAAGTATCCAACTCCCTAATTTAAATGAAGTTAATTTTAACAGTAACTTCTTGCTTGGACATAGTAAATACTTTGCTCTAAAAATTCTTCTTGCCCCTAAATAAAAGTTACCCAGTGCAACAGCAGAAAACCAACATACTAGCTCAACACTGTGAGTTTTCAGAAGGATTTTGCAATGGAATTAAACACATTTTAAACGTTTTGAGAGACTCTATCAAAGTTTGTTGCCTACTATGAACATATTTTTAAAATTCCACAAATGAATATGAGCTATTGACAAAGGATTCTCTGACTACACTTATGGAAAAAGAATCTTGGGTAAAATTAGCTAAGGAGCCTGGAATATGTTTTGTTCGTTGACAATATTTTCAATGTTATAATCAATTAATCAGCAGATGTGACCTCTATTAATGCTTTTATTTGAATTCATTCAACTGTGTGTGTATGGCTCAGCCAACGTAGAGATTGCCTTCTGATATGACAATACAGTTTCTTTGCCATACTTTATGTACAGAAAAATCATTATTACCACTTATAACTTCAGTTTTTCATAGAATTATTCTCTGGCCTAGCCCCCACTCTCTTTTTCAGTTTACATTATAAACCAATTTTATAACCATTAAAATGTATTACACAATTTTATCAATGTGAAAAGGTGAGTCAGGAAAGTCTAATGGTAGCAGATAATCCAGCAAAACCCAAGACTGGAACTGAGTGATGACTCTGGGCATCAGCATTAGATAAAGTTCTGCTAGACATGTGGCCCAGTGTGTAGACATGTTCCCTAACCAAAGTCTTCAAATGTGAAGTTGATCACATACGTGTAAAATGAAAACATCATTGAATGGGATTACCAAAGAAAATTATAAACTAATAAAAATTGTATAGACATTGCAGCCACAGTGTGTATGGAATTTCCTAAATCCTTCAGTAAGAGCACAGGTTCCCTGCCAAGCTGAATAGTGATTCTGTGTGTATACATTCTTTAGTAGGAAATCATCAGGGCCTCAGGGCTATTTATTATGTGTGGTCCTTTCCCATTCTAACATTCTATCATTCTGTTACCTCGTACTATGTTTTCTGAAGAGATACACAAGAAATAGAAAATAAACCCACCCTTTTACCCCACAACAAAATGAAATAGAAATTCTCAAAGCTGTGGTTTGAGACAGATGGCATGGTTATACAATATAAGTGGCAATATCTCCTTTAGACTGTGGATTTCATTTGTGAAATTTGTCTCTGAACTATGACTGATGATTGTTGGATTTTTTAAAGTGCCTTCAATAATCTCATCAGTGTAATGAATTATCAAATGTCTTGATCCCAGATAAAGCAAGAGCCATGACAAGTATAATGGTTAAATGCATGTGTTGCAGAGACCATCAGAAGTTGTGCATGCTTGGACTTCAGATCTTTTACTGTATTTGCTTCAACATAAAATGAAAGTAGTCTATTATCACATGAATTCCAGAAATGAGGCTTAAAAAAAACTCTCCAGCAGGCTCAAAAGAAGTAATTTCAAACACAGGATCTACTGAGTTTCTAGGTTGGAAGCAGCGTTCAATTGCTCTTGTAGTACCAGGGAAGGGATTCACAGTACCAGCAGCTTCTTACCTCACTCCTGAAAAGATTCCCTTCCGGTTGCTGGAAGATGTTCTGCTTACGTAGGCAAGGGTGACAAGGTCTTCTGCCAGAATCATGTAATGGAGTCAAATACTCAAAACTAAAAATCCAATTTGTAATAGCATAAGCTCTGTGAGCTCAAAATAACAAAAAATCTCTACAGTGAACCATAGTATTCCTGGCATATGTAATATCTGTGGTCTGTGCAGAGGAAGCAAGAACAAGGGCTGTCTTGTGCTTCAGCTCTGTCTACCTAGTACAACAGATCTGTGATGTTTTCGAGGCAGATTATCTGGTAAATTGACTTTTTTTTCTAGTAATTTTCTTCCAGTTACCCACCTTTAGGGAAAATGAATGCAAAATCACTGGCCTTGAAATGTCTTTTTACATTCTCACTTTAGCAAATTTTCAAATTATGATGAGATACAAATTCCAAAACGGTTTGGCAGAGATCAGGAAAGAGGACTTTGGTGTCATCAGAAAGAAACGCACCTGTGTGATGGGGGTAGAGGAGAGGATTACCCTGGTGTCAGAAATCCTGAGCATGTTAATGGTGCTCCATTCACTAACTGCTTAACTCTGGAAAAATTCGCTAAACTTCCATTGCTCAGTTGCCTCAGCTGCAAAATGGGAATAATCACACACCCCCAGCCTACCTCACCAGACTGTCAGATTACTGAAAGGCATAATCCTTTTGCAAATTGTAATGCCACAATTCATGTAGTTAAATGCTTGATCAATCAGTTATATAATTGGGATTTTTTTTAACAAGAGGAAACAGGCACAACTCTTCCTTAGTTGACGTGGAAATAAAATGTCTCTCATCAACCTTCGGAATCAGAAAAATGAAAAATCAAAAATTCAGAGAGGTAAATTTGATAATAAAGCAAATAATGGCAGAGCACTCACTAGATGCCAGGCTTCAACTTTTTCATGCATCACATAATTTAATCCTCACAGGAAGGCTATGAGGGAGAGACTCTTCCTTTCCTCTCATTTTGCAGAGAAGATGACCAAAACTTGGCAGATTCAGTATTTTTGCCCATGGCCACTTCCCCACTATGTAGCTGAGTCAGCACTCAAACCAGGGCTATCTGATTATAGAATCCACGCCCTTAACCACAGGGCTGATTACTTCCTGTGGAGTTGTCAATTCAGAACCCAGCTCCATTCAGTCTAGCCTCACACTCCACTCATCACTCAGCCTCAGCCCAGTGGTTGTCTCCAGCTCTGCCCTCTTCCTTATGCTCTCCATTCCCAAATAGTCTCCTTGGATTCACTGCGTTCTTTGCATCCTCAAAGGCCCTCCAGAAGCCTTGTCTCTGGCACATGCCTTCCTAACAAAATTCCATTTCCTACTGATCACTCTCTGTGTTGCCCTGATTGGTTAATTATGTCTTAGATGTCTCCTGTTGCTTGGGTCTTTCATGAAGGCACACATTTCATAATACATGCCTTCTCTCTCTCTCCCCCATCCCCTGCCTAATAAATGCCTAAGACTAGGTTAAAAGAAAACTTCTTAAATAATTTCTTGGAGATATTCACAAAACTTTTCCTTGTCCTACTCAAGTCCAGGCTGGCTTTCCCATTCCTGATATTGTCTGGAGGCAAATATCACACACGACAATACACTGTGTGCAGGTGAGCAAGACAGGGTCCCTTCCTCTAGTAACCTGTTCAGTTTATCAGGGAAGACAGAAAACAAGCAATCCTGTTAGGTTAAGGGAAGTGCAGATTATGACAGAGGCACAAAGTAGCCACAGCCACCCCAGACTATAGAACCATGAGAAGGTTATTTAATGAGCCTGGTATTTAGGCTGAAATTTTAAGGATTGTATAATGATAATAACAACAAATGATTGAATGTGTCCTCTCTTCTTAGAACTTTATATGTATCACCTCATTTAATCCTCTCAATAACTCTACAAAGCAGATGCAATTATATCTCCCTATTTTACCGATAAGAAAACTCAGGCTAATGCAAAATAATTTGCCCAAGGTTACTAGTACATGGTAGAAATAAAATTCAAACCCAGGCAGGTTGGTTCCCAGAGACTACGCCTTTAACTGGTATGCTATCCTTCCTCTCAAGTAGATAACCCACTGAAGCGAGAGAGAAAGATTGTTCCAGGGAGATGGCCCAGGGTTTGCAAAGGTCATGAGAAGAATTCAAGCAGGATATGTAGAGAAACTAAAGGAATTTAATACAGGGCCCTGACAACTCCAGGTGAGTCACTGGGCACCTGAGATGGACATTTAGCCATTTTCCAATGAGGGTGTAGGAAAGCAACTGAGCCCTGTGGTAGACCACCTGTCCCTGCGGGGAGGTTTGTGCTTCTGCTGCAGAGAGGCCTTTACTTGGATCACCAGAGACTGTGCTTTCCTGGCCTCAAAGATCCTCTGATTCTAGAAGAGAAGAGAACTAGAATGGCCTGTTCCTCTGTTGCCAGGTTTCCATACCATCAGATTCCAAAGAAGATTCCAGAACTCCCTTAACCTCTCATTTTAATGTCAAATTATCCTTTCCATGAAGACAGTCTTACTTAGATCTGATGTAAACCCTTCGTGCTAAAAATCTAGCCCCAATTCTCAGCTCTCTTTTCATGAGTGGCAGAATAGTAGGTCGTCTCCTTGGAGGAGACCACCTCAAATGCCTGTGACACAGGCATGCCTTGGGCTTGCAGTCACCTTGGGCCTCCTGGCTTGACCACTTGTGAGCGGAGATGTTAGGCAGATTACTCAACTTCTCAGTTGATTCCATTTCTCATCTGTAAAGTGGGAACAATAATTGCGCTTATACATTAATCTGTTTTGAGAATTAAAATTAGATAAAAGGCTTAGCCCAGTTGCCTAGCTCACCATAAATGCCTATCCAATTTTAGCTTATAAAAGAAAAGAAAAGGTATAATTCCATCTTATCTTGGGTTAATGTGCATACAGTTTAGGGACTAACAAATAAACCTCTGGTCAATTTTTCCAGGGAGAGCAAAAAAGATCAAATGCCTAAAAGTAGTAATTACACTTTCGGTCTTCTTATTTTCTACAATTATGCAGACGAATAGAACATTCACTTTTAAATGGCAGGTATAATCAGTTATAAAAGTGTTAAATAGATCTGTGAAGGCCAGGAAAAAAGGAAAAAGAAAGAGACAGGAACCATCCCGCTGTTGCCATGACAATGAGGCACGTTACCTGGACAAAGATTTTGGAAATCTCTTAAAAGAATAGCCAGAGATGCTTCTGTCTATTTTGGGAAGGACAAAGTCTTCTTTTATCCTGCACTAAAGACACGCATCCACTTGTCTGCTGAATATCTCCCAATTAACACAGGGCAAGATCTGAAAGGAGCAGGGATGTCATGAGCAGGCAGGAGATGGCATGGAAAGGGACTCGGCAGGGGGCTGAGAGGTGAAGGCAAATATCAGTGGAAAATGCAAGATCAAACTGCCCAGAATCTCTATTGTTTCATTTAAAATGCCCAAAGAACATTCATTAAAAAGCATCATTCTCACGCATGGAGGCCCCCAACTGCTGCAGATTAAGCTTACACGAAATGGAATCCTAAACCAATAACACTTTTATTTTTTATTAACAGCAATGACATGAAGAAAGTGACTGAAAACTCTGGTGGGCAAGACTTGCCCTGAAAGTCATTTTTATGTGTAGAGGAAGAGAGAGCTTAAGAGTCATACGATGTGCTTTCTCCTCCACCTCTTTGGGTGTTTGTATGTAGGTCGTGTGTGGGTGTGTGCATGTGTGGGTGTGTGTTTCCCTCCTTCAATCTGTAGTTTACACTTAACATAATAATCTTGCACACCTCTCTTATTTTTCAGTTAATCGATAGTATTTTTAAAGCAACAAATAGAGGCTATTTGTAATAGTATTTCCTTTAATTGCATATTTTTCAAACATGAGACTATTAAAGTAGCTGTCCCTGAAAGCAGTCATTCAATTCTCCTCTGAGGTGCCCCTTCATTCTGAAAGGGCCTCCCTCATCAAGCTTAATAGCATCTCTTGGCTGCCTGAGAAAAAGCACTAGAGGAAAAAAAAAAAAGAAAGAAATCTATTTTCCAGATCAAAGTAATCCCTGCTCCATTGCCATGGCTCCAGACGTCTCTTTTTTCTTTTCATTGACCAGACAAGTTTCTTCTCAGCTCCCTGCTTCATTTTTTTTTTTTTTGCCTGAATTTGTTTTCTCTTTGGGAAAAGTGGTCATTAAAGTATTAGTTTAGGTTGATTGGTTCTTCAGCAACAGAAGAGGCTTCTGATGCTTTGTTATCTTTGACATGATCTCAAAACAGTTGCCTGATTATTATACGATATGGAAATAATAACTCACGGCAACTGGCCTCTCTCTGAGACCATTGCAGGGTGCCAGGTACATGATTACACGCCTAACCTACTGGTCTTCTCATGGGTGCTTTCAGGGCCTGAGTGTCTGGCCACACCCCTGGATGTTACAGGGGGCTTCACCTCCCTGCCCTAGCCACAGAGGCTCCCCCCCAACCCATGGACCTGAATTCTTCCCGAGTGGTCGAGACTACTCAGCACTTGTCTCCATTTATACCAACCAGTGGCACATTCAGTGAGAAGAATGAGGCGGAGGAGAGGATGGCTTTGATGTTTTCAGGGGCAGGAAATCACTTGGATGATCTTCCAGGGCCACTTGGCAGCAGGTAGAGGGTATGACAGCTGGTGGGAAGGTCAGCGGCTGGGATGTGACCACTCAACCATAGCAGAGAACTGCTCTGCACTTGCAAACGGAGAAGTTTATTTCTATGGTCTGGTGGGGGGGTAGGGATGAGGGAGAAAGATCAGAGGGCCTGGCACATACCACCTGGGAAAATGAGAACTCAGAAACGATCAAATAATATGCCAGAAGAGTTCACTACTTTTAAAGACCAATTGGCCCAAGCCTTTAAATCCAATCTAATAATAATGTATTAGATTGCCAGTGAGCAAGAGGTGGTACAAAATGGTGGTTAGCCACATCAACTTTGAATCGAGACTTTAAGCTTCTCTTTGCTCATCTGTTAAAATCCAGTCAGTAACAGGCTTATTGTGAAGATTAATAATAATAATAAGGCTTACTGCATACTCTGTGTCAGGCACTGTGCACGGTACTTGGCATGCATTATCTTATTTCCTACTCACAATAACTCTTCGGAACAGATACCAGTACAATGCCCCCACTTTCTTATCAGAAAACAAGCATAGAGAGTTCAAGTTACCCAGAATCACACAGCTGGTAAGTGAGGCCAGAATTCAAATCTAGTCAGTCCAAACTCTGGCACCTGCACTATTAGCCATTGCTTAGGAATGAAATGGAATAATGTATAAAGTATCGATTCTGGTACCAGACACTCAGCAATATTATCCATCCATTTTACATTGCTGACATGATTATTAGACTACCTTTCTTGCTTTGGCCAATTGAAGTAAAGCATGTGAGATACTTCAATAAGTGAAAGAGCTTTATCAAAGCATGCACATGAAATACAATGAGGATGACTGGAGCTGGCTCAAAGAGGTGGTGATCCAAAAGTTCCATGGACATAATCACACTTACGGAATTTGCTGGTAAAAATGGCAAAAGGAAAGGCAGTAAGGAAACGGCACTTAGGGGTGGGAGTGGCAGCTCATTTCTAGAGGTTACCCAAACAAGAGTATGACCAAAAGGTCTGGAGACACTGGTATCATTGCTGCCTTAGCTGGGTGGAGGTATAGATGTAGACAATGTCTGAGAATTAGAAGGGGAGAGAGAGTATGTCCAGATGACAGGTGCATTCTGATTAGCCACACCTAACCACATGCTCATCCTAACCACATACTCATAACACCTAACCACATGCTCATCCCATTCATATTCAGAAAACACATTCACAGAGGAACTCAATCTTTCCCCACTCCTATCTGAAGACCCCCCAAGTAATCAAGTGCTACTGCCATCTGCAAATTCTTAAGGAGACCCAGAGAGCTTATTCAAAAGTCTCGTGTTTATTAAATACGAGTCATTGGAGTCATATTTATTAAAAACCTTTTATGCGTCGTAGGTGCAAAGAATGTAAGAAGAGCTTACTCAGTCCCTGACCTGTAGTAGGAGAAGACCCTTGTGCTTTGTCATCTTAGGGAGATATGTGCAGACCACTCTGGGAGGGATGGCAAGGCCAGGGTGGCCAGGTCTGACTTGAAGGTGGAAGGAGGGTGGGATTGTGCATCACTCAAAGCAATTTTTTCCTCCTCCCAGACAAGGAGTATCTTGTTTGTTACCAGAATGGAACTTATCAGTAGAGAAAAAGTACAGATGCAAGAGAGAGTTGGGGACAATTTATGAAAGAGGAGAGAACATGGAGAGCTTGCATACAGTGGTTCCAGCTGGGAGCTCTAGTCTCAAGAAGAAGGAAGACACCATATTCTCTGATTCAAGTAGAAGAAGGAGAATACAGATGAAGATACAGAGAATTTTGATATGGAGGGAAGCTGAGGCAACTCATGTCAGATGGTCCCAACCTTCTCAGCAAGGAGAGTTGATCTGTTGAGAGTTTTAGGAAAGGAAGTGAGGATGTTGCTGGAGAATGCCTAGATGAGCCACTGTGGAAAATGCCATTCCCCATTTCTGTCTGCTTGGCAAACCCCAATAATCCTCCAGGACTCAGATCAAACACCATCTCCTGTAACCTCCCAAGTTCTCAGACAGAGTTGGGAGCTCTGTTCCCTGCACTTGTTTGCTTTTCTATTACCTTATTAGTCATATCATATTGTAATTCTTTTCATTTCTGTCTCTCTTTTCCTCTTGCCTGAAATCCTTGAGGGTGGAGACCATATTTTACTCATCTTAATTTCTCCATCTCTAATCTGGTACAAAATGATATTCAGGAAATGTGTGTTGAATGCATAAATAAATTACTCCATAAGCCATACATAAAAGAATTGCAATTCAGATCCAGAAAGATTAAGGAATAACACTTTAGAACTGGCATCCTAAATGTCTAGTTTCATTTCAGAGCAAAACAGTCTGCTCTTGGGCAATTACCCTAACCTCGCTGCATCTAATAACCCAGGCTCTGAAAAATGGAGACAACAATTCATGGAGCTGTGAGTTTCAGCATGAATGCCTGCAAAGGGCTTTTTAAGTGGCAAAGCAGATAATTACAGAAAAGGCCCTTGAGGAGGATGACTAAGACATGTCTCAGAGACAATGAAAGACAATGAAAGACAATGACATTTCACTCTAATACAAGCAGTTACAGAGGATCCAGGGCCCTCTCAAAGGCCTTGGCACCACAAGATTCCAAGATTATGCGTTCACCAAGTTCATGAACTGTTGTGAGGGAATAGTGTTTAGAAAGCACCAGAGTCCTGCTGCTCAGCACCTCCCAGCTCAGGGCCACTGTGTTCTCTGGGGAACTTTCAGCTTTTTCTATTGTTCTGTTTTGTCTTGGCTCCTAGTTTCCACTCTTACAGATCATCAACAGATCACTCAAATGTGCTTGACCTTTGGAAATACACTTGTGTTCCTGGGAAGTACATGATCATTTATCACTGCCATTTACCAAGTGTTAGCAAGATAAATAGCTACCTGGGTAAGCCTTGAAAGCAACCACTAGCCCATTTGCACAAGATGTGATACAATCTATCCCAGAAGAGCCGCAAGAGTAAGATGCTGAACAATAAGATGTGTTAATAGATGCATATATTCTGGATCTTTAAAAAAACAACAAATAGACGAGTAAGACATTTTATACATATTTCTAAGACTGTGGAAACCTAAGGCATAATCTATTCTAGATTGCCTGTTCTAATGTACAGTAGCATTGCTGTGAATAAAATAGGAAAAATGATAATTCTAAAACATTGTTTGATTCATAATTCCCCTCTACACACACAAATACACACAGACACACAAACACGCACACATGTGCACACGTGTGCATGGACACCTGCCTCTAAAATTGTATTTTGCTGAAGATAAATTTTAATTAGTTTGCCCCCCAATACACATACTCTAGGTTTAGCAATAAGTGTGATAACGATCGGTAAAGATAGCCTGGGATTTTTAATTGTCATAGTTAATCAAAAGGTGACTATATACAGGAAAACAGACTACAGTTGGAAAGAGTAGTAGAAGAAAAAGAAAGAATTGGGACTACAAGAGAAGAAAAAAATATAAAACGAAAAAAGAAGGATAGGCCAGGTATGGTGGCTTGCACCTGTAATCCTAGCACTTTGGGAGGTCAAGGCGGGCGGATCACAAGGTTGGGAGTTCGAGATCAGCCTGGCCAATATTGTGAAACCCTGTCTCTACTAAAAATACAAAAATTAGCCAGGTATGGTGGGCGCCTGTAGTCCCACCTACTTGAGAGGCTGAGGCAGAAGAATCACTTGAACCAGGAAGGCAGAGGTTGCAGTGAGCCGAGATTACACCACTGCACTCCAGCCTAGGAGACAGAGTGAGACTCTGTCTCGAAAAAAAAAAAAAAAAAAAAGGATAACAATCTTTATTACTAGAAAAGAGTGTCAGTTCGTGGTCTCAATTCTTTCCCATACTGATTGTCAATACATATTCAATATATAACACCTCCAGAGTAGGGCAGTTCAGATTTGAGGAGGACCTTAAAGAGCTACATACATTATCCTAAAGGAGCTCTTATTTTCTGAAACTGCAGGCTGCTTTCTTACCACCAGAGCCTGCAGTTATGCATCAACATTAAATGTAGAAAGTTTGCTACAGCTATAATTACAACTCTGGTTAGTATCTACATTAGCTGGTTGATATTAATGTTAGCCACGCAGAGTTCTTTTGAAACTTATAATTAGCTGGAAGAGAAATAAAATGACAACATTTCTTATTATTGATATAACTTAAGGGTCCGCACAGAGCCTGAATGGACTTTACTCAAAGATTCCATATATACAAGTCTTTCAATTGCTGGAAAGTTAGATCACTTATAACTGTGAAGTATGATTGAATGACCTTGTGTGAAAATGGCAAGACTGTTCTGTGCTGCAGCCTTCATTGGAACGCTCCATCCCTGCCGGAAAGGCTACTTGTTCATTACATGGGAGAAATTGCCAAAACAATAGTCAGTCCTACCCTCGCTGATCAAAACATCTCCAGGGATCCTCTATGCTGCTTGGGCCCAGAGGACCCGACTCTATGTGCCTTGATTAACTTTCTTTGGCCCTAGTTCATCACTCAGAAATGTCTGTCTTTAGTGGAATCTTAGCTTGTGACCTTTTTTGGGTAAAGTCAAGGTAAGTAATTTTGGAGCCCAACATACTTTAGAAATTGTGGGTCATTTTGGAGCCCAACATACTTTAGAAATTGTGGGTCATTATTCCATTAACAATAGAAACATAAATAAAAGAAACCTCATTCAAAAGAATAAACCAGTATGTCATCAATGTAACAGACACAAATTAGAAGAGTTTGAAAGATATTGTCTTTTTTGAGGTCTAGGTCTTCAAATCTCTCTCCTCAGTATCTCAATTCCTTAAAAACATAATTCAAGTACTGAATTTGGAAAGATTAAAGTCTAGATAAGAAAGAGTAGGGTGAAAGGAAGACGAGCAGCTTAGAAGAAGTGGGGAGAGAAGAGGGGCTATATCATGATTAAAGCCTCCATCATGCAATCAATCAAATGCAGGATATAAAAGGCAACCATAATGAAAAGTACAAACACTGCATACACTTAGAATCTAACACTTGTAGAAAAAAGTAGGATGTAAGTCATCACTTCAACTGTCCATTTATAGATTTATAGAAACTACGGCTCAAGGCTCTCAAGTGACTAATGAGCTGTTTTAGAGTCCAAGAGAAGCAAAGCCACAACCAGAATTTAAAAGCCAAGATCTGAAAACCAAGGAAAAGTATGAAATTCTCTTCGTTTTTCTTAAAAAGCATTCAAAGAGAGAAAAAACTAATCTCTTCTATGGCAAAATGCATAAGTATATACCATAACTCGTAGATAAAGGTTTTTTAATCTAATAATCTAACTGCCTCAATTTCTTCTGCTTGTGGACTCTGCATTTACATCCATGCTTTGTCAATTACTTTATGTTTCTTGGTTCTGTCTCCCAAACTAAACTCCCAAATACTTGAGGGTAATGTCTTTTTCTTTTATCAATATCAATTTTTTACCATGCTCACTATGATTGACAGTGTCCCATAGAATCCCTGAAAATGCTTAACACAAGTCTAACTTTGGTTTTTCCTTAGGTAAGAGGGATTTGTTGAAGCGTAACACTCTTGACCCACTGCAAATATCACTACCAAAATTCTCCATTTGAGATACTGATAATAATTACTGTGTACCTTCTTTCATTTGTATTGTAGTAATTGTAACGTTTCAAAGCATATTTTATGGCTACCATTTCACTTGAATATTTGTTTCATGAGTGGATCTCAAAGAACATTAGAACTACAAATCCACCAATTGCCCCACCCGCCAAAAAAGATTATATCCTGGGTCTTGGTGTGTTTTGGTGAACTGGTAATTGGTTATTCCTACTCCAGGCATGGAAATTTCGATTCACAATTCACTGGGTTAGAATGTAACAACAGTCAGCACTGGAGACAGTGTTTAATTGACAAAGTATATCAACTCAGACTGTAAAGATCCAGAAGGCAAAAATACAGACCTTCTTAGTCCTTGTAGTGTTGAGGGATTAGAACTCATTGTCCTTCCATGACCCCCTCCTCCAGTAATGTGTCCTTAGTGTTTATAGCATCCTCCCATCCTGACATTTCCTCATAATTTAGCATTCCTGGTAAGGCTGAAAGGAAAGCTGAATTTTTCACTGGAGGTAGGTCATGCTGACAGTGATAGCAACTGACAGGAGATTAAAAGGAACCAAAGATACAGTGTTGAAAAAGTCTCATCAAGGTCACCCACTCGTGATAAGGCAAGTGAAGAGTGAGGGAGAAATATAGGCTTATCACTTAAGAACCAGCAGGGACAACTACATTATCTAATTATTCCTCTTCATTTCCACCTCCTCTAGTCTCCCACTCCTATACACATGCTTTTAAGCCAGTCCATTATTTTAAAATTACTCTACGATAGTTCTCCTTATCAGTTCAAGGTACAGCTGCCTTTAAAGGCAGTGCCACCAGCAGTCCCAACCCTGCCAAGTAGAGGTAGCTGCTCCCCAGGGCACTCAGCTCATCCTTTTACTATAGCACGTACATGTTTACATGACTTTCTCCCTCCAAAACTGTGAACCCTTCATGTGTTACAAGCATGTCTTACTCATCTTTCTACCTACCTGCATGGCGACAGAGCTAGCCAGCTATCTATTAAATTCAGAATTCTCCCCTAGCACTGAGTTGCTGCTGGAAAGCTGCTACCAAGCCAGGGACTACATTCTTCAGCTCCATTTCCATCCAGATGTGGCCATGGGATAATAATTAGCCAACGAAAAATGAACAGATGTGATGTATTTCACTTGGAGGCTTTTATAGCACATCATATATATATAAATACAACACATCATATATATGTGTGTATGATATATATTATATACATATGTAATACACATATATTGCATATGATGTGTTATATTTATATTTATATATATTTATGATTATATAATTTATAAAAAATTATATATATAATTTTGTTTTAAAAGATGGACTCTCAGTCTGTCGCCCAGGCTGGAGTGCAGTGGTGTGATCTCGGCTCACTGCAAGCTCCACCTCCCGGGTTCACACCATTCTCCTGCCTCAGCCTCCCGAGTAACTGGGACTACAGGCGCCCGCCAACACACCTGGCTAATTTTTTTGTATTTTTAGTAGAGACAAGGTTTCACTGTGTTAGCCAGAATGGTCTCGATCTCCTGACCTCGTGATCCCCCTGCCTCAGCCTCCCAAAGTGCTGGGAATAATTTTTTTTTTTTCTTTTGAGATGGAGTCTCGCTCTGTCGCCCAGGCTGGAGTGCAGTGGCATGATCTTGGCTCACTGCAACCTCTGCCTCCTGGGTTCAAGTGATTCTCCTGCCTCAGTCTCCCAAGTAGCTGGGCACTTGCCACCACACCCGGCCAATTTTTTGTATATTTAGTAGAGACGGGGTTTCACCATGTTGGCCAGGCTGGTCTCGAACTCCCAATCTCAGGTGATCCACCCCACCACAGTCTCCCAAAGTGCTGGGATTACAGGCATGAGCCACCGTACCCAGCCATATTTTTATAACACGCCATGATCTTTGGCCTGCTGTCAGGTAAGTGGATGCACAGGTTGATAAACAGTTAGGAGGGGGCCGAGCCCTGTGATGGAAAGAACTTGGACTCCTGAATCACTGTATTAGCTACTACTGACCAGAAACCACGTATTGGACAATTACAAGAGGAGAAAATAGACTTCTATCTTTAAAAATATTTATATATTTTTGGTCTTTTTTTTTTTTAACTGAAGTATACTCTATTTAATACATGAATTTAATACAGTGGCATATATAGGTTTTCAAGAGATGGTGAATAATGGAATAAGGCACTTGCCCATTTGCCCATGGAAGAGCCTGAATATTTCATACTTTCCCAAGAAAAATTATTTATGGATTGCAGCTCATGAAATTATATGCAATAATTGCTATTATGGAATCTTCCCAGAATGCTATATGAAACAGGCTAATGTGACTAGGGTTTTATTTAATCTTATAGTTTTTTTTTCAAATTCATAGATACAAATTTAAATTTTTTTTTTTTTTACTGTGGGAGAATGCTGAGGTTGCCATAGCAACAAGTTAACGCAATAGAGTGTATGTTATATACTAAGATGCTCGGTGCTAGCCATGCCAGCAAAAAAAATAAAATGATTGTATCATACGGAAAACTAGACTAAGGGCTATGGTGTGATAGTCAACTATTTGTCTTTCACCTTCTATTTATTATAATTTAAGACACCGATTGGTTAACAATTTTGACAATATTGCTAGTTCTGTAATGAAATTAATTTTAGAATAAAGATTATCATTCCAACCACCCTATCCCCACCTGCCTGAGGGGAAAAAATACACACACAGACACACACACACACACACACACACACACAATCATCCACTGCATAACAACATTTCAGTCAACAACATACCACAAATACAATGGTGGTCCCATAAGGTTTTAATGGAGCTGATAAATTCCTGTCTCCTAGTGACGTCATAGCCATCGTAACATCGTGGCATAACACATCACCTTTTCCATATTTAGATATGTTTAGATGCACAAATACTTGCTTTGCAATTGTTTACAGTGCTCAGTACAGTAACATGCTGTATAGGTTTGTGGCCTAGGAACAACAGGCCTTACCGAATAGCTCAGGTGTGGAGTAGGCAATACCATCTAGATTTGTGTAAGCACACTCTATGATGATCACACAACAATGAATTCACTTCATGATGCGGTTCTCAGAATATATCTTCATTGTTAAGTAAAGCATGACTGTGTATGATGCATGATTCTCTCTCATATCCACTTATGTATCTATTCATGAGGGGTTTGGGAGCAAATTTTTAAAATAATTACCCCAACTCTCTGATTTACTTTACCACACAGACAGGGTCTTTATTGATCCCTTCTCTGTGGACCAGAAGCCTATTTTTCTGCCACATATTTGCTACTCATTCAAATGATCATCATGACCTTACAGAAAATTAAACAATTCAAGCAGTGCTATCCTACCTTCCCCCAGAGATGTTATTCTCCTCTCCAAGTGACCCTAGGCTTCAAAGTGTCAGCCTCTAGGCACTGACACTTGTCTTGAGACAACAAAAAAGACAGGTGACTTGGATTACCATGCGGGATCCAGAATAAGCATGTGGTCAGCTAGAGTAGCATAGTCTGGCAAGGAAGGGTGATTTGGAGTGACTAATATTCCTAACTGTTCTTTGAATGAGTAAAATAAAATAAGAAAAAAAAAATCTTATTTTCAGATTTCTTTTCTCACTGAAGCCCTAGAAAGTAATTCAGGAAAACCTTCAACTCTTGGCGGGTGGCAGGGGAAGAAACATGACATCTCCACTTTTAGCCTAGAGTCCCCCTTTTCTCCCCATCTCATTGTGTCATTTCTGTTTACATGTGCTGATTAAGCAATTTCTTCTCCAGCCCCCTTCTTGCTACCTTCAGAAACCGTGTTGACCCAACTTCTTGGAGAAGAAACCCAAGCTTTGAGAGCCCCTTCCCTAACTGGGACAGCAGGAGCCACGCAGGGAAGAGATTCTGACCCTGGGAGAAGTCATTACTATATTGAGAAGCATGACACAAAGGATGCAGACCCTCAACTCCATTGCAACAGTATGAAGCATTTTAATGTAAAACAGGAAGGCATATGCAAACGTAAAGAGGAATTAAATTCAGTATAATACCAGACAGTCTCCAGCGCCCCCACCCCCTTGACTGCTCCTGCTGCAAACCAGGGTCAAAGGCAGAGGAGATCAATAATGCTAAAGAGTAGTGTCTGCAGTAAGAAACAAATCATTGCAAATAGATAAAATGGTCTCTGTGCTCAGGGCGCCTGATGAAAGCCCCACATCTGCCATTTGACGTTAGTCTAGTGACACCCCCTCCATAGGAAAGGGGAATAAGCAAAAGAGATAGGAAAATAAATAGCAGGAGCCAGGGGTGATATCACAGGATTGTGTTGTCTTCAACTGAGAAGCCCCAAATAGCTGTGTCCATCTGGTCAATTCAAGGAGAAATCACTGCGGTTGTAAACTATTTTTAGAATCACTGGGGATAAACTACACATCAGTTTCCAGAGGTCATAAGGTAGCTTAGTGAAGTCAACAGAAGGATAAACAGAAAGCTAATTGTATTTAATGACTTATATTTGTTAAGTGCTCATAACATAAACCATGCATTTTACTAATAAGAAATATAGGCTGGGCTCGGTGGCTCACGCCTGTTATCCCAGCACTTTGGGAGGCCGAGGCAGGTGGATCACCTGAGATCAGGAGATTAAGACCAGCCTAGTCAACATGGCGAAACCCCGTCTCTACTAAAACTACAAAAAATTGGGCAGGTGTGGTGGCTTATACCTATAGTCCCAGCTACTTGGGAGGTTGAGGCACAAGAATCTCTTGAACCCAGGAGGCGGAGGTTGCAGTGAGCCGAGATTATGCCACTGCACTTCAGCCTGGACAACAACAGATTGAGACTTGGTCTCCAAAAACTTAATTAATTAATTAATTAATTATTTTAAAAAGGCCAAGCGCAGTCGCTCACACCTGTAATCCCAGCACTTTGGGAGGCCGAGGCAGGCGGATCACGAGGTCAGGAGATCAAGACCATCCTGGCTAACATGGTGAAACCCCGTCTCTACCAAAAATACAAAAAAATTACCTGGGCGTGGTGGCGGGCACCTGTAGTCCCAGCTACTGGGGAGGCTGAGGTAGGAGAATGGCGTGAACCCGGGAGGCGGAGCTTGCAGTGAGCAGAGACTGCGCCACTGCACTCCAGCCTGGGCAACAGAGTAAGACTCTCTCTCGGAAAAACAAAAAAAAGAAAGAGAGAGAGAGAGAGAGAGAGGGAGGGAGGGAGGGAAGAAAGAAAAGAAAAGAAAAGAAAAGAAAAGAAAAGAAAAGAAAAGAAAAAAGAAAAGAAAAGAAGAAGGAAGGAAGGAAGGAAGGAAGGAAGGAGGAAGGAAGGAAGGAAGGAAGGAAGGAAGGAAGGAAGGAAGGAAAGAAGCTCAGAGAAATTAAATCACCTTCCCAATATCTTAAGATTATAAATGGTAGATCCAAGACCAAGGTCTGCTTCACTAAAAAGCCAGATAGTGGTCTTAACCTCAATGTTACCTCTCTCAAGGTTCATTTGTAAATACAATTAAATATCTTTCTCAAAGCATTTCTTGTTCTCATGGTCTTCAACAGGTAGAGGTCATTAGTGTGCATGTGATCCATCTGGATTCATAGCCCCTGATGAAATAAGGAGAAAAGTGTCTCTAAAGGTGATTGTGCTATCTGGGTATAGCGTAGAGCCATAAAACAATAGATTGTAGGGAAATACAGTCAGCATAGAGATTTAAGCCTAGTACTATACCATCTGCTTCCCTTGGCTAAATCTGTTCAAAGAAAATTATGCTGTTGAATTAAAGCAATAAACTGGTGAATTCTACTGTTGGTCATTAATCTTGTGTGTTTTTATTGTTGTTGTTCAGTATATGACATATAATGGTGAGAACCTTCACTGATGGAAGCAAGAATAGTATAGGAGACAGAGAACTGCTTGCCAAGAAATGAATTCCATGTTGGGAGTGCACTTCTGCCTTTTCTATAGGCAAAGTGGCCTCAGTATTCCCAACCCTCTTGACTCACTTCACAGAGGCTACCCTAGTGATAATAAAGGAAAAACTCTAAATGACCAACATCCACTTTGTTTTACTTGTGGTTGAAAATTATTTTTCTGCTTTATGAAGGAAACTAAGATTTATTGAGCAGGTACAATAACATTTCTTATTCTAGATGACTTATACACAAATTATCTCACTGACTTTTCATAACTGTCTTTTGAGATACTACATACCTACCTTCCAGCTGATGGAACTGGAGTTAGAGTGATCAATTTGCCTGGAGCAACGATCTATGTGGCTTCATACAAATTCAAGTCCATGTTCTTGGGACTTTCCAGTCAGTATTCTTTCTTCTATTCTCTTCCTTGGTCCTCTTTAATGATTTAGGTCCTTGTCACACCTCTTGGGTTATCATTTAAAATTTCAATAGTCATAGTTCAACAGAGTAGAAGGTATAGATCAGAGTTGTCCAATCTTTTGGCTTCCCTGGGCCACAGTGGAAGAACTGTCTAAGGCCACACATAAAACACACTAACACTAACAATAGCTGATGAGATTATTTTTAATTACAAAACAAAAATCTCATAATGCTTTAAGAAAGTTTACAAATTTGTATTGGCCCACTTCTTTCTTTTTTTTTTTTTTTTTTTTTTGTGAGACGGAGTCTCGCTCTGTCGCCCAGGCTGGACTGCAGTGGCTGGATCTCAGCTCACTGCAAGCTCCGCCTCCCGGGTTTACGCCATTCTCCTGCCTCAGCCTCCCAAGTAGCTGGGACTACAGGTGCCAGCCACCTCGCCCGACTAGTTTTTTGTATTTTTTAGTAGAGACGGGGTTTCACCGTGTTAGCCAGGATGGTCTCGATCTGCTGACCTCGTGATCCGCCCGTCTCGGCCTCCCAAAGTGCTGGGATTACAGGCTTGAGCCACCCCGCCCGGCCTGTGTTGGGCCACTTTCAAAGCCATCCTGGGTGACATGTGCCCCATGGGTCATGGGTTACACAAGCTTATAGAAGATAAAGCTGAAAAAGTATACTGAAATAAATATATATTCTTGAAGTTAATGCTTTGTCTAAACTCTTAAGCTAATTGGTTTATCTCTCTTTATCTCTTTCAACTAAAGTTGGAATATAGAAAGGTCATTTTAATTACTTGAAAGTTTGGGTTAGCTGATTCCAGATTTCCAGAGAGTTAAAGATAAGCATCTCACATCAAAAAAATAAAAAATAAAATTAAAAAAAAAGTACACCCTCTATTGGATAATGAATAATTGGCAAAGAATGTGAGAGGAGGAGATATAATGCATCTTCAACCTCAGAGAACCATGGATGTAGAGGAAACAGCTTGACCTGAAAGTCATCCAGTCCCAAATGAGAATGCTGGATCCACCACTGGGTAAAGTGGAGCAAGTTATTTTATTTCTCTGAGCCTCCTTCTCTTCATCTTTACAATCTCAATGGTGCCACCAACCTTAGAGTGTTGTTATGAGGGTCAAATGAGATGATATATATAAAATGCCAAGCATTCTGCCTGGCACATAGACACCTTCAGTAAAGCTTAGTTTCTTTCCTAATCCCTTCTGATATAGCTTTTCATTCATATAGATTTTTTAAATTTATTTTTAAATTTTTGAGATTTTTAAAATATTTGTACATTTTGGGGGGTTCCATCATGATATTTTGATACATGTCATGTGTAGTGATCAGATCAGATGAATTAGCATATCCATCATCTCAAATGTTTGCCATTTCTGTGTATTGAGAAATTCACTATCCTCTCTTCTAGCTATTTGAAAATATATATTATTGTTAACTACAGTCATCTTACAGTGTTCTAAAGCACTAGAATTTATCTCTGCCATCTGGTTGGTACAGTAACTATGAAGAACAGTATGGCAGTTTCTTAAAAAACATATCCAGCAATCCCACTACTGGGTTTTTGCTGGGTTTTTTTTTTTTTTTTTTTTGAGATGGAGTTTCAGTCTGTTGCACTGCTGAAGTGCAGTGGTACGGTCTCGGCTCACTGTGACCTCCGCCTCCCAGGTTCAAGCAATTCTCCTGCCTCAGCCTCCCAAGTAGCTGAGACTACAGGCGCCCGCCACCATGCCCAGGTAATTTTTGTATTTTTCGTAGAGACGGGGTTTCACCATGTTGGCCAGGCTGGTCTCAAACTCCTGACCTTAAGTGATCCACCTGCCTCAGCCTCCCAATGTGCTGGGATTACAGGCGTGAGACACCATACCCGGCACACTACTGGGTGTTTATCCAAAGAAAAGGAAATTAATATGTCAAAGAGGTGTCTACACCTTGATGTTCATTGCATCACTATTCACAATGGCCAAGACATGGAATCAACCCAAGTGTCCAACAGCAAATGAACGGATAAAGCAAATGTGGTCTATATGCCCAATGGAATACTATTCAGCCATAAAAAAAGAATAAAATCCTGTCATTTGCAGAAACATGGATGAGAGCCTAGAGAACAATATGTTAAGTTAAATAAGCCAGGAACGGAAAGTTAAACACCACATGTTCTCGCTCATATGCGGAAACTAAAGAAGTTGCTCTCATAGAAGCAGAGTAGAACAGAGGTTACTAGAGGCTAAAAAGGGTAGGGGAAGGAGGACAGAGAGATTTAGTAAACTGTGTATCTGTTTATTATACTTGCATAAGATGGATTGAGGGCATGTGTGGTGTCCACTGTAGTCCGGGGGAGAGTCCATCTAGGGAGGAAATTGTTTCTTATTCTCACTTTCTGCAAATTGAATTGGTTGGAGGAAGAGGCCATTTATAGCCTTGCCGTTTATAACCATGGCTACACTGGTATTCATGGCTGGGAAGGTGGCATTTCAAACAAAGAATGTCTGACAATTGCAGGGCCAGATGATTACTTTACTACTATTTGTTGTGTTGTAGAACAGATCTCCATATTGTGTCATTCAGAGTCACTCACAACTGCCTGGATCCCACAGATGGTGTCTCCGCTTTTATGCTGTCCTACTTTCCCAGAATTTCTCCATCTCCAGGGCCATTACCGCCTCCTGACTCTCTCGCACTTATCCTATTATGCTATTATCCTGTACCCAGCACTGGTTGTTTTATTTTCTACTTTCTGCTACAATATTATGGTCCTGAGTTGCAGCCTCCTAGATGGTGTCTGTCTGCGCACTGTTTGCGTGCTTCGCTGGGGAAAAGGGTGGTGCGGAGGCTCCATTTGTATATACATTATCGGAGGAGAGACAACGCCAAAGCATTCTGGGGAGCAGGAGAATGATACTGGGGACGCTGCAGGCAGAGGGAGAGGTAGAGCACTCCAGCTAAAAGAATTAAAACCTATAGTTTAAAATCACCACATACCCTGCTACATAAACATTCCAGACAGAAAGGGAAAGTTAGCAATTAGCTGGTAAATTATTTTTACATTCGTTCTCCTTTTTAAAAAATCACTTTGGAGTATTAATATCAAGAATGACTGCCTACGCACGTTCTCTGCCTCAGTTACAGCCACGTTTGCGTATAGATTGAACAGGATGGAATTCAAGAGTTGTTTGGATCCAGTGCCAGGTTCAAATTACAGCTTGAGTTTCAAATATTAATTGTGTCATCTGGATTATAGTCTTAGTTCTGCAATGAGTCTGCCAGATTACTCAATGTCTTTGAGCCTCCATTTCCTCCTCTATAAAGTGGGAATGATACTGTCTATCTTGCATGGTTTTAGGAAAGATAAATGAAATATATACGAGTTCTGATTTCATGCCTGATCCATAATCAGAGCAACTGACATCTCTTTACTCATCCCCCTTCCTTGTTTAACACTCAAATTCATCATCACGCCATCAATCTACAAGCAATTAATTCTCACGTAACTCTGATGGCCTATCTTATCAGCTAAAATGAAGTTTCCATGGGGCTGGAATCATTGCACTTTACTCAGCCCAGGGACTTAGACTAAAAGCTCAACAAATATTAGTGGATTTAGGAGAGACTGGGATGATAAACCTGTACCACAACTGATGAGTTCAAGGGAAGAGAAGATTATAGTTTTCTTAATTTGATTTTTTAGCCTCATTCTCATACAAATTATCATTAGTAGTACCCTCTTCAAAAATATTCCTTCTCTATTTTATGTACAGAAAATGTGAGAGAGAGAGAGAGAGAGAGAAGAAGGAAGGAAGGAAGGAAGGAAGGAAGGAAGGAAGGAAGGAAGGAAGGAAGGAAGGAAGGAAGGAAGGAGAGACAGAGAGAAAGAGAAACAGAGAAAGAAGACAATCTTTAGAAACTTCCTATGCCAAATGCCAGTCTCTGACCACCCATATTAACCAGAACGCTCACAGAAAACAAACCAATCACTTCTAAGGATAATTACTACTAATTATCTTTATTAGTAAAGATATTGTAAAGCCAGATGATTACTTTACTCCTGTTTGTTGCAGGCATGATAAAGTTTGAATCAAACTCTGATTTACTATTAATTCTCTTTATTAGTAAAGATAACTAGCAGTAGTAATATTAGTATTACCACTAGTTTAGTAGCAATACTACTAAATACTAGTAGAACTAGTATTAGTACTACTAATAATTACAATTAATTACTAATCACTTCTAGAGATAATTTAGAAGGAAGATATGATTTGGGAAAAGAGGAAGGGAGAACCCCTGCCTCCCACAGCTAAACAAAAGTGACTTTTCAATTCTCCGACATTTTAATATTATCAGTGTTACTATTACATTCCAGTGATGAAACAGATTGAAAGTTGACAGTGTATCTTTCCTGAACTCTCAAGCAGATCATAATCAGACGTCATCTTTATTTACTGAACACCTACTACATGTCCCTAGCTCAGCAGCCCAGAAACTAATTCAGACCAGCTTAGCCCCCACGGGATGAAGTTTGAGCCATGCATGATAAAGTTTGAATCAAACTCTGATTTAGAAGGAAGGAACAAGCGAGCCGCCTCAAAGGGAAGGAAAAGGGCACCGGCCCCCATTCTAGGAGGGACAACGTCTCGACCTCTCCTCAAAGGAAGTCTTAAGTGTGGACCCAGGTGCTGCTGAGGGGGGCCTCGTAGGGCGGGGGAAGATAAAAGGCTTTCTGGAGGCCCTCTGACCCCAGCCATCCCAAGGGAAATGAACGAGGAGGCTGCTGGCTGGCAGACAAGCAGGTGTGCCCTTAAGAAGCCACGGAGATTAGCTGGGGCTTATCCAAACCTCTGCAGGAGGCAAATCTCTCCTGGTTCTCTCAGGAGACCTCGGTGCTCCTCTGGCATCAAATAAGCCAGATGCAGAATGAACGTCAACTTGGCCTTTTGTGAATCCAGGGCCCCAGATTGGGAATCTGGACACTATCATACTTACCAGGGCCCCAAAGAGAATAAGTTTTTAGAGAGTAAATTTTAAAAAAAGGAAAAGAGGGAGAAAAATGACTTCAAGGCAGGATCACAGATGAAGCTTTCCTTATGTTTGAATATTTGTCTTTGGAGCAATTGTCTGCCTCCCATATTAGACCAAAAGCTGCATTTTTCTCTAGAAAACATAACTTCTGGGAAAAATAGGTGTTATTTGTTCTTCAGCAAAGGTCAAAACCAGAAGACTCAAAGGTTGAGAGCTCTCTTTCTCAGAAACTCCGAAAAAAGAAAGCAAATTAGCAATTTCAGCAGTGGGAGGAGGGGGAAGTATGTCCTCATGAGTGTAGAATATATCAGCTTTGTACTGTGTCAGAGTAGATGGATGTGCAAGAAAAATCAGTGGTGTTACATCCAGCCAATCAAATATGCATTGAAATTCTGATTCTTCTATGTATCTGCTGTGTTACTTTAAATCAGTCACTTAACCTCTCTGAGCATCAATCATCCCACCCTAAGATGAGCCCAGCAATGGCTCCTTCACAGAGCAGTTTGAGCATTAACAGGATAATTTATGTAAACACCTGGCATAGTAACTAGCACATAGAAGATGCTAAAGAAAAATTAGCACCTTCTGCTTTTCCCCTTCTTTCAGCAATCCAATCATATATATAATCAATACAGATAGATATTATATATCTACTATATATTACATAAAATGATGTATTACATATTTTATATACTTACAATGTATATTATATAATTGATACATATTATATGATATATAATTGATATATATCAGTGTTACATTCAATGATGAAACAGATTGAAAGTTATATATAATGATATATAATTATATGATATATAAGAGATGTATGATATATAATTGATACATATCAATTAACATCATATCACAAGTTACACGTATCAATTATATATCATATATATCATATGTCATAGAAATCAATTATATATTATAGATATATAATACATATATTTTACATATATATTATATTTTATATATAATTATATATATAATTTTTACATATTATATATATAAAATATATATCTATAATATTTTGTATATCTCTGTCATATAAAACAAGAGATAAAATCCTTACAATTTTGGACTTGTAGAAACCCATTCTCAGCAGAATAAGTCACGTACCCAAACTTCACATAGACAGAAAGAGCAGAGGTCAGAACACAGATCTCCCTGATGCCCCTGCTAAAACTTGCTGTTTAATTGGCACCGTAAAGATAGCCTAATACCCAGTCTCAGAATGATCCAATAATGGCCATAGTAGAAGAGAGACCCCAGAATCAGATACCAGTATACCACGGGCCGCTCCTTGCAGAGGTGCCCATCAGGGAGATGGTAGTTGTAACTATCTCTCAAACATGGTTGAAATTGGCTCACAAAACATGTGGGGCATATGGAGTATGGGTGGGACTGGTAGGGGGTGGTACTCATTTTTGTTGTTGTTGTTGTTTGCTTTGAGACAGGGTCTCACTCTGTTGCCCAGACTGAAGTGCAGTGGTGCGATCTCAGCTCACCACAACCCCTGCCTCCCAGGCTCAAGCGATTCTCCTGCCTCAGCCTCCGGAGTAGCGGGATTACAGGGACACACCACCACACCCAGCTAATTTTTTTGTATTTTTAGTATAGATGAGATTTGGCCATGGTGGCCAGGCTGACCTTGAACTCCTGACCTCAAGTGATCCACCTGCCTCGTCCTCTCAAAATGCTGGGATTACAGGCGTGAACCACCGTGCCCAGCCTCAATAGTTTTAACTAGTAATGTTACCAAGAGCTCTTTTATCTTTTAAACTGGTCGTGCCACATATATATATATGTGTGTATGTATGTATATGTATGTATGTATATGTGTATATGTGTGTGTGTATATGTGTGTGTATATATATGTATAAGACAATTCACTCTGGAGAGGCTGAAAATGTGGAGCTGTCCCTGATTCAAGAACAACAACAATAATAATAGTAATTTTATTTTATTTTCAAAGTCCCCTTCTTCACGAGAACTTGTGGCAAAAGCAGGAATATAACTCTGAGGACTGATCCACAGCCTTCCCTCTAACTATCCCAATTATTTTTGTGGTAGGAAGTTTCTCCGTGAGAGATCAGATTGTGGTAAACCTTGTCTTTGTTTGTTCCCAGAAATAGTTGAATTTCTACTCCTGTTAGAATTGTCTTGTCACCAACAGCTAAAATTCCATAATTTTAGAACTAGAAGGAATCATGTACAGGTTCTAATTTTCCCCTCTTGCTTTCTAAATGAAGAAATTAAGGGAGACTCAGAGATGTCGAATAACTCAACCAAAGACAGGAAACAAACATGGCCAGCTCTTCACCTCCTGCTGTGCCCAGAGTTTCAGGGACCCACGTGTGGATAAAAGAAACAATCTTCTTTGGCAAAAATCTTTATTTTCCCCACAGAGCTAACTGTGCACACAGCCCATGATAAAGGCACTTAAGTCCAAAAGAGCACAATTATTATGACAAATATCCAAATATTTCATTAAACATCCTCAGGAAAAAGTAAATAAATAAAATGCCAAAAAGTCCTTCAAAGCTTTGAAAGCAGCATTGCCTTTTTAATTCAGACCTTTCTTTGTGGATTGTCAAAGCACTTACAATTTTTGAAACTGCTATAATTAATTATTATTAAGCTAGTGAATCACTAAAAATATAATCTTTGGTTTAGTTTCATTATATCTGATGAAGTTGTTTCATACAACTAAAATTAACTGAGCACTTACTATGTGCCAGGTAGATGCTAAGTGCTTAGAATACAATGATGAAAAGGCACAGTCTCTCTGCTCAAGAAATTCACAGTCTAGGGTGGGGTAAAACAAAACAGATCAATGACCTAAATGTAAGATCTAATACTATAAAACTCTTAGAAGAAAACACAGGAGAAAAATTTCATGACACTGTATTTTGCAATGATTTCTTGGATATAACATCAATAGCACATGCAATAAAAGAAAAAGTAGATAAATTACATCAAAGTTCAAAGCTTTTGTGGACTAAAGGACAAAATTAACAGAGTAAAAAGACAACTCACTGGATGAAAGAGAACATTTGCAAATCATAGATCTGATAAAGGATCCAGAATATATAAAACACTACCAAAACTCAACAACAAACAAACCAGACAACCTGATTCAAAAATGAGTAAAGACTTGAGTAGACACTTCTCCAAAGATACACAAGTAACCAATAAGCACAGAAAAAAAAAACAGCATAACTATTAAAGAAGTGCAAATCAAAACCATAATGAGATATCACTTTACCCCTATTATAACCCCTACTAGGATGGCTACCATTTAAAAAAAACACAGAAACTATTAAGTATTGATGAGGATATGGAAAAATTAAAATTCTTACTGGAATGTAAAATGGCGCCACTGCTGTGAAAACTAGTGTAGTGGTACTTCAAAAAACTGAAAATATATTTACCATTTGATCTCTCAATTCCAGTTCTGAGTTTGTACCCAAAGGAATCGAAAGCAGGGACTCAAAGAAAGATGTGTAACAGTATTATTCTTAATAGCCAAAAAATGGAAGCAAATCAAGTGTCCATGGATGGATGAATGGATAAATAAAAGGTGGTATACACATAAAATGGAATATTATTCAACCTTAAACAAGAAGGAAGTTTGGACACAAGCTATAACATGGATGAACTGATGAACCTAAAGGACATTATGCTAAGTTATATAAGCCAATCACAAAACAACAAATATTGTATGAATCCACTTATATGAAATATCTAGAGTTCAGATTCATAGAGATAGAAAATAGAATGGTGGTTTCCAGGAGCTGAGGTGATGGAGTAATGGATAAACATTTTTAAAAGGTACAGAATTTCAGTTTTGCAAGACGAAAAGAGTTCTGTGGATGGATAGTGGTGATGCTAGCACAACAGTGTGAATTAGTTTACAACTACTGTACATACACTTAAAAATGGTTAAGATGGTAATTTTTATGTTATGTATTTTTTTACCAAAATTTAAACAATATACAAGTACTACAATCACCATTATTAAACTCACCAGATGCCAGCATAGGTCTCCAGGGACAATATTAGGTGGAACCCCTAAAGAGATCTACTCAAAAAGAAATCTTCGGATTTCATTGAAAGTATAATATGATATACTGAGAGTAGAAGAGAAGAAGCTTTGTCGAAAGAAGCTGGTAAACTGCAGAGCCCTAGCCAGTCTTTTTTGGAGACCATAAAGCTCACTAAAACTTTATAAAACCAACAGTGCTAAATGTTTCCATTAACAAAAATCCTTTTAAATGCCATTTCCATCTCTATAGAATATACACATTAGGACAGACAAACATTAGTTTTTGCCATTGACCATTGAGAGGCTGTGCTTCATGGTATGTGGCAGGGGCATGGGTACTCTTTGCCAGGCATGGGGGATCTTTGTTGTTATTTGTACATTTTAGAAACAAACGTTAAACTCACTGGTAAGGACTTACCGGTTGCACTTCCTCGAGGAGATACTCTAGATATCAGTTCCTCTTAGCACTGAAGGTTTCCTGGAATGTCATAGTCTTGGAAGGAGGTGAACAATTGGATGTGTAACACCAGGATCTTCACTGGGAGTGAATACAGAAAGATCAATTATCTAAGATGCAGGTAAAATAATTTCCCATGACCCCAACAGTCATAGATATCATCCAATCTATCAGTGCCTTTAAAAAGCCACACCTTTACTCAGAGCATTTAACAAGCTCTCCTTTTATGTCTTCTCTTTGCTGGATACTGTGCAAGGTTAGGGATATGTATAAACAAGATACAATCCCTGTATTTGATAATCTTACATCCTAGAGTATGACAAAGCATAAAGAATGAATGACAATGTCATTATATAGGATATATTTTGGTTTCATCTGCATAAGCTGAAGAAAGCACACACACCTCTTCTCACACCACTTTCCAGCGAGACAGCCAAAGCCCATAGAAACAAAAAGTGAATCAAGTAATGCCACTTCATGCATTTTGTCCAATGAGGTGACTGTCTTTAATCCATATTCTCTTGATGCCCAGTGTCCCCGTCATGAGATGTCCCATCTCTGTCTGAACTTGGTTGGAGCCAGAAACTAAGACTGAAATTGTAGTCTCCCATCCTCATGCAGCTCATGAGCCTCCCAAATAGAAAACACTCCCTGTCCCTTGGCCACAGAATAGGCAGCCATTTGATCAGAAAAGCAAGCAGCCAGCTAGTGCAAATGGCAAATCCATCAGCACCATGATCCAAATGGTAAGGTTGGCAGTATTGTCGTCACGAATTAAAAATGACACATCACAACAATTACACGGTTTCTCACTGCCTGACATGCTGGTTCAGCCTAATTCCCAGACTATTTCAGACACCCAAACAAATTAACGTGTTTTCTAATGATATAAAATTGTGTTGCTCTGTGTGTGTGTGTGTGTGTGCGCGTGCATGTGTAAACCTCCATACAACCACATCATCATCAATTAAATATTTATCAGAGTTCCTCTGACCTGTGACAAGCATCAGCAATTGGCCCTTGGAGCGTCGGTGTTGGCTATTTTTAAAAGCCAGCTTCTAGCCTCGGTCAGTGGAACATGTTAAACCTCAATGAACAGCTCTCACTATCTTTTGTACTGGATCCATATTCCAGGCTGAATGAAGCTTTTAGAACCAGCAAGAACCAGATGGCCCTCCAAGATCATTTTTGAATGTTTGGATCTGAGTCATTTGTATGCGGAAGCCTTCACAAAATAGCAATCTGGGGAACATGCTCCAGGCTGAGTCCAGCTTTCCAGACAGCCCA
Organism: Trachypithecus francoisi; assembly: GCF_009764315.1. Classification (NCBI taxonomy): domain Eukaryota; kingdom Metazoa; phylum Chordata; class Mammalia; order Primates; family Cercopithecidae; genus Trachypithecus; species Trachypithecus francoisi. Next base: position 110,660,772 of record NW_022681473.1, read on the forward strand.
TCTTTGCCTACAATTGAGAAGACAAGCACAATATTGTAGGGTTCCACAAAAATATTGCAGCATTTATCTATATGTGTAGCACCAAATACATGGAGTGTCCCAGTCAGGCTGTCACTACAATGGTAGTTCGCCACCGCTCTTCCTCCTCACTCCCATCATATTTTTCTTTTTTCTATTGTACCTGCAGTTTCTCCTCTAGCACAGGCATAAAGCCATCTTTGCGAATCAGCCAGCAGAGGGTACTACAATACTGGTGCAATAATCCAAATCATAGCAAATTTACAGCTGAAAGAGATTTAGACTAATTAAAATGGGCTTTGGTTTTATTATGTGCTTGGAGCTCCTAGCCAGAAAGAAGAGGGTGGTGGGATGGAAGAGACGGAACCAAAACTGGTAGACAGGGACTGCTCATCAGAGGAAAAGGCAAGGCAGCAGGATAGGTTCAGTATCACTAGTCCAGGGGTGAGGCAAACCTAGATTCAAAAGTGAGAAGGAATCAAAACTAAGGGGTCAACCATTTCTAGGTATTTACCCTAGAAAAGCTTTTTGAATACCTGTATGTGAATATTAATAATAGTTCTATTTATAATCACCCCAAACTGGGAACGATCCAGATGTCTTTTAATCAGTGAATGAAGAAACCAAGTATGGTATATCCATACAATGGAATACTACTCAGGGGTAAAAAAGAAGAAATTATGAATACATACAGTAACAGGGATGAATCTCAAAAGCATTATGTTGAGTGGTGGAAGCCATTCTTAAAACGAAAGTTACATGCATATGATTCCATTTAGATGACATTCTCAACAGATCAGCAGTTGCCAGAGATTGGGGCTGAGTAGAAGGTATAACTATAAAAAAATAGCATGAAAGAATTCTTTGGAGTTTTGGAAATGTTCTGTATTTTGTTAGTGGTGATGATTACATCAATCTATACATGTGTTAAATTTATAGAAACTGTACACCAAAAATGAATGTCAGTGTTTCAACCTAATGCAAAATTGTTTCATTAATGGTATGCTAAACTTAAAAAAGAACATTTTAAAAAGAAAAAAAAAAGACACTAAAAAAATATAGAGACTGAGGGCAGAACAGAATAAGCAGATAAAGAGTGAGGCCGGTTTGTGGTCTCAAAAACAATGTAGACAGGAGGTAAATTATGAAAGACAGAGGTGAGTTGAGACTTGGAGGACAAGTTAGCAGGAAATTGGTGAGAAGATCAGGTTCCTCACACTCAATTTGTTGTTGTGAACAGTGGTGTTTCACTGAGTATCAACCAGCACCTTGAGCTGAAGGGACCAAAGAAGCCACCTAGACCCACATGGTGGTGATGGAGCAAGAAGGTCACCAGTCAGGGTTGGTGCAGGACCAGAATCTGCCCACTCTAGGAGCCAGCAACTATGCTGGTGTAGAAAAGAATCAGGTTAATTCTAGGAGCCACCATCCATGACAGTGTAGACAGCCTCAAGTTAATTCTTCACCTCACTCGCTGGTAGGAATAGGCTCATCATCTTTGGGCAGGGATTTAGTTGAGAGAGGAAGTGAGAAATAAAAGCTAGATAAATCTAATCTAATCCTCTCATTTACAGATGAGGAGCCTGGGAGAGCAGAGTAGTGGGAGTCCTCCAAATTGCACAGCTTGTGAGTGCCCTTCAGGGTTCTGTATGTTGGCCCTGGACCAGGGACCAGGGATGGTATTTCTTCTCATCTGCCTTAGGTAGGTGAGACTGTGTTTTACATTTAAAAGATAGCAAGACAAACAAAGGTAACTCCATACTATGGCGTTAGAATCCATTGAAACATATACTACCTCCCTTCAAACCATTGTTGTTGTTCTTTTCTCAGATGAATTGCTCAAGAATTCCTGTGTCTGATTCTTGTATCAGCCTTCTCTTATTCAATCCAGTGATTAGACTGCTGATTGAAAAAAATAGTCCAAGAGTTCTTATCTATCAAATTGCCTCTTATGCCTCTCTTTGTTTTTTGTGTCCATCTAACTTCGGAGAGCTCAGAAGAGGGAGGACAGTCTCACACTTTGTAAATGTGGTGCTCTTAGATTGAATGGTATGCAAAAAAAGTCCTGGTTGGGAAATTGAGGCATAGGTTTTGCTCCAGATTTGCTGATAACTGCGTATGAGATTTTAGGTAAGTCTCTTCCTTTATCTGGGCCTTAATTTCCTCCTCTATAAAGTGAGTCAGTTGGATCTGAAGATCTTTAAGGTAATTTCTAGTCCTATAATGTTTCACTTCTCTGTTTAGTCTTAACTGTAAATGATAAATACTTAAATTGATGCACAAAAGAACTGATAATTTTCAGTTTACGTCAAAAAATATGTACTTAGATACTTAGAGTCTATTTTCAGGCTATATACTAGCCATGAGGGATATTAAAATAATTAAGAAATAAACCCTGCCTTTAATGACATACAATCTATGGATTACAACAAGAGTCTGGAGTTAAAGGTTGTAGATTCAAGGACACTGCTCTACTTGGAATGACTCAGACCATTTATTTAACCTCTCTGAACCTATTTCTTCATCTACAAATTGTGAATAATAATAGCTGCAGCTGGGAGTGAAGAATAAATGGAAGTATATTAGTTTTTATTATTAAGTCATTCATATTACTATCCTGCCCTCTTGAAACAGCATTTTTCTTTCTCGCCTTTACCTTTTGGCAAATGATCTCCAATTTTAATCTCTCAAAGTTGAATAAGCTATTAATACTTTCAGATGCAACTCAAGTTTCACTTATCCAAGAAGACTTATCTGTCTGCTGCAGACAATACAGATCTCCCTTGCCTCTGGTTTTCTGTTGCCATTGTTTAATACTTCTATGCTACTGTCTCTTGCTTCACAATTGACTTGGGTATCTGTGGTTTTAAGCTCTTCTGAATTCCAGTTCTTTATATTATCAACTGTCTATAGTGACTTCAAATTCTACCTGTATCAAGTAGAATCCACAATTATGTTCAGAAAGCCTACTTCTCTTCTTGGGCTCATTTCAGTTTATAGTATCTCAGTCACTCAAACTAAACGCCTGTTTGTCATGTTTCCTCTCCATTACACACTCATCCAATCCATCCTATGTAATTCCAACTCACGTGCCTCTCAAATCCATTCTTTATCATCTCTGTTGTCACAGCCTTACTTAAGTAACTCTTGGCTAAATTAAAGCAGTGGTAGAGGGAAGGATTTATCAATATCACCTAGCAAGCATTTTTCAAAATGCTTACCTTCCCACAACTCCATATCGCATCAGAAGTGTGGTTGAAGGAGACAGAAGAGTGGAGGAAAAAACAGCCTTGTGTATTTTGCAAAAGCTTTTCAGGTTATTCTTATAGATTTCCCATTCCTGTTGAGAATCACTGTCTTAATCTTTCTCCTTCCAATCCTTCCTGCCCCTCCTGCCCAAGTTACTTTTCAAAACTTCCAGTTAATCAATAAAGGCTCCTCATTGCCTTTCTTCAGGTTGACTTTCACATTCTGCCCCAGGCCACTCTCTTGACCTTGTTTTCTTCAATTTCTTCCATGCCTATATTAGTCCATCTGTATTGCTATAAAGAAATACCTGAGGCTGGGTAATTCTTAAAGAAAAGAGATTTATTTGTCTCCTGGTTCCGCAGGCTGTACAAGAAGCATGACACTGGCATTTGCTTCTGGTAAAGACCTCAGGAAGTCTCCAATCATGTCAGAAGGTGGAGGGGGTACAGGCATATCACATGGCTAGAATGGGACTCAAAGAGAGAAGGGAGAGGTCTCAGATTCTTTTAAACACCCAGATCTTGTGTAAACTAACTGAGCATGAACTCACCCATCATCAAAGGGATTGCACTAAGCCATTCAATAGGAATCCATCCCCATGACCCAATATCCCCCACTAAGCCCTATCTCCAACATTGGGGATGACCTTTCAACATGAGATTTGGAAAGGACAAACATCCAAACCATATCATTTTCTCCTGACCCCTGAAATCTCATGTCCTTCTCATATTGCAAAATTCAATCATCACTTTTCAATAGTCCTTCAAAGTCTTAATATCTTCTAGTGCCAACTCAAATGTCCCAAGTCCAAAATCTCATCTGAAGATGAGATCCTTCAACCTATGAGCCTTTGTGATCAAAAACAAATTATTTATTTCCCAGATACAATAATGGTAGAGGCATTTTGTGGACATTCCCATTGCAAGAAGGAGAAGTTGGCCAAAAGAAAGGGGCAATCGGCCCTATGCAAATTTGAAACCCAGCAGGGCAGTCATCAAATCTTAAAGTTCTAAAATAATCTACTTTGACACCATGTCCTGCATCCAGGGCACACTGGTGTAAGGGATGGACTCCCAAAGCCTTAGGCAGCTCTGCTTCTGTGGCTTTGCAGGGCGCAGCCCTCATGGCTGCTCTCATGGCATGGAGTTGAGTGTCTGCAAGTTTTCCAGGCTCAGAATGTAAGCTGCCTTTCTTGGGTCTAGAGGGCAGCAGCCTTGTTCCCACAGCTCCACTAGGCAGTGCCTCAATGGAAATTCTATGTAGATGCTCCAATCCCACATTTTTCCTCTGTACTTTCCTAGTAGATGTTCTCTATGGGGGCTCTGCCTCTGTAGCAGGCATCTGCCTGGGTACCCAGGCTTTCTCATACATCCTTTGAAATCTAGATGGAAGTTGCCTAGCCTCCTTCACTCTTGCATTCTGTGCACCTACAGGCCTAACACCACATGGAAGCTGCCAAGGCTTACAGAGGCTTGCACCTGCTGGAGCTTTGACCTGAACTGTACCTGTGGCCCTTTGGGCTGAGGCTAGAGCCAGTGTGATTAGGATGCAAGGAGCAACTTCCCAGAGTGACAGGGTAGGCCTCTGGGCCTGTGATGGAAGGGGCTGCCTAGAAAATCTCTGAAATGCCTTCAAGGCCTTTTCCCCATTGTCTTGGATATTAGCACCTGGCTCCACTTTAGTCATGCAAGTCTCTCTTGCAAGTGATTGTTCCACAGACCGCTTGTATTTCTCTCATGAAAATGGTTTTTTCCTTCTTTACCACATGACTAAGCTGCAAATTTTCCAAATTTTTAAACTTAAAGTTCCAAATTTAAGTCATTTATATGCTCCTGTATGTGATCCTGTATATGATCATAGGCTGTTAGAAGCAGCCAGGTCATATCTTGAATGCTTTGCTGCTCACCAGATATTCTAGGTCATCACTCTTAAGTTCAAGCTTCCTCAGATCTCTCGGGCATAAACACAATGCAGCCAAGTTCTTTGCTAGAGCATAACACAGGTGACCTTTACTCTAATTCCCAGTAACTTCCCCATTTCCATCTGAGACCTTGTCAGCCTAGCCTTCACTATTTATATTTCTATTAGCACCTTGGTCACAATCATTTAACTAGTGTCTAATATGTTCCAAACTTTCCCTCATCTTCCTGTTTTCTTCTGAGCTCTCCAAACTCTTCCAACCTCTGCTCACTACCCAGTTCCAAAGTCACTTCTGCATCTGCAGGTATCTTTATAGCAATACCCTGCTCCCAGTACCGATTTTCTATGTTAGTCCATTTGTGTTGTCATTAAGAAATATCTGAGTCTGGGTAATTTATAAAGAAAAGAGATTTAATTGGCTCAGCGTTCTGAAGGCTATACAAACATGGTGCTAGCATCTGCTTCTAGTGAGGGCCTCAGGAAGCTTCCAATCATGGTGGAGAGTAAAGGAAGAACGGGTGCCTCATATGGTAAGAGCAAGAAGGGGGAGGTCTTAGACTCTTTTAAACAGCCAGAGCACATGTGAAATAACTGAACAAGAGTGCATTCATCACCAAGGAGATGGTGATAAGCCATTCATGAGGGATCTGCCGCCATGATCCAATATCCCCCACTAGGCCCAGCCTCCAAAACTGGGGATCACATTTTAATGTGAGGTTTGGAGGAGATACACATCCAAACCATTATCAGTGTCCTGCAAGTTCCAGCCAAACCAAAGTAGGCCTTTTTTCTCTAAATACACCAGAGCTATTCACAACCCCAAGCATTGGTTCATGCTATCTCGTCTTCTTGAGATTTTATTCCGTTCTCATTTCACTCTTTCTACCTGGGAGCATTCCACTTAATTTTCAGTGCTCAGATCAAATGCCCCTCCTCCACGAAGTCTTAAGAAAGTTCTACCCTCTTCCAGGCAAAATTAGTCACTCCTTCCTCTATGTATCTTCATATCACTCTATTCACAGTGCTAGTACGCTGAATAGCAGCTTGGGTAGGCCACCTTTCTTAACTCCCTCCAAAAGGATCTGGGTTCCTCCTTTAGTCTCCTAAAACAAATTTTAGACCTCTGTTATAGTCTATACCCTATTCCACTCTGTGTGTACGTGGTGTGTTTTATAACCTGTTTGTCTCTTAAATTAGACAAAAATCCCCCTCAAAGATAGACACTGACTTCTCCTTTAACTTCCCAGCATGAAGCAAAGATTCCACTGTTTTAATGGACACTAAATAAATAATTCTTTAGGCAAGATTCAGATTAGACATCATCTTCTCAGGAAGCCTTTCCAAGCCCTAACAAGTGGTAGTGAGCTGCCTCTGTCACATCAGCACCCGACATGTAGCACATTCTATTGAAATTACCTCCTTATGAGTCTATATCATTCACTAGACTGCAAGTTCCTTCTGGGCAGCAACAGTATTTTTCTCTCTCTCCTACCATGGCACATTGCACACTGTCTGGCAGACGGTTGTACTCTTCAGTGTTCTGGAACAACTATGCTGAATTTACTGTAATTTCCTTGCAGATGATAAACACTCCGAGTGCACTTATGGCATCTTTTACCACTGTCAAATTTTTGACAGCATCTTCCTCCAACCCTGAATTGACAGCAAACATTCAAACAATATTTGTCAATTGATAAATTATTATTAAATGTTCCTGAATAAATTTAGACCTGCTTGTGAGAGGATGGAGTGTCCCACTTAGATGTGTTCCCAGGAAAGGAAGGATTTAGTCTTTTAATGGCCATACCCCAATTCTGTTTGTTGTCATGTATATATATCCTGATATTTCAGCAATGATTAGTCAAGTCTCTAGTAGATTGATCTGTCACTGATTCAATCTCAGCTTATTGACCTGGTTCCATACTAGCCACTTTCCTCCTCTCCTGTGGTTCCAATATATACACCAGATAGGCATATTAACCTTGTCTAGGAATTTTTTTAAATTAAAGGCCGGGCACAGTGGCTCACACCTGTAATCCCAGCACTTTGGGAGGCCAAAGCAGGCAGATTACAAGGTCAGGAGTTCGAGACCAGCCTGACCAACGTGGTGCAACCCCATCTCTACTAAAAATACAAAAATTAGCCTGTCGTGGTGGTGCACACCTGTAAATCCCAGCTACTCAGGAGGCTGAGGCAGGAGAATCGCTTGAACCTGGGAGGCGGAGGTTGCAGTGAGCTGAGATCACGCCATTGCACTCCAGCCTGGGCAACAGAGAGATACTGTATCTCAAAAAAAGGAAAAGAAAAAAGAAAAAACTTAAAAGGGACATGGAAATAAAATTTTCGGGAAAATTCAAAATAATGCCTACTCATGAGACAAGTGCCGTTCCAGCAAAACTGAGGGTTGGGTCATTGCTCAATGCATTCATGATACATAGACCTGCTGCGTGATGAAAACTTACAACATTGCTTTATCTAAAACTGAAATGTTTTGGAATTTTTTATGTGAATGAAAATATCAGGATATTTGTGGAAATAAACCCAATCTCACATCATCATTATTAAAATAAAAGTTACAATGCTACTGTGTGATATGTTTTATTTTAAGCGTAAAATAAAGCATGTTTTACTATTATGTTTTTTAAAAGCATAAACATGAAAAGAAGCTCCCTTTTTCTCCATTGTTTAAATAAAATAACATAAATCTCCTTTTACAAGTTTATAAATTAATCAACCATTGTTGAATGCCTGGGCATAACTTAGCTGACACCATATCCAAACATTAAGCTAGCTACTGAGCAACCAATGAGAAGGTAGTTTTTCTGGAAGCTGGAAAATCACATTAACTTGATGTAAATAAAAAGAACAAGCTCAACATTGATCACAGCATATCAACTGGGAGGGGGAATGGAAGCACGGTTGCCATGATAATATATCACAATTGCCGAGATGTCAAAAAATTTTAAGGGTTTTTCCAGATAGGTCTAGTATGAAATTACTTGGAGGCAAAAAATAATGACGCTGCACTTCTTACTTAAAGTAAAACTCACGGGATATCAGTGAACTTTAACTCACATCTTATGATTTTATTTAAAAGTCCCCAGAGTCCTGATTACTCCAAAATTCTGTGATCTAGGATTGATGATTTTCTCTCTGCAGTGAGGTCATTGATGTGATTAGCTGCAATGCAGTATTTTAAGACTCCATTGAGAGGAATGGAATAAAGTCAAGAACTGAGGCACTCATCCAGATTAGTCTTATAAAATCTGATACCAGATGAGAAAAAAAAAAAAAAAAAGTTGCTTTGGACTTGAATGGTCCCAACTGACTACCTATACAACCTAAATTCACTGATATAAAATAGGATGATATGGAATATCCAAAATTACTAGTCCTAGTCAGAGAAGGGCAGGCCCCAGTAAAGGTCAACACCCTGTAGGCCTGAGTTGCCATTTCAAGTCATTTCTCAGGTTAGTAAATAGCGGAGAAAAAAACAAAACAAAACATTTTAAGGAGTTCTGGCACTTCTCATATCATTCATTCTAATATCCCTACGTTCGACTTCTGTCAAAGTTTTACATAAAAGAAATAAAAATTCACAAATATTTAAAATGTCTCAAATGTGCAAAAAGGTTGATTTTCTCTACCAAGAAATAGGTGCCTGAAACCAGCAAAGGGCATCATATTGAAATAACTTTCTTATTTGGTTGTGAGTTTCTTAAAGGGCAGTCCAGGTCTCAGGTCCTATTAACCATCCCAGAGCAGCAACTGAATTCCTATAAAATCTCAAATACAACCTTGAAAAGTAATGCATGCTAGCACAGGGATCTGGACCAGGGAGCACAGGTCTTAGTCTGAGTACATGCTCCAGCACCACATGTTTCTTAATCTTAGGTAAGCCAAAACGGTCTTTGTTTTGTTGTTGTTGTTGTTGTTTTTGTGATGGAGTCTCGCTCTGTCACCTAGGCTGGAGTACAGTGGTGCAATCTCGGCTCACTGTAACCTCCACCTCCCAGGTTCAAGCAATTCTCCTGCCTCAGTCTCCCAAGCAAGTAGACGGGATCACAGGTGTGTGCCACCACACCTGACTGATTTTTGTATTTTCAGGAGAGACGGGGTTTCACCATGTTAACCAAGCTGGTCTCAAACTCCTGACCTCAGGTGATCCACCTGCCTCAGCCTCCCAAAGTGCTGGGATTATAGGCGTGAGCCACTGTGCCTGGCCCAAAACTGTCTTTGATCTTTAGTTTCCCCTTACGCATGGCAGGGAAAAAAAAAATCATCCTTCCAAGAGTACGATGATGAAATACATATTGAGAGTCAAATAACTTTAATTTCTTGGGGAAAAAAGGCTTTGCACAATAACAATAACCTGTTTTCTTCAAAAAACTGAATAATATGAATGTATCACATTTACTCTGCCAGTTCTTGATTTATAGTTAGATACTCTGATCTTACTGGGTAAGGGCACTGGTGTTCCTTGCCAGCCTTTATTTTAGCTCTACCTTGCCAGTGGTTGGGACAAGGGTAGAACGAGAGGACCCAAGGAATGGGGGATAATAAAAGGGATTGAAGAAGGCTAGAGAGGAATTGCTAGCTTTTTAAAGAATTGCTAATCTGAGATATTCCTGTTAATACCTGCCCACAAACTTTCTTTTTAGCACTTGTGGAGTAGGTATTTTGCATATATTCTTCTCATTCTTCCAGATTTACACTCAGAGAAGAGTAGAGAGGGCACTTTCTCCGAGTCATCACTGTTTCTTTTACATAGATTTTCACATTAAAAGAATATATATTCACTTAATAGGAATGAATAGATATAAATGAATATGAATGAATATTTTAAAATACATATCAATAAAATAAATACCAGCCATGCATTACAGCATAACTTCTCTTAGAATATGCTTGGAAGTTTTATAATCTACTTAACACACCACCTGTAAAAATAATAGAGTTATTTTTCAAGGAAATTCCAAATGTCAGTCTATATGAATGAAATAATACCTATCCCTGCCACACACTAAAAAAAATCAGGGTGGAAAACAGAACTTAGTCAGAGCATTCTCTATACCAGGGTCTTCATTTTGCATATTTGCTTATTTTTAACCCCAACTCCTTGAATATAAAATATGATATCCAAATGCTCCCCGTTTGCTCACTTTAACAAACCATGAGAAGGTTTCTGTTTCTTTGCCCAAATATCACAAGCACTGTTTGTTGAGTTGGTTGATTAGCACTGTAGAAAGTCTTTGTTTTGCTGCTACTTTTCACATGTTGTATGAGTACTACCAGAAAACCTGCCTCAAAGTAAATTCAATGAGCATGTTATCTCTGAAGGCCTGGTACAGTTAGGAAGTGGAAGGCATTCAGAAAGGGGAAGCTCAACTTTGTCCTCCCAATTCAGAGTGAAAAAAATAAATCCAACAAAGTTTAAAAAGTGGGAGCTCTGAAAGCTGTGTCTGCTACTTAACTGTAGAGTCTCAGTGACATGCTTTTGAAAAAGAAAACTTTTTCAATTTATGGGGCCATTGAAAATAAATTTAGTATTTTTGGTCATGTGCTGCCATCTTAGTGATTATTTTAAATCAGACTGAGGGCATTATGGGTAAAGAGAAGGAGAACGGTTTCATCCTATTTCGTCTTCTGTCTACCTATATGTGTGATCTTCTGCTTCATGTTCTTCCAAAATTCCAGAATGTGTGCTATATTTCCCTTTCTTTTTAAAAGACATTTGTATTTTTAGGGCTCAGAAGATATACATTACAAACAATATTTTGACCATATTATGTTCGGTATGTCAAATATTGGAGGTGGTCATTTTTAAGAAATGCCAAGTTTAGGTCTTCAGTCTGATTTACAAGTTTTCTATCTATTGGAGCAATTACAGACACTTGTTGAAATGTCTGGATTAATGGTTGAACTTGAACGTATGCTTTCAAAATGTCTTGGGATGGACCTTGGCCACAAGATGAGTTGTTCCTTTCAAGTTGTTCCAGAAGTTAAATATCTGCAGAGGACACAGGCTAAGAGATGGGGTTCCCTCCAAATCTGTTCTCCCGAGGGTTTCAGCATTCCTTCCAGCTCCTTGGAGAACTACGCTATTTGTGAGTGCAAAAAGAACTTGTTTCGACTGCTTCAACCATAGAGACTCAGCTTTTCATTAACCTCTTTGTCTCTTCTAGCATTTTAGGTGGAAATACTACCCAGCCTTGTAATATCTCAGCCATTTCCTTCCTTCTCCCTTCATTTCACACCTTATTAAAGTATAACTGATCGGAAGATGGGACCATCCATTTTTCTCTGTCCAAAATACACTGAAGAAGTCAGCAGTGCCAACTTCTCCTTTCACAAAAGCTTTGGAATCATTTGTTTAAATTTGACTTTTGAATCAGCCCCAAGTGACTGTTCCTTGGCAACAAAATATGTAATTTTATCAAGATAAATTTTCCTTGCTCACAATTCCTGGCCTGGAGTTGCTGTAAGGATCATCCAGACACATGCTGGAAATTAAACAGTGTACTACCAGGGTGGCCGCAATTAAATTCAGACTTGCATTCAAACCATGGCCCGCTCTGCATTTCTTGGAGAAGTTTGCTTTCTAAAGACATTTCAGAATGTCTTTTTACAAAAGAAAGAGGCAGGGTGGCTGGACCCAAGTCCCCTAAATCAAGGCAATGAGAACGAAAAGGCAGAGATGTATTTGCAGCATGCCAAACTAGATGTTCATATACAGGAAGATCTCAGGCTTCTAATTTAGGATGTTTTCTTCTGGAACCCAAAGGTAATTCTATCCACACCTTCACAGACAGACTACAATTATTATTTGAAAAAGAAAGAAATCATGAGTTCTCATCGAACATCAACCCACCAGCATGTGTTATAAAATGGAATGGCTCCTTGAAAGAAAATATTTCCTCCTCTGCATGCAGACATATCCTCCTTGACTTAAAAATATATTTTAGAATTGAAAAGCTGAATCTTAGCAAATTCTGAAAATAGTGAAGCGTTCTGGACTGAAGCCAAATGTTATATGGCTTAAGGGAAAAATGATCAATTTAGAATAATGTTTTCTAGATACTTATAGATAGTACAATATTTAGAAGGAAGAAAACAATGGAGGACCATTTATAGGTATGCGATATTTCTAGACTAAAACTAAGTTTATAAAATGTGTAAATTTGTTTTTTAGCAAAATCATTTAAAGGTGAAGTTCAAATTTAATCTGTTTCTCTGTTTTTTTTAGGTAGAATCAGTTTTAATCACTTGTATTGATTTGAAGAAACATAAATAGCATGAAGTTAAAGTTGCTGGAAGAGATCTTCACATTTTCATGTTATGTCAAATTCCCATTTGAAATACTTTCCTAAAAATCTGTTTTGAGGGTGTAACTCTGTAACCTTTGAAAACTTTGGGAGTTGTCAGGAGTTGGCCTGTTCCTAGAAGACAATCACTCATGCATAAATGTCATTCAAAAGAACAGCTATGTTTAAGGTACAAAATAACATAGTACCAAGACTTAACAGCCACACAGATGATAGTCAACCCTTTTTTTTTTTTCCTACAGAGCAGAGAGTTACCACAGAAATTTCACATGCAAGCATAAATGATCTGAAAAAGACAATCACCAATTTAGGCTGAACTGATTTCAACATTTGAGCAAATTACAAACAGCAGACCTGGCCTTCCTTCCAATTTCCACCTAGTTGTTTCACTGAACAAAAATACACAAACAGAAAGCTTGACAGATGAATAAGACTTTTCTCATGATTTTTTAAAAATGAAAAAGCAACAGGAAAGCAAATATCACCACCGAAGTTCTTCCGAAGAAACTGCCTTTGGTACGTAGGCTGGAGCAAAGACTCCAAAGCCTCCCCTCGATCTCCCATCAGAATCCTCCACTTTTGCTGTATTTCCTAATCTTGTAGACTCTATTGCTGAGCTCTTTATCAAAACAGTGTGCAATAAAAAAGCCTCCACCGTTCTACTAACTTGCAATTTTCTCCCTCCTCCTGGACAGAGGCCACTAGGAAGGGAAAGCCTCAAAAAAAAGAGCAGTGAAAGCGAAGAAACAATAGACAACCGTGGCTTTGACAATGCCTTCCCTCAACCCCCTTTCTGCTCCTGCTGTGACACTTGCATTCAAGAGCAAGGACGTCTGCCATCCGATGCATGGACAATGGAATGAGGAATACAAGGCAGGGGGGAAAAAAGGAAATCAGATGAATTCTGAGCTAAGATGGCAGGGCTCTCACCTTTTCCATTTTGGGGAATTTTTTTGTTTTCTGGTTTTTTTTTTTTTTTTTTTTTTTGCCAAAAAAAGCCTGGATGGAGTCTTCCCGCAGAGAAGAAATAAAAAAGAGTGTTTGAGTTGTTGGATGGTTCTGAAGCCTTCTGAATTTGCAAACGAATTTTAGAACTATTTGCAGAGATCTACTTGCTGCCAGCTATCTCTCTCTCTCTCTCTCTTTCTGTTTCATGTCCTGCTATCTCCATCATACCTCTGTTACTATGAAGACTTTCTGCCTGTGTAAGTAAGTGAGAGTGTGCATTCCTTAATGTTTGAATCAAGACACACGTCTGCATGCATTTCTAATCTAAGAAGCCTACAGCAGTTTCTACAACTATCAATTAGTCAGCAATAGCTGAGACCTTCAATGCTTCTGAAGGAACAAAGGTGGAAAGACATGCAAATACTCCAGCATCTGGATCATGCAACTTGCTGGCTACAAATAACGGCACCTTCTCCGGCTTTTATCTGTGTTTAGTCCTCAAATCTATGTAATGCTATGGGTTATTAATGTATCCAGCCACATTATTAGGTATGGAGCATTCTAAGACATATATGTTTCTTTGGCATTATTGGGAATAAAATACATTAAGCTTAACTAAAAGGAAGTGCCTGCTGACAAAAAAAGAGTTTATCATATATGTAATCTACATTCCATTTTAATCAACACCCACTAGAACTGAAATTAACTATACGGTAGAGTTCTTTGTTCATTTCAGTGGTTTTTATGAAAGAAGCTAAGAAAATAGTGATTAAAAAAGGAAAGCTAAATATTTAGCTGTAGAAAAGCATATAATAAGATTAATTTTCCTCCATAAATGAAATCATTTTGATTTAAACTCAAGCCTAGATTTTGGTTAATGTTGAGTGGGTTTGTGTCGGCGGCTGTGTGTGTTTAGTTGCACGTGTTGTGAGTACCGGCTTACATTGGATATGTCTGTGTTAACTTGTATTGAATGGAGTATGGGCTAACCACCTGAAACAAATAAAGACTTCTTTTATCTCATTTTACAGAAACCTCAAAAAAAAATCAACTCTTCTGAAAAACAATGCTCTGCCTTTCAGTTTTCAAGGACATTAAAATATTGCTAACTTGAAAACACAAGAAGAAAGAGGGTGGTATAAGTAACAGCTGATCTCACTCACTTTTAAATATAAATCATTTCAAATGGAATAATGTCCTTTGCATCTGATGCTAGCTGTGATTTTGTCCCTCTTTTCTGGTGCATGAAAAGCAATGCTTCTTTCCTCTGCACTTCTTGTTAGAATTGAAATAATTTTCAAGCAAGATATGGAAAATATCATGAAGGTTAACATTTTTCTCTAACTCCGTAAACATGACAGTAAGTCTCACCTGAGCACAGGTATTCACAGCCAAGCCGTAGCAGAAGCTGCAAAACAATATCACTTCATTGCCCTCTGCTACTCATTCCTTTTCTTGGGACTATCACTCCAAAGAGCAAATTATTTTCTTCCTAAAGAAAATAGCTCAGACAATTTTACCCCTGTTAACTTGTGAGGTAACCACACAAGCTGAGAAATTTGGAACTAACACTCAAAGAGAAAACCCAAACAATAGAACAGAAAAACTGAGTTGCAGGGACCGGGAATGAGAGTCTAGCAAGCTTTTATAATGAGGAGAGGTGTTAGAAATCAGGATAAAGCAAGTCCTTATCAAGATAAAGCAAGGGTAGACAGGGGGGCGCAGGAACCCCCATCAAACCCTGTCACTTAAGAAAGAGAAAATTCTAACAAGGTTGAGGAAGAGAAAGGAAATGGTGCTAAATAGCTGGCGAGGTGACCCACCGTCCTGTTTGCTCCTTGGCTCTTGCCGAGGGGAATAACAGCCACAGCAGTGACAACGGAGTTCTAATGTGTCAGGTGCAACCTCTGCCCCGTGCTCTCTACCTCCCAAAAAGGAAAGAAAATCATGCCTCAGATAGAACACAACAGGAACGAGCAGGCGCCATCGTCAAGTCCCGGAGCCCATCAGCACCGGCTGGTCTATGAAAGCCTCGGATCAAGGGTCCCATTCAAAGGCAACGAAGAACCAGAGACAATGGCAAATCAAAAACTGGCAGGGTTTCTGGAATAATTTAATTCCTCACTCCAGAATTTAGATGGGTATAGCAAGAAACACAGGCGAGAGCTCCTTCACACCAAGACGCGAGCATATGCCTGCCTCTCTGTGGATGTATTTTTAGACATAATATCATGGGGAAGGCAGCCTGTGCACTCATCAACAGCATTTGCTTCCTAACGTGGGTGCAGCCTCTTTTTCACTCTGAGAGTAGCTGATGAGCAGAGGAAGCAATCCACATTTCTCACCAAGCCAAAGGTCAAGAAGGAGGACTCCATACCACAATCCATTGTCTCTGTGCTCAGAAAGCATTAAATACATTTTCAAGATGTGTTCCAGTATGAGGTCATGCCGCGTGGCAATTCGTTCACTTCCTATGTTTCCACAAATGACTTATTCTATCACCCAAAAGCATAACCAGAAAAAGAAATCACACCTTGACAAAGACAATTCAAACACTGTAGACGAAGGATAAAAATATTTGACAGGACATCTATTATTAATAACATGTACTAAACTTTTTAACATGTCTGTTAAAAGCAAGAGATGGATAATGTTTTATGTCAGATTTAAATGTGCTTTAGAATTGGATATTCCTTGCATTCACTTCAAGCTTCAAATATTTAAAATAATAAGCACACACAAAAAATAGCTCAGCTCTTTAAAATGTGATAAACTAGAAAGGAACAACTCAGCCTTTGCAAGCAAATTAACCATAGTCTGGTATATTCTTATCTGATCTGGGGAATTTTTCCTTCATGTGGAGGATTTAAAAATTTTTAAAGACTCCTTTAAATTTTTCATATTAAAGTAGTAATCAAATAAGTATGTGGACATATCTATACATAGAAAAAATTCTCAAGTTAACTTAAACTTATGAGAGAAATCCAAGGAATAGTAGGTCAAACCATCAGAAAAGAAAAATAACCATAAAAGCAATCTTTAACCACATACTAATTTCTAGTTTCATGCACTTCTGGAATACAAATGGACTGAATGGAAATGAATGAAACTCATTTTTCACAACCACTATATTGCAAAACAAAACTACTTAAAATGAAGAACACACAGCCCACCTTCCATATTTTTGAGTCAGAATTTGTTTGTGTCAGAATTAGTTTTTTAAAAAATATCATATGTAAGTAATCTATAAAAGAGAGTTACAGGATGGATTATTTCTAACTCTACAAATAAGCATTCTGAGTTTTGATTTTCCTTTAACGATTGAAACAGTTTACAATTTCACATTGTAAATCTCACTAGGACTGAATAATGCTCTCACATGGATTGACAAAGAAAGAATAATTCATGTCAGACCAAAAGGCTTCTTTCAGTCAGTTTCAGGCAGCTTTCTTCCAACAGATCTGGGCCAAAACAAATGTAGAATCTTGAGCTGAACTATCCATCACATTTTCCTAGTCTTTCAATTAATGACACTGCAATCAGATCGATAGAATGTAATAAGAAAAGAGCTTTGCATTTCTATACCTATTAATTCGCTGAGTAACTCCAGCAGTAAAACGTGACCTGAAAGGAAAAACACTCAAGGAAAATGAATTCTCTTAGCATATTGAGCGATGATTCCCTGACCCAAATATGAACACTAGAGTTTCTATCTTCCAACCATGGTTATTAAGATCTAAAGATCAGATTGCCTTGTCAAGAGTGAGCTTATTCTTTTTTCACAAGATTCTCTGCAATACACTCACACCACAAGAGGTCTAGTCAAATTGGCCATTTTTTAGAATTTTGGAACAAACATCTTTGAAGTGCAGGTTAGAGTATCTGAAAGGAAAGGCATTGTTCTTCACTTCCTAGGCCACCCTGAACTACCACATTTCTGATCTTGGTTTTCTGTGATGTTCTACAGTGAGGAATTGGGTTTAGAAAGGGTGAGGCAGGGAAGGAATCGTGGGAATGCTAATTGAGCTCAGCCCCATTCCAAATTATTGCATTGGTTTGAGTCTATGCAAACAGCGACAGACATAACAATGCAACAAGATGTCTGGATACTCCATATTTATCACCAGAGACAGAGAACCAGGAACACACAGGATGAGCTCTCCGTGGGAAGGATGAGGCAAAGAAAGGCCGGCCTGAGATGTCCTGTATTATCATGTGTGTGTCTAGATTTTAATGTCACTGGAGGTTCATAAACAGTAACTTCAGTCATAAAAAGTAGACTCTTTCTACTAAATTAGGGTTATAATGTAGTTCAATCAACCACTAGTGTAGCAGAAAGAACATAGGTTTTGTTGCCAGACAAACCAGAGTTTGAATTTCAATTCTATCATATACTAGTTAGCACCTCTGAACCTCAAATTTTTATTAGTGAAATAGAAATATCATTGCTTACTTGAAGGGCTACTATGAGAGTTGAGTGAGATAACATATGTAAACTATGCGGCACATGACAGCTAACCCTTTCCCCTCCCAATCCTTGTGTTTCCAAATATAAACTAGCAGTAAAAATACAATCTTGGCTGGGCACAGAGGCTCAGGCCTGTAATTCCAGCACTTTGAGAAGCCCAGGTGGGTGGATCGCTTGAGCCCAGGAGTTCAAGACCAGCCTAGGCCACATAGTGAGGCTCTGCCTCTACAAAAAAAAAAAAGTTTTTTAAGTTAGCCAGATGTGGTGGATGTGCTTGTAGTTCCAGTTACTTAGGAGGCCAAGGTGGGAAGATAGCTTGAGCCCGAGGTTGAGGCTGCAGTGAGATATGATCACACCACTGCACTGCAGCCTGGGCAACAGAGTAAGATCCTGTCTCAAAAAAAAAAAAAAAAAAAAAAAAAAAAGGGAAAAAATGCAATCTTCTTGTACGAATCAAATGGTGTATATAGAACTCTCAATAAACTGTTCAGCAATGCACAACTGAAGGTATTATTATTGTTGACAAAAATAACAATAATGCCTTAAAAATTGAATATGTTATTTCATGTAAGACATAAAGAAATAGTATGGTCTGGAACCTCCCTTTTTTGCAATTATGTGTTTAAATCCAAGGGGAAATATTGCTACTGGAAGAGTTGTATCAAGTGAGTTGGGCACCAGCAACCAGTTTTTCAGTGCACGCCAATCTTAGTTGCCAATGGTAGCACCATCTTTTGAAGGTTAAAAAAAAAAAAAAAAAAAGTACTTAAAATTCCAAGTTGCAACTACAGGAAGAAATCTAGCAGTGAGTTGAAGGAAACACCTTTGCTGATAATTAAGAATAGCACAGCTAAGTGTTCCCTGTGTTTGCAATAAAAGAGGAAAAGATCTGATTATTCATTTAATAAGTTTTTGTCTATCAGTAGAATATTCATAAAACAGTATAGGTGGGAGCTATAGGGAAGATAAATTGCCCTCAAAGAGCTTCAAGTCTAAAGAAAAAATATTTACGTCATAAAATGAAAATAATTACAAAACCTGAAGTGAGAAAACTACTAGTAGTCTTGGAATAAACTTTGGCGGTAATTGATGTTTGACATCTGCAATATCAGAAGTATTTTAAAAGGCCCTCTTTTATTACTTTGTCATGACAATCATTAACTAATGAAATCAGACCATAGATGAGAGCTTGAAATAATTGCTGCAAAATATCAAGCTTTATTAAGACATCAAGTTTATTACTTAGGCATGGTCTGGATAGAAAATATTGGAAGACTTGCAGAAACTAGAAAACCCATTCAATATGTATAATTAACTGAAGAGGATGTCTGCTGCTTTTAGGGGAAAATAATAATAACAATATCTACCACTTACAGACTACTTATACGATGCCAGACAACGTGCTAAGTGTTTTATGTCTAACAACCCACTTAATCTTCAAAATATCCCTAAGAGATGTGTACTACTGTTATCATCACAGCTTCACAGATGAAGAAACTTTACACAAAGAGGGCAAGTGACTTGCCCAAGATCACAGAGCTAGCACATAATAGAGTCAATTTCACACCCAAGCAACTGGATGCCTGAGCCCATGCTCTTGACCACTCTCATCATTTTTTCCTCCTTAGAACCTCATTAATCTGATTTTCAGTAAAAGTGGGACCAAACAGCCAATAAGCTAAGTTTACTGTGGGTAAACTCTAAGAAAAAAAGAGAGAGAACGCACTCGGTCAAGCATAACTTACGGTCAGAAGCAAAATATAGCAGTGTAAATTTATTCATTCCTTGAATGCATTCATTCATTCAACAAATATTACTGAGCATGACTCTACTATACTGAGCAGATCTCCACCCCATCAAAGCTCACAGGCTAGTACATGAGACTGCCACTAAAAGAAGCAATTGGGCCAGGTGTGGTGACTCACGATTGTAATACCAGCATTCTGGGAGATGAGGTAGGAGGATTGCTTGAGCCTGGGAGTTCCAGACCACCCTGGGCACATAGCAAGACCCTGTCTCTACAAAACTTAGCTGGGCATGGTGGGGTGCACCTGTGGTCCTAGCTATTCAGGAGACTGAGGTGGGAGGAGCACTTAAGCCCAGGATTTTGAGGCTGCAGTGAGCTACGATCCTGCCACTGCAATCCAGGCTAGGTGACAGACAAAGACCCTGTATCAAAAACAAACAAACAAACAAAAACCCACAAGTAATCCCAATATAGGGAGTAAGTGCGCTGTTAGAAAAACTAACAAATAAAAGCCCACAAGCAATCACAATACAGGGAGCAAGTGCTGTAGTAGAAAAACTAGAGCTGAAAACTCAGAGTAGTATTTTTCCATATGGGATAACTGTTAAGAGAGCAGGTTCAGGAGATCAAAACTGGCTGGATCCAGATTTCCCAGACAGGAATAGTTATCAGTAGTATTTTCATTTGGTTTCATGCTAACCACAATCATTCCTTCTAATCTGGGGCTTTGGAAGGTGTCTGGGAAGGGGATTTTTTTCGGCACTGTGTGGCATGTGCAACTCAACCAGGCTGCTCTTTTGAGGTCCCTGGAGATGCGTGTTCTTTGCTTCTAAAACCACTTACTCTAGCCCAGTCACTACAAAGGGAAGAAAGACACCTGCTTTTTTACCTCTCTCCCCTGATGCTTTACAGAAATTTAAAAAGAAAGCTCTGTAATAATTCAAGGGAATGCAGGTACACATATTTTAATAATATTATTATTTTTCCTGATATTTTCTGATTTTCCTGATATTTTCCTTGGTATTTTAATAAACTTATTTCTAGTCTTTTACATATGTGAATGTTTATTCTTATTTATGTATTTTTTACAATGTTTGGATCATAATATAAATATTTATTCTTCCTATTCTCTTAGTTTAACATTGTATCAGGAACATTTTTGATGTTTAAGAATCTTTCAAAAACAGTTTAAAGGACAATATAATATTCCATTTTATAGATATAAGTTACTTGACCATTCCTCCAATATTGAACATTTAGGATACTTTCATTTTTTTGCACTATGCGTAAGGTTTTAAGAGACAGCTTTTTACGTGAACATTTGACTGCTATCCTTAGTACAGATTAGGAGTGACATTATCGGATGAAAGTGCTTTCTGTCTTTTTTTTTAAGTATTGCTAAATAGCTTTCTAGAAAGTTTTGCCAATTTGAAAGGAGTTGAAATTTCAGTAGGTTTGAGTTTTATTTAGCAGTGTTTTTTAATTTTTTTTTATTGAATTCTAGTGAGACTGGATTGATATTTCAAGAGTTCATTGATCACGTCTCTTTTTTTAAATTTTGTTAATTACCTGTTTGTGTTCTTTGTCATTTTCTCAGTGCTGCTGCTATTATTTTTCTGACTGATTTGTAAGACACATACATAAATGGTTGTGTATGTGTGTGCTTGTGTAAATATACACACACATGCACAGACATACCTCTATGTATACATGTATTTGAACTCTTTTTCAATTATTGCAAATGTGTTTTCTACTTTTTTTCAGTTTACAGAACTTTTATGTTCTATATACGCAGACATATTGATGTTTCCTTTGAGGACATCATCACATGCTTTTATATCTTGAAGTATTTTTTACTCAAAATCAAATACTCACTTATATTGTCTTCAAGTTATTTATGTGTACGATTTTTGCATGTAATCTACCTGAAATTAATTTTGGTGCTTTTTGTGAGGTGAGAATATAACTTGAGGGTTTTGTTTCCCCTTCAACAGGTAATTTTCCTAGGATTCAGTCCTACTTATACTGATATTTTAAGTGTGACAAAATTGTTTATATATTCAAAACTGTCTTGGGGCCGCCACCTATTCCATTCAGATGTTTGTATTTAAATTCTTTCTAGTACATGAAACTGTCAAAACTTATTTCTATTTTGTCAACACTAGGACTATCAGTGTGAGAGACAAAAAATATCCTATTGTTTAAGGATTGGGCCAAGTTGTATTGCTGATTATGGATGTGATAAGACAACTGCAAAAACTTGCTGGGTCTCAGGAATGGCCTTGGTGGCCAAGCGGCTGAAATTTAATTCAGAAGAGTTGAGATTAGGATGGGTGACTCCACCTTAAAGCAACCAGAGAAGCTAGAAGTCAAAGGAGTTAATCAAATAAAAATCTGCAGAAGAAAGCCAAGGCCCAGGTACTGACAAGAACACTCATAAATTAAAGTTTGAAGAGCTCAGACCAAACCTGAGCTCATCTTCACAAAACCAGGTGACAACAGGAGCCAAGGCATCTCAAAGAGTGGAAGATAGAATATGGGGTGGGGAAGAGCAGAGATTCAGGCTCATCTTCTAGGCTAGCATGGGGACAATGCATGGATGGAGAGAGTGGGTCCAGGGCAAGGAGCACCAATTTATTTGGGCATCTCGTTTGCAAAAACTTAACACCAGTTTATAATTCCTCAAGATACGGTGAATTTATTACAGAAAGCGGACCTGGATAATTTAAATGCCCCTCCCCTGCTTTTTTTGGTTGATACAAAGACAGAGTTTTGACTGAAATAAACAGAGGAGGATATCTGTCTCAGTTCACCTTCTTTGGCAGTGCCAGAAACTGATTCAAATGGAAAGAATGAAAACTGAAGCAGCTCATTTACCAGGAGTGTGCTAGTTATTGAAAATAAGAGAGTTTTCAATTCTGAAAAACAGGTCAATTTAACTAAACAGTCTTGTCAAAAGAAGATCACTTCCCCTATCCAAAGTACAGTAAGGAAGGGGCTGTAACACAATGACAGAGAAACTTGCCAGTGTCTACTTCCTGCTGCAGTTTTGATGAGTCACTGGCATGGCACACAACTAGTCCCACAAGGCCACCACGCTGCACTGTCCATGCAAGAGCATTTCTGGGAGTGATAGGGAGTAATGGTAGTGGCTGGAAATGCAGTCTTTGGTGTAAGCTGATCAAAGCTTGAGTCTAGCAATGCCAATAACTAGCTATCTGTGTGATCTTGAGTGATTTCCCTAAACTCTCTGAGCTTCAGTGTCATCACCTGTAACATAGGCATAATAATTGTATTCACTTCATAAGGTTGTTGCAACAACTAAATAAGAAAATGCGTATGCACTATATATATTTAATTCAATTAAATATTAGATTGTGTTCAGAGGCAGTATAGTGAATGCAAGCAGTAGAACTAAACCTGGACTCAAACACCAGTTCTACTACTTGTTTACTCTATGGCTTCATCCCTCTATTCCTCCTCTAGAAAATGTCCATATTAATATAGTGACAACTATTCCATAAGACTGTTAGGAAGATTAAGTGAAATAATATGCACGGGCACTTGATAGTGCCTATCTCTGTAAAGACTGGCTATAGTTATTGCTATCATTTTAGTATCCAGAATGTAAAGCTAAAAATCCTCAGGTCAAAAGTCAATAAGAAACTGAAAATATGAAATAAGGGAAAATTTCTTTTCCTTTGGAAATCTACTATAACTAAAGCTGATTTTCTGAGTTGGTTTTCCCCTCTCTAATGGAAAATCCACATTGCAATAAAATGGATTCCTGTGGCAATGCTAGAGGCATCCAGCATGTAATCACAGACAAGGCAGCACCTCTAAAACAGCTGGGATGACACTTGCAAGGCTCTGCTGAGTTCATTCAGAGGGCACAGGATGTCTTTTCTCCAGACTGTGACAGCAGGCATTCTCTCTCAATGCTTTCTTGGGAATCCTGTGGGTGATTTCAGAGCTAGCAGCCAGGAAACATCTCTGGCTATGATAAGAATCCCAAGGAGACCTTAGGTGTCCTGATTCCTAGGGCCACGCATCTCTACCCACTCAAGATTTTAGTTTTAAATCCTTTCATCCATCCATCAAGCATTTATTTTTTAGTATCTAGGCTAGGGACTAAGTGTAGAGTGGTGAACAAAACAAATTAGGGGCCGCGTGTGGTGGCTCATGCCTGTAATCCCAGCACTTTGGGAGGCCGAGGTGGGCAGATCACTTGAGGCTAGGAGTTTGAGACCAACCTGGGCAACATGTCAAAACCCTGTCTCTACTAAAAATACAAAAATTAGCCAGGCGTGGCGGGGGAATGCCTGTAATCCCAGCTACTAGGAAGGCAGAGGCATGAGAATCACTTGAACCCAGGAGGCGGAGATTTCAGTGAGCCAAGATCACACCACTGTAGTCCAACCTGGGCTACAGGGTGAGATTCTGTCTCAAAAAGCAAAACAAAACAAAAAACAAATTAGGTCCCTGACTCATAGAACTTATATTCTAGTGGGAGAGTCAAACATGAATCAGGTAAGCACACAGGTTAACATATAATTACAAATCGTGATGTAAGTACTGCAACTGAAAAGAAGGGGATTGATTATGTCTATCTGTAGGGAAGACTTCCCTGAAGAAGGGGCATTTAAGCTTATATGAAGCATGAAGCCAACTGTAGTGACTCACACCTTGTAATTCCAGCATGTTGGGGGACCAAGGCAGGAGGATCATTTGAGGCCAAGAGTTCAAGACCAGCCTGGCCAACATAGCAAAACCCTGTCTCCACCAAAAATACAAAAATTAGCCACGTGTGGTGGCAGGCACCTGTAGTGCCTGGTACTTGGGAGGCTGAGGCATAAGACTCGCTTGAACCCAGGAGGTGGGGGTTGCAGTGAGCCCACATCTCAACATTGCACTCCAGTCTGGGCAATAGAGCAATACTCTGTCTCAGATAAATAAATAAATAAACAAACAAATATGAAGCATGAGATATAAGAAGCACCACCAGCTTTGAGTATAAAATCTTCATGAACATTGGCTTGGAGAAAGCTGCCACCAGGTTGAAGAAATTACCGATACTGTGCACCGGAAGTTACGCCGCCACTGGTGAGCCCCACGCCAGCCAACCAGAGACCCCTGGGTATCTGAGCTTACCAGTTCTTCATTAAAGGAGGCAAAGGTGAAAGCAAATATACCAGTTTAGTCCTGCCTACCACGAGGAAAGAAGGCAAAGTGTGTAGTCATGAATCCTTTTCCATGAGCCTATTCCTCCTTCAGCACCTAATATGTGTGTCTCATAAAAAGGGTGCTTTTTGGAGAATGACTAGCACAAAGCTTTGTCAATATAAATCACAGAAGTTTCAGTGGTTGCTGAAGATGGAGGATATGGGTTATAAGGTGGGCAGGATGGTCCCTACAACCTGCATAGGAACAGTCTCCAGGGGGAGAAAGGAATGAAATCTCAATTCCTACATAAGCTACACAGACATGAAGATGTTTCTCCCAAACCCTCTATTTTCTACCAGTTTAAATCCAGCACGTTCCTCAGAAGCCAATTCAAGACTGGCCTCATTCCATGAAACTTCCCTACATCCCAGAGCATGCCGTCTGCCCCCACAGTATCATCCTTCCACCGCACTGTGCTGCATTGTTGTCGAGTCACTCAGTGAATTATTTTCTTGCCCACTCAATAAGATGATATACTCCTCAAGGACTAGGACTATTCCCTTACTTCTTTTGTATTCCCCACAGTGCTGTGCTTACTATTGTGCCCCACTCTAGGCACTTAACATATCAATGCCTGTTGGGTAAATGAATGCTTTAATTAATCCATATATCTGTAAGATTTCAGTAGGTGGGGAAAATAAAAAGAAGTGGCTCTGAGTATAACAAGATTGAGCCATCCCTGGCTGGGGCTGGATAGTTATCTCTAGGAGAGCGTTTAATACTGTATATTGGTTCTTATTTAAACAGAAGGCTTAGGGTCCTATATCTGGAGATTTTCATCTGTCTAGGGTAATTGAAGGGCACCTCTGCCTGGCAATAAGTGATGATCTAGGAAGACCTTTCAAAGCCCTTTCCATTTCTAATTCTGATTCTGTAGATTCGGATGTGTTACCATCTCAGTCCAGATAGTACTTGGTGTGAATGTGAGCCAGTCCTTACAACAGTCCCTGAACCATCTCTGGCAAAGATGCTCTGGAAACTCCAGACCCCTCTCTGAGCTCTGGAATGGAAGATACACCCCAGCCCCCACCAAATCAAAGCATATTCCAAGGACCACCAGAGTGCAGCCATTGGTTTAGCCTCATTAATGCTGGGCTTCTATGAAAAAGTAGGGAAGAAAGAGGATTGTTGCATTAAACTATTTGTCTAAAAATGAAACAAGGAAGATTTAGCCCAGAGTGCAGTGCTGCTTTACTTTCTTCCTGCTTTAATGGAGGTACTGCATGAGGTAATCTTTTAAGAAAGTCTTAACGGGTTGGAGTAATTTTATTGTACTTTTATTATTATTCTCATTTAGAAGACTCGGCTCTTTTATTCCCAGCTGGGATTAAAGGGCTCCTTTCTATTTACTTCTAACAAGCTTTAATATAAAACATAGGAACATAAAACTTGCCTCTCTAAAGGCGCCAATAGCCCATCAAATCTGATGTCACTGGCTCAGAAGACACTGAAACAAAAGGCCAGTCTCTGCCAAGCCAGGCATCTCACACAGCCCAGCAGCAGCAAGACCGCCGGACAGGAAGGTCTGAGCCTCCACGCATAAAGCATCCATCACTCCCTGGACTAACCCCAGCACAAAGGACTCGGTTTTCTCCCATTAGGCAGCACGATATGCCCTCTTACAGACCCCTTGTCACACTCTATGACCTCCTCGGTTGGTGTGGCTTTGTTTCCCGCTCTCATTTCAAAATGACTCAGCTGGCATAGCATTGAAGCCCAGCCAAGTTTTTAATTTAAAAGTTGCCCCTCTCTTGAAAGCCTTGGGTGAGTTTGCTGCTAGGCAGGTACCATGCTTTAAAGCTATAAGCAGGCATTGTTTTCATAAGTATTGTCTACCTGTAGAACTGCTTGGAATTATTTTGCTCACTTTGGCTTTTCTAGTCTCACTTGGCACCTTCTCCAGTCTGTCTGGTCCCCTCAACTCTAAAACCCCAGTTGGAGTTCAGTGAAATCAATTCACCGACGAAGGAAGAAAGTGTTTAGAGACACAGAGTTCCCCCACGCAGCAGTCACTGGCAGCATAAATCACAGGAAACTATAGGAAGGGGCAGCGAAAACCCAGTGAGCTTAGTCCATTATGTATTCAGCCTGGAATAATGACCTCTAATTTATTTTAGCTACGTTGCTCTTTGGGAGGGATGCCCTAATCTCAGTCTGAAGATTTCAGAATATTTTTCAGTTGTTCTTCTTGCCTTTATACCCAGGAATATGGCTTATTCTCTATCTGTGGAGTAGTTAATCTACTCAGACATTTCCCCCTACATCACCATCTGTTCTACCTTGAATTTTTTACCTCTTCACACTATCCCAGCCTTAGCCTGCTCTGCTGGCTCATTCAGTGATCTTTAATTTCTCCTCTGCCTTTATGTCTGGTTGCTTATGTTTTGGGGCAGACAATAGAGGTGATATAGGCCATTATTCATGAGTAGCTTCAAGGGTAACGTGAGAAATGCCTCATCTCCTGACCTCTTTTAGCATAAGAATTGCTGATAAAATTCTGAACTGAAAAGAAAAGTTCTTCTAAGAAAAAATATTAGAGAGCTACTCACTCTGGAGCAACTTCTCGGAGAAAAGACCTGAGGTGGGGAGGGCATCCATAAAAATGTTAAAAAATAAAATGAAATAAAAATGTTTCACACAAAGGAGAATATTGATTATCATTGAGATCACCAGTTTATTACAATCCATAACAGCATCTGGGAATGGCAACGAAAATTCAAAAGAACTAAAACATCATGACAGCCAACAGTTGAATGGGACTATCTCCAAACCTAATAGACTAGGGGTCTCTCACAGGAAGCTGAGTGTGCCCTTTTGGTTTCCCTCTCCTCACCTCCATTCCATCAGCCTCAGATGAGCAATGGCATCGCAGAAAATATGCAGTAGGAGAAAGAAACTCAACTACCTACCTGCGGCCCCATTCCTCTCTACACGCTCTGGAGTGGCCAGTAAGAGAAATGTGCAGCCCCAGTGAAATGCCCGAAACTGTGGTTCTTAGAGAAACTTTATCCAACAATTACATTGTGTAGTAAAATCCTCTGGTCTCTTCAGACACAGACAAAACTAAGCAATTTCTCACTACCCATTCTCCCTGGGACATCTTTTCCACAGCTGAAGCTTCAACTCTCCACTTCGCCAATATTGCTCATTTATATTCTCTTTGCCATCCCAAGTCTCTCTCCAGAATGCCAAATACTTCCAAAGCCCTGCTAGACTTTTGCCAATGGCCCCCAGGAAACTAAAATTCAACATAGCTAAACAGAACTCCTCATCAGTACTTAACCCTATATGGCTGGTGTTGATGATAGCCGACCATTCACCCAGTCACCAAAGCCAGAAATCTGGGACTCACCCCAACTCCTCCCTTCTAAATGGCTCTCCCCTCCCAATAACCAATCCTCCCAAATATATCCAAAAGATCTCACCAATCTGAGTCACTTTTCCAGTGCCTTTGCTGTAGTCTTAATGTGTGTCTTCAGTTTCTCTTGCCTAGATGATGGTAGCACCTAAAACCAGCTTCCAGTAATCATACTCTCCAACCCTTTTCTATATAAACAACAAAGTGCTCTCTTTAAAAAAAAAAAAAAAAAAGAACATGTCATTTTATGTTCGAAATCGTGCAATGTTACTGTGTTGCTTTCAAGACAAATAAATTTTCATCCCTTTGGTGTGGCATACAGATTTCTTCACAATCTGACTCCAGCCCACTTCCTTCAACTCAACTTCTGCCAAAGCCTTAGATTCTCACTGTGCTTTAGCTATGTGGAGACACTTTCATTCCCTGGATGTTCTCTCATAATTCTTTACACTCTGTGCACCATTCCCTCTTTTCGTCCTGTCCTTCCTTCCTCTGGCCTTTTGTCTAAGTAATGCCAGCTCATCAGTCAGAACCCAGTTCAAGGATAACTTTGCCAAACTCCCCTGGCATTTGAGTGCTTCCTTCCTTGTGCACACCAAAGCACCTTGCTTTCATTATTCACCTGGAAACAAAATTATTAAATGCCTGTACATTGTTTATTTTTTATACATCTGACTTAGCCACTACATGTGAGCTCTCCAAATGTAAACACTATACCACTCATATTCCAGTTTCCCTCATGTTTAACAGAGTGCTTAGCCCAGAGTAGGTGCCTATAAGAACATAGTAAATGAAAATACTTGTCATATATAGACCCAGGGTTAAAGCCAATGTTCCATTCTTCCCCCGAAGAAATTCTCTTTCTGGTCTCCCACCCAGATCTTGGAAAACAGTACAGTGTATGACTTTGAGCACTACCCTGAGTTAGAACACCTAGGTTCTAGGCCAGGTTTGTCATCAGGAATGTGTGAGATCTGGAGCAAAGCACCAAATAAACAGCAAACATATGTTCAACATTGATTACGTGACAGATTCCCTGCTAAGCATGCTACATGCATGATCTTTTTTCCTCACAGCTACCTGAGGCAACAGATGTTAATATCATGCACATTTTACAGATGATGAATTTAAGTAACTCAAACTCATGTTTGATGCCATCTCCCTTCGTCTGGGTTACAGAGAGATCAAATGAGACTTGGTGTATAACACAGCTCTGTAAGCTATAGAGATCTACAGAAACGTAAGTCACCATAATTACAGAAAGCAACGAAGATTGTCTAAGTGTGATTGAAGTTTTGTGATTACAGTGAAAAATAAGATGTAAAGATTGAAGCCAGGCACAGTGGCTCATGCTTGTGATTCCAGCACTTTGGGAGACTGAAAGGGGCACATCACTTGACCCTAAGAGTTCAAGACCAGCCTAGGCAACATGGCAAAATTCCATCTCTACAATACATACACAAATTAGCTGGGTGTGGTGGCCTGCACCTATAGTCCTAGCTACCTGGGAGGCTGAGGTGGGAGGATTGCTTGAGCCTGGGAGGTTGAGGCTGCAGTGAGCTGAGATGACATCACTGCACTCCAGCCTGGGTGACAGAGCAACACCCTGTCTTAAAAAAAAAAGAAAGAAAGAAAAAAAAGATATAAACTTTTTCTTAGACTTTGTCTAAAAATAAATAAAGATTTGAGACAGAGCGAGACCCTGTCTAAAAATAAAAAGATATAAAGATGTTAAAAAGATATTCAGATCCATCATCTTGCACACCTGAATTCAGAAGGCTCAGCTGAAATGAACCCCCAAATCAGAGATATATTGTCAAATCACAGGCATAGGAACTCAATGTGTCCAAACCCTTCTCATTTTGCAATGGAGAAAAAGCCACACCCAGAAGCCACACAGCTAATCTGTAGAAACCCAGGACTCTTTAGTCAAAAACCACACTATTTGTCCCCGTAGAAATAGCATATGAGGTTCAGAGAGTGGGACTGATAGAGCTGAGTGTCCAAGTGAGAGAGCGCTCGAGTATTTCAGAGCCAACATTGAGCTCAGTACATGCTTCTGATGTCTCTCCTCCCAGACGTTGTGAATGAACACATCTGTCCTTACCAGGCATCCAACCAGTACCACATCCAACAGCCCCAACATATAAAAAACAGAAACGACATGTATCCAGGAAATTGAGTTTAATGAAAAGCATTAGGATGTAATAGAAAGAGTAAAGACTTTTGAACCAAAAGATGTGGGTGGAAATCCTAACTCTACCACTTACTGGCTCTTTGGTAATTGAGCAAACCACTTTTCTGAACTTTGACTTTCTCACCTCTAAAATGAACAAAATGATACCCCTTTATTGAGGGAATAAAATATTTGCCACTGTGTTCAGTATGTTTTGGCTTCTCTTCTATTCATTAAGGTGTGTTGATACAATACATGAGCCTTGGCCAATTTGCAAAGCCACAGTATAATTTCATTTTTTTACTTTTAGGAAGTGACGGTGTTTGTCTGGTGTAACTACATATAAATGTAGATACCTCAAAGACATTAAATATGTTTCTCCTTTTTCTTGTCACAAGTATCAAGTCTACATTCAGCCAACAGGAGTGCCAAGAACATCCTTATTGAATGATAGATTTAGTGTGTGGTTTAGTGATGCTAAGTTCTCCTGCGTGACTCTCAGAAGTCTAAAAAGAATGATCAAATGTGGTGAAGAAAAATTAACACCAGTTTAATACACTTTCATGCCATATCCTACTGCAGGTAGTGAATAAGAGTCTGGGCTCTGAAATCAAACCAACGTGGGTTCAAATTTCACTCCAGTATATACTAGCTGTCTGGTCTTGGGCAAGTTATTTCTATTTAGTTGTGGAATTTTCTTATCTGTAGAAAGGGCAGAATAATAGAACCTACTTTATAGACAGGAGGAGAATTAAATTAATGGATGTGAAGGAGTTAGCACCAGCCCTGACACATTGCAAGAGCTTAATAAATGCAAGCTGTTGTCAATACTTACTTTAGACACATTGTTAAGTGGGGAAAGAAAACATTAAAATAAAAGAAATCTAAACCTAATTTTATTGAAATAGCTCTGTTTTTGTTATCCTTTAGTTCTGCTAATTTGTTAGTTGGTATAAAATACTATAGGGTGCTTTGTATGAGGAATTTCTCAAGAAGGTACCCTTGTTCAGATGTTCTTCCATGTTTCTCAAATTCCATCATCTAATCTTAGTCTACCTTCATCTATTATGAAGCCTTTAAAATACAGCCTAATGACACCGACTCCTTGACTCTATGAAACGTTCCTGGAATCACCAGGGAAAGATGGCAATCTGTTCCAATGATGCCTAATTTAATAATGAAGTTCTAAAGACTACTCCATTGATTCGAGGCCCCATCAATACAGTTTCCTTTTGTAGCCATACATATTTAGACAATGCCTACTACTTCCTATTTGAAGCAGCTGTAGATTTGTGAAACCAGCACTCAAATTGTCATCAGGAGATTTGAAGTTCAAACCTCACTCTCTGCTCACTTTAACTTTGGTGGAGGTGCTTCATCTCACTGAGCCTCATCTTCCTGATGTGAAAATGTATATAATAACATCCATGTAATGGAATATATTCAGCTCTAAAAAGAAATGATCTATCAAGCCAGAAAAAGGCATGCAATCGTAAATGCATAATGCTAAGTGAAAGAAGTCAATCTGAAAAGGCTACATACTGTATGAGTCCAGCTATGTGACATTCTGGAATAGACAAAACTATAGAGACAGTAAAAGATCAGTGGTTGCCAGGGGTTAGGGGGGAGGGAGGGATGAATAGGCAGAGCACGGAAGATTTTTAAGGCAGTGAATCTATTCTTTATGAGACTATAATGGTGGGTACCTGTCATTATACATTTGTCAAAACCCATAGAATGTACAACACCAGGAGTGAACCCTCATGTAAACTATGAACTTTGGGTGATAACGATGTGTCAATGTAGATTTATTGGTTGTAACAAATGTACCATTTTAGAGGGGGTTGTTGATGGGGGGAGTCTGTGTATATGTGGGGAGAGAGGGTATGTGAGAGCTCTCTGTACTTTCCACTTAATTTTTCTATGAATTTTAAAGTACTCTAAAAAATAAAGTCTATTTTTTACAAAATGCATGTAAACTTGCTCACAGAGCATCTAGAACATTGTGTGTGCTCACTAAATGTCGACTGAATCTAAATGTTCCCTCTATATAGCCTGTTGGATTGTAAATTCCAAGAAGGAAGGCATCACATATGACCAGAGCATTCTAGAAAACACCTAGCAGAATTCTAAAAACAATCAGTCACGAAATGTTCATATTATGAGGATAATGATTCTGTCATAATTTTGCAGGCTAGATTGTATACATGCACTATCTTCTTAATCTATGCTTCTTCAGGAAGCATGCCTTTTTAAAATAATTAAGATAATATTTTTAAATGAATTCACTTGTCACTGGTAGACACCGACACACCACACACATATAAAAGAATTAGGGCTAGGATTAGTGAGATGAGCGAGGTACTTGCATCAAGTACAAATAAAGGTGGAACCAAAAATCTCAGTAAATCCAGATAAATAATGTATTGCATTAAAACATTTTTGTTACTTTATAAAAACATGTAAAAATACATTACTACATTTAATGTGATATGTATTATAAAAAACATGATTCGTGCAAAAAATTCATGATGAATATAATATCTTTTTTTAATACAGAATCAAAATAACTAATTATTTCCCTTTGACAAGCTGGACATGGCTTGGTGCAGCACTAAAATGGCACCGAGGCACCTGCCTCAGATATTTCACTAAGGTAAAAAGATTAAATAGCTCTTATTCAGTGGTGTCAGGTGCGTTGGTGGTACTAGATGAATTACTGGCACTTTCTTTTGAAGACCAGATATTTCCCAATAAGGTCCAGAATTATTCTTTAACTTTCCACTGTTGCCCATTAGAAGACATGTTTTAGAGGGTGATTTTAATAAAACACTAAAACCCAAAAGCCATGAAACTAACTGTCTCCAATTTCTAACTCCAGCTCTTACTCTCCTCCCATAATACTGTGGAATAGTTTACTGGCCCTCTTCATTTTCTTATAGCCAAGACACTTGTACTCAGATTCATAATATATTCTAGGTCTTTGACTTGGACCTAGTCAGTGGCTTGGTTAGTGGCTTACCTAAACATGAGTACTGAAATTAAATGAATGGCAGAAGTTCATGGTTCTTCTGTTTACTTCCTAAAACATGATGAAAACAGTGATGAACGGGGAGTAAGTAAGTGTGAGAATCAGTATGTTGGGGAGGCTAGTGGGAGGAAATTTTAAAGGGAGGGTATCAGAGAACCCCTATGATCTCACATTTCTAAAGGATACCTTGTCTCATTTGTAAACAAACACAACCCTATAAGAACAACTATGTTCTTATATTTGCTAACCCACTCTCCTTCCTGTGGAGATGATTCAACATACATTCAACTGATGTTTCCTGAGCTCTTGTTATGGGCAAGGCATCATGCTTCAAACTATTCAGGACACAAAGGAAAAGTGTTGGTGTGCAAAATGCAGCACTGGAGTTCCTAAGACTTGCAAACTAATAGAACAGATAAAATATAACAAGAGCCTCTTTGCAGTGTATAGCACTTTCACATAAATATCATTTTTACACTTGATCTTTATCCTACTCTAACAAGGGTTAGCTAGGCATCCACACCCTCATTTCAAAATTGAAGAAATCATTCCAAAAATGGTGACACTAGAGCTACATCATAACTAATGCTGTCTTCTTTGATATAAGGCAGTAGATGACAAGTTTGAAGTGAGTAGGATAAATCACCTAAGTGTTGTAGATTAGAAATGATAGGATTATTTTTGAATGGTGTGGTACAAAAAGGAATTACAAAGTGGGTGTGAAAAAAAGAGCAAGGCCAGGCAAAAGAATGTGGAGAAAGAGTGGTAGTGGGGAGGACAGAAAGGAAGAAGGTAGACATTTCTATGCAAGGGGACTGTCCCAGGCAAACCATAGAGGTAGGCAATCACCAGGTGCCTCTTAGGATAGTCAGCAATCAGATAACTACAGCACAAAGTTTGACTTGGGAAGCGGTGTTAGACAAAGCAGTAAAATAATGTCATGGAGAGACTGGGAAGCCTTGCATATCAAGCTAAGGAGGTTGGACTTTATTGGATAGAGAAAAAAGAGATTAAATGTTTACATAGAAAAGTGGTACAAATGTTAATTTTAGAAAGATTAATCTGCTAATACATTGGATGCAGTGTGGTTTGGTGGAGAGATACTATTCTGAATCAAAGAAAACTTGTTACGAGGCCATTTCAGGCGTCTGAGTAACAAGATCCTGACTTAGTGATGGAAATGAAGAAAAATAAAAGGGAGTTGGTGCCAGAAAATCTGGTTTCAATTCTCTTCTACCTTCTCCATTTCCAAATGAACAGTAGAAAACGAATGCTGACCCATTTTTCGATGCATATTTTAACTAATCAAATATTAGAATTCACTACATGCCAGACACTATATTAAGATCAAGATACCAAGGTGAAGATCAGTCCTTGCCTTTGAAAGGACCATGAGAATGAGAAAGAAAGAGCAACCAGATGTCATAGGAGAGTCAGGGAGGTCTTCATAGAAGGATAGATGCTTGAAGTGATTCATGAAGTATGAGTAGTGCTATGAATAAAATTGTGTCCCCCAAAAAATTACTATAATATTTTGAAATCCTAACTGCTAATGTGACTGTACTTGGACATAGGGCTTTTA
This sequence comes from Trachypithecus francoisi, assembly GCF_009764315.1. Classification (NCBI taxonomy): domain Eukaryota; kingdom Metazoa; phylum Chordata; class Mammalia; order Primates; family Cercopithecidae; genus Trachypithecus; species Trachypithecus francoisi. The sequence continues at coordinate 110,695,817 of NW_022681473.1, forward strand.
GGAGAATGATTAAGGTTAAATAAAGCCATAAAGGTGGGGTCCTAATTTAATAGGATTCTTAGGCCTTATAAGAAGAGGAAGAGCCGGGCGCAGTGGCTCAAGCCTGTAATCCCAGCACTTTGGGAGGCTGAGACGGGCAGATCACGAAGTCAGGAGATCGAGACCATCCTGGCTAACATGGTGAAACCCCGTCTCTACTAAAAAATACAAAAAAACTAGCCGGGCGAGGTAGCGGGAGCCTGTAGTCCCAGCTATTGGGGAGGCCGAGGCAGGAGAATGGCGTAAATCCGGGAGGCGGAGCTTGCAGTGAGCTGAGATCCGGCCACTGCACTCCAGTCCGGGCGACAGAGCGAGACTCCCTCTCAAAAAAAACAAAACTAAACTAAACTAAAAAAGAAGAGGAAGAGAGTGGGGGTGGGAGGAGAGAGATTGCCAAACACACACACCAAGGAAAGGCCATGTGAAGTCATAGCAAAAAGGCAGAAGTCTACAAACCAGAAAGAGAGGTCTCAACCAGAAACCAACCCTGGCAGTTCTTGATCTTGGACTTTCTAGACCTCAGAACTGTGAGAAATAAATTTCTGTTGTTTAAGCTGCCCAGTCTATGGTGTTTGTTATGGAAGCCCAAGCTGACACATATAAGCAGGAAGTTTCTGAGGCAGAATATAAGGAGTTAGTGTACTTTGCAAAGAGGGAAGAGGGTGGAGGTATGCAGGGAAAAAGAAAGAGATAATATGGAAAGATGTTAAAACAAAATGGCATAGTGCATTTTAAGAACTCCAAGTAACTTGGTAGGACTGAAATGATTCAACATTCATTCAACTGATGTTTCCTGAGGTGGATTTGAAGACATGAGAAGAAGCCCGGTAGGATAGCAAGAAGGGGCCATATTGTCAACATTAAAATGTTCGACTTGTTTTGGGAAAGGAAGCGAGGCCATTTTAGGATCTTTAGCAGGACAATGGCATGCTCAGAGAAATGTCTCAGAAAGATAATTCCAATAGCAGAGTGAAGAATGGATAACAGGAGATCAAGGCTGGAGGCAGGGAGCTGATTATGGGAAATTTATCAGTCATCCAGACAAGAGCAAATGAGAAGATAGGGCTGTAGAAGAAGCAGTGACTGAGAGTGATATTTAGGAGGAAGAATCATACACTCCTTAAGGAACATTGCAAAATCTGCTAACCATGGAAGACAAACACCTTTTAACTTGTCTGCCCGCTTCAATCATCTGAAGTTTCTTGGAATTTCCTAAAATATTGCCTTGACTATCTGCAGCCAGACCTGGCCTCAGAGGGGGCCATGGCCATTGACTAACACCATTTGCCATGGGCGTGTCAGGGAGGTGTGGTGATTGACAGAGTGACTGCCAATCCACTCTCCTTTGGAGCAAGATTAACCTAAAACAAGATACATTAACACAATTCAAGTTTCTTTTAAGGACCTCTATACGAGAAACACGTTTTGTCATAAAAAGCATTCCAGGGCCTCACAATCCTGATTGTTAAAAGAAAAGCTTAATCTCTGAAAACTCTTCTTCCCTCAGACCTCTTTTCCATAAGGAATAATTCTCATCTACTGAGTCTTTCCTTCAGAGCCTTATTCTTCTTTGTCACAGCTTTCTTGGAAGATTACAGCTGCTGCTAACCAGTCAGATGTCTCCCCAGCCGCTCACCCTGAATCCTTCCTTTCTTCCTAAGTCTATGAGAATAACTGTGATCACAGTCCGTGCCCTGTGCCCTCTGTCCTGCTCCACATTGACAATGGTCTGACTATGAAAGACCTCTATCTCCTTGCGGCCTGATCATATTGCTAGTAGCCTCTGGTCTCTTTGTGCTTACCACACATGATCATGGCCTACTATGGGGCTAGCTAACCTCGGCTAGAATTTTCCCTCCAGCTTCCTGTCTGTAGTATCACATCCTTCCCCTATTTCCAAGCTAATATTTAAGATTTATTTTTCTGGGAAAGACTTTCTTCTATGACATCCCCAGTCAACACACACACACACACACACACACACACACAAAGTGTAATGTAATGCTGTTGCATTATCAAAGCCACACCTCTTTCATAGTAATGCATAGAATAAAGAACAGGATCACTTAATGGTTAAAAGCTTGACATCTGGAGTCAGATGGCCTGGGTTATAATCCTAAATCTGCCCTTCATTGAGTGAGTTATTTACAATTGCTGTGATTCAGTTTCCTCATCTGTATAATGTAGATCATAATAGTAGAGTATCCACCTCATTGATTTGTTGTGAAAATTGAATGAGTTAACATATGCAAAATGCCTGGAAAAGTGCCAGGCACATGACTGGCTATAAATGTTTCTAGTATTATTACTGCTATAGTGCAGTGGTTAAGAGCAGGGTGTTGGACCTCTCTGAATTTCAGTTTCTTTATTTAAAATATGGATGGAAAATACATATTTTATGAGCTTACATGAAGATGAAATGAGATCATGTCAAAGATTTTAGCATAGAGCAATCAATAAATTGCATTAATTATTACAATTATTGTTATTATAACTCGATACTGTCCACATACTAAATGAACTTGTATTGATTTTCTAAAATGCCCAGACTGTCAGAAACCTCAGAGACTGTTGACTTCGATCTCTTCATTTGCACAGGGACCTGTCTAATAGAAAGTTGACATGACTTGGCAAGGCTGCACTTCCATATGGTGAGTCAGAACTAGAACTCAGTCCTGTTGACTCCCAGACCTTCTTCCCACCACATCTCACAGCATGGCACAGTTTGTCTTTGTTCTCCTCTGTGTACTTCTAAACAGCACAGTGCACACAAACTAGAACTCTTTCTTTCTTTACTTGTAACTTTTATTGTAAGTTTGGGGTACGTGTAAAGGTTTAATACATAGATATATATGTGTCACGAGGGTTTGTTGTACATATCATTTTATCACCCAGGTATTAAGCCCAGTACCTGATAGTTATCTTTTCTGCTCCTCTCCCTCCTCCCACCCTCCCCACTCAAGTCGACCCCAGTATCTGTTCTTTCCTTTTTTTTTTTTTTTGTTTTTGTTTTTGAGATGGAATCTCACTCACTCTGTCACCCAGACTGAAGTGCACCACCTCAGCATACTGCAGCCTCCACCTCCTGGGTTCAAGAGATTCTTGTGCCTCAGCCTCCCTAGTAGCTGGGGTTATACGCATGCACCACCACGCCTAGCTAATTTTTGTATTTTTAGTAGAGACTGGGTTTTTCCATGTTGGTCAGGCTAGTCTTTTTTTTTTTTTTTTTTTTTTTTTTTTTTTTGAGGTGGAGTCTCGCTCTGTCGCCCGGGCTGGAGTGCAGTGGCTGGATCTCAGCTCACTGCAAGCTCCATCTCCCAGGTTCACGCCATTCTCCTGCCTCAGCCTCCCAAGTAGCTGGGACTATAGGCGCCTGCCATCTCGCCCGGCTGTTTTTTTTTGTATTTTTTAGTAGAGACGGGGTTTCACCGTGTTAGCCAGGATGTTCTTGATCTGCTGACCTCGTGATCCGCCCGACTCGGCCTCCCAAAGTGCTGTGATTACAGGCTTGAGCCACCGCGCCCGGCCGGTCAGGCTAGTCTTGAACTCCTGACCTCAGGTGATCCACCGCCTCGGCCTCCCAAAGTGCTGGCATTATAGGCATGAGCCACCATGCCTGGCCTGTTATTTCCTTCCTTATGTTCTTAAGTTCTTATCATTTAGCTCCCACTTATAAGTGAGAACATGCAGTCTTTGGTTTTCTGTTCCTGTGTGAGTTTGCTAAGGATAATACCCTCCAGCTCTATCCATGTTCCCACAAAAGACATGACCTTGTTCTTTTTATGGCTGCATAGTATTCTATGGTGTATATGTACCACATTTTCTGTATTCAGTCTGTCATTGACAGGCATTTAGGTTGATTCCATGTCTTTGCTATTATGAATAGTGCTGCAATGAACATTTGTATGCATGTGTCTTTATGGTAAAATAATTTATATTCCTCTGGGTATACACACCCAGTAATGGGATTGCTGGGTTGAATGGCAGTTCTGCTTTTAGGTCTTCGAGGAATCTCCATACTGCTTTCTGCAATGGTTGAAATAATTTACACTCCCACCAACAGTGTGTATGCATACCTTTTTCTCTGCAACCTTGCCAGTATCTATTATTTTTTGACTTTTTAATAACATCCATTCTGACTGAGGTGAGATGGCATCTCACTGTGGTTTTGATTTGTATTTCTCTAATGATCAGTGATATTGAGCTTTTCTTCATATGCTTGTTGGATGCATGTATGTCTTCTTTACCTTTGAAGTTCTTCTGTGTCCCTGTTCATATACTAAATCCTCTCTCACACACCTGCCAAAGACCTGCTACAGTTCTCAGTGCACAGGATGTGCTCAAGTATGGCAATGACCTTCTTTAACATTTTAACATTTGCCATTTGAAGCCTTATCATAAGGAATCTTTATATATGTGTGAATATGTGTAATGTCATATTTGTGTCTTGATGAAAACAATAGACTTATTCCCGAGTGCAGCATTTTATTTTCCCTATGTTCTGGCTAGCAATGTTCTATTAAACAATACACTGCCTCCTGTCTAAAGCTGTAAAAGAGGCATAGACAACAATCTTAAAAGCAGGTGGGGCTGGTTCCATGTCATTTGTGAAGCCAAAAAGTTCCCCTCAGCTGCTACAAATTCAGTAGAACCATCAAAAGTAAGTTCCGATCATGGAATAGTATGTCCAACCCAATCCAGTAATTTGCAGTCTTCTAGGCTAACACAATCCTTCTTTACCAGATTCCTCATTATTCCCAGTGTCACCTGCGCCTTTCTGCACCATGCAGAGAAGGTTCTGTCATTCGAGTGGAGTGTCCACGTGATGTGTTTCATTTTATTCTTTTCTTCTCTTCTGTTCTATTTCTTTCCCTTCTCTTTCCTTTCCCACCTCATTCTCTCTGTTTTTCACTTTTTTCTTCTTCATTTCTTTCTTTCTCCCTCCCTCCTTTCCTTCCTTCCTACCTTCCTTTCTCCCTCCTTCTCTCCCTTTCTTCTTTCTTCCTTCTGTTTTTCCCACCTGCCTGCCATAACATAACAGTCGTGTCTTGCCTGAAAGGACAATGATTAATAGCATTTCCTTATATTTGTATAGTTTCTTCAAGTACTGTCCTTTATCCATTTCAACTATTTCCTTTGTCTTCTCACTTGATCCTTCACACCATCCCCCATGAAATGAAGCAGAGCAGCCATTTCTAAAATGACTGAAAAGGAGCTTACGCAGTGAGTGAGTAACAAAGCCAGGAAAAGGAGCCATGCCACTCATTTGCTTATCCATTCATTTATTCATATGGAGTTCTGCACTGTAAAATTCATTACAGGTGCTTACGGGGAGCCAGACTTCATGCATGCCAGAGTTCTGTACCAGAGGGCCTCAGCAGCGCCAGGTGCTCCTTCCCAGCACAGAGAAGTCAGTTAGGTGGGACTTTTCATAACAGTTACCAAGAAGTAGGAAAGGAATGTCTGGAAAAGTGCAGACTTTCCATGTCTATCCTAATCCATTGGTAGGACCAACCACAGGAAGTGCTAAGTACCCTCCTGTCTCCAGCATCCCTCATCAAGCCGGAGATCCTTTATTTCTCCCCATTGTCTCTCTGTATATCTATTACAAGATGCACAACACTTCAATCCATTTATTTATATATCTGTTTATCTTGAATAGCTAAACTACTAGCTCCTGAACATTAAGACTTAGCTCAACACCCAACACACTATGTGTGGGCACCTAGATATTTTGTGTGAGTGAATTAATGAATGAAATTCAGGATTGTACTATACCATACTTCCTCCGGAATATAGCAGGAACCTGGAGGCAGAAGGGCAGTACACTGACTGTGTTGGCCTCTTTCCTTCTGCCCCTGAAGTCTAAACTAAATGACATTGGGTCTGATTTTCCTGGTCAGACTTAGTAAGGGACTTGTTATGGGCAACAGTCGAGGAGGACTTCATGTTTGGCTCTTTGCTGATTTGGAGACAAAGAGGCAAAGGGGAACAGTTCTGATCAAAACATTTAATTATCTAGACTGTCCTAAGACATAAATTATTCCTGCAGATATCTCTAAATGCTTCAAAAATATTCAGAGTAACAGATTTCCACTTATAAGTTATGAAGTTTAAGAATGGTTAAGTACTCTCTTTAGTCTGAAAAAATAGCATTGCTTCTAAAGGAAGCTAACTATCTCTAGAAGAACAACTTTAACAATGGGGGAATCTGTCCCCACACTTGGGCCAATGTTTATGGCAAATCATCAAGCTCATTAAAACTCCCAGAGAAGAAAACAAAGAGGATGGCACTTGGTCCTTGATTAAGGCTTTGCCATTGAATCCTTCAGCCTCCTACCACTGCTTCTAGCTGTCAATTTCAGAATTTGAAATGGGGGAAAAGAGGCTCGTGGGTGTACAGAAAAACTTCCTTGTGAAGCAGGGCAGTTTCCTCACATTCTGACCACAATAAAATACCATTAACTTACAAAAGACGCAGGCTGCAAAGCTGGAGAGAAGGAGAACTGTATTCCCCGAGACAGCCTGAAACATGCAAAAAAACGGAGATGAATTTGCTAGAGAATGCAAATAAGATGGCCTGTGTGTTGAAGCCCCAGGAGAACAGAAAAAGATATAAATTATAAAACTGTTTATACTTAATGCACAAATCTCTCCAGATGAGGCAGCCCTAAAACATTTCCACAAGCTAGTGATGGAGAAAATTTTTCAAAAAGCAACTTTTGCAGAAATCCACAAGTGAGTACTTGATCTTGCTCAATTTCCATTTGTTTCTTTAGGAACTTTTTTCCATAAACGCAGGCCTGGGAGCCAAGCAGTACGTGCAAAGGGCTCATCTTCCAAGGGCCCAGGGACCTCCATGTTCCGTTCTCATGCCAAGGAAAACACAGACGGAGAAAACGATCACCTCCAGAGGACTGCTTTTCATCACTGTACTCCACATCAGGGGGAAGTGTGTATTCACAGAGTCCCAGGGACCCAGACTGTATATTGACATCTGTCTTAGAAGGGTCCAGGGAAAGTTCATCAGATTTTCTCCAGCCACGATTTGGCTACCAACTCAGATAGGAACACCTGAGAGTTTTAGGCACTCCTCACATTCAAAATGATGGTAATTTAGTGTGCTTTCATTGGCACAGGGTCTCCATCAGTCCAAATCCCAAAAATGACATCCCTACAACAGATGGTTCAAAGTACAAACAACTTTGCCAGCTGAAATGGTAGAATCCTTGAAACCAAGGAGCAAAAAAATCATAGAAACAGAATTCTAGAACTGGTACGGTCTTTAAGAAATGATTCAGGTCAGCACCAGCATTTGCAAAAATAGTGTCTAAGTGTTGCCCAAGAGATGAGTATTGGTCTAATCGTAACAGTCTTTTGCAGAGTGAAGATAAGAGAAAGTCACTTTCTTTGCTGTACTCTTAGGCACAGTGTGTATCTTTTCTTAGATAAGCATCGCTTGGAAAAGTTCACACAATTCGGATTGTTCAAACCACAGAACCAGCCTTGTTACAAAGTTCCGTTTATGGCTATTAAATCTTTTTTCTTGATATCAAACAGAACAGGGCAGGCGGGTACCCAAACAGAACGGCTTTAGAAGATAAAATAAAATAAAAATGAAAAGACGTTTGCTGTAAATGAATCCTTAATTCTGTAAGAAAACACTAAGGGAATGTTCTTTAGAAGGTCATGGGATATGTAAGTAATAAAGAAGAGAAAAATGTTTTAAGAAACAGAATAATGGCATGGGAAATTGATTGTCAAAGCATTGTTTGAAAGCTTTCTTAAATTTAGTGTAATATTCAACAGAATATCTCCTTCATCGTGATACAAATCTCTCTTTAAAAAGAATCAACACAAAATCTCATTAATTTGAGCTACACTATTTTAGAATTCAGGATAATTCAAACCAGACAGCTAAACTTACTTTTATAAGTTACTGCCAATTCTCTTTAAACACTCAGTGCCAACAGCAAAAGACATAAAAATGTCTTAGCACTTTATAAACATCAACTTACATATAAATAAATATCATATTATAATTTTTTATGCATACATGAAAAGTTACATGAAACTTCTAAATGGTAATACTTTGTTAATTCTGAACACAGCACAGAAGGGAGCAGCCAGGTCTTCCCTGGAAAGACCTGATTTCCGCATTTTCCAGGCCATTTTCTAGCTGTGGGAGCTTGGGGAAAACCACCTAATCTCCCTCGGTCTCTGTGGTTTCTCTGTAAAAGGACAGTTAGTTTAGTAATATGTCACCCCAGAACCAGAGGCTTTCTTGAGCCCTCCAGCTTTTGGGTCTCTGTTACAACTTTCATGTAAATACCAACTGTTTTTCTTTTAGATCTCTTTAGTTCAAATTTCTTCATAAGTTTAAACGGATCCACCCATAAATTAATTCAAATGAACAAGATTTTGTTGCACAACACACATCTTTCAGGCTACAATCTGAAACATATGTTGACCAAAGGAATATATTTATCTTCAATGCTGCTCTGAGCACAAACAGAACAGCAAACCAAACAATGGATGACGATGGTGATGATGCACTTTCTTCTCATCTTATTCATTTCTGTAGCAGTCTCTGCCTTTTGGAGCCTAATGATCATGGAACAAAACAGCCATGGAATGGCAATCCGTGCTGCTTACTATCTGTCTCTTTGCTATTTCATAGCCAACTTGTAGTTTACTAAGAAACTTCTTCATAACCCAGTTTGGGTTATATGACTAATTCAAAAGAGACCTTGAAGTCAAAGTACACTGTATATATAGTAGTATATGGTGATATTCTCACTTGAAAATTGATACCATAACATGACTGTTATTTCTCAGAGATGAGAGCCTCAACATCTAATGAATTATGATGTAAACAAGAAAAAAGGGAAGAAAACAAAGTATGGGATGTAAGTCACAAAAATGGTTTTAGAATCTAATTGCTATTTACTTAACTGGATTTGTTAACTATGTGGCTTTGGGCAAGTTACCTAACCTCTCCATGCTTCAGCTTCTTTACCCATGAAGTGGGCATAATTATTCTTAATTCATAATGAAACTAAATGACTACATGAGATAAGGGATGAGATCGTGCCTTGCCCGTTATCTGCCGCAGAGGAAGTATTTGTAAATACTTTGTACTTCCCTTTCAAGTAGACATTTGTAAGCCCAGAGAATGCAAAAATATTCATCTTTACCTATGATAGACGATTCTCACTTAAGACTTTTTATAAAGAGAAAGTCATTTTCTGAAGGTTTTCCATTAATATAATCAGAAGAATTTAAAATAATCCATAAAACACAGAGACGAGAAAACAAGTTTCTTGACTGTTTTTAGCCCTGGCTGTTGGTATTAGTTTCACTCTCCCCCACCCACCCCCCCTTCCCAACTTAATTGTTGTCTCCTAAAGGGCAGGCACAGAGGCTTATCTTGGTGTCCCCTGCCAAGCCTTGCAGAATCCTCACATGGAGTATGTGCAACACGAATATTTGTTGAGCCAAATTTATCTCAAAATTCTTCTGTCCATCAAGACAGATTGTTTTTAACTCATATGGTATTTGGATACAAAACAGTCAACTTTCATGACCCCAGATGGGTCAGCAGATCAGAGACTGCACAAGAAAAACACTTGACATCTGTGAATTCCAACTAAGATATTCATGTTTCCTGGTTCTGTCAAAATACCCTTATCTCTAAGTAGAAAGAAAGGTTAGTATTCTGAAGGCATGTCGGAGGTTTCCTATTTAAGTTTCTTCCTAGATCATAGTGATTCCATTCACTGGTGACAAAAAGACTGGTACTAATTTGTTATAGAATTCTTAGCAACCAACACTTTAAGGAGTCACGAAACCCACATGTTCATTCTCTTGGCCTTTCAAGCACCCACTTCCATGGGGAAGAGCTTTTGCCCTCAGCCAAATGAGTACCCTTTCTTTATCAAGTATCATCAAAATTCATATTAATGAAATTTTGATGATGTTTGAAGATCGTTCATTGACTTAATAGAGATTTGCATAACTACCACATGATAGTGTTCTAGATGCTGGTGCTTATTAGCATTAGTAGTATAAACAAAGCATCTCCCACTCCCTTCCCCACCCCCCACAACACACACCTGCTCTCTTGTACTCTACATTCTAGCATCGGAGGGACAAACAGTAAACAAAGAAGGTAAATATAATATAGTAAATCTGATAGCGAGAAGTGCTCAGAGAAAAAGGAAGTAGGGAAGAAGCTTCAAGAGAACGGAGGGGAGTCAGGTCTTGTAAACGTCAAGATTACAGAAAAACATAACAAAGACACTGAACGTCTATGCATATGTTCACCCTGTGGTGGTTATAATAATAGTAATTATTATTATATATTAATAATCTTTCTAGAAAATGCACCAACTAGGCTGACATATAAGAATAGGCAGAAATTGGACTAATGATAATTAGGCTAATGATAATATATTGATCAACAGGCACTCGGACAAGAAATTCCGTATGTTACGCCATGAATCATCACAATATCCCATAAATTCCATGTGTTATCCCATGAATCCCCTAGGGAGGAGGTAGTGTTCTCTTTTAACCCATAAAAATAAGGAAACAGCACAATGAAGTTATTGGCCTGATGTCACAAACCTAGTGGTAGAGTTGGATGTGACTCAGGCCCCAGGCTCTCAACACTAAACTGCCTTTGCCACAAGCCCAATATTGATATTCAACAGATTTAAATAAATATCTCCAAGAAATATAAGGAATACCTTATTTTCTAGAAGATAGAACATATTTTTGATGTTCCACTTCTGGAGGGATTTACTAAATTTAATCTGATCGCTTTGCTCTAAATTACACTAAATTGCATGTGTGTCTTTCATGGCAGAAAGTACCCAGTATTCCATAACTTTGAGCATTCTTAAGTTTCTGCATTTAAACAAAAAAGTTGTTGTAATTTATGAAGGCAAGATAAGGCAAATCTGCAGTGTGACTGAAGAACAAGCTCAAGAGAAAAGAAACATAAGGCTGATTAAACTAAGGTTATTGGCAAAGATTTGTGAGGACTAGAATCTGAACGTGTCCTCTGCTCCCTGAGCTTCACAAAGCCTGGACTGCCAACTCACAAACAAGAGCTGGGGTCCTAGGAAAGAGTGAGTGAAAGTATGTGGGCTGACATGAAAATACACCCCTCAGCAGCAGAGAACAAGGCAAAACTCTCAAATTCCATGCTATGCTCAGGCAATTTAATTACATTTTAATTATTTATATCTTGCTTTATTCCAGAAACGATAAGATAAACAAGATGTAGAAGGGAAAAAGAAAGGAGAAAAATATGGCTAGCACTATAGAATGGAGACAGGAATGGAGCTAATACAGAAATACAGGCCATCAAGACCTAAATATTTGCAGGAGGTGTTGCGGGGGTAAAAATTTAGCTCTAAACTGGCTGACAGCCAATCGAAAAAGAAAACCTAATCAGTTACACTATTTAGTGTCTGGGAGATAAAATATGTCTCTTGTGTTCATATAAAAGGAAGTGTTATTAAATGATATTCTAGCTCCCCACAAAGAAATCTTTTCCAATTGATAAAAGGCAGAAGAGGGCTGAGCTTCATTCTGCACAAAAAGGGAGACAAGACGGAGTGGACAGATGATGGGCTCCTTCCTCTACAGATAACCTTGATTGTTGTAAGGATTAAATGACACCATATTCGTAAGCTCCTGGTAGGCTCTAACCCATGGTAGGGGCTCAAAAAATGGTGGTCATTATGATGAAGATGAAGATCAAAAAGAAGATGATGAAGAGAAGGAGGAGGTGGAGCAGGAGGAAGGAGACTTCTTCAAGACTCAACTTGAGCAGTTACTCATTAAATAATCTTGCGGAAGTCATCATGTCTCTGGGCCTCATCTATAAGATTGGGGAATACTATCTATTTCATGGGTTTAATGCGAGAATTAAGTGAGATAACACGTGCACAAGAATTTTTTAAATGAAGGTACCTTTCCAAGGAGGCTATGATTACTAAGCAATTATTCTGTGATCACTCACACAGAGCCATGCGTAGCTGGCCCTGAGTGCGTGTTTTCTTTCTATGATGATGGAGACCCATGGAGGTAAAACTCCCTACCCTTTGCACTGTCTGCTGTAGACACATTTGTTCTCTGCCATCTAAACGCTTTCACATGTACTATTCCCTCTGCCTTGAGCAACCTTCTTCTCTTGCCATCCTTCACTTAAAATCACATACTCTTCATTCAGGGTTCAGCCCTTCTCCCAGAAAGTCTTCCCTGCCTTTCTTGACTGACTTCTATGTATCTCACCCTGCCCTATTTGTCTCTGGCCATAACACTGCCTTGCAATATTCGGTGTTCTTGTCCAGACCCTGACACTGGACCACAAACTCCTCAAAAGTAGAGAATATACTTCCTCCTTACCATTGTAGCTGTGACCTGTAGCCCAGGGCCAACACATGAAAGGAATTCAGTAATATTCATTGAATCATGAAAAAGTAAAAGTGGATTCCAGTAGACCAGTCATGTGATTCTTCCTTTTTCTCCTAAGGTACTGTGATGCTGAACTGATTGTCATTCTTTCTTGCACTGAAGATGTAGCATCCACATTCTCAACTAGAATTAACAAGTGCTAAAAATTATACTTAAACCTGCTGCGCTCATTCACGTTTCAAAGCCATCTTCCAGAAAGTTTAGCAACACTAAAAAAAATTTGTTTAGATCTGAATATTTTTCATCTGAGAGCATTTAGAAAGGTTCAATAAGTCAGTTCCACAAATATTTGTCTTGAACCAAGTCCTTTTTTTTCTAAGCTTTTTACAACTTTGCTCAGTTCAAAAGAAATGTAATCCCTTATGTTATCCCTCATTTGTTTATAAATCATTAATATGATGGTTTGAATGAGCTTTTAAAGATGAAAAAAATCACCCTTTCATAGTAGTTTAAAGCAGCTTTTTCTGTTAAATATGGAGGGCATTTTTTTACAGAAGAGAAACCGAAATATACCAAGATACTGTTGCTTCCTAATTTGTACCATTTAAAGTACCAAATTTGACTAATTACATGTTCCTATTATGTTTCTACATTTTCAAGATGTACCTAAGATTGCAGTGGGCCATTCAAAACTACTCAGCAAGTCAGCTATCAAAACCTTCAGACATTTTCCAGCAAATAGTGAAAGGACATTAAATGTTTTGGTCATCTAAAGCCACAAAGAGCTGTTGAATGGAAAAATAAAATTACTTGGGCTGCTCAGTGAAGCTAATACCCAACATATGACCTTTTTTCACAGCCTTATTAATATCTTTCACATCACAAGTGGTGCCAGAATTGAATAGAGAGACTTTAAAACAAGGCTGTTTATAGGCAATAAGCTATTATCCTCTAGGACTTAGCAAACTGGCTGTCAGCCAACCTTATATTTGGATACTCCTGGAAGGATAAAATATGACAGTTAATTGGTTTATGTGAGAAGAGTAAAATATCTTAAACAAAAATATAGCCCATGCCAGTCAAATGCTAGGGAAGATTATTTTCTCAGAAAACCACATTGACAATATCAGACACATGGAAGCAGAATATCTTAAATAATAGTTAATAACGTATTAACGTTTTCTCTGGGGATTCTCTTTCTCCCTTTACTCACTGGCTATAAGCCTGTACAATTCCTTCAAATTGAGCCAATCTGTAGGTACTCCAAAATCACTGCAGTTGATAGATAAAAGGTCTTATCTATATATTTTACAGTAAATTCCCACATGGTACCCTAAATCCATGCTAAATTGATCTATCTCATATAGACATAATGTGTAAAAGACTCTGGTGGTCAAATGATTCAACTCAGTCATTTTGCAGCTAACATTACTTGTCCCCTGTTACATAACAGGGGGTTATTCATAGAGGTTATTCATAAACAGGTTATTCATAGAGTCAAGTCTATGCAGGTCATAGAGTCAAGAATGCAGGTCTCCTGACCCTTGCCCAGGGCTGTCAACTGCCCCATCTCAAGTCTTCAAAGCCTACTTCCCATGCGTCAAGAGTAACTCACTGTTCTGAAGCTGTGTTAAAGCATGCACATGTGCACACGTGTGAACACACACCCCCCTTTAAAGAGCACTGTGTTACTCCATTCTCACAATGCTATAACAAACTACCTGAGACTGGGTAATTTATGAAGAAAAGGGGTTTAATTAACTCACAGTTTCACAGGCTGTACAGGCAGCATGGCTGGGAGGTCTCAGGAAACTTACCATCATGGCGGAAGGCAAAGGGGAAGTGAGCATGTCTTCACATGTCAGAGCAGAAGACTGAGAGTGAAGGAGGAAGTGCCAGACACTTTTAAACTATCAGGTATTGTGAGAACTCATTCATTACCACGAGAACAGCAAGGGGGAAATCCACCTCTATAATCAATCACCTTCCGCCAACTGCCTTCCTTAACATTGGGAATTAACAATTTTACATGAGATTTGGGTGGGGACACAGAGCTAAACTATATCAACTATCTACAGTTTGCTTGATTAAGGAACAATTTGCACACATTCCCGAGTCCACCCAGAAGGAGTGAAGTATAGTCTAAATGGAAAGTGTAGTGGAAGAAGTTTCTAGAAGCAAAAAAGGAGATTGTTCTCTAAAAACTTTGTAATTAACTAAAGAGAAGAAACAAATGTACAGCCAGAAAGGAAGCCCTGGTCACAGAAAGTAAATAGTGTGTTCACTCAGAAGGATAAGGTTGTGTACCACGAGTATGGCCAGTAAAATCAGTGGAGAAGAGGACTTAAACAATGGCTGGGAAATGTAGAGGGGTCACGAATCCGAAAACTCTGGACATGAGATAGAATGTTCCCTTGACAAAAGTTCCATGCATCTCACTGGTATTGGTGGAGAACAGGATTTCTTAAAGGAGGCAATCTGGCCAGAACATACTCATTTGTCCCTGACATAGAGGAACCTCCATTTGTGTTCACATCTCATCACTGTGATTCTGTGATCCCTGCATCAAATCCCAACTGGAAGAGCTCCTGCTTCCAGTTGCAGTTTCAGACTTGCCATGGTTTTCTTTTTTTTTTTTTCTTTTTTTTTGAGGCAGAGTCTCGCTCTGTCGCCCGGACTGGAGTGCAGTGGCCGGATCTCAGCTCACTGCAAGCTCCGCCTCCCGGGTTTACGCCATTCTCCTGCCTCAGTCTCCCGAGTAGCTGGGACTACAGGCGCCCGCCACCTCGCCCGGCTAGTTTTTGTATTTTTAGTAGAGACGGGGTTTCACTGTGTTAGCCAGGATGGTCTCGATCTCCTGACCTCGTGATCCGCCTGTCTCGGCCTCCCAAAGTGCTGGGATTACAGGCTTGAGCCACCGCGCCCGGCCTTGCCGTGGTTTTCATTTAGCCCTTGTCTTCTCATCTACTGAAAAGATTAATAGCCAAACACCAGTGAGACCAAGGCCAAACACTAAATCTAAGAACCACAGGCAGAATGGAGTTTAAGGTTGCCAAGCCAGGCATCTGGAGATGGGCTGAGATCAGACAAGCAAAAAGGCCACTGAAAAAAATTAATAAGGATATGTTTGCCGTGAGTGTTTAGGCTAGAATCGGGGACAGATGAGGGGAAGGTATGCAATGGCTGGCTGAGTGTAGCTGGCATGATTGGCATGCAAAAGACACAAAAAGAGAAAATTTTATTTATAATCTTTTTTTTTTTTTTTTTTTTTTTTTTTGACACAGAGTCTCGCTCCATTGCCAGGCTGGAATGCAGAGGCACAATCTCGGCTCACTGCAACCTCTGCCTCCCGGGTTCAAGCAATTCTCCTGTCTCAGCCTTCTGAGTAGCTGGGACTATAGTCGCCTGCCACCACACCCAGCTAATTTTTGTATTTTTAGTAGAGGCGGGGTTTCACCTTGTTGGTCAGGCTGATCTCAAACTCCTGATCCACCCTTAGGTTTGAGATCACCTCTCGAATTCCTCAGGTGATCCACCCGCCTCGGCCTCCCAAAGTGCTGGGATTACAGGCGTGAGCTACCATGCCTGGCCTATTTATGATCATTCTATTCTATGTTTTCAAAAGATATTAGAACATCCGTTTAGGCTAACTGCTATGGATAGATGCCTTTTCAGTTGTAATCTGCAATGGGATAATGTTTTCCCAATTTGATGAATATTCTTATTAGTTCAGAGAAACAAAATCATATGTTTGATTCGATACTTTCAATGGCCCTAGTAATTTCCAGCAAAGAATTCTAAATTAATCCAGGAAGACATTGTAGGGTTTCTTTCATTGTATTTCTTTCCAAAGGTAGTGGTGGCCCTGATGAACCACAAGATCTGTGATGCCCAATCACTTTACCTCTCCAAGGCCCTCTTGCATCATCTGCAAAATTAAGGCATCAGTTCCAAAGACCTCTCCATTCTCTCCTACTCTAACAAGCCATAAATCTCAGAATATGTTCTGGGTTTGGCTCGAGTACATCTTTACATAGATATTTTATCTATCTTACTGCAATAACAACCACATGCCCCAGATGAGAAAACTATGCTGGAAAAAACCCAAGGCTCTGTCAGCATAATGCATGGGTGTGGCGAAGACAGGCAACTAGATTGTGTGTGAGTCAAAAACATGATTAGAAAAAGGCAGATTCTGATAAACAGCTCAAGCTCTTGGAATGTAGCTAAGAAAGACAGCATATAAAATAGTCCATTGGTTCAGAATATCACAAGTCAGAGAGGGTAGTAAAAACAAAACAAGAGAAGGGAAAAGATGCTTTTAGGGTGACAATACAGTGACACATTGCTAATTACTGTTCAGTTATTGATACTAAGCCTACATTTTCATTTAGGTGGTTTTTAAACTTTCTTAACCCCATAATTTGTGGTCAAACCACACCACTGCTCACCCCTCTCACCCCAAAATGAAATTCTGCATTATCCTGAAATGTGTGATTTGCATTTGAAAAAATTTTGAGTTTTTCAAACGTTAGGTTAGGTTTGAGGAAAACAAAAATGGAAAAGAAATATCCCTTCTAATTATTTCCACTCTAGATATTTTTCCTAAAAAGAAGATAGTTGCTCCCTATGTAACAACCTGCACGTTATGCACATGTATCCCAGAACTTAAAGTAAAATTTAAGGCCAGGTGCTACGGCTCACGCCTGTAATCCCAGAATTTTGGGAGGCCGAGGCGGGCGGATCACGAGGTCAGGAGATCGAGAGCATCCTGACTAACACGGTGAAACCCCCTCTCTACTAAAAATACAAAAATTTAGCCGGGCATGGTGGCGGGCGCCTGTGGTCCCAGCTACTCAGGGGAGGCTGAGGCAGGAGAATGGCGTGAACCCCGGAGGCAGAGCTTGCAGTGAGCCGAGATCGCGCCACTGCAGCCTGGGCAACAGAGTGAGACTCCATCTCAAAAAAAAAAAAAAAAAAGTAAAATTTTAAAAAATGTTTTAAAAAGATAGTTTCAAAGAACACCAAAACTTTCATCATCTCCACCATTATCTAAAAATTTGCTCATAACTTATTTCAGAATTTGAAGGTACACACAAACTATTTCTCACTCCCTTACATGACTGAAGATACATAGGTTCAAAGAAGTCAAGTAACTTGACCAAGGCCACACAGCTGAAAACAGGAAGGTAGTCGTCTGGGATGCAGGTTTCTCTAAGTCTTAGACTACACTGCCTGGCTTGCCTCTTGTTTGGAGCAAAATGCTAGGCAACAAAGCTCCCACGGGCAGCCTTTTGGCAGAAATCTACTTCTGTTGGGGGTGAATGTGCTGAACCCCAATTGCTAAGAATAGCTCAAAGCACCTTGGAAGGAGTGCTGGTTTCTAAAGAAATCCCCACTTAAGGGGTGTGCCTCCTTCCTCTCAGCCCATCTGTCGTTATGAATCTCGAGTAACGCATCAGAGATCATTCAATCTATGGAAACATATTGAAGGTATTATATATGTCAGAGATATCTTCTTTCATATTTCCATTAAAAGCTCCCAGCTATGCCAAAAATGTTTCATTCCCAAATGAGGTACATTTCAGTAAACGAGATGACGGATAGGACTTAAAGAATCCTCTAAGGAAGAAGGAAAGTTGCAAAAAGAGAGGGAAAACTTGCCAAAAAAGAAAAATGCAGGCAGTCTCATGAGAAAGGATTTCTTTCTTTAGTGATACACTATCTTTTAAGGCCTGTAACCTGCAAAGTACAACTTTCCATTCATGTCACTTTTCCAAACTTCTATTTCTAATTAGATAGCAAAGATCAGTGGGCCAAAAAGTGGACAGAAATGAGTCTATGTGGATACTCATGTGTTTGGGAACACACATGCACAAGTGCTCCTGCGATCATGGGATGCATTGTTTATTGGAAGAAATGCAGTGATTCTAAAAGTGTTCATTTCCGAGTCTTTTCTCGATTTCAACTAGTGGCCTCAGAGTTGTGTGATGTACATTTAAACTTCAAAGGATCTTCCTACTTTAGGGAAGACCTTTTTCCAACAAATATAGTTTTTTTAATTTGTGAAATTCCCAGTCTGTTTCAGATACAAAGTGAGAAACTGGAGATGCAGTTGTGACCAGGATAGACCAACTCCTGTCCATATTTAGATTTTATTCTATCAAGAAAGTCTTAAACACATCTTTAGGACAACTTGTTACACATGTGTCAATGAGATCTAAAGAGAGTGCCCAAGTCCTAGAGACATGGCAGGGAGCAGCTAACTCATTCGCATCTCTAATTCTCTAGATAACCTCAACACTTACAACTTGGAATCCTTGCAAGGTCCGAGGGTGTCTGTGACACTCCACTGCCAGAAAAGAGACACAACAAAAACTCCTGGGGTGATTCTTCCTATTGATTTGAAGCTACCCTTGCCCCTAATGCTTTAGTAATTACCAAGCCCCTGGTTACTGTTAAGTTATGATGTTGCTTGACCTCACTCTGACATTTGCTAATGAAGATTATTCCTATACATATACCCAGGACTCCACATAGTAGATACTCAATTAGTACGATGTATGATTAAAAAATAGGTAATACTAAAAAAAATAGAAATGGTACTCTTTATCATAGAGATGTAACGTAGTCATAATACATTCAATTTTTTTTTTTTTTTTTTTTTGAGACGGAGTCTTGCTCTGTCTCCTAGGCTGGAGTACAGTGGCGCAATCTTGGCTCACTGCAACCTCCGCCTCCCAGGTTTAAGCAATTCTCCTGCCTCAGCCTCTTGAGTAGCTGGGATTACAGGCATGTACCACCATACCCAGCTAATCTTTGTATTTTTTTAGTAGAGACGGGATTTCACCATGTTGGTCAGGCTGGTCTCGAACTCCTGACCTTGTGATCTGCCCGTCTCAGCCTCCCAAAGTGCTGGGATTACAGGCGTGAGCCACTGCACCCAGCCAATACATTCAATTTTTTAAATTATCATTTAGTTTTCATAGTACAGTTAACACTATTAAAATAAATGAATATTACATGCGATTTCATAAGCAATCCTTTTTCCTTGTGAATTTTATCACTCTACATATTCCATACTCCTTTACCCTCCACCTTCATGGAGGGTAATTCAATGGAGATTGGAGATTCCAAAAGTGCTCAACTGAGCACATCAGCACATGCTTGGTTCACTTAACAAACACCCAGGAATGCCTAGGCATAGAAGAGAGGTGGCATCAATATAAGCCACAATGTATTGTATGTAATATGTCATCGACTGAGTACACAAAACGCTAACAAAAACAAAATTGGTTGCCAGTTCAGTTTTAAGGCACCACAGGAGATCTGATTATTGCATTTATCCTTTTTCACCTTCCTCTGGTTCTGGAATCTATCTTCCTGTCACAAACTCCTGACATTTTCCGACTCCCACTTGTGTGAGGGTCAAATAGCCTAATCTCCCCCTTTCTCTCTCACTAGCAATTGAGTCATGATTTCTATGCAAATAATCAATATGCTGTGTAGCCACAAGTTCACTGCCCTCTCTACTTTAGAAAAGAGCCAGTAATCTATCCAATGCATAATATATTCAAAAAGCGAATTTTCCATTATTACAATCCCTTTTTTTTTTTTTTTTTTTTTGAGACAGAGTCTCACTCTGTCTTCCCAGGCTGGAGTGCAGTGGTGAGAACTCAGCTCACTGCAACCTCCACCTCCCAGGTTCAAGTGATTCTCATGTCTCAGCCTCCCAAGTAGCTGGGATTACAGGCACGTGCCACCACACCCAGCTAATTTTTCTATTTTTTGGTAGATACGGGGTTTCACTCTGTTGGCCAGGCTGGTCTCGAACGCCTAACCTCAAGTGATCCACCCACCTCGGCCTCCCAAAGTGCTAGGATCACAGGCGTGAGCCCCTGCACCCAGCCTTACAACACCATTTTGCTTCTAATGAGAAGCAAAACTCTTCTCATTAACATTGCCACTGCACTTGGCCTAATTCAATGTCTGGAAGGTTAGTATTATTCTTTCTACTGATAGATATTAAGTTACATTATTTTAAAATAATTCTTCAGCATTCCAATCATTCTTTATTTGGGAAATAAAACAAATAAATGGTCAAATCATTCTCCATTCCAGGTTCCAAAGACCTTAGCTGACTGTTGTCCAGTCCACACAGCACTCTCATAACTATTTGTTATTCCAAAGAATTCAGACAGATTTTCTCTTCCTAATGGCAGCAATAATCATACTCTTTTCCTATCTGTCTGAAAGGGGGCGCTGCAAAACCTGGAGAGTTTCAAAAGTATCATCTATTATTTTACCTTTGTTAAAATCATATTAAAAGGCACTATTATGCCCACTTTACAGATAACAAAACTGATCTCAAGCAAGTTGAATGACTTGCTCCAGTTGAAATACATACTAAGTGAAGAGCCTGGGATGCAACTGGATCTCTTTAAGTCTCAGTCCACAGCCTTCCCCCCATAATCTTCTTGCCACATTTTCTTGTCCCCAGTCAGTGTTCAGAACATGCTGTCTTCAAAACACACATTCCTGAACACAACACTTTCTTCTTTTTTCCTCGTGAACTCACTGCCTTCAGGAACTCTTTCTAAATTAGGAGGAAAAAGATATCTAAAGCAAAAAACTTAGGGAGAAATTGTAGGGGTATTTTTGTATGCATGCTTTCTTTAAAATGCAGCTTCCTTGGAGATATTAACTATTTCACAAATGTTATCCAGGCTTGGCATATTTGTGGAGGCCCAACACAGTTTCTCCTCACCAAGGGATGGAATATCAGACAGCATGTCACTAATGGAGAGGGTGTTAGGGATAGAGGACAGACCTCAGAATCTCCTGTCTCTAATTACTAGGCATCACTAGGCACCTTTCCAACTGGGCTATAAAAGCAGTAGCACTCTCAGTTGTCTGATGCATTCTGACACAGTAAAGAATGGACATAAGCAGGACCCTGCTGCACCGTCCTTGGACTGGCCTGGAGGCAGCCACGCTCTTCCTTCTACAGCAATTTCTCACGTCTGCCCATTCATGAGAAACTTTCATGACTATATCACAGTAAGAAGTCAGAGGTTCCCATTACTTGTTCAAGGGAATCTCGAGTCACTTTGTCTCTTCCTAAACTCATCTCCTGTACAACCTTCTGAGCCCCACAATGCACACACGTGTGCTCGCAATACCACCTCCATCACAGCTAAAACGAATCCGATTCTTTCTTCATTTCTGTTGAAAAATTCTATTTCCAAAAGGATTTTAAGCATCCCAGGCCAGGGAGATGCTCTCAGCTCCACCTTCTTTCCTCTGTCAATTAATAACTTTCTCACCACCACAACCTGGCCCTCTCTATAAGAACGACTAAACTAAAATTGTCATTGATGTGGCACTTTAAAAAAAAATAGTGAAGATTTTAATTATCCATTCTTCATCATGAACGTCCACAAACTGAAGAAAAAACAACATGGCCAGAAAATTTAAATCAAATATCCTAAGACAGTAGCAGATGATCCTGGAAGAATGCAATTTACAGAGGGATGGTTTTCCTCAGGGTTCACCAGCTCCAGAACCACCTTTGCCTTCACTCCTACTCCTGTTTCTCTCCAAACTGCCTTCCTCCCATTTTTCCGCAAGTGAATCCTATTTTTAAAACTAGCCCCATCGTCTTTGCCTCTGAAGATGTGTTTTGAACTTGGACTGGAGGATGGGGTGTCGCCTTCCTCTGCGTTTCTGGAGTTTTGTCTATGTCTCCATTCGATCATATCTCACATGGCATTGTAATCAGTTGGTTTTTTTTTTTTTTAACCACCTCCCACAGTAAGTTATGAGATCCTCAGGAAGATAAACTATGCCTTCATTATCATTGTCTTTACTACCTGCTAAATCTGGCATGTAGCAGTCCCTGGTAGGATTTGTTCACTGCATCTTACAGTACCATGGGGTCATCTGAGTACCTACTGATACCTTTGTGTTAGCACTTTAGTGTCTCAGCTAGGACTCTATGTCTTATGTTTATCTTTACCATCAAACTAAGCTTCTTGGGAGGCAGGAGGATGGCATTTCTTTCTGGAACTCTCACAGCACCTACCACAGTGCTTTGCTCATGGTTGGCGTTCAAAGATAAATAATTATCAACAGTAATTATCATTCTCCTATAGAGGTATGTAACTGCCAATAACTGAAGTCCCAGATAGATATTTGCGATATTGTTCCCAGGCAGAATTAGGTCTTTAGTCCAAGAACAGGATGCCAAACCTTTGCAGGTATTCATGCCACTTGACTGCCTCTAATTTTGCAGGTATTCATGCCACTTGACTGCCTCTAATTTTGCAGGTATTCATGCCACTTGACTGCCCTTTTAGTCATAGCCCCTGCTCATCAGACCTTCTTTGGCTGAGCTGAGAAACTGCAAGTATAAAAGGCATCCTTTTTCTTCATGAGAGCACAACCACGTAAAAATAAGCACAAAACATTAACATGAAGGATGATGGCAGCAAAAATTAGGAATGTGTGGAAGCCACGTAAAGTGCAATGACTACTAGTATCGGATTCAAATCAACATGGTCAAATTCCAACCACTACCTGAGATCAACAGTCTTGTCATTTCTTGGTTCTTAGGTAACTATGAGCTCAAGATATAGCAAAGCATGGAGCAAAATGAAAGTTAAAATTCACTCATGCTATGGTTAATTTTATTACTAACTGGTAACCACCAAAGTGAATGGTAAATTTGACAAAACATATGTTAACCCCTTCCCTGCTGGTAAACATTAGAATCCTCTAACATTCCCTCATTCCTAAAAAAGTAGGGGACAATTTTCTTGATAAAGAGAAAGACTTGAAGAGAAAATGAATGGCAATTTATATCAGATGGTGACTTTGTGATAAATAATTCAGAAATACTTTTAATTTAAGAATATTCATTACAACATTTTCTATTCACCAAACAGAAAGCCAAATCATGAGTAAACTCTTATTCACAATTGCTACAAAGGGAATAAAATACCTAAGAATCCAACTTACAAGGGATGTGAAGGACCTCTTCAAGGAGAACTACAAACCACTGCTCAAGGAAATAAGAGAGGACACAAACAAATGGAAGACTATACCATGCTCATGGATAGGAAGAATCAATAAAGTGAAAATGGCCATACTGCCCAAAGTAATTTATAGATTCAATGCCACCCCCATCAAGCTACCAATGACTTTCTTCACAGAATTGAAAAAAACTAGTTTAAAGTTCATATGGAACCAAAAAAGAGCCCACATTGCCAAGACAATAGTAAGCAAAAACAACAAAGCTGGAGGCATCATGCTATCTGACTTCAAACTGTACTACAAGGCTACGTAACCAAAACAGCATGGTACTGGTACCAAAACAGATATATAGACCAGTGGAACAGAACAGAGTCTTCAGAAATAACAGCACACATCTACAACCATCTGATCTTTGACAAACCTGACAGAAACAAGAAATGGGGAAAGGATTCCCTATTTAATAAATGGTGCTGGGAAAACCGGCTAGCCATATGTAGAAAGCTGAAATTGGATCCCTTCCTTACACCTTTTAAAAAATTAATTCAAGATGCATTAAAGACTTAAATATTAGACCTAAAACCATAAAAATCCTAGAATAAAACCTAGGCAATACCATTCTGGACATAGGCATGGGCAAGGACTTCATGACTGAAACACCAAAACCAATGGCAACAAAAGCCAAAAAAGACAAATGGAATCTAATTAAACTAAAGAGCTTCTGTATGGCAAAACAAACTACCATCAGAGTCAACAGGCAACCTACAGAATGGGAGAAAACTTTTGCAATCTACCCGTCTGACAAAGGGTAGATATCCTTTTCTATATCCATATCCAGAATCTACGAAGAACTCAAACAAATTTACAAGAAAAATAACAAACAACCCCATCAAAAAGTGAGCAAAGGATATGAAGAGACAATTCTCGAAAGAAGACATCTATGCAGCCAACAGACACATGAAAAAATGCTCATCATTACTAGCCATCAGAGAAATGCAAATCAAAACCACAGTGAGATACCATCTCACACCAGTTAGAATGGTAATCATTAAAAAGTCAGGAAACAACATATGCTGGAGAGGATGTGGAGAAATAGGAACACTTCTACACTGTTGGTGGGATTGTAAACTAGTTCAACCATTGTGGAAGACCGTGTGGCGATTCCTCAAGGATCTAGAACTAGAAATACCATATGACCCAGCCATCCCATTACTGGGTATATACCCAAAGGATTATAAATCATGCTACTATCAAGACACATGCACACGTATGTTTATTGCAGCACTATTCACAATAGCAAAGACTTGGAACCCACTCAAATGTCCATCAATGATAGACTGGATTAAGGAAATGTGGCACATATACACCATGGATTATCATGCAGCCATAAAAAAGGATGAGTTCATGTCCTTTGCAGGGACATGGATGAAGTTGGAAACCATCATTCTCAGCAAACTATCACAAGGACAGGAAACCAAACACCACATGTTCTCACTCATCGGTGGGAACTGACAACGGTATCACCTGGACACAGGGCGGGGAACATCACACACCAGGGCCTGTCAGGAGGTGGGGGGCTGGGGGAGGGATAGCATTAGGAGAAATACCTAATGTAAATGATGAGTTGATGGGTGCAGCAAACCAGCATGGCACATGTATACCTATGTATCAAACCTGCACGTTGTGCACATGTACCCTAGAACTTAAAGTATAACAAAAAAAAAATTGTCTATAGACAACTATACACCTGCACTGCCCAAGACACTAGCCGTTAGTCATACAAAATATGGCTACTGAACACTTGAAATGTGCTAGTCCAAATGGAGATGTATGGGAAGTATAAAATACACTTGAAAATGCGTAGACTTAGTAAAAACATGTACAATGTATCATTAACAGTTTTTATATGAATTTTATGACATACTTTAGATATAATGGCTTAAATAAAATATATTATTAAAATTAATTTTAGTTTATTTTTACTTTTTTGATGTAGTTACCATAAAAATTTAAATTATATATGTGGCCTGCATTTTATTTCTATTCGGTAATACTACTAGAGATGACATGGCAGCAGAAACCCAGTAAAACATGGCTTATGCTATGATTCACACTGCTTTCCTCAAAATCTAAGTGCAGGTAAGACAGTCTGGGATCAGCTTTAAGGATATGTAGTGAAATTCACCACAGCAGAAACCATAAAATTTGTAGCCAAATTTAAATGGAACTAAGGGGAGGAAGAAACAAGGAGAATACAAAAGAACAGAAAATTCCAAAACCATAACTTTTTGATCCTAGAAAATAGCGTATGCACTCCTCTACTGGAGACACATACTGAGACACTACCTCTTCCCACCTCAACTCCTTCATATCCAGCTCCCTGATGAAGACCCATCAGGTCACTCCTCCTGTTAACTGTCCTCAGGAGACACTAAACAGTACAGAGCTTGGTAATGAGAGATAGACACTCCTTCTGCTACTATGGATGGATAGTTACTGAAGGTCACTAATATCTGATGCAAATTTCCAGGTGTTCTTTATGGAAAGGATGGTAGTCTTTGGTCCTTTCAAATGGACAAGTATAATTTATTTCATATGTTTCCATTAGAAGCACAAGAGGGGAAGCCCAGAGGGGGATGATACTTACAAAATAGAAAGTAATTACCTTTCTTTTTCCTCCAACTTCCAAGACAGGGAGGGAAATTCATTGATGAGTATTTATTAGCTAATGATGAAAGGGCACTTCAAAAATGAAAATGGCTCTAAAATGAACTGCATTATCCTGATTGCATAAAATGGAGACTAAAGAGAAAGGGCGCTCTATAAAATGTCCTCAGCAATTGGCTCCGTCTCTCATGAGCCACTCAGATTCTTTTGTCCCTCCCACGATAATAACTTGTCTTCATGGTCATTGCCAAGAACACATTCTTTGTTTGGTTACATAAGCTTCTAAAAATAGTAATTTATCATGGAAATGCTAAATGATCCTTGAATATAGTGTTTTAATGGACTATTAAGTTATTGCAGTGTCTATTTTCTTTAACGTATTATAATTAAAGATAAAATCTTTTTTGGTGCTTTGCAAACTACAAGTATATCAGTCTCATGCTTTGGATATTTTTTCATCTTGAAAAACATGAAGAAAGGTTTCCTGTGGTCAAAGAAGTTTCACCACAGGCAGGGAGATGAATTTTCTCCTCATTACTGAGGTCCAATGAAAAAAAAGAGGAGGCTAATTCAAAGTGTAATTTATTTTTTCTGTCTGTCTAGCTAGGTTTGATAAATGAATTCAAAGTAAAAGAATCTGAGAAATTAGCTGGCAGAATATTTAAAGGAAACCTAATAATGCGTTCCTTATTTATTGTTTAGTTGAGAACTTTATAACTGAAAGAATCCCAAGAAATAATCTAGTTAATGTCCCTCTAAAATCAGAAGGGTAAGGTACCACTGAAGTTACACAGCAGGGCTGGTTCCCTGTCCTCTGTCCTGGATCACACGTTATCACTCACCTTAGTACTCAGTGAGTGACAAGAGGATAAATGAATGAAAGAAAATAAAAGAATGACTCAAACAGAACCTGAGTACTCTTGGAGGTATATAATACCAAGGTGTTAAGATGGGGCTACGGAAGGTAGGAAAAAAACATAAAGAAATATGGGAGACTTTCTTCACCAAACTCACAAATGACCAAGACGATATAAAGAGCCAGGAAGGCTTCCTATACAGTCAACTTCTTCAGTGGTTTTTGTTTTTTGTTGGTTTTTTTTTTTGTAAATTTATGTTTATTTCATTTTGTATTTTTTGAGACAGGGTCTCACTTTGTTACAGGCTGGAGCACAGTGGGGCGATCATAGCTCCCTGCAGCCTTGACCTTCTAAGCTCAAGCAGTTCTCCCACCTCAGTCTCCTAAGCAACTAGGATTACAGTTGTGCACCTCCAGGCCTGGCTAATTTCTTCTTTATTTTTTTGTAGAGACAGGGTCTCCCCATGTTGCCCAAGCTGGTCTCAAGATCCTGGGCTCAAGCAATCCTCTCATCTTGGCCTTCCAAAGTGCTGAGATTACAAGTAGAAGCCACTGTGCCTGGCCCAGTGTTTTGTTTTGATAGTGTTTTTTTAATTGAGGTGAAATGCACGTCACATAAAATTAGCTATTTTTAAGGAAATAATTTAGTAGGATTTAGTAAATTTACAATATTGTGCAACCACCACCTCTAACTAGTTCCAAAACATTTTTATCATCCCCAAAGAAAACTCCATACCCATTAAGCTCCCCATTTTCCTCTTCCATAACCCCTGGAAACCACTAATCTGCTTTGTTTCTATTGATTCACCTATTCTGGAGATTTCATATAGGTGGAATCACACAATATGGAGTGTTTTGTATCTGGTTCCTTTCACTTAGTCTGATGTTTTCGAGGTTCATTCATGCCGTAGCATGTATCAGTACTTTATTCCTTTTCATGGCTGAATAATATTCCATTGTATGTATATACCACCATTTAGTCAACTCTTTCTTATCCATATGTAACTTATGTGTGGTAACTTTTGATTTTCAGTATTCACTGAACTCCCTGCCATCAATTAACATACTCTTAAGAGTCTTCACTCAGATGCCAGTCATTGTTCAAAAAAATGGAAAGCTGTTTTAATATTGCACTAAGTCAACATAAGGACTCTCTTTGTAAAATCTGTTATATTCTACAGAGCTTTTCTAACAACAACAACCCAAGGAAATGAGTACTATTATATATTATCTTTTTTTTTGGAGATGACAAGACTTTGTTGTAGTGAGCTGAAGTAGCCAGTCAGTGTCACAGCTGGTAAATGGCAAGACTAGGACTGGACCCCTTCCCTTTCCATCCACTGCCCAGGGTCCAAGCTCAAAACGTGTTCCATTTTCAGAGTGAAGAGATCTGAAACTCTGAAACTCTGAGGGACTCACTGCACATTGCCCAGCCCCACTCACTCTACTTTGCTCCAGTAATTGAGGAAATTTCAGGAGCAGTGAGATGGACTTGAATTAAATATGTTCCCAGACAAACCTCCAAAGAGGGACAGGAGTGGATATGAGGGTTGAGAAAACTCTCAGAGTAAAGCTGCAGAATATTTCAGAAGGAGAGAGACAGAATGCAGCAGGGATGAGGTTTGTTTGATGTTTAGTGGTGGGTTGGTTGGTCCAAGTCATAGCTTGACATAAATTCCAGTGTTAAATAGAGATAATCTAGAAGGTTGACCATTATGACAGCACAGATAATTGAGATGACAATAATTGTACATGCATTTCAAAAACTCAAATGATACAGCATAAGTTCTCCCCATAGGCACAGTGCTTTAGAGTTTATGTAACACTTTCACATCCATTATCTCCTGAGGTCCTCGTAAGAATACCATTAGGATACGTATTGTTATACCCATTTTCTTGATGCAGAAGTTGACAAGGACAGTTAAATCCTGTAGCCACACAGCTAATAAGTCATGAATCCAGGACTCAAATGAAAGTTTCTTAAGCCTGTAAGTTTTGAATTCTCTCTGCAACACCACGCCACCTCAGGCCAACTTCAAGGGAAAAACAATTATCCTAAATCAGTTTGCAAAAAGGAAAAGAGCTGAGAAATAAAAATTGCTCCAGGCAGGAGAAACAGCAAAACACAGCATCTCACACTGTTGATGGGGAAGAGAATATGACTTCGTCTTGAGCGTTTCTAATTTTGTAGCTCACACGCATCCCATCGCAACATCGTAAATCTTGAGTTAAAGGTTACCTCTGAGACAGTA
This sequence comes from Trachypithecus francoisi, assembly GCF_009764315.1. Taxonomy (NCBI): domain Eukaryota; kingdom Metazoa; phylum Chordata; class Mammalia; order Primates; family Cercopithecidae; genus Trachypithecus; species Trachypithecus francoisi. The sequence continues at coordinate 110,725,091 of NW_022681473.1, forward strand.
GGAATGTAGCCTGCCACCTGTAAAGGAGGAGTTTAAGGTTTTTCCAAAGTTCAGATTTTTTCCAATCAAAATAGCTTCAGTTAACCCAGGGATATGCACAGTTACATTTTATTCCTAAACACTGGGCATTTTATTTTGTCTATAAGGTTACCCCTTCTTCTTTAATTACAAGCACTTACTCAGGAAAGAAGCCTTTCTATGACACTGTCATGTTATTTTTCTAAAAGTAGAATGAGGCTGGGTGTGATGGCTCACACCTGTCATCCTAGCACTGTGGGAGGCCGAGGCGAGCAGATCACTTGAGGTCAGGAGTTTGAGACCAGTCTGGGCAACATGGTAAGAGCCCCATCTCTACTAAAAATTCAAAAATGTAGCTGGATATGGTGGCGCACACCTGTAATCCCTGCTACTCAGAAGGCTGAGGCATGAGAATCATTAGAATCCGGGAGGCAGAGGTTGCGGTGAGCCAAGATTACACCACTGAACTCCTGCCTGGGTGACATACATAAATAAATAAATAAAATAAAATAAAATGAAATAAAAATAGAATGACTCAAATCTGGGGCCTCTTTATTGGGCTGTAGGGCTCTGAGGTGGCAGCTTGGCCATCAGTTAAGAAGAAATGGTCTGCTCTTCCCCAGTTAGAGGGGTCCAGATAGAAGAGGACCCAGTTGTGGAAGGCCCACCAGCTCACCATCACTATCATTTTGTCCTTTTACTAACATCTTGGAAGCTCCGTATACATGCTGTGGAAACGCGAGAGGATCTTATAGTATCTGGGATTTATAGGCATAAATTCCATTAGCCAGCCTCACAACTAATTGCTATTCTAACACTCAGCACGGGGTAAATTATAATTGATGGTAATACATGAGGAGCAATGATTTATTTTAATAAATCTCTCTAAAAAGTAGAATAATATCTGAGTGTTTGCTGGGGTGGAGTGGAGGGCCAGTGTGTGGGAAGGAGGGAGAAAATGGTCACTAGTGAATGTTTTGCCCTTCTTTCTAAAAGCTTATCAGACCTCAAGTGGACTGACCTTGGACATAAATCAGATATGTGGAAATTTAGGCGTCTGTGTGTTTGGTTGAGCTCTGATTCATTTCATTATTGTCTAAGTAGTTAGGCAAATTTTGACCTATCGCGTCTCCCACACTCTAGCTTCTGCTGCTCAGCACTGGGTGACCTTGGTGAAACATTACGGCCCTTGCACTACCATGGTGTCTGGCAACGTAACCTGAATCCGGAATCAGGTGCCCTAGACTTGAATCTTGCGTTTGTCATTTATTAGTCATGTGACCTTACCTAGGCAGCAAGCAGGCTAATGAGCCTGCATTTCTTCAACTGTGTACAGAAAATAATACACCTACTTCTCGGCACTGTTAAGGAAATGAAATAAAATAATGTATATTTTAAAAACTTGAAAGCTTTAAAATGTCATTCAGATATGATTTATCTACCCACTAAACAAATGCAAGTCACTATTTAGGTGACAATAATAATCTACGTCCTTCCTCATGTGAGTTTATTGCCAGATTTTCTTAGTCATTTTCACAGGTTAAAATTAAGTGAACATTCAAGTAAAACCAGACCATGAAAGGGCTAACTTGGTATGTTCTAGGCACAGAGGGTAGGGAGGTTTATGTTCAGGTGGTTCGATTTAATATCTCACATGTCACTCATTGCAAACGCAGTCGCAGAGACTGACCCATGAATGTCCGGTTGTTGAAAATCCCATAATGAAGAAGAGACTATGACTTCACCAGTCTCCTTCTTGCCCCTAGAAGGGCTTCCATCATTTCATTAAAAGAGAAAAAACCCACCACATACTGCTCAATATGGTGACTGGCTCCTGAACAGTCAAGATGTTATTTTCAAACACATTCTTTCCTTGCTTTTCCGTCCCCATGGGGCCCTGCTCTAATTCCTGGCCTTCTGAAACCCCGTGGCTGCAGCTTCCATCTTACTGAGCAGATTTTCAAACAAAGTCCCCTTGCTGTGTGCACAGAACTGCCCTCCAGAGCTGCAGGCATGCCGGTCGGGGGCTCAGTGCTGAATTTCTTTCCCACATCTTGGACACGTCGTCGCTCTCTCTCCTCCCTCCTTCCAGTCCCCTCTCCCCACCTCCCCTTCATTCCTAAATCCTGCAGCCATGACAGAAATAAATTAGCTAGAGGTACAGGTCACACCTTGGAGAGCAGTAAACGTTCTGTGGGAAATCAATAGAGAAGATGGGATTCTCAAACAGCTGAAGCAGAAGGAATGATGCATTGATGGCTATACATAAACCAAACAAAGGAGTCTGAGCACAGCCTTCCGGGTAGGGGCCCGTGCTCTGGGCTTCATTTATTCTAACACCTGAACCCGAGACGGCACCGCAGAAAAAGACACTCTGCAGATACCTGGGCTTTTTTCCTCAGGAAGGCTCCGTGTTGCTGGGCCAGTGTTGGTGAAAATGAAAAATTATGTTCAGATCGTGGATGTTAAAGCTGGAGCCCCCAGGAAACCCCTGGAGAACACTAAGCTGAGTGTGTGAGACATATATCTGGATGGAGACCTCCTCAGCCATGGCTGCTGACAGGAAAAGCCAGAGAGGGATTGGCTGGATAGTTAACTGAAGAAGTGTAATTCCTAAAGTCATTTAGGGTGATGTGTTGGAAACACCTAGGCTTTAGGCTCTGACAGACCTGGGTTCCAGTCCTGGCTTCACCACTAGGTAGCAAAAATGGGCAAGTTGCATTTATAAAGTGGCAATAGGAGGTCTACCTTAGAGGCAATCGTGCGGATTAAATGAATAATACACATCAACACCTAGTACAAAATAGGCACTCAATAAATGCTAGCTGCTTTCCCTTCCATTCCCCTGCCTAATTATAAGTGGCTTCGTCATGTCTCTGGAGTTCTACAACTTCTCCCACACAGAGCCTTCACAAAGGCGGGCCCTCGTAAAATTTTTCTCTGATGGCAAAAGCAATGTCTAGCAAAAACAGGTGTTCAGCAGGACTTTCCGTGCCCTACAGTCTCGATCAGCTGCCAAATGCCACTCCAAAAAGCCACCTAAGTTAAAGCAGCGTGCCTGCTATGCAAATGCAGGGATGAAATACAATCCTGCCCTGAGCACCTCCTATCTAGAAATCCTGAAATTTCCATTGCTGTATACCAAGAACCTGTTTTTTCTGTCTTCTCTTGCTCTTTTTTTTCTAAAAACTGCATTTTTCTTATCTTTTCCTCCTCAGTTTGAGCCTGATTTCTTCCTCAAACACACCTGAATTTTGGTAATAAAACAAATACTTACAGTGAGAAGCCATTATAAATTATCTAGAAAATAAACATTTAAATAATCTCAATCCTAAAATGTTTAATTATGGTAAATGTAGATAGCATAAAGTTTACCAGCTTAACCATTTTTAAGTGTATGCTCAGTGACAGTAGGTACATTCACATTGTTGTGTTACCATCACCATTATCCATCTCCAGAACGTGTTCACCTTCCTCACCCTCAACACTGTACCTGCTAATCATAATTCTCCATTTATCCCTTTTCACAGCCCCTGGAGCCCACCATTCTACTTTCTGTTGCTATAATTTTACTATTCTAGGAACCTCCTATAATAAGTGGAATCAAATGATATTTGTCTTTTTAGGCCTGTCTTATTTAACTTACCGTAATGACCTCAAGTTTCATCCATGTGGTAGCACGTGTCAGGATTCCTTCCTTTTTAACACTGAATAATTTTCCATTGAATGGATATACCACATTTTGTTTACCCACACCTCCTTTGATGGGCACTTGGGTTGTCTCCACCTCGTGGCTATTGTGAACAATGCTATTATGAATATGGGTGTGCAACTATCCCTTCAAGACCCCATTTTCAATTCCCTGGGGATATACCCAGGAGTGGAAGTGCTGGGTTAAATGGTAATTTTATTTTTTCATTTTTGAGGAGCCATCATACTGTTCTCTATAGCAGCTGCACCATTTTATATTCCCACCAACAGTGCATAAAGGTTCTGACTTCTCCACATCCTTGTCAGCACTTGTTATTTTCTGTTTTTTTTTTTAAAGTAACCGTTGTAACATCTTTCCATGGTTTGTATCTTCTCTGGGAAAATGGGGGCCGTATATGAGTGACAACCATTTGTTTGGCAGCCTGACTTGTTCATTTCTCCTTGCATACAGGAAATTCTTAAGGTCAACCAGATTCTGCTCTGGCTACAGTTTCTGTCTAATGTCTCTGTTTTTTCCAAGTCTTCTATCTTTCATTAATTCAGGAAATGTAAATTTAAGTTGAACAATTCAAGAGTTTTCAGTACTCTGATATAAAGCAGTTTGCCTAGCCCAGTTACTCATGCTACCCTCAATCTCAGTAAATGAAGGAGAAAGCCTTTTTTGTTTTGTTTTGTTTTGTTTTTGTTTTTAGATGGAGTCTCAGTCTGTCATCCAGGCTGGAGTGCAGTGGTGCAATCTCAGCTCACTATAACCTCTGCCTCCCACTTCTCCTGCCTCAGCCGCCCAAGCAGCTGGGATTACAGGCACACACCATCACACCTGGCTAATTTTTGTATTTTTAGTAGAGAAGGATTTTGCCATGTTGGCCAAGCTGGTCTCGAACTCCTGACCTCAGGTGATCCGCTTGCCTTTGCCTCCCAAGGTTCTGGGAGTACAGGCATGAGGCACTGTGCCTGAACAGGAAAGCCTTTTCAGAACAGAAAAAGTGAAAGTAATAGAACCTACTAGAAAACACTGAGATAGCTTGGAGATTAAAAGTAACAGCTCTCATACAGCAAGCCAAATTTTTTAAAATTAAAAATCGTTTAATTTTTTTACTTAATTTTTTTTTTGAGACGGAGTCACTTAACATGAGGTCTACCCTCTTAACAAATTTTTTGTGTACAATACAGTATTGTTGACTATAGGTAGAATAGCAGATCTGAGCATCTCACCTGAGAAAATTCCCATTGACAATTTCAGATGTGGAAACTGAGGCACAGTGAAGTGAAATCATTTGCCCAAAGTTAACAAATTTTCCAGGGTCAGGACCCAAAACTCAGTCATATCACTGCAAATCCCATGTTTTTTTCACCATACAATACTACCTAATGATTACTAAGCTCTTTAATTCTAAAACTGCGAAACTTTTAAGGACCTATTCGTGAAAAAACAAACAAAAAAGAAATGTGGTTTGAGCTTGCTTTTGAAAAGGAACGATTCCCTAAAGGCGGGCAGTACATAGACTTCACCAAGCACTAACTTCGTGGGATGTGACTTGCTCAACTCTGGACAACACATGTTAATAGACCCAAAATGAGGGAAGACATAGGCATTGCCCATGAAAGGTACGTAGTCTATAGGACAACAGCAGTCCTTTCTGCCTAGCATGTTTCTTGAAGGCCTTGTGTGACACATGACATCCTATGCTCAGCTGGTGAATCATGTGACTCCTCTTTGCCTGGGGGCCATATATTCTTCCCCTACGAGGATAGGCGTCCTCCTCTTTAAACTTCCCAGGGGTATTGTGAACTTTAAATACAGTACTGATAAAGCATGAAACCTAGCACCCAGTGTGTAATAGACCAATAAACCAAAACCCATTGCCATCTCCCTGCCGTATCCCCAGAGTAGCTTTTCATTCCCAGTAGGGACAAGTGGGTGAAGGCCATGAAGAGGCATCTGAAAGGGAACTCTGAACTGAGTGGTAAAGAATTTAAGAATTTTAGGCCAAGCGAGGTGACTCACACCTGTAATCCCAGCACTTTTGGAGGCTGAGGCAAACGGATCACCTGAGGTCAGGAGTTTGAGACCAGCCTGGCCAACATGGCGAAACCCTGCCTCTACCAAAATTACAAAAATTAGCCAGATATGGGCCGGGCGCGGTGGCTCAAGCCTGTAATCCCAGCACTTTGGGAGGCCGAGATGGGCGGATCAAGAGGTCAGGAGATCGAGACCATCCTGGCTAACACGGTGAAACCCCCGTCTCTACTAAAAAATACAAAAAACTAGCCGGGCGAGGTGGTGGGCGCCTGTAGTCCCAGCTACTCGGGAGGCTGAGGCAGGAGAATGGCGTAAAACCCGGGAGGCGGAGCTTGCAGTGAGCCGAGATCTGGCCACTGCACTCCAGCCTGGGCGATAGAGCAAGACTCCGCCTCAAAAAAAAAAAAAAAAAAAATTAGCCAGATATGGTGGCGCATGCCTGTGGTCCCAGCTGCTTGGGAGGCTGAGGCAGGAGACTCACTCAAACCCAGGAGGCAGAGGTCGCAGTGAGCCAAGATCACACTACTGCATTCCAGCCTGGGTGACAGAGCAAGACATCTTCTCAAAAAAAAAATTAAGAATAGACACTTAGAATATTTAACCATCAGCTGCTGTCCCTGAAGTCTGCCTCACACTTCTGCACCAACAGACTTGTTTTACTGGTCTGCATGTGAGTGCTCCATGCACTTCTGTGTACCATTTATTCATTTAGACTGCATGTGCTCTGAGGGAGTGGTCCCTCCTTCCGTGTGGTCTTGCAGCCCTGTGACTATACACTTACAGTTCCCGGTTCTCTACAGAGAGCAGTCCGTTAAGGATCACTGATTTGGTCAGAAGCAGGTCCTTGAGATTTATCTCTCTAAAGGGATTTCTCTAACGTAATGCTATGGTGTAAGCCAGGCACGTCGGGGCCCAGACACTTAGTGCACCTCAAGAGCCCGGTCAGCATTGGTCAGAAGGCCCCCAACAAAACCCGAAATCTTGACAGTCCTAAAGCCTGTCTGCACATGTGCCTTTACTTCTTTTTTGACTCCCACTGAACCTACGAGCCTGTAATTGACTTCTTCCCCTTCAGAGAGATTCCTCACTTCTGAGAAGCCTGCTTAGCCGCATTGGAAAGTCACCGAAGATAACTAGATTTGACTCAACAAATGTGCGCTTATCTCGGACACATCTGCCTGGATAGCCTTCCTCTGGTCTCTCCGTGGACTAAGAGCAAGAAGAATAAGCGTTCTGCCTCAGTTAACTCTCTGTGCCATTTAGCACATTTTTGTATTTTCAATAAATATGCCTTAAGCACTACTCATCTTGTGGTGTTAATTTACCAACACAAGTGCCCTGAGGATCTGTGGGTTGAGCTAAGAGCTGACTGGGATTCACAGTAAGAGTAGTTCATGCTTACTTTGGGTGATACAACACAAGCAACAAATAAGAGCATATGCCAATCAAAACATTTTAGGGTTTAGTCTGCTGTGTGAGGCACCGTGCTAAGTAATTTACATGCATCGTCTCATATAATCCTCATAGCAACCCCTTGGTATCCCCGTTCTACACATGATGAAAAAGAGACGCAGAGATATTTAGCAAAATACCATGGAACACACACTTTGGGATTCTACAGATAGGATTTAAATTCAAGTCCAACTCCTTAGTGTGACAGTGGGTGCAGTAACATACCTTCTCCAGTCAGAGTTTTCTCCTTCATAGTGGGACAATATCCAAAGCCCCTGGCGCTGCCACACTTTGCACCTTCATGAATCATGGAACTCCTCTTTTATATCCTCTCTACCTCAGTAACCCAGGGATTCAGGATGGTCTAGAATTTCAAATCCCGAGTTGGGCAATCTGAATTCCCATGTAGCCTCTATCCTGACCTTAGGCAGCAAGTCATTCAATCTTTCAGTTTCATCGTTTGTCAACAGAAAATGGCAACCCTGGCCCAATCTATTTTAATAGGTAGTGTTGAAGATAAGATCAAAGGAAATATGTCAAAGTCTCCTGAAAAGCTTCAAATACTTCTCAAATTATTACTGTAATGGATTTAGTTTGAGAACTTACCGCACAGAACATCTTTGTCCAAAACCTTAAAATGAATGGGGAAACTGAGTTCAAGATGCAAAAATGGAACCCAGATTACTTCTGTTCTTGTGTAAGTAGAGGCTTGGACTGGAACTCCAGGTATCTGTATGCTTGCTCCTGCCTAGGTACTGCTTTGGGCAAATCACCGCACTTCACGACAAAACATGGATGTGATACCTGCCTTCTCCGGAATACTATGGGTAGAGTGTGGGCAGGAGACAAAAACATTCAGAAAGCTTGAGATGAGAAAAACTCTAGAAAGTCAATTACATGCATTTTTTTAATGTGGTGTCAGATTTTTTTCTCCCACTCATTTTCCCTTGTCTCAATCTAAATTTTATCCAGATGTGAACATGAAGAGGCCTGTCTTTGTTCATTCTCTGCTTCTTTGCATGCCCTTTGGTTTTCTTTTGTGCCTCAAAAGGTTTTGGTGCTATGCTTCAAGACACAGGTCATGAAGGGGAAACAGTTGGGGTGCTGTGGGGAGAGTGCAGTATTAGGAACGAGGACTCAGGGTAAAGAATTACAGCATGCCTCAGAACGTGCACCTCCTCTTTGCCAACGCAGAGACAAGGTGATGAAAAGATCCCTGGCTCCAGACAAATGCCCTCAGCCTTGCAAAGCCTTCCAAAAGGCAGCGTCCCAGAGCCCAGACTGCAAGTGACTTGCGCATGCACACACGCACACACACACGTTCACACACACACTCCCATGGAAAACTGTGCTCTCGCATCCCAGAAAAGGTTTGTTGTTTCAATTAAACCTCATCAACGCCACATGTCAGAGAAGAAAGAAAAAACGAAACAAGACTAAATTATTTCAGCTATCTCCTTAGGGATTGATCTGTATCGAATAAACCACCGTCTACACATGGGGAGAAGCTTTTACTTCTGAAAAACAGAGGCAGGTGCAGAAGAGCAGCATTTGGTACTAAATTAAAGCTCTGGGAGCAGAAGGAAGTGGATTTAGATGCATCCACTTAGCTCTTCCTGATATCTAACTCTCAGGGTGGGGAACAGATCACAGCCTTGGCTGGGTCTGGCCTCTGCTTCCTGGTACCCCCTGAGGTCCCACCCCACTCTGCTCACTGCTTCAGCTGCCCGGTAAGAACAGATGGACAGAAGTTAAAAGAGCAAGGTCAGCTCATCGGCTAAGTCTCATTTCACACCCTGCCCCACCTCTATCATCCCTTTCTGGGATATAAAGATGAAGAAAGCAGGGCAGGGGTGCTGCTGCATTTGATTCCGGCTGAAACTATGGTCGTTTCATTTACATCCCCTGAATAGCTGGCGAGTCTGATTTACACATTGATAATATGTGATGCTTTGTATTTCAGCAAATATTTAATCCCTGACTGATCAATAATCCTCGCCTGGCTGTTCTTTTTTGAAAAGAAATAAATCCCCTTTTACTCTTAAAATTCTTGAATAAAATTAAACTGCTTTAGCCTAGGATGCACTGCTCCTATATGAAGCCATGTGGTTTCATAACCTCAGTCTTCAGATGTTTTTAAAGGGGCCGCCTTTGCTTACTTGATATTTTCTGAGATCCTAACATCTCTCTGATGAGTCCTCTGTGTTATCAGTTGATATTATAAGACAACCCTTTAAGGTCTGGTATACTTTTTTTAAATTAAAAAGTAAAATTATTAACCTAAACTGAATCAGTGCATACATAGCATGCAGTATTTTTTTGCATTCTTTTGCTTATATTCACCATGGCGGTCTTGATTTAAATTCTTCATTACAAACCTTTCTATAAACCATTTCCCTCCAAGACTACATTTTTAAGAAAACTCTATTGCTACACAGATTCTTAAAAAGCTGTACTCCTGTCTTAGAGTTAAAGTTGAATATTTTGAAAAATGCACATTAAACATGGAAAGAGATGGCTTTCCTCTCTATAAGGGGCTCCCAAGGCAGCCTCAAAGCTCACCAAAAGTTCCAAAACAACATCCACAACAAAACAAACCCTCTTTCATCTCTGGCAGCAACAAAAGCAATAACTTTCACCAAACCTACCCAAGCCAAGAATTAATATAACACAGAACATATCCACGTTCAGACCATGACGGCTACATCAGCTCACCACAATATTTGTTTAAAAAACACATAATTTGTGGTAGAGAGAAAGAACTTTTCATACAAAAAGAGGTTCTTTCAAATGCAAATTAACCAAAAGACATATTTTCCCTGTGTTTGGGAAATCACTCCAACACATGAAAAACATAGTTTTTGTGTGGAAAAAAAAATCAGTGTACACCCACCAGTTGAAAAGGCAATTACATTAGCTGTAGATTACCTTAACAGTTAAGAAAAGTTAACTCCTAGCTCCGTAAGTCTTTAAGAACTTTATTAGCATTTACTGACCTAAGTAGTCTTCAGTTCCCAGGTAGCAAAGTTTCTTTTCTTCTCCACTGAAATGCTCATATGGACACTGAAGGGCATTGTATTACTGAACTGATGAGAAAAGAATATTGTTTCCATTCTTCTGGAGGAAAAAAATATAAAGAAAGAAGGAAGGAAGGGAAGAAAGAAGAATAAGAAAGAAGGAAAGAGAGAAAAGGAAAGGAAGAAAAGAAAGAAAAAGAAAGGAAAGAAAGAAAGAAAAAGAAAGGAAAGAAAGAAAGAAAGAAAGAAAGAAAGAAAGAAAGAGGAAGGAAGGAAGGGAAAAAAGAAAAGCAAGGCAAAATGCAGTCTACTCGAGTATTCTTCCTGGTGGGGAAAAAAAAGTAAATCCACTATTCTGGAACGAGTTCAAACATAGCTTGACAGGCTCCAGGAGAATTTATACTGAGCATGCTTAGCCCCGCACTGCTTGCATGAGACACTCTTAATGAATATTACTTCCTTCCCACTGGCTATTCCTGCTGGAAGTCCACACCCACCCCTCTTTCAGAAGTCAGGAATTTAGCTTCAGCCAAAGTCCAGAACACATGCTTATGCGGAGACAAGGCCTCACCGATCCATAAACTTTCAGGTTATGACCTGCAGGTCAGTTTGACAAATAGAACATAGGGGTGAATTTTTTTTCTGCCCTTGGTTATGTTCCCAGCTTTATGCCTGTCCTAAACTGCAGTTCCTCTGGAGAAAAGAAAAACAGAGAGCTCTCTTTCTAAAGAACATGACATCCTAAACACCACAGTAAAGACCTTTCCTGATCAAGCTTCCAAACCGAAATCAGAATAAGGGTTATCTGCATATTAAAACACAACATTCAATGATTTTTAGCTTCTGGATAAAATAAAAGTCCTACCCCAAATGTATGCTTTTTGATAACTTACATAACACCTCTCTCAAAAACGCTGCATGCCAAAGCACACTCTGAAAATATGTTCAAAATCCAGCTTTAACCTCCTATGCTGTCTAAACGTTGGACTCGTATACATTCAGGTCACACTAAAAACTGACTTTCTTTTTCAAACAATGCTTTATCTTTCCCTAAATCCCTCTGTCATGTTTAATGACAGGAGACCTGAAATTCTGGAAATTTAAAAATAGATTACTTTTCTGACAGTCTGAGAAGGCAAGATTCTTGGTCTGCCAAAAAATCGGGGAAGTGGGGGAAAGGGGAGAATTAGCAGGTAAGGGCCTGATATAGACAGCATAGTAAAGGAAGGATATTTTATATTTTAAAATTAATAACAAAGTATCTTTTTTGTTGTCCATTTGACATTTCTAGGGTGCCATTTATATGTATCAAATTACAAATTATAAATATTATTAAATACTCATTTGAACTGTAATGCTTATTTCCCTAGACACACACACACACACGTACACACACCCCAATTTGTGGCTTGAAAAAAATGATGTCACAAAACATCAAAAGGCAATAGAAATTTTCTAAGTCTCCAAGAAATACGGCGTGCCCAGCTTCTAATACAAAGCCTGCCTGGCTAGCATTGATTCTTTGGATTAATAAAGGATGCATCCATGAGCCTGATATGTAAATCCGTCGCCTCTCCATGCCTGTAACACTTTACGCAGCCCACTGCTGAGCTGCTAAGATATGTTTTCCCCATGGAAGGTCTTTGTAGCATAAAATACGTCTTTGCCCACTATTCAATAAATAAAATCTCTGCAGACGTATTTTCCTTCTGGTAACTATGAGTTTTTTTGAGACTTTAGGCATGGTGGTTGTTTTGTTTGTTTTTATGCTTTGCCTAAGGGAAGAATAAAATGTAGCCCCCCTGCCCCAACTGTGTTTACTTATATTACAAGAGCAAACTAAGTTTTCAGCAGTTAGACGAAGCCCAAGAGAAATCAGGCTTTGAACCCTCATGACCACACATAAGGTAAGTGTAAAATAGGAAGGACATTTATTCATTTGACTTAAAGAGATTGCCTAGAGACAAGGTCCCCCAACACAGAGAACAGGGACCCTTCCCTGTAGACAGCTTACCTCCCTGCCATTGGAGTGCGCTGTTTCTCAGGCAGGTCTCATGGCACAGAGGACAGGGACCCTTCCCTGTAGACAGCCTGCCTCCCTGCTACCGGGGTGCAGTTTCTTTTGTCTCCTTCCGTGAGGATGACCCTCTCCCCTGGAGCTAAGGGGAGACACAGAAGCCTGTGTAGGAAACACAGGAGCTTGAGTAGAACCATGTTGTTTCCAGCTTGAATGTTAAAACCACTCTGCAAAGCTGAGATAGTCTTTACAGTGCCATCACATTCATTAATTCAATTAGCAAATATTCATTGAGCCCCTACACTGACACTCATTTGGGTGCTGGAAATTGTGACATGACTAAGACAATGTTCCTGCACTCAGGGAGTTTACATTCTGGCAATTAGATGTTTAATGGAAAACATTTTAAAAATTCAAGATGTAGGCCGGGTGCGACGGCTCACGCCTGTAATCCCAGCACTTTGGGAGGCCGAGGCAGGTGGATCACCTGAGGTCGGGAGTTTGCGACCCACTTGACCAACATAAAGAAACACCATCTCTACTAAAAATACAAAACTAGGTGGTGCATGCCTGTAATCCCAGCTACTCGGGAGGCTGAGACAGAAGAATCACTTGAACTCGTGAGACAGAGGTTGCAGTGAGCTGAGATTATGCCATTGCACTCCAGTCTGGGCAGCAAGAGCAAAACTCTGTTCCAAAAAAAAAAAAAAATTCAAGATGTAAATAAGTAAATAGTGTATACATTTACAAATTGTGATAAGTTTAAGAAAGAACTAAAAGGGAAATGATGAGAAAGAAACAAGCCATGTGTGTTGGAGGCTGAGGCACAGAGCATCAGGAAAATGGAATAAATATTTCGGAAAATCATTAGTAACCAATCCAATATAAGTTAAAATGAAAAAAATATGTGGCGTGGCTGGATTAAAGCCTTGAATGCAACACTAATGCATTTGGATTTCATATGGTGTATAATGGGAAGCCATTGAGGGCTTCTGAGAAGAATTATTATTACTGTTTTGACGATGACTATTTTTTGTAGCTGTTTGTAGGAACACTGGGGATGAGCATGAAAAGACAAAGCTTTTGGAAGAGCCAAGATTGGCAGAGGTGGGGAGAACACCTAATCTAGGACAATGCAAACAGTGATGGAGGGAAGAAGACAGCAATGAGAGGTATTACTATTATTTTTCAATTTATTTATTTATTTATTGAGACGGAGTCTCACTCTGTCGCCCAGGCTGGAGTGCAATGGTGCCTTCTCGGCTCACTGCAACCTCTGCCTCCCAGGTTCAAGCAATTCTCCTGCCTCAGCCTCTGAGTAGCTGGGATTACAGGCGCCCACTACCACGCTCAGCTAATTTTTGTCTTTTTTTGTAAAGACAGGGTCCCACCATGTTGGCCAGGCTGGTCTTAAACTCCTAACCTCAGGTGACGCACTGGCCTCGGCCTTCCAAAGTGCTGGGATTACAGGCGTGAGTCACCACGCCAGGTCAAGAGGTATTATTGAGGCAGAAAGACAACTTTTGACAACTAACTGGATATGCAGATGAGGATGAGAAGGCATTTAAGGGGAATGCTAAGATTTTTGGTCTCAGTAGCTCTCAGTAGATCAGGGGCTCAGACATCTCTTCACTTACTTCATGCCTGAACCCATGCAGCTGAAGATAGCTGGACAAAAATTTACAAACACGTCAACTGTTCTCACATTACACTCTCGCTCACTAAACCTCGCATGGGTTCTTAAGCAGATGGTGAGAATGGGGAATGATGGTGTCTTAAGCAGAAATGGAGAATCTAGGGAAAGCAATGTCTGGCACAAGGTGAGCTCAAATATTTACTGGATGTATGGTATATGGAGTTTGAGGGCTAGGGGGATTTTCATCCTACACTATTATTTTAGTTAGGAATTTTATTTAGCTGTTAATAGGGACCTGATAATAGTCAAACACCTAAGGGTATATTTTTCTCTCATTAAAAAAAAAAAAATCAGAGATTGAAAGTTCAAAACATGACTACTAGGGACCCAAATCCTTCTATCCTTTTGGTTCCCGTTCTTAATGCAAGGTGTCCATCTTCAGTTTTGCCTTATGGTCCATTGTGGACTAGGCCTAATTTTGAGTAAATGGACAAATGTAGAAGTCAAGTCTAGAAAATGGTTGGGTAGCCAAGAGACCTCTTATATAAGAATCTGGGTCATACCACCAGGTCAGCTACCTAGGCAAGCAGAGGTGCTAGCCAAGAAAGAGGAGAATCTAGAATGGTTAATACATTGAGGTAGTACAAATGAGGAGTATCAGGGGCACTCTCTAGAGCAGTCACAGAGGCAGGATTAGTCCCACTAACCTTCCTCATGTAAGACTTTCTAGGTAAGGAAACTTATCAGAATGCGGGAGGAGGTCTTCTTAGAAGGGGTAAGCTTAGTATACAAGCAAGCAGTGCAAATGGCGAACTGTAGCAGATTCTGTGGCATGCCATCTATTACCTTCCCTTCGAGACTAAGAAACTTACTACTGCACCTACTAGTAGTGTTAATTTCTGTCATCTCACAGCCAAGTCCCTCTTGAGGAGCTTCTTGGGAGCCTTCTTGGGAGCCTCTATGCCCACAGGAATCCCATGTCTAAATGCCTACAAAGGGGCAAAAATGCCAAGCTTCCTTGCTCCAATTTTGGACAAATCAGAGGGTTGTTCCAGCTCCACAGCTCCCCGTAGGATTGCCTGAGACCTGTTACAACTGCACTTCTGTTTAACCCCTCCTCTGCTCATTCCTCCTGCCCTCCATCCCTTATAGATGTTGCTTCTGAAAACACTCCTCGGTAAACTCCTGCATACAAATCTCGATCTCACAGTATGTTGTCTGGAAACCCAATATAATCCAGCAAAATAAAAATAAATTCAACCCTTCACTTACTCCATGCCTGAACTCATGCAGCTGAAGATAGCTGGAGAAAAATACACAAGCATGTCAACTGTTCTCACATTATACTCATGCTCACTAAACTTCACAAGGGTTCACCGCAGAAATCATCCTTTTCTTCCCTAATCCATTTTTACTTTCACTCTCCAGAACAAATATTTCAAATTTTCTCCTCTAATTTCCAACACTCGTTCCTCACCCCCATTCTCAGTAGTCAATCTTGCTTTCTACTATGATGAGAAAAATGAAGCAATTAAAAGAGAACTTTCAAAAACCTCAACGTGAAATCTACACACCTGCCAGAATCAGAGTGAATACACTTCACCTCCCCTTCTATTACTATGGATGAGCTCTCCATCCTCCCGCAGAGCAAATCCCTCCACCTATGCACTATATCTCCATTTTCTCTTTCCTACTTGAAAATATTGCTCCATGAAGTCTTCTCTCTTTCTTGTTTTATCAAACTTTCCTTTTTTATTATATCAATTGCAACATCATAAAATACACTGGTATTTCTCTCATCTTAAAAACAATAACCTTTCTTTAATTCAGGTTTCCTCTTCAACTAGTGATTTATTGTGATCCCTTTCTTATAGCACTCCTGAAAGCATTCTGCACTAGATCTTTCTAATATCTGTCTTCACATTCTTTCTTCTTTTAAAAAATGTTTTCATGATATAATTTTCATACCATAAAATTATATAAAATTCAAACTTTTAACATCACAGAGTTGTATAAGCATTAGCACAATCTAAGATTAGAATATTTTTATTACCCCCAAAAAACCTGCCAATTAGCAGTAATTTCCTATTTATCTCTATCCTCTATCCCTCAGGCCCAGGAAATCAGAGAAATACACTTTCTATTTCTACAGATTTTTCCTATTCTGGTCTTTTCATATAAATGAAAAGCATACAATATGTGGTCATTTATGACTGGCTTCTTTCACTTAGCATCGTGTTTTCAAGGCTCACCAATGTACCATGTATCCGTTTTCATTCATTTAAATTCCCAAATAATATTCCATTATAAGAATATACCACATTTTATTTATCTATACATGAGTTGATGGGCATTTAGGCTGTCTTCCCTTGTTAGCTCTTATCAATAATGCTGCCCTGAGCATTCATGTACAAGTTTTTGTGTGGATGCAAGTTTTTATTTCTCTTGAGTATGTACTAGGAATGAAATTTTTGGGTCATAAGGTAATTCTGTGTTTAACTTTTGAAGGAACTGTCAGACTATTTTCTAAGTTGTTGAACCATTTTACATTCCTTCAAGCAGGGCGTGAGAGTCCCAATGTCTCCGTGTCCTTCTCAACTCATGTTATCACCTGCGGTGCTTATCATAGCCATCCATAGCCATCCTGGGTGGATATGCAGTGGTAGTTCAATGTGATTTTGATGTTTCCTTTGTGTTCCATTATGTTGGACATTTATCTTTTTATGTGCTCCCGTTCTTTCTTAAACACACTCCAATTAAGCTTTTTTCTCCATCACTCCACTGAAATGACTCTTCACAAGTCTACCAATAACTATCTTGTTACATTCTAAGACCATTTCTCAGTCCTTATTTTTCTTTACCTACCCGTAGTTTCTGACATGGGCAAAAATTATCTCAATAAAACACTGTATTCTTGGCTTCCAGAACACCATGTTGTCTTTGTTTTCGTCCTTCACTTCTGGTTGTGCCTGTTTAGCTCCTTTTCCTGGTTGTTTGTTTGTTTGTTTGTTTTCTCATCTCTCTCACCTCCAAATGTTAGATTTCCCCAAGACTCAATTCTAGAATATATTCTTTCTTACTATCTACACTCATTCCCTACACAATCTCATCTAGGATCTACATAACCTCTCCTAGAATCACAACTTTAAGTGCCATCTACATGGTTATTATGACTTTCAATATTATATCCTCAATCTGGATCACTCCCTATATTCAGAACTAACTATTTAACATCATCACTTGGATGTCTAAGAGGCAAAATTAAACATGCCCCAAACTGAGCTCCTATTGTTTTTCCCAAACTAGTTCCTTTCCTTTCTCAATCTGTGGCAACTTAAAATTTGAAGCTAAGACAGAAGTGGAGCAAGATGGCAGAATAGAAGGCTGAACCAATCATTCTTCGAACAGAATACCAATTTAACAACTATCTACCCACAAAAAAAAAAAAAAAAAAAAAAAAACACCTCCATAAGACTCAAAGTTACATCAGCACTCATAGCACCTGGCTTTAACTTCATATCACTGAAAGAGGCACAGAAGAGGTAGGAAAAACAGTCTTCAATAGCCTACCCACTCGTCTTCCATCTCCTGGTAGGGGTAGCATAAGGTGGACAGTGTTTCTGTGCACTGGGGAGAGGTAGAAACCAGTGATTGTGAGGCATTGAACTCAGTGCTGCCCTGTTAGAGCAGAAAGATAAACAAGACCAAGCTCAGCTGATACTTGCCCAAAGAGGGATCATTTCCCCAAGAAAGAGGGGAATTGCAGATTCCAGCAGTTAGAACTTGAGCTCCTGCAAGCCTTGTCATCATGGAATAAAGTTTTCTGGAGCCCTAAAAAGCCTTGAAAACCAGTCTAGGCCACAAGTATTGCAACTCCTAGGTGAGTCCTAGTGCTGAGCTGAGCTAACAGGCAGAGGACTGCGGGGGCAGTGACCTACTGAGACACCAGCCAGGGAAACTAAGGAAGTGTTGGCATCACCCTTCCCCTAAACTTAGGCTGCACAGCTCATGGCTCCAAAAGAAATCCCTTCCTTCTGCATGAGGAGAAAAAATGGAAGAGTGGGGAGGACTTTGTCTTCCATCTTGAATAGCAACTGAGCTACAGGAGGATAGAGCATCAGTCAGAGTTTTGAGGTCCCCATTCTAGTCCTTAGCTCCAAGAAAACATCTCTAAACACACTCTAGGCCAGAAGGGAACCTGCTGCCTTGAAGAAAAGGATTCAGTCCTGGCAGCATTCATCACCTGCTAACTGAAGAGCCCTTGGGCCCTGAATAACCAGCAGCGATACCGAGGTACTACTTTGAGGGCCTTGGGTGAGACTCAGTTTTGCTGGCTTCATGTGAGACTCAGCACATCCCCATATCTAGTGACTGTGGGGTGAGACTTCTGCTTGAGAAAAGTGGAGGGAAAAGTAAAGGGGACTTTGTCTTGCACCTTAGGTACCAACTCAGCCACAGCAGGTAGAGCACCAAGTAGGCTCTTGGGGTCCCTAGTTCCAAGCCTTGGTTTTTGGATGGCATTTCTGGACCTGTTCTGGACCAGAGGGGAGCCCACTGCCCTGAAGGGTGAATCCCAGGCCAGGAAGCATTCACCACAAGCTGACTGAAGAGCCCTTGGGTCTGAAGGGAACATCGGCAGTAGTCTGGCAGTACTCCCTATGGGCCTGTGGTGGTGGTGGCCATGGTGTGAGACTGCTCTGCCTTTGGAAAGATGAGGGAAGAGTGAGAAGGACTGAGTCTTGTGGTTTGAGTGCCAGCTCAGCCACAGTACAATAGAACACCAGATAGACTGTTAAGATTTTTTACTCTAGTTCCTGGCTTCCAGGTGGCACCTCACGCTTGCCCAGGGCCTGGGAGACCTCCCTGGCCTGAAGGGAAGAACACAGGCCTGGCTAGCTTTGCTACCTACTAGTCGTAGAGACCAGGGCATTGAGCAGACATAGCCAGTAGCCAGGGAGAGGTTACAGCAGGCCTTGGGCGAGACCCAGTGATGTGCTGGCATTGGGTCTGACTCATCACAGTCCTAGTGATGGTAACCACAGGGTGCTTGTGTCACTCTACCCCTAGCTCCATGTGGCTCAAAAAAGAGAGAGAGACTCCATTTGCTTGGGAGAAGGTAAGAGAAGAGAGCAAGAGTCTCTACCAGGTAATCTAGAGAAATCACCCGGACTTGTCCAAGACCACCAAGGCAGACCTCTATGAGTCTGTAAAAGCCACAGTGTTACTGAGCTTTGGGTGTTCCCTAAAGTACATACAGCTTAGCTCATGAAACCGACTCCACTTGAATATCTGGAAAGCCTTCCCAAGAAGGACAGGTACAAACAAACTCAGACTGCCAAGACTACACTAAACATGTAACTCTTCAATGCACAGATACAGATGAACATCTACAGGTACTAAGATGATCCAGAAAAACGTGACCTCACCAGATGAACTAAATAAGTTACCAGGGACCAATCCTGGAGAAACAGAGATATGTGACTTTTCAGAAGAGAATTCAAAAGAGCAGTCTTGAGGAAACTCAAATAAAGTCAAGATAATGCAGAGAAAAATTTCAGAATTCTCTCAGATAAATGTAACAAAGATATTGAAATAATTTTAAAGGACCAAGCAGAAATTCTGGACCTGAAAAATGCAATTGGCCTACTGAAGAATACATCACAGTCTTTTAATAGCAGAACTGATCAAGCAGAATAAAAAAATAATGAGCTTGGAACAGGCTACTTGAAAATAGGCAGTCAGAGAAGACAAAAGAAAAAAGAATAAAAAACAATGAAGTATGCCTACAGCATCTAGAAAATAACCTCAACAGGTCAAATATAAGAGATATTGACCTTACAGGGAAGTTAGAGAAAGAGATAGGGGTAGCAAGTTTATTCAAAGGGATAATTCCAAGGAACTTCCCAAACTTAGATAAAGATAATAGCATTCAAGCACAAGAAGGTTATCGAAAACCAAGTAGACTTGATACAAAGACTACCTGAAGGTATTTAATAATCAAACTCCCAAAGGATAAAGAAACTATCCTAAGAGCAGCAAGAGAAGAACAAATAACATACAATGGAGCTCCAAAGCATGTGGCAGCAGACTTTTCAGTGGGAACCTTATAGGCCAGGAGAGAGTGCATGACATTTTTAAAGTGCTGAAGTGCTGAAGGGAAAAAAAAAAAGAGAGAAGAAAAGAAAAAACAACACTTTTATGCTAGAATGGATGCAGTGATCAGGCAACACTTCTACACTGCTGGCAGGAATGTAAACTAGTATAGCCACTATGGAAAACAGTGTGGAGATTCCTCAAAGAACTAAAAGTAGAACTACCATTTGATCTAGCAATCCCACTACTGGGTATCTACCCAGAGGAAAAGAAGTTATTATACAAAAAAGAATTTGCACACACGTGTTTATAGCAGCACAACTCATAATTGCAAAATCATGGAACCAACCCAAATACCCATAAATCAACGAGTAAAGAAACCATAGTATATACATACATACAACATAATACTATTCAGCCATAAAAAGGAATGAATTAACAGCATTTGCAGTTACCTGGATGAGATTGGAGACTATTACTCTAAATGAAATAACTCAAGAATGGAAAACCAAATATCGTATGTTCTCACTGACATGTGGGAACTAAGCTACAAGGACACAAAGACATGAGAATGACTCAATGAACTCTGAGGACTTGGGGGTAAGTGTGGTTAAAAGGTGAGGAATGAAAGACTACAAATAGGGTGCAGTGTTTACTGCTCAGGTGATGGGTGCACCACAATCTCACAAATCACCACTAAAGAACTTACTCGGCCGGGCGAGGTGGCTCAAGCCTGTAATCCCAGCACTTTGGGAGGCCGAGACGGGCGGATCACGAGGTCAGGAGATCGAGACCATCCTGGCTAACACGGTGAAACCCTGTCTCTACTAAAAAATACAAAAAACTAGCCAGGCGAGGTGGCGGGCGCCTGTAGTCCCAGCTACTCGGGAGGCTGAGGCAGGAGAATGGCATGAACCTGGGAGGTGGAGCTTGCAGTGAGCTGAGATCTGGCCACTGTAGTCCAGCCTGGGCCATAGAGCAAGACTCCGTCTCAAAAAAAAAAAAAAAAAAAAAAAACTTACTCATGTAACCAAACACCACCTGTACCCCAATAACCTATGGAAAATATAAATGAAATAAATAAATAAAATAAAAAATAAAGATATATAAAAGCAACATCAAAGATGATTAAAGAATAGTAACTACAACAACTTTTCAAAACATAGTGCGATAAGGTATAAATAGAAACAACAAAAAATTTAAAAGTTGGAGTAACAAAGTTAAGGCATAGAGTTTTTATTAACTTCCTTTTTGCTTATTTGTTTATGGAGAAAGTGTTGAGTTGTTATCAGCTTAAAGTAATGAGTTATAATATAGTATTTACAAGCCTCATGGTAATCTCAAACCAAAACAATATAACAGGTACACAAAAAAATTAAAAAGCAAGAAACTAAATCATATCACCAGAGAAAATTACTTTCAGTAAAAGAAACAAAAGAAGTAAGAGAAGTCTACAAACAACCAGAAAACAAATAACAAAATGGAAAAAGTAAGTCTTTACTTATGAATAATAATATTGAATGTAAATGGACCAAACTTTCCAATCAAGTCATAGAACAGCTGAATAGATTTAAAAACAAGACCCAATGATCTGTTGCCTATAAGAAACACACTTCACCTATAAAAACACTTATATACTAAAAATAAAGAAAGAAAGAAAAGGACATTTCATGCCAATGGAAGCCAATAAAGAGGAAGAGTAGTGACACTTACCTCAGACAAAATATATTTTAAGACAAAAACTATAAAAGACAAAGAAGGTCACTGTATAATGATAAAGGGGTCAATTCAGCAAGAATTTATAACAATTATAAATACATGTGCACCCAACACTGGAGCACCCAGATATATAAAACAAATATCATTAGACCTAAAGAAAAAGAGAGTGCAATACAATAATAGCTAGAGACTTCAGCACTCCACTTTCAGCATTGGACAGCTCTTCCAGACAGAAAAATCAACAAAGAAACACTGGATTTAATCTACACTATAAACCAAATAGATCTATTAATAATATATATTTATGGAAAATTGCATCCAATGACTGCCAAATACACATTCTTCTGCTCAGCACATGAATCATTCTCAAGGATAGATTATATGTGAGGTCATGAAACAAGTCTTAAAACATTTTTTAAAAATGGAAATAATATCAAGCATCTTCTCTGACCACAATGGAGTAAAACTAGAAATCGATAACAAGAGGAATTTTGTTAACTAAATAAATACATGGAAATTAAATAATATGCTCCTGAATGACCACTGGGTCAATGAAGAAATTAAAAAAAGGAAATTGAAAAATATTTTGAAACAGATGATAAATGAAACAAAACATATTAAAACCTATGGGATACTGCAAACATGGAACCAAGAGAGAAGTTTATAGCTGTAAGTGCCTACATCAAAAAAGAAGCAAAACTAAAGATGCATCATAAAGAACAAAAAAGAAAAAAAAAAACCAAACCCAAAACTAGTAGAAGAAAATAAAAAAGATCAGAACAGAAACAAATACAATTGAAATAAAGAAACCAATAAAAAAGATTAGTGAAGCAAAAAGCTGCTGTTTTGAAAAGTTATACAAAATTGACAAACAGCCAGACTAACAAAAAAATAGAGAAAACCCAAATAAATAAAATTAGAAATAAAAAAAGAGACATTACAACTGATACCATGAAATTCAAAGAATCATTAGTGGCTACTATGAGCAACTATAAACCAATACACTGGAAAATCTGGAAGAAAAGGATGAATTCCTACACATATCCAATCTAACAGGATTAACTATAAAAATAATCCAAACCTGAACAGACCAATAACAAGTAATGAGGTCAAAGTTGTAACAAAAAGTCTCACAGTAAAGAATAGCCTGGGACCCAATGCCTTCACTGCTTCACTGCCAAACATTTAAAGAAGCACTAATACCAATTCTACTCAAACTGTTCTGAAAAAGAAAGGAGGGAGTACTTCCAAACTCATTCTATGAGGTCAGTATTAACCCTGATACCACAACCAGACAAAGACACATCAAATAAAGAAAACTACAGGCCAATACTTCTGATAAATATTGATGCAAAAATCCTCAAGAAAATACTAGCAAATTGAATTCAATAACACATTACAAAGACCATTCATCATGACCAAGTGAGATGTATCCCAGAGATGCATCTCTGGGCACAATTTATTCAAGTAAATCAATTTGATATGCCACATTGACTGAATGAAGAAAAAAAATCATGAGATCATTTCAATTGATGCTGAAAAAACATGTGATGAAATTCAACATCCCTTCATGGTAAAAAGCCCTCAAAAAACTGGGTATAGAAGGAACACACTTCAACATAACAAAAGCCATATGAAACAGACCCACAGCTAGTATCATACTGAATGGGGAAAAACTGAAAGCCTTTCCTCTAAGATCAGAAACATGACAAGGATGCCCACTTTCACCACTGTTTATTCAACATAGTACTGGAAGGCCTAGCTAGAACAATCAAACAAGAGAAAGAAATAAAGGGCATCCAAATTGGAAAGGAAGAAATTAAATTATTCTTGTTTGCAGAGGACATGCTCTTACATTTGTAAAAACCTAAAGACTCCACCAAAAAACTATTTGAACTAATAAAAAAATTAGTAAAGTTGCAGGATACCAAGTCAACATACAAAAATGAATAGCATTTGTATACACAAACAGTGAACAATCTGAACAACAAATTTAAAAAGTAATCCCATTCATAGTTGCCACAAGTAAAATTAAATATCTATGAATTAACTTAACCAAACAAGTGAAAAATCTCTAAAATCAAAACTATTAAACACAGATAAAAGAAATGGAAGAGGGCACCAAAACATGGAAAGATATTCTATGTTCATGGATTGGAAGAATCAATATTGTTAAAATACTCATACTGCCCAAAGCAATCTACAGATTCAATACAATCCCTATCAAAATACCAATGACACTCTTCACAGAAACAGAAAAAACAATCCTAAAATTCCTATGGAACTACAAAAGACCCAGAATAGCCAAAGATATCCTAAGCCAAAAAAAATTTTTTTAAAAAAAGAAGGAAGGAGGAATCACTTTACGTGAGTTCAAATTATACTACAGAGCTATAGTAATTAAAACAGCATTGTACTGGCATAAAAACAAACACATAGACCAATGAAACAGAATAGAGAACCCAGAAATAAATCCACACACCTACAGTGAACTCATTTACAAAAAAGGTGCCAAGAGCATACACTGAAGGAAAGACAGTCTCTTCAATAAATAATGCTGGGAAAACTGGATATCTACATGCGAAAGAATGAAACCAGATCCTTATCTCTCACTATATACAAAATGCAAATCAAAATGGATTTAAGACCTAAATCTAAGATCTTAAACTATGAAACTATTGAAAGAAAATATTGACGAATCTCTCCAGGACATTGGACTGAGCAAAGATTTCTTGAGTAACACCCACAAGCATAGGCAACCAAATCAAAATCGGACAAATGGGATCAAGTTAAAAACCTTCTTCACAGCAAAGGAAACAATCAGCAAAGTGAAGAGACAACCCACAGAATGGGAGAAAATAGTTGCAAACTACCCATCTGACAAGGGATTAATAACCAGAATACATAAGGAGTTGAAACAACTCTATTTTTTAAAATCTAATCATCCAGTTTTTAAATGGGCAAGAGATTTATTTAATTATTTATTTATTATTTATTTATTTTTGTGACAAGGTCTCTCTCTGACACCCAGGCCGGAGTGCTATGGTGCAATCATGACTCAGTGCAACCTTGACTTCCTGGGCTCAGCTGGTTCTCCCACATCGGCCTCCCCAGTAACTGGAACTTCAGGAGCTACACACTCAGCTCATTTTTGTATGTTTTGTAGAAACGAGTTTCTGCCATGTTGCCCAGACTGATCTCAAACTACTGGGCTCAACTGATCCACCTGCCTCAGCCCCACAAAGTGCTGGTATTACAAGCATGAGCCACCATGCCCAGCGTGGGCAAGAGGTTTGAAAAAACATTTCTCCAAAGAAGACATACAAACGACAAATAGGCATATGAAAAGGTGCTTAACATCACTGATCACCAGAGAAATGTAAATCAAAACTACAATGAGATATCATCTCACCCCAATTAAAATGGCTTTTATACAAAAGACAGGTAATAACAAATGCTGGCAAGGATGTAGACGGAAGGGAACCCTTGTACACTGTTGTTGGGAAAGTAAACTACTACAGCCATATGGAGAACAGTTTGGAGCTTCCTCAAAAACCTAAAAAACTAAAAATAGAGTTACCATATTATCCAGCAATCCCACTGCTGGGTATATACCCAAAAGAAAGGAAATCAGTATATCAAAGAGATCTCTGCACTCCTATGTCTATTGCAGAAGCACTGTTTCCAATAGCCAAGATTTGGAAGCAACTTAAGCGTTCATTAACAGGTGAGTGGATTTTTTAAAAACATGATACTTATACACAATGGAGTAGTATTCAGCCACGAAAAGAATGAGATTCTATCATTTGCCACAACACAGATGGAAATGGAGGTCATTACGTTAAGTGAAATAAACCAGGCACAGAAAGACAAATATGGCATGTTCTCACTTATTTCTGGTATCTAAAAATCAAAACAATTAAACTCATGGAGATAGAGAGTAGAAGGATGGTCACCAGAGGCTTGGAAGGGTAATATGGGCTTGGGGGTAGGGGTAGTGGAGATGGTTAATGGGTACAAAAAACATAGAAAGTGGTTGGGCATGGGGTCTCACACCTGTAATTCCAGAACTTTGGGAGGCCGAGGCAGGTGGATCCCCTGAGGTTAGGAGTTTGAGACCAGCCTGGCCAACATGGCAAAACCACATCTCCACTAAAAATACAAAAATTAGCCTGGCGTGGTGGTGAGTGCCTGTAATCCCAGCTACTTGGGAGGCTGAGGCAGGAGAATTACTTGAACCTGGGAGGCGGAGGTTGCAGTGAGCTGAGATCATGCCACTGCACTCCAGCTGGGCAACAGAGCAAGACTCCATCTCAAAAAAAAAAAAAAAAAAAAACCATAGAAAGAATGAATAAGACCAAGTATTTGCTAGCACAACAGGGTGACTATAGTCAATAACAATTTGATTGTACATTTAAAAATAACTAAAAGAGCACAATTGGATTGTTTCTAACATAAAGAATAAATGCTTGAGGGGATGGATACCCCATTTTCCATTATGTGATTATTATGCCTGTATATAATGGATGCTTGTATCAAAAAAATCTTCTGCACCCCATAAATATATACACCTACTATATACCCACAAAAGTTTAAAATTTGAAAGACCTTTGAGCTATTCTTGACTCTTCTTCCTCTCATACCTCATGTTCAAAATATTATTAATTTATGTCAGTCACCTTCAAAATACATTTAGAGTTTGAACCGTTCTCAGCATCCCCATTTCTCTGGTTCGAGTTAACATAATTTCTGACCTGGATTGTAAAACTAGCCTCCCAAATGATCCTCCTGTTTCTGCCTTTGACGCCCAGCAGTCATTTCTCAACATAACCACCAGAATGACGCTATTAAAATCTTAGTCAGAATGTATTTCTCGGTCGGGTGTGGTGGCTCACGGCTGTAATCCCAGCACTTTGGGAGGCCTAGGTGGGTGGATTACCTGAAGTCAGGAGTTCGAGACCAGCTTGACCAACATCATGAAACCCTGTCTCTACTAAAAATACAAAAAGTTAGCCAGGAATGGTGGCAGACACCTGTAACTCCAGCTACTCGGGAGTCTGAGGCAGGAGAATCGCTTGAACCAGGGAGGCAGGGTTGCAGTGAGCTGAGATTGAGCCACTGCACTCCAGCCTGGGCAATAAGAGCAAAACTCCATATCAAAAAAAAAAAAAAAAAAGAATGTATTTCTCCTCTGCTCAGTACACCATAATGGCTCTTCAATCTGCTCCACAGAAAAGCCAAAGTCCTTACTGTGGCCTACAAGGCCCCAGGTTCTCCCCTCTCTTTACCTTTCTTATCTCACTTCCTCCTAGTCCCCACTCCTCAGTCTTTCCATTTCTCTCATCCTGACCTCCTTACTGTCTCCCAAAGACCCCACATCTTCACCTGGCTCAGGCCTCTGCACTTGCTGCCTCCTCTGCTCAAAGCATCCTTATCCCTAATGGCCATATGATTAGTTCCCTTACTTTCTTCATATCTTTATTCTGAAATCACCTTCTCAGGGAGGCTTTCCAGGTCATTCTACCAAAAATAGTAGTTCCCCTCCCAGCATTTTATATCTCTCATGCCTGCTTGATTCCTTCTCATTACCACCTACATGTAACATTCTGTATATTTTAATCATCAATCTTATTTATTTTCTGTCTCTCTAACTAGAATGTGAACTCCCTAAGTGTGGACTTTTGTCTGTTTGTTCACTGATATATTCCAAGCAACTAGAAAAGTACGTAATGGATAGTAGGTGTCCAATAAATACATACTTGGTGAATGAATTCCTCTACAATCTTCTCTCCTTAGAATATTATTCCTCCTGTTCTCCATCTGCAAAATATGTTTACCCATTCAGATGCAAATAAATATTACTTTCTCTCTGTAGCTTCTTGTTTTTCTTTGCTTTCTCTGCTTTCTCTTCTTTCTCTCTGTAGTTACTTCTTCCATAGAGTTTGTTGCTTCCCACTCTATGCTCCAAGATCACATTACATTTAACCTCTGCTGTTGCTTATAATATTGCTTTGTGACTTACGGTATCGAATTTTCCATAAGATAATGAGTTATTGCAATGCAAAATCATCATATTATTATTTTTTATCATCCCTGGTGCCTGGCCCATCATAAAATTCAATAAAAGTGTTGAATGAATCACCAAACACATCCTGTCTTCTTTCAGCTCCCTCCTTCCCCTTTTCATCACCCCTTATCACTACCCAAAAATGACAGCTAACTCTTCCACTCCAAAATTATCCATGAGCCTCCTGCTGACCAGACTTTATTGGCAGTGTCTGTTTCCTGGTCCCAGATTCTGCCTCCATACTCCCCTCCTCCTGGTCAGACAATTATTCCCTCAGGCATTTGCTAAGAAAGATAATATAGCCAATTAATTTGTGCCAAGATTCCAGTAAAAGTTAACGGATTGATGATTGAATATTAATTTTAAGTTACTACATATTTTTCAATTCAGGTAACTAAGTAACATCATGCTGTGGGAAGAAAATTTAAGGGTAGGAAATCCAAGCAGAAAGTACTGTTTAGTGGTTGCCTAATTGCTGTGATATAGAAGGTTTTCACCTCAGGGTGAATTAATTTATCAGATTACTTCCTGAGAATAGAAGGAGGATTTCTTAAGAAGAGAATCGAGGAGAAGGGCATGGATATACTGGATGCCTGAGAAGAGGTAGCTCCACTAAAGGAATGAAATGGGCGTCAAGGTGACACCATCACCAAAGACAGTTTTGGGGAAAGACTTGGTTCCCTTCCAGCCACTCCATATTGCCCTTCACAAGGATCAGTCCTAGGTAAAAGCATGATCCATGATCCAGGTAATCCAATACACAAAAGGCTAAGTGAATAGAAGAGTCCACACCATATGAATCATGTGAGAATGCTTTGGAGACTAGAATACACCATTCTTCAACATTCACTGAGCCCAGAGAAGTAAAAGCAAGTCCAAGCACATATTGCATATTGAACAGTAGCTCTGTGAAAGAATTAAGTACCAAGGCTACAAAGATGAGGAAAACAAATCTCTAATCTGAAAGGAACTTAAAATCTAATAAGGGAAAAATCAATGCCAACAAGTAGGACAAGTACTAGATAATAGAATTATGAACACATCACAGTATAGAGGCAGCATCCAGCTCTGGTTAGGTAGTGCTGGCTAAATGAGATGGTGTCATACTGTAGTGTTTGAGGTGGGTCTTAAAGGAAGAATAGTTTTCTGGACGAATGGGAATTCATTTCATGCAGAAAGAAGGGCATATAAAAAGGATAGGGCCACAAAGCAGCCTGAGTTGGGGGAAACTATTAGTAACGGGATATGGCTAAATCATAGGGTTGGAGAGGATGTGTGATGATAGATGAGATTCACAGATAGTAAGAGATCAGGTTATGAAGGATCTCGAATGCCATGCTAGAAAGTTTAGATTTTGTCTTTTTCGGCAATGACAAGCCATTTTAGAATTTTAAGCAAGGGACTAACATGTTCAGAATTTTATTTTTGAAAGAGGGTTCTAGATGTAATACAGAGAATGGATTGGAAGATGAGGAAGACTGAACTCAGAAGCACCAATTTGTTGACAGGTGTGTTATGCAAATGAAGGTGAAAGAGAGTCTAAGTTAGGCAACAATAGTAAAGATGGGTAGAAATAAATAGATACAAGATACATATAGGAAATAGAAAAAGCCTTCATGACCAATTGGCTATGATGGGGAGGAGACATGGATGGCATAGTCAACTGTTTTGATGCTCTAGTGGATTTGCTGATATGGATAATAGAGAATTCTTTTTACTGACCAAGTTATTGTGGGACTGTTATAAATCTGTGCTGGCTTTTATTAAGTTTGATGTTGCATGAGACCAAGGGAGAAGTTTCAAGGCAAATGGAATATGGACAGTCAAGCAGGAGACAGATCTATTTGGAAGGTATGAACTTCAGAACCACATTAGCATATAAAGTTATGTGGAAACCATGGGTAGAGATAAATTGTCCTAAGAGAGTATGTTAAGAGACAACCAGATACGCTATGCCCAAATGTGAAGACGGGTTGAAAAAGGAAACCTACGCAAGAGAGCAAGAGTATTGGGAGACAGAAGAGGAGAATAGAGTGACCATAAAGATAAAGGAAGAGAGTTTCAATGAAGGAATGTCAAACACATAAAGAGACCAAGAAGATTTTCAAAGCCTGAACATGTTCATTGAATTTAACAATATAGAGATCATTGTGACCTTGCTAAGAATACATTTAATGAAGTGATAGGGCTAAGTGAGTCAAGTGAGGCACCCAAGGAGGAAAATTTAAGGTGGCACTCACTCTCAAAGTTGTGCAAAGGTGGGGTCAGCACCTGAGAGTGAGGGCAGCCTTAAATCTGGCATCCAAAGTGCCTTACTGGCCTCACCCTAGTCCCATGCAGGCTGAGGATTAAATGAGAGGGGAAGAAATAAAGTTAACAAGTGTACTTTGACTGCACTGACTCAGGCCTTTCACTCCTTTTTCCTGTAAATCAGCCTGAAAAAGTAGGCTTAAGCTACCATATTTTGTCTTTTTTTTTTTTTTTAATTATTATACTTTAAGTTCTAGGGTACATGTGCACAATATGCAGGTTTGTTAGACGGGTATTCATGTGGCATGTTGGTTTGCTGCACCCATCAACTCATCATTTACATTAGGTATTTCTCCTAGTGCTATCCCTTCCTCAGCTCCTCACCACCCGACAGGCCCTGGTGTATGATGATCCCCACCCTGTGTCCATATTTTCTCATTGTTCAGCTCCCACCTACAAGTGAGAACATGCAGTGTTTGGTTTTCTGTCCTTGTGATAGTTTGCTGAGAATGATGGTTTCCAGCTTCATCCATGACCCTGCAAAGGACATGAGCTCATCCTTTTTTATGACTGCATAGTATTCCATGGTGTCTATGTGCCACATTTTCTTAATCCAGTCTATCATTGATGGATATTTGGGTTAGTTCCAAGTCTTTGCTATTGTGAACAGTGCCACAATATATGTGTGCATATGTCTTTATAGTAATATGATTTATAATCCTTTGGGTGTATACCCAGTAATGAGATTGCTGGGTCAAATCGTATTTCTAGTTCTAGATCCTTGAGGAATCGCCACACTGTCTTTCACAATGGTTGAACTAATTTACATTCCCACCAACAGTGTAAAAGCATTCCTATTTCACCACGTCCTCTCCAGCATCTGTTATCTCCTGACTTTTTAATGATTGTCATTCTAACTGGGCATGAGATGGTATCTCATTGTGGTTTTGATTTGCATTTCTTTGATGACCAGTGATGATGAGCATTTTTTCATATGTCTGTTGGTTACATAAATGTCTTCTTTTGAGAAGTGTCTGTTCATATCCTTTGCCCACTTTTTGATGGGGTTGTTTGTTTTTTTCTTGTAATTTGTTTAAGTTCCTTGTAGATTCTGGAAATTAGCCCTTTGTCAGATGGGTAGATTGCAAAGATTTTCTCCCATTCTATAGGTTGCCTGTTCACTCTGATGATAGTTTCTTTTGCTGTGCAGAAGCTCTTTAGTTCAATTAGATCTCATTTTTCTATTTTGGCTTTTGTTGCCATTGTTTTTGGTGTTTTAGTCATGAAGTCTTTGTCCATACCTATGTCCTGAATGGTATTCCCTAGGTTTTCTTCTAGGGTTTTTATGGTGTTAGGTCTTACACTCAAGTCTTTAATCCATCTTGAGCTAATTTGTGTATACAGTATAAGGAAGGTATCCAGTTTCAGCTTTCTGCATATGGCTAGCCAGTTTTCCCAGCACCATTTATTAAATAGGGAATTATTTCCCCATTGCTGGTTTTTGTCAGGTTTTTCAAAGATCAGATGGTTGCAGATGTGTGGTATTATTTCTGAGGCCTCTGTTCTGTTCCATTGGTCTATATATCTGTTTTGGTATCAGTACCATGCTGTTCTGGTTACTGTAGCCTTGCAGTATAGTTTGAAGTCAGGTAGCGTGATGCCTCCAACTTTGTTCCTTTTGCTTAGGATTATCTTGGCTATGCAGGGTCTTTTTTGGTTCCATATGAATTTTAAGCCACCATATTTTGTCTTATATGTACGTCAACTTAGGCCTCATTTGACTGACCCAGGTATGTACATGTGACCCAAGGACAGTTCATTTTAAACTCTCAGTAAGCAGGCAATCCTATTTTCTCTCCTGAGATTTTGAGCAAGAGAATACCATAAGAATTAATACTTGGCAGTAGAAAAAACTGAAGAAAGCTTATCTTTTAGAGGCTGGAATAGCCATAATGGGCTACACATATGCCAAAGTTATGTAAAGACTGAGCTCTGAAATAGCGAATCCTTTGCTAGAAAGAAAATGGAATCCAGGCCAGCCATGGTAGCTCACTCCTGTAATCCCAGCACTTTGGGAGACTGAGGCAGGCAGATCACTTGAGGTCAGGAGTTCGAGATCAGCCTGGCCAACATGATGAAACTTCATCTCTACAAAAAGTACAAAAATTAGCCTCACATGGTGGTGGGCACTTATAATCCCAGCTACTTGAAAGGCTGAGGCAGGAGAACGCTTGAACCCAAGAGGTAGTAGTTGCAGTGAGCCGAGATCGTACCATTGCACTCCAGCCTGGGAGATGGAGTGAGACTCCACCTCAAAAAAGGGAAAAAAAAAAAAAAGGAATCCTGTAGGAGAGAGAAGTGAGGTAGTATAAAAGGCATAAGGAATCACCAGTTTCTACAACCCCGTCAGCTCCAGAGAGCTTTTTGTGTCCTCTTGAAATGCTTTCACATTAAGCTTTTTTTCACTCAAGTTACTTTGAGTTGAATGTTTCTTCTTTGCCACTGAAAGAGCCTAAGTAAAGTTATTTTTAAAGGAAACTAGTCAGAGCAACAAGCAAAAATAGACAAGTGGGATTCCATAAAACTAAAAAGCTTATGCATAGTATAGAAAATGATCAACCACATGAAAAGGCAACCTATGGAATGAGAGAAAATATTGATGAGTCCGACATTTGATAAGGGGTCAGTATCCAAAATATATAAGCAACTCAACTCAATAATAAAAAAACACACAACTTGATTTTAAAATGGACAAAAGACCTGAAATGGCATTTCTCTGAAGAAGACATACAAATAGCCAAGAATATGAAAAAATACTCAACATCAACAACCATTAGGGAAATGTAAATCAAAACCACAGTGGGATATCACCACACCTCGGTTAGGGTGGCTATTATCAAAAAGACAAGACATAACAAGCGTTGGTGAGGATGTGGAGAAAAGGAAACCCTTAGACACCCTTGGTGGGAATGTAAACTAGCACAGACATTATGGAAAACATATGGAAGAAGCAAAGTCAGCAAGTGTGTGTTTAATTTCTCAAAGAATTACAAATACGGTTACCATATGATCTAGCAATTCTACTTCTGAGTACACATTCAAAGAAAATAAAATCAGTTTGTTGAAGAGATATCTCAGCCTTATGTTCATTGGAGCATTACTTACAATAGCCAAGATGAGGATGCAACCTGTGTCCATCAACAGATAAACAGATAAAGAAAACGTGGTATACATACACACCGTATACTATTCAGGTTTTAAAAGAGAAGGAAATGTTGTCACTTGTGAACCTGGAGGACACTCTGCTAAGTGAAATAAGCCAGGCCCACAAAGACAAATACTCCATGATCTCACTTACAAATGGAATCTAAAAAAGTTGAACTAACAGAAGCAAAGAGTAGAATAGTGATTGTGAAGATGCTATCAAAGAATACAAAATTTCAGTTAAACAGGAGGAATAAGCTCAGGAGATCCACTGTACTCTGTGGTGACTGTAGTTAATAACGATGTATTGTATACTTGAAAATTGCTAAGATGGTAGAGTTTACATGTTCTCACCACAAAAAAAAAAAATAAGTATATCAGATAAAGTGTATGTCAATTAGCTTGATGTTGCCATTTCAAATTGTAGGTGTTCATCAAAACTTCATGCTGTATACCATAAATATATGCAATTTTGTCAGTTGAAATAATAATAATAATTTCTAAAATAAAACACACTTTTTAAAAAGGGAGCTTACCTGTGAAATAAAGGAAAAAGCTCAGATATTAGAACAAGGCCCATTTGAGCTATATATAATGGAATGAAAGGAGAAAATGTTAATGAGCTACTTTGACTAACTTGACCAGCTTATTTGTCTTATTGATTTGTTTCTAAAGAGCTCTGGACTTGCAAGACAAGAGGTGTAATGCTTGCCTAACAGTTGTTTGTTCTGTAAGTCTTAGTTTTCTTAAAATGTGGAAATGTAAACATTTATTTACTTATAGGATGGATGGTTATATTGAAAGATGAGTTATCACACTGAAAAGTGAAAATGTGAGATGTTAATAATTGTGAGTCTGTATCAGTTATAAGAGTAATGATTTATATTTACTGAACAGTGCTGCGCCCACCCCATCTCACCCACCTGCCTCTCCCACTTCTTTCTCTCTCTTTCACGAGTGCTTGAAGCTCTTTGCTTACTCTGCCATTGCTATCTTCCACTTTGGTTGAGTTTTACTAATGTCTGATAACTGAATAATGAACAAACTTCACCTGGAAAAGCTCTAACATGTTTGTTCACCTTCAAAAAAAGTATTCCAGCTATAACAGAGCACTTTAGAAACAGAAAATGTTCCGTGGTAGTGGCCATAGTAGTGACAATAGTAAGTACTGGTGGTGTAGTAATAGTTGTCTACACTATAGGAAATTATATTTATTAATCTGAAATTGAGTTTAGCTCTTATATCTTTGTACCTTATAGAGAGTCCTGTGTTGACCCTTTGGCCATATATTTTAGACCAGAATTTTTTCATATCATTATACCAAATTTAGTATAATTTGAGATCATCAAAAATCTAATTCATTAGCAGACAGATGAGAGT
Organism: Trachypithecus francoisi; assembly: GCF_009764315.1. Classification (NCBI taxonomy): domain Eukaryota; kingdom Metazoa; phylum Chordata; class Mammalia; order Primates; family Cercopithecidae; genus Trachypithecus; species Trachypithecus francoisi. The sequence continues at coordinate 110,759,678 of NW_022681473.1, forward strand.
AACACTGTTATAACACAGTCTCAAGAACGCATAGACCCCAATTCCATGTCCATGGAGGCCAAGAGCTAATTCAGAGGAGATTTAGGATGCTGTGAAAACTTTTACAGCAGTAGCAGCATTTTGGGATGCTATTAGGACATGGGTACATTTTGTTACTTCATGTGGAAACATATTGCTTTATTCAAAGATCAAGAGCAATTTTTGGAGCCATCCTCTTGGTCAACACAGGAAGTCAGTTGGCTGGTTCAGAAAAGATTACTAGGAGATGCAATCTGTGAGGCTAGTCCCATTCAAACCAGGGAACAGTAATAGGAGTAACAGCAGAATGGCTAAGAAGACAGCCACCATGGGCCCCTCACTGACTGGGCAGGTGGATTCTCTATGCATTCTCAGGTCTCCTGACTGCCCGAGGATAGGGAGATGAAAGCGCTAACATACAGTCCGCAATCCAATGCTCTAGACGTGCCTCAGCAGTGCCCGGGACTCTATTCTCTGTCACCCTTAGAGAAATCTTCACCCTTGGGCTGTTGAGCAACTCACCCTGGCTGAGGCTGAGGTGGAGAACAGAAGGGTACGAGTGCTCCTTTCGGCTCTGAATTTACCTGTCAAGCAAGGTGAACATCTCTAAAGAAGGCAGATGAAGTGATAGGTTCACAGGGATTGTTATACGATTCTCCCGACTTTGGTGAATGAAATTTTTCATGAGAAATGCTAAAATAGAAAAGGCAACTCCTTCACTATAAAAACTAAGGGCTTTAGAGAAAAAGGTCTTTCTTCTCTAAATTTTTTCCATCATTTTCCTGGACAATGCTTTTTGTTTCACAGTTGGAAATAGGATTAGACATACAAATACAAATTAGAATTGGGCAGCAAATAAAATTCACTTTCAGATGGAAACTAGTGAAAGTAGATCCTTTCCCAAGAGGGAGTAGCAGGGAACCAAGCACCTAAAAGGAGAGAGCGAAGCACCGAGGAAGGCACATGGGAGAGTAGAAACTGGGACCCTCAGAGACACATTTTATTGACTTCTCAGTGTGGCCATCTCTCTGCCTCAAAGGTGTTCATTGGAGGGGTCAACCTTGTGCTTCCTAAGGTCCCCTCCTCTATGAGCTCCCCATCCTACCCCACCCCTGACACAATTACCTTGGGTTTCACAGACAAAGTCCCTCTCTGGCTTTTGACCCCTGCCCCCTTAATAATATTAGACTATAAAGTTGCTTAGCATGAGGAGTTGCCATGACGACGGCACCCATATCCCTGTACAAGTGCCAGCACTGAGACCCGGGGGCTCGGGCACATGGCAAAAGGACAGCTTGAGAGAAACAATGGAGGGAGCCGACTGCAGATTCTTTTCATGCCTAATTACCCATGAGCACATGGCACAATGGCTTATTTAATTCTGCCTTGGCTCAGAGTAGAGACAGGTTCTCATTCCAGTTGGAAAGGATTCCAGCTCTGGCCCATTGCAGGGAGGGGCAAAAGGAAAGGGAAAGTAAGTTATTGAAATGCATAGACTTTGTCTTATTAATTATTTTGCATTTGGCCATCATTCCTTGTCTCAGAAGCTAATTATTCCAAGTCACGAGAATTGTTCCACCTCGGAGTTAGCTGCGAGCGAAATGCTGACAACCGGTGCTGGGAACAACTGTTTCCCATGCCTAGCTAGGCAATAGAAGATCATTCCTTCTCAGAACTAACTCAGCCAGTCAAAGGGTGGAATGATTTATTAAATCCTCAGGATGTGTAAGGTAATCTACTTGTCTTTCTTCTTTCTTTCTTAGAATAGAATTCAGGCCTCACTCCCCTGGAATTTTGCAGACTGTGGAGAAACAGTCTTGCCAGAACCACGCTGTAAGGTGATACCAGGCAAAAGAGACAGAATGGACATACAGGCAAAGAAGATTCTCTGCTCTGTGCAGACTCAAGGCCATGTGACCTTCTCCACACAGTGAGCCCACAGGTAACCAAAAGTGCTTCTGAGTCCTCAAAGATGGTGGGAGAGCAAAGGAGACCACTGCCTCATAAGCATTAGGAGGGTGAGTGCTTTCAGAGATATAATGCCATTTTTGTGAGTTCTCTGTCATGGCAGCCAAATAGATGTGGTAAGAAATACGTGGAGAATATTATAACTTTTTATTGATTGCCAAAATTGCATCCAAGTCAACCCAGATAACATTGCTTTAATTATCTGTCTGGATTCCTACTTCAGATCCTGACCCTTCTACTTTCTTCCCAATGTGATACGCTATTTATCACCTGACTCAAATAATGACAGACAGGAGGTCAAAGGCTTTCCAACTTTCTTTACTGACTCAGCAAAACCCAGTGGGTCCACCGGTATACTCTCTGAATATTTCTGCCTTAGCAGTGAAGCTACTGGAATATAAGATTTTGGAAGCCATAATTCTGGGAGGGTCCAAAACATACTCTTCATTAAGGCAAAAAGAAATGCACAGTTACGGGGGTCACTTGCATCTCTGAGGAGTTCAGTGGTGACTGTCTTCTGTAGAACAGGACTGACAGGAGATGTAACCGTGAAATTGAACCTCTTGATATTAAGTGTATTTTCAAGTGGGGTCCAGACTAAAATAAGGTTCTGCTGCAGGTTCAGGCTGCAGTTCAAACTGTCTTGCCACTCAGGCCTAGATCCAAAGGTATAGAAGTGTTGGAGGTGGATAAAGTAGATATGTAGAATTGCAAACCCCACTTGGCGACTCAAAGCACAGATCTAGGATTGTGGAGGAAAACCATGCCTTCTGCAGCAGAAAATTACTCTCATACGAAAAGAAGCTCATAAGTAACTGAATGAGAGTAGGATACCAAGTGACTATGTGACTAGGGCTGCTCATCAAGTTGGAGATTGCCTGATCAACTGATTCATAAGATCGGGTGTCAAGGAAGTAATACCTGTGTAATAGAAATTGAGTATCAGGCCTACAGAACTCCAGAAGGTACAAGTAAATGATATGAGCCAGACTTCTACATCCCCTTGCTCTGTTTCTCTCTCAACTCACATCTATAAAGAGTAAAAAATAGTTCAAGTCCAGTTAAAAGACTGGGACTACACTATATTGGGTGCTAGCAAAAAATGAACGGCTGACACATTACAGCATCACTCAGGAGTGACATGAAGGGACCTTAGTGAAGGAAAATTCTCCCAGAGGTCAGAGCTTTAAGCACAACTCTGGGCTATGCACTTCCTATGGAAGAAAATTTGAAATGTGTGTGTATACATATATAACTCCTGAGAAGTGACAACTTACTTGGCTCAAGAAAACAAGACTACAATGTTTGTGTATTAGTTTCCTGTGGCCGCTGTCAAAAACTACCAAAAGCTTGGTGACTTAAATCAGCAGAAATTTATTGTCTCACAGTCTAGAGTCCAGAAGTTGGAAATCGGTGTCACTGGGTTGAAACAAGTTCTCTGCACCTCTTCCAGCTTCTGCTTGGCGGCTGGCGTTTGTTGGTCTTGTGGCCACATCACTGCAGTCTCTGTCTCCATCTTCATATCGCCTGCTCCTCAGTGTGTGTGTGGAATCTCCCACTGCCTCCTCCTTCTAAAGACACTTGTGATTTTATTTAAGGCCCTCCTGGATAATTCAGGATAATCTCCCTACTTCAAGATCCTTAACTTAGTCACATCTGCAAAGACTACTTTTTCATATAAGGTAGTATTTACAGGTTCCAGGGATAAGGATCTGATATCTTTGGGGTCTGGGGTGCATTACCAACCTACCATGATCTGGGACAGGCAGGTTTTAGGAGGACATTTGTTGGGGGCAGCCTACCATGGTCTGGGACTGGTAGATTTTTATGAAGACATTTGTAGTTGAACCTATGGAAATAGACACACAAGGTACAAGGAACTTTGTGTCTTGTGTTGCTGCCCATCAAGATGTATTCACCTCAGAAAAGGTTCTCAGTCCCCAAGGAGGTGGCATAATCTTCTGCAGACATCAACCAGCCTCTCTTCATGGTTTAATACTGTCTTGGGCCATTGAGTGAGTGGCTATGATGGCAAAGATGGAGAAGTGCATGGCTGCAACAGCCTGGGCTCCCTCTCACCAAGGCTCTTGATACTGCTCAATCTGCCAGCATCAGAGACTAATTATAATCACTTGACATGGTTCCATTCCTCTTGGGCAGAGCATCGTAATCCTTGATGAGTAAACAGGTTTTATATTTGCTGTTTATAAAAACTTCCAAATACTGGCCAGGCACACTTCGGGAGGCTGAGGTGGGCAAATTGCTTGCTTCCAGCACTTTGGAAGGCCAAGGTCAGGGGATTGCTTGAGCCCAGGAGTTCAAGATCAGCCTGGGTAACATGGCAAAGCCCCATCTCTACAAAAAAATAATAATAATACAAAAATTAGCTAGGCATAGTGGTACATACATGTATTCCCAGCTATTCAGGAGACTGAAGTGGGAGAATTGCTTGAGCCTGGGGAGGTTGAGGCTGCAGTGAGCTGTGATTCTGCAACTGCACTCCAGGCTGGGCAACAGGGCAAGACCCTGTCTCAAATATATAAATCAATCAATAAATAACCAAACACTATGGAAAACACTTGTATATAATTCAATGAAATCATCATGGAAATAATCAGAAAAATTAACAGAGCTTAGACACTGTAGCAATGTCAAATTACTTTAAAAATGTTCTTAAACATTTACAATTTATACACTTACAATTTATATGCATATCACAGATTGGTAACAGTGTGCAGACCAGCCCGGATCCATGGATTATGTTTTGAATTTACTGCCCTAGAAAATTATCCAGCGCCTGTTGGCAGATCAGATACATCAGATCCTTTCCAGGCTGAAAGGGGCAGTGATTCCTCTTTATCCAAGGCTATATCTATGCCGAAAAAGGATTCTCCTCCCCCACTCCTGACCATGTGGCTTTCACCAGCACCACGGTCTAAGTGCCTAATCAATGGACATGGTATGACACTCAACATTGCCTCAAGCCAAGGAAAATATTTTACAGCCAAAGAGGTACAACCATGGACATATAACCATAGGACTTGTGGGTGTTGCCATGTACCCCTCACCCAGAGGCAGCCAGCCAAATACAAAGATGAAACTGCCTGTGTCTCTAAAAACTGGAACTCATGAATCTTGAAAGAAAAGCGTAGCAGAAAGATTGAAACCTCTCTATGTCACTCCCAGTGACCTACTTGCAGAACTTGTGCTTCCCCTTCCTACATCATTAGACTCTGACAGATTAGAGGTCCTGACTCCTGGGAGGGAATGTTTCCACCAGGAGTTTTACTGAATTGAAGACAGAGACAGCCAGCTAAGCCACACTTTACTCCTCATCCCAGTGGACAAATGTCAAAGAGAAGAATTACTGTATTCCGAGTGACAATTGAACTTGATGACTGAAAAGTTAGGAATGGCCACCCTACAATAAGGGCAGGAAGTCTAAGGAATTCCCAGAATCCAGAGATCCACTGAGACTTCTCTCTGTGCTTCCATGCCCAATTATAAGAGCAAATGAGCAGCCGGATGCAATGGCTCATGCCTGTAATCCCAGCAGTTTGGGAGGCCGAGGCAGGCAGATCACCTGAGGTCAGGAGTTGGAGACTAGCCTGGCCAACATGATGAAACCCTGTCTCTACCAAAAATACAAAAATTAGCCAGGAGTGGTGGCACATGCCTGTGATCCCAGCTGCCTGGCAGGCTGAGGCAGGAGAATCGCTTGAACCTGGGAATCAGATGTTGCAGTGAGCTGAGATCACACCATCATTGCACTCCAGCTTGGGTGACAAGAATGAAACTCTGTCTCAAAAAAAGAAAAAGGAGAGCAAATGAGCAATGTAGCAACCATAACTCAAAAGGGCAAGGCAATTTAGGCTGCAGACCCCTCAGGAGTAGAACTCTAGATTTCCCCACCACAGAGAAAACTCAGTGGCTAAAGTGTTGGCTGATGGGAAGAAAAATCTAAAATGAATGGAGGAGAGGAGAGATGATGATTATTAAGGATGGCTTTGGGACCAGATGCAGCTTGTTTCCATATCCTTCTTGCTGTCAGTCCTCTCCCAAATTGCTGCTAGCCACTCTCCTGAAGAGGTCTTTGTCATTGGTTGGGCTTGTCCCTCGCCTATCAGAACATGAGTGAGGACATTTTGCTTTCACAAAACTTGAAGAACTAAATTGTAATGGTGAGCCAGATATAATAGGAGGCCCCAAACGGACTTTAATGGTGCAAGCGTTACACTATTAGTCACTTATTTTGCACCATCTCAGATCCTCTCAGCCTCTTCAGTTTTGGATACTTCTAACCACTTGTTCCACCCCAGTTCCCACTGCAACAACAAATACTCTGAGTTTCAGTTCACTTAATTGTAAGCAGCAGACACCTTGGCAACATATCCTCATATTGACTCACCATCTTAATCTGCCTCACCACTCCTTCTTCCTTGACATTGTATACCTTAATCAAGTGGTAGTTCAGAAGCTTTTGCCTTAGCCTCTATTTAGCCAAGGGCACTCTGCCAGTGACTGCAGAGTTCATGTTTTCACTGCCCTTCTTCCTAGGTGGGTCACCAATTATTTACACTACTAATAGTGGTATATATTTTTCTGTTAAAGCTGAACATCTTTCTTTACCTTTGTTTATCAAACAGTTAAAGAATTTCTGGACATGCTGAAATGCTGGAGTCAGGTAGAAAGAGTTTAAGAAAACAGAGACCAGTCACAAAGGTCAAGAGGTTGGCATGGGGGAAAGTGAAAGGAAGAAACTCTATCATTGGAAGAATGCCATGAATATAAAAATCTTCCCATTGACACTGAATTGAAATATTCTGCAGAAGATGCAATATTGCACAGGAAAGGCAACATCCTATCTTCCATTAAAAAAGTAAGAAGGATTAAGGGAAATTAGCAATGTTGAGGAAATTGTGCACCTTGAAAAAGATTATCTCTAATGAATCTATTCCTACTAAAGTTGGTGATAAATTTCCTCAATATTGAGTTCTTTCAATGGAAAACTACCTCATAGAGAATTGCTACAAGCATGAGATATTGCAAGTGATAGACCCTACAATGTGTAATTGCCTAAGTCAAAATTAAATAGTCAGTATATTTTTATATAAGAGGATTGATGTATTTTGTTGTTGTTTTCTCACTTTTCAACTCTACTTTCAAATAATATCAATAAAATGTATTTCTGATTTTTTAAATTTGCCTTAAGAGAAAGAAATGAAGGGTATTCACGTAAGAAGAGAAGAAGTCAAATTTTCTGTTTACAGGTGACGTAATCCTAAGAAAACCCCATCATCTCAGCCCAAAAGCTTCTTAAGCTGATAAGCAACTTCACCAAAGTCTCAGGATACAAAATCAACATGGAAAAATTGCTAGCATTCCTATACACCAAAAACAGGCAAGCAGAGAGCCAAATTATGAATAAACTCCCATTTATAATTGCTACGAAGAGAATAAAATACTTAGAAATACAGCTAAAATGGGAAGTGAAGGACCTCTTCAAGGAGAACTACAAACCATTGCTCCAAGAAATCAAAGTACACAAACAAATGGAAAACATTCCATGCTCATGGATAGGAAGAATCAATATTGTGAAAATTGCCATACTGCCCAAAGTAATTTATAGGTTCAATGCTACTTTCATTAAACTACCATTGACATTCTTCACAGAATTTTTAAAAATCTATTTTAAAATTCATCTGGAACCAAAAAGTGCCCAAACAGCCAAAACAATCCTAACCAAAAAGAACAAAGCTGGAGTCATCACGCTACCTGACTTCAAACTATTCTACAAGGCTACAGTAACCAAAACAGCATGGTGCTCATACCAAAACAGATATATAGACCAATGAAACAGAGCAGAGACCTCAGAAATAACACCACACATCTACAACCATCTGATCTTTGACAAACCTGACAGAAACAAGCAATGGGGAAAGGATTCTCTATTTAATAAATGGTGCTGGGAAAACTGGCTAGCCATATACGGAAAACAGACACTGGACCCCTTCCTTACACCTTATACAAAAGTTAACTCAAGATGGATTAAAGACTTAAATGTAAAACCTAAAACCATAAAAACCCTAGAAGACTTAAATGTAAAACCTAAAACCATAAAAATCCTAGGCAATACCGTTCAGGACATAGACGTCGGCAAAGACTTCATGACAAAAACACCAAAAGCAAATGTAATAAAAGCAAAAATTGACAAATGGGATCTAATTAAACTAAAGAGCTTCTGCACAGCAATAGAAACTATCATAGGAGAGAACAGACAACCTATAGAATGGGAGAAAATTTTTGCAAACTATCCACTTGATAAAGGTCTAATACCCAGAGTCCATAAGGAACTTAAACAAATTCACAAGAAAAAAAAAAAAACAGCCCTATTAAAAAGTAGGGCTGTAAATGTTCATGTCCAACATTTCTCTAAAGAAGACATTCACGTGGCCAACAATCATATGAAAAAAAACTCATCATCACTGGTCGTTAGAGAAATTCAAATCAAAACCACAATGAGATATCATCTCACACTAGTCAGAATGGCGATTATTAAAATGTCAAGTAACAACAGATGCTGGCAAGATTGTGGAGAAAAAGGAACGCTATTCTTCCACTTCCACTGTTGGTGGGAGTGTAAGTTATTTCAACCACAGTGGAAGACAGTGTGGCGACTCCTCAAAGACCTAGAACCAAAAATACCCTTTGATCCAGCAATCCCATTACCGGGTGTATACCCTAAGGAACATAAATCATTTTATTATAAAGCTATATGCACACGTATGTTCATTGCAGGACTATTCACTGTCCGGAGCCCTGAGGCCCGGAAATTGGGCGGCCTCTGTTACTTAAGCTCCACATTGTGGAGACAAGATGGCGCACTTCCTGGTTCTTCATCAACTTTTGCTGCGCCCAGGAAAGACTAAGTCTACCGAGCATGCGCCTGGTGACGTCTCTCATTATTCTCCTCCCCGCCTGCTTTGCCACACTTCCTCTTTCTTATCAGCCTATATCAGCTGTACCAACGCCCTCAATAAACGAGACTTGATCAGGATACTGTCTTGTCTCCATTTCTTGTGTCTCTTGTCTCTCTAAATTCCCACCCCCTCCTCCAAGGTCTGTGTTAACGATCCCGCTGGACGGGACAATTCACAATAACAAAGACATGGAATGAACCCCAATTTGAAAATGTGGTACATATACACCATGGAATACTATGCAACCACAAGAAGGAACAAGATCATGTCCTTTGCAGGGACATGGATGGAGCTGTAACTGTTTTTCTCAGCAAACTAACTCAGGAACAGAAAACCAAACATGGTATATTCTCACTTATAAGTGGGAGCCGAACAATGAGATCACATGGACACACAATGGGGAATAACACACGCTGGTGCCTGTCATGGGGCAGAGAGAGGGAGAGCATCAGGAAGAATAGCTAATGGATGCTGGGCTTAATACCTACGTGATGGGTTGATCTGTTCAGTAAACCACCCTGGCACATGTTTATCTATGTAACAAACCTGCACATTCTGCAGATGTACCCCGGAACTTAAAGTTGAAGAAAATAAAAAGATAAATTTTTTAAAAAGTTTTTGCTTTTAGTTTTATAATAGCAATCCATGTTATGCAGCAAAGCTGCTGACTTCATGTGTGCCCTTTTGTGTCTTTAGGATTAATTAAACAATGCTTCCTCCAAAGCTGCTGTTTTAGGAGGCTTGCCACTGCTTATGTGGTGCCACGTTAGAGACAAGCATCGGTCCAAACTAGCTGGATTTGAAATCAGAAAGGAACAGCATGGCAAAGATACAGCTTTATTAAGAGAATTTCTTTCTGCCTGTGGCCCCTGCTCTAAGATCGTGGGAGGCCAGAGCATCGTGTACTCTGTAGAATTGCAAAAGCTACTGCTTCACACTTAAGTTAGTGTAAAGAAGGGAGAAATATAGGAAGCCCTTGTGACATAAGTTGGAGAAAGAACTGAAGGAAACTTGATTCCTGAGATTTCCTTCAAAAACTTCTGCCTTAGGCTTTATAAATCAAATATAATTGCTACCCCACTCCCTTTGTAAAATGCAACTCGCTGGGGAGCAGTGCAGCAGCAGGGGTCATATTTTCTCTGTCCCCAATACCAGTTTATTATTTCATGCTGCAGTGAGACAGAGAGGCCAGGCAGGGAAACACTGGACAATGGTTACATCTCTTAGACCTATTGCTGAGGGAGAGAAATCACAGAGGAGAGCTCCAAGTTCAAAGATTGCAATTAAAAAATAGCATTTGTTACTATCTAATATAAAACTTTAAAAAATAAAACAAAGAAGCTATTTGTTTTTTGCTTTTTGAGACAGAGTCTTGCTGTGTTGACCAGGCTAGAGTGCAGTGGCATGATCTCGGCTCATTGCAACCTCCGCCTCTTGGGCTCAAGCAGTTCTCAGGTTTCAGTCTCCTGAGTAGCTGGGATTACAGGTGCCCACCACCAGGCCCAGCTAATTTTTGTATTTTTAGTAGAGACAAGGTTTCACTGTGTTGGCCAGGCTAGTCTTGAACTCCTGGCCTCAAGTGATCCGCCAGCCTCAGCCTTCCAAAGTGCTGGGATTAGAGGCACGAGTCACCATGCCCAGCCAAGAGGCAGTTTTTTTAAATTGTGTGTTTTGACAGAGAAAATTCAAATCAGGCAACCAAATGTTCTTTTAATTTTTAAATTTATTTTCTACAGCCCACACTTTCTACACTTTAAATCAGTATTTTTTTTACCTTTTATATAAGACGACTGATTTATTTTGCTTTCATTTTCCCACTTCCCACCCTTGCTTCCAAATATTGTCAATACAATCTAGATTAAAAAGCTGTCTTCTTGCTATAAATTTGTTCTTACTATATATTTTCTAATTGTTTATATTAGATTTCATTTTATAATGGCACTTATATAATAAATTTGTGTTTACTGGTTTGGGTGCTCACTACTTTTTTTATACATACATATAGTGAGACAGAGTCTCACTCTGTCTCCCAAGCTGGAGTGCAATGGAACAATCTCGACTCACTGCAACCTCTGCCTCCCAGGTTCAGTCTCCTGGGAGTTTCAGGAGAATCTCCCAGGTTGATTATCCTGCCTCAGTCTCCTGAGTAGCTGGGACTACAGGTGCGCGCCACAACACCTGGCTAATTTTTCACCATGTTGGTCAGAGGTTTCACCATGTTGGTCAGGCTGGTTTCGAACTCCTGACCTCATAATCCACCCCCCTCGGCATCCCAAAGTGCTGGGATTACAGATGTGAGCCACCGCGCCTGGCACCAACATTCTTATGACTGTTTGTTGATAGACATAAGCACTCAAGTTTTGGGGAAATATATTCACTAATTCATCATAGAATACGTATGTTTAGCTTTATTAGATACTGCCAAACAGTTTTTTTGAAATAGTTGTGCCAATTTACTAACGAATCATGTAGTAGAGTTCCATTTGCTTCGCATCCTCACCAGCATTTAGTACTGTTAGTCTTTTTACTTTTAGCCATTTTATGGAGATGTAATGGTGTCTCCTTGTGGTTTTAATTTTAATTTCTCAATAAGGACTGAGGCAGAGGACACTTTCATATGCTTAGCATTTGGATATTTTTTTGAGTGAAGTGCCTATGGAGGCTTTGCCTTGAAGAAAGAAGGCCATTCAAGCTAAAGGAACAGAAATGTCCAAGTCACCACCAAAGTGAGAAATGTGGTTTTCTCTGCATTCATTTCTCTTGAGGCTCACTGACCCTGTTGGTGCTTTGGTTTAAGTAATTTTTCATCAGATTTGAACAGTTTTGGCCATTATTACTTCAAATCTTTTTTCTGCCTCAATATTTCTCTACTATCTGATATAGTTACAGGTGTACATTACAGGTGCACAAGTAAGCAACGTTAAAGAAAGGATAATGAGGCAATTGTGATGATTGCATAGACTGTATGAGGAGCTGTGGTCAGAGATAAAGGTGTACACACCAGCTTGGGCCATATCACAAAAGATTCAATGCCTAGATCTCTCACTTCCATGTCCCTGTTTTACTCAACCCATTTTTATTCAATACTATTTATTAATTATTTTCTATGTGTAAGGCATTGTCTTAGTCCATTTGTGTTGTTATAACGGAATACCTAAAAGTGGAGGATTTATTAATAAAAGAGGTTTATTTAACTCATGGTTCTGCAAGCTGGGAAGTTTAAGAGCATGGCCCTGGCTTCTAGTGAGGGCTTTTATGCTGCATCATAACATGGTAGAGAAGGTCAAAGGGAAAGCAGACACCTGTGAAGAGACAAAACTCAAAGAACATGCTGGTTTCAAAACAACTCACTCTTGCGGGAGTTAGTCCATTCCTGTGGGAATTAATTTAGTTCACTAATTTAGAACAAGAACTTACTACAGCAAGAATGGCACCAAGCCATTCATGAGGGATCCACTCCCATGTCCCAGACACCTCCCACCAGGCCCCACTTCCCAGTGCCACTACATTGGGCATCAAGTTTTAACATGACATTTGATAATGGGATAAACAAACCATTTCCAAACCATAACAGACACTATTATAGAATATTTAGGAAAGGCAAAACTAAAAAGGACTTGGCTATCCAGAAGGTTAAAATCCAGATGGGATGGTTTGGGATATGACATTGAACAGAGAAATGATTCTGTAGATAAAGCTGTATCTTCAATGGGACTAGAGTCTTTTGCAGAAGGAAACTGACTCCTCTTCAGTCCCATGAGGACAGATCATAAACAAAAGCAAGTAAAACATACAAATAGTTAGGATTAAAATTCAGAAACGATATTAGATTTTTTTTTGCATGCCTCATACTCTGCATGTCTCATACTCTGCTAATTCCTTTGCTTCCTCTGAATTAAACACAATTGCCAGTAGAAACTAGCAGAAATTTTAGTCTGCCACAACATCCTGACCTAGCAAAAGTTAGGGGCACTCTTACATCAATCTCCAATCTGATGAAGAAAATTGTTTACTTGAATCATAGAAACACAGATTTTGCTGGAACACAGTACAAATGCAGTAGTAACAAAAATATCTAAACTCTAGCCTTTATTCTCTGAAAAGTTTACACAGATCTTTTCCTCGTGACGTTACTATGTTAAAGTTTGAGTAATTAGACCGTCTCAAAGCATAAGCAATTTCAGTGTGACGTGTGTATTTCAGGGGAGAGGGACAGGAGAAGGACTTTTGGTGGAATTTATCAATGACTGCTTCAAAAAAGTAAACTTGGCAAATCCATCCCTTCTTGGCATTAAACAGATACCGTCTTCATAGCGGTAAATGGTCTCCATGACTCAGCCTCCAGTTGCAAGGCAGATGAGAGGCCTCTAAACCTGTCAGAGAGCCCACAGGGTTATTTAAGTCAACTCCCTGCCCCAGTCAGCTATCTATCTACTCCCCACAATAAATGGCTGGTCAGTTCCACTTTAAATATCTCTCAGATAAAGACCTATGCTCTTTCCCAGTAGATTTCTTCAGTCTTTTCTTGTTCCAAACATACTTTCCGTATCAAGATATTACTGCTTCTTCTGCCCTCCACACATGGCAAATACTTGCTCAACATCATCTTTTTAGTAACAGAGGCCACATTATCTCAAAAAGTACATTTATTAAAAGGCTGGATTCTGCAATAAAAAATGTTTGCTTGGAAACATTCTTTGATTTCCAAGCAAATCTCAGTTATTATAGGCTTTTTACAGCCATTTCTCTCACCTCCAATCAAGCAGGAAAATTTGCCCTACACCGTCTATTCTTCTTCTCTTTTCATTCAAATCTCCTAGTCTCGGATGACATTATGCCTGGTATTTAGGTGAATGCTACAGCCTCCGGGCTGTTTTTCCTGTTTCCAACCTCTCCCCAGATTGATCCTGCGTGTATATGCCCCCTTTATCTTCTTAAAATGCTATTTTTTTCCTCAATATGCTTCCAAAACGGAAGAAAGGAAACATAAGAAACAAGAGAATATTCTCATGACTGAGGGACAGGCAATTATTTTTAGACAAAAACCAAAAAGAAAAAAATGATAAATAAATTGACCTATATTAAAATCAAGAACTTCTGTCCCTCAAAAGAAGCATTAAAAGAACGAAGGGCTGGGCCTGGTGGCTCACGCCTGTAATCCCAGCACTTTGGGAGGCCGAGGCAGGTGGATCACAAGGTTGGGAGATCGAGACCATCCTGACTAACATGGTAAAACCCCGTCTCTACTAAAAATACAAAAAATTAGCCTGGCGTGTGGTGGGCGCCTGTAGTCCCAGCTACTCAGGAGGCTGAGGCAGGAGAACGGTGTGAACCTGGGAGGCAGAGCTTGCAGTGAGCCGAGATTGTGCCACTGCACTCCAGCCTGGGCGACAGAGCAAGACTCCATCTCAAAATAAAATAAAATAATGAAAAGGCAATCATAGACTGGCTTATGTATATAATACACATAAATGACAGAATAATAATCAGAATATATAGCAAATTCCTCAAACAATAAATAATTTATTCAGTAGAAAATAGGCATTTTATGAAGGAAAATGTCCAAATGAACAGTAAATCTGTGAAAACATATTGAACTTCATTATTCATTAAGAAAATAAACATTAAAACCACAATAAATTGCTATTGCACATGTCACCAGAAAGGCTAAATATAAAAGACAATACCAAGTGATGGTGTGAAAGTGGAGTAACTGGAACTCCGAAACCCACTGATGGGCATGTAAATTAGTGCAGCCATTTAGGGAAAACTATTTGCCAATATCAACTAACCTTGCTCATACACATAACCTATACCCAGACTTCTATCCCTAGGTGTGCATCTAAAGAGACTTGTATACATATTTGATGAAGTACATATACAAGAATATCCATTCATTTAACTTTATTTGTGATATCCAAATCCAGAAAGCAACCCATATGTCTATGAAAAGTAGAGTGAATAAATATATTGTGCTGTAATCATATCATGAAATGCTAATCAGCAACAAATGTGACCGAAGTATTACTATGTGCTGAATCTCCGAACATGAATGAATCTCAGAGAAATACTGAATGAAAGTAGCCAGGAACACAAATAATACATTCTGTAAAATTTAATTTATGTAAAAGACTAAACCAGACAAAATGAATCTATAATGCACGGATTCAAGATAAGTGATTTCCCTTACAGGAGATATTGACTGGTCAGGGTTAGAAGAATAGCTTTTGGGGTTCTGGTAATGTTCTGTTTCTTCATTTTGGTGCTGGATGCATGGTGAAAATTCATCAGGTTCTACACTTAGGATTTGTGCCTCTTCCCATATATAACTTATACTTTAGTAAAAAAGTTAAAACAATGTACGCATTTTCCTCCTATTAATAATTTGCATGGCTTTCCAGGATCTACCAAACCAAGGTTCATTTTCACACACACACACACACACACGCCCTCCTTCACATCTTTATTCATACAGTTTCCCCTTATTGAAATATTCATTATTCTCCATATGCTGGTTTGGTAAACCATATCTCTTTGACATGTACTAATTTGCTCAGGGCAGTCCTACTCTGAAGCTGTTGCCCTGGAGTAATTACCGAAAGTAACTAGAATAATTCTAAATATCTAGAACATGTCCCTTACCTTTAGAGTTGTCTTTACCATACTTAATTCAAAAATAAACTTTTAGTGACTCTGTTTTTCCATCATTCAGCATAGTTTTTGTAGAAACAACATTTCATGTATCATGTAATTAAGTTATATCTACTTAGCAAGTAAAACTGGCAGAAACAGGAACAAACATTAGTGGCTTTGGGGAACTTAACTGATGGAGAGGCAAGCTGGTGTATGGACTGCACTGCGTTAGGTTTGCATCTATAGCACCCACTTACATTTTACAGAGAGAATGGGGCACCTTATTTCATCTGTCTAGTCAGTTAATTGGAGGTTGGATGAGAGAGTTTCTACTATATATCCATTTGTTAAGAAAACTACCAAATACATCAGGTATAAAAGCAAAGATACCAAATCATCAATGAGGGAAATAATTTTTTTTTTTAATTTGACCTCGAGTCAGACTCTTAGCCTCCTTCAAACTAAGTGTGGATTTAGTCAAGACATCAAAAAAGCTTCAGGTTAAACTACATAAATCTTTTTTGGAATCTAAAAGCCATCACTTGTATTCAGAAGCATTTTTCATCCTTATACAGCCAAATGTTTGGTCCGAAACCATCAAGGAAAGAATAGCACTAGGACATAGCTCATCCTGAGGGTACTCAGAGTTTCCCTATCACCTGCAGGTTAATGTTGGCATGACCACAGAAACCTGCCACCTGATCATTAGCCAGTTCCTTGATGGGGGTGTAGGTAAAAGGAAGAAAATCTAATGGGATTAGAAAAAAAAGGAAGGCTGGAGCCAAAGATGACATTAGACTAGGGAGGCTAGAGATGGGAAAATATTGCAAGAAAGGACATTCTTAATTCATGTCATCTTCAGAAAATCCATTCATCTTGATGCTAAATTCCTTGGCGAGGTCTAAATGTGAAATGTAAAGAAGCTTTTTCCATTAAATTGCCACTTAGCATTATACATTTGGAGGGAAAAAAGTCTCAGAGATGGAAGTTTTGTCATCTAGCTGGCCGACTACTCAGCAGAGTGAATAGAGGTGCTCCATTTCTCTGAATCTAGCACTGCTCACTGTGTCCTAGTCAAGTCAACCAGGAACAGCCTGACCCAGAATGTCTAGCAAGAAGGGAATTAGATCAAAGGGCTCTTCCATCCTGGATACCTTTAAATAATATTATGGGATTAAAGGTTTTACAAAAAATGTAATTCAATTAACTGATTCCTCTTACTGTTTTCTTAAAGCAACAATGATTGAATAGATTTGTAGGCCCAAGGGCAGAAGGGCATCATTTAACCCGATTTGGAGAATTTAACCCTATTTTGGAGAATTCTTTTTACAAGATTACTTTATGTTGGTAAAATCCATCATAATCACCTTTTGGCTGTTCCAGAAATTCTCAGAGCCTGGTCAACGCATTCGCTCATCACAAGTGGAGGAAAAGCAGAAGCAACAAAGATAGACATGTGGTCACAAGAGAATAAGAGGAGCAAAAATAATGTGATCAGTAGCAGATAAGCTACTCATAAGCTTCCTCATAAGCTGTTTCTCTCAGAATAAAACAATCACTACTACCCCCACCCAAACCACCCAACACTTAGAGTTCCCATGATCACTAGCTCAGCTGCCCATCTGCTAGGACCTGCCAAGCTGGCAGAGGAATCTGGTGCTGGACCCTCAGTAAATGGTCATCACTTTCCCTTCATCTTGCGTCACGAGGACACTCCTGTCTCACTGTCTTCGGGCTATGGGCAGTAAGTTCCACACTTCTTTCATATTCTAGTCATTTTCAAACTTGAAATAAAACAAAACCTAAAGGCCTTTTATACAAATAAGGTAAAAGCTGTGTCTTAGTCCATTTTGTGTAGCTATACAGAAATGCTGGAGGTTGGGTAATTCATTTAAAAAAGCGGTTCATTTGGCATACGAATCTGATGGCTGGAAAGTTTAAGATAGGCATCTGGTGAAGGCCTCAGGCTGCTTTCATTCATGGCATAGGACAAAGGGGAGCAAGCCTGTGCAGAAATAACATGGCAAGAGGGGGAGCAAGAGAGAGAGTAGGGAAGTGCCAGGCTCGTTTTAACAAGCAGTTCTCAGGAGAACTAATAGAGCAACAACGCACTCACCCCCAAGGGAAGGCATTAACCTATGCTGAGGGCTCCACCCCCGTGACCCAAACACCTTCTATTAGACCCAATCTCCAACACCGGGGATCAAATTTCGACATAAGGTTTCAAGAAAACAAACATCCAAACCATTGCAAGGGGTCTTCTCTGGTTGAAGCAGAAGAGAAGCAAAAAAATCCACATTCCCTGTGTCTTCCTCCCCCACCATCCTCTGGGGACACTGTGTAAGGAAACCTGGCTTCTTAGAACAGAATGAAAAGACAGCTGACAGCAAACTGCCTGGCAGATGTGCTAAAAGGAATAAAGGAAACCAGAAATATTTTACCCCAAAATATACTTCTTTAACATATTTTGAGATGGCCATTCAGAGGGCCTGCAAACAGGAATAGCCTTGAAAAGCTGCCTTTTGTGGAGGAGATTTGCGTCTGTAGAGAAAATCCACATTGGTGAAATAAATAGCCAGGCTTTCTCTGCCCCTTGTCCCCCATCTGGATCTAGAAAGAGTTGTCTCATGGGAGAGAGAGACGGACAGCCTGACACCACCTTCGGAGGTCTGACAGAAACCTATTCTTTCTGAGAACTGTTACCTGTGAGGCTTCATCTACATAACAAGACCACCTTTGCTAGACTTGCCTTTCCTCTTCTCTCTGTCCCAAAACCTGGTTTGCCATGTTCTATGCCTCTACTTTTTCTATAACCTCAAGATGGTATAAAAGAATCAACTATCTGGGCCTTTCTTTGAGATTTTATATTCTGTATGACTTCCATGCAGATGTGTGCATGTAAATACATTTTGTATGCCTTTTTTTTCTATTAATCTGTCTTTTGTCCATTTATTCTCAATGAACTTTCAAAGGGCGAAGGGGAAGGTTTTCCTTGGCCCCTACAGTTTTTGGTGCTGTGAGCAGGATAATCAGAACTGTCCTGCTCTTCTGAAAGCTGAAGTCAATGTTACCCAGAACCTGACAAGCCAGCAGAAGGGCACGAATTTCTTACCAGTGAGATTCCTTGGTGTCTGTGAAATCCAGTGAAGCAGATGCTAAAAATTACTATTCTTTCTTTTCTCTTTTCCAAATGTATTTTTTCCTTTGTCTCTATCTTTCTATGATATTTGTCATAAAGAGTCCCTCTCATCGTACGTCCTTGAGAGCTTGACTGGTAACCAAGTAACTCTCTCTTGTTCTCTGATCTCCATGGTGGCCAGCCTGAAAGGACTGGGAACCTGAAATGTTAAGCAGCAGACTCTGTGTTCTAAGTGTGCCAAGCTTTTAGGGGAATTTGACTTAAGGAGTTTCTTCTCTAAGGGGCTTTTATTGCCTTAACTCTTGTTGCCTGGTTAGAACTAGGACAGTCCAATTCCAGGAGGGCCTACCCAGTGTCACAGATTAACAGGTCTGTGACTGGTGGACGCTCACAAATTTGTGAGATACTGGAGACACTATAGGCATAAACAGCAGCCATAACTGTCTATAACAAGAGTCTTTTGCTATCTTAGCTTCTTTCTGGGACTAAATTTGCGAGATAGGTATCATTGGGGAAGTGCAACTTTTGCATCCATTTTTAAAATGCCACTTATGACCATGGTATTGTAAACCTGGAAAATCACCCATGGGACTTTCCATGGAAAAGGCTTACTGGCTTGAGTCACTGATGAAATAAATAAATTGGCTAGATTTAAAAGAGGACTCTTAGGAGAGCTCTTGTCCTAAACAGTTATCTTATCAGTACCTATGAAAGAAATTAAAAAGAAATATAGCCTTAAAAAGTTCCTTGGCATGATTTGAAAAAAGCAGAAATCAGATTTAAAACTAAGTTAAAATCTTTCATACTTTCAAAATGCCTGCTTTGGATCCTCCACAGGATCTTCAGTCTGTGGATCCTCCACAGGATCTCTCCAGTCTGCAGTCTAGTGGCAAGGATTCTACACATTCACTGCTGAGGCCTGAGTTTAATTTCCAGTTAGAGAGTCAGTCCCTTCGGGATATAAATCCTTTAGCTCAGGAGGAAAAGAAAGAAAGAAAGAAAGAAACATCTATAAGAATTAGTTTGAATTATTTGTTTTGAATTTGTATTTGTGTGACTCAACTTTTTAAGATATTCATTTGTTATTGATCCTTTTCCCTTCTGTGGGCAGCTATTGTTTTCCTGTTCATCTCCAAGTCTCTTTTTCCTTCTAGCTTTCTTTGGAGTGGCTCTGGATCTTGTGGGCACTGGTTTTTCGCTCCTGTTCAGAGATGGCTAGTGCATCCATGGTGAAACTATAAAAAACATGCTGGCTTTGGTTCTGAGTCACTTGATAGCGACCTTTGATTAAAAAAAAGAAAGAGAGAGAAAGAAGTTCAAAAGCCAGGAATATTGGCTACTTGTCCTGACTAAAATCTGGTAACGAAAGATTAAATATATATATTTTAAGAGCGCTATGGTCAAAAGTCAGCTTAATTAAAAGCTGATATTCAGACTGATTAAAAAAAAAATTCCTCTATTCTCTTTTGGATCCTATTTCTCTCATGTGTATTTTTTTCAGTCAAGTGAAACCCCTTTTTAATTTTATGTTTGGCCCTTCTGTTAGCTTCCTTTCTTGTTGACAAGATTTTTGCTTTAAAGAAAAATATAAAATTGTATTGGCCTTTGTGAGAAGCTTAAGATCTTCCCAAACTGGCTCCCCTTGGACTAATTTGCCCATTTGCTTTTGCCCTTCCTTTTGCCACCTTTGTCAGTCCCAACTTCCTCCATTTGATAGTCAATAGATTTAAAAAGTACAGAAAGGAAACATGACGGGTTTAGTTGTTGCATAAAGAGATCGGAAAGAGGCTTGTAGAGACTCTAAGTTCCTATGAGGAACACAGCCAAAGCACCCCTGACCTTTTTTGGGGTCCCTGTCTTCCTCATGGAGCCCCAAGAGTCATGAGTCAGCACTATTTTTTAATGAGTTCTGCCCTGAACTCTGTAATCCAGTTAAAAACAGAAACTAAGTTAAAAAGCCACCTATCCAACTAAATCAGTTTCCAAAGTACAACTTTCTGGCATTTAGCTGGCTATTTTTTAAACTCTTTGTAAAAGGAATTTGTATCTGTAAATAAAATCTCCATTTGTAAGGGCATCTTCCTCTACATAAACCACTAGAAACTGTTACAATGGGAAAGCTATTTACTTAAAAGCTTACATGAAAATCTTACCTTTATTTAAAGTCCTTTTCCTGACTATCTTGACTTAACTGGGCCTTTACCCATACCATTCTTTGTCTTGGTAAATAATGATGTTTATATCTAAGTTTTGCACCTTTGAGATATAAATTTTCTTCTTGTTTCACCTAAGAGTTATCCTTTTGGGAGTGTGAATTTAGAGTCGCCCAGTTAACAATTGCTTAGGGCAATTAAACAGATAATTAGAGGTGTAATGATCTGAATGGGGAAAAACAAAAACTAACTAGAAGCTGGCAAATGCAAAAACTTAATGAAAGCTTTAAGATCTGCTTCTGTTTGTAGATCTATATGTATATGTGATAGTTCATGTGATCTGAAATAATCTTAGGTAAATAAAGGTAGTTTTAAGATGGTTGGTAAAATAAAATAGAAACGTTTTCAGAATTGTTGGTATTAAATACAATTTCAGGCATTTTTGCCTGGGTCTACTGGTCAAATAGGTTTATGCTGTCTCTGATACATGTTTTAAGTTCATGAAACTACTTCTGTAATATTTCATATACATGCCTGGTTTATCTGTAAGCTAAAGCTGTAAACTCTGACTGCTAGGCTTTCCCAAATCCTTACATACATCTTGCTATAAGCTTATTTTTTTATTTTGAGCCTCTGAATTCTGGAGTCTGAACAGGTGGCCATGGCAGTGACTGGGGACATGAGTGTCCAGAGTGCCTTGACAATTAGCTGCAAGGAAAAGCCAAGCTCAATCTGGCCCCATCCTCCCAGGTCCAGCTATGCCTCTTGGCAATGCTGGGAAGGAGTGAATCCTCCAGGCATTATCATCACAGCTCTGTCCTCCATCCTGGGCTGTATATCTGGTATGGGAATTCAGGACCCAGACAGACCCTGCACTTCATAGCCATCCTGGGTGCCATGTGGCCACTGGGGAAATGAATTAGGATAGGTATCTGTGTCATAATTTCAAATTTATTTTTAGAATTTAAAATCTTGGTCATGTTATATTAAATTATGTAATAGATTATCATAAAAATGTCTGAGTCATTTCCAAGTAAAACACTGAAACATTAATTACTAAACAAAAGTTAAGTTTATATACTTTGATATCTTGTTTTTTGTGATATAGAAAAGCTAAATATATTTAGATTTGTCAATAAACAAAAAATTGAGAAAACATATCTTTCTAAGATATTATGAAATAGTTGTTTTTTGTTTTTTTTTTTTTTGAGACAGAGTCTCGCTCTGTTGCCCAAGCTGGAGTGCAGTGGCCAGATCTCAGCTCACTGCAAGCTCCGCCTCCCAGGTTCATTCTCCTGCCTCAGCCTCCCAAGTAGCTGGGACTACAGGCGCCCGCCACCTCACCTGGCTAGTTTTTTGTACTTTTTAGTAGAGACGGGGTTTCACTGTGTTAGCCAGGATGGTCTTGATCTCCTGACCTTGTGATCCGCCCGCCTTGGCCTCCCAAAGTGCTGGGATTACAGGCTTGAGCCACCGTGCCCGGCCGAAATAGTTTTTAACTACAAATTCTCATATAAAACAGTTCAAAAGCACAAACTTCCTAGATTTTCACTAGAAATTATGGTAAATAAGTGTCAAAATCTATATTAGCATATGTAATTAAGACCACTAATGTGAGAATAATAATTCTATATGCAAATTGCACCAAAAAGAGGGGTACAAGATATGTTTTTGGTGAGAAAGTTATTAAAAAGGGCAGGAGAATGTGGTTTTATTGTTAAAGAAAAAATGATTTTGCCTAGTTTAGAAGTAATTTAAAGGTTGTTTCAAATTGAAGGAATAAAAAATGATATGGACGAAACTCAGCAGATATAAAAAGAGAATAGAAAAATATAAGATGTTGGCCGGGCGCAGTGGCTCAAGCCTGTAATCCCAGCACTTTGGGAGGCCGAGACGGGCGGATCACGAGGTCAGGAGATCAAGACCATCCTGGCTAACACGGTGAAACCCCATCTCTACTAAAAAAAAAATACAAAAAATTAGCCGGGCGAGATGGCGGGCGCCTGTAGTCCCAGCTACTCGGGAGGCTGAGGCGAGAGAATGGCGTAAACCCGGGAGGCGGATCTTGCAGTGAGCTGAGATCCGGCCACTGCACTCCAGCCTGGGCGACAGAGCGAGACTCCGTCTCAAAAAAAAAAAAAGAAAAATATAAGATGTTATAAAACATTTGTGGAAATCTTGTGTGGTCAAAGCTTATTGCGATTGGATAAATTTGTTTATAAGGTTTTATTAAAATTAGGTTTAGTGTGAATACATAAACACGTGTAAAATTTGGTTTTCTCTTTTGAAAAAGATGTTTGTGTGGTATTAACAGGAAGCAAAAACTGTAGCAGTAAAGAAATGATGTTTAACCTTCTTTATCTTGTATATACATATTATTAACAGGTGTTCCAAAATTATATGATTCCTAAAATGTTGATATGCCTTGGTATATTTTATGTCATAACTATGACTATTTGGTTAAATTTTTGTAGAAAATAACCAAATTTCCTTGTCAATTGTGTCTTTAATCATGGCCATTTTAAGTCTTGTCATCCACAGTTAATTGTTTTATTTTGACGCCTTTTTTTCTAAAAGCTTGTTGCAAATCTTAGTATGGTGCCTTCAAGGACGTTTATGGAAAAGACTGCAGTAAGTACTCTTTTGAGACGGAGTTTCACTCTGTCACCCAGGCTGGAGTGTAGTGGCATGATTGCGGCTCACTGCAACCTCTGCCTCCTGGGTTTAAGCGATTCTTCTGTGTCAGCCTTCCGAGTAGCTGAGATTACAGGCACCCATCACCATGCCTGGCTAATTTTTGTAATTTTTTAGTAGTGACTGGGTTTCACTATGTTGGCCAGGCTGGTCTCAAACTCCTGACCTCAAGTGATCTGCCCGCCTTGGCCTCCCAAAGTGCTGTGATTGCAGGCATGAGCCACCACGCCTGACCAACAAGTACTCTTAAATACAGATTTCTGACAACTTTGAGATCATATAATTAAACTGGGTAACAATTTCAAAAACTCCAAGGGAAAAAAAATGGATTTATAAAATTTCTAACATAACTTCAACCAGAATAAGAATGAATTACATGGGATGAAACTTATGGAAAACTAAAACGACCTTTTTGCCTATTTTTGTTTAAAACATTACTGATTCTTTTTATATTTTGTTTTCCAGAGTCAAGAAAACTTTTTTTGTTTCAAAGTTATCTATAGCTTGTAGCAATCGGGTAAAAAGTATCTGTGAGCAAAACTTAATTTACTTTTCTCTCTACCTGATCCTTCCAGAATTTGAAAACTATTCATGAGCATTCTTTTTGTATGGCAACATAAGTGTTTGTATAAATTCAGTAAGAATCTGTTTTCTTTTGTAACAGAACACAATTGGAGACATTGGTTATTTTACCACCACGTCTCTGACTGGAATGTAATATTCTCAGACATGACTAGATTGCTTTAAGGAACTGAGGTTGACTTTAGAAGACCAAGAGACTTGGGAAAACACAAGCCTGGTATCTTGTTTATGTGGTTCTCTAACAAGGTTCCTTGTGGCAAGTAAAGAATGTCACTTTCTGACAGGTCCAGGAACCTTGGGATATTTAGGGAACTTCAAAGAAGAGGAACTCATCCTGTTTGTACAGGTATTACAGAACCTTTGACTTGGCTCCTAAGCATCAACAGGTTTTCAAAAGTCAAATCACAAATTCTTCATCACAATGTTCCAGCAAAGCCAGCTTAAAAAGATCCTGTATGGCACATCACTATTCTTGGTGCACTTTATGCAAACAATCAGGCCAAGTATAATAATGAGACAAACACTTATTAGGCTCATAAAGGTCTTCCTGTTACTTATTCTTGGTAGAAATGGGGGACTGAAAAGAGAAAAAATTATGTTCTGGAAGAAAACCTATAATATACCCAATATTAGATAACAACGCCTCATTTGTTTGTTTGTTTGAGGTTGTATTATTTACCTACTATCCAAACAAAGTTCTAAGACGTTAGTTCCTTCAAATATCTGGCTGTGACCCTTCAGACTGATGATCCCCATTTTTCTCCCACCCTTGTCACTTTAATTGACAGAAATTAAAACTGTGCTTTTTCAAAAGGCCTACCTAGTAAAGCTAGATTACTTGATATAAAGTTTGAAAGAAATCACTACAGCAATTTATATGTAAATGGCTTTTGTGCCTGCTGATATATGAACTATCCAGACAGTTCATTGGAACATCTGACTCAAACTGCAATCCAGAAAAATCTGCCAGTCTTCCACTGCCTGCCTACTCCAACTGAAGATGCTTCTAGAAGAACTAGCTTATAGACGACTCCAGACATTAACTTTTGTTTTCCTTCTGTTTCCATAGACGTGCCTCTTATTAAAGATCTGTTTTCCTGCATCATATATAGAGACCTAGATTTGAAAATGTAGCTCAGAAAATGACACCCCAAAATAAAGGCCTCAAAACCTGCTTTCTCTGACCTTCTCCCACCCTTCTGTCTCCAGCCTCTCCTTCTTTCCCAAGGTTAGCCATAGAAACCAGAATCCTTTTTCCCTGAGGTGGTTCATAGAAACCAGAATACCTTTTCCCCAAAGCCAACCATAAAATGTAAAAATATTACTCTAACTCCCCCAAACCTCCACAACACATACCTTTCTGTGTAAAAACTGACTGAAAAGAAATTACCTGACCCATCTTGTTTGCTTGTAGGTCTCAAGACCTCCATTCCAGAGAGGGCACTGCCCAATACTCAGAAGGAAGGAATGCTGCACAGAAAGACCGAGAAGAATCTAACCAGACAGGCCTTGCTGCATTTCCCCACTCAGTCTATTACCATTATATTACACCTTTTTTGTTCAATCACATTTCTACATGGCTGTCCATACATTGTTAACCCTAAGCATAAAAATGGACAACTTTCCCTGCATCTTTGGGTCTTTATTCAGAAAGCTCCTGTGTCACCTAAAACTCTGACCCAATAAATTTATATGCCTTTTCTTTTATTAACCTGCCGTTAGTCAGTGATTTTTCAGTGATCCTTCAGAGAGCAAAGGGGGAGTTTTTTCCTTGGCCCTTACAAGAGCCCATCTGCAATGCCATCATAGGGAACACAACTGTTTAACTGAACTGACCTATTCTCATGACTAAGAGACTGATTCAAGAAGATGTGGGATGCTTGTTCCAATAGGGATTTCTTTTCCCCTTTTGCCAACTTCGTATCTCACGATCTCTAACCCAAATCTCCCCAAACCTACCAACTTGGGCTTTAATATGTGACACTCTAAAAATTAAAGTTTCCAATGGAGGACTCAAGGAAAACAAAAATATTCACCCCAAAATACTTCCCTGACATATTTTGAGATGGCTATTTAGAGGGCCTGCAGACAGAATAGCCCTGAAAAGCTGCCTTTTGTGGAGATCTGCATCTCTAGAGAAGTTATCCAACGGTGAAATCAGCAGGCAGGCTTTCTCTGCTCACTCCTTGTCTAGATCTAGGAAGGACTGGCTCACGAGATAAAGTTACTGAAAGTCTCACACCTTTGGGGGTTTGACAGTAACTTATTCTTTTTGAGAGCTGCTACTTGTGAGGTATCATGTACAATAACAAGCCCACCTTTGCCAGCCTTGCCTTTTCTCTTCTCTCTCTCCCAGTACCTGTCTTGCCATGCTCCATGCATCTATTCTTTCTGTAACCTCAAGATGGTATAGAAGTGTTAAAAGAAAAACCTTAGCCAAATTAAATTTAACAGAGTTTAAATGAGCAAAGAATGATTCATGAATCAGGCAGCCTCCTGAGGCAGAATAGACTCGGAGACTTCAGCACAGCCACATAGTGGAAGAAGATTTGTGGACAGAAAAAGGAAAGTGATGGGGCGGGCATGGTGGCTCATGCCTGTAATCTCAGCACTTTGGGAGGCCAAGGTCAGTGGATCACATGAGGCCAGGAGTTCAAGCCAGCTTGTCAACATGGTGAAACTCAATCTCTACTAAAAGTAGAAAAACTAGCCGGGTGTGGTGGTACATGTCGATAATCCCAGCTGCTTGGGAAGCCGAGGCACGAGAATCTCTTGAACCTAGGAAGCAGAGGTTGTGGTGAGCCAAGATTGCTCCACTGCACTCCAGCTTAGGTGACAGAGCAAGACCCTGTCTCAAAAAAAAAAAAAAAAAAAAAAAAAAAAAAGGGAAGCGATATACAGAAAAATAAAAGTGAGATACAGAAACAGCAGAGTTGGTTACAGCCTGGCATCTGCCTTATTTAAACACGGTTTGAAGAGCTGGCCTCCTTTGATTGGCCAAACCTCTGTGATTGGCACAAGAGTAGGCTACAGTCTGTTTACAACTCAAATTAGGTTACAGTTCACGACATACAGAGAAATCTTTAGGTCAAACTTAGAATATGTAAGAAGGCAGTTTGGACTAAACTTGATTTAACGAAAGAATCAACCATCTGGTCCTTTCTTTGACTTTTCATATTTTGTGTGACTCCAGTGCACGTGTGTGCCTCTTAATACATTTTGTATGCATTTTTTTTCTATTCATCTGCCTTTTGTCAGTTTATTTGCAGTGAACCTGCAGAGGGCAAAGGGGAAGTTTTTCCTTGCCCCCTAGAGAAGAGCATCACAGGGCCTTCCTCCTAGCTCCCAGAGCACAAACATTTCTTTAACTGGCTCTGGGTAGACAATTTAGGTCAACAGACAATTTCAACTGTATTAGCACAAGAGTAGCAACTGTTCGAAATGTACAAAAATCCTATTAGCTCTTCCCTGAAGCACACCCTTCCTAACACCTATGCTCAAGGCACTGCTCTTGGTGTCAGAAGAGAAAGGAATCAAATTCTAGAACTTTAAAATTACAAATGAGTACGACACGGAAAACAAGTATGCTGTCCTCAGGGCCAAAACAAATATACCTATAATAATCTAGATGGAAACTTGCTGATGGATATTCTGGGTTTCTTGAAAAGCAGAGATCACAGCTCTCAATGTGAGCTTTGGTCTTGTTCAAATTATGCTGTTTCCCATTATAATTAGAGGCAAACAGATTACTTTCCTCCTCCTTTATCCTTTTTAAAAAATGAGCATTCTGGCCAGGTGCAGTGGCTCACACCTGTAATCCCAGCACTTTGGGAGGCTGAGGCAGGTAGATCACTTGAGGACAGGAGTTCGAGACCAACCTGGCCAACATGGCAAAACCCATGTCTACTAAAAAATACAAAAATTAACTGGGCATGGTGGCACATGCCTGTAGTCCCAGCTGCTAGGGTGGCTGAGGCATGAGAATCGCTTGAACCCGGGAGGTGGAGGTTGCAATGAGCCGAGGTCGCACCACGGCACTCTGGCCTGGGCAACAGAGCAAGACTCTGTCTCAAAAAAAAAAAAAAAGAGTATTTTGTTGAAAAACGGGAACAAAAACCCTAATATCATTCATTGCTAACAACACTTGTAGGCAAATACAAAGAAATGCACCCACTGAAATACCCTTTCACACATACAGAGCACTCATCACACAACCCCTTTGTACATTGAAACGTTGTACACACAAATTCTTAGCTATGGCGGTCACTGATGAATCTATGCCAGGTATTCTCCAAGTTTATATAGTAATTACAACTGGATCTCTTACTTTGAGACTGGACTTCCTCAATGGTCTCTGTTTTTTGAGGATTTCAACAACTTCACCAGACACAAAAACCCTGGCAATATCTCTTCCATTATAGATTTGATTCCTGTAGAAGGAAGTAACTTGATAGCCAGGACTGGCTCTATCTCTTGCTCTTTCTCTCTTTATCTCTTTCCCTGCAGTGCTCAGCATACTATCTACACTTCTACCTTCTTTCTTTGAAAGAAGAAATTGCTTTTCTTCACCATTCAATTGCAAAAAAAGAGAGACCATAAACCCAGAGTGTGTATCCATATCAACAGTATGACAAAAGTCCATATTTTGCAATCAGAAAATCTTAATTTTCTTTACAATAAAGACTCATTTCTTCTTAACTGAACCATCTAAGACTTCCAGTGGCTAAGTGCTGGTGAATCTAAAAACGATGGCATCTCTAGCAACCCTCTCCAACACAAGACATTTTAAAACTTCCTTCTTTTATAGGTATATTATCAGCCTGGGTGACAGAGCAAAACCCTATCTCAAAAAAAAAAAAAAATTCATTTTGAGCTTCAAATCCCATTTAATGCAATCATTATAAATACATTTATGTCAAACCTGATGAAATCTGAAAATAAAATACAATTAAACAGAGCATAGTGGAAATTTATATCACAGTGTGAGATAATTTAACCCTAAGTACTTGCACTTGAGGTCAAGGTCATTTAGGCATCTGTTCCTAGTGTTCCGATAGTTTCCTGAAATTGACAGCCATTGGAGGGTACAGTAACATGCTGTCTGTTAACTATCTACAGCATTACCTCATCTAAAAACATTCAACATAACCATGCCCAGACTTGAAAGATCTGGCTGCCTGAACTATTTCACAGCTCCTCCTTGGAAACTAATAAGTGACCTAAAGTCAAATTTTACACCAAACAGGCTTTTCTTTTCGTTCTTTGTGTTCAGTTGTTTTTCGTTGGTCTGTTTTTCCTATTTGAAAATTAAGGAAATTGAACCAAATATCCACAACTTCTCTTCTAACAAGACCAGAGTACTAGGTTTGAATCTTGACTCTGCCACTTGGGACGTGAGTGGCATATGCAAGTTAGTTGAGCCACCATGGCTCAATTTTTTCATTTGTAACATTCTCATCCCAGGGTGGTTGGGAACATTAGGAAAAACATGCACAACAGGCTTAGTGCTGTGCCAATTCTTTGCTACTCCCATTGAGACCTAGAGGATAACTCCCTCCCCCTGAATCTGGTCTGGCCTTAATGATTTGCCTCAACGATAGACCTCTGAGGCCAGGTCATAAGAAGCCTTTTAGATTCATTCTGGGCTTCTGAGAAGAGTAACTCTGGAAACCTAAGCTACCGTGTAAGAAGTTCAACAGCTTTGAAATCACCATGCTGGAAGGACCATGTAGAGATACCTTAAAATGACATAGAGAAGAAGATTTTCCTGTCTTACCCTGAGCTATTCCAGCCCCCAGATATGTATGTCATCCCAGGGGAAACATTTAGACACCATGGGGAGCAGAGACTAGACCTAGAGGATCCCACCAAATTCTGCCCAAATTGCAGATTCATAAGTAAAATAAATGATTGTCATTATTTCAAGTCACTGAATTTTGGGATGGTTTGTTATATAACAAGAGATAACAAGAGCACCCACATAAGCTCCTCAAGGGAGAGGCAGCTACTAATTCATCTTTATATTCCCCAGGAGTGTCAAATCCAGACAGGTGTCTGTTTACTCTTCATTGCCAAAGAAATGTTGTGCCTGTCAGTAGACAGTGGCTGAAAGCTCGATTTTGCACTTACCCAAGGTGTTGCCGAGCTGAACGAAGCCTTCCTAATGTTCCATTGATTGACCTCCCATTTGAAGCGATGTCCTTCTTATCTTTAGCTAGAATTCTGCAA
This sequence comes from Trachypithecus francoisi, assembly GCF_009764315.1. Classification (NCBI taxonomy): domain Eukaryota; kingdom Metazoa; phylum Chordata; class Mammalia; order Primates; family Cercopithecidae; genus Trachypithecus; species Trachypithecus francoisi. Next base: position 110,790,073 of record NW_022681473.1, read on the forward strand.
GCTCCCTGAAGAGCCACAGGGACACAAATAATCCCACTGAGAAAACCTCATGGAAACTTCTGGCAGGATTAAAACATCAAGAGAACACACAAGGAGAGCACTCACCTTAATGGAATTTGCCTACGCAAGAATGACGCACTTGGGAACTAAAAAATGAACCCTTATACTCAATGAGTTTTGCAGCATACATAATATTTCTTGCCAAATCGCTAGTAGACTGAAGCACAGCAAATTCCATTTAGTTGCCTTGATAAAATACAGATAGGCTAACAGCACCAATGATCTTGGGACTACAGGCAGAGGTCTCGGGGCTACAAGAGATCTTGGGGCTACAGGCTACCCTAGCATCACTTGGGCTGTCTAGGAGAGTTTACTCTTCCCTAAGAGCTCTGATGGGACACTAGGCACTTTGAATGGATATACAGTTTGTGGTTTTCTTTAACTTTTTAAAACAATTTTTCCCAAGAACTCACTAAAAATGCTCTCTGAGGACTGAAGAGGAGAGAAAACTTTTAGAGAAAATGATGGCACCTTTCTGTATGAGATATTTACCAAAGAAAAACATAGGGTAAGGATACTTTGTGTGAACACTATGTCTTCCATACAGTCACATTTCCCAGACTTTTATATCAGGTTTCACAACGTGAATTTACATGAAATTCAGGCTTCCAATTATGCACAGTGGCATATCAGCAAGTCAGTCTTTAAGAGCTAGAAGAAAAAAGTGACACCGAAACTCATCTCCTCCTCCATTTGGAATCATCATAAATGATGTTCCCAGTGAGAATATACTGGATTTTTTAAAAAAATAATAATTAGGTTAAATGCTTTCAAACTAGATTTTATATAATGTATCCTAAAATCCTTTATAGAATGTAACCTTAAAGATCCTTTTTTTTTTTTTTTTAACTAGAGCTATTCTTTGAAGGAACTCCACAGAGTAAGCCCCATTTGCAAAATCGGTGAAATGCAGAGATGCTCTTTTTGGATGGCAGTTTACAGTAACCCTTGAAATACCTGGCAGTACAAGAAACAACAGATCTATGCCCACAATCTCATTTTACAAATTAGGAAACTAAGGCCTAGAGAAGTTTCATGTAAGCCCAAAGCAACACAGCTAAGTCAGTGGCATTGCCAAAACTAGAACCCAGGACTCCTTAATCCCAGGTGAGGTTCTGCAGGCTTACTCCTGGTAAGTTCAGACTGGCCACATAGCCTGTGGACACTGGCAAATGGCATAGTATGAGACCAGTGCATCGCTTTCAGGGCAGTCAGGCAACTGCCACAATCCTGAGGCTGGCACCCCATACACACAGCAGGCCACCCTTGACCAGCCAGCCGAGACTTACCTAAAGGGAAATGTGCAGTATCACCAGTCAATAAGCATCACCCAGAGACAAGGCTGTCTTAACATGAGACAGAGAAAATGGATACCTCCTAGCTTTAAAAGGCCTGTTTCATACTTCTCTCCCGAATCTTATTCCCTGGAGTCTAGACTCCATCACACTGGGTTCCCTGCTTGAGAATAAACTTTTCCACTAAGCACTTAATCTTTGGCCTTGTAGTATGTTATTTCTCTTTAACACTACCCTACACAATGCCATATGGATATGAATGCACAGCCTAGCTGAATTGAAGCAAGCACTGATAAGATACTCAGTGGATTCAGGCAGAGTAGGTCCCAATTTTCTTGAAGAAAAATGTTAAATTATTTAGAAAGTTGCCTCTAATTTCACTTCAGATTTTCTGTACATATATGCCACTAATGTATTCTTAGTCATAATACACAGTCAGAAATGAAAACTCAGATTTCTTGAGTTGGAAACTAAGGAAATTTAAACAAAAAATAAAACAGATATGGACCACACCACCCAAACCTCATCTTCCTCTTTCTTCCTGGGTTTGATTAATGACTTTCTGGTGCCAGTTGACTAGAACATTAAGGCTTACCAGTCCAAACATTTGAGTAATTCTGGAGTTTGCAGCTAAATTTCTCAGAGCAAGCCAAGCATCCACCCACCATACTCCAGACATGACTTCAGAACATTATTTTTTTCCATTCCCAGTCTTTAAAACAACCTGATGCTGACTATAGTAGCTTCCACCCACCATTTAAATGACTGGGTAGTATTACAGAAGATTTATCAAATCAGAAACATATTTAGCAATGTAAGGCTTGCTTGAGACTATAAAATAGAAGGAAAGGTAAAGACTAATGTATTTGGGTAGATAAAATTTTTATGAACAGGAAATTTTAAAAAGAAGCTTGAAATGAGGTTTAACTGAACAGAACCCACTCCCACTCCCCACTGCTACCCTGATCTTTACCTCACATTACTACTTAGTTTAACAATGTGATTAAAAAGGTAGACTCTAAAATTGAACCATCTGAGTTCAAATTCTGGCTCTTCCCTTTAATACTTACATAACCTTGGATAAATTAAACCTCTCCATATCGCATAGGATGGAGATGAGGATTAAGATGAGTTAATAACAGTGTCTGGCTCAGAGTAAAATCAAAATAACTATTAGCTATTAACTATTTTTTTCATAGGTTTGTTGTATCTTAGGGTGGTTATGAGGATTAAATGGCATTATTATGTAAATCACAGTACATGATACAAAGGCTTAACAGATGTTTCTTCTTCCTCTTCTGATTATAATTATTATTATTAAATAATAGAAAATTACAACTGAAAGGAATTTTAAAAACTTAACCAGATCAAAACTCTCATTTTAAATATGAGAAAACTAAAGCCGAGAGAAGGGAACAAATTGTCCATGGTTACTCAATCAGTACGTCACAAAGCTAGGATTTCTTTCATTCATTCATTCATTCATTCATATATTCAACAAGTACTACTGAACAGTAACCAGCCAAGTCAGTCAGCCCAGTTTTAGCTACAGGGGATAGTGAGGAACACAATGGACAAAATGTGTGGGATTTGAATATTGGTCTTAGCCCAGTGCACTTTCCACTATGGTGCTTGTAGTATGAAGCTGAAATAGACCAAGAATCGACTGGCTGTCAACAAAAAAAATGCCTTTAACTAGCTTTATCTTCTTTGATAAACAACTTTAGCTGTACGTGCCTTGATTACTTCAAAGGTAAAATGAGAAGGATGTTTTAAGGGCCCTCTCAGATATGTTATACAATTGTTCTACCTGTGCTTTTGTCTTTTAATCGCTTATCTAATTGTTGATCCAGTAGAACACACATTGTACTCACCAAACATCTCATCTCCAAGAGAGAATGAATTTAACACCTGTTGACAGTCTAACAGATAGGGACAAGCTGAGTTTCTATTTCTATACTTAGATAAGTTCAGATGGTAAGAAAATATAATAATCCCTCCTGTTTATGAAGCAAACAAGATGACTTCCTATGTTCTGAGATGCTTCACTAATTGTAAACCACTTGACTCATGCGGTGAAGCTGCTTTACGGAGAGGTCTGTAAACCCAGTTAATTAATTGGAAGGATGCTGATGAGAGCACACACCTTATAGTGTTCAAGAGAAACAGTAAATACTGAGTAACACAACTTTTCAGACACTTCTGTTTTAAAACTATTTGATACTTCTCTGAGAAAAAGACAATATTACTTTCAGACAAGTCTGGAATCTTGAAAACCGATGTATTAGTATTTGACCTCTTGTAGAACTTCCAGATAAAACTTTTAGGAGTCCTCTTTACTTGTGATATTTTAGAGATAACTTTAAACCAAAGAAAAACAGTTTCACTGTAATTTTCAAATTTCTATGGTTAATAGGATGGATGCTTTATTTTATTTAGGTATGGTAATCATTTGTGGTAGGCAGTTTTCAAATATAGCATTTAAAGACTCCCACTAGTATTCATACCATGTGTAATCCCCTCCCCTTACGTGTAGGAAAGAGCTAATGACATATGTCTACTAAATAGAATACATCAAAAATGATAGAATGTGCTTTCTTGATCAGATTACAAGAGACAGTGATTTCTGTCTTGCTAGACTCTGTCAACTTCTCAGTCTCCATCCTTTAATGAAACAACCTGCCATGTAGAAGAAACTCACATGGCAAGAAAATGAGGGTGGTTTCTCAACAACATCCAGTGAGGAACTGAGACCCTCAATCTGTCAGCCCATGAAAAACCGAATCCTATCGAGAGACATGTGAGTTTAGAAGCTGAGCTTCCCAAGTTAATCCTGGAGGTGACTACAGCCCGGCGAACATCTTGATAGCAGCCTGGAGAGGCCTTAAAGTAGAAGACCAGGTAAGATGTGCCTGGATTCTTAACCCAAAGAAACTTATTATAGACAGTAATACATGTGTGTAATTTTAAACCACTAAGTTTTAGGGGAATTAAAAATGCCAGAATAGATACCAAATATATCATCCTAGACAACTCTGTCTCTCTCTCTCACTCTCTCTCTACTTGCACACATTTTTAAAAAATCAGTCAATCCTAGTCATCTATAGGTAGTAAGACTCTTCATATATGGGATCAGCACTGACTATTTAAGATCAAGATTAGATCAGATCAAGGCAATAATAATATACTGATAGTTTTACATCCTTCTCTTCTAACGAAATTGATCTAAACTGATTGTGTTTTTTTTTTTCTGTTTCTTTTTTTTTTTAAGAGATAGGGCAGCAGGTGGGGGAGTCTCACTTTGTTGTCCAGGCTGGAATGCAGTGGCATGATCACAGCTCATGCAGACTTGACCTCCTGGGCTCCATTGATCCTCCCACCTTAGCCTCCTGAGTAGTTGGGACTGCAGGGGTCTGCCACCACACCTGGCTAATATTTTTATTTTTTACAGAGACAGGAATTGCCCAGCCTGGTCTCAAACAATCCCCCTGCCTCAGCCTCCTGAGTAGCTGGGATTACAGGTGCGAGCCACTGCTTCAGGCTAAAACTGATTTCTCTATAACCCTGGTCTCATATCCAGAGTGAGCCCCAGACACTAGCTTTTCTGGGCTTTTCTCTTACTGCTGATTTTGTGTAATTCCTGAAACAAGAATTATTTGCTTGTTATTTGGCTTCCAAAATAGCTGAAGATTTGCATTAAACCCTGGCCACTTGGCTATGCCTAATCTTTGCCTAACCCCTCTCTTAGAGAACTGGAGCTGGCATCTCCACTTCTAGCTACTATGTGAAAACCTGAGCCAATCATGTGTCTATCTATAATCAGAAGACTGATGCCTATCTAATATTGAGGATAGAAAAGAGATATAGATATAGATAGATAGATTTTTTAAATATATTTTATATATATATATATATATATATTTTTATATATATTTTATATATATTTTTATATATTTTTATATATTTTATATATATTTTATATATATTTTTATATTTATTTTTATATAAATAATATGTATATAATATATATTTTTATTTTTTTATATTTTTTATATATATTTTTATATATATATATATATATTTTTTTTTTTTTTACCCCGGAAGGGATTTTAGTAATTATTTTGACCTTCCAAAAGAGCACCAAAAAATCCACAGAAAAAGCAAATCTAAGTTTATTGGAACTACTGTAGTAAGAGAGACAAGATGTGTCTCAGATGGAGTAATTCAGGGAACATACTTATGGGGTTAAAAGGTCTGGGTTGCATGGTTTTAAAGTAGGTCTTATAAGGCATGAAACTGGTTGAAATTGGGCAAAGTTTATGACACAGTAGCTTTGCAGTGGTGGGCAGGATAAGTCAATGACCTTAAAATGAGCCTTGATAAGCATCTTGTCATTTTTTTTTTTTTAGGTGAAATTCATATAACATAGAATTTACCATTTTAAAGTAAATGATTCGGCTGGGCACGGTGGCTCACACCTGTAATTCCAGCACTTCAGGAGGCCGAGGCAGGTGGATCACAAGGTTAGGAGTTCAAGACCAGCCTGGCCAAAATGGGGAAACCCCGTCTCTACTAAATATACAAAAATTAGCCGGGTGTGGTGGCAGGCACCTGCAATCCCAGCTACGCAGGAGGCTGAGGCAGGAGAATCACTTGAACCCGGGAGGTGGAGGTTGTGGTGAGCTGATATCGTGCCACTGCACTCCAGCCTGGGTGACTGAGTGAGACTCCATCTCAAACAAACAAACAAACAAAAAAAAAAATTAAAAAAAATAAAGTACATGACTCAGTGGCAACTAGTACATTCACAATGTTGAACCACCACCACCTCTGTCCAATTCCAAAACTAATAGGAAAAGTCTTACCCACAGCAGCTACTTCTCATTCCCATATCCTCTGGGGTTTACCTATGGGTTTTATGTACTCTGGATAGTTCCTATGAATGGAATCATGTAATATGTGATCCTTTGTGCTCAGTGCAACCTATTAGTTTTGATAAATAAACCCTTTTAGTTGGTCAACGGTCTTATATCCCAGAGGCAATTATTACCTAGCTAAGTTATTTCTCTCCTGGTCCCACTATTGTTTAGCACAAAAATGGGAAGATATACTTAATCACAGAATTATTTAGCACAGGAACAGGAAAGTGTATTCGTTTTATTTCTAAGTTCCCCATGTTTATCATTCTTCATGTTTATGGAATGATGAACTCAGATCTGCATAGGTGTTAGATGGAGTTTTGATGGTAGTTAGTCCAACTCTCAGCATTTCTTTTGTTGTTGTTGTTGTTTGGGAATCTAATGTCTTGGATCATTTGACCAGTGTACAGTAGCATTTAAGACTCTAGAAACCAAACATCTGAGCACCGCAAGTAGAACAAATGCTAAGAGAAGGCACTATGATCTGAATGCCTCTCCAAAACTCACTTTGAAATTTAATTGCTTTTATGATGGTGTAAGAGTTGGGACCATTCAGAGGTGTTTAGGCCATGAGGGCAAAGCCCTTACAAACGAATTAACGTTGTTATTGTGGGAGAGGGTTTGCTATCATGAGAGTGGATTGCTGTAAAACCAAGCTTGGCCCTCTTCTCTTGTGCTCTCTTGTCCTTCTACCTTTCACCACGGGATGCCATAGCAAGAAGGTCCTCACCAGATGTAGCCCCTTCATCTTGGACTTGCAAGCCTCCAGAACTGTGAGCAAAATCAAAGTTTTTTCTTTATAAATTATCCAGTCTCAGGTATTCTAGCAGGAAACAGACTAATAGAAAATACTGAGAAGTGGATATTGTTAAGTGGGGCTGTTGATATAACAAATAACTGAAAATGTGGAAGCAGCTTTAGAACTGGTTAATGGATAGAGGTTGAAAGAATTTGGAGGAGCAGGTTAGAAAAAGTCTAAACTGAGCATTCAGGGCAATCCTGGTGAGGTCTCAGAAGAAGAGAATAGCTACAGGAAAAATCTGAATCTAGTTGGAGATTACTTAAGTAATTTTGATCAGAATATTCATAGAAACATGGCCACTAACAGCCATTCTGATGAGGACCTAAACACACAAGCAAGAAACATCTCATTGGAAACTGGAGTAAAGGCCACCCTTGTAACAAATTGTCAAAGAACTTGGTTGAATTGTGTTCATGCACTCCTATGTGTTTATGGGAGGCAAAATTTAAGAACAATGAATGAGGGTATCTGGCAGAAGAAATTTCTAAGTAAAATACCTAAGGAACTGAGTAGCTACTTTAGCCACATGCAGTAAGACGCAAGGTGAAACAAACGTCTTAAAGACGGAATTTATAATTAAAGAGAACCAGAACAAAAAGATGTTGAGCCAGGCACAGTGGCTCACACCTGTGATCCCAGCATTTTGGGAGGCCGAGGTGGGAGAATCACTTGAGCCCAGGAGTTTGAGACCAGCCTAGGCAACAGACTGAGGCCCCATCTTTATAAATAATAAGGCCGGGCGTGGTGACTCACACCCGTAATCCCAGCACTTTGGGAGTCCGAGGCGGGCGGATCATGAGGTCAGGAGATCGAGACCATCCTGGCTAACACGGTGAAACCCCATCTCTACTAAAAATGCAAAAAAAAAAAAATTAGCCGGGCGTGGTGGCGGGCATCTGTAGTCCCAGCTGCTTGGGAGTCTGAGGCAGGAGAATGGCGTGAACCCGGGAGGCGGAGCTTGCAGTGAGCCGAGATCACGCCACTGCACTCCAGCCTGGGTGATAGAGCAAGACTCTGCCTCAAAATAAATAAATAAATAAATAAATACTAAAAAATAAAAAGAATTAGCCGAGCGTGGTGGTGCACATCTATAATCTCATCTACTCAGGGGCTGAAGTAGTATTGAGTGCAGGAGGTTGAGGCTGCAGTGAGCTGTGATCACACTACTGCGCTCCAAACTGGGCAACAGAGCAAGACCTGTTCTCAAAAGAAAAAAAAAAAAAAAAAAAAGACTTTGAGAATTTTTTAGCCTGTTTATGAAAAGAAAGAAAAGACATGTTTAGGAGAGCAAATGGTCACTTGTGGCCAAGTGACAATTTGTTAAAGAGGTTGGTACAGATTAGAAGGAATTGAAGACAATGGAAGAATAACCCTGAAGGCATTTCAGAGATCTTCAAAGCTGCTTCTCCCATTACAGGCCCAGACCTCTAGGAGGGCAGAATGGTTTCAAGGGATGGGCCCAGGGTTTGCTGCTCAGGGTCACCTCAGGTCTCTGCTCTCTGCATTTCAGCACAGTGCTCCTCAACCACCCAGCCCTGGTTCAAGCAGGCCCAAGAGTTGCTCAATCCACTGTTCCAAAGGCATAAGCTGTAAACTTTGGCAGCATCCATATGGCACTAATCCTGCAGGCACAGAGAATGCAAGAGCTGTGAGGGTATGGCTTCCTCCATAGACTTCAAAGGTTGTCATAGACAGCCTGAGAGTCCAGGCAGAGACTTGCTACATCAGCAAATCCACTGCAGAGAATCCCTACTAGGGCAATGCTGAATGGAAACGGGGTCAAAGTCACTGCACAGTTCCCACTAGGGCAATGTCCAGTGGAGCCATGGGAGTAGGGCCACTTCCAAGACCCCATAACTGTAGACTACCAGCTTGCAAGATCAGCCTGGGTGAGCTGCAAGCACAAGACTCCAACTTGTGAGAGCTGCTGGGTGCAGTGAGCTCAGCAATGTCACAGCGTGGGCTGCCTAAAACTTTGGGGGCCCAACTCCTGATCTGGTGTATCCTGGAGGTGGGACACGGAGTCAAACGAGATTATTTTGGAGCTTTAAGACTTAATGTTGTTTTTCCTGTTGAGGTTTGGACTCGTGACAAGTTACCCCTTTCTTCTTGCCTATTTTTCCCTTTTGGAATGGGAATCTCTATCCTAAGCCTGTCCCACCATTGTGTTTTGGAAGCATGTAATTCAGTTTGATTTCACAAGCTCATAGAGGGAGAGAAATTTGCCTTAGTTTGAATCCCACCTTCAGTCTCATCTATATCTGACTTAGATGAGACTCTGGGCTTTGAACTTTTGAGTTGACTTGGAACAAGTTAAGATTTTGGGACTATTGGGATAAAATGAATGTATTTATAAGTGAGAAGGACATAAGTTTGGGGGCGTCTAGGGGTGGAATGGTATTGCTTGAATGTTCCCTTCAAAACTCATGTTGAAATTTATAATTGTGATGGTGTTAAGAGGTAATTAGGCCATGAGGGCTCCTCCCTCATGAATGAATTAATGTTGTTGTTGTGAGATGGGCTCATTATCATGAGAGTAGGTTGTTATAAGGAGAGTTCAGCCTTCCCTTATATCTCATGCTCTCTTGCCCGTCTGCCTTCCACCATGGGATGACATAGCAAGAATACTTGCACCCGATGCAGCCCCTTGATCTTGGACTTCCAAGGCTCAAGAAGCATGAGCCAAGTGAATTTATTTGCTTTGTAAATTATCCAATCTCAAGTATTCTGTTATAGCAGCAGAAATAGACTATGACAGAAGAAATTATACAATTAGTGTTTATAGTACACTTTCAAGCTAGAATCCTAGCATGCACAAATGAAATCAAGAAAATAGCTCCCAACCCCAATCCAAAGACACTAAAGAACCAGATATGCAGGAATTAACCTATTTACATAATTTCATGATTGTGTGTGTGTGTCCTAGATCTTGTTAGTAATATTAAAGACACTAAAGAAGTCTGAGGAGACATGAGTACAATAATCCCCCTAGCACACATTCCACCTCGAAGAGTCAGTGTTATATAGATCATGAACTACTGTATGTCAAATTCATGAGCCTTTAGGGCAAGAAGTGCTATGGTCCTGTTGATATTTTCTAGCTCTCCTATTCTTTTCTGAACCATAGCATGTATGATTCTCCCACCTTGTGAGTCGCCTGTAAAACATGAAATAAAGGGGTTTAAAGACAAAAGAAGGCAGTTGAGAGTTCCACTGGAGCTGCTAAAGACTTTGAACGCTAAATGAGGCCCAGTTTTTCACCTTCTTGAATTAAATTATTTAAAGATCTTTTTTTCTAAGAAGAGGAAGTTACGCTTCAAGATAGACTCTGGATGATACCAGGGGCTATCCTGAATGCAAACATCAGTTTAGGAAGAAAACAATCTAGGTCCAACTTGTAGGTAGTCACCAATACACTGTTACACTACCAATGTAATAACAGACATTAGGGGTCATCTAACGCCCTGTTTTCAAGTAAAATACTCCAATGAGGTTATCAAATAGTAGAGGAATTTGCAATGTAGAGATGATCAGATTAGGGCAAAGCAAAAGCATGTAGGGATAAGGGAATGCAGTGACCTTTATTTGTAAGGTCTGAAAAAAAGTGAAACAGTCTCCAAATATACACTATCGTTGCCTAAATCTTTCCCATGCTCTATTTCTTTTTTTTTTTTTTTTTTTTTTTTTTTTTTTTTTTTTGAGGTGGAGTCTTGCTCTGTGGCCCGGACTGGAGTGCAGTGGCCAGATCTCAGCTCACTGCAAGCTCCGCCTCCCGGGTTTACGCCATTCTCCTGCCTCAGCCTCCTGAGTAGCTGGGACTACAGGCGCCTGCCACCTCGCCCGGCTAGTTTTTGTATTTTTAGTAGAGATGGGGTTTCACCATGTTAGCCAGGATGGTCTCGATCTCCTGACCTCGTGATCCGCCCGTCTCGGCCTCCCATGCTCTATTTCTTAAAAATCTTGGTTATAAAGGCAAGCTCTTTTTCTACCACCCTTTCTTTCATAAAGTGAAGGAGTCAGTCTTCGTACTACTTAGTGGTCGTACCATGAAACCCAAAGATAAATTTTGTTTAAAATGTATCTCAACAGTTTATTGGCTTTGATTTGGTGATTTTACCTTAGAAATGGAAAGTCAAGAAGAGATATCAAAGGCAACAAAATAGAAATAGGTCAGGATATTCAAAGACAAAAAATAGTCATAAAGAAATATTTTTAACTCATAAGAAAAAGTAACAATGATTACTAAAAAACTTAATTTTTGTCAACAAAAAAGGGAACTTTCTGTCAAAGCAATTCAAAATATTCCAAAAGTTTCAGGATTTCATAGAATCTTTTTTGTGACTGAAAAAATGTCTGTTACCTAGACGCAGAATAATTTGGTCATTTTTTTCTAAAGAAAGCCCAAATCCTCATTTTACACTTTGTATATATATTATTATTGCTATGAACTGGATGTTCATGTTCCCCTGAGATGCATATGTTTAAGCCCTAATTCCCAGGGTAATGGTATTTGGAGGTCTTTGGGACATAATTAGGTCATGAGAGTAGAATTCTCATGATTGGATTAGTGCCTTTATAAGAAGAGACGTAAGAGGGATGATCTCTTTTTGATACATGGGGATACAGAGAGAAGAGGGCCCTCACCAGACACTGAATTAGGACTCCAGGACTGTAAAGTCCCTCTGTCTATGATATTTTGCTATAGTAGCCCAAACAGACAGAGACAGTCATCCATACAACAACTTGCAGTAGAGGATTCATGAGCCTTTCCTTTCTTTTTATTTTTGGAATAAATCCATTAGCATAGAGTCAATTTTGTATATAATTTTCTTTTTTAAATCATTGTTTCCTTCAATCTCACGCCAGCATTACCAACTTGAGCAAACAAATTTTGCCTTCCTCAGACCTTTTACATTTAGGGTTTGCCTTAAAACTACATTTTTTTAATTTTCAATATTTTGAATTAATCTTAATATACCTTTATATGTATGTATTTCGACTTATACAAATACTTAACTGTGAAAATAGATTATTTAATTAAACTTTTTAACTTTCTTAGCATATCAAATAAAACAATGCATGTATGTATGTAAGGGTGTGTGAACATATATATAATTGAATTTACCATGCTAATAAACTGTAACAATTTTCTTAAAAAGCAAATAAACCACATTTATTATCTGATATACATATTCATATTTCTCCAAAATTATTGTACCTAATATTGTCTCAACAATTTATATTGTAAGCAGCTTTTGTTTTTCTAGACCTGAGACAGGAAACAGAAACAATCCAGTTAATTTTTTCCACAAGCATTTATATTATTTTAACAAATTTTAAGGTGAAAAAATAAGCATATATATGGTATCACTTAAAGACATTTGCATACCCTGTTAACCTATAGTTATTTACATATGTAAAATAAAGAGCAGGGGAAATTAAAACTATATTTAGCAACCAATATTTGCATATTTGTCTTACTTATAAATTGCCCATATATTAATTCAATTGAATATTAGTCTAAAGTTGGCTAAAGATCTGGAAATTACAATGTAAGCTAATATATTATGTCCATACAATTTGCAGCATTACAAGAATTCACAAGCTTAACCCTTTTTGAAAGATACACATTCATACAAGTTCATATAGTTAAATATTATTCAATATTCTTTTACTTCTTAACCAATTTGTAGAAATAACTTACTGAACTCATGTAATTCATGTAGAAATTTTTTAACTTTAAGAAAATCTTAAATCATGAGAAACTAAACCCAGATCTTATCTTAAATAAAAACTGTGCTTACATCATATTTACATGTCGATAAAATCAGAAAGAAAAAACGTTTTTTGTATGCTCAAGGTCAATTTCTTTAATTATATTAAAAAATAATCTATTTATCAGAAATATTACATAAATTATTTTAATACAAATTAACCTCAATTGTCATATATTAAAAAATGTGCACCTGTAAGCTCCCTCAAGACAAAAGGAGTCTTTTTCCCTCAGTTCAGGACCTGGTACTGTGAAAGAGTACCATCTTTAGAATGGGCTGCCTCCACTGTGTTTCTAAACTTCCAGGCCACACTGCTTCTGTTTTTCTTCATCCGTAAGATTTATCAGTGAGTAGAAAAGTATGCTTTTCCCTCTCTCTCTCTCTTTCTCACACACACACCACACACACACACACGCACATGTGGAAACACCTCCCTTATCTGCACAAACAGACCTTCTCAAGCAGTCCTGATTCACTTTCTAAAACCCTGATTCATGTGGGAACCAAGTGAAGAAAATTAAAGTATTTCACCCCAAAATATATTTCTTTAACATATTTTGAGATGGCTGTTCAGAAGGCCTGCAAATAGGAGTAGCCCTGCAAAGTTGCCTTTTGTGAGGGAGACTTGCACTTGTAGAGAAAATCTCCACTGATGCAGCCAGTCTTTCTCTGATGGTCTTCCCTTGCCTGATCTGAGAAAAGTTAACAGAGAGTCTAATACCTTTAAAGTCTGAAAGAAACATTCACCATCTATTTTTCTCTGAGGGTGGCTACCTGTGAGATTTCATCTACATAACGAGACCACCTTTGCTAGCCAGGCCTCCTCTTTTCCCCCTCCCATAACCTGTCTTGCCATGATCCAAGCCCTCATTCTGTCTGTAATCTCAAGATGGTATTATATATAAGCTTCTCTACCCTACTGAAGTAATCACTCCATCGTTCTCCTCCATGTGCACGTTAATAAATTTGAATGCCTTTTCTCTTATTAATCTGCATGTTTTCAGTTGATTTTTCGGCGAACCTTCAGAAGGTGAAGGGAAAGTTTTCTCTTGGTGCCTACATGAGTAATAATGGACGCCTACCTGAAGACACCAGTCCAGAAATAGCACTGACACTTTGATTGTCCTTTCATAAATCAGTGTCATCTTGACCTGAGCCCTAACCTGATGACAGAGCCACTGCTTCTGCAGTACAAGATTGCATTTCACTTGGGTTAAAAGGTCTATTTTTTTCTGTGCCAAAAATGTCCTGTCTTCTCACTAGTCCCTGCACCTGCCCCCCCACAAAAGGTCAGAGAACCTTTTTTTAAATACCAGAAGTACCACCATGTCCAACCTTCCTATTCTTGTATTTCACAACAGCAAAAATTGAACCCTCCTTCCCCCACCGATAAATGATTGAAGGAAACATGAGCTGAGTGCCTGTTAATTCTCTTCAAGCATTTATGAAATGCCCACCACGTTGTAATTGTCATCCTCTTAATATACATTGTCACATAGAATGACTACATATAATTCAGTCTCATACTCTTCGAGACAGGCATTATTATTTCTACTTTTATAGTTAGGAAAATTGAAGTGTAAGGACTTTAAGTGACTTGCACAAATGAAAACACCACTAAGGGGTTAGAATCCAAATTTGATTGAAGCCAAGTTTGACATCACAAATAGTGCTCTTTTTGCTGCCTCTTCCCAAACGCCTGGATGTTTTCCAGTAAATGAATATCTTCAGTTGGCCAACCTGGGTCACTCTGCCAGGTTTCCTTTCCAAAGAGAGCCAAGGGAGGAGGCTGCCATTAGCACATACACTATTCATGCCACTGCCTCTGAAGTAGAGTTTCCTGTATATTCTTATGTAACTTGAAAATATAAAATGCAATATTCCTGAGCATGTCATAGTGATTGAACTCATGGTCAAGTATACATTGGGGGTCAGCAATATATGCATCAATACAGGCAGGAACGTTTTTTATATTTACAAATGCTTGAAAAAAATAAAAGAATAATATTTTGTGACATGTAAACATTCCAAGAAATTCAACTAACTTCAGTGTCCATAGATAAAGTTTTATCAGAACATGTCCCCCTCTTTCATGTGTGTATTGGCCATGACTGGTTTTGCACTGCAACATCAGAGATGAGCCGTTGCAACAGAAACTGTACAGCCTGCAAAGCCTGAAATACTTACTATCTGGCTCTTTCTAGAAAAATCTT
Organism: Trachypithecus francoisi; assembly: GCF_009764315.1. Taxonomy (NCBI): domain Eukaryota; kingdom Metazoa; phylum Chordata; class Mammalia; order Primates; family Cercopithecidae; genus Trachypithecus; species Trachypithecus francoisi. The sequence continues at coordinate 110,805,136 of NW_022681473.1, forward strand.
GCTGATCCCTAATGTAAATGATTAATCACAGAGCCATTTTCAGAACAAGATTTTTTTGTTTTGTTTGAGCAGACTAGGGAAGGAAGAAGGGGAATGCCAGGATAAATGGATGTTTAAAAATAAGAAAAGGAGTGACATGGTGAGAGAAAAACAGAGAGTTGAAAAAGAAAAGACTTATCAGCTTCACAATATAGCTTAGGGTCCACCCATGGCATGGGAAAGAAAATGTCAACTATCCATTTTAATCAATCAATTCTAATATAAATAAAAGTGATGATAATAATTAGCATACTCATAGCATAATAAATAGCATTTCATATGAGCCAGGTACTGTGCTAAATGCTGTACATGTTTAATCTCAGGGTAATCCTTACCACAATCCTGTGTCATAAATGTTACTATTCCTCCACTTTTCATGTAAAATTAAGGAATAATGGGGTCAGGTGGGCGAGGTGGCCCATGCCAGTAATCTCAACACTTTGGGAGGCTGAGATGGGAAGACTGCTTCAGGCTAGGAGTTTGGGACCAGCCTTGGCAACACAGTGAGACCCATCTCTACAAAAAACTTTAAAAAAATTAGCAAGGCGTGGTGGTGCATGCCTGTAGCTCCACATACTCAGGAGGCTGAAGCAGGAGGATCACTTGAGCCCAAGAGTTCAAGGTTGCAGTGAGCCATGATTGTGCCACTATACTCCAGCCTGGGTGACAGAGCAAGCCCCTATCTTCAAAGAAAAAAAAAATGAAACAGGAATAGAGAGGTTGAGTAATTTGCCCAAGGATGCAGGGTCTGAACTGAGAATTTACTGTACAAAAGAAGAGGTCATAGAAAAACTCTTACAAATGACTCTGATGCTTTTAAAAGCGCTCACCTTTGCCAAACAGGTCACTATTGCTAGCAAGAGTTAACTAGCTCTTCTTTTGCAATGGCCCTAGAGCTAAAGGCTTGTTCTTTGATTTCAATGATGAATGTCTCCAGTCTTTGAAGATATGTTTGATTTTAAAGGTCATGTGAGGTTAAGTCTGGTAAGTGGTCAGGCTGAGTGGCAATGGTTTGAGTTATTAAAAGCAAGGGGTTCCCTTCACTATGAATGATGGCTTTCTTAGTAATAATATTTGCCTAACTGGACAGATAATTCCAAGAAAGATATTATTGAAGAAAAAAAAGTCAGTTCTTCTCTTTGTAGAGCTTCTAATCAAACTAACTCTTTAAGTTAGTATGACTGTCAGTCACTGAAAATTCTAACCTTAACTTTCTATTTATTTACTTATTGAGACAGAGTCTCGCTCTGTGGCCCATGATGGAGTGCAGTGGTGTGATCTTGGCTCACTGCAACCTCTACCTCCCAGGTTCAAGTGATTTTCCTGCCTCAGCCTCCCAAGTAGCTGGAATTACAGGCATGTGCCACCATGACCAGCTAATTTTTGTATTTTTAGTAGAGACAGGGTTTTCACATGTTGGCCTGGCTGGTCTCGAACTCCTGACCTCAGATGATCTACCTGCCTCAACCTCCCAAAGTGCTACCACACCCAGCCTCTATTTTTTTTTAAATAGTCAAATGGAAGTATAGAGCCATCTATTCATGCTATCTCAAAAGATTATAAATTTTTGAGTCAAAAAGGAAATTTCCATTATTGTTGGCATTGTTGGCTGTGTAATCTTGAGCAATTTCCCTGAGTCTCTGTTTCCTTGTCTGTTAAGTTAGAATACTTCATAACTTTCTCAAGAGGGACTCTGAGAGGGAATTAAAACTAATGCCTTCAAGCATTCATTGTACAAAGGGAATCAATTTCTCTTCTATCATATAGAATGGTATTAGTTATGCACCATCCTTGGGGTAATTGACAAAACAAGTCACTCAAACCATTTCCTATGTTCTGTGGCTCAGAAAAAAACCAGGTACTACATGTGAAAGACTGCATGAGGATTCAATAGGATAATAAATAGTGTTTATTGTAGGGGTAAAATAGCATTTACTACTATAGGTTTAATAAATAGCATTTATTATAGGTGTTATTTATTATAAGTGTAATAAATAGCATCATGTATGGCACATGGAAGGTACTCAGTAATATTAGTATTTTTCCTTTTCTACAGCAGTTTGGAAATTGGGCTGAGGTTTTCACTGAAGATGATAGCAGTGCCCTTCCACAGTGTGACTCTCAAGGCCAACTTCCTGGCGTCCATCTGCCCAGAATGACAATTTTTCCTATAAGGAGGCACTTTTGAAGAAGGAAAGGAAAGGGATGTTGACTGGCGTTCTGTCAGGCATTCCATGAACTAAGGGATCATGCTGCTGGCTTTAATGAATCTGGCAGCCCCATAGTCACTCCTTCTCCCCTGTATTTATCTGTTTGCCTATTCCACATCTTGACTGAAAGCTCCTTGAGAGCAGGAGCTAAGGACCAGTCTTTAATTGTACCTTTATGTCTGTAGTGACTAGCACATATGAATATCTATGAGGCATTAATGATTTCATGGTTTCCGAGGAAAGCCAGAACGTATGAAACTGGGACTGTGGAGCAACCTCTTGCTTTTCATGGAACTTCCAGCCTATGAGGGACTTCAGGGAAAAGAAGTTCTTCCTGGAACCCAGGAAGCTGAGTTCCTCACGTCTCTGAGCTCACAGCATCTATCTCATGTCTAAGATCCCTTCCACAAGGGCAGAAGAGGGTGACAGGAAGCCTGCATAATCACCCCCGCCAGTTCACATGCAAGCTATGACCTCCAGAAGGAACAGGACACCTTTAGAATACTTTCTACCATTTCACAAGACTCTGGGCAGGAAGTTCTCTAATCTCAGGTCCCCATGTGACTTCATAGTCCATTTTTCTCTTCTCACATGTCATCTGGTCAAGCTTGACTAAAATTATCTTATGAACCACCCAAGTAAACCCTCGCCTTTGTCTCTTCAAATGGTGTCGATGATATGTCAATGTACACACACACCAAACTGATATAGTATCGCTAGCCGTGTTTCTTTAAAGAGGAGATCTTTTGGAAGGCAGGACACTCTACAATAAGAGCCTTTTGCTGTGCAAGGTTCAGAGCTGTTGCTGTGGCAACTCCCACAACCTCGCTGAGTATCCAAATAAATAGTTTGTTCTTTTTTTTTCTCCCTATGTAAGAAGGGGGAGGGGGACGATCGATGAGACTTGCTATCAGCATCCATTTGGAGTTCTGGAGTCAGTGCAAAAATTGAGGCTTCCTAAAACGACAAAGAAATAAAGGCTTTGGGAAAAGCCCACACCCCTCAAAGGCTGCAGATGGAAAATGGAAGGGAACTGTGTGCGGGAACCTTAGCAGGCGCCGTCGCTTTGAAAAGAAGCTCCCAGCAGCAAACACCCAGGCAGAAAGAAAGAAAGCTACGGGGTTCCGACCCCACATTCCGGCGGAGAGCTCGGGCCTCTCTGCGGGGGGACACCCAGCCTCCCCCGGCCTGCCCCCTATCCCCACTCTCCCTCCTCCGCTCCCACCGCCGCCGTGTCTAAACAGCCCAGGATCTCCGGTTAAACAAAGAGAGTGGTATGCCTTAAAAAAAAAAAAAAAAAAAAAAACTTTTATTTTCGTGTAATAGGTGATATGTGGAAAATTAATTACAGGAAATAGCACAACGAAAGGCGGCAGCAGCATTCGTCTTTAAATGGATATGGTCCCCCCCTTCTCCGCCCCTCTCCTGGCTCTTCCTCAGCCGGGCGCAGACAGACACCGCCCCTACCCTCCCCCCAAACTCTTTTATTATCAGTTGAATCACGTCTCGTGCCAAGCAAAAGGTCATTTCAGGTCATCTTGGAGATGAAAGGACGGGTAATGTATGTGAAGGTGCGGGAATTGGCAAGCCTCCCAAAAATATACATATACATGTACATCATATACATATATACATATACATATACATATAGAGAGACAGAGAGAGGTGGGCAGTGGGGGGGGGCTCGCGGTAGTGGGGATGTGAGAAGCGCCAGCATTCTAACAAGAACAGAGTGATGCCAGAAAGACGCAGGAAATGTTTCAAAGCATGACAAGCACTATCCAATCTGTAGCTAATTCCTTATAAAAATAAGAATGTGGCTTATAATTGTGAGATGCCTGGAGGGTAATTAAAGTTTCTAATTGTTCTCATCCAGAATCTCATTTTTGACCGTTCATCAGAGAGCGAGAGATGCCGCCCATTGCGAAAGTGCACGTTCTGGAAACGTGCTGCATCTGCGGGGCTTTGGGGACCGTGCTCTGCTGGGGCAGAGAGGCGGGACATACCAGACTGAAAGCCTCCAACAGAAGGGGGTTGGGGGCAGAGGGTTGGCCTGGTCCAGTCACCCTCTTGAGGGGGATTTAACCACCAGGGTATGTGGGCAGTATATTTAGGGTGTTTCGGTAGCAAGCACAGATCTCTTTGTTTGGAGATAAGAAAAGAAAAAAACGAAACAAAAAAAACTACCTTGCATAGAGTTGTTGTTAATGTTTTCCCTACACAGTTTACTGGGTAGGGATGGCATGGTTTTTTATTTCTCTACTAAAAGAGACGCCACTACCTCCTTTGAGTTTGTAATTCAATGCCATTTCAATAAAGACAATTGGCTGTCGCTCTCTCTGAATTCTTGCCAAGTGCATTTTCCCTTTTCTTTTCCTTCCCACTGCTGTATTTGAATGTCCTGTATTTGTCTCACCAATTTTTTTTTTCCTAAGAAGCAAGGTCTGTTTTTGTTTTTTTGGGTTTTTTTTTTTTTTTTTTTTTTTTTTGCCCCCAATAACGCAGATGCCAACAGCAATCTATCAAGCGAGTGGGAGGTTTGGGTAATAAATCGTTTGCTCCCAGATACGAAAAGTTTCTTACATGGAAACTCCCCCTATGGCCTCCGCTGCCATGGGCTCCGCTCCACTCCCTCTTCTTACTAGTCAAACTCATCTACCAGCCCCCATTCTTTACACACCCAGAGCATTTCAAACAGGGAGGCTTCTGAGGCAACCAGTTAAAGGTAAGCTGATTATTGACAGGTTCTGTAATAGTAAAGCCAATGAGATTTGGTGAGATTCATCTGTTACCCTACCCGTCCTGGAAAATAGCTTTTTGCAATGGTTATCATCTCAATGTGTGGCACCTGCTAGAGAAACCGGCCTCCATGTATGCCTGTTCCCCAACTCATATCATTATAAAGGCATACTCACTGAAGTTATACTAGCTTCCTCATTACTAGAGTCATGTGTTTCTAAAGAAATAAGTCATTTCTGTAACTATTGTAGTTGCTAGCAGCAGAAAGCTCAACGTCCTGAGGGTTTAAAGGGAATGGACTCAGTTCTTGACAAAATGGTATTCGTATAGTTGGGGTGTAGGGAGGTGGTTATTGTGCAGAATGAAGGGAGGAAGGAATAGAGAGTAGTCCACAGGGTCGGGCAAGATACCTTGATTTAGCCAAAGTCAGCAGCTGCCTGATTAATAATTGAAGTGCTGTTAATACGTGGATGAGGATTGGCTGATGCTTACACCAGTCAGAGGACGTGGCATCCCCCAAGTAACCAATAAGACTTCTCAGGCATTCATCCTTTTCCATTGGTTACATGCACCCTGATGAAAAACCCCAAGGCAAATCTGATGATGTCGGCTGGGGCATGCAACTGTCACCTAGAGAAGATGGCAAGTTTCCTCTATTTATCGTTTCTGTTGAGCAGTATTATATTATACACACGAGCAAAGCAACAATATTCCATGTCCATATCTTGCTAGATCACCTAGAAGTTCCGACAAACTTAAAATACAGTCAGGCATTTCCCATGCCCTGCTGAGAAGGAAGAAAGAAAGGGATCTAGTAGTGATTAATCACTATGTATCACGTGATAGTCACTTTAAAACACTATCACTCAGTCCTCACATCAACTCTGTGGATAGTGTAATTATTTCATTCACTGACAAGGAAACTGACAATCAAGGTGAGTTGAGTAACCTAATTAGAGATCACCACACCTCTAACAAGGCAAGGGAAGAAAGCTCACATTTAGTGAGCACCCCTTGTTTCAGAGACTATGCTTAACTTATTACATATCTACTTTCAAATAACCCTATGCTATGCATAATATTTTCTCCATATTATAGATGAAAGTGAGATTCAGGAAACTTAAGTAACTTGTTCAAAGTCACAAAGCTGGTAAATGGAGGAGCTGGAATTCAGACTCAAACTAGTGTGACGCCCAAAGCTCATGCTGTTTCCCTGCCACTGATGCCTCAGATATTAGCCTGGGATAGAAGAATGAACATTTAGTTATCAGCCTTATTCCCAGTAGAATAATACACACTATGTCCTCAATCCCTATAAGCTTACCTCAGAAAAATTTACCTTGGCATGTATATAAAGACTGTCCATAATCGGGCATAATGACAAAGTCCCATTTGTCTAAAGGAAACCATTGCAGACAGTTTCATGGAGGATCACAAATAATAAGCCTCTCGGTCTGATCTTCAAGTCACACCTCATGAGCGATGTTGGTTTGCTTAATGTTTCAAAGGCAGCAAAAGTGAAAGACAGGAAATTCCCAGGGCTTATTCTCATTCTAGCTTTTTACTATTAAGTCTAAGATTATTTCTGAATGTAATCATCAAATCTATCATTTTCAACTGATTTGACCATTTTAGTGTGTGGCATTTATTTACTCAATAAATATTAATTGAGTGCTTACTAGGCACCAGGCAATGTGCTCTGTGTTAACCATCCACCGGTGTTTGTGCAATTGACAGAGTAATGCTGCCATTCATTGTTTAGGGAACATCAGAGAAGAAGGAGAAAAAGAAGGAAGAGAGGGAGGATGGAATGAAGTGGGTGGATTTGGCAGACTAAACTGAGTCTGAGGTGCCTGCAGAAGCACCTGCTGGTGCTTCCTGATAAGTAATTAGAATTATGGGTCTAGCTTTCCGGAGACAATCTGGACTAAAAATATAGACTCAGGATGGACTCACATATGGCAGATGGTAACTCAAGTCATGGCAGTAACTGAGATCATCTGGGGAAACAGGGCAAAATGGGAAAAGAACGGGAGTTAGAATAGCAGAGACCAGAAGAACCTAATGTTTAAGGGATATTTGGGATCAAGTATGTTCCCCAATTTCATATGTGGCAAAGTAGGCCACCCTTTTCATTAATTCGCTAATTTATCCAACCAGCCCTTCCCATCACTTCCTATATGTTAAGTGCTCATAATGCAAGCATGAGGAACATACGATTCCTTGCCTGGAGGGGATATAATAGAGGAAAATTCAAATATATTTATATACAAAGAGCTGTCCATATTCTTTCTGAAGGAAAAAAAGAGATTGGTGAGACAGGCTCATAGTGGAAATCATTTTTTTTAATTAATGTATTTATTTATTTTTGAGACAGAGTTTTGCTCGTTGCCCAGGCTGGAGTGCCATGGCATTATCTTGGCTCACTACAACCTCTGCCTCCAGGTTCGAGCAATTCTTTTCCCTCCGCCTCCCGAGTAGCTGGGATTACAGGCACCCACCACCACACCCAGCTAATTTTTGTATTTTTACTAGAGATGAGGTTTCACCATGCTGGCCAGGCTGATCTGAAACTCTTGACCTCAGGTGATCCACCCACCTCAGCCTTCCAAAGTGCTGGGATTACAGGTGTAAGCCACCATGCCCAACTGATTTTTTTTTTTTAATTTTTTACTTCCATAGATTATTGGGGAACAGGTGGTGTTTGGTTACCTGACTAAGTTCTTTAGTGGTGATTTGTGAGATTTTTGGTGCACTCATCACCTGAGCAGTATACACTGCACCCAATTTGTAATCTTTTATCACTCATCCCCTTCCTACCCTTTCACCCTGAGTCCCCAAGGTCCATTGTATCATTCTTATGCCTTTGCATCCTCATAACTTAGCTACCACTTATGAGTGAGAATATATGATGTTTAGTTTTCCATTCCTGAGTTACTTCACTAAGAATAATAGTCTCCAATGTCATCCAGGTTGCTGCAAATGCCATAATTTATTCCTTTTATGACTGAGTAATATTCTGTTATGAGTGTGTGTGTGTACATATGTGTGTATATACATACATATATATGTACATATATGATATATATATATCAGTTTCTTTATCCACTTGTTGATTGATGAGCATTTGAGTTGGTCCCACATTTTTGCAATTGCGAATTATGCTACTATAAACATGAGTGTGCAAATATCTTTTTCGTATAATGACTTCTTTTCCTTTGAGTAGATACCCAGTAGTGGGATTGCTGGATCAAATGGTAGTTCTACTTTTAGATCTTTAAGGAATCTTCACACTGTTTTCCATGATGGTTGAACTAGTTTACATTCCCACCAGCAGCGTAGAAGTGTTCCCTCTCTGTTGCATCCCTGCCAACATCTATTATCTTTTGATTTTTTGATTATGGCCATACTTGCAGGAGTAAGGTAGTATCACATTGTGGTTTTGGTTTGCATGTCCTTGATCACTAGTGATGTTGAGCATTTTTTCACATGTGTATTGGCCATTTATATATCTTCTTTTGAGAATTAATCTATTCATGTCCTTAGCCCACTTTGTGATGGGATTGTTTATTTCTTGCTAATTTGTTTGAGTTTGTTGTAGATTCTGGATATTAGTCCTTTGTCAGGTGTATAGATTGTGCAGATTTTCTCCCACTCTGTGGGTTGTCTTTTTACTCTGCTGACTATTCCTTTTGCTGTGCAAAATCTCTTTAGTTTAATTAAGCCCAGGCTATTTATCTTTGTTTCTTGTTTTGTTTTGTTTTGTTTTGTTGAGATGAAGTCTCGCTTTTGTCCCCCAGGCTGGAGTGCAATGGCACAATCTCAGCTCGCTGCAACCTCCACCTCCCAGGTTCAAGCGATTCTCCTGCTCAGTCTCCCGAGTACCTGGGATTACAGGCACCTGCCACCACGCCCGGCTAATTTTTGTATTTTTAGTAGAGATGGGTTTTCACCATGTTGGCCAGGCTGGTCTTGAACTCATGACCTCAGGTGATCCACCTGCCTCAGTCTCCCAAAGTGCTGAGATTACAGGTGTGAGCCACCATGCCCAGCCTTATCTTTGTTTTTATTGCATTTGCTTTTGGGTTCCTGGTCATGAAATCCTTAGCTAATGGCTAGAACGGTTTTTCTGATGTTACCTCCTAGAATTTTTATAGTCCCAGGTCTTAGATTTAAGTTCTTGATCCAGCTTGAGTTGATTTTTGTATAAGGTGAGAGATAAAGATCCAGTTTCATTCTCCTACATGTGGCCTGCCAATTATCCTAGCACTATTTGTTGAATAGGGCATCCTTTCCCCATTTTATGTTTTTGTTTGCTTTGTTGAAGATCAGTTGGCTGTAAGTATTTGGGTTTATTTCTGGGTTCCCTATCCTGTTCCATTGGTCTATGTTCCTATTTTTATACCAGTACCATGCTGTTTTGGTGATATGGCCTTATAGTATAGTTTAAAATCAAGTAATGTGATGCCTCCAGATTTGTTCTTTTTTCTCAGTCATGCTTGGGCTATGCAGCATGACTTTTTTGGTTCCATATGAATTTTAGAATTGTTTTTTCTAATTCTGTGAAGAATGACAGTGGTATTTTGATGGTAATTGCCTTGAATTTGTAGATTGCTTTTGGCAGTATGGTTGAAAATAATATTTAAATTGACCTTGGGTAATGAATAGGGTGGAAAATAAGAGAAATCTGACTGTATCTTTTACACAATGCAGATACTTAATAAACACTAACAATGGGATAGACCAAAAACATGCTAAGAAAAAACAGAATATAATGGAAGAGTAAACTTGGGAACCATGCAAATGAGGTGAGCATGAGGATCACCAGGGAAATGTATAAAAGAAAGAAGAATGGAAATAAAGTTTTTTTTTTAAAAAAGAAAGAAAGAAAAGAATAACTGTATTCCTAAAGGAAATGATTTTAACAAGGGAAAAGCACTGGAAAGAGCAGTTTGCAAAAGTTTCCTTAGAATCCCAGGGAGGATAAAGCATCTAATTTCGAAAGTTGGAAACAGCATATTAGCCAAGGTTCTCTAATTTGGACTAATGAAAGCAAATTCGAAGTATAAGAAAAAAAAGTGGAGCCGTGGTGTTTGTTACATGAATGATGTGGTATCTCACAGAATTCAAAAGAAGGGATAGAGTTGGATCTCAGGAAGAGATTGAAAGTATGAACTGGAAAACCGTTAGGAAGCCAAGTCTGACTCTACCTCTCTATCTCTCATCCCTGCCTCTCTGCATCAAACTTCTCCCTTTGCTAATAAACTTTCTCTGCTTCTCAGTTCACAAGTTAGAATTGGGTGCAAAACAGCTTGGGAGTTTGGATGTTCCAATTCCTCTCCACACGGTTCTTACTACATGATTTCTGAAACCAGATTCCAAATTAAAAGACAAGAAAATGCAATAGGCTCACTGTGGGTCAGCTCTCCGCCTTTGGCACAATAACATGGCTGGGAGACAGGGCACGTGATGGTAGAAATTAGACAAGCAGAGCAGAAAGAATGTAGATAGATTTTTGTATGTAAATCTATTCTAATTTTCCTGTATGGCTTGTGGATTGGACATATACTCTCATATATCCAGCATATATCCAGAATATGCTCTGAAATTGTGACTTTGACCTGAAACCAAGCTTGTACATGTAACCTATCACAACAGGTATCATTTCCTTAAAAAATGGAAGAGTAGCCGGGCGCGGTGGCTCAAGCCTGTAATCCCAGCACTTTGGGAGGCCGAAACGGGCGGATCACGAGGTCAGGAGATCGAGACCATCCTGGCTAACACGGTGAAACCCCGTCTCTACTAAAAAATACAAAAAACTAGCCGGGCGATGTGGCGGGCGCCTGTAGTCCCAGCTACTCGGGAGGCTGAGGCAGGAGAATGGCATAAACCTGGGAGGCGGAGCTTGCAGTGAGCTGAGATCCGGCCACTGCACTCCAGCCTGGGTGACAGAGCAAGACTCCGTCTCAAAAAAAAAAAAAAATGGAAGAGTATAATCCTTTGGATATATACGCAGTAATGAGATCACTGGGTCAAATAGTATTTCTAGTTCTAGATCCTTGAGAAATCACCACACGATCTTCCACAATGGTTGAACTAGTCTACACTCCCACCAACAGTGTAAAAGCATTCCTATTTTTCCACATCCTCTCCAGCATCTGTTGTTTCCTGACTTTTTAATGATCACCATTATAACTGGCGTGAGATGGTATCTCATTATGGTTTTGATTTGCATTTCTCTGATGACCAGTGTTGATGAGCATTTTTTCATGTGTCTGTTGGCTACATAAATGTCTTCTTTTGAGAAGTGTCTGTTCATATCCTTTGTCCACTTTTTGATGGGGTTGTTTTTTTCTTGTAAATTTGTTTAAGTTCTTTGTAGATTCTGGATAGTGGCACATATACACCATGGAATACTATGCAGCCATAAAAAGAATGAGTTCATGTCCTTTTCAGGGACATGGATGCAGCTGGAAACCATCATTCTGAGCAAACTATCACAAGGACAGAAAACCAAACACCACATGTTCTCATTTGTAGGTGGGAATTCAACAACAAGAACACTCAGACACAGGGCGGGGAACATGACACCCCGGGGCCTGCCATGGAGTAGGGAGCAGGGGGAGGGATAGCATTAGGAGAAATACCTAATGTAAATGACCAGTTAATAGGGATAGCAAACCAACATGGCACATGTATACCTATGTAACAAACCTGCACGTTGTGCACATATACCCTAGAACTTAAAGTATAATAATTTTTAAAAAAGAGTGGAAGACTGAGAACTGGAAGACTGAGAACTAACTGAACCACAGGATTAAATCAGGTGAAAGTAGGAGAAAAAAGATTTGTATTGAGCTTGGCAAAATTGGTGCCTGAAGCCATGCTAAACACCTTATAATTTGTTTCACTGACATTGATCACATTCAGAAAGAGCAGCTGATAGCAATCAAGACAGCAGGGCCAGATTTAGGGTGAGGCGAGTGAGGCAGGGTCATGTGAATACAGGGCAAAATCCTCTATCTTTATTTATATTGTTGATATTTTGTTCATCATGGATTGTTACGTGAATGTCTACTTTTAAAATATTGCATAAAGGTATTATTTATCTTGATTTCCAAAGTCTTGGTGTCTCCTTAAGTTTTGCAGCTGGAGCACATGCCTCACTCACTTCATTCTCATCCACCACTCTGCTACACAGTTGGAAAAACATGTGATGACATGGACAGCACCTAGTATAAAGAGAAGCTTGAAATAATTTAGAAAAGTCAACTTAAGGTTTATTACTGTCCAATGAGTGCACAGTGAGGGCATTACTGCTAACACCTACACAAGACACCACCATCAACTAGAGCTTTACTTTACTTTGGTGCAATTTTTGGAAAAAAGGAAACCAGATTTTCCATGATAAAGAAAAGAAGACAATAAATAAAAATTTAAAAAAAGATTTATAGAGCTAAAACTATAAAGTGCCTAAAGTAAAACATAAGATAAATCTTCATGATCTTAAGATTTTTTATATAGGACAAAAAAATTATGAACTATAAAAGAAAAACCTGATAACTTGAAATGTATCAAAATTTAAAACTTCTGCTTTTCAGAAGACACTGTAAGAAAATTAGTTGACAAGCTACATACTAGGAGAAAATATTGGCAAAATGTATACCTGATAAAGAACATATTTAGAATATATAAAGAGCTCTCAAAAGTCAATAAGAAAATCCATTAGCAAAAAGTACAAAATATTTTAATATACATCTCACCAAAGAAAATAGACATGTCAAATAAGTGCTGAAAAAGAGACTCAACATGATTAGTCAAGATTGGAATCAACAGAAACATTTTTTTAAAAAAAAACCTCGAACTCTACGGCAATAACACAAGAGGGGTGGTTAATATAGAGAAACCTTTGTTTGTATGTGGCTCTGGTGTTTTGTCAAAAGTGAACTGACTGATCATCCATATAGAAAACCCCAAATAATCTGCAGGAAAATATATGAGAACTAGTAAGTGAATTTAGCAAGGCTGCAAGACACAAGTGTTGTGGGTTGAACTGTGTCTCCCCAAAATATATGTTCAAGTCCTCACCTCCAGTACCTGTGAATGTGACCTTATTTGAAACTAGGGTCTTTGCAGATGTAATGAGTTAAGAACCTTTGAATGTGACCTTATTTGAAAATAGGGTCTTTGCAGATGTAATGAGTTAAGATGAAGACTTACTAGATCAGGGTGAGTCTTTAATTCGGTGACTGCTGTTTTTACAAGAAGAGGGAAATTTGGACACAGAGACTAACCCAGAGGGAGAATGCCATGTAGCAGTAGAGGCAGAGACTGGAATGATGCAGCTACAAGACAGGACCGTCAGGCATTGCTGACAACCACCAGAGGCGAGGAGAGAGGCATGGGACATGCTTCCCTCAGAGCCTCCAGAAAGAACCATATTTGCTGGCACTTTGATTCTGGACTTCCAGCCTTTCAGAACTGTGAAAGAATAAATTTATGTTGTTTTAAGCCCTCCAGTTTGTGATAGTTTGTGATAGCAGCCCCAGAAATTACAAGGTCAACATATAAAAGTTATTTGTGTTTCTAAATAGTAGCAATAAATAACTGAAAACCAAAATTTTTTAACATTATTTAAAATAGCCTCAAAACTATAAAATATTTCATGGTATATCTAACAAAGTGTGTCCAAAGTTCATGCACTGAAGACTACAAAATATTGCTGAACGGTATTAAAGAAGATTGAAGTCAATGGAAAGATAAACTGTGTATATGGATCAGAAGGCCCAGTATTGTTGAGCCAATTCTACCCAAATTGACCTATAGGTTTAATGCAATCCCATGCAAAATTCCAGCAAGTTTTTAGAAATTGACAAACTGACTCTAACATTTATATGGAAATGCAAAGGACCTAGGATAAACAGTTTTGGAAAAGAAAAATAATTTGGAGGAATTATACCACCTGACTTCCAGACTTACTACAAAGCTACAGTAATCAGTCATTGTGGTAGATTATTGGCATAAGCATAGTCATATCGACCCATGGGAACAGTAATAGGCCTACATATATACAGTCAATTGATTTGCACTGAAGGAACCAAGTTATTTCAATGAGGATAGGATAGTGTTTTAAAGCCAAAAGCCTCTAAAACAATTGATATCCACATGAAAAAAAAAACAAAAACAAACAAAAAAAAACTTCAACCTTGACCTTGCACCCTACACAAAAATTATCTTGAAATGGATTATAGCCATGAATTTAAAGATTTATAGAGCTAACTATTCCTTCCTTGGGGTTGCGCTACTGTCCAATGAGTGCTTGATGAGGGCACTACTGCTAATGCCTACACAACACACCTACATCAACTAGAGCTTTGCTTTACTTTGGTGCAGTTTTTGGAAAAATAAAAACCTGATTTTCCATGACAGTAAAAAAACAGAAAACAATAAATAAAATTTAAAAATAATGTATATATCTAAATCTATAAAATGCCTAAAGTAGAACCTAAGATAAAATCTTCATGATCTTGAGTAAAGCAAAAATTTTTTATATAGGACAAAAAATTATGAACTATAAAAGAAAAAACTGGTAACTTGAAATTTATCAAAATTTAAAACTTCTGCTTTTCAAAAGACACCGTAAGAAAATTAGTAGACAAGCTACATGGAAGAAATATTAACAAAACTTATATCTGATAAAGAACATATTTAGAATATATAAAGAACTCTCAAAATTCAATAAGACAATCCATTAGTAAAAAGTACAAAATGTTTGAATATACATCTCACTAAAGAAAATATACATGTCAAATAAGCACTGAAAAAGAGGCTTACATGATTACTCATTAGAGGAATGTAAGTTAAAGTCACAATGAAATGCCATTAAACACAGTTAATTATTTATTTATTTGTTTATTTATTTGCGATGGAGTCGCACTCTATCGCCCAGGCTGGAGTGCAGTGGCGATCTCAACTCACCACAACCTCTGCCTCCAGGTTCAAGCCATTCTCCTGCCTCAGCTTTGCGGGTAGCTGAGATTACAGGCATGCACCACCATGCCTGGCTAATTTTTGTATGTTTAGTAGAGAAGAGGTTTCGCCATGTTGGCCAGGCTGGTCTCAAACTCCTGACCTCAGGTGAGCCACGCGCCTCGGTCTCCCAAAGTGCTGGGGTTACAGGAATGAGCCACCGTCCCCGGCCTACACAGCTAAAATTTAAAAGACTGACAATACCAAGTAGTGGTAAAGATACAGAGAAATTGGAAGTTTTATGCTTTGCTGGTGAGAATGCAAAATGGCACAGCTGCTTTGGGTAACAGTGTGGCAGTTTCTGATGAAGTCAAACATACACTTACCACATGACCCAGCAGTCCCATTCCTGGGACTGTAGAGAAATGAAAATACATACCCATGTAAAGACCTGCATGCGGCTGGGCGCCATGGTTCATACCTGTAATCCCAGCACTTTGGGAGGCCGAGGCGGGTGGATTACCTGAGGTCAGGAGTTCGAGAACAGCCTGGCCAACATGGTGAAACCCCATCTCTACTAAAAATACAAAAATTAGCCAGGCGTGGTGGCATAAACCTGTAATCCCAGGTACTCAGGAAGCTGAGGCAGAAGAATTGCTTGAGCCTGGGAGACGGAGGTTGCAGTGATCAGAGATCATGCTACTGCACTCCAGCCCGGCTGACAGAGTGAGACCCTGTCTCAAAAAAAAAAAAAAAAAGCTGCATGCAAATGTTTATAGAAACTTTATTCTTAGCAAAAATTGGAAATGACTCAAATGTGCATCAACTAGTGAATTAATAAACAAATTATTGTACATCCCTACAGTGGAATACCACTCGGTAATAAAAAGCACCAAATTACTGATAAATGAAACAACAGGGGCAAATCTCAAAAGCATCAGGCTAAATGAAAGAAACCAGATTTGATTTCCATAGCATTCTGGAAAAAAGGAAAACTATAGTTGCAGAAATCAGACCATTGACTGAAGATAGGAATTAAAGCAGCATATTTACTGCAAAGGAGAATAAAGGAAGTTTTAAGAATAATGAAAATGACACTGACAGTGGTTTTGTGACGGTACACACTCGTCGAAGCTCGTTGAACCATATCCTTAAGAATTAATTTTGTTTTATGTAAATGATACAATAAAATTCATAGAAAGAAAACTGACTAAAATGACCATGAAATGAACTGAATAAGTTATTTGAACCAATGGCAAACTTAAAAACTGTTAAAGAGCTAATTATTTTACTCTGCAATCACAAAATAAGCACAAGGCTAAGAGCAGTCTCATAATTTTTATAAATTAATGTGATGCAAAGTTTTCTATTGTATGTAGACCTGTACACTGGGCATAATCTGTGCATTAATTAAAAATCTTATAACCAATCTGACCTGACCACCTCCTGCTCCAAAGGCTGTGGGATCCAAGAACACAGATGCTAGGAACTCAGAGCTAACCCACTCCGAGCTGTATCCATTCTCCTCTTCCCAGACCTGGGCATCAACCCAGGAAAAGTACACAAAGAGGAAAACATAATGAGGAAGGGTTGATTTTATTTCCAGCAGATTCGCTCTCTGATTTCTTTTGGAGAGTGGCTGATCTGATCCCTATTGGTGTGGTTTTTCAACACTGTCTACAAAACTTGGCATATCTCTCAGCAGTCACTTCTCTAGGTCAGAATGGGGGACTATTTTTCTTTAACAGATCATTGACCCAGATTAAAAATCAGTTATAGACCAGACACCAAGTAGGCCTCCTGGTGGAGATGAACCTTGAGCCAGGTTCTGAAGGAAGACTGGAACATGAGTTGGCAGAGAGAAAAGGGAAGGAAATCACCGAAAGCAGGGGACCAACAAGAGCACAGTGAGCAGGTCTGCCTGACTGGTTCGATAGAATCTTCTTTTGGAAAGTGCGACAGTATCCCACAGAGTCTACTCACCCATGAAAACCACAGATTTTCTGTGCCTCTTGTCTCCTCCCCTTTCAAACTTTTCAGCGTAGCCAAGCTGCCTTTCCCTCAGACATTTTTGCATTGCACAAAAAAATTACTCCCTTGCAGGATAACATTGAATCATTCAACCTGGCAGGTTTAAATTTGGTCCCAACCTGCCTCTCCACCCAAATTGTTCAATAGCTACTATTTTTTACAAATTCACTGCTCTAGTCAAACTTTTCAATACATCATTTCGGAAAGATGCCAAATAAATGGCCATTTTCATGCTTTTGTTCATGCACGCACCCTTAGGGAGAATGCTTTCTTTCTCATCCAGGCTTTACCCCTGACCTTCCTTAAAGTACTTAGCAAATTCCTCAGGAAAATTCACTACTCTGGGTATTTAACATCTGCTGTCTCATTCAATCTTCACACCTGTAAGATTTGTACTAATACTATTCTCTAAATGAGAAAACTAAGACAAGTAATTACATAACTTGCTTAAGGACAAGTAGCTACAAAGGTACAGAGTAGCGATTCAATAGAAAATCTTAATTATACCAAAGTCGTGCTATTCTATATAGTAGTGTCTCCACAAGGATACACAGCATATGTGCACTACCTTGTAGTGATATGTATGTGTCTGTGGAGATTTACATCGTAAAGAGTCCTTATCTTTATTTGCATTATCTTTGAGTTTTAAGGTTGGCATTTATAAGAGTACACAGTCTTCCTGGTACATTGTACAAGAAGATATTGGATGAACGGACCCCCTTCACTCCTATTAACCATTTACAAAGTGAAGGTCTTTCTAGAGAAAATTCATGATTGGTAAAAATGCATATAGATTAAACAGCTATTGCTACAAATGCAATCTTCCAAAGGATTTAGTAAATTATTTTTAAAAAACAAATCCTGGGTTTATATCTACCAAAGACATGTACAAATATGTTTACAACGGATTTCCTTTTAGTAGCTAAAAAGTAGAGATTATCTAAATATCCATTAGTAATAGAAAAAATAAAAATATAAATTGAGGACACATTTAAAAGATTATTCAACATGATCAAGTGGAATTTATCCTAGGGATGCAAGGAGGGTTCAACATATGCAAAAAATAAAGGTGATACTTTGCATTGTATGGACAAAAGCCACAAAATCATCTCAATAGATTCAGAAAAAGCACAATTAGATAGAATGAGTAAGTTCTAGTATTCAATAACACAATAGGGTGACTATAGTTAACAAAAATTTATTGTATATTTCAAAACAGCTAGAAAAGATTTGAAATATTTCCAACACAAAGAAATGAAAAAATATTTGAGTTGATGAGTATCCTAAACACTGTGATTTGATCACATTACACATTGTATACATATATCAAAATATCACATATGCCCAATAAATATGTATCGATTAAAAATAAAAAATAAATATAGAAGGTCTTTTAAATTGTGGGATATTTATACAATGGAACACTACACAGCAAATTTTAAACTACTTATATATGTAACAATAAAAATAAATTTCACAGATATAATATTGAATGGAAGAAATTAGACCTAAAAAGAATAGATAACAGCCATGATAGACTTCCAGGAACAAAATACACCCTCCAATCTTAAACAATTATAAAAATGATTAGTGATCACTAAGAGAAGATAAATGAATAAAGTGAGCCGTATAATTGCCCAGCTTACTTCCCGATGTGAGTTTCCAAGCTGCAGTTTGCTAAACTGGGGAGACAAAGTTCAGAATTCAGAAACACTGAGGCTGCTAGAATTTATGAGGCAAAATAATAGCGAGGAAGAAGCACCATAGAGAGAAGGTTTCAAAGATCTGCACAGAGGTATACTAAAGGTTTTGGCTAAGTACTGGTTTGGAATTGTGAGGGAGAAAATTGCCCAAGGCCAATTACAGAATGAACAGAAATCAGTAGGCATAATCATTCTTAAAACAAACATATACTCAGAATAGTTTATTTTTCCAACTAGAGAAAGTGAAAAGACTTCCTATACATGAGGCATTTAGAATCCTCAAAAGGATGTTATTTCAGTACCAGAGTCAAATTAGCTCCAAGGAAAAGATTATTTAGAATCTGCCTAGCAAAACTAAATAGGCCTAAAATATTATCAAACATAGGCCAAGTCATTTGTGCACATCTTAGAGCAAAAGTCTCATCATTAAAGGAATACAACAAAATCCAGCATGCAACAGGGTAAAATTAGTAATGTCTTGCATGCAATAAAAAATGACTAGATATCTGTTATATGCCCATATTTGTTGCAGCATTATTCACAGTACCTAACATGTGAAAGCAACACAAGTGTTCATTGATGGATGAATAGATAAACAAAATGTGGAATATATATATAAAATGGAATACTATTCAGACTTTAAAAGCAAGAAAATTTTAACACATGCTACAACATGGATGAACTTTAAGCATGTTATGCTAATGAAATAAGTCAGTCACGAAAAGACAAATTCCACTTATATGAGGTATCTAGAGTAGTCGAATTTATAAAAACAGAAAGTAGAAGGGTGAATGCCAGCAGGTGGAGTACAAGGGAAATGGGAAATTTTTTTTAATAACTATGGAGTTTCAGTTTTGAAAGGTGAAAAGAGTTTTAGCAATTATTGCACAATGTGAATATACTTAGCCCTACTCAACTGTATACTTAAAAATTATTAAAATGTACATTTTATGTCATATATATTTTACCATGCCTAAAAATAATCCTTAAATGACTAAGCATGCAAAGAAACAGGAAATATACCTATAAACTGGAGAAAAATCAATCAGTAAAAATAGACCCATATGATACCAATGCCAGGATTAGCAAACGATGACATTAAAACAGCCAATATGCATATGAATATATTTTATATATTACAAGCATTGATTTATAAATATAGATATATTTTTATAATAATTTATATATATATATAATTTATATTATATACAATATATAATTTATATATATCATTATATTATCATTTATATATAATTTATATTTATATAACATATATAATTTATGTAGATCTTATACATAATATATATAATATATTATAATAGTAGTAATAATTAAATTAATTTATCATTATTAAATTATTATTAATCATGATTAATTATTGATATTAATATATTATATAAATATATTTATACTAACTTACATATATTTATGTGTATATTTATAATATAGTATAAATAAACATATTTATAAACATATATGTATTTACATATACATATATACATATACATATTTATACTATATTGTGAATATACTTCATATAGTCAAGAAAGTGGGGGAAAACATGGTCATAATGAGTAGAGAAATAGGCATAAAGAGGACTCAAGTTGAACTAAAGTTAAAAATATATATATATGGGATTAAAAATTTACTGAATGAGTTTAAGAAATTAGACACTGCAGAAGAAAAGATTAGTGAACTTAAAAACATCAATAGAAATTGCTATGAAACAGAAAGGAAAAAGACTGGAAAAATATGAACATTGTATTAGTACACTGAGAAAATATCAGGCAGTCTAAAATATGTATAATTGGAGTTTAAAAAAAGGATAGGGAGAAGGGAGGAAGAAAATGAATATAAAAATTACTTTTAAAACTAATGACATAAAGTTTTTTCAAATTTGATAGAAGTTATAAAATCACAAATTTAAAAATCTTAAAATATTTTTAAAGTAGAAGAAACAAAGAAAACCACACCAAAACATGTCATAATCCAACTGTTGAAAACCAGTGCAAAAGAGAAAAATCTTAAAGTCAGCCAGAGTAAAAAGATGTATTACAAATACAGGAACAAAGATAAAATAATTGACAACAGACCTTACCAGAAATCATGTAGATGAGAAGATAATGGAGAGGCATCTTTAATGCACTGAAGGAAAAGAACTGTCTCCATACCCAATAAAAATATCTTTCATAAATGACAGCAAAATAAAAACTTCCTCAGACAAACAAAGATTGTCTGAAGTTAATTCAGTCATTGCTGAATTAATTCATCAGCCGCAGACCTGCACTACAAGAAAGGAATTTCTTGCACAAAAGAAAAACAATACCAGGTTGAAATTTGACTCTACATGAAGGAATGGAGGACACTAAAATTAATTAGGCATATCTGTCAATATAAAAGACACTCTAAAACATCATTTCAAACATTTCTTTATAAAATAATTGACTCTAAAATAAAAAGAATGACAATGTGTGATGGGGTTTATAGCATTTGCAGAAGTAAAATGTATTACATCAACAGCACAAAGTACAGAAGAAAAAATGGAAGTATATTGTTTTAAGAATCTTACATTCTACATGAAGTACTTTAATATTATTTAAAATTCCACTCAGTAAATTTAAGATTAAGTTAAGGCAAATCTTAGAAAACCTCTGGAAAAAGAAGCATAGCTAATAAGCCAATAATAAAGATAGAATGTAAAATGGAACCACAAAAAAATTAATCAAAAAACAAGTCAGTATAAGAGGGAAAAAGTACCAAAGAATAAAAAGATCAACGGAAAACAAAAGGCATAGAAGGGGCTTCAAGATAGCTAACTATTAGGATTTTGTGCTTGCATCCTCCACTTAGAAGAACCAAAATAATGTGTAAACAATCATCCTTCAAATACATTATCCAAGTGAGAACTCTGGAATTCAACAGAAAAAGTGACTGAAAACACCAAAAGCAAGGAAGGAGAAAGAAGAGAGGCAGCCTGCTTGGCCAGGATTGGCAGGAGCCAGAGTAACTTTCCAACAAAAAGGATAGTTGAGGGGCTTCTAGCAGCCCACTTCACCATGGATTCACGCATTCTTGGCCATGGAACAGCAACTTAACATTCCTAACTTCTGAAACCAACATAGGGAGCTGCTGGGAGATTGTGGGAGAGAACTACTCCAGAAACGGAGCTTGCATGGGATTTCACACCCTTTCTGAGACCTAAGGAGCTACAGAAAGGCATCATTTTCAAACCTAGCCTTTGGCAGAATACATGCTGTCCTGCTGCCCAGCCGTGCTTGTCGGAGCATTAGGGAAACATGGACTGCTGCTGCTGGGACTGAGGTGCAAGCTGGGAGCACTCCCACAGCTAGGCCCAAGAAGTAAGCAAGGCATGGGCTGCAGCTGTCAGTATTGGGAAGCGTGTACCACCAGGACTGAGACTGAGATGTGAGCAGGGTACAAGTTGCCACTGGGACTTAGGTGCGAGTTGGGCAGGAGCTACCTACAGCCAGGACTGTGGCACGAGCTAGGCATGGGCTACAGCCACCAGGGGTAAGGGGCAAGTGCCACTGCAGTTGGGGCATGACAGGGACATGCATTGCCCAACCACTGGCCCAGGCTGTGGCCACCAATACCAGCCCCAACCTCTCCAGCTGGAGGGCCTCAGCACAGCTCCCACCACACTTCACACAGGCACTCTGCCTGGGCCTGAATATTGCCCTACTCCCTCTCACCATGGCTGGTGCCTGCTGTTATTGGGGAACCTGAGCACAAGACCACCCAGCTGGTTTGTTTCTCTTCCCTGAGATAGAGCACATAATCTATGATCCTTGGGTTTGCCCAACTCAATTCACCACGTTAGGTTCCTGAACACTCTCCTAGCAACCTGAAGTTAGGCCTAAACTCCTACCCACTACCACCTCAGCTGGCACTTACCAGTTAGGGCCACCTGCAGGCCTGGAGATTGCCATCAACACACACTGCTCGGGACCCAGAGAATTGTCCCACCACTGCTGCTGTCATAGCCCATGCCACACTGGCTGCCTAGGAACCCAAGAACCTGCCCATCTGCCTGGATCACTCCTGCTACTATTAGAATCTGAGCAAGTCCCCTGGAGGCCCATGAACTGGCTGGCCAGTAACCATGAACACTGATGCCAGTGTACATCATTCTGGGGCAAAAAGATAGGCATTCTCAGCCCACCACTGTCACCACTAGGGCCTGAAGACTAACCCACATTGCCTCCCAGTCCCCAGCACAACTTTACTACAGTTTTCACTAATAACTGCACCCGAACTCACTGAGGAAATCACAGATACCAATAACACCACCTACAGCCAAAGAAATCATACAGAGGCTATACTACTGCATGCACCCAGAATCAAAGCCAAAATGCTCTACCCAGCCAACACCCAAAATATATCTTCAGAAAAAAGTTGTCTCCTACAAAAGTAAATTCAAAAATAGGAGGAAGTGACTGCTACACCAAATACATAGGTATCATCATAAGAACATAGGAAACATGAAAAAGCAAGGAAATATACCTCCAAAGGAACACAATAACTTTCCAGCAATAGATTTTAATAAACAAAATTTTCAAAATCCCGATTAAAGAATTCAAGACATTGATTTTAAAGAAGTTCAGTGAGATGCAAGATAATTCTGAAAAAAAATACAAATAAATCAGAACAACAATTCAGGATATGAATGAGAAATTTAATAAAGAGATAGTTTTTTTTTTAAGAACTTAATGGAAATTCTGGAAGTATTCTTGAAGGAAGTGCAAAATACATTGGAAGTTCAACAACAAACTAGATCAAACAAAGGAAAGATTCTCAGAATTTAAAGAAAATCTTTTGAAATAACACAGTCAAACAAGAAATAAAGGAAAAAGAATAAAAAAGAATGAGAAAAAGCCTTTGTGACATTTGGTATAACATAAAGCAACTAAATATTCAAATTATCAGTATCTCCAAGGGTGAAGAGAAAGTGAAAGGACTAGAAAACCCTATTTAAGAAAATAGTAGATGAAAACTTCCCAAGTTATCAAGAGATTTAGACATCCAAATACAAGAGGCTCAGCAAGCCCTAGGCAGATAAAATGCAAAAGGGTCTTCTCCATGGCACATTATAGTAAAAATGTCTAAAGCCAAAGATAAAAAGTGAATCTTAAAAACAGCAAGAGAAAAGCACCTAATCACCTGTAAAGGAAACCTCATCAAACTAACAACAGATTTCTCAACAGAAACCTTACAGACCAGAAAAGAATGGGATAATATATTCAAAGTGCTGAAGGGAAAAAAAAAAAAAAAAGCACTATCAACCAAGAATACTATGTCCTGCAAAATTATCCTTCACAAATGAATAACAAATAAAGTATTTCCAAGATAAGCAAATGGCGAAGGAATTCATTATCACTAGGCCAGTCCTACAAGAAATGCTCACAGGAGTCTTCAACCTGGGCATTAAAGAATGAGATTTACCATCATGAAAACACATAGGACTATAAAACTAACTGGTAAAGTAATCACACAAAGGAAGAACAAAAATGATTTAAATGGTACCACTATAGATATCCACCAAACTATGACAAACAATTAAAAAATGAAAAGAATAAAATGTAAACAACCAGAAAACAGTAAACAGTATGACAAGAACAAAGCCTCACATATCAATAATAACCTTGAACATAAATGAATTAAATTACCCACTTAAAAAATATAGAGAGGATAAATAGATTTTTTAAAAATTCCAACTATATGCTGCTTTTAAGAAACTCACCTTACCAGTAAAGACACATATCGACTGAAAGTAAAAGAATGGAAAAAGCTATTCCATGTAAATGGAAATCAAAAGCGAGCAGGATCAGCTATACATGTAATAAATAAAACAGAATTTAAGTCACAAACAGAAAAAAAAAAAACAACAAAGAAGGTCATTAAATAATGAACAAGGGATCAATTGAACAAAAGCATACAGCAATTCTAAATACAGATGCCAACACTGCAGTACCCACATTCATAAAGCAAATATTACTAGATCTAAAGAGATAGATGTGCTTCAATACAATAGTAGTGGGGGACTTCAACACCCCACTCTCAGACAAATCATCTAGAAAGAAAATCAACAGAAAAACATTGGATTTAAACTGGGCTTACAACCAAATGTACCCTACAGACATTTACAGAACATTCAACGCAACAACCTCAGAATATACATTCTTTTAATTAGCACATGAAACGTTCTATAAGATAGACCATACGATAGGCTACAAAATAAGGTTCAACACATTTAAATAACTTAAAATCATATCAAGTATTTTCTCCAAACAAAATGGAATGGAATAAAACTAGAAATCATTACCAAAATCTAGAAACTATACAAATACATGGAAATTACATAATATGCTCCTGAATGACCACTGGGTCAACAAATAAATTAAGATGAAAGTTTTAAAATTTATGAAACCTGAAACACATTATACCAAAACTTGTGGGATACAGCAAAAGCAATGCTAACCAGGAAGTTTATAGCAATAAATACCTACATCAAAAAAGTAGAAAAATTACAAATTAACAATTTAACAATGCACCTAAAGGAACTAGAAAAGCAAGATAAAATCAAGCCCAAAATTAGCAGACGAGGCCGGGCGCGGTGGCTCAAGCCTGTAATCCCAGCACTTTGGGAGGCCGAGACGGGCGGATCACGAGGTCAGGAGATCGAGACCATCCTGGCTAACACGGTGAAGCCCCATCTCTACTAAAAATACAAAAACTAGCCGGGCAAGGTGGCGGGCGCCTGTAGTCCCAGCTACTCAGGAGGCTGAGGCAGGAGAATGGCGTAAACCCGGGAGGCGGAGCTTGCAGTGAGCTGAGATCTGGCCACTGCACTCCAGTCCCAGCGACAGAGCGAGACTCCGTCTCAAAAAAAAAAAAAAAAAATTAGCAGAAGAAATAATAAAAATCAGAGCAGAACTACATGAAATAGAAATATTGCAACATGCAAAAGATCAACAAAACAAGAAATTGGTTCCTTGAAACAATAATCAAAACTGATAAACTGCTAGCTAGACTAACCAAGAAAACAAGAGGAAGAGGCAAATAAATAAAATCAGAAATGAAAAAGAAGACATTACAAGTGATACCAAAGAAATACAAAGGATCATCCAGAGACTATTATGAACGACTGTACACTGACAAACTGGAAAATCTAGAGGAAACAGAGAAATTTTGGAAAAGTACAGTCTACCAGGATTAAATCAAGAAGAATAGAAATTTTGAACAGAGCAGTAAGTAAAGAGTGAATCTGGAATAAAAAGCCTCTTAACAAAGAAAGCTCAGGGCTAGATGGATTCATAACCAAATTCTAACACATGTATAAACAAGAATGAATACCAATCTTGAAACTATTCCAAAAAATCAAAGACGAGAGAATTCTAACTCATTCTATGAGGCCAGCGCAACCCTGATACCAAAACAAAGACACAACCAAAAAAGAAAACTAAGGCCAATATATCTGATAAACAAACACAAAAACCCTCAACGAAATACTAGCAAGACAAATCCAACAAAACATCAACAAGATAATACACCATAATCAAGTGGGATTTATGCCAGGGATGTAAGGATGCTTCAACATATGCAAATCAACAAATGTAGCACATCTTATCAACAAAATGAAAGATAAAAAAACACATTACTGTCTCAATGGGTGCAGAAAAAGCATTTGAAAAAATTTCACATTCTTTTTTTTTTTTTTTTTTTTTTTTGAGGCGGAGTCTCGCTCTGTCGCCCGGACTGGAGTGCAGTGGCCAGATCTCAGCTCACTGCAAGCTCCGCCTCCTGGGTTTCCGCCATTCTCCTGCCTCAGCCTCCCGAGTAGCTGGGACTACAGGCGCCCGCCACCTCGCCCGGCTAGTTTTTGTATTTTTAGTAGAGAGGGGGTTTCACCGTATTACCCAGGATGGTCTCGATCTCCTGACCTCGTGATCCGCCCGTCTCGGCCTCCCAAAGTGCTGGGATTACAGGCTTGAGCCACCGCGCCCGGCCAAAATTTCACATTCTTTAATGATAAAAACTCTCAATAAACTAAGTATATAAGAAACATACCTCAAAATAATAAAGGCCATATACAACAAACCCATAACTAACATCATACTGAATGGAGAAATTAGCCTTTCCTCTAAGAACTGGAACAAGGCCGGGCGCGGTGGCTCAAGCCTGTAATCCCAGCACTTTGGGAGGCCGAGACGGGCGGATCACGAGGTCAGGAGATCGAGACCATCCTGGCTAACACAGTGAAACCCCGTCTCTACTAAAAATACAAAAAACTAGCCGGGCGAGGTGGCGGGCGCCTGTAGTCCCAGCTACTCGGGAGGCTGAGGCAGGAGAATGGCGTAAACCCGGGAGGCGGAGCTTGCAGTGAGCTGAGATCCGGCCACTGCACTCCAGTCCGGGCGACAGAGCGAGACTCCGCCGCAAAAAAAAAAAAAAAAAAAGAACTGGAACAAGACAAGGATGCCCACTCTAACCACTCCTATTCCTAGAAGTCCTAACCAGAGCAATCAGGCAAAAGAAACAAAAGGCATCAAACTTGTAAAAGAAGAAGTCAAATTGTCTTTCTTTACTAATAATATGATCTTATATCTAGAAAAGTCTACAGACTCCACTAAAAAACTCTTAGATTTTATAAATGAATTCAATAAATTTGCAGGACATAAAATCAACGTACAAAAATCAGTAGCATTTTAATACACTAGTAATGATCTAGTCAGGAAAGAAATCAAAAAAGCAATCCCATTTACAATGGCTATAAAAAAATAAATACCTAGGAATAAATTTAACCAAGAAAATGAAATATCTCTACAAAGGAAACTACAAAATGCTGATGAAAGAAATTAAAGATGACACAAATGGAAAAAATCCCAAGCTCATGAATCAGAAGAATTAATATCATTAAAATGACAATATTGTCCAAGACAATTTTCAGATTCAGTGTAATCCCTATCAAAATAACATTATTCTTTACAAAAGGAGAAAAGAAAATCTAAAATGTACATGGAACCAGGAAAGAGCCTGAATAGCCAAAGCAGTACTTGGTGGGGTGAGGTGGGGACCTAAGCTGGAGGCATCACATTACCTGACTTCAAAATATATTACAAAGCTTTAGTAACCAAAACAGCAGAGCATTGATATAAAAATAGACATATAAACCAAAGAAGCAGAAGAAACCCATATTAAAGCCACATATTTACAGCAAACTGATTTTTTTTTTTTTTTTTTTTTTTTTTTTTGAGACGGAGTCTCGCTCTGTCACCCAGGCTGGAGTGCAGTGGCGCGATCTCGGCTCACTGCAAGCTCCGCCTCCCGGGTTTACGCCATTCTCCTGCCTCAGCCTCCCGAGTAGCTGGGACTACAGGCGCCCGCCATCTCGCCCGGCTAATTTTTTGTATTTTTTTAGTAGAGACGGGGTTTCACCGTGTTAGCCAGGATGGTCTCGATCTCCTGACCTCGTGATCCACCCGTCTCGGCCTCCCAAAGTGCTGGGATTACAGGCTTGAGCCACCGCGCCCGGCCAGCAAACTGATTCTCTACAAAACCAGCAGGAACTTATATTGGGGAAAGGACACCCTCATCAACAAATGGTTCTAGGAAAATTGGATAGCCACATGCAAAAGAATGAAACTGGACCTCTATCTCTCACCATATACAAAAATCAACTCAAAATGGATTAAATACTTAATTGTAAGACCTGTAGCCATAAAAATACTAGAAGAAAACCTAGGAAAAACTCTTCTGGACATTTGTCTAGGCAAAGAATTTATGAATAAGACCTCAAAAGCACAGGCAACAAAAGCAAAAGAAGACAAATGGGTCTTAGTTATACTATAAAGATTCCAGATAGCAAACAAAATAAGACTGAAGAGACAACATATTGAATGGTAGAAAATGTTTGAAAACTATTAATGTAACAAAGGACTAATATCCAGAATATATAAGGAACTTAAACAACTCAACAGGAAAACAAAAAAAATAATAATAATCCCATTTAAAAGTGGGCAAAGAAGATGAATAGACCTTTCTTAAAATAAGACATACATCCATTTACTGTAGGGGGAAAAAAAACAAAAAACACGTACAAGTGGCTAACAGTTATATGAAAAAATGCTCAACATCAGTAACAATCAGAAACGCAAATCAAAACCACAATGAAATGTCATCTTATCCCAGAATGGCCATTGTTAAAAAGAAACAGATAAAAAAAGAGCAAATGTTGGCAAGGATGCAGAGAAAAGGAAAGCTTATACACTGTTGGTGGGAATGTAAACTAGTAAAGCTACTATAAAAAATAGTATGGATATTTCTCAAAGAATTAAAATAGAATTACCATTCAATCCAGCAATTCCACAACTGGGTGTCTATCCAAGGGGAAAAAAAATCAATATATCCAAGGGATACCTGCACTTACATGTTTATTACAGCACTATTTACAATAGCCAATATATAAAATGAACCCAAGTGTCCATCAATGGATGCGTGCATAAATAAAGTGTAGTATATATACACAATAGAATACTATTTGGCTGTTAAAAAAAAAAAAGAATTCATGTCATTGCAACAACATAGAATGGAGATCATTATCTTAAGTGAAATATGCCAGGCACAAAAGGCAAATATCACATGTTCTAACTCGCATGTGAGAGCTAAAAAAATTGATCACGTGGAGGTACAGAGTGGAAAGATAGAAAACTGAGACTACGAAGGTAACTAACAGAGGGAGAGAGTGAAGTGTGTTAAAGAATATAAGCATACAGTTAAACAGAAGGAATAAATTCAATGTTTGATAGCAGAGTGGGGTGAGTATACAAAAATATATTGTATTTGGGTGATGGACATTCTAAATACCCTGACATGATCACTACACATCATATACATGTAACAAAATTTCGCATGCATCCCATAAATGTATACAAATTTTTAAATACTTTTTAAAAAGAAAACAAAAAGGCAAGATGGTAAATTTAAACCCCAAAGAGTATACACTACAATAAAATGTTAATACTGGAATGTGAGTATAGACATATGGATAACTGTAAAATTATTTCTACTTTACTGTATATTTAAAATTTCCATAATAAAATGTTGGAAAAATGCATTTCAACCAGAAAACAATATATTTATATTGTATGACTAAATTCACACAAAGTTTAACAGGCAAAAATAATCTTTACATAAGGTGGTCAGAATAGTTGTTACCCTTAGGAATGTGGTCTGGGAGAGTGCCTCATAAAGTGTTTTTGGGGTGCTAGAAATGTTCTATATCTTGATCTGAGTGATGCTTATGTGTGTGTGTGTGTATGCGTGTGTGTGTGTGTGTAAAATTTATTATTAGATTTTACACTTTACAGTATGTGAGTTATTCCTTACTTTTGAAAAATCCTACTAGGTAAGTTCAGAGGTCAGTCACTGATGATATTTGAAACCCGTTATTTTTCCTTACTTACAGAAATATGTAGGATAAAGCACATTCTTTGCTCGGTTTATTATGAGAATAAAATCAAATCTGAGTAATTTAGTGACAGGTTGGATTTTATATTTTAGAGTGTTTGGGGTCTAAGTTATTCAGAATCTCTTAGTTTCACAGTTTCAAGCTGGCACAGGATGGTTTCAGCACCATCAGAATTCAGATTTCTGTACTTGGCACCTTTATACTTATCTCATTCCTGGACATCTCCACTCGAACGCGTCACCATCACATCAAAAATCTTAAGTCTACAAGTGAGCCTATTATCTCAAAGTACTCTCTCTTCTCTCCCTAAATTCCTTTTCCTTGTTCTATTTTTATCAAATAACCTCTACTCTTATTATTACCCTCTTGAAAACTCATCTTTGAGCTTCTCCTGTCACTAACTCACCAAGAATTTTTTATGCTTTCTTTTTAACATTTCTCACATGTATCCTTCTGGCCATGATCCTATCAGCTTATTGGAATAAATTCCTAACTAGTATTCTGGCTCCAGTTTCACTCCTTGGCTATCACAGCACCACCAGATAAACCTTCCGTGTTCACGGCACTCCCCTACTGCACACGTTTCAGTAGGTCGCCATTCTTGGTAGAATAAAATTCAAATTTCTTAATATAACATTCAAGGCCTTCTGTGCTGTCCCAATCTGCTTTTCTAACCTAATCTCCCAATTGTCCCTAACATGTACCTGGCACTCCACCAGTATTATTAATTAAAGGTACAATGCATAATTCTCTCTGAAGACTTGTTTATTCTTAAAGACAAATGTAAACCTTCACTCCGTGAGATATTTCTGCAGAAACAACTTTCTCTTTGAAATGCTTTTGTAGTTCTTTGTATCACTTACCTGGCAGGTAACTCTAGACAGCATTTCTATGTTCTTCAACTTTTTTACTGTCCACATTTTGTCTTTAAACCTGGAGGAAGCTCTTTGAAGATAAGAGCCATGTTGGGATTTTGAGTGCATATGAGATAAATCTGAGGATATTTTGCAAGAAGATTAGTTCCCACAAGGCACTGCAACTGTGAAATGGAAGAATGATTGAAGTCATCTGTGCATCTGTAGGCCAGAGCTGATATTTTGTAAATTAAATAAATAAATAGAAGAACTCACCTGTGCAGACGCAGGAAAGCTTAATTCACAATTGCTTCTCCAAATTACCTCTAAAACTGTTATGTGTCTACTCCTTTAATGTTAGGATGTGATACTGTCATTGTATTTTTAAATTTTAAATAAAAGAAGTCATCTTTTATTTACTTAGATAAAAGACTCAGAAAAGCTTAATTCACAATCGCATCTCCAAATTATCTCTAGAACTGATATGTGGCTGTTCCTTTAATGTTAGGATATAATGTTGTCATTGTTCAGATGACGCATTGTTCACTCAGCCAGGTTATCTTGACTTAATTGAAAGTTAGAGTTAAGAAACCTGGGTTCCTTCCTGTTTTCTAGAACCACCTGGCTGTGTAATCTTGGATCAATTCCTCTCAACCTCGTCTTTTATATAGACAAAACAAGAAGTTTAAATTAGATGAGCCCTAAATCTCTCCTAATTCTAAAATTATATTGGTATTTATCTTCTGTTTATTTTGTGAACTTCGTATTATCCTCACTTCAGCAAAAGTTAGGGTTAAGCAAAGAAGCTTACATTTTTTGAGCACCTATACTATCTTTGCCACAGTACCTGAAATAACTTTTGTTATATAGACTCTGAGGGTTTGAGTGATTTGTGTAAGTTCCCACAGCTATCAAGTGACAGAATAAACTTTTGATTCTCAGAATTTCCAAATTGATTAAATCCAAAGCCAAGTCTTTTTCTACTACTCAAGAGGCTCAGGTAAGATCTGCTAAAAAGAAGAACTAACAAACAAATTAATAAATTTGAAACATTGGCCAAGAATAAATGTTGGCATATATTTATATTACATTTAAGTAATAATTTTTCTATATAATGTCCTTATTAGAATCCATGCCAATATTAGAATTATAATAGTTTACATTTGTACAAACTTTTATAATCTATCTACAGTATCTCATGACCCTCATACCTTTTAAGTGGGTGCAACAGGCATTATCACCATTATGTAAGAGAAGAAACCAAGACCTGGAGAAGTTAAGCAACTTTCTCTAAACACAAGGTAGCTAGTGTAGAGATAGCATAGAGTGGTTAAAGGACTGGGTTTTGAAATTCTACAGACCTGAAATCAAATACCAGTTCACTCTCTTCTTCCCTGTGTAACATCACATGAGTTGCTTAACTTCTTATCTGGGAAATGGGATGGCAGAAGTGCCCACCTCATGGAATTTTTATGAAGAATGTGTGAGGAAATATAAGGCATTGAGTACAATGTCTAGCCTACAGTAACAAATATTAACTCTTAACAATGTCCTCTCCACTGCACCTCATGACCTTTTAATACTTCCAAAAAAAAAATCTCCTTTGAATAAGAGGTAAGTCATAGTTTTATCATCAATTCAGTACTATAATAAGGTGCATAAATAGCACGCCAAAGGAGGTATTAATGACTTACCTTCAATAAAAGGTTGAGTTATTTTCCAGAAGTGATGGTGGCTGATTTGCTTTAAGCCATTCGACACTCTTATCCAATCCCCAAATGACCAATTATTGCACCTGCAAGATGACTCCTCCAATTGTATTTCTTTCCTAATTGTGAATCCGAGTTTTTCTCCAGATAACGATAACTAGCCTATAAGGGGACAGAGCCCAGGAATCTAGCCTCATTAGCACGAAATGCTAAACAATTGATTCAACAATTCTAGGCCCATCAGTATGTAGTCACATGTACCAAATTTACTTTTTTATCGTGAATGAAAGCTCCTCAGTCTTGATCAAGAATTAATTAAGCTCTATTTTTATTATGTTCTGTAATAGAAACTGGAAAGAAATTTTAGAATGGTGGTACCATTTTTTTTCTTTTTATATCACATGCAGCCACTGTAATACCTGGAGTTTCAAAATGAGAGTGTTTATATAGTAACTCTCATTGGTTGTGAGCATGCTGGCAGTGGATCAAAACCCCAGCCAAGTTTTGCAGCCGTAATTTTATTTTGATTTTAATTAGTATCAATTAGGGCTAAAAAAATAGACAGTCTGGATAAACAATGTTCAGT
Source organism: Trachypithecus francoisi (assembly GCF_009764315.1). Taxonomy (NCBI): domain Eukaryota; kingdom Metazoa; phylum Chordata; class Mammalia; order Primates; family Cercopithecidae; genus Trachypithecus; species Trachypithecus francoisi. The sequence continues at coordinate 110,838,464 of NW_022681473.1, forward strand.
TGGCTTTAACAAGTAAATTAGATATTTTGCAGAAAGGAAAAGGGGGAAAAATCAAGGGAAACTCTACTTTCTTCTTTCCAACCCTCTCCTCCCCCATTGCTGTTGCTGCAGGCAACTCAGCCTTTCAGAATGCTATCTACGTTAATATTTCAGAGAGACCCCTATGTGCTTAGGGGTGTCAAAGTTGGAAAATTCGTATATCTCTGATTGATGCTAATGGGGCTTATATTGTCTAGCATTGGATCCCTACCTCACATATGAACATTCTTTTCCCTCTGAATTTTTCAAGGTTTGTAATCCAGAACCCACTGAGAAATTCCCTTTTCCCTTTCTCTTTCTGCATCTTCACATCCAGGCCCAGATTATCTTGTGAATAAGAAACTCTATAATTGTCATGAAAGGCATCCGGTAGTATGCTGATACATGTTTAACAGCTGTCTAAAAAAAGTATGATCTATAAATACATAGATTTTAAAAAGTATGCATATATTTTGTAAACTGTTGGTAATTGCATGGTTCTTAACCACTTGCTCTCAAACCAGTAAACTGTGTCTTCTTACTGAATAAGCTGGTAGGCACTCACACCAACACGTAGGGAATCTTATGTGTGCAGAAAATCAGGCTGCTGTGGCTATGTAGAAAATGTTGTATGGGCTTAGAAAAGAGAGTGGGCAAGTAATTTCTCCATCTATAGAAAAGGACTCTAAATTAGCCATCATCCCTTTCAGGTCTAACTTTCCGTGCTTCATTCCATGTAAAAAAGACCCTTGAATTTGATCATTTGTCACAGTAATTATTTCGGTTTGGTTCTTTTTTATATAATTTCAACTTTTATTTTAGATTTGGGGGTATATATGCAGGTTTGTTACATGAGTATATTGTGTAACACTGAGGTGTGAAGCACTATTGATCCTGTCACCCAGAAACTGAGCATAGTACCCAATAGGTAGATTTTGGCCCTTGTCCCCTTCCATCTTTCCTCCATCTAGTACTCCTCAGCGTCTATGTTCCCATCCTTATGTCCATGTGTACCCAGTTATTATCTCTCACATATGACTAAGAACAGAAACACATAGGTATTTATGTTAATTAAAATATTACTAATACTAAGGATATGTAATATATAATTTACAAATAATAATAGAATATGTAATACTGTTTATTAGAAAGCTCCTGAAGCCAATTAGTTCTTGATGTGATTTCATTCATTGTTTTTTGCCAAACTCCTTTATCCATAGCTGTTACAAGCTCTCTATTCCCAACTCCAGATCTTTGCATGTCCTTGCTAGTGTGCCTCTCTGTATGACACTGAGCCATTTTTGTAGCTTGTCATATATGCAATTAAGTAAGTGCAGGTGACCATAGTGTAACTATGGTATGGGGAACAGGTTATTTGCTGCTTGCTGGAAATGGTGCTACATGTTTAGCCCTGAGTTCCTCAGGTACAGCACAACTCATTGCATGCCTACCTTCCATGTGGGCCCATCATGTTGCCTTGTTGCCTTGACTAGCCAATTTCAAGCTACTAATGTGATGTCTCTGAATGTAGAGTAATGAATAGTGCACCATTAAATCGTATTTCAATTTTGTAAATACAGTTGACATAAATAACCTCGAAAGCATAGGTAATAAAATGTTGTAAAATAATTAAGAAGTGATGAACATTTATTATTTTTGTTTTAACATAATCATTAAATTGTAAGTTTACCATTGGGTACACATGGACATAAAGAGGAGAACAACAAACAATGGAGAATTCAAGAGAAGATAAGAAAAGAGAAAAGGAAACAAGGGTTGAAAATCTGCCTACTGGGTGCTATGCTCCCTCCCTGGGTGACAGGTTCAGTAGTACTCCAAACTGCAGCATCATGCAATACACCTTTGTAACAAATCTGCACATGTATCTCCAGAATCTAGAGTTTGAAAAGGAAAAAAAAACAATTAAAAATTTTTTAAATTGTAAGTTAATTTAATTTTTTTGTTATTTGATTTTGAGACTGAGTTTCACTCCGGTTGCCCAGGCCGGAGTGCAATGGTGTAATCTCGGCTCACTGCAATCTCTGCCTGCCAGGTTCAAGCAACTCTCCTGCCTCAGCCTCCTGAGTAGCTAGGATTACAGGCGCACATGACCACACCCGGCTAATTTTTTGTATTTTTAGTAGAGACCAGGTTTCCCCATGTTGGCCAGGCTGGTCTCAAACTCCTGACCTCAGGTGATCCACCTACTTCCACCTCCCAAAGTGCTGGGATTACAGGTGTAAGCCACTATTCCCCGCCTATTTAATTTAATTTTTAAGAATAACAATGTTTAGCAACCAAAAGGCAAAATTCTTGAAAATTTAATAGCCATCTCTTACAAACCAATATGAGCCAGTCCCAGCACATGGCTGAGTACATCTCAGCTTGGTAAGTGCCTATTCACTTCTGAATAACAATGCAGGTCTTCAAGAGATCTTAAAATGAGGTAGTGAGGAAATAGCCTCTACATAAACTGAAGGGGCCAGTCTTGCCCTTTCATATAGATCATTTGACATCACCAAATATCTCCTATCACTCAAGTTTTTGTCTAGTGGATCCTCTGTAGATATGAACTTCCGGACTCAATGTTTCATACATTGTTGAGACCATTTAATCAGAAACAGAACAGAGTCCAGATCAAAACAGATAAATATAGGCAAGATTTCCAAATGTGGAACTGGCGAAGGAATAGTTCTTCAGCCTACAATATTCTCTATAGCTTTAAGCAAAGTTAGGTCCTAATCCGTGGTTTCCAGAACAAAACCAATGACTTCTTAGCTGATTTGCCTCAATTCATGGATTGACCTGCCTCTTGTAAAAGTGTTTCTTTTTAGAGCCTTGTGTCTTTCTGGGGGTTATTTGGCTTTGAGAAAAGGAAATCGTGGGAAATCTGGAATCCTAATTAGTGATGATCAGATAACATTCACTCACATCCTCTTCATCTCCTTAAAGCCAGCCTTTCAATCAGACATCAATTCTCAGGCCTCCTCCTCCTGGATCCAGTTATCAGTACTGCACTAGAAATCAGTACTGCACTAGAAAAGCCTTCCCTGGACATTGACTTCTTACTTTTTTTCATTTAAAAAAAGAAAAAATAAAAAATGCAAACAAAACACTTATAATTTAAACTTCCTGGTTTCCAAAATCATAATGTATTCTCTACATGGAAATCCATAATCAAATGTCAAATATATATATACATATATGTATGTGTGTATGTACAGCTTTGTAATACATATAGAGTATATGCAGTATGTACATATAATTTTTATTCATTCACTTTTGCAGATCAAAGTATATTTTTAAGCCAAGCTGCCTTTTCTATGCTCATGTGGCTAAGCAGGGTTAGGGTGCATTTTTAGCTATGCAGTCTCGTTTTTATTAAAAAGTTTTTTTTTTTACTTTTCTATTTTGTATATCCCTCATCTTCTTTGTGAGGGTATAGCTATGCAGTCTTGAATCACTTCAGCCAGAGTAATCCTCTCGATCAATGGTTCTCAACACATTAGACTTACATAAAGAACTTTTTTAAAATCAGAAGCCCAGACCATACCTCAGTCTAATTAAATCTCTATAGTTTTTAAAGCTCTCCAGATGATTCCAATGTAAAGTCAAAATTGAGAACCTTTCACCTAGTCAATCAATAAGCCAGTATTGATAGTTTAGTGTGTGTCCTCTTTCACCCTTTTGGCTATACTCATACAATCATACAAAAAACATATTCAAACTATAGAGTTTTGATTAATTAAAACATGACATATTATTATGCATAGTACTCAGCACCTTGCTGTTTTAACCCAACAATTTACCACAGATATCCCTCCAAGTCAACACATATAGTTCTAAATCATAGAACAATTTTGTTAGAAGAGTAGCATACTAAAAATAGTATTTTCAGATTAACAATCTGGTGGCACTATATAGGAAGAATTAGAGATCAAAGGGACTAGAGATTTCCTAGTGGAAAGCTAACAAAATAGTTAAGAGATGAGAGCCAAGGTCTCAAACAAGAGAGGTGGCAATGGCACTGGAAAAGGATGCAGCAATAGAAGAATTATCAGGAAGAACGAACCATTGCCCTTAGTAATTGACTGCACTAGAAGACTGGGAAGGGGGAATAATTAAAGGTAGTTCCAGCATTTTATCTTGGAAGCCTAAAAGAATAATTCAATTGAAAAATAATTATGAGAGCAAGTTAAATGAGGAAGAAATGATTGGTTCCATTTTATACAATCCTCATAGCCTGCCCTATAAATTTCAGCCTGCCCTAGCTGCACCCCACAGCAGCAAAAACCAATTCCTTGTAATACATTTCTTAGCATATCTCCTGCTGGTTCTGTTTGTCTGGCTGAACCCTGACTGATATGATAGCCTCTAATTATACAGTAAAATGAACAGCAAGAAAGGAAAGAGAAATAAAAGAAGAAATAAGTGGCTAGGTGCAGTGGCTCATGCCTGTAATCCGGCGCTTAGAGAGGCCAAGGCGGGTGGATTACTTGAGGCCAGGAGTTCGAGACCAGCCTGGGCAACAATGATGAAACCCTATCTATAATTTTTTTTTAAATACAAAAATTAGTCAGGCATGGTGACACATACCTGTAATCCCAGCTACTCAGGAGGCTAAGGCATAAGAACTGCTTGAATCTGAAAGGTGGAGGTTGCAGTGAGCCAAAATTATGCCACTACACTCCAGCTTGGGTGATGGAGTGAGACCCTGTCTCAAAAAAAAAGAGGAAGGAGAGATGAAAGAAAGGACTGGGAACTGAGAAGAATGCAGTTGTTTGAAACAGCCACTGGGAGATTCCTCAATAAATCAAATCAATTAGCTGTGCAGTAATCTTGTCTCCCCCATTATATGATTATTCTGGTAGAGGTTAAGCCTGCATATTCCATATTCATTTTCAAATCTTGCATTATACCTGGCACGTTGTCCCCGGATCAGTATATATTTGTGCTTCACTGATTCTTTCCTTATAAACCTGTGAATACATTTTCTTATCTTTGCTCTCCTAACCAAACTTTTAAGTAATATCTAAGATTTAATGAGACCAGTTACATGTCTTCTATTGTCACAGATGGGAGAATCCTCTGGTCTTCTCCAGTTGGTTCAGAACTCTCATTAAAAAAAAAGAAACATAGAGAGAGAGAAGAGGCAGGGGGACAGGGGATATTATTTACTGAGTGACCCAAGTACCCCACAATAGAATTCATAGGACTCTTGTAAAACTGGCATCTTGATGCTTGACTACATAGTAGCTACAGCCATGACAAGATAATCAAGGTATTGCCCACCACAGACCTATCTGTGCACAATCACCATCTATCATTTTTCTAACATGGATAATGAAGGAAATCTTGTCTATAATTCAATAGACAAATAAAAATTGTCATAGACAAGTATTGACTTTTTGTTCAAGGATAGAATCTAGGACTAAACTGGCCAATCAGAATTCCATGGAATTGTCTTCTCTGGAGCTCAGAGAGAGAAAAATGTTTTCCTTTTTTTTCCCACACAGCGGTAAGGCTGTGAACCCAGAGCTACAGGCTGCCATGCACCATCCACATGAGGAAGTCTGCCAACAAGGGAAGAGAATTAGCCACTGTCAAGAAAAACAGACCAGGGAGGAAGGAGGCATATCATCAGTGCTGCAACCTTCTTTCAATTGTCTCCTGCTGCGTTCTGTTTCTCTTGATTATCTTAACGAATAGAGGCCCCTTTCTGTTTAAACTGGGTCGAGTTGACCTTCTGTTACTTGCCCTCAAAAGTCTTAATTAATACATATCATAATCAAGGAGAAAATCCCAAATATTAGAGCTGCATAAATGGTACTGAAAAGCAAGTTCTACCATGGAGTCAAGCTTGTAAACAGGAAATGAAACTGGGAGTCAGGCACCAAGGAGATAAGGAAAAGGTCAAGGATCCGCGTGCAAGTCATGTTGTGCTGGTTCTTAAGATATTGTCTCTTAGCTTCAAACCTACGCTTCTAGGAAACACACCGACATGAAGAGAAGGACCTAGTCTTGGAAGGATTCATCATCTGCTGACTAAAGAGCCCTTGGGTCCTGAATAACTAGCAGTGATACCCAGGTAGTGATACCCAGGGCCTTGGGTGAGACTCTGAGACTTGCTGGCTTCAGGTGAGACCCAGCACATTCCCAGCTTTTGTGGCTATGGTGAGAGACTCCTTCTGCTTGGGAAAAACAGAGGCAAAAGTAAAGGAGACTTTGTCTTGCACCTTAGGTACCAGCTTGCCCACAGTAGGGTAGAGCACCAAGCGGGTCCTTGGGGTTTCCAAGTCCAGACTTAGGCTCCTGGACAGCATTTCTGGACCTTCCCTGGCCAGAGGCAACCCACTGCCCTGAAGGGGAGTCCCAGGTCTCACCGCATTTACCACAAGCTGACTAAAGAGTCCTTGGGCTTTAAGTGAACATTGGCAGAGGTCTGGCAGAACTCCCCATGGGCCAGTAGTGGCAGGGGTCACCAGGAGAGGTCCCTCAGCCTATGGAAAGGGGAAAGAAGAATGGAAAGGACTTGTAGTTGGAGGGCCAGCTTAGCCACAGTAGAATAGAATGCTGAGTAGATGTCTAAGGTTTTTGACTGTAACCTCTGGCACCCAGACAGCATCTCTGGACCCACCAGGAGCCTGGGGCAGCATAGTGCCCTAAAGAGAAGGACATAAACCTAGCTAGCTTCCCCCTTGCTGATTGTTCACTCTAGGGCCTTAAGTGAACATAGGCAGTAGACAGATAGTGGTTACAGCAGGCCACAGGCAAGACACAGTGCTATGCTAGCTTCATTTCTGATTCAGCATAGTCCCAGTGGTGGTGGCCACAGTGTACTTGTATCAGTCCGCCCCCAGCTCCAGATAGCATAAAGAGAGAGACATCGTTTTTTCAGGAGAAAGTAAGGGAAGAGAACAAGAGTCTGCCTGCTAGTTCAGAGAATTCTTCCAGATCTTATCCAAGACCACTAAGGCTGTACCTCTATGAGTCTATGAGAACCATAGCATTATTGGGCTCAGGGCCCAAATCCTTTCAAATACCTGGAAAGCCTTCTCAAGAAAGATGGGCACCAAAAAAACCCAGACTGCAAAGACTACAATAAATACCTAACTCTTCAATGCCCAGATACAGATGAACATCTGCAAACATCAAGACCATCCAGGAAAACATGAAATAACGAAATGAAATAAATAAGGCACCAGGAGTCAATTCAAAAGAAACAGAGATATGTGACCTTTCAGATAATTCAAAATAGCTATTTTGAGGAAACTCAAAGAAATTCAAGACAACACAGAGAAGGAATTCAGATTTCTATCCGACAAATTTAACAGATATTGAAATAATTTAAGAGACTCAAGCAGGAGTTCTAGAGTTGAAGACACAAGTAACATACTGAAAAATGCAACCAAGTCTCTTAGTAGCAGAATTGATCAAGCAGAAGAAAGAACTAGTGAGCTTGAAGACAGGCTATTTGAAAAAACACGGAGGAGACTAAAGAAAAAAGAGTAAACTACAATGAAGCATGCCTACAAGATCTGCAAAATAGCCTCAAAAGTGCAAATATAAGAGTTATTGGTCTTATGGAGGAGGTAAGGAAAGATATAGTGATAGAAAGTTTATTCGAAGGATAACATCAGAGAACTTCCCAAACCTAAGGAAAGATAAACATTCAAGTACAAGAATGTGATAGAGCACCAAGAAGATTTAACACAAAGAAGATCACCTCGAGGGAGCAAGATGGCCGAATAGGAGCAGCTCCAGTCTCCAACTCCCAGCGCGAGCGACACAGAAGACCGGTGATTTCTGCGTTTTCAACTGAGGTACTGGGGTCATCTCGCTAGGGAGTGCCGGACAATCGGTGCTGGTCAGCTGCTGCAGCCTGACCAGCGTGAGCTGAAGCAGGGCGAGGCATCGCCTCACCTGGAAGCGCAAGGGGAAAGGAATCCCTTTTTCCTAGCCAGGGGAACTGAGACACACAACACCTGGAAAATCGGGTAACTCCCACCCCAATACTGCGCTTTAAGGAAACAGGCACACCAGGAGAATATATCCCACACCTGGCCGGGAGGGTCCCACGCCCACGGAGCCTCCCTCACTGCTAACACAGCCGTCTGCGGCGATCTATCCGCAAGGCAGCAGCGAGGCTGGGGGAGGGGCGCCCGCCATTGCTGAGGCTTAAGTAGGTAAACAAAGCCGCTGGGAAGCTCGAACTGGGTGGAGCTCACAGCAGCTCAAGGAAGCCTGCCTGTCTCTGTAGACTCTACCTCTGCGGACAGCGCACAGCTGCAGCCCATTAGGGGAAAGAGCGGGGGCGGTGCAGACGCGAACGACTCTGTCTGACAGCTTTGGGGAGAGCCGTGGATCTCCTAATGCGGAGGTTGAGATCCGAGAACGGACAGACTGCCTGCTCAGGTGGGTCCCTGACCCCTGAGTAGCCTAGCTGGGAGACATCCCCCACTAGGGGCAGTCTGACACCCCACACCTCACAGGGTGGCGTCACCCCTGAGAGGAAACTTCCAAAGAAAGAATCAGACAGGTACACTCGCTGTTCAGCAATATTCTATCTTCGGCAACCTCTGCTGCTGATACCCAGGCAAACAGGGTCTGGAGTGGACCTCAAGCAATCTCCAACAGACCAACAGACAGTCCTTCTGACTGTCAGACGGAAAACTATCAAACAGGAAGGACACCTATACCAAAACCCCATCCGTACGTCACCATCATCAAAGACCAGAGACAGATAAAACCACACAGATGGGGAAGAAGCAGGGCAGAAAAGCTGGAAATTCAAAAAATAAGAGCGCATCTCCCCCTGCAAAGGAGCGCAGCCCATCGCCAGCAACGGATCAAAGCTGGTCAGAGAATGACTTTGACGAGATGAGAGAAGAAGGCTTCACTCCATCAAACCTCTCAGAGCTAAAGGAGGAATTACGTACCCAGCGCAAAGAAACTAAAAATCTTGAAAAAAAAGTGGAAGAATTGACAGCTAGATTAATTAATGCAGAGAAGATCATAAACGAAATGACAGAGATGAAAACCATGACACGAGAAATACGTGACAAATGCACAAGCTTCAGTAACCGACTCGATCAACTGGAAGAAAGAGTATCAGCGATTGAGGATCAAATGAATGAAATGAAGCGAGAAGAGAAACCAAAAGAAAAAAGAAGAAAAAGAAATGAACAAAGCCTGCAAGAAGTATGGGATTATGTAAAAAGACCAAATCTACGTCTGATTGGGGTGCCTGAAAGTGAGGGGGAAAATGGAACCAAGTTGGAAAACACTCTTCAGGATATCATCCAGGAGAACTTCCCCAACCTAGTAGGGCAGGCCAACATTCAAATTCAGGAAATACAGAGAACGCCACAAAGATACTCCTCCAGAAGAGCAACTCCAAGACACATAATTGCCAGATTCACCAAAGTTGAAATGAAGGAAAAAATCTTAAGGGCAGCCAGAGAGAAAGGTCGGGTTACCCACAAAGGGAAGCCCATCAGAATAACAGCAGACCTCTCGGCAGAAACTCTACAAGCCAGAAGAGAGTGGGGGCCAATATTCAACGTTCTTAAAGAAAAGAATTTTAAACCAGAATTTCATATCCAGCCAAACTAAGCTTCATCAGTGAAGGAGAAATAAAATCCTTTACAGATAAGCAAATGCTTAGAGATTTTGTCACCACCAGGCCTGCCTTACAAGAGACCCTGAAGGAAGCCCTAAACATGGAAAGGAACAAGCGGTACCAGCCATTGCAAAAACATGCCAAAATGTAAAGACCATCGAGGCTAGGAAGAAACTGCATCAACTAACGAGCAAAATAACCAGTTAATATCATAATGACAGGATCAAGTTCACACATAACAATATTAACCTTAAATGTCAATGGACTAAATGCTCCAATTAAAAGACACAGACTGGCAAACTGGATCAAGAGTCAAGACCCATCAGTCTGCTGTATTCAGGAGACCCATCTCACATGCAGAGACATACATAGGCTCAAAATAAAGGGATGGAGGAAGATCTACCAAGCAAATGGAGAACAAAAAAAAGCAGGGGTTGCAATCCTAGTCTCTGATAAAACAGACTTTAAACCATCAAAGATCAAAAGAGACAAAGAAGGCCATTACATCATGGTAAAGGGATCAATTCAACAGGAAGAGCTAACTCTCCTAAATATATATGCACCCAATACAGGAGCACCCAGATTCATAAAGCAAGTCCTTAGAGACCTACAAAGAGACTTAGACTCCCATACAATAATAATGGGAGACTTCAACACTCCACTGTCAACATTAGACAGATCAACGAGACAGAAAGTTAACAAGGATATCCAGGAATTGAACTCATCTCTGCACCAAGCGGACCTAATAGACATCTATAGAACTCTCCACCCCAAATCAACAGAATATACATTCTTCTCAGCACCACATCGCACTTATTCCAAAATTGACCACATAATTGGAAGTAAAGCACTCCTCAGCAAATGTACAAGAACAGAAATTATAACAAACTGTCTCTCAGACCACAGTGCAATCAAACTAGAACTCAGGACTAAGAAACTCAATCAAAACCGCTCAACTACATGGAAACTGAACAACCTGCTCCTGAAAGACTACTGGGTACATAACGAAATGAAAGCAGAAATAAAGATGTTCTTTGAAACCAATGAGAACAAAGATACAACATACCAGAATCTCTGGGACACATTTAAAGCAGTGTGTAGAGGGAAATTTATAGCACTAAATGCCCACAAGAGAAAGCAGGAGAGATCTAAAATTGACACTCTAACATCACAATTAAAAGAACTAGAGAGGCAAGAGCAAACACATTCAAAAGCTAGCAGAAGGCAAGAAATAACTAAGATCAGAGCAGAACTGAAGGAGATAGAGACACAAAAAACCCTCCAAAAAATCAATGAATCCAGGAGTTGGTTTTTTGAAAAGATCAACAAAATTGACAGACCGCTAGCTAGACTAATAAAGAAGAAAAGAGAGAGGAATCAAATAGACGCAATAAAAAATGATAAAGGGGATATCACCACCGACCCCACAGAAATACAAACTACCATCAGAGAATACTATAAACACCTCTACGCAAATCAACTAGAAAATCTAGAAGAAATGGATAATTTCCTGGACACTTACACTCTCCCAAGACTAAACCAGGAAGAAGTTGAATCCCTGAATAGACCAATAACAGGCTCTGAAATTGAGGCAACAATTATAGCCTACCCACCAAAAAAAGTCCAGGACCAGATGGATTCACAGCTGAATTCTACCAGAGGTACAAGGTGGAGCTGGTACCATTCCTTCTGAAACTATTTCAATCAATAGAAAAAGAGGGAATCCTCCCTAACTCTTTTTATGAGGCCAACATCATCCTGATACCAAAGCCTGGCAGAGACACAACAAAAAGAGAGAATTTTAGACCAATATCCCTGATGAACATCGATGCAAAAATCCTCAATAAAATACTGGCAAACCGGATTCAGCAGCACATCAAAAAGCTTATCCACCATGATCAAGTGGGCTTCATCCCTGGGATGCAAGGCTGGTTCAACATTCGCAAATCAATAAACGTAATCCAGCATATAAACAGAACCAAAGACAAGAACCACATGATTATCTCAATAGATGCAGAAAAGGCTTTTGACAAAATTCAACAGCCCTTTATGCTAAAAACGCTCAATAAATTTGGTATTGATGGAACGTACCTCAAAATAATAAGAGCTATTTATGACAAACCACAGCTAATATCATACTGAATGGGCAAAAACTGGAAAAATTCCCTTTGAAAACTGGCACAAGACAGGGATGCCCTCTCTCACCACTCCTATTCAACATAGTGTTGGAAGTTCTGGCTAGGGCAATCAGGCAAGAGAAAGAAATCAAGGGTATCCAGTTAGGAAAAGAAGAAGTCAAATTGTCCCTGTTTGCAGATGACATGATTGTATATTTAGAAAACCCCATTGTCTCAGCCCAAAATCTGCTTAAGCTGATAAGCAACTTCAGCAAAGTCTCAGGATACAAAATAATGTGCAAAAATCACAAGCATTCTTATACACCAGTAACAGACAAGCAGAGAGCCAAATCAGGAATCAACTTCCATTCACAATTGCTTCAAAGAGAATCAAATACCTAGGAATCCAGCTTACAAGGGATGTAAAGGACCTCTTCAAGGAGAACTACAAACCACTGCTCAGTGAAATCAAAGAGGACACAAACAAATGGAAGAACATACCATGCTCATGGATAGGAAGAATCAATATCGTGAAAATGGCCATACTGCCCAAGGTGATTTATAGATTCAATGCCATCCCCATCAAGCTACCAATGACTTTCTTCACAGAATTGGAAAAAACGGCTTTAAAGTTCATATGGAACCAAAAAAGAGCCCGCATTGCCAAGACAATCCTAAGTCAAAAGGACAAAGCTGGAGGCGTCACGCTACCTGACTTCAAACTATACTACAAGGCTACAGTAACCAAAACAGCATGGTACTGGTACCACAACAGAGATATAGACCAATGGAACAGAACAGAGTCCTCAGAAATAATACCACACATCTACAGCCATCTGATCTTTGACAAACCTGAGAGAAACAAGAAATGGGGAAAGGATTCCCTATTTAATAAATGGTGCTGGGAAAATTGGCTAGCCATAAGTAGAAAGCTGAAACTGGATCCTTTCCTTACCCCTTATACGAAAATTAATTCAAGATGGATTAGAGACTTAAATGTTAGACCTAATACCATAAAAACCCTAGAAGAAAATCTAGGTAGTACCATTCAGGACATAGGCATGGGCAAGGACTTCATGTCTAAAACACCAAAAGCAACGGCAGCAAAAGCAAAAATTGACACATGGGATCTAATTAAACTAAAGAGCTTTTGCACAGCCAAAGAAACTACCATCAGAGTGAACAGGCAACCTACAGAATGGGAAAAAATTTTTGCAACCTACTCATCTGACAAAGGGCTAATATCCAGAATCTACCAAGAACTCAAACAAATATACAAGAAAAAAGCAAACAACCCCATCAAAAAGTGGGGAAAGGATATGAACAGACATTTCTCAAAAGAAGACATCCATACAGCCAACAGACACATGAAAAAATGCTCATCATCACTGGCCATCAGAGAAATGCAAATCAAAACCACAATGAGATACCATCTCACACCAGTTAGAATGGCAATCATTAAGAAGTCAGGAAACAACAGGTGTTGGAGAGGATGTGGAGAAATAGGAACACTTTTACACTGTTGGTGGGATTGTAAACTAGTTCAACCATTATGGAAAACAGTATGGCGATTCCTCAAGGATCTAGAACTAGATGTACCATATGACCCAGCCATCCCACTACTGGGTATATACCCAAAGGATTATAAATTACTCTACTACAAAGACACATGCACACGTATGTTTATTGCGGCACTATTCACAATAGCAAAGACTTGGAATCAACCCAAATGTCCATCTGTGACAGACTGGATTAAGAAAATGTGGCACATATACACCATGGAATACTATGCAGCCATCAAAAAGGATGAGTTTGCGTCCTTTGTAGGGACATGGATGCAGCTGGAAACCATCATTCTTAGCAAACTATCACAAGAAGAGAAACCAAACACCGCATGTTCTCACTCATAGGTGGGAACTGAACAATGAGATCACTTGGACTCGGGAAGGGGAACATCACACACTGGGGCCTATCATGGGGAGGGGGGAGGAGGGAGGGATTGCATTGGGGAGTTATACATGATATAAACGTCATGCACATGTACCCTAGAACTTAAAGTATAATAAAAAAAAAAAAAAAAAAGAAGATCACCTCAAGGCATTTAATAAGCAAACTCCCAAAGGTCAAAGATAAAGAAACTATCCTAAAAGCAACAAGAGAAAAGAAACAAATAACATGCAATGGAGCTCCAATACGTCTGGCAGCAGATTTTCAGTGGAAACCTTACAAGATAGGAAAGAGTAGCATGACATATTTAAAGTGCTGAAGGGAAAAAAACTTTTACCCTAGAATAGTATATCTGATGAAAATATTCTTCAAGTATGAAGAAATAAAGACTGTCCCAAACAAACAAGAGCTGAGGAATTTCATGAACAACATATCTGTCATACAAGAAATGCGGAATTATTTAATTTGAAAGAAAAGGACACTAATGACCAATAAGAAATCATCTGAAGGTACAAAATTAACTGGTAACAGTAAGCACACAGAAAAACACAGAATTTAACACTGTAATTTTGATGTGTAAACTAATCTTATTTAAGTAGAAAGACTAAATGATGAACCAATTGAAAAATATAACTACAGCTTGTCAAGACATAGACAGTACAACAAGACATAAAAAGAGACAACAAAAAGTTTAAAAGTGGGGAAATTGTGTTAAAGAAGTATAGAGTTTTTGTTGGTTTTCTTTTTGCTTGTTTGTTTGCTTTTGCAATCAATGTTAAGTTGTCATCAGTTCAAAATAATGAGTTATAAGACAGCATTTGCAAGCTTAACGGTAACCTGGAATTGAAAACATACAATGGATACAAAAAAAGAACAGCAAGAAATGAAGTCATACCACCAGAGAAAATCATCTTCACTTAAAGGAACACAGGAAGAAGGGAAAGAAGGAAGAGAAGACCACAAAACAACTAGAAAACAAAAAAACACAGTGAACAAAGTAAGTCCTTACTTATCAATAATAATGTTGAATGTAAATGGACTAAACACTCCAATCAAAAGACATAGAGCAGCTGAATGGGTTAAAAATACAAGACCCAATGATCTGTTGCTTAGAAGAAGCTTCAACTATAAAGATACACATAGACTGAAAGCAAAGCAAGGAAAAAAGATATTCCATGTCAATGGAAACCAAAAAAGAGGAGGATTAGCCACACTTATATCAGACAAAATAGATTTTAAGACAAAAACTGAAAGAAGAGACAAAGAAGGTCATTACAGAATGATAAAGGGTCAATTCAGCAGCAGGATGTAATGATGATAAACATATACACACCCAATGCTGGAGCACTCAGATATATAAAGCAATTATTAGAGCTAAAGAGAGAGATAGACCTCAATACAATAATAGATGGAGACTTCAACACCTTACTTTCATCATTGGACAGATCTTTCAGACAGAAAATCAGCAAACAAACACTGGACTTAATCTGCATTATAGACCATATGAACCCAATAGATAGATACAAAACATTTCATCCAGTGGCTGCAGAACAGACATTCTTCTCCTCAGCACATGAATCATTCTCAAGGATAGACCATAAAACACAATTCTTAAAACAAAACAATTCTTAAAACATTCAAAAGGATTAAAATAATATCAAGCATCTTCTCCAAACACAATGGAATAAAACTTGAAATCAATAACAGAGGAAACTTTGGAAACTATACAAACACAAACATTAAATTATATGCTCCTAAATAACTAGTGACTCAATGAAGAAATTAAGAAGAAAGTTGAAAAATATTTTGAAAAAAATAAAGAATGAAAACATAACATACCAAAAACTATGGGATACAGAGAAAGCAGTACTAAGAGGCAAATTTATAACTATTAAGTACCTACATCAAAAAAGAAGAAAAACTTCAAATAAACAACCTAGTGAGGCATCTTAAAGAATTAGAAAAGCAAGAGCAAACCAAACCCCAAATTAGTAGGAGAAAAAAATAATAAAGATCAGAGCAGAAATAAATGAAATTGAAATGAAGAAAACAATACAAAAGATTAATGAAACAAAAAGTTTATTGAAAAGATAAATAAAAGTAACAAAACTCTGGCTAGACTAAGAAGAAAAGAGAGAAGATTCAAATCAGAAATGGAAAACGAGAAATTACAACTGATACCCCAGAAATTCAGAGGATCATTAGTGGCTACTATAAGCAGCTATATGCCAATAAATTGGAAAATCTAAAGGAAATGGAAAAGTTCCTAAACACATAAAACCTACCAAGATTGAACCATGAGGAAATCCAAAACCTGAACAGATGAATAAAATGTAATAAGATTGAAGCTATAATAAAACATCTCCCAGTAAAGAAAAGCCTGGACCTGATGGCTTCGCTGCTGAATTCTACTAAACATTTAAAGAAGAACTAATATCAGTCCTACTCAAACTAGAAAAATATCCTCTGTTTTTAGAAGTAGGGGATACTTCTAAACTCATTCTACAAAGCCAGGATTATCCTGATACCAAACACAGACAAAGATACATCAAACAAAGAAAACTAGAGGCAAATATCTCTAATGAATATTGATACAAAAATCCTCAACAAAATAATAGTGAACCAAATTCAACAATACATTAAAAAGATCACTCATCATGACCAAGTGGGATTTATTCCAGGAATGCAAGGATGCTTCAACATATGCAAATCAATCAATGCAATACATAATATCAACAGAATGAAAGACAAAAAACATATGATCAATAACGTAGATGGAACTGGAGATCAGGACACTAAATGAAATAAGCCAGGCACAGAAAGGTAAACATCACCTTTCTTGTGGAATCTGAAAATCAAAATTGAATTGAACTCATGGACGTAGAGAGTAGAAGGATGGTTACTAGAGGCTGGGAAGGGTAGTGCAGGGTGGGAAGGGAAAGCAGAGATGCTTAATGGGTACAAAAAAAAAAAAAGCAGAAAGAATGAATAAGGCTTAGTATTTAATAGCACAACAGGGTGATTATAGTCAATAATAACTTAATTGTACATTTAAAAATAACTAAATAGCATAACTGGATTTTTTATAACACAAGGGATGAATGCTTGAGGGGATAGATACTCCATTTTCCATGATGTGATTATTACACATTGCATACCTGTATCAAAACATCTCATGTACCCCATAAATATATACACCTACTATGTTACTACAGACAAAAAAAAAAGATAATTTCAACTGATTCTGGGAAAGCATTTGATAAAATTCAACATCCTTTCATAATAAAATCCATAAAAAACTGGGTATAGAAGGAACATACCTCAACATAATAAAAGCCATAGTATGACAGACCCAGATCTAGTGTCATGCTAAATGGGGAAAAACTGAAAGCGTTTTCTCTAAGATCTGAAACACAACAAGGATGCCTACTTTTACCACTGTTATTCAATATAGTACTGGAAGTCCTAGATAGAGCAATCAGACAAGAGAAAGAAATAAAAGGCATCCAAAATGGAAAAGAAGAAGTCAAATTAGCCTTGTCTGCAGATGACATGATCTTATGTTTTGGAAAACCTAAAGACTCTCACCCAAAAAAACTACTAAAACTAATAAAAAAAAATCGGTAAAGTTGCAGGATACAAAATCAACACACAAAAACCAGTAGCATTTCTACATACCAACAATGAACAATCTGTAAATCAAGAAAGTGATTCCATTTATAATAGCTACAAATAAAACTAAATTCCTAGGAATTAACCAAAGAAGTGAAAGATCTCTCAATGAAAACTATAAAACACTGATGAAAGGAACTGAAGAGGACACAATAAATGGAAAGATATTCCATGTTCATGTATTGGTAGAATTAACATTGTTAAAATGTTCATACTGCCCAAAGAAATCTACAGATTCAATGCAATCCCTATCAAAATCTCAATGACATTTTTCACATTCTTCACAGAAATTGTTTAAAACTCTGAAAATGTATATGGAACTACAAAAGACTCAGAATAGCCAAAGCTATCTTGAGCAAAAAGAATAAAACTGGAGGACTCACATTACCTGACTTGAACCTACATTACAGAGCTATAGAAACCAAAACAGCTTGGTACTGGCATGAAAACAGATACATAGACCAATGGAACAGGAGAGAGAACCCAGAAACAAATCCACACACCTACCGTGAACTCATTTTTGACAAAGGTGCCAAGAACATACAGTGGGGAAAAGACTCTCTTTAACAAATGGTGCTGGGAAAACTGGATAGTCATATACAGAAGAATGAAACTAGACTCCTATCTTTCAGCATATACAAAAATTAAACCAAAATGGATTAAAAACTTAAATGTAAGTCCTCAAACTATGAAACCACTACAAAAAAACATTGAGGAAACTCCAGAATGTTACCCTGGCCAAAAGTTAAAGTAATACCCGACAAGCACAGGCAATCAAAGGAAAAATAAACAAATGAGATCACATCAAGTTAGAAAGCTCCTGTACAGCAAAGGAAACAATCAACAGAGTGAAAAGGCCACTCACAGAATGGGATAAAATATTTGCAAACTACCCCATCTGACAAGGAATTAATAACCAGAATATGTAAGAAGCTCAAACAACTCTATAGGAAAAAAATTGATAATCCAATTTTAAAATGGACAAAAGATCTGAATAGAGAGTTCACCAAAAAAGACATACAAATGTCAAACAGTTATACAAAAAGATGCTTACCATCACTGGTCATCAGAGAAATGCAAATCAAAACTACAATGAGATATCATCTCAGACCAGTTAAAATGGCTTTTATCCAAAAGACAAGCAATAACAAATACTGGCAAGGAGAAAGGGAACCCTCATACACTCTTAGTAGGAATGTAAACTAGATCAACCACTGTGGAAAACAGTTTAGAGCTTCCTTAAAAAACTAAAAATTGAGCTGCTATGTAATTCAGCAATGTAACTGATGGGCATATACCCAAAAGAAAGAAAATAATAATATCAAAGGGAGATCTGCATGCTCATGTTTGTTGCAGCACTATTCACAATAACTAAGATTTGGAAGCAACTTAAGTGTCCATCAGCAGACAAATGGATTACAAAACTGTAGTAGATATATATAATGGAGTACTATTCGGCTATAAAAAAGAATGACATCCTATCATGTGCAACAACATGAATGGAATGAGGGTCATTATTTTAAGCGAAATAAGCCAGGCACAGAAAGATAAACTTCACATGTTCTCACTCATTTGTGAGAGCCAAAAATTAAAACAATTGAACTCATGGAGATAGAGAGTAGAAATGATGGTTACTAGAGGCTGAGGACGGGTCTGGGAAGTGGGAGTGGCTCATGGGTACAAAACAATGATTAGAATAAATAAGTATTTGGTAGCACAACAGGATGACTATAGTCAATAATAATTTAATTGTACATTTTTAAATAACGGAAAGAGTATAATTGGATTGTTTGTAATACAAAGGATAAGTGCTTGGTGGGATAGATACTCCGTTTTCCATGATGTGATTATTACACATTGCATGCCTATTTCAAAGTATGTACCCATAAATATATACATCTACTATGTACCCACAAAAATTAAAAATAAAATTTAAAAACTTCCTACCCTTCTAGACTCTGCTTCATGACACTGAGGGAGGGACTCCAAAAACCTCATTTCTCCTTCCCAGCAGTCCGTGTTGGGCTATGCCAACAGGCTGTAAGTCTACAGAAGGGAGAAGGAACATTGTTCTTCCTGTTTTCTTCGTTGTTTCTCTAAGTGTTGCCCAGCAAACCTTAGTCATCTCAGCAGTGGCAGTTCGTTCCAATAACAAGTGATCCAGGATCCAGGTTTTTCACTCTCCCTTCTCACAGCCCCCTTAGAGGTACCAGTGCCACCTGAGCAGAACCCCTTCTGTAGATCTCCAGTCTCCATTCTGCAGGGTCCCTACCCCAAGCTCCTGAGGCCCCAGCAAGGGCAGAACCCCCTCCTCTAAGGAGGTCAGTCTCAGCTTCATGAGGTCATGGCTTGTCTCTTTGTCCTCCCCGAAGAAAACGGTCCTAGGGATGATGGTCGCTTCCTGCAGTTACTGTCTCCAGGCTGCCTCAGTGTTCCTTTGTGCCTAACATAAATCATCTGTTAAAAATGCATGTGGCTTCTGTTCTTCAGACGAGCCCTATTTAGGATTGGGTCTATGAATGAAGATAGTATTTAGAACAGCCTTAGCACTGGCTCCAGGCTCCTAACTGCTCAAGAAACTGGGGAGAAACATAGTGGAATGGACATTTCAGAGGAGAAATAAGGCTTTGTGGATTGGCCTTCTCTTGTTATTATTTGGGAGGATAAATGTTATAATTTTCTCAGCTCTTACTGTGGGCTCAGTGCTTTGTATACATTATTTTATTTAATCTTACAAAGCACTTATTTTCATCATTTTACAGATTGAGCTAAAAGAGGTCAAGTAATTCACTCAATGTCACCCAGCTAGTAAGTGGCAGAGCTGGGAT
This sequence comes from Trachypithecus francoisi, assembly GCF_009764315.1. Lineage (NCBI taxonomy): Eukaryota > Metazoa > Chordata > Mammalia > Primates > Cercopithecidae > Trachypithecus > Trachypithecus francoisi. The sequence continues at coordinate 110,858,668 of NW_022681473.1, forward strand.
CAGAACCTAAATCAGTCTTATACTAAAACTCCTGCTCTATGAATCTGAAACCTATGAGACCCGTCTGCTTAGCTTCAGCTACAGGACAACCAAAACCCATTTTTTATGTCCCCTTTGGGGCATGTGTCTTAGACCGCCCAGTCCTCAACATGCAGAGTATAAGTTTACTCTAATGCCCTTCTCAAGGTCTGACTACCTTGAGAAGGCATTTAGGGCATGTAGGACTCTCCACTAAAACTAAATGTCACAATAGGAGCTGGGAATGGCAGGCATCTGGAGAGAATAGTTGGTCTGATTAAAACAAGGAAGGGGGAGGGAGTGAGAAGTAGAAACAAATACAGCCGTAACAGTTGAACCAATTAGTAGAAGAGTAAGTGTAACCTAATGCTCAATAAGGAAGAAACTAACTTGTTCTAAACATGAACATACTCCTCTCTGTTATGCAGTGTCTGCTCCCAGCAAGCAGTCTAACTTGTGGAACAGACTGAGCTTCTATTCAGATCTAATCATGATCAGAAGCTTTTCATTCTTTTACAATACATTTTGCACAAATGTGGCCCTTTCTTTGACCCTTTGACACTCTAGTCTCTGTGGTTCCACCATTTCCACGTGAGCTAGCCATTGTCAGAGCTAAAATAAACCAGGGGCTTTCAAGTTGGAGTTCCCATGAGGCAGGCCAACCTTACTGCTTACCGTATGTGTAATGTCGAACAAGTAACTTTATCTTACTGCCCCCATCCCAAAAAAGAAATGTTAATAATAGCCATGATGTATTAAGCACTTACTATTTGTCATGCACTTTGCTAATATTTGGTGTGCACTGCCTCAATCCAATCCTCACACAAAAAAATAAAAATCCTGTTATTAGCCCTCTTTTACAGATGAGGAAACTGATGCTTGTAGAAGTGAATGACCAGCCTAAGGCCCACAACTAGTAAATACAGAAGCAGAAAACAAGTTTGTCTGACTCAAACACCTATGCTCCTTGCTTCCACCCAGAAGGAAGTAACTGGTACAAGACTTGCCCTCCCACTGCAACAACTAGAAAGCCAGACAACATACATGAAGCAACTATTTTCAGAGAGTGGGCTACAGGGAGCACAGGACTGCAATCCACGAAAGAAGGGAAGAAGCAAGTGAACCCTAATATACCCTATTATTCCTCTAGAAGCAATGTCCAAGCTGCTGCATGGGGGTGGGAATCCAAGCAAAGTCTCAGGTTTTTACTGAAAAATCAGAAATAAGAATCCAGGTACAATAAGAAAGACAACATTTCTAAGAAAGAATACAGAAAAGGAGGAAACTGTGCAAAGAAAGAGCTCTAGAAATATGCGAAAGATTCCCATCAAATCTTTCGCTAAATAGTAATCTGTGCATGTGTAGGGTGAAACTCCACAAGGCAAAACAAAAATTGACTCAATTCCAAGGAGATATAAACTGAACAATTCCGAATGCCTAGAAGATATTCTAGTACTTGTCACTCAGGATGGCGAGACCTTGTTGAACATGGAGAGGATTGAAGAAAAACATCAGAAAAGTCACATCTTGGTAGTATGGCTAAACTATCCTCAAAAATAAAGACTCAAAGGCATTAAGCCAATCCATAAATAACTTAACAACCTGCCTAAAAAAAAAAAAAAACCTAAAGATTTTTAAAGAAAGACCACAAAATGCAACATTCAACAATATAACATTCATAACATCCAATATCCAATAAAAATCATTAGACTTTTGAAGCAGCAACAATTAAGGCGGAAAAGATGAGCCAATAGAAATAGACCCAGAAATGACAGAAATAAGAACATTTGCAGAGAAGGATTTTGAAACAGCTGTTATATAATTATATGATTTAAATTGAAATTTAAAGCAAGGATTGGCAAACCTTTCCTATAAAGAGCCAGATAGTAAGTATTTCAAGCTTTGTAGGTCCCATGCAGGCTCTGTTGCATATTTTTATTGTTTATAATCCCATATAATGTGAAAATCATTCTTGACTCACGGGGCATCCAAAAACAGGCCATCAGCTGGATTTGTCTCACAGACTGTAGTTCACTAACCCTTGATTTTAAAAAAATAATAACATATAAAAAGAAATGACAGATGTAAAAACAAAAGAATCAAATGGATCTTCTAGAAATAAAAACTACATTACCAAAGTTAATAAATTTACTAGGTTACAGCATATTAAAAGATCAGTAATCAGAACAATCAGTAACAGAAATAATATTTGAAAAAACAGTGGCTAAAATTTTTCCAAATTTGATTTTTAAGAAACACCGTTCATGCCATAATCAAACTGCCAAAAACCAGTGATAAATAGAAAAGTTTAGAAGCATACACAGAAATAACATGCATTACATTATCTAAAGGCAGGAAACATGACTCGTCTGGACTTCTTATCAGAAATATTTCAAGTCAGAAGATAATGGAATTTCACTTTCAAAGTGCTAAATTAAAAGCCTTTCTTTATCTCTCCACTAATCTGCCTCTCAATGAATGTAGTAATAATTCTTAATATGCATAATTTCTATAAGGACTTAATAAAATAATACCTCTTATTTTTAAAACTCTGAATATGAAATTTGTTACACTATTTTTGTTAGTATTAACAATAGTATTGTTAGTAATAATATTGTTACTAAAAATAGTATTGTTAGTATACTGTTATTGTTAGTATTATTCTTTCTATTCTTATCTATTATTATTTCTCTTTTTCTATTTAAACACGAAGTAATCACGTTTTCATATCTCTACTACAAAATCCCAGACTTCTAGTATGGTAATCCGCCCTAAAAGATCTTTCAAGTTCATCTCCCTCTTCTCCCATATACATTTGCCTATTGGATTACTCCCTGTTCTCTGGTCCACTGTTTTATCACTTCTATGCCTTTGCACATACTTTAGCTAACCATTTTCAAGGTCTACCTCAATGCACACATCCGTTAGAATCTTTCATTGTCATCTTTCCAGAAGCAATTTCTTCCTCTTCTATGTTCCCAGTATAAACATTTATACCAGTTTCTCAAACTTTCACGTGCATAAGAATCATCTGGAGTGAAGCCTGAGAGCTGGATTGTCATGAGCTCCCAAATGCTGTCAATGCTGCTGGTCTGAGCAGACCCCACTTTTGAATAACAAGGTTTATTGCGTTTTCTTATGATTATATTTCTATTGTCTCGCCGTCTAGAATAACTCTTTAAAGAAGAGAACTGAATTACTTTTGCCTTAGTAATTATCAAGGCACCTAGTATGGGACTATGCAGCTAATTGATACTTAAAAAATAGATGATAGACAGATAGCAGAGAAACAGATTTCATCTTAGCCAATCTCCAGCTTCCTAGTCAAACCAAACCTCACCTCTTGACATTATTAATCTATACCCAGTTTTTAAGTGTTGAGGGAAGGTAAAAATCCTAAGGTCTCTATGAAGCCATTTACCAATGTATAGCCCATTACACTGTGATAGCTATCTGAAATTATAAGAAATTCACTAAGAATGATACTGTTGATAAAAATTTTCACTCATCTTGCTGAATTTAAAATGTGAATTTGCTGAAACTTATTCTTGACACAAATACCGTAAGTACCTTCTGTCTCTTGGGTAAAAAGGAGCACATGTGTGATATGCTGTATTCTGAGCAGGAAGATTGTTATAACTGAAAACAGAAAAGCATTTCTTCCAAACTCTTATAAACTTAATGGAGCCTCTGCATTTAAAAAGCTTCAGAGACTTTTTCCTCCATTCCCTACCCACAAACTCCATACTCTGCAGGCTCCTAGATAGTGCTGCCTAACCATACACTGTATCCTGTCATGTGACTGACAGGGCCAGCTAGCAGCACCTCAACATTGTTTTGTACTGCAAGACTCAACATGTGTTTCCCCTTTGCAAAAATTACATCATGTCTCAGGAAGTCTCCTTTCTCCAACAGAACCAGCGGATATTCTCAGCCAAGGCTTTGCAAGTAAGAAAAGAAGATAAATGGATCCTGGTGCCATTGTTTAAAGTGTGCATGCTTGTGGCAGAGTCTTCGTTTCATAGTCCAGCCTCGGCCAATTCACCTATGCATTATGTCCCCACTGCCTCGCTGCTCACTGAAATGAACAAGCCGTGGATGACAAGGAAAGTTTGCACTTGTTGTCTGGGCACTTCTTACATAAAGCACAATTGTTTTCTATCCTTGGCCTTCGACCAAAAGTGAGCCAGCTAATAGTTTAACTTCCACTCAAACAAACACTGCACCCTGTAATCAGAAGAGTTGAAAATAGCAGATTTCTGGGGATTCCATTTCTTTCATGATACCTTCTCCAGTTCCTCAGAAGAAAACTAACAAAATACACTCACCTTACTTAGTTTGAAAAAACTGCTGTCTTCACTCCTCACCCAAAAGATACGTTCCCTTGTTCCTCAATCAAAAATGCATTTCCCATATCTGCATATTACATTAAAATCTTCCTTTCTAATCTCTTTTTAAAGGACTAGCTTTGTGTTCTAGTCTTACTAAGCCCTATATATCCCCATCATGGTTATTTGTCACAGGTTACAAGCAACCAGATGCCACAGACAGAAACAACAGGCTTCTCTTTTGTCAACACTCAGCAGAGCACCACAGATAATTTACAGCTTTTTTGGGTATGATGATAATCCTAATGTGCCCTTACATTTTAATAACACCTGTGAGTTTTTAAAATGATTTTCTGCCTGTGATAGTACCATCATCATTCTTTATTTATTTTAGAAATATTTGTTTGTTTGTTTGTTTGTTTGTTTTGAGACAGAGTCTTGCTCTGTGGCCCGGGCGGGAGTGCAGTGGCCGGATCTCAGCTAACTGCAAGCTCCGCCTCCCGGGTTCACGCCATTCTCCTGCCTCAGTCTCCCGAGTAGCTGGGACTACAGGCGCCCGCCACCTTGCCTGGCTAGTTTTTTGTATTTTTTAGTAGAGACGGGGTTTCACCATGTTGGCCAGGATGGTCTCGATCTCCTGACCTCATGATCCGCCCGCCTCGGCCTCCCAAAGTGCTGGGATTACAGGCTTGAGCCACCGCCTCCGGCCTATTTTAGAAATATTTGTTGAGTATTTGCTCGTGATGGGCACCATGGATAGCATTCATAGGGATTATGATGAGTCTCTGCCCTCATTTAAGTTATATTCAGTGAATGTTTATTGAGCTTCTCTGAGGTGATTTTTTTTTAAAGGTTATAAATTTCTTGGTCGGGTGTGGTGGCTCACACCTGTAATCCCAGCACTTTTGGAGGTTGAGGTGGGTGGATCATTTGAGGTAAAGAGCTTAAGACCAGCCTGACCAACATGGTGAAATCCCATCTCTACTAAAAACACAAAAAAGTAGCCGGATGTGGTGCTGCACGCCTGTAGTCTCAGCTACTCAGGAGGCTGAGGCAGGAGAATTGCTTCAATTCGGGAGACGGAGGTTGCAGTGAGCCGAGATCGCACCAGTGCAGCCTGGGCAACAGAGTGAGATTTCATTTCAAAAAAAAAAAAAAAAAGTTTTAAATTTCTCCATTATGTACATCAGAAACGTGAGGCCCAGAAATATTTAGTGATTTTCCCAAGTCCACTTAGTTAGCTTTGGTACAAAGAACATAGCAAACAACAGGTATCGTCACAGAGATTGACTCAAGTCCAGATGGCCAGAAGTTGCCTGCATCATTGACAGTTAGCTTCCAAACTAAGATAACAAATAAATTATAAGGCCTTGGCATACCAGAAGAAACATCAGACTAGCAATCAGGATATTTGGATTTGGATTTCATAAATATAATAAATTTAAATAATAAATGTCCTAATGCATTGAATAAGGATAGTAGTTTTACAACAGTATTACTCAGAGTCCTAGGGTTCTAAGGAAATGACTTAGGAGTCTTTGAGTGGAGTAATGGGAGGATGAGTTGGCTCCAAGCAATCTGCTCCAGATTTAATCAGAGCTTTGATCTGTTTTATATATTGATGTTCTGCATATAATTTTAATCTTAAAAAGAAATTATTTTTTTAAAATACTATAAAAACAAAAGTGACTTAGAAACCAATTAAGTGAGTGACCTTTAAAATCTTTTTCAATTCTGATCATCTATAACTTGGTAAACTTTTCAACATTATCAGCCAAGAGCCTGTTTCTTCTTTATTTGGGATGGTTAACAAGGGGCTTAATTCCCAACAGACCAATTAATATGGTAGACTATACAGTTTTGCTGCTCAAAATATGGTTCATGTATCAGCAGCATCAGCATCACCTGGAAGTTTATTAGAAATACAGAATCTCAGGCCCCACCCAGATCTCCTAAATTAGAATTCGAATTTTACCAAGGTTTCCAGGTAATTTAATGAACATTAAAGTTTGAGAGGCATTATCTACAAGATTTTGGAATCTTTCTTGGTTGACTTGTATCATTGGTTCCCATCACATTCTCCTCACCATGGTTTACAGCACCAAGATTAGGATAGCTGACATTCGTGCTCTGTCCTTCCTCTCTATGGCCCCAAGGGAAAAAGTAGAGTCAGTATTTGCCATTTTTGCCCATGTCTTAACTAACAACTTAACAGTCGCCATCTGCCAATGTATCCCTATAAATGCCCCTACAGTACCCATGACCATTTGGGATGTCAGGGATATTGAAAACAGCTCTTCCCCAGTAAATCTGAGGCCCCTTTGATGAGATCATCTTTTTAATCCAGTCCAATTCTGAGACTCACTAATTTTATAATACAGACATTCATAACAAAAAACTCTCAGATCCTTTACAAATTGCCCCAGGCTTGTCCATGTGTTATTAAAGTTGGGGTGAGTAATAAATGCTATAAATGTCTTAGGAGACAGCACTCATGCCCAGTGAGCATGACATCCCATAATAGACCTATTTGGCTTGTTACCCTGGCGCCTTTCTCCACCCTGATCTCTGGAAACCAGAGAAAGGCAAACATTAGAATGTCAATCCAAAGCTGTAGACATGGGTATAAGATGCTTTGCTTGGAGAGTTTTCATAAGATCATATTTCTGGCCAGATTCCTATTACTTCGGAGTTGTAGTCAGAGGCAATTTTTTCATTAGCATTTCTTTTCCCAGAAGGAAAACATTATCTCCCAAATAAAATTCAAGTGAACTAAATCACTTCCAACCTCAGCATCATTTCAGCCTTGGTGTCATTTGTAGATTCAAGACTGAGTCCTATTTAATCTGCTCAAGTTCCATTCCTAATAGGAAAAATGCCAAGAAACAAAGAAAAGATGCATCCCGTTTTCAGAGGCAATCACCATCTACATTTTAGACTGATCATAAAGCAGTTCAATTTATCAACTTCTTACAGAGTCAGCTCTCCCCGGCAAAGTCAAATCTGACTGTATTCATTCTTTCACCAAGCATTTATTGAGTGTCTGCTATATGCCAGGTACTGGGCTGGCCACTAAAGAAACAAAGACAGTATTTTAAATCAAGAAACTCATAGCTTACCTGCGAAGACAGAAATATAAATTACTATTAAATCATATAATCAATATCTTACTGATAGTTTGAACAAGATAGTATGGGAATACAGACTAGTAAGCAATGAGGAGCCACATATGGTAAGACTGTGTCCTTGCTTTTAAGGTTATAATCTAGATGGGAAAGCAAGAAAAATGCATCCTAACTCTGTTAGGCCATTTGTGGTAAGTGCCAAATGTATTATTAGCCAAAGCACAGTCAGGGCTGAATGTTGATGGTTAATTAGTCATAGTACCTACATAGTGATTAAGAGCTGTCAGGTGGGCCGGGAGTGGTGGCTTATGCCTACAATCCCAGCACTTTGGGGGGCCAAGGTGGACGGATCACAAGGCCAGGAGTTCAAGACCAGTCTGGCCAATATGGTGAAACCTCGTCTCTACTAAAAATACAAAAATTAGCTGGATGTGGTGGTGGGTGCCTGTAGTCCCAGCTACTCAGGAGGCTGAGGCAGGAGAATCGCTTGAACCTGGGAGAAGGAGGTTACAGTGAGCCGAGATCGCGCCACTGCACTCCAGCCTGGGTGACAGAGTGAGACTCCATCTAAAAAAAAAAAAAAAAAAGAGCTGTCCAGTGGGCTGTGGGAATCAAGGACAGGGAGAGGAATGAATGGATTTTAGCAGACTAAAAAATGAGAACAATTCCTATTGCAGAAAGAAATGAGAAAGGGAATGTCTGAGAAGCGAAACTAGTATCAACAAAGACACCCCGATAAGAAAGCACCCCATCTCCCCACCTGGAGCAAAAACGAAGTTCTCAGTCTGCTTGGAAAAGAGGTTTCGTGTATAGAGTGTGTTCAATGATAAATCTGAAAGGCATACTGTATTAGCCTGTTCTCACACTGCTAATACAGACATACCCAAGACTGGGTAATTTATAAAGGAAATAGGTTTAATGGAGCTACAGTTCTGCATGGCTGGGGAGGCCTCACAATCATGGCAGAAGATGAAGGACGAGAAAACAGACTTCTTACATGGCGGCGGGCAAGACAGCTTGTGCAGAGGAACTCCCATTTATAAAACTATCAGATCTCATGAGACTTACTCACTACCAGGAGAACAGTATGGGGGAAACCACCCCCATGATTCAATTATCTCCACCTACCCACACCCTTGACACATGGGGATTATTACAATTCAAGGTGAGATTTGAGTGGGAACACAGCCAAACCATATCACATACTGAGGCCAAAGTAAGTATGGGATCTTGAATAGCATATATAAAAATGTGGATTTTTTTTCTTTTGTGAGAGTTCCTTTTTTGTTGTTCTCAATCTATTTTATTGTGGTAAAATATACATACATATAAGATTTACCATTTTTGCTTTTTTGAGAGTTCCCTTTTTGTTGTTCTCAATCTATTTTATTGTGAGAAAATATACATACATATAAGATTTACCATTTTTGCCATTTTTTAAAATTTTACTTTAAGTTCTGGGATACATGTGCAGAATGTGCAGGTTTGTTACACAGGTATACATGTGCCATGGTGGTTTGCTGCACCCATCAACCCGTCATCTAGGTTTTAAGCCCCATATGCATTAGGTATTGTCCTAATGCTGTTAGTTTGCTGAGAATGATGGCTTCCAGCTTCATCCATGTCCCTGCAAAGGACATGAACTCAGTCTTTTCTATGGCTGCATAGTATTCCATAGTATTCCATAATATATGTGTCATATTTTCTTTATCCAGTCTATTATTGATGGGCATTTTCGTTGGTTCCAAGTCTTTGCTATTGTAAATAGTGCTGCAATAAACACACTTGTGCATGTGTCTTTATAGTAGAATGATTTATAATCCTTTGGGTGTATACTCAGTAATAAGATTGCTTGGTCAAATGGTATTTCTGGTTCTAGATCCAATTTTATTCTGTAACCAATATAAAGAGCTCACAGGTGAATGAAAGGAAATCAGTGAGAAATTAAATTTGTGGTAGTTTGTAGGATAAATCAGAGTAGGAAGGTACTGGCGAAAGGGGGATATTTGGAGGTACTTTTTATGAATAGAATGCTATGCCTATCTTTAATAATCATTAGTAAGCAGCCCTTTTATTGGAGGGGGGTGCCCACAAAAAGGAATCCAAGGTAAATGCATCATTATTTCTGAGGAGTGTTCCTTGTGTAAAACATAGTTGAGGATCCTGGACTTGAACTTAAAGCCTCATCTCTAGATCATTTCCTTCATTTAAGTTGGTCAAACCCAATGAATCAGCACTGTAGTAGGCACTAAGGAGAGATATCATCTAGAATTTCAGAACAAAAGGAATATTAGAACAGTAGGGAACTTAGAAGTTATTTTGCATAATGACTTCATTTTGTGGGTGTGGACAGAGCTCCCAAATGACAATAGTCAGAACCTAGAGTTAAAATCCCAGTATCTAAGTCCAAATCCAATGTCCTTTCCACTACATCAAATTCATTGTTCAGTATCAGGCACTATGCCTCCCCTGAAAGAGTTTGCACATACAGAAACATGCAAACACTGTTTTTTATGCAAGGAAGGTATAAAAGCATGTGCTCATCCCATTGTGAGGAAAATGGAGTAGTATTTCTTAAAAACTGGTAGAAAAACAAGCTTTCCATGCATTAAGATAGTAAAGTCCGTTTTCTTCCCGTTATCTCAGCACTTTGGGAGGCCGAGGCAGAAGAATTGCTTGAGGCTAGATAGAAGTTTAAGCCCAGCCTGGACAATATGACAAAACTTTGTCTCCACAAAAATTTAAATTTAAATATTAGCCAGTCATGGTGGCATATACCTGTAGTTCTAGTTACTCTAGAAGCTGGAGTGGAAGGATTGCTCGAGCCTAGGGATTGAGCTTATAGTGAGCCCCACTGCACTGTAGCCTGGCCAACAGAGCAAGATCCTGTCTCAAAACAATAACAATAACAAGAAAAAAAAAAAAAACAGAATAAGGTTTTCTGACAGGCTTAATGGCCACACAGTGAAAAGGTACATTTTTCCTAGAGTTTCAGCTTCTGAAGGAAAGTTTGTCCTAGTAGATAAAGAGAAGGTTAAGCTCTTTCCTGTGGAAATAAAACCTTCACTTGATTTGCCTAATGCTGCCTCCTTTCTAAATGGTGGCCCCCCTGGAAATCAGGACCAAAGGATTTGTAATTTAAGGGTCACACTATAAAGGGTTCAATTATTTTAAATAGATCCAAAAATCAACACAACATTTCAAAGCCCTCAAAGAAACATATTCATAGACACTCCAATAATTAATCATTTTCTTATCTGTTAAATCCTTTTTGATAAACTAAATACATTGATATTTGGCATGCAGATGGCAGCAGAACAGAATTGTAATTGTTCATTAAGCATCTCAACCATGGGTCTTAACTCTTTCTTTCGGTCCAGCTATTACAATATGCATGGACATTAGAAAAGAGAGATGGAGAGGTCTGACTCAAAAAGGTTTCTATTTTTCCAAAGCTCATTGAAATATATATTATTTTATCCAGACCAAGTTTTCTACCTGCAGATCTTTATGTCTATTTCTTCTTTAAAACATCTTTCTCTTTAAAACATCTACCAGCATAACATATGTTATTATGCCCCATAACAGACTTGAAATAATTAAAATATATTTGTTTTATATATTTGTTTAACATAAGTCAAAAAATTATGGAATACTGCTGTTCATTGAGATATTACAGGATGTCAAGTCTAACCCTCCATTGGCTGCTTAAATCCCTACTATGATACCTTAGGAAATTGCTTTTCTAGCTTCTGCTTGAATATATGAATGAGAAAAAAATCTACTATCTACTACCTATCCATTTTTCCAAGGTTACCTATCCATTTTTATGCATTATTAGCTAATGAAAGCCAAAATCTGCTATCTTGTAGCTTTGTGGTTTTGAGAAAACAGAGATCAAATCTGTTTCCTCTTCCACATGACAACTCAACAGGTATTTATTGAATCTGAACCAGGCATTGTGCTGTGTACTGGATATTGAATGAATGAATGACACATGGTCCTTGTTTTGGAGACACTTACATTGTGAGGGTGAGACAGATGTGGATTAGTATACTCGGAGTGTTCAGATGCATAGAAAGGGATACTTAATCCAAATTTGGAGGGGTAGGGGAAGTCTTAACTAAAATTTTAAGGACAAATAGGAGTTAGCCAAAGAATTAATTTCCTAGGAGAAAAATTTAAGCAATGGTATAAGAATGAGAAATTGTATGCTGTAATATATTTGAAAACAAGCTCCCCATGCATTTCTACAAGTAGAAAGACATGAAGAGGGAGTGATAGGCAACAGGGCTAGAGACATAGACAAGAATCAGATCAAGAAACTTATACACTACACCTAAAACCTCTAAAGTGGCTTTAAAAGAAGAATAACACAACAGATTTACTCTTTTGTTAGATCATCTTGGTAACAAGAGAAACAAGGGTAGAAGAGACAAGACTATTTAAGAAGTTATTACAGTAAGCCAAGTAAAAAATGATAAAAAGCTGAATCCAATCTGTAGTAATGTGGATGCATTAAAGAAACATTTATGAAGTAAAACTGACAGATCTGGATAACTAATTAGATGTAGAGGGTAGAGGAGGATGACAGCTCAAAGATGACTCTTCGGCTTCTAACTTGAGTAATTGGGTGACTGTTGGTACTGCTAATTGTGGGCACATCAAGTTGGAGATGCTAGTATAAGTTGAGGTTGGATTTCTTTTTTCACAAAGTTTGATGTAACTTTAAAATACCATTTAAGATGAATGATTTGTAATTGAATACAAGTCTGCCGCTCAGAGGAAGATTGGTCTTGGAAAAATAAATTCAGCATCTAAGTGAATAATTATGAGCTCAAGAGTATGTGAGATCACCCAGGTATAGAAAACAACCTGAGAGAGGAGAAGCATAAAAAGAGAAGCCTGGGGAACAACATTTAAGGGAATTTCTAATAACTGAAGATAGCCATTGTGTTCCTTCTTTGGATTTTTCTCTTCTACACTAAACATTTACCAATTTTTTCATTGTATCTTCTACTCAATTGCCTCCAAAGACGTTTCACGTTGTTGATTTTTCTTCTAAAACAGGATGCTCTCTATTGGTACTAATTCATGAGCTGTGGACTGACTAGAGCTGAGAAGATGGTCTCCATTCTGGATGCCATAAGGAACAGAAATGGCCAGCAATTCACCAATCTGTGTGCTCCTACTTCCTTACTATAGATTTGTCCATAGAAGGCAGAAACTATATTTCCTCATCTCTCTTGCTAATGAAATGTGAGGAGAAATGACATGTATCCTCTCTACTCTTTCTTCCCTCATCTTTAAGCTAAATGCAAATGACAGTGAGGCCAATGCTTAGAGGATTGCTGAGCCATAAGATGGAAGAAACTCAGGACATGGACGAAAACAACATATAAGACAAGATATATCTATCTGAGTCTGACAGTTAAACGAACAAGAATTAAATTTCAATTATGTTATGTCACTGAGATTTAGAGGTCTACTTTTTTGCAGTAGCTATTACTCTAACCTAATACCATATCCCTAATAAAACAACGTAAGAAAACATTAAGTTTGAGAGGAGGGACATCACACCAACATGTTTTCAACTAAAATCCCTCACACTCAAAGGCAGAACTTTACATGCAACCCTATTAAATTTCTTCTTACTAGATTTGGCTGATCTCTGAATATTTTAAAGATCCATTTGGAATTTGATTTTTGTCTATGCAGTACGTTAACTATTCCTTTCAACTCTTTGGCACCCACAAATTTGACCAACGGTTCTATCTTTGAACCATTATCAAAAGTAATTGAAAAATTGGGCTTGGACTACCATTTTCAGAAATGTTTTGCTCAACGCTTGCTGGTGCTGCTGGTGGTGCCACTGGGTACCTTTGCTGCCAGTGCTGATCCAGCCGGAGGCGAAGAGAAGCACTTTGGGGGTGAAAGACCCTGGAGGGGCGGAGCAAGATGGCCGAATAGGAACAGCTCCAGTCTCCAACTCCCAGCGCGAGCAACACAGAAGACCGGTGATTTCTGCATTTTCAACTGAGGTACTGGGGTCATCTCTCTAGGGAGTGCCGGACAATCGGTGCGGGTCAGCTGCTGCAGCCTGACCAGCGTGAGCTGAAGCAGGGCGAGGCATCGCCTCACCTGGAAGCGCAAGGGGGAAGGAAATCCCTTTTCCTAGCCAGGGGACTGAGACACACAACACCTGGAAAATCGGGTAACTCCCACCCCAATACTGCGCTTTAAGGAAACAGGCACACCAGGAGAATATATCCCACACCTGGCCGGGAGGGTCCCACGCCCACGGAGCCTCCCTCACTGCTAACACAGCAGTCTGCGGCGATCTATCCGCAAGGCAGCAGCGAGGCTGGGGGAGGGCGCCCCATTGCTGAGGCTTAAGTAGGTAAACACAAGCCGCTGGGAAGCTCGAACTGGGTGGAGCTCACAGCAGCTCAAGGAAGCCTGCCTGTCTCTGTAGACTCCACCTCTGCGGACAGCGCACAGCTGCAGTCCATTAGGGGAAAGAGCGGGGCCGCTGCAGACGCGAACGACTCTGTCTGACAGCTTTGGGGAGAGCCGTGGATCTCCTAACGCGGAGGTTGAGATCTGAGAACGGACAGACTGCCTGCTCAGGTGGGTCCCTGACCCCTGAGTAGCCTAGCTGGGAGACATCCCCCACTAGGGGCAGTCTGACACCCCCACCACCTCACAGGGTGCGTCACCCCTGAGAGGAACTTCCAAAGAAAGAATCAGACAGGTACACTCGCTGTTCAGCAATATTCTATCTTCGCAACCTCTGCTGCTGATACCCAGGCAAACAGGTCTGGAGTGGACCTCAAGCAATCTCCAACAGACCACAGACAGTCCTTCTGACTGTCAGACGGAAAACTATCAAACAGGAAGGACACCTATACCAAAACCCCATCAGTACGTCACCATCATCAAAGACCAGAGACAGATAAAACCACAAAGATGGGGAAGAAGCAGGGCAGAAAAGCTGGAAATTCAAAAAATAAGAGCGCATCTCCCCCTGCAAAGGAGCGCAGCCCATCGCCAGCAACGGATCAAAGCTGGTCAGAGAATGACTTTGACGAGATGAGAGAAGAAGGCTTCAGTCCATCAAACTCTCAGAGCTAAAGGAGGAATTACGTACCCAGCGCAAAGAAACTAAAAATCTTGAAAAAAAAGTGGAAGAATTGACAGCTAGACTAATAATGCAGAGAAGATCATAAACAAATGACAGAGATGAAAACCATGACACGAGAAATACGTGACAAATGCACAAGCTTCAGTAACCGACTCGATCAACTGGAAGAAAGAGTATCAGCGATTGAGGATCAAATGAATGAAATGAAGCGAAAGAGAAACCAAAAGAAAAAGAAGAAAAAGAATGAACAAAGCCTGCAAGAAGTATGGGATTATGTAAAAGACCAAATCTACGTCTGATTGGGGTGCCTGAAAGTGAGGGGGAAAATGGAACCAAGTTGGAAAACACTCTTCAGGATATCATCCAGGAGAACTTCCCCAACCTAGTAGGGCAGGCCAACATTCAAATTCAGGAAATACAGAGAACGCCACAAAGATACTCCTCAGAAGAGCAACTCCAAGACACATAATTGCCAGATTCACCAAAGTTGAAATGAAGGAAAAAATCTTAAGGGCAGCCAGAGA
Organism: Trachypithecus francoisi; assembly: GCF_009764315.1. Lineage (NCBI taxonomy): Eukaryota > Metazoa > Chordata > Mammalia > Primates > Cercopithecidae > Trachypithecus > Trachypithecus francoisi. Next base: position 110,873,807 of record NW_022681473.1, read on the forward strand.
GAAGGTCGGGTTACCCACAAAGGGAAGCCCATCAGACTAACAGCAGATCTCTCGGCAGAAACTCTACAAGCCAGAAGAGAGTGGGGGCCAATATTCAACATTCTTAAAGAAAAGAATTTTCAACCCAGAATTTCATATCCAGCCAAACTAAGTTTCATCAGTGAAGGAGAAATAAAATCCTTTACAGATAAGCAAATGCTTAGATTTTGTCACCACCAGGCCTGCCTTACAAGAGACCCTGAAGGAAGCCCTAAACATGGAAAGGAACAACCGGTACCAGCCATTGCAAAAACATGCCAAAATGTAAAGACCATCGAGGCTAGGAAGAAACTGCATCAACTAAGAGCAAAATAACCAGTTAATATCATAATGACAGGATCAAGTTCACACATAACAATATTAACCTTAAATGTCAATGGACTAAATGCTCCAATTAAAAGACACAGACTGGCAAACTGGATAAGAGTCAAGACCCATCAGTCTGCTGTATTCAGGAGACCCATCTCACATGCAGAGACATACATAGGCTCAAAATAAAGGGATGGAGGAAGATCTACCAAGCAAATGGAGAACAAAAAAAAGCAGGGGTTGCAATCCTAGTCTCTGATAAAACAGACTTTAAACCATCAAAGATCAAAAGAGACAAAGAAGGCCATTACATAATGGTAAAGGATCAATTCAACAGGAAGAGCTAACTCTCCTAAATATATATGCACCCAATACAGGAGCACCCAGATTCATAAAGCAAGTCCTTAGAGACCTACAAGAGACTTAGACTCCCATACAATAATAATGGGAGACTTCAACACTCCACTGTCAACATTAGACAGATCAACGAGACAGAAAGTTAACAAGGATATCCAGGATTGAACTCATCTCTGCACCAAGCGGACCTAATAGACATCTATAGAACTCTCCACCCCCAAATCAACAGAATATACATTCTTCTCAGCACCACATCGCACTTATTCCAAAATTGACCACATAATTGGAAGTAAAGCACTCCTCAGCAAATGTACAAGAACAGAAATTATAACAAACTGTCTCTCAGACCACAGTGCAATCAAACTAGAACTCAGGACTAAGAAACTCAATCAAAACCGCTCAACTACATGGAAACTGAACAACCTGCTCCTGAATGACTACTGGGTACATAACGAAATGAAGCAGAAATAAAGATGTTCTTTGAAACCAATGAGAACAAAGATACAACATACCAGAATCTCTGGGACACATTTAAAGCAGTGTGTAGAGGGAAATTATAGCACTAAATGCCCACAAGAGAAAGCAGGAGAGATCTAAAATTGACACTCTAACATCACAATTAAAAGAACTAGAGAGGCAAGAGCAACACATTCAAAAGCTAGCAGAAGGCAAGAAATAACTAAGATCAGAGCAGAACTGAAGGAGATAGAGACACAAAAAACCCTCCAAAAAATCAATGAATCCAGGAGTTGTTTTTTTGAAAAGATCAACAAAATTGACAGACCGCTAGCAAGACTAATAAGAAGAAAAGAGAGAAGAATCAAATAGACGCAATAAAAATGATAAAGGGGATATCACCACCGACCCCACAGAAATACAAACTACCATCAGAGAATACTATAAACCTCTACGCAAATCAACTAGAAAATCTAGAAGAAATGGATAATTTCCTGGACACTTACACTCTCCCAAGACTAAACCAGGAAGAAGTTGAATCCCTGAATAGACCAATAGCAGGCTCTGAAATTGAGGCAACAATTAATAGCCTACCCACCAAAAAAAGTCCAGGACCAGATGGATTCACAGCTGAATTCTACCAGAGGTACAAGGAGGAGCTGGTACCATTCCTTCTGAAACTATTCCAATCAATAGAAAAAGAGGGAATCCTCCCTAACTCATTTTATGAGGCCAACATCATCCTGATACCAAAGCCTGGCAGAGACACAACAAAAAAGAGAATTTTAGACCAATATCCCTGATGAACATCGATGCAAAAATCCTCAATAAAATACTGGCAAACCGGATTCAGCAGCACATCAAAAAGCTTATCCACCATGATCAAGTGGGCTTCATCCCTGGGATGCAAGGCTGGTTCAACATTCGCAAATCAATAAACGTAATCCAGCATATAAACAGAACCAAAGACAAGAACCACATGATTATCTCAATAGATGCAGAAAAGGCTTTTGACAAAATTCAACAGCCCTTCATGCTAAAAACGCTCAATAAATTCGGTATTGATGGAACGTACCTCAAAATAATAAGAGCTATTTATGACAAACCCACAGCTAATATCATACTGAATGGGCAAAAACTGGAAAAATTCCCTTTGAAAACTGGCACAAGACAGGGATGCCCTCTCTCACCACTCCTATTCAACATAGTGTTGGAAGTTCTGGCTAGGCAATCAGGCAAGAGAAAGAAATCAAGGGTATCCAGTTAGGAAAAGAAGAAGTCAAATTGTCCCTGTTTGCAGATGACATGATTGTATATTTAGAAAACCCCATCGTCTCAGCCCAAAATCTCCTTAAGCTGATAAGCAACTTCAGCAAAGTCTCAGGATACAAAATTAATGTGCAAAAATCACAAGCATTCTTATACACCAGTAACAGACAAGCAGAGAGCCAAATCATGAATGAACTTCCATTCACAATTGCTTCAAAGAGAATAAAATACCTAGGAATCCAACTTACAAGGGATGTAAAGGACCTCTTCAAGGAGAACTACAAACCACTGCTCAGTGAAATCAAGAGGACACAAACAAATGGAAGAACATACCATGCTCATGGATAGGAAGAATCAATATCGTGAAAATGGCCATACTGCCCAAGGTGATTTATAGATTCAATGCCATCCCCATCAAGCTACCAATGACTTTCTTCACAGAATTGGAAAAAAACTGCTTTAAAGTTCATATGGAACCAAAAAAGAGCCCGCATTGCCAAGACAATCCTAAGTCAAAAGGACAAAGCTGGAGGCGTCACGCTACCTGACTTCAAACTATACTACAAGGCTACAGTAACCAAAACAGCATGGTACTGGTACCAAACAGAGATATAGACCAATGGAACAGAACAGAGTCCTCAGAAATAATACCACACATCTACAGCCATCTGATCTTTGACAAACCTGAGAGAAACAAGAAATGGGGAAGGATTCCCTATTTAATAAATGGTGCTGGGAAATTGGCTAGCCATAAGTAGAAAGCTGAAACTGGATCCTTCCTTACCCCTTATACGAAAATTAATTCAAGATGGATTAGAGACTTAAATGTTAGACCTAATACCATAAAAACCCTAGAAGAAAATCTAGGTAGTACCATTCAGGACATAGGCATGGGCAAGGACTTCATGTCTAAAACACCAAAAGCAACGGCAGCAAAAGCAAAAATTGACAAATGGGATCTAATTAAACTAAAGAGCTTTTGCACAGCAAAAGAAACTACCATCAGAGTGAACAGGCAACCTACAGAATGGGAGAAAATTTTTGCAACCTACTCATCTGACAAAGGGCTAATATCCAGAATCTACAAAGAACTCAAACAAATTACAAGAAAAAAACAACAACAACCCCATCAAAAGTGGCAAAGGATATGAACAGACATTTCTCAAAAGAAGACATCCATACAGCCAACAGACACATGAAAAAATGCTCATCATCACTGGCCATCAGAGAAATGCAAATCAAAACCACAATGAGATACCATCTCACACCAGTTAGAATGGCAATCATTAAGAAGTCAGGAAACAACAGGTGTTGGAGAGGATGTGGAGAAATAGGAACACTTTTACACTGTTGGTGGGATTGTAAACTAGTTCAACCATTATGGAAAACAGTATGGCGATTCCTCAAGGATCTAGAACTAGATGTACCATATGACCCAGCCATCCCACTACTGGGTATATACCCAAAGGATTATAAATTACTCTACTACAAAGACACATGCACACGTATGTTTATTGCGGCACTATTCACAATAGCAAAGACTTGGAATCAACCCAAATGTCCATCTGTGACAGACTGGATTAAGAAAATGTGGCACATATACACCATGGAATACTATGCAGCCATAAAAAGGATGAGTTTGCGTCCTTTGTAGGGACATGGATGCAGCTGGAAACCATCATTCTTAGCAAACTATCACAAGAAGAGAAACCAAACACCGCATGTTCTCACTCATAGGTGGGAACTGAACAATGAGATCACTTGGACTCGGGAAGGGGAACATCACACACTGGGGCCTATCATGGGGAGGGGGGAGGAGGGAGGGATTGCATTGGGGAGTTATACATGATATAAACGTCATGCACATGTACCCTAGAACTTAAGTATAATAAAAAAAAAAAAAAAAAAAAAAAATAATGTTTTTATAATTGCATTTTGCATGAGCTCTCTACGGGTCTTCCCCACCCCTACTGATACCCCCCCCCCCATTTAATCTAACTTCTATAATTCTATCAACTGCTGCTTTGAGTTTTGCAGACTTGAAGTGAGAGAATCAAAAGAATGAAAGTGGAATGAAATCAAAGGGAATCTGTCCTCCTCCTGTCCATCTCAGGAGCCCAAGCTTTCCCCAGTTCCCAATCACTCCTGTGGATGTAGTGCCTTTCCATCTCGCTTCTGACCTTTCCCCACTTCCATTTACCCTAGACTTCCCTCTCACAGACCCTTCTCTCTAAAACCAATCTGTCACGTCACTTCCTGCTAAAGACTTCCAGTGACTTCCCATTAAATCCGAATCCCTTCACGTAGTGTACAAAGATGTTTTTGAGATGGACCCCATCAGTCTCATTTTCCTTCACCTCCATCATAAACTCTTTGTCACTCAACAAATGTGCTATGACTTTCCATAGGTCCGTAGGTCATAAATATTGTTCTTCGGCTTGAACTGATGTTTCCCATACTTTCCTACCTCCCTTTTCTTTGGGATATATACCGAGATGAGGTGTATATCTGGATCATATGGCGCTCTATTTTAACTTTTTGAGAAAATTCCATGCTATTAGTTGTCTTCTCCTCTATGTTTTCACATTTACTTTGCTCTGCTTCACTGCTTACAATTCCTTTTTCCTCCTCCAGCCTGCAAGCATGTTAAGCACAGGTCTATGGCTCTCAGGTCGATTTCCCTTGCTCCTAGCACAGTGTGTCCTTCGCAGTTGGTTTTCAATAAATACGTGTTGGCCAGGCAAGGTGGCTCAAGCCTGTGATCCCAGCACTTTGGGAGGCCAAGGCGGGCAGATCACGAGGTCAGGAGATCGAGACCATCCTGGCTAACATGGTGGAACTCCGTCTCTACTAAAAATACAAAAAACAAAATTAGCCAGGTGTGGTGGTGGGCGCCTGTAGTCCCAGCTACTGGGAAGGCTGAGGCAGGAGAATGACGTGAACCCAGAAGGCGGAAGCTTGCAGTGAGCCAAGATAGCGCCACTGCACTCCAGCCTGGGCACCAGAGCGAGACTCTATCTCAAAAATAGGTAAATAAATAAATAAATAAATAAATGTTGAAATAATGAATGATTATAGAGGGAAACATAAATGGTGAGTAAATGGAAAAATGGTGGTAAAAGGTGCAAGACAAACTCCTGATAAGGAAACAAAAAGTTCAAATTGCCAATGTTTGTGCAGCTTTAGGAGGAACACACGCATTGTATTTCTTCCAACTTTACTAAAGTATAACTGGCAAATAGAAATTGTATATATTTAAGGTGTACAATATAATATATTGATGTATGTATACACTGTGAAGCAATTACCACAATCAAGCTAATTAATATATTAATCACTTCATGTAGTTACTATTGGAGTGTGTGTGTGTGTGTATGTTTGTGTGTGTGTGTGTGTGTGGTGAAAACCTGTAAGATCAACTTTCTTAGTAACTTTTAAGTATGCAATGCATTATTATTAACTATATTCATTATGTTATACATTAGATCTCCAGAGATTATTCATTCTGCATGACTGGCACTTTGTACCCTTTGACCAATATCTCCCCATTTCCTCCACTCCCCAGCCCCTGGCAACCACCATTCTACTCTATACATCTATGAGTTCTAGTTTAATTTAGAGTCCACATCTCAATTAGATCATGCAATACTTCTCTTTCTCTGTCTGGCTTATTTTACAGCATAATGTCCCCCAGGTTCATCCATGTTGTTACAGATGGCAGGATTTCCTTCCTTTACAAGGCTAAGTAATATTTCATTATATATATATATAGTCATGTACCACATAATATTTTGGTCAATAACAAACTGTATATGCAATGGTGTTCCATAAGACCATAATACTGTTGTTGTTTTTTTTTTCCTTTTGCTTGTTTGTTTGTTTTTTGAGACAGAGTCTGGCTCTGTCGCCCAGGCTGGAGTGCAGTGGCGCTATCTCGGCTCACTGCAAGCTCCGCCTCCCGGGTTCACGCCATTCTCCTGCCTCAGCCTCCTGAGTAGCTGGGACTACAGGCACAGACCACCACACCTGGCTAATTTTTACTATACCTTTTCTATGTTCAGATACCTTTAGATATACACATAGCCATTTTGTTGCCATTGCCTACAATATTCAGTACAGTAACATGCTATACAGGTTTTTAGCCTAGGAACAACAGGCTATATACCATACAGCCTAGGTGTGTAGTAGGCTACACCACCTAGGTTTGCGTAAGTACAGTCTACGATGTTTGCACAACAATAAAATCACTCAAAAACACATTTTTCAGAATGTATTCCCATTGTTAAGTGATACATGTCTTTATAGACAATGGAATATATAGATATGTGTATATCAAGAAGCAATAGGCTCCTAGATGCACACACCACATTTTATTCATTCATCCATTGGTGGAAAATCAGAATGATTCTATATCTTGGCTATTACGAATAATGCTTCAATGAACATGAGAGTGCAGATACTTCTTCGAGATGCTGCTTTTACTGCCTTTGATGGCAGATGGAGGATTGCTGGATCATATGGTAGCTCTGTTTTTTAAATTTTTTTAGAAAACGTCATGCTGTTTTCCATAATAACAGTACTAATTTAAATTCTCACCAATAGTGTACAAGGGTTTTCTTTTCTCCACATCACACCAACACTTGTTATCTTTTGTGTTTTTGATTATAGGCATCCTAACAGGTGTAAGAATGGCTCAGATATCTCATTGCCGTAAATGCATTATTGTCTACTTTATTAACATGTGACTTTTAAGAACCAGCAATTTTTTTATTTTCAGAATGACTAAAGGTCACCATATGTATACAGAGCTTTATCTTTATGAGACCTGGACCTATCTTGACCTGTAATGTACAATATAACATAATAGACCAAGAAATTCCCTTTATATTTAACTATGGATATATTTAAGTATGAAATTTCCTTAATATTTAAATTTTTCATACTAGTTCTAAAATCAGCACTCTTGTACCTGGTCAGGTCAATATACTATTATTTATTTATTTTTGTTTGTTTTGGTAAAATAATGAAGAGTATCAATGAAAAACGTCCAAATACCTGGAAATAAATTGAGTAAAGAGAATAAATTCAGTAATGAGTCTGGGAGTACAAAGCAGGGTTGATTTCATTACATAATAGTCTTCCTTTTGAATCTTGATTAAAGGTGTCCATAGGAAGGATATTCTACTCCATGTTCCTTGGGGATTTCTTTCCATGATTTGGTTTCCCTGGAGTAGTTGGTATGATTAACTGGGCTGGTTTCTTTTATAATTGTCCTGAGGCCCTTTGTATTTTGCAAAACTGCTTTGCAATTGTTTTTTTCTTAGGATGTACTTTAAAATGAATCCATTAGGGGTAGCATGGCAAACACAGCTCCGAGAGGTTGTTGTTAGCAAAGCCAGAATAAAATCACAGAAAGTCTTTCCATTTTTTGGGGTGCTCAAAGTGCTTTTCTCAAAATATTTGCATTTCCAAAACTCAAACATATCCAAAAGAACGGTGAACTTAGCTTTTCCTCTTTGGATTTAGGATAGAGTTGTCATATAAAATACAGGATGTCCAGTTAAATTTGAATTTCAGATAAACAATGAGTATTTTTTTAGTATAATTAGGCCCCATGTAATACTAGAAATGCTAATAGTTCTGCATTTTTATTTGCTAAATCTGGGAATCTTAACTTACGAAGATAATATTACTCACCCCAGAGCTGTATGAACTTTGGGCAAGAAACTTAATGGATTGAAATTTCCTCATCTCTAAAAATAAAACGTTGTGCTACAAAAATTGCAAGTGCAATTTATTTCTAATTCAGCTATGATACGATATCTTTTCATCATGCAAGATTTATCTAGAGGTATAATTATGGGTCATGCAAAGAGTGCCCCATTTGGAGTAAGAAGGATCTGAATTTGATCCCACCATTAATTAACTGTGATCTTAGGCAATCAAATTCTCGAAATCTCGGATTCTTTAACTACAAATTGGGGATAAGGTACTCATTATAAGGGTCAAATTAGTTGATGTGTATAGAAGTGTTTTGGACCTATGTGAAGTCACAAGCAGATTATGATTTACTAAGAAGTGACTCTCAAGCAATGTAAAATGAGTTATTAGCTAAGTTGCACGGTCAGAGGTCCATTCTCCTGTATGACTCAAACCAAGTTTTTAAGCTCAGGTAGGTTCTAAAAAAGGTACCCACAAGTAGTCATTTTACTGTCTTTGCTCTTTGTATTTTAGGAGACTTACGGTTCAAGTGTCAGCTCTACACCTCGGTTTCTTCAAATAGCAAATGAGCAAAAATAATACCCACCGCATGCATGTATCACGAGAGCTGAATGTGAAACATAGAAAACACCTGGCACACAGAGTTTCTCACAAGAAATGTCAGTTCCTGCTCTTCTCTACAACCTTGGACGCCTCAATTGAAGCCTGCTCTGGGTACAGGCCACTGGTGAGTGGGTGTGTTTAAGGAGCGGGCCTCTGTTTCCATTCCCCTTTTCTATGTAGCAGTTCTGTTGTCAGAGCCCAGCAGGACTAGGAAGGCCTTTCCAATCTCCAGACCTCCCTCTGTGAGGGAGCCTGAGATGCCTAACACGTTTTGTATCTTCTGATCTCTAGGGACCCAGAAGTCAATAATAACCTTCCCTAACCTCAACCAGATTCAAACCAGAAATTGGCAGGAGAAGTCGCCTTGACCCAAAGGGGCATCCAGCCTCTCCCATTTCAGACGCAGGATAATGCAATCCAGACGACATGAAATTTCCCGTATGTGAAGACTGCCTCAGCCCTCTCTGCACCAGGCTTTCCAGCCTCTCTCCCTCTTGCCTCAGACAAAGCTCTCCGTCAGCCACAATGTGTGACCAGGCCAGTCCTTGGAGACAGAGAGACGTCTGCACTAGGGAACTTCCAAGCTGCCCAGGGGATGGCGAATTCACCCTTTTCAGAAGCCAACTTGGAAATGGCATCACGGTGCTTTGTGAACACATCTATGGTGCAACACTGACCTCCAGTGGCTGAGCCAGGAGGAGACCACTCTCCACGCTGTCTTAGAGCAACCCTGTCCTCCCAGAGGCTAGGGTACCAGATGATAAGCTCTTCTTGGAACCACTTCCCAGAACACCTATGCACAATATCTTTAAAAAAAAAACAAAAACAAAAAAAAAGAGAGAGAGAGAAAGAGAGCAAAAACATATGACCAGAGTTACTCGTCAGTTGAATCCGACCATGTCACTCCACCACTTAGAAAACTTATGCGGTTAGTAGTCCCTGTATTGATCACCGAATAAAGTCTGAAGTTTTTTGTTTGGTTTTTTTTGTTTTTGTTTTTGTTTTTGTTTTTTTTTTTTTTTTTTTTTGAGACAGAGTCTTGTTCTGTCACCCAGGCTGGAGTGCAGTGGCGCGATCTCGGCTCACTGCAAGCTCCGCCCCCCGGGTTCCTGCCATTCTCCTGCCTCGGTTCCTGCCACTCTCCTGCCTCAGCCTCCCGAGTAGCTGGGACTACAGGCGCCCGCCAGCACGCCCGGCTAATTTTTTGTATTTTTAGTGGAGACGGGGTTTCACCGTGTGAGCCAGGATGGTCTCGATCTCCTGACCTCGTGATCCGCCTGCCTCGGCCTCCCAAAGTGCTGGGATTACAGGTGTGAGCCACCGCGCCCGGCCAAGTCTGAAGTTCTTACTACAGCAGACAGACTTCTTTCGGATCTGGGTAAGACTACCCGTCATTAAAGTAGAGCAGTAGAGGGTTCTCTGTTTAAATGACCTTCTTCACTTTTCTGCTGGCACAACTTTTTTTCTTTTCTGTCTTTTCTTTTCTTTCGTGTGTGTGTGTGTGGTGTGTGTGTGTGTGTTTGTCAGGGTCTTGCTCTGTCACCAAGGCTAGAGTGCAATGGTGCAATCAAAACTCACTGCAGCCTCGACCTCCTGGGCTCCAGTGATGCTCCCACCTCAGCCTCTTCAGTAGCTGGGACAACAGGGAGTGCACCACAATACCTGCCTAACTTTTTAAAATCCGTTATCTTTGTAAGGGTTTCATATCAAAAATTGCCATCTTAATGACACTTTCAGTATTATCTCTCCTTACCACTGTAGAATTAATTTTGTTTTCAAAACATACAGCAAGTGGAGTTAAAACGGATCCATTTATTTATTCAAAAAACAATAATAAGACATCTATTGTAATGCCAGTAATTGTCCTGGATAGTCAGGATAACAGATAAAAGAGGCATGCTTTCTGACCTCAGAATGCATATAGACTAGTAGAGAATACATAGAGAAATCATTGCCATAGAGTATAGCAAGAAGCTATGTGCAAATTACACAACTGGCTTAAGAATGGAGGTAATCACTTCAGCCTGTGCAAAGGGCAATTAGATATCCTGCCCCAACAGTGAGAGGCCTTGTCTGGGTCTTGAAGGGTGAGCAGGAGTTAGCCAGGTACTGTAATCCCAGCCACTAAGGAGGCTGAGGCAAGAGGATTGCTTGAGGCCAGTTGTAGACCAGTCTGAACAACATAGCAAGATCCCCATCTCTACACAAAAAAAAAATTATCCCAGTGTGGGGACGAACACCTGCAGTCTCAGCTACTTGGGAGGCTGAGGCAGAAGGATTGCTTGAGCTCAGGAGTTTGAGGCTGCAGTGAGCTATGATCAAGTCACTGTGCTCCAGCCTGGGTGACTGTGCAAGGCACCATCTCAAGGGGAGAAAAATAAAGGAGCCAGGAAGATAGGATAATTTTAAAAGAGAAAGAAGGAATGAAGCATATTTGAGGCATGAAGTAACTTACACAGAAGCAGGAATGTGTTGGAGCCAGGGAATAATCCATCATGGCTGGCACATGCTGCACAGCAGAAGAATATAGGGCTAGAATGTAGACTGGGATCAGAAGGCAGGATCGAGAGTGTAAAATGTTGGTTATGGGAATGAGGAGTCATTAAAGGCTCTTGAATGAAAGCCCTATTTAGAATGAATACACTGACACAACTAGCAATAGCACATTAGGCAAGCAAAAAGAAATCAAAATTATGTTTCTGCCTGTTCTTGGTACTCAGAGTCACTGGGGTGTCAGTCCAATCTAATCTGAGAGGCTAAAGCAAGGTCAGTGAGTGGGTAAACAGACAGGTCAGGCACAGGACATAAAAGGAGAAGACTTAAAACACAAGAAGAGCAGTCACTTGGTGTGTAGTTGTGAATAGAAACAAATGCCAAGGCCAGGCACGGTGTCTCACGCCTATAATCCCAGCACTTTGGGAGGCGATGGGGGGTGGATCATTTGAGGCCAGGAGTTTGAGACCAGCCTGGCCGACATGGTAAAACTCCATCTCTACTAAACATACAAAAATGAACTGGCTGCGGTGGCTCATGCCTGTAGTCCCAGCTACTCAGGAGGCTGAGACAGGAAAATCACTTGAACCCAGGAGGCAGAGGTTGCAGAGAGCCAAGGTTGTGCCACTGCACCCCAGCCTGGGTATAGAGTAAGACTCTGTTTAAAAAAAAAAAAAGCCAAGGTTTCAGAAAGAAAGAGGTCCAGGTCCAGGTGAAAATGTGGAGAAGTCCCACTTTCTTCTGGTGAACAGCACCTTGCTGGATCATGGTCACCTTTAACGGGCTGGATCCTGACTTTCAAGGGAGAGGGTCCGATGAAGCTGCTCAAAAAAGTCTATTGTGACCCTGGAGGGCCTTCCCCCAAGGGGCCAATGGAACTCCACTCATGGTTCAAATATGTGTCCTGAGTATCTGGAAGATGACAGCGGCATGGGTCTGTTCCTCAGCCTCCAGGTAATAAGTACTGGCTGGACGTCCTGTTGCAGGATCTATTATGAGTCCTTTCTGGACATTTTATCATGAATGGGGGAAGATAGCTGTCCCTTGACAAAGAGGTGACTAAGATACCTGAAAGACAGTACAAACTGGGAGACTGCATATCTATGCATTTTTGTATGTACACATCCCAGAGACATAATGCACACAGATGAAGAGCCACAATCAATTTATAATAGTGCCTCTCTTAGGGAAGGCAGCCAACATAGGAACAGGATGGACCTCCATCTCCCCTATAGTAAGCTGCTATTGTTGTACTTAACACAGCATAGTGTACCCATCTGTTCACTTATCTATTTGTTGCACTAGAAAATATGCTCCTTGAAGACAACAGACGCATCTCCTTCAACTAGCCCAGTCAGCATTCAATAAATACTGCTTGAATTAAAGAATAAATAAGCAACCCTGGGATGGGCAAAGTTGGTTATAAAGTTCCCGCAGACACCTATGTGTTGGACTGGAGCACCAGAAGGTCCTATATCTTCCTGGATTTGTCCTTTATCCTTTATAGACATTGCTAACATGTGGATTGGAAAAAAAATGTTAATTTTGGAAACAGATGAAAGTAATTTTGAATTCAAGCTGTGACACTTTATTCGCTTGGACAATTTACTTAAATTGCCTAAGACATTGTTTCCTCTCCTAAAATATAAAGATAATAATAATACTCTTCTTACTAAAATGTGGCGAGAGTAAGAAATTATACATGTAAAGTGCAGGATGTAGCAAATAGTAGACCTCCGATAAATAGTGGCTGTTGTGATTATTGCAGGGAGTCTCTTCTTACAATGGACTTTGAACCAACACAACCCCCAGAAACCGTAGGGGATAATTTTATCCAACAAGCACTTCTGGTGCAGGACTCAGGAACTGAAAAAGGCTTTAGTATGACTGGGGTGTTTGCATCCGCAATTCTGTGGTGGAAACATACAGATGGGTGCTTGTGCACAAGCCTGACAATTCCAGGGGCCTTGCTGAATATGAAGTAACGTCAGTATGGGGGCATGCCTGCGTCCATACATCAGTCTGCTGTTGCTGGAGTTAGGGGAGGGAAGCTATGAATTCCTCAGGTCACAGAATCACTTATGGAGGCTACACAAGTACTGTGACATCCAAGACAAGACAAAGCACTAGTGAAACGAGAAAGGTTCCCTTGTCCCCCTTTCAGGGCATGTGATGGGGGTGTGGCTTGCTTCTTCAGTGCCCCGCTGCTCAAACCTCTAGGGAAGCATACAGACAGGCAGGCTGTGGGGCTCCAATCCCATGGCAGTGTCTAGGGGTGAATGTTTACAGCTCCTGAAGCCCCAGTGGGCGTGTGTTTCAGGGTGCTCTCTTAGTTTGCCGCCTTCGTTGGCTTGTGTTGACCAGCTCAATGAGACCCTCTAGCTTGTTGCAAGGACAGAGGGCTTTCTGTATCCCAGGGTATACTGGTAGAATCTGATCACAAGTGGGTTTGGAGAATTAGTGCAAGGTTTTATTGAGTGGAAGTAGCTCTCAGCAGATGGGGAAGCCAGAAGGAAGATTATTTTCCCCTGGAGACCAACCGCTTGGAGATCCGGGCTCTCCTCCAACTGCCCCAGCCAAACTCCCCACTGCTCCGTGGTCTATGGCCTGCCGCCTGCTGGTGCCTATCGGGTGCTCTTCCACTGCTGTGCTCTCAACTACCAGTTGCTTATGTCTTCTTCCAAGGATGTGTTCCTCATGACATCCAGCCTCTGTGTCTCTGCCTTACTAAGGTTTCCGGTTTTTATAGGCCCAGGATGGTGACATGGGGGGGCCAGGGTAGTCTTGGAAAATGCAACATTTGGGCACCAAAGGCAGGAGCATCTGTCCTCACCTGGGTCTGTGGGGGTGGAGCCCTATCCAGGAAACCACCTTCCTCTACCCAGCACTTCCCTTCCCCTCTTCCCTGTCATGTAAAGGGACCATGTTCTTCCCTTCCCAGCCCTTCCGTATCGCTAGTACTACATCCAAAGCACTAGTACTACAGATCTAGCTCCTACGATTATAGGTGACAGCATAAAGAAGTTAAAAAAAAAGAAGAAGAAGAAGAAAAGAAGACACTAACTCTTAGCTGAGGCTGCTGGTTAGTAAACAAAGATGTTTAATACCATAAAACTCAGTCTGAAGTTGACTTCATAGAAGCAGAGTGTAGAATAGTGGGCACTAAAGACTGGAAAGGCATCAGAGGTGGTGGTGGGTGAGGACAGAAAACCAGAGGTTGTTTAATAGATACAAAATAACAGCTAGATAGGAGGAATAAGTTCTAGTGTTCTATAGCACTATAGAATGACTAAATTAGCAATGTATGCATATTTTCAAATAGCTAGAAGAGCAGATTTTGAGTATTCACACCATAAAGAAATCATCACACCGTGCCCCATAAATGTGTGCAATTATTACAAATCAATTAAAAATAATAACAAAAGTAAATGGAAAATCAGTCTGAACACCCACCTCATATCATCCACCTGTATGTAGTTAGTGGTGGTGGAATTCGTGGCCTGGCACTGCTTTCACATATGAAATAATTCCACCTGGTTGGATTCTGTCGCTCCAAGAATGGGGAGTGGAATCCAATTTGAGACTCCTCCTGGGTCAAATGGCCACATCGAAGACATCACTTTCAACAAAAAATGGCTGACAGAGGTACAGGTTTACCCCTTGTGGACTTATGCAATCTGGAGTCTAAGGCCTTGGAAGTCAGCTTGAGGAAGCAGGCAAGGATCTGGAGGGGACTAATGTTTTCCCAAATATCTTCTGGGAGTGATGAAGTGAAGCAATCTCATCTATTGTATGTATGACACAGAAATACAATATGTAAAATGTGAATCTGTAGCCCAGATCTCTCTTCTAAGTTGCAGACCCTGTCCAACTACCTACTAACAGGTCCACATGAATATCTCTCAGGGTCCTGAAACTCAACTTTTCCCAAACTAAACCGTGGCAACAGCATGGATTCCCAAGCACTCTTCTCGGTCCCTCACTCATCCTGCCTTCCCCAAATCCAGTCAATCACCATGTCCAATTGATTCACTACTCAAAGCTTCCTATATTCAGCACTAGGCTCAGCCCTCAACATGTGTATTAGTTTTCCATTGCTTCTACAACAAATAACTACAAAATCATGGATTTAAAAAACACAAATGTATTATCTTGCCATTTTGTGTGTTAGAAATCCAACACAAACCCCAGAAGCCATAGTGGATAGTTTTATCCAGCAAGCACTTCTGGTGCAGGACTCAGGAACTGAAGAGTATGATTGGGGTGTTTGTCCAAGATTCTGTAGTGGAAACATACAGATGGGTACTTGCGCACCAACCTGACAATTCATTGGACAAAAATCAAGGTCCCGGCAGTGCTACCTTTTTGGGGGGCTCTAGGGAAGAATCTATTTTCTTGCCTTTTCCAGCTTCTTTTTTTAATTTTTATTTTTAATTTTTTGGGGAACATAGTAGATATATTAATATATTTATGGGGTACATGAGATATTTTGACACAGACAGACAATATGTAATAATCACATTGGGGTAAATGGAGTTTCCATCCCCTCACATATTCATCATTTATTTGTGTTATAAACATTCTAATTGCGCCCCCTTAGTTATTCAAAGATATACAACAAATTATTGCTGACTGCAGTCACCTTGTTGTGCTATCAAATACTAGATCTTATTTGTTGGACCTAACTATATTTTTGTACCCATTAACTATCTCTATTTCCCACTCCTTCCTCCCCTGCAACCCTTTCCTGCCTCTGGTAACCATCATTCTGCAGTCTGGCTTTCTAAGTTCAGTTGTTTTAATTTATAGCTCCCACAAATGAGTGAGAATTTTCTAGCTTCTAAAGGCCACCCACATTCCTTGGCTCCTGGCCTCCTTCCTCCATCTTCAAAGTCACCAACATAACATCGCTCTGACCCATGTTCCATCACCACATCTCTTTCTAGACACAGCCAGGAAAGACTCTCTACATTTAAGGACTTGTATAATTAGATTTGGCCCGCTTGGATAATCAGGAATAATCTCCCCGTTGCAGGATTTTTCCTTTACCCTAATCACATCTACAAAGGCTCTTTTGCCATGTCAGGTAACATTATTCATAGGTTCAAGGGATTAGGATAGCAATATCTTTTGGGAGGCAGTATTCTGGTTACCACAACATGAATTACCTCATAATATCCTCAAGAATTCAGTGAGATAGGTACTATTGTTGTTTCTATTTGTCAGATGAAAAAACAGATTTAGCCAAATTGCCTCAATTGCCTGAGGTCACACTCTAGTAAATGGCAGAAAGAGATTCATCCTGAGGCCTGTTTGACTTACTGTAAGGCGTTCCTACCTCCTATATATCTCTTGACTCTACGATCCCACCACACTTGTTCAGGCCACCATTATGATTGATTTAGATTACTGGATTATCAAACTGCTTTCTCTCCCTCCAGTCTTGTGGTCCTTCAATCCATTCTCCACTCTGCAGCCACAGCTATCTTTATAAAACATTTATTTTACAAGGTCTCCCACCAGTGACACTCCACTCCTCTTGGGAAAAAGCCCAGACTTCTGGAGATGGTGTACAAGAATAAGATGTAGCATCTGCTTAACCCTCCAGCTTTATTCATCTCTCCCCATTACTCTCCCCCTACTCCTACAATTGCAGTGCTAAAAGTAAGGCAGTACTGCTGTCAGTTTCCTAAAGTTGTCATGCTTTCTCTTGGATCCAGATGTTTCCCCATGCTAATCCTTCATAGAGCGGCTGGGCGGATTAAGTAAAATGCAAAGTCCTTATTATTGTACATTGAGCATAGAAGTTCTTAATAAAGGACTGACTGCAGAGAAAGACAGTGCTTTGTATGACAGTGAACAATATGTGAGAGACCTCACCAACTTGGATCTAAAATAAATTAAATAGGAAGCGTAATGGAAATTTGTCAAATCAGATTCCTTTTTTTTAAATTTGTTTTCTGTGGGTGCCTTCAACGATTGTTTTAAGTAGAGATAGGGAGAACAAAAAGCATATTTCAAAAACAACACAACTAAGAATTACTGAGTAACTCATCCTTTCCATTCTGTTGTCTAAAATATAAGCACATAAATGGAATAAAAGTAACAGAATTCAAAGATGAAATCACAGCTCCCCCTGTTATAAACTATAGCAAGTGCAGGGACTG
Source organism: Trachypithecus francoisi (assembly GCF_009764315.1). Lineage (NCBI taxonomy): Eukaryota > Metazoa > Chordata > Mammalia > Primates > Cercopithecidae > Trachypithecus > Trachypithecus francoisi. Next base: position 110,891,221 of record NW_022681473.1, read on the forward strand.
GGCTGGTTAATGTGAAAGCATCTGCTTTTGAAGCACTTTGTCCCAGGGAACAGACAAAGGTCTAGGTGGTTTAAGGAATAGGGTGAGTGATCTTTATAAACAATTTGCATTTTTATGTCAAATGGAACTTTTTATAGTATGATTTAGGGAAAATATTCAAGGTTGGGTCATATGTTATCCCAGACCTGCACATGGAGTAATCTACACTATTAATTCATTTGGCAAAGGTTGATTGCACATGTCTATGTATTCGGCACTGATACAGACATAAATAACCCATTACCTGCTTTTAACGAGCTCAGAGGTTAGTGACAGAAATAGACAAAGAGCAAAACATGACATGTACTATAGACATATAGATTTATAGATAATCCCACAGTCAGGGAGCTGAGGGACTTGATGGGAAGAATCACTTCCTGTTTTGGATGGTCAAGAAACCTTTACAGAGGTGGAAATGCTTGAGCCAAGTCTTTCAGAATACTCAGGAATAACCCAGACATCAAAGCTTGGGAGGGAAAGGCATATGCAATGACACAGAGGCACAAAACAACATGAGGGGGGAGGGCTGAGATAAGACTGGGGAGAAAAACAAGAGGAAAATCTTGCAGCATCTTGATTGTGATGCTATGGAGCCCGAGCTTTATCTGAAGTTGATGGGATCCCCTGAATAAATTTTAAGCATAATAATGACATAGGCAAATTTGAATTTTAGAACTATTTTTTGGTCTGCCGTGGCGAGGATGGATGGGTGAGGGAGGAACAAGAGGTTTGTTTAGAGGCTGTTGTAGTAATCCAGGTAAAGGCTTTTAATGATGTCCTGAACATTGATTGGCAATGGCAATGGAGATGATGGAATAGAATTCCAGAAGGAATAAAAAAGGCTTGCTGACTACTTGGATGTGGGTGATGCTATCCTTTGACACAAAGGATTTAAGATAAAGACCAGTTTTGGGGGGTGAGTAAAATATTACATTGGGTTTGGACATTTTCAGTTTATGGCATCTGTGGAACATCTAGGAAGAGATATGCAATTGATGGTTGGGTATCTGGACTTGGAATTCAGTGAAGAGTTTCACAATAGATATAAATTTGAGAATCATCACCATGAGATGTTGATTCCATCAAAGGGAGAATGAAAAGGAACAAGAAAGGACCTTAGGAAATCCTGACATTTATGATTTTAGGTGGATGAAAAGTTACTGGAGAGGATAGGGTTATAATAACCAGAATAATCAGAAGAAAAACCACAAGAGATGGACATCATTGGAGCCAAGGGAAGACAACAGCTTCAAGGAGGAAGAACTGGCATAGCGCCACCATGCAAGCAAGTAGAGGCAATAGGAGGAAGAACGCATGGAGCCTCACCCACCTAGTTTTCTCTGAACACCCAATCTATGCAGCCCACCCTCCCCAGCCCCTACCTCCCTGCTATGCCAAGCACTTTCTACTCTATTGCCCTGAATTACTTTACTCATCATATAAATTCTAGCTGAAAATAACTCGTTTATTTTGGTTTCCATTGTCTGTATCCCTCTGTGGAATCTAAATGTCATGAAGTCGGGGACTTCATCTTGTTTACCACTGTCTTCATTCAGATTTCACAAAATCCAAAGGATTCAATGCAAGGAGTTTATCTGGGAGGTGGTTCAAGAAAATTTGGACCCAGTAGAGTTGGGAGACATTAATTTATCATAACACTGATCTTCATGTTCTGCATTTTTCTGTAATCATGCTCTGAAAAACAGGAGGAGGATCATAGATGGTGGGCAGTTATGTTGACATAGCATTGTAGTTTTTTGAGAGGAGGACAGAGAGAAACTAACATGGCAGAGGAGCTGAGAGCTGAGGTAACTGGAAGAACTACTGAAGGGATGCCCTGCAGGTCTAGGTTGCTCTGTAAGGGCAAAGGAAGGAATGTAAGAGAGTAGGGAAGAAACAGAAAGAGAATCTGAAAGGTAGAAAGTATTTAAACAGGGAACCACTGAGGGCAACTGCCATCTCATCCCAAGGGGAAACTTAGTGTGGAAGAAACACCTCAGAGATCTTCTTCTGCAAGGGGCAAGGGGACTGGGGTTTCTATCTGACCACTCCTGTTGGTCACTCTTTGAGAGCTTTAATTTCCCAGCACTCCAGCCCACCTTAGATGTAGGCAGAGTCACACCAGCAGCCAAAGAAAGCCCTGAGGCAAAGAAACCAAGTGCTGACAAATGCAAGCAGATATTGGTCCAGAATGGACAGAAATAGTAGATGCAATGGAATAGGAACAAGCCCTTGAGGGCATCTGCTGTGATTCACAAATCCCCAGCCCAGATAATAGTGCTGGGGACATTACAAGCTCCCAGTGAATATCTGGATGAATATCACAATCAATGAAGGAAGGAAAGAATGGCCTTCCCCAGCATTGCCTCATGCCACTTTCTCCTCAAGCTCTACGCTCCAGCCGTACTGGATTCTTACCATTTCTTCACCTCAGGCCCTTCTTCTATACTGTTCCTATTCCCTGGAATATTTCCTTTGCTATTAAATTTTACTTCCTCAGGAAAGCCTTCTCCAACCTCCTTCTAAATAGTCCACATCCTCAGGTTAAGTACCACCTCAGCACCCTGTCTCCTCCTTCCCTTTTACAAACATCAGCACATTTGTAATCACTTGTTTCCCTTGTGCATCACCGTGACTCAAAATGCATCATGATTCCTATTAGATAGCAAGTTCTCAATGTGTATTTGTTAAATAATTAATGAGTTAGAATTAGAGTTGATTATCATGGAGGGGTTTTGTGTAGAAAAGCAAAGGACTGAAATAGCAGCTGAAATGAAATGCAGGAAGTTGTTGATTAGAAACACATGGAAAGATTCTAGGCAGCCCTGAAGACACCGTAGAGTTGGGAGATATTAATTTATCATAACACTAATCTTCATGTTCTGTGTTTTCCCTTAATTATGCTCTGAAAAAACAGGAGGAGGATCATTGTTGGTGGACGGTCATGTTGACACAGCATTGTGGTTTTTTGAGAGCAGGACAGAGGGAAATTAACATGGCAGAGAAGCTGAGGTAATTGGAAGAGTTACTAAAGAGATGTCCTGCAAGTCTATGTTGCCCTCTGAGGGCATAGTTGAGCCAGGGAGGCAATGGGTGTGTGATGAAGTGGATAAAAAGAAGTAAATAAATGATTATTGACAAGCAAGGGGATGAAGGTACCAAGAAGCGAAAGCATATAAAAATGTGGTTAGAATAGAATATTAAGGTTTGTGATTTCAGAGATGGACAACCATTGCGTTATGATAAGAAACCTGGTTACTTCAGATCAGCATGGTCAAGACTGAATTTAGCTTTAGCTGGAGAGATAGGCATGAGATAGATTATGGATATTATGGTGTTCTGTTGTAAGATATGGATCAGTGAGGTCTCTTTCAATACCCCCTTTAAAATACAGTGTATTGGTTTGTTCTCACACTGCTATGAAGAAATACTCAAGACTGGGTAATTTATAGAGGAAAGATGTGTAATTGACTCACAGCTCTGCATGGCTGGGGAGACCTCAGGAAACTTACAATCATCGTGGAAGGCACCTCTTCACAGGACAGCAGGAGACAGAATGAGTGCCAGCAAGGGAAATGGCAGACATTTATAAAACCATCAGATCTCGTGAGAACTCACTCATTATCACAAGAACTGCATGAGGATAACCACCCCCATGATTCAATTACCCCCCACTGGGTCCCTCCCACAACCTGTGGGGATTATGAGGATTATAATTCAAGATGAGATTTGGGTGGGGACACAGCCAAACCACATCATAGAGAATGTCTACATTGTCACTGCATTCTCCCTAACATCTACAACAGTGTTTAGAACAATGCAGAAGCTCAGTGGATATTTGTTTAATGAATGCATAAATAAATGAAATAACAGAAATCTTGACCCATCTAGCTTAAGCAAGCAAAGAAATGTATTCAATTGCACAAGCTGAAATCACAGGGTAAGGCTGGCTTCAGGATTCCTGAGGTCACAGATCAAATAAAGTAATCAGGATTCAAGATCCCTCCACAGCTGGGCTCTACCTTCTATTGTTTTGTCCTCAACCCTGGGCTTCATATAATAGCAAGATTTGAGAAGAATCACTTTCTCAAAAATCCCAGCAAAACTTTCATTGGTTAACATGTCCATTTCCAAACCAGTCACTCTGGCCAACAGAATGAGATGTTATGTTTGGCCTAGGCCTGGATCACATGTATCGTAAAGGCTAGGATGGAATCAGCCTCAGTCCAGTCCCAGAGTCTAGGATTGAGAAAAGGTAGCAGTAGAGAGCTGCTGAAAGATTTATCAAGAGCAACATGGTCTGATTTGCATTTCTTAAAGATCATCCTGGAGCAGTGCAGAAGACATGTTACAGAAGTTCAAGGCTGGAGGGAGGTGCACCTATAAGAGGACATCTTTCAAAGTTAAAATCATCAGCTATCAATGGAATGTCTTTCTTCTCTACCTGGAGAAACAAAAATGAACAAGACATTGCCCCTGCACTCAAAGAACTTCTGGTCTAATGAGGAAGACAGGCAAATAACAGTCATTTACATACATAATGATGGTGCCATGAAGCCTTCCTGCTGTATCATGAAGTGACATCTAAATTAAGGTCTGAAAGATCAGAAGGCATTGGCAGTATTTGCAACCAGAGGCCAGTAGAAATGTGCGTGTTTGGAAAAGTATGTGCAGGATAGCCAGAGCATGAAGTTCCAATAGTGACACAAGAAATGAGGCCAGGTTATTAGAAGCCAGAATCTTGAAGGCTCTTGAAAATCCAAAGTTGGCCAGGTGCAATGTCTCATGCCTGTTGTCCTAACACTTTGGGAGGCCAAGGGGGCGGATCGCTTGAGATCAGGAGTTCAAAGTCAGACTGGCCAACACGGTAAAATTTTGTCTCTACTAAAAATACAAAGCAATTAGCTGGGCATGGTGGCAGGCACCTGTAATCCCAGCTACTTGGGAAGCTGAGCCAGGGAAACTGCTTGAACCCAGGAGATAGAAGTTGTAGTGAGTCGAGATCATGCCACTGCACTCCAGCCTGGGTGACAGAGCAAGACTCCATCTCAAGAAAAAAAAAAAGAAAGAAAGAAAGAAAAAGAAAAGAAAAGCCAAAGTTTAGAGTTAGAATGTATACTCAGAGCTTTGCAGAACCATGAATGTTTTAAAGTTTGAGAGTGGCATTAACCCATCAGCACTGTATAAATGTCAATGTGAGGCTGAGAATGGTGGCTCACACCTGTAATCCCAGCATTCTGGGAGGCGGAGGCAGGGGTATCACTCGAACCCAGCCTACACAACGTATTGAGACCCCATCTCTACCAAAAAGAAAAAGAAAAACTTAGCTGGGTGTGGTGGTGCATGCCTGTGATTCCAGCTACTCAAGAGGCTGAGGTGGGAAGATCTCTTGAGCCCAAGAGGTTGAGAATGCAGTGAGTCATAATTGCGCCACTGCACTCCAGCCTGGGCAACACAACCAGAATTTATCCCACCCCGACTCCCCAGTAAACCTGGCCATGTGGAATCTGGATTAGAAAATTACAAAACAGGCCAGGTGCAGTGGCTCATGCCTGTAATTCCAGCACTTTGGGAGACTGACAGGATCACTTGAGCTCAGGAGTTCAAGACCAGCCTGGGAAACATGGCAAGACCCCATCTCTACAGAAAACAGAAAAATTAGCTGGGTGTGGTACTGTGTGCCTGTGGTTCCAGCTACTTGAAGAGCTGATGAGGCAGGAGGATCACTTGAGCCCGCATGGTTCAGGCTGCAGTGAGCCATGTTCATGCCACTGCACTCCAGCCTGAGTGGCAAAGTGAGACTTTGTCTCAAAAATAAATAAATAAATAATATGTAAGATCACCATGGAAGAGGTTTTCACAGTAATTCAGGGAAGAGATGGTGGTGCCCTCTGCTAAGACAGTAGCAACGGAAATGAAGAAAAGCGGACAGATTTGAGAGAGGTTTAAAATCTGGAATCATCTGCACTTAGAAATAAGGATAAGGGAAGTGAGAGCAAGGAGTTAATAAAATGGCACTTAGATTTCTAATCTGTGCAACTGAATGGATGGGGCAGTTATTCACAGTAGAAGAGAAGGTTTAGGAGAAAAATAATGAGCTTGTTTATGGACACTGAGTTTGAGATGATTGTGGAATATCAACACGCAGATGTCCAGTTAGTTGCTGGATATGTGGATGGGAAGCTCAGGAGAGAGTTTGTAGCTGGAAACATACATTTGGGAGCCATCAGCATAAAAATGGTAGCTGAAATCTTGAAGTGGATGAGGTCACTCTGGTACAGTTCAGTGTTCAAAGAGAAGACTCTTAGAGGCAATAGTCTAGGAAGTATGAACATTTAAGGATGACCAAAGACCAGGAGGCGTCAAAGGTGACCAGAAGAATAAACCGAGGGGCAGAGGATTAGGAGCCTAGTCTAAACAGGTGTTGGAAATAAATATTCAAAGATGAATTTGGGAATTATAATACTTAGGATAGAAAATGAACAGAGCTCCTCGATATCCTTAGTGAGGGGAATGAGAGGGAGAAAAGGGTTAAGAATGACTCCCAAGTTTCTCATCTGAGTGACCAGTTGGTGAATCAGAAGGAGGAGGTTAGGTTCTAAGACAATTGTTTGAGTTGCTCATGGGATATCAAGGAAAAGACCTGTAGGCAGTTGGAGCTCGAGAGCATCTAGATAGTGGGCTAGCCTGGGAAGTGTCAACACAAAGGTGGTGTCTAACATCAGGGGAGATGAGATGGCCCTGGAGGGGCTGTTACTTGAGCTCCATTAATACTCTCATTGAAGGACTAGGCAGAGGAAGAACCTAGCAAAGGAGACCGTACAGTGAGAGCAGGGAGAGCTAAGTTTGTCCTCCAGAAGAAAGCCTCCTTACCCACAGTTCACGTAGAAGGGATATTAGTCCTTGTATGTTTTTCAACCATCAATTTCCTCAGCTACTTTGAGCCTTAAGAGGTCAAATTACCTAATGATTCCATGTGCCTTCTAAATTTATCCCACAGCTTATCACAGGTCCTAGGACCCATAAGGAGTTCTTTATAGTTTCCTACCTTGCCTTTGAATAAAGGACTTCCATGGGTTAAAAAAAAGCGGACCACTTAATTCAGCAATGGCTTGAATTTACTTCCATATTTGGAAATACTTCAGTCATTAGGGTTGAGCAGAAACACACAGCATCCTTCAAACACTGTTCTTCTTTCTTCACATGGCATTGTGAATGGCTCAGCAAGTGGGCCCATCATTTTCTTGCTAATTAATTTAGGTCTAATTGGTTTCAGCCCACACAACAGTGCAGGTTGTAAGAGAGGGCAATCACAGTCATATTCCACTAAAAGTACCTGCCAGCATCAAAGCCTCTACCATTAAGCAATTCACTACAGAGGGAAGAGCTCTTAAGAGCTAAACAAAGTGAATTAACTCCCCCCCCCCCAATTAACTGCGGAAAAAATCTCAAAGTGCTCAGAACTCTGTCAAAGCATCAGGAAACATTTCATCTTACTACCACTGTTCTAGCATAACACGGTCTTGCAAGGAGTTACCAAACATTTACCAGCCTGCATGCTGTGTATTGTTTAGAAGGATTTCAAGTTCTCCGGATGACTGTTATCTCCACAGGAGCCACAACCAGGACTAGTTTTAATTATTATTTTATCCCCAGAAACTAATACAATGCAGATAGATGGTATTCAATTAACATTTGTTACAAGAATTAAAAAATGAGGAGAAAGAAGAAGGAAAGTAGGAAGAAGAAAGGAATAGAGAAAAGGAGGAATTGATTTGTGGTATTAACACCAGTTCAAAAAGTCATAATAAAAGAGCATTTCATTTAAAGCCAGGGAGATAGTCCCATCACCTCTGAGCTGTGTGGCAATGAACAAGTCATTTAATCTCTCTAAATCACAGTTTCTTCTTTCATTTAATAGCAATGCTGTCTGTGGTGCATACTTTCAAGAGTTATAATGAAGCAAAATAGAATTAATGAATTTGAAAGCACTTTGTAAACAGTAAAAGAGAGATGTTGTTGCTATTAAGACTGGGAATCTGGCTGGGTGCAGTGGCTCACGCCTGTAGTCCCAGCACTTTGGGAGGCCGAAGTGGGAGGATCACTTGAGGTCAGGAGTTTGAGACCAACCTGGCCAACATGGTGAAACCCCATCTGTACTAAAAATACAAAAAAGTAGCCAGGTGTGGTGATAGGCACCTGTAATTCTAGCAACTCAGGAGGCTGAGGCATGAGAATCGCTTGAAACCAGGAGGCAGAGGTTGCAGTGAGCCGAGATCATACTGCTGCACTCCAATCTGGGTGATACAGTGAAACTCAGTCTCAAACAAACAAGCAAACAAAAAGACTGGGAATCAAACTTTAAATTGTACTTTAGTGTGCCTATAGTTAGATCATGGTTTTGTGCCATATAATGATATTTTAGTCTGACAAAACTTTCGAGACAATTATCATGGGTTTACGTCCCAAGTGTACAAAGAAAAATGCAACTCGGTCATTATCCTTAAGGAGCTCACAGCTTAGTGGAGGAGACCACAATGAAATTAGAAATTATAATACCAGCAGTATTAACAAGTAATGGAAAACCGTATAAATGAGTGGCTGGAAGTCACAAAGGAGGAACAGTTACTCTGCTGAACAAGTCACAGACATGAGAGGGGAGTGATATTTGAACTGAGCCATAAAGAATAATAGACATTTGCCATATGAAAACAGAAAAGGCTTTGGGTGCTTAAAAGTTTGCGTAAGTAATGCTAAATAATAATTTAAATGTGACTGCACGTATTTTTTTCAACTTTCTTATTACATTCAATGTTATTTTTTAAATGTACCCATCTAGTTATATGATGGGTTCACAAGTGTCTATGTGTTTTCTAGCTGTTTCCTATGTTTGAAATGGGCCATAGTCTAAATTATTTTATTTAAGGAAACAAAGAACGATGGCTGGCTACCGCAAATGATCTGGGGTGATAGGAGGTGGACTTTGGTAGGTCTGAAACAGATGGAGACAGATGTTATGTGTTGGCCTGAGGAATTTGTATTTCGTCATTTGAACAAAAGAAATGAACATTTAATTATTAAATAGGATCAAAATGATTTTTGTTGTCACTGTTGTCAGAAAGCTAAGTCAAGTGGTAGTACAGAATGAATAAATTGGCTGCAACCAGTAGAGACTTGAACCATTCTCACTCTTTGCTTGCTTTTTCCATGAACACTGTCCTCTAGATTCTATAAGTAAACCAGACAAGGAAAGATCATCAGAATCTGTGAGACTAAGCATGCATCTCACATGCGTAAGCCAGTGTCGGTGCTTTCAAGGCCAGCGTACAAAGTGCCAGCCAACATGGTCAAAAGGCCTCTGCCTCATATCAAGGTGGGAGGAAGAGAGAACCAAGCCAGGCATGCAGGAGTATTTTTGAATTCACTTTTGTTTTCCCCAGCTTTACCAGTAAGTCATCTTTGCAACACCTTGTACCACATGAGGTCCCAGCCTCAGCCCCAGGATTGAAGGCCAATTGTGTGTTGCTCTGACAGCAAGTATTTAAAAGGAAAATAAAGAAGCGACAAGCTGCGACATGCTATCATTAAGCAATCATAATTTCCTCCCCATATTACGACAATAGATGTCACTCTCTCATCTGGAAGGCAGGCCACGTATAGAAACACCATGTCACAAAGCTTTTCAGACAAAGACGGAGTGGGGGTGAGTTTGTTGGGTGCAGAATAGAATATTTTGATGGGTTGCATCCACCCCATTTCCCACCCCCCAACTCCTACATGCTCTGATAAAAGTCAGATCTGTAAAGAACTTCAAAGGCTCCCCAGTCTGACAAACAGTAATAAAACAAGAAATTGAAAAAAAAAAAAAATCTGCCAAAGTGCATGGAGGAAGCGGAGCTGACAAGCGCTATGATGGTTCTGTTTTAGTAATCAGCAGACTAACTGCCGGGCACTTCCTCCTAGCGGGAAGCCGAGTCTGGGCTGTCAACTGTGAAGGAGTACAGAAAGGTCAGGCAGCAAAGGGATTCTAAAAGCCTGGAATAAGCGATTGCACATTCTTTCTGGTGATTTTTCTTCTAGTCTACCTCCCACCCCAAGCCCATAGCCTGCTTCAGCCCAACTGCAATCTCAACTACTCCCTCACCTCCTTCTTCCAAAGAGAAAGATGTGAAAAAGCAAAATCCATCAGTCTGATCTCACCTTCCCTTCCTCCATTTAATGGAGGGTTGGGGGTTGGGGAGAGCATGAAACAAGGAAATAGCTCTGGAATCCAGAACATCTGGCTTCTATTCAGACCCAATCACCAACCTTGGGAGCATATTGAAAACATTTGGCTGTCTCAACAGTCTAAAAGAAGCTATTTATTTCAGACTCAACAACCAGCCCAACCATATGCTTCCATTTGGAAACAATTGGAGGTAAGACAGAGTTTCTTTCTCTTTTCCTTTTTTTTTTTAAGGAGGAAGGTGGAAATAACACAGGACTTTGAGTCAGAGAACTGACCTGCATTCCACTCACTAATCTGCCACTTGCTTGTGTGTGACTTTATTTGACTTCCTTACTCTCTCTGCAAACTTAGTTACTCAGCTATCAAGCCATGATTAAGCTTCCCTCTCATGGAGTTATTGAGAGGATTAAAAGCACAGGGTATCCTAAGGATGTAGTGTAGTGCCTGGTATATGGTTCCTTCTCTCCTCAGACAAACCACTTACCCGTAATTTATTCATTGGGCATCAAAGAGCCTGTCTGTCTTGTCTGTACCTCCCATGGTACTGCAATAATCAGATGAACAGTGTACACCTAAGAGTTCGGTAACTTTAAAGTGTCTTGCAGATATCAGGGATTACAGTTGGGATCATTATTACATCAATAATGTCTAATAATGTGTCAAAGCCAAATACTTTGATTCCTAAAACCAATCCAGGAAAAACAGTTAATGAAAACTTTCCAGATGGCCACCAGCCAATTATTTGTCCAGGTTGATGACTAACACTGGTGGGAATTCTTTCCACCTCTTCACCTCTATGGTGTAGTCCATTCCCTAGGTGCTTTCAATCCCAGGTAAATGTAGAACCTGAGGCTCCTTTACTTTGGCAATTAGTGAAGCCCCTTTTATTTCTATATGCTTGGCATCATTTCCAGGACATTTCTAAACTATCAGGTCTCACTTCTCTCATCTCTAAGACTAGGAATCTCTAAACCCTAAGAATAAGAGCTATCTACATAGTAGTTTATAATTTATGACACTTTCACAAATGTACTCCCACCTGCTCCATACAATCACCCTGTGATTGTGTCTAACATTGCAGGTGAGGAACTGAGGCTCAGACACTTAGGTGAGCCCAGGGCTCCTTGCTCAAAATCCTCACTTTCTATCACAGCCTTCAAGCAAGGCAGTATAAGGGAATCCCAGAACAGGAAAGTAACCAGTAGGAACCAATATTAGGTCCTCAGGAACCTTGGAGGACCAGGAACCTTGGAGAACACTAGGAAGCACAGACATTCAGTGAGGACCTCATGTGACCTCAGAAAAAAACCCTCCCAACTGAGGATTTTGGCCAGGTGAAATTATTCCCTGTCCAATCCATACTAAACCTTTCACACAAAACAGAAGATATCACCTCTTAAAACTATGGAGGATGAAGCAGTCCTACATAGAAATATCTGGTCTCCAGACTCAGCTGCAGTGTCCCATATTCAACCCCCACATCTCTTCACATTTCTGGTTCTGTCTTCCAGCTTGGGTCTCAACTTGCCCACGACACCAGCGGACCTGTTGACTGACCATGTGCCCCTGAACCAGCTCACGCCTCAGCTAGACAGTTTCAGAGTCTCCTATGAGGTAACCAATCAAGCTTTCTGGAAGGACTTTTAGTGTCACGAAAGTGTCGTTGGAGTCCACTATGACTTTCAGCTAAGTGGAAAAAGCGAAATAAGAAAGTATTTCTCCATCTTAATTTAACTTAGATGCTGGCCCCTCTGGGAGGCCTTTTTTGAATGCTCTTCTTCCCCTGCAGTGCCCTCCCAGTCTGTGTTAGATGCCACTCCTATGTCCTCCGTGGTGCTTTTCACTTTCCTCCAAGACGGCATTCAGTGAGTATTGTAATTGTGTACACATTTATCTACCACTGTTTCTAATTTGTGAAACAGGTATTCTCTCTTTTACTGCTAAGTCCATGGTACCTGCTGTAATGTCTTTAACATGATAAGTATTCAGTAATGAATGAACTAGGTAAAAAATGTATCTGTAAAGACGGAGTTATAATAGGACATAGAAAAATGAAAAGTTCCAAACAATGCTGATATTAAGTGATTTTGTTTTCTTTTTGTGATTTGAAATATTATTTTTGCTGTTCCAAAGAAAAATAAGATACACTTCTAAAAAATTTTTTTAATTAAACTTTTATGTTCAGGGGTACATGTGTAGATTTGTTACATAGGTAAACTTGTGTCATGGGGGTTTGTTGTACAGATTATTTCATCACCCAGGTATCAAGCCCAGTACTCATTAGTTATTTTTCCTGATCCCTCCACCCTCTACCCTCTTATAGGCCCCAGTGTGTGTTGTTCCCCTCTGTGTGTCCATGTGGTCATGTGTTCTCATCATTAGCTCCCATTTATAAGTGAGAACATGTGGTATTTGGTTTTCTCTTCCTGTATTAGTTTGCTAAGGATTGTAGCCTCCAGCTCTATCCATATTCCCACAAAAGACATGATCTCATCCTTTTTAATGGCTGCAAAGAATTCCATGGTGTATACGTACCATGTCTTCTTTATCCAGTCTACCATTGATGGGCATTTAGGTTGATTCCATGTCTTTGCTATTGTGAATAGTGCTTCAGTGAACATACGTGTGCACGTGTCTGTATTGTAGAATGATTTATATTCCTCTGAGTATATACCCATTAATGGGATTGTTAAGTTGTATGGTATTTATCTTTTTAGGTCTTTGAGGAATTACCACACCATATTCCACATGGTTGAACTAATTTACAGTCCCACCAACAGTGTATAAGCATTACTTTTCCTCAGCAACCTCGCCAGAATCTGTTTTGTTGTTGTTGTTGTTGTTGTTTTACTTTAGTAATAGCCATTCTGACTGGCATGAGATGGTATCTCACTGTGGTTTTGATTTACACTTCTCTAATGGTCAGTGATGTGGATGTTTTTTTCATATTATTGTTGACCATATGTATGGCTTCTTTTGAAAAGTGTCTGATCGTGTTCTTCATCTACTGTTTAATGGGGTTGTTTGCATTTTTCTTGTATATTTGTTTTAAGTTCCTTAAAGATGCTAGATATTAGATCTTTGTCAGATGCATAGTTTGCAAAAATTTTCTCCCATTCTGTAGGTTTTCTGTTCACTCTGTTGATAGTTTCGTTTGCTGTGCAGAAGCTCTTTAATTTAATTAGATCCCATTTGTCAATTTTTGCTTTTGTTGCAATTGCTTTTTGCATCTTCATCATGAAATCTTTGCCTGTTCCTAGTCCAGAATGGTATTGCCTAGGTCGTTTTCTAGGGTTTTTATATTTAAGTCTTTAATCTATCTTTCATTAATTTTTGTATATGGTGTAAGGAAAGGGTCTGGTTTCAGTCTTCCGCATATGACTAGCCAGTTATCACAGCATCATTTATTGAATAGGGAGTCCTTTCCCCATTGCTTCTTTTTGTCATGTTTGTTGAAGATGTGCAGCCTTACTTCTGGGCTCTCTAGTCTGTTCCATTGGTCTATGTGTCTGTTTTTGTATTAGTACCATGCTGTTTTGGTTACTGTGGCCCTGTAGTATAGTTTGAAGCTGGGTAGCATGACGCCTCCAGCTTTATTCTTTTGGCTTGGAATTGCCTTGGCTATTGGGCTCTTTTTCGATTCCATATGGATTTTAAAATAGTTTTCTCTAGTTCTGTAAAGAATGTCATTGGTAGTTTAATAGGATTAACATCGAATCTATAAATTGCTTTGAAAAGTATAGCCATTTTAATGATATTGATTCTTCCTATCCATGAGCATGGAATGTTTTTCCATTTGTTTGTGTCCTCTCTGATTTCTTTGAGCAAGGTTTTGTAGTTCTCCTTATAAAGATCTTTAACCTCCCTGGTTAGCTGATTCCTAGGTATTTTATTTTATTTTATTTTATTTTATTTTATTTTATTTTATTTTATTTTATTTTCATAGCAATTGTGAATGGGATTTTGTTCCTGATTTGGCTCTCATCTTGACTATTGTTGGTGTATATGAGTACTAGAGATTTTAGCACATTGATTTTGTATCCTAAGACTTTGCTAAAGTTGTTTATCAGTGTAAGGAACTTTTGGGCAAATAACCTGTTCCTGAATGACTTTGGGTAAATAATCATATTAAGGCAGAAATCAAGAAGTTCTTTGAAATTAATGAGAACAAAGAAACAACATACCAGAATCTCTGGGACACAGCTAAGGCAGTGTTAAGAGAAAAGTTTACGGCACGAAATGTCCACATTAAAAAAGTTAGAAAGATCTCAATTTAACCACATAATAACACAACTAAAAGAATGAGAGAACCAAGATCAAACCAGTCCCAAAGCAAGAAGACAAGAAATAACCAAAATCACAGCTGAACTGAGGAGATTGAGACACGAAAAAACATGCAGAAGATCAATGAATCAAGGAGCTAGTTTTTTTAAAAAAAAATAAAATACACTAACTAGACTAGCAAAAATTTTTATAATGTAAGAATAACACTGACACCTGGCAACAGATATAAAACAAAGCTAAAGAAGATTAAATTTTATAATTCTTCTCTAGCAAAGGCTCCTTCCAAAGCCCTGGCCCAACATTTATACTAGTAATTCACTGTTCTTTTTCTTGGAGTGCCCCCCAAATTGTAGAAGCATCAAGCTTCTTAAAACCTAGGTCAGGCCGGGCACAGTGGCTCATGCCTGTGATCTTAGCACTTTGGGAGGCCAAGGCAGATCACCTGAGGTCAGGATTTCAAGACCAGCCTGGCCAACATAGTGAAACCCTGTCTCTACTAAAAACACAAAATTTAGCCAGGTTTGGTGGCACATGCCTGTAGTCCCAGCTGCTTGGGAGACTGAGGCAGGAAAATCACTTGAACCTGGGAGATGGAGGTTGCAGTGAGTCAAGATCACACCACTGCACTCAAGCCTGGGTGACAGACTGAGACTCCATCTCAAAACAAACAAACAAAGCCTAGGTCCACCTCTCCTAAAATCAAAACCCAATAAAAATAGCACAAAAATAAGAAAATCACAGTATGATTTTACTTATGAATATCAATACAAATAATCCTCAAAAAATGTCATTAAACAGAATTCAGCAGCATATAAAATATAACACATTATGACCCAGTGGGTTTTATATTAGGAATTCAAAGATAGATAGAAATTCACTAATATAATTTATCATCATAATAGCTCTAAGAAGAAAAACCACACATCTTCATAGCTGCTGAAATCCATCAGTTAAATATAATAGTCATTTTTTAAATTTAAAAACCCCATTAGAAATAAATGGAGTCTTCCTTAACATGATGAAGGTACATCTAACTATACTAAAAAGTTTGCATTCCACTTGTCTATTACTATGTACCAAATGCATTAAAAAAATAGTGGTTTTACAAAGATATGGAGTCAACCTAAATGGCCATCAATGATAGACTGGATACAGAAAACGGTGTACACATACACCATGGAATACTATGCAGCCATAAAAAAGAGCAAGATCATCATGTCTTTTGTGGGAACATGGATCGAGCAGGAGGCTCCTTTGTAATCCTTAGCAAACTAACACAGGAATAGGCAAACAAATTTCACATGTTCTCTCTTATAAGTGAGAGCTAAATGATGAGAACACATGGACACATAGAGGGGAACAAGCACACACTAGGGTTTTTTGGAGGGTGGAGGGTGGGAGAAGGGAAAGGGTCAAGAAAAATAACTAATAGGTACTAGGCTTAACGCCTGGATGATAAAACAATCTGTACAACAAACCCCCATAACACAAGTTTACCTGTGTCAAAACTTGCACTTATACCCCTGAACTTAAAATCAAAGTTAAAAAAAAATAGTGGCTTTAAAACAATAACAATTATTAATTTTGCTTACAAATCTGGAGATTGCTTAGGCTTTGCTAGGCAGCTTTATCCAGGGTCTATGAGAGTTACTGTCAGACAGTGGCTGTGCTCAGGCCACCTCCAAAGGTTTTTCACTTCAATGTCTCGTGCCCAGGCTGCAAAGACTGAAACAGCCAGGGTTGCAGCAGTTGCAGCTTCTCTGGCATTCCTCTCTATATAAGACCTTCAGGTAGGGACCTCAAGATAGCTAGATTTTTTACATGATAGCTAAAGGTGCCCAAAGTGAGTGTCTCAGTAGAGAGAAATTGGCATCGTCTTTTCTAACCTTCTGGGAAAGCCAACAGAGCTAACTTTGTTGCACTGTATTTCTTGAGGCATCCATAAAGCCCTATCCAAGTTCAAGAAGAAGATACATAGATTTCATCTCTTAAAAAGAGACTGTCAAAAATTTGCAAATAGGTTTTAAAAGCCACTGTGGCATTATACAATGGGGAGACAAAAGAAGCATTCTGATTAAAGTCAAAAACAAAATAAGGATTCCATTATTAATTATGATTTAGTATTTGATATTATTCTAGAGTAGAAACGGGCAAACATTTTCTGTAAAAGGCTGGGTAGCAGTTATTTGTAAACCATAATGTCTCTGTCACAACTACTCAACTGTAATGCAAAAGCCATAGATGATACATAAATGAATGGATGTGGCTATGATCCAATAGAACTTTATTTACAAAAACAGGTGGCAGGCTAGATTTGGTCCATAGGCTGTCATTTGTTGACCTTTTTTTAGAGTTTGTGGCCAACACTAATTCAGGAAAAGAAAGCAAGAAGTATAAAAATTGGAAGGAGGAAGAAAAAATTACTATTGTCTTGTAAATAGTATGATACATATCTATAAAAACCCAAAAAAATCAGCCGTAAAAGCATATAATAAACAATAAGAACATTCAGAAAGATAAATGGGTATACAATTGAAATACAAAAATGAATGTAACTCGAAAATACAAGTATTAGGCCGCGCACAGTGGCTCACACCTGTAATCCCAGCACTTTGGGAGACTGAGGTGGATGGATCACTTGAGGTGAGGAGTTCGAGACCAGCCTGGCCAACATAGTGAAACCCCATCTCACTAAAAATACAAAAATTAGCTTGGTGTGCTGGTGGGCACCTGTAATCCCAGCTACTCAGGAGGCTGAGGCAGGAGAAGCACTTGAACCCAGGAGGCAGAGGTTACAGTGAGCCGAGATCGCGTCACTGCACTACAGCCTGGGCAACAGAGCAAGACTCTGTCTCAAAAGAAAAGAAAAAGATAAATAAATACAAGCATTAGAAGATATAACAAAGGAGTAGCAAAAAAAACCTAAAATACCTAGGAGTATAACTTTAATACCCAAGAAGAAAGAATTATGGACAATCTATAATGAAAATTTTAAAATGTTCCAGAAGACCATAATTTGTTCTACATATTTGCTTGTGAACCTGCAAGATAATGAAAATTCAAGGTCATATATTACAGTAGTATTTGAAATCACAAACCGTTGCAAACAACACGTCTGACAATAGAATATGGGTTAAATTATTGTATATGCATCCAATAGAATATTAAGCATCTCTTAAAGATGAATGACAAAGCTTTTTGTGTATTGATGTCAAATGTGTTTCAAGTCATATTGTTGCCGGGCATGGTGGCTCACACCTGTAAACCTAGCACTTTGGGAGGCCAAGGCGGGTGGATCACCTGAGGTAGGGAGTTCAAGACCAGCCTGGCCAACATGGTGAAACCCTGTCTCTTCTAAAAATACAAAAATTAGCCAGGCATGGTAGTGCATGCCTGTAATCCCAGTTACTCAAGAGGCAGAGGCATGAGAATCACTTGAACCTGGGAGGCGGAGATTGCTGTGAGCCAAGACCGCACCACTGCACTCCAGCCTGGGCAACAGAGCAAGACTCTGTCTCAAAAAAAAAAAAGAAAAGAAAAGAAAAGAAAAGAAAAAGAAAAACAGAAAAAAAGAGATATAAGAGATATATCATTAATAAAACACACCTGTATAAAATATGAAACCTGTACAGTCTTCTACCATTTGTCTGAAAAGGGTTGAAAGAGGGAATATATAAAAATACATACATGTAAGCATTTGCTAAGATGTTTGTGAAAAGATACACAAGTGACTGAGAACATTTCTCCCAGAAAGGGCAAATGGTTGGCTGAGAACAAAGGTGGAGAAAGACTGTGCACCAAATATTCATTCTAGGTTTAGATTCTTCAAACACATAAGCACATTAACTACTCAAAAATAAATACTATTTTTAAAATATTGTTTATACATTAAGTAAAGTCAAGTGCTTTTAAATCCTTTAAAACGTTCATGGTTATTATTTACTTTTCCTCACAAGTCTTTACATGCCACAGGCTTTGGAGGCACACAGATCAGAGCAAGCATAGAGAGTAGTGGTTAAGAATACAGACGCTATAGCTCCAGACCTCCTGCATCTGAATCCCAGCCCTCCCAGTTAGGATCTGTGTGATCCTGAACTAATTAATGAATATCTCTCTGTGCCTCAGTCTACGTATCTGTAAAACAGCAATATCAATAACTCCTTCATAAGATAAATGGAATTATCTCTGTTTAGTGTTTTATCCAGTGCCTTGATGGAGTAACTGCGTATTGTAATTATGCTGTAGTGTCTAGACAAACAAAAGATGGAGGAGGAAATAGAAAAGAGAGCATGTTTCTGAGGATATTTATCTTATAGGTTAGTGAACCATAATTTTAACAGGCCTTAAATTTGAGAAACACTTCTCCTGCTATAATCTCCTGTCAGAGCTTTGTAATGCAGGATAGAATACCTGTTTGGCTTTGTTAAAATCCACCTGTTAAATGCAGATGTTCCTAAGCTTGTTTGATAATGGTACCTTAGACACACAGAAAACCTATTATTATCTCTCAGGAAACTTTTATTTAGAGCCGAGCTTCTCAAACTTTAATATGCATATGAACCACCTAAATTTATTCTTAAAATGCAGACTCTGATTCAGTAGGTCTGGGGTGGGGACTGAGATCCCTTTTTTCTATTTCCCAGATGAAAGGCTTTTTAGAACCAGCTTGGAAAATGCTGACATGTATCATACTTCTATAGATAACTGGAAACATCTACAAGTTTCCATTCATTTCTCCATTATTCAAGTGCATTACTTGTCAACTTGTATTTAATGCCTTTTCACCCTTTCACAGGACAGATTTTGTTAATTAAATGTGCCAGTTGGCTTATTATGCAGTTGAGAAAAAAAAAAAATCTCAACCAGCCCCAATAACAGTGACAGACATCAAAACTTGTAACAGTGCATACATTTTGCTTTAAATGAAAACAGCAACAATAACAAATATGCTATTTTTAAATGACATTAGCATAACATTTGTTAATTGAGTATTGTTTGTATTTTTTAAATCTTAGGATAGTGGACAGAGCCCTGGACTTGCAATTGCTTACTTTTCCGAGCTCTAATTTCTTCATCTATAAAAGGAGAATAATAATTTGCATGTCAGAAAACTAACTAGAGATCAAGTGGCTTAAGCAAGATGGGCAACTAGAGGTACCTAGTGCTAATCTCCCCCTCCGAAAAGGACCAAAACAATAAATAAACAACTACCTTTTGACTACAGGGTCTAAAGGAGAGTGCTGGAGTAGAGCAAAGAAATGGCAGAATCCTTGTGGACTAGAATGGCAGCATAGGGAGGTGAACAAAGCACGCTGCCTCTGCCACCCCATCTGCCCCACCAGGATGGTCTTGGAGCCTGGGGTGACTTCTTCTTGTGGGGAAAAGATAAGCTAGAAGCTTCTAGCAGACCCTGTTAGCACCACAGACACTTGCAGTCATTACTACAAGAGAATCCCACGGTCCTCACAGGCCTTGAGCCCAGGATGGGGAGCTGCCTGGAGTTCACAAGGCTGCACTGCTCCAGAGTAGGAGCCTACATTGTGCACCGCCCACCCACCCACGCGTCTACAACACAGGGTCATCTTGAAGTCAGACCTACTGCCACAGTGTGTCCTGCTCTTGGACCACTAGCAACTTTGTCTCTTCATCTCTGAGGCTCCACCATTATTTTTCCATGTCTATAACAGGTGGATGCAGTGCTCCTACTCAGAGCCTAGGCCCAGTGGAACAGCTATGACTCTGATAGCTGAGCCTGCATGGTGCCCAGCCCTCCTCCCTGACCAAGGAATAGGCAGTCCTGCAGAGTGGGGAAACCAGTCCAAAACCAGTGGACCTGCCATATGTGCATGCTCTTAGCCTGAGAACCAGCCTGGAGGTCTTGCCTCCAGAGAGCTTGTCCCCTAGTCAGGCAACCCACCATATATGTATGCCCTTGGCCTAAGAAGCAGTCCAGAGGCCCTGGACCCAGTGAGCTTGCCCCCCAACCCAGCTGATCAGCCATGTGCATTCCCCCCTTGGACTGAGAGCCAGCCAAGCACACTGCTCACAGCAAAGTCACACCACTGCTGATATGGTTTGGATCTGTGTGCCCACCAAAGCTCATGTTCAACTGTAATCCCCAATGTTGGAGGTGGGGCCTGATGGGTCATGGGGGCAGATTTCTCATGAATGGTTTCGCATCATCTCCCTTGGTAGTGTCCTCATGTTAGTGAGTGAGTTCTCATAAGATCTGGTCAATTAAAAGTGTGTGGCACCTCCCCGCCCTCTTGCTCTTGCTCCTGCCATGTGAGACACCTGCTCTCCCTTTGCTTTCTGCCATGATTAGAAGCTTCCTGAGGCCTCCTCAAAAGCAAAAGCCTCTATGCTTCCTGTACAGCCCGAAGAACCATAAGCCAATTAAATCTCTTTTCTTTATAAATTTCCCAGTCTCAGGTATTTCTTCATAGCAATGTGAGAATGGACTAACACAGAAAATTTGTATCAGTAATTGGAGCATTGCTCTAAAGATACCCGAAAATGTGGAAACGACTTTGTAACTGGGTAATGGACAGAAGTTGGAAGAGTATGAAGGGCTCAGAAGAAGACAGGAAGATGAGGGAAAGTTTGGAACATCTTAGATACTGGTGAAATGGTGACCAAAAAGCTGATAGTGATATGAATAATGAAGTCCAGGCTGAGGAGCTCTCAGGTGGAAATGAAGAACTTATTGGGAACTAGAGCAAAGGTCACTTTTGTTATGCCTTAGCAAAAAATTTGGCTGCATTGTGCCCCTGCCCTAGGGAATCTATGGAACTTTGAACTTGAGAGTGATGATTTAGGGTATCTGGCAGAAGAAATTTCTAATCAGCAAAGTGTTCAAGATGTGACCCAGCTGCTTCTAACAGTCTATGCTTATATGCATTTGCAAAGAAATGACCTAAAGTTGGAACTTATATTTAAAGGGGAAGCAGAGAGTGAAAGTTCAGAAAATTTGCAGCCTGGCCATATGGTAGAAAGGAAAAGCCCATTTTCAGGGGAGTAATTCAAGCAGGCTGCAGAAATTTGCATAACTAAAAAAGAAGCAAATGCTTATAGCCAAGACAATGGAGAAAAGGCCTCAGTGACATTTCAGAGATCTTAGAGGCAGCTCCTCCCACCATAGGCCTAGGAGGACAGCATAGTTTTTGTGTGCTAGACCCAGGGCCCTGCTGTTTCACACTACCTCAGAGTGCTGCTCCCTGCATCCTGGCCACTCCAGCCCAGCTGTGACTCAAAGGGACCCAGGAACAGCTCAGGCCACTGCTTCAAAAGGTGCAAGACGTAAGCCTTGGCAGCTTCCACATAGTTTTAAGCCTGCTAGTCCACAGAGTGCAAGAGTGAATAAGGTTTGGAAGCTTCCACCTAGATTTCAGAGGATATATGAAAAAGCCTGGGTGTCCAGGCAGAAGCCTGTTGCAGGGACAGAGCCCAGACAGAGAACCTCTACTAGGGTGGAGTGAAGGGGAAATGTGGGTTAGAGCCCCCATATAGAGTCCCCATTGGGGCACTGCCTAGTGGAGCTGTGAGAAGAAGGCCACTGTCCTCCAGACCTCAGAATGGTAGATCCATGACAGCTTGCACCCTACCTCTGGAAAAGTCACAGGAAGTCAACACCAGCCCATGAGACCAGCCACAGGAGCTGAACCATACAAAGCCACAGGGGCAGAGCTACCCAAGGCCCAGGGAGCCTACCCCTTGCACCAGTGTGTCCTGGATGTAAGACGTGGGGTCAAAGGATATTACTTTGGAGCTTTAAGATTTCATGACTGCTTTGCTGGCTTTCAGACTTGCATGGGGCTTGTAGCCTTTTTTTATTTTGGCCAATTTATCGCTTTCAAAATGGGAGTGTTTACCCAATGCCTATACCTCCAATGTATCTTGGAAGTAACTCACTTGTTTTTTATTTTACAGGCTCATAGGTGGAAGGGACTTGCCTGTCTCAGATGAGACTTTGAACTTTTCAGTTAATGCTGGAATGAGTTAAGACTCTGGGGGATTATTGGGAAGGCATAATTGTATTTTGCAATGTGAGAAGGACATGAGAGTAGGAGGGCCAGAGGCAGAGTTATGTGGTTTGGATCTGTACCTCCAGCAAATCTCATGTCAAACTGTAATCCACAATGTTGGAGGTGGGGCCTGCTGGAAGGTAACTAAATTATGGGGATGGATTTCTCATGAAGAGTTTAGCACCATCCCCCTTGGTACTGTCCTTGTAATAGTGAGTGAGTTTTCATGAGATGTGCTTGGTTAAAAGTGTGTAGCACCTCCCCTCCTCACTTTCTCTTGCTCCTGTTCCTGTCATATGAAATGCCAGCTCCCCCTTTACTTTCTGCCATGAATGGAAGCTTCCTGAGGCCTCCCCAAAAGCAGAAGCCACTATGCTTCCTGTACAGCCTTCATAACTGTGAGCCAATTAAACCTCTTTTCTTTATAAATTACCCAGTCTCCGGTATTTCTTTTTTTTTTTTTTTTTTTTTTTGAGACAGAGTCTTGCTCTGTCACCCAGACTGGAGTGCAGTGGCCGGATCTCAGCTCACTGCAAGCTCCGCCTCCTGGATTTACGCCATTCTCCTGCCTCAGCCTCCCGAGTAGCTGGGACTACAGACACCCGCCACCTTGCCCGGCTAGTTTTTTGTATTTTTTTTTAGTAGAGACGGGGTTTCACCGTGTTAGCCAGGATGGTCTCGATCTCCTGACCTCGTGATCTGCCTGTCTCGGCCTCCCAAAGTGCTGGGATTACAGGCTTGAGCCACCACGCCCGGCCATCAGGTATTTCTTTACAGCAATGTAAATACTAACACAACTGCCACCATGAACTCTCACAGCTAAGCCACTGAGGCACACATAGACATTGCTGACATGAATTACAGCTGAGGAAACTGCTCAGAGACTACACAACTGCATCCACCAGAATCAAAGCCAACACACCTTACAAAACTGACACCCTAGAACTTATTTGCATTAAAAAGGATTTTCCTTAAAAAGCTACTTTAAAATTGGAAGAGGTGACTGTTCCATAGATGCACAGATACCAACATAGGGACATGAGACACATGAAGAAGCAAGTAAACACAACACCCCCAAATGAACATAATAATTCTCCAGTAACAGATCCAAAAACAACAGAAATTTATGAAATGCCTGAAAAGGAATTCAAAATAACGATGTTAAGGAAAATCAGTGAGATTCAAGAAATACAGATTCAATGAAATTAGAAAGACAATTTATGATATAAATGAAAAATTTAAGAAACAGGTATCATTTTAAAAGAAACAAACAGAAATCTTGGAATTGAAGAATTCAATAGATGAAATTTTAAAAATGAAATTTAAAAATACAATTCAGAGCTTTATCAATGGACTAGACCAAGAAGAAAAGAATTCTGAACTTGAAGGCACATCTTTTGAAAAATCCAGTCAGGGGGAAACCATAAAATAAAAAAGAATAAAGAAAGCCTATGGGACACCATTAAGCAAACAAATTTTCACATTATTGGATTTACAGAATGAGAAGAGAGAGAGAAAGGTAGAGAAAACAAATTTAACAAAATGATAGCTAAAAACTTGGGAAAGATACGAGCATCCAGATCCATGAAACTCAAAATTCCTCAAATACATTTAACCAAAAATTTAACCAAAAATGTGCTCTAAGGCACATTATAACCAGACTGTCAAAAGTAAAAGGCAGAATTCTTTTTTTTTTTTTTTTTTTTTTTTTTTTTTTTTTTTGAGGCGGAGTCTCGCTCTGTCGCCCAGACTGGAGTGCAGTGGCCAGATCTCAGCTCACTGCAAGCTCCGCCTCCCGGGTTTACGCCATTCTCCTGCCTCAGCCTCCCGAGTAGCTGGGACTACAGGCGCCCGCCACCTCGCCCAGCTAGTTTTTGTATTTTTAGTAGAGACGGGGTTTCACTGTGTTAGCCAGGATGGTCTCGATCTCCTGACCTCGTGATCCGCCCGTCTCGGCCTCCCAAAGTGCTGGGATTACAGGCTTGAGCCACCGCGCCCGGCCGTAAAAGGCAGAATTCTAAAAGCATCAAGCCAAAAAGCATCAAGTCACATATAAAGGAATCCCCATTAGACTATCAGCAGATTTCTCAGCAGAAAACTTGCAGGCTAGAAAAGAATGGAATGATATATTCAAAATGCTAGAAGAAGAAAAAAACTGCCATCCAAGAATACTATACCCAAAAAAGGTTTCCTTTAAAGATGGAGGAGAAATAAAATTCTTCCCAGACAAGCAAAAGTTGAGAGAATTCATTGCAACTAGACTGGCCTTACAAGAAATGCTTAGAGGACTGCTACAACTAGAAGCAAAAGAATAATTACTATCATGAAAGCACATGAGATTATAAAATTGACTAGTAACTCTAAATTCATAATCAAACTCAGAATACTCCAGTACTGTAAATGTGAGATGAAAATCTTTCAAACCTCTAATATGAGGGTTAAAAGTCAAAATGGTAAAAATAACTACAGCTCAAATTAGCTGTAAGAAACATTATATATATAATATAAATTAAATCAACACAAATGTAAATTGTGGGAGGTAAGGTAAAAGTTTAGAGAGGTTTTATGCAAACAAACATAAGTTGTTATCAGATTAAAATAGTCTAAGATTCTTTATGTAAGCCTCATGGTAAACACAAAGAAAGAAATTGCAGCAGATACACAAATACAAAAGGGAGGAAAAAATAAAAGCTTAGCACCACAGAAAACCACCAAACCACAAAAGTAAACAAGAAATGAAGAAAAAAAACAAAATATCTACAAAACAACCAGAAAACAATTAGCAAAATAGCAGCAGTAAATTTTTACCCATCAATAATAACTTTGAATGTAAATGGATTAAATTATTCACTTAAAAGAGATAGAATGGTTGAATGCATAAGAGAAACAAGACCCAACTATATACCGCCTACAATGGACTCACTTTCCCTGTAAGGGCACACAAAGACTAAAAGTGAAGAGATGGAAATAAAAATATTCCATGCAAATAGAAACCAAAAGTAAGCAGGGTGGTCATACTTACATCAGACAATATTAACTTTAAGTCAAAACTGTAAAAGAGAAAAAAAAGGAAAAGAGGGTCATTATATAGTGATAAAAGGATCTATTCTGTCAGAGCATATAACAATTAGAAATGAATATGCACCCAACATTGGAGCACCTAAATATATAATACCAATATTAGAGCTGAAGGAAGGAATAGACTGCAATACTGTAATAGTAGGAGACTTCAACACTCCACTTTCACCAATTGATAGATTATCCACACAGAAAATCAGCAAAGAAACATTGGATTTAAAATGCACTCTAGACCAAATAGACCTAACAGACATGCACAGAACATTCTAATAGCAACAGAATACACATTCTTCACAACTGTACATGAAACGTTCTTCAGGATAGATCATATGTTAGGCCACAAAACAAATCTTAACAAATGTAAGAAGGTAGAGATCATATCAAGTATCTGATCCCGATGGTATGAAACTAGAAATCAATAACGGTATTTACAACTGCTACCAAAAAAATAATAAATAAGATACCTATAAATAAATTTAAACAAGGAAGTGAAAGATCTCTTCCCTGAAAACTATGAAACATTAATAAAAGAAAATGAAGAAGATATAAATAACTAAATAAATATACCTTATTTAAGGATTGGAAGAATTAATATTGATAAAAATATCCACATTATTCAAAGTGATCTACAGATTCAATGCAACTTCTGTCAAAATACCATTGACATTCTTCACAGAACTATAAATAACAATCCTAAAATGTAAATGGAATCACAAAACTTTCCAAATAGAAAAAGTAAGTTTGAGCAAAACACAGCTGGAGACTACATTACCTTACTTCAAGATATGTTACAAAACTATGGGAATCAAATCAGCATAGTACTAGCAAAAAATAGTCCCATAGGCCAATGGAACAAAACAGATAGCCCACTAATAAAATCCACACAGTCAAATGATTTTCAACAAAGATATCAAGAACATACATTAGGAAGAGGACCCAACTCTTCAATAAATGGTGCTGGATAAATTAGATATCCATATGTAAAAGGATGAACTGAACCACCTATCTTTCATCATACAAAAAAAAAAAACTTAAAATGGATTAAATACTTTTTTGTGATTTAAAATTTTGATTTATTTTTTTTCCATAGGTTATTGGGATACAGGTGGTGTTTGGTTAAATGAGTAAGTTCTTTAGTGGTGATTTGTGAGATTCTGGCGCACCCATCACCCAAGCAGTATACACTGCACCCTACTGGTAGTCTTTTATCCATCGCCCCCTCCCACACTTCTCCCCAAGTCCCCAAAGTCCATTGTATCATTCTTATGCCTTTGTGTCCTCATAGCTTAGCTCCCACATATGAGTGAGAACATAGAATGTTTGGTTTTTCATTCCTGAGTTACTACACTTAGAATAATAGTCACCAGTCTCATACAGGTTGCTGCAAATGCCATTAATTCATTTCTTTTATGGCTGAGTAGTATTCCATTGTGTGTGTATATATATATATATATATATATATATATATACCACAGTTTCTTTATCCACTCATGATTGATGGGTATTTGTGTTGGTTCCACGATTTTGCTATTGCAAGTTGTGCTGCTATAAACATGCATGTACGAGTATCTTTTTTGTATAATGACTTCTTTTCTCTGAGTAGATACCAGATAGTGGGATTGCTGGATCAAATGGCAGTTCTACTTTTAGTCTTTTTTGTTGTTTTTTATTTATTTGTTTGTTTTGAGACAGAGTCTCACTCTGTCACCCAGGCTGGAGTGCAGTGGCATGATCTCAGCTCACTACAACCTCTGCCTCCCGGGTTCAAGCAATTCACCTGCTTCAGCCTCCTAGGTAGCTTGGATTACAGGTGCCCACCACCATGCCTGGCTAATTTTTTGTGTTTTTAGTAGAGCGTGGGTTTCACCATATTGGCCAGGCTGGTCTCAAACTCCTGACCTTGTGATTCACCCGTCTCAGCCTCCCAAAGTACTTGGCTTACAGGTGTGAACCACCACACCCAGTCTCTACTTTTAGATTTTTAAGGAATCTCCACACTGTTTTCCATAGTGGCTGTACTAGTTCACATTCCCACCAGCAGTGTAGAAGTGTTCCCTGATCACCACATCCATGCTAACATCTAATGTTTTCTTATTTTTTTTTATTATGGCCATTCTTGCAGAAGTAAGGTGGTATCGCATTGTGGTTTTCATTTGCATTTCCCTGATCTTTGCTGATGTTGAGCATTTTTTCATGTTTGTTGGCCATTTGTATATCTTCTTTTGAGAATTGCCTATTCATGTCCTTAGCCCACTTTTCGATGGGATTGTTTTTTCCTTGATGATTTGTTTGAGTTCATTGTAGATTCTAAATATTAGTCCTTTGTCAGATGTATAGACTATGAGGATTTTCTCACACTCTGTGGGTTGTCTGTTTACTCTGCTGACTGTTCCTTTTGCCATGCAAAAGCTCTTTAGTTTAATTAAGACACAGCTATTTATCTTTGTTTTTATTGCATTTGCTTTTGAGTACTTGATCATGAAATCCTTGCCGAAGCCAATGTCTAGAAGGGTTTTTCCAACGTTATGTTCTAGAATTTTTATAGTTTCAGGTCTCAGATTTAAGTCCTTAATCCATCTTGGGTTGATTTTTGTATAAGGTGAGAGATGAAGATCCAGTTTCATTCTCCTACATGTGGCTGGTCAATGATCCCAGCACCATTTGTTTAAAGGGGTGTCGTTTCCTCACTTTATATTTTTGTTTGCTTTGTCAAAGTTCAGTTGCCTGTAAGTATTTGGTTTTATTTCCAGGTTCTCTATTCTGTTCCATTGTTCTATGTGCCTATTTTTATACCAGTATAATGCTGTTTTGGTGACTATGGCCTTATAGTATAGTTTGAAATCAAGTAATGTGATGCCTCCAGATTGGTTCCTTTTGCCTAGTCTTGGTTTGGTTATCTGGACTCTTTTTTGGTTCCCTATGAATTTTAGATTTTTTTTAATTCTGTGAAGAATGATGGTGGTATTTTGATGGGAATTGTGTTGAATTTGTAGATTGCTTTTAGCAGTATGGTCATTTTCACAATATTGATTCCACCCATCCAGAGCATGAGATGTGTTTCCATTTGTTTGTGTCGTCTACGATTTCACAATTTCTTTCAGCAGTGCTTTGTAGTTTTCCTTGCAGAAGTCTTTCACCCCTTTTCATTAGGTATATTCCTAAGGTTTCTTTGTTTTTGTTTTGTTTTGTTTTGTTTGCATTTATTATAAAAGGGGTTGAGTTCTTGATTTGATTCTCCACTTGGTTGCTGTTGGTGTATAGGAGAGCTACTGATTTGTGTACATTAATTCTATATCCAGAGACTTTGCTAAATTATTTTATCAGTTCCAAGAGCTTTCTGGAGGAGTCTTCAGGGTTTTCGAGGTAAACCATCATATCATCAGCAAACAGTAACAGTTTGACTTCCTCTTTACCAAATTGGATGCCCCTTTTTTCTTTCTCGTCTGATTCCTCTGGCTAGGACTTCCAGTACTATGCTGAAAAGGAGTGGTGAGAGTGGGCATCCTTGTCTTGTTCCAGTTCTCAGAGGGAATGCTTTCAACTTTTCCCAATTCAGTATTATGTTGGCTGTGGGTTTGGCATAGATGGCTTTTATTACATAGAGGTATGTCCCTTGTATGCCAATTTTACTGAGAGTTTTAATCATAAAGAGAGGCTGGATTTTGTCAAATGCTTTTTCTGCATCTGTTGAGATGATCATGTGATTTTTGTTTTTAATTCTGTTTATGTGGTGTATCACATTTATTGACTTGCATATGTCATCCCTGAATCCCTGGTATAAAACCCACTTGATCATGGTGGATTATCTTTTTGATATGTTGTTGGAAGCATCTATGTTCATCAGGAATATTGGTCTGTAGCTTTATTTTTTGGTTATGTCCTTTCCTGGTTTTGATATTAGCGTAATGCAGGCTTCATAGAATGAATTAGGGAGGGTTCCCTCTTTATCCTGTGGAATAGTCTCACTAGGATTGGTACCAATTCTTCTTGAATGTCTGATAGAGTTATGCTGTGAATCTGCCTGGTCCTGGACTTTTTTATTGTTGGTAATTTTTAAATCACCATTTCAATCTTGCTGCTTGTTATTGGTCTGTTCAGGGTATCTACTTTTTCCTGATTTAATCTAGAAGTGTTGTATCTTTCCAGGAATTTATCCATCTCTTCTACATTTTCTAGTTTATGCAGATAAAGGTGTTCATAGTAGCCTTAAATGATCTTTTGTATTTCTGTGGTGTCAGTTGTAATATCTCCCATTTCATGTCTTACTGAGGTGACTTGGATTTTCTCTCTTTTTCTCTTGGTTAACCTTGCTAGTGGTCTATCAATTTTATTTATCTTTTCAAAGAACTAGCTTTTTGTTTTATTTATCTTTTGTATTTTTCTGTTTCAATTTCATTTAGTTCTGCTCTCATCTTGGTTATTTCCTTTCTTCTGCTGGGTTCAGCTTTGGTTTGTTCTTCTTTCTCTGGCTCCTTGAGGTGTGATCTTAGACTGTCAGTTTGTGCTCTTTTAGTCCTTTTGATGTAGATGTTTAGGCTATGAACTTTCCTCTTAGCATGACTTTCCCGTATCCCAGAGGTTTTGATAGATTGTGTCACTGTCATCGTTCAGTTCCAAGAAGTTTTTAATTTCCATTTTGATTTTGTTTTTGATTCAGTGATCATTCAGGAGCAGGTTATTTAATTTCCATGTATTTGCATGGTTTTGAAAGTTCCTTTTAAAGTTGATTTCTAGCTTTATTCCACCATGGTCTGAGAGAGTGCTTGATATAACTTCAATTTTCTTAAATTTATGGAAGCTTATTTTATGGCCTATCATATGGTCTATCTTGGAGAAAGTTACATGTGCTGTTGAATAAAATATGTATTCTGTGGTTGTTGGATGGAATGTTCTGTATATATCTGTTAAGTCCATTTGTTTCAAGGTATAGTTTAAATCCATTGTTTGTTTGTTGACCCGGCCTACTAGGTATATATTTAAAGGAAATGAAAACAGTACATTGAAAAGATAACTGTATTGTCATGTTTCTTGCAGCATTATTTACAGTAGCCAAGATATAGAATCAAGCTAGGTGTTCAATAATGGATGAATGGTTAAAGAAAATGTGGTATATGGCAGGGCGCGGTGGCTCACGCCTGTCATCCCAGCGCTTTGGGAGGCCGAGGCAAGCGGATCACTTGAGATCAGGAGTTTGAGATCAACCGGACCAACATGGAGAAACCCCATCTCAACTAAAAAGATAAAATTAGCCAGGTGTGGTGGCACAAGCTTGTAATCCCAGCTATGCAGGCAGCTGAGGCAGGAGAATCTCTTGAACCCGGGAGGTGGAGGTTGCGGTGAGCCGAGATCGTGCCATTGTATCCCAGCCTGGGCAATAAGAGCAAAACTCCGTCTCAAAAAAAAAAAAAAGAAAAGAAAAAGAAAATGTGGTATATATACACAATGGAATACTATTCAGCCATAAAAGAGAATGGAATCCTGTCATTTGCAACAACATAGATGAACCTGGATAAAAGAAGGATAAAAGAAGAATACACTGCTCAGGTGATGGGTGCACTAAAATTTCAGAAATCACCACTAAAGAACATCCATGTAACCAAAAACCACATGTGCCCCCAAAATTATGAAAATACTAAAAAATCAAAAAAGAAACACTAAAAGGAGGAAATGGTGATAACTCAGAACTAAAACTGGTTCACCAAGAGCATGACATGTCAGACTAACCTTGAGTTTTTCACTGACACGGTCACTGAACTTAAACAGATTTTATCAAAGCATTTAACAATGACTTTCAATGTTATCATGTAGGAAATAAAATATGTTTATGAAAAAATAACTGAAGTGACATCAGAAAGATGGTCGACTAGAAATGCCTGGCACTAAGCAGTACTAAGAGGCAAGATTATATAAAAAATGCTTACATCAATAAACTAGAAAAGTTTCAAATAAACAACCTAATCATACATCTCAAAAAACTAAAAAAGGCTGAATGTGGCAGCTTACGTCTGTAATTCCAGCACTTTGGGAGGCCTCCACACAAGAAAGGACTAAGAAAATGAAGAAATGACTAAGGTTTGGCTGGAGTGTCGAAGGGAGCATGCTGAATTGCAGTGGGGGAGTGGAGGCACACCTGTGGTGAGTAGAAGTCCAGGAGGGCAGCATGGAGGCACCCAGCCTCTGCAGCCCCATCACCCAGGCCCAGATCACATCTGCCCAGAGTCAGGAAGGACTTCCCATTGCGAGGAAAAGATAAGAGGAGATCCCCACCCAGACCCCATTGCCACTTTACCTGCAGTCCTTACAACAAAAGAATCCTAGAGTCCTCACAAGCCCTGACCCACTTTGGAGAGCTGCCAGAATTCACACAGCTGAATTGCCGCAGATTACCTTACCCGCCCACTGTGAGTCAAGCTGCTGCAGCATGGCACCATCTTGAAGCCAAAATCATCGCTGGAGTGTACCTGCTCTAGGGATCAGTAGCTACTGCTCCTCTCCAGCACTGGGCTGAAACAAATTTCTTGAAACAAATGAAAACAGAAACAAGGACAGGTGTGGTGGCTCACGCCTGTAATCCCAGCACTTTGGGAGGTCAAGACTGATCATCTGAGGTCAGGAATGCAAGACCAGCCTGGCCAACAGAGTGAAACCCCATCTCTACTAAAAGTACAAAAATCAGCTGGGCATGGTGATGTGCGCCTGTAATCCCAGCTACTTGGGAGGCTGAGGCAGGAGAATTGCTTGAATCAAGGAGGTGGAGGTTGCAGTGAGCCGAGATAGCGTCATCGCACTCTAGCCTGGGTGACAAGAGCAAAACTTCATCTCAAAAAAAAAGAAGAAAAGAGAAACAAAACATACCAAAACCTATGAGACACAGTAAAAGCAGTACTGAGAGGCAATATTATATAAATAAATGCCTATGTCAATAAACTAGAAAGATTTCAAATAAACAACCTAATCATACATCTCAAAAAGTTAGAAAAGGCTGAGCGTAGTGGCTTACACCTGTAATCCCAACACTGTGGGAGGCCGAGGTGAGCAGATCACCTGAGGTGAAGAGGTCGAGACCAGCCTGGCCAACATGACGAAACCCCCATCTCTACTAAAATACAAAACTTAGCCGGGCGTGGTGACAGGTGCCTATAATTCCAGTTACTTGGGAGACTGAGGTGGGAAAATTGCTTGAACCTGGGAGGTGGAGGTTGCAGTGAGCCAAGATAGTGCTATTGCAGTCCAGGCTGGGAGATAGAGTGATACTTCATCAAAAAAAAAAAAAGAAAAACTCAAAAAGTAAGAACAAACCAAACCCAAATTAGTAGAAGTGAAATAATACATATAAGAGAAAAAAAATAAAGTTTACACTAAAAAAAAAACAAAAGACCAATTAAAGAAAAAAATGCTTTTTAAAAAAGTAGAGCAAATCAACAAACTTCTTTCCAGCATATAGTCCTCATCAATAAAAAAGTCAATGAACCATTAGCTAAACCAAGAAAACAAGAGACGAGATCCAAATAAATAAAATCAGAAACAAGAAGACATCACAACAGATACAATGGGAACAGAAAGGATCATTGGAAACTACTATGAACAACTATATGCAAATAAATATAAAAACCTAGAGGAAATGAATAAATTCCTGGACACATACAACTTACCAAGATGGAAACAAGAGGAAATAGGAAACCTGAACAGACCAATAACAAGTAACAAGATTGAATCATTAGTTTAAAAAAAAAAGACTTCCATCAAAGAAAAGTCTAAGACAAGAAGACATCACTGTTGAATTAATATCAATTCTTCTCAAACTATTCCAAAAAATTAAAGAAGAGGAAATTTTTTCTAACTCATTCTACAAGGTCAGCATAATGCTGATACCAAAACCAGAAAAGAACATGCACATAAAAGAAGAAAACTATAGGCCAATATTCTTTTTTTTTTTTTTTTTTTTTGAGACAGAGTCTCGCTCTGTCGCCCAGGCTGGAGTGCAGTGGCTGGATCTCAGCTCACTGCAAGCTCCGCCTCCCGGGTTCACGCCATTCGCCTGCCTCAGCCTCCCGAGTAGCTGGGACTACAGGCGCCCGCCATGTCGCCCGGCTAGTTTTTTGTATTTTTTTTTTTTAGTAGAGACGGGGTTTCACCGTGTTAGCCAGGATGGTCTCGATCTCCTGACCTCGTGATCCGCCCGTCTCGGCCTCCCAAAGTGCTGGGATTACAGGCTTGAGCCACCGCGCCCGGCCTATAGGCCAATATTCTTGATGAACATAGAAACAAAAGATTCTCAACACAATAATAGCGAACTGAATCCAACAAAACATTACACAGATAATATACCACAATCAAGTGGCATTCATCCCAGGAATGCCAGCATGGTTCAACATATGCAAATCAATAAATGTCATACATCACATCAACAGAAAGGAAAAAAACCATATGACAATGTCAGTAGATGCAGAAAAAACATTTGATAAAATGCAACATCCCTTCATAATAAAATCTCTCAGTAAAATGAGTATAGAAAGAAAGCACCTCAACATAATAAAGGCCATATATAACAAACCCACAGCCAGCCTCATACTGAGTGGAGAGAAGCTGAAAGCTTTTTCTAAGAACTGAAAGAAAACAAGGATGGCCACTCTCACCACTCTTATTCAACATAGTAGTATATATCCTAGCTGGAGCAATTAGGCAAGAGAAAAAAATATCGTAATTCAAATTGAAAATAAAGAAGTCAGATAGTCCCTGTTTGCAGACAACATGATCTCATATATAGAAAAACCTAAAGACTCCAACAAAAAACTGTTACAACGGATAAATCCATTTAATAAAGTTGAAGGATACAAAATCGATGTACAAAAATCAGTAGCACTTACATATGCCAACAGTAAACAATCTGAAAAAGAAATCCAACTGTTTGATGCAGCAGTGTCATTATTGGGTATATTGTACAGATACAATATACATATTGTATTGTGTGATGCTATTTTATATCTATGTAAAATGTAGATACATTGTGTGATACTACTTTATATCTATCTACCTGTCTATAAAATAGTATCACACACTATAATATCGTGCCCATTTCCAACAGTGTTGAAGAATTCATTGAGCTAATCTGTGAGCCATAAGCATCTTCATCAAGTGATTACTCTCTTTTCTCCCCTAGCCCAACCATCAGGTTCCACACACCCATACCCTGATTCAGGTTGCTGAATATATATGTCAGACAAATGTGTTCAAAGCTAAAGCCCTCAGAGGTTCCTAAGACTCTAAGCATCCTAAGGCCTTTCCCATTCTGACTTCAAACTACCTTTCAGGTTTTGTCTTCCAGCATCCACTTGCTGTGTGAAGACACACACACACACACATACGCATACACACACATGCAAATACTACAATTTAGCCATACCCAGCAGCTTCCCTTTTTTGAATGTACCATAGTCATTTACACCTTTGTATCCCTGCACACGCACACACTATTACTTCTTGGGAATGCCCTCCTGTTTCTGTCCCCCTCCGCTTGATTAACACCAACTGAAACATCAAGATGTATCTCAGATGTCCCTCCCTCTCGTGACTCAGGACAAGCTAGAACTCCCTAGTTCCTGGGCTTGGAGTGTGTAGAGAACACTTTGTTCCATAGTGC
Organism: Trachypithecus francoisi; assembly: GCF_009764315.1. Taxonomy (NCBI): domain Eukaryota; kingdom Metazoa; phylum Chordata; class Mammalia; order Primates; family Cercopithecidae; genus Trachypithecus; species Trachypithecus francoisi. The sequence goes on from NW_022681473.1 coordinate 110,926,514, forward strand.
ACACACTTTTGTAGCAACTGGTTTATCTGCCCAGTCGTTAACACATCAGCTCCCACAGCATGTACTGTATGTGCATCTTTGGATTCCTAGTTGATTGCAGTATCAAGCACAGAGCAAGCACTTGATATATATTTCCTGTATAAATGAATGACTGAAAG